>NC_092717.1:19402433-25073737 GCF_047496885.1 Scyliorhinus torazame | reverse complement strand
AAACCACTAGGAGGGGAAGTAGAGGTGCAGGGATGTTTTTGATAGAATAGGCCCAGAGAGTGTGTGTGTGGAGCTCGCTATCAATCTAAGATAGGCATCAGAAATCAAATGGGGATCTCAGAGGGAACCGCTTTACCCAAAGGTTGGCAAAAATGTGCAGCTCGTGCCACCAAACTACTGGTTATTAAAACAGCTGGAATTGGGTGGGATCACATCAAATGAGCATTTTTGATAAGATTGGCTTAGAAGTCCACCACTTCTGAGTAACAACTGTAAATGGCTTTAAACAACTAAACATAACCATTTATTGGTCTCATAGAGTACGCATTCAGTTTCTGAGTAAATTGTACATTCTCTGGTCATTCAAAGCTTTTAAGAGGTACCTCAATGCATTTGTGCCTGAAAAAAAGAAGTCTGATTTGGAGAGCCTCCTTGAAGGGCCGCAAATGGGTTCAATTGTTGGAAGCTCACCACGATGATTCATTTAATCTTGGTGTGTGACCAGATTTGTTTGGTGGGGTGGGGGGGGGGGGGGGGGGGGGGTGGGGGGGGGGGGGGGGGCATTTTCTTACCGGTGTCTTTTAAGCCAGCCCAAATACTTTTGAACATTTTTTTTTTTTGCTGTCTTCATTTTCCAGATGTCAGCGACCCGGACACTGTGAAGCCACTGCGATAAGGGCTCTAACAGCAGGCTTTGGAAACGAACAGATTGGGCCAGAACAGTAGCACCGAGTGACATGTTGTCCTTTTGAATTGGGCTTTCAAAAGGCGTCTGCGATAACAAAAAAATAAACACCTGACCGCTGAACATTATGGCACCGTCCATGTTAAAGATCGCTCTTTGATTAAGCTCACTTACTGACCTTAGGGATGTGAATCAATTGATCACAAGAGCCTGGACATCTCTTTAGGCAATAGTCGCAGGTAAACGCTTAACACGAGCCTTTCTTTGCTATTTCAGTCTGACATTAACCCATTTATGCGAAATTGGTTTATGCCTCTGGTGGAATAATGGAAAAGGAATTTAATTCACCGGCATTGAGCATTCCATAGAATCCTAGAATACCAACAGTGCAGAAGGAGGCCATTCAGCCCATCGAATCTGCACCAATCCTCTGAAAGAGCACCCTACCTAGGCCCACTCTTCCGCCCTATCCCTGTAACCCTGTAACCCCACCTAACCTTTGGACACTAAGGGGCAATATAACACGGCCAATCCACCTAACTTGTGCATCTTTGGACTGCTGAATTTGCTGAAGATTGGCAACAGTCACGTCTAGCTCCCCGATTACAAGAAAGGTCCTTCTGCATATTGATTTCATTCTTACAGATTACATGCCCTGCTGGCTTCCAGTTACATCACAGTTAAATGAAACCAGTGTCCTCCAGCCATCCTTCCTGCCAACCTTTGCTAACCCTTTGGGATGAATCTTCCTTTATAACATTCCTGACAAAAGCACATTCATATGCGTTCCCATATCTCGACGGTGCCTCATTCACGGGCCTGCAATTTGTCACAAGTGCCCGACGTGACAAGATATGTATTCCCATGCTTACAGCACTGCACTAGGAGCACCAGGGCTGCATTCTATATAAAGAACTACCACTTAATATTCATTCTCAGACTGCCCTTCATAACTCTCACCCTCTGCCAGTTATACTTGCTGCCTTGGTCTTTCTGTTTTCTTTAGGGTACATATATTTAGTTAGATATCTCTAAACAGTCTGACATGAAAAAAAAAACGGCATTAAAAATTGCACAGCCCACTGGGTATATCTAGTAAAAAATGCAGTATTGTCTGGCTGCATCTGTGGAGGACGAAACAGAGTTAACAATTCATGTCCGCAACCTTTCATCAGCTCGGCCAATAACTTATTGATTTGAAGCATTGACTTTAATTCGCTGCTCACGGCTGATGCCTCACCTGCTGATTGCTTCCAGCATTATCTGTTTCTATTTCAGATTTCCAGCACCTGCAGTAACCTATTCTTGCACTGCTGTAATGCCACGCACACAGACCAGATATCATTTAGGATCTGTGGCCAGTTAACTAATTCCAGCCAGGATGCCATTGTTGGCATGACAATCCTGAGAGAGGGGATGGCAAGCATTAGCCAGTGACCCCCTATTCAGTGACCCTTCCTCCTCCCCTGCCAAAACCATAACCTGTATGTGTATCATGCCAGCGGAAGGACAGAAATTGGCGTGTGCTGATTCTCAGCTCCCAGGCTCACACAGGATGAGGAGGATGAGGAGGAATGTTCGCTTGCGGTAATGTGCTGAGGTATAGGCAGGTTAGCTACCAGCTGTTCATCTGCACCCCAGCACGAGTCACTGTCCGCGGGGGGGAGGGAGGGGGGGGGGGAGGGGGGGGGGAGAGACATTTTGGAAAATAAAAACAGACCCAGCGAAAATGAAAATCCACTGCTCAAAAGCTTTCCAAGCCTCTGCCAACAATCACAACAAAAAGCAACACGGCTATTAAGAGGCCATTGGTTACATCAGTCGCCTGCCTCTTGTCCTCCAGCAGTGATTTCTGCCGTGACTTATCCCATTGTTCAACGTGACGGCCCGTTTCTATTCTGCGGACTGTGCTAAAAGCCTTCAGTGCTCTCCTCTCTGAAAATGTGTCAAACATCAGCACTCAGCACTTATGGGCCAGTGTTCTAAATTAAGCGGGGCCATGAATGAAACTCTGTGCCTGCTCCCGGTTTATCACCGGCATTTTATTGTCTTGAGCAGGAATGCTGCTTTGATGTCAGCAGTTACCCCCAGTGAAGGTTAGGCCCAAGTGGGTTGAGGTCAACTTTGTTTCTTTTTATAGAACTAGAAAATAGCAGTGAATGAAAATGATTTCCTGTGACTGTGAGGGACATCAGAAGGCTCTTTCATGATGCTTTCCTGCAGCAGGTCATATGGCTCTTGTACATGCATAAGGCTGACTTCCTCTGCCTTGAGGGCATGTTGGCCTAATTTAATGAGCTGAGGCCCACCAAGGCAGCCCCGGCATTAAGCTCGCCTGGGCACACAGTACTTAGTGCAGCAGTCAATATCATTATTGTCTTTCTGTCATTAAATAATGTAGGTCACTTTTGGACTATTGATCACTGTCATTTATAGAATCCCCACATTGGCAGAAACGGATGTTCCGCTTCGGCAACGCGAAATCCTGTTGGGGAAAGAAATGGCTTCACAGTTCTTATCAGTAGCTGATTTGTTAAACCAAATCCACATTTCAGGAGAAACCCCATGTGTTCATGTTATTAGATTAGACGTGCCAGAAATCACATTAATGAGATTAGGCCCCAGTTTTCTCAGTTTGACCGTGACTTTTGGTTTTGCAGCCAAGCTCGACATCCTCTGGAGCGCTGTAAGTCGACTCTGAGTGTAGATCTGCGCCCTGCCAGTTTTGCACCCAAGACTCTGGACACAGGGTCGGCATCTGTGTGTGTCACGCCCAAGCGGATGTCGGAACACCTCAAACTCGGTAACAGACATTAAAATGAGGGCAGCACGGTATCATTGTGGTTAGCACAGTTGCTTCACAGCTCCAGGGTCCCAGGTTTGATTCCCGGCTGGGTCGCTGTCTGTGCAGAGTCTGCACGTTCTCCCCGGGTCTGCGTGGGTTTCCTCCCACAGTCCAAAGATGTGTAGGTTAGGTTGATTGGCCATGCTAAATTGCCCTTTGTGTCCAAAAGGTTAAGTGGGGGTTACGGGGATAGGGTAGATACATGGGCTTGAGTAGGGTGCTCTTTGTAAGGCTGGTGCAGACTCGATGGGCCAAATGGCCTCCTTCTGCACTGTAAATTCTATGATTCTATGAATATATCTGCTGCTTCAACCACCTGCTCAAATGTCTTTTTGAAAATAAATAGGACACTGATTAGGAAATGCGAGATATTCAGTAAATGAGGAGAGCGGATAAATCATGAGGTTGACAAGGATTTAAAGGGCCGAATGGCCAGCACCTGTGTAATAGCACAGTGGTTAGCACTGTTGCTTCACAGCTCCAGGGTACCAGGTTCTATTCAGGCTTGCGTCGCTTCTGTGCGGAGTCTGCACGTTCTCCCCGTGTCTGCGTGGGTTTCCTCCGGGTGCTCCGGTTTCCTCCCCGAAAGACATGCTGTTAGATGAATTGGACATTCTGAATTCTCCCTCTGTGTACCCAAACAGGCGCCGGAATGTGGCGACGAGTGGATTTTCACAGTAACATCACAGCAGTGTTAATGTAAGCCGACTTGTGAAAATAAAAATTATTATTATATTATAACCATTCTTTGATGAGAAAAGCTCATGATTTGAGATATATATTTCTTTCTCATGGGTTAAGCCTCACTGGTTATTCTGAATATCATTCGTCAACATGCACTTTCGTGCAATGCACAATAAACGTGCGGGGCACCCATTGTCTAGTGTGCAATGAGTGCTTTCAAACGTCAATATGGCATTCATGCATGCATACATTGCTGCTTTGAGTCGCTGTGGACCCCATTGTTACGACACCAGTTGATGTTATAACTGAATGGGAAGATCTCAGAATGGAACCCTGGCTTAAAACATGGAGGGTCAGAGTCACTGGATCACTGATTGGTTTTAACAAGAAAAAAAATGATTGAACATGAAATAATTGGATTATGATACAGTAGACCTTTATTCCCCCCCCCCCCCCCACCCTCCAGTTAAACAATTGCACACACGTTTAGGATTAACATGGATTACAAAGTACATCTTAATCTACAAGGGTTTCATGAACACAAGGTCGCTTTTTAAAAAAAACATTTATTAAGGTTTTCATAAAATATCAATAACAAAATGAAAAAGGAACCTAACAGGGTTAAGTACAAAACATGGTCTAGAAAAGCAGCCCTCCCTACCCCCCTCCCCCTGTACATAAATAATAAATTAACATTAACACCCCGACTTAACACACCAGGTATATACACCCCCCTGGACCCTCCAGTTTAAATAAAGTAAACCCCCTCCCCCCACCTCCTGAGTTCCTGCTGCCATTGACCAATGTCTACCGTTCTGCCAGGAAGTCTAAAAACGGTTGCCACCGCCTAAAGAACCCTTGTACCGACCCCCTCAAGGCGAATTTCACCCTCTCCAATTTAATGATCCCTGCCATATCATTGATCCAGGATTCCACGCTTGGGGGCCTCGCATCCTTCCACTGAAGAAGAATCCTTCGCCGGGCTACCAGGGACGCAAAGGCCAGAATACCGGCCTCTTTCGCCTCCTGCACTCCCTGCTCCTCTGCCACCACAAACATTGCGAGCCCCCAGCCCGGTTTGACCCTGGATCCTACCACCCTCGACACCGTGCTCGCTACGCCCTTCCAAAATTCCTCCAGCGCTGGGCATGTCCAGAACATATGGGTGTGATTTGCTGGGCTCCCTGAGCACCTAACACACCTGTCCTCACTCCCCAAAAAACGGCTCATCCTTGTCCCGGTCATGTGTGCCGTGTGCAGCACCTTAAACTGTATGAGGCTGAGCCTCGCGCACGATGAGGAAGCGTTCACCCTCCCTAGGGCATCTGCCCACGTCCCTTCCTCAATCTCCTCTCCCAACTCCTCCCACTTACCTTTCACCTCCAGCACCGAGGCCTCCTCCTCCTCCTGCATCACCTGGTAAGTTTCCGAGACCTTCCCCACTCCCATCCACCCCCCCGAGAGCACCCTGTCCTGTACTGTGTGTGGCAGTAGCTGCGGGAATTCCACCACCTGCCGTCTGGCAAACGCCCTTACCTGTAAGTACCTGAAGGTGTTCCCCGGGGGGAGCCCGTACTTCTCCTCCAGCTCACCCAGGCTCGCAAACTTCCCGTCCACAAACAGGTCCCCCCAGCTTTCGTATCCATGCCCTGTGCCACCCCGAAAACCCTCCACCTGCTCTCCCTGGGGCAAACCGGTGGTTCCCCGTATTGGGGTCCACACCGAGGCCCGAACTTCCCTCCTATGCCGCCTCCACTGCCCCCAGAATTTGAGGGCAGCCGCCGCCACCGGACTCGTGCTATGCCTCCTTGGAGGGGGCGGCTGTGGCGCCGTTGCCAGCGCCTCCAGACTCGTACCCACACAGGACGCCATCTCCAGCCTCTTCCATGCAGCCCTCTCCCTCTCCATCACCCACTTGCGCACCATCGTTGCATTGGCGGCCCAGTAGTACCCACAGAGGTTGGGCAGCGCCAGCCCCCCCCTATCTCTACTCCGCTCCAGGAACACCCTTCTCACCCTCAGAGTCCCTCGCTCCCACACAATCCCCATTGTACTCCTGTTGACCCGCCTAAAAAAGCCTTTGGATAAACACCGGGAGGCACTGGAACAGGAACAAAAACCTTGGGAGCACCGTCATTTTGATTGACTGCACCCTACCTGCCAAGGACAGTGGCAACGCGTCCCACCTCTTGAACTCCTCCTCCATTTGCTCCACCAGCCTTGTAAAATTAAGCCTATGCAGGGCCCCCCAGCTCCTGGCCACCTGGACCCCTAAATACCTGAAGCTCCTCTCCGCCCTTTTTAGTGGGGAACTTACCAATCCCCCTCTCCTGGTCCCCTGGATGAACCACGAACAGCTCGCTCTTCCCATGTTGAGCTTGTACCCCGAAAAGTCCCCGAATTCCCCAAGAATCCTCATTACCTCCGGCATTCTCCCCACCAGGTCCGCCACATATAGCAGCAGGCCGTCCGCATAAAGCGACACCCTATGCTCCTCCCCACCCCGGCACCAACCCCCTCCAGTTCCTTGACTCCCTCACTGCCATAGCCAGGGGTTCAATCGCCAGTGCGAAGAGCAGGGGGGACAGGGGACACCCCTGCCTCGTCCCTCGGTGCAACCGAAAGTACTTGGACCTCCTCCTGTTTGTGGCCACACTCGCCATCGGGACCTCATACAACAGCCTAACCCACCTGACAAACCCTCCCCAAACCCAAACCTCTTCAGCACCTCCCATAGGTACCCCCACTCTACCCTATCGAAGGCTTTCTCAGCGTCCATCGCCACCACTAACTCCGCCTCCCCCTCCCTCACTGGCATCATGACAACATTCAAAAGCCTCCGCACATTCGCGTTCAACTGCCTCCCCTTCACAAACCCCGTCTGGTCCTCCTCCAGCCCAATCGGGGCCCCCAATCCCGCCACCAGTCCCTCTTCCACCTTTGGAAATCTCAATTGGTCTAGGAAGCGGCCCATCCCTCCCTCCTCCCTTGGGGGCTCGGATTGGTACAATTCCTCGTAAAAGTCCCTGAAGACCACATTGATGCCAACCCCACTCCGCACCACACTCCCTCCCCTGTCCTTAACTCCCCCGATCTCCCCTAGCTGCGTTTCGCTTCCGAAGCTGATGCGCCAGCATTTGACTTGCCTTTTCCCCATACTCGTAACTCGTCCCCTGGGCCTTCCTCCACTGCACCTCCGCTTTCCTGGTGATCACTAGGTCGAATTCGGCCTGGAGGCTCCGCCTCTTCCTCAACAATCCTTCCTCGGGCACCTCCGCATACCTCCTGTCTACCTTCACCATCTCCCCCACCAGCCTCTCCCTCTCCCCCCCGCTCCCTCCGCTCCTTATGGGCCCTAATGGAGATCAGCTCTCCCCTCACCACCGCCTTCAGCGCCTCCCATACCATCCCCACTCGGACCTCCCCATTGTCGTTGGTCTCCAAGTACCTCTCTATACTTCCTCGGACCCGCTCGCCTTCCTCCTCGTCCGCCAACAGCCCCACCTCCAAGCGCCACAATGGGCGCTGGAGCCTCTCCTCCCCCATCTCCAAGTCCACCCAATGCGGAGCGTGGTCTGAAATGGCTATTGCCGAATACTCGGTATCCTCTACTCTCGCTATCAGCGCCCTACTCAAAATGAAAAAGTCGATTCGGGAATAAGCCTTATGGACATGTGGGAAGAATGAAAATTCCCTAGCCCCCGGCCTTGCAAATCTCCAAGGGTCCACCCCTCCCATCTGGTCCATAAACCCCCTCAGCACTCGAGCCGCCGCCGGCTTCCTACCCGTCCTAGACCTGGAGCGATCCAGTGCCGTATCCAACACCGTGTTAAAGTCTCCCCCCATTATCAGGCCCCCACTTCCAAGTCTGGGATCCGACCCAACATACGCCACATAAAACCCGCATCGTCTCAATTCGGGGCATATACATTGACCAGTACCACCCTCTCTCCCTGCAACTTACCACTTACCATTACGTACATACTGCCATTATCTGCCACAATGCTCGACGCCTTGAATGACACCTTCTTTCCCACCAAGATCGCCACCCCTCGATTTTTGGCATCCAGCCCCGAGTGAAACACCTGACCTACCCACCCTTTCCTCAGTCTTACCTGGTCTACCACCTTCAGGTGTATCTCCTGGAGCATAACCACATCCGCCTTCAGCCCCTTCAGGTGCGCGAACACCCGGGCCCGCTTAACCGTCCCGTTCAGTCCCCTTACATTCCAGGTCATCAGCCGGATCAGGGGGCTACCCGCCCCCCTCCCCCGCCGACTAGCCATAACCCCTCCTCGGCCAGCCACGCGCCCGCACCCCACACCCGGCCCGTTCCCCACGGCGGCATACCCCTGTCTCGACACCCCCCCCCACACTCGCTCCAGCTCCCCGTTGACCATAGCTGCAGCAATTCGATTCCTCCTCTTCGCCACCTCCACACTCCAGTCCTGGTATATTCGAAACTCCGCGTTCTCCCACCTGCTGCTCCTCTCCTTCTTGGCCCACCTGAGCACACACTCCCGATCAATGAACCGATGGAACCGCACCAGCACCGCCCGCGGAGGCACGTTAGCCTTGGGCCTCCTTGCCAGCACACTATGGGCCTCTTCCAGCTCCAGGGGCCCCTGGAAGGACCCCGCTCCCATCAGCGACTTCAACATGGTGACCACATAGGCCCCCACCTCCGGCCACTCCAGCCCCTCCGGGAGGCCCAGAATCCGCAGATTCTTCCGCCTCGACCGATTCTCCATCTCCTCGAACCGCTCCTGACATTTCTTGTGGAGCGCCTCGTGCGCCTCCACCTTTACCGCCAGGCCCAAGATCTCGTCCTCGTTGTCGGAGATCTTTTGGCAAGCCTCGCGGATTGCCACCCCCTGGGCCGTCTGTGTCTCCAGCAGCTTATTAATAGAAGCCTTCATCGGCTCTAGCAGGTCCGTTTTAATCTCTCTGAAGCAGCGCTGGATACCCTCCTGCTGCTCCTCCGCCCACTGCATCCACGTTGCCTGGTCTCCGCAAGCCGCCATTTTGTTCTTCTTCCCTCGCACCTTCTTCGGGTTCACCACCATCCTTTTAGTCGCCCTGCTCCTAGTGGAAGCCATATACTATCGGGGAGCTGTTATAGTCTCCTTCCCACACCGGGAAACATCGGAAAAGTGCTGTTGGGGGCCCTGAAAGGAGCCCAAATGTCCGTTTTTGCGGGAGCTGTCGAATGTGCGACATAGCTCCGCATCGCCGCAACCGGAGGTCTCAAACACAAGGTCGCTTTTAAGCACACACGATTACTTTGGGCAAATACATTCTCCATTCTGAACCCTAAGTGACTGTTTGCGGATGTCTCCTCAGAATTCACCCCCCCCACCGCCCCCGGGGGGGGGGGGGGGGGGGGGTGGTATGTGATGCAGTCGTTAGCACTGGGACTGCGGCGCTGAGGACCCGGGTTCAAATCCCGGCGCTGGGTCACTGTCCGTGTGGAATTTGCACATTCTCCTTATGTCTGCGTGGATTTCACCCCCACAAATCAAAGATGTGCAGGGTAGGTGGATTTTCTTCCATTCTAAATAATGGCATCCTGCGGAGTGTCGGTTTTTGTTGGTTCAATTTTATATGCTCAAATGTTGCCTCATTGAGGAGGGTGGGTTAGGGCGCGGGGTGGGGGGGGGATTAGGCTGACAATACCATGATGTCTCCACTCTTCCCCCCCCCCCCCCAGCTTTACGGAATCACCATGGAGATTTTTACATTCACCTAAATCTCTGACAATGCAGCACTCCCTAATCCCAACAGCACTCATCTGAATTTGATAAGCCATTTGTTGTAAAGGGAAAGATCAATATCAGTATCTGGGTGTCTAATTCTGTGAATGCAAGCTGTGATAAAAAGTTAAGAAACTGTGAATAAAAGTTAAGAAGCTGTGTTTGTTTTCCTATATGCTGAGGTGACCTTGCCGAATAGTCCAAGATTACAAAGGTAATTGGCAAAGCCAATTCACAAGTTGTTCACTGTAGCATGTGAGGGCCCATAACTTAAAATTTATGCAGGAAAAGAAGGGCAGGTGGAACATTCTTAAAAGGGTAGTTGCAAAATAATATTCCAGAGAAGGTAGTTGAAACATAACATATAATTGGTTTCAAGAGACAATTAGACATGTTTTTAGTGATGGAGGCAATCAGAAGACAGGAAGATGATGTTGGATGTATTGAGCTAAAGACCTCATCTGCTTTAAACCAATCTAATGTCTTCTATTAAAACTGGGTGGTGATTCTGAATTGGCTTCCCATAATTCAGCCCCCTTTATCCTCTATATTGGAGACACCAAACGCAGACTGGGTGATCGCTTTGCTGAGCTTCTTCGGTCTGTGCACATTCAGGACCCTGACCTTCCCGTTGCTTGCCATTTTAACACAAGACCCTGCTCCCATGCCCACATGTCTGTCCTTGGCCTGCTGCAATGGTCCAGTGAAGCTCAACGCAAACTGGAGGAACAACATCTCATCTTTCGGTTAGGCACGCTAAAGCCTTCCAGTCTCAACATCGAATTCAACAAATTCAGATGATTAGCTCTACCCCACCTTGACCCATTTGTTTTCATCCCATTCCATTTTAACTGTCTTTTACCATTTCTTTCTTTCTTGTCTTTCTTATATATCAACCAGGGTAATTGCAACCCCCCCCCCCCCACCCCCCCATCTTATGCACCTTTCCTTACCCTTTCTCCTCTTTGCTTCCCCCTTCCCCATCCCCCAGATCTACAGTTCACCCTCCGATGTTAGTTTCCCTGCTGTTTGACCTCTCACATCTTTTGTTCTCTCTGGGGACTGCCATCAGCACTCTTTCCCCTTGCTTTCTGTGGCCATTAGCACCCTGCTTCCCTGGGTTTCTGTGGCTATGACTCATCTTTCATTCTCACTCCACAGTATAAATATTTCCCGCTTTCTCTGTCTGTTAGTTTTGACAGAGTCATCGGACTCGAAATGTTAGCGCTTTTTACTCCCTACAGATGCTGCCAGACTGCTGAGATTTTCCAGCATTTTCTCTTTCGATTTAGTCCCCTTGTTTGGTCCACCAAAGTTTTATTAAAAATGTATTTGCCCCGTAAATGTATTTTCCAACCAGAATTTATTTATTTGTAGTAAGGAGCCAATCAAACCAAGTTTTCTTGAATCAGCAAAAAAATAAGATAATTAGACTCGAGAAAAAATAATAAAGGATGTGTTCACACTGTTATGTGAGAGAACCTTTAAGAAATGGGTGTTTAAGAAATGTACCTTTAAGAAATGGGTGTTTAAGAAATGTACCTTTAAGAAATGGGTGTTTATCAGTCATGTCAGAGTGTGGGTGGAGCTGGGCTGTCTGTCAGCTTTTTACTTTCGTTTTAGGCTGTTTGCTGCAGGGTGTGTTTTAGTTTCATTTTCAGTGTTGGAGCTGAAGCCATACCAGGTGTACTGCTGCTCTCTCTGCCATGAAAAGACTATCTCTTGACCATTTGGTGAATTCAGAATTATAAATGTTCTCAGTAGTGAATGTAAACATAATGTGCTTCTGGTAAAAGGTGTTTCTTTTGGCACATTTGGCACATTTCAAAACTGTAGAAAGCAACAGGAGGTGGAGTTATTTTGTCTTCCGCAGGGGGATTTGAGTGTCTGTCAGTGTATCTGTCTAGTTAGCAGTTCCCATTGCCTTCCCTAAATTACATTTGATTAAAGTCTAGAACTTGCATTTTTAATGACTTACTTTCAAAAATCCCTTGAAAGGGATATATTCTGGAAAAGGAAACGCAGGCAGGGCTGTGGGGAAATAACAGGAAAGTGGGGCTAACCAGCACAAGCACTATGGGCCAAATGGCCTCCTTTGATGCTGTATAAATCAAAGATTCTACAGTAGCTCTCTGTGACAACATCGCAAAGTGCTGACCCGACGTCACCTCTCAATCCCTGTTGCTGATGACGTTCTGTGAGTGCTGCCATTTGTGAAGAAAAATATAGGCGAAGGAGGGGTTTTGCTTCAAGTCTCCCATTGAGTTGAATTTCCGTTTGGGAACTGTACCATATGATTTCAGTAAATAGTGGAGCTCAGAGAGACAATAAGTGCCTCAGCTTTAAAAAATCACAGTCATCAATCTAAGTATCATTCTGTACTCAGGCTCCACTGTTCCCAGTGGCGATTTGACTGGGGCAGAAATCCATGCTTTTCACGTGTGAGTCTGGCAGTAAAGGTCAGCTTCCCAGGCTGTTTATGGCAAGAGCTCCTACGTATGAAGAAAAGAGGACTGCTCTGAATTGATTTTCTCTTCCTTTTCTCGCCTTCTCCTCAAGGCGTTGATTATGCCGGATCCATAGAATTGTATCTAACTGTTCATCATGAAGGCAATTAGGCCTGTACAACAGAGACCCCCCCCGAGCGAAAGTCACAAACGGCTTACTCTTTGACTGTTGTAGAGTAAAAGGTTAACTCTAATGATAGTTACTGCATGTGCGTAAGGAACTATGTCACTCACTGAGAGGGGATAAGTGTGCAGCACCTGCAAGAGCAGCTTAAGCTTTTTGGATTGGCATTGGAACCAGTTCAGGAGACGACCACCAGATTGATTTCGGGAATGAAAGGGTTGATGTATGAGGAGAGATTTAACAGTTTGGGCTTATATTCGCTGGAGTTTAGGAGGATGAGAGGGGATCTGGTCGAGGTCAATAAAACACTAAAAGGGATTGATAAAGTAAATGTAGACCAAATGTTCTCCTGTGTGTGGAAATCTAGAACGAGAGGGCACGGATATAGGTTGAGAGGCGGTAGATTTAGAATTGAGATGAGGAGGAACTACTTCTCGCAGAGGGTGGTGAATTTGTGAACTCGCTGGCCCATTTTGTGGTGCAAACGGATTCATTAAATACTTTCAAGAAGAAGATAGATACATTCCTGATTTTAAAAATAGGTCAAAGGGATATGGGTAACAGATGCGGAGGTGGATTTGAGACCAGGAAGAGATCAGCCATGAGCTGATTGAATGGTGGAGCAGGCTCGAAGGGCTGAATTGCCCACTTCTGCTCATAATTCCTATGTTTCTCTTGGTCTCACTTAACCTTTGTAAATGGTTAGCAGGTGGTTTGAGCAGAGGACCATTTTCTCCAGGAAAGGTCTCTTCTGGAGAAAGAAGCCAACAAATCCTGAGGTAAACCCACAAGAACAGAAGCGCGACTGTGGCTTGTTGAAAACTCTCCTCGAATTTTCCAAAACGTTCACAATATCTAGCGTCATCACTGGCTGCTCTTCAGTCGTGCACTCTGACTCTGCACTCTGATGGGCATCCATCAGTACAGCCAGGCAGTTCTTCCAGGGTTACCATGACAAGAGACAAGATACTATGTGGATAGCTGTGTGTACACTGGAATGTCATTAAGTGTGAAAGGCAACCTGACGTACGAAGCGAGGTTTCAATCGGTTCCAATGCAATCACTTGAGCTGGGCCAAAGGCTTCACTTCCCTAAACCCCCTTCTGATATAAAAGGATGTCAAGACGGTTGCCTCCAAGAAGGTCATGTCATTTTTTGTTCCCTTGATTTACACCATATCGTCATACGGGTTTAATAGGGATCGGGCGGGAAAGTGATGAAGATCAACCGTGACGTTTTTGAATGGCTGAGGAGACTCTACCTGTTGTCTGATCTGCTCCTGTATCTGTTACAGACGTTGAAATATCATGGGATAGAATTTAGCTTGGGCCTGATTTCCATTGGGGCAAGTAAATTTCTCCTCCCCCCCACCCCCCCCCCCCAACCCCCAAGCACTCTTGTGGCGATGTGACAGCGGCTGACAGCAGCTCAATAACACTGTTTTGGTGGCACAACCCTGGGCTGGCTTCAGGAGTGTCAGGTTTGGGCGCATCACCAGTTCGTGCCCAAGAACTGGGCACCGACGATTTTCTGTCCTGCATTCTCATATCTCGCTTGGGACATGCATTTTCATTGAAACGCTGGGCCCAGAGAAATGTATGAAATGCTGTTTTTTTAATGAATTGACTATAAATCGGAATTTGATTCATACTTCCCAACATTTGATCTGTTGGACATTATTCTGAATCTTTCGCCTCAAATTGAAAAGCTGCCAATCAGGGAGACGTTTATGTTTGCTTTGTACCTGAATGCCAATCCCATGACAGGACTTGGAGTGTATCAACTGAACTTTATCAAGGAGCCAATGCGTAGATTTAAAACTGTAGATTTAAAAATACAGGTCTTTGATTTTATCTGCCGGTAGATTCCAATGCAATCAATTCCAGATTGCATTGGTTTTCACTGAGGAGCTATTGGAATTACTACAGTAAATTGAAGCTTTATAGATTCAATTGTGGGGTTTCCACATTTAAGTTACAGGCTTAGAAGGTTACAATTTATCGCCAAAAGGACGCTGAACTAACCGTTCTGCTGCGAGGCAGGACAGCATGTTGTTAATTCGGAACATACATTCTAAAACTCCAGTGTTCACCGCACTTTCCTCCACTGTCTGTTCGTAGTTTGTGGAAGGCAGCAAATTAAAGGTATTTGGGAGTGTTGACATGTGAGCACCACAATTTTTATTTTAAATTAACGTAACTCTTTGGGGATAATTCTAAACATTATTTTAACTCCTCTTTCGCCCTCGCTCCCCTACCCCCACCACCACCAAGCCCATCCTCGCCACCAAACATTCCTCTTCAGGGCAGTCCATTGAGAGTATAGCTGCAGTTTCAAATGTCCGTCAGGCTTGAGCTTTGCAGAGCCAAAATCCATTGGAAAAACACAGCATTCAGCCACAATCCGCGATCCATAGAAATCATAGAATCCCTACAGTGCAGAAGAGGCCATTTGGCCCATCGCATCTGCACTAACACTCCGAAAGAGAGCCCTACCCAGGCCCACTTCCCCACAGCCTCACCCAACCTCCACATTCCTGCTCACTAAGGTGGCCAATCCACTTAACCTGCACATCTTTGGACTGTGGGAGGAAACCGGAGCTCCCGGAGGAAACCCATGCAGCCAAGGGGAGAGCGTGCAAGGTCCACACAGACAGTCACCCAAGGCTGGAATTGAACCCAAATCCCTGGTGCTTTGAGGCAACAATGCTAACCACTGTTGAAGCCAAAGCCAAACCTTTAAATGCTCATCCTTATTTAGTGTCACTTGAAACCTCCAGTGAAGTTCCTTGTCAGGCATTTCGCCACTATAAGCAGAAGGAAAATGAGTTGGATTGAACCAAATGGAAACGGTAACAGGCCAGAATAATAATGATAACAATCTTTATTAATGTCACAAGTAGTCTTACATTAACACGGCAATGAAGTTACTTTGAAAAGCCCCTAGTCGCCACACTCCGGTTCCTGTTCGGGTACACTGAGGGAGAACCCAGAATGTCCAATTCGCCTAACAAGCACGTCTTTTGGGTCTTGTGAAAATCTGCTTTCGATCGTGAAAATCAATGTTTTGTTCATCATTACCTGAGAGGTTTGTGGTAGTATGTATTGGGGGTCATGTGGGACTGGAAGCCCTAATGTCATTGGCTGACAGATCCCGGGTCCTGGTTGGCCGTTGACCTCTAGCTCCGCCCTGAAGGCGGAGTATAAGAAGCCGGAGTCTTCCCCCGCAGGCCAGTTTACGATCGAGCTGCGGGGGAACAGACACGCTTAATAAAGCCTCATCGACTTCACTCTATTCGTCTCACGGAGTCTTTGTGCGCTACAATTTATTAAGCGTGCCTAAAAAGGACTATGGAGCTCAGGATCATTCCGGAATGCCTGAGGATCAGCCCCCACGCAGTGAACGCGGCAGCAGCCTTCAAGCACTGGCAGACTTGCTTCGAGGCCGACCTCTGGCGGCCACCCTCAACCAAGAAGGCAGACCCGTGGCCTCCTTCTCCCGAACCCTCCACGCTTCAGAAATCCGCCACTCCTCAGTGGAAAAGGAGGCACAAGCAATAGTGGAAGCTGTGCGACACTGGAGGCATTACCTGGCCGGTAGGAGATTCACTCTCCTCACTGACCAATGGTCGGTTGCCTTCATGTTCGATAATGCACAGCGGGGCAAGATAAAGAACGAAAAGATCCTGCGGTGGAGGATCGAACTCTCCACCTACAACTATGAGATCTTGTACTGTCCCGGAAAGCTGAACGAGCCGTCAAAGCTTTCTGCCTGGGCTATATTCCATTGGCTGGTTGAAATGTTATCTGGATCACTCTCAGGGCAACAACGTGCATTTGTATAACACTTTTGATGGAGTAAAATATCCAAGACACTTCATAAGAGCACAATCAAACTAAATTTGAATCTGAGTTAAGGAGATATCAGAGCAGATTTGTCAAGATATCATTACAGACATAGTGAATGAAATGGGTTTTAAGGAGTGTCCTAAAGGGCAAGAGAGTTGCGAGTTTTTGGGAAGAAATTTCAGAGCTAACGGTGCAGGCAACGGAAGGCATGGCTACCTCTGGGATAATGATTAAAATCAGTGATTCAGCAGGAAGGATGTGGATGCTTTGTAGAGGGTACAGGTTTACCAGGATGTTGCCTGGTCTGGAGGGTATTAGCTATGGGGAGAGGTTGGATAAATTCGGATTGTTTTCACTGGAGGTTGAGGGGGCCACATGATAGAGGTTTACAACATTGAGTGGCATGGACAGAGTGGACAGTCAGCCGCTTTTTCCCAGGGTGGAGGAGTCAGTTACTAGGGGCCGTAGGTTTAAGGTGCGAGGGGGAAAGTTTAGAGGAGATGTGAGAGGGAAGACTTTTTACACAGAGGGTGGTGAGTGCCTGGAACTCGCTGCTGGAAGAGGTGGTGGAAGCAGATACAATCGCCACATTTAAGAGGCATCTTGATGAATACATGAATCGAATAGGAACAAAGGGATACGGAAGTGTCGATGGTTTTAGTTTAGACAGGCATCATGATTTGTGCAGACTTGGAAGGCCGAAGGGCCTGTTCCTGTGCTGTTCCTATTGTTCTTGGTTCTTTGTTCTTTCTTTGACTGGAAGAGGCTGTCAACGGAAAGATAGGAAAATACCACCCAGGAAGATCTTAAAAAAGAATTTTAAAACCAATCTGTTGCTGGGCCAGGAGCCGATCTAGATCAGTGAGAACAGGGGTGAGCGGGAACTGGATTGGGTGCAAGTTTGGACATGGGCAGCAGGGTATTGGATGAGCTTATTTTATGGAGGGTGGAAAGTGGGTGTCTGGCAAAGACAGAATTAGAATAATCAAGTCTAAGGACACCAAAGGCACGACGAGCATTTCAGCAGCGGACAAACTGGGGTAGGGTCAGAGTCAAGCCATGTTGTGGAGATGGAGATAGGGAACATTGGTGAGGGTGCGGACATGTGGTCAGAGCTCATCTCAGTGTCAAATACAAGGTTGCGAGCGAGTCAACCTTGAGACAGCCGCCAGCGGATGGGATAGAGTCAGTTGCTAGGTAATGGAGTTTGTGCAGAGACTGAAGTCACTGAGTCGCTCTTCTCAGTATTCAGTCAGGAATATTCTGCTCATCCAGTAGCGTCTTTCAGGCAAAATGACAAACCGGAGATAGAAGAGTGGTCGAGAGAGGCAATGGTTAGAAACGAGGAAGAGTGGAAGCTAATTTGTTTTGGGGTGATGTCGCGGAAGGGCAGCATGTAGATGGGAAATGGGAAGAGATCACAGGTAGATCCTTGGGTCGGGAAAATGGAAAGGCAACTTATTATCTAAATGGAGAGCAACTTCCGAGTGCTTCAGCGCAGAGAGATCTTGGTGTCCTCGTCCATGAATCTCAGGAAACTAGCAGTTAGGTACAGCAGGTAATAAGGAAGGCAAATGGAATTTGGGCCTTTATAGCTGAAGGAACAGAGTATAAAAGTAGAGAAGTGTTGCTGCAACTGAACAAGGCATTGGTGAGAGACCGCACCTGGAGTACTGTGTACAGTTTTGATCCCCTTACTTCAGGAGGGATTTAGTTACATTGGAGGAAGTTCAGATAAGGTTCACTAGATTGATTCCAGAGATGAGGGGTTTGTCTTGTGAGAGATTGAGCAGTTTAGGCCAATGCACTCTCGAGTTTCGAAGAATGAGAGGAGATCTAATTGAGATATATAAGATGATGCAGGATATTGACAAAGTAGATGTAGAGAGGATGCTTCATCTTGTGGGGCAATCTAGAACCAGAGGTCATAGTTTTAGGATAAGAGGGAGAGATTTACAGATGAAAAGAAATGACTCCTCTCCAAGGGTCGTGAATCTGTGGAATTCACTGCCCCAGAGTGCGGTGGATGTCTGGACATTGAGGGGATAGACCGATTTTTAATTAGTAATGGGTTGAAGGGTTATGGAGAACGGGCAGGAAAGTGGAGTTGAGGCCGTGAGGAAAAGCTGCCTATTGTCCACTGATCTCACGTCTTTGCTTTATGCAGGGGACTCAATTCAACCACTCCCAATATGTCACTTATTAACACTGTGTGACCAGTTTGATCTGAGTTCTGGAAGATAACATCATTTTATTGCGTTCTGGGGCGGCACGATGGCACAGTGGTTAGCACTGCTGCATCACCGCGCCAGGGACCAGGATTCAATTCTGGCCTCGCGTGACTGACTGTGAGGAGTTTGCACTCCCCCCCCCCCCCCCCCCCCCCCCGTGTCTGCGTGGGTTTCCTCTAATTTCCTGCCACAGTCCAAAGGTATGCAGGTTAAGCGGATTGGCCGTGATGCAGTTTCCCCTTAAAAGTGTCCAGGGATGTGCAGGTTAGTTAGGATTACGGGGATGGAGCAGTGGAGTGGGCTTAGGTAGCGTGCTCTTTCAGAGGGTCGGTGCAGGCTGGATGGGCCGAATGGCCTGGTTCTGCACTGTGGAGGTGTTTCTATGAGGGGCTGGATTCTCCGGTCCCCAAGCCACATGTTTCTCGGCGGAGCACCATTCGCTGGCGGATTGTCTCTTCCCGACGCTTGTCAATGAGATTTCCCATTGAAGCCACCCCATGCAGCCGGGAACAGAGAATCCCAATGATCCGGCCAGGGTCTCTGCATTTCGTAGGAACTCTAGACCAAACTGGTGTCCTGTGCTACTGAATGGTGCATGCATGAGGAAAATCCTAGTTGTGATCTGTGTCTCTCAAAAACATAATGACATTGCCTGATTAATACAGGAAAAAAAATACTCTTTGGAGGTTCTTTGTTCTTATTTAAAGATTACAGGAGTTGCCTGTGTAGTACCCTCAATAACGACACGAGAGAGTGGAATGGTAAATGAAGGCTTTAATAAGCAGGGAACTAGCCAGTTACCGAGACGTGTGCTCACTGAGTGCCGCCTACAGGGCGCAACCTTATGTACGGCTCTCTGGTGGGCGGAGCAGGAGGCGGAGTCCCCAGGGTTCCAAGCCCGGTCTTAAAGGGGCATCACCTACATGGTGTTAAGGGTACAGTAACCATTCATCACAGTCTGCCAGCTAGCCCGGCTAGCATCAACTGTTATGCTCGAGGGCATTTATGTGTTTCTCTACACAGTGGGCTAATTGACCTATAGGCCACAATCAATATGAGATACAAGGAACTTGAAAGCATTGCTCCTGCCCAGAAGCCAGAAGCCAGCCAACTGTATACACAAGTCAGCGTCTTGTGGCCAATATGTTCAGTTTTTAAAGGCAGAGAGCACAATTAAATTAGCAGCTGCACGAGTGAAAGAAATCTCTCCAGGGGAGGGCTGGTCGATTTCTTTTTGTTATTTTTCCCTCATAGTATACCGACTTTAAAATAATTGTCATTGCTCCGTGATGCTGTGGATTTTTGAACACAGATGAAACGACTTTACTCAAAATATTAGAAGTGTCACCTCGCACCCACCTCCAATGGGCCGAGAGGGGGCGCAATGTAACCTGACTGGCTTGGCTTTTCAAAAAAATGATTTAAACTTTGGTCCTCTGTTTTTCTTGATCCTGCTTGCATTCCCGGAACTCAGGAGCTCTAGAATCCTGCCAGAGAATTTGAATCTCAAACACATTTGGTTCTCTTTGACCGACTGCAAAACCAGTCTCCTGTTCTAAATGTTACCCTGATATAGTGAACAATTTTAAAATGTCACAAGCCAATGGCAATGTGCACCTACTGTATGCACGCCCAGTGAACACTCTCCATTGGGCGACAGCTACGGGAAAATGAAGGCTTACAATTTATTCCTCTTGCTTTTAAAATGTTGCTCAGTTTAAAGATCTTCAACTATGTGGACAAAATGCTTTTTCCTGTGCCTTGCATGCACCATTGGAGTCATTTGAGCCAATCTATGCCATTATGTAGAGCATTCCTGCAAACAGCAAGTGAATGAAATAGCCACCGTCAGCTATTGCTTGTTGGTGGCACTCTTGCCACTCAATCCAATGATTGTGGGTTCAAATCCCGCTCCAGAGACCAGACCATAAAAAGCAAGGCTGACATTCCAAGCAGCACTAAGGGAGTGCTGCAGTGTTGGAGCTGTTGACTTTCAGATAAGATGCGAAGCCTTGTCTTCCGCTTTGCATGGATAAAATCCATCGGGATTATCCTTAGTGTCATGGGAATGTCCCTTTAAGAAATGTTTTTGTCTTATCACATGGCTTCAGTGATGTCATTGTGTGGGCGGAGCTGGGCTGTGGCTCTGAGTTTTTACTTTCGCTTTGAGTTTGGAGCTGGTTTGTGGCTCTGTGGGTTTTACTTTCGCTTTGGGTTTGGACTGGTTTTGAACTGCACAGGTTGAAAGAAGTGTCCCTCTATTTTCATTGATAACTGCTTGATAACTTAAAAGAGATAATTGCTTTCTGGGAGGAATTTAAACCTGCTGTTTGGAAAGGGGAACAAGAGTGTCACTAATAAGCCTTGTACCAATAAGAGTGCCGTGTAGTGGGCCACACCTTTGAAAAGGGGTTTCTGTTATACTTGGATTTTGTTATTGAATTGGAACAGTTAAGGAGGAATTTATTAAGGGTTATACATAGGTTACTGGAGCTATGTGGAGTCTTTATGTTTGCAGTTGATAAAATAGTCTTACTGTGTATGTTTATACAAATGTTAACTAAATTTGTAGAATAAAGTTTGTTTTTTGATTAAGAGCGTCTAAGAACTCTGCTGAATAAAACCTGAAAGGCAGGCTCTTGTGCTCATCGTAACCAAAATCAATAAACAGTTATAGGTCAGGTGAACTCTATAATATCCTTTGGTGTTTTCTAAACCCTGGCCATATCACTAGTGTACACCCCAATCAACAGCCCAAGGACAGTTCCTGCCCTGGCAGGCACCAAGCCCTAATGGGGCGTTGGTGACCACAGACTTCCATTGGATTGGTCCACGATTATGCTTGCACAGTGTGACAGCAGTTTGCCCTTGCCTTCCGCAGCCTGGCTGACCATCTTACTCTCATCACATGCCATCGGGCATCTCGGAGAGGACGTATTGACTGATAATCACCCTGTTTGGCTACATTACAAACAGACACACTTTGACCAGCAAGTCCTGGAGTGCGACTTGAGCCCAGAGCTACTGGCTTAGAATTAGGGGCACCACCACTGTGCCACAAAACTTCCACAAAAACAGATCAGGGGCGAAATTCTCCCCCAACGGCGCGATGTCCGCCGACTGGCGCCAAAGACGGCGGCAATCAGACGGGCATCGCGCCGGCCCAAAGGTGCTGAATGCTCCGCATCTTTGGCGGCCTAGCCCCAACATTGAGGGGCTAGGCCGACGCCGGAGGGACTTCCGCCCCGCCAGCTGGCGGAAACGGCCTTTGTTGCCCCGCCAGCTGGCAGAAATGGCGTTTGTTGCCCTGCCAGCTGGCGCGGAAATGCGGCGCATGCGCGGGAGCGTCAGCGGCCGCTGAAAGTTCCCCGCGCATGTGCAGTGGGGAGAGTCTCTTCCGCCTCCGCCATGGTGGAGGCCGTGGCGGAGGCGGAAGGGAAAGAGTGCCCCCACGGCACAGGCCCGCCCGCGGATCGGTGGGCCCCGATCGCGGGCCAGGCTACCGTGGGGGCACCCCCCGGGGTCAGATCGCCCCGCGCCCCCCCCCCCCCCAGGACCCCGGAGCCCGCCCACGCCGCCTGGTCCCGCCGGTAAATACCAGGTTTGATTTACGTCGGCGGGACAGGCAATTTCTGGGCAGGACTTTGGCCCATCCGGGCCGGAGAATCCAGCGAGGGGTCCCGCCAACCGGCGCGGCCCGATTCCCGCCACCCGCCCAATCTCCGGTACCGGAGACTTCGGCGGGGGCGGGGGTGGGATTCACGGCGGCCAACGGCCATTCTCCGACCCGGCGGGGGGTCGGAGAATGACGCCCCAGATCTTCCGGCCATTATCACACTGCTAATTTTGGGAACTTGCTACCTGCAAACTGGCTGCCACATTACAACAAAAGCTCTACTTCAAAACGATTCCATTGACAGTAAAGCACTTTGGGACGTCCTGAGTTTACATATAAGGGCTATAGAAATGCAAATCTATTTTCCCTACTTTACTCGTGTGAATCCAGAAAACATGTGATCACGGCTCTATTGAACTGGGCGAAGGAGTTTTCATGCTCCAATTTTTCGGGTTGGCGATGCTTCCTGTGGATAGCCCAGAAAGTTTTGACATGGTGTAAAAACTCACGTTAATCACTTACGTCATAATTTCCTAGAACTTTGGCGCTAACAGGATGACATACGCCGTGGATGCACTATTCCTGTGGCGCATGTTGTCAGGTGCTTCTGGGCTGTTAAATTATTGGACTAAGATTTGTATCATGTAAAAGGTAACTCTGAAATCTGCAGGCCTGAAGCTACCTCCTGGCCTTTCAACAAGAGCACCGCAAACAGGGACAGGATGTAATCAATAAACGTACAGGGGGTGAAAACAGTCTTCATTGTCAATCAAAGCATTATTCCATCCACTGAGCTCGAATTTCCAGAAAAGAAATACTTGTTGACAATATTGTTACTCATGCTGTGAAGTTCTTTGATACTATCCCGAAGTTTGCATGCCAGGATTACGTTCCATTTCACAGTCAAATGTTTACAACGCTGTTTCAGGTTCTTTGTGAGAAAAATACAGGGAAAATAACTTGAGATGACTGTGGTGTCTGTATCCTTCGTAGCAAAGTGTGTCACTTAAAAGTGGAAGGGGATAATTGCCTGGTGTGTGACTCAGGAAGACTAAAAATATAACTGAGTGGAGGCTGAAGGCTTACTGGATCGATTTTTGTTTGTGTCAGGCTGTGAGTAATGTTGCTGGGCGCTGGGCAGCGCGTGCCATCGATGAGTGAGAATCTGGGAAATTAGGCCAATCCCTGCTGTGACTTCCAGTTGCAAAGGGATGGCATTGGCAGACAAAAGCCACGATCGCATGACGTGTGCGTGACCCCTGTCCGTGGGAGTGCTGTGACCTGAGTGAGTTACTCCGTGACCATCAGAGCGAAAGGAGTTGGTTAACAAGAGCAAGATAAAATACTGCTGGAGTACCCAGAATCCACTTGCCTGCTTTCTCACACACTGTACTCACGGCAGCTGCATCGAAGCCTTTCTCCTCTCATGCACATTCCTTGTCAAATTGCATACATTTCCTACGTGTGTCAGTAACAAAGATTGCGGTCCCCTGCCCTAATACCTCCTCATGTGACTTTGCGCTGAATTTACATTGGGAACTCTCGGGAGCCCTCCTGTAATTGTGACCGGTCCTGATTCCAGGATTCCCGGCCCCATTCCAAGGCTGTCTACATTTCAGGAGAGCCTTTTATGGGTGCGGGGTGATTCCTGGCCAAAACCTGCACTGGCACCCCCAGCCTACCTGGCTGGCTCCATTCTGGAGTAGCCATTTCCCGCTCCTTCACAATTTTCATGGAGTCAGGCCAGGTTTTTACAGAACCGTGGTTCACGGCCCCTCAGAGGGGTGGTGAACTCCAGTCTACATGAGAGGACTTTTTAAAAGGCGAGGTCAAAGTGTCCACCTCATACCCTCTGTACCAAACTATTCCCCTCCACTCATTCCAATGGTTTTTCATCCTCCCAATGCCAATCTATGACCCCAATGCCAAACTCCTCAGGACTTGAGGGGGAGGGATGTTGCGACCCCTTCAGAGGTCACAGGTTATGCACCATACGGGTCCCCGTGACCACCATGGAGTATGAACTCCCTCGATAAAAAGGAGCAGGGTATCCCCTTAACAAGGGGGAACCTCATTGAAGATAAACGCCAGCATGGGTGTAGGTCGGGGAGGGTGACCCTACAGGGCAAGGAGAGTTAGCTGTGTACATCGAATTAACCTGTGCTCATTACATCCTATCGTGTGCTCCTGTGTGTCTCTTCGTTGGATTCTACAATGGCCTTAACTATGATTGAAACTATTGGAGTAGCGATACCGTGCGAGACAACACACTCAGGAGATTGGCTATGAATGAGGGTTTGGGGAGTTTACATGGAGGGTGAAATCAAGGGTGGATAGGAAGGTATTGAACTTGGAGGAGAACAAAATAATGTATTGATATGGAGGTTAAAATCACCCAGGATGAGAAAGCACTCAGTGCGAAAGCTGAAGGAGAAAAGCAGTGAATGGAAAAGTGGAGATGGCGGGTGACAGGTGAACTGGAATGGTCCAAATGGTCCACAGGGTCAACGCTGCTGGAGGAGGAGGGAGGAGGTTGGCACAATCAGCCCCCTGCTTCGATCAGGCCTTCCGAGAATGCCAAGGAAGTCATGGAGAGAAGCTGAGGACCTAAATAAAGAGCCAAGCATGGGATTGTGGCAAGAGAGGAGCAAGCCAAGGTGGACTGAATAGTTGGCTGCTGGGGCGTTGGGAAGGCAGAGTACCCGAGAGGGGAGAAATGATAGGAGATCTAATGTCTGGAGAAGAGGATCATGGAGAGAAAAGAAATAAGAAGAGGGGAGTGATAAAGTGGGAATGGAAGAGATGTTCTTGGGCACAGAGTGGCAACCAAGGAGTGCATGTGAAAGGACATGGAAAAGAAAACAAGTTACCTCGGCCTGGTTACAAACAGTCTTGTGCATATATCCTAGTTGTGTACTGGGAACAGAGACAAGAATAGGTGGCGAGTTAGAGTTGGAAACTGACATTGTGGTTTTAGGTGATATCACTGAGAGGCAGCATGCATAAGCAATGGGAGAATGTCAGGGTTGCCAAGAGCAGGAAAAGATGGCATTATAGGTCATTCTCCAGCTAAACAGATAAAAATGGAACCAGGTGAATGAAATCACACCCAGCCAGATGGCAGTGGGGAAGAAACTGAGGAGGAGGGTGCAGTCAACCATTAAAGACTTGAAGCAGCGTCTTATCAGAGAGAGTAGTCGAGGTTTATGGAAGGAATTTCAGAACTCGAGGCCTTGCCAGCTGAAGGCACGGCTGCCAGCGGTGGAGGGATGAAAATCAGGAATTCGATGAGGCCTGAATTGGAGGAATACCGAGCTCTCTGAGGTTCATAGACCTGGAGGAGACTATAGAGATAGGGAGGGATGAGGCCTTGGAGAGATTTGAAGTCAAAGATCAGAATTTTAGACCCGTGGCGATGCTACTCGATCTGAAGCTGTAGATCTGAAGGCTTCGGGGTAGATTTTAACTTCAGTTACTGACCATTAGAACTGGCAAACTGGGGTTGTCCACCCGTTCCTACTGACAGGTGTCCCAAGCTATTTTGAGTTGGCAATCTCATTTCAACGTTTCGGGCAAGTGACACAATCTGGACAACTTCCCTGGACAGCATGCTAGCTTTGACCCGGTGCCCTATCGGCAACTCAGATACTGTGCCAGCTCAAGGTGGAACTAGAGGAGGGTGGAAATGAAACACTGAGGAGTTAACAACGCCAATTGTGTTTTGGTAGAACCCAAAGAAATATTCAACGGAGCTCCATTAAATTAGGGGGCAGCACGGCGACACAGTGGTTAGCACTGCTGCCTCATGGCGCTGAGGACCCGGGTTCGATCCTGGCCCCGGGTCACTGTCCTGTGGAGTTTGCACATTCCCCCGTGTCTGCGTGGGCCTCATCCCCACAACCCAAAGATGAGCAGGGTAAGTGCATTGGCCACACTAAATTGCGCCTTTATTGGGAAATAAGAATTGGGTACTCTAAATTTCCAAAAAACAAACTCCATTCAATTAAAAAGTGCGAAAGGTTTTGGGGCCATCTTTGGGGCCAGTGATAGTTCCTTTAAGGGTCAATGGTGAACCTCTTCCATGCTAAAACACATGGGTGCACCAGGTTAATTCCTCCCATCCCCTCACCACCCCACTAAACATTCCCCCAACCACCAACATCACCTTCTGCTCCCCAATTAACCACTCCCCAGTGCCCCTCAGTCCCCCCACGAACTCCTTACACCCCCATCAACTCCCCCCAGTACATCATCCCCACCGAGCCCCAGCCCATCCTGCCTGGATATTGCAATAGGTGTCTTACGTGCACCATAGGCCCGAAGAAGCCCTGCTGACTGAAATGTGTAGGTGCTCCAAATGTCCATGGAATGGCCCCTTTCAAATAGGTGACGTCAAAGTTCTGGCATTAACAGGATTATAAACTAAGTGCGCACATTGTGAAGTCATCTCTCTGATTTTGGTGAGTTAAAATTGGTCCCGTTAATTGGTATTTGGTCATTTTTGGCAGCTCACTTGGCTAGTGTCAGGTTTTAATTAGGTTGAATGGTCAATCAAATTGACAATTACTGACGTTGCTATGTAAGTCTTTGGGAAGTTAAGTAACGATTAAGTGCTTGTGGAGAAACCCCACTTTAAACAGGAATGCTGTGGACTTTATTTAGAGGGGTTCTACAGGGACACTTCGTGATGGATGAAGTTCGGGTTTGTAATCTGACTTCAGCTGCCATTAAAAGAGAAGAGGAAGGCTGAGGTGACTCCCTGCAAATTTTACTTGGGGAGAAAAAAAAATCTCATACCTGATGGGGTTTATCTTCAGTTGATTCATTGACTTTCTTCCCTGAGGAGATTCTGCCATTTCAGATCTCCACTGACATACTCAGCCATTCCCATGATGGCGGTCAAAGGCCAGCCCACATAATTATTTCCAGCTCGCCTGCCTCGAGGCCGGTACAAAGTATTGATCCCTGTACAAGTGGTGGGTCCCAATCGAAAAGGGGAAATGACAGGGAATTCTTTTCGGGTAAGTTCAGAGTGGGAGAGCCCTCCCTTCCTCTTCAACGGGATTCCATTTCTACAGTGAACATTTTCAGTGAGTTTGTTGGTTAAGAGCAAATTTTTGTTCAGAGCAGTGAAAAGACAAGTGATGTCGGTCCACAGGAAGTGTTATTAACTGGCGTGTCTGCTGAACAGCTTAGGGGCATGCACTGTGATAAGTTAATGAAAAGCAGTTGGTCCATTTGTTCCCCCCCCCCTCCCGCCCATTCCTTATTTTGCATTCCTCAACTTATTTTCTTGAGGACATGCTTTCCCCTGCCTCCTCTCATACACCATGAGCTGTTCTTTACCCCCTTTCCTGACTCCTCCTCTGCCCCACCTTGTCCTCAGCAGTCAACCAAATCCAAGTCCACCGTAATCATGAGCTGGGACGAGGGGTCAAAGGTGAACTCCATTAGCTCAACCCCCTATTAAGAACATAAGAACATAAGAACCAGGAGCAGGCCATCTGGCCCCTCGAGCCTGCTCCGCCATTCAATGAGATCATGGCTGATCTTTTGTGGACTCAGCTCCACTTTCCGGCACGAAACCATAACCCTTAATCCCTTTATTCTTCAAAAAACTATCTATCTTTATCTTAAAAACATTTAATGAAGGAGCCTCGACTGCTTCACTGGGCAAGGAATTCCATAGATTCACAACCCTTTGGGTGAAGAAGTTCCTCCTAAACTATTCTTCCTCCCCTGAGGTTGGGGAGGGGGGTGGGTGGGGGGGTCCATTTTGATGGTGCAACTGAGATTGGGAACTCACTGTATCGTGAATTCTGATCACAAATCCCTACTCTGTTCACTTTCAGGCAGAGACTAACCTAGCGGTCCGTTGGCGTGCAACCTATTGGCCAGGTCTTTCTGGTCCCATCATCGCAGGACCTGTCGTGAGGGCCTCAGTGGCCTGGCCAAAAGCCCATTCACTTTGGGTGGAACACTTCCGGTGGCGGCTATGAAGAAGTAGGTCGCACATTTGGTGGCTCCCGCTCAGGATTTTCTACTGGACCTAATTCGGCAAACTGAAGGTGGAGGCAATTGTGGAGTGGATTCCTACATCAGTGCATGGAAAGGCGGACTAGAAGTGCTCGCAAAGGAAGAAATAGGCGAACAGAGAAAGTCTGGGCTGAAGCTGCAGCGGGAGAAAGCATGGCGGATGAGTGGGGTCCTGGCTTGATGACCCAGCGGTCAACGGAGCAGCTGATGTAGTTTATCCAGGAGGGCTTCGCCAAGCAGAAGCAGGAATGCTTAATGAATCGCTTGCACGGCTGGAACTTCGGTTGGATGCCCAAGACCGGGCGATCCAGAAAGTAGAGAAGGCGCTGGCTGAGCAGGAGGAACATCAAACTGCGGTGGAGTTGGAGGTGGGGATGCGGAGAGGAGAGACCAGCAGAAAAGGCTCCTGGAGAAGGTAGAGGACCTACAGAATAGGCCCTGCCGGCCGAACTTGAGAATCGTCGGTCTCCCGGAGGGGTCCGAAGGAACGGACGCTGGGGCTTACATAGCGGGCACGTTTGAGAAGTTACTGGGGACGTTCTCCCGACCCTTGGAGGTGGACAGGGCTCACAGAGCGCTCGCGAGGAAGCCGCAAGTGGGGGACCCCCCGAGGGCAATGGCGGTGAGATTCCACAGGTACTTGGACAAGGAGTGTATTTTACGGTGGGCCAGGCAGACACAGAGTTGTAAATGGGAGCCAGTATCCTGCAGATCTATCAGGATCTGAGTGCAGATGTAGCCAGGAAAAGAGAGGGGTTCAATCAGATAAAGTGGACCCTTTTTAAGAAAAAGGTGAAGTTTGGACTGCTGTATCTGGCCCGTCTTTGGGCCACGTATGAGGAACAGCATTTTTATTTTGAGTCGCCCGAGGAAGCGATGGACTTGGCTAGAAGGAAAGGACTGGTGGCGGACTGAGGTCTTTGAACTTTGCTGCAGCGCTTATGTTAAAAATGTTTCTTGTTTTTTGGGCGTTATCTGTAATGCCTTCTGTATTGATTTGGGGCCTGTTGCAGAGCTGAGTGAGTTAAAGTTTACATTTGCACTGATGGGGGAATGGCAGTGTGATCTTCCGTTTGATCTTTTCTTTGTCTTTCGTGGGGTTTTTCGGGCAATTGTGTTGGGATTGCTTTTCTTTTGAATATGTGTGTTCGAGCAGGAGGGAGAAGGTGAGGGAAGGAACAATAGGTGGGAAAATGTCTGGCGACATGGGCGGGGGTCACCAGGTTGGGCGGGCTAGCTCACGGAAGCACAATGGGGGGTGAGCAGATGTTATGCTTGTTGAAGGGGTTGGTTTACATAGTGCTGTTACTGGGGGGGGGGGGGGAAGAGGGGGGAAAAATGTTCTGCTGACGGGGGAGGGACGTTTGCTGTAGGACAGGAAGGCTGCCTGGGGGCGGGGCGGCGTATGCCTGGGGCATGGGCTGGAGACTGGCCCAAGAAAGGTGATGGCTGATCGGGGAAGGGGGGGGGGGATGATAAGCCCCCCAACTAGGCTGATCACATGGAATGTGAGAGGGCTAAATGGGCCGGTTAAGAGGGCACGCGTGTTCGCGCATTTGAGAGGACTGAAGGCGGACGTGGTAATGTTACAGGAGATGCACCTTAGAGTAGATTAAGGAAGGGATGGGTCGGACAGGGTTTTCACTTGGGGCTGGTCTCGAAGACTAGAGGGGTCGCGATCCTGATTAATAAGCGAGTGTTATTTGAAGTGGGAAGAATTGTTGCGGATGTGGGAGGACGGTACATTATGGTCAGTGGGAAGCTGGAGGGGCTGCAGGTGGTACTAGTCAATGTGTACGCGCCAAATTGGGATGATGTAGAGTTTATAAAGAGGATGCTGGGGAAGATCCCAGACCTGGATTCACATAAGTTGGTCATGGGAGGGGACTTTAACACAGTTATCGACCCTGGGTTAGACCGGTCGTGCTCAAGGACAGGCAGGTGCCAGCAATGGCGAAGGAGCTAAAGGGGTTCATGGAGCAAATGGGGGGGGGGGGGGTGGGACACACGGACCCCTGGAGATTTGAGCAGCCGAGAGTGAAGGAAAGGAATTCTCCTTCTATTCACACGTGCATTAAGTGTACTCCCGGATTGATTTTATAAATTTTGAACAGGGCTCTACTGACGGGAGTAGTGGACACGGGGTATTCGGCAATCACAATCTCAGATAATGGCCTGCACTGGATTTACCTACAGGTAAGCAAAGAGAGTGGGCAGCGCCCGCTCTGGAGGCTGGACGGGGACTTTTAGCTGATGAAGAGATGTGCGGGCGGGTGAGGAAATGTATTCAGAACTACCTGGAAGTCAATGACATGGGTGAAGTTTCGGCGGCAGTGGTCTGGGAGGCATTGAAGGCGGTGGTTAGAGGGGAGCTGATCTCGATACGGGGCCACAGGGAGAAGGTAGACAGGGCAGAGACGGACTGACTGGTAAAGGAGATATTGCAGGTCGACAGGAGGTATGCGGAGACCCCAGATGCAGGGCTTCTAAGGGAGCGACGGAGGCTACAGGCGGAGTTTGGCTTGTTAACTACAGGGAGGGTGGTGGAGCAGCTGAGGAAGGCGAGAGGGGCCGATCTATGAACATGGGGAGAAGGCCAGCAGAATGCTTGCGCAGCAGCTTAGAAAGAGGGAGGCAGCCAGGGAGATAGGGACAGTAAAGGAAGGGGATGGGAACCTGGTCGGAGACTCAGCAGGGGTTAATAAGGTGTTCAAGGAGTTTTACAGTAGGTTGTATGAGTCGGAACCCCCAGCTGGGCCGGAGGGGATGAGGCACTTTTTAGGGGGCTGAATGTCCCGAAGGTGGACGAAGGGTTGGTTGCAGGGCTAGGGGTCCTGATCGGTTTGGAGGAAATAGCAGAGGGGCTGGAGGCCATGCAGTCGGGTAAAGCCCCGGGGCCGGACGGGTAACCAGTGGAGTTCTAAACAAAGTTCTCTGGGATATTGGGACCGCTGTTGATGGGGACATTCAATGAGGCAAGGGAACGTCGGGTGCTTCCCCCGTCAATGTAACAGGCAATGATGTAATTGATCCTGAAGCGGGACAAGGACCCGGAGCTTTGCGGGTCCTACAGGCTGATATCCCTACAAAATGTAGACGCCAAACTGCTGGCCAAAATCTTGTCCTCTAGGATTGAAGACTGTGTTCCGGACGTGATTGGGGAGGACCAGACGGGATTTGTTAAGGGTAGGCAGTTGGCGGCCAACGTAAGAAGGTTGTTAAATGTGATTATGATGCCCCCAGAAGGTAGGGATGTGGAGGTAGTGGTCGCAATGGACGCAGAGAAGGCATTTGATCGGGTGGAATGGGAATATCTGAGGGAGATACTGGGACGGTTTGGATTTGGGCGGGGCTTTATTGACTGGGTCAGGTTGTTGTATCAGGCTCCAGTCGTGAGCGTACGGACGAACAGGTCAATATCGGACTATTTCAGGCTGCATCGGGGGACGAGACAGGGATGCCCCCTCTCCCCACTGCTGTTTGCGTTAATCATAGAGCTGCTGGCAATTGCGCTGAGAGCCTCAAGGGGCTGGAAGGGGCTCATCCGGGGGGGGAGTGGAACACAGAGTCTCGCTTTACGCAGACGACCTGCTCCTGTATGGTTCGGACCCACTAAAAGAGATGGAAGAAATTATGAGGATTCTGGGGGAATTTGGCCGGTTTTCGGGTTATAAACTAAATATGGGGAAAAGTGAGATGTTTGCGTTCCAGGCAAGAGAGCAGGAGAGGCGATTGGAGGAGCTGCCGTTTAGAGTGGTAGGTGGAAGCTTTCAATACCTCGGCATCCAGGTGGCGCGGGAATGGGAACAGCTACACAAGTTAAACTTGGCCCGATTAGTAGACCAAATGAAGGACGGTTTTCGAAGGTGGGACGCGCTTCCGGTGTCACTAGCTGGGAGGGTGCAGACAGTGAAAATGACGGTCCTCCCAAGATTTCTGTTTGTGTTTCAGTGTCTCACCATCTTTATTCCACGGTCCTTCTTTAAATGGGCCAATAAGGTGATCACTGGCTTTGTATGGGCGGGTAAGCCCGTGAGTAAAAAAGGGGATGCTTGAGCGGAGCCGGGGGGAGGGCGGGCTGGCGCTGCCGAACATTAGTAATTATTATTGGGCTGCGAATATAGCCATGATCAGGAAGTGGGCGGTGGGGCGAGGGTCGGTATGGGAGCGTGTGGAGGTGGCATCACGCAAGGGCACCAGTTTGGGGGCGTTGATAACGGCGCCTCTGCCGTTCCCGCCGGCACAGTACTCCACCAACCCCATGGTGGTGGCGGCCCGGAGAGTCTGGGGGCAATGGAGGAGTCCTGTGGGAGCGGAGGGAGCTTCGGTCTGGTCTCCAATCTGTAAAAATCACCGGTTTGCCCTGGAAAGGCTGGATCGAGGGTTCCGGAGATGGCAGAGAGCAGGGATTGAGAGGATGGGGGTTATGTTTATGGAGGGGAGCTTTTCTAGCCTGAGGGAGCTGGAGGAGAAATTTGGATTGGCATGGGGAAATAAGTTTAGGTACCTGCAGGTGCGGGACGTCCTACGCAGGCAGGTCTCAACCTTCCCGCTCCTACCACTAAGGGGGATACAGGACAGGGTAATTTCCAGAATTTGGGTGGGAGAAGGGAGGGTCTTTGACATTTACAAGGAACTCATGGGGTCAGAGGAGACGCAGACCGAGGAGTTGAAACGCAAGTAGGAAGAGGAGTTAGAAGGAGAGATAGAGGTTGGTGTCTGGGCGGACGCGTTGAGTAGAGTCAACGCGTCCACAACATGTGCCAGGCTCAGGCTGATACAATTCAAGCTTGTTCACCAGGCTCACATGGCAGTGGCCCGGATGAGCAGATTCTTTGGGGTAGAAGACAGGTGTGCAAAACGTGCTGGAGGACCAGCGAACCATGTCCACATGTTCTGGACATGTCCGAAGCTCGGGGGATTTTGGCAGGGATTTGCAGATGTCATGTACACGTGTTAAAAACAAGGGTGGCCCTCAGTCCAGAGGTGGCGATCTTCGGGGTGTTGGAAGACCCGGGAATCGAGGAGGAGAAAGAGGCAGACGTCCTGGCCTTTGCTTCCCTGGTAGCCCGGAGACGGATACTATTAGCTTGGGGGGACTCAAAGCCCCCAAAGTCGGAGACCTGGCTATCGGACATGGCTAGCTATCTCTGTTTGGAGAAAATCAAGTTTGCCTTGAGAGGGTCACTGTTAGGGTTCGCCCGGAGGTGGCAACCGTTCGTCGACTTCTTTGCGGGAAATTAATCGTCAGCAGAAGAGGGGTTAGCTTAGTTTAGAGTAGGGGGTTAGTAAAGGTGGGGCCTGGAAGGGAGGAAGACGGCTTTTGCACTATGTTTATAATTTCATGTACATTGTTTATTTTGTTGTAAAACCATAAATACCTCAATAAAATGTTTATTAAAAAAAAACTTTCGGTGGGACCAGGCCATCCCGGTAGTCGATTTCCCGCAGGGAACATGCCACATCGTCAGCAATGAAGGGTCACTAGTAAAAACAATTTTGCAAGAGATATCGTTAAACCACATCGCCTGTTGACACGGGGGCATTGCCTCAATATAACAGCCTGAATTTCACGGCGCAGCGAGACTGTGCGGGTACTCCTAGCATCCCGTGAAATAGAGCGCGATGACATCAGGAGGGGTTCCCCACATCCTCACACTGCACTGTGATGTTTCACTGGGTGGGCATGCCCGGATGTCGAAGACCGGTCGACTTCAATCAAAGCGACCAATAGAGCTAGAGGGTGGTGAATCTGTGGAACTCTTTGCCGCAGAAGGCTGTGGAGGTCAAATCACTGAGCGTCTTTAAGGCAGAGATGGATAGGTTCTTGATTAATAAGGGGATCGGGTTATAGGGAGAAGGCAGGAGAATAGGGATGAGAAAACTATCAGCCATGATTGAATGGCGGAGCAGACTCGATGGGCCGAGTGGCCTAATTCTGCTCTATGTCTTATGCCTCTTAGGATCCAGCTACCTTGACATTGCCGAGGTTCAGTGCAGAAGAAGCCTTTCAAGGGTGACAGTGACTTCCAACTGTGAGATGATAGGGCCTGAAATCACGTCCAATTTTGTTGGAAGGCGCCCAATGCTTGTGGCACTGAAAGTGACTGTTACCCTCAATTTCTATCACTCAGGGTCCTTCCAGGACTTTGTAGGCGATCTTTGTGTGGTACTACATTCTGCAGCACGCAGCTGCATTAAGCTTGTCACGGATACACTCGTCAGTCATTTCAGAGCAGGTGAGGATTGGCAGGCAGAGCGTGCAAGAGGGTTTGCAGCTATTGCAAGCTTCCCAATGATTCAGAAGGTCATCTATTGCACCCATGTGATGATCAAGGCACCTGGTGGTGAGCCCGGGGCCTCTGTGAATCGTAAAGGCTTCCACTACTCAACGTCCAGCTAGTGTGAAATCACCAGCAACAGGCACACCAGGTTTGTGAAAGGCATCCTGGGAGTCGCTTGGCTCTTATTTTTTCAGACATCCCAGATTCCAAGGCTTTTCCTCAGCCCCCCTGCGCACTTGGTTAGCTGGGAGGTGCAGGATAAAGGGTGGGAGCCAGGGATATCAGGAATATTTGGATTTGAGTCGGCTTCTAAAGTCAACTGTTCAAATCATTGGAAAACTGCAGTAACATTATTGCTTGGAGCTCATGAAACACGCCTAATGCCCTCTTTCTCTGGTGTCTCGCCCTGTCAAAGTTTTCATGCTCAATGACTTTTTGCTTTGAGTTGCAGACCTCCAATCCTAATGGCACTCTGTGGTAGTATGTATTGGGGGTCATGTGGGACTGGAAGCCCTAATGTCATTGGCTGACAGATCCCGGGTCCTGGTTGGCCGTTGACCTCTAGCTCCGCCCTGAAGGCGGAGTATAAGAAGCCGGAGTCTTCCCCCGCAGGCCAGTTTACTATCGAGCTGCGGGGGAACAGACACGCTTAATAAAGCCTCATCGACTTCACTCTATTCGTCTCACGGAGTCTTTGTGCGCTACAATTTATTAAGCGTGCCTAAAAAGGACTATGGAGCTCAGGATCATTCCGGAATGCCTGAGGATCAGCCCCCACGCAGTGAACGCGGCAGCAGCCTTCAAGCACTGGCAGACTTGCTTCGAGGCCTACCTCAGAACGACCACCGGCCGGGTCACAGAAGACCAAAAACTGCAGGTCCTGCACTCGAGGGTGAGCACGGAGATTTTCTCCTTCATCGAAGACTCGGAGGATTTCCAGACGGCGTTCGCAGCACTGAAAAGTCTCTATGTCCGCCTAGTTAACCAAATCTACGCTCGCTACCAGCTCGCGACGAGACGGCAAGCTCCCGGAGAATCGATGGACGAATTCTACGCCGCGCTGCTGATTTTGGGACGAGCCTGCAGCTGCCCGTCGGTGAACGCAAACGAACACACGGACATGTTAATGCGCGATGCTTTTGTGGCAGGTATGCAATCCTCCCAAATCCGCCAAAGACTTCTAGAAAAAGAGTCGCTAGGACTCTCAGAGGCACGGGCCCTAGCAGCCTCCCTAGACATGGCCGCGCACAATACCCGCGCCTACGGCCCCGACCGCGCGGCAACCCATTGGGCCCCGTACGTACCCGTCGCGGCAAACCCCCTACCCCCCCCCCCCGGACACCCCACAGGCTTGCACGGTCCAAACGCCGAGTCGCACCGGGGGCGCCCGCTGTTATTTCTGCGGCCAGGCGAAACACCCCCGACAGCGCTGCCCGGCCCGCGCAGCTATCTGCAAAAGCTGCGGGAAAAAGGGCCATTATGCGGTTTGGTTGTGTGCCGGTCCCGCGAGGTCGCCGCTGTCCCGGGAGCACAGGGAGCCCTGCAAGCAGTTTATGCGCCCCAACCCCCGCAGCACGCCATGTACGACCCGCAGGCGCAGCCACTCTGGGTCCCGACCACCGCGGTCCCGGGAGAACTGGGAGCTCTGCACGCCGCTTACGCTCCCCAACCCCCCTCCCCGCAGCCCATGTATGACCCGCCGCCGGCGCTACCGCTTTGGGTCCCGGCCAACACGCTCCACGGAGAGGAGGGAGTTTTGCGCGTCCCTAACGCCACCCTAGCCCCCACCCCGCGCCCAACGCCTGACCCGCCGGCGCCACCTACTTGGGCCCCGACCACCGCTGTCCCCGGTGAGGGAGCTCCGCGTGGTCCTAGCGCTCGCGGTCCTAGCGCTCCCCAGCCCCCCCAGCACACCATGTGCGACCCGCAGACGCCGCCATTTTGGGTCCCGGCCACCACGAGGGGAGGAGGGGCGCCGATGTGCGACCCGCAGACGCCGCCATTTTGGGTCCCGGCCACCACGAGGGGAGGAGGGGCGCCGCCATCTTGGACCGCCCCAGACCTGTACGACGCGTGGGGGCGGCCATTTTGTCCACCCCCGCCACCATCTTGTGACCCCCCCAGCCACGTGCGATGTATGGGGCGGCCATTTTGTCCATCCCCGACGCCATCTTGGACGGCAACAACGGACCCCACTCCACTACTACAACCACGTCTCGCTTCAATCACGCTCGATCAAGCTCGGCCCCGGACACTCCAGACGACGACGACAACGGTGCTAATAAACGGCCACGAGACGCCATGCCTAGTCGACTCCGGGAGCACGGAGAGCTTTATACACCCCGACACGGTAAGACGCTGTTCCTTGACCACCTATCCCAGCGCATAAAAGATTTCCCTAGCTGCAGGATCCCACTCCGTACAGATCCAGGGATTCTGCATAGTTACCCTAACGGTGCAGGGGAGGGAGTTCAAAAACTACAAACTAAACGTCCTTCCCCAACTCTGTGCCCCCACCTTGCTGGGATTAGATTTCCAATGCAATCTACAGAGCCTTACGTTCAAATTCGGCGGCCCAATACCCCCACTCACTATCTGCGGCCTCGCAACCCTCAAGGTGCAACCCCGTCCTTGTTTGCGAACCTCACCCCGGATTGCAAACCCGTCGCCACGAGGAGCAGACGGTACAGCGCCCAGGACCGGACCTTCATTCGGTCCGAAGTCCAGCGGCTACTAAAGGAGGGCATAATCCAGGCCAGCAATAGTCCCTGGAGAGCGCAGGTGGTAGTAGTGAAGACAGGGGAGAAACAAAGGATGGTCATTGACTATAGCCAGACCATCAACAGGTACACACAACTAGACGCGTATCCTCTCCCCCGCATATCCGACATGGTCAACCGGATTGCCCAATATAAAGTCTTCTCCACCGTGGACCTCAAGTCCGCCTACCATCAGCTCCCCATCCGCCCAAGTGACCGCAAGTACACAGCCTTCGAGGCAGACGGGCGATTATACCATTTCCTACGGGTCCCTTTTGGCGTCACAAACGGGGTCTCGGTCTTCCAATGGGAGATGGACCGAATGGTTGATCAACATGGGTTGCGGGCCACGTTCCCGTATCTCGACAATGTAACCATCTGCGGCCACGATCAGCAGGACCACGACGCCAACCTCCAAAAATTCCTCCAGACCGCCAAAGCCTTGAACCTCACGTACAACGAGGACAAGTGCATTTTTAGCACCGATCGGCTAGCCATTCTGGGCTATGTAGTGCGCAATGGGATAATAGGCCCCGACCCCGAACGTATGCGCGCACTCATGGAATTTCCCCTCCCGCACTGCCCAAAAGCCCTGAAACGCTGCTTGGGGTTCTTTTCATATTACGCCCAGTGGGTCCCCCAGTACGCAGACAAGGCCCGCCCCCTAATACAGACCACGACCTTCCCTCTGTCGACAGAGGCTTGCCAGGCCTTCAGCCGCATCAAAGCGGGTATCGCAAAGGCCACGATGCGCGCCATCGACGAGTCCCTCCCCTTCCAGGTCGAGAGCGACGCCTCCGACGTAGCTCTAGCGGCCACCCTTAACCAAGCGGGCAGACCCGTGGCCTTTTTCTCCCGGACCCTCCACGCCTCAGAAATCCGCCACTCTTCAGTAGAAAAGGAAGCCCAAGCCATAGTGGAAGCTGTGCGACATTGGAGGCATTACCTGGCTGGTAGGAGATTCACTCTCCTCACGGACCAACGGTCGGTAGCCTTCATGGTCGATAATGCACAGCGGGGCAAAATCAAAAACGACAAGATCTTAAGGTGGAGGATCGAGCTCTCCACCTTCAACTATGAGATTTTGTATCGTCCCGGAAAGCTGAACGAGCCGTCCGATGCCCTATCCCGCGGCACATGTGCCAACGCACAAATTAACCGCCTCCAAACCCTCCACGAGGACCTCTGCCACCCGGGGGTCACTCGGTTTTACCACTTCATCAAGTCCCGCAATCTCCCATACTCTTTAGAGGAGGTCCGTACAGTCACAAGGGACTGCCACATCTGCGCGGAATGCAAGCCGCATTTTTTCAGGCCAGATGGAGCGCACCTGATTAAGGCTTCCCGCCCCTTTGAACGCCTCAGTCTGGATTTCAAAGGACCCCTCCCCTCCACCGACCGCAACGCATATTTTCTTAATGTAGTGGACGAATACTCCCGCTTCCCTTTTGCCATTCCCTGTTCTGACATGACCGCGGCCACAGTCATTAAAGCCCTGAACAGCATCTTCACACTGTTCGGTTACCCCGCTTACGTCCACAGCGACAGGGGGTCCTCTTTCATGAGTGACGAGCTGCGCCAGTTCCAGCTCAGCAAGGGCATAGCCTCAAGCAGGACGACCAGCTACAACCCCCGGGGGAACGGGCAAGTAGAAAGGGAGAACGGCACGGTCTGGAAGGCCTTCCTACTGGCCCTACGGTCCAGGGACCTCCCAGTTTCACGGTGGCAGGAGGTCCTCACGGACGCTCTCCACTCCATCCGGTCGTTATTATGTACGAGCACTAATCAAACGCCTCATGAGCGTCTCCTTGTTTTCCCGAGGAGGTCCTCCTCTGGAACGTCGCTGCCGACCTGGCTGGCGGCCCCAGGACCCATCCTGCTCCGAAAGCATGTGCGGGCACATAAGGCGGACCCGTTGGTCGAAAGGGTTCACCTCCTCCACGCGAACCCCCAGTACGCCTACGTGGAGTACCCCGACGGCCGACAGGACACGGTCTCCCTGCGGGATCTGGCGCCCGCCGGCAACACGCACACACCCCCGACACCATCAACCCAACCCCCCCCCCCTTCCTGCCACCACCGCACCCCGCGACCGCCCCCTTCCCAGGAGGATCGGTTCCCCTCCCCTCAGCACCGACCAAGAATAAAGCCCAAGCTGAAAACGTAAGGCTCCTGGAGGCGACAACACCGGTACAAGCACCACCACCACCGGGGCCGGGGCGATCGACACGGACGACCAGACCACCCGACCGGCTCGTGGCGTCGATCTAAAACTAAATATGGACTTTTCACAAGAACATTTTGCTTTTCTTCCCATACCCTCTGTAAATAGTTGCAACAGGACAAAATTGAACAATACTGTATTGCCTTGTGAATGTTTTTTTCCTCCCAGGACCAGCCCTGTAAACCCTTACCACCATACGAAGCGTCACCCCGCCGGGTTCATTTTTGACAAGGGGTGAATGTGGTAGTATGTATTGGGGGTCATGTGGGACTGGAAGCCCTAATGTCATTGGCTGACAGATCCCGGGTCCTGGTTGGCCGTTGACCTCTAGCTCCGCCCTGAAGGCGGAGTATAAGAAGCCGGAGTCTTCCCCCGCAGGCCAGTTTACTATCGAGCTGCGGGGAAACAGACACGCTTAATAAAGCCTCATCGACTTCACTCTATTCGTCTCACGGAGTCTTTGTGCGCTACACACTCATTGCACAAGAAGGATGTGTAACAAGAGGTGAGATTTTAATAAAATGGTGTGGAACCACAAAACACAATACACAAGTCACAAAGATAAAGATTTCACCCTTGATTGCCCTTCTGTTTTAACAGCGGTCTCTTAAACCAAGTACGCTGTCTTGGTTCTCCCCCCTCGCTGGCAGCTGCTTTGGAGGCAGGCCGCTGACTCAGATCTCCGTTGGCCTGGATGACCTTTGCAGGAGTCCTCTGGTCGTCGGAAGCTGTAAGGACCCCGAGTGGGCGGGACAGTCTTGCACAGTGGCGGTTTCTTCAGAAGCAACGGTCCCTGGCAGAGGGATGGAGGAGCTGCTGCCATCATCAGGAGGGCCCTGGGAGGAGTCTCCAAAATCTGTCACTCTTCCACCAACCTAAGGTTTGCTTTGGACTGCCCTGCTCACCATCGATGGGCAAGCAGCTCGCAGGAACGTCAGGTGCCACATCCACCTCTCACACTGACAATAGCCTCCTGAGGTCACTGCCTGAGTGTGGGCCAGCAGCTCAGAATACAACCCAGAAACCATTGACTGACCTCATGGCATTGGCTCTCCATGTGAGTTGCTAACCTCTTGACGGAGGATGCTATGCGTTCAGAGCTGATGGGAGCGGCAGTGCTCATGCTCTGCATGGACTCCTCTATTATATGAACCATTGTGCACAAACCCTCAGGGATTTCTGCCAGATTTTCATGTGCATCCCGCTGGAAGTGCAGCAGTTGCCACCTAACAGATGACTCCAGATGTTCGTCATCTGCCTGGGGCTCAGCAATGTCCTGGTCCTCCAACTTTCAGAGGCACGGGGACACTATCATAGAATTTACAATGCAGAAGGAGGCCATTTGGCCCTTGGAAAGAGCACCCTACGGTGCTTGAACAGAGCTCACGGCTCCACCCTATCCCCCCGTAACCCAGTAACCCCACCTAATCTTTTTGGACACTAACGGAAATTTAGAATGGCCAATCCACCTAACCTGCACATCTTTGGACTGTGGGAGGAAACCGGAGCACCCGGAGGAAACCCACGCAGACACGGTGAGAACGTGCAGACTCCGCACAGACAGAGACTCAAGCCGGGAATCGAACCTGGGACCCTGGAGCTGTGAAGGAAAGATGCTAAACACTGTGCTACCGTGCTCTGTCACTCTGACACTCTGAATCCGATAGCTCCTCAAGCCAATGTGACCTGATTTCCCCAGAATGTGATGCCATCTGTGCTGACGCATTCAGACCCACCACGGTGCCAATATCTGAGGTGGTGCAAGGTGTGAAGCAAGGATGTGATGCCACAGCATCTGAGAGTCCCTCTTCCTCTGAGGTTAACGGAGGGCCATCTGGACCCTCTGCTGGTCCTGAGGATAATCCATCTGAGGAATGAGAAATAGCTGTAAGTATTCATGAACATTAAAGAGTCAGAGTAGTTAGCTTCTACTGCATTCTGCGAATGAGCACAGTGTGAATCAAACACTTATTTATGCAAATGGGAAATCAGTGGATATAATCTTTCAATCTTTGACCCTTGCCGTCAATTCCTGAGTCCTTCCCCCAACCAAAATTGTGTTTCCTCCACTCGTATCCTCCTCTGGAACCCTGCCTCACCTCGACCAATAGACCTCACTCCATGTTCACAAACCAACTCTAATAAGTCCTCCACTATTAGAATCCGCACAGCCAGATTCGGGACACCACCCCTGCTATGGTTTCATTTGAATACATCGAGCCTCCTCTTCTCCTGTGAGGCTAAGAGCAGATTCAAGAATTTCTCCTCGATATGGCAGAAGTTTACATCTTCCTCCCCAGCATCACTGGACTATGTGCCCAACATGTCACAGGGCCTGCCCCTTCTAAGCATCCCTGCTATCCTGTTTCGTCCCAGACAACCTTGGAGGACTGTCCAGCTGGCGACTCTGTCTGGCCTTTCAGTCCTATTAAAAGCATCCCACACATAACCATGCATTCAGGATGCAAAGGGGCTTCATTACTCAGCCTCGTAGAGCAGAGATGGTCAGTCAACCTCTTCTGACACTGCACTCCGATGCTTCGGATGATCCCATGCCTGCTGACTATTGCTGCCACCTCAGTCCAGGCTATCTTGCTGACATGTGGAGACCTCCTCTGGCCGTCACGCGACAGCAGTATCTCCTGGCGATCACGTACTGCCTGCAGTAGTGCCCGCCAGGAGTCATCTGAAAAACAAGGGGCTGATTGGTTCAGGCCATTTCCATGCCCCCTTCCCTGGCTTCATCCTCTGCATGGCATTATTCGATTCCGTGTCTTCGAATTTGCATGTGAAGAATTGTATCACCCCTGCCACAGCACAAGCCTCCAAAGCTCCTCTCCATTGTGATGATATGCATCACCAATCATGTATGTAATGAGATAAATGACCTCCAACCAGCAGGCAGCAGTGTACATCTACCACGTTACTCTGTTCCTCGAGAGTTGGGAGTTAGTCGTGTTAGTTGATAGTCATACTTGCAATAGCTCTCGGATAATTTATCAGTATTAGTAGTTTGTATTATATTTCTCATAATTATCTTTACCACGCATTTGTTTTATAATAAAACACTTTACTAGTCAAGAACTAGACGCTCTACTGTGCATCCTTCCTACCGGCCAAGCACCAGAACGTATCATCCATGACCTTCACTGCTTCATTCCTCTTCAAACCCCCGACCCACAGCTGACTGCCTGAAGTTGCCCGCCCTGTTCCCGTCCCTCCCTGGCAGCCCTGAGCCTCTCACACAATGAGGTTTGCGCTGGGCGGCAGTTAATTGAGCAGCCAGCACATGATTGCTGCTGGCTCCCGCGGTGTCGCCTGAGGGCAGAGATATCCGATCCAGGTCCGCCGATCGCAAACGCACACCCACGGAAAAATCCAGGGCCAACGCATTTCCAAAAGTAGCAACCTGACTGATCACTGGAATCCATTCAACTGAGATCCTAAAACGATAATACAACTCTATAAATTGGCAAAGGCATTTTAGCCAGAAGACAAGCACTCAAGTACGTGTGCAACTGAGCTGATTAATGCTTGTTTTCTGATTTCATGAATGAAGATCAACTTGAAAAAAATGTCAATGTATAGCATTTCGATGACAAATGTTCGTCTGTATGTGCCATAAAATAAAATCACATAATGGCATTTCTTTTATGACCACATCACTGTGCCACCTAGCGTAGGTGGAAAGAAGAAAGATTTGACTTGAGACAGAAGAAGGGATTTTTATGACGAGCTATTGAGGCTGAAACTATTTGGATGGGGAACACTCTGGCTGTTGAATTGTACGGACTGTACGGACTGTAAGAGCAGCAACAGCTCCGTGGGAGTTACTGATCAGTTTACAGATCTGTGATACCATTGACAGACACAAGCAATCCAATTAGCTCATTTAGGCTGCTTTCCTGCTGTCCTCGAAATTGCAATCAGTGATGTGCTTCTTCTCAGGTTACAAGTCTGTATTGATCTTGATGTGACCCAAACCTGAACCTAGACCTTGTGGGGAGGATGCAAGGAGGTTTCAAGGTTATTTAGACAAGTTGAGTGAATGGGCAAACACATCGCAGACACAGTACACTGTTGCGAAATGTTAAGTTATACTTTGCAGTGAAAAACAGAAAGAGTATTATTTAAGTGGCGATGTATCAGGAAGTGTGGACGTGCAAAGGGTTCTGGGTTGTCCTTGTACGCTAATCAATGAAAGTGGAGAGGCAGGTGCAGCGGGCAATTCAGAAGATAAATGGTATGTTGGCCGCCATTGCAAGAGGATTTGAGTTCAGAAGTACGGATGCCTTCTTGCAGTTATACAGGGCCTTGGTGAGACAATCTGGAGTATTGAGTGCAGCTTTGGTCTCTTTACCTAAGAAATGAGGAGGAATTTCTTCAGCCAGAATGTAGTTAATCTGTGGAACTCTTTGCCACAGAAGGCTGTGGAGGCCAAATCACTGAGTGTCTTTAAGATAGAGATAGATAGGTTCTTGATTAATCAGGGATCAGGGATTATGGGGAGAAGGCAGGAGAATGTGGATGAGAAACGTATCATCCATGATCGAATGGTGGAGCAGACTAAATGGGCTGAATGGCCTAATTCTGCTCCTATGTCTTATGGTCTTATACTTGCCATAGAGTGAGTGCAATGGAGGTTGACTAGGCCGATACCTGAGTTGCCAGGGCTGCCTTTTGAGGAGACATCAGTTTGACTGGGCCTGTATTCACTAGAGTTTAAAAGGACAAGAGGAGCTCTGATTGAAATGTATAGGGTGGGATGGTCCGCCCCGCCATGCCACATTTCTGCCTCACCACCCCGGCGGGATGCTCCGTTTCACCGGCCGGTCAATGGGGTTTCCCATTGTGGGGCAGCCCCACGCCGTCGGGAAGCCCCAGGGCTGCCGGCAAAGCAGGAGCATCCCGCCGGCGGAGAAACCCGCCCATAAAATTCTAACAGGGCTGGACAGACTAAATACAGGGAGGGTGTTTCCTTGGTTGGGCAATCTAGAACCAGGGGACACAGTCTCAGGACATGGGTAGACCATTTAGGACTGAGATAAGGAGACATTTCTTCACTCAAAGGGTAGAGAGCCTGTGTAATTCTCTACCACAGGACGCTGTGGAGGCCAAGTCACGGAATGTTTTCAAGAAAGAGGTAGATAAGTTTTTGGATTTTAATGACATCAAGAGTTATGGGGAGAAAGCGGGAATATGGCATTGAGAGGGAGGGTCAGCCATCATCATATTGAATGGTGGAACAGTCTTGAAAGGCCAAATGGTTTACTCCTGCTCCAAGTTTCATTGTTTCTAAACTTGTGCAACCTCTACACAATATCCCTGTGTGGATTTTTTTCCCATTCATTTGTGGGATGTGGGAATCACTGGCTGAGCCTTAACTGCTCCTCCCTAATTACCCCTAACTGCTTGCTGGCTAGGCCATTTAAGAGCCAGTCACATTTCTGTGGGCGTGGAGGCACATGCAGGCCGGAGACCAGGGGCGGGATTCTCCGATCCCCCGCCGGGTGGGAGAATCGCCGGGGGGCGGCATGAATTCCGCCCCCGCCATCCTCCCAATTCTCCCACCCCCCCAAAAAAACAGCCCGGCGTGAGTAGCGCCACCCGCCCTGGAGAATGGCGGGGACCGGCACGACTCAATGGGCGCCGGGGCCGCCCGAATTCTCCGGCCCGCGATGGGCCGAAGTCCCGCCCGCCTGTAGCCGGTCCCGTCGGCGTAAATCAGAGCAGGTCCCTTACCGGCGGGACCTGGAGGCGCGGGTGGTCTCCGGGGTTCCTGGGGGGTCGTGGGGGGAATCTTGCCCCGGGAGGTGCCCTCACGGTGGCCTGGCCCACGGTTGGGGTCCACCGATCCGCGGGTGGTTGGCTGTGGCGCCAGACCCCTATCCCGCCGGCCGGCGGGGTGCCAACCACTCCGGGGCGGGCTTAGCCCCTGAAGGTGCGAAGGATTCCGCACCTTTGGGGCAGCCCGACGCCGGAGCGGTTCTCACTCAATGCGGATGACCTGCTCCTCTACATTTCGGACCCACAAAGCAGCATGGACGGAATTATTGCACTTCTGAAAGAGTTTGCCGCCTTCTCGTGCTACAAACTCAACATGAGCAAAAGCGATATCTTCCCGATACACCCACAAGTAGGGGGGGGGCAGCACTAATGGGACTGCCGTTTAAACAAGCCCGACACAAATTCCGTTACCTGGGGATCCAAATAGTCCATGACTGGAAAAGATCCACAAATGGAACCTCACCAGTCTGACAGAGGAAGTAAAAAAGGACCTGCAAAGATGGAACACACTCCCACACTCCCTCGCGGGGAGAGTCCAGATGATCAAAATGAACGTGCTGCCCAGGTACCTCTTCCTACTTAGATCCACCCCGATCTCCAACCCCAAGGCATTTTTCAAAGCACTAGACAAACTAATCATGGCGTTCGTATGGGGGGGGGAAACAAATGCTAGGCTCACAAAAAGGTCCTACGAAAAAAAATCCAGGGTGGGGCTAGCCCTCCCAAACCTACAATTCTACCACTGGGCGGCGACGGCCGAGCGAATAAGGGGATGGATCAAGGAGCCAGAAGCCGAGTGGGTGCGCGCAGAAGAGGCCTCCTGCAAGGGGACCTCCCTCCGGGCCCTCGCCACGGCGGCACTCCCATCCCCACCCAAAAAACACTTCAGCAGCCCGGTGGTGATAGCCACCCTCCAGTCCTGGAACCAGCTACGGCAGCAATTTGGCCTGACCAAAATGTCGGACAATGATCCCATCTGCAACAACCATAGGTTCACACCAGCGCTGACTGACGCCACCTTTAAAAAGTGGGGACAGGACGGAGGGACACTGACAGTCAGGGACCTTTACACGGACGGCAGGATCGCAACAATGGACGAACTGACAGAGAAATTCCAGCTAGCCAGGGGGAACGAGCTAAGGTACCTGCAACTCAAAAAACTCCTGCGAAAGGAGACAAGGACGTACCCACAACCGCCACAACAGACATTACTGGAAGAGTTACTGGACGCAAGCATCCTAGATAAAGGAAACTGTAGCGACATGTATGACCGACTGGTAGAAAGGGCCGACACCGCACTGGACACAACAAGAAAGAAATGTGAGGAAGACCTGGGGATTGAAATAGGGTGGGGATCTCTGGAGCGAAGTACTGCATAGGGTCAACTCCACCTCCACGTGCGCAAGGCTCAGCCTGACGCAACTAAAAGTGGTACATAGAGCCCACTTAACAAGAACCCGTATGAGTAGGTTCTTCCCGGAGGTGGAGGATAGATATGAACGGTGCCAAGGAGGCCTGGCCAACCACACCCACATGTTCTGGTCTTGCCCCTGACTTGCGGGGTACTGGACAGCCTTCTTCGAGGCAATGTCCAAAGTGGCGGGGATGAGGGTGGAATCATGTCCGAAAGTGGCGGTCTTCGTGGTTTCGGACCAACCAGATCTATTCCTGGGGAGGAGGGCGGACGCCCTTGCCTTTGCCTCCCTGATCGCCCACCGTAGAATCCTGTTCGGCCGGCGGTCAGCAGCACCGCCCGAAGCTGCGGACTGGCTGTCCGACCTCTCAGAATCTCTCCAAATGGAGAAAATCAAATTCACCATCCGAGGGTCAGACGACGGCTTCCACGGAACGTGGGAGCCATTCACCCAATTGTTCCGGGACCTGTTTGTGGCCAACGAACAAGCAGAAGAATAGCCAGGTAGCCAAAAAGCAGGGGAACGTAGCCAAGGCATGAGAGGGAGAGATAGACCGGGAGAGGAGGGGTGGGGACAGCTAAACCTAAGAGGAAAGAAAGGCAAACGACAGATGGGGGGGGGCTGAAGTGGGGGGGAGGGGGGAAGAGTGAAGAGACAGGGAACAATAGAGGAGAACCAGGGAGGTGGGGGGGAGGCGGGGGAATGAGAGACGGAAGGAGGGCACGGGAAACGATAACAAACTTGGCATCTACAGGAACAGAGAACAAGGAGAATACAGGCGAAAGACGGGACGAACGGCTGAAGCGGAGGTGAGCATGAGACGACAACGGCAGCGAAATCTGTCCGGGAGAAGCAAGTGACAACACCGACACCAGACCCATTCGCGTATTGCCCTCTGTAATTGTTCTGTAATTGTTTCCCCGGCACCCAAATGTATGTGTACCTCCCTAGTCTCCACCCCCCCTCCCCCCCCACCCCCCCAACAAACAGATGTCTACTTATGTGTTATAAATAATATTGGCAATTGTACAGAGTTGCTGCTGTTGAGCTGGTGCATAATACCCGACCAGTTACTTTATTTTTTTTTTATTATTACTTTTTTTTTGGTATGTTTGTGTGTGCCCTTCTCTTCTATGTATATATATATATCTTATTCTGTGTACATAACGGTAAGTATACTTTGTTCAAAAACCCAATAAAAACATTTATATTAAAAAAAGAAATAGGAGCAGGAATAGGCCGTTCAACCCTTTTAACTCATTCCTCCATTTAATATGATCTTGGCTGACCTAATGCTCTCTAAGCCCACTTCCCTACCTTCTCTCTGTAACCCTTAATTCCCCTACATAAACCATTGACCTCAATGTTCAAGGGCTCGGCCTCCACACCTCCTGGGTAAAGAATTTCAAAGATTCACCACTCCGAGAGAAGGAACGCTTCCTCAAATCTATCTTAAATGAGCACCCCCTTATTCTGCGACTGTGCCCTCGGGTCCTACACTCTCCCATGAGTGGAAAGATCTTCCCAACATTTACCCCGTCTGACCCCCGAGGAATCTTCCATGTTTCAATCATATCCCTTCTCATTCTTCTAAACACCAAGGACTACAGGCCCAACTGCTTAATCTTTCCTCAAATGGCAGTTCCTCCATACCCGGGATCATCCGAGTAAACTTCCCCTGTACTGCCTCCAATGATAAAAATCTTTCTTTAAATAAGGGGAGCAAAGCTGTACACTCTCCCTGCTAGCATTGGCGGCATGGTGGGTCGCATTGGTGCAGCGCAGCGCCAGAGGGTTCGATTCCGGTGTCAGGTGACTGCCTGTGTGAGGTTTGCACGTCCTCCCCGTGTCTGCGCGGGTTTCCTCCGGGTGCTCCGGTTTCCGCCCACACTCCAAAGATGTGCAGGTTCGGTGGATTGGCCACGGTCAATGCGCAGGGTCACGGGGATAGGGCAGAGAGTGGGCCTAGGTAGAGTGCTCATCCGGAGGGTCGGTGCAGACTCGATGGGCCAAATGGCCTCCTTCTGCACTGTAGGGATTCTATGATTCTGGACAATTAGGAAGCGTGTTTTAAAAAAACATCCCAACCCCAAAATGATCTGAATTGGGAAATCATCAAACTGCATAAACAGATAAGAGTGTGTATTGAAATGAGAAGTTATAAAAAGACATTTGAAATTGTGCAATTTCATTTGTTAAACTTACATTTTATCCCTGCTTATCTGCTATCAGCAACTAAAACAGCAAGCATTTGAAACCTGTACGTGCCTCGTCAACATGTACATTACATAAGGCTGGTGCCTATCCAACTTTCGAGGGGAATGTCCATATTTTCAGTGAATCCATTTATCCCTGTCTGCTTTTAGAAGTTGCGAAGATGGTAACAGAGAATGGTGATCTAATAGCACGCAGTCAATCTGTTGTTTTGTGCGAAACATGCACAGAAGGGACCAGCGTCTCACAGCAGCGGCTACTGCTCTGACCTAAGAACAGCCTTCTCCTGTTATCGTAACTCTGCACGGACGTCACCTAGTTGCCCCGTTTTCACAATGGCATTGCTAGCTGGTGGGGGCGGTCGTGCCACCATTAGCTTAGTCAACTCAGATCCGCACTTTCCTCTGAAGGGCCGATCAGTGAATTTTGGAATGCATTGCACCCCCCTGGCTGGTTACGTTCACTGGCACGTGCCTTCCTCCATGGTGAATACAGCACCAGTCATGAGTTTAGAGAGTGTAATCAGATTACAGTGCTGGATCCTGGCCCACAGCTGTTTATAGTGCTGACTAAACAAAATGGCGGAAAACCAGAACAGCTGAGGCCCTGTCCACCTAGCTTTCCCAGAATTCTTGAACTCCGGCCAGAAAAAATGTACATTGCTTTTTTTATAATTGCTTGACTTCAGTCTGCAAATTATATGAGAACACTGCGTACTGGCACTCTCCAGAACTTAGCTGTATGTTCCCTGCAATAAAAGTGGCCAGCTTTGAACTGGAGAACCATCGGGAGCAGGGATTTAAAAAAAACACACTGAAGGAACCAACTCGTAAACCTACAGCCTAGCGGCGTACCTCAGGAAGGTTTTATTGGGAAGACTCACCGTGGCGTACTCCCCCCTGAAAAGATGGATTCAGTTACATAGAACATACAGTGCAGAAGGAGGCCATTCGGCCCATCGAGTCTGCACCGACCCACTTGAGCCCTCACTTCCACCCTATCCCTGTAACCCAATAATCCCTCCTAACCTTTTTGGACACGATGGGCAATTTATCATGGCTAATCCGCCTAACCTGCACGTCTTTGGACTGTGGGAGGGAACCGGAGCACCCGGAGGAAACCCACGCAGACACGGGGAGAACGTGCAGATTTCGCACAGACAGTGACCCAGCGAAGAATCGAACCGGGGACCCTGGCGCTGTGAAGCCACAGTGCTATCCACTTGTGCTACCGTGCTGCCCAAGAGTCGCGCGAAGACCGCTTTTCCACCTCTGTAACATCGCCGACTCCATCCCGAGAGAGCTGAAGCCAACAGAGGTGGAGATGCACAAGAGGCTGTAGTCAGACAAACATAAAGTTAGGGCTGGGAGAGACTTCAGAGATTTGGAGGAATGAAGCCATGGAAGGATTTCAGTGTAACTTTGAATTTGAGGTATTTTAGACTGGGGACCAATGAGGCTAGGGTTGATGGAAAAACAGGATCTGGGCGGGATTCTCCGATATCAGCGCGATGTCCGCTGACCGGCACCAAAAACGGCGCGAATCAGTCCGGATTCTCCACTCCCGCACCGGTTGGGAGAATCGCCTGGGCCGCCAAAATTTCCCGCGACGCCGGTCCGACGCCCTCCCGCGATTCTCCCAAGCGGCGGGAACGGCCCCGTCGAGTTCCGCGGGCCGCAGGCCGGAGAATCGCCCGAGACACCCAAAATGGCGATTCTCCGGCACCCCTGCTATTCTCAGGCCCGGATGGGCCGAGCGGCCAACCCAAAACGGCGGATAACCCCCGGCGCCCTCCACACCAGGTCGCTGCCGTCGGGAACAGCGCAGGACCACTGGGGGGTCGGCCTGCGGGGGGGGCGGGAGGGGGAATCCTGCACCGGGGGGTACCTCAAATGTGGGGTGGCCCGCGATCGGTGCCCACCGATCGTCGGGCCGTCCTCTCTGAAGGAGGACCTCCTTCCTGCTGCGGCCCCGCAAGATCCGTCTGCCATCTTCTTGCGGGGCGGACTTAGAGAGGACGGCAACCACGCATGCGCGGGTGACGCCAGTTACGCGGCGCTGGCCGCGTCATGTATGCGGCGCCGCCTTTACGCGGCGACAAGGCCTGGCGCGTGTAGATGACGCGGCCCCGATCCTAGCCCATTATCGGGCCCTGAATCGGTCGGGATAGGGGCCGTTTCGCGCCCTCGTGAACCTCAACGCCGTTCACAACGGCGTGGGCACTTCGACGCGGGAGTGGAGAATCCCGCCCCAAAGGTGCGGAATCGGGCCGCGCCGGTTGGCGGGACCCCCCGCTGGATTCTCCGGCCCGGATGGGCCGAAGTCCCGCCCAGGAATTGCCTGTCCCGCCGACGTAAATCAAACCTGGTATTTACCGGCGGGACCAGGCGGCGTGGGCGGGCTCCGGGGTCCTGGGGGGGGGGCGCGGGGCGATCTGACCCCGGGGGGTGCCCCCACGGTGGCCTGGCCCGCGATCGGGGCCCACCGATCCGCGGGCGGGCCTGTGCCGTGGGGGCACTCTTTCCCTTCCGCCTCCGCTACGGCCTCCACCATGGCGGAGGTCGAAGAGACTCTCCCCACTGCGCATGCGCGGGAAACTGTCGGCGGCCGCTGACGCTCCCGCGCATGCGCTGGGAAATTGACAGCGGCCGCTGACGCTCCCGCGCATGCGCCGCATTTCCGCGCCAGCTGGCGGGGAAACAAACGCCATTTCCGCCAGCTGGCGGGGCGGAAATCCCTCCGCCGTCGGCCTAGCCCCTCAATGTTGGGGCTAGGCCGCCAAAGATGCAGAGCCTTCCGCACCTTTGGGCCGGCGCGATGCCCGCCTGATTGGCGCCGGCTTTGGCGCCAGTCGGCGGACATCCCGCCGTTGGGGGAGAATTTTGCCCATGTTCTTTCACTTGACTCCTCCCCCACCCTCCTGAGGCTCTGCAATGGAGCTTCACCAATTAACCTGTGGATCAATGACTTGGATGAAGGAATAAAGAATGGTACATCCAGGATTGCAGGTGACATGAATCTGGGTGGCACAGTTTAATTGTACAGATAGGAGCCCAATGTTACAAAGGGATAGTAGGATTAATGGACAGGAAAAACTGCGGTAGGTGAAGTTTAATGTGGATAAGGTCCAAGGACAATAAATCGGGATATTTTCTTCATGATGGAGTCTTGGAACTGTGAAGAAACAGAGGAATCTGGGCAAATTGCTAAAAACCATTGCAAGGACACAAAAAATAATCAAGAAGATGAATTAAAAGTGTTCAAAAGATTCAAAACATGCACGTAAGCAATTTTCTCCAGTGAATACTCCAGAACAAGAGGGCATTATCTTAAAATTAACACTAAGCCATTCAGGAATGAAATAAGGAGGGACTTGCATAGACGTTCTACACGACCCTCTCTCACCCACCCGCCACTTCTTTCCCTTGCAATTGCATTATTTATTCCCTGTCCTTTTAAACTACCCGGATCTGGCTGGACTCCACAGAGGAGCTGCCAGGTCTCCCTCCCACTTTGAGGAAAACGCTTGAGGATTTCTGTTCTGTTTTGAAATGGTTCAGGTGAATCCTGTTACACAACGCACAGTTGAAACCTGCCAGCTGCAGCACAATAATCATACTCATGCATGCTGGGGATTTCTGCACAGGCTCAAAGTGGATATTCAAGGAATTGTGGAGGGAAACATGTCTTGCGAAATCTGTCACATTTGACCTCTTTCGTATGTTAGAAAGATAGGTCAGGGTTTTACGTTGAATGCGAACGAGCCCGGCCCAGAATTAAGTGAAATCCTGCAATAAGATGTCGGACGTACATCCTGACGTCATCGCACTCTCACGCAACATTACACGTGGTGTGCACGGATGGGAGTCGGAAGCACGCTAGCCAACAATTAAGTGGCCAATTAAGCCCATTAAAGAACCAATTGTCCACAATTTATAATAGTAATCTTTTTCTAAAATAAATTTAGAGTACCCAATTCGATTTTTCCAATTAAGGGGCAATTTAGTGTGGCCAATCCACCTAACGCGCACATCTTTGGGTTGTGGGGGCGAAACCCACGCAAACACGGGGAGAATGTGCAAATTCCACACGGACAGTGACTCAGAGCCGGGATCGAACCTGGGACTTCGGCGCCGTGAGGCAGCAGGGCTAACCCACTACGCCACTGTGTTGCCCTATAATAGTAATCTTTATTGTCACATGTAGGCTTACACCAGTGTTCTTCAAAGTCGGGGGCACGAACCGCGGGTGGGTCGCGGGCGGGTGTCGGGAGGGTCGCGGAGCCATTGTCCGCGGCACTCCCGATCGCGCAAATCCCCGCGCAGCAGCCGGCTTTTCAGAACGCCGGCTGCAAGCGGCCGCGAACAAATTTAAAAAAGATTTTGGCCGCATTGCGCATGCGCGCACGATGATCGGCGCGGCGCCGATAATCGTGCACGCATGCGCAGTGCGGTCGTTATTTTTTTTAAACGGTTGCAGCTTTTTGTTTTACAAGTTCTGTAGTGGTTTTTATTCATTATTCATTTATTTTATTCATTTAATTTTTATTTTTTTCATTTATTTTATTCATTTTCTTTTCTTTACAAGTTCGGGGGGTTTTATACATTTTTTTCATTTATTTTACTCATTTTTTATTTTTTACAAGTTCGGGAGAGGCGGCTTATTTGATAAAATTTTACAGGAAAAAAATTCAGAAATTTGGACAAATGGAGACTCCATACTTTCTGACACCAGAAAGCTTCACCTTCATCCAACAGGTTCCATTGGAGGAGCGTGTACGAGGGCCAAAGGGACCCAAAACAATTTCCTCCATTTTTGTCAGCAGCAAACAAGGTAAGAGAAAATGGTGGGTCACGCAGGTCGGCCAGGGTGGGTCGCGAAGGTCGGCCGGGTTGGGTCCCGAAGGTCGGCCGGCGTGGGTCCCGAAGGTTGGCCGGTGTGGGTCGCGAAGGTCGGCCGGCGTGGGTCCCGAAGGTTGGCCGGTTGGTAAAAATGGATCACCGGAAAAAACGTTTGAAGAACACTGGCTTACATTAACACTGCAATGAAGTTACTGTGAAAAGCCCCAAGTCCCCACACTCCGGCGCCTGTTCGGGTGCACAGAGGGAGAAATCAGAATGTCCAAATTACCTAACAAGCACGTCATTCGGGGCTTGTGGGCAGAAACCGAAGCACACGGAGGAAACCCACGCAGACAGGGGGAGAACGTGCAGACTCCGCACAGAGTGACCCAAGCCGGGAATCGAACCTGGGACCTGGCGCCGTGAAGCAACAGTGCTAACCACTATGCTACCGTGCGCGGCCCGTTCACTTTTACGGTTGGCGGACTGGCCAGGTGGCCTTCACGTTTTTGCTCCAAACTCCATCTGGGGTGGGTTAAAATGTGCGGGGGCTAAGCAAAATAAATGAAGACTTTTGAGGGACGAGATGCCATGAGGTCTGCTGTCAGACATTTGAACTTGCAGTGCAGGCACAGTTTGTAGCAGTTTATTGACCTAATTTCGATCTTACAGCTCTGCAGCTCCCTGAGGCAACTCCACCGCAGCCGTCAGTCTCCAGGGAGTGCCCACCCACACCCTTACTTCCCTTGGCATCCGCCCTCTTCCGACCCCCTCCCCACCTCCCCTCCACCCCTAGCAACATTGAGCCTTTTGCAGTACACGTATTGTGTTGACTGCCAGGGCAATTGGCCAGCCAGCGTGCATTCATGGCCGGGGGCTGATTGCGGCCAGAAGCACATACCGCCTCCACTTTGGGGGTTCACCAATCACACGTGCCCAACGGACACAAAATTCAGACCATAATTCTTACTCGTTAGTCAACAAGCAACATTAAGGATGGGCGAGAAATGCTGGCCTAGCCAGCGACACCCAGAATCAGTGAAAGAATATATTAAAAAGAGCCGAGGAAGGAATATGGCGGTGAAAGCATGTTTTAGAATGTTTTCTGAATGATTTGATTTGTATTTTCTGTTATTAGTTGATGCTTTGATGGGGCATACACTATAACCTATGATTTAATTTAATAATATATCAAACAATGGCAACATTTGAGAAACATATCTTTCAGAAAGCTTCCTTAGTCTCTTGTTAACTTTTTACTTGCTGATTTCTCTCTCTGTTCCTGGTTGTTGTTTTATCACAAACTAATTCACAAGTATAACATCAGCTCGTGCCAAAGAAAGTCTGATCGCACAATATGATATCTGTAGTCAGACGGATGTGCCCAAACTTACCAATCATGCAAGATAGGGGGATTGGATTGGATTTGGTTATTGTCACGTGCACCGAGGTACAGTGAAAAGTATTGTACTGCGTGCAGCTCAGACAGATCATTCTGTACATGAAAAGAAAATACATAATAGGGCAAACATAAAATGCACAATGTAAATACATAGAGACAGGCATCGGGTGAAGCATACAGGAATGTAGTACTACTCAATAGAGAAGATGTGTGAAGAGATCAGATCAGTCCCTAAGAGGGTCGTTTAGGAGTCTGGCAACAGCAGGGAAGAAGCTGTTTTTGAGTCTGTGCGTGCGTGTTCTCAGACTTCTGTATCTCCGGCCCGATGGAAGAAGTTGGAAGAGTGAGTAAGCCGGGTGGGAGGGGTCTTTGATTATGCTACCCGCTTTCCCAAGGTAGCGGGAGGTGTAGATGGAGTCAATGGATGGGAGGCATGCTTTCTATGGTGCATAAAAAAAGTTGGTAAGACTGAATGTGGACATTTCCCGAATTTCCTTAGTTTCCTGAGGAAGTATAGGCGATGTTGTGCTTTCTTGGTCATCGCGTCGACGTGGGTGGACCAGGACAGATTGTTGGTGATGTGCACACCTCGGAATTTGAAGCTGTTAACCATCTCCACCTAAAACTCAGTCCGGTTGTTAAGAACAGAAAACCAGGATAAGTTTTTACATATGTCAAACTTGCAAATGTTGATGTTCAGCGAGGGACTTGGGTGTTCTCTTACAAGGACCACAAAATGTAAGCATACAGGTTTTTATTGGAAGTGGATCGGAGCACAAGAATAAAGTATTGCTTCGATTGTACAGGTTGTGGCAGGATCACACCTGGTGTACTGTGCATAGTTTTCAGATGCACTTCTTCCAACCTACTGGTGGGTTCAATGATGTGCGGCGTGAGGGGGCAGAAGGGGGCAGAAGTTGGCGGAAGTGCAATAATGGGTTTCATTCCTGCGCAACGTTCCAGTGGGATCTTCCGTGGTGCCCACCATGGCGGGTCGGGAAACCCGCTGGTGATCGTTCTGAAATGCATTTGCATCCCACTAATGGGATGCAGTTGAAAGGCCCGTCCGGAATCTACACTACGCCAAGTTATCCGTTACACCTTTTTAGTGCCCTGCTCAGATCATGGATTTATAAGGAGAGGACATTACTGGAGGCCTGCAGCCACCAGACCCTGGGGAACACATCGCACTGAATGGTGGGTTGATCTTCATGTGTATGGCGTCAACGTGAAGAAGCTCTCGGGAGGTGGGGGGTCCCCACACAGCATGGTGTGGAAGTGGCTTCGCAACCGCTGCACTCCCAGCATCTTCCGTGGACTTTGCAGGTTTCTCTGATGTGCTTGGAAAAGTCAGGTTCCTCGCCAATCACAGGGAGGTAAGCGGCACCTGGATATGATGGTGAGATAGGCACCATCAGGCCTGCCCCATCACGGAACATGGCGTAAAACACCCGGCTGCATAATTAATGAGGTTGGGGTGGGAGAATATGGCATGTTTTCTTGCCAATTTCCACATTCCAGCCCCGCCACAGGACTTTGTATCAAAATGGAAGAATTCCATTCTTGGGAATACATTTTTAGGGAAGCATATATTTGCATTGGAGGCGATGCAGGAAAACGTTCACTAGATTGATTCCTGGAATGAGAGAGTTGTCCTCCGTTAATGAATTTGGGTCCATAGTCTCTAGGGTTGAGAAGAAAGAGAGGTGATCTCATTGAAGCACAAATGCGCCTCACAGGGTAGACACAGAGAGGTGGTTTACTGTAGCTGGGGAATGCAGCAGGCGGAGGGGCAGTCTCGGGATGAGAGGGCCAATCATTTGGGACTGGAAAATAGAGAAATATCTTCACTTCAGAATGCTGTGAATGTTGAAAATTCTGCCCCCCCCCGCCCCGCCCCCCCTGCATTGTAGATGACCCGACATTGAATTATTTAAGGCTGAGATAGATTTTCATTCTCTCAGTGAGTTAAGGGATATGAGGAGCTGACACGAAAGTGGAGCTGATGCCCGAAGACACGATCGTATTGAATGACGGAGCATGCTCGATGGGCCGAATGGCCTTCTCCTAGTTCTTATGTGATTCTGTTGCACTCTTATTAATAGATTGATCAAAGCATTTGGATGAAATTCTTGTTTGGCATTTCAACAATGCTGTTAACCTGTTGTTTCAAATGGATTGGTTGCTTTGTTAAAGCAGGAATCTCAGTGGGATGTATCAGTTCATTTGTTAACAATAGTCCACAAAGTGACTGCGACTATTACCTCCTTGAGCGAAAAAGGGCAATGATTGTGTAATTCTGCAAATTAATGCATTCTCCATCGGGTCTGTCGACAGTGTAAATGGTCCAGCGTAAAGAAAACAAACTGTAATTGTTTCTGCATTTCCATATGCTTCCAGTAACAGGATATCTAAAAACGAACCATTTCCAGGCAATTTCTTTCAGATTGCCTGTGAAAACTCAAGTCAAAACATTTCTCGCGGTGATCATGAGGATTTCCTGCAGATCCAAGTTGGACTGAGGTGGCGGGTCGGACTTGTCAAACATTGGTTCGCTTCGACCTTCCCTCAAATCTCACTGACCTTTCTGAAATGTTTGAATCGTTTCCATCGAGTGAAAAAAAAATAATCGGTTTTAGAAACAAAACTGTATTCGACCAGCCCGTGAGGTAATCTCTGCCGCGATTCAGGAATGGCTCGTTGTGCCTTAGGCTCTTGTGAGATTTAAATCTCTCCTTTCAGTTCTGAAATTCGCAAGAAAATTCAGAGGTCTTTCCCTTCAGCGTTAATTTTTCGATTTTGTGCTGGAAGGTGTAATTTATTAATTGAACAATAAAGTCGCAGTTCAAGGAACGTCTATGGGCGAAATATTCCCTTTGCGTCCGCCCCCGAAGTTACCGCCCGAGGTCAATGGTCCTTTAAATGGGCTGCCACGTTTTTCACAACGCCCGTGCCGATTCCCATGGAGGGCGGGAGCAGAAACTCTACCCATATATTAATATCGCAAACTCATGACATTTTTTTGCGTTTTCTTTTGTAGATTGAAATTCAAAGTTTAGATCATTTGATTAATCCAAATTTGCTTTGATATATTTTAAGGTTCCAAGGTGAAGGATACAATTGCTGTGTTTCATCCCAATAGTGACTTTGTGAGCAGTAATGAGTGTGACCGGATACGTGGGGGGCCCTCAACTGGAATGAGATCTAGGGCCCGAGTCAATGGGACAAAATCAGAGTCTGAGAAACACCCCATTATTCAACGGCACTTTCCCGTTCCTTTCAGCCTTGGCCTGAACAGTGTGCCTGAACTCTAGAAGCGTCAGCACCACAGAGGCATGAGCCAACACTGCTTCAGCACTGGGGATAGCCTCGCGACCTAAGGGTGAGTGTGTGAATCAGGGGAGGGCACCTGAGCAGGGTCTCCCTAATGTTCCCGACAGGGGTCTGGGGTCCAGCGCTCCTGATGTGGCCGGGGGGTGAGTGTGCAGAGTGAGGTTTTCAGCACAACTGGCTCGCTGGATGGTACTCTGAGAGAAGGCGGGACATGTAAGGGTGGGGGAGGCTTGGGGGATTTGAGGGTCCCAGGGTGGGCCCTAACTGATTATCGGACTCTCTCCGTCTCCAATTCCTGACAGATATAATAATACGGCTCGTTATGTCAGTCCTGCAGAGGCTGCCCTCGTGGTGGTGATGGTAGCCCAGGCGGCCAGGCGTTGGAGAAGGCAGTAGCGTGGAAGCAGGCTGGAGCCGGCACCCCATGTGCAGGGGGCTGCCACATACCCTGAAGACACGCCGCCATCAGGCTGAGCAGAAACCCAGCGGGGCCGCCGGCGATGAACTAAGGTGTACAGGCGCCGTTGGTCTTTCGAGGAAATGACGGACAGTATGTGCCGCAGGAGATTCCGTCTCAACAAAGAGACTCGCGGACGTGGCACCACATGGGGGAGGGCGTCCCGAGCTCCTGGTGGCCAGGAAAGTCACCGCAGCCCTGAACGTCTATGCCATCGGATCATTCCAAGGTTCGAGCGGGTACTTGTGAGGTCAGGTAAGCCCTGTATGCCCCGGCAGCAGATGATATGAACTTTGAGCTGGCCCAATTCCGCCAAGGTGACCAGGCTGCAGGATTATCTGCCATCGCTAGGATGCCCCTGGTCCAGGGGGGTAATTGATGGTACAAATGGCGCCTTGTGTGCACCAGGTCATCAGTGAGTGCGCTTCGTTATCAGGAATGGGTTCCACGCCCTGAATGTTCAACTCGCGTGCGAGCACCACCTCACATCATGCACATGTGTGCACTCTTCCCAAGGAGCATGCATGAGAGCTCCATCCTGGGACACTTGGAGATCCCCGGTGTCTTCTAGGACCACCCTAGGATAATGGGTTGACTCTTGGGGGTAAGGGTTACCTGCTGAGGTCCTGGCTGTTAGTGCCAGTGCGGAGCCGGCGACCGAGGCAGAGACCTGATATAACGAGGCCAATGCTGCCACCCGGGCTGTCATTGGGCGGTGCACCGGATTGCTCAAACTGGGGTTCCAATGCCTGGACCTCTCTGGTAGTGCTCTGCCGTACACCTCCCAGAGGTTCTCCCACTTTGTGATGGTTTGCTGTGCCCCAAACAACCTGGCACAGAAGCGGGGTGACGTGTTAGAGGAGGTGGAGGAGGGACATGCGGCATCTTCTCAGGTGGAGGAGCTGGAGATGGAGGACGAATCCAATGTGGAACTGCAGGAGGAGCTGGAGGATGGAGGACAGGCAGCGATAAGGATCTGGCATTCCCAGAGGACGAGGAGGCCCTCATCCTCTCCTGCTTCTCATTGGACAATGCTTTGTCCGTCAGCTCACCCCTACCCCTTTCCCTCTTTCCCCCATTCCCCTCCTTCACTCCCATTCCCCTCCTTCCCCGTCCTTCCCCTTCTCTCCCCCATTCCCATCCTTCACCCCCTATTCCCCTCCGTCCCCCTCCCCATTCCCCTCCTTTCCCCCATTCCCCTCCTTCCTCACCCCTCCCCCATTCCCCGACTCTCCCCCGACAATCCCGTTGCACTCTCCCAGGGTTTGCTTACCATCTGCCCAGTGTGATGGGCGTATGTTGGCACTGCCAGCGGGTGAATATACAAGGCAGGAGAGTGATGATCACTCGCTGTGAGGTAAGCACTGGTGCTCCTCAGTTTATTCCAAAGTCTGACTCCTGACTTTCTGCTGACAGCGCACTCATCCTCTGAGCGGGTCTGCATTGGGGGTTTGACCTTGGTCTGTGCCTGAGGTGCGGGGGTTTGGGGGAGCGGAGTGCAACAAGGGTTGGGAGTGCAGGGAGGTCCACTGTGAAGATTAATGTGACAGAAGCTTCACATGTATCAGATGTAACATGTTTTAATAGTGAACATGGGACATTTTCATTTCTCCTAGCTACAGATACTGACCCCCCCACTCCCCCAGTGCCCACTAAGTGCTCGTCAATCTCCTTAATCTTTTGTGATCTACTGCTGTGTCCGCAGGATGCACATCAGAGGTGGAGGCAACCTCTACTTTCCGCACCCTGTGGCCTTTGATGCCCTTGGCAGTTGTCCTCTGGGGGTCTGGAGCCGGAATGCCTTGGCCAACTTGCGGGTGATCGAGGTGTTACCGTGCAACCCAGTTTTGCCCGCTGCCGTTGAGATGCGCCGGTGTCAGGAGGGGGGATTTCAGAAGACCGTCATCATCTCCTTGGTGGCAGACCCCGGGCAGTGTCTATAAAGCCCAGGGGGTCTCTATGGGATTGGGGGTGGAGGGTGGGGGGGGGGGGGGTGGCTGCAGGAACTCCAGAGGCCTCTACGTCTTCTGGCACTGCCAGCCCTGGCACCTCCCCATTGTCTGCACTATGGTGTTGACACCCTCAGCGATGGTGGTCCTCAGTGACTGGGCCATGCGCTGCAGTGTCCCAGCCAATGTCCACCTGCATCTGGGGCATGTCCCTCAGCAACTGGGACATGATGTGGTGGCTCTCATCAATGGTCATCACAGATTGAAACATGCCTTGGACACCACCGCTCAAGACACTGATCTCGTGCTGCAGGCTTTCCACTGCAGTCACCACCCTAGCAGTGTTTGCTTCGGTGCCAAGCATTGTCGGCATCATCTCCTGTGCCCGTAGCTTTTGTGACTCCTCCAATCGGCTATGCACTCTGCATTACCTCTGAGATAATCTTATCCAGAGGCTTGCCGTCTGACTGGGACTCAGATGAGTCCTGGGATCCAGCAGATCTCCAACAGCTGACTCTATCGGATGTTCCTGCTTCCTCCTGCCATGCATCAGCAACTGTGTGGTGCTCACCAGATTGTGCCCCAGAAGCCTGTCCACTAAAGTCGCCCACAGAGGTGTGTGTCTCTGCGCTGGGGAAAGGTGCGGGTGATGACTGTGATGTCTCGATGGTGGTCTCCTCGGAGCTCTCCTCCGAGCTGGTCTCTTGGGTGGCGGGGGGTTGGGGAGTGACTCAGGGTGGCCCAGCCCCATCAGATGCAGATCCTGAGAGAGAATGGACTCGTGGTCAGTGAGAGGGAAGGATCATTTTGTCTGACATCAACAACTCATTTGAGATAAGTCATCTGGGTGAAGGGGCAGTGGATCCTCATCTCTGTCGGTGACTGCTCTCTCCTCGGTCAACCCCATGATCTCCAGGGGCTCGTTCCTCCTAGGCAGTGAGGACACGGATATCTGGCACTCCGCTCCCCCCTTGGCCTTTTCTCACTTATCATGGGCTATCTTCTCTTGCGGGGACAAAGAGAGGGCTTTGTGACATGCATGCTTGATTGATTATGGGGGATCTATAGCAGGTGGCATGTGTGGACACCGCAACTGGACATCAAAGGGTTGTGCTGGTGAATGCTGGGGGATTTTTAGGAACAAGCATGAAGATCAGATGTGGGGAGGGTATGAGGTGTCAGTCAGTGGTTTGCTGTGGGTGGGGGGGAGGGGGGGGGGCGGGGGGCTGGTGGTTGTGGGGAGGTGTTTGGGAATTTGAAGGGTGGCAGGCGGAACTGTTGCCAGGTGAGAGGTGGTAACTTACCCTTGAAGCTCATTGGACGCTGGTCCTCCTGGCCATGCTGCCCACACTGCCAGCTGCTGCTACTGCCTCCCAGGCGGCATTGGTGACCCTGCTGCTGATCCTCCGACCCCATCGGGGGAACAGGATGCCCCATCTTCTATCCACAGCGTCATGAGGCCGAGCAAGGTTGGCATCCCCAAAATGAGGAGCAGGTCTGCGTGCTGCCATACTGGTGTGTTGACTGAGCATGAGTGGTGAGGGAGCATTTAAAAGCAGCTCCTGCTTGTTATCAGACAGCGAGATGCTTGTGAGGGCTCATTTTCGGCACTAAGTACCGTTAAATACAGGCCGCGATCTCGCCAACCCGACCGTCAAGAAAGGCCCTGCCAAATTTAGCACGGCCAATCCACCGAACCTGCACATCTTTGGACAGTGGGAGGAAACCGGAGCACCCGGAGGAAACCCACGCAGACACGGGGAGAATGTGCAGACTCCGCACAGACAGTGGTCCAAGCCGGGAATCGAACCTGGGATCCTGGAGCTGTGAAGCAAAAGTGCTAACCACTGTGCTGCCGTGTCACCCACTGTGGTGTTGCTGCACTCAACACCACGTGCTTCAGGATTTCCATTCTTATATCCTGCAAGTACAATGCACAACAAGTAGTCATCATTTTGAAATCCTATCCTTCTTTTCTTATAATACTTTGATCTTATCCTATTTACACTTAAATATGAAAACAGACAGCAATTTGTGAGGTATTAGTTGGAGTTCGGGAGTTTTATTGTAGGGGATAAGGAGCTGGGAGATGCACAACTGTGATGCTACAGCACATCAAAGGTAAATAAATCCAATAATAATCTTTATTAGTGTCACAAGTAGGCTTACATGAACACTGCAATGAAGTTACTGTGAAAATCCCCTAGTTGCCACACTCCGGCGCCTGTTCGGGTACACTGAGGGAGAATTCAGAATGTCCAATTCACCTAACAAGCACGTCTTTCGGGACTTGTGGGAGGAAACCGGAGCACCCGGAGGAAACCCACGCAGACACGGGGGGAATGTGCAGACTCCGCACAGGCAGTGACCCAAGCCGCCAATCGAACCCGGGTTCCTGGCGCTGTGAAGCAACAGTGCTAACCACTGTGCTACCGTGCCAATTTCTTTATCCAAATAATCATTAGAATTTGGCATAGCATAGATGCATTTAAGGGGAAGTTGGATAAACATGAGGTAAAAGGGAATAAGGCAGAGATTCCCAAACTACTCATTCCAGATCTACCACACGATCAGGTCCTCCTACCAGCACACAGGCTGAATATTTTAAACATTTTGAAATTTAATTGCGCAGGGGTTGCACACAATGCACAAAACATACAATTTAAACAATGCCTTAATTATAGTACTCACCTTTAATGTGACGGACGAACTTGTTTATTCAAGCATTTTCCACACAATGTTTTGAAATGACGGCTGATAGTTTGTGTCATAAATTGTTTTCCATTTGAAGGCGCTGACTTTGATTCTTTGATTTCATTCCAATGCATGGTGGGAATCCACTTACACACAGGGTGAGTTGTAACAGATGGTTATCAAGTCCTTGACAACCCCACCTCGCAATTCGGGAGACTCTTGCTCGCATCAAACCCAGAACTCAGCCAGCTGCTTTCGTTGGAGCCAGTGTTTCTGCTAAGTCATGCCCAGCAGCCTGGGAGGTACTGTACAGTCTGTGGGTCATTTAAATACTGCGTGAACGTATGCATGTAAATCTAAAGGGACCATGACATTGATAAAGCTGAACAACAATGGAATTTTAAGGTGAGGGGTGCTGTGGGCCAGCGCTCAATCTTGAGTCCGCCATCAGCTAAAATGTCCAGTACAATCTGTGGTAAAGATATTGCAGGAACTCTAATAGATTCAACTGTCTTCATTTGATTGGGTGCGGCCGCTTTTGTGGCTCTGGATTATGTGCTCAGGTCTTTGGGGTGAGTGATGCGGTTGAGAGGGATTTTATCCCTTCCAGGCAATGGGCGGTGCACAAGGCAGACTTTCATCTTTTCCCATAGCAAGTCCCCCACTCCTGGGATCAGGCCACTAGCCTGTCACCAGAGATTATGGTCACGTTTCAGCGGACTGAAGTTAAAGTCTGTTGAACGGCGTGTTAAGCGGGTGTTTCTCGGTGGCTGCCACGCCAAGAATCATCCCGCTATCCAACAGCACTTTGCTGTTTCTTTTGGCCGGGGGGAGTTTTTCCCTGCCAAGGCCGCACTTAGAGGGTTTTCCTCCTGGCCAGCTGAAACGCACCAACAGGAAAGGCTCCTCACAGATTGGGGCGCCATTTTGTCTGGCAGCCCTGATCTACCCCCTCCACCCTTTCCAGGCCTCCCCCAACTTTCTGACGCCCCCTCAGGCCACCCCCCAATGTTCGGGAGGCTCCCGCCGGGAAACCCCCATTAGCCTCCCTCTACTTGGCAATCTCATCCAGGTCTGACCCCTAACAATGGCAACCTGGCCTCTGGGGAACCTGGCACAACCAGCCTCGCACCCTGGCAGTGTCCCTGTCATCCTGTCAGTGCCAAAGTGCTCAGATGCCATGGGGAGTGCCAAGGTACCATCCTGCCCTGTCCCCGACCACCTGGGGGTATTCCAATGTCACGGGTGACCCGTACCAGGTGCCGTTGTGCCTTGTGCACATTTGTGTCAGCCAGTACTAAACGGAATCCTCCCTGTTCGGTTCTCCCAGGCGTGGCCGGTGAGTCCCGAGCACCGGGTGGATCCGACTTCCTGGTATTTAAATGAGCCATTGGACTCATTTAAATATTCAGATCCGGATCGCACCCAGCGAGGGGGAGATCCGGATTGCGCCGGGCGGAGCGAGTCGATTTGGGGTACGTGCGCAATTCCCCCATTGCCCCCTGGATCCTCATCGGGCGCAACGGGATCGCTGAATCACACCCTATAGCTTGAGGGTGCATGGCTGACCAGTTGCTACCTGCCATTGGCAAATGTTGGAAGGATTGTGCAGGTTAATACTCAACCTGTTTGACTGCGTTATGAACACATCTTCCTCAGCCATCGAGTCCTGGAGTGGGATTCGAACCCGAAACCTCTAGCTCAGAGGCAGGGACGTTACCCACTGCCCCACAAAACCTTCTTTGACTGGGTACAGATCAAACCTCTGCTCCGTCTTTCACCTAAATCTATTATTAATAATTAAGGCATGTACACCAATTTTGATCATTCCTTTCCATTTTGTATTTTCCAGGAACATTATGACTCAGAATTCCAGAATGTGGAGGATTTGTTTTCCCAGAGGCAAACTTACCACAGGCCAGTTTTAGTAATTCCGAGCACTGGGTGTCATTCAGTAATCTGTGTACCTGCAAACTAGATGATTATCACTTTTCAAATGTGCACTTCCCTTCCTCCAGCTTCATAACTTTTGATGCATCCTATTTTCACTTAACATTAACCACATCGAAAGAGAATATTGCTTACACACAGTTACTTTGAAACTTTTGTTTCCTGTAAGTAACTAAAACATTTCACATTTTGATAAGTAATGCATACTTAAAATGAAATATATCAATGCAGTATTACAGAGTAGCTAGCTGAGACAGCCTGTGAAGTTGGTGAAAATACGTCAAGGTTTTCTCGATAGAAATGACTGTTTTCAAATTGTAAAATAACTTGAGTTGCTCCCAAAAAAGGAGCTAGTATAAAGGTCCAAACCAAAGGGGAAGGGGCACTACAAAGGAACGGAAAATCTGAAGTAACAATAATTAAATTTTGATTTAAAAGGCTGAATATATAACCCAATGAATATTCCAGCATGTTTGTGACTGATCACCATTGTCGTGTTATTCACCCTGGGACTGCAACTGGATGCAGTTGGACTGGAAAGTAGACACCAAACTTAGACGTTGGTTCAATACGATTTATTGAACTTCTGTAACAGTGCACACAACTTGCTGTGGGTTGACACTACTAATCTAAGTGTGCTAACTATAACTAACTAGACCAGAGTAGTTCTGAGCCACGTGTAGAAGGTGCTAACTTTTATATACACCCTGACTGTCACTACAGTTGTCACCAGTGGAAAGAGGCGGGGTGCTGATGCCTCGTGCGTTTTATAGTGGGAAACCCCCCTCTAGTGTTCTGTCTGGTGATTGGTTGTGTTCTGTCCTGTGTGTTGATTGGCTGTACTGGGTGTCTGTCACTGCCTGTCTGTATCTCATGATGTGCATGAGTGCATATCATGACAGCCATCACCTCCTATAATATGTGGTTGTCAGTGTTCTTGGCATCGGTGATCCTAGAACACTGAGAATTGGCGGAGCGGCGGCGGAGCGGCGTGGCGGGATCCCCCCCCCCCCCCCCCCCCCGGTGATTCTCCGACCTGGCGCGGGCTCGCAGAATCCCGCCCTATGATTTTAACAATACAAATTGCACATGAATTTACTAATAAGTGCCAACCTTATCAAATACAGTCAGTAAACCTTGAAAATTCTTTTAATTGACTCCCCAAAGCGGAGTTTGCAGCTTTTAATTTTGTGCAAATCGCAATATGTGCAACTATCGTCCCTGCTTCCACCACCTCCTCCAAATCATTTTCTGCCATCCATTTGATGCAACAAATGAGATTCCTTGAGGTATAATCCTTTCCATTCCAATTCTCTTCACACACCGAGTGGTGCACAAGGCAGACTTTCATCTGTTTCCGTGTGAGGTTTTTCCTCGACAGGTCGCTAGTCTATCGCCAGAGGCTTATAGTTTGAGGGGCGCCACTCCGCTTCAAACACCGCTGACCAGGAGACTCTCCCGCTCTTACCACCAGCCATTGTTGTGCTGGAAGGATTTTGCAGGTTGATTCTCAACCTTGTTTGGCTTCGTTATGAACATACTTTCCTTGGCCATCTAGTGCTGGGTTGGAATTCGAACTTTGAACTTCTGGCTCAAAGTAGGGATGCCTCGCACTACACCACAAGACCTCCTTCACACAAGGGAGAATTAACAAATCTGCTGTTATTGCTGAAAGTTTATTGAAAGTAATTTTCTCCTTGTCTCCTTTTTATCCCTAAATGCCCCTTGGCGCAGTATAGTGTCACAGACATCAATAAAATATTAATACCTTATTCAACTGGTCATTCTTCACATGTGATGCGGGTTAGAACAGTGAGTGTAGTCTGGCTCTTTGAACATGTTGGAGGGGCTGAATGACATCACAGTCTAGCTCTTTCCTCTACCTTTGCCAATGTCCACTAAGATTTAATCAGGAGCAGAATCCCTGGCTAGTTGTCCATCCTCCCCTTCCTAGGCCCAGGAATGTCATCCGACTGATGTTAACAAACTGGCTCAATCCCATACCATACGATGTACTGCCCGCTGGCTGTAATTCAGTAACAGCGCTGCTCACCCTGCTGTGCAATTGCAACAAGATCAAACCTGAACAATGGGCAGGGCAGCACACAGTAGCACTTGCTGAGATACTGCTCTTGGTGAGGAGCATCAGGATCTCAAGTCAAGGAGTCAGACTTGGAGGTTGTGGTAATACCAGGTATTGCAGTACCTGAGAGGTGAATGACCATTGGCTAGACGTAGGAGTCTACCATTGGCTAACGTACATAGCTCCGCCCTGAGAGGCGGGGTATAAGAACCAATGCCATCCCAGCAGCCTTCACTTTCTGTATCGAAGCTGCTGGGTACAGTTCTAGCTGATTAAAGCCTATTAGTTATGACTCGCCTTGTCTCGAGAGTAATTGATTGTGCATCAATTTAATCAGCTATTACTTCTGAAAGGATGGATCTCCGCATCAAGCCGGAGTGCCTTCAGCTCAGCCCCCACGCAGACAACTCCGCTGCTATCTTCAAGCACTGGCTGGCGTGTTTTAAGAGCTTCGTCGACACGGCCGCCGACACCCCCACGGAAAGGCAGAAAATGCACCTTCTACGCTCCCGGGTCAGCCCTGCAATCTACCCTCTGATCGAGGAGGCGGAGAATTATGCTGCAGCTATCGAGCTGCTAGAAGGACACTCTATCCGACCTGTGAACCAGGTCTACACCCGTCACCTGCTGGCAACTAGAGGGCAGAGCCCTGAAGAAACATTGGAAGACTTCTATCGGGCACTGATAGTGCTGGGCCGGGACTGTGGATGCCCGCCAGTTTCGGGGAACGAGCACACAGAACCTTTGATTAGGGATGCTTTTGTGGCAGGTATGACTTCTCCTGATATCCGCCGAAGGCTCTTAGAAATGGACACACTGGGACTTACTGAGGCACGGGCCCTGGCGGGGTCTATGGACGTTGCGTATAAAAACGCGCTGGCTTTTGCCCCTGGACGCGCGGTGCCCCCCTGGGCTGCGTGGCACCCCGTAGCGGCAGCCCCCAAGACCTATCCCCTAACCCCGCAAACATGCGTGGCGAGACGGCCCGCTATCGCTACCGGCCAACGCTGCTTTCTCTGCGGGCAGGCGAATCATCCCCGCCCGCACTGCCCGGCCCGCACCACCACCTGCAAAGGGTGCGGCAAGAAGGGCCACTATGTCGGGGTCTGCCAGGCCCGCGCCGTGGCCGCAGTCTCCAGTGACTATCGGCAGCCTTTAGTTCAGGTCCCGGCCGTCCAAAGCCCACTGCCGCCCCCCTATCCCCTGGCCGCGTGCGATCCACGGGCGCGGCCGTTTTGCCCCCGGCCACCACGCTGGATGGATGGGCGCCGCCATTTTGTCCCTCGCCGCCGGCATGTTCGGCATCCCCGGACTCCATGTGCGACCCGTGGCTGACGCCATCTTGGATGGGGCCTCAAGCCCCCAGCACAGCCGACTACACACTGCCTGACCAGAACTTCCCCTTGCTGCAGCTGGCCTCCGTTACCCTGGACCAGAGTCGGCCCCGGACGCTAGCGAAAGCCACCACAACGATCGCCATCAACGGCCACGTGACGTCGTGCCAGATCGACTCCGGGAGCACGGAAAGCTTTGTCCACCCCGACACAGTAAGGCGCTGTTCTCTTGTCACCCATCCCGTAAACAAACGGATCTCCCTGGCCTCCAGGTCACATGCAGTGGAGATATAGGGGTTCTGCCTAGCGAACCTCACTGTCCAAGGCAGGGAATTCCGCAATTTCCGCCTATACGTTCTGCCGTACCTCTGCGCAGCCACCCTTCTTGGGCTGGATTTCCAGTGCCTGACCTTTAAATTTGGCGGCCCTATACCCCCCCCCCCCCCCCTTACTGTCTGCGGCCTCGCAATCCTTAAGGTCGACCCGCCTTCCTTGTTTGCGAACCTCACCCCGGATTGCAAACCCGTCGCCACCAGGAGCAGACGGTACAGTGGCCAGGACCGGACCTTCATCAGGTCCGAGGTCCAAAGGCTGCTGAAGGAAGGGGTCATCGAAGCAAGCAACAGTCCCTGGAGAGCTCAAGTAGTGGTGGTAAAGACCGGGGAGAAACATAGGATGGTCATCGACTATAGCCAGACCATCAACGGTAATACCAGGTATTGCAGTACCTGAGAGGTGAATGACCATTGGCTAGACCTAGGAGTCTACCATTGGCTAACGTACATAGCTCCGCCCTGAGAGGGAGGGTATAAGAACCAATGCCGTCCCAGCAGCCTTCACTTTCTGTATCGAAGCTGCTGGGTACAGTTCTAGCTGATTAAAGCCTATTAGTTATGACTCGCCTTGTCTCGAGAGTAATTGATTGTGCATCAGAGGTCAGTACAGCCAGTTTTACGATGGTCAAAATTGTCCGAATTTTGACCAAAGGCAAAAGCAGTTTCACTCTGCCCCACTGACGAGGGTCTCAAATCTGTTTATTCAATGAAAGCAGCCTGAGGTATTCTGTCAACCACATGTCGGCCCCTAATAATAATAATCTTTCATATTGTCACAAGTAAGCTTACATTAAGACTGCAATGAAGTTACTGTGAAAAGTAACAAGGTTACAGCCTGAAGCCAGGCTGCTGATCTAAAAATTGGGCTTCCATTTTTTAGGTCGTCGGACGATCCCAAACATTCGCACTTCGGCAAAAAAACAGGTAGAGCCCACCTAAACAGCTCATTACAGCATGCTGTACTGGGAACTTCTGAACCAGAGATGTGTTTACCGTTGGTGCTGGGAAATGGAAGTGGCAGCACTTAGTTTGTAGAATACGTTTGATTGGATTTGACCTGATGTGGAGTGACTACACTCTAATCAGTGCGCTGCGCACAATGTACAGAACCATTATTCCCACCGTCATCAGGGCTTATTTTCATTGAAATTCTACCAGCATGCTAAACGCCAGCATGCCACCCATATTTCACTGGCTACTTCGTTGGTGGCAGGGAGCCAGCCCCAGGAGGCATCTCCGGGCTGACCCGGGAGCTGGATCGTTAATTGAGGAAAATGGCAATGTTCAATACAATTAAAGCAACATAAATAGGTTCACTGAATCTGATTGAAAAGGTTGCTGCTGATGTTGGCAGCTTTTAGTATAATTACTGCTAATCATTTGACCTGCGACACTGCTAATTGTTTCGTATGATTACCTCTGTTCGTACCTCCAGAAGTGATTGTTGTCATGTATTTTGTACAATAAACAGAACTCGTGTAATTGAAAGCCGTTGATGAGAAGGGAAGGTTTTTTAAATCCCTTGTGATCTGGGGGAGTCCTTTCCCCTGTCGCTTGGCCTTTTTGTAACCACCTTTATCTGTAATTTATTTGGATAATATTGTCAATGGAGGCGTACTTTGTAATGATGTTGTGCAGTCCCTTAGCCCTGTATTTCACATGAATGGTGGTCAGTCATCCTGGGGCAGATAGTTGGCACAGACGTTAGCAATGTTGCGCTTCACAGAGCCAGGGTCCCAGGTTCGACTCCCGGCTTGGGTCACTGTCTGCACGTTCTCCCCGTGTCTGCGTGGGTTTCCTCCGGGTGCTCCGGTTTGCTCCCACAATTCCCGAAAGACGTGCTTTTTAGGTGAATTGGACATTCTGAATTCTCCCTCTGAGCACCCGAACAGGCACCGGAGCGTGGCGACTGGGAGATTTTCACAGGAACTTCATTGCAGTGTTAATGTAAGCCTACTTGTGACACTGATAAAGATTATTATTATCATGACGGGCTAGAAATCCGGGAGCAAATCCATCTCGGCCGTTTGGAGGAGCCACGACTAGATTTTGTGTTAATCTTGAACATAGAACATACAGTGCAGAAGGAGGCCATTCGGCCCATCGAGTCTGCACCGACCCACTTAAGCCCTCACTTCCACCCTATCCCCGTAACCCAATAACCCCTCCTAACCTTTTTGGTCACTAAGGGCAATTTATCATGGCCAATCCACCTAACCTGCACATCTTTGGACTGTGGGGGGAAACTGGAGCACCCGGAGGAAACCCACGCAGACATGGGGAGCACGTGCAGATTCCGCACAGACAGTGACCCAGCAGGGAATCGAACCTGGGATCCTGGCGCTGTGAAGCCACAATGCTATCCACTTGTGCTACCGTGCTGCCCATCTAGCAGCTAAAGAGCTGCCATCGGCATTCCTATCCCTTTAAGGAATGAGAGACCACCTCCAAGAGCTGTCAGCCAATCAGAAGGTTGGCAGCTCTTCACCACCAGCAGCACAACTGGGAAAAGTGGCTACTCTTGGGACTGCACTCAACCGGGAGAGGCAGCGTGAATGCCACCCTGGGGACAAGGTATGTTGGTTGCCAGGGTCAGTCAGGCAGGTCCTGACGGTGAGGTTGGCAGGGGCGGTGAGGTTGGTGAGGGAAGGGGTGATCCCGTCCATGGGTGTGGTCGTTGCTGCCAGGGGGGCTCCTTTGTGGGCCATTGAGTGCCCAGTTAGGAAGCCCTCCACACTGCCCCCTAACCCTGCCACTGCTAAAATGCCAACAGTGGCAGGAAGTGGCTCTTAATTGGGTACTCTAAATCAGTGTTCTCCAAACTTTTTGCCCAGGACCCATTTTTACCAATTGGCCAACCTCCACGACCGACATCAGCGCACCTTCGCGAACCACGCCGTCCGAACCTCCCGACCCACCATTTTCACTTACCTTCAGTGCGACAGGTGAGCTTGCTTGGTCCTCACAATCTCACTTGCCTTGTTACTCAATGTTACATTTCTGCTGAGGACTTCAGCTGATGATTTAAGATCTCACTGCTTCCGTTGAAAAAAATCAAGAGGTTTGTCCTCAAATTCACCTTGTTTAATCTTCAAATGCCTTTGAAGTTTTGAGGGTTTTAAACTTCCATTTGCCAGTGCTTCCCTGAATATAACACGCATGAACTTTGCATTCTGATTTGCATTGGCACAATTAATAAACCCATACCCCAAGAAATCATCTTTGTGCTGCTTTGTTCCTGATTTCAGCTACTTAATGATTTGTTCACCAGAGGCCCTGGAGCTCATGTCAGCACTGCTGAGAGCTACAAATTGGAGGAACCTCTCTCAGCCCAGAGCATGTGAAGTCAGTGCCCGGGACGTTTGACCTGGCTCTCTGCCGCAGCCTCTGGAGAGAAGACTCCATCAATTTTGTTTAAAGCATCTGCTCCTGGGTCAGCGCGCTGGCGTCAGGAGGAGGCGGTTTGCCTCGCTAGGCTCCTGATCTGCGCACGGCTGAGGAGGCACGCGTGTTCGGGACGGCCGGCATTCTGAAAGCCGGTCGCGGCTGTTGGGATCTTCTTCCCGTGATCGGGAACGCCGCGACCGATGGCCCCTCTACCCTCCCGACAATGGTCTGATTACAAACAGGTAATGATTGAAGTCAGGGTAGGATAACTGAGACATAAATATCATGGGAAAAGGAATAAAGTTTAAAAAGAAATAAAGTATAGATATGTGCGAGAAGATTGTTGAGTGGTGGATGTAGAACCACAGGAAAGCAGGAAATCATGTTAATCTGAGCATTGACCATCCAGTTCATTTTAACATATGTGGTAGGGAAAAACCTAGAATATTTAAAGCTGAAATGCCGTGTATTTTGTTTGAAAAAGTAACTAGAAGCAATCAGTTGTCTCGCGGCCCCAGATTCCTGGTTCAGCACGCCGTCGGGATTCTCCGTTTCGCTGGCTGGTCAATTGTTTCCCATTGTGGGGCAGCCCCACTCCGCCGGGAAAGCCCCAGGCTGCCGGGAAAATGGAGCATCCCGGCGGCGGAGAATTCAGCCCTTTGTACCTGCGGGCAGATTTTCTGTGATTCATGAACAAAGACACCCAGATCCCTCTGCCCGGATGCATTTTGAATCTGCTTTCCATTTAGAGAATAATTTACCTGACTACTTTTTCGGCCAAAACGGATAACCTCTCACTTACCCACATTAAATTCCATCTGCCAAATTTTGGCCCAATCTCCTAGCCGTCCGTAAAATCTGTATCTTCTCTTACTGCCTGCTTTACCACCTATTTTAGTATCTTCTGCAAACTTTGCTATGTTACACTCTGCCCCTGCTTCCTCCACGTTTTTCAAAACAAAAAGTATAAGTGACAGTCATTTGAGCCAGGATACATTATGGGATCTTCTCGTCCAATTATAACACCAAGGAAGATTGTAACATTAGTTTTGAATGAAACACAAAATGGCAATGTAGTCTTTTAAAGCCTGAAACACTTCTGATGTTAGATTTGCAGCCTCAGCACCTGAGATCTGGAGAGGTCTGTAGTGGGCGAAGCGAAGGTTAAATCGCACTGTCATCCTGTTTAGGAACCTGGAAGCTCAGAGATGGCTGGGAGCAGGTTTCTGCGTCAGAGCAGCTGCAGTGACAGAATTCTCTCAGGTTTATTTAATTTGCATTCCTGACTGAGTGATAGAGGGAGAGGCAAGTGGAGAAGGGTCTTTCATTACAAATTAATGTAGTGCGAAATTCTGATGTGTTAGTCACAGGTTCCCATTAGAGTTCAGCTGGGCAATCAGCCAATGCTCGGTACTCCACTTCAGCACTCTCGCACTACAATCAAATTGATCTATTATGTAGCACGCACTGAGCTCACTTGTCATCTATGAACAAACGCAGCAACATTTGTAGAATGTTTCTAAATTTTAAAGTGTTGCTCATCTAGAATATGGGCTGGATTTTCCGTTTCAGCGGCTAAAAGTGCCGGCTCAAACGGAGAATTCCCGGGCGATTTATGACGGAAAATTCCAGGACTGGTGAGGGGCTAGCAGCGGCGCCGGGTGAGATTACTTCCTCCCGCGCCAAAAACCGCCGAAGAATGGCCAGACCCCTGGCCGCGCATGAGCACAGCGACGACCTGCAGCGGTCGCGCCGGACAACATGGCGCCGGCCCTGCGCGGTCCCGACCCGCCATTCGCGACCCCACAGGCTAAGCCCTGGCCACCCCCCACTAGTCCCTCCAGCCCTCGCAGAAGTCCCCCAGCCAGAAGCACTGCTCCCGGCTGACTGTGGCCGCACTGGACCCAGTCCGCGGCTGACTGTGGCAGCACTGGACCCAGTCCCCGGCTGACTGTGGCAGCACTGGACCCAGTCCGCGGCTGACTGTGGCAGCCCTGGACCCAGTCCGCGGCTGACTGTGGCAGCACTGGACCCAGTCCCCGGCTGACTGTGGCAGCACTGGTCCCAGTCCGCGGCTGACTGTGGCAGCACTGGACCCAGTCCCCGGCTGACTGTGGCAGCACTGGACCAAGTCCGCGGCTGCCAGGCCGGTTCCTGACCGCTGAGGCCACATGTGCCCCGCGCGATCGGGAACCCGGCCCATCGGGGGAGGGCCTTCCGATGATGCGCCAACGCTGTTCCAACGGAGTGCGGCGCGATGAAACCATTTCGGAGGGGTGAGAGAATAGAAAACGGCGTCAAACCGGCGCCCCCCCCCGATTTGGACGTCTGAAGAGATTCTCCGCCCGATCGATGATTATGATATCGCCATCGGGCAACGGAGAATCCCTCCCATGATTCTTCAGATGGCTTTGTGATCCTTGGAGTAATTTGCAGGAGTTCCTTTTTTATGATCAGTGGGCATAAACTTACACCCGATTGACAAATACTTTGGTGCCCCATCCATTTATCAAGGTGCCGCTTCAACCTAGGGATGTGTCAGCCATTGCCACTCCTTTTCAAGTCCTTCCTTGTGAAAGGTATTGACTCCTTGCTAAGAAACTTGTTGCCTTTTTGTTTACCTTCCTCAAGTCAGTCACTAGTCACCAGGGCAAGTGTCCAGGAGCAGAACTTTGACGGGAATCCCTCCTCCCCTAGTCCCAGAAGCACTGGGACTACTTGTAGACACCCTCTTGCTGTGTTATGTGGGATCAGCCGGATTTCCAATGCAGGGATTGAACTACAGAATAGTGTGGTGATATATCTGTGGGCTATATCATAGTTGAATGGTGTTCGAACTCCAATCAGCAGGTGACGGTACAGACCACATGCAGCCCTTAGACCAAGGTTATGTGGCTTGGGACCCGGATATAAAGAGAGATATATCCGGTCATCTTGAGAAGAAGATTGAGAGGGTAATCATAGAATTTACAGTGCAGAAGGAGGCCACTCGGCCCATCAATTCTGCACCGGCTCTTTGAAAGAGTACCATACCCAAGCCCACACCTCCACCCTATCCCCATAACCCAGTAACCCCACCCAAAACTAATGGCAATTGAAATGAAATGAAAAATGAAATGAAATGAAAATCGCTTATTGTCACAAGTAGGCTTCAAATGAAGTTACTGTGAAAAGCCCCTCGTCGCCACATTCCGGCGCCTGTTCAGGGAGGCTGTTACGGGAATTTTGGACACTAAGGGCAATTTAGCATGGCCAATCCACCTAACCTGCACATCTTTGGACTGTGGGAGGAAACCGGAGCACCCGGAGGAAACCCACGCACACACGGGGAGAACGTGCAGACTCCGCACAGACAGTGCCCCAAGCCGGGAATCGAACCTGGGACCCTGGAGCTGTGATGCAATTGTGCTAACCACCATGCTACCATGCTGCCCATGTAATAAGGCATACATGGAATTGGTCAGTGCTAGGTGTAAGTTCCAGAGGAGTAGCAAGACTCCATGATAACGTGCTCTGTATCAGATTGCCATCCTACCGTACGAGAGACAATAAAAGGTTCCTGGTTTGGACATATCAAAGTGTTTGGTGAGTTCATCATGAAGTACAAGGGACCAAACACAACAATTAGCATTATCTGGATGGTTCTGTTCTACACCAGACAGTATGGCTATGCACAGAACCATTGGATCGGTGTATTATTTAACTTGAGGGTTTTCATGTGTCTACCTTTTCGTTTTCAACGTTATTTGTTCGAGGCTGCCACATATGGTAGCCTGGCCAGGAATGGTGCGATCAAGAGATTGGTTTAACAATGCACCACATGTCAGGAGCACCTGAACTCCCACCTGCCACCACGCTACATCCGTGGAAATGGCCAAGCCAACCTTGGTGTGCTTGCATGTGAATTTTTCCGGAACCTTCCAAGGATCAATGTTTTTACTCATGGCGGACGCCTACTCCAAGTAGCTGGAAGTTCATTGGATGGCTTCTGGTCCATCACATTTGGGAATCGGCGCCCATACACGTATTTCTTCACCGCAAATTCGATGGCCAAACCTTATTTTTTGATGTGGACGGAATTTCGCTCCCCAGCGGCCAGAGTCCTTGGCAACTATCCTATTGGCCTTTCCTCACCATCAGCCATGCAGTGGGACAACACTGTTCCGATTCCATAAGGTCAGGCATTGCATACATCAAGAGGGCCCTGGAGGGGTCGTAATGTGTCAACAACCCCGATGACGTAAGCTGCCGTTTCACCCTAGCAAAGGCCTCCTCCTGAGGCGTTCTCCACGTCCATTCTTGGAGTTTTGTCGGCACTGTTTTTAGTGGGGCGAGGACGTTCACTAGGCCAGGAATAAATTTCCTGCAGCAGTTTACGAGCCCGAAGGATGACTGTAACTCTGTCACTTTTTCCAGAGTGGGGTTTTGCTTTATCGTCCTCACCTTCTCCTCAATCGGATGTAGTCCATCCCGACCCACGCGATGCCCCAAGCATGTAACTTCCCTGGCGTAGAAAATACACTTTTCCCTCTTGAGGCAAACACCCCTCTCGGAAAATGTCCTCCAGATGTTGCTCAGGACTCCCTTTCTGTGGTTCTGGTGACCAGGATGTCGTCCAGATAGACTGCCACATGCGGTATGGAGAACTCTCAGGATGTTCTCCATAATGCACTGAAAAATTACGCAAGCCATTAAAATAACACTCCGAACGGCAACCTCGTGTACTCATAGAGACTCCTGTGTGTATTAATGATTATGTAATGCCTGGAATTGGTGTTCAGCTCCAGCTGGAGACAGGCATGGCTCATGTCAAGCTTGGAAAAGGAATGACCCCTTGCTAACATCACGCATAGGAATTCTATCCGCAGCATTGGGTACCTAACCAGATGGGAGTCCTTGTTTATGGTCAATTTATAATCTCCGCACAAGCGTGTGGTTTTGTTTAGTTTTAGTACCAGGACTTCCGGCGATGCCCAATCAGCAAACCGTACCAGTCAGATGATACTGAGGCCTTCCAATTGGTTGCGTTCATCTTTGACTTACCCCAAAAGCGCATAGGGGACCAGGCAGGCCCAGAAGTATTTTGGCAGGGCCTCAGGGCCCACATATATCTTGGTCATGGACCCTTTAATCTTGCACAGGTCCTCCTGGAAGACTTCTATTTTTATAACTTTAGAATACCCAATTTGTTTTCCCAATTAAGGGGCAATTTAGCCTGGCCAATCCACCTACCCTGCACATCTTTGGGTTGTGGGGATGAGACCCACACAGACACGGGGAGAATGTGCAAACTCCACACGGACAGTGACTCGGGGCCGGGATCGAACCCGGGTCTTTGGCGCCGTGAGGCAACAGTGCTAACCACTGCGCCATTGTGCCGCCCTTCACCTGAGTACTTCTGTGTACTTCCCCAAGACTTCGTAAAATCCTCCGGTGCCCATTTGGAAGACCTGTTGCCAGTCCAGCCGGAGAAGTTGTTGCCAGTCACGGCCCAGTAGACGCAGTCCGAGGCCCCACATTATTATTAAAGGCAGCCTAACGGACTGCTGCCCAGACATAACCGGGCCATCGTCATGCCTGCTATGGCTAGGGGTTCCCCCGTATACGTCACTAACCTTGCCTCGGTGTCCAGTAAACAAAACTGTTGAACTCCAGTCCTGATTCTCTCAAAGGTCTGCTTCTCCATTACAGAAACTGCAGCTCCTGTGTCCAATTCCATTTCTAACATGTGGCCATTCACCTGGATAGTAATCGTGATGGGGGCAACTTGTGGCATGGCAATGTAATGCAATTGCATCTTCTCCTCGTCAGCAAGGTGCTCTGAGTAGAGGGTCCTGGCTCTGGGCTGGAGTCTACCTTGGGCAGGGCGGCAGGTTTGCTGGCTGATCTGTGGTTTCCTAGCCCTGCTAGTTCGCCGGCCACAAGGGCCGCACCACCTTGGATCCTCCATCAATTCCGGCGAGGTATTCCATTTGACTGTAGCACCCCTTGGCCAATGGGCCTGATCCCGACGGTGTTCAGGCCAGGGTTTCCGGGGGTCTCAGTCCTAAGGCTCACTATTCGCCTGAATGAGGGGCATCCTACATTGTTTACCTCCATTTCTGACATCCCCTGCAGTTCCTGGACTCCCTTCCCTGCGCTCTCCTGTGAGAGGGAGATCTCAGCGGTGTATTTTAGGTCCAGCAGAGGCTCGGCCAACAATTTCCGCTGGGTCGCCATATTATTTAATCCGCGTACAAGGCAGTCCCTTAGCATCTCAGGTAGGGATGACCCATAATCACAAAACTCTGCCAGTTTGCACAATCGTGGCAAAAACGCGGTAACAGACTCCCTTGGGGTTCTCTCAACCTTATCAAATCAATACCTCTGTACGATAACTGACGGCTTGGGGTCGTAGTGGTTTGCCACGAGCACCACCAACCCTTCATACGTCTTGGAGTCTGAGGCCATGGGGTATGTTACGCTCTTTATGACGCTGAAAGTGGGAGCCCCACAGGCAGTCAGAAGAATCACCATTTGATGATCGTCCTCAATGATAGCATTGGCCTCGAAAAATAGTGTGTATGCTCTGCGTACTGAGTCCAGTCCTCTACGCCCGCATCGAATGCACCGAGTGTGCCAAAGAGCGGCATTTTCAAAATAGTCCTCCGTGAAGAGAGGTGACCATGCTCCAAATGGTTAGCAGCACTGACTGTAGTTCCGCTTTATCCTCCTCGCCAATTTAGTAGTCATAGAGGAGCCCGGAAAGGAGAATCAAAAAGATGGTTTATTCCCAAAAAGCAAAGCATTTACATGTAACAGTCACGGTCGCAGTCGGGACTACTCTGCTCTCGGCTCCGACCTGGGCCAGCTTTTATGGGACTGAGTTAACGAGCCCGCTGCTGAGGCTCTGCCCCCTCAGCGGGGGAGCTTGTACTCCACAAGACTCATGGGGACGTTAATCGGGTCATCCCCCTCGGGATCCTCCATGCCTCCGCAAGTCTGGACCCTCTCCCGGTGATTATAGGAGAACTTCTCCTGCGGAGAAACAAAGAAGGCACCGTTAGCCACACGCGTGGTTCACAGTGGTGGGAGGGGGGGGGGGGTGTGAAGGAAGGGTTGGGGACCACATGGAGAGTTGCGTAAGGTGGATGCTCACGTGGGGCGGATAGGTTGGTGTCAACTTATCCATGCTGCCTAATGTAGGTCGTTGACCTTCTTGCGACACTAGAGGCCAATCCTCCTGGTCACACTCCCCGAGCTTACAGCCGCCGCCACCTCATCCCAGGTGACACTGGCTGCCCTGTTGCTCATTCTCTGGGACCCTTGGAGGAACAGGACATCCGTCCTGGCCTCAACCGCATCAAGGAGCCTCGCCAGGTCCACCACTCCGAATCTTGGGGCCGGTCTTCACAGCGCCATGGCTGCGTGCTGAGTGGGGTTGGCTGAGCAAGTGCTGTTTCAGTGCTGCTTGAACGTGTTCCCGACCGGTCCCGGCGAATCAGTTGGCGAGCTTTCATTTGCGGCAAGATGCCCGTGAGCCTCATTAAGTGGCCCGATTAATGTTGAATAGCGTTGGCGGCCTCGCTGGGCCAAGCGCCGGGAGGCTGGTGGCAATTCCCGTTCATTCCTACACTTAGAAATCTTTCCGGAGGATCATGCCCCGCATGTCTATTGTGTTCGATTCGATGCACATATGGGGCGAAATTCTCCCCCAACGGCGCGATGTCTGCCGACTGGCGCCAAAAACGGCGCCAATCAGACGGGCATCGCGCCGGCCCAAAGGTGCGGAATGCTCCGCATCTTTGGTGGCCGAGCCCCAACATTGAGGGGCTAGGCCGGCGCCGGAGGGATTTCCGCCCCGCCAGCTGGCGGAAATGGCGTTTGGTGCCCCGCCAGCTGGCGCGGAAATGCGGCGCATGCGCGGGAGCGTCAGTGGCCGCCGACAGTTTCCCGCGCATGCGCAGTGGGGAGAGTCTCTTCCGCCTCCGCCATGGTGGAGGCCGTGGCGGAGGCGGAAGGGAAAGGGTGCCCCCACGGCACAGGCCCGCCCGCGGATCGGTGGGCCCTGATCGCGGGCCAGGCCACCGTGGGGGCACCCCCCGGGGTCAGATCGCCCCGCGTCCCCCCCAGGACCCCGGAGCCCGCCCACGCCGCCTGGTCCCGCTGGTAAATACCAGCTTTGATTTACGCCGGCGGGACAGGCAATTTCTGGGCGGGACTTCGGCCCATCCGGGCCAGAGAATTGAGCGGGGGGGGGTCCCGCCAACCGGCGCGGCCCGATTCCCGCCCCCGCCCAATCTCCGGCACCGGAGACTTCGGCGGGGGCGGGGGGCGGGATTCACGGCGGCCAACGGCCATTCTCCGACCCGGCGGGGGGTCGGAGAATGACGCCCATGATCTGAATTTTGCACCCATTGGGCACTCACGCTCGGTAGACCCGGAAGTAGACCCGGAAAGCGCTTCTGCTCGATGCAATCAACCCTGGAACGCGATTTCATGTTGACTGGCCAGTGAACGGGCAGCGAACAGGAAGCAAGCACTGAGAAAGGATCAGGGATGCCGAGGTGGGCAGGAAGAGGGCGGGCAATAATGTGGGCGAGGATGCGTGCTGCAGCTTCTAATGGGCCCCCTCAAAGTGGACAGTTGCTGCAGACCTGCACAAATTAATTCCCAATTTGAAAAAAACGCTGCAACGGTGTCCAGGTGGCTCATTCAAACAAAAACCTCCGTCCACAGACACCTTTTAAAATTTTATTGCAGTCCTGACATTTTATCCTGCCCTGGATCAAGGTTGTAGCTGAAACGTAAAGGCCCCCTGACCAATCAGCCCACCCGCCAACCATGTGGCCACGTAAAATAGCTTTTAATTGGCCCCTTAATGGGCTTAATTTCCTGTATAATTGTCGGCGGCGCGCTTCCAACTCTCGCTTACTCTCGCCGACTGATCTATCACACGACTTTACAATGGTGCCAGAGTGCCTACAACCTCTGCCGCGATTTCACGTTGTTTGGAGTCGAGCGCGAGCCCGCTGAGCATTGTAAAATTCTGGCCCATATTGAGAAGCCTATCTGAGATCGTACCCTCTTTAATCGGACCGAACTGTACTCCGTTTCCGAAAGCAGTCATCGCTGACTTCTGAGATGGCAGAACTCCAGGAAATTCCAGTAGCCTGTATTCCTGCACTGTAAAATCATAAAATCCCGGCTGGAAGCCTTCGGAAGAAATCACTCTTTAACAACACTGAACACAGGATGAACTTTGATACACTTGCGCGCCCAGCGTACAAGCAACCTTCTGTATGGTGTAAACGACGCGACGGATGCAAGAGCGTTCTGATGCTGCACCACCATTTCAAAAATAAAACCTTCCCTTTTTCCGTCCGAAGGTTGAAGAAATAACTTTCTGTTACACTTCCCGCAGTCATTTACGTTGCTTTTCTGACAGAGCACTTTGCTTTGAACTCAAGTTGAAATATTGAATCCTGTCGCCCTGACTGGCACCACATTCCCAACGTATTAGGGAATCTGCTCCAGTCAATCTGGCACTTTAACAGAGAGTCAAAGTCTTTAAGAGCAGCTCATTGGAGCCAAGTGCTTCACAGTGTTTGTACATAGACGATTAGTGTCAGTGACCAGTCAATAAGCGCGGGATTCTGACCATTTCATGTCCACGCTTACACAGCTCTGGACTCTGTGGGGGAGCAGCGCACCAAGATAGCAAGAAAACTGCCAGAAATTCTACTAGATTTGGACTCTGGCTGTTTTTGCACAAACAGGATAACAGACCATTGGGTAATTTAGGTTAAGGGATTGATGCTTGGGAATGCGGCACCAGAGGTGGAAAATGTTCACACTATTAAAGTTTGTGCTGCGCCCTAGGTGAACTTTCAGACTTGAGCCCTCCTCGCCATCTGAAATTAACCTTCAAAACTGAATATTGTGCATTATTATGAATACAAATGCTGCATTTAAAGTTACAGGGCGTGATTCTCTGGAAAGATTTCTGAGTGTGGTGGCGAGCAGGAACTGCCACGAGCTTCCCGACGCATGCCCGACGAGGTTGGCAACGCAACACAACGGTAATCGGTCCAGTTAATGAGGCGCTACGGGCTTCATGCCGCAAATGAAAGCTCGCCAGCAGAATCGCCGGGACCGCGCTCGCCAGCCCCCGAACAAGGTCGAGAAGCACTTAAACAGCTCATGCACAGCCAACCCCACTCAGCTCGCAGCCAAGGCGCTGTAACGACCGTCCCAAGGTTTGGAGACGCGGACCTGGGAAGGCTCCTAAATGCGGTTGAGGCCAGGAGGGATGTCCTGTCCTCCTGAGGGTCCCGGAGGGTAAATCACAGGGCAGCCAGTGCCACCTGGGATGAAGTGGCAGCGGCCGTCAGCTCGGGAGGTCTGACCAGGAGGACTGCCTTCCATTGCCGCAAGAAGGTCAACGACCTACACCGCATCGCATGCGTTGACATGCCCCCCCCCAAAACCTTCCCACCCCCACACGACTAGAACCCCCCAACCCTCCAGTTGCTCCCTAACCCACCCTTCTCCCTACCCTTCACCGTTCTCCCTTCACACCCGCTCCCTTCACCCCCCTCTCTTCACCCCCAACCCTCTCTTCACCATCGCAAACCTCCCTTCACCCCCCTAACCCTCACTTCACCCCCCCAACCCTCCCTTCACCCCAACCCTCCCTTCACCCCAATGGGAACACAAGGGTCGAGGGGTTGGAGAACTCACGCATGGTCGACCCCCTAATAATAATAATCGCTAATTGTCACAAATAGGCTTCAATGAAGTTATTGTGAAAAGCCCCTAGTCGCCACATTCCGGCGCCTGTTCGGGGAGGTCGGTACGGAAATTGAACCCGCGCTGCTGGCCTTGTTCTGCATTACAAGCCAGCTGTTTAGCCCACTGTGCTAAACCAGTCCCTGTCCCCATCAGCACCCCTCCCCACTCAGGTGAACCCCCTCCCCAGCCCCCATACCCAACATGGGCGACACCCCCGGGGAACCCCTACCCCCCCCCCCCCCCGAGCACCGGGGCAGCATCCCCATTGCCCCCGGGCTCATTGCCTGTGAGTGAAAATGGCGGCTCACCTCCTCGGCTCCCCGCAGCAGCCCGTCATTTTCAAAAGGAGTACTAATCGGCGCCAGCGTGACCACTTGCTGAGGAGGCCACTGAATGACAGGAGGCCGTTGGGTAAGGGGTGGCTCCTGTTAATTGTATGGAAATGGGGCTTAAGTGGTGATGATTGGTTTCTCGCTGCACTACTGCGGGATCCCGATTTTGCCTATGAAAGCGGGCCGGTTGCATCGCAGACGGTTTGGCGCCCGGCACGGTTCTCATTTTGTTCTCTCCCACCATTCAGCGGCCTCGTTGAGCTCTCCTCGAACGAAACGAGGCTGGAAAATCACGCCCATAGATTCAATTTTCACTGGGTAATGAACCAGGACAGGTGTTAGATTTGGAGGTAGGTGAGCACTTTGGTGATACTGACCACAATTCGATTACGCTTACTTTAGTGATGGAAAGGGATAGGTATATACCGCAGGGCAAGAGTTATGTCTGGGGGAAAGGCAATTATGATGCGATGAGGCAAGACTTAGGATGCATCGGATGGAGAGGAAAACTGCAGGGGGTGGGCACAATGGAAATGTGGAGCTTGTTCAAGGAACAGCTACTGCGTGTCCTTGATAAGTATGTACCTGTCAGGCAGGGAGGAAGTGGTCGAGCGAGGGAACCGTGGTTTACTAAAGTAGTCGAAACACTTGTCAAAAGGAACAAGGAGGCTTATGTAAAGATGAGACATGAAGGTTCAGTTCGGGCGCTCGAGAGTTGCACGTTAGCTAGGAAGGACCTAAAGAGAGAGCTAAGAAGAGCCAGGAGGAGACATGAGAAGTCTTTGGCAGGTAGGATCAAGGATAACCCTAAAGCTTTCTATAGATACGTCAGGAATAAAAGAATGACTAGGGTAAGAGTAGGGCCAGTCAAGGATAGTAGTGGGAAGTTGTACGTGGAGTCTGAGGAGATAGGAGAGGTGCTAAATGAATATTTTTCGTCAGTATTCACACAGGAAAAAGATAATGTTGTCGAGGAGAATACTGAGATTCAGGCTACTAGACTAGAAGGGCTTGAGCTTCATAAGGAGGAGGTGTTAGCAATTCTGGAAAGTGTGCAAATAGATAAGTCCCCTGGGCCGGATGGGATCTATCCTAGGATTCTCTGGGAAGCTAGGGAGGAGATTGCTGAGACTTTGGCTTTGATCTTTAAGTCATCTTTGTCTAGTGCCAGGAATAGTGCCAGAAGACTGGAGGATAGCAAATGTTGCCCCCTTGTTCAAGAAGGGGAGTAGAGACAACCCCGGTAACTATAGCCTTACTTCTGTTGTGGGCAAAGTCTTGGAAAGATTTATAAGAGATAGGATGTATAATCATCTGGAAAGGAATAATTTGATTAGAGAGTCAACATGGTTTTGTGAAGGGTAGGTTGTGCCTCATAAACTTTATTGAGTTCTTTGAGAAGGTGACCAAACAGGTGGATGAGGGTAAAGCAGTTGATGTGGTGTATATGGATTTCAGTAAAGCATTTGATAAGGTTCCCCACGGTAGGCTACTGCAGAAAATACGGAGGCATGGGATTCAGGGTGATTTAGCAGTTTGGATCAGAAATTGGCTAGCTGGAAGAAGACAAAGGGTGGTGGTTGATGGGAAATGTTCAGACTGGAGTCCAGTTACTAGTGGTGTACCACAAGGCTCTGTTTTGGGGCCACTGCTGTTTGTCATTTTTATAAATGACCTGGAGGAGGGTGTAGAAGGATGGATGAGTAAATTTGCAGATGACACTAAAGTCGGTGGAGTTGTGGACAGTGCGGAAGGATGTTACAAGTTACAGAGGGACATTGATAAGCTGCAGTGCTGGGCTGAGAGGTGACGAATGGAGTTTAATGCAGAAAAGTGTGAGGTGATTCATTTTGGAAGGAGTAACAGGAAGACAGAGTACTGGGCTAATGGTAAGATTCTTGATAATGTGGATGAGCAGAGAGATCTCGGTGTCCATGTTCATAGATCCCTGAAAGTTGCCACCCAGGTTGAGAGGGTTGTTAAGCAGGCGTACGGTGTGTTAGCTTTTATTGGTAGAGGGATTGAGTTTCGGAGCCATGAGGTCATGTTGCAGCTGTACAAAACTCTGGTGCGGCCGCATTTGGAGTATTGCGTGCAATTCTGGTCGCCGCATTATAGGAAGGATGTGGAAGCATTGGAAAGGGTGCAGAGGAGATTTACCAGAATGTTGCCTGGCATGGAGGGAAGATCTTATGAGGGAAGGCTGAGGGACTTGAGGCTGTTTTTGTTCGAGAGTAGAAGGTTAAGAAGTGACTTAATTGAGGCATACAAGATGATCAGAGGATTAAATAGGGTGGACAGTGAGAGCCTTTTTCCTCGGATGGTGATGTCTAGCACGAGGGGACATAGCTTTAAATTGAGGGGAGATAGATATAGAACAGATGTCAGAGGTAGGTTCTTTACTCAGAGAGTAGTAAGGGCACAATCAATAGCCATCGCGGTAGAGTGGACTAGATTAAGTTATGTTCTTTGATATTGGGCGGGATTCTCCGTTGTGAAGCTGCCCGCTACCTCTGCTAGCAAGGATGGAGAATCCTAGCGTGCTGTTCGCAGTGGCGGGACTCTCTACTCCTGTCCCTGTCAATGGGATTTCCCATTGACGCCACCGGGAAATCCATGGGTCGGGGTCTGTTGCCGATGGGACCAGAGTATCCTGCCCATTATTTACTGGTTCACAGTTGAGGAATAGTCAAACAGATGCGCAAATGTGTAAAACCGTCACGTCAACAGAGTGAGAAATCTAATGTAAAATTCTGGAAAAGAGTGCCCTGTGAATACATGGAAATCTACATGTAAGTCGGTATATGTGGATGCATATCTAGACCTTTCATTCCCACTGCTTTTATTTACTTCTGTTGTTTCATGAATAGTTCATTCAGTTTTTTGCTCCCCCCCCCCACCCCCGCCAAATTTTGTCTGTCTCGGCAGGCGCCTGGGTTGCCTACGCTTTCACCAGCCCTGCCTGCGCTTGCCTTAGAATCATTGCACCCATTTACAAAAATCCCGCAGTCCCCAGGTTTATTCTGCTGTGTTCAGGTAATGCAGAATCTCACTCGAGGTCAGTCGGGCCTGTGAATGAAAGTATAACAATGAATGGTGAGCTATCCATAAGCCTTACGTCCCTTTCAATCCGTATAAATACGAATAAGGAGAGCAAGGTGAAGAAGAATAGCAGGGACTGCTGGCTTGCTATCATCTACTTTACACGATCATGCATAGTCACCGTCTGCCCCTGTAACAGCTCCTTAAATAGATCATGCTGAAAATTGCACTCTTAGTATCAAGTGAAGCTTGGACAATGAGTGCGGTTAGGCTATTTGATCACAAGTAGGATCTGAACTTAGGTGAGACCTCTGCTCGACCCTATTCTCTGAACATTCACTTACCAACAGGGGTCACTAGAAAGCCATCATGCCGGCTGATTTCTCACCTTCCAAGATCTAGATCTATATGCACCATGAATTGGAAAGCTGACTCAAAGACCTGTACCTGTTCCAGGGACACCTGCGCCCCCTCACCCAACAGCACAGCCTAGTGGCCAGACCTCAATGCCCACGTTGCTCTGCATGCTTAGTTTCCACACCAGGCAATACTTTGGTCAACTCAGCCTCAGGCGGGTCTTCCAACAGGGATTCTTCCATTAACTTTTTTTGTTGGATGATTTCAAACCTTCTATTCCATCGGTTGGTATTTTTGTGAGGGCGTCGACCGATTGCCCAGCCACTCTGCTTGTTTTAGGTTCGTCTCTGCAATTTAACCCACCTCGTTTAGCAAAGGAAAATATGATAACTGGAGCATAGGATATATCTGTTGTTTCCATGTGGAGAATAACCATTGTTCGTTTATTTGAATGGCTATGTTCTGTCAGGTTAAACCACACTTTGAATATTTTTCTAAAATCGCAGCTTGCTGCATTTAAAACATGAAAATCATACATCATCAACGGGGCCGAGGTGGAGATGGTTAGCAGTTTCAAATTCCTAGGGGTGCACATCTCCAAAAATCTGTCCTGGTCCACCCACGTCAACACTGCCACCAAGAAAGCACAACAGCGCCTATACTTCCTCAGAAAACTAAGGAAATTTGGTATGTCCACATTAACTCTGACCAACTTTTACAGATGCACCATATAAAGCATCCTATCTCACTGCATCACAGCCTGGTATGGCAACTGCTCGGCCCAAGACCACAAGAAACTTCAGAGAGTCGTGAACACCGCCCAGTCCATCACACGAACCTGCCCCCATCCATTGACTCCATCCTGGAGAAAGTGGGCAGCATAATCAAAAACCCCTCCCTCCAGGCTTATTCACTCTTCCAACTTCTTCCATCGGGCAGGAGATACAAAAGTCTGATAATAGGCAAGAACAGACTCAAAAACAGCTCCTTCCCCACTGTTACCAGACTCCTAAACGACCCTCTTCTGGACTGACCTCATTAACACTGCACACCTGTATTCTTCACCCGATGCCGGTGTTTATGTAGTTACAATGTGTACCTTATGTTGTCCTATTATGTATTTTTTTTTGTTTCCTTTTCTTTTCATGTACTTAATGATCTGTTGAGCTGCTCGCATAAAAATACTTTTCACTGTACCTCAGTACACGGGACAATAAACAAAATCAAAAATCCAAATCACGTAATATCAGTGTTACCATCTAGTAAAAGGATATTTCAGTTAGCACTTCCGTTCCTGTTATTATTTTAAGTGAATTATTATTTTCACCTCAATGGAATTTTATTGCCTTGCAAGGTATTAATGTACATCTTTGCTGGGGGTCAGTAGTGTTGTACTTTGAGTAGCGCGTCTCTTATTTGGCTCCACAGGATGTGAATCACATTTTGCTCTTGTGTCCACGGTATTATTCACTCAAGAATCCAGCAACAAATTCAGCATTTGGCATTGGAAAGCAGCAGCATGTGACTTTTTTCCGCATTTCGCAGGCAAACCTACTGACGCCCCTCCCCAAGGGGGACGCTATCTCTTTAAGACGACTCAGCTGTTTTTGGAAGTAGTCATCGGATGGTCATGCTGATGGCAACGTGCCCGGAAATTCCACTGGGCTGCAGTTACAGGCTATAAAATCACACACTCCTCTTTTTAAGCCATATGATTTTATTCAAAATAGGTCATCTTTCAGACCCAACCAAATGCCCAAAATACAAGCTAGACTGAAATTATAGGCAGTCTGGTTAGATTTAAATAAAGCAGCCTTTTATTGGTAGTAAAACGGCCCCAGACACGGGGACAGAATGTACATATAGATCTAATGAGTGCTAGCAGCACTGGGCACCAAGCCCATATATCCACCATGTATCAATTACTGGGTAAGAAGAAGGGAAAAATCGATGAGATGTAGTCTGTCCTGAGGTGCACTGGAATTTCTGAACGGCAGCCAACACAAGGAGCGGATTTTGTGAGCTAGATGATTCGCACACGTGTTTGGCGACTTACGCGAGCCCCAGCTAAGAATTCAGCTGATAACTTCCCCGTGGGAATACATGCACTTACGTGCAGGAACCGAGAGAAAAAAAAAAGCTGGAAAAACAGCCAATGTTTCTGACAGACCCCAGCGCTGCTTAATGACTGAGCTCCGGATTTTCCACATTTTTGAACTTTGTTGCAGCTTCTTAAGGCTCAACGGTTGATAATGCCAGAAAAAAATTAATCTGTCATTTCCCTGAGCTAGATTTTGGTGAAAGCTGTGAGAGGGACCAACACACAGAGCACAGATGTCATTGCCTTGCACTTTATGTACACTGTGGAATAGCCAAGGAATCTGGATGCCTTTAACAAACTGGAAGAATCAGTAACCCTCACAAAGTCTCTGAATGAGACTTAACAGAGAAGGCTAGTAAAATGTGCGACACGGTAGCACAGTGGTTAGCACTGTTGCTTCACAGTGCCAGGGACCCGGGTTCGATTCCCGGCTTGGGTTACTGTCTGTGCGGAGTCTGCTCCTTCTCCCCGCGTCTGTGTGGGTTTCCTCCGGGTGCTCCGGTTTCCTCCCACAAGTCCCGAAAGACGTGCTCATTAGGTGAATTGGACTTTCTGAATTCTGACTCTGTGTACCCGAACAGGCGCCAGAATTTGGCGACTAGGGGCGTTCCACAGTAACTTCATTGCAGTGTTAATGTCAGCCTACTTGTGACACTAATAAAGATTATTATTATTAAATGGTTTGTAAAATGGCCAAATATGATAATCAAAAGTATACCTCTGGCATGTCAAAGCAAATCACAGACCCTTTAATTGAAGATTATAATCACTGCATTAAATACATTTTTCGATATTCCTCCCATAAAGGCTCTAGTGTACCACTCTCAGTTGGGGCGGAGATTATTGCAACCGTAGTTCTGGAAATCTCCCCAAATACCAAACAGCTAAATCCAACCCCAACTTGGAAGCTGTGTTTCTACATCCCATTGTGGTCCATCATGCTACAATTACTAGCGCAGCACAGCTTCATGTTGTCTGGGAATGTCAGAAAGGGCTGGTGTGTATCGGGCAATGTCGAAAACAACTCACAAAGTTTCTCCAGAGGGTAACATGTGAAGTCATTGGTACCCCACCCACCGACCTAAACATTCATTCCCTCCTCCACAAACACAGTGTACTATGCATAAAATGCTCGATGGCAACTCACCAGGACTTCTTCAACAGCACCATCCAAACCCATGACCTGCCACCTAGAAGGACAAGGGAAGAAGATGCATGGGAACACCGCAATCTGCAAGTTCCTCTCCAAGGCACACACCATCCTGACTTGGAAATATATCGCAGTCTCTTCCCTGTCACTGCGTCAAAATCCTGGAATTTTCTTCCTAACGGCACTGTGGGTGTACCTACACCACCTGGACTGCAGCGGTTCAAGAAGGTAGTTCACCACCACTGTCTCAAGGGCAATTAGGGATGGGCAACACACATCCTGAGAAAGGTTAGTATACAGGATCCACACAGGGCAGCTTTCCCCTTGTCACTACTTTGGTAGTGACTACTTCTGGATCAGGCTAACTCATCAACTGCTTAATCCAGGGCCTCATTTGTGAGGCCTGTCAAAGCCTTGTGATTCCCGCGAGGCAGACCTTTTTATGGCGGCTACTCAGCAACAGGTCTGTGTAACCCAGAGCCCATCCCCACTTGCAACTGTTTCTCCTTTATGCCTCCTAAAAACACCTCAGAGATTGGTCACGTATCTCGTACATGGATCAAGGAACACTCTGCCTATTACATGATGGATCTGAACCACGAAAGAGACCAGTTTGGAAAGTTGCCTTTACACCACAAGCTGTACCGGCATAATGGTTTTTCATTCGTTCAAGAAAGACATTTAAAAAACAAGAGTCCTTGGCCAATTTCCAGTCTGATCCAGGCTGAAATTAACATTCACCAGGACCGATAGGTATCAAAACGAGTCCATGATTGTGGCATTGACTCCAATATTTTATGAAGTTCTCTTTGACCCAACCATAAAGCGCAATATTAGGGAGCTCCCACTGTCATCTCCGATTGGGTAACACATTCTTGAAGATGGTGGATAGAGAGGAATTGGTCAGCTAACAAAGCGTGAAAGCAAAATGGCTCGTGGAATCCACTCCAAGTCCATCCTCTGCAGTGCCATCCCAAACAAACAGAGTTCCATTAGTGTGCGGAATGCTCTCTTGTAGTTTTGTTCATGACACAAAGCATCATAAAGCTCAGGGAAAACCCATTAGCAACACTTACTTAGGACATGTAGATCATGACATCAAGTAATATAAGTGACACTTTACCACACTCATCTTTTGAAAGGGAAAGATTCAGTGAGTTTTCCATCTGTCTTAACTTTTCCCAGGCTTTTCCCACTGTTGTCACTAGTGTGAGGAATGAATTAACATCAGCAAGACTCCTCAGTAGCTTTTGGGGTCAAAAGAATCTCCCTCCATTCTGGTTCGAAAACTCACAGTTAAAATCCAGAATGCAGGAGGTACATTCCCACCCAAAAAAATCCTTTTCATCATTTTCAGAAGGTCCTCCAATGTGAATTGGTTGTTCCTGGCAATGTAAAACAAGACCATTTATATTTCTTGAATGCCTAACGTACACTTAAGAATCTGGCACAAACTCTGCTGCCCTATCATTATATGCATGCGGTAGTGCAGAATCCCATTTCATCTTGTTGGACTTGTTCATTAAGACCTTCTCTGGGGCACAATCCACCGGTTTTCGCAGCCTGTTCAGTCAAACATTAACTCTGTGAGCAGCTAATTTGCTGTAAAATGTGAGGGTGCGTCTTGAGGTTGTGAAAGGTGTTCTATAGAGGCAAATCATTTTTTTGGGGTGTTTTCTCTTCAGGTCCCAGGGATGCCCTCACAACTGTATTCAATAACCTCAGGACTATCAGTCATTGACATTAACCTCAGTAGGTCTGGCAGCATCTGGAGGGAGAGAAAAGAGCTAATGTTTTGAGTCCAATGACTCTTTGTCAAAGCTAAATTGGGAAATATTTATGCTGTGGAGTGAGAATGAAAGATGAGTCATAGCCACAGAAACCCAGGGAAATGGGGTGCTAACATCAGAGGCACCAGTACCTCTCCCATCACCCATGGCACCTTCCCATGCAATCGCAGAAGGCGTAACACCTGCCCCTTTCCCTCTTCCATGCTTAATATCCGAGGCGCAAAACACTCATTCCAGGTTGAGCAGCGTTTCTCTTGCATCTCTTCCAATCTGGTCTATTGCATTCGCTGCTCCCAATGTGGTCTCCCCTGTATAGGAGAGACCAAACGCAGACTGGGTGATCATTTTGCTGAGCTTCTTCGGTCTGTGCGCATTCAGGACCCTGACCTTCCCGTTGCTTGCCATTTTAACAAAAGACCCTGCTCCCATGCCCACACGTCTGTCCTTGGCCTGCTGCAATGTTCCAGTGAAGCTCAACGCAAACTGGAGGAGCAACAGCTCATCTTCTGGTTAGGTACGCGACAGCCTTCCAGTCTCAACATCGAATTCAACAACTTCAGATGATTAGCTCCACCCCACCTCGATCCATTAGTTTCGTTCCCATTTCATTTCAACTGTCTTTTACCATTTCTTTCTTTCTTGTCTTTCCTAATATATATTTAACCCCCCCCCATTTTATCCACCTTTCCTTACCCCTTCTCCCCTTTGCTTCCCCCCTCCCCTCCCCCCACATCTCCATCTGTCACAGTTTACCCTCTGATGTTAGTTTCTCTGCTGTTTGGCCTCTCACACCTTTTGTCCTCTCTGGGGACTGCCATCAGCACTCTTTCCCCTTGGTTTCTGTAGCCATTAGCACCCGGTTTCCCTGGGTTTCTGTGGCTATGACTCATCTTTCATTCTCACTCCACAGTATAAATACTTCCCACTTTCTCTGTCTGTTAGCTTTGACAAAGAGTCATCGGACTCGAAACGTTAGCTCTTTTCTCTCCCTACAGATGCTGCCTGACCTGCTGAGATTTTCCAGCATTTTCTCTTTTGTTTCAGATTCCAGCATCCGCAGCAATTTGCTTTTATTGACATTAACCTTTATGATCGTGTTTGATGCCTGATTTTAGTGAATGGGAAAAGGATTTCTGGTGAAGACAGGCGCTGGTGACTCACATTTTTCTTCCATTTTGCACATTCGGATAGTGTCAGCAACCGACACTTCCAGATCAGATGCAATACGACCCAAATACTGAACAATACTCTTAGATTCTGCTCCAACGATGTGCCTTAACCCAAAGGTGAAAAGAAAGCCCTTTGATCTTTGGAACAGTGCAAACACTTCTGTTTCCTAGACCGGCTCCTCTTTTGGTTTCTGTCAATGAAACTTCAGCCAAGAAAATCCTTGGCTCTGTTGATGGATGTGCGGTGGAAAGAGTGACAGTGACATTGGCCTCCGGCCCCGATGCATTGTCTGTAGTCAGGGTTGGGTCAAATGTCTTCAGTGGAACATCAGCAAACAGAAGTGGAGGGCGAGGAACATGGTCCATTAGGGAGCTGTGGGGGGCCTCCCCCAAAATTGCTCAGCACAATGCCCCTTAACAGGACAGGCAACAGAAGCAGGAAAGCAATGGGATCATTGGAGGATTGTGACAGGAAGCTTAATGGGTCGCACTCATGATTGTTGGAAGACTGACTCACCAGATTCATCCCGATGGCCTGCCTAATGGGTTAAGAGAGGCTGAATAAATCCCTCCAGTGCCGTAGGCCCTGATTGGGATGGGCAGACATTCTGCCTGCCTGAGTCCTTGTTAGGAACTGCTGACCTCACGTTTCTGCGTCTGGGCAGAGTTTGCATCTCAGTCAGGTCTTCTTGAGCAAACTTCCCCATCTGTTCTGCCTTTTGGGCTGAGGAATTTCCAGCTAATGTCCCACTTACCATTCAATATTGAACTGGACGAAGGTGCTCTGGTGTTAATTCATTTATTTGAAATTGAATCCACTGTACAGAAGTCGTAGATGCTATGAAATTACACTGGCGAAGATATTTATTTCGTCCCTTGTGTGTATCAGTACTACATCTTCACCCACAGCTTTCTCCTTTACTTCCTCTCCCCTGTTCATTCCCCGTTACTATTCACATCTTTTCATAGAATTTACAGTTTATAGTGCAGAAGGAGGCCACCCGGCCCATCGAGTCTGCACCGGCTCTTGGAAAGAGCACCCTACCCAAGGTCAACACCTCCACGCTATCCCCACAACCCAGCAACCCCACCCAACACTAAGGGAAATTTGGGATACTAAGGACAATTTATCATGGCCAATCCACCTAACCTGCACATCTTTGGACTGTGGGAGGAAACCGGAGCACCCGGAGGAAACCGACGCACACACGGGGAGGACGTGCAGACTCCGCACAGACAGTGACCCAAGCCGGAATCGAACCTGGGACCCTGGAGCTGTGAAGCAATTGTGCTATTCACAATGCTACCATGCTGCCCTTATATTCTTTATATTATTCCTTTTTAAGTGGTGTTACAACTGAATCATAGAAAATAAAGCAGGGGGTTTCCATTCCCAACACATTCTGCACCAATGCCACAAAGTATGGTTTCAATTTGTTTAAGTGTCATCCAGAGTTCACTTGGTCACACCCTTGTCTCTGAATTTGGAGGTTGTGGGCTCGAAACCTTACTCCAGAGACATGAGCACATAAAACTTGAGCCAGCGCACAACAGAGGGAGTGATGCACTGTCGCAAGTGCTGTGATTCAATGAACTAAGGTCCACTCTGCCCTCCCAGGTGGACATTAAATATCCCTCTGCACTATTTCAGAGAAAAGCAAGGGTTTTCTCCCTGGAGCCCTGGGCAATATTTATATCCCTTAACCAACATCTGTTCATGACTGCATTGCTGTTTGAGGGAGGCCACGCTGCATAGACTTGCTGATGTATGTCTTACACTGCAACAGTGTACTTACACTTTTAAAAGTATTTAATTAGTTTAAAAGTGCTTTGGGATGATCTGAGGATGGGAAAGGCTCTATATGAATGCAAGCATTTATTTTCTCATTGGTACCATGGATCTTGGCAGCCTGAGCTATGAATTTATCCCTGACTGAGGTGAGGGCTACTTTGGTCTTGGGCGATCTAACAGGATCTTTACCGAGGAGTTCCGAATCGCTCTAACCTTTCTTCCAACATTGTTTTCTCCTGGACCCCAGAGCTATACAAAGAAAGATAAGTGTAGTGAAGTGACATGCTTGAGTGATTGGGGGATGGTAAACCGGTTGGAATTCAGCTCCAGCTGGAAAACATAGGGCGGGATTCTCCGTTCCCCGACATTGATTTCATAATTGGCTTTCGGGCGGAGAATCCCTTTTTACGATGGAATCAGGGGCGGTGCCTGTTTTTGCATTCTCCGCCCCCTCCAAAACGGCATCATCGAGGAGTGCACCGCACGCCGTCGGGACGGCCTCAGGGCGTCACCTGAAGGCCCTCCCCCGATGTTCCGCCCCCGATGGGCTGAGTACCCGACCGCACGGTTAACAGTGGTCGGGTGGCTGTATCCAGCACCGCCACAGTCGGGCGGGAGCCGCGCAGCTGGGCGGGGGGCTTCGGCGAGAGCTGGGGGGACTGGTGAGGGGTGGCCAGGGGGTGGTGAGGGGGTGTCCAGGTGGGCACTATCTGGCAGGTCGGGTCCGCACACGGCTGGCACCATGTTGTACGGCATTACCCGACCATTCTCTGGCCGTTTTTGTTGTGGAGGCCGGGCTAGTCCCTCATCGGTCAGAGGATTTTTCTCCCACGTAAAACGCCACGGATCCTCCGGACATTGTCTCCCAAATGGAGAATCCAGCCCATTGTCTCTGGTCTCTGCCACATACTCCGTTCCCAAGCCACTGATTCCATCCCACTCCCAGGAATTGTATGAGGCTGAAGCAAGCTCTTTGCAACCATGCTTCAATGACCTTGAGATGACCTCCTGCTCAAACATTGACACCATACTAAGACCTCCACTCCCATCTCCTTAACATCACTCGACTGCCGCCCCCCCCCCCCCCCCCGCCTCAGCTCACCCGCTGTGATATCCTCATCTGTGATTTTGTTACCTCGCTATCTGACTATCTGCCCAGCCTCCCTCCTTCCACCGCCTGAGGCCATCCAAAATCCTGCGACCATGTCCTAATTCACTCCAGGTCCCGTACACCTATCGCCCCTGTGACTGGCGGCCCACATTGGCTCCCGGTTAAGCAGCACTTCGATTTTGGAATTCGCATCCTGGTTTTCAAATTCCTTCAGGGCCTCACCCTTCCCTATCTCTCTAATCTCCTCCAACCCTGCAATCTTCCGAGGTATCTGTGTTTCTCCTATCCTGCCCTCTTGCTTAACCCCAAATTTAATTGCTCCATCATTGGGGCCTGGGCCTTCAGCTGCCAAGACCCGAAGCTCTGGAATTCCCTCTTTGAAACTTTCTTTCCCCCTTGAGGATGATAAGAAACCTACTTCTTTGATAGGTTCTGAGTCACCTCCCTCTCTCCTTCTGCGGCTGGCTGTCAAATTCTGTTTGATAATGCTCTTGTGAAGTGCCTCCGAATGTCGTAGTACATTAAAGGTGCTGTATAGATACAAGGGGTCCGAGGTAACAACTGCATTGCGCCCGCGCAGATCTGGCCCTCCCGTTAAATAGCAGGAGAGGCCAAAATCAGGCTCAGCGCTGGGCAGGAATCAGTTTACCATCTAACCTGCCCGCTCCAGGAGGTGGGTTTCAGGATCCTGCTCAAATGTAGCGAGACGATCATTGACCCCAATTAGCACCAATCTCCATCTCATTGGCGAGATGGAAGTCCTATGTAACGGCCTCCTGGGAAATAACCGGCTCCCCAGCGAGAGATCACACCGGCGTCGTTTGGTACTCCTTTTTAAAAACGTGAAGCTGGCGCAAGGGTTGTTGAGGGGACCGAGCAGGTGAGCAGCCATTTTCCAACACACACCACAAAGGTACTGGATTGGGATTTGTTTATTATCGCGGGGTACCGTGAAAAGTATTGTTCTGCGTACAGTTCAGATAGGTTGTTCGGTACATGAAAAGAAAATACTTAATAGGGCAAACATAAAATACACAATGTAAATACATAAACACAGGCATCGGGTGAAGCATACAGGAGTGTAGTACTACTCAGCAGAGAAGATGCGTGAAGAGATCAGATCAGTCTATAAGAGGGTCGTTTAGGAGTCTGGTAACAGCGGGGAAGAAGCTGTTTTTGAATCTGTTAGGACGTGTTCTCAAACTTTTGTATCTCCTGCCCGATGGAAGAAGTTGGAAGAGTGAATAAACCATGTGGGAGGCAGGTTCGTGTGATGGACTGGGCGGTGTTCATGACTCTCTGTAGTTACTTACGGTCTTGGGCCGAGCAGTTGCCATACCAGGCTGTGATGCAGCCCGATACGATGCTTTCTATGGTGCATTTGTAAAAGTTAGTCGGAGTCAATGTGGACATGCCGAATTTCCTTCGTTTCCTGAGAAAGTGTAGGAGCTGTTGTGCTTTCTTGGTCATAGCATCGACGTGGGTGGACCAGGACAGAAACTCCACTAAGTTCTCTATCTCCCTCCTGTATTCTGACTCATTGTTGTTTCGAGATCCGGCCCACGACAGTTATGTTGTCAGAAAACTAGAGCTGCTGCCCCAGTGGTTGGGGAGGGGTGGGGGACCCCCAGGGGGGAATGGGCCTGGTCGGGGGCTTGGCATCATAGTTCGCCCCTGGGTTGGAGCATTCAGGAGCTTAGCATGTGCAGGGGAACGCTGCACACCCTGCAGTCTCGGCCCCCATCAAGCCAAGGAGGAAGCTGAGGGAGACGCCAGTAATGGCCAATGGAGTACAGGCATCGTTAGTCATTCGAGGACATGTGGACAGCATGTACCACAGGAGACTCCATCTCAATAAGGAGAGTGCAAAACATGTGCCATGTCCTCGCGGATTTAGCACTCCGTGGAGGAGGAGGTCAGCTACCCTGGTGGCCCTGAAGGTCACCGCAGCCCTGAACTTTTATGCCACCAGTTTATTCCAGGGCTTGAGCAGGGACTGGTGCTGCATCTCTCAATTTACAGCCCATAAGTGCATCCGCGAGGTCACAGATGTCCTGTATGGTTGGACAGGTGACTATATCAATTTGAGCTGGACCAAGCCCACCAAGATGCCTGGGCTGCAGGATACTCTGCCATTGCTGAGATGCCCCAGGTCCCGGGGGTAATTGATGGCACGCATGTTGCCTTGCACGCATCTGGGCACCAGGAAGTGACCTTCATTAACAGGAAGGGGTTCCACTCCCTGAATATTCAACTCATGTGCAACCACCAGCTCCGGATCATGCACGTGTGTGCACGCTTCCTGGGGAGCGTTCATGACAGCTTCACCCTGGGACACTCGGAGATCCCCGGTGTTTTCAAGGACAGATGATGGGTTGGCTCCTGGGAAATAAGGGGTACCCACTGAGGTCATGGCTGATGACACCAGAATGGAGGCCGGAGACCGAGGTGGAGACCCGATATAACGAGGCCCATGCTACCACCTGTGCCGTCATTGAGCGGTGCATCGGACTGCTGAAAATATGGTTCCGGTGCCAGGGCTGCTCTGGTGGTGCCCTGTAGCACACCCCCAGAGGGTCTCCCACTTTGTGGTGGTTGGCACAACCTTGCATCACTGCGTCCAGAAGCCAGGCCAGGCCAGCATTGCCAAAGCGGGGAGCAGGTCTGCGTGGTGCCATGCTTGTGTGTTGGCTGGAAGTGAGTGGTGAGGGAGCATTTAAAAGCAGCTTCCCCTTGTTAGCGCAGAATTGCCGAGGCATGTATCTTGTGAATAGGATAGTGAGACAGCCAATACTGGGGTGAAGCTCATGGGAGCCAATTCTTGGCATTAAGTGCCGTTAACTGCACACCGTGATCCTGCCAATGTAGCTGCTGGGAAACACCCAGCCAATCGCGCCCAGAATGACACCTTTTCCATTAAATTGCGCCCAAGATGTTTTTGTTACTAACTGGTCTGTTGGGCAATCCCTTGTATATGCCTTAATTTGCATTGGTATCATCAGTGGTAACAATCGAGCTGCACCCTTATAAAAAATTGGTCTGTCCATCTTGACCTCTGCTTTGCCACAGAATTTGTCTCCAGCTTGTTTCAATTCCCTTTTATTTTTGTCTGCTTCTTTAGAACTTTCTTTGCCAAGAGAGTGCGAAGGTTGTGCTGTCGGCAATACAGTGTGCGCAGGGGCAATCGCATCGTTGCATCTTCTCTGCAAGAAGAAAGTGTCTCGCAAGAGTCAAAGCTAGCCCCTTCCCCAAGTACCATTCGAGGGGGGTGGGGGGGGGGGGGAGAGAAACAGGACTTGAAAACAAAATAGCTACATGTGAATGAGTTACTCTCAAACAGATGATAAGTCGGGCTCCCACTAATTAAGCTTTTAACTATCCTTCCTTTAGGTCGCATTTCAGAGTGATATTGTCGCTGTATCTCAGCAGTAATAGTCACACCTCCTGCCAATGGAAAGTCCACAGGCTGCAAAGTGAGTATATTTCAGGGTGAAACCTGAGGAACAAAGTGAGCCGGGATGTGCCAAGCTAATTCACTTCCAGCAAGACCTGCAACAACTGCTCTTTCCTGAAGGAGTTCCTGGGAAATATTCCCATTCATCATTCCTGCGGACTTACACATTGCCTAAATCGTAGGCAGCTATGTACAAAGAGCCCAGCCCCTGGCTGCAAGACAGTTGGATTTTGTTTGAATTGGCCAGCTCCCTGAACGGAAGACAATGAGTACATTCTCATTGGTGTGTTCACATGAAACATCAGCAGTTGTAATGTCCCAATTGTCATCTTTTATGAGTTTACTGCTCCGATAACCTTTCTGATTCGTGATTTTATTGCATTGCAAATTGGTAATGCATCTTCCTCTGTTTACCTTGAAGGGCTACAGACCTGTTAACTTTCAGAAACTGTTTTCAGGAGATCACTTTTCTCCCTTTTTCTCATTTAATTTTCGACAACCCTCTCCTGATCCTTCAAAGATGTTCATTCTCTGCAGAGAAATTAGTTCTACTTGTGACAGGAGCTATCGAAAGAATAAACATATTTTTATAAATTTGTATTCAAAAATAAATGAACTTATAGAGCAATATTCACAACCTCGTCATTTCCCAAAATGCTTTATTGCCAATTTCTTTATTCTTTCATCCTCATTGCTGGCAAGGCTGGTATCTATTGCCCATCCCTAATTACCCCTGAACTCGGTTGCCGGTTGAATAAACTCGGTTTGTGGTTGAATAAACTCGGTTTGTTCTCACTGGAACGAAGGAGGTTGAGGGGCGACCTGATAGAGGTCTACAAAATTATGAGGGGCATAGACAGGGTGGATAGTCAGAAGCTTTTCCCCGGGGTAGAGGGGTCAATTACTGGGGGGCATAGGTTTAAGGCGCGAGGCGCAAGGTTTAGAGGAGATGTACGAGGTAGGTTTTTTACACAGAGGGTAGTGGGTGCCTGGAACTCGCTGCCGGAGGAGGTGGTGGAAGCAGGGACGACAGTGACGTTTAAGCGGCATCTTGACAAATACATGAATAGGATGGGAATAGAGCGATACGGACCTCGGAAGTGTAGAAGATTGTAGTTTAAACGGGTAGCATGGTCGGCGCAGGCTTGGAGGGCCGAAGGGCCTGTTCCTGTGCTGTACTTTTCTTTGTTCTTTATTCTTTGTTTGAACTCAGTGACTTGCTCGGCCATTTCAGAGGGCAGCTAAGTGTCAGCCTCATTACTGTGGGTCTGGAGTCACACGTAGGCCAGACCAGATAAGGAAGACAGATTTCATAGAATCATAGAATTTACAGGGCAGAAGGAAGCCATTCGGCCCATTGAGTCTGCACCGGCCCTTGGAAAGAGCACTCTACTTAAGCCCACATCTCCACCTTATCCCCGTGACCCAGTAACCCCACGTAATCCTTTTGGACACTAGGGGCAATTTAGCATGGCCAATCCACCTAACCTGCACATCTTTGGATTGTGGGAGGAAACTGGAGCACCCGGAGGAAACCCACGCAGACACGGAGAGAACGTGCAGACTCCGCACAGACAGTGACCCAAGCCGGGAATCGAACCTGGAACCTTGGAGCTGTGAAGCAACAGTGCTAAACACTGTGCTACAGTGCCGCCCTTCCCTGAAGGGCATTGGTGAACCAGGTGAGTTTTTATGACAGTTGCTGATAGTATCGGTCGTCTTTGCTGAATGGTAGCTTTCAGTTCCAGATCTGTTGAATTCAAATTTCACCAGCTGTCGTGGTTCACATTGCCGATATGCCACCGTCTAATGTCGTGCATGTGGAGAAGGCGATACAACACCCCACAATGTGACCCCAACTAACCTTTCGGACATGAAGGGATAATATTAGCATGGCCAATCCACTTAATCTGCGCATTTTTAGACTATGGAGGGAAACCGGAACGCCCGGAGGAAACCCACGCAGATTGGGGGAGAACATGCAAACTGCAATGACTGTCATAATATCCATATTAACATATCATGGTGCAATCACACACACACACTGATGGACAGGTAGACGGACCAATCAACACACACGCAACATCACAGCCAATCACCAGTGAGAGCACACGCACTATAAAACAGGGAACACCACAGTTCCCGGGGATTCCACCAGGAGATAGCTCAGAGCACAGAGCTCACAGCGTGCCACTCAGACATACACCATGTGCTGAGTGCCTCTCTAAGTTAGTGCTAGGGCTGGGTCCACAGGTTAACTGGTGAAGTACGAACCACAGCCAGAAGTTAACAGTTGTTATTGTACAGAAAAATAAAACAGAGTTGTACCATCTACAACTGTGTTGGTTCGTTTGTATATCGGAACACCCAACACGATATGATACCAGGATTGGAAACTCGCCAGCAACTGTGAGACCTACCTGCACCTCTTCAGAGATCCGCCATCCTGTGCCATGGACACCATCAGCCCGCCGCAGCCGCTCCAAATCATTGGAAATCTCGGCGTCAACTGGAAGCTGTTTAAACAGCGCTTCCAGCTCTTCCTAGAAGCCACAGACAGGGAGAACGCATCGGACACCAGGAAGATCGCCCTCCTCCTCTCCACGGCAGGGCAACAGGCCATCCACATCTACAACTCCCTGGCATTCGTGGAAGGCGAGGACAAGACGAAGTACAAGACGGTCCTTCTAAAACTTGAGCAACACTTCAGAGTCGAAGTGAATGAGAGCTTCGAGAGGTACCTCTTCCAGCAGCGCCTGCAGGGTAAGGATGAGCCTTTTCAATCTTTTTTGACACACCTCCGTGTCCTCGCGCATTCCTGCGGCTATGAGGCCACCTCCGATTCCATGATTCGGGACCTGATAGTTTTTGGGGTCACCTCGGACACTCTAGCCAGCAGCTCCTCAAAATAAAGAGCCTCACCCTAGCCACCGCCATCGAAACCTGCGTCCTCCATGAAAACGCGACCAGCCGGTACTCCCAATTCCAGGCGGCCGAATCGGCACAACAGGGGTCCTACGAGGCCGAGCGGGTCCAGTCGATCGAGTTCCTCCCAGCCTGCGGCCCAGACGAGGGCGGCCATTTTGCACGCTGTCCGAGGCTTGTACGCGCCAAAAGAGGGGGCGTCGACGCAGAGGGACGTGACGCGCAGGTGCGCTCTACGCAGGACCGAACTGCGCGGTGGCGCAATGAATGCCATGATGTCACGACGTGCGGCAGCGCTCACTTAAAGCGGCAATGTCCAGCCAAAACTCGACAATGCCTCCGCTGTGGCAAGATGGGCCACTATGCTGCTGTCGAGCAGCTCAACCTGCCAACGCTCCACAATTCCGCCAGCCTCGCAAGTACGTACGGGCCATTCAGCCCCCATACACCGAGTCATACCCTGACGACGTACAGACCGATGATACTGATGACCCGGAACCCTTTTGTGTTGCGGTAATAGACAGAAATCGGATGTCCCCAAGTAGGACCCACCAGCCGATGCCAGTGCACAGCGTTAATCCGGGCGATGAGTGGTGTGCCACCCTAACTGTCAACCCGAATTCGTCGCCCACCTACTAGGCTGGACTTATGAGCCTGTTTGCACATTGGACTCACTGAATTGTTGTGCAACAATGTTAATGTGTTTCTCTTTTTGTCGTTCCAGGAGTTCTCTTTCGGTATTTGATGATTGCACTTGTTCTGTTTGTGGTACAGCCTCGTTGCTCTGTTGCACCTGATACCTTCCTATGTATATAGTTTAGCCTCATGTACATGTTGTAGATATTGCACACACATACTCAGCCGCACTCAGTATACACCAATATTTATTACCATGTAGGCACATATTCTTGTGAAAAGGGGGGATGTCATGATATCCATATAAACATATCATGGTGCAATCACACACACACACTGATGGACAGGTAGATGGACCAATCAGCACACACGCAACATCACAGCCAATCACCAGTGAGAGCACACACACTATAAAACGGGGAACACCACAGCTCCCGCTCATTCCAGCAGGACATAGCTCAGGGCACAGAGCTCACAGCGTGCAACTCAGATATACACCATGTGCTGAGTGTCTCTCTAAGATAGTGCTAGGGCTGGGTCCACAGGTTAGCTGGTGAAGTACGAACCACAGCCAGAAGTTAACAGTTGTTATTGTACAGAATAATAAAACAGAGTTGTACCATCTACAACCGTGTTGGTTTGTTTGTATCTCGGAACACTTAACACGACAGTGACCTGAGGCCGGAATTGAGCCCGGGTCCCTGGCACTGTGAGGCAGCAGTGCCACCTACTGTGCCCATGTGCCGCCCACAGTTGAATGAAAAACAATACTGGGCCAGAGGGAACTGTTCAGATTGCTTCACCAAAGTCCCAGCACAGGCTTCCCGGTGGTGGAGGGTGCAAGCCATGGAAATAGTCATAGGCAACGGCGGGACAGGGCGATCTTGCCACCAGCCAATGGAAGGCTACCTCTGCCACCGCCCTCACACCACAGGGGGTATGAAAAATCCCACTGATGGAGAGGTAGCACTCAGCCAGATTTCCAGCTTTCTTTTAATGTTATTCCAATGGAAGGGGAATGCTACCTCCTCCCATGTTCCTCCAACATACTTACACTGCCAGGGTGTCATCCTGGTGGAGGACAAGCCTCCAAAAGCCATTTCCTGTCATGAATCATGCGGATAAATTAATCACTTTTGGGAAGTGCCAGCTCTAATTTGTTTGATTTTAAAAGGACATCGAGGGGCAGAATTTTACGGCACTGTCACGAAGATTGGGAAATGTGGCGAGCCATTCAAACGTCCATTGACTTTGGCGGGACTCGAAAACCGCACCTGCGGGAAGGGGCGTAAAACTCCGCCGTAGGTCTGTGTTCACAGCAGCCTGCCCTCTCGGCGAAGCAGCAAGGTCGTGATCTGAAATTACTTCCCCACTCAAAACAGAGACCGAAGGAGCACAGTAAACGCGGAGAGCCAAATGTAGAATGGGATCGAGGCTGAAATCCCCACCCCGCCACACTCCATAATTTCATGCCCTCAGCGTTTTGTGAAGCTGTCTCTGGAGTTAGAGGCCGGGCAATATTCTTCATTTACTCCTCTGTCCCGAGGCAGGTCCCACACACTCTTACGACCTCCACCATGGGTTGGACAAGGAGGCAAATCCGCAATTCACCTCGGTCGGAACACTGGGATCAAATCCCCAGGCTGTCAGGAGCAATCTGAGCCCTTCTCCATCCCCGCAACCCCGCCCCACCATCCCCCCCCCCCCCCCTCCCCCCTCTCCCCCCCAGCAGGACGGCACCGCACACTTACTTTCCAGGTCCCGCCATGTATGAGGTGAGTAATTCACGCCGGCGGGTGGGCAAAACCCGTCGACCATCGGGGCCGGGAGAATCGCCGGGGGAGGGGGCGCTGTCAATGGCCCCCGAACGGCGTGGCGGCGATCCTGCTGGCACCCGAAAAACGCCGCCGGAGAATAGGGAGGCTAGCGTCGGGGTGTCGGGGCACTGTTCTCGCGCCCCCCCCCCCCCCCCGGGATTCTCCGACCCGGCGCCGTTCTATGTATACGTTCTATATTCCAAAGTGACACATTATTCGCTGTTGGAGGGGGAAGTGAAAGAGCCAGCTCAGTTCCTCTAACTTATCTGTTCCTCAAAATCTGTTAAACTGAAGGGTACAGGTTGAACCGTCTCGCGAGGCTAGACAGATAGTTTACACTGTCCACATTGGTTTGACACAGTTTTTACACCGATGGTTGTACCAATGGGACAAATGCACAAACCCAAGGAACCCACGTGTAACTCCCTCTGAGGCCACAGGCCAATGCAATTTTATTTTTATTTGACATGGGCAACAAGAGGTATAACCCATTTTGAGGAAATTCTAGGGCCCTCGGTGTTATCTCCATCTGAAAACAGTTTGTGTCTCCTCTCCCACGTATGTGAACTCGCCATCCGCGCCTGGGGCACAGACATTGTTTCCTTTAATGGCAGAACTGAGCAAAGTGCGTCCCTTTCATTTGGATGTAAATGCGATTTAAATGGGGCTTTGTACAATAATTCTTTAAAGGGCTTCCAAATGGAAATTGTTACCAACCAAATAATGTCGGCGGTGCTGAAGCATCATTGACAACGGCATCCACCTCACGGCTATTAATTCTGTGTCTGTCACAATTCATGGTCATCATTTCCTCACTGTTTAATGGCTTCAGAGAATGCTTTCATCTGATTGTGCTCCCTGTCTTGAGCTTTTTCCCATTGTCAGGCCCAAACAAGAACGTACGCACTGTTAGTGTAGTGCTGCTGCTGACCCCAGTGCCCTTCACAAGAGGAGTTCCCCAAGACCCCATTATAATCCGTTACTACTCCCACTGTCTCCAATCAGTCCCTCGCCGAGACTGAAGCAGAAAAGACTTTTGGGAGCTTTATGCGCCTCGACTACATTAGCAAGACAAAGCCTGAATGGAATGCAAGCACTCACTCCGATACTGAAGGGACATGTTCTTTGGGAGCCGGCAACTCAAACTGTGCGAGGAATTCCGTGGATGGGAAAGAAAAAAAAAGGGATAATCAGGCGGCCACCAAAGGTCACTTTGCTGACAACCAGGCCGAGGGTTTGGAGTGTCGCTACATCGTACCCAGATCCATTTTGTGGCTTTCAATTCAATATGACACAACTTGTTAACACACTTTCTGGCTTAGCGCATTGTCTCTTCCCATCCCCATAATTGGTCTCAGGGATGGAAAAGCGTCGACGGTATTTAAACCAAATGGCCTGGAAACTGGACCCTGAGAAAATCAGGTGATACTTGCCGGCCCCCCCCCCCCCCCCTCCCCCTCCCCCTGACCGGGAAAGGTTTCGAATCTCAACGTAAAATTTACAGCATGAATTATAGAGGTTAAACATGTTTAAGGCGCTCCTCGATTGCCCGGTAGGTTAAGCACCGTGCCATGCAACCCAGGCGATCCCACCTTTGATTCCCATTGTGTGCTGAGATTGCAGTTGGGATTATACAACTGCCTTCCGCATGCGATGAGGAAAGGGGGAAAGAGCAACCGAGATGCCGGTGCTTCTGATCCCTGTCGACACAGCTCTGTAGGTGTCATGGAAGAGCGGGCCAGGCCCAGCTGTGTTCTACCTCACGGTGCAATAGCTTCCTGCTAGCTGCGAATCTTGCATTTGAGCCAAATGGTTGTGACTTCAAAATTCAGCGCAGTACTGAGGGAGTGCTACATTGTTGAGGGGACCATTGTATTACTTTGGTTGAGCCTTTAAAGCAAGGCCTTATCTGGTAAACAGAAAATCTCCCATTGCAACATTCAGGGAAAAACAAGAGGAGCTATTCCGGCCAGTCTCCTGGGCAACATTTGTCCCGGAAAACAACACCTAATAAAATCAGATGGTCCAATCAGCGCTGTTTGTGGGATCTTGCTGTGTGTCAAGAGGCAGACATGTTTGCTACATTACAACAATACTATGCTTCAAAGGTGCTTTGGGACATCCCAATGTTGTGTAAGGCACTATATAAATGGAGGTCTTATTCCTTCCCCTCACAATTTCTTTCTACCATTGTTTCTGAAAACAGCCATTGCAGTGAGGCCCCATTGCGTGTGAAGCAGCCCCGCAGCAGGAGCAAAAGCCTCCGTGAGGGGAGGAGAGAAACTTTGGAAAGGAAAGATTTTACTTGGGAGAGATGGCACGCACTGGTGGCTACTGCGAGGAGAACGTTTTTAACTCAGGGGATACGTACCCAAATTGTTACTGCTTTTGGCCAAAAATATAAATGCATTAATAAAACTATAAACTCCAAGATAACCGTGATACCGCTGTGTCAGGGCGACACGTTAGCACAGTGGGTAGCACAGTTGCTTCACATGTTTATAAAAAATGCTTTATGAAATGTGATTTCCCTGGAATATGCAAACAAGAGAATTGATTTTGACACCGACTAATTCAACTGGCTGCAAAAATTAATTGAAAGCTCAAAGTCAGACCAAGACGCACCTCCTGAATTTGACCAGGTCACTGCACGTCACACTTTGATCTTCGGGCACCTGACACGTTGGTAAGCCGGCCTTTGCCAGGAACTAATTTAGGAGACTGGTGGGAGGTGGGCAGCACGGTAGCTCAGTGGTTAGCACTGTTGCTTCACAGCGCCAGGGACCCGGATTCGATTCCCGGCTTGGGTCACTGTCTGTGCGGAGTCTGCACGTTCTCCCCACGTCTGCGTGGGTTTCCTCCGGGTGCTCCGGTTTCCTCCCACAAATCCCGAAAGACGTGCTTGTTAGGTGAATTGGACATTCTGAATTCTCCCTCGGTGTACCCGAACAGGCACCGGAGTGTGGTGACTAGGGGCTTTTCACAGTAACTTCATTGCAGTGTTAATGTAAACCTGCTTGTGACAATAATAAAGATGATGATTATTATTATTAATAAAAGGAAGTGGCAAATGTAACATGCAGCAGTGACCCGCCTTTCGGGCTGCCACTTCAATCATTTCCTTCCCCACTCATCGCGGTCTTGCCCATTCCTCCTCCGTCGCTCATAGGAATTTTCAATTTCACCGAGAAATATACCCAGAGAAAAGAATGCACGAAGAGGTTTCCCATTCAGCCTTCCTCATGTGTGCTAAAGAAACACAAGCCCTCTTTGTGAAGGATCCTCTGCCTGGAAGTAGCCAATGTTTCTTGAGTTTTCAGCTCTTTCTCCATCACCACTGGAAATTCATTGGTCCCGCCACTGCCTGCGGCTCATAAAACTGCGACCGGGTCTGGAGTGAACCCTCCCCGAGGAACCAAATGATCCCGAAATTTAATTTGACGGAAATCGGAAGGAAATGTATGGAGCAAGGAAGAAGTAAGGCGGGAAACAGTCAAGCAAAATAAAGAGAGACTTTGGGAGACTGTAGCTAATAAGAGGCCGAAAGGCTGAGTATATGTTCCAAATTTGCAATACATGAACTTTGTGACATGGCGCTTCGGGACTGAAGATTTAGGCGGCAGAGAGATGTATTTGGATTTCAGCTTGTGGAGTCTAACACGCCCTGGCTGAAATCCTGTCCATCCAAATTTACCACCCGTGAGTCATACAGCGCATCTCCCCCTCAATTCCTGATCCAGACACACAAAACACATCTGCCAGCTCGGGCTTAAGAAACAGTCGTCAACGTTTTCAATGTACATTTGGTGATGTTATGCTCTTAGCTATTCATTTTATTTTTAAAATTGAGAGTACCCAATTCATTTTTTCCAATTAAAGGGCAATTTAGCGTGGCCAATCCACCTACCCTGCACATCTTTGGATTGTGGGGGTGAAACCTACGCAAACACGGGGAGAATGTGCAAACTCCACACAGACAGTGACCCAGAGCTGGGATTCGAACCTGGGACCTCGGCACCGTGAGACAGCAGGGCTAACCCATTGCGCCACCCGTGCTGCCCTCGTTCTTAGATATTCATACACTTATCTTCATGCCGTCACCAAGATTGCCTAGTTTCACCTCAGTCGCATCTGCCCAACTTCACCCCTGTCTTGGTGCACCCACTACCCCCATTATCTCTAAACCCGCCTATTCCAACGCAATTTCCAGCTGGTCTCCCTCCCTTTAACCCTGAGATCATCTAAAACTCTACTGCCTGTGTCTTAACTCACAGCAACTCCCATTCTCCTATCACCGCTGTGCACACACTGACCTACTTTGACCTACCAACATCTGCTGCCCCTGTCCTTCGAGGTGGTAGAGCTCACAAGTTGGAATGTGCTGCCGAAGGAGCCTCGGTAATGTGCTGCATTGCGTTTTGTAGATGCTGCCATTATGCGTTGATGGCGGAGGGAGTGAATGTGGAAGGTGGTGGGTGGGATTTCAATCAAGTGGGTTGTTTTGTCCTGGATGGTGTTGAACTCCTTGATTTGTTGGAGCTATGCTCATCCAGGCAACTGGAGAGCATTCCATCACACTCCTGACTTGTGCCTTGCAGATTGTGGACAGACTTTGGGGAGTCAGGAGGTGAGTTACTCATAGCAAATTTCCCAGCCTCTGGCCTTGTAGCCAAACTATTTTGATTGCTGGTTCTATTTCTGCTCAATGGTAACCCCCAGGATGTTGATCGTGGCGGATTCAGTGGTGGTAATGCCATTGAGTTAGGAGGGCGAAAAGGGGTCATGAAAAGTTCTTGGCAAACAGGATTAAGGAGAATCCTGAGGCATTTTACACGTATATAAAGAGCAAGATGTTAGCCAGGGAAAGGGTTGGCCCACTCAAGGACAGAGGAGGGAATCTATGCGTGGAGCCAGAGGAAATGGCGAGGTACTAAATGAATACTTTGCATCAGTATTCACCAAAGAGAAGGACATGGTGGATGATGAGTCGAGGAAAGGGTGTGTCGATATTCTGGGGCATGTTGATATCAATAAGGAGGAGGCTTTGGCCGTTTTAAAAATCATTAAGGTAGATAAGTCCCGAGGGCCTGATGGGATCTACTCCAGTATACTTAAAGAGGCAAGGGATCCTCATTGGCTACAGATGAGGTCCCAGAGGACTGGAGAATAGCCAATGTTGTTCCTTAGTTTAAGAAGGGTAGCAGGAATAATCCAGGAAATTGTAGGCCGGTGAGCCTTATGTCAGTGGTGGGGCAATTATTGGAAAAGTTTCTTAGAGACAAGATTTACTCATACTTGGAAACAAATGGATTTATTAGCGATAAGCAGCGTGGTTTTGTGAAGGGAAGGTCGCGTGTCATTAACTTGATCGAGTCTTTTGAGAAAATGACAGTGGATGTTGTCTATATGGACTTCAGTAAAGCCTTTGACAAGGTCCCTCATAGCAGATTGGTACAAAAGGTGAAGTCACATGGGGTCAGATATGAGCTGGCAAGATGGATAGGCAACTGGTTCGGTCATAGAAGACAGTGGGTAGCAGTGGAAGGGTGCTTTTCTGAATGGAAGGTTGTGACCAGTGGTGTTCCATATGATCAGTGCTGAGACCTTTGTTACTGGCAGTGTTTATAAATAGTTTGGAGGAAAATGTAGCTGGTCTGATTGGTACGTTTGCGGGTGACACAAAGATTAGCGGAGTTGCAGATAGTGAAGAGGATTGTCAGAGGATACAGGATATAGATCAGTTGGAGACTTGGAAGGAGAGATGGCAGATGAAGTTTATCCAGACAAATGTCAGGTAATGCATTTTGGAAGATCTAGTACAGGTTGGAATTATACAGTAAATCCTCAGGAGTATAGACAGGGTGTACAGGTCCACAGATCAGTGGTAATGCAGATAGAAAAGGTAGTCAAAAGGCACATGGAATGTTTGCCTTCATCGGTCGGGGTATTGAGTATAAACATTAGCAAGTTATGCTGCAGCGGTACAGAACCTTAGTTAGGCCACATTTGGAATATTGTGTACCATTCTAGTCGCCACACAACCAGAAGGATGTGGATGCTTTGGAGAAGATACAGAGGAGTATACCAGGATGTTGGCTGGTCTAGAGGGTATTAGTGATGAGGAGAGGTTGGATAAATTTGGATTGTTTTTACTGGAACGACGGAGGTTGAGGGGCAACTTGATAGAGGTTTACAAAATTATGAGAGGTATGGACAGAGTGGATAGTCAGATGCCTTTTCAGAGGGTGGAAAAGTCAATTACTAAGAGACGTAGGTTTAAAGTGCGCGGGGGAAAGTTTAGCGGAGATGTGTGAGGCAAGCTTTTACACAGAGGGTGGTGAGTGCCTGGAACACATTGCTGGGGAAGGTGGTGGAAGCAGATACGATAGCGACAGTTAAGAGGCATCTTGATCAATACATTTTTAAAAATAAATTTAGAGTACCCAATTCTTTTCTTCCAATTAAGGGGGAATTTAGCGTGGCAAATTCACCTACCCTGCATATCTTTTTGGGTTGTGGAGTGAGACCCAAGCACACACGGGGAGGATGTGCACATTCCACACGGATGGTGACCCGGAGGTGGGATCGAACCCGGGTCGTCGGCGCCATGAGACAGCAGTGCGAACCACTGCGACACCGTGCCACCCAATTTGATGAACACATGAATAGGATGGGAATGGAGGGATACAGACCCCGGAAGTGCAGAAGGTTTTAGTTGTGACAAGCATCATGATCTGCACAGGCTTGGAGGGCCGAAGGGCCCATTCCTGTGCTGTATTGTTCTTTGTTCTTTGTCAGGGTGAGATGGTTGGAATCTCTCTTGTTGGAGATGGTCATTGCCTGTCACTTGTGTGACGTGAATGTTACTTGTGTCTCATCTGAGCAAGCCAGGAAATTGTCCAGGTTTAGCGGTATAGTGACAAATTCGTAGAATCATAGAAGGAGTCCATTGAATCTGCACCGGCCCTTGCTCCGATAGAGCACCCTACCTAAGCCCAATCTCTCACTCCTATCCCCGTAGCCCCACCTAACATTTGGGCAATATTAGCACGGCCGATCCACCTAACCTGCACATCTTTGGACTGTGGGGGGAAACCGGAGCACCCGGAGGAAACCCACGCAGACACGGGGAGAAAGTAATGTACACAAACAGTCACCCAAGGTCGGAATTGAACCTAGGTCCCTGGTGTCGTGAGGTAGCAGTGCTAACCACTGTGCCACCGTGCCGCCCATTTGTTTCAGTATCTGAGGAGTATTGAATGGTGCTGAATATCACATAATCATCAGCAAAAATCCGCACATCTGATCTTATGATGACGGGAAGGTCATTGATAAAGATCTGAAGGTGGTTGAGCCTAGCGCACTACTCTGAAGAACTCCTGCAGTGATGAACTGGGGCTGAGGTGACTGGCCTCCAACAACCGCAATCATCTTCCTTTGTGCATTATGACTCCAATAGGGGCAAGCCAACTGCCTGAATCCCATTGACTCCAGATTTTCCAGGCCTCCTTGATGCCACACACGATCAAATGCTACCTTAACGCCAAGGGCAGTGGCTCCCAGCTCACCTCTGGGGTTCAGCTCTTTTGTCCACATTTGAACCAAGGCTGTAATGAGGTCAGGAGCTGAGTGACTGACGGAACGCAAACTGAGCGTCAGTGGGCAGGTTATTGCTAAGCAAGTGCTGCCTGCTAGCATTGTTGATGACCCCTTCGACCACTTTGCTGATGATGGCGAGCAGGCTGATAGGGCGGTAATTAGACGGGCTGGATTTGACCTGCTTTTTGTGTACAGGATGCACCTGGACAACTTTCCGCATTGGCGGGTAGATGTCAGTGTTGTAGCTGTACTGGAATAGCTTAGCCAGGGGCGTGGCAAGTTCTGGAGCACAGGTCTTTAGCACTACTGCTGGAATATTGTCAAGGCCCATAGCCTTTGCTGTCCAGTGCCTTCAGCCGTTTATGGATATCAGGTGGAGTGAACCAAATTTACTAAAGACGAACATCTGTGATGCTGGGTTGGATCATCAGCTTAAGACATCTGGCTGAAGATTGTTGCTTTTGTTTTTTTGCACTGAGAGCTGAGCTCCCCCATCATTGAGGATGGGGATATTTGTTGAACTTCCTCCTCTGGTTAAGCATTTAATTGTTCACCACCATTCATGACCGGGGTGGTCTTATGGTGCACTGGGCAGCTCCCCTGTTTCTAAGCCAGAAGCTCGGAGTTTGAGTCCCATCCCAGGACTTGATGGCCAGGGAAGGAGCGTTCATAACAAGGCTAAAGAGGTTGAATGTGTCAACCTGCAAATCCTTCCAGCACGCCAATGGCTGGTGGTAAGAGTGGAAGAGATTCCTGGTCAGCTATGATTGCTGCGGGCTTGCACCCCTCAGGCTATAAGCCCCAGGCGACAGACTAGCAACCTGTTCCAGGAAAAATCTTGCTATGGAAACAGATGAAAGTCTGCCTTGTCCACCACGAGGTGTGAGAACTGGAACAACAACAATGCACGACTGCATGTGACAGGACTGCAGAGGTTGCTCTGTTCCGTTAGAAGTCGAATCATTTATCTCTGTCAATTGCAGGTTGCTTTTGCTGTTTGTCATGCAAGTAGCCCTGTGTTGTAGCTTCACCAGATTGACACATCATTTTTAGGTATGCCTGGTGCTGTTCCTGGCATGCCCTCCTGCACTCTTCATTGAACAAGTTCGATCGCCTGGCTTGATGGTAATGGTGGAGTGAGGAGAATACTGGGCCATGTGGTTACAGATTATGGTTGACTACAATTTTGCTCCTGTTGAAGGCCCACAGCGCCTCATGGATGTCCAGTCCGAACTGCTCAATCTGTTCTGAATCTCACCCATTTTGCAGAGTGGGAGTACCGTACACTGGAGGGTTATCCTCAATGTGAGTATGGGACTTTGGCTTCACAGTGACTGTGCAGTGGTCAATCCTACCAGTACAGGCATATCGCTGGCACCATGCGACCACAAACTCGAGTACCCACTTGTTCCCTGAGGTGAGTGGGGGGATGGGTGAGCTAATGTGCCTCAGCCTGACACCCAATTTGAAGCTTACTTTGGCCTCTATGTGACAGGGCCTTTTCTGTCTCCTCCAATGTGTGCCCTTCTGGAGACCAGTTGGCCTCATGTCACCCAGTGAGCCAATGTCCTTTCTTATTGCATCTCACATACTGGCTGGATCAGTATGTCCCTGGTCTCAACTGAGTTTGTGACTCACAGTACCTGGGTCCTGGCCTAATTATGAGCTAAAACTGTGTTGGAACGACGGAGGAAGGATCTTAAAGGATTTTCAGAATGGAAACGTGTTGCGATCACATTGTTAACAGCAGAATAGAAATTCTCCCACTGGCCTGGTGGGTAATTGAACTGTTCAGTGGATACAGAGATAGGGATCTAGAAAGGTTTCCATCAGGAATGAGGCATGGAGGTATATTCCTATACCAGCCCCAGGTTTCATCCCCATGTCCGATCATGGAGGCAGGCAGGCAGGAGGCACCACCAAGTCAACCAGTTACTCTGCTTTCCACCCACACTAATGCCACCCCCACCTCCTCCCAACCCATGCATTCCCCCCCCCCTCTCCAGCCCCCCCCCTCCCCACACACACACACACACCGGGGCTAACCAACCAAGCTCTGGAGTATTAGATCTACTGATCAATTGCCCTTCTGAATGAGAAGACCCAATGGTCACCAATCCTCTTTCTCTTCAGTCCTCCAGAGCCAGCCAGGCTTTAAGTCTCGGCCTAGCGGGTCTACGAGGTACAGGAGAGAGAAAGAATAGAAGGATACTCAGATAGGGTCAGGTGAAATAGGATACAAAGAGGCTTGTGTGGAACATATTCAACAGCAGTTGAAATAAATTATGTAAGAATGTTTTTTGTAGCTGTGAGAGACATTGGAAATCATAGAAGCATAGAATGTACAGTGCAGAAGGAGGCCATTCGGCCCATCGAGTCTGAACCAGCCCTTGGCAGGTGCACCCTACTTAAGCCCACACCTCCACCCTATTCCCGTAACACAATTGCCCCAGCTAACATTTTTTTTTCGACACGATGGGCAATTTATCATGGCCAATTCACCTAACCTGCACATCTTTAGACTATGGGAGGAAACCGGAGCATCCGGAGGAAACCCACGCAGACACGGGGAGAAAGTGCAAACTCCACACAGACAGTCACCCAAGCCGGGAATCGAACCTGGAACTCTGGAGCTGTAACGCAGCTGTGCTAACCACTGTGCTACCATATGCCGTGTTCATGAACAGAGATCCTTGCCTCTTACTCCATCTCTCCTCGGCCATGAGTGTCATTAACTCGTTCATGAACGACATCTTCGAGCGCATCGCATGCGAGTCCTCCCGCCTCATGCGCTACAACAAGCGGCAGACCATCTCCTCCCGGGAGACCTAGACCACCTAGACCTAGTCTGCCTCCTGCTGCCCGGCGAGCTGGCCAAGCACGCCGTCTCCGAGGGCACCAAAGCGGTCACCAAGTACACCAGCTGCAAATGAGGGCGCCTGGACGGACTGACCGCGTTTAAAAAGAAATACTCCAGCTGCCTTGTCCCACAGAATGTTACGCTCAGTACGTTCAGTATGTTAATGTTACAATAAAACACAACAAATAAGCTGGCAGTTCACAGGTGCCAGATACCACTGGATGAGCACACTTCGCCAAACACTAATTCACTAATTCACACAGGTTGATGCTCTGTCCCATGGTCCTTCAGAGAGAGTCTGTCCCTCTGGGCCCGATCTAACCAAATGGGAACAGAGTCAAACAGCGAGCGTGTTGAGCCGCGTGTTTCCCGGTGCTCGCAGCGCTATCTAATGTTCATCCAGTTAGATACGGGGCCTCTGCAGGGAACTTGCGCCCGGGGCCGCACTCAGCCCCGTTTTCTACATCGAGGAGCTCTGAGCTCCGCTGGCTGGAACTCCTCAGTGCAGAGAGATCGGGACGCCATTTTTAATCCAATCTCTCGAGCCCCCGATGCGACCCCCGAACCTCCCCCAAGCCCCAACCCACTGTTAGGGGTTTTGCGCCCCCTCCCTCCTCCTGCCCCCCCCCCCCCCCCACCAGCACCACCGTACCAATACAGCGCACCCCTGGCCCAATCACCACTGTGTGCAAAATGCCAGCTTGGCAGTGTCACTTGGGCAGTGCCACGCCATCACCCAGGTGGCGCTGTCAGGGTGTCAGGCTGGCCGTTCTGGGTTCTCACATGGCACCAATAGTGTCAGGGTGTCACCCTGCCCAGAGGGCAAGCACCTGGGTGCTTCCAACCCCTTGAGAGACCGCCACGAATGCCATTCTGTCTGGTCCCCGTTTGTGGAGACCAGCACTAAACTGCGCTCGCCGAGGTCTCCAAGGGGAAGGGGATAGATCGCAGTGTCTTGGTTACTTCAGGGAACTGCACATTAGACTGAGACTAGCTGTCCCGCTCTAACATGCAGATTTGCCAAAATGTGGGGCAGGCTTCACATCGCGATGTCTCGCGAGATCGCGTTAGATCTCGTGAGGCGTAGCAAGCCGGGTAGATCTCGGGAATGGGGTCTCCCGCCATTTACCGGCCGTGTTGCGCCGCGGCGCGTTGCCGGTAGATCGCGCCTACCGTCTCCACTTGCTCCATGAGTTTTTCCAACCTTCCCAATATGAATTCCACCTGATTGGAGAGCTCTGGCACACTCTCTGTTCAGACTGAACCTACAATCACTCTCAGCTGACCAAAAGTCAAAATCTGCCCCAGTAAGTAAAAATATCGAGAGCTTTTTATTTTTCAGAATGAGATATTTCAAAATTTATAATCAAGCTGAGAAGCCCAGTTCTCCATTATATAAAACAGAAGAATTGAAACAATAGATCCAGTCCTTTATCAGTGGCACACAGTAATCACGTTGCCTCACCTTTGCCAACATGTACAAACACACCCAGTTCTGCTGCAAGTTCATCAGAATTCTCCCCTGGATGTATGGCATGAAGACAGTGTCAAATGATCTGAAAGGACCAAAATGGCTTCAGAAGGCAAATACCAGCCCATGTTCCTGCTCTGGACTATTATCCAGGTGTATATCGACTGAACATACCTTTGGGTGATGCCCTCATGGTATAATACACTCAGGCTGTTTTTAACTCGGTGCTAATGGGTGGGCTTTGAATAGGCTAAACTCTTGCCCTCGCTTTCTGGGGATGCATTTGCAAAATGGCCATTCAGAGATAACACTCATGAAATTGTAATGCACCAAGAATCAATCTTTTAGCCCTGAGGCTCCCAAGTGAAGTATGAGGATGCGAATGAGCATTCGGGGGTTACTGGTGTTGCCTTTCTTTTATACTTGGTCTTTTCTGTGGCTCTGTTCCAATTAGGGCAATCAGTGAATTTGCCTTTCTTTCTGTGCTATCTATGTCCGAATGCTTAGAGTCGCCAGGTATCGAATGATACCACCACAAGTTTCAACCGGTTATCGATCAAAGAGCCAAACACCAGTTAGTCAGTCCAAGGTCAAGGGTACTTTATTTACACACAATTAGTCATGCAACATAAACACTACTAGTTAACTACACCTATTACTAAGACAACCTGTGCTTAACATCGGGCACCCGGCTTAGGTCAGAGGAACAGTGGCCGCTATCCAATTCTGGATCTCTCGGGTTCAAAGGAGTAACAACTGCTCAGCTGGGCTCATCCGTCTGCTAGCGGGCGTTTAACTTGGACTTGCTTCTGGTGTTGCTATGATTGGTGATGACCGTGACCGGGGTATAAAGGCCAAAAGAGAGCGAACATATGGCAAACTCTTCTTCTTATACTCAGGGGGTTTTCGCTCTTTTGGGTGCGGTCCTTCGATTTGGGCCATACTAATTGGGTGATCCCTGATCACTCCGTTCAATTCCTTAGCCAATAAGTGGGCGGGGATCTCGATGGCTGGCCGTGTTCCAAACGGCCACTGACCCCGTTGTTTGCGTTTCCCTTGAACAGGGAGTGCCGCCGAAATGTCTGGGACTGTCCCGGTTGCTTGAGTACCAGTCCTTTGTTTTGGGGAAGATGGGCCATCAAATGCTAATCGGCCTGATTAACATGTTAATGGAGTGGAGTTTCGATCCCGTCTGGACTTTTGCTGGCAAATATGCATTTCAGGCCCTGAGCCTGCCTGATTCTTGGCTTGTCCATTTTAACCGCCAGGCTTTGCGAGTTTCTCTGTACCGAGTTGGAAGTGGCCATCCCGGATGGCTACACTGGGATCAAGGAATCTGACTCAGGTTTTTAGGGTGGGGGTAGCAGAGAACCATTACTGAACTTCTTAGACACCGATAAAGCACAATGCGTGATTCAGTCATTATTTCTGCTGCATGTTTTGCAATGCCCAAAAGGCAATCCTTTATTGGTCCAGGGTCAGATTTACACAACCATACCTGCCTCTCAGCAAGTCATGTTTAATACCACTTTACAGGCAGTGATAAATGGGTTGTTTTTGGATGGATTTGCCTTGTGTTTGCACAGAGCAAGCAGGTTTAAACAGCTGAACCGTTGCGCAATGTTTAGTTTCATGCCACAGTTTTCGGCTCAATGGGTTTGTTATCCTCTGACGTTGCCCTGGCCCAGAATCTGACAAGCTGCGAGAATGTTTATTTGATGTTCTCATGTGGGGAACTCAACAAAGCAACTGGACCCGGGATATCGCCAGGAAAGCAGTGGCGAGTGGAAAGTCTCAGTCGAGGCTGGATCAGCATCAGATGGCTCTTTACGTTGGGAAATCTCTGATCTCAGCCGCATTCTAACAATACACACTAACTGCGACACATTTGCAGTTCACAACTGAATATAAGAAGGAATGCTGCTGCAATAGTTTGGTGATGATTTAGTTGCTGGATCCATAATGGGCGGCACAGTAGAACAGTGGTTAGCACTGTTGCTTCACAGCGCAGGGTTCCGGGAGCGATTCCCGCCTTGGGTCACTGTCTGTGCGGAGTCTGCACATTCCCCCCGTGTCTGCGCGGGTTTCCTCCGGGTGCTCCGGTTTCCTCCCACAAGTCCCAAAAGACGTGCTGTTAGGTGAGTTGGACATTCTGAATTCTCCCTCAGTGTAACTGAACAGGTGCCGGAATGTGGCGACCAGGGGATTTTCACAGTAACTTCATTGCAGTATTAATATAAGCCTACTTGCAGCTTATCTCAGTTTTGACAGTGTGCTGTGCTCACTTTTAATAAAGAGGATTATGAATCTATGCAGGTCTCTTGCTGTCTGATTCTTAAACCACCATCACACTCGCTACACATACAAACCAGCTGGCTCTCATCTGACCCAGATTTTTTAGCAATCTATAGTGTCCTCCACTACAGAGAGGGAAGTAAGGAAGAGATAGGCTTGCTAGTTAAGGAGATAAGTCTGATTCTTTGCATAAAACCTCAAATGCTGTGTATGTTCAAGAGACAAGTAATAATAATAATAGCTTATTGTCACAAGTAGGCTTCAATGAAGTTACTGTGAAAAGCCCCTAGTCGCCACATTCGGGGAGGCCGGGACGGGAATTGAACCCGCGCTGCTGGCATTGTTCCGCATTATAAGCCAGCTGTTTAGCCCACTGTGCTAAACCAGCCATGCTGTTAACTTGCATTCCAGCAGGGGAGGTGGTCATCCCAGCTCATTAGGTGTGATTGTTGATCCCTCTGATGCTTAGAGGCAAATTGTCACATGGTCGTACACCATCATTCATGCAACCACTTGGCACTAAGTGGCCAGGGGCACGCCTGTGGCGTTGAAGGGTTCATTTGAAATATCCGCCAAGATATCAGCCAGTTACAGGGAGCTACGGGTAGAACACTAAGGACCTGAATGCATCAGACTCACAATGAGTTGACATTACAACGCAGTGAAATGCTGGGAGTGATGGGCCTGTGTTGGACATTTGTGCCACACCGCCCGGAGAAATGCTTCCTCAATTCTCCCCTCAAAGGCCTGTGTGGGATTTGAAGGTGAATTGTCTCCTGGTCCCCCCAGCAGCGCAAAGGAAAGTTGAAGCAGGTCATCGGTATCAAATTGCTTCTGTCTATTGTAGTCTGGATATAGTGCGGCAGCATGTCCTGGATAGGGTAGGATGTCCCTGTTTCAGAACTGAGGGGCAGCCTGCAGGCCTCTGGAAGGTTGCCCATCTGATCTGCTGAACAATAGGTGGCATATTCTGTCCCTGCCCACCGCCGGGTCCCGCCGAAAGTCATTTGGCTGAGCCATCGATTCTCCCGCGGATACCACTAACGGGTCGGGGTGCTTTCCAATTGCACGGCACATCCAATTGGATAGTCAGAGGCTTTTCCCCAGGGTAGAGGGGTCAATTACTAGGGGGCATAGGTTTAAGGTGAGAGGGGCAAAGTTTAGAGTAGATGTACGAGGCAAGTTTTTTACGCAGAGGGTAGTGGGTGCCTGGAACTCACTACCGGAGGAGGTAGTGGAGGCAGGGACGATAGGGACATTTAAGGGGCATCTTGACAAATATATGAATAGGATGGGAATAGAAGGATACGGACCCAGGAAGGGTAGAAGATTGTAGCTTAGTCGGGCAGTATGGTCGGCACGGGCTTGGAGGGCCGAAGGGCCTGTTCCTGTGCTGTACATTTCTTTGTTCTTTGTTCTTATTCTTATTGCTGCCATAGTGTTTCCCTGTGCCCTGTGTGGCAAACACTAACAAACGTCAAGAATATTGTTAACACAGAGTGGCCACTCGTCCAGGCACATCCTTATTCCACTATGCGGCCCTTTTCTAATTGCTTGTGCGCAAAGATTACACATTAGTCACAGGGCATGTAGACTTCAGGGACTGGCCTAATCTAACCCTTGACTCATTATGTACAGGAGGCTCTGGAAATTAGACAGGCAGGGAGTGATGTGTTGAGTGAGTTGGTTCAACGTTGACTGCAACTGGATGCAGTGAAACTAGAAACAGGCTTCCGACACAGGAGATGGTCCAACACTGTTTTATTGAACGTGCTGATTGCTGTACATAATCTGCTGTGGGTTGACACTCTATTAATTTAACTGATAATGTCCTACTGGCTTGACCAGACTAGCTCTCTACCACATGGAGATGGTGCTCACTGGCTTGTGCACTCTAACTATCTCAGTAGCTGTGTCCTGTGAGAGAGAGCCTTAATGCCCTGTGGGCTTTATAGTGGTGTTGTCCTGTCTGGTGATTGGTTGTTCTGTGTCGTGTGTGTTCATTGGTTATCCTGGGCGAAATTCTCCCGAAACGGCGCGATGTCCGCCGACTGGCGCCCAAAACGGCACCAATCAGACGGGCATCGCGCCACCCCAAAGGTGCGGAATGCTCCGCATCTTTGGGGGCTAAGCCCCAACATTGAGGGGCTAGGCCGACGCCGGAGGAATTTCCGCCCTGCCAGCTGGCGGAAACAGCCTTTGTTGCCCCGCCAGCTGGCGCGGAAATGACATCTCGGGGCGGCGCATGCGTGGGAGCGTCAGCGGCCGCTGACAGTTTCCCACGCATGCGCAGTGGAGGGAGTCTCTTCCGCCTCCGCCATGGTGGAGACCGTGGCGGAGGCGGAAGGGAAAGAGTGCCCCCACGGCACAGGCCCGCCCGCGGATCGGTGGGCCCCGATCGCGGACCAGGCCACCGTGGGGGCACCATCGCCCCGCGCCCCCCCCCAGGACCCCGGAGCCCGCCCACGCCGCCTTGTCCCGCCGTTCAAAAGGTGGTTTAATCCACGCCGGCAGGACAGGCAATTTATCGGCGGGAATTCGGCCCATCCGGGCCGGAGAATCCAGCGGGGGGGGGGGCCCGCCAACTGGCACGGCCCGATTCCCGCCCCCGCCGAATATCCGGTGCCGGAGACTTCGGCAACCGGCGGAGGCGGGATTCACGGTAGCCCCCGGCGATTCTCCAACCCGGCGGGGGGGTCGGAGAATGACGCCCCCTGTGTGTCAATCACTGCCTGTCTGCATCTCATTATATATATGAGTGGATATTATGACAGGGAGGAAGGGAGGTTTGATCAGAGACTTCATCCCAAGCTCATGGCTAGTATAATTCTTTGCTTTTCATTCTTTAGCTTAGTTCTTACTCATTCGCTCATTTAACCACAGGGGCACACTGCAGTGTTACATATTATTGTAATCTGTCAATCATGTAAAGATCTGTTTCAAAGTGTGTTCTTTTCCTGCCACCATTCCGAAATACTTTCCTCTTCTGCTCCTCTAACTCCGCAAGTGGAAGAACCTGAACCCATTGTCCAGTTTCGTCCAAGTACTTCATATCAGGTTACATCAACCCCTCTGGCAGTGGTGAGTGGTAGTGCAGGTAAATCCACGCGAAGGCAGTTAAATCTGTAAATTGCAGAAAGCAGTGCTGGACGAACCACAGTACATGAGTGAGGAGGGACAGGTTGAGATGGACTTGTTCCTCCTCACCTGCATGTTCTGTATTTTACCAAGTACTCAGAGCCTGGAGAATTGGTCTTGACAGAGGCAACCAGATGCTCTTCGGCAGGGACATCCGGAAAACCCTCCCGGCGATTCAATTCCGGGACCCCGATAACGCTCTGGTACTCGACAAAATGCGGGTACTACGGTCCAAACAAAAACAACACTGCGATCAACATGTGATCCCACTCAAGCCACTGAACATGGGCGACATCGTCAGGATCAGGGACCCAGAAGGCGGATGGTCTGAGCCAGCCACTGTGATCAGGCAGGAGGCACTGCGGTCCTACATTGTCAAGTTGGCGGGAGTACTCTTTCGCCGTAACTGGCAGGATCTGTTAATGCTTCGGCCTACAACGCCGGTGTTTCCCACACTGGACTTGACCAAGTCCATTGGCTCCTCGCCACAACGCCAGACAGTACTCTTGAGGACATCAAACCGTCATCCCCACCACCACCGTTAAGGTGCTCCAGCAGAAGCCGTAAGGCACCCGACCGGCTAGATTTGTAACGACGCTTCAACACACCCGCAAGACAAATATGAACATTTCTCACAATGGACTCATAATTGTTTCTGTGTTACTTTATCATTTTCTCAGTGTGCAGCTTTGCTTATTCTCACCACTTGTTATGCACAGTTTTCGTGAGGCCAGTCTGAAAACATATCAAGTCAAAAGGGTGTAGTGATCTGTACATCTGTACATACATCTGCACATACACCAGGGACTGCAGCACAGATGTGACAGCCACAGCATCACTAGAGGGAGCATCAGAGACGGGTGTAAAGGGTCGAACCCAAGGCAGGATCCGCCTCTTTTAGAAGCACAGAGCTAGTGAGCAGCAGCACACAGGGATAGCTCAGCATAGGCCATTTACCTTAGTTTCACTGGTGATACCTCTTGACTGTTTTACATCTAGTTGAGCTCTGGAAGCCGAACAAACCCTTTGAATAAAGTGTTATTCAGAATTAGAGAATAACATACTATACTTTGCTGGTCCTTGTCTTATTGTTACGTGTCTGAATGGGTTGGTCAGCCACTGCTGCAGATAATAGTTTTGATCCCCAATAACCATCCCCAAATAATCTTGAAATAATGATGGCTCCATGGATTTACTCAAAACAAAGCAGCCATGGTCACTGCTGGAGTGTCAAGCATTAACCTTCAGTACTGTGCTACTATGGGCACATTTACATACTGAACCCTGTTCTGTGCCCCCTGGGAAACATCAGTATGGCCTGTGCTTTGGGGGAAGTTGGACAGGATAAGCACAGGGCTCTCTCATGTCAGTAAGGTTTTCCATGGGCGAAATAGATGGATTGACTGGTCCAGAGAATAAGGCCCAGTACTCGGGGCAGGTGGGGGGACCCCTGGGGTGGGGGACCCGGTTGGGGGAGTTGGCCGCCATCGATGGGGGCTTGCCTCTGGCTGGGGGTAAGGGGCTCAACGCCCACGAGTCCAACATGCCACCCACCCAGATAGTGTATACCCATACCCGGAGCAACTTCAGCTGCTGCCTGTCCGTCCCACTGAACACCCCCTGGATAGAGCCCTGTACGTGGTAATATGGTGCAGGTCACTTTAACTTCCTCTGACCGGGAGTAGCCTCTGGCTGCACAGCTGAAGGCTATCGCTAATGGAGAATAGGTATGGTTAGTTACATGAGCACTTCACAGCTCCCAGGTGGATTCCCGTGGGTAGATGGGCCATGTCGCAGATTGTGAAGTCTGGACACTTTGCCTGAACACTGCAGGCGTCAACATCACAGAGGCAGCCATCAACATTCAAACACCCAAACACTGGTCCTCAGCACTGGAGACATCCCCGTGGCCAAAGGGTAGGTGTGTGGATCGGGGAGGGAACCTGCACCTAGTCCAATTAATGTTCCTGGCAGGGGTCCGGGATCTGGGATCCTGTGCCCAGGGGGTGCGTGTGCAGGGTGGGGTCCCTCAACACAACCGCTTGATGGACGGCACCCTGAGTGATGACAGAGAATAGTGGGGGAAGCTTGGGGAACCTGAGGATCCTGGGATGGAAGCCCTAACAGATTGTCGGTCTCCCACCCTCTCCAATTCCTTACGGATATCACATTATGGATGTGATTGTGGACCCTGCAGCAGCGGTAGCTGGGGTGCTGGTGGCAGGCCAGGCGTCAGACGCTGGAGAAGGCGATGGCAGCAGCATCGACTCAGGCTCGAGGCAGCAGCCCATGTGCAGGGACCCGCCCTAAACCCTGAGGACCCTGCCTCCTGTCAGACTGGGGGACGGGGGGGGACGGGGACGGAGGGGGAGGCAGGTACACATCTTGAGGTGGTTGTCGCAAACAAGTTGAACGTTCAGGGAGTGGAACCCCTTCCTGCTAATGAAGGGCCGCCCGATGCGTGCAAGGCTGCCTGTTTGCCACCTATTACCCCCTGGACCTGGGGCATCCCGATAATGGCGGAAAATCCTGCTGTTGGGGCATCTTGATGGACTTGATCCAGGTCAAAGTTTATATAGCCTGCTGCCCGGGCAAACAGGGCATCCGTGACTTCACAGATGCACTTGTGGGCTGTAGGTTGGGATATGACATACAAGTCCCTGATTCTTCCGTGAGATCGCGCCCCAGGTCTTTGCGCTGTACCATGCTGCTTCTGGCATGACATCCGTGGGAAAAACTAGTTTCCACACACAGGAACAGACCGGGCCACAAAAACGGGCAGTATAACAAGGGCAGTTCCAAAGCAATCGCCCAAGACACCCACAACCTGCCCAGAGGGAATGCCTTGGCTCCAGGAGCTAACCTTAGTGAAGAAGAGACAAACACAAAGTGACATTCAGGTTTAAAATGCTCTCGTAAGTTTATTTCTGGGAAGACAGAAAAGCAACAAAAGTGGTCAACAGCTAAACAGCATTGGAATAGGTGGGAACATATACTCAAAATAAAGTGGAAAAGAATGAGTTCCCCATGGAGAGAAAGACCTTGGGCGGGATTCGTCGTCCTGCCAGCCCCATTTTCGCTGGCACGGCGCGCCCCTGCCGGCAGCGGGATTCTCCGATCCCGCAGCCGGCCACCGGGGTTTCCCATTGTGGCCACCCCACGCCGTTGGGAAACCCATGGGCGTGGGTACGCTGTCAGCAAAGCAGAGGGTCCCGCTGACAGACAATCCCGCACCTTAACCTTTAGGAAGGACCTCTAATGTTGGGTGTGATTCAAATGGGGACTTGGCAACGAGAGTGAAAGTGCACAAAATCTATAGGCCAGAAACGTCCTAAAGGTTACTGCCCCTTTGCCATCATACTTTTGCTGAAGTGCTTCTCCGAGGAAAGCCCTGACCATAATGAGCCTATCTTTGCGACTTTAATGTGTCGGTGAGATGAAAGGCCTGCAGGAATTCAGCGGCACAGATGTTTCTGGACCCCGTTGTGACTCTACCCGACACAACAGGCACTGAGTGAGATACAAGCCTCTGAAACCAATGATGTGACATGCTGGCACTCCTGTAGCAGGACAGGTCGTGCATCATTTACCTGTTAGCAGCGCCGGTTCAATACCTGTACCGGCCTCCCCGGGCAGGCGCCGGAATGTGGCGACTAGGGGCTTTTCACAGTAACTTCATTGAAGCCTCCTTGTGATGATAAGCGATTATTATTATTATTATTATTATTATTATTATTAATCTGAAAAATGAACACATGCAAAAATTGCTCTTTTTCTGCACTTCATCGACCTTTAGCATGGGAATTCTGGGACCCAAGCCAACACGAACCTCGCCGACTGCACAGAATCTTTATTATTCAGTGGTACATCTTTTCCAGCCATATTATTTTCTTCAGACCATAGCTAGCCTCGGCCTCAGCCATTGTAATGTGAGTGGACCTAGGCCTCTATACGGTATCTAAAAATGAAAATTATCTGAAGTCTGACATACAAGAGGGTTCTGGATAAAGGACATTCAGCCTGTACTGTGAGTGCCAAAAATTGCATTGCTGCTACCCACAACTGTATGCTGCATAAATGCAGAGTCAGGGCCTGATCTAGCAGTAAATTGAGCCTTCCTATAGGCCCAACTCCACATTTCCAGTGTACAAGTTACACATTATTCACACCAAATACTCTGCCTGTAGTGTGCTGGCTCTATGGGTCTTTCACATTCATGAAGGAATTATTGAAAAGCATCATCAATCATGGAAGATTCACGAATGGAAGAGAAAAAAGATTCTATGGCCTGCACCATAAGTTGACGCTTTATCTTGGAAAGCACTGCCAACATTGCCAACCGTGACTTTCAGGCTGGACTGCAAGAGAATCACAGTTGGGTCTCACTGGGAGTGCAGTACCATATTGGTCCTAACGTGGCGAGGTAAAAATTCAGCCCGTCTTCCTGTTAGCTTATGGAATCTTATATGGCACAGAAAGAGGCCATTCGGCCCATAGAGTCTATGCCGGCTCTCCAGGGAGGAATCCAGTCAGTCCCATCCCTCCCTCTCTATTCCCGTGGCCCTATAAATTTATATCCTTCAAGATGCCCATCCAATTCCCTTCTGAAATAATTATTTGATGTCAATGTCTGATTGGAGCTCCTTTAATATGTTTCCCAAACTGGATGGAGATGGCACCAGGCACTTTATACTTAAGCATGGCCTGTGAGGCCAGTTTGCTTCATGGAATGGGTCCTGGCCAAGGATAACCACCTTCACATCATCTCTGCTTCCACCACCTTCATGGACAGCAAGTCCCAGGTCATTACTACTCACTGATTAAAACAATTCTTCCTCACATTCCTCCCGCATCTCCTGCCTAAAACCTCGGGCTGGATTCTCTGTCGGCCGATGCAGCTATCTGCGTCCACGATGCAGCGGACAATCGCGAAATCGGGATCGGCGCAGGGTGTCAGCGTGTGTCTCTGAAATCGAGGTCAGTGCCAGTGGGAGCATGTAACTGGATGGGGCAGCATGGTAGCACAGTGGTTAGCACAATTGCTTCACAGCTCCAGGACCCCAGGTTTGATTCCCGGCTTGGGCCACTGTCTGTGCGGAGTCTGCACGTTCTCCCCGTGTCTGCGTGGGTTTTCTCTGGGTGCTCCGGTTTCCTCCCACAGTCCAAAGACGTGCAGGTTAGGTGGATTGGCCATGCTAAATTGCCCTTAGTGTCCAAAATTGCCCTTAGTGTTGGGTGGGGTTACTGGGTTATGGGGGTAGAGTGGGGGGGTGAGCTTGGGTAGGGTGTTCTTTCCAAGAGCCGGTGCAGACTCGATGGGCCGAATGGCCTCCTTCTGCATTGTAAATTCTATGAATGTAAATAGTTCTTAATGCCCATTTGCATCTACTTAGCGGGCCCAGTACCCTGTTCTCCGGCGCTCCGTGATTCTCCAGTCCCCAGGGTCGGGAATCACGTAGGTGTGGATCGCAAGTGCTCTCTGCATTTGTGAGCTTGTCATGGTGGACCTCGCGCTGGACCAAAGACCATCCGAGGACCAGCCTCTTCGCCCAAAATGCACCACCTGCACACCCCTCCTCCACCAGACCCTTTAACGCCCCACAAAGCCCCCCTAGGGACCCTAGTAAACGGAGACCCCCGCCCAGGGACCCCTGTAATAAAGAGACACCCCTCCAGGATCCCTGTAGTGGGGAGACCCCACCCCCCAGGTACACCAGCGATAGGGAGCCCCCCCTCCTGGGAGATCTGTAATAGGAGACCCCCCCAGGGCACCTACAATAGGGATATCCCCCCAGGGACACCCTAACTAAAGGGACCCCCTCACACGTACCCGCTGACAACAGGGGCCTCCCACAGAGACTCCCTGACTAAAGGGACCCCCCCACAGGGACCCTCTCATGAAGGGACCCCACATATGGACGCCCTGACTCAAAGGCCCCCCACAGGGACCTCCTGGTGAAAGGGACCCCCCCACAGAGCCCTCCCCCCCCCCACCCTGTCCTTGGAGGGGATCTCCCTATTATCGGGTTCCCTGTGGGATCTCCCTATTACAGGGGTCCCTGTGGGGATACGTAGGGGGGTTCTGTTAGGGGAGGCATGGGCAGGCAGTGCATTGCTGGGGATAGCCCTCGGATGGTCTCTACCAGCGATGCCCTGGCGAGGTGGTCCTCGCAGTGGGCCAAGTAGGCCCCAATGGACCACCATGAGGACCACCAAGCCAGGGCCACGCTGGTAAAAACCACAAGTGATCAATGCCCACATTTTTCCCGGTCGCGCGGACCGGAGAATCACGGGACGCCGGAGCATAGGGAGCAGGGCCTGTTAAATTGATGCAAATTGTTCATTCATGGATGGATGACCCATTCTCTAAAGCTACGAAGGTGAAAATGACATCCCTTGACTTAGAAAAAGAGGGAAGGAGAAGGGAAGATACTTGAGCAGAGGAAAAGGACATTGAATCGCATTTGGAAAGCACCCACATTCCCACAAAATTCTCTTCTCACTATCCTTGGGTGTGGTGGAGTAATGTCCTTTGAGGTGGTCTAGCAAGCTGTTCAGTCATATGGAACTTTCAGTACAGTCAGGAATGAACCATAAAAGCTGCCGTGCCAATGGTGCAAACAACCTGAGAACAAATCAAGCAAAATTCAAACCAATCTTCACATTCTCACATTCTCAGAAACAAGGATAGGAGAATGCTTTTAAGGAGGGTAACAGGAAACCTTCTGCTCGAGACGTTTGAAGGAAAAGATTGCAATTCGTATAACTGTTTTATTTGGGTGGAGAAACCAGATACTGCTCTTAATAATTTAGAGATTGTAAGTCATTTAGTTCCTGTGTTGCTTACTGGATTGTGGTTTTTTGGTAGCAGAACAAATTTGTCAGCTGCTAATGTTGTGGTTTCATGTGTTGCGATTTGACTGGTATGGAAAGTACTAACCTGTTTGAAGTGTAAAGTTCATACATCTTATCAATAAAAAAGATAGGTGGAGTATGGTTTCTTATGAACTAGCTAAATATAATCCCACTTGACCATCAGCTTTCATTTTTGAAAGCAGGATGAATATTTTGGGCCACAATTCATTGTGAAAATAACGGTTGAAGGTGCTCACATGTAAATCAGGCAGCAACCTCAGGCAAATGAAGGCGTGTAGGTAAGCGTGAAGATCCAGGTATTGCTGTCTGAGTTGGGCCACTCCGCGAAAAGGACATTACGCCACCTGCCTCCCCATTCAAATTTAATGAATGGTGCAAACTTCCTGTTCTCTCAGCACCGATGCTGGATAAACCCATCACAGGTGCCAGATGTGGGAAACCGTAAGCTCTGTAAAAGCACAGAAACAAGGCAAAGCTATAGGAATCGGCACTCTGGAAAGAAACCAAGGCCAGCACAGGCTTGTACGATGCAGCTATGCCCACTCCCAGACGAAGAGACAATGGACGCAATTCAGCATCCCCGCTGCGCCTGACTTGGTGTCGGGGCGAGGCCGTTGGATCTTGCGAGAGGCAACTCGCGAGATTCGCAACACTCATAATGTCTCGTGTCGCGGTCTGCATCTCGCTTGACGAGATCCAGATCAGCATATTAAATGAACCCATTAGGCTCATTTAAACATGCGTTCACCGGATTCACCCATGGCCCGGCATTCAGCAGCCGCGCCTAGGAGACCACGCCCGGGCGCCGTTTAAGACTGGTCTACTCAAACGTGGACCAGCCATAATGGCACCCGAGCAGGTCTCTTAGGCTATTGGAAACCCCCGGGTGGTCAGGGACAGGGCAGGGTGGTATCCTGGCACTTCCCTGCCTCTTGGGCACCTTGGCACTGCTGGCCTAGCACCCTGGCTGTGTCACTCGGGCATCCGGGCAGTAACACCCTGGCACTGCGAGGGTGTCCCGATGGCACTGCAAGGTTGGCAGGGGCACTGCCAAGGTGCCAGCTGACAGTGCCAATGTGCCCTCGTTTGCCCATGCCAGGGATCGGGTCTGGAGGGGCTTTGCCCATAAGAAATGGGGCGAGACGGGTCTCAAGCTCGTCAGTGCAGGAAATTCACGAACCACTGGAAAGATGGAACAGAAAGACCCATCACCTAAGTATCCAGGACTCTCTCAGACGCCAATCAGAAGTACTCTCAAATCGAGAAGGAGAGTTTGGTGGCTGTGTTTGCTGTAAATAAATTTCACCAGTACCTTTTTGGTAAGCATTTTGTGATAGTGACCGACATCAAGCCCTTATTGGGACTTTTAAAGAGGGTCAAGCAATCCCCCCATTGCCTCTGCCCAAATACAGCGGTGGGCCCTGTTACTTGCACCTTATGAATGTCTCCTAGAACTAGTGCCAGGCATATGATCGACATGTCTCACCCATTTGAGTGATGCGTACATCGATCCTGGGCAAGTTAGCTTACAAGCAGATGCTGCTGTTGAACTGTCTTTTCTGCCACTGGATTTGGAGGATCTTGCTGTACATTGTCCAAGTCTTTGAAGCATCCAGGAGCATAGGGATCAGTGCTACCTGGTAAAGTGTGACCTTAGCCTCAGATTGGAGATCCTGGTCCTCAAATATTCTTCTGCTCCGGTGGCCAAAGGATAGCTGACAATGATGAATTTCATCTGCCTACAGCGAGAGGAGGATCTCAAGATATGGAAAATGGTTCATATTTTTGATCTCAACTGACAGGGGGAGCTGTTTCGCTGTGGGAGCAGGGTGAAAGAGGACCTTAGTTTTCTGTGTGTTTAGTGAAAGGCCCATTTTCTTGGATGTTTTGGAATAGGAGTTGGCAAAGACGTAGAATTCAGTTTCTGACTGAGCGCACACACGAATGTCTTCTATATACTTAAACTCTATGACTGAGGTTTTGGCTTTAGATTGAGGGCTCCATAAGTTTACTTGAGAGCTGGCATACATTCTTGAACTAACCAGAGAACAAACTGTTTTAGGCCGGGTGATGTGTAATGAGACAGGATTCATCGATATAAAGGATTCTCTTGGCAAGAGTGATCATAACATTATGGAATTCCACATCCAGTTTGAGGATGAGAAATTGTGGTCTCAAACCTGTGTCTTAAATTTAAATGAAGGCAACTTTTAAAAGTATGAAAGCAGAGTTGGCTACAGAGAACAGAGAAAATAAGTTAAAAAGGTAATATGGCAGAGAAGCAGTGGCAAGCATTTAAAGAAAAATGTCCTTACTCTTAACAAAGATATGGTCCACTCAGGAAGAAAAGCTCTATGAGAAGGATGTACCATCCTTCGTTAGCTAAGGTCATTAATGATGGTTTCAAATTGAAAGTAAAGATGTACAATGTTAGAAAAATTAGTTATAGGCCACAAGATAGGGGAAATTTTAGGAACCAGCAAAGGATGACTAATAAAATAATAAAGCTAGAACAGGGCTCAAACGTGTGGCGCTGGTGTTATTCTGAACAACATGGTAGCCAGCTAGGCAACTGAACTAACCAGCCTCTTCCCAGTGAATTAACAAACTGCAAACGTAACTCCTCTATTCAAGAAATGAGGGAGATAGAAAGTAGAAGATGATAGGCCAGGTAGCCTAACATCTGAAATTGGGAAAATACTGGAATCCAATATTTAGGAAGTAGAAACTGCAGAGTTAGAAAACCATGATACAATCAGGAAGAGTCAACATGGTTTTGTCAAAGGGAAATCATGCTTGACAAATTTATCTTTGAGGATGTAACAAGTAGGGTGGATGCAGGGGAACCTGTAGATGTAGTGTATTTGGATTTCCATAAAGGCATTTGATAAGGTGTTATGTAAACGGTTACTATACCGCATAAGAGCTCATGGTGTTGGGGTGATATATTAGCATGGATAGAGGTCATTTTCAACTTGGTAAACTGCAACTGGCACGGTGTGCCATGGGAATCAGGGCTGGAACATCAATTATTTACCACCTATATTAATGGCATGAATGAAAGAACGGATTATATTTCAACCAAATTTGCTGAAAATACAAAGGCAGGTACGAAAGCAAGTTCTAAGGAGGACAAAAATAGTCTGCAAAGGGAAATGAATCACAGAAGGTAGCATGCAGGTACAGCAAGTAATTAGAAAGGCAAATTGAATATTTATTCTATTTATTGCAAGGAGAATGGACTATAAATGATGGGAAGTTTTGTTACAAATATACAAGGAATTGGTGAGGCTGCACCTCGAGTACTGCGTAGAGCTTTGGTTGAAATTGAGCAGGGATATACTTGCAATGGAAGCAGTTCAGAGGAGGTTGACTGGGGTTGATGAGGGGGTTGGCTTGATGGGAAATGTGGAGCAGGTTGGGCCTATACTCTTTAGAGTTTGGAAGACTGAGAGGTGATCTTATTGAAACATATCAGATTCTGACAGGTTAGATGCTGAGGGGAGATGTGAAGGAGTCTAGAATTAGGAGGCAACGTTTCAAAATAAGGGGTCTCCCATTTAAGACAGGGGTGAAGAGGAATCACTTCTCTTACTGGGTCATTAATCTTTGGAATCCTCTTCCCCAATTAGTGGAGGCTGGATCTTTGAATATATTCAAGACTGAGATGGACAGATTTTGATGTACATGGAAGGCAAGGATTATTGGGGGCTGTCAGGAAAGTGGAGCTATGATCCTATGAAATAGGAAAGCATGCTGGAGAGACCAAATGGCTTACACCTGCTCCTGTTTCTTAGCTACTTCGGGTTGATGTTGCCATTCATATTCAATATGGCACTCTTCCCACTCGAACTATCCCATGAAAAGCACAATTGCCATTTCCACATCATCTATTATCATTTTACCTAAACCTATCTTTTTAATGTGCCTACATTCCCCTTTGCCATCCTCTTTTTCGTGTTGAATTCTTTATTTCTATGTGAACGACAAGCTGTTTCTTATATTGACCGAATGACCACACAACCAGTATGTTAGTCCAAAAGACAGTTTATTAACAAACACACTTGTTTTATATGCAATGATTCACGCGGCTACGCACTAAACTAAACCTAATGACGAAGATGACCTTTCCTTAACTTCGGAGTGACCGGCTCTGTGCGGGAGATAAGGCCTTTATCTGTGTCCACGTGGGTCCGTTGGAAGTCTTCAGGTTCGTCTCGGCTGGGCTCGTCCTTCAGGTAGCGATCGCGGGTCCTTGAACTTGGCTGGTTGATACGCTGCAATTGGTCACACACAGGCCGGTCCAAAAGAGGCCGAACCCTAGTGTGCAGGGCTTCTTATCCTTCTTCTCTTCCGCGCCCTTTTGGGTGGTCCTATCTCCAGCTCCAATGGATCGATAGGGTTTCAATCACCCTCATTGATACTGGCCAATTAAGGGTACTTCGGTGGCTGGGCGGGTCCTAGCTGTCATTGTTCCAAGCACGTAGGCCTTTCCAAATAAGGGGAAGTGGCGCCGGTTAGTCTGCTACTGTTGTAGCTTCTTGATTCAAACTCTATTGTCCTGGGGGAAATGGTGATTGACTTTTAACGGTTGCAAGTTTCGGTCAGATCTGGCTTCTCTGCACAATTCCCATGGTCCTTTGCAGGTGGCCATTTTAGATGGAGACACTCTTATCATATTTATAATAACTTTTGCTGTTAACTTTGCAAGTTTTTTTTTGCACGCCACTATTCCTTGCATTTCATTCTTTTGTTGCTCTCCAGCCCTCTTGGTTTCCACATTTCATTGCACGTAAGCCTTTTCTTTGAGCCTGATGTTGTATTTTACTTCATTTATTGACCTTAGTCGCTGACCTGCAAAAGTGGAACCTCTGCATTTTAGAGACTTGTATCACATCAAATCGATCTTTGGATGTTTTGCCTCTGTCTTCTCTGTAAGCTTATCTATTAATAGTACCGCTCAATTTATTTTGATTAATTTATTTTTTAGCCATTTGACTTTTGACTTTCTTAAAACCTTGGTTTTCTGCCCCTCCCTTCTTCCTCTCAAGGCGTATTATGGTCACTATTTCCAAATTCTTCCTTGTCCTACAGACTCAGCCATTTTGCCATTAGCAGTGCAGAAGGATTAACTTCTTGGATTACTCAGAGGGTAACTAGCCAATCTTCCTGATTTTAAGTAAACCAGACACACATACACATAAATGCAACCGGGACTGTACACTGATTAGCTTTAAGGGAAGAAAACTTATCACATCTCATCTACCCTTATCTCTTCTGCATAGAATGAAAAACATTATACACCACATCACAGTATTCAATTGGTTTCTGAATAATTCTAAGCTTTTTGCCCACCACAACCCAATCCATTTGACTTTAAGTGTTGATGGAAATAGACAGAGTCACGGAGAGAGAGAGGCTACATTATGATATTGGAAATGCAGAGCTACAGGGTCGGAAACTCAGCTTAGGGTCATGGTTGCAAACAATCTGGTTTGACCTGAGATCGTGGCCAGGAGGGAAGGAGGGTGGTATTAGAGAGTTGGTAATAGAACAAGAGAACCTAAGAACTAGGAGCAGGAGTAAACCTTCTGCCCCCTCGAGCCTGCTCCGCCATTCAATAAGTTCATTGCTGATCTTTTTGTGGACTCAGCTCCACTTACTCGCCCGCTCACCGTAACCCTTAATTCCTTTACTGTTCAAAAACCTATCTATCTTTGCCTCAAAAACATTCAATAAGTTAGCCTCAACTGCTTCACTGGGCAGGGAATTCCACAGATTCACGACCCTTTGGGTGAAGAAGTCCCTCCTGAACTCAGCCCTAAATTTGAGTTGGTGGCATGGACCAAAGACAATGGTTTTAGACTTTCCAATATTTAATTGCTGGGCATTTCTGTTCATCCAATACGAGACGTCACTGAGCAGCTTGGGAAGGTCATGAGGTTGAGCTGACTATCGATAGTAGATATGTGGAAGATGATGTTGTGTTTTTGGATGAGGTTGGGGAGGGGAAAAACCTACCTGAGAAACAGGAGCGGACCAGACATTGATCCTTAGAAGATCCGACAGAGAAAAGAAACCATTGTCGGAGATAAGAATGGAATCAGGTGAGGACTGTTGCATTCAGCTGCACAACGAAGGAGAGATGTTGGAGCAGAATACTCTGATCAACCTTGTCAACTGGTGCAGATGTTTTGAGAAGGATGAGGTGGTACAGGGCATTATGTCGATGCTGCACTGGATGCCATTTGTGGCTTTGGTTAAGACCATTTAAATGTTATTTTTAAAATTTAGAGTACCCAATTATTTTTTTTTCCAATTAAGGGGCAATTTAGCATGGAATATCCACCTACCCTGCACATATTTGGATTGTGGGGCTGAGACGCTCGCAGATACGGGGAGAATGTGCAAACTGATGCACGATCAATTGCACAAAGACTAAAGTTGGGTACAACTGTGGCTTTATTACAGTCGGATGCGTGGCCTCCTGCTGCAGCTGGCGAAATGGTAGGGCACTGGAGGTCATGCATATTTATACAGTTCTTAGTGGGCGGAGCCAGCCGGCAGGGGCTACCGGCGAACGTGTAGTGCAGGTCCCACCTTACATCCCCTAATACAGTGGTTCACCACATTCACTCCCTATTAAAAATGAGTCCGGCGAGGGTGACGTGAAACTATATACAAATAGTGCAATTATGTACAGTGGTTAAAAAAAAGAAAACGTCCATGTTGACGGTCCGGAGTCCGTCAAAGGTTCAGCCGGTCCGGTTTCGTTGGGAGCGGTGTAACGGTGGCGGCGCGGCCGGTGCTGGCGGTGGTGGAGGTGGCACAGATGGCGGTGGTGGCGGTGCTGATGCTGGCCAGTCATCGGGGAACTCCGGGAGCGTGCCAAAGTCCTCTTCGTCCTCTTCGTCCTCTTGTGCGGAAAAGGGGGGGGGGGGGTGGCCTGGTGGGGTCAATGTTGGCGGCGCGGGGGGGAAGGGCGGGGGGGGCGCATGGGTGGGGGGGGGGATGGGGTTGGAGTGGAACCCGACAGTGCCAGGTCCCTGAGTGAGACAGTATCTTGGCGGCCGTCGGGGTACTCAACGTAGGCATATTGAGGGTTGTTGTGGAGCAGGTGATCCCTGTCCACCAAGGGGTCCGCCTTGTGGAGTCGGACGTGCCTACGGGGAAGGACCGGTCTTGGAGCTGCGAGCCAAGTCGGGAGCGACACCCCGGATGTGGACTTCCTGGGGAAGGTAAAAACACGTTCATGGGGTGTGTTATTAGTGGCGGTGCACAATAGTGACCGGATGGAGTGCAGAGCGTCAGGGAGGACCTCCTGCCAGCGAGAGGCTGGGAGATTCCTGGACCGTAGGGCCAGCTGGACGTCCCTCCAAACTGTCCCATTCTCCCTTTCTACCGGTCCGTTTCCCCGGGGGTTGTAGCTGGTCGTCCTGCTGGAGGCTATACCCCTGCTGAGCAGGAACTGACGCAGCTCATCGCCCATGAATGAGGATGCCCTGTCACTGTGGATGTAGGCGGGGAAACCGAACAGAGCGAAGATGGTGCTGAGGGCCTTGATGACGGTGGTATATCGGGGCATGGGATGGCGAAGGGGAATCTGGAGTACTCATCGACCACACTGAGAATGTACGTGTTATGGTCGGTGGAGGGGAGGGGTCCTTTGAAATCCACATTGAGGCGTTCAAAGGGGCGGGAAGCCTTCACCAGGCTTGCACTCCGCACAGACCTGGCAGTCCCTGGTGACTGTCCTTACTTCCTCGACGGAGTAGGGTAGATTGCGAGCTTTGACCAGATGGTACAATCGAGTGACCCCCGGGTGACAAAGGCTGTCGTGGAGGGACCGGAGTAGGCCCATTTGTGCGCTGGCACATGTACCTCGGGAGAGGGTGTCTGGGGGCTCGTTGAGTTTACCGGGGTGATACCAAATCTCGTAATTAGAGGTGGAGAGCTCGATTCTCCACCACAAGATTTTATCATTTTTGACCTTGCCCCGCTGTGTGTTGTTGAACATGAAGGCTACCGACCGTTGGTCCGTAAGGAAAGTGAATCTCTTACCGGCCAGGTAATGCCTCCAATGCCGCACAGCTTCAGCGATAGCTTGGGCCTCCTTTTCGACGGATGAGTGTCGGATTTCAGAGGCATGAAGGGTGCGGTAAAAGAATGCCACGGGTCTGCCTGGCTGGTTTAGAGTGGCGGCAAGGGCGACGCCTTAAGCGTCGTTTTCTACTTGGAAAGGCGGTGACTTGTCCACTGCGCGCTTCCCGGCCTTGGCGATATCTGCTCTGATGCGGGCAAAAGCGTGTTGTGCCTCGGCCGCGAGAGGGAATTGGGTGGACTGAATGAGTGGGCGGGCCTTGTCCGCATAGCTTGGGACCCACTGGGCGTAGTAGGAAAAGAACCCCAGGCAGCGTTTGAGGGCCTTGGGGCAATGGGGGAGGGGAAGCTCCATGAGGGGGTGCATGCGGTCGGGGTCGGGCCCGAGAAGTCCGTTTTGGACTACATAGCCGAGAATGGCTAACCGGGTCATGCTGAACACACACTTCTCTTTGTTATAGGTCAGCTTGAGAAGAGTGGCAGTGCGGAGGAATTTATCGAGGTTGGCATCGAGGTCCTGCTGGTCATGGCGGCAGATGATGACATTATCTAAATACGGAAAGGTGGCCCGCAAACCGTACTGGTCGACCATTCGGTCCACCTCGCTTTGGAAGACCGAGACCCCATTTGTGATGCCGAAAGGGACCCTAAGGAAGTGGTAGAGGCGACCGTCCGCCTCGAAGGCCGTGTATGGCCGGTTCGACTTCTGGATGGGGAGCTGGTGGTAGGCGGATTTCAGGTCAATTGTTGAGAAGACCCGGTACTGTGCAATCTGATTGACCATATCAGATATGCGTGGGAGGGGGTAGGCGTCGAGCTGCGTGTACCAATTGATGGTCTGACTGTAGTCCACAACCATCCTGTGTTTCGCCCCAGTTTTAACCACTACCACTTGGGCTCTCCAGGGGCTGTTGCTGGCCTCGATAATACCCTCCTTAAGCAGCCGCTGGACTTCGGACCTGATGAAGGTCTTGTCCTGGGTGCTGTACAGTCTGCTCCTAGTGGCAACGGGCTTGCAATCCGCAGTTAGATTGGCAAAAAGGGACCCCATCCGACCTTGATCGACCTTGAGTGTCGCGAGGCCGCAAATGGTAAGGGGTGTAAGGGCCCGCCGAATTTGAGGGTGAGGCTCTGGAGGTTGCACTGGAAGTCCAGGCCCAACAGGAGTGCAGCGCAGAGATTAGGAACGACATAGAGGCGGAAGTTACTAAATTCTACACCCTGGACAATGAGGGTGACTGTACAGAAGCCTCGGATCAAGATGGAGTGGGATCCGGAGGCTAGGGAGATCCTTTGATTCACAGGGTGGACCGCGAGGGAGCAGCGCCTTACCATGTCTGGGTGTACGAAGCTTTCAGTGCTCCCAGAGCCCAGCAGGCACGAGGTCGCGCAGCCATTGATTTTCACCGTCGTCGACGCGGTGGCCAGGTTGTGCGGGCGAGATTGGTCCAGCGTCATCGAAGCGAGCTGCGGGTAGCCGTCAGATGCTTCGAGTGGCAAGCATGTGCGGTTCCTATGTCGGGATGTCCGGAGACCCTGTGGGGGACAAGATGGTGGCGCCCATGGTGCGCACATTGCGGGGTCGGGACAAGATGGCGGCACCCATGGTGCGCACATCGCGGGGTCGGGACAAGATGGCGGCGCCCATTGGCCGCTCATGGCCCCGGGAGGAGAAGATGGCAGCTCCCATTGTGCGTTTGGCGTGGGGGAGGGGGTGATAGCGGGCGCGATCGCGGCGACTACGCGGGCCTGGCACACAGCCACGAAGTGGCCCTTCTTACTGCCGGCTTTACAAATGGCAGTGCGGGCCGGGTAGTGTTGGCGGGGGTGCTTCTGCTGACCGCAGAAGTAGCAGCGGGGTCCCCCGGGGTTCGCGGATCGACGTGCGGCGCAGGCGTATTGGGAAGGCAGGGCCCCGGCTGAGGAGGTAATCGGTGGGGTCCAGGAGGGGTCGGAAGGAGTAGAAGGGTGGGCAGCGCGGCGGGAGGGGTACGATTGCACATTACGGGATGCGACCGTCATGGAGAGCGCAAAGGTTTTCGTCTCCGCCAGTTCGAGCGTGGCCCCTTCCAGTAATCGTTCTCGGATGCGGTCCGACGCAATCCCCGTCACAAAAGCATCGCGCATGAGGAGATTCGCGTGTTCGGCGGCTGTGACGGCCTGACAGTCACAGTCCCGGACGAGCGCAATTAGGGCCCGCCAGAAGTCTTCGATGGACTCACCAGGTAGTTGCGAGCGGGTGACGAGTACATGCCTGGCGAAGAGCGTGTTCGCCTTCTGGGCGTAGTGTTCCTCAAGGAGTTCCATTGCTTTTGTGTAATTCGTGGCATCTTGGATCAACGGGAACATGCTGGAGCTCAGTCTGGAGTACAGCACGTTTATCTTCTGAGCCTCCGTTGGCGCGGGGTCCGCAGCGTTGATGTAGGCCTCAAAACATGCTAGCCAGTGAGTAAAGTCTTTTCTGGCATCGGGCGAGTGCAGATCCAGTTGCAGGCGATCGGGCTTAATTCTGATATCCATTCTGTGGAAAATCTGACTAATAAATTGATGCACGATCAATTGCACAAAGACTAAAATTGGGTACAACTGTGGCTTTATTACAGTCAGATGCATGGCCTCCTGCTGCAGCTGGCGAAATGGCAGGGCACTGGAGGTCATGCATATTTATACAGTTCTTAGTGGGCGGAGCCAGCCGGCAGGGGCTACCGGCAAACCTGTAGTGCAGGTCCTACCTTACACCCCCTAATACAGTGGTTCACCCCACAAACTCCATACGGACAGTGACCCAGAGCCGGGATCGAACCCAGGTCCTCAGCGCTTTTGACCATTTCAGTGCTGTAGTGGAAACCTTATTGATGAGGTTTGAACGTTGAGTTGCGGGAAATATGGGCACAGGATTGGGAGGCGACAACATGTTTATGGACTTTGGGAAGGAAAGGGAGGTTGAAGATGGGCCGGTAGTTTGCAAGGACAGAACGGCCAAGGTTTTTTTTAATGGTAAACCTGAAAGGGGATGAGGAATGTACCAGAGAAAAGGAAACTGGATCCAATATCAGCTAACATGGGGGATTAGGAAGCTCGGCTGATTGGCCTGCAGAGCAGTGGGAATGTGGCTGAGAGAGCAGAAAGTGTATCTCAGGGACATGAGCTTGGAGAGGCCTGAAAGGAGATAGCAGAAAAACTGAAGATAGGTGGGAGTTCAGAGTTAGGGATAGGGACAGCTAAAGGGAAGCCTGGTTTATTGGGCTAAGAAAAGGGAACAAAACAGCAGACACAGTTAATGAGATGGCCTGAACCTTAGTGACAAAGAATTTCATGAGCTCCTCGCACTCGTTGTTAAAGGCAAGAGCCGAGGGGGCATGGGAGAGAGATTTGAAACCAATATTTGACAGTGCAGAAAGGAAGCTGGCTGCATTCTTTGCATTTTAAAATGCTCCTGGAATAGTGAGAGACGGAGAGTATAGCCCAATCGGACTTAATGTGGTCCAGCCAGATCAGGAACTGCATAGCTAAACCAGCTTCTTCCATATCTGTGCAAATCTGCAACCCTTTGACCTAAGGGGGCAAAGATGAGAGTCATACTGGGGAAAGACCAGGGCGACAGAGAATAAATGTTTTCCTGAGCCATGGCCGTCAAAGTTGGGGGTTGGGGGGCGCTCACCTGCTGCCTGGCAGCAAGATGATAGAAGCATTAGTGGAGTTGCTCTCTAATCATGGCCAAATCATCTCTGCCAAATAGTCCACGAGAGACCTGGACACGAGATGAGGAAGCACTCAGTGATTTTCTGTCCCTGATGACATACAAGCCACCATGATTTTGGAACAGATCGAAACACGGGTCGAGCTGCAACACCAATGTAATTGCATTGCGTGACGGGGCAGTGTGCATAGTCCACACGCTCCAACCCAGAGGAACTCAATATCAAACACTGAGGCCACACTCTCAGGGCCCTATACAGGGACAGCTTGCAGCTCACTTCCAAAACACAAGCTTGAAAAGAAGCAGTTTTTGACTAACGCATTGGCTGCGCAGATTGCTGGGATTCACTATTGCCTTGCACAGGTTGGCTACTCAAAGTGGCACAAGGGGCCAGGGATGCCAACCCTCCTGGATTGACCTGGGGTAGCCAGGAATTAAAGCTTAATCTCCAAGTACTGTTCCAAGCCACATAAGAGAAAAATAACAGCAGCGTTAAAGAAAGGCCTTTTTCATCCATTTTCTTGAAACATTTTAGGTGGAATACTCCCAAAACATTTCTGTGGTCTCCGGGGGTAAATGAACTGCGATTCCCGTTGGGTTGTTGGGCACGATCCAGATTACGATCCACCCACACTTAGAATTTTTTTGGGAGGGGGCGAGGTTTGCACCGGCGCTGAGAGGGGTGGGGCCTAAATATACCGGCAAGCCCGGCCCCACCGATTAGGGCGATGTTTTTAAGGGGTGGTCCGATCTCCAAGTGACAGTCAAGCTCCCCCCCCCGCAAATATCGCCGACATCAGGACTTCACTGCCCCCCTCCCTCCCACCATCCTCACCGGCATCAATCCCGTCTCCCACCCCTCCCGCCCCCTCTAGTGTCACCGGCATCTGGGCACGGGGCTCCCCAAATGGATCTCTCTTTAGACCCCCCCCACCCCACTTCTTGCCGGCAGGCCCCCCCCCCCCTCCCCCCAATCGCTGGTACGAATGCCCCACACTCCCCAAGGTGTGTGCCACCCCACTATGGGGCTGCCAGATGCCCTATCCATCTTCATGCCCTTCATCATGCAGCCCTGCCCCTCTTCAGGCCCCACACCTTGGCAGTATCAACCTGATTTGCAGTTCGGCGCCTGGCCCGAACCCAGTTTAGGGGCTCTCCCGCTAACCCCCGACATAGGGGTGTGTGTGCCTGGCGCAATGCGGCCGGAGAATCACCATCTTTGTTTGTAAACATTTTGGAGATGAGAAAATAAAGCCTGTTTGACTGACAAGTCGAGGAACATCCACACGCTTTCCAATTAGGGAAAGGACCTGCGTGCCCCAAAAGTGGATGTGTCAGGCAACCAGTGATAAGAGTGTGAGGGTGAGGCCATTGGGGGCAGAGGTCATGTGCTGAAACATCCTGCATTAGTCTAATCAGAGATGGCCGGACAGACACCCCGGCCTCAAACTTTCTCGCAGGATTGCCGGCCCTGGATTGTGTTTCCATATTCGGACAATATTTCAGGAATGACCACTCCACCTCCCCCACATCCCGCCCCTCCCCTCTCTGCAAAACCTCTTCCTGCACTGACCTCATGGTCACGACTAAAGAAGGCTGCTCATGTCCAAAATGTCTAAAGTTAACACTTCATATTTATTTCATTTCATTGTACTTGAACTTCCTGTTAAATCTAGGCTATAAGCAGTACAACTTCCTCTTGATTTGTTGCAGCTTAATCCGGCTGACTGGTTTATGTAGAAATGAATCTTTTTCCATCAATGACTGCATTATTACACTTTATAAATTCCATCTGTAGGGGTTTTGACATTCGGATCTGCCTTCCCGAGGATTATAGCTCAATTCATTGTACTGTGGTTCCATTCTAAGAATAGGCAAAATGTTCTGAGGGAAAAAACTTCTCAACAATAACATTTTGTGTGCTTTCTACTTTTTAAAAGTTTAGGTAGGCACACGACATCAGGAAACTACCTTCGACCAAAGCAGGAAGGCTGTTGGTTTTGCATTCTGAGGTCGCAAGTTCATATCTGTTGGTTGAACATTTCTCTTACGGTTGGAGTGTGACCCAAACATGTTCGAATATTCCTAAAAATGGCCAAGGCTCTAGAAGAGTGGACAAGTCTTGTGAATTTGTGTTTTTTAAATTTTTGACTCTGCACATCCCCAAATGATTGTACAAATTTCGAGGCGAGGTAACTTTTGTCCTGAGTTCAGACCAAGCAGATTAAATGAAAGTCTCATCCTTTTGGCAGCTACTAGTTTACATTAGACCCCTAGTTACGCACCTGTCCTCAGTTCCTACCTCGCATAATTCAATATTAATTGGCTGCTTTCGTGCAGGGACGCCAGAAGGGAGGGCTGCTGAGTATCCCATGCTGATTCACTGGGATTTGCGATAGGGATCACTCACCCTTGTGAGGTTAGGTCAGTGCAGGGGAAATTTTAATGTATGACTAATCTGCTCTCCGTGTGTTTAAATGCCGGCGCAATGTGTGAGGTAGTGAGATAAACTGTTTGTTCCTTCATAGGGTGCAGATAGCCCAAATTCTTTCAAATCAATCACTCGTCTTCCTCCCACTCAACTGTGATTACTCTATTTCCTTGTTCTCTAGTCTCTTCACCTGAAGAAAGCATTTATGTAATCTTCTATTTAGGTTTCTGCTTAATTGCAGAAATACCTGGAGATGTGGTCAAAGGCTGTACTTGCGCGAGGTACCAACAAGGAGGCGGCTAAATCACTAAGTGATTTTTTCGAACGACAATGAGGTTAAACTATGTACAGGCATAGCAACTACAATACAGGTCTTTACTCATTGATTCCTGGGCCCACGCTGCTGGTCCCTTGCTCCTGGGGCCGGCCCGCTCCGTTCTTCCCATTGGGTGAGGTTTGCTCACTCCCAAGCCATAGGTCCCAGATGAGTAACCCGCAAACGATTGCCCCTTAAAGGGACCACGCTACCACATCCCTCCCCCCTCAAGCCTCTCAATATCATACACATAACAGAAATAATAAGTCACTGTTTACAACGAGGGAAACAACACAAAAGAGGGGGCGAGGTGCCATATTCCAGTGTTTTTCAAGCTTCTTTCCTGGCCACCCACTTTTACCAAATGGCCGGCCTTCGTGACTCATAATTATGGAACACGATATTTTGAAAAAATGTTGACCTTCTAAATACTGTTTCCTGGTACAGCATGCACTGAAATGAAGATATTTAACATGTTCTGCAGTCACAAATAGGTGGGAATGGGAATCTAAACAGTGACACAGGCTGAGGATCATTTTTGGTGACCCATTTCCAACATCCTGTGACCCACCCACACGGTCGCGACCCCACTTTGAAAAGCACTTGTATAGTCCTTCATAAGGTCAGTCTATCAGGCGACTTCCGAAGTCTGGTGGAACGCCTCAGTTCTCTGACAGGTTCTTCCACTACTGAGGTAGCGTTGTCGTTAGCAACAGATGATTGTTTAAAGGTCTCAGCGGGTGCGTTGGTGCAGACACCCTCTCCATCTCCCTCCTGAAGTAGCAAGAGGGACCACTTCTGAAACCACCAGTTGCCTCATTTCTGGCTCTGATGAAGAAACATTGGCAATAACCACTGGATCGGCTTGTCCTGCAGTAGGGGCGGGAGCCTTTCTCCTTCCTATGTGGTCCCCGATCTTTCTCACTTCTCTCCCTTGTAGGTCCACCAAGTAAGTTACAGGCCCTGACCTTGCCACAATTCTCCCAGGGAACTATGTTGGTCCAACCCTGAAGTTTCTGACGCAAACTAGATCAGCTGCTTTGAAAGATCTGTTACCTTTGGTCGAGCCATGGAGTTTCTTTTGCGTAGCTTGCCTCGCCTACCCCCCTCCCCCCCAGAAATTGGGGAATACCAGCTCCAGGCAGGTTCGGAGATGTCACCCCATCAACAGTTTCGCTGATGTTACCCCGGTGGTAATGTGGGGGGTAGTATTGTTGGAGAGGAGGAAATTGGCTAGCATGAGTCGGAATGGCCTATCTAGCTGCTTATTCATTGTTGATTTGAAGGTGTGCACTGCTCTTTCTGCTGGGCCATTCGAGGCCGGATGAAAGGGAGCTGTGCGGATGTGCCGGATGCTGTTGGTCGACACAAAATGCTGGAATTCTTCCTCTATAATGGAGGTGCTAGTGTCGGGAATGATCACTTCTGTGAGGCCACGCATCACGAAAATTTGTCTCAATCTTTCGATGGTGGCTGCCGAAGTTGTTGTACAAATTTCTTGCACGTCTAACCACTTTAGAATGGGCGTGCATCCACCATTACTAAGAAAATATCCCCGAGGAAAGGACGGGCAAAATCTATGTACAATCTTGTCCAAGGTCTGCCCGGCCATTACCAGGAATGCAATTGCACCGCGCGCGGCAGGCTCTGTTGTGATTGGCAAAAGTCACAATGGCATACCAAGTTTATAATGTCCTTGACAATGCCCGGCCACCAGATATAGCTCTGGGCCAACATCTTCATTTTGGTTTTGTCCAGGATGCGCTCTATGCAATTCTTATAAGAGCGGCTCTCTTGTTGAGGTTGGTGCCATCACCTGGGGCCCCCAAAGCAAAACCCCGCCGGCGTAACTGAGTTTGTCTTTCCTCAGTTGGTGGGGTCCGAACTGCTCCGAGTTATCATCATTCCAGCCGCCCAAAACCATCTGCTTAACTTTAGGCAGGACCGTGTCCCTCTGAATCCAATTCCTCATGTGATTCAAGGATACGGGAAGGGTATCCAAGAAATTGAAAGCAGGGGCGGAGCCACATTCTGAGGGAGCGGGAGTCGGCTCAGAGCATCAGCACTGGAAATCTGAGTCCCTGGGCAACTTTGAAAAATGTAAGTCTCGGCAGCAAAAAGTAGAGCCCACCTCTGCACCCCAGCTGAAGCAATGGGCGGAATTGGCTTATCTTCGCCGAGCGACCCCAATAATGGCGTGTGATCATTGATGCTGGTAAAACGGTGGCCACAAACACATTGGTGGATCTTTTTCACCCCGTACACCACCGCCAAGCCCTCTTTCTCAATTTGCAAACATCTTCTTTCTGCATCAGTTAACATCCGGGAAGCGAACGCGATTGGTCATTTGCTGTTGTCTGCCATCTTACATGATAGGGTGGCCCCCATCCCATAGGGTAAAGCATCGCACGTTAAGGTTATGCATTTTTCTGGGTCAAAGTGAACTAGTAAATTGGACGATTGTAAAGCGAGCTTGACCTGTTCGAAGGCCTGTCGTTGCAAATCTTTCCAGTGCCAGCGCTGATATTTACTAAGGAGATGGTGTAAGGGCATTAATGTAACTGCTAGATTTGGTATAAATTGTCCATAATAATTGACCATTCCCAGAAATAATTTAAATTCTGCAACATTTCTCGGTGCAGGAACCGCTCTGATTTCTTTAACTTTATCTTCTAAGAGGTGGAGGCCTTTGACATCAACGTTAAACCCCCAAAATTGGAACTTCAACCTTGAAAGTGCCATCTGAGTGCCAGTCTGGTACTGCCAAGGTGCCCAGGTTGCACTGTGAGCCAGCAGGGGCAATGCCATGGTGCCAGGCTGGCACCACCAAGGGATGCCATGTGTGTGTCTGGGGGGGGGGGTGAGGGGGCCTGAGGATCAGTGAGATAGGGCTTGGGGGGGGGGGGGGGGGAGTGCAGGTTCAGGGGGAAGCACGGGGGCTTGAAAGATCGGGACGGCATCTAAAAATGGCGTCCCAATCTCTCCCTGCAGTGTGGAGTCTCAGCGAGCAGGGCTCCTCAGTCCAGGAAATGGGACTAAGTGCGACCTTAGCTGCTCGTTTCCCGCTGAGGCCCCGTCTTTAATCGGAGCCACATTAGATAGCATTGTCGTTCTCAGCGCTGCAAGCACCGGGAACCACGCAGTTAAAAGTGCTCGCAGTGGGACATGGTTCCCATTTGATTTGATTGTGCCCAAAGACACTTTTTTCTTATACTTCTGATTTTTACTCTTTTCCACACCTCTGTGTTTGTCTGTCTTGTGTGTATGTATGTAGAGGGTGGGGGCCGGTTAAAGTGGGGGATTAGGAATTCAGCAATAGTTAACCAGTTGTATTTGCTGCATATTTCATTGTAGCTCTTGTTCTAAATAAATAATATTGTGTTTACATTTACAATCCTGGTGACTGTAATTATTGTACAGCCAAAGGCCAAAGACTTTGGGTATTTTGATGAGAATTATTGGCTACTTCAATTGTGTTGTGACTCCGGGTCAAGTGGGGCTGGAATTGACTACACTCGCCCAGGGCGGCGTAACAATATCTGATGTTGTCCTCGTCCGCAGAAAATAATCTTCACCGAGCTAAGTGGAAAATTGCAACAGGTGAAAAGATGTTCCTTCGACCCTGTTTAATGTCAACATTTATTGCCTTAACTTTCACTGTCCTTTGTGATTGAGTTCTGCATTCTCTCTATCCACGAGCTGCTCTCAATAGACCCTGTGAATAGAACCGGGCTCCCAGAGAAAGATAGAGTGGAGTGTCTCACAAGGCAGGAAGGGAGATCTCCCAGAGCTGAGCCGGGAGCTTAGGGGAGTCATAAACCACACACCTAACAACTCCAGGAGCCAGGAGCCCCGACCTAACGTCTAATTAACAAGGCCACCGGTTTACATCCTACACAGAAATAAAATGGACAGAATTGCAGCATTCAATCTGCAAAGCACTCGTGAAAATCACATAATCTCCTGTAATAAAAATAGAATTTGAATTACTTGGTCACCGTAAACCAATGGCCCTGATAATTAATAGTCGCAAGTCAAGTAAAGGGCATTTTTATTTTTAAATCTGATGGTTCTTTCTGATGAGAAGCGGGCTGACCTGTTTTGTGTACATTGTCCCTTTACTTATTTTATACATACTTACTTTATACATAGGTCCCAGGCTTAGACCGTAAGACATAGGAACAGAATTAGGCCATTCGGCCCATCGAGTCTGCTCTGCCATTTGATCATGGCTGATATGTTTGTCATCCCCATTCTCCTGCCTTCTCCCCATAACCCCCGATTCCTATATTAATCAAGAACCTACCTATCTCTATCTGAAAGACACTCAGTGATTTGGCCTCCACAGGCTTCTGCGGCAAGAATTCCACAGATTCACCACCCTCTGGCTGGAGAAATTCCTCCTCATCTCAGTTTTAAAGGATTGTCCCTTCAGCCTGAGGCTGTGCCCTTGGGTTCTAATTTCTCCTACTCGTGGAAACATCCCTTCCACGTTAAATTGTAGGCCTCTACGGTATTCTGTAATACCTTTATTGGCTTTACGCCAATGAAGCCACAAAAGAAGCATATAGTTCAAAGGGCTTGTGTTTAGATATTGTAGTAATTGTGAAAGTGCGGATGCAGGCTTTCATGTTGTGTTGCTCACTCAAACCTTTACACTAGGGTTGCAAAGTTCCACAGGATAGGAGGGTCTTTAATCCTATCAGTTTTTATTTCCAGTGTTTCGTTCATTAAGCATCTGCCCACAGGGTTCTTCCAGTGCACTTGTTATGAGAGTTTTCTGGCGAGAGGCCTGCCCTGTGGCCCTCCCTGGTCTCCTGGCCCTGGGTGTTCCCTGGGCGCTGTTACTCGGTGCTGCTGGTGTCTGTGCTCCTCCAGCTCTGCAATTAGAAGAATTGCAACTCTACTGGCTCCCCTCTGATCTGTAAGCTGTGTAAAATGAGAGAGAGAGAGAGAGAGAGAAAGAGAGAGAGAGAAAGAGAGAGCCAGGTTGGTATCGCAGCTGTTTACCCTCAGTACCTCCAGCCACTCAATGTGCAGCCGGTCCTGGAAGCAGCCAGCCTGACAGCTTATCCAGCGGTTACCACTCACTCACATCCCAGGCGCCCTTCCATCTCTGCTGCTTGACCGGCCCCGGTCAATATCCTCACCCCTTCAGGGTCACCTCTGGCCTCCTGTCTGTTTGCCTCCTCCCTAAACTCTAGAGGTTCTGACAGGAGGTTTCAATGGTCGCCCATCTCTCATGGGCGGAGCCAACTGGACGATTCTGTCCACCTTGAGGGGTACTGGATCCTCAATGGCAGTCACTGGGGTCCGGCCCTTACACGGGCACCGCCCCTCTTGATCCCGAGCACCCACACAAGTGTTTATCCTCGAACCATGAGTTCTCACCCCTCTCCCTGACTGAGAATGTGAACAGCTGCGATTGTTAAGGTTGAACTCATGACGGCCAATTAATTTGAGTCTCAGGAATGTGAGAGGACACAATTACTTTCTGCCTCAGAGATAGGCTAGGCTAATAGACACCTTTCTTACTCAGGCTGGGTCATCCCGAGATCTCATTGCTGTCAGGCCTTTACACTTAAGACTCCTAAACAGCCGCTCCATTAGTTTTTAACACGTAACACCCTTCGTGGGCGTACACCTGATCACGTCATCAGAGAGGGCCTGGGAACATTGCGATTGGAAATCGCGCCGCCGCAAATCCTGCTTTTGGCCCCTCGTGATATTTCGTGGCCATGACGGGATTTGCATCCGTGGCAATTGGGCCCACTAAATCCCGCCCCAAATGTTTTTGTGATGTTGATTGACAGATAAATGTTGGGCAGGATACCTGGGATAACTCCATTGCTCTTCTCCGAAATAGTGTTACAGGATTTTTTTATATACACCTGGGTGGGCAGACGAGGCCTCGTTTTAAAGCCAAATTTGGCAGCTCTGACAGTGCAGCATTCCCTCAGGATTGCGCTGGAGTGTCAATTTTGAGTTTTGCTCTTAGGTAGAACTTGAGTGCGTTATATTTTAAATAATGACTTATCTGAAATATATATAATACTCTTGAATCCATCAGGATGATAAAATGACCAATAGTCTTCCTGTTGAAAGATTAACTATTTAATGAGTAATAAAATAATAAACTGTGAGTCCTTTTACTCAATACTAAACTAACTCTAAATAAATAAAGTACAATATAGATAACTATATAACTATGCACAATTATAATAAACTAGTTCTAACTTCTCTCACTCTAGCTATTCTATGTCTTGTTCACTGTTCTGGATCACACTCTCTAACTTACTAAAAAGAGCGGGAATCCAGTTCTTATAGTATCTGACTGTGAAACATCAAGTGTTGAAATGACTACTACATTTACATACATTGATCATGTATGTGGATATCTGAATACCACTACAGAGCGGACAGGTCTCTGACTCAGAAGTTAAATTGCTACTAGCTGACCCACGGTTATCACCAAGCAGAACAAACACAATCAGTCATTTTTGGCCAGCTCCCCCCCCCACCACCGTTTTCTGTCACATGTCATTCGGTTGCATTCCAGGCTGCCTCCTCAAAGTTTTTTGTATCCGTTTCAAGAGACACGTTTATAAGCCATCGGATCGCTTCAAAGGGTGGGATTTTCCAGCCCTTCCAGCCGGTCGGATCTTCCAGTCCCGCAGTTGGTGCCCCCCCCCCCCCCCCCACACCAACACAGCGGGTTTCCCAATGGGGGGGAACAGGCGAGCCACGCAAAACACTATAGATGTCGGGGGGACTGGAAGATCCCGCCAGCAGCCTCCACAGCCAGAAAACAAGCTACTGGGGGGTGGGTTGGTGGTGGTTGGGGGTGGGGGGGTGGGAGGGGGGGGGGGGGGTGGGGGGGTGGGCCTCAGTGCAAAAGTTGCCCATTCGGCCCATCAAGTCTGCACCGACCCTCCGAAAGCGCACCTCACCTAGGCCCACTCCCCTGCCCTATCCGTGTAACCCCACCGAACCATTGGATACCAAGGGGCAATTTATCCACCAAACCTACACATCTTTGGACGGTGGGAGGAAACCGGAGCACCTGGAGGAAACCCACGCAGACACAAGGAGAAACTGCAAACTTCACACAATCACCCAAGGCCGGAATGGAACCCGGGTCCCTGGTGCTGAGTGGCAGCAGTGCCAACCACTGAGCCAACGTGCCTCTAGGCTTAATTTCTTGTGGTGCAAAGTGATCTATCTCTCGCCGAAAATAATACGGTTTATTCATTGGAAAGTTTGCATGGAGCAGATATACAAGGGCTGCAGGAAGAACAAGGCCCTGCTTTGGATAACAAGGGATCTTGGAGGGGGAGAAAGATTTGCTGAGGCTTGGAACTATCATTCTCCCACACCCAGAGCTTACACCTATGTTTTCATTGCTTTCTTCCAAGGAAAAAAGCCATGAGGCTTCCAGAATTATGTTTTTATTGTTCTAAATGTGAGGATAATGGTTTGAACAATCTGGAGACTAATGCACTTTGACAAATGAGCTTAAGGGGTCAATACGAAAGCGGAGCCCAGTTATCACTTGTATTATTCGATCTGAGAAAGGAAAACAAATGGAATATTTCATTTAACCCTATGGCCACCACAACCCTATTTACTTTCAGGCAAACCTTTGTTTCCAATAACATTAACTTATGTTTCTGTTTGCAAAGTTATCTCTGATTTCTGTGCGAACCAATAATATTTCACACCCACGAGGCATTCTGGACTCGGATGTAAATGAGATTGAGCCAGTTTAGAATTTGACTGACATTCAGGGAATATGAAAATTAGTCCTGGACGTGCTAACCTGGTAACCAAAAAAACAGGAACTTTACCTCAGCCTTTGTTTTTTGTTGTCAGGCTTAATACAAGTGTTAGACTCCTTTTCCATGTAGATCACATGCTGGCAAGGATCCCAGAATATTAATGCCAACTGCATCCACCTCACCATATCTGACTTGTAAAATGTCCAATTGGATTTTAGAAATAAGTTCACATTGTTTCGCTATCTCTAACGTGACAAGAGGAAACATCATCCTGAAAGACAGAAATCATTCATTTTTTTCCTCCAAAAATGAATTGTCGGTAAATGTTATTGAAGTATATTGTATGACAATCCTAGTTCACTTTGCAAAAAGTGTCAAACAGATCTGTTTGTCTCAATACAGTATGTGGCACTCTGAGATACCGCACTACAATTACAGTTACAGCTTCTTTTTGTAGTATTCATTCATGGTAACTATACAGCCCAAGGGTTTTTCCACGGTTTCCACCCCTTCAGTATGCAGAATCACAGAATTGTAACAGTCCAGAAGGAGACCATATGGCACATTATGTCTCAACTGTTTCCCTGAATGAGCAACTCACCTCGTTCTGTTTCCTGCCTTCTCCCTTAAACCCGGCACATTCTTCCTGTTCAGGTAACAGTCTAATTCTCTTTTGAACGTTTAAGTTGATCCTGCCTCCACTGCACTGTCAGGCAGTGCATTGCAGACGCTAACCGTGCGGGCAGGCACGGTAGCACAGTGGTCAGCACAGTTGCTTCACAGCTCCAGGGTCCCAGGTTCAATTCCCGGCTTGGGTCACTGTCTGTGCGGAGTCTGCACGTTCTCCCCGTGTGTGCGTGGGTTTCCTCCGGGTGCTCCGGTTTCCTCCCACAGTCCAAAGATGTGCAGGTTAGGTGGATTGGCCATGCTAAATTGCATCTAGTGTCCAAAACAACTTAGGTGGGGTTACGGGTGGAGGTGTGGGATAGGGAGGAGGTGTGGGCTTAGGTAGGGTGTTCTTTCCAAGGGCCGGTGAAGACTTAATGGGCTGAATGGCCTCCTTCTGCACTGTAAATTCTAACCACTCGCTGCGTGAAAAAGCCTCTCCTCATATCACTTTTGCTTGTTTTAGTCGTTACTTTCAATCTGTGCTCTCGCGTTCGCGATCCTTTCACGAGTGGGAACAGTTTCTCCTTCCAGTCCCCTCAAGGTTTTGGACATCCCAATTAGATTTGACCTCCTCTCAGCCTTCTTTTCTCCAAGGGAAACAGTCTTAACTTCTCCAACCCAATTTCATAGCTGAAATTCCTCCCCCCTGGAACCAGTCCTGTGAATTAATATGGAGGGAGAGCCTTAGACAGTAACCATTCCCCATTGCGTCTCAGTGATGGCTGCCCCAAGCTTTAGTGCATCCCTCAGCACAGGGTTTTTCAAAGTCAGGGTCACTACCCGATCCCAGGAGAAGCGCCCAACAGCTGTTACCGGCTTTTACATCGAGAATTGCGGCCGCTGTCGTCTTTTAAATGGAAATTCATTAGGCTGCGTGGAGTCTTCCAGCCAGAAGCAGCAGCAGAGAGCAGCTCACACACCCTGCACATAGAATTGACGTGAAGTGCCCTCCAGGCCTGCTTTTGGCATCAAAGCAGGGAGCAGATTTGCTTCGATTTTGTTGCTGCTGGCAAGCAAGGCAAGTGAACTGCAATGAGCAATGATTTTCTGAAAAGTAAGTGATGGTCAGAGATTCAAATGGGCAGTTTCCCACAACAGAACATGCTGGAGAGCTGCTCAGGAGAGTCCAGGGCAGGACAGAGCAGTGCTAGTGTTCGAGCTCCAGGGCCTCTGGTTAACGGCTGAAAAATGAAACTTAACTCGGGACAAAGAAGTACACAGATGATTTCTTGAGGTATGTGTGGTATTATAGGTATTACGGTACCTGATAGGTTGAAGCACAATTGGTGGAAACTGTATGCTTTCTATTGGTTAGGATGTGTGGTAGCTCCGCCCTGCTAGGCGGGGTATAAGAACCTGTGACGCCCCAGCAGCCTTCATTCTGTATCTGAGCTGCTGGGGGAAACATCTAGCTTATTAAAGCGTTCAGTTGGACTACAACCTCGCTTTAGTGGTCATTGATCGTGCATCAGTATGGTTTTGTCAATTGTGACAAAGGTTGCGAAGGTCATTTTGCTTGTGTCGCGAAGGTCGGTCAGCCGGCATGGGTCCCAAAGGTTGGCCTGTTTCTGAAAGTAGAAAAAGTTTGAAAAGCGCATAGTCCGAGACCTTGGAATGTGCCAGCCTGCACCACGCGGCCATCAACATTGCACTGGAAGACCAGCAATTTTCAAACAGAGTGTGATGAACGGTTACTGCCTTGTCATCATGTAAGGTGATGTCCCCTTTAAGACCGGGCTTGGAACCCTGGGGACTCCACCTCTGGCTCCGCCCATCTGTGAGCCGTATATAAGGGGCTGCCTTGTGGGCTGTGCAGCAGTTAGCACATGTCTCGGCTCTAGCATAGTTCTTAGTCTATTAAAGCCTTCTTTACCGTTTACACTCTAAGCGTCGTTATTGAGGGTACCTCAATTTAATAGACTAAACTGAATCAGGATGGACGCAGGCCTAAAACCAGAGAAGCTCAACCTGGAAGCACGGACACCAGAGGCAAGGGAAATTTTTCAATACTGGCTGCAGTGCTTCGAGGCCTACCTGGACTCCGCAGAGATTCCCATCCTGGGGCCACACAAGCTGAGCCTACTCCATGCCCGAGTGAGTCACAGAATCTATGCCACGCTCGAAAAGGCGACGACTTATGACGAGGCAGTTGAGTTACTCCGCAAGCGGTTTGTCAAACCCATCAACGAGGTACACGCCAGGCATCTGCTCTCTACCTGTCGGCAGCGCTCGGGGCAATCGCTAGACGAATTCGTCGAGAAACTCTCCGCGGTTGCTAGGGACTGTGACCATCAGGATGTGACAGGGGAAGTCCATATGAACCTGCACATCAGAGACGCTTTCGTGTCCGGCATCCGCTCGACCTACATCCGGCAGCGGCTGCTCGAAAACGGGGCAAAAAACCTCCAGGACACGCTAACGCTCGCCTCCTCGCTGGAGGTGGCCCGACATAACTTGGGTACGTACCCCGCGGACTCTGCGAGCCCCCCCCGGACTTCCTCAGACTCAGCCGTATTACAGGCCTGCGCCACGCGGTGACCCGCTCACCATGGGGGCACACCGTGCTACTTCTGCGAACAGGGCCAACATCCACGCCCACGCTGCCCAGCCCGCTCCGCGATCTGCAGCGACTGCGGGAAGAAGGGGCATTTTGCGAGGGTCTGCCTGGCCAGACCCAGGGGCCAGAAAAACAAAGAACAGCCGGCCGGAAAATCAGGCTGTCAGGCCCGCAGGCCTCACAATGCGGCTGCGCACCGACCCGACACGCCCCCTTCTGACGCATCATCAGCCTCGTGCGAATCATGGGAGCGGTCATCTTGTCGGCGGCCATCTTCTCGACCCGACACGTGCAACCGACGGCAGCGGCCATTTTACGAGTCTGACTCGGCTGAGGACTCCGACTACCCGTGAGTGGGAGCGATCAACCTCGACCAAACTCGGCCAAAACACCTGCAGAACTCCATGATGCAGGTCCAGGTCAACGGGCGCGACACTGCATGCCTCTTCGACTCCGGGAGCACGGAGAGCTTTATCCATCCTGAAACGGTAAGGCGCAGCTCCCTACGCACCCATCTCGCATCCCAAACCATAGCCCTCGCATCTGGGTCCCACTCGGTACAGATCAAGGGGTACTGTATTGCGGATCTCTCGATCCAGGGCGCCAAATACAGCCATTTCAAATATTATATCCTCCCTCACCTCATTGCCCCCCTGCTGCTCGGACTGGATTTCCAGTGCAGCCACCGAAGCCTGACACTGAAGTTCAGAGGACCCTTGCCCCCCCCCTCACGGTATGCTGCCTTGCGACACTGAAAGTCGCACCCCCCTCTCTATTTGCGAACCTCACTCCCGACTGTAAGCCAGTTGCCACCAGGAACCAGCGCTACAGTGCCCAAGATATGACTTTTATCAAGTCAGAGGTCCAGCGTTTACTGGGAGAGGGGGTCACCGAGGCTAGCAACAGCCCTTGGAGAGCGCAAGTGGTCGTAGTCCGGTCCGGGGAGAAGAAACGGATGGTCGTGGATTATAGCCAGACCATAAACCGATTCACGCAGCTTGATGCGTAACCCCTTCCTCGTATCGCGGAAATGGTAAATCGGATCGCCCAATACCGAGTCTTTTCCACGGTCGACCTCAAATCCGCCTACCACCAGCTCCCCATCCGACCAAAAGACCGCCCCTATACTGCCTTCGAAGCAGCCGGCCGGCTCTTCCACTTCCTCAGGGTCCCCTTCAGTGTCACAAATGGGGTCTCCGTCTTTCAAAGGGCGATGGACCAAATGGTGGACCAGTACGGTTTGCGGGCTACATACCCGTACTTGGACAATGTCACCATCTGCGGCCGTGACCAGTAGGACCATGACGCTAACCTCAAAGTTCCTCCAGACCGCCCGAGCCCTTAACCTGACCTATAACGAGGAAAAATGCATTTTCCCCACCACCCGGCTAGCCGTCCTCGGCTATGTCGTGGAAGACGGGGTCCTAGGTCCCGACCCCGACCGCATGCGCCCCCTTAAGGAACTCCCTCTCCCCTGCAGCCTCAAGGCCCTCAAACGGTGCTTGGGGCTTTTCTCTTATTACGCCAGTGGGTCCCCAAGTATGCGGACAAAGCCCGCCCACTCATAAAGACCACCATTTTTCCCCTCTCGGCTGAGGCTCAATTGGCCTTCAACCGCATCAAGGCCGACATCATCAAGGCCGCTATGCACGCGGTGGACGAAACCATTCCTTTCCAGGTAGAGAGCGATGCATCAGACATCGCCCTGGCTGCTACCCTCAATCAGGAAGGCAGACCAGAAGCGTTCTTCTCCCGAACCCTCACTGCCTCCGAGGTTCGACACTCTGCAGTCGAAAAGGAGGCACAAGCCATTGTGGAGGCTGTGCGGCGCTGGAGACATTACCTCGCCGGTAGGAGGTTTACCCTCGTCACATACCAACGGTCAGTCGCCTATATGTTCGATAACACGCAACGGGGCAAAATAAAAAATGATAACATTTTGAGGTGGAGTATCGAACTCTCCACCTACACGTACAATATCAAGTATCGTCCAGGGGACCTCAACGAGCCCCCAGATGCCCTGTCCCGCGGCACATGTGCCAACGCGCAGGACGACCGCCTGCAAGCCATCCACAATGACCTCTGCCACCTGGGAGTTACCCGGCTCGTCCATTTTACCAAGTCCCGCAACCTACTTTACTCGACCAAGGAGGTGAAGGCCATGGTCAGGGCCTGCCAGGTCTGTGCGGAGTGCAAACCGCACTTCTACCGGCCAGACAAGGTTCGGCTCGTGAAGGCCTCGGGTCCCTTTGAGCGACTGAGCGTGGACTTCAAGGGGCCCCTCCCGTCCACCAATCGTTATGCCTATTTCCTCACCGTCATCGATGAGTTCTCCCGTTTCCCATTCCCTGCCCCGACATGACCTCAGCCACCGTGATTAAGGCACTGCACAGCATCTTCACTCTGTTTGGTTTATGAGCGATGAATTACGTCAGTATCTGCTCAGCAAAGGCATCGCCTCTAGCAGAACGACCAGTTATAACCCGCGGGGAAACGGGCAAGTGGAGAGGGAGAACGCGACAGTGTGGAAGGCTGTCCTTCTGGCCCTGCGGTCGAGAAGTCTCCCAACTACCCGCTGGCAGGAGGTCCTACCCGATGCCCTACACTCCATTAGGTCACTCCTCTGCACGGCCACAAATGAGACCCCTCACAACCGGTTGTTTATCTTCCCCAGGAAGTCTACCTCCGGGGTCTTGCTTCCACCTTGGCTGATGGCTCCTGGTCCTGTTCTTCTCCGGAGGCACACGAGGAGCCATAAAACGGACCCCCTGGTTGAAAAGGTCCGACTGCTCCACGCCAACCCCACTAATGCCTACGTTGAGTACCCCGACGGCAGGCAAGATATGGTTTCCCTTCGGGATCTGGCACCCGCTGGATCCTCCACTACAGACGCCCCTTCTCACGCCGCTCCCCTGCAGGACCCGGCGCCCCCTACAGCACACCCCCTTCCGGCCCTACCCCCCGTTGGTAAGCACCTCCCGCACGCCCCCCCTTTACTACCCCGCTGGCGCCGGCACCGCTACCCCCGGCCCTGCATAGTTACCCTGCCCCGACCCGGACCGAAGCTCCGACCGCTGTGCTCCCGGATGTACCCTCCACCGGGACGTCCGTGCCCGCCGCACCACCGCCCTAACTGAGGAGGTCGATGAGGACGATCCGGCCACCGAGATGGATGGACCTATGATGGCATTTCACCCCCGCCGGACTCTTTTTTTAAACAGGGGGTGAATGTGATGAACGGTTACTGCCTTGTCATCATGTAAGGTCATGTCCCCTTTAAGACCGGGCTTTGAACCCTGGGGACTCCGCCCATCTGTGAGCCGTATAAAAGGGGCTGCCTTGTGGGCTGTGCAGCAGTTAGCACATGTCTCGGCTCTAGCATAGTTCTTAGTCTATTAAAGCCTTCTTTACCGTTTACACTCTAAGCGTCGTTATTGAGGGTACCTCACAGAGCAAAGAGCGCCTTTCATCAAGTTGATTCTCCTCCAGCAGTAGTTGGTGTTTATCTTGAAGTTGGTTCCTTGGAACAGCCTATCGAGCACAGAGTCCTACATTATGGAACTGCTCGGGATAACCCTGACAAAAACTATTGTGCTTCTTCCCAGGTCTGTGATGCAAAGGCACATTCCAGTCGGAGGTGGGACTCATCGCTTCCCCCCAAGGTATCCACCTCGAGGACTATGCTTATCATTGTCATCATCATTAGAAGCCACTCACCATCCTGACTTGGAAATATTTCGCCGTTCCTCCACTGTCGCTGGGTCAAAATGCTGGAACTCCTTCCCTAACAGCACCGTGTGTGTATCTACACCACGTGGACTGCAGCAGTGCAACAATGCAGCTCACCACCACCTTCTCAAGGGCAATTAGGGATGGGCAATGAATGCTGACCTAACCAGCGACGCCCACACCCCATGAACCAACAATGTTAATCTCACTTTACCCCAATTAGCACATCAATAAAGTTGGAAACCAAGCCTCTCGCTCCCTTCTTGGCAGATACTCTTGAACCCACTTACTACAGCCTAGATCACTTCCCAACTGGAGGCATGGGGGCACGGTAGCACAGTGGTTAGTACCGTTGCTTAACAGCTCCAGGGTCCCAGGTTCAATTCCCGGCTTGGGTCACTCTCTGTGCGGAGTCTGCACGTTCTCCCCGTGTCTGCGTGGGTTTCTTCTGGGTGCTCCAATTCTCTCCCACAGTTCAAAGATGTGCAGGTTAGGTGGATTGGCCATGCTAAATTGCCCTTAGTGTCCAAAAATGTTGGGTGGGGTTACTGGGTTACGGGGACAGGGTGGAGGTGTGGGCTTAGGTAGGGTGCTCTTTCCAAGGGCCGGTGCAGACTCGATGGGCCGAATGGTCTCCTTCCGCACTGTAAATTCTATGATTCTATGATTCTCTGATCATGTTCGATCAGCGAGCTGCAGAAGATTGCCTGCTGGGCGATCGCAATTTCCATTCAAATGGGACACAATGTTAATCGTGGCTTGGGCCCCAGGTTGATATGCAAAGCAATTACTCTGCCAACCTGGTACCTGCTTTTGGATGCGCCTTACATTATTTCTGCACCCTTTTCATCTACAAATGAACAGTGGAAGGAGCAAAGTCGAAGCACATTGAGTGTCTCAATTCTTTAAAAGAGACAAAGAATCGATTGTAGTCAATATAAACGACCAAAACTAAAGCAGGAATATAAACAGAAAAGGAAAGAAAATAGGAGAAAAAAACATTCGAGAAGGCATATGCATAAAGCGTTTACATGTTTTTACATAAAATTGTCTTTTAAATGTGTAGCCATTTGATTAACTTCCAGTAATACTTGATAATTCCTGGTGCTTGGTTATCTGTAATGCTGTGGTGTTAACATTTGCATTACTTTCAGTATAGTGTGTGGAGCCAGGAGTCTAAGTGTAAAGAACAACAAAGTCACATGTACAATGTGCATGAATAACGAGTGCTCAGCAAATATTACCTGACACAACACACTTCTGTTAAAAAGCAGTAGTGTTTGGTTCACCATCCATTCATAATCATTGGGTGAAAAATGTAACTTTCTGCTTACTCCTCGATGGACGCCTGGGCTCATCTGTTTATGTGGAAGGGAAAGGAGGAAGGATAGATCTTTCATTCATAGTGCATTGTATCATTTCCTCAGGACGTCCCAGAGTGGTGCACATCCATGAATTACTTTTAAAGTGCAGTCACCATTTTTTTTTTGTCGGCAAGCAGTTTGCACTAAGCACGCCAATGCATTTCTGGTTGTGCTGAATGAAGGAAGCCGCTCGGCCAGTGTGACATTATGGGAAATGTTCAGAACTCAAAGGGTTAATGTCATATCATAATTAACCACTAGATGGTGCTAGATGCAGAACTAGACGACGCACTGACTCACAGACTTCTGGGAGAAGGCTGGAGGGAAGAGCATAGAAGTAGTGAGAGCGATCAGAATACAGTTATAGATCGAGTGTAAAGACTAGTGTGTGTAGATTGTAGATTACTAGACTATTGTTTAATAAGAAGTGGTCGAGCTTTAATAAGTAGTGTAAATAAATGTTAGCTTTGTTAATAAACTGATCTTCTGTGGTCTTGTGAACACAACAACCTCCATCCTGATAACAAGTATCACGAAGAACTCCACAGCCAGGATACTGAGAAGACTCTGGCACAGAACTAGGTTCAGTGGCCGGCCTGGTATTGATTTGACGTGGAGCTGCTCTGTTTTTATGCAGCTCCAGTACACTCGCATAGTTGTTGGCGAGACTGGAAATTGCTCAGGTGCATGGACATCGGCAGTCAGTGCAGCTCCATGTTTGCTGTTATAAAAATGTGTATGGGCGGCGTGTATAACTTCAGAGCCGCCACCCCAGATTGTATTGGAGAAATCGATGGCAGTAATGGAGGGGTGGAATGATGACAGGTAGGGGGAAGCAACCAGATGAACAAGGATGAATTGGTCAGAAATTTAATTTGCAATGTCTACCAACAGGGTGTCTCAAATTGGCGTGATTCCGACCCTAGAATTAGAATCCATGCAATGGAGATGGAGGCCATTCGGCCTATCGAGTCAGTACTGACCCTCCGAAAGAGCACCCTGCCTAGGCCCACCCTTCCCCCTCCGCCCCATCCCCATAACCCCACCTAACCTTTGGACACTATGGGGCAATTTAGCTGGCCGATCCAGCTAACCTGCACATTTTTGGACTGCGGGAGGAAATCGGAGCACCCGGAGGAAACCCACGCAGATACGGGGAGAATGCGCAAACTTCACACGCAGTCACCCAAGGTCGGAATCTGACCTGGGTCCCTGGCGCAGTGAGTGCTAACCACTGTGCCACCGTGCCACCCGTCATTTTGTCCGGCGACTCAGAATAAGGGGGATAAAAATTAGTCCTCGTGAAATGGGAGATGGCAAATCGGCCATCTGTTTTAAACCGCATCCTATTTTATTTTCCATTGAGGATGACGGAAAAACATCAGTATCAGTGCTGTGTAAAAGAGGGGGACAATTTGCTATTTCCCAATCCAGACTATCATCAAAACCAACTTCACCTCCCCAGGTCAATCGGGTAGACAATTTCTTCTCTGCTGAACACCGGACATAGGAACACAGGACTTATGAGCAAGAGTAGGCCATTTGGCCCTTCGAATCTGCTCCACCATTCGACAAGATCATGGCTCATCTGATTATGGCCTCAGCCCCATTTTCCTGGGGGACGTCCAATGATGTCATGTGAGAGCAAATCGCACGAAAGGTGGCTCCCGCCAGGGTCTTTGTCTTTTTATCCCTTTTACCCATTCTTTCTGAGGATTTTTATGTCCAGACTCGGTTGGTTGATCTAGGGAACATTTACTCGATGGAGGTTTGTCAAAGGTTTCAACAAAAAAGCCTACTGGGAAGAAAACCCAGGTTGGTAGTCCGATGAAGGAATCTGAAGGAGAGAAGATGGCGGAGGTGGTCACGCCCATTACAGTAAACACGCTAGCTGTGGTGATGCCGCAGGAATTGGAAAGATTTGGGAAGCAGATGGACAGGCATTTTGAGTGGCAAGGTAAAGAGTTGAAGGAATCCTTTAAAGCCATTATTGGGGAGGCATTGGGCCGAATCCGAGAGCAGCTGGGTAAGACCTTGTAAGACATAGAGGAGGCCTTGTTGCAGCCTATGGAAAGTTTGCCTCATTGGAAGTGGAGTTGCTGCTCTTGGCGGAGGATAACAAGACCCTGAGGGCAAAAGTGGATGATCTGGAGAACAGGTCAAGGCGGTTGAACCTCAGGATGCTGGGGCTGCCGCTTTCATTGTTTCCCGAGGAAGGTGCCGGTCCTGGAATGAGCAAAGAAGAACTGCAACATTGACTGGGACGGGTACACAGTGCAGGTCTACCAGGACATTGGGACCGAGCTGGCGAAGAGGCGTGCAGCCTTCAACGAGGTGAAGGTGGTATTCTACAGCAAAGGAGCGCGATTCGAGGTGGTGTACCTGGCACGATGGACTCAAAAGATCTTTTCTTTGAAACACCGGAGCTGGCAGAGGCCTTCATTAGAGAGAAGGGCCTGGGACCGGTCTAAGGAGGGCCGAAGGGCACTTTGTCTATGAGACACGGGCCGGAGGGGTTGATGATATTTAATTACAATGTGTTAATATTTCTTCTTCCTATTTTTTCTTGGATGTTGGGGTTGTAAAAGAGATGTTTGATAGGCTACGGGTAGGAGAAGAGGAGCATAGCAAGGATTTGGGCACTTGGGTGGGGAGAGCGGGCTAGGAGGGATTCGGCTGTTGTTTTTGTTGGCTTTTTGGATGGAGACCCTGGGTGGGGCTACCTCAGTAGCAAGCAGGAGCAGCTAGTGACTGGGAGTGGAGTGGGGAGAGGGACTACGATTCATTGGGCCAGTTTTGGTGAGGCACAATGGGTCAAGTTGTTTGTTTGGTGGGTGGAAGGGGTTGTCTGAGGCGACAGGTAGTCTGCAAGATTGGGGGGAGGGGGGATATACTGGGTGGGGGAGGTGTTGGGGAAGGGGAGAGCTAACGGTGACAGAGGATTTTCTTTGTCTCAGTCCTTGGGATGGGGCCGGTGGCTGTCTTCAGGGGACCTGGGACCCCGAAATGTGTAAGGAGGGGATGATTTATCACGGTGGTAATGGCTGAGTCGAGGGTGAGGAGCGGGGTGAGAGACCCCCGAGAAGGTTAGCCACCTGGAATGCGCAGGGCCTGGGGGAGGCCTGTGAAAAGGGCAAGAATGTTCTCCCATTTAAAGGGTATGGGGGCCAATGTGGGTGTGGGACCAGACCTGGCTGCGGAAGGCCTGGGTGGTGCTGGCCAGGTGTTTCGTTCAGTCTTTGAATTCAGGGCCTGGAGGCGTGGCGATTCTAATCAACAAAAGTGCCCATTTTCAGGCAGGGTAAAGAGTTCTTGGGTATTTCCCCTGGTGCACAAGGTGCACTCGAGGATAGATATTTTTGTCATGGGTAGGTCACTTGTCCCCGTGGTGAAAAAGGCAGAATATTCAACAATGGTTATTTCTGATCATGCTCCGCACTTGGTGAATCTGATGTTAGAGGCGGGTCGGACGCAGCGCATTGGTTGGAGGTTGGATGTAGGGCTTTTATCAGACATTGGGTTCTGCAGTAAGGTTTCTGCGGCCAGAAGGGAATATGTGGAGTTTAACGAGAATGTGATGGTCTCGCCCTCTACTCTGTGGGAGACGTTGAAGGGGGTGATTAGAGGGGAGACCATATCGGGCAAGGTACACTTGGATTGGTCGGACAAGAAGAAGCGCCGGACGTTAGTGGATGAAATCCTGGGAATGGTCCATGGGTATGCGAGCGACCCAACTCTGGAACTATCAGCACACAGGATACAGCTGCAAATGCAGTTCGACCTGCTGTCTATGGAGAGGGTGGTGCGCTAGCAGAGGCATTTGAAGGGGGTGCTGCATGAGTATGGGAAGAAGGCCAGCCACCTCTTGACTCACCAGCTAAGGCAACAGGGGCCTGCTGGAGAGATCATTCAGGTTAGGGATTCAGAGAGCCAGGGTGATCTCGCCCCCAGACAAGATGAGTGGGGCATTTCAAGCCTTTTATGAGAGCTTTCGAGGTCGGAGCCACCAGGGGGTGAGTGGAGAATGGCAGAGGTTTTAGAGGGCCTGGGGTTTCCCAAGGTGGGGGAGGAATTGCGGGAAGAGCTGGAGGTGTCTTGGGACTGGAGAAGCCTTCGGAAAGTTGCAGACGGGCAGGATGCCAGGGCTGGATGGGTTCCCGGTAGAATTTTACAAAAGTTTGCAGGTCAGTTTGTTCTGTTATTTATTGGGATGTTTAATGATTCCCCAGAGTGGGGTTCTCTCCCTGAGATATTGAGGCAGGCATCCGTCTCCCTTCTCTTGAAACAGGATAAGCATCCCACAGAGAGGCGGTGGTGAGGTGGGATTGTGACTGGACTAATAAACCAAACCCAGGGTAATGCTTTGGGGACCCGGGTTCGAATACTGCAGATGGTGAAATTTGAATTCAATAAAAAGCCGGAATTAAAAAGATGACCATGAAACCATTGCCCATTGTTGTCAAATCCCACCTGCTTCACTGATATCCTATAGGGAAGGAAATCTGCCACCCTAACCTGGTCTGGCCTACATGTGACTCCAGACCCGCAGCAATGCGGTTGACTCTTAGCTGCCTCAAGGGCAATTAGGGATGGGCAATAAATGCTGGCCCAGCCTGCGACACCCACATCCCGTGAACAAATAAAAAAAAGAGTCTGGGTCATATCACTCGATTTCACTGCTCAATGTAGATGCAAAGACAATGTAGATGCAAAGATCATGGTGCTGAGGTTCCACCCAGTCTCCCGGAGGTAGTTGGAGTGGACCAGAAAGGATATGTGAAGGGCTGAAAGATGTAACCAACATGCTCAGTGTGGTTCCCACGCCAACGGCCAGACCTGAACTGGAGATAATCGTGTCGCTGGGCAGAGAATAAGGGATCTTGGAGAAGTTCGGACTGGGCCTTGAGTTTATGTTGTTGTACCTGTAAAATCCCAGATACTTCGATCAGTGTATTAATCAAACGTTTTACTCAGATGTCTTTATTGATGACGCAAACATAGGACAACACAAGTATAAAATCAAACTAACTTTATTCAATGTAACAGTGTTGTGGGTGTGGTTGTTGTATGTGGCTCCTTCCACCAGCGTGTGTACCAACACCAGGGTAAAGAGTTCTTGGGTATTTCTCGGGGTTATTTCGGCTACATAGGGGGCCCAGGCAGGGGTGTCCTATGTCTCCCCTCTTGTTCGTGCTGGTGATTGAGCCACTGGCTATTGCCCTAAGGGCCCCAAATAAGTGGAGAGGAATTGTTAGAGGTGGGCTGGAGCACATTGTATGCGGATGACCTTTTGCTATTCGTGAGGGATCTGGGGCCAGTGATTGGGGGCATAATGCATAAATTGAAGAACTTTTGCTCCTTCTTGGGATACGAGTTAAATTTAGGGTAGAGTGAGTACTTTGTGGTTGGCACCTCGGGGAGGGGAGCTGGTCTGGGGGGTGCTATCTTTCCGCCTGGCAGGGGCTAGCTTTCAGTATTTAGGGGTCCAGGTGGCGAGGGTTTGGGCGCGGCTATGTAAATTAAATTTTACCAGCCTAGCGGGTGGGGTTAAGGCTTCCCGGCAAAAGTGGGACAACCATTGGTTGGCCGGGTTCAACCATCAAAATGAGCATCTTACCGAAGTTCGTATTCTAATTTCAGTGCCTTCCGATGTTTTTACCCAAGTCATTTTATCAAAGGATTGAGGAGCTTATATCAGGTTTTACGGAGGCAGGTACAACCCAGAGGATTTGGAGGGGGATCCTACAGAGGGATAGACAGTTGAGGGGGGGGCACTGCACTGCCAAAGTTGATGGTTTATTACTGGGTTGCCAACGTAGAGAAGGTGTTGGGGTGGTGTGCAGACCCGGGGTCTCCCTGGATGCGGATGGAGTCTGGGTCTTGCAGAAGGTCCAGTTTGGGGGCGTTGGTGACGGCATCTCTGCCTTTTGTTCCGCCAAAGTACTCTTCAAGCCCAGTGGCTCCCTCCACTTTAAAAATATGGAGACGACTCCATCAGTATTTCAAACTGGGGTCAGCATCAAGGCGGGCCTCTATTTGTATGAATCACCTGCTTGAACCGGCAAAGTTGGATGCCACAATTGGTGGGTGGAAGGGGAAAGGGGTGGAGAGGCTGAGTGATTATTTTTTGAGGGGCGATTTTCAGCCTGGAGGAGCTGAAAGAGAAAGTCGGGCTCTTGAGCTCGGACACGTTTCGGTACTTCCAGGTTTGAAATTTTGTTCGGCGGACGTTCCCAACATTTCCGGTGGCACCATCTTCAACCGTAGTGAACAGGCTTCTTTCCTGCTCGGGGTGGGAAGAGGGTAGTTTGTCCGGCATATATGGTCGGATTTTGGGTGAAGAGTTGGTCTCGGTGGAGGGGGTGAAGGCCAAATGGGAGGAGGAGCTGGGACCCACGCTGGAGTCGGAGGTGTGGAGTGAATCCCTCCGTGGGGTGAACGAGGCTGAGCCTGATCCAGCTGAAGGGGAGTGTTTAGAGCGCACCTCACCAAGGCCGGAATGAGTCGTTTCCTTGTGTGGGTTGAGGATTGGTGCGAGCGCTGTTCGAGCGGGTCTGCGAACCACACGCTCATGTCCTGGTCCTGTCCCAAGCTTGTGTGTTTCTAGGATTCTTTCTTCAGCATCATATTGGCAATCCTGAACATTGAGTTGCAGCCCTACACTTTAGTGGCTATATTCAGAGCATCGGGCCTGCCGGATCTGCGGGGGCTGATGCCTTGGCATTTGCTTCGCTGGTTGCTTGGAGGCAAATCCTCCTGAGTTGGAGACCGGTGGTGCCACCTGGCGCCTCAGCGTGAATAGGTGACTTAATGGAGAAGGTCAAATATACCGTAAGGAGGTCAATTAAGGGTTCTACCATAGATGGCAACCGTTCATATTGTACTTTAAGGAATTGGTCACTGTTAGCTGTTGGAGGGTGGGGGGAGTAAGGGGTGAGGGGTGGGCTTGTTTGGCTATTGTTCTTATTAATTGGCTTAATGTAGCTGTTTGTAATTTTTGTACTTTTTGTATTTTGGGGTTTAAAATGATAAAAATGTAATTAAAATATTTTCCCCAAAAACCTCAATTTTCCTGACTGCCCTCGCATAACCTTAGACTCCCTTGTCTATCGAAAATCTATCTAACTCAGCCCTGAATAAATTCAATGACCCAGCCTCTACTGGTCCCTGGGGAAGAGAATTCCACTGAGAGAAAATGTTCCCATCTCCACCTTCAAAGGAAGCTTCTTACTTTTAAAATGTGTCCCTAAGTTTTAGTCTCCCCGGCAAGAGGAAATAACCTCCTGGTGTCCACCCTATTCAGTTCCCTCGGGATCTTAAATATTTCAACACGATCACCTCTCATTCTTCCAAACTCCAAAGGGTAGAAGGCCCAAACTGCTCAACCTTTCTTCATTAGATAAGCCCTTCAACCCAGAAATGAGTTGAGTTAGCCTTCTCCGAACTGCTTCTAATACAGTTATCACCATTTCAAATAAGCAGACCAAAACTGTACACAGTTCTCCAGCTGTGGTCTCACCAAGGCCCTTTACAGCTGCAGTGTCGGTAGCATGGTGGTTAGCACAATTGCTTCACAGCTCCAGGGTCCCAAGTTCGATTCCTGCTTGGGTCACTGCCTGTGCGGAGTCTGAACATCCTCCCCGTGTGTGCGTGGGTTTCCTCCGGGTTCTCCGGTTTCCTCCCACAGTCAAAAGATGTGCAGGTTAGGTAGGTTGGCCATGCTAAATTGCCCTTAGTGTCCAAAATTGCCCTTAGTGTTGGGTGGGGTTACTGGGTTATGGGGATAGGGTGGAGGTGTGCGGTTGGGGTGCTCTTTCAGGGAGCCGGTGCAGACCCGATGGGCCGAATGGCCTCCTTCTGCACTGTAAATTCTATGATATGATATTCCATGTCCCTGGCAATAAGCACCAATATTCCTTTTGCCTTCCTAATCACTTGCTGTACCTGCATGCTAACGGCACGGGTGGCACAATGTTTGGCACTGCTGCCTCACAGTGTCAGGGACCCGGGTTAGATTCCAGTCTTGGGTGACTGTCTGTGTGGAGTTTGCACCTTCCCCCCTTCCCTCCATGTCTGCGTGGGTTTCCCTCCCACAGTCCAAAGATGTGCAGGTTTGATATTTGGTCAGTGCAGACCCAATGGGCCAAATGACCCCCTTCTGCACTGTAGGTATTCTATGTACCAGGACACCCAGATCCCGCTGCACCACCGAGTTCGGCAATCTTTCTCCATTTAAATAGTACACTGCTTTTCTAAACGTTCTGCCAAAGTTCACATTTTCACACATTGGATTCCGTCTGCCAAAGTGAGTCCCCTTTACTTAACCTGTCCATATACCTTTGCAGACTCTGTGGCCGGGATTTTCCGACCCCCCCGCTGGGTCGGAGAATCCCTGGGGGGAGGCCCGAATCGCGCCCCGCCGCCCCGACGCCATCTGCCCTATTCTCCGGTGCTGTTTTTCGGGTAGCGGCGGGATTCTGTTGAGAGCGCCCCCCGGTGATTCTCCGGGCCCTTATGGGCCAAGTGGCCATCCAGTTTTGGCCAGTCCTGCCGGCGTGAATTACTCACCTCGGGACCTGGCAGGTGAGGATGCGGGGGCGGTCCTGAGGGGGGGGCTCAGGGGGAACCGACCCCGGGAGGGGGGCCCCCACAGTGGCCTGGCCCGCGATAGGGGCCTACCAATCCTGCGGGCAGGCTGTTTCCGTGGGGGCCTTCTTTCCCCGCGCGTGCGTGGGAATATGCCGCCCGTTCATGCACGGAAATACATCGGCCGTTCCGCGCATGCGCGAGATCACGCCGGCCTTTCCACTCATGGGCGAACTCGCTCCTGCCCTTCGGCGCCAGCTGGAGCTGCGGGAATCACTGTGGCAGCAACCGAGCCCCTTGGAAAGGTGAGAAAGGTGAGAATTCCTCACCTTGGGGGCCGTTGACATCGGAGTCGTTGGCGCCAGTTTTCCCGCCGGCGTGGGGGACATAGCCCCATTTTCATCCCGCCCTCTACTTCCTCTCAACAACTTAATGAATGCATGCAATATTAGCTATTGTACAGTTGCATGGTCACCGAGAACAACTTGTCAGCTTAGTTTGGAGAAGAAGACCAAATGCTACTTGGAACCATCTGTCCTATATTTTATCCTTGCTCTTGGGGAAGGCCAGTGTTAATTGTGAACTTGGGTTAGGACACAGCCCACAGTCCTCATTCTCTTGTGTTTGCACCTTGACAACACTTGAGATTGTTGCTTCGACTTAGTCATAAGTCACATTGGGTTTGTAAAGTCTACAATTGTCTGAAGCAGATACATTTGTCTTGACTATCCACGCTCTGGAACGCCTCTGATCTGCTCTGGGACACAGATATTAAGGGGGAATTATATTTTTGCACTGGCATTCCACACTACTGGAGACTCTCGCACCACACACTGCTCCTTGGATTACAACGTTTTTTGTACAAAGTGGGCGACTGCTGTAGCCAGAGTGGCCGGGAAAGGAGGACGCTGAGCCTCCCCCTTGATCTGTGCAACTTTCCTGCTCTTGGTGCTTCCCAATGGTGTTTTGGAGGGAAATCGTGGATATTACTCTGTGACAATGAGGGAACCGTAATACATGTCCAAGTTCAGATGGTGTGCAACCTGGAGAGACACTGAGAGACGAGGGTGCTTCTATGAAACCACATGGCTTTACCCTACTCAGTATTAGAGGTTGCAGGAGAGGGAAGAATGGTGAAATAAGCTTGGCTAGGGGATGCCGGACACTGAAGGCATAGTGCGCTGACAGAGTGAAATTCAGTGGCGAGGTTCTCCAAACAAACAGGCTGCTTGTTATTAAGCTCTTGGGTGTTGCTGTGGTTGCACGCAGCTTTAGGAGGGACACTATCCCGTTGCACTCCTGACACGAGCCTTGCGGGCAGAGGAGGGGCCCTGGTCAGTCAAAAGGTAGCCAGACACTATAGAGTTACCAGCCCCTGTTGCCAGTGTTGAGGCCTACCGTTGGAGTCAGCGCAGCAATATAAATCCAATGCAGGCTCTTTTATTGAAACATGGGCCTGAAACGTGCGCTTTCCAGCTGCGCGCGATGTAGCATTTCTGGATGCGATCGGACCCGGACTGTCATTTCACGCTGGCCAGCCGATTAATTCGCAGGCAGTGAGAGGCTGGACAATGAATTGCAGGCAAGAGAGCGGGTGCTGAGCAAATTGAGGGTGGGCCTTTCCCGCGAGCCCCCTGAAGGCTGACAGCTGCGTTTGGAGCTGCCTCAGGGAGCTGCAGGAATGTAAAAATGAAATGAGCTCAAATAAACGCGGCTCGCTGTGTCTACACTGCAAACCCAAGCACCTGACAGCAGATCGCACAAGACCTCAACCCTCAAACATCTTCTTTCATTTTACTGAACCCCGTATGTTTCATCCCGCCCTGGAACATGTTTGTTACGCAAACGTGAAGGCCATCTGGCCGATCGGCCAAAAAGTGGACAGGCCACATGAAATCACCACCTTAATGCCCTTAATTGACCACTTAATTGTCAGAGGGTGCGCATCAGACTCCTGCTGACCATAATCTTTCGCGTGGCCACAGTGACGTCGGGACACGTGCCCAATATCTCCTTGCACAATTTCATGCGATTCTGGGTCAGGCGCCTGCCTGCTTAGTCAATTTAAAATCCTGGCCATGGATTAGCATACTTACTGAATTGCGTGACGCTTTGTATCGGGAATTCAGGACCTTTGCCAACGCATGCTCTGTATGGGGTGGATGGCGGTGGAGTGGCGATGTCACTGGGCTGGTAGTCCAGAAATCTGGCCTAATACTCTGGGAACACGGGTTCCAATCCCACCCTGGTGGAACTGAAATTCAATGAATAAAATCTGAAATTAAAAGCCAATCACGGTGATCGTGACCATAAACTATCATCGATTGTCATAAAGATCCATTTTGTTCACTATGTCAGACACCCTTAACTGGTCTGGCAACAACCTCAGTAATATCGTTGCATCCTAACTGTTCCCTGACATAGCTTTGTAAGCCAATCAGTTCATAGATCATAGAATCCCTACTGTGCAGAAGGAAGCCATTCGGCCCATCGAGTCGGGACCGGTCCTCTGAAAGACCCTGGATGACTCGAGATATTGAGACTCTGGTCAAAAAGAAGGAGGCATATGACGTACATAAGCAACTGGGATCAAGTAGATCCCTTGAAGAGTATAGAGATTGTCGAAATAGAGTTAAGAGGGAAATCAGGAGGGCAAAAAGGGGACATGAAATTGCTTTGGCAAATAATGCAAGGGAGAATCCAAAGAGATTCTACAGATACATAAAGGGGAAAAGAGTAACTCGGGACAGAGTCGGGCCTCTTAAGGATCAACAAGGACATCTATGTGCAGAGCCACAAGAGTTGGGTGAGATCCTGAATGAATATTTCTCATCGGTATTCACGGTGGAGAAAGGCATGGATGTTAGGAAACTAAGGGAAATAAATAGTGATGTCTTGAGAAGTGTGCATATTACAGAGGAGGAGGTGCTGGAAGTCTTAAAGCGCATCAAGGTAGATAAATCCCCGGGACCTGATGAAATGTATCCCAGGATGTTGTGGGAGGCTAGGGAGGAAATTGCGGGTCCCCTAACCGAGATATTTGAATCATCGGCAGCCACAGGTGAGGTGCCTGAAGATTGGAGAGTGGCGAATGTTGTGCCCTTGTTTAAGAAGGGCAGCAGGGAAAAGCCTGGGAACTACAGACCGGTGAGCCTAACGTCTGTAGTAGGTAAGTTGCTAGAAGGTATTCTGAGAGACAGGATCTACAAGCATTTAGAGAGGCAAGGACTGATTCGGGGCAGTCAGCATGGCTTTGTGCGTGGAAAATCATGTCTCACAAATTTGATTGAGTTTTTTGAGGGAGTGACCAAGAAGGTAGATGAGGGCAGTGCAGTAGACGTTGTCTACATGGACTTTAGCAAAGCCTTTGACAAGGTACCGCATGGTAGGTTGTTGCAGAAGGTTAAAGCTCACGGGATCCAGGGTGAGGTTGCCAATTGGATTCAAAATTGGCTGGACGACAGAAGGCAGAGGGTGGTTGTAGAGGGTTGTTTTTCAAACTGGAAGCCTGTGTCCAGTGGTGTGCCTCAGGGATCGGTGCTGGGTCCACTGTTATTTGTGATTTATATTAATGATTTGGATGAGAATTTAGGAGGCATGGTTAGTAAGTTTGCAGATGACACCAAGATTGGTGGCACAGTGGATAGTGAAGAAGGTTATCTAGGATTGCAACGGGATCTTGATCAATTAGGCCAGTGGGCCGACGAATGGCAGATGGAGTTTAATTTAGATAAATGTGAGGTGATGCATTTTGGCAGATCGAATCAGGCCAGGACCTACTCAGTTAATGGTATGGCGTTGGGGAGAGTTATAGAACAAAGAGATCTAGGAGTACAGGTTCATAGCTCCTTGAAGGTGGAGTCGCAGGTGGACAGGGTGGTGAAGAAGGCATTCGGCATGCTTGGTTTCATTGGTCAGAACATTGAATACAGGAGTTGGGACGTCTTGTTGAAGTTGTACAAGACATTGGTACGGCCACACTTGGAATACTGTGTGCAGTTCTGGTCACCCTATTATAGAAAGGATATTATTAAACTAGAAAGAGTGCAGAAAAGATTTACTAGGATGTTGCCGGGACTTGATGGTTTGATTATAAGGAGAGGCTGGATAGACTGGGACTTTTTTCCCTGGAGCGTAGGAGGCTTAGGGGTGATCTTATAGAGGTCTATAAAATAATGAGGGACATAGATAAGGTAGATAGTCAACATCTTTTCCCAAAGGTAGGGGAGTCTAAAACTAGAGGGCATAGGTTTAAGGTGAGAGGGGAGAGATTCAGAAGGGCCCAGAGGGGCAATTTCTTCACTCAGAGGGTAGTGAGTGTCTGGAATGGGCTGCCAGAGGTAGTAGTAGAGGCGGGTACAATTGTGTCTTTCAAAAAGCATTTAGATAGTTACATGGGTAAGATGGGTATAGAGGGTTATGGGCCAAGTGCGGGCAACTGGGACTAGCTTAATGGTAAAAACTGGGCGGCATGGACTGGTTGGGCCGAAGGGCCTGTTTCCATGCTGTAAACTTCTATGATTCTATGAGCACCCTACCTAGGCCCCTTCCCCACCCCCACCCGCCCCCGTCTCCATCCCGGTAACCAGCACCTAACCGTTGGACACTAAGGCGCAATTTAGCATGGTTGATCCACCTAGCGTGCTGAGGCAGGAGGTGGGGAGACAAAAGGTAACAGAGGATCGCCATGACAACACACATGAAGGGCAGGCTAGTTCCCTGCAGGCTGGGTGGAGGTGACTCAGAGCTGCCTCGCAGATGGCCTGACACTCATTGGCTTCTGGGGCAATCTCTTACATTTACTTTTTTTGCGTCCAAAGTAGGTAAGTAACATCAAAATAATGACGGTGGAAAGAAAAACATCAGGGAGGGGTTTTATTTTTCAGTCACGTTCAGCGTTATTACATAATCGGTAACATTTAAAGAACCTCCGAAAGGCACCTTCCAAGAAAGCATCTTCCAAGAAACGCGAGCAGAGACCAGCAAAAAAAACCACCTGAACTTTGCATCTGGTGTTGATCGAAAAGACAAAGGCACAAAAAAAGACTGCAGCAAAAAAAGCCGCGCGCTAGCATGTTGTTGGAAAGTAGGCTGCAAAAACCTATATGTGGAGTCTATATATAGATCTGCTTTCGAATAAGCATTGGCGCTGAGTTAGAAGATATACCAACAATCGTTTCTGTGGGTTCAGACATTTTCTTTCTCAACCATTCAAAGTATTTATGTTCTGCTTCGAGCGACACCGTCCTTTGGCAATCTGCATTTGTTATGCGTCGTTCAAGGTGGCATTTTAGTTCTAGACGAGTGATGACGCCGGCTCTAGAGAAGTGTGAGGGCCCGATGTTTTAACAGTGCAGGAGCTCAGTGGGGGTGGGGGTGGGAGGGGGTTGGAAACTCTGAGGTGATAGCCGGACGGCTCCATTAGCTTGAGGCCCTTCAGTCCTGGAGTGAAACCTCGTGCTGCCAGCCGTGGCCACCGATAAATAGCTCGGCTCCTTCAGGACTGTTTGAAACGTAAGCCGTACGTTTAGATTGTCGGACCCTGTTTGGTGATCGGCAAATCTAATATAAATGCAGTCTCCCTTCCTCTTTTGTGGTCAAGTGCTGAGCTCAAACCCATTCTGGTTGAGCTAGGCAGATTATTCTTTAATTTAGGGCAGCAAGGTGGCGCAGTGGTTAGCACTGCTGCCTCATGGCGCCGAGGTCCCAGGTTCGATCCCAGCTCTGGGTCACGGTCCGTGAGGAGTTTGCACATTCTCCCCTTGTCTGCGTGGGTTTTGTCCCCACAACCCAAAGATGTGCAGGGTAGGTGGATTGGCCAGGCTAAATTGTCCCTTAATTGGAAAAAATGAATTTGCTACTCTAAATTTATTTTTTAAATGATTATTCTTTCGTATTTTTTAAAAATTCAGTTGAAATATGACACATCTTTGAGCAAATAGAGAAGAGCTAACAGATTGGCACTATCTGATTTTTAATGCTTGTTTGTCATGTTAAGCAGACATTAATTAGAGTACAGAAACAGGCCAGGCTGTTTACTGGGTTACGGGGATAGGGTGGAGGCATGGGCTTAAGCAGGGTTGTCTTTCCAAGGGCTGGTGCACACTTGATGGGCCGAACGGCCTCCTTCTGCATGATAGATTCCATGATTCTAGAGATTATGCTCCAGCCACACTCAGTTCCTCCCACTCCACTTCTAGTCCCATCTATGTATCCTTCTATTCCTTTTCTCTCATTTGTTTACCTATCATCACAGTAAAGGTAGATGCGCTGTTGGTCTCAACTACTCCGTGTGGCAGCAAGCTCCAGATTTTAGAAACATAGGAACAGGAGCAGGCCATTCAGCCCCTCGGGCCTGTCCCGCCATTTAATAAGATCATGGCTGTTCTGTGACCTAACCCCCTATCTCTGTCTTTGGCCATAATCCCTTAAAATCTTTGCTTAATAAAAATCTATCTCAGGTTAAAATTAACAACTGCTCTAGCTTCAACTGCTGTTTGTGGGAGAGAGTTCCAAACCTCGATCTCTCTTTGAGCGAAGAAGTTAATTTAACATCTCTCCTGAACGACCTCGCCCTAGTCTTTAGACTATGCTCCCTAGCATTAGAATCTTCAACCAGTGGAAATAGTTTATCTTTATCTACCGTCTTTCCCTGTTAATATCTGGAATACTTTGATCAGAGCACCCCTTAACCTTCTAAATTGTAGTGAAAACAGGTCTAATTTGAGCAATTTCTCCTTGAGGGTGGCAGAGTAGCACAGTGGTTAGTACTGTGGCTTCACAGCACCAGAGACCCGGGTTCGATTCCTCGGCTTGGGTCACTATCTGTGCGGAGTCTGCACGTTCTCCCCGTGTCTACGTAGGTTTCCTCCGGGTGCTCCGGTTTCCTCCCACAAGTCCCGAAAGACGCGCTTGTCAGGCGAATTGGACATTCTGAATTCTCCCTCCGTGTACCCGAACAGGCGCCGGAATGTGGCGACTGGGGGCTGTTCACAGTAACCTCATTGCTGTGTTACTGTAAGACTACTTGTGACACTAATAAAGATTGTTATTAACGTAACCCCTGTAATCCAGGTATCATTTTCGTAAACCAACGTTGCACTCCCTCCAAAGCCAAAGTATCCTTCCTTAAGGTGCGGTGCCCAGAACTGCTCACAGATCTCCATGTGGGGTCTAACCAGGGTTTTGTAAAGCTGCAGCATAACCCCTGTGACTTTATATCCCAGTCCCCTAAAAATAAAAGCTAGCATTCCATTAGCCTTTTTGGTCATTTTTTTGCATTGTTCATGGCATTTTATGGACCTATGCACCTGAACTACTCTCTGGGTAAAGAGGTTTCATATGAAACACTGAATAGATTGAAAGTGGACTAATATTTAAGATTGCATTCTAAAGCATAGGTGGAGTGAAATTCATGTGTGTTGCGCCATTTCTGAGGGGATAAAATTTCTGGGCAGAAGATGTTAAGTTCAAAAATAGTATATGGCCGGGGAATGACAGTGAAATGTGTATTTTATCTTTAACAGGTTTATTCTTCAAACGACTCAGTCGAGCTACAAATTTCTTACGGTTCCTCACACCCAGTTTGTTGTCGCTCTCTCTACTTCTACTCCAGACCCAATGCTCAGTACCCGCCCTGAGCAATTGGCTTAACAAGGTCAAAGGTGCGAAGACATTGCCAGAAGGTTCTGCCTGATTGGCACCACCGGCAAGGATGCTTTCAGGCAACTCTGTTGAAAGAAAGACTTACGTTTATGGAGTGCTTCCAATGACCAGCAGAAGTGTCAATGTGCTTCACCACCAATGAAATATGTTTTAAAATGTCTTCAGTGCTGTCATCCAGGGAACACATTGTCTGCCCAATTTAAATATGCAAAGAAGGCATCATTTCAGGAGACTATTGTAATACTTGTCAACAGTGTGGCTTATGCTATGCAAGCTCTGGCATGTTTTGAGTGTTGGACATCAACCTAACCAACACTCATTAAAGGGATCGCTGGAGGTCATGGAAGGAATTAGCAAGTACTTGGTTTTTAAATAGACCTTTTTGTGAAGCTGGGGCCTCCTGATTCTAGTACTGCAGGTCACAATTTCTAACCACTCTTTTAAGTCCCTTCTCCTACTTTCCTGTGTATAAAATGTTTCATCTTGGGGTTGGGGTCTAGATGGGGCTTTAATTAAAAACAGAAAATGCTGGAAAAACTCAAGCAGGTCTGGCAGCATCTGTGCAGAGGGAGAGCGACAGAATTGGTGCTTTGAATCCATACGGCTCTTTCTCAAGAGAGAGGAAGAGTCATAACGAATTGAAACATTCACGCTGTTCCTCTCTCCACAGATGCTGCCAGACCTGCTGAGATTTTCCAGCATTTTCTGTTTTTATCTCAGTGTGGTGATTGTTCCTTTAAGGGCACGACAGCAGAATAAGAAGCACATGGCCTGTGTGTCCAATTGGGACTCAGAGTGTGGAATCACTCCATGGAAAAGATAGGCTCCCAGGCGGAGCAAGCTACAGCCAGGACGCTGCTGTACAATTCTTTTGTGTTCATTAATGAAGTCTGTGCAAGTGCATTTTTAGACTCAGATTTCCAACACCCGCAGTGTTTTCCTTGTATTTTGGTGTTTCTTTAATATTTGCCTGTTATGCTACGAATGCCACGATAAAATGTAATCCCAAAAAACTATTCTTGTTAATTTACAGACCTATACCGATCTCAGTGCTCAGCATGAGATTGTACATCTGCTTCCCAACATATCACAGTCTCTTAGTTATGTGACATCGCATCACAGTTACATCAGTATCAGGTGTTTCTGATCATAACCCTTCACTCTATAGACAGAATGTCACGTTCCCCCACCAACAGCTTTGTGGGCAGGGGGTGGCGTTAGGAGGTGAATGTGAAGGAAAAGGATTCCCTTCGCTTTCTGCCCGCTGCACCCACACAGTGATTTTACATTGGTGTGGGAAAGGCCTTGAAGGGACACCTACCCTTGCCCCAATTGAGACCCAGCAGTGGCCACTTTAGGGCTGTTTCCCACCCAGCCTCCCTTTTCAGGCTGGCAGGAGGATGGACCATGCGTGCGGGCAGCTGGAAAAACAACGGGAAGGGGTACAGCTCCTTCAGAAGCCTCTTCCCGAAGTTGGACGCTCTCCCCATTCCCAAGGTCCGATGGCATCTAGATTTCCTGTCCCCCACTCTGCCTTTCCCCCCGAGACGCCGATTATCCCCTTCGCGCAACCCATGGCGCGCCCCACTACCCAGTCGTTCCTCCCCCTCCCCGCCCTGGGACCTTTTGAATATACCTTTGCTTCCGATGCCAGCTTGCAATTCCTCTGCAGTCCACTGGAACACTCGTCACTGCAGGCACTGGCAAGCTGCAGGACAATGAGATTGGCTGGCCGCGCTCTAAGGTGGCACTTCCCTTGAAGGGAGGGACAGACAATCCCCCTACAGCCACTTAACCCTCATTCAGGCGTGAAAAGGGTGCAGGCTGCTCAGGGCTGTTGGGTTGTATTCCCCGCCAACACCTTGGACGGCAGGACCCGAGAACCAGCCATTCGAAAAATTCAGGCCTGTATCTCCCTCCAAACCTTTATCCTAACGAAGTACAAACGCGTACAATTGCTATCACTTTCACCTCAACCCCAGCACAGGTTCTTCACTGAGATAAACGAGGAAGAGCAGCACAGAATTTAAAACTTGGTTTACCAAAGAAAAGGATCCATTGACTTTTGACACAGTGAACTAACAAAAGTTAGTTCTGGTTAAGTGCGAACACACTCTGTGGGCGAGATCGAAAGATTGAAGTAGCGCCTTCTTACGTCAGCTGTTCTGTGCAGCCACACTCAACACATGACCAACCCAGTAAGCTTTCCAACTGAGAGGCAGACTTTTTTGGGGGGTTTTTACAAATGACTTTTTCTCTGTTCTGGCTCGATTCTTTCCATTTCTGCCCACCCTCAATTCGTGGGCATCATCTCAAAAGGTGAATCAGGCAGAAATCGAATTTCCTCCCACAACCTCCCTGCCTCTATTCTCATTTAAGCACCTACTTCTTTGTCCGTGTGCCTTTGGTCACTTGTTCCAATATCTCCTTGCATGTCTCAGTGTCAAATAATGATTGATAACCCTTCCTGTAAAGTGCCACTGAACAATTGGCGATGTTAAATGCGCTATTTTAATGCAAGTTGATGCTGTGATCGTGATGATGTTTTGATACACCTCAAGGGGTCAACACAGGAACCAATGTTCCCCACAGGATACAATCTCTGCCATTCATTCTGCTGGCAAAAGGCCGCTGGTGCCCCGAAATAGAACGTTTCTCAATGCTGACTAACGCAATTTGAAAACACCCCTTGGATGGACCTTGGGTATTGTGGCCGGCATTGCTTTTTCCAGCCAGGGGCCCACAGGCAGACTCTGCCATGGTTCACTCGGTACCCCTCTCGCTTCTGAGTCACGAGGTTATGGGTTTGAGTCACACTCCAGGGCGGAAGCGCAAAGATCGAGGCTACAACTGAGGGAGTACTGCACAGTTGGAGATGCTGTCTTTTGGGTGGAATGTTAAACTGAAGTCCCCGCCTCGCCACTGGGCGGATGAAAAAGATCCCATCGCATTATTTCGAAGATGAGCTGGTGAGTTATCCCTCGTGCCCTGGCCAATATTTATCCCCCAATCAAATTTAACTCGCTCATTATCGCATTGCTGTCTGTGGGAGCTTGCAGTGGGCAAATTGGCTGCTGCAGTTCACACCTTACAACGATGACGGCACTTCAAAAAATACTTCATTGACGTAAAGCGCTTTGCGAGACAAATGCAGGTTGGTTTTTTTTGCTTTCCTTACAAAGAATATGTTTATCCCCAGTTTTGCGTTTGAAGTGTTGGTATTAATCGGAATGTTTTCAATTTTCTTCGCCATATATACGTCCAGGGATCCTGTCCTGTCATTCCAATGGAAATGGAACATCCATGCTACAGAGAATGAAACAGATAATGACATATTATTTCCAGGTCTGCTTAGACTTGTTTTACTTGTTGGGTGTAGATTTAATCTAACAGAGTTTGTGTGTATATCGCGCACAGGAAATGTAGTACATGTGATATGGTTGCAACCCACATCTCACAAATAACAAGACTTATTTCCAAGAATCGCTATATGTCCTCTTTTTGGGTTTTTGACGCTATTTGCCCCTGTTGAAAACACTTGCATCACACCCCTCACCGAGCTTCAACCAAAATAAACAAACAGTTTCCTTGGAAAATGGACGTCTCCGGAACGACCACAAATTCCACAGCATTCAGGAAGTCCACCTCGGTAAGGTCAGATAGGCGATTGTTTCTTTTCACCACAATCTCCCTCAAAGATGGAACGCTGTACTGTGCTGCGACAGGGTGGCCATTTCGCAAAGCTCCCGCAGTAGTTGGTATGTGGACATAGGGGATGGTGGGTAGGGGATGGGAGGGGAGGTGCGGTGCAGGCGCACACTGGACTGGGGAAGTTTGAATTCAGGGTACTTTTGATGGGCAGTTTAAAGTTCAGGCCAGTGCAGGCAGAGCTCCAGTCAACATGGCCACACTGAATATCAATGAATTAGAACATAGAACATAGAACAATACAGCGCAGTACAGGCCCTTCGGCCCACGATGTTGCACCGAAACAAAAGCCATCTAACCTACACTATGCCATTATCATCCATATGTTTATCCAATAAACTTTTAAATGCCCTCAATGTTGGCGAGTTCACTACTGTAGCAGGTAGGGCATTCCACGGCCTCACTACTCTTTGCGTAAAGAACCTACCTCTGACCTCTGTCCTATATCTATTACCCCTCAGTTTAAAGTTATGTCCCCTCGTGCCAGCCATATCCATCCGCGGGAGAAGGCTCTCACTGTCCACCCTATCCAACCCCCTGATCATTTTGTATGCCTCTATTAAGTCTCCTCTTAGCCTTCTTCTCTCCAACGAAAACAACCTCAAGTCCGTCAGCCTTTCCTCATAAGATTTTCCCTCCATACCAGGCAACATCCTGGTAAATCTCCTCTGCACCCGCTCCAAAGCCTCCACGTCCTTCCTATAATGCGGTGACCAGAACTGTACGCAATACTCCAAATGCGGCCGGACCAGAGTTCTGTACAGCTGCAACATGACCTCTCGACTCCGGAACTCAATCCCTCTACCAATAAAGGCCAACACTCCATAGGCCTTCTTCACAACCCTATCAACCTGGGTGGCAACTTTCAGGGATCTATGTACATGGACACCTAGATCCCTCTGCTCAGCCACACTTTCAAGAACTTTACCATTAGCCAAATATTCCGCATTCCTGTTATTCCTTCCAAAGTGAATCACCTCACACTTCTCTACATTAAACTCCATTTGCCACCTCTCAGCCCAGCTCTGCAGCTTATCTATATCCCTCTGTAACCTGCTACATCCTTCCACACTATCGACAACACCACCGACTTTAGTATCATCTGCAAATTTACTCACCCACCCTTCTGTGCCTTCCTCTAGGTCATTGATAAAAATGACAAACAGCAACGGCCCCAGAACAGATCCTTGTGGTACTCCACTTGTGACTGTACTCCATTCTGAACATTTCCCATCAACCACCACCCTCTGTCTTCTTTCAGCTAGCCAATTTCTGATCCACATCTCTAAATCACCCTCAATCCCCAGCCTCCGTATTTTTTGCAATAGCCTACCGTGGGGAACCTTATCAAACGCTTTGCTGAAATCCATATACACCACATCAACTGCTCTACCCTCGTCTACCTGTTCAGTCACCTTCTCAAAGAACTCAATAAGGTTTGTGAGGCATGACCTACCCTTCACAAAGCCATGCTGACTATCCCTGATCATATCATTCCTATCTAGATGATTATAAATCTTGTCCCTTATAATCCCCTCCAAGACTTTACCCACTACAGACGTGAGGCTCACCGGTCTATAGTTGCCGGGGTTGTCTCTGCTCCCCTTTTTGAACAAAGGGACCACATTTGCTGTCCTCCAGTCCTCTGGCACTATTCCTGTAGCCAATGATGACATAAAAATCAAAGCCAAAGGTCCAGCAATCTCTTCCCTGGCCTCCCATAGAATCCTAGGATAAATCCCATCAGGTCCCGGGGACTTATCTATTTTCAGCCTGTCCAGAATTGCCAACACCTCTTCCCTACGTACCTCAATGCCATCTATTCTATTAGCCTGGGACTCAGCATTCTCCTCCACAACATTATCTTTTTCCTGAGTGAATACTGACGAAAAATATTCATTTAGTATCTCGCCTATCTCTTCAGACTCCACACACAATTTCCCATCCCTGTCCTTGACTGGTCCTACTCTTTCCCTAGTCATTCGCTTATTCCTGACATACCTATAGAAAGCTTTTGGGTTTTCCTTGATCCTTCCTGCCAAATACTTCTCATGTCCCCTCCTTGCTCGTCTTAGCTCTCTCTTTAGATCCTTCCTCGCTACCTTGTAACTATCCATCGCCCCAACCGAAACTTCACACTTCATCTTCACATAGGCCTCCTTCTTCCTCTTAACAAGAGATTCCACTTCCCTGGTAAACCACGGTTCCCTCGCTCGACGCCTTCCTCCCTGTCTGACCGGTACATACTTATCAAGAACACGCAGTAGCTGATCCTTGAACAAGCCCCACTTATCCAGTGTGCCCAACACTTGCAGCCTACTTCTCCACCTTATCCCCCCCCAAGTCACGTCTAATGGCATCATAATTGCCCTTCCCCCAGCTATAACTCTTGCCCTGCGGTGTATACTTATCCCTTTCCATCATTAACGTAAACGTCACCGAATTGTGGTCACTGTCCCCAAAGTGCTCTCCTACCTCCAAATCCAACACCTGGCCTGGTTCATTACCCAAAACCAAATCCAACGTGGCCTCGCCTCTTGTTGGCCTGTCAACATATTGTTTCAGGAAACCCTCCTGCACACACTGTACAAAAAACGACCCATCTATTGTACTCGAACTATATCTTTTCCAGTCAATATTTGGAAAGTTAAAGTCTCCCATAATAACTACCCTGTTACTTTCGCTCATATCCAGAATCATCTTCGCCATCCTTTCCTCTACATCCCTAGAACTATTAGGAGGCCTATAAAAAACTCCCTACAGGGTGACCTCTCCTTTCCTGTTTCTAACTTCAGCCAATACTACCTCGGAAGAAGAGTCCCCATCTAGCATCCTCTCCGCCACCGTAATACTGCTCTTGACTAGCAGCGCCACACCTCCCCCTCTTTTGCCTCCTTCTCTGAGCTTACTAAAACACCTAAACCCCGGAACCTGCAACATCCATTCCTGTCCCTGCTCTATCCATGTCTCCGAAATGGCCACAACATCGAAGTCCCAGGTACCAACCCACGCTGCCAGTTCCCCTACCTTGTTTCGTATACTCCTGGCATTGAAGTAGACACACTTCAAACCACCTACCTGAACGCTGGCCCCCTCCTGCGACGTCAAATCTGTGCTCCTGACCTCTATACTCTCATTCTCCCTTACCCTAAAACTACAATCCAGGTTCCCATGCCCCTGCTGCATTAGTTTAAACCCCCCCAAAGAGCACTAACAAATCTCCCCCCCAGGATATTTGTGCCCCTCAGGTTCAGATGTAGACCATCCTGTCTGTAGAGGTCCCACCTTCCCCAGAAAGAACCCCAGTAATCCAAAAATCTGAAACCCTCCCGCCTGCACCATCCCTGTAGCCACGTGTTTAAATGCTCTCTCTCCCTATTCCTCATCTCACTATCACATGGCACGGGCAACAACCCAGAGATAACAACTCTGTTTGTTCTAGTTCTGAGCTTCCATCCTAGCTCCCTGAAAGCCTGCCTGACATCCTTGTCCCCTTTCCTACCTATGTCGTTGGTGCCAATGTGGACCACGACTTGGGGCTGCTCCCCCTCCCCCCTAAGGACCCGGAAAACACGATCCGAGACATCACGTACCCTTGCACCTGGGAGGCAACATACCAAACGTGAGTCTCTCACGCTCCCACAAAATCTCCTATCTGTGCCCCTGACTATAGAGTCCCCAATTACTAATGCTCTGCTCCTCTCCCCCCTTCCCTTCTGAGCAACAGGGACAGACTCCGTGCCAGAGGCCCGTACCCCATGGCTTACCCCTGGTAAGTCCCCCCCCCCACAAGTATCCAAAGCGGTATACTTGTTTCTCAGGGGAACGACCGCAGGGGATCCCTGCACTGACTGTTTTTTCCCAGTCCCTCTTACAGTTACCCACCTATCTCCAATCTTTGGTGTAACTAATTCCCTGAAGCTGCTATCTATGACCCCTTCTGCCTCCCGAATGATCCGAAGTTCTTCCAACTCCAGCTCCAGTTCCCTAACTCGGTCTTGGAGGAGCTGGAGATGGCAGCACTTCCTGCAGGTAAAATCAGCAGGGACACTAACTGCATCCCTCACCTCAAGCATCCTGCAGGAGGAACATTGTACTCCCTTCCCTGCCATTCCTCTAACTTTCTACCAAGATCTGGCTAACAACTAAATTAAATTTTTATAAAAAATAATAATAATATAATAAAAATATGGTACTTACCTCAGACCAATGGGTTTTATTATTAGGTTAGAGGAGGAGGGCGGGTGGGAGACACTACACGTGTAGTGTCTCGGGTTTCCTCTCCACCAGAATTTATTGGTGAGGGTCTTCCCAGACGTCCGCGGGTCGACTTCCTGATCCCGCCTAAAAAACTAATTTAAAGAAAAGAGAAAAAGTCTCAGCTCCTGCTGAAACTGACTCACCACTCACCAGCTGCTCTCACGCCGCCGAAATCGACTGGCCTGCCCCTGCAAAGAGAAGTGCTTTTAAAGGTTGACTTACCTCCCAGCACCCTCCTTCCGCAATGCTCCCACTGAAACTGACTAACCAGCTGCTCTCACGCCACCGAAATCGACTGGCCTGCCCCTGCAAAGAGAAGTGCTTTTAAAGGTTGACTTACCTCCCAGCACCCTCCTTCCGCAATGCTCCCGCTGAAACTGACTAACCAGCTGCTCTCACGCCACCGAAATCGACTGGCCTGCCCCTGCAAAGAGAAGTGCTTTTAAAGGTTGACTTACCTCCCAGCACCCTCCTTCCGCAATAGCACCCTCCTTCCGCAATGCTCCCGCTGAAACTGACTAACCAGCTGCTCTCACGCCACCGAAATCGACTGGCCTGCCCCTGCAAAGAGAAGTGCTTTTAAAGGTTGACTTACCTCCCAGCACCCTCCTTCCGCAATGCTCCCGCTGAAACTGACTAACCAGCTGCTCTCACGCCACCGAAATCGACTGGCCTGCCCCTGCAAAGAGAAGTGCTTTTAAAGGTTGACTTACCTCCCAGCACCCTCCTTCCGCAATGCTCCCGCTGAAACTGACTAACCAGCTGCTCTCACGCCACCGAAATCGACTGGCCTGCCCCTGCAAAGAGAAGTGCTTTTAAAGGTTGACTTACCTCCCAGCACCCTCCTTCCGCAATGCTCCCGCTGAAACTGACTAACCAGCTGCTCTCACGCCACCGAAATCGACTGGCCTGCCCCTGCAAAGAGAAGTGCTTTTAAAGGTTGACTTACCTCCCAGCACCCTCCTTCCGCAATGCTCCCGCTGAAACTGACTAACCAGCTGCTCTCACGCCACCGAAATCGACTGGCCTGCCCCTGCAAAGAGAAGTGCTTTTAAAGGTTGACTTACCTCCCAGCACCCTCCTTCCGCAATGCTCCCGCTGAAACTGACTCACCAGCTGCTCTCACGCCACCGAAATCGACTGCAATTCTGACAGAAAAGTAAACAAGTCAGCTTTGCAAGAATAGATGGAGCTAGAATTTCCAAATCCTGAAAGCATACATTGCGAAATGACAGGAAACACCGCCAGCGAGGTACATTGATCAAGTACTCATTTGTCTCATGCTGCCTCTCCCCCTGTTAGATATCTCTCCCCTGTCAGGTTCCTCTCCCCGTGTCAGGTTCCTCTCCCCTGTCAGGTTCCTCTCCCCGTGTCAGGTTCCTCTCCCCGTGTCAGGTACCTCTCCCCGTGTCAGGTACCTCTCCCCGTGTCAGGTACCTCTCCCCGTGTCAGGTACCTCTCCCCGTGTCAGGTACCTCTCCCCGTGTCAGGTACCTCTCCCCGTGTCAGGTTCCTCTCCCCGTGTCAGGTTCCTCTACCCGTTTCAGGTTCCTCTCCCCGTGTCAGGTTCCTCTCCCAGTGTCAGCTTCCTCTACCCGTTTCAGGTACCTCTCCCTGTGTCAGGTTCCTCTCCCCGTGTCAGCTTCCTCTACCCGTTTCAGGTACCTCTCCCTGTGTCAGGTTCCTCTCCCCGTGTCAGCTTCCTCTACCCGTTTCAGGTACCTCTCCCTGTGTCAGGTTCCTCTCCCCGTGTCAGGCACCTCTCCCTGTGTCAGGTTCCACTCCCTGTGTCAGGTTCCTCTCCCCGTGTCAGCTTCCTCTCCCCGTGTCAGGTTCCTCTCCCCGTGTCACGTTCCTCTTCCCCTGTCAGGTTCTTCTCCCCGTGTCAGGTTTCTCTCCCCGTGTCAGGTTCCTCTCCCCGTGTCAGGTTCCTCTCCCCGTGTCAGATTCCTCTCCCCGTGTCAGCTTCCTCTCCCCGTGTCAGCTTCCTCTCCCCGTGTCAGCTTCCTCTCCCCGTGTCAGCTTCCTCTCCCCGTGTCAGGTTCCTCTCCCCGTGTCAGGTTCCTCTCCCCGTGTCAGGTACCTCTCCCCATATTGGGTACCTCTCCCCGTGTCAGGTACCTCGCCCCGTGTTGGGTTCCTCTCCCCGTGTCAGGATCCTCTCCCCGTGTCAGGTTTCTCTCCCCGTGTCAGGTTCCTCTCCCCGTGTCAGGTTCCTCTCCCCGTGTCAGGTTCCTCTCCCCGTGTCAGGTTCCTCTCCCCGTGTCAGGTACCTCTCCCCATATTGGGTACCTCTCCCCGTGTCAGGTACCTCGCCCCGTGTCGGTTTCCTCTCCTCGAGTCGGGTTCCTCTCCCCGTGTCAGGTTCCTCTCCCCGTGTCGGGTACCTCTTCCCCTGTCAGGTACCTCTTCCCCTGTCAGGTACCTCTCCCCGTGTCAGTTTCCTCTCCCCATATTGGGTACCTCTCCTCGAGTCGGGTTCCTCTCCCCGTGTCGGGTACCTCTCCCCGTGTCGGGTTCCTCTCCCCGTGTCGGGTTCCTCTCCCCGTGTCGGGTTCCTCTCCCCGTGTCGGGTTCCTCTCCCCGTGTCGGGTTCCTCTCCCCGTGTCGGGTTCCTCTCCCCGTGTCGGGTTCCTCTCCCCGTGTCGGGTTCCTCTCCCCGTGTCGGGTTCCTCTCCCCGTGTCGGGTTCCTCTCCCCGTGTCGGGTTCCTCTCCCCGTGTCGGGTTCCTCTCCCCGTGTCGGGTTCCTCTCCCCGTGTCGGGTTCCTCTCCCCGTGTCGGGTTCCTCTCCCCGTGTCGGGTTCCTCTCCCCGTGTCGGGTTCCTCTCCCCGTGTCGGGTTCCTCTCCCCGTGTCGGGTTCCTCTCCCCGTGTCGGGTTCCTCTCCCCGTGTCGGGTTCCTCTCCCCGTGTCGGGTTCCTCTCCCCGTGTCGGGTTCCTCTCCCCGTGTCGGGTTCCTCTCCCCGTGTCGGGTACCTCTCCCCATGTCGGGTACCTCTCCCCGTGTCGGGTACCTCTCCCCGTGTCGGGTACCTCTCCCCGTGTCGGGTTCCTCTCCCCGTGTCGGGTTCCTCTCCCCGTGTCAGGTTCCTCTCCCCGTGTCAGTTTCTTCTCCCCATATTGGGTACCTCTCCCCGTGTCAGGTTCCTCTCCCCGTGTCGGGTACCTCTTCCCCTGTCAGGTACCTCTCCCCGTGTCAGTTTCCTCTCCCCATATTGGGTACCTCTCCTCGAGTCTGGTTCCTCTCCCCCTGTCAGGTTCCTCTCCCCGTGTCAGGTACCTCTCCCCGTGTCAGGTACCTCTCCCCGTGTCAGGTACCTCTCCCCGTGTCAGGTACCTCTCCCCGTGTCAGGTACCTCTCCCCGTGTCAGGTACCTCTCCCCGTGTCAGGTACCTCTCCCCGTGTCAGGTACCTCTCCCCGTGTCAGGTACCTCTCCCCGTGTCAGGTACCTCTCCCCGTGTCAGGTACCTCTCCCCGTGTCAGGTACCTCTCCCCGTGTCAGGTACCTCTCCCCGTGTCAGGTACCTCTCCCCGTGTCAGGTACCTCTCCCCGTGTCAGGTACCTCTCCCCGAGTCGGGTTCCTCTCCCCGTCAGGTTCCTCTCCCCCTGTCAGGTTCCTCTCCCCCTGTCAGGTTCCTCTCCCCCTGTCAGGTGTTATATTACCATTCAGGGTAATATGTTGTGTTCTTTGACTTTCCTTCCAAAATGATCCGATGTTTTGTTAACAAAGAATCCACCAATCAAAAGATTGAAACAAAACTAATTTATTGTAAAACTATTAATCAAATGAAGTTTGCACCCTCTACTGAGCTACAGTTAATAATAAAGTAATATTGAATCTGTCTAGCAGTACTCAATAATCTAAATAGTCACTAACTACACTATGATCTAACCTCGTGTTAACTCTGTCTAATCTAATCCTCTCCTAATGCTGTCACCATGCTTTCTCCTTCTGCTACTTCCAGAATTCTCTCAGGGTCTGGCTTAAATACAGAGAAGCAGTGACCCCCTCTAGTGTTTAACTTATACAGAGATGTAATAATTTTCCCTTCACTAACCTGTCTATATACATAGCATTACATCAGGTACTTCTCCCCGTATCAAGTATCTCTCCCCGTGTCAGGTTCCTCATCCTGTGTCAGCTACATCTCCCCATGTTGGATACCTCTCCCCGTATCGGGTACCTCTCCCCGTATCGGGTACCTCTCCCCGTATCGGGTACCTCTCCCCGTATCGGGTACCTCTCCCCGTATCGGGTACCTCTCCCCGTATCGGGTACCTCTCCCCGTATCGGGTACCTCTCCCCATATCAGTTTCCTCTCCCCGTGTCAGGTATCTGTCCCCGTGTCAGGTATCTCTCCCCGTGTCAGGTACCTCTCCCCATGTTAAGTTCCACTCGGTTCCTCATACTGTGTCAGCTACATATTCCCATGTTGGGTTCGTCGCCTTTGCGATTGTAACAAAATTCAAAACCAATATTCAACTAAAAATTGATTAAATTAACATTCATTGTCACCAAGACTGAATTAAAAAGTTAAGGGAACATTCTTCACACAGCAGGAAGCATAGAAAGGAGTTTTATTAATGTGACAGTTTAGACTAACATACACTATTAACTGGAGTAACAGACAAGTCATTTTGACGGATATTCCACTGGAGACTTTTCTCCATCCCATGTCTAACACACTCCTCTTTTCACTCTTCCCGACTTGAACATGGTAATTCAGTGAGAAGCATTGGTATTATAGAGGTGAAGGGCTCCCATTACATCATCCAAATACTCATTCTTCATCCATGAACCTACACAACAGCATTGGAGCTATCAAATTTGGATGGTGAGTGGGTGTGGGTGAGTGTCAGAGGGGTGTTGAAGTTGTGGGGGTTGGGGAAGAGTGTAAGAGGAGTGTTGAAGATGGAGAGGATTGAGGTGGGTGCCAGAGGGTTGTTGAAGGTGGGGAGCAAGGGGTTGAGTGTCAGAGGGTTGTTGAACGTGGGGAGGATGGGATTCAGTGTCAGAGGGGTGTTGAAAGTGCAGGGTTGTGGGTGAGTATCGGATGGGTGATGAATGTCGGGGTGGGGATGAGTTTCGGGGGGGGGAGGTTGAAGGGGGGTGGATGGGGTTGAGTGTCAGAGGGGTTTTGAAGATGGGAGGGTTTGGGGTGGGTGTCAGAGGGATGTTCAAGGTGGGGAGGGTGAGTGTCAGTGTGGTATTGAAAGTGGGAGGGTGGGGTGAATGTCAGTGGGGTGTTGAAGGTGGGGGAGTGGATGTCAGAGGGACATTGAAGGTGTGGGTGGGTGTCAGAGGCATGTTGAAAGTTGGGGGTGAGTATCAGAGGGGTGTTGAAACTGGGGGGCTGGGTGAGTGTCAGAGGGGTTTGAAGGTGGGGGGGGTGGGAGTGAGTGTCAAAGAGGTGTTGAAGGGGAGGAGTGGATACGTGGAGGTGTCAGAGGGGTGTTGTGGTTGGGTGTCAGAGGGCTGTTGAATGTGGGGGGGGGGGTCAGAGAGGTGTTGAAGGTGGGGGTGATTGTCAGAGAGGTGGGGGACCAGATGGAATGACTCCCGTGGGGGTCTCCCAGAGGATCGAAGGCCCGCAGGTGTTTGCCTTCTGGGCAGTTGGTACACCCTGACACTGCCAAGGTGCCCAGGCAATGCTGGCAATGGTACTGCCAGGCTGACACTGCCAAGTTGTCAAGCTGGCATTTTTTGCTTGGTGGTGATCGGGCTGGGTGGGGGGGTGCCTTGTTGACGGGGGGGGGGGGGGGGGGGGGGCGGGTGGCCGGGGACCTATTTATAGTGAATTTGGACTTGGTGGGGGAAGGGGCCCGGGGGTTGTGTAGTGGGCTTGAGAGATTTGGCCAACCGATCTATCGCTACTCAGGCATTCCGGCGAGCAGAGCTCCTCAGTGCAGGAAATGGGGCTGAGTGCGGCCTCATCGGGACGTTCCCCACTGAGGCCCTGTATCTAACCGGCGTCACAGCTGCAAGCATGGGGAAACACACGGCTAAACGCGCTTGCATGGAGGCCAGTCCAGTTAAGGATGGCAGATATAGTGAACCAAATGGGTCTTTACGACAATCAATTATAGTTTTGTGGTCACAATTACTGAGAATGACTTTTAGTGCCAGATTATATTCATTGAATTTCAATCCCACCACGGGCGGGAAGCAGACCATGTAAAGGTCCATTGACCTTGGGAGGGAATTTTTGGCCTCCGGGCTGGCGTGGCAGGAGACACCCGCCCAAAGTTCCCATTTGGTTAGATTGCACCCGATAATTGCGTGCCTAGTGAAATAGCTGGTGTGAATCAATGGATTATGGATCACCGGATCGTTGTGGAATCCACGTCAGCGGCAGAAACACGAGTGAGAACATAGATCCCCTGGGAAAGAAAATGAACTACATTTACATAGCGCCTTACGCAACACCCTAATGCACTTTACAGCCAATTAAGTTCTTTTGAAGCACTTTTACGTCTGATTTGCGGTCAGGAGTGTAAAGTAAGAAAGCCGGCAGCCAGTTAACAAACAGCCGGCAATTAGATAAATGACCAGGTAATCTGCTCCCTTAGTGTCAGTCGAGGGATAAATATTGGACAGGCCAAAAGGTCTCCCTTTTGAATCGTGATGTGGAGATGCCGGCATTGGACTGGGGTGAGCACAGTAAGACGTCTTACCACACCAGGGTAAAGGTCCAACAGGTTTGTTACAAATCACTCGCTTTCGGAGCACTGCTCCTTCCTCAGGTGAATCACCTGAGGAAGGAGCAGTGGTCCGAAAGCTAGTGTTTGAAACAAACCTGTTGGACTTTAACCTGGTGTTGGAAGACTTCTTACTTTGAATCGTGCCACAGGGTCAGAGATGAAAAATGGCACATCACCGTGCAGCATCCCCTCAGTACTACACCATAGCTTCTCTCTGAACTGAGGGTTGAACATGCATTATCCCATGTCGTGCCTCACTAATTTGATTGAGTTTTTCGAGGAAGTGACAAAGATGATAGGTGAGGGAAGGCACTAGATGTTGTATACGTGGACTTCAGTGAAGCCTTTGACAAGGTACCTCATGGTACATTCGTACAGTAGATGAAGTCACATGGAATCAGAGGAGAGCTGGCAAGTTGGATACAGAACTGGCTTGGGCACAGAGGGTAGCAGTAGAAAGATGCTTCTCTGAATGGAAGGCTGTGACTCGCGGCATCCCACAGGGATCAGTTCTGGGGCCTTTGTTGTTCGTGGTGTATATAAATGATTTGGAAGAAAATGTAGCTGGTCTGATTAGTAAGTTCGCAGACGACACAGAAATTGGTGGAGTTGCGGATAGCGAAGAGGATTGTCAGCGGATACAGCAAGATATAAACTGGTTGGAGTCTTGGGCGGAGAAATGGCAGATGGAGTTTAATCCGGACAAGTGTGAGGTAATGCACTTTGGAAGGTCCAATGCATGTAGGAATTACACAGTAAATGGTAGAACTCTTGCGAGTACTGACAGGCAGAGAGATCTGGGCGTGCATGACCACCAATCACTGAAAGTGGCAAAGCATGCAGATAAGGTGGTCAAGAAGGCATACGGCATGCTGGCCTTCATCAGTTGGGGCATTGAATATAAAAATTGGCAAGTCATGTTGCAGCTGTACAGGACCTTAGTTAGGCCTCATTTGGAATATTGTGGACAATTCTGGTCCCATACCATAAGAATGTGGATGCTTTGGAGAGGGTACAGAAGCGGTTTACTGGGATGTCGGCTGATATGGAGGGCATTGACGAGAGGTTAGATAAACACGGTCTGCTCTCACTGGAACGACGGAGGTTGAAATGAAATGAAATGAAAATCGCTTATTGTCACAAGTAGGCTTCAAATGAAGTTACCGTAGGTCAGCTCGGTGGCACTGCGGCCTCACGGCACCGAGGTCCCAGGTTCGATCCCGGCTTTGGTCACTGTCCGTGTGGAGTTTGCACATTCTCCCCGTGTTTGCGTGCGTTTCTCCCCCACAACCCAAAAATGTGCACGCTAGGTGGATTGGCCACGCTAAATTGCCCCTTAATTGGAAAAAATGAATTGGGTACACTAAATGTTTTTATTATTTTTTTTTAGAAAAAGAAAATGAAGTTACTGTGAAAAGCCCCTAGTCACCACTTCCGGCGCCTGTTCGGGGAGGTTGGTACAGGAATTGAACCCGCGCTGCTGGCCTTGTTCTGCTTTACAACCCAGCTGTTTAGCCCGTTGTGCTAAACCAGCCCCTAGGTTGAGAGGCGGCCTGATAGAGGTCTACAAGATTATGAGTGGCATGGACAGAGTGGATCCTCAGATGCTCCTTCCTAGGGCAGGAGAGGCAAGTACTAGGGGAAATAGGTTTAAAGTGCATGGGGAAAAGTTTAGAACAGATGTGCTAGGCAAGTTTCTTACACAGAGAGTGGTAAATATATGGAACTCACTGCCTGGGGAGGTGGTGGGAGCGGGTACGATAGCGGCATTAAAGGGGCATGTAGACAAATATATGAATAGGGTGGGAATGGAAGGATACGGACTCCGTAAGTGCCGACGGTTTTAGTTTAGGCAGGTACCATGGTCGGCGCAAGCTTGGAGGGCCGAAGGGCCTGTTCCTGTGCTGTATTGTTATTTGTTCTTTGTTAATGCTGACTCTGAGGTGAAAGTTATTACTCACTGGGCCACAACCATCGCCACTGGAAGCAGAACATAGATTCTTCAGACTTTCCATTGTGTGTGGCAGCTCTCAGAAATCTAGGTCGCTCAAAATGCCCCCACGCCATGCTGCTGCCACAGAGTAAGTGTTTAAATATCTTTCCTGGCCAAGCAAATGGAAATTGTCCGTCTGCAGAAATGGAAATCCTCAGTGATTAGATCTTATGAACCATTATGGGTTTAGGTCTCTGTCAAAGAAAGCAGAGGCCTGGACAATGGGGCCAGCCGTTTTTTTATTAAATCAGAGTTGAACGTATTAATCAATTTGCCAAGCTTTTATCTGCCGCGTCAAGTTGGATGAATATGTCCAAAGCAGATAGCTGGATATTCATTTGTCAACCTCGCCTACTTGTCATGTTTCTCACTGCTGCAATCACCGTGAGGGAGAATGTTCCTGTGGGACGGAGAGAATTAAAAATATCACTAAATTAGGTTGAATGCGGGGACATCGCACTCCCGGAAGCGGCGTGCTTTCTGTTGAAGAACTTCCAGCCGCACCACAGACCCAGCACTTCGCAAAGCAGTGGCTGGTTGTGTTTGAGCATCTTGCGATGGAAAGTGCTGTTAATGCACAGATTCAGTACGGTGGTTATCTTGACTTTCACTGATGTTACACAACATGGCCTTCTGTGCTGCAGCATCAGCTTAATCACACACCGCTGCTCACTCAGCATTCGGTTACTGTGTCTCGGGTAGGAACATCCTGGCTTTGTAAGCCTCCTGTGACCTGGTTGTTCCCCTTCTGTGACCCAGTTTAGGATCTAAAGTAGGGCATCAAGCCAAATGCAGGTGCACTACCAAAATATTAGGCAGAACTTAATCGGTGGTATGCCATTTCCAATGCTGCAGCCAGAAATGGGCATCACTTCCACTATTGCGTTGGAAGCCAGCGTCCGTGTGATCCATGTGAAAATGTAAAGCACGTGTGGCACTTTACATGGTTGGGGTATGTTCGCATTGAAGGATTCTGCTGTGAGGTAACAGTTCAGGAGGGTCTGGACAGGGGATAAAAGAGCCTCCTAGACTAGCAGTGAGGCCTTGAATCTCGGCCCCAAACTGTCATCACCACCTCTTTCTTTGTCATATATCTGAACCATTGAGCACCTCTTCATCTCTCTTAGCACCCTCGAAAATGTCTCCCCTCATCATTAACTCTCCCCTCCCCTTATTAATTTTTATTGTCCTGGAACACCACCCCCACCCCGGGTGCATGTGTTTACAGAAGTCCTATGTGGTCCATCCGCCACCACCCTCCCCCATCCCCGCCTATCCCGTTCACCTCCATTTTAAGAAGTGGGTGGCATTGCACCAATATCCAGACTTGCTGCTGCTCTTGCCTCCTGAGAACCAAATGAACTGGACTGTGGCAAGATCCAGTCGGTGGGGCCCGAGATCGTGGCCTGGAACACCCAGGACGGTTAAAGGTGCCACCTTGAATTTACTCCCCGGCAAAAGACAGCCGTTTTGAACCACCTGCACTTTGAAACTAATTGCATGTGGCTTTCAAGTTCCGCAGATTTTCCCTGCGGGAACACAAAGTGCCCGATCCTGACACACGTATGTGCCTGATTTATGGTAATTTGTCTAACCCGGGCATTCTTCTGGGACCAGGCTCCCTCAGCTCTCACCGAATGGGTTGCCAATCTGTGCCATTGCAGGATTACTGAAAAGGCTTTGTTTACAATGAGAAGCCTGGAAATTGTTGTGAGAGATATTAGGATCATCTTTTTTAATCCAATTCCTTTCCTTGATGGCAATAAAAACAGAAAACGCGCGAAGGACGCAGCAGGTTTGGCAGCATCTGTGGAGAGAGAAACCGAATTAACGGGCAAGATTCCCTGGCTTTCCCGTGGCGTGTTTCCCATTGAATCCACTCCACGCCGCTGGGATGCCCGCGTACAGCTGGAAGATCTCGCCCAACATTTCGAGTCTGACATGACTCTTCTTTGAAACTGATGGCATGTGAACAAAATGCAGCTTCTTTCACTCTTGCAGGATAGAGAAGTCTATCTGGTCATTTGAAATGGCTTCATTATACTCACCGAGAATTGAATCTTAATGTATTAAGAGTTTGTATGATACCATCGGTCACATAAATTTATTGCCTTCAGTCAATAAGAGGTTTAATGATGAACAAGTGAGAGTGCTAACAGGGCAACAAGGTGGCACAGTGGTTAGCACTGCTGTCTCAGGGCGGCGAGGACCCGGGTTTGATCTGGGTCCCGGGTCACTGTATGGAGTTTGCACATTCCCCCTGGGCGCGATTCTCCGATCGTGGGACAGAGTGTCCGTGCCGTCGTGAACGCCGTCGCGTTTCACGACGGCGCGAAACGGCTGCGTGCACCAGCGATTCTGGCCCACATAGGGGGCCAGCACGGCGCTGGAGCGGTTCACGCCGCTCCAGCCTCACTTCCTGGCGCGCACTGGGGGCAGCGTCAACCCGCGCATGCGCAGTGGCGACGCGCCAACCCGAGCATGCACGGTGGCTTCACGGAACGCGCCGGCCCCGACGCAACATGGCGCGGGGGTTCTGGGGCTGGACGAAGTAGGCCTGGGGGGGGAAGAGGCTGGCCCACCCCGATCACGGGCCAGACCCCATCGGAGGATCCCCCCCCGGGGACGGAGCCCCCCTCCTCCCCCGCCCCCCACAGGCCGCCCCCCTCCGACCCTTCGCACAGTGTTCCCGCCGGCAGCGACCAGGTGTGGACAGTGCTGGCTGGACTCTGTTTTTTCCACGCAGCCATCCGGCCCGGCGCGGGACTGGGAGAATCGCACCCCTAGTGTCTGCATGGCTCTCACCCCACAACCCAAAAAGATGTGCCGGTCTCGCTGAAATGGCCCCTTAATTGAAAAAATTAATTGGGTACGCTAAATTTATTTTTAAGAAAGGTGAGCGTGCCAATATGAGGCAAACTCACTGTAACCACAACATCTTTGGTATGAATTCGACACAAATAAAATGTCTCCCTGATTTTTATTCACAAACCTCTGTGATTGCGAAACAAGCTTCAACTCAAAATAATCCAATTCATTCAAGGTGGGATATCAAGCCTGTTCCAGAAAAATTAATTGCCCTCCCCCCCCCAGCCCCCACAGTCATTCCATTTGCTTTTCATTTTGGTGTCCATGAAGCCGTTAGCATTTTAATAATCAATGCTCAATGTGCTTCTTCATCCTACCACAATCAAAGCCGGTCACTTTTGTCCTAATTTAATCCCACAGAGAGTTGTGACATAATTAGAAAGGCTCTTGAATCCTTCCGAGTAAATTTACCTGGCTCTTCCATCACTTTTAATCCGAAGCGAGGCGGAATGTGAATCTCTTTAGCTCGGGGGGGGGGGGGGGGGGGGGATGATTAAAGTCACGCCTCCTGCCTGTCCCGAATTGTCTGACTCACAGAACTGTTACCACGGCGAAGGAGGCCATTCTGCCCGCCGTGTCTGCACCGGCTCTCCAAATGAGCAGTAGACCCAAGCTCCAACTTCCTGCCTTCTCCCCGTAACCCTGCACGCACATTCTTCCCTTTCAGGTGACAGTCTACTTCTCTTTTGGAATGCTTCGATTGAACCTGCCTCCGCCACACTCTCAGGCAATGCATTCCAGACCTTAACCTCGAGCTGCGTGAAAAGAAAATCTCCTTTCGCTTTCTCTTCTTTTTGCAAATTGTTTTACTCAGTATAGAGCACGGTTTACTGAAAACATTTGAACTGACTGGTCGTAACAGCGTGTTTCTTTGCAGGGCTCTCTACGAACCTGCAATGACGACGACTCCATGGCACTTTGAGCCGCTTGACCCTTGGCATACTTTACTGTAGTGACAACCTCTTTATCCATTTCCGTACCGCGTTTAACCTCACAGATAATCCAGGTTGGTTACATTTGTTTGTTGACAATGAAAATGGCTCCTGCGGGATTGCACCACACCCGATTGTACAAAGGGCTTCTCATTCGTTATTACCCATTTTGCCGATTTGTTGAAGACCCATTTTACCTCTATTGGCATCACATTAGTTAACAGGTCTCTTGATAAAATCCATACAAATTCAGAAGTTTCCAGCATAGAAAGCAGCAACTCTGATGTGCCAGCGTTTTTCTCGGGCAATCCAAAACGAATCTCACTGATCTGTAGCCCCATATTCTTTCACAACTTTAAATATTTAGACTATTTCCCCTTTGCAGGCACAACAGTTTTCACCTTAACCATTCCCCGCTCCAACAAACTATTCCACAACAACATTTTTCCTAACGTCACACCTCACTCTCTTGATGGCAATCATAAATTAATGATCTCTAACCACTCATTCCCCAGTCAGAAGAAGTCTATCCCTATTATCTCTATCAAAGTTTTCTCCTAATTATTAAATATTTCTATTAGGTCTTTTGTTTTGCTTTACTGATCCCATGGAAATAGTCCCAGTATCCCTGTTGTGTTTGGTCCCTTGTACTTTATGAAGTAACTCACCAAACACTCCGGTCTGTCCAAACCAGGATTCTTTATTGTCTCTCGTACGGTAGGATGCAATCTGATACAGAGCACGTTATCATGGAGTCTTGCTACTCCTCTGGAACTTACACCTTCTGCTTACCAATTACATGTATGTCTTATTACCCTCTCTATCTTGTTCTCTGGATGGCCAGATGTGCCTTTCTTTTTATCCCTGTCCCTGTCCCAAGTCTCATGACCTTGGTCAAGGAGACTGCATGGTGTGTCTGTACCGCCGCCACCTGCTGGTTGGAGGTCTCACACCATCCCACTATGATATAGCCCATAGGCATATCACCACAATCTCAAGTCGTTCGTTCCTGTTAAACATGGTTTACCATTGCTGGCATTATCTGGTGAATCTATACTGTGCCCTCTCCCTATTCAGCACCCAAAATTCACATACTACTCTAACTGAGGCCGAACAAATATAGTATACAACTTTTCTTGTACTCAGTTCTGTTACATACAAAATGCGAAATGCTATCCTTGACTGTTCTTGCACTTTTGTGGATTTATGTATTTGAATACTGGGTGTCTCTATTAGTCCAGTTCTTTCAGCGTCTTTCCAAAGACGTTATACCCTCATGGATCGGCATGGTATGGGGGTGGAAAATTCCACCCATTATCTCAAATTTCCTTGCATCTGCCACCTGCCTGCCCAGTCCACTAACCTATATCTCCCTCAAGTCCTTTATAATCCTTCTCACTGTTTGCATTATCTTTTTAAAAATAAATTTAAAGTACCTAATTATTTTGTTTCTGATTAAGGGGCAATTTAGCGTGGCCAATCCACCTATGGCTGCTGTTCTTTGGGTTGTGGGGAATGCACCCACTCAGACACGGGAGAATGTGCAAACTACACACGGACATTGACCCGGGGCCAAGATCGGACCCGGGTCCTCAGCGTCATGAGGCAGCAGTGCGATTATTGCATTGTCAGTAAATTTCCAGATTGTGCCTTCTATTCCCACATGCAAACTATCGAGAAATAAAGAACAAAAATGCACCCAGCATTATTCCAGCACGCCATTTAAAACCATTCTTCCATCTCTGCTTCCTGCCTGCCAACCATCTCCTACATATGCTATTACATTTACTTTTATATCACAAAGCTGATTTTTAAATATTTGACAAGCATCTTGTGGAGATATCAAATTGAAACATCATGGGCTGGATTCTCTGATTTTATGGCTAAGTGCTGATGCTGGCGTGGGAACTGTGGCGTCTAGACGCCAAAATCGGCGCCGAACCCTCACCGATTCTAGGACCGGTGAGGGGCTAGCAGTGGTGCTGGGTTAAAACTTCTAGCTCCCGCGCCAAAAACGTCCGGAGAATGGCCGGATCCGTGGCCGGGCATGCACGGCGCCGACCTGCAGCGGTCGCGCCATACAACATGGCGCCGGCCACGCGTGGACCTGACCTGCCAGATAGTGTCCCCATGGATACCCCCTCGCCACCCCTGGACCACCCCCCACCAAACCCCCCCAGCCCTCGCCGAAGCCCCCCTGGCCAGCGGCGCGTCTCCCCCCTTGACTGTGGCGCCGCTGGCCAAAGTCCGCAGCCGCCACGCGAGGTTGACGAAAACTGAGAGCACAAGCGATCTGTGCCATCGTGAACTCGGCCCATCGGGAGCGGAACATCAGGGTGTGCCTTCAGGTAACGTCCTGAGGCCGTTCCAACGGCGTGCAGCGCACTCCCCGATGATGCCGTTCTGGAGGGGGCGGAGCATCCAAAAACAGGCGCCATTCCTGATTCAGTCATAAACAGGGATTCTCCGCCCGATCGCCGATTACGGTATCGCCGTCGGGCAACGGAGAATCCCACCCCATGTTACTTATCTCTTCAATATTTGGTAACTAAGATGGCTGCAATTGTGATGGTGTTTGCTCCTTTAAGATTGCAATAGGACCTCCTCCTATGTTTCAGAAAATATGACCCAAAGGTTTGGAGGGGAAAGATTTAAACTCGTCGAGATCATGTTGTATCTTTTCCCTAAGAGTTGCACTGAGCACTCTGATCTTGCTTGACCTGCATCATTATCATTTATTGTGTCAGGGAATGTTGTTGAACCTTCTGTTTCAATGGCTTTCTTTGCCTAACTGAGAATTGAAAGCTGAGGATTTTACAATGCCTATGCGGGCTCTTGAAGGCTCTTTGAAAATACCTATTAGCTTGAGCCAAGGGAATCCTTATTCCCGGGGGAGCACTGCTCCGCAATGCAGATGCAGAGTGCCCATTCCATCTGTGTTGATCTCTCAGTTGGAATCTATGGTAAAGGAAACACTAGTCTGAGTCAGGGGAGTTATAAAATTCAGACATCAGCATGATAGATGTGTGGGGTTGTTTACACGTAGTCTGAAATGCTCTGAAGTTTAGATTTCAGACTTTAATCTTTGTGCCCTGATTGAGTGAAATTGTGAATTAATGGCTATTAATGTACCCAAAATTACTTGAAACGCTGAATGAAAACATTCAGCTTCAAACATTTAACTGGTAGGTTGTTGCAAGACATTTAAATGTTCTGACTATCCCTGGTGGCCCTGTATTCCCAAACTCAAGTTGTTGACTCATGTTAATGGATGGTTCTGTGCACAATTGCAATCAGACAAATGACCGTTCTTCATGTGAGGCCAGACAATATGTTACTGGCAGACAATCCAACAATGGGGGGTGGGGGCAGGAGGGGGGGGGGGGAACAATATCCCATAATTGATCCTGTCCCTCACCCACACGCAACAGCTTTCATTCAAATGCAAGATAAAGAAAGAGAAAATAGAATATGAAATTAAACGAGTGTGGCTATAAAACCAGACTGTGCAAACTTCACTGCTATTCAAATAGGAAAAGGTTAGTAAAGACAAACATGGTCCCATTCCGGGCAGAGGGTTGAGTATTCATATTGGATTATAAGGAACTGGCAGAGAAACTAAACAAAGACTGGGGAGGAAGATACAAAATAAAGGGTGGGATTTTCCACGCATATCCGGTAGCAGAGGGAGTCCACTAGCCAGTGACGAGATCTCCTGGTCCCGCTTTTGTCAACGGGATTTCCTGTTGAATGCACTCCTCACCGCCGGAAAATCCGGGACAGGGGTGTGCTGTCAGTGGCATCAGAAGATGCCAGCGTCTCTGAAATCCTGGGGAACCAAGGGATTGGTGAGATTGAGGGTTTGAAAGAAATTAGTATTTGTAAAAACGTAGTGATTGAGACATTAACGATATTGAAAGTTGATAAATCCCCTAGATGTTACGATCTACACCGCAGCACGTTGCAAGAGGAGGCAGTAGAGAGAATGAATGCTCTTTTGAAATTCTATAGCTTTTGGAACGACTCCTGCAGATCGAAACGGAACAAATGTGACCCCAAGATTTAAGAAAGTAGAGAGAGAAAACAAGGAACTACAGACCTGTGACTTCAATAGCAGGGAAAATGCTAGAATCAATTCTAAAGGATGCGATAACTGGGCGCTTAGAAAATAATGGTGAGATTGGACAGTCAACATGGATTTTCAGAAGGCTTTCGAGAAGGCCCCACACAGAAGGTCATCGAGGGCCGAAGGGCCTGTACTGCTCTGTAATGTTCTAAAATATAGAGCTCATGGGATTGGGGGTGATATATTGTTATGGATTGAGGATTGGTCAATGCATTGAGAACTGAGAGTAGGAATGAATGGATCATTCTCAGGTTGGCCAACTGTTGTGAATGGAGCACCACAAGGAACAGTGTTTGGTCCCCAGCTGTTCACAATCAATGGGTGGGGTTCCCAATCCCCCTGCCGCGTGTTTCTCGGTGGCGCGCCGTTTGCTGCCGGTGGGATTTTTTCTTCTCGCACTTGTCAATAGGATTCTTTTTTAAAAATGCATCAAAACAGGTTACAGCGAATAAACACCCCGGGAAACATACTTCCCAACTATACAGTCTACAGATTTCCCCCCCCCCCCCCCGCCACCGGGACGAACAACCCCTCAAACACGGTCACAAACATTCCTCACCTTTCTCAAACCCCCCTGAAGAGCCCCTTAACTCATACTTCATCTTCTCTAATTTCAGGAAGTCGTACAGGTCACCCAACCAAGCCGCTACCCCCGGTGGCGATGCCGACCGCCACTCCAGCAAAATCCGCTGTCGTGCAATCAGAGAGGCGAAGGCCAAGATATCGGCCTTCCTCCACTCCATGAGCTCCGGCTTCTCTGAAACCCCAAATATCGGCACCAAAGGCTCTGGGCCCGCCTCCTCCTCCACTATCCTGGCTAAGACCGCAAACACGCCCGCCCAGAAGCCAATAGAATTCCCAATTGAAGCCACCCCATAGTGCCGGGAACCCCATGGGTGCACTGCCGGCGGGAAGAGAATCCTGACAACCGGGAATTCTGATCTATATCAAAGACTTGGGGACCAAAATACAATTCTTCCGTGTTTGCAGATGGCTCAAAAATTGGTGGGACTGTGAATTGCGGGGAAGATTCAAGAAGGTTCAAGGAGGTTTGGACAGAGTAAGTGTGTGAGCAAGACATGGACAATGGAATATAATGTGGAGAAACGTGAAGTTATCCACTTTGGTAAGAAAAACAAATGCAGAATATTTCTTAAATGGTGAGAGATTGGAAAGTGTTGGTGTCCAAAGGGGCCTGGGTGAGCTTGCTCGGAAGTCACTGAAATCTAACATGCAGGACAAGTGCAGCAAGCAATTGGAAAGGCCAATGGTATGTTAGTCTTTAATATTTAAAAAATATATATTTATTCAAATTTTTCAACAAATTTTCAATAAACCCCCCCTCAACAAGAAAAGAGAAACACAAACACAAGAATCAGAAATTATACATTGGATTTCCCCCATATACAATAACCGCCCATATAACATTTAAAAGCACAAATAGAGAAAAAAAAACCACCTTCACCCAAACAACCCCAAACAAACCCCCCCCCCCCCCCTCCTCCACCCCCCCGCCCCTGGGCTGCTGCCGCTGCTGACCTCCTCCTAACGCTCCGCGAGATAGTCTAGGAACGGTTGCCACTGCCTGAGGAACCCCTGCACAGACCCTCGCAAGGCAAACTTTATCCTCTCCAGCTTGATGAACCCTGCCATGTCATTGATCCAAGCTTCCACACTAGGGGGCTTCGCATCTTTCCATAATAGCAAAATGCTCCGCCGGGCTACCAGGGACGCAAAGGCCAGAATACCGGCCTCTTTCGCCTCCTGCACTCCCGGCTCGTCCGTTACCCCAAATGATGCCAACCCCCAGCTCGGCTTGACCCGGGCGTTCACTACCTTGGACATAGTCCTCGCAAAACCCCTCCAAAACCCATCCAGCGCCGGGCACGACCAGAACATATGGGCGTAATTTGCTGGGCTCCCCGAGCACCTCCCACACCTGTCCTCCTCCACAAAGAACCTACACAACCTCGCCCCTGTCATATGCGCTCTGTGAGTAACTTTGAACTGTATTAGACTGAGCCTGGCGCAAGAGGAGGAAGAATTAACCCTACTCAGGGCATCAGCCCACAGACCCTCATCTATCTCCTCCCCAAGCTCCTCCTCCCACTTGCCCTTTAACTCCTCCACCGAGGCCTCCTCCTCTTCCTTCAGCTCCTGGTAAATCGCCGAAACCTTGCCTTCTCCAACCCATACACTCAAAATCACCCTGTCCTGAATCCCACGTGCTGGAAGCAACGGGAATTCCCTCACCTGCCGCCTGACAAACGCCCTCACTTGTACCTCGAATGTACCTGAAAGCGTTTCCTCGGGTAGCCCAAACTTCTCCTCCAGCGCCCCTAGGCTCGCAAACGTCCCATTGATGAACAGGTCCCCCATTCTTCTAATCCCTGCCCGATGCCACCTCCAAAACCCCCCATCCATCCTTCCCGGGACGAACCGATGATTCTCCCGAATCGGTGACCAAACCGAGGCTCCCACCTCGCCCCTGTGTCGCCTCCACTGCCCCTAGATCTTCAGCATCGCTGCCACCACCGGACTCGTGGTGTACCTTGTCGGCGAGAGCGGTAACGGTGCCATCAACAGCGCCCTCAGGCTCGTGCCCACACAGGATGCCATCTCTAGCCTCTTCCACGCCACCCCCTCTCCCTCCATTACCCACTTACGGATCATCGCCACATTGACAGCCCAATAATAGCCACACAAATTTGGCAGTGCCAGCACCCCCCCCCCCTGTCCCTGCTAAGCTCCAGAAACACACTCTTCACCCTCGGGGTCTTATTCGCCCACACAAATCCCATGATGCTCCTGCTTACCTGTTTGAAAAAGGCCTTGGCGTTCAAAATGGGAAAGCACTGAAACATAAAGAGAAACCTCGGGAGGACCATCATTTTGACCGACTGCACCCTACCCGATAGTGAGAGTGGCAGCATATCCCATCTTTTAAAATCCTCCTTCATCTGCTCCACCAATCGCGTCAAATTGAGCTTGTGCAGGGCCCCCCAACTCCTAGCTACTTGGATCCCCAGGTACCGAAAGCTCTTTTCCGCCCTCTTCAGCAGTAGCTCGTCTATCCCCCTTCCCTGATCCCCTGAATACACCACAAAGAGCTCACTCTTCCCTACGTTGAGTTTATACCCCGAAAAGTCCCCAAACTCCCTAAGGATCCGCATGACCTCCACCATCCCCTCCACTGGATCCGCAACATACAACAACAGGTCATCGGCATACAACGACACACGGTGTTCCTCTCCCCCCCACACCAATCCCCTCCATTTCCTGGACTCACTCAGTGCCATTGCCAGCGGCTCAATTGCCAGTGCAAACAACAAGGGGGATAAGGGGCACCCCTGCCTCGTCCCCCGGTACAGCCGAAAGTACTCCGACATCCGCCGGTTCGTGGCCACACTCGCCACCGGGACTCTATACAGCAGCCTGACCCAACTGATGAACGCCTCCCTGAACCCAAATCTCCGCAACACTTCCCAAAGATACTCCCACTCCACCCTATCAAAGGCCTTCTCCGCGTCCATAGCTGCCACTACCTCCGCTTCCCCCTCCATCGAGGGCATCATAATCACATTGAGGAGCCTCCGCACATTTGTATTCAGCTGCTGACCCTTCACAAACCCCGTCTGGTTCTCATGAATCACCCCCGGGACACAGTCCTCAATTCTCGTAGCCAGCACCTTCGCCAGCAACTTAGCATCAACATTGAGGAACGAGATCGGTCTATACGACCCACATTGCAATGGATCCTTGTCCCGCTTCAGGATCAAAGAGATCAGCGCCCTGGACATTGTCGGGGGCAAGGTCCCCCCCTCCCTCGCCTTATTAAAAGTCCTCACTAGCAACGGGCCCAGCTGGTCCACATATTTCCTGTAAAATTCAACCAGGAACCCATCCGGCCCCGGGGCCTTCCCCGCCTGCATGCTCCCCAATCCTTTAACCAGCTCCTCCAGCCCAATCGGCGTCCCCAAACCAGCCACCTCCTCCTCTTCCACCCTCGGTAACCTCAGCTGATCCAGGAATCGTCGCATCCCCTCCTCCCGCTGGGGGCTCAGACCTGTACAGATCCCCATAGAAGTCCCTAAATACCTTGTTTATTCTCACCGCACTCCGCACCATATTCCCCCCCTCTATCCTTGACTCCACCAATCTCTCTCGCTACCTCCCTCTTACGAAGCTGGTGTGCCAGCATCCGACTCGCCTTCTCCCCATACTCATACGTCGCCCCCTGTGCTTTCCTCCACTGTGCCTCTGCTTTCCCCGTGGTCAACAGGTCGAATTCCATCTGGAGGTTCCGTCGCTCCCAAAGTAGCCCCTCCTCGGGGGCCTCTGCATACCTCCTGTCCACCCTTAAAATCTCCCCCACCAACCTCTCCCTCTCCCTCCCCTCTCTCTTCTCCCTGTGGGCCCTAATGGAGATTAGCTCTCCCCTGACCACCATCTTCAACGCCTCCCAGACTACCCCCATCTGCACCTCCCCGTTGTCGTTGGTCTCCAAGTATCTTTCAATACACCCCCGCACCCGCCCGCACACCCCCTCATCCGCCAACAGTCCCACATCAAGGCGCCACAGCGGGCGCTGGTCCCTCTCCTCCCCCAACTCCAGCTCCACCCAATGCTGGGCATGGTCCGAGATGGCTCTGGCCGAATATTCCGTTCCCTCCACTTTCGGGAATAGCGCCCTACTCAAAATGAAAAAGGCTATCCGGGAGTAGGCTCTATGGACGTGGGAAAAGAAGGAAAATTCCCTGGCCAGCGGCCTGACAAACCTCCATGGATCCACTCCCCCCAGCTGGCCCATAAACCCCCTGAGCACCGGAGCCGGCCTCTTGCCCGTCCTGGACCTAGAACGGTGCAGTGCTGGGTCCAGCACCGTGTTGAAGTCCCCCCCATTATTAAGCTTCCTACCTCCAGATCCGGAATCCGACCCAGCATGCGTTTTATAAATCCGGCATCATCCCAATTCGGGGCATATACGTTCACCAGTACCACCCGCACCCCCTGCAACCTACCGCTCACCATCACATATCGACCTCCATTATCCACGACAATATTCAGTGCCTCGAACGACACCCGCTTCCCCACCAGTATTGCAACACCTCTGTTCTTCGCATCCAGCCCTGAATGAAAGACCTGCCCTACCCATCCCTTTCTCAGCTTAACCTGATCTGCCACCTTCAGTTGTGTCTCCTGGAACATAACCACATCTGTCTTCAAGTGCGCGAACACCCGGGCCCTCTTGACCGGCCCGTTCAGGCCCCTCATATTCCAGGTTATCAGCCGGATCAGGGGGCTACTCGCTCCCCCCCGCCCCCCCCCCCCCCCACCCCCCACCCCCCCCCCCCCCCCACCCACCCCCCCACCCCCACCCCCTGCCGACTAGCCATCTCCTTTTCTAGGCCAGCCACGTGCCCGCGCCTCCCGCACCCTCCAGAACCCCAGGTGGCGGACTCCCTCCATGACTACCTCTCCTACTTCCAGCTCCCCTTTGGCCAATGCAGCAGCAACCCAGTTCCCCCCCTTCCCCCCCTCCCCCTGCTAGATCCTCATCTAGCCATTTTGCTCTCCCCATGACACTCCCGTAAGTCAGCTGACTCCTGCTGACACCGGCTTCTCCCGCCATTCCATCGACCCCCCAGTGTGAGAAACCCCCCAAACCTTGGCAGTCAGTGTGCGCTCCTCTCCAGCACCGCCCTTCCCCCCCCTGGCCCCGTCCCCATCCTTCCTAAGGCGGGAAAAAAACCTGCGCTTGCCTGAGCCGGCCCCGCCCCCTCTGGCGCAGCTCCTTTTTGCAGCCTCCACCCCCCCTCTTCCTCCGCGGGGCCCTGCCCCTCCAACACCGACGCCCACACTCTCCCACATCCCCACATCAAATCCATTCACCCGTCCCCACCCAGCACCAAAACAAAAAGAACATTCCCCAAACGCAGTAAACACAGTAAACATCCCCCCACGACAGACCCTCAGTTTGAGTCCAACTTTTCAGACTGGATAAAGTTCCATGCCTCATCAGGCATTTCAAAATAGTGGTGCCGATCTTGGAGCACCGCCTTAGCCCGGTTAAAACCAGCCCTCTTCTTAGCCACCTCCGCACTCCAGTCCAGATAAATTCGGATCTCCGTGTTCTCCCACCTGCTGCTCCGCTCTTTTTTGGCCCATCTCAGGACACACACTCTGTCCATGAAGCGGTGGAACCTCACCACTACAGCCCTTGTTGGCTTTGGGCCTCCTTGCCAGGACCGATGAGCCCCATCCAGCTCCAGGGGCCTCGGGAAAGCTCCCGTGCTCATCAGCGAATTGAGCATCATGCTCATGTATGTCCCAGCATCGGGCCCCTCCACTCCTTCAGGGAGACCCAGAATCCGAAGATTCTTCCTCCTCGGCCTATTCTCCAGGTCCTCAAATTTTTCCTCCCACCTCTTGTGCAGCGCCTCGTGCGCCTCCACCTTCACCGCCTGGCCCAAGATCTCGTCCTCGTTCTCTGAGGCCTTCTGCCGCACCTCCCGGATCGCCGCCCCTTGGGCCTTCTGGGTCTCCACAAGCATCTCAATCGCCGCCTTCATTGGCGCCAGCATTTCTGTCCTCAGCTCCTCAAAGCAGCGTTTAAGAAACTCCTGCTACTCCTGCGACCACTGCGCCCACGCTGCTTGGTCTCCACCCGCCGCCATCTTGCTTTCCTCCCTTGCACTTTCCGCTGCACCAGGGTCACGTTTTTAACCGCCCCACTCCTGGTCCAATCCATATACTGTCGGGGGGACCTTGCTGTCACCTTCCCACACTGGAAATCGTCGAACAATTGCCGTTGGGGCCCCTCTAGAGAGCCCAAAAGTCCGTTCACGGCGGGAGCTGCCGAACGTGCGACCTACCTAGGCATAGCCGCAACCGGAAGTGCATGTTAGTCTTTAATGCAAATTAATTTGAGTGTAGGGGTAAAGGTCTTACTGCAGTTGTATGAAGCCTTGGTAAGACCGCACCTGGAGTATTGTGTGCAGTTTTGGTTCCCTTACCTGAGGTAGGATACATTGCCCACAGAGAGGGTACAACAAATGTTTACCAGACAGGGTTAGTGGGACGGTTTGATGAGGAAAGATGGATGAGCCTAGCCTACATTCTCTAGAGTTTAGAAGAATGAGCTGTGCTCTTTCAGGTCTCGACAGGGTGGATACAGGAAGGATCTTTCCCCTGGTCTCAGAATAAGAGGTAGACCATTTAGACCAAGAAAAGGAGGAATTTGTTCACTCATAGAAAGGGGATTCTTTGGAATTTTCACCCCAGAGGGCTGTGGAAGCTCAGTCATTGAGTATGTCCAAAGCAGAGGTTGATAGATTTCTAGATACCAATGGTATTGAGGGATACGGGATAGTGATGGATGATGGAGTTGAGGTAGATCAGCTGTGATCTGGTAAAATGTCTGAGCAAGCTCAAGGGGCCGAATAGCCTACTCCTGATCCTATGTTCCTCTATGGCACCATTAGCTTAGCATAACATCCCATGGCATTTTACAGGAAGGGAACCAGATTTCAAAAATGAACACGGAGAAAAGGAAGGAGACATTAGTTCAGGTAATCCTGGTCAAAGGGTCAGGTTTTCCGGAGCACCTTCATGGAGGGGGGAGAGGCAGAGAGGTTTGGGGAAGGAATCCCAGAGTTTAGGACCGAGGCAGCTGAAGAAAGTATGGGAGACTTGTCCACTTTCCTAGCTCATGAAAATAACAACTTTGAAAACCCTTGGGAGTCTTCCCGATCTCCACCAACAGACGGGTAGCAGAACCCCCCTCCCCTTCCCCTGGAGAAGTGGCATAATCAGTGATTTGCTTTGCTAATTTGGTTTTATAATGCTCTTGTGAAGTAGCTTTGGACATTTTATTACATTAGAGATGCTACATAAATATAAGTTGTTGTTTGCATTCTGGGATCTCTGGTGGCCTCCCGTTAAAGTATGGCGGAAGACCGAGGGAGGCTCAATGAAATTTTCAAGATAATGAATGGCTTAGATAGGGTGGACGTAGGGAAGTTGTTTCCATTAACAGGGGAGACTAGGACCCGGGGGCACAGCCTTAGAATAAAAGGGAGTCACTTTAGAACAGAGATGAGGAGAATTTTCTTCAGCCAGAGAGTGGTGGGTCTGTGGAATTCATTGCCACAGAGGGCGGTGGAGGCCGGGACGTTGAGTGTCTTTAAGACAGAAGTTGATAAATTCTTGATTTCTCGAGGAATTAAGGGCTATGGAGAGAGCGCGGGTAAATGGAGTTGAAATCAGCCATGATTGAATGGTGGAGTGGACTCGATGGGCCGAATGGCCTTACTTCCGCTCCTATGTCTTATGGTCTTATGGTCTTATATATTTTCTGATTTAAAGCTGCACCTAATCCCATCAAGACTGAATTTTCACAGCCGTGGAGACGTTAAAGGAGTGGAATCTGATGGGCGATAGAAAAAGGTAACATGCAAGGGATGATGGGGTAGAGGTAATATCATTGGTCTAATAAACCAAAGGTCGGGGGTTCCACTGCCACCACTGCACCTGGTGGAACTTGAATTCAGTTACTCATAAGCAATAAAACTGGAATTAGAAAGCTAGTCTCAGTAATGGTGACCATGAAACTATCAGCGATTGTCGTTAAAACCCAAGTGGTTCACTAATGCCCTTTAGGAAAGAAATCTGCTGTCCTTCCGTGATCTGGCCTACACATGACTCCAGCCTTAAATGGCCTCTGAAATGAACCACCAGTTCAAAGGGCAATCGAGCTGGCCTGGTCAGCAACTCCCGGGAAAATAGTAAGTAAGTTGGGGAAGACCCTGTTACACTGGGGCTCGGGCCTATTAGCTATCTAATTGAATTCCAGGCACTTTCTAAGGCTGTGTTGTAGCCATGTAAAATGGCTGCGTTCCGATTGATCTGGCCAAAACCCAGTTTAAAACGGCTAACCCAAAAGACTGCTGGGTAAAGCAGCCAAGAAGACACAAGCAGGCAGCTGCAGACAGGTTTCCATATTCAGCTCTGGGAACGTAGCCCAGATCGATACTCAGGGCTATCAACAGCCCATCAACCCAGCAGTTGCATTCAGGACTGTTTACACCTAATCAACTCAGACATCCACAGTTAAATCGGCTATCCCCGGGAACAATTGCAACATATTAGCAATTGAATACCGGGCCAGACCTGTCGGCGCCTGCAGTGGCCGAAACAAAGACAGGTGAGCGACCACCCCCCGATCGAGGAATCGCCTCACCATTGGACACATCGACCCCAGAGACTGGGGACAGAATCCAATCACTTGGGACTCAGGGTCAAGGGCCGCCCCAGGAGGCGGGAAGCCCCTGGGCCCTATAAAAGTGAAGGTACAAGTTCAGATCTCTCTCTCTCTCATCTTCGCCTGCTCGAGACCTTCGCAAGACCAGCCACCGTGTATCGTAAGTTTGAATCCAACCATCGCTATCCGGTAGAGACACCTAGCCACCGACCTGTAGTAGCCCTTTGAATCCCGCGGGCCCGATTTGATTGGACAAGCCATTTGTTTCCCTGACCTGGTGGGCTCTTCCTAAGTTAAGTATTGGCCAGTAGTGATAGGTTTATTATATAAATAGTAGTATTAGGGTATTAATATTGCTTGTTGTATATAATAAATGACCGTTGTTTTAATCCTTACTAAGCGGTGTGCTGTGTTATTAATCATAACCTGAACTTGAACCACGTGGCGGTATCATAAAGATACCTGGCGACTCATGAGCAAAGGTGACCTATAACAGAGCAAATAGACTAAAGCTAAAAAGAGCAACAGTGTCAAACCCAGTTTCTGTATTTCCTATCAGCCCAAACCCTCATGCATTCCACATTAGTTGATTCTCTCCCCTGGTCTAAAACGGACAAGGATCCATCCAGGCAGTTGAGCAAATGTGGAATCCAGGAATGGCTCAACAAAGCTAAAATTAGATACGGAGGGGGGAATCTTACCATATTTTTACAAAGTGTCAGGCGTAGACTGAAAGCTGGTGTGTAACTCTCCAGCTGCGCAGGCCGGTTTCCACTGCAGGCTTTGAGTCTCTCTGAATAAAAAAAACGGAGTGGCCGGGATTTACTGTGGTGGGGGTGGGGGGTGGGGGTGGAACCCCTCCCCACGGGGCACCCATGAGGGCTCGCCCCTGGCACTATCTCTGGCACAGGTTGACAGTGCCAAACTGGCAGTGCCAACCTGTGCCAGGGGAACGTGCCAGGGCACTGCCTGGGCACAATCCTCCCCCCCCCCAGGGGCTAGACTTACCTTTGCATCCCACTAAATCACGCTTTGAAAAAGCTGTTGTAGGGGTGGCACGGTGGAGCAGTGTTTAGCTGCCGTGTGGAGTTTGCACATTCTCCTTGTGTCTGCGTGGGTCTCACCCCCACAACCCAAAAAGATGCGCATGGTAGGTGGATTGACCACGCTAAATTGTCCCTTAATTGGAAAAAGAATTAACTGGGTACTCTAAATTTTTTAAAAGATTATTGTAAACCGCGCTGACGCAACGTCACGTTGGCGAGGTTTGAACATTCAGTGAGGGGAGATCATGTTGCGGGGGACATTCAAATTTATTCAAACCCATTATAATGAGATTCTCGCCCTTTGTGAGCATGCACCTCGTGATGTCACCGTGGGCGTGGAAAATCGGGAAATGCATTTGTGATGTTCTCTGTTTTCTTTGTCTGGATGTCTTGAATGCGTAGTATTTAACAAAGAACATCAAGCTAAGTAAATGAACAAAGCTGATTTATTAACACCACTTAAACTAGATTTGAACGTATTCCTAAGTACAAGGTTGCTGAAATAAACTATGCTATAACTCTGACTACAGAACTCTCAAATAAACAACTACTCTCCCTCACGCCTAAACACCTTCTCCCAGAATCAAGGATCGTCATGTGATATATATGTGACTGCTCTTGATCACCATCTGGTGGTAATAATTATTTACATGAAATTGTTAACCCATTCTCTCATACAATATCTATATTTTTACAACGTTCGCCCTGGAGAAGATCATGGGCTGAATTCTCCGCTGTCGGGCTGCTCCGTTTTGCCGGCAGTCCGAGGGTTTCCCGACGGCGTGGAAAACCCCGTTAACCAGCCGGCAAAACGCAGAATCCCAATGGCCTGCTGAACCAGGGGCGGGATTCTCCGACCCCCCGCCGGGTCGGAGAATCGCCGGGGGCTGGCGTGAATCCCGCCCCCGCCGGTTGCCGAATTCTCCAGCACCGGATATTCGGCAGGGGTGGGAATCGCACCGCGCCGAATTGGCGCCCCCCCCCCCCCGGCGATTCTCCGGCCCGTGATGGGCCGAAGTCCCGCTGCTGGAATGCCTGTCCCGCCGGCGAGAATCAAACCACCTCTCTTACCGGCGGGACCAGGCGGTGCAGGCGGGCTCCGGGGTCCTGGGGGGGGGGGGGGGGGGGCGCGGGGCGATCTGGCCCCGGGGGCTGCCCCCACGGTGGCCTGGCCCGCGATCAGGGCCTGTGCCGTGGGGGCACTCTTTTCCTTCCGCCTTCGCCATGGTCTCCACTATGGCGGAGGCGGAAGAGACCCCCTCCACTGCGCATGCGCGGGGATGCCGTGAGCGGCCGCTGACGCTATCGGGGGAAGGAAAGAACCTTCCTGACAAATGGATTTTCAATTCTGTTGTATGTAAGAGCCTCCTCCGAGTTGGCTGGGTGTCACATCGCCATTGTCGGGAAGGAGCTGTTGGGAGGTATACCATACAACAATGACATTTTCCACGATGACCTATAGTCATCTTACCCCTGACCAGAGAAGCTGCAAATCTAAAGGAATCTGCTGCGTAGCTGTAATCCACTGAGCAACGTATGGGACTTCCTGCCAACCTTTAATCAGATTGTGGAAATATACGGTTTAAGCCTTCACCTCCCAGTGTGATTACCAAGAGTTACACAGCTCACGATTAGCAATTGGAAAATACATCATTTTGCGTTCTCGCTCCCAAAGAACGAAAAAATAAATAACTTTTACCTTCACGCCAGTGGTTAACCAAAAATATGTATTTTTGTTGCGCTTTGTGTGTATGTGTATGTATACACAAGGCATCAAAACCCACAGCTGTGCTCTTACATTTTCTGTTCAAAGACGTAGATGGAATCTTTCCTCTACCGCAATGCTGTAATCAGTCCTTCAATTCCAAAGCTAGTCAGACATTTTAATTGCAGAGATGTTGCTAACCACTACATAGTAGCATGTTCAAGAACAAAAATAAAACAGGCTGTAACAAATTAAAGTGGCACATGTTCACATGATCGCGTTTGAACATTTTACCCTTCATCACAGGACGAGTTGGAGAGTCCAGAATTTCCTGTCGATTTATAAAAGAATGTAACTCGCTATTTTTTCCAGGGGGGCTGGTTTGCAAGCTGACGTTCCCTTCCCTCACCCACCTTGAAAAAGACCCTTTCAAGAATAGGTAACTTTTTTTATCCTCCTCTCCCCCCATCTCCATTCTGTGTTTACTGTCTACCTCTCCGCAGAAGAACCTTTTCAGAAGGAACGATTTGCCTTCACATCGCACCTTTCAAGACCTTAGTATGGCCCTCAGCGCTATGACGTACTTTTAAATTGAAATTCCTGCTGTAATGTCGGAAATGCAGCAACCAACTCCCAGCACACCACTGCGATAATGACCACATAATCTGTTTTGATGATAAATATTGGCGAGGAGGCCGGGGGCAGCTCCACTGCTCTACTTCAATATAGTGCCACGGGCCTTCTACGTCCTCCTCAGAAAATGGTCAAGGCCTCATTTTAACATCTCAGCCAAAGGCAGAACATCCAGCAGTGAAGCGTTCTCTCAATATTGCATCACCGTGTCCGACTACATTATTGTGTTTGAGTCTCTGCAGTTAGACATGAACCCAGAGCCTTGTGACTCTCAAAGGTGAGAGTGTTACCCACAGAGCCAGGACTTAACACACAGCGCTACAACTTTCCAAGGCACATGCGGCTCTTTCTGTGTTGAACAAAACTCTCTTCACTGTCACACTTTTCCTGGTCCTTAACTTTATTGCACCTTGAGATGGGGATGAATATCTAAGAACTATCTCTGCTCCTGATCACAGTAAATAAAGCCCCCCTCCACTGGAAGTGGTTAGTGAATTCTGCTATCTCAGAATCACGGTGACAGTTTGTTCCTTGATGCAGAGCCTGATACTGCAGTTGTAAAAGGTTAATGGCAGCTCAATCCCGGCTCTGGGTCACTGTCCGTGTGGGGTTTGTACATTCTTCCCTTGTTTGCGTGGGTTTCGCCCGCACAACCCAAAGATGTGCAGGCTTGGTGGATTGGCCATGCTAAATTGCCCCTTAATTGGAAAAATGAATTGGGTACTCTGAATTTATTTTTCGAAAGGGGAAGCACGGTGGCACGGTGGTTAGCACTGCTGCCTCACGCCGCCGAGGTCCCAGGTTCGATCTCAGCTCTGGGTCACTGTCCGTGTGGTGTTTGCACATTCTTCCTGTGTTTGCGTGGGTTTCGCCCCCATAACCCAAAGATGTGCATGGATTGGCCACACTAAATTGCCCATTAATTGGAAAAAATGAATTTGATACTCTAAATTAATTATTTTTTTAAATAAAAGGTTAATAGCTAATATACAGCATCAGTGATATCAGATAGAGATGCCTTGCGAAGGGGCCTCGTGCTTATCTATCACTGTGCATTGTTTTAAATAATTAATGAACGTTCAGAAGTTCCTGGAAATCTTGTTTCCAGTAGTGTCCATTAAAAACTCACGCTTAAATACAGCCGTTCCTGATGATAACATCAAGATGGCATGTGCTCTCAGCACCTTGCTGTGTAGCTGTGAAACATACGCAACTTACAAATATCAAGAAAAGAAGCTCCACAATGTGGGCAGCATGGTAGCACAAGTGGCTAGCACTGTGGCTTCACAGCGCCAGGGTCCCAGATTCGATTCCCCGCTGGGTCACTCTCTGTGCGGAGTCTGCACGTTCTCCCCGTGTCTGCGTGGGTTTCTTCCGGGTGCTCCGGTTTCCTCCCACGGTCCAAAGACGTGCAGGTTAGGTGGATTGGCCGTGATAAATTGCCCTTGGTGACCAAAAAGGTTAGGAGGGTTTATTGGCTTACGAGGATAGGATGGAAGTGGGGGCTTAAGTGGATCGGTGCAGACTCGATGGGCCGAATGGTCTCCTTCTGCACAGTTAGATGTTCTAATTTCCATCTTCACTGTCTATAGGTACATCCAGGCAGGAAAACAAAATCACAAGTACAGCCGTGCTCTCATAGGCAGAGCTCCCGAGTTTGTTGCTTATTTGCAAATCTAAATCCATTATTTCAAAATCTAATTTAGCCACTAATTCCCCATACCTAAGAGGATATCTCCATTCCAAACTTCCAGAACTTGGGAAGGAACCCGTCCTATCTGGGCCCCGAGTCTGATGAAAGGTTTTCTCCAACACAGACTGATTTTGATCTTAACCTTCAACTGAATTTTCTACTTCATCAGACATGTTTGTCTGACTCTGACTCGGATCTAAGCTGGCTTCAGGCAGAACTTGTGTAGGAATAACTAGTGGTACTCTACTCAACCAATTCAGCAACCTCATTTGATTCTTCCCAACTTCCTTCTTCCTCATGAACCTCTGAAGGTAAAACTGATCTATATGTACAAACCTAACCTTTTCTCTACAAACATCCTGACCAAACATGTGCGAGGACCACATATTTTCACAACTTTTCCTGGTAACCACTTAAACCACTTATGGTGATAATCTTTCACTTTAGCCTTCCAGTACAATTTCAGACTTCTTTCTCTGACGCTGCCCCGATCATGATTCTCCTTGTGCTTCGATTGTTCCCCTTCTACTGACTGTGACAACATGTGTATTGTAATAATAATGACGAGTTAACAATTTACTGTAACTACTTGCAACCACTAGATGGCGATCAAGCGCATACACGTGGATCACGTGATACTCTTGATTCGGGGAGAAGGTTGTTCGGCGAGATAGAGTATAGTCGTGTTATCAGGAGCTCTGAAGCTAGAATCATAGTTTTAATCAATCTGTCATCTTGTACATCTTAGCAAGCAAGTCAAATCTATTTAGTTGTAGTGTAAATAAATTAGCTTTGTTCAAAACATAGCTTGGTGTTCTTTGTGAGACACTACACTGCAAAGCCATCCTCATTCAGAAATCAAACAACATCACACTGACTACGCTAATTGCACCTTCAGCAATCGAAACCTTGTTCTAGGCTGTCTTCTGTGAAACAATTCAGTTAGCCTTCTGCCATCCATAGTGTAAGGTGTGTAACAATAAATGAACAAAAAAAAAATCACTTTTGACTCGCTTGGGTGACACGGCGGTTAGTACTGCTGCCTCGCAGCGCCAGGGACCCCTGTTCAATTCCGGCCTTAGGTGAGTCTGTGTGGAGTTTGCACTTTCTCCCCATGTCTACATGGGTTTCCTCCGAGTGCTCCGGTTTCCTCCCACAGTCCTAAAATGTGCAGGTTAGGTGGATTGACCACACTAAATTGCACCTTAAGTGTCCAGGTTAGGTGGGGTTAAGGGGACGGGGCAAGGGGAGTGGGTCTAGGTAGGGTACTCTTTCAGAGGGTTGGTGCAGATTCAATGGGCCAAATGGCCTCTTTTTGCACTGTAGCAATTCCACAGAACCCAGAGCTTCTAGTCACATTGCCACTGCACCATTGTTCCGGGCGAGGGAGGACTAAAGAGAAGAGAGAACAGCAAAAACATTAGCGATAGGAAGCAGGGTGACAGGGGAGAGACTGGGACTAAGTACACCGGATGGCAGTGATTATTAAAGGACAGAGAAACCAGAGAGCGAGAGAAATAGTGGGAAAATTAGACACTGAAAGGTGAGCGATAGAATCAGGTAACTAGAGAGATGTATCAAAAAATTTAAAGAGAGGTAAAGCACTTAGGGCTCTCCAGAAAAGGAGGTGGAACATTTTCTTAAAGCTGCGAGAGACAGAACAGAGGAAAGTGAAACAGATTAGAGAAGTTACAGCAAGAACAAAAATATTATAGAAATTACAGGAATAATGGGGGGAAGAGATGAATCCAATGGACAGTGGTGTGCTGCGGAGATGTTTCCGTTTAAATCTGAAGTCCACGATCAACAATAGTGACAGCGGAAGGGAGGTGGAGACAAACACAGGCAAATCAATAAGTGAGCAGATGAGGCCGCAGGGGGAAGTGACGTTATTGAGAAAGCAGGGTAAATTCAGGAGAGAGGAAAATAAAGACAGGTCACAGACATGAAGGAGAGAAAGGAGGGGAGGTTTAACAGATTCCAAATACTGAGCTTGCAGAACTTTTCCCTTATTGTCGTTGGGTGAGAGAACCTGCGACTGAGTTATACCCAACCAGCCACCCCATCCCGGTTTGCATTACTGCTGAGTTTAACAGAATCAAAGTTGGTCTGTATGTAGGTTCTGAGTCGCTGACACCCAGTTTCTGACCCTGCTCTGTTTTACAATGTTCCAATGATTCTCCTTGGGGATGTTTTATTATCTTAAAGGCGCTACGGGTGTTGGCGGTGCTGTTGAATGTTTGATGCCATCAGAACCCTCCGCGTTTGCGAGTTGCAGAATCTTCCCACTGGACACCTTTTGTTTATTCCTATGTTTGTTTTTGGTGAATTGGTTCTGAAAATCCCCCAAAGGCTTCAGCGCCGCTAAACATTTGTTTGCTTGGATGCTTTCATCGATAATTTCTGAAAATACGAAAAGATCAGTGTCTGCTTAGACTGAACTAAGCTGCAACATCTTTTGGCAGCAAAGCTCGAAAAAGAACATGCAAATTGTTCCTTCTGTATGCTTTTAATAAATGCACGGGTTCTAGAAAGGATGCCTTTTAAAAAGTTGCATTTCCCTATAACTCCCCAAATATGTAAAAAAGGTGGTGATTTCTCATTAAATGGTGAATTACTCAAAACTAAAGCAATTCTTTATTTTCTCCCCCCCCCCCCCCCTCCCCTCTCCTTATCTCATGCTGTCGTGCAGTCATTTCAACAGCAACTCAGTGTCTTAGGTAGTTGATCTCTTTGCAGCACTGATCACACCGTGAACGGTAGTTCTCGGGAGGCACAACTCGTGAGGATGAACCCGCCCTGCCCTCCCTGACGTGTACACATGGGCATGTCCTGCAAGGGTTAATGGTTCAAAATCTGGGGGGGGGGGGGGGGGTGGGGGGGTGGTGGTCATCAACAAAACAATTTCCGCTCCATTGCCTGAGATCGGTTTGCTTGCCGTACCAACACAAATTTGACTCGGGTCCTTCCAAGTCTCTTCGGCTCAGTGAAGATAAGACAACAGTGGATAATTTGGTTAGGTTAAGTTCATGGAAAATAAAGGACGCCTTCGACCATGAGCCTAAACCACCAGTGTACTGATGTGCTGAGGCACTGCTGTCTTGGTATTTTGACCCGTGTCACTTTTAACACAACTGCCCATTAAGTGCGACATCACATTTACAAAGGCTGCTTTTCCTTGAGATATTCCCCAAGAATATTAATCCATCCACGACTTATTTTAATATATTCTTTTATTGATGGAGTTGACTCAATCTTTCTTTTCTCCCTCCTATCCATCTCAAGGGCACTAAGTTTAATTGTTGCACCCAGCGCCATTGTCCTGACCTACAATGGCTAATAGAGCAGAGATCAAAATGAGCTGTATGGTTCACTGCACGGAGTTTAAATGCAGGGGGGGGCAGAGGAAGGTGAAAGGGGGTAACTTTCAAACAGAGCACAGTGGATTTCCCACCCGCTTTTCATTCCACCGATCTCCGCCTTTCCATGTCTTGGGGAGAAGAGGGGAAGCAGACAACTTGCTGATTCCTCACATCTGAGCTCCAGCCCCAGGATCTCTGCTTGAGACACCAGCTGAATGAAGTGAAGCTTATCCCTCATGCGGCCACATGATGTCCTTCCCCACAAACTGCTCGGAGCAGATGACAGTGCAAAAGAGCTGAGCGCCTGACAATCAGAGCCGCGACTGTCTGATGTGCAGTCCACCGGCTGCTTCAACAAATATTCTGCTGGAAAGCAATAAAGTGTGCTCAGAGCCATAAAAAAAAAACCACAACACTAGGCCGCTTGTGTCGTTTTATAGGTGGTGCAACTTCCACTTGGCTCCCCGCCAGAGATTTGTGAAAGACTCATTTGCCGGTCAATGAGTAACATGAACTTCTATTAAAGCCTCAAGGCAGCCGGGACAGCTGGGACTGCTAAGGCCAATTCAAAGGGGCAGCTCAGGGTGAAATCAAAGTAAACCACACACAATGAGAGAGGGAAACGCTCTGAAAATGTGCATTTAACTACTCCAGCCCTGAATCCAAATATCAAGAGCCTGAACTAGGGCCCACACAGATTTCCCTCTGCTTTCCTTGGCCCCCGTCCTTCACATTATTGATAATAAAATCATGACAACAAACAAGGAGTCTCTGACAATCAAAGGGGTGTGCTTCTCAGTGTTTGCGTGTGTAACTGACCACTAATACTGTCTGCACTTAGAGCTCTCAATTTCATTAAAGATATGGGGCGAGATTCTCCCCTACCGACGGGGCGGGCCGTACCAGCGGCGAGGAGAGCGTTAACCACTCCGGCGTCGGGCCGCCCGGAAGGTGCGGAATCCTCTGCACCTTCAGGAGCTAGGCCGGCGTGAACGGGCTTGGCGCCACGCCAACCGGCGCCGAAGGGCTTCCGCCGGCTGGCACAAGTTGGCGCATGCACGGGAGCGCCAGCGTGTGCTGACGTCATCCCGGTGCATGTGCAGAGGGTTTCCTCTCCGCGCCGTCCATGGCGGAGGTTGACAGCAGCCGGCGCGGAGAGAAATAGTGCCCCGACGGCACAGGCCCGCGCGCGGATCGGTGGGTCCCGATCGCTCCCCGGGATCCGATCCCCCCACCCCCCGAGGACTCTGCAGGCTGCGCGTAAAGCCAAGTCCCGCCGGTATGGACCTGGTTTGATTTACGCCGGCGGGACCGCCTGAAAGTGGGCGGCCACTTGGCCCATCGTGGGGCGGAGAATCGCTGGGGGGCGGGGGGGGCGCTACCAGCGGCCGCCGACCGGCACGGCGCGATTCCCGCCCCTGGCAAAACACCGGTGCCGGAGAATTCGGCAGCTGGCGTCAGGGCGGGATTCACGCCGCCCCCCGGCAATTTCCCGACCCGGCAGGGAGGTCGGAGTGGGTAGTATCCCTGTCTCGGAGGGGGTAGTGTCCCTGTCTCGGAGGGGGTACTGTCCCTGTCTCGGAGGGGGTAGTGTCCCTGTCTCGGAGGGGGTAGTGTCCCTGTCTCGGAGTGGGTAGTGTCCCTGTCTCGGAGTGGGTAGTGTCCCTGTCTCGGAGGGGGTACTGTCCCTGTCTCGGAGGGGGTAGTGTCCCTGTCTCGGAGGGGGTACTGTCCCTGTCTCGGAGGGGGTAGTGTCCCTGTCTCGGAGTGGGTACTGTCCCTGTCTCGGAGGGGGTAGTGTCCCTGTCTCGGAGGGGGTAGTGTCCCTGTCTCGGAGTGGGTACTGTCCCTGTCTCGGAGTGGGTAGTGTCCCTGTCTTGGAGGGGGTAGTGTCCCTGTCTCGGAGTGGGTAGTGTCCCTGTCTCGGAGGGGGTAGTGTCCCTGTCTCGGAGTGGGTAGTGTCCCTGTCTCGGAGGGGGTACTGTCCCTGTCTCGGAGGGGGTAGTGTCCCTGTCTCGGAGTGGGTAGTGTCCCTGTCTCGGAGGGGGTAGTGTCCCTGATCGGAGGGGGTACTGTCCCTGTCTCGGAGGGGGTAGTGTCCCTGTCTCGGAGTGGGTAGTGTCCCTGTCTCGGAGGGGGTAGTGTCCCTGTCTCGGAGTGGGTAGTGTCCCTGTCTCGGAGGGGGTAGTGTCCCTGTCTCGGAGTGGGTAGTGTCCCTGTCTCGGAGGGGGTACTGTCCCTGTCTCGGAGTGGGTAGTGTCCCTGTCTCGGAGGGGGTACTGTCCCTGTCTCGGAGGGGGTAGTGTCCCTGACTCGGAGGGGGTAGTGTCCCTGTCTCGGAGGGGGTACTGTCCCTGTCTCGGAGGGGGTAGTGTCCCTGACTCGGAGGGGGTAGTGTCCCTGTCTCGGAGTGGGTAATGTCCTTGATGGCCTGGGAAGGTACAGTCAGAACGCCGTTAAACAGGTTGAGCATCAACCTGCAAATGCTTCCAACACTTGACAATGGCAGCCGGTAAGAGGGAGAGAGATTCCTGGTCAGCACTAAGTTGGAAAAAAAATTGGAGCCTCTACCACCATTAATGATAAGGAAGGTGAGAGGTGATGCTGGATTAGTAACCCAGAGACCTGGGGTAAGGGGACTAGGGTCAAATCACACCATGGTGAAATTTGAAACCAATAATAATCTGGAATTAAAAATCCAATGTTGACTGTGAAACCATTGGCGTAACAACCCATCTGATTCACTAATGTCCTTTAGGATCATGGTCGATACGTGACTCCGGGTCTACAGCAATGTGGTTCATTCTTAAAATGATCTCATTTCAAGAGAAATTAGGGTTGGCACATCCCATGAATGGATAGACAAAAAAAAAGCTCTGGGCTACAACAGCAATTCAGACTCCTTGGGAGAGCCAGTTGGTTGGAAGGGTGGTGTGGATCTTACCTTGCCCATGGTGGAGATTGTGGTGGTATGGGCTAAACCTACTCTAGCAGAGTACTGAAGAAGAGTTACTTTTTTCCTGAATGCCCTTCCCACACTAGCCCACTTCCATTTATATCCCTTGATATCTCTTTATATCCAAACCCTTCATCAATAGTACATAGATATTACTTGTTTGTTTTTTTAAAATGTGTTTATTCAAATTTTCCAACAAAACTTTTAACAAACCGCCCCCCATAACAAAAAGAAAGAAACGCAAACACAACAGTCAAAAATTATACAAAACTTTTACATTGGGTTTCCCCATATACAGTAGCCCCCCCCCCATATAACATTCAAAGGTACTTGTAGGGAAGGTCCCCCCACCCACCCAAATTCCCCACCCCCCGAAAGAGACCCCCCCTCCCCCCCCACCCTTGGGTTGCTGCTGCTGCTGACCTCCTCCTAACGCTCCGCGAGATAGTCTAGGAACCGTTGCCACCGCCTGAAGAACCCCTGCACAGACCCTCGTAAGGCAAACTTTATCCTCTCCAGCTTAATGAACCCTGCCATGTCATTTACCCAGGCTTCCACACTGGGGGGCTTCGCGTCCTTCCATAATAGCAAGATTCTCCACCAGGCTACCAGGGATGCAAAGGCCAGGATACCGGCCTCTTTCGCCTCCTGCACTCCCGGCTCGTCCGTTACCCCAAATAGTGCCAACCCCCAACTCGGCTTGACCTGGACTTTCACTACCTTTGAGATAGTCCTCGCGAATCCCCTCCAAAACCGATCCAGTGCCGGGCACGACCAGAACATGTGGACGTGGTTCGCCGGGCTTCCCGAGCACCTCCCATATCTGTCCTCCACCCCAAAGAACCTACTCAACCTCGCCCCTGTCATATGCGCTCTGTGAATAACCTTGAATTGTATTAGGCTGAGCCTGGCGCAAGAGGAGGAAGAATTAACCCATCACAGGGCATCAGCCCACAGACCCTCATCTATCTCCTCCACAAGCCCCTTCTCCCACTTGCCCTTTAACTCCTCTACCGAGGCCTCCTCCTCTTCTTTCAGCTCTTGGTAGATCGCCGAAACCCTGCCTTCTCCAAGCCATACACCCGAAATCACCCTGTCCTGAGTCCCCTGTGCCGGGAGCAGTGGGAATTCCTTCACCTGCCGGCTCACAAACACCCTCACTTGCATATACCTGAAAGCATTTCCCGGGGGTAGCCCAAACTTCTCCTCCAGTGCCCCCATGCTCACAAACGTCCCATCTATAAACAGGTCCCCCATTCTTCTAATCCCTGCCCGATGCCAGCTCCGAAATCCCCCATCCATCCTTCCCGGGACGAACCGATGGTTCTCCCGAATCGGGGACCAAACCGAGGCTCCCACCTCGCCCCTGTGTCGTCTCCACTGCCCCCAGATCTTCAACGTCACCGCCACCACTGGACTCGTGGTGTACCTTGTCGGCGAGAGCAGCAGCGGTGCGGTCACCAGCGCCCTCAGGCTCGTGCCCACACAGGACGCCATCTCCAACCTCTTCCACGCCGCCCCCGCTCCCTCCATTACCCACTTACGGATCATCATCACATTGGCTGCCCAATAATAGCCGCAAAAATTTGGCAGAGCCAGCCCCCCCCTGTCCCTGCTACGCTCCAGAAACACCCTCTTTACTCTCGGGGTCTTATTTGCCCACACGAAACCCATGATACTCCTACCTATCCGTTTGAAAAAGGCCTTGGGAATCATAATGGGAAGGCACTGGAACACAAAGAGAAACCCCGGGAGGACCATCATTTTAACCAACTGCACCCTACCCGCTAGCGAGAGTGGCAGCACATCCCATCTTTTGAAATCCTCCTCCATCTGATCCACCAACCACATCAAATTGAGTTTGTGCAGGGCCCCCCAACTCCCAGCCACCTGGATCCCTAAGTACCGAAAGCTCCTTTCCGCCCTCTTCAACGGCAGGTCATCTATCCCCTTTCCCTGGTCCCCTGGATGCACCACAAAGAGCTCACTTTTCCCTACATTAAGCTTATACCCCGAGAAGTTCCCAAACTCCCTTAGGATCCGCATGACCTCCGCCATCCCCTCCACTGGATCTGCCACATACAACAACAGGTCGTCCGCATACAGCGACACCCGATGTTCCTCTCCCCCTCGGACCAGTCCCCTCCATTTCCTGGACTCCCTTAGTGCCATGGCCAGAGGCTCAATTGCCAATGTAAACAGCAAGGGGGACAGGGGGCACCCCTGCCTCGTCCCTCGGTACAGCCGAAAGTACTCCGACCTCCGGCAATTCGTAGCCACACTCGCCACCGGGGCTCTATATAGCAATCTGACCCAGCTGATGAACCCCTCCCCGAACCCAAACCTCCGCAACACGTCCCAAAGATACTCCCACTCCACCCGATCGAAGGCCTTCTCTGCGTCCATAGCTGCCACTACCTCCGCTTCTCCCTCCACCGAGGGCATCATAATCACATTGAGGAGCCTCCGCACATCAGTGTTTAGCTGCCTGCCCTTTACAAATCCCGTCTGGTCCTCATGAATCACCCCCGGGACACAGTCCTCAATTCTCGTAGCCAGCACTTTTGCCAGCAACTTAGCATCCACATTGAGGAGCCAGATCGGTCTATACGACCCACACTGCAGTGGGCCCTTGTCCCGCTTCAGGATCAGAGAGATCAGCGCCCTAGACATTGTCGGGGGCAAGGTCCCCCCTCCCTTGCCTTATTGAAAGTCCTCACTAGCAACGGACCTAGCAGGTCCGCGTATTTCCTGTAAAACCCGACCGGGAACCCATCTGGCCCCGGGGCCTTCCCCGCCTGCATGCTCCCCAATCCTTTAACCAGCTCCTCCAGCCCAATTGGCCACCTCCTGCTCCTCCACCCTCAGGAACCTCAGCTGATCCAAAAATCATCGCATCCCCTCCTCCCCCGCTGGGGGCTCAGATCTGTACAGATCCTCATAGAAGTCCCTAAATAACTCATTTATTCTCACCGCACTCCGCACCATATTCCCCCCGCTATCCTTAATTCCACCTATCTCCCTCGCTGCCTCTCTTACGAAGCTGGTGTGCCAGCATCCGACTCACCTTCTCCCCATACTCATACGTCACCCCCTGCGCTTTCCTCCACTGTGCCTCTGCTTTCCCTGTGGTCAACAGGTCGAACTCCGTCTGGAGGTTCCGCCGCTCCCTGAGTAGTCCCTCCTCGGGGGCCTCTACATATCTCCTGTCCACCCTTAAGATCTCCCCCACCAACCTCTCCCTCTCCCTGCTCTCTCTCTTCTCCTTGTGGGCCCTGATGGAGATTAACTCTCCCCTGACCACCGCCGTCAGCGCCTCCCAGACTACCCCCACCTGCACCTCCCCGTTGTCATTGGCCTCCAAATATCTTTCAATGCACCCCCGCACCCGCCCGCACACCTCCTCATCCGCCAACAGTCCCACATCGAGGCGCCACAGCGGGCGGTGGTCCCACTCCTCCCCCAACTCCAGCTCCACCCAATGCGGGGCGTGGTCCAGAGGCCTCGGGAAGGCTCCCGCGCCCATCAGCGAATTGAGCATTGTGCCCACATATGCCCCAGCATCGGGCCCCTCCACTCCTTCGGGGAGACCCAGAATCCGAAGATTCTTCCTCCTCGACTTATTCTCCAGGTCCTCAAATCTTTCCGCCCACCTCTTGTGCAGCGCCTCGTGCGCCTCCACCTTCATGGCCAGGCCCAAGATCTCGTCCTCGTTCTCCAAGGCTTTTTGCCGCACCTCCCGGATCGCCGCCCCTTGGGCCTTCAGGGTCTCCACTGGCTTCTCAATTGCCGCCTTCATTGGCGCCAGCATTTCGGTTTTCAGCTCCTCAAAGCAGCGTTTAAGAAACCCCTGCTGCTCCTGCGACCACTGCGCTCATGCTGCTTGGTCTCCACCCGCCGCCATCTTGTTTTTTCTCCCTCTCACTTTTTGCTGCTCCAAGATCACTTTTTTCACTGCTCCACTCCTGGTCCAATCCATATAATGTCGGGGGGATCTTGCTGTCACCTTCCCACACTGGAAACCGTCGAACAATTGCCGTTGGGGCCCCTCTAGAGAGCCCAAAAGTCCGTTCCCAGCGGGAGCTGCCGAACGTGTGACCTACCTAGGCATAGCCGCAACCGGAGGTCCATAGATATTAATTGCACCGAGTCCTATTCAAGGAGATGAATGGCATAGCAAAGTATCTCATCTCAAGCCCCTGTAATTTATTTATTTATTTATTTTATAAATTTAGGGTACCCAATTATTAATTTTTTTCCAATTGAGGGGCAATTTAGCGTGGCCAGTCCACCTCCCCTGCACATCTTTGTGTTGTGGGGGTGAAACCCATGCAGACACTGGGAGAATGTGCAAACTCCACACGGACAGTGACCCAGGGCCGGGATTCAAACCTGGGTCCTCAGTGCCGCAGTCCCAGTGCTAACCACTGCGCCACATGCCGCCCTTGTAATCTATTTATGATCACAACATGAAAACCCCCAATTTTCTTTGACAACAGTTCGCCCCTTTATTTTTTTGCCATCCCGTGTATTTGTTTTACAGGTGATACTTCTACACTTCACCCAGGTGAGCACGCTGTCTGTGTTTTGGGGCAGATTGTTTCACGGTGTGGACATTGCCTGCCAAGCTTAACCTTGCTCTCAGCATCCACCCACGCAGACGTCCTAACAGGAGTCACGGAAGAACTGCCAGGGACAGGGATTCCGAGCTTTTGCCCACCTTAACACTGAGGCCTCTCATCACCAAGAGCCTGAGGTAAGGTAGCTCCGCCAGGGAAGGAAAGCAGAAACGGCAACCTGCATTTATAGAGAGCACCTTTAACGTTTTCCAGGTGAGGCGTCAAACCAAAACCCCACCTGTCCTCTCAAGGGGATATACAAGATCCCACAGCATTCTTTCTAAGTAAAGCAGGGGTGTTTCACCTGGTGTCCTGGTCAATATTTACCCCTTAATCTTCCCAGGAAAAGCCAGATCATCTGTCACGTTGGTGTTAATGGGAGTTTGTCGCAAGCAAATTGACTGCCGCATTTCCAACATTTCCACAGTGACTGCACATCAAAAATACTTGGTTACCTGGAAAACCTGAGGTATTCGGCGGTCCTGGAAGGTGCAATATACTTGTCTTTTTTCATATAAATATTCTGAGCCAGTGCACGAAGGCACAGTGCTGATACAAAGCTATACAAGGTGAGATTTGATCAGATGATTGAAAGCTTGGTGATTGGAGCAGGATGTTGAAGAGTTGGTTAAAGGGGGTGAGAGCGTGTTGAGAGGCAGAGTAGTTTGGGGAGGAAATTCCTGAGAACTGCAGTGAAGAGGCTGGAAGTATTTTAACACCGGGACATCATTTAAAGGAAAATTTAATGCAGTTCATGGTCACCCGTGAGGTCACACAAGATGGTGAGTTCAGGTTGACAGCGGCCCAGGTTATTTTGGTCAGGTCTGAAGAAACCCTCCAACTACCTCTAGCCCCTCCAAACTAATTGAAAAATTATTTATCTCTGGGCCTCAAGCACCATCTAGCTCAGTCCTAAAATGGCAGTCGGGGTCCTTCATACCCCAAGAGGACCCCCATTTGCAGATTGAAAGGGTCTACAGTGTGAAACCAGCAACACTTTAGCCACCCCTGTGGTCGGTCCATACAAATACAGAGTGTCGGCTCAACCGGGGTGGGGAGTCTACCAATCTCTTTTAAAAAAATAAATTTCGAGTACCCAATTTATTTTTTACAAATAAGGGGCAAATTAGCGTGGCCAATCCACCTACCCTTGGATTGTGGGGGTGAGGCCCACGCAGACACGGGGAGAAAGTGCAAACCCCACACGGACAGTGACCCGGGGCCGGGATTGAACCTGGGTCCTCGGCGCTCTGAGGCAGCAGTGCTAACCACTGCGCTGCTATGCTGCCCCTGAATCTACCAGTCTCAATTAGAGGCTGCTACCATCACGTTAATGCCGATTTCAGTGCCGGCGAATCCAATGAACGTTAAAAAGTTTACAAAGCGGAGAAAAAGGAACTGAAAGGACAGTGAGAAAGACCGCTGCTGATCTAAATTACCCTGTCTGCAGTGATGTGTGACCCCCCACCCCGGCCCGGTGTGTTTCCATCTCCCTCACTCAACCCATTCTCACAACCTATTTCTTTCCTAAACTCGCATCTAAATGAGTAAGCAAATCACAAGGAGGCTGGCAAGGACCGCTCTCTGAAACACTTTTGATACTTTCCACTGCGTCTTCCTGCTCGTTGGGGAAACAAATACCGACCTGAAAATTGAAAGCATAAAACCCGTAAACCGGAGTTTGGGAGCAGTGTGACAATCGGGCCTCATTGTCACTGGGTGAGGGAGACTGGCATCTTCTGTTCTGGAGTTTATGTCTGGTGGCAGGAGTGGGAGTGGGAGTGATTTATGCTGGGAGGAGGGGGTTGGGGAGGGGGGTGGCGGCAGGGGCATTAAATATGGGCGAGATAATCTGGTCCGTCAGCCACGTGTTTCTCAGCTGGCGGTGGCAATCTATCTTCCCGCCACTTGTCAATAGGATTTCCCATTGTAACGACCCTACGCCACCGGGAAACCGCGGGGATGCACCGCCAGTGGGAAAAGTGAATCGCAATGACTGGAGAATTCTGGCCTATGTATCCGGGAGGTGCAAGGGTCAGGCACAAAGTCTCCATCACCGCCGTTACCTCGAGGGGTCAAAGGTCTCACTGCCATACATAAAGGGCACCCAGACGGCCAGCAGTACCCCTTCTACTCTTGCCCGTTCACTCTCCCTTGGTCATTTTCAAAGCAACTTGTACTCCCACCACCCGGTCTTGAGCATAAGGTGTCATCTACAGACACTTCCCAAAGAGGGTCCTGCAGCAACAATTCATCGTTAATCATGGAAGATGTCAACCTTGCCAAGTACACAAATCTTACGCGCAGTCGTAAAAATGAACATTCTAATTTCTCGCTGGCGGAGAACTCCATTTGGTGGGGGTGGGGGATCTTCATTCAAGCGAGGTGGGCTTTTAATGAGCATGCTAACGAGATGCTAATACATGCAAAGGGCTCCCTGACATTGTTCGGCAGAAAGCTCAACCAGCCTTTAACCCACCTTTAGATTCCCGAGAACTTAATCCCTAAAGTTCATCCCGCTGTCAGGAAGCGAATATCTGGCCTCACGCCAAACTAAGTTTCCCCCCGTCCGGGAGCAGAAGATTCTGCTTTTTATCATTGACGTTGTGGCTAACTCTTCTCTGGGGTTATGTGGGGTGGTGGGTGATGGTTGGGGTCCAACTTGTGTCTGCAGCCGTCTAGGCTGTGCCCAATTGGCCTAGCCTGTCAGCTAGGGGATGTGCACAGGGGATGGCAAGTGATGGCGTGGTTGGCCTTGACTGCTGTACCCTACCAGGTTCAATTGCTTACGAATGCTGACAGGCTAGGCCAATTGGGCACAGCCTAGACGGCTGCAGACACAAGTTGGACCCCAACCATCACCCACCACCCCACATAACCCCAGAGAAGAGTTAGCCACAACGTCAAGTGAAGGTAAAATAACATTTTCCTGCTCAAACTAGCAAACAGAAATCTCAGTTCACCTGAGAATTCTGAATGGATGGGCAAAGGACAAGCCAGCAAAAGAATAGCTCCAACTGGCAATACTAAATGGATTGAGTACCCCTTTCAGAACATTAATTACAGTGAGAAAAGCTGTTCTCGCTCTGTTTACCCCTCAGCTTGGAGACATGAAGAGACCCCAGGAACGTGGATTTAGGTGCCCTGGGAATGCCAATCTTGTCAAAGCAATATGACCTGGAACATTGGGATACTAATGTCGGCAGCTATCTGGGAGAGCAATATTAGGCAGTGCACAAGCTAAAATACTTGCGAGCCCCTTAAGGAGTTAATATTGGTAGAGCCTTGGTGCAGATCCTCAGACTTGGCACAACACAAACAACAGCTGGTCCTGGTAGTTAATTGGTGGCCTACAATTGGCTCAAAGTTCAAACTTGTTTCGCTGCCAACAGTACAGGCTCGAAGGGAGGGCTTACTCTTTCTAATAAAACACATAATGCACACACAAAAACCGCGCCATCAGATTACCTTGGCACCTCTCCAGCTTAAGATGTCATCTGCTGCTTTGCCGTCTCCATGGTAACAGCAACACTTGGCCGTGCCAAAGAATGAGGCACAGCAGCTGGTGCATGGGGCACAGCGCTTCCGGAGCGGGTGATTACCTGGCAGATTTACTGGCAGATAGAGGGAGGGAGAGTGGGAGAGAGTGAGGGAGAGAGTGAGAGAAAAAGAAAGAGTGTGCTACAGGCTGCAACGGATAAATGAAACCTACTTGCGACAATGACTCAAAACAAGGATTTCCAGTTACCAATCTGCTCGTACATGGGCCGATCAGATTCCTATTCCAGATTCCAACAACATGGCCTGGTTCTCTACAAGGTGTGCATAGGACAGCTGCTATTTCCCTGGAAGTGTCATTCCTTCTCCCCACTCCCCCCCCCCCCCCCCCCCCCCCCCCCCCCCCACCCCCCATCGATTTCAATGTAGTTGAACAGATTTGGCATTTGTTTGTGTTGTACACCATATAGCCAGCAGCCGTTTTGTCAGCCCCAGCCACAGCCTTCCCTTCCCTTCGGCGAACATCTTTGCCAAATCTTATTCTTGTTCTTCATTTCCCTCCATTGCCTCACTATCTCAGTAATTTCCTCCAGCCCCACAGCCCTCCAAGCTCCTTCAATTCTGGCCTCTCCCATCCGCTCCACGGTCATGCCTTCTGGGCTCCAGGTTCGAGGTATCCTTCCTTCAATCTCCCTTTCCTCCTTCAAACTTACTCTCTTTGTCAAAATGTTTGTCACCTATACCGATATCTCCTTATCTGGCAATTCTTTCTCGCCAGTGCCCCCTTCCCCCAACCTCCTCGGTGCCACATATTTGAATATGTTAAAGGTGCTGCACAGATTCAACTTGTCGTAAAAATGTGCGACCACTTTGAGCACCATTTGGAAATTCCAAAATCAATCAAAACTCTGAGATGGAATATCTCAACATCCGCATCTTTGTAACATGCAGAAAGCACAGGGCTAACTATTGGTCAGAAAATATTCAGTAGTTCAGACTGCCACATCCCACCTGCAACCCCCCCCCCCCCCCCCCCCCCACCCCCGGGTGCTGTCCCTCATTAGTGATAGGTGGGTAAAGGCATCGACTAGTCAGCCCACCCTTAGGTTCAATGAGGACTTTGTCAGTTAAGGATCTGTTTCCTCCTCCACCGCAATAATGTGTGGCTGGGGAAGGTCAACATCCTTCTTACCTTTATGGGCGAAAAGATAAGAAGGAATAAGGGTTCCTTTGGGGGTGTCCTGTGCCCATCTGGGGCGGACATCCAAGATGATGGTCCCTTTGTGCCTCCCCCCCCCCAGCCTCTAGGATCCAACACCCCACCCTCTTCTCTCCTGTCTCTAGTGTCCCAATTCCTCCCTGACCAACACACCAGAGCTCACCTTTCAGACAACATCCATGTTCCTTTTTGTTGGGACTATTTGTAGACCCAGCGGTGGCCACTACTCTGTTATGGCGCTGCTGGAAACACTCAGCCAATCTGATTGGCCAGCACCTCTTGACGGCAGGGTTCCTGTCGCTTTTATAACGTCGGCCACCTCAAGACTGACTATTCCACCAGGAAGCAGGCGAACAATATGCTCCCTTTAAAACTCAGCCCATACAAACCAGGGGCAGGATTTACAGTGCCCCGTGGGTAGGATTACAGGTGGGAGAGGAGGGGGCGTATGATTCTGCAGGTTTCCTTCTCACAGCCCACACACCCGCAAGCTGTTGCTGCTATTTTATGGGAGGTGGACAAGGCCCTTACCCAATTGACACCCTTAAATGGCCAACTAATGGCCTCAATTATCAGGCCTTTAGAGGAGGTCAGGCACAGGAGGGGTAGCCTGTCTGGTCTGCCCCCACCATCCCAGGGTGTCTCTTCACCCCCTGGGCCTTTAGACCTCTGCTTACACCCTAATCACCACCCATCCCCAAAACCTCTTGCCGTGGCCCTACAAAGAGCCCCCCTGTACTCTCCTGCCACCTGGTTTCTGATTCTTCACTGCTCCCGATAACGCTGCTGAGACGAGAGCTGGCCAACCAATCTGGCAACACTCTGAGACAGGCCATTCGCCCCAGATAGAGGCCGACCCCAGTGTGAATTAATACTCCACAGAACAGGGGTGCGTCCCCCGTGGACCTTTTTGACGGCAGGGCACGAAACCCCACCATCTGAAAAACCCTCCCCCAGGAATACTAACCCATTCTGTACTGGAGGGGCTGATCTCAGCTGGTACAGCTGTGAGTTACGGGAAATTGTGAAACTTGTGTTGCAATCTGGAGCCTTTCATACAATTGAACTCAGAGAGCCCAAAATTGTTGTTGACTCACCTAGAGTCAGATAGCTTGGCATTAAAGAAGCACTATATCACCTTTGCCCCCTGTGTAACACTGTGGCGCTGCATTGCCTCCCAACCTTAAACCATCTGCTAAAAACCCGCCAAGATCCATCTGCATCACTAATACCCTAATCTGCCATCCTTACCCGGCCTGGCCTACATGTAATTCTTGACCCGTAGCAACGACTCTTAACTGCCCTCTAAAATACGCTTGCAATATGAGCAGTAAGTGATGCCCCCCCCCCCCCCCCCCCCCAATCTCAGGAAAGAATAAAACAGCTCCAATTTAGTGTTGAGAAATTCCACGGACAATCTGCTAGTTATATCGTTTTTTTCCTTCATTCGTTCATGGGGCGTTGGCGTCCCTGGCTGGGACAGCACTTATTGCCCATCCCTAAGGGCATTGAAAAGTCAACCACATTGCTATGGATCTGGAGTCACATATAGGCTAACTAGGCCAGGTAAGAATGACAGATTTCCTTCCTACAATTGTTTCACGGTCATCGTTAAGACTTTTTAATTCCAGATTTTTATTGAATTCAAATTTCACCATCTGCTGTGGTGGGCATTGCCCTGGGTCTCTGTATTACTAGTCCAGCATCAACAGCAGAATGCCACTGCCTCCCCATATCCTATAACCACCATGGCTGATGCATGGCATGTCCCTATATTGTCTTGTGTGAAAGTCGGTGTCCACAACCCTCACTTCGCCTGATGAAGGGGCAGCGCTCAGAAAGCTTGTGATTTCAAATAAATCTGTTGGACTTTAACCTGGTGTTGTGAGACTTCTTACTGTGCCCACCCCAGTCCAGCCCAGGCATCTCCACATCACAACTCCCCTAGAATGTCCCTGTATGTCTGTCAAGGGTGAAGGATGTTCGAATTCTTCCCATAAACTGTGTACAAAGCATATTACAGCACTGAATTAGACAGCTCTCACCGTAAGGTGACTTTAGCAACAGAACAATTGGTCTCTATACCATAGCGGAAGCCCCAAATGTGAAGAAAAGTCCTTCCCCTCACCTTTGCCCCACATACCTAGGTATAGGTTAGGTTGATCTTAGATTAGGATAAATGGTCGGCACAACATCGTGGGCCGAAGGGCCTGTACTGTGCTGTACTGTTCTATGTTCTATACCTCCTTGCCATTAATGCCCCCTGCCTTACCATGCCACCCCACTGTTCCCGCTACTCCAGTGGCATGCCTGGCCAGGCTATTCCGTGCCACTCCGGGAAGTGCTGTCAGTGCTTGAATGGTTGGCTGATGCCTGAAATTCCACCCTCCAGCCCTTGTCGCTTCCAACTGTCATGTACTTTGTACTGATAGAGTTATAAAATGATATTATTGAGCTGACCTCAAATTAGGGGGCAAGGTCAGCTCCCTCGGAACCACATTATTGTCCTGGTTAGGTTATTGACCCGTGGCCTAAAATTCATGAGCAGTTATAACTGGCCTCTGTTTGACTTAACATTTTATTAGCTCCTATACTTAAATTGGTTTACTTATTAGACTAGCACCCTTAAAGGGACAGACTGAGCTAACAGTGGAACCGTGCTCCAGACCTTGAACTACCTGTAAGCAATATTATAGTGGATTGGCTAGTATATCAAAGAAAATAATTGGTATGAGTTTTGGAGGGTGGGGGTTGCTGAATTTAGAGACTGCTATTGTAATGTGATAGAATCAAGGCAAAAATGAAGACCATTCTTCTTTTTTGAAATTTCTTATAAGCCTTGGAATGAAAACATCAATCAATTCACAAGCTAATTTACACCAACATCCATGGGAATCCATTTGTATTAATTCACAGTCTCATCACAGATAGGCATTGACACAAAGGTTTAGTTGATTGATGTTTTTTCATCAAAATAGCGACGTCTAGATTGCTACACCGAGACACAAGATTTTATATTTGATCAGGCAATGTATCATAGGAAACTAAAAGGATGACTTTAATCCAATCTGTCGAATGGAAGCAGGATAGGCAGGCGGTTAAAATGGCCCGCGGGATTTGTCCATAGTGATTCCACTTCCTTCCTGGCACCCAAACCGGCTCTTCTGCCAGTGAGTTCTGCCTTTGGATATGCAGGCCAAATTCCACCCCCATTTTAACCATTCCGTCATTAGGCCAACATAGCAGGCAGGGAAGCTAGGGTAGGAAAGGTTCTCTGCCCCAACTGCAGTTTCCCACCTGGTCAAAGGGGAAGAAGACATGGGAGTTGAAATCGCCCAGTCCCTCGCCCACTGATCTTCCGACGGTTTGCCAACCGTATTGGCCCTTCAGAACCGGATGTTTTCTTCATCTACCAAATAGATAATGGCGGAGAATAAGAACTGCAATCAGTTGGTGTGGGTAATGCAGGTGATGTGTGTGTTCGACTTTTAAAAGGCATTTGACAAAGTACCATTACTTGTTTTCAAAAATAAAGTCCATGTGATTCAAGGCTCAATTTGGATATGAGGTTGACTAAGGGATAGAACATAGACAGCAGTTGTTTTTCAGACTGGAGGGTTCTCCACGGGCAGCACGGTAGCACAAGTGGATAGCACTGTGGCTTCACAGCGCCATGGTCCCAGGTTCGATTCCCCGCTGGGTCACTGTCTGTGCGGAGTCTGCACGATCTCCCCGTGTTTGCGTGGGTTTCCTCCGGGTGCTCTGGTTTCATCCCACAGTCCAAACGCGTGCAGGTTAGGTGGATTGGCCATGATAAATTGCCCTTAGCGACCAAAAAAGGTTAGGAGGGGTTATTGGGTTACAGGGATAGGGTGGAAATGAGGGCTTAAGTGGGACGGTGCAGACTCTTTTAAAAAATATATTTTTATTCAAATTTTTTACATATTTTCAACAAAGCCCCCCCTAACAGAAATAAGAAAAAACAAAGAACACATAAATAAACATCTTACAGCTATGTCACGTATTCCCACATTATACAAGCCCCCCATTAAACGATAATAAGCACAGTAGTAAACACAAAGTACACTCCCCCCCCCCCCACCCATCCCCCCGGGTTGCTGCTGCTGCTGACCACCTCCTAACGTTCCGCTAGAAAGTCTAGGAATGGTTGCCACCGCCTGAAGAACCCTTGCACAGATCCTCTTAAGGCAAATTTTACCCTCTCCAATTTAATGAACCCTGCCATGTCGCTGATCCAGGCTTCCACGCTTGGGGGCCTCGCATCCTTCCACCGTAGCAGAATCCTCCGCCGGGCTACCAGGGACGCAAAGGCCAGAATCCCCCTTCCCTGGCCTCTTTCGCCTCCTGCACTCCCGGCTCGTCCGATACCCCAAATAGTGCGAGCCCCCAACTCGGCTTAACCCGGGTGTTTACCACCTTAGACACCGTCCTCGCAACGCCCCTCCAGAACCCATCCAGCGCTGGGCAAGCCCAGAACACGTGGGCATGATTTGCTGGGCTCCCCGAACACCTCACACACCTGTCCTCCACTCCAAAAACCGACTCAGCCTTGCCCCCGTCATGTGCGCCCTGTGCAGAACCTTAAACTGTATCAGGCTAAGCCTGGCGCAAGAGGAGGAAGAATTTACCCTACCCAGGGTGTCCGCCCACGTACCCTCGTCTATCTCCTCCCCCAGCTCCTCCTCCCATTTACCTTTCAGCTCCTCCTCCTCCTCCTGCTTCTCCTGGTAGATCGCCGAGACCTTGCCTTCTCCAACCCACATCCCCGAGAGCACCCTATCCTGGATCCTACGTGCTGGCAGCAGCGGGAATTCCCTCACCTGCCGTCTTACGAACGCCCTTACCTGCATGTACCTGAAGGCATTTCCAGGGAGGAGCCCGAATTTTTGCTCCAATGCCCCAAGGCTCGCAAACGTCCCATCTATAAACAGGTCCCCCATCCTTCTAATACCTGCTCTGTGCCAGCTCAGGAACCCCCCATCCATTCTCCCCGGGACAAACCGATGGTTCTCCCGGATCGGGTACCAAACCGAAGCCTCTGCCTCCCCCCTGCGGCGTCTCCACTGCCCCCAAAATTTGAGGGTCGCCGCCACCACTGGACTCGTGGTGTACCTTGTCGGCGGGAGCGGCAGCGGTGCCGTCACCAGCGCTCTCAGGCTCGTGCCCACACAGGACACCATCTCCAGCCTCTTCCACACCGCCCCCTCCCCCTCCATTACCCACTTGTGTATCATCGCCACACTGGCAGCCCAGTAGTACCCACACAGATTAGGTAGCGCTAACCCTCCTCTGTCCCTGCTCCGTTCCAGAAACACCCTTCTCACCCTCGGGGTCTTTTTCACCCATACAAACCCCATGATGCTCCTGTTGAACCGCTTAAAAAAGGCCTTTGGGATCAGGATGGGGAGGCACTGGAATATAAAAAGGAACCTCGGGAGCACCGTCATCTTCACCGACTGTACCCTACCCGCCAGGGAGAGTGGCAGCATATCCCACCTTTTAAACTCCTCCTCCATCTGCTCCACCAGCCTCATCAAGTTGAGCTTGTGCAGGGCCCCCCAGCTCTTGGCCACCTGGATCCCCAGGTACCGAAAACTCCTTTCCGCCCTCTTCAGTGGAAGCTCGTCTATCCCCCTTCCCTGGTCCCCTGGGTGTATCACGAATAGCTCACTCTTCCCCATGTTGAGTTTATACCCGGAAAAGTCTCCAAACTCCCTGAGGGTCCGCATCACCTCCGACATCCCCCCCACCGGGTCCGCCACATACACTAGCAGGTCGTCTGCATACAGTGATACCCGGTGTTCCTCCCCCCCATGCACCAGCCCCCTCCAGTTCCTGGACTCCCTCAAAGCCATCGCCAAAGGCTCAATTGGCAACGCAAATAGCAGGGGGGATAGGGGGCACCCCTGCCTCATCCCCCGGTACAGCCGAATGTATTCCGACCTCCTACGATTTGTGGTCACACTCGCCACCGGGGCTTCGTACAGTAACCCAACCCAACTAACGAACCCCTCCCCGAACCCAAACCTCCTCAACACTTCCCACAGGTACCACCACTCCACCCTATCGAAGGCCTTCTCCACATCCATAGCTGCCACTATCTCCGCTTCCCCCTCCACTGCAGGCATCATGATTACATTTAGGAGCCTCCACACATTGGTGTTTAACTGCCTTCCCTTCACGATACCTGTCTGGTCCTCGTGGATCACCCCCGGGACACAGTCCTCAATTCTGGTAGCCAACACCTTCGCTAACAGCTTCGCATCCACGTTGAGGAGAGAGATTGGCCTGTCCGACCCACACTGTAAAGGGTCCTTGTCCCGCTTCAAGGTCAGTGAGATCAGCCCCCCTCCCTCACTCGCCTCATTGAAAGTCCTCACTAGTAATGGGCCCAACAAGTCTATATACTTTCTGTAAAATTCCACAGGGAACTCATCTGGCCCCGGTGCCTTCCCCGCCTGCATACTCCCCAGCCCCTTAGTCAGCTCCTCCAGCCCTACCGGTGCCCCAAGCCCCGCCACCTGCCCCTCCTCTACCCTCGGGAACCTCAGCCGGTCCAGAAAACTACGCATCCCCCCCTCCTCCATCGGGGGCTCAGACCTATACAGCCTCTCATAGAAGTCTCTAAATACCCCATTTATTCCCACTGCACTCCGCACCGTGTTCCCCCCTTTATCCCTAACTCCCCCAATCTCCCTTGCCGCCTCCCGCTTCCGCAGCTGGTGTGCCAGCATCCGGCTAGCCTTCTTCCCGTATTCATGCACCGCCCCTTGCGCCTTCCTCCACTGCACCTCCGCCTTCTTGGTAGTCAACAGGTCGAACTCGGCCTGGTGCCTTCATCGCTCCTTGAGTAGTCCCTCCTCGGGGACCTCTGCATACCCCCTATCTACCCTTAAAATCTCCCCCACCAACCTCTCCCTCTCTCTCCTCTCCTTCCCCTCCTTGTGGGCCCCAGTGGAGATTAGCTCTCCCCTAATCACTGCCGTCAGCGCCTCCCAGACCTCCCCCACCTGCACCTCCCCCTTATCGTTCACCTCTAGGTATCTTTCAATGCACCCCCGGATCCGCCCGCTCACCTCCTCATCTGCCAGCAAACCCACCTCCAGGTGCCACAGCGGGCGCTGGTCCCTCTCCTCCCCCAGCTCGAGCTCCACCCAGTGCAGGGCATGGTCTGAGATGGCTATGGTCGACTCCGAGTCCTCCACCCTCGGGATCAGCGCCCTGCTCAAAATGAAGAAGTCAATCTGGGAGTAGATGTGGGAAAAGAAAGAGAATTCCCTGGCCCCCGGCCTAACAAACGTCCATGAGTCCACTCCTCCCATCTGGTCCATAAACCCCCTCAACACCTTGGCTGCCGCCGGCCTCTTACCCGTCCTGGACCTGGAGTGGTCCAATGCTGGATCCAGTACTGTGTTAAAGTCCCCCCCCCCCTCCATTATCAAGCTCCCTGCCTCCAGGTCCGGAATCCGGCCCAACATGCGCCGCATAAATGCGCATCATCCCAACTCGGGGCATACACATTCACCAAGACCACCCGCACCCCCTGCAGCTTACCGCTCACCATCACGTACCGACATCCATTGTCAGCCACGATACTCAGCGCCTCAAACGACACCCGCTGCCCCACCAAAATCGCCACTCCTCGATTCTTGTCGTCCAACCCCGAGTGGAAAACCTGCCCTACCCACCCCTTTCTCAGCCTAACCTGGTCTGCCACCCTCAAATACGTCTCCTGGAGCATAACCACATCTGCCTTCAGTCCCTTCAGGTGCGCGAACACACGGGCCCTCTTGACTGGCCCGTTCAGGCCTCTCACATTCCAAGTTATCAGCCGGATCAGGGGGCTGCCCGCCCCCCCCCCCCCCCCCCCCCCCCCCTGCCGATTAGCCATCTCCCTTTCTAGGCCAGCCGCGTGCCCGCGCCTCCCGCACTCTCCGTTCCCCCCAGCGGCAGACCCCCGCCCCGACTCTCTTCAGGCTCCAGCTCCCCTTTGGCCAATGCAGCAGCAACCCAGTTCCCCCCCCTCTCCTCCCCCTGCTAGGTCCCCCCTAGCTGCGTTGCTCCCCCCATAGCACTCCCGTAAGTCAGCTGACTCCTGCTGACCCCGGCCGCTCCTGCCACTCCAGTGTGAGAATCTCCCCCCTCTCCTGTCCATCAGCGGGCGCTCCTCTCCAGCACCACCCCGACCCCCCCGACCCCGCCCCTTTCCTTCCCTAGCGCGGGGAAAAAAAACGCGTTTCCCACTAATCCGGCCCCGCCCCCTCAGGCGCAGCTCCCTTTCGCGTTCTGATCCGAGCTCCCCCCACCTCGGGCCTCCCCTCTCCCCCCCCCCCCCCCAATGGGGCCCCCTCTTCCAACCACCGACGCCCACACTCTCACCAAACCCCCACTACGAACCATTTCACCCTACCCCACCCAGCACCCAACAAAAAACAATACCAAACAGAACAGAACATCCCCCCAAAACACAACAATCACATCAATCCCCTCTCGACATCCCCTCGCAACTGACCCTCAATCCGAGTCCAACTTTTCAGCCTGGATAAAGGTCCACGCGTCCTCCGGCTTCTCGAAGTAGTGGTGGCGGTCTTGAAAGTGACCCACAGTCGCGCTGGCTGCAGCACCCCGAATTTCACCCCCTACCGATGCAGAACCGCCTTAGCCCGATTGTACCCGGCCCTCTTCTTGGCCTCCTCCGCGCTCCAGTCCTGGTATATCCGGACCTCTGCATTCTCCCACCTGCTGCTCCGCTCCCTCTTTGCCCACCTTAGGACACAATCCTTGTCCACGAAACAGTGGAATCGCACCAGAACCGCCCGTGGCGGCTCGTTGGGCTTGGGCCTCCTCGCCAGGACTCGGTGGGCCCCCTCCAGCTCCTGGGGCCCCGGGAAGGCCCCCGCGCTCATCAACGTGTTCAGCATCGTGACCACGTATGCTCCAACATCCGACCCCTCCACTCCCTCCGGGAGACCCAGAATCTGCAGATTCTTCCTCCTCAACCGGTTCTCCATGTCCTCGAACTTCTCCTGCCATTTTTTAAGCATCGCCTCGTGCGCTTCTACCTTCACCGCCAGGCCCAAGATCTCGTCCTCGTTCTCCAAGGCCTTTTGCCACACCTCCCGGATCGCTGCCCCTTGGGCCTTCTGGGTCTTGAGCAGCTTGTCTATCAAAGCCTTCATCGGCTCCAACAGCTCTGCCTTCAATTCCGTGAAGCAGCGCTGGAGAAACTCCTGCTGTTCCTGCGCCCACGCTGCCCACGCTGCCTGGTCTCCACCCGCTGCCATCTTGATTTTCCTCCCTCGCACTTTTCGCTGCTCCAAAACTATTTTTCACCACTCCATTCCTGGTCCAATCCATACAGTGCTGGAGAAATGTTACTATCACCTTCCCACACTGGAAACCGTCGAATAAATGCCACTGGGGGCCCTAAAAAGGTCCCAAAAGTCAGTTTCTGCCGGGAGCTGCCGAACGTGCGACATAGCTCCGCATAGCCACAACCGGAAGTCTCGGGATGGTGCAGACCCGATGGGCCGAATGGCCTCCTTCTGCACTGTATGTTCTATGTTCTGAGAACCACACTTTAGGAAGAGCGTTCAGGTCCTGTCAAGGCTTCGGAACGATTTTTTGGAGTCTCACGAGAATTAAAAGACTTCAGTTATGTGGAGAGACTGGGGAAGCTGGGAAAATGTAAAGAGGAAATTTGATGGAGGTGTTCAGAATCATGGGCGAAATTCTCCGTTATCGGCGGAAAGTCTGCCGATCGGCGCAAAAAACGGCGCAAATCCGACTTGCGTCACGTTGGAAAAATGGGTCGAAAGTCTCCGGCCCGAAATGGGCTAGCAGCGACGTAACGGGACCCGCGCTTGCGCAGTGGTTCACGCCGTGCAGCGTCATACGCGCCGCACGGCGTGACAGCTCATAAGGCCGCGCTGCTCCCCCCCACCCGACCGGAACACCCGACCGCAACACCCGACTGGATGGCTGGCCGCCGCTCAGCCCCGAGGTTCGAGTCAAGGGATGTGGAGGCGCTCCTGGACGCGGTGGAGCAGAGGAGGGATGCCCTGTATCCCGGGCACGGCCGCAGAGTTGCCCCACGCTAAAGCCGGCGTCTGTGGAGGGAAGTGGCAGAGGCCGTCACCGCTGCGGCCCTGACACCACGGACAGGCACCCAGTGCCACAAGAAGGTGAACGACCTCGCCTGAGCAGGCAGGGTGAGCCTCCCCATATCCCCCCTCCCCCATATCCCCCATAATACCCCCTCCCCCATATCCCCCCTCCCCCATATCCCCCTCCCCCATATCCCCCCACCCCCATATCCCCCCTCCCCCATATCCCCCCTCTCCCATATCCCCCCTCCACAATATCCCCCATATCCCCCCCCCCCCATATCCCCCCTCCCCCATATACCCCCTACCCCATATACCCCCTCCCCATATACCCCCTCCCCCATATCCCCCCTCCCCATATCCCCCCTCCCCCATATCCCCCCTCCCCCATATCCCCCCTCCCCATATCCCCCCTCCCCATATCCCCCCTCCCCCATATCCCCCATATCCCACCCCCCCCATATCCCCCATATCCCCCCTCCCCCATATCCCCCTCCCCCATATCCCCCCCTCCCCAATATCCCCCATATCCCCAAGTGAATCCAGCCCTAACCTTAACCTCTGCAATGCACGCGCAACCGATGGCGTGCACTCATAAACCTGCCTAACACTGTTGCCTTTTACCCCTGCCACCCCCCCCCCCCCACAGGATAAGCGCGCACACAACAATAGGGAGCATGTGAGGACTGGAGGAGGCCCCGCTGATGAGAGGCCACTGACCGAACACGAGGAAAGGGCCCTGGAACTGGCTGGCGGACCTAACGACCGGGAGGTTGCTGATGCAGAGGTCGGGGGCGTAGTAGCAAGTGAGCCACCGACAGCCCGTCCCCATATCCCCCTCCCCTATATCCCCCTCCCCCATATCACCTGATCACTGCCTGATGTCTAACCATGCATGCTTCATTGTGTATCGCAGGACCAAACGTCCAGGCACCCATCCCCGCAGATGCAGACCGCCCGCAGGGTGCCCCTCGGAGGCCACGGGAGACGGAGAGACATGAACCCTCCAGCATGCGACGCCCGCAGGATGCCCCTCGGAGGCCACGGGAGACGGAGAGACCCGGACCCTCCAGCATGCGACGCCCGCAGGATGCCCCTCGCACACCACGGGAGACGGAGAGACCCGCACCCTCCAGCATGCGACGCCCGCAGGATGCCCCTTGGAGGCCACGGGAGACGGAGAGACCTGGAGCAACAGGGAGACGACACCCCCGTCACGTGCGGGAGCGACCACCCAGCGACGAGGGGGGCAGCCACAGGCCCCCGTCACATCCGAGCCAGGACACCACTACCCAGGACACCACTACCCAGGACACCACTACCCAGGACACCACTACCCGGGACACCACTACCCGGGACACTACTACCCGGGACACCACTACCCGGGACAGCACTGCCCAGGACACCCCTACCCGGGACAGCACTACCCAGGAAGACGAAATACCGGACAGTGACTCAGAGTGGATGGGTGGAGACGAACCCCCACCCCAAAGTGCCATGGACTCAGAGTGGGACGAAGAGCACGACACAACGCCACTGCTGTCACCAACACCCTCCACCATCGCAGAAACACTCACCTCGGTTGGGCACTTTAGTGATGAGGCGTCTGGTACACTCACTGGTGCACACAACACAGCCGTCCCGGTTCAGCAGGTGGAGGTAGGAACAGTAGAGGGGCCGGGCGGTTGGAGGGCAGCCCAGCCCAAGCGAACATCTGCCGCCCAGATGGATCCCGGGTTCCTGGTGTTACCACACCCACACATAGATCCGATGCAATCACCGACCCGGAGACAAGCGAAGAGGGTGACGGGCGGCTTGCGGCGGCTGCAGTCGCAGGTGGAGGAGTCCACCCGCGTCCAGGAGCTGGGAGTGGTGCCGGTCATGCGTGCCACCCAAGCTGACACCGCACGGGTGGCGTCCGCGGTGGAGACAATGGGTGCGACGGTGTCAGACATGGGGAACGGTTTGCGAGGCCTGGGGCTTTCCGTGCAGGCGGCGTCTGTGGCCCAGGAAATGGCTGCCCTCTCACAGGAGGCCATGAGCCAGTGCCAGCGCCAGATGGCAGAGGCGCTCAACGCCATAGCCCAGTCTCTGCAGGCCATGGCCCAGTCTCAGCAGGCCATGGCCCAGTCTCTGCAGGCCATCGCTGAGGGCATCGGCGCCAGTGGCCATGTGCGAGCCGGCGTCGCACTGTCACAGACAGGGTTTGCCAACCCCCTGGGCTCCATGGCTGCAAACCTGCAGACCCCTATCGATACCAGCACGGGCCTCCAGGACTGGCAGCGCCAGATGTCGGGGAGGCGTCGGATGGCCAGTCCATTCGCATCCCCCACCCATGTAGAGGCCTGGGGGCCATCGGGCACCCCGAGGGAGGAGGAGGTGGTGTGGTCCGCCCCGGCTCCCCCTCTAGGGGAGGTCCCGGTACACCGCGACACCTCGGACTCCCCCCCTTCCGTCCCAGGTGCATCGGGTGGGCAACGGGCAGGACAGGCTGGCAGCTCGCCATCCCAGTCGCCCGGGCTGCAGCCTGGCCCATCTAGGCCAGGACGCCCCAGGAAACGGCCGCCAAAGGGATCCAGTGTCAGAGGGCAGGAATCACAGGAGTCCACCTCCAGTTCTGCTGTACCGTCTGGGGAACCACGTAGACGTAGTCAAAGGGCCTGTAAGGCCAAACAATTAGACACTGAGTAAGTTGGCACGGGTGCAGGGAACAGATGAGTTTTAGGGGCTAGGGCACGTGCATGAACTCCTTTGGTTATTAAAGTCAATGTTACACCTACAGAAGCTGCCTTTGTGCTCTGTCCAAAGCGTGCGGGGGTGTCATGTACGTTGAGCGCAAGTGTGTGTGTGAGGGGTGGTCTTACCTCAGCCCCAGGTGAGTCTGCCCCCTTCCCCCTGGGCCGCCATCAACATCCCCCGGGCAGAGGACGGGACCGTGCGCTGCAGTGTCACAGCCGCATGCAGGGATGGTCCGGGTGGATGGTGGTACTGTGGCCATGGGTCAGACATAGCCCAACGATGTAGAGCCAGGAGCTCACCGCAGGGCGGGTTGTCATCATCCTCCATGGCCTGCAATAGACACGCGTCCACCCGCAACTGTGTGAGCCCGGCCCGTTGTGCCACAGGTGGATCGGCAATGGGGGGGGGGGTGTGCATGCGGGTGGGGTGGGTGGGGTTGGGGAGGGGGGTGAGGGTGCTGGGTGGGTGGATGGGTGGGGGGTGTGGGTGGTCGGCTGTTGCCATGGTGTGCAGTCTGTGGCCATACTACCCGATTCCCACGCCCATCTAGTCAGTGAAGCGGGCGTCTATCAGTCTGTCCCGTGCCCGCTGGGCCAGCCGGTAACGGTGGACAGCCACCCGCCTGTGTCTACCCCGTCTGCCCTGACCATTACCCCCATCCCCCTCATCTGGGGAGGACTGCGCCTCTTCCTGCTGCTCCTCCACTCCGCCCTCCTCTGCCTGCGGCACATCGCCCCTCTGCTGGGCTATGTTGTGCAGGACGCAGCACACCACAATGATGCGGCCGACCCTATCTGACCGATACTGGAGGGCGCCCCCAGAGAGGTCCAGGCACCTGAAACGCATCTTCAGCACGCCAAAGCGCCTCTCTATCACTCCCCTTGTCGCTACATGGGCATCATTGTAGCGGTTCTCCGCCTCATTGCATGGCCTCCGTATAGGCGTCATCAGCCACGATCGCAATGGGTAGCCCCTGTCGCCCAGCAACCAGCCCCTCAGCCGGGGATGGCGTCCCTCGTACATGCCGGGGATGGATGACCGCGACAACACGTCTGAGTCGTGTACACTGCCTGGGTAACGGGTGCAGACGTGCAGGATCATCATGCGGTGGTCGCAGACCACCTGTATGTTCATCGAATAGGTCCCCTTCCTATTGGTGAACATGGCCCTGTTATCTGCAGGTGGCCGCACGGCGACGTGCATCCCATCGATCGCGCCCTGGATCATGGGGAACCCGGCCACGGCAGAGAAGCCCACGGCCCGGGCATCTTGGCTGGCTCGGTCCACGGGGAAGCGGATGTAGCGGTGCGCCATGGCATATAGGGCAACTGTCACTGCCCGGATGCACCGATGCACCGATGTCTGCGATATGCCGGACAGGTCCCCACTCGGTGCCTGGAATGACCCCGTTGCATAAAAGTTCAGGGCCACCGTCACCTTGACGGACATGGGGAGAGGGTGTCCCCCGCCAGTGCCACGCGGTGACAGGTGTGCCAGCAGGTGGCAGATGTGTGCCACGGTTTCCCGCCTCATCCGGAGTCTCCTCCTGCATTCCCGGTCCATGAGGTCCTGGTATGACTGCCGGGGCCGGTACACACGGGTTGCCCTTGGGTGCCTCCGTTGCCGTGGGGCCGCAACGTCCTCCTCCCCCTCCTCGTCCTGTCGGTCAGGTGTCCCTCCAGCCTGGGCGGCTGCCGCCTGTCCCTCTGTGGCAGCCTGCGTCGCCTCTCTGGCATGCTCCTCCTCCTCCTCCTCCTCCTCCTCCTCATCCAGGGCAACATAGACATGAGCGGCTGCCGCCACGGCGGCCAACATCGCTGGATGATCGGAAAACATGGCGGCCTGGTGGGGGGGAGGGGAACGACGACATGTCATCATTGCCCATATCCCCTCCTCCCCCCAGCCAGGTGGCATGGACCGCATGGGTCCAACTGTTGGAGGCTGGCACCTGGCCAGGTGGACCAACTCACTTGCCCTCGCATCCCCCTCCCCGGCACGGACCCCCCCCCAACCTCCAACCCGGCACAGACCCCCCATCCCCCTCCCCGGCACGGACACCCCCCCATCCCCCTCCCCGGCACGGACCCCCCCCATCCCCCTCCCCGGCACGGACCCCCCCCCAACCTCCACCCCGGCACGGACCCCCCCCCCCCCCAACCTCCACCCCGGCACGGACCCCCCATCCCCTTCCCCGGCACGGACCCCCCCCAACCTCTACCCCGGCACGGACCCCCCCCCCCCCAACCTCCAACCCGGCACGGACCCCCCATCCCCCTCCCCGGCACGGACCCCCCCCCATCCCCCTCCCCGGCACGGACCCCCCCCCCCATCCCCCTCCCCGGCACGGACCCCCTCCCGGCACTCCCCCAGAGCCCAGCCTACTCTAACCACCCCCCCCCCCCGCCCCCCCGCCGCACACACACACACACAACCCGAGACACACCTCTCCTCACGCATTCAGACTGCGGCCACGCCATCGCCTGCCCAGAGCCAACCCCCCAGGCCGTCACTCACCTCCACGCTGGTCGGCGTGAACCTGGAGCACAGGGTCACGCCGATGAAAAGGAGGTTTAATTTACGTCGACGTGAACGGTCATCACATCGACGGGACTTCGGCCCATCCGGAAGGGAGAATATCGGCAGGCCGAAAATCGGCTGCCTTGCGCAGACCCGTGACATTCTCCGACGGCAGCGGCGACATTAACGCCCCGCCGACCTTTCTCCCTTCGGAGACTTCGGCAACCGGCGGGGGCGGGATTCACGGCGGCCAACGGCCATTCTCCGACCCTCTGGGGGGTCGGAGAATGACGCCCCATGAACGTTTCATCAGAGTATATAAGGAGAAACTCTTTCCAGTGATGAAAATATAGGTAGCCAGAGGATTTAAGGATAGATTAATGCATTTGTTTATTGTCACGTGTACCGAGGTACAGTGAAAAGTATTTTTCTGCGAGCAGCTCAAACAGATCATTTAATACATGAAAATAAAATAAAATAATAATAGGGCAACACAAGGTACTCAATGTAAATACATAAACACCGGCATCTGGTGAAACACACAGGAGTGTAGTATTAATCAGGTCGGTCCATAAGAGGGTCGTTTACGATTGATAAAAGGGATTCAGTGTCAGCAATTAGATTTAAGGTGAATGACAAAAATCTTCTTCTTATAGAGCGAATTGAGATCGATAGTCAAAGCAGATTAAACAGGAATTTTCTAAAGGTATATTGTTGTATATTTATTTTCACAACACCAACATTTCTGTGGAAAATGCCCCACCTGGGCATACCTATGGCACGCTTGCGCGTTGGGAGATCTCTTTTCACAGTATTCATCTTGTTTATTTTGGCGTCAGCTCAGCTTTGGTAAGCTTCTTCAGCTGCCAGCTCCACGTACGCTGCTATTTCAACAGCAAGTTTGAGTATCCGAGAGACTTTTGTTAGCAAACTCACTATTCCTTCGCTAGCTTCTGTAGAATGGCTACAGATGGTTGACTGGCCATGCTAAATTGCCCTTAGTGTCCAAAATTGCCCTTAGTGTTGGGTGGGGTTACTGGGTTATGGGGATAGGGTGGAGGTGATGACCTTGGGTAGGGTGCACTTTCCAAGAGCCGGTGCAGACTCGATGGGCCGAATGGCCTCCTTCTGCACTGTAAATTCTATGAAATTCTATGATAATCACATGACAATCATTTATAGATCAAAATGATACAGTGTTAAACCGTAACACTTTGGGAAGGATTCTCCAAACCCCAGCCCCCTTGACATGTTTTCTGTTGGCGGAGTCGGTTCACCATTGGTTGCCGGTGGGATGTTCCAATCCCACCGATGCCTGCGGTGGCTTGCGTGGCTCGCCTGTCCCACCTCCAAGGAACCCGCTGCGGGGGGAGACTGCCTCCGGCAGGACTGGAAGAAGCTGCCAGCGGGAAGGGCCGGCAAATCCCACCCTTTCATTATGGAAAAACATCCTGGATCCAATAATTTGAATTCCATAACCAAATTGTCGTTGCGTGTTGGGTTTACTGTACATTGGAAAAATAAAATCAGGAATAGTTCATGCTAATTTAATTACCTTCAGCCAAAATATCAAAATGTCAAAGCCATTTGATGATATTATGGTTTTTCAATTCCTAAAATATACTATTCCTTCACTACGAACTACCAAGCTTACTTCATGCAAAACCTTTCATTGCCTTGGAGCATCCTAAACAGCCAACAAAGTACCATGTGAAGTGTAGTCACTGTTGTAATATAGGAAACATAATTGGTGCACAGCAAGATTCCACAAAGAAGCAGATACTATCAGAACATTCCAGCCTGGAGACAAATATGCCACCTCACTTATATTAACGTTTTTCATCAAAATTGAAACGCATACCAAAGGTTGGCTCTGTCCGGGTTCTTTTTGGGCACAGCAGCAACTATAGACATTGATTGAGTGATTGGAATGCACTTAATGATTGGAATGCACTTACCTCTCTTTGGTGTGGTTGATGTTTGTAAACATTGGGGGTTCAGCACTTAGTGTCATTCACCCATGAAGGGGGATGAATAAATCAAGGTGACAGCTGTTTTGTGAAAGCTGTTGACATTCCAAGAATGGTCACCTGGAGCTTCTAGGTAAGTGTTACAGCTGTAATTATTTTCACTTCACCTGTATGGACTGCTCTCTAGCTTCCAAGACAGGGATCTGTTTTTTTTAGGGGGTTGGGGGTCCCTTTAGTTAAGGGGTATCTGTTGGGGGTTCCTTTAGTTAGTGGGTCTCTTCAGTTAGAGGATCCCAGGGTTCTCCCTATTAAGGTGGTCCTGGGGTGGGGGTGGCGGGTCAGGTCACCCTCGTATTTGGGGTAAGGGGGGCACCCAGGCAATCCGGGGTGGGGTCTGATTTGCGGTGTGGGGTGGGGGCGGCCGTGGAACTTTACTATTTAGCCACACGCTCGAAATGACGGCCCAATAGCAGGAATCCCTTGGGAATCCCTCATAATCTTCGCCGTGTATAAATCTGCAAATCAAGGGATACTGAATTGCTTCCCGATTTGTGCTCCCAGGGGGAACGTAAATCGATAGCAATTCTCCGCAGGCGGGAGAACAGAGGGCGGGAATCTCCGACCCCCCGCTGGGTCATAGAAGCTCCGGGGGGCGCCATGAATCCTGCCCCATCACCCTGACGCCGGCTGCCATATTCTCCAGTGTTGTTTTTCAGGAGGTGGCGGGATTACCACCACGCCGGTCGGGGGCTGTTGGCAGCGCCCCCCCCCCCCCACGGTGATTCTCTGGGCCCCGATGAGCCATGCGGCCTTCCATTTTTGGCCAGTCCCACCAGCAGGAATCACTCAACTCACGCACTGGTGGGGCCTGGCAGGGGGCGGTCGTCAGGGGGGCGCGTGGGGATCCGAACCCCGTGATCAGGGCCCACCGATCTGCGGCCGGGCTTGTTCCGTGGGGACAATTCTTCCTTCCGCGCCGGCCTCTGTAGGGCTCCGCCATGTCCGGCGCAGAGAAGAGAACCCCCCTGTGCATACATCAAAATATGCCGGCCGGTCTGCGCATGCGCAGAGCCATGCCAGCTGTTCCGTGCATGCGCGAGATCACGCCGGCCCTTCGGCGCGTGCGTGAACTTGCTCCGTCCCTTCATCGCCAGCTGGAGCAGCGCCAACCCCTCCGCTGTCAACTTAGCCCCCTAGACAGGTGAGAATTCCTCACCTTTGCGGGCCATTGACCAACGGAGCTGTTGCCGCCGGTTTTCCCGCTGGCGTGGGGACTTAGTCCCCAGAAGGGAGAATCCCGGCCAAAGTCGTCCAAACGGAGAAACCCGGCCAGTACTGTAATTTCAATATTTGTAATTTTTTTGTGTTTGTTGAAATATGCCCAAGGATTATTAGTTTGACTGCATCCATAACCTATTATTATCAGAGTGGGGAGCCTGTAGCTCCAAATGGATGCAAAGAGATTAGCTGTTTTTGATGTGGGATTATGATTATTTATATTTGGGATTATGTACTTGAGGAAAGTTTTGTATTTATCATAAGAGATTAAATAATTAAAGGGGTTTAGAAGTATTTAATGGGCTTTTATCAATAACCCTCTTTTTAAAAATATAGTGATGTCTGTAATAGGTACTGAGAACTTTACTTTATTTAATCTCAGCATCGCTCCTGAGATAGTCCGTGCTGGATACTGAGTAAATTGGAATGGAGAGTATAAGGCAACGGGTGGTGTGTGGGTGTTCATGTGTTGGCATTAGATTGGCATTGGGTAGTTAGACGGGCATAGATTCACACGGAGGATATGAGAAGCCATGGGAGGTGGGTAGAGGGACATAGGTTGGCATGGAGGCCATGGGGGATGGGTAGGCTGAGCAACTGGAAAGTGGGATGGAATGAATCACAAAGGAGGAAACCTTGGTGCGGAGAATGAATCTGACGGGAGAAAGTTTCAGCTTATTTCAAGAGTGGATGTTGGACAAACGGCAATTGTGAAGGTACGAGAGGTGGTGAAGGGGTAGTTTGGTGTCACTGGCATTCATGTGGAAGCTGTGAAATGCGGACAAAGGAGGAGTAAGTCCTTGGAAATCTGGAGATGATATGATAGGGCAGGGAAGAGAAGACATTGCTGGAGATGTGCTCGCTCTGTTTGTGGAGCAGGAATGGAACCACGTGAAGATCGACTCGCAGTGCTGGATCTTAGAGGAGACACATTGGAGGAGCCATTGTGCTCAACCTTACTGAACGTTGTAGAGGGATCAAAGTGGGTTATTCACATAAGACACCAAGAATGAAAATCATGACCCTGGTCAGGGACGTTTCAATGTTCTAGCATTCCCCATTGTGCACCTTCAATTCATTTCAGCTCTTTGTTTTCCAATAAGGCTTGGTAATTGGATCCAAATTCTAACCGCCCAATAATCCCTATGTAGCCCACAGGCAGGCCATAGAGGAGCACACGGCCGCTCTGTCTGTGCCACTGCCAACATAGGAAGGCAGCCAGCCAAGGGAACAATTCACTGCCTTGTTTGTGCATTCTGCTCAGCATATGGGGCATTAATCACTGGGCCCTGCACCTGCCTGGGTGGCAACACAGGAAGAAACCCGACAACACAAACTTTTAACTCATTCAGATCATAATGATCCCAAATCTGTTTCTTTCCGACAAATTAAATCTTTTTTTCTTTAAACATACCAAGGTACTTCACTTTCAGAACCCATCTCCTTTCCCTCCCAGTTCGTTTGTCATCTCATTAGGGTTAAGTGTCAATCTAAGGCCAAAGCATCCAGTGACCTGAACCCGGGTGATTCAGCCGATCAAAAATCGATGAGCCTTCAGTTTTAGAATCTTGCCTCTACCTGAATCAACCTTTACTTTTGTCACTTGGCAAGTTTCTAACTGATTCTCCCCGAGTTACACAGACGTGTGCACACGCACGCACACGTGCACATGGGTGTGCATGGGTATGCACACTGCATTTTCTGTTCTTTCCTCACCACAGGCTCTTTTCCCACTATTTCCTCTTCAGAAATAAATAAAGTTGGCCTTGTCATTCCTGTGAGGCCGGGGCGTGAGAGCAGGAATAGTTCCCAATTCCTCATGACCTATTTGGTTGGGAATTGTGGAATCTACAAACCGATTGGGTAAATGACAGTTTCCAATCTTTGGCGTTAATTCTCTTGAGGTACGGCCAACTTCCGGTAGAGGATGTAGAGCAAATCTGAAGAACCTGCATGGGCATTCAGAGCTTGTCCGCTCCGGCAGGAGAATACAAGAGCAGACATTCAATATTTAGTATTGCAAGGCAGCGGGACGGCACAGTGGCACAATAGTTAGCACACCTGCCTCACTGCGCAGGGACCGTCTGCACATCCTCCCCCTGTCTGCGTGGGTTTCCTCCGGGTGCTCCAGTTTCCTCCCACAGCCCAAAGATGGGCAGGCTAGGTGGAGAGGCCATGATATATTGCCCCTTGGTGTCAATGATTTGCAGGTCACGTGCGGTTACAGGGATAGGGCGGGCAAGTGGGCCGAGGTGGGTTGCTTTTTCAGAGGGTCGGTGCAGATGCGATGGACCGAATGGCCTCCCTCTGTATTGTAGGGATTCTATGATTCTATATATATTGATAACCTTTTTTTTAATGTACATTTACAATAACCAATTCTTCTTTTGCAATTAAGGGGCAATTTAGCGTGGCAATTCACCTACCCTGCACACGGGGAGAATGTGCAAACCCCACAAGGATAGTGACCCAGGGCCGGGATCGGACCCAGGTCCTCAGCGCTGTGAGGAAGCAGTGCTAACCATTGTGCCACCGTGCCGCCCGAATATATTGAGAGTCTAAGTATGTTTCCCATATGGTGGCTGGAATTCTTTCAAATACAAGGTTGTCCTGCATCATGCCCCATAAGGGCAGCAGGATCCCAGGCGGGATATTACTGACAGCTTCACGAGTAAGGACTGAGGTTGGCCTGCCTCTCAAAGCTACCGGCCCAACCAGAGGTGGCCACTGCTGAGGCAACAGGGGGAAGAAGAAGTTGCCACAATATTGAGTAAGTTTGTTTCGTTACTGTGCCAGGGCCAGGCAGGTAAACCCTGGCGATCGGAAGGGTGAACCTGCGAGCAGTGGGATTGGAGCCATCACAGTCCTCCTCATGATTCCGTAGGCCAACGAGCGGCCATTCAAGAAGCCCACTGACTCTACAGCCCTGGAACCCACTGGGAGGCCACCATGATTTACCATGGTCTACCTGGCATAGCAGGGGCCAGCCCTGAGGCTGGTAAAATCCATGTGGGGGAAGGAAGTGGCTGTTTAATTGGTCACTCAACTGGTTTATTTGGTCGCTGCCTCCTGTTGGCTGGTGGCTGAGAAACAACTGATCCCCCCATTGGAAATATTTTGTGCCAGTGAGAAGATTTGGGCTACCCCTCCTGATGCGATCATTTTACAAAGCAATCCCTCCATGGCCTCAACCCTCCCGGTCTCCGGTAACCTCCTCCAGCTCCATAACCCGCCAGGGTATTTGCACTCCACTAACTCTGATCTCTTGTGTATTGCCAATTATAACCAGCATTGGTGGTTGTGTCTTCAGTTGTCTAGGCAACCAGCGCTGGTAACCTCCCCTCTCTGCCTCGCCAGCTCCCATCCTCTTTTAAGACTCTTCTTAAAACCTGCTTCCTTGACCGAGGATTTCATCTGACCTAATAGCTCCTTATGTAGCTCGGTGTATACTTTATTCTATAATACTCCTGTGAAGCATCTTGAGGTGTTTAATGATAGTAAAGGTGCTATATAAATATAAGTTCTTGGTGGCTTTCGTCTAGCCCATCCCTAGGCGGATGGTAAAATCCAGCACAATGTCCCAGCCAACAAAACAGCTGAATAGACAATGGCAAAATAGGTCAAGACTCAGTTACTGAATATGCTCAACTAGAAATTCTTAAAAGTGATATTGGCTGAACTCCTGTGGCATTACTCACCAGTGTTCTGGGGCGGGATTCTCCCCTACCCAGCGGGGCGGGGGTCCCGGAGGGATGGAGTGGTGTGAACCACTCCGGCTTCGGGCCGCTCCAAAGGTGCGGATTTCTCCGCACCTTTAGGGGCCATGCCCTCACCTTTAGGGGCTAGGCCCGCGCTGGAGTGGTTGCAGTCCCGCTGGCTGGTGTGGAAGGCCTTTGGCGCCACGCCAGCCGGGGCCGAAGGGACTCCGCCGGCAGGCGTAAGTCCGCGCATGCGCGGGAGCGTCAGCGGCTGCTGACGTCATCCCCGCGCATGCGCAGGGGGGGGTTAACTCCGCGTTAGCCATCGCGGAGGCTATGGCCGACGCGGAGGGGAAAGAGTGCCCCCACAGCACAGGCCCGCCCGCGGATCGGTGGGCCCCGATCGCGGGCCAGGCCACCGTGGGGGCACCCCCCGGGGCCAGATCGGCCCACGCTCCCCCCAGGACCCCGGAGCCCGCTCGCACTGCCTGGTCCCGCCGGTAAGGGAGGTGGTTTAATTCACGCCGGCAGGACCGGCATTACAGCAGCGGGACTTTGGCCCATCGCGGGCTGGAGAACCGCCGGGTGGGGGGCCCGCTGACCGGTTCGACGCGATTCCCGCCCCTACTGACTCTCCGGTGCCGGAGAATTCGGCGCCCGGCGGGGGCAGGATTCACGCCGCTCCCTGGCGATTCGCCGACCAGGCGGGGGGGGGGGGGTCGGAGAATCCCGCCCCTGAAGTCTGAGAGTGTAATGGACATCTACTGAACACAGAGCTTACACGCACATGGGCACATGGGCACACAAATGCAATGAAGTGGAAAAGCAAACATTTTAGTAAGCAAGTTTTGAGAGGGATACAAACAGTTTGTAAAGAGACATTGATATGTCCACTCAAGGATATTGGAGGGAATCTATGTATGGAACCAGAGGAAATGGGAGAGATACTAAACGAATACTTTGCCTCAGTATTCACTAAAGAGAAGGACTTGGTGGATGAGGAGTACAGGGTAGAGTGTGATGATATTCTGAGTCATGTTGATATTAATAAAGAGGAGGTGTTAGGCATCTTAAAAAGCATTAAAGTAGATAAGTCCCCAGGGCTTCATGGGATCTACCCCAGAATACTGAGGGAGGCAAGGGAAGAAATTGCTGGGGCCTTGGCAGTAATCTTTGTATCCTCGTTGGCTACAGGTGAAGTTCCAGAGGACTGGAGAGCAACCAATGTTGTTCCATTATTGAAGAAGGGCAGCAGGGATAATTCAGGAAATTATAGGCCGGTGAGCCTTACGTCAGTGGTAGGGAAATTATTGGAAAAGATTCTTAGAGATCGGATTTACCTACATTTGGAAACAAATGGGCTCATTAGTGATGGACAGCATGGTTTTGTGAAGGGGAGGTCGTGCCTCACTAATTTGATCGAGTTTTTTGAGGAAGTGACAAAGGTGATAGATGAGGGGAAGACACTAGATGTTGTATACATGGACTTCAGTAAAGCCGTTGACAAGGTACCTCATGGTACATTGGTACAGAAGGTGAAGTCACATGGGATCAGAGGCGAGCTGGCAAGTTGGATACAGGACTGGCTTGGGCACAGAAGACAGAGGGTAGCAGTAGAAGGGTGCTTTTCTGAATGGAGGGCTGTGACTAGCGGCGTCCACAGGGATCAGTTCTGGGGCCTTTGTTGTTTGTGGTGTATATAAATGATTTGGAAGAAAATGTAGCTGGTCTGATTAGTAAGTTCGCAGACGACACAAAAATTGGTGGAGTTGTGGATAGAGAAGAGGAGTATCAGAGGATACAGCAAGATATAAACTGGTTGGAGTCATGGGCGGAGAAATGTCAGATGGAATTTAATCCGGACAAGTGTGAGGTAATGCACTTTGGAAGGTCCAATGCATGTAGGAATTACACAATAAATGGTAGAACTCTTGCGAGTATTGACAGGCAGAGAGAGATATCTGGGCTTGCATGTCCATCAATGACTGAAAGTGGCAAAGCATGCAGATAAGGTGGTCAAGAAGGCTGGCCTTCATCGGTCGGTGCATTGAATATAAAAATTGGCAAGTCATGTTGCAGCTGTACAGGTCCTTAGTTAGGCCCAATCTGGAATATTGTGTACAATTCTGGTCGCCACACTAACATAAAGATGTGGGTGCTTTGGAGAGGGTGCAGAAGCGGTTTACTAGGATGTTGCCTGATATGGAGGGCATTAGCTATGAGGAAAGGTTAGATAAACTTGGTCTGTTCTCACTGGAACGACGGAGGTTGAGAGGCGACCTGATAGAGATCTACAAGATTATGAGTGGCATGGACAGAGTAGATAGCCAGATGCTCTTTCCGAGGGTAGGAGAGTTAAGTACTAGGGGACATAGGTTTGAAGTGCATGGGGAAAAGTTTAGAACAGATGTGCGTGGCAAGTCATTTTACACAGAAGGTGGTAAATATATGGAACGTGCTGCCTGGGGAGGTGGTGGGAACAGGTATAGTGGCATTTAAGGGGCATCTAGACAAATGTATGAATAGGAATGTATGGGAATGGAAGGATTTGGACTCCGTAAGTGCATACGGTTTTAGTTTCGGTAGGTAACATGGTCGTCGCAGGCTTGGAGGGCCGAAGGGTCTGTTCCTGTGCTGTCTTGTTCTTTGTTCTTTGATAGATTAAGTAAGTGGTCGAAAATCTGGCAAATTGAGTACAATGTGACTTTGCTCATTTTGGAAGGAAGATTAGAATATTATTTAAAGGGAGAAAAACTGCAGGAAACTGCAACCAATGGAGATACTTGTATACGAAAAACCGATGTAGCAGGTAATCAGAACGCAAATGGAATGTTGACCCTTATTTCAAGGGTGTTGGAGTATAAGAGTTTGGAAGTCTTGCTGCAACCGTACAAGGTACTGGTGAGACCACATCTGGAGAATTGTGAGCAGTTCTGATCCCTTATTTAAGGAATTGTATTATTTCATGAGAGGTTGTTCAGAGAAGATCCAATCGGATGATCCCTGCTACGGCAGGATTGTCTGATGAACAAAGGAATTTAGAAGAATGAGAGGTTATCTCATAGAACCATACAGGATTCTTAAGGGGGTTGATGGGGTAAATGCTCAGGGAAGGTTTTCCCTCACGGGAGAGTCTAGGATCAGAGGGCATAATTTCAGAGTAAAGGAGTGCCAATTTAAGATTGAGATGAGGAGGAATTTCTTCTCTCAGAGCGTGGTGAGTCTTTGGAACTCTTTGCCACAGAGAGCTGTGTGGGAAAAGTCCTCGTGTTTACTTAAGGCTGAGATAGATACATTTTTGATCAGGAAGGGAATCAAGGACAGGTGAGGGGAAATGAGGAACGTTAGATCAGCCATACCCTTATTGAATGGTGGAACATGCTCGAGAGGCCGAATGGCCTACTCAAAGAACAAAGAACAAAGAAATGTACAGTACAGGAACAGGCCCTTCGGCCCTCCAAGCCCGTGCCGACCATACTGCCCGACTAAACTACAATCTTCTACACTTCCTGTGTCCGTATCCTTCTATTCCCATCCTATTCATATATTTGTCAAGATGCCCCTTAAATGTCCCTATCGTCCCTGCTTCCACTACCTCCTCCGGTAGTGAGTTCCAGGCACCCACTACCCTCTGCGTAAAAAACTTGCCTCGTACATCTACTCTAAACCTTGCCCCTCTCACCTTAAACCTATGCCCCCTAGTAATTGACCCCTCTACCCTGGGGAAAAGCCTCTGACTATCCACTCTGTCTATGCCCCTCATAATTTTGTATACCTCTATCAGGTCGCCCCTCAACCTCCTTCGTTCCAGTGAGAACAAACCGAGTTTATTCAATCGCTCCTCATAGCTTATGCCCTCCATACCAGGCAACATTCTGGTAAATCTCTTCTGCACCCTCTCTAAAGCCTCCACATCCTTCTGGTAGTGTGGCGACCAGAATTGAACACTATACTCCAAGTGTGGCCTAACTAAGGTTCTATACAGCTGCAACATGACTTGCCAATTCTTATACTCAATGCCCCGGCCAATGAAGGCAAGCATGCCGTATGCCTTATTGACTACCTTCTCCACCTGTGTTGCCCCTTTCAATGACCTGTGGACCTGTACTCCTAGATCTCTTTGCCTTTCAATACTCTTGAGGGTTCTACCATTCACTGAATATTCCCTACCTGCATTAGCCCTTCCAAAATGCATTACCTCACATTTGTCCGGATTAAACTCCATCTGCCATCTCTCCGCCCAAGTCTCCAGACAATCTAAATCCTGCTGTATCCTCAGACAGTCCTCATCGCTATCCGCAATTCCACCAACCTTTGTGTCGTCTGCAAACTTACTAATCAGACCAGTTACATTTTCCTCCAAATCATTTATATATACTACAAAGAGCAAAGGTCCCAGCACTGATCCCTGTGGAACACCACTGGTCACAGCCCTCCAATTAGAAAAGCATCCCTCCATTGCTACCCTCTGCCTTCTATGGCCTAGCCAGTTCTGTATCCACCTTGCCAGTTCAGCCCTGATCCCGTGTGACTTCACCTTTTGTACTAGTCTACCATGAGGGACCTTGTCAAAGGCCTTACTGAAGTCCATATAGACAACATCTACTGCCCTACCTGCATCAATCATCTTAGTGATCTCCTCGAAAAACTCTATTAAGTTAGTGAGACACGACCTCCCCTTCACAAAACTGTGCTGCCTCTCACTAATACGTCCATTTGCTTCCAAATGGGAGTAGATCCTGTCTCGAAGAATTCTCTCCAGTAATTTCCCTACCACTGAAGTAAGGCTCACCGGCCTATAGTTCCCGGGATTATCCTTGCTACCCTTCTTAAACAGAGGAACAACATTGGCTATTCTCCAGTCCTCCGGGACATCCCCTGAAGACAGCGAGGATCCAAAGATTTCTGTCAAGGCCTCAGCAATTTCCTCTCCAGCCTCCTTCAGTATTCTGGGGTAGATTCCATCAGGCCCTGGGGACTTATCTACCTTAATATTTTTTAAGACACCCAACACCTCGTCTTTTTGGATCACAATGTGACCCAGGCTATCTACACCCCCTTCTCCAGACTCAACATCTACCAATTCCTTCTCTTTGGTGAATACTGATGCAAAGTATTCATTTAGTATCCCGCCCATTTCGTCTGGCTCCACACATAGATTCCCTTGCCTATCCTTCAGTGGGCCAACCCTTTCCCTGGCTACCCTCTTGCTTTTTATGTACGTGTAAAAAGCCTTGGGATTTTCCTTAACCCTATTTGCCAATGACTTTTCATGACCCCTTCTAGCCCTCCTGACTCCTTGCTTAAGTTCCTTCCTACTTTCCTTATATGCCACACAGGCTTTGTCTGTTCCCAGCCTTTTAGCCCTGACAAATGCCTCCTTTTTCTTTTTGACGAGGCCTACAATATCACTCGTCATCCAAGGTTCCCGAAAATTGCCGTATTTATCTTTCTTCCTCACAGGAACATGCCGGTCCTGTATTCCTTTCAACTGACACTTGAAAGCCTCCCACATGTCAGATGTTGATTTGCCCTCAAACATCCGCCCCCAATCTATGTTCTTCAGTTCCCGCCTAATATTGTTATAATTAGCCTTCCCCCAATTTAGCACATTCATCCTCGGACCACTCTTATCCTTGTCCACCAGTACTTTAAAACTTACTGAATTGTGGTCACTGTTACCGAAATGCTCCCCTACTGAAACATCTACCACCTGGCCGGGCTCATTCCCCAATACCAGGTCCAGTACCGCCCCTTCCCTAGTTGGACTGTTTACATATTGTTTTAAGAAGCCCTCCTGGATGCTCCTTACAAACTCCGCCCCGTCTAACCCCCTGGCACTAAGTGAGTCCCAGTCAATATTGGGGAAGTTGAAGTCTCCCATCACCACAACCCTGTTGTTTTTACTCTTTTCCAAAATCTGTCTACCTATCTGCTCCTCTATCTCCCGCTGGCTGTTGGGAGGCCTGTAGTATACCCCCAACAGTGTGACTGCACCCTTCTTATTCCTGATCTCTACCCATATAGCCTCACTGCCCTCTGAGGTGTCCTCTCGCAGTATAGCTGTGATATTCTCCCGAACAAGTAGCGCAACTCCGCCTCCCCTTTTACATCCCCCTCTATCCCGCCTGAAACATCTACATCCTGGAACGTTTAGCTGCCAATCCTGCCCTTCCCTCAACCAGGTCTCTGTAATGGCAACAACATCATAGTTCCAAGTAGTAATCCAAGCTCTAAGTTCATCTGCCTTACCCGTAATGCTTCTTGCATTAAAACATATGCACTTCAGGCCACCAGACCCGCTGTGTTCAGCAACTTCTCCCGTCTGCTCTGCCTCAGAGCCACACTGTCCCTATTCCCTAGTTCTCCCTCAATGCTCTCACCTTCTGACCTATTGCTCCCGTGCCCACCCCCCTGCCATACTAGTTTAAACCCTCCCGTGTGACACTAGCAAACCTCGCGGCCATGATATTTATGCCTCTCCGGTTTAGATGCAACCCGTCCATCTTATACAGGTCACACCTGCCCCGGAAGAGCTCCCAGTGGTCCAGATAACAGAAACCCTCCCTCCTACACCAGCTGTTTAGCCACGTGTTTATCTGCTCTATCTTCCTATTTCTAGCCTCACTGGCACGTGGCACAGGGAGTAATCCCAAGATTACAACCCTCGAGGTCCTGTCTTTTAACTTTCTGCCTAGCTCCCTGAACTCCTGCTGCAGGACCTCATGCCCCTTCCTGCCTATGTCGTTAGTACCAATATGTACAACGACCTCTGCCTGTACTCCTCTTCCTATTTCTTATAATCTTTTTTTAAAATTTAGAGTACCCAATTCATTTTTTTCCAATTAAGTGGCAATTTAGCGCGGCCAATCTTTGGGTTGTGGGGGCGAAACCCACGCACACACGGGGAGAATGTGCAAACTCCACACGGACAGTGACCCAGGGCTGGGATCGAACCTGGGACCTCGGCGCCGCGAGACTGCAGTGCTAACCACTGCGCCATCGTGCTGCCCTCCTATTTCTTATAATCTTATGGACTCTTAATGTTAAACTGAATTTAAATTCCCAGTTGAGTACTAGCAAACTGCTATTTATAGAAGTTTACTAGCATGGTTTGTTGAAGGCAAATTCTATTTAACTAACTTGAATGAGCTTGTTGATAAGGGTCAAGCAGTCGATGTGTTGTCTGTGGACTTACAAAAGGTGTTTGATAAAATGCTGGACTTGTGAGCGAAGTTAAAGCCCATGGAATAAAATGGACAGTGGTAGCTTGGATATGAGTTGGTTGAGTGACAGAAAATACAGCAGTCGTAAAAGGTTATTATTCAGACTGTGCAAAGCTATTTAGTGGGATTTCCCTATGAGGGAATGCAGCTATGAAGTTCTAAGCTTAAAATAGTGTGGGGGGCGTCTTTCTCGGTGGCAGCCCTCCATTGGCCGTGGGCAGGATCTTATGGTCCCGCTACTGCCAATGGGATTTCCCATTGAATCCACCCCCACCCCCCTGCTGCCAGGAAACCCACAGTGATGGTTTGCCTTTGGTGGGACCGAAAGATCCCACGGGCAACAACAGCTGGAGAAAGGTCCCCTAGTGTTTCTGCTATGAAGTAGGGATTAAAGATTAAAGGCAGAATCCACTTGCTGGACAAAGGGACAGAGGTTTAGATGTTTCTAAACATGCCTGAGCATAATGGTGAGTTCAAGGACACCAACATCCTGTGGCACAGAATGTGGTATATCCTCCAACACAAAGCAGTCCTGAAAAAAAAAGGAACTATCCCTTACATCACCTCAGCAAGGCATTGATAAATTGTAAGATACCACAATCTAGCACTGGATAACCTTAAAAATGCCCCCTGAATAACTTGTCAACTGAATCCTGGAAACAGAGTGTAGTGACCTCTGCACATCTTAGTATTCTGTTTGCTTAAAGGATGTTGGCTAAGATGAAGGATGTTGATGAAAACAAAGGATGTTGTCCAACATAACTGCTCAACATGCTTCCTGCTGGTTTAGCTCTTGTATGGTATAACTCTTGTACCCACACAATAGGATTTTTAGATTTATTGGATTCAAACCAGCACCTCTCAAGATAAAGGTATGACTTTTGTAATGTAACAATAAGAGTTTTCACCTTAATTGGGATGGAGCTATCTCGCTGGACTTGGTAGCTTTCTACTTGGGAATTGAAGGTAAATACTACTTTAAATACTGATAGATATCTTAAGTATCTCTCTGTAACGTAATTAAGACCTGGATTCTTTAATATAAATAAGATTATACTTATGTTTCCTGGGACTATGAATGTTCTTTAAAAACATTTTATATAATTTAGAAAATATTTTGTCTCATACAGTCTTCTGTATGAAAACTCAAGGGCCCATCTCTGTACACTCTCCAGTGGAGAAGTACATTGTTGAGAACAGGTGCTCAGTCTCTTCTAATATCCAGGTTATTGTAATCTGGCTAAAACATGTTTAAAGGCTCTCTGCACCACATTTTCTCAAATCCAAGGGTGGTTTTCTCATAGTTGCTTTCCTTCAAAAACAGTTCAGTCAGTTCTTCAGGCCCTAAGTGGTTAGCACTGTTGCTTCACAGCGCCAGGGTCCTAGTTGGATTCCCGGCTTGGGTCACTGGCTGTGCGGAGCCTGCACGTTCTCCCCGTGTCTGCCTGGGTTTCCTCCCGGTGCTCCGGTTTCTTCCCACAAGTCCCGAAAGATGTGCTGTTAGGTAATTTGGACATTCTGAATTCTCCCTCCGTGAACCTGAACAGGCGCTGGAATGTGGTGACTCGGGGCTTTTCATAGTAACTTCATTGCAGTGTTAATGTAAGCCTACTTGTGACAATAAAGATTATTATTATTAAGTGTGTGTGAGGTCTTTCTTTCTCAACCTTAAGAGAGAGTTACCATCCGATGAGTATGCTTGATCCCAAATACTCACAAAAAAGAGGCTAGGATTATAATCCACTTCACCCCAGGGTTTGGTACAAGGAATTTTTGCTTAGTCCTTGGACTAGGATTAACTTTTCTTGATTGTTATTAATGATCTCGACGAGGGGACAGGGCAAAATTTCTGAATTTAGAGATAAAACGTGGAAGTATTGTCCAAGGTACAGTCCAAAGATGTGTAGGTTAGGTGGATTGGCCATGCTAAATTGCCCCTTAGTGTCGAAGAGGTTAGGTTGATTTACAGGGATAGGGCGGGGCAGGGTCTAGGTAATGTGCCCTTTCAGACGGTTGGTGCAGACTCGATGGGCTGAATGGTCTTTTTTTGCACTGTAGGGATTTTATGATTCTATGATTTTATGACTGTGAACCCTGAGGAAGATAGTTATGGACTTCAAGAGGACATTGACTGGTTGGTGGAATGGGAAGACATATGGCAAATGAAATTAAGTGTGAAATGATTCAGTTTGGTTGGAGGAATGAGGAGAGGCAACATAGAATAAAGGGCAATTCGAATGGGGGTGCAGGCAAAAGAGGGACTTAGGGGTACTTGTACACAAATGGTGAAAGGAGTCAGGGCCAGGGCGAGAAAGTGGTTAAAAAAACATATGGGACCCTGGGCTTTCTAAGTAGAGGAGTGGAGTACAAAAGTAAGAATGTTATGGTGAACCTTTATGAAATACTGATTAGACACAACTGGAGTATTGTGTTCAATTGTGGCCATCACACTTTAGGAAGGCATTAGAGAGGGTGCAGAAAATGTTTACAAGAAGGGTGGCACGGTAACACAGTGGTTAGTACTATTGCTTCACAGCTCCAAGGTCCCAGGTTCGATCCCTGGCTTGGGTCACTGTCTGTGCGGAGTCTGCACGTTCTCCCCGTGTCTGCGTGGGTTTCCTCCGGGTGCTCCGGTTTCCTCCCACAGTCCAAAAATGTGCAGGTTAGGTGGATTGGCCATGCTTAATTGCCCCATAGTATCCAGAAGAAAGGTTAGGCGGGGTTACGGCGATAGGGTGGAGGTATGGGCTTGGGTAGGGTGCTCTTTCCAAGGGCTGGTGCAGACTCGATGGGTCGAATGGCCTCCTTCACTGCAAATTCTAAGATAATGATTCCAGGGATGAGGAGAGTTTGAGGATAGAGTGGAAAAGCTGAGGTTGCGCTTCTAAGAGAAAAGGTTAAGAGGTGGTTTGATAGAGGTGTTCAACATCATGAAGTTTCTGGATAGAATGACACAGTTCCTATTTACAGCAGGGTTGAGAGCCAGAAGGTACTGATCAAAGATGAATGGCCGAAAAGCAACAGTAATATGACGTCAAACCTTTCTTTTTATGAGTGAGAGGTTAGGATGTGGAATGCATTGCCTGCTAACGTGGTGGAAGCAGATTCAGTCGTGGAGGTCAAATGTCTGTTGAACCATTGTCTGAAGAGAAAATGTTTGCAGGGCCACAGGGAAAAACACAGAAGAACTGGGATGAGCTGAGTTGCTCTCACAAAGAGTCAGCCCTCCCCAAAATGGGCTGAATGGTCCCCTTCTGAACTATAACCATTCGATGATCCTATTCTGTGAAAAGAGCAGCAGGTCTTTCAACAGCTAATCCAACACAGGCGTTGTATACAAACATTCGAGTCCCCCATGGTAAGCTCCCTGTGGTCATGACTTTAAAAGCTGCTGACTTATATAGACTGGAAATAAACTCTGAAACTCGGTCCAACAAAGTGGCAGTGCAGCCAGAGAGAGAGAAGGCCAGGGTTCAATGTTGACAGGCTCAGCAGATTGGAGAGATGTTGCTGATCCCATTGAACACAAGTGAGGATTAACCCATACCTTCCCCATTCATCATAACTTCATTAGCCTCACCTAACATTATCGTACTGACTAGAAACAACTGGTGGGAGATGTTAGGACGTAAATGTTTAATGTATTCATGCATTAATGGTATTTTGCTTCCCTCTATTCTGACAGAGGTTTAAATAGCTCAATGCATCGACTGTAGATCGCTGCATTCACCTGGCATAGAAGGCAACCCCATTTGTTCAGCAACTAAGGCATGTTTAGGCCTACACTTGACATACAAGTTGACGCCCCCACACACACACCAGCAGATTGTGCATGGCAACCGACCAACAAACAGAAATGGGCCATCTTGCACCATTACTGGCAGTTCCTGGTGTATACTCAGCACATAAGTTGACCCCCCCCCCCCCCCCCGTTTTTGGAAGTATTTCTCTCCTTATACGCTGGGAACTACAGTGGGAGAAAATCACCAGAGGAATGTCATATGAATGCATTGACCATTTGTACACTAATATCAGAAACAGTGGCTTCTGGGTTCCAATTTAATGGTGTACGGATACATTCTTAATTGCCTAACTCAAATAGTCACGATAGGCCCATCTGCTGATTCTAGTTTGCTAATCCGGTCGGTCCCCGCAATCTCCCACATCGAGACAACCTAACTGTTGTCATTCTAAATGTGGTCATTTTAACCTCAATCAGGCAACAATCAGGAACCTGCCCCACACCCTTGGGAAAGCCAACAACCAAACCCAGGTGAGGACTGTCAGACCCAGGAGCTGAGTGATTTTCTATCTGCCTGCCGGATCTAGCATGCCTGCTGTTAAACTCCAGTGATCCAATCAGCAGGTGCATGGGAATACCACTACCTGCAACGTCCCCTCCAAGTCACACACCATCTTGACTTGGAGCTATAATCACTGTTCCTGCACTGTCACATAATCAAACTCTTGGAGCTCCCTTCCTAACTGCACTGTGGATGTACCTACACCACATAGACTGAAGTGGCTCAAGAAGATGGCTCATCGCCTCCTTCTTAAGGACAGCCCATACCAGCCTCCCCAAACAGGCGCCGGAATGTGGCGACTAGGGGCTTTTCACAGTAACTTCATTGAAGCCTACTCGTGACAATAAGCGATTTTCATTTCATGGGCAAATAATGCCTTCCTGGTCAGCAATGCACACATCCCATGAAGAAATAAGTAAGTCACTTTTGCACTGGCGGATCTGGGGCGAAATTCTCCCGAAACGGCGCGATGTCCGCCGACTGGCGCCCAAAACGGCGCCAATCAGACGGGCATCGCGCCGCCCCAAAGGTGTGGAATGCTCCGCATCTTTGGGGGCCGAGCCCCAACATTGAGGGGCTAGGCCGGCGCCGGAGGAATTTCCGCCCCGCCAGCTGGCGGAAACGGCCTTTGTTGCCCCGCCAGCTGGCGCGGAAATGACATCCCCGGGCGGCGCATGCGCGGGAGCGTCAGCGGCTGCTGACAGTTTCCCACGCATGTGCAGTGGAGGGAGTCTCTTCCGCCTCCACCATGGTGGAGACCGTGGTGGAGGCGGAAGGGAAAGAGTGCCCCCACGGCATAGGCCCGCCCGCGGATCGGTGGGCCCCGATCGCGGGCCAGGCGACCGTGGGGGCACCCCCCGGGGTCAGATCGCCCCACTCCCCCCCCAGGACCCCGGAGCCCGCCCACGCCGCCTTGTCCCGCCGTTCAAAAGGTGGTTTAATCCACGCCGGCGGGACAGGAAATTTATCGGCGGGACTTTGGCCCATTCAGCCCGGAGAATCCCGCGGGGGGGCCCGCCAACCGGCGCGGCCCGATTCCCGCCCCCCGCCGAATATCCGGTGCCGGAGACTTCGGCAACCGGCGGGGGCGGGATTCACGCCAGCCCCCGGCAATCCGACGCCCCTGATCTCCCAGTGGGAGTGTTAACATCAAACAATGGGTGGATTTGGTTCAGTTGGAAGATTAAAATGTTCAAAATCTGAATCATGACCCCAGGACACTGACATCTCAATTTTAACAGAGGCAGGATAAGGGAATGGAACCTGCTGCAAACCCTTGGCAAACCCAACAACCAAACCCAGGTGAGGACTGTCAGACCCAGGAGCTGAATGATGATCTATCTGCCTGCAGATCTAGCATGCCTGCTGTTAAACTCCGGATGATCAGTCACCCCCTCCTATCCTGGCCCCTCACATCTCTTTCCCAATCCCCTAAGTCCCAGCCTCTGGTTCTCATCGCCAGCTCTCCATTTCCCCGAGCATAGGCCTCCAACCTGCCCTAACACACCTCCAATCCTCCTAGCTCTATGATCACCCCTCCATTGAGGTCCCTGGATTCCCCCAAGGCCTTGACCCTACCCCTACAACAAGTCTCCAACAATCCCTCGCTGGGCTCAAAGCCTCTCTCCCCTGGGGCCAACATCCCTGGGACCTGGGGATCATACCCACATTCCAATCAGGATGCTGCCCAGCCCCCACCCCTAGATTGGGCTCCCATCACCCCTGGGATGGGGCCCCACCCCCACCCCAGGAGCAACCCACCTGCCCCGAGCACGGATGTATTTTGTCTCGCAGCCTCCTCTGACCTGCTTCCCATCCAACTGGAAACCAAGCCTGTCAATCAGGCTGCCTTCAGGGTGGGGATTTTGTTGATGAGGCCAAGGTACATGGTGTGGTGTTAAATTATCCGGCTTCTGCATGGTCTGCCGAATCCCCGGATCAAGAAAGTTAAAATCCAGCTCCATTATCGTCACATCCTGCAATCTGACCCTGTTAGCTCCCAAGGCGGTAGTCCATTTAAAATGATCTCTCGGTGCTTTCCCCCCCCCCCTACTTGACTCGAAAATGCACTCCATGAATTGATTCTTCATTCATTCCTAAATTTACCTTTTACTTGTTTAAACCTATGCTCCCTTGTCTCCCCACTCACAGTACCATTTTAAGTATTTTTCCAAATGTAGGTTTCACAAACCATTTACTCCCTTGTTTATCTCGACAATGGAAACTTTCAATCACTAGTTAGAAAGGTGAGGCTTCTTTAATTTTTCCACTTAATTCAGTTCTCTCACCCCAGTGATCATCCTCAGCTCTCAACTGAAGGATGTCCAGAGTTTTAACAAAGACACAATGCAATATGTTGTCTGATCATTGTAGTTGAAACAAATAATGTACTTGATGGTTATGTTTTAATATGCCCCCTTTAACTTAAGGTAAAATTTGGAATTCCGAAAGGACCCCAGCTCAGAGACATGTCTATGCGGTGTGACTGGCATCGCGTTGAAACTCAACCAGAAACCAAAGAAAATCAAGAGGGAAATTTCATGCTCTCCCCATGGGGAGTTTGGTGGTGGGAGGACATTTAATTGGGTGGGTGGAACCCACAACTTTCAAACTCGGGAGGTGAAAGTTCCAATAGCTGAGTCACAAAAAGAAACTTAACAAAACTGTGATCAGGGGTGCGGGGGTGAAGATGTTAATGAGGGATGAAGATGTTACTATCACACGAGAACTTTCGGTCAACCCATCTGTTGGCAAGCCAATAGCGTTGTGTATGATGCTCTTTCGGCATCCTGCTTGGTTTCACTCTTCATTGACGTTCCACCCAATCCTGTGGGTTTTTCAGCTGGGGAATTGGGTTAAAATTACCCCCATTATCAGCTCCTCCTCCACAATATCTCCGTCTCAACAGCTGCTTAGCCAGTTCCTCTTATCAGCTCTGAACAAGAGTTGTATAGAAACCAGCAACAACAGGACAAGGATGTTAAAATTAGGAAGTATGCTTTATTCCTCACCTGAAATAACATGGGCACAGTCAAAACGGTTCAGTGGCACAAGACTGACCTGCGTTATTGGTTATATTTTCATTCATAGTTGGCCCACTCTGCCTTTCTCACTAATGAGTTCAGTGGCTCCTTCAAGCCAGGTCTCTTGATGATATTGTCACATATTTGCTCTTTAACCAAAAATGTATTTTCTTTATTTGAAAGTTGCGGGGAGAAAAAAACAAGAACATTTAAATTAATCCTCATTTTTGGCTACTGTTTGGTTTTAATTTTGAGACATCATGGGCTGGATTCTCCGGTCGCTGACGGCGAAATCGCGTTTGGCGATCGGCCGGAGAATCAAGGTCCCCGACCAAATCCGGGGGGGGGGGGGGGCGCCGCTTTTGCGATGCTCCACCCCTTCCAAAGGATATTGCCCGAGGCCCGCCCCCCGATGCTCTGGTCCCGTCCGGCCGAGTTCCCAACAGCCAACGGTCACGTGTGGTCTCATCCGTCGGGGACTCGGCGTGGTGGCTGCGGACTCAATCCAGCGCCGCCACAGTTGGGGGAGGGCCGATCCGCGGGAAGGGGGGACTTTATTCCCGCTTGTTAATGGCCGGCGGCGGGGGTGCTTGCGATGGCCGGGGAGTTCCGGCCAATCTCTAAGGTTGAAATGTTGGAGTTAGGAGAACAGAACAAATCCAGAGTCTCTGTTTACAGGCATGGGTTAAAAGCCCGGGACACAGTTTTGGCCCACGGAAGCAGAAATGGAATGTTTGCAACATCTGCCTCTCTGTGGAGGCGAGCGAGTGGGGATACCTCTCTTTGGCTCCAAAGAAGAGAAAGTTTTCAAAGTGCTTTTGTTCAAGCCAACAATGACGACTTATTGTGAGGGAAGTTGTTTGGACCAGAACTGATCCTCATAGTTTTGTTTTAGGCTCATTATGTCAGCTCTGATAAATTGTTGCTAGACAGATGCTAGGCTCACCCATTGTATGTACTGTACACAGCAGCTTGACTTACATGTTGCCTGTGAGGGAAACATGAGCTGGAATTTCAGACACAAAGCCAAAGCTTTCATAAAAGAAGTCACCTTGGCTGCGTCCTGTACACTTCTCGTATTATTTTTAATGTCGACCCTACACTGTACCTGCTGTTGCTCATTGCGATTATCCCGAAATGCAAGTTCTGCCATTTCATTATTCATGAGGAGCTTTATTTCTATTGATTCAGCACCCCTCCAAATTGTCTTTTTTTAAGCTCCGTTGTGCTAATCAGCAATTTATAATGGGGACTGAACTGTAATAGATGACTCTTAAAAGTCCATGGCTTTAGCTTTTTGATTGTAATTTTAAGCCAAGTGAACAACCTCCCAAAATAGTGGATATATGCGAAGTCTGGTGCGATGCTGAGGCATAAAAGATCCCAAGCCTTGTTGAATTAGTTAATCCCCGTCAGAACAATAGTGGGGGCTTGTTACAGTTGATCTCAGAGGGCTTGGGGTGTGGGGGCAGGGGGGTGGGGGGGGGGGGGGGGGGGGTGGGGTGGGGGGGGGGGAATGAACTCAGTCACAATTTTCATCCCTGATTACTGTTCAGTGGCCACCGAAGAACAATGCACATGTGTCAGCAGGGGAAGACAGGGCCAGGCTCGAGCACAGTGTTTCTGTGATTGAGCAACCAACCTCGCATCAATATTGGGCTTCCAGCAAGGTACTCCTAGAATCATAGAATCTCTACAGTGCAAGAGGACGCCATTCAGCCCATCGGGTCTCCACCGACCCTTGGAAAGAGGACAAGACCCAGACCCAACCCTATGCCCGTAACCCCACCTAACCTTGTGGACACTAAGGGACAACTTATCACAGCCTATCCGCCTAACCTGCACATCTTTGGATTGTGGGAGGATACCGGAGGAAACCCACGAACAAGCCTGTCGAACAAACTAGAATCACCACTTCCAGGAGAGGAGGGGGCGAAATTACAGGAAGGAAGCAAAGGTGGCCTGACTGTACTCATCAAAACTGTCGAATCGGAAAGCAGCCGTTCGGCCCACTTTGCTCATACTGGTTCTTCTTACAAGGGGCAGAACTCTCCGGCCTTTCGCTGGCACCGGGATTCTCTGGCCCCAGCAGCAGTGCACGCCCACCCCGGGTTTCCCCGGTGTCATGGGATGGCTTCAATGGGAATTCCCACTGACAAGCGGCGGGAAGAGAAAATCCCACCGCCAGCGAATAGCACGGCCAAACCCTCCGTCCACGCACGCAGCGGTACCGGGGCGGACCCGCGATGGAGAAGCCAGGCCAAGAACTGTTCAATTAGTCGCACACCCGGACTCGTCCTCTGCCGCACTGCAAATTTATGTTTCAAGCATATAGCCAGCTCCTTTTTGAAAGTGATTGGTGAATCTGCTTCCATCACCTCCTGACAGAGTGCATCATGACGCAGCTCATAATAACTCGCGGCACAAGCCCTTTGGTTACTGGTCCTCCTGTCAGCTGAGAGTTTCTCCTCACTTACCATATTGAAACCCTTCAGAATTTTAGCAAATCTAACTTTTGGATCCAAGTTTCACAAAACTAGACTTGTGGTTCCAGTTTACAATGATAATCAGAATCCCTTTGCCACTTCCATCCCAACCGATGTTTCAGTCAGTTTGTCTTCTGTTTGCGCACTCTTCTTTTAATGGGAGAAGTTGACGTTGAAACATATTTTGCATACAAACAAAAACGCAAGTTGCTTAAAACTGATCTTGTGAATAAACTTGTGGAATGGAAAGTTGATTGGCTTCAAAGGCAGGCAGGTGAAATCCTTTGTAACCTCCCAGTGGTCAGAGGGTCTGCTTTCTGTTCCATGTCAAAAGCGACACGCAGCAACCTACACACGCTGATGACAGGACGGCCAGTCTGTGACAGCACGCTTGCTATCAAGAGCAGGCTCTTCAAACCATCACCATGGCAATCATCGAAGAAGTGAGCAAGAGAGAATTAGTGGCTTCATTCCTGTCCAATGAGGTAAGGACCCCTTTTCGGCTTGATTCTTCGTGGGGCCAAACACTCAATCAGTAACACTCAGGTAGTCACATCTGCCCCTCTGTGAGTAGCAGTGGGTTTGCTCCCGTGAGCACAGACTGCTAACAAACGTTCTCCTTATTGAATCATCAAATTTACAGTGCAGAAGGAGACCATTCGGCCCACTGGTCTGCACCGGCCCTTGGAAAGAGCACCCCATTTAAGCCCACACTTCCAACCTATCCCCATAACCCAACCCAACCTTTCTTTTGGACACTTAGGGCAATTTAGCATGGACAATCCACCTAACCAGTCTTTGGATTGTGAGCGGAAACCGGAGGACCCGGAGGAAAGACACGGGGAGAACGTGCAGACTCCGCACAGACAGTGACCCCCCAATCCGGGAATCGAACCTGGGACCCTGGAGCTGTGAAGCAACTGTGCTAAACATTGTGCTACCGTGTTGCCCTAGTATTCTCTGGATATGAGGCAGCTGGCATTATGGAGGTGTGGGAAAAAGCTCCACTGCTTCAGCACTCATCAGAGTCCTTAAGAACCAGCGCTAATCCATCCATTTGGAAGGCTGGGGGATGGGGCGGGGGACAATTGGAGATGGATTGGGGGCGGGGGGGGGAGGGAGGTTCGACTGAGTAGTCAGCAATGTTACTCCACCCGCCATTTTAACACACCCATTAGGTCCAACATTTCAAATCGGTCACAACCGCTGCCAATAAAGCCAACTACAGATTTCTACCTCAAAGTGTTCAATTGCTAATTTCACCATTGGTCATTTTTACAGGCTAAGGGAATGAACATTGCAGACCACAATATCACCACGTGGAGCATGCCCTTAATTCCCCTCACAAGAAACAGAAGAACCTTGCAAATGTGAAGTGAGATCCACAAGGCATGACTCAAACTTGGCCGCAAATCTTTCTGGGCCTTAAGCTGACAGATTTTTATATATTTTCTTACCTCTTGGTAAGAATGAGTAATTGGTGTCAAACACACAAAGCAAACCACTATCAAAGAGTGGGGAGTTTTTCGAACCGGAAGTTCCCACCCTGAGGTCACAGGGACTTGGCACTATAGTCTACACTGATGGATAGAAGTCCCAACTCTGAAACATTGTTTCTTGTAAAACCAGAACGTCAAAAGGCCCTCGAGCCACAACAACAAAAATAAAATGATGCGTGTGTGTTACTTTTGTTTAAAGAATCTATTTATTTAAAGAATCTTTTCAGGTATGTTACTTATTTTTCTAAACAATTCAACTGAGCTGTGAATTAACAAAGCATTAGACATTTAGGGCAGCGCGGTAGCACAAGTGGTTAGCACTGTGGCTTCACAGCGCCAGGGTCCCAGGTTTGATTCCCGGCTTGGGTCACTGTCTGTGCGGAGTCTGCACGTTCTCCCCGTGTGTGCGTGGGTTACCTCCGGGTGCTCCGGTTTCCCCCCACAGTCCAAAGACATGCAGGGTAGGTGGATTGGCCATGATAAATTGCCCTTCTTGACCAAAAAGGTTAGGAGGGGTTATTGGGTTATGGGGATAGGGTGGACTTGAGTGCTTAAGTGGGTCGGTACCGACTCGATGGGCCGAATGGCCTCCTTCAGCACTGTATGTTCTACGTTCTATGTTCTAGACTATGGTAGGGTAAGGATATTTTTCAACATAGACAGTATTGCCACAGTGAAATTCTAAAAGTCATATAAACAGACCCATGATGAAGCTCACGGTTCATAGATATGAACAATTACTCCAGGATGAAAGCCACCTGGGTCCCAGAAGACCATAGGCTGCTCTCCCCTTTGAGGGAGAACCGACTTGTGGTACTTCAACCACAACTCAGGTGAGGGGCAAGGCATGGTAACCTCAGCCGGTACGGGAATTGAACCCGCAGTTGGCATCGATCTGCATCACAAACCAGCCGCCCACACCAATCCAAATCCCCGACCCCAACTCTGGTAACCCAATTCCTAACAACAACCCAAGCTTCCCAATCCAAATCCTCAAACCAACCCTCAATTCCAACCCCCTAACTCCACCCCCCCCCCCCCCCCCCCCCCAACGTCAACCCAAGCCCCCAACCGGACTTCCCCATTTTAATCCCACAAATATGTCAACTACCTCCACCCAACTCCCTCCCAATCCAATTCTCCCCAAACCAACCAAAGATAGGCACAGAGGGGGCTAGGTAGATCGGCGCATACAATTACAAAAATATATTGATGGATTAAGCATAAAAATGGATTTCAAGATAAGAAAATTTGGGACCACCTACTTAGGTCCCAAAATGGATAGGAGAATGCCGTTTCTGAATGTGAAAATCTAGAAACAGTGGAGGCCTAGAGAGACTTAAGGACCAGGTAAGCAGAGATCATTAAAATGTACAGAAAATAATCAAAAAGGCGAATAGAATGCTGGCAAAAGGCAGGGCTGAGAATACAAGGGTGTAGAAGTCAATCTTCAGCTTTACAAAGCCCAGGATTAAACCACACCTGGAGTACTATGCACAGATTGGGCACCACTGCTTTCTCAGGCCGTTGAAAATTGCCCTATACAGCTGGGTGCACACGTTCCGAAAGCAGGCACACGTCGATAGTGCATAGACTATGTTGGCTCAACTCAGAAATGCCGGCAACTCATTTTACGCCCCATTCCCAGAACATTGTTCAATGGTGACCCTTTTTTGGAGTAATTGTTTATTCAGAAAGATAGGGGGCTGGATACTCTGTCCCGCCGCGCCACATTTCAGGTTCACCGCGCCGGTGGGATTCTCCGTTACGCCGGCCGGTCAACGGGGTTTCGCATTGTGGGGCAGTCCCACGCCGTCGGGAAACCCCCGGGCTGCCAGCAAAACGGAGCATCCCGCCAACGGAGAATCCAGTCCCAGGATGTGCAGTGGATCTTGTGCTGCAGGTCTCCACATGACAAAGCCTCGAACTTGGCTGTACCTTGCGGGCGGTGAAGATGGAGTGAGGCCTCTCAGAAGGCTGACGGCCAAATCCTTTGAGATGCTGAGATCCAATCAGGAAATGAGGCATTTCAAATTTGTAAAAACACACCACAGGCAAGGAGACACAAAAAGTCCAATTAATGTTTGACATAAACAAAGCACTGTAGCCAGTTAAAATGGCTAACTCCCGATTTAGAATGGCCAACCCCGATTTAAAATGGTGAACGGAAAAGGCTGATGGGAAAATCAGCCAACAGGACTAAAACAAGCAGCTGCAGGTAAAACTGTGTATTCGCCTCTGGGAAGGCCAAACAGAATCGATACCTGCAGCCATCAGCACAACAAAACACCAGCCATCTGAATATTAATTAGCAATCCCCGGGAACAATGTGCAAAAATTAGACACACAAAGCCAACCCAGACTTTTCGGCGCCACCAGGAGCCTACACAAAGCGAGGTGAACGACCACCCCAAAACCGCCCATCGATCAAGGAATCGCTCCAGCATTGGGGAATATCGAACCAAGTGATTGGGACGAAGTCCAATCACTTGGAACCAGGTACAGGGTCCGCCCCGAAAGGCGGGAAGCCCCTGGGGACTATAAGAATAGAGTCCAAGTTCAAATTGACCCTTCGACCCCCTTCTTCACCCTGCTGCAACCCCTACTGCCTTCTGCTGACCTTCTGCAACAGTCGCTCAAATCGTAAGTCTTACTTCAACGCTCGCTACGAGATAGGCGCTCTTAGCTATCGATCTGTACCAACTTCGAATCCCGCAGGCTCAGAACCCATACGAAAGGCCATTCGTTTTTCTGACCTGGTGGGACATTTCCAAGTTAAGTATTGGCCTGTTAGTTGTAGGAAGTAGCTTAGAAGTAGAATTTATGCATAAGTATTGATTACTGTATATAATAAATGTTCGTTGATTTAACTCTTACTAAGCGGTGTGTTGGATTATTGATCATTACTCGGACTTGAACCACGTGGCGGTATCAGAAAGGTACCTGGTGACTCAAGAGCAAAGGTGATAGAACAAGAGCAATTAAACTAAGGCTAAAGTTAGCAGCAACATTTGGCGACATCCTGACGGGAACCGATCTAGAAGTGGAAAACCACTCCGGGAGAACCCAAGAATTTGAATTAGAAACCCAATTGGAAACAGAAAACCACAAGTGTTCAAGCAGTTCTGATCAATAGTCATAATTCGGAAGTGTGTGTATGCATGCGTAACTAACAGGGATATAAGGTAAAACTGATAGATTTTTGGTGTGTCAAAACTGTCGGAAGTTTGTATATCGGAAAGTAGCGAAAGCCGTACCCGTATTTACAGCACCGCCTTCGCTCCCCTGTTCCAAATTTAGAAGAAGCAGTCGGATAGACAAGATGGCAATGCAGGCAATGCAGCGCCTCATGAACCCTGGGGAATTTGCAGTTGTAGCGACCAGCAGCAGTAGAGTGGGACAATGTCCCATTTGGGAGGAAGAAATCAGGAAATATCTCAAAGGGAAAGGATGGCCCTTTTGGAATGATTTCTGTGATAATGAGGAATCAGGTCCCGGGAGTATAGGACATACTTGGTGGGAGAACCTGAGCGAGATCCACAAAAAGAGCTCAGGGAAAGCTCGCAAGCTGATGGCAATCGTGTCCTGTTTGGCACAATTACGAGGAACAGAGGAGGTCGTTAAGACGCTCCGCAAAGAAGTTGAGGGCATACATTGGATGAGTAAGGTCGATGTAAGCGAAGTAGAAAGAGAGAATATGGAATTGAGGAGGAAATTGGCAGCAAAAGATGGAGAGGTGGGTGACGCCAAACGGGCTCACCAGTCTTGTCTGGCGCATTTAAGCAGCTTCCAGTCTCAATACGAAAAGGCCTATCAGGACACGCAACGTGCAGTCCTGGTAAGAGAAGAAACGGAAAAACAGGTAGAGACATTACAGAAACAGTGTAGTGACCTCAAGGCAGCATTAAGGGCACTCCATGCTGCCACCACAGAACAAAGACAAAGCATGTTAGACCACGCAAAGTGCCGGAAGCAGATTGCAGAGCTGCAATCGCTGCTTTCTGTTTAAAAAGGTTTTCAGGAAACCTTTGGGGAAAAGTTAGATCAGGAAGACGGCCCTGATTGGGAAGAGTTAAACAAAACAGCGCAGAAATATGTTCAGGGAACATGTGCGCAGGGAAAGCCACAAAAGAGAAAAGCGCCTCAACCCCCCACACAGCAGATAGTTCAAGCTCCAATGAACCCAGTAACCACCCGCCGCACAGCCATAGTAGACAACACAGAATTTCTATATTCCACCCCCTTAACAGTGACCCAATTACGGGACGCGTGCGAGAAGATCACACCGTTCCTCCCCACCTCAGACCCCCAGCATTTCTTTGCCACAGTTAGACGTCAGGCGAACATGTACGGCCTGGATGAGAGACAGCATGTAAAGCTCATGGTTTTAAGTTTAGACCCATCGGTCGCAGCAGCCCTTCCTGACCCACAGAATGTAGGAGGAGGCACCCTTGCAGAGATGCATACCGTGATCCTGGATGCGATCAGGTATAACCGGGGTGACCCCGTAGATGGCCTCAACAAATGTAGGCAAAATAAATCTGAGCACCCCACAGCGTTCGCTGGACGCCTATGGATTCACTTTGCAGCAGTCTTTGGAGATTTAGACCATGCCCATTTGTCCCCAGACAACATGGCCAAATGGACTTGCACCCTTATCTCCCATGCCACAGAAACAGGACAGAAAGCTTTTACGAGTTATGATCCCTCAGAGGAGGCCCATAACGAGAGGTGGGTAGTGAAAAGATTGTCCCTCGTTTGGGAACAATCTGTTCAAAGTAAACCCACAGTTTTTTAAAAAAATATATTTTATTGAAAATTTTTTCCAAACAACAATTTTTTCCCAAACGTAACAGTAAAGAAATTTTTAACAATACACAAGTAACTAAACCCCATAATCTTTTGACATAAGCTAAACTAAAACCCCCCCCCCTTCCCCCTTGGTTGCTGCTGCTGGTCATCTGTCTTCCCTCTAACGTTCCCTTAGGTAGTCGAGAAATGGCTGCCACCGCCTGGTGAACCCTTGAGCCGATCCTCTCAGGGCAAACTTTATCTGCTCCAGTTTAATGAACCCCGCCATATCATTTACCCAGGCCTCCAGTCCAGGGGGTTTCGCCTCCTTCCACATGAGTAGGATCCTGCGCCGGGCTACTAGGGACGCAAAGGCCACAACGTCGGCCTCTTTCACCTCCTGCACTCCCGGCTCATCCGCAACTCCAAATAGAGCTAGCCCCCAGCCTGGTTTGATCCGGGCCTTCACCACCTTTGAAATCACTCCCGTCACTCCCTTCCAATACCCCTCCAGTGCCGGGCACGCCCAAAACATATGTGCATGGTTTGCCGGGCTCCCGCCGCACCTCCCACATTTGTCCTCCACTCCAAAGAACCTGCTCAATCTTGCTCCCGTTATGTGTGCTCTATGTAGCACCTTAAATTGAATCAGGCTAAGCCTGGCGCATGAGGAAGAGGAATTTACCCTGCTTAGGGCATCAGCCCACATACCCTCCTCTATCTCCTCCCCCTAGTTCTTCTTCCCACTTTCCTTTTAGTTCACCCACCAACTCCTCCCCCTCTTCCCTCATCTCTCAGTATATCTCGTGACACCTTGCCCTCTCCGACCCACACCCCTGAAAGCACTCTGTCCTGAATCCCCTGTGTCGGGAGCAGTGGAAATTCCCTCACCTGTTGTCTAGTAAATGCCCTCACCTGCATATATCTCAGGAAGTTTCCCCGGGGCAACTTATACTTTTCCTCCAATGCTCCCAAGCTCGCAAAAGTCCCATCTATAAATAAATCTCCCACCCTCCTAATTCCCAACTGGTGCCAGCTCTGGAATACTCCATCCATTCTTCCTGGGGCGAACCCATGGTTGTTCCTAATTGGGGACCCCACCAGGGCACCCCGCACCCCTCTCTGTCACCTCCACTGTCCCCAGATATTCAATGTTGCCGCCACCACCGGGTTCGTGGTAAACTTTTTTGGCGAGAACGGTAGCGGCGCCGTCACCAGCGCCTCTAAACTCGTCCCTTTACAGGACTTTCTCTCCAGTCTTTTCCATGCCGCTCCCTCACCCTCCATCATCAATTTACGTATCATTGCCACATTGGCGGCCCAATAGTAATCGCCCAAGTTCGGTAGTGCCAGTCCACCTCTGTCCCTATTTCGCTGAAGGAACCCCCTCCTTACTCTCGGAACTTTCCCTGCCCACACGAAGCTCGTGATGCTCCTGTCTATTTTATTGAAAAAGGTCTTAGTGATTAGTATAGGGAGACATTGAAATACAAATAAGAACCTCGGGAGGACCATCATCTTAATTGCCTGCACCCTGCCCGCCAGCGACAAAGGCTGCATGTCCCACCTCTTGAAGTCCTCCTCCATTTGTTCTACCAGCCGTGTCAGATTAAGTCAGATTCGCATAACCTTTATCATCCCCCCCGCTGGGTCCGACATGTATAACAATAGGTCATCTGCGTATAACGAGACTCGGTGTTCTTCTCCCCCTCTAATCACCCCTCTCCATTTCCTGGAGTCTCTCAACGCCATGGCCAGAGGTTCAATTGCCAACGCGAACAACAATGGAGACAGCGGGCATCCCTGTCTTGTTCCCCTATATAGTCGGAAATACTCCGATCTTTGTCGACCCGTAACTACACTTGCTGTTGGAGCCCCATAAAGAAGTTTGACCCAGCTAATAAACCCGTTCCCGAACCCAAACCTCCTTAACACTTCCCATAAATACTCCCACTCCACCCTATCAAATGCCTTCTCTGCATCCATTGCCGCCACTATCTCTGCCTCCCCCTCCACTGGGGGCATCATTATCACCCCTAATAGTCGTCGCACGTTAACATTCAGTTGTCTCCCTTTTACGAACCCTGTCTGGTCTTCGTGCACCACCCCCGGGACACAGTCCTCTATCCTCGATGCCAGTACCCTTGCCAGCAATTTGGCGTCCACGTTCAATAATGAAATAGGTCTATAGGACCCGCACTGCAACGGATCTTTATCCCTCTTCAAAATTAGCGATATCGTCGCCTCCGACATTGTCGGGGGTAAAGTCCCTCCTTCCCTGGCCTCATTGAACGTCCTCACCATCAACGGGGCCAACAAGTCCACATATTTTCTGTAAAATTCCACCGGGAACCCGTCTGGTCCCGGAGCCTTCCCTGCTTGCATGCTTCCCAGTCCCTTAATAACCTCGTCCACCCCAATCGGTGCCCCCAGGCCTACCACCTCCTGCTCCTCCACTTTCGGGAACCTCAATTGATCCAGGAACTGTCGCATCCCCTCCTCTCCCTCTGGGGGTTGAGACCTATACAGTCCCTCATAAAAGGTCTTGAACACCTTATTTATCTTTCCTGCCCTTCGCACCGTGTCACCCCTTTCGTCTCTAATTCCTCCTATCTCCCTCGCTGCTGCCCTCTTTCGCAATTGATGAGCCAGCAGGCGACTAGCCTTTTCCCCATATTCATACCTCCTCCCCTGTGCCTTCCTCCACAGCACCTCCGCCTTTCTGGTGGTCAGAAGGTCAAACTCCATCTGGAGTCGTCTCCTCTCCCTGTACAGTCCCTCCTCCGGGGTCTCTGCAAATTCCCTATCCACCCTTAAAATCTCCCCCAGTAATCTTTCCCTTTACTTGGCCTCTGTTTTCCTTTTGTGGGCCCCAATGGAGATCAGCTCTCCTCTGACCACCGCTTTTAGTGCTTCCCATACCACTCCCACAGGGACCTCGCCGTCGTCATTGACCTCCAGGTATCTCTCAATACACCCCCGCACTCTTGCACACACTCCCTCATCCGCCATCAGTCCCACATCTAATCGCCAGAGTGCTCTCTGCTCCCTTTCCTCTCCTAATTCCTGGTCCACCCAATGTGGGGCATGGTCCGAAACCGCTAAGGCTGAATACTCAGCTTCTTCCACCCTAGAGATCAACGACCTTCCCAAAACAAAAAAATCTATCCGGGAGTACACTTTATGGACATGGAAGAAGAAGGAGAACTCCCTAGCCCTAGGTCTAAGAAATCGCCATGGATCCACTCCCCCCATTTGGTCCATAAACCCCTTAAGCACCTTGGCCGCTGCCGGCCTTCTTCCGGTCCTTGAGCTGGATCTATCTAGCCCCGGGTCCAGCACAGTATTAAAGTCCCCTCCTAAAATCAAGTTTCCTACCTCCAGGTCCGGTATATGCCCCGTAAACCCACAGTTAAGGATAGCGAGGAAAAGCAGGCCGCCGCAGATATGCAGGCAGTAAAAACAACACACCAGAACCCCGCCTGGGTAAATGAGGGAAAGAACAGCCCCCACCCAAGTCACAAGAGTGTTACAACTGCGGGCAGTTGGGACATTTCGCAAAAGAGTGCAATGCCCCTAAAAAGCCACAGAGAGCCCAGCAGACGGGCACTCTGATTAAGAAAAAGACAGAGCCCATTCATAGCGTTAGCACCCGTTCGGATCAGACAGACTTGATTGGAACGGACTGACGGTGTACGGACTCCCCCAGTTGGGTCTGCGACACCCTTTGGGATAGGTCAGCACGACCAGTAGTTGCAGTGAAAATTCGGGGACAGCCTATCGAATTTCTCTGGGACACAGGAGGGTCCCACACCACAATAAATTCCTCCACCATGTTCCAAAAAGACACGTGGCCCACTACAGCCAACATCACCCTCAGCGGCTTTACCGGCCACTCACAGCAGGGACACATCACAGCCCCTGTACCCATTCAAATTGGTAACATTACCACCAAGCACCCCGTGGTTTTAGTTGACCGGCCCCACACAGCAGAACACATTCTGGGAAATGATTTCATGAATTCCCACCACCTTTCATTCGATCCAGTCAACCAGTGTGTCTGGAAGATGGCGAAATCCGCAAGAGCCCCCGCAACGCTCAACATAGGCGAATATATGAACAAAATTAGCGCCGTAGGCGAATTTTGGTTCAACCCGACCACGCTTAGTACGGACAAGCAGGTTAGGGCAGTTCTGCAAAAGAACAGGGCAGCATTCGTGACCCACAAGCACGACTGTGGACGGATGACTGGCTCCGTACAAATAACAGGACCTGACCCTAGACGCCAAAAACAGTACGGATTTCCCCAAGAGGCCGAGGGAGAAATCTTAAAAGTAATAGCGAGCGTTTAGAGCAGGGCGTACTTAGATCAGTAGCCTCCACTAATAATGCCCCGATTTGGCCAGTGAGGAAGCCCGATGGATCATGGCGACTGACCATCGATTACCGGGAACTCAACAAAGTCACCCCCGCAGCAGCCCCCACCGTAGCAACAAGTCCCGAGACCATGCTCAAGCAGGGACTCAATTCCCGCTACTTCATGGTTTTGGACATCAGTAATGGATTCTGGTCCATTCCATTGGCAAAGGCGTGCCAGTACAAATTTGCCTTCACCTTTAAAGCACAGCAGTACACGTGGACATGCCTGCCACAAGGATTCCACAACTCCCCCTCCATTTTCCACCGACAGCTGGCAAATGGTTTAGCAAAATTCTCTCGCCCCGAATGTCTGGTACAGTTTGTAGACGACCTACTACTGCAGACAGACACCAAGGAAGAGCACATTGAGCTTCTGTCCGAACTCCTGGAACTATTACTTTCAATTGGTTGTAAAGTCAACCCCAAAAAGCCCAGATTTTGGAAGACAAAGTGATATATTTGGGAACAATTATCACGCACGGTAAACGCAAGATCGAGCATAAAAGGATTGACTCGATTGCTAAATTGCCCCTTCCCCAGAACGTTTCAGCCCTCCAGTCGTTTTTAGGACTGGTTGGCTACTGCCGAAACCACATTGACGGTTTCGCCAGCAAGTCAGCGCCCCTCTCAGACCTCCTAAAGAAAGGAGCCCCCTGGGAATGGCTTCCGCAGCATACGGATGCTGTGGACTCTTTAAAACAGGCACTCATAGCAGCCCTCCGCACTACAGGTTCCAGACCCGCTTTCCCCTTACGCCATAGAGGTAGCGACCACAGACCGCACCCTTTCGGCCGTGCTCCTCCAGGAACGGCACGACCAGTTAATGTCCGTAGCTTACGCCTCCCGACTTTTAGATGCTGTGGAGCAGGGATTTTCAGCCTGTGAGAGGCACCTGCTCGCAGTTTTCTGGGCAGTCCAGTACTTTTCATATATTACCGGACTGAACCCCATCACAATTCTGACTGAACACACCCCCACCCAACTTTTACTGGATGGACGACTCAAGGATGGTACAGTAAGCCAAATAAGAGCAGCCAGATGGACCCTTCTCTTGCAGGGACGGGACATCACAGTAAAACGGACAAAGACACACACATACTTAGCCGACAATTTACAGTACCTCGGAACCCCCCATGAATGTAAGATTATCTCTCCACACCACAACACAGGCCCCTTTATCGCTAAAACACCCCCCAGAAAGATAGGTAATTCAACTCAGTGCCCCCCGCACACGGACACGTGTGAGCCCATTAAGATTTATGTGGATGGATCTTCCACAGTCTTGGATGGGAAACGCATAACAGGTTGCGGGATCTATGTCGAGGACGCACAGGGACGGGCCCTTGAGGAAATATCGTTACAACTACCCGGACACTTAGGCGCGCAGGCAGCAGAGCTCGCGGCCATCGCATATATAGTTGAACACCCAGATTCCTTCCCCAGCCCAGCAGACATATACTCGGACAGCCTCTATGTCTGTAACAGCCTTATGGAATTTCTGCCCCTGTGGGAAGCAAGAGGGTTTGTTTCCGCAGACGGAAAACCCCTCCCCTCAGCCCCGTTGCTCCGTCATATTTTAGAAAGAGCCCAGAACAGGACTTATGGGATCATCAAAGTCCGCAGCCACCATCGCTCCTCCCCCCCTGGAAATGTAAAAGCCGACGCACTGGCTAAAGCAGGTTCCAGACATGGGTATTTTTGGACCCCCCCACGAAAGCACGCCAATGAGTGCAGTTCAGGTCTCACAGACAAAGATCGAGGATCTAGTGGAGGCCCAGAAGCAGGACAGCAATCTCACGGAGATTGTAAAAGGGAAGTATCCAGCATCCTACGAGAGGTTTAGAAATACACTGACCACACATGACGGTGTGGTGTTAAAGGACACCCTTTATGTGGTTCCTGAACAGGACAGGAATCAATTGATTTGTTTGTTCCATGACGGTCATGGACACCAGGGAATCGATCCCACTACAGCCCATCTCAAACAGCTTTGTTGGTGGCCAAATTTAAAGGAAGATGTAGGCCATTACATAGAAAATTGTCTTATCTGTGCGCAGAATAACCCGGACAGATATGCCAAAAAGGCTCAACTCAGCCACACCCGACCCGTTAATGGCCCCTGGATTAACCTCCAGATTGACTTTCTAGGACCATTGCACCCTTGTAGGAATGGCTATAAATATGTACTTGTGGTAATTGACACATTTACAAAATGGGTGGAAGCATTCCCAGCCCGCACGAACACCGCGAAAACCACAGCCAAGATTTTGACCCACCACATCTTTACAAGATGGGGACTCCCCCGCAGCATTGAATCAGACCAAGGTTCCCATTTTACGGGACGTGTCATGCAGAACGTCCTCACGATATTTGGCATCACCCAAAAATTCCACATAGCATACCACCCACAGTCGAGTGGTATCGTGGAGCGCATGAATCGGACCCTCAAAACCACCCTCAGAAAAATGGTCCAGCTGAACAACACCACCTGGGACTCAGTCCTCCCTTTTGCGCTGATGTTTTTGTGTAACACTATTTCTACTTCCACAGGTTACACCCCACACACTCTCATGACAGGACGCCACATGAAAGGCACAGAATATTTGTTAGGTTTGGACCTGACCAGCCCCGAAGTAACGGCCCTCACACACGAGAAAGCCGTGGAGCAATTAGTTGACAATGTTAAAACGGCTCAGCTAGCAGCCGCAGTAAAATTGGGCACAAGAAAGAAACAGAGCAAGACCTGTTTCGACAAGACAGCGCATGCGACTGAGTATAGTATCGGACAGCAAGTGATGTTCTCTGTATATAACCCCAGCACATTCCTGTCACCAAAATACTCGGGTCCGTATTCCATTGCGGATAAAGTAAGCCCCTCCGTTTACAAAATAAAGTACCCCAATGGTAAGACTGCCTGGTTTCATATAAACCAGCTGAAGGCTTATGGAACACAGTCGAACCACGCACACCACGTCATGCTTGACGCAGCACACCACACCCCGCCCACAGCCAACGTAACCCTACCAACCCCCACCACGTCCAGCCCAGCCACGGACTCGACCTGGACTCCACCCCCGAAATATACACTCCGCCCCGGACCGCCCACAGACTGCAGCAGCAGAGACAGCGACTGACTCGGACGATAGCCACAGCACGCCTCCCTACTATCCCCATGCAACCGGACCCACACCCAGTGACTCCAATTACGATCCAAGTGATCCCTTCCTGATTACTTTCCTGAACAAACCCCACCACCGACCACCGAACTACACTGACAACCCCGATTTTGTCCCCACACAACTAGACACCAATTATTGGCACCGCGACAACTCATACAGACTCGTCCGCAACAACGAGAGCGACCCCACCTCATACCATACAGCCCTTTCAGCCCTAATCCACTCCAGAGTTTGGCACCCGGGAGAAGAGGACGACCTTGGGTCTGACTCCCAAACCGCTAACCCCTTTGCGACCCTGTTCGCAACCGAGAACTGAGGTGTCCAGATGATGTTTTAAAAGGAACCGCTTGGGAGAAGTGTTGTCCTTTCTGATGGAACCTGCAGAATGTTTTATGTTGTTCGTACGTTTGTTAAATGTTGTATGTCCGACAGGAGAATTTTTTCTCACTACCCCACGCCTATTCGGCCGAAACCTCTGAGGACTTGCCTACAGAGACTCACTGTGGCCAGACACTAGTTCAGAGGAACTAGCTTGTCTGCAGACACTTGCTCGGGTACCAGACACCCGCTCAAAACTGCCCTTCTGATTCGAAGGTAGGACCACCACGGCAGCCCCACCACGATGACTACATTTTTGCCCGTTCTTGTTGGTTGTTCAGGCAGTGGAGAAATGGCTTGGGACCCGCCCTGCCTGGGAACCCCCCGCTGGTCAACTACGCTCAGGTAGGAGAGATACGGCATTGGTAGCCGTCCTACCCGGGGACTCCATCCAACTCTTACCTGTCGCGGCCCATACGCACCTCATTTTGGCATTTTTAGTTCAAAAAGTTTTGTTTGTTTAGGTAACCTTTAGGTTGCCGGCCATCTGCTATTTACATCCTGGAACATTTGGATGCTAAATCAGCACTGGTTCATTATCGGGAAGTGTGCCGTGTCCTAAAATTTGTTTTTTGAAAAACAAATGAGGGAGTCACACATAGTGACCAATTATAAAGGGAATAATTGGCACCAAAGGACAGACACACTAGCATACAAGATATTAAACAAAGATAATTACAGACACTATGCTTGTTTCTACAGAACTCCAGAAGCTCCAGGACCGGAGAAGACAAAGAAAGAAAAGGAAAGAGAAGAGCCATGAGGACTTCCTTCAAGTGGATCACACTTGTGCTTTTGGACATTTGGTTGCGTGTGACCGCGAACCCCATGACTTCACCCCCAGCTGTTAATGTTTCACTTTCCCGCAGTGCCCAGAGCCCAGTCACCAGCGACACTACATCATCTTGGTGTGCCAGGTTCATAACCTGGTACTCCCTGTCCTACGTGATCGAAACACTGTTAGCGTTGGCGATACTCTGCTGCATCGTGCAGACTATGCGTCGATGAAAATGGAGAAGGAGAGCCTACCACGCTCGAACCCCGGGATATGGGATCAGATCCGCTATGTTCAGTTACGATCAGACCCCCGACCCCCGCGATCTATAATAAAGTACATTCACTTGCGTTTATTGTTATTGTAAATAAAGAGATGTAAAGAACTTTTTCATGAGCAAAAATTGTATGATCCTGAGCTTGACTGCCAAGCCAGGAAAGACTGTATGAAATGCTATGATTTTGTTGTATGATTGAGGAAGGTAGGATAATGCAATGTTTAAGCGAGTGTAGTATATTAAGAATAAGTTAGAGGTTCCAAGTTTATTGTTTTGTAATGCATGTCCCTGTCTGACATAGCACCCTTAGAATTGTTAGTTAAAACATTTTTGTGCATAGCTATGGTCAGTGCAGAGGCCATGAAGGAAGTGACCCCCCCCAGGTCAGGGAATGGAAAGCAACATAATGATGTGATCCTTCACGCTTCGCGTTAGGATCACAAGGAGGGGTTGTAGCCAGTTAAAATGGCTAACTCCCGATTTAGAATGGCCAACCCCGATTTAAAATGGCGAATGGAAAAGGCTGATGGGAAAATCAGCCAACAGGACTAAAACAAGCAGCTGCAGGTAAAACTGTGTATTCGCCTCTGGGAAGGCCAGACAGAATTGATACCTGCAGCCATCAGCATAACAAAACACCAGCCATCTGAATATTAATTAGCAATCCCCGGGAACAATGTGCAACAAATTAGACACACAAAGCCAACCCAGACTTTTTGGCGCCAACAGGAGCCTACACAAGGAGAGGTGAACGACCACCCCAAAACTGCCCATCGATCAAGGAATCGCTCCAGCATTGGAGAATATCGAACCAAGTGATTGGGACGAAGTCCAATCACTTGGAACCAGGTACAGGGTCCGCCCCGAAAGGCGGGAAGCCCCTGGGGACTATAAGAATAGAGTCCAAGTTCAAATCGACCCTTCGACCCCCTTCTTCACCCTGCTGCAACCCCTACTGCCTTCTGCTGACCTTCTGCAACAGTCGCTCAAATCGTAAGTCTTACTTCAACGCTCGCTACGAGATAGGCGCTCCTAGCTATCGATCTGTACCAGCTTCGAATCCCGCAGGCTCAGAACCCATACGAAAGGCCATTCGTTTCCCTGACCTGGAGGGCCATTTCCAAGTTAAGTATTGGCCTGTTAGTTGTAGGAAGTAGCTTAGAAGTAGAATTTATGCATAAGTATTGATTACTGTATACAATAAATGTGCGTTGATTTAACTCTTACTAAGTGGTGTGTTGGATTATTGATCATTACTCAGACTTGAACCATGTGGCGGTACCATAAAGATACCTGGCGACTCAAGAGCAAAGGTGATAGAACAAGAGCAATTAAACTAAGGCTAAAGTTAGCAGCAACAGCACAAATGGAAATAAAAACAAATGAAATTGAGGGGGAAAAAATCTCTATGTGATTAAGGCAAAACAGAAACAGGAGCTTATGCTACATCTTATCACGTGCTCAGGACTATCACAAACACTTTGCAGCATTGAAGCACGTTTTGAACTGAAATCCCTGTCGTTAAGCACACATGTTGGGAAAGTTGGTTTATACCAAGTTTTCACTTTCAGCCCAAAATATGTTTCCGTATCGAGAGGTCACAAGAGGGCAACGCCCCTGAATGGTCAACAAGCTGGCTGCACAAATAGAAAACCTTGAAGGAAAACTGTAAAAACAAGTCAATCAGTGTGGTAGTCACCACTGATGTATATATTAGGTGCTTTGTGGTTAGGCCCCTGTACTATAGGTACGGGGGTAGTTCCCTGCCTGCTGGCTCTCCCCAGTAGGCGGAGTACAAATATGTGTGCTCCTCGTACAGCAGCCATTTTGCCAGCTGCTGCCGGAGGCCACACATCTTAATGTAATAAAGCCTCGATTGCATCCAACCCTCATCTTTGTGTAATTGATCGTGCATCAATTTATTACACTAAAGTTTTCAGAAGATGGACCTCCGCATCAAGCCGGATCGCCTGCAGCTGGATCCGCAATCAGGCAACGCCGTAAAAGGACTTTGAACATTGGCTAGCCTGTTTCGAAGCTTACATCTGGTCTGCACCAGACCCAATTCCGGAAGCTCAGAAGAATCAGATCCTCTACACGCGGCTGAGCTCCAACGTCTTTCCACTTATCCAGGACGCGCCGACCTACGAAGACGCCATGGCGCTACTGAAGGAAAACTACGCTCAGCGGACTAACACGCTCTACGCCAGACACATCCTCTCCACTCGTAGTGAACTTCCTGGTGAGTCAGTGGAAGATTTTCTGGCGTGCTTTAATTCCCCTAGTCAGAGACTGTGACTGTCAGGCTGTCACAGCCACGCAACACTCGAACTTGCTCATGAGAGACGATTTTGTTACGGGGATAGGGTCTGATCACATCTACGCTCGACCTCGCGGAAACCAAAAAGGTAGCGCTCTCACTGACGGTCGCTTCGCGCAACATCCAGGCCTACACCCCCAGCCGCGCGGCTCACCCCTCCTACGCATCGTGGACTCCGCAGACGGCCGCCCCATCGGGGACCCCACTCAGCCAACCCCACACGCCTGTGCCGCGCGGCAGCCAACCGATCCCGGGGGCCCCAAATGTTACTTCTGCGGGCAGCCAAAACACTCCCGACAACGCTGCCCGGCCTGGAGTGCCCTTTGCAAGGCCTGCGGCAAGAAGGGACACTTCGCTGCGGTGTGCCAGGCCCGCACAATCACTGCTATTGTTTCGACGCCCCCTACGTACGGCCAGTGGGCGCCGCCATCTTCCCCTCCCCGGACCACGTGCGGCCCGTGGGCGCCGCCATCTTGTTCGACCCCCACCACGTGCGGCCCGTGGGCGCCGCCATCTTGCTTGACCCCCACCACATGCGGCCGGTGGGCGCCGCCACCTTGTCCTCCCTAGGATCATCAGGTGCCGCCATCTTGTTTCCCCCACAACACGTGCTGCCCATGGGCGCCGCCATCATACCAGGACGCATGCGCCCCGGGCACCCCAACGTCTGCCACCATCGACGACCAGCCGCGTCTCACCACGGTCACGATTGACCAGTCCCGCCCACGCAACCTAGCAACGGCCTCTACCAACGTGAAAATCGATGGGCATGAGATCTCCTGCCTGCTGGACTCCGGGAGCACTGAGAGCTTCATCCATCTCGACACGGTAAGGCGCTGCTCCCTCGTGGTACATGCCGCAAACCAGAGAATCTCCCTGGCCTCCGGCTCCCACGCTGTGGCGATCCGGGGGTGCTGCATAGCCACTCTCACTGTCCAGGGCGTGGAGTTCAGCGGCTTCTGCCTCTCCGTCCTCCCCAACCTCTGCGCTGCCTTGCTACTCGGCCTGGACCTCCAGTGTAACCTCCAGAGCCTAACCCTGAAATTCGGCGGGCCCCTACCACCCCTTACTGTGTGCGGCCTCGTGACCCTAAAGGTCGACCTACCTTCCCTATTTACAAACTTAACCCCAGATTGCAAACCCGTTGGCACCAGGTGCAGATTGTACAGCGCCCAGGACAGGACCTTCATCAGGTCCGAAGTCCAGCGACTGCTTCGGGAAGGCATCATTGAGGCCAGCAACAGCCCCTGGAGAGCCCAAGTGGTAGTTGTGAAAACTGGGGAGAAACACAGAATGGTCGTGGACTACAGTCAGACCATCAATAGGTACATGCAGCTCGACGCGTACCCACGCCCACGCATATCTGATATGGTCAATCAGATTGCACAGTACCGGGTCTTCTCAACTGTCGACCTAAAATCCGCCTACCACTAGCTCCCCATCTGTAAGGCGTACCGCCCATACACTGCCTTCGAGGCAGATGGCCGCCTTTACCACTTTCTTAGGGTTCCCTTTGGCGTCACCAACAGGGTCTCGGATTTCCAACGGGAAATGGACCGAATGGTTGACCGGTACGGGCTGCGGGCCACTTTCCCGTACCTAGACAATGTCACCATCTGCGGCCACGATCAGCAGGCCCATGATGCCAACCTTGCCAAATTTCTCCACACCGCCACTCTCCTCAACCTAACCTATAACAAGGAGAAGTGTGTGTTCAGCACGAATCGCTTAGCCATCCTCGGCTATGTGGTCCAGAACGGAGTTCTGGGGCCCGATCCCGACCGCATGCGCCCCCTCATGAAAATCCCCCTCCCCCACTGGCCCAAGGCCCTCAAACGTTGCCTGGGTTTGTTTTCTCATCACGCCCAATGGGTCCCAAATTATGCGGTCAAGGCCCGCCCACTCATTCAATCCACTCTTTTTCCCCTAACGGCCCAGGCTCACCAGACCTTCAACCGTATTAAGGCTGACATCGCCAAGGCCGCGATGCACACAGTCGACGAGACGTTACCATTTCAAGTCGAGAGCGATGCATCAGACGTCACTCTAGCTGCCACCCTCAACCAGGCAGGCAGGCCCATGGCATTGTTTTCACGAACCCTTCATGCCTCCGAAGTTCGGCATTCCTCCGTCGAAAAAGAGGCGCAAGCCATCGTTGAATCTGTGCGGCATTGGAGGCATTACCTGGCTGGCAAGAGATTCACTCTCCTCACTGACCAACGGTTGGTTGCCTTCATGTTTAACAACACACAGCGGGGCAAGATCAAGAACGATAAAATCTTGAGGTGGAGGATCGAGCTCTCCACCTACAGCTACGAGATTTTGTATCGCTCCGGTAAGCTCAATAAGCCACCCAATGCCCTATCCCGAGGTACATGTGCCAGCGCACAGGTGGACCGACTCCGGACTCTGCACGACAGCCTTTGTCACCCAGGAGTCACACATTTGTACCATTTCATCAAGGCCCGCAAACTGCCCTACTCCGTCAAGGAAGTCAGAGCAATCACCAAAGACTGCCAGGTCTGCGCAAAGTGCAAACCGCACGTCTACCAGCCAGACCGTGCGTGCCTGGTGAAGGCCTCCTGCCCATGGAACGCCTCAGCGTGGACTTCAAAGGGCTCCTCCCCTCCACCGACCGTAACACGTACTTCCTCAGTGTGGTCGATGAATATTCCAGATTCCCCTTCACCATCCCATGCCCGACATGACATCTGCCACCGTCATCAAAGCCCTCAACACCATCTTTGCTCTGTTCGACTTCCCCGCCTACGTCCACAGTGACAGGGGATCCTCATTCATGAGCGATGAGCTGCGTCTGTTCCTGCTCAGCAAGGGTATCGCCTCGAGCAGGACGACCAGCTATAACCCCTGGGGAAATGGGCAGGTGGAGAGGGAGAATGGGACGGTCTGGAGGGCCGTCCAGCTGGCCCTACAGTCCAGAGATTTCCCAGCCTCCCGCTGGCAGGAGGTCTTCCCCGACGCACTGCATTCCATTCGCTCGCTCCTATGCACGGCGACTAATGACACACCCCATGAACGTCTCTTTGCCTTCCCCAGGAAGTCCACCTCCGGGGTGTTGCTCTCTACTTGGCTCGCAGCTCCAGGACCCGTACTCCTCCGTAAGCCCGTACGACTCCACAAGACGGACCCGTTGGTTGAGAGTAAAGCTACTCCACGTCAACCCACAGTATGCCTGCGTAGCGTACCCCGACGGCCGCCAAGATACCGTCTCCCTCAGGGACCTGGCACCAGCTGGTTCCACACACACACACCCCTCCGGCCCGGCGCCACCCTCCCCTCCCCCGGCGCGCCCAGCTGCAACCCCCGCCCCAGGACAATCCGTCCTCCCCCTGCCCACGCCCGAGGATGAAGAGGATTTCAGCATGCTCCCGGAGTCATCGAAGACCAGACCGACACTGGAACAGATCAAGGCTCCGGACTGACTGAACCTGTAATTTGATCAGGACTCTTAAAAAAAAACATCATCCTTCTGTATAACTCTCCTCCACCCCCGCTGGACTCAATTTTCTTTCTGTACTTTAAAACATCTACTTGTGTATAGTTCTCCACCACTCCCGCCGATCTCAATTTTAACAGGGGGTGAATGTGGTAGTCACCACTGATGTATATATTAGGTGCTTTGTGGTCAGGCCCTGTACTACAAGTACAGGGGTAGTTCCCTGCCTGCTGGCTCCGCCCAGTAGGCAGAGTATAAATATGTGTGCTCCTCGTCCAGCAGCCATTTCGCCAGCTGCTGCAGGAGGCCACACATCTTAGTGTAATAAAGCCTCGATTGCATCCAACTCTCGTCCTTGTGTAATTGATCGCGCATCAATCAGCAAGGACCTTGCCAAAGGATGCAGCCGTGATCAGAGGGAAGCAGGTGGCAGTGTGACAGGTGAGAAGCTTGCGACATCTTTAACAATACCTGCAAACAGGTGGCTCATGGCAGCTCAGCTTGTGAATGTTTCCAGGTACAGTGAACGGATACCAGACAGATGTATGTATGTCCTCTACTATTTAAAGAATCTGGCCCTGGCATTGTGCGTTTTAACACATCGAGCCCTGGTAAAACAAACTGATTTTTCTTTTTAAAGATTACTCTGGGCCAGCTGGCAGTGACATGATGCCCGGGCACTGGGACATGACCCGGCTCGCATTGTTCACTGAGCACAATACAGAAAGAAGCAGCAACTGTAACATACTGTCGTAGCCGAGCATCTTGCCGTAGTCTGGCTGCCCCGTCTGTTGGGGAGGTGTAAATCAAAGTGAGTTGAACGACGGATGACTGCTGTGTATTGGAGTTTCTCTGAGTGTGACACACAGCCAGAAGATGGCGGCAAGGACAAGTTAGAATGCTCTGTTAAATTAGATTCGAGAAATGATGGTCTGAGTTACGTTGTGACACCTGTCTGGGGCTCCGAAAGTTGATTTTGAGGAAGTTTGAGCGGATTTGAAAGATTGGTCAGTGTACACATTAATTCAGGTACCGAATGAGTCAGCTTAGAAAAATGGGTACATTGGGGGAATTAATTCAACTCCAACAAAGAGGACTGCTGTAATTGTGGGTGAAGGTTACACATTTCGCCCAAACTTAATAAAATAGGTAATAACAAAGAACAAAGAAAAGTACAGCACAGGAACAGGCCCTTCGGCCCTCCAAGCCTGTGCCGGCCATGCTGCCCATCTAAACTATAATCTTCTACACTTCCTGGGTCCGTATCCCTCTATTCCCATCCTATTCAGGTATTTGTCAGGATGCCCCTTAAATGTCACTATCGTCCCTGCTTCCTCCACCGACGGTTGTTAATAACGTCGGCTGCAAGCGGCCTTCAAAATGGCCGCGAAAATGTTTTTTTTTTAAATGCGACCGCGCTGCGCATGTAAAATGGTCGCAGCTTTTTGTTTTACAAGTTCGGGGGAGTTTTATTCATTTCTTTTATTCATTTAATTTTTATTTTTTTATCATTTATTTTATTCATTTTATTTTTAATTTCTTTTACAAGTCCGAGGATGAAGTAAATGTTTTCCACACCATGAAAGGGGGTCAGATGCTTTTGAGGTGGTGGGCTGGATTGTCCGACCTCTCAGCCACTGTCAATGGGAATTCCCATTGAAGCCACCCCACACCGTCGGGTAACCCATGGGCGAGGGTGCGCTGTCGGCGAGGCCAGAGAATCCTGCCGCCAACCAACGGCCGGAGAATTCCAGCCAATATCTAACCTATGAGATGTCAGTACCAAGGGCTATTCTGAAATGAATGAGATTCTGGACTCAATTTATGGCATGGCTAAGAATGAGTTAGAATCATAGAATTTACAATGCAGAAGGAGGCCATTCGGCCCATTGAGTCCGCACCGGCCCCCCGGAAAGAGTACCACACCCAAGCCCAAACCTCCATCCCACCCCCGTAACCCAGTAACCCCAGCTAAACTTTTTGGACACTAAGGGACAATTTAGCGTGACCTAACCTGCACATCTTTGGACTGTTGGAGGAAACCGGAGCACCCGGAGGAAGCCCACGCAGACACGGGAGAACGTGCAGACTCCACACAGACAGTGACCCAAGACGGGAATCGAACCTGGGACCCTGGCGTTGTGAATCAACAGTGCTAACCACTGTGCTACTGTCCCCCCCTTGGCACCATTCGCATTTGCCCTCCACCGGTGTGAAGAACCTGCTCATTCAGGTTCTTCATAGGTGTGCTCTGTGCACCACTTTCAATTGCAAGAGGCTTAGCCTTGTGCAAGTGGAGGTGGGATTGGCCCTGTTCAGTGCTTTGCTCCAGTCTCCACACTATTTCAATCCCTTGCGCTAAGTTGCGCTAAGTGCTGCATTCTGTGAAGTGAAACCGTTGTCAATTAAGTGAGACTGTTGCAGATTACATTTTCGAATTAAAGAAACGCTCTCATCGTTGTGGGTCTGGCGTGAAGTTAGAAATTGAATTTAGGGACATGTTCCTCGGAGGCCTAAGGAACAACAAAAAAAAACCTAGGCCAAGGCTTTGAGCAAAGACAATAAGCTGATGTGGAAAGTGGCCTGTGGTGAGCCCACAGAAAGGGAAAATTGCACATTACAAGGGAGTTCTTCTCCTGAACCAGCAGGAGAGATCCATCAGATTTCAGCAGCATCCAGGCCTCAACAGCCAAGTTCACAGTCTCAGAATCAGAAACTTAGATGGCAGCCACCAACAATTCAAGTGCCCCCGTTTCCAGTCAAGGTGCTTTGCCTTGGGGGAAAGTTTCTCACATCCAGGCAGCATGCAGAAGTAGAGGAAACAGCAATGGTCCAGATCGTGGTACAGTTCCAGATCACAGCAAAGCACCAGGTAAAGGCACGGTAGTTGAAAAGCCCTCGAAAGTGCCTGTGATAGACCTGGAAACTTAAGTTGATGTACAGGAAGATGAAGAGGTGTTCTCAGTGAGAGAGGAAGGAAAACAGTCCATGGAAGATGGGAGTCATAGGGCTGAAGATAGAATTTCAGCACCAAAAGTGGGAATGAAAGTCGGAGATTCACAAGTTCACATTCTCTCACTCAAAACTGATGTTAAACTGGCTAGTTTTTCCAATAACAGTATTCCAGCGTCAGGTTACCTTAGTGTCAGAGTGGAATATGATGGTACATTGTACTAATTGCCATTGACAGTAGTAGGAGGGAACAATGGCTCCCTGAGGACACGGAATTGACTTCAGAAAGCATGGGTAAACTAGGCCGAGTAATTTACAGTTCGGATCAGGAAGGGAACGTCTCATATTGAGGAGCCGTTAAGGAAGCATAAAGTGGCCTTTGAGAATGGAGGCATCGCAAGGCCAAAGTGAAGATAAAGAACGGTGTGCAGCCAACATTTCACAAAGGCCAGCTAAGTGCCTTATACACAGTTAGGGTCAGTAAGTAAAGAGCCGGATAGATTTGAAAGATCAGGGACGATTAAGAAAGCGAAGGGCAGTCAATGGACTGCATCCATTGCGTTAGTTCAAAAGACAGATTGTGTTATATTACCTTGTGTAATAAATATATATTACCCTTTTGGAACCAGCCGAGTTGTTGAGAAGAGCAGTAGTCTTCTTGTAAAGCTAAACTAATTTATGGAGTAATATAAATATTACTCACAGGGCTGGTTTAGCTCAGTGGGCTAGACAGCTGTTTTATGATGCAGAACACGGCCAGCAGCGCGGGTTCAATTCCCGTACCGGCTGAGGATTCTGAATTCTCCCTCAGTGTACCCGAACAGGCGCCGGAATGTGGTGACGAGGGGCTTTTCACAGTAACTTCATACTTGTGACAATAAAAGATTATTATAATTCAATAGATATTGTGAGTTCTTTTTACGTAATACTCAACTAGTAAAACAAAGAAACAATTGTAGAGATAACTAATTAAACTATACAATACAATGCTTTGATAACTAATAACGTCTCTCTCTAGCTTTTCTATGTCTGTCTCTCTGCACTCCTGATACACAGGGGGCGATTCTCCGAGCCCCGCGCCAGGCCGGAGATTCGGAGCAACCGCGCCACGACACCCCGTCGCCAGCGCGCGAGTCTCCGAGGTGCGGAGAATCAGCGCAATTTGCACCGGCGCATTTAGTGCGGCTCCGGCCGCGGGCCGCTGGTATCAGCAGGGCCGCCGATTCTCCAGCCCGGATGGGCCAAGTGGCCGCTACGACACGACAGAGGCCCGCCGGCGCCGTTCAGCCCTGGTCGCTGCCGGCGGGAACACTGCGGGAACGCTTGGGGGGGGGGGGCAGCCTGTGGGGGGGGGGGGGCTCCTTCACCGGGAGGGGCCTCCGATGCGGTCTGGCCCGTGATCGGATCCCACCGATCGGCGGGCCGGCCTCTCTCCCCCCCCCGGGACTACTTACTGGCACGGCCGACTCTAGAACACTGACCCCATATTGGGTCAGGGCCGGCGCGCATAAGAAGTTCCCTGCACATGCGCAGGATTGAGCTGGCCCAACTGCGCATGCAGCACCGGGTCTCCAACGCCGCGATGAGGCACCGCCCCCGCAAATCCGCCACGCCCCTGCCAGCCCCACGGAGGCCCCTGAATAGGGGTCTGCGAACGGGCGCCGACACCGGAGTAAAACACTCCGGTTTTTACTCCGGCGTCGGCACTTAGACTCCCGTTGGGAGAATCCCGCCCACTCTCGATGAAAGAGCGGGAAAACTATTAATATAGGTCCTGATAGTGAAACCTCTAGTGTTCAATTGCCTGTACTAGCATTACATATATTGATCGTGTATGTTGATATACAGAGATCACTACAGATGGGTCCGTTCAGATTACAAACAAATGACTAAATAAGGTGATTGAGAACAATGCTTACCAATTGCTTACCAGTGAAGGTTTGCTTTCTAATTTAACCAGTGAAAAGGTGTTCACTAAAGTAGATTTGTCAAATGCATATCTTAACTGACAACTGCTTCCCATTCATTCACACAAAGGGTTATACCAGGAGGGATATCCACATCCCCTGCAGTATTCCAGAGTCATGGATCGAGTACAAAGTTGAGTGGCTGGAGGGTGCTGTTTCTGAGATGATATTCTAATTAGCAATAAGACAGAGAAAGATTAGATAGTAATGTTGAATGAATTTGAACGTTCAAGAATACAGCATCGAAGCTAAGAAGCACAAGTATTGCTTCAAGGTGTCAAGTGTGATGATTAAACAGATGATAAAGCTATTCACCCAATACCAACGTTCCACCTTTAAGAGCAAAGAGGCCAGAGAACAAAGAACTTAGAACATTCATAGGGATTGTTGATGGTTATTCTAAGTTTGTCCCTAACTCAGTTAATATATTCACTCCACTGCATCAACTGCTCAAAGGTGGCATGGTCTGCAAAGTGTCAGAAAGCATTCAAGAAGTGAGGAAAGTGCTGATTTGGGAGGTTGAATTGACCCACTTTGATCCCGAGAAAGAATTGGTTTTAGTGTGTGATGTCTCACCACAGGGGGTTCGGTGTGGTGTTACCTCACATAATAGAAGATGGTATGGAGAAGCCTGTCGCAAATGCTTCACGTGCTTTAACCAACTCAGAGTAAAATTACTCACAAATTGGGAAAGAGGCATTCGTAATCATATATGGTGTTACCAAGTTCCACAAATACTTGCAGAGTAAAATATCACTTTGCTAACTGAGTCTACATTGCCATTCAATGAGATCACGACTGATCTGATATAATCCTCAGCTCCACTTTCCCACCTTATCCTCATAACCCTTGATTTCCAAACTGATTAAAAATCTGTCTATCTCAGCCTTGAACATACTTAACGACCCAGTCGCAGGTGGGCATTGCCGAGGCCCGGCCACTGGGGGATCTGTTCCAGTCACTGAGGAGCATCGCTGAGGGGGTCGACACGATGGTGCAGACATCGGGGAGCCGCCAGGGCTGGCAGAGCCAGATGATGCAGGGTTACCCAGGGCTCAAATCAGTTGCCCCCCTCCCAACGCAAGGCGGCCCCCAGGGCCCTATGCGCACCGACCGGGAGGAGGGGGAGCTGAGTGCCAACCCGGACCTGCCACCTGCTCTCCCAAGTTCCACCCCTCTGATGAGGCCACATCTCAGTTTCAGCACACGGGACAGGGTGGCACTGCTGTGCCTGTGTCGTCGACAGGTGAGCCAGGGCCCTCCGGCCCTAGAGCCCCCAGAGGATGCGCGCCAGGGGCATTGAAGGGCATGGGATGAGGTAAACAGCTGGCTGCCTCCACCTCTGATCTGCATCCTGGAGAGACACCTAGACCTAGTGATAGAGCTAGGAGGACCAAGCACATCGAGGATCACTGAAGGTGCCACGAGGGGGGGGCAACAGGATAGGCCTGGCCCTCCGGGCTTGTTGGAACCTCACCGCTGCTGCCAGTCCTGCAGCCTCCGACTGGGCCTCAGGTTCCTCTCCTGTCTTGTCCTCCAGTCCCTGCTGGTCCGGCGCCTTATCATCCTCGTCCCCATCCCCCTCCTCCTCATCCTCATCCTCCTGCTCGGAGGTGGCCACAGGTTCCTCATTACCAACCTCTAGCTCGAGGCCTCGCTGCGGTGTGAGGCTGTGGAGGACACCCTCTGGGCTGTGTACTGCAAGGCACTACCGGAGCGGTCGAGGCATTGGAACCTCATCTTGAGGTGTCCGATGCACCGCTCAATGACAGTCCGGGTGTCTGCATGGCCCTCGTTGTATCGGGTCTCCGCTTCGATCTCCGGCCTCCGTACTGGCATCATTAGCCAGGGCCTCAGCGGGTATCTTTTATCCCCCCAAGAGCCATCCGTCCATCCTGGGGTGTTCCTCGAAGAGAGCTGGGATGACCGACTGCCCCAGGATGAAGCTGTCAGCACATTCCCCGGGAAGCGTGCACACACGTGCATTATCTGCACCTGGTAGTCGAAGACGAGTTGAATGTTGATGGAGTAGAACCCTTTTCCGTTGATATAGGGCACCCCCAGATGGCCCGGTGAGCACAGGGAAATATGCGTGGCATCTATGACCCCCGGAGCTGTGGCATCTTGGCGATGGCAGTGAAGCCTGCTGCCCGGGCATCTTGCTGGGCTTGGTCCATGTCAAACACAATGCATCCAACATCCCTGCCAAAGCATTCAATATCTGTTACGAATTGGGAGAGAGTGTTAGACTGACATACAGAGGTGGCTCCCACCAATCTCCCACTGATCTCCACCCTCGCCCCTACCCGGAACACCCTGCCCATGCACACCCGGCTGCAGCGGGCCCCCCTCACCAGGCCCCAGACCCTGTACCCCGGACAACCGCTCACAATGTCAACTGGACCGGGCACTGGTTCCCCCTCCCCCCCGTGGCACTCACCCACCCTCCGGCCGTGGACATGTCCCCCGGTGCTGTATCCCACCTCTTGGATATTGGCTGCCGTGTCTGTGGTGTTGCCTCCAACAGTATTCAGGTACACTGTCCAGGCATCAAGGTATGATTGGGATCCTAGATAATGACTCCCACATGCTACATGGTTCGACCAGCCATGGGGATTCACTTGGGTTGTGTCAAGTGCTCGCTTAACCACAATTGCCAATTCCCCATTAGCAATGGCCTTCAGCCGCGCAGCCAAAGGCCTCACCGGTCGGTGGGAGTTATGGGTGGTCGCTGAGGCAGACGGGCATGGACAAGGATTGTCCCCGGAATGGGTAAACACGATCCAGGGGTTGGCATGGTGGTGCAGCGAGTAGTTGCCCCTGTTTGCCCCCCAGCACCCTGTGGCGCACAAAGACTCCGTGAGACGAATAGAGTGAAGTCGATGAGGCTTTATTAAGCGTGTCTGTTCCCCAGCAGCCCGATAGTAAACTGGCCTGCGGGGGAAGGCACCGGCTTCTTATACTTCGCCTTCAGGGCGGAGTATGAGGTCAACGGCCAACCAGGACCCGGGATCTGTCAGCCAATGACATTAGGGCTTCCAGTCCCACATGACCCCCAATACATACTACCACACACACCCCCCCCCCCCCACCCTCCCATGGTGGCCCACCCCTGCGGAGGGTCCCTCATCCGAGCACAGGGGCAACCGGACTCTTTGCCTGCGAGCACTATTCACCTCCTCAGCTCCCCACAGAAGCCCTTCTGCCAGGTTCACGTTTTTCAAAAGGAGTACTAATCGGCGGCAGCGTGACCACTTGCTGGGGAGGCCGCTCATCACGGGAGGTCATTGGACATGGGATGGCTCCCGTTAAATGTGTGGAAATGGGGCTTAAGTGGTGATAATTGGTTTCTCGCCTCACTACGGGAAAATCCTAATTTCACCTACGGGAGCAAGCTGGTTGCATCGCAAACCGTTTGGCGCCCAGCGCGGATCTCGTTTTTGGTCTCTCCCGCTATTCACATGCCTCGTTTTGCTTGATCGAGAGCGTAATGAGGCCGGAAAATCATGCTCTGTATATCTCTCATTCTGCCAAACTCCAATGAGCACAGGTCTAATCTACTCAACCTCTTCACATAAGAAAATCCTTCCATACCCGGAATCAACTTGGAACATCCTCTGGACTGTCTCCAATGCCAGTATATCTTTCCTTCGATAATTGGACCAAAGCTGTTCACAGTATTCTAGGTGTGGGCTAATTAGTGCCTTGTATAGTTTTAGCAGGACTGCCCTATGGTCGCACGGTAGCACAGTGGTTAGCACTGTTACTTCACAGCGGCAGGATCCCAGGTTCGATTCCCAGCTTGGGTCACTATCTGTGCGGACTCTGCACGTTCTCCCCGTGTCTGCGTGGGTTTCCTCCAGGTGCTCCGGTTTCCTCCCGCAAATGCCGATAGACATGCTTGTTAGGTGAATTGGACATTCTGAATTCTCCATCAGTGTACCCGAACAGGCGCCAGAGTGTGGCGACTCGGGGATTTTCACAGTTATTTCATTACAGTGTTAATGTAAGCCTACTTGTGATACTAATAAAGATTTATTTTTTTACATTTGGAGTACCCAATTTATTGTTTCCAATTAATGGGGCAATTTAACGTGGTCAATCCACCTACCCTGCACATCTTTGGGTTGTGGGGGCGAAACTAATAAAGATTATTATTTTTATACTCCTTTCGCTTTGAAATAAAACCAAACATTTCTCTTCCCAAATACCTGTTGAATTTTAAAAAAAATATATATATTTATTAAAGTTTTTTAACACAATTTTTCTCCCTTACAAACAATAACAAAAAAAAGAGAAATCGCGCGGAGCAAGATATATACATGGCAAAATGATATATTTACACAGCTTTGTACACTGGCCCCCACCCGTACGTGCCAGTTTCCCCAACCCTTCATGTTATCTCTTGCTCATCCACCCTCCCAGGCAGTCCCCCCTTTACCCCCCCCCCTCCCCCCCCTCCCAGGACATCCCCCCCACCACCACCCCCCCCCCCCCCCCCAAGGTTGCTGCTGCTGCTGACCGACCTTCCTCTAACGCTCCGCGAGATAGTCCAGGAACGGTTGCCACCGCCTGTAGAACCCCTGTGCAGACCCTCTCAAGGCAAACTTAATCCTCTCCAACTTTATGAACCCAGCCATATCATTTATCCAGGCCTCCACGCTGGGGGGCTTCGCCTCCTTCCACATTAGCACGATCCTTCGCCGGGCTACTAGGGACGCAAAGGCCAGAATGCCGGCCTCTTTCGCCTCCTGCACTCCCGTATACCTGTTGAATTTGCATGCTAGTTTTTTGTAATTTCTTAAGGAGACTTTTGTGCAGTCTCACCAATCGCTTATGACCATGTTTGGTTCAGGAAGTGAGTACTATCGCTAGCGGAAGCATAACTTTAGAGATGGGCATTGATTTTGATGGAGCGTCAGGGTGAGATTAAAAATGATAAATCAGCAGATTGTGCAAATGAGCTCATTCTTTTGAGATTTCCCATAAATATTAATTCATTTTTCGCCCCTTAGCTGCGAATTATTTTCTGTGCACAAATAACGTGCCGGCGTCTGCCAGAGAAATTAGTGAAGAAGCTCACAAGGGTGTGGGGCACGATTCTCCGAGCCCCGCGCCGGGCCGGAGGATCGGCGCAACCGTGCCACAACGCCCCAACGCCGGCGCGCGATTCTCCGAGGAGCGGAGAATCGGCGCCATTTGCGCCGGCGAGTTTGACGCAATCGGCGGGGCTGCCATTTTTCTGGGCCGAGCGGCCGCGCGGAAACGGCAGAGTCCCGCCGGCGCTGTTCACCCCTGGTCACTGCTGGCGGGAACTCTGCGAAAGGGCCGGGGGGCGGCCTGTGTGGCGGGGAAAAGCGCTCCTTCACCGGGGGGGTGGGCCTCCGATGGGGTCTGGCCCGTGATCGGGCGGGGCCCACCGATCGGCGGGCCGGCCTCTCCCCCCCCCCCCGCCCCCCACCCCCGGGCCTACTTTGTTGAGCGGCACGCCCCTGCACCCCTACGCCATGTTGCGTAGGGGCCGGCGCGCTGAAGAAGTCCCCCGCGCATGCGCGGGTTGGCGCGACGCCGGGAGGCTGGAGCGGCGTGAACCGCTCTAGCACCGTGCTGGCCCCCTGTGGGGGACAGAATTGGTCGTCTCCATGCCCATTTCGCGCCGTTGTGAACCGTGCCAGCGTTCACGACGGTACGAACACTTAGTCCCCATTTTGGAGAACCGCCCCCATGGTTCTCTGTAAAATGCTCAAATATGTCATGAATGGCTGGCCTAAAGAGTGCGATGATGAGAAATTGTAGGTGTATTTCACTCATAGAATTGAACTTAGTGGAGATCAAGGGTGCCTCTGTGGGGCTTAAGAATCATTATTCCACCAAGGTTTAGAGAAAGAGAGAGAGATTGTTACAGAAACTTCATCAAGAGTGTACAGGGTGAGGACATATGAAAGCATTAGCAAGAAGCTATTTTTGGTCCCCAAAGAGGTATTGAAGATTTGGTAAAAGGTTGTGAAGTATGTTTCAGAATGAGAAATGATCCAATCAAGTTTCCATGAATTACTTTGCCACACGCAAGAAAACCGTGGGAATGGGCACATGTCGATTTTTTTACAAATGGAAATGAACTTTGTTTTCATCGATAGCCATAGCAAGTGGGTAAGTGATGAGTTTATGCCGAATACCGCAAGTGCCCAAATTATTGAGGTTTTGAGAAGTTGTCTGCGATTGATAGGTTGCCAGAGGCGTCGGTGTCAGGTAAAGATCCTCCGATTATGTAAGAAGTGTTTGAAATATTTTGAAGTAAGAACGGAATCAAACACACACTTGCACCACTAAATCACTTAGCAACAAATGCTGCTGAAGAAATAAGTGTGCAGATTGCGAAGAGGCCTTTGCAGGTATGTTTGCTAAGTGACAAACTGGGTAGTAATTTCCATATTTCTCTGCGACACAGGCTAGACAACTCTGTCCTCTTACAGAACCACCCTGCGGTCTACATCGAGTTGGTGTTACACATGCTCCCAGGATAACATTTAACTTTTGTAAACCTGACATAAACAGTGCAGTGAGACAAAGTGAAGGTGAGTCATGATACATGAGGCGTGAGAGCTCAGTGTTGATCAGAAGGTCACAGTAAGAAAACAACTGAGGTGATGATTGGACTTATTACAAAGAAACGAGGGCCCGGGTTTTGTGCCCGTGTTTGCCCGTAATGGGCGCAAAATCTCGTGAGAGGCCTAAGGCAAGATTCTCACGGCCAAGATCTTGTGCATGATCATCCTCACTAGTTGCCCACCCACCCCCCTCCCCCCACTACTGATGTAACAAGGTGCCCACCCAGGAAGGTCGGGAACATGATTTTAATAAAATAAATGTCATGGGTGGGCTGCCCTGTCATATCGTTCCCCCACATTGGGATTTTCCCCCCTCATCAGTAGGATGTCACGTTGGCGAGGTTTAAAACAGGTTTTCCAAGATGTGAACCAGGCGGAGGGTAACTGCTGGGGGCACACAGGTAAGGGCAGCCCCTGGGGCGGAGAAGGACATGTCCGGGCAGTACCCTGGTAAGGCCCTGGCATTGCCCGAGTGTCAGGAGGCAGTGCCGGGGGTGTTCCTCTGGGGAGCTCCATGGGAGGGGTGTCCCTATCTACATGGACGTAGGGGCACCATGGGGAGCTTCCTATTTATATTGTGCGGGGGGGTGGGGTGGGGGGGTGATGCCGTTCCTGTGCGCGTGTGAGAACCCTTTATTTTGTACCGGAGATCGGGACGCCCTTCTGATCTCTGGAAACCCGAGTTTGCTGACATTTGCAGGCCCTGCTCTGCCAACGTGATGGCAAGGGACACTCCTCCAGGAGTTATTTTCTTCAATGAGCTGGACGACATGGTGAGGAAAGCTGTATGGGCAGGCACCGAGCTCTCTCCCACTTTCCTTGCCTGGTCCAGCACCAAAACAAAATGGAAAAAGCCACAATTGGTGCATTCACATATCTATTGAAGATTCAAGAAAGACTTATCCGTGTCATTAGATCATTTGCTTGAAATTGGAAATCTGTCAAAAGGGAGAGCATGATAAACCACCTATAGTCCAATTCCTCCTGCAGCCCAAAGTGAAAGTCACAAAGAAACTGAAAGTATTAGAGAACACACCAGTAGAGCAAAGTCAGCCAGACCTTTGATTAAAGCAAATGAATCAATGTCACAGTCTCAACCATTTCGTGGAGTTCGTAGTCACAGAATCACAGAAACATACAGTGCGGCAAAGGCCCTTCAGCCCATTGAATCTGCACCGCCGCTTGAAAGGATCTGATCTGCCAATCCTAATCCCATTTGCCAGCACTTGGCCCATTGCCTCGAATGTTAAGACGTGCCAAATACTCATCCAGGTTCTTTTAAAAGGATGTGAAGCCACCCGTTTCTACTACCCTCCCAGGCAGTGCATTCCAGACCGCCACCACTCTCTGGGTAAAAAAGTTTTTCCTCAAACCCACCTGAACATCCCACACCACACCTTGAACGTCTGTCTCCTTGTAGCCGACCCTTCAACTATGGGGAACAGCTGCTCCCTATCCACCCGGTCTATGCCCCTCATAATCTTGTACACCTCCATCAGATATCCCCTCAGTCTTCTCTGCTCCAGCGATAACAAACCAAGCCTATCCAACCTCTCTTCATTAGTAAAATGTTCCATCTCAGGCAACATCCTGGTGAATCTTCTCTGCATCCCCTCCAGTGCAATTACATCCTTCCTATATTGTGGCGACCAGAACTGCACACAGTACTCCAGCTGTGGCCTCAGCAATGTTCTATATAACTCTGACATGACTTCCTTGTTTTTGTAATCAAAGTCAAAGTTCAGTTTTTACACAGTCAGATGTTAAGCGCCAGTCGGGGGCCGCTCAACGCCCGATTTGCTCAACGCAGTCCCCCGGCGATTCTCCCAGCCGATGGGCGAGTGCCCTCTGAGTTAGGCTGAGTCCCGCCAGTGCCATTCTTGTATGGTCCAACCCGGCGGGACCTCGCCGTTCATGTTGCGGTGGGGGGCCTGGGTGGAGGGTCATCCGGCCCCGAAGGGGGGCCTCCACGGTGGCCTGGCCCATGATTGGGGCCTACCGATCGGCGGGCGGGCTTATCCTGGTGGGGGCCTAAGTTCCTCCGTGCCGGGCTCCTGTAGCTCGCCGCCACGTTGCGTCAGGGCCGGCGCGGAGAAGGTAACCCACGCGCATGCGCAAACTCACGTCGGCCGTAGCGCGCGTGCGTGGACCTGCAGCACCTGGTCTGATGCCGGTATCGGCAGCTAGAGCTGCGTGAGACACTCCAGTGCTGTGCTGGCCCCCTGTGCAGCGCAGGATCATTGATCCTAGGGGCCTGTTGACGCCTTCATAAAATGCTCCGGCATTTACGACGGCATCAACACTTAGCCTCAGGATCAGAGAATCCTGCCCGGACCATTTCTACTGTGCTAGCAGCTGCCATTCCCTGTCTAGAAGCTTAGACTGTGAGCATCGTCAAGCCATTTAACCATGGACAGCTGCACCCTCTTGTTACCATCAGTCACAGTTGTTCTCGCTGGGGTAGCACGGTAGCATAGTGGTTAGCACAATTGCTTCACAGCTCCAGGGTCCCAGGTTCGATTCCCGGCTTGGGTCACTGTCTGTGCGGAGTCTGCACGTTCTCCCCGTGTCTGCGTGGGTTTCCTCTGGGTGCTCCGGTTTCCTCCCACAGTCCAAAGATGTGCAGATTAGGTGGACTGGCCATGCTAAATTGCCCTTAGTGTCGCAAATTGCCCTTAGTGTTGGGTGGGGTAACTGGGTTATGGGGATAGGGTGGAGGTGTGCGGTTGGGAAGGGTGCTCTTTCCAAGAGCCGGTGCAGACTCGATGGGCCGACTGGCCTCCTTCTGCACTGTAAATTCTATGAAAATCTATGAAAGAGGCTGCCAGAGCTGGGATGTTATGGTGCTCCTTTGCTGCTGGCTGTCCAGCAAAAGAAAAGAAAGGAATGCTATCCCAATATCCGTTGAGTAAGTGAAAGGGCATCACTGAAAGTTCAGAACCTGTAGTTTAACACAACCTACCCCTTGCCGTGATCCTCTTTGAATATGCACGTACTTGTGTGCTCCATAGTCATATGAAATATCTTGGTCTGCACTTCTGTCCCCATTTAAAATTAAATCCAATGTAAGGAAGTATGGAATTGATGCCATTTTGATACATCGTAAGTACAAGGCTGCTTTACAGCTGGCGAGGATGTCACTGAAACCCAATCACCATACTGAAAGGGGACCTTGCCAATGGGACGGGTGTCCTTGCTGCCTGCAATTAAAAATTGCGCTCTGTCAAATTGGGACATGAAGGCAGTGGGTAAATCGCCATTGCTGCCGCCATGCGGGAGTTTACAGGCAAGTCCTTAATATATGCCACATGCATTTACGACTTATAGATAAGAACGCTAAACAACAGACCTTCGAAACAGTAAAAGCTGGGGAATAAGAATACTGGTCCAAACTGCTCTTGTATACCTTAAAATGGAACAGCAGTAAAAACAGGGAAATAAGAATACCTGTCCGAACTGTTATTGTATACCTTAAAATAGTACAGCAGTAAAAACTAGGAAAATACGAAGACTGGCTTTCTTACTGGTTGCGGTGTTCCACATATAAGGTCAGTGATTGCACATGGAGTGGCTCCTTATACGTACGGGTAGACAGGAGTTACTGGTTCAGCCTGGTTTACTGAGCCAGGTTTCAGTATTTAAAGAATACACAAATAAGTTTACTGGCTGCCAGCCCAAGAGCAGTTATGCAAAATGACCAGAGATTTGTCTTCTGAAAAGTTCAATTTCCCCAAAACTTTTCAGTTACGTCCCAACGCAACTTTGCAAACTCGCCCCTTGGGTCCCTGGATTTTTAGGACTATAGCCCAGTAAAAACTGACTCCATGATGCAAGGGTGCGGAAAAAGGGAGACAAGCTCCTCACATGGACCGCGTTCTCGAAGCAGCATTAGCTTCTGTGGGATGTAAAAGTGCCTTATAGACAATTCAAAGGGTGTCAATTCATTTGTGTTGCACATTGTTCGCAATATCTTTAGATCATCATCCGAGGTGGAATGTTGGTCTTCAGACTTTCTCATGGAGAAGGCTGATATTGTGTCATTTTGACATAGAATCAGAAAGCTAAGAAGGAGGCTATTTGGCCCATCATGTCTGCGCCAGCACTTTGAAAGCTTTTTCCACTGAAATCAGAAAGCAACGTGCATTCAAAGGAAGATCAGTCTGCGTCCAAAGGACTGCCTTCTCTGAGGAAGAGTCATATGGACTCGAAATGTTAACTCCGTTTCTCTCTTCACAGATGCTGCCAGACCTGTTGAGCCTTTCCAGCATTTTCTGCTTTTGCGTCAAAAGGATTGTGTCCCCGCTTAAAGTGTTACAGCAACAGAACTGACATTGCAATAGGGAATTATTATTTTTTGCTTCTATTTTTTTTTGCCGAGTCAGACAGTGTTGATGGGAGATGGATTGGGGTCTGCGGTAGTATCATTTCAACTCTGGCTCTTGACATTCACACCAATCCCTTCTCTAGACTAATGGGGTGGGGCAATCTCAATCCAGCCCCCGAAAACTGTAAACTAAGCTGAGTTGTTTACATTAAAACTGATTTTGACTCCCATTGAATCGTTAATGGCACAGAACAATCTTTTTGTTTTCACCGTCACACGTATTTTCCCATGACCTATCACTGACAAAATGATTATACTAAAAAATATAACGCTGATTACTTTAAAATAGGATCAAAGGTGCACAAAAAAACCACTTCTTTTAATTAAGCAGGTTGGCGATCTGGTTTGTTGGTGCATTGAAGATTATGCTGATATTGTGCATTTGGAGAGTGATTCACAAGGGTCGATTATCACGGGATCCACCTGGTGCTAATGGATTTGGAACAACCTCAGAATAGGGCCAGTAGGGTCTTGCTATCCACCAACAGTGACAAAGCAACGAGTGTCGTTTTGAAAGCGGTTTACTGTTGAACTCTCAAAGAAATCGTATGCTTCAAGTGTTTGGCGCTTTTCAAACCGCAAGTCAGGATTCGGGGACCACAATTGTTATTTTCAGCTTGGAACTTCTCGGCGTGGTTGATGGAGTCAGATATAGGCCCAAGTTGAGTTCGAAATTAGTTTGAAATAATATGCGCTGTTACTCCCCTGGGCTGCCTCCACTCTGCAATCACATCAACCCTCCCTCACTTTTACTTTACTTGTGGCCAGGGAAGCCTGGCATTGGCCAGTTGTTTAGTGCCTCACAACTTGCTGATCCATTGTCAATTAGGCTGGGTACCTCTTCACAATGGGGGAATGAGTGGGTATTCCTCCAAATGTCAGAATCAACTTCATGTTACGGAGTCAACCTCCTCAGGTCATCCAGTTTCCACCATCCCCTACCCCAACACAAATGCGTTCCAAAAAAAAAGAGCATTGCTGCAAAAAGAGACAGTCTGTCGAAGTTTTTCACATTGCACTCATCAGGGACAGACGCATTAATATAAAATTTCAAAGAGAATCTATGCTTTAAAATGAGCACATTCTTTCTTATCCACATCTATGTCACTCTTTAATCAGAAATTTAGGCATAGGGCTAATCCCATGTGAACTAATTTCTAGAATACATCCATGAAGACCACCGCTTTAACCTCACTTAACCTCAAGGAATGCCTTTGTTCTCTCCGAAAGCCTAGCTGTGTTGAGAAGTTGCCAGGGCACATTTCCCTCTCTCACGGTCAGTAATCCACCATCCCCTACCCCAACACAAATGCGCTCAAAAAAATAACGAGCATGGCTGCAAAAAGAGACAGTCTGTCAAAGTTTTTCACATTGCACTCATCAGGGACAGATGCACGAATATAAAATTTCAAACTGGATTGGCTGCCTGTGCGCCATAAAAATGCAATTGATTTCTAGTCCGCTCATTTCACTAGCTGTGAGGTGGAAGGAACAATGGACGACTGATCTGCTCTGTCACATGGTGATGGTGAATATTTACCTCACAGTATAAAGAATCATGGGAGGCAGGTGCATCTGTCTGTTCTCATTCTGTAAGAATTGCCACTCTGATACACGTATGGCTGGCCCAAAGTTATTCCAGGCAAAAATGAACTCTGGTTAGTACTGCCACTTGAAGTCAACAAAAGCAGTCTCAGTTTTAAGGGAGTCAGGAGGAACAATCTCCCTTCCATCAGTCCTGATTTCAGGCATCTTTACACAATGGGAACCTGATGATGTTCCTGAGGTCCGAGTGGGGCTTTCATCCTTCATTGGAGATCTGCAAAACCTTTTGTTGGCCATTATGTTTTTATTGCAGCATGTTAACATGTGGCATGTACTCTCCTACTGGCCCTTGGAGAACCTATTATCCAGCATGGCAGACGGAGCTATACTGACCTGATCAAAACATCATAACTGCTATCTTGGTGGGAGGGAGCGCTGATATCATCATCTCACTTCAGTGGAGGATGTCACTTAAATGGCTGTTATCAGAAGTGCAATACTGGAGCTATGGGTGTACCTGGGAGCAGGTTGATTGCTGTGATCTCAGGAAAGGAGGTGAAACTCCAGTCCCATATTTTCTTGCCAATGTTCCAGATCTTGGCGTATGTCCGCTAGTGTAAGGCAAGAAAACGAGTGCTATTGTGCATGCACCCGCTCCATGACAATGTAAAGTACGTTTTTTTTTCATTTGCAAAGCATTTCCCTTTTCTCGTAATGAACCTTCAGTTGCATGTTCACCCTTGCATGCTCCTGCAAAAAAGACAATTCAGTCTGATCTGAGTTACTCAGAGTCATTGACAGATGAACAATCTATTTGCGCATCTTGCTGTGGAATCCAAATGCTGCTAGTAACCCAATGACAGCTAGATCTGTCCAGCAGGGAAAAGCAAAGCACTTTCCCACAGAGGTCACTCAAAACCTAAAAGGTATTAGAATTTTAAAAAGCTAATGTGAAATCACTTAACCAGACATTACTGCCCCATTTAAGCTACCCACTCAGAATTGCCAGGCTCCTTTCGTTAAGAATGTAGACCAATCTTGTGGGGGGCTGGGATGTAGACGTTTCTGTGAGTTTCTGATGAGCTCAAGGACTTTAAAAAAAAATTTAGAGTCCCCATTTTTTCCCCCAAATTAAACGGCAATTTAGCGTGGCCAATCCACTTAAGCTGCACATCTTTTGGGTTGTGGGGTTAAACCCACGCAGACACGGGGAGACTGTGCAAACTCCACACAGACAGTGGCCCGAGGCCAGGATCGAGCCCGGGTCCTCAGAGGTTCAAGGACTTGACAGATAAATCATTTATATTTTGTGGGGCTATAGTGGAAAGACTGCTTCTCCAGGCCTGACAGGGATAGGTTTGGTCTCCCTCTAGGATATTGCAAGAGCTGAGCACGTTGTTCTATTGCCCTCTCTGCTGGCCTCTCTGTTGGGGAGGTGTAAAGTTGGCTCAATAGTGGCCGCCTACACATGAGGCCACGTTAGTCTTACCCAGTGCAATACAGGACATTTCTATGACCCTGAACACACCCATCCCCCTTTATTCTCCCAAGACCCTCTTCCCCCTCCATGTCAGCTCAATTTGCCACAACGCTGGCAACCACGTGCCGCCCATTCCAGGCAGGATATCGTCTGGGGGAGACATTGATGTGGCCCCCGGTGTCAGTTGATCCTGGCCTGAGTTCCAACTCACCCCACCACCCACCCAGATTTAAAACAATGAAAGACTTCCTTTGTCAGTGATCAGTTGTGTGCTCTGGATCCGTGGAACACATACAGGCCACCAACACTTAAAATAGAACAACACTATTTTATTAAGTTAGAAACTGTTGAACATACTTTCACTGTGGGTTAACACGATGTTAGATTAAACTAAAGACCTATGCCTGTCCTAACCAGTCTGTGCACTCAGCACATGGTGAGGACCTGTGCTGTAAGCTGTAAGCTCTGTCCTTGTAGGAGGCTGCATCCCGAATGAGCGGGAACTCTGATGCCCCCTGTCTTTATAGTGAGTGTGCTCTAACTGGTGATTGGCTGCGGTGTTCTGTGTGTTGATTGGTCTTGCTGTGTGTCCATCAGTGTGTGTGTATCTGCACCATGATATACTGGTGTATATCATGACAGTCAGCAGAGTTCATTTTCCCATCAAACCATCAGAGACGTTCCAAAAGCTCAGTGCTCGAGGAGCAGTTTTCTTTTGCATTCTTTTTCTAAGCTTCAGCCGCACACTACACAGCCAAAGGCATCTTCAATCATCGTCAAAGAACTGCTCAGACATACTTTTCCCATTTCCTCACCAGCTAATAGGAAGGAGTCGGGTCTCTTCAAGCTCAAGAACAGAGGCTAGTTCACCAGTGATCGGCTTGATACCCAACTGAGCAGTAAATTGCTCACCCTATAATAATCACTTGTCCCAGCAGACAGTGAGGGTGCCAATCTGCAGCCACAAAATAAATGCCACGTGGCAGAATTGATTGGAAGGGCATCATTAAGATTATTGACGTCTTTCAAAAATGGATCATCAAACTGTAATTTAGTAATCCCACCAAATTACAGCTAAAGACTATTCAGGTCTGTCCCTGCCTTTAAAAGCCCACTCGTCGTAACACTGTCATCTAAAGCTGGGCAAGATACGTTTTATTGCTTAATATTCGAGAATGAACACCCCAGGAAACAGCACCATTTCTAAATGGGAGAGTGGAGCTGAGATTTAGCTCACATCTGAGACACATCTGGTTTGCACCAAACGTTCTGACTGCCAGCATCTTAGTTGTTCACCCATCATTAGAGCTTTAGACAAGTTGCTCAGACGGGTGTTGGACACAGTTCCGACAGGTCCTTATAATTACTGTCTTCTTTGGCATAGCCAACTTACAGAACTCATCTGTACATCTGCAGCGGGATTCTCTGCCAGCAGGATTCTCCATTGCGTTGGCAGTGTGGCCATGCCCGTGGGTTTCCCGGGGGCGTGGGGTGGCCATAATGGAAAATTCCATTGGAAGGTGATGGGAATGAAGAATCCTGCTGCCGGTGAGGGCGCGCCGGCCAGGAAAACGCAGTTGGTGGACCGGAGAACCCCATCCCTGATCTTTCATGGCCAACTCACCACTGCCACCGCACCCCCCCCCCCCCCCCCCCCCGGCGATTCCCCGGGCCCCAGAGAATCGCTCGTCCACGATTTACGGAGCGTGGCTGGGGGCAATTGCCAGAGGCCTTCCCAGCGATACACCGCTCCTGACCGACTGAGTTTTCAACAGCGTGGAACTAATCTGGTCGGGACACCGTGTGGGGACTCAGTCCGCGGTCGCCTGGTGGAGGGGGCGGGGGACTCGACTCCTTACAGGCGGCCGGGGCAGCGATCGGGCCGGTCCGATGCAGCAGTGCACGGCCGATCGGGGGGGCCTACATTCTCCGTGTTGGTCCGCAGTCCGAGACAGCCATGGCGCTTGGCGCAGCCACTGGAGGCCGGCGACGTGCGCATGCACAGACTTGGAACCGGAAGTGTGGGGGCCCGTATCCGCAGCCAAAACTGCGTGAAGCTCCCTGGATCCCTGATAGCCCCAGAAGGTAAGTGAATCGACTTCTTTTTTTTTTGCAGGAAACTGGGGAGTAAAACGCCAGCATTTTTACGCCGGCGTGGAGAAATAGTCCCATTTTTCGAGAATCCAGCCCGGGGTTTCCCATTGTGGCCACCCCACGGCATCAGGAAACACGCGGGCGTGGGTGCGCTGCCGGCAGACCGGAGGATCCCGTTGCCAGAGAATTCTGCTGCCTGATTTTAAGCAGTTCCTGCTGACCAAATAAAGTGTCTTAGGCCTCACTCTGCCATCTTCTTCTCAATGCTCCCTTTGCCATCCCAGCAGATATGGACGGAGTCTACTGGCATGTAAGTTCAGACAGCCAGCTCGACAACTGGATATCACATACTCTGTCGCGACCCCCCCAGGTGGGGTTGCACGACGAGGTTTTCGCGTTGCGAGCCTCAAGGCAGAAACGATTGTTGTGGAGCTCAGGCTGATTTCTGACAGTCTCTTTAAATTGTTTTCTATTACTGGGTATGGCCTAACAAGCAGATCCTTGAGGCCTTCCTCCCTCAGCAACAGAAGCCTTCCTCCCTCAGAAACTGACAGCTTCCTCCCTCAGCTCGCTCACTAACTCTAGCGCTCTTCCTTCAGCTCCCTCACCAACTGAAACCTTCCTCCCTCAGAAACAATAACCTTCCTCCTTCAGCAATTGTACCCTTTCTTCCTCAGCAACAGAAATCTTCCTCCCTCAGCTCCCTCACCAATGAAGCTTTTCTCGATCGGCTCCCTCACCGAGGAAACCTTCCTCCCTCAGCAATAGAAACCTTCCCCCCTCAGCAACTGAAGTCTTCCTCCCTCAGCAACTGATGCCTGCCTCCCTCAACTCCCTCACCAATGAAACATTCCTCCCACAGCTCCCTTACCAATTGGCATTTTCCTCCCTCACCAACTGCAGCCTTCCTCCATCACCAGCTGAATCTTCCTCCCTTATTAACAGAAGCACTCCCCCAACCCCAAACCCACTGTTCACCATCTGTCGCACCACCACCCCAACGAGACACATGTATCGAAAACAGTGATCACCTTTTGGTTGAAGCACACATCAAGCAGACCCATAGGACCAAGCTGACGGTTTATAAGGCCTGTGTTATCAGCACCTTGCTGTACAGCTGTGTAACATGGACAACTTACAGCTACCAGGAAAAGAATTTCCATCTTCCAGTATCCTGACAGGACTAGATCATAAATGCAGCAGTCCTCCCAGAGACAGAGTTTCCAAAGGCGGCTTTGGTGGATCGGATACGTCTGCATGTTGGAGAATTGTCGCTTACCCAGGGACCTTCTGTAGCCGGAGCCAGATGACTAGTGGGATGCCCAAGGCTCTGCATAAAGGATGCTTTCAAGTGTGACGTGAAGGCCCAAAACATTGACCGGTCCACCTGGGAGTCACTGACTGATGAAACATGGAAACGATGACATCCGCTGTGGGCTGGCATGTGCCACCATGACGACCAGCAGCTATGGGCACTTGGCAACAAGCAGCACACCCAGAATGACAACCCACAACATCACTTGTGGGGCTGGTTTAGCACACTGGGCTAAAGAGCTGGCTTTGAAAGCAGACCAAGGCAGGCCAGCAGCACGGTTCAATTCCCGTACCAGCCTCCCTGAACAGGCGCCGGAATGTGGCGACTAGGGGCTTTTCACAGTCACTTCATTGAAGCCTACTCGTGACAATAAGCGATTATTATTATTATATTATTACTTGGTACCTTCAAGGGTGGTCCTAAATGGATTATTTCCTGCATGTCCTCCGTCTCTCATAGATGGAAGGATGCCAAAATGCAACCACTAATGGCAATCTCCCGAGGCGCTGACAGCGAAATAGACTTTGAAGATTCGACTTTCCTGAAAATGGGATTTTCAACTCCTCGCCAGCATTCCAGTTCTGATGCTCACTGGACATGCATATCCGTAACCTAATTAATACCAGCTAAATCAACAGCATAAGCGACTGCTTACTTTCTTGACCTCAGTGTCACGCGTGACATGGTGTTTTACCCAATAAAGCCATTTTGCAGCAGACATGGCAGCTTAAAAATCTTGATACTGAGCTGGGGCATGACAATCCAGGCTCTGATAGTGACTTTTAAATGTTATGGTCTTGAGATCAGAAGTGGTCACAATGATTAAGGTCTTCCAGTACCGTAAGCCAGCATGCAGCATCTTTTGGGTTTTTTTCCCCCTTCGGCAGTGTCTCAGGCTACACATCTCAAAGAGGTGCTGGGGGCAGCCCCTTGCTTTCCTTCTCATGCAGGGTGAAGCTGGGCTGGGAAAGCACCTGGTTCCCAGTAACACAGGCCACCAAAAACATTTCACATCTGCGCAGGCCCTACTGCCTGAGATACACAGGAAGAGGTCAGAGTCATATCGTGTTTGACAGTCTGAAAGATCGCTCAACGGTCTACCCAAATGTCTGCAAATTTATAGCCTCCAGCAGAAGCAGCGCTGAATGATTTTGCTTCTCTGTGGTGTTTTACTGGGAGGGTTATTTGAATATCAAGTGAATCATGCACCTAATGTGTCACTGAATGTTTCCTCTAACTGCAGTGGGCTCCCCATGATCCATGTTTATAAAAAGCATATCATTTTACAATCAGCGTGTGTGACTATTCACACTTTCATACCACAAACATTGCCTGGATCAGGGTGACAGATTACCAGTAAAGAAACACTCATGTTATCAATAGACACTGGAAGAAACCATTAACTTCAGAGCAGGGCTTTTTTCTCAGCAAAGAGAAAAGGTTTTCTTAGATCAGAGCTTTGATGGTTGGGGGTCACGTTGGTGGAGGAGGAAGTGGAATGGTTTTCCACTTAAGGCAATCAATGTAATTCTCAAGCCCCTCCTGGTCAAAGATTACATAGGCAGTTACAAAGTTACAGCACAGAAGGAGGCCATTCGGCCCATCTTGTCCATGCCAGCCCGAGGGCACCCAGATGTCCTTTCTAATCCCACCTTCCTGCAGCCGGTCAGTACCCCAGTAGCTTACACTGCCAATGGTGCAGATCCAGGTACTTCTTGAAAGAGTTTAGGGTCTCTGCCTCCACCACCAACTCGGGCAGCGAATTCCAAACTCCCAATACCCTCTGTGTAAAAATGTTCTTCCTCAAGTCACCCTCTGCACCTTCTGCCACTTACCTTCAACCTATGTCTGCTGGTTCTAGAATTCTCCACCAAGGGAAACAATTTTAACCTGTCCACCCTCTCTCTTCCCTCCATATTTTGTACACCTCAATCAAGTCACCCCTCGACCTTCTTTGTTCCAAGGAAAATGCCCCAATCGTTCCTCGTAGCTACACTTTTCTCGCCCTGGCGACATTCTTGTAAACCTCCTCTGCACTCTCTCCAGAGCAATAATGTCCTTCCTGTAATGGTGGTGACCAAAATTGCACACAATATTCCAGTTGTGGCCTCATCAGTATTTTATACAATTACAACATTATATCCTTACTTCTATATTCTATATCTCTGCCAATGAAGGAGAGCATCCCAAATTCTTTCTTTACAATCTTGTCAGCGCCGACGCAGTCCATTTGGCCCCCACAGGTCTCTGTTAGTATTTGTGCTCCTCATCTCACTTCTTCCTCAGTAACATAAGAGATAGATCACATGGTCCGTCGAGCCTGCTCCAACATTCAACATGGCCGTGGCTGATCTTGGGATTCTCATCCAATCTTATCCACATATGTTTCTATTCCTTCCTCCCTCGTGCGTTTATCTCGCTTCCCTTTAGTCACGTCCATCCTATTCACCTCAACCTGTGGTAGCGCATTGCACTTTCTAACTACAGGCAAAATGCCCAGCAACGTCTCCCTTACTCTGCCACAACAACTGCGGGAGGGATTTTTGGTCAGTGAGCCAAATGGATAAGATAACAGCCATGTGCCTAGCACATCCCCTAACGCAACAGTCAGGAGGCCCGAACCATTTCCCGGTTGTTAACATTTTGTCGACGGACAGCGAGCTTCAAGGAGGAATCCTTAATTTGCAGCTCATCACTTTTCCATGTCGGAACAATCACCTGCTTCTTTGGGTAGGCATTGCCTTTGGAGATCTGTTAGTTCCTTCAACCCCTGGAGAAACGGGACTGGAGTGTGCTGCACAGTTTCTGTCCATTTCTCTTAAATTGCAGTCAGGGTGCTAGAACCAGGCATAGCATCCTGTGTAGGTATACAGTGACTTGTGTAGGTATACAGCCAAGCCTGTTCTGTTGGGTGGGAATGTTGGGCACCCATTTAAAGGTCTGTGCACAAGTTAATTCTGCCAGACTTTCAACTGTCGCTTGTCTGCTTCTCAGACAAGGACTGAGAACCCAGCTCTTGAAAGTTCACTCCCAGTGTGTCTTAATTCCCACTCAGTGAAGAGTACTCCCAGTGTGTAATGTTTCCCAATTCCCACAAGAACCACGCTCTCATCCTTTCAGAGTACAGATTGTCAATTTTGTGTTGATTACTCTGTGGACAGTTTTATCGGTTCATTAGTCAGGTCTGAATTCAAAGCTAGGCCCTGGAGATTTAAAATCACCATGGGCTGGATTGTCCGATTCTGGGGCTCTGTCCCCACGCCGATGTGGGAATGGTGGCATTTTACGCTGGAAAAGCTGGCGCAAAACGGCCATCGATTCCCCGTTTTTCTGGGGGCCAGCAGGGCGGCAGCATAGAGCAGCCGGCTCAAGCTGCCGATATGCCTCGGAGGATTGCTGGGTCCGTGGCCGCACATGCGCATGGCAGCGGCCGCGCCGTGCAACATGGCGGCAGCCGCTCACGGACCCGGCCCGCGAAATAAGCCCCCCCTTCGGCCGGCTCACGTGCCCCGGACTACCTCCCCCCCCCCCCCCCACAGTGGCCCCAGCACTGAATAATGTCCCCCCCTGTCCGCGGATTGGCCCCCCCATTGACTGTGGTGGCGCTGGACTGAGTCTGCAGCCGCCACGCCGAGTTCCCGACGGGTGAGACCATGAGAGACCCACGCCGTCGGAGAATCGGTCGGTCGGTGGCGGACCATCGGGGGGGGCGGACCTCAGGCAATGTCCTGAGGCCATCGATACATGGCGCGGCGTACTCCTGGAGTATGCCGCTTTGGAGGGGGTGGAGCATCGTGAAAGCGGCACCACCCCAATTTGGTCAGAAACTTGGATTCTGCGGCCGGTCACCGAACGCGATTTCGCTGTCGGCGACCGGAGAATCCAGCCCCATATTGCTCAACTCACAGTTATTAATATGTTCTGTTAATATTGTCTATTCCATGACGATCATTTCCTTAATACTAGACATGGCACTTAACACTCAACAGTGCCAACCGAGGAAACCCATCATAAAAAAAATCATGAAGGCAACTAGTCTCTCTGCTTTCTCCAGAACTTTCAGTTCAATTGATCTCTGTACATTTTCCCATTTCCATAACCTCCTCCAATCCCCACTATTTCTGCACTTCAATTCTTGCCTCCTGCATTTCCTCGATTTGAATCACTCCACAACCATTGGCTCGTTTCCAGCTGCCTCGGCTGAAGCTATGGAATTTCCCCCCTCCCCTTGCCCAGAAGTCTTTGCATCTCGACCTCTCTCCCTCTTTTAAGGCACTCCTTAAAACCTACCTCTTTGGCCCATTACGTGTCCTAATATCACATCATGTGCATCAGTGTCAAATAATGCACCAGTAAAACGCCTTGGGACAGTTCACAGTGTTGTAGGCACAACGTAAATGCAAAGCAAAAATATGGAAATCGATACAAATTATTTGCACTTTTAACGATCTGAATTTTTAAGGTCAATTATTTGAAGGCAATCCAAGGAATGGCAATGCACAACTGTCCAAACATTCATTGCTCTACTCGTTGTAGTCATTCCTCAATGTTAACATGCCAGGAAATAAATCCTAATATCAAACTCTAGTTCATTTAGCGTTTAGCCTCCTCAGGGCTCATATGTAAGAGATTAAAACCAAACATTAGTTCGAGCCATAGAAAAGATACAGCTCAGAAGGGAGTTTCGGCCCATCTTGTCCATTCTGACCCCAAAACCCCCAGGTGCCCTTTCTGATCCCAGTTTCCTGCACACGGTCCATAGACCTACAGCTGACAACACTGAAGGTGCAGATCCAGGCGCTTTTTAAAAGAGTTTAGAGTCTCTGCCTCCACCACCAACTTAGGCAGCAAATTCCAGACACCCACTGTCCCCCTAGGTGAAAAATATTTTCCTCATGTCCCCTCTAACCCTTCTGTCACTGACCTTGAATCTAGGACCCCTGTTTTTTTAACTCTCTGCCAAGGGAAACACGTGCCTCCTGTCTACTCCATCTCTACCCCTCACAATTTTGCATGTCACCCTCTCAGCTTTCTCTGTTCCAAGGAAAGCAACCACAAACTCTCCAATCTCTCCAAGTAGCTACAATTCTCCAGCCCTGGCAACATTCTAGTAAATCTTCTCTGCATCTCTCCGGAGCATTTACATTCTTCATGTAATGTGGTGACCAGAACTGCACACAATACTCCAGTTGTGGCCTCGCCGGTGTCTTATGCAGTTCCATTATTATATCCCGACTTTTGTATTCTATACCTCCGTCAATGAAAGAGAGCATTCCAGATGCCTTATTTACAACTATATCTACCTGTACTGCTACCTGAAGGATCTGTGAACTTGCACATCAAGATATCTCACTTCAGCTACCCCTCTCAGTATGTTCCCATTTATTGAGTATTCCATTTTACTGTTTGACTTCCCTAAATGCATTACCTCACACTTATCCGAGTGGGACTCCATCTGCCACGTTCCTACCCACCCCACCAACCCATCTGTATCATTTTGGAGCTGACAGCTATCCTCTGCACTATCCACTATACAGGCATTTTTTGTGTCATCTGCAAATTTTCCAATTGTGCCCCCCACATTTAAGTCCAACTCGTAAACTTATAAAACAAACAGCAGGGGTCCCAACACCAAGTCCCGCGGAACACCAGTTGAAGGTTTTCCATTCGCAAGGGTAGCCATCGACCATTACCCAGTGTTTCCGGTTTCTAAGCCAATTTCGGATCCAATTTTCCACATTACCCTGTATCCATGGGCTTTTATATTTTTGACCAGTCTGCCATGTGGGACCTTGTCAAATGCCTTACTAAAATCCATGTAGACAACATCCACTGCACGATCCTCATCGATCCTCGTTGTCACTTCCTCAAAGAATTCAAACAAATTTGAAAAGCATGACTTTCCCTTAACAAAACCATGCTGGCTATCCTGGACTAGTGCATATCTTTCTAAATGACAGTTTATTCGTTCTCTCAGGATTGACTCTAACAATTTGCCCAACACTGAAGTAAGACTAACCGGCCTAGAATTGTTTGGCCTTCTTTTCGTACTCTTTTTAAACAACTGAATCATTATTTGCATTCCTCCAATCCTCTGGCGCTTCCCCTCTATCTCGTGAAGATTGGAAAATAACCCTCTGAGCTTCTGCCATTTCCATTGACCTCCTTCAACATCATAGGGAACAATCCATCCGGCCTGGTGACTTATCCACTTTCAAGGATTCCAAAACCTCTAACACTATCTCGCTTATCACGATTATTTTATCCAATATTTCCCACTGCTCCTCTTGGACTACTATTTTTGCATCATCCCTCTCCTTTGTGAATATGGAGATTAAAAAAATAATTTAAAAACTCTTCACATATCCTCTGCATCTTCGCGCAAGTTCCCTTTTTCATCTCTGAAAGGTCTCACTTTTACTTAACTATCCTTTTGCTCTTTATATCCTGGCGATGAGGAGTAAACTGGTTTGTTGTCGATTCTGCAACCTACTCAGGTTTGTATTCTTCCCTATTTTTCTGGACCCAGGTTTGTATTTCTTTGATTTGCCGTGCTTCTGTTTGGGCTGTTAGATGCATTTGACGCCGATGTTGAAGATCCGAACCAAAATGCTGAACTAATGCACTATTTCTTCTGGGCCAACAATATAACCAAGAACGAGTGCCAGGTGGCCATACTAATGATGGTGTGTGGACCGTATATGTTCGGGGTGATCCTGAGTTTCACAGACCACATGGCGCTGGGTACACAATCATTCAGCCAGCTTGTGACACTCGTGGGGCAACACTTTAACCCAGCCCCATCGATAACCGTTCAAAGACATTGGTTTAATATTGCGGAGTGGTCCTCCTGTGAGTCCGTCACCGGGTTCATATCTCGGCTACGGAAGATAGCCGAGTTTTGTGAGCATGGAATTATTTTGTCCGATCTGCTCCACAATCGTTTGATCTGCGGTATTAATAATATGGAGACTCAGAAAAGACTTTTGAGCGAAATCTCCCTAACTTTTCAGCAAACTTTCCCTGTCCCAAGAAAGTGTCAAAACTGGCATCCAAGAGATACAAGGGATGGAGGGAGACGTTTGCAGGTGTCGTCCCTCACGCGATATCCCTGTGGCCCGGGCCGAACGCTGATGCGACTCTGGCCTCTGGGCGGAAAGCCGACCACTGGAACGTGAGAAGTGCCTGGACTCGGCTGAAGGCGATTCTGGTAAGTGTGGTGCGCCGGTCTAGGCGTAACCACAGGCAGCAGGAGGGCGAGCACTCCAGATGCCCCGGTCAAGGAAGGTGTCAGCCTCGGGGCCGGGCCTTGCATCTGGATGAGCCAGAAGAGGCCAAGGATGATGCTGAGATGCAGCTGAACTGTTTGGCTGCGCCCAGTGTGACCCCTATTCGCATTCCGGTACAAGCGAGTGGTCCCGTACCAGCCTCCCCGAACAGGCGCCGGAATGTGGCGACTAGGGGCTTTTCACAGTAACTTCATTTGAAGCCTACTTGTGACAATAAGCGATTTTCATTTCATTTCATTTCATATGCTCCAAATGGAGCTGGATACAGGAGCAGCCATTTCTGTGGCGGTGCTGAGCTCCTATGATCTTATCAAACGAGGGGTGCATATTATGCTTTTGGCTGACACGGTGGCTCATTAGGCCACTTATACAGAGGAATGACTACGTATCGTGGGGTCCAACCTTATGGGTGCCACTCAGTGCCCTTCCTCTCATTGTTGTCCAAGGAAGCGGCCCTAGCCCGTTGCGCCCCGATTGGCTACACCAGATGCCGTTGGATTGGCAGCATAACCTCCGAATGGGGTCTGGCGGTCTGTGTACGGTACTGAGCAAATTCGTGGAGGTTTTCCAGCCTGTTTTGGGTACCATTAAAGGGGTCATGACCAAAATCCAGGTGGATTCGGAAGCCCAGCTGCAGGACCTCCAGAACCAAGGAGTGATTTCCAAAGTCACGGAACCGACCGACTGGGTCAGTTCCATGGTATGTGTAAAATAGCCTTCCGGCGAATTGAGACTTTGCATTGATCCCAAGGATCTCAATCGCAATATTATGAGAGAGCACTATCCAATTCCCAAGCGCGAAGAGCTCACATGTGAGATGGCTCGCGCCAAGCTCTTTACCAAACTCGACGCCTCAAAAAGATTCTGGCAAATCCAGCTCGATGAATCCAGCAGGAAACTCTGCACGTTTAACTCCCCCTTTGGAAGATATTGTTACAACAGGATGCCGTTTGGGATCATCTCTGCACCAGAAGTGTTCCATAGGATTATGGAACAAATGATGGAAGGTATTGAAGGTGTTCGCGTCTATGTCGATGACATAATCATTTGGTCCATCACCCCGCAGGAGCATGTTAGATGCCTCCAGCGCGTATTCAGACGTATACATGAGCATGGACTCCGCCTCAACAGGGCCAAATGCTCTTTTGGTCAGACAGAACTCAAGTTCCTCTGGGACCACATCTCCCAGTTGGGTGTGCAGCCAGATGCGGACAAGGTAGCTGCCATCACAGCTATGAAAACACCAGAGGACAAGAAGGCAGTCCTCCGATTTCTGGGCATGGTCAATTTTTTAGGGAAATTCAGCCCTAATCTCACCTCTCATACCACGGCTCTCAGGAACCTGGTCAGGAAGACGACAGGCTTCTAATGGCTCCCTGCCCACGAGCGCGAATGGAGGGAACTCAAGGCAAAACTGACCACGGCCCTGGTCTTAGTTTCTTTGATCCAGCAAAGGAGACCAAAATTTCGACCGATGCCAGTCAATCCGGCATTGGGTCAATGCTCCTTCAACGTGATGAGGCCTCATCATGGGCCTCTGTTGCATATGCGTCGCGTGCGATGACCCCCACGGAGCAGCGCTACGCGCAGATAGAAAAGGAATGCCTGGGCCTTCTGACCGGTGTTGTTAAATTTCACGATTATGTCTACGGACTTCCTCAATTCACCGTCGAGACCGACCATCGCCCGCTGGTCAATATAATACAGAAAGACTTGAACAACATGACGTCTCGCCTCCAGCGTATTCTTCTCAAGCTCCGCCGATACGACTTCCAGCTGGTATAGACCACAGGCAAGGACCTCATCATTGCTGACGCTCTCTCCAGGGCAGTCAACACTCCATGTGACCCAGCGGGATTGTCTGCCAGGTTGACGCCCATGTGGCATTCGCGGCCTCCAATCTACCTGCCTCGGATGAACGCCTCATCCAAATTTGCCGCGAGACGGCGGCTGACCCCTTGCTACAGAGTGTCATGCGCCACCTAACAGACGGGTGGCTCAAGGGCCAATGCCCTCAATTCTATAATGTCAGAGATGATCTGGCGGTGGTAGACGGGGTTCTTCTAAAACTGGACCGCATTGTCACCCCGCATAGCATGCGCCAGCTTGTCCTGGAACAACTACACGAGGGCCACCTTGGCGTGGAAAAGTACTGCCGACGGGCCCGAGAGGCAGTGTACTGACCCGGCATTAATGACGACATAGCCAACACAGTGCTTAACTGCCCCACTTGTCAGCGCTTCCAGCCGGCCCAACCACGTGAGACCCTGCAGCCCCATGAGTTGGTCATGTCACCATGGACCAAGGTGGGCATCGCCTGTTCCACGCGCTGGGTAGAGACTATGTCCTGATCGTGGACTACTTTTTGAATTACCTGGAGGTGATACAGTTGCACGACCTCACCTCGTCTGCAGTCATTCGTGCATGTAAAGAAACCTTTGCTCGACACGGCATCCCGCTCACCGTTATGTTGGACAATGGCCCCTGCTTCGCCAGCCAAGAATGGTCCAACTTTGCCAGGCAGTACAATTTTGCCCCTGTGACGTCCTGTCCCCTGTACCCCCAATCCAACGGCAAAGCAGAGAAGGGAGTCCATATCGTCAAACGGCTCCTATGCAAGGCTGCCGATGCTGTGTCCGATTTCTACCTTGCCTTGCTGGCCCATTGCTCCGCCCCACTGTCCACTGGCCTGTCGCCAGGCCAGTTACTCATGAGTCGCACTCTGAGGACGACGGTGCCGTCCATCCATGTCCCAGACCTCGACCACGTTCCAGTCCTTCGCCGGATGCAGCTGTCTCGTGCACAGCACAAGGCGGCTCATGACTCCCGTGCAGCTGATCTCCCTGCTCTGGCTCCAGATGACAACGTCCGTGTCCATCTTCCGGATGCAACCGCTGTTGTCCTTCGGCAGGTGGTCCCCCGCTCATTCCTGGTTCGTCTTCCGGGTGGCTCTATTCTGCGCCGCAATTGACGCGCCCTTCGTCTCGTTCCACGCTCGCCATGTTATCCTCCAGTGTCGCCTCACCCTCCTGCTGACCCTGCCACGGACTATGCAGAGCTCCCTGTCACTCTGCCTCCCCCTGACTTTGACGCAGTCCAGCCCGCTCCTGAACCGACGGCTCTCGACCCACCCTTGAGGCGGTTGTAGATCTCCAAATTTCTTTCTCTGTCAGTCTGGCCTCAATAAAAGTTGAGACGGATTCGCACGTAAACAGAAGTTATTTATTTAGCTTGCAAGCTTGAATCATCTTACAGAAATGTAAGAGACATCCAGCCTCTTACATCCCAGAAAACGACTGAACTAAAAGACAAAGGGATCTCTGCAAAATCAATTCAAATGGTATCAAGTTTCACATACTCGACGGACATAGGTCAGCCTATGTCCCTCCTGACCTGTTCGATCTATTCTGATTGGCTCACTTCCAATCCCTTTCTCTGGCCCCTATCAATGCAGCATCACTCTCATAGACACACCTCTTCCTGCTTTTTCCATGCGGTCTCAAATTCCTTTGTCCCTAACTGCAAGAATCAAAGTGGCTTATTTTTACATTACATTAACTAGTAACTCTAAAGTAACTATTTTATATCACATTCGTCATTCCCTCCTTTTATCATTCCATGATAACCGAACTATCCAATCTATAGCTACGGTCCCTCATCTAAAAAGATCCGTCGCTGCATTTCCAATTCCTGTCTTAGCCCCCCTTCATCTGCCTCACCCTCATGGATTTTAACAGTTAAATTTTTTTTCTCGGTGATTGGGGCGGTGATCTGATCTAGTGCACCCCGCATTCTACCCATCACACATTTAAGGATGGCCAGGCCCACAAAGATGCAGCCGATAGCTACCACTAGATACATGGCCATATTTATCAACCAGTCCTTCCATCCTCCAGATCCCCAGTTACCCCGAGTCAGGATCCTGCATCCCGTCCAAGTGATCCCGTATGCGATCCATAAATGTAGTAATGTTAGCGGTCAAGTCCTGAACACCCATGATACACTTGCCCTGTACTATGGCGCATACCCCACCCTCACGGGCCAGAAGATAGTCAAGAGCATACCGGTTCTGCATTGCAAACAACCGTAGCTGAGACAACTCCTTAGTTATTGCCCCGAGGGCTCCCAAGGTTTCATTTCCCAAGATGGTAAGGCCACAAATAAAATAATTCCGATCACTAACAGCCAAGGAACCCCCCACACCTCCCAGTGTCAATACGCTCAGAATGCCCCACCCGGCTGAGTGGCCCCGGTTGGGTGCAAGAACCTGAGGTTTTTTCCAGTTCTCGCAAAATTCAGCAGAGACTGCCCGGCGTGCTAACTGATTATGCAGGTTCCACGCCGAAGGGCAGGGGACTGTGGTAGGGACTAGAGTCCCTATAGCAATTCGGCGGGGAAATGGGGTGACAAAACGTTGGTCGCCGTACCATTAAATAAAAAGTAGTATCCTTGTTCCGTGTGGAGACTAGCATCACAATCAGCATATCGGTTGCGTAAGGACCTCCCAGTAGCCCAGTTTATCCAATTTTGAAATGCCCATTCGGGCCGCCCAGCAATGCAGAAAGCCCTATTCCCAACAGTGATATGAGAGACATTCGCCCAGCCACAAAGGAGCTGGAGGCCAGCGTTCAATGGAACGCAAGTGGTGTTATAACAAACGCATTGGCCAGACGCCTGGGTGATATGGCACCTCCTGTCCGTACAGGTGGGAAACAGACATGTTATATTTGTGTCCACCTCTACCAGCAAACAGCCATATCCTTCACTGCTGAAGCAATTCTCGTACGACCGGGAATCCCTATTGGGAGTGAAGTGGCTAGGTATGTACGCCCTCCACCGTCGCAGCCTATCGTACTGTGAATGGGAATTATCCCGAGGGAGGGGAAGGCAAATAGCCGGTGGTGCTGAATCCGGATCGTAAGGAAGAGTGACGTGCTCGGGCAATGGCTCGGAACGCTGACAATGAACCACCGTTTGGGGAGTGCCCCAAAGTGGTGAAACAGAAAATAACCTAGACACCGCTGCGGGGTTTGGGTAGCAGACAACCCGTCCCTGGCCATACAGACGGTGGTAAATCTGGTAGAAGAGATTCATACTACCCGGGTTTTCCTCAGTTTGGCCTTTAATTAACTTAAGTGCATCTCCCGGTAACCTACGTTCTAGCTGTACTTCCCTTCTCACACGCCCCGTCGTCTCTCTAGTCCCTTTCTCTTTCTCATGGTCTCTTCCTACACTCTTCTGACAGCCTGATGTTACCTTTATTGTACCACTTTTAACACATCCAAAATCAAATTTACATGTATTCCAAAAACAAGGCAATGTCCATATAATGTTCCCTTCCCATCGCCGGGACCGGTGCAGCTGCTTCATGACTCCCGCATTCTCCTTAACTTTGATGACCTTCCATGAGTCGATACCATGTCCTCGTATATGGGGGCAGTGAAGAACATCACCTTTGCAGAGGTGATGTAACCTTGTAGATTGGTTGGGGCTACACAGATACATAATATTCCCCTTTTCCATGTCCATCGCCAATAACACGCCAAGCGAAGTGAGGCCAAATATCAGACAGACGATGCGTAGCCACTCCATCATGCTCCACACCTGTAAAATAGCACTGGAGAAGGGAGGCAGGTTAGTATCCGACCTTTTACAGTAGTGGAGATGGACTCAATTTACAGTGATGTAGGTGGACCCAAGCACTTCGCCCCTCCACTTTAACTGCTGTGGGGGTGGTAAGGAGAACTTGGAAGGGCCCGTCCCATCGCGGCTCCGACCCCTTCCTAGTCCAATTTTTTGACCATGACATAACTACCGGGCTGGGCTGAAAGTGAGCTAGGTACTGGGGCAATGGCTGGTGAGCCGCACGGACTGGGCCATGGAGTTCCTTGAGCACTTGCGTAAGGGCTAGAACATAGGTGGTCATTTCTCCAGTCATCTGATGAAACTGAACCCGTCTGGGAACCTGCAGGCTCCAAGGAGTTCTAAGAGGCCTGCCATAAAGAATCTCGGCGGGAGAGAGCCGGGCTGGTCCCGCAGGTGTAACCCGCAGCTGGAAGAGGGCAACGGGGAGCAACTTAAGCCATGTCAGTCCCGTGTCTGCTCTTAATTTAGCCAATTTAGTTTTGAGGGTCTGATTGTGTCTCTCAACCACCCCGGCTGCCTGCGGTCTGTAAGCACAGTGTAACTGCTGGCGTATGCCCAACTGGGAGCAAAACTCCTTGTTAATTTGTCCAATAAAATGAGGCCCATGATCAGAACTTAACTGAGCTGGTATACCGTACCGGGGAATGATTTCCCTCATCAAGACTTTAACCACAGTAGCAGCTTTACTATAGATAGTCGGATACGCCTCGACCCATCTGCTGAACACATCCACAATGACCAAAACATATTTGTAACATTGACACCTTTCCAACTCAATGTAATCCATTTGGAGCGTCTCAAAGGGACCACTGGGCAACGGGGTTTGCCCCTTCCCACAAGGGATACCTTTTCCGGTGTTATATTGCTGACAAATCAAACACCGATTACTGATACTTTGGGCCAACCCCTGCATTTTAGGGTGCCACCAAGGGTCCAGCAACAAATAACTAGTCCCTCGAGCCCCACAATGAGTTGCAAAGTGTACACATTCGATGACCCAAAAAGCCAGTACATCAGACATACAAGTCTGATGTGCAGGCGTGGTCCATAAAGAGGAAACAGAATCATATGTACAACCTAACCGTTTCCACATTTGTTTATCACTCTCAGGAGCGTCCTCCTGTAACCTTATGACGTCTGGCATTGGCTTGTCAGAAGCAGACACATTCATAGTAGATCGTTTAGTCTGACTTAACATTTTAGGCACCATCACTTGCTGAATTTGTGCGGCTGTGCGCGCTGCACAATCTGCTCGTTCATTACCAACGTCAACTGGGGTTGTACCATTCGTGTGGGCAGCGCATTTAATAACGGAAATCTGCGCTGGCAGAAGGAGGGCCTGCAGTAGGTCATTAACTAAACCCCGGTGGGATATTTGACCACACATAATCATGTCAGGTTGTTCTGACGAAATGTCACTCAAATCGCCCCTTATTGTGGTAGTTTCCTGAATCAAGGCTAAACAGTCGTGGCCAGGTGCGTCTTCATGGACAGGGGGACCACTAAGAAAACAGGCTGGATTGATAGTGGTACAGTATTTAAATGTCAGACGTGGATTGTTCAAAAGGTATATCTCATACCTATTCTGACGAGCTGCGGTAAGATGCTGACCATTCGCCCCATATCCCTGGCATGGTACTGGTCATGGACCTGACGTGTAATATGAGGGCTTACCGAAGCTGACTGTGGCCATAAATGTGGTGATATTGTAACAAAATCGGCTGTACCTTCTTTTCCCGTGACTGTGGCTGTAACCTTGACTGGCCATTCGGTCTCAAGTAATGGCCGGTATTTGTCCTCCAACTCCCTGTTTCGTCCAGTTCTGTCATAGGCCAGGGTAACGTGATGCAGTGACTGTTCAATGTCTAACGTCCACCACTGGGGGGTGATAGAAATATAGCACTGTTGTCTCATCCTCCTCTTCGCTGATCCACCCACCCAAAGTCACTATATTGGAGCTCCTGCTGGTAAACTACCATTTCTGCCGCTTGTTGGGATCGCAGATCATCCTTTTTCATTACATACTCAGTCTTAACCTTTGTAACTGAGCCTCCTTCTTGGCCTACACCCTCCTTCCAGTAAAATCTGACTGCCCTTGCCATCTGGGAAGGGTCGTTCTCTGTCCAATTCATGTTATTACATTTCACAGCAGTAACCACAGAAGGTGGTAGGCAATGCATTAACATAGCACAGTATTGAGGGGAATTCTGACCATTTTGATACAGCAAATCGCCTGACTGTCCCCGGTAGATTTCATTAAAACGCCCCAGAAATTCCTATGGCTCGTCAATCTTCCTAGGTTTCAGGTCTAAGATAACAGAAAGATTTATGGGCCTTTGAAATGTGCTATTCAACGCATTCAAGATCTGTGTCCTTCTTTTCTCTATTTGCTCTCTTTTTTTTTTTAAACTTAAAAATGTTTGAAAATTCAAATTGAATTACTGCAACTTGCAAGCTTAGCTCTGATCTCAACTCAGAACTAAATTTACAATTTGCTTAACACAAACTTGTATAACATTTACAACTTAATTATTTCTTTATCTGAACAATTTTTCTTTTAACAAGTTTTTTTTCTGTTACATACACATAAGTATTAGCAAAATCAACTATCATAAGTATTAGCAAAATCAACTATCATCTCCAGATTGACACTTTTTAAAATGGTGTCCATGATCTTCTTTAAGTTTCTATTAATCTCCAGATAAAATGAGATAAACCTTATTTCAAGTAAGTAAAATTTAAGATTCTGGCAATTTCAATCAATTGCTTTCGAAAATAATAACTTTTATCAAAGAGGTGGAGAAACCCACTGGTTTCCTTTAATTAATTCAAAACGTAACTTTGCTGGTGTTCACTGACTCAAAGGAAAGGTATCCGATTACACTACGGCTGCTGCTGTTATCTCAAAGCCTGAGTGAGAAGCACTGTCTGTTTTCAACTCCGCCTGCTGCTGTTAACCCTTTGAGAGACTTCTGCTTCAACCAATATGCAGCATTCCTCACAATCTCAACTAGACCTCGGAACTTTACAGTCCAAGGAGACAATTTTAGCTTAATCAACTATATATTTAAAACACTCACACATAGAGTTGAACCATCTTCAGATTTAAAAACAGTTATACTGGACTGAACCTTCATTAATGAAGTCACATCAGCCTCTGAACCCATATAATAGACTGAACCTTCATTAATTAAGTCACATCAGCCTCTGAACCCTGATAATAGACTGAACCTTCATTAATTAAGTCCCATCAGCCTCTGAACCCTGATAATAGACTGAACCTTCATTATTAAAGTCCCATCAGCCCAAAACCCTAACCCAAGCCGAAACAACAATATGAAATCCCATCAATTAAAGTGCTAATCCCCAGACTGACCTGTGATTTCGTCGAGGCGGTCTTTCTGTGCCAACCGCGAGTGACCAGACTAATCAGACGATAAGAAGAGGGGAACAATCAATGCGAGGTCGTTTTCCAGTTCTACATTGAGGGCCCTTTGTTCCCCATCTTCCTGTTCATAATCAGTCTAATTCTGATTTCGCAGTTGGATCAGGATCGCCCAGAGAAATCCCGGTTTTCGGCACCAAATGTAGATCTCCAAATTTCTTTCTCTGTCAGTCTGGCCTCAATAAAAGTTGAGACGGATTCGCACGTAAACAGAAGTTATTTATTTAGCTTGCAAGCTTGAATCATCTTACAGAAATGTAAGAGACATCCAGCCTCTTACATCCCAGAAAACGACTGAACTAAAAGACAAAGGGATCTCTGCAAAATCAATTCAAATGGTATCAAGTTTCACATACTCGACGGACATAGGTCAGCCTATGTCCCTCCTGACCTGTTCGATCTATTCTGATTGGCTCACTTCCAATCCCTTTCTCTGGCCCCTATCAATGCAGCATCACTCTCATAGACACACCTCTTCCTGCTTTTTCCATGCGGTCTCAAATTCCTTTGTCCCTAACTGCAAGAATCAAAGTGGCTTATTTTTACATTACATTAACTAGTAACTCTAAAGTAACTATTTTATATCACATTCGTCACGGTCAACCAAAATTCGTCGCCCACCTCAGAGGCTAAATTTATGAACTTTTTGAATTTATGGACTCTCTGAATTCTTTCGTTGCTTTGTTTGATCGTTTCCCTGGTTTGTATATAGTGTTGATCTCGTTACTCTTGGTGCATACTACTTCTCTGCACCAGGCACCTTCCCATGTAAATAGCTTAGTTCTCATGTACATAGTCCTGTAAATATGCCTTCGCACCCCACACGTAGTTAGGAACATTATCACCACACATTATTTATTGCCATACACATACATTTTTTTATAAAAGGAGGATGTCATAATATACACCAGTATATCATGGTGCAGACACACACACTGATGGACACACAGCAAGACCAATCAACACACACAACACCAGTTAGAGCACACTCACTATAAAGACAGAGGGCATCAGTTTTCCCGCTCATTCGGGATGCAGCCTCTCAGAAGGACAGAGCTTACAGCTTACAGCACAGATCTTCACCATGTGCTGAGTGCATAGACTGGTTAGGACAGGCATAGGTCTTTAGTTTAATCTAACATCGTGTTAACCCACAGTAAAAGTATGTTCAAAAGTTTCTAGCTTAATAAAATAGTGTTGCACTATTTTAAGTGTTGGTGGCCTGTATGTGTTCCACGGATCCAGAGCACCCAACACATCACTTGGATGGCCTAGAATTCACATGAACTGACTGGGCAGTATTATTTCCCTCCCATAGTTTCCTCGAGGACACAAAGAGTCAACCGTATAGTGTGGGGATTGGAATAAGACGTAGGACAGACGAGGCATGAGAGTGCCAGGTTTGCTTTCAAGAAGAATGTATATGAACTAGTCGGACTTTTATGACATTGTGGCAGTTTTTATGGTCAGTTTCTACTTGTATAGCCCACACTACCAGGTGTACTGAAGTTCACAGCTTATCTCCAAGTTACTAGGCTACTACCAGAACCAATGATCTGCCTTACCCTTAACTAACCTTTCACTGAATATGTTAGAGCTGAATTGGAGTCAGTTCATGGTGAGTATGCCCCCTTCATATTGTGCATCAGTCGTGAACTGCTGGCAGTGAGTAAATCTGTTACGTAATATTGGATTTATATATCTAGAACGACCAGCTGGCTGTCAAAATGGGCCTGCTCACTGTCAGCGAGGCTGATCGAAACGGGTATTTAAAAAAATAAATTTAGTGTACCCAATTCATTTTTTTCCAATTAAAGGGCAATTTAGTGTGGCAAATCCACCTACCCTGCACATCATTTGGGCTGGGGGGGGGGGGGTGAAACCCACACAAACGCGGGGAGAATGTGCAAACTCCCCACGGACAGTGACCCAGAGCCGGGATTGAACCTGGGGCTTCAGCGCCATGAGGCAGCAATGCTGACCACTGCGCCACCGTGCTGCCTGACCGAAACAGGTATAACAACTATGAGACAAACCTCAGCTCCTATAGCTCCTCCATTACAGGAACTTCACCCACTTCTGTCCCTGTCTCAGCCCATCTACTCCCGATATGCTTATCCATATCTTTCTCACATTGCAAATTTCAGCTCATCTGAATCTCTGCTACTTAACCAATCCCTGAACAATCTCACTCAGCTGTCAGTCCTGCCCTTGGTTAGGAGTTATCAATTGAGTGGAATGATCATTCTCAGGTGATGACAGCTGGCCTGGGAAAGGTCCATGATCAGACAAGGCCTCAGCAATCGTGGGAGAGCAACTGGTACACAGTTAAAACAAAGAACGCGCCCCATTTAGGACTCTGCGGGAATGAAAGTTAATTAGTGGTGTGGAAGTAGAAATGAAGTTACATTCACAAACAACAGCCTGATAAGGAGCAAGAAAAGATAGACTGGATTTCCATTCTATTCAGTTCATTAATAGGCCTTCTGAACACTTTTGGCCATAAATAAATACAGATAGGAGAGACACAAATTAACAAAACACCTGCAAGTTGGTTTTGAAGGGCAGAGGTAAAACATTTTTTGGGATAAATGAAACTATACAGAGAGAACAGCTTCAGATACAATGGGAAAAGATGAGGTCAGACTGATTTATCAAGGACAGAAGTTATGTGCAAGAAGCTAATGGCAGGTGAATGACATGAAAGGCGGAATTCTCAACCCAAGGCAAGGAACTCAACGTTTATAGGGTACTTTCAAATAAAGTAAATCTTCATAGGGCAGAATAAAGGCTTTGTCAATAGTCCATCAGTTCTACCCCTGGATAGTAGTGTTGTGTGAGAGACCTTGGGAGGCAATTGGCAGTGGGGAGAGTCAGGGAAGACTCCAGTCAAACACTCCTGAGTAGTTTGAGAAGTTGTGGCGACTTGAGGCAATAAGAAGATAAGAGGGAAAAGAAGAAGTGAAAGAGCTGTTTGCACCTGCAGCCATTCTTCCTGATCTGGACCAGTGCTTGCCGCCTGCCACAGTCTGCATAATTAACGTGTTACATCTCAACTTAAACTCATCAACTCAACACATTAGAACCATAGAATCTCTACAGTGCAGAAGGAGGTTATTCAGCCCACCGAGTCTGCACCAACCCTCTGAAAGAGCACCCTACCTAGACCCACTCCTCCGCCCTATCCCCGTAAGCCCATCTAACCTGCACATCTCTGGACACTATGGGCCAATTTAGCACGGCCAATCCACCTAACCTGCACATCTTTGGACTGTGGGAGGAAACCGGAGCACCCAGAGGAAAGTGACGCAGACACGGGGAGAACGTGCAAACTCCACACAGACCGTCACCCAAGGCCGGAATTGAAGCCGGGTCCCTGGCGCTGAGAGGCAGCAGTGCTAATCACTGTGCCCCCGGGCCGCCCCATTGGTTGCAGTCAGTCCTTTTGCCTTCCTGTCCAAAGAATTCTCCATTCTCCTGACTGGCCTCGTTTTCACCCTTCATTCCCATTTCATTTGTCCCATTGGTGATGGGTGTGGGATTTATCTTCATCCGTGTAAGCCCCACACTCTAGCATTCACACCCTGAACTCCTCAGTCTCTTTTTATTCTCTTATCCCCATTTTACATTAATATTTTAAACCCAACCCGTTGATTGAACCTCTGGTCATTCCTCCTCGGAACCCCTTCTTTGTCTGACCAGCATTCATTCTTGCCATCCATGAAGCATGTTTTGGGACAAATCAATCATTATAGGTGCTGCGTAAATGTAAGTTGTTGTTCTTGCAATGGGAAAAACAAACTCTCGATGGATGGATCTCTCGTTTGGAGATCCTTAAATGCAGTGATAGGTTTCGAAGCACGTCAGCTATCTGCCTGACTGGAAAATGTTTTTCTTGGGGATTTAGTTAAGAAAAGTGTGTGGGACTTCCGGTGATGGCGGGCAGGAGGCGGCCGCACAATAGAGGGCTCCCATTCGGGAACGGCATTTTCTGGGCTTTAAGCCCGGTCCTAGGGTCCACGGAGGCGGCAAAAGCAGGAACAAGGCACAGAGGCGGCACAGTGAAGGCACAGTGAAGACAATTGTCGAGGGTGAGCAAAACAATTGTCCGTAAAGGAAACAGCTGAAGGCCCGTCGGGGAGTGGAAAGATCACCGCGGGGTCACCAAGGAAAATGGAGGCTGGAGCACCAGGGAAGGCCGCATTGCTTATGGCTGAAGAAATAACTACGGTGATGGCTGCGGAATTCGAAAGGCAGTTTACAAGATACATGGAGACAATGAGGAAGGAGATGAGAGAGGTTTTGAGTGCGCTGGTGGAGGAGGCGATTTCCCCGGTGATGACGGCGGTGGCGAGCACAGTGGCGGAGGTGCGAGAGCAAGGGGAGGCGCTGAAGGAAGTGGAGGAGACGTTATTGCAGCACGGTGATCAACTTGCCTTGATGGGGAAGGAGATGCAGAAGGTGATGGACATTAACAAGGATCTGCGAGGAAAAATGGAAGACCTGGAAAACAGATCCAGGCGACAGAATTTGAGGATTGTGGGCTGCCCGAAGGAGTTGAAGGACCGAGGCCGACTGAGTATTTTGCCGCGATGCTGGCGAAACTATTGGGGGAGGGGGAGGATCCCTCCCGATATGAACTGGACCGGGCTCATCGGTCGTGGAGGCCTGTACCAATGGCGAGTGAGCCGCCAAGGGTAGTGACTCTGTGTTTCCGTAGGTACAGTGTGAAGGAGAAGGTCCTGAGCTGGGCCAAGCAGAAGCGGGTGGTGCAGTGGGATGGAGCTGTTATACGTGTATACCAGGACTTTACGGTGGAGCTGGCGAGGAGGCGGGCTGCCTTCAACCGGGTGAAGAGGGCACTGTACATTAGCAAGGTGCAGTGCGGCATTGTATATCCAGCGAAGCTGAGGGTGACTTACAAGCTCAGGGACTTGTATTTTGGAACGGCGGAAGCAGCGGAGGAGTTTCCGAAGGCAGAAGGACTGTGGCAGAATTGAGAAATGGCCATGTGCCGATGTGACCTCATGACTGTATTTTCTTCTTTTTTTGTTTCACTGCGGCGGGTGTATGGGCTAAAGGAGCCAATGTTGTATATATTTGGACAAGGGAAGTGATGGGACTTTCACTCGAAATGAGGGCTCTTTGGGGTGTAGGTGGATATGCGGGGTTTGTGTGCTAAAAGGGGATCTTTGGGCTTTCCTAGGGCCGGGCAAGGGGGAAAGGGACCCGGGCGGGGGCCTCCACGCTGGCCGGTTTAAGCCGGCCAGTGAATGGGAGTGAGGTGGGGGGAGGGGCTGCGGCCATCGGAGCCTGGCAGAACAGGGTCCGAGTGGTCTAGCCGGGGTGGAAAGTTGCGGGGGAAGGAACCGAGGTTGGGGGAGGGGTTTTACAAGAGGCAGTGGACAGGAGGAGTTGGAGACTGTGTGTGTGTGGGGGGGGGGGGGGGGGGGGGTACAACTCTTGGGTATCATGTACGGTACTCTTTCAGAGGTTGGAGGGCGTTGAGTGGAGGGGGGGGGAGGGGGAGTGGACTCTATAGGTCAATGGTGACCATGGGCGGTCCCGGACTCCTTTTTCTTTTTCTCCTTTGTTTTTTGTTTCCACCGTGGGAGGGTTTGTTTTATTGGATGCATATATTGACAGGTGGGCCGTTTGGGGTGGTGGGAGGATGGGATCGTTGGTATTGTTAAGGGGATTGATTTTGTATTTGTTACCGTTTACTGTTTGTGGGTGGGGTGTAAATTTTGAAGGAAAATGTGAAAATGGAAAATAAAAACATTTTTTAAAAAAAAGAAAAGTGTGTGTAAACACTATACAGCATGACATCAGTTGATATGGGTTTTGTAAAGTGACCTATCTAAGCTAGCAGCAATAGGTTGGCTTAGTGAAAGCAATAGAAATGTCTGAGATGAACGAGAGGGAGCACAGTGGGGATTTTACTGGAAGTGCACCTATTTTTGTGATTTTCAGCACAGTGAAGTTAGCAACACCTATTTTCAGGTCACATGATACAATTAAATATATAATGCCTTTCACAAGTTTCAGAACATTCCATTGATCTTAAAAGCTAATGAAGCATGTTTGAAGTGTGACTGTTGTGTTATGTTACTTTGTGTAACATAAGCGGCTTCCTTGATGTAGTCTCTACGAAAGGAAGCTCCAGACTATGAAATGAGATCAACGTGTTTATTGAACTATTAACACAGTTCTTAAATGAGTTCGACACTCTGCTCATCTACCTCTCTAGTAACTCAGTCTAACTATACTAGCTTGCTCTAAGCCACGTGCTAGGGTGTGATGCTGCTGCTGATCAACCCTGTCTTACTCTCTAGGTGTCTGTCTGTGGAAGAGGCAGAGCCTGTGTGCCCTGTTCTTTTATATGGGTTGTGCAGTGCCCCCTTGTGGTACTGTCACCTCTGGGTGTCCTGATTACCCATTGGTTGTGTCCTGTTCTAATGATCCATTGGTTGCGTGTCTGCATGTCATGACATCTCTGGTGCTCCCTCTAATGGTTACTTAGTTGTAGTGTATTTCCATTAACCCCTTGTGTATATATAGTGATGCATATCACTACATCCCTCCTTTTTTCGTGTTACATATTTTCTGTACTTTGTTGAAGAAATTTGTACAAAACAGGTAGATAATTGATGACATGCACAAGCTGTGATGATTATACAATACCAATTAATATTTATGAGTCCAAATGTTATGAATTCGTACGGGTGTTATGTTACTTTGTGTAACATAAGCTGTATATACAGTGATGCATATCACTACAGTGACCACAGTTGTATTGCGAGAAATGCAACAGTAAAATTTGCGCTTAATAAGATCCCAGAAGCAGCAACGTGATAATGACCAGATTATCCATTGAATTTGAAATGAGGCTGAAATATCCATTCTTGAATAGCGGCAAGTATACAAGGGCATGTGGTCCTTTCTGAAATAGTAAGCGGTGTTACTCCAACAATTTGGCAAGTTTCTCAGTACGTACTTCCATTATATAGACTGAAGAGGTCCCGGTTTCACTCCCCAGTGGTGCTACACCTGGGGAAATAGTCGATGGATAATTAGCTTCACTGGGATGACACCAGGGTCGACAGCATTGAGTTACGTAGAATGGTTGAATCCCATTGGCTTGTGCTCCATTGAGTATAGTTGATTGAGGGTGACCTAATTGAGATGTTTGAAATGTTAAATGGATTTGATTAGGTTGATACAGCAAAACTATTGAGGTGGGAGAACCAAGAACAAGGAAGCCATACCATTCAGGAGTAAAAGCAGGCAACACGTCTTCAACTACAGGGTCGCAGGAATCTGGAATTCCCTCAGATTTTCCTCTTCTCGTCACTTTTCAGCGACTCATATTTTGTTACCTCCAGGCTCAACTTGCTGGCTTCTTATTCCAACCTCTGCCAACTGGGTTTCATCCAAAACTCCGCAGCTCATATCCCAGCTTCCAATCACCCATCACCCCTGTGCTCGCTGTCGCTACATTGGCTCCAAATTAATGCCTCCATTTTATAATCCTCATCCTTGTTTTCAAATCCCTCCATGGCCTCTTCCTTCCACACCTCTGGCTTCTTGGTACATTCCCGAATTTAATTCCTCCCACCAGTGACGATCGTGGCTGCAGCTACCAAGGCTCTAAGCTGGTGATGGGTTGGTCAGTGGGCCATGTGAGTGGGACACTCCTTTATCTCATGGGCAGTAAGATGGAAATCAGGCTTGCTCACTAACCACGACCCTTGAATAAGATTGAGTACATTTAATACATGCCGAAGGCTTCATAGTGAGTTACAGAAAATGCTTAATCGTTCATACATTAGTAGAACTGTCATCAACCTCAAGCTTCACTGGGATGACACCAGGGTCGACAGCATTGAGTTACGTAGAATGGTTGAATCCCATTGGCTTGTGCTCCATTGAGTATAGTTCCTGCATCCAATCAAAGCGAGTCCGATCCCGACGTCACACAGACCAATGACACTGAGGACAGGGAGCCCTTTCGCGTTGCTGTCATCAACAAGAACAAGCTGTCCCCGAGTCGAAAGCACCAGCCGCTGTCAGTGCATAGCATTGATCCGGACGATGAGTGGTGTGCCACCCTGATGGTCAACCAATTCCAGATCAGATTCCGCCTGGACACTGGTGCCTCTACCAATCTCCTCGCATGGTCAGCATTCCAGACCCTGAAGGTTAAACCACCTATTCTGCCATCAACTGTCAACTATAATGGCAACGTCATCCCCGCCACGGGGACGTGCCAGCTCGAAGTGACACACAACTCACGTAAAGCCATACTACCATTCAAAATCGTGGGCTCCTCAAAGGACTCTCTGCTAGGCGCACAGGCGTGCAAAATCCTCCACCTCGTTCGGCGTGTACACTCTCTCTCTCCAGAAGGCACGTCCGATTTCCCAGATGCAGACTTTAGGGCGCAGCTCAACTCAATCCTCATGCACAACCAGGGTGTTTTCGAGGGCATGGGCACACTGCCATACAGGTACAAAATCCGGCTTAAACAGGATGCCACCCCGGTAGTTCACGCACCTCGCAGGGTTCCAGCACCCCTCAAGCAGCAGCTGTAGGACCTTCAGGACCAAGGAGTGCTTTCCCGGGTAACGGAGCCGGCTCCATGGGTCAGCTCCATGGGGTGCATCAAGAAGCCTTCCGGCGAGCTCCGGATCTGTATAGACCCGAAAGACTTAAATCGCAACATAATGAGGGAACACTACCCCATACCCAAACGTGAGGAGATCACGTGCGAGATGGCTCGGGCAAAAATATTCACCAAGCTTGATGCCTCAAAGGGCTTCTGGCAGATTCAATTGGATCAGTCCAGCAGGAAGCTGTGCACTTTCAACACTCCATTTGGCAGATACTGCTACAATAGGATGCCATTTGGCATCATATTGGCCTCTGAAGTGTTCCATCGCATCATGGAACAGATGATGGAGGGCATCGAAGGGGTGCGCGTCTATGTAGACGACATCATTATTTGGTCCACCACACCGCAGGAGCACATCAGTCGCCTCCAGTGTGTCTTTAAACGGATACGGGACCAGGGCCTGCGTCTTAACCGAACCAAATGCTCTTTTGGCCAAACAGAGCTCAAGTTCTTGGGAGACCACATCTCCCGGTTGGGTGTGCGGCCGGATGCCGACAAGGTGGCAGCCATCACGGCCATGCAGAAGCCCACAGACAAGAAGGCGGTGCTACGTTTTCTCGGAATGGTCAACTTCCTGGGGAAGTTCATCCCTAACCTTGCTTCCCATACTACAGCTCTCCAGCACCTTGTCAGGAAGACAACTGATTCCAGTGGCTTCCCACCCACCAGCGTGAATGGGAGGAGCTCAAGGTCAAGCTCACCACCGCCCCGGTACTGGCGTTCTTCGATCCAGCAAGGGAGACGAAAATCTTGACTGACACCAGCTAGTCCGGCATTGGGGCGGTCCTCCTGCAACGGGATGACGCCTCATCATGGGCCCCAGTCGCCTATGCGTCACGGGCCATGACCCCCACAGAGCAGCGCTATGCGCAAATTGAGAAGGTGTGCCTAGGCCTGTTGACTGGCGTTGACAAGTTCCACGACTATGTGTATGGCCTTCCCCAGTTCACTGTGGAGACACACCATCGCCCGCTGGTTGGCATCATTCAACAGGACCTCAATGATATGACCCCTCGCCTCCAGCGCATTCTGCTCAAACTCCGGAGGTACGACTTTCAACTTGTATACACCCCGGGTAAGGACCTCATCATAGCAGACGCTCTGTCCAGGGCAGTCAACATGCCGTCCGACCCTGAGGGGTTCGTTTTCCAAGTCGACGCATATGTAGCCTTCACTTCTGCCAATCTACCGGCCACTGATGCACGCCTGGCCCACATTCGACGTGAGACTGCGGCCGACCCCCTTCTGCAACATGTGATGCGCCACATGACGGACGGGTGGCTCAAGGGACAATGCCCACAGTTTTACAATGTTCGGGACGACTTGGCAGTCATTGATGGTGTCCTCCTGAAGCTGGACCGCATCGTGATCCCACACAGCATGCACCGGCTTGTCTTAGAACAACTGCATGAAGGCCACCTCGGCGTTGAGAAGTGCCGGCGGAGGGCCCGAGAGGCTGTGTACTGGCCGGAAATAAGTGAGGACATTGCTAACACTGTGCTCAATTGCCCCACCTCTCAGCGGTTTCAGCCGGCACAACCCCGTGAGACCCTTCAGCCCCATGAGTTGGTCACGTCCCCCTGGTCGAAGGTGGGCGTGGACCTGTTGAATGCGCTCGGCAGGGACTACATCATCATCATCGACTACTTTTCCAGTTATCCAGAGGTCATATGCCTGCACGACACCACGTAATCGGCTGTCATCCGGGCCTGCAAAGAGACCTTTGCTCGCCACGGCATTCCGCTCACCATGATGTCAGACAATGGCCCCTGCTTTGCGAGTCAGGAATGGTCTTCCTTTGCCAGCTCATACAACTTCACACATGTGACGTCCAGTCCTCTGCTTCCCCAGTCGAATGGCAAAGCAGAAAAGGGCGTCCACATCGTTAAAAGGCTCCTCTGCAAGGCTGCTGATGCAGGATCTGACTTCTGCCTCGCCTTGCTGGCCTATCGCTCGGCCCCACTGTCCATGGGCCTATCGCCGGCCCAGCTGCTCATGGGTCACACCCTCAGGACCACTGTGCCATCCATTCACGTCCCAGACCTCGATCATGCTCCGGTACTTCGGCGGATGCAGCAACAGCGTGAGCAACAAAAGGCGACACATGATGCTCGGGTGACTGATCTTCCTGCCCTGGCACCTGGAGATAATGTCCGCATACACCTTCCGGAGGGCGGCTGGTCAGCAACCGCTGAGGTTCTCCGACAGATAGCTCCCCGCTCGTTCCTGGATCGTCTGCCTGATGGCTCTATTCGCCGCCGCAATCAGCGTGCCCTTCGTCTGGTTCCGTGCTTGCTACGTGATCCTGCACCGGTGACACGCCCTCCTGTTGTCCCTGCAATGGACTTTGTTGACCTTCCGGACACCCTGCATCCTCCTCACTCGACCGTGGCCCGGCCCATTCCTCAGCCAGTGGATCCTGACCCACCCTTGAGGCGGTCAACCCCGAATTCGTCGCCCACCTGAGAGACTTAATTTATGAACCTTTTCATATTGTACTCACTGACTTGTTCTGACATACTGTTTCAGACTTTTTGCCGTACTGTTTAAGATTTTGTTATTGTTTGTTAATAACATTGGTTTCGTTCTTGGTGTAGCATAGTTAGTTTCTGCACCGGGCACCTTCCTGTGTATATAGTATAGCCACATGTACATATTGTTGTAAATATTGCACCCACATGATTAGATGCACTCACTACACTTCTTTATTTATTATCATGTAGGCACATATTCTTTGCAAAAAGGGGGGATGTCATGATATTTAAATCAGCATATCATGGTGCAATCACACACACACTGATGGACATGCAGTAGGACCAACCAACACACACAACATCGCAGCCAATCACCAGTGAGAGCACACGCACTATAAAAACAGGGGACACTACAGTTCCCGCTCATTCCAGCAGCAGCCAGCTCAGAGCACCGAGCTCAGAGCCTGCCTCTCAGACATTCACCATGTGTTGAGTGCCTCACCCAGATAGTGATAGGACAGGGTCCGCAGATTAGCTGGTAATGCACGTGTTAGCAGTGTGCTGTTACAGTTGAGTAGTTAATAAAATTGAGTTACACCATCTCCAGCCGTGTTGGATCATTTGTACATCAGAACACCCAACACGACAACTTTGAGACCGTATCATGATTATGTTCAAGGTTTTAGTGACCTCAGCTATGAGACGATATAACTGTAGCCATGATATTTTGTTATCTGTGACCTATTAGCTTAAAGCAGGTGGAAAAGGCACAGCTGAATGTTCAGTTCAATAACTTAATATTGGTAATGATTCAAGAATCACAAAATCAATTTATTTTGGACTCACCACCCCGATTGCTCAATGAACATTATTAAAGTGGCGTTTTTTATCAAACTGACACCTTTTATTGCACACAAAGGATTTCCAAGTGTCAGAGCTTTTCCTTTCAGCTGATGAAGTGATCACTCAGCTGAAACCGGGCCTCTGTGGCTTTTACAAGCTCATGCACACCATACCATACATTTAAAAAGGGTCATCCGCACAAAATCTGCGGCACATCTGTGGAGCCCAATCCGTGCTCCCCAGCAAGTCTCGGAAACGTGGAGAAGTGGGAGTGATAGCCTACCTTTCCTTGACATGTTCTCGGGGAAGAGATAGTCACAGGCTGTACATACCCTCCCTCCCTCCCTTCAAATACTGCCCCGAGTTGAAATGAGTTACCTCTGTCCAGACTAAATAAATCTGCAATTATCCTGGCTTCAGCACCACAGTCAGCAGTCTGCAAACCCCCACCGAGACATTGGGGGAAATGTACAAGGAAAAATGCCCCCTGACAGAGGCCCATTTTGGGGGCGTGCATTGAGAATCCAAACGAGCGTCTTGAAGTCCAAAAATATGCTCCGCTTCCATTAGTGGTTTTAAATGGTGATGTGTTTCCTTTGCAGTGTGTTCCCTGCACAATCTCCTGTGAGAGATAACTTGTGAAGGTCAATGTTTGCCTGCTGTGCTTTATACAACATTTTTGAAAAAGAAAAATGACTTTCACAGCGCAAGCGAACCTGAATTCTTTATCAACTTTTCACGCCACAGCAATTATGGGACTAAAATAATGTCAACAGCCTATTAACTTATTTAAAGCCAGCTTCGGCAGAAAGTGCTGAGCAGCCCAGTCTGTGCACTTGCTCCAGCCCTGCTAATTTCACTGTCCCGCCATCATCTACATGGATGAGTGAGAATCTGAACCAGCACCACCTCCCCCCACTCCCGACAAGGGACAGAAAGCACCATCGACCAAGGACTGGCGAACTGGCAACCTTCTGACTTGCAGCTGCAAACTGCAATTTGGCCCGAAGTGGCAGAGCTCCAAGGATTAGCATGACAGTGAAGGGATCACCGGCAACAGACTGAATACTGCAATGCTGTCACCGTTAAAGAGGCAACGAGGTCCACAAGACTACTCGCCTTGTTTGAAAAGCCACGCTGTCCTTGAACCACCAACGGCACGATGTTTGCAGGCTTGTCACATGGAAATTTGCCTCACTTTCTTTCCTTTTTCAATCGTTTTTTGAAAATAATTCCAATTAAGGGGCAATTTAGCGTGGCCTATCCACCCACCCTGCACATCTTTGGGTTGTGGGGGTGAGACCCACACAGACACGGATTTCCCTCACTTTCTGGAGAGACTAACTTCCCACAGGTTAATCACGTGACGATGCATAGCCCTCAGATTGGACAACAGTGCCTTTGGGGCTATTTCGAAGAACTGAGCTAATACGGTTTCCGCAAGAATAGCCCAGCTCCTTTATATAGGTAACAGTTTTGTTAAGAGGGCTTCACTGCACTGTCGAAGAACAAAGTGTTGTGGTATCAGAGCACAAGCATGCAGAGTTCTGAACCACCCACAAACAGCACTAGTATAACTTAGGCTGGGATTTGGAATTGGTCCAAAGTGCTTGCTTTTTCCTCTGGCTAAAATGGAGCCTGAGGTATTCACACGAATACAGAGCTCATGAAATTACAACCCAGCTGCATATCGCCACATGAGTGATGTTTTAATGTCTGCTGTGACTCAGTGTTAGTGCTCACCCCTCTGAGTCAGGAGGTAGTGGGTTCAACTCGCAACTCCAGCTCATACTGAAGTGCTGTCTTTTGGAATGAGGTGCTAAACCAAGCCTCCATCTGCCCCCTCAAGTAAGTGTAAAAGGTCCCAGGGTATTAGTTCAAAGAGGAGCAGGAGGGTTCTCCCACTCTGCTCGCTAATATTTGTCTCTCAACCAACATTACTGATAATCTATCTCATGGCTACTTGTGGGAGACTGCTGCATGTGTATTGGCTGCGGTGTTTCCGACGGTACAATGCCTACACTTCAAACGTACCTTATTGGGCTTTAAAGTGCTTTATTGCAACCTTAGGTCATGAACGGTGTGAGACAAAAGAGGTCTTTCTTTCTTTCTTCCTTGCTGTCTTTCTTTCTGTCTTCCTCTCTCACCAATATCGACTGTCATCACCCACAAAGTCCAATGTCAGTGTTAGTCTTCAATCTACTTTTTTCCACAGCTGGAGTGCGACTTGTGTGAAGTATGGTAAAGCACCTCATGCCTTTTCAACCCACGAAGTTTCACCCCACCGGCTTGAAGCAATGGCTTTATCTCATAAATATTTCCACAACTCTATCTCCCTTTGCGTGAGGTAGTCCAAACAACTTTCCCCTTACCTACAATTTCCCAATTGTAGTCTCTCCATAATATCCTAAATTGTGTTCATCCATACTGGCATGTTTCATCATAGTGAACATTGGGGTAGCTTTGTCGGTCCATTTTCTAACCTTCAATTAATTTACTTCACTTGAAGCTTAAATTCTCTTTGTTGAAGACAGTGAGCTTTGCACCATTCTGTTGGTGTCTTCTGGAGTTCTTGTATTGGGTCTCTAGGGTTCATTGGGCTGATAAGGGTGGCCTGGAAACAGGGGAAGTGCCAAGGCCGCTTATCTCCCTCCTTGGCCCTGGTCTCAGCTCATCTGTTGCTGAAACCCCCATTTGCACCTTTACCTCTGGACCTGACCATTCCACAACACTCCTGATTGGTTTCCCATCTCCTGCCTTCTGTACACTAAATGCTGAGGCCCGTGTCCTAACCCGCCTCAAATCCCATTCGCCTCTCACTTTTCTCCTCATTCTAGCTTGAACCTTTTCACCCTTCTTTTCAAATCCCTCCATGGCCTTACCCCTCCCTATCTCTGCAATGTCTTCCAGCCCTATTGTCTCTGAGAGCTCTGCGTTCCTTCAATTCTGGTCTCTTGCGCATCCCTGATTTTGGTCACTGCACCATTGGCGGCTGTGTCTTCAGCTGCCTGGACCCTAAGCTCTGAAATTCCCTCCCTAAACCCCTGCATCTCTCCATCTCTCTGTCCTCCTTTACGATGTTCTGTGACAACCTAAGCAGGGTTAATTCCTCCTCATCATGTGCCAGGCTTAGCTTAATTCAATTTAAGGTGGTCCATCGGGCACACATGACGGCAGCGAGAATGAGCACGTTCTTTGGGGTTGAGGATAGATGTGCGAGATGTGCGGGAAGCCCAGCGAACCATGTCCATATGTTCTGGGCATGTCTGGCTCTCAAAGGACTCTGGCAGGGATTCGCTAAGGCAATCTGCCGAGTCCAGAGATAGCGATCTTTGGAGTGTCAGACGATCCGGGGGTTCAGGAAGCGAAAGAGGCCGATGTGTTGGCCTTTGCCTCCCTGGTAGCCCGGAGACGGACCTGTCATAATATCCACTCATGTATATAATGAGATGCAGACAGGCAGTGATTGACACACAGGATGACCAGTAAGCACACAGAACACAGTGCAGCCAATCACCAGACAGGACACCACCACTATAAAGCCAGAGGGCACTAGGTTTCCCGCTCTCTCGGGACCCAGCCACTGAGACAATCAGAGTCCACGAGCTAGCAAGTGCAAAGTAAGTCTGGTCAGGCTACTAAAAGGTCTCCAGTCAGTTCAGTATGGTGTCGACCCACAGCTGAATATGTATATCAGTTCTATCGTTGAATAAAACAGTGTTGGATCTTTTCCAGTGTTAGACGTCTGTTTCTAGCTTCCCTGCATCGAGGGCAGTCCACATCGAACCTACCTACCTAACACATCAGGATCCTTTAAATGTGGAGAGACCTGAAGCCCCCGAGTGTGGAGACCTGGGTTGGTGACATGCCTGAGTTTCTCAGTCTTGAGAAAATAAAGTTTGCCTTGAGAGGGTCCATGATGGGGTTCACCCGGAGGTGGCAGCCGTTCCTCGACTTTCTAGGAGAACATTAAAATGTCAGCAGCAGCAGCAGTCCGGGGCGGGGGGCGGGGGGGGGGGGGGGGGGGGGGGGGCGGGGGGTGTTCACTTACTGCATATTCTTTTTTTAAATATAATGTTAATGTTCACCTTGTTTTGTTAAATGTTGTTAATGGGGATGTAAAAATTTTGTTTCGCTAAAAACCTGAATAAAAATAATAATTTAAAAAAAGAAAGCTTCAGGGACCCATTGTCCAGTCATAAGTCCACTCAGTGGGACAGGAAGATCCCGGCAGTGGGCGGGACTGCAAAATCAAGGTCTTGGTATCTCTGTTTCTTTGATGATGCTGCTGTGAAACGCTTTGGAGAATTTTGCGACATTAAAAATGAATGATTTCTCTTAAAATGTAGTGATTTTTCATATTTACACCAATAACCCAATTGTTAAGCAGATGGGTAAAAGTATCCTTCAAGTATAATGGTCACTGGCTCAAAGTCCAGATTTGCTACTGACGAAAGCGACTGAGAATAATATGCAGGGAAAATTGAATTAAGCCTGAGAGAATCCTGACGCCAATGTCAGGATTATTCCTTTAATCTCTTCCTGGAAAAGGTATCTGGGAATTTTTTTTACCTGGGGCTGGGGAACAGTTTATTCTTTTCATATTTGCAATGTCATGCTCCAGAGGTACAGGGTTTGAGTACAGTTTGCATTATTGGGCGGTATTTAATTGATATAATGGTGGTCCCACCTGGAGACCACCATTAATAGAGAAGGCCCACTGCACTGAGCACCACTCAGCTGCTGGTAATGCACCCACCAGAGACCCAGGATCAATGAGGTACCCGAGGCCAAAGGTGAGCGAGGCCAGGATAGTGGTCATGAGGAGGGAGTCATAGAATCATAGAATCTTGGATTTACAGTGCAGAAGGAAGCCATTCAGCCCATCATGCCTGCACCGGCTGTTGGAAAGAGCACCCCACCTGAGCCCACGTCTCCGCACTATCCCCGCAACACAGTAACCCTACCTAACCTTTATGGACACTAAGGGACAATTTAGCATGGCCAATGCACCTAACCTGCACATCTTTGGGCTGTGGGTGGAAACCGGAGCACCCGGAGGAAATCCGCACAGACACGGGGAGAACGTGCAGATTCCGCACAGGCAGCGACTCAAGCTGGGAATCAAATTGGGACTCTGGAGCTGTGAAGCAACAGTGCTAACCACTGTGCTACCGTGCTGCCCGCAGGAGAGGGAGGAAGAGAGTGGTTAGAGGCAAGATAATTGGAGTGATTTTCAGCAGCCACCCCCTATCTCTGCAACCCCCCCCCCCCCCCCCCCCATCACAAACCCCGAAAGCCACTCACGTTCCCAATGCCGGGTCCCTCGATCAGGCACCGGGTGCTTATGAACGAGGGATCCCCACCCCCCATCCTCCCTTTGCAGATTTGTTTTTCGGGCTTCTTGCATGGCAGGTGGCTGACTCTTAACGTCCCTCTGAAATGGCCGAGCAAGCCACTCAGTTCAAGAGCAATTAGGGATGGGTAACAAATGCTGGCCCAGCCCAGCGACGCCCACGTCCCGTGAAATAACCTTTTTAAAAACTCCCCCCCTTCGAATACCAGCAGTGGCAGAATGAAACCCTTATGTGGGTATAAATTATCCATTTAAGGCCCTCAATTAGAGTCCAGGCAGGAAGGCCATCCACAAGCCTCCCGCCGCAGACTTAATTCTGCACCATTATTCCCAATCCCGCCTTAATGACTTCCATTGGAATAAATCGATTATTTGTACAGGGGCAACAAAATGCTGTGTGAGGTATTTTCATACATCCAATTAAAGATTTTTCACCCATTATTTGAAGGGTATAGACCTTGCGTTAAAGCAGCAAGAGAGTTTTGATAAAAATGTGTAAAATTCTCTGTGTGGTAACAAAACACTTCCGAATACTTAGCCTTGAGTTTTTCTTAATTTGCCATTCATTCCGCTGCTAACTTGGAGACCCACAGGTCTTGCGTTAGAGGTGGTGAATCGCTGTGACACTATAGCGAGGGGCTACTGTATAGTTGACACACACTGCAGACGGTCAGCTCTGCCATTTAGAACAATTCCAGACAGCATTACTCTGGGAAATAGCTCTGGCTGAAACACCAGCCTCCAATTTGAAAGCTCGGTTTCTGAAGGACAGCATTTACTTTTGAGATTATCGTCGGTGTAATTAAAAAGGCACAAGCACACACTTGCTGTAGAAAAGTGGCCAAAGTCCAAGGCCAAGTATTGGGACCCATATCTACAAGCTTTCCACTTAACTCTCACTGCGGGCTTTGATGTTCCGCCACATCTCTATCAGCAAAGTCATCGGTTACCAAATCCTGGCATCAGCTGTATGTGGCTGACCTGCAGGTGTTCATATTCCTTTGACTGACCTCCATCGTTGCAAGGACTCCGCTCAGATGGCTTACACTCTGTGACCCTGATAATACACGCCTGGTGTCAGGCGAAAACAACTTGAATTGCTATTGGGGGCAAAGGTCCCTTCAAGGTCGGGCACCTGTTTTTCTTATATAGGACGTCCTCAACTTGTGGGATGCCATGTATCGCAGTTTGGGATCCTTCCTGTCATGTTTAAATGACGTGTTTGGCTCTGACTCAAAGCGCCTCAAAATCAAAATTTAAAAGGCAGGGTGCTGATTTGTGTGGTTCCATTCTCTGCCGTTTTAAGCTGCAAATCTTCAAATAGGGTAGTCCCAGGAATCAACGCTCCACATTATTCAGTGCAGGATACGAGAGAGAATGGATGCGATTTAACCACCGCCTTGAACCCGGCGCTGATCTGGGAGCGCCGGTTAAATAGCAGGTAAGGCCAAAATCGAGATTGCGCAGGATGCGAATCAGTCTAACCGGCCCGCTCCAGGTGGTGAGTTCCGGACCATGCCCAATTTTAACGTGCATATAATTTACCCCAAATAGCACAAATTTCCATCGCATTAGCAATATTGAAATCGAATGTAACGGCCTCCTGGGAATTAACCGACTTGCCAGCGAAATATCACCCGGGCGAATACTCCTTGTTAAAAATGTGAGGCTGGTGCAATGGCTGCTGAGGGGATCTGAGGAGGTCATTTCTATTTCCAGGCATGCAGCTCAAGGGCACTGGATCTGTTGCCCCAGTGCTGAGGGTAGGGGGGGGGGGGGGGGGAGAATGGCGGGTGGAGCTGTGGGGGATCCCTCAGTGGGGTTGGGTTTGGTGTGGGGACTGAAGCGTTCCAGGTCAGGGGTCACCCCTGGGCCAAGGGGGGTTGGCGGGGGGGATGCGGTCAGAATGCTTTTCCACAATGAGGCCTTGAAGCCATCTCTAAATATTGTGCTGCCTGTCCTACCAAACGCTTTCAGCACAGAGCCCTGTACTTGGTTCTATGCTAAAGGTCACTTTAACTCCCTTTGACTGTGAGCAGCCTCGAGCTTCACGGCTGAAGGTTACTGCTAATAAGGAATTGGCCTTGTTAGTTGTGAGAGCACCTCAGAGCTGCAGGTCGTGTTTGCTGCTTGCTCTTTCTGGTGGCTGCAAATTCTGGGTGGCATTTCTGTAGCCAGAAAGAATCATAACTTTTTCTAAGATACCTGGGTGCTGGAACACTGGGCTCAGTGGGACATATGAATCCAGAAGGCAATCCGGGTTGACGCAAGAAGACCCCATGTGACCTGGTGTGCAACATTGATCCAAATGGGCCACCTGATGATGTGGCTGAAGAATTGCTTTCACAGTTTGCTGATGTTTTTGTTGCTGGTGTGGTGGGTGCTGCGTGTAACTGGCACGTCACCCCGGGTTAAACACGCTGGAAGTCAAGGATGTTCAACTGCACCTTGCGCACCAGTGGAATGTGTGGATGCCAGGATTTGGTTCCGGTGAGATTGGGCATTGTGGGCGGGTCTGCACGGCTGCGGCTCCTGGACAGAGAATGGCACTGATATGTGGAACAAGTAAAACATTGATGGGCAGATCATTTCTACGACAAAGTTCTGGACATGATAACATACTCCCAGTCTTAGCCTCAATTTCTGTTGAGGAACCTGCGAGGGGTGGTACTTTTTTTTGGGTGAAAATGAGCTGATATAGCTTTGTATTGGTACCAATATGGAACGGTGATGTTTCCTCGTTGATTAAAGGTTAGTGTGATATGTGAAATGTTTCAAATTGTTGTTCCTGTTAACCATTTAATAAACAAAATATTCTCAAATGTTGCTGCAGGGTGTGGTTGCTGAATGCTCCTGCTGGTAGCTACACATTCCAGGATGTCATGCGTTTGTTTGATGCCGCCCCTTCTGCTTCTGTTGCCTGGAGTAAGGAAAGGGAGGATGTTAAGTGACCTGCTGCTAGTGCTGAAGCAGGGGAAAGGGTGCTCTTTCTCTCTTCTGGCATGCTCTGCGCCGGTGTGACTTTCCGGTGTGACTTCCCGCTGTTTAAAGTCTACTGCTGGGAGCTGTGGGAGGGGGAGAGAGAGGCGGACTGATTCGACTGACAATTCGATGAAGGTGTTGAAGAAATGCTTGTGCAGATTGCCGGTGACTTTATTGTACTGTTGATTGTTTCATGTTTAATGCCTGAAGTATGTTTGTTTGTTTCCTGCTGCCCCTTTGCTTTTGTGGCCCGGTGTTAGGAAAGGGAGGATGTAAGATGACCTGCTGCTAGCACTGGAGAAGGAGAAGGGGAACTCTCTCTCTCTCTCTTATGGTGAAGTCTACATCAGTGTGACTTTCCGATGTTAGTTACGCGACCCCCAAGTGACTTTCCACTGTTGAGTGTCTACTGGTGGGATTTACGGGAGGGGGAGAGACAGGCAGATTGATCTGCACGGGCAACTTGATGAAGGTGTTGGAAAAATTATTTTGCAGATTGCCGGGGACTCTATCTTTATGCTGTATCTTTGTGTTTGTACCGGTATCCTGTGGTGGAAAGATGCTTGTGTGTGGATGGCACCATGCCCTTTCCTTGTCGGTTACTGGTTAATGCGATATATGGACTGTTAAGTGGTTTGTTTTTAACTTTCTGCATAAAGATATAGTTGACCATTTAATAAACAAAATATTCTCAGGCTCATGGGTACACGTGCCATGTCTCAGACGGTGATTATTACATCACATTTCAGTCAAACTTCGAAGCCTGAACAGTTTGCCTGAACTCTAGAAGTGTCAGCACCATAGAGGCAGCAACCAACACTCAAACACTCAAGAGCAGGGCTTCAGCACTGGGGATAGCCTCACGACTAAAGGGTGAGTGTGTGGATCAGGGGAGGACACCTGGGCACCGTCTCCCCAATGTTCCCGGCAGGGGTCTAGAGTCTAGGAGTTCCTGATGTGGCCGGGGGTGAGTATGCGGTGCGAGGTTTTCCAGTACAACTGGCTCGACGGATGGCGCTCTGGGAGAAGGCGTGCCGTGTAAGGGTGGGAGAGGCTTAGGGGATTTGAGGCTCCTGGGGTGGAAGCCCTAACTGATTGTCGGTCTTTATTCTTCTCTAACTCCTTACAGATACCAAAATGGATGGTGGTATCGATCCCGCAGAGGATGCCCTGGTGGCAGCCCAGGCGGCCAGACGCTGGGGAATGCAGCAGCGTCAATGCAGGCTGGAGGTGGCATACACGGGTTCATTCCAGGGCTCGAGCAGGGACTTGTGCGGCATTTCACAAGCTACAGCGCACAAGTGCATCCGTGAGGTCACAGATGTCCTGTATGCCCAGGCAGCAGACTATATCAACTTTGAGCTGGACCAGGTCCACCAAAATGCCCGGGCAACAGAATTCTCCACCATCATCAGGATGACCCAGGTCCAGGAGGTAATTGATGGCACGCATGTCGCCTTGTACATACCAGGGCATTGGGGAGTGCCCTTCATTAACAAGGAAGGGGTTCCACTCCCTGAATGTTCATCTCATATGCGACTACAACCTCCACATCATGCACGTGTGTGCACACTTCCAGGTAGCGTGCATGACAGTGACATCCTTGGACACTCGGAGATCCCCAGTCTCTTTGAGGACCACCCCAGGATGATGGGTTGGCTCTTGGGGAATAAGGAGTACTTGCTGAGGCCCTGTCTGATTGCGCCAGTGCGGAGGCCGAAAACTGATGTGGAGAGCCGGTATAGCAAGCCCCATGTTGCCACCCGGGCTGTCATTGAGTGATGCATCGGACTGTTGAAAATATGGTTCTGATGCCTGGACTGCTCTGATGGTGCCCTGCAGGACCCCCGCCCCCGAGGGTCTCCTGTTTTATGTTGACCTGCTGTGCCCTAAACAAGCTGGCACAGCAGCGGGGCGAGATGCTGGAGCAGGAGGAGGGACATACGGCCTCATCTGACGAGAAGGTACCCGGGAGAACCAGCAGGAGGTGCTGGAGGATGGAGAACTGGTGGCGGCAAGGGTCCGGCATGCTCAGAGGACCAGGGAGGCCCTCATCATCAGCTGATTCTCATGGGACCAGGCTTTATTCGTCAACTCACCCCTCCCCACCCCCACTCCATTCCCCTGCTTCCCCGTGCATTCCCTTGCTTCGCCCAATCCCCTGCCCCCCGCACCCACTCCCCGACACTCCATTTCCCCCCCACTCGCCCGCTAACTACGCTGTTCCACACTCTGAGGGTCTGTGAAGCATCACCCCAGTGTGATGGGCCGTGTTGTCTGACTCCTTTCTTTCTGCTCATACCCATCCTCTGAATTGGGTCTGCATCGGGGGCGTTTGGTCTTGGAACACTCTGCCCGGAGGTTGGTGGGGTTAGGGAGAGCGGAGGGCAACAAGGGATGTGGGTGGAGGCAGGCCCTTGGTAAAGATTAAGACGACAGAAGCTCCAAATGTGTCAGCGGTGACATGTTTGAATTGTGAACATTTGACATTTCCATTCCCCCTAGCTACAGGTAGAGACCACCACCCCCCCTCCCCCCGCCTCCCCCATGCCCCTCACTGCCCACTCAGTCATCCTCAATCTTCTTGAATTTAAGTGGTCTGCTGCTACGTCCAGGTGTGTCCCCAGGATGCCTATCAGAGGTGGAGGGAGCCTGCTGCTTTTCATGCCCTGGGGCCTTTGATGTCCTTGGCAGACATCCTCTGGAGGGCCTGGCACCGGAGGGGTTTGGCCGACTTCCCGGTGCCACTGACATCGCTGTGCCAACCTGTTCTGCCCACTGCCCTTGAGATGCACCGGTGTCAGGAGGGGGGGGGGAATTTGGAACAACTGAAGACCACAGCCGTCTCCTTGTTGACAGACCCTGGGTTGACCTCCAGCACTTCCTCCTCCGTGACAATGTCCCGAGGGCCCTGGGGGACTACATGGGATGGAAGGACAGCTGAAGTGAGCTCCAGGGGCCTCTGCGCCGTCTTGCTCTGCCAATCCTGGCAGCGTCCCATTGTCTGCACCATGGCGGCAATGCCTTCAGTGATGCTCCTCAGTGACTAGGCCACGCTCTGCAGTGCCCCGGCAATGTCCACCTCCGTCTGGAACACATCCCTCAGCGACTGGGACTAGGGGTGGGATTCACCCCTACCCGGCGGGGCGGGGGGTCCCGGCGGGACGGAGTGGCGTGAACCACTCCGGCGTCGGGCCGCCCCAAAGATGCGGAATCCTCCGCACCTTTAGAGGACTCGGCCCGCCCCGGAGTGGTTGGCGCCCCGCCGGCTGGCGTGGAAGGCCTTTGGAGCCACGCCAGCCAGGGCCAAAGGGGCTCTGCCGGCCAGCGCGAGTCCGCGCATGCGCGGGAGTGTCAGAAGCTGTTGACATCATCCCCGCGCATGCGCAGGGGGGTTCACCTACGCATCAGCCATGGCGGAGGCTGATGGTCGGCACGTAGGAAAAGAGTGCCCCCAGGGCACAGGCCCGCCCACGGATTGGTGGGCCCCAATCGCAGGCCAGGCCACCCTGGGGGCACCCCCCGGGGCCAGATCGCCCCCGCAGGACCCCGGAGGCTGTCCGTGCCGCCAGGTCCCGCCGGTAAGGGACCTGGTTCAATATACGCCGGCGGGACCAGCATAGAAGCAGCGGGACTTCGGCCCATTGCGGGCCGGAGAATCGTCAGGGGGGGTGGGGGGGGGGAGCATGCCGACTGGCGTGGCGCGATTACCGCCCCGGCCGAATCTCCAGTGCCGGAGAATTCGGCGGCCGGTGGAGATGGGTTCACGCCGCCCCCCGGCGATTCTCCGACCCGGCGGGGGGTCGGAGAATCCCTCCCATGATGTCAAGGCCCTCAGCCATGGTCGTCGCCACAGACTGAGCCATGCTTTGGACACCACCCCTCAAGTTGCTGACATCGTGCTCCAGCCTTTACAGAGCGGCCACCACCCAGGCAGTGTTGGCCTTGGTGCCACGCATTGTCGGCAACATCCGCTGCAACCGTAGCCTTTGGGACTCCTCCAATCAGCTATGCACTAGCCAGAATGTCGCTGGCATCCCCCTCTGAATCTCACGGCTGCCACTAGCATCTTCATCAGCTCTGGGATAACCAGAGACTGGTTTAGCACAGTGGGCTAAACAGCTGGCTTGTAATGCAGAACAAGGCCAGCAGCACGGGTTCAATTTCCGTACCAGCCTCCCCAAACAGGCGCCGGAATGTGCCGACTAGGGGAATTTCACAGTGACTTCATTGAAGCCTACTTGTGACAATAAGCGTTGATTGTTATTATATTATGTCCCGAGGCTCAGCTGAGTCCTACATCCACCTGATGTGCATCAGGTGTTTCTACATCCACCTGATGTGCATCAGCAACTGTGTGGTGCTCACCAGATTGTGCCCTAGAAGCCTGTGCACTAATGTCGCCCACCGAGGTGTATGTCCGTGCTGGTGGAAGGTGGGAGTGATAGCTGTGATGCCTCGATGGTGGTCTCCTCAGAGCTCTCATCCAAGGTGGTCCCTTGGGTGGCTGGGAGAGGAGGGGAGGGTGACGATACCAGATGGTCTGGCTCCATCAGATGGAGATCCTGCGAGACAATGGCTGTGTGGTCAGTGAGAGGGACGGATCAGTTTGTTGATGTGAACAACTTACTTGAGACAGATCATCTGGGTGACGGGGCAGTGGACCCTCACCTCCGCCACGCAGACCAACCTCGCTGCCGGTGACTGCTCTCTGTTCGCTCGGCCAACCCATGATCTCCGAGGCTTCTCCCCACAGAGGGTGAGGACCCTTCCTTGGTCCTTTCACGCCATTCTTCTCCTGCGGGGACAAAAGCAGCTCCCCTTGTGACGAGGTGCTGAGGCGCGAATCTGGCGAGCCAGGAATGGCGAGAAACTCGTGGAGGCTCATTTCTGGCGCTAAGTACCGTTAAATACGGGCGGCGATCTCGCCAACGCGGCCATCGAGAAACACCCAGCCAATCTCGCCCAAACCAATGTTTCCGTTAAATCGCGCCCAATGTTATAGATATTTTTGACTAATGAGCAAGTGAATTTCAAGACATGATTATTTTAGCCTCCAAAGAATGCTGCATCATCCCTGGTGCGATTGCTGGCTCGATTATTGAAGGTGATAGACCCATAGAGTTCTACAGGACAGCAAGAGGCTCTTCGGCCCATCATGTCGGCACTAGCCAGCAAGCATTTATCTATTCTAATCCCATTTTCCAGCACTTGGCCCGTAGCCTTGTATGCTGAGGTGTTGCAAGTGCTCATCTAAATGATTGTTAAATGCTGTGAGGGTTCCCACCGCTACCACCCTTTCAGACAGTGAGTTCCAGATTCCCATCACCCTCTGGGTAGAAGACTGTGACATTATGAGAAATGTATAGAACTGTAAGGGTTAATGTTATGTCCGAATCAACCACTAGAGGGAGCTAGATGCAAAACTATACAAAGCCTCGGTGTTAAGCCTTCTGGGAGTGTGTTGAGGAGAAGGCTAGCTAGGAAAGGTAGTGTGAGTGAGAGCAGATCATAGTTATTGTATTAGCGTAGAGGTTAGTGGTAGATGAGTGTAGATTTTATATTTATTGTCAGTTGTTTATTATATAGAAGTAAGAGTTCAAATTCAATTAAGTAGTGTAAATAAATCATTAGCTTTGTTTAATATAAAAGCTAGTTGTGGTCTTTGTGGACACTACGCCAACCATCCTAGGATCCGAACCACAAAGAAGACCACAAATACGTTTTCCTCAAATCCCCTCTAAGTCTCCTGCTCCTCACTGTAAATCTATGCCACCTGATTATTGACCCCTCTACTAAGCAGTAAGCATGTTTCTTCCTATCTACACTATCTATGTCCCTTATCATTTTGTAACTTAAATACTGGTCAATGTTAGTCAGTAAGGTCATAAAAGATGTTCATGGGTTTGTACCTAGAGGTGAATACAAATCAATGAGGCAACGTTGAACTTGTCCAAGACCTTGATTGCACTACTGTTGGACCACAATGAAGAGTTTTTGACTAACCTGTCATGGGCAGAATGTAAAATAATTGAAGAAGATGTCGTATAGCTTCACTCACCTGTCACCACGGAGGAGTGATAGTTAGCAAGAGAGAAGGTGGGGGGTGACCTGATAGAAATCTTCAGAATTCTGAAGGCCGGGATAAGCTCAACAGTGATAGCCTGTTTCTGCTGGTTAATGAGCCCGTAAATGGAAGGGAAGTTGGAATTCTTGCCACAGGGTGTGACTGGAATGTGGAATATTTTGCCACTAGCTGTTGCTGAAGTCGAGTCCATAAATTCTTTCAAAGTGAAGTGTTCGAAAGAGCAGCTGCGATGGAGGGAAGAGAAGGGTTAAATAGTCAAACCCTGCTCTTTCAAATTAGCATTTTGGAAAATCTGAAATAAACACGGTCCTTTAAAAAATAACGGGCTATAAATTGATTCGTCCCTTTTTACGGGTGCGGGGATTGTGATGGGTGATTGAACCACATCCTCGCTGGCGAGGCCAACATTTGTTGCCCATCCCTAATTGCTCTTGAGAAGGTGGCGGTCAGCTGCCTTCTTGAACCACTGCAGCCTGTGGTGTAGGTACATCCACTGTGCTGTTAGGGAGCAAATTCCAGGATTTTGACCCAGCAACAGTGAAGGAACGGTGATATATTTCTAAGACCGGATGGTGAGTGACTTCGAGGGGAACTTCCAGGTGGTGGCGTACCCAGGTATCTGCTGCTCCCCAAGAGGTCTGCTCCTTAAAGACCATCTGCAGATATGGTTCCCTACTGACAACCTTCCTCCCCTTCCTCTGATCCCTCTTCAAGCAGCGTGTCCTATTCTGCACAACCTCCACCCATTCTCCCAGTCATGCACAATGCCAGGAGGAAGCCTTAGCAGGGCACCTTTGCCTGGAAACACACAAACTTTTAAGTCACCGGCAAAAATGCTTCAGCATCAGGCAGCCCACTCCTTACAGGTTATTTAAACTTTACCCAATTATAGAAAACCACCCAAAAGCAGAGAACTTCAGCAACAGCCAAAATAAATAATTAAACGTATTAATAGTTCATGGTTCCTTTAAATAGTTCGGGGGGTGGTTGGTGCGGTGGGGAGCAAGGGGTGGGTTGTAGTGAGGGTAAATGAGATGGTCCTTCATGGCGCTGAATGCTGCGGAAGGTTAATAAAAGTCACCTGAATAATAATCTTTATTGTCACAAGTAGGCTTCCATTAACACTGCAATGAAGTGAAAAGCCCCAAGTTGCCACACTCCGGCGCCTGTTCGGGTACAGTGAGGGAGAATTCAGAATGTCCAAATTACCGAACAGCGCATCTTTTGGGACTTGTGGGAGGAAACCGGAGCACCCGGAGGAAACCCACGCAGACTCAGTGGGAACCTGCGGACTTCACACAGACAGTGACCCAAGCCAGGAATTGAACCTGGGACCCTGGCGCTGTGAAGCAACGGTGCTAACCACTGTGCTACCGTGCTGCCCAGCACGGTAAGAGAGGGCTTTACTAAAGAGAGCTTGGAAATAGCAGCACTGGTGTCATATCAATGCTGAAAGCTGATCGATGTCTCACTCCATCTGCTCGGCACACACCTGGTGGAATTCGATGCACTCTCACTTATCCTTTGACCGATTTAGCATCTGCCGCACTTTAGGTCAAAAGTACTTGCCACAGATGGCATTACAGAGCCATAAAAGGGCCTTGCAGCATTCAAAAATGTACACACACTTGGGAGAATTTATGGAGCCAGCAGTGGGAAATGTGGCTGACATAATTAGTTATGAGTCGAAATTGCGATTTCCTAATGGTGGGTTCAAATTTAAAGATGAAGTCATCTGCGTCATTCTGGTACACGGGTCTCACATCGTCCCGTCGTGAATCCTATTTGTGAAATACTTGCATGCCATGAATACTCATCATACTATCTCCTTTTGTAAATATGCCTTACCTTCAAGATGAAGTCAGGCACAACCTGTACTGCACAACCTGGCATTGCAAGGTGGACATCTGTTATATCAAGATGAGTGGGAGGAACATCACGTCTCTTCAGATGAGGATGGCAAGGCGGCTGTGAACGTGAGTGACTTTTTACTGGATTCCAGGACCCTGGAGAGGTACACACTAGAGACTAGGGATAACTTTATATTCACTCAGTTTGCCCAAGAGTGGGGCACCCAATCGATCATTGTCCCATCGCAAGGACTTCAATGGCTTCCTGGGATGTAGACCTGCCCCGTCATCCTTCCTTAGGGAGTCACCTGTAAAGCTGTGTCATCTGCCACCTCCACCAAGGCCACCTTGGTAAGCCGGGAAAGCCTTCTGATGCCATCCATAGGAAAGAGCACCTCCCACCTTTGCATGAGGTATAGAAAAGAGAAAATATGTGGTGAGGCCTTCGCTGAACCATGGGGCTGTTCTCTATTAAGCTTTGACATCTCCACAGCGAAGCTGAAGAGACTTAGACGTGAGATGGGGATAGCAGGACAAGAACGATTAGTAACGTGGGGGGCGGGGGGGGGGGGGCGGAATGACGGTGGAAGACATTTGTAAGAGGCTGAGGTTGAGGGTGAAGAAAAAGTGTCCTGGTCGAATGGAGATGGACAGGAAGTTGTTGCCCTGGTGAAGACTCCCCCTGATTGGCGATTCTTTTACAGCCTGCCCGTACCTGATGCATTGTTGCTTGGCGAATGGTTTCCCCAATGAAAGGCTTCCGCAATCGTAGAATCACATGTGCCTACCGTGTACACAGCTATACTTTAAAGCTTAATTGGCATTGTGTGGGGAAAGGCTGAAAGGAAGGGAGCGGAAGGGGCTCTCAGTTCTGCTTCTGCTGTCAGGAGCGGCGCACATTGTGTATTTATCTTTACCACATGGGTTGAAATGATGTTCCGGACAAACCTTTGCCAAACATTTCCAACCTCCAGCAGATGACTTCTGAGTTGGCTTTTACCAAGGTTAGAAAACCAAACTTTTCTCATTACCTTTTTCCCCAATGTCAAGAATTAGTCTCCTGGTTCTTGTCTGGACTGTTTCCAGGGTTGTAATGTTTTCCTTTTGATTTGCCGATGAGAACTGTATATAGAACTAAAGATGTGGTCTGATAACCGGCTGATAACAAATTCTTAATGACTTCCGCTGATTCGCACTTTGTTGTTTCAGTCAGATTGGACACGCTGAGTGCCAACTGGGTCAGTGTAACCACTGGGGCAAACTCGAAGGCCGCCCAGAGTGGCAAAAGTGGTGGCAGGGCAGTTGGGGGAGTGGGGGGGGGGGGGGGGGGGGGATAAAAAAACAGAATGAACTATTTTCGGCCATTCACTGGTGCCAGGATTCTTTGGCCCTGCCACAGCACACCCCCGCCGGCGGGCTTCCCAGTTGGAATTCCCATTGACAGCAGCGGGAACAGGGAATCCCGTCGCCAGTCAATGGTGGCTGCCTCTGGCTGCCGAGAAACACGGGGCCGGGAGGCCGGAGAATCCCGCCTTACAAAAGGAAACAAACAGGTTTCGGCGATGGAAATGAAAGGTCGAGATATACATCCACATACACTGACTTACATGTAGATTTCCATGTACATCCATTGCAGTCTTTCTTATTTTTCTCACTCTGTTAATGCACAGATTTATGAAGTTGTACATCTATTTGACAATTCCAAAAACTGCGAACCAATGAATAATATCAAAGAACATAATTTAATCTAGTCCTCTCTATCGTGATGATTCTTGATTGTGCAAATTGTGCATTAAATCTAATAACTGTTGCAGGAAGACAGTATTACATCGTGTGAGCCATGTTACACTTTCTAAAGTATATTTCTCTGAGTAAATCGCCTGTGAAGAACAATCTGCGGGATGCTCCGTCGGCGGGATCCTCTGCTTCGCCAGCAGCGCACCCACACCCATGGCTTTCCCGGCGGCGTGGGGGTGGCCACAACAGGGAAACACCATTGGCCGGCTGCCGGGAACGGAGAATCACACTGCGCTGGAATACCGGGCTGGCGGGTCGAAGACTCCCACCCAATGAGAATGGGCAATCCGTATCATCATATTCTCCTTTATCGTGGAAAATAAATCTTTAATTTTTAATGTCGAACTTTTAGTCATATTAATACACAATATTCATTTTTGAAAGTTCATTGTGTGGGAGAACGCCAGGCTGAAGATTTGCCGCGGGCACCTAATACTCTTGCACCGGCCTTGACTACCAAGTCCATTAATGCCCCTGAATCTCCATTAACTACATAGCAATGGGGACTGAAGTTAAAAATAAATTTGCGAAGACATTAAATTTCCATAGCTGTCCTGATCATGCGTTGATCGGTGGAATTCTTGGAAACACAAAGTTTATGGCTGTTGTTTATTATCTGGGTGCAATTGCCCAGTGAAATTAAGGTGTGAGGTTAGCAGAACCCTCACAGGACCCATCAGAGAATGATTTTGGTGCCATTGCGAGAGATGTGATGAGGAACTTCACGAATGTAACTACTTTGCCTCCTCCATTCTTATCCATATTTTATCCTGATTTTTATTCCTCTCTGCAGTACTTACCCATATTTAATGTCATCTGCCAGCATTTTGCCCAGGGATAGATTTATAGTTGTTCATTTTGCCCAGTTTTAGATTTTTTGCAGCTCCCAATCTCCTTACTCAGACTGAACTGCTCTCCCTTGTTTGGTATTGCCTGCAAACTGGATCACTTTGCTTCAAGGCTCTGTTCCTACGCTGTCAATAGAGCTCCTGAAACAGTCCGAATCCCAACATTTGAATTTAGATTTAGATCTATTGTCACGTGTGCCGAGGTAGAGTGAAAGGCATTGTTCTGCATACAGTCCAGGCAGATTGTTCCATACATGAAAATACATCGGGCAAATGTAAATACACAATGTAGACACAGACATTGGGTACAGCATACAGAGAGTTGTCCTACTCAGTGGAGAAGATGTGTAAAGAGATGAGTTCAGTCCATAAGAGGGTCCTTCAGGAGTCTGGTGACAACAGGGAAGTAGCTGTTTTTGAATCTGTTAGACTCCCAGACTTTTGTATCTCCTGCCCGATGGAAGACGTTGGAAGAGTGAGTAAGCCGGGTGGGAGGGGTCTTTGATTATGTTGCTCACTTTCCCAAGGCAGCGGGAGGTGTAGACAGAGTCAATGGATGGGAGGCGGGTTCGCATGATGGACTGGGCTGTGTTCACGACTCTTTGTAGTTTCTTACAATCTTTGGCCGAGCAGTTGCCATACCAGGCTGTGATGCAGCCCGATAGGATGCTTTCTATGGTGCATCTGTAAAAGTTGGTAAGAGTCAATGTGGACATGCTGAATTTCCTGAGGAAGTATAGGCGCTGTTGTGCTTTCTTGGTTGTATTGTCGGTGTTGGTGGACCAGGACAGATTGTTGGTGATGTTTACATCTAACAATTTGAAGCTGTCGACCATCTCCACCTCGGCACCATTGATGCAGACAGGATTGTGTACTTTGCTTCCGGAAGTCAACGACCAGCTTCTTAGTTTAGCTGGCGTTGGGGGAGAAATTGTTGTTGCTACACCATGCCACTAGGTTCTCTATCTCTCTCCTGCACTCTGACTCATCATTGTTTGAGATCCGACCCACTATGGTCGCGTCATCAGCAAACTTGTAGATGAAGTTGGAGCTGACTTCTGCCACACAGTTGTGTGTATAAGGAGTATAGTAGGCGGCTAAGTAATCACCCTTGCAGGGTCCGGGGATGATGGATTATCGGGTCAGGTTGCAATAGGTCCCTTGACACAAATCAGAAAACAGTAAGGAATTCTCTTAATTTTCTCCCTCAGCTATCACCACCGTGCTAGTTACCTCACCATCCAAGGCCCCGAATATTCTTCCAATTTAGAATACTCTATTCCGTTCAGTCCGCGAGGGTAACCCTGAACTTCCTGTCGCTCGGTGGTTTCGATTCTCCAACTCGACCCCACTCTGAATTTCCTGTCCTTGGCCTGCTGCGGTGTTTCACTGACGGTCAATGCAAGGTCAAGGAACACCTCCTCACCTTTCAACTCAGCCTTCTGGTCTCATTGGTGAGTTCAACAATTTCAGACCACAAGGTCTGCCTCCAATTTGTCTCTTTTTTTAAAAAACTGGTTCATTATTTCCTGGTGTCTTTCTTTATTCCTCTACTTTTCAGTCAGACAGCTGTTAATCATCCATCCACACCTCGTTTCGATACATCGGGCGGGAATCACCCCCCCCACCACCCATGGTGTGATTTGCGGTGGCGGTGACCTGCAACGGGAGTTTATTGTCATCAGGACTGAAAGATTCCACCGGCAAGGACAGCCGCAAATTTCTGGCCGTTGTTTGACCTTTTGTTTCTTTACTCATTATCACTCCCTATGGCTTTTGGACCAGGAAACATTTTTTCATTTAATCTCTCCATCCTGTCACCGATCTTCCCTTTTGCGCTTCCTCCCTCACTCACCCTTTCACTTGCTCAACACCCAACTTTCCGCAGCTCTGATGAAGGGTCGCTGACCTGAAATGCCAACCCTATTTCTCTCTCCACAGATGCTGCCTGATCTGCCGAGTGTTCACAATAACAATAATCTTTATTAGTGTCACAAGTAGGCTTACATGACACTTCCGGTGGCGTGGGCGAGCAGGGCGGCCGCAATAACAAGAGCTCCCGCCGGTGGCCGCGATTCACGGCGATTTCGGGGAAATCCCTGAGTCCTCACGCACTCCCCGACGATCGTCGGCCTTTGGGGCCGCCACGAGCAGCCAGCGGGGCCGGTTTAAAAACCGGCGAAGAACCCCGCGCGGGTGTCAGGCGGCGGGGACTGAGGCGCCGGGCCCGGCAGATCAGAGCAGCGGGGCGGAGCTACGAGGAGGCCGAGGCGGCAGGCCCGAGGCCAGGGCGCCATGTAGGGAGGGTGCTCCACGTCGGATGGCTCCCACCTAGGAAGAATAAAGAAGGTTGAAGCCTGGTCCCAGGTGAATGTAAAGGAGAAAGAAAGACGATTTAAGCAAGTTTGGTGAAAGTTTTTTTTTCAAAAAAGAAAAATGTCAGATTGATGAAGGGCAGGAGGGTGAAGGGGGAGAGAGGAGAAAGGAAAGAAGATAAAAAACAATAAGCCGCTAAAGGATGCGAAAAGCAGCGTCGAAGAAAGGAGGAAACGCGGGTTCGCAGCCGAAGGAGAAGACGAGCAAAAGCAAAAGTGTTGACAGGATGGAGGAAGCCGAACTGCAAGGCGGGGCCGCACTACTTACGGTGGCGAAGATGACCGAGGTGATGGTGGTGGAGCTGGAAAAACGTTTGGTGAGGCACATGGAGGTCCTAAGGAAAGAGATGGCGGTCGTGTTGAGGTCATTGTTGGAGGAGGCAATCGGCCCGATGAGGGTGGAGGTGGCAAAGGCATTGGCCGAGGTGAGAGAGCAGGGCGAGAAGATGAAGGAGGTGGAGGAGGCCGTGACACGACACAGCGACCAGGTCACCTCGATGGGGGACGAGCTGCGGAGGGTGGTGGAGGTTAACAGAGGACTCCGAGCAAAGCTGGAAGACTTGGAAAACCGCTCAAGGCGGCACAATTTGAGAATTGTGGGCTTGCCCGAAGGGACAGAGGGCCCAAGGCCAACGCAATACTTCGCTAAGAAGTTGGCGGAGCTGATGGGGGAGGGTGAGAACCCCACCCTGTACGAGCTAGACCGAGCTCATCGGTCATTAAGGCCGAAGCCCAAAGTGAACGAGCCGCCAAGGGCAGTAATTATCTGCTTCCATAAGTTTTGCATGAAGGAGAAAGTATTAAGCTGGGCGAAGCAGGAGCGTGAGGTGCTGTGGGATGGTACTGCGGTTCGGATCTACCAAGACTGGACGGTGGAGTTGGCAAAAAGACGAGCGGCATTTGGGCGAGTGAAGGCGGCTTTGTACAAGAAGGGGGTGCGATTTGGTGTGGTGTACCCGGCGAAGTTGAGAGTAACATATAAAGCCAAAGACTTTTATTTTGAGACAGCGGAGGCGGCTGAGGCGTTCGTGAGGGCAGAAGGCTTGGGACAGACGTGAAGAGCGGAACTGGAAGAGAGACTGTGGACTGTGTTTGAGCGGCTGGAAAATGTACAAATGTTACAACTTTCTTTTTACTGATTTGTATTGAAATTTACTTCTCTTTGCATTGTTACAGAGTTCAAGTTAATGGCGTTCTGTGTTGCGACGGTTAAATGTTACGTTAGTGAATTGTAGGGGTTGGATTGTTGGGTTTGTTTTGGTGTTTCTTTCTCTGGGACTGGGCGGAAGGGGGCGAGAGGTCTTGGCGGGGGGAGCCACCCGCGCTAGCTAACTAAAGTCAGTTAGTGAACGGGGGTGAGGTGAGTGGAGGACTGTGGACGTTGGAGCCTGGATAGCAGGCTTCAATGGGCCTACGAGGCGAGCAAGAGGGGATGGGTGGATGGATGTTGGGGGATGTTTTTGTAGGAGGGGTTCTTGGGAGGGGGGGGAAGGGGTTTGATGTTAACAATGGACAGGGGCGGGTCAGGCTTATGGGGCAGGGCCCGGTGGTATGGTGATGGTGGATAAGAAAGGTGGGGGGGGGTGAGAGACCCCCAGTAAGGATAATCACATGGAATGTGAGAGGGCTAGGAGGTCCGGTCAAGAGGTCAAGGGTGCTTGCACATCTCAAACGTTTGAAAGCCGATGTAGCAATGCTGCAGGAGACTCACTTGAGGGTGAAGGAGAAGGTGAGACTTAAAAAGGGCTGGGTTAGCCAAGTGTTTCACTCCGGATTTGATGGAAGGGCTCGGGGGGTAGCGGTGCTGGTCAGCAAAAGGGTACGCTTCCAGATGGAGAAGGTGGTGGCAGATCAGGGGGGTAGATATGTGATTGTGACAGGGGCACTGGAGGGGCGATTAGTGGCGCTGTTAAGTGTATACGGTCCCAATTGGGCCAATGTGGGATTCGCGAGGAAGGTGTTTGGGGCTATTCCCGACTTGGACACGCATGAGCTGATTGTGGGGGGGGACTGGAACCTGGTGCAGGAGCCAAGGTTGGACAGATCACGGCCGCGTTCGCTGGTCCCATCAGGGGGGGCGAAGGCGCTGGCTGGGCTAATGGTGGAAATGGAGGGGTGGACCCTTGGAGGTTCCTGCACCCAAGGAAACAGGAATATTCGTTTTTCTCAGCGGTCCATAAGGTATACTCGCGGATCGACTTTTTTGTGGTGGGGAAGGCTTTGCTGGCTGGAGTCAAGGGGTCGGAATACTCTGCAATTGCAGTGTCAGATTACGCTCCACGTTGGGTGGATATGGTGCTAGAGAAGGGGGCAGCGCAGGGACCGGGGTGGAAACTGGATGTGGGGCTTTTGGGGAACCAAGTATTCTGTGAGAAAATTGAAAAGGTAATTAAGGAATATGTAGGTTTCAATTGTACGGTTGAGGTGTCGAAGGCAGTCGTCTGGGAAGCTCTAAAGGCGGTGGTGAGAGGTGAGGTAATTTTGTTTAAGGCCAGGGTGGATAAAGAGGAGAGGTTAGAGCGGCAGAGGGTAATAGATGAGATGGTGGAGGTAGATAGGAGGTATGCAGAGGATGGGGACCCAGCGAAGCTGGAAAAGAGGAAGGAACTACAGGCGAGCTTCGACCGACTGTCCACCAGGAAGGCGGTGCGCCAATTGAGACGAGCAAGGGGTGCAGTTTATGAACATGGAGATAAGGCGGGTTAGCAGGTCAGCTCTGGAGGGAGGCAGCGGCAAGGGAAATTCTTCAGGTGAAGGATAGGGCAGGGAAGTTGGTGGTGGCCCCAGTGCTGATTAACAAGGTTTTTGAGGAGTTTTATGAGAGGTTGTACAGGTCAGAGCCACTCGGGGGAGACCGTGAGATGCAGGAATTTCTAGATGGGTTGGAGTACCCGAGGCTAGGGGAGGGGGACAGGGCTACATTAGAAGGAGCAATAGTGGAGCAGGAGATAAAGGATGCGATTGGGAGGATGCAGTCGGGGAAGGTGGCAGGGCCGGATGGGTTTCTGGTGGAATATTATAAAAAATTTAAGGATAGGTTGGCACCCCTGATGGTGGGGATGTTTGAGGAGGCGATAGGGAAGTGGGTGTTGCCGCAAACCTTGGGGCAGGCATCGATTTCCCTGTTACTAAAAAAAGATAAGGATCCGATGGAGTGTGGGTCGTATCGGCCCATATCACTTCTGAATGTGGACGTAAAAGTGTTGGCGAACGTACTGGCGGGTAGGCTGGAGGAGTGCCTCCCGAAGGTGATAGGGGAGGATCAGACGGGGTTCGTGAAAGGGAGGCAGCTGTTTTCGAACATTAGGAGGGTTTTGAACGTTGTTATGGCACCGGCGGAAAGAAAGGAAGCAGAGGTAGTTGTGGCATTGGACGCCGAGAAGGCGTTTGATCGGGTAGAATGGGGGTACCTGATGGCAGTGCTGGAGCGGTTTTGAATTGGACCAAGGTTTGTGAACTGGGTAAAGCTATTATATAAGGAGCCGAAGGCGAGTGGCCGCACAAAGAACATCAGTTCGAGATACTTTTCTCTCCACCGTGGGACGAGACAGGGATGTCCTATGTCCCCCCTGCTGTTTGCACTTGCGATTGAGCCGTTGGCCATCGCATTGAGTAGTTCGGGAGCATGGAAAGGAATAGTGTGGGGGGGGATAGAGCATAGGGTGTCCTTACATGCCGACGACTTGCTGCTGTATGTGTCGGAGCCGAGTGCGTCGATAGGAGGAATATTGGAGCTACTGCGGGTATTTGGGTCTTTCACGGGGTACAAGTTGATCCTGGACAAGAGTGAGTACTTTGTGGTGTCTCGGCCGGGGGTGGGGGCAGGGGTGGGGGGGGGGGGTGCCATTCCGTAGAGCAGGGACTCACTTTAGGTATCTGGGGGTGCAGGTTGCCCGGGAGTGGGGGAGGCTTCGCAGGTACAACATCACTAGTTTGGTGGGGAGAGTGAAAGCCGATCTGGCAAGGTGGGATGGCCTTCCTCTGTCATTGGCGGGTCGGGTACAGGCGGTTAAAATGAATGTGTTGCCGCGATTCCCGTTTATTTTTCAATGCCTACCGATTTTCCTGCCAAAGTCTTTTTTCAGGGAGATTGAGGGAAGGATTACCTCATTCATATGGGGAGGGAAGGTGGCCAGAGTGAGAAAGGTGCTGCTACAGAGGGGAAGGCAGGGCAGGGGATTTGGGTCTCCCGAACCTGATGTATTACTACTGGGCGGCGAATGTGGAGAAGGTGTGGAGCTGGGTCAGAGGGGTTGATTCTCAGTGGGTCAGAATGGAGGAGAGTTTGTGCAGGGGGTCGGGGCTGAAGGCACTTGCAACAGCGCCGCTCCCGATAGCTCCGGGGAAATATTCAGGGAGTCAGGTAATAATAGCTTCATTGAAAATCTGGAGGCAGTTTCGCCAACACTTCAGGTTGGGTTTAGGGTCATGGGAAATGCCGATTTGGGGGAACTACAGATTTGAGTCAGGGAGGTGGGATGGAAGTTTTCGGAAATGGGAAGAGAAGGGGATTAAGACGCTAAAAGATTTGTTTCTTCGGGGTCGGTTTGCAGGATTGAGGGAGCTGGAAGCGAAGTATGGACTAGAGCAGGGAGAAGTGTTTAGGTACATGCAGGTTTGGGATTTTGTCAGGAAGGAGATACAGAGCTTCCCAGAGGAACCGGCCTCCACATTGCTGGAGGAGGTGTTGACGACAAGGGGACTGGAGAAGGGGGCAGTGTCAGCGGTGTATGGAGCGATTTTGGAAGAGGATAAGGCACCACTGGAAGGGATCAAAGCAAAGTGGGAGGAAGAGCTGGGAGAGGTTATAGAGGAGGGGGTCTGGTGTGAGGTGCTCCGGAGAGTGAATGCCTCCACCTCATGTGCGAGGTTGGGGCTGATACAGCTGAAGGTGGTATATAGAACGTACCTCACGAGGGTGAGGATGAGCCGATTTTTTGAAGTAGAGGATGTGTGTGAGCGTTGGGGGCGGGGGGGGGGCGTGAATCACGTTCATATGTTTTGGTCCTGTCCAAAGCTAGGGGAGTACTGGAAGGAGGTGTTTAGGGTAATTTCCAAGGTGGTGCGTGTGAAACTGGACCTGGGTCCCAAGCAGGCCATATTCGAGGTGTCGGACCAGCCAGGGTTGGAAACGGGAGCGGAGGCAGATATCATAGCCTTCGCCTCGTTGATCGCCCGAAGGCGGATCCTGCTGGGATGGAGAGCAGCCTCTCCACCCAGTGCCCTGGCGTGGCGGGGGGACCTGTTGGACTACTTGACCCTTGAGAAGGTTAAGTTCGAACTGAGGGGAAGCTCGGAGGGGTTCTACAAGTCATGGGCACTATTTATTATGCACTTTCAAGAACTGGATAACATTGAACATTAGTTGGGGGGGTGGGTGGGGGCGAGGGGAGGGGGGCTGTGTAGATTAAGGGTGACTACAGGTAATCCCTGATTCCTTTTTGTCATTTGTTTATGTAAACATGCGGGCTGATGTTTGGGGGTTGGTGGGAGGATGGGAGCGTTGTTACTGTTATGGGGATTGACATATCTTGCTGACTGTTGTTTATTGTTGATGGGTGTAAATGTGGGAGAAAATGTGAAAAAGGAGGAGAATAAAAATATTTATTTAAAAAAAAGTAGTCTTACATTAACACTGCAATGAAGTTACTGTGAAAATCCCCCAGTTGCCAACACTCCGGCGCCTGTTCGGATACACTGAGGGAGAATTCAGAATGTCCAATTCACTGAACAAGCACGTCTTTCGGGACTTGTGGGAAGAAACTGGAGCACCCGGAGGAAGCCCACGCAGACACAGGGAGAACGTACAGAGTCCGCACAGACAGTGACCCGAGTCGGGAATCGAACCCGGGTCCCTGGCGCTGTGAAGCCACAGTGCTAACCACCGTGCTACCGTGCCGCCCATAACTTTTTCTGCTTCTACTTTAGAGTTTCCAGAGTCTCTTTGTCAGTATTCAGCTTCTGTTTCATCGCTGTGAATCGAGGAGCTTGCTGTGCAGAAGGTGTCTGCCGCATCTGTCCACGAAGATTTGGTAAGAGTGCAATTTTGTTTAGATGTGCCACCCCCCTGGTCACACAACCTCCTCACGGGCGCCTGTAGCCATCTGGGATGGCCACTTACTAAGGGAAACATGGCCACTTACAAAGAATCATGGGAAATATGGCCATTGCAGGATCCAGGCGAACTCAGACCTTAAGTGTGTATTTGCCACGAGATAACCAGACACTATCGAAACCCCCAGCCGATTTGCATTCTAATGGCTCATTTCCCCAGAACAAAAGACTTGTACTCAGGTATCAGATACAGATACAGACTCATCGGCACCACTCCCTTCACCCAGGAAGCCCAAACAGCCAAGGTCAATGACCGCTCAGGACACGCCTAGCCATCAAGGCACCCGCCCCTTTATTGGCTAAAATCGAAGGCGGTAATCGAAGCCCGCCGAATTATTGGGTTCAAAGCAAAGGACCGCCCAAAAGAGCGCAAAACCCCCGAAGGATAAAAAGAAACACTGCCATGTGTTCAGTCTCTTTTGGCCCCGGCGTACCAGCACTCTCTTGGCCCGGCCTATGCCTGATACCAAATGCAGCACCACGACCAGAAGCAAGTTCAAGACCAACGACCGCTACCAGACGGATGAGCACAGCAGAAACAAAGTCACTTCTTAAGACCCAGCCACACCAGATCCGAACAAAGGCCTTGTTCCTCTGCATAAAGCCGGGTGCCTGAAGTTAAGTACAGGTTGTTGTAGTGTTCGGTGTATTTTAGCTCGTAGTGTTTTATGTTGCATGTCGAAGTAATTCTTGGGTGTAAATAAACTATCATTGAACTTGACCTAACTAACTGGTTGTTGGGTCTTTGATCAATATCCGGTTAAACTTGTGGTGGTATCAACTGATACCTGGCGACTCTGAAAGCAATATCATTATTAATAACTGTCAGATTAATATCTGAATAAAGTAGATACCCCAAACTTGGCAACATTATTGGTGACGCTGGTGGGATAGTATTCCACTCATTAAAAAGAGCAACATTGTTGGTGTCTCCGGTGTGAATTGGCAACATTATTGGCGACATCTGACGGGATTCAACCTAGAAGTGATTTTGGCACTCCGGGAGAACCCACAAAACTTTGCATTAAAAACCCAATTGGGAAAAGTGAAAGAAACCACAAATGTAAGGCCCATATCATCAAATCTCCAAGATTCGGAAGTGTGCATTAACATGCATGCGCACTAACAGGGATATAAGGTAAACTCGTTAGATTTTGTTGTGTAAAACTATCGGGAGTATTGTGGACCGGAAAATACCTAGGCCATACCCGCTGTTCGAATCGCCGCCTTAGTCCCCTGTCCCAAATTAATGGTAGGAAAAGAGTTAATAGAAGCAATGGCAGCAAAGGCAATGGAATGCCTAATGAACCCGCAGGATCCCGAGGTCGCAGCGACCAGTAGAGCAGAGCAGTGCCCCATATGGGAAGAGGAATTGAGAAAGTATTTGAAGGGGAAAGGATGGCCCCTTTGGTCCGAGTTTTGTTCAAATGAAGAGTCAGGTCCAGGAAGCATAGGACAAATCTGGTGGGACAACCTAACCGAGGTACATAAAAATGATGCAGTGAAAGTTCGTAAGCTGATGGCAATCGTGTCCTGTTTGGCACAATTGCGAGGCACAGAGGAGGTTGTGAGGATGCTCTGCAGACAGCTAGATGAGAAAGAGGAGAAGAATGAGGGAAACTATGGTCAATGTGAAATGAAATGAAAATGAAATGAAAATCGCTTATTGTCACAAGTAGGTTTCAAATGAAGTTACTGTGAAAAGCCCCTAGTCGCCACATTCCGGCGCCTGTTTGGGGAGGCTGGTACGGGAATTGAACCGTGCTGCTGGCCTGCCTTGGTCTGCTTTCAAAGCCAGCGATTTAGCCCAGTGTGCTAAACCAGCCCCTATGTGAGAAAATTAATGAGCAACTCTGGGAACAGTTGGTAGCTAAAGATAAAGAGGTGGCTGATGTCAAACGGGCACACCAATCTTGTGTAGTTCACCTTAACAGCTTTCAGACCCAGTATAATAAGGCCTACCAAGATACACAGCGCGCAATTTTGGTACGAGAAGGGACGGAACAGCAGGTAGAACAGCTAAAGAAACAATGCGCAGATTTGAAGACAGCATTACGAGCGCTCCATAGTTCCACAACGGAACAAAGACAGAGTACAGCAGATCAGGCCAAGTGTAGGCAACAAATAGCAAAGTTAAAGTCACTGCTTTCAGTGCAAAACAGCTTCAGAGATACCTTTGGACCGAATTTAGATCAGGAGAATGGCCCCAGTTGGCAAAAACTAAATGAAACCGCCCATAGATATGTGGAGGATACAGAAAATCACAATAGAGCCCCCCAGGCCCCGAAAAGGAAAGCACCCGCACCATTGACTGCACAGGCAGCACCCCCCCCCCCCCCCCCCCATGAATCCAGTCACCACACAGCGCACGTCACAGGATCGTGAGGAGCCCAATTTTGTTTACACCACCCCACTAACCATCACCCAATTGAGAGATGCCTGCGCCAAAATTGAACCATTTGAAGCCACAGCAGACCCGCATAATTTCTTTGAGTACCACACCAAACAGTTATGTACAGTCTGGACGAACCAGAGAAAGTTAAGCTTATAGTCATGAGCCTTGACCCGTCCGTTAGCTCAGCTCTACCAGAACCCCAGAATGTAGGAGGAGGAAGCCTCCAGGAGATGAAGGCAGCTATTTTAGACGCGATTGGCTACAACAGAGGAGATCCCGTAGAAGGGTTGAACCGTTGTAGACAAAAGAAAGGAGAGCATCCGACTGCATACGCAGGATGCCTTTGGATACACTTTAAAGCGGTCTTTGAGGATTTAGTACGCGCACACTTCAATTTCGACAACACAACCACATGGGCCCGTATTTTAGTCTCCCACGCCCAGGTCAGAAAGCTTGTGTAAATTACGATCCCGCCGACGCCACACATAATGAAGTGTGGATTTTAAAGAGACTCCCCAGAGCTTGGGAACAATCCCTACATAGAAAGGCAGGTCAGGAGAAGGCAGAAGCCAATATGAACCCAGTAAGGACACATTAGCACCCCACATGGGTAAATGAGGGTAGGAAGTAAGGACAGAACACCAGAGCACAGGCACCACGAGGATGCTATAATTGTGGACAACAGGGACATTACGCCGCGAATGCAACGCACCCCGAACCAACAACGGAACCAGCAAGTCCCACCTAGGAACACTACCAGGCCTATGCACAGTGTTAGCGCCCATCCAGATAATTCAACCAATAGCACAGATTGATGGTGTTCGGACTCCCCAACTTGGGTCTGCGACACACTCTGGGCCAAATCAGACAGACAAGTAGTCACAGGCACAGTCCGGGGACATCCAGTAGAGTTCCTTTGGGACACAGGAGGATCCCGCACCACTTTAAACTCCTCCACAATGTTTCAGCGCGACAAATTGCCCACCACAGACACCATTACTCTTGGTGGATTTACAGCAGTGATACATTACGGCCCCTGTAGATATTCAAATCAGAAACAGTAATACCACACACCCCATTGTTTTAGTGGATTTGCCTCAAACAGCAGAGCACATTTTAGGAATCGACTTCATGAGCTCACACAACCTTTCCTTTGACCCCGTGAATACGTGTGTTTGGAAAATGGCCAGAACAGCAAGAGCCCCCGCCACGCTCACAGTAGGAGGCTACGAACACAGAATATGCTCAGTGGGAGATTATTGGTTTGACCCACAAGCGATTACCACAGATAAGATGATTAGAGAGGTCCTAAGAAGTCATAAAACATCCTTCGCCCAGCATAAGCACGATTGCGGAAAAATTCCAGGAACAGTCACCATTACAGGTCCCGATCCCAAGCCCCAGAAGCAATACAGTTTCCCACAGCAAGCCGAGGGAGAGATAGCAAAAGTATTTCAAAGTTTGCTAAACCAAGGCGTAATTTGGCCCATAGCCTCAACAAACAATGCCCCAATTTGGCCCGTAAGAAAACCAGACGGTTCATGGAGACTAACCATAGATTACAGAGAACTCAATAAAGTAACTCCATTAGCAGCCCCCACCGTTGCCACGAGTCCCGAAACAATGCTAAAGCAGGGAGTACATGCTAAGTATTTTATGGTACTGGACATTAGCAATGGCTTTTGGTCCATTCCTTTCGATAAGAATTGCCAATACAAATTCGCCTTCACATTCCAAGGACAGCAAGCAATATACATGGACATGCCTTCCGCAAAACTCCCCCTCCATTTTTCACCGACAATTGGCAAACGGACTATCCAAATTTTCCCGACCTGAATGCCTCATTCAGTACGTGGACGACGCTCCTACAAACTGACACAAAGGAAGAGCACGTTAAGCTTCTTTCCGAATTATTAGGTCTCCTACACTCAATTGGATGTAAAGTTAACCCGAAAAAAGCCCAGATCCTAAAAGAAAAGGTCCTTTACTTAGGCACCATTATCACAAACGGAAAAAGAGAGATACAAGAGGATTGAATCGATAGTTAAATTGCCCTTGCCCCACAAACACCGCCCTCACCCACGAAAAAGCAGTCCAATATTAAAAGAAAATATGGAAAATATTAAAGCAGCCCAGCTCGCTGCAGCTGTCCGGCTGGGCGCTAGGAAAAAGCAGAGTAAGGCCTGCTTTGATAAAACAGTCCACTCAGTAGGACTGTCGGTCCTACTGATCGGTAGCAAGTGATGGTTTCCCTATACAACCCAAGTTCGTTCCTCTCCCCTAAATTTACAGGACCCGACTCCATTTCGTATAAAGTGAGCCCCTCTGTATACAAAATCGTACCCTAATGGAAAATCAGGTTGGTTCCATATCAACCAGCTTAAAGTTTATGGAACCCAATGCAGCCACGCACACCACATCTCCCTGGCAATGGCAGATTAGTATGCCCCGCCCACTGACAATCTAGACCGACCCTCCCCCAGCCAGGACAGCATGTCCACAGACCCGACTGTGTCTCCACCCACAGGAACCACTTTCCACCTTGAACTTGATCCTGACGCTAGCGACAGCACTCCAGACTTATTGGAAATCAACGACCAATGGCACAACCGCTGAGGCTCCAGTCGCTCCAGCCCCTGGGACCACGACCAAAACATGTTTGGCCCCCTATACCCCCTTTCACTGACACAGCCACCACCCGACGAGAGAAATTTGGCGCCAGTCGGCGGGCATCCCGCCGTTGGGGGAGAATTTCGCCCCTTATCTCTAAAATGGTTATTTCAAAATAAAAAATGAGGGAGTCACAGACGGTGACGATTCTAATGGGTAATTGAAGTTCAGAAGAGAAAGACAAACAAAACAAGATATCAACCAAGGGTAATAACAGATATTATGCTTGCACCCCCAGGAATATACGAAGAACGAAGAACAAAAAGACAAGAAGATGAAGACAGAATTGATGACCTCCATTATGATCATCGTTGGATCCCGACAGTTGCGCGCGTTATACGCATTTACCACCTACACCACACCGGCCCTGAACATAACCACACAACATGATGCCCCTAGTCCGGACACCACAGCACACATAGAGATACACACTGATACCCCCACAGGGTGCGAAAACATTGCAAAGTGGTATTCCCTCTCCTAGACAGTAGAAGCTCTCTTGGTAATAGCAATACTCTGCAGTGTTGTTCAGACACTTAGACTCCGCAAATGGCGAAGGAGAGTCTCCCGCTCCCCGACATATACACACTCCGAGTCCCTTTCTTTGGAATCTACCAAACCCCACAAACCTTTTAAACCTTTTTACTGACAAAATAAAGGTTGTATTTTTCTATGAGTGTAATGACTTAAGTAGAAATGTGATGCTGCTGTTGTTTAAAATGTTTGTACTGTATTATAAGTTCTGTTTGATATTTGCCAGCAGCATGAGTGTAGCTTAGGTAATGACAGTTAGTGTTTCCCTTGTGTAAATAAGTTAAATGTGTAATGATTAAATGTTTATAGTGGCCCCTTAGAATTTATGAATGTGTGATGTATTAAAAACTTAGGTAAATGCTCCAAAAACATAGGACAGAGCAGTGTAGAACCTGTCCTTGACCAAGGGTAACCGGCACACCAAAGACGGATGAAGGACCAATAGTGTGATCCACCACGCGTCGCGTTCAGGATCAAAAGGACGGGATGTAGCCATCTGGGATGGCCACTTACAAAGAATCATAGGAAATATGGCCAATGCAGGATCCAGACGAACTCAGAGCTTAAGTGTATATTTGCCACTAGATAACCAGACACTATCGAAACCCCCAGCCGATTTGCATTCTAATGGCTCATTTCCCCAGAACAAAATACTTGTACTCAGGTATCAGATACAGATACAGACTCATCGGCGCCACTCCTTTCACCCAGGAACCCCAAACAGCCAAGGTCAATGACTGCTCAGGACACGCCCAGCCATCAAGGCACCTGCCCCTTTATTGGCTAAAATCGAAGGCAGTAATCGAAGCCCACCAAATTATTGACTCCAAAGCTAAGGACCGTCCAAAAGAGCGCGAAACCCCCGAAGGATAAAAAGAAACACTGCCATGTGTTCAGTCTCTTTTGGCCCCGGCGCACGGCACTCTCTTGGCCCGGCCTATGCCTGATACCAATTGCAACACCACGACCAGAAACAAGTTCAAGATCAACGACCGCTACCAGACAGGTGAGCCTAGCAGAAACGAAGTCACTTCCTAAGACCCAGCCACACCAGATCCGAACAAAGGCCTTGTTCCTCTGCATAAAGCCGGGTGCCTGACGTTAAGTACAGGTTGTTGTAGTGTTCGGTGTATTTTAGCTCGTAGTGTTTTATGTTGCATGTCGAAGTAATTCTTGGGTGTAAATAAACTATCATTGAACTTGACCTAACTAACTGGTTGTTGGGTCTTTGATCAATATCCGGTTAAACTTGTGGTGGTATCAACTGATACCTGGCGACTCTGAAAGCAATATCATCATTAATAACTGTCAGATTAATATCTGAATAAAGTAGATACCCCAAACTTGGCAACATTATTGGTGACGCTGGTGGGATAGTATTCCACTCATTAAAAAGAGCAACATTATTGGTGTCTCCGGTGCGAATTGGCAACACCCGCACCAGCGCAATTCTAAACTGGCCTTAAAGCAGGAAATCTGTAAACCAAATGAAGGCTGACCTTAAATAATAAGCGTGTCGAACCCACTGGAAAGAACAAGCTTCAAATCTACGGAGCAATGTGGAGAGATCTGATACTTGACAGAGGCCTTGAGGCTGCAGAAAGAGGACGCAACCTTTTATTCTTGGAGGATACGGAGCAATCAATTTTGCTGGAGGTGCGCCTGAGACGAGAGCAAGCTATTAATCAAAAGAGCCAATTCTGAGGAGCAAAACCTCATTGTAATCATTCCTCCATCCAGAGCCTTTAACATAGAATTGGCCACTTCACTAAACACAATGGTAATATGTATTAAACATGCCCTTTAATTTTTGCCCTTTGGGTTTGTTTTTCCTTCATGCAGTAATATTATTTATTGTCTAAAATTAATTTCTCTGACGTTCATATAGTTTGACTTCTAAGTCGGCTGCTGCCCATTGTTGAAGCAATTGTAACCCCCAACAACATCCTGTCATAAATTACACTCTTCATTACCAGAACAAACTGAAGCCTGTGGACAGAGAGAAGCAGCTGGAGTTCAGTTCATCAGGGTTGGGCACTCACAGACAAGGGTATCAAGTGTCATGCATCACTTCAGGCTCATCAAACACTAACTAAATTCAGCATCAGCCCCTGGTGTTAAATCACTGACAAAGCTGAGGCCAGGAATAGTCATACTCCGAAGCTAACTTGAACAGAAGATGCCCATTGAAGTTGAACCACTGAACGAGGATGGGTTTAATCGCCACTTATGTCAGAGTCGGACGCCAGCTGAGATAAGCGCTGGCATATCGAGGCTCTACGGAGGCCGAAGGTCCACATCTCAAACTGGACCAAATGGCCAATCAGTTACGTCAAGTGGGTGTGCACGAACACTCAACTGTATACAGACCGGGAGGAATTTTACACTGTAGGACCCTAAAATACTTAGTATTGAATGTCTCTATGCCTCGTTTTGGCAACCAGCCAGGAAGGCTGGCATGATTGTCGCAAGAACAGCATCACTCCGTTTTGGAAAGATAGGTACATCGGAGATGGAATTGAGTAAAAACTTGTTCATTTCTGAAACATAAAATTAGCTATGAATAGGATATTTCCAAATGGAGATTTGACCATGGTTAAGACGAGCGGCACGGTGGCACAGTGGTTAGCACTGCTGCCTCACAGTGCACAGATTCAATACCGGCCTCGGGTGACTGTCTGTGTGGGATTTGCACTTACTCCCCGTGTCTGCGTGGGTTTTCTCCGGGTGCTCCGGTTTCCTCCTACAGTCCAAAGATGTGCAGGTTGGATGGATTGGCCATGATTAATTGCCCTTTGGTGTCCAAAGATATGTAGGTTGGGTGGGGTGATGTGGCTCAGGGATAGGGCGGAGGAGTGGCCCTAGGTAGGAACCTCTTGCAGGGGGTCTGTGCAGACTCAATGTGGCGAATGGCCTCCTTCTGCACTGTAGGGATTCTGTGGAGCTTGAAGCAACTTTTCACTTCGAGCCTCTGGAAGGTCAATGAGGTGACTAGCAGGTGAATGGATTTGAATTTTTCATTGTGAGCCTCTAATCTTCACTCATAGGTGTGCCTTACAGCTGCAGAATGACAGCAGTGTGTTGTTTCTTTATTTGTTCAAGTACAAAGGTATGTATCCTATCAATGAAAGCCAAGCCGCCAGGCTACAATGTCATTATCAGCAAGCGGGAAAGCTTGATGACGGTTTTGGTTCCAGTTGAAACAAAAGTTAATAGCAGTTACTGGAACTTATTGGGAAATAAGCATACAAAGGATACATTATCAAATTTGGAATTTGCTTAATAACTTAGGTGGCAAAATAATTATGTTTTATTTTTCCAGAAGGATCCATAACAAAGACTTGCATCACTTCATAAATACTTTGTTCAATAGGAGTTAAAGTTGGCAAAATTACATTAAATATTCTGTCTCCTGTGTTCTTTTCTGCGGCTGGCAAATCTGAAACATTCCAATGAAAAATATTCCACCAGGCTAACTGAGACAGTTTCCTTCCCGTTTCTCCCCGTTTCTCATCCAATGGGTAGAGAATGATCCCAATGGTTCTGAATTCCCTTGGTAGCCTTGTTCAGACGGCACTCTCTGGACCCTGACCATTGCCATTCTACCACGAGCACCATGGCAACTGAGCTTGCTCCTAACATAGGACAACTTGAAATAGGAAAATGGATATGCTTTGGCATCAGTCATCGCCTCTTCCCTCCATCACCCAAGGCCGCATAGCACCCATCTATATCAATGGGACACACTCACATCACCACATTCTTACACTGTCTTCACCCCGTATCACTGATGGACAATTTCCAGCAGCGATCACCGCTGAGAACCCTGGTTGAAGGCCGACGATATCAAAACCAGAGACAATTATCTAATTCAGCACAAGCTTTCTTGACCACGTTCTTCTTTATCGACTGGGGCGTCAACACAAAATGCGGCTTCATTTATAGCATCTCTTCATTGCTTCATTCCCTTAAATTGTTTTCTAATGTTCTCTTCAGTTTTTACTTGCATAAGGCACTGGCTCATCTCGGGGGCTGGAGCTCCATGAATGGCAATTGCGCTCCTGTACGAAGATGGTGGGGCAGAGGGTGCTGTCATTGGACCAGTAAACCAGAGGCCCAGGCTATTGCTTTGGAGACAAATGGCTCAATGCCCAACACAGCAGCTGGCGAAGTTTAAATTCATAGTCTTAGTAATGGTGAAACTTCATTAATTGACATAAAACCATAATGGCCTTTAAGGAAGAAGAGCTGCCCTATATGTGACAGAAGACCCTCTGAAATGGCCGAACAAACCACTGCCCCCACCCACCATGCAGCCCCCCCCAACACCCACGCAGGGCACCCCCAGCCCGATTGTGAGCATGCAGAAAATGCCAGCGTGGCACCTTGGCAGTGCCACCTGGGCACCTTGACAGTGCCAGGCTGGCACCCAGGTGGCACTGCCAGCGTGCCCAGATTACACCAGTAGTGCCAGGGCACCACCCGGGCCAAAGGGCATGCAGCTGTGGACCTTCGTTCCCCTGGGAGACCCCCACGAGAATCATTCTGTCTTGTCCCCATTTGTGGAGTGTGCGGGGCGGGGGGCTGCAGACCCTCTCATAGTGCGTTCAGGCTGGGAGTCGCTTCGGGAGGCCTCGGAGATCAGGATGCTGTTTAAAAATGGCATCCCGATCTCTCGCTACACTGGGGCGTTCCGACGAGCGGAGCTCCCCACTGTACAAAACGGCGCTATGTGCGACCTCGGAACGCGCGTTCCCCACTGAGGCCCCTTATATAACACATGTCGCACTGCGAGCGCCGGGGAACGCGCGGTCAAAGGCACTCGCTGCGGCATGTTGTTCCCAATTAATTGAATCGTGCCCTCTAAAACAGGGTGAGAGGTTTATTAAAAGGTGTTGCTCACACAATCAAGAGGGTGATCCACTCAAAGTCCGCGCAAACACTCTGCTGCGTCACTACACACCACCTGATTGTAACCAGCAGGAACGTATTCCCAGACACATGCTGCCGTCAGCAGATTTAGCATCGGTTAGGGAGCTGGGGCAGTGTCATTGTCACTGAGCCTGTAACCTGGACATTTAAGGTGTCAATCTCTGGCCCTGTCGCTGAAGGGGTGGGGCTGGGAAATGCAGCGACCCATTCAAAAGCCCATTTACTTCAGCAGGAGCGGAAATTCCACCCTCAGTGTCTCTGGGACCTGGGTTTGAATCCCACCAAGGCAAATGGTGGAATTTGAATTCAGTGTTTAAAAACAACATGCCTGGTCCTTACCTGGCCGTGTGACACCAGACCCGCAGCAACGCGGATGACTCTTTAAACAAAAAAATGGCCTCAGACGTAGGCGAGCAAGCCAAGGCTAATTTGGGATGAGCGATAAATGGTGGCCTATTCAGCAATGCTCACATCCCATGAATGAATAAGGAGAATGCACTCGCATGCACACACATGCATGCATGTGCACACTCTCACACGTACACTTACACCTGTGTGTACACACACATACACACACATAGGATATACAGACATACGTCTACACGGTCAGCATACTCAATTTTCTTAAAGATAATAGCAAATGATAGTGGACAGGATATCAAACACGTTGCTGATTCAATATCATGCCTTTTGCATCTCTGTTGAAGCCCAATTTCAGCCCTATTGATAGCAACCCATTCGTAAGATGACAAACGTACAATTATCAATAAGTTTTCCAACGAAGAATGACAGATTTAATGATTTTATGGGCTGGATAGTTCTCATGGGGGAGGCCAATTTCATTATGATTCTCCCAAATGTCACTGTGCCAATATTAATGCAGATTGCAGGATGCCAAATACTTAACTTGAAAAGATTATGAACACTAAATAAAGGAAATAGTGTTGTAACCTCAACTTTATGACCTGAAGTGCAACCATGTGTCAAAAATTAAAGTCACATCCGATAGGGCGTGGTTTTAAAATTTCACTCAACAGCACTTGGGAAATTGCGCAACCTCTAAGAATTAAATTGTGTCAGAGAGCTAGTCTAGAATTAACAACATGCCAAATTTTATTTCAATGTGCCTTCCATGTGCAATCAGGACATTTTGCTTGAAGTTACTTTTTTTATAATTGTGTTTATTGAGGTTTTACATTTTATAAAATATTACAGATACATGAGCACAGGATGGGACAGGAGGACCACATGGTTCAATACAATCATTAGACAGAACTGGATGTTCATGTCGCCCCACCAGAGACTGAAGGAGAAACAGGATTGGACCATGAAAACATCACAACACAACAAAATGGTGCACACCCTCCCACCCCCGCACAATCCCGCGATCGTCACGGGAAATCAGGAGAAACTTCCGCCGCCATGATCGGGCGCGCACCAACGTACACCCCCTCAACTCCAGCAGCGCCAACGGCACTAATGGTCCACCACAGCCTTCTCTTTCCAGATTACACACCACCGCACCCATTCTTCCAGCGGAGCAAGCAGAGAGGGGAGTGGTTTTTTGGTAAGGAGAGCAGAGGGTAAGCTGAATTTTTGTTTTTAAACTAACTTTTTTCCGGCGTTGTTTTTCTATCAGAGCAGCAAGAACCCGGAAGTCGGCCGTGGGGATTTCTGGGAAGGTGTGTAGTACCTGTATATAAGTTGGGCGGTTGCTAAACCCGAGACACTACACTTGTAGTGTCCCCCATCCTTACACCTCCCCTAACCTAAGGGGTTGAGTGAATATCAGGTAAGCTCTTTCTTTCTTTTTCTTGTTTTTACCGCAATTTATCTCGGGGAGATGGCAGGGAAGGCAGTGCAATGTTCCTCCTGCAGAATGTTTGAGGTGAGGGACACCGTCAGTGTCCCTGCTGATTTCACCTGTGGGAAGTGCACCCATCTCCAGCTCCTCAGAAACCGCGTTAGGGAACTGGAGCTGGAGTTGGATGAACTTCGGATCATTCGGGAGGCAGAGGTGGTCATAGATAGAAGCCTCAGGGATGTAGTTACCATGAAAAATGAAGATAGATGGGTGACGGTGAGAGGGGCTGGGAGGAAGCAGTCAGTACAGGGATCCCCTGTGGTCGTTCCCCTTAGTAAAAAGTATACTGCTTTGGATACTGGTGGGTGGGGGGACTTACCAGGGGTAAGCCATGGGGTACGGGTCTCTGGCGCAGGGTCTGTCCCTGTTGCTCAGATGGGAAGGGGGGAGAGGAGTAGAGCATTAGTCATGGGAGACTCCATAGTCATGGGGATAGATAGGAGATTTTGTGGGAACGAGAGAGACTCGCGGTTGGTGTGTTGCCACCCAGGTGCCAGGGTCCATGATGTCTTGGATCGTGTTTTCGGGATCCTTAAGGGGGAGGGGGAGCAGCCCCAAGTCGTGGTCCACATAGGCACCAACGACATAGGTAGGAAAAGGGATAGGGATGTAAGGCAGGAATTCAGGGAGATAGGGTGGAATCTTGGAGCTAGAACAAACAGAGTTATTATCTCTGGATTGTTTTCCATGTCACGTGCTAGCGAAACGAGGAATAGGGAGAAAGAGCAGTTGAACACGTGGCTACAGGAATGATGCAGGAGGGAGGCTTTCAGATACCTGGATAATTGGGGCTCATTCTGGGGTAGGTGGGACCTCTACAAATGGGATGGTCTGCACCTGGACCAGAGGGGTACCAATATCCTGGAGTGGAAATTTGCTAATGCTCTTCGGGAGGGGTTAAACTAGCTCAGCAGGGGGTTGGGTGCCTGAATTGTAGCTCCAGTATACAGGAGGTTGAGAGTAGTGAGGTCATGAGTAAGGTTTCAAGGTTGCAGGAGTGTAGCGACAGGCAGGAAGGTGGTTTAAAGTGTGTCTATTTCACCACCAGGAGCATCCGGAATAAGGTGGGTGAACTTGCAGCATAGGTTGGTACCTGGGACTTTGATGTTGTGGCCATTTCGGAGACATGGATAGAACAGGGACAGGAATGGTTGTTGCAGGTTCCAAGGTTTAGATATTTCAGCAAGCTCAGGGAAGGTGGTAAAAGAGGGGGAGGGGTGGCATTGTTAGTCAAGGACAGTATTACGGTGGCAGAAGGGATGTTTGATGAGGACTCGTCTACTGAGGTAGTATGGGCTGAGGTTAGAAACAGGAAAGGAGTGGTCACCCTGTTGGGAGTTTTCTATAGGCCTCCAAAAAGTTCCAGAGATGTAGAGGAAAGGATTGCAAAGATGATTCTGGATAGGAGTGAAAGTAACAGAGTAGTTGTTATGGGGGACTTTAACTTTCCAAATATTGACTGGAAACGCTATAGTTCGAGTACTTTAGATGGGTCTGTTTTGTCCAATGCGTGCAGGAGGGTTTCCTGACACAGTATGTAGATAGGCCAACAAGAGGCGAGGCCACATTAGATTTGGTGCTGGGTAATGAACCAGGACAGGTGTTAGATTTGGAGCTACCACTTTGGTGGTAGTGACCACAATTCAGTTACGTTTACTATAGCGATGGAAAGGGATAGGTATATACCACAGGGCAAGAGTTATAGCTGGGGAAAGGCAATTATGATGTGATGAGGCAAGACTTAGGATGCATAGGATGGGGAAGGAAACTGCAGGGGATGGGCACAATTGAAATGTGGAGCTTGTTCAAGGAACAGCTACTGCGTGTCCTTGATAAGTATGTACCTGTCAGGCAGGGAGGAAATGGTCGAGCAAGGGAACCGTGGTTTACTAAAGTAGTTGAATCACTTGTCAAGAGGAAGAAGGAGGCTTATGTAAAGATGAAAGTGAAGGTTCAGTTAGGGCACTTGAGAGTTACAAGTTAGCTAGGAAGGACCTAAAGAGAGAGCTAAGAAGAGCCAGGAGGGGACATGAGAAGTCTTTGGTAGGTAGGATCAAGGATAACCCTAAAGCTTTCTAGAGGTATGTCAGAAATAAAAGAATGACTAGGGTAAGAGTAGGGCCAGTCAAGGACAGTAGTGGGAAGTTTTGCGTGGAGTCCAAGGCGATAGGAGAGGTGCTAAATGAATATTTTTCGTCAGTATTCACACAGGAAAAAGACAATGTTGTTGAAGAGAACACTGAGATACAGGCTACTAGACTAGATTGGCTTGAGGTTCATAAGGAGGAGGTGTTAGCAATTCTGGAAAGTGTGCAAATAGATAAGTCCCCTGGGCCAGATGGGATTTATCCTAGGATTCTCTGGGAAGCTAGGGAGGAGATTGCTGAGCCTTTGGCTTTGATCTTTATGTCGTCATTGTCTACAGGAATAGTGCCAGAAGACTGGAGGATAGCAAATGTCGTTCCCTTGTTCAAGAAGGGGAGTAGAGGCAACCCCAGTAACCATAGACCAGTGAGCCTTACTTCTGTTGTGGCCAAAGTCTTGGAAAGGTTTATAAGAGATAGGATTTATAATCATCTAGAAAGGAATAATTTGATTAGGGATAGTCAACATGGTTTTGTGAAGAGTAGGTCGTGCCTCACAAACCTTATTGAGTTCTTTGAGAAGGTGACCAAACAGGTGGACGATGGTAAAGCAGTTGATATGGTGTATATGGATTTCAGTAAAGTGTTTGATAAGGTTCCCCACGGTAGGCTATTGCAGAAAATACGGAGGCTTGGGATTCAGGGTGATTTTGCAGTTTGGATCAGAAATTGGCTAGCTGTGTTCAGCCTGGAGTTCAGTTACTAGTGGTGTACCACAAGGATCTGTTTTGGGGCCACTGCTGTTTGTCATTTTTATAAATGACCTGGAGGAGGGCGTAGAAGGATGGGTGAGTAAATTTGCAGATGACACTAAAGTCGGTGGAGTTGTGGACAGTGCGGAAGGATGTTTCAGGTTACAGAGGGACAAAGATAAGTTGCAGAGCTGGGCTGAGAGGTGGCAAATGGAGTTTAATGCGGAAAAGTGTGAGGTGATTCATTTTGGAAGAAGTAACAGGAATACAGAATATTGGGCTAATGGTAAGATTCTTGGTAGTGTGGATGAGCAGAGAGATCTCGGTGTCCATGTACATAGATCCCTGAAAGTTGCCACCCAGGTTGATAGGGTTGTTAAGAAGTCGTACAGTGTGTTAGCTTTTATTGGTAGAGGGATTGAGTTTTGGAGCCTTGAGGTCATGTTGCAGCTGTACAAAACTCTGGTGCGGATGCATCTGGAGTATTGCGTGCAGTTCTGGTCGCCGCATTATAGGAAGGATGTGGAAGCATTGGAAAGGGTGCAGAGGAGATTTACCATGATGTTGCCTGGTATGGAGGGAAGATCTTATGAGGGAAGGCTGAGGGACTTGAGGTTGTTTTCGTTAGAGAGAAGGTTAAGAGGTGACTTAATTGAGGCATAAGATGATCAGAGGATTAGATAGGGTGGACTGTGAGAGCCTTTTTCCTCGGATGGTGATGTCTAGCACGAGGGGACATAGCTTTAAATTGAGGGGAGATAGATATAGGACAGATGTCAGAGGTAGGTTCTTTACTCAGAGAGTAGTAAGGGCGTGGAATGCCCTGCCTGCAACAGTAGTGGACTCGCCAACATTAAGGGCATTTAAATGGTCATTGGATAAACATATGGATGATAAGGGAATAGCGTAGATGGGCTTTAGAGTGGTTTCACAGGTCGAGGGCCGAAGGGCCTGTACTGCGCTGTAAAGTTCTATGTTCTATTTACAAGAAAGGAAAGGATTCATCATACCCACCCTTGCAAAAGCAAAAGAAAGTAAATGGACTTGAGTTACATAAATGCGTAACACAACTAAACCCCCAAAAGAAGCCCAGGGCAGAACCATAATTTTGAAGAGAGGAGAGAAAGAGAGGACGAGTAGCAATGACAACATGTCGGACTGTGGTCTAGCCCTCAAGACCTCCCAAGGTAGAAAAGAAGGAAAAAATGAGCAAAGAAAAATCTTCCCGAGCTATTCTACCAGATGATAACACCCACCAGGAGAGAGGAGAACAGGCCACTCGATCAACAAGACAGCACCTTCCCCCCCACGCCCCCACAGCCACCACCCCCCACTCCCCCAGGGGAGAACAACAGGATTTCCACCAAGGCACCACCCTCGACCTATCCCCAGGTCTCTGTGTATCAGAGAGACAAGGAAACAAAACCAGGCCTCCCAAGAAACCACTCCCAACACCCTCAGAGAGGGACATCCTGAGCCCCTCGTGGCAACAGGAAAATGACAACAGCACCGGGCCTGGCCTAGCCCAGCACCAACCAACAGACGAGAAACTATACCTCCAGGTCCTCAGGCATACCCTAAAATGCGCCCCCGTCGAGTATGTACCTTTCCAACCCCATCCAGGGCATTGCATCACAAAAGGATGATTACTCCAGTCTCAGCCAACAGGGGGCAGGAAGGACTCTCGCCCGAGGAGAAGGAAAAACATCAAGGCACCCAATAATTAGGAATCCCGGGAGGGAGGGCCAATTTGCTGGTCCCCAGCACAAATACAGAACCCCCCTCCCAAACCACTGGGCTAGATCAGGACAAGAACCTCAACACAACGCTCACCCCTGTGAAGAGAAAAAAAGGAGAGAAGAAGAGAATCCCCAAAGAGGGGACACCCAGCCGAGCGCGATGCGACCGCCATTGCACAAAAGAATATCTGGAGCACTCTTCCTCCTCAACAACCCAACCACCACAACAGTCCAGGAGAGGAACACCAAGAGAGGCCCAGAGGGAAGAAAAAACTCAACCTCAACAAGGAAACAGAAGGATCCCAGTGCTCCCCAGGACACAAACTCAGCCCTGGCCAAAAGAAAGAAAAAGACATGGATTATTAATTCAAAGAACATAAAAAAACAATAGAGAGAAAAAACTACAAATCCCCCCCCCAAAAAACCCCGAAATGAATGACCTCTAACCTGGAGGTGCTATCCACAATCACAGTGAGGATGAACAAACCCTACCAATCATATCCACCCACCCTTGACCCCGCCCCAGCTCCACTCATCAACTTCATAAACCGGGCAGGGGGTGACAAAAAGCACTCTCCTCCCCCAACCACAAACATTATAAGACACAATAACCGAAAGGAGTAAAATTGTGCACAAATCATACTTCCGACAATTGACTCGAAACGATCTTGCTAACACAGGATAAGGATAATCAACGACACAAGGCATCATGTTCACATTTCACACTCCCCTGCAGGACAAAAGGCAGCAATAAAAAGTCAACACCATGATCAACAGAGAGTAAAGTTCAGGATTACAGAATAACCGTAGGGTAAATTGCAGGATAAAGGCATCTTCAACGTCGCACGAGAAGGTAAAGGCTCAACCAGGACTCTCCAGGATCTCTCATGTATTCCATCGATTAAAGGAAAAGACACCATCACTTCCACTGTTAAAAATGAGTCCGGTGGGGGTGACGTGAAACTATATACAATTAGTGCAATTATGTGCAGTGGTAGGTAAAGAAAAGTCCATGTTGACGGTCCGGAGTCCGTCAAAGGTTCAGCCGGTCCGGTGCTTTGGTGCTTTGTTGGGAGCGGCGTCACGGTGGTGGCGAAGTCGGTGCTGGCGGTGGTGGAAGTGGCTCCGATGGCGGTGGTGGCGGTGCTGATGCTGGCCAGTCATTGGGGAACTCTGGGAGCGATCAGAATTCCTCTTCGTCCTCTTGTGTGGAAAAGGGGAGGGGGGGGTGGCCTGGTGGGGTCAATATTGGCGGCGTGATGGGAGGTGGGGGGGGCGCATTGGTGGGGGGGGTATGTTGGGGTGGAACCTGACGATGCCAGGTCCCTGAGTGAGACGGTATCTTGACGGCCGTCGGGGAACTCGACGTAGGCATATTGAGGGTTGTTGTGGAGCAGGTGAACCCTGTCCACCAAGGGGTCCGCCTTGTGGAATCGAACGTGCCTACGGAGAAAGACCGGTCCTGGAACAGCGAGCCAAGTCGGGACCGACACCCCAGATGTGTACTTCCTGGGGAAGGTAAAGACACGTTCATGGGGAGTGTTATTAGTGGTGGTGCACAATAGTGACCGGATGGAGTGCAGAGCGTCAGGGAGGACCTCCTGCCAGCGAGAGGTTGGGAGGTTCCTGGACCGGAGGGCCAGCTGGACGGCCATCCAAACCGTCCCATTCTCCCGTTCTACCTGCCCGTTTCCCCGGGGGTTGTAGTTGGTCGTCCTGTTGGAGGCTATATCCCTGCTGAGCAGGAACTGACGCAGCTCATTGCCCATGAATGAGGATCCCCTGTCACTGTGGATGTAGGCGGGGAAACCGAACAGAGCGAAGATGGTGCTGCTGGCCTTGATGACGGTGGCAGATGTCATGTCGGGGCATGGGATGGCGAAGGGGAATCTGGAGTATTCATCGACCACACCGAGAATGTACATGTTACGGTTGGTGGAGGGGAGGGGCCCTTTGAAATCCACGCTGAGGCGTTCAAAGGGGCGGGATGCTTTCACAAGGCGTGCAGACTGTCCTTAGTTCCTCGACGGAGTAGGGCGGATTGCGAGCTTTGACCAGATGGTACAATCGAGTGACCCCCGGGTGACAAAGGCTGTCGTGTAGGGCCCGGAGTTGGTCCACTTATGCGCTGGCACATGTACCTCGGGAGAGGGCGTCTGGGGGCTCGTTGAGTTTACCAGGGCGATACAAGGCCTCGTAATTATAGGTGGAGAGCTCGATTCTCCACTACAGGATTTTATCATTTTTGATCTTGCCCCGCCGTGTGTTATTGAACATGAAAGCTACCGACCGTTGGTCCGTAAGGAGAGTGAATCTCTTACCAGCCAGGTAATGCCTCCAATGCTGCACAGCTTCAACGATAGCTTGGGCCTCCTTTTTGACGGATGAGTGTCGAATTTCAGAGGCATGAAGGGTGTGGGAAAAGAATGCCATGTGTCTGCTTGCCTGGTTTAGAGTGGTGGCAAGGGCGACGTCTGAAGCGTCGCTTTCTACTTGAAAAGGCAGTGACTTGTCCACTGCGCACTTCCCGGCCTTGCCGATATCTGCTCTGATGCGGGCGAAAGCGTGTTGTGCCTCGGCCGTGAGGGGGAATTGGGTGGACTGAATGAGTGGGCGGACCTTGTCCGCATAGCTTGGGACCCACTGAGCGTAGTAGAAAAAGAACCCCAGGCAGCGTTTGAGGGCCTTGGGGCAGTGGGGGAGGGGAAGTTCCATGCGGTCGGGGTCGGGCCCGAGAAGTCCGTTTTGGACTATATAGCCGAGAATGACTAACCGGGTCGTGCTGAACACACACTTCTCTTTGTTGTAGGTCAGGTTGAGAAGAGTGGCAGTGCGGAGGAATTTATCGAGGTTGGCATCGTGGTCCTGCTGGTCATGGCCGCAGATGGTGACATTATCTAAGTACGGAAAAGTGGCAAACCGCACTGGTCGACCATTCGGTCCATCTCTCTTTGGAAGACCGAGACCCCATTTGTGACACCGAAAGGGACCCTAAGGAAGTGGTAGAGGCGACCGTCCGACTTCCGGATGGGGAGCTGGTGGTAGGCGGATTTCAGGTCAATTGTTGAGAAGACCCGGTACTGTGCAATCTGATTGACCATATCAGATGTGCGTGGGAGGGGGTACGCGTCGAGCATGTACCGATTGATGGTCTGGCTGTAGTCCACAACCATCCTGTGTTTCTCCCCAGTTTTAACCACTATGACTTGGGCTCACCAGGGGCTGTTGCTGGCCTCGGTAATACCCTCCTTAAGCAGCCGCTGGACTTCGGACCTGATGAAGGTCTTGTCCTGGGTGCTGTACCGTCTGCTCCAAGTGGCAACGGGCTTGCAATCCGCAGTTAGATTGGCACAATGGGAGGGGGGATCGACCTTGAGGGTCGCGAGGCCGCAAACGGTAAGGGGGGGGTAAGGGCCCGCCAAATTTGAGGGCGAGTCTCTGGAGGTTGCACTGGAAGTCCAGGCCCAACAGGAGTGCAGCGCAGAGATTAGGAAGGACATAGAGGCGGAAGTTACTAAATTCTATGCCCTGGACTGTGAGGGTGACTGTACAAAAGCCTTGGATCGGGAGGTAGTGGGATCTGGATGCTAGGGAGATTCTTTGATTGGCAGGGTGGACCGCGAGGGAGCAGCGCCTTACCGTATCGGGGTGAAGGAAGCTTTCGGTGCTCCCGGCGTCCAGCAGGCACGAGGTCGCGTGGCCGTTGATTTTAACCGTCGTCGACACGGTGGCCAGGTTGTGCGGGCGAGATTGGTCCAGCGTCATCGAGGCGAGCTGCGGGTAACCATTGGATGCTTTGGGCGGCTAGCGTGTACGGTTCCGATGTCGGGATGTCCGGAGACCCTGTGGGGGACAAGATGGCGGCGCCCCTGGTGCGCACATTGCGGGGTCGGGACAAGATGGCGGCACCCAGGGTGCGCACATTGCGGGGTCGGGACAAGATGGCAGTGCCCACGGGGCGCCCGTGGCCAAAGGGGGACAGGATGGCGGCGCCCATTGGTAGCACATGGACCCGGGAGGAGAAGATAGCGGCTCCCATTGTGCGTCTGGCGTGGGGGAGGGGGCGATAGCGGGCGCGATCGCAGCAACTGTGCGTGCCTGGCACACAGCCGCGAAGTGGCCCTTTTTACTGCAGGCTTTACAAACTGCAGTGCAGGCCGGGCAGTGTTGGCGGGTGTGCTTCTGCTGACCACAAAAGTAGCAGTGGGGACCCCCGGGGTGCGCGGACCGGCGTGCGGCGCAGGCGTATTGGGAAGGCAGGGTCCCGGCTGAGGAGGTTGTCGGCGGGGTCCAGGAGGGGTAGGAAGGAGTAGAAGGGTGGGCAGCGGGGCGGGAGGGGTACGATTGTACATTACGGGATGCGACCGTAATGGAGAGCACCAATGTTTTCTTTTCCGTCAGTTCAAGTGTGGCCCCTTCCAGTAATCGTTCTCGGATGCGGTCCGACGCAATCCCCGTCACAAAGGCATTGCGCATGAGGAAATTTGCGTGTTCGGCGGCCGTAACGGCCTGACAGTCACAGTCCCGGACGAGTGGAATTAGGGCCCGCCAGAAGTCTTCGATGGACTCACCAGGTAGTTGCGAGCGGGTGGCGAGTACATGCCTGGCGAAGAGCGTGTTCACCTTCTGCGCGTAGTATTCCTTAAGGAGTTCCATTGCTTTTGTGTAATTCGTGACGTCTTGGATCAACGGGAACACGCTGGAGCTCAGTCTGGAGTACAGGACGTTTATCTTCTGAGCCTCCGTTGGCTCGGGGTCCGCAGCCTTGATATAGGCCTCAAAACATGCTAGCCAGTGAGTAAAGTCTTTTCTGGCATCGGGCGAATGCAGGTGCAGGTGATCGGGCTTAATTCGGATATCCATTCTGTGGAAAATCTGACTGTAATAAATTGATGCACGATCAATTGCACAAAGACTAAAGTTGGGTACAACTGTGGCTTTATTACAGTCAGATGCGTGGCCTCCTGCTGCAGCTGGCGAAATGGCAGGGCACTGGAGGTCATACATATTTATACAGTTCTCCATGGGCGGAGCCAGCCGGCAGGAGCTACCGGCGAACCTGCAGTGCAGGTCCTACCTTACATCTCCTATTACAGTGGTTCACCACAGCCCCCATTACCCAAACCCATCAGGATAAACGATACACCTTGCATCAGGATTTCAACAAAGCAAAAATGGCCCCTAACCAAGGACAGGGCTCTTTCGAGTGCAAAATCCCTCTCATGCACCTCTACCACTCTTCTAAAGGCACCCTGCGATCCATCAAAGTGAGCTCTAATGACCTGCTCCACAGAGCCAAAGTTCTCAGTCAAGGCAACATCTTGGGTGGTGGCCATCATCCAATATACACAGTATCACCAAGGCACGAGCCCACTCATCAGTAACTGCTCCACTACCAGCTAGGCCCCAACTCAGCCCACTCTGACTGCCATTAACCAACCAGGATTTTTAATTTATCTCGGCTCTTTTCCACAAAAACGCCAATCAGGAACTCCCAGGGGCATAGCGCAAGACATGGAGCCCAGGAAAAAGCTGGTTTGAAATGTGCATCAGGATAAAATGATGGATTAAAAGATGAGCAGATCTGAACGCGCAAAAATGCAACCGCTCCCGTGCTCACATCATGTGACCCCGCGCCTCTGAAGTTGCTTTTTAATTATGCAGTGCTTCAAATTTCTGGTCCTAATTACTTTGATTTCCTATTCTTAAATTAATTTCCTACTCCTTTTAATATACACGTTCTCCCCTGTTTGCGAGGGTTTCCTCCCACAGTCCAAAATGTGCAGGTTAGGTGGTTTGGCCACGATAAATTGCCCTTAGTGTTCAGAAAGGTTAGGTGGGGTTACTGGGTTACGGGGATGGGGTGGAGGTGTGGGCTTCGGTAGGGCAAAATGGCCTCCTTCTGCTGTGTAGATTCAAAGATTCTATGATGCTATGAGGCCGGAACTGTGCCAAATTCGAAGTCCCTGATTTGTGCTGGATTAGTGCATCTCGGACAATTATGGTGGAAGAGGGTGTACTGTGAATGAACTCAGTGCCCTGGGCTAAGGAGGAGGAGAAAATTATGCCCTGAATTAAAATGTAACCTGGTTGTTCAATTGAATGGTTTAAAACACAAATATGTGACCTCTCAATCGATGTACTTTGATTGCCATTGATCAAGACCTGCTCTTTAACATGCGTGTGAATGTCGGATGAAGACTGGGCTTGACTACAATGACCCCCCACCGCCAACAAGCTCCTCCCCCTCCCAACTCCACCCTTCTTCCGTCCCCGTTTTGCAGTTAAACTACCCTTTTGTGAAACCCTCAGGTGATTAGGTGAGGTGCTGAAGGTTCCAGCACCTGTAGAAACATTTTCCAACATCAGTCAGCATTTTAACGTGAGGTGACTTAAGAATGTTTGTGCTTGAACTCGCTTTTGAAAACTATCTAACTATGATGTATGTTGACACTGAGCTCACCTTCTTTCCATGGAATATGAGTCAGAGAGTCATTGCGGTGCAAAGCGAGGCCATTTGGCCCATTGAGACAAGGCCGACCTTCTTAGATCAATCCAATCAGTCCCATTGCTCCATAGCCTTGAAGATTTATTTCCCTCAAGTGGCCCACCCACCGAATTTCCTTTAATTGTCTCTATTTCTGTCACCCCCATAGGCAGTGAGTTCCAGATCATTATCACTCACTTCATATAAAAGTGAGTGCAGAATCAAAATGTCTTACCTATGAAACCCCTGTCCAAACGAGCCCAGTCTCAGCTATTCAGAATAAGAGTCTTAGGGGTGAAGCAATAGAGACAAAATTCTTGTACTTTGTGTATCTCAGTCCTAAATGGTTACGAATTGGTGCCAATTTCTCCAAGATGGTAAAGGGCTAATAGCACTCAATTTTCATGGGGTAGCTCCCTTGCATTGTCACTCACAGGTCCAGCGGCAGATTTGAACAAGATCAGACAGCACACTAGTGGCAGGAATGGAAAAGTTAGCTGTAGGCGAAACTGAAAAGAAATATACATTTAAAGGAAATGGCAGTAAAGGAAAAGTCAATGCCTTGACCAATCAGAGTCAAGCTTCCTGGATTAAATTTTCAAACAATGCTTGGCAGTTATCTATCAGCCACCACCAACTGGTGTATTCTCCATGGCAACACATCCAGCAATCAAAATCCACATGCCAAACAATCAGCATCCTCTTCTCAACAATATAAAATTATTGTTTCCCTTGACATTGGTATTCTTGCGATTGCCCTGATGAGTATGAGGAACCTGTTGTAAATTCTTAACAATGCCCTTGTTTTCCTTTATAATCTCTGTCCCTTTTGGCTTTCAATTTTTGTAGCTGGACGGTTGCTGAAACACCCCCAGTACGAAGTGCTTCATGGTCTGGCCCAAGAAGACACCCAGGGCAATGCGCTATTTAGTTTGGTCCAATCACATTTTTATGGACTTGGCTAGCAGCCAATTGGCTCCTGTGGAATTCCGGGACTTATTCGGTTCTTGGTTTTGCTTGGCAGAAAGCTCCAGAAGATTCTGGAAGAAAAATGACAGACCCCATTTTGAGTTTAGTTCTGCTTAGTCCAGGAGAGAGCAGGGACACAGGTTTGGACTCTCTCTATCAGCTAAGGCTGACGATTAAAGTTCTTTCCAGCCAGCCTCTTGAACATTTCATTTCTGATGAACAGGCTGCAGTCTCTCTCTGTAGGCCGCCTGTGAAAGCTTAATCTCTGTTTGAAAGGCTGAGGAAATCCCAGTCTGTTATCTCTCCTGAGGTTTCTAGAGGTCTTGATCTCTCTCTCTCCACTGCAGTTAGTTCTGACCTGCAGAAACAGCAAGTCAGCTGCCAGGAGTCAGGTGGAAAATCCTATTTTAAATTCTCAGGTAAAGAATTCCAATATTATCTTAGTAAGACTGAAAGTTAATCTGGTGGAGGCCTGCCAGGATTGAATCGACCTGAGGGTTGGGGGGGGGGATCTTCAGTGTGAAGACCCAGGTTGCTAAAAGTGAAATTGACTCCCCAGAAGAATTACTACAGCCTGTGAGGTCTGATTGAAGGCTCAAACTAGAAGGTCTGGTCCAACTGGTGGGTTTCTACGCTCCACATCCCGGGAAGATAGCCGACTACAAAGGCTACAATCTCAGCAGCGAAGATATTCATCTCATGTCCTTTTTAATCCCCATTATTTTGATCCTTCCCTTCCCCATTATGTGTCTGTCTTGTGTGTATGTGGGTGGAGGGTAGGACGGTGTCAGGGGAATAACTAGATTAGCAGACTGTTGTTCTATTATTATACTTGCATGTTTATCTCTTCTCTTCTTATAAATAAAGTCTTTTTGTGTTTTATGTACAAATCAGGGGCTGATCCTCCGATCCCCCGCCGGGTCTGAGAATCGCCGGGGGCTGCGTGAATCCCGCCCCCGCCGGCCGCCGAATTCTCCGGCACCGGAGATTAGGCGGGGGTGGGGATCGCGCCGCACTGGTCGGCGGGGCCCCCCTGGCGATTCTCCGGCCCACGACTGGACGATGTCCCGCTGCTGTAATGCCTGTCCCACCGGCGTGAATCAAAGCACCTCCCTTACCAGCAGGACCAGGCGGTGCGAGCGGGCTCCGGGGTCCTGGGGGGGGGGGGGGGGGGGCGCGGGGTGATCTGGCCCCGGGGGTGCCCCCACGGTGGCCTGGCCCGCGATCGGAGCCCACCGATCCGCGATGGCCGACGCGGAGGTGACCCCCCCCTGCGCATGCATGGGTATGACATCAGCAACTGCTGACGCTCCCGCGCATGCGCGGACTTCCGCTGGCCAGCGGAGTCCCTTCGGCCCTGGCTGGCGTGGCGCCAAAGGCCTTCCACGCCAGCCGCAGTGGAGAAATCCGCACCTTTGGGGTGGCCCGACACCGGAGTGGTTCACCATTCCATCCCGCCAGGACCCCCCGCCCCGCCGGGTAGGGGAGAATCCCGGCCATGGTGCCTACAAGTCCTTGGAGCAGTCAAAGGTCACAGTTCTCAGAAGCCACATACAAATTATTGATGAATTCACTTGTGTTGAGACTCCAGGGCTTGTGGGGCTGGAATTGACCGTGCACTCGCCCAGGGTGTCGTAACTTGAGTGCATGATGAAAAGCTTCGACAGAACGCCTTTTTTCAACAAGACTCCATGAAGACCGTAAAGAACGAGCATCTGAATTCGCCTGAATCTGTCTGGAAATGGTTTCAGGTTATATTTAAGCAGTTTCACCATTAGCCTGGCTCTCCATGTCTGTCAATTTAGACATGTTGGGAGAGTTACTCCCGTTATGTCTCTGTCAGGCTCTGATGTACCAATTGTGAGATGCCATGTCAGAACATTGAGGGTTCTGTTTTAAACAGTGCAGCGATGCAGAAAGTGGGCTGTGGCATTTTGCAGCACAGAACCTTTATCACCAAGATTTGCAGTCGTGGTAACTTAACCACAAAAAGGTCGTCTAAACGAGGTGGTGAAGGCTAACCTTTTTTAATATGTAAAAATAATACAACTTAACAGTATGGGTGAAAAATGGGAGCAACTGGCTAAACATTGAAATAAGAGTAACAGAATAGAATCAGAACTAACGACAATTAAATGATAATATACAAAGGTAACAATAACAGCCAATGACCTCACAGCACTTACTGAGGAGATCGGCAATGGATTTAAATAAGAAGATGCATAATAATAACACTGTATAACAGTAGTCCTAACAGCATCTCTTGTCATTGAACACTCACTTTTGTCGACATTGGGCATGGCTGTGCCCTGGTATCCCCACTCTTTCCTAAAGATCTGCCTCTTTAGACCAAATTTTTTGATCACCTGACCTAATGCCGCCTCATGTAACTCGGTGTCAAATTTTGCTTGGAAAAGCTCATGCAAACTGCTCTGAGACATTTTTCGGTGTGAAGGTTGCCGGCGGATGCAATCATCACGAGAAATAGAAACATGAATGATCTGTCTGGTAGAAGCGGTCAGATGTGATTTTTTAAAAACAGCAACATTGTAATAGCTTGCTCCAGTTTGAGATTTAAAATAATTCACTGTGTGCAAAAAGAATTGACAAGCAGTTTAGAAGCCAGACACTGTCACAGTCTCGACACAGAAAGGCTTTACACGCATTGAAAGGATGTGGTTCACATTTCACTCAGCTAGCAGAGTGGGGTCTACATGCAGAGCGTGCACTATCTCGCCAGAATCTTTGCATCAAAATACAGAATGTCGTTCAGAGCCAAATATAGGCAGAGTACCTCCAGCCAGGTTCCTTTGTAAGAATTTGGAGCTACGCTTTCTCACCTGGTTGGTTTCCTGAAGAGAACTACATAACACAACCGGCAGCAACAAATAAATGTGCCTGCAATTTGACATTGCAAAGGTCTGATACAGAAAGGTTTCAATTAGAAATAAAGCCATGTTGCCTCTTATGTGCTTAACTATTAAATGCCCTCTGAAAAGGCCTAGCAAAGCATTCAGTTCAAGAGCAATTAGGGGTGGGCAATAAATGCTGGCCCAGCCAACGACGGCCACATCCTGTGCAAGAATAATTTTAAAAATATTCATTCGCGGGATCTGACCGCCACTGGCGAGGACAGCATTCATTGCCCATCCCTAAATGCCCCTGAGAAGGTGGTGGTGAGCCACCTTCTCGAACTGTTGTCTGTGTGGTGTATGTGCACCCACAGTGCTGTTAGTGAGGGTGTTCCAGGATTTTGACCCAGTGACAGTGAAAAAAACAATATATTTCCAACTCAGGTTGGTGCGTTCCCAAATATCTGCTGCCCTTGTCTGCCTAGGCGCTGAAGGTTATACATTTGGAAGATGGCGTTGAAGGAGTCTTAGTGAGTTACTGTGGATGGTACACACTGGTTGCAAGTGTGCGTCAGTGGCGGAGGGAGTGGGTGTTCGAGGCGGTGGACGGGGGCGCCAATCAAGTGAACTGCTTTGGCCTGGATGGTGTCAAGCTTCTTGAGTGTTGTTGGAGCTGCGCTCATCCAAGCAAGTGCAAGCATTCTTGACATGTGCTTTCTAGATAGCGGACAGGCTTCGTGGGGTTGCTTAACCAAAATAAATTGTTTAAAACCACTGCTCGAAGAGATAAAGTTCAGCAATATGTTTACGCCATGCTGAGTGTAAGGGTCCCTCCTGTTTATTCCTTTATTTTCCCTTTCTTTTATTTTGGCATTATTATTTTGATCCATGGACGATTACTGGACATGTACCTTTAAGAAAAGCAGCAGAGTTCAGAGGTTACAGGAGAGAACTCTGCGAGTGTCAGCTGGTTTGAACAGGAGGCTGCAGATTGGTCAGAAGGCGAGAGATGGGGTGGGACTGAGTTTGATTGATTGGCTGGTAGCCAATGAAATGGCTCAAAAGGAAGTACGATGTCTGAGTAAAAGAATCTACAGAAAAACCATTACAGGATGCAAACAAAGACCAGAACCTGCTATCTCTCTACAGAAAAGCTGCGAATACTGCATTTCGAAACTATGGAGAAACCGAATGAATGAATCTACAGAGATCAGTGCAGGCCACAAACAGACGGGCCGGATGCTCTGTCCCTCAGACTAAGTGTTGACGCTGGGACAGGATTCGCGGAGATCTGCGACAGCAAAACTGGTGCCGCAACTGGACTAATTCAGCGACCGTTCAGGGATTAGCACCAGCACCAAGTGGAACACAATCGATTCCATTGAGAAACGGTGTTGGATTTGCCAGTTCCGCGATTGACACTCAGGAGACTGACAAGCTGCAGCTGCATGTAAACCCTGCACTGCCCACACCCACCATCACAACCAACAGGACAGCAGCGAGGAGAGTGACACCCTGTTTTACGGATGCAGAGCTCGAGACCTTGCTGGATGCCGTGGAGGGGAGGCGGCCGACCCTGCATCCCGGCCCGGGAAGGAGGCTGCCAGCCGTCGTCTTTCGCCGTGCCTGGGCGCAGGCGGCAGAGGCTGTCAGTGCCGTCAGCAACACCGTCCGGACTGGCCAGCAGTGCCGTAAGAAACTGCATGACCTCCTCAGGATGGCCAGGCTGAGTAAACGGCGCTGTGCCCCGGGCATCCACTGCTGTCCCACACACCTGTAACCCTACTCCTCCCGAACAGGAGGGCGGTCGAAACCCCACCCTGCACCACATGCCAGCACCCATACCGGTCGCCAATGGCTGTGTGTCCTGGCTGCTGAGGCCACCAGCTACCTACCCCCTGGGCTGCTTGCGTCGGACTGTCGGAGGAGGCGGCCCATAAACGCTGGAAGCAGGAAAAGACTGGAGGGGGACTGCCGGACATGTGGCCCCTCACCGCAGCATAGCAGAGGGAACTGGACGTGGTTGGTGAGCCCGAGGAAAGTGCGGTTGCCCGGGTGGAGATCGGCATTGGGCGGGAAAGTGAGACCCCGCCGGGTTACGGTTGCCCGTGCGGTTAACGTGTGTCAATCACCCCCAACACCACCCTCACTCCCATACCACCCTCACCCCCACACCACCCCCAGGCCCCACCAACCCACTCCCCCCACCGGCCCGCGGCCTAATCACGCGTCTTGTCTTGTCTCTTGCAGGAGCTGCTCGTGATGGTGCGGGCCCTTCTGGTGACCCCCGACCCCAACCACAGCCATAGCCAGAACCCCAGGTGTCAAGCAGCAATGAGGACACCGAGACGGACGTGAGCCATAGACCTGAGACCCAGGACACCCCGGAGCTCGAGTCCGAGGATGACACTGATTTCCTGTTACAGCTATCTCCAACACCCTCCACCATCCCAGAGACACTGACCCCGGTTGGGCACTTTATTGAAGAGGCTCCTGGGACATTATGTGGTGCGAACCACACACATGCTCCGGTACATCAGGTGGAGGTAGGAACACCCGAGGGGGCAGATGGTCAGAGGGAGGGCCGACCCCAGGGACTAGTTCCACACGGATTTCGGGCTTCTGGAACGGACAGTCCCATCGATCATGGGGATGCAGTCGCAGAGCCAGGGACTACATGAGGGGTTGACGGCGAGCATCCAGCATCTGCAGGCGCAGGTGGAGGAGTCCGACCGCATACAGGAGCAGGAGATGGTTCAGGCCATTCATGCCACCTTGGCCAACACCATACTGGTGGCATCCGTGGTGGAGGCCTTGGGGGGGCGATGGTTTCGGCTGTGGATCAGCATGTCCAAGGCTTGGGGCAATCTGCGTGGGCAGTGGCCGAGGCCCAGGACAGGGTTGCCATCTCAGAGGCAGCCATGCGGCAGAGCCATCTGAACACTGCAGCGCTGCTCCTGAGCAAGGCCCAGTCACAGCAGGCCATGACTGAGAGGGTCAGCAGCATTGCCCAGGTGCCGGGCGACATGGCGCAAACGCGGAGGGAGATGGCCCAGTCCAAGTGGCAGATGTCGCAGCCAGTGGCTGATGTGGCACAGACCCAGAAGGTGGTGGCAGTCACAGCGTGATCTGGCGCAATCCCAGGCGGAGGTGCTCCACTCCATGGCTCCATGGCCGCGAGCAGGCAGACCCAGGTCGAGGCGGCAGCGGGCCTCTAGGACTGACAGTGCTCGGTGGCGGAGTGTCTCTGGAGATAGCTCCGCTTGCACCTCCGTCCCATGGAGTAGCCCAGGGGCCATCAGGCACCCTGAGGAAGGAGGCGGTAAGAAGGCATATGCCCGTGACTTTTATTGCAGTATTAATGTACAGTAAGAAGTCTTACAACACCAGGTTAAAGTCCAACAGGTTTGTTTCAAATCACTAGCTTTCGGAGCACTGCTCCTTCCTCAGGTGAATCAGCAGTGAAAGAGCAGTGCTCCGAAAGCTAGTGATTTGAAACAAACCTGTTGGACTTTAACCTGGTGTTGTAAGACTTCTTACTGTGCTCACCCCAGTCCAACACCGGCATCTCCACATCAGTATTAATATAAGCCTACGTGTGAACTAATAACGATCATTTATTTATTTATTTGTTTGATTATTTATTTATTTAATGCAAGCCTATTTGTGACACTAATAAAGATTATTATTAATAGTTGTATTTCCTGCATATTTCACTTTAATTCTTGTTATAAATAAACATTTGTTGTGTTTACATTTACAAACCTGGTGGCTGTAATTATTTGGCAGCCAAGGGCCAAAACTTGGGTATTTTTGTAAGAATTATTGGTTAACTCACTTGTGTTGTGACTCTGGGGTCCGTGGGGCTAGATTTGACCGCGCACTAGCCTAGGGTGTCGTAACACGAGTCTCACGTTGGCCTGTGGCGGGTTCCTACCTGTAATACATTTGCATGCCATGAATACTCATCAGTATAAAACCTTTCTTAATTACATTCTACCTTCAAGATAAAGTCAGCAGCCTGGAAGAATCTCATGTCACCCGGTTTACGATGGTTTAAAGTAGACATGCGTGAGGTCAGCCACGATTTCCTCATTGAGGTCTCTGGCACAAGGGAGGGGAGCCGGAGAAAGGCAGCTTCCAAGGAGGCTGAGGGGCCTGCAATGATGAGTCACCAGATGAGGGGCGAGGATTGTAGTCTGGTGTCGGGGACATGGCGGAGTGAAAGAGGGATCCAAGGGAGGACAGCGGGTGGGGCTGGGAGCAAGGAGGCGTGAAGTGGGAAGGGCCTGGTGTTCTGGATGGTGGTAACCATCAGTCAAGGTAACATAATGAGGGGTCTAAAGGGAACCGACACTGATGTGCAAACGCATGTCCATCTCAGGGTGCTGGCTGGCAGAGTATGTACAGAGCTTTGAGTTCACCTACAACATTTCAATTACCCCCTGCTGAGAGTGACAATGTCCTTTACAATGCATCGAGCATATGTAAGGATTCTCCTGTTAATCCATGTTTGTCCCTTCTTTAATCCCTTTATTTTCTTCTGTTTTGGCTTTTATAATTTTTGTACCTGGACAAAAATCCACCTATACCTTCAAGATGGACTTCACCTTTAATTTTTTTTAAAAATTCCAGCAGGCTATGTGGTTGCTCCGACATTAATGAAGACATTAATTGATGGATTTGGCTGTTGGTCAATGGACTGTTCCAGATTACCAATGGACCATGCTGATTGGGCAGGTTTTGCTCTGGACTGTTCCTTACTCTTTGAAACTATGTTATTGATTTTAGTTTCGGTTTGATCAAGAAGCTGGAGGGCCACATCCCTGATCTCTCTCTTACCTGATAGACTGTCTAAAGGTTCAACGTAAAGACCTTTCTCCCTCTACTGTCAGATTGTACTGCAAAGAAGTTTAGTCCAGCAACGTCTGCCGGCAGGGCCAGTTGTTTAAAGGATCCTCATTAAAGTCACATGAGTGAACCCTGTTTTTCCTCTGTAAAGCCAAGAAATATTCTGGTGGAGTTGGAAACAAATAAGAATTACACAGGCCTGAGGCAGATCTTCTGAGTGAAGGCCCAGGTTAATAAAAGTGAAAATGACTCCCCAGAGGTAATCCCACAATCTGGGGATTCTGACTGAATGTTCCAGCCTGAGTGTTCCATCCTCGTCAACCACCTAACCGGTAGTTCTCAATCACTCCGTGACCTGGAAGGGCAGTCAGCTGAAAAAACAATTTCGACATCCGAAGCAAGGGCACTCATCTTTTGTCTCACATTAACCCTCTTTTATTTTCCCTTCCCCCTCCCTCTGCCTGCGTATGCCTTGCATGCATTTGGGTAGAGGGTGGGATGGTAAAAGATGGGGGGAAGTAGATTAGCTAGTCTTTATTCCAGTATAACTGTTGCATGCCTTATCTTCATAGAATTTACAGTACAGAAGGAAGCCATTTGGCCCATTAAGTCTGCACCGGCTCTTGGAAAGAGCATTCTACTCAAGCCCACACCTCCACCCTATCCCCATTACCCAGTAACCCCACCCAACACTAAGGGCAATTTTGGACATTAAGGACAATTTAGCATGGCCAATCCACCTAACCCGCACATCTTTGGACTATGGGAGGAAACCAGAGCACCCGGAGGAAACCCATGCACACACGGGGAGAACGTGCCGACTCCGCACAGACAGTGACCCAAGCCGGGAATCGAACCTGGGACCCTGGAGCTGTGAAGCAATTGTGCTAACCACTATTCTACCGTGCTGTCCGATATCTCTATTGTTGTCATAAATAGAGTTGTTGTCTTTCACTTATAAATCTGGTGCCTGCAAGTCATTGGAGCAGTCAAGTTCCAAAGATCTCAGAAACTATATGAGAATTATTGGTAAATTCACTTGTGTTGGGACTCCAGGGCTTGTGGGGCTGGCATTGACCGTGCATTAGCCCAGGGTGTCGTAACACATACAAACATGAATTGGGAGCAGGAGGTGGACCACTCTGCCCTGTGGCCTGCTCCATCATTCAATAAGGTCATGGCTAACTGATTGTAAACTCAACTCTAAATTCCCGCCTACCCCTGTTAATCTTTTGCCTCCTTGCTTATCAAGAATCTACCTACCTCTGCCTTAAAAACTCTGCTTCCACCATCCTTTGAGGAAGGGAGTCCCAAAGACTCGCAGCTCTCTGAGAGGTAGATTGCTCCGCATTCCCTGATTTAAATGATACGCCTTCTTTTTAGACAGTGACCCCTGGTTCTAAATTCTCCCATAAGAGGAAGCATCCTCTCCACATCCACTCTGTCCGGGAAGACCAGCTGAGCCTACAAGTTCAGCCATGCCTAGCAGAGTGGTGAGTACGATACTGGAGACAAACATGAATATTCAATAAAGAGTGAATAAAAAAGGCACAACATCCAGCTGTGACCCACATGAACCCATTAAATATGGACGCTGTGGACGGTTTATCGAAATGCATCAATGAAGGCTCATGATAAATTGAAAGATATTCTTTTGCATGGGTTTCTCCAACACTACTTACCATCGGAAGGCAAGAGAGGCTGGCTGGTGTCTCCTTTATCAACAGCATAAAACCCAGCCCTCTCTTCGGTTCCACAGAAGAGTCAGTCATGTTGGATTTAAAACAATAACTGTTTCAGTCTTCACAAATGCTGCCAGATCTGCTGAGCTTTCCCGGCACTTTCTCTGTTTATTTAAGACTGGCAGGTGACCCACGCCTGGGCATTTTACTATTCCCATTGTCAAAGCAGCCAAGGGTGGCTGGGTGTGTATTCCATCAGATGTTCTCTCCCTGGGAGCTGCCATCCTGCCCTTAAACAACAGCACAGCTAAGCTGCTGATTCACCGTGTGAAGGTAAGCTTGAACCACATCTCAAGCCCAAATAAAGCTCAATCAATGAATGTTAAACACATACAATTTCAGTCAAAAAGGGCTTTAAAATGATGCAAACTACCAGACAACCATCTTGGTGTCAATCACAGTGACGCAACAGGGGAAGGTTATGGTGTAATGGTCAGGTCACCAGACCAGCAATCCAGAGGCCCAGGCTAGTTATGTTCTGAGGATGAGGGTTCAGTTCCCACCATGACAGCTGGAGATGCAGCCCACACAGTTATTGTTAACCATCTGCTGTTGCATCAAACCATGGTTAGGCAATCTCACCCGAGGCAGCAGCTGGTACTTTCTTTTTATTCGTTCAAGGGATGTGGGTGTGACTGGGGTGGCAGTCATTGCCCACCTCTAATTGCCCTTGACAAGGTGTTGGTTGGCTGCCTTCTTGAACCACTGTTGTCCATGTGCTGTGAGGGACGAGTTCCAGGATGTTGCCCCAGGGACAGTGAAGGAACAGCGATATATTTCCAAGTCAGGATATTGGGTGGCTTGAAGGGGAGCTTCCAGATGGTGGTGTTCCCAGGTATTTGGTGCCCCTTCGTCTTCTACACAGTAGTAGGCGTGGGTTTGGACGGTGCTGTCTGAGGTTGCAACACTGGGAACCTCACTCAGAGCTCAGTTTGAAACACAGCTCTGGGCGTTCCTTCCAGTTGCGAGTTAGTGACCACTGCTAATCGGAAGGAATAGGAAAGCAGGAACAGGAGTAGGCCATTCAGCCCGTCGAGCCTGTTCCACCATTCAATACGATCATGGCTGATTGGACACTTCACTGCCTTTTACCCCACTATCCCCATATATTGTTGATAAATTTATCAATCTCCATTTTAAAAATACTCAATGACTGAGTGATGGACATCAATTCAGCCGACATGCTGAGTAGTAGTGAACCGATGCTTTAATAGACTAAAGGTGTGCCAACCTGTAGCTCCTCCCGCACTGCAAGACTGCCCCAGATCGTCGGGCTTTATACCTCCTCAGAGGGGCGGAGCCACAGGCGGAGCCAACAGCAGCACAAATAACATTCCAACAGTACAACAGCAACAGCCAATAACAGAACAGCAATAACAGTAAGTATATACAACAGTGGAGATAATGATAGTACTAGAACAGTAGAACAATAGTGAACATATATACAACAGCCTTACGTGGCCATACGTGGCTCACCACATTCACCCCCCGTTAAGAAAAAAGTCCGGTGGGGGTGAAGCGGACTCACAAGTTCAGTCTCACAGGAGGGTGAATTGGTCGCTGCGAACGCCTCAGCTCCGGCGTGGACACTGGCGTCGAGACCTTCGGCTCCGGGAGCACATCGTCCGCACAACAGGGTCCCGGATAGGGTGACGACGCAGAGGCAGGGCTAAAGGACCCTGTGGGAGATGTTGGTGAAGATGTGGGTGGGGAGGTGAGTGGGGAGGTGGCTGGGAGGGGGCGCGGTGATAATGGACATGGGGGTACCTGCGGGAGCCAGGTCCCGGAGGGAGACTGTGTCCTGTCGTCCATCGCGGTGTGCCACATACGCGTACTGAGGGTTCGCATGGAGAAGCTGAACCCGCTCGACCAGGGGATCGGCCTCATGGCTCCTTGCGTGTTTCCGTCGGAGGACCGGCCCAGGTTTCGTTAACCAGGCCTGGAGCGAGACCCCGGAGATTGACGTCCCGGGAAAGACAAATAGACGGTTGTGAGTGGTCTCGTTTGTGGCCGTACACAGAAGCGACCGGATGGAGTGGAGCGCGTCAGGGAGGACCTCCTGCCAGCGGGAGACTGGGAGACTTCTAGACCGTAGGGCCAGAAGGACGGCCTTCCAGACCGTAGCATTCTCCCTCTCCACCTGCCCGTTCCCCCGGGGGTTGTAGCTGGTAGTCCTGCTCGAGGCGACGCCTTTACTGAGCAGGTACTGACGCAGCTCATCACTCATAAAAGAGCAACCCCGATCGCTATGTACATAGGCGGGGAAACCAAACAGGGAGAAAATGCTGTGCAGGGCCTTGATGACAGTGGCAGAAGGCATATCAGGACAAGGCGTTGCAAACGGGAAGCGGGAGTACTCATCAACAACATTGAGAAAGTACACATTACGGTCAGTGGAGGGGAGTGGCCCTTTGAAGTCCATGCTGAGGCGTTCAAAAGGGCAGGAGGCCTTCACCAGGTGAGCCTTGTCCGTCCGAAAGAAGTGCGGCTTGCACTCTGCATAGATTTGGCAATCCCTGGTCACAACCCTGACATCCTCAGTGGAGTAGGGCAGGTTGGGGGCCTTGACGAAGTGAAGAAGCCGGGTGACCCCCCGGTGACAGAGGTCGTTGTGGATGGCCCGTAACCGGTCTGTTTGCGCGCTGGCGCATTGTGATGAATGATAACTATATAACTGTCCCTTTAATATGATGATCCCTTCAAGACCGGGTTTGGATCCCTGGGGGACTCCGCCTGCAGCTCCGCACCCCAGGGAACTGTATATAAGGTCATGTTCAGTAGGCAGCGTGCAGTGAGCACACTTCTCGGCAGCTGTCTGGTTCTCTGCTAATTAAAGCCTTTGAATTATCAATCTTCTCTCTCGAGTTGTAATTGAGGGTATCTCACGCATATACCGCGGGACAGGGCATCTGTGTGCTCATTGAGCTTCCCAGGGCGATACAAGATGGCGAAGTTACAGGGGGAGAGCTCGATTCTCCACCGCAAAATCTTGTCGTTCTTAATCTTGCCCCGCTGTGTGTTATTAAACATGAAGGCAACTGACCGTTGGCCTGAGGAGAGTGAATCTCCTGCCGGCCAGGTAATGCCTCCAGTGTCGCACAGCTTCCACAATGGCTTGTGCCTCCTTCTCGACGGAGGAGTGTTGAATCTCGGAGACATGGAGGGTACGGGAAAAAAAGGCGACTGGCCTTTCTGCCTGGTTGAGGGTAGCGGCCAGGGCAAAGTCAGACGTAACGCTCTCCACCTGGAATGGAAGGGATTCATCCACACCGTGCATCGTGGCCTTGGCAATGTCGGCTCTGATGCGGTTGAACGCCAAGCGGGCCTCAGCCGTCAGCGGAAAAATGGTGGACTGAATGAGTGGGCGGGCCTTGTCCGCGTAGTTGGGGACCCACTGGGCATAATACGAGAAAAACCCCAGGCATCGTTTCAGGGCCTTGGGGCAGTGGGGAAGGGGGAGCTGGAGAAGGGAGCGCATGGGATCGGGGTCGGGCCCTAGGACACCGTTTTCCACGACATAGCCGAGGATGGCTAGCCGGGTTGTGCGGAAAACGCATTTCTCCTTATTGTAGGTTAAATTAAGGAGTCGGGCGGTGCGGAGGAATTTGTCTAGGTTCACGTCATGGTCCTGCAGGTCATGGCCGCAGATGGTGACATTATCCAAGTACGGGAACGTGGCCCGCAGCCCGTACTGGTCCACCATTCGGTCCATTGTTCGTTGGAAGACTGAAACCCCGTTGGTGACGCCAAAGGGGACCCCGAGGAAATGGAAGAGGTGGCCATCTGCCTCGAAGACAGTGTACTGGCGGTCTTACGGCCGGATAGGGAGCTGGTGGTACGCGGACTTCGGGCGTCATTCTCCGATCCCCCAGCGGGTCAGAGAATGGCCGTTGGCCGCCGTGAATTCCGCCCCCGCCGCCCGCCGAAGTCTCCGAAGGGAGAAAAGTCGGCGGGGCGTCAATGGCGCCGCAGACCTCGGAGAATGGCACGGGTGGGCGCAAGGCAATTGATTCTGGGCCTGCCGATATTCTCCTGTCCGGATGGGCCGAAGTCCCGTCGACATGATGACCGGTCACGTCGGCGTAAATCAAACCTCCTTTCAATCGGCGTCAACCACTGCTCAAGGTTTACGCCGACCAGCGTGGAGGTGGGTGACGGCCTGGGGGGTTGGCCGCTGGGCAGGCGATGGCGTGGCCGCAGTCTGAATGTGTGGGGGAGAGGTGTGTGTAGGTTTTTGTGTGTGTGTGTGTGTGGCGGGGGGGGGGGGGGGGGGGGTTTAGGGTGGGCTGGGCTCCGGGGGAGTGCCGGGAGGGGGGTTGAGTGCCGGGGACGGGAGGATGAGTGCCGGGGAGGAGCGATGGGGGGCTCCGTGCCGGGGAGGAGGATGGGGGGGGTCCGTGCCGGGGAGGAGGATGGGGGGGGGGTCCGTGCTGGGGAGGAGGATGGGGGGGTCCGTGCCAGGGAGGAGGATGGGGGGGTCCGTGCCGGGGAGGAGGATGGGAGGGGGGTGTCCGTGCCAGGGTGGAGGATGGGGGGGGGTCCGTGCCGGGGAGGAGGATGGGGGGAGGTCCGTGCCGGGGAGGAGGATGGGGGGGTCCGTGCTGGGGAGGAGGATGGGGGGGGGTCCGTGCCGGGGAGGAGGATGGGGGGGTCCGTGCCGGGGAAGAGGATGGGGGGGTCCGTGCCGGGGAGGAGGATGGGGGTGGGGGGGTCCGTGCCGGGGAGGGGGATGGGGGGGGGTGGGGTGGTCCGTGCCGGGGAGGGACGTGGGTGGTGGGGGGGGGGCAAGTGATTTGGTCCACCTTGCCAGGCGCCAGCCTCCAACAGTTGGACCACTGCGGTCCATGCCACCTGGCTGGGGGGAGGAGGGGATATGGGCAATGATGACATGTCGTCCCCCCCCCCACCAGGCCGTCATGTTTTCCGATCATCCAGCGATGTTGGCCGCCATGGCGGCAGCTGCAAATGTCCATGTTGCCCTGGATGAGGAGGAGGAGGAGGAGCATGCCAGAGAGGCGGCGCAGGCTGCTGCAGAGGGGCAGGCGGCAGCCGCCCAGGCTGGATGGACACCTGACCGACAGGACGAGGAGGGGGAGGAGGACGTCGCGGCCCCACGGCAACGGAGGCACCCGAGGGCGCCCCGTGTGTACCGGCCCCGGCAGTCATACCAGGACCTCACGGACCGGGAATGCAGGAGGAGACTCCGGATGAGGCGGGAAACCGTGGCACACATCTGCCACCTGCTGGCACACCTGTCACCGCGTGGCACTGGCGGGGGACACCCTCTCCCCGTGTCCGTCAAGGTTACGGTGGCCCTGAACTTTTATGCAACGGGGTCATTCCAGGCACCGAGTGGGGACCTGTCCGGCATATCGCAGACATCGGTGCACCGGTGCATCCGGGCAGTGACAGATGCCCTATATGCCATGGCGCACCGCTACATCCGCTTCCCTGTGGACCGGGCCAGCCAAGATGCCCGGGCCGTGGGCTTCTCTGCCGTGGCCGGGTTCCCCATGGTCCAGGGCGCGATTGATGGGATGCACGTCGCCGTGCGGCCACCTGCAGATAACAGGGCCGTGTTCACTAATAGGAAGGGGACCTATTCGATGAACGTACAGGTGGTCTGCGACCACCGCATGATGATCCTGCACGTCTGCGCCCGTTACCCGGGTAGTGTACACGACTCATACGTGTTGTCGCGGCCATGCATCCCCAGCATGTACGAGGGACGCCATCCCCGGCTGAGGGGCTGGCTGCTGGGCGACAGGGGCTACCCATTGCGATCGTGGCTGATGACGCCTATACGGAGAACCGCTACAATGATGCCCATGTAGCGACAAGGGGAGTGATAGAGAGGTGCTTTGGCGTGCTGAAGCTGCGTTTCAGGTGCCTGGACCTCTCTGGGGGCGCCCTCCAGTATCGGTCAGATAGGGTCGGCCGCATCATTGTGGTGTGCTGCGTCCTGCACAACATAGCCCAGCAGAGGGGCGATGTGCCGCAGGCAGAGGAGGGCGGAGTGGAGGAGCAGCAGGAAGAGGCGCAGTCCTCCCCAGATGAGGGGGATGGTGGCAATGGTCAGGGCAGACGGGCTAGACACGGGCGGGTGGCTGTCCACCGTTACCGGCTGGGCCAGCGGGCACGGGACAGGCTGATAGCCGCCCGCTTCACTGACTAGATGGGCGTGGGAATCGGGTAGTATGGCCGCAGACCGCACACCATGGCAACAGCCGACCACCCACACCCCCCACCCAGCACCCTCACCCCCCTCCCCAACCCCACCCACCCCACCCGCATGCACACCACCCCCCCCATTGCCGATCCACCTGCGGCACAACGGCCGGGCTCACACAGTTGCCGGTGGACGCGTGTCTATTGCAGGCCATGGAGGATGATGGCAACCCGCCCTGCGATGAGCTCCTCGCTCCACATCGTTGGACTATGTCTGACCCATGGCCACAGTACCACCATCCACCCGGACCATCCCTGCATGCGGCTGTGACACTGCAGCGCACGGTCCCGTCCTCTGCCTGGGGGGATGTTGATGGCGGCCCAGGGGGAAGAGGGCAGACTCACCTGGGGCTGAGGTAAGACCACCCCTCACACACACACTTGGGCTCAACGTACATGACACCCCCGCACGCTTTGGACAGAGCACAAAGGCAGCTTCTGTAGGTGTAACATTGAGTTTAATAACCAAAGGAGTTCATGCACGTGCCCTAGCCCCTAAAACACATCTGTGCCCTGCACCCGTGCCAACTTACTCAGTGTCAAATTGTTTGGCCTTACGGGCCCTTTGACTACGCCTAGGTGGTTCCCCAGACGGTACAGCAGAACTGGAGGTGGACTTCTGTGATTCCTGCCCTCTGACACGGGATCCCTTTGGCGGCCGTTTCCTGGGGCGTCCTGGCCTAGATGGGCCAGGCTGCGGCCCGGGCGACTGGGATGGCGAGCTGCCAGCCTGTCCTGCCCGTTGCCCACCCGATGCACCTGGGACGGAAGGGGGGGAGTCCGAGGTGTCGCGGTGTTCCGGAACCTCCCCTACAGGGGGACCCGGGACGGACCACAGCACCTCCTCCTCCCTCGGGGTGCCCGATGGCCCCCAGGCCTCTACATGGGTGGGGGATGCGAACAGACTGGCCATCCGACGCCCCCCCGACATCTGGCGCTGCCAGTCCTGGAGGCCCGTGCTGGTATCGACAGGGGTCTGCAGGTTTGCAGCCATGGAGCTCAGGGGATTGGCAAACCCTGTCTGTGACTGTGCGACACCGGCTCGCACATGGCCAATGGCGCCGATGCCCTCAGCGATAGCCTGCTGAGACTGGGCCATGGCCTGCTGAGACTGGGCCATGGCCTGCAGAGACTGGGCTATGGACTGTTGAGACTGGGCCATGGCCTGCTGAGACTGGGCCATGGCATTGAGCGCCTCTGCCATCTGGCTCTGGCACTGGCTCACGGCCTCCTGTGAGAGGGCAGCCATGTCCTGGGCCACAGACGCCGCCTGCACGGAAAGCCCCAGGCCTCGCAAACCGCTCCCCATGTCTGACACCGTCGCACCCATTGCCTCCACCGCGGACGCCACCCGTGCGGTGTCGGCCTGGGTGGCACGTATGACCGGCACCACTGCCAGCTCCTGGACACGGGTGGACTCCTCCACCTGCGACTGCAGCCGCCGCAAGCCGGCCGTCACCCTCTTCGCTCGTCTCCGGTTCGGTGGTTGCATCGGATCTATGGGTGGGTGTGGTAACTCCAGGAACCCGGGATCCATCTCGGTGGCAGATGTTCGCTTGGGCTGGGCTGCCCTCCGACCGCCCGGCCCCTCTGCTGCTCCTACCTCCACCTGCTGTACCGGGACGGCTGTGTTGTGCGCACCAGTGAATGTACCAGACGCCTCATCACTAAAGTGCCCAACCGAGGTGAGTGTTTCTGCGATGGTGGAGGGTGTTGGTGACAGCAGTGGCGTTGTGTCGTGCTCTTCATCCCACTCTGAGTCCATGGCACTTTGGGGTGGGGGTTCGTCTCCACCCATCCACTCTGTGTCACTGTCCGGTAATTTGGTTTCCTGGGTAGTGCTGTCCCGGGTAGGGGTGTCCTGGGTAGTGGTGTCCTGGGTAGTGGTGTCCTGGGTAGTGGTGTCCTGGGTAGTGGTGTCCTGGCTCGGCTGTGACGGGGGCCTGTGGCTGCCCCTCTCGTCGCTGGGTGGCACACGCCTGCATCGTCGCACCCGCACGAGACGGGGGCGTCGTCTCCCTGTTGCTCCAGGTCTCTCCGTCTCCAGTGGTCTCCAAGGGACATCCTGCGGGCGTCGGATGCCAGAGGGTCCGGGTCTCTCCGTCTCCAGTGGTCTGCGAGGGGCATCCTGCGGGCGTCACATGCCGGAGGGTCCGGGTCTCTCCGTCTCCCGTGGTCTCCGAGGGGTATCATGCGGGCGGTCGGCATCTGCGGGGATGGGTGCCTCGACGTTTGCTCCTGCGATACACAATGAAGCATGCATGGTTAGACACGCAGGCAGTGATCAGGTGATATGGGGGAGGGGGATATAGGGGAGGGGGGATATGGAGACGGGCCGTCGGTGGCTCACTTGCTAGTACGCCCCCGACCTCTGCATCAGCAACCTCCCGGTCCTCAGGTCCGCCAGCCAGTTCCAGGGCCCTTTCCTCATGTTCGGTCAGTGGCCTCTCATCAGCGGGGCCTCCTCCAGTCCTCACATGCTCCCTATTGTTGTGTGCGCGCTTATCCTGTGGGGGGGGGGGGGTGGCAGGGGTAAAAGACAACAGTGTTAGACAGGTATATGAATGCACGCCATCGGTTGCGCGTGTATTGCAGAGGTTAAGGTTAGGGCTGGATTCACTTGGGGAAATGGGGGATATGGGGGAAGGGGGATATGGGGGAGGGGGGATATGGGGGAAGGGGGATATGAGGATATGGGGGTGGGGGGATATGGGGGATATGGGGGAATATGGGGGAGGGGGGATATGGGGGAGGGGGATATGGGGTATATGGGGAGGGGGAATATGGGGGAGGGGGGATTTGGGGGAGAGGGGATATGGATATTGGGCAGGGGGGGGTGAGGCTCACCCTGGCTGCTCTGACGAGGTCGTTCACCTTCTTGTGGCACTGGGTGCCTGTCTGTGGTGTCAGGGCCACAGCGGTGACGGCCACTGCCACCTCCCTCCACAGAGCTGGCTGTGGCGTGGGGCAACTCTGCGGCCGTGCCCGGGATACAGGGCGTCCCTCCTCTGCTCCACTGTGTCCAGGAGCGCCTCCAAATCACGTGACTGGAACCTCGGGGCTGAGCGGCGGGCGGCCATCCGGTCGGGTGTTCCGGTCGGGTGGGGGGGAGCAGCGCGTCCTTATGAGCCGTCACGCCGCACGCCGTGAACCACGTGAACAAGCGCGGATCCCGTCACGTCGCTGCTAGCCCATTCCGGGCCGGAGACTTTGCGACATTTGGGGCGGTGTGATGAAGGTCAGATTTGCGCCGTTTTTGGCGCCGATTGGCAGAATTTGCGCCGATAACGGAGAATTTTGTGCTTCAAGTCTACCATAGAGAAGACGCGATACTGCGCAATCCGATTGACCTTTTCAGATATGCGCGGGAGGGGATACGCATCGAGCTGCGTGTACCGGTTCATCGTCTGACTGTAGTCGACTACCATCCGGTTCTTCTCCCCGGTCCTGACGACCACCACTTGCGCTGTCCAGGGGCTGTTACTAGCCTCGATGATCCCTTCCTCCAGGAGCCGCTGAACCTCTGACCTGATGAAGGCCCTGTCCTGAGCACTGTACCGTCTGCTCCGGGTGGCGAAGGGCTTACAGTCTTGGGTGAGGTTCGCAAAGAGCGAGGGAGGGGCGACCTTCAGGGTCGCAAGGCTGCAGATCATGAGAGGGGGCAGGGGTCCCCCGGATTTTAATGTTAGGCTTCTAAGGTTGCACTGGAAATCTAAACGGAGCAGGAGGGGAGCGCAGAGATGAGGAAGGACGTAGAGCTTAAATTTAGTGTACGACACGCCTTGTATTGACAGGTTTGCAACGCAATACCCCTGGATCTGCACAGAGTGCGAACCGGAGGCGAGGGATATAGTCTGCGAGACGGGGAGGACCCGGAGGGAGCAGCGCCTTACTATATCCGGGTGGACAAAACTATCTGTGCTCCCGGAGTCGAAGAGACAGGACGCCTCCTGCCCGTTGAGTTTGACGGCCATCATAGAATTTCGCTGATGGTAAGACCGGGACTGGTCGAGCTGGACCGAGCTGAGGGCATGCGGAGGACTATCTGTGGCAGCAGCGCGATCACAACATGGCAACGTCGACGCTGTCGGCCAAGATGGCGGCCCCCACGGGTCACATGCGGCGGATGACGCGTCGGAAGGGGGCGGTCCCGGCAGGCACGATGCCACGTTGTGGGGTCTGTGAGCCTCAGGCCAGCCCTGACAGGCTTTTGATTTTGGGGCTTTAGAGCGGCTCAGACATAACTTTGCAAAATGACCTTTCTTGCCGCACTCAATACGCACAGCGTTGCGAGCTGGGCAGCGTTGCCGGGGATGCTGGCCCTGCCCGCAGAAATAACAGCAAGGTCCTCTGGAACTGGCTGGCAGTCGTGCGGTGCAGGAGTGAGGATGCCTGGGTCGGGTGATGGCTTCGCCTCTGACGTCCCCAAGGATGCCGTGAGGTCGGACGGGAAGGCCTCGAGGCTCTGGAAAGCCACTTCTAATGAGGTAGCCAGCTTCACTGTTGCCCCGAGGTCGAGAGCCCCTTTTTCGAGGAGGCGCTGCCGGATATAGCTGGACCGGACTCCAGCCACATTAGTGTCCCGAATCATTAGCTCTGAATGCTCCGATGCAGAGACCGCCCGGCAGTTACAACTGCGGGCGAGTACCCTCAATTCACGAAGATATTCTGCGAGCGACTCACCCTGGTGCTGACGCCGCGTGGTCAGGAGGTGTCGAGCGAGGACCTCGTTGACCGGCCTCACAAACTGTCCCTTGAGTACGTCTACAACCTCCGTATACGAGGCCGCGTCCCTGATTAACTGGAAGATCCTGTGGCTCACCCGGGCGTTGAGGAGACGCTGCCGGAGAAACCACAGCAGTCGAGGATCCGAGGTAGGCCTCGAAGCAACTGAGCCAATGCTCAAAGATAGCCAACGCTTCAGCGGCCTGCGGGTCCAGTTCGAGGTGTTCAGGTTTGAGGGCAGCATCCATTATCAAAAAAAACCTTTAGTCTATTAAATTGATGGACATCAATTCAGTCGAGACGCTAAGTAGTAGTGAACCGATGCTTTAATAGACTAAAAGTGTGCCAACCTGTAGCCCCTCCCGCACTGCAAGACTGCTCCAGATCGACAGGCTTTATACCTCCTCAGAGGGGCGGAGCCACAGGCAGAGCCAACAGCAGCACCAATAACAACATTGCAACAGAGCAACAACCAATAACAGAACAGCAATAACAGTAAGTATATACAACAGTGGAGCTAATGATAATACTAGAACAGTAGAACAATAGTGAACATACATACAACAGCCTTACATAGCCATACGTGGCTCATAACACTGAGCTTTCACAGCCCTCTGGGGTACAGAATTCCAAAGGTTCACAACCCTCTGTGTGAAGAAATTTCTCATCATCTCGGTCCTAACTTGGCATCATCCCGCTTATTTTGAAATTGTGCCCACTGGTTCTGAACTCCCCAACCAAGGGATACACCTTACCTGAATCTACCCTGTCTATCCCTTTAAGTATTTTGTAGGTTTCATTGAGTTCACCTCTCATTCTTCGAGACTCTAGAGTATACTCGTTCTGCCCCAATCTCTCGCCATCCGACAGTCCAGCCATCACCGGAACAAGTCCGGTGAACCTCCGTTGCACTCCCTCTCTGGCAATAATATCCTTCCTGAGGTAAGGGGACCAAAACTGCACACAGTACGCCAGGTGTGGCCTGTCATGATATACAGACACACACATAATGATATACAGATAAGCAGCTAATGGAGAGAGAGAACAGGACATGACCAATAAGCAGGCAGGACACTCAGGGGTGGGATCTGACTATAAAAGACACCAGGCACTCACACTCCGCCTCTTTCCACTGATGAATATCTAGAGAGTCAGTCAAGGGTGTTGTTAAAATCTCACATCTTCACCACGTGGCTAAGAGCTAGTCTGGTTCAGTCAGACAAAATAACCACACTTAAGTTAGCAGAGAGTCGAACTCACAGAGAACTGTGCTAACTGTGCTATTAGTTCAATAAACCTGATTGAACTAACTTCAAGGTCTGGAGTATCTTTTTGATCTAAAAGTTGCAGCCAGTGTTAGACCAGTGCACCTAACACGACACGGCCTAACCTAGCTCCTGTACAGTTGCTGGTGAGCAATACACATGCAGCTATCTGGCAAGGTCCAGCATTCAGCGCGACTGTGATATTGATCGCTGGATAGCCTGCCAACACTCAGTCCAGGACCACACATTCGGAACGGTCACCTGCACCCATGCTTTGCCGTCATCTGCGGAATCGGCAAGACGTCGGTGAAGACAGAAGAAAACGAGAGCAACGCGACAGATGAGCCATTTTGCGATGAGTGCGCTCAAGGTCAGGATTATGCGGATCACTGGAGCTGGGGGCTCTACACAGGCAGGCAGGAAGTTATAGGATTTTGAGCCCCATGTCGCACTGCATAACTACTGTTCTTGTGTCTGCGTGGGTTTCCTCCGAATGCTCCGGTTTCCTCCCACAAGCCCCGAAAGACGTGCTTGTTAGGTGAATTGGACAGTCTGAATTCTCCCTCTGTGTACCCGAACAGGCGCCAGTGTGTGGCGACTAGGGGCTTTTCGCAGCCTTTCGCAGTAACTTCATTACAGTGTTAATGTAAGCCTACTTGTGCCAACAATAAAGATTATTATTATCATTGTTACTCATGGACAACTGAAATGAACCAACCAATCTGCATTTGTGTTCTCTTGCCAAGCACTATAAATGCTAATGAATGGGTTGCATGGTAACTGTTAATCAGGCCTGGATGAGTGTTGCTCCCCCACCCCTGCCCCCATCACCTTGTGTATCATCCATTTAACCCCCATCCCCCCACCCCCATGTCAACACCACGGAGTAATTCACTTCAGAGGAAGAGGCTGACAGTGGGGCTCTGTGAGCGATGTGCTGGGCTGGAATCTTTATCACCATCACATCAATCAGCCTTGCTGTTAAACTGAAATTCAGCTGGAACTAATCGGGATAACTCAGCTGCTGGCCAGCATCACACTCATCAGTCTTAGAAACACCAGTCACCCGATGATTTCCCAGCCTGGCTCCAAGGGTGCAAGAGGAGGAGGTTCTGCTGTAAGCTGGGATGAAGTCAGCAGTCAGAGATCTTCGCCTTGATAAGCCAGAAGACAGGTCCGACCTTTTTATTGAAAAGTCTCAAATGGTGGGTCATGAACGCCAAGTTTAAGAGTGTTCACCAAACTCGTCAATGAGAAGGTCTGATGTTTTACTCAAATTGCTTTATTCCATATTTACCCTTCAATGGTCGGTCTTTGAGATGGAAGAAACGTACAAAGAGCGATCTCTTTCTCGCTCTCTGACACCTATGATGTGAAGATGCCAGCGTTGGGCTGGTGTCCTTTCAACATCCTGCCGCTTTCCCACTGCTTCCCCCCACGGTGTTGGATATTGCCAAGTTACCAACTCAATCAGCCAAGTAACATTCGGGAGGTCTGGGGCCTGAACCCTCGGCGTGGCCCGGCAGAGATGCCTGCTGTATGGAATCAGGTGTATGATTTACCTGAGGGAGGAGCTGCACTCCGAAAGCTAGTGATTCGAAACAAGCCTGTTGGGCTTTAACCTGGTGTTGTAAGACGTCTTACTGTGTGTAGCACCGTCAATATGACGCGAGGCAGGTTGAGGTAATGTCAATTGAAGGCTTTATTAAGCAGAACTTTATCCCCAGCAGCGTGGTTACAGAATGCAACTGCTGAGGGAAATGGAGGGAAAAACTGGGTTCTTATAGCGGCATTTCTGGGTGGAGTCCAGTAGGTGGCAGATCCTATCAGGACCTGGCATCCCTCCACCAATAGCCTGTCGACACGTGGTGTACCGTATTACCCCTAATAAATACCACCACACTGTGCCCACCCCAGCCCAACACCTACATCTCCACATCATAGGTGTCAAAGAGAGAGATCTCTATATGGTGGAGCTCCGAGCAGAACTCAGGAACTCCTTCTCTCCAGAGGACTTTTAAAATACTTCAAATTAAACCCTTTGGCTTCTCCACAGCTAGCAGATGTGACCCCACAAGCTCTCTTAATCCTAACTGGAATATTGTCACTGTTTTATGGGATTGGGGGGATGGGGGTTGGGGCAGGGAGGGTTAAATAGAGCAGCAGGCATTCAAATCAGATTACTTCATTGATTAAGGCAGACAAGAGTCATTTAAAAAAATTGGAGAGGAAGTTTAGTGGGCAAACAGTTAATAAATTGCATGCCAGATAACCAGCACACTGCCCAATTAAACCAAGTGGGGCATGCACCTTCTAGCATTGCAACACATCTTTGTATAGAAACTAATTCTACATGTCCCGTATCTTATCGAAGCCAAGACTTATCATGTGCCCAGTCTGACTCCTTTGGAACAGAGCCCAAAACAAACTGGTATCAATGTCACACTCCAGCCTGTTGTACATCAGCTTTGTTACACTCTCGCAATGTCTGACCTGAGGATATGTGTCGGAGGGTTAAATAAGATCGCACCATTACAGGGTGTTGCTCTTTGAAAAAAAACAAGTTTATTAATAGAATTCCAAATTTCTATTCAGAAACCACCTTTTAATTTTGCAAAATCGCATAAGAAATTCTTTGCGTTGGATTGCATCTGAGATAATGTTCTTACAACTCTTCTTCATTTGTTATCAGATAAATGTGCCAGCACTGCAGACACGCAAGCAGTAGCAGATAGGCGGCAAGCTGCCCCGATTTTATATTTCCAGGTTCGATACTTCAAACAGCAGAGGCCACAGGTCTCCTCCCTCACAAGAGCTTCCTACCTGGTTAACACTGTGCTCAGTGATGGGCAGACTGAGGCTCATCTGGGTCCTGAGTACGGCCCATGAGATGTTTTGTTGACCGTTACCCAGACACGGGGTTGCCACATTCCACTTGTTTCCATCCACGTAATTTTCCGGTTTGATTGAAGCGATACGCATGTAAAGGGTAAGTGAAGTGAGGAGCGTGCCGATTGCTCACAACATTGACTGTACAAAGTCTTACAACACCAGGTTAAAGTCCAACAGGTTTGTTTCGATGTCACTAGCTTTCGGAGCGCTGCTCCTTCCTCAGGTGAATGCAGAGGTCTGTTCCAGAAACACATATATAGACAAATTCAAAGATGCCAAACAATGCTTGGAATGCGACCATGAGCAGGTGATTAAATCTTTACAGATCCAGAGATGGGGTAACCCCAGGTTAAAGAGGTGTGAATTGTATCAATCCAGGACAGTTGGTAGGATTTTGCAGGCCAGATGGTGGGGGATGAATGTAATGCGACATGAATCCCAGGTCCCGGTTGAGGCCGCACTCATGTGTGCGGAACTTGGCTATAAGCTTCTGCTCGGCGATTCTGCATTGTCGCGCGTCCTGAAGGCCGCCTTGGAGAACGCTTACCCGGAGATCAGAGGCTGAATGCCCTTGACTGCTGAAGTGTTCCCCGACTGGAAGGGAACATTCCTGCCTGGTGATTTTTGCGCGATGTCTGTTCATTCGTTGTCGCAGCGTCTGCATGGTCTCGCCAATGTACCACGCTTCGGGACATCCTTTCCTGCAGCGTATGAGGTAGACAACGTTGGCCGAGTCGCACGAGTATGTACCGCGTACCTGGTGGGTGACCAACCGCAGCATCGTCATCAAACCAGCAGACAAAGGAGGGGCCACTGTCTTACTGAACAGAACGGACTACTGCAAAGGAGTATACCGACAACTGAACAACCAAGAACACTACAGACAGTTACCCGCAGATCCGACCTAGGAACACATCCGCCAACTTAACAGACTGATCAAGACCTTGGATCTAGATCTTCAGAGCACCCTACATGCTCTCATCCCACGTACTCCCCGCATTGGAGATCTCTACTGCCTACGGAAAATACATAAGGCCAACACACCAGGCCGCCCTATCGTTTCAGGCAATGGGACCCTGTGTGAGAACCTCTCTGGCTACATTGAGGGCATCTTGAACCCCATCGTACAAGGTACGCCCAGCTTCTGTCGCGACACAACGGACTTCCTACAGAAACTCAGCACCCATGCACCAGTTGAACCAGGAACATTCCTCGTCACAATGGACGTCTCGGCACTCTACACCAGCATCCCCCATGACGACGGCATTGCTGCAACAGCCTCAGTACTCAACACCGACAACTGCCAATCTCCAGATGCAATTCTGCAACTCATCCGCTTCATTCTGGATCACAATGTCTTCACCTTCGACAACAAGTTCTTCATCCAGACGCACGGAACAGCCATGGGGACCAAATTCGCACCCCAATACGCCAACATCTTCATGCACAAGTTTGAACAGGACCTACTCACCGCACAGGACCTTCAACCGACGTTATACACCAGGTACATCGATGACATTTTTTTCCTTTGAACCCACGGCGAAGAATCACTGAAACGACTACACGATGACATTAATAAGTTCCATCCAACCATCAGACTCACCATGGACTACTCTCCAAAATCAGTTGCATTCTTGGACACACTCGTCTCCATCAAGGAGGGTCACCTCAGCACTTTGCTTTACCGTAAACCCACGGATAACCTCACGATGCTCCACTTCTCCAGCTTCCACCCTAAACACATTAAAGAAGCCATCCCCTATGGACAAGCACTCCGTATACACAGGATCTGCTCAGACGAGGAGGAGCATAACTGACATCTACAGACGTTGAAAGATGCCCTCGTACGAACGGGATATGGCACTCGACTCATCGATCGACAGTTCCAACGCGCCACAGCGAAAAACCGCACTGACCTCCTCAGAAGACAAACATGGGACACAACCGACAGAATACCCTTCGTCGTCCAGTACTTCCCCGGAGCGGAAAAACTACGTCATCTTCTTCACAGCCTTCAACACGTCATTGATGAAGATGAACATCTTGCCAAGGTCATCCCCACACCCCCACTACTTGCCTTCAAACAACCGCGCAACCTCAAACAAACCATTGTTTGCAGCAAACTACCCAGTCTTCAGAACAGTGACCTCGACACCACACAACCCTGCCATGGCAATCTCTGCAAGACGTGCCAGATCATCGACATGGATACCACTATTACACGTGAGAACACCACCCACCAGGTACGCGGTACATACTCGTGCGACTCGGCCAACATTGTCTACCTCATACGCTGCAGGAAAGGATGTCCCGAAGCATGGTACATTGGCGAGACCATGCAGACGCTGCGACAACGAATGAACGGACATCGCGCAACAATCACCAGGCAGGAATGTTCCCTTCCAGTCGGGGAACACTTCAGCAGTCAAGGGCATTCAGCCTCTGATCTCCGGGTAAGCGTTTTCCAAGGCGGCCTTCAGGACACGCGACAACGCAGAATCGGCGAGCAGAAACTTATAGCCAAGTTCCGCACACATGAGTGCGGCCTCAACCGGGACCTGGGATTCATGTCGCATTACATTCATCCCCCACCATCTGGCCTGCGAAATCCTACCAACTGTCCTGGATTGATACAATTCACACCTCTTTAACCTGGGGTTACCCCATCTCTGGATCTGTGAAGATTTAATCACCTGCTAATGGTCGCATTCCAAGTATTGTTTGGCATCTTTGAATTTGTCTATATATATGTTTCTGGAACATACCTCTTCATTCACCTGAGGAAAGAGCAGCGCTCCGAAAGCTAGTGACGTCGAAACAAACCTGTTGGACTTTAACCTGGTGTTGTAAGACTTCATACTGTGCTCACCCCAGTCCAACGCCGGCATCTCCACATCATAACATTGACTGTGAGAGCCGTGCGCTCCCTCTGCGTCCAAAGTCTAAATACTTCTTTTTTTTCTGCCATTTGAAGTTGACGGTGGTTCGAATAACATTTGAATAATTAAGCACTTTCTGTAAATTGTATGTTATATTCAGTGTGTATTAAATGTATCCAATCTTACCCAAGGTATCATGATTTGTGAACAATGAATTCAATCTTGCAGCCCACTCACATGAAGGAGGGCCAATGTTGCGGTCGACTCACTAGCCGAGGTTGCCCATCACTGCCGTAAATGATTATCACGCAGCAACACTTAGAACTGACTCATCGTGATTCGCAAGTCAGCCTTGCCACCTTTCACAACTTAACCAGTGTTCATTAGATCCTGGTATCTTGGTCTGCACGGCATTTCCTTTCCAAAGAAATGACTTCTAGATGTTACTCACCCTCATTTGCATTCACGTGCTTACTTTTAACCCGTGATTAAAATTTCACTCTGGATTGCTTGTCGAGTGCGCCAGTAACCTTCTCTGCCCTCATACACGCTGGCCCATGAATCAGAAATCTGCGCATCTGTACAGCCCTCAATCCGTTTTTTATTTTGGCCCTGCAGACAAGCTTCATTGATTTTTTTCCATCATTGGTCACCTTGTGCGCCACGGGACAGGCTCAAAAACCAAACATAGGCGACACACCCGCAGCAGAGGGGAACAGCTGACTGCAGATGCTTGGTTTTTCTGCTGTTGCCAGCGTTCCTAAATATAGATGGAGAACTGCAGACAACATGGCAGCATTATAGATCCGAGAAACTGTGGAGCTGGAGTTCTGCTGTCCGATTAAAGCCCCCGGGTCACAGCAAAGCAAATGCAGACAGTGGGTGGCAGGCATTTGCACACTCGAGCAATCTGGTAACCATCAGCCCCCGGCAGTGCCAATCTGGAGCTTGGCAACCCAGAGTCACGTTTAAGACTGGCAGCAACAAAAAGAGTTTGTTCTACTGAAGCAGTAACAAAAAAAAATTGCAAAAGCGAAAGGCCTCTGCTCTTTACGTCGTGGAGTTCTGAGGAACATATTTTGGCAAAAGCCAGTTTATTTTTCTCAGATCTATCCTTGGAAACGCAAATTCCTGAAGAGCTAATTCGTTTCACTGTGATATAGACATCTTGAAAATAACGTCCTGTCTGGAAGACTTTTCTGGCAGAGTATAATTGAAAGATGTGATAGATGGCATCTTCATCAGGGGTTTGGCTTGAGCATTGAGCTCGTGATGAGGGGCACAAAAGAAAGAAACACTTTGCAAGAGTATTGATTTATTCATAGTTTTAGGTGCTAATTGAATGCCTGTAGCAGAGAGGTAAAAATTATTAAAGGTGTCTTGACTGTGGGAATTCAGACATTGTTTCAGTCAATGTTTCACATGATGAATTCCAGTGTATTCAGCAATAAGAATATATTGACTAATCAGTTACAGCAAGATCTCTGGGCTGAGCTGTGGCATGAGGAACATATCCAGCAATTTTCTAAGACTGCGCAGGCAGACGCTAAGCTAGGTTTGATAGGCACCAGTCAATTTTTAAAAAAATAATTTAGAGTACCCAATTAATTTTTTCCAATTAAGGGGCAATTTAGTGTGGCCAATCCACCTAGCCTGCACATCTTTGGGTTGTGGGGGCGAAACCCACGCAAACACGGAAAAATGTGCAAACTCCACACGGAGTGTGACCCAGAGCCGGGATCAAACCAGGGACCTCGGCGCCGTGAGGCAACAGGGCTAACACACTGCACCAACATGCTGCCCGTGCAGCAGTTGATCTTAAGTAATGTCCAATGTTTGATTAATAAATCATTCTCTAAGTAACAGGTATCCATTTGAATAAACCAGGAGGACTCAGCTGAGAATTAGAAACCAGTGAGAGTAAATGAGGGATTAACCCAGAGATAAGAATTCTCTTAAAAGTAGATCCTGTCTGTTGATGTCTTGTTCCTGAATTCCTGCATTCCTGAATTCTTAAACATGAAATGAAATGAAAAAAATGAAAATCACTTATTGTCACAAGTAGGCTTCAAAATGAAGTTACTGTGAAAAGCCCCCAGTCGCCACATTCCGGCGCCTGTTCGGGGAGGCTGTTACGGGAATCGAACCGTGCTTCTGGCCTGCCATGGTCTGCTTTCAAAGCCAGCGATTTAGCCCTGTGCTAAACAGCCTCTATCTGTTTCTTAGTGTTTAAAGTGATTTCTTTATGCTTTTATGTTTCAACCTTTTTTGCCATGAGTTCAACCCTTTTATGTATCGTTTGATATTTCATTTCTAAAGCTTTGCTTCAGTTCTTAACCGAGTGTGTTCAAGTGAATAATTTGTAATAAAATGGTATTTTGATACCTCCAATCAACCTGACAATTGACTCTTATAAGAAGGTAAAAGAAGAGCTCCAACATACTTGTACTTCAGTATTGCCCTTCCTGACCTCAGAACACACCAAATTACTTCATAGTCTATGAAGTATTCTTGATGTATAGTCACTGTTTTAATGATAGAAAAATGGCAGACAATTTACACACAGCAAACTCCGGCAAACAGCAATGAAGCAATGACCAGATTATGTGTTTTAATAATCTGATGGCAGTTGAGGGATAAATATTCACCAGATAGATATTGAACTCCTCTGATCTTCTTCAAGGTATGTCCTGAAATGGAAAATCAGGCTTCATCTTAATGTCTCATCTGCAATCTAACAGTGCAGCACTCCCTCAGTATTGCACTGGACTGTCAGCTTGGGGTTTGTGCTCAAGTGTCCAGCGTGGGACCTGAGCCCATGAGCTTCTCAGTCAGAGGCGAACGTGCTGCCAATCGAGTGCTGTGGCTGATTCCGCACAAAGTATCCTGGCACTTTTCTGAGGGACCTAATGACACTATCCGCCCCCTTGTCCTTTCAAAAGGCCATAGGGTACACTGTGCCAGCCATCTTTTTTGTCTAGGAATGCATATGGTGGTTTCCATAAAGGGTAAGTGGAAGAGTCCACTTAGCTGAAAAGGCCTTTCGATAGCTATGTAGACAGACTCCATCTTTAATATGAGGAACAGACAGAGACTCAGTACAAAGAGGAATACTGCAGATATTGTAGTACTCCCACATGTCTAATCACTGCATGGGTAGAAATGGGGACTGGCTTATCTGATTTCCATTGTTTAATTATTCCCTGTGGACAATCGGCAAGTATTTTCTCAGTGGGACTCAGAGCTGGAAGATATTGATAGCGTCGTGTTAATGGAAATTATGACCGAGTGAGATCAACCTATAACTTCACCAGTTAACCAGAATTTTGAACTATTTAAAGAGGACGTTTAAAGAGGACATTTGTTTCTTAAAAAATACAATAAAAGACACTCGCCAAAAAAGGCTGCCACGAGTCACCTGATGTCCAGAATTGTAAGTTAACCTTTTTCTGGAAAGTTGCTTTATGGATTGCACTGCTGACATGTTACTCATTGAATTACACACATGTGGATGTCAAGGTCCCCTTCAAAAATAGACTCTTGAAAAGAATGTATTAAAAATGCAAAGTGCTGGACTTTAATCAAATGTAATTCTGTCCAGGCGGGAGATCTGCTGATCAGCTAGATACACCCAACAGGCACTCGAAACCCCTGTGGAGAACAAAATAACCCCCCTGTTAGTTTCTACTATCTTGAAATGTGTCAAAAGATCTGAGATGAAAGATCAAAAGTGCAGTTACTCTTTCTACAACAATGACTTCAAGACTCATCAATTGAACTCCTTCTTGGAACATAGACAGGGGATGTAAGAATTGGTTTGGCAAAGCAGAAACACAGAGAGAAGTCACCTGGACAAAATTGCTGACGGAAGCAGTATGAAATTGCTTTCTCTCTCCATCCCTCTTTCTCTCTCTCTCTGAAGCTAATATTGTCTCCAGCAAAATGTAATTATCTGGACTTCAGTTCAACTTCAGGATTTTAAAGGAAATCAGCGAACATCAAACGGTCACAATGTTCAAAATTCTATGCCTGAAGGATATGAAAAGGACTTAATTGCATATTCATGTATTTGGACTCAAACTTTTCTTAATTCTAGTGTTTGTCCCATTGCTTATTTTATTTTTTTCCCCCTCAGATTTAGTATCCAATTAACCTGCTCTATCCTTGCTCAAGGAAACCTGGTCTGATTGGTTCCTTGTTGTAAAGCAAACACATTTGAATTGGAAAAGACATTTACGGAGAAATAAAAATATTTTTAAAGTATTTTATTCCAAATTTTACACTTTACAACAAAAACAAACAGACCCAACACACTGAACCCCCACCCCACCCAACCAAACCCCTTCCCTCCCTCCCCCACTCCCTCACCAATCAACGGTAACCACCCTTAGGGCAAATTTAACCTCCTTCAGGACTAAGAACCCCAGCAGGTCACCACGCGCCCCCCCCCAACCCCCCGCCCCACGCCGAGGCACAGGGTGAACAAGCTGACCTCCACCCCAACAAGTCCCGTCTTGCAATTAATCAGCAAGGTGAAAGCTAAGACATCTGCCCCCACCCCCCTTTGCAACACCGGCTGATCCGACACCCTGAATATGGCCTCCAGGGGACCGGGTTCCACATCTACGTGCAAAACCCCTGAAATGGTGCTGAAAACCGTCCTCCAAAAACTTTGCAACTTTGGGAAGGACCAGAACATACGCACGTGATTTGCAAGACCCCTCCCACCCCGCTCATGGATGTCCTGTACCTTCTCAAACATCTGTCTCATCCTTGACTTTATCAGGTGTGCCCTGTACATCATCTTTACCTGTATCAGTCTCAGCCTCACACAAAATATCAAGGCATTCACCCTTCGCAGCACCTCACACCACAATCCCTTCTCCAATGCCACCCCTAACTCCTCCTCCCACGTAGCCTTGATCTACTCCATGGACACCCTATCCTCTCCAAAATCCTCCCATAAATCATGGAGATGACCACCCTCTCCAACACTCCTGCACCTCCTCCAGCAACGAGGAAACAGGCGCGATCGGGAAAGTCAGGAAGATCTCCCTTGCAAAGTCCCGCACATGCATGTACAAGAAACTCTCCTCCCGTGCCAACCCAAACTGCTCATTCAGCTCCTCCAAGATCGCAAACCACCCTCCCAGAAACAAATCCATCAGCTCCCTGATCCCTCTCCTCCCATCCCCGGAACCTTGCATCCATCCTCCCCGGCTCAAACCTGTGATTTCTCCTGATCGGCATCACCCTCGACCCTGCTCCCAACCTAAAGTTCTGCCAGAGCTGCCTCCGGATCCTCAGCCTGACCACTGGGCTCACCGAATACTCCCCTGGAGCAAACTCGAGTGGCGCCGTTGCCAGTGCCTGCAACCCTATGTGAACCCATCTCCATCCTTACCTAAAAAGCCCCCGCCTCGCTATTCCATCCCCGTACCTTCTCTGCATTCGTCGCCCAATAATAGTACATCAAATTCAGGAGACCTAACCCGCTCCCTCGGCTGCCGTCCCCTCTGCAGTACCACCTTCCTTATCTTGACCACCTTCCCCACCCAGACAAATGAAGAAATCAGCCTGTCCGCCCCCTTGAAAAACACCTCAGACATAAAGACCGGCAGTCACTGAAACAAAAATAAAAATTGCGATAAATATTCATCTTCACTGCCTGTGTCCGGCCCGCCAACGACAGGGGAAGATTGTCCTCAGACCTGTCTTCCCTTCCCCCCCCCCCCCCCCCACCCCCGTATTCACAGACGGCCTCCTTCACCCTTCCCAACTGATGGACTGCTCTCCCCATGGACAACAGGTTGATCCTCGCCGGCAACTCCTTCCTTTTCGGCAGAAGCCCTGGATCCGGGTCCCCCGCGAACATCCCGTCCACCTTCAAAATCTCTTCTATCAACCATTGCCGTTCCTCTCTCTCCTCTCCATCCACCTTAGCTTTAAGTGAAATCACCTCCCCCCCCCTCACCACTGGCTTCAGGGCCTCCCAAACCACCAACAGTGAGACCTCCCTCGTACAGTTTGACCCCACATACTCTTCATCTTCTTCCCCATCCTATCTCAGAAACTCTGGTCCAGCAGCACACCCAAATTCATCTTGCACCCCAGCTTCTGAGCCAACCCCTTCTTCAGTGCCACGTCCATCCAATATGGGGCATGATTCAAAATCACACTTGCCGAATATTCTGCCCTCTTAACTCCAGGCAACAGCACCTTCCGCACTGCAAAAGCGTCAATCCTCGAGGACACCAGGTTCCCAGGGGAAAAAAAACAAATACTCCTGATCCCTCGGGTGTACAAATCCCCACGGGTCAAGCCCTCCGTCTCCCTTAAAAGTCCAGCCAATGCCTTCACCCACCGCCCCCCCCCCCCCCCCCTCCCCATGGTTGAGCGAACGTGGCTGGGACCTGTCCACCCTCGGTTACAGCACTGTGTTCCAAAGCCCCGCCTCCCCCCCCCCCAAATCAACTGCAAGATTCGGGATGGCAGCCAGCGTTTTCTTCACCAACTCCCCGTCATTCCAATCGGGGGCATATACGCTAACCAACACCACCAACCTCCCCTCCAGCACACCCGTTACGATCACGTACTTGCCCTCCTGATCCACCACCATCTTCTCCACCTAAATCCCAAATCTCATCTCAGTCCCAATCCTTCAGTCTTTACGAATGCCTGCACCTCCTCCGCTGTCTCAAAATAAAAGTCCTTCGAATTGTGAGCCATTCTCAGCTTTGCAGGGTACTCCGAACCTCACCCTACTGCTTTACAATGCGACCTTCACCTGCCCGCCTTCTTGCCAACTCTGCCGTCAGATCTTGGTATATACGTATACCAACGCCTTCTCACTTCATGTGGAAACTGAGGAAGCAGACTGTGACTGCCCTTGGTGACTCATTCGTTCTAGGCTTAGTACTGAGCGAATGATGAGCCCTGTCCAGCTCATAGAGGGAGAGCACGTCCCCCTCCCCCATCACCTTTGCAAACATGTCCGCAAAGTGCTTGGTCAGCCTTCGGCATTCTACACCCTCTGGCAGACCCACGATCCTCAAATTCGGTCTACTCGACCTGTTCTTCGGTCCTCCACTTTGGCGCTTAGCCCTTTGACCTCCGCCAACCTGCGCGACTCCTCACCCATCGAGGTGAACTGGTCGCTGTGTTGCAACTATGCCTCCTCCACCCCCTTCATTTTCTCTCCTTGCTTCGTCGCCTCCAATGGCATCTTCGTCAATGCAGCCTTTACCTCCTCCACCCACTCTTTGAGCAATGCCATCATCTCCCTCCGAAGCACCTCTAAATATTTGGTGAACAGCCTTTCACCCTCCCCCGAAACCACCTCGATCAGAGTCTCAACGGTAATGGGAACGGCCACACTTGGCGGACTTTCGCTCTCGCCGGCAGACCTTCGCTCGTCCCCTTCCTTCCCTGACCTTTCTTCTGGAACTTCGGCATTCCATCAATTCCTTTGGACTTTCCTCACCAGCTCATCTAAAAAGTACCCCCGAGACCTTTCATAAAGATCTGTAAAATGAAGACTCTAGCAGGAGCCACCCAATGTGCGACAAGTGCTTAAACGGTTGCAGAAGTAAGCTCAAAGATCATGAAATCCGGAGAGCATTTGTTCTGGAGGATACCCTCGAGTCTGCGAATGGATCCAGGCAACATCAAAAGCTGCAACTCAATCACAAAGCATATACAAATAACCCCATCAACGTGAGAGAGCAGCCAAGTGTTCAGTTCCACCAGAGTTCAAACTCAGCCTGGTGTTCACGTCCCCAAACCTGGGTCTACAGAAGAAACATTCGTTTCTCGAAGTGATTTATTTTTCACACAACCGGAAAAGAAAGAGAAAGAGCATTTTAAGAAGCAGTGCAAAGAAACGGAGAAAGCAGATAATCCAGGTAAGCTGCACGAGCCTCATTAAAGCTTGACTGAAGTCATTGACACAGCCTGACCATTGGAGATAGCATGACAAAGGCGTTGGTGGACTGACTGTTGGCTGTTAAGTCAGGTTATTCCCGAACATGTTTTCCCAATAAACTGCATGCCCCAATTTTGAATATTTTCATTAAATAACAGATTCCCAATCAATATTTTTGCGTACATATAAAATATCCAGAAAACTATATTCAGTCACCCACTGACTGTTTTAAAAATATATTATTTGGAATGTGGCAATAGCCGGCTAGTTCAACATTTACTTCCTGTCCCTGATTGCCCTTGAAAAGGTGATGGATAGCCACAATCTTGAATCACGGCAGTCAATGTAGTGTAGGTACACCCAGAGTGCTGTTAGGGAGGGACTTCCACGATGTTGACCCAGCAACGGTGAGTTACCAAATCAGGATGGCGAGTGGCTTCGGGGGCAACTTGCAGGTAGCTATGTTCTCATGTCTTTGCTGCCCTTGTCCTTCTAAGTGGTAGAGGTCGCAGTTTTGGAACGTGCTGTTAAAGGAGCCTTGGCAATTAAGTTGCTGCAGTGCATCTTGTAGATAGTACACACTGCTGCCACTGTGCACTGGTGGTCGAGGGATTGAATGTTAAGGGTGGTGGATGGAATGCCAATCAAGCGGGGTGCATTGACCCGGATGATGTTGAGCTTCTTGAGTGTTGTTGGAGCTGCACTCATCCAGGCAAGTGGGGAGTATTCCATCACATCCCTGACTTGTTCGTGTCGATGGTGGACAGATTTTGGGGAGTCAGGCGGGGAGTTACTCGCCGCATAATTCCCAGCTTCTAACCGGCTCTTGCAGCCCGAAGGCTTGGGACCTGGAGGGGGAGGATGCAGTGCAGAGGAGGGACAGAGTATTGGGGGTTCCTCAGACATTTCACAATATTTCAGAGGGTACATTAAACAAAACAGATGGTTGAAAACTATTGCTCTAACTAAGTAGAGATAGGATCAGAGGTTGGCATAACCAAATCCTGTTCCTCTATTCATATGTTCCTCAAGCTTACTCACTGGAAATTGTAATTGTTGCTGATCAGAATTTGTTTTATTTGATCTAAGGTGGAAAAGTCACATTGCATTTCACCATTTTCTGAATCAGAGAGGATGATGGTGGGGGTCATGGTTAGATGAATGTTTCAGTTCACTTTCACGTAAATGGTTACCTGCAGGATTTTGCACTATTTATGGACTTGTCATTGCTCTGCAGAGTTGAAACATTGTTTTTATTTCCTGCCTTTGCTTCTCTCTGCTCTCTGCAAATGTTCAGGAATTGCTGAAGCAAAGGTCTGGTGGCCTCCTGATATCTCAAAAGTGGCAATTGTGTGTAAAATCCTGAACACCCACCACCAAACACCCAGTCCCACCATAAAACACCCAGTACCACAATAAACCACCCAGCTCCACCATAAACCACCCAGCTCCACCATAAACCACCCAGCTCCACCATAAACCACCCAGCTCCACCACAAAACATATACCTCCACCACAAACCATTCAGCTCCACAATAAACTGCTCAGCTCCACCACAAAACATTCAGCTCCCCCACAAAACATTCAGCTCCACAACACAACCAGTCAGCTCCACCACAAAACACTGAGCACCATCACAAACCACAGAGTTCCACCACAAAACATGAGCTCCATCACAAAAGACTGAGCTCCATCACAACACACTGAGCTCCATCACAAATCACTGAGCTCCATCACAAAACACTGAGCTCCACCACAAAACACTGAGCTCCATCACAAAACACTGAGCTCCATCACAAAACACTGAGCTCCATCACAAAACACTGAGCTCCATCACAAAACACAGCTCCGTCACAAAACACTGAGTTCAGTCGCAAAACACAGCTCCTTTACAAACACTGAGCTCCAACACAAAACACTGATCTCCACCACAAAACACTGAGCACCATCACAAACCACAGAGTTCCACCACAAAACATGAGCTCCATCACAAAAGACTGAGCTCCATCACAACACACTGAGCTCCATCACAAATCACTGAGCTCCATCACAAAACACTGAGCTCCACCACAAAACACTGAGCTCCATCACAACACACTGAGCTCCATCACAACACACTGAGCTCCATCACGGAACATTAAGTTTCAATTCAAAACACTGAGCTCCACCACAAACCACGAAGAACCACCAGAAACCAACGAGCTCCATCACAAAACCACGAAGAACCCCAGAAACCAGCGAGGCTCACCACAACACACTGAGCTCCATCACAAATCACTGAGCTCCATCACAAAACACTGAGCTCCACCACAAAACACTGAGCTCCACCACAACACACTGAGCTCCATCACGGAACATTAAGTTTCAATTCAAAACACTGAGCTCCACTAGAAAGCATTCGGCCCCACCACAAACCACGAAGAACCACCAGAAACCAACGAGCTCCATCACAAAACCACGAAGAACCCCAGAAACCAGCGAGACTCATCACAAAACACTGAGCTCCATCACAAAACAGTGAGCGGCATCACAAAACACTGAGCCCCATCACAAAACACTGAGCTCCATCACAACACACTGAGCTCCATCACAAAACACTGGGCTCCATCACAAAACACTGAGCTCCATCACAAAACACTGAGCTCCATCACAAAACACCGAGCTCCATCACAAAACAGCGAGCTCCATCACAAAACACTGAGATCCATCACAAAACACTGAGCTCCACAACAAAACACTGAGCTCCATCACACAACACAACCAGTCAGCTCCACAACAAAACACTGAGCTCCATCACAAAACAGTGAGTTCCACCACAAAGCACTGAGCTCCATCACAAAACACTGAGCTCCATCACAAAACACTGAGCTCCATCACAAAACACAGCTCCGTCACAAAACACTGAGTTCAGTCGCAAAACACAGCTCCTTTACAAATACTGAGCTCCAACACAAAACACTGATCTCCATCACAAAACACTGAGCACCATCACAAACCACAGAGTTCCACCACAAAACATGAGCTCCATCACAAAAGACTGAGCTCCATCACAACACACTGAGCTCCATCACAAATCACTGAGCTCCATCACAAAACACTGAGCTCCACCACAAAACACTGAGCTCCATCACAACACACTGAGCTCCATCACAACACACTGAGCTCCATCACGGAACATTAAGTTTCAATTCAAAACACTGAGCTCCACCACAAACCACGAAGAACCACCAGAAACCAACGAGCTCCATCACAAAACCACGAAGAACCCCAGAAACCAGCGAGGCTCACCACAACACACTGAGCTCCATCACAAATCACTGAGCTCCATCACAAAACACTGAGCTCCACCACAAAACACAGCTCCATCAGAAAACACCGAGCTCCATCACAAATCACTGAGCTCCATCACAAAACACTGAGCTCCACCACAAAACACGGAGCTCCACCACAACACACTGAGCTCCATCACGGAACATTAAGTTTCAATTCAAAAAACTGAGCTCCACTAGAAAGCATTCGGCCCCACCACAAACCACGAAGAACCACCAGAAACCAACGAGCTCCATCACAAAACCACGAAGAACCCCAGAAACCAGCGAGACTCATCACAAAACACTGAGCTCCATCACAAAACAGTGAGCGGCATCACAAAACACTGAGCTCAATCACAACACACTGAGCTCCATCACAACACACTGAGCTCCATCACAAAACACTGAGCCCCATCACAAAACACTGAGCTCCATCACAACACACTGAGCTCCATCACAAAACACTGGGCTCCATCACAAAACACTGAGCTCCATCACAAAACACTGAGCTCCATCACAAAACACTGAGCTCCATCACAAAACAGCGAGCTCCATCACAAAACACTGAGATCCATCACAAAACACTGAGTTCCATCACAAAACACTGAGCTCCACAACAAAACACTGAGCTCCATCACAAAACACTGAGCTCCACAACAAAACACTGAGCTCCATCACAAAACAGTGAGCGGCATCACAAAACAGTGAGCGGCATCAAAAAACACTGAGCTCCATCACAAAACACTGAGCTCCATCACAACACACTGAGCTCCATCACAAAACACTGAGCTCCATCAAAAAACACTGAGCTCCATCAAAAAACACTGAGCTCCATCACAAAACACTGTGCTCCATCACAAAACACTGAGCTCCATCACAAAACACTGAGCTCCATACACTGAGCTCCAACACAAAACAGTGAGCGGCATCACAAAACAGTGAGCGGCATCAAAAAACACTGAGCGACATCACAAAACACTGAGCTCCATCAAAAAACACTGAGCTCCATCAAAAAACACTGAGCTCCATCAAAAAACACTGAGCTCCATCAAAAAACACTGAGCTCCATCACAAAACACTGAGCTCCATCACAAAACACTGAGCTCCATCACAAAACACTGAGCTCCATCACAAAACACTGAGCTCCATCACAAAACACAGCTCCGTCACAAAACACTGAGTTCAGTAGCAAAACACAGCTCCTTTACAAACACTGAGCTCCAACACAAAACACTGACCTCCACCACAAAACACTGAGCACCATCACAAACCACAGAGTTCCACCACAAAACATGAGCTCCATCACAAAAGACTGAGCTCCATCACAACACACTGAGCTCCATCACAAATCACTGAGCTCCATCACAAAACACTGAGCTCCACCACAAAACACTGAGCTCCATCACAACACACTGAGCTCCATCACAACACACTGAGCTCCATCACGGAACATTAAGTTTCAATTCAAAACACTGAGCTCCACCACAAACCACGAAGAACCACCAGAAACCAACGAGCTCCATCACAAAACCACGAAGAACCCCAGAAACCAGCGAGGCTCACCACAACACACTGAGCTCCATCACAAATCACTGAGCTCCATCACAAAACACTGAGCTCCACCACAAAACACTGAGCTCCACCACAACACACTGAGCTCCATCACGGAACATTAAGTTTCAATTCAAAACACTGAGCTCCACTAGAAAGCATTCGGCCCCACCACAAACCGCGAAGAACCACCAGAAACCAACGAGCTCCATCACAAAACCACGAAGAACCCCAGAAACCAGCGAGACTCATCACAAAACACTGAGCTCCATCACAAAACAGTGAGCGGCATCACAAAACACTGAGCCCCATCACAAAACACTGAGCTCCATCACAACACACTGAGCTCCATCACAAAACACTGGGCTCCATCACAAAACACTGAGCTCCATCACAAAACACTGAGCTCCATCACAAAACACTGAGCTCCATCACAAAACAGCGAGCTCCATCACAAAACACTGAGATCCATCACAAAACACTGAGCTCCACAACAAAACACTGAGCTCCATCACACAACACAACCAGTCAGCTCCACAACAAAACACTGAGCTCCATCACAAAACAGTGAGTTCCACCACAAAACACTGAGCTCCATCACAAAACACTGAGCTCCATCACAAAACACTGAGCTCCATCACAAAACACAGCTCCGTCACAAAACACTGAGTTCAGTCGCAAAACACAGCTCCTTTACAAACACTGAGCTCCAACACAAAACACTGATCTCCACCACAAAACACTGAGCACCATCACAAACCACAGAGTTCCACCACAAAACATGAGCTCCATCACAAAAGACTGAGCTCCATCACAACACACTGAGCTCCATCACAAATCACTGAGCTCCATCACAAAACACTGAGCTCCACCACAAAACACTGAGCTCCATCACAACACACTGAGCTCCATCACAACACACTGAGCTCCATCACGGAACATTAAGTTTCAATTCAAAACACTGAGCTCCACCACAAACCACGAAGAACCACCAGAAACCAACGAGCTCCATCACAAAACCACAAAGAACCCCAGAAACCAGCGAGGCTCACCACAACACACTGAGCTCCATCACAAATCACTGAGCTCCATCACAAAACACTGAGCTCCACCACAAAACACTGAGCTCCACCACAACACACTGAGCTCCATCACGGAACATTAAGTTTCAATTCAAAAAACTGAGCTCCACTAGAAAGCATTCGGCCCCACCACAAACCACGAAGAACCACCAGAAACCAACGAGCTCCATCACAAAACCACGAAGAACCCCAGAAACCAGCGAGACTCATCACAAAACACTGAGCTCCATCACAAAACAGTGAGCGGCATCACAAAACACTGAGCTCAATCACAACACACTGAGCTCCATCACAAAACACTGAGCCCCATCACAAAACACTGAGCTCCATCACAACACACTGAGCTCCATCACAAAACACTGGGCTCCATCACAAAACACTGAGCTCCATCACAAAACACTGAGCTCCATCACAAAACAGCGAGCTCCATCACAAAACAGCGAGCTCCATCACAAAACACTGAGATCCATCACAAAACACTGAGTTCCATCACAAAACACTGAGCTCCACAACAAAACACTGAGCTCCATCACAAAACACTGAGCTCCACAACAAAACACTGAGCTCCATCACAAAACAGTCAGCGGCATCACAAAACAGTGAGCGGCATCAAAAAACACTGAGCTCCATCACAAAACACTGAGCTCCATCACAACACACTGAGCTCCATCACAAAACACTGAGCTCCATCAAAAAACACTGAGCTCCATCAAAAAACACTGAGCTCCATCACAAAACACTGTGCTCCATCACAAAACACTGAGCTCCATCACAAAACACTGAGCTCCATACACTGAGCTCCAACACAAAACACTGAGCTCCAACACAAAACACTGAGCTCCAACACAAAACACTGAGCTCCAACAAAAAACACTGACCTCCATCACAAAACACTGAGCTCCAACACAAAACACTGACCTCCATCACAAAACACTGAGCTCCATCACAAAACACTGAGCTCCATCACAAAACATTGAACTCCAACATAAAACACTGAGCTCCAACACAAAACAGTGAGCTCCACCACAAAACACTGAGCTCCACCACAACACACTGAGCTCAATCACGGAACATTAAGTTTCAATTCAAAAAACTGAGCTCCACTAGAAAGCATTCGGCCCCACCACAAACCACGAAGAACCACCAGAAACCAACGAGCTCCATCACAAAACCACGAAGAACCCCAGAAACCAGCGAGACTCATCACAAAACACTGAGCTCCATCACAAAACAGTGAGCGGCATCACAAAACACTGAGCTCAATCACAACACACTGAGCTCCATCACAAAACACTGAGCCCCATCACAAAACACTGAGCTCCATCACAACACACTGAGCTCCATCACAAAACACTGGGCTCCATCACAAAACACTGAGCTCCATCACAAAACACTGAGCTCCATCACAAAACACTGAGCTCCATCACAAAACAGCGAGCTCCATCACAAAACAGCGAGCTCCATCACAAAACACTGAGTTCCATCACAAAACACTGAGCTCCACAACAAAACACTGAGCTCCATCACAAAACACTGAGCTCCACAACAAAACACTGAGCTCCATCACAAAACAGTGAGCGGCATCACAAAACAGTGAGCGGCATCAAAAAACACTGAGCTCCATCACAAAACACTGAGCTCCATCACAACATATTGAGCTCCATCACAAAACACTGAGCTCCATCAAAAAACACTGAGCTCCATCAAAAAACACTGAGCTCCATCACAAAACACTGTGCTCCATCACAAAACACTGAGCTCCATCACAAAACACTGAGCTCCATACACTGAGCTCCAACACAAAACACTGAGCTCCAAAACAAAACACTGACCTCCATCACAAAACACTGAGCTCCAACACAAAACACTGAGCTCCAACATAAAACACTGAGCTCCATCACAAAACATTGAACTCCAACATAAAACACTGAGCTCCAACACAAAACAGTGAGCTCCATCACAAAACACTGACCTCCATCACAAAACACTGAGCTCCATCACAAAACACTGAGCTCCATCACAATACACAGTTCCGTCACGGAACATTAAGTTTCAATTCAAAACACTGAGCTACACTGGAAAGCATTCTGCCCCACCACAAACCACGAAGCAACGCCACAAACCACCGAGCTCCATCACAAAACACTGAGCTCCAACAAAAAACACTGACCTCCATCACAAAACACTGAGCTCCAACATAAAACACTGAGCTCCATCACAGAACACTGAGTTCCATCACAAAACACTGAGCTCCATCACAAAACACTGAGCTCCATCACAAAACACTGAGCTCCATCACAAAACATTGAACTCCAACATAAAACACTGAGCTCCAACACAAAACAGTGAGCTCCATCACAAAACACTGACCTCCATCACAAAACACTGAGCTCCATCACAAAACACTGAGCTCCACCACAAAACACTGGGCTCCAACATAAAACACTGAGCTCCAACATAAAACACTGAGCTCCATCACAAAACACTGAGTTCCATCACAAAACACTGAGCTCCATCACAAAACACTGAGCTCCATCACAAAACATTGAACTCCAACATAAAACACTGAGCTCCAACACAAAACAGTGAGCTCCATCACAAAACACTGACCTCCATCACAAAACACTGAGCTCCATCACAAAACACTGAGCTCCACCACAAAACACAGCTCCACCACAACACACTGAGCTCAATCACGGAACATTAAGTTTCAATTCAAAAAACCGAGCTCCACTAGAAAGCATTCGGCCCCACCACAAACCACGAAGAACCACCAGAAACCAACGAGCTCCATCACAAAACCACGAAGAACCCCAGAAACCAGCGAGACTCATCACAAAACACTGAGCTCCATCACAAAACACTGAGCTCCATCACAAAACACTGAGCTCCATCACAAAACACTGAGCTCCATCACAAAACACTGAGCTCCATCACAAAACACTGAGCTCCATCACAAAACAGCGAGCTCCATCACAAAACACTGAGCTCCATCACAAAACACTGAGCTCCATCACAAAACAGCGAGCTCCATCACAAAACACTGAGCTCCATCACAAAACACTGGGCTCCATCACAAAACACTGAGCTCCATCACAAAACACTGAGCTCCATCACAAAACACTGAGCTCCATCACAAAACAGCGAGCTCCATCACAAAACACTGAGCTCCATCACAAAACACCGAGCTCCATCACAAAACACTGAGCTCCATCACAAAACACTGAGCTCCATCACAAAACAGTGAGCGGCATCAAAAAACACTGAGCTCCATCACAAAACACTGAGCTCCATCACAACACATTGAGCTCCATCACAAAACACTGAGCTCCATCAAAAAACACTGAGCTCCATCAAAAAACACTGAGCTCCATCACAAAACACTGTGCTCCATCACAAAACACGGAGCTCCATCACAAAACACTGAGCTCCATACACTGAGCTCCAACACAAAACACTGAGCTCCAACACAAAACACTGAGCTCCAACACAAAACACTGAGCTCCAACAAAAAACACTGACCTCCATCACAAAACACTGAGCTCCAACACAAAACACTGAGCTCCAACACAAAACACTGAGCTCCATCGCAAAACACTGAGCTCCGTCACAAAACACTGAGCTCCATCACAAAACACTGAGCTCCATCACAAAACATTGAACTCCAACATAAAACACTGAGCTCCAACACAAAACAGTGAGCTCCATCACAAAACACTGACCTCCATCACAAAACACTGAGCTCCATCACAAAACACTGAGCTCCATCACAATACACAGTTCCGTCACGGAACATTAAGTTTCAATTCAAAACACTGAGCTACACTAGAAAGCATTCTGCCCCACCACAAACCACGAAGCAACGCCACAAACCACCGAGCTCCATCACAAAACACTGAGCTCCAACACATAACACTGAGCTCCAACAAAAAACACTGACCTCCATCACAAAACACTGAGCTCCAACATAAAACACTGAGCTCCATCACAGAACACTGAGTTCCATCACAAAACACTGAGCTCCATCACAAAACACTGAGCTCCATCACAAAACATTGAACTCCACCATAAAACACTGAGCTCCAACACAAAACAGTGAGCTCCATCACAAAACACTGACCTCCATCACAAAACACTGAGCTCCATCACAAAACACTGAGCTCCATCACAATACACAGTTCCGTCACGGAACATTAAGTTTCAATTCAAAACACTGAGCTACACTAGAAAGCATTCTGCCCCACCACAAACCACGAAGCAACGCCACAAACCACCGAGCTCCATCACAAAACACTGAGCTCCATCACAAAACACTGAGCTCCGTCACAAAACACTGAGCTCCGTCACAAAACACCGAGCTCCGCCACAAAACACTGAGCTCCGTCACAAAACACCGAGCTCGTTCACAAAACACTGAGCTCCATCACAAAACACTGAGCACCATCACAAAACACTGAGCTCCATCACAAAACACTGAGCTCCACCACAAAACACTGAGCTCCATCACAAAACACTGAGCTCCATCACAAAACACTGAGCTCCATCACAAAACACTGAGCTCCAACACAAAACACTGAGCTCCATGACAAAACACTGAGCTCCATCACAAAACACTGAGCTCCATCACAAAACACTGAGCTCCAACACAAAACACTGAGCTCCATCACAAAACACTGAGCTCCATCACAAAACACTGAGCTCCATCACAAAACACAGCTGTCACAAAACACTGAGATCCATCACAAAACACAGCTGTCACAAAACACTGAGCTCCATCACAAAACACTGAGCTCCACCACAAAACAATTAGCTCCGTCGCAAAACACTGAGCTCCATCACAAAACACTGAGCTCCAACACAAAACACTGAGCTCCATCACAAAATACTGAGCTCCGTCACAAAACACTGAGCTCAGTCACAAAACACTGAGCTCCATCACAAAACACTGAGTTCCTTTACCAACACTGAGCTCCGTCACAAAACACGGAGTTCCTTTACATACACTGAGCTCCATCACAAAACACTGAGCTCCGTCACAAAACACTGAGCTCCATCACAAAACACTGAGCTCCATCACAAAACACTGAGCTCCACCACAAAACACTGAGCTCCGTCACTAAACACTGAGCTCCACCACAAAACACTGAGCTCCATCACAAAACACTGAGCTCCAACACAAAACACTGAGCTCCAACACAAAACACGGAGCTCCATCACAAAACACTGAGCTCCGTCACAAAACACTGAGCTCCATCACAAAACACTGAGCTCCATCACAAAACAGAGAGCTCCATCACAAAATACTGAGCTCCATCACAAAACACTGAGCTCCATCACAAAACACTGAGCTCCATCACAAAACACTAAGCTCCATCACAAAACACCGAGCTCCATCACAAAACACTGAGCTCCATCACAAAACACCGAGCTACATTACAAAACACTGAGCTCCAACACAAAACACTGAGCTCCATCACAAAACACTGAGCTCCATCCCAAAACACTCAGCTCCGTCACAAAACACTGAGCACCATCACAAAAAACTGAGCTGATGACAAAACACTGAGCTCCGCCACAAAACACTGAGCTCCGTCACAAAACACTGAGCTGCATCACAAAACAGTGAGCTCCATCACAAAACACTGAGCTTCATCAAAAAACACTGAGCTCCGTCACAAAACACTGAGCTTCGTCACAAAACACTGAACTCCGTCACAAAACACTGAGCTCCATCACAAAACACTGAGCTCCGTCACAAAACACTGAGCTGCGTCACAAAAGACTGAGCTCCGTCACAAAACACTGAGCTCCAACACAAAACACTGAGCTCCATGACAAATCACTGAGCTCCATCACAAAACACTGAGCTCCATCACAAAACACTGAGCTCCAACACAAAACACTGAGCTCCATCACAAAACACTGAGCTCCATCACAAAACACTGAGCTCCATCACAAAACACAGCTGTCACAAAACACTGAGATCCATCACAAAACACAGCTGTCACAAAACACTGAGCTCCATCACAAAACACTGAGCTCCACCACAAAACAATGAGCTCCGTCGCAAAACACTGAGCTCCATCACAAAACACTGAGCTCCAACACAAAACACTGAGCTCCATCACAAAATACTGAGCTCCGTCACAAAACACTGAGCTCAGTCACAAAACACTGAGCTCCATCACAAAACACTGAGTTCCTTTACCAACACTGAGCTCCGTCACAAAACACGGAGTTCCTTTACATACACTGAGCTCCATCACAAAACACTGAGCTCCGTCACAAAACACTGAGCTCCATCACAAAACACTGAGCTCCATCACAAAACACTGAGCTCCACCACAAAACACTGAGCTCCGTCACTAAACACTGAGCTCCACCACAAAACACTGAGCTCCATCACAAAACACTGAGCTCCAACACAAAACACTGAGCTCCAACACAAAACACGGAGCTCCATCACAAAACACTGAGCTCCGTCACAAAACACTGAGCTCCATCACAAAACACTGAGCTCCATCACAAAACAGAGAGCTCCATCACAAAATACTGAGCTCCATCACAAAACACTGAGCTCCATCACAAAACACTGAGCTCCATCACAAAACACCGAGCTACATTACAAAACACTGAGCTCCAACACAAAACACTGAGCTCCATCACAAAACACTGAGCTCCATCCCAAAACACTCAGCTCCGTCACAAAACACTGAGCTCCATCACAAAACACCAAGCTCCATCACAAAACACTGAGCTCCACCACAAAACACTGAGCCCCGTCACAAAACACTGAGCACCATCACAAAAAACTGAGCTGATGACAAAACACTGAGCTCCGCCACAAAACACTGAGCTCCGTCACAAAACACTGAGCTCCGTCACAAAACACTGAGCTGCATCACAAAACACTGAGCTCCATCACAAAACACTGAGCTTCATCAAAAAACACTGAGCTCCGTCACAAAACACTGAGCTTCGTCACAAAACACTGAACTCCGTCACAAAACACTGAGCTCCATCACAAAACACTGAGCTCCGTCACAAAACACTGAGCTGCGTCACAAAAGACTGAGCTCCGTCACAAAACACTGAGCTGTGTCACAAAACACTGAGCCCCATCACAAAACACTGAGCTCCGTCACAAAACACTGAGCTCCAACACAAAACACTGATCTGCGTCACAAAACACTGAGCTCCGTCACAAAACACTGAGCTCCATCACAAAACACTGAGCTCCGTCACAAAACACAGAGCTCCGTCACAAAACACTGAGCTCCGTCACAAAACACTGAGCTCCGTCACAGAACACCGAGTTCTTTTACAAAAACTGAGCTCCATCACAAAACACTGATCTCCGTCACAAAACACTGAGCTCCGTCACAAAACAATGAGCTCCATCACAAAACACTGAGTTCCTTGACAAAAACTGAGCTCCATCACAAAACACTGAGCTCCGTCACAAAACACTGAGCTCCATCACAAAACACTGAGCTCCGTCACAAAACACTGAGCTCCGTCACAAAACACTGAGCTCCGTCACAAGACACTGAGCTCCATCACAAAACACTGAGTTCCTTGACAAAAACTGAGCTCCATCACAAAACACTGAGCTCCATCACAAATCACTGAGCTCCAACACAAAACACTGAGCTCCATCACAAAACACTGAGTTCCTTTACAAAAACTGAGCTCCATCACAAAACACTGAGCTCCGTCACAAAACACTGAGATCCGTCACAAAAAACTGAGACCCATCACAAAACACTGAGCTCCGTCACAAAACACTGAGCTCCATCACAAAACACTGAGCTCCATCACAAAACAGAGAGCTCCATCACAAAATACTGAGCTCCATCACAAAACACTGAGCTCCATCACAAAACACTGAGATCCATCACAAAACACTAAGCTCCATCACAAAACACCGAGCTCCATCACAAAACACTGAGCTCCATCACAAAACACCGAGCTACATTACAAAACGCTGAGCTCCAACACAAAACACTGAGCTCCATCACAAAACACTGAGCTCCATCCCAAAACACTCAGCTCCGTCACAAAACACTGAGCTCCATCACAAAACACCAAGCTCCATCACAAAACACTGAGCTCCACCACAAAACGCTGAGCCCCGTCACAAAACACTGAGCTCCATCACAAAACACAGAGCTGATCACAAAACACTGAGCTCCGCCACAAAACACTGAGCTCCGTCACAAAACAATGAGCTGCATCACAAAACACTGAGCTCCATCACAATACACTGAGCTTGATCAAAAAACACTGAGCTCCGTCACAAAACACTGAGCTTCGTCACAAAACACTGAACTCCGTCACAAAACACTGAGCTCCATCACAAAACACTGAGCTCCGTCACAAAACACTGAGCTGCGTCACAAAACACTGAGCTCCGTCACAAAACACTGAGCTGTGTCACAAAACACTGAGCCCCATCACAAAACACTGAGCTCCGTCACAAAACACTGAGCTCCAACACAAAACAGTGAGCTTCATCACAAAACACTGAGCTCCGTCACAAAACACTGATCTGCGTCACAAAACACTGAGCTCCGTCACAAAACACAGAGCTCTGTCACAAAACACTGAGCTGCATCACAAAACACTGAGCTCCATCACAAAACACTGAGCTGCATCACAAAATACTGAGCTCCATCACAAAACACGGAGTTCCTTTACAAACACTGAGCTCCATCACAAAACACTGAGCTCCGTCACAAAACACTGAGCTCCGTCACAAAACACTGAGTTCGTTTACAAAAACTGAGCTCCATCACAAAACACTGAGCTCCGTCACAAAACACTGATCTCCATCACAAAAGACTGAGCTCCGTCACAAATCACTGAGCTCCGTCACAAAACACAGAGCTCCGTCACAAAACACTGAGCTCCATCACAAAACACTGAGTTCCTTTACAAAAACTGAGCTCCATCACAAAACACTGAGCTCCATCACAAAACACTGAGCTCCAACACAAAACACTGAGCACCATCACAAAACACTGAGTTCCTTTACAAAAACTGAGCTCCATCACAAAACACTGAGCTCCGTCACAAAACACTGAGCTCCGTCACAAAAAACTGAGACCCATCACAAAACACTGAGCTCCGTCACAAAACACAGCTCCTTCACAAAACACCGAGCTCCATCACAAAACACTGAGCTCCATCACAAAACACAGCTCCGTCACAAAACACTGAGCTCCATCACAAAACACTGAGCTCAGTCACAAAACACTGGGCTCCTTGACAAACACTGAGCTCCATCACAAAATACTGAGCTCCATCACAAAACACTGAGCTCCAACACAAAACACTAAGCTCCATCACAAAACACTGAGCTCCATCCCAAAACACTCAGCTCCGTCACAAAACACTGAGCTCCATCACAAAACACCAAGCTCCATCACAAAACACTGAGCTCCATCACCAACCACTGAGCTCCGCCACAAAACACTGAGCTCCATCACAAAACACTGAGCTTCATCACTAAACGCTGAGCTCTGTCACAAAACACTGAGCTTCGTCACAAAACACTGAGCTCCGTCACAAAACATTGAGCTCCATCACAAAACACTGAGCTCCGTCACAAAACACTGAGCTGCGTCACAAAACACTGAGCACCAACACAAAACACTGAGCTCCATCACAAAACACTGAGATCCATCACAAAGCACTGAGCCCCATCACAAAACACTGAGCTCCGTCACAAAACACTGAGCTGCGTCACAAAACACTGAGCCCCATCACAAAACACTGAGCTCCGTCACAAAACACTGAGCTCCAACACAAAACAGTGAGCTTTATCACAAAACACTGAGCTCCGTCGCAAAGCACTGATCTACGTCACAAAACACTGAGCTCCGTCACAAAACACTGAGCTCCATCACAAAACGCTGAGCTCCGTCACAAAACACTGAGCTCCGTCACAAAACACTGAGCTCCGTCACAAAACACTGAGCTCCATCACAAAACACTGAGTTCCTTTACAAAAACTGAGCTCCATCACAAAACACTGAGCTCCATCACAAAACACTGAGCTCCAACACAAAACACTGAGCTCCATCAAAAAACACTGAGTTCCTTTACAAAAACTGAGCTCCATCACAAAACACTGAGCTCCGTCACAAAACACTGAGCTCCGTCACAAAAAACTGAGACCCATCACAAAACACTGAGTTCCGTCACAAAACACTGAGCTCCGTCACAAAACACAGCTCCATCACAAAACACCGAGCTCCATCACAAAACACCGAGCTCCATCACAAAACACTGAGCTCCATCACAAAACACTGAGCTCCGTCACAAAACACTGAGCTCCATCACAAAACACTGAGCTCCATCACAAAACACTGAGCTCCGTCACAAAACATTGAGCTCCGTCACAAAACACGGAGCTCCATCACAAAACAGTGAGCTCCAAGACAAAACACTGAGCTCCATCACAAAATACTGAGCTCCATCACAAAACACCGAGCTCCAACACAAAACACTGAGCTCCATCACAAAACACTGAGCTCCAACACAAAACACTGAGCTCTGTCACAAAACACTGAGCTCCAACACAAAAGACTGAGCTCCATCACAAAACACTGAGCTCCTTCACAATACACAGTTCCGTCACGGAACATTAAGTTTCAATTCAAAACACTGAGCTGCACTAGAAAGCATTCTGCCCCACGACAAACCAGGAAGCACCGCCACAAACCACCGAGCTCCATCACAAACCACCGAGCACCATCACAAACACTGAGCTCCATCACAAAACACTGAGCCCCGTCACAAAACACTGAGCACCATCACAAAAAACTGAGCTGATGACAAAACACTGAGCTCCGCCACAAAACACTGAGCTCCGTCACAAAACACTGAGCTCCGTCACAAAACACTGAGCTGCATCACAAAACACTGAGCTCCATCACAAAACACTGAGCTTCATCAAAAAACACTGAGCTCCGTCACAAAACACTGAGCTTCGTCACAAAACACTGAACTCCGTCACAAAACACTGAGCTCCATCACAAAACACTGAGCTCCGTCACAAAACACTGAGCTGCGTCACAAAAGACTGAGCTCCGTCACAAAACACTGAGCTGTGTCACAAAACACTGAGCCCCATCACAAAACACTGAGCTCCGTCACAAAACACTGAGCTCCAACACAAAACACTGATCTGCGTCACAAAACACTGAGCTCCGTCACAAAACACTGAGCTCCATCACAAAACACTGAGCTCCGTCACAAAACACAGAGCTCCGTCACAAAACACTGAGCTCCGTCACAAAACACTGAGCTCCGTCACAGAACACCGAGTTCTTTTACAAAAACTGAGCTCCATCACAAAACACTGATCTCCGTCACAAAACACTGAGCTCCGTCACAAAACAATGAGCTCCATCACAAAACACTGAGTTCCTTGACAAAAACTGAGCTCCATCACAAAACACTGAGCTCCGTCACAAAACACTGAGCTCCATCACAAAACACTGAGCTCCGTCACAAAACACTGAGCTCCGTCACAAAACACTGAGCTCCGTCACAAGACACTGAGCTCCATCACAAAACACTGAGTTCCTTGACAAAAACTGAGCTCCATCACAAAACACTGAGCTCCATCACAAATCACTGAGCTCCAACACAAAACACTGAGCTCCATCACAAAACACTGAGTTCCTTTACAAAAACTGAGCTCCATCACAAAACACTGAGCTCCGTCACAAAACACTGAGATCCGTCACAAAAAACTGAGACCCATCACAAAACACTGAGCTCCGTCACAAAACACTGAGCTCCATCACAAAACACTGAGCTCCATCACAAAACAGAGAGCTCCATCACAAAATACTGAGCTCCATCACAAAACACTGAGCTCCATCACAAAACACTGAGATCCATCACAAAACACTAAGCTCCATCACAAAACACCGAGCTCCATCACAAAACACTGAGCTCCATCACAAAACACCGAGCTACATTACAAAACGCTGAGCTCCAACACAAAACACTGAGCTCCATCACAAAACACTGAGCTCCATCCCAAAACACTCAGCTCCGTCACAAAACACTGAGCTCCATCACAAAACACCAAGCTCCATCACAAAACACTGAGCTCCACCACAAAACGCTGAGCCCCGTCACAAAACACTGAGCTCCATCACAAAACACAGAGCTGATCACAAAACACTGAGCTCCGCCACAAAACACTGAGCTCCGTCACAAAACAATGAGCTGCATCACAAAACACTGAGCTCCATCACAATACACTGAGCTTGATCAAAAAACACTGAGCTCCGTCACAAAACACTGAGCTTCGTCACAAAACACTGAACTCCGTCACAAAACACTGAGCTCCATCACAAAACACTGAGCTCCGTCACAAAACACTGAGCTGCGTCACAAAACACTGAGCTCCGTCACAAAACACTGAGCTGTGTCACAAAACACTGAGCCCCATCACAAAACACTGAGCTCCGTCACAAAACACTGAGCTCCAACACAAAACAGTGAGCTTCATCACAAAACACTGAGCTCCGTCACAAAACACTGATCTGCGTCACAAAACACTGAGCTCCGTCACAAAACACAGAGCTCTGTCACAAAACACTGAGCTGCATCACAAAACACTGAGCTCCATCACAAAACACTGAGCTGCATCACAAAATACTGAGCTCCATCACAAAACACGGAGTTCCTTTACAAACACTGAGCTCCATCACAAAACACTGAGCTCCGTCACAAAACACTGAGCTCCGTCACAAAACACTGAGTTCGTTTACAAAAACTGAGCTCCATCACAAAACACTGAGCTCCGTCACAAAACACTGATCTCCATCACAAAAGACTGAGCTCCGTCACAAATCACTGAGCTCCGTCACAAAACACAGAGCTCCGTCACAAAACACTGAGCTCCATCACAAAACACTGAGTTCCTTTACAAAAACTGAGCTCCATCACAAAACACTGAGCTCCATCACAAAACACTGAGCTCCAACACAAAACACTGAGCACCATCACAAAACACTGAGTTCCTTTACAAAAACTGAGCTCCATCACAAAACACTGAGCTCCGTCACAAAACACTGAGCTCCGTCACAAAAAACTGAGACCCATCACAAAACACTGAGCTCCGTCACAAAACACAGCTCCTTCACAAAACACCGAGCTCCATCACAAAACACTGAGCTCCATCACAAAACACAGCTCCGTCACAAAACACTGAGCTCCATCACAAAACACTGAGCTCAGTCACAAAACACTGGGCTCCTTGACAAACACTGAGCTCCATCACAAAATACTGAGCTCCATCACAAAACACTGAGCTCCAACACAAAACACTAAGCTCCATCACAAAACACTGAGCTCCATCCCAAAACACTCAGCTCCGTCACAAAACACTGAGCTCCATCACAAAACACCAAGCTCCATCACCAACCACTGAGCTCCGCCACAAAACACTGAGCTCCATCACAAAACACTGAGCTTCATCACTAAACGCTGAGCTCTGTCACAAAACACTGAGCTTCGTCACAAAACACTGAGCTCCGTCACAAAACATTGAGCTCCATCACAAAACACTGAGCTCCGTCACAAAACACTGAGCTGCGTCACAAAACACTGAGCACCAACACAAAACACTGAGCTCCATCACAAAACACTGAGATCCATCACAAAGCACTGAGCCCCATCACAAAACACTGAGCTCCGTCACAAAACACTGAGCTGCGTCACAAAACACTGAGCCCCATCACAAAACACTGAGCTCCGTCACAAAACACTGAGCTCCAACACAAAACAGTGAGCTTTATCACAAAACACTGAGCTCCGTCGCAAAGCACTGATCTACGTCACAAAACACTGAGCTCCGTCACAAAACACTGAGCTCCATCACAAAACGCTGAGCTCCGTCACAAAACACTGAGCTCCGTCACAAAACACTGAGCTCCGTCACAAAACACTGAGCTCCATCACAAAACACTGAGTTCCTTTACAAAAACTGAGCTCCATCACAAAACACTGAGCTCCATCACAAAACACTGAGCTCCAACACAAAACACTGAGCTCCATCAAAAAACACTGAGTTCCTTTACAAAAACTGAGCTCCATCACAAAACACTGAGCTCCGTCACAAAACACTGAGCTCCGTCACAAAAAACTGAGACCCATCACAAAACACTGAGTTCCGTCACAAAACACTGAGCTCCGTCACAAAACACAGCTCCATCACAAAACACCGAGCTCCATCACAAAACACCGAGCTCCATCACAAAACACTGAGCTCCATCACAAAACACTGAGCTCCGTCACAAAACACTGAGCTCCATCACAAAACACTGAGCTCCATCACAAAACACTGAGCTCCGTCACAAAACATTGAGCTCCGTCACAAAACACGGAGCTCCATCACAAAACAGTGAGCTCCAAGACAAAACACTGAGCTCCATCACAAAATACTGAGCTCCATCACAAAACACCGAGCTCCAACACAAAACACTGAGCTCCATCACAAAACACTGAGCTCCAACACAAAACACTGAGCTCTGTCACAAAACACTGAGCTCCAACACAAAAGACTGAGCTCCATCACAAAACACTGAGCTCCTTCACAATACACAGTTCCGTCACGGAACATTAAGTTTCAATTCAAAACACTGAGCTGCACTAGAAAGCATTCTGCCCCACCACAAACCAGGAAGCACCGCCACAAACCACCGAGCTCCATCACAAACCACCGAGCACCATCACAAACACTGAGCTCCATCACAAAACACTGAGCTCCATCACAAACCACCGAGCTCCATCACAAACCATCGAGCTCCATCACAAACCACTGAGCTCCATCACAAAACACTGAGCTCCATCACAAAACACTGAGCTCCATCACAAAACACTGAGCTCCATCACAAAACACTGAGCTCCATCACAAACCACCGAGCTCCATCACAAAACACTGAGCTCCATCACAAAACACTGAGCTCCATCACAAAACACTGAGCTCCAGCAGAAAATACCGAGCTCCATCACAAAACACTGAGCTCCATCACAAAACACTGAGCTCCATCACAAACCACCGAGCTCCATCACAAAACACTGAGCTCCATCACTAAACACTGAGCTCCATCACAAAAAACTGAGCTCCAGCAGAAAATACCGAGCTCCATCACAAAACACAGCTCCATCACAAAACACAGCTCCATCACAAAACACTGAGCTCCGTCACAAAACACTGAGCTCTATCACAAAACACTGAGCTCTGTCACTAAACACTGAGCTCCGTCACAAAACACTGAGCTCCATCAGAAAACACTGAGCTCCATCAGAAAACACCGAGCTCCGTCACAAAACACTGAGCTCCGTCACAAAACACTGAGCTGCATCACAAAACACAGCTGTCACAAAACACTGAGCTCCATCACAAAACACTGAGCTCCATCACAAAACACTGAGCTCCATCACAAAACACTGAGCTCCATCACAACACACTGAGCTCCATCACAACACACTGAGCTCCATCACAAAACACGGTGCTCCATCACAAAACACTGAGCTCCATCACAAAACACTGAGCTCCGTCACAAAACACGGAGCTCCATCACAAAACACTGAGCTCCATCACAAAACACTGAGCTCCGTCACAAAACACGGAGCTCCAACACAAAACACTGAGCTCCAACACAAAACACTGAGCTCCATCACAAAACACTGAGCTCCAACACAAAGCACTGAGCTCCAACACAAAACACTGAGCTCTGTCACAAAACACTGACCTCCATCAGAAAACACTGAGCTCCATCACAAAACACTGAGCTCCATCACAATACACAGTTCCTTCACGGAACATTAAGTTTCAATTCAAAACACTGAGCTGCACTAGAAAGCATTCTGCCCCACCACAAACCACGAAGTACCGCCACAAACCACTGAGCTCCATCGCAAAACACTGAGCTCCATCACAAAACTCTGATCTCCATCACAAAACACTGAGCTCCATCAGAAAACACTGTGCTCCGTCACAAAACACAGCTCCATCACAAAACACTGAGCTCCGTCACAAAACACTGAGCTCCGTCACAAAACACAGCTCCATCACAAAACACTGAGCTCCATCAGAAAACACTGAGCTCCGTCACAAAACACAGCTCCATCACAAAACACTGAGCTCCAACACAAAACACTGAGCTCCATCACAAAATTCTGATCTCCATCACAAAACACTGAGCTCCATCAGAAAACACTGAGCTCCGTCCCAAAACACAGCTCCATCACAAAACACTGAGCTCCGTCACAAAACACTGAGCTCCGTCACAAAACACAGCTCCATCACAAAACACTGAGCTCCGTCACAAAACACTGAGCTCCGTCACAAAACACAGCTCCATCACAAAACACTGAGCTCCGTCACAAAACACTGAGCTCCATCACAAAACACTGAGCTCCATCAGAAAACACTGAGCTCCGTCACAAAACACAGCTCCATCACAAAACACTGAGCTCCGTCACAAAACACTGAGCTCCATCACAAAACACTGAGCTCCATCACAAAACTCTGAGCTCCATCACAAAACTCTGAGCTCCATCACAACACACTGAGCTCCATCACAACACACTGAGCTCCATCACAAAACACGGTGCTCCATCACAAAACACTGAGCTCCATCATAAAACTCTGAGCCCCATCACAACACACTGAGCTCCATCACAAAACACTGAGCTCCATCACAAAACTCTGAGCTCAATCACAAAACACTGAGCTCCATCACAAAACTCGGAGCTCCGTCACAAAACACTGAGCTCCATCACAAAACACTGAGCTCCAGCAGAAAACTCTGAGCTCCATCACAACACACTGAGCTCCATCACAAAACACGGTGCTCCATCACAAAACACTGAGCTCCCTCACAAAACACTGAGCTCCATCACAAAACACGGTGCTCCATCACAAAACACTGAGCTCCAACACAAAACACTGAGCTCCAATACAAAACACTGAGCTCCAACACAAAACACTGAGCTCTGTCACAAAACTCTGATCTCCATCACAAAACACTGAGCTCCATCAGAAAACACAGCTCCATCACAAAACACTGAGCTCCATCAGAAAACACTGAGCTCCGTCACAAAACACAGCTCCATCACAAAACACTGAGCTCCAACACAAAACACTGAGCTCCATCACAAAATTCTGATCTCCATCACAAAACACTGAGCTCCATCAGAAAACACTGAGCTCCGTCCCAAAACACAGCTCCATCACAAAACACTGAGCTCCGTCACAAAACACTGAGCTCCGTCACAAAACACAGCTCCATCACAAAACACTGAGCTCCGTCACAAAACACTGAGCTCCGTCACAAAACACAGCTCCATCACAAAACACTGAGCTCCGTCACAAAACACTGAGCTCCATCACAAAACACTGAGCTCCATCAGAAAACACTGAGCTCCGTCACAAAACACAGCTCCATCACAAAACACTGAGCTCCGTCACAAAACACTGAGCTCCATCACAAAACACTGAGCTCCATCACAAAACTCTGAGCTCCATCACAACACACTGAGCTCCATCACAACACACTGAGCTCCATCACAAAACACGGTGCTCCATCACAAAACACTGAGCTCCATCACAAAACTCTGAGCTCCATCACAAAACACTGAGCTCCATCACAAAACACTGAGCTCCATCACAAAACTCTGAGCTCAATCACAAAACACTGAGCTCCATCACAAAACTCGGAGCTCCGTCACAAAACACTGAGCTCCATCACAAAACACTGAGCTCCATCACAAAACTCTGAGCTCCATCACAACACACTGAGGTCCATCACAAAACACGGTGCTCCATCACAAAACACTGAGCTCCATCACAAAACACTGAGCTCCATCACAAAACACGGTGCTCCATCACAAAACACTGAGCTCCAACACAAAACACTGAGCTCCAACACAAAACACTGAGCTCCAACACAAAACACTGAGCTCTGTCACAAAACACTGACCTCCATCAGAAAACACTGAGCTCCATCACAAAACACTGAGCTCCATCACAATACACAGTTCCGTCACGGAACATTAAGTTTCAATTCAAAACACTGAGCTGCACTAGAAAGCATTCTTTCCCACCACAAACCACGTAGCAACGCCACAAACCACCGAGCTCCATCACAAAACACTGAGCTCCGTCACAAAACACAGCTCCATCACAAAACACCGAGCTCCATCACAAAACACCGAGCTCCATCACAAAACACTGAGCTCCATCACAAAACACTGAGCTCGTCACAAAACACAGAGCTCCGTCACAAAACACTGAGCTCCATCACAAAACACGGAGTTCCTTTACAAACACTGAGCTCCATCACAAAACACTGAGCTCCGTCACAAAACACTGAGCTCCATCACAAACACTGAGCTCCGTCACAAAACACTGAGCTCCATCACAAAACACTGAGCTCCGTCACAAAACACTGAGCTCCGTCACAAAACACTGAGCTCCGTCACAAAACACTGGGCTCCATCACAAAACACTGAGTTCCTTTACAAAAACTGAGCTCCATCACAAAACACTGAGCTCCATCACAAAACACTGAGCTCCAACACAAAACACTGAGCTCCATCACAAAACACTGAGCTCCATCACAATACACAGTTCCGTCACGGAACATTACGTTTCAATTCAAAACACTGAGCTGCACTAGAAAGCATTCTGTCCCACCACAAACGACGTAGCAACGCCACAAACCACCGAGCTCCATCACAAAACACTGAGCTCCATCACAAAACACCGAGCTCCAACACAAAACACTGAGCTCCATCACAAAACACTGAGCTCCAACACAAAACACTGAGCTCTGTCACAAAACACTGAGCTCCATCACAAAACACTGAGCTCCTTCACAATACACAGTTCCGTCACGGTACATTAAGTTTCAATTCAAAACACTGAGCTGCACTAGAAAGCATTCTGTCCCACCACAAACGACGTAGCAACGCCACAAACCACCGAGCTCCATCACAAAACACTGAGCTCCATCACAAAACACCGAGCTCCAACACAAAACACTGAGCTGCATCACAAAACACTGAGCTCCATCACAAACACTGAGCTCCATCACAAAACACTGAGCTCCATCACAAACCACCGAGCTCCATCACAAACCATCGAGCTCCATCACAAAACACTGAGCTCCATCACAAAACACTGAGCTCCATCACAAAACACCGAGCTCCATCACAAAACACTGAGCTCCATCACAAAACACCGAGCTCCATCACAAAACACGGAGCTCCATCACAAAACACTGAGCTCCATCACAAAACACTGAGCTCCATCACAAAACACTGAGCTCCGTCACAAAACACTGAGCTCCGTCACAAAACACTGAGCTGCGTCACAAAACACTGAGCTCCATCAGAAAACACTGAGCTGTGTCACAAAACACTGAGCCCCATCACAAAACACTGAGCTCCGTCACAAAACACTGAGCTCCAACACAAAACACTGATCTGCGTCACAAAACACTGAGCTCCATCACAAAACACTGAGCTCCATCACAAAACACTGAGCTCCGTCACAAAACACAGAGCTCCGTCACAAAACACTGAGCTCCGTCACAAAACACTGAGCTCCATCACAAAACACGGAGTTCCTTTACAAACACTGAGCTCCATCACAAAACACTGAGCTCCGTCACAAAACACTGAGCTCCATCACAAACACTGAGCTCCGTCACAAAACACTGAGCTCCGTCACAAAACACTGAGCTCCAACATAAAACAGTGAGCTCCATCACAAAACACTGAGCTCCGTCACAAAACACTGATCTACGTCACAAAACACTGAGCTCCGTCACAAAACACTGAGCTCCATCACAAAACGCTGAGCTCCGTCACAAAACACTGAGCTCCGTCACAAAACACTGAGCTCCGTCACAAAACACTGAGCTCCATCACAAAACACTGAGTTCCTTTACAAAAACTGAGCTCCATCACAAAACACTGAGCTCCATCACAAAACACTGAGCTCCAACACAAAACACTGAGCTCCGTCAGAAAACACTGAGCTCCGTGACAAAACACAGCCCCATCACAAAACGCTGAGCTCCATCATAAAACATCGAGCTCCATCACAAAACACTGAGCTCCAACACAAAACACTGAGCTCCATCACAAAACACTGAGCTCCAACACAAAACACTGAGCTCCATCACAAAACACTGAGCTGAATCACAAAACACTGAGCTCCATCACAAAACACTGAGCTCCAACACAAAACACTGAGCTCCATCACAAAACACTGAGCTCAATCACAAAACACTGAGCTCCACCACAAAACACTGAGCTCCACCACAAAACACTGAGCTCCATCACAAAACACTGAGCTGCATCACAAAACACTGAGCTCCATCACAATACACAGTTCCGTCACGGAACATTAAGTTTCAATTCAAAACACTGAGCTGCACTAGAAAGCATTCTGCCCCACCACAAACCAGGAAGCAACGCCACAAACCACCGAGCTCCATCACAAACCACCGAGCTCCATTACAAAACACTGAGCTCCATCACAAAACACAGCTCCATCACAAAACACTGAGCTACAGCAGAAAATACCGAGCTCCATCACAAAACACTGAGCTCCATCACAAAACACAGCTCCATCACAAAACACGGAGTTCCGTCACAAACCACTGAGCTCCATCACAAAACACTGAGCTCCGTCACAAAACACAGCTCCATCACAAAACACTGAGCTCCATCACAAAACACTGAGCTCTGTCACAAAACACTGAGAGCCATCAGAAAACACTGAGCTCCATCAGAAAACACCGAGCTCCATCACAAAACACTGAGCTCCGTCACAAAACACTGAGCTGCATCACAAAACACTGAGCTCCATCACAAAACACTGAGGTCCATCACAAAACACTGAACACCATCACAAAACACAGCTCCATCACAAAACACTGAGCTCCATCACAACACACTGAGCTCCATCACAAAACACGGTGCTCCATCACAAAACACTGAGCTCCGTCACAAAACACTGAGCTCCAACACAAAACACTGAGCTCCGTCACAAAACACTGAGCTCCATCACAAAACGCTGAGCTCCGTCACAAAACACTGAGCTCCGTCACAAAACACTGAGCTCCGTCACAAAACACTGAGCTCCATCACAAAACACTGAGTTCCTTTACAAAAACTGAGCTCCATCACAAAACACTGAGCTCCATCACAAAACACTGAGCTCCAACACAAAACACTGAGCTCCGTCAGAAAACACTGAGCTCCGTGACAAAACACAGCCCCATCACAAAACGCTGAGCTCCATCATAAAACATCGAGCTCCATCACAAAACACTGAGCTCCAACACAAAACACTGAGCTCCATCACAAAACACTGAGCTCCAACACAAAACACTGAGCTCCATCACAAAACACTGAGCTGAATCACAAAACACTGAGCTCCATCACAAAACACTGAGCTCCAACACAAAACACTGAGCTCCATCACAAAACACTGAGCTCAATCACAAAACACTGAGCTCCACCACAAAACACTGAGCTCCACCACAAAACACTGAGCTCCATCACAAAACACTGAGCTGCATCACAAAACACTGAGCTCCATCACAATACACAGTTCCGTCACGGAACATTAAGTTTCAATTCAAAACACTGAGCTGCACTAGAAAGCATTCTGCCCCACCACAAACCAGGAAGCAACGCCACAAACCACCGAGCTCCATCACAAACCACCGAGCTCCATTACAAAACACTGAGCTCCATCACAAAACACAGCTCCATCACAAAACACTGAGCTACAGCAGAAAATACCGAGCTCCATCACAAAACACTGAGCTCCATCACAAAACACAGCTCCATCACAAAACACGGAGTTCCGTCACAAACCACTGAGCTCCATCACAAAACACTGAGCTCCGTCACAAAACACAGCTCCATCACAAAACACTGAGCTCCATCACAAAACACTGAGCTCTGTCACAAAACACTGAGAGCCATCAGAAAACACTGAGCTCCATCAGAAAACACCGAGCTCCATCACAAAACACTGAGCTCCGTCACAAAACACTGAGCTGCATCACAAAACACTGAGCTCCATCACAAAACACTGAGGTCCATCACAAAACACTGAACACCATCACAAAACACAGCTCCATCACAAAACACTGAGCTCCATCACAACACACTGAGCTCCATCACAAAACACGGTGCTCCATCACAAAACACTGAGCTCCGTCACAAAACACTGAGCTCCAACACAAAACACTGAGCTCCGTCACAAAACACGGAGCTCCATCACAAAACACTGAGCTCCGTCACAAAACACTGAGCGACATCACAAAACACTGAGCTCCATCACAAAACACTGAGCTCCATCACAAAACATTGAGCTCCATCACAAAACACTGAGTTCCATCACAACACACTGAGCTCCATCACAAAACACTGAGCTCCGTCACAAAACCATGAGCTGCGTCACAAAACACTGAGCTCCATCACAAAACACTGAGCTGTGTCACAAAACACTGAGCCCCATCACAAAACACTGAGCTCCGTCACAAAACACTGAGCTCCAACACAAAACAGTGAGCTTCATCACAAAACACTGAGCTCCGTCACAAAACTATGATCTGCGTCACAAAACACTGAGTTCCATCACAAAACACTGAGCTCCGTCACAAAACACAGAGCTCCGTCACAAAACACAGAGCTCCGTCACAAAACACTGAGCTCCGTCACAAAACACTGAGCTCCGTCACAAAACACAGTTCTTTTACAAAAACTGAGCTCCATCACAAAACACTGAGCTCCGTCATAAAACACTGAGCTCCATCACAAAACACTGAGCTCCATCACAAAACACTGAGCTCCATCACAAAACACTGAGCTCCATCACAAAACACCGAGCTCCATCACAAAACACTGAGCTCCATCACAAAACACTGAGCTCCATCACAAAACACTGAGCTGCATCACAAAATACTGAGCTCCATCACAAAACACGGAGTTCCTTTACAAACACTGAGCTCCATCACAAAACACTGAGCTCCGTCACAAAACACTGAGCTCCGTCACAAAACATTGAGCTCCATCACAACACACTGAGCTCCATCACAACACACTGAGCTCCATCACAAAACACTGAGCTCCATCACAACACACTGAGCTCCATCACAACACACTGAGCTCCATCACAAAACACGGTGCTCCATCACAAAACACTGAGCTCCATCACAAAACACTGAGCTCCGTCACAAAACACGGAGCTCCATCACAAAACACTGAGCTCCATCACAAAACACTGAGCTCCGTCACAAAACACGGAGCTCCAACACAAAACACTGAGCTCCAACACAAAACACTGAGCTCCATCACAAAACACTGAGCTCCAACACAAAGCACTGAGCTCCAACACAAAACATTGTGCTCTGTCACAAAACACTGACCTCCATCAGAAAACACTGAGCTCCATCACAAAACACTGAGCTCCATCACAATACACAGTTCCGTCACGGAACATTAAGTTTCAATTCAAAACACTGAGCTGCACTAGAAAGCATTCTGCCCCACCACAAACCACGAAGCACCGCCACAAACCACTGAGCTCCATCGCAAAACACTGAGCTCCGTCACAAAACACAGCTCCATCACAAAACACTGAGCTCCATCAGAAAACACTGAGCTCCGTCACAAAACACAGCTCCATCACAAAACACTGAGCTCCAACACAAAACACTGAGCTCCATCACAAAACTCTGATCTCCATCACAAAACACTGAGCTCCATCAGAAAACACTGAGCTCCGTCACAAAACACAGCTCCATCACAAAACACTGAGCTCCGTCACAAAACACTGAGCTCCGTCACAAAACACAGCTCCATCACAAAACACTGAGCTCCGTCACAAAACACTGAGCTCCGTCACAAAACACAGCTCCATCACAAAACACTGAGCTCCGTCACAAAACACTGAGCTCCATCACAAAACACTGAGCTCCATCAGAAAACACTGAGCTCCGTCACAAAACACAGCTCCATCACAAAACACTGAGCTCCGTCACAAAACACTGAGCTCCATCACAAAACACTGAGCTCCATCACAAAACTCTGAGCTCCATCACAACACACTGAGCTCCATCACAACACACTGAGCTCCATCACAAAACACGGTGCTCCATCACAAAACACTGAGCTCCATCACAAAACACTGAGCTCCATCACAAAACACGGTGCTCCATCACAAAACTCTGAGCTCCATCACAAAACACTGAGCTCCGTCACAAAACACGGAGCTCCATCACAAAACACTGAGCTCCATCACAAAACTGAGCTCCAACACAAACACTGAGCTCCGTCAGAAAACACTGAGCTCCGTCACAAAACACTGAGCCCCATCACAAAACAGTGAGCTTCAACACAAAGCACTGAGCTTCAACACAAAACACTGAGCTCCATCACAAAACACTGAGCTCCATCACAAAACACTGAGCTCCATCACAAACCACCGAGCTCCATCACAAACCACTGAGCTCCATCACAAAACACCGAGCTCCATCACAAAACACTGAGCTCCATCACAAAACACTGAGCTCCATCACAAAACTGAGCTCCAACACAAACACTGAGCTCCGTCAGAAAACACTGAGCTCCGTGACAAAACACAGCCCCATCACAAAACACTGAGCTCCATCACAAAACACTGAGCTCCGTCAGAAAACACTCAGCTCCGTGACAAAACACAGCCCCATCACAAAACGCTGAGCTCCATCACAAAACATCGAGCTCCATCACAAAACACTGAGCTCCAACACAAAACACTGAGCTCCATCACAAAACACTGAGCTCAATCACAAAACACTGAGCTCCACCACAAAACACTGAGCTCCACCACAAAACAGTGAGCGGCATCAAAAAACACTGAGCTCCATCACAAAACACTGAGCTCCATCACAACACATTGAGCTCCATCACAAAACACTGAGCTCCATCAAAAAACACTGAGCTCCATCAAAAAACACTGAGCTCCATCACAAAACACTGTGCTCCATCACAAAACACGGAGCTCCATCACAAAACACTGAGCTCCATACACTGAGCTCCAACACAAAACACTGAGCTCCAACACAAAACACTGAGCTCCAACACAAAACACTGAGCTCCAACAAAAAACACTGACCTCCATCACAAAACACTGAGCTCCAACACAAAACACTGAGCTCCAACACAAAACACTGAGCTCCATCGCAAAACACTGAGCTCCGTCACAAAACACTGAGCTCCATCACAAAACACTGAGCTCCATCACAAAACATTGAACTCCAACATAAAACACTGAGCTCCAACACAAAACAGTGAGCTCCATCACAAAACACTGACCTCCATCACAAAACACTGAGCTCCATCACAAAACACTGAGCTCCATCACAATACACAGTTCCGTCACGGAACATTAAGTTTCAATTCAAAACACTGAGCTACACTAGAAAGCATTCTGCCCCACCACAAACCACGAAGCAACGCCACAAACCACCGAGCTCCATCACAAAACACTGAGCTCCAACACATAACACTGAGCTCCAACAAAAAACACTGACCTCCATCACAAAACACTGAGCTCCAACATAAAACACTGAGCTCCATCACAGAACACTGAGTTCCATCACAAAACACTGAGCTCCATCACAAAACACTGAGCTCCATCACAAAACATTGAACTCCACCATAAAACACTGAGCTCCAACACAAAACAGTGAGCTCCATCACAAAACACTGACCTCCATCACAAAACACTGAGCTGCATCACAAAACACTGAGCTCCATCACAATACACAGTTCCGTCACGGAACATTAAGTTTCAATTCAAAACACTGAGCTGCACTAGAAAGCATTCTGCCCCACCACAAACCAGGAAGCAACGCCACAAACCACCGAGCTCCATCACAAACCACCGAGCTCCATCACAAAACACTGAGCTCCATCACAAAACAAAGCTCCATCACAAAACACTGAGCTCCATCACAAAACACTGAGCTCCATCACAAAACACAGCTCCATCACAAAACACGGAGTTCCGTCACAAACCACTGAGCTCCATCACAAAACACTGAGCTCCGTCACAAAACACAGCTCCATCACAAAACACTGAGCTCCGTCACAAAACACTGAGCTCTGTCACACAACACTGAGCTCCGTCACAAAACACTGAGAGCCATCAGAAAACACTGAGCTCCATCAGAAAACACCGAGCTCCGTCACAAAACACTGAGCTGCATCACAAAACACTGAGCTCCATCACAAAACACTGAGCTCCATCACAAAACACTGAACACCATCACAAAACACAGCTCCATCACAAAACACTGAGCTCCATCACAACACACTGAGCTCCATCACAAAACACGGTGCTCCATCACAAAACACTGAGCTCCGTCACAAAACACTGAGCTCCAACACAAAACACTGAGCTCCGTCACAAAACACGGAGCTCCATCACAAAACACTGAGCTCCGTCACAAAACACTGAGCGACATCACAAAACACTGAGCTCCATCACAAAACACTGAGCTCCATCACAAAACATTGAGCTCCATCACAAAACACTGAGTTCCATCACAACACACTGAGCTCCATCACAAAACACTGAGCTCCGTCACAAAACACTGAGCTGCGTCACAAAACACTGAGCTCCATCACAAAACACTGAGCTGTGTCACAAAACACTGAGCTCCGTCACAAAACTATGACCTGCGTCACAAAACACTGAGCTCCGTCACAAAACACTGAGCTCCGTCACAAAACACTGAGCTCCGTCACAAAACACAGAGCTCCGTCACAAAACACTGAGCTCCGTCACAAAACACTGAGCTCCGTCACAAAACAGAGTTCTTTTACAAAAACTGAGCTCCATCACAAAACACTGAGCTCCGTCACAAAACACTGAGCTCCATCACAAAACACTGAGCTCCATCACAAAACACTGAGCTCCATCACAAAACACTGAGCTCCATCACAAAACACCGAGCTCCATCACAAAACACTGAGCTCCATCACAAAACACTGAGCTCCATCACAAAACACTGAGCTGCATCACAAAATACTGAGCTCCATCACAAAACACGGAGTTCCTTTACAAACACTGAGCTCCATCACAAAACACTGAGCTCCGTCACAAAACACTGAGCTCCGTCACAAAACACTGAGCTCCATCACAACACACTGAGCTCCATCACAACACACTGAGCTCCATCACAAAACACTGAGCTCCATCACAACACACTGAGCTCCATCACAACACTCTGAGCTCCATCACAAAACACGGTGCTCCATCACAAAACACTGAGCTCCATCACAAAACACTGAGCTCCGTCACAAAACACGGAGCTCCATCACAAAACACTGAGCTCCATCACAAAACACTGAGCTCCGTCACAAAACACGGAGCTCCAACACAAAACACTGAGCTCCAACACAAAACACTGAGCTCCATCACAAAACACTGAGCTCCAACACAAAGCACTGAGCTCCAACACAAAACACTGAGCTCTGTCACAAAACACTGACCTCCATCAGAAAACACTGAGCTCCATCACAAACACTGAGCTCCATCACAATACACAGTTCCGTCACGGAACATTAAGTTTCAATTCAAAACACTGAGCTGCACTAGAAAGCATTCTGCCCCACCACAAACCACGAAGCACCGCCACAAACCACTGAGCTCCATCGCAAAACACTGAGCTCCATCACAAAACTCTGATCTCCATCACAAAACACTGAGCTCCATCAGAAAACACTGAGCTCCGTCACAAAACACAGCTCCATCACAAAACACTGAGCTCCGTCACAAAACACTGAGCTCCGTCACAAAACACAGCTCCATCACAAAACACTGAGCTCCATCAGAAAACACTGAGCTCCGTCACAAAACACAGCTCCATCACAAAACACTGAGCTCCAACACAAAACACTGAGCTCCATCACAAAACTCTGATCTCCATCACAAAACACTGAGCTCCATCAGAAAACACTGAGCTCCGTCCCAAAACACAGCTCCATCACAAAACACTGAGCTCCGTCACAAAACACTGAGCTCCGTCACAAAACACAGCTCCATCACAAAACACTGAGCTCCGTCACAAAACACTGAGCTCCGTCACAAAACACAGCTCCATCACAAAACACTGAGCTCCGTCACAAAACACTGAGCTCCGTCACAAAACACAGCTCCATCACAAAACACTGAGCTCCGTCACAAAACACTGAGCTCCATCACAAAACACTGAGCTCCATCACAAAACACTGAGCTCCATCACAAAACTCTGAGCTCCATCACAACACACTGAGCTACATCACAACACACTGAGCTCCATCACAAAACACGGTGCTCCATCACAAAACTCTGAGCTCCATCACAACACACTGAGCTCCATCACAAAACACGGTGCTCCATCACAAAACACGGTGCTCCATCACAAAACTCTGAGCTCCATCACATAACACTGAGCTCCATCACAAAACACTGAGCTCCATCACAAAACACGGTGCTCCATCACAAAACACTGAGCTCCAACACAAAACACTGAGCTCCAACACAAAACACTGAGTTCCAACACAAAACACTGAGCTCCATCACAGTACACAGTTCCGTCACGGAACATTAAGTTTCAATTCAAAACACTGAGCTGCTCTAGAAAGCATTCTGTCCCACCACAAACCACGTAGCAACGCCACAAACCACCGAGCTCCATCACAAAACACTGAGCTCCATCACAAAACACTGAGCTCAGTCACAAAACACAGCTCCATCACAAAACACCGAGCTCCATCACAAAACACCGAGCTCCATCACAAAACACTGAGCTCCATCACAAAACACTGAGCTCCTTCACAAAACACTGAGCTCCATCACAAAACACTGAGCTCCATCACAAACCACCGAGTTCCATCACAAAACACTGAGCTCCATCACAAAACACTGAGCTCCATCACAAAACACTGAGCTCCATCACAAAACACTGAGCTCCATCACAAAACACTGAGCTCCATCACAAAACACCGAGCTCCATCACAAAACACTGAGCTCCATCACAAAACACTGAGCTCCATCACAAAACACTGAGCTGCATCACAAAATACTGAGCTCCATCACAAAACACGGAGTTCCTTTACAAACACTGAGCTCCATCACAAAACACTGAGCTCCGTCACAAAACACTGAGCTCCGTCACAAAACACTGAGCTCCATCACAACACACTGAGCTCCATCACAACACACTGAGCTCCATCACAACACACTGAGCTCCATCACAAAACACGGTGGTCCATCACAAAACACTGAGCTCCATCACAAAACACTGAGCTCCGTCACAAAACACGGAGCTCCATCACAAAACACTGAGCTCCATCACAAAACACTGAGCTCCGTCACAAAGCACGGAGCTCCAACACAAAACACTGAGCTCCAACACAAAACACTGAGCTCTGTCACAAAACACTGACCTCCATCAGAAAACACTGAGCTCCATCACAAAACACTGAGCTCCATCACAATACACAGTTCCGTCACGGAACATTAAGTTTCAATTCAAAACACTGAGCTGCACTAGAAAGCATTCTGCCCCACCACAAACCACGAAGCACCGCCACAAACCACTGAGCTCCATCGCAAAACACTGAGCTCTATCACAAAACTCTGATCTCCATCACAAAACACTGAGCTCCATCAGAAAACACTGAGCTCCGTCACAAAACACAGCTCCATCACAAAACACTGAGCTCCGTCACAAAACACTGAGCTCCGTCACAAAACACAGCTCCATCACAAAACACTGAGCTCCATCAGAAAACACTGAGCTCCGTCACAAAACACAGCTCCATCACAAAACACTGAGCTCCAACACAAAACACTGAGCTCCATCACAAAACTCTGATCTCCATCACAAAACACTGAGCTCCATCAGAAAACACTGAGCTCCGTCACAAAACACAGCTCCATCACAAAACACTGAGCTCCGTCACAAAACACTGAGCTCCGTCACAAAACACAGCTCCATCACAAAACACTGAGCTCCGTCACAAAACACTGAGCTCCGTCACAAAACACTGAGCTCCATCACAACACACTGAGCTCCATCACAACACACTGAGCTCCATCACAAAACACTGAGCTCCATCACAACACACTGAGCTCCATCACAACACACTGAGCTCCATCACAAAACACGGTGCTCCATCACAAAACACTGAGCTCCATCACAAAACACTGAGCTCCGTCACAAAACACGGAGCTCCATCACAAAACACTGAGCTCCATCACAAAACACTGAGCTCCGTCACAAAACACGGAGCTCCAACACAAAACACTGAGCTCCAACACAAAACACTGAGCTCCATCACAAAACACTGAGCTCCAACACAAGGCACTGAGCTCCAACACAAAACACTGAGCTCTGTCACAAAACACTGACCTCCATCAGAAAACACTGAGCTCCATCACAAAACACTGAGCTCCATCACAATACACAGTTCCGTCACGGAACATTAAGTTTCAATTCAAAACACTGAGCTGCACTAGAAAGCATTCTGCCCCACCACAAACCACGAAGCACCGCCACAAACCACTGAGCTCCATCGCAAAACACTGAGCTCCATCACAAAACTCTGATCTCCATCACAAAACACTGAGCTCCATCAGAAAACACTGAGCTCCGTCACAAAACACAGCTCCATCACAAAACACTGAGCTCCGTCACAAAACACTGAGCTCCGTCACAAAACACAGCTCCATCACAAAACACTGAGCTCCATCAGAAAACACTGAGCTCCGTCACAAAACACAGCTCCATCACAAAACACTGAGCTCCAACACAAAACACTGAGCTCCATCACAAAACTCTGATCTCCATCACATAACACTGAGCTCCATCAGAAAACACTGAGCTCCGTCACAAAACACAGCTCCATCACAAAACACTGAGCTCCGTCACAAAACACTGAGCTCCGTCACAAAACACAGCTCCATCACAAAACACTGAGCTCCGTCACAAAACACTGAGCTCCATCACAAAACACTGAGCTCCATCACAAAACACTGAGCTCCGTCACAAAACACTGAGCTCCGTCACAAAACACTGAGCTCCGTCACAAAACACTGAGCTCCATCACAAAACACTGAGCTCCATCACAAAACTCTGAGCTCCATCACAAAACTCTGAGCTCCATCACAACACACTGAGCTCCATCACAACACACTGAGCTCCATCACAAAACACGGTGCTCCATCACAAAACACTGAGCTCCATCACAAAACACTGAGCTCCATCACAAAACACGGTGCTCCATCACAAAACTCTGAGCTCCATCACAAAACACTGAGCTCCGTCACAAAACACGGAGCTCCATCACAAAACACGGAGCTCCATCACAAAACTCTGAGCTCCATCACAACACACTGAGCTCCATCACAAAACACTGAGCTCCATCACAAAACTCTGAGCTCCATCACAAAACACTGAGCTCCATCACAAAACTCTGAGCTCCGTCACAAAACACTGAGCTCCATCACAAAACACTGAGCTCCATCACAAAACTCCGAGCTCCATCACAACACACTGAGCTCCATCACAAAACACGGTGCTCCATCACAAAACACTGAGCTCCATCACAAAACACTGAGCTCCATCACAAAACACGGTGCTCCATCACAAAACTCTGAGCTCCATCACATAACACTGAGCTCCATCACAAAACACTGAGCTCCATCACAAAACACGGTGCTCCATCACAAAACACTGAGCTCCAACACAAAACACTGAGCTCCAACACAAAACACTGAGTTCCAACACAAAACACTGAGCTCTGTCACAAAACTCTGACCTCCATCAGAAAACACTGAGCTCCATCACAAAACACTGAGCTCCATCACAATACACAGTTCCGTCACGGAACATTAAGTTTCAATTCAAAACACTGAGCTGCACTAGAAAGCATTCTGTCCCACCACAAACCACGTAGCAACGCCACAACCCACCGAGCTCCATCACAAAACACTGAGCTCCATCACAAAACACTGAGCTCAGTCACAAAACACAGCTCCATCACAAAACACCGAGCTCCATCACAAAACACCGAGCTCCATCACAAAACACTGAGCTCCATCACAAAACACTGAGCTCCTTCACAAAACACTGAGCTCCATCACAAAACACTGAGCTCCATCACAAAACACCGAGCTCCATCACAAAACACCGAGCTCCATCACAAAACACTGAGCTCCATCACAAAGCACTGAGCTGCATCACAAAATACTGAGCTCCATCACAAAACACGGAGTTCCTTTACAAACACTGAGCTCCATCACAAAACACTGAGCTCCGTCACAAAACACTGAGCTCCGTCACAAAACACTGAGCTCCATCACAACACACTGAGCTCCATCACAACACACTGAGCTCCATCACAAAACACTGAGATCCATCACAACACACTGAGCTCCATCACAACACACTGAGCTCCATCACAAAACACGGTGCTCCATCACAAAACACTGAGCTCCATCACAAAACACTGAGCTCCGTCACAAAACATGGAGCTCCATCACAAAACACTGAGCTCCATCACAAAACACTGAGCTCCGTCACAAAACACGGAGCTCCAACACAAAACACTGAGCTCCAACACAAAACACTGAGCTCTGTCACAAAACACTGACCTCCATCAGAAAACACTGAGCTCCATCACAAAACACTGAGCTCCATCACAATACACAGTTCCGGCACGGAACATTAAGTTTCAATTCAAAACACTGAGCTGCACTAGAAAGCATTCTGCCCCACCACAAACCACGAAGCACCGCCACAAACCACTGAGCTCCATCGCAAAACACTGAGCTCTATCACAAAACTCTGATCTCCATCACAAAACACTGAGCTCCATCAGAAAACACTGAGCTCCGTCACAAAACACAGCTCCATCACAAAACACTGAGCTCCGTCACAAAACACTGAGCTCCGTCACAAAACACAGCTCCATCACAAAACACTGAGCTCCATCAGAAAACACTGAGCTCCGTCATAAAACACAGCTCCATCACAAAACACTGAGCTCCAACACAAAACACTGAGCTCCATCACAAAACTCTGATCTCCATCACAAAACACTGAGCTCCATCAGAAAACACTGAGCTCCGTCCCAAAACACAGCTCCATCACAAAACACTGAGCTCCGTCACAAAACACTGAGCTCCGTCACAAAACACAGCTCCATCACAAAACACTGAGCTCCGTCACAAAACACTGAGCTCCGTCACAAAACACAGCTCCATCACAAAACACTGAGCTCCATCACAAAACACTGAGCTCCATCACAAAACACTGAGCTCCATCACAAAACACTGAGCTCCGTCACAAAACACAGCTCCATCACAAAACACTGAGCTCCGTCACAAAACACTGAGCTCCATCACAAAACACTGAGCTCCATCACAAAACTCTGAGCTCCATCACAACACACTGAGCTCCATCACAACACACTGAGCTCCATCACAAAACACGGTGCTCCATCACAAAACACTGAGCTCCATCACAAAACACTGAGCTCCATCACAAAACACGGTGCTCCATCACAAAACTCTGAGCTCCATCACAAAACACTGAGCTCCGTCACAAAACACGGAGCTCCATCACAAAACACGGAGCTCCATCACAAAACTCTGAGCTCCATCACAACACACTGAGCTCCATCACAAAACACTGAGCTCCATCACAAAACTCTGAGCTCCATCACAAAACACTGAGCTCCATCACAAAACTCTGAGCTCCGTCACAAAACACTGAGCTCCATCACAAAACACTGAGCTCCATCACAAAACTCTGAGCTCCATCACAACACACTGAGCTCCATCACAAAACACGGTGCTCCATCACAAAACACTGAGCTCCATCACAAAACACTGAGCTCCATCACAAAACACGGTGCTCCATCACAAAACTCTGAGCTCCATCACATAACACTGAGCTCCATCACAAAACACTGAGCTCCATCACAAAACACGGTGCTCCATCACAAAACACTGAGCTCCAACACAAAACACTGAGCTCCAACACAAAACACTGAGTTCCAACACAAAACACTGAGCTCTGTCACAAAACTCTGACCTCCATCAGAAAACACTGAGCTCCATCACAAAACACTGGGCTCCATCACAATACACAGTTCCGTCACGGAACATTAAGTTTCAATTCAAAACACTGAGCTGCACTAGAAAGCATTCTGTCCCACCACAAACCACGTAGCAACGCCACAAACCACCGAGCTCCATCACAAAACACTGAGCTCCATCACAAAACACTGAGCTCTGTCACAAAACACAGCTCCATCACAAAACACCGAGCTCCATCACAAAACACCGAGCTCCATCACAAAACACTGAGCTCCATCACAAAACACTGAGCTCCTTCACAAAACACTGAGCTCCATCACAAAACACTGAGCTCCATCACAAACCACCGAGTTCCATCACAAAACACCGAGCTCCGTCACAAAACACTGAGCTCCATCACAAAACACTGAGCTCCATCACAAAACTCTGAGCTCCATCACAAAACACTGAGCTCCATCACAAAACACTGAGCTCCATCACAAAACACTGAGCTCCATCACAAAACATTGAGCTCCATCACAACACACTGAGCTCCATCACAAAATACTGAGCTCCGTCACAAAACACTGAGCTGCGTCACAAAACACTGAGCTCCGTCAGAAAACACTGAGCTGTGTCACAAAACACTGAGCCCCATCACAAAACACTGAGCTCCGTCACAAAACACTGAGCTCCAACACAAAACACTGATCTGCGTCACAAAACACTGAGCTCCATCACAAAACACTGAGCTCCATCACAAAACACTGAGCTCCGTCACAAAACACTGAGCTCCGTCACAAAACACAGAGCTCCGTCACAAAACACTGAGCTCCGTCACAAAACACTAAGCTCCATCACAAAACACGGAGTTCCTTTACAAACACTGAGCTCCATCACAAAACACTGAGCTCCGTCACAAAACACTGAGCTCCATCACAAACACTGAGCTCCGTCACAAAACACTGAGCTCCATCACAAAACACTGAGCTCCGTCACAAAACACTGAGCTCCGTCACAAAACACTGAGCTCTGTCAGAAAACACTGAGCTCCATCACAAAACACTGAGTTCCTTTACAAAAACTGAGCTCCATCACAAAACACTGAGCTCCATCACAAAACACTGAGTTCCTTTACAAAAACTGAGCTCCATCACAAAACACTGAGCTCCGTCACAAAACACTGAGCTCCGTCACAAAAAACTGAGACCCATCACAAAACACTGAGCTCCGTCACAAAACACAGCTCCATCACAAAACACAGCTCCATCACAAAACACCGAGCTCCATCACAAAACTCTGAGCTCCATCACAACACACTGAGCTCCATCACAAAACACTGAGCTCCATCACAAAACACCGAGCTCCATCACAAAACACTGAGCTCCATCACAAAACAGCGAGCTCCATCACAAAACACGGAGCTCCATCACAAACCACCGAGCTCCATCACAAAACACGGCGCTCCATCACAAACCACCGAGCTCCATCACAAAACAATGAGCTCCATCACAAACCACTGAGCTGCATCACAAACCACCGAGCTCCATCACAAAACACTGAGCTCCATCACAAAACACTGAGCTCCATCACAAAACACTGAGCTCCATCACAAAACACCAAGCTCCATCACAAAACACTGAGCTCCATCACAAAACACTGAGCTCCATCACAAACCACCGAGCTGCATCACAAACCACCGAGCTCCATCACAAAACACTGAGCTCCATCACAAAACACTGAGCTCCATCACAAAACACTGAGCTCCATCACAAAACACTGAGCTCCATCACAAAACTGAGCTCCAACACAAACAAAGAGCTCCGTCAGAAAACACTGAGCTCCGTCACAAAACACTGAGCCCCATCACAAAACAGTGAGCTTCAACACAAAGCACTGAGCTTCAACACAAAACACTGAGCTCCATCACAAAACACTAAGCTCCATCACAAAACACTGAGCTCCATCACAAACCACCGAGCTCCATCACAAACCACTGAGCTCCATCACAAAACACTGAGCTCCATCACAAAACTGAGCTCCAACACAAACACTGAGCTCCGTCAGAAAACACTGAGCTCCGTGACAAAACACAGCCCCATCACAAAACACTGAGCTCCATCACAAAACACTGAGCTCCGTCAGAAAACACTGAGCTCCGTGACAAAACACAGCCCCATCACAAAACGCTGAGCTCCATCACAAAACATCGAGCTCCATCACAAAACACTGAGCTCCAACACAAAACACTGAGCTCCATCACAAAACACTGAGCTCCAACACAAAACACTGAGCTCCATCACAAAACACTGAGCTCCAACACAAAACACTGAGCTCCATCACAAAACACTGAGCTCAATCACAAAACACTGAGCTCCACCACAAAACACTGAGCTCCACCTCAAAACACTGAGCTCCATCACAAAACACTGAGCTGCATCACAAAACACTGAGCTCCATCACAATACACAGTTCCGTCACGGAACATTAAGTTTCAATTCAAAACACTGAGCTGCACTAGAAAGCATTCTGCCCCACCACAAACCAGGAAGCAACGCCACAAACCACCGAGCTCCATCACAAACCACCGAGCTCCATCACAAAACACTGAGCTCCATCACAAAACACAGCTCCATCACAAAACACTGAGCTCCAGCAGAAAATACCGAGCTCCATCACAAAACACTGAGCTCCATCACAAAACACAGCTCCATCACAAAACACGGAGTTCCGTCACAAACCACTGAGCTCCATCACAAAACACTGAGCTCCGTCACAAAACACAGCTCCATCTCAAAACACTGAGCTCCATCACAAAACACTGAGCTCTGTCACAAAACACTGAGCTCCGTCACAAAACACTGAGAGCCATCAGAAAACACTGAGCTCCGTCACAAAACACAGCTCCATCACAAAACACTGAGCTCCGTCACAAAACACTGAGCTCCATCACAAAACACTGAGCTCCATCACAAAACTCTGAGCTCCATCACAACACACTGAGCTCCATCACAACACACTGAGCTCCATCACAAAACACGGTGCTCCATCACAAAACACTGAGCTCCATCACAAAACACTGAGCTCCATCACAAAACACGGTGCTCCATCACAAAACTCTGAGCTCCATCACAAAACACTGAGCTCCGTCACAAAACACGGAGCTCCATCACAAAACACGGAGCTCCATCACAAAACTCTGAGCTCCATCACAACACACTGAGCTCCATCACAAAACACTGAGCTCCATCACAAAACTCTGAGCTCCATCACAAAACACTGAGCTCCATCACAAAACTCTGAGCTCCGTCACAAAACACTGAGCTCCATCACAAAACACTGAGCTCCATCACAAAACTCTGAGCTCCATCACAACACACTGAGCTCCATCACAAAACACGGTGCTCCATCACAAAACACTGAGCTCCATCACAAAACACTGAGCTCCATCACAAAACACGGTGCTCCATCACAAAACTCTGAGCTCCATCACATAACACTGAGCTCCATCACAAAACACTGAGCTCCATCACAAAACACGGTGCTCCATCACAAAACACTGAGCTCCAACACAAAACACTGAGCTCCAACACAAAACACTGAGTTCCAACACAAAACACGGAGCTCTGTCACAAAACTCTGACCTCCATCAGAAAACACTGAGCTCCATCACAAAACACTGAGCTCCATCACAATACACAGTTCCGTCACGGAACATTAAGTTTCAATTCAAAACACTGAGCTGCACTAGAAAGCATTCTGTCCCACCACAAACCACGTAGCAACGCCACAAACCACCGAGCTCCATCACAAAACACTGAGCTCCATCACAAAACACCGAGCTCCATCACAAAACACTGAGCTCCATCACAAAACACTGAGCTCCTTCACAAAACACTGAGCTCCATCACAAAACACTGAGCTCCATCACAAACCACCGAGTTCCATCACAAAACACTGAGCTCCATCACAAAACACTGAGCTCCATCACAAAACACTGAGCTCCATCACAAAACACTGAGCTCCATCACAAAACACTGAGCTCCATCACAAAACACCGAGCTCCATCACAAAACACTGAGCTCCATCACAAAACACTGAGCTCCATCACAAAACACTGAGCTGCATCACAAAATACTGAGCTCCATCACAAAACACGGAGTTCCTTTACAAACACTGAGCTCCATCACAAAACACTGAGCTCCGTCACAAAACACTGAGCTCTGTCACAAAACACTGAGCTCCATCACAACACACTGAGCTCCATCACAACACACTGAGCTCCATCACAAAACACTGAGCTCCATCACAACACACTGAGCTCCATCACAACACACTGAGCTCCATCACAAAACACGGTGCTCCATCACAAAACACTGAGCTCCATCACAAAACACTGAGCTCCGTCACAAAACACGGAGCTCCATCACAAAACACTGAGCTCCATCACAAAACACTGAGCTCCGTCACAAAACACGGAGCTCCAACACAAAACACTGAGCTCCAACACAAAACACTGAGCTCTGTCACAAAACACTGACCTCCATCAGAAAACACTGAGCTCCATCACAAAACACTGAGCTCCATCACAATACACAGTTCCGTCACGGAACATTAAGTTTCAATTCAAAACACTGAGCTGCACTAGAAAGCATTCTGCCCCACCACAAACCACGAAGCACCGCCACAAACCACTGAGCTCCATCGCAAAACACTGAGCTCTATCACAAAACTCTGATCTCCATCACAAAACACTGAGCTCCATCAGAAAACACTGAGCTCCGTCACAAAACACAGCTCCATCACAAAACACTGAGCTCCGTCACAAAACACTGAGCTCCGTCACAAAACACAGCTCCATCACAAAACACTGAGCTCCATCTGAAAACACTGAGCTCCGTCACAAAACACAGCTCCATCACAAAACACTGAGCTCCAACACAAAACACTGAGCTCCATCACAAAACTCTGATCTCCATCACAAAACACTGAGCTCCATCAGAAAACACTGAGCTCCGTCACAAAACACAACTCCATCACAAAACACTGAGCTCCGTCACAAAACACTGAGCTCCGTCACAAAACACAGCTCCATCACAAAACACTGAGCTCCGTCACAAAACACTGAGCTCCGTCACAAAACACAGCTCCATCACAAAACACTGAGCTCCGTCACAAAACACTGAGCTCCATCACAAAACACTGAGCACCATCACAAAACACTGAGCTCCGTCACAAAACACAGCTCCATCACAAAACACTGAGCTCCGTCACAAAACACTGAGCTCCATCACAAAACACTGAGCTCCATCACAAAACTCTGAGCTCCATCACAACACACTGAGCTCCATCACAACACACTGAGCTCCATCACAAAACACGGTGCTCCATCACAAAACACGGTGCTCCATCACAAAACTCTGAGCTCCATCACAAAACACTGAGCTCCGTCACAAAACACGGAGCTCCATCACAAAACACGGAGCTCCATCACAAAACACTGAGCTCCATCACAAAACTCTGAGCTCCATCACAAAACACTGAGCTCCATCACAAAACTCTGAGCTCCGTCACAAAACACTGAGCTCCATCACAAAACACTGAGCTCCATCAGAAAACACTGAGCTCCGTCACAAAACACAGCTCCATCACAAAACACTGAGCTCCGTCACAAAACACTGAGCTCCGTCACAAAACACAGCTCCATCACAAAACACTGAGCTCCATCTGAAAACACTGAGCTCCGTCACAAAACACAGCTCCATCACAAAACACTGAGCTCCAACACAAAACACTGAGCTCCATCACAAAACTCTGATCTCCATCACAAAACACTGAGCTCCATCAGAAAACACTGAGCTCCGTCACAAAACACAACTCCATCACAAAACACTGAGCTCCGTCACAAAACACTGAGCTCCGTCACAAAACACAGCTCCATCACAAAACACTGAGCTCCGTCACAAAACACTGAGCTCCGTCACAAAACACAGCTCCATCACAAAACACTGAGCTCCGTCACAAAACACTGAGCTCCATCACAAAACACTGAGCACCATCACAAAACACTGAGCTCCGTCACAAAACACAGCTCCATCACAAAACACTGAGCTCCGTCACAAAACACTGAGCTCCATCACAAAACACTGAGCTCCATCACAAAACTCTGAGCTCCATCACAACACACTGAGCTCCATCACAACACACTGAGCTCCATCACAAAACACGGTGCTCCATCACAAAACACGGTGCTCCATCACAAAACACTGAGCTCCGTCACAAAACACGGAGCTCCATCACAAAACACGGAGCTCCATCACAAAACACTGAGCTCCATCACAAAACTCTGAGCTCCATCACAAAACACTGAGCTCCATCACAAAACTCTGAGCTCCGTCACAAAACACTGAGCTCCATCACAAAACACTGAGCTCCATCACAAAACTCTGAGCTCCATCACAACACACTGAGCTCCATCACAAAACACGGTGCTCCATCACAAAACACTGAGCTCCATCACAAAACACTGAGCTCCATTACAAAACACGGTGCTCCATCACAAAACTCTGAGCTCCATCACATAACACTGAGCTCCATCACAAAACACTGAGCTCCATCACAAAACACGGTGCTCCATCACAAAACACTGAGCTCCAACATAAAACACTGAGCTCCAACACAAAACACTGAGTTCCAACACAAAACACTGAGCTCTGTCACAAAACTCTGACCTCCATCAGAAAACACTGAGCTCCATCACAAAACACTGAGCTCCATCACAAAACACTGAGCTCCATCACAATACACAGTTCCGTCACGGAACATTAAGTTTCAATTCAAAACACTGAGCTGCACTAGAAAGCATTCTGTCCCACCACAAACCACGTAGCAACGCCACAAACCACCGAGCTCCATCACAAATCACTGAGCTCCATCACAAAACACTGAGCTCTGTCACAAAACACAGCTCCATCACAAAACACCGAGCTCCATCACAAAACACCGAGCTCCATCACAAAACACTGAGCTCCATCACAAAACACTGAGCTCCTTCACAAAACACTGAGCTCCATCACAAAACACTGAGCTCCATCACAAACCACCGAGTTCCATCACAAAACACTGAGCTCCATCACAAAACACTGAGCTCCATCACAAAACACTGAGCTCCATCACAAAACTCTGAGCTCCATCACAAAACACTGAGCTCCATCACAAAACACTGAGCTCCATCACAAAACACTGAGCTCCATCACAAAACATGGAGCTCCATCACAAAACACTGAGCTCCATCACAACACACTGAGCTCCATCACAAAATACTGAGCTCCATCACAAAACACTGAGCTGCGTCACAAAACACTGAGCTCCGTCAGAAAACACTGAGCTGTGTCACAAAACACTGAGCCCCGTCACAAAACACTGAGCTCCGTCACAAAACACTGAGCTCCAACACAAAACACTGATCTGCGTCACAAAACACTGAGCTCCATCACAAAACACTGAGCTCCATCACAAAACACTGAGCTCCGTCACAAAACACAGAGCTCCGTCACAAAACACTGAGCTCCGTCACAAAACACTGAGCTCCATCACAAAACACGGAGTTCCTTTACAAACACTGAGCTCCATCACAAAACACTGAGCTCCGTCACAAAACACTGAGCTCCATCACAAACACTGAGCTCCGTCACAAAACACTGAGCTCCATCACAAAACACTGAGCTCCGTCACAAAACACTGAGCTCCGTCACAAAACACTGAGCTCTGTCAGAAAACACTGAGCTCCATCACAAAACACTGAGTTCCTTTACAAAAACTGAGCTCCATCACAAAACACTGAGCTCCATCACAAAACACTGAGCTCCAACACAAAACACTGAGCTCCATCACAAAACACTGAGTTCCTTTACAAAAACTGAGCTCCATCACAAAACACTGAGCTCCGTCACAAAACACTGAGCTCCGTCACAAAAAACTGAGACCCATCACAAAACACTGAGCTCCGTCACAAAACACAGCTCCATCACAAAACACAGCTCCATCACAAAACACCGAGCTCCATCACAAAACACTGAGCTCCATCACAAAACACTGAGCTCCATCACAAAACACTGAGCTCCATCACAAAACACCGAGCTCCATCACAAAACACTGAGCTCCATCACAAAACACCGAGCTCCATCACAAAACACGGAGCTCCATCACAAACCACCGAGCTCCATCACAAAACACGGCGCTCCATCACAAACCACCGAGCTCCATCACAAAACAATGAGCTCCATCACAAACCACTGAGCTGCATCACAAACCACCGAGCTCCATCACAAAACACTGAGCTCCATCACAAAACACTGAGCTCCATCACAAAACACTGAGCTCCATCACAAAACACCAAGCTCCATCACAAAACACTGAGCTCCATCACAAAACACTGAGCTCCATCACAAACCACCGAGCTGCATCACAAACCACCGAGCTCCATCACAAAACACTGAGCTCCATCACAAAACACCGAGCTCCATCACAAAACACTGAGCTCCATCACAAAACACTGAGCTCCATCACAAAACTGAGCTCCAACACAAACAAAGAGCTCCGTCAGAAAACACTGAGCTCCGTCACAAAACACTGAGCCCCATCACAAAACAGTGAGCTTCAACACAAAGCACTGAGCTTCAACACAAAACACTGAGCTCCATCACAAAACACTAAGCTCCATCACAAAACACTGAGCTCCATCACAAACCACCGAGCTCCATCACAAACCACTGAGCTCCATCACAAAACACTGAGCTCCATCACAAAACTGAGCTCCAACACAAACACTGAGCTCCGTCAGAAAACACTGAGCTCCGTGACAAAACACAGCCCCATCACAAAACACTGAGCTCCATCACAAAACACTGAGCTCCGTCAGAAAACACTGAGCTCCGTGACAAAACACAGCCCCATCACAAAACGCTGAGCTCCATCACAAAACATCGAGCTCCAGCAGAAAATACCGAGCTCCATCACAAAACACTGAGCTCCATCACAAAACACAGCTCCATCACAAAACACGGAGTTCCGTCACAAACCACTGAGCTCCATCACAAAACACTGAGCTCCGTCACAAAACACAGCTCCATCACAAAACACTGAGCTCCATCACAAAACACTGAGCTCTGTCACAAAACACTGAGCTCCGTCACAAAACACTGAGAGCCATCAGAAAACACTGAGCTCCATCAGAAAACACCAAGCTCCTTCACAAAACACTGAGCTCCGTCACAAAACACTGAGCTGCATCACAAAACACTGAGCTCCATCACAAAACACTGAGCTCCATCACAAAACACTGAACACCATCACAAAACACAGCTCCATCACAAAACACTGAGCTCCATCACAACACACTGAGCTCCATCACAAAACACGGTGCTCCATCACAAAACACTGAGCTCCGTCACAAAACACTGAGCTCCAACACAAAACACTGAGCTCCGTCACAAAACACGGAGCTCCATCACAAAACACTGAGCTCCGTCACAAAACACTGAGCGACATCACAAAACACTGAGCTCCATCACAAAACACTGAGCTCCATCACAAAACATTGAGCTCCATCACAAAACACTGAGCTCCTTCACAAAACACTGAGCTCCGTCACAAAACACTGAGCTGCGTCACAAAACACTGAGCTCCGTCACAAAACACTGAGCTGTGTCACAAAACACTGAGCCCCATCACAAAACACTGAGCTCCGTCACAAAACACTGAGCTCCAACACAAAACAGTGAGCTTCATCACAAAACACTGAGCTCCGTCACAAAACTATGATCTGCGTCACAAAACACTGAGCTCCATCACAAAACACTGAGCTCCGTCACAAAACACAGAGCTCCGTCACAAAACACTGAGCTCCGTCACAAAACACTGAGCTCCGTCACAAAACACTGAGTTCTTTTACAAAAACTGAGCTCCATCACAAAACACTGAGCTCCGTCACAAAACACTGAGCTCCATCACAAAACACTGAGCTCCATCACAAAACACTGAGCTCCATCACAAAACACTGAGCTCCATCACAAAACACTGAGCTCCATCACAAAACACCGAGCTCCATCACAAAACACTGAGCTCCATCACAAAACACTGAGCTCCATCACAAAACACTGAGCTGCATCACAAAATACTGAGCTCCATCACAAAACACGGAGTTCCTTTACAAACACTGAGCTCCATCACAAAACACTGAGCTCCGTCACAAAACACTGAGCTCCGTCACAAAACACTGAGTTCCTTTACGAAAACTGAGCTCCATCACAAACACTGAGCTCCGTCACAAAATACTGAGCTCCATCACAAAACACTGAGCTCCGTCACAAAACACTGAGCTCCGTCACAAAACACTGAGCTCCGTCACAAAACACTGAGCTCCATCACAAAACACTGAGTTTCTTTACAAAAACTGAGCTCCATTACAAAACACTGAGCTCCATCACAAAACACTGAGCTCCAACACAAAACACTGAGCTCCATCACAAAACACTGAGCTCCGTCACAAAACACTGAGCTCCATCACAAAACACTGAGTTCCTTTACAAAAACTGAGCTCCATCACAAAACACTGAGCTCCGTCACAAAACACTGAGCTCCGTCACAAAAAACTGAGACCCATCACAAAACACGGAGCTCCGTCACAAAACACAGCTCCATCACAAAACACCGAGCTCCATCACAAAACACTGAGCTCCATCACAAAACACCGAGCTCCATCACAAAACACTGAGCTCCATCACAAAACACCGAGCTCCATCACAAAACACGGAGCTCCATCACAAACCACCGAGCTCCATCACAAAACACGGCGCTCCATCACAAACCACCGAGCTCCATCACAAAACAATGAGCTCCATCACAAACCACTGAGCTGCATCACAAACCACCGAGCTCCATCACAAAACACTGAGCTCCATCACAAAACACTGAGCTCCATTACAAAACACTGAGCTCCATCACAAAACACCGAGCTCCATCACAAAAACTGAGCTCCATCACAAAACACTGAGCTCCATCACAAACCACCGAGCTGCATCACAAACCACCGAGCTCCATCACAAAACACTGAGCTCCATCACAAAACACCGAGCTCCATCACAAAACACTGAGCTCCATCACAAAACACTGAGCTCCATCACAAAACACTGAGCTCCATCACAAAACTGAGCTCCAACACAAACACTGAGCTCCGTCAGAAAACACTGAGCTCCGTCACAAAACACTGAGCCCCATCACAAAACAGTGAGCTTCAACACAAAGCACTGAGCTTCAACACAAAACACTGAGCTCCATCACAAAACACCGAGCTCCATCACAAAACACTGAGCTCCATCACAAACCACCGAGCTCCATCACAAACCACTGAGCTCCATCACAAAACACCGAGCTCCATCACAAAACACTGAGCTCCATCACAAAACACTGAGCTCCATCACAAAACTGAGCTCCAACACAAACACTGAGCTCCGTCAGAAAACACTGAGCTCCGTGACAAAACACAGCCCCATCACAAAACACTGAGCTCCATCACAATACACTGAGCTCCATCACAAAACACTGAGCTCCATCACAAAACACTGAGCTCCATCACAAAACACTGAGCTCCGTCACAAAACACAGCCCCATCACAAAACGCTGAGCTCCATCACAAAACATCGAGCTCCATCACAAAACACTGAGCTCCAACACAAAATACTGAGCTCCATCACAAAACACTGAGCTCCATCACAAAACATCGAGCTCCATCACAAAACACTGAGCTCCATCACAAAACACTGAGCTCCAACACAAAACACTGAGCTCCGGCACAAAACACTGAGCTCCATCACAAAACACTGAGCTCCATCACAAAACACTGAGCTCCATCACAAAACACTGAGCTCCATCACAAAACACTGAGCTCCATCACAAAACATTGAGCTCCATCACAAAACATTGAGCTCCATTACAAAACACTGAGCTCCATCACAATACACTGAGCTCCCTCACAAAACACTGAGCTCCCTCACAAAACACTGAGCTCCATCACACAACACTGAGCTCCATTATAAAACACTGAGCTCCATCACAAAACACTGAGCTCCGTCACAAAACACTGAGCTCCATCACAAAACACTGAGCCCCATTACAAAACACTGAGCTCCATCACAATACACTGAGCTCCCTCACAAAACACTGAGCTCCATCACAAAACACTGAGCTCCATCACAAAACACCGAGCTCCATCACAAAACACGGAGCTCCATCACAAACCACCGAGCTCCATCACAAAACACGGCGCTCCATCACAAACCACCGAGCTCCATCACAAAACAATGAGCTCCATCACAAACCACTGAGCTGCATAACAAACCACCGAGCTCCATCACAAAACACTGAGCTCCATCACAAAACACTGAGCTCCATCACAAAACACTGAGCTCCATCACAAAACACCGAGCTCCATCACAACAACTGAGCTCCATCACAAAACACTGAGCTCCATCACAAACCACCGAGCTGCATCACAAACCACCGAGCTCCATCACAAAACACTGAGCTCCATCACAAAACACCGAGCTCCATCACAAAACACTGAGCTCCATCACAAAACACTGAGCTCCATCACAAAACACTGAGCTCCATCACAAAACTGAGCTCCAACACAAACACTGAGCTCCGTCAGAAAACACTGAGCTCCGTCACAAAACACTGAGCCCCATCACAAAACAGTGAGCTTCAACACAAAGCACTGAGCTTCAACAAAAAACACTGAGCTCCATCACAAAACACTGAGCTCCATCACAAAACACTGAGCTCCATCACAAACCACCGAGCTCCATCACAAGCCACTGAGCTCCATCACAAAACACCGAGCTCCATCACAAAACACTGAGCTCCATCACAAAACACTGAGCTCCATCACAAAACTGAGCTCCAACACAAACACTGAGCTCCGTCAGAAAACACTGAGCTCCGTGACAAAACACAGCCCCATCACAAAACACTGAGCTCCATCACAAAACACTGAGCTCCATCACAAAACACTGAGCTCCATCACAAAACACTGAGCTCCATCACAAAACACTGAGCTCCGTCACAAAACACAGCCCCATCACAAAACGCTGAGCTCCATCACAAAACATCAAGCTCCATCACAAAACACTGAGCTCCAACACAAAACACTGAGCTCCATCACAAAACACTGAGCTCCATCACAAAACATCGAGCTCCATCACAAAACACTGAGCTCCATTATAAAACACTGAGCTCCGTCACAAAACACTGAGCTCCATCACAAAACACTGAGCTCCATCACAAAACACTGAGCTCCATCACAAAACACTGAGCTCCATCACAAAACACTGACCTCCGTCACAAAACATTGAGCTCCATCACAAAACATTGAGCTCCTTTACAAAACACTGAGCTCCATCACAATACACTGAGCTCCCTCACAAAACACTGAGCTCCATCACAAAACACTGAGTTCCATCACAAATCACTGATCTCCATCACAAAACACTGAGCTCCATTATAAAACACTGAGCTCCATCACAAAACACTGAGCTCCGTCACAAAACACTGAGCTCCGTCACAAAACACTGAGCCCCATTACAAAACACTGATCTCCATCACAATACACTGAGCTCCCTCACAAAACACTGAGCTCCATCACAAAACTCTGAGCTCCATCACAAATCACTGATCTCCATTACAAAACACTGAGCTCCATCACAAAACACTGAGCCCCATTATGAAACACTGAGCTCCATCACAATACACCGAGCTCCATCACAAAACAGTGAGCTCCAGCACAAAACACTGAGCTCCAACGCAAAACACTGAGCTCCGTCACAAAACACTGAGCTCCATCACAAAACACTGAGCACCGTCACAACACACTAAGCTCCATCACAAAACACTGAGCTCCATCATTAAACACTGAGCTCCATCAGAAAACACTGAGCTCCATCACAAAACACTGAGCTCCGTCACAAAACACTGAGCTCCATCACAAAACACTGAGCTCCATCACAAAACACTGAGCTCCATCACAAAACACTGAGCTCCATCACAGAACACTGAGCTCCCTCACAAAACACTGAGCTCAGTCACAAAAGACTGAGCCCCGTCACAAAACACTGAGCTCCATCAGAAAACACTGAGCTCCATCATAAAACACTGAGCTCCATCACAAAACACTGAGCTCCGTCACAAAACACTGAGCTCCGTCAACAAAACACTGAGCTCCGTCACAAAACACTGAGCTCCGTCACAAAACACTGAGCTCCATCACAAAACACTGAGCTCCATCAGAAAACACTGAGCTCCATCACAAAACACTGAGCTCCATCACAAAACACCGAGCTCCATCACAAAATACTGAGCTCCATCAGTAAACACTGAGCTCCATCACAAAACACTGAGCTCTATCACAGAACACTGAGCTCCGTCACAAAACACTGAGCTCAGTCACAAAACACTGAGCTCCGTCACAAAACACTGAGCTCCATCAGAAAACACTGAGCTCCATCATAAAAGACTGAGCTCCATCACAAAACACTGAGCTCCATCACAAAACACTGAGCTCCATCACAAAATACTGAGCTCCATCACAAATCACCGAGCTCCATCACAAAACACGGAGCTCCATCACAAACCACCGAGCTCCATCACAAAACAATGAGCACCATCACAAAACACAGCTCCATCACAAACCACTGAGCTCCATCACAAAACACTGAGCTCCATCACAAACCACCGAGCTCCATCACAAAACACCGAGCTCCATCACAAAACACCGAGCTCCATCACAAAACACGGAGCTCCATCACAAAACACTGAGCTCCATCACAAAACACTGAGCTCCATCACAAAACACTGAGCTCCATCACAAAACACTGAGCTCCATCACAAAACTGAGCTCCAACACAAACACTGAGCTCCGTCAGAAAACACTGAGTTCCGTCACAAAACACTGAGCCCCATCACAAAACAGTGAATTTCAACACAAAGCACTGAGCTTCAACACAAAACACTGAGCTCCATCACAAAACACTGAGCTACATCACAAAACACTGAGCTCCATCACAAAACATTGAGCTCAATCACAAAACATTGAGCTCCATCACAAAACAGTGAGCTCCATCACAAAACACTGAGCTCCATCAGAAAAGACTGAGCTCCGTCACAAAACACTGAGCTCCATCACAAAACACTGAGCTCAGTCACAAAATACTGAGCTCCATCACAGAACACTGAGCTCCGTCACAAAACACTGAGCTCAGTCACAAAACACTGAGCTCCGTCACAAAATACTGAGCTCCATCAGAAAACACTGAGCTCCATCATAAAACACTGAGCTCCATCACAAAACACTGAGCTCCATCACAAAAGACTGAGCTCCGTCACAAAACACTGAGCTCCATCACAAAACACTGAGCTCCATCAGAAAACACTGAGCTCCATCACAAAACACTGAGCTCCATCACAAAACACCGAGCTCCATCACAAAATACTGAGCTCCATCAGAAAACACGGAGCTCCATCAGAAAACACTGAGCTCCATCACAAAACACTGAGATACATCACAAAACACTGAGCTCCATCACAAAACACTGAGCTCCATCACAAAACAGTGAGCTCCATCACAAAACACTGAGCTCCATCAGAAAACACAGCTCCATCACAAAACTCTGATCTACATCACAAAACACTGAGCTCCATCACAAAACACTGAGCTCCATCACAAAACACTGAGCTCCATCACAAAACACTGAGCTCCATCACAAAACACTGAACTCCATCACAAAACACTGAGCTCCATCACAAAACACTGAGCTCCATCACAAAACACTGAGCTCCGTCACAAAACACTGAGCTCCATCACAAAACACTGAGCTCCATCACAAAACACTGAGCTCCATCACAAAACACTGAGCTCCATCACAAATCCCTGAGCTACATCACAAATCACTGAGCTCCGTCCCGAAACACTGAGCTCCATCACAAAACACTGAGCTACACCACAAACCACCGAGCTCCATCACAAACCAACGAGCTCCATTACAAAACACTGAGCTCCATCACAAAACACTGAGCTCCATCACAAAACTGAGCTCCAACACAAACTCTGAGCTCCGTCAGAAAACACTGAGCTCCGTCACAAAACACTGAGCTCCGTCACAAAACACTGAGCTCCATCACAAAACACTGAGCTCCATCACAAAACACAGCCCCATCACAAAACACTTAGCTTCATGACAAAACACTGAGCTCCAACACAAAACACTGAGCACCATCACAAAACACTGAGCTCCATTATAAAACACTGAGCTCCATCACAAAACACTGAGCTCCATCACAAAACACTGAGCTCCAATACAAAACACTGAGCTCCGTCACAAAACACTGAGCTCCATCACAAAACACTGAGCCCCATCACAAAACACTGAGCTCCAACACAAAACACTGAGCTCCATCACAAAACACTGAGCTCCATCACAAAACTGAGCTCCAACACAAACACTGAGCTCCGTCAGAAAACACTGAGCTCCGTCACAAAACACTGAGCTCCGTCACAAAACACTGAGCTCCATCACAAAACACTGAGCTCCATCACAAAACACTGAGCTCCTTCACAAAACACAGCCCCATCACAAAAAACTTAGCTTCATCACAAAACACTGAGCTCCAACACAAAACACTGAGCTCCATCACAAAACACTGAGCTCCATTATAAAACACTGAGCTCCGTCACAAAACACTGAGCTCCAACACAAAACACTGAGCTCCGTCACAAAACACTGAGCTCCATCACAAAACACTGAGCTCCATCACAAAACACTGAGCTCCAACACAAAACACTGAGCTCCGTCACAAAACACAGAGCTCCATCACAGAACACTGAGCCCCATCACAAAACACTGAGCTCCAACACAAAACACTGAGCTCCGTCACAAAACACTGAGCTCCATCACAGAACACTGAGCCCCATCACAAAACACTGAGCTCAATCACAAAACACTGAGCTCCATTATAAAACACTGAGCTCCATCACAAAACACTGAGTTCCATCACAAAACACTGAGCTCCATCACAAAACACTGAGTTCCATCACAAAACACCGAGCTCCATCACAAAACACTGAGCTCCAACACAAACACTGAGCTCCATCACAAAACACTGAGCTCCATCACAAAACACTGAGCTCCATCACAGAACACTGAGCCCCATCACAAAACACTGAGCTCCGTCACAAAACACTGAGCTCCATCACAAAATACTGAGAACCATCACAAAACACTGAGCGCCATCACAAAACACTGAGCTCCATCACAAAACACTGAGCTCCGTCACAAAACACTGAGCTTCATCACAAAACACTGAGCTCCGTCACAAAACACTGAGCTCCATCACAAAACACTGAGCTCCATCACAAAACACTGAGCTCCATCACAAAACACTGAGGTCCAACACAAACCACTGAGATCCATCACAAAACACTGAGCTCCATCACAAAACAGTGAGGTCCATCATAAAACACTGAGCTCAATCACAAAACACTGAGCTCCATTATAAAACACTGAGCTCCATCACAAAACACTGAGGTCCATCATAAAACACTGAGCTCCGTCACAAAACACTGAGCTCCATCACAAAACACTGAGCTCCGTCACAAAACACTGAGCTCTGTCACAAAACGCTGAGCTACATCACAAAACACTGAGCTCCATCACAAAACATTGAGCTCCATCACAAAACACTGAGCTCCATCACAAAACACTGAGCTCTATCACAAAACTCTGATCTCCATCACAAAACACTGAGCTCCATCAGAAAACACAGCTCCATCACAAAACTCTGATCTACATCACAAAACACTGAGCTCCATCACAAAACACTGAGCTCCATCACAAAACACTGAGCTACACCACAAACCACCGAGCTCCATCACAAACCAACGAGCTCCATTACAAAACACTGAGCTCCATCACAAAACACTGAGCTCCATCACAAAACTGAGCTCCAACACAAACACTGAGCTCCGTCAGAAAACACTGAGCTCCGTCACAAAACACTGAGCTCCGTCACAAAACACTGAGCTCCATCACAAAACACTGAGCTCCATCACAAAACACAGCCCCATCACAAAACACAGCTCCATCACAAAACACTGAGCTCCGTCACAAAACACTGAGCACCATCACTAAACACTGAGCTCCATTACAAAACACTGAGATCCATCAGAAAACACCGAGCTCCATCACAAACCACTGAGCTCCATCACAAAACACTGAGCTCCATCACAAAACACTGAGCTCCGGCACAAAACACTGAGCCCCATCACAAAACACTGAGCTCCATCACAAAACATTGAGCTCCGTCACAAAACACTGAGCTCCATCACAAAACACTGAGCTCCATCACAAAACACTGAGCTCCATCACAAGACACTGAGCTCCAACACAAAACACTGAGCTCCATCACAAAACACTGAGCTCCTTCACAATACATAGTTCCGTCACGGAACATTAAGTTTCAATTCAAAACACTGAGCTGCACTACAAAGCATTCTGCCACACTACAAACCACGAAGCAACGCCACAAACCACCGAGCTCCATCACAAACCACCGAGCTCCATCACAAACCACCGGGCTCCTTCACAAAACACTGAGCTCCATCACAAAACACTGAGCTCCATCACAAACCACCGAGCTCCATCACAAACCACCGAGCTCCTTCACAAAACACTGAGCTCCATCACAAAACACTGCGCTCCGTCACAAAACACTGAGCTCCATCACAAAACACTGAGCTCCATCACAAAACACTGAGCTCCATCACAAAATACTGAGCTCCATCACAAAACACTGAGCTCCACCACAAAACACTGAGCTCCATCACAAAACTCTGAGCTCCATCACAAAACACTGAGCTCCGTCACAAAACACTGAGCTCCGTCACAAAACACTGAGTTCCATCACAAAACACTGAGCTCCGTCACAAAACACTGAGCTCCATCACAAAACACTGAGCTCCACCACAAAACACTGAGCTCCATCAGAAAACACCGAGCTCCATCACAAACCACTGAGCTCCATCACAAAACACTGAGCTCCATCACCGAGCTACATCACAAACCACCGAGCTACATCACAAACCACTGAGCTCCATCACAAAACACTGAGCTCCATCACAAAACACTGAGCTCCATCACAAAACACTGAGATCCATCACAAAACACTGAGCGACATCACAAAACACTGAGCTCCATGACAAAACACTGAGCTCCATCACAAAACACTGAGCTCCATCACAAAACACTGAGCTCCATCACAAAACACTGAGCTCCATCACAAAACACTGAGCTCCACCACAAAACACTGAGCTCCATCACAAAACTCTGAGCTCCATCACAAAACACTGAGCTCCACCACAAAACACTGAGCTCCATCAGAAAACAATGAGCTCCATCACAAAACACTGAGCTCCATCAGAAAACACTGAGTTCCATCAGAAAACACTGAGCTCCATCAGAAAAAACTGAGCTCCATTATAAAACACTGAGCTCCATCACAAAACACTGAGGTCCATCATAAAACACTGAGCTCCGTCACAAAACACTGAGCTCCATCACAAAACACTGAGCTCCGTCACAAAACACTGAGCTCTGTCACAAAACGCTGAGCTACATCACAAAACACTGAGCTCCATCACAAAACATTGAGCTCCATCACAAAACACTGAGCTCCATCACAAAACACTGAGCTCCATCACAAAACACTGAGCTCTATCACAAAACTCTGATCTCCATCACAAAACACTGAGCTCCATCAGAAAACACAGCTCCATCACAAAACTCTGATCTACATCACAAAACACTGAGCTCCATCACAAAACACTGAGCTCCATCACAAAACACTGAGCTACACCACAAACCACCGAGCTCCATCACAAACCAACGAGCTCCATTACAAAACACTGAGCTCCATCACAAAACACTGAGCTCCATCACAAAACACTGAGCTCCATCACAAAACTGAGCTCCGTCAGAAAACACTGAGCTCCGTCACAAAACACTGAGCTCCGTCACAAAACACTGAGCTCCATCACAAAACACTGAGCTCCATCACAAAACACAGCCCCATCACAAAACACAGCTCCATCACAAAACACTGAGCTCCGTCACAAAACACTGAGCACCATCACTAAACACTGAGCTCCATTACAAAACACTGAGATCCATCAGAAAACACCGAGCTCCATCACAAACCACTGAGCTCCATCACAAAACACTGAGCTCCATCACAAAACACTGAGCTCCGGCACAAAACACTGAGCCCCATCACAAAACACTGAGCTCCATCACAAAACATTGAGCTCCGTCACAAAACACTGAGCTCCATCACAAAACACTGAGCTCCATCACAAAACACTGAGCTCCATCACAAGACACTGAGCTCCAACACAAAACACTGAGCTCCATCACAAAACACTGAGCTCCTTCACAATACATAGTTCCGTCACGGAACATTAAGTTTCAATTCAAAACACTGAGCTGCACTGCAAAGCATTCTGCCACACTACAAACCACGAAGCAACGCCACAAACCACCGAGCTCCATCACAAACCACCGAGCTCCATCACAAACCACCGGGCTCCTTCACAAAACACTGAGCTCCATCACAAACCACCGAGCTCCATCACAAACCACCGAGCTCCTTCACAAAACACTGAGCTCCATCACAAAACACTGAGCTCAATCACAAACCACCGAGCTCCATCACAAACCACCGAGCTCCTTCACAAAACACTGAGCTCCATCACAAAACACTGCGCTCCGTCACAAAACACTGAGCTCCATCACAAAACACTGAGCTCCATCACAAAACACTGAGCTCCACCACAAAACACTGAGCTCCATCACAAAACTCTGAGCTCCATCACAAAACACTAAGCTCCATCACAAAACACTGAACTCCGTCACAAAACACTGAGTTCCATCACAAAACACTGAGCTCCGTCACAAAACACTGAGCTCCATCACAAAACACTGAGCTCCACCACAAAACACTGAGCTCCATCAGAAAACACCGAGCTCCATCACAAACCACTGAGCTCCATCACAAAACACTGAGCTCCATCACCGAGCTACATCACAAACCACCGAGCTACATCACAAACCACTGAGCTCCATCACAAAACACTGAGCTCCATCACAAAACACTGAGCTCCATCACAAAACACTGAGATCCATCACAAAACACTGAGCGACATCACAAAACACTGAGCTCCATGACAAAACACTGAGCTCCATCACAAAACACTGAGCTCCATCACAAAACACTGAGCTCCATCACAAAACACTGAGCTCCATCACAAAACACTGAGCTCCATCACAAAACACTGAGCTCCACCACAAAACACTGAGCTCCATCACAAAACACTGAGCTCCATCACAAAACACTGAGCTCCACCACAAAACACTGAGCTCCATCACAAAACACTGAGCTCCACCACAAAACACTGAGCTCCATCACAAAACTCTGAGCTCCATCACAAAACACTGAGCTCCACCACAAAACACTGAGCTCCATCAGAAAACAATGAGCTCCATCACAAAACACTGAGCTCCATCAGAAAACACTGAGCTCCATCAGAAAACACTGAGCTCCATCAGAAAAAACTGAGCTCCATCACAAAACACCGAGCTCCATCACAAAACACGGAGTTCCATCACAAACCACCGAGCTCCATCACAAAACACGGAGCTCCATCACAAACCACCGAGCTCCATCACAAAACACTGAGCTCCATCACAAAACACAGCTCCATCACAATCCACTGAGCTCCATCACAAACCACTGAGCTCCATCACAAAACACTGAGCTCCATCACAAAACACTGAGCTCCAACACAAACCATCAAGCTTCATCACAAACCACTGAGCTCCATCACAAAACACCGAGCTCCATCACAAAACACTGAGCTCCATCACAAAAGACTGAGCTCCATCACAAAACTGAGCTCCAACTAAAACACTGAGCTCCGTCACAAAACACCGAGCATCATCACAAAACACTGAGCTCCATCACAAAACACTGAGCTCCATCACAAAACATTGAGCTCCGTCACAAAACACTGAGCTCCGTCACAAAACACTGAGCTCCATCACAAAATACTGAGCTCCGTCACAAAACACTGAGCTCCATCACAAAACACTGAGCTCCATCACAAAAGACTGAGCTCCATCACAAAACTGAGCTCCAACTAAAACACTGAGCTCCGTCACAAAACACCGAGCATCATCACAAAACACTGAGCTCCATCACAAAACACTGAGCTCCATCACAAAACATTGAGCTCCGTCACAAAACACTGAGCTCCGTCACAAAACACTGAGCTCCATCACAAAATACTGAGCTCCGTCACAAAACACTGAGCTCCATCACAAAACACTGAGCCCCATCACAAAACACTGAGCTCCGTCACAAAACTCTGAGCTCCGTCACAAAACACTGAGCTCCATCACAAAACACTGAGCTCCATCACAAAACACTGAGCTCCATCACAAAACACTGAGCATCTTCACAAAACACTGAGCTCCATCACAAAACACTGAGCTCCATCACAAAACATTGAGCTCCGTCACAAAACACTGAGCTCCGTCACAAAACACTGAGCTCCATCACAAAACACTGAGCTCCGTCACAAAACACTGAGCTCCATCACAAAACACTGAGCCCCATCACAAAACACTGAGCTCCGTCACAAAACACTGAGCTCCGTCACAAAACACTGAGCTCCATCACAAAACACTGAGCTCCGTCACAAAACACTGAGCTCCATCACAAAACACTGAGCCCCATCACAAAACACTGAGCTCCATCACAAAACACTGAGCTCTGTCACAAAACGCTGAGCTACATCACAAAACACTGAGCTCCATCACAAAACATTGAGCTCCATCACAAAACACTGAGCTCCATCACAAAACACTGAGCTCTATCACAAGACTCTGATCACCATCACAAAACACTGAGCTCCATCAGAAAACACAGCTCCATCACAAAACTCTGATCTACATCACAAAACACTGAGCTCCATCACAAAACACTGAGCTCCATCACAAAACACTGAGCTACACCACAAACCACCGAGCTCCATCACAAACCAACGAGCTCCATTACAAAACACTGAGCTCCATCACAAAACACTGAGCTCCATCACAAAACTGAGCTCCAACACAAACACTGAGCTCCGTCAGAAAACACTGAGCTCCGTCACAAAACACTGAGCTCCGTCACAAAACACTGAGCTCCGTCACAAAACACTGAGCTCCGTCACAAAACACTGAGCTCCATCACAAAACACAGCCCCATCACAAAACACTTAGCTTCATCACAAAACACTGAGCTCCAACACAAAACACTGAGCTCCATCACAAAACACTGAGCTCCATTATAAAACACTGAGCTCCATCACAAAACACTGAGCTCCATCACAAAACACTGAGCTCCAACACAAAACACTGAGCTCCGTCACAAAACACTGAGCTCCATCACAAAACACTGAGCTCCAACACAAAACACTGAGCTCCGTCACAAAACACTGAGCTCCATCACAAAACACTGAGCCCCATCACAAAAAACTTAGCTTCATCACAAAACACTGAGCTCCAACACAAAACACTGAGCTCCATCACAAAACACTGAGCTCCATTATAAAACACTGAGCTCCGTCACAAAACACTGAGCTCCAACACAAAACACTGAGCTCCGTCACAAAACACTGAGCTCCATCACAAAACACTGAGCTCCATCACAAAACACTGAGCTCCAACACAAAACATTGAGCTCCGTCACAAAACACTGAGCTCCATCACAGAACACAGCCCCATCACAAAACACTGAGCTCAATCACAAAACACTGAGCTCCATTATAAAACACTGAGCTCCATCACAAAACACTGAGTTCCATCACAAAACACTGAGCTCCATCACAAAACACTGAGTTCCATCACAAAACACCGAGCTCCATCACAAAACATTGAGCTCCAACACAAACACTGAGCTCCAACACAAAACACTGAGCTCCGTCACAAAACACTGAGCTCCGTCACAAAACACTGAGCTCCATCACAAAATACTGAGCACCATCACAAAACACTGAGCGCCATCACAAAACACTGAGCTCCATCACAAAACACTGAGCTCCGTCACAAAACACTGAGCTTCATCACAAAACACTGAGCTCCATCACAAAACACTGAGCTCCATCACAAAACACTGAGCTCCATCACAAAACACTGAGCTCCATCACAAAACACGGAGGTCCAACACAAACCACTGAGCTCCATCACAAAACACTGAGCTCCATCACAAAACAGTGAGGTCCATCATAAAACACTGAGCTCAATCACAAAACACTGAGCTCCATTATAAAACACTGAGCTCCATCACAAAACACTGAGGTCCATCATAAAACACTGAGCTCCGTCACAAAACACTGAGCTCCATCACAAAACACTGAGCTCCGTCACAAAACACTGAGCTCTGTCACAAAACGCTGAGCTACATCACAAAACACTGAGCTCCATCACAAAACATTGAGCTCCATCACAAAACACTGAGCTCCATCACAAAACACTGAGCTCTATCACAAAACTCTGATCTCCATCACAAAACACTGAGCTCCATCAGAAAACACAGCTCCATCACAAAATTCTGATCTACATCACAAAACACTGAGCTCCATCACAAAACACTGAGCTCCATCACAAAACACTGAGCTCCATCACAAAACAATGAGCTCCATCACATAACACTGAGCTCCATCACAAAACACTGAGCTCCATCACAAAACACTGAGCTCCATCACAAAACACTGAGCTCCGTCACAAAACACTGAGCTCCATCACAAAACACTAAACTCCATCACAAAACACTGAGCTCCATCACAAAACACCGAGCTCCATCACAAAATACTGAGCTCCATCAGAAAACACTGAGCTCCATCACAAAACACTGCTCCATCACAAAACACTGAGCTCCGTCACAAAACACTGAGCACCATCACTAAACACTGAGCTCCATTACAAAACACTGAGATCCATCAGAAAACACCGAGCTCCATCACAAACCACTGAGCTCCATCACAAAACACTGAGCTCCATCACAAAACACTGAGCTCCGGCACAAAACACTGAGCCCCATCACAAAACACTGAGCTCCATCACAAAACATTGAGCTCCGTCACAAAACACTGAGCTCCATCACAAAACACTGAGCTCCATCACAAAACACTGAGCTCCATCACAAGACACTGAGCTCCAACACAAAACACTGAGCTCCATCACAAAACACTGAGCTCCTTCACAATACATAGTTCCGTCACGGAACATTAAGTTTCAATTCAAAACACTGAGCTGCACTACAAAGCATTCTGCCCCAGTACAAACCACGAAGCAACGCCACAAACCACCGAGCTCCATCACAAACCACCGAGCTCCATCACAAACCACCGAGCTCCGTCACAAAACACTGCGCTCCGTCACAAAACACTGAGCTCCATCACAAAACACTGAGCTCCATCACAAAACACTGAGCTCCATCACAAAACACTGAGCTCCATCACAAAACACTGAGCTCCACCACAAAACACTGAGCTCCATCACAAAACTCTGAGCTCCATCACAAAACACTGAGCTCCATCACAAAACACTGAGCTCCGTCACAAAACACTGAGTTCCATCACAAAACACTGAGCTCCGTCACAAAATACTGAGCTCCATCACAAAACACTGAGCTCCACCACAAAACACTGAGCTCCATCAGAAAACACCGAGCTCCATCACAAACCACTGAGCTCCATCACAAAACACTGAGCTCCATCACCGAGCTACATCACAAACCACCGAGCTACATCACAAACCACTGAGCTCCATCACAAAACACTGAGCTCCATCACAAAACACTGAGCTCCATCACAGAACACTGAGATCCATCACAAAACACTGAGCGACATCACAAAACACTGAGATCCATCACAAAACACTGAGCGACATCACAAAACACTGAGCTCCATGACAAAACACTGAGCTCCATCACAAAACACTGAGCTCCATCACAAAACACTGAGCTCCATCACAAAACACTGAGCTCCATCACAAAACACTGAGCTCCATCACAAAACACTGAGCTCCACCACAAAACACTGAGCTCCATCACAAAACACTGAGCTCCATCACAAAACACTGAGCTCCACCACAAAACACTGAGCTCCATCACAAAACACTGAGCTCCACCACAAAACACTGAGCTCCATCACAAAACTCTGAGCTCCATCACAAAACACTGAGCTCCATCACAAAACACTGAGCTCCACCACAAAACACTGAGCTCCATCAGAAAACAATGAGCTCCATCACAAAACACTGAGCTCCATCAGAAAACACTGAGCTCCATCAGAAAACACTGAGCTCCATCAGAAAAAACTGAGCTCCATCACAAAACACCGAGCTCCATCACAAAACACGGAGTTCCATCACAAACCACCGAGCTCCATCACAAAACACGGAGCTCCATCACAAACCACCGAGCTCCATCACAAAACACTGAGCTCCATCACAAAACACAGCTCCATCACAATCCACTGAGCTCCATCACAAACCACTGAGCTCCATCACAAAACACTGAGCTCCATCACAAAACACTGAGCTCCAACACAAACCACCAAGCTTCATCACAAACCACTGAGCTCCATCACAAAACACCGAGCTCCATCACAAAACACTGAGCTCCATCACAAAAGACTGAGCTCCATCACAAAACTGAGCTCCAACTAAAACACTGAGCTCCGTCACAAAACACCGAGCATCATCACAAAACACTGAGCTCCATCACAAAACACTGAGCTCCATCACAAAACATTGAGCTCCGTCACAAAACACTGAGCTCCGTCACAAAACACTGAGCTCCATCACAAAATACTGAGCTCCGTCACAAAACACTGAGCTCCATCACAAAACACTGAGCTCCATCACAAAAGACTGAGCTCCATCACAAAACTGAGCTCCAACTAAAACACTGATCTCCGTCACAAAACACCGAGCATCATCGTAATACACTGAGCTCCATCACAAAACACTGAGCTCCATCATAAAACATTGAGCTCCGTCACAAAACACTGAGCTCCGTCACAAAACACTGAGCTCCATCACAAAACACTGAGCCCCATCACAAAACACTGAGCTCCGTCACAAAACACTGAGCTCCGTCACAAAACACTGAGCTCCATCACAAAACACTGAGCTCCATCACAAAACACTGAGCTCCTTCACAAAACACTGAGCCCCATCACAAAACACTGAGCATCTTCACAAAACACTGAGCTCCATCACAAAACACTGAGCTCCATCACAAAACATTGAGCTCCGTCACAAAACACTGAGCTCCGTCACAAAACACTGAGCTCCATCACAAAACACTGAGCTCCGTCACAAAACACTGAGCTCCATCACAAAACACTGAGCCCCATCACAAAACACTGAGCTCCGTCACAAAACACTGAGCTCCGTCACAAAACACTGAGCTCCATCACAAAACACTGAGCTCCGTCACAAAACACTGAGCTCCATCACAAAACACTGAGCCCCATCACAAAACACTGAGCTCCATCACAAAACACGGAGCTCAATCACAAAACACTGAGCTCCATCACAAAACACTGAGCTCCATCACAAAACACCAAGCATCATCACAAAACACTGAGCTCCATCACAAAACACTGAGCTCCATCACAAAACACTGAGCTCCATCACAAAACACTGAGCTCCGTCACAAAACACTGAGCTCCGTCACAAAACACTGAGTTCCATCACAAAACACTGAGCTCCGTCACAAAATACTGAGCTCCATCACAAAACACTGAGCTCCACCACAAAACACTGAGCTCCATCAGAAAACACCGAGCTCCATCACAAACCACTGAGCTCCATCACAAAACACTGAGCTCCATCACCGAGCTACATCACAAACCACCGAGCTACATCACAAACCACTGAGCTCCATCACAAAACAATGAGCTCCATCACAAAACACTGAGCTCCATCACAAAACACTGAGCTCCATCACAAAACACTGAGATCCATCACAAAACACTGAGCGACATCACAAAACACTGAGCTCCATGACAAAACACTGAGCTCCATGACAAAACACTGAGCTCCATCACAAAACACTGAGCTCCATCACAAAACACTGAGCTCCATCACAAAACACTGAGCTCCATCACAAAACACTGAGCTCCACCACAAAACACTGAGCTCCATCACAAAACACTGAGCTCCATCACAAAACACTGAGCTCCACCACAAAACACTGAGCTCCATCACAAAACACTGAGCTCCACCACAAAACACTGAGCTCCATCACAAAACTCTGAGCTCCATCACAAAACACTGAGCTCCATCACAAAACACTGAGCTCCACCACAAAACACTGAGCTCCATCAGAAAACAATGAGCTCCATCACAAAACACTGAGCTCCATCAGAAAACACTGAGCTCCATCAGAAAACACTGAGCTCCATCAGAAAAAACTGAGCTCCATCACAAAACACCGAGCTCCATCACAAAACACGGAGTTCCATCACAAACCACCGAGCTCCATCACAAAACACGGAGCTCCATCACAAACCACCGAGCTCCATCACAAAACACTGAGCTCCATCACAAAACACAGCTCCATCACAATCCACTGAGCTCCATCACAAACCACTGAGCTCCATCACAAAACACTGAGCTCCATCACAAAACACTGAGCTCCAACACAAACCACCAAGCTTCATCACAAACCACTGAGCTCCATCACAAAACACCGAGCTCCATCACAAAACACTGAGCTCCATCACAAAAGACTGAGCTCCATCACAAAACTGAGCTCCAACTAAAACACTGAGCTCCGTCACAAAACACCGAGCATCATCACAAAACACTGAGCTCCATCACAAAACACTGAGCTCCATCACAAAACATTGAGCTCCGTCACAAAACACTGAGCTCCGTCACAAAACACTGAGCTCCATCACAAAATACTGAGCTCCGTCACAAAACACTGAGCTCCATCACAAAACACTGAGCTCCATCACAAAAGACTGAGCTCCATCACAAAACTGAGCTCCAACTAAAACACTGATCTCCGTCACAAAACACCGAGCATCATCACAAAACACTGAGCTCCATCACAAAACACTGAGCTCCATCACAAAACATTGAGCTCCGTCACAAAACACTGAGCTCCGTCACAAAACACTGAGCTCCATCACAAAATACTGAGCTCCGTCACAAAACACTGAGCTCCATCACAAAACACTGAGCCCCATCACAAAACACTGAGCTCCGTCACAAAACACTGAGCTCCGTCACAAAACACTGAGCTCCATCACAAAACACTGAGCTCCATCACAAAACACTGAGCTCCATCACAAAACACTGAGCCCCATCACAAAACACTGAGCATCTTCACAAAACACTGAGCTCCATCACAAAACACTGAGCTCCATCACAAAACATTGAGCTCCGTCACAAAACACTGAGCTCCGTCACAAAACACTGAGCTCCATCACAAAACACTGAGCTCCGTCACAAAACACTGAGCTCCATCACAAAACACTGAGCCCCATCACAAAACACTGAGCTCCGTCACAAAACACTGAGCTCCGTCACAAAACACTGAGCTCCATCACAAAACACTGAGCTCCGTCACAAAACACTGAGCTCCATCACAAAACACTGAGCCCCATCACAAAACACTGAGCTCCATCACAAAACACGGAGCTCAATCACAAAACACTGAGCTCCATCACAAAACACTGAGCTCCATCACAAAACACCAAGCATCATCACAAAACACTGAGCTCCATCACAAAACACTGAGCTCCATCACAAAACACTGAGCTCCATCACAAAACACTGAGCTCCGTCACAAAACACTGAGCTCCATCACAAAACACTGAGCTCCATCACAAAACACTGAGCTCCATCACAAAACACTGAGCTGCATCACAAAACAGTGAGCTCCATCACAAAACACTGAGCTCCAACACAAAACACTGAGCTCCATCACAAAACACTGAGCTCCATCACAAAACACTGAGCTCCATCACAAAACACTGAGCTCCATCACAAGATACTGAGCTCCAACACAAAACACTGAGCTCCATCACAAAACACTGAGCTCCATCACAAACCACCGAGCTCCGTCACAAAACACTGAGCTCCATCACAGAACACTGAGCCCCATCACAAAACACTGAGCTCCGTCACAAAACACTGAGCTCCATCACAAAATACTGAGCACCATCACAAAACACTGAGCGCCATCACAAAACACTGAGCTCCATCACAAAACACTGAGCTCCGTCACAAAACACTGAGCTTCATCACAAAACACTGAGCTCCGTCACAAAACACTGAGCTCCATCACAAAACACTGAGCTCCATCACAAAACACGGAGCTCCATCACAAAACACTGAGGTCCAACACAAACCACTGAGCTCCATCACAAAACACTGAGCTCCATCACAAAACAGTGAGGTCCATCATAAAACACTGAGCTCAATCACAAAACACTGAGCTCCATTATAAAACACTGAGCTCCATCACAAAGCACTGAGGTCCATCATAAAACACTGAGCTCCGTCACAAAACACTGAGCTCCATCACAAAACACTGAGCTCCGTCACAAAACACTGAGCTCCATCACAAAACACTGAGCTCCATCACAAAACACTGAGCTCCATCACAAAACATTGAGCTCCATCACAAAACACTGAGCTCCATCACAAAACACTGAGCTCCATCACAAAACACTAAGCTCCGTCACAAAACACTGAGCTCCATCACAAAACACTAAACTCCATCACAAAACACTGAGCTCCATCACAAAACACCGAGCTCCATCACAAAATACTGAGCTCCATCAGAAAACACTGAGCTCCATCACAAAACACAGCTCCATCACAAAACACTGAGCACTATCACTAAACACTGAGCTACATCACAAAACACTGAGATCCATCAGAAAACACCGAGCTCCATCACAAACCACTGAGCTCCATCACAAAACACTGAGCTCCATCACAAAACACTGAGCTCCGGCACAAAACACTGAGCCCCATCACAAAACACTGAGCTCCATCACAAAACATTGAGCTCCGTCACAAAACACTGAGCTCCATCACAAAACACTGAGCTCCATCACAAAACACTGAGCTCCATCACAAGACACTGAGCTCCAACACAAAACACTGAGCTCCATCACAAAACACTGAGCTCCTTCACAATACATAGTTCCGTCACGGAACATTAAGTTTCAATTCAAAACACTGAGCTGCACTACAAAGCATTCTGCCCCACTACAAACCACGAAGCAACGCCACAAACCACCGAGCTCCATCACAAACCACCGAGCTCCATCACAAACCACCGGGCTCCTTCACAAAACACTGCGCTCCGTCACAAAACACTGAGCTCCATCACAAAACACTGAGCTCCATCACAAAACACTGAGCTCCATCACAAAACACTGAGCTCCATCACAAAACACTGAGCTCCACCACAAAACACTGAGCTCCATCACAAAACTCTGAGCTCCATCACAAAACACTGAGCTCCATCACAAAACACTGAGCTCCGTCACAAAACACTGAGCTCCGTCACAAAACACTGAGCTCCATCACAAAACACTGAGCTCCTTCAGAAAACACTGAGCTCCATCACAAAACACTGAGCTCCATCACAAAACACCGAGCTCCATCCCAAAATTCTGAGCTCCATCAGAAAACACTGAGCTCCATCACAAAACACTGAGCTCCATCACAAAACACTGAGCTCCGTCACAAAACACTGAGCTCCATCACAAAACACTGAGCTCCACCACAAAACACTGAGCTCCATCAGAAAACACCGAGCTCCATCACAAACCACTGAGCCCCATCACAAAACACAGAGCTCCATCACCGAGCTACATCACAAACCACCGAGCTACATCACAAACCACTGAGCTCCATCACAAAACACTGAGCTCCATCACAAAACACTGAGCGACATCACAAAACACTGAGCTCCATCACAAAACACTGAGCTCCATCACAAAACACTGAGCTCCATCACAAAACACTGAGCTCCATCACAAAACACAGCTCCATCACAATCCACTGAGCTCCATCACAAACCACTGAGCTCCATCACAAAACACTGAGCTCCATCACAAAACACTGAGCTCCAACACAAACCACCAAGCTTCATCACAAACCACTGAGCTCCATCACAAAACACCGAGCTCCATCACAAAACACGGAGCTCCAACACAAAACACTGAGCTCCATCATAAAACACTGAACTCCATCACAAAACACTGAGCCCCATCACAAAACACTGAGCTCCGTCACAAAACACTGAGCTCCGTCACAAAACACTGAGCTCCATCACAAAACACTGAGCTCCATCACAAAACACTGAGCTCCATCACAAAACACTGAGCCCCATCACAAAACACTGAGCTCCATCACAAAACACTGAGCTCCATCACAAAACACTGAGCTCCATCACAAAACACTGAGCCCCATCACAAAACACTGAGCATCTTCACAAAACACTGAGCTCCATCACAAAACACTGAGCTCCATCACAAAACATTGAGCTCCGTCACAAAACACTGAGCTCCGTCACAAAACACTGAGCTCCATCACAAAACACTGAGCTCCGTCACAAAACACTGAGCTCCATCACAAAACACTGAGCCCCATCACAAAACACTGAGCTCCGTCACAAAACACTGAGCTCCGTCACAAAACACTGAGCTCCATCACAAAACACTGAGCTCCGTCACAAAACACTGAGCTCCATCACAAAACACTGAGCCCCATCACAAAACACTGAGCTCCATCACAAAACACGGAGCTCAGTCACAAAACACTGAGCTCCATCACAAAACACTGAGCTCCATCACAAAACACCAAGCATCATCACAAAACACCGAGCTCCATCACAAAACACTGAGCTCCATCACAAAACACTGAGCTCCGTCACAAAACACTGAGCTCCGTCACAAAACACTGAGCTCCATCACAAAACACTGAGCTCCATCACAAAACACTGAGCTCCATCACAAAACACTGAGCTCCATCACAAAACACTGAGCTGCATCACAAAACAGTGAGCTCCATCACAAAACACTGAGCTCCAACACAAAACACTGAGCTCCATCACAAAACACTGAGCTCCATCACAAAACACTGAGCTCCATCACAAAACACTGAGCTCCATCACAAGATACTGAGCTCCAACACAAAACACTGAGCTCCATCACAAAACACTGAGCTCCATCACAAACCACCGAGCTCCGTCACAAAACACTGAGCTCCATCACAGAACACTGAGCCCCATCACAAAACACTGAGCTCCGTCACAAAACACTGAGCTCCATCACAAAATACTGAGCACCATCACAAAACACTGAGCGCCATCACAAAACACTGAGCTCCATCACAAAACACTGAGCTCCGTCACAAAACACTGAGCTTCATCACAAAACACTGAGCTCCGTCACAAAACACTGAGCTCCATCACAAAACACTGAGCTCCATCACAAAACACTGTGCTCCATCACAAAACACTGAGCTACATCACAAAACACTGAGCTCCATCACAAAACACTGAGCTCCATCACAAAACACTGAGCTCAATCACAAAACACAGAGCTCTGTCACAAAACACTGAGCTACATCACAAAACACTGAGCTCCATCACAAAACACTGAGCTCCGTCACAAAACACTGAGATCAATCACAAAACAGTGACCTCCGTCACAAAACACTCAGCTCCATCACAAAACACTGAGCTCCATCACAAAACACTGAGCTCCATCACAAAACACTGATCTCCATTACAAAACACTGAGCTCCATCACAAAACACTGAGCTCCATCACAAAACACAGCTCCATCACAAAACACTGAGCTCCATCACAAAACACTGAGCTCCATCACAAAACACTGAGCTCCATTATAAAACACTGAGCTCCATCACAAAACACTGAGCTCCAACACAAAACACTGAGCTCCATCATAAAACACTGAGCTCCATCACAAAACACTGAGCTCCATCACAAAACACTGAGCTCCATCACAAAACACTGAGCTCCATCACAAAACACTGTTCTCCATCACAAACCACTGAGCCCCATCACAAAACACCGAGCTCCAAGACAAAACACTGAGCTCCGTCACAAAACACTGAACTCCATCACAAAATACTGAGCTGCATCACAAAACACTGAGCTCCATCACAATACACAGTTCCATCACGGAACATTAAGTTTCAATTCAAAACACTGAGCTGCACTAGAAAGCATTCTGCCCCACCACAAACCACGAAGCAACGCCACAAACCACCGAGCTCCATCACAAACCACCGAGCTCCATCACAAACCACCGAGCTCCATCACAAAACACTGAGCTCCATCACAAAACACTGAGCTCCATCACAAACCACCGAGCTCCATCACAAAACACTGAGCTCCATCACAAAACACTGAGCTCCATCACAAAACACTGAGCTCCATCACAAAACACTGAGCTCCATCACAAACCACCGAGCTCCATCACAAAACACTCAGCTCCATCACAATACACTGAGCTCCGTCACAAAACACTGAGCTCCATCACAAAACACCGAGCTCCATCACAAAACACCGAGCTCCATCACAAAACACTGAGCTCCGTCACAAAACACTGAGCTCCGTCACAAAACACTGAGCTCCATCACAAAACATCGAGCTCCATCACAAATTACTGAGCTCCATCACAAAACACTGAGTTCCATCACAAAACACTGAGCTCCATCACAAAACACTGAGCTCCGTCACAAAACATTGAGCTCCGTAACAAAACACTGAGCTCCGTCACAAAACACTGAGCTCCGTCACAAAACACTGAGCTCCGTCACAAAACACTGAGCTCCATCACAAAACACTGAGCTCCATCACAAAACACTGAGCTCCATCACAAAACACTGAGCTCCATCACAAAACACTGAGACCCATCACAAAACACGGAGCTCCATCACAAAACACTGAGCTCCATCACAAAACACTGAGCTCCATCACTAAACACATCTCCATTACAAAACACTGAGCTCCATCACAAAACACTGAGCTCCATTATAAAACACTGAGCTCCATCACAAAACACTGAGCTCCATCACAAAACACTGAGCTCCATCACAAAACACTGAGCTCCATCACAAGACACTGAGCTCCATCACAAAACACTGAGTTCCATTACAATACACAGTTCCGTCACGGAACAGTAAGTTTCAATTCAAAACACTGAGCTGCACTAGAAAGCATTCTGCCCCACCACAAACCACGAAGCAACGCCACAAACCACCGAGCTCCATCACAAAACACTGAGCTCCGTCACAAAACACTGAGCTCCGTCGCAAAACACTGAGCTCCGTCGCAAAACACTGAGCTCCGTCACAAAACACTGAGCTCCATCACAAAACACTGAGCTCCATCACAAAACACTGAGCTCCATCACAAAACACCGAGCTCCATCACATCACACTGAGCTCCGTCGCAAAACACTGAGCTCCGTCACAAAACACTGAGCTCCGTCACAAACCACCGAGCTCCATCACAAAACACTGAGCTCTATCACAAAACACTGAGCTCCAATCACAAAACACTGAGCTCCATCACAAAACACTGAGCTCCGCCACAAACCACCGAGCTCCATCACAAAACACTGAGATCCATCACAAAACACTGAGTTCCATCACAAAACACTGAGCTCCGCCACAAACCACCGAGCTCCATCACAAAACACTGAGATCCATCACAAAACACTGAGTTCCATCACAAAACACAGCTCCATCACAAACCACTGAGCTCCATCACAAAACACTGAGCTCCATCACAAACTACCGAGCTCCATCACAAACCACTGAGCTCCATCACAGAACACCGAGCTCCATCACAAAACACTGATCTCCATCACAAAACACTGAGCTCCATCACAAAACTGAGCTCCAACACAAACACTGAGCTCCGTCAGAAAACACTGAGCTCCGTCACAAAACACTGTGCTCCATCACAAAACACTGAGCTACATCACAAAACACTGAGCTCCATCACAAAACACTGAGCTCCATCACAAAACACTGAGCTCAATCACAAAACACAGAGCTCTGTCACAAAACACTGAGCTACATCACAAAACACTGAGCTCCATCACAAAACACTGAGCTCCGTCACAAAACACTGAGATCAATCACAAAACACTGACCTCCGTCACAAAACACTCAGCTCCATCACAAAACACTGAGCTCCATCACAAAACACTGAGCTCCATCACAAAACACTGATCTCCATTACAAAACACTGAGCTCCATCACAAAACACTGAGCTCCATCACAAAACACAGCTCCATCACAAAACACTGAGCTCCATCACAAAACACTGAGCTCCATCACAAAACACTGAGCTCCATTATAAAACACTGAGCTCCATCACAAAACACTGAGCTCCAACACAAAACACTGAGCTCCATCATAAAACACTGAGCTCCATCACAAAACACTGAGCTCCATCACAAAACACTGAGCTCCATCACAAAACACTGAGCTCCATCACAAAACACTGTTCTCCATCACAAACCACTGAGCCCCATCACAAAACACCGAGCTCCAAGATAAAACACTGAGCTCCGTCACAAAACACTGAACTCCATCACAAAATACTGAGCTGCATCACAAAACACTGAGCTCCATCACAATACACAGTTCCATCACGGAACATTAAGTTTCAATTCAAAACACTGAGCTGCACTAGAAAGCATTCTGCCCCACCACAAACCACGAAGCAACGCCACAAACCACCGAGCTCCATCACAAACCACCGAGCTCCATCACAAACCACCGAGCTCCATCACAAAACACTGAGCTCCATCACAAAACACTGAGCTCCATCACAAACCACCGAGCTCCATCACAAAACACTGAGCTCCATCACAAAACACTGAGCTCCATCACAAAACACTGAGCTCCATCACAAAACACTGAGCTCCATCACAAACCACCGAGCTCCATCACAAAACACTCAGCTCCATCACAATACACTGAGCTCCGTCACAAAACACTGAGCTCCATCACAAAACACCGAGCTCCATCACAAAACACCGAGCTCCATCACAAAACACCGAGCTCCGTCACAAAACACTGAGCTCCGTCACAAAACACTGAGCTCCATCACAAAACATCGAGCTCCATCACAAATTACTGAGCTCCATCACAAAACACTGAGTTCCATCACAAAACACTGAGCTCCATCACAAAACACTGAGCTCCGTCACAAAACATTGAGCTCCGTAACAAAACACTGAGCTCCGTCACAAAACACTGAGCTCCGTCACAAAACACAGCTCCATCACAAAACACTGAGCTCCATCACAAAACACTGAGCTCCATCACAAAACACTGAGCTCCATCTCAAAACACTGAGCTCCATCACAAAACACTGAGCTCCATCACAAAACACCGAGCTCCATCACAAACCACCGAGCTCCATCACAAAACACGGAGCTCCATCACTAAACACTGAGCTCCATTACAAAACACTGAGCTCCATCATAAAACACTGAGCTCCATCACAAACGACCGAGCTCCATCACAAAACACTGAGCTCCATCACAAAACACTGAGCTCCGTCACAAAATACTGAGCTCCATCACAAAACACTGAGCTCCATCACAAAACACTGAGCTCCATCACAAAATACTGAGCTCCATCACAAAACACTGAGCTCCGTCACAAAACACTGAGCTCCGTCACAAAACACCGAACTCCATCACAAAATACTGAGCTCCATCAGAAAACACTGAGCTCCATCACAAAACACCGAGCTCCATCACAAACCACGGAGCTCCATCACAAAACACGGAGCTCCATCACAAACCACCGAGCTCCATCACAAAACACTGAGCTCCATCACAAAACACTGAGCTCCATCACAAACGACTGAGCTCCATCACAAAACACTGAGCTCCATCACAAACCACCGAGCTCCATCACAAACCACTGAGCTCCATCACAAAACACCGAGCTCCATCACAAAACACTGAGCTCCATCACAAAACACTGAGCTCCATCACAAACCTGAGCTCCAACATAAACACTGAGCTCCGTCAGAAAACACTGAGCTCCGTCACAAAACACTGTGCTCCATCACAAAACACTGAGCTACATCATAAAACACTGAGCTCCATCACAAAACACTGAGCTCCATCACAAAACACTGAGCTCAATCACAAAACACAGAGCTCCGTCACAAAACACTGAGCTACATCACAAAACACTGAGCTCCATCACAAAACACTGAGCTCCGTCACAAAACACTGAGATCAATCACAAAACACTGACCTCCGTCACAAAATACTCAGCTCCATCACAAAACACTGAGCTCCATCACAAAACACTCAGCTCCGTCACAAAACACTGATCTCCATTATAAAACACTGAGCCCCGTCACAAAACACTGAGCTCCATCACAAAACACTGAGCTCCGTCACAACACACTGAGCTCCGTCACAAAACACTGAGCTCCATCACAAAACACTGAACTCCATCACAAAACACTGAGCTCCATCACAATATACAGTTCCGTCACGGAACATCAAGTTTCAATTCAAAACACTGAGCTGCACTAGAAAGCATTCTGCCCCACCACAAACCAGGAAGCACCGCCACAAACCACCGAGCTCCATCACAAAACACTGAGCTCCATCACAAAACACTGAGCTCCATCACAAAACACTCAGCTCCATCACAATACACTGAGCTCCGTCACAAAACACTGAGCTCCAACACAAAACACTGAGCTCCATCATAAAACACTGAGCTCCATCACAAAACACTGAGCTCCAACACAAACCACTGAGCTCCATCACAAAACACTGAGCTCCATCACAAAACACTGAGCTCCGTCACAAAACACTGAGCTCCATCACAAAACACTGAGCTCCATCACAAAACACTGAGCTCCGTCACAAAACACTGAGCTCCGTCACAATACACTGAGCTCCGTCACAAAACACTGAGCTCCATCACAAAACACTGAGCTCCAACACAAAACACTGAGCTCCATCACGAAACACTGAGCTCCATCACAAAACACTGAGCTCCATCACAAAACACTGAGCTCCATCATAAAACACTGAACTCCATCACAAAACACTGAGCTCCATCACAAAACACTCAGCTCCATCACAATACACTGAGCTCCGTCACAAAACACTGAGCTCCATCACAAAACACCGAGCTCCATCACAAAACACTGAGCTCCGTCACAAAACACTGAGCTCCATCACAAAACACCGAGCTCCATCACAAATTACTGAGCTCCATCACAAAACACTGAGCTCCGTAACAAAACACTGAGCTTCATCACAAAACACTGAGCTCCGTCACAAAACACTGAGCTCCATCACAAAACACTGAGCTCCATCACAAAACTCTGAGCTCCATCACAAAACACTGAGCTCCATCTCAAAACACTGAGCTCCATCACAAAACACGGAGCTCCATCACAAACCACCGAGCTCCATCACAAAACACGGAGCTCCATCACAAAACACCGAGCTCCATCACAAAACACTGAGCTCCATCACAAAACACACCTCCATCACAAAACACTGAGCTCCATCACAAAACACTGAGCTCCTTCAGAAAACACTGAGCTCCATCACAAAACACCGAGCTCCATCACAAACCACTGAGCTCCATCACAAAACACCGAGCTCCATCACAAAACACTGAGCTGCATCACAAAACACCGAGCTCCGTCAGAAAACACTGAGCTCCATCACAAAACACTGAGACCCATCACAAAACACTGAGCACCATCATATAACACTGAGCTCCATCACAAAACACTGAGCTCCATCACTAAACACTGATCTCCGTCACAAAACACTGAGCTCCATCACAAACCACCGAGCTCCATCACAAAACTGAGCTCCAACACAAACACTGAGCTCCGTCAGAAAACACTGAGCTCCGTCACAAAACACTGAGCCCCATCACAAAACACTGAGCTTCAACACAAAACACTGAGCTCCATCACAAAACATTGAGCTCCATCACAAAACACTGAGCTCCATCACAAAACACTGAGCTCCATCACAAAACACTGAGCTCCATCACAAAACACTGAGCTCCATCACAAAACACTGAGACCCATCACAAAACACGGAGCTCCATCACAAAACACTGAGCTCCAACACAAAACACTGAGCTCCATCACTAAACACATCTCCATTACAAAACACTGAGCTCCATCACAAAACACTGAGCTCCATTATAAAACACTGAGCTCCATCACAAAACACTGAGCTCCATCACAAAACACTGAGCTCCATCACAAAACACTGAGCTCCATCACAAAACACTGAGCTCCATCACAAGACACTGAGCTCCATCACAAAACACTGAGTTCCATTACAATACACAGTTCCGTCACGGAACAGTAAGTTTCAATTCAAAACACTGAGCTGCACTAGAAAGCATTCTGTCCCACCACAAACCACGAAGCAACGCCACAAACCACCGAGCTCCATCACAAAACACTGAGCTCCGTCACAAAACACTGAGCTCCGTCGCAAAACACTGAGCTCCGTCGCAAAACACTGAGCTCCGTCGCAAAACACTGAGCTCCGTCACAAAACACTGAGCTCCATCACAAAACACTGAGCTCCATCACAAAACACTGAGCTCCATCACAAAACACCGAGCTCCATCACATCACACTGAGCTCCGTCGCAAAACACTGAGCTCCGTCACAAAACACTGAGCTCCGTCACAAACCACCGAGCTCCATCACAAAACACTGAGCTCTATCACAAAACACTGAGCTCCAATCACAAAACACTGAGCTCCATCACAAAACACTGAGCTCCGCCACAAACCACCGAGCTCCATCAGAAAACACTGAGATCCATCACAAAACACTGAGTTCCATCACAAAACACTGAGCTCCGCCACAAACCACCGAGCTCCATCACAAAACACTGAGATCCATCACAAAACACTGAGTTCCATCACAAAACACAGCTCCATCACAAACCACTGAGCTCCATCACAAAACACTGAGCTCCATCACAAACCAACGAGCTCCATCACAAACCACTGAGCTCCATCACAAAACACCGAGCTCCATCACAAAACACTGAGCTCCATCACAAAACACTGAGCTCCATCACAAAACTGAGCTCCAACACAAACACTGAGCTCCGTCAGAAAACACTGAGCTCCGTCACAAAACACTGTGCTCCATCACAAAACACTGAGCTACATCACAAAACACTGAGCTCCATCACAAAACACTGAGCTCCATCACAAAACACTGAGCTCAATCACAAAACACTGAGCTCCATCACAAAACACTGAGCTCCATCACAAAACACTGAGCTCCATCACAAAACACTGAGCTCCGTCACAACACACTGAGCTCCGTCACAAAACACTGAGCTCCATCACAAAACACTGAGCTCCATCACAAAACACAGCTCCATCACAAAACACTGAGCTCCATCACAAAACACTGAGCTCCATCACAAAACACTGAGCTCCATTATAAAACACTGAGCTCCATCACAAAACACTGAGCTCCAACACAAAACACTGAGCTCCATCATAAAACACTGAGCTCCATCACAAAACACTGAGCTCCATCACAAAACACTGAGCTCCATCACAAAACACTGAGCTCCATCACAAAACACTGTTCTCCATCACAAACCACTGAGCCCCATCACAAAACACCGAGCTCCAAGAGAAAACACTGAGCTCCGTCACAAAACACTGAACTCCATCACAAAACACTGAGCTGCATCACAAAACACTGAGCTCCATCACAATACACAGTTCCGTCACGGAACATTAAGTTTCAATTCAAAACACTGAGCTGCACTAGAAAGCATTCTGCCCCACCACAAACCACGAAGCAACGCCACAAACCACCGAGCTCCATCACAAACCACCGAGCTCCATCACAAACCACCGAGCTCCATCACAAAACACTGAGCTCCATCACAAAACACCGAGCTCCATCACAAAACACTGAGCTCCATCACAAAACACTGAGCTCCATCACAAAACACTGAGCTCCATACAAAACACTGAGCTCCATCACAAACCACCGAGCTCCATCACAAAACACTCAGCTCCATCACAATACACTGAGCTCCGTCACAAAACACTGAGCTCCATCACAAAACACCGAGCTCCATCACAAAACACCGAGCTCCATCACAAAACACCGAGCTCCGTAACAAAACACTGAGCTCCGTCACAAAACACTGAGCTCCGTCACAAAACGCAGCTCCATCACAAAACACTGAGCTCCATCACAAAACACTGAGCTCCATCACAAAACACTGAGCTCCATCTCAAAACACTGAGCTCCATCACAAAACACCGAGCTCCATCACAAACCACCGAGCTCCATCACAAAACACGGAGCTCCATCACTAAACACTGAGCTCCATTACAAAACACTGAGCTCCATCATAAAACACTGAGCTCCATCACAAACGACCGAGCTCCATCACAAAACACTGAGCTCCATCACAAAACACTGAGCTCCATCACAAAACATTGAGTTCCATCACAAAACACTGAGCTCCATCACAAAACACTGAGCTCCATCACAAAACACTGAGCTCCATCACAAAACACTGAGCTCCGTCACAAAACACTGAGCTCCATCACAAAACACTGAGCTCCATCACAAAACACTGAGCTCCGTCACAAAACACTGAGCTCCATCACAATACACTGAGCTCCGTCACAAAACACTGAGCTCCATCACAAAACACTGAGCTCCAACACAAAACACTGAGCTCCATCATGAAACACTGAGCTCCATCACAAAACACTGAGCTCCAACACAAAACACTGAGCTCCATCATAAAACACTGAACTCCATCACAAAACACTGAGCTCCATCACAAAACACTCAGCTCCATCACAATACACTGAGCTCCGTCACAAAACACTGAGCTCCATCACAAAACACCGAGCTCCATCACAAAACACCGAGCTCCATCACAAAACACTGAGCTCCGTCACAAAACACTGAGCTCCATCACAAAACACCGAGCTCCATCACAAATTACTGAGCTCCATCACAAAACACTGAGCTCCGTAACAAAACACTGAGCTTCATCACAAAACACTGAGCTCCGTCACAAAACACTGAGCTCCATCACAAAACACTGAGCTCCATCACAAAACTCTGAGCTCCATCACAAAACACTGAGCTCCATCTCAAAACACTGAGCTCCATCACAAAACACGGAGCTCCATCACAAAACACGGAGCTCCATCACAAACCACCGAGCTCCATCACAAAACACGGAGCTCCATCACAAAACACCGAGCTCCATCACAAAACACTGAGCTCCATCACAAAACACACCTCCATCACAAAACACTGAGCTCCATCACAAAACACTGAGCTCCTTCAGAAAACACTGAGCTCCATCACAAAACACCGAGCTCCATCACAAACCACTGAGCTCCATCACAAAACACCGAGCTCCATCACAAAACACTGAGCTGCATCACAAAACACCGAGCTCCGTCAGAAAACACTGAGCTCCGTCACAAAACACTGAGCTCCATCACAAACCACCGAGCTCCATCACAAAACTGAGCTCCAACACAAACACGGAGCTCCGTCAGAAAACACTGAGCTCCGTCACAAAACACTGAGCCCCATCACAAAACACTGAGCTCTATCACAAAACACTGAGCTCCAACACAAAACACCTAGCTCCATCACAAAACACTGAGCTCCAACACAAAACACTGAGCTCCGTCACAAAACAGTGAGCTCCATCACAATACACAGTTCCGTCACGGAACATTAAGTTTCAATTCAAAACACTGAGCTGCACTAGAAAGCATTCTGCCCCACCACAAACCACGAAGCAACGCCACAAACCACCGAGCTCCATCACAAACCACAGAGCTCCATCACAAACCACCGAGCTCCTTCACAAAACACTGAGCTCCATCACAAAACACCGAGCTCCAGCACAAAACACTGAGCTCCATCACAAAACACTGAGCTCCATCACAAAACACTGAGCTCCATCACAAAACACTGAGCTCCATCACAAAACACTGAGCTCCATCACAAAACACTGAGCTCCATCACAAAACACTGAGCTCCATCACAAAACACTGAGCTCCATCACAAAACACTGAGCTCCGTCACAAAACACTGAGCTCCGTCACAAAACACTGAGCTCCATCACAAAACACTGAGCTCCGTCAGAAAACACTGAGCTCCATCACTAAACACTGAGCTCCATCACTAAACACTGAGCTCCATCACAAAACACTGAGCTCCATCACAAAACACTGAGCTCCAACACAAAACATGAGCTCCAACACAAAACACTGAGCTCCATCACAAAACACTGAGCTCCAACACAAAACACTGAGCTTCATCACAAAACACTGAGCTCCATCACAAAACACTGAGCTCCGTCACAAAACACTGAGCACCAGCACAAAACTCTGATCTCCATCACAAAACACTGAGCTCCATCACAAAACACTGAGCTCCATCACAAAACACTGAGCTCCATCACAAAACACTGAGTTCCATCACAAAACACTGAGCTCCATCACAAAACTCTGATCTCCATCACAAAACACTGAGCTCCATCACAAAACACTGAGCTCCATCACAAAACACTGAGCTCCATCACAAAACTCTGATCTCCATCACAAGACACTGAGCTCCATCACAAAACACTGAGCTCCATCACAAAACACTGAGCTCCATCACAAAACACTGAGCTCCCTCACAAAACTCTGAGCCCCATCACAAAACACTGAGCTCCATCACAAAACACTGAGCTCCATCACAAAACACCGAGCTCCATCACAAAATACTGAGCTCCATGAGAAAAACTGAGCTCCATCACAAAACACCGAGCTCCATCACAAAACACGGAGCTCCATCACAAAACACTGAGCTCCATCACAAAACACTGAGCTTCAACACAAAACACTGAGCTCCATCACAAAACACTGAGCTCCATCACAAAACACTGAGCTCCATCACAAAACACTGAGCTCCATCACAAAACACTGAGCTCCATCACAAAACACTGAGCTCCATCACAAAACACTGAGCTCCATCACAAAACACTGAGCTCCGTCAGAAAACACTGAGCTCCATCACAAAACACTGAGCTCCGTCACAAAACACTGAGCTCCATCACAAAACACTGAGCTCCATCACAAAACACTGAGCTCCATCACAAAACACTGAGCTCCAACACAAAACACCTAGCTCCATCACAAAACACTGAGCTCCAACACAAAACACTGAGCTCCGTCACAAAACAGTGAGCTCCATCACAAAACACTGAGCTCCATCACAATACACTGTTCCGTCACGGAACATTAAGTTTCAATTCAAAACACTGAGCTGCACTAGAAAGCATTCTGCCCCACCACAAACCAGGAAGCAACGCCACAAACCACCGAGCTCCATCACAAAACACTGAGCTCCAACACAAAACACTGAGCTCCGTCACATAACACTGAGCTCCATCACAAACCACCGAGCTCCATCACAAACCACCGAGCTCCATCACAAACCACTGAGCTCCATCACAAAACACTGAGCTCCATCACAAAACACTGAGCTCCATCACAAAACACTGAGCTCCATCACAAAACACTGAGCTCCTTCACAATACACTGAGCTCCAAAACAAAACACTGAGCTCCATCACAAAACACTGAGCTCCAACACAAAACACTGAGCTCCATCACAAAACACTGAGCTCCGTCAGAAAACACTGAGCTCCAACACAATACACTGAGCTCCATCACAATACACTGAGCTCCCTCACAAAACTCTGATCTCCATCACAAAACACTGAGCTCCATCACAAAACACTGAGCTCCATCACAAAACACTGAGATCCATCACAAAACACTGAGCTCCATCACAAAACACTGAGCTCCCTCACAAAACTCTGATTTCCATCACAAAACACTGACCTCCATCACAAAACACTGAGCTCCATCACAAAACACTGAGTTCATCACAAAACACTGAGCTCCCTCACAAAACTCTGATCTGCATTACAAAACACTGACCTCCATCACAAAACACTGAGCTCCATCACAAAACACTGAGTTCCATCACAAAACACTGACCTCCATCACAAAACACTGAGCTCCATCACAAAACACTGAGCTCCATCACAAAACACTGAGCTCCATCACAAACCACCGAGCTCCATCGCAAAACACTGAGCTCCATTGCAAAACACTGAGCTCCATAACAAAACACAGCTCCATCACAAAACACTGAGCTCCATCACAAAACACTGAGCTCCATCACAAAACACTGAGCTCCATCACAAAACACTGAGCTCCATCACAATACACAGTTCCGTCACGGAACATTAAGTTTCAATTCAAAACACTGAGCTGCACTAGAAAGCATTCTGCCCCACCACAAACCACGAAGCAACGCAACAAACCACCGAGCTCCATCACAAACCACTGAGCTCCATCACAAAACACTGAGCTCCGTCACAAAACACAGCTCCATCACAAACCACTGAGCTCCCTCACAAAACTCTGACCTCCATCACAAAACACTGAGCTCCATCACAAAACACAGCTCCATCACAAAACACTGAGCTCCGTCACAGAACACTGAGCTCCATCACAAAACACTGAGCTCCATCCTGAAACACTGAGCTCCATCACAAAACACTGAGCTCCACCACAAACCAGGAAGCAACGCCACAAACCACCGAGCTCCATCACAAACCACCGAGCTCCCTCACAAAACTCTGACCTCCATCACAAAACACTGAGCTCCATCACAAAACACAGCTCCATCACAAAACACTGAGCTCCGTCACAAAACACTGAGCTCCATCACAAAACACTGAGCTCCATCGTGAAACACTGAGCTCCATCACAAAACACTGAGCTTCAACACAAAGCACTGAGCTCCATCACAAAACACTGAGCTCCATCACAAAACACTGAGCTCCATCACAAAACACTGAGCTCCATCACAAAACACTGAGCTCCATCAGAAAACACTGAGCTCCATCACTAAACACTGAGCTCCATCACTAAACACTGAGCTCCATCACAAAACACTGAGCTCCAACACAAAACACTGAGCTCCATCACAAAACACTGAGCTCCAGCACAAAACACTGAGCTCCATCACAAAACACTGAGCTCCATCACAAAACACTGAGCTCCATCACAAAACACTGAGCTCCATCACAAAACACTGAGCTCCATCACAAAACACTGAGCTCCATCACAAAACACTGAGCTCCATCACAAAACACTGAGCTCCATCACAAAACACTGAGCTCCGTCACAAAACACTGAGCTCCGTCAGAAAACACTGAGCTCCATCACAAAACACTGAGCTCCATCACAAACCACTGAGCTCCATCACAAAACACTGAGCTCCATCACAAACCACCGAGCTCCATCACAAACCACTGAGCTCCATCACAAAACACCGAGCTCCATCACAAAACACTGAGCTCCATCACAAAACACTGAGCTCCATCACAAACCTGAGCTCCAACATAAACACTGAGCTCCGTCAGAAAACACTGAGCTCCGTCACAAAACACTGTGCTCCATCACAAAACACTGAGCTACATCATAAAACACTGAGCTCCATCACAAAACACTGAGCTCCATCACAAAACACTGAGCTCAATCACAAAACACAGAGCTCCGTCACAAAACACTGAGCTACATCACAAAACACTGAGCTCCATCACAAAACACTGAGCTCCGTCACAAAACACTGAGATCAATCACAAAACACTGACCTCCGTCACAAAATACTCAGCTCCATCACAAAACACTGAGCTCCATCACAAAACACTCAGCTCCGTCACAAAACACTGATCTCCATTATAAAACACTGAGCCCCGTCACAAAACACTGAGCTCCATCACAAAACACTGAGCTCCGTCACAACACACTGAGCTCCGTCACAAAACACTGAGCTCCATCACAAAACACTGAACTCCATCACAAAACACTGAGCTCCATCACAAAACACGGAGCTCCATCACAAAACACTGAGCTCCAACACAAAACACTGAGCTCCATCACTAAACACATCTCCATTACAAAACACTGAGCTCCATCACAAAACACTGAGCTCCATTATAAAACACTGAGCTCCACCACAAAACACTGAGCTCCATCACAAAACACTGAGCTCCATCACAAAACACTGAGCTCCATCACAAAACACTGAGCTCCATCACAAGACACTGAGCTCCATCACAAAACACTGAGTTCCATTACAATACACAGTTCCGTCACGGAACAGTAAGTTTCAATTCAAAACACTGAGCTGCACTAGAAAGCATTCTGTCCCACCACAAACCACGAAGCAACGCCACAAACCACCGAGCTCCATCACAAAACACTGAGCTCCGTCACAAAACACTGAGCTCCGTCGCAAAACACTGAGCTCCGTCGCAAAACACTGAGCTCCGTCGCAAAACACTGAGCTCCGTCACAAAACACTGAGCTCCATCACAAAACACTGAGCTCCATCACAAAACACTGAGCTCCATCACAAAACACCGAGCTCCATCACATCACACTGAGCTCCGTCGCAAAACACTGAGCTCCGTCACAAAACACTGAGCTCCGTCACAAACCACCGAGCTCCATCACAAAACACTGAGCTCTATCACAAAACACTGAGCTCCAATCACAAAACACTGAGCTCCATCACAAAACACTGAGCTCCGCCACAAACCACCGAGCTCCATCAGAAAACACTGAGATCCATCACAAAACACTGAGTTCCATCACAAAACACTGAGCTCCGCCACAAACCACCGAGCTCCATCACAAAACACTGAGATCCATCACAAAACACTGAGTTCCATCACAAAACACAGCTCCATCACAAACCACTGAGCTCCATCACAAAACACTGAGCTCCATCACAAACCAACGAGCTCCATCACAAACCACTGAGCTCCATCACAAAACACCGAGCTCCATCACAAAACACTGAGCTCCATCACAAAACACTGAGCTCCATCACAAAACTGAGCTCCAACACAAACACTGAGCTCCGTCAGAAAACACTGAGCTCCGTCACAAAACACTGTGCTCCATCACAAAACACTGAGCTACATCACAAAACACTGAGCTCCATCACAAAACACTGAGCTCCATCACAAAACACTGAGCTCAATCACAAAACACTGAGCTCCATCACAAAACACTGAGCTCCATCACAAAACACTGAGCTCCATCACAAAACACTGAGCTCCGTCACAACACACTGAGCTCCGTCACAAAACACTGAGCTCCATCACAAAACACTGAGCTCCATCACAAAACACAGCTCCATCACAAAACACTGAGCTCCATCACAAAACACTGAGCTCCATCACAAAACACTGAGCTCCATTATAAAACACTGAGCTCCATCACAAAACACTGAGCTCCAACACAAAACACTGAGCTCCATCATAAAACACTGAGCTCCATCACAAAACACTGAGCTCCATCACAAAACACTGAGCTCCATCACAAAACACTGAGCTCCATCACAAAACACTGTTCTCCATCACAAACCACTGAGCCCCATCACAAAACACCGAGCTCCAAGACAAAACACTGAGCTCCGTCACAAAACACTGAACTCCATCACAAAACACTGAGCTGCATCACAAAACACTGAGCTCCATCACAATACACAGTTCCGTCACGGAACATTAAGTTTCAATTCAAAACACTGAGCTGCACTAGAAAGCATTCTGCCCCACCACAAACCACGAAGCAACGCCACAAACCACCGAGCTCCATCACAAACCACCGAGCTCCATCACAAACCACCGAGCTCCATCACAAAACACTGAGCTCCATCACAAAACACCGAGCTCCATCACAAAACACTGAGCTCCATCACAAAACACTGAGCTCCATCACAAAACACTGAGCTCCATACAAAACACTGAGCTCCATCACAAACCACCGAGCTCCATCACAAAACACTCAGCTCCATCACAATACACTGAGCTCCGTCACAAAACACTGAGCTCCATCACAAAACACCGAGCTCCATCACAAAACACCGAGCTCCATCACAAAACACCGAGCTCCGTAACAAAACACTGAGCTCCGTCACAAAACACTGAGCTCCGTCACAAAACGCAGCTCCATCACAAAACACTGAGCTCCATCACAAAACACTGAGCTCCATCACAAAACACTGAGCTCCATCTCAAAACACTGAGCTCCATCACAAAACACCGAGCTCCATCACAAACCACCGAGCTCCATCACAAAACACGGAGCTCCATCACTAAACACTGAGCTCCATTACAAAACACTGAGCTCCATCATAAAACACTGAGCTCCATCACAAACGACCGAGCTCCATCACAAAACACTGAGCTCCATCACAAAACACTGAGCTCCATCACAAAACATTGAGTTCCATCACAAAACACTGAGCTCCATCACAAAACACTGAGCTCCATCACAAAACACTGAGCTCCATCACAAAACACTGAGCTCCGTCACAAAACACTGAGCTCCATCACAAAACACTGAGCTCCATCACAAAACACTGAGCTCCGTCACAAAACACTGAGCTCCATCACAATACACTGAGCTCCGTCACAAAACACTGAGCTCCATCACAAAACACTGAGCTCCAACACAAAACACTGAGCTCCATCATGAAACACTGAGCTCCATCACAAAACACTGAGCTCCAACACAAAACACTGAGCTCCATCATAAAACACTGAACTCCATCACAAAACACTGAGCTCCATCACAAAACACTCAGCTCCATCACAATACACTGAGCTCCGTCACAAAACACTGAGCTCCATCACAAAACACCGAGCTCCATCACAAAACACCGAGCTCCATCACAAAACACTGAGCTCCGTCACAAAACACTGAGCTCCATCACAAAACACCGAGCTCCATCACAAATTACTGAGCTCCATCACAAAACACTGAGCTCCGTAACAAAACACTGAGCTTCATCACAAAACACTGAGCTCCGTCACAAAACACTGAGCTCCATCACAAAACACTGAGCTCCATCACAAAACTCTGAGCTCCATCACAAAACACTGAGCTCCATCTCAAAACACTGAGCTCCATCACAAAACACGGAGCTCCATCACAAAACACGGAGCTCCATCACAAACCACCGAGCTCCATCACAAAACACGGAGCTCCATCACAAAACACCGAGCTCCATCACAAAACACTGAGCTCCATCACAAAACACACCTCCATCACAAAACACTGAGCTCCATCACAAAACACTGAGCTCCTTCAGAAAACACTGAGCTCCATCACAAAACACCGAGCTCCATCACAAACCACTGAGCTCCATCACAAAACACCGAGCTCCATCACAAAACACTGAGCTGCATCACAAAACACCGAGCTCCGTCAGAAAACACTGAGCTCCGTCACAAAACACTGAGCTCCATCACAAACCACCGAGCTCCATCACAAAACTGAGCTCCAACACAAACACGGAGCTCCGTCAGAAAACACTGAGCTCCGTCACAAAACACTGAGCCCCATCACAAAACACTGAGCTCTATCACAAAACACTGAGCTCCAACACAAAACACCTAGCTCCATCACAAAACACTGAGCTCCAACACAAAACACTGAGCTCCGTCACAAAACAGTGAGCTCCATCACAATACACAGTTCCGTCACGGAACATTAAGTTTCAATTCAAAACACTGAGCTGCACTAGAAAGCATTCTGCCCCACCACAAACCACGAAGCAACGCCACAAACCACCGAGCTCCATCACAAACCACAGAGCTCCATCACAAACCACCGAGCTCCTTCACAAAACACTGAGCTCCATCACAAAACACCGAGCTCCAGCACAAAACACTGAGCTCCATCACAAAACACTGAGCTCCATCACAAAACACTGAGCTCCATCACAAAACACTGAGCTCCATCACAAAACACTGAGCTCCATCACAAAACACTGAGCTCCATCACAAAACACTGAGCTCCATCACAAAACACTGAGCTCCATCACAAAACACTGAGCTCCGTCACAAAACACTGAGCTCCGTCACAAAACACTGAGCTCCATCACAAAACACTGAGCTCCGTCAGAAAACACTGAGCTCCGTCACTAAACACTGAGCTCCATCACTAAACACTGAGCTCCATCACAAAACACTGAGCTCCATCACAAAACACTGAGCTCCAACACAAAACATGAGCTCCAACACAAAACACTGAGCTCCATCACAAAACACTGAGCTCCAACACAAAACACTGAGCTTCATCACAAAACACTGAGCTCCATCACAAAACACTGAGCTCCGTCACAAAACACTGAGCACCAGCACAAAACTCTGATCTCCATCACAAAACACTGAGCTCCATCACAAAACACTGAGCTCCATCACAAAACACTGAGCTCCATCACAAAACACTGAGTTCCATCACAAAACACTGAGCTCCCTCACAAAACTCTGATCTCCATCACAAAACACTGAGCTCCATCACAAAACACTGAGCTCCATCACAAAACACTGAGCTCCATCACAAAACTCTGATCTCCATCACAAGACACTGAGCTCCATCACAAAACACTGAGCTCCATCACAAAACACTGAGCTCCATCACAAAACACTGAGCTCCCTCACAAAACTCTGAGCCCCATCACAAAACACTGAGCTCCATCACAAAACACTGAGCTCCATCACAAAACACCGAGCTCCATCACAAAATACTGAGCTCCATGAGAAAAACTGAGCTCCATCACAAAACACCGAGCTCCATCACAAAACACGGAGCTCCATCACAAAACACTGAGCTCCATCACAAAACACTGAGCTTCAACACAAAACACTGAGCTCCATCACAAAACACTGAGCTCCATCACAAAACACTGAGCTCCATCACAAAACACTGAGCTCCATCACAAAACACTGAGCTCCATCACAAAACACTGAGCTCCATCACAAAACACTGAGCTCCATCACAAAACACTGAGCTCCGTCAGAAAACACTGAGCTCCATCACAAAACACTGAGCTCCGTCACAAAACACTGAGCTCCATCACAAAACACTGAGCTCCATCACAAAACACTGAGCTCCATCACAAAACACTGAGCTCCAACACAAAACACCTAGCTCCATCACAAAACACTGAGCTCCAACACAAAACACTGAGCTCCGTCACAAAACAGTGAGCTCCATCACAAAACACTGAGCTCCATCACAATACACTGTTCCGTCACGGAACATTAAGTTTCAATTCAAAACACTGAGCTGCACTAGAAAGCATTCTGCCCCACCACAAACCAGGAAGCAACGCCACAAACCACCGAGCTCCATCACAAAACACTGAGCTCCAACACAAAACACTGAGCTCCGTCACATAACACTGAGCTCCATCACAAACCACCGAGCTCCATCACAAACCACCGAGCTCCATCACAAACCACTGAGCTCCATCACAAAACACTGAGCTCCATCACAAAACACTGAGCTCCATCACAAAACACTGAGCTCCATCACAAAACACTGAGCTCCTTCACAATACACTGAGCTCCAAAACAAAACACTGAGCTCCATCACAAAACACTGAGCTCCAACACAAAACACTGAGCTCCATCACAAAACACTGAGCTCCGTCAGAAAACACTGAGCTCCAACACAATACACTGAGCTCCATCACAATACACTGAGCTCCCTCACAAAACTCTGATCTCCATCACAAAACACTGAGCTCCATCACAAAACACTGAGCTCCATCACAAAACACTGAGATCCATCACAAAACACTGAGCTCCATCACAAAACACTGAGCTCCCTCACAAAACTCTGATTTCCATCACAAAACACTGACCTCCATCACAAAACACTGAGCTCCATCACAAAACACTGAGTTCATCACAAAACACTGAGCTCCCTCACAAAACTCTGATCTGCATTACAAAACACTGACCTCCATCACAAAACACTGAGCTCCATCACAAAACACTGAGTTCCATCACAAAACACTGACCTCCATCACAAAACACTGAGCTCCATCACAAAACACTGAGCTCCATCACAAAACACTGAGCTCCATCACAAACCACCGAGCTCCATCGCAAAACACTGAGCTCCATTGCAAAACACTGAGCTCCATAACAAAACACAGCTCCATCACAAAACACTGAGCTCCATCACAAAACACTGAGCTCCATCACAAAACACTGAGCTCCATCACAAAACACTGAGCTCCATCACAATACACAGTTCCGTCACGGAACATTAAGTTTCAATTCAAAACACTGAGCTGCACTAGAAAGCATTCTGCCCCACCACAAACCACGAAGCAACGCAACAAACCACCGAGCTCCATCACAAACCACTGAGCTCCATCACAAAACACTGAGCTCCGTCACAAAACACAGCTCCATCACAAACCACTGAGCTCCCTCACAAAACTCTGACCTCCATCACAAAACACTGAGCTCCATCACAAAACACAGCTCCATCACAAAACACTGAGCTCCGTCACAGAACACTGAGCTCCATCACAAAACACTGAGCTCCATCCTGAAACACTGAGCTCCATCACAAAACACTGAGCTCCACCACAAACCAGGAAGCAACGCCACAAACCACCGAGCTCCATCACAAACCACCGAGCTCCCTCACAAAACTCTGACCTCCATCACAAAACACTGAGCTCCATCACAAAACACAGCTCCATCACAAAACACTGAGCTCCGTCACAAAACACTGAGCTCCATCACAAAACACTGAGCTCCATCGTGAAACACTGAGCTCCATCACAAAACACTGAGCTTCAACACAAAGCACTGAGCTCCATCACAAAACACTGAGCTCCATCACAAAACACTGAGCTCCATCACAAAACACTGAGCTCCATCACAAAACACTGAGCTCCATCAGAAAACACTGAGCTCCATCACTAAACACTGAGCTCCATCACTAAACACTGAGCTCCATCACAAAACACTGAGCTCCAACACAAAACACTGAGCTCCATCACAAAACACTGAGCTCCAGCACAAAACACTGAGCTCCATCACAAAACACTGAGCTCCATCACAAAACACTGAGCTCCATCACAAAACACTGAGCTCCATCACAAAACACTGAGCTCCATCACAAAACACTGAGCTCCATCACAAAACACTGAGCTCCATCACAAAACACTGAGCTCCATCACAAAACACTGAGCTCCGTCACAAAACACTGAGCTCCGTCAGAAAACACTGAGCTCCATCACTAAACACTGAGCTCCATCACAAAACACCGAGCTCCATCACAAAACACCGAGCTCCAACACAAAACACTGAGCTCCAACACAAAACACTGAGCTCCATCACAAAACACTGAGCTCCAACACAAAACACTGAGCTTCATCACAAAACACTGAGCTCCATCACAAAACACTGAGCTCCGTCACAAAACACTGAGCACCATCACAAAACTCTGATCTCCATCACAAAACACTGAGCTCCATCACAAAACACTGAGCTCCATCACAAAACACTGAGCTCCATCACAAAACACTGAGTTCCATCACAAAACACTGAGCTCCCTCACAAAACTCTGATCTCCATCACAAAACACTGAGCTCCATCACAAAACACTGAGCTCCATCAAAAAACACTGAGCTCCATCACAAAACACTGAGCTCCCTCAGAAAACTCTGAGCCCCATCACAAAACACTCAACTCCATCACAAAATACTGAGCTCCATCACAAAACACTGAGCTCCGTCACAAAACACTGAGCTCCGTCACAAAACACTGAGCTCCATCACAAAACACCGAGCTCCATCACAAAATACTGAGCTCCATGAGAAAACACTGAGCTCCATCACAAAACACTGAGCTCCATCACAAAACACCGAGCTCCATCACAAAATACTGAGCTCCATCAGAAAACACTGAGCTCCATCACAAAACACTGAGCTCCATCACAAAACACTGAGCTCCATCACAAAACACTGAGCTCCATCACAAAACACAGTTCCATCACAAAACACTGAGCTCCCTCACAAAACTCTGATCTCCATCACAAAACACTGAGCTCCATCACAAAATACTGAGCTCCATCAGAAAACACTGAGCTCCATCACAAAACACTGAGCTCCGTCACAAAACACTGAGATCCATCACAAAACACCGAGCTCCATCACAAAATACTGAGCTCCATGAGAAAACACTGAGCTCCATCACAAAACACCGAGCTCCATCACAAAACACGGAGCTCCATCACAAAACACTGAGCTCCATCACAAAACACCGAGCTCCATCACAAAATACTGAGCTCCATCAGAAAACACTGAGCCCCATCACAAAACACCGAGCTCCATCACAAAACACGGAGCTCCATCACAAACCACCGAGCTCCATCACAAAACTCTGAGCTCCATCAGAAAACACAGCTCCATCACAAACCACTGAGCTCCATCACAAAACACTGAGTTCCATCACAAAACACTGAGCTCCCTCACGAAACTCTGATCTCCATCACAAAACACTGAGCTCCATCACAAAACACAGCTCCATCACAAAACACTGAGCTCCATCACAAAACACTGAGCTCCCTCACAAAACACTGAGCTCCAACACAAACACTGAGCTCCGTCAGAAAACACTGAGATCCATCACAAAACACTGAGCCCCATCACAAAACACTGAGCTTCAACACAAAGCACTGAGCTCCATCACAAAACACTGAGCTCCATCACAAAACACTGAGCTCCATCACAAAACACTGAGATCCATCACAAAACACAGCTCCATCACAAAACACTGAGCTTCAACACAAAACACTGAGCTCCATCACAAAACACTGAGCTCCATCACAAAACAGTGAGATCCATCACAAAACACTGAGCTCCATCACTAAACACTGATCTCCATTACAAAACACTGAGCTCCATCACAAAACACTGAGCTCCATCACAAAACACTGAGCTCCAACACAAAACACTGAGCCCCATCACAAAACACTGAGCTCCATCACAAAACACTGAGCTCCATCACAAAACAGTGAGCTCCATCACAAAACACTGAGCTCCATCACAAAACACTGAGCTCCGTCACAAAACACTGAGCTCCATCACAAAACACTGAGCTCCATCACAAAACACTGAGCTCCATCACAAAACACTGAGCTCCATCACAAAACACTGAGCTCCAACACAAAACACCGAGCTCCATCACAAAACACTGAGCTCCAACACAAAACACTGAGCTCCGTCACAAAACAGTGAGCTCCATCACAATACACAGTTCCGTCACGGAACATTAAGTTTCAATTCAAAACACTGAGCTACACTAGAAAGCATTCTGCCCCACCACAAACCACGAAGCAACGCCACAAACCACCGAGCTCCATCACAAACCACCGAGCTCCATCACAAAACACTGAGCTCCATCACAAAACACTGACCTCCGTCACAAAACACTGAGCTCCATCACAAAACACTGAGCTCCATCACAAAACACTGAGCTCCATCAGAAAACACTGAGCTCCATCAGAAAACACTGAGCTCCGTCACAAACCACTGAGCCACCTTCACAATACACTGAGCTCCAAAACAAAACACTGAGCCCCATCACAAAACACTGAGCTCCATCACAATTCACTGAGCTCCCTCACAAAACTCTGATCTCCATCACAAAACACTGAGCTCCATCACAAAACACTGAGCTCCGTCACAAAACACTGAGCTCCGTCACAAAACTCTGATCTCCGTCACAAAACACTGGGTTCCATCACAAAACACTTAGCTCCATCACAAAACACTGAGTTCCATCACAAAACACTGAGCTCCCTCACAAAACTCTGATCTCCATCACAAAACACTGAGCTCCATCACAAAACACTGAGCTCCATCACAAAACACTGAGCTCCATCACAAACCACCGAGCTCCATCACAAAACACTGAGCTCCATAACAAAACACAGCTCCATCACAAAACACTGAGCTCCATCACAAAACACTGAGCTCCATCACAAAACACTGAGCTCCATCACAAAACACTGAGCTCCATCACAATACACAGTTCCGTCACGGAACATTAAGTTTCAATTCAAAACACTGAGCTGCACTAGAAAGCATTCTGCCCCACCACAAACCACGAAGCAACGCCACAAACCACCGAGCTCCATCACAAAACACTGAGCTCCATCACAAAACACTGAGCTCCATCACAAAACACTGAGCTCCATCACAAAACACTGAGCTCCCTCACAAAACTCTGATCTCCATCACAAAACACTGAGCTCCATCACAAAACACTGCGCTCCATCACAAACCACCGAGCTCCATCACAAAACACTGAGCTCCGTCACAAAACACTGAGCTCCATCACAAAACACTGAGCTCCATCACAAAACACTGAGCTCCATCACAAAACACAGCTCCATCACAAAACACTGAGCTCCGTCACAAAACACTGAGCTCCATCACAAAACACTGAGCTCCATCCTGACACTCTGACCTCCATCACAAAACACTGAGCTCCATCACAAAACACAGCTCCATCACAAAACACAGCTCCATCACAAAACACTGAGCTCCGTCACAAAACACTGAGCTCCATCCTGACACTCTGACCTCCATCACAAAACACTGAGCTCCATCACAAAACACTGAGCTCCGTCACAAACCACTGAGCTCAGTCACAAAACACTGAGCTCCATCACAACACACTGAGCTCCATCACAAAACACTGAGCTCCGTCACAAAACACTGAGCTCCAACACAAAACACTGAGCTCCATCACAAAACACTGAGCTCCAACACAAAACACTGAGCTCCAACACAAAACACTCAGCTCCGTCACAAAACACTGAGCTCCAACACAAAACACTGAGCTCCGTCACAAAACACTGAGCACCATCACAAAACTCTGATCTCCATCACAAAACACTGAGCTCCATCACAAAACACTGAGCTCCATCACAAAACACTGAGTTCCATCACAAAACACTGAGCTCCCTCACAAAACTCTGGTCTCCATCACAAAACACGGAGCTCCATCACAAAACACGGAGCTCCATCACAAAACACTGAGCTCCATCACAAAACACTGAGCTCCATCACAAAACACTGAGCTAACTCACAAAACACAGCCCCATCACAAAACACTGAGCTCCATCACAAAACACTGAGCTCCGTCACAAACCACTGAGCTCCTTCACAATACACTGAGCTCCAAAACAAAACAGTGAGCTCCATCACAAAACACTGAGCTCCATCACAATACACTGAGCTCCCTCACAAAACTCTGATCTCCATCACAAAACACTGAGCTCCATCACAAAACACTGAGCTCCATCACAAAACAGAGTTCCATCACAAAACACTGAGCTCCATCACAAAACTCTGATCTCCATCACAAAACACTGAGCTCCATCACAAAACACTGCGGTCCGTCACAAAACACTGAGCTCCATCACAAAACACTGAGCTCCATCACAAAACACTGAGCTCCATCGCAAAACACTGAGCTCCATCACAAAACACTGAGCTCCATCACAAAACACTGAGCTCCATCACAAAACACTGAGTTCCATCACAAAACACTGAGCTCCCTCACAAACCTCTGATCTCCATCACAAAACACTGAGCTCCATCACAAAACACTGAGCTCCATCACAAAACACTGAGCTCCATCACAAACCACCGAGCTCCATTACAAAACACTGAGCTCCATAACAAAACACAGCTCCATCACAAAACACTGAGCTCCATCACAAAACACTGAGCTCCATCACAAAACACTGAGCTCCATCACAATACACAGTTCCGTCACGGAACATTAAGTTTCAATTCAAAACACTGAGCTGCACTAGAAAGCATTCTGCCCCACCACAAACCACGAAGCAACGCCACAAACCACCGAGCTCCATCACAAAACACTGAGCTCCATCACAAAACACTGAGCTCCATCACAAAACACTGAGCTCCATCACAAAACACTGAGCTCCCTCACAAAACTCTGATCTCCATCACAAAACACTGAGCTCCATCACAAAACACTGAGCTCCATCACAAAACACTGAGCTCCATCACAAACCACCGAGCTCCATCACAAAACACTGAGCTCCGTCACAAAGCACTGAGCTCCATCACAAAACACTGAGCTCCATCACTAAACACTGATCTCCATTACAAAACACCGAGCTCCATCACAAAACACTGAGATCCATCACAAAACACAGCTCCGTCACAAAACACTGAGCCCCATCACAAAACACTGAGCTTCAACACAAAGCACTGAGCTCCATCACAAAACACTGAGCTCCATCACAAAACACTGAGCTCCATCACAAAACACTGAGATCCATCACAAAACACAGCTCCAACACAAAACACTGAGCTTCAACACAAAACACTGAGCTCCATCACAAAACACTGAGCTCCATCACAAAACAGTGAGATCCATCACAAAACACTGAGCTCCATCACTAAACACTGATCTCCATTACAAAACACTGAGCTCCATCACAAAACACTGAGCTCCATCACAAAACACTGAGCTCCAACACAAAACACTGAGCCCCATCACAAAACACTGAGCTCCATCACAAAACACTGAGCTCCATCACAAAACAGTGAGCTCCATCACAAAACACTGAGCTCCATCACAAAACACTGAGCTCCGTCACAAAACACTGAGCTCCATCACAAAACACTGAGCTCCATCACAAAACACTGAGCTCCATCACAAAACACTGAGCTCCAACACAAAACACCGAGCTCCATCACAAAATACTGAGCTCCAACACAAAACACTGAGCTCCGTCACAAAACAGTGAGCTCCATCACAAAACACTGAGCTCCATCACAATACACAGTTCTGTCACGGAACATTAAGTTTCAATTCAAAACACTGAGCTACACTAGAAAGCATTCTGCCCCACCACAAACCACGAAGCAACGCCACAAACCACCGAGCTCCATCACAAACCACCGAGCTCCAGCACAAAACACTGAGCTCCATCACAAAACACTGACCTCCGTCACAAAACACTGAGCTCCATCACAAAACACTGAGCTCCATCACAAAACACTGAGCTCCATCAGAAAACACTGAGCTCCGTCACAAACCACTGAGCCACCTTCACAATACACTGAGCTCCAAAACAAAACACTGAGCCCCATCACAAAACACTGAGCTCCATCACAATTCACTGAGCTCCCTCACAAAACTCTGATCTCCATCACAAAACACTGAGCTCCATCACAAAACACTGAGCTCCATCACAAAACACTGAGCTCCGTCACAAAACTCTGATCTCCATCACAAAACACTGAGCTCCATCACAAAACACTGAGCTCCATCACAAAACACTGAGTTCCATCACAAAACACTGAGCTCCCTCACAAAACTCTGATCTCCATCACAAAACACTGAGCTCCATCACAAAACACTGAGCTCCATCACAAAACACTGAGCTCCATCACAAACCACCGAGCTCCATCACAAAACACTGAGCTCCATAACAAAACACAGCTCCATCACAAAACACTGAGCTCCATCACAAAACACTGAGCTCCATCACAAAACACTGAGCTCCATCACAAAACACTGAGCTCCATCACAATACACAGTTCCGTCACGGAACATTAAGTTTCAATTCAAAACACTGAGCTGCACTAGAAAGCATTCTGCCCCACCACAAACCACGAAGCAACGCCACAAACCACCGAGCTCCATCACAAAACACTGAGCTCCATCACAAAACACTGAGCTCCATCACAAAACACTGAGCTCCATCACAAAACACTGAGCTCCTTCACAAAACTCTGATCTCCATCACAAAACACTGAGCTCCATCACAAAACTCTGAGCTCCATCACAAAACACTGAGCTCCATCACAAACCACCGAGCTCCATCACAAAACACTGAGCTCCGTCACAAAACACTGAGCTCCATCACAAAACACTGAGCTCCATCACAAAACACTGAGCTCCATCACAAAACACAGCTCCATCACAAAACACTGAGCTCCGTCACAAAACACTGAGCTCCATCACAAAACACTGAGCTCCATCACAAAACACAGCTCCATCACAAAACACTGAGCTCCATCACAAAACACTGAGCTCCATCACAAAACACTGAGCTCCATCACAAAACACTGAGCTCCATCACAAAACACTGAGCTCCATCACAAAACACTGAGCTCCATCACAAAACACTGAGCTCCATCACAAAACACAGCTCCATGAGAAAACTCTGAGCTCCGTCACAAACCACTGAGCTCAGTCACAAAACACTGAGCTCCATCACAACACACTGAGCTCCATCACAAAACACTGAGCTCCGTCACAAAACACTGAGCTCCAACACAAAACACTGAGCTCCATCACAAAACACTGAGCTCCAACACAAAACACTGAGCTCCGTCACAAAACACTGAGCTCCAACACAAAACACTGAGCTCCGTCACAAAACACTGAGCACCATCACAAAACTCTGATCTCCATCACAAAACACTGAGCTCCATCACAAAACACTGAGCTCCATCACAAAACACTGAGTTCCATCACAAAACACTGAGCTCCCTCACAAAACTCTGGTCTCCATCACAAAACACGGAGCTCCATCACAAAACACGGAGATCCATCACAAAACACTGAGCTCCATCACAAAACACTGAGCTCCATCACAAAACACTGAGCTCCCTCACAAAACTCTGATCTCCATCACAAAACACTGAGCTCCATCACAAAACACAGCCCCATCACAAAACTCTGAGCTCCCTCACAAAACTCTGGTCTCCATCACAAAACACGGAGCTCCATCACAAAACACTGAGCTCCGTCACAAAACACTGAGCTCCAACACAAAACACTGAGCTCCATCACAAAACACTGAGCTCCAACACAAAACACTGAGCTCCGTCACAAAACACTGAGCTCCAACACAAAACACTGAGCTCCGTCACAAAACACTGAGCACCATCACAAAACTCTGATCTCCATCACAAAACACTGAGCTCCATCACAAAACACTGAGCTCCATCACAAAACACTGAGTTCCATCACAAAACACTGAGCTCCCTCACAAAACTCTGGTCTCCATCACAAAACACGGAGCTCCATCACAAAACACGGAGCTCCATCACAAAACACTGAGCTCCATCACAAAACACTGAGCTCCATCACAAAACACTGAGCTCCCTCACAAAACTCTGATCTCCATCACAAAACACTGAGCTCCATCACAAAACACAGCCCCATCACAAAACACTGAGCTCCATCACAAAACACTGAGCTCCGTCACAAACCACTGAGCTCCTTCACAATACACTGAGCTCCAAAACAAAACACTGAGCTCCATCACAAAACACTGAGCTCCATCACAATACACTGAGCTCCCTCACAAAACTCTGATCTCCATCACAAAACACTGAGCTCCATCACAAAACACTGAGCTCCATCACAAAACAATGAGTTCCATCACAAAGCACTGAGCTCCATCACAAAACTCTGATCTCCATCACAAAACACTGAGCTCCATCACAAAACACTGCGCTCCGTCACAAAACACTGAGCTCCATCACAAAACACTGAGCTCCATCACAAAACACTGAGCTCCATCGCAAAACACTGAGCTCCATCACAAAACACTGAGCTCCATCACAAAACACTGAGTTCCATCACAAAACACTGAGCTCCCTCACAAAACTCTGATCTCCATCACAAAACACTGAGCTCCATCACAAAACACTGAGCTCCATCACAAAACACTGAGCTCCATCACAAACCACCAAGCTCCATCACAAAACACTGAGCTCCATAACAAAACACAGCTCCATCACAAAACACTGAGCTCCATCACAAAACACTGAGCTCCATCACAAAACACTGAGCTCCATCACAAAACACTGAGCTCCATCACAATACACAGTTCCGTCACGGAACATTAAGTTTCAATTCAAAACACTGAGCTGCACTAGAAAGCATTCTGCCCCACCACAAACCACGAAGCAACGCCACAAACCACCGAGCTCCATCACAAAACACTGAGCTCCATCACAATACACTGAGCTCCATCACAAAACACTGAGCTCCATCACAAAACACTGAGCTCCATCACAAAACACCGAGCTCCATCCTGAAACACTGAGCTCCATCACAAAACACTGAGCTCCATCACAAAACTCTGAGCTCCATCACAAAACACTGAGCTCCATCACAAACCACCGAGCTCCATCACAAAACACTGAGCTCCGTCACAAAACACTGAGCTCCATCACAAAACACTGAGCTCCATCACAAAACACTGAGCTCCATCACAAAACACAGCTCCATCACAAAACACTGAGCTCCATCCTGACACTCTGACCTCCATCACAAAACACTGAGCTCCATCACAAAACACAGCTCCATCACAAAACACAGCTCCATCACAAAACACTGAGCTCCGTCACAAAACACTGAGCTCCATCCTGACACTCTGACCTCCATCACAAAACACTGAGCTCCATCACAAAACACTGAGCTCCGTCACAAACCACTGAGCTCAGTCACAAAACACTGAGCTCCATCACAACACACTGAGCTCCATCACAAAACACTGAGCTCCGTCACAAAACACTGAGCTCCAACACAAAACACTGAGCTCCATCACAAAACACTGAGCTCCAACACAAAACACTGAGCTCCAACACAAAACACTCAGCTCCGTCACAAAACACTGAGCTCCAACACAAAACACTGAGCTCCGTCACAAAACACTGAGCACCATCACAAAACTCTGATCTCCATCACAAAACACTGAGCTCCATCACAAAACACTGAGCTCCATCACAAAACACTGAGTTCCATCACAAAACACTGAGCTCCCTCACAAAACTCTGGTCTCCATCACAAAACACGGAGCTCCATCACAAAACACGGAGCTCCATCACAAAACACTGAGCTCCATCACAAAACACTGAGCTCCATCACAAAACACTGAGCTAACTCACAAAACACAGCCCCATCACAAAACACTGAGCTCCATCACAAAACACTGAGCTCCGTCACAAACCACTGAGCTCCTTCACAATACACTGAGCTCCAAAACAAAACAGTGAGCTCCATCACAAAACACTGAGCTCCATCACAATACACTGAGCTCCCTCACAAAACTCTGATCTCCATCACAAAACACTGAGCTCCATCACAAAACACTGAGCTCCATCACAAAACAGAGTTCCATCACAAAACACTGAGCTCCATCACAAAACTCTGATCTCCATCACAAAACACTGAGCTCCATCACAAAACACTGCGGTCCGTCACAAAACACTGAGCTCCATCACAAAACACTGAGCTCCATCACAAAACACTGAGCTCCATCGCAAAACACTGAGCTCCATCACAAAACACTGAGCTCCATCACAAAACACTGAGCTCCATCACAAAACACTGAGTTCCATCACAAAACACTGAGCTCCCTCACAAACCTCTGATCTCCATCACAAAACACTGAGCTCCATCACAAAACACTGAGCTCCATCACAAAACACTGAGCTCCATCACAAACCACCGAGCTCCATTACAAAACACTGAGCTCCATAACAAAACACAGCTCCATCACAAAACACTGAGCTCCATCACAAAACACTGAGCTCCATCACAAAACACTGAGCTCCATCACAATACACAGTTCCGTCACGGAACATTAAGTTTCAATTCAAAACACTGAGCTGCACTAGAAAGCATTCTGCCCCACCACAAACCACGAAGCAACGCCACAAACCACCGAGCTCCATCACAAAACACTGAGCTCCATCACAAAACACTGAGCTCCATCACAAAACACTGAGCTCCATCACAAAACACTGAGCTCCCTCACAAAACTCTGATCTCCATCACAAAACACTGAGCTCCATCACAAAACACTGAGCTCCATCACAAAACACTGAGCTCCATCACAAACCACCGAGCTCCATCACAAAACACTGAGCTCCGTCACAAAGCACTGAGCTCCATCACAAAACACTGAGCTCCATCACTAAACACTGATCTCCATTACAAAACACCGAGCTCCATCACAAAACACTGAGATCCATCACAAAACACAGCTCCGTCACAAAACACTGAGCCCCATCACAAAACACTGAGCTTCAACACAAAGCACTGAGCTCCATCACAAAACACTGAGCTCCATCACAAAACACTGAGCTCCATCACAAAACACTGAGATCCATCACAAAACACAGCTCCAACACAAAACACTGAGCTTCAACACAAAACACTGAGCTCCATCACAAAACACTGAGCTCCATCACAAAACAGTGAGATCCATCACAAAACACTGAGCTCCATCACTAAACACTGATCTCCATTACAAAACACTGAGCTCCATCACAAAACACTGAGCTCCATCACAAAACACTGAGCTCCAACACAAAACACTGAGCCCCATCACAAAACACTGAGCTCCATCACAAAACACTGAGCTCCATCACAAAACAGTGAGCTCCATCACAAAACACTGAGCTCCATCACAAAACACTGAGCTCCGTCACAAAACACTGAGCTCCATCACAAAACACTGAGCTCCATCACAAAACACTGAGCTCCATCACAAAACACTGAGCTCCAACACAAAACACCGAGCTCCATCACAAAATACTGAGCTCCAACACAAAACACTGAGCTCCGTCACAAAACAGTGAGCTCCATCACAAAACACTGAGCTCCATCACAATACACAGTTCTGTCACGGAACATTAAGTTTCAATTCAAAACACTGAGCTACACTAGAAAGCATTCTGCCCCACCACAAACCACGAAGCAACGCCACAAACCACCGAGCTCCATCACAAACCACCGAGCTCCAGCACAAAACACTGAGCTCCATCACAAAACACTGACCTCCGTCACAAAACACTGAGCTCCATCACAAAACACTGAGCTCCATCACAAAACACTGAGCTCCATCAGAAAACACTGAGCTCCGTCACAAACCACTGAGCCACCTTCACAATACACTGAGCTCCAAAACAAAACACTGAGCCCCATCACAAAACACTGAGCTCCATCACAATTCACTGAGCTCCCTCACAAAACTCTGATCTCCATCACAAAACACTGAGCTCCATCACAAAACACTGAGCTCCATCACAAAACACTGAGCTCCGTCACAAAACTCTGATCTCCATCACAAAACACTGAGCTCCATCACAAAACACTGAGCTCCATCACAAAACACTGAGTTCCATCACAAAACACTGAGCTCCCTCACAAAACTCTGATCTCCATCACAAAACACTGAGCTCCATCACAAAACACTGAGCTCCATCACAAAACACTGAGCTCCATCACAAACCACCGAGCTCCATCACAAAACACTGAGCTCCATAACAAAACACAGCTCCATCACAAAACACTGAGCTCCATCACAAAACACTGAGCTCCATCACAAAACACTGAGCTCCATCACAAAACACTGAGCTCCATCACAATACACAGTTCCGTCACGGAACATTAAGTTTCAATTCAAAACACTGAGCTGCACTAGAAAGCATTCTGCCCCACCACAAACCACGAAGCAACGCCACAAACCACCGAGCTCCATCACAAAACACTGAGCTCCATCACAAAACACTGAGCTCCATCACAAAACACTGAGCTCCATCACAAAACACTGAGCTCCTTCACAAAACTCTGATCTCCATCACAAAACACTGAGCTCCATCACAAAACTCTGAGCTCCATCACAAAACACTGAGCTCCATCACAAACCACCGAGCTCCATCACAAAACACTGAGCTCCGTCACAAAACACTGAGCTCCATCACAAAACACTGAGCTCCATCACAAAACACTGAGCTCCATCACAAAACACAGCTCCATCACAAAACACTGAGCTCCGTCACAAAACACTGAGCTCCATCACAAAACACTGAGCTCCATCACAAAACACAGCTCCATCACAAAACACTGAGCTCCATCACAAAACACTGAGCTCCATCACAAAACACTGAGCTCCATCACAAAACACTGAGCTCCATCACAAAACACTGAGCTCCATCACAAAACACTGAGCTCCATCACAAAACACTGAGCTCCATCACAAAACACAGCTCCATGAGAAAACTCTGAGCTCCGTCACAAACCACTGAGCTCAGTCACAAAACACTGAGCTCCATCACAACACACTGAGCTCCATCACAAAACACTGAGCTCCGTCACAAAACACTGAGCTCCAACACAAAACACTGAGCTCCATCACAAAACACTGAGCTCCAACACAAAACACTGAGCTCCGTCACAAAACACTGAGCTCCAACACAAAACACTGAGCTCCGTCACAAAACACTGAGCACCATCACAAAACTCTGATCTCCATCACAAAACACTGAGCTCCATCACAAAACACTGAGCTCCATCACAAAACACTGAGTTCCATCACAAAACACTGAGCTCCCTCACAAAACTCTGGTCTCCATCACAAAACACGGAGCTCCATCACAAAACACGGAGATCCATCACAAAACACTGAGCTCCATCACAAAACACTGAGCTCCATCACAAAACACTGAGCTCCCTCACAAAACTCTGATCTCCATCACAAAACACTGAGCTCCATCACAAAACACAGCCCCATCACAAAACTCTGAGCTCCCTCACAAAACTCTGGTCTCCATCACAAAACACGGAGCTCCATCACAAAACACTGAGCTCCGTCACAAAACACTGAGCTCCAACACAAAACACTGAGCTCCATCACAAAACACTGAGCTCCAACACAAAACACTGAGCTCCGTCACAAAACACTGAGCTCCAACACAAAAGACTGAGCTCCGTCACAAAACACTGAGCACCATCACAAAACTCTGATCTCCATCACAAAACACTGAGCTCCATCACAAAACACTGAGCTCCATCACAAAACACTGAGTTCCATCACAAAACACTGAGCTCCCTCACAAAACTCTGGTCTCCATCACAAAACACGGAGCTCCATCACAAAACACGGAGCTCCATCACAAAACACTGAGCTCCATCACAAAACACTGAGCTCCATCACAAAACACTGAGCTCCCTCACAAAACTCTGATCTCCATCACAAAACACTGAGCTCCATCACAAAACACAGCCCCATCACAAAACACTGAGCTCCATCACAAAACACTGAGCTCCGTCACAAACCACTGAGCTCCTTCACAATACACTGAGCTCCAAAACAAAACACTGAGCTCCATCACAAAACACTGAGCTCCATCACAATACACTGAGCTCCCTCACAAAACTCTGATCTCCATCACAAAACACTGAGCTCCATCACAAAACACTGAGCTCCATCACAAAACAATGAGTTCCATCACAAAGCACTGAGCTCCATCACAAAACTCTGATCTCCATCACAAAACACTGAGCTCCATCACAAAACACTGCGCTCCGTCACAAAACACTGAGCTCCATCACAAAACACTGAGCTCCATCACAAAACACTGAGCTCCATCGCAAAACACTGAGCTCCATCACAAAACACTGAGCTCCATCACAAAACACTGAGTTCCATCACAAAACACTGAGCTCCCTCACAAAACTCTGATCTCCATCACAAAACACTGAGCTCCATCACAAAACACTGAGCTCCATCACAAAACACTGAGCTCCATCACAAACCACCAAGCTCCATCACAAAACACTGAGCTCCATAACAAAACACAGCTCCATCACAAAACACTGAGCTCCATCACAAAACACTGAGCTCCATCACAAAACACTGAGCTCCATCACAAAACACTGAGCTCCATCACAATACACAGTTCCGTCACGGAACATTAAGTTTCAATTCAAAACACTGAGCTGCACTAGAAAGCATTCTGCCCCACCACAAACCACGAAGCAACGCCACAAACCACCGTGCTCCATCACAAAACACTGAGCTCCATCACAATACACTGAGCTCCATCACAAAACACTGAGCTCCATCACAAAACACTGAGCTCCATCACAAAACACCGAGCTCCATCCTGAAACACTGAGCTCCATCACAAAACACTGAGCTCCATCACAAAACTCTGAGCTCCATCACAAAACACTGAGCTCCATCACAAACCACCGAGCTCCATCACAAAACACTGAGCTCCGTCACAAAACACTGAGCTCCATCACAAAACACTGAGCTCCATCACAAAACACTGAGCTCCATCACAAAACACAGCTCCATCACAAAACACTGAGCTCCGTCACAAAACACTGAGCTCCATCACAAAACACTGAGCTCCATCACAAAACACAGCTCCATCACAAAACACTGAGCTCCATCACAAAACACTGAGCTCCATCACAAAACACTGAGCTCCATCACAAAACACTGAGCTCCATCACAAAACACTGAGCTCCATCACAAAACACTGAGCTCCATCACAAAACACTGAGCTCCATCACAAAACACAGCTCCATGAGAAAACTCTGAGCTCCGTCACAAACCACTGAGCTCAGTCACAAAACACTGAGCTCCATCACAACACACTGAGCTCCATCACAAAACACTGAGCTCCGTCACAAAACACTGAGCTCCAACACAAAACACTGAGCTCCATCACAAAACACTGAGCTCCAACACAAAACACTGAGCTCCGTCACAAAACACTGAGCTCCAACACAAAACACTGAGCTCCGTCACAAAACACTGAGCACCATCACAAAACTCTGATCTCCATCACAAAACACTGAGCTCCATCACAAAACACTGAGCTCCATCACAAAACACTGAGTTCCATCACAAAACACTGAGCTCCCTCACAAAACTCTGGTCTCCATCACAAAACACGGAGCTCCATCACAAAACACGGAGATCCATCACAAAACACTGAGCTCCATCACAAAACACTGAGCTCCATCACAAAACACTGAGCTCCCTCACAAAACTCTGATCTCCATCACAAAACACTGAGCTCCATCACAAAACACAGCCCCATCACAAAACACTGAGCTCCCTCACAAAACTCTGGTCTCCATCACAAAACACGGAGCTCCATCACAAAACACTGAGCTCCGTCACAAAACACTGAGCTCCAACACAAAACACTGAGCTCCATCACAAAACACTGAGCTCCAACACAAAACACTGAGCTCCGTCACAAAACACTGAGCTCCAACACAAAACACTGAGCTCCGTCACAAAACACTGAGCACCATCACAAAACTCTGATCTCCATCACAAAACACTGAGCTCCATCACAAAACACTGAGCTCCATCACAAAACACTGAGTTCCATCACAAAACACTGAGCTCCCTCACAAAACTCTGGTCTCCATCACAAAACACGGAGCTCCATCACAAAACACGGAGCTCCATCACAAAACACTGAGCTCCATCACAAAACACTGAGCTCCATCACAAAACACTGAGCTCCCTCACAAAACTCTGATCTCCATCACAAAACACTGAGCTCCATCACAAAACACAGCCCCATCACAAAACACTGAGCTCCATCACAAAACACTGAGCTCCGTCACAAACCACTGAGCTCCTTCACAATACACTGAGCTCCAAAACAAAACACTGAGCTCCATCACAAAACACTGAGCTCCATCACAATACACTGAGCTCCCTCACAAAACTCTGATCTCCATCACAAAACACTGAGCTCCATCACAAAACACTGAGCTCCATCACAAAACAATGAGTTCCATCACAAAACACTGAGCTCCATCACAAAACTCTGATCTCCATCACAAAACACTGAGCTCCATCACAAAACACTGCGCTCCGTCACAAAACACTGAGCTCCATCACAAAACACTGAGCTCCATCACAAAACACTGAGCTCCATCGCAAAACACTGAGCTCCATCACAAAACACTGAGCTCCATCACAAAACACTGAGTTCCATCACAAAACACTGAGCTCCCTCACAAAACTCTGATCTCCATCACAAAACACGGAGCTCCATCACAAAACACTGAGCTCCATCACAAAACACTGAGCTCCATCACAAACCACCAAGCTCCATCACAAAACACTGAGCTCCATAACAAAACACAGCTCCATCACAAAACACTGAGCTCCATCACAAAACACTGAGCTCCATCACAAAACACTGAGCTCCATCACAAAACACTGAGCTCCATCACAATACACAGTTCCGTCACGGAACATTAAGTTTCAATTCAAAACACTGAGCTGCACTAGAAAGCATTCTGCCCCACCACAAACCACGAAGCAACGCCACAAACCACCGAGCTCCATCACAAAACACTGAGCTCCATCACAATACACTGAGCTCCATCACAAAACACTGAGCTCCATCACAAAACACTGAGCTCCATCACAAAACACCGAGCTCCATCCTGAAACACTGAGCTCCATCACAAAACACTGAGCTCCATCACAAAACACTGAGCTCCATCCTGAAACTCTGACCTCCATCACAAAACACTGAGCTCCATCACAAAACACTGAGCTCCATCACAAAACACTGAGCTCCATCACAAAACACTGAGCTCCATCACAAAACACTGAGCTCCATCACAAAACACTGAGCTCCATCACAAAACACTGAGCTCCCTCACAAAACTCTGATCTCCATCACAAAACACTGAGCTCCATCACAAAACACTGAGCTCCATCACAAAACACTGAGCTCCATCACAAACCACCGAGCTCCATCACAAAACACTGAGCTCCATCACAAAACACAGCTCCATCACAAAACACTGAGCTCCGTCACAAAACACTGAGCTCCATCACAAAACACTGAGGTCCATCACAAAACACAGCTCCATCACAAAACACTGAGCTCCGTCACAAAACACTGAGCTCCATCCTGAAACTCTGACCTCCATCACAAAACACTGAGCTCCATCACAAAACACTGAGCTCCATCACAAAACACTGAGCTCCATCACAAAACACTGAGCTCCATCACAAAACACTGAGCTCCATCACAAAACACTGAGCTCCATCACAAAACACAGCTCCATGAGAAAACACTGAGCTCTGTCACAAACCACTGAGCTCAGTCACAAAACACTGAGCTCCATGACAACACACTGAGCTCCATCACAAAACACTGAGCTCCGTCACAAAACACTGAGCTCCAACACAAAACACTGAGCTCCATCACAAAACACTGAGCTCCAACACAAAACACTGAGCTCCGTCACAAAACACTAAGCTCCAACACAAAACACTGAGCTCCGTCACAAAACACTGAGCACCATCACAAAACTCTGAGTTCCATCACAAAACACTGAGCTCCCTCACAAAACTCTGGTCTCCATCACAAAACACGGAGCTCCATCACAAAACACGGAGCTCCATCACAAAACACTGAGCTCCATCACAAAACACTGAGCTCCATCACAAAACACTGAGCTCCCTCACAAAACTCTGATCTCCATCACAAAACACTGAGCTCCATCACAAAACACAGCCCCATCACAAAACACTGAGCTCCATCACAAAACACTGAGCTCCGTCACAAACCACTGAGCTCCTTCACAATACACTGAGCTCCAAAACAAAACACTGAGCTCCATCACAAAACACTGAGCTCCATCACAATACACTGAGCTCCCTCACAAAACTCTGATCTCCATCACAAAACACTGAGCTCCATCACAAAACACTGAGCTCCATCACAAAACAATGAGTTCCATCACAAAACACTGAGCTCCATCACAAAACTCTGATCTCCATCACAAAACACTGAGCTCCATCACAAAACACTGCGCTCCGTCACAAAACACTGAGCTCCATCACAAAACACTGAGCTCCATCACAAAACACTGAGCTCCATCGCAAAACACTGAGCTCCATCACAAAACACTGAGCTCCATCACAAAACACTGAGTTCCATCACAAAACACTGAGCTCCCTCACAAAACTCTGATCTCCATCACAAAACACTGAGCTCCATCACAAAACACTGAGCTCCATCACAAAACACTGAGCTCCATCACAAACCACCAAGCTCCATCACAAAACACTGAGCTCCATAACAAAACACAGCTCCATCACAAAACACTGAGCTCCATCACAAAACACTGAGCTCCATCACAAAACACTGAGCTCCATCACAAAACACTGAGCTCCATCACAAAACACTGAGCTCCATCACAATACACAGTTCCGTCACGGAACATTAAGTTTCAATTCAAAACACTGAGCTGCACTAGAAAGCATTCTGCCCCACCACAAACCACGAAGCAACGCCACAAACCACCGAGCTCCATCACAAAACACTGAGCTCCATCACAATACACTGAGCTCCATCACAAAACACTGAGCTCCATCACAAAACACCGAGCTCCATCCTGAAACACTGAGCTCCATAACAAAACACTGAGCTCCATCACAAAACACTGAGCTCCATCCTGAAACTCTGACCTCCATCACAAAACACTGAGCTCCATCACAAAACACTGAGCTCCATCACAAAACACTGAGCTCCATCACAAAACACTGAGCTCCATCACAAAACACTGAGCTCCATCACAAAACACTGAGCTCCATCACAAAACACTGAGCTCCATCACAAAACACTGAGCTCCCTCACAAAACTCTGATCTCCATCACAAAACACTGAGCTCCATCACAAAACACTGAGCTCCATCACAAAACACTGAGCTCCATCACAAACCACCGAGCTCCATCACAAAACACTGAGCTCCATCACAAAACACAGCTCCATCACAAAACACTGAGCTCCGTCACAAAACACTGAGCTCCATCACAAAACACTGAGGTCCATCACAAAACACAGCTCCATCACAAAACACTGAGCTCCGTCACAAAACACTGAGCTCCATCCTGAAACTCTGACCTCCATCACAAAACACTGAGCTCCATCACAAAACACTGAGCTCCATCACAAAACACTGAGCTCCATCACAAAACACTGAGCTCCATCACAAAACACTGAGCTCCATCACAAAACACTGAGCTCCATCACAAAACACAGCTCCATGAGAAAACACTGAGCTCTGTCACAAACCACTGAGCTCAGTCACAAAACACTGAGCTCCATGACAACACACTGAGCTCCATCACAAAACACTGAGCTCCGTCACAAAACACTGAGCTCCAACACAAAACACTGAGCTCCATCACAAAACACTGAGCTCCAACACAAAACACTGAGCTCCGTCACAAAACACTAAGCTCCAACACAAAACACTGAGCTCCGTCACAAAACACTGAGCACCATCACAAAACTCTGATCTCCATCACAAAACACTGAGCTCCATCACAAAACACTGAGCTCCATCACAAAACAGTGAGCTCCATCACAAAACACTGAGCTCCCTCACAAAACTCTGGTCTCCATCACAAAACACTGAGCTCCATCACAAAACACAGCCCCATCACAAAACACTGAGCTCCATCACAAAACACTGAGCTCCGTCACAAACCACTGAGCTCCTTCACAATACACTGAGCTCCAAAACAAAACACTGAGCTCCATCACAAAACACTGAGCTCCATCACAATACACTGAGCTCCCTCACAAAACTCTGATCTCCATCACAAAACACTGAGCTCCATCACAAAACACTGAGCTCCATCACAAAACACTGAGTTACATCACAAAACACTGAGCTCCATCACAAAACTCTGATCTCCATCACAAAACACTGAGCTCCATCACAAAACACTGCGCTCCGTCACAAAACACTGAGCTCCATCACAAAACACTGAGCTCCATCACAAAACACTGAGCTCCATCACAAAACACTGAGCTCCATCACAAACCACCGAGCTCCATTACAAAACACTGAGCTCCATAACAAAACACAGCTCCATCACAAAACACTGAGCTCCATCACAAAACACTGAGCTCCATCACAAAACACTGAGCTCCATCACAATACACAGTTCCGTCACGGAACATTAAGTTTCAATTCAAAACACTGAGCTGCACTAGAAAGCATTCTGCCCCATCACAAAACACTGAGCTCCATCACAAAACAGTGAGCTCCATCACAAAACACTGAGCTCCCTCACAAAACTCTGATCTCCATCACAAAACACTGAGCTCCATCACAAAACACAGCTCCATCACAAAACACTGAGCTCCATCACAAAACACTGAGCTCCATCACAAAATACTGAGCTCCATCACAAAACACTGAGCTCCATCACAAAACACTGAGCTCCATCACAAAACACTGAGCTCCATCACAAAACACTGAGCTCCCTCACAAAACTCTGATCTCCATCACAAAACACTGAGCTCCATCACAAAACACTGAGCTCCATCACAAAACACTGAGCTCCATCACAAACCACCGAGCTCCATCACAAAACACTGAGCTCCATCACAAAACACAGCTCCATCACAAAACACTGAGCTCCGTCACAAAACACTGAGCTCCATCACAAAACACTGAGGTCCATCACAAAACACAGCTCCATCACAAAACACTGAGCTCCGTCACAAAACACTGAGCTCCATCCTGAAACTCTGACCTCCATCACAAAACACTGAGCTCCATCACAAAACACTGAGCTCCATCACAAAACACTGAGCTCCATCACAAAACACTGAGCTCCATCACAAAACACTGAGCTCCATCACAAAACACTGAGCTCCATCACAAAACACAGCTCCATGAGAAAACACTGAGCTCTGTCACAAACCACTGAGCTCAGTCACAAAACACTGAGCTCCATGACAACACACTGAGCTCCATCACAAAACACTGAGCTCCGTCACAAAACACTGAGCTCCAACACAAAACACTGAGCTCCATCACAAAACACTGAGCTCCAACACAAAACACTGAGCTCCGTCACAAAACACTAAGCTCCAACACAAAACACTGAGCTCCGTCACAAAACACTGAGCACCATCACAAAACTCTGATCTCCATCACAAAACACTGAGCTCCATCACAAAACACTGAGCTCCATCACAAAACACTGAGTTCCATCACAAAACACTGAGCTCCCTCACAAAACTCTGGTCTCCATCACAAAACACGGAACTCCATCACAAAACACGGAGCTCCATCACAAAACACTGAGCTCCATCACAAAACAGTGAGCTCCATCACAAAACACTGAGCTCCCTCACAAAACTCTGATCTCCATCACAAAACACTGAGCTCCATCACAAAACACAGCCCCATCACAAAACACTGAGCTCCATCACAAAACACTGAGCTCCGTCACAAACCACTGAGCTCCTTCACAATACACTGAGCTCCAAAACAAAACACTGAGCTCCATCACAAAACACTGAGCTCCATCACAATACACTGAGTTCCCTCACAAAACTCTGATCTCCATCACAAAACACTGAGCTCCATCACAAAACACTGAGCTCCATCACAAAACACTGAGTTCCATCACAAAATACTGAGCTCCATCACAAAACTCTGATCTCCATCACAAAACACTGAGCTCCATCACAAAACACTGCGCTCCGTCACAAAACACTGAGCTCCATCACAAAACACTGAGCTCCATCACAAAACACTGAGCTCCATCACAAAACACTGAGCTCCATCACAAACCACCGAGCTCCATTACAAAACACTGAGCTCCATAACAAAACACAGCTCCATCACAAAACACTGAGCTCCATCACAAAACACTGAGCTCCATCACAAAACACTGAGCTCCATCACAATACACAGTTCCGTCACGGAACATTAAGTTTCAATTCAAAACACTGAGCTGCACTAGAAAGCATTCTGCCCCACCACAAACCACGAAGCAACGCCACAAACCACCGAGCTCCATCACAAAACACTGAGCTCCATCACAAAACACTGAGCTCCATCACAAAACACTGAGCTCCATCACAAAACACTGAGCTCCCTCACAAAACTCTGATCTCCATCACAAAACACTGAGCTCCATCACAAAACACTGAGCTCCATCACAAAACACTGAGTTACATCACAAAACACTGAGCTCCATCACAAAACTCTGATCTCCATCACAAAACACTGAGCTCCATCACAAAACACTGCGCTCCGTCACAAAACACTGAGCTCCATCACAAAACACTGAGCTCCATCACAAAACACTGAGCTCCATCACAAAACACTGAGCTCCATCACAAACCACCGAGCTCCATTACAAAACACTGAGCTCCATAACAAAACACAGCTCCATCACAAAACACTGAGCTCCATCACAAAACACTGAGCTCCATCACAAAACACTGAGCTCCATCACAATACACAGTTCCGTCACGGAACATTAAGTTTCAATTCAAAACACTGAGCTGCACTAGAAAGCATTCTGCCCCATCACAAAACACTGAGCTCCATCACAAAACAGTGAGCTCCATCACAAAACACTGAGCTCCCTCACAAAACTCTGATCTCCATCACAAAACACTGAGCTCCATCACAAAACACAGCTCCATCACAAAACACTGAGCTCCATCACAAAACACTGAGCTCCATCACAAAATACTGAGCTCCATCACAAAACACTGAGCTCCATCACAAAACACTGAGCTCCATCACAAAACACTGAGCTCCATCACAAAACACTGAGCTCCCTCACAAAACTCTGATCTCCATCACAAAACACTGAGCTCCATCACAAAACACTGAGCTCCATCACAAAACACTGAGCTCCATCACAAACCACCGAGCTCCATCACAAAACACTGAGCTCCATCACAAAACACAGCTCCATCACAAAACACTGAGCTCCGTCACAAAACACTGAGCTCCATCACAAAACACTGAGGTCCATCACAAAACACAGCTCCATCACAAAACACTGAGCTCCGTCACAAAACACTGAGCTCCATCCTGAAACTCTGACCTCCATCACAAAACACTGAGCTCCATCACAAAACACTGAGCTCCATCACAAAACACTGAGCTCCATCACAAAACACTGAGCTCCATCACAAAACACTGAGCTCCATCACAAAACACTGAGCTCCATCACAAAACACAGCTCCATGAGAAAACACTGAGCTCTGTCACAAACCACTGAGCTCAGTCACAAAACACTGAGCTCCATGACAACACACTGAGCTCCATCACAAAACACTGAGCTCCGTCACAAAACACTGAGCTCCAACACAAAACACTGAGCTCCATCACAAAACACTGAGCTCCAACACAAAACACTGAGCTCCGTCACAAAACACTAAGCTCCAACACAAAACACTGAGCTCCGTCACAAAACACTGAGCACCATCACAAAACTCTGATCTCCATCACAAAACACTGAGCTCCATCACAAAACACTGAGCTCCATCACAAAACACTGAGCTCCATCACAAAACACTGAGTTCCATCACAAAACACTGAGCTCCCTCACAAAACTCTGGTCTCCATCACAAAACACGGAACTCCATCACAAAACACGGAGCTCCATCACAAAACACTGAGCTCCATCACAAAACAGTGAGCTCCATCACAAAACACTGAGCTCCCTCACAAAACTCTGATCTCCATCACAAAACACTGAGCTCCATCACAAAACACAGCCCCATCACAAAACACTGAGCTCCATCACAAAACACTGAGCTCCGTCACAAACCACTGAGCTCCTTCACAATACACTGAGCTCCAAAACAAAACACTGAGCTCCATCACAAAACACTGAGCTCCATCACAATACACTGAGTTCCCTCACAAAACTCTGATCTCCATCACAAAACACTGAGCTCCATCACAAAACACTGAGCTCCATCACAAAACACTGAGTTCCATCACAAAATACTGAGCTCCATCACAAAACTCTGATCTCCATCACAAAACACTGAGCTCCATCACAAAACACTGCGCTCCGTCACAAAACACTGAGCTCCATCACAAAACACTGAGCTCCATCACAAAACACTGAGCTCCATCACAAAACACTGAGCTCCATCACAAACCACCGAGCTCCATTACAAAACACTGAGCTCCATAACAAAACACAGCTCCATCACAAAACACTGAGCTCCATCACAAAACACTGAGCTCCATCACAAAACACTGAGCTCCATCACAATACACAGTTCCGTCACGGAACATTAAGTTTCAATTCAAAACACTGAGCTGCACTAGAAAGCATTCTGCCCCACCACAAACCACGAAGCAACGCCACAAACCACCGAGCTCCATCACAAAACACTGAGCTCCATCACAAAACACTGAGCTCCATCACAAAACACTGAGCTCCATCACAAAACACTGAGCTCCCTCACAAAACTCTGATCTCCATCACAAAACACTGAGCTCCATCACAAAACACTGAGCTCCATCACAAAACACTGAGCTCCATCACAAACCACCGAGCTCCATCACAAAACACTGAGCTCCGTCACAAAGCACTGAGCTCCATCACAAAACACTGAGCTCCATCACTAAACACTGATCTCCATTACAAAACACTGAGCTCCATCACAAAACACTGAGATCCATCACAAAACACAGCTCCGTCACAAAACACTGAGCCCCATCACAAAACACTGAGCTTCAACACAAAGCACTGAGCTCCATCACAAAACACTGAGCTCCATCACAAAACACTGAGCTCCATCACAAAACACTGAGATCCATCACAAAACACAGCTCCAACACAAAACACTGAGCCCCATCACAAAACACTGAGCTCCATCACAAAACACTGAGCTCCATCACAAAACAGTGAGCTCCATCACAAAACACTGAGCTCCATCACAAAACAGTGAGATCCATCACAAAACACTGAGCTCCATCACTAAACACTGATCTCCATTACAAAACACTGAGCTCCATCACAAAACACTGAGCTCCATCACAAAACACTGAGCTCCAACACAAAACACTGAGCCCCATCACAAAACACTGAGCTCCATCACAAAACACTGAGCTCCATCACAAAACAGTGAGCTCCATCACAAAACACTGAGCTCCATCACAAAACACTGAGCTCCGTCACAAAACACTGAGCTCCATCACAAAACACTGAGCTCCATCACAAAACACTGAGCTCCATCACAAAACACTGAGCTCCAACACAAAACACCGAGCTCCATCACAAAATACTGAGCTCCAACACAAAACACTGAGCTCCGTCACAAAACAGTGAGCTCCATCACAAAACACTGAGCTCCATCACAATACACAGTTCTGTCACGGAACATTAAGTTTCAATTCAAAACACTGAGCTACACTAGAAAGCATTCTGCCCCACCACAAACCACGAAGCAACGCCACAAACCACCGAGCTCCATCACAAACCACCGAGCTCCATCACAAAACACTGAGCTCCATCACAAAACACTGACCTCCGTCACAAAACACTGAGCTCCATCACAAAACACTGAGCTCCATCACAAAACACTGAGCTCCATCAGAAAACACTGAGCTCCGTCACAAACCACTGAGCCACCTTCACAATACACTGAGCTCCAAAACAAAACACTGAGCCCCATCACAAAACACTGAGCTCCATCACAATTCACTGAGCTCCCTCACAAAACTCTGATCTCCATCACAAAACACTGAGCTCCATCACAAAACACTGAGCTCCATCACAAAACACTGAGCTCCGTCACAAAACTCTGATCTCCATCACAAAACACTGAGCTCCATCACAAAACACTGAGCTCCATCACAAAACACTGAGTTCCATCACAAAACACTGAGCTCCCTCACAAAACTCTGATCTCCATCACAAAACACTGAGCTCCATCACAAAACACTGAGCTCCATCACAAAACACTGAGCTCCATCACAAACCACCGAGCTCCATCACAAAACACTGAGCTCCATAACAAAACACAGCTCCATCACAAAACACTGAGCTCCATCACAAAACACTGAGCTCCATCACAAAACACTGAGCTCCATCACAAAACACTGAGCTCCATCACAATACACAGTTCCGTCACGGAACATTAAGTTTCAATTCAAAACACTGAGCTGCACTAGAAAGCATTCTGCCCCACCACAAACCACGAAGCAACGCCACAAACCACCGAGCTCCATCACAAAACACTGAGCTCCATCACAAAACACTGAGCTCCATCACAAAACACTGAGCTCCATCACAAAACACTGAGCTCCCTCACAAAACTCTGATCTCCATCACAAAACACTGAGCTCCATCACAAAACTCTGAGCTCCATCACAAAACACTGAGCTCCATCACAAACCACCGAGCTCCATCACAAAACACTGAGCTCCGTCACAAAACACTGAGCTCCATCACAAAACACTGAGCTCCATCACAAAACACTGAGCTCCATCACAAAACACAGCTCCATCACAAAACACTGAGCTCCGTCACAAAACACTGAGCTCCATCACAAAACACTGAGCTCCATCACAAAACACAGAGCTCCATCACAAAACACTGAGCTCCATCACAAAACACTGAGCTCCATCACAAAACACTGAGCTCCATCACAAAACACTGAGCTCCATCACAAAACACTGAGCTCCATCACAAAACACTGAGCTCCATCACAAAACACTGAGCTCCATCACAAAACACAGCTCCATGAGAAAACTGTGAGCTCCGTCACAAACCACTGAGCTCAGTCACAAAACACTGAGCTCCATCACAACACACTGAGCTCCATCACAAAACACTGAGCTCCGTCACAAAACACTGAGCTCCAACACAAAACACTGAGCTCCATCACAAAACACTGAGCTCCAACACAAAACACTGAGCTCCGTCACAAAACACTGAGCTCCAACACAAAACACTGAGCTCCGTCACAAAACACTGAGCACCATCACAAAACTCTGATCTCCATCACAAAACACTGAGCTCCATCACAAAACACTGAGCTCCATCACAAAACACTGAGTTCCATCACAAAACACTGAGCTCCCTCACAAAACTCTGGTCTCCATCACAAAACACTGAGCTCCATCACAAAACACTGAGCTCCATCACAAAACACTGAGCTCCCTCACAAAACTCTGATCTCCATCACAAAACACTGAGCTCCATCACAAAACACAGCCCCATCACAAAACACTGAGCTCCGTCACAAAACTCTGGTCTCCATCACAAAACACGGAGCTCCATCACAAAACACTGAGCTCCGTCACAAAACACTGAGCTCCAACACAAAACACTGAGCTCCATCACAAAACACTGAGCTCCAACACAAAACACTGAGCTCCGTCACAAAACACTGAGCTCCAACACAAAACACTGAGCTCCGTCACAAAACACTGAGCACCATCACAAAACTCTGATCTCCATCACAAAACACTGAGCTCCATCACAAAACACTGAGCTCCATCACAAAACACTGAGTTCCATCACAAAACACTGAGCTCCCTCACAAAACTCTGGTCTCCATCACAAAACACGGAGCTCCATCACAAAACACGGAGCTCCATCACAAAACACTGAGCTCCATCACAAAACACTGAGCTCCATCACAAAACACTGAGCTCCATCACAAAACACTGAGCTCCCTCACAAAACTCTGATCTCCATCACAAAACACTGAGCTCCATCACAAAACACAGCCCCATCACAAAACACTGAGCTCCAACACAAAACACTGAGCTCCGTCACAAACCACTGAGCTCCTTCACAATACACTGAGCTCCAAAACAAAACACTGAGCTCCATCACAAAACACTGAGCTCCATCACAATACACTGAGCTCCCTCACAAAACTCTGATCTCCATCACAAAACACTGAGCTCCATCACAAAACACTGAGCTCCATCACAAAACAATGAGTTCCATCACAAAACACTGAGCTCCATCACAAAACTCTGATCTCCATCACAAAACACTGAGCTCCATCACAAAACACTGCGCTCCGTCACAAAACACTGAGCTCCATCACAAAACACTGAGCTCCATCACAAAACACTGAGCTCCATCGCAAAACACCGAGCTCCATCACAAAACACTGAGCTCCATCACAAAACACTGAGCTCCATCACAAAACACTGAGCTCCATCACAAAACACTGAGCTCCATCACAAAACACAGCTCCATCACAAAACACTGAGCTCCGTCACAAAACACTGAGCTCCATCACAAAACACTGAGCTCCATCACAAAACACAGCTCCATCACAAAACACTGAGCTCCATCACAAAACACTGAGCTCCATCACAAAACACTGAGCTCCATCACAAAACACTGAGCTCCATCACAAAACACTGAGCTCCATCACAAAACACTGAGCTCCATGAGAAAACTCTGAGCTCCGTCACAAACCACTGAGCTCAGTCACAAAACACTGAGCTCCATCACAACACACTGAGCTCCATCACAAAACACTGAGCTCCGTCACAAAACACTGAGCTCCAACACAAAACACTGAGCTCCATCACAAAACACTGAGCTCCAACACAAAACACTGAGCTCCGTCACAAAACACTGAGCTCCAACACAAAACACTGAGCTCCGTCACAAAACACTGAGCACCATCACAAAACTCTGATCTCCATCACAAAACACTGAGCTTCATCACAAAACACTGAGCTCCATCACAAAACACTGAGTTCCATCACAAAACACTGAGCTCCCTCACAAAATTCTGGTCTCCATCACAAAACACTGAGCACCATCACAAAACACTGAGCTCCATCACAAAACACTGAGCTCCCTCACAAAACTCTGATCTCCATCACAAAACACTGAGCTCCATCACAAAACACAGCCCCATCATAAAACACTGAGCTCCCTCACAAAACTCTGGTCTCCATCACAAAACACGGAGCTCCATCACAAAACACTGAGCTCCGTCACAAAACACTGAGCTCCAACACAAAACACTGAGCTCCATCACAAAACACTGAGCTCCAACACAAAACACTGAGCTCCGTCACAAAACACTGAGCTCCAACACAAAACACTGAGCTCCGTCACAAAACACTGAGCACCATCACAAAACTCTGATCTCCATCACAAAACTCTGATCTCCATCACAAAACACTGAGCTCCATCACAAAACACAGCCCCATCACAAAACACTGAGCTCCATCACAAAACACTGAGCTCCGTCACAAACCACTGAGCTCCTTCACAATACACTGAGCTCCAAAACAAAACACTGAGCTCCATCACAAAACACTGAGCTCCATCACAATACACTGAGCTCCCTCACAAAACTCTGATCTCCATCACAAAACACTGAGCTCCATCACAAAACACTGAGCTCCATCACAAAACAATGAGTTCCATCACAAAACACTGAGCTCCATCACAAAACTCTGATCTCCATCACAAAACACTGAGCTCCATCACAAAACACTGCGCTCCGTCACAAAACACTGAGCTCCATCACAAAACACTGAGCTCCATCACAAAACACTGAGCTCCATCGCAAAACACTGAGCTCCATCACAAAACACTGAGCTCCATCACAAAACACTGAGTTCCATCACAAAACACTGAGCTCCCTCACAAAACTCTGATCTCCATCACAAAACACTGAGCTCCATCACAAAACACTGAGCTCCATCACAAAACACTGAGCTCCATCACAAACCACCGAGCTCCATCACAAAACACTGAGCTCCATAACAAAACACAGCTCCATCACAAAACACTGAGCTCCATCACAAAACACTGAGCTCCATCACAAAACACTGAGCTCCATCACAAAACACTGAGCTCCATCACAAAACACTGAGCTCCATCACAATACACAGTTCCGTCACGGAACATTAAGTTTCAATTCAAAACACTGAGCTGCACTAGAAAGCATTCTGCCCCACCACAAACCACGAAGCAACGCCACAAACCACCGAGCTCCATCACAAAACACTGAGCTCCATCACAATACACTGAGCTCCATCACAAAACACTGAGCTCTATCACAAAACACTGAGCTCCATCACAAAACACCGAGCTCCATCCTGAAACACTGAGCTCCATCACAAAACACTGAGCTCCATCACAAAACACTGAGATCCATCCTGAAACTCTGACCTCCATCACAAAACACTGAGCTCCATCACAAAACACTGAGCTCCATCACAAAACACTGAGCTCCATCACAAAACACTGAGCTCCATCACAAAACACTGAGCTCCATCACAAAACACTGAGCTCCATCACAAAACACTGAGCTCCATCACAAAACACTGAGCTCCATCACAAAACACTGAGCTCCCTCACAAAACTCTGATCTCCATCACAAAACACTGAGCTCCATCACAAAACACTGAGCTCCATCACAAAACACTGAGCTCCATCACAAACCACCGAGCTCCATCACAAAACACTGAGCTCCATCACAAAACACAGCTCCATCACAAAACACTGAGCTCCGTCACAAAACACTGAGCTCCATCACAAAACACTGAGGTCCATCACAAAACACAGCTCCATCACAAAACACTGAGCTCCGTCACAAAACACTGAGCTCCATCCTGAAACTCTGACCTCCATCACAAAACACTGAGCTCCATCACAAAACACTGAGCTCCATCACAAAACACTGAGCTCCATCACAAAACACTGAGCTCCATCACAAAACACTGAGCTCCATCACAAAACACTGAGCTCCATCACAAAACACTGAGCTCCATCACAAAACACAGCTCCATGAGAAAACACTGAGCTCCGTCACAAACCACTGAGCTCAGTCACAAAACACTGAGCTCCATGACAACACACTGAGCTCCATCACAAAACACTGAGCTCCGTCACAAAACACTGAGTTCCAACACAAAACACTGAGCTCCATCACAAATCACTGAGCTCCAACACAAAACACTGAGCTCCGTCACAAAACACTAAGCTCCAACACAAAACACTGAGCTCCGTCACAAAACACTGAGCACCATCACAAAACTCTGATCTCCATCACAAAACACTGAGCTCCATCACAAAACACTGAGCTCCATCACAAAACACTGAGTTCCATCACAAAACACTGAGCTCCCTCACAAAACTCTGGTCTCCATCACAAAACACGGAGCTCCATCACAAAACACGGAGCTCCATCACAAAACACTGAGCTCCATCACAAAACACTGAGCTCCATCACAAAACACTGAGCTCCCTCACAAAACTCTGATCTCCATCACAAAACACTGAGCTCCATCACAAAACACAGCCCCATCACAAAACACTGAGCTCCATCACAAAACACTGAGCTCCGTCACAAACCACTGAGCTCCTTCACAATACACTGAGCTCCAAAACAAAACACTGTGCTCCATCACAAAACACTGAGCTCCCTCACAAAACTCTGATCTCCATCACAAAACACTGAGCTCCATCACAAAACACTGAGCTCCATCACAAAACACTGAGTTCCATCACAAAACACTGAGCTCCATCACAAAACTCTGATCTCCATCACAAAACACTGAGCTCCATCACAAAACACTGCGCTCCGTCACAAAACACTGAGCTCCATCACAAAACACTGAGCTCCATCACAAAACACTGAGCTCCATCGCAAAACACTGAGCTCCATCACAAAACACTGAGCTCCATCACAAAACACTGAGTTCCATCACAAAACACTGAGCTCCCTCACAAAACTCTGATCTCCATCACAAAACACTGAGCTCCATCACAAAACACTGAGCTCCATCACAAAACACTGAGCTCCATCACAAAACACTGAGCTCCATCACAAACCACCGAGCTCCATCACAAAACACTGAGCTCCATAACAAAACACAGCTCCATCACAAAACACTGAGCTCCATCACAAAACACTGAGCTCCATCACAAAACACTGAGCTCCATCACAAAACACTGAGCTCCATCACAATACACAGTTCCGTCACGGAACATTAAGTTTCAATTCAAAACACTGAGCTGCACTAGAAAGCATTCTGCCCCACCACAAACCACGAAGCAACGCCACAAACCACCGAGCTCCATCACAAAACACTGAGCTCCATCACAATACACTGAGCTCCATCACAAAACACTGAGCTCCATCACAAAACACTGAGCTCCATCACAAAACACCGAGCTCCATCCTGAAACACTGAGCTCCATCACAAAACACTGAGCTCCATCACAAAACACTGAGCTCCATCCTGAAACTCTGACCTCCATCACAAAACACTGAGCTCCATCACAATTCACTGAGCTCCATCACAAAACACTGAGCTCCATCACAAAACACTGAGCTCCATCACAAAACACTGAGCTCCATCACAAAACACTGAGCTCCATCACAAAACACTGAGCTCCATCACAAAACACTGAGCTCCATCACAAAACACTGAGCTCCATCACAAAACACTGAGCTCCATCACAAAACACTGAGCTCCATCACAAAACACTGAGCTCCATCACAAAACACTGAGCTCCGTCACAAAACACTGAGCTCCGTCACAAAACTCTGAGCTCCATCACTAAACACTGAGCTCCATCACAAAACACTGAGCTCCATCACAAAACACTGAGCTCCAACACAAAACACTGAGCTCCATCACAAAACACTGAGCTCCAACACAAAACACTGAGCTCCATCACAAAACACTGAGCTCCAACACAAAACACTGAGCTCAATCAAAATACACAGTTCCGTCACGGAACATTAAGTTTCAATTCAAAACACTGAGCTCCGTCAGAAAACACTGAGCTCCATCACTAAACACTGAGCTCCATCACAAAACACTGAGCTCCATCACAAAACACTGAGCTCCATCACAAAACACTGAGCTCCAACACAAAACACTGAGCTCCATCACAAAACACTGAGCTCCGTCACAAAACACTGAGCTCCGTCACAAAACACTGAGCTCCATCACAAAACACTGAGCTCCATCACAAAACACTGAGCTCCATCACAAAACACTGAGCACCATCACAAAACACTGAGCTCCATCACAAAACACTGAGCTCCAACACAAAACACTGAGCTCCAACACAAAACACTGAGTTCCATCACAAAACACTGAGCTCCAACACAAAACACCGAGCTCCATCACAAAACACTGAGCTCCAACACAAAACACTGAGCTCCGTCACAAAACAGTGAGCTCCATCACAAAACACTGAGCTCCATCACAAAACACTGAGATCCATCACAAAACACTGAGCTCCATCACAAAACACTGAGCTCCATCACAATACACAGTTCCGTCACGGAACATTAAGTTTCAATTCAAAACACTGAGCTACACTAGAAAGCATTCTGCCCCACCACAAACCACGAAGCAACGCCACAAACCACCGAGCTCCATCACAAAACACTGAGCTCCATCACAAAACACTGAGCTCCATCACAATACACAGTTCCGTCACGGAACATTAAGTTTCAATTCAAAACACTGAGCTACACTAGAAAGCATTCTGCCCCACCACAAACCACAAAGCAACGCCACAAACCACCGAGCTCCAACACAAACCACCGAGCTCCATTACAAAACACTGAGCTCCATCACAAAACACTGACCTCCGTCACAAAACACTGAGCTCCATCACAAAACACTGAGCTCCATCACAAAACACTGAGCTCCATCAGAAAACACTGAGCTCCGTCACAAACCACTGAGCTCCTTCACAATACACTGAGCTCCAAAACAAAACACTGAGCTCCATCACAAAACACTGAGCTCCATCACAATACACTGAGCTCCCTCACAAAACTCTGATCTCCATCACAAAACACTGAGCTCCATCACAAAACACTGAGCTCCATCACAAAACACTGAGTTCCATCACAAAACACTGAGCTCCGTCACAAAACTCTGATCTCCATCACAAAACACTGAGCTCCATCACAAAACACTGAGCTCCATCACAAAACACTGAGTTCCATCACAAAACACTGAGTTCCATCACAAAACACTAAGCTCCCTCACAAAACTCTGATCTCCATCACAAAACACTGAGCTCCATCACAAAACACTGAGCTCCATCACAAAACACTGAGCTCCATCACAAACCACCGAGCTCCATCACAAAACACTGAGCTCCATAACAAAACACAGCTCCATCACAAAACACTGAGCTCCATCACAAAACACTGAGCACCATCACAAAACACTGAGCTCCATCACAAAACACTGAGCTCCATCACAAAACACTGAGCTCCATCACAAAACACTGAGCTCCATCACAATACACAGTTCCGTCACGGAACATTAAGTTTCAATTCAAAACACTGAGCTGCACTAGAAAGCATTCTGCCTCACCACAAACCACGAAGCACCACCACAAAACACTGAGCTCCATCACAAAACACTGAGCTCCATCACAAAACACAGCTCCATCACAAAACACTGAGCTCCGTCACAAAACACTGAGCTCCATCCTGAAACACTGAGCTCCATCACAAAACACTGAGCCCCATCACAAAACACTGAGCTCCATCCTGAAACACTGAGCTCCATCACAAAACACTGAGCTCCATCCTGAAATACTGAGCTCCATCACAAAACACTGAGCTCCATCACAAAACACTGAGCTCCATCCTGAAACTCTGACCTCCATCACAAAACACGGAGCTCCATCACAAAACACTGAGCTCCATCACAAAACACTGAGCTCCATCACAAAACACTGAGCTCCATCACAAAACACTGAGCTCCATCACAAAACACTGAGCTCCATCACAAAACACAGCTCCATCACAAAACACTGAGCTCCGTCACAAAACACTGAGCTCCATCCTGAAACACTGAGCTCCATCACAAAACACTGAGCTCCATCACAAAACACTGAGCTCCATCCTGAAACTCTGACCTCCATCACAAAACACTGAGCTCCATCACAAAACACTGAGCTCCATCACAAAACACTGAGCTCCATCACAAAACACTGAGCTCCATCACAAAACACTGAGCTCCATCACAAAACACTGAGCTCCATCACAAAACACTGAGCTCCATCACAAAACACTGAGCTCCATCACAAAACACTGAGCTCCATCACAAAACACTGAGCTCCATCACAAAACACTGAGCTCCATCACAAAACACTGAGCTCCATCACAAAACACTGAGCTCCATCACAAAACACTGAGCTCCATCACAAAACACTGAGCTCCGTCACAAAACACTGAGCTCCGTCACAAAACACTGAGCTCCATCACTAAACACTGAGCTCGATCAAAATACACAGTTCCGTCACGGAACTTTAAGTTTCAATTCAAAACACTGAGCTGCACTATAAAGCATTCTGACCCACCACAAACTACGAAGCACCGCCACAAACCACTGAGCTCCATCACAAAACACTGAGCTCCATCACAAAACACAGCTCCATGAGAAAACTCTGAGCTCCGTCACAAACCACTGAGCTCAGTCACAAAACACTGAGCTCCATCACAAAACACTGAGCTCCATCACAAAACACTGAGCACCATCACAAAACTCTGATCTCCATCACAAAACACTGAGCTCCATCACAAAACACTGAGCTCCATCACAAAACACTGAGTTCCATCACAAAACACTGAGCTCCCTCACAAAACTCTGGTCTCCATCACAAAACACGGAGCTCCATCATAAAACACGGAGGTCCATCACAAAACACTGAGCTCCATCACAAAACACTGAGCTCCATCACAAAACACTGAGCTCCCTCACAAAACTCTGATCTCCATCACAAAACACTGAGCTCTATCACAAAACACAGCCCCATCACAAAACACTGAGCTCCTTCATAAAACACTGAGCTCCGTCACAAACCACTGAGCTCCGTCACAAACCACTGAGCTCCGTCACAAACCACTGAGCTCCTTCACAATACACTGAGCTCCAAAACAAAACACTGAGCTCCATCACAAAACACTGAGCTCCATCACAATACACTAAGCTCCCTCACAAAACTCTGATCTCCATCACAAAACACTGAGCTCCATCACAAAACACTGAGCTCCATCACAAAACACTGAGTTCCATCACAAACCACTGAGCTCCGTCACAAAACTCTGAGCTCCATCACAAAACACTGAGCTCCATCCTGAAACCCTGAGCTCCATCACAAAACACTGAGCTCCATCACAAAACACTGAGCTGTGTCACAAAACACTGAGCTCCATCACAAAACACTGAGCTCCATCACAAAACACTGAGCTCCATCACAAAACACTGAGCTCCAACACAAAACACTGAGCTCCATCACAAAACACTGAGCTCCATCACAAAACACTGAGCTCCATCACAAAACACTGAGCTGCATCACAAAACACTGAGCTCCAACACAAAACACTGAACTCCATCACAAAACACTGAGTTCCATCAGAAAACACTGAGCTCCAACACAAAACACTGAGCTCCATCACAAAATACTGAGCTCCATCACAAAACACTGAGCTCCGTCACAAAACACTGAGCTCCATCACAAAACACTGAGCTCCAACACAAAACACTGAGCTCCATCACAAAACTCTGGTCTCCATCACAAAACACGGAGCTCCATCACAAAACACGGAGATCCATCACAAAACACTGAGCTCCATCACAAAACTCTGATCTCCATCACAAAACATTGAGCTCTATCACAAAACACAGCCCCATCACAAAACACTGAGCTCCATCACAAAACACTGAGCTCCGTCACAAACCACTGAGCTCCGTCACAAACCATTGAGCTCCAAAACAAAACACTGAGCTCCATCACAAAACACTGAGCTCCATCACAATACACTGAGCTCCCTCACAAAACTCTGATCTCCATCACAAAACACTGAGCTCCATCACAAAACACTGAGCTCCATCACAAAACACTGAGTTCCATCACAAAACACTGAGCTCCTTCACAAAACACTGAGCTCCATCCTGAAACCCTGAGCTCCATCACAAAACACTGAGCTCCATCACAAAACACTGAGCTGTGTCACACAACACTGAGCTCCATCACAAAACACTGAGCTCCATCACAAAACACTGAGCTCCATCACAAAACACTGAGCTCCAACACAAAACACTGAGCTCCATCACAAAACACTGAGCTCCTTGACAAACACTGAGCTCCATCACAAAACACTGAGCTGCACCACAAAACACTGTGCTCCGTCACTAAACATCGAGCTCCATCACAAAACACTGAGCTCCATCAGAAAACAGCGAGCTCCGTCACAAAACACCGAGCTCCATCACAAAACACCGAGCTCCATCACAAAACACTGAGCTCCATCACAAAACACTGAGCACCATCACAAAACACTGAGCTCCATCACAAAACACTGAGCTCCATCAGAAAACACCGAGCTCCGTCACAAAACACCGAGCTCCATCACAAAACACCGAGCTCCATCACAAAACACTGAGCTCCGTCACAAAACGCTGAGTCACGTCACAAAGCACTGAGTCACATCACAAAACACTGAGCTCCTTTACAAAACCCTGAGCTCCATCACAAAACTCCGAGCTCCATCACAAAACACCGAGCTCCATCACAAAACACCGAGCTCCATCACAAAACACTGAGCTCCATCACTAAACACTGAGCTCCATCACAAAACACTGAGCTCCATCACAAAACACTGAGCTCCATCGGAAAACAGCGAGCTCCGTCACAAAACACCGAGCTCCATCACAAAACACCGAGCTCCATCACAAAACACTGAGCTCCGTCACAAAACGCTGAGTCACGTCACAAAACACTGAGTCACGTCACAAAACACTGAGCTCCTTTACAAAACCCTGAGCTACATCACAAAACACTGAGCTCCGTCACAAAACACAGCTCCATCACAAAACACTGAGCTCCATCAGAAACCACCGAGCTCCATCAGAAAACACTAGAGCTCCATCACAAAACACCGAGCTCCATCACAAAACCCCGAGCTCCATCACAAAACACCGAGCTCCATCACAAACCACCGAGCTCCGTCACAAAACGCTGAGTCACGTCACAAAACACTGAGTCACGTCACAAAACACTGAGCTCCTTTACAAAACCCTGAGCTCCATCACAAAACACCGAGCTCCATCACAAAACACTGAGCTCCATCACAAAACCCTGAGCTCCATCACAAAACACCGAGCTCCATCACAAAACACCGAGCTCCATCACAAACCACCGAGCTCCATCACAAAACACTGAGCTCCATCACAAAACACAGCTCCATCACAAAACACCGAGCTCCATCACAAAACACCGAGCTCCATCACAAAACACCGAGTTCCATCACAAAACACTGAGCTCCATCACAAAACACTGAGCTCCATCACAAAACACCGAGCTCCGTCACAAAACACTGAGCTCCATCACAAAACACTGAGCTCCATCACAAAACACTGAGCTCCATCACAAAACACCGAGCTCCATCACAAAACACCGAGCTCCATCACAAAACACCGAGTTCCATCACAAAACACCGAGCTCCATCACAAAACACCGAGCTCCATGACAAAACACTGAGCTCCATCACAAAACACTGAGCTCCATCACAAAACACTGAGCTCCATCACAAAACACCGATCTCCATCACAAAACACTGATCTCCATCACAAAACACTGAACTCCGTTACAAAACACTGAGCTCCGTCACAAAACACTGAGCTCCTTTACAAACAGTGAGCTCCATCATGAAACACTGAGCTCCATCACAAAACACTGAGCTCCATCACAAAACACTGAGCTGCATCACAAAACACTGACCTGCATCACAAAACACAGCTCCTTTGCAAAGACTGAGCTCCATCACAAAAAACTGAGCTCCGTCACAAAACACTGAGCTCCGTCACAAAACACTGAGCTCCATCACTAAACACTGAGCTCCATCACAAAACACTGAGCTCCATCACAAAACACTGAGCTCCATCACAAAACACTGAGCTCCAACACAAAACACTGAGCTCCGTCACAAAACACTGAGCTCCAACACAAAACACTGAGCTCCATCACAAAACACCGAGCTCCATCACAAAACATTGAGCTCCATCACAAAACACTGAGCTCCAACACAAAACACTGAGCTCCATCACAAAACACTGAGCTCCGTCACAAAACACTGAGCTCCAACACAAAACACTGAGCTCCATCACAAAACACTGAGCTCCAACACAAAACACTGAGCTCCATCACAAAACACTGAGCTCCAACACAAAACACTGAGCTCCATCACAAAACACTGAGCTCCAACACAAAACACTGAGCTCCAACACAAAACACTGAGCTCCATCACAATACATAGTTCCGTCACGGAACATTAAGTTTCAATTCAAAACACTGAGCTGCACTAGAAAGCATTCCGCCCCACCACAAACCACGAAGCACCGCCACAAACCACTGAGCTCCATCACAAACCACCGAGCTCCATCACAAAACACTGAGCTCCATCACAAAACACTGAGCTCCATCACAAAACACTGAGCTCCATCACAAAACACTGAGCTCCGTCACAAAACACTGAGCTCCATCACAAAACACTGATCTCCATCACAAACCACCGAGCTCCTTCACAAAACACTGAGCTCCGTCACAAAACACTGAGCTCCATCACAAAACAGTGAGCTCCATCACAAAACACTGAGCTCCATCTCAAAACACTGAGCTCCATCTCAAAACACTGAGCTCCGTCACAAAACACTGAGCTCCATCACAAAACACTGAGCTCCATCAGAAAACACTGAGCTCCATCACAAAACACTGAGCACCATCACAAAACACCGAGCTTCATCACAAAACACTGAGCTCCGTCACAAAACACTGAGCTCCGTCACAAAACACTGAGCTCCATCAGAAAACACTGAGCTCCATCACAAAATACTGAGCTCCATCAGAAAACACTGAGCTCCGTCACAAAACACTGAGCTCCGTCACAAAACACTGAGCTCCGTCACAAAACACTGAGCTCCGTCACAAAACAGTGAGCTCCGTCACAAAACACTAAGCTCCATCACAAAACACTGAGCTCCATCACAAAACACAGCTCCATCACAAAACACTGAGCTCCGTCACAAAACACTGAGCTCCGTCACAAAACACTGAACTCCATCACAAAACACTGAGCTCCATCCTGAAACACTGAGCTCCATCACAAAACACTGAGCTTCAACACAAAGCACAGAGCTTCAACACAAAACACTGAGCTCCATCACAAAACACTGAGCTCCATCACAAAACTCTGAGCTCCATCACAAAACACTGAGCTCCATCACAAAACACTGAGCTCCATCACAAAACACTGAGCTCCATCACAAAACACTGAGCTCCATCACAAAACACCGAGTTCCATCACAAAACACCGAGCTCCATCACAAAACACTGAGCTCCATCACAAACCACCGAGCTCCATCACAAAACACTGAGCTCCATAACAAAACACAGCTCCATCACAAAACACTGAGCTCCATCACAAAACACTGAGCTCCATCACAAAACACTGAGCTCCATCACAAAACACTGAGCTCCATCACAATACACAGTTCCGTCACGGAACATTAAGTTTCAATTCAAAACACTGAGCTGCACTAGAAAGCATTCTGCCCCACCACAAACCACGAAGCAACGCCACAAACCACCGAGCTCCATCACAAAACACTGAGCTCCATCACAATACACTGAGCTCCATCACAAAACACTGAGCTCCATCACAAAACACTGAGCTCCATCACAAAACACCGAGCTCCATCCTGAAACACTGAGCTCCATCACAAAACACTGAGCTCCATCACAAAACACTGAGCTCCATCCTGAAACTCTGACCTCCATCACAAAACACTGAGCTCCATCACAAAACACTGAGCTCCATCACAAAACACTGAGCTCCATCACAAAACACTGAGCTCCATCACAAAACACTGAGCTCCATCACAAAACACTGAGCTCCATCACAAAACACTGAGCTCCATCACAAAACACTGAGCTCCATCACAAAACACTGAGCTCCATCACAAAACACTGAGCTCCATCACAAAACACTGAGCTCCATCACAAAACACTGAGTTCCGTCACAAAACACTGAGCTCCGTCACAAAACACTGAGCTCCGTCACAAAACTCTGAGCTCCATCACTAAACACTGAGCTCCATCACAAAACACTGAGCTCCATCACAAAACACTGAGCTCCAACACAAAACACTGAGCTCCATCACAAAACACTGAGCTCCAACACAAAACACTGAGCTCCAACACAAAACACTGAGCTCCATCACAAAACACTGAGCTCCAACACAAAACACTGAGCTCCATCAAAACACACAGTTCCGTCACGGAACATTAAGTTTCAATTCAAAACACTGAGCTCCATCAGAAAACACTGAGCTCCATCACTAAACACTGAGCTCCATCACAAAACACTGAGCTCCATCACAAAACACTGAGCTCCATCACAAAACACTGAGCTCCAACACAAAACACTGAGCTCCATCACAAAACACTGAGCTCCGTCACAAAACACTGAGCTCCATCACAAAACACTGAGCTCCATCACAAAACACTGAGCTCCATCACAAAACACTGAGCTCCATCACAAAACACTGAGCACCATCACAAAACACTGAGCTCCATCACAAAACACTGAGCTCCAACACAAAACACTGAGCTCCAACACAAAACACTGAGTTCCATCACAAAACACTGAGCTCCAACACAAAACACCGAGCTCCATCACAAAACACTGAGCTCCAACACAAAACACTGAGCTCCGTCACAAAACAGTGAGCTCCATCACAAAACACTGAGCTCCATCATAATACACAGTTCCGTCACGGAACATTAAGTTTCAATTCAAAACACTGAGCTACACTAGAAAGCATTCTGCCCCACCACAAACCACGAAGCAACGCCACAAACCACCGAGCTCCATCACAAACCACCGAGCTCCATCACAAAACACTGAGCTCCATCACAAAACACTGACCTCCGTCACAAAACACTGAGCTCCATCAACAAACACTGAGCTCCATCACAAAACACTGAGCTCCATCAGAAAACACTGAGCTCCGTCACAAACCACTGAGCTCCTTCACAATACACTGAGCTCCAAAACAAAACACTGAGCTCCATCACAAAACACTGAGCTCCATCACAATACACTGAGCTCCCTCACAAAACTCTGATCTCCATCACAAAACACTGAGCTCCATCACAAAACACTGAGCTCCATCACAAAACACTGAGTTCCATCACAAAACACTGAGCTCCGTCACAAAACTCTGATCTCCATCACAAAACACTGAGCTCCATCACAAAACACTGAGCTCCATAACAAAACACAGCTCCATCACAAAACACTGAGCTCCATCACAAAACACTGAGCTCCATCACAAAACACTGAGCTCCATCACAAAACACTGAGCTCCATCACAATACACAGTTCCGTCACGGAACATTAAGTTTCAATTCAAAACACTGAGCTGCACTAGAAAGCATTCTGCCCCACCACAAACCACGAAGCACCACCACAAAACACTGAGCTCCATCACAAAACACTGAGCTCCATCACAAAACACAGCTCCATCACAAAACACTGAGCTCCGTCACAAAACACTGAGCTCCATCCTGAAACACTGAGCTCCATCACAAAACACTGAGCCCCATCACAAAACACTGAGCTCCATCCTGAAACACTGAGCTCCATCACAAAACACTGAGCTCCATCCTGAAATACTGAGCTCCATCACAATACACTGAGCTCCATCACAAAACACTGAGCTCCATCCTGAAACTCTGACCTCCATCACAAAACACTGAGCTCCATCACAAAACACTGAGCTCCATCCTGAAACTCTGACCTCCATCACAAAACACTGAGCTCCATCACAAAACACTGAGCTCCATCACAAAACACTGAGCTCCATCACAAAACACTGAGCTCCATCACAAAACACTGAGCTCCATCACAAAACACTGAGCTCCATCACAAAACACTGAGCTCCATCACAAAACACTGAGCTCCATCACAAAACACTGAGCTCCATCACAAAACACTGAGCTCCATCACAAAACACTGAGCTCCGTCACAAAACACTGAGCTCCATCACAAAACACTGAGCTCCATCACAAAACACTGAGCTCCATCACAAAACACTGAGCACCATCACAAAACTCTGATCTCCATCACAAAACACTGAGCTCCATCACAAAACACTGAGCTCCATCACAAAACACTGAGCTCCAACACAAAACACTGAGCTCCCTCACAAAACTCTGGTCTCCATCACAAAACACGGAGCTCCATCACAAAACACTGAGCTCCATCACAAAACACTGAGCTCCATCAGAAAACACTGAGCTCCATCAGAAAACACTGAGCTCCGTCACAAACCACTGAGCTCCTTCACAATACACTGAGCTCCAAAACAAAACACTGAGCTCCATCACAAAACACTGAGCTCCATCACAATACACTGAGCTCCCTCACAAAACTCTGATCTCCATCACAAAACACTGAGCTCCATCACAAAACACTGAGCTCCATCACAAAACACTGAGCTCCATCACAAAACACTGAGTTCCATCACAAAACACTGAGCTCCGTCACAAAACTCTGATCTCCATCACAAAACACTGAGCTCCATCACAAAACACTGAGCTCCATCACAAAACACTGAGTTCCATCACAAAACACTGAGTTCCATCACAAAACACTAAGCTCCCTCACAAAACTCTGATCTCCATCACAAAACACTGAGCTCCATCACAAAACACTGAGCTCCATCACAAAACACTGAGCTCCATCACAAACCACCGAGCTCCATCACAAAACACTGAGCTCCATAACAAAACACAGCTCCATCACAAAACACTGAGCTCCATCACAAAACACTGAGCTCCATCACAAAACACTGAGCTCCATCACAAAACACTGAGCTCCATCACAATACACAGTTCCGTCACGGAACATTAAGTTTCAATTCAAAACACTGAGCTGCACTAGAAAGCATTCTGCCCCACCACAAACCACGAAGCACCACCACAAAACACTGAGCTCCATGACAAAACACTGAGCTCCATCACAAAACACAGCTCCATCACAAAACACTGAGCTCCGTCACGAAACACTGAGCTCCATCCTGAAACACTGAGCTCCATCACAAAACACTGAGCCCCATCACAAAACACTGAGCTCCATCCTGAAACACTGAGCTCCATCACAAAACACTGAGCTCCATCCTGAAATACTGAGCTCCATCACAAAACACTGAGCTCCATCACAAAACACTGAGCTCCATCCTGAAACTCTGACCTCCATCACAAAACACTGAGCTCCATCACAAAACACTGAGCTCCATCACAAAACACTGAGCTCCATCACAAAACACTGAGCTCCATCACAAAACACTGAGCTCCATCACAAAACACTGAGCTCCATCACAAAACACAGCTCCATCACAAAACACTGAGCTCCGTCACAAAACACTGAGCTCCATCCTGAAACACTGAGCTCCATCACAAAACACTGAGCCCCATCACAAAACACTGAGCTCCATCCTGAAACACTGAGCTCCATCACAAAACACTGAGCTCCATCACAAAACACTGAGCTCCATCCTGAAACTCTGACCTCCATCACAAAACACTGAGCTCCATCACAAAACACTGAGCTCCATCACAAAACACTGAGCTCCATCACAAAACACTGAGCTCCATCACAAAACACTGAGCTCCATCACAAAACACTGAGCTCCATCACAAAACACTGAGCTCCATCACAAAACACTGAGCTCCATCACAAAACACTGAGCTCCATCACAAAACACTGAGCTCCATCACAAAACACTGAGCTCCATCACAAAACACTGAGCTCCATCACAAAACACTGAGCTCCATCACAAAACACTGAGCTCCGTCACAATACACTGAGCTCCATCACTAAACACTGAGCTCCATCACAAAACACTGAGCTCCATCACAAAACACTGAGCTCCAACACAAAACACTGAGCTCCATCACAAAACACTGAGCTCCAACACAAAACACTGAGCTCCATCACAAAACACTGAGCTCCAACACAAAACACTGAGCTATAACACAAAACACTGAGCTCCATCAAAATACACAGTTCCGTCACGGAACATTCAGTTTCAATTCAAAACACTGAGCTGCACTATAAAGCATTCTGCCCCACCACAAACTACGAAGCACCGCCACAAACCACTGAGCTCCATCACAAAACACTGAGCTCCATCACAAAACACAGCTCCATGAGAAAACTCTGAGCTCCGTCACAAACCACTGAGCTCAGTCACAAAACACTGAGCTCCATCACAAAACACTGAGCTCCATCACAAAACACTGAGCACCATCACAAAACTCTGATCTCCATCACAAAACACTGAGCTCCATCACAAAACACTGAGCTCCATCACAAAACACTGAGTTCCATCACAAAACACTGAGCTCCCTCACAAAACTCTGGTCTCCATCACAAAACACGGAGCTCCATCACAAAACACGGAGATCCATCACAAAACACTGAGCTCCATCACAAAACACTGAGCTCCATCACAAAACACTGAGCTCCCTCACAAAACTCTGATCTCCATCACAAAACACTGAGCTCTATCACAAAACACAGCCCCATCACAAAACACTAAGCTCCTTCACAAAACACTGAGCTCCGTCACAAACCACTGAGCTCCGTCACAAACCACTGAGCTCCTTCACAATACACTGAGCTCCAAAACAAAACACTGAGCTCCATCACAAAACACTGAGCTCCATCACAATACACTGAGCTCCCTCACAAAACTCTGATCTCCATCACAAAACACTGAGCTCCATCACAAAACACTGAGCTCCATCACAAAACACTGAGTTCCATCACAAAACACTGAGCTCCGTCACAAAACTCTGAGCTCCATCACAAAACACTGAGCTCCATCCTGAAACCCTGAGCTCCATCACAAAACACTGAGCTCCATCACAAAACACTGAGCTGTGTCACAAAACACTGAGCTCCATCACAAAACACTGAGCTCCATCACAAAACACTGAGCTCCATCACAAAACACTGAGCTCCAACACAAAACACTGAGCTCCATCACAAAACACTGAGCTCCATCACAAAACACTGAGCTCCAACACAAAACACTGAGCTCCAACACAAAACACTGAGCTCCAACACAAAACACTGAGCTCCATCACAAAACACTGAGCTCCAACACAAAACACTGAGCTCCATCAAAATACACAGTTCCGTCACGGAACATTAAGTTTCAATTCAAAACACTGAGCTCCGTCAGAAAACACTGAGCTCCATCACTAAACACTGAGCTCCATCACAAAACACTGAGCTCCATCACAAAACACTGAGCTCCATCACAAAACACTGAGCTCCAACACAAAACACTGAGCTCCATCACAAAACACTGAGCTCCGTCACAAAACACTGAGCTCCATCACAAAACACTGAGCTCCATCACAAAACACTGAGCTCCATCACAAAACACTGAGCTCCATCACAAAACACTGAGCACCATCACAAAACACTGAGCTCCATCACAAAACACTGAGCTCCAACACAAAACACTGAGCTCCAACACAAAACACTGAGTTCCATCACAATACACTGAGCTCCAACACAAAACACCGAGCTCCATCACAAAACACTGAGCTCCAACACAAAACACTGAGCTCCGTCACAAAACACTGAGATCCAACACAAAACACTGAGCTCCATCACAAAACACTGAGCTCCAACACAAAACACTGAGCTCCATCACAAAACACTGAGCTCCAACACAAAACACTGAGCTCCATCAAAATACACAGTTCCGTCACGGAACATTAAGTTTCAATTCAAAACACTGAGCTGCACTATAAAGCATTCTGCCCCACCACAAACTACGAAGCACCGCCACAAACCACTGAGCTCCATCACAAAACACTGAGCTCCATCACAAAACACAGCTCCATGAGAAAACTCTGAGCTCCGTCACAAACCACTGAGCTCAGTCACAAAACACTGAGCTCCATCACAAAACACTGAGCTCCATCACAAAACACTGAGCACCATCACAAAACTCTGATCTCCATCACAAAACACTGAGCTCCATCACAAAACACTGAGCTCCATCACAAAACACTGAGTTCCATCACAAAACACTGAGCTCCCTCACAAAACTCTGGTCTCCATCACAAAACACGGAGCTCCATCACAAAACACTGAGCTCCATCACAAAACACTGAGCTCCATCAGAAAACACTGAGCTCCGTCACAAACCACTGAGCTCCTTCACAATACACTGAGCTCCAAAACAAAACACTGAGCTCCATCACAAAACACTGAGCTCCATCACAATACACTGAGCTCCCTCACAAAACTCTGATCTCCATCACAAAACACTGAGCTCCATCACAAAACACTGAGCTCCATCACAAAACACTGAGTTCCATCACAAAACACTGAGCTCCATCACAAAACACTGAGCTCCATCACAAAACACTGAGTTCCATCACAAAACACTGAGTTCCATCACAAAACACTAAGCTCCCTCACAAAACTCTGATCTCCATCACAAAACACTGAGCTCCATCACAAAACACTGAGCTCCATCACAAAACACTGAGCTCCATCACAAACCACCGAGCTCCATCACAAAACACTGAGCTCCATAACAAAACACAGTTCCATCACAAAACACTGAGCTCCATCACAAAACACTGAGCTCCATCACAAAACACTGAGCTCCATCACAAAACACTGAGCTCCATCATAATACACTGAGCTCCATCACAAAACACTGAGCTCCATCACAAAACAATGAGCTCCATCACAAAACACAGCTCCATCACAAAACACTGAGCTCCGTCACAAAACACTGAGCTCCATCCTGAAACACTGAGCTCCATCACAAAACACTGAGCCCCATCACAAAACACTGAGCTCCATCCTGAAACACTGAGCTCCATCACAAAACACTGAGCTCCATCCTGAAACTCAGACCTCCATCACAAAACACTGAGCTCCATCACAAAACACTGAGCTCCATCACAAAACACTGAGCTCCATCACAAAACACTGAGCTCCATCACAAAACACTGAGCTCCATCACAAAACACTGAGCTCCATCACAAAACACTGAGCTCCATCACAAAACACTGAGCTCCATCAAAATACACAGTTCCGTCACGGAACATTAAGTTTCAATTCAAAACACTGAGCTCCGTCAGAAAACACTGAGCTCCATCACTAAACACTGAGCTCCATCACAAAACACTGAGCTCCATCACAAAACACTGAGCTCCATCACAAAACACTGAGCTCCAACACAAAACACTGAGCTCCATCACAAAACACTGAGCTCCGTCACAAAACACTGAGCTCCATCACAAAACACTGAGCTCCATCACAAAACACTGAGCTCCATCACAAAACACTGAGCTCCATCACAAAACACTGAGCACCATCACAAAACACTGAGCTCCATCACAAAACACTGAGATCCAACACAAAACACTGAGCTCCAACACAAAACACTGAGTTCCATCACAATACACTGAGCTCCAACACAAAACACCGAGCTCCATCACAAAACACTGAGCTCCAACACAAAACACTGAGCTCCGTCACAAAACACTGAGATCCAACACAAAACACTGAGCTCCATCACAAAACACTGAGCTCCAACACAAAACACTGAGCTCCATCACAAAACACTGAGCTCCAACACAAAACACTGAGCTCCATCAAAATACACAGTTCCGTCACGGAACATTAAGTTTCAATTCAAAACACTGAGCTGCACTATAAAGCATTCTGCCCCACCACAAACTACGAAGCACCGCCACAAACCACTGAGCTCCATCACAAAACACTGAGCTCCATCACAAAACACAGCTCCATGAGAAAACTCTGAGCTCCGTCACAAACCACTGAGCTCAGTCACAAAACACTGAGCTCCATCACAAAACACTGAGCTCCATCACAAAACACTGAGCACCATCACAAAACTCTGATCTCCATCACAAAACACTGAGCTCCATCACAAAACACTGAGCTCCATCACAAAACACTGAGTTCCATCACAAAACACTGAGCTCCCTCACAAAACTCTGGTCTCCATCACAAAACACGGAGCTCCATCACAAAACACTGAGCTCCATCACAAAACACTGAGCTCCATCAGAAAACACTGAGCTCCGTCACAAACCACTGAGCTCCTTCACAATACACTGAGCTCCAAAACAAAACACTGAGCTCCATCACAAAACACTGAGCTCCATCACAATACACTGAGCTCCCTCACAAAACTCTGATCTCCATCACAAAACACTGAGCTCCATCACAAAACACTGAGCTCCATCACAAAACACTGAGTTCCATCACAAAACACTGAGCTCCATCACAAAACACTGAGCTCCATCACAAAACACTGAGTTCCATCACAAAACACTGAGTTCCATCACAAAACACTAAGCTCCCTCACAAAACTCTGATCTCCATCACAAAACACTGAGCTCCATCACAAAACACTGAGCTCCATCACAAAACACTGAGCTCCATCACAAACCACCGAGCTCCATCACAAAACACTGAGCTCCATAACAAAACACAGTTCCATCACAAAACACTGAGCTCCATCACAAAACACTGAGCTCCATCACAAAACACTGAGCTCCATCACAAAACACTGAGCTCCATCACAATACACTGAGCTCCATCACAAAACACTGAGCTCCATCACAAAACAATGAGCTCCATCACAAAACACAGCTCCATCACAAAACACTGAGCTCCGTCACAAAACACTGAGCTCCATCCTGAAACACTGAGCTCCATCACAAAACACTGAGCCCCATCACAAAACACTGAGCTCCATCCTGAAACACTGAGCTCCATCACAAAACACTGAGCTCCATCCTGAAACTCAGACCTCCATCACAAAACACTGAGCTCCATCACAAAACACTGAGCTCCATCACAAAACACTGAGCTCCATCACAAAACACTGAGCTCCATCACAAAACACTGAGCTCCATCACAAAACACTGAGCTCCATCACAAAACACTGAGCTCCATCACAAAACACTGAGCTCCATCACAAAACACTGAGCTCCATCACAAAACACTGAGCTCCATCACAAAACACTGAGCTCCATCACAAAACAATGAGCTCCATCACAAAACACTGAGCTCCATCACAAAACACTGAGCTCCGTCACAAAACACTGAGCTCCATCACAAAACACTGAGCTCCAACACAAAACACTGAGCTCCATCAAAATACACAGTTCCGTCACGGAACATTCAGTTTCAATTCAAAACACTGAGCTGCACTATAAAGCATTCTGCCCCACCACAAACTACGAAGCACCGCCACAAACCACTGAGCTCCATCACAAAACACTGAGCTCCATCACAAAACACAGCTCCATGAGAAAACTCTGAGCTCCGTCACAAACCACTGAGCTCAGTCACAAAACACTGAGCTCCATCACAAAACACTGAGCTCCATCACAAAACACTGAGCACCATCACAAAACTCTGATCTCCATCACAAAACACTGAGCTCCATCACAAAACACTGAGCTCCATCACAAAACACTGAGTTCCATCACAAAACACTGAGCTCCCTCACAAAACTCTGGTCTCCATCACAAAACACGGAGCTCCATCACAAAACACGGAGATCCATCACAAAACACTGAGCTCCATCACAAAACACTGAGCTCCATCACAAAACACTGAGCTCCCTCACAAAACTCTGATCTCCATCACAAAACACTGAGCTCTATCACAAAACACAGCCCCATCACAAAACACTAAGCTCCTTCACAAAACACTGAGCTCCGTCACAAACCACTGAGCTCCGTCACAAACCACTGAGCTCCTTCACAATACACTGAGCTCCAAAACAAAACACTGAGCTCCATCACAAAACACTGAGCTCCATCACAATACACTGAGCTCCCTCACAAAACTCTGATCTCCATCACAAAACACTGAGCTCCATCACAAAACACTGAGCTCCATCACAAAACACTGAGTGCCATCACAAAACACTGAGCTCCGTCACAAAACACTGAGCTCCGTCACAAAACTCTGAGCTCCATCACAAAACACTGAGCTCCATCCTGAAACCCTGAGCTCCATCACAAAACACTGAGCTCCATCACAAAACACTGAGCTGTGTCACAAAACACTGAGCTCCATCACAAAACACTGAGCTCCATCACAAAACACTGAGCTCCATCACAAAACACTGAGCTCCAACACAAAACACTGAGCTCCATCACAAAACACTGAGCTCCATCACAAAACACTGAGCTCCATCACAAAACACTGAGTTCCATCACAAAACACTGAGCTCCAACACAAAACACTGAGCTCCATCACAAAATACTGAGCTCCATCACAAAACACTGAGCTCCGTCACAAAACACTGAGCTCCATCACAAAACACTGAGCTCCAACACAAAACACTGAGCTCCATCACAAAACTCTGGTCTCCATCACAAAACACGGAGCTCCATCACAAAACACGGAGATCCATCACAAAACACTGAGCTCCATCACAAAACACTGAGCTCCATCACAAAACACTGAGCTCCCTCACAAAACTCTGATCTCCATCACAAAACACTGAGCTCTATCACAAGACACAGCCCCATCACAAAACACTGAGCTCCATCACAAAACACTGAGCTCCGTCACAAACCACTGAGCTCCGTCACAAACCACTGAGCTCCAAAACAAAACACTGAGCTCCATCACAAAACACTGAGCTCCATCACAATACACTGAGCTCCCTCACAAAACTCTGATCTCCATCACAAAACACTGAGCTCCATCACAAAACACTGAGCTCCATCACAAAACACTGAGTTCCATCACAAAACACTGAGCTCCGTCACAAAACTCTGAGCTCCATCACAAAACACTGAGCTCCATCCTGAAACCCTGAGCTCCATCACAAAACACTGAGCTCCATCACAAAACACTGAGCTGTGTCACACAACACTGAGCTCCATCACAAAACACTGAGCTCCATCACAAAACACTGAGCTCCATCACAAAACACTGAGCTCCAACACAAAACACTGAGCTCCATCACAAAACACTGAGCTCCTTGACAAACACTGAGCTCCATCACAAAACACTGAGCTCCACCACAAAACACTGAGCTCCGTCACAAAACATCGAGCTCCATCACAAAACACTGAGCTCCATCACAAAACACTGAGCTCCATCACAAAACACTGAGCTCTATCACAAAACACAGCCCCATCACAAAACACTAAGCTCCTTCACAAAACACTGAGCTCCGTCACAAACCACTGAGCTCCGTCACAAACCACTGAGCTCCTTCACAATACACTGAGCTCCAAAACAAAACACTGAGCTCCATCACAAAACACTGAGCTCCATCACAATACACTGAGCTCCCTCACAAAACTCTGATCTCCATCACAAAACACTGAGCTCCATCACAAAACACTGAGCTCCATCACAAAACACTGAGTTCCATCACAAAACACTGAGCTCCGTCACAAAACTCTGAGCTCCATCACAAAACACTGAGCTCCATCCTGAAACCCTGAGCTCCATCACAAAACACTGAGCTCCATCACAAAACACTGAGCTGTGTCACAAAACACTGAGCTCCATCACAAAACACTGAGCTCCATCACAAAACACTGAGCTCCATCACAAAACACTGAGCTCCAACACAAAACACTGAGCTCCATCACAAAACACTGAGCTCCATCACAAAACACTGAGCTCCATCACAAAACACTGAGCTCCATCACAAAACACTGAGCTCCAACACAAAACACTGAGCTCCATCACAAAACACTGAGCTCCAACACAAAACACTGAGCTCCATCACTAAATACTGAGCTCCATCACAAAACACTGAGCTCCGTCACAAAACACTGAGCTCCATCACAAAACACTGAGCTCCAACACAAAACACTGAGCTCCATCACAAAACTCTGGTCTCCATCACAAAACACGGAGCTCCATCACAAAACACGGAGATCCATCACAAAACACTGAGCTCCATCACAAAACACTGAGCTCCATCACAAAACACTGAGCTCCCTCACAAAACTCTGATCTCCATCACAAACCACTGAGCTCCAAAACAAAACACTGAGCTCCATCACAAAACACTGAGCTCCATCACAATACACTGAGCTCCCTCACAAAACTCTGATCTCCATCACAAAACACTGAGCTCCATCACAAAACACTGAGCTCCATCACAAAACACTGAGTTCCATCACAAAACACTGAGCTCCGACACAAACCTCTGAGCTCCATCCTGAAACCCTGAGCTCCATCCTGAAACCCTGAGCTCCATCACAAAACACTGAGCTCCATCACAAAACACTGAGCTGTGTCACACAACACTGAGCTCCATCACAAAACACTGAGCTCCATCACAAAACACTGAGCTCCATCACAAAACACTGAGCTCCAACACAAAACACTGAGCTCCATCACAAAACACTGAGCTCCTTGACAAACACTGAGCTCCATCACAAAACACTGAGCTCCACCACAAAACACTGAGCTCCGTCACTAAACATCGTGCTCCATCACAAAACACTGAGCTCCATCACAAAACACTGAGCTCCATCACAAAACACTGAGCTCCATCACAAAACACTGAGCTCCATCAGAAAACAGCGAGCTCCGTCACAAAACACCGAGCTCCATCACAAAACACCGAGCTCCATCACAAAACACCGAGCTCCATCACAAAACACTGAGCACCATCACAAAACTCTGAGCTCCATCACAAAACACTAAGCTCCATCAGAAAACACCGAGCTCCGTCACAAAACACCGAGCTCCATCACAAAACACCGAGCTCCATCACAAAACACTGAGCTCCGTCACAAAACGCTGAGTCACGTCACAAAACACTGAGTCACATCACAAAACACTGAGCTCCTTTACAAAACCCTGAGCTCCATCACAAAACTCCGAGCTCCATCACAAAACACCGAGCTCCATCACAAAACACCGAGCTCCATCACAAAACACTGAGCTCCATCACAAAACACTGAGCTCCATCACAAAACACTGAGCTCCATCACAAAACACTGAGCTCCATCAGAAAACAGCGAGCTCCGTCACAAAACACCGAGCTCCATCACAAAACACCGAGCTCCATCACAAAACACTGAGCTCCGTCACAAAACGCTGAGTCACGTCACAAAACACTGAGTCACGTCACAAAACACTGAGCTCCTTTACAAAACCCTGAGCTACATCACAAAACACTGAGCTCCGTCACAAAACACAGCTCCATCACAAAACACTGAGCTCCATCAGAAAACACCGAGCTCCATCAGAAAACACTAGAGCTCCATCACAAAACACTGAGCTCCATCACAAAACACTGAGCTCCATCACAAAACACCGAGCTCCATCACAAAACACCGAGCTCCATCACAAAACACCGAGCTCCATCACAAACCACCGAGCTCCGTCACAAAACGCTGAGTCACGTCACAAAACACTGAGTCACGTCACAAAACACTGAGCTCCTTTACAAAACCCTGAGCTCCATCACAAAACACCGAGCTCCATCACAAAACACTGAGCTCCATCACAAAACCCTGAGCTCCATCACAAAACACCGAGCTCCATCACAAAACACCGAGCTCCATCACAAACCACCGAGCTCCATCACAAAACACTGAGCTCCATCACAAAACACAGCTCCATCACAAAACACCGAGCTCCATCACAAAACACCGAGCTCCATCACAAAACACCGAGTTCCATCACAAAACACTGAGCTCCATCACAAAACACTGAGCTCCATCACAAAACACCGAGCTCCGTCACAAAACACTGAGCTCCATCACAAAACACTGAGCTCCATCACAAAACACTGAGCTCCATCACAAAACACCGAGCTCCATCACAAAACACCGAGCTCCATCACAAAACACCGAGTTCCATCACAAAACACTGAGCTCCATCACAAAACACCGAGCTCCATGACAAAACACTGAGCTCCATCACAAAACACCGATCTCCATCACAAAACACTGATCTCCATCACAAAACACTGAACTCCGTCACAAAACACTGAGCTCCGTCACAAAACACTGAGCTCCTTTACAAACAGTGAGCTCCATCATGAAACACTGAGCTCCATCACAAAACACTGAGCTCCATCACAAAACACTGAGCTGCATCACAAAACACTGAGCAGCATCACAAAACACAGCTCCTTTGCAAAGACTGAGCTCCATCACAAAAAACTGAGCTCCGTCACAAAACACTGAGCTCCGTCACAAAACACTGAGCTCGATCACTAAACACTGAGCTCCATCACAAAACACTGAGCTCCATCACAAAACACTGAGCTCCATCACAAAACACTGAGCTCCAACACAAAACACTGAGCTCCGTCACAAAACACTGAGCTCCAACACAAAACACTGAGCTCCATCACAAAACACCGAGCTCCATCACAAAACATTGAGCTCCATCACAAAACACTGAGCTCCAACACAAAACACTGAGCTCCATCACAAAACACTGAGCTCCGTCACAAAACACTGAGCTCCAACACAAAACACTGAGCTCCATCACAAAACACTGAGCTCCAACACAAAACACGGAGCTCCATCACAAAACACTGAGCTCCAACACAAAACACTGAGCTCCATCACAAAACACTGAGCTCCAACACAAAACACTGAGCTCCAACACAAAACACTGAGCTCCATCACAATACATAGTTCCGTCACGGAACATTAAGTTTCAATTCAAAACACTGAGCTGCACTAGAAAGCATTCCGCCCCACCACAAACCACGAAGCACCGCCACAAACCACTGAGCTCCATCACAAACCACCGAGCTCCATCACAAAACACTGAGCTCCATCACAAAACACTGAGCTCCATCACAAAACACTGAGCTCCATCACAAAACACTGAGCTCCGTCACAAAACACTGAGCTCCATCACAAAACACTGATCTCCATCACAAACTACCGAGCTCCTTCACAAAACACTGAGCTCCGTCACAAAACACTGAGCTCCATCACAAAACACTGAGCTCCATCACAAAACACTGAGCTCCATCTCAAAACACTGAGCTCCATCTCAAAACACTGAGCTCCGTCACAAAACACTGAGCTCCATCACAAAACACTGAGCTCCATCAGAAAACACTGAGCTCCATCACAAAACACTGAGCACCATCACAAAACACCGAGCTCCGTCACAAAACACTGAGCTCCATCAGAAAACACTGAGCTCCATCACAAAATACTGAGCTCCATCAGAAAACACTGAGCTCCGTCACAAAACACTGAGCTCCGTCACAAAACACTGAGCTCCGTCACAAAACACTGAGCTCCGTCACAAAACACTGAGCTCCATCACAAAACACTGAGCTCCATCACAAAACACTGAGCTCCATCACAAAACACAGCTCCATCACAAAACACTGAGCTCCGTCACAAAACACTGAGCTCCGTCACAAAACACTGAACTCCATCACAAAACACTGAGCTCCATCCTGAAACACTGAGCTCCATCACAAAACACTGAGCTTCAACACAAAGCACAGAGCTTCAACACAAAACACTGAGCTCCATCACAAAACACTGAGCTCCATCACAAAACTCTGAGCTCCATCACAAAACACTGAGCTCCATCACAAAACACTGAGCTCCATCACAAAACACTGAGCTCCATCACAAAACACTGAGCTCCATCACTAAACACCGAGTTCCATCACAAAACACCGAGCTCCATGACAAAACACTGAGCTCTATCACAAAACACTGAGCTCCATCACAAAACACTGAGCTCCATCAGAAAACACCGATCTCCCTCACAAATCTCCGAGCTCCATCACAAAACACTGAGCTCCGTCACAAAACACTGAGCTCCGTCACAAAACACTGAGCTCCGTCACAAAACACTGAGCTCCGTCTCAAAACACTGAGCTCCATCACAAAACACTGAGCTCCATCACAAAACACTGAGCTCCATCACAAGACACTGAGCTGCATCACAAAACACTGAGCTCCTTGACAAAGACTGAGCTCCATCACAAAACACTGAGCTCCGTCACAAAACACTGAGCTCCAACACAAAACACTGAGCTCCATCACAAAACACTGAGCTCCAACACAAAACACTGAGCTCCATCACAAAACACTGAGCTCCAACACAAAACACTGAGCTCCATCACAAAACACTGAGCTCCATCACAATACACAGTTCCGTCACGGAACATTACGTTTCAATTCAAAACACTGAGCTGCACTAGAAGCATTCTGCCCCACCACAAACCACGAAGCAACGCCACAAACCACCGAGCTCCATCACAAAACACTGAGCTCCATCACAAACCACTGAGCTCCATCACAAAACACTGAGCTCCATCACAAACCACCGAGCTCCATCACAAGACACCGAGCTCCATCACAAAACACTGAGCTCCATCACAAAACACTGAGCTCCATCACAAAACACCGAGCTCCATCACAAAACACCGAGCTCCATCACAAAACACCGAGCTCCATCACAAAACACCGAGCTCCATCACAAAACACTGAGCTCCATCACAAAACACCGAGCTCCATCACAAACCACCGAGCTCCTTCACAAAACACCGAGCTCCATCACAAAACACTGAGCTCCATCACAAAACACTGAGCTCCATCACAAAACACTGAGCTCCATCACAAAACACTGAGCTCCATCAGAAAACAGCGAGCTCCGTCACAAAACACCGAGCTCCATCACAAAACACCGAGCTCCATCACAAAACACTGAGCTCCATCACAAAACACTGAGCTCCATCACAAAACACTGAGCTCCATCACAAAACACAAGCTCCATCAGAAAACAGCGAGCTCCGTCACAAAACACCGAGCTCCATCACAAAACACCGAGCTCCATCACAAAACACTGAGCTCCGTCACAAAACGCTGAGTCACGTCACAAAACACTGAGTCACGTCACAAAACACTGAGCTCCTTTACAAAACCCTGAGCTCCATCACAAAACACCGAGCTCCATCACAAAACACCGAGCTCCATCACAAAACACCGAGCTCCATCACAAAACACTGAGCTCCATCACAAAACACTGAGCTCCATCACAAAACACTGAGCTCCATCAGAAAACAGCGAGCTCCGTCACAAAACACCGAGCTCCATCACAAAACACCGAGCTCCATCACAAAACACTGAGCTCCGTCACAAAACGCTGAGTCACGTCACAAAACACTGAGTCACGTCACAAAACACTGAGCTCCTTTACAAAACCCTGAGCTACATCACAAAACACTGAGCTCCGTCACAAAACACAGCTCCATCACAAAACACAGCTCCATCACAAAACCCTGAGCTCCATCACAAAACACCGAGCTCCATCACAAAACACCGAGCTCCATCACAAACCACCGAGCTCCATCACAAAACACTGAGCTCCATCACAAAACACAGCTCCATCACAAAACACCGAGCTCCATCACAAAACACCGAGCTCCATCACAAAACACCGAGCTCCATCACAAAACCCTGAGCTCCATCACAAAACACTGAGCTCCATCACAAAACACTGAGCTCCATCACAAAACACTGAGCTCCATCACAAAACACCGAGCTCCATCACAAAACACCGAGCTCCATCACAAAACACCGAGTTCCATCACAAAACACCGAGCTCCATCACAAAACACCGAGCTCCATCACAAAACACCGAGCTCCATGACAAAACACAGAGCTCCATCACAAAACACTGAGCTGCATCACAAAACACTGAGCTGCATCACAAAACACTGAGTTCCTTTGCAAAGACTGAGCTCCATCACAAAAAACTGAGCTCCGTTACAAAACACTGAGCTCCGTCACAAAACACTGAGCTCCATCACTAAACACTGAGCTCCATCACAAAACACTGAGCTCCATCACAAAACACTGAGCTCCATCACAAAACACTGAGCTCCAACACAAAACACTGAGCTCCGTCACAAAACACTGAGCTCCAACACAAAACACTGAGCTCCATCACAAAACACCGAGCTCCATCACAAAACATTGAGCTCCATCACAAAACACTGAGCTCCAACACAAAACACTGAGCTCCATCACAAAACACTGAGCTCCGTCACAAAACACTGAGCTCCAACACAAAACACTGAGCTCCATCACAAAACACTGAGCTCCAACACAAAACACTGAGCTCCATCACAAAACACTGAGCTCCAACACAAAACACTGAGCTCCATCACAAAACACTGAGCTCCAACACAAAACACTGAGCTCCATCACAAAACACTGAGCTCCAACACAAAACACTGAGCTCCATCACAATACATAGTTCCGTCACGGAACATTAAGTTTCAATTCAAAACACTGAGCTGCACTAGAAAGCATTCCGCCCCACCACAAACCACGAAGCACCGCCACAAACCACTGAGCTCCATCACAAACCACCGAGCTCCATCACAAAACACTGAGCTCCATCACAAAACACTGAGCTCCATCACAAAACACTGAGCTCCGTCACAAAACACTGAGCTCCGTCACAAAACACTGAGCTCCGTCACAAAACACTGAGCTCCATCACAAAACACTGATCTGCATCACAAACCACCGAGCTCCTTCACAAAACACTGAGCTCCGTCACAAAACACGGAGCTCCATCACAAAACACTGAGCTCCATCACAAAACACTGAGCTCCATCTCAAAACACTGAGCTCCATCTCAAAACACTGAGCTCCGTCACAAAACACTGAGCTCCATCACAAAACACTGAGCTCCATCAGAAAACACTGAGCTCCATCACAAAACACTGAGCACCATCACAAAACACCGAGCTTCATCACAAAACACTGAGCTCCGTCACAAAACACTGAGCTCCGTCACAAAACACTGAGCTCCATCAGAAAACACAGCTCCATCACAAAATACTGAGCTCCATCAGAAAACACTGAGCTCCGTCACAAAACACTGAGCTCCGTCACAAAACACTGAGCTCCGTCACAAAACACTAAGCTCCGTCACAAAACACTGAGCTCCATCACAAAACACTGAGCTCCGTCACAAAACACTGAGCTCCAACACAAAACACTGAGCTCCATCACAAAACACTGAGCTCCATCACAAAACACTGAGCTCCAACACAAAACACTGAGCTCCGTCACAAAACACTGAGCTCCATCACAAAACACTGAGCTCCATCCTGAAACACTGAGCTCCATCACAAAACACTGAGCTTCAACACAAAGCACAGAGCTTCAACACAAAACACTGAGCTCCATCACAAAACACTGAGCTCCATCACAAAACTCTGAGCTCCATCACAAAACACTGAGCTCCATCACAAAACACTGAGCTCCATCACAAAACACTGAGCTCCATCACAAAACACCGAGTTCCATCACAAAACACCGAGCTCCATGACAAAACACTGAGCTCCATCACAAAACACTGAGCTCCATCACAAAACACTGAGCTCCATCACAAAACACTGAGCTCCGTCACAAAACACTGAGCTCCATCACAAAACACTGATCTCCATCACAAACCACCGAGCTCCTTCACAAAACACTGAGCTCCGTCACAAAACACTGAGCTCCATCACAAAACACTGAGCTCCATCACAAAACACTGAGCTCCATCTCAAAACACTGAGCTCCATCAGAAAACACTGAGCTCCATCACAAAACACTGAGCACCATCACAAAACACCGAGCTCCGTCACAAAACACTGAGCTCCATCAGAAAACACTGAGCTCCATCACAAAATACTGAGCTCCATCAGAAAACACTGAGCTCCGTCACAAAACACTGAGCTCCGTCACAAAACACTGAGCTCCGTCACAAAACACTGAGCTCCGTCACAAAACACTGAGCTCCGTCACAAAACACTGAGCTCCATCACAAAACACTGAGCTCCATCACAAAACACTGAGCTCCATCACAAAACACAGCTCCATCACAAAACACTGAGCTCCGTCACAAAACACTGAGCTCCGTCACAAAACACTGAACTCCATCACAAAACACTGAGCTCCATCCTGAAACACTGAGCTCTATCACAAAACACTGAGCTTCAACACAAAGCACAGAGCTTCAACACAAAACACTGAGCTCCATCACAAAACACTGAGCTCCATCACAAAACTCTGAGCTCCATCACAAAACACTGAGCTCCATCACAAAACACTGAGCTCCATCACAAAACACTGAGCTCCATCACAAAACACTGAGCTCCATCACAAAACACTGAGCTCCATCACTAAACACCGAGTTCCATCACAAAACACCGAGCTCCATGACAAAACACTGAGCTCTATCACAAAACACTGAGCTCCATCACAAAACACTGAGCTCCATCAGAAAACACCGATCTCCATCACAAAACTCCGAGCTCCATCACAAAACACTGAGCTCCGTCACAAAACACTGAGCTCCGTCACAAAACACTGAGCTCCGTCTCAAAACACTGAGCTCCATCACAAAACACTGAGCTCCATCACAAAACACTGAGCTCCATCACAAAACACTGAGCTCCATCACAAGACACTGAGCTGCATCACAAAACACTGAGCTCCTTGACAAAGACTGAGCTCCATCACAAAACACTGAGCTCTGTCACAAAACACTGAGCTCCAACACAAAACACTGAGCTCCATCACAAAACACTGAGCTCCAACACAAAACACTGAGCTCCATCACAAAACACTGAGCTCCAACACAAAACACTGAGCTCCATCACAAAACACTGAGCTCCATCACAATACACAGTTCCGTCACGGAACATTACGTTTCAATTCAAAACACTGAGCTGCACTAGAAGCATTCTGCCCCACCACAAACCACGAAGCAACGCCACAAACCACCGAGCTCCAACACAAAACACTGAGCTCCATCACAAACCACCGAGCTCCATCACAAAACACTGAGCGCCATCACAAACCACTGAGCTCCATCACAAAACACTGAGCTCCATCACAAACCACCGAGCTCCATCACAAGACACCGAGCTCCATCACAAGACACTGAGCTCCATCACAAAAGACTGAGCTCCATCACAAAACACCGAGCTCCATCACAAAACACCGAGCTCCATCACAAAACACTGAGCTCCATCACAAAACACTGAGCTCCATCACAAAACACCGAGCTCCATCACAAACCACCGAGCTCCTTCACAAAACACCGAGCTCCATCACAAAACACTGAGCTCCATCACAAAACACTGAGCTCCATCACAAAACACTGAGCTCCATCACAAAACACTGAGCTCCATCAGAAAACAGCGAGCTCCGTCACAAAACACCGAGCTCCATCACAAAGCACCGAGCTCCATCACAAAACACTGAGCTCCATCACAAAACACTGAGCTCCATCACAAAACACTGAGCTCCATCACAAAACACTGAGCTCCATCAGAAAACAGCGAGCTCCGTCACAAAACACCGAGCTCCATCACAAAACACCGAGCTCCATCACAAAACACTGAGCTCCGTCACAAAACGCTGAGTCACGTCACAAAACACTGAGTCACGTCACAAAACACTGAGCTCCTTTACAAAACCCTGAGCTCCATCACAAAACACCGAGCTCCATCACAAAACACCGAGCTCCATCACAAAACACTGAGCTCCATCACAAAACACTGAGCTCCATCACAAAACACTGAGCTCCATCAGAAAACAGCGAGCTCCGTCACAAAACACCGAGCTCCATCACAAAACACCGAGCTCCATCACAAAACACTGAGCTCCGTCACAAAACGCTGAGTCACGTCACAAAACACTGAGTCACGTCACAAAACACTGAGCTCCTTTACAAAACCCTGAGCTACATCACAAAACACTGAGCTCCGTCACAAAACACAGCTCCATCACAAAACACAGCTCCATCACAAAACCCTGAGCTCCATCACAAAACACCGAGCTCCATCACAAAACACCGAGCTCCATCACAAACCACCGAGCTCCATCACAAAACACTGAGCTCCATCACAAAACACAGCTCCATCACAAAACACCGAGCTCCATCACAAAACACCGAGCTCCATCACAAAACACCGAGCTCCATCACAAAACACCGAGCTCCATCACAAAACCCTGAGCTCCATCACAAAACACTGAGCTCCATCAGAAAACAGCGAGCTCCGTCACAAAACACCGAGCTCCATCACAAAACACCGAGCTACGTCACAAAACACTGAGCTCCGTCACAAAACGCTGAGTCACGTCACAAAACACTGAGTCACGTCACAAAACACTGAGCTCCTTTACAAAACCCTGAGCTACATCACAAAACACTGAGCTCCGTCACAAAACACAGCTCCATCACAAAACACAGCTCCATCACAAAACCCTGAGCTCCATCACAAAACACCGAGCTCCATCACAAAACACCGAGCTCCATCACAAACCACCGAGCTCCATCACAAAACACTGAGCTCCATCACAAAACACAGCTCCATCACAAAACACCGAGCTCCATCACAAAACACCGAGCTCCATCACAAAACACCGAGCTCCATCACAAAACCCTGAGCTCCATCACAAAACACTGAGCTCCGTCACAAAACACCGAGCTCCGTCACAAAACACTGAGCTCCATCACAAAACACTGAGCTCCATCACAAAACACTGAGCTCCATCACAAAACACCGAGCTCCATCACAAAACACCGAGCTCCATCACAAAACACCGAGTTCCATCACAAAACACCGAGCTCCATCACAAAACACCGAGCTCCATGACAAAACACTGAGCTCCATCACAAAACACTGAGCTGCATCACAAAACACTGAGCTGCATCACAAAACACTGAGCTCCTTTGCAAAGACTGAGCTCCATCACAAAAAACTGAGCTCCGTTACAAAACACTGAGCTCCGTCACAAAACACTGAGCTCCATCACTAAACACTGAGCTCCATCACAAAACACTGAGCTCCATCACAAAACACTGAGCTCCATCACAAAACACTGAGCTCCAACACAAAACACTGAGCTCCGTCACAAAACACTGAGCTCCAACACAAAACACTGAGCTCCATCACAAAACACCGAGCTCCATCACAAAACATTGAGCTCCATCACAAAACACTGAGCTCCAACACAAAACACTGAGCTCCATCACAAAACACTGAGCTCCGTCACAAAACACTGAGCTCCAACACAAAACACTGAGCTCCATCACAAAACACTGATCTCCATCACAAACCACCGAGCTCCTTCACAAAACACTGAGCTCCATCACAAAACACTGAGCTCCATCACAAAACACTGAGCTCCATCACTAAACACCGAGTTCCATCACAAAACACCGAGCTCCATGACAAAACACTGAGCTCTATCACAAAACACTGAGCTCCATCACAAAACACTGAGCTCCATCAGAAAACACCGATCTCCATCACAAAACTCCGAGCTCCATCACAAAACACTGAGCTCCGTCACAAAACACTGAGCTCCGTCACAAAACACTGAGCTCCGTCTCAAAACACTGAGCTCCATCACAAAACACTGAGCTCCATCACAAAACACTGAGCTCCATCACAAGACACTGAGCTGCATCACAAAACACTGAGCTCCTTGACAAAGACTGAGCTCCATCACAAAACACTGAGCTCCGTCACAAAACACTGAGCTCCAACACAAAACACTGAGCTCCAACACAAAACACTGAGCTCCATCACAAAACACTGAGCTCCAACACAAAACACTGAGCTCCGTCACAAAACACTGAGCTCCATCACAAAACACTGAGCTCCATCCTGAAACACTGAGCTCCATCACAAAACACTGAGCTTCAACACAAAGCACAGAGCTTCAACACAAAACACTGAGCTCCATCACAAAACACTGAGCTCCATCACAAAACTCTGAGCTCCATCACAAAACACTGAGCTCCATCACAAAACACTGAGCTCCATCACAAAACACTGAGCTCCATCACAAAACACCGAGTTCCATCACAAAACACCGAGCTCCATGACAAAACACTGAGCTCCATCACAAAACACTGAGCTCCATCACAAAACACTGAGCTCCATCACAAAACACTGAGCTCCGTCACAAAACACTGAGCTCCATCACAAAACACTGATCTCCATCACAAACCACCGAGCTCCTTCACAAAACACTGAGCTCCGTCACAAAACACTGAGCTCCATCACAAAACACTGAGCTCCATCACAAAACACTGAGCTCCATCTCAAAACACTGAGCTCCATCTCAAAACACTGAGCTCCGTCACAAAACACTGAGCTCCATCACAAAACACTGAGCTCCATCAGAAAACACTGAGCTCCATCACAAAACACTGAGCACCATCACAAAACACCGAGCTCCGTCACAAAACACTGAGCTCCATCAGAAAACACTGAGCTCCATCACAAAATACTGAGCTCCATCAGAAAACACTGAGCTCCGTCACAAAACACTGAGCTCCGTCACAAAACACTGAGCTCCGTCACAAAACACTGAGCTCCGTCACAAAACACTGAGCTCCATCACAAAACACTGAGCTCCATCACAAAACACTGAGCTCCATCACAAAACACAGCTCCATCACAAAACACTGAGCTCCGTCACAAAACACTGAGCTCCGTCACAAAACACTGAACTCCATCACAAAACACTGAGCTCCATCCTGAAACACTGAGCTCCATCACAAAACACTGAGCTTCAACACAAAGCACAGAGCTTCAACACAAAACACTGAGCTCCATCACAAAACACTGAGCTCCATCACAAAACTCTGAGCTCCATCACAAAACACTGAGCTCCATCACAAAACACTGAGCTCCATCACAAAACACTGAGCTCCATCACAAAACACTGAGCTCCATCACTAAACACCGAGTTCCATCACAAAACACCGAGCTCCATGACAAAACACTGAGCTCTATCACAAAACACTGAGCTCCATCACAAAACACTGAGCTCCATCAGAAAACACCGATCTCCATCACAAAACTCCGAGCTCCATCACAAAACACTGAGCTCCGTCACAAAACACTGAGCTCCGTCACAAAACACTGAGCTCCGTCTCAAAACACTGAGCTCCATCACAAAACACTGAGCTCCATCACAAAACACTGAGCTCCATCACAAGACACTGAGCTGCATCACAAAACACTGAGCTCCTTGACAAAGACTGAGCTCCATCACAAAACACTGAGCTCTGTCACAAAACACTGAGCTCCAACACAAAACACTGAGCTCCATCACAAAACACTGAGCTCCAACACAAAACACTGAGCTCCATCACAAAACACTGAGCTCCAACACAAAACACTGAGCTCCATCACAAAACACTGAGCTCCATCACAATACACAGTTCCGTCACGGAACATTACGTTTCAATTCAAAACACTGAGCTGCACTAGAAGCATTCTGCCCCACCACAAACCACGAAGCAACGCCACAAACCACCGAGCTCCAACACAAAACACTGAGCTCCATCACAAACCACCGAGCTCCATCACAAAACACTGAGCTCCATCACAAACCACTGAGCTCCATCACAAAACACTGAGCTCCATCACAAAACACCGAGCTCCATCACAAGACACCGAGCTCCATCACAAAACACTGAGCTCCATCACAAAACACTGAGCTCCATCACAAAACACCGAGCTCCATCACAAAACACCGAGCTCCATCACAAAACACCGAGCTCCATCACAAAACACCGAGCTCCATCACAAAACACTGAGCTCCATCACAAAACACCGAGCTCCATCACAAACCACCGAGCTCCTTCACAAAACACCGAGCTCCATCACAAAACACTGAGCTCCATCACAAAACACTGAGCTCCATCACAAAACACTGAGCTCCATCACAAAACACCGAGCTCCATCACAAAACACTGAGCTCCGTCACAAAACGCTGAGTCACGTCACAAAACACTGAGTCACGTCACAAAACACTGAGCTCCTTTACAAAACCCTGAGCTCCATCACAAAACACCGAGCTCCATCACAAAACACCAAGCTCCATCACAAAACACCGAGCTCCATCACAAAACACTGAGCTCCATCACAAAACACTGAGCTCCATCACAAAACACTGAGCTCCATCAGAAAACAGCGAGCTCCGTCACAAAACACCGAGCTCCATCACAAAACACCGAGCTCCATCACAAAACACTGAGCTCCGTCACAAAACGCTGAGTCACGTCACAAAACACTGAGTCACGTCACAAAACACTGAGCTCCTTTACAAAACCCTGAGCTACATCACAAAACACTGAGCTCCGTCACAAAACACAGCTCCATCACAAAACACAGCTCCATCACAAAACCCTGAGCTCCATCACAAAACACCGAGCTCCATCACAAAACACCGAGCTCCATCACAAACCACCGAGCTCCATCACAAAACACTGAGCTCCATCACAAAACACAGCTCCATCACAAAACACCGAGCTCCATCACAAAACACCGAGCTCCATCACAAAACACCGAGCTCCATCACAAAACCCTGAGCTCCATCACAAAACACTGAGCTCCATCACAAAACACCGAGCTCCGTCACAAAACACCGAGCTCCGTCACAAAACACTGAGCTCCATCACAAAACACTGAGCTCCATCACAAAACACTGAGCTCCATCACAAAACACCGAGCTCCATCACAAAACACCGAGCTCCATCACAAAACACCGAGCTCCATCACAAAACACCGAGCTCCATGACAAAACACTGAGCTCCATCACAAAACACTGAGCTGCATCACAAAACACTGAGCTGCATCACAAAACACTGAGCTCCTTTGCAAAGACTGAGCTCCATCACAAAAAACTGAGCTCCGTTACAAAACACTGAGCTCCGTCACAAAACACTGAGCTCCATCACTAAACACTGAGCTCCATCACAAAACACTGAGCTCCATCACAAAACACTGAGCTCCATCACAAAACACTGAGCTCCAACACAAAACACTGAGCTCCGTCACAAAACACTGAGCTCCAACACAAAACACTGAGCTCCATCACAAAACACCGAGCTCCATCACAAAACATTGAGCTCCATCACAAAACACTGAGCTCCAACACAAAACACTGAGCTCCATCACAAAACACTGAGCTCCGTCACAAAACACTGAGCTCCAACACAAAACACTGAGCTCCATCACAAAACACTGATCTCCATCACAAACCACCGAGCTCCTTCACAAAACACTGAGCTCCGTCACAAAACACTGAGCTCCATCACAAAACACTGAGCTCCATCACAAAACACTGAGCTCCATCTCAAAACACTGAGCTCCATCTCAAAACACTGAGCTCCGTCACAAAACACTGAGCTCCATCACAAAACACTGAGCACCATCACAAAACACCGAGCTCCGTCACAAAACACTGAGCTCCATCAGAAAACACTGAGCTCCATCACAAAATACTGAGCTCCATCAGAAAACACTGAGCTCCGTCACAAAACACTGAGCTCCGTCACAAAACACTGAGCTCCGTCACAAAACACTGAGCTCCGTCACAAAACACTGAGCTCCATCACAAAACACTGAGCTCCATCACAAAACACTGAGCTCCATCACAAAACACAGCTCCATCACAAAACACTGAGCTCCGTCACAAAACACTGAGCTCTGTCACAAAACACTGAACTCCATCACAAAACACTGAGCTCCATCCTGAAACACTGAGCTCCATCACAAAACACTGAGCTTCAACACAAAGCACAGAGCTTCAACACAAAACACTGAGCTCCATCACAAAACACTGAGCTCCATCACAAAACTCTGAGCTCCATCACAAAACACTGAGCTCCATCACAAAACACTGAGCTCCATCACAAAACACTGAGCTCCATCACAAAACACTGAGCACCATCACAAAACACCGAGCTCCGTCACAAAACACTGAGCTCCATCAGAAAACACTGAGCTCCATCACAAAATACTGAGCTCCATCAGAAAACACTGAGCTCCGTCACAAAACACTGAGCTCCGTCACAAAACACTGAGCTCCGTCACAAAACACTGAGCTCCGTCACAAAACACTGAGCTCCATCACAAAACACTGAGCTCCATCACAAAACACTGAGCTCCATCACAAAACACAGCTCCATCACAAAACACTGAGCTCCGTCACAAAACACTGAGCTCCGTCACAAAACACTGAACTCCATCACAAAACACTGAGCTCCATCCTGAAACACTGAGCTCCATCACAAAACACTGAGCTTCAACACAAAGCACAGAGCTTCAACACAAAACACTGAGCTCCATCACAAAACACTGAGCTCCATCACAAAACTCTGAGCTCCATCACAAAACACTGAGCTCCATCACAAAACACTGAGCTCCATCACAAAACACTGAGCTCCATCACAAAACACTGAGCTCCATCACTAAACACCGAGTTCCATCACAAAACACCGAGCTCCATGACAAAACACTGAGCTCTATCACAAAACACTGAGCTCCATCACAAAACACTGAGCTCCATCAGAAAACACCGATCTCCATCACAAAACTCCGAGCTCCATCACAAAACACTGAGCTCCGTCACAAAACACTGAGCTCCGTCACAAAACACTGAGCTCCGTCTCAAAACACTGAGCTCCATCACAAAACACTGAGCTCCATCACAAAACACTGAGCTCCATCACAAGACACTGAGCTGCATCACAAAACACTGAGCTCCTTGACAAAGACTGAGCTCCATCACAAAACACTGAGCTCTGTCACAAAACACTGAGCTCCAACACAAAACACTGAGCTCCATCACAAAACACTGAGCTCCAACACAAAACACTGAGCTCCATCACAAAACACTGAGCTCCAACACAAAACACTGAGCTCCATCACAAAACACTGAGCTCCATCACAATACACAGTTCCGTCACGGAACATTACGTTTCAATTCAAAACACTGAGCTGCACTAGAAGCATTCTGCCCCACCACAAACCACGAAGCAACGCCACAAACCACCGAGCTCCAACACAAAACACTGAGCTCCATCACAAACCACCGAGCTCCATCACAAAACACTGAGCTCCATCACAAACCACTGAGCTCCATCACAAAACACTGAGCTCCATCACAAACCACCGAGCTCCATCACAAGACACCGAGCTCCATCACAAAACACTGAGCTCCATCACAAAACACTGAGCTCCATCACAAAACACCGAGCTCCATCACAAAACACCGAGCTCCATCACAAAACACCGAGCTCCATCACAAAACACTGAGCTCCATCACAAAACACTGAGCTCCATCACAAAACACCGAGCTCCATCACAAACCACCGAGCTCCTTCACAAAACACCGAGCTCCATCACAAAACACTGAGCTCCATCACAAAACACTGAGCTCCATCACAAAACACTGAGCTCCATCACAAAACACTGAGCTCCATCAGAAAACAGCGAGCTCCGTCACAAAACACCGAGCTCCATCACAAAACACCGAGCTCCATCACAAAACACTGAGCTCCATCACAAAACACTGAGCTCCATCACAAAACACTGAGCTCCATCACAAAACACTGAGCTCCATCAGAAAACAGCGAGCTCCGTCACAAAACACCGAGCTCCATCACAAAACACCGAGCTCCATCACAAAACACTGAGCTCCGTCACAAAACGCTGAGTCACGTCACAAAACACTGAGTCACGTCACAAAACACTGAGCTCCTTTACAAAACCCTGAGCTCCATCACAAAACACCGAGCTCCATCACAAAACACCGAGCTCCATCACAAAACACCGAGCTCCATCACAAAACACTGAACTCCATCACAAAACACTGAGCTCCATCACAAAACACTGAGCTCCATCACAAAACACTGAGCTCCATCAGAAAACAGCGAGCTCCGTCACAAAACACCGAGCTCCATCACAAAACACCGAGCTCCATCACAAAACACTGAGCTCCGTCACAAAACGCTGAGTCACGTCACAAAACACTGAGTCACGTCACAAAACACTGAGCTCCTTTACAAAACCCTGAGCTACATCACAAAACACTGAGCTCCGTCACAAAACACAGCTCCATCACAAAACACAGCTCCATCACAAAACCCTGAGCTCCATCACAAAACACCGAGCTCCATCACAAAACACCGAGCTCCATCACAAACCACCGAGCTCCATCACAAAACACTGAGCTCCATCACAAAACACAGCTCCATCACAAAACACCGAGCTCCATCACAAAACACCGAGCTCCATCACAAAACACCGAGCTCCATCACAAAACCCTGAGCTCCATCACAAAACACTGAGCTCCATCACAAAACACCGAGCTCCGTCACAAAACACTGAGCTCCATCACAAAACACTGAGCTCCATCACAAAACACTGAGCTCCATCACAAAACACCGAGCTCCATCACAAAACACCGAGCTCCATCACAAAACACCGAGTTCCATCACAAAACACCGAGCTCCATCACAAAACACCGAGCTCCATGACAAAACACTGAGCTCCATCACAAAACACTGAGCTGCATCACAAAACACTGAGCTGCATCACAAAACACTGAGCTCCTTTGCAAAGACTGAGCTCCATCACAAAAAACTGAGCTCCGTTACAAAACACTGAGCTCCGTCACAAAACACTGAGCTCCATCACTAAACACTGAGCTCCATCACAAAACACTGAGCTCCATCACAAAACACTGAGCTCCATCACAAAACACTGAGCTCCAACACAAAACACTGAGCTCCGTCACAAAACACTGAGCTCCAACACAAAACACTGAGCTCCATCACAAAACACCGAGCTCCATCACAAAACATTGAGCTCCATCACAAAACACTGAGCTCCAACACAAAACACTGAGCTCCATCACAAAACACTGAGCTCCGTCACAAAACACTGAGCTCCAACACAAAACACTGAGCTCCATCACAAAACACTGATCTCCATCACAAACCACCGAGCTCCTTCACAAAACACTGAGCTCCATCACAAAACACTGAGCTCCATCACAAAACACTGAGCTCCATCACTAAACACCGAGTTCCATCACAAAACACCGAGCTCCATGACAAAACACTGAGCTCTATCACAAAACACTGAGCTCCATCACAAAACACTGAGCTCCATCAGAAAACACCGATCTCCATCACAAAACTCCGAGCTCCATCACAAAACACTGAGCTCCGTCACAAAACACTGAGCTCCGTCACAAAACACTGAGCTCCGTCTCAAAACACTGAGCTCCATCACAAAACACTGAGCTCCATCACAAAACACTGAGCTCCATCACAAGACACTGAGCTGCATCACAAAACACTGAGCTCCTTGACAAAGACTGAGCTCCATCACAAAACACTGAGCTCCGTCACAAAACACTGAGCTCCAACACAAAACACTGAGCTCCATCACAAAACACTGAGCTCCAACACAAAACACTGAGCTCCGTCACAAAACACTGAGCTCCATCACAAAACACTGAGCTCCATCCTGAAACACTGAGCTCCATCACAAAACACTGAGCTTCAACACAAAGCACAGAGCTTCAACACAAAACACTGAGCTCCATCACAAAACACTGAGCTCCATCACAAAACTCTGAGCTCCATCACAAAACACTGAGCTCCATGACAAAACACTGAGCTCCATCACAAAACACTGAGCTCCATCACAAAACACTGAGCTCCATCACAAAACACTGAGCTCCGTCACAAAACACTGAGCTCCATCACAAAACACTGATCTCCATCACAAACCACCGAGCTCCTTCACAAAACACTGAGCTCCGTCACAAAACACTGAGCTCCATCACAAAACACTGAGCTCCATCACAAAACACTGAGCTCCATCTCAAAACACTGAGCTCCATCTCAAAACACTGAGCTCCGTCACAAAACACTGAGCTCCATCACAAAACACTGAGCTCCATCAGAAAACACTGAGCTCCATCACAAAACACTGAGCACCATCACAAAACACCGAGCTCCGTCACAAAACACTGAGCTCCATCAGAAAACACTGAGCTCCATCACAAAATACTGAGCTCCATCAGAAAACACTGAGCTCCGTCACAAAACACTGAGCTCCGTCACAAAACACTGAGCTCCGTCACAAAACACTGAGCTCCATCACAAAACACAGCTCCATCACAAAACACTGAGCTCCGTCACAAAACACTGAGCTCCGTCACAAAACACTGAACTCCATCACAAAACACTGAGCTCCATCCTGAAACACTGAGCTCCATCACAAAACACTGAGCTTCAACACAAAGCACAGAGCTTCAACACAAAACACTGAGCTCCATCACAAAACACTGAGCTCCATCACAAAACTCTGAGCTCCATCACAAAACACTGAGCTCCATCACAAAACACTGAGCTCCATCACAAAACACTGAGCTCCATCACAAAACACTGAGCTCCATCACTAAACACCGAGTTCCATCACAAAACACCGAGCTCCATGACAAAACACTGAGCTCTATCACAAAACACTGAGCTCCATCACAAAACACTGAGCTCCATCAGAAAACACCGATCTCCATCACAAAACTCCGAGCTCCATCACAAAACACTGAGCTCCGTCACAAAACACTGAGCTCCGTCACAAAACACTGAGCTCCATCTCAAAACACTGAGCTCCATCACAAAACACTGAGCTCCATCACAAAACACTGAGCTCCATCACAAGACACTGAGCTGCATCACAAAACACTGAGCTCCTTGACAAAGACTGAGCTCCATCACAAAACACTGAGCTCTGTCACAAAACACTGAGCTCCAACACAAAACACTGAGCTCCATCACAAAACACTGAGCTCCAACACAAAACACTGAGCTCCATCACAAAACACTGAGCTCCAACACAAAACACTGAGCTCCATCACAAAACACTGAGCTCCATCACAATACACAGTTCCGTCACGGAACATTACGTTTCAATTCAAAACACTGAGCTGCACTAGAAGCATTCTGCCCCACCACAAACCACAAAGCAACGCCACAAACCACCGAGCTCCAACACAAAACACTGAGCTCCATCACAAACCACCGAGCTCCATCACAAAACACTGAGCTCCATCACAAACCACTGAGCTCCATCACAAAACACTGAGCTCCATCACAAACCACCGAACTCCATCACAAGACACCGAGCTCCATCACAAAACACTGAGCTCCATCACAAAACACTGAGCTCCATCACAAAACACCGAGCTCCATCACAAAACACCGAGCTCCATCACAAAACACTGAGCTCCGTCACAAAACGCTGAGTCACGTCACAAAACACTGAGTCACGTCACAAAACACTGAGCTCCTTTACAAAACCCTGAGCTCCATCACAAAACACCGAGCTCCATCACAAAACACCGAGCTCCATCACAAAACACCGAGCTCCATCACAAAACACTGAGCTCCATCACAAAACACTGAGCTCCATCACAAAACACTGAGCTCCATCAGAAAACAGCGAGCTCCGTCACAAAACACCGAGCTCCATCACAAAACACCGAGCTCCATCACAAAACACTGAGCTCCGTCACAAAACGCTGAGTCACGTCACAAAACACTGAGTCACGTCACAAAACACTGAGCTCCTTTACAAAACCCTGAGCTACATCACAAAACACTGAGCTCCGTCACAAAACACAGCTCCATCACAAAACACAGCTCCATCACAAAACCCTGAGCTCCATCACAAAACACCGAGCTCCATCACAAAACACTGAGCTCCATCACAAACCACCGAGCTCCATCACAAAACACTGAGCTCCATCACAAAACACAGCTCCATCACAAAACACCGAGCTCCATCACAAAACACCGAGCTCCATCACAAAACACCGAGCTCCATCACAAAACACCGAGCTCCATCACAAAACCCTGAGCTCCATCACAAAACACTGAGCTCCATCACAAAACACCGAGCTCCGTCACAAAACACCGAGCTCCGTCACAAAACACCGAGCTCCATCACAAAACACTGAGCTCCATCACAAAACACTGAGCTCCATCACAAAACACCGAGCTCCATCACAAAACACCGAGCTCCATCACAAAACACCGAGTTCCATCTCAAAACACCGAGCTCCATCACAAAACACCGAGCTCCATGACAAAACACTGAGCTCCATCACAAAACACTGAGCTGCATCACAAAACACTGAGCTGCATCACAAAACACTGAGCTCCTTTGCAAAGACTGAGCTCCATCACAAAAAACTGAGCTCCGTTACAAAACACTGAGCTCCGTCACAAAACACTGAGCTCCATCACTAAACACTGAGCTCCATCACAAAACACTGAGCTCCATCACAAAACACTGAGCTCCATCACAAAACACTGAGCTCCAACACAAAACACTGAGCTCCGTCACAAAACACTGAGCTCCAACACAAAACACTGAGCTCCATCACAAAACACCGAGCTCCATCACAAAACATTGAGCTCCATCACAAAACACTGAGCTCCAACACAAAACACTGAGCTCCATCACAAAACACTGAGCTCCGTCACAAAACACTGAGCTCCAACACAAAACACTGAGCTCCATCACAAAACACTGATCTCCATCACAAACCACCGAGCTCCTTCACAAAACACTGAGCTCCGTCACAAAACACTGAGCTCCATCACAAAACACTGAGCTCCATCACAAAACACTGAGCTCCATCTCAAAACACTGAGCTCCATCTCAAAACACTGAGCTCCGTCACAAAACACTGAGCTCCATCACAAAACACTGAGCTCCATCAGAAAACACTGAGCTCCATCACAAAACACTGAGCACCATCACAAAACACCGAGCTCCGTCACAAAACACTGAGCTCCATCAGAAAACACTGAGCTCCATCACAAAATACTGAGCTCCATCAGAAAACACTGAGCTCCGTCACAAAACACTGAGCTCCGTCACAAAACACTGAGCTCCGTCACAAAACACTGAGCTCCGTCACAAAACACTGAGCTCCATCACAAAACACTGAGCTCCATCACAAAACACTGAGCTCCATCACAAAACACAGCTCCATCACAAAACACTGAGCTTCGTCACAAAACACTGAGCTCCGTCACAAAACACTGAACTCCATCACAAAACACTGAGCTCCATCCTGAAACACTGAGCTCCATCACAAAACACTGAGCTTCAACACAAAGCACAGAGCTTCAACACAAAACACTGAGCTCCATCACAAAACACTGAGCTCCATCACAAAACACTGAGCTCCATCACAAAACACTGAGCTCCATCACTAAACACCGAGTTCCATCACAAAACACCGAGCTCCATGACAAAACACTGAGCTCTATCACAAAACACTGAGCTCCATCACAAAACACTGAGCTCCATCAGAAAACACCGATCTCCATCACAAAACTCCGAGCTCCATCACAAAACACTGAGCTCCGTCACAAAACACTGAGCTCCGTCACAAAACACTGAGCTCCGTCTCAAAACACTGAGCTCCATCACAAAACACTGAGCTCCATCACAAAACACTGAGCTCCATCACAAGACACTGAGCTGCATCACAAAACACTGAGCTCCTTGACAAAGACTGAGCTCCATCACAAAACACTGAGCTCCGTCACAAAACACTGAGCTCCAACACAAAACACTGAGCTCCATCACAAAACACTGAGCTCCATCAGAAAACAGCGAGCTCCGTCACAAAACACCGAGCTCCATCACAAAACACCGAGCTCCATCACAAAACACTGAGCTCCGTCACAAAACGCTGAGTCACGTCACAAAACACTGAGTCACGTCACAAAACACTGAGCTCCTTTACAAAACCCTGAGCTCCATCACAAAACACCGAGCTCCATCACAAAACACCGAGCTCCATCACAAAACACCGAGCTCCATCACAAAACACTGAGCTCCATCACAAAACACTGAGCTCCATCACAAAACACTGAGCTCCATCAGAAAACAGCGAGCTCCGTCACAAAACACCGAGCTCCATCACAAAACACCGAGCTCCATCACAAAACACTGAGCTCCATCACAAAACACTGAGCTCCATCAGAAAACACTGATCTCCATCACAAAACTCCGAGCTCCATCACAAAACACTGAGCTCCGTCACAAAACACTGAGCTCCGTCACAAAACACTGAGCTCCGTCTCAAAACACTGAGCTCCATCACAAAACACTGAGCTCCATCACAAAACACTGAGCTCCATCACAAGACACTGAGCTGCATCACAAAACACTGAGCTCCTTGACAAAGACTGAGCTCCATCAAAAAACACTGAGCTCCGTCACAAAACACTGAGCTCCAACACAAAACACTGAGCTCCATCACAAAACACTGAGCTCCAACACAAAACACTGAGCTCCATCACAAAACACTGAGCTCCAACACAAAACACTGAGCTCCATCACAAAACACTGAGCTCCATCACAATACACAGTTCCGTCACGGAACATTACGTGTCAATTCAAAACACTGAGCTGCACTAGAAGCATTCTGCCCCACCACAAACCACGAAGCAACGCCACAAACCACCGAGCTCCAACACAAAACACTGAGCTCCATCACAAACCACCGAGCTCCATCACAAAACACTGAGCTCCATCACAAACCACTGAGCTCCATCACAAAACACTGAGCTCCATCACAAACCACCGAGCTCCATCACAAAACACTGAGCTCCATCATAAAACACTGAGCTCCATCACAAAACACTGAGCTCCATCACAAAACACTGAGCTCCATCAGAAAACAGCGAGCTCCGTCACAAAACACCGAGCTCCATCACAAAACACCGAGCTCCATCACAAAACACTGAGCTCCATCATAAAACACTGAGCTCCATCACAAACCACTGAGCTCCATCACAAAACACTGAGCTCCATCAGAAAACAGCGAGCTCCGTCACAAAACACCGAGCTCCATCACAAAACACCGAGCTCCTTCACAAAACACTGAGCTCCGTCACAAAACGCTGAGTCACGTCACAAAACACTGAGTCACGTCACAAAACACTGAGCTCCTTTACAAAACCCTGAGCTCCATCACAAAACACCGAGCTCCATCACAAAACACCGAGCTCCATCACAAAACACCGAGCTCCATCACAAAACACTGAGCTCCATCACAAAACACTGAGCTCCATCACAAAACACTGAGCTCCATCAGAAAACAGCGAGCGCCGTCACAAAACACCGAGCTCCATCACAAAACACCGAGCTCCATCACAAAACACTGAGCTCCGTCACAAAACGCTGAGTCACGTCACAAAACACTGAGTCACGTCACAAAACACTGAGCTCCTTTACAAAACCCTGAGCTACATCACAAAACACTGAGCTCCGTCACAAAACACAGCTCCATCACAAAACACAGCTCCATCACAAAACCCTGACCTCCATCACAAAACACCGAGCTCCATCACAAAACACCGAGCTCCATCACAAACCACCGAGCTCCATCACAAAACACTGAGCTCCATCACAAAACACAGCTCCATCACAAAACACCGAGCTCCATCACAAAACACCGAGCTCCATCACAAAACACCGAGCTCCATCACAAAACCCTGAGCTCCATCACAAAACACTGAGCTCCATCACAAAACACCGAGCTCCGTCACAAAACACTGAGCTCCATCACAAAACACTGAGCTCCATCACAAAACACTGAGCTCCATCACAAAACACCGAGCTCCATCACAAAACACCGAGCTCCATCACAAAACACCGAGTTCCATCACAAAACACCGAGCTCCATCACAAAACACCGAGCTCCATGACAAAACACTGAGCTCCATCACAAAACACTGAGCTGCATCACAAAACACTGAGCTGCATCACAAAACACTGAGCTCCTTTGCAAAGACTGAGCTCCATCACAAAAAACTGAGCTCCGTTACAAAACACTGAGCTCCGTCACAAAACACTGAGCTCTATCACTAAACACTGAGCTCCATCACAAAACACTGAGCTCCATCACAAAACACTGAGCTCCATCACAAAACACTGAGCTCCAACACAAAACACTGAGCTCCGTCACAAAACACTGAGCTCCAACACAAAACACTGAGCTCCATCACAAAACACCGAGCTCCATCACAAAACATTGAGCTCCATCACAAAACACTGAGCTCCAACACAAAACACTGAGCTCCATCACAAAACACTGAGCTCCAACACAAAACACTGAGCTCCATCACAAAACACTGAGCTCCAACACAAAACACTGAGCTCCATCACAAAACACTGAGCTCCAACACAAAACACTGAGCTCCATCACAAAACACTGAGCTCCAACACAAAACACTGAGCTCCATCACAAAACACTGAGCTCCAACACAAAACACTGAGCTCCATCACAATACATAGTTCCGTCACGGAACATTAAGTTTCAATTCAAAACACTGAGCTGCACTAGAAAGCATTCCGCCCCACCACAAACCACGAAGCACTGCCACAAACCACTGAGCTCCATCACAAACCACCGAGCTCCATCACAAAACACTGAGCTCCATCACAAAACACTGAGCTCCATCACAAAACACTGAGCTCCATCACAAAACACTGAGCTCCGTCACAAAACACTGAGCTCCGTCACAAAACACTGAGCTCCGTCACAAAACACTGATCTCCATCACAAAACACTGAGCTCCATCTCAAAACACTGAGCTCCATCTCAAAACACTGAGCTCCGTCACAAAACACTGAGCTCCATCACAAAACACTGAGCTCCATCAGAAAACACTGAGCTCCATCACAAAACACTGAGCACCATCACAAAACACCGAGCTTCATCACAAAACACTGAGCTCCGTCACAAAACACTGAGCTCCGTCACAAAACACTGAGCTCCATCAGAAAACACTGAGCTCCATCACAAAATACTGAGCTCCATCAGAAAACACTGAGCTCCGTCACAAAACACTGAGCTCCGTCACAAAACACTGAGCTCCGTCACAAAACACTGAGCTCCGTCACAAAACACTGAGCTCCATCACAAAACACTGAGCTCCATCACAAAACACTGAGCTCCATCACAAAACACAGCTCCATCACAAAACACTGAGCTCCGTCACAAAACACTGAGCTCCGTCACAAAACACTGAGCTCCATCACAAAACACTGAGCTCCATCACAAAACACTGAGCTCCATCACAAAACTCTGAGCTCCATCACAAAACACTGAGCTCCATCACAAAACACTGAGCTCCATCACAAAACACTGAGCTCCATCACAAAACACCGAGTTCCATCACAAAACACCGAGCTCCATGACAAAACACTGAGCTCTATCACAAAACACTGAGCTCCATCACAAAACACTGAGCTCCATCAGAAAACACCGATCTCCATCACAAAACTCCGAGCTCCATCACAAAACACTGAGCTCCGTCTCAAAACAGTGAGCTCCGTCACAAAACACTGAGCTCCGTCTCAAAACACTGAGCTCCATCACAAAACACTGAGCTCCATCACAAAACACTGAGCTCCATCACAAGACACTGAGCTGCATCACAAAACACTGAGCTCCTTGACAAAGACTGAGCTCCATCACAAAACACTGAGCTCCGTCACAAAACACTGAGCTCCAACACAAAACACTGAGCTCCATCACAAAACACTGAGCTCCAACACAAAACACTGAGCTCCATCACAAAACACTGAGCTCCAACACAAAACACTGAGCTCCATCACAAAACACTGAGCTCCATCACAATACACAGTTCCGTCACGGAACATTACTTTTCAATTCAAAACACTGAGCTGCACTAGAAGCATTCTGCCCCACCACAAACCACGAAGCAACGCCACAAACCACCGAGCTCCAACACAAAACACTGAGCTCCATCACAAACCACCGAGCTCCATCACAAAACACTGAGCTCCATCACAAACCACTGAGCTCCATCACAAAACACTGAGCTCCATCACAAACCACCGAGCTCCATCACAAGACACCGAGCTCCATCACAAAACACTGAGCTCCATCACAAAACACTGAGCTCTATCACAAAACACCGAGCTCCATCACAAAACACCGAGCTCCATCACAAAACACCGAGCTCCATCACAAAACACTGAGCTCCATCACAAAACACTGAGCTCCATCACAAAACACTGAGCTCCATCACAAACCACCGAGCTCCTTCACAAAACACCGAGCTCCATCACAAAACACTGAGCTCCATCACAAAACACTGAGCTCCATCACAAAACACTGAGCTCCATCACAAAACACTGAGCTCCATCAGAAAACAGCGAGCTCCGTCACAAAACACCGAGCTCCATCACAAAACACCGAGCTCCATCACAAAACACTGAGCTCCATCACAAAACACTGAGCTCCATCACAAAACACTGAGCTCCATCAGAAAACACCGAGCTCCGTCACAAAACACCGAGCTCCATCACAAAACACCGAGCTCCATCACAAAACACTGAGCTCCGTCACAAAACGCTGAGTCACGTCACAAAACACTGAGTCACGTCACAAAACACTGAGCTCCTTTACAAAACCCTGAGCTCCATCACAAAACACCGAGCTCCATCACAAAACACCGAGCTCCATCACAAAACACTGAGCTCCATCACAAAACACTGAGCTCCATCAAAAAACAGCGAGCTCCGTCACAAAACACCGAGCTCCATCACAAAACACCGAGCTCCATCACAAAACACTGAGCTCCGTCACAAAACGCTGAGTCACGTCACAAAACACTGAGTCACGTCACAAAACACTGAGCTCCTTTACAAAACCCTGAGCTACATCACAAAACACTGAGCTCCATCACAAAACACTGAGCTCCAACACAAAACACTGAGCTCCATCACAAAACACTGAGCTCCAACACAAAACACTGAGCTCCATCACAAAACACTGAGCTCCAACACAAAACACTGAGCTCCATCACAAAACACTGAGCTCCATCACAATACATAGTTCCGTCACGGAACATTAAGTTTCAATTCAAAACACTGAGCTGCACTAGAAAGCATTCCGCCCCACCACAAACCACGAAGCACTGCCACAAACCACTGAGCTCCATCACAAACCACCGAGCTCCATCACAAAACACTGAGCTCCATCACAAAACACTGAGCTCCATCACAAAACACTGAGCTCCATCACAAAACACTGAGCTCCGTCACAAAACACTGAGCTCCGTCACAAAACACTGAGCTCCATCACAAAACACTGATCTCCATCACAAACCACCGAGCTCCTTCACAAAACACTGAGCTCCGTCACAAAACACGGAGCTCCATCACAAAACACTGAGCTCCATCACAAAACACTGAGCTCCATCTCAAAACACTGAGCTCCATCTCAAAACGCTGAGCTCCGTCACAAAACACTGAGCTCCATCACAAAACACTGAGCTCCATCAGAAAACACTGAGCTCCATCACAAAACACTGAGCACCATCACAAAACACCGAGCTTCATCACAAAACACCGAGCTCCGTCACAAAACACTGAGCTCCGTCACAAAACACTGAGCTCCATCAGAAAACACTGAGCTCCATCACAAAATACTGAGCTCCATCAGAAAACACTGAGCTCCGTCACAAAACACTGAGCTCCGTCACAAAACACTGAGCTCCGTCACAAAACACTGAGCTCCGTCACAAAACACTGAGCTCCATCACAAAACACTGAGCTCCATCACAAAACACTGAGCTCCATCACAAAACACAGCTCCATCACAAAACACTGAGCTCCGTCACAAAACACTGAGCTCCGTCACAAAACACTGAGCTCCATCACAAAACACTGAGCTCCATCACAAAACACTGAGCTCCATCACAAAACACTGAGCTTCAACACAAAGCACAGAGCTTCAACACAAAACACTGAGCTCCATCACAAAACACTGAGCTCCATCACAAAACTCTGAGCTCCATCACAAAACACTGAGCTCCATCACAAAACACTGAGCTCCATCACAAAACACTGAGCTCCATCACAAAACACCGAGTTCCATCACAAAACACCGAGCTCCATGACAAAACACTGAGCTCTATCACAAAACACTGAGCTCCATCACAAAACACTGAGCTCCATCAGAAAACACCGATCTCCATCACAAAACTCCGAGCTCCATCACAAAACACTGAGCTCCGTCTCAAAACAGTGAGCTCCGTCACAAAACACTGAGCTCCGTCTCAAAACACTGAGCTCCATCACAAAACACTGAGCTCCATCACAAAACACTGAGCTCCATCACAAGACACTGAGCTGCATCACAAAACACTGAGCTCCTTGACAAAGACTGAGCTCCATCACAAAACACTGAGCTCCGTCACAAAACACTGAGCTCCAACACAAAACACTGAGCTCCATCACAAAACACTGAGCTCCAACACAAAACACTGAGCTCCATCACAAAACACTGAGCTCCAACACAAAACACTGAGCTCCATCACAAAACACTGAGCTCCATCACAATACACAGTTCCGTCTCGGAACATTACTTTTCAATTCAAAACACTGAGCTGCACTAGAAGCATTCTGCCCCACCACAAACCACGAAGCAACGCCACAAACCACCGAGCTCCAACACAAAACACTGAGCTCCATCACAAACCACCGAGCTCCATCACAAAACACTGAGCTCCATCACAAACCACTGAGCTCCATCACAAAACACTGAGCTCCATCACAAACCACCGAGCTCCATCACAAGACACCGAGCTCCATCACAAAACACTGAGCTCCATCACAAAACACTGAGCTCCATCACAAAACACCGAGCTCCATCACAAAACACCGAGCTCCATCACAAAACACCGAGCTCCATCACAAAACACTGAGCTCCATCACAAAACACTGAGCTCCATCACAAAACACTGAGCTCCATCACAAACCACCGAGCTCCTTCACAAAACACCGAGCTCCATCACAAAACACTGAGCTCCATCACAAAACACTGAGCTCCATCACAAAACACTGAGCTCCATCACAAAACACTGAGCTCCATCAGAAAACAGCGAGCTCCGTCACAAAACACCGAGCTCCATCACAAAACACCGAGCTCCATCACAAAACACTGAGCTCCATCACAAAACACTGAGCTCCATCACAAAACACTGAGCTCCATCAGAAAACACCGAGCTCCGTCACAAAACACCGAGCTCCATCACAAAACACCGAGCTCCATCACAAAACACTGAGCTCCGTCACAAAACGCTGAGTCACGTCACAAAACACTGAGTCACGTCACAAAACACTGAGCTCCTTTACAAAACCCTGAGCTCCATCACAAAACACCGAGCTCCATCACAAAACACCGAGCTCCATCACAAAACACCGAGCTCCATCACAAAACACCGAGCTCCATCACAAAACACTGAGCTCCATCACAAAACACTGAGCTCCATCACAAAACACTGAGCTCCATCACAAAACACTGAGCTCCATCAGAAAACAGCGAGCTCCATCACAAAACACTGAGCTCCGTCACAAAACGCTGAGTCACGTCACAAAACACTGAGTCACGTCACAAAACACTGAGCTCCTTTACAAAACCCTGAGCTACATCACAAAACACTGAGCTCCGTCACAAAACACAGCTCCATCACAAAACACTGAGCTCCATCAGAAAACACCGAGCTCCATCAGAAAACACTAGAGCTCCATCACAAAACACTGAGCTCCATCACAAAACACTGAGCTCCATCACAAAACACCGAGCTCCATCACAAAACACCGAGCTCCATCACAAAACACCGAGCTCCATCACAAATCACCGAGCTCCGTCACAAAACGCTGAGTCACGTCACAAAACACTGAGTCACGTCACAAAACACTGAGCTCCTTTACAAAACCCTGAGCTCCATCACAAAACACCGAGCTCCATCACAAAACACTGAGCTCCATCACAAAACCCTGAGCTCCATCACAAAACACCGAGCTCCATCACAAAACACCGAGCTCCATCACAAAACACCGAGCTCCATCACAAAACACTGAGCTCCATCACAAAACACAGCTCCATCACAAAACACCGAGCTCCATCACAAAACACCGAGCTCCATCACAAAACACCGAGCTCCATCACAAAACCCTGAGCTCCATCACAAAACACTGAGCTCCATCACAAAACACCGAGCTCCGTCACAAAACACTGAGCTCCATCACAAAACACTGAGCTCCATCACAAAACACTGAGCTCCATCACAAAACACCGAGCTCCATCACAAAACACCGAGCTCCATCACAAAACACCGAGTTCCATCACAAAACACCGAGCTCCATCACAAAACACCGAGCTCCATGACAAAACACTGAGCTCCATCACAAAACACTGAGCTCCATCACAAAACACTGAGCTCCATCACAAAACACCGATCTCCATCACAAAACACTGAGCTCCGTCACAAAACACTGAGCTCCTTTACAAACAGTGAGCTCCATCATGAAACACTGAGCTCCATCACAAAACACTGAGCTCCATCACAAAACACTGAGCTGCATCACAAAACACTGAGCTGCATCACAAAACACTGAGCTGCATCACAAAACACTGAGCTCCTTTGCAAAGACTGAGCTCCATCACAAAAAACTGAGCTCCGTCACAAAACACTGAGCTCCGTCACAAAACACTGAGCCCCATCACAAAACACTGAGCTCCGTCACAAAACACTGAGCTCCGTCACAAAACACTGAGCTCCATCACAAAACATGAAGATTCAACACAAAAGACTGAGCTCCAATCGAGAGCACTCCGCTTCACCACCAACCACCCAGCTCCACCACAACCTCCCAAAGACATTCCGAAAGATTTGCTGTAATTTGGGCATTCTGAATTCTCCCTCTGTGTACCCGAACAGGCACCGGCATGTGGCAACTAGGGCTTTTCACAGTAACTTCATGCAGTGTTGATGTAAGCCTACTAGTGACAATAAAGATTATTTAAATTAAATTAAAACTATTCAGCTCCACCACAAAAATGAGAGCTCCACTAAAAAACACAAAATTACATCACAATACAGTGAGCTTCATCACAAAACACCAAATTCCATCACAAAACACTGAGCTCCATGACAAAACACAGCATCATCACAAAACCTGTAGCTCTGCATTCGGCATTTGTGAACCACTGCAAAACTTGTTCTCTATATTTAATGAGTTCCTGTAGCTTGGTTGTTACGTTCTGGTGCTTGGCTGGTTGGAATAATTGCACTTAAGAACGTCTAGTTCTTAGACTATTTAAAGTTTTATTATTTAACAATTGCGTGGTTGAGGTAACTATAAGAATACTATCAAATCTCCGAACTATAATAAGTTAATTACAAGCTACTACAAAAAATGACAATTCACTAGAAAGACATTATTTCAACTACCTGTGGTAACAGTGTCACGTGGTTGTTCTCTACTGCCACCTGCTGGTCGGAGGTCTTGCCTATCACTATATACATGACTGGTTTTGCATGTCATCACATCCCCTTTCCTTTGGAAATGTAAAGTTTTACATACATTATCTCAATTTGCGTTACAATAGACATGATATGCATAATGTGTTCATTGTTTACATATTTACAGTTCATCACAAGTTCAATCTGTCCGGTGTGCTTCTGCGTCTTGTCGACCCTCTGAGTATTGGTTGAACCTGTGAGTTTGCTTGATTTTCAGTTGTTGCCGAAGGTGGTTCTTCCTGTTTTTCTTGACTTTGTAAATGTGTTCTGGTTCTGTATGCTGAGGTTTCTCTTGTTCTGTTGCCCTTGAAGTGCTTCCAATATCATCTTGTGGTTCTTGACAAAATTTGCTGAACCTTCTGTTTCGTCTTAAAACTTGCCCATTTTCAGTAATGATGATATATGACTGTGGACCTGATGATTGTTGTACCTTTGCACACTTCAATCATCCGTTTCCATCAGGATCCTCCATCCTGACTGTGTCATTTTTAAAAAATGGTCGCAAACATCTTATCGTTTTGTCATAATACCTCTTCTGCCTCCTTTTATGAAATGTGAGCTTTCTCACAAGGTTTCGATTTGTTTGTTCCAATGGAATATATGGTAAGGTTGTTCGAAGCTGTCTGTTCTGAAATTCTTTACACATTACACAATTCTCGATCATTACTTGGACATCTTGATTAATACCCGGCCAGTATACTATCACCCTCGCTCGTCTTTTACATTTCTCTATTCCTAAGTGCCCTTCATGAATCTTTCTCAGAATCATTGGTCGTAACGATTTTGGAATTACCATTCTATTTTGTCTTAGCAAAATCGCATTAGCTGCACTTAGCTCTGCTCTGATATTATAATAGTTAGAGTAGGACCCTCTCGGCCACACTTTAGTGAGATACTTTATTACCTTCTGCAAGATTTTGTCTTTAGTGGTTTTATCTTGGAAGGGATTCAGTCACAAAATTCACTTGTACGTCCTCATCCAAATGTTGGTCTTCTTTCATGTCCGTAGCACAAGATAGTGCATCCGCTACAACAAGATGTTTACCTGGGGTGTAGATTAGATCGCAATCATACCTTCATTATCATGCGTTGTAGCCATAGTGACGTTTCATTTAGATTCTTTTTTACTATTGCCACAAGTGGTCTATGGTCAGTTTCCACTAAAAATGTCGGTAGGCCATACACAAAGTCATGGAATTTGTTTCATCCATTTATAAAGCCCAAGCATTCTTTTTTCTATTTGAGCATATCGCCCGCTCTGTGTCAGCCATTGGCCTTGAGAATAGGCTATTGGAAGCCAATTCTCGTCATTGCCTTGCTGCAATAATACGGCTCCAACCCATATTTCGACGCGCCTGTCGATACCTTTGTCTTCTTCGTGAGATCAAAAATCATTCACACAGGTGTGGTGTCTGTTGTGTTTCTTGCTCTCAGGATGGATGTTGTTGCGTTCAGAAAGACCACAAAAGCTAAGTTCATCAACAAAGCTAACATTTAGGTAATTTGGGCATTCTGAATTCTCCCTCTGTGTACCCGAACAGGCCCCGGAAAGTGGTGACTAAGGGGCCTTTCACAGTAACTTCATGGCAGTGTTAACGTAAGCCTACTGGTGGCAATAAAGATTATTAATGATTAATTAAAATTTATTTACACTACCTATTAAAGCTCGACCACTTACTCCTGTAGTAAACAATAATCTAGTTATTTACAATCGACACTTTACTAACACTAGTCTCTACACTCTATAACTGTATTCTGATCTCTCTCACTAACCCTATGTTCTCCTCTCCAGCCTTCTCTCAGAAGTCTGAGAGTCAGTACTTTATATAGTTCTGCATCTAGCTCCATCTAATGGTTAATTATGATATGACATTAATCCTCTGTATTCTGAACATTCCCATAATGTCACAACAGGTGCTGAAGTTAATGCTTCCTGTAACATTTGCCATTCATGCTCATGTCTGTCTGACCACTGGAAAACAGTGTCCCTCTTTATTGATTCTCTCACGTACATTGTTTTCACTGACAGATTAGGAATAAACCTTCCCACAAAGTTTATCATGGCAAGCATCCTGAGGACTCCTTTTTTATCTTTAGGACTTGGCATGTTTAAAATTGCCTTGATTTTTTCTTGGTCAGGTCGTATACCTTTAGCAGAAAGTTTGTCTCCAAAGAATGTGATTTTATTGACTCCAAACTGACATTTGGCTTCATTCAGTTTCAATCCATGCTTTTCTCAGCACTTTGACAAGCCTGTCGTCATGCTCTTCTCTTGTTGAGCCCCATACAATAATGTCGTCAACGTATACTCTGACGCCAGGATTGCCTTCGACGACGTGTTCCGTTGCCCGATGGAGAATTTCAGACGCTGAAGTAATGCCAACTGGCATTCTGAGAAAACAGTATCGCCCGAATGGAGTATTTGAAGGTGCACAAGCTTGCGTTCTCCTCATCCAACTTGAGTTGGCAAAAACCCTGTGATGCATCTAGCTTGCTAAAACATGTCGCTCCCGACATCTCACATCTGGTTTCTTCTCTTTTCCGAACGGGATAGTGCTCTCTTTTGATGTTTAAATTGAGATCCTTTGGATCCATATAGATGCGTAGGTCATTGTTACGTTTCTTCACCAAACCATGGAGTTCACCCAATCTGTTGATTCTTCAATGCATCGTATTCCTCCCAATTCTCCCAATTTCGTCATTCCCTCTAGCTCATTCTTCAGTTTTTCTTTCAGCAGAGTTGGCACACGTCTTGGTGTATGTCTGGTCGTGTATTGTCTTTTAACTGTATGCGATAGGTGAATCCTTGGAAAATTTCAGGAAATTCTTTCAGAATTGCATCCATTGATGTCTGTTGCGTATTTATATTACAGTCTGCAATGTCGACTCTTTTCACTAGCTCGAGTGCTTCACAAGCATCCACTCCTAATAAAGATTCATGCTCAGCATCTACGATTGTGAACTTTACCGAGTTCACTTTGTTCTTAACACAGACCTCTAGTTCACAAACTGGAAGCGTATTGATCCTTTTTCTGTTATAATCTTTTAATAATGTTGTGGCATTTAAAATGTGTGGCTTAATCTTTATTTCTTATAAATCGGATATACTGATTAAATTGGCTCTCGCTCCCGTGTCAAGTTTGACATCAATGACTGTTCCATTAATCAACAAAGGAACTGTCCTGATATTTCTTTGAACACTGATATCTACATTGCTTGTACTGCAAATTTGCTTTGACACTTGCTTAACTTGCATGCTGTCACAATGCATATCTTCACTAGAAATCATGGGCGGGATTCTCCAACCCCCCGCCTGGTCGGAGAATCGCAGGGGGCTGGCGTGAATCCCGCCCCCGCCGGTTGCTGAATTCTCCGGCACCGGATATTCAGTAGGGGCGGGAATCGCACTGCGCCGGTTGGCGGGCCCCCCCCCGGTGATTCTCCGGCCAAGATGGGCCGAAGTCCCGCTGCTTGAATGCCTGTCCCGCTGGCGTAGATTGAACCACCTACCTTACCGGTGGGACAAGGCGGCGCGGGCGGGCTCCGGGGTCCTGGTGGGGGCGCGGGGCGATCTGGCCCTGGGGGGTGCCCCCACGGTGGCCTGGCCCGCGATCGGGGCCCACCGATCCGCGGGCAGGCCTGTGCCGTGGGGGCACTCTTTTTCTTCCGTCTTCGCCGCGGCCTCCACCATGGCAGAGGCGGAAGAGACCCCCTCCACTGTGCATGCGCGGGGATGCCGTGAGCGGCCGCTGACGCTCCCGCGCATGCGCAGCCCGGCAATATCATTTCCGCACCAGCTGGCGGGGCACCAAAGGCCTTTCCCTCCAGCTGGCGGGGCGGAAATCAGTCCGGCGCGGGCCTAGCCCCTCAAGGTTCGGGCTCGGCCCCTCAAGATGCGGAGGATTCCGCACCTTTGGGGCGGCGCGATGCCGGACTGATTTGCGCCGTTTTTGGCGCCGGTCGGCGGACACCGCGCCGATTACAGAGAATTTCGCCACATGGGTGGGATTCTCTCTTGCCCGACGCCGATATCATAATCGGCGGTCGGGTGGAGAATCCCTTCTGACGCCCAAATCGGGGGGGGGGGCGCTGGTTTGAAGCCAGTTTTTATTCTCCGCCCCCTCCGAAATGGTGCCATCGCATCACGCGCCGCACGCTGTTGGAACGACATTGGCGCGCTACCTGAAGGCCTTCTCCCGATGCTCCGCCTCCGATGGATCGGGTTCCACACCGCGCGGACCAAGCGGTCGGGCAGACACTGTGGGTGGCATGGGCTCCCCAAACCACGCCCCACCAACCGTCCCCACCACCTTCACCCCAGGGATCGGATGGGACCGTGTGATGGAATGGCCAGCTCGCATGCAGGGATCACCCAGGTGGATGGTGGAAAGTGCTACCATGGGCAGGAGTCAGGCGTTGTCAAATTATGCGGAGCGCCAGGGCTCATCGCAGAGCGGGTTGGCATCATCCTCCAACCCATGAACAGACCCTCGGTTACTGCCAATCCAGGGCCCCCACCCCATTGTACAACAGGTATGTATCACAGAGAGGGTTGCAGGCAGGGGGAGGCTTAGGTGGAGGGGAGGTGGGGGGAGTGAGGGAGTGTGGGGTTGGGATGCCATGTCCCTGCCACTGGACAGTGCCCCCCCCAACCCCTGCCCACCCACCCCCCTGGCGTTCCTCCTCCAACACATCATCCCTCTGCTGCATAATGTTTAGAAGACGTGGGGCGGCACAGTGGCGCAGTGGTTATCACTGCTGGCTCACGGTGCTGAGGAACTGAGTTTGATCCAGGCCCCGGGTCACTGTCCGGGTGGACTTTGCACATTCTCCCCGCATCTGCGTGGGTTTCACCCCCACAACCCAAAGATGAGCAGGGTAGGTGAATTCGAACATGTCAGGAATTGTCGAGTGTGCCAGGATGAAGGTATTGTGCACACTGCCCAGATATCGGGCACAGACGTGTATGATGCGTAACTGATGGTCACAAATCAGCTGAACGTTCTTGAGTGGTACCCCTTAATGGGGGGCTCTCAGCCCCCGCCAAACCCCCCTTCCCCCCTGCCCATGGATTGGCTCCCCACCCCCCCAACTGTGGCGGTGCTGGACTCAGTCCGCAACCGCCACGCCGAGTTCCTGAAAACAAAATAGCACACGCACCCCCACGCTGTGGGGAATTCAGCCCATTGGGGGCGGAACTCAGCCCTGTATAGTGCTTTGATCCAGATTCTATGCCTAGTTCTTCCTCCCATTTTCTCTTGTCCCATCTACGGGGGGGGGGGGGGGGGGGGGGGGGGGGGGGGGGCGGTCCTACCTCCTCCAACAGCCGCCCGTGCAGATCTGCACAGTTTCCTTTCCCGAGGTCACCCGCGTCCAACATTTTCTCAATTAGCGAATGTCCCGGTATCTAGGAGTATGTTGTCGTTTCCTTACGGGGGAAGTATTTGACCTGTTTGCGTCTTAGTTCATTTCCCGACCGTGGCTTTGGCCAGAGTGACCTGTGGGGTCTGTCTACTTCTGTGGGTTTAGGAATGCATTCTCTTCCGACCAGCTTGCCCAAAATCTGGGGAGTTCCTGCCTTCGGTATCTTCGGGTAGGCATACAATGCGGAGGTTCTGGCAGGGCGATCAATTTTCCTTGTCCTCAACCTTCCCCCTTAGTGTCCTGTGCGTCCCCACCAGCCTTGCCATCTCTGTCTCCAACGAGGCGATTCGATCGATCTGGTCGGTCGCGGCCTTCTCCAGCTCTCTCATCGTCACTTCCTGTGTCTCCAGCTGCCTTTCTGTCTTTTCTAATGCCGCCTGCAGGGTGACCAATGTCTCCGCTACCGCCACTTTCACGTTGCCATAATTCCCAATTCGATGGCATCCTCGAACACTGGGAGTTCTTGCGTTAGGAACTCCCTCCATTCGTTCATTGGGAGGTATATGGCTTGGGTTCATACAGTTAGCGCCTGGCTCATTCAAGAGGCAGCTCTCCACAGCAATGAGTAGAAGGCTGTTCAGGCGTGGGAGCATTCCACTCAGGCCTCGTCTTCTCTTGGTTTCCACACGGTTAAGTTCCTGGAACATTGCCGGAAACAGGAATCCTGGGTATTTTCCTCCAACCACCTGTCCATCCACACACCAGGAATGCCCTTTTTTCTTCCATCAGTGTCGAACCTGTTTAATTCATCAATAATATACCTTAATTTTTGATAACTACTCATTGAAGTATAAATGATGCTTATTTTACTGGGGAACTGGCTTGGGAGTGTTTAGTCATCTGGTCGGAGGGAGGCAAGTCAATGTCAAATGACAAGACCATTGAAATATTCAGTGGAGTGATCAACATTTGACTATCAATTCTGCACCCATGTATTACCAGATGCAATAATTTCTCCTCCTACTCTCTCGGAACAAGATCTTAACTCACTGACAAGAATGATGTTGAGAGAAATCAGCAGCGAGGGAAACAAGAAATTGAAATACCACAAAAGAAGTAATTGTTGTGAATTGTACATGTGGAAGGAGTTATCGTGCACAGTCCTCTCATCTTTCACAAGATGGCTGGAGTGAGGACGACCATTCCGCCCAACCTTGTCTTGTAAGACAGTTCCTTCATCCAAGGAATCATCCCGGTGAACCTTCGCTGACCTGTGAAGGAGGAAGTCTTGGATATCTTAAAATGTATTAAGGTAGAGGGCCATAAGATCCCTCTGGCATGAATGGGTAGACAATTCCACTGTGATTTCAAACACCCTCTTAGCCTTCCCTCCTCTAAGCAGTCGCATTTACATGATTTAGCTGAAGGCACGACCTTCACCTGTGTTCACTTAACATTCACACACACTGAGCTAAAAGGTCACTCACTTGTAAGATGAAGAAATAACTGCCAAGGCACCTAGGGCACGATCAAAGAAGCTTGGTTATCAACCAGCGCAGGGTGAAAAAACAGTTCCCATTATCCAATTATGGATAAATTAACATCTAAATTCACAAATAAATCCAATACATTGGCTGCGACCTGTGACGTTAAATGAAAACCTTTAAGTCCCCTATGTATTGAGCTTTTCCTACTTTCTGTTATTGATAGGATCCTTGTTGATTTGACAACATACTACTTGGCAATGGACAAAACATTTTCTGTCGCACCAACATCAAATTTCAACCCCATTTAAAAATATAAAATCCTCACACGTTTACCAAGGTACTGGAGCCAAAAATGCAACTTGTTTTTGCATGTTGTCTCCAATTGTATTATCTTAATATGGGAGGAACACACAAGAATGGGCTGACGAGTACAATTAAAGTAATGTTAACATTGAAACTGTTTGCAGGACTCAATAAGCACGGAACACGAGTTGAGTGTCACATTTTACCCCAGGGCAAGGGGTCAGAGGCGAGGAATTGCAGCTCCGCACAGTCGTTCGAAACATCCATTAGCAGTTTTAATCAGACATCCCGCAATCACAGAGACATTTGCTGCCTTTCACTTTGCTGTCTGCTGATGCTACTTAAGGCCAGCTGTTTTGTCAGGTCATCCAGCCTTGTGGGAAATTAAAATTCAATCAAACCCACTAGATATATGGGTCTAGACAGAGATATTGATTACGGAGTGCCTTGCAAACACGAAGTCATGCAACCTACTTTATCAGCAAGCAGATCCTGCCGCCACGTCCCAGCACACTGGATAGTATTTCCAGTGGCAGGCACTGGGCCATACAGCAGTTTGGACTCTGGGTATTTGGGGCCATGATCAGTAGCACAGTGGTTAGCACCGTTGCTTCACAGCTCCAAGGTCCCAGGTTCACTTCCCGGCTTGGGTCACTGTCTGTGCAGAGTCTGCACATTCTCCCCGTGTCTGCGTGGGTTTCCTCCGGGTGCTCCAGTTTCCTCCCACAGTCCAAAGATGTGCGGGTTAGGTGGATTGGCCATGATAAATTGCACTTAGTGTTCAAAAAGATGAAGTGGGGGTTACTGGGTTACGGGGGGGGGCGGGGGGGGGGGGGGGGGGGGCGGGGGTGGTAGAATGGAGGCGTGTGGCTTGAGTAGGGTGCTCTTTCCAAGGGCCGATGCTGGATCGATGGGCTGAATGGCCTCCTTCTGCACTGTAAATTCTATGATTCTATGAATCCAAGTGCATACCCAGAACAGGCTGGAAGTTCTCCCTGGTGTAAGTGTCTCGGAAATGAAGGTGGCTGTGTCTGCACCTCCGAAACAAGACATTGAACAAAATCCTAAGGCTCTGGCATGGTGGAGGCTGGGCCCAAAAATGCCACAAAACGTTCAGAAGTCCATTGACTTCAATGGAACAGAAAAATCCCGCCAAAGGGAGGGGGCCGAGATATTCCACCCCTGGCAATCAGGATGGCTGGTGTGGGGACTGGGCGGGTGGGATTTTGCTGGGAGGTAGCCGCTACATTTTTCAGGTGAGTAGACGTGGAGTTGGCTCTTCAACTAACCATTCAATACCTGTGAGCTCTTGCTGTGGAGACTGCATGCCTGAAATGCAAGGTGCTGTTGTTTGGAATGGATTGGGCTGAGTGTTGTCGCTGTAGACCGCCTGTCTCTTCAAGTCTCCCATGGCTCGTACTGATTCATTGTTCTGCTCCCAGGCCCTGCCTTACCGTACTGACTCATGTAGAAGAGGATAATGCCAAAGTCATAGTGAATGAGGAGATAGCTGAGAAACTGAACGGGCTAAAAATTAATAAAGTGGAGATATTAAAACAGCTGTCTGTATTAAAAATTGATACGCATGTGGGAAGCTTGCCTTTATTAGCCAAGGCATAGAATCCATGAGGTCATGTTGGAACTGCACAAAAAACATTGTTTAGGCCACAACTGGAGTACTGTGTGCAGTTCTGGTCACCACATTGTACAAAGGGTGCGATTGCACTGAAGAGGGTGCAGCGGAGATTTACCAGGATGTTGCCTGGGCTGGAGTGCTTGAGCCATGAGGACTGATAGGCTAGGCTGGGAGTGCTTTCCTTGGAGTAGCAGTGGTTGAGAGGGAACCTGATAGAGGTGTCTTTAAGATTATGAGGGGCATAGATAGGGGGGATAGGAAGGCATATTTCCCATCAGTAGAGAGGTCAATAACCCGGGGGCATAGATTTAAGGTAAGAGGTGGAAGGCTTAAGAGGGGAGTTGAGTGGAAGCATTTTCATCCAAAGGATGTTGGTGGGAATCTGGAAAGAGTGGTTGAGTCAGAAACTCTTGGAACATTTAAGAAGCATTTAGATGTTCACTTCCGCGCCGTAACCTCCAGCGCTATGGGCCAAGCGCTGGAAAAGGACGAATGTAGCCAGATCTTCTGTTCTGGCATGGAAGAAATGGGCCAAATGGCCTCATTCCATGCTGTAAACGTCTATGAATCGATGAAAATGTCACCAGGCTTGGATAGGATGCATCTGAGGATATGGAGGGAAGCAAGTGGGGTGGGGCGGTAATTGTGCAGGCCCTGGCCATAATCCTCCAAACCTCCCGAGATACAGGAGTGGGTACCAGAGAACTTGAGAATTGCAGATGTTCCAGCATTGTTCAATAAAGGGCGTAAGGATAAATCCGGGCAAGTACAAGCCAGTCACTTTAACCTGGGTGATTGGGACAGAAATTAGAAATGACAATCAGGAAAAAAAAAAAATCACTGGAGAATTGTGGATTAATTAAGGGAAGACAGCACGGATTTTCCGAAGCAAAGTCATGCTTGATGCTTAAGGGCTAAGTCAGTGCCGCCCTGATTGCATACGGTCAGAGAACGAGCATGAAGGTGCAGCAGATAATAAGCAAAGCAAATGGAATGTTGGCATTTATAGCAAAAGGAATTTATAGCAAAAGGAAAGGAAGTGTTGTTGCAACTGTACAAGGCATTGGTAAGACCGCACCTGGAGTATTGTGCACAGTTTCCTGATTTGAGGAAAGATGTAGTGGCATTGGAGGCAGTTCAGAGGAGGTTCACTAGATTGATTCCGGAGATGAGGGGTTTGTCATATGAGGGGAGATTGAACAGCAAAGGCCTACACTCTCTAGAGTTTAGAAGAACGAGGGGAGATCTAATCGGTATACAAGATGTAAGGTATGGACAAAGTAGAGGTGGAGCTGATGCTTCCTCTTGTTGGGCATCCTTTTTTTTTCAAATTTAGAGTGCCCAATTAAAGGGCAATTTAGCGTGGCCAATCCACCTACCCTACACATCTTTGGGTTGTGGGGGCTGTCATAATATACACATCAGTATATGATGGTGCAGAGACACGCACTGACTGACACACTGCAAGACCAATCAACACACACAACACAGCAGCCAATCACCAGTTAGGGCACGGTCACTATAAAGACAGAGGGCACTAGTTTTCCAGCTCATTCGGGATGCAGCCTCTGAGACAGACAGAGCCCGCAGTCAGTAACATCCACCATGTGCTAGCAGTATAGGCTGGTCAGGTTAGGCATAGGTCTTCAGTCAATCTAACATAGTGTCGACCCACAGTGCAAGTATGTTTAACAGCTCTTAGTTAAATAAAATAGAGTTGTACTATTGCAAGTGTTGGTAGCCTGTCTCTGTTACTGCTAAAGTAAACGCAGTCTCCACAGATCCAGAGTACCCAACACATCAGGGGCGAAACCCACGCAAACACAGGGAGAATGTGCAAACTGCACACGGACAGTGACCCAGAGCCGGGATCGAACCTGGGACCTCGTCGCCGTGAGGCAGCAGTGCTAACCACTGCGCCACCATGCTGCCATCTTGTGGGGCATTCTAAACCGAGAGGTCATAACCTTAGAATAAGAAGTCGCAAATTTAAAACAGACTTGAGGAAAAACTACAGGCTGGATTCTCCGATTCTGGGGCTATGTCCCCACGCCAGCATGGGAACGATTCCCCATTTGGCTGGGGGCTTGCAGGACGGGGGCGTAGAGGACCCGGCTCTAGCTGCTGAAAAGCTTCGGAGAATTGCCGGGTCCGTGGCCACTCATGCGCATGGCGGCGGCCTGCAACGGCCGCGCCTTGCAACATGGTGCCAGACGCTCACGGACCCGGCCCGCGAATTAGTCCCTCCTTCGGCCGGCTCGCACGTCCCGAACCCCCCCCCCCCCACAGTGTCCCCAGCCCCGACTAATGTCTCCCCCACTGCCCGTGGACTGTGGCGGCACTGGACTGAATCCTCAGTTGCCATGCCGAATTCCCGACGGGTGAGACCACACGTGTCCCACGCCGTCGGGAAATCAGCCGGTCGGGGGCGGAGCATAGGGAGACGTTCCCTAATGTATATTAATGACTTGGGCTTGGGCGTACAGGGTATTCTCACAATTTGCGGATGACACAAAACCAGGAAGTATTGAGGACTGTGAAGACGATAATAATAAACGGTTAGACATATGTTAGACAAAACCTAATCCAGACAAGGTGGTGGGGGGAGGAGGAGGGGCGGGGGGGGGGGGGGGGGGGGGGGGGGGGAGAAGTGGTGGAGTTGTGTTATTATCACTTGACTGATAATCCAGGGACCTAACATAATGCTCTGGGGACCTTGATGGTGGAATTTGAATTCAAAAAAATCTGACCATGAAACCATTGTCGATTGTTGTAAAAACCCATCTGGTTCACTAATGTCCTTTAGGGGAGAAAATCTGCCATCCTTACCTGGTCTGGCCTACATGTGACTCCAGACCCACAGCAATCAGGTTGACTCTTAACTGTCCTCTGAAATGGCCTTAGCCACTCAGTTCAATTAAGGACGGGGAATGAATGCTGGCCCAGCCAGCGATGTCCACATGGAAGAATGATAAGTGGCCATATAAAATAATGGATGCAGTTCTCGAGGGAGTGCAGGAACTGCAATACCTGGAGGTTTATGGGATGATTGAAAGTGGGAGGGCAGGTAAAGATTTTGAAAAGGCAGAGCCCAGATCCTGGGCTTCAAAAATAGACATAGGCCTGAATTCTCATCCTCAAGGTGGGTATGATGCCAGAAAAAGCTTCAGCTCAGGCCTTCCACCTCGGAAGAAAATGCTTACAAAACCAGGTGTGGGCTGTAGGTGGGCCAGGAGGAAGAAGTGCAGAGCCACAACCAAGCACAGGGACTGCTGAGTGCAAAGGCCAGCTGTCAAAAATGCTCACCTAGGTAACGTGGACTTTGCCCCAGTAATAGAAAATGCAACTACCCTTCATCCCTCATTCCTCACACCACCCTCATCCTCTAAATGCTTACCATGCCCCATCCATTCCACCTCATACCTCCCACCCACCTCCTATGGCTCTTCGTTTGACCTATGCCCCTCGACCTACCCCGAATTGCCCCTCATGCCCCATGCCAAACTATGGCCCACTGTATATTTTCTAGGAGAAATAAACTCCATAATGTAGGCGTTAAAAAAAAATCTTTGAAAAGAAAAAATCCGTTGCTAACTTTCTCCTATGCTAGGAAAAAAAACTCAGTCAAACAATGTTTCCTCAGGGGTGCAGGTCTTCTATTATTATAATAAGTGTCTGGGCTCTTCGCCAAGCATACATAATGAGGCGAGAATACAAAAATGCCTGCACTCCAGAGGACATATTGTCTGGGATTTCCAGCGATGGGAATAATCATGGGTCAGATCGGAAGATTTGGAGAGCAGACAGAAGTCCGTTGGCTTTGGTGGAACCGGGAGATCCCACCCACTATTTGACGGACAACTTAGGTTCCCTGATCTTTATGGTCAATTTTACAATAGCCTGGGCCACTGGATTCCAAATCCAGTGACATTACCACTACCCCACCATCTTAAGCTGTGCTGGAAATAGAAATCCTAAGTCTCCTTATAAGCATTGCCAGCTTGTCAGTGGGGGGACATGTCTGACCCTCACCTCACTTTTTGTATGGGCTATTTGGATGCATGGTTCAATCATCATTTCCCAGCGAGTAAAACGGCGGCTCACGATTATGTGCAATCCATCTCATTATCTTACATTCAGACATTGCAATGAAGCTCTTGTGAGTTTTGCCGGCTGGGTGATTACATATTCTTGATTAATAAGGGCATCAGGGGTTATGGGGAGAAGGCAGGAGAATGGGGATGAGAAAATATCCGCCATGAGTGAATGGCGGAGCAGACTCGATGGGCCGAGTGGCCTAATTCTGCTCCTATGTCTTATGGTCTTATGTGGTTCAGAATGAATGGAGTTCAATGACTGCAATCCACCCCATGACGGTCCCGTCACAATTTCCCCACACCGCCCATGGGCGTGTGCGCGACCATTGGAACATTTATTGCAGAAACTGAAAATTCTGGTGTTTTTTTATTTGTTGCAGATTAAAAATAAAATAAGACTATGGGGCAATTTTGAGCCCGCGCCCACCGTCCCCCGGGATTGGCGGCACGAGCGGAAAATCCCGCGAGAATCGGGAACCAAGCTTCCCGCCGGAAAGATCGCATTTCCCGCTTTACCCGCCTCTCACTGATGACGTCAGGCGTGAACCTCATTTTAATAAATTTAAGTTAATTTAATTATTAGCGTAGCTGCCACATGATGGTTTGAAGATGGCGCCGGAGTGTGGCCAATCTCTGCGAGCTCTCTCCCACAGATCATCTTCCTACATTTCTTATAACCGTACTAACCTTTTAAAACTAAATTCTAACATTAACACTATCTCTAACCTTTCTCTTTTATGTTCACTGACAGGTCTGAAGATCTTCCGACGTCCCTGGGCCAGACCACATGACCCAACCCAGCAAGACCCGGCAGGACTATGCTTGACCCGTTGCCTGTGTCTATGTATTTACATTGCGTATTTGTCATATGTCCCATGTTTTTTCATGTATGGACCGATCTGCCTGGACTGTTCATAGAACAATGCTTTTCACTGTATCTCGGTACACGTGACAATAAATCAAATCCATGATCCCCCTCACTAAATATTCATACGGCACCGAGGCGGGTGCAGAGGTAAGTATAGCCACCGGGGGGAGAGCGACATGGTGGCACTGCCCCTTGGCACATGTTGGCACCGCCAAGTTGGCACAGTGCCAGGGGCGGGCCCTAGTGGGAGCCCCATGGGGAGGGTGAGGAGCATTAATGTGTCTTGTGGTGGGGGGAGCGGACTCTGAGGATGGGGGAAGGGGGAATGCCGGCTATATTTCCATGGTGTTGACGGGGGGGTCTGCAATTCCACCAATTAATGTCGTCGGGGGGGGGGGGGGGGAGGGGGTTGGAATGTGGGTGAGGATTTTCGGCAGGGGTTGGGGGGGTGGGGGGGGGTGGTAGGAGAGCCCCCGAAAGCTCTGTGATGGGGTCTGGGGCTCATTAGGCTGCGGCGCTGATTGAGTCACCTGTGGCACAGGTTACCCGCTCTATGAGACCCCACCCTGCCAACGTGATGGCATGGACCACGCCCACTCATTTATTTCTCTCGAAGAGACTCAATCATTGGAGAGAAAACTGTTACGTGCCACTGGCGAGTTACACGCCAGTCTGAGCCCGGCATTTTGCCAAATTCTGGTAAGGTTCCGCCCACAATATTTATGCACCTATTGGTGACGGTCTTCGAACTTTGACCCTGGGTAAAGGTCAGCTCAGTCATGCTTATAATCTGACTCGCACCAAGTCTTATTCACTCATCAGCCCGATGCTTACTGACGTACACTGGCTCCCAGACTGGCATCACCACGATGTTCAAATGATGTTCAAATCCCGCCATGGCCTCAACCCTCCCTACCGCTGTACGGTAAGGTAATGTCGCCAGGCGAGGGGCAAGGTTGAGAAGGCAGGCGTGTAACCTCCTCCAATTTTGCACTTTCCTGAGATCTGACCAGCACTCACCCAATGGCCTCTTGCCCATTACAGGTCCATCGCTCCATCCGTCTTCGGCTGCCCGTAGCTTCTGAACTCTGGCATTCCCTCCCTCCACCTCACCGAATCATTCACCTCCTTAAAACCTACCCCTCTGACCACCTTTAAACGTCTGTACTCCTCCCTCACCGTTTGGTTCAGTGTCAAAGCATTTCCAGTTGTGATTCTGGGAAGCGCCTGGGGATGTTTTTACCACATTGTTCCATGCATGCTCGTGGTTACTGTGAGTGTTTAAACTGACTGGGTGACACTTGGAATAAATGTGCTAATTACACATTCCTCCGAAATCCCTGGGTCTGTTCAGTTATTGAAGGTGTGCCAGCCTATTTATTTTATAACATTTCTTCAAATAGCAAAGCAAAGAGTGTTAAGTGAATGTGGTAATTTTGTGCCGGCTAATATTAGGCTGTGAGATTTCAATCCCTTGGGTAACGACTCTATGCTGTGCCACATACCTGGGATCTAAGCCTTTAAAGTACCGGCAACATAAAGGGTTGCAGTTGATATGGCAACAAAATGGAGAGCTTAACACCGTCTTACAGGCAGCCGGCTACAAATTTAGTAAATTAAAACGCACGGTCTAGGTGACAAAATAATGAATAATTATAGTACCAACCCGAGAGCTGATCCAAAACCAATGTGTAGGGAGGGTCCGATGTGTGAATCAACCACATTCGATACTGTGCTGTTTCCTGCTTTATATTGTCTCTATCCATGTCCGGTGCATTGATTCATTTCTGGGGAGGGGGGATCATTCCTCACTTCCTTCAGAAGCAACTTCAGCTCCTGGCCTGTTGAAAGGACGGCTTTTCTCCCTCGATGGCCAAATCACCAGCAGTGGTGACCTGTTGGCACAATTACCTTCCCAGAGCTGCTTCAAACAATTAATCGTCTTTCAACTACTGCTGGCTGACAGGATTCAAACCTGCTTCCTTCTTATTGGTTGGCCCATTGCAAAACATCTTGGGTCAACTTTTAAACCTCGTTTTCCGTCGCAATTCCTTGCGGACGTTGAATTTGTGACACTTTAAAGACTGAAGTTCGCTGCGTAAATTGGATGAAACAAGTTGGCCGCAGGCTCTTTGATGTCGCAACTAGACCGTTACAGTGCGGACTTGCAAACAGACAAATTAGGAGCAGGAGTGGGCCCTTCGAGCCTGCTCCCCCATCCAATAAGATCTGATTGTAACCTCCTGCCGAACCCCAATAACCTTTCACCCTCTTGTTTATCAAGAATCTATCTAGATTAAAAATGGTCAAAGGTTCTGCTTCCATGGCCTTTTGAAAGAGAATTCCTGAGACCCACAGCCCTCTGAGAGAAAAAGATTCTCCTCATCGCTGTCTTAAATGAACGACTCCTTATTTTTAAGCAGAGACCCCTCGTTCTAGATTCTCCGACAAGAGGGAACATCCTCCCCACATGCACCCTGCCAATACCCCTCAGGATCTTAATGGTTTAAATCAAGTCGCCTTGCACTCTGCTAAACTCCAGTGGATACAAGCCAAACCTCTCCAACCTTTCCTCATAAGACAACTTGCCCATTCCTGGTCTTGGTCTCGTAAAGCTCTCTGAACTGCTTCATTTCTATCCTTCCTTAAATAAGGAGAGCAATTCTGTACACAGTTCTCCAGATGTGCTCCCGCCAGTGTTCTGTACAACTGAAGCATAACCGCCCCAGTTTTACAATCAATCCCCCTCGTAACAATTGATCACATTCTATTAGCTTTCCTAATTACTTGCTGTATCTGTTCCAGTATTACAGAACTTTCAGTATTAATGTAGACTTCTGATCAAGAAGAAAAAGTAAATTTTCTTTTTTCACACATATTAAACTGTAGAATAAATTAATTGGGGAGTTCTATTAAAGCGCATGGCATCAATGCTTTCTTAGGTGTTTTCATAGCATTTACAATGCAGAAGGAGGCCATTTGGCCCATCGAGTCTGCACTGGCCCTTGGAAAAAGCACCCGACTTAAGCCCACGCCTCCACCCTATCCCCATAACCCAGTAACCCCACCTAACCTTTTTGGACGCTAAAGGCAATTTATCATGGCCAATCCACCTAACCTGCACATCTTTGGACTGTGGGAGGAAACCGGAGCGCCCGGAGGAAACCCACGCAGACACGGGAAGAACATGCAGATTCCGCATAGACAGTGACCCAGCGAAGAATCAAATCTGGGACCCTGGAGCTATGAAGCAACTGTGCTAACCACTGTGCTACCGTGCTTATCTCAAGAGATTGCAGGTTCATTACTTCAGAAAGAAGGTATCGAGGCATCATTGCAAGAAAACAGGTTGGTGTTAGTTGAGATCTATCAAAGGATGTGAAAAAGGAGGAGAATAAAAATATGTTTTAAAAAAGGGATAGGCCAGAATAGTTCCTTCTGGTGATTCATGATTCTAAGAGGTTGAATTTCCGCAGGAGTCCTCCCAATTATCTTCAGTGGAAGATCAGCGGAAACCTTGAGACACTCTGGATCACCGAAGGATGTTCATCTGAAGGTGTGGCGGAAGCACCCTAGAAATTTAATCCCTTGGGTTCCAACGCTAACCTGCAATGCAATTGGATACAGCAACAATATTATCATGTCACAGAAACAGAAAATGCTGGAAAACCTCAGCAAGTCTGACAGCACCTGTAGGAAGAGAAATAGTGTTCACGTTTTGAGCCCATTTGGAGTCAAATGCATTCAAAACATTAACTCTGTTTTCTGTCCCAACAGAGCTGGCCGACCCGTTCAGTTTTTACAGCACCCACTGTTTTTAATTCAGATTCCAGCACCTGCAGTATTTTGCTTATTTTAAGATCACCATGTTAGTGTTTTTCCCCTTCAGGCTAAACCTCTGCTCTCCCAGGCGGATGCAAAAGGACACATGGCATTACTTTCAAGGAGCGTTTTCCCTGGCGCCATGGCCAATATTTACCCCTCTAATCAACCCACAGCATGCTAAACAGATGATCTGGTCATCTGTTTCATCGCTGCATGTGGGTGCTTGCTGCGTGCAAATTGGCATCCGTGTTTCCAACATTAGTAGCAGAACAGTCGTTAGCACTGCTGCCTCACAACGCCAGGGTCCTGGGTTCAATTCCGGCCTTGGATGACTGTCTGTGTGGAGATTGCACGTTCTCCCTGTGTCTCTGTAGGTTTCCTCTTGGTGCTCTGGTTTCCTCCACAATCCAAAAATGTGCTGGTTCGGTCGATTGGCCGTGCTAAATTGCCCCTTCGTATCCAAAGATTAGGTGGAGTTATGTGGATGGTGCGGGGGAGTGGGGCTTGGTAAGGTGCCCTTTCGGAGGGTTGGTGCAGACCCGTTGGGCCGAATGGCCTCCTTTTGCACTGTAGGGATTCTATGTCCATTTAGATCTATGCCCGTTACAAAAGAAGCCACACTTCAAAAGTTAATTCACTGTAAAGCACTTTGGACAATCCTGCGGATGTACAAGGTGCTACATGAATGCAGGCTCTTTGCTCTTTTTAACATGGAAGGGTAGGAAAAAAGGGGAAATCTGAGATCTTCGCCACGTGAGCTTTGCTGCTAACTGTGGTTGACAGCAATGCAATGCAGGGGTTTCCAGAGGGACGTCCATGTGTCAGCCCGAGTCAAAACAAACCCGTATCCTGAAACACAACGGCATGCAAATCTAATACCTGTGAGCACTCAAATCTTCAGATCCCAAGCTTGTGCTGCATCAAGCCAAACGTCTATCGCTGTCAGAGTTCTGGCAAAGTATTCACAATTATCAGGAGCTGGCAGTCTGGTCCCCAGGATTTAAATCCTATCGTGGCCATTCACTCTCTAACTTGTGCAGCCCTGCCACCTACTTACAGAAGGAGAACAGGAGCCGAGAGTCCCAGGGGCTCACACAAATAAATGTTTGAAGGTGACAGGACAGGAGGTCTTGTGACAGACTGATGGTGCTGCCTGGCTCCAGGTTCAGAAAGTCCATAGAACATTACAGCGCAGTTCAGGCCCTTCGGCCCTCGATGTTGCGCCGACCTGTGAAACCACTCTAAAGCCCATCTACACTATTCCCTTATCGTCCATATGTCTATCCAATGACCATTTCAATGCCCTTAGTGTTGGCGAGTCCACTACTGTTGCAGGCCTGGCATTCCACGCCCTTACTACTCTCTGAGTAAAGAACCTACCTCTGACATCTGTCTTATATCTATCTCCCCTCAATTTAAAGTTATGTCCCCTCGTGCTAGACATCACCATCCGAGGAAAAAGGCTCTCACTGTCCACCCTATCCAATCCTCTGATCATCTTGTATGCCTCAATTAAGTCACCTCTTAACCTTCTTCTCTCTAACGAAAACAGCCTCAAGTCCCTCAGCCTTTCCTCATAAGATCGTCCCTCCACACCAGGCAACATTCTGGTAAATCTCCTCCGCACCCTTTCCAATGCTTCCACATCCTTCCTATAATGCAGTGACCAGAATTGCACGAAATACTCCAAATGAGGCCGCACCAGAGTTTTGTACAGCTGCAACATGACCTCATGGCTCCGAAACTCAATCCCTCTACCAATAAAAGCACACCGTACGCCTTCTTAACAACCCTCTCAACCTGGGTGGCAACTTTCAGGGATCTATGTACATGGACACCGAGATCTCTCTGCTCATCCACACTGCCAAGAATCTTACCATTAGCCCAGTACTCTGTATTCCTGTTATTCCTTCCAAAATGAATCACCTCACATTTTTCTGCATTAAACTCCATTTGCCATCTCTCAGCCCACACTGCAGCTTATCTATGTCCCTCTGTAACTTGTAACATCCTTCCGCACTGTCCACAACTCCACCGACTTTAGTGTCATCTGCAAATTTACTCACCCATCCTTCTACGCCCTCCTCCAGGTCATTTCTAAAAATGACAAACAGCAGTGGCCCCAAAACAGATCCTTGTGGTACACCACTAGTAACTGGACTCCAGTCTGAACATTTCCCATCAACCACCACCCTTTGTCTTCTTCCAGCTCGCCAATTTCTGATCCAAACTGCTAAATCACCCTGAATCCCATGCCTCTGTATTTTCTGCAGTAGCCTACCGTGGGGAACCTTATCAAATGCTTTACTGAAATCCATATACACCACATCAACTGCTTTACCCTCATCCACCTGTTTGGTCACCTTCTCAAAGAAAAGTCCAGGTTCAGGTTTCACGCCAGGATTGATAGCCACCTTCCATGGCATGGTTCACTGGGCTGGTAATCAGTCTGGGAATACTTCCACCACCTCTCCATTACATCCCAAAGAGGAAAAGAAAACGTGCGTGAAGAGATGTTAAGAAAAGGATAGCTTGATAAGCTCGATAAAAAGCATGCAGGACGTTTGGCTTTATGACCTACTAAACTGCATGTGTGTAGTTTTAATTGCATTGTCAAGATGAAGGACATTGTTTAATTAAATGCTTAGAGCACGTATAAAGAGAAACTCACCTGGTGCGAGGTGCGGGGGGGTGCACCTTTCATAGAATTTACAGTGCAGAAGGAGGCCATTCAGCCCATCGAGTCTACTCTTGGAAATAGCACCCTACCCAAGCCCACACCTCCACTCTATCCCCATAACCCAGTAACCCCACCCAACACTAAGGGCAATTTGTGGACACTAAGGGCAATTTAGCATAGCCAATCCACCTAAATTGCACATCTTTGGACTGTGGGAGGAAACCGGAGCACCCGGAGGAAACCCACGCAGACACGGGGAGAACGTGCAGACTCCGCACAGACAGTGACCCAAGCCAGGAATCGAACCTGGGATCCTGGAGCTGTGAAGCAATTGTGCTAACCACCATGCTACCGTGCTGCCTCTAAATCTCTCCTGGGCCTGGTCAGGTTGACCGTTAACAGGTCTAGGCAGCGGGTGAGGGGGATGTCTGTCCTGACTGTGCTCCCCTACCCCGGCTACATTTGTGGCCGGGTGGTCTTGAACAGGGAGCACGCGGGGTCCGCCGGTATGCTTCAGGCTTCCATGCCTGGTGGGCACCACGGGGGGGCTGGGGGGTATCATCACCTCCAGGAATTACACTTTGATTTAATTTGCGAAGTTTCTTTTTGAGGTTTTGTTTTAGTTACAGTGTCTCAGCAGGGGCTGGCACCCCTGTCATTTTTTATTTAACTTATTGATTATTGTTTTATTTAAAAAGTATAAAGAGAGACTGAGGGACTTACACTTTGATGTAGTTTGTTAATTGATGTACTCATAATAGTATAAAGGGTGGCTGGTGGAACACTGGGTGAGTAGGAAGGAGGCATCTAGATGGGATCCATTGAACATGTAAAGCAGCAGAAACAGCCTGGGAGATGCCTTGCAAATCCTGCCCCATGTTAAATAACACACGTGCGGATGAGCAAGAATTGTTAGAGGTGACCGGCATTTAAAGAACTGTTACACACAACACAGCGCGCAATTTAATTGAAAAAGAGAGAGCTCCTTCTGGGTGGAAATCGAGCAACTGTTCCCGGCGCAATGCTACCTAACGGCAGTCCGTTTATCTTTCGGCCCCAAGCAGGGTATCCCCCCCCCCCCTTGTCCCCCGTCGAGGTCGCACTCATTCGCATTTCATGCACTCAGGAGCTCCGACGAGCATAGCTCTTCCAGTGCAGGAAGGGATCGCCCGACCCCCCAATGTGAACCCCATGCCCCAACTTCCCTGTTTGGGGGTCCCTCCCCCTCCCCCACCCCACCACATACCGCAAGGGCAACCCCACGCCCCATCCCTAGCACGGGCAGTATGCCAGCTTGGCACCTTGGCGCTGGCAGTGCCACCTGGGCACCCTGGCAATGCCAGGCTGTCACCCAGGTGGCACTGCCATGGTGCCCAGGTGGCACTGCCAGCGTGCCAGACTGACAGTGCCAAAGTGCCAAGCTGGCATCAGCAGTGTTAGGGAGCCACCTGTGGGCCTCCGATCTCTTGGGAAACCCCCACAAGTGCCGTTCCTCCTGGACTCCATTTGTAGGGATCTGTGCTGAACAGCGCTAAGCTGGGGCCTCCTCGGCAAGGCCGATAGATGCCGGTTGGCCAATCGATCCAGCAGCAGCATTGAAAAATAAGCTTTCTAAATGATGTCTTGGGGATCGCATTAGATCTCGCGAGGTGTGACGACCGTCGGGGATCCCGGGACAGGCTTCTCCCGGGATCTACCAGGCGTGTCCCGTTCTGACCCGGAGGCGGCCGGTAAATCACGCCCGCAATTGTAAAGGGAGGACTGTTCATTGTAAATCTTTATAAATCACTAGTTATAGCTCATCTGGAGTTTGTGCCTGATTCTGGACAGTAGTCTTTTGGAAGAATATCATGTCCTTGGAGAGATGCAGATGTGATTTACCAGGGATGAGGAGCGTCAGTGAGGTGGAGAGACCGGAGAAGTTGAGGTTGTTCTCCTTAGAGCAGAGAAGGCCCAGGAGAGATTTGCAAAATTTGTTCTAAATGCTGAGGCGTATTGATAGATAGGAGGAGGCTGTTTTCTCTGGCAGGAGAATTGGTAACCAGAAGGCAGAGTTTTATGGACGTTGACAAAAGATTGAGAGAAGAGAAGGAGCAAAAGCCAGAGAGTTGTTACAATCTGGAATTCACTATTGGAAAGGGTGGTTGAAACAGGTTTAACCATAACGTTCAAACAGGAATTGGGTGACTGCTTAAGAAGGTGAACATTGAGGTGAAGTGGGACGCCAGGTAATTGGAATGCTCCTTCTCGGCATTCTGGGTGCCAATAGGCCATATGATCCTATGATTCACACCAAAATTTATTCAGCCACCTGAAATTCCCTCTCCACCACTCTCTCTGCTCCATTAAGACCCCTATTAACACCAACCCCTTTGGCAGAACTTTTGATCAGCCTTTCTTTGGTTTGGCAACATTTTTTCCCAGAATTGAAGAATTTTTAGGGGCCATCTGTCAAAATTTCAGACGAGCGTCCAAAGGGTTCCGGAGAATTTATGTTTGTACTATTTCTCAGGTTTTCCATTAATCTTCCGCTGGAGGTAAGTGAGATGACTCCTTTAATATCAAACCTTAGTGGATGATGTAGGGACAACATAGCAGCACGGTAGCCTTGTGGGGCAGCACGGTAGCCTTGTGGATAGCACAATTGCTTCACAGCTCCAGGGTCCCAGGTTCGATTCTGGCTTGGGTCACTGTCTGTGCGGAGTCTGCACATCCTTCCCGTGTGTATATAGTTGACAGTAACTTTGAAATTTAAAAAAAGTATTTAAAAAAAAAAAAGACAAATTTTAATTTTAATTAATTGACGCAATGTCAGTTAGAGGGGTGCTGTGCTCTGACTGTGAGATGTGGCAGGTCCGGGAGGCTTCCAGCGTCCCGGATGGCTTCATCTGCAGAAAGTGCACCCAACTGCAGCTCCTCACAGACCGCATGGTTCGGTTGGAGCAGCAATTGGATGCACTTAGGAGCATGCAGGTGGCGGAAAGCGTCATAGATCGCAGTTATGTAAGTGTGGTCACACCCAAGGTGCAGGCAGAGAAATGGGTGACCACCAGAAAGGGCAGGCAGTCAGTGCAGGAATCCCCTGTGGTTGTCCCCCTCTCGAACAGATATACCCCTTTGGATACTGTCGGGGGGGATAGCCTATCAGGGGAAAACAGCAGCAGCCAGAGCAGTGGCACCACGGCTGGCTCTGATGTTCAGAAGGGAGGGTCAAAGCGCAGAAGAGTAATAGTTATAGGGGACTCTATAGTCAGGGGCACAGATAGGCGCTTCTGTGGACGTGAAAGAGACTCCAGGATGGTATGTTGCCTCCCTGGTGCCAGGGTCCAGGATGTCTCCGAACGGGTAGAGGGAATCCTGAAGGGGGAGGGCAAACAGGCAGAGGTCGTTGTACATATTGGTACTAACGACATAGGCAGGAAGGGGCATGAGGTCCTGCAGCAGGAGTTCAGGGAGCTAGGCAGAAAGTTAAAAGACAGGACCTCGAGGGTTGTAATCTCGGGATTACTCCCTGTGCCACGTGCCAGTGAGGCTAGAAATAGGAAGATAGAGCAGACAAACACGTGGCTAAACAGCTGGTGTAGGAGGGAGGGTTTCTGTTATCTGGACCACTGGGAGCTCTTCCGGGGCAGGTGTGACCTGTATAAGATGGACGGGTTGCATCTAAACCGGAGAGGCATAAATATCCTGGCCGCGAGGTTTGCTAGTGTCACACGGGAGGGTTTAAACTAGTATGGCAGGGGGGTGGGCACGGGAGCAATAGGTCAGAAGGTGAGAGCATTGAGGGAGAACTAGGGAATAGGGACAGTGTGGCTCTGAGGCAGCGCAGACGGGGAGAAGTTGCTGAACACAGCGGGTCTGGTGGCCTGAAGTGCATATGTTTTAATGCAAGGAGCATTACGGGTAAGGCAGATGAACTTAGAGCTTGGATTACTACTTGGAACTATGATGTTGTTGCCATTACAGAGACCTGGTTGAGGGAAGGGCAGGATTGGCAGCTAAACGTTCCAGGATTTAGATGTTTCAGGCGGGATAGAGGGGGATGTAAAAGGGGAGGCGGAGTTGCGCTACTTGTTCAGGAGAGTATCACAGCTATACAGCGAGAGGACACCTCAGAGGGCAGTGAGGCTATATGGGTAGAGATCAGGAATAAGAAGGGTGCAGTCACAATGTTGGGGGTATACTACAGGCCTCCCAACAGCCAGCGGGAGATAGAGGAGCAGATAGGTAGACAGATTTTGGAAAAGAGTAAAAACAACAGGGTTGTGGTGATGGGAGACTTCAACTTCCCCAATATTGACTGGGACTCACTTAGTGCCAGGGGCTTAGACGGGGCAGAGTTTGTAAGGAGCATCCAGGAGGGCTTCTTAAAACAATATGTAAACAGTCCAACTAGGGAAGGGGCGGTACTGGACCTGGTATTGGGGAATGAGCCCGGCCAGGTGGTAGATGTTTCAGTAGGGGAGCATTTCGGTAACAGTGACCACAATTCAGTAAGTTTTAAAGTACTGGTGGACAAGGATAAGAGTGGTCCGAGGATGAATGTGCTAAATTGGGGGAAGGCTAATTATAACAATATTAGGCGGGAACTGAAGAACATAGATTGGGGGCGGATGTTTGTGGGCAAATCAACATCTGACATGTGGGAGGCTTTCAAGTGTCAGTTGAAAGGAATACAGGACAGGCATGTTCCTGTGAGGAAGAAAGATAAATACGGCAATTTTCGGGAACCTTGGATGACGAGTGATATTGTAGGCCTCGTCAAAAAGAAAAAGGAGGCATTTGTCAGGGCTAAAAGGCTGGGAACAGACGAAGCCTGTGTGGCATATAAGGAAAGTAGGAAGGAACTTAAGCAAGGAGTCAGGAGGGCTAGAAGGGGTCATGAAAAGGCATTGGCAAATAGGGTTAAGGAAAATCCCAAGGCTTTTTACACTTACATAAAAAGCAAGAGGGTAGCCAGGGAAAGGGTTGGCCCACTGAAGGATAGGCAAGGGAATCTATGTGTGGAGCCAGAGGAAATGGGCGAGGTACTAAATGAATACTTTGCATCAGTATTCACCAAAGAGAAGGAATTGGTAGATGTTGAGTCTGGAGAAGGGGGTGTAGATAGCCTGGGTCACATTGTGATCCAAAAAGACGAGGTGTTGGGTGTCTTAAAAAATATTAAGGTAGATAAGTCCCCAGGGCCGGATGGGATCTACCCCAGAATACTGAAGGAGGCTGGAGAGGAAATTGCTGAGGCCTTGACAGAAATCTTTGGATCCTCGCTGTCTTCAGGGGATGTCCCGGAGGACTGGAGAATAGCCAATGTTGTTCCTCTGTTTAAGAAGGGTGGCAGGGATAATCCCGGGAACTACAGGCCGGTGAGCCTTACTTCAGTGGTAGGGAAATTACTGGAGAGAATTCTTCGAGACAGGATCTACTCCCATTTGGAAGCAAATGGACGTATTAGTGAGAGGCAGCACGGTTTTGTGAAGGGGAGGTCGTGTCTCACTAACTTGATAGAGTTTTTCGAGGAGGTCACTAAGATGATTGATGCAGGTAGGGCAGTAGATGTTGTCTATATGGACTTCAGTAAGGCCTTTGACAAGGTCCCTCATGGTAGACTAGTACAAAAGGTGAAGTCACACGGGATCAGGGGTGAACTGGCAAGGTGGATACAGAACTGGCTAGGCCATAGAAGGCAGAGGGTAGCAATGGAGGGATGCTTTTCTAATTGGAGGGCTGTGACCAGTGGTGTTCCACAGGGATCAGTGCTGGGACCTTTGCTCTTTGTAGTATATATAAATGATTTGGAGGAAAATGTAACTGGTCTGATTAGTAAGTTTGCAGACGACACAAAGGTTGGTGGAATTGCGGATAGCGATGAGGACTGTCTGAGGATACAGCAGGATTTAGATTGTCTGGAGACTTGGGCGGAGAGATGGCAGATGGAGTTTAACCTGGACAAATGTGAGGTAATGCATTTTGGAAGGGCTAATGCAGGTAGGGAATATACAGTGAATGGTAGAACCCTCAAGAGTATTGAAAGTCAAAGAGATCTAGGAGTACAGGTCCACAGATCACTGAAAGGGGCTACACAGGTGGAGAAGGTAGTCAAGAAGGCATACGGCATGCTTGCCTTCATTGGCCGGGGCATTGAGTATAAGAATTGGCAAGTCATGTTGCAGCTGTATAGAACCTTAGTTAGGCCACACTTGGAGTATAGTGTTCAATTCTGGTCGCCACACTACCAGAAGGATGTGGAGGCTTTAGAGAGGGTGCAGAAGAGATTTACCAGAATGTTGCCTGGTATGGAGGGCATAAGCTATGAGGAGCGATTGAATAAACTCGGTTTGTTCTCACTGGAACGAAGGAGGTTGAGGGGCGACCTGATAGAGGTATACAAAATTATGAGGGGCATAGACAGAGTGGATAGTCAGAGGCTTTTCCCCAGGGTAGAGGGGTCAATTACTAGGGGGCATAGGTTTAAGGTGAGAGGGGCAAAGTTTAGAGTAGATGTACGAGGCAAGTTTTTTACGCAGAGGGTAGTGGGTGCCTGGAACTCGCTACCGGAGGAGGTAGTGGAGGCAGGGACGATAGGGACATTTAAGGGGCATCTTGACAAATATATGAATAGGATGGGAATAGAAGGATACGGACCCAGGAAGTGTAGAAGATTGTAGTTTAGTCGGGCAGTATGGTCGGCACGGGCTTGGAGGGCCGAAGGGCCTGTTCCTGTGCTGTACATTTCTTTGTTCTTTGTTCTTTGTTCTTTGTGTGCGTGGGTTTCCTCCGGGTGCTCCGGTTTCCTCCCACAGTCCAAAGATGTGCGGGTTAAGTGGATTGGCCATGATAAATTGCCCTTAGTGTCCAAATTGCCCTTGGTGTTGGGTGGAGGTGTTGAGTTTGGGTAGGGTGCTCTTTCCAGGAGCCGGTGCAGACTCAAAGGGCCGAATGGCCTCCTTCTGCACTGTAAATTCAATGATAATCTATGATTAATCAAGGACAAAGGTTCGGCACAACATCGTGGGCCGAAGGGCCTGTTCTGTGCTGTATTTTCTATGTTCTATGTTCTATGTTCCTGGTGCTGTGAGGCAGCAGTGCTAACCGCTGTGCCACCATGCCAATAACCATTACCTGTCTTTAATAAGACAATTAGCTCCCCAATATAATTGCCAAAGCATGCACTTGCTGATACATTGACAGATTCCTGCAGAAATTCAGCTCCTCAGAATATTAAATCATCAGAAGACAATATTTTGACCTACCCCCTTTTGACAGATATCAATCTCCACCAACCTGGAGCTATGGTCCTTTGATGCCTTCTGTCTGAAGTAAACCTAAAATCTCTTGAGAGCATCGACACCATGCACTTGAATAGGCCTTCCCAATTAACTTAAAAGCAGAAATACGGCGGATGCTGGAAATGTGAAAGAAGAGAAAATGCCAGAGAAGTTTAGAAGTAGAGTCATATTGGACTTGAAAGATTAACTCTGTTTCTCGGTCCACAGATGCTGCCAGACCTGCTGAGATTTTTCCAGCATGTCCTGTTTTTATTCCCAATTAACTTATTCTGCAGTATAATTTGTGTTAAAAAGAACATTTCCTTTCTCCCCTCACCATCAGAAGTGCCTACCAATACTGAAAACAGCCTGTAATGTTCCAGTAGTGCCAACAAGGAGCCTGTAGACCAACTAACTTTGTCCAATTTGCATCATCTTTCATGGCCCTAAATTCAGTGTGCAATATTTTCCAACCTTTACACAGTGCCTTAGTATATTAAAGGCACTTGCCAAAGAAGGCATCTGGAATGCTCTCTACTGGCTGAGGTATAGAATAATAACAATAATAATAATCTTCATTGCCACAAGTAGGCTTACATTAACACTACAATAAAGTTACTGTGAAAAGCTCCTAGTCGCCACATTCTGGCACCTGTTCAGGTACACGGAGGGAGAATTCAGAATGTCCAATTCACCGAACAAGCACGTCTTTCGGGACTTGTGGGAGGAAACCGGAGCACCCGGAGGAAACCCACGCAGATTCGGGGAGAACGTGCAGACTCCACACAGACAGTGATCCAAGCCGGGAATCGAACCTGGGACCCTGGTGCTGTGAAGCAACAGTGCTAACCACTGTGCTACCCTACCGCCCAATGTACAAACTTAAGGATATAATGATGGAACTGTGCAAGACAACAGTGAGGCCACAGCTGGAGTATTGTGTGCAGTTCTGGTCACCCCATTACAGGACGGATGTAAGGAGAGAGTGCAGAGAAGATTTACCAGAATGTTGCTGGGGCTGGAAAATTGTAGCTACGAGGAGAGATTGGAGAGTTTGGGCTTGTTTTCCTTGGAACGGAGAAGGCTGAGGGGTGGCATGATTGAGGTGTGCAAAATCGTGTGGGGTAAAGATAGAATAGACAGGAGGAACCTGTTTCTCTTGGCAGAGAGTTCCGGCGAGCGCAGCTCCTCAATGCAGAAAACGGGGCTATGTGCGGCCTGGGCCACCATCCCCCACTGAGGCCGCCTATCTAACCCGGGTGACGTCTAATAGCATTGTGTTTCTTCGCGCTGCAAGCGTGGGAAACACATGGCTAAACATGCTCACTATGGGTCGTTGTTCCCATTTAGTTAAATCACGCCCAATATATTTTATTGAAGGGTGCTTCTCCCCAAGGACAGATCCTGTTTTTGAAGCTGGGTTTCTGCTGTGGGATGTGAAAACCCAGTGAGTTATTAGGTTTGGTTCTGGAGTGAGCTTGGAGGGTTGGTAGAGGAATATGAGCTGCCCAGTGCGTATGGGTTCCGGTACTTACAGGTGAGGGGCTATGTGAGGAAGCAGGTGCCGTCCTTTCCCAACCTGCCGCCCCCGGAGTTGCAGGACAAGGTGACATTGACAACAGGGGTTGGCGAGGGCAGGGTGTTGGAGATTTACAAATAACTAATGGACTGGTAGGATACCCCAATAGATTAAGCGGGAGTGGAGGAAGAGCTGGGGAGGGAGTTGGAGGCTGGGGTATGGGAGGAGGCTCTGGGGAGAGTGAACGCATCATCTTTGTGTGCTAGACTTATCCTTATTCAATTCAAGGTAGTCCACAGGTCGCATTTGATGGTGGCCAGAATGAGCAGATGTTTTGAGGGGGTGGAGGATAGGTGTGGCAGGGTGGGGGGGCCCCGTGAACCATGTCCAGATGTTTTGGGCTTGTCTGAAGCTGCCGGGATTCTGGCGGGGGGTTTGCTGATGTTATGACTGAGGTGCTGAAGGTGAAGGCTGTCCAGAGCCCAGAAGTGGCGGTTTGTGGAGTGTTGGAGAGTCCAGGGGGCGAGGGAGGTCGAGGTTTTGACCTTTGCCTTCCTGGTAGCCCGGAGACGGATCGAATGGTGGGACACGGGGCCGCCGAAACAGGGGGGGGCACGGGGCCGCCGAAACAGGGGGGGGCACGGGGCCGCCGAAACCGGGGGGGGGGGGGAGGGGGGTGAGCGACCTCGCTGAACTCCTCAGGCCGGAAAAAAATCAAGTTCGCCATGTGAGGTACTGTGGAGGGGTTTGTCCAGAGATGGAGGCCGTTTATCGACTACTTCAAGGATAGTTAAGAATTCAGCGGCGAGGTGGGGGGAGGGTTTTGGGGTTTAAAAAAGGAGGTAGGGTAGGTGGAGTGTAACGGCAGGGAGGGTGGGGCGGTGAAGTGTTAGTTATTTATTTGTTATTTGTTGTGTGAATTCCTGTTTTTGTTTGTGGTTGTGTTTGATGTATATATACAAATGGCTTAATAAAAACTTTTTTTTTAAAGGTTTGGTTCTGGAGGCGGCGGGTTTTGATTATTTTTATAACTTTCTGTGTACTTCTATTTTAAATATAAAATCCCATGCAAATTTTGGTCAGAATTAACTTGTATCAATTACGTTCATGATGAATCAGTGGAATTTATGTTTCCCATTGTGGTCGGTTCTGTGGAAAGATGCTTTTAGAAGTTTCTTTTCAAACTTTACTAACCCTTTAATCTTTCATTATTCAGAAATTAGCTGGCAATTACTGTACAAAACTAAAGCGTGCAGTGGTTATGTTACTGGATTAGCAGTCCAGAGGCCGATACTAACAAACCCAAATTCCACCGTGCTCATTTGAGAATTTTAACAAAGTTTTTTTTCATTTCTTTCACGGTATGTGGGCTTTGCTAACCAGGGCAGCATTTATTGCCCATCCCTAACTGTCCTTGAGAAGGTGGTGGCGAGCTGCCTTCTTAAACCACTGTGATCCACGTGGTGTAGGTACACCCACAGTGCTGTTAGGGAGGGAGTTCCAGGATCTTGACCCAGCGACAGTGAAAGAACGGTGATATATTTCCAAGTCAGATGATGTGTGACTTGGAGGGGAACCTCCAGGCGGTAATGTTCCCATATGTTTGCTGTTCTTGTCCTTCGGCATGGTCGAGGTATTGGTTTGGAAGGTGCTGCCTAAGGAGCCTTGGTGAGTTCCCGATTCTGACACTCCGGCACCACGACTGGTAATTCTGTCGAAACTTTCAAATCTTTCGGGGACAATGTGTCTTCCACGAGGCTTCCATTTAAATCTTTCCACAGGAGGCAAAAGGACGAGACCCAGCTTTTCAATCTTTGTGGTCCCCTGTGGCTGTAACGTGAGCATCCAAATTGGTGTCTTGTTAGCAGATAACAAACAGCCCACTGGAGCTATCGGGTGCGGATTTCCCCTGGAGGGATTTTTGGAATGCCTCACCAGGCATTGTGAAAAATGAGGAGAACACATGTTGAAACACAGAGCACGGGTCTGAACAAATCCAGTTAAGAATTCGCCCGAGGTGGAGACTTGAAGTCCAGCAGATTGTAATTATCATACTCCGAGACGGGGTCAGTCAGACATTCCAGGGAACGGAATCTTTATGAAACAACCTCCAAGGGCCAGGTTATGACCAGCTTCAGTTCATACTGTTAGGTCACATCAAGGATTTCATGGAGGTCTGCCGTCACTTTCCAGTTACACTGCCCCCGCAGATCAAGAAAGCAGGGCGAGGCAAAGGAACAGAGCACTGCCAACCCTGTGCCAACTTGGAACCAAGACTCCCCTGTCAGAAACGGAGGAAGGGATCTTTGGGTTGAAAAGGTGTAACCAACTCAGTCGGATCGTACAGAGATATTGCACCTGCTATGTTGCCCTGACCCCTCGGTCCACTGTTCAGGCCAGACATACGGGGCAGGACTTGGGTGCCATGACCATAGATTATCATAGAATTTACAGTGCAGAAGGAGGCCATTCGGCCCATCGGGTCTGCACCGGCTCTTGGAAAGAGTACCCTACCCAAGGTCAACACCTCCACTCTATCCCCATAACCCAGTAACCCCACCCAACACTAAGGGCAATTTTGGACACTAAGGGCAATTTATCATGGCCAATCCACCTAACCTGCACATCTTTGGACTGATGGGGGTGGGAAGGGAATTGGGCAGGTGTGGAATTTCCTAGCCCTGGCCAATGTGCAAATATTTCTCAACGGTCTGGACTTCTGTCCATTTCAGGCCTGATCGATGGACAACCAACCACAAATCATGGGTAATTTGTTAATTCAGTGAAGAGGCCAATGCACGCCAATGATCAGAGGCTGAGTGGAATTTTCCAGTCAGCGTGTGAGACCCCCCTCCCCCTACCTCCACCATGGCACCCAGAGCCTGACAGATGCCTGGAAGCGTCAAACCTGGAGACCATCATGCCAGGATCACTCTGAGGCACCTGCTGCCGCATTCCCGCTGCCAGACGTGCCTGTTGCTCCCCCTCCACGATGGTGGTCCAGCGGCTGTGGTCAGTTCTTTTGCTGAGTTTCTAGAAAAGTGCTGAGAGATCTCAAGATGGACACACTCTCTCCCCTCTCTCTCTCTCTCCCTTACCAGCAAAGGCAGGCTGCAGTCTCCTATAGGCCCTCCAGCTTCGAGAGCATCCCACTGTCATTAACTGGGCCCTCTGACTACAATCCTGCAGAAATCGCTGTCAGGCGACTATTCGCAACACAGTCTGGGGTTCAGGACGTCAAGGCCCCGACCCCAAACAGAAACCCCTGCCCATGCTTTTGCCCATTGTGAAGCCATTCCCCAGGAAGGCAAATGTCAGCTTGCGCTGACTGCATATGCAAAAGGAGGAGAGAGAGAGGGAGGGAGGCAAAGCTGATTAAGGGTGGAGTTCCAGGACTTAAGGCCTAGGCAGCTGATAGCCAACAATGGTGGCAGGATTAAGGACAGGATTGTCAGGTCCCGCCACGGGGGTGGGGGGGGCATCGTCGCGGGAGGGAGGGAGAATGTGAAGAGAGGCCAAAAGTCAATTGACTTGTTCAAGAGGCCAGAATTGGAGGAGCACAGATATCTCAAGAGGACTGAAGGAGATTACAGAGAGAGTGACGGCTGAGGCCAAAGTCAAAGGCCAAATAATAAGCAAATCATTAGCTTGTCTAGTTAACCCGTTATTGAGAAAATTCCATTGGAAATGATTCCACGATATTAATAATTTAATACAGATCGGTACAAGAAACATGAATACCTGGATACGTGATGCATAAAAACAATGGAAAGGAATTAGTGTGATTCTTGACCATTCACAGAACGTAATGTGAAGTTTCCATCAACAAGGCTTGTCACAGTGCAGGGTTATTTTGAACATTTTCTCCCAGAATCGATTTGAAAGTAAGAGTTACTTGATGTGTATTTTTCTGGTATGGTTTGACAAGTTGAAAAATAAAGAGATCAGCATTAAAGGAGGCAAATTTGAGAGGCGACACGGTGGCGCAGTGGTTAGCACTGCTGCCTTACGGCGCTGAGGACCTGGGTTTGATCCCGTCCCCGGGTCACTGTCCATGGGGAGTTTGCACATTCTCCCCGGGTCTGCGTGGGTCTCACCCCCTCAACCCGAGAAGATGAGCAGGCTTAGGTGAATTGGCCAGGCTAAATTGCCCTTTAATTGGGAAAAAAATAAATAATTGGGTACTCTAAATCTTTTTTAAAAGGTGGCAAATTCGTCAAATGAAGTTGGTTTACCCCCAATGACTGAAGAGTTTGTCAGCTCGTTGAGCTGATGGATAACTATTGCTTTGGAAAGTCCTTCAACCTTCAGCTGGCAAACAAGATTAAAAAACAAGAGGCAAAGGAAGCGACCGGCCTCAGAAACCAAAATTGTGGTAAAGTCCTGGACGTTACAGAGAGTTACAGAAAGTAGAATCAAACTGAGAAAATCACAGGCACTTAGCGAAACCATTGGAATGCACCTTGTTCAAGTCTCATAAGTTGGAAATGTGTAGCATAGTCTTTGTTTCATTATGCATAAGCTAAGCCCTATTGTTAGAATTTTATGAGCAGGGTTTTAAGTATCGGTCTGCATGTTCACCTCACTGCAAATAAAGCAATTGATTCAAGTGGATCAGAGCTCATCTCACTGAGTGTTAGTTCAGTCTATCGTTGTTGAGAATGAAATGTATGTGTGAAAGCAGGAATGTCTGGTACTGATCCCATGCTATCATTCCCGTGCTATCATTCCATCCTTGGGTTGCACAAGTGAATACACCTACAACAGTTAACTGCTGAGCTTCCTTAGCGACTGAACCCGAGACGGTATGGACAGAGCACCTGAATTTATAATGTGGTTAATGAAAAGTTAATATCCATCTCCAGGGCAACTTATGAGTCGACAGAAGTTACTCTCGCATTTTCTAAATCAACTGTAACGTATCTTGGATATAAAGAGCAAATTGGGTACGTTACTTCCAAAAGAGGATCAAATTGTGATCCAGATGAATCTTGGACTTTAAACTCTAAAATCATGAAGAGGTTCAAAGAACTATGTTAATTTCTATTGGGGTAAAGAGTAAGATGATGCCTTTAAGGCCTTTGAAATTCTGACAGCATAGCTACTGTAGAGGCAAATAAGACGTGTTCCCTCCTACATTCTTCTGAATTATTTCCTGAAGGTGATGGATATCAGAGATTTCATTGCAGAAGGGGATCATTCAGCCCATGATGCTTGTTAAAGATACCAGGGTAGATAGTTCGCTTTGCACCTGTGGTAATCACCACTGTTGTATATATTAGGAGATGTGTGGTAAGACCCTGTACTACAGGTACGGGGGTCGTCGCTGCCTGCTGGCTCTGCCCAGTAGGCGGAGTATAAATATGTGTGCTCCCTATACAGCAGCCATTTCGCCAGCTGCTGTAGGAGGCCACGCATCTTAGAGTAATAAAGCCTCAGTTGTATTCAACTCTCGTCTCTGTGCAATTGATCGTGCATCAGCACCCAGGTGGAAGAACTTGATGGGGCAACTGTAAGCAACACAGATTCAGGCACAGTCACTAATGGCAACGTCTGGTGTAGCACCGAGACATGCAGAGCAGAAAGGTCACCTGACCGTTCTGGATAGGTTCCCCACTTCCCATCGTGTAAAACTCTTCAATCAGAATGCTATTGTGTGAATGCCAATCCGTGAGCTTAGTACTGAAGCAACATTTGAGGCGGTGTTAGTATTAAGTTTCCAGCCGACTAACGGCTGGGAGGTAAATGTAAATCTGGTTTGAAAATATCTACAGCTCCCTCATCGTTATTTAAAAGGTTTAAATTATCGTTTCCAGTAAGTGTGAGGGAGCAGACAAGGCCTCGGTATAAAGTTCCACCTGAAACCAGGCACCTCTGATGGTCCAACACTCCCTCTGCATCAGCTCAGATGGTGTGCTCAGGCTTCTGGAGGGGGCCCTTGAACCCACAACTCTCTGGGTAGGATTTTAAGGATGGTGAGCATTGATTGGCAACGGGCAGGACTTCCGTCCACCCTTGGAAGGAGGTTCCGCTTGCGAGGGCTGTCGGCCAATCAGATTAGCCGCCAGCTTTCCGATCCAGTGCTGCAGTGGCCGGAGGCAGCACTACAGCACTCTGCTTGGGACTAAGTCCAGGGACCATTGGAAAGGTAAGTCCTGGGGTTTCCAGGGCAGGAGGGTAAGGGATGCCATCGGCAATCGTGGCATCGGAGGGGGTGGGGGGGGGGGGTTAGTTGGGGGGGTGCTAGGGGCGTGGGGGGCGGCCCAAGGCTCCAAGGTCCCAGAGGCAAGGGTGCCCCAACTTTGGGCCGGCCTTCAGTTTGAGGTGTCCCCAACCTGCCCAAGATGGAGAAACTTCATTTGTCCGTTTCCCACCTTACCTGCACCCGTTCCTTCCGGCTTAAAATTTGAGACTGGGTAGGAAAAGGTCGTTAAGTGGCTGTTAAGATGGGAATCCCATCCATTCAATTTTACGCACCCCTCTCCCACTCCCCTGACCTCAGAACCCACCTTGTGTGGAGCGTAAAATGCTTCCCCCTGATTGAGAGATCAGAGTAGCACCAGCTGAGCCACAGGAAATACACATTCAGTGAAAAACTGAGATCAGCTTTTAAAGTCCACAAAATTGTTCATCCCCAGGGCACTTGGGTGAATGCCCCTTTAAGGGCTATGTTGCCCTTAAAGGAGCAATCTCCACAAGCCTCTTTCATTCACCACCGTAACAATATGGCTGCTGACAGTGACAGCACTGTGTCAATGTGGGAGTGGCCCTTCATTGAGACAAGTGTTCTATTCTCCATTACTGAGCCTGATGACCTCTGATGAGCAGAAAATATCACCAAAATTAACGAACGAGAGGGGGGAAAGCTCTTTTAAAAGCAAAATACTGCAGGTGCTGGAAATCTGCGGCGGGATTCTCTGCCTCGACCCGCCGGCGGGATGCTCCGTTACGCCGGCCTATCAATGGGGTTTCCCATTGTGGGGCAGCCCCACGCCATCGGGAAAGCCCCGGGCGACCGGCAAAACGGAGCATCCCGTCGGCGGAGAATCCAGCCCCCCAAATAGAAACAGAAAATGCTGGATAAACTCAGCCGATCTGGCAGTATCTGTGGTGAGTGAAACAGAGCTAACGATTCAAGCTTTAATATATATAAGTCTTGTTCAGAGCTGCAAGCTATAAATTATGCCGCTTAATATTCCTGCCGAAGTATTTCTCTAATCCCCAAATGGTTTGTGCTTGGAAAACAAATGAGGTTGAAAACAATTTCAGCTGCAGAGGAGAATGTAAATTCTAAGTCTGGTGTCAAGAAGATGTATCTCTTAGCGCTTTTCCAGGCTATATTCTTTCCATCTATAATTTGATGACCAGTTTGGCTCTCACCATAATGCTCACATGAGGTGATGCAGTTGTAGTGTCATTACAGGGCTGATGTGTAAGAGCAATGATAATGGGTTATAGACATTAATCTGACTGGGACTAAATAGCGTGACATTTGCCACGTGGTTGGGGCTCATTGCTCCCATGATCTGTGCAGCAAATCAAAAACTTCAACCAAGAGCTTCGGCGGGGGTTGGGGGCTCTGGTGGGAGGTGGTCCCAGGGTGGCGAGGGGGTTTACAGGGGGGTAGACTTTGGCAGGCCGCGACTGCGCACGGCCGACGCCATATTGCACGGCGCGGCCACTCTGCGGCCGTATCCGCAGGTAATGCCGGGGGCTTTACGCTGCGCAGTTGCTAGCCCCCCACCGGGCGGAGGATCGGTGCGGGCGGCACCGACTTTCTGGTCGTAAGATGGATCCTGTGGACATAGCTGCAGAATCGAAGAACCCAGCCCTAAGTGTTGACGCCGGGGCAGGATTCACGGCAGCAATGCTGGCGGCAAACCCAGATCGATTCAGCGACCGCGGAGGGGCTAGAACCGGCGCCACGTGGAATACAATCAATTCCAATGAGAAACAGTGCGGGATTCACCGGGTCCGTGATTGACACTCGGGAGGCTGACAAGCTGCCGCCGCATATATACACTGCACTCCCCACACACACCCATCCCAGCCAACAAGATGGCACTGGTTGTGCTAAAGCGTGCCCAGACAGCTGATGGGTCAACTGGGGCCATAGGGCACCTAGGGGGGGGTGGCCTGGGGGGACACACCAATACCTATGGCGATGTTGGACACTTTCAGTACCCCCACTCTCTCCCTCTGCAGCCATGACGCTGGTTTCATGATTTTTAAAAGCACAAGTGAACCGCGCCGTCGGGAACTCGGACCATCGGAGGCGGAGCATCGCGGAGGCCCAGGAGAATGCCGGGTCACGGGAAGAACGTGTAGACTCCGCACAGACAGTGACCCAGCAGGGAATCGAACCTGGGACCCTGGCGCTGTGAAGCCACAGTGCTAACCACTGTGCTACCGTGCTGCCCTAAAGCTCAGCTGAGCTTTTTGTTTCTGCTCGCCTCTTCCAATGCCCTTCCAAACAGTCAGCCATCGACGACTGCCGCCCAGTTGTCAGTGTCAATGCCCACCATCTTCGCATCTCACTTGCAGGGGCCCTTGTGAAATGAAAATGATAATGGCTTATTGTCACAAGTAGGCTTCAAATGAAGTAACTGTGAAAAGCCCCTAGTCGCCACATTCCGGCACCTGTTCGGGGAGGCTGGTACGGGAATTGAACCGTCCTGCTGGCCTGCCTTGGTCTGCTTTAAAAGCCAGCGATTTAGCCAGTGTGCTAAACCAGCCCCTTGTAGTGCAGGAACGACCACACCAGGAGAATGTCACCAGTTCACCAAACCGCAGGTCATTGGGCCTCATCCGTCCAATGAGTGTGGCAGAGTTAGCACAAAATCTTCGCAATAAGTGTATGCTGGTGGAAGAGATGCCAAGGATACATCTGAGGCAGTGGGTGGGATCTACTGCCCTTTCTAGCCGGCGGGATATGTTCTGGTCTCGCCATCGGCAACCCTCCCATCCGCCCCCCCCCCCCCAACCCACCCACCCCATCCGTGCGTCATGGATTCCCTGGCGGTAGAGGGTGTGAATAATGGGAAACCCGGTTGGTGGGAGCAGAAGATCTCGATGGGGTCCCGCCTCCACCACCCACAGCATGAGTGTGGTGGGAGTGGGGGTGAAACGTAGGGGGGGAGGAGGTGGGGGATTGTTATGGGGGGGAGCTGGTTGCAGGGGGGGTGGGCACGTGAAACTCCCACCCAGTGAAAAGGAAAACTGTTGTAACATAGGAAATAATGCAGCCAGTTTGGGTAAAGCAAGTCCCACGGGCAGCAAGAAGATAAGCAGCCAGGCAATTGTGGGCTTTCTTTGCAATCGATTTTGGGTGCGGGAAAAGCATTCGGCAGAACTCCAGGGAGGATTCCGAACAGTGCCATTGGATCTTCTAATGTCCAGCAGAGTGGAAAGACCGGGCTTCCGTTTCATATCTCATCTGAAAGATGGAGCCTCGTGCTGAGTAGCACTCGGGTAGAGCTGTACGTAGGTGTCAGCCTCGAACGTGTGCCCAAGCGTTGAAACTTCCCTGCCCGTTGGAGATGGGCAAGGAGGCCGGAAGGGAAGCTGATGTTTTCCCACCGTCCATTCCATATCGGGAAGAAATGGAGCTGATCAGCCACCCACTGGCCACTTAGGATACTTAAATGGCCAATTAAGGGTCCCTTCCCACCCTCGTGTGCATTTTCACTGGCTGCCTCCCAGGGGGTTAAGTGTAGGTGGGGGGGGGGGGCGGGGGGGTGCCTTCTTTGCAAACATTTTGTGGCTGACAGAGCAGACATCTGGGGCGGGATTCTCCGACCCTCCCCGCCGGGTCGGAGAATCGCCGGGCGGCGGAATGAATCCCGCCCCCGCCAGCAGCCGAATTCTCCGGCGCCGGGGTTTTGGCAGGGGCGGGAATCGTGCCCCGCCGGTCGGGGCCGTTGGCAGCGCCCCCCCCCCCCGGCGATTCTCCGGCCCGCGATGGGCCGAGTGGCCGCCCGTTTTCGGCCGGTCCCGCCGGCGTATGTTACGACAGATACTTACCGACGGGACCTCGCTTCACGGGCGGCTTCCGGGGTGCGAAGGATTCCGTACCTTCGGGGCAGCCCAACGCCGGAGTGGTTCACGCCACTCCTTCGCACCAGAGTTGCCCGCCCCGCCGGTTTCCGAAGAATCTCGCCCCTGGCAGCAATAACCAATCGCCACTACAACAACATTACCAATGCCCCCCAAAAATCATCCCCCTCCCCGCCCCCGGCTGCAGGGTTTACCTGCTTGGCCCCAGTGCTCCCCAGCCCAACTCACCTGTCTTCAAGGGCACCCCACCCCATGAAGCGCCCTCTCCCTGGAGTCGCAGCCTCAGCACCAGCAGCGCCCAGGTTGCCCGCAGCTCTTGGGGAGGGGGGTAGGCCTCCAAGCCAAATCGGACAGCAGCCCTGAGGGTAGCCTTCTAATTGGTCACCACCAGCACTCTGTCACCCCAGGCAATGGGACCTCACCATTATTGAGAAAATCCAGCCCCAAGTTCCTGGAGTGGGACTCGAATCCACAGCTGAGCGGCCGGAGCAGTCACTGCCTCAGCCACAGCTGAATGCAGTATGCTCTGATGTGTTGTGTGCTCTGGATCTGTGGAACACATACAGGCCAACAACACCTAAAATAGTACAACACTATTTTATTAAGTTAGAAACTGTTGAACATACTTTCACTGTGGGTTAACACGATGTTAGATTAAACTAAAGACCTATGCCTGTCCTAACCAGTCTATGCACTCAGCACATGGTGAAGATCTGTGCTGTAAGCTGTAAGCTCTGTCCTTGTAGGAGGCTGCATCCCGAATGAGCGGGAACTCTGATGCCCCCTGTCTTTATAGTGAGTGTGCTCTAACTGGTGATTGGCTGCGGTGTTGTGTGTGTTGATTGGTCTTGCTGTGTGTCCATCAGTGTGTGTGTATCTGCACCATTGATATACTGGTGTATATTATGACATGCTCCTCCTATTTGTAATCGGCAGCAGGTGGCTGAACCAGTCCTGAAAGGGGCACAAGACTGTCCAGAAGTAACAGGGAACATTTGGGGAAATGTGAGGGAGAGCGGAGGATGGGCTCTGATGGTGCAAGGAGGAACAAAGAACAAAGAAATGTACAGCACAGGAACAGGCCCTTCGGCCCTCCAAGCCCTTGCCGACCATGCTGCACGACTAAACTACAATCTTCTACACTTCCTGGGTCCGTATCCCTCTATTCCCATCCTATTCATGTATTTGTCAAGATGCCCCTTAAATGTCACTATCGTCCCTGCTTCCACCACCTCCTCCGGTAGCGAGTTCCAGGCACCCACTACCCTCTGTGTAAAAAACTTGCCTCGTACATCTACTCTAAACCTTGCCCCTCTCACCTTAAACCTATGCCCCCTAGTGATTTACCCCTCTACCCTGGGGAAAAGCCTCTGACTATCCACTCTGTCTATGCCCCTCATAATTTTGTAGACCTCTATCAGGTCGCCCCTCAACCTTCGTCGTTCCAGTGAGAACAAACCGAGTTTATTCAACCGCTCCTCATAGCTAATGCCCTCCATACCAGGCAACATTCTGGTAAATCTCTTCTGCACCCTCGCTAAAGCCTCCACATCCTTCTGGTAGTGTGGCGACCAGAATTGAACACTATACTCCAAGTGTGGCCTAACTAAGGTTCTATACAGCTGCAAAATGACTTGCCAATTCTTATACTCAATGCCCCGGCCAATGAAGGCAAGCATGCCGTATGTCTTCTTGCCTACCTTCTCCACCTGTGTTGCCCCTTTCAGTGACCTGTGGACCTGTACACCTAGATCTCTCTGACTTTCAATACACTTGAGGGTTCTACCATTCACTGTATATTCCCTACCTGCATTAGAACTTCCAAAACGCATTACCTCACATTTGTCCGGATTAAACTCCATCTGCCATCTCTCCGCCCAAGACTCCAAACAATCTAAATCCTGCTGTATCCTCTGACAGCCCTCATCGCTATCCGCAATTCCACCAACCTTTGTGTCGTCTGCAAACTTACTAATCAGACCAGTTACATTTTCCTCCAAATCATTTATATTTACTACAAACAGCAAAGGTCCCAGCACTGATCCCTGCGGAACACCACTGGTCACAGCCCTCCAATTAGAAAAGCACCCTTCCATTGCCACTCTCTGCCTTCTATGACCTAGCCAGTTCTGTATCCACCTTGCCAGCTCAGGAATGCTCCTTCACCTCGTCCTCACCTGGTCCTATGCCGCAGGGGGAGAGAGACGACCTGATCTGCTCATCAAACGACAATAAAGAGGTAATGTGAGTGGAATGATAATCACTGGGTTGCCCTGGATTTATGGACCATAATCACAATCCTGTGGAAAATGGCTAGAAGGTAGAGATGGGGCCCAGTGGCTGCAAACTGAGCAAAGATTCTCGCTGTCTTTAATGCCTAATTGACAGTGGTTTGTAGCTCTATAAAATCATATTAGTGCTCGTGTAATATAGCATTGCCCCTCGGTACTTGTTTGTGCCCACATCCACCCGCCCCTGTCACTAACACTTCTTAATCCTTTTTCATGGAATTGGGGGAGTAGCTAACATTCCCAGGCTGAAGGAAGCAAGCCGCTGGCATTCTGAACGCTGGCAATTAATGGGTTAGCTGTGTATCACCATCCAACACCCATTCATAAAGTAATTGCAGGTATAAATCACAAAACCGTTTGTCCTGAAGGGTACTTCACTTCTTGCGCTGCCGGAGTGAGATTCATGAGGGTGAGAGAGCTGCTGCACAAGATCGGGCTATCGGAGTTTGAAATTTAAACAAATTTGACCGGTCTCCTTCCAGTCGTGGAACGTTAAACAAAACAGCAACAGGCCCCTCCATTTTGTGGGCGCGTTGGGGGAATTCTAAGGGAAGCTTAGCGCTTAAACCAGGTCACCCTGGTGTCGCGATGCAATTCATTTCGTAGCAGATGCTGCGCCAAACGTTCACCATATAGAATCATAGAGTCCCCTGCAGTGTCGAACGAGGCCATTCGGCCCATCGAGTCTGCAGCAACCCTCTGGATGTGCACTCCACCTAGGCCCACTCACCCGCCCTAACCCCGTAACCCCACCTAACCTGCACATCTTTGGACGATTCTGGACCCTCCTTTCACTCAAAGGCAAAGGGCTCAGAAGAAATACGTGGGTTTATAGAGTGGCCTCCGCAGCAGCGGTATGCCTCACGGCCAATTAAATAGTTTTGTCAAGTGAAGCAGACTGTTGACCCTTGCTTCCCAAGGCCAGGAGGTCACGTTTAAGCTCAGGGGTTCATAGTTCCACTCCAGTGACTTGAGACTGAAGCTTCCAGTGCCATACTGAGGGTATGCAGCACTGCTGGAGGTGCCATCTTTCACATGAGATGCTAAGCCAAGGACTCATTTGCTCTCTCGAGTGACCATAAAAGATCCCATGCTACAACTCAAAGAAGAACAGGGAGATTTCCCTTGCTTCCAGCTCAACATTTATCCCTCCATCAAACCGCCCCCCACCCCCCCCGCCCCGCACGCTCGTGAGGACACTCGGTTTCACAAGGTCGAAATGTACTAATTGCCAATTTGCTCTACCGGCTCGCCCCATTGGGCAGCACGGTAGCACAACGGTTAGCACAGTTGCTCCACAGCTCCAGGGTCCCAGGTTCGATTCCCCGCCGGGTCACTGTCTGTGCGGAGTCTGCACGTTCTCCCCGTGTCTGCGTGGGTTTCCTCCGGGTGCTCCGGCTTCCTCCCACAGTCCAAAGTTGTGCGGGTTAGATGGATTGGCCATGCTAAATTGCCCTTAGTGTCCAAAAAGGTCAGGTGGGTTTACTGGGTTACAGAAAAAGAGTGGAGGCATGGGCTTAAGTGGGGTGCTCTTTCCAAGGGCCAGTTCAGACTCGATGGGCCAAATGTTCTCCTTCTGCACTGTAATTTCTCTGATTGCCACCATTGATGTTTCTTTAGTAGCTGGTGTAACGGTGCCAGTGTTGTGAATAAATTCTGAATGAACGGCCCATAATAATCTATCATGCCAAGGAAGGATTTGAGTTTAGTTAAATTCCTGGATGCAGGGACCTCTTGGATAGCCTTGATTTTCTTCTCGAGGAGACGTAGACCTGCTGCATCTACACGGAATCCTAAATGCATGAGGCCTGGAACCTACAATTTTCTGAGTATGAGGCGGGCACCCGCATCCGGACCCTTCTTAGCACCTTCTCCAGGCTCAACGTATGGTCTTCAGGAGTAGTCCCGGTGACTCAAACATTACCGAGACCATGGGCGAAATTCTCCGTTATCGGCGCAAAGTCCGCCGATCGGCGCAAAAAACGGGGCAAATCCGACTTGCGTCACGTCGGAAAAATGGGTCGAATGTCTCCGGCCCGAAATGGGCTAGCAGCGACGTGACGGGAACCACGCTTGCGCACGTGGTTCACGCCGTGCAGCGTCATGCACGCCGCACGTGTGACGGCTCATAAGGCCGCGCTGCTCCCCCCCACCCGACCGGAACACCCGACCGCAACACCCGACTGGATGGCCGGCCGCCGCTCAGCCCCGAGGTTCGAGTCACGGGATGTGGAGGCGCTCCTGGACGCAGTGGAGCAGAGGAGGGACGCCCTGTATCCCGGGCACGGCCGCAGAGTTGCCCCATGCCACAGCCGGCGTCTGTGGAGGGAGGTGGCAGAGGCCGTCACCGCTGTGGCCCTGACACCACGGACAGGCACCCAGTGCCACAAGAAGGTGAACGACCTCGTCAGAGCAGGCAGGGTGAGCCTCCCCCATATACCCCCTCCCCCATATCCCCCCTCCCCCATATCCCCCATAACCCCCCCATATCCCCCCTCCCCCTCCCCATATCCCCCCTCTCCCATATCCCCCATATCCCCCCTCCCCCATATCCCCCTCCCCCATATCCCCCCTCCCCATTTCCCCCTTCCCCCATATCCCCCCTTCCCCATATCCCCCCTCCCCCATATCCCCCCTCCCCCATATACCCCCTCCCCATATCCCCACCTCCCCTATATCCCCCATATCCCCCCTCCCACATGTCCCTCCTCCCCATATCCCCCTCCCCCATATCCCCCCTCCCCCATATCCCCCTCCCCCATATACCCCCTCCCCCATATCCCCACCTCCCCTATATCCCCCATATCCCTCCTCCCCATGTCCCTCCTCCCCATATCCCCCTCCCCCATATCCCCCCTCCACCATATCCCCCCTCCCCCATATCCCCCCTCCCCCATATCCCCCTCCCCCATATCCCACTCCCCCATATCCCCCTCCCCATATCCCCCATAACCCCCCGATATCCCCCCTCCCCATATCCCCCCTCCCCCATATCCCCCTCCCCGATATCCCCCTCCCCCATATCCCCCTCCCCCATATCCCCCATAAGCCCCCTCCCCCATATCCCCAAGTGAATCCAGCCCTAACCTTAACCTCTGCAATGCACGCGCAACCGATGGCGTGCATTCATAAACCTGCCTAACACTGTTGCCTTTTACCCCTGCCATCACCCCCACCCACCCCCCTGCCACAGGAGAAGCGCGCACACAACAATAGGGAGCATGTGAGGACTGGAGGAGGCCCCGCTGATGAGAGGCCACTGACCAAACGCGAGGAAAGGGCCCTGGAACTGGCTGGCGGACCTGAGGACCGGGAGGTTGCTGATGCAGAGGTCGGGGGCGTACTAGCAAGTGAGCCACCAACAGCCCGTCCCCATATCCCCCCTCCCCCATATTCCCCCTCCCCCATATCACCTGATCACTGCCTGATGTCTAACCATGCATGCTTCATTGTGTATCGCAGGACCAAACGTCCAGGCACCCATCCCCGCAGATGCAGACCGCCCGCAGGATGCCCCTCGGAGACCACGGGAGACGGAGAGACCCGGAGCAACAGGGAGACGACACCCCCGTCACGTGCGGGAGCGACGAGGCAGGCGTGTGCCACCCAGCGACGAGGTGGGCAGCCACAGGCCCCCGTCACATCCGAGCCAGGACACCACTACCCAGGACACCACTACCCAGGACACCACTACCCAGGACACCCCTACCTTGGACAGCACTACCCAGGACACCCCTACCCGGGACAGCACTACCCAGGACACCCCTACCCGGGACAGCACTACCCAGGAAGACGAAATACAGGACAGTGACTCAGAGTGGATGGGTGGAGATGAACCCCCACCCCAAAGTGCCATGGACTCAGAGTGGGACGAAGAGCACGAGACAACGCCACTGCTGTCACCAACACCCTCCACCATCGCAGAAACACTCACCTCGGTTGGGCACTTTAGTGATGAGGCGTCTGGTACACTCACTGGTGCTCACAACACAGCCGTCCCTGTACAGCAGGTGGAGGTAGGAGCAGCAGAGGGGCCGGGCGGTCGGAGGGCAGCCCAGCCCAAGTGACATCTGCCACCCAGATGGGTCCCGGGTTCCTGGAGTTACCACACCCACACATAGATCCGATGCAACCACCGACCCGGAGACGAGCGAAGAGGGTGACGGCCGGCTTGGGCGGCTGCAGTCGCAGGTGGAGGAGTCCACCCGCGTCCAGGAGCTGGAAGTGGTGCCGGTCATACGTGCCACCCAGGCTGACACCGCACGGGTGGAGTCCGCGGTGGAGGCAATGGGTGCGACGGTGTCAGACATGGGGAACGGTTTACGAGGCCTGGGGCTTTCCGTGCAGGCGGCGGCTGTGGCCCAGGACATGGCTGCCCTCTCACAGGAGGCCGTGAGCCAGTGCCAGCGCCAGATGGCAGAGGCGCTCAACACCATAGCCCAGTCTCAGCAGGCCATAGCCCAGTCTCAGCAGGCCATGGCCCAGTCTCTGCAGGCCATGGCCCAGTCTCTGCAGGCCATCGCTGAGGGCATCGGCGCCAGTGGCCATGTGCGAGCCGGCGTCGCACTGTCACAGACAGGGTTTGCCAATCCCCTGGGCTCCATGGCTGCAAACCTGCAGACCCCTGTCGATACCAGCACGGGCCTCCAGGACTGGCAGCGCCAGATGTCGGGGGGGCGTCGGATGGCCAGTCCGTTCGCATCCCCCACCCATGTAGAGGCCTGGGGCCATCAGGCACTCCGAGGGAGGAGGAGGTGGTGTGGTCCGTCCCGGCTCCCCCTGTAGGGGAGGTCCCGGAACACCGCGACACCTTGGACTCCCCCACTTCCTTCACCAGGTGCATCGGGTGGGCAACGGGCAGGACAGGCTGGCAGCACGCCATCCCAGTCGCCCGGGCCGCAGCCTGGCCCATCTAGGCCAGGACGCCCCAGGAAACGGCCGCCAAAGGGATCCAGTGTCAGAGGGCAGGAATCACAGGAGTCCACCTCCAGTTCTGCTGTACCATCTGGGGAACCACGTAGACGTAGTCAAAAGGCCCGTAAGGCCAAACTATTAGACACTGAGTAAGTTGGCACGGGTGCAAGGCACAGATGAGTTTTAGGGGCGAGGGCACGTGCATGAACTCCTTTCGTTATTAAAGTCAATGTTACACCTACAGAAGCTGCCTTTGTGCTCTATCCAAAGCGTGCGGGGGTGTCATGTACGTTGAGCGCAAGTGTGTGTGTGAGGGGTGGTCTTACCTCAGCCCCAGGTGAGTCTGCCCCCTTCCCCCTGGGCCGCCATCAACATCCCCCCCCGGGCAGAGGACGGGACCGTGCGCTGCAGTGTCACAGCCGCATGCAGGGATGGTCCGGGTGGATGGTGGTACTGTGGCCATGGGTCAGACATAGTCCAACGATGTGGAGCCAGGAGCTCACCGCAGGGCGGGTTGTCATCATCCTCCATGGCCTGCAATAGACACGCGTCCACATGCAACTGTGTGAGCCCGGCCGTTGTGCCGCAGGTGGATCGGCAATGGGGGGGTGGTGTGCATGCGGGTGGGGTGGGTGGGGTTGGGGAGGGGGGTGAGGGTGCTGGGTGGGTGGATGGGTGGGGGGTGTGGGTGGTCGGCTGTTGCCATGGTGTGCGGTCTGTGGCCATACTACCCGATTCCCACGCCCATCTAGTCAGTGAAGCGGGCGGCTATCAGTCTGTTCCGTGCCCGCTGGGCCAGCCGGTAACGGTGGACAGCCACCCGCCTGTGTCTACCCAGTCTGCCCTGACCATTGCCCCCATCCCCGTCATCTGGGGAGACTGCGCCTCTTCCTGCTGCTCCTCCACTCCGCCCTCCTCTGCCTGCGGCACATCGCCCCTCTGCTGGGCTATATTGTGCAGGACGCAGCACACAACAATGATGCGGCTGACCCTATCTGACCAATACTGGAGGGCGCCCCCAGAGAGGTCCAGGAACCTGAAACGCATCTTCAGCACGCCAAAGCACCTCTCTATCACTCCCCTTGTCGCTACATGGGCATCATTGTAGCGGTTCTCCGCCTCATTGCGTGGCCTCCGTACAGTCGTCATCAGCCACGATCGCAATGGGTAGCCCCTGTCGCCCAGCAACCAGCCCCTCAGCCGGGGATGGCGTCCCTCGTACATGCCGGGGATGGATGACCGCGACAACATGTATGAGTCGTGTACACTGCCTGGGTAACGGGCGCAGACTTGCAGGATCAGCATGCGGTGGTCACAGACCACCTGCATGTTCATCGAATAGGTCCCCTTCCTATTAGTGAACACGGCCCTGTTATCTGCAGGTGGCCGCACGGCGACGTGCATCCCATCGATCGCACCCTGGACCATGGGGAACCCGTCCACGGCAGAGAAGCCCACGGCCCGGGCATCTTGGCTGGCCCGGTCCACAGGGAAGCGGATGTAGCGGTGCGCCATGGCATATAGGGCATCTGTCACTGCCCGGATGCACCGGTGCACCGATGTCTGCGATATGCCGGACAGGTCCCCACTCGGTGCCTGGAATGACCCCGTTGCATAAAGGTTCAGGGCAACCGTAACCTTTACGGACACTGGGAGAGGGTGTCCCCCGCCAGTGCCACGCGGTGACAGGTGTGCCAGCAGGTGGCAGATGTGTGCCACGGTTTCCCGCCTCATCCGGAGTCTCCTCCTGCATTCCCGGTCCGTGAGGTCCTGGTATAACTGCCGGGGCCGGTACACACGGGGCGCCCTCGGGTGCCTCCGTTGCCGTGGGGCCGCGACGTCCTCCTCCTCCTCCTCGTCCTGTCTGTCAGGTGTCCCTCCAGCCTGGGCGGCTGCCGCCTGCCCCTCTGCGGCAGCCTGCGCCGCCTCTCTGGCACGCTCCTCCTCATCCTCATCCAGGGCAACATGGATATTAGCGGCTGCCACCACGACGGCCAACATCACTGGATGATCGGAAGACATGACGGCCTGGTGGGGGGGGTGGGAACGACGACATGTCATCATTGCCCATATCCCCTCCTTCCCCCCAGCCAGGTGGCATGGACCGCATGGGTCCAACTGTTGGAGGCTGGCACCTGGCCAGGTGGACCAACTCACTTGCCCCCCCATCCCCCTCCCCGGCACAGACCCACCATCCCCCTCCCCGGCACGGGCCCCCCCCCCCCCCCCCCCCCCCCCATCCTCCTCCCCGGCACGGACCCCCCAAACCTCCTCCCCGGCACGGACCTCCCCCCATCCCCCTCCCCGGCACGGACCCCCCCCAACCCCCTCCCCGGCACGGACCCTCCATCCCCCTCCCCGGAAAGGACCCCCCATCCCCCTCCCCGGCACGGACCCCCCCCCATTCCCCCTCCCTGGCACAGACCCCCCATCCTCCTCCCCGGCACGGACCCCCCCATCCTCCTCCCCGGCACGTACCCCAACCTCCTCCCCGGCACGGACCCCCCCCCCATCCCCCTCCCCGGCACGGACCCCCCATCCCCCTCCCCGGCACGGAGCCCCAACCATCCCCCTCCCCGGCACGGAGCCCCCACCATCCCCCTCCCCGGCACGGACCCCCCCCATCCCCCTCCCCGGCACGGATCCCCCCCCCCATCCCCCTCCCCGGCACGGACCCCAACCTCCTCCCCGGCACGGACCCCCGATCCTCCTCCCCGGCACGGATCCCCCTCCCGGCACTCCCCCGGAGCCCAGCCCACTCTAACCACCCCACCCCCCCCGCCACACACACACACACACAACCCGAGACACACCTCTCCCCACGCAATCAGACTGTAGGCCAAGCCATCGCCTGCCCAGCGGCCAACCCCCCAGGCCGTCACTCACCTCCACGCTGGTCGGCGTGAACCTGGAGCACAGGGTCACGCCGATGAAAAGGAGGTTTAATTTACGTCGACCTGAACGGTCATCACGTCGACGGGACTTCGGCCCATCCGGAAGGGAGAATATCGGCAGGCCGAAAATCGGCTGCCTTGCCGAGGCCCGTGCCATTCTCCGCGTCAGCGGCGACATTAACGCCCCGCCGACTTTTCTCCCTTCGGAGACTTCGGCAACCGGCGGGGGCGGGATTCACGGCGGCCAACGGCCATTCTCCGACCCGTTGGGGAGTCAGAGAATGACGCCCCATGGGTGGCATTCACCAACCCCCCCCCCCCCCCCCCCCCCCGGCCGGGTCGGAGAATCCCCGGGAGGCAGTGCGAATACCGCTCCGCCGCCCCGACATCGGCTGCCGTATTCTCCGACGCCGTTTTCCGGGCGGGGGCGGGATTCCCACCACGCAGGTCGGGGGCCCTTGACAGCGGCCACCCCCGGCATTTCTCCAGGCCCCGGTGTGCCGAGCGGCCGTCAAGCTTTGGCCAGTCCCGCCGGCATGAATCACTCAACTTACGCCCTGGCGGGACCTGGCAGGTGATTATGCATGGGTGGTCCTCAGGGGGAGCGTGGGGGGATCCGACCCCGGGGGGGAGGGAGTGGGGGCCACGGTAGCCTGGCCCGCGATCAGGGCCCACCGATGTGCGGGCGGGCTTGTTCCGTGGGGGGCATTTCTTTCTTACGCGCCGGCCCCTGGAGGGCTCCGCCATGGCCGTCACGGAGAAGAGAACCCCCCGCGCATGCGGCAAAATACGCCGGCCCGTCTGCGCATGCGCGGAATCACGTCGGCCGTTCCATGCATGCGCGAGATCACGTCAGCCCTTCGCCGCCGGCTGGAGTGGCGCCAACCCCTCCGGCGACCACCTAGCCCCCGAAAATGCGGAGAATTCCGCACTTTCAGGGGCTGCTGACGCCGGAGTGGTTGGCGCCTGTTATCCCGCCGGCGTTTAGAGATCCCTTGAAGGAGGCTTTCCACCGTACGCTGGATACTAGCGCAAGCTAACGCTATGCCAAACGGTAGCCTCGTTACTGAAATAGGTCCTTATGGGCACTGATCTTCGTGAACATCTGGAACTCTCCGTCCAATTTCAATTGGAGGCAATCTATGGCTGAGATCTAATTTAGGGTAGGTAAGGTCTCCCGCCAGCTTGGTGTACAGGTCTTAAATCCTGGATATCGGGTAGCGATCAGCCTAGGAAGCCTGATTGATGGTTAACTTGTAATCTCCGCAGGTTCCTATGGATCGACCTCCGTCTTGGGGATGGGGACGATGGGGGGCTGCACACTCACAGAATCGCAGAATCCCTACAGTGCAGAAGGAGGCCAGTCGGCCCATCGAGTCTACCCCAACCCCACCGAAAGAGCATCTCATCCAGGCCCAATCCCCTCCTTATCCCTGTAACCCCACCTAACCGTCGGACACTAAAGAGTAATTTAGCATGGCCAATCCACCTAATCTGCACATCTGTGGGAGGAAACCGGAGCACCCAGAGACTTGAACTGGTCTGATTTTGCCCAGTTCTTCTAATCACTTCAGCTCTGCTTCGATCTTTCACTGCAGGGCACAGGGAACTGGTCTGGCTCTAAAATACTTGGGCGTCGAATCTGAATCGACATATATTTTGGCCTTGATGCCTTTGATCCAGCCTAGCTCGCTGTGAAAAACGTCCTTGTATCTTCACAGAACAGCTTGAAGGACACTGTTGGGAAATTTAAAAATATCCAGCCAAATGAGTTTAGTTTTCTGTAACTAGTCCCTTCCCATCAGGCTGGGCCTGTGTCCTTCCACAAACAGGGGCAGGTGGGCCTCTTGTTCTTTGTAAGCCACTGGAGTGATTGTGGTCCCAGGGATTTTCAGGGATTCCTCCAGTGTAAGTTGGCAGCTTGTCCTTGGTGCTGCTCAAATTTAAAGTGTGAGTTCCATCACAAATGTAATTGAAGGTCTGCTCCCCCACAACTCTCACTGTGGCCCGGGTGTCGACATCCATTTTCAGAGGTTCACCATTATACATAGAATGATTGTGATGGGGGCCATCCTGTTGGCCTGGACTATGTTCAGGCGGTACATTGCGTGCTCCTCCTCAGAGCTCTTCTCCACTTGGCTCAGTAGTGTCGTGGACTGCTGCTGCTGCTGTATCTGCTTGCATTTGCCCGCCCTGCCTTGCGTGGCAACGTGCCTGGAGACGATCTCTACGATTACAACGGAAACACACAAACTCGCGACAATGGGCAGTGTCCTGGGGATGATCTCCCCCACGTCAATAGCAGTTCACCCCGTGTGTTGAGTTGACGGCCCGTTCTTTTCCCGGTCCTTTGACTCCGGTCCGGTACCGAGGTCCGTGTCTGGTTCTCGGCTGTGCCTGTTGATCCTGCCATGCCTCTCGTGGCCATCCGGCTCCATAATTAATTGACTTCCCCTTCGGCCTTGCTTTGGAGCTCAGTGGCGCCTTTACCAGCGCTATCTCAATATCTTTTTCTAACGTAATGGTAGTTTCAGCCAGGAGTTGCTTTTGGATTTTGAGATTATGGATTCCACAAACTAAACGGTCGTGCAGCATGTCGCTAAGTGCAGTTCCGAACCCGCAGTGCTCAGCAAGCTGGCGAAGCCTGGCTGTGAAGGCTGAGATGGGCTCTTCAGGGTCCCTGACAATGGAATTGAATTTCACAGAATGCCAGAATACTAGAGTGCAGAAGAGGCCCTTCAGCCCATCGAGTCGGCACCGATGCATGAAAGGCCCTGACCCTCCCACCTAATCCCACTTGCCAGCACTTGGCCCATAGCCTTGAATGTTATGACGTGCCAAGTACTCATCCAGGTACTTTTTAAAGGATGTGAGGCAACTCGCCTCTACCACCCTCCCAGGCAGTGCATTCCAGACCGTCACCGCTCTCTGGGTAAAAACGTCTTCCCTCAAATCCCCCTAATTCTTCCATCCCTCACTTTGAACTTGTGTCCCCTCGTAATTAAGGGGAACAGCTGCTCCCTATCCACCCTGTCCATGCTCCTCATAATCTTGTACACCTCAGTCAGGTCACCCCTCAGTCTTCTCTGCTCCAGAGAAAACAACCCAAGCCTGTCCAACCTCTCTTAAATGTTCCATCCCAGGCAACATTCTGGTGAATCTTCTCTGCACCCCCTCCAGGGCAATTACATCCTTCCTATAATATGATGACCAGAATTGCACACAGTACTCCAGCTGTGGCCTCACCAAAGTTCTATACAACTCCAATATGACCTCCCTGCTTTTGTAATCTATGCCTCGGTTGATAAAAGCGAGTATCCCATATTCCTTTTTCACCACCCTATTAACTTGCCCCTCTGCATTCATAGATCTATGGACAAACACGGCAAAGTCTCTTTGTTCTTCAGACCTTCCCAGTGTCAGACCTTTCACAGTATACTTCCTTGTCAAATTCCAAAGTGTATCACCTCACACTTTTCAGGGTTAAATTCCATCTGCCACTTAACCGCCCATTTGTCCATCCCTTCCATAACTTCCTGTAACCCAAGACACTCCACCTCACTGTTAGCCATTCGGCCAATGTTTGTGTCATCCGCAAACTTACCGATACTACCCCCACATAGTCATCTGTGTCGTTTATATAAATGACAAACAATAAGGGGCCCAGCACGGATCCCTATGGTACGCCACTGGTCACTGGCTTCCAGACACTAAAGCAGCCGTCTATAATCACCCGCCGTTGTAGCGGGATCCCCTTTTACCTCCACCCCCGTGGGCTTCTACCAGGCTTGGCACCCCGTCGTCCAAGCCCCACCACTGCCCGGGTGATCCTCTCTCTCTCCGGTGGATTCGCTACCACCTGCGCCTGCTTCACCTGAGCAGCGCCCCCAAGAGAGAGGAAAGGAAAACCTCTGCCCACCTGTACCTGGCAGCCTTTCCTGAGTGAGCGGGTTCGAATCGCCCAGGGATTTCCCTCAGTTCTCGACACCGGATTTATGGTAAGGAGTATTTTAATAGAGTGACTTGGCTAGAGCTCGTTGGTGAGGGATTGAAGGAATTGAGACAGACTCCAATTCAAAATTCAAACCCATATATTTTATTAATTGCCAAGATCAACCACCACCAAATACAGAAAACACACAATTATCTTATACTTTAATGACTATTACTATGGAAGGAATACTATCGCAGCACAACGTAAAACTTACATACACAATTTTAGCAATCTTTTAAAAGACAAAATAGGAGCATGCACCCCCTTTCCCCAAAGCCTCAACCACTATACTAGTCCCGGGAGCTTTGCAAGCTGCTGCGGGATACTTACAATCCAAGGCTGATGTTGTAGCAGAGAGTTCAGCACGAGCAGAAGATCCTAAGAGATCGAATGGCTGTTTGACCACCCTTTTTATAGTCCAAAATCCAAGTTTTTTTGCTCCAGTCCAGCTTCTTTTGTGTGAGCATGTAAGTTAGCATTTCAAAGTTCCCGCAGGTCCCGCCCCTTCTCCTGATAGGTTCAGGTAGCCAACTCCAGTCTTAAACTGCTTCCTGCCCGCTCCATTGTCCTGGGAGATCGTGGTCTTCCACACCTCGTTAAGAAGATGGGATTTTCGAGTCTGCCATTCGCTCGAGATTGCTGCCATTATGACCTGATTATGCTGATGGATTTTTTCAGCTCCGATGGAGACACGGTCATTATCATATGTAAGGAGTTCTTACCAACACATTGTTTCTTGGCTGGGGGAGTTTCAGGGCTATTAGTATTTCCATTGTGTCCTTTGCTGATCCAATTAGTGCTGTCTGTCTACTGATGAGTTGTAAGTCCAGGGGGGGTTGCTGCAAACATTCCTTTCACACTCACAGACTGCCCTGCAAGCCAAGCTTGCTCGGAAAAATTTGGCCAAGAAAGGTGTCCATTTTACAGTTTCTGAGGTTAAAGTCCGGTTTCGCAGTTCAAGGGGACCAGGGGTTGCCCGAGATTCTTACACACTAAAGCAGCCGTCTATAATCACCCGCCGTCTCTTACCGTTAAGCCAATTATGAATCCATCTTATCAAATCACCCAGTACCCCATGTGCATTTACCTTCTTTATAAGTCTCCTATGTAGGGCTTTGTCAAAGGCTTTGCTGAAATCCATGGAAACCACATCAACTGCACTACCCTCATCGATATACTGCTGCCAGGATCCCCGCGCCTACTTGCTATTGGCTGGGGCTTGTGCGCTCCCGCGCAATTGGCTCCTAGCTGGTCACATAGGCCCACCCCCTTAAAGGGGCCGCAAAACTACACCTGCCTTCTGCAATGAGAAGCGTAAGTGGCCAGATGTGTAAAACATGGGTCTCCCCAGATAATTTACTCTTTTATGACAGCGTGCTTTATAGTTTCTTGGCCCTCTGCCCAGTGGTGGGAACTACTTAAGTGCTTTTCAAAGAGCCTGAAGGCACAAGCTAAGTCATATGCACTTGACATTCCGGTACATTCCAAAGGTTATATCAGGCCATAAAAATGGATGCTGGCTACATTTGACTTCCAACGTGTTTGAGCAGGTTCTACCAGTTCCAACAAAGTGGGAAGCAAACTGTGACTTTGTGAAAAATGTACTTATATTTCAAGACTTTGCATACGAGACGGTTTGACCGTGCTCCAAAATATCTTTTGAGATGTGAGTGTAGCACATTGACTAGTAGGTCCTGCGGCCTGTTTGGAATTTAGGCTGAGGAAATTAACATGAGAACCGTTACAGTCTTCCGCAAAGAAATCTTCTTTCGCAAGCTGGAGTAAATTTAACTTTGCTAAAGGGAAGATGTGAAAGATCACCCATTAAATGCCTCATCTGATTCTCCCGCTCACTGACTACCATGGAAACGAAGAACAGGCAGCTCGTTCAATATTGCATGCTTTACCATTCAAATCTCCACCTTTCCAGCAGTATTTTGAATTTTTCCTCAACAACGATGGCACGGGATATCAGGCGAGTCAATCTGCTATTAGTTACCATCATTGGGAGCTAAAATTAACCCTTGAAAGTTTCTGGGTGCTATTCTCCCCCCCCCGTCCCCCCCCCCCCCACGCCAGGTGGGAGAATCGCAGGGGCGCCGCGCGAATTGCGCCATGCCACCCCGACCCCTGCACGCAATTCTCCCACCCCCCGGAAGACAGCGACCGGGAGCAGGTGGCCCCAGTTATTGTTTTTTGACCCCTCAGTCACCCGGGGGACCTTTTACTCGGATTAAAGTGCTACATGAATGCAAGTTGTTGTTGGGGTTACTGAGGCCAATTGAAGCACAGCCAACAACAGTTCAGCTGAGATCAGTACAGTTTAGTTTTGAACCAGGGATCTGTTGATCTGTGTGATTAAAGATGGCACCAAATGGCACTATTTCCTACTAAACAGTTGGAAGAACAGAAACGCAATTTTTAACCCTTTGGGGAAGCAAGAATGTTATTTTCTTCTTATTTATGATATGATGGAAAATATTTATCCTCATATAAATCAAACAGGCAAGTTTTCAGTGGTTAGATTGCTTTAGAGTAGACCTCAGGCAGTTGGCCAGCAGGTGATCTGGTTCATTTAGAGGGCGGGGTGTCATTATTGTCGAGCCAGTGATCCGCAGTCACGAATCATGCTTTGGCAGGGCAGTGCACCAGGGTCTCCGTAATGTCGGGCAATCGGTTCAGCCTCTGGGATTAGAGACCGATGTGGGGCTGCGTAGTGGTCGCCCTGGTCTCATGAGGGCAAGGAGCCAACGCGTCAGAGGCCCAGGCTGGTTGCCATGGAGTCTTCAGGAGTATGTGCCAACAAAAATAAAGAATTGCTCACCCTCCTTGCTCCTAATTAGACTCATTGTCACACGATAGTGTGCGGCACAAGCGTGACGCAGAATCCACCTGGGCTGGTTTAGCACACTGGGCTAAATCGCTGGCTTTTAAAGCAGACCAAGGCAAGCCAGCAGCACGGTTCAAGTCCCGTACCAACCTACCCGAACAGGTGCCGGAATGTGGCAACGAGGGGCTTTTCACAGTAACTTCATTTGAAGCCTACTTGTGACATTAAGCGATTTTCATTCATTTTCATTTCACCAAGTATACTTCACAAAATGACAACGAGGTCTTGGGGCAGCACCGGGCCCCGATGTAAGCCTTTAAATGAGCCTATCGCCCACTTCAGGAAAGGGTTACCCTCCATCATTGTTCTGGAATATCCAGAAACTGGGGCTTAATCTTCAGGGCAATGTGGCAAGCAACCCAGGAAGACGATCAAACGGCCAGCAAACCAAATTGTGCCTTTTTATTTTATTTTACGTTTTCTTTGAACACTACATAAGAATTGAGGAAGTAGCCATTCTGCCCCTCAAGGCTACACCGCCATTCAACTAAGTCACAGCTGACGATCTCCCTCAACGTAATTTTCCCCACACTATCCCTATATCCCTTGACATCTCTAATGCCTACACTTCCATTGATTAATTACAAAACATTGGAGATGGGCTCTATTGGCTGTGTCGCTCAGATGAATCCAACTGGGTGACAAACAGTCTGTTCCTCCATTTGGCGTGGGAAGACAGTGTGCCTGGAGGATGGAGCAATGACGTGAGGGAGGGGGGGCGAGGCAGTTGGAGATGGAAGACCATGGGCGAAATTCTCCGTTATTGGCGCAAATCCGACTTGCGTCACGTCGGAAAAATGGGTCGAAAGTCTCCGGCCCGAAATGGGCTCGCAGCAACGTAACGGGATCCGCGCTTGCACACGTGGTTCACGCCGTGCAGCGTCATACGCGCCGCACGGCGTGACGGCTCATAAGGACGCGCTGCTCCCCCCCACCCGACCGGAACACCCGACCGCAACACCCGACTGGATGGCTGGCCGCCGCTCAGCCCCGAGGTTCGGGTCACGGGATGTGGAGGCGCTCCTGGACGCGGTGGAGCAGAGGAGGGACGCCCTGTATCCCGGGCACGGCCGCAAAGCTGCCCCACGCCACAGCCGCCGTCTGTGGAGGGAAGTGGCAGAGGCCGTCACCGCTGCGGCCCTGACACCATGGACAGGCACCCAGTGCCACAAGAAGGTGAACGACCTCGTCAGAGCAGGCAGGGTGAGCCTCCCCCATATCCCCCCTCCCCCATATCACTCCCTCCCACATATCCCCCCTCCCCCATATCTCCCCTCCCCCATATCCCCCCTCCCCCATATCCCCCCTCTCCCATATCCCCACCTCCCCATATCCCCCCTCCCCCATATCCCCCCTTCCTCCATATCCCCCATATCCCCCCTCCCCCATATCCCCCCTCCCCCATATCCCCCATATCCCCCCTCCCCCATATCCCCCTCCCCCATATCCCCCCTCCCCATATCCACCCTCTCCCATATCCCCCCTCCCCATATCCCCCATATCCCCCTCCCCCATATCCCCCCTCCCGCATATCCCCCCTCCCCCATATCTCCCATATCCGCCCTCCCCCATATCCCCCCTCCCCCATACCCCCCTCCCCATATCCCCCCACCCCCATATCCCCCCTCCCCCATATCCCCCTCTCCCCCATATCCCCCCTCCCCATCTCCCCCCTCCCCCATATCCCACCTCCCCCATATCCCCCCTCCCCATATCCCCCCTCCCCATATCCCCCCTCCCCAAATCCCCCCTCCCCATATCCCCCTCCCCATATCCCCCTCCCCATATCCCCCCTCCCCCATATCCCCCCTCCCCCAATCCCCCATATCCCCCTCCCCCATATCCCCCCTCCCCCATATCCCACCTCCGCCATATCCCCGCTCCCCCATATCCCCCCTCCCCCATATCCCCCCTCCCCCATATCACCCCTCCCCCATATCGCCCCTCCCCCATATCCCCCTCCCCCATATCCCCCCTTCCTCCATATCCCCCATATCCCCCCTCCCCCATATCCCCCCTCCCCCATATCCCCCATATCCCCCCTCCCCCAGATCCCCCTCCCCATATCCCCTCCTCCCCCATATCCACCCTCCCCCATATCCCCCTCCCCCATATCCCCCATATCCCCCTCCCCCATATCCCCCCTCCCGCATATCCCCCCTCCCCATATCTCCCATATCCCCCCTCCCCCCTCCCCATGTCCCCCTCCCCCATATCCCCCTCCCCCATATCCCCCTCTCCCCCCTCCCCATATCCCCCCTCCCCCATATCCCCCTCCCGCATATCCCCCCTCCCCCATATCCCCCCTCCCCCATATCCCCATCTCCCCCTCCCCATCTCCTCCCTCCCCCATATCCCACCTCCCCCATATCCCCCCTCCTATATCCCCCCTCCCCATGTCCCCCCTCCCCCAAATCCCCCCTCCCCATATCCCCCCTCCCCATATACCCCCTCCCCCATATCCCCCCTTCCCCCATATCCCCCCTCACCCATATCCCCCCTCCCCATATCCCCCTCCCGCATATCCCCCCTCCCCCATATCCCCCCTTCCCCCATATACGCCTCTCCCCCATATCCCCCTCCCCCTTATCCCCCCTCCCCCATATCCCCCCTCCCCATATCCCCCCTCCCCCATATCCCCCATCCCGATATCCCCCCTCCCCCATATCCCCCCTCCCCCATACCCCCCCTCCCCCATATCCCCCATATCCCCAAGTGAATCCAGCCCTAACCTTAACCTCTGCAATGCACGCGCAACCGATGGCGTGCATTCATATACCTGCCTAACAGTGTTGCCTTTTACCCCTGTCAACCCACCCCCCCCCCACAGGAGAAGCGCGCACACAACAATAGGGAGCATGTGAGGACTGGAGGAGGGCCCGTTGATGAGAGGCCACTGGCCGAACACGAGGAAAGGGCCCTGGAACTGGCTGGCGGACCTGACGACCGGGAGGTTGCTGATGCAGAGGTCGGGGGCGTACTAGCAAGTGAGCCACCGACAGCCCGTCCCCATATCCCCCCTCCCCTATATCCCCCTCCCCCATATCACCTGATCACTGCCTGATGTCTAACCATGCATGCTTCATTGTGTATCGCAGGACCAAACGTCCAGGCACCCATCCACGCAGATGCAGACCGCCCGCAGGATGCCCCTCGGAGGCCACGGGAGACGGAGAGACCCGGACCCTCCAGCATGCGACGCCCGCAGGATGCCCCTCGGAGGCCACGGGAGACGGAGAGATCCGGACCCTCCAGCATGCGACGCCCGCAGGATGCCCCTCGGAGGCCACGGGAGACGGAGAGACCTGGAGCAACAGGGAGACGACACCCCCGTCACGTGCGGGAGCGACCACCCAGCGACGAGGGGGGCAGCCACAGGCCCCCGTCACATCCGAGCCAGGACACCACTACCCAGGACACCACTACCCAGGACACCACTACCCAGGACACCACTACCCGGGACACCACTACCCGGGACAGCACTGCCCAGGACACCCCTACCCGGGACAGCACTACCCAGGAAGACGAAATACCGGACAGTGACTCAGAGTGGATGGGTGGAGACAAACCCCCACCCCAAAGTGCCATGGACTCAGAGTGGGACGAAGAGCACGACACAACGCCACTGCTGTCACCAACACCCTCCACCATCGCAGAAACACTCACCTCGGTTGGGCACTTTAGTGATGAGGCGTCTGGTACACTCACTGGTGCGCACAACACAGCCATCCCGGTACAGCAGGTGGAGGTAGGAGCAGCAGAGGGGCCGGGCGGTCGGAGGGCAGCCCAGCCCAAGCGAACATCTGCCGCCCAGATGGATCCTGGAGTTACCACACCCACACATAGATCCGATGCAACCACCAACCCGGAGACGAGCGAAGAGGGTGACGGTCGGCTTGCGGCGGCTGCGGTCGCAGGTGGAGGAGTCCACCCGCGTCCAGGAGCTGGGAGTGGTGCCGGTCATGCGTGCCACCCAGGCTGACACCGCACGGGTGGCGTCCGCGGTGGAGGAAATGGGTGCGACGGTGTCAGACATGGGGAACGGTTTGCGAGGCCTGGGGCTTTCCGTGCAGGCGGCGTCTGTGGCCCAGGACATGGCTGCCCTCTCACAGGAGGCCGTGAGCCAGTGCCAGAGCCAGATGGCAGAGGCATTCAACGCCATAGCCCAGTCTCTGCAGGCCATGGCCCAGTCTCAGCAGGCCATGGCCCTGTCTCTGCAGGCCATTGCTGAGGGCATCGGCGCCAGTGGCCATGTGCGAGCCGGCGTCGCACTGTCACAGACAGGGTTTGCCAACCCCCTGGGCTCCATGGCTGCAAACCTGCAGACCCCTGTCGATACCAGCATGGGCCTCCAGGACTAGCAGCGCCAGATGTCGGGGGGGCGTCGGATGGCCAGTCCGTTCGCATCCCCCACCCATGTAGAGGCCTGGGGGCCATCGGGCATCCCGAGGGAGGAGGAGGTGGTGTGGTCCATCCGGGCTCCCCCTGTAGAGGAGGTCCCGGTACACCGCGACACCTCGGACTCCCCCCCTTCCGTCCCAGGTGCATCGGGTGGGCAACGGGCAGGACAGGCTGGCAGCTCGCCATCCCAGTCGCCCGGGCCGCAGCCTGGCCCATCTAGGCCAGGACGCCCCAGGAAACGGCCGCCAAAGGGATCCAGTGTCAGAGGGCAGGAATCACAGGAGTCGACGCCCAGTTCTGCTGTACCGTCTGGGGAACCACGTAGACGTAGTCAAAGGGCCCGTAAGGCCAAACAATTAGACACTGAGTAAGTTGGCACGGGTGCAGGGCACAGATGAGTTTTAGGGGCTAGGGCACGTGCATGAACTCGTTTGGTTATTAAAGTCAATGTTACACCTACAGAAGCTGCCTTTGTGCTCTGTCCAAAGCGTGCGGGGGTGTCATGTACGTTGAGCGCAAGTGTGTGTGTGAGGGGTGGTCTTACCTCAGCCCCAGGTGAGTCTGCCCCCTTCCCCCTGGGCCGCCATCAACATCCCCCGGGCAGAGGACGGGACCGTGCGCTGCAATGTCACAGCCGCATGCAGGGATGGTCCGGGTGGATGGTGGTACTGTGGCCATGGGTCAGACATAGTCCAACGATGTGGAGCCAGGAGCTCACCGCAGGGCGGGTTGTCATAATCCTCCATGGCCTGCAATAGACACGCGTCCGCCCGCAACTGTGTGAGCCCGGCCCGTTGTGCCGCAGGTGGATCGGAAATGGGGGGGGGTTGGTGTGCATGCGGGTGGTGTGGGTGGGGTTGGGGAGGGGGGTGAGGGTGCTGGGTGGGTGGATGGGTGGGGGGTGTGGGTGGTCGGCTGTTGCCATGGTGTGCGGTCTGTGGCCATACTACCCGATTCCCACGCCCATCTAGTCAGTGAAGCGGGCAGCTATCAGTCTGTCCCGTGCCCGCTGGGCCAGCCGGTAACGGTGGACAGCCACCCGCCTGTGTCTAGCCCGTCTGCCCTGACCATTGCCCCCATCCCCCTCATCTGGGGAGGACTGCGCCTCTTCCTGCTGCTCCTCCACTCCGCCCTCCTCTGCCTGCGGCACATCGCCCCTCTGCTGGGCTATGTTGTGCAGGACGCAGCACACCACAATGATGCGGCCGACCCTATCTGACCGATACTGGAGGGCGCCCCCAGAGAGGTCCAGGCACCTGAAACGCATCTTCAGCACGCCAAAGCACCTCTCTATCACTCCCCTTGTCGCCACATGGGCGTCATTGTAGCGGTTCTCCGCCTCATTGCGTGGCCTCCGTATAGGCGTCATCAGCCACGATCGCAATGGGTAGCCCCTGTCGCCCAGCAACCAGCCCCTCAGCCGGGGATGGCGTCCCTCGTACATGCCGGGGATGGATGACCGCGACAACACGTATGAGTCGTGTACACTGCCTGGGTAACGGGCGCAGACGTGCAGGATCATCATGCGGTGGTCGCAGACCACCTGTATGTTCATCGAATAGGACCCCTTCCTATTGGTGAACACGGCCCTGTTATCTGCAGGTGGCCACACGGCGACGTGCATCCCATCGATCGCGCCCTGGACCATGGGCAACCCGGCCAGGGCAGAGAAGCCCACGGCCCGGGCATCTTGGCTGGCCCGGTCCACGGGGAAGCGGATGTAGCGGTGCGCCATGGTATATAGGGCATCTGTCACTGCCCGGATGCACCGATGCACCGATGTCTGCGATATGCCGGACACGTCCCCACTCGGTGCCTGGAAAGACCCCGTTGCATAAAAGTTCAGGGCCACCGTAACCTTGATGGACACGGAGAGAGGGTGTCCCTCGCCAGTGCCACGCGGTGACAGGTGTGCCAGCAGGTGGCAGATGTGTGCCACGGTTTCCCGCCTCATCCGGAGTCTCCTCCTGCATTCCCGGTCCGTGAGGTCCTGGTATGACTGCCGGGGCCGGTACACACGGGGCGCCCTCGGGTGCCTCCGTTGCCGTGGGGCCGCGACGTCCTCCTCCCCTCGTCGTCCTGTCGGTCAGGTGTCCCTCCAGCCTGGGCGGCTGCCGCCTGCCCCTCTGCGGCAGCCTGCGCCGCCTCTCTGGCACGCCCCTCCTCCTCCTCCTCATCCAGGGCAACATAGACATTAGCGGCTGCCGCCACGGCGGCCAACATCGCTGGATGATCGGAAAACATGACGGCCTGGGGGGGGAGGGGAACGACGACATGTCATCATTGCCCATATCCCCTCCGCCCCCCAGCCAGGTGGCATGGACCGCATGGGTCCAACTGTTGGAGGCTGGCACCTGGCCAGGTGGACCAACTCACCTGCCCTCGCATCCCCTCCCCGGCACGGACCCCCCCCCCCCCCAACCTCCTCCCCGGCACGTACCCCCCCAACCTCCTCCCCGGCACGGACCCCAACCTCCTCCACGGCACGGACCCCCATCCCCCTCCCCGGCACGGACCCCCCCCCCAATCTCCTCCCCGGCACGGACCCCCCATCCCCCTCCCCGGCACGGACCCACCCCCAACCTCCTCCCCGGCACGGACCCCCCCAACCTCCTCCCCGGCACGGACCCCAACCTCCTCCCCGGCATGGACCCCCCATCCCCCTCCCCGGCACGGACCCCCCCCAACCTCCACCCCGGCACGGACCCCCCCATCCACCTCCCCGGCACGGAACCGCCCCAACCTCCTCCCCGGCACGGACCCCAACCTCCTCCCCAGCACGGACCCCCATCCCCCTCCCCGGCACGGACCCCCCCCCAACCTCCTCCTCGGCACGGACCCCCATCTCCCTCCCCGGCACGGACCCCCCCCAACCTCCACCCCGGCACGGACCCCCCACATCCCCCTCCCCAGCACGGACCCCCCCCAACCTCCTCCCCGGCATGGACCCCAACCTCCTCCCTGGCACGGACCCCCCATCCCCCTCCCCGGCACGGACCCCCCCCCCCCAACATCCTCCCCGGCACGGACCCCCCCAACCTCCTCCCCGGCACAGACCCCAACCTCCTCCCCGGCACGGACCCCCCATCCCCCTCCCCGGCACGGACCCCCCTCCCGGCACTCCCCCGGAGCCCAGCCCTCTCTAACCACCCCCCCCCCCACCGCACACACACACACAACCCGAGACACACCTCTCCCCCACACATTCAGACTGCGGCCACGCCATCGCCTGCCCAGAGCCAACCCCCCAGGCCGTCACTCACCTCCACGCTGGTCGGCGTGACCCTGGAGCACAGGGTCACGCCGATGAAAAGGAGGTTTAATTTACGTCGACGTGAACGGTCATCACGTCGACGGGACTTCGGCCCATCCGGAAGGGAGAATATCGGCAGGCCGAAAATCGGCTGCCTTGCGCAGACCCGTGCCATTCTCCGACGGCAGCGGCGCCATTAACGCCCCGCCGACTTTTCTCCCTTCGGAGACTTCGGCAACCGGCGGGGGCGGGATTCCCGGCGGCCAACGGCCATTCTCCGACCCTCTGGGGGGTCGGAGAATGACGCCTCATGTGCTGAAACCTCCAGGAATGTAGCCAACCAGAGCTGGCGATCTTATTCCAAGAGTTGCCCGGGAGAATGGAGACATCCATGGCAGCGGCATCGATCATACGTTCTTCACACAACACACTCGCGGTCTTACTGTTTTGCACACAGCGGCCTGAAAGGTGAACCCCAGATTTAAGCAGACAAAAACAAGCAGGACAAAGCACTCGCTCAAGTAAAGAAGTAACCTAGCATCAGTGGTTAGACAACCAGAAATTGATTCAGATTCCTGATTTCCCTGATGACGCACCCAGTGTTTTACAAGGTTCAGCACTGACCTTTCTGCAAAGACTTAATTACAAACGGAATCGGCATTGATCAAAAACTCCCTTAAATAAAGAGCTTGGTGAAAATTAACCAGAGCTATCTACAGAGATCAATAATGCAACAACCCCTAACCCCATGGAAATGATCTCAGCCCAATGCCATCCAAAGGTCACAGTGACCTTTACGCATATATTGAGCCATGCCTGTTGTCAGCACTTGTCACTGCACAGCCTCCTGACGTCCACAGTGTCACTGATCAATATCAATTAGCCAGCAATAAACTGACAAAGCAGTGATTCAACACACAGAACCAAACAGGGCAACAGAAAGTCAATGACTCGGAAATATAATTCATTTAGTACAGATTTAGATGGAATTATCCATGGCGTTTCATCAAATGGTGACCCGTCACACTGCTGCAAGACACCGTTAGGCCCGAATGCTCTAGGATGTCTGCAAAAATCTTCACCTGGAACCTTTGCAGCAACAAGGCCGACAAAAATCTCCAGAGAAACAGCTCAAAACCGCTGTTTCTGGATTTCCACCCACCTTCCACCAAGGTTATGGTCACCGGGGTCCAAGGAATTCACCGGGGTCCCCCACAAGAATTCAACCCCTCCCACTCTCGGGCCTGTGTAAAGGTTTGTCCGTGTTGGAATGTGACGCAGAGTCTTTTTGGCCTTTTCCCATGGTAGAAGGCCGAGGCCATCGGATCTGAACAATAACATTGCGCAACTTCAACCAATCGGGTCCCAGAGTAAACTTTCCCTCCAACCTGTCCATTCTGTTCACCAGAGGCAAGACAAAAACAACTCGGTCATGATCCGTGTGGAGATTGACAAACCAAACAAACTGAATTTAACAAGTGACAGCAGTGAAAAAGAATAACGGTCAGGCTTTCACATTTTTATAAAAATCAAACCAGAATCAAAATAATTTCTAGGTCTGGTCCCTTCCTACATCACCGTGTGGTCGCTATCGTCCTAAATGAGATCCATATTAACCCTATATCCACCAGACCCTACTACTACACGGACAGCTATGACCTGACTGAATGACTGAACAGGCTGAATGGCCTCTTCCTGTTCCTTAAGTCAGGCTTGTCCTCCATCAAATAGTGAAAGCTTTGACGTGATGTAGTTAAACTTTTGAAGATTGTGTGATGGGAGTTGGCAATCAAGCAAAATGCTCACTGTAATAATGGATTCAGAAAGCAGAGGGCATATACGGAGATCAGGAAGTCACGGTTAAGAGGTAAGTCCGGAAACGGCGCGATGTCCGCCGACTGGCGCCCAAAACGGCGCAAATCAGACGGGCATCGCGCCCCCCAAAGGTGCGGAATGCTCCGCATCTTTGGGGGCCGAGCCCCAACCTTGAGGGGCTAGGTCGGCGCCGGACGAATTTCCGCCCCGCCAGCTAGCGGAAAAGGGGCGGGATTCTCCACCCCCACGCCGAATTGGCCGCGCCGTCGTGAACGCCGGCGAGGTTCACGACGGCGCGGAACGGCCCCGGTTCCAACCGATTCAGGCCCTGGCAATGGGCCAGTATCGGGGCCTCGTCATCTACCCGCGCCAGGCCTTGTCGCCCGCGTAAAAGCGGCGCCGCATAGATGACGCGGCCGGCGCCGCATAACGGAGGTCATCCGCGCATGTGTGGTTACCGTCCTGTCCAAATCCGCCCCGCAAGAAGATGGGGGACGGATCTTGCGGGGCCGCGGAAGGAAGGAGGTCCTCCTCCAGAGAGGACGGTCCGACGATCGGTGGGCACCGATCGCGGGCCATGCCACATTCCAGGTGAAGCCCGGTGCAGGATCCCCCCCACAGGCCGCCCCCCCCAAAACCCGCCGTTTTGGCCTGGCCTCTCGGTCCATCCGGGGCTCAGAATCGCAGGGGTGCCGGAGAATCGCCATTTTGGGTGTCTCCGGCGATTCTCCGGCCTGCGGCCCGCGAAACTCGACTGGCCCGTTCCCGACGCTCGGGAGAATCGTGGGAGGGCGTCCGACCGGCGTCCCCGGAAATTTCGGCGGCCCAGGCGATTCTCCCAACCGGCGTGGGAGTGGAGAATCGCACCCAAGGTCTTTGGTGCCCCGCCAGCTAGCGCGGAAATGACATCTCTGGGCGGCGCATGCGCGGGAGCGTTAGCGGCCGCTCACGGCATTCCCGCGCATGCGCAGTGGAGGGAGTCTCTTCTGCCTCCGCCATGGTGGAGACCGTGGCGGAGGCGGAAGGGAAAGAGTGCCCCCACGGCACAGGCCCGCCCGCGGATCGGTGGGCCCCGATCGCAGGCCAGGCCACCGTGGGGGCACCCCCCGGGGCCAGATCGCCCCGCGCCCCCCCCCAGGACCCCGGAGCCCGCCCGCGCCGCCTTGTCCCACCGGTAAGGTAGGTGGTTTAATTTACGCCGGCAGGACAGGCATTTTAGCGGCGGGACTTCGGCCCGTCCGGGCCGGAGAATCGAGCGGGGGGGCCGCCAACCGGCGCGGCCTGATTCCCGCCCCCGCCGAATCTCTGGTGCCGGACACTTCGGCAACCGGCGGGGGCGGGATTCACTCCCGCCCCCGGCGATTCTCCGACCCGGCAGGGGGTCGGAGAATCTCGCCCAAGATCAGGTAAAACACATCTACACAAGGGAAAGGAGTTGTGGGAGAATGTGTTAGGAGAGGCCACTGAGGTGAGCCTTTTAATGGGTTCAAAGGGCAGTCCGGGAGATGGGATTGAGAGACATGAAGGGGAAGAGGAGCAGTTAAGATCAATGAGAAATGTGCAAGTCCTCAGTTCAATTGTGCTAATGCAACATTTTTGGACATGTAATCTGACAACACCTATACCAACATCAACCATGGCTTCAAGGCCGAAAATTAACTGTGCCCATCAATTAATTACCACTTCCTCTGTTGGTCTAAATGTAGACAATGGCTGAAAGTAACTGGCCGTTCCTGCCGGTGGGATCTTCCGGTCCCACTGACGGTGACCCCCCGCACCCCCCCCCCCTCCCCCCACCCCCCCCCTAGTGGGACCCTCAGATCTTAACGGCAGCTAATGGCGAATTGCCTCCACCCATGCAAAACAGGCCATGGGTAGGTGGAGACCCCGCCCAGTATGACGGAAAAAAAGACCAAAGAAGGAAAGGCTTGCAGAGGTTGTATAAATGCAGATTGTTTCGGTTGGAAAGACGGAGGCTGACGGGCGACGTGGGCCGGGATTCTGCAAAAATGCAGCTAAGTGTCAATGCCAGCGTAAACACTGGACTGTTTCACACAGGCGTCAACGGGCCTCTTGGCCCAGCGATTCTGAAGCCCACATAGGGCCAGCAAGGCGCTGGAGTGCTCCGCGCTGCTCCAGCTGCCATACGCGGCCCTGCACTGCTCGCCGCAGGTCCACACACGTGCGCGGCGGCGGCTTACGCGCCGGGTCCATGCAACATTTTTTTTTTTTAATTGAGAGTACCCAATTAATTTTTTCCAGTTAAGGGGCAATTTAGCGTGGCCAATCCACCTAGCCTGCACATCTTTGGGTTGTGGGGGCGAAACCCACGCAAACACGGGGAGAATGTGCAAACTCCACATGGACAGTGACCCAGAACCGGGATCGAACCTGGGACCTCGGCGCGTGAGGCTGCAGTGCTAACCCACTATGCCACCGTGCTGCCCACGCAACATGACGGAGTCACACAGCGGGGCGGCGCGGAAGAAGGTAGCCCCCCCCCCAATCGCGGGCCTGGCGGTCATTGAGGCCCCCCCGGAGTCTGATCCCCCCCCGCCTCCCCACCAGGACGGCCACCGGGGCCGCGAGTCCGAGCTCTCGCCTGGTGGAACTGTACACGAACCACGCTGGCGGGAACTCGGCTGGTCGACCGTGGAGAATCGCCGCGGGGGGGCATCTTCCAACGGACCCCGACCGGTGCCGCGTCGACCGGGCGCGGGGCGCGCGCGGCTGGCAGCCAATCTCCGGTTGTCAGAGAATCACGTCACGGCGCCGGACCCGATCGCGGGTCTGAGGCCCCATTCTCCACCCCCGCGCCGAGCACGATTTCGGCACGGAGAATCCCGGCCCTGATTGAGGTCTACAAAATTACGAGAGGTATAGGTAGGGTGAATAGTCAGAAGCTTTTTCCCAGGGTGGCAGACTCAATTACTTGGGGGAACAGGGGGAAAGTTTAGGATAGATGGGCGGGGAAAGCTTTTCATGCAGAGGTTGGCGGATGCCTGGAATACGTTGCCATGAGGTGGTGGAGGCAGGCACAAGAGCAACATTTAATAGCCATGCTAGATACCACCTTCAAAAGATGGAGGCGTGACGGGGGCACAATGACGGTCGGGGACTTCTACGGAGGCGCAGACTGGCAACACTAGACGAACTGACGAGGAAGTGGAAACTATCAAACGGACAGGAATTGAGACACCTCCAAATAAAGCACTTCCTCCGCAAAGAGACAGTAGGTTACCCCGGGGCCCCAGAAAGCACACTACTAGAGGACCTGATAGGCACAAGCAGCGAGAAGGGGGGGCTATGTGGGAAAATATACGGACAGCTACTGGACAGAGCCTGGACTCCACTAGACGAGATCAGACAAAAATGGGAGGACGAACTGGGGACAGAGGTAGGATGGGGACTCTGGAGCGAAGCACTGAGCAGGGTGAACTCCACCTTCTCCTGCGCAAGGCTAAACCTAATGCAGCTCAAAGTGGTGCACAGAGCGCACCTGACCAGAACCCGAATGAGCAGGTTCTTCCCGGAGGCGGAGGACAAATGTGAGCGGTGCCAGAGGGGCCCGGCCAACCACACCCACATGTTCTGGGTTTGCCCCGAGCTTGCTGGGTTCTGGACAGCCTTCTCCGAGGCAATGTCCAAGGTTGTAGGGGTGAAGCCATGCCCAATAGTGGCAGTCTTCGGGGTATCGGAGCAGCCAGAGCTACACATGGGGAAGGGGGCCACCGCCCTTGCTTTCGCTTCCCTAATCGCACGCCGGAGAATCCTGCTCGGCTGGCGATCGGCAGCACCACCCACAGCTGCAGACTGGCTCGCTGACCTCTCGGAATTTCTCCACCTGGAGAAGATTAGATACGCCACCCGAGGGTCAGAGGAAGGCTTCCTGGATATGGGGGGGCAGGTCGTCGGCCTGTTCCAAAACCTGTTCGAGGCAACGAGGAGTAAGCCAGGGGAAAAAAAGATGAAGAACCACCGATCCATAGGGCAGCAAAATGTACATACAGTTAGTCAAATGAAGGACAAAACAAACCTCTCTGTAAAATAAAGCAAATTAACGCGGGCAAGACAAATATAATGTATATAAGTAACAACTGTTTATAAATATGAGAAGAGCCAATAAAAGATTTTCAAAAGAAAAAAAGATAATCTTGATAGAGACAGGAATGAGCGGGGTGCAGGCTTGGTGGGCGAAAGGGCCTGTTCCTATGCTGCAATGTTCTTTGTTCTTATATAGCACCTTTCACAAACACTGGACATTGTCATAATATACACACAAGTATATGATGGTGCACAGACAGACAGTGAGTGACACAAAGGATGACCAATGAACATACAGAACACAGCAGCCAATCACCAGACAGGACACGGCCACTATATAACCAGGGGGCACTAGTTTTCCCGCTCTCTTGGGATGCAGCCTCTGAGACAGTCAGAGCCCGTGAGCAACAACTAGAACATCCACCATGTGGTAGTAAGATAGTCTGGTCAGGTTAGCCTCAGGTCTCCAGTCAACTCAGCATAGTGTCAACCCACAGTTCAAGCATGTTTAGTAGTTAAGAGTTTAATAAAATAGAGATGCATTTCCTCAAGTGTTGGAAGCCTGTCTCTCTCTCTGCTACAGTAAACGCAGTCCTCGCAGACCCAGCTTACCCAGCACATCATGGTACCAGTGAGTTATGTTTGAGTTTGACGGACCCACCTTGAGATATTCTGCCTTTGACCAGCGATCAGCCATCCGGTAATATGGACAGCGTCCGCCCTCCCCCGCCGCTCCGCATCGCCGGCAACCTCGGTGCGAACTGGAAGATTTTTAAGCAGAGGCTTCAGCTGTATCTTGACACTACCGACCTCAAAACCACATCGGATAGCAGAAAGATTGCCCTCTTCCTCTCTACAGCCGGGGCCACGCTATCCACATTTTTAACTCCCTCACCTTTGCTGAAGGTGAGGACAAGACAAAATTCAAAACAGTCCTGCTGAAGTTCGACAGCCACTGTGACATCAAAGTCAACAAGAGCTTTGAACGCTATGTGTTCCAGCAGAGGCTTCAGGGTAAGGATGAACCTTTTCAGTCCTTCTTAACCCATCTCCGTATCCTCGCGCAATCCTGCAACTACGGCTCCACTTCCAACTCCATGATCCACGACCAGATCGTTTGCGGGGTCCATTCCGATCCCCTTCACCAGCAACTCCTCAAAGTTAAGCAGCTCACCCTCACCGTCGGCATCGAAATCTGCGTCCTACATGAGTACGCTAATGACTGGTACTCCCATATCAAGGCGGCAGATATGGCGCAGCAAGACCCCCACAACGCGGAGCGGGTGCAGGCCGAAAAATAGCTCCAGGGCCTGAGTCTGGATGAGGGCAGCCATTTCGCGCACTTTTCCCGGGCTCCTGCGCATGCACACAACGACTGAGGGGACGGCGAGGCTGAGGATCGAACTGCGCATGTGCGCACATCTTTCGACCGCACCGCGCATGCGTGGTGGCACACGGAACGTTCTGACGTCGGCGTCATGACGTGCAACAACTGTGGCTCTGCCCACTTAAAGCGGCAATGTCCCGTGAAATCTCGACGCTGTCTCCAGTGTGGCAAGCTTGGCCACTACGCAGCCCCGTGCAGATCTGCTCAACTGCCCAATACACAGCGATCCCAGCCACAGTACAGGAACGTCTGGTCAGTGCAGCAACCCGTTGCAGACTCCGACTCCGACTTGGTTCCAGATCCCGACACCGAGGATCTCACATCCCTATTCCGGGAGGGCATAATCACCAAGCATACGATACTTTCCAAAAAAAAGGCTTAACCCACTCCCAGTGCTGAGCATTGATCCGGACGACAAGTGGTGTGCCACCCTTACGGTCAACGAATCTCGCATACGCTTCAGGCTGGACACCGGCGCTTCAGCGAACCTCATTTCGAAGTCTGACCTGGAAACCATGCACGTCAAGCTAGCATTCTTCCATCGGCCTGCCAGCTCATTGAGTACAATGGCAATGCCATTACTGCCAGTGGCTCATGCCAACTTGTGGTTTCTCATCGTTCCTCAAGAGCCACCCTGCCTTTCGAAATAGTAGCGTCCGACAAAGCTTCCTTGCTCGGTGCTCAGGCCTGCAAAATCCTGAATCTTGTGCAGCGGGTTCACTCCATGTCGCCCGCTGAGGCATCAGCCTCGCCAGATGCCAACTTTCAAACCCAATTAGATGACATCATAGCACGATACCACAGCGTCTTCGAGGGTATGGGCACACTCCCTTACACATACAAGATACTTCTGAAACCGAATGCCACACCCGTGGTTCATGCACCGCATCGGGTGCTGGCACCCCTTAAGGACCGCCTCAAGCAGCAGCTGAAAGACCTCCAGGACCAGGGCGTCATTTCTAAGGTCACGGAACCCACGGACTGGATTAGCTCCATGGTTTGTGTCAAAAAAACATCAAGGGAACTTCGCATTTGCATCAACCTCAAAGATTTGAATCGTAACATCATGAGGGAACATTACCCCATCCCTAAGCGAGAAGAGCTCACTAGCGAAATGGCTCACGCCAAGTTATTTATGAAGCTGGATGCCTCCAAGGGGTTTTGGCAGATACAGCTAGATGCATCCAGTCGAAAGCTCTGCACTTTTAACACCCCATTTGGTCATTACTGTGACAACCGGATGCCCTTTGGCATCATCTCAGCCTCGAAGGTGTTCCACCAAATAATGGAGCAAATGATGGAGGGCATCGAGGGGGTGCGAGTGTATGTTGATGACATCATTTTCTGGTCCACAACTCCTCAGGAACACATCGATCGCCTCAAGCGAGTGTTCCATAGGATCCACGAGCATGGCCTCCGACTCAACAGAACCAAGTGCTCGTTCGGTCAAGCAGAAATAAAGTTCCTCGGCAACCATATTTCGCAGTTCAGTGTGCAGCCAGACGCAAATAAGGTGTCGGCAATCAATGCTATGAAGGCACCGGAGGACAAGAAGGTGATCCTCCGCTTCCTAGGGATAGTCAACTTCCTTGGGAAGTTTATCCCCAACCTCACATCTCACACCACAGCTCTCCACAATCTTGTAAAAAAAAAACACCGACTTCAAGTGGCTCCCCGCTCATGAGCGAGAGTGGCGTGAGCTCAGGGCGAAACTCACCAAGGCCCCGGTCCTGGCGTTTTCGACCCTGCCAAGGAGGCGAAGATCTCCACCGACACGAGCCAGACTGGCATTGGTGCAGTACTCCTCCAGCGCGACGAATCCTCCTCCTGGGCCCCAGTCGCATATGCATCGAGAGCCATGACCCCTACTGAGCAGCGATATGCTCAATCAAGAAAGAGTGCCTGGGCCTCCTCACGGGGATTGACAAATTCCATGATTACGTGTATGGATTTCCCAAGTTTACGGTCGAAACGGACCACAGGCCACTGGTTCACATCATACAGAAGGACCTCAATGATATGACGCCACGCCTACAGCATATCCTCCTCAAACTCCGGCACTATGATTTCGACCTGGTCTACACCCCGGGCAAGGAGCTCATTGTGGCCGATGTACTCTCTCGCTCCATCACCACGCCATGCGAGCAGTCGGACTTCGTCTGCCAGATTGACGCCCATGTTGAGTTCTGCGCATCCAACATTCCGGCCACTGATGAAAGGGTCATGCAGATTCATCCAGAGACGGCCAGGGATCCTTTACTCCAACGGGTCATGCGCCATCTCACAGATGGTTGGCAGAAGGGCCAGTGCCCACGGTTCTACAATATAAAAGACGACCTGGCAGTGGTCGATGGCATACTAATGAAACTGGACAGGATAGTAATACCACAGAGTATGAGAGAGCTCATCCTCGGCCACGAGGGTCACCTGGGTGTGGAAAAGTGTCGCCGGCGAGCCCGAGAGGCAGTATATTAGCCTGGCATTAATGACGACATCGCCAACGCTGTCCTAAATTGCCCAACGTGCCAACGGTTCCAACCGGCTCAGTCGAAAGAGACTTTGCAGACGCATGAACTGGTGTCGTCCCCATGGTTCAAGGTTGTCATTGATCTCTTCCACGCAAAAGGCCGGGACTACGTCCTCCTCGTGGACTATTTTTCAAATTACCCCGAGGTGGTCAGACTGCATGACCTCACATCAGCAACAGTCATCAGGGCATGCAAAAAGACCTTTGCCCGTCATGGCATTCCTCTTACGGTCATGACAGATAATGGCCCGTGCTTCGTTAGTCAGGAGTGGACGGATTTTGCCCGATGGTACAATTTCACGCACGTCACTTCAAGCCCCCCACTACTCCCAGTCAAATGGGAAAGCAGAAAAGGGGGTACACATTGTAAAATGACTGTTGTGTAAAGCTGCTGATTCGCCTGGCACTGCTAGCCTACAGGGCGACTCTTTTGTCTGCTGGCCTGTCCCAAGCACAGCTGCTACTGAACCGCACGCTACGGACGACGGTGTCAGCTATCCACGTCCCGGACCTTGACAATTTTCCGGTCCTGCAAAGAATGCAACTGTCTCGGGCCCAATGCAAGTTGGTGTATGATGCCCACGCCACATATCTCCCTGCTCTGGTCCCCGATGACCGAGTTTGTGTTCAGCTACCTGACGGTGGCTGGTCTGCCACAGCTGTGGTGGTCAAGCAAGTGGCCCGCAGATCATTTCTCGTTCGCATGCATGATGGCCCCCTTCTTCGCTGTAATAGGCGGGCACTGCGGCTGCTTTCACGCTCGCCACCTGAACGTGATGCCCCGCCTCGCCTGCTGATTCCTCAGGACACACCCTTCCAAGAGGTCACCAATCTGCCGTCTCTTTTCCCACTGTCTACGTTGGATGCAGCTCCGCCCATTCCAGTGCAGACGGCCCCTGACCTATCCTTGAGGCGGTCAACCAGAATTCGTCGCCCGCCGCAGAGACTGAACTTATAGACTGAATGTTGCATTGCCTTGTGCTTCGTTTACACATCTGTACATATTGTTTCTTCCTAATTTGTTGTATGCACTCTATCTGCACTAGACACCTTCCCATGTAAATACGCTCATGTATTTTGTATATAGTCCAGCTCCTACTCATGTAAATACACTCACATACTTTGTACATAGTCAGGCTCATACACACACCCACTATTTATTGACACATACACATATTTTTTGAAAGGGGGGAGTTGTCACAATATACACACAAGTATATGATGGTGCACAGACAGACAGTGAGTGACACAAAGGATGGCCAATGAACATACAGAACACATCAGCCAATCACCAGACAGGACACGGCCACTATATAACCAGAGGGCACTAGTTTTCCCGCTCTCTCGGGATCCAGCCTCTGAGACAGTCAGAGCCTGTGAGCAACAACTAGAACATCCACCATGTGGTAGTAAGATAGTCTGGTCAGGTTAGCCTCAGGTCTCCAGTCAACTCAGCATAGTGTCAACCCACAGTTCAAGCATGTTTAGTAGTTAAGAGTTTAATAAAATAGAGATGCATTTCCTCAAGTGTTGGAAGCCTGTCTCTCTCTCTGCTACAGTAAACACAGTCCTCGCAGACCCAGCTTACCCAACACATCAGACATCTCAAAGCACTTCACAGCCAATGAGTACTTTAGAACTACAGTCTCTGTTGCAATGTAGTAAATGTTCCTATTTGCGCACAGTATGATCCCACAAGCAACAAGGTGATCACGGCCAGATAGGCAGTACGGATTGATGAATATGTATTGGCCAAAGCGTCATACAGAACTCCCCTGCTCTTCGAAATAGCATCATGGGATCTTTTACATCCACCCAAGCAGGTCCTCAGCTTAACACCTCATCCAAAAGACAGCACCTCCAGCAGGGCGGCATTCCCTCGATATTGCGCTGAAGCGTCAGCCTTAATGATTTGTGCTCAAGTCCTGGACTGGGATTTAAATCGAAGGGCTTGAAACTCAGAGTGCCACCAACATAAAGTAGGCACTGGCACAGATGTTAACCATTCTGCTCCTGTTTGTACCAACAGGGGCTGGTTCAGCACAGGGCTAAAGAGCTGGCTTTTAAAGCAGACCAAGGCAGGCCAGCAGCACGGTTCAATTCCCATACCAGCCTCCCCAAACAGGCGCCGGAATGTGGCGACTAGGGGCTTTTCACAGTAACTTCATTTGAAGCCTACTTGTGACAATAAGCGATTTTCATTCATTCATTCATTAATGGGGAGGTGCTGGTGTTGCGGTTACGTCACTGGGCCAGTAGACCAGAAGGCAAAGGCTAATGGTCTGGGGAAGTGGGTTCAAATCCCACCATGGGTGGAATTTAAATTTGTTTTGTAAATCTGGAATTGAAAGCTCGACTCAGTCATGGTGACCACAAAGCGGACACCAATTGTCAGAAGCCCCTGTTTGATTCACTAACGTCCTTTAGGGAAGGAAATCTGCCATCTTTACCTGGTCACCTGTGAGCCCAGACCCACCGCAATGTGGCCGACTCTTAATTGTCCTCTGAAATGGCCGAGCCAAGCCACTCAGATGGGCAACAAATGCAGCCGCACCAGCATCTCACAAAAGAATAAAGCAAGCAATGCTTTAAAGAACAAACAACCCACACTATCAAATCCATCTTCCTGTAACTTAGGACTTGAATTCTAAATGTACAATTCTAAATCTTGTTGCAGCCCAAATGTGTCTCCTTGCCGGGCGAAGGATTACAAATGGAAAACTGCATCATCCTGGAAAATGTCGTAATATCCGCACACATTCCGCGGATGCAAAAAGTGGGATTACTCACAGATGACGTTGAGAGTTAATTTCAGACAGCTGGCTAGATTAAAGAACGAGGATGACTTATGTTAAAGATCCACTGCCAGACATTAGCGCCAAAGCGTCAAGATTCTATCAACACCTCGGCTTCCTTTGTGATTCCCCAGGCGGTACCCTAACACAACCTGAGATCCATTCTTCATTACAAACGTGACATCTCTGAATTTCTCAATCCGAATGCCGGAGACCCCGTGACTTCCAAGCTGGAGGGAGGGAGGCTCCTGCTGTAGTTTCTCAATCACATGTTAGTAAATCGCAGACTTCAGGTTTATTTATCTGGCAGTGCTAACAGCAATCTTGTCAGGCCTGATTGATGGGCGCTATCTGAGATTAAGGTTGCCAATCCTGATTAAATGTATTCCTGGAGGATTGATCATGTGACATTTGATCACACTGCACTCGCCATTATTGGTGCACTGAGCTCCGCGGGATATTACTCTTCCTCGGGGATTCTGGCCCTGTTGCCGTGGTGAACGAGCCTGTCAGAAAAATAGGATCTCCCACACTGACCGTGCCTTAGCCTGACTCGTGGAAGAGAAACATATCAAATTGACAAAATGGACAAAGCAGCACTATAAAATGGCCTCAACTGAAACCCTGAGGCAAACACTGAGTCAGCAATTATATCTTCACATATTCCCATTGTCCTCTTTAATCAATCCTTAAATGCAACATTAAAACAGACCTCAAGCTCCAGCTTTGCACTGATTCAGCCGTTTGACCTCCCCTGTGTACCCCAGCTGAAGACTGGCTCCTCCGACGGAGAGGAGAGGTGAATGATCTCGATGCTCCCAATCAGTTCTACCTTTGGCCCACTCACTTGGGCTTACTTTCCCACTGACATCAATAAATAAGTAAGTAGCTCATCATGACAGCAGAAACATATTGGGAGACAACTCCTTGGAAAGCTTTCAACAGTGTTAGCATCATTGCCCAGAAAACACATTTCTCAAGTCAGCAAAGGTAAATATTTGTTTTCTTCTGTTGCACCAAACACTGGGATAGAATTTTGCTTCAGTGGCTCAGAATACTGGAGGTCGAGGGAGCAGGAGGGTGTAGATCAGGCAGGCATATCAGACACCCCACTTTTTTTTGTTGCACAATATTTTTATTGTACATTTAGCAATTTATATGCGAAACATACAATAACACAGAATAACAATCAAACTCCTTCCCCCACCCCTCCCAACTTCCCCAGCAACAGTCTAACTCAGTTACTAAGTTCCCCTCACCCACCGTCTCTTCCACCCCCCCCTCCCCCCCATCGCAACTGCTAACAGTGACCAGTCTTTCAAGTACGATATAAACGGTCACCATCCATGTTAAAACCCTTCCACTGGCCCTCTCACCTAACCTTCCCGAGGTATAAAAACTCCATCAAGTCACCCAGCCACGGCGAGGCACCTGGCAGTGTTGGCGACCTCCAACCCAAGAGACTCCGCCTCCTTGCCACCAGTGAGGCAAAGGCCAGGACCTCTGCCCCGCCCCGAACAGAGTGCCGGCACAACTGAAATTCCAAAAATCACCACTAATGGGCAAGGTTCAGGATTGCTGACATAGTCTCAAAAAAGAACCTCCAGTAGTCCGCCAGTTTTCAGCATGACCGGAACATGTGTGCATGGCGCGCGGGGCCCCACGAACACAGGACACATCTATCATCCACCCCTTCAATAAACCGACTCATTCTATCCTTCGTGAGGTGAGCCCAGAGCACCACTTTTAGCTGGATGTGACTCAGCCTCGCACAGAACGAGGTCAAGTTCACCCTCCTCATCGCCTCACTCCAAACCGTCTCCTCCAAGATCGGGCCCCGATTCCTCCACCCAATTTGCCTTCATACCCTCAACTGAGCACATCTCTCACGGCGCCGAGGTCCCAGGTTCGATCCCGGCTCTGGGTCTCTGTCCGTGTGGAGTTTGCACATTCTCCCCGTGTTTGTGTGGATTGAAAAGTGGATTCCAAAGATGTGCAGGGCAGGTGGATTGAACACGCTAAAATTGCCCCTTAATTGGAAAAAATTGGGTACTCTAAATTTAGTTTTTAAAAACTGAACACACTCCTCTCCCACTATCCGCTGGTATATACCTGATGTGTTGGCTACCTCCGAGCTGGAGCAGGGTAAGATTCTCTTGAGCAAGGTAGAAAGCTGCTTCACCAGATAGGCAGAGATGTACTTTTTGACCCAGCTACGCACCTGGAGATACCTGAACCTGTCAGCGTCTGTAAGCCCACATTTTTCCTTCAGATCCCCCAGGCTAGCGAATTGACCTTCTAAAAATAAGCCTCCCACCATCTCCAAACCCTTTTCCGTCCACTCCCTGAATTCTCCTGATCCTCGGGCCTTTACCCCCCCCCCTCAGCTGGTCAATCTCTCTAAAAAACACCTTGGGCAAGAATATCGGAAGGCACTGGAATAAAAATTAAAATCTCGGCAAGATATTCATCTTAACCGATTGCACTCGGCCCGCCAGGGATAATGGGAGACCGTTCCACCTTTGCAGGTCCACCCTGACCTTCTCCACCAGACTTGTACAATTCAGTCTCCGGAGATTCCCCCAGGCCCTTGCTATCTGGACCCCCAAATTCCGAAAACCGCTTCCTGCTAGCCGGAATGGTACTCCCCTGAGCCCCACTCCCTGCCTCGGAAACACAAACTATTCGCTCTTACCGATATTTCGCTTATGGCCAGAGAAGGCCCCAAAATGCTGCAAGATCCCCATAATGTTACCCATTGACGCCTCCAGATCCCTCACGTATAATGAGAAACCGTCAGCGTACAGCAAGACCTTGTGTTCCATCCCTCCTCAAACTGAGGTCATCATGCTTTCAAGGACCTCAGAGCCATGGCAAGTGGCTCTATTGTGAATGCAAACAACAGAGGGGTCATCGGACATCCCTGCATGGTGCCTCGGTACAGGCGAATGGGGTCAGAGCCACTTTGTTGGTGCAAACACTGGCAAATGGGGCCACACCCACGCTACAAAGCCCGGAACAAACCCAAACCTTTCTAATACTGAGAACAGATAGCCCCGCTCTCCCCAGTCGAGCGCTTTCTCCGTATCAAGCAAAATTATGATCTCCGGAACCCACCCTTCCCCGGGGTCAGCACCACGTTCAATAGCCATCTCACATTTGCCGTCAACCTCCGCCCCTTGGCAAATCCCGATTGGTCTTTGCCCTGCCACCTCCGGTAGACGGGGCTCCAGTCTTAACACCAACACCTCAGCTAACAACTTCGCGTCCAGGGAGACCAGACTACACGACCCACAGTCTACTGGGTCTTTGTCCTTTTTCAGGAGCAGGGAAAACGGCTCCTGCCTCAGCGTCAGTGGCAAAGCATCTCGCTCCAAGGAGTCCCTGAACATCCCCAACAATAGTGGGGCCAACGGGTCGACAAACTTTTAATAAAATTCCATCGCGAACAGGGAAACATCAGAATCACATCGATAGTTAGTGGAGTTACATTTAGTTACAATTGTTAAATCTTGTTATCCAATTCCGAGTTCCCATGTTAAGGTAAAGAACTCGCGCATTAATAGTTATAGTTACTCAATAAACCTTTGTTGTTACTGGATGAGTTCGAGTCTTCTTCAACAAGATTCAGAGGACCTCACCAACAGCCAAGGATTGAGTAACACGTGTTATCGACCACGCAGGTCACACCACATCCCTCTCCTCAATTGATTTGCCTGGAGGCGGCTCGCTTTCTCCTCATATTCGTAATTAGCCCCTTTAGCTGTCTAACCGCCCTATCTGTAGATTGAGCTATGTTTGCAGTTTTTTTCTCTCTGCGAATAGTTCTGGGGGTGGTCTGTCCGTAAAACTGTAATCAACCTCTCTGATATCATGTACCAGTTGTTCTCACTCCCCCCTTGTCTCCCATCCACATGCACCAAGAAAGGTATAATTTCTCCCCTAATTACAACCTTCAGCACTTCCCAAGTATCGAGGGTGAGACCTCCCCATTATCATTATTCAAAGTATAATCTGGATAGCCCTAGAGATCCTTGCACAGAACCCCAAGTTTGCCAGCAGTTCCATCCCTTGCGATGCCCCCCGGCCTAGCTCGAACTCTAGGACTACCCAACATGGGGCATTGTCAGACATGACCATCACAGAGTACTCAGATTTCTTCACCCATTGCCACTGACGCTCGGCTCTTGACAAAATAGTCAATCCTGGAGAATACATTATGTACTGAGGAGGAGAACACAAACTCTTTCTCCCCAAATCACTAAAGGTCTGTTCCTCACCCCCCCAATCCGCAGCCCCACTGTTTCCTCCATAAAAGCAATTAACGCCTTTCCTATGCCTCCCGGGACCAGTGATCCCCGCCTAGAATGATTCACCTTTGGGTCTAGCAGGTAGTTCATATCCCCTCCCGTAATAGATTGATGGGCGTCCTGATCCGGTATTGCTGCCAGCAGCCGTTTCATGAACATTGTATCATCCCAATTCAGGGGGTATACATTCACCAACACCACCGGTTTCCCTTCTTTTTAAAAAAATATATTTTATTAAAGTTTTCAAACACAATTTTTCCCCCTTACAAATCAACAAAAACGGTAACATGATAACTGATAGATAACATTGTTTAAATAAAATAGTGAACTAACAAGATAACACAAAATAATGCCCCCCCCCGCCCCCTCACCCCATCTAGAACACAAACAATTTACCCCCCCTTCCCTCCCTCCCTCCCCCCCCCCTCTGGGCTGCTGCTGGCTATCTATTTTCCCCCTAACGTTCCGCTAGATAGTCGAGGAACGGTTACCACCGCCTGATGAACCCCTGAGCCGATCCGCTCAGCGCAAACTTCATCCGCTCCAGTTTTATGAACCCTGCCATATCGTTTATCCAGGCCTCCATGCCAAGGGGTTTCGCTTCCTTCCACATGAGTAAAATCCTTCGCCAGGCTACCAGGGACGCAAAGGCCACAATATCGGCCTCTTTCGCCTCCTGCACTCCCGGCTCATCCACTACCCCAAATATAGCTAACCCCCAGCCTGGCTTGACCCGGACCTTCACCACCTTCGAGATCACTCCCGCCACTCCCCTCCAATACCCCTCCAGTGCCGGACACGCCCAAAACAAATGTGTGTTGTTCGCCGGGCTTCCCCCGCACCTCCCGCACTTGTCCTCCACTCCGAAGAACCTGCTCAACCTCGCTCCCGTTATGTGTGCTCTATGTAGCACCTTAAATTGGACCAGGCTAAGCCTGGCACACGAGGAAGAGGAATTTACCCTACTTAGGGCATCAGCCCACAAACCCTCCTCATTCTCCTCCCCGAGCTCTTCTTCCCATTTTCCCTTCAGTTCTTCTACCAGCTCCTCCCCCTCTTCTCTCATCTCCCGGTATATTTCGGACACTTTGCCCTCCCCAACCCACCCCCCCGAAAGCACTCTATCCTGGATCCCTTGTGTCAGGAGCAGCGGAAATTCCCTCACATGTTGTCTCGTGAACGCCCTCACCTGCATATACCTGCATATACCTAAAGATATTCCCCGGGTCCAGCTCATACTTTTCCTCTAGCGCTCCCAAGCTCGCAAACGTCCCATCTATAAATAAGTCTCCCACTCTCCTAATTCCTGCCCGGCGCCAGCTCTGGAAACCTCCGTCCAACCTCCCTGGGGCAAACCTATGGTTGTTCCTGATCGGGGACCACACCGAGGCTCCCAGCACATCCCTCTGTCGCCTCCATTGCCCCCAGATACTTAATGTTGCCGCCACCACTGGGTTTGTGGTAAACCTTTTCGGGGAGAGCGGTAGTGGCGCCGTCACCAGCGCTTTTAAGCTCGTTCCTTTGCAGGACGCCATCTCCAGCCTTTTCCACGCCACCCCCTCTCCCTCTATCATCCACTTACGGATCATCGCCATGTTGGTGGCCCAGTAGTAGTCACCCAAATTTGGCATCGCCAGTCCCCCTCTGTCCCTGCTATGTTGCAGGAACCCCCTCCTTACCCTCGGGGCCTTCCCTGCCCACACGAAGCTCATGATACTCCTATCTATTTTTTTGAAAAAGGCCTTAGTGATCAATATAGGGAGACATTGAAACACAAATAGGAACCTCGGGAGGATCATCATCTTAATCGCCTGCACTCTGCCTGCCAGTGACAGTGGCTGCATATCCCACCTTTTGAAATCCTCTTCCATTTGCTCCACCAGCCGAGTCAGATTGTGTCTGTGTAAGGTTCCCCAGCTCCTGGCTATCTGAATCCCCAGGTATCGGAAGTTTCTTTCCACTCTCCTTAGCGGCAGGCCATCTATCCCTCTACTCTGGTCCCCAGGGTGTAGAGTGACACTCTGTGTTCCTCTCCCCCTCTAACCACCCCTCTCCATTTCCTGGAGTCTCTCAGCGCTATGGCCAGTGGTTCAATTGCCAGAGGACACAATCCTCCATCCTCATTGTCAGCACTTTTGCCAGCAACTTGGCGTCCACATTTAGGAGTGAGATAGGCCTATAAGACCCGCATTGCAGCGGGTCTTTATCTCGCTTCAGGATTAGTGATATCGTCACCTCCGACATTGTCGGGGGTAGGGTTCCCCCCTTCTCTGGCCTCGTTAAAGGTTCTTACCAGCAGCGGGGCCAACAAGTCCACATATTTCCTATAAAATTCCACCAGGAACCCATCAGGTCCCGGGGCCTTCCCTGCCTGCATGTTCCCCAGCCCTTTGGTCACCTCGTCTACCCCAATTGGCGCCCCCAGGCCTGCCACCTCCTGCTCCTCCACCCTCGGGAAACTTAGTTGGTCCAGAAACTGCTGCATCCCCTCTTTTCCCTCCGGGGGGGTTGGGATCTATATAACCTCTCATAAAAGGTCTTGAACACCTCATTTACCTTCCCTGCACCGTGGTTCCCGTTTCATCCCTAACTCCCCCTCTCTCCCTCGCCGCTGTCCTCTTTCGAAGATGGTGGGCCAACAGGCGACTCGCCTTTTCCCCATATTCATATCTCATCCCCTGTGCCTTCCTCCACTGTGCCTCTGCCCTCCCTGTGGTCAGCAGGTCGAACTCCGTCTGGAGTCGTCGCCTCGCCCTGTATAGTCCTTCGTCTGGGGCCTCCGCATATTTCTTTGGCCTCTGTTTTCCCCTTGTGAGCCCTGATGGAGATCAACTCTCCCCTGACCCCCACCTTCAGCGCTTCCCATACTACCCCCACTCAGACCTCCCCATCATCGTTGGCCTCCAGGTACCTTTCGATACATCCCCGCACTCTTCCGCAGACACCCTCATCCGCCAATAATCCCACATCCAGTCGCCAGAGTGGACGCTGCTCCCTCTCCTCTCCTAGTTCCAGATCCACCCAATGTGGGGCATGGTCTGAAACAGCTATGGCCGAGTAATCCGTTCCTCGTAATCGAAATCAGTGACCTTCCCAAAATGAAGAAATCTATCCGGGAGTATACCTTATGGACATGGGAGAAAAAGGAGAACTCTTTGGCCAGCGGCCTAGAAAATCTCCACGGATCCACTCCCCCCATTTGGTCCATAAACCCCCTAAGCACCTTGGCCGCTGCCGGCCTTCTTCCGGTCCTGGATCTAGATCTATCTAACCCTGGGTCTAGCACGGTGTTGAAGTCCCCCCCCATTACCAGGTTTCCTACTTCCAGGTCCGGGATGCGTCCAGCATCCGCTTCATAAATCCCGCATCATCCCAGTTCGGGCATACACGTTGACCAGCACGACCTCCATTCCCTGCAGTCTGCCACTCACCATCACATATCTGCCCCCGCTGTCCGCTACAATGTTCCTAGCCTCGAATGACACCTGTTTCCCACCAATATGGCCACCCCTCTAGTCTTTGCGTCCAGCCCTGAGTGGAACACCTGTCCCACCCATCCTTTCCTTAACCTAACCTGGTCCGCCACCTTCAGGTGCGTCTCTTGAAGCATGGCCACGTCTGCCTTCAGTCCCTTTAAGTGCGCGAACACTCGGGCCCTCTTAATCGGCCCATTTAGGCCTCTCACATTCCACATGATCAGCCTGACTGGGGGGCTGCCCACCCCCCTCCCCTGTCGACTAGCCATCACCCTCTCTGGGCCAGTCCCACGTCCCGGTTCCGCGCACCCACCCGTCCCTCAGGCGGCGCATTCCCGCCAAGACCACCTTTTCTCTTACCAGCTCCCTTTCGATCTCCGCAGCAGCAACCCAGTTGTCCCCCTCTCCGCCGCCCCCCCCCCCGCTAGATCCCCATCAAGCATGGTTACTCCCCCCATATTGCTTCCGAAAGTCAGCTGACTTCAACTGACCCCGGCTTCTCCCGCTCTCTCCTTGACCCCCCCCGTGTGAGGAACTCCCATCCTCCTTGCGCCTATCTTCCCGTCATCATCTCTCTGGCACGGGAAAAGAAAAAGAAACCCCGCGCTTTCTAGAACCATCCCGCCCCCCCATGGCGCAGCTTCCCCTACCGCCCCGTTCCCATTCCCCATCCCCCGCCTGTGTCTCCTCTTCCCCCCCCACCGGCGCCCACATTTCTCAGTGTCCCCCCCTCCCCAATTTACACCTCTACACATCAGCATTGTTGTTTCCCCTCCAACATCAGTCCCTCAGTTCTGGTCCAGTTTCTCTTTTTGAATGAAGGTCCATGCTTCTTCCGACGTCTCAAAATAGTAATGTCTATCCTGGTGCGTGACCCACAATCGCGCCGGCTGCAACATCCCAAACTTCACTTTCTTCTTGTGCAGCACCTCCTTGACTCGATTGAAACTCGTCCTCCTTCTCGCCACCTCCGCACTCCAATCCTGATACACTCGTATCGCCGCATTCTCCCATCTGCTACTTCGTACCTTCTTGGCCCATCTCAGAACCACCTGTCATTGAAGCGGTGAAATCGCACGATCATCGCCCTAGGTGGTTCTCCAGCCTTTGGTCTCCTCGCCGGGACCCGGTGGGCCCCTTCCACTTCCAAGGGGCCCGAGGGGGCCTCAGCTCCCATTAGCGAGTGTAGCATCGTGCTCGCGTAAGCCCCGCCGTCAGCTCCTTCCACTCCCTCGGGGAGACCCAGGATCCGGAGGTTCTTTCTCCGTGATCTGTTTTCCAGGACTTCAATCCTTTCGGTGCACTTCTTATGGAGCGCCTCGTGCGTCTGCATTTTGACCGCCATGCCCAGGATCTCGTCCTCGTTGTCCGTTACCTTCTGCTCCGCCACACGGAGCTCTATCTCCTGGGCCTTTTGTGTCTCTTTAAGCCCCTCGATTGCTTGTAGCATCGGGGCCAGCACCTCCTTTTTAAGCAGCTCCACACACCATCTTAAAAATTCGTCTTGGTCCGGTCCCCGTGTCGCCTGGGCTCCCTCCGCCGCCATCTTGCTCCTTTTTTCCTTCTGCCGCTGCCCTCGAGGATTCTCCGAGATCTGGCCGCCGCCGATATTTTTCTTTTCCGCTGGGGGAGGGACTCCCTGTTGTCTCACCCCACACCGGGTTTTGTCAAAAAAGAATTTCCCGTTGGGGCTCTTAAAAGAGCCCGAAGGTCCGTTTAAGCTGGAGCCGCCGAAACGTGCGGCTTAGCTGGTCATCGCCGCAACCGGAAGTCCCGGTTCTAACACCCCCGTTACTATAACATACCACCGACGCGCATCTGCTATTACCTTCTCCGAACAAAACTGGATCCTTTTATTAACGAGGATCGCCACCCGCTGGGCCCTGCTTTCGAACCCTGAATGGAAAACCCAAGCCTTCCGAAGATGTACTGTAGCCACCTGAGATGGCCACCTACAAAGGATCATGGGAATTATGGCCAACCCAGGACTCAGACAGATACAGAGCTTCTGTGTATTTGAAACACAGATAGCTAGACCTGATCAAAACACCCCTCCCCCTGCTCGTTTGCACCCCCCCCCCCCGCTCGTTTGCATTCCAATGGCCCATTTCCCCGGAACAATAGGACTCCAATCAAGAAACCGATACAGCCACAGACTGATCGGCGCCACTCCCTTTACTCAGAGAGCCCAACTGCCAAGGTCAATGACCACTTAGGACCCACCCAGCTACCAAGGCACCCGCCCCTTTATTGGCCAAAATCGAAGAGATCAGAGCCCTGTCGAACTATTGGGTCCAAGGTTAAGGACCGCCTCAAAGAGTGCAAAATCCCAGGGGGATAAAAAGAGGACAACGCCATGTGTTCTGTCTCTTTTGGACCCGGCCTGTGCCAGCCTCGTTTGTGATCGGCCTGTGCCCATACCAATCGCAGCATAACGACCAGCCAGCTAAGTTCAAGACCAACGATCGCTACCTGACGGATGAGCCCAGCAGAGACAGAGCCACTTCTTCGAAACAGCCACGTGAAATCAAGATAAAGGTCTTATCCATTTGCACAGTGCCGGTCGCCCTTAAGTTAAGTATAGGTTATTGTAGCTGATAGGTGTAGTTTAACTCATAGTAGATATTGTGTTTGCATGCCCAAGTAACCCTTGTATATGTAAATAAACCATCTTTTGAACTAACTAACTGGTTGTGTGGTCATTTGACCGATATAAGGGAAGGCTTGTGGTTCACTAAGATAAATAAGAATACCCACAGTTTTGGCGACGCTGTTGGGACATAACATCATATTATAAATAGAGCCTCATTATCATAAAGAGCAACAGTACCTGGTCCCGCTCGTGCATGTGCGGCTCCTGGAGAAACATTACATTGCCGGTTCAGTTCGACTTTGGGTGTTAAAAAACGAGCTTTCGATTCAACTGCCCAATATGCATCTGACCCGATTCCGATCTCCACCGAACTCAATAGAGGCGGAAGATGGAAGAGGTGGGCAACAGGGGTAGATTCGACATCACCCATTTTACAAGATTGCCCAACATCAATATCACCCCAAGAAGACAGACAGTCAGAAATGATTAATGACTCAGTGATCCTCATTGATGCAATGAATATCGGTACTGAGTAGCAGATCCAGAAGGATCTTTTGCATCTGCTCAAGCGATCAGGAGAGTGTAACTATAGTGGTCTTCACGCGGGGATTGTATCACCATTCTCAATGTTGCTTCTACATAGAACATAGAACAATACAGCGCAGTACAGGCCCTTCGGCCCACGATGTTGCACCGAAACAAAAGCCATCTAACCTACACTATGCCATTATCATCCATATGTTTATCCAATAAACTTTTAAATGCCCTCAATGTTGGCGAGTTCACTACTGTAGCAGGTAGGGCATTCCACGGCCTCACTACTCTTTGTGTAAAGAACCTACCTCTGACCTCTGTCCTATATCTATTACCCCTCAGTTTAAAGTTATGTCCCCTCGTGCCAGCCATTTCCATCCGCAGGAGAAGGCTCTCACTGTCCACCCTATCCAACCCCCTGATCATTTTGTATGCCTCTATTAAGTCTCCTCTTAACCTTCTTCTCTCCAACGAAAACAACCTCAAGTCCATCAGCCTTTCCTCATAAGATTTTCCCTCCATACCAGGCAACATCCTGGTGAATCTTCTCTTGGGCCCCCAGAGAGTTAACTGGGAATTCTAAACATCCCATAATTACATCCTTTCTTTCAGTTTGAGCGTTCGATTTCCCAGCTTTTGGCACCTTTGAACCTACAGAAGTTGGCTGCAGTGAAGCCAAGTCTGCGGATTTAGTGAGCCAGAAGCAGAGCTGATGAATCTGGTGGCAGTGGGATCCTGCAGTGTCAGACCATTCCTCGAGTGAGACAAATGAGAGCGAGGCATTCAAATAATGGGGGCAATTAATAGAAGAGCCCTGAAAACGAGCCCCAATCTCGGGGGTCACATTAAAAGAAAGGGAGAAGCAAGCACTTGTATTTATTTAGTGTCCCACGGCCTCTGAATGGCCCAGAGCACTTTATAACTGATGAAAGGACACTTTGAAGCGCAGTCTCTGGTGTAACGTAGAAAAAGGCAACAGCAAATACTGATCTCTTTATTCTTTAATGGGACGTGGGCAAGGCCAGCATTTGTTGCCCAATCCTAAATGGCCTTGAACTGAAAGGCTTGCTGGGCCATTTCAGACGGCATTTAAGAGAGTCAACCACAGGTCTGGAGTCACATGTAGGCCAGACCAGGTAAGAATGTCCTTAACGCCAGTGAACCAGATGGGTTTTTACAACAATCGATGACATGGCCAAAATAATTCAATTTAAATTCCACCAGCTGTCAAGTGGGAAATGAACCGGTGTCCTCAGAGCATTAGCGTGTGACACTAGCTCAATAACAATACCCAAGTACCCGACCGTTAACTCTGTATTCTGCAAAGCGGGCAGCATAATCAAAGACCCCTCCCACCCAGCTTACTCACTCTTCCAACTTCTTCCATCGGGCAGGAGATACAGAAGTCTGAGAACACGCACGAACAGACTCAAAAACAGCTTCTACCCCGCTGTTACTAGACTCCGAAACAACCCTCTTTTGGACTGACCTCATTAACACTACACCCTGTATGCTTCACCCGATGCCGGTGTTTATGTAGTTACATTGTATACCTTGTGTTGCCCTATTATGTATTTTCTTTTCTTTTCTTTTCATGTACTTAATAATCTGTTGAGGGACTTCTGGGTGCAGCGATGACCAGCTGAGTCGCACGTTTCGGCAGCTCCCTGTGAAATGGACTTTTGGGCTCTTGATAGGAGCCCCAACGGCAATTTTGACGGCTAAAAACACTGTGCGGTAAACCAGAAGGGAATCCCCCCTGGATACGGATGGAAAAAGGAGGAGAGAGTGGCCAGATTGCAGTGGATCCTTTAGAACAGCGGCAAGGAAGGCAAGCAAAAACCAAGATGGCGTCGGAAGGTGGCAGTTTAACATGGGGCCCTGAACAACAAGAGTTCTTGAAATGCTGTGTGGAAGAGATCAAAAAGGAAATGAAGAAAGAGCTGTTGGCCCCGATACTACAGGCGATCGAAGGGCTAAAGGAGGAACAAAAGACCCAGGAGCGGGAGCTTCGGGTCGTGAAGGCAAAGGCAGCCGAGAATGAGGACGATATACAGGGCCTGGTGGTGAAGACGGAGACGCAGGAGGCACATCAGAAACGATGTGTGGAAAGGTTGGAGGCACTGGAAAACAACGCAAGGAGGAACAACCTGAGGATTCTTGGTCTTCCTGAAGGTGTGGAGGGAGCGGACGTCGGGGCATATGTGAGCACGATGCTGCACTCGTTAATGGGAGCGGAGGCCCCGGCGGGTCCGTTGGAGGTGGAGGGAGCATACCGAGTGATGGCGCGAGGACCGAGAGCAGGAGAAATTCCCAGAGCCATAGTGGTGAGATTCCTCCGTTTTAAGGATAGAGAAATGGTCCTTAGATGGGCGAAGAAAACTCGGAGCAGTAAATGGGAGAACGCGGTGATCCGCGTTTATCAAGACTGGAGTGCGGAGGTGGCGAGAAGGAGGGCGAGCTTTAATCGGGCCAAGGCGGTGCTTAATAAAAAGAAGATAACATTTGGAATGCTGCAACCGGCAAGACTGTGGGTCACATATCGAGGGAGGCACCACTACTTTGAGACGGCGGATGAAGCGTGGACTTTTATTGTGGAAGAAAAACTGGAATGAGCGGGTTATTAAAAAGAACGTTCAAACAAAGTGGTGGGGCGAATGTGGGGGGCAAAGAGGGGTTTTATGTACTAATCCTGCGATGTGGTAACTTTTCTCTCTCCCACAGGTGGTGATGGGGGGAGGAGGGGAGGTGGAGGAGATGGGGCGTTGGCCATTGGGGGCGGGGCCAAGGGAGAAGCGCGGGCTTGGTTCCCGCGCTATGATAATCATGGCGGGAATAGAGAAGCAGGAAGGAGGGGGCGTCGCACGGTGCGAGCCGAGGTCACGGGGGGAAGCCGAGGTCAGCCAGAGTTTGCTGACTTCTGGGAGCAACATGGGGGGAGTAATTACGCGAGCGGGGGATCTAGCGGGGGGGGGGGTGGGAGGGGGGAATTACTGGGTTGCTGCTGCTGGGTAGAGGGGGGAGCTGGTATGGGAGAGGATGGGCGGGGGGGCACCGCCTGGGGGAGATACAGCTGCGTGGGAACCGGGTGAGGAGCTGGAAAAAGGTGATGGCTAATCGACAAGGGGGGGGGGGTAGGAAGCCCCCCAACTCGGCTGATCACGTGGAACGTGAGAGGGCTGAACGGGCCGATAAAGAGGGCACGGGTACTCGCACACCTTAAGAAACTTAAGGCAGATGTGGTTATGTTACAGGAAACGCACCTGAAACTGATAGACCAGGTTAGGCTACGCAAAGGATGGGTGGGGCAGGTGTTCCATTCGGGGCTAGATGCGAAAAACAGGGGGGTGGCTATATTAGTGGGGAAGCGGGTAATGTTCGAGGCAAAGACTATAGTGGCGGATAACGGGGGCAGATACGTGATGGTGAGTGGCAAACTACAGGGGGAGACGGTGGTTTTGGTAAACGTATATGCCCCGAACTGGGATGATGCCAATTTTATGAGGCGGATGCTAGGACGCATTCCGGACCTATAGATGGGAAAGCTGATAATGGGGGGAGTTTTTAATACGGTGTTGGAACCAGGGCTGGATAGGTCGAAGTCCAGGACTGGAAGGAGGCCGGCAGCAGCCAAGGTACTTAAAGATTTTATGGAGCAGATGGGAGGTGTAGACCCGTGGAGATTTAGCAGACCTAGGAGTAAGGAGTTCTCGTTTTTCTCCTATGTCCATAAAGTCTACTCGCGAATAGACTTTTTTGTGCTGGGTAGGGCATTGATCCCGAAGGTGAGGGGAACGGAGTATACGGCTATAGCCATTTCGGATCACGCTCCACACTGGGTGGACTTGGAGATAGGGGAGGAAACAGGAGGGCGCCCACCCTGGAGAATGGACATGGGACTAATGGCAGATGAGGGGGTGTGTCTAAGGGTGAGGGGGTGCATTGAAAAGTACTTGGAACTCAATGATAATGGGGAGGTCCAGGTGGGAGTGGTCTCGGAGGCGTTGAAGGCGGTGGTTAGAGGGGAGCTGATATCAATAAGGGCACATAAAGGGAAGCAGGAGAGTAAGGAACGGGAGCGGTTGCTGCAAGAACTTTTGAGGGTGGACAGACAATATGCGGAAGCACCGGAGGAGGGACTGTACAGGGAAAGGCAAAGGCTACATGTAGAATTTGACTTGCTGACTACAGGCACTGCAGAGGCACAATGGAGGAAGGCACAGGGTGTACAGTACGAATATGGGGAGAAGGCGAGCAGGTTGCTGGCACACCAATTGAGGAAAAGGGGAGCAGCGAGGGAAATAGGGGGAGTGAGGGATGAGGAAGGAGAGATGGAGCGGGGAGCGGAGAGAGTGAATGGAGTGTTCAAGACATTTTATAAAAAATTATATGAAGCTCAACCCCCGGATGGGAGGGAGAGAATGATGGGCTTCTTGGATCGGCTGGAATTTCCCAAGGTGGAAGAGCAGGAAAGGGTGGGACTGGGAGCACAGATCGAGGTAGAAGAAGTGGTGAAAGGAATTAGGAGCATGCAGGCGGGAAAGGCCCCGGGACCGGATGGATTCCCAGTCGAATTCTATAGAAAATATGTGGACTTGCTCGCCCCGGTACTGACGAGGACCTTTAATGAGGCAAAGGAAAGGGGACAACTGCCCCCGACTATGTCTGAAGCAACGATATCGCTTCTCTTAAAGAAGGAAAAGGACCCGCTACAATGCGGGTCCTATAGACCTATTTCCCTCCTAAATGTAGATGCCAAGGTCCTGGCCAAGGTAATGGCAATGAGAATAGAGGAATGTGTCCCGGGGGTGGTCCACGAGGACCAAACTGGGTTTGTGAAGGGGAGACAGCTGAACACGAATATACGGAGGTTGTTAGGGGTAATGATGATGGCCCCACCAGAGGGAGAAACGGAGATAGGAGTGGCGATGGATGCCGAGAAAGCATTTGATAGAGTGGAGTGGGATTATTTGTGGGAGGTGTTGAGGAGATTTGGTTTTGGAGAGGGGTATGTTAGATGGGTGCAGCTGTTGTATAGGGCCCCGGTGGCGAGCGTGGTCACGAATGGACGGGGATCTGCATATTTTCGGCTCCATAGAGGGACAAGGCAGGGATGCCCTCTGTCCCCATTATTGTTTGCACTGGCGATTGAGCCCCTGGCGATAGCGTTGAGGGGTTCCAAGAAGTGGAGGGGAGTACTTAGGGGAGGAGAAGAGCACCGGGTATCTTTGTATGCGGACGATTTGCTACTATACGTGGCGGACCCGGCGGAGGGGATGCCAGAAATATTGCGGATACTTGGGGAGTTTGGGGATTTTTCAGGGTATAAATTGAACATGGGGAAAAGTGAGTTGTTTGTGGTGCATCCAGGGGAGCAGAGTAGAGAAATAGAGGACCTACCGTTGAGGAAGGTAACAAGGGACTTTCGTTACCTGGGGATCCAGATAGCTAAGAATTGGGGCACATTGCATAGGTTAAATTTAACGCGGTTGGTGGAACAGATGGAGGAGGATTTCAAGAGATGGGATATGGTATCCCTGTCAATGGCAGGGAGGGTGCAGGCGGTTAAGATGGTGGTCCTCCCGAGATTCCTCTTTGTGTTTCAGTGCCTCCCGGTGGTGATCACGAAGGCTTTTTTTAAAAGGATTGAAAAGAGCATCATGGGTTTTGTGTGGGCCGGGAAGACCCCGAGAGTGAGGAAGGGATTCTTACAGCGTAGCAGGGACAGGGGGGGGCTGGCACTACCGAGCCTAAGTGAGTATTATTGGGCCGCTAATATTTCAATGGTGAGTAAGTGGATGGGAGAGGAGGAGGGAGCGGCGTGGAAGAGATTAGAGAGGGCGTCCTGTAGGGGGACTAGCCTACAGGCTATGGTGACAGCCCCATTGCCGTTCTCACCGAGGAACTACACCACAAGCCCGGTGGTGGTGGCTACACTGAAGATTTGGGGACAGTGGAGACGGCATAGGGGAAAGACTGGAGCCTTGGGGGGGTCCCCGATAAGAAACAACCATAGGTTTGCCCCGGGGGGAATGGATGGGGGATATGGAATGTGGCAAAGAGCAGGAATAACGCAACTGAAAGATCTGTTTGTGGATGGGAAGTTCGCGAGTCTGGGAGCGCTGACCGAGAAATATGGGTTGCCCCAAGGGAATGCATTCAGGTATATGCAACTGAGGGCTTTTGCGAGGCAACAGGTGAGGGAATTCCAGCAGCTCCCGACACAAGAGGTGCAGGACAGAGTGATCTCAAAGACATGGGTGGGGGATGGTAAGGTGTCAGATATATATAGGGAAATGAGGGACGAAGGGGAGACTATGGTAGATGAACTAAAAGGGAAATGGGAAGAAGAGCTGGGGGAGGAGATCGAGGAGGGGCTGTGGGCAGATGCCCTAAGCAGGGTAAACTCGTCGTCCTCGTGTGCCAGGCTAAGCCTGATTCAGTTTAAGGTATTACACAGGGCACATATGACTGGAGCACGGCTCAGTAAATTTTTGGGGGTGGAGGATAGGTGTGCGAGGTGCTCGAGAAGCCCAGCGAATCATACCCATATGTTTTGGTCATGCCCGGCACTACAGAGGTTTTGGATGGGGGTGGCAAAGGTGCTTTCGAAAGTAGTAGGAGTCCGGGTCGAACCAAGCTGGGGGTTGGCTATATTTGGGGTTGCACAAGAGCCGGGAGTGCAGGAGGCGAGAGAGGCCGATGTTTTGGCCTTTGCGCCCCTAGTAGCCCGGCGCAGGATATTGCTCATGTGGAAAGAAGCCAAGCCCCCGGGGGTGGAGACCTGGATAAATGACATGGCGGGGTTTATAAAGCTAGAGCGGATTAAGTTCGTCCTAAGGGGGTCGGCTCAAGGGTTCACCAGGCGGTGGCAACCGTTCGTCGAATACCTCGCAGAAAGATAGACGGAATGGGAAAAAGAAGGCAGCAGCAGCAGCCCAGGATCGGGGGGGGGGGGGGGGGGGGGGGTGGGGGAGGAGGAGGAACCAGAAGGACTCTCGGGGTTGTTAATATATACTGTATAGTATGTATAGGTCGTTGCTACAGATAATTACATATTGGACTGTTAAATTATATTTTTGGAGAAATTTACTTGTGACAAGGCAGTTGCCAATTAGGGCTAGTTTTCATTTTTGTTATTTATTATTTATTCATTTTTTGTTTATAAAATAGGTCATTGTTATTTGTGTTGTTATAATATTGTGTAAAGGATGCACAATGTACTGTGTTGGTTGACCAAAAATTTTCAATAAAATATTTAATTTAAAAAAAAAAATCTGTTGAGCTGCTCGCAGAAAAATACTTTTCACTGTACCTCGGTACACGTGACAATAAATAAATCCAATCCAATCCAATACCACTATGCCTCCCCATTTATACACAGCAAGCTCACACAAGCAGCAAAACAATGAAATAATACCTGAGAGAATCTATTTTAAACATTGTGGGATGACACCCGGGAGAACTCTCTTGCCCTTCTTCAGAATGGTGCAGTGGGATCTTTTACACCCACCTCCAAGCGCAGACTGTGCCTTTGTTTAACTTCTCGCCTGAAAGAAGGCACCTCCAACAGTGCAGCACACCCTCAGTACTGTATTGAAGTGACAGCCTACATACAGCCTGTCCTCAAATCTCTCAAATCTCCCCCTCAAAAAGGGGGAATGAAACCTGCAGCCTCATGACTCAGAGCTGAGAACGTAACGCAATGGGATATGAGGGAAGATAGGAGAAATTTGACGCTGCAACAAAGTCTAACGCCGGGATTTCCCACCTCCTCACACCCCACCCCCTCAGCAAGTTTTCCAGGGACGGAGATGGCTCATTGTTGACCAGTTGGATCTTCCAGCCCTGTCAAAGTCCACGGCATTTTGTATGTCTTGCCTGCCCCGTCCCCAGGAACCCCGCTGCAAGGGGGGTGGGGGGGGGGGTCACCTTCAGCAGGGCCGGAAGACCCCTGTCAGTGGGAAGGGCCAGAAAGTCCCAATCGAAGAGTTGATTTATTGAAGAATATGGGATCGCGACAGCTACTTAAATACTAAACATGGAAAATGACTTTAAACTGTGAGAGGGGAACCACGGGGTTGCCAGTTTAAAGTAAGTAAAGACAAATTTAGGATGGATATCGGGAAATTTTTCTTTATATGAAGAGTGATCAACACGTGGAATGGGCTCAGTGGTAAAGTGCGGAAGCAATAGACCTGGAATAATTTAAGAAGCAATTAAGTGCTTCAATAGGGCTCTGGGGTCATTCTGGATGGATGAGCTAAGATCGAACAATTGGTTTTCCTGGTCTGTAGTTAACTCGTGATGTTGTGAAAAGCTACAGAAAGCGCAGTCTCTCGTGCTGCTGGAAGGGGGTTAATTGGCTCGTTCACATTGACACTCACAGCCAAAGGTGGGAGAACTCTGCAAAACTTTGTAACAAAGCACAGCGAATGCTTTTAAGTTGGGGAGTGGGCAGGGGAGCGTGGGGGGGGGGGGGGGGGGGGGCGGGGGAGCTGCAAGCTGGATAAACATATAACAGATAAAGTAACACAAGGGTGAGATAAAGAGAGGTGTTGGGGCTTGTACTTGTACCGGTACCAACGTAGATCAGTTGAGAATGGCCTGACTGTTCCACACATTCTAGGCTGTAAATAAAGCCTCCACACCAAACAGACAGGAGGTTCAGCTCCTGGGCTGTGCGGGAGTCAGCAGAGGTTGGAACTGGTGAAAATGGTGGCAAAAATATTGTTTATTAGAGAAGGCCTATTGTCAATATTCTTTGGGAAAAGGGTGTGGGGAAAACATGGGATTTTGTAACCTGGGAATTAAAATGAAAGGCCATGATGTTACCTTCCCTTCGACTCCGAAGAACATTTCACTGGTGCACTTAAGACAGCAGGACAAAAATCAGAGAATGAATTATTCACCAAGGTCAGTATGAATGGCAAGGTAAAGCTTTTTCAGCATATATTATTCATACCAAAAATGCCTCTTAGTTACAGATTGAGTGCTTCATGCTTGAATGAAGAACACACGTTGTATGATAACAAAGTGTTTTCAATTCTAGTCAGCAAATGCAGCCCTCCCTCTTTTTAAAGCATTTTCACTTTTCCACTTCAACATATGCCCGTTAAAGTCGAACAGGAATGAGACTTTATAATCGAGGCTTATCTCTGCTCCTCCACCCACTTCGCTCACTGGAACAGGTGCTTCTTCTCAGTCACCGGTTAAGCTTCACACTGTTTTAAGAATTCGCACAAACATTGGGGGGGTTTGTTGGGAGGACGGTGTCGAAGAGAAAAAGGGGGGAAATGAACAAACTGTTTGAAGCGTGTGCATATCGGATTGGGGTATGTTACTCATTGCGTTTGGAATAAATTATACATACTTTTTTTAAAAGCTTCACGCAGTTTCCAGATAGCAAAAGCGTGAAGTAGCCAAAGAGTGCAAAGTACTTTTTAAGAAAGTGCCGAGGGAGCACAGATGGAGTTAACCCCAGATCAAGCACATATCAATGCTGGGGCCGAGCCATTCACCAGACAAAATGGAGACACATCACTCTGAGTTGGAGTTCACGGAGGTTCTGGAAGGGACAGGCCACGCGATGGTGAGATCACACCTTCAGTTTTCAGTTTCTGACTGAGCGTGTGATTGTTGCCATCAAGGGGCGATCTTCACTGGTGAAATCATCAGCAGAATTGTTAGCAAAGAATATGGAGCCCGACAATATTCAATAGGGCTCGACGGACAGAATAAAATGGCGGTCTAAATCAGTACAATGTGCAGAATGAAGCCATGAATTTGAAAGCAGCTGCACAGAGCCAGACGTTGTGAAAAGTCTCACACTGGAGAGGCTTTGACTTGCTCTGCAATTTTTATTTCGCCAATTTTCTGAATCCTTAGTGAAGCGTTGGGTACTCTGACACACAGATGAACCAACACGGTTGCGTATGGTACAACGCAGTTTTATTTCATTGAACTATAAACATAGTGAACTCTGGTATTCAGCACATGGTGAACCTCTGAGTGGCTGGCAATGAGGTCTGTGCCCTGCGTTCTCACCTGCTCGAGTGCCCAGGATGTGTCGTGTTCCCTGCTTTGTACTGTGTATGCTCTTGTCCGTGATTGGCTGTCATGCTGTGTGTGTTGATTGGTCCGTTGATCTGTCCATCATTATGTGTGTGTGTATGTGCTGTGATGTTCACATGAATACCATGACATCCCCCCTTTTTTACAGGATTATGTGCCTACGTGGTTATAAATAAAGATGTGGACTTCCGGGTGCGGCGATGACCAGCTGAGTCGCACGTTTCGGCAGCTCCCTGTGAAACGGACTTTTGGGCTCTTGATAGGAGCCCCAACGGCAATTTTAACGGCTGAAAACACCGTGCGGTAAACCAGAAGGGTGTTCCCCCTGGACACGGATGGAAAAAGGAGAGGAAAGTGGCCGGATTGCAGCGGATCCTTTGGAACAACGGCAAGGAAGGCAAGCAGAAACCAAGATGGCGTCGGAAGGTGGCAGTTTCATATGGGGCCCTGAACAACAAGAGTTTTTGAAACGCTGCGTGGAGGAGATAAAAAAGGAAATGAAGAAAGAGTTGTTGGCCCCGATACTACAGGCGATTGAAGGGCTGAAAGAGGAACAAAAGACCCAGGAGCAGGAGCTTCGGGTCGTGAAGGCGAAAGCAGCAGAGAATGAAAACGACATACAGGGCCTGGTGGTGAAGTCGGAGATACAGGAGGCACACCAGAAACGATCTGTGGAGAGGTTGGAGGCACTGGAAAATAACGCAAGGAGGAACAACTTGAGGATTCTTGGCCTTCCTGAAGGTGTGGAGGGGGCGGACGTCGGGGCATATGTGAGCACGATGCTGCACTCGTTAATGGGAGTGGAGGCCCCGACGGGTCCGTTGGAGGTGGAGGGAGCATACCGAGTTATGGTGCGAGGACCGAGAGCAGGAGAAGCTCCCAGAGCCATAGTGGTGAGATTTCTCCGTTTTAAGGATAGAGAAATGGTCCTTAGATGGGCGAAGAAAACTCGGTGTAGTAAATGGGAGAACGCGGTGATCCGCGTCTATCAAGATTGGAGTGCGGAGGTGGCGAGAAGGAGGGCGAGCTTTAATCGGGCCAAAGCGGTACTTCACAAAAAAAAGATAAAGTTTGGAATGCTGCAACCGGCAAGACTGTGGGTCACATATCAAGGGAGGCACCACTACTTTGAGACGGCGGATGAAGCGTGGACTTTTATTGTAGAAGAAAAATTGGAATGATTGGACTACGAAAATGAACGTTTGGACAAAGTGGTGGGACGAGTGGGGGGGGGGGGGGGGGGGGCGAAGAGGGATTGTATGATTAATCCTGCGGTATGGTAACTTTTCTTTCTCCCACAGGTGGTGATGGGGGGAGGTGGGGAGGGAGAGGAGATGGGGCGTTGGCCATGGGAGGCGGGGCCGAGGGAGAGGCGCGGGCTTGGTTCCCGCGCTATGATAATTATGGCGGGAATAGAGAAGCAGGAAGGAGGGGGCACCGCACGGGGCGAGCCGTGATCACGGGGGGAAGCCGAGGTCAGCCAGAGTTTGCTGACTTCTGGGAGCAACATGGGGGGAGTAATTACGCTAGCGGGGGGTCTAGCGGGGGGGGGGGAGGGGGGAATTACTGGGTTGCTGCTGCTGGGGAAAGGGGGGAGTGGGTGCGGGAAAGGATGGGCGGGGGGGGCACCGTCTGGGAGAAATACAGCCGCGTGGGAACTGGGCGAGAAGCTGGAAAAAGATGATGGCTAATCGGCAAGGGGGGGTGGGAAGCCCCCCAACTCGGCTGATCACGTGGAACGTGAGGGGGCTTAACGGGCCGATAAAGAGGGCACGAGTACTCGCACACCTTAAGAAACTTAAAGCAGATGTGGTCATGTTACAGGAAACACACCTGAAACTGATAGATCAGGTTAGGTTGCGCAAAGGATGGGTAGGGCAGGTGTTCCATTCGGGGCTGGATGCGAAAAACAGGGGGGTGGCTATATTAGTGGGGAAGCGGGTAATGTTCGAGGCAAAGACTATAGTGGCGGATAACGGGGGCAGATACGTGATGGTGAGTGGCAAATTACAGGGAGAGATGGTGGTGTTGGTAAACGTGTATGCCCCGAATTGGGACGATGCCAATTTTATGAGGCGAATGCTAGGACGCATCCCAGACCTAGAGACCGGAAAGCTGATAATGGGGGGAGACTTTAACACGGTGTTGGAACCAAGGCTGGATAGGTCGAAGTCCAGGACTGGTAGGAGGCCGGCAGCAGCCAAGGTGCTTAAGGATTTTATGGAGCAGATGGGAGGGGTGGACCCGTGGAGATTCAGTAGACCTAGGAGTAAGGAGTTCTCGTTTTTCTCCTATGTCCATAAAGTCTATTCACGCATAGACTTTTTTGTGTTGGGTAGGGCATTGATCCCGAGGGTGAGGGGAACGGAATATACGGCTATAGCCATTTCGGATCATGCCCCACACTGGGTAGACTTGGAGATAGGGGAGGAAACAAGAGGGCGTCCACCCTGGAGAATGGATATGGGACTAATGGCGGATGAGGGGGTGTGCTTAAGGGTGAGGGGATGCATTGAAAAGTACTTGGAACTCAATGACAATGGGGAGGTTCAGGTGGGAGTGGTCTGGGAGGCGTTGAAGGCGGTGGTTAGGGGGGAGCTGATATCAATAAGGACACATAAAGGGAAGCAGGAGAGTAAGGAACGGGAGCGGTTGTTGCAAGAACTTTTGAGGGTGGACAGACAGTATGCGGAAGCACCGGAGGAGGGACTGTATAGGGAAAGGCAAAGGCTGCATGTGGAATTTGACTTGCTGACCACAGGCACTGCAGAGGCACAATGGAGGAAGGCGCAGGGTGTACAGTATGAATATGGAGAGAAGGCGAGCAGATTGCTGGCACACCAATTGAGGAAAAGGGGAGCAGCGAGGGAAATAGGGGGGGTGAGAGACGAAGATGGAGAGACGGAGCGGGGAGCGGAGAGAGTGAATGAAGTGTTCAAGACATTTTATAAAAAATTGTATGAAGCTCAACCCCCGGATGGGAGGGAGAGAATGATGGAGTTTTTGGATCGGCTGGAAATTCCCAAGGTGGAAGAGCAGGAAAGGATGGGATTGGGAGCACAGATCACGGTAGAAGAAGTGGTGAAAGGAATTAGGAACATGCAGACGGGAAAGGCCCCGGGACCGGACGGATTCCCAGTTGAATTTTACAGAAAATATTTGGACTTGCTCGCCCCGCTACTGACGAGGACCTTCAACGAGGCAAAGGAAAGGGGACAACTGCCCCCGACTATGTCAGAAGCAACGATATCGCTTCTTTTAAAGAAGGAAAAGGATCCGCTACAATGCGGGTCCTACAGACCAATCTCCCTCCTCAATGTAGATGCCAAGGTCTTGGCCAAGGTAATGGCAATGAGAATAGAGGAATGTGTCCCGGGGGTGGTTCATGAGGACCAAACTGGGTTTGTGAAGGGGAGACAGCTGAACACGAACATACGGAGGTTGTTAGGCGTAATGATGATGGCCCCACCAGAGGGTGAAACGGAGATAGTAGTGGCGATGGATGCCGAGAAAGCATTTGATAGAGTGGAGTGGGATTATCTGTGGGAGGTGTTGAGGAGATTTGGGTTCGGAGAGGGGTATGTTAGATGGGTGCAGCTGTTGTATAGGGCCCCAGTGGCGAGTGTGGTCACGAATGGACGGGGATCGGCATATTTTCGGCTCCACAGAGGGACAAGGCAGGGATGTCCTCTGTCCCCATTACTGTTTGCACTGGCGATTGAGCCCCTGGCGATAGCGCTGAGAGGTTCCAAGGGATGGAGGGGAATACTTAGGGGAGGAGAAGAACACCGGGTATCTTTATATGCGGATGATCTGCTACTATATGTGGCGGATCCAGCGGAGGGGATGCCAGAAATAATGCGGATACTTGGGGAGTTTGGGGATTTTTCAGGGTATAAATTGAACATGGGAAAGAGTGAGCTGTTTGTGGTGCATCCAGGGGAGCAGAGTAGAGAAATAGAAGACCTACCGTTGAGGAAGGTAACAAGAGACTTTCGTTACCTGGGGATCCAGATAGCTAAGAATTGGGGCACATTGCACAGGCTAAATTTGACGCGGTTGGTGGAACAGATGGAGGAAGATTTCAAGAGATGGGACATGGTAGCATTGTCAATGGCAGGGAGGGTGCAGGCAGTTAAGATGGTGGTCCTCCCGAGATTCCTTTTTGTGTTTCAGTGTCTCCCGGTGGTGATCACGAAGGCTTTTTTCAAAAGGATAGAAAAGAGTATTATGGGTTTTGTTTGGGCCGGGAAGACTCCGAGAGTGAGGAAGGGATTCTTACAGCGTAGTAGGGATAGGGGGGGGCTGGCACTACCGAGCCTAAGTGAGTATTATTGGGCCGCTAATATTTCAATGGTGAGTAAGTGGATGGGAGAGGAGGAAGGAGCGGCGTGGAAGAGATTAGAGAGGGCGTCCTGTAGGGGGACCAGCCTGCAGGCTATGGTGACAGCCCCATTGCCGTTCTCACCAAGGAACTATACCACGAGTCCGGTGGTGGTAGCTACACTGAAGATTTGGGGACAGTGGAGACGACATAGGGGAAAGACCGGAGCACTGGGGGGGTCCCCGATAAGAAACAACCATAGGTTTGCCCCGGGGGGAATGGATGGGGGATATGGAATGTGGCAAAGAGCAGGTATAACGCAATTGAAAGATCTATTTGTGGATGGGAAGTTTGCGAGTCTGGGAGCGCTGACCGAGAAATATGGGTTGCCCCAAGGGAATGCATTCAGGTACATGCAATTGAGGGCTTTTGCGAGGCAGCAGGTGAGGGAATTCCCGCAGCTCCCGACACAAGAGGTGCAGGACAGAGTCATCTCAAAGAAATGGGTGGGGGACGGTAAGGTGTCGGATATATATAGGGAAATGAGAGACAAAGGGGAGACTATGATGGACGAACTAAAAGGGAAATGGGAAGAAGAGCTAGGGGAGGAGATTGAGGAGGGGATGTGGGCAGATGCCCTAAACAGGGTAAACTCGTCGTCCTCGTGCGCCAGGCTAAGCCTGATTCAGTTTAAGGTATTACACAGGGCACATATGACTGGAACACGGCTCAGTAAATTTTTTGGGGTGGAGGATAGGTGTGCGAGGTGCTCGAGAAGCCCAGCGAATCATACCCATATGTTTTGGTCATGCCCGGCACTACAGGGGTTTTGGATGGGGGTGACAAAGGTGCTTTCGAAAGTAGTAGGAGTCCGGGTCGAACCAAGCTGGGGGTTGGCTATATTTGGGGTTGCACAAGAGCCGGGAGTGCAGGAGGCGAAAGAGGCCGATGTTTTGGCCTTTGCGTCCCTAGTAGCCCGGCGCAGAATATTGCTAATGTGGAAAGAAGCCAAGCCCCCGGGGGTGGAGACCTGGATAAATGATATGGCGGGGTTCATAAAGTTAGAGCGGATTAAGTTCGTCCTAAGGGGGTCGGCTCAAGGGTTTACAAGGCGGTGGCAACCGTTCGTCGAATATCTTGCGGAAAGATAGATAGGGGAGAACAAAGAAGGCAGCAGCAGCAGCCCAGAACTTGGGGGGTGGGGGGTGGGGGGGGGGGGGCCTGAGACAAGGCAGTTGCCAATTAGGGCTAGTTTTTTTTTATTTTTGTTATTTAATATTTATTTATTTGTTGTTGTTTTCTTTTGTTCTTGTTTAAATAAAAAAGGTCATTATTATCTGTATTGTTATAATGTTGTGTAAAGGATGCACAATGTACTGTGTTGGTTGACCAAAAATTTTCAATAAAATATTATTTAAAAAAAATAAATAAATAAAGATGTGTACTGAGTGTAGCTAAATGTGTGTGTATGCAATATTTACAGCATGTACATGGGGCTTAACTATATACAAGGGGCAATGTCGGGTGTGACATAACAACGAGGTTGTACCATAAACAAAGAACGGGGAAACGTTGAACGATAAAGCAAATTCCTGTAATGATAAGAACATAAACATATTAACAAAGTGGTTGCATGAGTTCAATGTATAAACAGTCTCATAAGTCCAGTCTAGTAGGTGGGCGACAAATTCGGATTGACCGCCTCAAGGGTGGGTCTGGAACCACCGGCTGAGGAACGGGCCTGGCCACGGGCGACGACGGAAGGGACATGGTAGCAGGCAGCTCCATGAAGTCGAAATCAGGAACAACAGGAGGGCACGGTGTCGGTGTAAGGTCTCGTAGCAAGCGTGGAAGCAGGCGAAGAGCCCGGCGATTGCGCGAATGAACGGATCCATCAGTTATGCGAACCAGGAATGAGCGGGGAGCCATGCGTCGGAGAACTTCGGCAGGTGCTGACCAGCCACCTTTTGGTAGGTGGATGCTGACTTTGTCTCCAGAGGCCAGGGCAGGAAGATCAGTTGCCCGTGTATCATATGACTTCTTCTGGCGACCGCGCTGCAGTAGCATCCTGTGCAGTACCGGAGCATGGTCGATCGTGGGCGCCAGGATGGAAGGTACAGTGGTCCTGAGGGCGCGACTCATCAGCAGCTGGGCTGGTGAGAGACCAGTGGCTAGTGGGGCCGAGCGATAGGCCAGCAGGGCGAGGCATAAATCCGATCCAGCAGCAGCAGCCTTACATAGGAGCCGCTTGACGATGTGAACGCCCTTCTCCGCCTTTCCGTTGGACTGGGGGTGCAGAGGGGTAGACGTCACTTGTGTGAAGCCATATGAGGCAGCAAACGATGACCATTCCTGGCTGGCGAAACAGGGCCCATTGTCCGACATGACCATCATCGGAATGCCGTGGCGAGCGAAAGTGTCTTTGCAGGCCCTTATGACAGCGGGTAACGTCAAATCGTGGAGGCGTATGACCTCTGGGTAGTTGGAGAAGTAGTCAACGACGATGGCATAGTCCCTGCCGAGGGCGTGAAAGAGGTCCACACCCACCTTCGCCCATGGGGATGTCATCAGCTCATGGGGCAGAAGCATTTCAGCAGGTTGCGCCGGCTAAAACATTTGGCAGGTTGGGCAGTTGAGCACCACATTGGCAATATCGTCACTGATGCCCAGGACCAGATTGACAGGTTGAGCTGCTCGACAGTAAGCAGCGTAGTGGCCCACCTTGCCACAGCGTAGGCATTGTCAGGTTCTTGCGGGACATTGCCGCTTTAAATGTGCAGATCCACAGTTGCCGCACGTCGTGACGTCATGATGTTCGTTGCGCCACTGCGCATGCGCAGTTCGATCTTGCGTCGGGCACGCCTGCGCATCACGTCCCTCAGTGTTGCTGTAGGTTTTGGCGCGCACAAGCGCGGGAGGCCCCGGAAAGCGCACGAAATGGCCGACGTCGTGCGGGCCGCGGGCCGGGAGGAACTCGATCGCCTGGACCCGTTCGGCCTCGTGGGGCACCTGGCTCGCCGATCCGGCCGCGTAGGACCCCCGCCGGGCCGATTCGGCCGCCTGAAATTGTGCATAGCGGCTAGTCGCGTTTTCGTGCAGGACACAGGCTTCGATTGCAGAGGCTAAGGTGAGGCCTTTTATTTTTAAAAGCTGCTGGCGTAAGGTGCCCGAGGTGACCCCAAAAACGATCTGGTCCCCAATCATGGACTCTGAGGTGGTGTTGTAACCGCAGGACGGCAGGAGGATTCGGAGATGGGTGAGGAATGACTGAAAGAGCTCATCCTTACCTTGCAGGCGCTGCTGGAAGACATATCTCTCAAAGCTTTCGTTGACCTCGACGTTAAAGTGTTGGTCGAGCTTGAGAAGGGCCATCTCGTATTTGGATTTGTCCTCGCCTTCCGCGAACACCAGGGAGTGGTAGACATGGATGGTGTGCTGCCCTGCGGTGGTGAGGAGGATGGCGATATTTCTGGTGTCCGAGGTGCTCCCTCTTTTGTTAGCTTCCAGAAAGAGCTGGAAGCGCTGCTTGAACAGCTTCCAATTTACACCGAGGTTCCCAGCGACTTGCAGCGGCTGCGGTGTGTTGACAGTGTTCATGGCGCAGGATGGCAGATTTGTGGGTCGGTGTCAATTCACTTCTGGTACCATGAAGTGTTGGGTACTCTGACACACAGACAAACAAACACGGTTGCGTATGGTACAACGCAGTTTTATTTCATTGAACTATAAACATAGTAAACTCTGGTATTCAGCACATGGTGAACCTCTGAGTGGCTGGCAATGAGGTCTGTGCCCTGCGTTCTCTCCTGCTTGAGTGCCCAGGAAGCGTCGTGTTCCCTGCTTTGTACTGTGTATGCTCTTGTCCGTGATTGGCTGTCGTGGTGTGTGTGTTGATTGGTCCATTGATCTGTCCATCATTATGTGTGTGTGTATGTGCTGTGATGTTCACATGAATATCATGACACTTGGAACCCTGACTCTGTTTGGATCATGTTTCACAACTGCGCAGGAGAATTCCCCCCCACCACCCCCACCTCCCCGGCCCACCATTACCTTGTCAAGTGATCATTCCAACAAGGCAAGCATTGGCAATAGTATTCAATGAATGATTCAATCATAGAGACAGGGGGCCAGGAACAATCTTGGCATTGTGGCCATTTTGCAGGCATCTAACTGGTGCCTAGGAGTTAGCTAGGGACTTTTCACAGTAACTTCATTTGAAGCCGACTTGTGACAATCAGCAATTTTCATTTCATTTTAGGTATGGCAGGCAGCTTCCACCCTGCACCGAAACCTCGCTACTCACCATATTGGATCGAACTCCTCCTTTGGAGCTGGAGGGCGATGTTGAGCAGCCAAGGGACGCAGGGACTATGGGAATTAGGAGCAGAAGCAGGCAATCCAGCCCCTCGAGCCTGCTCAGCCAATCAAGCAGATCGTGGCCAACCTCCACCTGGTCTCAATCCACCTCCCTCCCTGTTCCCCAAATCCCTTTAAGCCATTTTTAAAATCAGAAATATATCTATCTCCTTGAAACCATTTTGGAATCAGCACGCTGCTGAGAATCATGCGGCTGGGGGGTCGGAGAAACCAACCCAGCACATTGTAAACAAAAGCAAATTGCTGCGGATCCTGGAATATGAATCAAAACCAGAAAACGCGGGACAATCTCAGCAGGTCTGACAGCATCTGTGGGGAGAGAAGCGAGCTGACGTTCCGGTCTGGTTCACTCTGGTGACAAAGAGTCATCCAGACTCGAAACGTCAGCTCGCTTCCCTCCCCACAGATGCTGTCAGACCTGCTGAGATTGTCCCGCGTTTTCTGTTTTTGTTGTAAATAAACGTTCGTTCTTTCACTCCCAGCAGGTGAGCCAAAGAATACTTTCGTTTATTAATGAATGCTGATCGGGGGGGGGGGGGGGGGGGGGGGGGGGGGTTGAATACTGGCCAGGACATTGCAACTTTCCTTGCTCTTCTTCGAAATCGGGAGAAGGGTTCCCTTACATGGCTTCGGTTTAACGGGTGGAATTTTCCGACCGTTCGCAGGTGTCGGGATTCTCTGGTCCCGCCTTGTGCACCCGCGCCCGCGGGTTTCCCGGCGGTGTGGGGTGGTTTCAATGGGAACTCTGGTTGACAAGTGGCGTGAGTAAAGAATCCCGCTGCCAACGATCGGCGCGGACAAATTCTCCGTCCTCGCTCGCAACTGCAGCAGGGAGGGCTCGCAGGGAGAATCCCAGGCCAACACCTTATCTGAGAGGGCAGCACCACCGACAGTGCAGCACTCCCTTCAGCGAAGGCCAGTCTAGAGCTTTGAGCTTATGTCTCTGGTGTGAGTCCTTTGAGCCAGTGTGCTTCCAGCTGAGCTACAGCCAATGTGCAGGCAGAGCAGAGGAAAATACAGGCTGGTAAAAGCGATTGTCGTGCAGAGTGTGGAGGGTGGGACAGCAGTAAGAAGGGTGGGATAAAGTGTGAAGAGATATCCTCCTCTGTTAGTCCTCCCATGGTTATGGCTGTTCTCCTCGCTGCCTGCTTTCTTTTTCTTTTAAATATAAATTTAGAGTATCCAATTCTTTTTTTTCCAATTAGTGGGCAATTTTGCGTGGCCAATCCACCTACCCTGCGCATATTTTTGGGGTTGAGACGCACGCAGACACGGGGAGAATGTGCAAACTCAACACGGACAGTGACCTGGGGCTGGGTTCGAACCCGTGTCCTCGGCGCCATGAGGCAGCAGGGCTAACCGCTGTGCCACCCTGCCCTCCTGGGCTGCCTGTTCTCACCCACAGGGGAAAGGATGTGCTGGTGCAGGTCACGTGCAATTTTCTGCTGAAAGAGTGAGAAACTGGCAGCAAGGGGAGATGTTTGGAAAATGTACCATCATCGTCAAGTAGTTAGTATGCAATGGGTTAAGATGTGGGTGTGGGGAAAATGAATCGCAATAGTGGTGAGTATGGAGTGGAATGTGATTGCAGGAGAGTGAAGGTAAATGGGGCGAGGAGACTATTGTAGCTAGAGAGGCTGGCGGTGTGAGCAGAAAATAAGGGAGAAATATTCATACCTTGACAACTCTGGTGATATCACTGAACTTCTTTCACTATTGCAACAGTGACCTGAGAAGCAAGCGTCTGGCGACAACCTCCACAGTAATCTTTCCTCACTTGCAATGGAGGCGTTGCTTCATGTGAGGGAACTGGATGTCCTGCCAACTGTCCAATACCTGGGCCAGGATCTCCAACACTGCATGAGAGAAACAGAGTTCCGTTCCCAACTCTGCCAGTCACTTTCTTCAACCTGGGAAGCTTTCCAATTGTCTGCCTTTAAGAGCTGCTGGCTATCTTTAAGTAATACCAAAGACTCCAGATTTCACACCTCCCCTAAACGAGCATGCAGATCTTGAACAGAGTGATAGATCGACACAGTACAGGAGGAGGCGGTTTGGCCCATCATGACTCTGCTAGCTCTTTAAAAGAAATAACCAATCTCCTGCTCTTTCTCCAGAACCCTGCAAATTTGTCCCCTTCAAATATTAGCCAATTCCCTTTTGGATGTTCTGAAGGAGCAAATGTTAAATTACAATGCAGGACTTTTTTTTTAACGTTTGCTGGGTGTACATTTGTCACTAAGCAAAGGATTGGTGACAGACCTGACGCATTTTGATGAGTCTAGACCTAAGTAGATGTTTGGCTGTTAGTTGCCAAAGTGGCCAGCGACATCATGTCATGTGTTGTTCGTGAAAAGATGCTCATGAGCAAAGACAAAAAATGGAAATTTGATTTAAAGCAAAATAACCCTTTCCACATTCCGAATCTCATGGAGTCAGTTGTGATATCTGTGGGGCAAATGGTCAAAAGGAGGCAGTGATTCTGAGGCTCCTATCTCATTTGCATCAAGTCCAAGAACTGATGGGTGGCAAGTGGCCATTATGATACCACTCCGCAGAGGTTAGCACTGCTGCCTCACAGCACCAGGGACCTGGGTTCAATTCCAACCTTGGGTGACTGTTTGTGTCATGTTTTCACGTTCTCCCCGTGTCTGCGTGGGTTTCCTCCGGGTGCTCTGGTTTCCTCCCACAGCCCGAAGATGTGCAGGTTAGCTGGATTGGCCGTGCGAAATTGCCCTTTAGTGTCCAAAGGTTTGTAGGCTAGATGGGGTTATGGGGATAGGGTAGGGGTGTGGGCCCAGGTAGGGAGCTCTGTCAGAGGGTGGGTGCAGACTCGATGGGCTGAATGGCCTCCTTCAGCACTGTAGGGATTCTAGGATTAAGGTGGGCCCACATCAGGCCGGAGGAAAGGGGAATTCCTTTGGAGTACTGAAGCCCCTGTGAGCCTCAGAAATGAATTTTAGTCTTAACCTTTGTTAAGGCTGGATGGCCTTAATCCTTTTAGTGAGCTGCTGACATTAATTTAATGCGGTGGTCAGGATTATGAGAACTGGCACCTTCACGCTGCACACCTTTATTCAGTCACAATCGAAATTTGAGTCCAACGGCGCCTTGTCTTGTCTACATCCAAAGTCGGAACACAAATTACCTGGATCACCAATCAGGAATGGGAATAGGGCTGCTGCTGTCCTTCATACCCCCTCTAATGCTGCCCTTGTTTCCATTGTAACTTGGAGTGGCTAACAGCACAGACTGGGCCTTGTTGGTCACTGGGGCCGAAGTTTTTTTTTATTTGTACCTGGGATGTGGGTGTTGCTGGGTTGGGTCAGCATTTATTGCCCATCCCTAATTGCCCTTGAACTAAATGGGCTGGCTAGGCCATTTCACTGGGCAGTTAAGAGTCAACCGCATCATTGGCTGAGTCTGGAGTCACATGTCGGCCAGACCGGGTAAGGACAGTAGATTTCCTTTCCCGAAGGACATTAGTGAACCAGATGGGTTTTTACGACAATCGGCCATGGTCACCAATCGACTTTCAATCCCAGGTTTCTTTTGAATTCAAATTTCACCATCTGCCAGGGTGGGATTCGAACCCGGGACCCCCACAGAGCACTGCCCTGGGACTCTGGATTACTAGTCTAGTGACAATACCACTACGTCACACCAAGCAATGAGCCACCAAGACACACTTCTCCATTCAACTGGGAAATTGCAAACCGGCGAATCAAATGGAAGGCATCAGTGGTGTCAAACTTGCTATCGTACTCCACCAGCCTCTCGATTTTGCATAAGCAAAACTGTGATAGCTCTTACTGCCATCTTCCAGAAATGTAAAATTCAATCAGTTAAAGGAGCAGTGTGAATGAAGCAATATTTCTTTTAGCAATTGTTTCTTCGACAAAACAGAGGGAAAGTGGTGCCTCATTTATGTTACAGTGATATTTAATAAATGGACTCGATGATAAGGCGGCACGGTAGCACAGTGGTTAGCACTGTTGCTTCACAGCTCCAGGGTCCCAGGTTCGATTCCCAGCTGGGTCACTGTCTGTGCGGAGTCTGCACATCCTCCCCGTGTGTGCGTGGGTTTCCTCCGGGTGCTCCGGTTTCCTCCCACAGTCCAAAGATGTGCAGGTTGGGTGGATTGGCCGTGCTACATTGCCCTTAGTGTCCAAAAACGTTAGGTGGGGTCACTAAGGTCAGCGATCAACCCACCATTGATTGCCCCCCCTTGTCGCCGGGGAAACCCGTGCACCAGCATGGGACCGGGATTTCCCGCCGGCGTGAAGAGCCAGCAAATCCTGCTCTCTCTCGTCTATTTTCAGAAATGTATGACATTGTAGAGAATAGAGTTCTGCGCCCTTGTAACACTCCATGGGCGGGACTTTCCAGCACCCCCCCCCCTTACTTTCATTTTGATTTTGCCATCACAATGCTTGTGCAGCCCTGTAAGGATTAAACAAGACATGGAAACATTAAGCCCAAGCTGTTGTCCTCCACTTTTCTGTGGCTGTTTCTGCTAAGCCAAGCGTGAGACCAAGAACAAAGAGCGGGATTCTGTGATCCTGAGGCTAAGTGTTCACGCCGTCGTAAACACCGTCCTGTTTCCCGACGGCGTCAACACGGCCTCAGGGTCAGCAATTCTGGCCCCTACAGGGGGTCAGCACGGCGCTGGAGCGCCCACAACACTCCAGGTGCCGATCCCGGTGTCAACTGGGCACCACGGGGTCCGCGCATGTGCAGTGGCACCGGCGCCAACGCACCAGCCCCGACGCAACATGGCATAGGGCTAAAGGGGATGGCGTAGAAGAAAGCAGGCCCCCAGCCCGAGAGGCCGGCCTGCCGATCAGGGGTCCCGATCGCGGGCCAGGCCAAGCAGAGGCCCCCGCCGGGGTCTGACCCCCCTCCCGCCCCCCCCCGGACCCTTCCACGCCAAGGTCCTGCCGGGTAAGATCACACATGGACGGCGCCAGCGGGACTCGGGTTTTTTGTTACGGCCGCTCGGCCCATCCCGGGCCGAGAATCGGCGGGCGCGGACCCTGACCGGACGACTCCGCCCGGCGTCGGGGCGGCGATTCTCCATCCCGGCCTCGAGGTGAAAGAAGCCCTCCCGAAGTTCTTTCGAACTTCTTTCGCACATGCGTGTGGCAATATGGCGGAGCCCTACAGGGGCCCAGCGCGGAGGAACATAGGCCCGCATGGAACCAGCCCGCCTGCCGATCGGTAGGCCTCGATCACGGGCCAGGCCACCGTGGAGGCCCCCCCCCCCCCCCGGGGTCGGATCCCCCCCGCCCCCCCCACCAGGACAGCCCCCGTAGGCAGAACTTCCAGGTCACGCCGGGTGGGACGATACATAACCCACGCCGGCGGGACTCAGCCGAACTCGGAGAATCGCATTCAAGGCCCCCGACTGGTGCTGCGGCGATCCCGCGGGCCCCCAAGAATCGGCGAGCTGGCATCGGGGTCGGAGTGTCACGGCCAATAGCTTCAGAATTAATACCAGGAATACCTGACTCCTTTTACATTTAACAATCGCAATATATGTCCTGTTGGATTTTGCTTCCTGGCATTCTTCCCTTCTACTGAAGGCCCTGACTTTGTAGTCAGCCACAATCAATAGCCGTTGGCAGCTCTCATGTCCAACGTGCAAACCTTCAGGCATGAGTGTATCACCGAATGTCAGCAGGCTCATAGACAGTGTTGAAATCTTAGCTAATCCTGGTCCTATCCTTGCCTGGTGAACTTTCTGACATGCGTAGCTAAGCAGCGATCAGAAACAGGAACCGAGTGCTCCCTGCCCAGCCCAAGAAACGAAGACCGCTTAGAGTTCCTCCACAACCTTTGAAATCAGCTCACTCTGCAAATCTGAGGGACTGAAGCACTGTGACATCTTACCTATTGTGGCTGAATCCGACATCAGGCGATGCACTTCCCAGCACAAAAAGAGGCCATTCGGCCCATCATGCCTATGCAGACTCTTTGAAAGTGCTGTCCAATTAAGCCCATCCCCTGCTCTTTCTTCATAGCCCTACAAATATTTCCTTTCCAACTGCATATAATCGCGTATTTTCACCCTTTTGAAAGTTATTATTGAACCTGCTTCAGTCACCCTTTCAGGCAGTGAAATTCATATCCTAACCACTTGCTATGTACATCCGAGCATAAGAACAAAGAGTGGAAGGAGGCCATTCAGCCCCTCGAGCCTGCTTCACCAACTAAATAAGACCATAAGGTTAGATGGGGTTACTGGGTTTTGGGGATAGGATGGATGTGTGGGCTTGGGTACGGTGCTCTTTCAAGGGCCGGTGCAGACGCAATGGGCCAAATGGCCTCCTTCTGCACCGTAAATTCTGTGATTCTGTGAAAGACTCACGACTCTCTGAGAGAACCTTTTTTTTGCCTCGTCACTGTTTAAGTGAAGGGGTCACCCATTTAAAAGACAAACAACAATGAACAAATAGCCTGTTTGGTTTTAGATATCAGTGATGTTGATTAAGGGATAACTTTCGCCAGGTCTGTTAGAGATGGACAACAGATGTTGGCCTTGCTAGCGACGTCCACATCCCATGAAAGAATTTGTTAAAATTGGCCAAAACAGCGACATAACTCACCAGTTCAACTCCAAAATGGTGCGGTGGGATCCACCTGTTCGGGTTGACAGGAGCCCTGTCAGCATCTCATCCAAAAGACAAGGGCCAAAATCTTCTGCTCCCGCCCATCATGTCAATCGTCGCAGGTGACCTCGAGTGGGAAGTTCTGGTCCTGGGGAGGGAACATTCCGCCCGAGCTGTGTTTCAACTGAAATTGGTGGGCCCCTGAATTTCTCTCAGATGCTCATGTGTGAGCCCAACAAATGAGTGGGACCCAGGCTGTTTGTCTTTCGGGGACTCTAAAGCCGAACCCTACTTTCACATGCTGCCCATATATACATAACTTGGACAGCCGAGTTGGGAAAGCTACTGTGCAATGCAGCACAGTGCCATACACAACACGACTTATCTCTGCTGAGTCAATTGAATGGAGCCAGGGCGGTTTAAACTGGTCGCAGTCCCTGGTCTTTGGGGGCCGGTTTAGCTCAGTTGGCTGGACAGCTGGTTCGGGATGCAGAGCGAGGCCAACAGCGTGGGTTCAATCCCCGTACTGGCTGAGGTTACTCATGAAGGTCCCGCCCTCTCAACCTTGCCCCACGCCTGAGGCGTGGTGATCCTTAGGTTGAATCACCACCAGTCAGCTCGATGGTCATCTGGGGCTATGGCGACTTAAATAATCTCTGGGCCTAGGAGTGAGAATTAAAACATCGAGGGTTCGTGTTCCTAATCATTATCTGGTGGCTTCTGCTGAAAATAGCAACCGTGGGAACACTGGGTGAAGGTGAAACAGGGTTTGAGCTCCTCCCCTCCTCTGGAAAAAATATTGAGCCACGTGTAGCTCTGGTCCTCATACCCTCCTATGTCAGTGTCTTCCCGGGGTAAGGTAAAGGGGGGCAGCACGGTAGCATTGTGGATAGCACAATTGCTTCACAGCTCCAGGGTCCCACGTTCGATTCCGGCTTGGATCACTGTCTGTGCGGAGTCTGCACATCCTCCCCGTGTGTGCTTGGGTTTCCTCCGGGTGCTCCGGTTTCCTCCCACAGTCCAAAGATGTGCAGGTTAGGTGGATTGGCCATGATAAATTGCCCTTAGTGTCCAAAATTGTCCTTAGTGTTGGGTGGGGTTACTGCGGATAGGGTGGAGGTGTTGACCTTGGGTAGGGTGCTCTTTCCAAGAGCCGGTGCAGACTCGATGGGCCGAATGGCCTCCTTCTGCACTGTAAATTCTATGAAATTCTATGAAAGTTGCCATGGTCCCAGCTGCTTTCCCCTTTGAGGGAGGGAGCTGACCTGGTGGTGATTTAACCTGAGGGTCACCATACCTCAGGCGAGGGGCAAGGTTGAGAAGGCGGGGCCTTCATGAATAACCTCAGCCCGGTACGGGAATTGAACCCACGCTGCTGGCCTCGCTCTGGATCACAAACTAGCTGTCCGGCCAAGTGAGCTACACTGACTCCCAACCAGCCTTGCTGGGGTAAGGATGTAATGATAGCGGGTTGGTGGGGGGGACAGGGGGGTTATTTAATTATTTATTTTAATTGAAGGTATTCTTGTGTTTTAAGATACAATGAATTTAAATGCTGCTGGAATCAAGAAGCAGACTAGGTATTAGCCACGATCTTGTGCAGGGCATGATGCTGTTTGCCTTTCATTCAGGAGCCTATACTTACAGACAGTGTGGCAACCCTATTAGTCACAAATCAACAAAGAGCAACTTCACATGCCCCCACTCATCTCTAAAGCAAAACGATAAGTTAACATAGATGAATGATTCCGAAGGAAAAAGGGTACCATTTTCATTTATTTTCACACCTTTGTTCACTCTCATTGTTAGGTAGTAGCTAAGAGAGTAAAAGTCCAGCATACTCATTCCCACAGCACAGTGGTTGACTTCACCTCAAGAGACAACTAATATTTTTCTTGCTGAGGAAATTTGTGCAGAAATAATTATGGGCGGCATGGTAGCACAGTGGTTAGCACTGCTGCTTCCAGGGTCCCAGGTTCGATTCCCGGCTTGGGTCACTGTCTGTGTGGAGTCTGCACGTTCTCCCCATGTCTGCGTGGGTTTCCTCCGGGTGCTCCGGTTTCCTCCCACAAGTCCCGATAGACGTGCTTGTTCGGTAATTTGGACATTTTGAATTCTCCCTCTGTGTACCCGAACAGGCGCTGGAATGTGGCGACTAGGGGCTTTTCACAGTAACTTCATTGCAGTGTTAATGTAAGCCTGCTTGTGACAATAAAGATAAGTTTTTTTAAATGGATTGGAATCATTTTATAAGTCCACCGTATTCTACACAAAGTTGTCTGTGAAGGCATTGCAGTTATTGAGGATTCACACACAGTGCCTTCGTGGGATACACCTTCTTCGTAGGCAGTCCCTCGAAGTCGAGGGTCCCTTGCTTCCAGAGTAAAAATGAGTTCTCAGGTTACAGAGGAGTCTAATGCACAGCCTACAGTCTCTGTCACAGGTGGGGCAGACAGTGGTTGGAGGAGCAGGTGAGTTGGGTGCCTGGGTTGCCTGGGACGCGCTCCTCGAGGTGTCCAGTTCCTTCCCGGATGCTTTTCCTCTGGTTTGGGGGGTCTTGGGCCAGGGATTCCCATGTGTCAGTGGGGGTATTGCACTTTTTCAATGAGACTTTGAGAGTGTCCTTGAAGCGTTTCCTCTTCCTTCCTGGGGCCCGCTTGCCGTGTCAGATCTCTGAATCTCGGGAATCTCGTTTTGGGAATCTCGTGTCAGGCCTGTTGAAGATGTGACCTGCCCAGCAGAGCTGATTGAGCATGGTCAATGCTTCAAGGCCGGGGATGTTGGCTTGAGCGAGAAGACTGATGTTGGTCCGCCTATCCTGGCCAATGAATTTGCAGGATCTTGCGGAGGCAGCGCTGGTGGTACTTCTCCAAGGTTTTGAGATGCCTGCTGTGCATAGTCCACATCTCTGAGCAATACAGAAGGGTGGATATCACTACCGCTCTTTAACCATGAACTTGGTGCCAGTTCTGAGGTCCTGGTCTTCAAATACTCTCTTCGTCAGGCGACCTAAGGCTGCATTGGCACATGGAAGGTAGTGTTGAACCTCGTCGCTATTGTCTGCCCTTATTCACAGCAGGCTCCCAAGGTAAGGAAAGTGGCCCATGTTGTCCAAGGCCCTGTCACGGATTTTGATAACCGAGGGGGCAGTGCTGTTGTTGGTAGAAAATTGGTAGAGAACCTTTGTCTGATGGATGTTTAGTGTAAGGCCCATGCTTTCATATGCCCGCAGTTGACATATGACGATTGTTTGGCGCTCAGCCTCCAAGTGCTTGTTGAGGGTGAGACAGAGCATTGCAACAAAGAAGATCGAGAAGAGCGTCGGTGCGATGACACAGCCTTGCTTGACCCCGATCCAAACGCGAATTGGGTCTGTGGTGGATCTGTTCGTGGATTGATCACAAATGCTTTTCCAGTGCCCCTAATGTTGTCGGTACCAGGTGTCCCTGGCGTTGGACACCATTCAATAGGTCTTAATGACGTCTTCATAGTCTCAAGTAGATTAACTGTGTGTATTTGTTAACTACAAGAAGTATGTACATATAGACAGTAAAGGATTCAAGCTAAAAGCTGTCTCCATGCTTGCCTGTACACAGGGTTCTGTCCAACATGAGAGTGAGCCCTGAGTGTGGGTCATGTGATCTCTGACATCACTGTGTGGGCGGTACTGTACTCAGAGGGGCTTCCTGACAGGTTTCTCTTTTCTGGTCTTGCATTGTGGTGGCGGGGGGGCCTCGGATGGACTTTGGGGGTAACACCTTTAAGGAGATACCCCCTTTGCCCACTGTAAAGTCAACCACGTCAGAGCCACACTGGGAAATACCTATAGTAAATTCCACCCATGTGCTTCCCAGCCCAGAGGAACAGAGAATCACGTGGGCCCAGAGATTATGGTGCCCGGCCCGCTAAGCGGATGCAAATGGGTCATTAAGACCTCTTTGCATCCTCCCGCTGGCACGTGGGTGTGTACCTCGATCCCACTGCCAGTGGGGGGCCAGATAATCAGAAGGGCATTGGTCCCGTTTTCTTCACGATGCCCAATTCTCCGCCACGTCGGGGACCCCGATGCCAGAGGCAAGCGGCAGAGAATCCACCCCATAGAGTTTTACAGCCCATCACGTCTGCGCCGACCATCAAGCACCTATCTATTCTAATCTCAGTTTCTAGCACTTGGTCCATAGCCTTGTATGTGCTTTCGTTCTCTCTCTGTCTTGCACTCTCTCGACATCACACTTTTCTCTCCCTCGCTCTTTCTTTGGTGCTGTCTCTCAATCCCTATATCCATTGTTCTCTTACTCCCTGTATTTCACTCACTGTCTCGCTCTCTTCCTGCTGTTCTATATGTTCTATATGTCCTAAATACCCACTGGAAGGAACACTTCATTGCGAATGTCCTCAATTCCATCCCGCAGCCTGCAACCCACTAAGCACTAAAACATGGCTGAGAAGCACTATCGGTACATAACCTTATTTCCCACATCTGGAAGGAGGAAAACATACCAGGAGATCCCAGAGATGTCATAACCAGGACCGTCTTCAAGAAAGATGCCAAGTCCCACTTCAGTGATGGCAGACGAACTTCCTTGCTGTCAGCCACAGGGAAGGTCATTGCAAGAGTCCTGCTTAATCGCCTTCTCCCTGTGGCTGAAGAGCTCCTCGCAGCGTGGCAACGGACATGATTTACACAGCAGCTACGAGAAAAATGCAGGGAACAGCACCAACCCTTGTACATGGCCTTCTTTGGCCTCACAAAGGCTTTCGACACTGCCAGCTGTGAGCGATTATGGGGCGTCCTCCTCCGTTTTGGCTGCCCCTAATAGTTTGTCACCGGTTTAACTGAGAAGTCAAATGTTAGGGCGGCATAGCGACACAAGGGTGGCACGGTGGTTAGCACTGTTGCTTCACAGCTCCAGGGTCCCGGGTTCAATTCCAACCTTGGGTAACAATCTGCGTGGAGTTTGCACTTTCTCCCCGTGTGTGCGTGGGTTTCCTCCGGGTGCTCCGGTTTCCACCCACACTCCAAAGATGTGCAGGTTAGGTGGATTGGCCCTGCTAAATTCATGTCCAAAAGGTTGGGTGGGGTTACTGGGTTACGGGGATAGGGTGGAGGCGTGGGCTTAACTATGGTGTTCTTTCCAGGGGCCGGTGCAGACTCGATGGGACGAATGGCCTCCTTCTGCATTGTAAATTCTATGAAAGTGTTAAGTGTGAACTGGGCTATTTTCTGCCTTAACGGCTGTTTTGTGGGGTAAGAGAAAATGTTCAGCTTCTGTCTTGGCATTCAGAGAATAGGCATGAACAGGGCAGCACAGTGGGTTAGCCCTGTTGCTTCACGGCGCTGAGGTCCCAGGTTCGATCCCGACTCTGGGTCACGGTCCGTGTGGAGTTTGCACTTCCTCCCCGTGTCTGCGTGGGTTTCACCCCCACAACCCAAAGACATGCATGTTAGGTGGATTGCCGTTCCAAATTGCCCCTCAATTGGAAAAAATGAATTGGTACTCTAAATTTACAAAAAAAAAAGAGAATAGACATGAACTGTGCGAAAAGTGACAAATAACGGGCAATAATCTGCAAGGTTTCGCACTTTTAGCCCCGCACTTATCAAAAGCCGTCAATGTACTTTCCCTAAAATACAGACAGCGCGAGCCCCTCCAGCTTTGTTTGGGGGAAACTCACTCAATGAATGTTTCCATTGAAAAATATCTAATTGTCTGCACAGCATTGCCAACCTGTACTTAAAATAAGCCAAGTTGGCACCAGAATGACAGAATAGGGAAGCAGCAAGGGTTCAATTACTGCTCTGTTAGCCAATCTCAGTGGGTGGCAGTGACGGTACGACAAGCTTCCCCTGCGGTAGTTACAAATCATGCTGCTGTCTCTGTTGGGAAATGTGTGGATGGCGAACGGGGCCGGGATCGAACTTGGACACGCGTGACAAATAGTCTGCAGATGCTCACTGTCCGGGCCCACACAGCTCATCGTTAAAAAAAAAATGGTCCCTGGAGCAAAGGTAGCTGAGCTCTACCCAGCTGGAGGCAGTGTGGTCGGGACAAGAGCAGGAGCAAATTGGAAAACACCAAAAGAAAAACAAACACACGGATTCCTGTGGAGCGGAAGGAGCTTCCTCACATCAGTGTCAATGTGACCGATCACAGCTGCTTATAGTTTCTCTGACAAACCGTCTCAGGGGTGAGAACTTACCATTCGAGAGGCTAAGCCTTGGCCTACAGGCCTCTTTCCATTATTTTGAACGATTTTGAAAAAACGAAGATAGACAAATCCACAGGACCTGTGTCCTGAATGTTAACGGGGAGGAAATCAATTATGAGGGACATAGATAGAGTAGACAGGAAGAAACTATTCCCCTTGGTGGAGGGATCAATGACCGGCAGCCACAGATTTAAGGCAAGTGGCGGGAGGTTCAGAGGGGATGTGAGGAAAAGCATTTTCACCCAGAGGGTGGTGGGAGTCTGGAACTCGCTGCCTGAAAGGGTGGTGGAGGCAGAGACCCTCACAACATTTAAGAAGTATTTAGATGGGCCAAGGCATAGAGGCGATGGGCCACGTGCTGGAAAATGGGTTTAGAATACTTAGGTGGTTGTCTTTGACCGGCACAGACGGGATGGGCCACAAGGCCTTTTCTGTGCTGGACACCTCTATGACCAAGGCTCTCAGCATTCAGGAATTCTGAGTTCAAAATTTGGAAAATGTCATGTTATTATTTAAGAAGGGAGGGATGGAGAAATCAGGTAACAATGGGTCGATCAGTTGATATCTGTAATCAGAGACCTTTGGGGTCAATTTTAACTCAATCTGTCACAAACAGCTCAGGTAAAACAGGCTATCTCGGTTTCATTCTCCCTTCCTCATTCCCTGCTCCTCACCATGGGCTGGATTCTCCGATTTTGCGGCTATGTCCGGAGGAAGGGTCTGGTCTTACGACCAAACTGTCGGCGCCGCGCCTGCACCGATGCTCGGCCCAGTGGGGGGCTAGTAGCCATGCCACGTAAAGCCCGGTTTTACCTGCAGATGCGGACACAGAATGGCGGGGGCCGTGGCTGCGCTTGCGCAGAACGGCGGCCGCACCGTACAACATGGCGACGGCCGCACGTGGACCCGGTCTGCCAGATAGTGCCCCCCTGTAACCCCCCCCCTTGCCACTCCCGGACCACCCCCCCATCAGTCCCCCCAGCCCCCGCCGAAGGCCTCCCTGCCATTGGAATGGCTCCCCCCCCCCAGATTGGGGCGGTGCTGGACACAGTCCGCAGCCGCCAGGCCAGCTTCACGAAAGTTGAGAGGACACATGTCCCGCGCCGTCAGGAAGTCGCCCATCAGGGGTGGAGCATCGGGGGAGGGCTGCAAGTGAATATGCCATTTTTGAGAGGGTGGAGCATCCGAAAACAGCGCCGCCCCTGATTTTGGTGTAAAAACAGATTTTCCGGCCGATCCCCGAACACCATTTTGGGCATCGGCAATCAGAGAACCCAGCCCCATGTTGCTGGTGGCAAGGTCTGTTGATTGTTTTACTTCTTTTATTGGTGTGTAGGCATGTGCCTCATTCCTAATTGCCCTTCAACTAAATAGCTTGCTGGGCCATTTCAGAGAGAGGTTAAGCGTCAACCACAATGTAGTGGGCCATTTAATGTATAGGCCAGAGGGTGGTGAATCTGTGAAACTTGCTGTCCCACAGTGCGGTGGAATCTGAGTCATTAAAAGGTTTGAAGAAGGAGATAATAATTATTATAATAATACACTTATTGTCACAAGTAGGCTTCAATGAAGTTACTGTGAAAAGCCCCTAGATATATTTCTGATACAAAATGGGTTAAAGGGATATGGGGAACAGGTGGGAAGGTGGATTTGAGACCAGGAGATCAGCCATGATCTGATTGAATTGCGGAGCAGGCTCGAAGGACTGAATTGCCTACTTGCTCGTCATGCCTCTGTTCTTATGTTTGTTTGTTCCAGGGACGTGCACTGGGTCATGGAATGTATAGGCCAGGGACCTGCACTGGGTCATTGAATGTATAGGCCAGGGACATGCAGTGGGTCATGGAATGTATAGGCCAGGGAACTGCACTGGGTCATTGAATGTATAGGCCAGGGACCTGCACTGGGTCATTGAATGTATAGGCCAGGGACATGCAGTGGATCATGGAATGTATAGGCCAGGGACCTGCACTGGGTCATTGAATGTATAGGCCAGGGACCTGCACTGGGTCATTGAATGTATAGGCCAGGGACCTGCACTGGGTCATTGAATGTATAGGCCAGGGATATGCAGTGGGTTATGGAATGTATAGGCCAGGGACATGCACTGAGTCATGGAATGTATAGGCCAGGGACCTGCACTGGGTCATTGAATGTATAGGCCAGGGATATGCACTGGGTCATTGAATGTATAGGCCAGGGACATGCACTGAGTCATGGAATGTATAGGCCAGGGATATGCAGTGGGTCATTGAATGTATAGGCCAGGGACATGCACTGGGTCATTGAATGTATAGGCCAGGGATATTCAGTAGGTCATTGAAAGTATAGACCAGGCCAGGCCTGGTAAGTACAGCAGATGTCCTTATTGAACCGGATGGGTTTTTACAACAGTAGTTGATAGTTTCATAATCACCATTACTGAGACCAGTTTTCAATTCCAGAATTTTATCGGTCAACTGCCATGGTGGGATTTGAACCATTGTCCCCAGAACATTAGACTGGGCCTTTAGTCTACTAATCCAATGACATTACTCCGAAACCACCATCAACCCACCTGATGAGAACGTGAACGACCCAGCAGGCCACCACATATATACCCGCCCTGCCAAGCACTGCAGGCTTCTCCAGAGCAGGCCAAGCAGCAGAAGAATTGTTTCAGCTCAGCTCTATCACATTTCATGAGGCAGCATTGCTCGCATTGTGTGAATGTATGCACATGTTACGTACCATAGTCATCAGCCAAATCATCAGCTAATAACCCTTTGTGGCCCTATAGCCACCCAATCATCCAAGGCCCAACCGTCTGCAGCTGCTTCATCGATGACCTTTCTTCCACTATAAGTTAGAAGTGGGGATGCTCACTGACGACTGCACAATGTTCAGCACCATTTACGACACCTCCGATAATGAAGCAGTCCATGTCCAAATGCAGCAAGACCTGGACAATACCCAGGCTTGGGCTGACAAGTGTCAAGTACCATACAAGTGCCAGACAATGACCATTACCAACAAGGGAGGATTTAATCATCACCTCTTGCCATTCATTGGCATTACATTGTTGAATCCTCCACTATCAACATCCTGGGGCTTACCACTGAACAGGGCTAGCCATATAAACGCTGTGGCTACAAGAACAGGTCAGCGGCTAGGGATCCTGGGCGAGTAACTCGCCTCCTATCTCCCCAAAGTCTTTCCATCAACTACAAAGCACAAGCCAGGAGTCTGATGAAACACTCTTGATTTCCCTCAATGAGTGCAGCTCCAACAACACTCGAGAAACTAAGCACCCTCCAGGGCAAAGCAACCCATTTGACTGGCCTCCCTCCCACAAACATTGTCATTTCTGGTGCCTCTGCCGATGTTGGTGAGTCATCCGGTTTCATTCCAAATGGCAGGCTAAAGGGGCTGAATGTCCTGTACCTCCCTGTTCCTGTATTTATGACAGGCTTCGAGGGGCTGAATTGCCTTCTTATAATCCTAACAGGCTCGAGGGGCTGAAAAACCTATCAATGCCTGTTCATGTGACAGTGGTATTGATAAAGCAAATCTTCAGTGGATAAAACGTCGAAACATAAATGACATTAAAATAGCTTGTTCTATTGCTTGTGCCTGATGTATTTGCGATGGACATTAAATAAACTACTTTTACATTGGCATTCACTGAGTCAACTTGGAACAGAGTTTCATAAGCTCTCTCCCCACGCTTATACTACTGGATGTGGCCTCTTGATCCTGCGGGTAATGTTTTAGAATTATGAGATACGCTGGTATTTTGACTCAAAGCCTTTGCCATGGAACTCTATAGGCACCTTTCAAAATCTCCTCAGAACCTTTATCCATGCATTCAGCCGCATCCGTCAATTTTCCTGCACCTCCAGTTTGAATTCCGTTCCATCTTTCTGAAATGCCTTGTGCTGCCAAATGTTCTTGTTCATGATTTGTTAAATAAATGCATGCGGCTCGACAGGCACTCACTAAGTGGCTGCGCATCTCTCCTGTCTCTCCTCCATTCAAGAACATTCCTAAAGGTCTCATAAATACTCCCGTCTTAACAAGACATTTTCCCTTTAATAAATCTTCAGTATTCACGCAGCTCGTTTACTTATAACTTCGTAGACGGTGTGTGGCAAAAGATGCAACAAGTCCATGACAGAACAGATCGAGTAACCTCCAGTTTTAGAGTGTTTCCACTCTGGGGATCACTGGGGTGCTTCTCGTCTGAGCCCCTTGCCTCGTGAAAATGACTTTATAAACAAACTGAAAAGGATAGCCGTGTCACATTGTCCAGGGATTCAATGTTTATCGAGTTGTAGGAGGTCTTGGCCTGTTGGGATTAATGGACTTTTCATGATGCTGATACCTTTCATGTGTCTTAGCAGATGTTGGGGTACGGTCACTTCCACCGGATCGAGAATGCTGAAGTCCAGTCCACGGCCTGTGTTTAAAAGGCAATAAATGCAAAATGAATCTGTGGGAACAATATTCAGTTAGTGAGTGGTGAATCTCTGGAAAAGTCACCCTGCAGAAATAGAGAAAGTAATTGGTGTTTATTCATTCAAACACAAATCAGATGGATGTCTTTCATAAAATAACCATTTTGGGATACAGTAATTTGTCACGTGATGTGTTATGTGCAGTCTGTTTTGGAGGAAAACACATTGGTTCCCAAAGCATTTCATTGCCGGGATTTTGCTTGTGTTGTTGATATAGACTGATTGATCGAGATAGATTGCCAAGATTAGTCAATGTTTCCATTGTCATTCGATTATGACACTCCAGGATGGTAGAAGGAAGACTTTATGTGCCTCTGACTTTTCCTGGATTGCGATTCCTCTATTGCTATGAAGGTCCATTACAATTGGTGGGCAGGTATACAATTCTCAACCGTGCCATTCTAGTGGGCATGCTGTATCCAATCCATCCTGCTATGGGAAGGAACAACTAGACGGAGAATTAATGCCAGACCAGAGATTTCCATTGGCGGCTTCACTGGGCAGAACCCCCAAGGCCTGTTTTCCCATTCCCAATCTGGCCGGCATCACCCTGCTGGGAGATAGGGAGCCCCCCCCCCCCCCCCCCCCCCCAATCAGGCAGCAAGGTCTTTTAACCTGCGGACCAGGAATGAAAAGGCCCTTCAACAAAAGCCAACGTTCGTTGAGTAGCTCAATAAGTGCCAAGGGATGAAAGAAAGATCTGCATTTATGGAGGTTCTTCACAGCCTCAGAGTTTCCCAGAGAGCCTTATGGCCAATGAGGTGGTTTGGAAGTGTAATCATTTTGTGCACAGCAAGCCTCCACAAACAGCAATGTGGTAATGAGCAGCTCGTCTGATTTCGGCACGTGGGTTGAGATAGGAATATTGGCCAGGACGCCAGGGAGGACTCTTTCCTCCTTTGCCCAGTGCTGTGGGAATTATTTGTCCACCTGAAAGGGTGGCTTGGGTTAACATCTCATCCGTGAGGCTGCTGTGCAGCGCTCTCTCAATATTGTACTGGAGTGTCAGCCTGGATTTCATATTCAATAATGTGCCCTATAGATGAGGCAAAACGTCTGTCTGATCCTTGCTCCTCTGTCAACTGATCTTAGTCAGGGCTTAATTGGCCCCAGTGTCCTGGTCTGGGAAATGGGGAAATCAGCTCCTGATCCCTCTCCAGTGATTCTGGCTGGGAAAAGTACACATGTGAATGCCAGGCAAAGACAGGATTGGGCTTGGCTGTCATACTCTCCACAATCTATTGGCATTGGATTCCCACGGGAAGACTATGAGGCACCGGGAAGGCTGCTGGCACCAATGGTTCCCCACCGCATGAGAAGCCAGAACCTTCGAGAGAAGAAAACCAGGAAAAGAAATCCAACAACTTCCATTGAGTTGGACATGTGCCCCAGGTACCACAAGGAAGAGGAATCAGAAATAAATGGATGCCTTGCCAGAGGGCATATTGGATGGGTGACCAAAAGCTAGTTCAGGGGGTGGATTTTTAGGAGGGCTTGAATGGAAAAGGGGGCGGTGGGAGTCTTTGGGATGGGAATGGTGGCACAGTGGTTAGGACTGGTGCCTCACACCGCCAGGGACCCGGGTTCGATTCCGGCCTCGGGGGGCTGTCTGTGTGGAGTTTGCACGCGCTCCGTGTGTCTGCGTGGGTTTCCTCCAGATACCTTCCACAGTTCAAAGATGTGCAGGTTAGGTGGATTGGCCATGGTAAATTGCCCTTTTGTGTCCCAGAGGGAAGGTTAGGTGGGGTTACGGGTGTTGTGTTATGTACTCTGGGAGAACACAGGCTGCAACTAGATGCAGCTTTAACCAAAAGATACTCCAGACCTTGAAGTTAGTTCAATCTGATTTATTGAACCAGTAGCACAGTTAGCACAGTTCTCTATGTGTTAGACTCTCTGCTAACCTAAGTGTGGTTACTCTGTCTGACTGAACCAGACTAGCTCTTAGCCACGTGCTGGAGGTGTGATACTGTACATACACCCTGACTCACTCTGTAGATGTTCATCAGTGGAAAGAGGCGGAGTGTGAGTGCCTCGTGCCTTTTATAGTGAGATACCACCCCTGAGTGTCCTGCCTGCTCATTGGTCATGTCCTGTTCTCTGTGTTCATTAGCTGCCTGTCTGTGCCTGTCTGCATATCATTACCTGCATGTCTGCATATCATGACAACGGGGATAAGGCGTGTGCCTGGGTGGGGTGCTCCTTCGGAGGGTGGTTGCAGGCTTGGCCACCTTCTGCATTGTTGGGATTCTATTCTATTCTATTCGATAGAACAGCTGAAGTCACAGGTGTCCAAGGTGGCAATGCATAAGAGGCCAGTATCAGCGGAACATCAATTTTGAAGTAAAATAATTAATATATTTGCATCCCCAAATGTAGAAGTTTCCTGTTTACGTCCCTGAGGGACTTTGAACAGCTCAAGATGAAGATTTGTTTTTTGGTGAAGTTGGCGGGATATTTTAAACTGTGCCGAGGATCATTGTGGTCTCCGCCACCATTACCTGGGATGGGTTGTATCAGAGCAGGTAGAGGCAGCTATTTCAAATGTGGTTAAGGTCAGCTGCCTGCTTGTACTTGGACTAAATCCAACCTGTGTTACTTACATCGAAAAACCAGGGCAAAATCACCAATAAACCTGGCTTTGGTTTTGAACAGCTACTCCTTCTGAACAAAACACTAAATCTGACAACACCATTTCATTTTTGACATGATCTGAATGTTTTATTTTCAACCCGGAGATATTTCTTTCCAATACATTCTGTATCGCTGCAGTCTACTGCGGACAAAAGCCACTGCACCAGTTAGCTTGCGTCAGCTAAATGCTCTGCTTTCCTTGCTGAGGCTGCAGAAGGCAGGCTGTGTGTTATCAAATTACATTTAATTAATCTCCGCATTTTGAATTAGCTGGGCTTCCCGGATTCCCGGCCCGCTTTCTTGTCAATTCTTCCCAGGCTACGGTGTTTAGGATTTGACCCTAAGTTGCAAAGTGTCCCTCATTAATGCCCCGCCACAAAGACACACTGGATGGGGATGAGTCAGGCCCTGTAGCTGAGTGTTCAGATCGCATAAATAGCTGCCCCTTGCCGATCTCAGCAGCCTCATCCATTGATTCGGGGAAATCACCTGACAGATGTTGTGGATGCTGTTGCCTGTGTCTGCAATGCCACTGAAACATGATGCAATCTCCCGTAACTGCTGCCCTGCATTCGAAGGGCCGATTCCTGAAAAAATGAGTCAGGTCGAGTGACTTATCTCTGGAGGGGTCTTCAATTCTCATCGGTGTCGCATTACCTCATGTCCTCAAAGCAAACAGATGCTTACTGTTCATTGCATCAGACGTATCGTCACGTGGTCCAGCTGGCACATACTAGCTGGTTCCAGAAAGGCAAAAAAAGGAAGAACTCGTGTCGTGGAGAGAAGCTATGTCCATTATATATTCGACGGATCACCGCATTCAGTTTAAGCACCTACGTCCGTCTGATGCTGCAGAAAATGGCATCATCTGACTGTCCACATTTACTTGAAATACCTGTGACACTTGTAGGTGACTCAATATTGTGGGTTACCAATGATAATCAAATTCACCATCGGTAACACCACAATGCCTTTGGAACAGAGCCGGAAAAAAATCAGTAGTAAAAACAGAAAATACTGGATAAACTCAGCAGGTCTGGCAGCATTTGTGGAGAAAGAAATTAAGTTAACGTTTCAAGTCCATTGACCCTTCTACGGGACTGAAAAGGGATAGAAATGTGATGAATTCTATACTGGGAGAAGGGGTAGGGCAGAATGGAAAGTCAGTGATAGGTCGGAGCTAAGGAGAGTGCGACAAAGATGTCACGGACAGGAGGCAATGGGGCTGTTAAATGGTGCCATTAGGGACTGAAGAGTATTTATAGTGGAAAAGGTAGGATAGCAGAATGTGTCAATTGTAGTGATCTCTATATGTGCATGTACACAAGGGGTTAATGTGTAATCAGTAGCACCACATGATCACTAGAGGGCCGGACCAACAGGGGTGTAAAAGGCAGCCACATTGGGTCTCTCTCTCTCTGGGGTGCACTGTGATCAAAGCAACAGCAGACTAGTTTAGATGGCCAGTGGAGTTACGTATAGGTACCATAGTGAGATCTTGCTAACCTTATCACTAGTATCAAAGTTAGAGTAAAGAACTCATGTAAATATTGTTGTAATTATTAATAAACCTTTTGTTACTACTGGAAGAGTTTGAATCTTCTTCATCGGGATTCAGAATACCTCATCACTAACCAAGGATTGAGCAGCACATGTTACCTACCACACAGGTATCAAAACATGGTACCAGTCGAGTGCTTTAACAGAACTAGTTAGATTAGGTTAGATAAAAAGAGAAGAAAAAGAGAAGAAAAAGAGAAGACTGGACATTCAACTGTGGAAGACTTCACAGCAAATGGATCCTCGACGCCTAACTATGGGACTCATTGGACCTCGAGTGCAGCTGGAAACAACTGGTAATTTAAGTTATGACTGGAAAAGATTTGAACAGATATTCCAAATATTTATCGCAGCTAATGGTTTAAGCACGGTCTCTAACGCAACAAAAATAGCACTACTACTCTCAATAGGAGGGCATGAAGCCAGAGAAATCTATAATTGCTTTAATTATTTAGAAAGTGAAGACGACACCAAAATAGAAGTAATACTCAAAAATTCGATGAACACTAAGAGTCAGTCTGGTGAGATGCTGGAAAGATTCAACAATTGTCATAAATGCCAGAGAAACGGAGGGCCCATCACTGATTTTATTACAAATCTCAAGTTAATACCACAAGTTAATACCACAATACCATTATGCTGATTTCAGAGACACTGTGATAACGAATCAATTAATTTCTGGACTATCTGATAAAAATTTGAGGGAAGAACTATCACAAAATAAGCACCTAACTCTAGAAACTGCTATACAAAAATGCCTTGCTTATGAACAAAAACAAAATCAATACTGTGAGTCTTTACAAACACAGAATCAGTGTCTAGAAAACAAAATCGGTAAAAACAGCGCCAAAACTTACCACGAGGCAGAGGTAGATCTCACTCGATGCAACAGCACTTTTTGATTGGCAGCCATCTTGAGCGAGAGCGTTCCGGCCAGTATGCACATGCGCATTCCTCAAAAAGAAGGAAAACGGCAAACTGCACTTGCGCGCATGCGTGAGAAGCACGCACAGTAAAGGAAACTTGAATTGCGCATGCGCAATCGAGTCCGACGCATGACGTCACGAGCATCATGATGTCAGAGGACCCGGACCACGCCCACTTAAAAGGGAAATGCACAAAAATGAACAAAAATAAATTTAAAGCTGCAAAACCCAATTTATTTACCTCAAAAGATAGAACAATGCCCAAACTTACACCAACAGTTGAAAATAACTTTGACAACGCCCTGGAACAAGCAGTCTGCAACATCCAAAATGAAGAGCACAATGAAAAATCCAAAACCAAAGAAGGTGATTTGTTCATTGAACATAAAGAGAACATTAACAACTCCGAAACAAAAAGGGATGATTTGTCTATCGAACAATACACACAATACTGCTCAGACATGGCTGAGTTATTCGGATATGCTGATCACAGCATCAGCAACAAGGTTGAAAAGCTCAACACTACTCTTCTCATGGGAGATGAATCCAATACCATGATGCCATGGCAGATCGTCGATACATTGGATGACAGCAATCCCCAAGAAGAAGACGATGCCACACAGAGAGCACAGAATGACTCCGTTGATAGAGCACAGATCGACTCTCCAGCGAGAACACTGCACGACTCCACAACAAGAGCGATGACAGACACCACAGAGAGAGCGATGAAGGACTCCACAGAGCGAGCGATGAAAGACTCCAGAGAGAGAGCGATGAAGGACTCCACAGAGCGAGCGATGAAAGACTCCAGAGAGAGAGCGATGAAAGACTCCACAGAGAGAGCGATGAAAGACCCCACAAAGAGAGCGACACAAGCCTCCACAAAGAGAGCGATGCAAGCCTCCACAGACAGCTCGGTGACAGACTCAAAAATGGAAGCAAGCAAACACTCCATAGCGAATGCCATGCATGAAAAAGACTATGACAGTCTACCAGCTTATTTGAGCTACCAGAACCCAGCTCATTTAACCAACAAGAAGAATGTCTATCCACTGTATGTGAGACAAGTGATGAAGAAATCACAATTCCCATACAGAATGTGCAGGATCACAGCGAGACTGACAGGTCTCAGCTCATTTGCACAGAAGCACTCAACAATCAAAGGAGGGCTACCATGAGTCCAGAGAGAACACGTCAAATGAAATTGTGAAGATTTTGACTCCAAAAGAAGAGCACCAAGAGTCCAGAGAGACCACGTTAATAGAAATCCTGAAGATTTTGACTCCAGAAGAGGAGCACCAAGAGTCCAGAGAGACCACGTCAATAGAAATCCTGAAGATTTTGACTCCAGAAGAGGAGCTCCAAGAAACCAAAGTTGATTCAAATGAACCAGAAATAACTCCAGAAGAGGAGCACAACGAGATCACAGATGATTCAAGTGAACCAGAAATGACTCTAGAAGAGGAGTACCAAGGAAGCAAAGAAGAGGAATCAAATCCACCACAAATGACTGATGTCACCAACATCAATGAAACATGAGATCATTCTCATAATTCTCAAGAAGAAATGCTCAATGTAACAGATACCACAAAGGACACTGACACCAATAAGTGTGACAATGACTCACATCATCCACACGGAACACTCATTGAGCGCAACAAGAACAGCAAAAACTGCAAGAAGCACAGCAGAAACAAGAACAACAACAGCAACAACGAAAACAACATGCAGTGCAACAAGAGCAACAACAACAAGCGCTGCAGAAACAAGAACAACGACACCAACACCAAAAACTACAAGCACAACAACAAAAACTACAGGAACAACAACAAAAACAACAAGAAGCATAACAAAAACAGAAACAAGCACGACAAGAAAAACAACAAGAACAACAGCGAAAACAACAAAAACAGAAACAACAAGCACGACAAAGACAACAACAAGAACGACAACAACAAGAACGACACCGAAAACGACCAAGACAGAAACAACAACAATGAACAACGACCTGTACAACATGGTACAACTCTGCACATGAAGGACAATGCCACAGCACATGTCAAAACAATGACAAGAGTACAAATAGGTCATGGCATGGCAACAAATCTCACAAATTCACATTTGCTCCACAGCAAACAAGCAAACCAGCTTTCAAGAAAGATGACATACAGAATCAATACCACAAACACAGGAAAAAGCCCAGGTCAGACAACAAAGGTGACATACAGAATCAATACCACAAACACAAGAAAAAGTCCAAGTCAGACAACAAAGATGACATACAGAATCAATACCACAAACACAAGAAAAAGTCCAAGTCAGACAACAAAGATGTAACACAGAATCGCTACCACAAGCATAGGGGAAAAAAGCATAAATCAGACAACAAAGTGATTCGACCATTCAAATACCTCATTGATGACTTCTTGGCTACTTAAACACAGGAACACAGATGACGTCCACAAAGAAATAACAACATCAACATCACCACTTCAACAACAGCAGAAGAAAGCAACTCGACCGAACAAACTCAAAGTATGGACTCACAAATTTTTTTAAAATTACGATTGGACTCATAAATATTAATTGGCTTTGTATAATCATCACGATCATCACAACGTGTACATAACATCATTTGTCTACCTGTTTCACGCAAGCAAAAAAAACTTAAGAGACTGAATGTATTACCATTTGACTAACTCATTGATTTTATCTCATGCATTTGCAAACTGCATCCATTATGTTTGTTCAATTTTCTTTACAACATACAGAAAATATGTAACACGAATAAAAAGGGGGATGTAGTGATCTCTATATGTGCATGTACACAAGGGGTTAATGTGTCAGCAGTAGCACCACGTGATCACTAGAGGGCCTGACCAACAGGGGTACAAAAGGCAGCCACATTGGGGCTCCCTCTCTCTCTTGGGTGCACTGTGATCAAAGCAACAGCAGACTAGTTTAGATGGCCAGTAGAGTTAAGTATTGTTACCATAGTTAGATCTTATCCTTATCACTAGTATCAAAGTTAAAGTAAAGAACTCATGTAAATATTGTTGTAGTTACTCAATAAACCTTTGTTACGACTGGAAGAGTTTGAATCTTCTTCATCAGGATTCAGAGTACCTCATCACTAACCAAGGATTGAGTAGCACATGTTACCGACCACACAGGTAACAAAACATCAATTAGAAAATAGGGGTCAGTGCTCAGTGGGAGCAAAAACTGAACAAGAGAAAGTGGCCGTGTGACAGAGGGGTGGAGTTGTGTTGGGACAAGCCAGAGGAACCGAATAACGGAAAGCTAAAGGAGGGAGTCAAGATGGAGGGACAAGTTTTTGAACTCACTGTTAAGTCGGGAAGGCTGTAACGTGCCTAATCGGAAGATTCGCCGCTGTTCCTCCAGTTTGTGTTGGGCTTCACTGGAACATTACAGCAGGCCTAGGACAGACATGTGGATGCGAGAGTAGGACGGTGAGTTGGAATAGCAAGTGACAGGGCGGTTGTGGTCCTACTTGCGGGCTGAGCGACGGTGTTACGCAAAGCGGTCGCTCGGTCTGTGTTTAATCTCCCCAATGTAGAAGAGACTGCTTTGCGAGCAGCGAATACGTGTAGACCAAATTGAAGGAGGTGAAGTGTTGCTTCACCTGAAAGCAGTGTTTGGGGGCCTTGGACAGTGAGGCAGGAGGAGGTAAAGGTGTTGCACCTTCTGCAAATGCGTGGGTAGGTGCCGTGGAATGGGGATGAAAGGTTGGGGTGAGGGAGGAGCAGACCAGGGTGTTGCAGAGGGACTGATTCCTGGGGAATGCTAACGGTTGAGTGGGGGGTTGGGGTGAGAGGAAGATCTATTTAGTGATGGCATCATGCTAGAGTTGGTGGATAAGGTGGAAGCTGATCCTTTGAATGTGGAGGCTGGTGGGGTGAAACGTGAGGACAAGAGGGACCCTGTCATGGTTCTGGGAGGGAGGGTAAAGGATGAGGGCAGAGGTGGCCTCACCGACTAAATCCTGCTCGTTCAGAAGCAAATAAATATTTTCGGTACTGGTAGGCTTGTCTGCGGCCTTCTAAAAAGGAAAACAGGGACCTCAACAGACTTGTGGTATCGGAGCCTCTTGACTCTTTGAAAAATTGATACCATTTTTTAAAAAGTAAAGAAAGTTAAAAGTAAAGGAATTAAAATATATGCAGTTTTTAGCTATTGGAATATCAGAGCACTCCCTCCCCCAATGGAATACTTTTCCAACATTTCTTCCCTGAGAATTTTCCTATTGCTCTTCCATTCTGAAGTAGCATCCCTAACCCTAACTGGCTTCCCCTTCTCTAGACCTAAGCCCCACTCTCCCCTGCTACTCTTCACTCCATCCCCATCTTCCCTGTCTCTGCTCCATCGTAACACTTCCTCCCCCTGCCCCTGCTGTTGTATAATTACCACCCTCTAATTCTGCTGGAGCTGCTTGCTCGGGACTACCCATGTCCAAGGCCTCAGGAGGTAAACCACAGTGTGATAAATGTCTGTGAGCGATTGGTTAACATTAACAGGAGTAAAGAAGAATACCCCCTTTCCATTGACATAGTGGATCAAGGCACCATCTAGTACCGAAAGGAAGGTCCCAGCCTTTGCTGAGTTCACAGATTTCAGCCAGAAGAACTAATTGACTTTAGTGCTGGAGGACGGGAGTTGGGTGAGTGGGGTCGGGAGGGAGTGAACAGCCAGTGTTCCCAGTCCTAATTGTGATCTAGTGGAAGGTATGCTCATCGAGGACAGGGGTCAGTAGTGACATGCCCAATGGTGAAATAGTATATGAATGCTCCCATATGACACATGTGGGGAGGCAGTGACATTGTGGTATTGTGCAGTAATTGTCCAGTATTGTCTATTAATCCAGAGACCCAGGATACTCCCCTGAGGACCGAAACCCAATCCCACCATGGCAGAAGGCAAAACTTGAATTCTTGAAAGCCTGACGATGATCGTGAAATGATTGTCGTAAAAACCTATCCGGTTCATAGATGTCCGTGAGGGGAGGAAATCTGCCAACCTTACCCGGTCAAGCCTACATGTGACTCCAGATCCACAGCAATGTGGTTGACTCTGAAATGCCCTCTGAAATGGCCCAAGCCAGCCATTCAGTTCAAGGGCAATTAGGGATGGGCAACAGCCTGGAAGGGGTGATGGAAGGCCGCTGTACCCAACACAGGAAGAGAAACTGAGCCAGGGTAAGGGGAAAAAAATGAATTCATTGCAGTTTGAGCGAGTAGGGTCCAAGGGAGCAACTTCAAAAGCACATGACCTCTGTGCGCCTAGTAACGGTGAGGGGGGGGGGGGGGGGGGGGGGGCGGGGTGGGGGTGGGGGGGGGGGGCGTGAGGGGGTGTCCTTGCATCCTCATCAGCAAAGCAGGGCGGGCAGACTGCGTATCACATGGCAAGGCAAAACAAATTCCAGACAGCAAGTTGAATGGGTTCTCAGTGTCCTTGGCGGGCGACTTTTGGGTTTCCAGCAAGTTTACTTTGGAACAGATGCCAGCGGCAGGAGTCTCATAAACTGGGAGATACCAGCCCAAACATCTCACTCAATCCAATAAACAAGCTGGTTAAAGTTGCAGTTTATTAGTGATTCCTGTGTTCTTTCTTGAAATTGGGAACAGCCACTAATTTATTTGAAATGGACGTCGCTATTACGCTACCGGCAACTGAGCCAACAGATTTAATAAGTGACCAGAAATTAAAAGCTCCAAGTCTCCAATGGTAAATGATGACTTCAAATCCACATTGCCTCAACTTCTTCAAGTACATTGGACGCAAGCTGCACCGAAACTGAAAATGAAAAGTTTACTTTGCCCGACGGCATGTCAGAACATTTCACAACAGAATCCAAGTTTTAAAAAAAACCTTGCACAAAATGATCAGTTTCCCTTTTCTCCACGTTATCCTCTCTTGGTCACTCTGTGCCTTGCTAGGGTTTAGCAATGTGGCCCTAACAGCAATTTAAAAAAACACCTTACATTTATATAGCGCCTTGGACATTACGGGCAGAATTTTCCCCCAGAATGGCAATGTGTCAGGTTCGGACTGACAACCCGTGCTCTCTCTCCCGACACTTGGTAAAAAGAAAAGCAGGAGGGGGTGAGTTTTGCACCGTCATTCTGGAGGAGCGGGGCCTAAAGGTGCCGGCAGGCCCGTCTCTACAGAGATTGGGGCATTATTTTCAAAGGGTGCCCCAATCTCAAGGGGAAAGTGAAAGGTCCCCCCCCACCACCACCACCACCATCGTCGGTGGCATCGGGACTTCATTCCACTCCCGTCCTCACCCCGCCACCTTCACTGGTATTGGGATTCAGTGCCTGCTCCTCCCCCCCCCCCCCATCAGCACCTCCTCACATAATTGCAACCCCCCCCCGCAAACACAGGATTCCCTGGAGGCCACACCCTTGCCCCCTGAAAGAGGCCCCCGCAGAGATTCTCTGCGGTCGACCGGCCGAGTTCCCGCCAGCGTGGTTCTCGTATGGTTCCACCCAGCGGGAGCACGCCGTCGCAGCTGCAATGGCCGTCCTGGTGGGGGGCGGGGGGGGATCAGTCTCCGGGGGGGGCCTCCACGATGGCCAGGCCCACGATCGGGGGCCACCGATTGGTGGGCGCGCACGATCTGGGGGGTGACCTACCTCCTTCTGGCCGGATGGGCAGGGCCCCATATCGGCAGCAGGAGCTGCGTGGCGCACACAGGGACCCTGCAACCCCTCTTAAAGTCGGAGAATCACTCCGGATTTTTTAGAAAAAAGTCCGGAGTGATTCGTGCCCGTTTTCTGTGAAAATAGTGGACATAGCCCCATTATTGGAGAACCCGGCCAGGGTCTGAAATTGAGCTCAAAATCATAGTGCTACATTAAAGGTATACATCTCCAGCATCACTTCTAGTGGGGGAGGTGGTGATGTATAAGTATTGTCACTGTACTCGGAAGGTAATGATCTGGGGACTAGGGTTCCAATCCCACCATGAGCGAATGGTGAAACTTTAACTAAATAAAACTCTGCGGCGGAATTCTCCATTGGCGGGATCCTCCGGTCTGCCGGCAGTGCACCCACGCCCGTGGGTTCCCCGACGGCGTGGAGTGGCCATATTGGGAAACCCCATTGGCCGGCTGGGGGAATGGAGAATCCCGCTGCCGGCAGGGTGCACCGCGCCGGCAAACGCAGCTGGCGGACGGGAGAATTCCGCCCCTGAAATTCAAAAAGTCAAATGGCGGCCATGAAATAGTTGCTGTTAAAAACCCATCTGGTTCACTAATGCCCTTTAGGGAAGGAAATCTGCCATCCTTACCCGGTGTGGCCTCCACGTGACTGCTGAACCGCAGCAATGTGGTTGACCCTTAACTGTCCCCTGAAATGGCCACATCCCGTGAATGAATTTTACAAAAAGACAGCCAGGACCAAGACTGGGATTAGGGGCTAGCCTAGGTAGGTATTTTTCTCTTGCTGTTACTAAGTTCCAATGAGTGAAAGATCATTTTTCATTTTCTTTTTTTTAATATAAATTTAGTGTCCCCAATTTTCTTTCTCAATGAAGGGGCAATTTAGCGTGGCCAATCCTCCTGCACTGCACACCTTTTTTTGGGTTGTGGGGGTGAGCCCCCACGCAAACACGGGGAGAATGTGCAAGCTCCACATGGACAGTGACCCAGAGCCGGGACCGAACCCGGTGGAAATAGGTGCCATTAGGATTCATGTGAGAGCTGAGCTCATTCCTGAGGTGGGGTGGGGTGGAGGGGAGGAGGGTGCAAGGAGAGTCCTCATGTGACCACGTGGAAGTGCAGAGAGGAAGCCACTTCAGGAAATAGGTGAAACATATTCCCTAAACTCGCATGTGGGACCAGAGAAGGAATAGAGCTTGGAGTACATTCATACATGTTTATCCCTAATCACGACCCAAGCAATGAAACACTGCATTTGTTTTGGCGAGTAGGAAACCTTCTGATTGCAAATGGGAGGATATTATCCGACATTTTATTCTTTTTTTTCTAAATTTAGACTACCCAATTATTTCTTTCCAATTAAGGGGCAATTAACGTGGCCAATCCACCTAACCTGCACATCTTTGGGTTGTGGGAGTGAAACCCACGCAGACACGGGGTGAATGTGCAAACTCCACACGGACAGTGACCCAGAGCTGGGATTCGAACCCGGGTCCTCAGCGCCGCAGTCCCAGAGCTAACCACTGTGCCACATGCCGCCCCCCCCCCTGACATTTTATTCTTATTGCTTTTCGTCAGACCTTCTTGAGCCACGCGCCATTGGTTCTGGCTGGGAGGACAGATAGTGCACATGGTTCGACCGCATGGTTAGACCACAGCTAGAGTACTGCGTACAAATCTAGTCACCGCACTGCAGGAAGGGCGTGATCACACTGGAGCAGATACAGTAGAGGTTTACAATTATGTTGACACGAATGGAGAACTTTAGCTCCTGGGAACTGGGTGTTGTTTCCTGCTGATCAAAGAAGATTGACATGAGAGTTAATTGTGGTGCATAAAATTATGAAGGGGCCTAGATGGAGGGGAGGTGTGTTCATTCAATCTGCCTGAGTTGCCATGGCAATGAAGATGTTATAGTCCATAGCTATGGTAGAGGCTCCAACTTTCTTTCTATCGCATGGCAGGCCAGCGTTTAGTACTTTTTCAGTCAGTGTGGACAAAGTGTGGGCTGAATGGCCTCCTTCTGTGCTGTAAATGTTTTGCATTTCTTTCCATGTTGTCACGCAAACATCCCCATCTGCACTATGGGCTGTAGAGGGCGCTACTGTTCAACTCGAGGCAATAGGACTGATATGGTGGGCGGAACTTTCAACAAAAATGGCAGTGTGTCAGGCTCTGATTGAAAACCGCCATGTTTCTCGCCAGAAACCCAGCCAGGCCATTTTCTCACCAGATCTTCAAGCCACTCTGTCAAAACAAAATCAGGCGGTGTGGTTTACGCCGACACTCTGGCGGGGAGGGGCCTGATAGAGCCGGCAAGGCCGGCTCCACAGAGGTCGAGGCGCCATCTTTAAAGGGCACCCCAATCTGCGGGAAAAACAAATTCCTCCGTGCCTTCCCCCCCCCCCCCCCCCACCCCATGTGGCCATGGAGTACCGACCCCCTCCCACACAAGGTTCAGGGCGACCCCCCCCCCCCCACCGACCACAAAAGCATGGGGGGGGTAACTTCCCCCCCCCCCCCCCCCCCCCCCCACCAAACCTCCCGCCCTCGTTTGGCAGCCTGCAGCCCGCACCCCTCTCCCCCCCACCACACTAGAAGGGAACGCACCTGTGGTGGTATGTATTAGGGGTAGTAAGGTACCCTGTGATGCCGAGAGGCTATTGGTGGATAGACGCTGGGTCCCGATTGGATCAGCCGCCTACTGGCTCCACCCAGTAAGGCGGAGTATAAGAGCCCAGGTTCTCCCAGCAGCCGCATTCTCTAACTGTGCTGCTGGGGAACAAGTCTGCGTAATAAAGCCATCGTTCGACTCCTTCTCATCTCGTCTCGTGAGTGATTGATTGTGCTACCCACCCCCCCCCCCCACACCCCGTGCCCCCAGCAGTAGTGACATCATGCCGCCAGTGGGGTCAACATTCCATGGGGCCCGATGCTATGGTGTGAAGCTGATTAATTATATTTGTAGTCATGTAAATTCATGCTAATCAGGTTCACGCCCTTTCTGCCCGCAAACCCCGTTTTGACCCGTCTGCGGGATTTAGCGGCCATGATGGGGTTTGCGCCCATGGCTAATGGGCCCGCCAAACCCCGCCCAGTGTCTTTCACAACCTCGCAACAATGAAGTGTGGTCACTGCTGTAATGTAGGTCCCCGGTGATCAATCCACTTGCCCAGTCGGGAAAAACCAAAGTGAATTCTTTTAATTCCAGTTTAAAAAAACGTGATGCAATGAAGAAAAGGTAGAATTAACTCTCTGAATTCTAATGACAACTTTCTTTAAGCAATCCAGATAATTAAGTATTGTTTACCTATATGTATCAGTCACCATAGCATAACCTGCTTAAACAGTGATTCTGCCTCAGTCCAGAAATGTTCTTCTGGTCAAACCCCATTTGGAGCATTGTGAGCAGTTCTGGGCCCCGTATCTAAGGAAGGATGTGCTGGCCTTGGAAAGGGTTCAGAGGAGGTTCACAAGAATGACCCTTGGAATGAAGAACTTGTCGTATGAGGAACGTTTGAGAACTCTGGGTCTGTACTCGTTGGAGTTTAGAAGGATGAGAGGGGATCTTATTGAAATTTACAAGATACTACGAGGCCTGGATAGAGTGGACGTAGGGAGGATGTTTACACTTGTAGGAAAAACTAGAACCAGAGGACACCATCTCAGACTAAAGGGACGATCCTTTAAAATAGAGATGAGGAGGAATTTCTTCAGCCAGAGGGTGGTGAATCTGTGGAACTCTTTGCCGCAGAAGCCTGTGGAGGCCAATTCACTGAGTATCTTTAAGACAGAGATGGGCCGAGTGGCCTAATTCTGCTCCTATGTCTTATGGTCTCATGGTCTCAGTCCAGTTCAATGGACTGGGATTCAATCCCTAAAAGTGAGCATGGTCAATGTTTAAATGGCACAGGTTCAAACACCAGCCTTGATTTTGCCACGTATTGGAACCAAGCTAGTCTTTATCGAGTGAGGTTTAAAGTTTTTAATTGATGCTAAAGCAAATACATTTTCATGAGACAATGGTCCATCTTGAAGGAGGTGAGGGATAAAATAGAAAGCGAGTAATTACCATGGGAGACACTGGGCCAGATTCTCTACCACACATCGCCCACATGGAGTTCCTGATGCGGCAGATAATCCAGTGTCGTCAAAAAAATGGAATCGGAGCCGGATGCCAATCCGATTCCGATGCTCTTGTCCCCTGCTCACGGTGGCATCGAGGTTTGCCCCCTGTGCTGACTGGAGGATGGAAATGGGTCACAATGACTCCCACCAGAAAGCCCCCATTACAGAGACCCCCACCAGAAACCCCTTCCCATTACAGAGACCCTGCTTGGAAGCTAGAGAGCAATCCAGACAGAGACAGTGCAAAAGACTCACTACTTTAATACTCACCTGTGCCCTACACCTGCTGGCTCAGGCAGAGGAAGCAGCGCCTGTACATTCTTAGAAAGGGAAAACCACATGAGCTGGGTTTAAACCCCCTCAGATCTTTCATCTGCAAGACTTTCATTCGCATCAATGGGAAATCGGTTTTACTGGGCTGTAATTGACAGCTAGCACACACAACCAGCTTTCTGGACTGTTTAATTTCATTTCTCTTCCCGCTTGAATGGATCACAAGTAGCCTGCTGTGAAACTAACCACAATGTTTATAAACATCTATCCATGATTGACAGCTCTTGGACCACATCAACAGCAGTTATGTGCTCTCACTTCCTCTGTTCCTCTGGTGGGCGGTCTCTGTAATGGGGGTATTTCTGATGGGGAGTTCTGGTGGGGTGTCTCTTGTGGGGGGGGGGGGGGGGGGGGGAGGGTCTCTGGTGGGATCAAATCACCCTTGTACTATGGGGAGGAGGTGAGTGACCCATCAAATCCCATGGTAGGGGGGGTGTAATTGCGTTGCTGGGGGGGGAGGGGCTTGCCGTCAGACCTTGCTCTCAGGCTACCTGCTCAAAATGGGGGCCTAATAGCGGGATTCGTGAGGTTACTCCCACAGGAAGTGCCTCAAAAGAAGCCTGTCCTGGATCCTCCAGCTCCATTGTCGAACCAGCCTGCCGTGATGCCTCCAGTCTCTCTCGGCACAAACATGCCCGACATTGTGTCTTCCGACTCCGAAACGGAGGCGCAGACCTCGGTGGACTCCGTAGTTCATCCGCCTCCTGACAATGATTTGCCGCTTCGTACCTGCCACAGACGGCATTCACCAATGAGGTATGTGCTGCTTGATATGCCGCATCAGCTCCATGAGGACTTACCGGAGCAGAAGCGACGCTGACAACTTCTGTCTGCTCCTCCTTCTTCGCCTCATCGCTTATCGAGGGAGTCTTCGGACTTTGCAGGGGGTGGAATGCAATATCCCACTCGGAACCTGCAGGATGCAAATGCTTGCCTCCCCCTGGCTCCTTGCTGAGTACCAGCTCCCCCGCAAGGGGCGGGGTATCTCAATTACTCAGTGTATAAACGGTCAGCCAGTAAGGCACCAACCAGAGCAGGAACCCAGTCATGTATATATCATTTGTATAAATGAAACTTCATTCTTATTTTACTGGGTGTGGACTCCTCGTGTCCTTATTAAAGTTTTGAACAAAGATTTCCAAGTAACACACAAAGCACAGAACATCAGCCACATCTATTTCCACAGTCGCTGCTCCAAATCTCAAAGTAACCAAGAACAGGCAATCGTTTAAGGGTGTTTAAAAAAAAAACCACAAATAATAATAATAATCTTTATTGTCACAAGTAGGCTTACGTTAACACTGCAATGGAGTTACTGTGAAAAGCCCCTAGTCGCCACATTCCGGTGCCTGTTCGGGTGCACAGAGGGAGAATTTAGAATGTCCAATTCACCTAACAAACATGTCTTTCGGGACTTGTGGGAGGAAACCGGAGCGCCCGGAGGAAACCCACGCAGACACAGGGAGAACGTGCAGACTCTGCACAGACAGTGACCCAAGCCGGGAATTGAATCCGGGTCCTTGGAGCTGTGAAGCAACAGTGCTAATCACTATGCTACCTTGCTTCCCATGGGATGATCATCCATGATCGTGATGAAGGGCCAAAAGGCCTCCTCCTGCTCGTATCTTCTACGTATCTATGTATCCTGGGCTTTATGAATAGAGGTTTAGAGTGCAGAAGTAAGGAAGTTATGCTGTGATTGGTCAGGCTTTAGTTGGTGAATTGTGTCCAATTCAGCCTATCAGCACGGAATATTCACAAACCTCCAAAAGAAGCAAAGTGGCAAACTCTGAAATTCGAAATAAAGGAAAGCATAGTCAGTTGCAGTCCGGAACGGGAAGAGACAGTTTGTGACGTTTCACAGGTGTACCTTTCATCAGAACGGAAGACGAAGAGTAAGATTGGAAATATACAGAGAGGAACAGGTGGGGGTGTAAGGGAGGGAGAAAAAAAAACTACAGCCACACCAATCACAGAAGGAATTTGTTCTGCAAATTGCCGAAAACAATCGAGTGATCGTCAGGGCGATACCACAATCAGAACGGAACAAATATTGGACAGACCGTGGAGAATGAACAACCTCAGAAAAGATCCGTGTACAACATAAACATCTCAGGGAAGCAAGCACAGACCACCAGTGAACATGTGGAACAGAGAGTGCTTTACTCAACACCTTTGTCTGTTTCAGAGTGGGCACGGCTGAGGTTCTGGATCTCAGGCTGATAAGAGCCTGAAAAGTCTGCAATATTCTGCCTTAAATACTTCTGAGTTCTCTTTCGAAGAGAAGAGAAAAGTATGCTTATTCAGAAAATGCATAAAAGTGTACTACAAAATATTTCAACTCGAAAATTACAGAAAGTGCAATAAAATTCAATTTGGCTTCCATCCAGCATGTTCCACTCTGAGATACCTCAATATAGTTTCAACACTCCTGATGTTTGCAATATACATTCCAATTATTTCATGGCCTGCCTCCCATTAGAAATATAATAGAGCCTTATGCAAGAGAAGAGGATCAGACCTCCACCAGCCCCAAGTAAATCCTTCCCAGGTTACAATTTGTCATGTAGAAAATGTGGTGGTTGATCATAGTCAGTGAAACTGACAAATCACCCGGCCACGTCACGCCGGGACTGCTTGTCCATTCGGGCATTGGCGGGCGCAGTTACTTGCTGGAGTGGATTAAAAAGCATAACAGACCTACTCTCCAGGCTCCACCAAGCTGGCTAATCAATTCACCGTGTCCGAGAATACAATGAATCTGCCACACTCAACTACTGGAGTACGGTCTGTACACAGAGGCCTGACTCAACTCCAATCGGTCATCTTTGGGCATGTCGCCTTGGAGCTAAGTTGACCCCAAAGAAGACCCTCCCCTTTCCTGTCCATCACATATCCTTCTGAACAAGTACATTCCACACTGAGGGAAGAGGGAATTTACAGCTTATATATTTATGTATATATATACAGAGAGAGAGAGAGAGTGTGGTGAACCACTGTAATAGGAGATGTAAGGTAGGACCTGCACTGCAGGTTCGCCGGTAGCTCCTGCCGGCTGGCTCCGCCCATGGAGAACTGTATAAATATGTATGACCTCCAGTGCCCTGCCATTTCGCCAGCTGCAGCAGGAGGCCACGCATCTGACTGCAATAAAGCCACAGTTGTACCCAACTTTAGTCTTTGTGCAATTGATCGTGCATCATAGAGATCGTTCTTCTCAAAACCAGAAACAGCAGAGGATTTCAGAGTGGTGGTTGATCCCTTTTCACATCCCATCCATTCAGACAATCCATGGAGCAAAGCAGCTCATTTTTTCAGAGTATTCGTCCACTTTTCAATTCTCCCTGTTATATTGAAACGGCCTCGCAGGAAATGAAGGAGTGTCAGAGGGGAGGCAGGTCTGTTTGAGTTTCACAGAGATGAATTGCAGAAAGCAAACAACAACTCGAATGAATAAGGGTGTGTGCAATGCATACAATTCTGCCTATCCCGATAATGCTTGCAAACCATTCAGAGTTAACACACACAATTGACTCAAGGCTTAATGCCTCTCTGAAAGAAGCATATTTCACAATCCCACTCTTTCAAAACACAACAGGACTTATGATTATCTTACACTGCTCCCTGACAATAAATAGATGCCCCCCGCGTTTACAGACATGATCGGAACGGTGGTGTGGGAGCTCCAAGGTTCCAGTAACGGGCACAAAAATGACATCTTACGTTACATATCTCTGCCTGCTCTGTTAATATCTATATCCGGAAAGATGCATAAATGTCAAACTTAACCTACTAGGCTCCACTTTGGAGCTAATTATACTTGGCAACCTTTTTCCCTCTCACTAGTCCCACAATATTGCTGAAGCTTGAAATTCAGCTAATGCAGCTCAATTATACATGACTGGTGCTCTGACTAGAAGCAGGCCTTACCCTGTTTGCTGGTAACAACCTATTTGAGAACACAAAGGACCCACTCAGCAGACTTTGTGCTTCTCTAATCATTCGCAGATCACCGTGTCCGATGTTAACAGAATTTCAATTAGATTTTGTCGGTAATTCTTCTGTCGCTGCGCTCAGACCTGTTTTTAAAAAAAAAAATAAGACTTTGATTTCGCTTCTCCGACACGTTCCAAAAAATGAGAAAGCAATCAGTCCCACATTTTCCACAGGGCAGGTACAAATTACCCCACAATGCATTTTGTCCACCATCTTAATGTCTTGAGGGAAGGCCTTGTTTGAACACCAGATAAAAGTGAGTTGAATGGAAAGTGAATTTGCACGGTTCAGATCATGGCTGGCCAATTAAACCATTTGATATCTGTGCTTCAGTACCAACACAGTGGTTCTGTTTCTGCACAATAATTACTTGAAGACAATTAAGAAAATCTTCTCAACATTTATCCAATCCCAAAATCTGCTTTCGTCAACCAATCTGTCACACTTCAAACAAGTCCAATTTGTTTTTATCGATCTAAGGATAAGAAATACTGGGCTGGGTTCTCCTTCCCACGACGCCCAAAGCATGTTTCCCGATGGGATGGAGAATCGGGCGCCCATCTGAACACCATGCTCCAGCCCCCCCCCACCCCCCCGCCCCCCCCCCCCACCCCCCCCCCCCCACCCCCCACCCCAGCTGGCGCCGGAATTGAACTTTATAACCGCGCGCGGCGGAAAGATGTAAATGAAAGCAAATAGGTCTTCATGCTGCGGGGGTCTTGGGGGGGGGGGGGGTGCCTCCCAGGGGATCAGAGGTCCCCCGGGTGGTTGGTCTCTAGGCAGGATGGCACCCTGGCACTGCTGATGTCACCTGGGCACCTTGGCACTGACAACCTGGCATTCCAGCAGTGCCAAATGGATATTAACCTGGCACAGCCAAGGTGCCCAGGTGGCAGTGCCAAGATGCCAGGCTGGCATTTTGCCCATGCTGCAGATGGGGCTTGGACGTTCCCCGCCCATGTGAGGTGGGGTGCAAGTGGGGCCCCAAGGATCCCCTTATAAGTGAGTTGGAGGGTCTGAGGGTCGGGTTGGGGGATTGAGAGATTGGGGCACCATATAAAAATGGTGTCTCGGTCTCCTCCCGCAGTGAAGAGTCCTGGCGAGCAGCCTCAGCTGGGTATTCCACTCTGAGGCTTCGAATTGCAACAGAGTCCCGTTCGATAGCGTGGTCTTTCCCGGCGGTGAGAAACACACTCACAGGAAACACGCGGCTAAACACACTCGACATGGGACTCTTTCAATTCGGTTAGTTCGCAGCCATTATTTCTGATTTCAGCGGAATGTGTCATGATATGCGGACACACACATAATGATATACAGACAAGCAGCTAATGGACAGAGAGAACAGGACATGACCAATAAGCAGGCAGGACACTCAGGGGTGGGATCTGACTATAAAAGACACCAGGCACTCACACTCCGCCTCTTTCCACTGATGAACATCTAGAGAGTCAGTCAAGGGTGTTGTTACAATCTCACACCCCCACCACGTGGCTAAGAGCTAGTCTGGTTCAGTCAGACAGAGTAACCACACTTAAGTTAGCAGAGAGTCGAACTCACAGAGAACTGTGCTAACTGTGCTATTAGTTCAATAAACCTGATTGAACTAACTTCAAGGTCTGGAGTATCTTTCTGATCTAAGCTGCATCCAGTTGCAGCCAGTGTTAGACCAGTGTACCTAACACGACAGAAAGGAGTTAAAACTTCTCCAAACTTGGCCACCAGGTTCGGCACTCACAAGGGCTAAAGCTTCCACTTTCACGTCTCCAGTCCCTTTCCTGAGGACTAAAATATTCAAAGCAACATGTGCAAAATCCACCTGAAACAGTTTGATGCCGTTGCAGACGCTGGCGTATTCAGGCTAGTGAGAACGATGCGCTGACCCAAAACAATTTAGAAAAAGCAAAGGGATACGTTTCAGTCACAACAGCTTCTACAGTCAGGAAGTGAAAGAAAGGTCAACTTTAGCACCAGTCATGGAGAAGGTTTGATGCACTCAGAATGTTCCTGAATTCCATTATCATTGTGGTACAAATTGACGCAAAACACAATTAAACCTTGTGATATGTAGTTAGAAAGCATGACAGGCTTACAAACTACCTCGCTGTTACATTATGTGCAATAAATTAAAAGCAGAAACGGTAGCATTTGACAACTTTAATTTTAATATTCAAATTTCATGAAGATGTGCCAAATTGATAGCATATTGATTAATGTTTGATTAATTGTGATCAGATTTCATAGATAATACTTGAACCGAGTACTTGTAACCTTCCTGATGAAACTTTAGGGTGAAGCTCAGAACTCTAGCAGAAACTCAGCAGTTTTTAACTTCAAGGATATCATGATCTGCAATGATCTGGATTTGAGAGAGGGGGTGCTTTTTTTTTTAAGCACAACCTAGTAAGTTCTGTTCATGCACGACTATCAATGATTGACGGTACAAGTTGTGCAGCAGCAATTACCTGATCTCAGCACTGTGGCTGTGAGATTGTCCAAGGCAGAGGCCATGTGGGTTCCCAGAGGACATGATGGGAAAAACCAGAGAGGTCTCTCAGCCAGTGCTGCCCTGGGCACATATCTCTACAGTGCACAGCTTCGGAAGCATTTTCCTGCCAGTCTTCCCTCCCACCCTCTGGCAAGGTAGGACGCCCCACATTGACACAATTAAAGATTGGGGTCGGAGCAGTGGGAGGTGTCATGGGCTTGTTAGTGTGCAAGCCAATTCTAACCTTAATATATACAAGAAGATTTGGTCTTTTTAACATTAGTGAATGGAGCAACCAAAAGTTGTTTTACAGTTGTTTGCATTATGGTTCACAATCAGCTTACGTGGGGCGCAGCAAAATCACACACACAGAACTGGTATAGCACAGATCATAAGACCATACGACACAGGAGCAGAATTAGGCCACTCGGCCCATCGAGTCTGCTCCGCCATTCAATCATGGCTGATATTTTTCTCATTCCCATTCTCCTGCCTTCTCCCCATGACCCCTGATCCCCTTATTAATCAAGAACCTATCTAACTCTGTCTAAAAGACACTCAGTGTTTTGGCCTCCACAGACTTCTACGGCAAAGAATTCCACAGATTCACCACCCGCTGGCTGAAGAAATTCCTCCTCATCTCTGTTTTAAAGGATCGTCCCTTTAGTCTGAGATTGTGTCCTCTGGTTCTTTTTTTCCCTACAAGTAGAAACATCCTCTCCACGTCCACTCTATCATAGAATCATCATAGAATTTATAGTGCAGAAGGAGGCCATTCGGCCCATCGAGTCTGCACCGGCTCTTGGAAAGAGCACCCTACCCAAGGTCAACACCTCCACCCTATCCCCGCAACACCACCCAACACTAAGGGCAATTTTGGACACTAAGGGCAATTTATCATGGCCAATCCACCTAACCTGCACATCTTTGGACTGTGGGAGGAAACCGGAGCACCCGGAGGAAACCCGCGCACACACGGGGAGGATGTGCAGACTCCGCACAGACAGTGACCGAAGCCGGAATCAAGCCTGGGACCCTGGATCTGCGAAGCAATTGTGCTAACCACAATGCTACCGTGCTGTCCAGACCTCGCACAATCCTGTAAGTGGCAATAAGATCCCCCCTCATCCTTCTAAACTCCAACGTGTACAGACCCAGAGTCCTTAACCATTCTTCATATGACAAGCTCGTCATTCCAGGGATCATTCTTGTGAACCTCCTCTGGACCCTTTACAAGGCCAGCACCTCCTTCCTTAGGTACGGAGCACAAAACTGCTCACAATACTCCAAGACGAAGGCAGCAGATACATGGGATCACCACCACCTGGAAGTTCCCCTCAAAGTCTCTCACCATTCTGACGTGGAAATATATCGCTGTTCCTTCACTGCAATAAAAATCCTGGAACTCCCTCCATAACAGCACAGTAGGTGTACCTACACTACATGGACTGCAGCGGTTCAAGTAGGCGGCTCACCATCATCTCGGGGGCAATTAGGGATGGGCAACAGCGATGCCCACGTCCCGTAAAAAAATGAATTAAAAAAATATATTAACTGTGCCCCGAAGTTGGGCTACGGATGATCCCAGGAATGGTAGGCCTAACATACGACGAACGTCTGAGGATCCTGGGATTATATTCATTGGAGTTTAGGAGGTTGAGGGGAGATCTAATAGAAACTTACAAGATAATGAATGGCTGAGATAGGGTGGATGTAGGGAAGTTGTTTCCATTAGCAGGGGAGACTAGGACCCGGGGGCACAGCCTTAGAATAAAAGGGAGTCACTTTAGAACAGAGATGAGGAGAAATTTCTTCAGCCAGAGAGTGGTGGGTCTGTGGAATTCATTGCCACAGAGGGCGGTGGAGGCTGGGACGTTGAGTGTCTTTAAGACAGAAGTTGATAAATTCTTGATTTCTCGAGGAATTAAGGGCTATGGAGAGAGAGCGGGTAAATGGAGTTGAAATCAGCCATGATTGAATGGCGGAGTGGACTCGATGGGCCGAATGGCCTTACTTCCGCTCCTATGTCTTATGGTCTTATGGTCATTTATCAGGCTGCCTAAAATAAGTATCAGGCCACTTGCATACGCTATCCTTCACATGTGGTTTAAGGCATTTAAGAAGGAAATCTTGATCAAATACAATGTCATACGTTGGGGACTAATGTTAAACTGAACTCCCATAATCTGTCTATCTTCGCCAATGGAATCCTTGAAAGTTCTGTGGCCCCTGATATTCAGGCAGACATGACCTAAGATAGAGGAGATTCAGTCTCACGTGTAACACTTGATTACAATGGTAGCCAAACAAAATACCTAACATGGAATGTGCTAGCACCAGCAGAGATTCCAAATGCCACACTCCGGGCCCCTGCTTGGGTACACAGAGGGCAGCACGGTAGCACAGTGGTTAGCACTTTTGCTTCACAGCGCCAGGTTCGTTTCCCAGCTTGGGTCACTGTCTGTGCGGAGTCTGCACGTTCTCCCCGTGTCAGTGTGGGTTTCCTCCGGGTGCTCCGGTTTCCTCCCACAAGTCCCGAAAGACGTGCTTGTTAGGTTAATTGAACATTCTGAATTCCCCCTCTGTGTACCCGAACAGGCGCCGGAATGTGGCGACTAGGAGGTTTTCACAGTAACTTCATTGCAGTGTTAACGTAAGCCTACTTGTGACAATAATAAAGATTGCCTTCTTTCACACCTCTTTCTTTTTTTTAATAAGAGTATTCACCTACCCTGCACGTCTTTTTGAGATGTGGGGGTGAGAATTTGCAAACTCCACACGGGCAGTGACCCGGGGCTGGGATCGAACCCGGGTCCCTGGCGCTGTGAGACAGCAGTGCTAACCCACTGCGCTACCGTGGCGCCCATCCCTTCCTCATATATAATCAACATTTTCTGCAAGCTGTTCTGAACTTGCTAAAAGAATAAAAGAGGGTGGGGAAAAAAGCCCCTTCCATCGCCGCAGTACACATTCTAGCCTTGTGAAATCCTCATTATTCATCATTTACTCCTTAAATACCTGAAGAGAATGTCTCGTATTTCAACAGTGCTCTCAGTTACTTGGCGCATTTCGTATTTCATCCATCTCCTTGACAGTAACCTCCATGTTGTGTCCGCCCTCTGGCATTCTCCACCCCACTGATGTATGATAAGGGTGAGCTACTCGAGCTCTGCATTCCACTGTCACTTACACATCATTGAAGGAAACAGCCCACTTAACAGCCTACCTCCAATACTCTTCAAATGCTTTCACTGGTTTCCAATGTACTTAATATAAAACCTCTTGTTTCCCAGGGTGGGAATAGCACTTACATGTTCTCAGTTGAACTGTGTGGAAAGCCCCTCCAATTCCCCACTCAATACCAATACACAGTTTACTCAATCTTATTCATATATAATTACATGGAAAACACATCACAGAAAGAGTATATTCGGCCCCTCCACTAGCGCCTCCTCCTATCCCTCCTTCCTCTTCCATTCCTGCAGTATAGTTTTCTAATCCTTTCTCCCTCATTTATCTAGTCTCCCCTTAAATGCATACAAAGAACAAAGAAGAAAGAAAAGTACAGCACAGGAACAGGCCCTTCGGCCCTCCAAGCCTGCGTCAACCATGCTGCCCGTCTAAACTAAAATCTTCTGCACTTCCGGGGTCCAGATCCCTCTATTCCCATCCTATTCATGTATTTGTCAAGACACTCCTTAAACGTCACTATCGTCCCTGCTTCCACCACCTCCTCCGGCAGCGAGTTCCAGGCACCCACTATCCTCTGTGTAAAAAACTTGCCTCGTACATCGCCTCCAAACCGTGCCCCTCGCACCTTAAACTTATGCCCTCTAGTAATCTTTTCTATGCCCTCTCGCATCTTTTCTATTTGTCTTGATCAACCACTTCCAAAGCGGTTAGCGATATTCGCAAGCACCAGTCTCTGGGTAAAGAGATTCCTCCTGAATCTGATTTGATATTGAAATGTATTTGGTTTCTTGGTAACTGCCAGATATGGATGACGCCTGGTTTTGTTCCTCCCTCACCGCAGAAAATTCAGTTTCAACAAGTGGGTGGGCTTTGAATGAATCAAAATCTCGCCCAGTCTCTTCGCATCTATTCTATCAAAAGCTTGGCTAACTCCTAAAGTCCTTCATTAGATCGCCGCTCAACCTTCTGTTTCCAAGAGACAAGTGCCCCGGCCTGTTCAGTCTTTCCTGATTGCTCTGACCTCGTAGTTCTGGTATAATCCGTGAAGATCTTTTTTGAACTTCCTTCAGTGCCTGTGCGGGATTCTCCAGTTCCCCCAGCCGCGGGTTTCTCGGTGGCCCGCCGTTCGCTGGTGGCACGATTCTATAATCCTGTCGCTTGTCAATGGGAATTCCCATTGAAGCCACCCCACACCGCCGGGAAACCCACGGTGGGGGGGGGGGGGGGGGGGGGGGGGGTGCGCTGCTGGTGGGAACAGTGAATCCCAGCAGCAGGAGAAATCCAGCCCCTGTTTATTCACTTTGCAACTTGCCGACCAGACTTGTGTAGGTTGCTCCAAATGTGGTCCAGTCAGGGTTTGAGGCAAGTTTAGTATAATTTCTTTGCCTTTCAATTCTAGCCATAGTACATCCTTTTTGTACTCCCATTTTTCTTTACTCCGTTCTCCCATTTAGCATCATATTTTCCATGTAATATGATGACTTCCTCGTCTTTCTTTCCAAAATGTAATGCTTCACATTTATCTGTGTGGAAGTTCATTTGGCAATTGCATGCCAACTCCACAAGTCGATTGATTTCTTCTTGTAGTTTTTCTCCTTGGCGTTGGCCGCTTGTCCAAACCTACTTCGGCCGCAAATTTAGAAATCGTGGCCAAACTTGTCCAGACCCTTCCATTGGCAGGAGCTTCCTGTCCCGCCAAAGTCAATGGTCTCCCAGATGGCTCAGCGCATCCGCCGTTGAGGACACCGCCACGGTGAGGCCAGAAACTCCTGCCCCGTGTCTTTGAATCCAAAGTTTAAATTGTTAATATGAAGCGTGGACCACATTGGCACCAGCACTCATCCCACTTGTCATCTTCCGCTACTCTGAATAGCAAGCTACCCTTTACCCCTACTCTCTGCTTTCTGTCCTTCAACCAACTCTTAAGAGCCAAAGTTAAGGGTCTGAATGCAGGTAGCATTCAAAACAAAACAAAATAGAGATTTAGCAAATCGAGATTAAGAAGTACAGTCTAATAGCCATTACAGAGACATGGCTACATGATGGCATAGACGAGGACCTGAATACAAACGGATATGTGACTTTTAGGAAGAACAGGAAGTTAAGAAAAGGTGGAGGGCTGTTTCTGTTAATTAAAGATGACATTAGCACAAGAGGGGAGTGTGGTAGCATGGTCCCTTTAAGGCATTGGGCTCCATGGACCATATGACCGACTCGGATGCCAATCACGTGGGAGCGCGCAAACCCTGGCCAATGGGGAGTTTGCGTGGGGCCCTGGGAGCAGGACCGCAGGCAGTGTAGACAAGGAAGCCAAAGTGTTAAGACCTGTTGTGTAGTGTTCTGTGCCTGTTATCTATCTGCCTTTGCCTTGCATCAACAAACCCTTTTGTTAGCTATTAGAAGCCTCCAGCGTATGTCTCGAGCCACCACATTGGCGACGAGGTAAAAATTTGCGATCGCAGACATTGTGATTCGAGGGGAAAAAAAGGAGCAGTTGCGAAAGTAGAGAAGCTCCAGCAAAAGTTGGAATCAATTAAACCATGATTATAAATGCCTATCATTGGGAAATTAGACACTTTTGACCAAGGGATTGAGTCATGGAGTCAGTACATCGAATAGTCCCGGTTCCTCTTTTCTGTGAACGGGATCACAGGCGAGGACAAGCAGAAGCAGGTATTTCTGACAGTTTGCAGGCCCCAAACACATAATTTGATTAGGAACCTCAGGAGGCACCCGACTCAAAGACATTTGACCAGATAGTAAAATTGGTTGAAGAACATTACAACACAAGTCCATTGATTATCCTCAAACGTTATAAGTTTAACTCTGCAGTGAGGGACCATGAAGAGTCTGTCTCAGCTTTCATAACCAACCTTCGCCAACTTGCTGAGCTCTGTGAATTTGGCACCGCGCTTAGCGACATGTTGAGTGATCGGCTGGTTTGGGAGATCCATCACCTCACTATCCAGAAGGGGCTTCTGGCGGAGACTGCGATTACATTGGAAAAAAGTGATTGAGATAGCTCCGGCGATCGGGGTGCGCGACAAACGTGCCACTGAACTCCAAAGCATGACTGAAGGGCAGGTTAACCAAGTATGGGACAGTCTAGCCGCGGGTCTGCGGAAGAATCAACAGGCACAACTCAGAGCCAGACATGGTCCTTGGAACAGAACCAGAATCCAAGGAGTGGGAAGGAATCAGATCGTCAAACCGAATACAAGATGGACTGCTATCGTTGCGGGAGGGGGACCATCCCCAGGAGACCTGCCATGTTTTGGAGTTTGTGTGCTTCCATTGCAACTGAAGGGGGCACACTCAAAGACGTTGCTGCATGAGGAAAAATGAACCAATACAGAAATCAGCAGCAATCCACAGCGCCACTGAGGAGAATTCTGGAGAACAGAATTTGATGCATTGGTTGAATTCAATGAAACAGCTCCAATTGAAATCATCTTAAGGATAAATGGTAGGTCCTTTAAAATGGTAGCCGACACCGTGGTTTTGGTGCCAAGAGTGGATGAGCAGACGTTCCAATATCTGAGTGCAGGAACACAGAGCGGGATTCTCCGCTGGCTGACAGCGAAATTGGGAAACACGATTGGGAGGAGAATCGGCTCTGATGCCGAAATCGGGGCGGGCGCCGATTCGACGGCAAAGCGCAATTCTCCGTCACCTCGACAGCGGCGTCAATGCGTTCTGGAGCACACGGACAGTAAACCCCATTTGCATATCATTAGCGGGCCCAACCCGGTACTCTCTGGGGCCTCCGCGATGCTCCGCCTCCGATGGGCCGAGTTCCCGACAGCACGGTTCACTTGTGCTTTTAAAGATTGTGAAACAGGTGTCGGGGCTGATGAGGGAGAGAGGAGGTAGACACAGAGAGGCGCGACTGTGGGCTGCTGGGCCGGACACTGACCGGGCTGGCTGGTGTGGGGGGCCCTACCAGGGCCGGGGGGAGGAGAGCGTGACGGGGGAACAGGCTGAGTGGCCGGGGCAACCCCCCCCCACTGGACTGGGGTGGTGCCCAGGCACGGACCGCCATCGCCGCAGCCTGCAAGGCAGCCCACTGACCACCCACCTTGGCTCCTGGATGTGCAGAGTGACACTGGCTTCATGGCTGCCCCCACACACCACCCTCCGCCATACCCCTCCCCAATACGGCCATTGCAGGGTTATGCACACAGTAGAACTACGAGGACACCAGGCGGGGGCCGTAAAGCGTGCCGCTGGCATGGACAGCTCCAGCCGACGTTACCCCTGGCATCAGGGACAGCTGCCAGGGCCAGAATCCCCATGGTGATGGGCAATGACGGGGCCAGGGGTGCAGAGATGGGAGCCGGGGCGGGGGACATGCGGGGGCAGAGCCCACGGTGCCAATTGGGTCCACCATGTAGCCCGTTGTACCTGGTTGGGCATGGGGGTACGTACCATGCTAACATGTCAGCCTTGCACCCCCCAGAGCCAATGGATATTGGAAATCAACCAGCAATGGTGGCCTTCCTGCTAGTCGCCACAGCCCTGGGGGGGACGCACTGAGGCTGGAGGAGCTGGAGCCGCTTGAGGAGGAGGAGGATGCTGCGTTAGTGGAGCCTGCCCCAGAGGAACAGGAGGCAGCCACTCAGGATAAAGAGCTGGCCGCACAACAGGCTGAGGAGGTGCCAAGGAAGCGCCGCATGAGACCTCACGTGTACCAGCAGTGCCTGTCATTCGAGGACCTGCAGGATCGGACATGCTGTCGAAGAGTCCAGTTGAGCAGGGAGACAGTGCGACATATCTGCAAGATCACGGTGCATTTGGCACTGCGGGGGTATGGGGGAGGACATCCGCTCCTGGTGGCCGTCAAGGTGACGGTCGCCCTGAATGTTTACGCCACCTTCCAGATGCCAGGTGGGGATCTGTCTGGGATCTCACAGACTTTAGTGCACAGGTGCATCCGTGCCATCACTGAGGCCCTATGTGCCCAGGTGGCACAATACATCAAATTCAATGTGGATCGAGCCCATCAGAATGCTCGAGCAGCGCCATTGCCAAGTAGCCCCGGGTCCAGGGGGTGATCGATGGGATGCATGTTGCCCTACGAGCACCTGCAGATGACAGGCCGCTCTGCACAAACCGAAAGGGGTTCCACTCAATGAATGGGCAGCTGATATGTGACCATCAGCTGCACATCATATACTTCTGCGCCTGATACCCGGGCAGTGTGCACGATGCCTTCATCCTGGCACACTGGATGATTTCTGACATGTTGGCTGGGGGGTTGGCTCCTGGGCAACAGGGGTTATCAACTGCGGTTGCGGCTGATGACACCTATCTGGAGGCCACAGACCAACGCGGAGACCTGCTACAATGATGCCCATACAGCGACCAGGAGCGTGATCGAGCGGTGCTTCGGCCTCCTGAAGATGTGGTTCAGGGTCCTGGACCACTCTGGAGGAGCCCTCCAGTATAGTGCCGGCCTGCTGTGTCCTCCACAACTTCGCACAGCAGAGGGGCGACCTGCTGGAGGAGGAGGATGAACGCCAGTCCTCATCCGACGAGGAGGATGTGGGGGAGGCCGAGGATGTGCAGGACATGGGGACAGGGCAGGCAGGGGAGGTCACACAATGTGTGCAACAGGGACAACGCGCACGGGGTGCCCTGATTGACACCAGGTTTACCGACTGGGGATGGTGGGGGTGGGTGGGGGGACTGCAGGGGCACGGACACCTCATCCCACCCCACACCTCTCCCACCCGTGTACCTGCAACCCCCTCCGTGATACATACCTGCCGCACACGGGGTGTAGGACCTGGGTTGGCAGTAACAGTGGGTCTGGTCCATGGGATGGGGGATGATGACAACATGCTCTTCGATGAGCACTGCATCAGATTCCCACCCCCAACTCTACCCATCCCCCCCGCTCCCCCCCCCCCCTCACCCCTTCTGCGGCCAGCCCACACCAGCCCACCCCTCACACCCATCTGACAGAGTACGAGGCAGATTGTAACATTGGGCACAGGTGTTTTAATGCGCAAAAACATATGCAGCTTTGTGACCTATCCCCCTGTTGCTAAACTGTGCCCGGCACTCCTGCCAACTTAAATGATGACTAACTTTCTGGCCTCATGGGCCCTAACGCTACGTCTAGGTGGATCCCCAGATGGGAGGCGGCCTGCTGTGATTCCCGCCTTGCGATCTGGGTTCCTGTTGGCGGGTGTCTTCTGGGGCGACTGGGCCTGGTTGGGCCCGGTTACTGCTCGGGTGTCCCAGGTGGAGTGGTGCTGCCCTGTTGTGGCCACTGCCCATGTGATGCGTCAGGCTCAGGAGGGGGGAGGGGGATAGGTGTGAGGGGGGGGGTGAGTCCAAGTTGCTGCGATGCTATGGCACCTCCCCTGCAAGAGTTACTGGCACAGGAGACTGGCGCACGGGGCACCCGACAGCCCCGAGGCTACTCCACGGGACGGGGTGCGAGCGGGGCTAACCCCGGAGTCTCTCCTGCCAGTGCTGGAGGCCGCTTCCATCTCGGCCACGCTCATGGCCATGGAGACCAGAGAGTGGACCACCTCCGCCTGGGGCTGCGCCACATCACGCTGCGACGGTGCCACCACCTTCTGGGTGTGTGCCACATCAGCCAGTGACTGCGCCATCTCCCTCTGGGACTGGGCCACCTCCCTCTTTGTCTGCGCCACGACGGCCAGCACCTGGGCAATACCGCTGAAGGTCTCAGCCATGGGCCGCTGTGACTGGGTCATGTTCAGGAGCGCCAGCGCAATGTCCAGGTGGTTCTGACACATGGTTGCCTGTGAGAGGGCAGCCCTGTCCTGGGCCTCGGCCACCGCCTGCACAGATTGCCCAGACATTTTGATCCATGACCGAAACCTTTGCCTCGAAGGCCTCCACCGCGTAGGACACCCCTGCGGTGTTGGCCTGGGTTCTGGGTGGCACGCATGGTCAACACCACTTCTTGCTCCTGTACCTGGTTGGACTCCTCCAACTGCACCTGCAGGTGCTGGATGCCAACCAATAACCCCTCATGTAGTCTTGGCTCTGTGACTGCAACTCCATTCCAGAAGCCCGGCAGCTAGTCCCTGGGGTTGGCCCACCCTCTGACCGTCCACTCCCTCGGGAGTTCCTACCTCCACCTGCTGTACCGGAGCAGCTGTGTGGTGCGCATCAGATAGTGTCCCAGGAGCCTCTGCATTAAAGTGCCCAACCGAGGTGAGTGGCCCTGGGCTGGTGGACTGTGTTGGAGACAGCTGTGACGGGGAATCAGTGTCGCCCTCAGACTCGAGCTCCGGGATGTCCTGTGATTCAGGTGGCGGGCTCCTGTCCATGTCGGTGTTGTCCTCGATGCTGGTCAGCACCTGGTCCTCTGGCTGTGGCTGGGATCGGAGGATACCAGAAGGACTGGCTCATCACCAGCAGCTCCTGCAAAACACAAGACAACACGCGGGCCTGGGGAGGGAGTGGGGGTGGTGGGGGTGTGACAAAGCCGCATCTTGAAGTCGGCACACGGGACAGGGATCGACAGGTGACCGCCGGGGCCCTCTGGCCACAGAGCCCCCCAGAAGATGCCCGCCAGGGGCATTGAAGGCCACGGGACGAGGTAAGCAGCTGGCTGCCTCCCCCTCTGAAGTGCATCCTGGGGATACACCTAGACGCAGCTGAAGAGCTTGGACGGTGAAGCATGTCGAAGATCACTGAAAGGGCACTGGGAGGGAGGTATGTAGAGAGCAAGTAGGGGAGTGTGCGTTGGGGAGGGGGTGCGGGGGAGGGAGGGTGGGGAGAGTGGAGGGGCACCATCAGGAGGGTGGGGCTGTGGTGTACACTTGTCCGCAACAAATTTGAAAATCCTCATCACAACCAGTGTGACGCCTTTGACTCTTTGTTCCGCGATGTGGGCTGACCGTCAATCCTATCCCCCCAGACATGGGGGCCTGGCCACCCCCCTGCACTCCCCCCCCCCCCCCCCCCCCCCTCAACCCGGCGCACTCTGTCAATGCACACCCGGCCGCAGTGGGGCCCTGATCACCGGACCCTTCACCCCAGACATCCAAACAGAATGGCGCCACACCCTGGGAGCGGACATGTGCCTCGGGCTGGGGCCCAACCCCGAGGTGTTCGGATGTTGGCTGCTGTGTATGTGGTGTTGCCTCCCGCAGTGTTCAAGCACAGTGTCCAGGCATCACGGTCTGATTGGGATGCTCGGCAATGACTCCCACATGCTACATGGCATGCTTACCACTGGGATCCACTTGGGATGTGTGAAGTGCTTGCTTAACTATGATTGCCAATTCCCTATTAGAAATAGCCTCCAGCCGCACGGCCAGAGGCCTCCGCGGTCAGTAGGAGCAATGGATGGTCAGTGGGGCAGACAGGCAGTGACTATGGTTGTTCCCGGAATGGGTACACATGATCCAGGGCTTGGCATGGAGGACCCGCGCATGGTTGCCCCTCCAGAAGAGATGCCCCAGCTCCGTTGCCCCCCCCCTGCCCTGATAGCCCCAACCCATCATGGCAGCACACACCAACCAGGATTGCCTCCGCCCCACCTCCTCCAAGCACAGGGGCATCAAGCCCAGTGCCCCAGGCTCATTGCCGGTGAGCAAAGATGTCTACTCACCTCCTAGGTTCTCCTTCCCCCAGGTTCGGCACCAGTGTGACCACTTGCTGGAGAGGCTGCTGGATATGGGATGGCTCCCGTTAATTGTACGGAAATAGGGCTAAAGTGGTGATGATTGGTATCTTGCCATGCTACAGCGGGATTCCGATTTCGCCTACGGAAGTGGGCCGGTTGCATTGCAAACGGTTTGGCGCCCGGCGCGGTTCTGGTTTTTGGCCCCTCCTGCTATTCACCGACCTTATCGTGCTCTGGCGTGAGCACAACGTGGCCATTGAATCGCACCCATAATATCCTGAGGGGTCTTGACAGGGTGAATGTGGCGAGGATGCTTCCTCGTGTGAGAATATAGAATTAGCGGCCACTATTTAAATATAAGGGGACACCTATTGAAGACAGAGGCGAGGATTTTCATTTTCTCAAGAGTACAGTGAGAATTTGAGGTAGAACCTTTAAATATCTTTCAGCCTGAAGTATCTTTCATGCTGAAGTCACTGTCCGTGTGGAGTTTGCACCTTCTCCCCGTGTCTCACCCCCCACAACCCAAAGGTGGATTGGCCACGCTAAATGGCCCCTTAACTGGAAAAAATAAGAATTGGATACTCTAAATTTTAAAAAGAATTTTAAAAACAAATGGGAAAGCAAAGAAGAACAATGAAATAAAACGATCAAGAAACATAAAACACAATCTGAACATATTCCACAGGTGCAGGTGTGAGGAAAGGAAAGATCGGATGGCAAATATGATTTGTCGAGATAAAATGGAAGGCAAAATGGTCGGATATTAATTAATTATCCTACATCATTACCCTCGTTTTTTTTCCCTCATGGCTTGGCTCATTGACGGTGCTTCATTAGTGTTTAGTTTGTCCCTGTTCTTTAGTGGAATATATTTTTCCTGGGGCTCGACAGAGCTCTGTTTTGAATGTTGCTTGTTCTTTTTTCTTTTTTTTAATATAAATTTAGTGTACCCAATTCATTTTTTTCCAATTATGGGGCAATTTAGTGTGTTCAATCAACCTACCCTGCACATCTTTGGGTTGTGGGGGTGAAACCCACGCAAGCACGGGGAGAATGTGCAAACTCCACACGGACAGTGACCCAGAACCGGGATCGAACCTGAGACCTCAGCGCCGTGAGGCAACAGGGCTAACCCACTGCGCCACCGTGCTGCCCGAATGTTGCTGTTCTTAATCATTTTTTGCCAACACCGCTGCTCATTTCCGTTCCTGGGCTCTACCGTGCCCACCCCCCCTCCAAATCAGCACTTGTCCAAACAATTGTGGGCAGCATGGTAGCATAGAGGTTAGCATAATTGCTTCACAGCTCCAGGGCCCTGGTTCGATTCCCGGCTTGGGTCACTGTCTGTGCTGAGTCTGCACGTTCTCCCCGTGTGTGCGTGGGTTTCCTCCGGGTGCTCCGGTTTCCTCCCACAGTCCAAAGATGTGCAGGTTAGGTGGATTGGCCATGCTAAATTGCCCTTAGTGTCCAAAATTGCCCTTAGTGTTGGGTGGGGTTGCTGAGTTATGGGGATAGGGTGGAGGTGTGCGGTTGGGTAGGGTGCTCTTTTCAAGAGCCGGTGCAGACTCGATGGGCTGAATGGCCTCCTTCTGCACTGTAAATTCTATCTATGAATTGCCCAATACTTTGCCATGCTTCTCATTTTCTCAGCGATTGTCCTAAATGGCGGTATGTTGTGGTTACGAATGCTGACATGTTCATCTCCTTTCCTTACCTTCTCTGGTTCATTCGCTATCAGCAGTTCCAGTAGAAAGGCCTCTTACATACTGGATTGGAAAGGAGACGGGTCACACTCAGGGCGGTATTTTATGCCCTGCCCCCATGGTGAGTTAAGAGGCAGGGCAGTTACTCGGGCAGGGTGCTGGCAGGTGGGGATCCCGCCACCTTCACACCTCCAGCCCGATTAAGTCTGTGGTGGAAACACCCACGGTGCCTTTTCCACCCTGTTGCCAATTGATGCCCTTAACACAGGTGGAGAAGGTAGTCAAGAAGGCATACGACATGCTTGCCTTCATTGCTCGGGGCATTGAGTATAAGAATTGGCAAGTCATGTTGCAGCTGTATAGAACCTTAGTTAGGCCACACTTGGAGTATAGTGTTCAATTCTGGTCGCCACACTACCAGAAGGATGTGGAGGCTTTAGCGAGGGTGCAGAAGAGATTTACCTGAATGTTGCCTGGTATGGAGGGCATTAGCTATGAGGAGCGGTTGAATAAACTCGGTTTGTTCTCACTGGAACGACGGAGGTTGAGGGGCGACCTGATAGAGGTCTACAAAATTATGAGGGGCATAGACAGAGTGGGTAGTCAGAGGCTTTTCCCCAGGGTAGAGGGGTCAATTACTAGGGGGCATAGGTTTAAGGTGCGAGGGGCAAGGTTTAGAGTAGATGTACGAGGCAAGTTTTTTACACAGAGGGTAGTGGGTGCCTGGAACTCGCTGCCGGAGGAGGTGGTGGAAGCAGGGATGATCGTGACATTTAAGGGGCATCTTGACAAATACATGAATACGATGGGAATAGAGGAATACGGACCCAGGAAGTGTAGAAGATTGTAGTTTAGTTGGGCAGCATGGTCGGCACAGGCTTGGAGGGCCGAAGGGCCTGTTCCTGTGCTGTACTTTTCTTTGTTCTTTGTTCTTAAAGGGTAATAAATGCCCACCTAAGGGCCTCATCTTGCCGCCGCAGGTGGACCTATCACCACATGACAAGCAAACCTACGCAGGTTGGTTGTGGTCTCCCGTGGGCCCTTGTTCAAAGGTACTCAAGAATCAGGCAACAGGAAGGGCAGCCGGAGCCCTCTGAGACACAACCCCCCCCCCACTCTCAGCTCTTGTTGCCAACTCCCTGACACCCTAATCCCCCCCCCCCCCGCCCCCCCCCCCCCCCCCCCACTCCGCACAACCCCTCCTGCCATCACTTACAGCTGGTCTGGGACGTTTCGCGATGCTGGGCCTCCAGTGGATGCACTTCCTGCAGCAGCCATCGTCTCCCTCTGTGGCGCTGCTGAGCAAAAGAGCTGCCAGCCCCTGATAGGCACCTTTGAGGGCATGACCCCCGAAGAATGCCCACTCACGGCCTGTTAATTGCCTGATTGGCTTGTAATCTGTCGGGTGGAGGCAACATGGGTCCTCTCCTGTTGTCACACAAACCTTCCCCAATGGTCAGAACTTCATTCCCTTCGCCCATTGGTCTATCTCTTCAATGCCGGCTGGTATTTGAAATACGTCATGATTATTATTCCATACTTGTTATTCATTTCCTCACCTGTGTGCACATTTATTCCTTCTCCTGCGCCCATGGTTAGGTGGTCAGTAAACTATTTGAATGGTTGATCCTGCATTATCTTTATTCACATGTCATTCTATTTCTGTCTTGCAGATTAAAGAATTATTGGGAAAAAGTTACACAATGCTCAGTGTTTAACAGTGGATTAATTAGTCATTTTAAATCACAGTGCTTGAATAAAAGGTTTCTGTGTGATTAATTAGACAGATTTTATGTTTGCATAAGATCTATGACAAATATACTTGCGTAAATGGCATTGTACATATCCCAGAGGATAATCTCCCGTCTCTCACAACACATTTAACCGTGTTCTACATTTTCTTTGGTTGGGAAAGCAAGTTGTTTTACCAGAGGTTCGGCTAGGTAGGAAATGAATGCACCATTTGCATTAATCATTTTAAATTATTTAAATAAAGGGGAGGATTTAATGTTTTGCAGACGCTCTATTCGCACCTTTCAGTCTGCAGTGCCCCACCGATGCATTCATATTTCAGTGCCTGCTTTACGCTCAAACTTAATGTTGTATGAACCATTAAAATTCACAAGGAGTATCGAACAAATGCTTCGAGACAGCTGACGGAGCACTAAGGCCAGTAGCGAGCGCGGTAGAATGGGAATTACTCACTGCATGCACCTCACAAAATCAATGTTTACTCACTCCCAATGACATACATTAGGAGTGCTTGCACGAGAGCACTCAGTGGAAATGCTAATGTAAAATCAAAGCCTAGACGCACAGCAACTGAAGGCATCAGTCTTTCCTCTGAAGGTAATATTATCAATCCACTGATCAAGGTTGCGATAAACATGCGGGGTGGTTTTTTTCTTTAGAAAGACAGACCCACAGCAATGTGTTTGACTCTAAACTGCCCTCTTTAATGGCCAGGCAAGCCACACAGTTCAAGGGCAATTAGGGATGGTCAACAAATGATGGCCTTTCCAGTGACGCCCACACCCCATGACAGAAGAAAAAAAAAATCAGTTGAATACCTTAAATAAGCCAATTAATTTCTGATAGGGAGCTTGTTTGAGAAACTGTTCAAATCCAGTTAATTGTATCATATATGGCTCATCTCCTGTGGCGTGGCTGCCAGCTACTTTGAATCAAACCAGTGTACGAAGCAATGTCAGTGAGCATTTCGAAAGGTCTACATTAACCATGAGCAGCCAATGTGAATTCATTAAAGATAAGTGATGCTTGATACCTTTAACAAAGTTTTAGGATACGTGACTGGATACAGGAGATGTAGTAGATGTAATATATCTGGCTTTTCAGAAGGCATTGGATAAGCAGTCTCTCAAGTAGATTGTTGGAAAACTTCAGGCCTTTGGTACAAAAGGAATTTTAGAAACCTGGATGGAGAGTTGGCTGGCAGATAGGGAACAACGGTAAGTCAATGGTGCTCGGAATGTAAGACGTGTACCTCTAGAGGGTCGATGCTGGATTTACTGTTATCCTCACCATGTATCAATTATTTGCATTGAGCTACAGAGAAACAGCATCGTGAAATTTGCTGATCATACTGAACTATTGAGCTTGGTAACAGCAAGGGCGGCTGTAAAAGGAAAATGTAAAGAATTTCGCAGATTGGCCGGATGGTTGGGAGATGTAACTTAATGTGGCTAAATTTTGAAAGGAGAGACAAAGGGCTGGATTTTGAATGGGGATCGGGAACCGGACAGGGGGGCTGCTAGCTCCAGGTCCCAACCCCGTGTGGCGAGCATCAGACACGCCCACAGCAAATTTCAACACTCCAGACCAGGTGGCATAGGAACGAGACCTTAATAAGGCCCCTTAATTGCCAATAGTTGGCTTCAGTTGACTGTTTGGTGCTTCCCAGCAGCCCCCATTTAAAATGGCTCAGGGACGGGATTGTGGCGGGAAGTGGTACAGAGAACGGAGGCACCAGGTTATCTGCCCACCACCTAGCCCCAAGCTGGTCCTTGACCGTTCTAAAAATCCAGCCCAAGGAATGGGGGCATACTTTCAATAGAAAACTGCTGAAGATTGTGAATGAACAGGGTAGTAGAATTACCCGCTTACTGTAACTTAAATAGAGCCGCACTTGCACAATGAATAAACAAATGTTATCAGATGCTACCCACATCCTTTCCACTTCTCTATAAATGCATTTACACTACTTAAATAGAAACCTTTATCTTAATTTGACTGGACCTTCAGATGTAGTCACACCTGTTTCTCTGTACCCACAGGCCAATAGCCAGAAGAATATAAAAGCCAACCTGATTACTGATATGCACTGACAATCTAAATTGGTACATTTGCCATCAAAGTCCCAGGCTTCATGCATTTCCAATGCAGATTGTGAAAATCCTTGGCATTCATTTCAAGGGGCATAATTCAGCGGACTTGAGTTAAAGTCCGCCGAATAAGGTCCGCTGAATGGCACGTTTAGCAGGGTGTTGATTGGCGGCTGCAGCGATGAGAAACATCACACTATTCAATGGCATTTTGCCATTTTATTTTTACCTCGGGGAGATTCTCTCCACCGAGGCTGCACTCAGACGGAACTTGCCAGCAGGAAAGGGTCCTCGCAGATCTGGCCGCTATTTTGGAAGGCTGTCCCGAGCTATCCCCACTGTCAGGCGCCCCGCCCCGTTTTTGACCCCACCCGACATACACACCTACCCAACCTTGGAGAGGCCCCGGGGAACTCTCCCACCCACCCCTCTCATCCCCCCCACTACAATGTAAGGCCCCCCCGGGGCCCGATCCCTGGCAGTGTCAACCGTGAACCTGGGAACCCTGGCACTGCCAGCCTGACACCCTGGCGCTGTCTGGTCCACCTGGCAGTGCCACCTAGACACGCAGGTGGTGCCAGGATTGCATTGACAGGGTGCTAGACTGCGGGTGCCAAGGTGCCTGGGTCCCCCCCACCCCCCCACCCCCCGGTGTTGCTACCCTTGGCCCATGTTTGTGGCAACCAGTACTAAATGGTTCCCTAGCACGGTCTCACAGGTGCGCCCACTGAGTCCCAGGCGCCAGGTGAATCTGGTGAACAGGTATTTAAATTAACCCTGTGGTTCATTTAAATATGCTGATCTGGATCCCACCCAGTGAGGGCGAGATCCAGATCGCGAGGTATCACGAGACCCTTTTGAACCTCGCGGGACGTTTCCAGTGTCACAAATATCGCCAGAGGCCTCTCGCGAGATTCAACGGCCTTGCCCTGACACCAAGTCGAGGCCGCTGAATCGCGCCAAATATTTATTAAAATAAATCCTTGCCACATTTGAAATGTCTAACATTCAAAAGTACCTTGGAAGTAAAAAAAAAAGTTAATTTATTATAAATTAATTTCATATTGCTGAAGTAAGGGACGTGCAATCAAAGCTTTTTGTCTTGCACACATAGGACAGATACAAGAAGATCAAATTTCAAAGGAACTACAATTTGCTTCATGCAGTATAAATTGTTGCTTTCTTCGAAATTTGGTATTCTGGCATCTGTCTTGATGAATGCATGAGGAAAAGCTTTGACAGTATGTCTCTCTTGCCAGCAATACTCAAGCTCTGTAGCACCAAGCACTATTTAAATTAATTATGCTCATAATTCAGAGATTCCCAGGATTAACTGGAGTACGCTGAAAGATGCACTTGAATCTCCAAGTTTGCCAGCCTGCCCTGCAGCTAGAATGTGCTGCGGGATGGGATACTCGGGGCAATGTGGGACTTCCACCCTTCACTGGGGTCGAAGCTTCCCCCTACCTCGGGACCTCTCTACTCTGAACAGGCCCCCTAATTTTGAATACCTTCGCCTTATCTCCTCTTAGTCTTCTTCAAGGAAAACAGATCCAACTTCTCTGATCTAGCTTTATAATGGAAGTTCCTCATCCCTGGAATCATTCTCGTGAATCTTTTTTGCACCCTCTCCAATGGTTTCACATCTTCCGAAAGTGCAATGCCTAAAACTGGACGCAATACTCCAGTTGAGGCCAACCTAGAGTCTCATACATATTCAACATGAACCTCTTTGCTCCTGTATTCTATGTTCCTATTAGTAAAACCCCGGATACTACACGCTCCATCAACTGCTCTCTCAACATGTCCTACCACCTTCAATGATTTTTGCACCCACACTGCCAGGTCTCTCTGCTCCCGAGCCTACTTTAGAGTTGTACCCTTTGTTTATACTGTCTCTCCCTGTTCCTCCTCCCAAAATGAATCACTTCACATTTCTCTGGATTGAACTTCATCTGCCATCAGCCCGCCCATCTCACCAATCTGTCTGTGCCCCTTTGAAGGTCTACACTATCCTCCTCACACTTCAACTTCAGCTAGACCGCCATATTCAAGATACTTGGGACTAATTAATAATCTTCCATTATCCTACCAATTCTACAGGGCGGCACGGAGGCACAGTGGTTAGCACTGCTGCCCCATGGCGCCGAGGACGTGTGGTTGATCCGTGTGGCATTTGCACATTCTCCCCGTGTCTGCGTGGGTCTCACCCCCACAACCCAAAAAGATGTGCAGGGTAGGTGGATTGGCCACGCTAAATTGCCCCTTAATTGGGAAAAAGGTAATTGGGTACTCTAAATTTAAAAAAAAATTAAAATCTTACCAATTTCCAGGTCTTGCAGGAGTTGTTGCATTGCTCGTTCTTCCTCAAAAATTCTCAGCTTAGTTGAGCCATGGATATAGCAGTGTGCCACATTTTCTGTGTCTTCCACAAACCATTGGAAAGAAGAGTAATTACCCCACCGTCTCCCTGCCCAACCTGGCAGAAACCAGGTGAGCACTTAGAAAAAAAGATTTGAACGTTCCTGCTTTCTTACCATTTTGGGGAATCGCAACGGCAGCATCCCTAACTCTGGACCAGAATCTCGAGGTTCAAGTCCAACTCCAGGACCTGTTGGCCACGCAAGGACGTACAGGGCCACAGGCCAATCGACTGATAATCAGCTCAGGAATCCCTCCACCGCTTCCACAAAGGGAAAATTGTGGATGTGAAGATATGCGGAAAAGAAAGTATCATTTTCAAATCTGTTGGTATCCAACGCCTGACTGTAGATTCTACAACATCAATAGAGTCACAATGCCATCTTAAACCAGAAGGGAGCAGAGGGTGGCTGCAGTGGCCACCCCAACAGCTACAACCTTGTCAGGGAGGCTTTCCTGGGTCTGTGTAATACTTATATTTGTGGGCGCAGGAGTGCGGTTCTGAGGCCATGGGGAAAGTATATGTCTACCTGCCCCTCTTCCACATCCTGCTTTGGAATCATGACCCCAAGCCCACCTCAGAACAGTTCACCATCTCAGAAGCCTTGTTCACCCATTTATTTCGGGCGGGGAGGCTTCCAGAATTTCTACTGTTACCCACCCAACGCACCTCCTGTTGTGGGCAAAATGTTGGCTGATGGAAAATTGTCGAGGCCCGCCCATTAAAATGGTCTTGGCCTCCCCCTGCCGCTCCTGGATGAGTTGGCCACTTGCTATAGGCTGCGTTCACGTCCGGGAGTTCAAACTCCAACTATGCTCTCAAAAATTAACTCTCTTGAGAAACCTTAAAAGCTCGCTTACTCGTAATCCCCAGGGACAGACGGTATTATCCCAGATCCTGAGCTTAAATGAGAAAGACATTTGTGAGTCATTGTTGATCATACTGAGAGAGCTCATTGACATTAGCGGCAGATTGGCAACAGGCCAACATCAAGTTCACAATCCAAAAGAGTCACCGAACCAACTCAAGCAATGACCGATCCACCAGTTCTGAATCCATTCTATATAAAATAACAGAATTGACTTATCATGAATAAATTGAGGATTGACATTATGTATAACAGCATGGATTGAACAACAGTCGGAGGCACAGATTCTGGCCCTCCGTCCTCCTCGACTTCTCTGAGTAAATGCAGATCCGAGGTAAGTCTGCTGATGTGCTGCAAAAAGACTTCCAAAAGGCTTTAGGTAAAGTTCCACGTGAAAGGCTGTTATTAAAATTCAAGATTATAGACACTCGAGGTGAACCTTGTGAGTGGATAAGAATCCAATTGAGTACAAGGAATGGCCACATGTGTGGAGGGGGGAGGCGGGGAATATCAAATAGGATGGCTCAGAGCTCAGTGTTGCGACTGCTACAGTTTCAAATTTAGGCCAATGCCAAGGGGCAGAAATTCAATCTCATGTGGCCATATTTTCAGGCAAAGTCAAACTAGGAGGGACTTTAGAATCAGTACAGGTAATCCTGAACTGACAGAATGAGTTAAACAACACTTGCAGGTGGACAGAATCTCTCCACCTCCGATTTAAAAATATTCAATGACTCCCCACCTCCATCGCCTTTGGAGTCAGAGGATTCCAACGTCATACAACCCTCTGAGAGAAAGAAGTTCTCCTCATCTGTCTTCGAAGGACGACCAGAGCCACATGAGACATTGCCCTTTCATGGAATTTACAGTGCAGAAGGAGGCCATTCGGCCCATCGAGTCTGCACCAGCTCTTTGAAAGAGCACCCTACCCAAGCCCACACCTCCACCCTACCCCCATAACCCAGTAACCCCACCTAAGGGCAATTTTGGACACTAAGGGCAATTTAGCATGGCCAATCCACCTAACCTGCACATCTTTGGACTGTGGGAGGAAACCGGAGCACCCGGAGGAAACCCACGCAGACACGGGGAGTACGTGCAGACTCCGCACAGACAGTGACCCAGCCGGGAATCGAACCTGGGACCCTGGAGCGGTGAAGCAATTATGCTAACCACTATGCTACCGTGCTGCCCGAAGTGGTGTACAAAGGAAGGAAAAATAGAGAATATGCATACGTCATGGTTGCTATAGAAACACTTAATGATGAAGCAAAAGAAACCTAGAAGTATTAGTCGGTTAAACAGTAAACATGTCCAACCAATACTTGGAAGCAACCAATACTTGGAAGCAATCAACAAAGGCAATTGACTTTCCCTTGCCAAAACAGTAAAATGTCGAGAGGATACAGTGATTAAATATAATGTTCTGATCAAACTCAACCTCAAATACTGCATCCAATTCAGCACAAGTGACAAATTCAAGCCTGGAATTCAGGGAGGTCCAGTTAATCCTTGATATTTGGTGAGACTATGGGCGGTATTCAACCAAAGATACTCTGAGGGCACGATCCTATGGCCACGCTGCATCTGAAAATAAAAGCCGTGAAGTCCCCACTTCCGGAATCTACCTGGCTCACAATACCCCGCGAGATCCAACCTGATCTCGGGAGACGTTGCAATGTAAATCCCACCAGTTGTGGGTGGGATCACTTTTTGGCAAATCTGCACATTAGAGCGAGACAATAACTCTCACTTTAATGTGCAGATTCCGGAGGCCTGAGGCTTTGGGATTCATCCCCTTCACCTCGGATACCTCAGGTGTGCGCCGTTCAGCACTGCCCCCCACAAACGGGTCCCCACCAGACAGAACAGCACGTGGTCTCCCAGGGGATCGGAGGCCCCCAGGTGGTTTCCCTCTGGGCAGGGTGGCATCCGGGCTCTGCTGGTGCCACCTGGGCACCTTGGCCATGCCACTGCCAACCTGGCACCTGGAAGTGCCACCTGGGTGCCATCCTGGCCCTGCCAAGGTATCCAGGTGTCACTGCCAGCTGGTAGGGATGGTGCCAGGTTAGCATTTTTCCGTGCTGTGGATTGGATCCAGGGGTGCCCTGTGCATGTGAGGTCAGGTGTGGAGGGGCCCAGTGGACCTCCTTATGAATGGGTTGGGGCTTTTAAAAATGGCGGCCTGACCTCTTCCTGCACTGATGAATTCTGGCGAGCAGAGCTCCTCAGTAAAGGAATCAGGACTAAGTGCAGCTTCAGCAGGGCGTTCCCCGCTACGGCCCCGAATTGCAACAAAGTCCCGTTAGATAGCGTGGTTTTTCTCGGTTAAATGCACCCGGCTAAATGCACTCGTCACAGGACTTTGTTGCAATTTGGTCAGAACGCACCCAATATGTGCGTCTGTTTACTCTCAGAAAAAGCTGGTGTATCGAAACCATACCATTCATTACATGAATTGTTTACGCTGTCATGTTTGTTTTCCTGTTTTCTCAGATATAGGTACACCCACAGTGCTGTTAGGGAGTTTTCTTTCCAGGCTTTTGACCCAGTGACAGTGAAGGAATGGCACAATATTTCCAAATCAGGATGGTGTGAAACTTGGAGGGGAACTTGCAGGTGGCGGTCTTTCTATATATCTGCTGCTCTTGGCCTTGCAGATGGTGGATGGTGCTGTCGATGTAGCCTTAGAGAGTTGCTACAGTGCAACTTGTAGATACTGCAGCCACTGGGCGTCGGTGGCGGAGGGAGTGGATGTTTAAGGTGGTGAATGAGGTGCCAATCAAGCGGGTGACTTTGTCCTGGAGGGTATTTAGCTTCTTGAGTGTTGTTGGAGCTGCAATCATCCAGGCAAGTGGAGAATATTCCATCACACTCCTGGCTTGTGCTTTGTAGCTGGTGGACAATCTTTGGGGGGAATCAGGAGGTGAATTACTCACTAGGGAATGTCCCCTCAAGGCCCCCTCACTAGCCTCTAATCAGCTCTTGTAGCGACAGTATTTATATGGCAGATCCAGTCCAGTTTCTGGTGCACTGTTTCTAGGCAGTGCGGCGTTCGCTAGCGTCCAGATTCTCTGCTCCCGCCACTTGTCAATGGGATTTCCCATTGAAGCTAGCCCACGGAGCCGGGAGCCGGGAAACCCACGGGCAGGGGTGCGCTGCTGGCGGAAACAGAGAATCCCAATGGCCAGGGAACTGCAGCCGATATCTGTAAGGTAAAGAATCACACTGAGCTATGTCACAGAATAATGGAGGGTGGGTCTATTCGTGCATTAGCCGAAGCAAAAGTGTATACAGTTGAATAAACAAATGTGTTTCCAATTTCACACCTCCGAAAACACGAAAGTAACTGCCTTGCCCCTCTCCGCCCCTGCACCCCAATTACACAAGTGATGTAATTAGAATTTTAAATAGGAACATAAGGAATTGCAGCAGAAGTAGGCCATTTGGGCCCTCTGAAATAGCCTAGCCCAGCCAGCAGCGACGCCCACATCCCATGAATAGATATAGAACATCCCCCATCCATGAACAATGTCCCTCAGTTTATTTGATTTCATTGAATTGGTTATTGATTTCTTTAAAATAGGAGTGGGATATTTGGCATGCTCCCCCATTCAATAAGGTCATAGAATCACTCCAGTGCAGAAGGAGGCCATTCAGCCCATCGAGTCTACACCAAACCTCTGGAAGAGCACCCTACCGAGGTCCACTCCCCCACGCCATCACCACAACCCCACCCAACCTGCGCATCTTTGGGCACAAAGGGACAATTTAGCGTGGCCAGTCCATTTAACCTGTACAGTTTTGGACCATGGGAGGAAACTGGAGCATCCGGAGGAATGCACGCAGACACGGGGAGAACGTGCAGACAGTTCTCCACACAGGCAGTCACACAAGCCTGGAATTGAACCCGGGTCCCTGGTGCTGTGAGGCAGCAGTGCTAACTACCTGTGCCACCGTGCCACCCCCAAGTTTGATTTGCTTGTGGAATCAACTCCACTTTCCGCTGACCCCCAAACCTTGGCTCCATTGCAGGTCCAAATTCTGGTCAAACTCAATCTTGAATATTCAATGATCCATCCTCCACTGCTCTCTGTCCATAGAATCCTTCAGATTAATGGTCAACTTCCAAGAGAAGACATTCCTCCTCCTTCTCTCCAGCTTAAATGTGAGACCCTTTGCTTTGAAATTGTGCCTCATAGTCCTGGGTTCCACCATGAGAGGAAAGATCTTGTCAGCATCGACCCTGTCAGGTCCCTCAGAATCTCATCGGTTTCAACAAGATCACCTCTCTTTCTTCTGAGCTCAATTAGTATAGGGCCAAGCCGTTCAATATTTCCTCATAAAATAAATGCTTCGTCCCAGGAATCAACCGAGTGCGCAATGAACCAGATTTTCTGAGGGGAAACATGCATGGACTACATGATTCGAAGATGTTTGCAGGATTTATGAGATGGTCACGGAAGGCAGGGAGCACTTGTTGTGATACAGCACAGCGAAGGTGCGCCAGGCTGCTTCATCGGATTGTTGAATGAGGAAAGATTGGGTCAATTAGGCCTGCGTTTGTAAGAATGAGAGGGGGTCTAATTGAAACGTATTAAATTCTGACAGGGCTGGACAGACTTGATGCAAGAATGATGTTTCCTCTGACTGGAGAGGTGGGTGTAGAACAAGGGGTCACAGCCTCAGTATAATGGGGGGGGGGGGGGGGGGGGCATTCAGGACTGAGACGAAGAACAATTTCTTCACTCGGAGGGTGGTGAACCTGTGGAGTTCTCTACCGCAGAAGGCAGTGGAGGCCAAGTCACTGAATATGTTTAGCAAGGAAATAGAGAGATTTCTAGACTCTAAATGCTTCAATGGTTAAGGGGTCTGAGCAGGAGAACGACTTTGAGATCGAGGATCAGCCATAATAATAATGAATGACATATCAGGCCCGAGGGGCTGAATGGTCTACTCCTGCTCCTGTTTCCTACGTTTGAGCCTCGCAGGTATGGGCTGCTGCCTGATGGCACTTAGACAAGTCTTGATTGAGAGTAAACATATCGTATTCAACCAAAATAGGAATCACACAGAAGCATGGTTAGTCTTCATCCAATGTCTGTGTGCTTTAAGCAGGGTCCACTGGATTGCAATTAACCCTGGAGTGATTCATCATCTCCCTAATGATGGCGATCAAAGACCAATTGTTGTGCCCCTAAAATTAGATAACTCAGCACAAACTGAAAGTTGAACCCAGGATGTTCCTAGTCTGTGTGGTTGAGTTTTGTAATGGGCGGTGCTTTTACCAGCTCAATTGAGCTTATAAACTCAGTGTACAACTAGTGTGTTTTCTTCACTGAATGTCATTGGTACACGTATTAAAGTGCTGCAAGTTGAAGGTATAAACTGGTAAGCCTTTGATGGATGGGTAACACTCCCACCAGATTGGCAAGGGTTGGCATCACAGAATGACCTATAATGCAAGTGAACCTGACACGATTAGGATCTAGTTCTGCCAGTTCTTTGCCAGGTGGCACAGTAACACAAGAATAATTGAAGGCGCAAAGTGTCATTTCAGTTTACAAACAGGCTACGTGAGCTGGTCAAAAGTGGCTCTTAAAGAAGGGATGAAATTTAGGATAAAAGCAATGCTAAAATGTTATCTTGTTAATGGGCGATAGATCTTGGGCCGGGCCCTCCAGTCCCCAGCCGTGTGTCTCTTGGCAGTGCGCCGTTCGCTGGTGGCGGGATTCTCTCTTCCTGCCGCTTGTTAATGGAATTTCCCATTGAAGCCACTCCACGCTGCCGGGAAACCCACGGGCCGGGGTGCGCGTGAAAGAGAATCCCAACAGCTGGAGAATTCCGGCCATCCCATTTCTTCCTATAAAATGATTAACGCACTTGTTCTGCATGTTTATTAATGTCATAAACCCAGCTAACACTCAGGAATCTCTAAATCCGAAAACGGAAATGTAACAATGATTCAGGACATTGGATTCTTCACTTGCATGCCGAGCTATAATTCCGTGAAAGAGCTACTTTCCAAGTACATTCATTTCTCCTTTATCCCCTTTGAGTTTCATGCTTCACTCCTAATGGAGTTGATTCAGTGAATGATGAACGGTCGGCCAGAATGATGGAGGTTCAACTCTCCCCTTCTGTAACAAAATGCATAAGCTTAAGCATACTTAAACTATCTTTGCTCATCATGGCATTCCACAGGTTGTCATGAGTGACAACGGTCCATGTTTCAGATGTCAGGAATGGAGGGGATTTGCGCAGAAGTACGGCTTCAAGCATGTCACATCCAGTCCTTTATATCCACAGTCAAATGGAAAGGTACAGAAAGGTGTTCAAATAGTAAAACAATTACTTTAAAAAATCGATGGACAGCCAGGATGATCCATATCTAGCATTGCGCAGTAATCGAGCCACAAAATAAAACATCAACTGCAGTCTCAAAAGAGGAAGCCGAAGAGATGCTATGATAGGTCAACCAGGTCTCTACAACCTTTAGAACACATTGATACTGTAAGGGTGGGGGATCCTGATGGCTGGTCAAAGTGTGCGAAGGTGACACAGAAGATAGGTCCAAAGTCCTATACAGTCGTCACAGAACAAGGACAGGTACTCAGGAGGAACAGAAGAGCTTTGTTAAAAATTCAACAACCTGTTACTTCACTGTCAATAGATAATAGGCGGGATTCTCCCGAATCAGCGAGATGGCCCGACGCCGGCGTAACAAACGGCGCAAACCAGTCCGGCATCGGGCTGACCGGAAGTTGCTGAATTCTCCGCACTTCCGGGGCTAGGCCGTCGCCGGAGGGGTTGGCACCGCGTCAGCCGGCGCCGAAGGGACTGCACGAGTTAGCGCGTGCGCAGAATCGCCGGCGTGGTTCAGTGCATGCGCAGACCGGCCGGCGTATTCTGCCGCATGCGCAGGGGGAGTGTCTTCTCCGCGCCGGTCATGGCGGAGCCCTACAGCGGCCGGCGCGGAAGGAAGAAGTGCCCCCCTGCGGCACAGCCCCGCCCGCAAATCGGTAGACCCCGATCGCGGGCCAGGCCACCGTGGGGGCCCCCCCCGCACCGCCTCGAGGACCGCACCAGCCAACTTACCTGCCAGGTCCCGCATGTGGGACCATGTCCAATCCACGCCGGTGGGACTGGCCAGAAACCGACGGCCGCTCGGCCCATCAGGGCCGGGAGAATTGCCGGGGGGGCTGCTGCCAACGGCCCACGACCGGCGTGGCGTGATCCCCGCCCCCACCCGAAAACCGGCACTGGAGAATACGGCAGCCGGTGTCGGAGCAGCAGGGCGGGATTCACGCCGCTCCCGGGGATTCTCCGACCCGGCGAGGCGTTGGAGAATCCTGCCCATGGTGTGTGAAAACTTTGGTTTATCCAAACCAACGCAACCTGAACAAGAATCAAGAATCAACAGAGGCATCTTCAGAGCCACTAGACGGTCAAGCAGATTTGGCGGTACAACAAAAGCTTAGCAGGTCACCGAGACATTGAAAGAAGCCTGACAGACTGAATCTAGTGGACATCGTAATTGTAAATAATCATGCTATGCATATTATAAGTATGATAATTGTTTGAAATGATGTATACGATCACAGAATCATAGAATTAACAGTGCAGAAGGAGGCCACTCGGCCCATAGAGTCTGCACCGGCCCTTGCAACAAGCACCACACAAAAGCCAACCCCTCCATCCCCGCAACCCAGTAGCCCCACCCAATCCTTTTGGACGTTAAGGGCAACGTGGCATAGCCAATCCACCTAACTTGCACATCTTTGGAGGAAACCCACGCAGACACGGGGAGAACGTGCAGACTGCACAGTCAGTGACCCAAGCCGGGAATCGAACCTGGGACCCTGGAGCTGTGAAGTGACAGTGCTAACCACTGTGCTACCATGCCGCCCCAATCTAAAGGGGATGTAATGATATGCATAAGCAATTCTGTATGTTAATATGTTAGACCTCCAACCAACAGGGGGCAGTAGAGCTACACCACGTGACACTGCAACCTCGGGGAGTCTGAGTGAGGAGTCGTCGTGGATAGTCGACCTTTGTATTAGCTCTCGTATTCTAGTTGTTAACAGTTTACAGTTCGTTAGTAGTATTAGAATTGTTTTCTATCTGCATTATTGTAATTTAATAGATCTTAACTAGTCACGAACTGACATTCTTTGGTGCACAGACTCAATCATTGCAACGTACTAGAACGTAACACCTTCCTCCAGAGATGTCAGCATTAAATCCAGGCTGAGACTCCAGTACCTCACTGAGGAGGTGCTGCTGTGTTGGAGGCACTGCCTTTTAGACAGGGCATTTGACTCAACCATCCCTCCCCTGTGTAAAATATCCCATGGCACCATGTTTGAAGAAGAGCAGGGGTGTGCTTCCCCAGTGTCACCATCCCTCATCCGACATCACTGGGGGGGATAAATTGATCTGGCCATCACCAGAATGCTGTGGGATCTTGCTGTGCAAGAATTGGCCTACGACGCTTGCACTTCATTGATTGTAAAAGTGCTTTGCAATGTCCTTGTGAAGGGCACTATTAATTCTCCCCGCCATGTTGGTCTTAGCAATTCTGGACAGTTACAACTGACTTGCAAGCATACTCCAAACTACCTGATTCTTATGTAACACTTAGCTGAGCATATTATGAGGCGGATCAATGGTGGCTGACAACTTCAAGCCATTTTCGATTCCCCTTGGTAAGCCAAGAAGGATTGTTCTTAATCATAGAATAGAATCATAGAATCCAAACAGTGCAGAAGGAGGCCATTCGGCCCATCGAGTCTGCACCGACCCTTCGAAAGAGCACCACACCTAGGCCCAATCACTCACCCTATTCCTTCAACTCCAAGGGGCAATTTATTTATTTTTAAAATAAATTTAGAGTACCCAATTAATTTTTTCCAATTAAGGGGCAATTTAGCGTCACCAATCCACCTACTCTGCACATCTTTTGGGTTGTGGGGGCGAAACCCACGCAAACACGGGGAGAATGTGCAAACTCCACACGGACAGTGACCCAGAGCTGGGTTCGAACCTGGGACCTCGGCGCCGTGAGGCAACAGGGCTAACCCACTGCGCCATCGTGCTGCCCTTAAGGGGCAATTTAGCATGGCCAATCTACCTAACATGCACATCTTTGGACTGTGGGAGGAAACCGGAGGAAACCCACGCAGACGGGGAGAACGTACAAACCCCAGACAGTCACCCAAGGCTGGAATTGAACCCAGGTCCCTGGTGCTGTGAGGCTGCAGTGCTAACCACTGTGCAATCGTGCCTTTGTCGTTTCCTCCGGGTGCTCCGGTTTCCTGCCACACTCCAAAGATGAGCAAGTTAGGTGGATTGGCCATGCTAAATTGCTCCTTAGTGTCCAAAGGTTAGGTGGGGTTACTAGATTATAGGGATAGGGCGGGGGAGTGGGCTTGGGTGGGGTGCTCTTTCGGAGGGTCTGTACAGACTCGATGGCCGAATGGCTTCCTTCTGCACTGTTTGGATTCTAACTAGGTGCCAGTGGGAATCCGATGCCACTTATTTCACACTCAGTAAGAAGAGTTCAAATCAATCCCCCCCTCTTTCCCGGTCCCCACGCTTGGTTCAGACATTCAGGACACAGCGACCACAGTATAATTAGATATTGTGTGAGAATAGATAAAGAAACAGAAAAATCAAGGACAAGGGTATTTGAACTGGGAAACAACCCAGCAATGTTGCTTAGATTAAATGGACAGAAAATTGGCACGTAGCACTGTAGATCAGCAATAAGAACTATTTGAATATGAGATGGAAAGGGTACCAATCAAGAACATTGCAGTAAGGAGAAAGAGAGTGTATTGAAAGTAGAGGGTCCACAGAAAATTAAAGAAATTAGGTCAAATCTGAGCCCTTGTATGTGCAAGGCAAATAAGAGAATGGAAGTCAGGACTTTAATAAAGACACGGGGAGTACACACGGAGTAAAATTTCGAACCATAGTTTTATTTCCACACGATATTTACACTGCCCGGTAGATCTCCTGTTCTGCTTGGTGTGGTACTGGCCAGCCTTTTATACAGAGGCAAATAGAGATCCCCCCTCCCTAGTGGAGGAGCTCATATTCTGCAAGGACCACAGGGAAGATAATCATCCCCACCCTGTCGGCCCCGTGGGGGATATTACAAGGTGAAATGGGTGGCACGGTAGCACAGTGGTTGGCACTGTTGCTTCACAGCGCCAGGGTCCCAGGTTCGATTCCCGACTTGGGTCACTACCTGTGCGGAGTCTGTGCATTCTCCCCATGTCTGCGTGGGTTTCCTCCGGGTGCTCCGGTTTCCTCCCACAAGTCCCGAAAGACTTGCCGTTTGGTGAATTGGACATCTTGAATTCTCCCTCTGTGCACCCGAACAGGCGCCGGAGTGTGGCGACTAGGGGATTTTCACAGTAACTTCATTGCAGTGTTAATGTAAGCCTACTTGTGACAATAAAGATTATTATAAAGAATAACGGAAAGTGGGTAAAAAGGAGATTTGAAAGGGAGTGTGATGGGAAATTCACGGGGGGGAAAAAAACAGTTCAAGAATTGAAAAGGCTCCCCATAGACACGTCAATGGTGAGAGGAAAGATAAGTGAGACCCAGTTCTGTGAACAGATAGGGGCGACAAGCTAGTGGCAGTGATCAAGGAGAGGAGAGAAGCGCTAAATAAGTACGTGACGTGTTTCCAGCTAGTGGACATCGGTCATCGGCTTGAGTTAGACGGAAAATGCAGACAGTGCTTGTTAATAACTCTGCCTCATATGTGTCTGATGGGTATTCTGATAATGGACACTGAACTAGAACGCTCTCCGCACCCATAGGTGCTGATAAGATTATGCAACTTGCCATTTTTGCGGGCACTTGCCTTATTTATGGTCCGCATATGGTTAACAATGCTCGGAGCTGATGCTGAGCTGAAAGCAACATTTGAAACTATTTTCCCTTTGGTGAAGTTCAAGAGTTCGGAGGTCACTGAAGGCAGGGCACATCTGGGGGCCCTGCGAATGGACTGAGTGCTGCTAGACAGTCATATCCTTCCGTGCCCTGCAGACTATGAATGCAGAGTCATACATTTACTTCTGTGACCCGAGTCAACTTTGCAGCTTTCTGCTCACTTTCATTTTTACTTGGCGTCCCTCCCAAAGCGGAGGCAGTCAGGGAGGCCGACGATTTTGCTTGTTGATAGCCCAGGGTCCAAAGATGCGGGATCTGCAATTAATTCCCTGTCCCCTCTTTCTCCCAACTCCTCATGCTGGCTGCAGCTCCACAGGGAGCGTAAGGTCCATAAACGCTGGTCACCATCTGACGTGTCGGCCAAAAGCTTCATGTACAGACGCTGTCTAACCAGTGAAATGATCTACACCATCAGGAAGTGTTTGATCATGAACTGGGAATGTTACTTTTCCTTTAGGATGTGACACTTCCTAAAGTGCAGGGGCAGCACGGTAGCATAGTGGATAGCACAATTGCTTCACAGCTCCAGGGTGCCTGGTTCGATTCCCCGCTGGGTCACTGTCTGTGTCCCGGAGTCTGCACATTCACCCTGTGTCTGCGTGGGTTTCCTCCGGGTGCTCCGGTTTCCTCCCACAGTCCAAAGATGTGCAGGTTAGGTGGATTGGCCATGTTAAATTGCCCTTAGTATCCAAAATTGCCCTTAGTGTTGGGTGGGGTTGCTGGGTTATGGGGATAGGGTGGAGGTGTGGACTTGGGTAAGGTGCTCTTTCCAAGAGCCGGTGCAGACTCGATGGGCTGAATGGCCTCCTTCTGAACTGTAAATTCTATGTAATGTGGCGACCTCCGTGCATCTTTGGCTTTCTGGCCTGTTTTTAACCCTAATTTGGGCGGGATGTTATTTGGATGCTGTTAGACTGAAGGAAGACTAGCTGCACTTTCTCCATGTGTGACCCACTTTCCCTTCTGTTTCACAGCCCTACAGTTTCCAGCAAGTTTTCTGAGTCACTCAAGTCTAGACTGAAATACGGTCAATGATAATGTCACCGGACAAGTAATGCAAAGGTCCAGGCGAGTGGCAGGGTCACATCCCACCACAACAGCAGGTGGATTTAATCTCAATCCATAAATCTGGAATTAGAAAGCTGGTCTCAGTAACGGTGGCCATGAAACCATCATCAATTGTTGTAAAAACCCATAGGGTTCACTAACGTCCATTAAGGAAGGGAATCTGCTGTCCTTACCCAGTCTGGCCTTCATGTGACACCAGACAGCAGTGTGGTTTACTATTGGCTATCTTGTGATGACCCTCACCAGACCCGCGGGGACACTCCGATTCATCTCCACATGGGACTCGTGGAATGCGAGCTCCCCTCCTATCTGTTGGAGGCCCATCAGCTTGGGCATGTAGAATTAGCCTCAGAAGAAGCCGGCCCGAGCTGGGACCAGCGAGGATGGTAATACCGTTTGAGATCATGCGACCGTAAGCCACATCGTGGCCTTTATTAGGGGCTGGTTTAGCACAGTGGGCTAAATAGCTGGCTTGCAATGCAGAACAATGCCAGCAGCGCGGGTTCAATTCCCGTACCGGCCTCCCCGAACAGGTGTCGGAATGTGGCGACTAGGGGCTTTTCACTGTAACTTCAATGAAGCCTACTCGTGACAATAAGCGATTATTATTATTAATATCAGTTATTATTTCTGTTGTCGAATTAAACTCATTTTGGATTTACCTTCTTGGGCCTCCTGAGCCTCTATACGTCTGAAATGGCCGAGCATTTCTCTGTTCAAGAGGAATCGGGGAGGGGCAACAAACACTGTTTCTGCTGGTACCGTGTAAGGATAAAGAAAAGAGATTCTCAGCAGGTAATCTCGCCACGATAGCATGACAGTGAACCTGCCTGACACCCATGTCTGTACTTTTCAATCACCGAGCAGTGACAATACTGTCACTCCAATCTGCCTGGCACCTGCCAACGTGGCACAAATCATAGATTATCATCGAATTTACAGTGCAGAAGGAGGCCTGGGATCAAACCTGGGTGCATGCTGGTCTGGGTAAGGCTTGGTGCCGCATGAAGGCACTGCCATCATTAATGGGGTCACTGGAGTAACAATGCAATTTTCAATTTTAACCATTGAAGGACACTTTCATTTTCTTCTTCGAGAATCCTGGTCTTGCCTAAGCAATCTTTATTTATCACTCTCTCTCCCTTCCGAACGCTTCAGTTAATCAGCTTTCTCGTAACTCATAGAGTCATAGATGCTTACAGCATGGAAACAGGCCCTTCGGCCCAGCTTGTCCATGCCGCCCTATGGCAATGTGAGCTAACAGGTATATTTTCATCGGAAGACAGAAGCAGGGTATTGAACACTCCATTAACAATAGTTTTATTACAAAGTTACAGGGTGCTGCTGAGGCTACATCTGCAGTACTGGGTACAGTTTTGGTCACCCCGCTGCAAGAAGGGATAGAAGTGCATTAGAAGCAGTCCAGAGAGGCGCTGAGGTCCCAGGTTCGATCCCGGTCCCGGATCACTGTCCGTGTAGAGTTTGCGCATTCTCCCCGTGTCTGCGTGTGCCTCACCCCCACAACCCAAAAATATGTGCAGGGTAGGTGGATTGGCCACGCTAAATTTCCCCTTAATGGTAATAAAAAAAGGAATTAGGTATTCTAAATTCATTTTAAAAAAGGAGTGAGTCCTGACATCGGGATGAAAGGTTGGTCCCGAGCGTTTGTGGGAAGCCAATAGGACCATGGCAGCAATCTTCCCAGTGGCAGCCAATGAAAAATCTGCAAAGGCTGTGAGGAAAGAGCTGAGAGTAGGGCTATTCAGATGGGCTCTTTCAGTTGGCACAAGCACGTTGGACTGAATGCCTCTCTCTGTGCTGTATGATTCTCTGATTTATGAATTAGCCCACAGGACCAGCTCACTGTATTTACTGTACAGGAATAGGAAGCTTCAATCGTTGGCAAACTTGTAGACCTGTATTTTCGTGGGTCAACGTTCTCTTCCAGCTCCCTGCAGATCCATGCTACTTAGGAGAACAACTATCAGAGGGGTGACTCGGGGTTGGATCTTAGCTCTGGGTGTGAGTGACAGAGGTTAGGACTATTTCAGGTCCTACGGACCACCGTTGGGGAAACGGTGACTCTTTAGGATTTTCACAGGAGCGCTATGTTACTTGGCACGGAGACAGGAGCACCCCTCTAATTAACGACAGTGGCCAGGCCCTCAAAGTTGGGTGGCCAACCAGCGGACAGGTTGAATGACGACGGGGGGAGGCTGGTCTATGGCTGCTCCTGCACCCAGTCAGGGAGGGAGGGCCTAAAAATTGACCTCAGCCGTGTTTCTCCATCTGTGTACAGCTGGCATTGCACATACAGGTACTGCTGCGTCGAGTGTAGAGGCCCGAGACTTACTCTGCTCCCTCGGCCTGTCAGAGCAACCTGAAAGTGCTTAAACCCCGTGCACCAGGCCGAGTAAAGATCTGTTCCTTATTGAAAGAATGTGCTGATCGAGTTTGAACAGCAGTCAGGATGCTTGGCATCCGGTTGATGTGTTTTTTACAGGTGGAGATCCCGTTGGCTGAAGTTTCACGTAGCTTCCTGAAAGAGAAAAGATATTTCCGCCCTCTCGTTGATACTTGCTTCTTCTTTGATAGAAGTTCTCCGCTGCACGTTTGAGCAGTTATTTGGCAGCCTTTCAATTGTCTATCGCATGGACAAAGGAACTTTAATCTTTCCAGGTTGTACTCTAAGTTACCGCAGGAGTATTTCAATGTGCACTACCCTTCTGAACATACGAGCAAGGAGCAGGCCATTCAGCCCCTCAAGCATGCTCTACCTAACCCTGCTGCCTCACGGCGCCGAGGTCCCAGGTTCGATCCCGGCTCTGGATCACTGACGGTGTGGAGTTTGCACATTCTCCCTATGTTTGCATGGGTTTCGCCCCCACAACCCAAAGATGTGCAAGGTAGGTGGATTGAATACGCCAAATTGCCCCTTAATTGGAAAAAAACGAATTGGATACACTAAATTTTAAAAAAAAGCATGCTCTACCATTCAATGAGATCGTGGCTGACCTCAAATCTGCATCCTGCCCAGCTCCGGATAACCTATCGCTCCCTCGCTGCCCAAGAATCTAACCCTCCTCTGCCTTAAAAATATTCAAAGACTCTGCTTCCTCCACCATTCCAGGAAGGGAGTTCCAAAGGCTCAAGACCTTCTGAGAGAAATTTGTTTCATCTCCATTTTAAAGGGGCGTCCCCTTATTTTTCAACAGCCACCCCCAGTTATGGATTCTCCCACAAGAGGAAACATCCATTTGGAGTATTTGGAGCAAGGAAGGGTCAGAGGAAGAGGATTCGAGAGGTTGGTAGTGTCGCGTGTGCATGTGGGTTCGTGATCTTGAATCGACCCCGAGCTCGGCATATGCCTGCACAGGTCCAAACGTTCATGCCTACGAGCTCTTTGAATGATTCTCTGAGGAACACTCTCAAAGTGTTCAGCGCAGTCCTCTAACCACACCTGCAAAACATTTCCACAGCTGGGAGAGCTCTCCGAGGAATCGCTGCCTTGAATTGTAAGTTATAAAGTCCTGCCGAGCTGTTGCAGATGTAAGTTAAATCACCCCCGGCAGCACTGCATGGGTTACGCATACACACACACAATGATGGAGGGGAGACTGGACAGACCATGTTAACCGCTGTCAGAATACAACTCCCATCAAAAGGCTGGAAGATGTGGCTGCCTAACTATAAAAAGGCAGGCTGTAACAAACAGACACATCCACTTAGACATCCAAAGTGTAACATGGGGGGGCTGGTGGCGCAGTGGTTAGCACTGCTGCCTCACAGCGTCGAGGATTCAGATTCGATCCCGGCCCCGGGTCACTGTCCGTGTGAAGTTTGCACTTTCTCCCTGTGTCTGTATGTGCCTCACCCCCACAACCCAAAGATGTGCAGGGTAGGTGGATTGGCCACGCTAAATTGCCCCTTAATTGGACAGAACAAAATTTGGCACTTTAAATTTATGAAAGGGGGGGAAAAACGTAACATGGGCGGCACAGTGGTGCCCTGCAACGCCAGACTCGATGGGCCGAATGGCCTCCTTCTGCGATGTAGGGGTTCCATGAACAGGTAGAACAGCAGCAAGGCGTCCAGTGTGGAATTGGAGAGTCATCATCACTGTAAGCAGCTGCCTTCCTCCATGTGCAGGTATACGTCCACAGTATTCCAGGTAAAATAAACCATCACCTCTATCCCTTTATCAGGACTCAGGGACATGACAGATCGTCTTCTATCCCATTACAAATGAAGGCGCGGGAACTCCAATCAGCTAAAACGTTGCTTGTCCCGAATATTGAGAGGTGCTGCTGGTTTTCTTTTGAATTTATCCTGATGTTTCTCCTTGTTATCGCCCATCCTTGCTTACGAATGCCTCCATGGCTTTGCACCTCCCTATTTCTGAAATCTCCCTCAGCTCCACAACCCTTTGAGATGCCTGTCCTCGAATACTATCTACTGGGGGGAGAACATGGGGAGTGGTGGGGGCGGGTTGGGGAGTTGGTGGGGAAAGGTGCCATGACATCATAGAATTTACAGTGCAGAAGGAGGCCATTCGGCCCATCGAGTCTGCACCGGCCCTTACAAAGAGCACCCTACTGAAGCCCACATATCCACCCTATCCCCGTAATTCAGTAACCCCCCACTTAACATTTTTTGGATACTAAGGGCAATTTATCATGGCCAATCCACCTAACCTGCACATCTTTGGACTGTGGGAGGAAACCGGAGCACCCGGAGGAAACCCACGCAGACACGGGGAGAAGGTGCAGACTCCGTACAGACAGTGACCCAAGCCAGGAATCGAACCTGGGACCCTGGAGCTGTGAAGCAACTGTGCTAGCCACTATGCTACCGTGCTGTCCTCTGGGACAAGTGTTGGGAATCCGTGAGGTGGCTGGGTGAGAGATCACCGGAAACATCAGGAGCCAGACTTACTCTGGCTGCTTGAAGAAGGTCATTCATCTTCTTCCTGCACTGTTGCCCCTCCCTCCTAAGCAGTGAGCTGCCACTTACTATTGCAGCTAATGCCTCCCAGGTGGGGGTGGTGACCTTGGTTGATGGATGTCTGCGGGAACGTGTTAGAGGATATAAAGCCTCAACGCCACACCATCCAGGAGTTTGCTCAGGGGTCCCCCGGAAAATTGTGCTGCCGTCTCCCTGGCAGCCATCTCCCACCCCCTCTCCCCCCCAACTGGACTTGGGACAAGTGCTGGGAAGGCGTTTAGAAGGGGCGTCCCACCGATTGCTGAGATTAAACTTTCCTGGGGTGGGTGAATCAGCGCCATGAACGCGGTGTGAATCATGTGGGGGAAAACATTGTTCAAGAGGTTCGACATTCACTAAGTTTTCCTGCCACCTGCGGGATTCTTCCCGGTTTTCTCAATGGAACCAACACTTTGAAAAATATATGGTAATATTCCACCTTATGTTTAGATAGTTCCTGTGAATTGCCTGGGGATTATTTACCTCGTTGAAGGCACTATATGAATCCAAGCTTTTGTTGCTATGAAAATAAATGCTTCACCTCCTCTACTTCCTAACCATGTCTGTCCTTCAAATAGGGCGGCATATGGCGCAGTGGTTAGCACTGGGACTGCAGCGCTTTCCCAGGAGTGACTCCTAGAAATGTAGGTGACACAGCTTTTTAGGTGGTAGCTCTTTTCACCCAAACGTTTGAGCACATCAGTACCAAGCAATCTGTACGGCTTGGAGTGTTCGCACAGGAGTCACCAGGGCTGCACAATTCTTGAATGGAACCAAGTGCCACTGCAATTGTGGAATTATCTTGAAAGGAAACGCCTTCATCCATACCAGTTTCCACTGTCCCTGACCGTGGGACATTCACTCAGCAATGGCCAGAGATTGCATGGGGAGAGACCTCTGGAGAGGGTGAAGGTTAGGCACTCTCTGCATTAGCCGGATCCCCCATCTGCTGAATTCGAATGATTGGAGCCATTGGGTTCCTTCGACCTAGTCAGCACGCACAAGATGGAAAGTGGAGTTCAGCTATTTGGCCAAGGGGGTATTGCACTGCAGAGGGCCTCAGAGACGCCAATTGTCTGCGCAATGGCCTGTGCTCTGTCAAATCATCACATAGCCTTGCGTCTATACGAATTGTGCTCCATTCCGTCATCATCCCTCAACAGCGCAGGCGGCACGACACAGCCAAATGACTCCATGAAATGTTAACCAGCGCACGGAGAGAGAAAAACCCATCCTGCTCCCCATTAAAGGGAAAGAAACGTTTTGAAGGACTTGCCTGAAAATGCACTAGGTAAATGAAATATTTAGGGTAAGATATTTGAGGTCCAACATTTCCTCACCACCTCTGTGTGGGGTTAGCTGATCTCACTTTGTGAGATTGTTACAATTGCTCATGAGGCAAAGTCCATTAGCCAGGGTGTCCACTTGCTTATTCAATGACATACTTCCACCTTTCCCCATTACTTAAAACACTCTCAATAGTTAAGGCTCCCACATTTAAGGGACTTACTGGGAAGCTATTACAACCTGCAGAACTGTAACTCACTCCGTTTCAAAAATCTCAAAAGAGAATGGTGCAAAATGGCGAAAGTGTAATTTACCAAACCGCAGGCCAGTATAAAAGTCATCAGGTGATATTTTTTTTTGCTCCTGTTCTTCCCTTTCTTTTCTGTTTTCTCCCACCATGAAGGGAATGGTGATTGTTGGGGGTACTGGTCTATGGGCACCTTGTTCCTAAGTTCCATCCTCTTCTCATCAACATTCACACAAGTGGGTCTTTGGGCAGGGCTGATTTGATTGACAACGCTCAGAAGTGGCAATCCTGAGCCAGCTATTCACCTCTCTTGCCCATGGTAGCGGAATCCTGTTCTTAGCCAAGATTCCAGCTAACTTAGGTCAGACGTTCAAACCCTGGGATCGACTCGACTGTGTAGTTTAGTACTGTACCAGATGGTGCGTCTGCACACTGGACGTTTTGCAGATGATTTCAGCGCGTTCGAACACTCAGACATTTTTATCATTCATTCATGGGACATTGGCAGCATTTCAAGGCCAGAGTTTGTTACCCATCCCTAATTGCTGATGAACTGAGTGGATTATTCGGCCATTCCAGACTGCAGTTAATAATCAACCACATTGCTGTGGGTCTGGAATCACATAATAATAATAATCTTTATTTATGCCACAAGTAAGCTTATATTAACACTGCAATGATGTTACTGTGAAAAACCCCTAGTCGCCACACTCCGGCGCCTGTTCGGGTACATAGAGGGAGAATTCAGAATGTTCAATTCACCGAACAAGCACATCTTTCAGGACTTGTGGGAGGAAACTGGAGCACCCGGAGGAAACCCACACTGACACGGGGAGAACGTGCAGAGCCCGCACAGACAGTGACCAAAGCCGGGAATCGAACCCGGGACCCTGGCGCTGTGAAGTAACAGTGTTAACCACTGTGCTACCGTGCCAGGTAAGGATGGCAGACTTCCTTCTCGAAAGGATATTGGTAAACCTGATGTGTTTTTACAACAAGCAATGTTAGTTTCACAATCACCATTTCTGAGACGAGTTTTATATTCCGGATTTTAATCATTGAATTTGAATTCCACCAGCTGCCATCGTGGGATTTGAACCCATGTCTCCAGAGTCTTCGGATTACTAGTCCAATGACATTATCACTTTACCACAGTCTCCCCGGGCTTGCTTTTATATAGCACCATTCACAACCTCAGGAAGACCCAAAGCACTTTACAGCAATGAAGTGTGTTTGAAGTGTCATCACTGTTGCGATGCAGAAATTACAGCAGCCAATCTGCACACAGCAAGATCCCAAGAACAGCGATAATGAGCAGATAATCTGTTCTAGTGATGCTGACTGAGGGCTAAATGTTGTCTCGGGCGTCAGGGAGAACCTTTCTTCAAGATCGTGCCGTGGGATGTTTTGCACCAACATGAGCTAGCAGATGGAGCCTGAGATTCATATCTCATCCAGAAGACAGCACCTCTGGCAGTGCAACACTCCCTTCGTATTGCACTGAGCTATGGCTGACACATTTGTAGGAATAAATCAATAGGTCGGTTCAAAGGAAAATTACAGAGATGGAATTTCAGTTCCACGGCAACTTCCTGAAGCTCTTTGCTGAGATTAGATGATAAGAATTTAATCTATCCACATTCCTAAAGTTCCTTGTCAATCATTGATGAATCATTGTGTCTCTGTTAGAACCTGCTTGGCCTGCATCTGCACTGGGGCTAGAATACAGAACGTGCTCAACACGGCACCTGAACTGAACTCTCTTAATGTAAACCGATTGAACGAATTGGCAGAAAATGTTGCCGGAGCATTGTCTATTGCCCCTGAGTTTACTTGTAGGTCATGCCACTCCTGCCATATCGTGGGCAGTCATCCAGAGGAACGCACTGGCAACACACCAGCTCCTGGTATGCCCACCAAAACCGGGATTTCTCCGTTGGCCTTGCAAGAGATGGAATATAAACCTTACAAGGCCTATAGTGCCAAGTGTGCAGAGCAAGGATACTGGCCGCACCGGAAATTACTGCTCCATTGGCTCAGTAGTTGGCCTGGCATATTACCGAAGGCAGGCATACTGAGAGGACACTCGTCTCTGGATGGGTGCAGTGGGATCTTACCTGGGGTTCAGGTCAAGAAAGCCATCTTAATCTACAACTATTCTTTCATACAAATCAACCCTATTGAGTAGAATGGACTTATTCTCTACAGTTTTGGAGAATGAGAGGTGACATTATTAAAACATAAAAAGTTCTTATCAGGCTTGGCAAGGTAGATGATGAAAGGCTGCTTTCCCTTAGACACAGGGCGTGATCATATGGCCTTCTGACGCCACACTTGGTAATGCAATGAGGCCATTCCCTTGTGAGATTTGCGACGCTCGGGATGCCTCACAAGATCTAACGAGATTTCCCGAGGCGTCACAATCTGGATCTCGGCCTCACTGGGTGGGATCCCAGTTTGCATACTTAAGTGAGCAGTTAGCTTCACGTAAATCTATCTACGCCGGAATCTCCCAAGGCCCGGGAGCAAATGCCCACACGTGGTGCCATTTGCCACTGGTTTCCACAAATGTAGACTAGGCATAATGGCATTTGGGGGGGGAGGGGGGTCTCCCAGGCGATTGGAGGCTCCCCAAGTGGTCAGGCTCTGGGCAGGGTGATACCCTGGCACCTCCTGATGCCACCTCGGACCCATGGCACTGCCAGCCTGGCACCTTGGGACTGCCACCCGGACACCCTGGCAGTACCAGGGTGCCTAGGTGGCACTGTCATGCTGGTAGGGGCACTGCTGGTGGGGCATATGCTGGGCCTTGTCGTGCCCAGGCGCCAGTTTCCCCGTTGCAGGGATCGGGCCCGGGGGTTTCCTGCCCTTGTGAGCTGGGGGGAGGGGGGTCTCGAGTACCCCTGATCGGTAAGTTGGGGCATCAGAGGGGGTCCGGTAGGCCGCAGTGGGGGTCATCAGTGCAGGAAATGGAATGTAAGTGCAGCCTCGTCGCCACTTTCCTGGCAGGAGCCCGAATAAAACCCAGAGTCGCGCTTAATAGCGGGGTCGTTCTCGCCGCTACTGCCAATTCAACATATCCAATCCACCTAACCTGCACATCTTTGGAGTGTGGGAGAAAACCGGCACACCCGCCGGAAACCCACACAGACATGGAAAGAATGTGCAAACTCCACACAGTCGCCCGAGGTCGGAATCGAACCCGGGTCCCTGCCGTTGTGAGACAACTGTGCTAACCACTGTGCCACCCTTAAAACTTAACTGATACTGGCTTTCAATTACAGATTGATTAATTGAATTTATTCTACCAGGTGCAGTGGTGGGATTCGAAACTATGTCATCAGAATATTAGCCTGGGCCACTGGAGCACGAGGCCAGTGACATCACCACTACACCACTGCCACACTTGGGATTTGTCGATAATTTTTACGTTGACGGGATTCAGGAAATCAGTTATGTTTAAGGATTATGCTTTAAACTAAAATGGGTTCCCACTGGTTCAAAATTCTCTATTGGTATGGGCCAGGGTTTAAAAACTCCAAAGTAAATTCTGGAGTTCACCTGACCTACAACCTTTATATTGAATTTGGCTTGGATGAGCACAAGAGCCTGCCTTCCAAGTGTTATTCAACGGACATCTTAGATACTTTTAATTTTAAAAAAGCAAGCTTTATTCTAAGAATTTAGTTAACATTTGTATAAACACACACAGCAAGAATTTTTATCCATTACAAACATAAATCCCCCACACAGCTACAGTAATCTATGTATAACCCTTAATGAATTCCCCTTTAACTGTTCCAATTCAGAAACAAGATCCCATAAACCAAAAACCCCTTTTTACCAAAACAGCAGGTAGCTATAATCAATGGGTTTCTTCCAAAGAGCTCTTTCAAATGAAAAGAGAGAGATGGGCCAAAATACTTCTGTTCTCTGAGTCCACAGCAGCCAAAAACAAAAGCAAAAGTCAAACTCACAGAGCCACAGCCCAACTCCACCCACACAATGACATCACTGAATCCATGTGACATGAGAAAAACCTTTCTTAAGGGACACTCCCATGGCACTATCCAGGCACATGCTGTAACGGCCAAGGTAAAGAAGGGTTTAGATGGATTCAATGGACCAGCCCTAGCGGCTACTTGGGAAGATACTTAATTTGTTGTCTCATTTCAGGCTGTCTGCAAATATCCCTGCCCATTATTGCCAGGATCCCAGTCTGTCAAGAACCTACTTCTCAGTGGTAGATTGCTGCTTATCAACATCCTCGGGGTTACCATTGACCAGAAACTAAACTGGACTAGCCGTATAAATACTGTGGCTGCAAGAGCAGGTCAAGGGCTGAGATTTCTGTGGCGAGTAACTCACTTCCTGACTCCACAAGGCCTGTCCACCATCTACAAGTCACAAGTCAAGATTATGATGGAATACTCTCCCCTTGCCTGGATGAGTGTATCTTCAACAACACTCAAAAAGATCGACACCATCCAGGTCAAAGCAGCTCATTTGGTTGGCACCCCTTCAACCGCCTTTAACATTCACCCTGTCATCACCGACGCACAGGGACAGCAGTGTGTACCATTTATAAAATGGACTGCAGCAACTCACCAATGCTCCTTCGACAGTGCCTTCCAAACCCGCAACCTCTGCCACCTAGAAGGACAAGGGGAGCAGATGCTGGCGGGCACAGTTGCAAGCTACCCTCCAAGCCACACACCATCCAGTCTTGGGACTATATCGCTGTTCCTTCACTGTCGCTGGGTCAAAATCCTGCAACTCCCTGAGAGCACCATGTGTGTTCCTACAAAACCTGGGCTCTAGCGGTTCAAGAAGGCTACTCACCACCACCTTCTCAAGGACAATTAGGAATGGGCAATAATTGTTGGTCTAGTCAGCGGTATCCCCCATCCTGTGAACAATTAAATAGAAATAGTGACAGATTTACTGGTCAATCCATGAATCAGAAGGAAGTTGGAAAAATTGTCTGCCTAATTTCTGTGGTCATGAGTAACAAGAGAAACAAAAGAGGTTGAGGTGCCAATAGGGAAGGAAGGTCACCTGTGTGGAAAAAAGGAAGTCCTGCAGAAGTTCATTGTAACAACAGTGTTGATCCAGTCTGTCTGAGCTTTGTCCTGTTTCAGTGCCAAAGGTAAAGGCCTGTTAACTCAGATTCAGGCAGAGCAGTGTATTCTTTTTCATATTCACAGGAAGGGTATGCAGTTAAGTAACGTACATAATCTGTAAAATGAAGCTACTAAGAGATTTGAATCTGGCCTCATTTCAGAGAAGTGTTATCAGCGCATCCACTGTGCTGAACTGAATTCCAGTTTTAATGAAAGGGGCTACGACTATTGGGGCTAAGTTATCCTACTGCAATACAATTGTACTTCACAATGCAAGCTGCAAGGGACCCCTTATTGGAATGCCCAGTGCCACTGAGAATCATAATTCGTAACAATAAAACTTGGTGTTTCATCTCCAAGTGACAGCAGTGTGAACCATCAATAAAATGCACTGCAGTAAGATGCTACAAGATATCAACTCATTGCTTATTTGCCACTCACTCTTTCCAAACTCACACGTGTCTTTTAGCTCTATTAACATCTTGTGCACACCTCTACCTCACAGGGCACAAACGCAAGCTGCAACTTACAACTGAACATTCTGCCGCATTCATAACTTCCAAAAGTTCCCCAGGTCAGAACGCTGTAAAGTTGCAAACAGCTAATGATAGCCGGGTCAAGTTTCAGCATTGCGCTGACCATATTCACAGTCATTGCCCGAAAACAACCAATTTCTCCCACCACCAACTCCCACCCTGCCCCACCACCTCCGGCCCCCACCTTCCGGTTGATGAACCAATGGCTGCTAAGGGAATGATTGATCCCAAGTCTGTGCCAGGGATATCTCGAATGGTCGAATGTGTGCAATAGCAATCTTGGAGATGAGCCTCCTTCAGGTTTTCGCTCTCTGCGAGGCATGGATCAGATTACGAGCTGTAACATCTCATGACTACAATGCCACACACTGGCCCTCAAATATATATTGTTAAATTCAGTCATGGGATGTGGCACAGTCAAAACCAGCATTTAGTTCCCATCCTGAGTTCATCTAGGTGGTGAGCTGCCTTCTTGAACCTCTGCAGTCCATGCGGTACACCCACAGGTGCTGTTAGGGAGCGAGTTCCAGGATTTTGACCCAGTGGCAGTGAAGGAAGGGCAAAACAGTTCCACGTCAGGTTGGTGAGTGACTTGGAGGGGAACTTGCGATTGGTGGTGTTCCCATGCATCTGCTGCCCTTGTCCTTCTAGATGGTAGTGGCCGTGGGTTTGAACGATGCTGTCAAAAGAGCATAGGTGAGTTCCTGCAGCGGATCTTGTGGACGGCGAACACTGTTGCCGCTGTGTATCGGTGGTGGAGGGAATTCATATTTATTTGGTGGATGGAGTGCTGATGAAATGGGTTGCTTTCCCCTGGATGGTGTGAAGCGTTGGAGCTTGAGTGCTGGAGGGGCACTTTTCCAGGCAAGTGGCGAGTATACCATCACACTCCTGGCTTGTGCTTTGTGAATGGTGGACAGGCTTTGGGGAGCCAGGAGGTGAGTTCCTTGGCACACGATTCCCAGGCTTTGACCTGTACCACAGTATTTAGATGGCTCATCCAGTTCAGTTTCTTGTCGATGCTGGTCCCTCAGATGTTGATAGGGTTGATCCTTTTGATGAGAATCTGGGGAATGGCAGTAAGTCATAATGCTCATTTGGACAGCTGGTGGAGACATGGTTGGCCGAATGGCTTCCTTCTGCATCGTAACAATTCTGTCATTCTATGAAGCTGATATACAGACCTTGCCTCCTGAATCCCACTGAGGATTTATCTATTTATCAGGACAATCTGGAATCACCCAGCACATAGGTCACAGGATTCTGAACTATACACTGACCTGCCTAAAAGGTGCAGTCACATACGCCACACAGTCCTACCAGGGGCGGCACAGCGGCTAGCACTGCTGCCTCACAGCGCCGAGGACCCGGGTTCCATCCCGGCCCTGGGTCACTGTCCGTGTGGAGTTTGCACATTCTCCCCATGTTTGCGTGGGTCTCACCCCCACAACCCAAAGATGTGCTGGGTAGGTGGATTGGCCACGCTAAATTTGCCCCTTAATTGGTCCTCCAAATTTGTGTAAAAAAAAGAAACTTGGCCGATCACTTGGATACTGGGGAATGCTGTAATTTAATGTATGTTTTAAGGATTGCTGAAGATCTATCCCAGGTAACCATGAAGCATCAAGAGGAATTAAGAATGTCTGACCCCCGACAGCAAACATTTAAGAATGCAAAGCCCAGAACGTCCCACCACAGAATTTGCAGATGGTAAGTGTGGGCACGGTTAATTCCTTTGTCAGGAAGGGCCGCTACGCCGATCCTGCGGCAATAATGGAGTCGGAAAACAGCAGTGTTCCTGTTCATGATGCAGTAATTCGTGTGAGTGTCTGCCTGGAGGTTGCGCGAGGCCAGGACCTTGAAGCCTTTAAATCTCCTACTGTAGCTGCAGACCCTGTTTTACGAGGTTGGCCAGTTCGAGCTTCAGAAGTGCAGAAACAGCACCAGAGGAAAATTCCTTCAGGCCAACGTCAGCTAGGGAAACCCTTGCGGTTATCACAGAATAAAAGCCAACTTCGGACCTGTTCCTACAGCAAATGGGTGATCCGGAGTCAGGATGCAAGCTCAGCAAAGTCCTGTCAGCGCCTGCACACTTTCCTCCTGATCGCTCCGGCGAGGAAAATATAAACGAAGCAGAGAAAGCAAAGCAGAAAATGTAAAATTGCACAACAAATACAGAACAGATGTGATTAAACGCACTTCAACATCCCTGCGTACTAACAGATTCTTTGTGTCTTATTCAACTGCGTTTGGTTACCTGGGGAAGAAAATTGACTTGTGCTCAAGACAAGTGAAGCGATTGACGTGAGGCCCGGACCAGATTTAGCCTGGACCAGATTTAGCACGAGACCTTACCTGAATGGAAGTGCAAGCTGCAGGTACCAAACTAAAGAACTCAGGGAAGTAGAGGTCCACAGTTTTATTTTGCGATGACAGTAGTAGCACACCATCTAATTCCTGTTTCAGGAAAATACTAACTTCAAACAAAGACTTGTGGCCATTCTTTTAAGTAACCTCCCTTCAAGAACTGCTCACTAGGGCACTCAATGTCAGGTACAATTGGGTTGGGCGGACATGGTCAAAACTCTAACCCTTTGTATCTGAATTTTGCTTCTGGTTCTTCCATCTGTGTAGGTGGCAAGGTGGGAAGCACGGTAGCACAGTTGCTCCACAGCTCCAGGCACCCTGTTCGATTCCCGGATTGGGTCACCATCTGTGCGGAGTCTACACGTTCTCCCCGCGTCTGCGTGGGTTTCCACTGGGTGCTCCGGTTTCCTCTCAAAAGTCCCGAAGGGACGTGCTTGTTAGGTGAATTGGACATTCTGAATTCTCCCTCGGTGTGCCCGAATCAGCGCCAGAATGTGGCGTCCAGAGGATTTTCACAGTAACGTCATTGCAGTGTTAACGTAAGCCTGCTTATTAGGTGTGGGGCCCCGATTTGTACAGAGAAGAAAGTTGTTTCAGGTCTCCGGGCTTCTTGCACGTCTACAGGCCCTGGCCCCAACTGGTCAAAGGGGCTGTTGAAGTGCCTCCTACCGCTTTTCCAACTCCTGCCTGCCCACTGCTCTGACACAGAATACCAAAGGCTGCGAAGTGAGTTGAATTTCTCCTCCGAAGGAGCCGAGGGATAGATTTGTAGAAGCTGGGGTCTGTTCGCCTTCATAGAATCATAGAATTTACAGTGCAGAAGGAGGCCATTCAGCCCATTGAGTCTGCACCGGCCCTTGGAAAGAGCACCCTACCTAAGCCCACACCACCACCCTATCCCTGTAACCCAGTAACCCCACCTAACCTTTGGACACTACAGGTAAATTTAGCGTGGCCAATCCACCTAACCAGCACATCTTTGGACTGTGGGAGGAAACCGGAGCACCTGGAGGAAACCCACGCAGACACAGGGAGAACGTGTAGACTCCGCACAGACAGTGACCCAAGCCGGGAATTGAACCTGGGGCCATGGAGCTGTGAAGCAACTGTGCTAACCACTGTGCTACCGTGCCTTTGACAAGAGGAGTTGGCAACGAGACTCGATAGAGGCATACAGACTGATGAGGAGCTGAGACACAGGTTGGGAGGGCAAATCCGTTCCCATTGGCAGGCGGGTCTGGGGACCAGAGGACACCAGTGGAAGGTGATTGGCGAAAGGACCAAAGGTGACACGAGGAAATACCTTCTCACACAACGAGTGGTCGGGATCTAGGATGCACTGCCTGGGAGTGTGGTGGAGGCAGGTACGATCATAGCTCTCAAAAGGAGAATTAGGTAAGACCCCAAAGAGGAAACAATTGTGTCGGATGAAGAGGAATGTGTGGGTGAGTGAGTGGGACTAACTTGGCTGTACTTGCAGAGACCTGACACGGAGATGATGTGATGAATGACCCCCCCCCCCTTCAATGATTATTAAAGCCTTTTACACGTACGGGAAGGATTGGATATCCAGTACATTGGAAATGTGATTTCAAAACTGAACTACTGATACTTTGATGTCAAAATAGGAGTGCAGTTTTATAAGGCACAATTGCAGACATTAAACGTAAAAAAAAAAAAACACCCTGTGAAATAACGGATTGCCTGCCCATGGATCCTCAGCTGTACTACAATACACGTTGGTACACAGCATGCAAACGTGTGGGGGATTTCATAACTGAACCACTTTCTGACCTGCCACCTGCGTCAGATCCAGCAAGCAGCTGATTCAACCCTCACAAGACGTACGCTGGCTAAAATAAAATGGAACAAACCAGCAATGGTCTCCCTGGCAACAAACCTGCTAACCAATAAAATGTCAACAGCAGCCAACGTCACAGACACATGAAGCCTCGCAAGGTTAAATTAACTGGAACACAGAATGCTACCTGAATGGTCAATTCCCTCCAACAACACCTTTCAGAATTTGCACTATAAAACACTGCTGAAGGTTTCCAAAGGGGCAGACGCCCTTTGTGCTCCCTTTGTTGGAAAATATAAAGTGCTGGTGAGTCACTTCCTCTCAGTATTATGTAGCTGGGTCACTTGTTCCTTGGGTGACCCACAAATCCTTCCATTTCTTGGTGCACAGGGGCCCAGTGAGGTCCTTAAAGTAAATAACATTAGCGAAAAAAAAAGATACTGGGGCAATCAAAACCGACAAGTCCTCTAGACACAAGGCCGACATCCTAGAATTTTAAGAAGTACCTGGGTGTCTTTGGGTCAGCACGGTAAAGATGAGCCGAATGACCTCCTTCTGTGCCATACCATTTCTATGGTTTTATGGTACCTACACAGATAATGGATGCTTTGATATCCCCAAAGTTATCCAAGTTCCCGAATGCTCCCTGTGGATTGGAAATTAGCAAACGTAACTTCATTCAAGAATGAAGACAGAGAAAGCAGTGAACTATTAAGATCAATTGTAGGGAAAGCGCCAAGGTAACAGGACACTTGGGAAATCACAATATGGTTCGGCAGAGTCAACGTGGTTTTGTAAAAGAGAAACCATGCTTGGCATAACTATTAAGAGTGGATATGTATAAAACATATCTGGAGTTTCAAAAGGTGTTTTATAAGGTGTTTGATAAATTAGGTTGTTTCATAAGATAAGGGCTCATGGTGTTAATTGTAATACATAAACACGGTTTGAGGAACAGACAGAAAACAGAGAGAAGGAATAAAGGGGTTATTTTCAAGCTGCAAACTGCAAAGAGCAGCGTTTAGACCTTGGCTAATTACAATCCAAATTAATAGCTTTGTTGAAGGGACGGAGTCTAATATATCCGAGTTTGAATCTTGCTGAAAAGAGAGACATGGTTGTTGAAGCTTTTTGCCTGCACGCATCAGGACAAATGCAAGAATGCCAAATATCAAACGCTGACAACAATTTACACTACAGGAGAAAAGGCTGCTGATTGATTGACAAGTCGACTCTGATGGGCTGAGGCATTGCCATGGAAAATGGAAAAGGAATGAAAGACTCCTCAGGCTCCCAGGTAATTCAGAAAAGGTGCGAGGATTGAACATATTCCTTTCGTTTGCAGAGAACAGGTCCCCACGCATGAATGTATGTCACTACTAGCAAGTGTAAACGTTCCAAGTTCAGCCGATTATCTTAAACAGGCTGCGATGTAGCTATCAGCACTGCAGCCATCTGGGATGGCCACTTCCAGAATACAAAATGGACGCTCGCAAAGAATGTAGGGAACTGTGGACAATGTTAGGAAAACAAGCAGGCACAGAGCCTGTATGCATATTGGAGAGACAGCTCCCAGATGGAATTGAAACTATAGGTCAATTAGCATATTGATGGCCCATCTCCGGGAACAAAGGAAAGACACTCAAGCAACCGATACTGTTTCAGACATCCCGGCGCCAGTTCCCCAACTGAAAGCACAAACAAAGCAAGGCCAACACACCAAAGACACGCCCAGCCATCAAGGCACCCACCCCTTTATTGGTCAAGATCAATACCTGTCTGTGGGCTGATGCCCTAGGTAGGGTTAATTCTTCCTCCTCGTGTGCCAGGCTCAGCCTGATACAATTCAAGGTGGTCCACAGAGCGCACTTGACGGGGGGCGAGGTTGAGTAGGTTCTTTGGGGTAGAGGACAGATGTGGAAGGTGCTCAGGGAGCCCGGCGAACCATGTCCATATGTTTTGGTCGTGCCCGGCACTGGAGGGGTTCTGGAGAGGAGTGGCGGGAGCAATATCTCAGGTGGTGAAAGTCCGGGTCAAGCCAAGCTGGGGGCTAGCAATATTTGGAGTAGTGGACAAACCGGGAGTGCAGGAGGCGAAAGAGGCCGGCATTCTGGCCTTTGCGTCCCTAGTAGCCCGGCGAAGGATCTTGCTAATGTGGAAGGAGGCGAAGCCCCCCAGCCTGGAGGCCTGGAAAAATGATATGGCTGGGTTCATAAAGTTGGAGAGGATTAAGTTCGCCTTGAGAGGGTCTGCGCAGGGATTTTACAGGCGGTGGCAACCGTTCCTAGACTATCTCGCGGAGCGTTAGAGGAAGGTCGGTCAGCAGCAGCAGCACCCTTGGCGGGGGGGGTGGGGGGGCGGGGGGGGGGGGGGTGGGGGGGGGGCAGGGAGGGGGGGGGGTGGAGGGGACGTCCTGGGGGGGGGGGGAAGAGGGGACTGCCTGGGAGGGTGGATGAGCAAGAGATAACATGAAGGGTTGGGGAAACTGGCACGTACGGGTGAGGACCAGTGTACAAAGCTCAGCACGGTAGCATTGTGGATAGCACAATTGCTTCACAGCTCCAGGGTCCCAGGTTCGATTCCGGCTTGGGTCACTGTCTGTGCGGAGTCTGCACATCCTCCCCGTGTGTGCGTGGGTTTCCTCCGGGTGCTCCGGTTTCCTCCCACAGTCCAAAGATGTGCGGGTTAGGTGGATTGGCCATGATAAATTGCCCTTAATGTCCAAAATTGGCCTTAGTGTTGGGTGGGGTTACTGGGTTATGGGGATAGGGTGGAGGTGTGGACCTTGGGTAGGGTGCTCTTTCCAAGAGCCGGTGCAGACTCGATGGGCCGAATGGCCTCCTTCTGCACTGCAAATTCTATGATCTATGATGTATGAAATATATCATTTTGCCATGTATATATCTTGCTCTGCGCAATTTCTCTTTTTTTTTGTTACGGGGGGGGGGGGGAGGCGGGCGGGGGTTATTGTTTGTAAGGGAGAAAAATTGTGTTAAAAAACTTTAATAAATATATATTTTTTAAACAGGTCAAGCGGCCCAATTAATTGGGGCTAAGTTTAAGGCCCGCCTAAAAGCGCGCGAAGCCCCTCCAGGTATAAGAAGGAACCCCCACGAGAGAATCGCTCTCTTGGACTTGGCTCTCAAAGCGGAGAGACCCATTCACCAGCTGCACCAGAAGAAAGTAAGTCCAAGGTGAACGCTCGCTACCAGACGGACGAACTTAGCTGTTCTCCTGTACCACTTCGACCCCAACAACCTCAGATCCAAACAACGGCCATTGTTCCTCTGACTGAGTGGGCACCCGAAGCTAAGTAGAGGCGTTAGCGTTAGAGATAGTTTAGTTTGTAGTACTGTTGTGCATGAGTAGATCTTACTGTGTGTGTAAATAAATAGTATTGACTTTGAACTAACTAACTGGTGTATTGGCTCTTTGATCAGTATTCGGGTTTGAACCTTGTGGCGGTATCGAGCGATACCTGGCGACTCTAAAGTAAACATAATTAGGATTAAGGAAGGCGACCTTATTGACCGCCATATTTATAACCAGATAAACAGAGCAACAGCACACTCAGGGCTATTAAACAAGTGCTGCCCAATCGCAGGATCATAGTTAATAGTAGACGCTTTGCTTTCGGGTTTGAAACCAGGGGCTGGTTGAGGACAATCTGCGCTCTGCCTATTACAAACAGCTGGATATCCAAGTTAGCCAGTGCTACAAAACAAGGTGGAAAGATAACCTGCAAGGAGGACGCAAGGGGACTCCAAAGTGAGGTAGACAGGTTAAGTCAGTGTTGGGCAACCTAGGCTAGTGAGTGGCCCTCCTTCACCTCAGTGGGCTGCAAGATTGAAACTGGACTTGCTCACGAACCATGGCTCTGTGAATAAAATTAAATACATTTAATACATGCTGAGTAATATTTTATAACGAGTTATAGAAAATGCTTAATCACAAATATTACTATAACCGTCATGAACTTCAAGTGGTGAAAACAAAATAAATATTTACACTTTGGACACAGAGCGAGTGCACGGCTCTCACAGTCAATGCTGTGAGCAGTCAGCACAGATCTCACGTCACTCGCCCTTGCAATACGTGCAAATCACTTCAGTCACACCGTTAGGAGAAAGGTTAGGTGGAATATGGGCAAAGGTCAACAAAATGTCTCATGGGCCGCACTCAGGTTGCCCACCGCTGGGTTAGAGAGGTCAGAGTCTCAGAATAAGGGTCCGGCCACTGAGACGAGGAGAATCTTCTTGGTTTATGTTTGGAACTCTCGATCTCAGAGGGCTGTGGATGCGGCTGAGCATGTTCAAGGCTGCGATCAACGGATTTGGGGGTAATTAGGAAATCAAGGGATATAGGGGCAAGAAGGAAAGTGACGTTGATGTCGAGGTCAGCTACGATCTTACGGAATGGCACAATAAGCTGCAAGGTCCAATTCCTGATCCTATTCCTTAAGCGTCACTTGGCAACAACCTTGATTTAAATCAGAATGTTGTAGATTGAAGTCCCAGTCCAGATGCTTAAATGTTTACAATGAGAGACAGCCTTATTGAGCCATATAGGATTCTCAGGGGGTTTTGACAGGATAGATGCTGAGAGGTTGTTTCCCCTTGTGGGAGAGTCTAGGACCAGAGGGCAGAATCTCAGTGTGAGGGGGTCACTCATTTTAGGCACAGATTTTTTAAAAATAAAAAAATTTAGAGTACCCAATTCATTTTTTCCAATTAAGGGGCAATTTAGCGTGACCAATCCACCTACTCTGCACATCTTTTTGGGCTATGCGGGCGAAACCCACGCAAACACGGGGAGAATGTGCAAACTCCACACGGACAGTGACCCAGAGCCGGGATCGAACCTGGGACCTCGGCGCCGTGAGGCCGCAGGGCGAACCCACTGCGCCGCCGTGCTGCCCTATTCTAGGCACAGATGAGGAGGAATTTCTTCCCTCGGAGGGCAGTGAATCTGAGGAATTATTTTACCGCAGAGAGCTGTAGAGGCTGGGTCTTTAAGTATGTTCAAGGCTGAGAGATACACATTTTTAATCAGCAAAGGAATTAAGGCTTATGGGGATAAGATGGGAAAAGTGGAGTTGAGGATTATCATATCAGCTATGATCTCATTGAATGGCGGAGCAGACTCGATGGGCCGAATGGCCGATTGCTGCACTTACAGTCGTACGGCTTGAGCTCAAACTACTGCGGGAGTGCTACAGGGTGGAATAAGACATTAAACCAATGCCCTCCCATGGCTTTATTTACTGGGGAGATGTCCCCGGTGCCCTTGCCAATATTTATCAGTTAGCGCGCCTCAGAATCAGATCATCTGATCATTTATCTCAGTGCTGTTTGCGGCAGCTTGCTGTGCACCATCGTGTTTTCTGCATTACAGCAGTGAGCGTAGCTTCTGGAGCAACTCATCAGCTGGGAAATGTGTTGGGATGTGCTGAGGTTGTGAGTGATACCGAACGGGATCTTTCACTCCGACTACCGCACAAGTCAATTTCCATCCGATTCCTGGGCTCCAGGCTGTGAGGGAATTTTCCAGGACTACTTTGGCTAATTGCCTCGAGGAGTTTTCAACTTCAGACTGTGTTTCCATCAAGCTGCTGGTGATCCCCTGAAGGGTTATTTAGTGAGCACACTGCTTGAGGTATCATTGGGGCACACAAGCAGAGAGGGGGGGGGGGGGGGGGGCTGAGCACACATGGAGCAAAATCCTTGAAAAGAAATTCAAAATTCTTGAGGAAAATGACAGATCATTTCAAATTTTGGAAACCTACCATTGTGCCACATATCATCTTCATAGGACTTTGATGAGAAGAGAAGATACTTGCTTTTAAATAAAGAACTTCATTGAACCCTTTTAAGTATCCTCAGAAAAAAAGGTTTCTCCCATTGAACTACTTCTGTGGTGTGATGGCTGCTGTCCCGCAGGTAAATCTTGGTCACTTTTCTCCAGTTTCAGCATCCCACGAGCAGGAATGAGACGAATGATTAGTCACTCAGCCTGTAGTGGTGTTGGTTGGGGGAAGTGGGGAATACCCTGGGCGGGATTGCACGTTTCTGAGACTGAGTGTTGACGCCAACGCAGAATTTGTGGACTTTCACAACTGAAAAATTGGCGGCACAACGGCACTGATTCTGCTACCGTTGAGGGGTTGGCACCGGTGCCGTGTGGAACACAATCGATTCCAATGGGAAACGGTGCCGGATTTGCCGGTTTCCTGATTGACTCTCGGGAGGCTGACAAGTTGCAGCCGCAGATACACACTTCACTCCCCACACCCACCATCCCAGCCGACAAGGAGAGCAGTGCCCAGTTTAACCAACACCGAGCTGGAGACCCTCCTGGACACCGTGGAGGAGAGGAAGGTAACCCTATACCCCGGCGCAGGATGGAGGCTGCCTGCTGCCGCCATTCACCGTGCCTGGGCGCAGGTGGCAGAGGCGGTCAGTGCCATCAGCACCACCGCCTGGTCTGGACAGCAGGGCCGGAAAAACTGCACAATCTCCTCAGGGTGAGTAGGCAGCACTGTGCCCCTGGCATTGACCCGTGTCCCACACACCCGCAACCCTAACCCCTCCCCCACCAAACCCGGAAGGCGGCCGAACCTCCACCCTGCCCCACATGCCGGCACCCATGCTGGCAACCATGGCCGGGTGCCCTGGCCACTGAGGCCACCAGCTGCCCACATCCTGGGCTGCATGCGTCGGACTGTCTGAACCTATCGTCCTCTGTTTCTCCCCCCCCCCCCCCCGCATCCTCCAGGAGAAGGCCGTGCGCAACCGCCAGGGAGAAGACAGGAGGGGGACCTGCAGCCCCTCACTGTGGCCGAGCAGAGGGTCCTGGATGTGATCGGCGGATGAAAGGGAGGTTGCCGAGGAGGCGCTCGGCCGCGGGCGAGGAAGTGAGACCCCGCTTAGTTGTGGTGTCCATCTGGTGTCCCCCGCCCCCAGCCAGTGCCGCAGCCGGAGCCCCCCCCCACCCGTGAAGCTGGCACCAATGCTGAGAGCAGCTCGGACACCAGCCCTCCACCCGAGACTCAGGAGACCCCGGGGCTCGGGGCGGAGGATGACAGTGATCTTCCATCACAGCTGTCTCTAACACCCCCCACCAGCCCAGAGACACCCACCTCGGTTAGTGAAGAGGCTCCTGGGACACTATCTGGTGCTCACCACACAGTCGATCCGGTACAGCAGGTGGAGGTTGGAACACCCGAGGTGGCAGACAGTCAGGGGGAGGGCGGGCTGATCCCAGGAACTAGCTGCGGCCACATACGGGTCTCGGGCTTCTGGAATGGACAGTCTCATCGATCGTGGAGATGCAGTCACAGAGCCAGGGAGTACATGAGGGAGTGTTGGCAAGCATCCAGTACCTGCAGGTGCAGTTGGAGGAATACAAGCTCGAGTAGCAGCAGGAGGTGGTGCCGACAATGCATGCCACCCAGGCCTACACCACACAGGTGGCATCCACGGTGGAGGCATTGGGGTGACGGTTTCGGCTATGGGCCAGCATGTCTATGCCTGGGGCATTCTGTGCAGGTGCTGGCCGAGGCCCATGACAGGGCTTCCTGCTCACAGATGACCATGTGTCAGAGCCACCTGGAAATCGCAGCGGCGCTCCTGAGCGTGGCGCAGGCATAGCAGGCCATAGCTGGGAACGCCGGCAGCATTGCCCAGGCACTGGGCCACGTGGCGCAGGCACAGAGGGAGGCAGCCCAGTCCAAGAGGGAGATGGAGCAGTCACTGGCTGATGCCAACCCAGGGCCCCCACCCCATAGTGCTACAGGTATCTACCACGGAGGGAGTTGCAGACGGGGGATGGCCAATGGGGGCGGGGGGGGCAGTGAGGGTGGGATGCGTCCGTACCCCTGGCCAGTGCACCGCCCTAGTCGATGAACCTGGAGGCGATCATGTATTGGCCCTGGCACACACATCGTGTGGCCTCTGGATTTGCCTAGGCACCATGTCCTCCCCACCCTCGCTCTCCTTCACATCTTGCTCGTCGGACTAGGCCTGGCATTCCTCATCCTCCACCAGCACATCACCCCTCTGCAGTGTGATGTTGTGGAGGATGCAGCAGGCCGCCACGATGTGGGCGACCCTTTCAGCATCCTACTGAAGGGCCGCTCCAGAGCGGTCCAGGCACCTGAACCGCATCTTCAGGAGGTCGTGCACCGCTCGATCACGGACCTGATCGCTGTATGGGCGTTGTGTAGCGGGTCTCCACCTCGGACTGTGGACTCCGGATAGGCTTCATCTGCCATGACCGCTGTGGATAATCCCTGTCACCCAGGAGTCAACCCCCCAGCTGGGGGTCGTCTCCAACATGTCAGGAATTGAGGAGTGTGCCAGGATGAAGGTGTTGTGCACACTGCCCGGGTATTGGGCACAGGCGTGTATGATGGCGCTGCTGATGGTCACATATCAGCTGCACGTTCATCGAGTCAAAACCTAATGGTTGGTGTAGAGCGGCCTGTCATCAGCAGGTGCTCGTACGGCGACATGCATCCCATTGATCACGCCCTGGACTGGGGCATACGGGCGATGGCGGTGAACCCGCTGCCCAAGCATCCTGGTGGGCTTGGTCCAGATGGAAATGGATGTATTGAGTCACCTGGGCATATAGATGCACCTGTGCACCGAGGTCCGTGAGATCCCGGACAGGTCCCCACTCGGCGACCGGAAGGACCCCGTTGCATAGAATTCCCCCCCCCCCCCCCCCCAATCCCCCTGCGGTGCCAGGTATGCTATCAGCTGGCAGATATGTCGCACTGTCTCTCTGCTCAGCTAGAGTCTTCGACAGCATGTCCCGTCCGGCAGCTCCTCTAATGACAGGCGGTGCCGGTACACACAAGGACTCATGCGGCGCCTCCTTGGCACCGCCTCCTCCTCGGCCTGGTGGGTGGCTGGGTCTACAATCTGGGGGGGCTGCCACCTGTCCGTCCGTGGCATGATCCGCTGCTGCAGCTTCTTCCTCCTCCTCCTTGAGCAGCACTCGCTCATACAGCAACGCTGCAGGTACCAGGAGGAAGGCCACTATTGCTGGTTGAATTCCAATATCCATTGTCTGCAGGGTGCGAAAGGCCGACATGTTAGCATGGTGCGTACCCACTCCCCTTCCGGGGACCATTTCCCGCTATCCCCATCCTATTCATGTATTTGTCAAGACGCCCCTTAAAAGTCACTATCGTATCTGCTTCCACCACCTCCTCCCACAGTGAGTTCCAGATTCCCACCACCCTCTGTAGATAAAACTTGCCTCGTACATCTCCTTTAAACCTTGCCCCTTGCATGCCCCCTCGCCATTGACTCTTCCACTCTGGGAAAAAAACCTCTGACTATCCACTCTGTCCGTGCCCCTCATAAACTTGTAGACCTCTATCAGGTCGCCCCTCAACCTCAGTCGTTCCAGTGAGAACAAACCAAGTTTCTCTAACCTCTCCTCATAGCTAATGCACTCCATACCAGGCAACACCCTGGTAAATCTTTTATGTCCCCTCTCTAAAGCATACACATCCGTCTGGTAGTGTGACGACCAGAATTGAACACTATATTCCAGGTGTGGCCTAACTAAGGCTCAGTAGAGCTGCAACATGATTTGCCAATTTTTAAACTCATGCCGTATGCCGTCTTGACGACCATCTCCACCTGCATTGCCACTTTCTGTGGCCTTTGGACCTGTACACCCAGATCCCTTGGCCTATAAATACACTTTAGGGTTCTACCATTCACTGTATATTTCCCAATTGTATTAGACCTTCCAAAATGCATTACCTCTCACTTATCCGGATTAAACTCCATCTACCATCTCTCCACCCAAGTCTCCAACCGATCTATATCCTGCTGTATCCTCTGATGTTCTTCATCGCTATCCGCAATTCCGCCAACTTTTGTGTCGTCCACAAACTTACTAATCAAACCCGTTACATTTTCCTCCAAATCATTTATATATATCACAAAAAGCCAAGGTCCCAGCATTGATCCCCGAGGAACGCCACGAGTCACAGTCCTCCATTCAGGAACGGCTCTGGACTTTGCTTCCCTATGTCTTCCCTTCTCTATCCCCTCCTTTCAGGGGCACCTTTAACCTAATTCGCAGCTGCTCCATTCCAACTCCTGGTGCTCGGTTATATATAACACCAATCTCCCGCCTGAAAATGTCACGAGCGACCATCAGGGCCGCGGGGGGGGTGGGGGGCAGCAGTCAGAACGGGAGCCAGGGGGAGTTTAAAGGGAAACGGTCCCTGGTATGAAACTTATGCTGGGGGAAAGGGGTTTCCACAGGCCATGTCGAGGAACATAATCAAAGATGTGCCTCTCCAAAAACTGCCGTGCAGCTTTACTCATTTACAGAACAAATATCCCTGCTCTCGCCTGAGGTCAACATTAATCAAGAGCTGTCAAGGTTAGCAAGTCAAAATGTAACGTGCGCTGGGAGCATTAACCGTGATCAATTTTAAAACGTATGATTAGAATGCATGAGTGATGCGGTCCTTTCAGCGGCATCCCACTTACCTTTCGAATTTTCCAAACCCTTGGAAGAAGCAACATTCATTTACTGAACAGGCACACAAAAGAATCTGGTCACAAGATACAGCCATTCCGAGCATATTCCAGGAACAGCTCATTCCATTTGGAAGTCTTGATATTCCATTACATCCTGCCAAGAATAAAACACTGTGCAAATACTGCAGTGGAAAAGTAAACTAGCCAGTGCGTGAAACACTGTCCAATTAAATGTGATTTTGGAGGGACTTTTGTTATCTTTTGCTGTGGTCACTGGGTGAGTCAACTAACTCATCGCACCCGAGTGGGTATTCCAATAATATGGCAAATCCCAAAAAATATCTCGGGCGGGATTCTCCATTCCCCGATGCCGATATCATAATCCTTTTTATGACTGAATCGGGGTCAGTGCCTGTTTTCGGATGCTCCGCCCCCTCCATTGGGGAGTACGTCGTTGGGTCGGCCTCAGGACGTTACCTGAAGGCCCTCCCCCCCCGATGCTCCGCCCCCGATGGGCCGAGTTCACGACAGCATGGTTCACTTGTGCTCTCGGTTTTCGTGAACCTGGCGTGGCGGCTGCGGACTGTGTCCAGTACCGACACAGTCATGGGGCAGCGGGGGCAGTGCGGCTGGCCTGGGGAGGGGGAGGGGGGGGGCTTCGGCGAGGGCTGGTGGCACTGGTGGGGGGTGGTCCAGGGGTGGCGAGGGGGTGTCCAGGAGAGGCACGACCCGGCAGGTCGGGTCCGCACGCAGCCAGTGACACGTTGTACGGTGCGACAGCTGCAGGTCGCCACCGCGCGCGTGCACGGCCAGGGACCCGGCAATTCTCCACCCGTTTATTTCGTAAAGGCCATGCATTCTACGTGGCACAGCTGCTAGCCCTTCACCAGTCAGAGAGTCGGTGCTGGGGCCTCCCTGATTCTTTTCATCGTAGTACCAGACACTTCCTCCGGACATAGCCTCAAAATCGGAGAATCCAGCCCCTCAACTCAGATTGGAAAGAGGGAAAAAGCACAGTATCCCAATCCACGAGTCCGGATAAAATAAGCATATATAGTGTGCTCTTTTTAAAAAGATCTATTTAAAGAATACTTTTAATGAATAGTCGGTCAGTTCCAAATAACCTTCAAGCGCCCAATTTATACCATGAGGCTCATCGGCAACTGTTGTGTGCAAGCACACGTGTGTACTTCATCATATCACATGTACTTCCAAAGTTGTGTGCACTTCCAAAGAGGCATCCTATTTTTGAAGAGTTGTGCGGTATCATTGTGGATAGCACGGTAGCATTGTGGATAGCACAATTGCTTCACAGCGCCAAGGTCCCTGGTTCAATTCCGGCTTGGGTCACTGTCTGTGCGGAGTCTGCACATCCTCCCCGTGTGTGCATGGGTTTCCTCCGGGTGCTCCGGTTTCCTCCCACAGTCCAAAGATGTGCAGGTTAGGTGGATTGGCCATGATAAATTACCCTTAGTGTCCAAAATTGCCCTTAGTGTTGGGTGGGGTTACTGGGTTATGGGGATAGGGTGGAGGTGTTGACCTTGGGTGGGGTGCTCTTTCCAAGAGCCGGTGCAGATTTGATGGGCTGAATGGCCTCCTTCTGCACTGTAAATTCTATGAAATTTACCCGTGAGTTTACGGGGAGTTAAAGGAAGACGCAATCTGCAATCGGTTCGGACCAGTAGCAGAGTTTGGCTGCGAAGATCGATGTCTCTTTCCTGCTTATTTGCAAGCACTGTGATTTCTTAATGGGCATGTGGTTGGGGGGGGCGGGGGGGGGCAGTTAAGGAGCTGTGGTAGAGAACATGCTGAGATTACTGAGGAAGGTGCAGTCAGCAAAAGCCAAGAGCACGGCTAGGAAGGAGAAACAAGGGAACAAGGTAAAAGGTCCCATAAACCGCATGAGCAGGGTGCAAACAGCCTGTGAACTTTCACCTGGAGCTCAGTGTCAAATCACTGTCTCACCATCATTCGCACACACACATGTCTCACTGCCAGTTGGCTGTTCTAGTGTTCCGAAACCCTGAGCGATATGAGGCGGGTTTACATTTTGCCACTCACGGAAGATGTTGCGAAAGTTTCATTCACTTGAGAAGTCGGACTGGTTACTTCAGACAAGGCACTTCCAAAAAAAAAAAACCGCAACAAGGTTCATTGGGTTTGAACGTTATATACCTTCATACCACGGAAATAAATTTCAGAAACTGTGTATTAAATGTCTGATGAGCGGTATACACATTGTCCTCTAGAGCCACATGCACATGGGCACGGGTTGTTCAAGTATATTTCAAAGGCCTTATGGAGGAGACATTTAGAACAATAACACTGGATTGAAACTCATGTGCAGTGGAGTTCTGGTGGTAACATGTAGGAAGGCAGTTACATACGGGATGGCTCCTGCCAGAGAATTTTTGGGTGCGGTTTAGTGGCCACGTTGTGCTCGAGCGAGGGTGCGATGAGGCCGGTGAATAGCGGGAGGCCAAAAATGAGGAGTACACTGGGCGGCAAACTGTTTGCGATGCAATCGGCCCGCTCCCGTAGGCGATATCGGGATCCCGCCAAAGCATGGCGAGAAACCAATAATCACCACTGAAGCCCCATTTCCACACAATTAACGGGAGCCGCCCCATATCCAACGGCCTCCCGTGATTCAGCGGCCTCACCAGCCAGCGGTCACGCTGGCGCCGACTTGTACGCCTTTTTCAAAACGTGAACCTGGCGGAAAGCCTTCTGTGGCGAACCGTGGAGGTGAGTAGCCATCTTTGCTCACAGGCAAAGAGCGCAGGGGCGCTGGGATTGTTACCAAGCGCTCGGAGGGGTGTGTGGGGGAACAGGGGAAGGAAGGTGCACCTGTGGCTGGGCTGGTCCGCGATGGGGTGCGAGGGGGGGGGGGGTGGGGGGTTAGAGCTGGGGGCTAGCATCCCAAGCAGGTGAGCATTTCACACATCCTAAGTGGATTCCCGTTGGTGGGCGTGCCATGGAGCATGTGGGGCTTATTGCCTAGCATCCCAAGCAGACCGTGACGCCTGGTCACTGTGCCTGAATACTGCGGGAGGGATGACCACGGACGCAGCAGCCAACATCCGAACACCTAGGGGATGGGCTCCAGCCCCGGGGCCATGTCCACTGCCTTGGGTGGGTGGGTACAATGGGGAAGGTACCAGCTCCCGGTCCAGGTCACGTTGTGTGCGTGTGTCAGGGGTACAGGGTCCGGGGCATCCATTCTGGCTGGGCGTGGGGGGGAGGGGGGATCAATGGGGGGATGGAGAGCCTCGGGGTGGAAGACATCGCTGTTTTGTCAGTTTCTCACCCTCTCCAATTCGTTACAGACATTGAACGGTAGAAGGACCTGCCCTCGTGGTGCTGCTGGAGGCCGGGCAGCCAGACAACGGAGACGGCGGTGGCAGCAGCAGCGTCGACAGAGACTTGAGGTGGTGGCCCATGTGCAGGCCCCTGCCCCACACCCTGAGGGCCTGGCCGTCCATCAGGCCAGGGTGAGACTCAGAGGGGGAGGCCCACGACGGCCCAGGGTGTACAAGCGCCGCAGGCCGCTTGAACAGACTAACAGTGTGTGCCGCAGGAGGCGCCTCCTCCAGAAGGAAACAGTGCCCATGGACTTGGAACCACGTGGAGGAGGACACCCGTTCTCTGTTGCCGTAAAGGTCACCACAACCCTGAACCTTTACGCCTCGGGATCGTTCCCGGGCTCAAGCGGGAACCTGTGTGGCATCTCTCAGGCTACAGCTACAGGTGCATCCGGCAGGTCACGGATGCCCCGTCTTCCCGGGCAGAAAATCATATGAACTTTGATATGAACCAAGCCCAACAAGATGCCCGGACGGCAGGATTCTGCACCATCGCTGGGATGCCCCAGGTCCAGGACTGATAGACTGCACGTATGTCGCCTTGTGCACAACAGGCGATCTGGGACTACCCTACATTAATAGGAAGGGGTTCCACTCCCTGAATATCCAGCTCATGTGTGACCAGAGCCTTAGGATCATGCACATATGTGCACACTTCCCAGGGAGTGTGCACGACAGCTACATCCTGGGGCAGTCAGGCATCCGGCCTCTTCGAGGACCACCCCAGGATGGTTGTCTGGCTCTTGAGAGTTAAGGGGTATCTGTTTAGGACCCGGCTAATGATATGGGTATGGAGGCCGGAGACCGATATGGTGACCCGATACAACAAAGCCCGTGTGGCCACCCAAGCTGCCATTGGGTGGTGCATTGGACTGCTCAACATGCGTTTCCAATGCCTCAATCGCTCTGGTGGTGTCCTGTAGTAACCCCCCCCCCGCCCCCGGAGGGGGTCACCCGCTTTGTGGTGGTCTGCTGTGGCCTCCACAACCTGGCACAGCAGTGGGGTGATGAGCTGGAGGATGAGGAACATGTGGCCACCTCCGAGGAGGATGATGATGTAAAAATGATGAGGAGGCATTGGGCCAGCAGGGACTGGGATACGATCCTGGGACGGAACTGGAGGACCAGCTGGAGGCTGCAGGACAGGCAGACAACTATTGGAAGAGTTACGGTCACCGCTGGACGAGACACGGGAAAGTGGGAGGAAGAGCTAGCCATGAAGATAGGAGGAGGACTCTGAGTCAAAGCACTGCATAGGGCGAACTCCACCTCCTCATGCACAGGGCTGAGTCTAATGCAGCTGAAGGTAATGCACAGGGCGCATTTGGCCCGAATATGCATGAGTGGGTTCTTCCAGGTATCATGTGAGAGTACCTTTAAGAAATGGGTGTTTAAGAAATGTACCTTTAAGAAATGGGTGTTTATCAGTGATGTCAGAGTGTGGGCGGAGCTGGGCTGTCTGTCAGCTTTTTGACAGTTTTAGTTGAAGTTTTAGGCTGTCGCTGCAGGGTGTGGTTTAGTTTCGTTTTCAGTGTTGGAGCTGAAGTCAGACAGAGCAGATGTACTGTTGATCTCTCTGCCATGAAAAGACTATCTCTTGAACATTTGGTGAATTCAGAATTATAAATGTTCTCAGTAGTGAATGTAAACCTAATGTGCTTCTGTTAAAAGGTGTTTCTTTTGTCTTCTGGATGTTGTTTGGGAGGTTATTAAGGATTACTTAGTGTTGTATTCTTTGGAGGTTGTATTTGAATTAATGGTTGCTAAGATGTTCACTGTATGTTTTAAAAAGGTTAACTTGAGTTCATAGAATAAACATTGTTTTGCTTTAAAAAATACTTTTCCATTTCTGCTGTACCACATCTGTAGAGTGGGCCGTGTGCTCCCCATACCACAATCTATTAAAAGTTGTGGGTCAGGTGAACTCCATGATACACTTTGGGGTTCTCTAAACCCTGGCGCATAACAAATTGGGGGCTCGAGGGGGAATAAAAGTCTAGCAACCGGATTGGCTTAGTGAACTTAAAGACAGTGAGGGGTGAGCATATTGTGGTTGCTTTTCAGGTGTGGTATTTTAGTTTAAGTGGGGAGTGTGTTGTGGACAATGGTTCTTTCAGAGGCTCTGAAGTTTTTGGGGGTGGAGACGGGCACACGCAGTACCTTACGGACAGAGACTAAAAGCAGACTGTCAGATTTGGCAAAAACATTGCAGTTAACATTACCTGACAAAATGCGAAAAGATGAGGTAATTATGGTGGTGGTTAAGCATTTAAAGTTGCCTGAGATACAGTTTGACTCAGTGGAAATGGCAAAAGTTCAGTTACAAATTAAACAAATGGAACATGAGAAAGAATTAAAGCAGCTTGAATATGAGAGAGAGGAAAAAGAAAGAGAAAGAGGAAAAAGAAAAAGAGAGAGAAGAAAGGAGAAAAGAAAGAATAGCCCTAGCAAAACAAACAAAAAAAATGCATTATATTATTAAACCTGTTTGTGTGTGTTGTTTTTTGAAACTAAAAAGTATATTTACTGTATACATTTCTTAAAGGATAGTGAAAAGGTGAAAAATGAAACCATCTTGAAGTTGGTTTATTTTTTTCTTGGGGGGAGGTGTCATGTGAGAGTACCTTTAAGAAATGGGTGTTTAAGAAATGTACCTTTAAGAAATGGGTGTTTATCAGTGATGTCAGAATGTGGGTGGAGCTGGGCTGTCTTGTCAGCTTTTTACTTTTGTTTTATGCTGTCGCTGCAGGGTGTGGTTTAGTTTAGTTTTCAGTGTTGGAGCTGAAGCCAGACAGAGCAGGTGTACTATTGATCTCTCTGTCATGAAAAGACTATCTCTTGATCATTTGGTGAATTCAGAATTATAAATGTTCTCAGTAGTGAATGTAAACCTAATGTGCTTCTGTTAAAAGGTGTTTCTTTTGACTTCTGGATGTTGTTTGGGAAGTTATTAAGGATTACTTAGTGTTGTACTCTTTGAGGTTATATTTTAATTGATGGTTGCTATGATGTTCACTGTATGTTTTAAAAAGGTTAACTTGAGTTCATAGAAAAAACATTGTTTTGCATTAAAAAATACTTTTCCATTTCTGTTGTACCACACCTGTAGAGTGGGCCGTGTGCTCCCCATACCACAATCTATTAAATGTTGTGGGCCAGGTGAACTCCATGATACACTTTGGGGTTCTCTAAACCCTGGCCCATGACACTGGAGGTGAAGAATAAATGCAAAAGGTGTCAGGGAGGCCCGGCCAACCACACCCACATGCTCCAGACTCATTGGGTACTGAACCCCCTTTTTCGGGGCCATGTCCAATGTTGTGGGGCTGAGGGTGGAACCATGCCCACTAGTGGCAGTCTTCAGGGTAGCAGAACAACCAAAACTCTTTACGGCGAGAGGCACAGGCGCCCGAACCTTTGCCTCCCTGATCGCCCGCCGGAGTTTCCTCCCAGGCTGGAGGTCAGCTTTGCCACGCAAGGCCATGAACTGGATGTCTGACTTGCCGGATTTCCTTATATTGGAAAGGATAAAGTTCTCCATTTGGGGATCGGCGGAAGGTTCTTTCATTACAGTGGAAGCAATTCACCAGCCTGATTCAAGACCTGCAACTAATAAGAGAGGGGGAAGAGGGGAAAGAATGGGGAGGGGAAGAAGAAAAGAGAGGGAGGGGGGCAGGAGAAGGGGAGGGGACAACACCAACCCCAGGGTACAGGCCAAGCAAGGCAGAGGAGCTGGGGGGGGGGGGGGGGGGGGGAGGACAAAGGGCAACAAAGCACATGGGTACGACCACAACAACAGCAACAAGGTCACCCAGGTGACGTCAAACACACCCTGGGTATGTTATAACACCAGGAACCAGCATGTATAATGTTAATATGGCACGGTTGTGGTAACCAATCACCGTAGGCACAAAGTTAGGGCCCCCCCTATCTGTCCGTACGTTACCTCTGTATACATTCCTGTTTATATACCCAATTTATCCTTTTATATTTTTCCTCGTAAACACCTCTTTATTACTGTGCGATGCTCCTGGCAATGTTATCATCAATGCAAAACCAAAAAAAATACTTTTTTTAAAAAACAACAAAATTATTGCTTCGCACCTCAACCTATGAAGCAGCTTGGGGCGTTTTTTACATTAAAGGTGCTACACAAATACAAGTTGTTGGTGTTGAATCTCAGGTACAGGTCTTACGCCTCCCTGCATTCCCTGGTGCAGCACCCAAATAAAACGAGGGCACCGGGGAAACTGGACCCCAATATTGTCAAGACATTCTGGAGAGAGGGGGCCAAGATTGAGCGGGTGGGGGGTGGGTTAGCATGGATTGGGGGCAGGAGGGTGAATCTTCAAAATCGCTTTCTAAACACATTCAGCTTGATATATTGACTCTCCCCCAGTGAAAATAACAGCTTCTAAAGTGTCATTGAACAGCCATGGTCCTTCTGCAAACTCAGCCAATTAGCTCAAAGAGCATTAATTAGCATTTTTCACAATCAGTTATTCATATCTCCTAATTTTGTATTCCGTGCCAGTCTTGACTCCGAAGCACTAAATGTTTCTGCACGCTATTGGGGTGTGGGTTAATTTGTTTAACAGCCAGACAGACTGAAGGTGATTGACATATTACCCCAGACTAACCATGAGATTTAGCAAGAGATTTTAAAATAGGAAAAGACCCTGCGTCTGCATGTTTTACTTCTGCATTGCAACAATCGCAGCAACGCAACCCATATCCTCCCCGCCGCCACAACTGACAGAAGCATGCAGGCCTCTGCACTTGAAACACTTCATTCATAATTCTGCCGGGCGAACAAGCCACCTGCAAATTCAAGTCTCAAAGAAAAGCAAACGCGAAGCAGTACGGGACAAAAAAAAACACCCATCTCTCAGTCACGTATTGACTTGTGCAGTAGAATGGCTTCAAACCTTGCTGATGCAGTGTCTGCGATTTGAATGGTGTTTTTTTAGGATATGGTCACATTCAGTACAATTATCAAGCACAGCAGTTTCAGAATGACGGCCGGCAACTGTAAAAAAAACTGACATAGACCAGTGCAAGAGATATGAAGCTGTGCGCCCAGATAGCTTAAACATGGATATAGGCAGTGGGCAATGGGGGGGCACTGTTGCACGCATGGCTCCTCGTTACATCAGGGATTGAGTACTCCAGTTCTCATGTAGTTTGCAATGGCTCAAGCCACAGAATGACAACCGCTCAACCACCCCGTCAACTCACACCATGGTGGGGAGGACATTTTAACATAAACTGCCCATTGGAAAACTAATGGGATCAGGCATCTTTTTATTCTGTCTGACGGAAGCCTTCGTCGAAGTGAATGGGCATCAATATCGGGCGGAGTGTTGAACTGGCTTTCCGCTGCATCCAGGGATCACTCCACACCACCTCTGGGACTTTAGTGCACAAATCCTAGGTTGACATCGCAGTGCATGACTGAGGGAGTGCTGCACTGTTGGAGCTGCTGTATTTCAGGTGGGATGTTGAACCGAGGCCTTGTCAGCCCAAAAGAGCCTGTGACACTATTCCTGGGCTTACTGGCCAATACCCAAGCCTTTCACCAACATCACTGCTAATAAAAAGCTTATTTGGTCATTATCACATTACTGTCTGTGGGAGTTCAGGTGTGCCTACGGCGGCAATTACACATCAAAAGTACATTGTTGGCTGTAAAATACTTTGGGACGTCCTGAGATTGTGAAAGGCACTAAACAAATGCAAGCTTCTCTTTCGTCAGGCGTGCTCCATACTGCATCTTGCTCCTGGTTCTCCCCGCTGCTATTCTTATTATGATGTCTTTGGTTACGAAGGAGAGTAAAGTTCCATAGGGGTCAGCCATGTTCTCATCCTTCGTCCAAAAATCACGGCTAAATCCTCAATCATAGGCAAAGAGATTGGAGCATGGCGGTGCCGTGGTTAGCACTGGGACAAAGGCGCTGAGGACCTGGGTTTGAATCCCGGCCCTGGGTCACTGTCCCTGTGGAGTTTGCACATTCTCCCCGTGTCTGCGGGAGGAGATTGGGGCAGGAAATTTGCTCGATCCCGTGGCTCGTGACACTGAGCCCATTGCGCATCCCCCCCCCCCCCCCCCCCCCCCCCCCCCCTCTGACTCTCCTCCACCGCTGCACTATAATCAGAGGCCCATTGGTGGAGCAGTTGATTACACTTTAGACCCATCTCAACGCCTCATCTTACAACTGAATGCAGTCACAATTTAGTAAACAGCTTCCGATGTAGTCTTTGTGACTAAGATAGCTCCTTCAAACCTTTTTGTTCATCTCATTCTGACTTGCCTCTAGCTCCTGGCTGCTGATAGAGCTGAGAGCAATCTGGTTCGAGAGCAGATTCCACAGGAGCGGCAGCAGCGGAATACAGATCAGGAACCAACTCCACCCCACTGAACCGCGTGTGATTTAGTTTACCTTGTAAAAACAAGACTGCAATAGTGTTCATAAGGTATAGCAGAATTAGGCATTCGGTCCATCGAGTCTGCTCCGCCATTCTATCATAGAATTTACAGTGCAGAAGGAGGCCATTCAGCCCATCGAGTCTGCTCTGCCATTCTATCGTGGCTGATATGTTCCTCAACTGCTACGTACATTGCAACACACCAAGAGCAGGATTGCGAAATCAGCCAGAGCCTCTCCTCCCTAGAACACATGACCTTGGAGCGGGAGTAGGCAATTTAAGACCCGAGTCTAAACACCTCCAATGTGATCAAGGCTGACCCCATCCTAGGGCAGCACAGTGGCGCAGTGGGTTAGCTCTGCTGCCTTACGGCGCTGAGGTCCCAGGTTCAATCCCGGCTCTGAGTCACTGTCCGTGTGGAGTTTGCACATTCTCCCCGTGTTTGAGTGGGTTTCACCCCCACAACCCAAAGATGTGCAGGGTAGGTGGACTGGCCACGCTAAATTGCCCCCTTAATTGGAAAAAAATAATTGGGTAGTCTAAATTTATGAAAAAAAAAGACTGAGCCCATCCTGGACTCAACTCCACCATCCTCCCTGTTCTCAATAATCCTTCAACCCATTACCAATTAAAAATCTGTCTAACTCCTCCTTAAAGTTACTCACTTGTCCCTGCATACACCGCACTCTGGGGAAGCGAATTCCACAGATTCACAACCCTTTGGGAGAAGTAGTTATTCCTCAAATCAGTTTTAAATTTGCTACCTCTTATTCTAAGGTTATGAACTCTTGTTTTAGAATGCCCCACTAGAGGAAGCATCAGCTCCACGTCTACTTCATCAATACCTTTTAACATCTTGTATATCTCAATGAGATCACCCCTCATTCTTCTAAACTCTAGAGGGTATAGGCCTAAACTGTTAAATCTCACCTCATACGACAAACCTCTCATCTCTGGGGCGTCATTCTCCGACCCCCCAGCGTGTCAGAGAATGGCCGTTGGCCGCCGTGAATCCCGCCCGAAGTCTCCGGTACCGGATATTCGGCGGGGGCAGGAATCGGGCCGCGCCGGTTGGTGGGCCCCCCCGCTCGATTCTCCGGCCCGGATGGGCCGAAGTCCCGCCGATAAATTGCCTGTCCCGCCGGCGTAAATTAAAGTACCTATTTACCGGCGGGACAAGGCGGCGTGGGCGGGCTCCGGGGTCCTGGCGGGGCGGAAATCCCTCCGGCGTCGGCCTAGCCCCTCAATGTTGGGGCTCGGCCCCCAAAGATGCGGAGCATTCCGCACCTTTGGGACGGTGCGATGCCCGTCTGATTGGCGCCGTTTTGGGCGCCAGTCGGCGGACATCGCGCCGTTTGGGGAGAATTTCGCCCCTGGAATCAATTTAATGAACCTCCTCTGAACTGCTTCCAAAGCCACTACATCTTTCCTCAAATAAGGGGACCAAAACTGTGCACAATTCTCCAGGTGCAGTCTTACCAATGCCTTGTATAGTTACAACAACACTTCCTTACCTTTATACTCATACTCAATTCCTTTTGCTGTGTTGAAATAATGAAATAGCCCATTCGCTATTCATGGCCCTGATTAAAAAAAGGTTTTATCATAGAATTTACAGTGCAGAAGGAGGCCATTCGGCCCATCAAGTCTGCACCGGCTCTTGGGAAGAGCACCCTACCCAAGGTCAACACCTCCACCCTATCCCCATAACCCAGTAACCCCACCCAACACTAAGGGCAATTTTGGACACTAAGGGCAATTTGTCATGGCCAATCCACCTAACCTGCACATCTTTGGACTGTGGGTGGAAACCGGAGGAAACCCACGCACACACGGGGAGGATGTGCAGACTCCGCACAGACAGTGACCCAAGCCGGAATCGAACCTGGGACCCTGGAGCTGTGAAGCAAATGTGCTATCCACAACGCTACCGTGCTGTTTTGTTGAAGTTTGTGAGTACTGCAATTTTTCTTTTGATCAATAAAAGAGTCACTTCAGAATTTGAGTTGGTGCCACGCATGGCGATACCATGAAAACAAAATTGGGGTAAATCCTAACAGGAATGGAAACAAATGAGTGATGAAAAATTGTCAACATCTGCCCCGTAAACTGTTGCAAAAGCTTGACATTATGAATTTTCCATGTGTGACAACATTCAACCTTGATGTGGCAATTTAGGTAGATTGGCAAGTGGGGTGAATCACCATTAACTAACGTACTCACAGTGAAAAAAAGTAAAAGCTAAATCATTTTTTTTAAAAAAATTAATTCCTCAGGTGCCATTATTGGTATCTTTACTGTGGGTAAATGCTGCTCCAAGAAAAGCAACAACGAGAACCTCAGAACCAGAGAGTTCCTGCAGTGCAGAAGGAGGCTGTTCGGCCCATCGAGGCTGCACCGAACTTGCGTTGTATAATTGCAATTGAAATAACGCTCATCTGCTTGGCGTTCAAAACAGACCAGAGGATGTTGCTCGAGGATCAGTGGCTTCATATGCAGGGTGTTTAGCTGTGTGTGTGTGTGTGTGTGTGTGTGTGGTGGTGGTGGTGGTGGGGGGATGGGGGGGAAAGACTGGTGCAAGGAGCGGGGGGGGTGCGAATATCCAACTTGTGATTGACTATACTACCAGTGGAGAGAATCCTGCAGTCCGTACCATGCATCTGCAGCAACATTCGCAATTAGAAATGGGGTTGGAAACTTCAAAAATAATAGTTAATCATGCAAGGGACAATTACTTGTCATAATTCTGAGTGAAGCAATCGGAACAGGATAGGTTCAACCCCTACTTTGAGCTGTGTTAATTAATTTTAAGCGTGAATATTGTTGGGACTGAGAAATGAAATCTGCCCTTGTTCCCGCTCCTAATCACTGTCCTGTTTTCCCTGTGTACATAGTGTCAGGTATCAAGAGGGTTAAGCTCCACTGTGATGCCGCCGAGAGCGGATAGCTCCCTAGCCCTCTTTTGTGAATGCACACTTTAGGAACAGGTAGGTCAGAAAAGAAGTGAAGGGGCTGGGTGGCACAGCGGCACGGTGGTTCGCACTGCTGCCTTACAGCGCCAGGGACCCGGGTTTGATTCTGGCCTCGGGTGACTGTCTGCATTCTCCCAGTGTCTGCGTGGGTTTCCTCCCAGTGCTCTGGTTTCCTCCCACAGTCCAAAGATGTGTAATTTAGGTGGGGTTGCGTGGATGAGGCTGAAAAGTGGGTCCAAGTCAGGTGCTCTTTCAGAGTTGTCAGTGCAGACTTGATGGGCTGATCGGCCTCCTTCTGCACTGTGGTGATTCTATTCTATGACCCTAGGATTTGTAATCCAGCAGAGAGTCAGTGTCTTCAGGGGAGACAAACCTGACAGTAATGTCAAAAATGCCCGGTTTAATGGCTAGTCTTTCGCCGGGGTAATACAGCAACAATCTTCAAAACAGCTGGACACAGCTGCACGCTGGGTGCACCCTTGCAAGAGCACTAACCAGCATTTCATTCACAAGGACTTTAAACTAGCAAATGGGAGGAGGAAAGGAAGTGTAAAACTACAAGAAGTATAATGGTTAATGGGAACCAAAGCAGCAGGTCAGCGTGTGAGGAGAAGGTAGAGGTTAATAGGATGAACAGGCAGGGTCAGTCTAACGACTACGGAGGGGAAAGAAAACGTAAAAAAATCAAAATGTAAGGTGACTGTGTGAGTGAAAGTTGGGGATGAGGCTGAGTGTTATCAGAGGTTAAAAAAGGAGGTCACAATGTGTGAAAAGCATAGTGCACCAGGGAACCCTGTAAGGGAAAGACAAATCAGTAGTACATATTTAAAAACGTGTACCTAAATGCACGCAGTATTCGGAATAAGGTCAATGAGCTGACGGCACAAATAGAGACAAATGGGTATGGTTTGGTGGGAATTTTGGAAACAGGGTTGCAGGAGGATTGGGACTGGGAGTTGAACGTCTAAGGGTACTCAGTATTGAGAAAGCATAGGCAGGTCGGAACAGGTGGTGGAGTAGCTTTATTGTTAAAGATGACATCAAGGCTTTATTAAGAAATTATATTGGCATTGGGGTCCAAAATGTTGAATCGATCTAGGTGGAAATAAAAAACAAGGTAAGAGCTCCTTGGAAGGAGTAATTTGCAGGCCCCCGAGCAGTACTTCCAAAGTGAGGCATAATGTAAACCAAGAAATGAGGGCTGTGAGAAGGGCACAATGGTAATCATGGGTGATTTTAACATGCATATTGACTGGATTAATCAAATTGGCAAGGGTAGCCTCGAGGGAGATTTAATAGAGTGTCTGAGGGATTGTTTCTTAGAGAAATATGTTATGGAGCCAACCAGGGAGCAGGCTATTTTAGATTTAGTATTATGTAACAAAGAAAGGTTGATAAATTGTCTTGTCTTTAAGGATCCACTTGGAAGGAATACAGCATGCTAGAATTTCAAATTCAGATTGAACGAGAGAAGACAGAGTGCCATACTAGAGTTTTAGCGTTGGGCAGAGATAATTCTGCAAGTCTGAGGAAAGAGTTGGCTCAAGTAGACTGGGCACAAATAATTGAGGGTAGGAACAATGGCGGACGTTCAGGGAGATTTTAAATACCCCTCAATTAAAGTATATTCCTGAGAGGAAGAGGAATTGTAAAAGGGAAAAAAAACGTTCTATGGCTAAACGAGGATGTCAAGAAAGACAAAGGCAAAAACTAGGACATACCATACTGCAAAAGCTAGCGGTAAGCTGGAGGATTGGGAGAATTCTAAGGTTCAGCAAAAGGCTATGAAAAATGAAATCGAAAGAGCTAAGATGAACGACGAAAGGAAACTAGTAAAAAACATAAACACTGACATCAAAAACTCAATAAGCATATAAAGAGGAAGAGACAGTCTGTAAATGTTGGCCCTTTAGAGGGCGATACTGGTGAGGTAATAATGGGGAACACAGAGATGGCAGAGGCACTGAACCAATATTTTGCCCCTGTCTTCACGGTAGAAGATAATAACAATTTTCCACAAACTACAGTTAATACAGAGGAACTTGGTGCAATAACCATGACTAAGGAGACGGTATTGAACATACAAATGCGATTAAAGGCAAATATGTTTCCAGGACCTGATGGCCTGCACCCTAGGGTATTAAGGGAGGTAGCAGAAGAATAAATGGATTCATTGGTTGTGATATTTCAGAATCCCCTAGATTCTGGAAGGGTTCCAGTGGATTGGAAGCATGATAATGTGACACCCTTATTCAAAAAGGGAGAGGGCAGGAACCTATAGACCGGTTAAATTGACCTCTGTGGTGGGGAGGTTGCTGGAATCAATCACGAAGGAGGAGATGACTGAACATTTGGAAAGACAATGTTCAATCCACCAGTGTTAGCATGGTTTTATGAAGGGTATGTCATGCTTGATAAACTTGCTTGCGTTCTGGAGGTCATATCCAGCAAGGTGGATAATGGGGAACGTGTGGATGTGGTATATCTAGACTTCCAGAAGGCATTTGACGAGGTGCCGCATAAAAGACTAATCCAGAAGGCGGGATCGCAGAGGATTGGGGGTAGAGTACTACATTGGATTGAGGACTGACAGAAAGCAGAGGGTCGGGATAAATGGGTCCTTCTCTGGGTGGCAAACTGTAACTGGCGGGGTGCCACAGGGGTCAGTCCTCAGGCCTCAACAGTTCACAGTCTATATAAATAATCTGCAAGCAGGGACAGAGGCTCAAGGGGTTGAATTGTCTATTTCTGCTCCTAATTCCAATGTTCCTATGGTCTAAACTGGAACTAAAGGACTAGGAGTCAAATTCTCTTCTGTATAGCCTGTAAAGCATGACCTGAACAGATGGCTGTTAACGGTATTTTAACAAGAGGGGTACATAAAATCAGAACTCACTTTTCCCTTCATTCAAACACACACACACACACACACACACACACACACAAGTGCATCAGATTAGAACAAGTAGCATATGTTAATGATTTGTCGGAGGGAACCACATAAAATCCCTTCAACCTCTTGAAATCATACTTACTCATAACATGCCACCAACTGCTGGTGCCCCTGAGGCATGTCTTAGTAAGAGTGAGCATCTTCAGGAAGCTCTGTAGTGTTGCTAACTTTTGTTTGGTTCAATTGGCTCTGTTTTATAACCTTTGCTCTAGAGTCGCCAGGTATCTTTATGATACCGCCACGAGGTTCAAGTTCAAGTAATGATCAATAACTCAACACACCAATTAGTAAGATTCAAATCAAAGCACATTTATTATACACAGTAAATCACTACTCATGCATAAACTCTACTTTCTAGGTTATTTCTATCACTAACAGGCCTATACTTTACTTCGGACTGGCCCACCAGGTCAGGGGAACAAATGGCCTTTCGTTCGGGTTCTGAGTCTGCGGGATTCAAAGCTGGCATGGACTGGTAGTTAGGAGCGCCTATCTCGTAGCGAGCGTTGACTTGAGACTTACTTGCTTGGAGGCCACTGGACAGGTCACTCTCAGGGGTTGCTTCGCGTTGCTGAGTGACCCTGTCAAGAAGGACGATTTGAACTTGGGGGCTTTACTTTATAGTCCCCAGGGGCTTACCGCCCTTCGGGGCGGACCCCGTACCTGGTTCCAAGTGATTGGACTACTTTCCGATCACCTCGATCGATTTCTCCAATGCTGGAACGGTTCCCTGATCGCTAGGCGGTCCCTAAATGTTCGTTGGCCTTCCTTTGTCTTGGCTCCTGCTGGCGCCGAGGAGTCTGGCTTGGCTTTGTTTACCTTAACTGTTGCGATTGTGCCCTGGACTCGCTCATTACTATGCAGGTGGCTGCTACATTACTATGCAGATGGCTGCTGGTTTGAGTGCTGTCTGGTTCCTTACAGGTTTCAATATACATGATTTCTGTATTTGCTAGTCTTTGCCTGTGTTGGCTGAATTTCCCTTCAGCCTTTGCGGTTCTCCATTTTAAGTCGGGAAGTGGCCAACTCAGGTGGCTACAGTAGTGACAGGGGAGGAAAGGGTTGGAAATGCATGAAATTAAACAAATCTTGTTTCATCCCTCCAGACCGTTGTAACAAACACGGATAGTCATAGGGCTGCGGGTTCCTTAGCCCTTTCGATTGCGAGACTCCCCACTCTCCTCTGGAACAAGCATTTTTCCCATCCAATTACAGAATCAAAAATATAGATTTTATCATTTTTCTCCACTTACTTAATGCAAGATCTTACTGCCGAAACATGGAGATGCTGAATTTAAAATGCATCGACATTTACATGCACTAATTTTTCCTGCTCTTGGTTGTTTATCTTACGCTGCTAACTCCCTTGTGTTTGGTGGAGGTTGGTAGAGTGAGAGTGTTCTTGAAGTGAACAATCTGTGGCTGAGGTCGATCCAGTGCTGCTGATGATGGTGGAGTCTTCTCACCGAGGTTGGTAGGTTGGCAGGTTCGCACTGCGATTGCTAGGAGTTGCCACAAGACGAGCTGGGTGGTCGGCTGGGCTCTGCTTCAGCTAGTCGACTGTGGCTGAGAACGGTAAGAGTTACCCTGAAAGTTATCCCACCGTCAGAGGTCAGTATAGCTGTACAGTCAGACTTTCACTGAGGTTAGTAATCTGTCACTAATGTCAGTGACAGTCTACTAACTTTCAATATAGCTATACTGAGGTTAGCAAACTGTCACTGAGGTTAGGCGAGTTGTACTGAAGTTAGGAGGATGCTGTGTGGTGCAGTGTTTGACGTCGGAGCCAAAAGTGCTGGGTTCGAGTCCAACCTCAGGACGTGATGGTCAAGGAAAATGCATGGATAATGCAGCCAAAAATATTGAATCTCAACCCCCAAATCCTTTCCAAACACGAGCCTATGCCAGGTGACAAGAGTGGGAGAGGTTCCTGATCAGTCATGTGATGGAACATTAAGTTGGGGCCTTTACCATCGTTATCCATAACACCGGACTGCAGCATGCATGGAAAGGTGCACGTTGCCACAGCAACCTGACTACCCGCGTGAACAGTAACGCACATACATGGAAGTCGGTGGTGTAACGTGTGTTTTTCAGGCACTACAGGGGCTCCTAAGTATCTAAAATGGGAGGCAGGAATCCATTTTCAACTGGAACCTTCACTTGCCAAACTAGATAATGTTGAATGAAAAGGTCCCTTCTTACCCAAGTCTCAAGCTGTCTTTTGGTCTGTAGTGTTTGCAGTGAAGGAGTTTGATGCCTGCTTCAGTGGCTGCGTTTTGGGGAAAACTAAAGAGCATTTGCGAAAAGAAGTTAAGTTCATTACTCATCAAGCACTACTCCGACCACGGATGCTCCTGAACACCCGACGTCCAGGCCAATCAGGTGCTGGTATCTGCTCCAACCACCCCACTGCAGATGCCCAATAGTCCCCTCAGCTCCAATCAATTATCTGTAAGTCGCTGAGGCCCGAACGTCCATTACTTACCCACATGGCCTCTTCCCGCAACACCGTCTCTAAACTGAGGTCGGAGACCCAATAGCCCAGGTAACTCGGATTATACCACTCAAGTACCCTGCGCATGGTGTTATGAGCAGGGGGGGGCATTGGTGGAGTGACCGAGCTGTAGAGTAGTGTGGTCAGGTGGATAGAAATTCATATGGAATCGATACATTTAAAACAGGCCAACCTGACCACCCGGCTGCTTCTAGCTACAACCATGCATATTGGACCCACCGGGCCTCGGTAGCAACTGCAGCAATCCTAATATTTGAACTGCCCAGATTGATCAACGTTTTTGAAAATTGGACAAGGCAAGGCAATGGTGGCCAGACACAACTACAAGCAGAAGCGGTTTATTAGAACAGCACGAGGCATGAGGGGGGCTCAGTTATGCAGATGGTGAAGATCGGAAAGGTTCATGCTAAGAGGGTTGAGGGGAGATCTGATAGAGGCGGTCACAATCCTGAAGCATTTTCACAGATTAGGTCAGGACAAAGCGTTCCCACTGGCGGGAGAAATGGTAACCAAGGGACACAGATTGCAAGGCGATGCCGTCAGGAGCAGGATGCTTTTTCCCCCCGTAGCGAATTGTGATCTGAATGCACTGCTTGAAACATCGGTGGAAGCAGATCCGTTGATAACTTTCAAAAGGGAATGGAATCAATACTTGCAGGGAATTTAGCTTTTTAAAAAAATACATTTAGAGTACCCAATTCATTTTTCCAATTAAGGGGCAATTTAGCGTGGCCAATTCACCTACCCTGGACATCTTTTGGGTTGTGGGGGCGAAACCGGCGCAAACACGGGGAGAATGTGCAAACTCCACACGGACTGTGACCTAGAGCTGGGATCGAACCTGGGACCTCGGCGCCGTGAGGCAGCGGCGCTAACCACTGCGCCACCGTGTTGCCCTGAATTTAGCTTTTTAATAGGATGATGGGGGAATGAACAGCGAAATGGAGCTATTAAAATAGCTCTAGAAAGGATACAGCAAAGGAATGTTGGGCCAGGTGGCCTCCTTCTGACCAGTACTATTTTATGTATTACTGAATTGGCCGGGATGATTCTTGAGGGCAGTAAATGACTTGGAGAAATCGTACTGGGAAACCGGCAGGTTCCATTATTCAGTGAGCCCCTCAGGAGATCAGATCTCCAACATAATTTTATATTTAAAATTTAAAAAGTATTTGTCAGTACATTAAAGTGAACAGTTACATTAGATAACATTGGCAGCACGGTAGCATTGTGGATAGCACAATTGCTTCACAGCTCCAGGGTCCCAGGTTCGATCCCGGCTTGGGTCACTGTCTGTGCGGAGTCTGCACATCCTCCCCATGTGTGCGTGGGTTTCCTCCGGGTGCTCCGGTTTCCTCCCACAGTCCAAAGATGTGCAGGTTAGGTGGATTGGCCATGATAAATTGCTCTTAGTGTCCAAAATTGCCCTTAATGTTGGGTGGGGTTACTGGGTTATGGGGATAGGGCGGAGGTGTTGACTTGACCTTGGGTGGGGTGCTCTTTCCAAGAGCTGGTGCAGACCCGATGGGCCGAATGGCCTCCTCCTGCCCTGTAAATTCTATGATAACAGCATCGAGGACAGATGCCAAATCGCAGCATTATGACGTAGCAGCTTTGTAATAAAAATGACATACGTACAGCATGGAGCATCTGCAATAACCTGTAAACTCATTATTGTTTCGATGGATTGCAAACACGAGATGCAGAACTCAACTTTTGTTGATTCTCTGTAATTCAACAGTGCTCAACAACAACTTTATTTTCTATTTAAATCGGTAAAATGTTTATGCATTGGATAAAATACATTAGACACATGCATGCGCACTTGAGATCGTGCATTGGCACTTTGCATCAGTAACAGAAAGGATCTTAAAGATACAGGTTCTTGCTGAAGGTTTCTGCCGTTGCATGCTCTCAATTATCAAGGACAGATAGCAACGGCAGAGAGCTGGCAATTAGGTTTTCCTCGCCATCCTCTTGAGCAGAGTTTGCTGCGTGGCATGGGTAGGACAGGAGATTTCTTTTTTTTTTTTTAAAAAGGGCAGTTTCAAAATTACCCCAGCAGTGTGGAGAAAACATGGACTTCGTAGCATCATCATCAGGGCAGGATACCTTGAAGCGGTTTCACGAGCCGTAGCCAATGCCAGGAGCAGCACAATGTGTAGCTTTGCCAAGTGACAGTAACATCGCCGCGTAACGCTGACCAGGCGCATCTTCAGATCAAAGTAATCGATACATTCAAGAACAACCTTAAAAACAATTTAAAAAGAAGAATCCAGTTACGATAAGCAATGACGTACAGTGCACAGGGTCTGAAATCGGACATGACTCTTTTTGGCCGTGCTTATATGACGTGCCAAACATTAGCATCCCGCCTTTTAACAGTGAACCAAAGGATTTCTGTTGACACAGGGCTTAATTGAGTTTTCTGTCAGGGAAGTGGATATTTAGTTGAATTTTGGAAGACAAACAGATTGCTTCAATCAGAAGAAATCCCAGTGCAATACATCATGCAATAAGTGGCATAATTAAAGGTGAATCCCTCACTTCTATTTGTGGGACTGGTGCAGCATTAGTTCCTGGATGTGAATCTGCAGCCAGATTTCACATATATCGATATAAAGAGGAGATTTCGGAATACGGATTGCTTCCAACATGAGGCAAACTGCACTGGGGAGTGAAAGGTGCTGGAACCGGTCTGATTTCCCATTCCTGACGGCCAGTGTCATTACTTTCAAAGCTGACCTGGTGTCCTGGCCTCAATACAGCTGCGATTCAGCGGCAACGCGTGCGCCACCATGTCAGAAGTTCGAGTCCCACGCCACACGTTTAATCTAGGCTGGAGCTGCAGTGCAGTGCGCCGAGGGAGTGCAGCACTGTCGGATGCGCCGACTTTCCCATGTGATGTTAACGAAAGACCCCCATCTGCCCTCCCAGATGAACGTAAGAGGGCCCCTGACACTTTCGGAGAACAGCAATGGAGTCCACCCCCAGGGTTCTGGACAATATTTATCCCTCAATCAATATCACTGAAACAATTTCCTGGTCATTATCGCAATACTGTTTGCCGGAGTTTGTCGTGTGTAAATTGGGTGCCATCTTTCCCTAATTGCATTTGACTACACGTTAAAAGTACTTCATTGGATGTAAGGTGTTGTGGGACGCCCTGCGATCATGAAAGGTGCTATAAAAATGCAAGCCCATTTTCCATTTCAGTTGACACATCAATACAGCACTTTGGAAATTGCTGGTGCACATATCATTGGAGGAATAGGTGTCAGTCAAGTCCCTGCAGGAGTGTAAGGGTGGCACGGTGGCACAGTGGTTAGCACTGCCTGCCTCACAGTGCCAGGGACCCGGGTTCAATTCTGGTCTCAGGTGACTGTCTATGTAAGTTTGTATGTTCTCCCCGTGTCTGCGTGGGTTTCCTCCAGGTGCTCCGGTTTCCTCCCACAGTCCAAAGATGTACACGTTAGGTGGATTGGCCATGCTAAAGTGCCCCTTAGGTGTCCAAAGGTGTGTCGGTTAGGTCGGGTGACAGGAATCGGGCGTTGAGTGGGTCTAGGTCAAATGCTCTTTCAGAGGGTCGGTGCAACTTGATTGGCCGAATGGCCTCCTTCTGCACTGTAGGAATTCTGTGGTTCTATGGTATACACCTAGGGCGGGATTCTCTGAAATGGAGACAGAGTGTTCGCGCCGTCGTGAACGCCGTCGAGGTTCACGATGGCGCGAAATGGCCCCTATCCCGACCGATTCAGTGCCCGATAATGGGCTAGGAGCGGCGCCGCGTCATTTACACGCGCCAGGCCTTGGCGGCGTGTACATGACGCGGCCGGCGCCGCACAACTGCCGTCACCTGCGCATGCGTGGTTGCCGTCCTCTCCAAGTCCGCCCCGCAAGAAGATGTCAGACTGATCTTGCGGGGCTACGGAAGAAAGGAGGTCCTCCTTCAGAGTGGACGGCCCGACGATCGGTGGACACCGATCACGGGCCACACCCCATTTGAGGACCCCCCGTTGCAGGATCCCCCCTCCCCCCCCATGCAGGCCGCCCCCCCAGCGTCCCCGCGCTGTTCCCGCTGGCAGCGACCAGGTGTGGACGGCGCCGGGGGGAACCCGCCGTTTTGGGCTGGCCACTCGGCACATCCGGGCCTGAGAATAGCAGGGGGGCCGGAGAATTGCCATTTTGGGTGTCTCGGGCGATTCTCCGGCCTGCGCCGTGCGGAACTCGACCGGGCCGTTCCCGCTGCTTGGGAGAATCGCGGGAGGGCGTCGGACCGGCATCGCGGGAAAACTTGGCGACCCAGGCGATTCTCCCAACCGGCACGGGAGCGGAGAATCGCGCCCCTCGACTTCCTCAGTACCACAGCCAAAGTCATTCCAGCCACTTGGAATTCAATCATATCCACTTAACAAGGTTATAAGTGACAAGATGAAAATCTTTGAACATAATTATATGGGTACAAAAGCATCTCTAAAATTATTAGAGCAGCTCAGTGAGAAACTCATTCAAACAAATATATAAATGTAAAACCCAATGAATGAGGTTCGAGGACATCAATTCACAAAAAACAAGTGGACTTGTCGAAGTCCAGAACGTTTCAGCTTAAAACTGATGTGTTATATTCAAGTAATCAATGTTACCAACCAAGCTGGTCTCCATCTACCATCCAGATAGCTGCCCTTTCCTGCCCAAGTAACAAGGCATCAATCAGGAGCAGTAACTGACCGACCACTGGTCTAGATTAGATCAGCTAACACAATGTGAATGGGGGACCAAACAATGCTCTTTGAATCAGTTCTGTCACTCAATACAATTGTAATTAATCCCCTGCCTCAACTCCACTGCACTACTCCCCACTCCCATAATGCTCAAAAACCTCTGCCTTGAAAATACTCAATCAACATCCACAGCCCGATTGGGCCAAGGATTTCAAAGATTCCCAACCTTCAGTGAACAAATCTCTCTTCATCTCAATCCTAAATGACCAACCCCTTACTCATAGAATGCCTTCAGCGCAGGAGGAGGCAGTTAGGCCCATCGAGTCTGCGCCAACCCTCAGAAAGAGCACCCTTCCCAGGCCCACTCACCCGCCCCATCCCCGTAACCCCGCACATCGATCATGTCCAATCCACCGAACCTGCACATCTTTGGACTGTGCGAGGAAACCCACGCAAACACGGGGAGAACGTACAAACTCCACACAGTCACCTGAGGCCGGAATTGAACCCGGGTCGCTAGCGCTGTGAGGCAGCAGTGCTAACCACTGTGCCACCGTGCACAGTGAGGCTGTGGCTCCTCATTCTAGATTCTTCAGTCAGGGGAAACAGCCGCTCAGCATCGGATCTGTCAGCCCCTCTTAAGCCTTGCAACTGGGGCCAGATGGATCTCTGGGTTTTCTCTTAGATAATAGTTTGTCCCACAGTCTTGTACAAGCTTGGAGGGCCGAAGGGCCTGTTCCTGTGCTGTATTGTTCTTTGTTGTTCTTATTTCATTACTTGGCAAGGTTGCTGCTGGCTACCGCCCTCGAATTGAGAATGTTGCTCTCCTTTAAAATTTGTTAAGTTCAGAAAAACACATCTGGTTCACTAATGTCCTTCAGAGAAGGAAATCTGTCATCCTCACCTGGTCTGACCTCCATGTGACTGCAGACCCACAGCAATATGGTCGACTCTCAACACGCTCTTAAATGGCAATTAGGGTGGGCAACAGTGGCCAGCAGTGCCAATGATGCCCATATACCATGAAGGAATGGAGTGGCAGTACAGCTGCGAAAGGGGGTAGGCACCAGCCTGCCTATGTTTTTTCTGAATCGCCACTCAATGGCTACTTAGGCCCAATCAAAAATGCCATCCAACATCCATGTAGCTGCAACTTACTCATGGAACCTCAGTCAGATAAGTTTAGAACTTTGTTCACAAAGCACTAACCATCACTGCACTGGAGTAGAAGACTTGCCAAATACGGTCGTACTAAAACAAGATACTCCATCATCCTCCCAATAATGAATAAAGATGTCTTATTCTTTGCCAGTACCATCTCCTCAATTTGTTGGTTGACACAGAGGTGGCACAGTGGTGAGCACTGCTGCCTCGAAGCGTCATGGACCCGGGTTCGATTCCGGCCTTGGATGACTGTCTGTGTGGAGTTTGCACGTTCGCCCCGTGTCTGCCTGGGTTTCCTCTAGATTTTCTGGTTTCCCTCCATAGATTCCCTACAGTACAGGAGGCCACTCAGCCCATCGAGTCTGCACCGACCCTCTGAAAGAGCAACCTACCTGGGCCCACTCCCCCCAACCATTTCACCGTAACCCTACCTGACCTGCACATCTTTGGACTGTGGGAGGAAACCCATGCAGAGACGGGGAGAATGTGCAAACTCCACACAGACACCCAAGGCTAGTCCAAAAGATGTGCAGGTTAGGTGGATTGCCATGGTCAATGCGCGAGGTTACGGGGAATAGGGCGAGGAAGTGGGCCTATGTGGGGTGCTCTTTTAGAGGGTCGGTATAGACTTGATGGGCTGAATGGCCTCCTCCTGCACTGTAGGAATTCTATGGAGGCTCTGTTTATCCTCCATCATTTTGTCCAAGGGCTACTCATGCGTGGAGCCCACACAGCAAGCATATTAGAGGAAATAGGTACAAATTTGGCCTTCGAGCCTGCTCTGCCATTCAATAAGATCAGGGCTGATCTAATTGTGGTCACCTTCCTGCCTGCAGCCCCCCCCCGCGCCCCCCCCCCCCCCCCCCCCCCCCCAACCCCGACTCCCTTATCAATCGAAACAAGAACAAAGAATTGGCAGGTTCATCCACTTCAAGGCGAGGTAAGGCTCATCACGCGCCCACACTTTCCAACAGAACGCGGCAAGATAGTATTCAGGAGTGGTTGACATTGCAATTCTTTGCTCCGTTGGCAAGGACGGTTGAGAATAACCGGGATGCTCCTTGCACAGATGTTGAAGGATGGGAGGAACCGGCTTTAACCTCAATGGCCCCAGCTAGTAAATAAAAAGGAAAGTAAACTTCTATGATAGCAATGAGGCTGCTTTCTTAAGTGGCACTCAAACCACAAGTATAAAACTACCCAAACGAAAAAGCTTTCATGCGCTCCTTTAGTCATTGTCCGTAGAACTGCAGGGCGCAGCCTGCATCACAAACTGAAATTCTTTGATGTGGAATAGAAAGCAATAGTGAATGAAAACTCTGAGCGAGTAATGGAGCGTGACGTGCAAACGTTTTATAAAAATATCACTCTGTATAGACTGATATTCGAATGAATAATGTGTGTAATTGGGCTTATTATTTTCATTTTCTTTGCAGTTCGGGGTTGGAGAGAGACTCGGCCCCCCCAGCGCGGCCAAGAGCAATTCCACACTCGTGCAGGCAGAGTCTGAACTGTTGTCACAAACTCTCCTGCCCTTTGCCCCATCTTGGCTGCTTGGAATTTTAACCTCTGCGTCACGACTGCCTACGCCCAGCACGGTGGCACAGTGGTTAGCACTGCTGTCTTACGGCGCTGAGGTCCCGGGTTCGATCCCAGCCCGGGGTCACTGTCCGTGTGGAGTTTGCACATTCTCCCCGTGGCTGCGTGGGTCTCCCCCCCCCACAGCCCAAAAGGATGTGCAGGGTAGGTGGATTGGCCACGCTAAATTGCCCCTTAATTGGAAAATAATTGGGTACCCTAAATATCACACCCGAGGACCTGCTTCTATCCTACTGCTCGATCTTTGAGGATGGATGCCCTGCTTCTGGCAAGGAGCAGAATTCATAGAACCCCTACAGTGTAGAAGGGGGCCATTCAGTCCATCGAGTCTGCACCGATCCTCTGAAAGAGCACCCTAGCTAGGTCCACTCCCGCCCACCCCATCCAATCCCCATACCCCCGTAACCTAACCTGCATATCCGGGGACACCAAGGGGCAATTTAGCATGGCCAATCCACCTGTCCTGCAAATCTTTGGACTGTGGGAGGAAACCGGAGCACCCGGAGGAAACGCACGCAGACACGGGGAGAATGTGCAAACTCCACACAGACAGTCACCCGAGACCAGAATTGAACCCAGGTCCCTGGCACTGTAAGGCTGCAGTGCTAACCACGGTGCCACCTTGCCACCCATAATTGGCAGGGAACATTTGGTGGTATATTGCCCAGTGTGGTTGTTGGTTCCTGCAGGGCTGCATTTAAACCACGTAGTGTAAAAAAAGAAAAATCTAACAGAAGCAAAGTGAAACGGGAAAAATATCAAATTATTAAAAGGTCTAATTATGTTCTCATAATGCTCTGTCCACCATCTACATAGCACAGGTCAGGGGTGTGATGGATTACTCACCACTTGCTATACTTCCACAGGAAACGAAGGGAATTCAGCATGTCTACAATTTTTACAGATGCACCACAGAAAGCATCCTATCGGGCTGCATCACAGCCTGGTATGGCAACTGCTCGGCCCAAGACTGTAAGAAACTGCAGAGAGTTGTGAACACCGCCCAGTCCATCACATGAACCCGCCTCCCATCCATTGACTCCATCTACGCCCCCTGCTGCCTGGGGAAAGCGGGCAGTATAATCAAAGACCCGTCCCACCTGGATTATTCTCTCTTCCAATCGGCAGGAAATACAAAAGCGTTAACAGATTCAAAAACAGCGGGTGGCATTCTCTGTTTCTGAGACTAAGTGTTTTTTAAAAATAAATTTAGAGTACCCAATTCATTTTACCAATTACGGTGCAGTTTAGCGTGTTCAATCCACCTACCCTTCACATCTTTGGGTTGCGGGGGTGAAAACCACGCAAACACAGGGAGAACGTGATAGGATGTATAATCATCTGGAAAGGAATAATTTGATTAGAGATAGTCAACACAGTTTTGTGAAGGGTAGGTCGTGCCTCACAAACCTTATTGAGTTCTTTGAGAAGGTGACCAAACAGGTGGATGAGGGTAAAGCAGTTGATGTGGTGTATATGGATTCCAGTAAAGCGTTTGATAAGATTCCCCACAGTAGGCTACTGCAGAAAATACGGAGGCATGGGATTCAGGGTGATTTAGCAGTTTGGATCAGAAATTGGCGAGCTGGAAGAAGACAAAGGGTGGTGGTTGATTGGGAATGTTCAGGCTGGAGTCCAGTTACTAGTGGTGTACCACAAGGATCTGTTTTGGGGTCATGGCTGTTTGTCATTTTTATAAATGACCTGGAGGAGGGCGTAGAAGGATGGGTGAGTAAATTTGAATGGCCCACTTCCACTAAAGTCGATGGAGTTGTGGACAGTGCGGAAGGATGTTACAAGTTACAGAAGGACATAGATTAAGCTGCAGCGCTGGGCTGAGAGGTGGCAAATGGAGTTTAATGCAGAAAAGTGTGAGGTGATTCATTTTGGAAGGAATAACAGGAAGACAGAGTACTGGGCTAATGGTAAGATTCTTGGCAGTGTGGATGAGCAGACAGATCTCAGTGTCCATGTACATAGATCCCTGAAAGTTGCCACCCAGGTTGAGAGGGTTGTTAAGAAGGCGTATAGTGTGTTAGCTTTTATTGGTAGAGGGATTGAGTTTCGGAGCCATGAGGTCATGTTGCAGCTGTACAAAACTCTGGTGCGGCCGCATTTGGAGTATTTCGTGCAATTCTGTCGCCGCATTATAAGAAGCATTGGAAAGGGTGCAGAGGAGATTTACCAGAATATTGCCTGGTATGGAGGGAAGAACTCATGAGGAAAGGCTGAGGGACTTGAGGCTGTTTTTGTTAGAGAGAAGGTTAAGAGGTGACTTAATTGAGGCATAAGATGATCAGAGGATTGGATAGGGTGGACAGTGAGAGCCTTTTTCTAGCACAAGGGGACATAGCTTTAAATTGAGGGGAGATAGATATAGGACAGATGTCAGAGGTAGGTTCTTTACTCAGAGAGTAGTAAGGGCATGGAATGCCCTGCCTGCAACAGTAGTGGATTCGCCAACACTAAGGGCATTCAAATGGTCATTGGATAGACATATGGACGATAAGGGAATAGTGTAGATGGGCTTTAGAGTGGTTTCACAGGTCGGCGCAACATCGAGGGCCGAAGGGCCTGTACTGCGCTGTAATGTTCTATGTTCTAACTCCACACGGACAGTGATCCGGAGCCGGGATCAAACCCGGGACCTCGGCGCCGTGAGGCTGCAATGCTACTCACTGTGCCACCGTGTTGTCCCCTGAGACCAAGTGTTGACACTGAAGTAGGGTTCGTGGACATTCACGACAGCAAAACCGGTGTCGAACCTGAGGCGATTCCGCTACTGTTGAGGGGTGAGCACTGGCGCCACGTGGAACACAATCGATCCCAATGTAAAACTGTGCGGGATTCGCCAAGTCCGCGATTGACACTCGGGAGGCTGACAAGCTGCAGCCGCACATACACACTTCAGTCCCCACACACACCATCCCAGCCAACAAGGTGGCACTAGTTGTGCTGGAGTTCGCTCATACAGCTGACGGCTTGGCTGGGGCCAGTGGGCACCTAGGGAGGTGGCCTGGGGGGGGGACACCTATATGACACTCAAGAAACTCAATGCGCCATGTTGGCTCCGGACTCTTCCCTGCTTCCTGACAGTGACAGGAGGCTGTCTGTCTGGTGTTTTGTGTGCACACCACCAGCCTTCTCCCGAATGCTACCCCATCAACATCCACACGCGAGTCTCCAGCAGTAGAACGTGTGCATGATCTCGCCCAGCAGTGGGTTGGAACACGAACCGTCCTAATCTTTGGCCTGGCTGTTGGCCACGCGTGATGCTGGACAGAGAGAGTGTAGAGCCCCAGCTGAGCTGCTCAGGGTGGTTTTTTTTGTTCTTTTTGCAGCGTCACTGTGCAAAATGGTTTTACTTCACCTCAGGTTGCACCCAAGATAAAAGCCCCCTGCAGCCCCTCACATCAGAATTATATCAGCTCCGAAGTGGGTTTGTGTTCCTCAAAGATAAACTGAGGTTCCAGTGAGGAAGAACAGCATTTATAATGGAACAAAAAAAACGGTTGTTTAGATATCAGCTTTACAGGAATTAGAAACTCGACAGGAAAGTGAGATACCGTATCTTCCAGAGAAAGTGGCTCGGCTAACAAGAAGCTGATCTTCTCAGTAAGTTGTACCGGGCCGCACGGTAGATAGCACTGTGGCTTCACAGCGCCAGGGTCCCAGGTTCGATTCCCCGCTGGGTCACTGTCTGTGCGGAGGTCTGCACGTTCTCCCCGTGTCTGCGTGGGTTTCCTCCGGGTGCTCCGGTTTCCTCCCACAGTCCAAAGGCGTGCCGGTTAGGTGGATTGGCCATGAAAAATTGCCCTTAGTGTCCAAAAAGGTTAGGACGGGTTATTGGGTTACGGGGATAGGGTGGAAGTGAGGGCTTAAGTGGGTCGGTGCAGCCTTGATGGGCCGAATGGCCTCCTTCTGCACTGTATGTTCTATGTTCTAAAACGTACCTCTCAAAATGCTTTGCTTCATCCGATGCCAGTGCTTACGTAGTTACATTGTATACCTTGTGTTGCCCTATTATGTATTTTCTGCTCGCAGAAAAATACTTTTCGCTGTACCTCGGTACACGTGACAATAAACAAATCCAATCCAAAAGTGTTGGGTCAAGCCAGAGGTCAGGTTTCAACATTAACTGACTTTTCAACTTTCCCAGGTCGCCCTCAGGGTGGGGGGCTGTTTGTCGGTCTTTTCTCTCTCAGGGCAAGTGGCGGAGAAATACAGAACTCTGAGGCAGCACGGTGGCGCAGTGGTTAGCTGGGGTCCCAGGATCGATCCCGGCTCTGGGTCACTCTCCGTGTGGAGTTTGCACATTCTCCCCGTGTCTGCGTGTGTCTGATCCCCACAACCCAAAGATGTGCAGGGTAGGTGGATTGGCCACGCTAAATTGTCCCTCAATTGGAAAGAAATAATTGGGTACACTAAATTTAAAAAAGAACTAAAAAAAAAAGAAATACAGAAGTCGTATGAACCTATTCTGACAATGCCAGAGGTAGTGCTTGCTGTAAGCAGATCAAACCAACTCTTGCTTTGCTGAAAAACGCTTACATTTTCAATCCATCAACCGTTTCCCCCTCCCCTCGGAGCAAAGCTCCGTGGCAAAAGCATTTCTCTGATGCAGGGACAGAGTGTGACCACAAAAATGTGCTCCATGGCACTGCTGCGACCAGCCCTACAGGAATGCCAACGTGAGAAAATGCCCAGTGCAACACAGCCTTTCTGGCCTTCGCAGTGCCCCATGTTGGCAAGGGCGTTAGCATGGGCCTGCCGTGTGCGGGGCAGATGCTTTTGCAGTGGTTGGGTCGTGTCATCAGCAAGGCGCGCCGGGAAGCCAGGCTGTGCCTGTGGTAATCACTGAATAAGGGAACCTTCCTCCCCCGCGCAGATGCTATTTAAAGGACCAACCAGCTAACTTGTAGGTGAGGCACTTTTCACTTACTTCTGCGATTGCAACGTTTGTGGAAGTAATCGGGAGTTATTTTTGGAGTTGCTGTGGTTGGATTTGACAGGGAGTTCCAGCACCCAGACGGGAAGGGCAGAGTTTTGCAACCTGTCCACGGAAAGGCTGTGACAGATATGAGGAACTGTAGCCACATGACTGGGTTGTGAAATAGGGGAGGGGGAGAAGGAGAAGGCCCCTCGCCCGAAGGCACGATTCACCTCACAGAGTACCCTTCGTGTCTCCAGTTCACCCAGGAGCAATGAGGTGACTCAGATCAACAAAGAGGTGAATCCAGATCAGTGCTGCCTCCTTCAACAGGATCTACAGTCCCACACGAGGGCAAGGACGGTGCTGCCAGCGGCTGTCAAGGTGAGTCTCGGCTTCCATGTGATCCAGTCCTTCCACTGGGAGGGAGCGGCCTTGCAAATGTATCCCAGTATACTGCCCATTGCTGGAGATGACAGAGGCCCCATTGCCGGGAGAGGAACGCTTACTGTCTTCTTTCTAACTAGACAGAAACAGCATGAGTGGGAACATGGCTTTGCCATGGAAACAGGATGACCAATGGCACAACCACAAGTCAATAACACACAAGCGGACCCCACACCTTTTAATGGGGAAATGCTCCAGAACCACAACGGGTTCCACCTCATCAGTGTGCAGCTGGTCTGCAACTCGGCATTGAACATCATGCCCGCCAATACCCACTGTCTTAGCATTTTCCAGGACACCTTCATCCTGGGGCAGTCTGCCATTCCCACCGTCGCCAGGCCCACAAGAATAACCAGAGAGGGGCTGCTTGGGAGAACCAGAGGCACTGCCACTAGTTCCCCATCGCTGTAACAGCCCTCTGTGGACAGGTCACAAAAGATCTCTGCCCTCTCTCCATGGGTGCAGGGGCACTCCCCGTCAAATCAGGTCACTCACCCAAACATCTCCAAAAATGATTTCTCATTGATTCCAGGAACTTTGCAATCGCAGAAGTGAAAAATACCTCACCAGCAAGTTTGATGATCGGTCCTTTAAATAGTGCACAGAGGGGGTTGGCCCCTTGTTCAGCCGGGAGGGTCTACGACACTCCCTGTAGACATAGTCGAGGACCCCTTTCCACCATCTGATCGCGGAAGGTCAGCAAACCGACACTGAGAGTGGAGCAGCCACCCCGCATTCACTGGGGGGCAGGGCGGGGGGGCCCAGCAGTACCGTCCAGAGCGCGGCTAAGTGGCAGTCCGCTGTGTGCCAGGTGACTGTTTCTTTATCAGGGCTGTACTGGTCCTTCCTCCTGAGGCTGCTGTGGCTGGGCAGGCTGCTCTCGCAAATAAGGCAAAAAAAAAAAGGGAAGCTTATGTCAAGACGCTGAAAGTTCAATATTCCAGAAAACCAAGAGGAAGTGGGGTGGGTAGAAAGCGAGAGTATTGGAATTCAGAAGGTTGCTCAGGCAGGAACATAGCGTCCTCTTCAACACTGCTTGTGATGCCGCAGCCCCACAACATAATGTCGAGAACCATCTCCTCCACTGCTGGTCCTGCTCTCGTCCTTTCTACGGTCCTGCCAGACAGCGGCAAGAATCGGCTCAACGCTACAATCAATGCAATGCAGGGGCAGCACAAAGCGTGCTTATTGCCTGCCTGAACGGGATAGGGTGTAGGCTGCTCGTGACCCCGGTACCCTTTGACCCAAATTGAACCTTTAGCCAAGTATCTTGAAATGACTAATAAGTGTTCAAGAATAGATTTGAGCACCTTATTAAAATTGCACCCACTCAATAGTTGTGAACACGCCCTTCACACCTCAACTGTTGCAGATGCCAGGGTGAAGGCAACCAGATTCTTTGATCAGTGAGCCATACCCAGGAGTTGTCAGCTTTCAGCAGAGCTGGAGGCAGTGGTTTTCATCCTTACAGTTGGAGGGTGATGCCCGTGTTTCAGTCACCTATCTGCCTAATAGCGGTTATCCCTTCCATCAGTGATAAAACAGCAAACCACAAGAGAATGTAATAAAGATCACATGAAACCAGGGGTGACCACCGCACTATTATATATTTTTCTCATCACTCCGGTTCAAGGAAAAGAATCTAAACCTTTCCAACTTGACACTTTTATCATTTTACATTTCTTCAGCTTGACCATGTATTAAGCACTTCCATTCAATACAGATGAACATTGGACAGTGCTCTAAAGGTAACAGTGTTCAGCTGTCCACTTCATCTCTCTTCCACAGCTAAGTATCCACTTCATCTCTCTTCCACAGCTAAGTAGTAATTGTGCTGCTCCCTATCTCGCTACGTTAGAAGGACTCAAATCGTGGGATGACTCACATGGGCAGCACAGTGGTTAGCACTGCCGCCTCACAGCGCCAGAGACCCAGGTTCAATTCTGGCCTTGGGCAAAATTTGCATGTTCTCCCCGTGTCTGCGTGGGTTTCCTCCAGGTGCACCCGTTTCCTCCCACAGTCCATGGAGGTGCAGGTTAGGTGGATTGGCCGTGATAAATTACCCCTTAAATGTCCAAAGATTTGATGCGGTTACGGAGATAGGGCGGGGTGGGTGCTCTTTCAGAGGGTCAGTGCAGACTTGATTGGCTGGATGGCCTCCTTCTGAACTGTAATGATTATGATAAACCGGCCATCAAAACACTCCACAAACTTTATGTAACAACGGCAAGAACACATTGCAAACATTTAGAGACCGGCTTCCAAAGCACAGACAAAGGAATATAGATCTGAACAGAAATGTAATGCCTCCCTCGATGCACAAGTCCTTACTGTAAGTATTTTAAAAAATTTAATTCAATAAAGTACTGAATTTTTTTTTCCCAATTAAAGGGCAATTTAGCGTGGCCAATCCACCTACCCTGCGCATGTTAGGGTTGTGGGGGCGAGACCCACGCAGACACTGGGACAATGTGCAAACTCCAGACGGACAGTGACCCGGGGCCGGGGTCGAACCTGGGTCCTCTGTGCCATGAGGCAGCAGTGCTAAACACTGCACCACCATGCCGTCCCAGTCCTTACTGTAAGACGCTTCAACAACAAAGGATCCAGGCTTGGATCTTGATGGTGGCACTGGGGACATTATATTTGGCCTAGCATAGCAGCAGGCAGTTTAACCCCTCGAGCCTGTTCTATCATTCAATTAGATCATAGCAACCGAACGTGGGAACATAGGAGTTAGAAGCAGAAGTAGGCAAATCAGACCATCGGGCCTGCTCCTCCATTCAATCAGATCATGGCTGATCTCTTCCTGGTCTCAAATCCACCTCCCACTTGTTGCCCTTTGCTCCAAATTGCTTGAACAAAAGAAAATCAATCTCAGATTTAACTTGCCATTTTGGGGACGCCAATTCCAAATCGCTACCACCGTGGACTTGGGAGAAGAGTTTCCCAATGTCATTCGCGAAGGGTCTGGCTCGGATTTTTCAGCTATGTCCTCCACTCCACGACCAGTGGCAATCGTTCCTCGATCCCGGAGGGAATAGTGCCTGCGGAATGCTGACAGGGGAGAGGGAGGGGGAAAGATGTCTTGGATGGTGGCATCGCGTTGGAGTTGGCGGAGCGGGTGGAGGATGATTCTTTGAATGGGGAGGCTGGTGGAGTGAAAAGTGAGGACAAGGGGGACTCTATCCTGATTCTGGGAGGGACATGAGAATGGATGACTTGCTGGAAATTAAGGAAAAACTAAATTAAAATGAACCTGAAGAAAGAAGCATATGACAAATCTAAGGCGAGTAATGCAAAGAAAATCAAGCAGTGTTGACCTACAACTCGCTGCCTACAAGGGTGGTGTTGACACAGACGATTAAAGAGCTCAAAATGGAAAACTGGATGGGAACTTGAGGGAAAAAATCTTGTGGGGCTAGAGAGAGCAGAAGAACGGGAGTGAATAGATTGCTCGATGGAGGGCCAGCATGAACTCCATGGACTGATTGTGCAATAATAACTTATGAAACTACGCACCCCCCCCACATCCACTGACCTATTGGGGGAACACGAACGAATTAACACCTTCAGAAGAGAGTCAATAGAACAAAATGTGTGAACTCATCAATGTGAAGGGATTCCATCGCATGACGACCTTTACATTACTGTGAATTAAGTTGAACTTATCAAAACTGAGGTGCAAAGGAATTAAGAAAAAACACATGTTGAAAAATCCCCATCTGAAGGAAGCGAGCAACTGAAATCTAAGTTATGCAAATGCATAAAGTTTTTCAAATTTCATTTACTGAACAAATCATCAATTTGCAATGGAAAGACACAGGGCTTAACGTGACGACGGTTGCCACGTGACCCAGTATACCCACGTGAGGTTCACTAAACTGACTGGGAAAATACTGGCACTCGCAGTCCGAGACTTGAGGTACAGAAGGAAAGGGTCATACAGATTGCCCGAGCGCAACGCATCGCTCCGTGGGTCAAACCCAGAATGAGGCCGTCCCCTGAGCGGTGAAGCTCCAGCTTGGATGACGCGGCTGATGAATATTTCACTGGGGGAAATGCTGCTGAGGATGTTCCAATTATGGAGCAATTAGCGTGGCCAATCCACCTACGCTGCACATCCTTTGGGTTGTGGGGGTGAAACCCACGCAAGCACGGGGAGATTGTGCAAACTCCACACGGACTGTGACCCAGAGCCGGGATCGAACCTGGGACCTCGGCGCCATGAGGCAGCAGTGCTAACCGCTGCGCCACCGTGCTGCCGTCAACTATAATTAATACAGTGCCCAAGCTGAAGAGTATACATGCATTGTAAGATTCAAAACAAAAAATTGAGTGCTAAGCCATGGGCGCAATTCCCAGGTTGGGGTGCCCATCATGCCAATGGGGGGCCCATTGGTGGCCAAATAATGGCCACTTCCAAGCTCACCCCTCCCAACAGCCACTGAGATTTTATCTCGGGCAGCAAGAGGCTCCAACCTCCCAGCCCACAAGGTTTCACTGGGCAGGGTGGCTGGTCAAGGGAGATCCGCCTTTGCAGGCCCCCTGTGCCCATTGAAGGCCCCTTCCCAGGGTATGCCCACCCCAGTGTTTCCCCTCCCCCACTCCCAGTGGGGGTCCTGATTAATGTGGACCATTTGATGTGCTGGTAGCTCTCGGAGACGGGGCTTTCTCCCCCCCCGACGAGGGCGCAGTTCCAGCTGAAGCCAGCGGACAGCGCTGTGGCTGCAGGCCAAGCCGGCCATAGGATGGGGTGGGGTGGGCTGGCCTCGACATTCAGGCCGGGTGGGCAGATCGCTTGCCTCAATTGGCAGCGCCAAACTGGGAAAATAGACTGCCGTTGGCTCCATTTTAAAAAGCAAACTTCGCAGACTCAATCCAAACCTGCTGTCAAGTCAAAAATGTTTCTTAAATGTCCGGCACGCTGCTTCAGAAAACCATTCAGAATTCATACAAAGTGCATTCTGCAACGGGAAGATCTGTGCATTTTGAAAGCTGCAAAGACCATTTGTGCCTCTGCTCAAAGAATGGTCAAATCCATTTCGGCTCATCAATTAATGTTGAGCTCCATTTTGACGTCTCATGATTTATGGCTGAACTCGGTTTCCCTTTAATCTCTTTCTGAGAAAGTTTACCCATGGTACGGGATGATTAACAGTTCTGTGGAATGAAAGTGCTGTCCTTGAGACTTGGGTATCTGTACTTTTCAGATCAACAGAAACGTTTTATCAACTGTTTGGGAAGCTTCGTTTTGCACTGGCTTCTTGTCAGCATGCTGTACAACAGCGAAACCTCGCTACACCACAATGAATCATTTCAAAATCTTCATTTCATTTACTGTTCTCACAGGTGGCCTGGAAAGACACAGGCCTTTCCCCACCCTTGCTTTTCACTCTATTTCATTTTCTGATTAAAGAAAAAAAATTCAACGGTAAAGTGAGTCATCAGATTGAAACCTTCCCCCAGAGCTAAGACATAAGTAACGGTTCCACAAGGCCAAACGCTGCCGTGGCTGGCTGGCTCACTTTCCAGTGGCCGACGCGAATGGCAAATGAGGAATGAGTGCCAAGCTGTGGGGGTTCTGATTAATGTGGAAAGTTAACACGGGTCAAAGGGCACCAATCACAAGAGCATTACTGGACGTCTTTGCGGGTAGGGAGCAAAAGTTGCCAAAAAGTCTCGGGAGATGGTCTGCCCCAAGTTGGGTTCTTGTGAACATGGTGTAACGGGTCATAGCTGGATAGCTGATTCACGATCACCCTCCTTGGCCTGGAGCTGTTTCGCCAGTTGTCATGTCCCTACCCTCAACCGAGCTCACCATAGCGAACTCAGAGCAGACATCTATGATGTGGGTATCCTGGGAAGTCTAGCACTGTTGCTTCACAGCGCCACGGTCCCAGGTTCGATTCCCGCTTGGGTCACTGTCTGTGCGGAGTCTGCATGTTCTCCCCGTGTCTGCGTGGGTTTCCTCCGGTTTCTTCCCACAAAGTCCCGAAAGACGTGCTGTTAGGTGAATTGGACATTCTGCATTCTCCCTCAGTGTCCCCGAACAGGTGCCGGAATGTGGTGACTAGGGGCTTTTCACAGTAACTTCATTGCAATGTTAATGTAAGCCTACATGTGACAATAATAAAGATATATTATTATTGATGATGCCTCTCATCAAACTGCCACGCCAGCCAAAATCAGTCTCCCTCCGTCAAGAACTGTGAATAATGGACATGTGCAGGTTAACCCCTATAATTGGGGTTAAATACCCTTCAGGGGCAGTTGGGGACGCAGATGGCATTTTATATTGATCATCTCCTGTTTCTAATTTACTCAACCTTTCTTAATGCTTGTGCTTCAAAACTTGTATGAATAAGAGTGTCATTATTACAGTGACGACGCTCTCATTTCTCCTCTACTCCCATTAGGGATATTTTGGGACGTGGGCTGAGAAGATTTACAAGAACACCTTGTATCACTAACAGCAAAATGTCCCAAGGCGCGGAGCAGCAGTGACTGAAGTTGATAGCGAACCGCATAAAGGACTAAGATGTGTGACCAAAGACAAGGAACCCTCATCCAAGGCAGGATAGACTGACATTGGAGGCAGTCCAGAGAATGTTCACAAGGTTGATCCCAGGTATGGAGGGATTTTCTTGTGAAAGGTTAAGTAGGTTGGGCCTGTGCCCATTGGCGTTTAGGAGAATGAGAGGTGACCTTATTGAGACATATAGGAATTTCGACAGAGTAGATGCTGAGAGGTTGTTTCCCCTTGTGGGAGACTCCAGGACCAGAGGGCATAATCTCAGAGTAAGGAGTCGCCCATTTAAGGCACAGATGAGGAGGAATTTCTTCTCTCAGAGGGTAGTGAATCAGTGGAATTCTTTACCGCAGAGAACTGTAGAGGCTGCATCGTTAAGTATGTTCAAGGCTGAGAGATACACGTTTTTAATCAGTAAGGGAATCGCGGGTGATAAAGTGGAGTTGAGGATTATCACTGCAGATCAGTCATGATCTCATTGAATGGCGGCGTAGACTTGATGGGGCGAATGGCCTCCTCCTGCTCCTACGTTTTATGGAGAGAGGGAGAGGGATTTAGGCCGAGAATTCCAGAATTTAGGGCCTAGGTAACCGAAGGCCGAGTTGTCATCGGAGGAACAATCAAAATAAAGAATGGGCTAGAATTGAAGGAACATAGAAACCGGAGGGTTAAAGGGTGGAAGAGGTTACTGAGATAGGCAGGGCGAGGACATCGAGAGAATTGGAATCGAGGATGAGAATTTTTGTATTGAGGAATTGCTGAAATGGGAGCCAATATAGGAACAGGAGAGATGGGTGTAGATGAGCTGTGGTAGGAATGGTCTTGGTTGGTGAAAGCAGGCGGTCTTGGTGACAAAGAGAGGATATGAATGCTGCAGCTCAGGGTTAGATAAGATGTCAAAGCTGCAAACCAAGTTCAGCAACAGACTTGGGTGATGAATGTAGAGACTGTTATATATTATATTTGTGGCAGCAATGCAATTAAAAACCCTGGTTTAAAATACATACAGTTAGCATGTCTCCTAAAGCTGTGATTAAGAGGACATAAAAAGGGGGGGGGGGCAATCATTGATTCGAACCAATTACTTGTCTACATATAGATAGCTCATGGAATATTGTTTATGGAAAGTTGATTACCTGGGGTGCAGATGATGCACGATCAATGACCACGAACGCGAGGTTGTAGTCCAACTGAAGGCTTTAATAAGTTAGATGTTTCCCCAGCAGCTCAGGTACAGAATGAAGGCTGCTGGGGCGGCACGGGCTCTTATACCCCACCTAGCAGGGCGGAGCTACCATACAGCTTGACCAATAGGAAGCATACAATTTCTACCAATGGTGTTCTAGCATTACCAGGTACCGTACTACCTCTACCACATTCACCCCCTGTTAAAAAAAAGAGTCCGGCGGGGGTGGTGGCCTGATACTACAAACCTCCGTACAGTGTTTTGTAACTATTTACAATTCTAGTAACTATTTACAATTTATGATTTAAATTTACAATTTAAAATGAAGCAATCAGTCGATCGGGTGCGCTGGTCGTCCTCTGTGATCGTCGGAGCTTCGGTGGCGACGCCGGTGGAGGCTCGGGCGTCTGTGACTCCGGGTGCATGTCTTCGATCTCTGTGGCAGCTTCGACACCCCTAGACGGCGCTGGTGGGGAAAACGGTTGACCTGGGAAGGGAGCACCTGCGGGGTGCGTCGGTGGGTGGGGGGCCTAGACGGGGCCTGCGGAAGGACTGATCCTCCTGTAAGGTGCCTTGGTGGAGGGGAGGGTGGGACTGGTGGCTGGGGTGTGCGTGGGGCGCCGGCGGGCGCCAGGTCTCATAGGGAGACCGTATCTTGTCGGCCGTCGGGTACGCCACGTAGGCGTACTGGTGGTTAGCGTGGAGAAGATGGACCCTCTCGACCAACGGGTCCGACTTGTGCGCCCGCACGTGTTTTCGGAGCAGAATGGGTCCGGGAGCTGCCAGCCAGGTCGGGAGCGAGGTCCCAGAGGAGGACTTCCTGTGGAAGACAAGGAGACGTTCGTGAGGTGTCTGGTTGGTGGTCGTACAAAGCAGTGACTGGGTGGAGTGGAGGGCATCCGGGAGGACTTCCTGCCAGCGGGAGACTGGGAGATTCCTGGACCATAGGGCCAGTAGGACGGTCTTCCAGACTGTTCCGTTCTCCCTCTCTACCTGTCCGTTACCCCGGGGATTGTAACTGGTCGTCCTGTTCGAGGCAATGCCCTTGCTGAGCAGGAATTGACGCAGGTCGTCGCTCATAAAGGAGGACCCCCTGTCACTATGTATGTAAGCGGGGAACCCGAACAGTGCAAAGTTGCTATGGAGGGCCTTGATGACGGTGGTTGCAGTCATGTCGGGGCAGTGGATGGCGAATGGGAACCGAGAGTACTCGTCAATCACGAGCAGGAAGTACGTGTTGCGGTCGGGGGAGGGGAGGGGGCCTTTGAAGTCCCTGCTGAGGCGTTCAAAGGGACGGGAAGCCTTTATCAGGTGCGCTTTCTCTGGCCGGTAGGAGTGCGGATTGTACTCCGCACAGATTTGGCAGTCCCTGGTGGCTGTCCTGACCTCCTCGATGGGGTAGGGCGGGTTGCGGGTCTTGATAAAGTGGAAAAAGCGAGTGACCCCCGGGTGGCAGAGGTCCTGGTGGAGGGCTTGGAGGCGGTCCACCAGTGTGGTGGCACATGTGCCGCGGGACAGGGCGTCAGGAGGCTCGTTTAGCTTCCTGGGACGATACAAGATCTCGTAGTTGTAGGTGGAGAGTTCGATCCTCCACCGCAAGATCTTATCGTTTTTTATCTTGCCCCGCTGCGCATTATCGGACACGAAAGCAACCGACCGTTGGTCAGTGAGGAGAGTGAATCTCCTGCTGGCCAGGTAATGCCTCAAATGTCGCACAGCTTCTAATATGGCCTGGGCCTCCTTTTTTACTGAGGAGTGGTGGATTTCGGAAGCATGGAGGGTACGTGAGAAGAAGGCCACGGGCCTGCTCGCTTGGCTGAGGGTGGCCGCCAGAGCTACGTCAGACACGTCGCTCTCGACCTGGAAGGGGAGGGACTCGTCGATGGCATGCATCGTGGTCTTTGCAATGTCCGTTTTGATGCGGTTAAAGGTCTGGCGGGCCTCTATCGACAGGGGAAAAGCTGTGGATTGGGGACGGGCCTTGTCCGCATAGTGGGGACCCACTGGGCGTAGTAACTGAAAATCCCCAGGCAGCGCTACAGGGCCTTGGCGCAGTGAGGGAGGGGGAACTCCATAAGTGGGCGCATGCGTTCCGGGTCGGGCCCTATAACTCCATTTCGCACTACGTAGCCGAGGATGGCTAGGCGGTCGGTGCTAAACACGCATTTATCCTTGTTGTATGTAAGGTTAAGGATCTTTGTGGTCTGGAGGAATTTTCGGAGGTTGGTGTCATGGTCCTGCTGGTCGTGGCCGCAGATGGTGACATTATCGAGATATGGGAATGTTGCCCGTAAACCGTACCGGTCAACCATTCGGTCCATCTCGCCCTGGAAGACCGAGACCCCGTTGGTGACACCGAAGGGAACCCTTAAGAAGTGATAGAGCCGCCCATCTGTCTTGAAGGCAGTGTATTTGCGGTCACTAGTGCGGATGGGGAGCTGGTGGGAGGCAGACTTGAGATCCACCATGGAGAAGACCTTGTACTGCGCGATCCTGTCCACCAGGTCGGATATGCGGGGGAGAGGGTACGCGTCCAGCTGCGTAAACCTGTTGATGGTCTGGTTGTAGTCGATGACCATCCTATGTTTCTCCCCGGTCTTTAGAACCACTACTTGAGCTCTCTAGCTTCAATGACTCCTTCCCTCAGTAGCCTTTGGACCTCTGACCTAATAAAGATCCGATACTGGGCACTGTACCGTCTGCTCCTGGTGGCGACAGGTCTGCACTCCGGGGTGAGGTTCACAAACAGGGAAGGCGGGTCGACCTTAAGGGTCACGACGCCGCAGACAGTGAGGGGGGGTATAGGGCCGCCGAATTTGAAAGTTAGACTTTGGAGATGACACTGGAAGTCTAAACCTAAGAGTGTGGCTGCGCAGAGGTGGGGAAGGATGTAGAGCCGGTAATTTTTAAACTCCCTTCCCTGGTACCATACAGCTTGACCAATAGGAAGCACACAATTTCTACCAATGGTGTTCCAGCATTACTTGGTACCGTAATACCTCTACTACCACAGCAGATAATTTGAGGAAATGCGTTTAGCCCTAGCTAAGCAGGTCATGGGACATCTTGGGTGAAATACAGATGATGTAATTAATGGGAGGAGCCAGGCTTGTCTGTAGTTTTTGGCAGTTTGCTATAGGATCTGAATCTAACAAGACAGAAGGATTTTCAGGTTGTTCCTAAAAAGCTCTCTCTCTCAAGGTCTGCACAGAGCACAGCAAGGAACCCTGATTGCTAACTTTATTTATCAGTGGATTTTGAACTGCATTGGGTTGCTTAGTTGGAAAATATATAGTGGCAGGTGTAGATAGCGAGTTAAAGTTTTTCCCTTTTAATTAAGAACTGTTTAATTGTTAGTTGTAAAGCTCTTTCTTTGATGGTCACAGAATCATAGAATTTACAATGCAGGAGGCCATTCGGCCCATTGAGCCTGCACCGGCCCCTGAAAAGAGTACCCTACTTAAGCCCACACCTCCACCCTATCCCCCTAACCCAGGAACCCCACCTAACCTTTTTAGACACTTATGGCAATTTTAGCATGGCCAATTCACCTAACCTGCACATCTTTGGACTGTGGGAGGAAACCGGAGCAGCCGGAGGAAGCTCGCGCAGACACGGGGAGAACGTGCGGACTCCGCACAGACAGCGACCCAAGCCGTGAATGGAACTCCGGTCAATGGCGCTGTGCTACCGTGTTAATGTGGTTAATTCTGTATCCTTTCCTCAGTTTTACAAATTGCTAATTGTTTGGGGTTTCCTGTCCGGTATCCTAACACAGTGGCCAGGTAGAAGGATGGACTCAGTGGCTAGGGTATGGTATTTGTGGTGACAACTGTCGACAGTGGCCAGCAAGAACCATTATTTTTCACTGTTCACAATTCCCACTAATTTCAAAAGTACAGCGTTTGAACAACAAACGCTGAGGAACATTTTCCGTGACAAATTGCAAAGGACTTTCCACCTAGTCCTTCAAAGTTGCAGTGCACAGCACCTGTCGCCCAACTATGAAACAAGACATTGTTGTTGTGTATAGCCCTTGTCACGTGCTTGTCTTCCCAGCCATGCTGTGTGGAGCTCTCAGCATTGTATTAATGTGGCTCTTGCTCACGGCTTCAGTCCTTCATCCTCAGAGAATATCACAATGAAAATGAAGTTTTGAACTGGAAGAATGTCGCTTATCAAGTTTCAACATTTCCGCACAAGAGAGTAACACGATTATTTACAGGTTTAATGCTAGCCCAAATGCCCAGGCCTAGTCCAGATGGGATTCCAGAACTCTCCAACGTTGGGCACAGAATGCACGCCAGTTAATGTTTGTTGGGCAGTAAAGCAAAGGAACTTTCAAATAGTGAAACCTCTGAGCTTGCCAACGGTTATCTGATTGGCACATCTTGGCAATTTTCAATCCCCGTCATTTTGTATTAAGTCAGTGACTGAAAGTATTCTGATCGACCCGGTCATGCTTTAAGGAAACAGCTGGCGGGGATGGGGATGAGGGACATGTCTTACCTTGGAAAGATAGTCAGATTGTGGCATTGCCATTGTCGCGCAGTCAATTGTGGCCACTCAACCTCAGGGGCAGCCACCGCACCATGAACGGCACATCGAGTCTGACGCAGTGTCACATGCAAATCACGGGTCTTCCTCAAATGGCACAAAGGAATTTTCCACCGATTGGGAAAAGGCTTTCCACTCAGTCTGCGCGTACGGAAGCAGCCCAGCAACATCACGGACGGACAGGACAGAAAACGAACGTCGCGGTGACAATACCCATGAGAAGAGGGAAGCTCAAGCAGAAACCTCCTCCCAAAGGCATTCAAAGTTATGACGGGCATCAATGAGGGCAATCTGGAAGGGGCTATTCCCAATGGCCAATGCGTGGGCCACTGGGTCCATAAGTTTAATACTGTCACAAAAAAACAGAGCGAGGGGTTAGACGTCTTCTCTTTGAAGAATATGGAGGATTATTAGGGCAAGTGTTGGAGGCTGAATATTGTGACAGCTTTTGACCGGCAAGCGGAAAAATGGATGAAAATAATCCAAACGTTATGGCGAGAAGGGGGGGGTATTAATGCCAAAGAGGCCATGCAGACTGAATGTACGGAATTTTATCACAGAGGGCTATGAATGTTGGGCTGTTAAGTATGTTCAAGGCTGAGATAGACAGATTTGTAATCAGCAAGGGAAATCAAGGGTTATGAGGATAAGTGGAGTTGAGGGTCACATCAGATCAGTCATGATCTCATTGAATGTGGCACAGACTTGACGGGCCAAGTAACCTATGTCTGCTCCGATGTCCTACCATCTTAGAATGGACCAGTGGACTTTGGTGTTGGCACATTTGCAGATTCTAGGTCATGCGATCATGGAACCCCTACAGTGCAGAACCCCTATAGTGCAGAAGGAGGCTATTAGGCCCGAGTGTGCACCGACCTTCCGAAAGAGCACCCCACCTAGCCCCACTCCCCGTAATCCCACCTTACCTGCAAACCTTTTGACACAAAGGGACAATTTAGCGTGGCCAATCCACCTAACTTGCACATCTTTGGACTGTGGGAGGAAACCGGAGCACCCGGAGGAAACCTACGCAGACGCGGGGAGTAAGTGCAATCTCCACACAGACAGCCACCCAATGCCAGAATTGAACCCGGGTCCCTGGCGCTGTGAGGCAGCAGTGCTAACCACTGTGCCGCCCGGCCAGTTGTGTGTCACTGTTGAGGATATCCATCACAAGGTCAAGCGGGTTAGGTTTCCCAGCAGCAGAAGCAGAGGCAAACGGAATACCTTTTATCTGAACTGATCCCTTATAATGTAAATGAGATTCAACCCAAAAAGAGTTTGGAACTTGGTTTCGAGAATCATTTTTTCCTCCAAGTTACGATGGATACACTTCTCTGAAAGGCTCTCCTAATGACGCTGTCGCTGGTCCATTCTGTCGGAAAGCACAACCACCCACCTAAGGCTGGACAGCTGCAAATCTTTAGTGCACAAGGGAGGTAAGCAAGATGACGGAGTTTCCTGCAGTTACATCGAGAGTTTGAGCCCAGTCCTCTCTAACAGCGATCGCCAGCCCTGATCTAGAACTGCTTTTTTAAAAAAAATCAATTAAGAGGGAGACCACACTGTTCCACGGACAAACCTAAGTGCAATCATTAGGTGCCAGGGTTTAAGGATAAGTGGTGCAGTTTGAACACAAATCCCCACAATTACATAGAATTACCAATAATTGCTGAAAACAAACACCAAAAAATAATCAGTTCCTTAAAATAACTGCTAATGTTCCCTTGTGTGAGAAGTTTCCACTTTCATGTACAGACTGACATATTATAGATTGCAAACCCCAAACAGCACCAATTAAAGAAGGCAGTTTTACTTCTGTCCATTATAATTCTCATGAATGCTCACTCAGGCCAATTTAACTCCTTCAACGCTCAAATCGCTGAGTTTAACAACACTCCAAAGTTGCGACGGTTAAGTGGATTGGCCATGTAAAATTGCCCTTTTGTGTCCAAAGATGTAGGGATACGGGGATAGGGTGGGGGATTGGGCCTAGGTGGTGTGCTCTTTCAGAGGGTCACTGCAAACCCGATGGGCCGAATGGCCTCCTTCTGCACTATACGGCTGGCAAATATAATAATCTTTATTGTCACAAGTAGGCTTACATTAACACTGCAATGAAGTTACTGTGAATAGCCCTGAGTCGCCACACTTTTAGGCAGGAGAGGGGGCCGGGGGGGGGGGGGGGGGGGGGGAAATGGGAAGGAATTACCACCTCCATCTCCTGGTCCATTTGGAAATGGTGCAGGCAAATAATTCAGTGACTCTGCCAGCACCGTCAAGGTAGAAAAACTTGGCTATGACCTTTTCGCCCTCCGCACGAAGTCTTGAGGAACCTTCAAACCTTACCGTGAATACAAATGAGGCTAAAATGGCGCCCCTTTTACCCCCAAAGACTTCACTCCCAGTTTTATAAGCATTTAGTCTAAAAGAAAGCACATAACATAATGAAATGAAATGAAAATGAATGAAAATCGCTTATTGTCACAAGTAGGCTTCAAATGAAGTTGTGAAAAGCCCCTAGTCGCCACATTCCGCCGCCTGTTCGGGGAGGCTGGTACGGGAATCTACCTGGCTGCTGCGAGCAAATGTCATCCTGCCCATTCTGGGTTGCACGGTGACACCTGCCTATTGCTGTAAATCATCAGAACAAATGCAACTTTGCATCTCTTTGAAGTTCCTTACAGAAAGTAATTCATAATAACCATGAGAAATCAATGACAGGCAGCAGCTCGCCAAATCGGAGAGCTAACACACACACACACATACATATATATATTATGCATAGATATATTTTTGATTTATATTAATGACCTGGACTTGGGTGCGTAGGGGGCCTTTTTGCAGATGACACAAACCTCAGAAAAGTGGTAAATGGTGGACAGACTGGGGCAACGAGAGTTGATGTTTAATGCAGGGTGACGTGATATGATGCATGCTGGGAGGAAGATCGAGGAGAGGCCATGTAAAGCCAATGGCAGAATTTTAAATAGGGTGCAGGAACAGGCAAGTGAAATATAGACAAAGTGCTGGTAGGACAGCATCTGTGGAGAGGGAAACAGAGTCAACGTTTCGAGTGCGAATGACTCTTCCACAAACCGAGCCCTCAGGTGCAGACAGTCCTGCCAGCTCACATGGATACCTTTGAAGGCAGCAGAGCAAGTTCAGAAGCCTGTTTAAAAAAAAAAAAGATTACCGGATCTTTGGCTTCATAAATAAGAGGCACAAAGTACGAAAACAAGCAAATGGTGCCAAACTTCTATAAATCACAAGATTGGCCCAGCTAGGAGCACGGTGTTTAATTCTGGGCACCACACATTTGGAAGCATATCAAGGCTTATGGAGTGGGAGCAGAAGAGATTTACTAAAATGGAATCAGGGATGAAAGACTGCAGTTAAATGGAGAGACGAGTGGTTCTCCTTTAGGGTGGAGAAGGTTCAGCGAAGATTTACTGGAGGTTTTCAAAATCAAGAAAGGGAAATCAAGAGAAACCATATCCATTGGTGGAAGAGCCAAGAACTAAGCCACACAGCTTTAAGGCAAGCTGCTAAAGAACCAGGGCTGACACGAGGAGATTTCGTTTTTAAACGAGTTGCGTGATGACCCGGAATACATTGTCTGATAGGGTAGTGGAGGCAGATTCAATAAGCCCTTTCAAAAGGGAGCTGAACAAATAACTTGAAGGAGAGAAAATGTCACAGTGGTGCAGAAAGAGCAGCAGAGTTAACACTAACTGGGCACCGTTCCATGAGCTGGCGCAGGCTCTATGGGCCGAATGGCCTCCTCCTGAGATCGTTCGATGGACCAGTAGGGAAAAAAAGAACCCTGGAAATCCTTGATAGCACGGCTGTAGCGTGCGTTTGGGTCTGAGGAATCCGGAGAGCAACAACAAGGGATTTGTTGCTGAATCCTGATGCTTTTTTTTCCCACTTTACATTCTCTTATTTCACTGCCAGCCTAACGGTGACCCCTAAAGTGGAGGACCAAAAGATCTCGGTCATACCCAGAACACATTGGTTCTGAACAAGATCTCCTCCGGGTCAGAGAACACTTTATGAAGTGGATTGTGGCAATTAAGGGGAAGCAGTGAATGGAAGCTTCCACATTACACTACTGCATTGGACTCGGTGTCTTGAATGTGGAGTCGGTCTCACACAGGCTCAACACTTTGAACGGATTGAAGCAGCTATTGATGATCAACCTGAAACAAGGCATCGGGTGTCAGCAGTCGTAACCTCAGAGTCACAAGGTTCGAAGTTCAAGTCCCACTCCAGCACTTGAGCACAACACTCAAGGCTGACACCGCAGTGCAGTACTGAGGGAGTGCTGCACTGTTGGGAGGTGTCGTTTTTCAAATGAGACGTTAAGCCGCCCCCGCCGTCTGCCTTCTCAGGGATGCATGAAAGATCCCATGGCCCTATTTCGAAGATGACCAGGGGAGTTATTCCCCGGCGCCCTGACTAATCTGTACTACCCTTAATCAACATCACAAAAAAACATCATCGTTATCACATTGCAGTTTGTGAGAGCTTGCTTGTGTGCATACAGACTTCGGCATTTGCAACATCACAACACTTCAAAAGTACTCCAGAGTATTTTGAGGTGTCCACTGGTCTTGAAAGGTGCTATGTAAATGCAGCTCTTTCTTCTTTCGTTACCCAATGGTAAGTGCCTGGCATGTTTGGGTTACTGAGGTTCCGATGGAGCTGGTGCATCTGCTGTTCAGTGAAATATGATGCCTGCATATTCACGCTGAAATCAAGAGAATGGTGGCAAAGCACGCACACATGTCGTGAAATACAAAGCAAAACCGGAAATCTGGAATTTAGCAAAGTGCAGGATTGGCGGCACCTGGGGAGAGAGAAACGGAGTTAGCGTATCGAGTCGAGTGTGACCCTTCTGTAGAACCTCACGCCTATAAAATCCTGTCGCTTCAAATGCCGCTTGTAAAGCAGACCATCATACCTGTAGCCTACCTCACGGGAGCTCAAACCCAAGCTGGTCAGACGATGACTGCCCAACTAGTGCCCTTGCAAGCCATTCAGTCATAGTGAGCTGCCATTCTGTGCCCAATGGCATTGCAGGCGTGCCCCATGGACTGCAGCAGTTTAAGACCACAGCCCACGTTCTCAGGGCATTTGTTTTTAAAAAGTTGATTGCCGTCACTTGCCTCCCTGCTAAACCCTTTGAAGGCAGTGTGACTCTGCCACTGCCGCCGGCCTATCCCCGGCCCTACGGAAACAATGGGCGGCACAGCAGCTTGGGGCGGGGGCGAAACGAGGGAACATCTCCACCTCGCACCATAATTCTGGCCGTAAAACAGGTGGGGTTTTAATGCAGCTACTTTCAGATTCCTGGTATTGGAGAACCCGCTAGTTTCTCTTACAGCTCATACAGGCCAGATGAGGGCATCATATGAATAAATGCCGAAGGCGCCAATCCAATACACTTCACATCCAGACATAATTGATAAAACACGGGAGAACAAGCTGAGCGCCCAGCTTGATGCTACGGCAAACCGTCAGCTCAAAGCCCTGCTGCACCTTTCATGGGTAGGGTTCAGCAGTCAAGGATCGGCTGGACCCCCAAAACCGCCGGGTCATCATTGGCTCAAGAGGTAAGCACTCTTGCCTCTGAGTCAGAAGGTTGTGGGTTCGAATCCCACTCAAGAGACGCGCCCCCCAGAATTCCCGGCTGACACTCCCTTTAAAACGAGCCCCTGCCTGCTCTCCGAGTTGGGAGGTAAACGATCCCGTGGCAATATTTAAAGAAGAGCAGGGGGAAATGCTCTTCACGCATCCTGGAACAATATTCACCCCTCATGACAAAAACGGCGTTGCGGGAGCTTGCTGTCTGCAAATTGGCTGCATCTTCTACATTGCAACAGTGACGACACTTCAAAAGCTTTTCACTCGGTCAAAAGCTTTGCCGGGGGTGGGGCGGGGAGGAGACAGCGTTTATGACAGGCACTATATAAATGCAAGTCATTCTTCTCTCTTAAACGGCTGGCCAGTATTGCATAAATGCTGCTATCGCACTGTAAACTAATCAACGGCACTTGGGTGGAGAGAAGAGTTTTGACACATACTTTTGCAAGTAGGATATGTCAGGTAGATGCTGCAGAGTCCTCGCGCACAGCTCTCACCTCTCAGAACTGCACAGAGGATACAAACAGAGTGTGTAGCTCTGGTGCCAAGTTTCTAAATGCGCTGGAGTGTGGTGCAAGCTGCAAGCACAGGCCTCGTTTAAAAATCTCACAGTACTCATTATGAAAGGGGCAAAAAAAAAACAACCACCGAACTGTTATAATAAGAACAGGTCTTTCGAACCCCGCCAAAACCACAGCATCTCCGAATGCGGTTAACCCACACCGAATGTGATACTCCTAAATTAATCAGACTTTTACATTCCCGAAACACAGACCAAAGTTCATTCACAAATGCGACCGTTTCAAACTACGTTTTACTATATCAATTAGCATAGGAGACAATACAATGTAAATATTTTTTTTAAATACAGCCGGATAACGGGTAGATAAGGAATATCTAAACATCTTGCCGAGATGGGCCACGTGGCTGTTCAGCATAAAGTAACTTTCTCCTTCATTTGCATACATCTAAAAGGTGCTGATGCCAACAGATGTCCTGACGTGCAACTGGAGTCATTCATGAGGGTGAAGAACAGCCTTTCCTCGATTCTCAGACCCAACTAAGTTCAAACAGGACAAGCCAGTGAATAAGAGATAAAGACAAACTGGACTGAATTCTGCTTCGTAGATGAGATCGCCAGAGCTCGGAGGCTGCGGTTTGGACAGTCCTCGAGCATTTAACACAGAATACAGTCAAGTCAAATCGCAGGCAGTCACTGCCGTGCGACGCAAACTGTCAGCAACCCTTCCATCTGATTAAATCTTCTGCGATCGCAAAACGATGGGTGCGCTGCTGTTCTGCGGTGTGTCGGATCAGTCAAGTGCGGTTTTCACAGCAGCGCCGCCAGTCCGATGCATGGATGTTACCATCGTGACAAGTCGCTTTTTTATAAAGAAGGGAAAGAACTTGCTTTTCTGCCACACCGGTACAAGGCAGCGGGACGTCCCAATGCACTGTTCCTGCCAACACTCCTGAGGTGTAGCCAATTGCTGCCGTGTCCAGGGACAGCCGATTTGCACACAGCTTGGGGGTCCTGCAGACAGCAATTCTAACCTCCCCGCAGCAACTATACCCCTTTTAAGATCCCTTGGAGGAGGAAGAACACCAACAGACAATTGCTCACAGCTTCGAAAACAGCGCCGCTCCCAACGTAGTCATCTTTCCTATCTCTGCCCTGCAGGATAATGGAAGCGCGCGGTCTGCCCAGACTCAGGATACTTTCCAAACCATGCTGGATTTCAACCGACAGCACGTCTACCTCTGAATCAGCAAGATCCTGTGAAGAAAGAAAGGCCATCTCTTTGGAAAAAAGACTGTCCAGTGAGGGGAATTGGGCAGACGACAAGTACCTCTCAAAATAATTCATTCCCTGAAATTTAACACCCAAGCCATCTATTTGTGTTCTCTTAATGACTACGAAGAGTGCAACAATACATGTTTTTTTCGCAGACACTGGAAAACCTGAAGCTTTCTGTAGTTTGTCGATTGGTAATGAAAAAAAATAGTCCGATTTCACTTTCATTATCTGCACACAGAATTGCGGACGGTTAGCTTCAGAGTAAAATGCAAAAGAGCGAAGCTGTTTCTGTTGGCGACTAATCAGTGGGTAGAAAAAACACAATCGTCCACTGGCTGGATCCTGAGCGAGAGAGAGAGAGAGGGAGAGAGGCTGACTACTGACCTGCTACCAACACAGGGCACTTTCCCTCAATGGGCAGTGAAATGAAGACTAACATTAGTCTTGGTAAAGACCAGTGAATTACTTGTCTATAAGCCCCCTACAATCACCTGGTCAGAAGAAACGGTCTTTTTCAATCTTTGGAATTTTCCACCTTTTCAGCTCTTATGCTCATTCGACGAGTGCATTCAAGACTGAGGTTGAAAGGATTTTGCGCACGAAAGGAATCGAGGAACGTGTGGTCCGAGCTAGAAAGGGGAATTGACGTGGAAATTCAGCCATGATCTTATTTTTTAAAAAATATATATTTATTAAAATTTTTTAACACTATTTTTCTCCCTTACATACAATAACCCCCCCCCCCCCCCCCACCCCCATAACAAAATAACAGGAAATCACACAGAGCAAGATATATACATGGCAAAATGATATGGTTACATAGCTTTGTACACTGACTCTCTCCTGTACGTGCCAGTTTCCCCAACCCTTCATGTTATCTCTTGCTCCTCAACCCTCCCAGGCAGTCACCCCTCCCCCCCCCCCCCCCCCCACCCCCAGGTTGCTGCTGCTGCTGACCGACCTTCCTCTAATGCTCCGCGAGGTAGTCTAGGAACGGTTGCCACCGCCTGTAGAACCCCTGCGCAGACCCTCTCAAGGCAAACTTAATCCTCTCCAGCTTTATGAACCCAGCCATATCATTTATCCAGGCCTCCAGGCTGGGGGGCTTCGCCTCCTTCCACATTAGCAAGATCCTTCGCCGGGCTACTAGGGACGCAAAGGCCAGAATGCCGGCCTCTTTCGCCCCCTGCACTCCCGGTTCGTCCACTACTCCAAATATTGCTAGCCCCCAGCTTGGCTTGACCCGGACTTTCACCACCTGAGATATTGCTCCCGTCACTCCTCTCCAGAACCCCTCCAGTGCCGGGCATGACCAAAACATATGGACATGGTTCGCCGGGCTCCCTGAGCACCTTCCACATCTGTCCTCTAAGCCATGATCTTATTGAGTGGAGGAGCTGTGTGGTTTACTCCTCTGCCCGCATCTTTATGTTCAATCCATCAATCCTGTGGGTCACCTTTGACCAGGAACTGGACTGGGTCAGTCATACAAATAATGTGACCCGCAAGAGCCGGTCAGAAGCTAGGAGTCCTGAGGCAAGAAACTCACCTCCTTGGTTTAGCTCAGTGGGCTAGACAGCTGGTTTGTGATGCAGAACAAGACCCAGCAGCGCGGGATCAATTCCCGTACCATCTGAGAATTCTGAATTCTCCCTCAGTGTACCCGAACAGGCGACGGAATGTGGCGACTAGGGGCTTTTCAGTAACTTCATTGCAGTGTTAATGTAAACCTGCTTGTGACAATAAAAAGATTACAAGATGCATTGCAGGAACTCACCGAGGCCCCCGAGGAAGAATCTTCCAAACCCACGACCATTACCATCTAGAAGGAACAGGGAACACCGCCATTTGTAAAATATATCCCTGCCCCTTCACGGTCATGGAGCCAAAATCGTGGAACTCCCTCCCTAACAGCACTGTGGGCATTACCTGCGGCACATGGATTAGGCGGTTCAAGAAAGCAGCTCGTCACCAACTTCTCAAGAGGCAATTAGGGATGGGCAATAAACAGCAGCTTAGCCAGCGATGCTCACATCCCACGCACCAAAAAAATACCAGTCGTCCCCAGTCTGCCCATCCACTGGAGCGGAGAATCTGCGCTACAGGTCGGGGTGGAAAGCTGGGTTGGAAAGCAAATCTATGAAGATTATCAGGACACGTCCACTCAGCATCATCTCCTGTATGCCATCAACATTGCCCCTAGTACCCACACACTTCACACTCTGCAAATGGAGACCTTTTGGAAGCAGGTTCTTTGAGATCCAGGCCCCCAGACTCTTCAGCCAGTGGGCGAACTCTCTGGTCACCAATGTCTTCGGCAAGAATTTGTATTTATATGGCGCACCTAACATTGTTAAACAATCAGGTTGTTTCATAGGAGCGCTGCCAAATAACATTACACACTCGGCCCAATGGGAGGCCAGCAGGGCAGTATCGGAATAATCAGATCTAGAGGTAATGATGAGGGTTTCAGTAGCAGGTGAGCTGAAGCAGAGGTGGAATTGGGCGACGTTACGGGAGGGGAAGTAGACGGGCTTGGTGATGGAGTAGACACGTGGTCAAAACGTTTGTCTCCCTGGGCAAATACAAACACCCAAGATTGCGAACAGTGGGGTTCAGACTCACCATAGCCAGGGAAAAGGACAGGGCGAGTGGTTCATCCTCACCTTCCGCCTCCCACCTGATCCTGGTCACCCGTGCCCTAGGTTTCCCAATCCTCTGTCCCGTTGTCCATTGCTTCAGCCGCATTATGGGGCAGGGGCTGTACACTGGCACGTCCAAATGGAGGAAGACCGGGGGCGTGCAATGGATCGTCAAGGAGTGCACATGCCGCTTTTGATAGGAGTGAAATAAGGGCTTCAGGATACAAGGGACAAACCCAACACTTACCCTCTAACACATCCTGTCTCTAACCACCTTTATTATGTCCTCTTGACGAGATCTAAAAATATCTCTTTGTCGGGACAATTAGCACCGACAATAATAACAATAATAGTTTATTGTCACAAGTAGGCTTCAATGAAGTTACTGCTACTGTGACAAATGGGATAAAGGCAAAATGCCGCAGATGCTGGAAATCTAAAACAAGAACAGAAAGTGCTGGAAAAACTCAGGGGGTCAGGCAGCATCTGCAGAGAGAAACAGAGTTAACATTCCGAGTCCAATCAGTCTCTGCTTCGAAACAGTTCTGAAGAGTCATGTTGGGCGCAAAACCTTTCCCTCTGTTTCCTAACTAGGCCCAGTCCCCTGTAACCCCACCTAACCTGCACATCTTTGGACTGTGGTAAGAAACCGGAGGAAACCCACACGGGGAGAACGTGCAAACTCTACACAGTCACCCAAGGCCTGAATTGAACCCCGGTCCCTGGTGCCGTTGGGCAGCAGTGCTAACCACTGTGCCGCCCTGCTGAGTTTTCAAAAACCTGGGGCGAAATTCTCCGGAAACGGCGCGATGTCCGCCGACTGGCGCACAAAACGGCACCAATCAGACGGGCATCCCGCCGCTCCAAAGGTGCGGAATGCTCCGCATCTTTGGGGGCCGAGCCCCAACATTGAGGGGCTAGGCTGACGCCGGAGGAATTTCCGCCCCGCCAGCTGGCGGAAACGGCCTTTGTTGCCCCGCCAGCTGGCGCGGAAATGACATCTCCGGGCGGCGCATGCGCGGGAGTGTCAGCGGCCGCTGACAGTTTCCCACGCATGCGCAGTGGAGGGAGTGTCTTCCACCTCCGCCATGGTGGAGACCATGGCGGAGGCGGAAGGGAAAGAGTGCCCCCACGGCACAGGCCCGCCCGCGGATCGGTGGGCCCCGATCGCGGGCCAGGCCACTGTGGGGGCACCCCCCGGGGCCAGATCGCCCCGCGCCCCCCCAGGACCCCGCCCGCGCCGCCTTGTCCCGCCGGTAAGGTAGGTGGTTTAATTTACGCTGGCGGGACAGGCAATTTATCGGCGGGACTTCGGCCCATCCGGGCCGGAGAATCGAGCGGGGGGGGGGGGGGGGGGGGGGGGGGGCGGCGCGATTCCCGCCCCCGCCGAATATCCGGTGCCGGAGACTTCGGCAACCGGCGGGGGCGGGATTCACGCCAGCCCCCGGCGATTCTCCGACCCGGCGGGGGGTCGGAGAATGTCGCCCCTTGTCTTTATTGACATTTGAGACCCCGCAACCGGTTATTAATCTTCCCCACCCCCGGCCCCGTCCCTCCTCCCCTTAAAAAAGATGATTAAAAGTCAACTAGACCTTTGGTTAGGGCAGCACGGTGGCGTAGAGGTTTGCATTGCTGCCTCACGGCGCTGAGGTCCCAGGTTCGATCCCGGCCCCGGGTCACTGTCCGTGCGGAGTTTGCACATTCTCCCCATGTTTGCGTGGGTTTCGCCCCCACAACCCAAAGATGTGCAGGGTAGGTGGATTCGCCACGCTAAATTGCCCCTTAATTGGAAAAAATTAATTGGGTACTCTCAAATTTTTTTAAAATTTTTTTTTAAAATGAAGATTTGGGAGTTTGATCCTCACAGTTTTATCAGTAGGACAGTTCGGTCCTCACTTTGTTTTTCTCCTTACGAAATCTGCGGTTTCCCACAGCGGGGCAAATCCTGGCCCATGGTTAAAGTTAAGAACCCCTCGCATGGGGGATTGCTGGCAGTACTATCACTCAAATGGGAAAATCTGTTGACCGTTCCTGGGATTAATGGAGAGGTTATCACTATTGGGGCTACAGCGTTTGACAAAAAGCTAATGAGCTTCAACAGGCACCGTCGCAATCGCAGTGAGATGCTGAGCTAATTCTGAGTTCAACAACTGATCTTCTCTCAGAGAAAATCATAACTCAAATGCACGTGGTACAATTGAAAAACATCGTCGCTTCAAATAAATCACCTCTAAACAGAATAAAGTCATTGAACATATTGCAATCACATTTTTTATTTATTGTGGACAATGTTTGGGCCTTTTTGCATACAATTCCTGATTGAAGAATATATATGTATGCACATACTCTTACATACATATTATACATATAGAAGACCCTCAGGGGATTTGGCAGGGTGGATATTTTCTTTGGTGGGGGAAACAATGGGACACAGTTTCAAAATAGGTCTCTCTTTTTAGGGCAGAGATGTGGAGAATCTTCTTTTCCCGCTCAGCCGGCCGTTACGTGGAGTTCTCTTCCCCAGCGGAAGAGGGCTGGGTCACTGAATACTGTCAAAGCTCGGCTAGGTAAACCTTTGATGGACGAGGGAGTCGAGCAGTCATGGGGAGCAAAGAGAGGAAAAGTGGATTTGAGGCCACAACCAGGTCGATCAGCCATGATCTTATCGATTGGCAGAGCAAACTCGAAGGGACGAATATCCTCTCCCCCCCCCCCGCCTAGTCCAATGTTCCTCAAAGCACGCTCGACATTAATTTACAAAATGTTGCTGCACTCTGCCAAAAGCTGTCTGATGCCACAATCTTCGATCTGGAGTTGACATGTCAGCAAATGCAGCACTGGATGAGATAAGCAAAGATATGGAGATTACTGCTGCAGATTACGATCACCATCCACAAAAAGTTGCGCAATGCACAGATGACTTAATTTAACAGTTTATAAAGATAATAGAGTACACCAGAAGGTGTCAGACCTGTTGCATTTGTGTGGTCCAAGGTAATCGCAATACAGCTTTGTGACACTCAATTGGAATCAGGAGTGCTGTACACCTGTGGAGCTCGTAAATGCTTTAGAATTTTCTGCACAGGAAATAAAAAGGCACATTTCCGTCATTGCACTTGGATTCCGGTTGTAATAAATAGCCTTGATGATGGTAATGCCACTGGATTTCAATGGAGGTGATCGGGATCAATCTTTTTGGCAACGGTCGCAGCCTGGGCATCTTTTTTGGCACAAATGTTCACTTGCCACCTATTAAACCCCAGCCTTCGTTTTGGCTGCAATACTTCGTTATCTGAGGAACTGTGAACATCGGTCAGCCTCACGATTCACGTAGTGGCATTGTTCCTGGTCCGAGTGCTTCCAAGGTGTGGATCCAGCGACGGGCCTGAGACGCTCAAACCTGTTCGGATGCAGGCGCGGTTACTCTGTATGGGTCCGATTAGAGAACGAACAGTCATCCACATGAACATGGGGCGCCTTTGGCACTCCATAATCAAAGTCCATGGACAGGCTCTCCTCTTCACGTCCTTTAATGGTCCCCACCGGCAGGATCACCCTATAACGAGAGATGATGTATATTTGTTTAGGTTAGAGTCTAGCGTAAAATTAAGCCTTCTCTTCATCCAGTCTACGTTTATGGGAGTGTTACTAGTGGTGAGAGATTGAATACAATGTTCCGAATGGCGCTCCCACTCGCTCCGACTTCGCCACAATTTTACGGTGGGACGAGGGAGGCCGAGGCCAGCCTGTTCTTGCCCCCAGTTGCGGCCTTTAAGTAGCCAATCAATGACCACCTAAGGGCCGTTTCTTGCCCAGCCTCAATTTTCAGGTTGGCAGAGGTTCAGGGGCGGGAGTCTGCTCAGGCCTCTGTTGGGAAAGGATGGGGGTGGGGGTCCCCTCCATCATCAGCCGCCTTCCAACATTGGGCACACTCCCCAAGAAGATCTGTGCCCCCCAATGGAAACTCCCTCTCCCAGTGCCCCCCCCCCCTAGTCCCATCTCCGGTAAATGAACACTCCTTGGAGTGTTAAATGGCGGCACGGCAGCCAGTATGGGTACCGACTCCTTGGGTGGAAAAGAATCCTTGCCCTCCTAAAATCCCTGGCCTTGGTTTGCAAAGATCGCAACAATGGCTACCAATAACCCTGAACAGCTGGACCTGGAGCCAAGGGGCAGGATGGGTGATGTGGAGTACTTCTGAGTCATTGGTTTTCTTCAGGCAGATTTAGAAGACGAGAATGTTTCAATCGTCGAAAATAAACAGGTAAGCATAGCAAATTTAGAGCCCCCCTACCCCCCAACTCCATTCTAAAACAGCAGTTCACTCAAAGCAAAAAGGTCATGTTCGTCGCAACACTGTTTGATTCTCAAGTGCGACCCTCCAAATCTGGGAGAAAGAATCAATAAAATCTGAGGGGAAGGGGGGGGAGAACTGGGTCTCGTCTTGGTTTCTCTGACCGGATGCCCTTAACCGCAAGATTGACTGAAAAGAAAAAACCCAGCAGCAATAAACTTCATTGAATTAAACCCTTCCTCCAGAGAGGTGTATCTTGAAGAAGTCATTGGCTCAAAGGGCCTTACGGGGCAGGGCGAGGGGAGCCATCAGTTATTTCAGCTCTCCTGGTATAACAGCGACGTGGGATTGAAGCCTGACCACAGCTATTACTACAGATTACCGTTACAACAACCGTGTTCATTGAAGCTTCTGGCAAATGGGGAACTCTGGTGACTGAACACGTGTTGCCGCATCTCAGTTCCAGCACCTTGCTCCCTGGTTACACGGACGGTGGAAAACCAGGTCCATGGGGACCACAACCTCATGGGAAGAATATTGGGATGAGGGTTAAGAAAGGGAAAAAACGGTGGAAAATATATATATACACATTTTTAAAGGTTGTAACCCCAGCATTCATTTGGTCTCCTAAAGAATTGGCTCGGCATTCTAGGTATAGCGAGCTAAAAAGACCCTGTAATATGATACCAGCTTCCTTTCTCCTCACTGCCCCATTGCAATCACCATAAACTGTCCTACTCATTGGAAAATCATTGCAAACATGATTCAGAAACAATATTTCAATGTAGAAAAAATGATTCTGAATCAACGGGCAGCGAGATGAGAGAAAAAAATGCATTTTTGTTTTCCTGCACTAATCAAAAGATGGCAATCAGCAGGGGGGAGGGGGAGAAATGAAGGGTTGACCAATGAAAATGCACTGAATTAACTCGCCAAGGTTCCTCCAACAGCACCTTCCAAACCCACGACCATAACCATCTAGAAGGACAAGAGCAGCAAATACCTGGAAACCCCACCCACTTGAAGGCCCCCCTCCAAATCCCTCACGACCCTGACTTGGAAGTATATCGCCACTCCTTCACTGTCGCTGGGGCAACATCCTGGAACTCTCGCCCTAAGACCAGAAGACATAGGGGCAGAATTAGGCCACTTGGCCCATCGAGTCTGCTCCGCCATTCAATCATGACTGATATGTTTCTCATCCCCATTCTCCTGCCTTCTCCCCATAACCCCGATCCCCTTATTAATCAACAACCTATCTATCTCTGTCTTAAAGACACTCAGTGAATTGGCCTCCACAGCCTTCTGTGGCAAAGAGTCCCCACCCTCTGGCTGAAGAAATTCCTCCTCATCTCTGTTTTAAAGGATCGTCCCTTTAGTCTGAGATGGTGTCCTCTGGTTCTAGTTTTTCCTACAAGTGGAAACATCCTCTCCACGTCCACTCTATCCAGGTCTCGCAGTATCTTGTACGTTTCAATAAGATCTCCTCTCATTCTTCTAAACTCCAACGAGTACAGAGTCCTCAAACGTTCCTCATATGACAAGTTCTTCATTCCAGGGATCATTCTTGTGAACCTCCTCTGGACCCTTTCCAGGGCCAGCACCCCGGGGACTGCAGCGGTTCAAGAAGGCAACACACCACCACCTTCTAAAGGGCAACTCGGGATGGGCAATAAATGCTGGCCTAACTAGCAACGCCCACATCCCATAAATGAATGTTTTGAAAAGACCAGGGTGAAAACCCCATTAATATCAACAGAACAACTGTTTTGTGTGTGTGTGGTAAACCTTAAAGCTACACTGTTATGGGAGGTCATCAGATCCTTAAATGAAAAGCTCTAATCCCCAAAAGGAACATGCTTTTACGATCATCTGACAGTTTCTGGTTTTTAAAAGTGACACTGGGCTGCATGTAACAGGAACTGAAAATCACCATGTCAGTGAGGAACTGGGAATTCTAATTTTACCTCACTCATGAGGAAGGCCGTGGCTGCTCATTCATGAATTTGTCACTCACCAGAGCCTGAAAAGTTGGCGCGGTCAACGGTGTTCAACTTGCGCCAATGGGGGGGGGGGGGGGAAAGAGACACCAAACACTGTTCAAAGTTTATAAAAATGACATTGGCCTGGGAGCTACGCATGCACCGTCTAAATTATGGAGCTCATTTAATCAACCTTTCAGTTTAACGTTATGGATTCAGAAATATCTCTGTTGGTAGCCAGCAACCAATAGAGCAAGGGGAGGGCGAGACACAAGCAAGTCACGGATAAAGAAGTAAAGGAAGGGGTAGGGGAATGGGAGGGGGAGGGGGGGTGGAGGAGGACACAAGAGGAAAACGAGAGGAACTTAAACTGTAGATGGACATCTGTAAATACACGGCCAGGCCAAACTAGGAACTGCAACAAAGGGACACCAGTCAAAGGGGCGGGTCACGGCCGCAGCAGGAGGGAGAGTAATTGCTTGTAAATAGCTGTACTGACTTCCCCTGCCTGTCTTGGTCAGCTTCTTTTATTTCTTGCTCGTTTTTTCCCATGCCTCAGTGTAACATCTCATTGGAAAGATGGCACCTCTGGCAGTGAAGCCCTCCCTCAGTGCTGTAGCCGAGTGTCGGTCAACCTTGAGTTTTGCCTCGTGTGATATTGGAACCCTGGCGTCCAGAGCCGAGTATGCAACAACTGAGCCACACCATTTCCGATAGTTGGGACATCCCACACGTAGTTCAACAAAATGGCTGCCACTGGACGCCAGGAATGCTACATGTGGCCCCCAGTGTGTTGCATTTTCTCGCAAATGGAGAGCCCGGTACGTCGGCCTTACAGCACTCAATTGGGTCCTCCTTGGATCACTATCCAGAAATTAACCTCACCAGGGCCCCTGGCCACAATTAAGACAGTTGGCCCGATCAGGAAAAGCGCTACAGCTTCTCCACGAGGCAGAGGCAGGAGGGAGCGGAGTCCAGGCCAGGAGAGACCCAAAGAACTGCATCGTTTCGTTCCTGGAAAACTTTCCTCGTGGGGTCAGGTGGAGCTGGAAATACCTCTGCAAGCTCGTATCCTGGCTCCACAAGGCAAGCGTAACCTCCTCCCTGGCCAGGAAGTGACAGCTCCTGAAGACGATCACATCGCCTAACAGTTGTCAACAGGTAGCTAAGGGGCCAGAAAGTTCGGCTGGCAAGAATTAAATGATCCGGGGGTTCTGGGTCTCGGCCCCACAAACCCTGGATCGTTGGGCTACCAGTGGGCACAGAAGGTAGGAGCCCAACCGAGTACGTGTCAAAGTTGCTCGGGAAGCTGTTCGGGGAGGAGGGCTTCACTAAGCCCCCAGAGGGAGACCGGACCCACAGCTCGCTCCGCCAGAAGCCGCGACTCAGGAACCGCCACGGGCGGTAATCGCCAGGCCCCACAGGTACCAGGACAATGAATGTATCCTCAGTTGGGCGAAGAACACACGGATTTACAACTGGGAAGACCACACAAGCCGTGTCTACCAGGACATTGGGACAGACCTAGCTGAAGGCGGAGCGGAATTAAATAGGGCCAAGGCGGCGCTTTTCAAAATCAAAGTGCGATTCGGCACCCGGGGAAGCTCTGGGTCACGTACAAGGACAGAGGCCACGTCGGAAGAGGCAAAGAAATTCATGCAAAGGAATGGACTGGACAAGAGCTTCGTGGGAGGGTGCAAGGTCATGGACACTTATGAATGGTTGGGGTGCATGCATTGCTTGTGTGTGTTTTTTTCTCTTTTTACGTTCTCGTGTGGATTTTGCCCCTTTATGTGGTTATTCCGGTTATGCTTCTTTCTGTGGATGTCTGATGGGGAAATTACCATTTGTGTATTTTCATCGTTAATTATCTTATTGATCTTGTGGGTTGTAGTTACAGGGTTGCGGTTACAGGGCGGGACCATGCCAACGGGGCGAGGAGGAGGAGTCTGGCACTCCTTGTGCATCAAGCCCGATCCTCTGCCAACTCTAAACATGGTGACTGTAAATAGGGAAAGTAAAGATTGGGAGGTGCGGGGGATCAGACGAACCTGGGCTTTGTTTCTTGGGGGAGGGAGGGGCGTCATGCTGGTAAATGGGAGCAACGAGAGGAGGGGCCGTGGTGGGTATCATAGAACATAGAACAGTACAGCACAGTACAGGCCCTTCAGCCCACAATGTTGTGCTGACCATTTATCCTAATCTAAGATCAACCTAACCTACACCCCTTCAATTTACTGCTGTCCATGTGCCTGTCCAAGAATCACTTAAATGTCCCTAATGACTCTGACTCCACCACCTCCGCTGGCAATGCATTCCACACACCCACCGCTCTCTGTGTAAAGAACCTACCTCTGACATCTCCCCTATACCTTCCTCCAATCACCTTAAAATTATGTCCCCTCGTGACAGCCATTTCCACCCTGGGGAAAAGTCTCTGGCTGTCCACTCTATCCATGCCTCTCATCACCTTGCACACCTCTATCATGTCACCTCTCTGCCTTCTTTGCTCCAGTGAGAAAAGCCCTGGCCATCTCAACCTTTCTTCATAAGACATGCCCTCCAGTCCAGGCAGCATCCTGGTAAATCTCCTTTGCACCCTCTCCAAAGCATCCACATCCTCCCCATAATGAGGCAACCAGAACTGGACACAATATTCCAAGTGTGGTCTAACCAGAGTTTTATAAAGCTGCAGTAAAACCTCGCGGCTCTTAAACTCAATCCCCCTGTTAATGAAAGCCAACACACCATACGCCTTCTTAACAACCCTATCAACCTGGGTGGCAACTTTGAGGGATCTATGTACGTGGACCCCAAGATCCCTCTGTTCCTCCACACTTCCAAGAATCCTGCCTTTAACCCTGTATTCAGCATTCAAATTCGACCTTCCAAAATGAATCACTTCACATTTATCTAGGTTGAACTCCATCTGCCATTTCTCAGCCTAGCTCTGCATCCTGTCAATGTCCTGTTGTAACCTGCAACAACCCTCAACACTATCTACAACTCCACCAACCTTCGTGTCATCGGCAAACTTACTAACCCACCCTTCCACTTCCTCATCCAAGTCATTTATAAAAACCACAAAGAGCAGAGGTCCCAGAACAGATCCTTGCAGGACACCACTGGTCGCCGACCTCCAGGCGGAATACATTCCATCCACTACCACTCACTGTCTTCTTTCGGCCAGCCAATTCTGTATCCAGACAGCCAAATTGCCCTGAATCCCATGCCCCTTAACTTTCTGAATGAGCCTACCATGGGAAACCTGATCAAATGCCTTGCTGAAATCCATATACATCACATCCACTGCCCTACCTTCATCAATGTGTCTCGTCACATCCTCAAAGAACTCAATGAGGCTTGTGAGGCATGACCTGCCCCTCACAAACCCATGCTTACCATCTTTAATCAAACTATGTTTTAAATCCTCTCTCAGAATCCTTTCCAATATTTTGCTCACCACAGACGTAAGACTGATGGGTCTGTAATTCCCAGGGATTTCTCTATTCCCTTTCTTGAACAGGGGAACAACATTCGCCTCCCTCCAATCATCCGGTACTACTCCAGTGGAGAGTGAGGACGCAAAGGTCATCGCCAACGGCGCAGCAATCTCCTCCCTCGCTTCCCGTAGTAACCTTGCAACTTTTAGAATAAAATATATATATTTTTAAAAAACCTTTGATTCCCTTCTCCTTCCAGCGCTCATCCACTTTCTCTTTAAATGCATTCGTACTATTGGCTTCAACCACTCCCTGCGGGAGCGAGTTTCACAATCTCAGCACTCAGCGGTGTGAAGACATTTCTTTTGAAATCCCTGTTGGGTTATTGGGTGACAAGTCTGTTTGTGCTCTCATTCCTCCTCACTGTGGTGAATGTATTCACCTGAATATGAGCTGTCTGTATAGTACTGTGACCTTTGGCCAGGAAATGGTAATACGATCTACTTCCAGGTATTGTACGAGAACCCCGGTGGACTCCGCCTCTGGCTCTGCCCCCCCGCGGGGCGATATATAGACCTGCCACCTGTGGGTGGCACTCATTTGTACAGCAGACACTGGTAGGCAAGTTCCTGGATAATAAAGCCTTATGTTCACTCGTTCTCATAGTCTCGCAGTGAATTGATGGTATATCACTCACATTTGCATATTCCAGCAGCGGTCACTGAATGACTGTCAGCAGCAGGAGCCCTAATTGTTTTCCCCCTGCTCTTTAATCCGGGGACAATGGCGGCGGCGCTCGGCCCTCTCCCCACCCCCAATTTCCTTCTCCTTGGCTGGGGTCAGCTGAGTCAGCACAGACCTGGGATTGCGCCTGCGGCAATCCCGGGCTGGATGATTCTGGAACATGCCGGCGCTTGGCTTACGGCCAAGTGCGTCAGTCAATCGAGGAATTCCAACAGATCAACGCTTCGTCAGAGTGGTGTAGTGGGTTGAAGTTCTAACATCGAACCATTTGTCTCCCATCGTCTTCAAGCTCTCCCTGGGTCCGGTTTCATTCAGATCGGCCCTGAAGCGAACTAGGAGGACTAGGCCGCTCGGCCCCAACGAGTCTACTCCGTCATTCAGTAAGACCACAGATAATCGGATTGAAACCTCAGTCCCACATTTCCGCCTACCCCCCTATAATCAAGGACCTATCTACCTCTCCTTGAAAAGTATTCAAAGACTCTGCTTCCAATGCCCTTTGAGGAAGAAACTCTCAACCCTCAAGAGAAAAAGATTCTCCTCATCTTGGTCTTAAATGGGCGACCCCTTATTTTTAAACAGTGACCTCTAGTTTAGGTTCGCCCACAAGGGGGAAGCATCCTCTCCACTTCCACCCTGTCAATACCCCTCAGGGCCATTATGATTTTGATCGAGGTGCCTCTCACTCTTCTAAACTCGAGCAGAGACAGACCTAACCTCGTCAACATTTCCTCATAAGACAACCTGACCATTGCTAGCATTAGTCTGGTAAACCCTCGCTGAACTGCCTCCAACGCATTTAACCTCCTCCTTTGCCAATATGCCTATGGGTTGTGAGCGAGCAATGGACAACGAACTTTCACCACAGCTGGCCATGAGCTGCATCACAGTTGACAGTGCTCAACCAAACGAGGAGACAGCAGGAGCACCGGACAATGATCGAGAGTGGGAAACATGGACCGATTTCCACGTACGAAGCACAGAGGCGATCCGGTCATCACCAAGCAGGGATAAACTAATTCATTACAGGCCATGGATTGAACCTGGGATCACGCTATTCTGAATGGCTCAGGACTAGGTTAGGTGGGGTTACTGGATTACAGGGATAGGGTGGCGGCGTGGGCTTAAGTAGGGTGCTCTTTCCAAGGGCCGGTGCAGACTCGATGGGCGGAATGGCCTTCTTCTGCACTGTAAATTCTATGATTCTATGGACTGCACGTACCTACCTCTCTCTTTCTTGAGTTCACTGAGAGAGACTTTTACCAGTAGCTATGTTAAGTTGTTGAACCAAGGCATTATGTATTGATGCGCCAGAGGCCGACAGTGTTCCTGGATGCTGACTATCAAGCTGAAAAGGGGTAGGATTCCTGTGATAATGTGGGGCTTGCACTAATCCATTGAAAGAGAAGGATTTTGCAAAACCACTGAGCAGCAAAGCATCCCATTTAGTTGGTGCTGAGTGGTAGGCTGCTTAAACCAGGCAGAGATGATTAATCAGTTTACTGGCATGCCCGAATGATAGAGGTCAGCGACAATAAAGCAGGCAGCTCCAATTGAGGCGGCCAGCTCACACCGCATCTGGTTCAATCTGGCCTGCTCCCCAATTCTCAGTGACCCTGCAAGCAATCTGTGAGTGAACATTGTTCCTCCTCTGGACTGACCCTTCCCCTACCCCATCCCTACCCTTCCAGGACAGAGCCACCGCATGAGTGAGAGAGGGAATGGTTCACAAGAAGGCCGGACGCAGGGACGCAGAAACGCCAGCCAGAACGGAGGTGATTGGGCGATTACCCCTGCCAGTCACTGTGAGTGACTGAGACTGCCTGTGCGTGTTGGATCACGTCACCGGCCTCCAGTGTGGAACTAGAAGCAATAATCCTGCTGTAATCCGGAGACTGTCTGCCCTAGTTTTCGAAATGAGCTTGGGAGGGGCTCCCGTCAATTAAAACCACAATCCCATCCCTGCTTCCCAGCTCACCGGCTGTGACACAATGATGTCAGTAACTCTCAGCTGACTGCTTGGTCAGTGGTAAAGGAAAGTGATCAACCTCAGCCAGTGACCAGCCCCCCCCCCCCCCCGTCTCTGGGTCACTCAGCTTTGCCATTGAGACTGAAACATGGCAGGCGATAACCCGATGCGGGGGGAGGGTAGGGCTACTTCAATATGTCTCTCTCTCTCCATCTTCTGCAGCCATCCAAAATCATTTGACAAGGACAAGTGTTGCAACCCCCATGAAGACCAAGGACGAATAGCTGATTGATCTCCCGGGGTTGGCTGGAGTAAGAGTTCCCGTATTGAGTGGGCGGAGGCCTGACCAATAGGGTCTCGTTAGCTGAGCTTTAAATACTGATGCCGATCCGGACTGGGGAGTCCCCGATGGTCCGCGCTGGGACATTGGGCAGGAAGGTGGAGCCCAAACAGGAGGTCCAAAAGAAAAATTACCACGCCAGACAGGGGACGCCATATGTTCGGAACTTCAGGGATGGCTCCAGTTGGATCCCTGGAGAAGACTGTACTTGCCTCCTGTAAAGTTAAGGTCCAAGAAAAAGTCTTATAAAACACCTGGACCAACTTAGGAGTAGGGAGCCTGCTGCAGTTGGAACCACGTCACAACTCCAGTTGCACACCTCCGGCACAGTGCTTCAGCCCTTGGGGGTTCCTAGAGTCATCTCCCCCAACAATAAGACTCGAGATCCGATGTGGAGGCTGAGGAGACAGGACTGGCTTGGAGGCCGATACTGAGGGCGAACCTGCGTTGGTGACCCTCAGGTCCGCTTTGAGGAAGCGAAGGTCACCTGTTCGTTTCACACACAACCCCCCCCCCAATCCAAGACCTAAAAGGTGGAAGAAGCCTCATTGTTGCGGGAATTAAACTTAAGGGGGGGGGGGAGAAGATGTTATAACCCCGCGAAACCACGGAGGGGGTGGGAGGGAAGGGGGAGGAAATCGCTGACTGACCTTCCCGTGGGCTTCGTGGAGTACAAGTTCTCGGATTGCCCCGCCCAATGGGGGGGGCTCGCCAACTGGGCTTTAAACGCTGACCCAGGACCTGGACCGGGGATTTCCCGTTGGTGCCGGTTACCGCTGGGATGCCTGTCCTGTACCCTGCGACTGCAGCCTCATTTTGTTGTGGAATAAAACTTCTGTCCTTTTACCCTGGGTTTGCCCGGAATTATTACAACCGGCAATAACTGAACAGAGGAAAATAAGACTAAAACACAGGGCTCAAACCTATTAAAATAGACAAGGGATGAGAAGTTAAATCAAACGTACTTGTTGGAAATGGGATCAGACTGAAATAACGTCTGGGTTGAGCCTGGGGAACGAAAAAAAACTTCAGGTAAAAAAAGCAATGTTAAACATCCTATACTAAAATATGCAGAGTGAAGGGAATAAACGGAGGAAGTGAGAGCCATTTTTTAAAATAAAAAATAACAGAAACCTCTTTTTTTAAATGTAGAGTACCCAATTCACTTTTTCCAATTAAGGGGCAATTTAGCGTGGTCAATCCACCCACGCTGCACATCTTTGGGTTGTGGGGACGAAACCCACGCAAACACGGGGAGAATGTGCAAACTCCACACGGACAGTAACCCAGGGCCAGGATCGAACCTGGGACCTCGGTGCCGTGAGGCAGTAGTGCTAACACTGCACCACCATGCCGCCCTGAAGAATAACAGAAACCTGGCTGTTAGTGGAAAATTATGTTCAAAATGTGTATAATGTATCTGGGCGGGATAGAACAATAAAAAGGGCAGAGCGGCAATCGTGATAAAAAGAGGGGAATAAATGATTTTGAGAAGAGTCGTTGTCAACAAGGTCGGGGTAGAGCGCATGCAGGCAAAACCCCTTCAAAATCACCATCAATGCACCATGCATTGCCCCTATATTCCTCCTCCGCCATGTCCTCTTTGCTCAACCCTCAAATGGCCAATCTCCCAGGGGAGGACAAATAAAAAGGACACTCAAACTCCCCTTGAAGCGTGGCACCATCGACATTAATGACTGGGAGATGCTCATTGCTCATAACCGTTCAAAATGGCGGCAACTTGTCCATCGAGCTACGCCGAGACACCTTAACGATAAGGCAGACCCACGGCACAGAAGGGGAAGGAAGCAAGTGCTGCACTCACTCCGGGTCCCACAACCTCATGGTGCATCCTGCCCTCGTGTACCCAAAGACTGGAGAGCTGGAAAAATCGGCCTGCTCAGTCACGCACGGCCTCGTGGCAGAAACACAGCGACTCTGAGCAGACATCATCCTCAAATTGAGGAGCAGTCGACGAAGATGCCAGATTGTCGATAAGGTTGGAGCATAAAGGTTTTATCAAGTGGGCTCGTTACTCAAAAGATTTTATGAAAAGGGCTTGTCACATTAGTTGGGATATATCACAGGCACCAAAACCGTGAGAGGTTTTACTTCTGAAAGAAAGCATTCTAATCTTAATTTGAATGAATGAATCAAACAATCCCCCCCTCCCCCGCAATCTCAGCCCCTCTGCTAAATGTCAAACCATCAGCTTGGAAACGTTTGCACACACAATGAACACGCACGAGACAGGAGAGGAGATGGTATTGGACTGTTACACAGTTGGCACTCCTACCTAGCCATTGCTCTCAAGTCTACCGGTCATTTAACAGGTTCGACGTCGGCAGGCGAACGGCTGGGAAAGGGTCTTGAACACTCGCGATGTGCCGAATGAAGAAGGAAGAACGTGCGTGCATTGGAATGAGAAACTGCCAAGTGCTGATGCAAAATCACCACATGAGGGGGTGGGCTGGCAAGGGTAGGCTGAGGAATATGTGGGGGACACTCCTGCGCGCTGGACGTCACCTGCACTGATCTTCCTTGTATTTGTAATTATGGACACGAGCCAAATCTTATTGCACTTTCTGTCATTTCCAAGTTGAAACGTTTCGTGATATACTCTATTCATAACATCTACTGAGATGTTTTTTGGAAAAAGAATTGCAGCTAAATCCTGTATTAATTACAGACACATTATTGATGCCAAGCCTCTCTGCCCGAACTGGGTCGGAGACTAAGGAGGCCACATATCAAACAAGTAACATAAATCTGCAGATGCTGGAAATCAGAAATAAGGGACAGAAAATGCCGGGAACACTCAGCAAGTCTGGTAGCGTCTGTGGAGGGAGTAACTCTTCGAGTCACTGCCTGAATAGGACTACCTGTTGGGAGAGGTAACAGGACTCTGGCTTGCCAGAGGCAGCATTCCAGTTGGTGCGGAGTACAGCGTGGAATGGGAGCTGTCAGGGGGCAAATTGAGGGACAGCGACACAGACACAGCAGGTCTGGGAGGTGGCTGGCGTCAGAGAGGTGATAATGGGTAGAACAGGCGGGGTGGAGCGGGGCAGACTGGAGGAACTCTGCTGATATACAACAGGCTTGGGGGGTGGGGGCACAGTGGCTGCGCTCGAGGCATCCCAGTGCAGACGGAACTCCCCAAACTCGGCGGAGGAAACTGCGATGCAGTTGAGCACACAGCAAAGGGGAGCCCGGACATTTTGCGAACTTCCTGGTTTAAATTTAATTTAATAAATGTAACAACCTTTATCCTTATTGTAGGCTTACATTAACACCGCATTGAAGTTACTGCGAATAGCCCCTAGTCGCCACACTCCGGTGCCTGTTCGGGTCACAGAGGGAGAATTCAGAACAAAATTACCTAATTTTACAAATGCAGGCAAAGACAAAACTAATACGTTGTGCCCACTGAGCGGTCTCTTGGAAGCCCCCTTGTATAACTAACACAAAGTTCCGCTAAACCCATCACAGTGGGTGGGCGGGAAAAGAACTCTGCATTGGAATTGTGGAATAGCGCACGAATGTGCTGAAATATTGGTACAAGTTCATTCAAGCCAGCTTACTCAGCGGTTAAAGAGTTTGTGCCCTTTTGGTATTCGCACCAGCTCCCCATGGAGCAGAAATCCATTTAAATGACTTCATTCAGGCGCTGCAGGTTTTAATTATACTCGTGGTGTCTTTCCTGCCCTGGCTTGGCATTCATTCAAATGTACTTTGCTCAGCAAATGTATCTTCCGAGAGACGTTGCTTATCTCTGGCCGCAAGACGGGTTAGGATTAGCATTTTATTCACAAAAGCATTTCGCAAACCTCATCAGTTAAACTCTGCCACTGTACTCGTGCCACTTGCCTGCTCCCAAAGTGATTAGTGGATTTTCTGAAGGCTGAGAGATGATAACGTGATAGGTTCCGGCCAGCGAGGAGCCGAGTAGTGAAGCTGACTCGGGAGATATTTAATGGAATGCACCACTCCGGCTCAATAATGGTTCCTGACACCACAGGACAAATAACTTCACAAGGATATGCAGAAATCGTCACAAGTCCACGTAAACCACAACTCCCCTCTCGGTTACATTCCAGCTGGGAGTCCCCAACACTGGCTGCAAACAGTGCCGGGGCTTATTTACTGCGTATTGCATATAAACATCACGTTCAGTGCAATCTTCATCCACAATGTGCATGCTCACCATGGTCTGCAAAACGTCCCGACTCAGATAACAGACAGTCTCCAGAGTGAACGAGTAGTGGGGGTGGGTCCACAAACCAACGCAAGAACTGGTCAGCAACATCTGCCTTATAAACTGTCCCCCTAAAATACCTTCCTTCACAGCCTTGCAGGGGTCAGTTGTTCTTGTGCACTTGAGACGTGAGTGAGTGAGTGCACTTGAGAGGTGAGTGATTGAGAGGTGAGTGATTGAGAGGTGCGTGAGTGAGTGCATTTGAGGTGCGTGAGTGAGTGCAATTGAGGTGCGCGAGAGAGGTGACTGAGCGCACTTGAGAAGTGAGTGTAAGGTGAGTACGTGTGAGATACGTGAGTGAGTGAGACGTGAGTGAGTTAAAGGGGAGTGAGCGCACTTGAGAAGTGAGTGTGAGGTGAGTGCGTGTGAGGTAAGTGAGTGAGTGAGAGGTGAGTGAGTGAAAGGTGAGTGCGTGAATGAGAGGTGGGTGAGTGAACGCATGAGAGGTGAGTGAGCGCATGACAGGTGAGTGAGCGCATGACAGGTGAGTGAGTGGGTGACAGTGAGTGAGTGCGTGGGTGAGAGAGTGAGAGGAGTGAGTATGAAAGTGTGAGTGAGTGCACACCATGTAGTGTGGTGTTAAAATGCTGAGGAGCAGTGAGATTTCTTGTATGATGGCAGGTTGGTGCTGGGATACCTGATCTCGGCCAAGTGAGCGATGGGCGAATTCATTACAGCTCTTCGCATTCTCACCTCCAAGGTTCTGGGTTCAAGTCCCACTACAGGACTTGAATACAAAACAAAATCAAGGCGGACTCTCCAGCGCAGTACTGAAGGGGTGCAGCACTGCCAGAGGTCACAGCTGCCCCGGCAGGCGGATGGAAAAGCCCTCGTGGCACAATTTCGAAAACTATCTCAAGTGTTCTGGCCATAATAAATCCCTCAATCAACACCACCAGAACAGATAATCTGGTCGTTATTACATTGCTGTTAATGGGAGCTTGCTGTGAGCAAACTGGCTCTTACAGTAACTAAGCTTCAAAAGGTAATTCATTGACTGCAAAGCGGTTTTCTCACATCTGGTGGCTATGAAAAATGCAACATAAATGCGACAGTAGGGTACCTACACATTTTTAAAAATTCATTCACGGGGTGTGTGCATCTCTCGTTAGGCCAGCATTTATTGCCCATCCATAGTTGCCCTTCAGAAGGTGGTGGTGAGCTGCCTTCTTGAACCGCTGCAGCCCGGAGGTGTAGGTACACCCACAGTGCAGTTGGATTGGATTGGATTGGTTTTGTTTATTGTCACGTGTACCGAGGTACAGTGAAAAGTATTTTTCTGCGAGCAGCTCAACAGATCATTAAGTACATGGGAAGAAAAGGGAAGAAAAGAAAATACATAATAGGGCAACACAACATATACAATGTAACTACATAGCACTGGCATCGGATGAAGCACACAGGGTGTAGTGTTAATGAGGTCAGTCCATAAGAGGGTCATTTAGGAGTCTGGTGACAGTGGGGAAGAAGCTGTTTTTGAGTCTGTTCGTGCGTGTTCTCAGACTTCTGTATCTCCTGCCCGATGGAAGAAGTTGGAAGAGTGAGTAAACTGGGTGGGAGGGATCTTTGATTATGCTGCCCGCTTTCCCCAGGCAGCAGGAGGTGTAGATGGAGTCAATGGATGGGAGGCAGGTTCGTGTGATGGACTGGGCGGTCCTGGGCCGAGCAGTTGCCATACCAGGCTGTGATGCAGCCCGATAGGATGCTTTCTATGGTGCATCTGTAAAAGTTGGTAAGGGTTAATGTGGAAATGCCGAATTTCCTTAGTTTCCTGAGGAAGTATAGGCGTTGTTGTGCTTTCTTGGTGGTAGCGTCGACGTGGGTGGACCAGGACAGATTTTTGGAGATGTGCAACAGGAATTTGAAACTGCTAACCATCTCCACCTCGGCCCCGTTGATGCTGACAGGGGTGTGTACAGTACTTTGCTCCCTGAAGTCAATGACCAGCTCTTTAGTTTTGCTGGCATTGAGGGAGAGATTGTTGTCGCTACACCACCCCACTAAGTTCTCTATCTCCTGCCTGTATTCTGACTCGTCGTTATTCGAGATACGGCCCACTATGGTCGTATCGTCAGCAAACCTGTAGATGGAGTTGGAACCAAGTTTTGCCACGCAGTCGTGTGTGTACAGGGGGTAGAGTAGGGGGCTAAGTACGCAGCCTTGCGGGGCCCCGGTGTTGAGGACTATTGTGGAGGAGGTGTTGGTGTTCATTCTTACTGATTGTGGTCTGTTGGTCAGAAAATCGAGGATCCAGTTGCAGAGTGGGGAGCCAAGTCCTAGGTTTTGGAGCTTTGATATGAGCTCGTCTGGGATTATGGTGTTGAAGGTGGAGCTGTAGTCAATAAATAGGAGTCTGATGTAGGAATCCTTGTTTTCGAGATGCTCTAGGGATGAGTGTAGGGCCAGGGAAATGGCGTCTGATGTGGACCGGTTGCAACGGTATGCGAATTGCAGTGGATCAAGGCGTTCTGGGAGGATGGAGGTGATGCGCTTCACGATCAACCTCTCAAAGCACTTCTTTCCGACTGAAGTCAGGGCCACTGGACGGTAGTCATTGAGGCACGTTGCCTGGTTCTTCTTTGGTACCGGTATGATGGTGGTCTTCTTGAAGCAGGTGGGGACCTCGGAGTGGAGTAGGGACAGGTTAAAGATGTCCGCGAATACCTCTGCCAGCTGGTCCGCGCAGGCTCTGAGTGCACGACCAGGGATCCCATCCGGGCCCGTCGCCTTCTGAGGGTTCACTTTCAGGATGGCCTATCTGACTTCGGAAGCCGTGATGGTGGGTATGGGTGAATTATGGGCTGCTGGGGCACTCGACAGCGGATTGTTGATTACCTGCTCGAACCGAGCATAGAATGCATTGAGGGATGGAGTTCCAGGATGTTGCCCTGTGACAGTGAAGGGGCGCCAATATATTTCCAAGTCGGGGTGGTGAGTGACTTGGAGGGGAACCTCCAGGTGGTGGTGTTCCCAGGTATCTGCTGCTCTTGTCCTTCTAGATGGTAGTGGTCATGGGTTTGGAAGGTGTTGTCTCAGGAACCTTGGTGGGTTACTGCCGTGCATCTTGTAGTTGGTACACACGGCTGCCACTGTTTGTCGGTGGTGGAGGGTTTGAATGTTTGTGGAACGGGGAGCAATCAAGCGGGGCTGCTTTGTTCTGGATGGTGTTGAGTTTCTTGAGTGTTGTTGGAGCTGCACTCATCCAGGCAAGTGGAAAATATTCCACTTCACTCTTGCATTGTGCCTTGTAGATGGTGGACATGCTGGGAGGTTAGGAGGTAAGTTATTCGCCATAGGATTCCTAGCCTTTGACCTTCCCTAGTAGCCACAGCATTTACATGGCTGGTCCAGTTCAGTTTCTGATCAATGGTAACCCCCAGGATGTTGATTGTGGGGGATTCAATGATGGTAACGCCATTGAATGTCAAGGGGCGATGGTTAGATCCTCTCTTGTAGGAGATGGTCATTGCGTGGCACTATGTGGCATGAATGTAACTTGCCAATTGTCTGCCCAAGCCTGGATATTGTTCAGGTCTGCTGAATTTGGGGTGGTATGGTGGCACAGTGGTTAGCACTGCTGCCTACGTTACTGAGGATCCAGGTTCGATCCCGGTCCTGGGTCACTGTCCGTGTGGAGTTTGCACATTCTTTCCATGTCTGCGTGGGTTTCACCCCCCACGACCCAAGGATGTGTAGGTTAGGTGGATTGGCCACGCTAAATTGCCCCTTAATTGGAAAAAATTAATTGGGGACTCTAAATTTATATTTAAAAAAAAAGGGCTGCTGAATTTTGACATGGAATTTTGACTACTTCATTATGGGCGGCATGGAGCACAGTGGTTAGCACAGTTGCTTCACAGCTCCAGGATCCCAGGTTCGATTCCCAGCTTGGGTCACTGTCTGTGTGGAGTCTGCATGTTCTCCCCGTGTCTGTGTGGGTTTCCTTCGGGTGCTCCGGTACCCTCCCACAGTCCAAAGATTTGCAGGTTAGGTGGATTGGCCATGTTAAATTGCCCCTTAGTGTCCCCCCCAAAAAAGGTTTGGTGGGGTTACTGGGTTATATAGGGTGGAGGTGGGGGCTGAATTAGGGCGCCCTTTCCCAGGGCCGGTACAGACTCGATGGGCCGAATGGTCTCCTTCAGCACTGTAAATTCTATGATTATCTGAGGAGTCACGAATGGTGCTGAACCTTGTGCAGTCAGCTGCGAACATCCCCACTTCTGACCTTATTATGGAAGGGAGGTCATTGACGAAGCAGCTGTAGATGATTGGGCCGAGGACACTACCCTGAGGACCTCCTGCAGTGATGTCCTGGAGCGGAGATGATTGATCTCCAACCACCATAACAGCCATCTTCCTTTGTATCAGGTACGACTCCAACCAGTGGCGAGTTTCCCCCGATTCCCGTTAACTCCAGTTTTGCTGGGGTTCCTTGATGCCATACTCAGTCAAATGCTGCCTTGATGTCGAGGGCAGTCACTCCCACCTCACCTCTAGCGTTCAGCTCTTTTGTCCATGTTTGAACCAAGGCTGTAATGAGGCCAGGGTAGTATCCAGGAGCTGAGTGACCCTGGCCAGAACCCAAACTGAGCATCCGTGAGCAGGTTATTGCTGAGTAAATGCGGCTTGACAGCACTGCTGAAGATCCTTCCATCACTTTGCTGATGATGGAGAGTAGGTTGATAGGGCGGTAACTGGCTGGATTGCATTTGTCGTGTTGCTGGTGTACAGAACACCCCATAGCAATTTTCCACATTGCCGGGAGATGCCAGTGTTGCAGCTGTAGTGGAAAAGTTTGGCTAGGGGCAGCAAGGTCTTCAGTACTGTTTCCAGATTATTGTCAGGGCTCATATCCTTTGCAGTATCCAGTGCCTTCAGCCGTTTCTAGATATCACGTGGATCGCATCGGATTGTCTGAAGACTGACATCTGTGATGCTAGGTACCTCTGGAGGAGACCGAGATGGATCATCCACTCGACACACCTGGCTGAAGATTGATGCGTGCGCTTCAGCCTCGGCTTTTGCACAGATGTGCTGGGCTCCTCCATCATTGAAGCCGGGGATATTTGTGGAGCCTCCTCCTCCGGTGAGTTAATTGTCCACCACCATTCACGGCCGGATGTGGCAGGACCGCAGACCACCAGCTCACCACCTCCTTCACAAGGGCAATGAGGGGTCGCCTAACCAGCCTGTCCTCGGAGCCCACATGCCGCATTTAAAAAACATGAATTTTAAAAAGCATTGGCATGGAGAGAACTGGATCTCACAAAGAAAAAGGAGTGGATGCCAGCACAGAAGGATCACCCTGACCTCGCTGCTACTGGCTCAGAATCCAGGAACACAAACTGGTTCCCACTTGATAAGATCTTGTAGATGGGACACATTTATCTTTGCTGAAGTTGGGCCCTTGCTACAAGAGCCGTACAAGGTCAGACTGCCTCAAAACTTGATGCTATCTTAGCACAACCCACCCAAGTCACGGGTCCAAAGCGAACCAGACACATCTTTCGAGCTAGTTTACAAAAAACCGCCACGTGGTTATTTTGAAGAAAAAAAAACGATCCAGAATTCAGCAACGGAACGGTTGCTGAATGAATTTGACCCTTTCTGAAAACCTGAGCCGCAGAATTGCAATTAAACGTGGTATCCTGGGTTGCATTAAAATTATTTTTTTTGCAATAAATAAATTGCCTTGCTGACATTCAGCTCGCACCTCTGCACTCACCTACAGTAGCTCCAATCTGGCAATGTCTCGATTTTAATATTCCCGGGCTGAAATTTCCCATCCCTCTGAGAGGGGGCTAGGAATATTGGGGGGGGGGGGGGGGGGGGTCTTCCTACACCATAACCTATTACATAAGAACTTAAGAACTAGGAGCAGGAGTAGGCCATCTGGCCCCTCAAGCCTACTCCGTCATTCAATGAGATCATGGCTGATCTTTTGTGGACTCAGCTCCACTTTCCGGCCCGAACACCATAACCCTTAATCCCTTTATTCTTCAAAAAACTATCTTTATCTTAAAAACATTTAATGAAGGAGCCTCTACTGCTTCACTGGGCAAGGAATTCCATAGATTCACAACCCTTTGGGTGAAGAGGTTCCTCCTAAACTCAGTCCTAAATCTACTTCCGCTTATTTTGAGGCTATGCCCCCTAGTTCTGCTTTCACCCGCCAGTGGAAACAACCTGCCCGCATCTATCCTATCTATTCCCTTCATAATTTTATACGTTTCTATAAGATCCCCTCTCATCCTTCTAAATTCCAACGAGTACAGTCCCAGTCTACTCAACCTCTCCTCGTAATCCAACCCCTTCAGCTCTGGGATTAACCTAGTGAATCTCCGCTACACACCCTCCAGTGCCAGTACGTCCTTTCTCAAGTAAGGAGACCAAAACTGAACACAATACTCCAGGTGTGGCCTCACTAACACCTTATACAATTGCAGCATAACCTCCCTAGTCTTAAACTCCATCCCTCTAGCAATGAAGGACAAAATTCCATTTGCCTTCTTAATCACCTGTTGCACCTGTAAACCAACTTTTTGCGACTCATGCACGAGCACACCCAGGTCTCTCTGCACAGCAGCATGTTTTAATATTTTATCATTTAAATAATATCCCTTTTGCTGTTATTCCTACCAAAATGGATAACCTCACATTTGTCAACATTGTATTCCATCTGTCAGACCCTAGCCCATTCACTTAGCCTATCCAAATCCCGATGCAGACTTCCAGTATCCTCTGCACTTTTTGCTTTACCACTCATCTTAGTGTCGTCTGCAAACTTGGACACATTGCCCTTGGTCCCGAGCTCCAAATCATCTATGTAAATTGTGAACAATTGTGGGCCCAACACTGATCCCTGAGGGACACCACTAGCTACTGATTGCCAACCAGAGAAACACCCACTAATCCCCACTCTTTGCTTTCTATTAATTAACCAATCCTTTTTCCATGCTACTTCTTTCCCCTTAATGCCATGCATCTTTATCTTACGCAGCAACCTTTTGTGTGGCACCTTGTCAAAGGTTTTCTGGAAATCCAGATATACCACATCCATTGGCTCCCCGTTATCTACCGCACTGGTAATGTCCTCAAAGAATTCCACTAAATTAGTTAGGCACGACCTGCCCTTTATGAACCCATACTGCATCTGCCCAATGGGACAATTTCCATCCAGATGCCTCGCTATTTCTTCCTTGATGATAGATTCCAGCATCTTCCCTACTACCGAAGTTAAGCTCATTGGCCTATAATTACCCGCTTTCTGCCTACCTTCTTTTTAAACATTGGTGTCACGTTTGGTCATTTCCAAATGGTAAATTATCACTAGTGCATTTGCAATTTCCCTAACAATCTCTTTTAGCACGCTGGGATACATTCCATCAGGGCCAGGAGACTTGTCTACCTTTGGCCCCATTAGCTTGCCCATCACTACCTCCTTAGTGATAACAATCCTCTCAAGGTCCTCACCTGTCATAGCCTCATTTCCATCAGTCACTGGCATGTTATTTGTGTCTTCCACTGTGAAGACCGACCCAAAGATCCAAATCCAAAGATGTGCAGGTTAGGTGGATTGGCCATGCTAAATTGCCCATAGTGTCCAAAATCGCCCTTAGTGTTGAGTGGGGTTACTGGGTTATGGGGATAGGGTGGAGGTGTGGTCTTGGGTAGGGTGCTCTTTCAAAGAGCCGGTGCAGACTCGATGGGCCGAATGGCCTCCTTCTGCACTGTAAATTCTATGATTCTATGACCCAAAAAACCTGTTCAGTTCCTCAGCCATTTCCTCATCTCCCATTATTAAATCTCCCTTCTCATCCTCTGAAGGACCAATATTTACCTTAGCCACACTTTTTTGTTTTATATATTTGTAGAAACTTTTACTATCTGTTTTTATATTCTGAGCAAGTTTACTCTCATAATCTATCTTACTCTTCTTTATAGCTTTTTTAGTAGCTTTCTGTTGCCCCCTAAAGATTTCCCAGTCCTCTAGTTTCCCACTAATCTTTGCTACTTTGTATGCTTTTTCCTTCAATTTGATACTCTCCCTTATTTCCTTAGATATCCATGGTTGATTTTCCCTCTTTCTACCGTCCTTCCTTTTTGTTGGTATAAATCTTTGCTGAGCACTGTGAAAAATCGCTTGGAAGGTTCTCCACTGTTCCTCAACTGCTTCACCATAAAGCCTTTGCTCCCAGTCTACCTTAGCTAGTTCTTCTCTCATCCCATTGTAATCTCCTTTGTTTAAGCACAAAACACTAGTGTTTGATTTTACCTTCTCACCCTCCATGTGTATTTTAAATTCCACCATATTGCGATCGCTCCTTCCGAGGGGATCCCTAACTACGAGATCCTGAATCAATCCTGTCTCATTACACAGGACCAGATCTAGGACCGCTTGTTCCCTCGTAGGTTCCATTACATACTGTTCTAGGAAACTATCGCGGATACATTCTATAAACTCCTCCTCAAGGCTGCCTTGACCGAACTGGTTAAACCAATCGACATATAGATTAAAATCCCCCATGATAACTGCTGTACCATTTCTACATGCATCAGTTATTTCTTTGTTTATTGCCTGCCCCACCATAATGTTACTATTTGGTGGCCTATAGACTACTCCTATCGGTGACTTTTTTGCCTTACTATTCCTGATTTCCACCCAAATGGATTCAACCTTATCCTCCATAGCACCGTGTCATCCATGTCATCCCTTACTATTGCCCGGATGTCATCCTTAAATAACAGAGCTACACCACCTCCCTTACCATCCACTCTGTCCTTCCGAATAGTTTTGATACCCTCGGATATTTAACTCCCAGTCTTGACCATCCTCGAACCTTGTTTCAGTAATGGCCCCTAGATCATAGTCATTCACGATGATTTGCGCCATCAACTCATTTACCTTTTTCCGAATACTACGAGCATTCAGGTAAAGTACACTTATGTTGGCTTTTTTACCTCTGTTCTGAATCTTAACACCTCGATCAGTAACCTCTCCTAAGTTATATTTCCTCTTAACCTTTCTCCTAATTTTCCTTGTCGTTGAACCCATATCTTCATGCAACAACCTGCCGCGTCGCTTACCATTAATTTTTCACTTCCCGTTTTATTCCTTTTAGTATTCCTGGTCCTATTCACTGAGCTACCCTCAGTCACTGAACCTTGTACTGTCGCCCTTTTTGATTTTCGATTATGGCTTCTCTGCCTTACACTTTCCCCCTTACTGCCTTTTGTTTCTGTCCCTGTTTTACTACCTTCCAACTTCCTGCATCGGTTCCCATCCCCCTACCATATTAGTTTAAACTCTCCCCAACAGCTCTAGCAAACTCCCTCTCCCCCCCCCCCAGGACATCAGTTCCAGTCCTGCCCAGGTGCAGGCCGTCCGGTTTGTACTGGTCCCACCTCCCCCAGAACCGGTTCCAATGCCCCAGGAATTTGAATCACTCCCTCTTGCACCATCTCTTGCACCATTACCAGCAGGTGGAACCTCTCCTCCAATTAGCTGCTCAGTTAAGAGCCACTTACTGCGCCAGCTGTCTCTTTGACCACCTATTGAGGCCTGCTGTCACGTGGGGAGACCCAGGCTAAAAGCTTCGCGGCCTCCCAGCAGGCTCCCGAGGGACTCCCCGTGGCATGGAGGCAACTAACAAGTGCCACCCCTGCCCACTCCCAAACACTTGGATCTCCCCAAAGTGTGTTCTGTTTTATGCTGCAGTCTCAGCGATGGACCTCATTAGCAGTCGGTGTTGCAAAGGAAGCTATGAGGGTGGGGGGGTGGGTCGTCCGCGTTAATTGGACAGTGGGCCCAGCGACGGCCTCTTTGTTGGCTGCTACCAGTAATATTCCCCCCCCCCCCCCCCCCCAGCCAGCCATTCCTGTACCTCTCTCTATCCCTGTAACCCGCCCCTGCCATGCAACCCAGCAGAATATCAGTATTGGTCTAATTCAGACCTCTTGTGCAGCCCCAATATTAAATCGCTCCATCATTGGCTGTACCTTCAGATGTCGAAGCCTGAAGTTTCACTCTCTAAATCTCTTCCTTTAAAACACTCCAAAATCGTGTGGCACAGTGGTTAGCACTGCTGCCTCATGGCCGAGGACCCGGGTTCGATCCCGGCCCCTGGTCACTGTCCGTGTGGCGTTTGCACGATGCCCGCCCCCCCGGGTATCTGCGTGGGTCTCACCCACATAACCCAAAAAGATGTGCAGGGTAGGTGAAATGGCCACGCTAAATTGCCCCTTAATTGGAAAAATTAGAAAAACCTCACAATCTATCTCTTTGAGGTAACTTTCAAACCTGTTCTAACTTCTCCTTGTGTAACTGTGTCAAATATTGTTCGAGAACGTTACTGTGAAGCGCCCTGGTGTTTATGACATTAAAAGTGCAGTGTGAATGCACACTGTTGTTGTTATTTATTTATTTATTTTTAAAATTTATAGTACCCAAGTCATTGTTTCCAATTAAGGGGCAATTTAGCGTGGTCAATCCACCTTCCCTGCACATCTTTGGGTTGTGGGGGTGAAACCCACACAAACACGGGGAGAATGTGCAAACTCCACACGGACAGTGACGCAGAGTCGAGATCGAACCTGGGACCTCAGCGCCGTGAGGCAGCAGTGCTAACCACTGCGCCACCGCACTGCCGTAACACACTGTTGTTGCAGACAATGCTGCTGCTGTCAACAAAAATAGCCAATCAGTCTGAAGTCACCCCGAGGGCACTCATTGTCACTGGGGCTTCTCCACGAATCTGTTCTTAAATATTACCCATATCGAGCTCGGGGACAGTGCAACAAGGGAACCACAAAATGTCCTCCTACACCGACCCAACCAGACATCAAACCTGGGAGTGAAGGGGCCGCCATTGTGCCCTGGTGTTGACTTCACTGCTTAAAATAAATCTGATCGAGGGTGACCCTGATTTTGAGCCATTGTGTAAGCAGGCAGCACAGAGCAGCTTCCTGTCAACCCCTCTCCTCATTGAAGTCAACTGGGAGGCCAAGTTGCTATCACAGTATTACATGTCATTTTATCTTGAGGCAATGACCCCCCCCCCCCCCACCCCCAGAGTTTTTTTCAATCACTTATAAGTTAGCTACAATACCACACGTTGTAGCTTGTACTGGCAGACACCCCAACAGAAACTCATTCCTGAGAGAAGATCTCGTGCCAGTGTGAAGTTTAGGATCATCCTCCGGCCTTATGGCTCTAACTCTGCACCGCCGACACTTGTCTCACACCAACTTGTTAACACAAACAGAGAACGTAGCCTGGCTGCTACAGTTATTCATGAGGTTGCTGGAGTCTGTCACAAGCCAGTGCCTGGCAACCGAGATGACTCCGGCCTCCACAATTACAAACCCAACGGCCTGTGCAGCGTGGGACACTGTTTGAACCGAACGTGTTAATGAGCCGCTTCAAGCAGCCACGGCCTAACTGCATCAGCTGGGGTAGCTACGACAGCTCCACGGGTCAGATCGCTATTCTCGGTTTAGGAGCAGTGGCGCTTCAGTTCGCCTCACTGACCCTGGGCTCGAGGAGTAAGATCGTCCGGGCCTTGCATTCACCATCCTCAGGTGGTTCGCCTATGTGGACACGTCCAGTGAGAACAGGTGGAGCTCTGTTGCGCAGAATCTTATGGCACTCAAACAGACACAAATCCCGACATGGGTGTTTTTTTTCCAGGTTTTCATTAACTTGAGCAACACCCGCATGGCTGCGATGCCTTCGGTGGTCAAATATCCCGCCTGTCCTCAAGGTCTAAGACGATTATTTAGGGAGATACCACATGGTTTTTGACACAGACGGCACCTGAGCGAGGGATGGGAAGGGGTAAAATGAACTTGATTGAAACGTGAGAGGGCTTGATGCGGGGGGGGGGGGGGGGGGTAGTATGTGGAGAGGACTCTATAAAGTAGAGGATAGAGGGGTTAAGGGAAGAAAATGATGAGGATCCTTGTATTTACACTTTGTGTCCTTGTATGGGATTCACAATATTGCATAATCGCATGCAGGCCCATTCACTTCAATGTGCCCCAGCTCCAAAAAGGTTGGGCATCTCTGCAGTAACCCGTTCTGCCATGCAATGTCAGGGAGGCAGGGGCGTAGTGGTATTGCCACTGGACCCAGGGTAATGCTCTGGGGACCTAGGATCGAATCCCACCACTGAGGAGGGCGGGACAAAAATCCAGAATTAAAAATCTAACGATGACCTCCCCCCCAAAAAACTCATTTTATTCACTCGTGCCCTTTCGGGAAGGAAATCTGCTGTCCTTACCTGGTCTGGCCCTCATATGACTCCAGACCCACAGAAACATGGCCGACTCTTAACTGCCCCCCCTCTAAAATGGCCGAGCAACCCATTCAGTTCAAGGGCTATTAGGGATGGGCAACAAATGCCGGCCTTGCCAGTGACGCCCACATCCCACAAAAGAATAAATAAACCTAGCAGGATACGGAACCAAATTTTCTCTGTCAAAGGGAGGGAAAACACTTCCTCAAGTGATGAACACGAGCCACCAGGTTAGAGTACAACAGACAGCTGTGAGAGGTCCACCCAAGCCACAACCATTATTCAATGACAGGTGTAGGGTGTGTACGTCTACAAATGCAAAAGCACTGATGACCAACGAGTATGTTGGCAGCTGAACTATCACAGAATTGTTGTTCACTTTGCATCAAGTTTTGTGAAAAAGATACCAAAGTTCCTCTCATTTCAATGTTACAATGAAATCATCACATTAAATATTGTTAACGTAGTGAATGTATGATCAAAAGTACATTTAAAATATAAAAATGGAGAAATAACAATTTTTAAAAAATAAAAGACCCGATGGGCGTATTTTGCTATTTTATACTTTGAATAATTAGATACAAACAATTTGTCTGTCGTCTTAACTGGAGAGCACTTAGTAACATGATTCTGCACCTTGCTAATATGGCTTTATTGCTGAAAATCATAGCCTCATCAATAATTGTTTCACTAGTTTGGCCAGTGACCAGCTAAGTCAAGTTGTGCCAGTTTTTGTCCTGGAATTGTCAATCTAATCTGATATACTGGAGTAGTAGGGATTGGGAAGAAGCTCAAACAGGCCCGAAATCCCAGTCCTGGAATCGCACATGTGGACATCAGCCGACACAGGGTAGGCTTTGTCTGTGATATGCTCGAAGCCAAATATTACCCACTGCCTCACTCATAAGTGCCAGTTTGAATTAGTTGGTGGCACTCGCACCTCTGAATCTGAAGGCTTTGTACTCGAGGCTCACTCCAGGAGGCTTGAGCGCATTATCTGGACCAGTGTTCTTCAAACTCGGGGGCGCGACCCGCGGGCGGGTGTCGGGAGGGCCGCGGAGCCATCCTTCGCGGCACCCCGATCGCGTAAATCCCCGCGCAGCAGCCGGCTTTTAATAACGCCGGCTGCAAGCGTCCTTTAAAATGGCTGCGAACATGTAAAACAAATTTGGCCGCATTGTGCATGCGGCGCAGTGCGGCTGCTATTTTTTTAAATGGTCGCAGCTTTTTGTTTTACAAGTTTGGGTTTTTTTTATTCATTTATTTTATTCATTTAATCTTTATTCTTTTCATCTATTTTATTCATTTTCTTTTCTTTTACAAGTTCGGGGGGTTTTTATTCATTTATTTTATTCATTTAATTTTTTTCATTAATTTTATTCATTTTTTAAAAATACAAGTTCGGGGGGGTTTTATTGAATAAAATTTTACGGAAGAAAATGCAGAACTTTGGACAGATGGAGACTCCATACTTTCCGACACCGGAAGGCTTCACCTTCATCCAACAGGTTCCATTGGAGGAGCGTGTACGAGGGCCAAAGGGACCCAAAACCATTTCCTCCATTTTTATCAGCAGCAACAAGGGAAGAGAAAATGTTGGGTCACGCAGGTCGGCCGGGTTGGGTCGCTCAGGTCGGCCGGGTTGGGTCGCTCAGGTCGGCCGGGTTGAGTCGCTCAGGTCGGCCGGGTAGGGCCCCGAAGGTCGGCCGGGTAGGGCCCCGAAGGTCGGCCGGGTTGAGTCCCGAAGGTCGGCCGGGTTGAGTCCCGAAGGTTGGCCGGTTGGTAAAAATGGGTCCCCGGAAAAAAGGTTTGAAGAACACTGGGCGTCATTCTCCGACCCCCCGCGGGTCGGAGAATGGCCGTTGGCCGCCGTGAATCCCGCCCCCCGCCGAAGTCTCCGGTACCGGAGATTGGGCGGGGGCGGGAATCGGGACCCCCCGCTGGATTCTCCGGCCCGGATGGGCCGAAGTCCCGCCCAGGAATTGCCTGTCCCACCGACGTAAATCAAACCTGGTATTTACCGGCGGGACCAGGCGGCGTGGGCGGGCTCCGGGGTCCTGGGGGGGGCACGGGGCAATCTGACCCCGGGGGGTGCCCCCACGGTGGCCTGGCCCGCGATCGGGGCCCACCGATCCGCGGGCGGGCCTGTGCCGTGGGGGCACTCTTTCCCTTCCGCCTCCGCTACGGCCTCCACCATGGCGGAGGCGGAAGAGACTCTCCCCACTGCGCATGCGCGGGAAACTGACAGCGGCCGCTGATGCTCCCGCGCATGCGCCGCATTTCCGCGCCAGCTGGCGGGGCAACAAACGCCATTTCCGCCAGCTGGCGGGGCGGAAATCCCTCCGGCGTCGGCCTAGCCCCTCAATGTTGGGGCTAGGCCGCCAAAGATGCGGAGCATTCCGCACCTTTGGGCCGGCGCGATGCCCGTCTGATTGGCGCCGTCTTTGGCGCCAGTCGGCGGACATCCCGCCGTTGGGGGAGAATTTCGCCCACTGATCTAGACTGATGCTTCGGTGCAGTGCTGAGGGAGTGCCACACTGCTGCCAACACCCTCTGAAAAAGACTCTGACTGCCTGTTACGGTGAATGAGGAACTTCCTCCCACACACCTCAAGGAAGAACATACATGCAAGTTCTGTTCCTTTGAATGGCTGCCAAATTTTGTGGGGGGGGGGGGGGGGGGGGGGGAAGAGAAAATTGGAGAAGAATGAATCAAATGAAAAAGGCCATTTGTCAAGGCAAGACATATGAAAGTATAATTGGCGGAACAAACATAAACTCCTTCCAGTCTCGGCTGGAATAGGAAATTGCGCTTTTGACGGAAAAGCAGCTACTTCAAAGCTGGCCTGAAGCGGCGGGGCAAGCAGTCCAAACCTTGTGCAGTTTCTCGCCCTGTACCCATAGCCACAAGTTGCTGAAAGACATGAACCTGAAGGTTTGGCAGCAGAGTGTGCCTCTGCTCTCTCTGAGCGAGGAGAAGCTGGTGTCAGAAGCGGACGGTTAAAAACAAAATTTTAAAAAATGAAGAGGTGCAGAATCAGAAATGTCATCCAAACCAAAAATGTTCGCAATGCACCTTTTCACCATCTCCGAAAACATCGGTGAAAGCTGAAAAATAGCAACTCATTTTTGGAGTCCCTTTAATTCCCTATTTTATTTTGTTGCTTCAAAACATTCTCAAGTGGTAAGACTCCTTTTTCTCAAAGGTATGCAATATATTTCCTAAGACAAATAACTCACGAGTTTTGAATTACATTTCATATTTTCTACATTCAAATTGGACATGACCTCGCTTGGTGAATACACTGCTGTACTCTTAAGTCAAACTGACAGCTTAATAACTCCGCGCACAGGCGCTTGGATTGATTCTGTGTAATTGCTTAAATGGGATAACCTACTTATCTGGTGTTAATATATGTGTTTCCGCACCCTGCTTGGCAACGCTGGGACAACTCGGCGTGCGTATTATCGATTGAGGCAGTGCACCCTGCTCGGGGCGACGCCGGCTTACCTGTGACCAGAGTAAAATGGCGGACCCAGCGTCAAGTCCCTGCACCGCTGCACTTTTGCCTCCGACAACCAGGGCGGCTTGAGTTGAGTCGGCAACGTCTGAAAACTGGAGCTCCGACTCTCTCTCTTCATTAGCAGCGCTGGAACATAAATGGGGTACAAATGAATATGGAGGTGAAAGTCCAATGCCACTAGTGGAGCAGGGTTTATCCTGTACACCTTAAAATTATTTCCGGGGTTGGGGGTGGGGGGGAATAACTTGCGTTTTATTCCACGTCTTTCACATGAGTTTGAGGCACCCCAGCATCGCAGTCACTCAATGGCAAACGTGGAAGCCAATTAGCACGCGGGAATACTGGGAGAGCTCTCGGCTCCTTTTAAGCAGATATGAGATAATCGTAGCTGGAGTAGGCCGGACGGCTATGATGATCTCCCAGACTGCCATGCCATCCCAGTGCGATCATGACCGATCTTCGACTTTGCATACACTTCCCTGCCTGTTCCCGTGTCGCTCGAACCCCGGAGACACCAACATTGTGTCTACCTCAAGCCTTGGAATATATTCAATGACGGAACGCCCATAATGCTTTGGGTTAGAGCATTCCAGATTTATAACTCCGGGTGAAGAGGTTTCTCATCTCAGTCCGAAACGATTGGCCCTGTCCCTGGACACAGGCCCTATGTTCTAGTTCCGCAGCCAGGGAGGAAAACAGCCTACCCTCGTCAAGCCCCTTCAGAATAGTGCATGGTTCAGCGAGGTCACCTCTCATCCTGTTGAACACTGCAGGATATGGGTCCAATATACTCAATCTCGCAACCTAATATAAAGACAGTAAATGCTGGATAAACTCAGCGGGTCTGGCAGCATCTGAGGAGAAACGGGGTTAACGTTTCGGATCTAAATGCCCCATCTCCAGTTCTGCAGAGGGGGCATTTAGATCCGAAACGTTAATCCTGTTTCTCTCTCCCACAGATGCTGCCAGACCTCCTGTGTTTATCCAGCTCTCTCTGGGTTTAGTTAAAACTTCCAGCATCCGCAGTATTTTGCTTCTATCCAGCCTCTCATCCCATCGGAGGCTCACCCCACAACGGGCAAACGGGACCCCGGTTCAGCGCCTCGTCTGAAAAGGTGGCATTTCTGACAACGTGGCACTCCCTCGGTACTCCGCTGAAGGGTCCGTTTAGATTGTGCGCTCGAGACAAGAGAGTGAGGTTGAACCGCCGCCCCCCACCCTGACCCGGAGGCGGCAAGGCAACCTGGGGCAGCCTCTCCTTCTCAGTAAAACGCACCGTTCCGATCACTCAGCCAGCCATGCCAAATGTCATTCAGTGTGTGCTTTCTCTCGCCCTGTGCACCCCAACCCCCCGAAACCTTCTCCACTTGTTGTCACAATCTTGGCCGCAGATTTGGCTGTGACTGCCCCATATGTCGCTCTGTGACGGGCAAACAGCAGCTGCCTGCCTCTGCGCAGCATTAGCCTCTCTCTGGCACTCGTCAGAAGCAGCACTTTTCAATGTCGTGGCAACAGTCGCACAGAGAACTGGTTCACCTTTCCAAAGGACAGCCAGTGGGTTCGGCCAACAATTGAGTCTGTATTTACGACCCTTTCAGTTTACAGCACAGCTGCCGATGGCAGACTTGCCACTGACAACGGCTACACTCCCGAAGAGTGAGCGGTGTCGGCTGCAGCAATGCTCCCCCCACCCCCCAAACCTGCATTTAAAGTAGAATCCCACTGCACTAAAACATCTCTAAATATCCCTCACAATTATTGCTGAGGTCATACCAGGTAAGCAAGGTTTGTAATAGTGCAAGCCTTGGGGTCTGCAGGCAGCATGTATCCACTGGTAATGCAACACCCCCTCGTTTCAGATGTAGACACCACAGTGGGCCTGTGATCAGAAAGAAGTTATCTTTCACAGAACCGTGTTATAAGCAAAATTGTACGCGTAGAGTGTTCATCCTTTGCACCTGGGTGCTGTGGAAGCCAAAATCCAACTAGCGCAGATTGCATAACTGCACAAACTACAGGATTGCTTCACCAAGATGGCACAGTGGTTAGCACTGCTGCTTCACAACAACAAGGACCCAGGTTAAATTCCGGCCTCGGGTGACTGTGCGGAGTTTGCACCCCTTGCCTGCCTGGGTTTCCTCCGGGTGCTCTGGTTTCCTCCCACAGTCCAAAGATGTGGTTAGGTGGATTGGCCATGCTAAATTTCCCCTTGGTATCCAAAGAGGCGCAAGCTAGGTGGGGTTATGGGATTACAGGGATAGGGCAGGTCAGTGGTCTTTCAGAGGGTCGGTCCAGAGTCAATGGGCCGAATGGCCTCCTGCTGCACTGTAGGAGTTCTATGAGTCTATTCTAATAATAATAATAATAATTTCCAATTATATAATGGGGGGAATTCTCCGACCCCTCACCTGGTCGGAGAATCGCCGGCAGGCCGCGCGAATCGTGCCACGCCACCCCAATGCCGGCGTAGTCGGCGCGGCGCCCGTCGGGGTAGGCGCCGACTCTCCGTCCCGGGCTGGCACACCGATTCTCCGGCCCGGATGGACCGAGCGGCCGTCACCAAAAAGCCGAGTCCCGCCGCCGCCATTCTAACATCCTCTGAGCCGGCAGGGGTCTGTGGGGCGGGGGTCCGACCCCAGGGGGGCCCTCCGTAGTGGCCTGGCCTGCGATCGGGGCCCACTGATCGGCAGGCCGGCCTCTCTGTCGGGAGGCCTCCTTTCCTCCGCGCCGGTTCCTTTAGCCCTGCGCCATTTGCCGCCGGGGCCGGCGCGGGGAAGAAGGCCACTGGGCATGCGCGAGTTGGGGCCGGGCCAACTGGGCATGCGCGGACCCCGCAGCGCCGAGTTCTGGCCGGGATCGGCAGCTGGAGCGCCGTGGGCTGCTCCAGCGCCGTGCTAGCCCACTGTGGGCCGCAGAATGAGGTCCCAGAACGGGCACCGACGCCGGAGTAATACACACCCGCTTTTACGCCGGCGTCGCCCTTAGCCGCCAGATGGGAGAATCCCGCCCAATGTCTTTCAGAGAGAAACGCCTCCCTTTCCTATCCAAGGGGCCAGTTGCGAACTTCCCACTATTATGTCTGACCCAAATCTGCATCTTCGAGTCTGAAACCCTCCTGAATTCTGGCAGTGCAACTTCCTCGCCAGATTCTCAAATGTATTCTAACTGAAGTATGTAGCTTCTTTTACCTGCCTCAATCTATCTGTGTGGTCAAATTAAACCATTTTGTCTCCCTCGCTGTGCTGCACTATAGCACCTCCTGCACTTGGAGCCGTTGCAACCTTTCGGATCCTAGACACACCCCTCAAGCAATGGCTTTCCTTCCCACTCTTGCATCGCCGCCTGCAAATTCCCTCTGCCTCACCCAAGTGCACCCTGTAATTATTGTGGTAAGCTAAACCTGAAGCACTTTCACCTCAGCGTTAATCCTCTGCTAGGAGCGGCTCAGTTGGTAGCACTGGCAGGGCTGTGTCACAAGGTCCCTGGTTCAAGTCCCACTCCTGGGCTTCGGCACAAGGCTGCCACTCCAGTGGCAGCGCTGAGGGAGTGCCGCAGCGTTGGAGGTGCTGTCTTTTGGATAAGAGGTTAACCCAAGGCCCCATCGACCTGTTTGGAAGGATGTACAAGATCCCATGGCATTACCTTGAAGAAAACAGAGGAGATCTGGCTAATATTTTTTGCCTCGGTCAACATCCCAGCCCCATCCCCTCCTCAGGCTAATCTGGTCATTTTCATGTCGCTGGTTTGTGGGAGCTTGCTCGGTTAAAAGTGGCTCCGAGTTTCTTGCATTACAGCAAGCAAAAGTAAAGGACTTTTGATAATTCCAGTGGTCATGAAAAGTACTTCCCAAATGTGAGTCTTTTTTTCTAGTGTAAGGAGGGGGAGGGAAGCCAGTCTGGCAGCTAGGTGGCACCACCAGGATGCCCAGGTGGCACCACCAGGATGCCCAGGTGGCACCAACAGTGCCAGGTACCATCCTGCCCAAAGGGTATTCACCTGCAGGCCTCCTATCACCTAGGAGCGCCCCCCCTCCCCCCCATAATTAGCATCTGGCCCCAGCTTGAGTAAATCCCAACGCCTCAGGAATCTGCACATTAAAGAGAGACTAGCTGCCTGTCTCGCTTTAATATGCAAATTTGCTAAAACGTGATCCCTCCCACAATGGATGGGATTTACATCGCAATGTCTCGCCAGATCGAGGTAGATAGTGAGGCGTTGCGAGCCGGGCAACACCTCACTATCTACCTCGATCTGGATGTCTATCTGGGCGTCTATCGACCATACTGCGTCGCAGCGAGCTGCTTTTCGGCCGCAGCGTGCCAATTGGCTCGCGCCCGATGTGTCAATAAGATGAAGTGCCCTCGGGGATTAAAGGGTGTTGGTAAATAATTACAGTAACTCCCCACTGCTTAAAACCATTTCACTTCCACGTTGCTTGTTCGTCAGGAACCTTTTTCCGATTTGTTGGTGTCTACACTCTGGCCCCGCCTTCCCGCAAGGACTCTGGGGCAGCTGTCATCATGTTCAGATGCCGGAGGTGACACCGCAGTCTTGGGCGGGGAGGGCAGAGAAAGGACTCCAATTCCCCCCCCCCCCCCCCTGCAGACAGTCAAGAAGGGGTCCACGATCTGGAGAGAGAGACAGAATAAGAAAGGAGAGTGCTACAGAGTGGAAAAGGTGTACGTGTGTGTGTGTATGGCCGGGGGGAGAAAGAGAGAGAGAGAGAGAGAGAGAGAGAGAGCGAGGGAGAGAGACAGAGCGAGAGAGACAGACAGACAGACAGTTGAATTTCAGGACTGCTCTGGGTGAGGTACAGAAATTGTGCTGCTCAGGGTTTGAGTGATTCAATGTTACCCGGTTTGAATTTATATCGTATTTCTATTGTATTGAGTATTTATTTTATTTTGCAAGTTATTCCAGTTAGGAACGCACGGTTCTGCACATACATGGTACAGTGCTGCAACTTGTACATTGGGTTTTCAGAGGAAACGTCCGACAGAACCCAACTCCGGCTTCAACACTCATCCCAAAGGGAACCCAGGATTCACATGAAGTTGTTTCACTTAGAAAGTCGCGTTTTTCAGGGACGCAACCACCACGTTTAAATGAGGACATACTGCACACAGGAAGAGCTGGAGCACTGGGCTACATGACATCACATGTTTGATCGCCCGTTAATAGAATTATTGAAGAGAATTCAATCAATTCAACTCAACCTAATCAGGGCAGCACAAGTGGATAGCACTGTGTCTTCACAGCGCCAGTGTCCCAGGTTCGATTCCTCGCTGGGTCACTGTCTGTGTGGAGTCTGCACGTTCTCCCCGTGTGTGCGTGGGTTTCCTCTGGGTGCTCCGGTTTCCTCCCACAGTCCAAAGATGTGCAGGTTAGGTGGATTGGCCATGATAGATTGCCCTTAGTGACCAAAAAGGTGAGGAGGGGTTATTGGGTTACGGGGATAGGGTGGAAGTGAGGGCTTAAGTGGGTCGGTGCAGACTCGATGGGCCGTTTGGCCTCCTTCTGCACTGTATGTTCTATGTTCTATAACTACAACAACCTCAAACTTGTGTGTGTTCACAGCAGCCAATCAAAGAGGTCCAAAGCTCCTGTGCAGTCTAGCTTTGCTTTGATTTAGAGGCGAGCATGACTTCTTCTCAAGCTTAGATGTTATTATTGCAAGTGGATCATACATACAGTCCGTGGGACAATGTGCTAAACTAACAGCTCCAAGTTGCATAAATATTCCCCCGTTTCGTGCTATTTTCCCAAACCAGACATCCAAACTCTGCCATGGCCCTATAATTATCAGCTGCAATCATTTTTCATGGAATAAATTCAAATGCCTGGTTCCATGACTCACTGGAATTCGAATTATTTGTCACAGGGATGCGGCTCTGAACTTTAATTCTGCATTTGGGGGCCACGGGCTGAAATCACACCCTGGTGACCTGCGCAACCTAGTTCCTACTCCTATATGATTGAGGCCCAACGCTCCCAAAGAGCATTGCTCAACGTAGACTTCGGTAAATACGTTGACACTCGAAGCCTCGAAAAATCCCTCCGAAAATGCACCTATGCACAGAGTATGAAAGTGTACCACCGGCATTGGTCTGGGCGGTTACCATTTTTACGTATCGACATTCAAGGCAAAGAGTGTCTTAAAGGGATAGTCTTAAACTCCCGTGCATCTTCGCTACTCAACCCGTGTTTGTTGCCTGTTTGAGTCTAGTTATAAGGTGTTGGTAAATCAAGCATGAATATGCGGGGGGGTGGGGGGTGGATGGAATGGAGGCTAGCGTGAGCTTAGCTGCGTCGTGGCTGAAAAAGGTAGAGGGGTGGCACGGTGGCGCAATGGTTAGCACTGCTGCCTCACGGCGCCGAGGCCCCGGGTTCGATCCCGGCCCCGGGTTCGATCCCGGCCCCGGGTCACCGTCCGTGTAGAGTTTGCACATTCTCCCGTGTCTGCGTGGGTCTCACCCCCACAACCCAAAAAGATGTCCAGGGTAGGTGGATTGGCCACACTTTTCATGCCTTATACGCCACAATTTACTGTCTGATGGACTCTGACTTTCCGGGTGTTGGCAGCTTTCTGGTACTGCGCTGAAGTGAGCATTCTTCAACTGTGGGGTTAGTCACTCCCAGCCATAATGCTGCTCCACGAAGCGGCAGAATGAGAGCTTAAGCCCACTGTAGAATCAAGCACTGGGGAAGCCAGTCAGCCCATCATGCTTTGCTGGCTCATTGAAAGAACTATCCGATACACCTCGCTCACCTGCTCTTTCCCCATGGGTTTTTCCATCTCTGAAACATGGCAGACCTATGTTTACAAGGTGCTTCCCAGAACCACCAGAAAGTGCTTTACAGCCAATGAAGCACTTTTGAAGTGTAGTCGCTGTTGTAAAGTCGGAAACACGACAGCCAATGTTTGCACAGCAAGCTCCCACAAACAGCTGCTAATGATCAGACGGTCTGATTTCCGTGATGCCTATTGAGGGATACGCACTGGTCAAGATACCAGCAACCTGCTCTGCTTCAAAATAATGCCCATCCAAACAGGTGGACAGATGGGGGCCTCGGTTTAACATCTCCTAGAATCCCTACAATACAGAAGGAGGCCTTGTGGTCCATCGAGTCTGCACTGGCCCTCTGAAAGGGGGCCCCAGCTAAGCCCACTCCCCCATCCTATCCCCATAACCCCACCTAACCTGCACATCCCTGGACGTTGGGAGGAGACCGGAGCACCCGGAGGAAACCCACGCAGACACGGGGAAGACGCGCAAACTCCACACAGTCAACCAAAGCCGGAATTAAACCCGGATCCATGGCGCTGCGAGGCAGCAGTGCTGACCGCTGTGCGGCCGCGCTGCCCCTGTCTCATCTGGAAGTTGACCCCTCCGACAGGGCAGTGCTCACTCAGTGCTGCACTGGCATGTCCGCCTCGACTTTTGTTAAGATAAATAACCAATTCTTTACCCAGGTGATGATCAGAATTTGGAACTTGCTCCCCCATGGGCGGCCGAGGCGAACAATGCAGGTTTCATTTGGGGGGGGGGCGAAGCAAGATCAGTGGATGACACGGAAAGGGGTAGAAGGTTATGGTGACAGGGGATGGATGAAGGGGGGGGGGGGTGAAAGGAGGCTCATGTGGATCACAGGCACCAGTACAGACAAAACGGGCTGAATGGCCTGTCTGCGTGCAGCCGATTCAATTCTCTTTCGAAGGCTACTGCAGAAGCTGCTTCCACAACTTTCCAAGTGGCCTAATCCAATCCTCATCGGGAAATCCTAATACACTGGGCAGTGATCAGGCACTTTTCCCGTCCTATTTTCCTTCAAAGCCACATTTCACTTCAAGATTTGGCCCCACCTTTGAGCTGCAGTACAATACAATACAGTGCAGCAGTTGTGTGTCACCCACAGCCCTCCTTCAGCTGTTCAATGGAAATGAAGTGACGCTACAACCTCTGTAGAGACCGACACACATTGGTTTTCACGTATTCTCCCAGGACAGCTGTGCCAATGGCGGCTGCCTGAAACCCATGTCCCTGCTGTTTGTTGACGGTAGGCAGACTCGACGGTGCGGAGCATAAAACTAAGCGTGCACTAGCAGGGTCGAATACACAAATGCGTTAATTATTCATTATCTACTGTGCAGGACATGTCTATCTGTCTATTCACCCTTTAGCAAGATCTTTATTTTCTTCAGCGTGCAAGCCAAGTGCGAAACATGAATGTGGTGCAGCCTATTAAAGATTGCTGCATGTCCAACTGGTGGCTGAATTAGTCACTGTGAATCGACGTGTGAAAGTAACAGAGACACGTTGCCGCTCGGGTTAACACTAGTTTTTGAAGCGGCAAACTTGCCACCCTGCTGGACTTGTCGAAGGAACTACATTGCTCAGCAGGAGGTACTGTAAGTGGAAAAATAACTTGTCCACCGAGCTTGGGTCTGACTGCAAAGCACTGGGCATTTCTTTTTGCGATTTGTATCGTGCTGCTGTTCAAAGCAGTGAAAAAAAACCACCGGCAACATGAATGTTGTTATCAAGATACAGGTGAAGCCAGCCATGTATTCGAACATAGAACAGTACAGGCCCTTCGGCCCACGATGTTGTGCCGAGCATTTATCCTAATCTAAGATCAACCTAACCCACACCCTTTCAATTTACTGCTGCCCATGTGCCTGTCCAAGAGTCGCTTAAATGTCCCAAATTACTCTGATTCCACCACCGTAGAGATTCGATCAGCTCATGTAGGCCAACAAATGATTAGCTTGCAGAAATGCAAGGATTAAAAAACCCGTCCGTCCTAATAGCTCGGTAACCTTCTCCAGCCCTACAATCCTGCGGGATCGCTTGTGCTCCTCCATTCTGCTCTCTGGGCACATCCTCGATTTTTCATCGTTCCGCCATTGGCAGCCTGGTCTTCAGCTGCCGAGGCTCTATGTTCTGGAATTCCCTCCCTAAGCGTCTACACCTCTTAATACTTTCCTTAAAACTTACTTCATTGACCAAGCTTTTGGTTGCCTGCCTTAATATCGCCTTGTGTTGCTCAGTGTCGGACATTTGTCTAACACTCCCGGGAAGCGCTTCAGGAGGTTTTACGATATTAAAGGCGTGACATAAATGCAAGGTGTTTTTGGTCACCAAAATGGCGATGCGCTTGTTGATCGTTGGGAGTGGGTCTGCAATATACTTGGGGGACATATCCAGCCAGGGTTGGTTCGGAGATCTGATAATTGCGCAGTAATCACAGACTACATGAATGAAAAAGAAACACGCCAACCTGCCCACCGCTGCTGTTTACTGTGGAATTTTAATAGGCTGATCGTAACACCAGGCTGCACTTCCAGAGATTAACTACTATTAGATCAACAATACCTCCTGACAGAGTGAGTGAATGAAAGGGGGGGGTGGGGGAGCAGAAAGTACTGAATGTTAGCCAACAAGTGTCACAGCATTTGACACAAGCACCCTGTCCTAGTTGTGGGTCACTGTTGTGGGCTGACTATTTCTGCACTTGACAATTCCTGTGCCAGCCTGGAATCAACAAGAGCTGTCAGCAACAAACGATCCACTTCAGGGTTCATCACTTTAGCCTTTTGGCTCTTTCATTTTCATGAGTGTTGTGGCGTCTGCATACTGTTGTAATATAAAGATGCTTGGTAGAGCAAGGGTTAACATGGGACTGGAGCATGACACCACTCACGGTGCGATGTATAGGGCTGCATGGTAATAGAACAGTTTAGAGGGAACTCTCTGGAAGCAGCACCATGCATGGTAGCAACCTGGGATCTGTAAAGAAAAAAGGACTGCCGATAAAGGGTTCAAATGCTTAAATATTCAAATCGTAAGATCTCATTATTGAGGCATCGAAAGAAAACCCAGATTACAACAAGGAGAAAGAATTCCTGCACCCGCAAAGCAACGTTATCCTTTATTCCAATAATTTCCACTCCACTGTTTGCATTCTCTTCCAGTCTTCCTTCCAAAGTGTCTTTCCAACCTCTTCAGGTTCACAGTCCTTGTACAGGGCTTCCAGCAGTTGGGAGGAGGCCAGAGGCTTTTAAAAAGAAAGCATTGGATGTGGGGATCGCTGGCTGGGCCAGCATTTATTGCCCATCCCAAAGCAGAATGGCACACTAGGCCATTTCAGAGGGCACGGAAGAGTCAACCACATTGCTGTGGGTCTGGAGTCAAGGCCAGACCTGGTAAGGATGAAAGAGTTTTAGGACAATTGTTTCATGGTCACCATTAAACATTTAATTCCATCACTTTCCGTGTGGAGTTTGCACAATCTCCTCGTGTCTGTGTGGGTCTCACCCCCACAACACAAAGATGTGCAGGGTAGTTGGATTGGCCACGCTAAATTGCCCCTTAATTGGGAAAAAAGAGAGAATTGGGTAAGTTTATTTTTAAAAGAGACTTTTAATTCCACATTTTTATTGAATTCAAATTTCACCGTCTGACGCGGGGAGATTCGAACCCGGGTCACTCGAGCAATACTCTGGGTCTCTGGTTTCTAGTCCAGTGACAACATCGCTATGTCGCCAACTCCCCAAGCAGGGTTGAGGGTGCACTGAAGGGCTTCAATTGTCCCATTTAGACCTGCACACAGACAGAAGTGTATCACATTCCCACCCACTCACAGATACCTGCCCATCCAGTCAGGTGTTCCTTCCAACGAGTGCTGAGAGTGGCAATAAACCTATTATTGCCAAGTCACACTTGGGCTGTTCTTCTTCGCTCTCGACCATGTTCTGCTCCTTTGGACATCACACTTTCTGCATCTATCCCAAAGCTCTGAAATATGTCATTGTCCAAGTCCAACGCAAACCTCTATCTACTCTCCTCTCTTCTGTTAACTTATACAGTAAGAAGTCTTACAACACCAGGTTAAAGTCCAACAGGTTTGTTTCAAACACTAGCTTTAGGAGCACTGCTCCTTCCTCAGGTGAATGAAGAGGTATGGTCCAGAAACATATATATAGACAAGATGCCCTCATACGAACAGGATATGGCGCTCAACTCAGCGATCGACATTTCCAACGTGTCACAGCAAAAAACCACACCGACCTCCTCTGAAGACTAACACGGGACACAACTGACAGAGTACCCTTCGTCGTCCAGTACTTCCCTGGAGCGGAAAAACTACGACATCTTCTTCACAGCCTTCAACACGTCATTGATGAAGATGAACATCTTGCCAAGGTCATCCTCACACCCCCACTACTTGCCTTCAAACAACCGCGCAACCTCAAACAAACCATTGTTTGCAGCAAACTACCCAGCCTTCAGAACAGCGACCACGACACCACACAACCCTGCCATGGCAGTCTCTGCAAGACGTGGCAGATCATCAACATGGATACCACCATTACACGTGAGAACACCACCCACCAGGTACGCGGTACATACTCGTGCAACTCGGCCAACATTGTCTACCTCATACGCTGCAGGAAAGGATGTCCCGAAGCGTGGTACATTGGCGAGACCATGCAGACGCTGCGACAACGAATGAACGCACATCGCGCAACAATCGCCAGGCAGGAATGTTCCCTTCCAGTCGGGGAACACTTCAGCAGTCAAGGGCATTCAGCCTCTGATCGCCGGGTTAAGTGTTCTCCAAGGCGGTCTTCAGGATGCGCGACAACGCAAAACCGCCGAGCAGAAACTTATAGCCAAGTTCCGCACACATGAGTGCGGCCTCAACCGGGACCTGGGATTCATGCCGCATTACATTCATCCCCCACCATCTGGCCTGCGAAATCCTACCAACTGTGCTGGCTTGACACAATTCACACCTCTTTAACCTGGGGTTACCCCCATCTCTGGATCTGTAAAGGCTTAATTACCTGCAAATGTCCACATTCAAAGCATTGTCTTGCATCTTTGACTTTGTCTATATACATGTATCTGGAACATACCTCTTCATTCACCTGAGGAAGGAGCAGTGCTCCGAAAGCTAGTGTTCGAAACAAACCTGTTGGACTTTAACCTGGTGTTGTGAGACTTCTTACTGTGCTCACCCCAGTCCAACATCGGCATCTCCACATCATGGTTAACTTATACTGTTCCCTCCCTCCTTTTAGCTTATCTTCTCTTATCCTCACCCAATCTGATCATCCGCAGATACACTCAGACATGTCCTGAACCTTGCCATCTTTCATGGCTTCTCTTTATTAACAAGGACATCTATGGCCACTCCTTAAATCTCAATCCTTCTCAACCGAAATGCGTCCTGCTGCTTCCAAATGTAGCACCCTCGCTATCCACAGCCGACCGCCCGGCTCTGTCACAAATTCAATCTTCACATTGTAATTCGCTCTTCACCTGCCAATTACCTCAGCTTCCTCTCCCTCCTGTTTTCCCAACCATCTCAAACATTCTTTCCCCCAGTCACAGTGACTCCCCATACAGCACCCGATGGCATTTTCCAACCTGTGCCATGAGATGCACGTCCTGCTTCCTCCTCTTCTGCCCCCCCCGCGCGATGCACGTCCGGCTCCCCCCCCCCCCCCCCAAGCCGATATGGTTGCGGCACCGTTTCCTCATGCTTGTCTTTTTCCTTTCAAAACTTCCAGTACCACGTTCAAATTAAACAACCTCTTGTCCTCACTGGTTCAAACAACTCCGAACCACAACTCCCAACACCCAGCCCCCCCTTAAGGTTGGATTCATCACCTCGGGTCTTGCCATCCAGTGCTCGTTCACATCCATGTGCGAGATCTGACTTTCTGGCTTCTTCAAGCAGCAAGGCCACCGTGGCAAAGTCACAAACAGATATGTTCTGTAATGGTGATGCTCTCTCTCTCTCTCTCTCTCCATGCCCCCCTCACCCACCATACAAGGACATCTCCTACAAGAGAGGATCTAACCATCGCTCCTTGACATTCAATAGCATTACAATCACCGAATCCCCCACAATCAACATCCTGGGGGTTCCCATTGATCAGAAACTGAACTGCACGCGCCGCGTTAATACTGTGGCTCCCAGGGCAGGTCAAGGAATCCTCTGACGAGCAACTCACCTCCTGACACTCTCCCCCTTCCCCCCCCCTCAAAGCCTGTCCACCATCTACAAGGCACAAGTCAGGACTGTAATGGAATACTCTCCACGTGCCTGGATGAGTGCAGCTCCAACAACACTCAAGGGGTTCAACACCATCCAGGACAAAGCAGCCCCGCTTGATTGCTCCCCCTTCCACAAACATTCAATCCTTACACCATCAACAGTGGCAGCCGTGTGTACCATCTACAAGATGCAGTGCAGTATCTCATCAAGGTTCCTTAGGCAGCACCTTCCAAACCCACGACCACTACCATCCAGAAGGACAACGGCAGCAGATTCCTGGGGACCCTGGTGAGAATGTGCGTGTGTGTGTGTGTGTGTGTGTGTGTGAGGATGGGGAATAGAGAGAAAGACTGAGAGAGAGACCCTGACAGACAGTGAGACTAGAGAGAGGGTGGGGGGAGTGAGAGAGAGACCAAGGGAGAAAGACTGAGGGAGAGAGACCCAGAGAGATAGTGAGACCAAAAGGGAGGGTGGGGAAGGGTGAGAAACCGAGAGACAGGCCGAGAGATAGAGAGAAACCCAGAGAGGTGCAGAAAGGGAGAGACTGAGAGAGACGCCGAGAGGGAGAGAGAGAGAAACCGAGAGAGAGAGAGAGAGAGACACACACACACAGACAGAGGGGGAGACCGAGAGACAGCAAGAGAGTGGGAGGGATCACGAGAGAGAGCGCACGGGAGAGAGAGAGCAGGACAGAGAGCAGGAGAGAGCGAGAGAGGGAGCGAGAGAGGGAGAGAGAGCGAGAGCAGGAGAGCGAGAGAGAGGGCAAGAGTTAGAGAGAGAAATTGAGAGAGAGGGACCGAGAGAGAGGGACCGAGAGAAAGAGAGACCGAGAGAGAGAGAGGCCGAGAGAGAGAAAGACCGAGAGGGAGAGAGACCGAGAAAGAGACAGAGAAAGAGAGAGGCTGAGAGAGAGAGATCGAGAAAGAAAGAGAGAAACCAAGAGGGAGAGAGACCGAGGGAGAGTGAGAAAGACCAAGAGAGCAACCGAGAGAAAGACACCAAGAGAGACACCGAGAGGGAAAGAGAGACACTGAGAGCGAAAGAGAGACACTGAGAGAGAAAGAGAGACACCGAGATCGTGAGATAGAGACCGAAAGAGACCCTGAGACACAGTGTGGGAGAGATCGCAAGAGAGACCGAGGGAGATCGAGACCGCGAGAGATCGAGACCGCGAGAGATTGAGACTGAGACCGAGAGACATCGAGACCGAGAGAGATCGAGACCGCGAGAGATTGAGACCGAGGGAGATCGAGACCGCGAGAGCTTGAGGCCGAGGGAGATCGAGACCGAGGGAGATTGAGACCGAGGGAGATCGAGACCATGACCGAGAGAGATCGAGACCGAGAGAGATCGAGACCGAGACAGAGAGAGAGATCGCGAGAGATCGAGATTGAAAGAGAGGCCGAGAAGGAGAGAGACCGAGAAGGAGAGAGATCGAGAAGCAGAGACTGAGGAGAGAGACCGCGAAGGAGAGAGACCGTGAAGGAGAGAGAAAGTGAAGGAGAGAGAACGAGAAGGAGAGAGATATCGTGAGAGAGCCCGAGAGAAGAGAGGCCGTGGGAGCGAGAGAGAGAGAAGCAACTAAAGGAAGCCAAAGCTGCCTCTGTCTGGAGTTAGTCACAAAGTTTGCAAAGATTTGTATTCAAATCAAAACCTGGTTTCATTCATTGTCAACAGGATTGCAATCCTACTTTCCAAGTGTCTCATTCCAGTAGCTGAACCAGAATGAACTTTTTTTAATATAAAGAGAACAACCAGAAACGAGTTCATGCACAGACAGGGTTTAGGTGTTCCACACCTACAGGTGCACGTTTCCACTGATGTATTCTTACTGTTGTTTAAGGGTTGGAGCAGAAGGCTAATGATGTCTATTGTAAAGTGAGGCTGTAATTTTCACTATCAGGTGGGTTGAGTCACTGGAATTTTTTGTTCTTATAAACAGTTTCGCTCTAATCAGTACTTACTAGAAACTTGTGTCGCTGTATCATATTGTGTCGAAGCTCCTGCCAAAAGTTTCCATAAAACACTGCACTACACAAACACATCCTGCGTGCAAAATTCTTTTCTAAGTCACAGCAAAGGCATCTCAAACTTATCCGCAATCCCTTTGTCATTTTGAAACATTTGGGTAAATATCCACTGCGTCCAGTGAGTGTTTATATTGTATTGTTAACAATGTTGTCTTGGAGGTGCTTTCACAGTAAGATTGCTGCCTCACATGTTCTGGTTTCATGTTATCAAAGAAGGAGTATCTTAATCGGGAACAAAAACAGAAAATACTGGACAATCTCAGCAGGTCTGACAGCATCTGTGGAGGGAGAAGGGTGCTAACGTTTCGGCTCTGGCTGACCCAAGCTCCCTTCTCTCGCTCCTCAGGCGCTGTCAGACTTGCTGAGATTGCCCAGTATTTTCTGTTTTTGTTTCAGATTCCAGCATCCGCAGTAACTTGCTTGCACCTGATCGGGACTTACTCCTGTAGATCCTCGATGAAGCCTCCCTTACGAGGTCTTCCTTGAAATGAAAAATGAAAATCGCTTATTGTCACAAGTAGGCTTCAAATGAAGTTACTGTGAAAAGCCCCTAGTCGCCACATTCCGGCGCCTGTTCGGGGAGGCTGTTACGGGAATTGAACCGTGCTGCTGGCCTGCCTTGGTCTGCTTTCAAAGCCAGCGATTTAGCCCTGTGCTAAACAGGCCCTTTTACCAAAGCAACCAAAATCCCAAGTCAGTTTACATGCTGTTGAGTCAGATACCCTAACATAACCGGGAGTAGGTCCACTCAGTATTAGCCTTCGCAGCTCACCTCATAACATTTAAGAAGTATTTAGAAAGGGCAGCACGGTGGCGCAGTGGGTTAGCCCTGCAGCCTCAGGGCGCCGAGGTCCCAGGTTCGAATCCCGGCTCTGGGTCACTGTCCGTGTGGGGTTTGCACATTCTGCCCGTGTCTGCGTGGGTTTCACCCCCACAACCCAAAGATGTGCAGGTTAGGTGGATTGGCCACACTAAATTGCCCCTTAATTGGAAAAATTTATTGGGTACTCTAAAAAATATGTTTTAAGTATTTAGAAGTGCACTTAGGTGTACAACAAGGCTACGGGACAAGAGCTGGAAAATGGGGTTAGAATACTTAGGTGGTTGTTTTTAACAAGTGCAGAAGCGATGGGCTGACGGGCCTTTCTCTGGGCTGCATCGGCCTCGATGACTACGGTAGTTTTGTAAAATTCACCATTATTGAAATGTCACAAAACCTATTTCAACAAATCACAATAACGTGAACAAAAATATCACTAGAAGCAGACGGAACAATCCCGCTCGGATAGGGAGATTCCAGAAACTATCTGGATAAACAAGAGCAAGGAATTAATGCGACTGGAAAGTGCAGAGTAACTCAACTCCCTCCCGTCGTGTCAAAGGCACAGGCTGACAACTGAAGCCCAGCTGTGTTGCAACTGGAAATTGCTATTTGTTCTGAAACCCGAGCTGATTTACAGATGTTGCAAGTCTAAAAGCTTTGCACTTATTTACTCCGATCACGATTGAAAGAAACACCTCCAGCTCAGGGCGGAGGACCAGCTGTGCTAGGACAGGTGTTAGTAACTGGTAGGCTCATTTGGGAAAGTACCCGCCCCCTTTACAATAGGAAAGGCGGATGGGACAACAGAGGGGGAAGAAAAGCTGCCTGTGCAACAAACAAACAAAAATACGCTTCATGCACACAATCAGACAGCACACAGTCTTCCCTTCGATTGGGATAGGAGGGCAGTAGAGCCAGGCTGATTTTTATTTGGGGTTTGATCATGGATAACTGGGAATTTTCCTGGCCCGCCTAAATTCCGACAGACTGCCGTGGAAGCTCGGCCCCCACACTTGCGCCCGGGTTCCTGTGGCAGACTGAGAGATAGATCCAAGGAAGTTCCTGGCTCGTGCGTTGTTGGTGGCACCTGTTCATCTGTGTCACTGAGGGCAGGTAGCGGTTAAGCCCTGACCCGCTCCATCGGAACCAGGAAGCGGGGTGTTTCTGACAGGTTCCCATTTTGGGGGGAAAAAAAGGAATAGGACAGAGGGAGGAATAAATGACACATCGCTGGAGTTATTTATCCAATTGAATTTGCTGTACAATCACGGCAAGGCCCAACTCTTGCTTGCCAGGTACTAAACAAAGAGGGAATCCCTCAACACCGCGCGGGTAGCTGCATCGTTAAAGCAATGGCTCTGTCTCACGCAGGACCGCGCACTGTGACTACATCCTGACAACCAACACTGCCGTCCTCTTTCAGGGGCTGGTGTAGACTCGATGGGCCGAATGGCCTCCTTCTGCACTGTGGATTCTACGATTCTGTGCTATCCTGCAGGTTCGGTCATCCAAAGGGAACTGCTGTTCAGTCACACGAGATGGAGTACATCGGAACATAGGAACAGGAGCAGGCCCTTCATCCTCTCGAGCCTGCTCCACCATTCAATGAGATCATGGCTGATCTGATGGGGGGCCGGTTTAGCCCACTTGGCTAGGTGGCTGGTTCACGATGCAGAGCGAGGCCAGCAGAGCGGGTTCAATTCCCGTACCGGCTGAGGTTATTCATGAATACCCCCGCCTTCTCAACCTCCCCCCCCCCCCCCCCCCCCCCCCCCCCGCCCTCCTGAGGTGCGGTGGACCTCAGGTAGTCCTCAAAGGGGAAAGCAGCCTATGGTCACCTGGGACTATGGCGACTTGCGCTGTAGTGTAGGCTGATCGGTGGCCTAACTCCAGATACCCAGCATGCCCCTTGATGGCACACTCGCCCTGTCTGCGAACCTGCTTCCTTGCCCACGCTAACCTGCAGAATCCAGCCTGCAGTGTCTTTTAAAAAAAGAAATCCCGATAAACCCTCCAGGCTAGCGACGCATAACATAAATAAATACCACGTGTTAACTGCTGAAACTGATTACTTGTCGGCAAACAGCCAACGTCAGCTGGTCTGTAAACCCTGCGCTTGCTTCGATCAAAGTTCTGCAAAGAGAGTCTTTCACACAGGGCAGATCGAGCATTTTGTGGAGCTGAGGTTTGACAGCGATCAGGTCTATCCCGCAGGAGCTTTCACTTCAATTCATTCAAGGTTACACGCTTTCACCTCGTCTACCGCCCGGGTGTCGGGAGATACTTTGCCTCCAAATACCTGACTACTCGGTGACCAAGAACCCGCGCTCGTGGCCCATTCTCGTATTGATTTCTTTCTTACTCTTTCGTCGCAGCCTCCTCCCTCGTCTCCTTCACCTCGAGACCCCTGCTGTCACTCGAGCTGGTTGAGAGTGCCAGCTCACTGATGTGAAGAATCATTGGGCAGGACGCACGTGCTGCCATTCCAATCGCGCATTTATCTGCTGTGCCAGTCACCAGGCTACCACAATAAACCTCGGCTTCCACTCACTTAAGAAGCCTGGAATTAAGGCCGGGTTGGCGCCATTTGTGGCTCGCTTGTGTATGGAACCCTCACCGTCCATCTCCCTTTTCGTGAATGGCCCAACATCTTGGTGCAGGCAAAAAGGTGACTTACAGGCATGGATTCTATTCCCCGTCCTCTCGTATGACAACACAGTCTATCACTTGCCCCCAAACCATTGTAGCTGTGGCATTTCTCGGATTACCAAGACCCACCCTCAGCTTTTCGCTATTCCTCCCTCACCCGCACCTCAATCTCTTCTCTCCCTGCAACCTCTCCCTTAAAATCTGCACGTACCACCCCGATTACGGTAGCACAATTGCTTCACAGCTCCAGGGTCCCCAGGTTCGATTCCCGGCTTGGGTCGCTGTCTTTGTGTAGAGTCTGCTCGTTCTCTCCGTGTGTGTGTTCCTCCGGGTGCTCCGGTTTCCTCCCACAGTCCAAAGGTGTGCAGGTTAAGTGGATTGGCCATGCTGAATTGTTCTTAGCGTCCTAAAAGGTTGCGTTAGGTGGGGCTACGGGAATAGGCTGGAGGATTGGAGGTGTGGGCTTAGGTAGGGTGCTCTTTCCAAGAGCCGGTGCAGACCCGGTGGGCCGAATGGGCTCCTTCTGCCCTGTAAATTCTATGATTCTTCCCGTAGCCAGTGCGCATCCTTGGTGATTGTGAACCGAGCTCTCGGGTGCCCGCTCCTCCAACTCTCTGCCCTCCCCATCCTCACTTTTTACATCTTCGCAACCTTCCTAGCCACCCGGGATTTAACTTTGTCCCTCGCATCCCTTTCTCCTGTGGCGTTGCCAGGCTCGTCCAACACACCGACCTTCCCCTAAACCTCGTCGCCTCACCATCCGCCTCCAAACAAACTCCCCAAGTTTCTCAAATTTCCAGCTTGGTCATTCCTGGCCATTAAGGCACCTCAGACTGTTCCCTCGCTGATGCCTTTGACGTGGCTGTGCCCACCAAATCATTCCCTCTCTCGCTCCTGTTGATTCCCCTCCCCGTCAACCCTTACAGCTCCACCTGCGCTGCCTTAAGTCTATGAATTGAAAACTCCAGCTCATCCAAGGGAGTTGATCACCGTCAGTTCAGTCAAGCATGACTGTGCCTGATCTTGCTCAGCCTCGTCCCCCTATTCCAGGATCAACCCCCAGAATAAGGGCTACCGCTCTAGCCATGAGGGACAAACTCCTCAAATCAATTTTCCCTCTAATAACAAGTGTAAAGATCTCATGGGAGTCTCTAGATTTTAAAATGGAGAACAGCCGTGGTGGTGCGCTGGCCATTATCCTCCCCTGCCCCCCCCCCCCATTGTTCCTGTCCTTCTACAAGCCACCCACCAACCAATCTTCAGTCACGCAAGAGAAACCATCCAATTTCTCCTCTTGCTCTCTCTGGGTTTACACTTTTCAGAGCCAGATCATGGGATCCCAAGAATTGTTCCCCATGTGACTTAGGGAAGAACGGTGGCACAGTGGTTAGCCCTGCTGCCTTACAGCGCCAGGGACCGGGGTTCGATTCCAGCCTTGGGTGACCGTGTTGCGTTTGCAAGTTCTTCCAGCGTCTGAGTGGGTTTCCTCCGGGTGCTCCAGTTTCCCCCCACAGTCCAAATATGTGCAAGTTGGGTGGATTGGCCATGATTAATGCATGGGGTTACCGGGGAGGGTGGGAGAGTGGGCCTAAGTGGAGTGCTCTTTCGGAGGGTCAGTGCAGACTCGATGGGCCGAATGGCCCCCTGCTGCACTGTAGGGGTTCGATGGATCTTATCTTCCTGGTCCCCACTGTAAACGGTTCTGAGTGATCAGAGATATTGTCCTTTCCCTTCCAAAAAGTCGAACTACCTGTTGGCTCCAGGTTCCTCTCCCAAAAAACTCCCATTTGAATCTCAATCTTGTTTCCACCCTGCTTAAGGCACCAGGAACAGCTTGGACACGATCATGAATGACATCCGCTTTCTTAGCCTGTCTACCTGGTGGATTGGATAAGCAACTGAGCAAAAATAAACTTGCAAGGATAGAGCGTGACTGGTTGGATTACTCTACAGAAAGCTGGCATAGTCATGATGGCCTGCTCCTTAATGACTATGATTTAACAGATCACCTCCCTTCCATTGCCTTCCAACAGGTCCTTAATACTGTATGGTGGTTGTGCCAAAGGCAACATTTTGTGGAAACGCAAGAGGATGGGGAAAGAGAGTTGGTGGTTGTTAAACCCTTTCAGACGGCCTGCGCACCAGGCCCCTGCCCAGCCCGACCGATCGGTGACTTTACGCTGGGATTGGCAACGGTCCTCCTGCTCAGTCCCTGGGTTGGAGGTGGGGTGAGTGGGTCACCTCCATCAACAGCCTCCTCTTAAGATCAGCCTCACCACCCCACCCCCGTTAAAAGGATTGGCCCCTGCAGGTCTTGCCCTCCAACCCCTGCAAGTTCTTCCACCAAACCAAACTCCCCTCCCATGAGGCCTGACCTCCCCAGCCTGCCCTGAAACCCCTCCAAAGCATAGCTGGTCCTGGAGTCGCGAGCCTTTTCCTCTGGGGACTGCTTGCAGTCCCAGTCCTGTCCACTGTGGTCTCTGGCACTGCAAGGATAGAGAGCTACTGACCAATCTGAAAGCTGGCAGCTCGCCAAGGTGGGACTTCCTCCAAGGGCCAGCAGCAACAGTGGTGTCATGTTCGCCACCAACTCCTCGGATGGCAAGTGGGGGACGGGGACGGGGGAATATCTCCAGCAAATGGCTCCTCCCTCTCTGGACAGTCACCTCGGTAAATCGCCAAGCATCTACCCTGGGCCACCCACTGTTTAGAACATACATGGAACATACAGTGCAGAAGGAGGCCATTCGGCCCATCGAGTCAGCACTGACCCACTTAAGCCCTCACTTCCACCCTATCCCCATAACCCCTCCTATCCTTCTTGGACACTAAGGCAATTTATCACTGCCAATCCACCTAACCTGCACGTCTTTGGACTGTGGGAGGAAACCGGAGGAAACTCACGCAGACACGGGGAGAACATGCAGACTCCGCACAGACAGTGACCCAGCGGGGAATCGAACCTGGGACCCTGGCGCTGTGAAGCCACAGTGCTATCCATTTGTGCTACCGCTTCTAAATAATATATTGCCTCCTTCGTGACAGCATCATGAGTGCCACACTATCAGAGTGGCTACCTTTCAGTCGAGACGTTAAACCTCCACCTGACCTCTGATGGCACCAATTTAAGGGAGTTTAGGAAAAGTATCCTGTCCGGTAATCCTCTCTCAATCAACACCTAAAACAGATGGTCCAATCTGCGATGTGCGTGGGAGCTTGCTGTGTGAAAATCGGGCTTTGTAATTTTCTACATTACAGCACTGACTACATTTCAAGAGCAGTTCATTGGCTCTAAACAGCTTTGAGGCATCCCTAGATCATGAAAGGCGCTATATAAACGCACGGCTCTCTTCTCAATAAAAGTCCGGCTTCAGGCTGTGCTCATCTCTCTCGCCAATGCCTGGCCTCTATTCCTTTCACCGTTTCCCTCCGAAACATTTTCTCTGCTAAGAGGTTAGACAGATGCAACTTGTTGCTCACAGACAAGAGGCACATCTACTATAAATATAGCTCGGTTTGCCACACGCAACTTCAAGGAGAACATGATATCCATGTTTCAATCGTTAATGTGTGGGTACAGCAAGCAATTAAGAAAGCAAACAGTACATTAGGCTTTATTGCAAGAGAGTTGGAGTGCAAGGGTTAGGAGACCTTGCCGCAATTACATAGAGATTTGGTAATCTGCACCGTTTGCCTCAGGAACGATATATTAAGATATATTTTATATATTGTAACGATATATTTTAAGAGGAGGGTGCCTGCGAAGAGAGATGATCTACGAGGAATGAGGGCCAACATGTGCTGGAGGTTAGAAGAACGAAAGGCGATCGCACTGAAACTCTAACATTCTTACAGGGCCTAGTGTGTGTGTGTGTGTGTGTGTGTGTGGATATTTGTGGGTGGGTGTATGCGCATGTGTGTACACATGTGTGTGCCATGTATGTGAGTGTGCATGTATTTGTGTGTGTGTATGTATGTGTGCACGGGTTGGCCCTGCTGCCTCACGGCGCCGAGGTCCCAGGTTCGATCCCGGCTCTGGGTCACTGTCCGTGTGGAGTTTGCACATTCCCCCCGTGTTTGCGTGGGTTTCACCCCCACCACCCAAGGATGTGCAGGGGAGGTGGATTGGCCGCACTAAATTGCCCCTTAATTAGAAAAAATGAATTGGGTACTCTCAATTTAAAGACAAAGTGTATGTGTGTACGTGTGTGCCCGTGCGTGTGTGTGTGTGCATGTATGCGCGTACGCGTGCATGCATGTGCGTCTTTCTCTGTTGCGGAGTACATTCAAGAACAAGAATGAAGAAATCTCTGGAGATTGAGGAAATCGAGGGATTATAGGGATAGGGCTGAAAAGCGTGGTTCAGGTGGATGGTCAGTTCTGATCGTACTGAATGGCTCGAGGGGCCAATACGGTCCACTCTCGGACCTGTCTCTGCTGCGAGGAGAGAAATGCCGTGATTGACGAGGACGCGGTCACGTGTTTTACAATGCCGTGCAATATAGCCTAATACTCGACTGCAGCAGGCAGAAGGAACGCTGCTCGACGAGCTGGAAACAGCCTCGACTGCTGCCGAACCTGCTTCTCCAGGGACTGCTGTGCAGCTGCTGCCACAGCGGAAACACACTCTGCCAACAGGGATGCTGGATGCCACGTCTTCCCGTGGGCTCGGGCCCGAGTGCCGTCACGTGAACTGCCACGGATCTTTCAGCAGCCAATCCCCGAGGAAGAATTACCCTCGCGCTGCTCTCAAAAAGGACCCCAACCCCCCACGCTGAGCTCGGAAGGTATTCTGTACTGCAAATTACTCTGAAATGTAATGAGCCTTGTTATCACAGTCAAACACACAGCAACCATTTCATTCATGGGACCCCATAAGCAGCGGGGAGATTAATTTCTTCCTAGTATCGCTAGCTGCGAGGTGAGAGGGGTGGGGGGGACTGGACACGTCACTGTCCTTTTTCAAACACTGCCATGGATGCTTTAAAACCTCATCGACCAGCACAAACAACTTTGATAAAACAGCGACTGTATCAATGAACAGGCAACTGGAGTTCATAACCTTGTGATCACCCATAAAAATATGAAAGGAGGGATCAGGCAGTTTCTGTTTTAAAGTACGGGTCTGTGCTTCAATGAAATGAAAATCGCTTATTGTCACAAGTAGGCTTCAATGAAGTTACTGTGAAAAGCCCCTAGTCGCCACATTCCGGCGCCTGTTCGGGGAGGCTGGTACGGGAATTGAACCGTGCTGCTGGCCTGCCTTGGTCTGCTTTAAAAGCCAGCGATTTAGCCCAGTGTGCTAAACCAGCCCCTGCTGGTAAATCGTCTCTTCTAGTGGAGCTGTCGGAGGTGTTTTCCCTCTCTAACCTCGAGGTCAGTTGTTGTGTCCTAACATCCCCTGGCCTTACATCGGCTAGCTCCACACAGATTGAGGGTGGAACTTGGCCTCTCATCAGAGGAATTGGGTGGAGGAGACTAATTGGTAACATTTTTGGCTGAAATATATGTGGCGTCTGTAGCCCAGTGGTTAGCACTGCTGCTTCAGGGACCCGGCCTTAGGTGACTGTCTGTGGGGAGTTTGTACGTTCTCCCCGTGTCTGCGTGGAGTTTTCTCCCACAGTCTAGTGATGTGCCAGTTGGGTGGATTGGCCATGCTAAACTGTCCTAGTGTCCAGGGATGTGCAGGTTAGGCTACGGGGATAGGGTGGGGTGGATGGGGGACGTGGACCTGGGTAGGGTGCTCTTTCGGAACGTCGGCGCAGACTCAATGGGCCAAATCGCCTCCTTCTGCACTGTAGGGATTCTTCTATGAACACTCAACTAAAGTGTCCATCTACTCCAGTGGTCTCTCAAAGTGTGGTCCGCAGATCGAGGGGTCTTCCACGTGCTTGTCCAAAGTGCGATTAACTCAAGTGCACGCCATGGGCAAGTCAATAAGAGAAACAGGTGAAAACCTATGTGTGTTCAAAAGGGGAGTTACATCAACGTTGTTTTCTAAGTAAGTTTGATGTTAGCGTTACAACATACCACCGAGAGGTCCGATTTCTAATACTTGGGTGCTGAAAACAAAAGAAGAGGAGCCGGCTGAACGTGGAGCCCCGACACTGATGGTTCCACCTTGGAGCAAGACATCACTCATTGGGTGCCTCATCAAACACAGCGCCATCCTCCCCACCTACTCTGGTGAGTGTCTCTGGCAGCAAGATAAAGCATGCGGGGTAGGGCTGGTAGGTAGGCCTCAGAAGCCCCACCTAAGTGGCGCGCAGAAGAAAAGGTCCGAGAAGCTACGTGGTCTCCTGAAGAGTGGCCTACTACTCCTATCCAGTACGCCAGAATGGAACCGTGGCTTAAACCAATCGTAATTAGTTACACGGTCTGGATTTCCCAAACAAAGACAATGATGAGCGATGGCATTTAATAACTGGCTGAAACAGAATTGAACATTTCGGTGAAACGAGGTCACGGCCTCTGAAAGGAATGTGTCTTAACGATTAACCATGATCTAATTGAATGGCGGAGCAGGCTAGAGGGGCTGAATGGCCTACTATGTTCCTGCAGCAGATAGCATGGTCGTAGCCCAACGTTTATCAAAGGCGGAACAACATACACTCAAAACTCCTTCCGCCGCTGAAACCTCCATCCTCGAGGTCTGTTTTTAAAAGATATCAAAAGCTCACAATTCGACCTTTGTCAATCTGTGCCGGGGAATTGCCAAAGTCTAAATAATGCCGAATGGGAGAGTCTTGGTGTTGCTAAAGATGCTTAGAATACGGTCTTGGAGATTGCCGAATTTTGGCAGCAAATTTATACCAAAAACCTAATCCACAACAGAATGATTCAATAAAACCACTAAAATACATGTGTGAGCAAGATTGTGAAAGAGTTTTCAAATTTAATTTTGCTTTGCACTTCCTTCCTCACCATGAACAAAATGTTCCTCATAATTGCGGATGACAAAAGTCTTTTTGTTTTTGCATGATTTGGTATAATTCCTGGAAGCGTTACTTTATCTCCCCTTACTGTCAAAGGGAGCAATCGACATCCCGGGAATGCTGGGACACAATGCACTACGTCAAGAGAATTGAACGGGGCCCAAGCAGAACGAGCGCCAAGTTGAAATGCTTCAAGCAGAACGCTCAGGCTTGGCAGAAGCCAATACTAGAGCAGCTGGAACAGCAGAACTGACAGCTGCAAGCTGGGTTGTCCTCAGACTACATTCTAGTACGGACAATGGAACAGAAGTACCCGGACATGCGCCGGAGAAGATGGTTCTCCTGCCAGAAGTGGGCATTCCAAAAGAACCACGTTTGCCCAAAGGCAAAATAACGGCATCTTTTGGCTTCTCCTTTTTGTATTTCACTGGTGGTTAGAATTAATCCCATCAGATTCTGTAGGATATCCGGCACACAAACAGGCCATTCGACCCAACCAGTGCGTGCTCCACGTTATGCTCCACCCATGCCTCCTCCTATCTTTCCTCATCCAATTCTATCATTGTCGCCCTCTACTCCCCTCTCCCTCATGCTTGTCCAGCTCCCCTCGAGACGCTGTACTATTTGCTTCAACCGCCCCCTGTGGTGGTGGGTCACACATTCTCACCACTCGAGTGAAGCTTATTCTGAATTTCCTGTTGGGGCTTCTTGATGACTATCTGACCCGGATGACCTCCAGTAAATGCCCTTCCCCATGAGAGACAACATAGAAACAGCCAGGACAGGAGGAGGCCATTCGGCCCTTCGAGCCTGTTCCGCCATTTATCACGATCATGGCTGATCGTCCAACTCAAGAGCCTAATCCTGCTTTCTCCCCATAACCCTTGATCCCATTCGCCTCAAGTGCCATATGTAGCCGTCTCTTGAATGTATTTAATATGGATTAATTTCTCTCTGCATCGAGTCCAGTCAAAACATTTCTGTCTCCGCGGAGCCTGGCGATTTAAAGTGCCTTTGTGATTCCGGCTGGAGGTTGGGAGGGCGTGCTGTCTTCGTGTTGCAGCCTCCGCCAAGCACGCACGGTCACTGCCTGGTGTGATGCTCAGTCACATAGATCAACAAAGCCAGGGGTGAAATTAGACCAGTGGGTTCAGTTAGTTGACTCCTCCCAGCATAGGACTGAACAAGCTACACTGGCAACCTTCATTTAACACGAGGGAAGGTTGAGGGAACAATTAGCCAGGGTCCTTATGAGAAATACATATTGCAGGTTGCTGTTATTTCGGACCTCAGACCTTTCCCTAGTGGTCCACGAGTGCTCAGTGACGCGCCACACAGCCCATTAATACGAACCTTGATAATCAGTATCGCGGTGCTTTCAGAAGGTAGCAGTGTGATATACCCTCAATTATGACACGAGAGAGTGTACTCGTAAAACAATGGCTTTAATAAACAGAGAACTTCGCCAGCCGGAGAGATGAGTGCTCACTGAGCGCCGCCCACAGAACGTCACCTTATATCCGGCCCCTGGGAGGTGCAGCCGGAGGCGGAGTCCCCCGGGGTTCCAAACCCGGTCTTAAAGGGACATTACATGCATGGTCTTAAAGGCGCATTACCCATTCATCACACAGTGGTTGCAGGGCGCAGTTTTTGAAGTAGCCAGCCGTTTCGCTCTGGGAGCCGAACTGTGGAATTGTCCACCCCGGGCGATGGAAGGTTTGGCAGCAGATTCTGCGGTGGCTTCAGGGTTACGCGGCTCCGCAGCACAAACCCATCAAAGTGAGGACGGGCGGCGGAAATGGGGAACCGCGTGGTTTCGAGGATGCAATTGTGAACGAGTAGACACACGCTTGGCAGACCGCAGAACGGTGGGATGTAACCGCCCCCCCCGCCCAGCTCCTTTCACAACAGGAGTTAAACTGGGAACCACGACTGGTTGTCTGGTTCCCTTCCCTGCCACGCCCAAACCCCAGCTTGTTTACAACCAATGCCCCTTGAAACATCAGATTGGGAAGAGGGGTGGAGGGGGCACAAGAAAATTTCATATTAAGGCGACGAGAAAAGAGCCTAATTTCCAAAGGTTGTGAATTTAAATTTGCAACTACATTCAATTCAGTTCCCTGTCACACCCCACACAGGCACTGCGCCAACCACTGTGGCTTTGTTAAACCACCCCCAGACTCATTTCCTTCCCCAGAATATCATGAAGTGGATCACCACTTTCCCAGCCCCTTCCATCACCAAAATAGAGATTTTATTTCTTGTTTGGGGGGGGGGGGGGGGGGGGGGGGGGTGCAAACCAAAGAATGAAAATGCAGAGTCAAAGATTGGAAGGGACTGTATAGAGCGATGACTTAAGTTAGAACACCAAATCTTCAAGGGCGGCACGGTGGTGCAGTGGTTAGCACTGCTGCCTACGGTGCTGAGGACCCGGGTTCGATCCCGGCTCTGGGGCACTGTCCGTGTGGAGTTTGCACATTCTCCCTGTGTCTGCGTGGATCTCGCCCCCACAACCCAGTGATGTGCAGGGTAGGTGGATTGGCCACGCTAAATTGCCCCTTAATTGGAAAAAAAAATAATTGGGTTCTCTAAATTTAAAAAAAGAACTCCAAACCTTTTTAAAAGATTTCTTTGAATCACAACAGCGGCAATCTTTTGGGAGAATGGGGGGGGGGGGGGGGGGATCTGATAGAAACATATAAAATTACGAAGGGAATAGATAGGATAGAAGCAGGGAGGTTGTTTCCACTGGCGGGTGAAACTAGAACTGGGGGCAGAGTCTCAAAATAAGGGGGAGCAGATTTGGGACCGAGTTGAGGAGGAACTTCTTCACCCAAAGGGTTGTGAATGCGTGGAATTCCTGACAAGTGAAGCAGTTTAGGCTACCTCGTTAAATGTTTTTAAGGCAAAGGTAGGTGGATTTTTGAACAGTAAAGGAATAAAAGGTTACGGTGAGCGGGCGGGCAAGTGGAGCTGAGTCCACAAAAAGATCAGCCATGATCTTATTGAATGGCGGAGCAGGCTCGAGGGGCCAGATGGCCTACTTATGTTATTGGATGGCAGGGCAGGATCGAAGGGCCGAGTGGCCTACTTCTGTTCCTAATTTGTCCGTTATTTCTAAAGGAGGGCTTCGGTCCTGGCCTGTAAAATAAATGATCCATCTCCCGAGTCAGTGGCTACAGTTGGCAATTCGGTGCCTGTGTGCATTTGCATAGCGCCGCTGAGACAGCGAAACATCCCAAGGGCCTTGCGCAGGGACAGTTATCCGACTGAATGTGACACTGAAACTAATTTGTAGATGACACGACAATTGGCCAAGAGCTTGGTTAAGGAGTTGGATTTAAGGAGTGCGATGAGGGAGAAGTGAGACAGAGCGAATGAAGGAGTGAATTCCAGAGCGCAGGGCACCAACAGTTAAATGGGGGGGGGGGGGGGGGGGTTGCGCAGAAGGTCAGAATAGGAGCGGCGCAGGAACCTTGGGAGAGCTGTCGAGATGGAAAAGTGCCGAGGCCATTTGTAAACAATAGTGACGCGTATTCATAGAAAAGGACTGGATGGAAGTTAAGACAGCTCCCGGTCCAAGAGTCGACCCACCCGTTTGAGAAGGGGGGAAATCGTTACACAAGCGTCTGTACCTTTTCCTCAGGCTCTCTTTTCAAGCTGACGGCAACGGCCACGCTGATCCAACTTGGGAGCGAATTGCTTTTTGTCAAACCGTCCGCTTTTTGCTTTTTCATGCAAGGGTGGGAACCAACCTGTGGTTCAGCTGTGGACGCCGGACAATGAGCTGAGTCAGCACTTCCGTCAAGCTTCAAGCCACAAGTCTCCTCTTTCTGCCCTGCCTTGAATTTAAGGTAGAACTTACATTTCGCAAAGCCGTGGCCTCGGGGACCAAAAACAAAAGGGGCAAGGTGGCAACAGTCAGGCCCACTTGGATGTGGACGAAGATTTCGAAGTTGGTTCTGGAGATGATGGAATGCTCTGCCCAGCAGGCCATTTGCCCCATGTCAGCTCAATGGGGCAATCGGGTACTTGGCCAACTGTCTGGTAATGGTCAATCCATATCCCACGTCAATCTGTGAGAAAGGAACATGAATAAATCTGCAACGTTTTGGGTACGCACTAGAAGAGGACAATGAATGTTGCCAGATTGTTGTCGGGGTGCCGACAGTTCGAGTAAAGGGAAGCAGCCAACCTTATCCTGTGCGGCCTACACAGGACTGAGGCCTACACTAAAGTGATTGATTGCCCTGACCCCACCCCCCTCCCCTCCTCCAGGGATCCTCCAAGGTCGGCAATTCCAGGGTTCTGACCCCACAACGATGAGGTGACAGCCAAGTCACAATGGCGACCGTTGGATGTTCCTCGGCCTTTAATCTTCCCCACTTGGTAGTAGGGGTCACGGGGCTGGGAGGAGGTCTTCAGCTGTAACACTGAACCACATTTTCGAAGCAATATCTGCGGCAGTCACAGTCCGCTTGCTGGTGGCGGCGGGGGCGTTATCGAATTCACGAGCAGGAGTGGGGATTGCCTTGTCTGGACAGTGTGGCGCTTCTTGGGATTTGGGCCCAAACCAGGTTAATAATGGGGCGTCCCTGGATTCCGTTCTTACTCGATTGCCCACCCTCATTCCTCACTGGATGTGACGAGGCCCCAGAGGTACCCTTTGGCTGCGGGATTTCTTCGCCCTGGGAGAACCTGATGTCTTTCAAATGTTTACCATGTCGGTATTGTCGCTTCAGTAGGCTGATCTTCACAGACACGCAAAGAAAGAAATGGGCGCAAGGCAAAAAGGAGAGACTTGATGGTGACTAAAACATTTGTGATAAGAGGTGCGTTTTACAAAGGGGTTTGAATGAAGAGAACTGGGTGGATCTCCATGTTGATGCTATCTGTTTAAACTACTCTATGTGGGAGCAAGTTGCATCAGCTAACCATTCTAACAGTGTGATAAAATGGGGGAAAAGTCGAGAGCCCGTGTAGGTCAGTATGCGGGAACGGGGTAATGGGTGAACAAGATTTGGATTCACCGGGGCACCGAGCACAGAAAGAGGCCATTCGGCCCATCAGATGTGTGCCGCCTCCCCCCTGACAGGATTGCCCTGCTCCATCCAGCCAGTCCTGCAAATTTATTTCCCTCAGGTTCCTGCCCCATCCAATTTTCCTTCTGAACTGACTGAGCCCCTCCACTTCCACCACCCATGGAGAGGCTGCGGGCAGCAGAGAGTTGGGTGAACCGAGATTTGCAGAGAGAGTGGGAAATGGGAGGCTGGCCAGTAGAGGACGGGAGTAAATGGAGCCAGGAAGTGAGACACACTTCCTCTCGTGGGGATGTGACTCACGGTGAGCGACGGTCCCACTCAGGCAACAGGGCTCCAGGATCCCACTCGCAGGCAGATAGCGATGCACAGATTTTTCCAATCATCATCTGAATATGAGCCACCGATTATAAATCTGTTGCTAAAATAATCAGTAATCGGCCGTCTGAATGGCAGTAGGCAGCTGTACCATGATGCACTGAAGCAGAGACCCTGCCTGACGCTCCCCTAATGTTTCCAACAGACCCATTGAAATCCCGACCTCCTTCCTGATGCCCCCTTGCCTGCCTGGCCCTGGGAATACACGGGTCAACCTCATTAGTCCCAGGTAGTCAGCCATGATGGGCTAACTCCCAGACTGGAGACTGCACGTGAGCGGGAGGCCTCACCATGCGGCCTGTTTGACTACTGAGCCACTAGGGATTTTTATTGACTTGTTTCAACACAGTCGCGCATCGGGGGTAGATATTGGCAGTAAAATTGTCAACACCTGCTCAGAACACGTTTACAAATTCCGTCCCAGTTGTGAACATTTGGAAGCCGCCCCCTGTAATAAATAGAATGTGACAAGATGCCGCACCTTTCTCCAGGTAACACACCTTGCCGATGGCCATGGTGCCTAACCGGCAATGGCGTTAGGGCGCATTGCTCCTAATACCCACCGCACGGTCAGCGTTCGCGGCAAAGTTCTGGCACGACTGGAGCGCTTCGAACCAACTTGCGCCACTCCCTGAAGTGCCAGTAGATCTTTTTGTTTCAAGCGATGACTGGGTTGCACTGTAAACAATTTGTAGCGACAGGTTGAATGCACTGCGGCATCGCCGAGGGAGACAAATGCCTTCTCCCTGCAGAGATCGGCACTGTGAGGAAGGCACGAGTGACGAGCGCGGAGTGTTGTCATAAACAACACACGAAGCAGCAACAGTCCTGTGATGCAGGATGAAAAATATCCAAGTAACAAATGTCCCTGGTGAAACTTCCTCTGATATATATCTGTACAAGCCGAGCATCAAGAAACACAATTAGCGAGTGGCATTAAATTTTACTTCACCAGATTCCATTTGCTAACCGGGCAACACAATCCTTCCCCGAATAAAATGCCAGGCTGGTTTGATACATCTTCTCCAGAAGACCAAATCAAAAACAACGGTGTTGTTATTATAGACAGGAGGCGCCCACACCGCAAACAGAGGAACCATCCTCTCCGAGGCTTGCTGAAAGCTGGAATGATCGCACTGGCAATGGGCACTCACATTTCAACTTGATAGATCAACTTGATCGACAAATTGCCAGTGCAATCCGATTTGAATGTGTATTAAAGTATCGCCCACCATTCCGACCTGCTCCGCAGCCCACCCTGGCGAAAAAGACACATCAAAAATTCTTTCATGGTTGAGAGGGAGAGGGCGGCACGGTGGCACAGTGGTTAGCACTGCTGCCTCACGGCGCTGAGGGCCCGGGTTCAATCCCGGCTCTGGGTCACTGTCCGTGTGGGGTTTGCACATTCTCCCCATGTCTGCATTGGTCTCACCCCCACAGCCCAAAAAGATGTGCAGGGTAGGTGGATTGGCCACGCTAAATTTCTCAATTAATTGGGAAAATAAATTGGGTACTTAAATTTTTTTTTTTTTTAATTGTTAAGAGGAGGAGGCGAGAGAGGAGGAGCAAGAGGGAGGGCACGAGGGCGGGGGAGGGCACGAGGGAGGGGGTGGGGCAGGGAGTGGAAGCACATGAGGGAGGTGGAGAGAGCGCACGAGGGAGGGGGAGAGAGAGGGAGCGCACAAAGAAGGGTCGGGAAAGAGAGACCGTGCGAGGGAGGGGGGGGGGGGAAGAGAGAGAGAGAGCATGCGAGAACGAGAAAGAGAGAGAGCGCACTCAAGGGGGGGGGGGACACAAAGAAAGAGCACGAGGGAGGGAGAGAGATAAAGAGCACGAGGGAAGGGGAAAGAGAGCACACGGGGAGTGGAGAGAGAACGCACGAATGAGGGGAGAGAGAGAGTGCACGAGGGAGGGGAGAGAGAGAGAGCACGAGGGAGAGGGAGAGAGAGAGAGAGCACGAGGGAGGGGAGTGAGAGAGCACACGAGGGAGGGGAGAGAGAGCGCACGAGGGAGGGGAGAGAGAGAGCACACGAGGGAGGGGAGAGAGAGAGCACACGAGGGGAGAGAGTGCACGAGGGAGGGGAGAGAGAGAGCACACGAGGGAGGGGAGAGAGAGAGCACACGAGGGGAGAGAGTGCACGAGGGGGGGAGAGAGAGAGCACACGAATGAGGAGAGAGAGAGCACACGAGGGAGGAGAGAGAGCACAAGGGTGGGGAGAGAGAGAGCGCATGAGGGAGGGGAGAGAGAGAGCACACGAGGGGAGAGAGTGCACGAGGGGGGGAGAGAGAGAGCACACGAATGAGGAGAGAGAGAGCACACGAGGGAGGGGAGAGAGCACAAGGGAGGGGAGAGAGAGAGCGCATGAGGGAGGGGGAGAGAGAGCACAAACGAGGGAGGGAGAGAGAGAGCACAAACGAAGTAGGGGAGGGGGAGAGCGCACGAGGGAGGGGGAGCGAGAGAGCGCACGAGGGAGGGGGAGCGAGAGAGCGCACGAGGGGAGAGAGATAACGCACAAGGTAGGGGGAGCGGGAGAGCGCACGAGGGTGGGGAGCGAGAGAGCGCACGAGGGAGGGGGAGCGAGAGAGCGCACGAGGGAGGGGGAGTGAGAGAGCGCACGAGGGAGGGGGAGTGAGAGAGCGCACAAGGGAGGGGGAGTGAGAGAGCGCACGAGGGAGGGGGAGTGAGAGTGCGCATGAGGGAGGGGGAGAGAGAGAGAGCGCACGAGGGAGGGGGAGCGAGAGAGCGGACGAGGGAGGGGGAGTGAGAGAGCGCACGAGGGAGGGGGAGTGAGAGAGCGCACAAGGGAGGGGGAGTGAGAGAGCGCACGAGGGAGGGGGAGTGAGAGTGCGCATGAGGGAGGGGGAGAGAGAGAGAGCGCACGAGGGAGGGGGAGCGAGAGAGTGGACGAGGGAGTGAGAGAGCGCACGAGGAAGGGGGAGTGAGAGTGCGCATGAGGGAGGGGGAGAGAGAGAGCGCACGAGGGAGGGGGAGAGAGAGAGCGCACGAGGGAGAGGGAGAGAGAGAGAGCACGAGGGAGAGAGGAGAGCACGAGGGAGGGGGAGCGATAAAGAGAGCATGAGGAAGGGGGAGAGAGAACGAAGGAGGGAGAAAGACAGTATGAGGAGACGAGAGAGAGCACGAGGGGAAGTGGGAGAGCTCACAATGGGGAGAGAGTGCACAAGAGAGAGTGCATGGGGGGGGAAAGTGTGTGTGTGTGGCAGGAGGAAGGACCATCCTTTAAATATGTCTTTGATTCATGACTTCACAGAAGGTGACTAATAAACCCACAAATTCACTTCCACATCATCATCAAAGGTCACCCCAGAGTTCAACATCCGTCCAAACCATTGGATTCGGAATTTTGGTTAGCTTTCCAAAGTAGGATAACAATATAATTCACATTATACAGATGTTGAGATTTAGTTACCTTTACCTGCAGAGGGTACAGGCGCGTGTGGTGTACCTGCGCGTGTGGTCTACAGGCAGCGTGTGGTGTACAGGCAGCGTGTGGTGTACAGGCGCGTGTGGTGTACCTGCGCGTGTGGTCTACAGGCAGCGTGTGGTGTACAGGCAGCGTGTGGTCTACAGGCAGCGTGTGGTGTACAGGCAGCGTGTGGTGTACAGGCGCGTGTGGTGTACAGGCAGCGTGTGGTGTACAGGCAGCGTGTGGTGTACAGGCAGCGTGTGGTGTACAGGCAGCGTGTGGTGTACAGGCGCGTGTGGTGTACCTGCGCGTGTGGTCTCCAGGCAGCGTGTGGTCTACAGGCAGCGTGTGGTGTACAGGCAGCGTGTGGTCTACAGGCAGCGTGTGGTCTACAGGCAGCGTGTGGTGTACAGGCAGCGTGTGGTCTACAGGCAGCGTGTGGTGTACCTGCGCGTGTGGTCTACAGGCAGCGTGTGGTGTACAGGCAGCGTGTGGTCTACAGGCAGCGTGTGGTGTACAGACAGCGTGTGGTGTACAGGCAGCGTGTGGTGTACAGGCGCGTGTGGTGTACCTGCGCGTGTGGTCTACAGGCAGCGTGTGGTCTACAGGCAGCGTGTGGTGTACAGGCAGCGTGTGGTGTACAGGCGCGTGTGGTGTACCTGCGCGTGTGGTGTACAGGCAGCGTGTGGTCTACAGGCAGCGTGTGGTGTACAGGCAGCGTGTGGTGTACAGGCAGCGTGTGGTGTACAGGCGCGTGTGGTGTACCTGCGCGTGTGGTCTCCAGGCAGCGTGTGGTCTACAGGCAGCGTGTGGTGTACAGGCAGCGTGTGGTGTACAGGCAGCGTGTGGTGTACAGGCAGCGTGTGGTGTACAGGCAGCGTGTGGTGTACATGCGCGTGTGGTCTAAGGCAGCGTGTGGTCTAAGGCAGCGTGTGGTCTAAGGCAGCGTGTGGTCTAAGGCAGCGTGTGGTGTACATGCGCGTGTGGTCTAAGGCAGCGTGTGGTCTAAGGCAGCGTGTGGTCTAAGGCAGCGTGTGGTCTAAGGCAGCGTGTGGTGTACATGCGCGTGTGGTCTAAGGCAGCGTGTGGTCTAAGGCAGCGTGTGGTCTAAGGCAGCGTGTGGTCTAAGGCAGCGTGTGGTCTAAGGCAGCGTGTGGTCTAAGGCAGCGTGTGGTCTAAGGCAGCGTGTGGTGTACATGCGCGTGTGGTCTAAGGCAGCGTGTGGTCTAAGGCAGCGTGTGGTCTAAGGCAGCGTGTGGTCTAAGGCAGCGTGTGGTCTAAGGCAGCGTGTGGTCTAAGGCAGCGTGTGGTCTAAGGCAGCGTGTGGTCTAAGGCAGCGTGTGGTGTACATGCGCGTGTGGTCTAAGGCAGCGTGTGGTCTAAGGCAGCGTGTGGTCTAAGGCAGCGTGTGGTCTAAGGCAGCGTGTGGTCTAAGGCAGCGTGTGGTCTAAGGCAGCGTGTGGTGTACATGCGCGTGTGGTCTAAGGCAGCGTGTGGTCTAAGGCAGCGTGTGGTCTAAGGCAGCGTGTGGTCTAAGGCAGCGTGTGGTGTACATGCGCGTGTGGTCTAAGGCAGCGTGTGGTCTAAGGCAGCGTGTGGTCTAAGGCAGCGTGTGGTCTAAGGCAGCGTGTGGTCTACAGGCGCGTGTGGTCTACAGGCGCGTGTGGTCTACAGGTGGCGTATGGTCTACAGGCGCGTATGATCTACAGGCCATCCCATCCACTCAAGCCTCCTAAAATATCAGGGTCGATCTTACCCAAGGGTGTAAAACAGGTGTCCCAGTCGCCCGTTCTATACCATGGCCACTTTCGGAAATAGTAACTGGGAGATGCTGATCCGATATTGCCTGCTTTACACGCCAGTGCAAGATTCAAGTCTATACCCCTCAGAGCAACGGTCAGACAGGATAATCAGACAGGAAGATATATCTACTTTAAACTGCAATAACTAACACGCATACACTAACATAATCTACATGCAGAAATCGATTGCAGAAAGGTGTGCCTTTAACCAGCTTTCAAAGCTGCAAGTTCTTTTGTAGCAGACTGGGTCCTGGCACATCAGCATGCTAAAACCCCAATAAAAGTTACCTTTACTCTAGCACGGGTCACCTCTACACGACAACGACAACAAACGATACAAAAGGAGTGAACGTCACGCTTGCAAAAATTTACCGAGATAAAAGCAAATGATTGCGGATGGTGGGCTCTGAAACACAAACAGAAAGTACTGCAGAACCTCAGCAGGCCAGCCAGCACCTTCGGAGAGAGGAGGGAGCTCACGTTTCGAGTCTGCACCACTCACTGTCACGGGTTTTGACAAAGAGTCACCCAGGCTCGAAACGTTAGCTCCCTTCTCTCTCCACAGATGCTGTCAGACCTGCCGGGGTAGTCCAGTATTTTCGTTTTTTGCCCCAATTAAGAAAGCTGGTGTTCCGAATCCGGGTCTAAACCTCCCCCTGGGTCAACAGTATAATGAGGGGAGAAAACGTGGGCATCTATCGGTCAGCTCTGAGTGATAATCTTCAAGGGACAAAAAGAAACAAATATTTCTGCTCATTGCCTAATCGTGTTGGTTAAGAACCTGGTAAATAGCTGTCGAGTGCAATGCAGTGACGGGTATAAACATGGGGATGGGGAGGTGTTTTGGGGGCAAGAAACCAGGGGCCAGGACCGTTCCCCAGGTCTTCAACCTGCCCCTGTGGTGGCGGAGGTCTTGGATTTTCACAGAGATGCCCAGTTAATTGGCACAAAGTCACCCACAGTGGGCAAGCGCTCGAGCGGGTGCTCAAGAAGTCCCTCTACAAGGCAACAAAGGAAATTGAGGGGTGATCTGATAGCACTGTGCAAGATTAGGACATGGTCAGGCATTGTAGGCAAAGAAAGGCTGTCCCAATCAGCTGACCATACAAAGGTTTGGGGCGGCACGGTGGCAAGCATTGCTGCCCCACAGCTCCAGGTTCCCGGGTTCGACTCCGGACTCGCGTGACTGTCTGTGTGGAGTTTGTGCTTTCTTCTCGTGTGTGGGTTTCCTCCGGGTGCTCCGGTTTCCTCCCACAGTCCAAAGACGTGTCGGTTAGATGGATCGGCCACGCTAAATTGCCCCTTTAGTGTCCAAAAGGTCAGGTGGGGTTACGGGGATAGGGTGGCGGTGTGGGCTGAAGTAGGGGGCTCTTTCCAAGGGCCGGCGCAGATGCGATGGGCCGAATGGCTTCCTTCTGCACTGTAGATTCTATTACACCTCCTCCCCCCCACTTTCAAAGGGAAATTGATAGGCACTTGGGGCACTTAGACTGCCGGGGCCACGGGGCTCGAACTGGGAAATGGGACAGCTTGGATTACTCTGCAGGGAACCAGAATGGATTCAAAAGGCACAAACGGCCTCCTCCTTCCGTGCAGTAATGACTTTGGCTGTCCTGCCATCCAGCAGGAAGGGAGGCGCACTGGAATGTCAGTCCCGCCTGGAAATTCCCAGTCAGTGCCCTTAACAAGGCTCTCAATGGGTCAAAATCCTGGATATCCCTCCCTAACAGCACTGTGGGTGTACCTACACCACGTCGACCGCAGCGGCTCAAGAAGGCAGCTCACCACCACCTTCTCAAGGGACAATTAAGGAATGAGCTGCAACTCCAATTAACATTTATTCTGGCTTTATGGCCAGAGTGATTGGGTGCCTTGAGAAACATCCTGTCATTCTACGAGGCGTTACTGAGCCGTATAGCAATGATTCAGTGTGCACTTTTTCAGCATGCTTAACATAACACTGAATTCCTGGAAGCTGGGATCATTTGCTTTTTTTTTTAAAAAAAGCAATCTACTTTTTTTTTAGAATCTGCAATTTATTTTACTCATTCGGAGTGCGCAGGAAGTCACTCGGAAAGATTTTCCCCTTGCCGATTCGTCATTGACTCTCAACTGTACGGAACAACAGGAGGAGGCCATTCTCGAGTCAGTTCCATTCAATCATGGCTGATCTGTACCTCAACTCCATCTTAACCCACCTTAGCTCCATGTCCCTTACCCAGAGAAGTAAGGCTAAGGGAACGCACTCATTTAATATCAGTTATCCCTCCCATCCTCATTAGAGAAAATTCTCTTCTTTAAAAAGCTTATCAGCCACACCCTTTAACTGTTCTTTTACTTTTTGCGTTCATAATATGGGGCGGCACAGTGGCGCAGTGGTTAGCACGGCGGCCTCGCAGCGCCAGGGACCCGGGTTCAATTCTGGCCTCGGGTGACTGTGTGGAGTTTGCACTTTCTCCCCGTGTCGGCGTGGGTTTCCTCCGGGTGCTCCGGTTTCCTGCCACAGTCCAAAGGTGTGCAGGTTAGCTGGGGTTACGGGGATAGGGCTGGGGAGTTGGCTTAGGTAGGGTGCACTTTCAAAGGGTTGATGCGTACTCGATGGGCCGAATGGCCTCCTTCTGCACTGTCGGAATCCAGGTTTCTTTTTCGAGGGTTAGAATCGCACATAACAGTGCGATTTTGGTTCACCACTAGCCTTTTCTCCGTAACCCCTCACATTGTGTGTAATCAACTCAGTAAATGTCAAATAGCTCACTAATTCCATTCTTAATACATTTAGTGCTCTTACATGCACATAACTCAAACCTGTCTACATATTTGTTTGGCAAAACTCTTCAATATCTTCTCTTTCTAATCAGTTTTTAATTACTTTCCTGTTTTTCTCTTATCTTTCTACACTCCTTGCCCGTCTTGCTTTCCTCTCTGCTTCATCATCCTGTTTGTATTCCCTCCCAAAGCCATGTTAACTTAACCCACTCCTGAAATCACTGGTTATTCCCACAGCGGGAACATTGGCAAAGTCCACCTGTCCTGTACCGAGTGTTCCTGGCCCAAGAACGGGCTCGCAATGCCCCAGAAATCTCTTCGCCTCTGCACCATCCCCCGGCCTCTTGACTCCTCCCCAACTCAACCTCACCGGGCCTACCCAATTGGCCCTGGCTTGCCAGCCAGCATCCGGGCCTCCAGTGATGCTCCAGGCCCTGAGGCCCAGTAGTGACGCTGCTCGTCCTCTAATTGGCTGGTCGGAGGCGGATGTCCTGCCTCAGGGTAGGGGAAGCCACAACCCCAAGCAACGAACTGCCTGGCAGACATAACATCCGATCATGACTTGCAGGCCGACGGAGGCAAGTTCAACCCCAACTTTCCAACAGATGGGCGGGGCTACTGCCTGCATGTTAAATCCTGGCCATGGTTACGGGAATTAAAACATTGTCCTTTCACCCTTATTATAGAATCTCCTGTGTTCTGGTGCTCCAGTTATTCACCCTCTTCCATATATTCAAGATCGGGTGGAATTCCTAGCCATTGAACCCCTGTACTGCAGGAGGCCATTCGGCCCATCACGTCTGCATCGACCCTTTGAAAGAGCACCCTACCTGGGCCCAATTCCCACCCCGGGCCCCACCCCCCCATCCTCGTAATCCCAACTAACCTTTGGACATTAAGGGGCAATATGGCATGGCCAATGCACCTAACCTGTGCTGATTAAGTTGGTCAAATGCCACCTGTGTTCCCTTCCTATCCGTTGAACGCTCACCTGCTGCATTTTCTCCTTGATGCGATGTGGCCAGCCTCCTGGATGTGAAGAGATACCCGCAGCTTCCCCTCCCTCCAGCTCTGACACTTTAAGCGCGGACGCACAGGCAGAGAAAGGGGCTCCAAGTGCAGTCACCTTGGACACACGAAGCAGCCATGGTCCTGTACACCGCATGGGTACTTCAGTTTTACATCTCTCCTGCTAAACCCCAGGCAATGACTTGTAGAAAAGCAGAATGTGCACTCGTGAAGCACCTTGGGACATTCCAAAGTGCTTCACAGTGAGGTACCGTTGAAGGGCGGTCTCCGTGGTAACGTAGGCAACACGGCAGCCATCTTGAATGAGGTAAGTTTCCACCAGCAGCAATCCAATAAACTGTTTCAGCAATATTGATTGAGGAATCAATCACTGAGGAAAATTCACTTGGATCTTGTCTGAAATAATGACATGGAGTATCCTGCAGTCACCTGAAAGTGCGAAACACTTAACGTCTCATGTGAAAAGCGGCACCTCAGGTAGCGCAGCACTCACTCACCACTGTGTTGGAGTTTTAGCCTCGATTCATAAATGTCCAACAACAACGTGGCTGTGTAAGTATACTTGTAGGCTCATATCACTCACAGGTTGCAACTTGCAGAAAGCACAGTATGCTTTAGTTGGTTCCTTGGCATAAAAGTGCCATGCGTTCGGATCTGATTTTAGGAGATTTAAGCCAATCAGAAGCACTCCCATTTCATACCCATGTAGCCACTTTAAAATAGGTAACTCCCGATTAGAATGACCAAACCCCGATTTAAAATGGCGAACGGAAGAGGCTGATGGGAAAATCAGCCAACAGGACTCAAACAGCTGCAGGTAAAACAGTGTATTCGCCTCTGGGGAAGTCAGTCCAGACCGATACCTGCAGCCTTCAACATCACAACAACCCAGCCATCTGCATATTAAGCAGCCATCCCCGGGAACAATTGCTACAAATTAGCAACACAAAGCCGACCCAGACCTTTCGGCGCCAGCAGGAGCTGACACAAAGAGAGGTAAACGGCCACCCCTCGATCAAGGAATCGCTCCAGTATTGGAGAATATCGAACCAAGTGATTGGGACCAAGTCCAATTACTTGGAACCAGGTACAAGGTCCGCCCCGAGAGGCGGGAAGCCCCTGGGGACTATAAGAATAGGGGCCAAGTTCAAATCGACCCTTCTTCTCCTGTCCGCACCCTTCGAGACCCTTCTGCAAGAGAACGTAAGTGTTGCTCCAGCGATCGCTACCAGATAGACACTCCTGACTATCGACCTGTACCAGCTTTTGAATCCCGCAGGCTCAGAACCCATTCGAAAGACCATTCGTTTCCCTGACCTGGTGGGCCATTTCCAAAGTTAAGTATTGGCCTGTTAGTTGTAGGAAGTAGTTTAGCAGTAGATTTAATGTATAAGTATTAATTGCTGTATATAATAAATGAGCGTTGATTTAACTCTTACTAAGTGGTGTGTTGGATTATTAATCATTACTCGGACTTGAACCACGTGGCGGTATCAGAAAGATACCTGGCGACTCATGAGCAAAGGTGACAGAATAAGAATAAGTAAATTAAGGCTAAAACGAGCAACACCCCTCCTTCAAGAAGAGAAAATCAGACTTTCCATATTGTTTGACCACAATGACGTAAGTTATTGAAGTCCAAAAATGTGCAGGTTAGGTGGCTTGGCCACAATCAACGCGTGGGGTTACTGGGATGTGGCAGGGGAGTAGGCCTACGTAGAGTGCTCTTTCGGAGGGTGGAGGCACTCGTGGGAGGTCGAATGGCCTCCTTCTGCACTGTTGGGATTCTCTGGATTCTATGCATTGGTAAATTGAAACTACAAAAACCATGGTCTGGATTCTCTGCACCCCCGACACCAAAATCACGTCCGGCGCCGGGGCGGAGAATCCATTTCCGCGCACGGAATCGGGACCGGCGCCGATTCTCCGGCCCCTGAAAAGCGGAATGATCGGAGAGTACGCCGTACTCCCCGACCTGCGGCCATTGCCAGGTGCCCGTCCTGCTATTCTCCACCCCCAATCAGCCAAAGTCCCGACGGCGTGGGTCTAACATGGTCCTGCCGTTCGGGATGCTCGCGTGGCGGCTGCAGACTCAATCCGCGGCTGCCGTGGTCGGGGGGCGAGCCGATCGGAGGGCAGGGCGGGGGCCTCATATGGGACCGGGCTTTGTTGGGCAGGCATTCCAGGTCGGGCGCGCGGCCGATCGGGGGCACTATTTAGGAGGTCCAGCTCTGCGGCCTGAGTCCACCATGGAACAAGGCGCGGCCACTGGAAGCCGCCGCCGTGAGCATGCGCGTCCTCTGACCCGTACATGTGGGGGCCCGTATCTGCATCTAAAGCTGCTGGATTCATGACGGGTCCCTGCCAGCCCCCTGCAGGGTTAGGAATACGTGGCCGTTTGACGCCAGTCTTTCTGGCGTGAAAGGCCACAGTTTATACAACGGCGTGGGGACATAGTCCCAAAAACGGAGATACAGCCCTAGGTCAACAAAAAGATAGAACATGCCAGCAAACATTTTTTGGCCGAAAGAATAATCCTGGGATGCATGCTGGGAAATCGTGAACTGTCAAACTGTACCCAGAGGGTACATTATGTTAGCGCTGTCTTATTGCTTCTCGAACCTTCTCGCTCTGCCTCTGAGAATCTAGCATTGTGTAAAGTGGGCGGCACGGTAGCACAGTGGTTAGCACTGTTGCTTCACAGCTTCGGGGTCCCAGGTTCAATTCCCGGCTTGGGTGGCTGTCTGTGCAGAATCTGCACGCTCTCCCAGTGTCTGCGTGGGTTTCCTCCGGGTGCTCCGGTTTCCTCCCACAGTCCAAAGACGTGCAGGCTTGGTGGGTTGCCCATGCTAAATTGCCCTTGGTGTCCAAAAAAGGGTTAGGTGGGGTTACTGGGCATAGGCTGGAGGTGTGGGCTTAAGTGGGCTGCTCTTTCCAAGGGCCAGCTCGATGGGCTGAACGGCCTCCTTCAAACTGTAAATTCTATGATTCTATGATAAGGTGACTTTAGCAACAGAGCAATTGGTCTCTGTAACTCTTTGGGCAGCACGGTAGCGCAGTGGTTAGCACTGCTCCAGGGTCCCAGGTTCGATTCCCGGCTTGGGTCACGGTCTGTGCGGTGTCGGCACGTTCTCCCCGTGTCTGCGTGGGTTTCCTCCGGGTGCTCCGGATTCCTCCCACAGTCCAAAGATGTGCAGGTTTGGTGGACTGACCATGTTAAATTGCCCTTAGTGTCCAAAAAGGTTAGGTGGGGTTACTAGGTTACGTGGATAGGGTGGAGGCGTTGGCTTAAGTACGGTGCTCTTTCCAAGGGCCGGTGTAGATGGGCTGACTGGCCTCCTTCTGCACTGAAAATTCTATGGTTCTAGGATCACGGTTTTTCTTCCAGACTAGAGCATGGTGGCCATGGTATATGGTCAAACAGTTACAACACTTTTTTTAAAATTGCCACACTAAACGCCCCTCTGTTTTATTATTAAGTTGCTCAAGGGTTTTGTTCCTTCATCTGAAGCACATCCAAGAGCACATTCCTTACAGGGGAAACGACCCCTGAGCAATCAATCGAGGGGAGGTCCTAAATGCTACAAGTTACCATCGTGACAAGCTTGCTGGAGACCGGCCTGAAAGGATTCCGCAGTCTTGATGAAAGATCACCGACCTGGAATTGTTAACTCTCTTCCCCTCTCCCGACCTGCTGAACACCTTCCATTACTATTTCAGATTTCCAGCGTCTGCAGTATTTTGCTTTTGCGATAATGTACAGGCGCCGCACTGGGTTTGGGAACCGGATACACTAATAGCAAATCTGTTGTTGAACAAACACTTTCCCTATCACCAAGCGATTATATACCACACGTTCGGTGTTGTGTTCAAGAACTGTAAGACATAGCAGTGATCGGCAAAACCGCCCTCTCCAGCCTGTTCGACCATTCAGTATGATCACGGCTAATCTGGTCTCAGCTCCACTTTCCTGGCCCCTCCCCAGTTCCAGTGATTCCGAGAGAGATTGAGACAATTTTGTTGGTCAATTGCCTCATGATAGGCATGCCCATATTTCGAAACAGTTCTGATTGCTATTGAATTCTTACAGCAGAATGCATTGGGATAACGCCTCTGGGTGCCGTGGAGGTACTTTTTACAGTCTCACCAGAGATACAGGACCGTCACCTCCTAATTATTTATCACAGTAGCTAGTGAAAAACATGCCCGATTTAAGTGTTAGCTCCTGGACGCTAAATCTCAGCAAAAGCGATCCTCTATCCCCTGCAGAAGATCCCAGCCACCCATGCCGCTGGTTACCCATTTGCCATCAGAGCTCTGGGTGTAGGTACGGCACAGCAATCCCACATAAAGAGGTCAACACTTTCCGACAAACCGCTGAAAGTGTCAGCGCTGGGAATGACAAAGCGCGTTCTCCTGCACCCAGCTACCGAGTCCCAAGCTCACCCACAATTGGCAACGCAGCACAGTGCCGAGCTAAATGAGCTGGTATCCAGCAATGGTTAAGTGGAAATGTAACTGTCACAGATATAGAGCTGGGTTCAGCAGTGCGATTAGGATCAGAGCAAGGGAAGTAACAGTTCCCGATCAGATTGACACAAATGGATGTCGCACAAGAACTTCAAACATCGCACACCCATACTCTTCGACAGAACATTCAGCTGGAGCTCTCCTGATGGGTTTGGCCGCTTAAGGCAGCGAATAGCAGACCCATGTTAGCCAGGAATGTGCCCAGTTTGAATCACGATCCGTGCTGACCTTGACTGCATAAGTGGGGAACAGGGGCGGGGTGGCAGAGGGGTAAACACTGCAATATCAAATTAGGAAGGGGGCAAAAAGTCAGACAACCCCCCACAACCCCCAAAAGCATGTGCGTGTAGATGGCAGGCGAGGAGCAGGCTCAACTGCAATGCCTCCAAGCGATCACATAATTCATGCCAACACTTGTTTTCTGGGTCAAGTAGACAAGGCATTGCAAGGTGGGGAAAGTCAGGCTGCTCAAGAGAATAAAGATTTCCAGAAAGCAGGAGGTGAAAACTTGTATAAGAAGGGGCAGCAAAGTGGCATTCTTCCTCCAGCTGGATGTGTCATTATAATGAGCCATATTTTACTCTGAAAGTCACAGCAAGGCTACCTGTCGCCCACCTGTGTTTAGGCGCAAATTTGAGAGCCCATTCCTTTTCCGAGTCTTTAATCTCATTAGTCAAGATGTACAGGTCTGGATTTTGCAGCCAGCCTGTCGATCCCACTGTCGGGTTAAATTCCAGGTGAGTGCTTGGACATCGGGTGCCATCTCCTAGGTGGTGGCCAATTATGAAGCAGCCTCCAATTCGGGACGGGGGGGGGGGCGCACCGGATGTGAAAAGGGCGATTAGAGCAGCTGAAGGAATGGGCGGCCCCACTACGAATGACGTACGTTGCTCGGGACAACAGCAAAGGGGCGGGCCCCACAAAACGGAATTGTGTGCTAACACTGGAACCAGCAGACATATCCTAACGCCCAGAGCTATCCGGAGGATCCATCCGACAATGAAACCTTTCCACTAGAAAGCATTTTCCTTTGCTGCAGATGTGCTTTTAAAGGTAATTCTGCCCATTCTGATCTGTGCTCTGGTCTCCTCGGAAGGAGACACGGTGGAAGACGGTGTTGATTGGTGCTACAATGGCCTGAATTTGGCTTACCACTGCTGGTACTCCACTCCCCCACACCATCCCAAAGGGCTGCAAATATTGCCCCATAGAGTTTACTATCCAGTTCACACACATCCCAGATGCCTTGCAGAATCCATTTTCAATCTCCCACTCCCAGCAACTTGCCACTATGCAAATTATCATGGATATAGCTCAATATGCAAATCTTCACCGGCTACAGATCAGATTGTGAACGTGCAGTTCCCTCCCTGAGCTTCAATCCAGATTGTGCAGATAGCAAAGTCTTCTGCCTCCGTGAGGCCCAAAATGAAATACATTAGACAGTTGAGACGCAAGATCCTGGTGGAAGGAGACACTCGCACAGCGCCAACTCACACAGAACTCTGCACCTCGTTCGGAGGTGTGGCGAGGATGTTAATGTGGGGCCACGACATACTGTCCGAAGCAAAGGGAGCTTCATTATCCAACCACTACTGAACCCGGGGGTTACATCCGTCGCTGATACAAAGAGAAACTTGCTCACATATGCGCCTCCTGACTCGAGGGCAATGCCTGCCAGGAACACGTGTATCGAAAATACAGACAATCACACTCGGCAATTTTCTGGCCTTCCGCTAATCCCGGCAGAGAATATTGGGAGTTCCCACAATTCCCATTGGAAATCCATGCCGCATCTGTGCGTGTGAGAATTCCAAAGAATTTCTCCCAGCCGGTGAATCGGGAGCTGCAAAGAATGTGGAAATTATCCCATCCCCAACATTAAAACCCCATAACCTAAACAAGGAGCAAAACGGTAAAGGGAGTGGGGGTCACTAACCGACCTTCCCTCCAATGCCCCTTTGCTGTGCGCGGCCAGTTTTGTTGGACGCGGTGTTCGGAGGTTACCGCATGGCCGCTCACACGCCAGTCTTAAAGAGACCAGGCGGCCTGTGGGTGACCTGTCAGAGTCATGCTTGGCACATTCCCCTTTGCCGTGTGGCTGTGCAGCCCGATGGGAGCGTCGTCAATAATGCATGCTGGTGGACGTACCAGCATACACATCACAAAACCTGCCTGAACACTGTCGCAGTCCAACCTGGACTCAAATGCAGCCTGGACTAATGGAATGGAAGCCTCTACTTTGATCAGTGTGAGTGAGTGAAGCTGTCTGCCTCTGTCCAAACTGGCTGCTCACTTCTTGCCTGGAGCGAAATTTATTTCCTCGCTATCGGAGGACTGTACAAAATGAAGCATTTGCTGCATCGTCAGAGTGTCACTGGTTCAAATGGTGTGCAGATACAGTTCTCTTGGAATCACCTTAGATATTGGAGTTTGATAACAAACTTCCGAATCGATGATTTGGAAGGCAGGTTGTACTGACAGTCCACATGCACTACAACCCCTCGCTGCGATTTACTCTCCCTGGACAGTGATCGGCTGGGGATTTGAGTGCCAATTCCCTGCCTCTTGACTTATGCACCTGTCCCGGGGACAGGGTCAATCTGGGGTCCGACTAGCTCCTGAAGGAAAAGCTTTGTGGCTCTTCTGCGGATGTATGCTGTCCTCACAAAGGTTGGCCACTCTTCCTTCGTACTTCCCACCTTGCTCTCCCTGACATTATTCTCACCGCTTCCCATGCGTGCCACGGTCTCCCCCTTTTCTCTCTCTCTCTGTGTTTGGTCGCATCTGCTGTCCTTTCTTCTCACATTTCCCCTTCGTTCTCCCTCTGCTCACCCGCTGCTCTCCAACATCAATCTCCTACGCTCCCTTGCGAGGGTGCTCCCTCCCTCTACGATTGACTCGGCTAGCCTCCGCGAGCCGTGCATGCTTTCCCTTCAGCGAGCTGCCACTTCCTCTGCAGATCAGCAACAATTGGACCAAAGCAAGGCACCAAGAGGGCCGGGAGGAACACGCTCAGTGAGTGTTGCTGCGCACGTCAAGATTGATTTGGACTCGACCCCCTGAAAGGATGTGGGTGGATCTTAAGCTTTTGCGGGGAGGGTAAATCGGTGAACTGGGCTGTCGATTTTCTTCTTGTGGGGAGGAGAGAGAGAGAGAGCGAGAGAGAGAAAACATCAGCATCGTTGGAAGGCTGGACGACACACATGGGTAGACCATCCAGCTTTTATCTTTGAATTTACAATTAAAATTACTATTAATGCGGATGTGCTTTGAAAAGAAAATCCAGTCACAATGCTGCGACTCTTGAAGGCTGCTTCACCTCACCCAGTTTTTTCTGCTAAAACCTGATTGGGCAGAAATCTATTTTGGGGAGAAAGGTGAGCAAACAGTAGATTTTTTTTTAAAAAACTACCGTTTGGGAAGGAGCAAAACACAGCTACCAAGTCATGAAAAACAGATAAGCATTCACAACAGAGCGACTACACGAATGACACTGAACTGAGGCAAAACTTATAATTGGACAGACCGAGGTATCTGTTCATCAACCTGCTATCTTAAATTAGTATCCAGAAAGCCACTTGAGGTCGAGATTACTAATACTGTATCATTCTGATGGAAGTCCCCCTCTACTGTCAAAAATGATACAAAAAAATCTGTACAGACGAGAAAGAAAATAACTTTTTTTCCAGTTATAGGGCAGATTCAGGGGAAACACCCAGATATGGGGTAGTCATTTTGCTCAATCTTTATCCAACAGGTCTGACTGAACAGCTGTTGCCAATTCAACTGATAAAAAAAAACGACTTAAGGTTTAAAAGAAATTATGGTGGAGGGTTGGCAACGTGATTGGACGCAGCACCTCAAGTCCTGGGACAGCATGTCCAAAACAACGAGCGCCCACACACATCGCCACCCCTATCCTGCTATGCCGCTGAAAAGAAAAGAGACAGTTGAAACTTTTCATTTCGCACCCATCAGGAAGCTGCACAAAAATACCAGTATTAGGAGGGGGGGGGGGGGGGCGGAGAACAACAAGTTACACTGTATGTGAAGAGCATTCTGATTGGTTGGCGAGTGGACACGGGGGATTGCCTGGTTTAAATTTCAAACAACGCTTGGCAGTTATCTGTCAGTCAGCATCAACTGGTACATTCACCATGGCAACGCCTCTACTGCTTAGAGTCACTGCAGTGATATTGTCTCTCTCATCTGGAGAAGGTTGCCAAGTTGTGATTTAAGGATTCATCACATGACCGATCCCCCCGCCCACACACCACAATCCAACCATTAGTGGGCCAACTCATCTATCCGTGTGACACATTGTCTTCCTACGTCAATTGGAAAGCAAAGAGACTCATTACCCAATTGGATGATTGTCAGCAAGCGGCCTTTTCTTTTTTTTTTTTATAAAGAAAAACAATTTTTATATCTGACAAAGAGAAAAGTTCAAAAAAAATGATTTTAAGAAGTATATTTCTTAATGGCCTGATGGGTTGCCTCACAGGAGTGTCCTGGGAATGGATCTTCAATTCCTGCAGCCAATCCTGGAGGGTTGACAACCCTAGACCTGACCCAAGTCCAGCAGAGTAAGTTTTCAACATATGAATCATGATGGCCAACCGTGTGCTGGTTAGGTAAGTTGGCCACAATGAATTGCCCCTTAGTGTCCTAAGACGTGGACGTTAGGTGGGGTTACGGGGGTAGGGTGGGCGAGTGGGCTTGGTCGGGTGCAGACTCGATGGGCCGAATGTACTCCTTCGGCATTGTAGGGATTCTACGTGATAGCACTGGATCCGCTCAGCTTCCTTAATGGGCCACTGGAGGAGGCAGCTGATCAGACCGACTGAAAATTGTAGCCTGCATCGCTGTTGATTTCACAGAAGCCCAAACTATTACATCGAGGAGTGAGCTGAACAGAAACATATCCGCTGTCACTGGCGTTTCCCCCGAGGTAAAATGATCGTGGAGTTATCACCGTGACTACTAACTTTCAAACAGTCTGTCGTGGATTAGGAATTGGGAATGGAGATCCTCTAATCGTGGTATCGGTCACCCAAATACCCTTCTCCCTCCTGCTGTCCAGTATATCTGTGTCACGAGAGTTGTTGCTGATTTGGTCTGATTGGAAGATCAGCGAATGGGAATGGGACTGACTGGATTCCTCGATTGAGGACCTTCTTCTCTGCTGTCGTAACTCTACGGCCTGAATTTTAGGATCCAACCCCCCTCCTCCCACCATAATCAGCCCTCCCTCCTCAGCTCCTGGGCTTTCCCTACACTCTTACCCCTGGTACTGACCAGGAGTGTGGTCCCAGAACCCAGGCTCAGCAACGGGTGATGTAGTACCGCCTCTGGCCACCGCAGCGTCGTGCCTGGAAGGGCTGGAGAACTGCCGCCAACATGCTTGACCGACAGACGTCCGCCCAACAGCAGATGGATGTCGCGCCTGGGCTGCCAATCAAAGCTCAATGGAGCACAAAATGCCAGCGGGCCTGTCGGGGGTCGGCAGGGATGCATTCCTCACCAATTCGGAGGATGGTGAGCGCCGGAAAATTCAGGCCTAGCTATTATACGTCCCCGGTTTTTGAACCATGCAGCATCCTGGGAAATGGTGGCCTACAGTGAGAACCAACGCTAGACAGTGCCCGTCTCCTCTGACCCCGTCATCTCACTCCCTTCAACACAAGGACCAATGTCGTCTCCTCTGACCCCGTCATCTCACTCCCTTCAACACAAGGACCAATGTCGTCTCCTCTGACCCCGTCATCTCACTCCCTTCAACACAAGGACCAATGTCGTCTCCTCTGACCCAGTCATCTCACTCCCTTCAACACAAGGACCAATGTCAAACTGATCTAGTGGAGCAATGCATTGATTGTTTCCAGGGGGGAGTTCCATGCTGCCTTCTGGACACGGGTTTTTTGAATGATTGGAACAAATGCGGATTCACAGTGAGAGAAAGTTTTCAAGTTGCTTTTCGCCCCTCTTCTCAGTAATGACCCAGTCCCAATAATGACCAAAGTGGTTTCTGTAACAGTGCATTAGGTCTTACTAATTGATGGAGCGAAGTGCTTCTGACGCGTTTCAGGATGAGAGGGTGCATTGCAAATTCAGGATGACCCCATTTTTACTGACCACTCTCACTTCAAAACAACTTGCCGGCTGCGTGTCCCTCACTCAAATTCGGAACCTAGCAAATCGTGTGCGAGGTGTGACAAGAAGCGGCACTGCGACTTGTACTTGGCATCGCGTTCTGTTCCAATGACGAATTCAAAAATAGTTCTTGTGAAGAAGGCTGCTGTAAATACTAAAATAAGCCGGGCGGTGGTGAACCCGCCCTCAGTTAATCAGAGTTTCAGCCTCCACGATGCACCTAGGGTGCATGCAGTGTAAAACTGACACGGTCACAGCTGGTTTGTGGTCATTACCAAGTAGAACTTAAGTAAATAGTGAGCGCTTAAAGCTAATATGAAACAATAGTGCAGTGTCAATGGGGCAACAGAATAGCAGCACTGTATAATCATCCATGCTGTTTGGCTCAGTGCCCAGACATTATTTTCAAAGACTTTTGATCTCCTCGGGGTCTTTTCCTGCCAGACAGCATTGGCTGGCAAGCTGAGAAGACAGGCCACGGGCTCCAAGCACGGGTCACTTTCCTGTGCCAATGTTCCCCCGCCTCCAGAGGACGACTCGCTCTCAGCGGCAGTTCCGCCGGTGCCAATCAAGAGCCCTCAGCTGTGCTGCTCAAGCAGAACCTTGCCGTCTGAACGGCAGCAGGCTATTTGGCTGCAAGGGCATCGCTGCCGACACCAACCCTGTCCTCAGTCAACAGACTACCTATGATTTCAGTAAGAGGGGGTTGTGTGTGTGGTGGTGCGGGCAGACCGGGGGGGGGGGGGGGGGCAACGCCCACTTCTGCCACTCTTACACAACCAACTGAGCGATATGCAGGTTCGAGTTACATGGATTTGCCCACCAGGTTTTCAGTGCATCATCCACATGCGTCGCAGATGGTAAAACAATTTCTCTCTCTCTCTCTCTCCTTTCGGGTACCGTGCCCCAAGAGAGCGTTGGCGACCGTGGACTCCCATGTGTTGGTCCGTGGGTCTGCTCAGCAAGCCATTTGCAATGGTTTGCCGTTAGCGTCTGTAGGTTCTCGTTGACCAGGAGACTCTCCCGCCTGCCGCACTGGAATGATTTGCGGGTGGATGTTCAACCTGGTTGGCCACATTCTGAACGCATTTTCCTTGGCTATCACAGTGGGTCTACCCACTGCGTGCCACTGTGCCTCGTGACTGACATTACAGGGGGAGGAAAAAAAAAAAAAAATCACAGTTCCCAATCTACATTTTACTATTTCAGTGCAACGCAACACACACACACACACACTCGCCAATCGCCCACACACTCGCCAATCGCCCACACACACACACACACACTCGCCAATCGCCCACGCACACCAGTCTTCAGTACATAGAAAAATATTGGCACGGCATCCAGAAATCAGACAACATTTTTAAAAATATTAAAAAGCTATAAAAACAGCGAATCCACTGCTGACAGAACCATGCGAGAAATGCTTTCCTCACAGCTTTCTATTCATTTCTCTGTATCTTTCTCCATCAGTATCAACTTTTGGCAGGGCAGCACGGTGGTGCAGTGGGTCAGCACTGCTGTGGCATGGCGTCGAGGTCCCAGGTTCTATCCCGGCTCTGGGTCACTGTCCGTGTGGAGTTTGCACATTCTCCCCGTGTTTGCGTGGGGGCTCACCCCCACAACCCAAAAAGATGTGCAGGGTAGACGGACTGGCCACACTAATTTGCCCCTTAATTGGAATAAGAATAATTGGCTGCTGTAAAAAAATAAATTTTAATGATCAATTTTTGGCAGATCGTTCCAGGGTTGAGGGTGTAGTTAGACTGGAGAAGACAGGGTTGTTCTACTTAATGCAGATAAGGTTAAGGGGCGATTTGATAGAGGTGTTTAAAATCACAAAGGGCTGCGGTAGAGTAAACAAAGAGAGAGCAATGAGGGATCAATAACCAGAAGGCATTGGTTTTAAGATGATGGTCAGGAAGTGCAATATAAAAGAAAAGAACTCTTTTATGCACAGATCCAAGAGCGGGTTTGAAAATGGGATTGAATAAATCCTCGAGGCAGAATAAAATTTGAGGGATGGGGGAAAAGCGAGGGAGTCAACCTCTGGGTTCGCTCTTAGAAATAATTAGCAACTACTCCATTGGCTGAATGGTTTCCCTTTGCGCTGTCTTAATCTATGAATACCAATCGATATCAGTTTGTCTCTCTTGTGACGTTCTATGATTCCACACATAACTCCTTCACAAGCAGTTACTAACCCAGAAAAAAATAAACGATGATTCCGCTTGCTTTCCATGTTGTTAGGTAACCCTTCGGTGTGTTCAGGAGACAGAGCTAATATTGGCCGTAGTAATGGAGTCATTGGAAATACGGAAGGCAATTGATAGAATTCAGAATCTGGAACTCATTGACAAACTAATGTCAGAATTTCGTCTGGCAAAAGTTAACGGTCAATGTGGTCAAAACTCTGAAGGTGGGTCTCTAGCACTGCCAGTTGGTTTGTCGGACACCCCTCCACAACCCCTCCAAACAAACGTGGCCCCCACTCCCACTCGCTTGTGACCAGCAAAAGCTCCACTGAAAACACCATGTGCTGCTGTTTCAGACTATCGGAATGCGATCCCGGGCTTGGGAGGAGCCAGACGCCCTGCAGCTTGTCTTCGGCAAGTCCCAAAGCAGCTCGCTGCCAGATTTCACTTTTCTTTCTCCGAGGTTGCAATCACTGTTGTAATGTTGGAAATGTGGCAGCTAACTTATGCACAGCAGGATCCCAGAATGGTAAACGACCAGGCAACCTGCATTAAATGGCATTCGTGATGTGGAGATGCCGGCGTTGGACTGGGGTGGGCACAGTAAGAAGTCTTACCACACCAGGGTAAAAGTCCAACAGGTTTGTTTCAAACCACTAGCTTTCGGAGCACTGCTCCTTCCTCGGGTGACTCAAAGGTGAAACAAACCTGTTGGAATTTTACCCTGGTGTTGTAAGACTTCCTAAATGGTATTGTTATATAAACAGGGGCTGTTTAGCACAGGGCTAAATCGCTGGCTTTGAAAGCAGACCAAAGCAAGCCAGCAGCACGGTTCGATTCCCGTAACAGCCTCCCCGAACAGGCGCCGGATTGTGGCGACTAGGGGCTTTTCACAGTAACTTCATTTGAAGCCTACTTGTGACGATAAGCGATTTTCATTTTCATTGGTTGAGGGATAAGCTTTGGCCATAATACCAAGAAGACGGCCTTGCTCCCACCACAAACGCCACACGAGGGAGAGGGGACCGGAAGTTCAAACGTAACTCCAGTCTCCTTTTCTAAGAGCCGGAACCTGAAAAGCAATTGTTGCCTAACCCGCAACAGCGGTTCCAATGGTAACTGCTGTCGTGATTCACCCAGCTCTTCCCCAATAACTAGATACAGTTTTCTGTGACTGTCACCTGGAAGTGTAATTCAGTTCAACAGTTTATCAATGGCAACTCCATCGCAGTCACTGGCAGCTAATGTTGAAATTAGGCAGCAGGAAACAAAACGGCCGATCTTTAGAGAGGTGGGAGGGGGGGAACACACAAGAGTATTTTAAGAGAACCACATTTTACCTTGTGATTTTCGCTGTCTGGTTTCCGAAAGGGGAACTCCTTGTGTTTCCTCTGGCTTTGAGTCACGAGGGAACTGCCCCGTCGTGGTCTCTCGGGTCTGAGGGAGGACTGGGCAGTTCTGCGCCTGCACACAAACCGACCACCCATGGTCGTGCCTGCTGAAGCAAAAGAGGATTCAGCGCGCAACCTCAATTCACACAAATGTTAAAAATACCTCAAGAAGCTGACACCAATTTCCTCATTGGGCCAGAAGCGGCTGATCCCAGGGATTTACAACATCCGCACTACATGCTGACTGAGCTTGGACGTGCAGGCACACCAACGCACCGCATGCTGACGGAGCTCGGACGTGCAGGCGCACCAACGCACCGCATGCTGACGGAGCGTGGACGTGCAGGCGCACCAACGCACCGCATGCTGACGGAGCGTGGACGTGCAGGCGCACCAACGCACCGCATGCTGACTGAGCGTGGACGTGCAGGCGCACCAACGCACCGCATGCTGACGGAGCTCGGACGTGCAGGCGCACCAACGCACCGCATGCTGACGGAGCGTGGACGTGCAGGCGCACCAACGCACCGCATGCTGACTGAGCGTGGACGTGCAGGCGCACCAACGCACCGCATGCTGACGGAGCTTGGACGTGCAGGCGCACCAACGCACCGCATGCTGGCGGAGCTTGAACGTGCAGGCGCACCAACGCACAGCATGCTGACGGAGCTTGGACGTGCAGGCGCACCAACGCACCGCATGCTGGCGGAGCTTGAACGTGCAGGCGCACCAACGCACAGCATGCTGACGGAGCTCGGACGTGCAGGCGCACCAACGCACCGCACGCTGGCGGAGCTTGGACGTGCAGGCGCACCAACGCACCGCATGCTGACGGAACTTGGACGTGCAGGCGCACCAACGCACAGCATGCTGGCGGAGCGTGGACGTGCAGGCGCACCAACGCACAGCATGCTGACGGAGCTTGGACGTGCAGGCGCACCAACGCACAGCATGCTGACGGAGCTCGGATGTGCAGGCGCACCATCGCACCGCATGCTGATGGAGCTCGGACGTGCAGGCGCACCAACGCACAGCATGCTGACGGAGGTTGGACACGCAGGCGCACCAACGCACAGCATGCTGACGGAGCTGGGACGTGCAGGCGCACCAACGTACAGCATGCTGACGGAGCGTGAACGTGCAGGCGCACCAACGCACCGCATGCTGACGGAGCGTGGACGTGCAGGCGCACCAACGCACCGCATGCTTACGGAGCTTGGACGTGCAGGCGCACCAACGCACAACATGCTGACAGAGCGTGGACGCGCAGGCGCACCAACGCACCGCTGGTTGACGGAGCTTGGACGTGCAGGCGCACCAACGCACAGCATGCTGACGGAGTTCGGACGTGCAGGCGCACAAACGCACAGCATGCTGACGGAGCGTGGACGTGCAGGCGCACCAACGCACCGCATGCTGACGGAGCTCGGACGTGCAGGCGCACCAACGCACAGCATGCTGACGGAGCTCGGACGTGCAGGCGCACCAACGCACCGCATGCTGACAGAGCTTGGACGTGCAGGCGCACCAAAGCACCGCATGCTGGCGGAGCTTGGACGTGCAGGCGCACCAACGCACCGCATGCTGGCGGAGCTTGGACGTGCAGGCGCACCAACGCACAGCATGCTGACGGAGCTTGGACGTGCAGGCGCACCAACGCACCGCATGCTGGCGGAGCTCGGACGTGCAGGCGCACCAACGCACCGCATGCTGGCGGAGCTTGGACGTGCAGGCGCACCAACGCACCGCATGCTGGTGGAGCTCGGACGTGCAGGCGCACCAACGCACCGCATGCTGGCGGAGCTTGGACGTGCAGGCGCACCAACCTACAGCATGCTGGTGGAGCTCGGACGTGCAGGCGCACCAACGCATCGCATGCTGGCGGAGCTTGGACGCGCAGACGCACCAACGCACAGCATGCTGTCGGAGCGTGGACGAGCAGGCGCACCAACGCACCGCATGTTGACGGAGCTTGGACGTGCAGGCGCACCAACGCACAGCATGCTGACGGAGTTCGGACGTGCAGGCGCACCAACGCACCGCATGCTGACGGAGTTCGGACGTGCAGGCGCACCAACGCACAGCATGCTGACGGAGCTCGGACGTGCAGGCGCACCAACGCACAGCATGCTGACGGAGTTCGGACGTGCAGGCGCACCAACGCACCGCATGCTGACGGAGCGTGGACGTGCAGGCGCACCAACGCACCGCATGTTGACGGAGCTTGGACGTGCAGGCGCACCAACGCACCGCATGTTGACGGAGCTTGGACGTGCAGGCGCACCAACGCACAGCATGCTGACGGAGTTCGGACGTGCAGGCGCACCAACGCACCGCATGCTGACGGAGCTCGGACGTGCAGGCGCACCAACGCACTGCATGCTGGCGAAGCTTGGACGTGCAGGCGCACCAACGCACAGCATGCTGACGGAGCTCGGACGTGCAGGCACACCAACGCACCGCATGTTGACGGAGCTTGGACATGCAGGCACACCAACGCACAGCATGCTGACTGAGCTCGGACGTACAGGCGCACCAACGCACAGCATGCTGACGGAGCTTGGACGTGCAGGCGCACCAACGCACCGCATGCTGACGAAGCTCGGACGTGCAGGCGCACCAACGCACCGCATGCTGACGGAGCTTGGACGCGCAGGCGCACCAACGCACCGCATGCTGACGGAGCTCGGACGTGCAGGCGCACCAACGCACCGCATGCTGACGGAGCTTGGACGTGCAGGCGCACCAACGTACAGCATGCTGACGGAGCGTGGACGTGCAGGCGCACCAACGTACAGCATGCTGACGGAGCTCGGACGCGCAGGCGCACCAACGCACCGCATGCTGACGGAGCTTGGACGTGCAGGCGCACCAACGTACAGCATGCTGACGGAGCTCGGACGCGCAGGCGCACCAACGCACCGCATGCTGACGGAGCTTGGACGTGCAGGCGCACCAACGCACCGCATGCTGACGGAGCTTGGACGTGCAGGCGCACCAACGCACCGCATGCTGACGGAGCTTGGACGTGCAGGCGCACCAACGCACCGCATGCTGACGGAGCTTGGACGTGCAGGCGCACCAACGTACAGCATGCTGACGGAGCGTGGACGTGCAGGCGCACCAACGCACCGCATGCTGACGGAGCGTGGACGTGCAGGCGCACCAACCTACAGCATGCTGGTGGAGCTCGGACGTGCAGGCGCACCAACGCACCGCATGCTGGCGGAGCTTGGACGTGCAGGCGCACCAACCTACAGCATGCTGGTGGAGCTCGGACGTGCAGGCGCACCAACGCATCGCATGCTGGCGGAGCTTGGACGCGCAGACGCACCAACGCACAGCATGCTGACGGAGCGTGGACGTGCAGGCGCACCAACGCACCGCATGCTGACTGAGCGTGGACATGCAGGCGCACCAACGTACAGCATGCTGACGGAACGTGGACCTGCAGGCGCACCAACGCACAGCATGCTGACGGAGCTCGGACGTGCAGGCGCACCAACGCACCGCATGCTGGCGGAGCGTGGACGTGCAGGCGCACCAACGCACAGCATGCTGACGGAGCGTGGACGTGCAGGCGCACCAACGCACCGCATGCTGACTGAGCGTGGACGTGCAGGCGCACCAACGCACAGCATGCTGACGGAGCGTGGACGTGCAGGCGCACCAACGCACAGCATGCTGACGGAGCTTGGACGTGCAGGCGCACCAACGCACAGCATGCTGACGGAGCGTGGACGTGCAGGCGCACCAACGCACAGCATGCTGACGGAACGTGGACGTGCAGGCGCACCAACGCACCGCATGCTGGCGGAGCTTGGACGCGCAGGCGCACCAACGCACAGCATGCTGACGGAGCTTGGACGTGCAGGCGCACCAACGCACAGCATGCTGACGGAACGTGGACGTGCAGGCGCACTAACGCACAGCATGCTGACGGAACGTGGACGTGCAGGCGCACCAACGCACAGCATGCTGACGGAACGTGGACGTGCAGGCGCACCAACGCACAGCATGCTGACGGAACGTGGACGTGCAGGCGCACCAACGCACCGCATGCTGGCGGAGCTTGGACGCGCAGGCGCACCAACGCACAGCATGCTGACGGAGCTTGGACGTGCAGGCGCACCAACGCACAGCATGCTGACGGAACGTGGACGTGCAGGCGCACTAACGCACAGCATGCTGACGGAGCGTGGACGCGCAGGCGCACCAACGCACAGCATGCTGACGGAGCGTGGACGCGCAGGCGCACCAACGCACAGCATGCTGACGGAGCTTGGACGCGCAGGCGCACCAACGCACAGCATGCTGGCGGAGCTCGGACGTGCAGGCGCACCAACGCACCGCGAGCTGACGGAGCGTGGACGCGCAGGCGCACCAACGCACAGCATGCTGACGGAGCTTGGACGCGCAGGCGCACCAACGCACCGCATGCTGACGGAGCTCGGACGTGCAGGCGCACCAACGCACCGCATGCTGGCGGAGCGTGGACGTGCAGGCGCACCAACGCACAGCATACTGACGGAGCGTGGACGTGCAGGCGCACCAACGCACAGCATGCTGACGGAGCATGGACGTGCAGGCGCACCAACGCACCGCATGCTGACGGAGCTCGGACGTGCAGGCGCACCAACGCACAGCATGCTGGCGGAGCTCGGACGTGCAGGCGCACCAACGCACCGCATGCTGACGGAGCGTGGACGCGCAGGCGCACCAACGCACCGCATGCTGACGGAGCTAGGACATGCAGGCGCACCAACGCACCGCATGCTGACGGAGCTTGGACGTGCAGGCGCATCAACGCACAGCATGCTGACGGAGCGTGGACGCGCAGGCGCACCAACGCACCGCATGCTGACGGAGCTTGGACGTGCAGGCGCACCAACGCACAGCATGCTGACGGAGCGTGGACGTGCAGGCGCACCAACGCACAGCATGCTGACGGAGCTTGGACGTGCAGGCGCACCAACGCACCGCATGTGACGGAGCGTGGACGCGCAGGCGCACCAACGCGCCGCATGCTGACGGAGCTCGGACGTGCAGGCGCACCAACGCACCGCATGTTGACGGAGCTTGGACGTGCAGGCGCACCAACGCACAGCATGCTGGCGGAGCGTGGACATGCAGGCGCACCAACGTACAGCATGCTGACGGAGCTCGGACGTGCAGGCGCACCAACGCACAGCATGCTGACGGAGCGTGGACGTGCAGGCGCACCAACGCACCGCATGCTGACGGATCGTGGACGTGCAGGCGCACCAACGCACAGCATGCTGGCGGAGCTTGGACGTGCAGGCGCACCAACGCACCGCATGCTGACGGAGCTTGGACGTGCAGGCGCACCAACGCACAGCATGCTGGCGGAGCGTGGACATGCAGGCGCACCAACGTACAGCATGCTGACGGAGCTCGGACGTGCAGGCGCACCAACGCACAGCATGCTGACGGAGCGTGGACGTGCAGGCGCACCAACGCACCGCATGCTGACGGATCGTGGACGCGCAGGCGCACCAACGCACTGCATGCTGACGGAGCTAGGACATGCAGGCGCACCAACGCACTGCATGCTGACGGAGCTCGGACGCGCAGGCGCACCAACGCACTGCATGCTGACGGAGCTCGGACGTGCAGGCGCACCAACGCACAGCATGCTGGCGGAGCTTGGACGTGCAGGCGCACCGACGCACAGCATGCTGACGGAGCTCGGACGTGCAGGCGCACCAACGCACAGCATGCTGACGGAGCTCGGACGTGCAGGCGCACCAACGCACCGCATGCTGGCGGAGCTTGGACGTGCAGGCGCACCAACCTACAGCATGCTGGTGGAGCTCGGACGTGCAGGCGCACCAACGTACAGCATGCTGGCGGAGCTTGGACGCGCAGACGCACCAACGCACAGCATGCTGACGGAGCTTAGACGTGCAGGCGCACCAACGCACAGCATGCTGACGGAGCGTGGACGTGCAGGCGCACCAACGCACCGCATGCTGACTGAGCGTGGACATGCAGGCGCACCAACGTACAGCATGCTGACGGAGCTCGGACGTGCAGGCGCACCAACGCACCGCATGCTGACGGAGCGTGGACGTGCAGGCGCACCAACGCACCGCATGCTGACGGAGCTTGGACGTGCAGGCGCACCAACGCACAGCATGCTGACGGAACGTGGACCTGCAGGCGCACCAACGCACAGCATGCTGACGGAGCTCGGACGTGCAGGCGCACCAACGCACAGCATGCTGACGGAGCTCGGACGTGCAGGCGCACCAACGCACCGCATGCTGGCGGAGCGTGGACGTGCAGGCGCACCAACGCACAGCATGCTGACGGAGCGTGGACGTGCAGGCGCACCAACGCACCGCATGCTGACTGAGCCTGGACGTGCAGGCGCACCAACGCACAGCATGCTGACGGAACGTGGACGTGCAAGCGCACCAACGCACAGCATGCTGACGGAACGTGGACGTGCAGGCGCACCAACACACCGCATGCTGGCGGAGCTTGGACGCGCAGGCGCACCAACGCACAGCATGCTGACGGAGCTTGGACGTGCAGGCGCACCAACGCACAGCATGCTGACGGAACGTGGACGTGCAGGCGCACTAACGCACAGCATGCTGACGGAGCGTGGACGCGCAGGCGCACCAACGCACAGCATGCTGACGGAGCGTGGACGCGCAGGCGCACCAACGCACAGCATGCTGACGGAGCTTGGACGCGCAGGCGCACCAACGCACAGCATGCTGGCGGAGCTCGGACGTGCAGGCGCACCAACGCACCGCGAGCTGACGGAGCGTGGACGCGCAGGCGCACCAACGCACAGCATGCTGGCGGAGCTCGGACGTGCAGGCGCACCAACGCACCGCATGCTGACGGAGCTTGGACGCGCAGGCGCACCAACGCACCGCATGCTGACGGAGCTCGGACGTGCAGGCGCACCAACGCACCGCATGCTGGTGGAGCGTGGACGTGCAGGCGCACCAACGCACCGCATGCTGACGGAGCGTGGACGTGCAGGCGCACCAACGCACAGCATGCTGACGGAGCGTGGACGTGCAGGCGCACCAACGCACCGCATGCTGACGGAGCTCGGACGTGCAGGCGCACCAATGCACAGCATGCTGGCGGAGCTCGGACGTGCAGGCGCACCAACGCACCGCATGCTGACGGAGCGTGGACGCGCAGGCGCACCAACGCACCGCATGCTGACGGAGCTCGGACATGCAGGCGCACCAACGCACCGCATGCTGACGGAGCTTGGACGTGCAGGCGCATCAACGCACAGCATGCTGACGGAGCTTGGACGCGCAGGCGCACCAACGCACCGCATGCTGACGGAGCTTGGACGCGCAGGCGCACCAACGCACAGCATGCTGACGGAGCTCGGACGTGCAGGCGCACCAACGCACCGCATGCTGACGGAGCTCGGACGTGCAGGCGCATCAACGTACAGCATGCTGACGGAGCTTGGACGCGCAGGCGCACCAACGCACCGCATGCTGACGGAGCTTGGACGTGCAGGCGCACCAACGCACAGCATGCTGACGGAGCGTGGACGTGCAGGCGCACCAACGCACAGCATGCTGACGGAGCTCGGACGTGCAGGCGCACCAACGCACAGCATGCTGACGGAGCTTGGACGTGCAGGCGCACCAACGCACCGCATGTGACGGAGCGTGGACGCGCAGGCGCACCAACGCACCGCATGCTGACGGAGCTTGGACGTGCAGGCGCACCAACGCACAGCATGCTGGCTGAGCGTGGACATGCAAGCGCACCAACGTACAGCATGCTGACGGAGCTCGGACGTGCAGGCGCACCAACGCACAGCATGCTGACGGAGCGTGGACATGCAGGCGCACCAACGCACCGCATGCTGACGGATCGTGGACGCGCAGGCGCACCAACGCACTGCATGCTGACGGAGCTAGGACATGCAGGCGCACCAACGCACAGCATGCTGACGGAGCTCGGACGTGCAGGCGCACCAACGCACAGCATGCTGGCGGAGCTTGGACGTGCAGGCGCACCAACGCACAGCATGCTGACTGAGATTGGACGTGCAGGCGCACCAACGTACAGCATGCTGACGGAGCTTGGACGTGCAGGCGCACCAACGCACAGCATGCTGGCGGAGCTTGGACGTGCAGGCGCACCAACGCACAACATGCTGACGGAGCTCGGACGTGCAGGCGCACCAACGCACAGCATGCTGACGGAGCTCGGACGTGCAGGCGCACCAACGTACAGCATGCTGACGGAGCTCGGACGTGCAGGCGCACCAACGCACAGCATGCTGACGGAGCTTGGACGTGCAGGCGCACCAACGCACAGCATGCTGACGGAGCTCGGACGTGCAGGCGCACCAACGCACAGCATGCTGACGGAGCTCGGACGTGCAGGCGCACCAACGCACAGCATGCTGGCGGAGCTCGGACGTGCAGGTGCACCAACGCACCGCATGCTGACGGAGCGTGGACGTGCAGGCGCACCAACGCACAGCATGCTGACAGAGGTTGGACGTGCAAACGCACCAACGCACAGCATGCTGACGGAGCTCAGACGTGCAGGCGCACCAACGCACAGCATGCTGACGGAGCTCGGACGTGCAGGCGCACCAACGCACAGCATGCTGACGGAGCTGCGACGTGTAGGCGCACCAACGCACAGCATGCTGACGGAGCTCGGACGTGCAGGCGCTCCAACGCACAGCATGCTGACGGAGCTGGGACGTGCAGGCGCGCCAATGCACAGCATGCTGACGGAGCTCGGACGTGCAGGCGCACCAACGCACAGCATGCTGACGGAGCTGCGACGTGTAGGCGCACCAACGCACAGCATGCTGACGGAGCTCGGACGTGCAGGCGCACCAACGCACAACATGCTGACGGAGCTTGGACGTGCAGGCGCACCAACGCACCGCATGCTGGCGGAGCTTGGACGTGCAGGCGCACCAACGCACAGCATGCTGACGGAGCTGGGACGTGCAGGCGCACCAACGCACAGCATGCTGACGGAGCTCGGACGTGCAGGCGCACCAACGCACAACATGCTGACGGAGCTTGGACGTGCAGGCGCACCAACGCACCGCATGCTGGCGGAGCTTGGACGCGCAGGCGCACCAACGCCCCGCATGCTGGCGGAGCTTGCTCCGGCCGTGACGGAAAAAAAAGAAAATCAGACCCGTTTTCACGCTCAGGGAGAAGACCTCCAGTTGCCCTGTCGCAACAGCGAAAAATCGCAAAATAGGCAACAAGCCCTATCGCTGTTTCTGGCACATTATTTCCTTAAGAAGAAGTGCGATGTTGACGGCGTCGGCCGAAAGGGAACGACTGAAAGGTAAGTCCTGTGTTGCATGCTGCAATCCCAGCAGCAATCCCGGGCTGCACAGTGGTTAGCACAATTGCTGCAGATCCAGGGTCCCAGGTTCGATACCCGGCTTGGGTCACGGTCTGTGCGGAGTCTGCACGTTCTCCCCATGTGCGTGTGGGTTTCCTCCGGGTGCTCCGGTTTCCTCCCACAGTCCAAAGACGTGTAGGTTAGGTGGGATTCATGCTGAATTGCCCTTCGTGTCCAAAATTGCCCTTTCTGTTGGTTTAGGGGGATAGGGTGGGGGGGGTGGGTTTGGGTAGGGTGCCCTTTCCAAGAGCCGGCGCAGACTCGATGGGCCGAATGGCCTCCTTCTGCACTGTAAATTCTATGAACGGATGCCCTCGCAGGAAGGGGGTTGGGTTCGCCGCCCAAGCACAAGGAGCGGACCACACTATCAGAGCGGACACGCAGGCCGTGCGTTACTGAGGGAGCGCTGCGCTGCCGGAGGAAGAGCTAAACCGAGGCCGTGTCCGCTCTCTCAGCTGAACGTCAGAGGTCCCGTGCCGCCCTTTCACGGAGCAGCACCCGAGGCCAATCTTTGCCGCTCGACCAACACCGAGAAAACAGATTCTTTCTCCTCAGTAAGTTGCTGAACTGAAATAAGGAACTGGGAACCTGTAACAATACTGAAAATGCAAAACAAAAACAGAAAACGCTCAGAGGGTCATTGGGCACCTGTGAAGGGAAATTACTGTGTTTAAATCGCAGGATACTGCTTCCAAAGGTGAGTAACATAGCAAATAGGTGCAGGAGTAGGCCATTCGGCCCTTCGAGCCTGCACCACCATTCAATATAGTCACGGCTGATCATCAAATTCAGTGTCCCACTCCCGCTTTCTCTCCATACCCCTTTAGCCGCAAGGGCCACGTCCAGCTCCCTCTTGAATATATCCAACGAACTGGCCCCAACAGCTTTATGTGGTAGAGAGTTCCACAAGGTCCCAACTCTCTGAGGGAAGAGGTTCTTCCTCATCTCAGTCCGGAATGGCTTACCCCTTATTCTTAGGCTGTGACCCCTAGTTCCCGACGCCCCCAACATCGGGAACATTCTTCCCGCATCTAGCCTGTCCAGTCCCATCAGAATTTTATATGTCTCTGATATCCCCCCTCATTCTTCTAAACTCCAGAGAGAGTACAAGCCCAGTCGATCCTGTCTGTCCTCACGTCATGGTACCTGCATATTAATCTCCCCTTTTCTCTTCACAGATGTCGACTTAACTCTTGTCTTCCTGCATCTTTTTAAAAGAATGTTTTCAAATGCAACGGGGGATTAAATTCACGGCGCCACATCAAGCGTCCAAGCCAAGGAGGGGCGGCATGTGGCGCAGTGGTTAGCACTGGGGCTGCGGCGCTGAGGACCCGGGTTCAAATCCCGGCCCTGGGTCACTGTCCGTGCGGAGTTTGCACATTCTCCCCGTGTCTGCGTGGGTTTTACCCCCACAACCCAAAGATGGATTGATTAGGTGGATTGGCCACGCTAAATTGCCCCTTGATTGGAAAAAATAAATAAACAAATGGATACTTTGAATTTATATTTTTAAAAAAACATCCAAGCCAAGGGAAGCAGTTTTACAAACTCAAATGTCTGTGAAAATACACTCATACACATGGGCAATTCTGAGGCAAAATGCTTGGGGAATGAACCTGATAGGTTAGAAGTATGGGCTTAAATGGGGTGCTCTTTCCAAGAGCTGGTGCAGACTCGATGGGTAAGTTCTATGATTTGTGGAGAAGAGGAGGGACTCTGGAGAACATCATAAGGACTAAAGTATGTCGACCCAACATTGCGCTAAGTAGAAGTGTGCACTGAAGTGCAGACCAGTCCCATGATATCACAAAAACGAAAGTAAACACTGAACTTGTCGTCATCCGTACTCCTCTCACAGACAGTTTAAATCAGAGCCTTTAGTTAATATCAACTCTAGCTGTTCATATTAAACGATCTTGGGATTCTGGTTTGGCCAATAAGATTACTAACAGTCCTTTCCGAACTCACAAAATTCAAACAAGGAAAAGAAGTGGGAAACATATGCATGCACAGGTAGTACTCGACTTGCATTGGCTGGGGCCTAGGGCCTATAATAATTGAGATCACAGCCTCTCCGGGCCGGGGCTCTGGCGTGCCTCCTCCGGGCTGGGCTAGGCCGAGGCTCTGGCATGCCTCCTCCGGGCTGGGCTGGGCCGAGGCTCTGTCGAGCCTCCTCCGGGCTGGGCTAGGCCGAGGCTCTGGCGTGCCTCCTCCGGGCTGGGCCAGGGCTCTGGCGTGCCTCCTCCGGACTGGGCTAGGCCGAGGCTCTGGCGTGCCTCCTCCGGGCTGGGCCGGTGCTCTGGCGAGCCTCCTCCGGACTGGGCTAGGCCGAGGCTCTGGCGTGCCTCCTCCGGGCTGGGCTAGGCCGAGGCTCTGGCGTGCCTCCTCCGGGCTGGGCCGGTGCTCTGGCGAGCCTCCTCCGGGCTGGGCTAGGCCTAGGCTCTGGCGTGCCTCCTCCGGGCTGGGCTGGGGCTCTGGCGAGCCTCCTCCGGGCTGGGCTGGGGCTCTGGCGAGCCTCCTCCGGGCTGGGCTAGGCCGAGGCTCTGGCGTGCCTCCTCCGGGCTGGGCCAGGGCTCTGGCGTGCCTCCTCCGGACTGGGCTAGGCCGAGGCTCTGGCGTGCCTCCTCCGGGCTGGGCCAGGGCTCTGGCGTGCCTCCTCCGGACTGGGCTAGGCCGAGGCTCTGGCGTGCCTCCTCCGGGCTGGGCTAGGCCGAGGCTCTGGCGTGCCTCCTCCGGGCTGGGCTAGGCCGAGGCTCTGGCGTGCCTCCTCCGGGCTGGGCCGGTGCTCTGGCGAGCCTCCTCCGGACTGGGCTAGGCCGAGGCTCTGGCGTGCCTCCTCCGGGCTGGGCTAGGCCGAGGCTCTGGCGTGCCTCCTCCGGGCTGGGCCGGTGCTCTGGCGAGCCTCCTCCGGGCTGGGCTAGGCCTAGGCTCTGGCGTGCCTCCTCCGGGCTGGGCTGGGGCTCTGGCGAGCCTCCTCCGGGCTGGGCTGGGGCTCTGGCGAGCCTCCTCCGGGCTGGGCTAGGCCGAGGCTCTGGCGTGCCTCCTCCGGGCTGGGCCAGGGCTCTGGCGTGCCTCCTCCGGACTGGGCTAGGCCGAGGCTCTGGCGTGCCTCCTCCGGACTGGGCTAGGCCGAGGCTCTGGCGTGCCTCCTCCGGGCTGGGCCGGTGCTCTGGCGAGCCTCCTCCGGGCTGGGCCGAGGCTCTGGCGTGCCTCCTCCGGACTGGGCTAGGCCGAGGCTCTGGCGTGCCTCCTCCGGGCTGGGCTAGGCCGAGGCTCTGGCGTGCCTCCTCCGGGCTGGGCCGGTGCTCTGGCGAGCCTCCTCCGGGCTGGGCCGAGGCTCTGGCGTGCCTCCTCCGGGCTGGGCTGGGCCGGGACTCTGGCGAGCCTCCTCCGGGCTGGGCTGGGGCTCTGGCGAGCCTCCTCCGGGCTGGGCCGGGGCTCTGGCGAGCCTCCTCCGGGCTGGGCTTGGCTGAGGCTCTGGCGTGCCTCCTCCGGGCTGGGCCGAGGCTCTGGCGAGCCTCCTCCGGGCTGGGCTTGGCTGAGGCTCTGGCGAGCCTCCTCCGGGCTGGGCTGGGGCTCTGGCGAGCCTCCTCCGGGCTGGGCTGGACCGGGGCTCTGTCATACCTCCTCTGGGCTGGGGCTCTGGCGAGCCTCCTCCGGGCTGGGCCGGGACTCTGGCGAGCCTCCTCCGGGCTGGGCTGGGGCTCTGGCGAGCCTCCTCCGGGCTGGGCCGGGGCTCTGGCGAGCCTCCTCCGGGCTGGGCTTGGCTGAGGCTCTGGCGTGCCTCCTCCGGGCTGGGCCGAGGCTCTGGCGAGCCTCCTTCGGGCTGGGCTGGGGCTCTGGCGAGCCTCCTCCGGGCTGGGCTTGGCTGAGGCTCTGGCGTGCCTCCTCCGGGCTGGGCCGAGGCTCTGGCGAGCCTCCTCCGGGCTGGGCTGGGGCTCTGGCGAGCCTCCTCCGGGCTGGGCTGGGGCTCTGGCGAGCCTCCTCCGGGCTGGGCTGGACCGGGGCTCTGTCATACCTCCTCTGGGCTGGGGCTCTGGCGAGCCTCCTCCGGGCTGGGCTGGGGCTCTGGCGAGCCTCCTCCGGGCTGGGCTGGACCGGGGCTCTGTCATACCTCCTCTGGGCTGGGGCTCAGGTGAGCCTCCTCCAGGCTGGGCCGGGGCTCTGTAATGCCTCCTCCAGGCCGGGGCTCTGGCGAGCCTCCTCTGGGCCGGGGCTCTGGCGAGCCTCCTCCGGGCTGGGCCGAGGCTCTGGCGAGCCTCCTCCGGGCTGGGCTGGGGCTCTGGCGAGCCTCCTCCGGGCTGGGCTGGGGCTCTGGCGAGCCTCCTCCGGGCTGGGCTGGGGCTCTGGCGAGCCTCCTCCGGGCTGGGCCGGGCCATGGCTCGGATGGCGGGGACACTGGCTGCCCCCTGTCCATTAGTGTTAATTGGCTGGAGATGAGACTTCCACCCCCTCGTTCCGGCAGCTTTGCTGTTGCAGCAGTGCTGGCAGCATCAATGGCCAATCAATGGCCAGGACTGGGATAACAATTAGACCCCAGATTCTGAATCCTGGACTGCAGAACCGGTGGGCGGTGTCAGGGCGGGGTGGACACTGGACGGTTGGAATAGACTCCTGATGGAGAGGTCGGGGGTGTGGGGGACCTGCAGGAGTCCTTGTGTGTTAGGGGTTGGGTGGGGGGGTGGAAGCATTGGAAGGCCATTTGAAGAACTTTATGGGCCCACCCGACCTGCTGATGGGAGAGGAGGGGGGGACGCATATCCGATTCTGCCCCTTAGGTCAATATTATAGATGGACCTGCATCATGATGGAGGAGGTCAAACTCACCGAGCATTGCAAAACTCCCATGGTTGTAACTTTACCCCAAAATTCAATGTGACTTTCCCGTGGTGCGGATGTTAATCAAAGTGCTGGGATTCAGAGCTGAAAGACGAAAGTGGGAGGCAGAATGTAAAATACCACAAGCAACTTTTGCAACTTGTCGTCACCATCAAGTCACTTTCCATAATTCCTGAGAGTGACTCACAACCTCAACCCCAGCTTGTTTTTCATCAGCGACTCAGCATCCTTGTACGATAAGCAGTCTCCCCTTGAGCAACAATTGGGAGCTTTGGCACAGGTTGCTGGCATTTTGCTACCAAGTAAAATGTGACGCCCAACCGCACAAGATTAAAAACAAAACAACTTGCGGATTGTGAAATCTGACATAAAAACAGAAAATGCCGGGAAAATGTGGCAGGTCTGGCAGCATCTGTGGAGTGGACTTCTTCAGGAACCGTGTGAGGTGTTGTCAGGAGAAAGGTTGGTTTAATTGAGCATTGTGAAATATGGAAGGAGAGGTGTAGGAAGGCTTCAGGCCTAGCCAGCCGAGGGGCAGCACGGCGAATGCAAGGATAACGAAAATAGGAGATGCACAGGAGGCAGGAATTATGAGGAACGCGGAGATCTCGGAGGGTCTTGGGGCTGGAGTAGGTTACAGAGATGGAGAGGGGTGAAGCCATGGAGGGATCTAAACGCAAGGAATTTGAAAACTGAGGCGCTACAGTGCTGGGAGCTGACATAGGTCAGCGAGCGGAGGGGTTCAACTGGAAAACGGGAGTGTTAATCTGGAGTTTCCACATTTCAACAAAATTACGGGAGAAGAAACATCCCTTATATTTCTCTGCATCGCCCTAGAACTCAGTATTACAGATTTATCCTTTGCCACAATACAGAATTGGAAAGGGGTGTGCATGTTCGCAGCGATATACCAGTACCTGCTGTTGGGTCCATTCACCAGGCATGGCAGATGGCATTTTATGATACCAATCACCTCACTGTGACGTCTGAAGCTCAGTGTTGTTAGGAAGCCCTTGCCAATAACTCTCCACTAGCAACCCTTCCTGTATCCATCTGCATGTATTTCTAAGCAGCGGATTACTAAATTGACGGCAGCATTAAGGGCATAAACAGAAGTGGCACACTGGCCCCGCTAACACTCCCGTCCATTCAACACGTCAGATTTATACATCACTCGGGAAAACAAACAGGAGCCAAGTCAACACATAATCTAACTCTGTTTGGCTGCTTATATGTATAATGGCACAAAAATTCAAGTTGGTTTTTTTTGGGCTGGTTTCCAAAGTTCACCAGCACGATGCATAAACTTTTTAACCGCCCCCCCCCATCCCTCCTTGGTGGCTGGCTGTCTTCCTGGATCGAGCCCTGCAGACGGAGTCTGGACCATTGTTCATCAACATTTCAGGCAAATAAAGATCAATATACCTCTTCCCCTGCACCCCCGTGGCTCAAATCTAAGCCTGGCTCCTCAGAACAAGGCCGTTGTTTGATGAGAGCTGCCAAAGTAATACGATCATATTATCAGTAATAATATGGTAAAATATAATGCTCAGTAATTATACACAATCAGTATTAATGTGGTAATATAATCAGAACTATGCTTCACATATGCACTGATTTAAAAAAAATTCTTCTGGAACATCTCCCATGGTATTTCTCCAGCGGGAGCCTAGGTTCTGAACAACAATTTGCTTTTATCAGCACCTTTAACATAGCAAAACACCCCAAGATGCTTCACAAAGGCGTTTCGCCAAAACTGCTTTATTATCAACATCCTGGGGGTTACCATTAACCAGAAACAGAAGTGGACGGACCATATAAATACTGTGGTTGCAGGGTAGGTCTGAGGCGGAAAATTCTGCAGCGAGTAATTCACCTCCTTGACTTGCCAAAGCCTGCCCACCATCCACAAGGCACAAGTCAAGAGTGTGATGGAATACTCGCCCCTTCCTGGATGAGCGCAGCTCCAACAGCACTCCAGAGGTTTGATGCCATCTCGGACAAAGTAGCCCGCTTAATTGGTACCCCATTCACATTCGCTCTCTCCACCGGTGGCAATAGTGTGTACCATCTACAAGATGCACAGCGGGAACTCACCGAGGCTCCTTCAACAGCACCTTCCAAACCCACATCTGCGATCATTTAGAAGGATGGGTCAGAATCCTGGCGCTCCCTCCCTAACAGCACCATGGATGTACCTACACCACACAGGCTGCAGAGAGGCAAGAAGGCAGCTTACCACCACCTTATCAAGGGCAATTAGAGATGGGCAATAAATGCTGGCCCTTGAATGACTAAAGAGACTAAGCTACATAGGGGTACTCAGTAAGAGGATTAAATGCTTGGTCAAAGATGGAGGGGTTTGAGGAATGATTTTTGTTATTCGTTCATGGGATGTGGGCGTCGCTGGCAAGGCCAGCATTTATTGCCCATTCCTGAAGGTATTTAAGAGTCAACCGCATTGCTTTGGTTCTGGGGTCACATGTAGGCCAGACCAGGTAAGGATGACAGATTTCCTTCCCCAAAGAACATTAGTGAACCAGATGGGATTTTACGACAATCGTTTCATGGTCATCTTTTAATTCCAGATTTTTTTTTTTTTGAATTCAGATTTCACCACCTTGCCGTAGCGGGATTCAAACCTGGCTCCCCAGAGAATGACTCTGGGTCTCTGGATTACTAGTCCAGCGACAATACCACTCCGCCACTGCCTACCCTTGAATGTACAGGTATTCCAAAGCTTAGGGCCTAGAGGCAAGGAAAGCACATTCACCAACGGCGGAGCAATTAAAATCTGGGATTTAGAATGCAGATGTCTCCGAGGTTTTGTAGGACATGGAGGAGTTTGGAGACACAGGGAAGAGCAAGGCCAGGGAGGGAACATAAGGAAGGGAAGAGCAAGGCCAGGGAAGCAAAATAAAGGATGCAGTTTTAAACTAAAGGTGTGACCGGACCAGCGAGCATAGAGTGATGGGTGAACAGGGCTTATTCTAAGTCAGGACACAGGCAGCAGAACTATGGGTCAGCTCAAGTTCCTGTTGTACAGTTGCAGTCTTCAGCTGCCAATATATGTTCAGTTTGGTCTGTCCCCTTTAAAGGCCACTACCCCTTGTGCACAAGTGGGTTACACAGAGAACTGCAGCTGCCACTGCTTTCCATGTACCAGGTCGGCACGATAGCACAGTGGTTAGTACAGTTGCTTCACAGCTCCAGGGTCCCAGGTTCGATTCCCGGCTTGGGTCGCTGTCTGTGCGGAGTCTGCACGTTCTCCCCGTGTTTGCGTGGGTTTCCTCCGGGTGCTCCAGTTACCTCCCACAGTCCAAAGATGTGCAGGTTAGGTGGATTGGCCATGCTAAATTCCCCTTTAGTGTCCAAAAGAGTTGGGTGGGTTGCGGGGATAGGTTGAAGGTGTGGGCTTGAGTGGGGTGCTCTTTCCAAGGGCCGGTGCAGACTCAATGGGCCGGATGGCCTCTTTCTGCACTGTAAATTCTATGCTCCATCATTCCAAGATCTAGGTCAGAGTATCCAGCGTGATATGACCAAATTTCCTTCTCTATTTCTAAGGCCTACATCTGTTGACAAAGTTGCGACACTTTGAAATGTGACACCATACACAATGAACCTTATGGCCTGTGTCGCTGACCTCCACAGGCGAACCATCGAGTGGCCAAAGAAAGCAAGAGAGCCAGTAAATGCCCACTAGAACACAAGGTAAAATCAACAGCGGCTTTCGTTTTGAGCAAAAGTGGGTAAATAGTTTTGCTCGCCTCACCCCCAAGGTCAAGAACGAGGTTTGGTTGGCAAACGGGTTATCAATTTAAGCAGCCACCCGGTGTCGACGTTTACTCAGGGCAAACCTGGATGCTTGGGGATTTGCCGCGACGATGGAAATCATTTGAAACCTCACCCAGCCTTGCAAGACCTGACGTCAGAAGGACGAGTCAGTCGAAAAGAGCTGTCCATGGTCCTGTCCCCCTCTCCTGAAAGTCTTACAGGTCGAGGTATGCTGTTGCTGATTGAATAGACCAGGGGGCCGGGATATTTTGTGGCACAACTGCAAGAGCTAGAAATAAAGACATACAGCATAACAGACCAAGCTCATTCCCTTCTGCTGCTAACTTAAACAGTCCTGAAAATGGCACTCCAGAATATCAATCTAATTGAGGTGGATATATTTTTTTCATTCTCTCATGGAAATATGGGGGTCACTGGCAGGGCCAGCATTTGTTGCCCATCCCTAAGTTAACCCTTGGAACCCAGTAGCTTGCTGGGCCGTTTCAGAGGGTGGTTAAGAGTTAACCACATTGCTGTGGGCCTGGAGCCACTTGTAGGCCAGACGGGGCGAGGGTGGCAGATTTCCTTTCCCAAAGGACATTAGTGAACCAGGTGAGGGTTTCCCCATCCCACCCACCCCCCAACATGGGGTGGCACAGTGGTTAGTTAGCACTGCTGCCTCACAGCTCCAGTGACCAGGGTTCAATTCCGGTCTCGGGTGACTTGTCTGTGTGGAGTTTGCACGTTCTCCCCGTGTCTGCGTGCGTTTCCTCCGGGTGCTCCGGTTTCCTCCCACAGTCCAAAGATGAGCAGGTTAGGTGGATTGGCCGTGCTCAATTTGTCCGCTGCTGTCCAAAAAGGGTTAGGGGGGGATTTATGGGGTTATCATAGAATTTACAATGCAGAAGGAGGCCATTCGGCCCATTGAGTGTGCACCGGCTCTTGGAAAGAGCGCCCTACCCAAGGTCAACACCTCCACCCTATCCCCATAACCCAGTAAACCCACCCAACATTAAGAGTGGGGTTACCCTTATGGGGATAGGGTGGGGGTATGGGCCTTGGCAGAGTGCTCTTTCAGAGTGGCGGTCTAGTGTCGATGGACCGAATGGCCTCCTTCTGCACCGGAGGGATTCTTTTCTATGAGAATAGACATGAACGCAGTTTTTAATCCATGGTTCATTGGGTGGTAAGTAAAATGGCCGGTGTGGTTCTGAGCCATACGGATCAAAAGTATGATCCTTGATCCATTGCGGGCCTGGCTACACCAGCCTTGTGCGACTTAACATTGGCCTCTGCGTTCTTGGGCAAAATATTAGCTTCCCGGAAGCCCTCACTTCCCGCGAGTGTCCGCGAGTGTGCGCGCGCGTGTGGATATTGGAACGCCAGCTAATTGGCCTCGTCTCTGCGGCTCCATAACGGTGTACTGATCCTCACTGCCCAGGCTCAACTTGAAGAACATTGGCCCTTGGGCAGGGTCCCGACACCACAGCATTTGCCGGAACCTTCTGAACAGGCGGAGATACACAAAATTAGCGATAACAAAAATAAAATCAATCACGGCAACCTGTGAACAGTTTACACATTGGTTCGGTCAGTGGTGGCCGAGCCAACTAACGACAGCATTTGTTTTCAGTGCACTGACCAGATCATGAAAGACCTGAAAAGCCCACGACAAAAGATTTCAAAGCCTCCGCTTTGATTTTGCAAAGTGGGAATTCAGTGAAATGCAAGCCCGGCTGGCTATTTTGTTTCTCTCAGCCTAACACTTTGCTGATATGTATCCTGTCGGGAGAGACACAGGAGCTGGGAATTCAGTCTCAGTTTACAGGCAGGCCAAACCTTTTCAGGAAGAGCCTTCCGAAGACTCGGAGGGGAAAGGAATGTTGCCTCAAATCCGGTTTAAATGGGGGCGACCCCGCTGCAGATTACCGCTGATAGCGGGGGGGAGGGCACCTTCCGTCGGCAAAGACAACTTACATTTATATAGCACCTTTAGTGCAATGAAACATCCCGAGATGCTTCACTGGAACATTACAAAACACTGAGTCACGTGAGGAGATATTGGATCGGATAACCACAAGTGTGGACAAAAGTGTGTCTTAAGGAGCGTCCTAAAGGTGAAGAGCGAGGGGACGAGGCGGAGAGGTGTAATGAGGGAATTTGCGAGCTTCCGTGCGCAGCCGCCAATGGTGGAGGGGTTAAAATTGAGGATGCACGAGCGGCCAGAAATAGGGGAGCACAGATACCTCAGAGGCCTGTGGGATTGGAGCAGATTACAGAGACCGGGAGGAGCAAGGCACGGCAGAAATTGGAAAACCAGGATGAGAATTTTATAATCAGGGTGTTGCTCGAAAGGGAGGCAACGGACCTCAGCGAGCACAGGGGTGACAGGGGAACTGCGGTTGCTGTGAGTTCAGGCACGGCAGCAAACGTTTTGGGTGACCGTAGATTTACGGAGGGCAGAAGGTAGGAGACCAAGCCATTGGTGGGAGCATCAGTTAAGTCCTTTCTTGGCTCACGGCGCGGAGGGCCCAGGTTCGATCCCGATCCCGGATCACTGTCCATGTGGGACAACCAGGGGAACTCGGCTCAGATTTCCCAAGCACCAATTCCTATAAGATAGAGAATCAGGAGGGCCCCGAGCAGGGAATTCCTGCCAGCTTTTCTAGGTGGCTACCCCTTCTGGTTAAAAGCACAGAGCCGGTCGGTCAATGGCAATTTTAAAATCGCCACGGTTACGCATTTCTGAAGGAGCAGAGATAGTTTGTGAAAATCTGCTCTTAGCAACTGGGTTGAGCAGAGGTTGCAGTTCAGGACTCGCCAGTTACAAATCGCTGAATGTCTCTCTCTCTCAAGACACATACGTGCACACGTGCTTCACACAGCCAACCCCCAGGCCAAAACCTTGCAAATAATAATAAAAAAAACACTAGCAGATCCTGCGTACGGGAAGATAATGGAACACCCTGCGCAGTTGGGAAGGCAACCCAGCTGCTGCAACTCACCCTTGACTTCGCCTCAGCGATTAGCTGAAAAGCGTGCCACAGTTGTAACTGCAGGGTTCGATCCCGGCCGCCCGCGGGTCACTGTCCGTGTGGGGTTTGCACATTCTCCCTGTGTCTGCGTGGGTCTCACCCCCACAACCCAAAATGATGTGCAGGGTAGGTGGATTGGCTACGCTAAACTGCACCGTAATTGGAATAAAAAGAATTGGGTGCTGTAAACTGACAAATAAAAATAAACAGTTGTATCTGCTGCCACTGAAAACAAAAAAGGGTGTTTGCTGAGCGGCACCGTGAAATTCTTCGTTAATGTGATGCAGGCCGCCTCGGTTGGAAGTAGTTGCCCGTTTGGTCCAACCAAATCAAATAAGCAAGTGTGACCAATGTACACACACATTTCCTTTATTTGTACACCGTTCCGACTTGCCCAGTTTGCAAGTAACAAAATACTGGGTCCTTTAGAAAAACAATCAAAGAAGCTTGTGATCTGAGTGACCCTGCTGGACCTCTGCCTGGGTGATCAGAGACTAGTGCTCCAACGAGCTGTGCGCAAAACCGACTCTCGGTTACGACCCCAAGAGGGAAACGGGCAAATCATTTGTTGAAAAAAAGGACGCTAAAATTATAAGAAAGAGTAAACCAGGTGAAAAATAGCGCTCAGAATGAACACTTCATTTGCCGAACAAGCTCTTGCGCACAGCAGCTTATGAGCGCAATCTTATCCGGCAATCTCTTTTGCTTTAACACAATAAACATTTATTGCGGAGTCTCGACACTGTACAAATGATTCAAGCGATGTCAATTACCTAGATCAGTCGAATACATTACAACATCCTTGCAAGGCATTGCTAGGCGAGCACAGACACATTTATTGGTGGGACCGGAGGTCTGCTACTTCGTTGAAACTACAGTGGTAGCCCTGGCTGTGGGAGAGCCAGCCAAAGATCTAGCAGGGGACAAACCTCTGGAGCCCAGGTCGCATTACGAAGAAGCGGCATCAGGCTCTGCCGCCTTTCTACAAGGGCTGAAATGGTATTTCCGGGGTCTTCCACTTCCCTCTCACATTGGCAGCACGGTAGCATAGTGGTTAGCACAATTGCTTCACAGCCCCAGGGTCCCAGGTTCGGTTCCCAGCTTGAGTCACTGTCTGTGCGGAGTCTGCACGTTCTCCCCGTATCTGTGTCGGTTTCCTCCGGGTGCTCCGGTTTCTTCCCATAAGTCCCGAAAGACGTGCTTTTAGGTAATTTGGACATTCTAAATTCTCCCTCTGTGGAACCGAACAGGAGCCGGAATGTGGTGATGAGGGGATTTTCACAGTAACTTCATTGCAGTGTTAATGTAAGCCGACTTGTGACAATAAAGATTATTATTATAATATCGTGGGCGTACAGGGTACCTACCTCAGGATTTCTGCCCACCTGCCCTAGCTAGGCTCAGCTCTTGTCCATTAAAAGTTGCTGTGGTCCCGCTCGGATTTATCCACTGATTGCTGTGGCCCCTGAATCCCCTTCATGTACGGGCTGCCCACTACAGGTATCAAAGTGATGGCATTGCAGTAATTTGGGGCAGAGGCCAGTGTTGCTGGGCATGGACAGACAGAGCTTCAACTCTAACCTATTACCACCAGCCAAAGGGAAATCCCCGACGTTGGGCTTTTTGAGTTCACCCATTGCACCAGAATCAGCAGTATCGCTGGCGGGCCTCCCATGACGAGGGTCCTTTTTATTTTGCGTGAATCACAGAACACCTAGTGTGCAGAAGGAGACTATTCAGCCCATCGAGTCTTCACCAACCCTCTGAAAGAGCCCCCACCCAGGTCCACTCCCCCACCTCATCCCCGTAACCCTGACACCACACCTAACCATTGGACACTAAGGGGCAATTTAGCGTGGCCAATCCACCTAACCTGCACATCTGGACTGTGGGAGGAAACCGGAGCACCCGGAGGAAACCTATGCAGAGACGGGGAGAACGTGCAGACTCTGCACAGATAGTGACCCAAGCCGGGAATCGAACGTGGGACCCTGGAGCTGTGAAGCAACAGTGCTAACCACTGTGCTGCCGTGCCCCCTTTAAACCTTGAAACAAGGAGCAGCGATGCATGTCCAGTTCTGGACAGCATCACACTAGGAAACAAGCTCGGGCAGAGAGAGGACTGGCTCATCCGAAGCATACCCACTGGGCATATGTCAGCTCTGATGAAAGAACACGGACCTGGAACATTCACGGTTTTTCTCCCCACGAATGCCACCGGTTGTGGAAATGCAATCTTCTAACTGGCCTGCCATATTCATGCAACTGTGCCAGGAGGCAAGCACTGTAGGCTGCCATTTCCAGCCAGATCAATAAAGCATCTCACAAGACACTGATGAAGGCTGCAGTTTCCGCACACAAATCACTGTCTGACCTGCTGAGTATTTCCAGTGCCCGCTGTTTATATTTCAGACTTCCAGCATCCACAGTATTGTCCATTGGGCATGTCGGATGGCTCGGAATGAGTTGTCTTTGCAGTTGCTTTGCGGTGCTGTGTAATCTGCCCTGTAAATGAGGCCGACGCAAGCAGCCCAGAATATGGAAGAGACCCTTTGCACCTGGAACAAAACGTAGGGTGCACTGGACCAGGATCGATGGTTCACACACAGTTGGTGTGGTGCGGGGGCAGGGAAACAAGCTAAATGAAGAGCGTGTGTAAAACCGCACTTCAGACAGTCACGAGATCGCATGGTTTCTTTCAAACTCTCCATTGACAAAAGGGAGACGAGACTGACCGCCGTTCACCTCTCCTCAGCCACTTGTCTCGTGCTACCCTCTACTCTCCTGATAGCACGGAGCACAGGGCTAAGGAGGCTGCCCCACAAGTGCTGGCCCCTCTCCATCCATCTCACCCGTTTGATAAAGCAATGCAATGTTTGGCCAATACTCCAGCCTTCCAGTGCCGGAGGGAGTGGCTGGATAGTTAGGAAAGGCAAGGCTGTTGATTTCCTCGCACGCTGAAGTCAAGTGTAGCGTCCCATCGTCGCCTTTCCTGACACAGCACAGAGCAACAGCAAACCGCTTGGTTATTTTAACTTCAATGTTAAGCAAAGAAAGTCCAGCAGCGGGATTCTCCATCGGCTGACCCCAAAAGTGGGAAACGCAATTGGGTGGAGAATCGGTTCCGACACCAAAATCACAGCGGGCGGCGATCTGACACCAAACGCAATTCTCCGTCGCCTTGCCAGCAGCGCCAATGCTCTCTGGAACGTACGTACAGTAAACACGGTTCGCATAGCGGGTCTGACCTGGTATTCTCCGGGGCCTCCGCCATTACTGCCGCTGATGGGCTGAACTCCCGCACAATTCACTTGTGCTTCGAAAAATCGTGAAACCGCCGCCGTGGCTCACGGGGGGGGGGGGGGGGGGGGGGTAGGGAGTGTGCCCATCATCGCCATCATTTGCTGACAGTTGTGCCGCTGGCTGGAGGTGGGTGGGGGGGGGGGGGGGGGCTTCTGCCAGGGCTGGGGGGAGTGGCCAGGAGGTGGGCTGTGGGGTCGGGGTGGACGGGCACGGAGCACCATTGCCGCAGCCTGCCAGGCAGCCATGCAGCCGCTGACTGCCCGCTGTGATGTAGGGCCGCAGGTCATATGGATATCCCCCCCCCCAGGGCATCCCCCTTTGTGCCCTTTGGCCCCAGCCAATCCATCAGCAGGATGGGCGCGCTCCAGCACAACCAGTGCCATCTTGTTGGCTGGGGTGAGTGTGTGTGGGAGTGTAATGTGTACGTGCGGCGGCAGCCTGTCGGTCTGCTGAGTATCAATTGCAAATCCGGCGCCTTTTCTCATTGGAATCGATTGCGTTCCACGTGGCGCCGGTTCTAGCCCCTTAACAATCGCTGAATCGGTGCGGCTAATTGAGTCTGCACCGACCCTCTGAAAATGCACCCTACCCAGGCCCACTCCCCCGCTATCCCTGTAACCGCACCTAACCTTTTGCGCACCAAGCAACAATTTAGCATGGCCAATCCATCGAACCTGCACATCTTTGGAGTGTGGGAGGAAACTCGGAGGCACGGGGGAGAATGTGCAGACTCCGCACAGTCACTCACCCGAGGTTGGAATTGAACCCGGGTCCCTGGAGCTGTGAAGAAGCAGTGCTAACCACTGTGCCGCCGTTCTCCAAGAAGTCACCTTCGCAAGTGGAGATACTTCGAACAAGCAGAGTATGATCAGAGAGGCAAAACAAGGTCTGAGAGATGGTGTGCCAGTCACAGTGGCATCTCTTTATAATTGTGGCTTCAGGCAAGTCTGTCACAGTGCTCCTTATTTCAAAACCAAAACTTCAACGTGAGATTGGGATATGTTGCTCCTTCTATCCGCTTCTCAATCCATCTCTAACTTTGGCCAGAACGGTGGATGGAGCCAATCCAACATACATCAAACCACATTGCTTAAACAAGAGCTGTGATAGCATCTCCTGCCAGTACAGATCACTCGAACAACTCTGGGTAAGTGAGGGTCAAGTCATCAACCATCTCCCATCCATTGCAGCGGCAAGATCGAATATAAGCCCCCGTGTAGCAATGGAGTCAGAAAACGACAGGTACAGGAGGAGGCCATTCAGCCCCTCGAGTCTGTTCCATCCATCTGGGTTCTGAGTGTGACCCATGAGGCATTTGTTGTCCGTTGCCCACGCACAGGGCTGTCACATTCCGTTGAGTTCCATCCGCACTGTTTTCTTGTCCTGCCGGTTATGACTAAAGTGATTCGCACGTAAAGCAACGCGGGTGAAGCGAGGTGCGTGCTGATTGCTCACAACATTGACCGTGAGAGCCGTGCACTCCCTCTGCGTCCAAAGTGCAAATATTTCTTTTGAATTTGATGACCGTTCGATTGATATATGAATGATTAAGCATTTTCTGTGGCTCGTTATCAAATATTCAGCGTGTGTTAAATGTATTTAATCTTATTCATGGATTCATGGTGTGAACAAGCCTGATTTCAATCTTGTGGCTCACTGAGATGAAGGAGGGACACTCACACAGCCCACTCACCGGTCTAGGTTGCCTATTGCTGGTCCAGATCATCACTGCACTGGGCCTGAACAACATGATGCCCTTGCCCAGCGAGAACAAAAAGGTTATTGATCGCAATCTTGGAAATTTCAATTAATGCGGCAATGGAGGTAGGGGTAAAAGTCATTGAGGTTTTCATTACTCCTCGTATAGAAAGGACCCTGGCTAACTTTCCAATCGCTTCCTTAGGAAATGAATTCCAGAGTATGGGGGCCATGATGGCTACAGGCACGGGAAGGGGGGTAACAGTCTAGAATCAGAGAAGCATAGGGCTTTGGAGGATGGCAGGGCTGGAGGAGGCTGAGGGGAGGAAAGGCCATTAAGGGATTGCAACAAGGGGCCGGGTCAGAAATCCTTTGAATGCCACAGCATTCTCAACTGTGAGCAGGACGTGGCTATCACATTTCAAACCTCGGAAACAATGGGCAGCACAGCCCCACTGCCTCTTCCAGCTACTGCCTTGTCGGGGTTGCAAAATCAAAACAAGGAAAGATCCCCCACCCTCCCCCTGCTTCCCGGTGACGGCACAAATGGGAAACACATTAAGGAAAGTTTCATAGTCATTGTCAAACTTGTGGGCAGTGTGGATTGGCGGGGAGAAAGATGGCACCGTGCTTTAGCATTTAACTGCTCAACAAACACACGGATGAAAAGCCCCAAATTGCTAGACCAGCTGACTGTAATTGTTTATCAGTGACCCTCACCACAAAGGGCGTCTCTTTGTAAGGCATAACAGAGGCGTGAATGGATATACGGACACCCAACGTGCCTTCAGCCGTGAAGGATTTAATGACTGTGGGAATGTTTGTGCCAAGTCCAAAACAGCAAAAGACAATAAACACAGGACTGCTTAAAATTTCCTCCAAATTTAATGGAAAGTTACCTCAGAATTTGTAGAACAATTCAAGGTGCAACTCCAGCCAATCCTCAAAACCTCTCATATTAGCTTAGAAATGGAAAACGTTTTGTCTCCTATTATTTTTCATTTTGCACTCATGCACCTCTTAATGTACTCCAGCAATCTTTTTTTAAAAACGCATTTTATTCAAACTTGTATCAAAGTAGGTTACAGCAAATAAACACCCCGGGAAACATCCTTCTCTTCTCTCCCACCCGCCGCCCCCCCGCCCTTCCCCCCCACCCCCACGACGAACAGCTCCTCAAACACGGTCACAAACACCCCCCACCTTTTCTCGAACTCCCCTGCTGAGCCCAGGCCATGACATCGGCCTTCCTCCTCTCCATGAGCTCCGGTTTCTCTGAAACCCCAGATATCGCCACCAAAGGGTCCGGGTCCACTCCCTCTTCCACTATCCTGGCTAAGACCGCGAACACTCTTCCCAATTTTTCACAACCCCAAAACATGTGCACATGATTCGCTGGCCCCGCCCACACCTCTCACACTCACCCGCTACCCCCTTAAAGAACCCACTGATTCTCGCCCGAGTCATGTGCACCCTGTGCACCACCTTAAACTGTATCAGGCTCATCCTTGCACAGGAGGAGGTCCCATACTCCCCAATTGATCTCCATTCCCAACTCCACTTCCCATTTCTCCTTGGTCTTCACCACCCGCTCGCCTCCCTGCTCCACCAGCCACTTATATATATCTCCAATTCTTCCTTCCCCTTCCACATCCGGAAGCAGCAGTCGCTCCAGCAGGGTGTATCCCAGCAATCTAGGGAACCCATTCCAGACCTTTCGTGCAAACTCCCTAACCTGTAGATACCCAAACTCACTACCCCTCGGCAAATCTACCCTCTCCCTTAGCTGCTCCAGACTGGCGAACCCTTCCTCCAAATACAAATACCTCACCTTGACCAGCCCCACTTCCCTCCACCTCCTGTATACACTATCCATCCCCCTCCGGCTCAAAACCATGATTCTCGCACAACGGCGTTAGCACCGACATCCCTTCCACCCTAAAATGCCTCCTCAGCTGATTCCATATCTTCACCGTGGACTGCACCACTGGGCTCCCTGAATACCTACTCGGAGCCATTGGCAACGCTGCCATCACCATAGCCCTCAAACTAGACCCCTTACAAGATTCCTCCTCCATCCTAACCCACTCCACCCCTTCTCCTTCCCACCACCGCCGCACCTTGCCCACATTCGCCGCCCAATAATAATGAAGCAAGTTTGGCAACGCCAACCCCCCCGCTGCCTCTGTAGCAGGGTCCTCCCCACCCTCGGCACCTTCCCCGCCCATACAAAGTCAGAGATGATTGTGTCCAATTTCCGGAAAAAGGCCTTTGGTATAAAGATCGGGAGCGCCTGAAAGATAAACAAGAACCTCAGCAGACTATTCATTTTTACCACTCGGACCCTCCCCGCCAACGTTAAGTGCAGTGTATCCCACCTCTTAACATCCTCCCTGGCTCCTCCACCAGCTTACTCCAGCAATCTCTTTGCCATCCTCTCTGGTTGCAGCTTTATCTGTTTTTTATATACAGGGCAGCGCGGTGTCACGGCAGTTAGCACTGCTGCCTCAACAGCGCCACCGGGAGCCGGGATAAATTCCGGCCTCAGGTGACTGTGTGGAGTCTGCACTTCCTCCCAGTGTCGGAGTGGGTTTCCTCCGGGTGCTCAGCTTTCCTCCCAGTCCAAAGATGTGGTCAGGTGGATCGGCCTTGTTAAACTGGCCCTTAGTGGATTGACCGTGATAAAATTGCCCCTCAGTGTCCAGGATGTGCAGTTTTGGTGGGCGAATTGGTCTCCGTGCTCTTTCAGAGGGTCGGTGCAGACTCGATGGGCCAAATGGCCTCCTTCTGCATTGTAGAGATTCTATTTGTCTATGATCTAACGCAGCTTCCAGTAGTGACTAGCACAATGTTAGGTTTTACCTCTGAAGCCCAGGGAATGTGGAAAATGTCAGTTGTCTTGTACAAGTTCAGAGACAAGTTACCGGGGCCGGACAGGAGGAAATGGGCCCAGGTCACTGCAGGGAATGGCTACTGAAGCAAGCGAGCGGGAAACTTGGGAACTATGCCACTTGTTGACTGTGGAACTTGGGACGGCAGGGGTGTGGATTAGAGAGCTGCACCAGCTCGTAACTTCTCGCTGGGCTGGATAAATCCCCTACTGGTTCCAGTGAATTAGTACTCCAGGTCCAGGTCCAGGTGCCATGACAGCATGCACGAGTCGGGAGAAGATGAGAAAAGGGATCACGCACAGGAGCTGGATTTTCAAACAGAGGTGGGGGTTACCCGGTCGCCTGGGTAAATTCTGGGTTCTGACCCTCCTCCCATCACATCTGCCCTGTTCATGCGGCGCCACTCAACAGGAAATGATTGCGCACCCGAGCACCTCCAGGTTGAGGGAGCTGTCTGCAAACAGCGAGTGGAACATGCAGGTGGCAGCCATGTTGGAGTCTGCCGCTGAGAGAAGCAAAACGTCAGAGGACCGGTGGCATTGAAGCTTAATGAGGTGTCCACACAGACAAGTGCACGCGATCCGGCACAGGGTTCCTCCAGCGCCAGACAGTGATCAATTCAGAAGAAAAACTCTCTCTTCGCACTCAAAATCCCAGCCATCAGCACAGAGATGCAGCGGCTGGGGTGGGGTGGGGCATTTGACGAGAAATGGAAGTTTCCTGGGGCAGGGTCAGGGAAGGTGACTGCTGTGCGAGGGGAGGAGGGGACTGAGCAACATTGGAAAAAAGGAGAAGACTTGGAAAAATAATGGTACCAATTCATTTTTTTTTCTCTGAATAAAGTCGGCGGGAGATTAACTGCACCAAAGACTCAACTGTGCCGGTGATCGCGTTACAGGAAGAACTGAATTTTGTTTTGATGTTTTTTATGATACGATTCAGACAACAAAAGACTGTTCTTTTTATGGGACGACCTGCTGATCCCTACCTTCTTTATTTATTATTTTAAAACAAGACGTACGTAGACCATTATTCTAAAGATATTGCAATAAAGCTTAACTCTCCGAGGGCCACGATACGCGGTTCGTTAAGCACAGTGGGAATACCCTAACGTTGGGCGACGGGTTTAAATTCGGTGGATCACGCCCCGTGGATCACTGAGCAACCTGTCAAAAAATGTATACATCCTGGTGGTTAGCACTGCTACGTCACAGCTCCAGGGACTCGGGCTCGATTCCGACCTCGGGTGACTGTGTATGTGGAGTCTGCACGTTCTCCCCATGTCTGCGTGCGTTTCCTCCGGGTGCTCCGGTTTCCTCCCACACAGTTCAAAGATGTGCGGGTTAGGCGGGTTACGGGGATAGGATGGAGGAGCGGGCCCGGGTAGGGTGCTCTTTCAGAGGGTCGGTGCAGGCCCGAAGGGCCTCCCGTCTGCCACCCAGTCTATCGCACCCTGACTTGGAGATACATCACCATTCTTTCACTTGTCATTGGGTCCAAACAAAAAAAACATGGAACACCCTCCCTAACAGCACTGTGGGTGTACCTACTCCACATGGACTGCGGCGGGTCAAGAAGGCGGCTCACCGCCACCGTCTCAATTTAGGGTGGGTAACAAACGCTGGCCTAGCCACATTGCGGGACTGGAAAATTCAAACGAAGGACCAAGAATCCGATGACCACAATCTCTCTGCCCCCGGGCCAAAGGAAATCGGAGACTGGGGAATGGGATTCTCTCTCCCCCCCCCCCCCCCCCCCAACCTCCCTCCTCCTCCCCCCTCCCCCTCCCATCCCCGCCCCACCAGAGAATCCAGGGCTTTGAGCCAGATCTTGCAGTACCTGATACCCTTACACCCCTGCAGGCGGCAGTGCTCGCCAGGTTGCACACCCTGACCTCTGGTTTCTGAAGTCACTTTACAGAGACTTTGATTTCTTCTTATTTCCTCCCCCCTCCCCCCACCCCCCCCCCCCCCCAATCTATCGGTTTATCCTCTCAGTTAATTTGAATTTCTAATGTTCACAGTAATACGGTAACAAAACGAAACATATTTCACATGATTCAATGCATCTTTTAACGTCTTCGTTTGACCAGTCCTGAGAACAAGGGCATGGCCTCGAGATAAGCACCGAGGACTATGATTGGGAGCGACATTGGGTGGCGCAGTCTGAGCCTGTGGAATATAAGCCTCATCACCCACGGTGCTTCAATACCAGCCACATGCACTTGCCAATATTTTTCGTTGGCTTCTTCGATGTTCTACTTAATTGCGTTTCTTCAAGTACTTTTTTTTTTTTTTTAAATGTTGTTGAGGCAAGATTTACTTCTGTGTCTTTATTTTTAAAACAGGTTGTTTTTCCAGAAATGGGGGGGGGGAAAATATGTTTTGAATACACCTCTCGTGTCTCCTGTGAACTTCAGAAAGTGCATTAAGCGGAGAAGGAGGAAAGGGAACGAGACAGGGAGAGGGAGGAAAAAGAGCGAGAGAGGCGGAGTGCGAAAGGAGAGCGAGACGGTGAGAAAAGAAAGCGAGGCAAAAAGGGAGAAGAGAGAGCGAGACAGAGAGAAGAGAGCAAGAGGGAGTGAGAAAGGAGAGCCAGACAGAGAGGGAGAAAAGAGAGCGAGAGAGGAGGAAAGACAGCGAGTGAGGGAGAAAAAAGTGAGAAAGAGGGAGTAAGAAAGGAGAGCAAGAGAATGAGAAAAGAAAGCAAGACAGAGAAGCAGGAAAGAGGGAGAGAGAGCGAGGGGGGGAGCGAGAGAGAGAGAGAGAGACGGGGAGTGAGAGAGAGGAGGAGAGCGAGAGAGGGGGGGAGCGAGAGAGAGAGGGGGGCAAGAGAGAGAGGGAGCGAGAGAGAGAGGACGCGAGAGAGAGGGGGAGCAAGAAGAGAGAGAGGGAGCGAGAGAGAGAGGGAGCGAGAGAGAGAGAGGGAGCGAGAGAGAGAGGGAGCGAGTGAGAGAGGGAGCGAGAGAGAGATGGAGCGAGAGAGAGAGGGGGAGCGAGAGAGAGAGGGGGAGCGAGAGAGAGAGGGGGAGCGAGAGAGAGAGGGGGAGCGAGAGAGAGAGGGGGAGCGAGAGAGAGAGGGGGAGCGAGAGAGAGAGGGGGAGCGAGAGAGAGAGGGGGAGCGAGAGAGAGAGGGGGGGGAGCGAGAGAGAGGGGGGGAGCGAGAGAGAGGGGGAGCGAGAGCGAGAGAGTGGGGGAGCGAGAGAGTGGGGGAGCGAGAGAGAGGGGGAGCGAGAGAGAGGGGGGGAAGCGAGAGAGAGAGGGGGAGCGAGAGAGAGAGGGGGAGCGAGAGAGAGAGGGGGAGCGAGAGAGAGAGGGGGAGCGAGAGAGAGAGGGGGAGCGAGAGAGAGAGGGGGAGCGAGAGAGAGGGGGAGCGAGAGAGAGAGAGAAAGAGGGAGCGAGAGAGAGAGGGAGAGCAAGAGAGAGGGGGGAAGCGAGAGAGAGGGGGAGCGAGAGAGAGAGGGGGAGCGAGAGAGAGGGGGAGCGAGAGAGAGGGGGAGCGAGAGAGAGGGGGAGCGAGAGAGAGAGAGAGAGAGAGGGAGCGAGAGAGAGAGAGAGGGAGCGAGAGTTTATCATAGAATTTACAGTGCAGAAGGAGGCCATTCGGCCCATCGAGTCTGCACTGGCTCTTGGAAAGAGCACCCTACCCAAGGTCAACACCTCGACCCTAGCCCCATAACCCAGTAACCCCACCCAACACTAAGGGCAATTTTGGACACTGAGGGCAATTTATCACGGCCAATCCACCTAACCTGCACATCTTTGGACTGTGGGAGGAAACCGGAGCACCCGGAAGAAACCCTCCCACGCACACACGGGGAGGATGTGCAGACTCCGCACAGACAGTGACCCAAGCTGGAATCGAACCTGGGACCCTGGAGCTGTGAAGCAATTGTGCTATCCGCAATGCTACCGTGCTGCCCAGAGAGGGTGGAAAAGGATCGAGAGAGAGATCTAAGAAAGAGTCAAGAGTGGGAGGAATGAAAGAGAGGCTGGCAGAGAGACTTCATGCTGACGTTGGTCAAAGGTGGCGGCAGCAAGAAGAGGAGGCATTATTGGGTAGAGGGAGCGACAGGAGGGGCTGAGGGAAGCTTGAATAATTCAAGTTGGTGAAGGGAGAGAGTCACTGATGGTTGAGTGCTCCTCCTAATCCCACCCCAAATACATTGTGTAGTGGTCCCTTTCTATGTCCGGTCATCTGCCGGTCGAAAGTAGAGACGTAAAGAGGGTAAAGGGGAGAGAGGCAGAATAGCGATAGAGAAAGAAACTAGCAGAAGAGGGTCAGGGTGCAAAAGCAACGCAAAGGAGTCAGAGAGATGAGAGCAGTAATTTCTTTAACACACTATTCGCAATACTAAACGGGATCAGCGAGTGATGCTTTCAAAGCCTGGCTACAGCCGCCACCTCCTGATACAATCTCAGAAGTTGCTGTGCATCTCACAGTGTGATATCCCACCATACCCTCTGACTCACTCCATACAATGGGAGACCAGCTCGTACATTCTAAGTAACATTTAACTGCAGGAAGGTCTCATCTGGAGCACTGCAGGTTACAGCGATAAGGCTACAATAGGAGACTTGAGGTTTCAAATGTCCCAACACCAAGCCTGCCCCATTGGCTTTAATAGTATCTCCTGTTTGGGTTTGCGGCAATTTACTTTGTATCACCTTTCCCACACAGACACAGAACACATCTGGCCGCATTCTAGTCTCTTACCTTTGACGGTGGCCCCAAACTCTCAATCACAAACAAGGCCCCTTTCCGCTTCACACGCGTGTGGATAATCCGCTTTGTGCTTTGCCTCTGCCTGCAAGCACACAAGCTTTTCCTGTGCAGCAGCCACAAGGAACACTTTCCAATTGAGCAACAGCTTTCCTGCTCCCCAGTAGAAATGGAAGAATTAGAGCGTCTATGCGGCAAAGGGGTCACGACCCCTCCGAGAGTATTCGCTTTTCCCTGTCCCACCATACCACCTTCCTTTATATACCAGAGTACAAGGTTTTATACAACATACTTCCCCACTGTCTCTGTCACCAACAGTGATCCAGCGAGCCCCTTCTAGAACCAGGCATTCCTTCCCTGTGGCGCCTCGAGTCGAGAACAACTAAGGTGAGCAGCTCCTGCGAGCGACACACGTTGCGCTGTCTGTCGTTTTCTATCAGTGAGTGCAGCCAGCTCTCACACCTCCGCCACACCTAATGCAGGATGGCACAGCGCTCTTGCCATGCTGGCATCTGCTGATCTTTCTTGACAGAGCAGGTGCCAGTGGTTTTGCATTTCTCAATTACACCGGGCAGTTATTAGTCGGGCGGACTGTGCAGCAAACAGCCTGAGATTAGCGAGACCCATGTCACAGCAAACCTGAACCGCCACTTCCCCTGCTGCCCTCTCTCTCGTGAACAGACAACAGGATACAGCTTCTGAACGGGTAGGTTAGGATTTGCTGCAATTGCCCTCCCACTGGGCCGCATCCACCCATCTCCCATAACACCAGAGTTGCCCGTCATTCCCTCTGAACAAGGAATAACATTTGGGGCAGGTTCTGTGACACTCCCTGCCCTCCATCGCTCAGAAAGAGTGAGTGTGAAAGAGTGCATGTGTGTGCGAGAGAGAAAGGGCGCGTGTGTGAGTGTGTGAGTGAGAGAGAGAGAGAATGTGTGTGTGAGAGAGAGGTGTGTATGTGAGAGAGAGAGGTGTGTGTGTGTGTGAGAGAGAGAGCGCTGTGTGTTAGCGAGAAGTGTGTGTGTGAGTGAGGTGTGTGTGTGTGTGAGAGAGTGCGAGAGAGAGAGAGAGAAAAAGAGTGGGAGGGAGAGAGAGAATGGGAGAGGGAGAGAGAGAGGGAGAGAGAGAATGTGTGTGTGAGAGAGAGGTGTGTATGTGTGTGAGAGAGAGTGCTGTGTGTTAGCGAGAAGTGCGTGTGTGAGTGAGGTGTGCGCGAGATAGAGAGAGAGAGAGAGAGAGAGAGAGTGAGAAAGAGTGGGAGGGAGAGAGAGAGTGGGAGAGGGAGAGAGAGAGAGAGAGAGGGAGAGAGAGAATGTGTGTGTGAGAGAGAATGTGCGTGTGTGAGAGAGAGGTGTGTATGTGAGAGAGAGAGAGGTGTGTGTGTGTGAGGGAGAGCGCTGTGTGTTAGCAAGAAGTGTGTGTGAGTGAGGTGTGTGAGAGTGCGAGAGAGAGAGTGTGAGAAAGAGTGGGAGAGAGAGAGAGAGAGAGAGAGAGAGAGAGTGAGTGAGTGAGTGAGTGAGAGAGAGTGAGTGAGTGAGAGTGAGTGTGAGAGTGCGAGAGAGAGAGCGTGTGAGAAAGAGTGGGAGGGAGAGAGAGAGTGGGGGAGAGAGAGAGAGAGAGTGAGTGAGTGAGTGTGAGTGAGTGAGTGAGTGAGTGAGTGTGTGTGCGTGTGAGTGCCTGTGTATGGGGCGTGAGCACGTGTCTGTGTACAAGCGAGCCTGTGTACACGCACACAGTGTGTGCGAGCCTGCCATTGCTCGTGGTGGTAATTCTCAGTGCCTAGTCAGCGTGTCTGGCCAACAGCCTCCCAATAATAAGCTCCAAAAGATGTTTTCAAACAAAACAAGGCGGCAGCAGCTACAGCCACTTTTATGTGGCTTCCAGCAGCCAACTCTGAAGCAGCACTGGCAGAGAGAGAGCCCTGAGTAAGGTCCGGGAAGTTCCAAGCTAAAAATATCATTCCTGCACTGCGGCAATCCAAACTGCACAGCACTCTTCAAAAAGCACAGCCTTGTGCCATTAGTAAAAGGCACTGCACATTTAAACTTTAAAGAACACCGTCTAAATAAAATTACATCATGACAGATAGATCCCACTTTCATTGTCTGTACCTCTGGCCAATATCTGACCTACTACACACACACACACACACACACACACACACACACACACACACACACACACACACGAGTGCCTCCGTCCGAGAGGCAGATGAAGTGAAAGCCATGCTAGCCGCCCATATAGAAGTCATTGCTAATTAGTGCATCGCTTGGTGATAATAAGTGGAACCTCGGAATAACAGGAGTAGACCCTTCAGCCCCATTGGCCTGGTGTCTCCACTATACAGCTGCAAGCCAACCAGAAGAGTTCATCTGATACTAAGCCTGTGCTTCAAACTTGCTGGTTCTCCGATAGTCGACTGCACACTCTTAAAATAAAAACCTCAACATCCATGATCCTGACACCGAAGATCCACAATTTCTTGCACCCCGTAAATTGTTTTTTTCTTCAAAATTTAAGAGCACCCAATTAAGGGGCAATTTAGGGTTTCCAATCCACCTAGCCAGCATGTTTGGGTTGTGGGGGCGAAACGCACGCAGACACGGGGAGAATGTGCAAACTCCACACGGACAGTGACCCAGGCCTGGGATTCGAACCCGGGTCCTCAGCGCCGTAGTCCCAGTGCTACCCACTGCGCCACCGTGCTTGCCCTTCGCATCCCATAAGTTGGGGGTTGATCTCGATATGGGCCCCTCCGCACAGAACTCACAAAATGAACCCATTATTGCCAGGTCCGGCTTGAAGCAAGGGGCAGCACGGTGGCGCAGTGGTTAGCACTGCTGCCTCATGGCGCAAAGGCCCCAGGTTCGATCGAGCCCCACTTATCTCTCGGGGACCAACAAATCTGAATTCTGCCGTCCGAAGGTTAGCTTTTGAGATCCCCACTTCCTTTGCTCGACTTGAAGATATATGTCGATCCGTGGATCAAAATGATAACTGCAAAAATAACGAAATGAGAGAGAAGGGAAATTAACGAAAAGGACCCTTGCAGCGGGTCAGAAATCCTGGAACGCCACCCGAACAGCATGTGGGTGCATCTACACCACATGGATTGCAACGGTTCAAGGCAGCTACCACCTTCTCATGGTCAATTAGGGAAGGGCAATAAATGCTGGCCTTTTGAGGGACACTCACAGGCCAGCAATAAAGAAGAAGAAAAAGTCACCCAAAGTCTACTCCAACCGCTGCGAGCAAGCTATGATTCTTCCAAAATGAGCACAGCAAACATAAATTGGTCAGGATCTTGAATCTCTCAGCAGCGATATGAGTAACATCTTCCATATTGAAGGTTGCACTATGGGGAAAGGTCGCTGACGAAGGCCATTCAGCCATAGGACATTGAGGAACTGGACGCCACGTTGAACCTCTCAGTTCTAAGCCAATGGGTGCTGTAAATACCAAGAGTATTGGAATTAGATTTGGAGGGAGGCAAGTTGGGTTTCACCGCACTTTCTGTAATTTAAGTCAAAATGTTTTGTAATGTACTTTTACAAATTTTACGAATAAAGTATCTTTTGGAGAAAACGGAATGGACCAGGCCATTTGCCGACACGTTCAAGTTGTTGTTTTGCCATTCTGGAGCTGCGGAACTGAAATGGCTGTAGAACCATTTTTTCAGATTCTGGTGTGTCTGGAAACGCTCATCTGGCTTTGTTGAGACACAGCGGTCAAATGGAGTGCTTTTCAAAAGGCCCTGACCGACATGTGTCACTTGGCTGGACCAATTCAGGGGCGGCAACGCCTGTTGACCGTGTCGATAAAATTCCCCATCCAGATCCCATTTAGAACACGGAACATACATTCGTCCCATCGAGTCTGCACTTAAGCACTCACTTCCACCCTATCCCCGTAACCCAGTAACCCCTCCTAACCTTTTTGGACACTAAGGGTAATTTAGCATGGCCAATCCACCTAACCTGCACGTCTTTGGACTGTGGGAGGAAACCGGAGCACCCGGAGGAAACCCACGCAGTCACGGGGAGAACGTGCAGACTCCGCACAGACAGTGACCCAGCGGGGAATCGAACCTGGGACACTGGTGCTGTGAAGCCACAGTGCTACCGTGCTGCCTGAATTTGCCAGGATGAAGGTAATTCCCGAGGTCAAGAGACAGCTGAAGACGGACCTGTGCATGCGAGTAAACTTGTTACTCTTACACTGTCCAGGCAAGGTGGTGAAGCAAGCACTAAAGCTAATACAATCCTGGAATATATATAATATATATATATAGCCAGAACAGTAGACTGGAAGGCTCCAGAGGTTAGGCCAAGGACTTGCAATGCCATGGTCAGACCACACTCGCAGCAGCGCTTTCAATTCTGGCCACAACACCACCAGCAAAAGAAAATACAAAGCAGTAGAGAGAATGCTGATTAAAGCAACAAGGTTGTTTGCAAGTGTGAAGTCAATTGAGGAGATAATCAAAGGGATTTGAGCGCCATCTTGAAGGAGAGGGAGATTCATGGTGGGAAAGTCCAATTCTAGAAACCAGACAGTTGCAAGACTCCAGCAGCAATGGTGGGTTCAGGGTGTTCGATGGGAGGGCCAGTTGATGACTGTGGAACTAGAGAGGTGTAGGAGCTGCTCACGTCAGTGCTGTTTGAGGAAGAGCTGCAAAGGAAGGCAGCTGGAGTAACTGCAGAGGTGACAAAGGATCCGATGGCAAAGCAGTTGTGTTGGGTCAAGGGTAGGCGATGTTATGAATCCATAAAGTTCTCTACAGTGCAGAACGAGGCCATTCGGCCCATCGAGTCTGCACCAACCCTCCGAAAGAGCACCCTACCTAGACCCACACCCCCACTCTATCCCCATAACCCCGCCTAGCCTACAAACCTTTGGACACTAAGGGGCAATTTAGCATGGCCAATCCAACTAACCTGCACATCTTTGGGCTGTGAGGGGAAACCGGAGCGCCAAGAGAAAGCTCACGCAAACACGGGGAGAACATGCAAACTCCACACAGACAGTTACCCAAGGCCGGAGTCGAACCTTGGTCCCTGGCGCTGTGAGGCAGTAGTGCTAACCATTGTGCCACCGTGCCGGAAATAATTGGCCTTGGTGGTGCTGAGGACAGTACTAAACTCCGCTTGAACAGAAAGGCAATCCAGCCCGAGACAGTGGCTAGCGAGGGGAAAGGAATCATTGGCATGGTATATAGCAAGGGCTGAAGCCAGTGACTATGGCCTCGCTATGACAGGTTGGTGGACTGGGCTGATGGGTGGCAGATGAAGTTCAACGTGGAGAAATGTGAGGTGATACATTTTGGCAGGAATATCAAATAAGGAGTACGACTCTAAAGGGGGCGCAAAAGCAGCGGGGCCTATATGCGTAGGTGATTGAAGGTACCAGGAGAGGTGGAGAGAGCAGTTAATAAAAGGTTCACCAGGCCGATTCCTGGGGTGGCAGGATTGGTGCAGGAGAGATGGGGTCCACTGGGCCTGCATTCACTGGAATACAGGAGAATGAGCGAGGATCTCATTGAAACGTTTACAATTCTGACCGTTGGCTGGGCAGACTGAATGCAAGGATGCTGTTTCCCCTGACTGAGGGAGTCTAGAAAGAGGACACCGTCTTTGGAGCCATTTAGGACTGAGATGAGGAGAAATATCTTCACTCAGAGGGTGGTGAACCTGTGGAACTCTCTAAGTCTGTGGAGGCCAAATCATTGAATATATTTAAGAAGGGAATAGATAATAGAAACTAGACTCTAAAGGCGTCAAGGTGTATGGGGAAAATGTTGGGGTATAGCGTTGAGATAGCGGATCAGTCTTGATCATGTTGAATGATGGAGCAGGCTCGAAGGGCCGAATGGCCTACTCCTGCTCCTATTTTCTACGTTTACGTGTTGCTATCACGGGTTTTATGAATCGGGGCAGAGGCGGCAAGAACAAGGAAGTGAAGTTAAATTTGTATACGGCAGTTAGACCTCATCTGGAGTACTGCGTACAGTTCGGGGCACCACACTACAGGAAGAATGCGGAGAGAGTGCGGAAGAGGTTTGCGAGAATGGTTCCAGGGGTGAGAGAAGTTCCATTATAAAGGCAAAGGCGATACGGTGGAGGCACGAACCCTCACAACATTTAACAAACATCTGGATGAACATTTGAAACGACATAGCATACAAGGGGACAGGAGTGCTGGAAAATGGGATTAGAATAGATGGGTGCTTGATGTCCATCACAGAGACGATGGGCTGAAGGGACTCTTACTGTGACTATGTGATGCAAATGCAGCTTCTTGCTGAATGCCATTCCTTATGCGAGACGAGTGCGGCCTTATCTCAATGTGCCTCGTCTGAGTGTCCCGGCCCCTACAGCAAGACGTACCTGCCAGTAACCTCCGGCTACAAATCACCAAAAAGCTTCACGGGAAATTTCCATTGTTAAATACATATCACAGCAGGCTGGATTTACAATGGAGTCAACGAGGAGCAATTATTCAAATCTGTGTCAATGACAATGTGCGTGTTCCAGGATAATTCATTTGCAAACAAGGTAACTGATTAAATGATGCCGGGGGAGGAGGGCTTACTCCAGCCTGACAAAGACATTTATTAATCACCGACTAACTGCCCAGGCACCTCCAATTAAGCTCGTCTGCACATGTCAATAGAGATGCAGCATCTTTCGTCATAACTCACAAACACAGGCCTCGAGTCCCTTAAATGCAATTAGCACAGAGTCCATTGTCTCATTTTGCAGAAAAGATTTTTTTTAAAATAAATTTAGAGTACCCAATTCTCTTCCCCCCCACCCTCCAAATTAAGGGGCAATTTAGCAAGGCTGTCAGCCGCCCTGTGTCAGGAGCAGAGGATACTCATGAGGCTCTCTGCAGTGGGGTGCAGGGCTCAGCCCCTCTGGAGGACTCCCGGAATCTGGCACATCAGAATTGAAGGATCTTTTGTTTTTTCTGCCTCTGTAGATAGTTTGGGCAGTGTCCTATTGGGCTCCCCGCCCTCCACCAACACCTCAACTCCCTCCCTCCCCACCACCTTCTTTTCCCCTCTCTCCCCATCACCCCCTTTCCTTTCCCTTCTGTTGGTCCAGGGGCGAGGGTATCTGGTCTCTCCAGCGCAACGTTTAGTGCGTATACCGTTTGTTTTTTTTAGGACAACTGTGCTGTGAACTGTTTTAATAGTCAGAGTATCCTACCCCCCTGCTCCCAGTACGTTGATACTGAGGAGAGGGTACCCTGTTCCTCCATAACAAAATTAGTGTTTGTACCGTTTGGTCTTGCATATAGGTTTTACTGTTTTAACAAAAAGATATGGTCAATTCACCTACCCTGCACATCTTTTTGGGTTGTGGGGGTGAGACCAACGTAGACATGGGGAGAATGCGCAAACTCCATACGGACAGTGACCCGGGGCCAGGATCGAACCCGGGTCCTCGGCGCTGTGAGGCAGCAGTGCTAACCCACTGTGCTGCCATGCCTCCCCCTGCAGAAAAGATCTTTGTGCTTTAATTGTGCACAGTAAGTCAAACAGACCAAATCCAACTCTATTTCTGCCAGGGTAGTCTGCACCCCTCCTCTTTGTCAAACCTTCCATGACATTCCTCCCTCTCTGTTATTCTCCTGTCAGCCCCTCTGGGCGCATCTTTTGTTTCTTGTCTGACGATCGCCTCCTTGGCCTTGCATCATCATCCCCTTTTGTCATTTAATCACTCTACTCCGCGTCACAGACATTCTCCTTATATCCTTTACCTGCCCCATCTCTCCCTGGTTGCGTCCATACTCAGAACTGGCGGCACCTCTAACGTAGAGTCACAGAATCCCTTCAGTGCCGAAGGAGGCCATTCGGTCCATCGAGTCTGCAACGACTATTTGAAAGACCACCCTTCACAGACCCAATCAAAAAACAGCTGACCTTTATGTAATGTCCAAGTTGTGCCTTTACAAGCTTTACGAATGAAGTATTATTTTGGGGATCAAATAAAGGATGAGACTTTCTGACCTCAGTTAGCATCTGCCGGTTCCAGCGAAAGGTCACTGACCTGAAACAGTTATGCTGGTTTCTCTTTCCGCAGCTGAAACCTGAACCGGCTGAGCATTTTCAACATTTTCAGTTGTTCCATTTAGACAGGGAGCTGCCCAGTTAAGAGGCTTTGGGAACAGGGTAAAAGCAATGGGCTGGGGGAAGTGCGAAACAGCAATTGGCCTTGCGTGCTGAAAGCTTTACCTGCCTGGATATTGGGAGTTGGGCTATAATACTCCGAGGGGAAATAACCCATCAACACACATTTTAGCACCTAGTAATAAAAACTGAAAATGCTGGAGACACTCAGCCAGTCAGGCAGCGTCTGTGCAGCACGGTAGCACAGTGGTTAGCACAGTCTCTTCACGGCTCCAGGGTCCCAGGTTCGATTCCCGGCTTGGGTCATCGTCTCTGCGGAGTCTGCGCGTTCTCCCCGTGGCTGCGTGGGTTTCCCTCCGGGTGCTCTGGTTTCCTCCCACAAGTCCAAAGATGTGCGGGTTAGGTGGGTTGGCCACGCTTAATTGTCCTTCGTGTCCAAAAAGGTTAGGTGGGGTTACTAGGTTACGGGGAAAGGGTGGAGGTGTAAGATGTTCTTTCCAAGGATCGGTGCAGACTCGATGAGCTGAATGGCCTCCTGCACTGTAAATTCTATGTCTATGGCTAAACCACACACTCTACCAGTGCTCATCAGATTAACCCCCTTCATACCAAGAATCAATCTTCGGCCCTCTCTGGTTTCTCATCGCTGTGCTACCACTCGGTGACATAACCGAAAACAGTGCTAGTTTTCACGTGTACGCTGAGGACCCCCAGTTCTATCTCACCATAGTCTCCCCTGACTCCTCCACTCTTGCTAAATTACCAGACAGCTAACTGGGAAGAACGGACAGTTCCTCCAATTAAATACTGGGAAAACTGAAGCCATCTTTTTTTTTCCGGTTTCGGCTCCAAACTCGGTTCCCTATCTACTAGCTCCATTCCTCTCTTCTTCCCCCCCCCCCCAACCAACACTCTTGACGTTAAGCCAGTCTACTTACAACCTCGGTGTCGCACCGGATCTCGAGATGAGCTTCCAACCTCTCACGTTCGCGCCCTCACCAAGGCTGCCAAGTTCCACCTCTGTAGCATTGTCAGATTTCACCCCGTTTCTGTAATCTGCCGCTGAAGCCCTCATTTTCACGCCTTTGTTGCCCTTAAACACGACCGTTTGCGCTCCTGGTTGGTCTCCCACATTTCCCCCTTCCATTAACTGGAGTTCGCGCAAATCCCGGCGACCCGTGTTTTACCTCGCAGTAAGTCCTGTTCCCCTATCACCCTGGGTTCGCTGAGCTGCACCGACTCTTTGGCAAGCAACAACTTGACTCTAAAATTCTAGTTCTCATTTTCAAATACCCCCATGGCCTTGCCTGCTCCCCAACTCTGTAATCCTCCCCTGCTCCTAAACCCGCTGAACTATCTACGCTCCTTTAATTCTAGTCTCTTCTGCATCCCTAATGCTCCACAATTGATGACTGTGCCTTCCGTTGCCTCGGCCCCTAGCTCTGAAATTCCCCCCCCCTTACCGCCTCTGTGTCACTCCCTCGCTGCCCTCCTTCGCGGCACTACTTAAAACCTACCTCTTTGACCAAGCATGTGGCCTAAATCCCATAGAGCTCGGTGCCATTCTTTGTTTTATGATGCCCCTGTGAAGTGCGTTGGGATGTTTGGGGCACTAAATAGAAGTTGTTGTTTCTTGGTTGGGGGGGGGGAAAGAGTGTGGTGGGCAGAATAGGTGGAAGCTATTTAGCTATCATCTTGCTTCCATCAGGTTAATACACTTTCAGTCACAGGCACAAAATGTACCTTTCTGACAAATGAGTCTGTTTAAAACCTGCCTGAATTTAATGCATAACTTGAATGGCATCGGATGAAAGATTGGGTTTGATCTTCACACGCTCACATCAATGGGCCATTAAACCTCACGACTGGTTAATAGTAATGAATTTAGACCACTGTGATGGCTTGACTGGGTGCAGACTGTCTAATGGCTAATGAGCAGATGAGTGGCCACTTGAATGTATAGAAGCTTTAGGAAGAAACTCTATGCGCTTCATACAGAATCTTTCAAACTAACCCCCTGCACCAGCGACGTTAGCGGGCAATAGAACGTTCTCACTTCAATCAGTCAGTGCCGTCCACGATTTGGCCGCACCCTTCGCCCACAGCAGCATGTTCAAGTCCCATAGCAGAGCCGGGTTCAGTTCAGCCTTCTGCAGTTTGGTCAACCCGGTTTGATGTTGTATTGCTGCACACATCATTTTAACACTGACAGTAACACAGGCTAACCAGCATGGACCTCTGAAGGAATTGGCCCAGCCCTGCTCTTAACTGCACTCCATTCCATGATTCCCCGCATCTTTCAACTGAGTCGTTAAGCCGAGGGCCCCACCCGTTACCCGGAAGACTCCAAGGATCTATTTCAAAGGACAGCACGGGGGGGGGGGGGGGGGGGGGGGGGGGGAGAAAGAGACTGGGATCCAACCCGGGTGCTCGGTGCTAACCACTGCGCCACCATGGAAGAAGCTGTTTTTACGGACCATTAACAGGTTATTGTTTGTGGGAGCTTGCTGTGCACAAACTGGCTGCTGTATTTCCAGTAGCCTACTAGCAAAAAAATTAACATTACTGGCTGTAAAAGGTTTTGACGATGAGCCACAATCAGATGCAGCCTTTCCCTTCAGAGTCAGTGATTTAGAGCGCATTTCTTCCAAAACAGATTTTGTTCCGAAGATGCTGTTACGAACACTTCGGAAGGAAGGTCTTGTAAAAACAAACTTTAATTTGAAGCAGCTTTTAAACCAATCGAGACCTGTGCTGGCATCATCACTTTGCAAAGCGCCACTCAAAAGCAATCGATTATAATATGAAGGCCATTGTAGTGGGGACCACAGTTCGAATCATAGAATCCCTACAATGAAGAAGGAGACCATTTGGCCGTTAGTTCAAACCCTTGTTCTCTGGCTACTATCCTGACTGCCATTGCAAACCCACCGCTCCTCATCTACTTCACCAGAACCAGTCAGGATGTTAGATCACCCTTTTGTCAAATCTCCCCCCCCCCCAAAATCTTCTCTTCGCCAAGGAGATCAACTCCAGCTTCCCCGTGAGACCCTCACCCGTGTGCGCCCATTCCAGCGAAACACTCTCTGCGTCCTCGGCAAGGCCGAGATATCCTTCCCGAAAACCTGGTGCCCAGAACTGGCCAGAAGACTCCAATTGAGGCCTAACTAATGCTTGGCAAAGGTCTGGCTGAGCTGCCTAGCTGAATTGCCCCCCCTAAGTGTCCATGGGTTAGGTGGGGCGACGGGGTTGCAGGGATAGGGTGGGGCAGTGGGCCTAGGCAGGGTGCTGCTTCAGAGAGTTGGTGCCCACTCGATGGGGCCTCCTCCTACACTGTTGGGCAGTCACAATAAAGCCAACAATCCTTTTTAACAGCACTTTCTTCAAAACAGCCTTCCTAACTTGTCCTGCCATCTTTAAGGAGTTGCGTACATACACCCCAGGTCTGTCTCTGTTCGAGCACTGAGCAACCCTCTCCCCCACTCCCCGAAAGGTGTACCATTTGGATCATATCTGCGCCTCCTCATTCTTCCTACCACTTCACACTTCTCCCTATTAAACTGCATCTGCCTGGGGCCAGCCTATTCAATAGTCTGCGTGTGTCCTCCTGCAATCTGTTACCATCCTCCCCACTGTTAAACTACATTTCGGCCCATCAACAAACATACTGATGCACTATCAACTACGACGAGACGAGAGTAGAGAGTAATCGAGCCTTTGTTACACAGAGATGTGTGGCCTCCTACAGCTGCTGCCGAAATGGCTGCAGTTCGGAGAGCACACACATTTATACTCCGCCTACTGGGCGGAGCCAGCAGGCAGGGATCTATCCCCGTACCTGTAGTACAGGGGCCTTACCATAATACCCTCGTATGCAGTGCAGTATATACAATATAATACAACAGTGGTGACTACCACACATACAAGCGCACACACACACGGACAAATACATATATATTGCTGCTACTCACCGTCAAGATTCGCCCGTTTAAGAATGGCCACTTGATCGGGTATCAGAGGCATGCGGGTGTCTGTGAAACGGCAAGAGTCGGCACCTTCAAGAGAGGAGAAAAGGGAGGAGGGGGGATTAGTAAGAGATAGGAAGACGGTGTGAGATTCAGTGGGCTGCCCTTGCTGCGCCGTATCAGTGCTTTAACTAAGCACGGAGCCACGGTGCGAGAAAGTCTAGCTGTGAGCCCATTCTTCACGCCACACGTCCTTGATCTGTGCGACGCAGAAGGAGGAGGGGCCGAATCATTTTTGTGCACCGCTTGTAAGGCAGACCTAGTAACGATGTCGGAGCCAGGTTACCAGGTCCACTCGCTCGGTCATCTCGGGTTTGTAAAGAGAGAGAAAAACGACAAAAAGACAATTAGAAATGGAAATTAATTTGGAGACTGAACGAACAGCCACGGGCCGCCAATTTTTCTAGCTTAAGGCGTGATGTTTGTTGTAGCTTTTTTGTCAGAATTACTCATGATGCAATGAAACATACCAATTAGGCAGTGTTAGCCAGGGAACGTTCCTGTAATTAAGTGAGCGAATATGACATGCAATTTTTGTGAAAGGCAATTTAAGTTTCACAAATATTACTATTCTTCATAAGTATTATTTGATGATTCCAGTACCATTTCGCGATCAGTTTTTCACTTTGAAAAGTCATTTCTTTCAAAAAGGAGTAAATTCCAAATATAGCATTTACCACATAAAAAATGTATTCTTTACACCAAAAGTCGACTGAGGAATGGGAATATCCAGCCTTATGCTTATTATATAGATGGACAGAACGGGGAGGAAAAACAGGCCACAGGGGTCTAATTCAGCTCAAGTGTCTCACACCAATACAGAAGGAGCAAAAAGAGGAAATCTGCACATCTCATTTTTAAAGTGTACGGAAATAGGAAAGAAATATTCTTTGGCCGGGGTTTACCAGACCCGCCGTGGGGCCTGCGGCAGGCCAGCCCAAGGTCCATTGGGGCTGTTTAGCACAGGGCTAAATCGCTGGCTTTGAAAGCAGACCAAGGCAGGCCAGCAGCACGGTTCAATTCCCGTACCAGCCTCCCCGAACAGGCGCCGGAATGTGGCGACTAGGGGCTTTTCACAGTAACTTCATTTGAAGCCTACTTGTGACAATAAGCGATTTTCATTTCATTTATGTTTGGCCGGACTGGGAGGTCCCTGTGCTGGGTAGGCCTGGAAAATCCCAGCCTTTGTCGCGATGAACAGCGGTAGGTTTGCTTAAGTGGCAGTCCGGCAAAATCTTAAAACAACTCTTCAGACCTTCAGCGAACGCACTTGGCAATAGACCAAAGAAAAGATAACGTGATTCAATCAACCGACACAAGCAACGATGGCAAAAAAGATCTGCTGTGAACGTCACCAAAGATGTTACACACTTTGACCAGCTGTCAACCATTCTCCTCCTTCCTGCTACCGGTCTTGAAATCTAGGGTGGATAACCTCATCCTATTGTTTGTTATGAGTAGCAATACACAAAACGTAGCTTACGAATAAAAAAAAGGACTCACCTCATCTCTTCGACAATCTGGTTTAGATTCTCGAGTGGTTTTTGCTACTTGTTCGATTCAGTCACAAAGGGCTGGAGGGCACATATAGGACGGTCTATGTTGAACTTAGCTGGAAATCCCAACAGGTCAGACACCATCTGTGGACCCGCTTATTTCCAACACTTTCTGTTTCTACTTTAATTTCTAGCATCCCGCAATATTTTGATTTTGTATTAAGCTGGATGTTAGTTTCAGTACTTGAGGCTGCTTGGAATTGTTAGTACGTGAGCGGCCTTTAAGACTTATCTGGATAGGCACATGAACAGACAGTGTGTAGAAGGATACAGGCAGTTGGTCTAGTTGGGCATGTGATCGGCGCAGGCTTGGAGGTCCAAAGGGCCTGTTCCTGTGCTCTATGGTTCTTTAAAGCGGTCAATGTGGTTCCCATGACATTTATGCTTTAATGGTAGATAAATGGCCCAACCAGTCAGGTCTCTGGAGTAAATCACAGCTGATCTCAATGAGTGATGGAACAGGCTCGAGGGGCCAAATGGCCTACTCCTGTTACAATGTTCCGACACAACATAATTACCAGTAGCAACAATTTGAAGTCAGTTTTACGGTGAGCATTCGGACGTACAGACGAACCTTTTGCTTTTTAACCAAAAGTAGAGAGAGCTCCGTTTATTCGACTGCATAAGAGCAGCTGCGGCATAAATTAGTTCTCAAAGAAAACCTTCGAGTTTCTTTTACACAGCAGTCTAGTCCAACGCAGACACATTCTCTTGCACTTTGCTCTGATGTGTGATACTGGTCTTCCTATGAACTGGTTGCACTGTTGGGGTGGTAGGGATTCCCCAAGCATTTTTGTGTAGGCCGGTTACAATATCCAGACCAGAGCCCGCGCGAGGAACACTGACTTTCCGCCATCCCATCTGCATGTGGAGAACTTGCTGATATCACCACCGTTAGCTGCTCCTGGTGCTCAGTCTTGTAAGACAACCAATAGAAACACCCCGGCAATGTAGTCATCCTCGGCACAGTCTGAACAGTACCCACCAGGTTTGTCTCTACGCACAGCAGTTAGCCAAGGAACAACACAACTGCGTCAGAAGCCAGCACCGCTAGAAAACACCCACCATGTTTTCAGCTGCTCAACCTTGAGGGTCAGTATGGGAGGTCAGCTTATTTAAATATTTCGGCAGCACTGCAACTGTCCTGGACACCGTTACGGTGGCTTTGGAGTGGAAGCATTCACATCGCGGTGACGAGGAACAAGCTACAGACTGGCCTAATTATTCTGCCATTTTGGTTTTGTTTCAACGCCCAAGGACTCGAGCCCTCCTCGCTGCCACGGGCCACAGAAAGGTGGACAGATAACAAAGGGAGCGTGGGAAGAGCCAGACTAGTTGCACAACTCCTCCTTTCCCTCTGGGCCTGCAGTCAGGAATTTCTTCTGAACAGGTGCTTACTGGCTACAGCGGCATTCAAAGCTCTCCAGCATCAATAAATCAGCCATGTGGGAGGGTGGGGAGAGCGGCAAAAGGACATCAAGGTCAGCATCATGCACTCATCTGGATATCAGCCCCCAAACAGTCAAAGCCACTACTTTGTGGACAAGAAAGACTTGCATTAATATAGCGCCTCTCTCAACCTTGACAGTCCCACCCCAAAGCACTTAACAGCCAATACTTCTGAAGGGCAGTGACTGTTGCTACATAGGAGACGATCTGTGCACAGCAAGCTACCAAAAGTAGCAACGTAACGAAGAATCAGGCCGGCTGGTGTGATGATTTTGATCAAAAGATAACTATCGTCAGGGCACTCCGCAGCGTAGTCATTCTGCCTGATTCTCCGCAATGGGACTGCTCTGGAAACTGATAGGCTGCAGTACCCAATCGGTTTAAGCTATTTAGTGGGAAGTTTCACCCACAATTATCAGGACAATTACATTTAACGAGCTGTTCTCACATCAATGCTGAATTAGCAGGTTGATCCCGCCCGACAAACTGCCATCAGTTGCTTTATTGACAGATTCTACCCGCACCTGAAGAAAAATGTCAACTTTGTAAGTTAATACCGGACGCGTGATGACGGTACAGCTCCATGCAGGAGGAGACCTGCTGCTGGAACAATTAGCCTCCTGGGCTACAGGCCGATAATAAGGTAGGGCTTCTCACTTGTACTGATAGAGCGATTGGGACGTACGGGTCAGGTGAGAAAGTACTAGATTTATATCGCATATTATCAGGTCTTCAGAATAATACAAAGTGCTTCACGTGCAATGGATTCATGTCAATGATGCCGATAAATTCAGCAACGGGCTCTGGCCAACGACAACCAGATAAAGTGTCACCTGATCAGTTGGTGGTGGTGTTGGTTGAGGCAAGCGCATCGGTTAGGGCTTTGCCAAAACAAAAAGGGTTTTGCTCTTCTTCGAAGAACTTTGTTCAAAATGTCACCCAAAAGAAAGGCACTCTTTCTACCTCCGGCGTACTGAGTAGTCTAGTTCACGTACTCCAGTCCCGGAACGAGGTGCCCACACAGACTTGCCAACGAATACACTTTGTAGAGGCACAGTCAGCCCTCTACCCTCCCCGTAGTGGGTGTGGCCACTTCACCAAAGCCCCGCATGTGCTGCAGCAGTTGGTGAAATGCAGCGATTGGTGCGGTGCTGGACATAGACGCCCATCCTGTCACCAATGAGGAAACTTGGGTTTGAGATGACAGCCAATTAAAAAGCGCTTTATGCAGTCTGGAGCCTCGGCATGAGGACCTCCACTGACATAAGCTAGGGAGCAGTTGGGTTCTGAGCCACAATCAGGACTGCGGCAGTGGGCGGGCATTCTGTGGTGCCCACCGAGCCAAGCTCAAAGCCTCAGTGGTTCACTGTCTGGTGACCAGCGAGTGACTACCTTCTGGGGGTGGCGAGGGATGTGTGCAGGGGGGGGTGGATGCACCAAGATGCAAATCCGGTGCTGAAGTCGCGGAGAGTCTAAACGAACACCTGAAGCAGGCCGGGCTGCATCATCCCAGGGCGCACCCAATAGTTGGTCAGGCTCAGCGGTGGGACCAAGGCTGGGATCCCGGCCCCTTTATGACCCCACAAGCCTCAACACCCCAACCTCGTAGGATGGTCCTGTCTGGACCTGGGTCAAGAAACCTACCAGTGTTCTCGGCTGTCAGGCTGGTTAGCTGCTAAACCTCCACCAATAATCCTACAAGACAGCGTGTAAACTCTGGACTTAGAGAAGTGTCAAGTTTCTCTAAAAGGAAAGAGCGTGTACTCCGCTTCAGTCAGACAGAAACTATACTTAAGAACATAAGAAAAAGGAGCAGGGAGTGGACCATTTGGTCCCTGAAACTTTGGTGGATTTCTCTTGAATTGAGGATTCAAACAGAGCGACAACCTTTCTACTGACAGACATTAGACTGACCTCAATAAAACAGGAAGCAGACTCAAAGCAACAGATGAGCACAAATTAGACAAGTTGCCAACTGAGCGAATCAACACTTCATAACGTGCTCAGTCTTACCACAAGAAGAGTTTTGAGGTAAAGTTTCAGCCAGATCGGTGGTAGCACCCTGATCCAGTCAGACGGTAATGGGTTCAGGAACCACTCCCAGGACCGGAGTCAAAATTGAAAGGTGGACACACAAAGATCCGCATTAGGAGCAGGAGTAGGCCACTCGGCCCCTCGACGCTGCCATTCAATAAGGTCACGACCAAGATGATGGACCAGCGCTGTGCAGAACTGAGGGGCTTGCGTGGCCTCAGTGGAATCACCCTTCAGGTCAGATAGCGAACTGGGGACCTGTCTGGACTCTCAGGGGGAACCACTGCGCTCCCGCCCACTATCCGTCCCGCAACCAACACCTGATGACATATCAGCCGTTTGCCTCATTGCTGCCTGTGGGAGCTTGCTGTGCACAGATTGGCCGCCGGCACTTTAAACGTTAAACCGGTGACGACACTGCCAAAGTATTTTGTTGAAGATTGCGAAAGGCGCTCCACAAGTGGAGGTCCTTTTTGAAGAGTCGAAGTTTGTTTAGCAGGGGGTTTTGCTGGCTCCCTTGTTCGGTTGGGTTTATTATTTGTGGTGACCACACAAACAGGATTCATGGCCGTAGAACACTTGTGGCCACAGTGTGGTCACTGTAACCGGAAATATCGGCACGGTGCACTAGACTTTGACACAACACTGGAAAAAAGGAATAACTGCGAACTCAACTGTTGAAAGAAGTCATTGCCCCGCAGGGCTTGTTGGTATAGCACTGCACAAAGAACCTTCCATTTACAGCATTCGTCACCACGTTAAATCAGATTTTGTGTCCTCCTTCTCGTCTGAAGGCCTAGGCACGGTTTCTATGGCCAATGCAGTCGCGCGTCCCAGCGGGTATCATTGAAGTAGGTACTTGGGACCGTTAATGACAGTCATGTGGGTATGATAGACAGGGCCATCCCTTGCTTCACCAGCTATCCATGCATTTCCTCCGCTCGCTCTCTGTCTTTTTCACACACAAACCTTAACTGCACAGGGACAAGAGTTCTGAAAACTGAGCAGTCCTCGAGTGGTGGGTCAACGTCTTGACACAAAACACTACCCTCTTTACATCCTGGTTATTCCTGTTCGATATAAAGCAAACCACCTGTGAACCAATCGCAGAGAAACAGTGAAATGCTTGGACCTATGGTTTTTTTTTCTTAAACCACACTATCGTTGGCCATGCTGCGGGTCTTCCCACTGCTGTTGCTGCAATCAGATAAATAAACTGATGCAATGCAGAGGTAATGAAGAGAGTGGGGGCCAATCCAAAAGGCTGGTCATATGATAAACATAAGCAGCTTTATACGTCTCTGAAAAAGATTACCTGAAACATTAACTTGTCTGGTTGCTCCACATCAACCTGCTGTGTCTCCGGCATCCTTCAAGTTTGTTTCAGGTTTCGAATATATTTACCACATTGCGCACGTTTATATTGATGTCTTTACACAAGAGGCAAAAAAAAAAAGAGACTCCAGATCCTATAGCATTTAGACGATTTACCCAATCCCAACATCATGTAGTTGAATTAGCTATATATAGTCAATTTAGAATCATTCTGTCTGTCATGTGGGAGTGTTCCAGAACATTCTGTTGCAATGGAAAAGAAAATCAGACCTGCACTGTTTTCCATCACGGCGCCAGACCATCACCATGGAAACTCTGAATTTCCTGCACTGTTGTTCCTGTATTCTCAACAGAACGAATGTTCCGAAGTGTTTGCTGGTATGAATCCCTGGGAGACATCAGGTTTTATAACTATCTACCATTCCACATTAGCTCAAATTAAGAGGCCCAATGGGGGCGGAATTGGAGTTGGGACTGGGAATGAAAATCAGAAAGGTTCGTGTAGGGTTGGTGACCCACACGTTCATGCCCCCAGGCAATCTTGCTGGAGGGAAGGACACACCAGCAATGGCTACCCCGCTTGCTTGCAGCAGAGGGCCAGTAGGTGGCAGCCAGGAGGGCAGCGGGGACCCCACCAGGATCAGAACGGCCCTCCCATTGGCAGGCTGGGCGGCCGACAGAGCCAGAGGTTCATGCCCCAAAGGCCACCACGTGGGAAGGAGAGGTCTCATCCCAAAGCCACATGACCTCCACACCAGAGGGCTTGCCCCTCCATTCCACGCAGTCCACTGGCTTCAGCCTCTTGTGTTATTAAATTTGATGCATACCTCAAGAGGGGACTCCGGACTTTGAGGTGTCCCTCGTACAAAGTGTGCTGATCTGATCTCTCCAGAGACGATAGCTGCCCTTGTTGGTTTAAGGTTCGGACAACAGCGAGTATCAAGTGCTCTCAGATTGCTCGAGTCACAATCTTGTAATTAGCCACAGAACTGTCATGAGCAGCAGCACGCTGTTCCATTCAAATCATCCATAACATCTGAGAAATGTCACCCATCTCAGTCCCTGCAGGGTCCATCTGCTGCGGAATTGTGCATCCAGCTTTTGTTATCTCCAGACTTGGCTATTCCCAAGCTTTCCTCGTCCATCCATCTTCCACCAACTATAAACCAGGAGGTCATCTAAGCTCTTGTCGCCTATGCTCTGACTTGCACCATGTTCTCGAGTTAGCTAATCGGCCCCGTATTCTCCAACCTTGGCAGTGCCAGGCTGGCACCCAGGTGCCAATGCCAGGGTGCCACCCTGCCCAGAGGACATGCAGCTGGGGGCGTCCTATCCCCTGGGAGACCCCCATGAGTGCCGTTCCTTTTGGTCCCGTTTGAGGGGACCAGCACTGAATAGCGCTTGCCCAAGGTCTCTAAGACGAGGGGGTTAGTTCCCCCGCCTTAGTTGGATCTCAGGAATGCATATTAAAGTGAGACTTCACTCTAATATGCAGATTTGCCAGATAGTGATCCCGTCCCTATGCGCAGGATCCACATTACGACGTCTCGCTTGATCGCGTTAAATCTCACAAGGCGTGGCGAGCCGGGTAGTTCCTGGTAGTGGGATCTCCCAGCATCTACCGGCCACGCCACGTTTCGGGCACAACATTTATCCTTGGTCAAACTTTAGGGCCACCTGCCCTCAAAGATCCTTGCGTGGCTCGCTATCAAATTTTAATTTAGGCCTTCAAAGGCGCTACAAAAATGCCAGTTGTTGTTGCAGAACAGTTTTGTAGACAGCAGATTTGGGTAGCTGAGAGTTCAGTTGACCAGGCGATACATGTCATGCTTACAAGCGAGCAACTGGCTCTGTAAAGGTACCTGTTTACCAAGTCTAAAATTAGCCAAACTTTTTTTTTTTTTAAATTACAGTATAGGGTGGCCACTTTCCAGAAAGATCACATCCAGAATTCGGAGAGCTGAAACAAGGCGCACTTTTCCAGGAACACTGCCAGACCACTGCATCGCACTCATGTGTCAATGTTCATGTATGCAATTTAGCACATGCACTGACGAACGAGTGGAGGGGGGGGCTCTTCGGGCACAGTGATTGTGCAATGCGAGTTTTCTTTTTTCAAAAAAAATATTTCTTCGGCGGGTTCTGGGTTGGGGGGGGCGGCCCATCCTGGTCTCACTCACTGATCTGCACAGGGCGTGTCCACTTCGTATCCGTGCAGGGACAGCCACATTCGTACAGCACCTGTAACTTAGAAGATGTCTTCAAGATGCTTCTAGGGGCACAAGGCAGAAGAAAAAAAAAATGAACAAATGGCCAAGGAGGAGGGGCTTTTTGGGTGGTGGGGGGGGGGTGGGGAGCTCAGGTTTCTGGACAATTTCAGTGCCCAATGGAGGAACTATGTGGCGTCACAGCGGCACGAGTGGACAGTCCTTGCGACGGAGAGAACACCAGCCCCCAAGTTTCAGCCAGAGGAAATGGTGGAGCATCCAACAATGAACATCAGCCGAGTGATCCAGCCAGGTGGCGGAGCAGGACAGCGGGGGATCATCTGCATACGCGTGGCTGTGAACAACAGTGCCAAGAGGCGGTCAAGAAAGCAAAGGGGTCCGAGCCGGGATTCGTGCGGGAATTCTGGAGGGGAGTGCGCAAATTCGGAAGGGAAGCCAATTCTGGAGATGGTCTGGCTATGAATGGGTGGGAAAGATTGGGAATCAAACACTCACGCACGAAGCAGAGAGGAGAGGGAACATTGGAGGCGGGTGATGTGGTCAACCGTTGCGAAGATTGCAGTGACTTTGAGGGGAATGGGGAACGACGATGTACCCCTTGTCAGAGTCACAGTCATCATGCTTTGCCCCTTTGGTTTCAGCAGCTTTGGTGGTTTGAGTGGAACCCAATTGCAGGGATTCAAATGGAGGTAGACGTGGAACTGGGAAATGGCGACACATTCAAGGACAAGAGAGAGAAATAAGTAGGATTGGGATTAGTTTGTGGGAATAGAGAATGAAATTGGGTCTTTTTGGAGGGGGGGTGTTGGTGAGGAAAAGGAAGGGGATAGTGACTGGGGTGAGCCGACCATTTACAAAGGGAAGCTTACGCGGGAGCTAGGAAAAGGAAGTTCAGATGTTAGAAATTTAGTGGTGACAAGGGAGATGGGATGGAGGATTTCAGAGGCGTGGCTATTTTTGTGGCGGAGAAAGGGCCATGGGATATGGCAGACAGAAGCAGTACCCGAACTGTAAAAGTTGAGAATCCAAGTATTATGCAGCTGCAATTGTACAACACCTTGAGATGCAAGCTATCTAGAAACACCATCCATGAGACTTAACCAATCGAGGATATAACTGATCCCGCATTTCTAAAGTACAGGAGTAAAATGCGGTCTTTTGGTTAGGCTGCATGACCACTGCTGCAGAGGCCAGTTCAACACCCTATTGTGGGTATACAACATGATCTTCATTGCATCCTCCCATTGTTCTCTGCCTGCCTTATAGCATTTCGAGGAAGTGGCTAAAGGCATGCCATGTTTGACAAGCATTTCAGTCTGCAGGGGGGTGGGGGGGAATAATCTCCCCTCTTTTCTCAATACTCCCACGGGATCTCCTTCACCCACTGCCATCTCCTGCAACAAAAGCAACCCCACTAGTTACAGTCTTGTGGTCACCTCTCCGATCAAAGATTCTTCATATACGGGTTCAGGGCAGTGCCAAAGGCTATTCCGACTGCGAGGCACCCCCGTCAGGTGTCTTCCCCCCCCCCCCCACCACCCCCCCCATCTCCCCCACCCCTTCCCGCCAGAGATGAAAAGCTTCCCCTCTCGACCCCCGGACCCACCATATTTAACTGCAACGCCCCAGATGTCAGCCTGGGTGTGTCAGAGACCTTTCTGCTCCAGTAGCACGGCAGCATTCTGGATAGCACAATTGCTTCACAGCTCCAGGGTCCCAGGTTCAATGCCGGCTTGGGTCACTGTCTGTGCGGAGTCTGCACGTTCTCCCTGTGTGTGCGTGGGTTTCCTCCGGGTGCTCCGGTTTCCTCCCACAGTCCAAAGATGTGCAGGTTAGGTGGATTGGCCATGATAAATTGCCCTTAGTGTCCAAAATTGCCCTTAGTGTTGGGTGGGGCTACTGGGTTATGGGGATAGGGTGGAGGTGTTGACCTTGGGTAGGGTGCTCTTTCCAAGAGCCGGTGCAGACTCGATGGGCCGAATGGCCTCCTTCTGCACTGTAAATTCTATGATAATCTGTAAATTCTATGATATGGCTGTGCTTTACAGGCCACTCCACTGATCATGAGAGCTTTTTCTTTGTGTGTGTGTGTGTGTGTGTATTTGGGGGGGGGGGGGGGGGGGGGGGGGGGGGGAGGAAGAAAGGCCGTCCATATTACTTTCAATATTAAAAACCCGGGCTTGAATCAATTTTCTAACGCATGTGAAACATTCAGAGACCACAGCCGAGCCAGCCACACGACCACAGAAACACTCCCACTTGAATACTTCACAATAATTTTCACTGATGATATATAGATTCAGTGAAAAGATATTGCGCTGGAAATAAATCCTGGATAATCCCGGCACTCTTTATAATAACAGAAACTTGCATGGGAGTTATGCAGTCTCCTTCACAAGCAAGTTAAATCTGATAATGCAGATTTCCGCTCGAGTATCTTCCATTTCTCGAGTTGTCTTCTTCAGCGCCTCAGAAGGAAGCTGAAACAATCGAGTGCTTGGGCTGGATACAGCACAGGAGGGCGTGGTGGAGACATCACTGCCTGACTCCTTGCAGTCCCGGCTGTAAGCACTGAGGTTTCTCCGTCTAGACAGCAGCCTTTCAATTTGAAATAGCGCAAGATCGCCACCTAATTTCTCCAGCCAAATTTCATTCGAGGGCCAATGGGGCATTCTGCACATCTGATTCACAATCACGGCACTGCGCGCTCAATCTCAAACTTAGACCGGAGGCCGTGCCAAGATTGCTGAGTGATAAAAAACAAAAGGCACTGATTCACACACGGGTCCCAAAATAGCCTGGCACTGTTATCTAGACAGGAGCGGAGACTGGCACAAGTAACAAAGGAACAGTGAAAGGAAACATCGCCAAGGGTCTCAGTCAGCAGGAACTGAGCTGTGTCGTATGTTTATAGTAAACCTCTGCTGACTAACACCAATAACACAGAAATATAAAATCTCAAAGTGCAGCCTCCCCAGCATTTAACATCCTCTCCATTCATGAGTAATGACTTTTAAAGCTGGACCTCAAGCAGGATTGGGGAAAAACAAGAGGAAGGGGGTTAATGGATGTGGGTGGAGGGGGAAGAGCGAGAGAGAGAGAGAGTGAAAAAGAGAGAGAGACACACAGGGGAAGAGAAACAGACAGACCGCGCGAGGGAGGGGAAGAGAGAAAGAGGAAGAAAGCGAGAAAAGAGGCGGGGGGGGGGGGGGGGGGGGGAGAGAGGAAGAGATTGGGAGGGGAAGAGAAACAGATAGAGAGGAGGGGGAGAGAGAGAGACAGGGAGGGGATGAGAGAGACAGAGAGGGAGTAGAAGAGAGAAAACAATGTTTTCCATTTGATTAGATTAGTCTGAACTACATTTACAGATTAGGAAAGGGTGCCATTTGTTGTCTTCAAGTCTATCAACTTCTAATTAGAATTCAGTATGCAAGGGGTTTTGCAAACACAGCTTTACCAAGGCAATGAGACACACACACACGCACACACACACACACACACACACACACACAGACACACAGACACACAGACACACAGACACACAGACACACAGACACACAGACACACAGACACACACACACACACAGACACACAGACACACACACACACACACACACACACACTATGACGAGACGTAATGGAATGAAACATGGGGCTGGATTCTCCCAGCCCGGGGCCGGGCCGGAGAATCCCCGCAACCGGGCCATGCCGCCCCGACCCGGCACGCGATTCTCCGCGGAGCTCCGTTTGGCACGGCGCCGGTCGCAGGCCGCCGTACGCGGCCGGGCCGCCGATTCCCAGCCCCGGGATGGGCCGAGCAGCCGCTCAAAAAAGGCAGAGTCCCGCAGGCGCTGTCCACACCTGGTCGCAGCCGGCGGGAATGCTGCGCGCAGGGTCGGGAGGGGGGAGGGGAGGCGACTCCAACCCTGGGGGCGGCCTCCGACGGGGCCTGGCCCGCGATCGGGGGCCCAACCGATCCGGCGGGCCGGCCTCTCGCTCCCTGGGCCTATTTTCTTCCGCGCTAGACCCTGAACTCCCGCGCCATGCTGCGTCGGGGACCGGCGCGTTGAGGGAGGCCACCGCACATGCGCGGGTTGGCGCCGGCGCCATTGCGCATGCAGTTCACGCCGGGATGGGAGGCTGGAGCGGCGTGAACCGCTCCTGCGCCGTGCTGGACCCCTGTAGGAAATGCACCGGCATTTCCGCCGGTGTGGACATTTTGCCGCATAATGGGAGAATCCCGCGCATGTTCCCCAGCAAATCAATCATTTCTGCTTTAATGTCTGAAAATCTAATTGTGTATTCTCAAACAAGAATAACTCAAACACGCGTGCATACAGTCCAGAAAGCACCCTGCTCAGAATCATAGAATCCCTACACAGTGCAGAAGGAAGCCATTCGGCCCATCGAGTCTGCACCGACCATTTGAAAGACCACCTGACACACACCCAATCCCCGCCCCATTCCTGTGACCCCCACCCTAACCTTTTGGACACTTCGGGGCAATTTAGCGTGGCCATTCCAACTAACCTGCACATCTTTGGACTGAGGGGCACTCTGGAATTTGGGGCAACAGCTGCAGAGGCTCGCTGAGGAAGAGCCAGTGCCAGGGGACCTCTCGCCAGAGGAACCTGCTTAAAAACCCGCGGGCTACAAAATGAATATTGTAGACATAGCCTGCAATGAAGTATAACGAGATGCCTCAAGAGTGCTGGGGGGGAAACAGCTGACCTTTATCCAAGCTGTGCCGTAACAATTTAACGAATAAAGTTTTATCTTTGGGGACAAATAAAAGAGGCTTTCTGACTTCAGTTAGATGGGTGGCACTTTAAGAGAATCCATGCAAACATTAATAAACTAACCCTGCTTGATCAGGTTGGGTTAGCTTCATTTAAGTAACATGGATCCGCTCCAGGCCTATAATGAGTCTACTAAACACGTAATCTAGCCTGATGTACGACTCCAGTGTACAACGGAGGGGTGTGAGGCGAGGTGAACTGCAGTTTCCTGAGAAAACGTTAAAGTGAGTGTCCTCGGTGGTAGATGTGAAAGATGTCACGGCCGTTATTCAGAGAGGGGCAGGGGGTTTCGCCCCTGTCATGGTCAATGTTTATCCCTCAACCAACATCGTTGTGACAAACTGTCCGCTCATTTATCCCGCTTGCGGGAGCTTGCTATGCATGAAAGGCTGCCACGTTTCCAACACTTCAAACGTACATCACTGATTGAAAAGCGCTTCAGGGCCACCCAACGCCACAAAAGAGTTTCTTTGTGATTTGACGCTAGGAATGTGCTAGAATCAGACTGGGGTGTGGGGGGGAATAGAGAGAGAGAGGAAAGAGAGAGTGAGAGAGGAAAGAGAGAGTGAGAGAGGAAAGAGAGAGAGAGAGGGAGGAAAGAGAGAGAGAGAGAGGGAGGAAAGAGAGAGAGAGAGGGAGGAAAGAGAGAAAGAGAGGGAGGAAAGAGAGAGAGAGAGAGAGGGAGGAAAGAGAGAGAGAGAGAGGGAGGAAAGAGAGAGAGAGAGGGAGGAAAGAAAGAGAGAGAGGGAGGAAAGAGAGAGAGGGAGGAAAGAGAGAGAGAGAGAGGGAGGAAAGAGAGGGAGGAAAGAGAGAGGGAGGAAAGAGAGAGAGAGGGAGGAAAGAGAGAGAGAGGGAGGAAAGAGAGAGAGAGGGAGGAAAGAGAGAGAGAGGGAGGAAAGAGAGAGAGAGGGAGGAAAGAGAGAGGGAGGAGAGAGAGAAAGAGAGAGGGAGAGAGTCCATCGGTCCTCGGAGGTGGATGTGAATTGAAAGATGTCCAAAGACATACACAATGCGGGGTCGCCTCATGAGGCAATGCACTATTCCAACAAAGTGAAGAGTCCCAAGAGCAAAACTGAAGAGCACAAACAAGCGCTCTGTACAACATCAGTGAAGAAACCAAGTGCCAACTTGAGGAAAAGGAAACAGCCTCACTACTATGTCGACCCATCCTCACTAACATGTATTCCCAAATGCATTTCACAGCCTCTGGAGACCCTAAAGCCCCAGTTTATGTGACAGGCTAAAGAAACTGCTCTGAGGAAGAGTCAGAGGGACTCAAAACGATAACGCGCATTCTCTCTCCACAGATGCTGCCAGACCTGCTGCGTTTATCCAGTATTTGCTGTTTTTATATAGAATGACTGCCTGATGACTTGAGTGTTAATCGGGTGTAAAGCCCAGGAAAATATGCACAAAAGGGCAGCACGGTGGCACAGTGGTTAGCACTGCTGCCTCGCGGCGCCGAGGACCCGGGTTCGATTCCGGCCCCGGGTCACTGTCCGTGTGGAGTTTGCATTCTCCCTGTATCTGCGTGAGTCTCACCCCCACAACCCGAAGATGTGCAGGGTAGGTGGATTGGCTATGCTAAATTGCCCTTAATTGGAAAAAAAATTGGGTACTCCAAATTTATTTTTTTTAAAAGAAAACAGGAAAATATGCACAAATACATAAATTATTATATTTTGGTCATTTATATATTGCTCCCGGCCATCACCTGAAACTGTGGCGCGATGGGCAGTACTCCTCAGATACTCATGTCCGTCACTTCAGAGTTCTTTCTGATGGACAGCGTGGACGCGTTGTATTTCAGAGGACAGGACTAGGCTGCTGATAAGCTTGTAAACACCCACTGAGCATTTACTGGGCAAGTTATCAGATGAGTACTGGCCCCAATGCAACTATATAAATTGGCAACCATGCACAGGAGGGGCCACCCGGGCATTCTGGGACAGTGGGAGGGGAACATTGTCTGTAACGATGCAGCACCATTAACACACGTCAAAATTCCCAAGGTTCCTCGCAGGAGTGTTAGACAATATTTGACACTAAGTCACGCGAGGAGAAAGTAGGAGACGTGGTCAAAGCGGTTTGTATTCAGAACTATTTTAGAAGGTGGATTCACAGAGGTAGAGAGAAGTGAAAAGGGATTACAGAGCTTATGGCCGAGAAGGCTAAGTGCCAGGCAGAGGTGGCACTTATCAACTCATTTGTCCGGCGGATGTACATCTGGAGCCAGATATCCAGCAACATCATGTAAAATAGATGTGGTTATAAGATGGGTAAACAATAATCTCATGACATCTATCAGGCTTTCCGCTTCTGCTATTTTATATCTGCTTTATTCCAGTTTGTCATTGATTCTGTTTTAGTTAATCAATCGGTGCCAAATACCCTTGGCTGCCTCGCACATTTTGCTCATTAGAACGTCCAGACGAGGTTAATATTTACATCACCTCTCCTCCAAGGGGGAGGCCGCTCCAAGTGCCACTAACCCAATTGCTGACAGACCCCTCGAAACCTTCTCGCCTTTCCCCCCCCGACGGGACCCTGCACTAGGGAAGACATTCCTTCCGTTGCAAACGCGTCAAGTCCGTTTTTAAAAACATCTTTTGCAGCTTGCATCATCCCCAGATTGTGGCCTTCCCTTTGACCTCTAACCCCCGACGGTCATTTTACAACTTGGATGACTTTTCTCTCCTATGACAAGTTCAAAAATTAGATCCTTCTTCAGGGGAATGCTTTCTAACTAGCTGGTAAAGGATGAATTTTAGTGAGTCAGTACAAAGTACAGTACCATAATTGCGTGATTTCATGTTAATATATCAAATACAACCCCTCACTTTCTAAATTACAAATTGCATTAGGCACTTTAGAAGGGAATAGCTTCCACTTTTTAAAAAATTCATTTACGGAATTGTTAGGCAGCATCTATTGCCCATCCCTAGTTGCCCTTCAGAAGGTGATGGTGAGTTGCCATCTTGAACCGCTGCAGTCCTTGAGGTGTAGGTACACCCACTGTGCTGTTAGGGAGGGAGTTCCAGGACGTTGCCCCAGCGACAGTGAAGGGACAGCGATATATTTCCAAGTCAGGGTGGTGAGTGACTTGGAGGGGAACCTCCAGGTGGTGGGGTTCCCAGGTATCTGCTGCTCTTGTCCTTCTGCATGGTAGTGGCCATGGGTTTGGACGGTGGTGTCTAAGGACCCTTGGCGAGTTACTGCAGTGCATCTTGAAGATGGTGGGGGCAGCAATCAAGCGGGGCTGCTTTGTCCTGGATGGTGTCGGGCTTCTTGTGTGTGTTGGAGCTGCACTCATCCAGGCAAGTGGAGAGTATCCCATCGCACTCCTGACTTGTGCCTTATAGATGGTGGACAGGCTTTGGGGAAGTCGGGAGGTGAAATACTCTCCGCAGGATTCCTAACCTTTGACCTGCCCTGGTAGCCATTATTAATATGGCTAGTCCAGTTCCGTTTCCAATCAATGGTAACCCCCAGGGTGTTGATTGTGGGGGATTCAGCGATGGTAATGCCACTGAATATCAAGGGGCTGTGGTTAGATCCTCTCTTGTAGGAGAAGGTCATTGCCTAGCACTTGTGTGACACAAATGTAAGTTGCCACTCGCCAGCCCAAGCCCGGATATTGTCCAGGCCTTGCTGCATTTGGACATGGGCTGCTTCATTATCTGAAGAGTCGCGAATGGTGCTGAACATTGTGCAGTCATCAGCGAACATCCCCACTTCTGACTTTAAGATGGAAGGGAGGTCATTGATGAAGCAGCTGAAGATGGTTGGGCCAAGGACACTACCCTGAGGAACTCCTGCAGTGATGTCCTGGAGCTGAGATGATTGACCTCCAGCCACCACAACCATCTTCCTTTGTGCCAGGCATGACTCCAACCAGTGGAGAGTGTGCCCCCCCCACCGTCCCGTCCCGTCCCCGATTCCCATTGACTCCAGTTTAGCTAGGGCTCCTTGATGCCATACTCGGTCAAATGCTGCCTTGACGTCGAGGGCAGTCACTCTCACCTCACTTCTTGAGCTCAGTTCTTTTTCCTATGTTTGAACCAAGGCTGTAATGAGGTCAGGAACTGCGTGACCCTAGCGGAACCCAAACTGAGCATCCGTGAGCAGGTTATTGCTGGGTAAATGCTGCTTGATAGCATTGTTGATGACTGCGGTGGTAGGGAATGAAAGATAAGACATGTTTAAAGGACAGCATCACAAATTTATCGACAGTCCAGATGAATGCGGGGTGTGATTATTCAGATCATAATTTCAGCTCTTGGATTCAAAGTAAAAGTCTTTCTTAAAGTCACAGAAATTACTAAACTACGGGTAGCATGGTGGGTACAGGCTTGGAGAGCCGAAAGGCCTGTCCCTGTGCCGCAATTTTCTTTGTTCTTTGTTCTAGTTAGCTTAAAGGCTGCGTGTAAATTAGATACATTGAATGCCTACAGTCTTTGGCAAACAGTTCGCAATTGAAGCCTTGTTTGCCAGCCCGATTGCAGTTACAAGTTTACACGTCACAAGTCAAAGGAAGAGCAGGCGAGTTATCCTGGTGTCCTGGACAACATTCCTCCCTCGACCAAACCCAGCAGAAACAGATCATCCCCTCAGAGACATCAGTGAGCTCTTGCGGTTCACAAATTGGCTGCCACAATTCCACCCCCGCAATCACACCCTCAAAAGCAATTTATTGGCTGGGAGGCACTTTGGGACTCCTGGGGAGGTGAAAGGTGCGAAGTCAAAAGTTATTCCTTCTCCTTTGGGAGCGATCTCTGACAGCTACCCACACTCTCAACAGACAATTTCCCGCAGGGCTTACCGGGCAAGGTTCTGGAGAGGGAATCATGCTTTTTGTTTTGACGCATGCACGCACGCAAGCGCACACACACACACACACACACACACACACACACGGACATTTACCAAAGCGGGCACCCAAACATGCAGTAATTGTAGTCACTAAGATTTGAGTGACAACTGGGGCTGATTTAGCACAGTGGGCTAAACGGCTGGCTTGTAATGCAGAACAAGGCAGCAGCGCGGGTTCAATTCCCCGTACCGGCCTCCCCGAACAGGCGCCGGAACGTGGCAACGAGGGGCTTTTCCCGGTAACTTCACTGAGGCCTACTTGTGACAATAAGTGATTATTATTATTTTCACAGTAACTTGATTGCAGTATTAATGTGCACCTACTCGTGACACTAATAAAGATTATTATTACTGGCCACTGCCACTGACTGCACAATAACAACAACAAGCAACAAATGGGCTTAAAACACACAAGAGCTACCGGCTTCCTGGACATCGGAGTTGCAATCGCATTTGACATTTGGAAAAAGAAGAGTTGGACCCGGTTGAAAATGTTTTTGACACATTCCAGGGACAGGATCAGCTGTGGGGAAACACATGCTTTGCTGTAAGGGTGAACATAATGGAACACAATGACCATCTGCTGCGTGGCTCTGAGTAACAGGATATGACGGGACCACCACTCAAGGCCACTGCGGAATTCTGATTTTGAACTTGCCCGCATTCTGACAAACAGAGCGAGCGCTCAGAATTCCTCCTGGAGGCGAAGTTGCAGCAGACTATGACCAATAAACTTCCTCACGGCCTGACTGCCAAATAACAAGCACTATTCCACCCACATTGAACTCTTTTCAGTCCGCAGGCTCACATTCCACAGTAACTGCGTACACTCTTTCAAAGAAAGGCAGGCTTATGGGCAGCTCAGACCAGTGAAACTCCCGATTAATCAGACTGCAAGACTGCAAAGTCAGCGCTGAAAAGTGACGGAATTAAACTTTTTGTATAAATTTGATCGATCGGGCAATTGGCGCGAGCGAGGGCGAAGGAGGCATCTATTCTGAAAAAGGGGTCATTCCTCCGATTAGCAGATGGTTTTCTTCCTATTTGTTAAAATGAGACAATGGACACAGTCTCTTTAAAGGTAGCTCGTACACGGTTGCACTGTGCAGGGCCACTTCGACAGCCGGCCTGCTTGCTGTGAATCAGCCCTAGTATCGTTCACAGCAGATGGCAGACACTCCAATACACGACTGCTTTGAGGGAGAAGGCAACCCAATTCACCCCCCCCCCCCCCCCCCCCCCCCCCCCCCCCCCCCCCCCCCGCCCCCCCCACTCACTCTCTGCCTCTGATCTTCCGAGTTTTGGTATTGCCTTTTGAGTTCTGGGGTAAAACCTGCCCTGAATCATTGGAGCTGCTCTTTCGAAGGGGCAGCTGCAATGATTCAGGGCGAGCTGTACCCCAGTCAATATCAAAACATGGAGCCTTCAGAGTATCTCTGGAGTTTCCTTCAACTTAACATCAGATTCGAACTCTTCAGAGATTTGCTTTGATGAGTGAGGCATTCTGACTCCATGACCAGCCCAGCTCAGTTGAGACTGCCTCAGCGTGGTGTGCCTGCTGGGCACCTCAAGGGTCTGGTATTTTGTCCTGTTACTTATCTTCAGAAGCTTCCGAAGGCAGTTCAAGTCAAATTGGTTGTCCTTCTTAGCTTGACATTGGCACACTGGCCCTAGTCTCGCAATCGCATACTTGGAGCAGAGTGTGCAGGACTATTCCTCCATAGACTTTCAGTTTGGTCATCAGACTTACACCTCTTCGTTCCCAGGCTGATATTCGAAGTCTCCTGAAGATTTGCTTTGGCAATTCTTGCATGTGTCTCGCACTGTCAGTATCGACAGTTCGAGAGCATGCGCTGCTGGGATAGGTGAATGCCAGGTTCTGGACATGGGAGTGAAACCTTGGGCCCGAGATGGGCCTTTCCTGGAGCAGGCTTTCTTTGTGCCGATTGCAAGGCCAGAGTTGTCGCATGTGTTGTTGAACAAATCCGTGCTATATTTGCATGCCCAGCTCTGAACTGGCAGCTCGTACAATCATAGGAAATCGCAAACTGCATCCTGGAGACTAATTTAACCTTCGCCTCAGAATGAGCAGATTCCGAATATCAGATTTTGGAGGCATCGGAGGGCATTATGGAGAGAAACGTGAAACGGGTTGGCATTAGCACATAGGACTGTTTAACTCCGTTAGTGACGGGGGGTGGATCAGAAGACTCACCATCATCCAGGACATGTGTAAACAAGCTCTCAAGGAATTGTTGAACTACTGCGAGGATTCACTCCTTTCCATCGCTAGCAAAACCTTTGCTAGAATCCTCCAGACCTGCTTAGTGCATTTTGACCGGAATCTGCCGCCAGAGAGTTAATGTAGTTTCAGAATAACCCAAGGAACTACAGATATTTTTATTTTTAATTTTTTTTTAAAGTACTCAATTAATTTCTTCCAATTAAGGGGCAATTTGAGCGTGGCCAATCTACCTACCCTGCACATCTTTGGGTTGTGGGGGTGAAACCCACGCAAACACGGGGAGAATGTGCAAACTCCACACGGACAGTGACCCAGAGCCGGGATCGAACCTGGGACCTCGGCGCCGTGAGGCAGCAGGGCTAACCCAGTGTGCCACCGTGCTGCCCTAAGGAACTACAGATATGATGTTTGCAATTAGGCAGCTCCAGGAGAAAGGTCAAGAACATCTGCAGTAGTGTTTATAGTGTCAGTCTCCGTATTCAAGAATGATGCAAATGTGTCAGAAGCAGTTCAGAGAAGGTTTACTAGACCAACACCAGGAATGGGTGGATTGTCTTGTCAGGAAAGGTTGGAGAGGTTAGGTCTGTATCCACTAGAGTTTAGAAGAGTGAGGGGTGACTTGATCAAAACCTTTAAAATCCTGAGGGGGATAGAACATAGAACAGTACAGCACAGTACAGGCCCTTCGGCCCTCGATGTTGTGCCGAGCAGTCTGAAATCAAGATCAAGCTATCCCACTCCCTGTCATTCTGGTGTGCTCCATGTGCCTATCCAATAATCGTTTGAAAGTTCCTAAAGTGTCCCAACTTCACTATCACAGCACGCAGTCCCATTCCACACCCTAACCACTCTCCGAGTAAAGAACCTACCTCGGACATCTCTCCTATATCGCCCACCCTGAACCTTATAGTTACGCCCCCTTGTAACAGCTACATCCACCCGAGGAAATAGTCTCTGAACGTCCACGCTATCTGTCCCCCTCATTATCTTTGACAGGGTGGACGTGAAGAGGATGCTTCCTTTCGTTGGAGAAACTAGAGCTAGGGCGGTCACTGCTTAGAAATAAGGGGTCACTCATTTAAGACATCAGAGGTTAGGAGAATTATTTTCTCTCAGAGGGCCGTGACTCTCTGGAACTCTCTTCCTCAAAAGGCAGGGGAAGCAGAGTCTATGGATATTTTTGAGGCAGAGCTGGCTAGATCCTTGATAAACATGGGGGTGAAAGTTTATCGGGGCTGGGCAGGAATGTGGGGTTGAGGTTACAATCAGATCGGCCTGATCTTATTGAGTGGCGGGGACAGACCTGAGGGACCGAGAGTCCTACCCTGCCCCTAATTTGCAAGTTGGTAAAATATGGACCTCTGCAGCTTGCTTGTTGACCTGAGCTAGATCTTCGACTCTGTCTAAAGCGAGGGCCTCTGGAAGGTCACGGGAAAACGTGGCTGCCCTGAGAAATTCAGCCAGCGAATAATGGAGCCATAGTGCATGAAGTTCACATCTAACTGTGCTCAGTTGGTTGATTTCAACAAGGGCAGTGATGGAGCCACAACGACAGCCTTGGCTCAGAATTAGCACCCTTGTCTCTGGGATCAGAAGAGTGCGACTTCAGGTCCCTTTCCAAGAAGCTCAAATAAAAAATCCAGCACAATACCATGGGAGTGACACTGGCAGAGGTGCCACCTTTTATATAATCACCTCTCGCGTTAGACTCAAAGATCCCTAGTACTACTTCAAAGAAGAGATGGGAGTTCTCCTTGTTCCTGTTATTCTGGCCAATATTTATCCCTTAGCCAACATTGCTAAAACAATTACTTGGTCTTTGTAGTTGGTGGGAGCTTGCATATGCCAACTGGTTGCATTACAACAACAACCCCTTAAAAGTACTTAATTGTCATGGCCTGTGGTTGTGAAACGGGCTCGTCTTACTTTCTACGAAAACTATCAATATCCTATTCCATCAAAGGTATAGCAAATCCTGATCACGTCCTTAACTGCTGTCAATATGAATGCATCTCAGGGTAAGGAACTGCGCCAAAACTGCCCACGGACCCTACTCAAACTGTTTTCTAATACCCTGAAGTGCATGTGTGAACAGCCAGGTGCTCGTTATAAAGTTCAATGACATGATTAAATAACCTCATTGTTTCAACTCATATGGCAACTTATATTTATACGTCGCCGGTCTCAGAGTCAGAGGATTCTTGTGTAAAGCCCCCGCCTGATACTGGAGCACAGAACCTTGGCTGACACTCCCGTGCAGTAGGAGGCACTGCTCAGGGAGTGCTGCACTGTTGGAGGTACCGTCTTTCACACCAAGGCCCACTCTGCCCCATCAAGTGAATGTAAAAATGGTTACTGTGAAGAGGAGCTCTTCCCCCCCCCCCCCCCCCCCCCCCCCCCGCCCCCCCCCCCCGCCTCCCATCCCATAAATATCCAGGTCATATTCATCCTCAGTCTATGATCACTAAATCAGAGTAATCTGGTCATTATAGCATCACCGTCTGTGGCACCTTGCTGTGTGCAGACGGACTGCAGCCCTTTCCTACATTAAAAACAGTGACTACCTTCAAAGTTACTATGGAAACACAAGTCTGTCTTTCTTTGAGAAGAAATTATATAGACAGCATGCTCATCTATCAACATGAGAAAAATGTTCCACAAATTATTCATTAAACCCTTATTATTAATTATTAATAGGCACTTGGTTTATGGAGCATGGTACAATTCACTTGGGAACATTCTTAAAATCATAAAGCAAAATAAGTACAACGTTGCCTGATATGAAGCAGTTAGTTTCTTGCAAACTTTCTATCCAACTGTTGTCGCAAAATCCGTTGACACCCAGGACAGAGTCTCGCACCCTTGGGTGATCTATCACAGCACCGCTGGACACTCATGGAGTTAAGATACAACATGGAGTCAAAAACAAAGAGGTGAAATGGAGAAGGGGCAAAAAAAAACTACGGTTAACATTAATTAGCTTAAGAATATGCACAGAAGCTGAATCTAGGCCACGCCACAAGGTAAACGGGGGATAAACTTACCCAAACTGTACAACGGTTCGCATTGGCTGACTTTTGAGCACCTCCTTATGGCCAATACAGAGCGGATTGGTAGAAACCATCTTCGTGCATCACTGTTTTCGTACCCTCTTTCGTTGTCAGTCGTGGCTCAGTGCGTAGCCCCCTCACCTCTGAGTCACCATGTGTGGGTTCGAATCCACAAGACCAGAGCGAAGGATCTCAGCTGACGTTGCAGTGCAGAACAGAGGGAGTGCTACACTGTCAGGAGCGCCGTCTTTCGGATGGGACGTCGAACCAGGGCCCCTGGCGCTATATTGAAGAGGCTCTGGGTAGTCCCCAGTGCCCCGGCCAATATTTATCCACACATCAAAAAGGGTCATCTGGCCATTAGCTCATTGCTGTGTGCGGGAGTTTGCGGTGTGAAAATTGGACTGCCATATTCCCTGGGTCACAATAGTGATCGCGCTTCGTAAGCACTGCACTGGTTATGAAGCACTTTGAGTCCACCAATGCTTGTGGGAAACACGACATGTGGAATCTGTCCTTTTCTATCTCGATGTTCGTCTTGTCTGTGGGCAGCTTGCTGTGTGCAAATCGGATGACAATTTTTCCACATTACAGCAGCAACCATGCTTGGAAAGAACTGCATTGGCTGTAGTGTGTTTGGGAACGTTGAGAAAGGTGTGACATGAATCTAAATTCTTTCTTTCTTGGAGACTGAAGCGGTGGATAGGTTTACAGACTGACAGGCAGTGACATGAACCCTCCTTCCGTGAACAATAGAGTGGGCTGTTAATGAGCTCCGACAATGCATATTATGGAGGGGTTGGGGGAGGGGGGGGGCAACAATAGCCATAATAATAATAATCTTTATTAGTGTCACAAGTAGACTTACATTAACACTGCAATGAAGTTACTGTGAAAAAACCCCAGTCGCCACACTCCGGCGCCTGTTCGGGTACACAGAGGGAGAATTCAGAATGTCCAACTCACCTAACAAGCACGTCTTTCGGGACTTGAGAGAGGAAACCGGAGCACCCGGAGGAAACCCACGCAGACACGGGGAGAACATGCAGACTCCGCACAGATAGTGACCCAAGCAGGGAATCGAACCCGGGACCCTGCCGCTGTGAAGCAACGATGCTAACCACTGTGCTACCATGCCACCTCCGCTCGTCAGGAACTCGAGGTATCCAACTTGTACACAGCAAGCTCCCACAAACCGGAAGAACAGAGGTATGGGGGGGGGGGGGGGGGGGGGGGGACAGAGAGACAACTTATATTTTTTATAGCATTGCTCACGAGCACCGGTTGTCGGGTTTGCTACCACCGAGCTGAAGGCTTATTCGTAACATGCGACGGAAGGGGGAGGTGAGAACGGTGGTGAACTTTTCCAATCAAAATGTTTGTCGTGTCTTTCTCCAGATTCTACTCATGCCCCACCTCCGTGGTCGACACGACAATTTCTAGACTGTGCAGGCTTTTAATACACTGCAACAATTGGTTATTTAGCTATCGTCCCGCTGTTCCTGCAGTCCACTGCAATTGGTTTCTGAATAGTGGCTGAATCGGTGACGCTGAATAAAGGGCTGATTTTTCAGCCAAGAGAGTCATTTGCCTTTGGTTATTCGTTTCGGGAGGAAAGGAAGCATAAATTGAAACAAAATGAAAAGCGCCTGTCACCCTCTGATCTGAGGAGTCTTTGCCCATTGTTGCTGCAGCATTGCTAAAACGTGCCCCAATGTCATAGCCTCCATTGTATCAACTGGAGCCCATCCAATGGCCCCCATTCTTGATTGCTTTAACGGAGAGAAACAGTGCTGAAAGTTTATGTTCGCTTCTGCAGATGTCCAGCGAGTACTTTTGTTTTAAAAGTTGCATTAAAAACACACCAAATCTCCTTACATGAGGTCACTGCGTACCGGTAAACTAGCGACTCAATGGCTTTCTTGTTTCAAGGGCTAATTGTTTGCGGCTGGAATGGACCCTAATTAGCATTTAAAACCAGCCTGAGCCGAGCAATTTGTCATCATTTTCAGAATCAGTTACGTGCAATGATGGCCCGTGCTAACAAGTTGCTGACCAAAGTCACGTGAACAGGTGCTTGGCCTTATATAAAATTACGCTGTTTGCACGGACATCATTCCGAGCTTTCAGCATGCCTCAAAAAGTGGGAGAACTCAGGGTTTGGCGGCAGACTTATCAAGATCTTTGGCAACACTGAACAGTCACATTTGCGTAAACAGACCAGAGTGTTGACTGTTCAAACTTAAATAACTAAGATTGAATCTGAAGCAACAAACCACTATTAACTTAATGTAAATGAGTGGCAGCACGGTGGCACAGTGGGTATAGCACTGCGGCCTCACGGCGCCGAGGTCCCAGGTTCGATCCCGGCTCTGGGTTACTGTCCGTGTGGAGTTTGCACATTCTCCCCATGTTTGCGTGGGTTTCGCCCTCACAACCCAAAGATGTGCCGGCGAGGTGGATTGGCCACACTAAATTGCCCCTTAATTGCAAAAAAATAATTGGGGGGTACTCTAAATTTTTTTTAAAATCTTAATGTCAATGAGTCATGGTTAAGCTTTAAAGGGCTCTTGAAAGTGGTTTTTTAAAATTCCCAGAGCCAACAGGGGACCAAAGGTACTCGGATAAATTTCTGGGTGGAATCATAGGGCTGAAGAAGAAATATCTCTATGTTTAGTGGCACATGCTTTCATAGAGTCCCGAAAATGCAGGAGGAGGCCATTCACCCCATCACGTCTGCGCTCACCCTCCGAAGGAAGCACCCTACCACGGCCCATTCCCCGGATTCCCCGTAACACAACCTAATATTTTGGACACTTAAGGGGCAATTTAGCATGACCGATCCACCTAACCTGCACATCTTTGGACTGCAGAAGGAAACCGGAGCACCCGGAGGGAACCCGCGCAAACACAGGGGGGAACGTGCAAACTCCACAAAGTCAGTCGCCCGAGGTCGGAATTGAACACTGGATCCCTGGCGCTGCGAGGCGGCAGCGCTAACCGCTGTGATCGAAAAGGTCACCTCAAGGACAAACCTCCGCAGTTTCAGGAGGTTGCACGTGGTGCAACATAATTTAGCGGTGACCATGTCAGACAAAACAAACAATGAAGTAACAGAGTCTGCAGCATAAAAGCCACAGAACTTGCAGCGATGCCATTGAGAAAGGCATAAAAAGAAATTGCTGGTCTGCCCTTTCAAACTGGTTTCTCATCGCAAAGGGTGCCGGAAACCGAAAGTGGTTTAGGGATGGGCGGAGTGGTTCTGAATGGCTGTTACATAACAACACAAGTATCAGAACGGATGCAACATTTGGCAGCAAGTGTTGAAAAGGAGGCTTTAAAAGAGAAAGACAGAGGTTCCCCAGTGGGCAACGCTACCCTGTCAGGTGTCAGAGATAATGCTGACCGATGGCTGCCATTTGGGACTGGGTGCCTATTAACTTACCAAGTAAGAACATGGGTGCATCAGTACACAACACCAAAATGGTCTAAAAAGCATAGGATAAGCCATTAAGCCCATTCGGCCATTGTCTGAGATCGTGACTGATCTGCGACCTACACCCACCTTTGCCCCATATCCCTGAGTAACTTTGGTTTAAGAAATCTCTCAGCTTTAAAATTAACAATCGATCCAGCAACAATTGTCGTTTGCCGAAACTTCTACTATTCTTTTGTGTGGCTCCTCGCCTAACCCCTGGAGGATGAAACTCCCCGAGGATTGAAAGTGTGAATAGCATTCGTACACAGGAGTATGGCTCAAGTTTTAACCTTCGGGGAGAGGTTGGCGAATGGACCCCCAGCCTGGCTGCAGCAAGGAGGTCACCCCAGAGGCGGTTCGCTCTGACATTTGGTGCCAGCACACAACGGAACCAACGCAACGCCGTGGATCCCGTACCCGCGCATACCTAGAGCAGGAAATAGTGACTAAACTGACCCAGGTGGCACCCATCTCCCAGCCGGGTGATTGGAATCAAACCCCACCATCGGGTTATGCAATAGAAGAGGAATAGAACAGTGTCAAAGTTGGGCGTGTTCTGCCGTAGCTCAACTATATGGCCGATGTTACATTAAGAATTGCTGTGCTAGTTAGGGCAAAGCCACCGTCACATGAACAGGTCATTTACAACACCGATATTAGGAATGGTCTCTTAATAAGTTTATTTATTAACCAGATCTTGGTTAGAAGTTAGAGGGATAGCAGGGAAGGGAGTGCAATGTTCCTCCTGCAGGATGTTTGAGGTGAGGGATGCCGTTAGTGTCCCTGCTGATTTTACCTGCAGGAAGTGCAGCCATCTCCAGCTCCTCCAAGACCGAGTTAGGGAACTGGAGCTGGAGTTGGATGAACTTCGGATCATTCGGGAGGCAGAGGGGGTCACAGATAGCAGCTTCAGGGAATTAGTTACACCAAAGATTGGAGATAGATGGGTAACTGTAAGACGGACTGGGAAGAAGCAGTAAGTGCAGGGATCCCCTGCGGTCGTCCCTCTGAGTAACAAGTATACCGCTTTGGATACTTGTGGGGGGGGGGGGGAAGACTACTTACCAGGGGTAAGCCATGGGGTACGGGCCTCTGACATGGAGTCTGTCCCTGTTTCTCAGAAGGGAAGGGGGAAGAGGAGCAGAGCATTAGTAATTGGGGACTCGATAGTCAGGGGCACAGATAGGAGATTTTGTGGGAGCGAGAGAGACTCACGTTTGGTATGTTGCCTCCCAGGTGCAAGGGTATGTGATGTCTCGGATCGTGTTTTCCGGGTCCTTAAGGGAGAGGGGGAGCAGCCCCAAGTCGTGGTCCACATTGGCACTAACGACATAGCTAGGAAAGGGGACAAGGATGTCAGGCAGGCTTTCAGGGAGCTAGGATGGAAGCTCAGAACGAGAACAAACAGAGTTGTTATCTCTGGGTTGTTGCCCGTGCCACGTGATAATGAGATGAGGAATAGGGAGAGAGAGCAATTAAACACATGGCTACAGGGATGGTGCAGGCAGGAGGGATTCTGGATAACTGGGGCTCTTTCTGGAGAAGGTGGGACCTCTACAGACAGGATGGTCTACTTCTGAACCTGAGGGGCACAAATATCCTGGGGGGGAGCTTGGTTAGTTCTCTTTGCGGGGGGGGGGGGTTTAAAATGGCATGGGAACCTGGATTGTAGTTTTAGGGTACGAGAAATTGAGAGTATAGAGGTCAGGAGCACAGAATTGACTTCGCAGGAGGGGGCCAGTGTTCAGGTAGGTGGTTTGAAGTGTGTCGACTTCAATGCCAGGAGTATACAAAATAAGGTAGGGGAACTGGCAGCATGGGTTGGTACCTGGGACTTCAATGTTGTGGCCATTTCAGAGACATGGATAGAGCAGGGACAGGAATGGTTGTTGCAGGTTCCGGGGTTTAGGTGTTTTAGTAAGTTCAGAGAAGGAGGCAAAAGAGGGGGAGGTGTGGCGCTGCTAGTCAAAAACAGTATTACAGTGGCGGAGAGGATGCTAGATGGGGACTCTTTTTCTGAGGTCGTATGGGCTGAGGTTAGAAACAGGAAAGGAGAGGTCACCCTGTTGGGAGTTTTCTATAGGCCTCCAAATAGTTCTAGGGATGTAGAGGAAAGGATGGCGAAGATGATTCTGGATAAGAGCGAAAGTAACAGGGTAGTTATTATGGGAGACTTTAACTTTCCAAATATTGACTGGAAAAGATATAGTTTGAGGACATTAGATGGGTCGTTTTTTTGTACAATGTGTGCAGGAGGGTTTCCTGACACAATATGTTGACAGGTCAACAAGAGGAGAGGCCACATTGGATTTGGTTTTGGGTAATGAACCAGGCCAGGTGTTAGATTTGGAGGTAGGTAAGCACTTTGGGGACAGTGACCACAATTCGGTGACGTTTACGTTAGTGATGGAAAGGGATAAGTATACCCCGCAGGGCAAGAGTTATAGCTGGGGGAAGGGCAATTATGATGCCATTAGACATGACTTAGGGGGGATAGGTTGGAGAGGTAGGCTGCAAGTGTTGGGCACACTGGATATGTGGAGCTGGTTTAAGGAACAGCTACTGCGTGTTCTTGATAAGTACGTACCGGTCAGGCAGGGAGGAATGCGTCGAGCGAGGGAACCGTGGTTTACCAAAGAAGTGGAATCTCTTGTTAAGAGGAAGAAGGAGGCCTATGTGAAGATGAGGAGTGAAGTTTCAGTTGGGGCGCTTGATAGTTACAAGGTAGCGAGGAAGGATCTAAAGAGAGAGCTAAGACGAGCAAGGAGGGGACATGAGAAGTATTTGGCAGGTAGGATCAAGGAAAACCCAAAAGCTTTCTATAGGTATGTCAGGAATAAAAGAATGACTAGAGTAAGAGTAGGGCCAGTCAAGGACAGGGATGGGAAGTTGTGTGTGGAGTCTGAAGAGATAGGCGAGATACTAAACAAATATTTTTCGTCAGTATTCACTCAGAAAAAGATAATGTTGTGGAGGAGAATGCTGAGACCCACGCTATTAAAATAGATGGCATTGAGGTACGTAGGGAAGAGGTGTTGGCAATTCTGGACAGGCTGAAAATAGATAAGTCCCCGGGGCCTGATGGGATTTATCCTAGGATTCTCTGGGAAGCCAGGGAAAAGATTGCTGGGCCTTTGGCTTTGATGTTTATGTCATCATTGGCTACAGGAATAGTGCCAGAGGACTGGAGGGTAGCAAATGTGGTTCCTTTGTTCAAAAGGGGGAGCAGAGACAACCCCGGCAACTATAGACCGGTGAGCCTCACGTCTGTTGCGGGTAAAGTCTTGGAGGGGATTATAAGAGACAAGATTTATAATCATCTAGATAGGAATAATATGATTAGGGATAGTCAGCATGGCTTTGTGAAGGGTAGGTCATGCCTCACAAACCTTATTGAGTTCTTTGAGAAGGTGACTGAACAGGTAGATGAGGGTAGAGCAGTTGATGTGGTGTATATGGATTTCAGCAAAGCGTTTGATAAGGTTCCCCACGGTAGGCTATTGCAGAAAATACGGAGGCTGGGAATTGAGGGTGATTTAGAGATGTGGATCAGAAATTGGCTAGCTGAAAGAAGACGGAGGGTGGTGGTTGATGGGAAATGTTCAGAATGGAGTACAGTCACAAGTGGAGTACCACAAGGATCTGTTCTGGGGCCGTTGCTGTTTGTCATTTTTATCAATGACCTAGAGGAAGGCGCAGAAGGGTGGGTGAGTAAATTTGCAGACGATACTAAAGTTGGTGGTGTTGTCGATAGTGTGGAAGGATGTAGCAGGTTACAGAGGCATATAGATAAGCTGCAGAGCTGGGCTGAGAGGTGGCAAATGGTGTTTAATGTAGAGAAGTGTGAGATGATTCACTTTGGAAGGAATAATAGGAATGTGGAATATTTGGCTAATGGTAAAGTTCTTGGAAGTGTGGATGAGCAGAGGGATCTAGGTGTCCATGTACATAGATCCCTGAAAGTTGCCACCCAGGTTGATAGGGTTGTGAAGAAGGCCTATGGAGTGTTGGCCTTTATTGGTAGAGGGATTGAGTTCCGGAGTAATGAGGTCATGTTGCAGCTGTACAAAACTCTGGTACGGCTGCATTTGGAGTATTGCGTACAGTTCTGGTCACCGCATTATAGGAAGGACGTGGAAGCTTTGGAGCGGGTGCAGGGGAGATTTACCAGGATGTTGCCTGGTATGGAGGGAAAATCTTATGAGGAAAGGCTGATGGACTTGAGGTTGTTTTCGTTAGAGAGAAGAAGGTTAAGAGGAGACTTAATAGAGGCATACAAAATGATCAGGGGGTTAGATAGGGTGGACAGTGAGAGCCTTCTTCCGCGGATGGAAATGGCTAGCACGAGGGGACATAGCCTTAAACTGAGGGGTAATAGATATAGGACAGAGGTCAGAGGTAGGTTCTTTACGCAAAGAGTAGTGAGGCCGTGGAATGCCCTACCTGCAACAATAGTGATCTCGCCAACATCGAGGGCATTTAAAAGTTTATTGGATAAGCATATGGATGATAATGGCATAGTGTAGGTTAGATGGCTTTTGTTTTTTAACTTCCCATGTCGGTGCAACATCGTAGGCCGAAGGGCCTGTACTGCACTGTATCGTTCTATGTTCTATGTTCTAAGTGGGACAGCACAGGAACGTAGTCCCACATTTGTAGTATGCAACTGGGACGTCAACATTATCTTCGCTATGAAGGTATTTCGGCAAAATCGTTTTTAAAGCCTTCCCTTTTAGGCAAGATTATATTTCTCCCGTTCTAGGGAATGTCACTGTGGAGCTCTTTGTTGCCTGACATGTCTGGTTACCTGTTTGGGAAAGGATTTATCACTGTCCCCACTCCCTCGTGGTTGAAGAGACATATAACTTACGAATCTGGAGCAGGAGGAGGCCCTGAAACGTCAGCTGTGCCTTCTCATATTCTCCACATAAACCCTCAGTAACCATAAAACCTATCAATCTCTGACCTGAATGTAGTCAAGGGGGCAAAGGACGTATAGGAGCCAGAGTTGACTTCTGAGTAAGAGTGACAAGACTGCGGAGCTCACTGCCACAGGGAGTGGTTGAGGCAAATAGCACAAATGCATCCAAGGGGAAGCTGGAAAGATACACGGGGGAGGCCGTAATAGAAGGGAATATACGTATTGGGATGGATGAAGTCGGGCAGGAGGGCGCACTTGTAGGGTATTGAGCAGTTGAGCAGAGAGGTCCGCTTCTCAGCTGTTATTTCGGCAAAATTATTTTTCAGCTTATGACCAAACTTGCAGTATAAGATCTGTACAAGAGAGTCATAGAGGTTTACAGCGTGAAAACAAGCCCTTCGGCCCAACTTGTCCAAGCCGCCCAGTTTTTAAACCATTAGGTTAATCTCAATTGCCCGCATTTGGCTCATAACCCTCTATTACCAGCTTTCGCAGACAACTGTCTAAATGCTTTTTAAAAGACAAAATTGCACCCGCCTCTACTGCGGTCGCTGGCAGCTTGTTCCAGACACTCACCACCCTGTGTGTGAAAAAATTACCCCTCTGGGCCCTCTAGTTTTACACTCCCTTACCTTTGGGAAAAGATGTTGACTATCTACCTGAAAGAGTAAAGATACTGGAGGTAAACAAAAACAGTGTTTATTGAGATACATCCAGAGAGGTCAAAGCACTGATATAAAAATGGCAAGCATTTAAACTGAAAGCCATTTTTATTTTAAAAACCTCACAAATATCACGTCGAAATGCAAATGATGAGCAGCGCATCAGCTTTAATGCTCTATTGGGGACCTGTTGGCCTGTCAATGCAGCACATTCTTAATGGGGTTAAACCCAAAATATAAAGGATTGATGTGCGCCACCCACCAACAAAAACGGTTTACGAGGGGGAATTCTCCAGATTCCTCCTTGAATGGATCAAATTACTCCAGCACTGACAAAGGGCAGCGAGCTGCTTGCTCTGACTGATGATGGATTTATCACACACCTGTCAGGGAGACCACATTCCACCCTTTTAAAGAGTCAAAATAATGAAGGAACAAGACTAGTAATTTGCTCAGAATCTTTTTTCTAAAAAAAAAAAGGGCAGGTCTTTCCCAGTTGGGAGTTTTCCCTTTCAGGCGACTAGAAAGATGATTGAACACAATTGAGGGGAGAGACTGCACGGAGCGCAAGCACATCCCCCTCGAATTCCCCCGTAACCGAGCGTGACAATTGGCAGCCGCCGAAACGCCTGGGTCCGCGCCGCTCCCGCCACCTTGGCTTGGCGAGCGCTGGAACGCCATCGCAGGAGGCAGCGTCGCCACTTGCCTCCCAGCCACGTGCCGCAACTGCCGTTCGCTCGGACCTGGGTGGGGATATCCGCAGCCGCAGATCCCACGCCGGTCCGGCTTTTTTGGGACCCGAACCAAGCCTGGGACAGCTGTAGCGTAGATCTGTGCAATGGCAATGCAGATCTCATGGTGCCTCACAGTGCCAGGGTTCACCTCTCACCTCGGGTGACTGTGTCGATGTTTGCACTTTATCTCCATAGTCTTTTCCTCCGGCAGCTCCGGTTTCCTCCCACAGTCCAAATACGTGCAGGTTAAGGTGGATTGGCCAGGCTAAATTGCTTCTTAGTGTTCAAAGATGTGCAGGTTAAAGTGGATTGGTCAGGGGCGCAGGCCTAAAAGAGTGCTCCTTCAGAGGGTCGGTGCAGATTTGATGGGCTGAATGGCCTCCCTCTGCACTGTTGTGATTCTATGATGAACAGCACTGGATCAGTCAGCATCAGAGAGTAATTGGCCCAAGTTCATCTGTGTCGTTATAGTGAGGCGAGAATGGAGACTCAAGCAGTGACCATCGTGATCTTCAGCTCCCACACTTTTCGTTTCCTTGCTGTTAAAGGATTCCTCTCCACAGATGTTTCAACGGGAGTACCATGGGCCTGAGGCCAACAGCACAATATCAACAGCACCATAAAACTCACACGAGTCTCTCTGATGATTGGTGTCGGAAATGGAAATGTCACATTGATCCAGTAGAAGGTGGGTCAAACCCAAGTGATAATCAGCGCTGGGGGTACTCACGTGAGGTGCCAACATAGAACATAGAACATAGGAAATACAGCACAGAACAGGCCCTTCGGCCCACGATGTTGTGCCGAACCTTTGTCCTTGATTAATCATAGATTATCATTGAATTTACAGTGCAGAAGGAGGCCATTCGGCCCTTTGAGTCTGCACCGGCTCTTGGAAAGAGCACCCTACCCAAACTCAACACCTCCACCCAACACCAAGGGCAATTTGGACATTAAGGGCAATTTATCATTGGCCAATTCAACTAACCCACACATCTTTGGACTGTGGGAGGAAACCGGAGCACCCGGAGGAAACCCACGCAGACACGGGGAGGACGTGCAGACTCCGCACAGACAGTGACCCAAGCCGGAATCGAACCTGGGACCCTGGAGCTGTGAAGCAATTGTGCTATCCACAATGCTACCGTGCTGCCCTTGAGAACAAATAAATCTACACTATATCATTTTACCGTAATCCATGTACCTATCCAATAGCTGCTTGAAGGTCCCTAATGTTTCCGACACAACTACTTCCACAGGCAGTGCATTCCATGCCCCCACTACTCTCTGGGTAAAGAACCTACCTCTGATATCCCTCCTATATCTTCCACCTTTCACCTTAAATTTATGTCCCCTTGTAATGGTTTGTTCCACCCGGGGAAAAAGTCTCTGTCTACTCTATCTATTCCCCTGATCATCTTATAAACCTCTATCAAGTCGCCCCTCATCCTTCTCCGTTCTAATGAGAAAAGGCCTAGCACCCTCAACCTTTCCTCGTAAGACCTACTCTCCATTCCAGGCAACATCCTGGTAAATCTTCTTTGCACCTTTTCCAAAGCTTCCACATCCTTCCTAAAATGAGGCGACCAAAACTGTACACAATACTCCAAATGTGGCCTTACCAAAGTTTTGTACAGCTGTATCATCACCTCACGGCTCTTAAATTCAATCCCTCTGTTAATGAACGCGAGCACACCATAGGCCTTCTTCACAGCTCTATCCATTTGAGTGGCAACTTTCAAAGATGTATGAACATAGACCCCAAGATCTCTCTGCTCCTCCACATTGCCAAGAACTCTACCGTTAACCCTGTATTCCGCATTCATATTTGTCCTTCCAAAATGGACAACCTCACACTTTTCAGGGTTAAACTCCATCTGCCACTTCTCAGCCCAGCTCTGCATCCTATCTATGTCTCTTTGCAGCCGACAACAGCCCTCCTTACTATCCACAACTCTACCAATCTTCGTATCGTCTGCAAATTTACTGACCCACCCTTCAACTCCCTCATCCAAGTCATTAATGAAAATCACAAACAGCAGAGGACCCAGAGCTGATCCCTGCGGTACGCCACTGGTAACTGGGATCCAGGCTGAATATTTGCCATCCACCACCACTCTCTGACTTCTATCGGTTAGCCAGTTCGTTATCCAACTGGCCAAATTTCCCACTATCCCATGCCTCCTTACTTTCTGCATAAGCCTACCATGGGGAACTTTATCAAATGCCTTACTAAAATCCATGTACACTACATCCACTGCTTTACCTTCATCCACATGCTTGGTCACCTCCTCAAAGAATTCAATAAGATTTGTAAGGCAAGACCTACCCCTCACAAATCCGTGCTGACTATCCCTAATCAAGCAGTGTCTTTCCAGAATGGAAGTGCCAAATGGAAGAGAAGTGGCTGAGGAAAGTGGAAGAAGTGCGAATAATAACGGAACAGGAGTCTGAAGAGAAGGTTAAGCAATCGACTTTAATGGGTCAAGTTTGAAATGTTTACCTTCCATTTGGGTTACTTCATGGATGGATGGATACATATTAAAAGCGTACTCTACTGGAGCCCAACTTCCTTTCCACAAACTTCAATGGGAAAATTAATTGAATTTGTGACTAGGTTTTGTTTTTGTGTCACTGGTCCTTTGTGTACTAGCCTTTGTTTTGTATGAACAAATTTTCCATAACACACTCTTAACATCTGCCGCCGTAAGCTAGGAATCCCATTGGCCTTCGAGTAAACAGTTAACTACCACACCGAGGGTACACGTACCAACTGCTGTGAATCCCAACTGGATCATCTTGAAAGCTCGCAATCAAGACAACATATCAAAGACCAAAGAGATCGCAACCTGCTACCTTCTTTCCTGCTTCTGCGATTCACAGCTTTTGTGCTTAACCACAACATGGTAAGAACGTTGTGCCTGAAAACAACTCCACACCCAAGCCTTTCCCTTCCTCGAGGAAGGGTGTCGCCCTGCTATACCCTGACTGTAGCCCTTACCCAAATGGGAACAGAAAAAGGCAAAGGGGTCGTCAGCAAGCACCAAGCGTTCCGATCAATCTATTACAAGTCTACCCTGTACCTTGAACAGGCAACATGTGGAGGGGGTTTACCACGTCAGTCGGCAAGCTCTACAATCCGGCCAGAAAAATACAACATATCTTGATCAAAGATCTCCCCTACGCGAGTCGCTCACGCAGAAACCCAGCTACAGAAGCTCGGGGATTGTCCCTCCCATGCCCGGTAACTTACTCTCCCTTATGATAAGCACGAAGAAAGCCATGGTTCTGAGACATGGTACCACCTCCCCACCCTCGATCACACTCAACAACACCCAGCCGCAAGGGGTTAGCAGATTCTGCTACCCGGGCCCACGGTGACAGATTTGATGCAGCACCAACCAGGTAAAGTCACCATATTCCCAGATGGCCAGAGGCTGCTTTCCCATCCCCCGGGGGGGCCGGGGATTTAACCTGAGAATCACCACACCTCAGGCGAGGGGCAAGGTTGAGAAGGCAAGCACCGAGCACAAGGACAACAGCTACCACCTTCAGCGCACACACAACACATGCATGGAATAACATCGAGCCGACTCCTAGGCCCAAGATGATGGTCTGACGCCTGTTTGCTCAGGACCTTGCTTCCTGGATGTGATACACGGGTGACTTACAGCTATCAAGAAAGGGAGCTCAATAAGTTTCATCTTCCCTGCCTGTTGCAGATTCTGGAAAGACAAAATCACGAGTGCGGAAGTCTTCTCGAAGGCGAATCTTCCAAGTATGTTGGCACTCTACGAGCAGAAGCAACTTTCCTGGCCCACGCACATCCAAAGAATGGAAGATGGGCGCACACCCACGGTATTTCTGAGTTGCGAAGCCATCGCGCACCCAAAGGATTGTTGGAAGGATGCTGGCAAGGTCCTGAACCTCGGCCTTCACACACTTAGGCGAAAGCGGCGGCAACCAAGGGAAATGGCAACGTTACCCGTGGGCCAGTGCAGTCACCATGGCGATCAGTGGCCTGGCGACAGCAAAAACTACAACCTGTAACGACATCCGATAACCAGTTCGGGAGCGGCACGTGTGGCAGACGCTGCCTCTCACAGATTGGCCTCTTCAGCCATCGGCAGTAAGCCCACCATCTAAAACAACTCCCTGCCCATGGGTGTGCTGCACCCCCATCGTACTACGGAGATGGAGGGATGCCGGTGGCCTTGAACCGGCATGAAGCAAAGCCATTTGAACTCTGATCCAATGAGACAGGACTGATTTTCTACCACAGTTTCTCCTCCTGGTTGGCTCAGGAGTGGAAAGAGGAAGAGAGCCAGAAATAACAACGAAAACTGTGCCACACTTGTCTCCCAATAAAGTGAGGAGGAGGGGGGGGAAGCTAGCAATTAATCACACTGCATTTGGCTCAAATGCTATTGTATGTTGCCTCTTCGTAGTTGGGGTAAACTCTCCCCAGGTTCCTTCTTGACTGCACGGCCAAATAATCACAGTCAAACACTTAAAACGGAGAAGACATTCGAGTGAGGTGCCAGAATAAAACACCATGGGTTTGCCATCTCTGCGGCAACAAACCCCAGAATCAACTAGGATACATAGAAACTAGGGCAGCACGGTGGCGCAGTGGTTAGCACTGCTGCCTACAGCGCTGAAGACATGGGTCAACCCCGGCTCTGGTTTACTGTCCGTGTGGAGTTTGCACATTCTCCCCGTGTTTGCGTGGGTCCCACCCCCACAACCCCAAAGATGTGCAGGGTAGGTGGATTGGCCACGCTAAATTGCCCCTTAATTGGAAAAAAAATAATTGGATACTTCATTATATATATATAAAAAAGAAAACATAGAAACTAGGTGCGGGAGAGGCAATTCGGCCCTTCGAGCCTGTTGCGCCATTCAATATGCTCACGGCTGATCCTCTATCTCAAAGCCTTATTCCAGCTTTCACCTCCGGCTTCGGATGTCATGAAAATCTAAAATAATTAGCGATCTCTTTCTTACTCGGCATGAAGCAGGGTGCTCCTCACCTGACTAGATCACTGTTCCACAGGCAGTAGAAAAAAAGCCCAACCTTCTGCTCACCCCCTGTCTCCAGGCTGTAGGAATGTTCCCCAAGGTAATCGCTGGAAGGTTGTTTGTAATTCCCCTAGCACCCTCCAGCGCCATGCATTCAGCTAACTTGGCACACACTCAGTGCCACATTGGGCAGCAGATTCAGCAAAATCATGGAAGCACTGCGGGTGAAACCTGCAGAGCACCCAGACAGGGTCGAACCTAAATGGGTGTCTCTCACTTTCCCACTCAAGCTGTTCCCATCAAAACAATTTGTTTTTTCCTTCTCTATTCCAGACAACTAGGAACACAAGACAGTCCAAAACACTTGCCCCAGCACGTGAATATGCTTTTTAACCTCAAGGCTTGCACGGCACGGGTTCCGTCCAAGGTAGTTTGCAAGCAGGATGTAGTGAGGTATTAACTCAGGAAGTTCGGTCGCTAAGTGAAACAGCTCTGATCACGAATTCTAACCCAATTTGAGCAAATACCTTAAAAAGTTGTAAAACCACGCACTGGAACTAACCAACAAGATCAGCTTTTGCCAGTGATTGCATTCTTGTCCAGTCATCCCAGCAACTCCACTCTCAAACTCAACACAGGTTTGAGAATTAAAGCTACAGTTTTGTAGCCTCCCCATCTCCAATCCATGTGAGCGCTGCATCGCACCTGAAAATAGCCGGCACTTTAACCGGGCATGCCCGAACCGCTGTATTCATTTTCCCGATATTCAGCCCGTCCCAAAAATGAGGCCATTTCAGTTCAAGAGTGCACCGTTGTGTGTCCAAATGCAAGCGGCACTTGGAGGGGGAATAGGGAAGATGGCTCTTCATCGCCGCCTATTGCACCCTGCTCTGATACTCGCATTACTGGACGCCAACTAAGAAGGGGATCACGGCCGGGCTAGGCCATGTACGGGCCTGGCGACGGCAGCCGATACTCAGGCTGGAGGCGCCGGTGCCTTCGAGGAAGCGGGGAAGGGAAAGACAGAGAACTGCAGGGGACAGTCACCCTCAAATGTTGCCCGCCGGGTGAGTGTACTCAACCGCAAGCCGATGACGGTGCCAGAGAAAACGGCAGCATCATGTCCGGGCAGCACCTTCAGAGAGAGAGGGAGGAGAGAAGAGAGAGAAAAAGAGGTCAGTGATCTGGAACCTTACCTTCATTTCTCCCTCCACAGATGCTGCCTAGCCTACGGAGTCCCCCCAGCATTTTCTGCTTTTATTTCCAATGTCCATAATGTGCAGCATTTTGCTTTTGCATTAATCCCGCCCCCCCCCCACTCCACGGTCTGGCAAGGGCCCAGGCTGATACAACAGATAGCTGGAACTACGGAGCGCTCATGTCGAGGTCCGACAGGTCCCGTGACCAGCAAACCTGCAAATCCTTCCACAGCCTTGCGCTATTCTCCACACAAAAAAAAAGATTTGAATTTATACACTGCCTTTCACATCCCTGGGCACCCTATACTACTCTACAGTCAATGGGTACTTCTGAAGTGCAATCAAATTGCTGCGCTGTGGGAGATGCGGCAGCCACTTCGTGCACAGCAGGATCCCACGGGCAGAAATGAGGTGATGGCCAGATAACTTGTTTCAGCGATGGCGGTTCAGAGATCAATGTTGGCCAGTACAGGGGGGATCGTTTGCAGCCACTTCGGAATGCAGACGGGGGTTTAACAACCGGTCTGACACCTCCGCCAGTGCGGCACCCCCTCAGTACCACAGTGTCGGAGATTGTGTGTTCTGGACTCCAGAAACCCTGCACTTTAGATGTGGGTTATGCATTTCAATTCTCTGCTGCAAGTAAGCACATTCAGTCATTATATTCCAACAGGTACCGATTGTACCTAACTATGCTTTTTGCTGCACTTTTGCAAACACGAGTATCTTGATCAGAACTAATAAATCATAGAATTTACAGTACAGAAGGAGGTCATTCGGCCTATAACATCTGCACCGGCCATTGGAAAGAGCACCCAACTTAAGCCCACACCTCCACCCTAACCCATAACCAAGTAGTTCCCGTACCAGCCTCCCCGAACAGGCACCGGAATGTGGCGACTAGGGGCCTTTCACAGTAATTTCATTTGAAGCCTACTTGTGACAATAAGCGATTTTCATTTTTTCATTTTCAAGTAACCCCCATCTAACCTTTTTCTTTTTACACACTAGGGGCAATTTTATCATGGCCAGTCCTCCTAACCTGCACATCTTTGGACTGAGAGGGGAAACCGGAGCACCTGGAGGAAACCGGACAAGTGACCCAAGCCGGGAATCGGAACTGGGACCCTGGAGCTGTGAAGCAACAGTGCTAATCACTGTGCTACCGCACCGCCCCAGAGACTGATCGTCCAACTCCAGCCACCCCCCCTCCTTTGTCCACTCCCTTAGCCCCCCAACCCAGCCTCCTGTCCCTGACGTCTACCTGAAGGGGATAAAGGTCTTGCTGGATTCCACCTCCGTGTAATTAAACTGCAGACAGTGTGTCGTGGGACACTCGCTGACGCTCAGCATAATGACTGGCAAGAAAAACACCTCTCTTCTGCCAAGGTTAATTAAGCAAGTCACGTTTTACCTGCTTCCACAGATGCTGCCTTGGCCTGCCGGGTTTTGTTGGGGCTGATACCAGCACGGTCTGCCCGGAGGGAAATCGGGAAAAACCGGCCTGCTGACAGCTCTTCAACATTTTCCTTTGCCGTTTAACGGTCGATAAAATCATTCAACGCCTATGGGATTGTTGTTTTAAAAACAGATCACCATCTGCAGCGATCTCCTGGTGGTCAAATACATGCTGGCTCCTTGGGATTGCTTTTTCCATGGATGTTTTGGCTTGTGCGTTACTAATAATCACTGGGGTTGATTAGCATTGACCAGATTGGCAGCGTTGGCTCTAATCGCAGTACATCGCCCAGGTGCGGGAAAGATTTTCTAAACTTTTGAGAAATCGCACTGTTGAAACCTCAGGAGGCAATCTAAACAGTGGTCCATATGTGTGTCAGGCGCCCTGACGTTTCAGCCTGAAAAACCAGCTCATCTCCACTTTGCTATTCTATTTATTTCCTTGCTTGTCCGGTTTTGAGATTTGTAGGCACCACACCTATGGCCTGTTGTGGACTGCGGCTAATTACTTAGGCAAAGGTGCTTAGAAAAGGCTGGGCTTAGTGCTAGTACATTATTGGTGGAACCATCCCCAAAGGTCTTTTAAGCATTGCAGGAATACGTTCAGCATTGTGGGGCGCTAACCATATTCATCGAATACCTACCTCCCAGACTGGTGACTTCATCATTCTAGCCAAAGAGTCTCTCTTCACATATTCGAGATGTCAATCCCTTTCTGTCAGTACCCGGGCAACACGTGCCTTTGCAATAAAAGCCATGTGTATCGAAACAAGACGTCATTGCAAAGAAGGGCACGCCTGCGCACCAATTCATTTTGACCAAGTCAGCCATGGCTCATTGGTAGCCGCTGGGTCACAAGGTTTCAGGTTCAAGCCCCACTCCAGGGGGCTTGAGCATAAAAATTAAGTTTGGCGCTCTAATGCAGTACTGAGGGAGCGCCATGCTGAGGGAGCGCCGTGCTGAGCGAGCGCCGTGCTGAGCGAGCGCCGTGCTGAGCGAGCGCCGTGCTGAGCGAGCGCCGTGCTGAGCGAGCGCCGTGCTGAGCGAGCGCCGTGCTGAGCGAGCGCCGTGCTGAGGGAGCGCCGTGCTGAGGGAGCGCCGTGCTGAGGGAGCGCCGTGCTGAGGGAGCGCCGTGCTGAGGGAGCGCCGTGCTGAGGGAGCGCCGTGCTGAGGGAGCGCCGTGCTGAGGGAGCGCCGTGCTGAGGGAGCGCCGTGCTGAGGGAGCGCCGTGCTGAGGGAGCGCCGTGCTGAGGGAGCGCCGTGCTGAGGGAGCGCCGTGCTGAGGGAGCGCCGTGCTGAGGGAGCGCCGTGCTGAGGGAGCGCCGTGCTGAGGGAGCGCCGTGCTGAGGGAGCGCCGTGCTGAGGGAGCGCCGTGCTGAGGGGGATGTCGCCATTTAAAAAGATTAAAAAGGTTGAAAACTGATGTCCCATTTGCTGATTGCGTGTAAGATCCCGTGGCACTACCTCATGAAAGAGCAGGAAAGTTGTTTTTTTAAATTTAGAGTACCCAATTCATTTTTTTTTCAATTAAGGGGCAATTTAGTGTGGCCAATCCACCTACCCTGCACATCTTTTGGGTGTGGGGGCGAAACCCACGCAGACACAGGGAGAATGTGCAAACACCACACGGACAGTGACCCAGAGCCGGGATCGAACTTGGGACCTCGACGCTGTGGTGCTGACCCACTGCGCCACCGTGCTGCCCTAAAGAGCAGGAAAGTTGTCCCTCGTGGTCCGGCCAAGATTGATCCCTCATTTGACTTTACAAAAACAGATTATCTGGTCATTGGTCCGTTGCTCATTTGTGGATCTTGCTGTGCCATATTACCTACAAATGAACAGTAACAACATTTCAAAAGGTACCCTGTCAACTGTGATGCGCTCGAAGATGTGCTGCAAGCATAAAGAGCCCTATATAAATGAAAGCCTTTCTCTTCTCCCCTTTTAGTTGATAATCCCCCTCAGTGTCGATGACCGATCATTTGGCTGTGCGTCCCAGGGATGGAAAGAGTGAGCAGGGAACTTTTCTATTTGAAAAAGGGGAGTTAGGTAATCGTCCTCTCCAAATGTTTGAAAATATAGCGGGCCATAGCACGGGTGTCAAACAGGAGTGCAACAAAACTACTCAAAAAAAAAACCACTCCCATCAGCAGGGGGGGCTTCCCACTCCTCTCCGCTCTCAACGCTTAGCGACATGGTTAAAACTGCCCTCGTCAGTTTTAACTCGCTAGTCTGTCATACTAATTTGCGGATGAATCATGCGTAGAAACATACATAGAAAATGGAAGCAGAAGGAGGCCATTTGGCCCTTAGTGCCTGCTCCAATCAGTATCAATACGCTGAGGCAAAAAAAAATCAAATGTACACCATATCTGAACGGTTTCCCTTCCTTTAAAAGCTTTACAGATGGACCCGGAACAGCGAGTGGTAAATTCCTCATGGAGCCCCTATTGTCACGGGTAATGGCAAGGCAAACAGGGAACTGAAAAAACATCTGTGGACTGCAAGGCATCTTTGCCTTTGAAGATCAAATTTCTCCGTGACAGCCAAACACTTAGCTGGACAAGGTGTGAACCGGAGGTCTTCACGCAGTATAATAGCCCAGTTGGTTCTGACACCTGCCAGCAGACAAGACAACCCGCCCAATGCAGGAACGGCAGCAGAGGTTCAATGTCACGCAGTTCAGGAAACACGAGGCAAACACATTCCAAAAGTAGGAACAGGAAAAGGGGAAACACCTCGCAATATTTTTAATGGGGTACAGAAAGTGGGAAGGGGGGGGGGGGGGCGTAGATATTAAAGGCGATGCGCAGATATTAAAAGTTTCAGCACAGGCAGGCGAGGCAAAGGAAAATCCTTTGGTCTTCCATCTCGAGGGCACGACACAAGAGCTCCAAAGCTTTGTGGAATCCCTCCCTCGGGCTCCGTCCGGCCTGCAGTTGAAATACTACCCTGGGTGCCCCACCCTGGGGAATTTATGAAAAGGAATGCAAGTCGGGTCATTTGGGTTAAACGCATTATTTCCCACGTCCTTGTGAATTTAGCACAGGTTTCGATCGAGTCAGGAAGAGCGAGGGAGAGTTCAAATTAAAGAATGGTGCTTGCTGTCACTGGCTGCTGAAGGTTTAAAAATGAGGCTAAATGGGGGCTTAAAAAGATCCTTACACGGAAGGACTGGATTGGGGAGACTATGCAGAGAAAAATAGCAGGTGGGACGTGATCGGCTGAAGAACCAGCTTTTACAAAGATTTCCATAGTTACAGCGTGCAAAATATCCCATTTAGTCTAAAGAATCTGCATTTTGATAACTGACACAAAAGGATTACAGGCACTGCTAGCATCACGTTTCCAAGGAAACGCCTCGACACGGTGTATTATATCTTAAATGTGGTACATGGGTCAGGCACTTTGCTGAACAGCTGAGAGGGGGGGGGGGGCAGACCCTATTGCAATTCCTGCAGTGTCCATTAGATGGGTGGTGCTCAAACTGGGACCCCACAGAGACCTTTTCCAGGTCTCCTACACTCAGGTAGCTGAGAGCCCAGAGATCCTGGTCATGAATAAGCGAATGAGCGCTCTTCCCCCCCTCTGTCAAGCGGCTCTCGATAGCCAGTTGCTGAGGGACGATACCAGAGCCGGAACATAAAGTGAGACATTAAAGTAAAAAAAGTAAAATCTCCATAGTCCCAGGTGGCCAGTCTGCATTCCGTTTTGAGGTGGAGAGCTGACAGGTCTTTAACCTGAGGATCACCACACCTCAGATGAGGGCCACGGGTGAGTAGGCGGGTCTCAGCTGGTACAGGAATTGAACCATCGCTGCTGGCCTCACTCTGCATTACAGACCAACTGTCCAGCGAACTGAGCTAAGCCGGCCATTACAGATACAGTAGATCGCGGTGTATAAGTCAACCTGGCGTATATGGCGACCCCGTTTCTTTTTTTTTTTTTTGCAGCTTCAAAAATAACATTTTTGCACAGACCCACTGCATTAGTCAACCCAAACCCACCTCTTTCAGCCACAACATGTTATAGGTGCATTAGCAGCATGGTAGCTCAGTGGGTAGCACTGTTGCTTCACAGCTCCAGGGTCCCAAGTTCAATTCCCGGCTTGGGCCACTGTCTGTGTGGAGTCTGCACATTCTCCCAGTGTCTGCGTGGGTTTCCTCCGGGCGCTCCGGTTTCCTCCCACAAGTCCCGAAAGATGTGCTTGTTAGGTAATTTGGACATTCTGAATTCTCCCTCTATGTACCCGAATAGGCGCCGGAATGTGGTGATTAGGGGCTTTTCACAGTAACTTCAATGCAGTGTTAATGTAAGCCTACTTGTGACAATAAAGATTATTATTATTAGTTGTTAACGGGCAGCACGGTGGCGCAGTGGTTAGCACTGCTGCCTCACGGCGCCGAGGTCCCAGGTTCGAACCTGGCCCCGGGTCACTGTCCATGTGGAGTTTGCACATTCTCCCCGTGTTTGCGTGGGTCTCACCCCCACAACCCAAAGATGTGCAGATTAGGTGAATTGGCCACGCTAAATTGCCCCTTAATTGGGAAAAAAAATAATTGGGCACTCTAAATTTATAAAAAAACAAAATTATTAGTTGTTAGCCTCAATTTCTCACTGCACAAATGCATGTTATGGTTACAATCGGACATAAAGGATCAAGTAGAATTTTTCAAAACCTTTCAAAGCTGCGCGGGACTTTTAAAACATATGCGCAGTGAGCAGGGCCCAGTGTGTCGTACAATGGAGAGAAACAAGGAAACGACCAAAAGACCTTGATGCCAGGGCAGCACGATGGCGCAGTGGTTAGCACTGTGGCCTCAAGGCGCTGAGGTCCCAGGTTCGATTCCGGCTCTGGGTCACTGTCCGTGTGGAGTTTGCACATTCTCCCCGTGTTTGCGTGGGTTTCGCCCCCACAACCCAAAGATGTGCAGGGTAGGTGGATTGGCCACGCTAAATTGCCCCTTAATTGGAAAAAATGAATTGAGTACTCAAAATAATTTTTTTAAAACCTTGATACCAAAATTACCAGTTTCCAGTGATTCATCATCAGACAGCATAAAAACACGAGTACCCATTAAGTCACAGTCGCAATATGGATGAAACACCACTCTATTCCCAGCAGCCAAATTGTGGAATGGTTATGTTTGAGTCAAGGGGGGATTCTCCACTCCCACGCCGAAGTGGCCGCGCCGTCGTGAACGCCGTTGAGGTTCACGACGGCGCGGAACGGCCCCGGTCCCGACCGATTCAGGCCCTGACAATGGGCCAGGATCGGGGCCGCGTCATCGACACGCACCAGGCCTTGTCGCCCGGTAAAAGCGGCGCCGCATATATGACGCGGCCGGCGCCGCATAACGGGCGTCATCCGCGCATGCGTGGTTGCCGTCCTCTCTAAATCCGCCCCGCAAGAAGATGGGGGACGGATTGCATTCACGATGCTACCCCAAACATCATGATGGTCTGGCAGATGGAGCAAGATTCAAAAATATTCGGCTAAGGGGTGACCTAATTGAGGTGTACAAAATTATGAGAGGCCTAGACTGGGTAGACAGGAAAGACCCGTTTCTCCCTAGCTGAGGGGTCAATAACCAGGGGGCATAGATTTAAGGCGACTGATAGAAGGATTAGAGGGGACACGAGGAAAAGCTCAATGAATTTGAAAAGGTCCCTGGATCTCTGTGTCTGAAGTGTTGCAACCTGCAAGGCTGGAAAACAGGATGGCGTAGACTCGATAGGCCGAATGGCCTTTTTCTGCACCCTAACCTTTCTATAGTTCTATGAAATAACCCCCCCCCCCCACCTCCAAACATGGTGTGCGACGGGGCGGGTTTACATTTTGGGGAAAGCAGGCGTTGGCAGAAGCAAGCAGGCGAGTGGGGCGAGGGAGGTAAACATGTCCAAGTAGCGTTAAGCCTGGCGTGCACAAGTCCAAGATCGGGCAGAATACTCAAGAGACGATTTTGCTGCTGCTGCAGGCGCTACCTCCAGCGCACTGATCTTTTCCCGAAAACCAGTCACTGATTACAGTGCTTTGTTTTGTAATCTTGGCGTCGCTCCTCGTTTTGCTTGACCCGTGAACTTCAGCAAGATCAGATATTAGCGTCAGATCTCTCCAGAGCAGAAACATGAAAGGTGTGGGGTGAAGAGATGCCTGCGAACCCTGCAGTGTAAAGCAAAGATTACAGCGCTCTCCTTACAATCCGGTTACTGACCGACAGCAATGGCACGGCTGAGGCACAGTGGGGCAAAGTGAAGCAGGTTCCTCTGAACGTCAGTCTAAACTACTGAAACCACAGGTAAAAGCAAATTACTGCAGGTGGCGGAATCCGAAACAAAAACAGAATATACTGGGCAATCTCAGCAAGTCTGACGGCATCTGTGGAGAGAGAAGGGAGCGAATGTTTCGAGTCTGGATGACTTTGTAAAAGTTGGAGAGATCTGGGAATAGGATTAGATTGATAATGGAGACGGTTGCGGGGGTGGCGGGCAGTGGGGCTGCATAGAGGGCCAGTGATAGGTGGAGATTGATAAAGATGTCATGGACAAAGACAAAAGGAATGTGAATGGGGGTGATAATGACCAAGAAGGGTGCTGACAGTGGCAGATTAAGAGATCAGAATGTGTTAATGGCAGAACTAAGATACGCAGTGTGACAATTTTGAACAGGGAACAGCTCTTTCCCACACAAGTATCACTGAACGGACAGCAGGCTTCCATTGTACAGGCCAACACACGAAGAATAGACTGGAGACAAGAGCACTTGCACAAAAGGATTGGTGGAGAGAGAAAACAAAATCAGGCAAATCTGCAAGTGGGAATAAATTGTTCCAATAAATTAATAATGCAAACAAATAATAAGATAAAAGCAAATTGCTGCGGATGCTGGAATCTGAAACAAAAGAGAAAATGCTGGAAAATCTCAGCAGGTCTGGCAGCATCTGTCGGGAGAGAAAAGAGCTAACGTTTCGAGTCCAGATGACCCGTTGTCAAAGGTCACAAAGGGTAATCTGGATTCGAAACGTGAGCTATTTTTTCTCCCTACAGATGCTGCCAGACCTGCTGAGATTTTCCAGCATTTTCTCTTTGGTTTGAAATAATAACAAGAATTTGAGTGTTTGTTAGGTATGTGGAATACACACTGGCTGGAGCAGACCGGACCGGACCCGCAGACCGGACCGGACCCGCAGACCGGACCGGACCCGCAGACCGGACCGGACCGGACCGGACCCGCAGACCGGACCGGACCCGCAGACCGGACCGGACCCGCAGACCGGACCGGACCCGCAGACCGGACCGGACCCGCAGACCGGACCGGACCCGCAGACCGGACCGGACCCGCAGACCGGACCGGACCCGCAGACCGGACCGGACCCGCAGACCGGACCGGACCCGCAGACCGGACCGGACCCGCAGACCGGACCGGACCCGCAGACCGGACCGGACCCGCAGACCGGACCGGACCCGCAGACCGGACCGGACCCGCAGACCGGACCGGACCCGCAGACCGGACCGGACCCGCAGACCGGACCGGACCCGCAGACCGGACCAGACCCGCAGACCGGACCAGACCCGCAGACCGGACCAGACCCGCAGACCGGACCAGACCCGCAGACCGGACCAGACACGCAGACCGGACCAGACACGCAGACCGGACCAGACACGCAGACCGGACCAGACACGCAGACCGGACCAGACACGCAGACCGGACCAGACACGCAGACCGGATCAGACACGCAGACCGGATCAGACACGCAGACTGGATCAGACACGCAGACCGGATCAGACACGCAGACTCTACCAGACACGCAGACTGGACCAGACACGCAGATGACAGACAGAGATTGACAGACTGTACAAACAAAGAGACAGAGATTGACAGACTGTACATACAAAGAGACACAGAGACAGACACACAGACAGTACATACACAAGACGCAGGCTGACACACAGGCAAGCAGTTCTGAAGACAATGTGTTAACAATGTAAGTCTTGTGAATCCGCTCCTTACACTCCAGGAGGAAATGTTGGGAGCAAATCTTAGTAGTTCTACTGAAAAACTAAAATCCAAAAAACGGTATGTGTTGGAAATCGGAGTACCAGGTGATGATGGAAACAGTCAAGTCCACTCTCACCTGCAGTAGGAACAGGCGAGTTAAAAGTTTCAGCTGTAGACCCTTTGGCAGAACTTTTCTTTCATTGTAGTTGCCGAGTTTTCCTTTTCAAATTGGCAATATTGCAGATCTGACTGAGTCATGATTCTCAGCTGTGAATGTGCTGGCTTTTAGCACTCTTTAAATGTCATTTATACGTCCACCACGGTGGCAAAACTTCAACAGATTAAGTACTGCAGTAAAAATAGTCACGTCCTTTTCATTTTCCTTCGGTTCCTCATTAATTTAAAAATGGGCTTTCAGAAGGTACGGGCAAAATTAAACATTTCTCAATGCCTCCTGTTAGCCCCTTATTCAGAACGAGTACTCCCTCCAAATGGCATTGTGTGCGAATTATTTCACGATGTGGAGATGCCAGCGTTGGACTGGGGTGAGCACAGTAAGAAGTCTTACAACACCAGGTTAAAGTCCAACAGGTTTGTTTCGATGTCACTAGCTTTCGGAGCGCTGCTCCTTCCTCAGGTGAATGAAGAGGTATGTTCCAGATACATATATATAGACAAATTCAAAGATGCCAGACAATGCTTGGAATGCGAGCATTAGCAGGTGATTAAATCTTTACAGATCCAGAGATGGGGTAACCCCAGGTTAAAGAGGTGTGAATTGTGTCAAGCCAGGACAGTTGGTAGGATTTTGCAGGCCAGATGGTGGGGGATGAATGTAATGCGACATGAATCCCAGGTCCCGGTTGAGGCCGCACTCATGTGTGCGGAACTTGGCTATAAGTTTCTGCTCGGCGATTCTGCGTTGTCGCGCGTCCTGAAGGCCGCCTTGGAGAACGCTTACCCGGAGATCAGAGGCTGAATGCCCTTGACTGCTGAAGTGTTCCCCGACTGGAAGGGAACATTCCTGCCTGGTGATTGCCGTGCGATCTCCGTTCATTCGTTGTCGCAGCGTCTGCATGGTCTCGCCAATGTACCACGCTTCAGGACATCCTTTCCTGCAGCGTATGAGGTAGACAACGTTGGCCGAGTCGCAAGAGTATGTACCGCGTATCTGGTGGGTGGTGTTCTCACGTGTAATAGTGGTACCCACGTCGATGATCTGGCACGTCTTGCAGAGATTGCCATGGCAGGGTTGTGTGGTGTCGTGGTCACTGTTCTGAAGACTGGGTAGTTTGATGCAAACAATGGTTTATTTGAGGTTGCGCGGTTGTTTGAAGGCAAGTAGTGGGGGTGTGGGGATGACCTTGGCAAGATGTTCATCTTCATCAATGACGTGTTGAAGGCTGTGAAGAAGATGACGTAGTTTCTCCGCTCCGGGGAAGTACTGGACGTCGAAGGGTATTCTGTCGGTTGTGTCCCATGTTTGTCTTCTGAGGAGGTCGGTGCGGTTTTTCGCTGTGGCGCGTTGGAACTGTCGAATTATTTCACCATTAACACTTATTTGTCACACTGTTCAACTGGAAAGTTTCTTAAAAACCTCTCAAGCATCCTATTAATGTTATCGTCACTCATCAATGGCTTTTGCAAAAGGCATTTAATGGCTCAAATTTCCTCAACCATTTTTCCCGCTGACATTTTGCACACACGTTTGAACTCTGAACAATTCTTCCAGTCTCGCACATTGAGCAGAGAGGAACAGACATCAACAGCCAGCAAGTCTTAATGTCTGAATCCCAACACATACTCAAATAAAAAGCGAATCCCTGCAGATGCTGGACATCTGAAATCAAACAGAAAATGCTGGAGAAACCCAGCAGGCTGGCCAGCATCTGCGGAGAGAGGAACAGAGTTAACGTTTCGAGTTCCTATGACCCTTCCGCGGAGCTACAGAAGGGTCATACGTTTATCCATCATTTTCTATTGACATTCATATCAGACTGCGTCCCATATTGCTCTGCACCGTAAAGAGACCTTCCCCCAGAACTCGCACAAGAGAGAGAGAATCATAGAATTTACAGTGCAGAAGGAGGCCATTTGGCCCATCGAGTCTGCACCGGCCCTTGGAAAGAGCACCCGACTTAAGCCTACACCTCCGTAACCTAGTAACGCCACCTAACCTGTTTTGGGCACTAACAGCAATTTATCATGGCCAATCCACCTAACCTGCAGATCTCTGGACTGTGGGAGGAATCCGGAGCACCCGGAGGAAACCCATGCGGACACGGGGAGAACGTGCAGACTCCACACAGACAGTGACCCAAGCTGGGAATTAAACTCGGGTCGATCTCTGGCGCTGTGAAGCAATTGTGCTTACCGCTGTGCTACCGCACGCCTATTCACTCCTTCCTCCTTTGACGTACAGTAGCAGCCGTGTGTCCAATCTACAAGTTGCACTGAATGAACTCACCAAGGCTCCTGAGGCAGCACCTTCCAAACCCATGACCACTACCATTTTAGGGAAGGTTAGATATTGGGAGGCGGGTTTAGCTCAGTGGGCTAGACAGCTGGTTTGTAATGCAGAACAAGGCCGGCAGCGTGGGTTCAATTCCCGTACCAGCTGAGAATTCTGAATTCTCCCTCAGTGTACCCGAACAGGCGCCGGAATGTGGCGACTAGGGGCTTTTCACAGTAACTTCATTGCAGTGTTAATGTAAACCTGCTTGTGACAATAAAGGTTATTTATTTTTAATTTATAAACGTGAGGGAGAAGCGAGCAGAGTCCTGATTCTGGTCAGAGTTAGATAAATTTAGTTTAAGGTGCAGCATAACCAAGGGAGTAGATCAGCTGGGGCTGAATGGGTTTTTCCCCGGGTTGTGCACTCTATATGCTCTGGGCAGTAGGGTAGCACAGTTGCTTCACACCTCCAGGGTCCCAGGTTCGATTACCGGCTTGGGTCACTGTCTGTGTGGAGTCTGCACGTTCTTCCAGTGTTTGCATGGCGTTCCTCCGGGTGCTCCGGTTTCCTCCCACAGGCCAAAGATGTGCAGGTTAGGTGGATTGGCCATGATAAATTGCCCTTAGTGTCCAAAAAGGTTGGGTGGGGGTTACGGGGATAGGATGGAGGTAGGGTGCTCTTTCCAAGGGCCGGTGCAGACTCGATAGGCCGAATGGCTTCCTTCTGCACTGTAAATTCCGTGACTATGATATAATTTGGTCGTATAAAAATCAGTTTATTAAATCTGGCAAGGTAAGAAAATTAGCTATTTTTAAAAAAAAATTTAGTGTACCCAATTATTTTTTTTTCCAATTAAGGGGCAATTTAGTGTGGCCAATCCACCTAGCCTGCACATCTTTGGGTTGTGCGTGTGAGACCCAAGCAGACACAGGGAGAATGTGCAAACTCCACACAGTGACCCCGGGGCCGGGATTCGAACCCAGGTGCTCAGCGCCGTAGTCCCAGTGCTAACCACTGCGCCGCCGCGCTGCCCGGAAATGAGCTATTGTCCACAAAGGACCACAGGCATCTCTCGCCGTGAGAGAAGAGGCCAACGGTTGAGGCGCCTGAGGGGCTCCTTTCCACATCAGGCGCAGGGCAGGGCACAGATGCCAAGCCTCCATGAGCTACCACGGCCAGTAAAGGAACAGGAGGAGGTCACTCAGCCCCTCAAGCCTGTTTTGCCATTCAATGAGCTCATGGCTGATATACAGCCTAACTCCTGCCGTCGGCCCTAATCACTTAAAATCTTAGCTCATCAAATATCTATCAATCACAGATTTGAAATTTACATCTGTTCCAGCTTCAGTTGCCATTTGTGGGAGAGAGTTCCAAATCTCTACCACTCAGAGTAAAGCGCTGCTTCCTAATACCACTCCTGAGCGTGACTGTACGCGCCCTGCACCACACGCTGGCCATCCAGCCAACTGAGCTAAAAATTCACAGGATCGTAGAAGGTTCACGGCACAAGAACGAGGCCACTTAATAATAATAATCACTTATTGTCACAAGTGGGCTTTCAATGAAGTTACTGCGAAAAGCCCCTAGTCGCCACATTGCTGCGCCTGCTCGGGGAGGCCGGTACGGGAATTGAACCCGCGCTGCTGGTCTTGTTCTGCATTACAGGCCAGCTGTTGGCCCAGCGAGTCCGCGCCAGCAGGAAACAAGCCACCCATCCCAATCCCCACTTCCCAGCATCTAGTCCGTAACCCTGCTGCGTATGGCACTCGAGGTGCAGGCCCGGACACCTCTTCAGCACAGTTTTGTGCGGCATTTCTGCCAAATCTTCAAAGGCAGCGCTGCCTGTAAATACTAGCACAGGACTTCGCGAGGCACTGGGTCCCAACACAAGGTGGAATTCCAGAGACCGATACAATCACCTGAAAGGTGCCAGATGTGCTTAACAACTCCAGACAATCACCTGAAAGGTGCCAGATGTGCTTGTTAACAATTCCGGGCCCCACCCAGACATGTCCCCAATGCAAACGGCAGCATTAATATATAACGCTGGTTTGTACAAATCCTCCCACTAGCAGAGCAGGTCTGCAGCAAGGTCCCTCAAAAGCGTAAGCAAGCCTATTAAATAACAGGACAGGTGCAATATTGCACATGATTCAGCGTCGCCTCTGGTGCCCTGAATCCACCCTCCCTTCCCCCCCCAATAAAGTGGAGACGTCTCATCAGGTTACAGGACTGGTTCGAAGAAAAGCTGTTGTGTGATTAGGAACAAGCTCTATTAACCTTAACCTCACCGACCTCCCTGTCACTCGCCATTCCAACTCACCGTCCTGCTCTCACATCCACATGTCTGTCCTTGGCCTGCTGCAACGTTCCAGTCGAGCCCAGTGCAAACTGGGGGAACAGCACCTCATCTTCTGATTAGGCACATTACAGCCTTCCGGACTTAACATTGAGTTAAACAACTTCAGACTGTGAACTCTCCCCTCCACCTTCACCCCAGTTTTATTTCCATCCATGTATTTTCATTTCTCCCACGGGTCTGTTCCTCCCTCACCATTGTCGTCCCCACCCACCCACTAGGACCATCTATTCCTAGTTGCCCTATCGCTGGCCTCCTATCTAGCCCCACCGCTGCATGCCCCCCCCCCCCTCCCCCTCACAACAATATAAATCTGACCCCATTTCCAGTTCTTTCCAGCTTCAATGAACAGTCACCCAGACTCAAAACGTTGGCTCCCTTCTCTCTCCACAGATGCTGTCAGGCCCGTTGCCATTGTCCAACATTTTCTGTTTTAATCTTGCCCAATTTCCGGACTGGGATGGGCACTGGTGCCAGTTCCACCTTGATATGACAGGAAAGCAGAAAACCATTCCCTCCCTCCCCCCCCCCCCCCCCCCCCCCCCCAATTCTCCAGCCACAGCTGCCTCGGGTGCTCAGAGCTTACCCACTGAGGGGTGCGCGGCACCGGCCTGATCCCTAGTTTATACAGACCTTCCCAGCCGTCAGAGAGGCTATTGGACCATGTGGTGCGTCACTCAGTGGGCTGCACTCTCGCCTCGGGGTCAGAAGGTCGTAGCCCCACACTCCAGAGACCCGAGCGCACGATCGGAGGCAGCACTTCAGCACTGCCCGATGGAGTGCCGCAATGACCCCCCCCCCCCCCCCCCCCCCCCCCCCCCCCCCGGGCGGGTGCAAAAGATCCCTCAACATAATTTCAAATTGGAGCAGGGTTTTTTCCAACCCCGCCCATCCACCCGCTTTACAGTGGTAATCAGGCTTCAGAACTGATTCGGTGGTTGTGAAGTGCTTTGGAAGGTCCTGAGTTCTTGAAAGGCGCTATATAAATGCAAGCCTGTCTTTACTGGGGAGCTCAATCCCGACCTGCACCCACACCCTTCGGAAAGGGGGCGAGGTGGCATTTCCCCTCCCTCGCCCTGTGGCTCCGAGACATATTTGTAATGGGCCCAGCGCAACAATTGGCCGATGATCAGACCCGGAGATTTTCAGGCCTTCTGCGGCATCCACCCATCCCAGAAACCAATCGACGGAGAGGCCCGGAACATCTGAACAATCTGTGCTGTTCCTTAAAAAAAAAAACCGTTTCAAATAAAACGCCACGGGACCCAGCCGAACCCACACATCGCCGCCCCTCCTCCAGCCTCTGACCTTCTCGTTATGAGACAGTTGCGAGGAGGATGGGCTCTGACTATCTTGGAAGTCCACACTGCCCTGAACAGCTATCCAAATCACTGTAGCTTCCAGGGCTGCTATGGTGATCCACTACCCCCTGATGATACAACATAGGAGCTTCATCCTTCTCAAAGCAATCCAAAAACCACTGTGAAGATATGTGAGAGGGCAAAGGAATTAATAACAAACATGTTTTACATGCAACTGTGCCTTGTACCTGATGCACCGTCAATTGCCACAAAGACGAGAACGGTGGAACAATCGAGGCCTTATTGAACAAGATGCTGTGCCTCCTGTAGTTGGGACCAGAATGGCTGCAGCGCAGGAGAGCACACACTGTTATACGCCGACTGCTGGGCGGAGCCAGCAGGCAAGAATGCACCATTGTACCTCTAATATGTGGGCAGTGCCGTAATACATACAATATACACTAGTGGTGACTACCACAGTACGGTTATTTATCCTCAGCGATTTTTTCGTTGGTGCCTTGTTTGACACACATTCCTACACAAAAACAGCGACTACTTTTCAAAGGTACTTCATTGACTGGAAAGGGCATTGGGACCTGCTGAGGTTGTGAAAAACGGCCATTACAAATACATGTTCTTCTCCTTGAAGGCCAATACACTGGTGGTGGTCGGTTTAGCTCAGTTGGCTGGACAGTTGGTTTGTGATCCAGAGCGAGGCCAGCAGCGTGGGTTCCATTCCTGTACCGGCTGAGGTTATTCATGAAGGCTCCCCCTTCTCAACCTTGCTCCTCGCCTGAGGCGTGATGACCCTCAGGTTAAATCACCACCAGTCAGCTCTCCCCCTCTAAAGGGTAAGCAGCCTATGGTCATCTGGGACCACGGTGATTGTACTTACTTATCATAGGATTTACAGTGAAGTGCTAGATGCGCAGGAGGGCTGGCTAACCATGTACACATGTTCTGGTCGTGCCCTAAACTCAGGGGGTATTGGCAGGGATTCGCAGATGTCATGTATTGAAAACTGGGGTGGTAATGAGCCCTGAGGTGGCAACCTTTGGGGTTTCGGAGGATCCGGGAGTCCAGGAAGAGAAAGAGAGGTCAACGTTCTGGCCTTTGCTTCCCTGGTAGCCCGGCGACGAATACGGTCAGCATGGAGGGACTCAAAGCCCCCGAGGGCTGAGGTATGGCTATCGGACATGGCGAGCTTTCTTGGCCTAGAGAAAGTCAAGTTCGCCTTGAGAGGTTCGCTACTAGGGTTCGCCCGAAGGTGGCAGCCATTTATTGGCTTCATCGCAGAGGAGTAAGCGTCAGCAGGGGGGGGTGGGGGTAGTGTACAGTAGAGTAGGGGGGTATTGAGACCCACACAGACACAGGGAGAAGGTGCACACTCCACACAGACAGTGACCCAGATCCTCAGCGCCGTGAGATCTTGCTCTTTTTGGCTTAGGTCCCATATAATAAATGGCTCCATGGAAACACTCTGCTCCAGCTAGCCCGTCTCGTGTTTTCCTAAACATTTTCCACCATAAACCGCATCCCTCCCCTCACAATCTGAACTGTTCTAATGAAAATAGCCACAAATTGTTTTTGTAAATTCCTCGTGCCAGACATTATCCTTGTGTATTCTCATTGTACCCTGTGTTAGTAAACAGTAGGGAGCAGTTTAAATTATGTCATCTAAATCCTTGATTAAACCACAGCCCTTTAAGTACAATTTACTGCTCACCGACCTGCCCGATAAGGAAACTAGAAAAAACGTTCACATTTTCTCCCTTGCTGTCCCAGAGACGGAATTAATAGATAATCACAAATTTGGTTTTACTGACTCATCATTCCAACCCACCCGGACGGACTAACTAAAGCCCAACGTTAGAACCACACCTAAAAAAAACTATTTTGCAAAGTACACTTCCTTCCGATGGAATAACTCCAGCAAATGCAGGAAATGACGGCCATTAAGCTCCATCCAGGACTGCCCTGCACATTGGCAAGAGGGAAAAACCCAGCCATCCGCCTGAACTCTTAAACCCCTTCCCCAGATGGACGCTATGTGGGACAGCCACCCTGCACTTGGCTCGGGCGCGGCCCGCACAGCCCACCAGCACGATCTCTGCCCAGGCCGGTGCACCAAGAACAAGAGTGTTTGGCTGAGGTACTGTGTCCCTCCTGTCTGTCGGGTCACAGCCCCTGAGGAAGGTACCAGTTTCAGGAGAGAGCCAGGGTAACAAATAACCCCGTTGCCGGATCCTATTCCAAGCCTCTCGACATACGGCCTTCACATCTGAGTTGTGCAACTTTACAATCTGGACTTTCTGATGTTCCACAAGGTAAAGTTTCCTGGTGCCAAAAATGTCAAGATAACAGTGTCAAGTGCAAACATTTCACTTAATTGCCCCTTTCAAAACTCTAATCATCGTTGTGCAAACATTTGCTTCTGGGTGCTACCATTTCTCGTGTTGGACAAGGTCAAAATATCACCACAACAAGCAGGATCGTTCCACCAGAACAGGGCAAACCCAGCCTATTGGGAGGAATTTGGTCCACGCTACAAACTCAACTCGAAAACAAATTTCAGGACTGCACTCAATATACAAAAAGAGTCAGCGCTCCTGACTGAGTCACAAGGTTCTGGGTCCATGTCCCACTCCAAGGCCCTGAACACAAAAATCAATGGTGACGGCTGACATGTCAGTGCAGTACTGGGGTACCACTGCACTGTCAGAGATGCCCTCCGCCCCACGAGACGTTAAAAGCGAGACCCCGTCTGTATTTCAAAGAAGCACTGGGTGGCGAGAGGGATGCGGTTATCCACAATGCCTCTACCCTTACCTACCTAACCACACCCCCACCCGCTGATACTTGTCGCTCAATCAATTTCACAAAAACATTGTATCTGGTTAACAGTTCTGTTTGTTTGCTATATACAACATGCCTACTGAATTATAAATGACGACAATTCAAAATACAGCATGGTGGTGCAGTGAGTTAGCACTGCGGTCTCGCGGCGCCGAGGTCCCAGGTTCCATCCCGGCTCTGGGTCACTGTCCGTGTGGAGTTTGCACATTCTCCCCTGTGTGATGAACGGTTACTGTAACACTGTACCCTTGTCATCATGTAAGGTGATGTCCCCTTTAAGACCGGGCTTGGAACCCTGGAGAACTCCGCCTCCGGCTCCGCCCATCTGGGAGCCGTATATAAGGGGCCGCCGCCTTGTGGGCGGCGTAGCTGTTAGCACCCGTCTCGGCACCAGTCTAGTTCTTAGTTTATTAAAGCCTTCTTTACCGTTTACACTCTAAGAGTCATTATTGAGGGTTCCACACCGTGTTTGTGTGGGTTTCGCCCCCACAACCCAAAAGATGTGCAGGCTAGGTGGATTGGCCACGCTAAATTGCCCCTTAATTGATAAAATATGAATTGGGTATTCAAAATTTTTTTTTTTTTTTTTTTTTTTTTAAGTACTTCATTGGTGGTGAAGCGCTTTTAGACATCCGGCCGGCTGTGACAGACGGTATAACAATGCCAGTCTTTCTTTTTGTATTCTAATAAATAAATGGTTATTTAACTCATTAGTGAGTGCAGGTAACAAAGTCATACAGAACAGAAGACCCCAGGTTCAATCCCACAACCTGTGCCGAGCACGAATTGTCTACCTGTACTCGAGGGTTGGCAGTGACTTTTCTGATGTGCCGCCTTCCAATTTAGATTCTGGAAACCCAAGAGCCAGTTTTCAGCAGCCTGATTGCAGGCTCAAGGATCCTGGTCTTATCAGAAGGTGGATTTAAGAGGACGCAGAGAAGGAGCCAGTCAGAATCATGGAATCCCTACAGTGCAGAAGGGGGCCATTCGGTCCATCGAGTCCGCACCGACCCCTCTGAAAGACTACCGTGCCTAGGCCCATTCCCCCGCCTTACCCCTGTAACCCCACCTAATCTACACTTCCTCAAACACTAAGGAGCAATTTAGCATGGCCAATCCATCTAACCTGCACATCTTTGGACGGTGGGAGGAAACTGGAGCACCCGGAAGAAAGCGACTCAGACACAGGGAAAATGTGCAAACTACACACAGACCGTCACCCGAGGCCAGAATTGAACCCGGGTCCCTGGCGCTGTGCGGCAGCAGTGCTAACCACTATGCCAACGTGCCACCTGGTTGCCTGTTTCCGAGGTGAAGTAGAATATAAATCACCTGGTAGTGTGGTGGGTGTGCCCCCATAAAGGCAACAATTCTAATCCAGCCCAGCCTTGCTACATTAAATGATTCAGCGACAATGTGCATACTCCACATGGACAGTGACCCAGTGCCAGTATCGAACCTGTGTCCTCGGTGCCGTGAGGCAGCAGTGCTGAACCACTGTGCCTCCCTGAAGAAAAACAGTTTAAAAAAAAAAAAAATCAAAAACCCCTCAGATCACTTGTTACCAACTTGGACAGTCTGTTCACTCGCACCTCTTCATACAAGTCCGCCATGCAAGCACCTTGTGGGAGTATGCGCGTGGTTCAGTACCAGGAAACCAAAGCCAAACCTCTCCGCGTTGGCAGGGTGGTCACACAAAAAAACAACTCGGCCTCGGCCAAGGACTCCAAACGACAACATTCAAAATCCTCGGGTTGCCCACGCACGACACAGAAAAGGCAAACGTGCATCTTATTAAACTAATATGCCATCTCTAACAACCGCAACCGCTCTGTGGTTAGTAAACCCACATGCGACCTCTGCCCTATTCACTGATTTGGACCGCCAGAAGTCAAAATTGTCACGCCAAAGCGAAATGAAGGTGCTGCCACTTCTTTTATGATGCTCTGAGCACATTCCTGAGATTGTCATGTGAGCTGGAGGAGATCAACAATGCCTTGGCTGGGGGCAGCACGGTGGCACAATGGTAGCACTTCAGTCTCACGGCGCCGAGGTCCCAGGTTCGATCCCGGCTCTGGGTCACTGTCTGTGTGGAGTTTGCACATTCTCCCCATGTTTGCGTGGGTTTCGCCCCCACAATCCAAAGATGCACAGGCTAGGTGGATTGAACATGCCAAATTGACCCTTAATTGGAAAAAATTAATTGGGTACTCTAAATTTAAAAACAAAACAAAACAACGCAGGAGGTATGTGGGGGGCCTGGGAGAATGAGGATAAAACAGGAACATTTCCAGTGAGGTGCGTCGCAAATTATTAAACCCACTGTTTGCCAAATGAGCCCACAGTGCCCATAGGAGATCCCCAATAACTCATGATTTCTTTATCTGCTTTCACAGTGAGACAATTTTAAAAAATTATTCTTTCACGGTACGTGGGAGTCGCTGGCTGGGCCAGCATTTGCTACCCATCCCTAATTGCCCTTGAACCGAATCGCTCGTTCGGCCATTTCGGACGGGCAGTTAAAAGTCAACCACATTGCAGTGGCTCTAGAGCCACATGTCGGCCAGACCAGGTAAGGATGGCAGATTTCCTTCCCGAAAGGAACCTTAGTGAACCAGATGGGTTTTTACAACAATCAATGATAGCTTCGCAGTTACCTATATTGAGACCAACTTCGCGGTGCAGAATTTTAAATTTTTTTTTTTTTTTTAAACTTGATGTAATTTCCACAAAGTGCCACGACGGGATTTGAACCCATGGAAATCTGCCAGCTTACCCAGTCTGGCCTCCGTGACTCCTGATCTGCACTCTGAAATGGACGAGCGAGCCACTCAGTTCAAGGCACAGTTAGGGATGGGCAACAAATACTGGCTTTACCAAGGACCCATTTCCCACAAGTGAATTAAAAATAATGATAAGCTTGCTCCCGTTCCATTTTTACTTCAAGCCCCAAGTTTCACCTTCCTCTGCCTGATGAGGAGAATACGTGTGGAGGGGTTAAAGGTGCGTCTCAATTGACACTGTCCTCCTCCTGGCCTTCTTGACTGTCAGGCCTTCGGGAAACAAGTCTGGCCTTCGGCATATGGTCCACGGTCTCATTGAAACTCGTCATGTCCCGTGCCCACTCGCCCAGAGTTAAAAAGCAGGGTAATGGTGCAAAAAACAAAATTAAACTCAACACCCCAAAAAACCTTTTAAAATCTGCAACAAAAAGTAGATATTGAATAGATCCTTAACAGCGCAAGAGTGCCAACTACACGTCTGTAATGTTTGTAATTCACATCCAGTCTTTTCACACGTCGTGTTGCTGTTTACTTCTCTGTTTACTTAGGTTTTCAAACAAATACTTCCAAGGCGGAGAAAGCTTTGTATTGTCCTGGAGGGGATAATAATAGTCTGTAGTCATGGCAGACTCATAAGCCTCAAGTGTGTTTGTGTGGTGGGGATGGACGGAGTCTTGCTTTGCGCATACCGTTTGTGCAGCTGCGGGATGTCATTGGTCGGAGACTTTTGAGATTTGATACAGGAGAGAAGCAAATGATGGGATGGGGCAGGCAGGTAAAGACACGTTCTCAACAGGGGCAGGCAAGGACACGGGTCAGAAACCCCACCCAAATTATTATTCTTGTTTGTTCTTCCGCCATCAGCACCTCCAAAGGCAGGTGCCTTCGGGTAAGGAGAAAAGCAAATAAAAATAAACTAAAGCAAAAAGACAAGCCGACAGGAGAGAGCGAAGGACTTTATGTTTTGCTTCGGTGGCATCAAAGGGTCCTCTGTATGGTCAGTTTAGACGCCCTTGATCGGGTTTTCATGGCCTTAAATTGGCCCTGAAAATAAGTCCCGGATAAATCCATTCAATTTTATTTCCTTTGACTTCAATGGAATAAACGTAATACCGATCACAAAGTCAAAGTTGATGAGTAAATCAGTCCCTGTGTAACTGAAGCAAACGAACATGTGTGTACGCATGTCGGAACATTGTACCGGGATCGTGGGTTTAGCCAGTCAGTAGGCATGAGCATAGTCGCACAAAGTCGCCTTCTCAAGCTTGCCCCTCGCCCGGGGTGTGGCAATCCTCAGGTTAAACCACCACCAGGTCAGCTCTTCCCCCTCAAAAGGGGAAAGCAGCCTATGGTCATCTGGGACTATGGCGATTTTATCTTGCGTTACTAGGTTAGCGACTCAGGGACCTAGACTAATGATTCAGTGATACGGGCTCAGATCCCACCACAGCAGCTGGAGAATTTAATTCAGTTCATGAAATAAAATCTGTTACCAGTGGATTGTCATTAAAACAGGGAAGGAAATCTGCCATCCTCACTCAGCCTGGCCGTTGTGCGACTTCCAACACACATGCCTAGGTTGTTAGCTCTTAACTGCCTTCCAAAATAACATATCAGACCGCTCAATTAATATTGATGAGGAGGTCCACCATGGTCTTCTTATGGGCAATTAAGGGCCTAATCCTGAATTCTGCGAATTAACGTTTTTTTAAATATAAAGCAGCCAAGGCCTATGGACCAGGTCCAATCCCCGGTCTGTGTCAAGTTAGCTGATCTCAGTTGGTGCAACATTGATGCTGTCTGGGCAGGGGGTGGGTGGGGTGGGGGGTGGGGGGGGGGGGGGGGGGGGGGGGGGACCACACAATTAAAAACAGAGCATCACGCTACAATAAACCGGACACATGTCCAATATCACAGCTGCCTACAGACCCTTCCTCTGGGTGTGCCCACATTTAGAGGATGGGGCTGCACTCTCTGATGACGGATTAATTTGCAAAGCTCCACTTAGCCAATACTTAAAGAGTGGTCACCTGGTAGGTCACCAGAGGACAAGCAAAGACTGCGGTCACACCACAGAAAGGGTCGGTGCCTTCAGGTAAGGCGAAAAGCAAATAAAAATAAACCAAAGCAAAAAGACAAGCCGACAGGAGAGAGCGAAGGTTTTGCTTCGGTGGCATCAAAGGGTCCTCTATATGGTCAGCTTAGACGGCCATGCTCTGGTTTTCATGGCGTTGAATTGTCCCTGAAAATAAGTCCTGGATAAATCCATTCAATTTTATGTCCTTCGACTTCAATGGAATAAACGTAATACCGACCACAAAGTCAAAATCTGAGTGCAAGGTTTGTCTCAATATTAAAGCAACAAAAATCAGTGCCCCCCCCCCAAGTTGCTCCTTAAAGTCTACCCACCAAGCGTCTGCCCCCAACATCACCTTACCTGAAGAGTGACCATTCTGTTCAGCAATGCTCCCGTGATTCCCTTGGGGGTGGCTAACTGTGCCAGTGGCGCTACAGGCGAGCCACAGCTGCGGTAAAGGTCAAATACTGTTCATAGAATCCTTACTGTGCAGAAGTAGGCCATTCGTCCCATAAAGTCTGCACCAACCCTCTGAAAGAGCACCCAGGCCCCCAGCCTATCCCCGTAAGCTCACCTAACCTGCACATCTTTGGGGCTGTGGGAGGAAACCAGAGCACCCGGAGGAAACGCATGCAGACACGGGGAGAACATGCAAACTCCACACAGACAGTTCCCTACAGCTAGAATTGAACCTGGGTCCCTGGCGCTCTGAGGCAGCAGTGCTAACCATTGTTAGCACTGCTGCCTCACAGGGCAGCACGGTAGCATAGTGGTTAGCACAATTGCTTCACAGCTCCAGGGTCCCAGGTTCGATTCCCGGCTTGGGTCACTGTCTGTGCGGAGTCTGCACGTTCTCCCCGTGTCTGCATGCGTTTCCTCCCACAGTCCAAAGATGTGCAGGTTAGGTGGATTGGCCCTGATAAATTGCCCTTAGTGTCCAAAATTGCCCTTAGTGTTGGGTGGGGTTGCTGGGTTATGGGGATAGGGTGGAGGTGTGGGCTTGGGTAGGGTGCTCTTTCCAAGAGCCGGTGCAGACTCGATGGGCCGAATGGCCTCCTTCTGCACTGAAACCTCTATGATTATTGTGAAATTTCCTCCCAGAATCATTACATGGGATCTACTTGTTAGCATCTTCCACCCCACAAGTCTCTGTATTTGGCAGATAAATGTTGGCTACCTTTACCGCCGTTCCACCATTAAACACATCTATTCCTCCCCTTCCTTTCGGCAGTCCAAAGTCAGCATTTCCACCACGACACGCTGGCCCACTGTTCAACCACCTCCAAGAGCCAAGCAAATGACTGCGGAGGCTGGAATCTGATACAGAAGCTGAAAATGCCAGACCATCTCAGCAGGTCTGACAGCCTCTGTGGGGAGAGAAGAGTGCGAACGGTGCGAGTCTGGCCGACCCTACTTTTCACTTGCCCTCCCGAGAATGAAAAAAAATAATAATAATTCACGCACACGCCGTCAGTCTGATTCACTGTTGAGAAGGGGCATCACCGGCTCCCTTTCTCAAAGGCAGCACAACATTGCGTTGAAAATTCTATACTGGCTTAAATATTTCGAAGTAAATTTGAATTTTCAGCTGTGTGAGATGCCTGCACCTGCAGGGTTAGAAATTCTATTCGTCCCAACACCCCTGAAGCACCCATTTTTGCAAAGGCCAAAAGCGGATGCTGAAATAAAAATGGAAAGTGGTGGGAATACTCGGCAAGTCAGGCAGCATCTGTGCAAAGAGAAGCCGAGTTAACGATGCAGCCCAGTGATCTTCCTGGTCACATCAGAGTTTTGTTAAAAGGTCAGTGACGCGAATCATCAAACTTTCTCTCCACAAATGCTGATTGGAGAGCATTTTCCATTTTTACTGCAACAATTTGGGCTCCCGACCAACTAAAATAAAATCTGAAAATCCGGTTCGGGGTGAGAGAGAGAAGACGTGCGGGGGGTAGGGGTGAATCAAGCCCTGCTTCACCACCAGAGGTCACTCATTGGTAGCTTCCAGCATTCCAGTATCCACCAAGTCTCTCTCGCTCTCTCCACGGTGGCGCAGTGGTTAGCAGTGCCTCACCGCCGCCGAGGACCCAGGTTCGATTCCAGCCCCGGGTCACTGTCCGTGTGGAGTTTGCACATGCTCCCCAGTGTCTGCGTGAGTCTCACCCCCACAACCCAGAGGGTGAGAGTGTAGGTGGATTGGCCATACTAAATTTCCCCTAAATTGGAAATGAAAAGAATTGCGCACTTTAATTTTAAAGTCTCGCTCTCCGCAGGTGCTGCCTGACCAACTGACTGTTCCCTCGCATGGTAAATTGGACTCAGCCACTTTAATACAGACCGGGGGGATTGGGTTCAGGTATAAATCAGTGTCAACTGGTGCACAGTGGATGGTGCTCAGTTGTCATCAATGGCTCTAGTGCCCTCAACCTCGGGAGAGCAAATTGTGCCTGGATACCGGCCTATTCCCGCTGGAGAGCTCATTTCAGACCACGTCCACATAAAGGGCATGGTCCTCCTTCAGTCAGCGCTGGAGCTGTTTACCTACTATAGCAAGGCTGTACCATACGTCACCACAAAAGGTACACGGTCTTGCTGCCCATTTTCAAAGTCAAGTGCACCTCGTGACTGTTGCCGACGAGGGAGGACGGGGCGAGGCTTGCTTGGACTAACCAGCGATGTGCTGTCCAGATTCTTGGCCCAAGCAGATCTGACCTCCACATTGGAAGTCAGAAAGGCCACGTCGGAAATAAGATTTTCGAGCTATTCCTGTCCGGAATTGTTCTCCCGGTGCAGCAGATGCACCGAGACGACTTTGTCGGGTAGATAGAGCGATTGCAAAGAGTCAGCAGCTTCCTCGTCATTAATAGGGTCCAAGTCCTGGAGTCGGGACAGGCACAAAATAAATAAACTGAAGCCCTGACAGACATCAGCACGTCATATTGGGTCTTCGACAAATGCTCAAACTGCAGTGAAACATCTGAACTTATGGTCAGTGGGAATTCCAAACTATCTGGATGTGAACATTTTGTAACCGACTGAATCCCATAAATACATGTTAGCTATAAAATGTACCTCTGCCAAGGTGAAACTAGTCAAAGACTGGCGACCCTCAAAGTTCCATTTCCACAACCATGATGGATTAAACATAATATAGTCGTTGCAGTATAGAAGGAGGCCGTTCGACCCATCAGGTCCTTCCTGGCTCTCTGTAGATCAATTATGTCAGTCCCCATTCCCCTCCACTGTTCCCACATCCCCACCTGCTTATTGTCCTCAGACAATCCTTTCAAAATCGTCAATCATCTGCACTTCCACCCGCCAACCTGGGATGTAGCCAGATCCACGTTATTGCCACTTCTTGGGTGAAAAAATATTCTCCCTCGCATTCCCCCGTATCACTCGCCTTAAACCTTAAATATGTGGCCCCCAAGGCCTTGTCCCATCAGCTAATGGACTAAATATTTCTTCATCGAAACTTGTCACAATTTTATAGACCTCAATCAAACCTCCCCTCAATCAAAATTGTTCCCCAGCGTCTCTGCTTAACCTTCTACCTCATCCGTGAATCCATTCCCATTAATATCCCCTCAAAGACCCCCACATCTTCTGCTGAAATCTGGCAGGAGCTTTGATGCTAAATCAGTTTCACCAATGTCATGTTGAGTCCATTAGCGATCAATAATCATCCCCATTTCATATCAAAACTTCATATTGATCTACCTTCTCAGCTCTCTCCTTTCCCCGCCCGAAACCTCCATCTCCCCTTTCCTGCAGAGGTGCCGTCCCAAGGGCGACTCGGCTACCTCACCATAAATGGACGCTCCCTCCTCATTTGAGCGCCAACGTCGCAACCAATTGGGGCTCGTATCCCTGCTCATCGATCACGGATATGCACCTTCCAGTCGGGATAGAAATCGGCGGCAGTCACCATAGTTTAATCCTTCACCCTTCTCCCCATCACTCCTGTGCCGTGGAGATCAACCACGCCATTCTTATAGCTGTTCCAGTTTGGGTCAACCAGTTGACAGTTAGGCTGGGACATTAATATCTGCATGACACACACTGGCTGCTGCATTTTCCCACTATCCTTTCAATCATTAAGAGGGGGGAATTAGGGCGATATACTATTATGCCCCCCATTTCCACATTCTGTAGGTACACCCAATTCTTTTCATTTGGTCGCACCATCTGCTTAAGGAATTCTCTCTCTTGGATTCAATTTCTTTAACTGCAAGTTTCAACCAATGATGTGTAAGTAGGTCCACCTCAACTGCACTTGGGTAAGGAGAGGTCCCTCGCTCCCCCACTGGTCTTCACTGAGACGGCAACCAGAGTGGTGTCCGTCCCCACAACAGGGAAGTGGTTTGGGGTGGAGAACAAAATAAATCTCCGTTCAGAAGTCTCTTGCCGAGATCACTATTAAGCATGACTGATAAATGCACTGTCCAACACCAAAGTGGGACACCATGGACGGCAAGGCTTCAAGCAGCAGCCCAGGGCAATAAAGACGGCCTTGCCAGTGTCAACCACATCCCAAGAAGGTGTGGCACGAGGCCAGGACACTCCGCTGCAACCCATCATCTAGATTCACACACAATGGCAAGTATAACAATGGTGCTCTCTTGCTCGATGACAGGAAAGATCCCTTCGGCAGATCCCTTAACATTGTAGAGCTGTTTGGTGTCCCACACGCTACCATTGAATAATAAACACCGGGGGGGGGGGGGGGAACGAAGACCCACTAAATAGTGAAGAGATGCCCACTTGCCAGAGGCCCTCGTGGTAATGGAACAACGCGCGTGTGTGGAACATATCTTTGGGAATGGTGAGAATATTAGTAGAGAATAATAGTGAAAAATATTAGTGAGAATAATAGTGAACAAGGTGCATTACAAAGGAACAAATCGATCATGCCTTTGACAAACTTTACAGCCAATGAAGTACTTTTGAAGTGTAGCCGCTGTTGGAGTGTAGGAAACGTGACGCCACCTCCTACACAGCAAGATCCCACACACGGCAGTGGGGGAATGGTCTGTATTGGAGGGATGGGTATTCTCCAGCACACCTCCCCTGCTCTTCTTCGAATAGTGCCATGAGACCTTTAACATCTTAACTGAGAAAAACAGGTGGAGCCTCAAGTTTTTTTAATATAAATTTAGACTAACCAAATTTTTTTTTTTCCCTATTAAGGGGCAATTTAGCGTGGCCAATCCAACTACCCTGCGTACCTTTGAGTTGTGGGGGTGAGACCCACGCAGACACGGGGAGAATGTGCAAACACCACGCGGACAGTAACCCGAGGCTGGGATCGAACCCGGATCCTCAGTGACATGAAGCTGCAGTGCTAACCACTGGGCCACCGTGCCGCCGCCCCCTCAATCCAAAAGACTGCACCTTCAATAAGTGCATTATTCCGTCGGTTTTGCACTGGAGTGACTAACTAGGTTGTGTACTCAAGGCCTAGGGTGGGCCTTGAACCACAAATCTGTTGCACGGGCGGGAGTTCCAGCAACTAAGCCAAGGCTGACAGGTTGAGTACTAGTGGTGAGTATGTAAATCTTGATGGCTATCATTAATACCTCAATTTCAAATTCTCTGTCAAAACTAATAAAATTGCACGACTAGCTTAAACAGTCTGAATCGTACATCATAAAGCGAACAGAAAAGGCACTCGAAGCGACACAAACTAATCCCATCAATGATTAATGGACTGCTGTATTAGTTGCCACTGCTGGAGAAACATTTAGTTACAGTTTGGTTAGAGCTGGATGGATACCATAACAACAATCATGTATGTGTAATCACTTCAAGATACGAGATAACTACAGTGCTTTCAAGGGACTTATTTTAGTTCATACATTGGTGCCAACATACTGTGGCATTCATCATGCTTAAGCCAATGCGCTTTGCGTGTTGCGCAACATCTTTATAAACATACAAATTGCAGCTGACAGCGAGTGTGCCACCAGTGAGACACATCTAGGCCGAATGGTGGTCAAATTGTTCCAGCAGGGCCTCCGAAATCCTCCTGGATGTCAAGGCTGACATTCCCGTCAAACCCGGCAGCAGGCAAGCTGGGTTCCCCACAATCGCAGGGAGGGAGCGACGCGGGTACATGGCTAACGTAAGCAAGGGGGGGGGGGGGGCGGACTAAAGAACCAGTCTTTTGTCAGTCAAGACATATATTCATCCATTATACAGTGGGAACTGCCAACATTCTGGCCTGCATCGTTGATTTTAACTGCTCCTCCACTGACAGCCCCAAGCTCCGGAATTCTCTTCCCAGACCTCGCCACCTCCTTTAAGACACTCTTTAAACCCGCCCCTTTTTACCAAGCTTTTGGTCACCTGACCGAGTTTATCCTGATGGAGCCCAGTGTCAGGTTTTGTTCTGTAATGCTCCTGGGAAGCGCCTTGGAATTTTTAAATTACATTAAAGGCAAGATATAAGTTGCTGCTGGACAAAGTGCCAACCAATGCCTCGTTAACAAATCACCAAAGGCTTATAATTCTGCATTAACCATCACAGCTGTTGTATTCAGAAACATCGATATACTGTTGAGATTTAAGCTCCAATATCTTTTGTCGGCCCTTGTACTTTACTGAAGAATGCCTCTGCGACTCTATTGCCTCTTCTCACATTGTCCTCACAAGTCAATTGACTTCAAGACAGCAATCTCAAAAACAGTGCTGAAGACAAGAGGAAGGAAGGTAAAGCACAAGTCAGGATGGAATACTCCCTCACTTGCCTGGATGAGAGCAGCTCTAATAACACTCAGGAAGCTTGACACCATCCAGGACAAAGCAGCCCGTTTGATTGGCGCCCCATCCACAAACATTCACTCCCGCCGCCACCAATGCAGAGTGGCAGCCGTGCGTACCACCTACAAGAGGCGCTACATGAACTCGCCAAGACTCCCTCAAAAGCACCTTCCAAACCCGCAACCTCGGCCACCTGGAAGACAAGGGCAGCAGATACAAGGCAACACCACCATCTGCAAGTGCCCCTCCAAGCCACACCACATGCCATTCTGACTTGAAACTGTATCGCCGTTCCTTCACTGTCAAGGGGTCAAAATCCTGGAACTCCCTCCCTAACAGCACTGCGGGTGTACCTACACCACATGGACTCCAGTGGTTCAAGAAGGCAGCTCATAGCCACCCTCTCGAGGGCAATTAGAGATGGGCAACAAATGCTGGCTTAGGCAGTGACACTTACATTCCATGAATAAATAGAACAAAACACATGTAAGTTAGCAGTGTGCGGTTACCACAACAAGAGCAGTGACTTGGTACAAACTACCCAGCCTTCACGATAACCCAGAACTTGCTCAGTGAAAGGCAAAATCGGGATATCACTTCAGCCTGAATTACATATTTCGGATTTTCACACACTACCAATAGCATGGTACCAAATCCTCACACAGAAATGTGCCAAAAAAGCATTTACAGGATGGCGGGTTTCAGGTGGCAAAGTTAAAAAGCTCAAGGCAAGAGCTTCAGAGTGAAATTAATATTAGATTACGTCTTTCTGATATAGGTTCCCTGGACGCTCTATAGGCACGGCAGGCTCAAGGGAGTGTCCTCAGCACCGCCAACAGGTAAACAAGAGAAAACATGCAATCTTCACCAGGAGTATTTGCGCCTGCTTATGGGCATTCTATTAAGTCATTACTGAGCTCCGTGGGTCAAGAGTTGACCTGTCCAGTCACATGAAGGCCCTCAGTACGGGTCATCCTCGAACCACAGGACAGCTGACGACAACGATGACCGAGTGGAAATGCAACAAAGAACCATTGAATCCACTGCAATGTCGAGGTATGCTAACTGCACTGGGCCCCCATGTACAAGTTTCTTGTGGGGAACACATGCACATATACGTATGTGTGTATATTGCATAATATATTCATGGACACAAACAATCCTGCAATAATTATGACTACCTTGCCACTGGGTAGAGAATGGGTACAGCACAGAAGGCCATTCAGCCCCCCCACACAACAGCTACTGAGCTAATCCCACTCCCCTGCCCTTTCCCCGCAGCCTTGCAAATTCTTTCCGCACAGGTGTGTATCCAATTACCTCTGTCTCCACCACTCTCTCAGACAGTGCCTTCCAGATTCCAACTATTCACTGAATAAGAAAGGTTTTCCTCGTGTGGCCTTCGGTTCTTTTGCCGATCGGGTTACAACCGGCGTCTTCTGGTTCTTGGCCTGTCTGCCGATGGGAACAGTTTCTCTCGGCGTACTCGGTCTAAAGTCCCTCTAGACTCGAGGAAATCTCCGTGTAATCCACCTCTGGACTCCACTACATGGTGCTGAGCACATGGGTCTGGTGTGCACCAACCCAGCCAAATGACCATTTACAACTTTCCTAACGGTTTCTATCGCACTGATAAACACCGGGAGCACCAGAGGGCTGCAAAAAGAGTATCTTACCTAGTGGGCAGGAAGCCAGTAACACACGTCCTTCAGAAAAATCTTAAATCTTCTTTTCCCTCAATGTGACCAGTCCCGCTAATGTCTTTTGCTTCTCATACAAAGATATTTAAACCTGGAAAGATCATACAAAATTATTTAGAATGTGTTAACTTCATACATATATTGGATTCCAATAAAAATCTAACCATGCCCATGGGGAGGTATTATTGCTTTCCAATTAGCCTCTGAACATCTTATATCGTGGCGTCTGAGTAGAACTCCTTAGGATTACGAACGATGTGGCTTGCAGCATGCCATACATTTTTTTTCCAATTCAGGGGCAATTTAGCGTGGCCAGTCCATCTACCCTGCACATCTTTGGGTTGTGGGGGTGAGATCCACGCAGACATGGGGGGGGGGGGGGGGGGGGGGGGGGGAATGTGCAAACTCCACACGGACAGTGTCCCGGGGCCGAACCCAATTCCTCTGTGCCGTGAGGTAGCAGTGCTAAACACCGTTCCCCCCCCCCCACCACACCTTACTTAACCAATCCTGCAGGTGAAATCAGTGATATTTCCGAGCGCGTGTCACTTTCCATGCAATCAGATAGTGATCATTTAATTGCAACTGTATAGGGGTGGCTTAGATTTGGCAGTGAGATGAATGGTTTCACTTTGTGATATTTAACGGGCCCATAACCAGTTTTATTGCATTTGTATTCATTGCTAGATGGCAAGGCTGGGTTAGAACATAGAACTGTACAGCACAGTACAGGCCCTTCAGCCCACGATGTTGTGCCGAATTAAGATTCTACTAGCATGCCAACTGATGTTATTTGCCAACAGCCCTAAAGAAGCTTGACAACATCCCGGACAAAGCAGCACGCTTGATTGGCACCCCATCCGCAAACATTCACTCCCTCCACTACCAAAGCACAGTGGCAGCAGTAATTACCACCTCCAAGGTGCACAGCAGGAACTTGCCATGGCTCCTCCGAAGGCAACGTCCAAACCCGGGACCACCTGCAGAACAAGGGCAGCGTGGGAACACCACCTGCAAGTTCCCCTCCAAGTCACTCACCATCCTGTCTTGGAAAATAAATCGGGCATTCCTTCACTGTCGCTGGGTCAAAATCCTGAACTCCCTCCCTAACAGCACGGTGGGTGTACCTGCACCACGTGGACTGCAACGGTTCAAGAAGGCAGCTCATCACGACCTTCTCAAGGGCAATAAATGCTGGCCAATCCGCTATGGTCACACCTCCTGAATTCATTTTTTAAAAAAACAATGACAGCCAACTGCATGTATATTAAACGTTAGTTCAGCATTGGTACAGAAAAAGGCATGATGGGACAATTCGGGGAGTTCCATTAGCTAGTTAATTTTGATTAACAGTGCTGAGAAAAGACTGCTGATCATTGCATCAGTGCAGAATACTATTATTGAAAGTGTCTTTACTGGTGGTAGGAAGTCAAATACTTTGTAAAGCAGTGTAGAATATTAGGCCTCAAACATGAAATCTATGATCTACCAGCAAACAGCAACATCTGGTCTTCGGCCCAAGAGAACCCAGGGGGTCAAGCAAGTATTTGTCAATCATCAAAAGACCATTTCCCTTATCCCAGGTATTGTTCTAACTTTATCTTCTATTTTTGGATATTGAAACCCTGTGTTATCCATCTCCCAGTGCAAAACCAGACACAAAAATGGGCTTAAAGGTACAAGGTGTACCTTTTTATTTGAGGTATTTGAATTTTTATTTGAATCCCTTTTATAAAAAAAGTTGAAGAGATCTCTGGCGTCAGGCAGGGGCATAGCCATCACATTCAGGACAGCTTTTAAGCACCATTTCAAGATGGTGGTGTACAAATGACCCCATTATCTTCTCCATGATGCTGATACATTTATTGATAATATTTCACTTGCGCGGAACATATGGCCAGGCAGTTACAAGCCAGTAACCAGCATGGGGTGCATACTGGTCTGAGCACTGGGACAGCAATGTAACACACATAAGTACAGAAGAACTATGAGCAGGCCATCTGGCCCCTCGAGCCTGCTCCGCCATTCAATGAGATCATGGCTGATCTTTTTGTGGACACAGCTCCACTTGCCCGCCCGCTCACCGTAACACTTAATTCTTTTACTGTCCAAAGAAACCTTAGCTGAACCCAAACCAAGGGCAACTCCAGATTGCAGCCAGGCTGATTCAACTTAAACAGAAGACCCCCCCCCCCCCCCCAAGAGGAATTTGTACCCGCTCCAACTCGATACACGTCCCCTGATGCTTCGCCAAGCGGCTCCAGGAACTACACAGGATAATGTGCATGGAACACCCTGTAACATCGAGCTGACTCTTAGCACCAAGGTGCTGCTTTATGAGGCGTGTTTTCTCTAGCCTGTGAAACATGGACGACCTACAGCCACCAAGAAAGGACGCTCAGCACTGCTGCCTCACGGCGTCCAGGACCCATGTTCGATCCCGGGTCCCAGGTCACTGTCCGCGTGGAGTTTGCACATTCTCCCCGCGTCTGTGTGGGTCTCGCCCCCACAACTCAAAGATGTGCAGGGTAGATGAACTGGCCACGCTAAATTGCCCCCTAATTGAATAAAAAAGAATTGGGCACTCTAAATGTAAATAAAGAAGAAAGGACGCTTGACAGTTTTCATCTTCGTTGCATGTGCTACATCTCACGGGAAGCACAAAAAACACAAACGTGCCAGTCCTCTCAAAAGGCAAATCTCCCCAAGTATGTTGCCACTCATCGCTGGCTCGGGTATGCTTACAGGGTGGCAGTCGGACACATTCCTACGGGTCCTCCAGCTCGCCAGCTACCTCGCCATGCGGAGGACCACTCTGACATTGTAGGGGTGCTGCACGCTGTCCCACAGGCGATCAGTAGCTTGGCAACAGGCGTCGTCGACACAGAAAACCACAACGACACCCAATAACCATCTCACCAAGTGGTAGTTGCGGTAGAACCTGCCTCCCCACCGTAAGTCTCTTCAGCCATCTGCAAAAGTGCACCATAATAAGGTCCCCCCCTTCTCCAAGGGATTTGTTGCCTGTCCATCACCTTCCATAGACGGAAGGATGCCAACAGCGACCATGCAGGTCAGGGACTGGGATTGATGCAGGAGTTCAGCCACGAGCAGGCTCAAGGGGCCATACTTGTTCCTTACTGAAGGAGGGCGCAACAAGGAGCTAAAATTATTTAAATTTTGGACTGAATTCCATGCTTATCGAGTGAGAGGGGGGGAAGAGGTTGATGTCAGGGAATTAAACAGTTTGCCATTTTAAACATCGAATGGAGCTTGAAGTGGTCGTTTTATTCTAATCGTACTGCTTCTGGTCAGAGACATTTCTTCTGTTTCACTTCAAAATATTTTTACGTTAAAAGACATGGTGGAGGGAAAGGGGTAAACAGGTAGAATAGTGAAAATAGCACATTAAAGTCATGCTCACACAGAAACACTTCCAAGAGGGCGGCACGTGGTGCAGTGGTTAGCACTGGGATTAGGGTGCTGAGGACCCGGGTTCGAATCCCGGCCCTGGGTCACTGTCCGTGTGGAGTTTGCACATTCTCCCCGTGCCTGCGTGGGTTTCACCCCAAAGATGTGCACGCTAGGTGGACTGGCCACGTTAAATTGCCCCTTCATTGGAAAAAAAATAATTGGGCTGTCTAAATTTATTTCTTAAAAATTTAACAGGGAAACGCTTCCAAGGCCACCTGGAAAGACTCCAAGCAAATTGTTTTTATTAACATAATGAACCCAGATCTTTGGACATATTTTAATGTGTGATTTGCTATCCACAACTAAATATACGTGCACCCCCTTCTTCAAATAATCACACGTGGCATTTTGAAGTCCATAAAAATATAAGCAACAGGGAAATGCGAACCACAAGAATGTACCTCCTCGCCCCTCTTTATCTTTGTAAATAATGGGCCCCGCACACAGCATCTGAAATTCTTCAGAGGCCCTCGAAGACGTATCACAATCCATATATGACTGCAGGCTACCACAAAATTATCAACATTTCCCTTCATGGCAATGTAAAAGTGACTTGGTTTAACCCAGTCACATAGAAAGTATGCAGAGTGTGCAAAATAACAATGAGCATCTAATGTTTCAAGCACTCCAGTCAATTGGAGGAAGTTAGTTTCACAAAAGCTAACTGTACTTGTCTTTCTTTTTTTTTGCGGGGGGCACTGCCAGAGTCCACTCCTGCCCCAGTTTTTCTGTTGCTGAAGCCCCCTCCATGTTTGTGTTAACTCCAAACTCAATTGCTTCAAAGCTCTCAATAAGATTCCCAACTTCCAGCATAAATTTGAGCACATCCATAACTCTGCTGTCATCATCCTAACCAGCACCATGTCCCGCTCACCATGGTCTCGCTCATATTCCTACCTCTGTAACCTGCTCCAGCATTACAGCCTCCATGTACTTTACCCAAATACACACCTCTTGAACATTCTCCGTTCCCACTGCCCAACCATTGGTGACCATGCCTTTAGCCCCGTGGGACCCTAAAGCACGAGACTTTCCCCTCCAACTTCTCTCTCTCCTCCTTTAAGATCCTATTTAAAATTTACCACTTTCATCACACGTCGCAACATCACAACGCTTAGCTCTTTAAGCACCCTCACACTTTTACCTACAGTAAAGGTGCTTCATAACTAGAATTTGTTACTGCTTTCAAGGATGCTAAGGGGTGCCAAGTAGAGATTCAGCATTAATTCTCCCTCCACAGTTCAAGACAGTGAAACTCAGAAAAGTGCTGGATGAAAGTCAAGAATTAAATGCTGCATCCCCATTTTGGCACAAACCAAGAAGTTGCTCTCGGTACTTGTCCAGTTAATGTATAATCACACATCGAAAGGTGTCGATTCTGACTGTATCCCAAAACTGTCCTTGGTGGGCTCCTATCCCCCACAAGATCCATCTGCTTCAAAATCCATCTGCCACCTTACCCGTTGCACACCATGTTTTATTCACTGTCATGCCAGTCCTCAGTGGCTGAGATTGCCTGCCCACCTTCCTTGGCATATTAAACCTCGTCGTTAAATCCGTCGCTGGTCTTAACCCGCTGCCATACGTCATGTGCACACCCACTCATCTCCCCGAAATCTTGGTCCCTCGTGCTCTGTGCGTGCCCCCACGCCCCTCCCCGTTGCGTGCGGACATCAATCAGCTGGCTGCCACTCTCCGGAACTCTACCCCGAAGCCTCTCCGCCAGATCCGTTTGGAGGGGGGGCGGTGGTGTAGTGGGAATGCCAGTGGTCTCACAATCCAGAGTCGCAGGCTAATGCTCTGGGGGCACGGGTTCAAACCACGGCAGCTGGTGGAATTTCAATTCAATTCACAATTTTGGAATTGAAAAGTCGGAAACACCCATCTGGTTCCCCAGACTTTGAGGGAAGGAGATCTGCCAGCCTTACCTGGTCTGGCCAGACATGTGGCTCCAGACCCACAGCAATGTTGTTGACTCCTCCCTCTGAAATGGCACGGCAAGCCACTCAGATCAAGGGCAATTAGGGATGGGCAACAATTGATGGTTGGAGGGGGGGGGCCCGGCCTCCATACAAAACCCACGTCAGGTGCATATCAAGGATCCTGTGATGCTTGGTGAGACAGAGCAGGGACTGCCATGTCTACTGGCACCCTCAAACTAAACCCAGATTCATCTCAACGTCTTTAACCATTTTACACAGAACAGTTTCTGAATCTTCCTCTTACTTGAATTTCTTTGCAATGTTTCGGAGAATACAATTATGGTGCAACACTTTCGATATGAAGCACTTCTGTGTCCACAAATAAAACCAAAGTTAACAGCTGTAGCCTATCATGGGGAGCAGACCCAAAGAATCATAGAATTTCATAGAATTTACAGTGCAGAAGGAGGCCATTCGGCCCATCGAGTCTGCACTGGCTCATGGAAAGAGCACCCCACCCAAGGTCAACACCTCTACCCTATCCCCATAACCCAGTAACCCCACCCAACACTAAGGGCAATTTTGGACACTAAGGGCAATTTATCATGGCCAATCCACCTAACCTGCACATCTTTGGACTGTGGGAGGAAACCGGAGCACCCGGAGGAAACCCACGCACACACTGGGAGGACGTGCAGACTCCGCACAGACAGTGACCCAAGCCGGAATCGAACCTGGGACCCTGGAGCTGTGAAGCAATTGTGCTATCCACAATGCTACCGTGCTGCCCCTCGGGATAAGAATATAAAGAGTATATTGAACCTGCAACGACCATAAAAATATGCAGCGTCCAGGCGTATTCAATGGTTTCAGCAACAGAATAATATGTTATTAATTAGCTGGTTCATGATGCAGAGAGAGGCCAGCAATGCGGGTTCAAATCCCGTACCGGCTGAGGTTATTCATGAAGGCTCCGCCTTCTCAACCTTGCCCCTCATCTTGAGGTGCGGTGATCCTCAGATCAAATCACCACCAGTCAGCTCGCCCCTCAATGGGGAAAGCAGCCAATGCTCATCTGAGACAATGGCAACTGTGCTTTATTAATACGTTATTAATACATTCTATTGGCAGAAACTAAAATTAACTTAGCACTGCTGCCTCACAGCACCGAGGACCCGGGTTCGATCCCGGCCCCGGGTCACTGTCTGTGTGGAGTTTGCACATTCTCCCATTGTCTGCATGGGTTTGGCCCCCACAGCCCAAAAAGATGCACAGGGTGCCAAAGGGAAAATGCTGGAAAAGCTCAGCAGGTCTGACAGCATCTGCAGGGAGAGAAAAGAGCAAACGTTTCGAGTCCAGATGACCCTTTGTCAAAGCTCAGGTGTGCAGGGTAGGTGAATTGGCCACGCTAAATTGCCCCTGAATTGGAAAAGAAAGAGTTGGGTACTCTTAAAAAAAAAAAAATTTTAACTAAAATTATCAATCGTACTTTTAAGTGGTCAATCTTCATCCCCTCTGAATTCAAAGGTTACTGAGCACGGACCCAGATTCAACCTCTGACCTGCTCAGAGCTCGTTCCCCTCAAGTGAACATTGATAAGCAAGTTAGAGTTTGTCGCAGCACCGGGTGATGGGAGAGTAATTCCAGGCCAAGCTCTGCACACAAGTGACGATCCGATTCGAGTGGAACCTCTCCTAACTGGGACATCCTCAGCCAGATAACGTGCTCTCACAAACGTACATGAGTTCTGGTCAGTCGATCGCCGTCCTTTAGGGCAACTTGAACCTTTAGGGCAACTTGAACTCGCACTGCAGCGAGCACCTTTAACAAAAAAGGTTGTTGGTGGTGGGGGTTGTTTGGAGGAAGCTGGAAATTGGACATGTTCAGGATGAACAACCTTTATCCTTTCAAATCAGCTGCGGCACAATTGGTAACACTCTCGCCTCCGGAGAGGGTGGTTGTAGGTTCGAGTCCTGTTCTCAGGACTTGAAACCAACAATCTTGGCTGACACTGCAGCACAGCAATGAGGGAGTGCTGCACTGCCAGAGATCTCATTTTACGATGCGGGACTAAGCCAAAGCAGACAGCACCCACTGCATTATTCAAAGAGGAGCAGCTCCCCGGTGTACTGGCCGATATGTATCCCTCAATCAGCATCGCACAAAGAAAACAGATCTGGTAAATAGCACAGTGCTGTTTGTGGGGGATCGTGTGGCGGTTTCGTTTCCTACATTGCGGCAGCGATTATACTTGCAAAGAACTTCATTGATTGCACATAAAGCATTTTGTGACATTCGGTGGTCATGAAAGATGCTGGATAAATACGTGCCTTGTTTTCTTTAAAACTACATTTCGAATGAGTCACGGTGGCCGAGTGGTTAAGGCACTGGACTCGAAATCCAGTGGGGTCGCCCCGCACAGGTTCGAATCCGGGCAGCGCAGTGGTTAGCAGGTTCAATCCCAGTTCTGGGTCACTGTCCGTGTGGAGTTTGCACGTTCTCCCTATGTTTGCGTGGGTTTCGCCCCCACAACCCAAAATGATGTGCACGGTAGGTGGATTGGCCACGCTAAATTGCCCCTTAATTGGAAAAAAATTAATTGGGTACTCTAAATGTTTTGTTAAATCACATTTTGCACAGAGAGAATGATAAAAATAACATAATTGCATTATTACTACTACTTCATAGCCAAGAGTTGTGAAAGTAGAGGGTGTATCGCTTCATGACAGAGTGTTGTGTTGCGGTATAAGAACTCCTGACAAATACAGCAAAGTTACACAATCACAGAATTATCAAGTTCTTACCAGTGAAACAAACTAATCTCATAGTGCTGGAAAACGGACCCAAAGGCACAGCAATACTCCAAATCGGCTGCAACATTTGTGGCTACAGTTCCCATTTGCAGTTCCCATTTATTAAATTTCGTACTCAATCGGTAATACGGAGAGGCATATTTAAAACATTGCAAGTCATACTTGGTTGAGCATTCTCGGGATAAGAAGATCAGGCAATTTAGCTTAATGGAAGAAAAAAAAATAGCCATTCAATTCAAACCCCCAGCCTGGGCTTTGCTTCATGGCTCTCTGTCTTTGAATATTTTTTTTTAAACTGCAGGTACGTGATGCTGAAACTTGCTTTTTAGTTTGAACCTATCAGTTACTGTTGACCGAAATCTGCACTGAACAAATCATATAAATACTGTGGTTAATCGTGATCACCAAGGCCTTTTTTAAGAGGGTAGGCAGGAGCATTATGGGCTTTGTGTGGGTGAGTAAGACCCCGAGGGTAAGGAGGGGGTTCCTGGAGCGTAGTAGAGATAGAGGAGGGCTGGCGTTGCCGAATCTGGGTGGCTACTACTGGGCAGCCAACGTAGCGATGATCCGTAAGTGGGTGATGGAGGGAGAGGGGCCGGCATGGAAGAGGTTGGAGATGGCGTCCTGAAAAGGAACAAGCCTGGGGGCGCTGGTGACGGCACCGCTGCCGCTCTCGCCGACAAGGTACACCACAAGCCCGGTGGTGGCGGCAACGCTAAAGATCTGGGGGCAGTGGAGACAGCACAGGGGTGCGATGGGAGCCTCGGTGTGGTCCCCGATCAGAGATAACCATCGGTTTGTCCCAGGAAGGATGGACGGGGGGGGTTTCAGAGCTGGCATCAGGCAGGGTTTAGAAGAATGGGGGACCTGTTCATTGATGGGACGTTTGCAAGCTTAAGGGCGCTGGAGGAGAAGTTTGGGCTACCCCCGGGAAACGCTTTCAGGTACATGCAAGTGAAGCCGTTTGTGAGGCGGCAGGTGAGGGAATTCCCGCTGCTCCCGGACACAGGGGATTCAAGACAGGGTGATTTTGGGCGTATGGGTCGGAGAGGGCAAGGTGTCGGCGATACACCAAGAGATTAAGGAAAAGGGGGAGGCTTTGGTAGGGGAGTTGAAGGGTAAATGGGAAGAGGAGCTGGGGGAGGAGATTGAGGAGGGTCTGTGGGCTGATGCCCTAAGTAGGGTTAATTCCTCTTCCTCGTGTGCTAGGCTTAGCCTGATACACTTTAAGGTTGTTCACAGAGCGCATATGATGGGGGCGAGGCTGGGTAGGTTCTTTGGGGTGGAGGACAGATGTGGGAGGTGCTCAGGAAGCCCGGTGAACCATGCCCATATGTTTTGGTCGTGCCCGGCACTGGAGGGGTTCTGGAGGGGAGTTGCGAGGACTATATCTAAGGTGGTGAAAGTCCAGGTCAAGCTAAGTTGGGGGCTAGCATTGTTTGGAGTAGCGGACGAGCCGGGAGTGCAGGAGGCGAAAGAGGCCGGCATTCTGGCCTTTGCATCCCTGGTAGCCCGGCGAAGGATCTTGTTAATGTGGAAAGAGGCGAAGCCCCCCAGTGTGGAAGCCTGAATAAATGATATGGCAGGGTTTATCAAGTTGGAGAGGATAAAGTTTGCCTTGAGAGGGTCTGCGCAGGGGTTCTACAGGCGGTGGCAACCGTTCCTAGACTATCTCGCGGAGCGTTAGATGAAGGTCGGCCAGCAGCAGCAGCAGCAACCCAGGGGGGAAGGGTGGGGGGGGGGGGGGATATCTTTCTTGGGGGGGGGGATAAGGGAGGGAGGGGGAAGGGGGGTTTTCTGGGGGGCATCTGAGCAAAACAATACATGAATGATCCGGAAAACTGAAATGTAAGGGAGGAATCCAATGTACAAAGTTCTGTATCATGTTGACTTGCCATGTTCATGTCTTGCTATGCAAGCTTTCTTTCTTTTTTGTTACGGGGGGAGGGGGGGGTTTGTTTGTATGGATGAAAATTTTGTTTAAAAATTCTTAATAAACATATTTTATAAAAAATATAAATACTGTGGTTACGAGAGCTGGTTACAGCCTCGGAGTCCTGCGGCGAGTAACTCTCCCCCGACTCTCTAATGCCTGTTCCCCATCTACAAGGCACAGGTCAGGAGTGTGATGGAATGCTCCCCACTTGTCTGGATGAGCACAGCTCCAACAAAACTCAAGAAGCTTGATGCCAACCAGGACGAAGCAGCCCACACAATTGTTGCCCCTTCCACAAACATTCACGGTCTACCATTGATGCACAGTGGCAGCCGTGTGTACCATCTACAAGATGCACTGCAGCAACTCACCAAAGCTCCTTCAGCAGCACCTTCCAAACCCATGGCCACTACCATCTAGGAGAAGGGAAGCAGATGCCTGGGAACATCACCACCTAGAAGATCCCCCCAAGTCACTCACCATCCTGACTTCGAAATATATCGCCGTTCCTTCGCTGTCGCTGGGTCAAAATCCTGGAACTCGGACAGCACGGTGGCGCAGTGGTTACCCCCACAACCCAAAAGATGTGCAGGGTAGGTGGATTGGCCACGCTAAATTGCCCCTTAATTGGAAAAAATGAATTGGGTACTCTAAATTTTAAAAACAAAATCCTGGAACTCCCTCTCAAACAGCACTATGGGTGTACCTATACCTCGAGTACTGCAGGGGGTTCAAGAAAGCAGCTCACCACCACATTCTTGAAGGCAATTAGGGACGAGCAACAAATGCTGGACTAGCCAGCAACAACCACATCCCATAAATGAATTTAAAAACCTACTTTTCAACTTTTTCAAAAAGGACTTAAAACTCCAACAGCAATAACCTTCTTCAGTTATATCAAGTCTTCAGTAGTGCAAAAATGTGCTGTGCGAAAGTGTTATGAGGACAAGACTTGGTGCTGAGCAACGTCGGAAGATATTAGGGGGTGACCAAAAACTGGTCAAGATGATAGGTTTTAAGGAGGAAAGTGTGGGAACTTCCGAGCTCAGGGCTGAGAGAGCTTAAGACACGGCCACCAATGGTGGGAGAAAATTAAATGTACAGGTCAGAATTAGGGAGGATGCAGAGTTCACACAGTGCTGTCGGAGGTTACAGATCACTAGCTTTCGGAGCGCAGTCTCCTTCGTCGGTGATTCACCTGCGGAAGGAGCTGCGCTCCGAAAGCTAGTGATTCAAAACAAACCTGTTGGACTTTAACCTGGTGTTGTAAGACTTCTTGCTGTGCCCACCCCAGTCCAACGCCGGCATCTTCACATTAAGGTCACAGAGATAGATACTGTCTTAGAGAAACCAAGAGCCAAGCAACAACCCGAAACACTCAGTTGCACAAGTTATATTACACCATGTATTAACTGTGACACAAGCCAGGTGAACTGAACACCTGAGAGCATCACCCTTCATGAGCAACTGGACAAGGACCTTGTTTCCCCATTTGCCTTTTCTTTTTAAAAAAAATAAATTTAGAGTACCCAATTCATGTTTTCCAATTAAGGGGCAATTTAGCGTGGCCAATCCACCTACACTGCACATCTTTGGGGTGTGGGAGCAAAACCCATGCAAACACGGGGAGAATGTGCAAACTCCACACGGACAGTGACTCAGAGCCGGGATCTAACCGGAGATCTCGGTGCCGTGAGACAGCAGTGCTAACCACTGTGCTGCCCTCATTTGCATTTTCAAACAGGTGAAACCCACGGTTGTAGTCGATGCAGTGCTCAAGAAGCACCCCCCCACCCCCCACCCACCCCACCCCCAGAACAGACTGCGTGCAGTACAGTCTATTGCACAGGTCTGCAACACTGCTGAAATGAACCATCTTCAGGAAAAAAAGGCCAACAGCCTGAGTGACCTTGGATCTGCCCAGTCCACCCTGCAGCACCACTGCAATCTGCTGCGACGGTGGGAGGTTGCCTCTGACTGCACACTTATCAATCTGAATGCAGGGACTGGATAACGGTTAGGTCATGCAGGAAATACGAAATCATAATCACCACCTCCTGGATAGATCATCTCCTGTGTGCTTTTCTCTGTGCTGCTGGGGGAGGGGGGGCTAAACTCCAAGTCCATCGCCATTGCACGCTGCTTTGCCCCCCCCGCAAAAAATACATTTTGCATTAAACGAGGCAACCTGGTGCTCAAATTCCTGCAAATGGCTGCGACATACTGAAATCTAATTTTACTTTGCAATTGGAGCCTGTTACCTCCAAGACGCCCCCCCCCCCCCCCCCCCCCAGGGCCATGACACAAGTGTTCCAGCTTTGGAAACTTCCACAGTTCGATGCAAACGCGACTAAGGGGGCAAAACTGCTCTTGATTTTCTGCATTACTCTGAGCGTCCGACCTCAAGAAAGGACAAGTGAGAGCCACTTGAAATGGCAAGTCTGCAGAGAGGGGGGTCCTGGAAGGTGGGAACTGCAGCCTTAGTGAGGAGGAAGTATTTGTTAAAGACCCAAAGTTTTCTTAAAAATTCTCCAAGTTCAATCATCAAAAAAAAGTTATGACAATGCATTAAATATTAGCCACACTCAGCCTCGTGTAAATTTCAAACATCCTCCCCTCCCTCCCCCCCCCCGGGTCTGTACAGTTACTGTAAATCTCTGCAAGAGGTGATTATATATAGATAGAGATATATGGACATAGGGCCCGTTCAGATTTAGAGACTGAAACAAAAGACAGTAGACAAGAGATTCTCACCCAAAGCAGCAAGTTGATACATCTCAAGAGGTCCACTTGTTTTTTCCCCCCCGGTGTATCCCTTGTAGATACAGTGCATGTTGCAATTTATATATACATTTTAAAAAGCAACATGCAAAGAAAGGGTTGCAAATTGTAACAATTGCATCTCTCTCTCCCCCACCTCCTCAACCTTTCCAAGATAAGTGGCCATGGAGGAGGGGGTAAGGGATTCGGCTTGCAGATGTGGATGAGATGGTCCACGAGTTCTTTCCATTGCACGGTGGCTGGTTAACTTGTCCGCTGCCCTGGCAAGGCAGGTTAAGTTGCTTTGCCTTGCTGCTGCTGCTGTTCCTCCATCACTATTCCATGTGCTCGCACGCCTTCACCCTCGCGACGTCAGTGGAACGTTGCCCGGCGCCGCCAGCGGCTGACGTCACGGAGCCCGACGGGGGAACACCCATTCGCGCGCCGGAGTCCCCCCCTCCCCTGGCTGGGAGGAAAAAATGGGCAGCCCGGAGCTCCCACTGTCTGACTCGCAATTGAGGGCTTCGGGCGGGGAGGGATTGCATGTTCTCCGACATCCATGCAATGCAACAAGGAAACACTTTCTCCATTTACCCCACGACAAACCCACCCCATTCCCCCCCAAACCCACACACCCACCCCCATTCTCCCCAAACCCACACTCCCAACCCATTCCCCCTCAAACCCATCCCCATTCTCCCCAAACCCACACACCCACCCCACACCCTCCCCATTGCCCCCACACCCACCCCATTGCCCCCACACCCACCCCATTCCCCCCAACCACAAACCCACCCCCATTCCCCCCCAAACCCACCCCCATTCTCCCAAACCCACACCAAACCCAGACACCCACCCCATTCCCCCCCAAACCCACCCCCAATCTCCACACACCCAACCCATTCACCCCAAACCCACACCCTCCCCATTGCCCCCACACCCACCCCATTCACCCCAAACCCACACACTCCCCCCAAACCCACCCACATTCTCCCCAAACCCACACACCCAACCCATTCCCCCCAACCCCACACCCACCCCATTCACCCCAACCCGACACACTCCCCCCAAACCCACCCACATTCTCCCCAAACCCAGACACCCACCCCATTCCCCCCCAAACCCACCCCCAATCTCCCCAAACCCACATACCCAACCCATTCCCCCCAACCCCACACCCTCCCCATTGCCCCCACACCTACCCCATTCCCCCAAAACCCACACACCCACCCCATTCCCCCCAAACCCACACACTCCCCATTGCCCCCACACTCACCCCATTCCCCCAAACGCACACACCCTCCCCATTCCCCACACACGCACACCACATTCCCCCCAAACCCACCCTCATTCTCCACACACCCACCCCATTCCCCCCAAACCCACACACCCACCCCATTCCCCCCAAACCCACACCCACCCCATTCCCCCCAAACCACACACCCACCCCAAACCCACACCCTCCCCATTGCCCCCACAACCACCCCAAACCCACACACCCACCCCATTCCCCCAACCACAAACCCACCCCATTCCCCCCAAACCCACACACCCACCCCATTCCCCCCAAACCCACCCCCATTCTCCCCAAACCCACCCCATTCCCCCCAAACCCACACACCCACCCCATTCCTCCAAACCCACACACCCACCCCAGTCCCCCCAAACCCACACACCCACCCCATTCCCCTACAAACCCACCCCCATTCTCCCCCAAATCCACCCACCCACCCCATTGCCCCCAAATCCACTCCCTCCCCATTGCCCCCACACCCACCCCATTCCCCCCAAACCAACACACCCTCCCCATTCCCCCCAAACCACACACCCACCCCATTCCCCTCAAACCCACCCCATTTACCCCAAACCACACACCTACCCCATTCCCCTCAAACCCACACACCTACCCCATTCCCTCCAAACCCACACCCTCCCCATTCCCCCCAAACCACACACCAACCCATTCCCCTCAAACCCACCCCATTCCCCCCAAACCACACACCCACCCCATTCCCTCCAAACCAACACACCTTCCCCATTCCCCCCAAACCCACACACCCTCCCCATTCCCCCCAAACCACACACCTACCCCATTCCCCTCAAACCCACCCCATTCCCCCCAAACCACACACCTACCCCATTCCCCTCAAACCCACCCCATTCCCCCCAAACCACACACCCTCCCCACTCCCCCCAAACCCACACACCTACCTCATTCCCCTCAAACCACACACCAACCCCATTCCCCTTCAACCCACACACCCACCCCATTCCCCCCAAACCACACACCCACCCATTTACCCCAAACCACACACCTACCCCATTCCCCCCAAACCACACACCCATCCTCCTCAAACCCACACACCCACCCCATTCCCCTCAAACCCACCCCATTCCCCTCAAACCCATATACCCACCAATTCCCCCCACACCGTGTCTGCGAGGGTTTCACCCCCACAACCCAAAAATGTGCAGGGTAGGTGGACTGGCCACGCTAAATTGCCCCTTAATTGGAAACAATGGTGCTCCAGTTTCCTCCCACAGTCGAAAGATGTTCAGGTTAGGTGGATTGACCATGCAAAATTGCCCCTGATGTCCAAAAGGTTAGGTGGGGTTACTGGGATAGGGTGGAGGTGTGGGCTTAAGTAGGGTGCTCTTTCCAAGGGCCGTTGCAGTCGATGGCTGTATGGCTTGCTTCTGCACTGTATATTCTACGATTCTATCCCCCCAAAAACCATACACCCACCCCTTCCCACCCCCCAAATTCACACCCACCCACTCCCCCCCCACACCATTATTACAATCCCCCCTCCCTACTGTATGCAACAATATTATCAGATTTCACTGGACTAATTTTCAATGTTTATCCAATCCTCAGACCAAGCATTTGCACATGCCCATGTGTTTCTCTGCCAACCCTTTTTGCAAATGTACAAACAACATGCTATCACTGAGTATTTATGTATCAGTCTTGCGCAATATTATGTGCATGTCTGATTAAGTTGTTTTCAATGTACCCATGTATTGAGTCTTGGCTCCAATATACCTATGTGTTAAGACTCAGCTCCAGTATACCCATGTACTGAGATTCGACTCCAATAAACTCATGTACTGGGACTCGGCTTCAATATATGCATTGGGTGGCACGGTAGCACAGTGATTAGCACTGTTGCTTCACAGATCCAGGGTCCCAGGTTCGATACCCAGCTGGGTCATTATTAAAACTTGGCTCCAATATACCTATGTATTGAGACTTGACTGCAATATACTCATATATAGAGTCTTGGCTTCAATATACCCATGTTTGGAGACTTGGCTTCAATATACCCATGTATTAAGCTTTTGGGGGCCAGTTTAGCTCAGGGGCAAGTTTAGCTCGGGGGTCGGTTTAGCTCACTTGGCTAGACAGCTGATTTGTGATGCAGAGCAAGGCCTGCAATGAGGGTCCAATTCTTGTACCAGCTGAGGTTATTCATGACCTTCTCTAGAGGCCTTCTCTACCTTGTCCCATGCCTGAGGTGTGGTGATCCTCAGGTTAAATCACCCACCAGTCAGCACTCCCTGTTAAAGGAGGCCTATGGTAATTTGTGACTATGGCGACTTTACCTTCCCCATGATGTGGAGATGCCATCAAGTCTGCACTGGCCCTTGGAAAGAGCACCCTACTTTTTTTTAAATAAACATTTTGAGGTATTTTTGGTATAGTAACAAAATAAACAATATACAAAAAACCATAAACATAGTGCAAAAGCCATTTACCTTTCATATAGGTCCCACCCTTATTACCCCCCTACTCTAACCTAAACTACACCCCCCCCCCCCCCCACTGACGATTCATTTTCCGCAAATTATCCCTCTCTCTGGACCTGTAAAGACTTAATTACCTGCAAATGCTCACATTCAAAGCATTGTCTTGCATCTTTAACTTTGTCCATATATGTTTCTGGAACCTACCTCGAATGGTTTCACAGGTCGGCGCAACATCGAGGGCCGAAGGGCCTGTACTGCGCTGTAATGTTCTATGTTCTTCATTCAGTGCTCCGAAAGCTAGTGATTTTAAACAAACCTGTTGGACTTTAACCTGGTGTTGTAAGACCTCTTACTGTACCTTCCCCATGTATTGAGACTTGACTCCAATACACCCATGGGTAGCATGGTAGCACAGTGGGTAGCACTGTGCTTCACAGCACCAGGGTCCCAGGTTTGATTCTCGTCTGTATCACTGTCTATGCGGAGTCTGCACGTTCTCCCCGTGTCTGCGTGGGTTTCCTCCGGGTGCTCCGCTTTCCTCCCACAAGTCCCGAAAGATGTGCTGTTAGGCAATTTGGACATTCTGAATTCTCCATGTGTACCTGAACTGGCGTCGGAATGTGGCGACTAAGGGCTTTTCAGTAACTTCATTGCAATTCAAGCCTACTTGTGACAATAAAGATTATTATGTACTGAGACTCCAATGTACCCATGTATTAAAACTTGACTCCAATATGCCCAAGTATTGAGATTCAGTTCGAATTTTCCCATGTATTGAGACTTGGCGAAAATACACCCATGATTTGAGACTTCACTCCAATATACCCACGTGTTGAGACTTGGCTCCAATATCCCCATGTATTGAGACATGGCTAAAATGTACCCACGTATTGAGACTTGGCTAAAATATACCCATGTATTGAGACTTGGCTAAGAAATACCTATGTACTGAGACTTGGCTCCAAAAAAACATGTATTGAGACTTGACTCCAATATACCTATGTATTAAGTCGGGACTCCAATACACCCATGTATTGAGAATTGCCTCAAATATACCCATGTATTGAGTCTTGGCTCCAATAGACATGTATTAAGACTAGAATATCAATATATTTATCATGATCATTTCATATCCAAGTGTTTCTAAGGATTACCCATTTGGATTACTGAATATGCTTTCTCGGTTCCTTGATTTGTGCAATTTAAAAGCGCAAGATCATGCAGATGCTGTAGTCCAGTTTCCGATTTGGATTCCAAGTACGCATTTGAAAAACTCAAGTGAACATATAGGAAATTATGAACAAAGAGGTTCTTCCATTATCAGCGCCAATGAGCCCAGGATAATTTATCTATGCAGCTATTAATAATAGCCGATGTTAAGGATCAATCACTGCTTTTAACTACTACCAATTGTACAATTGGGAGAATGTGATCTTACCCAGTAATCTTCCTGAAATGCTTTCTTTGGGCAAAGCTCAAAATTGCATAGGATTATCTGGCAAAAGTACAGGAGTACCATTAAATCATCTGGAAGACTTTGCTCTATCGGGTTTCTGGTAAATGTTGACTGCAGCTAGTTTCTGGATGGCCAGCCTTCCATTAGACCCAATTTCTTTTCACTTGTCTCCCAGTGTGTGTCAACCACACCCAACTTTGCATATCCCTGTCTGCGTGGACTTTGTATGAACCAGCACTTTCCTGGTTGAACACTCATGTGTAGATTTGAAGAATGACAAACAAATTAACTTCAGAAACATTTCAACAGGGGCAAAGCGAACCATCAAGGAAAATATGACCAGGTTACGGTAATTGCTTTGTCTCTCACAATGGTACAACTGATGGGGATGAATATCTGCCTTGGAATCATTTCCAAGCGAAAAGAGGCTGTGAACAGGTCTATATTTTCAATTTTTGGACCCTTCTCTGACAATTCTCCCAAGTAGATTCTGGGGGTGAAAGACTGTGGGCCTGTCATCTTTGTACCTCTTCAACTCACACACTTACTCCAATGACATTATCAGTCCCAGTACACTGAACAAAACTGGCCCATAATAAGAAAGAATTTCAGCCGAGGAGTAGATGAAAGAATTTTTTTATGGCACAATTCACATGCTAACTGAGAAATGGTGCAAACAAACCAAAGTTCCAGCTTGTAACTGGTTAGCAAGTGTGGATATTACATAAAAACAGTAAATACATTTTCTACTGTAATTTATTAACTGTACAAATTTCTTTACAAAAATGCAATTGATAAAACAAAAAAGGGTTTTAATTTCAAACGATTTAGACCGGTTAATGGTCAACCACAAGATTTTGCTTTTTTTTAAGAAAAATAAATGTTTAAATACAAATATATCTGTAAATTAAAAGTTAAACATTTGGCGAAACTAATACATGGCGAATCCACCCTGCCAGAGAAAAATTGTGGATGTCCCATTTTCTAAGAGTCGTTGCTTATGAGGCAGTATCACATATTTCTGGCCAAAACTCAAAAGTGTCACCACAAGAGGCTGGCCATGGTTGTGTAGTTTCAGTCTAGAATGCAAACATTGCATTAGCATGCAAGAGGAAGGGTTCAGCATATTTGTGTTCATATGTACTGAAAATGTCTTGTTAAAGAGTCAGACAGCAGAAATGCCCCCGGGCAGTCTATAAAACCAACAAAAAAAAATGGAAATGTTTTAATATTTCTGTCTGCTAGAGTTCCTCAGCTGTTCAAGCCTGTGTTTCAGCTGTTCTTGCTTCCTCCTTAATTTTTCTTTCTCTGTTATCAGTCTCTGTTCGTTTGACTGGACTGTCAATATGTGTTCCGTTGCCTTTTTGAGTATAACCACCTTGGCAGCTTTGTCATTCATTGCCACCTCTGGGATCTGATCCCTTAAAGCAAAAAAGCTCAGTTTCAGCTCGTTCCTCCGCTGGCGCTCCAGGACATTGTGCGTCCTCCTCTTGTCGTTCTCCTCCGAGTCTGACGACCTGGGGCTCGGGCACTTGCTCTTGGTGCTGATCTGCTTGAGGATCCTGCTGCTCTCCACCCGGAGGCGTTTGGCGGGCGGCGGTGGCGGCGAGGGCGAGGGGGCAGCGTAATTGTGCTGGTAAATAGGAACGTGGCACCGCTTGAGCACCAGAGGACTGTGCTGGGGCCTGGCAATGCCAGCTGTGTTTGTGTTCAACTCGGCTCTCCCAGTCGAGGGCTGCCTCTTCTCCACAGTCACCACGTCAATTTCCTCCTCGTCGTCTTCGTCGTCGTCGTCCTCCTCCTCCTCATACTCATCATCTTCCTCATCGTCCTCCTGTTCGTCTTCTGTGGAAGCAACAAAAAGAGAAGTGAGTGATAAACTCGTGGATCTGGGCAGAAAGAAGTGTTCTCTGCAATAGGGCCCCAGTCAGCTGATATTTGCATTGCAGCACTGCACTCAATTGAACCAATGTCTATTCAGTGAGGGATATTGCGCATGGACGTCCCTTCCGTCCCCTCCTTCCTTCCAAGGCGGTCTCTGCTCAACACTGCCCCAAGGAGTTGATTAAAGCACACCCTTCTGGTTGGTGGTTGTGAAAAGCCTCTTTCATAAAAGGCTGACGCTCTCATTTGGAACTTGTCACAAGCCCTGAATGTCCAACCCCCTGATTACACTTTCACCCAGTTTGTCCCGACACGACCCGACTGAGAATCCAATGGACACACACACACACTGCAGGGAAATAAAATCTGCGCAAACTCTCCCACGCAATGTCTTTAAAATGTTAAATCCAGCGCACAGCGAAAGAAAAAATGCAATAGAAATCCTTCGCGAGCAACTCCAAATAAAATCCCCAAAGTGCAGAGTAACCAAATAAGAGCAGGAACTTCGCATTTAAACACAAGGATTGCAAACGGCAGTGCAAGACCTTTGTTTCAAAATGTCACTTTCTGCCGCGTATTATTAACCCTCAACATTCCAATGATTTATGCATTCACCAAAATGTAACCCGGGAATTCAAACAAAACGACCCCCACCCTCACGCACACACAAAAGTGTGAAAGATCAAAATGCATTTAGATTTTTGCAATGACACAAAAGTTTTCCTGGAATTCCAAGAGCCAGGTTTCCCCCAGTGTGCCAGACATTAAAAAATGCATTTTAATTTCGGCATTTACAAAAGCGGGCATGAAATTTCAAGCCAAATGCAACCCCCCCCCCCCCTAAACATTAAAATGCATTTTATTTTCTGCAATTATAAAAGCAATCCTGAAATTTCAAGTAAAATGCAACCCCCCCCAAAAAAAAAACATCAAAATGCATTTTAATTACTGCATTTGCAAACCTTTGTGGGGATTGAAGTGCTTACCGGAGTCGCTCGGCGTGTCTGTGGCGGGGGGGCTGCCGGCTCCTGGTGCTTTGTGCTCGGTGAAGGGGTACGGGAAGACCACCGAGGGGTCGATGCAGTCGGCGGCCGAGGTGCTGAGGTCGTGGAGGTAGGTGCCGCCCGAGGAGGAGGCGCTGAGCCCGACGATGCGGAGCGTCGGGGGGGAGGAGGAGGGTGCGGAGGTGGGTGAGGAGGTGGGGGAGGTATTGCAGGAGGAGGAAGGTGGGGGAGGATGGGGGCTGGAGGAAGAGCAGAGGGCGGCCGGCTCCTTCCTGGCCGCCTGCAGCGAGGCCAGCCGCTCGCTCACCACCTTCTCCAGCTTGGCGGCCGCCGAGAAGCCGCTCCACATGCAGTCCTGGATGATGATGGACTTGAGCACCGACTCGCTGTCCGAGTCGCAGATGAAGCTCTGGTTGACCAGGTCGTCGCCCAGGAACTCGGTGACCATCTCCAGCTGGTCGGCGTTGGAAGGGTAGAGGCTGGGCGGCAGGCTGAAGCTGGGTCTCCGGCTGGGCGAGCGCGGAGGGGTGGGCAGCAGCTCGAACTTCTTCCAGATGTCCTCGCTGGGGGCCGGCAGCTGCTGCTGGTAGAAATTCTCCTCCTCGTCGTAGAAGACGGGCTGGAACGAGTCGTAGTCATAATCGTAGTTGTAGCTTTTGCCCAAGAAAGTGGCAGAGGCAGTCAGGGGCATCTTGAACCAGGAGTCTGTGTCACAATGGTGCAAATCAGTCAAATGTGCTTTTTTTAATCAAAATTTTTTTTGCACCCCGCAACGCTTTAATAAAATTAATAAATGCAACAAATGCAAAATTATGCATTGGTTTTTAATTCGCCAACACACACACAAGCCCCCTTTATATTCGGCAGCCCCCCAAAGATCTTTAAATATCCAGCCTTGACGCAGCTCTTTAAAAAAAACTCCATTCGCTCATTGCAAAGTCTGAATAACTTCTGTCTAACCATTTGCAACCGAAGGGTGGGAGGAACACTCCCCCCACCACCACTATACGTGGTAAAGTATTTTATACATATATATATATATATTTCTGAAAATCATTCCCCTTCGAGCAGCCTTTGTCTGCAGAATCTAAGCTAGCTCTCAGCAATGATTATAGAGGAAAATGTAACACACACATTTGCATTAACTTTGAAAACCAGCCGGCAAAAGCCGGCCGGCTCCCAGCAAGCATTAAAAACGTAGGTTGCTGAAAGGGGCTGGGCGCTTTGTTCGGCTCTCTCTCTCTCTCTCTCTCTCCCCCTTCCCTATATATGTTACTGATAATAATAAAAAGAGCGAGAACACTTACCGAAGAAATGTAGCAGCGGGCGGGGGGGGGGGTGCACAAGACTCCAGCAAACTCGCAAGAGCCCCTGACTGCAACCAAGCTCAGGAAGCCGCAAGCAGCAATGAAATCCACCCTCCCTTTTTCCCAAAATAAAATTCCAAATCGCAGCAAGCAAAGCGAGCCTTTTCTCCCTGCGTTGAGGCTCCTGGGTGTTGCAATCTTGCAGGAGACAAGACACACAAACAGTTGGATGGGCTGGCAGTGAGTTCTAGGCACTGGGGTCGCCTTGCTCTGTCTGTAATATCAGAGAGGCTTCAGCCCGCACTGCCCTGCTGAAGTGCGTTAACCTAGCCAGGATAGTGACTGTAACCCGATTTAATGATTTGATGCAGTCCCGCCCCACTACCCCACCCCCTTCTCCTACCCCCCCCCCCCCCCCTACGCCCCCGCCACACATCTCCTTTCGCGCCAAAAGAAATCACCCGCCCCCTCCAGCTTCTCGTAGCAATTTCTTTTCCAACAGTACATTTCACAACATGTAACAAAACAACTCCCTTCTCCCCTGTGCCCCCCCCCCCTTCTCCCTCCCTCGCTCACCACCACCAGCCCTCCCCAGCTCTTACTGACCCCCCGCCCCCCCCCCCCCCCCCCCTTAGGGTCACTTCTTAATTCAGGGAGTGGGAGGGGAGCTGAGCAGGATTACTTTTCAGGATATAAATATAGAGCATTAACTCTTTTCTCTGAAAGATTGCAGCGCTCTGAAGCCAGAGAGGAGGGCGCTGCTGTGGTGAAACAATGTGAGCATCTTATTCGGTACCAAACTAGCAAAGAGAAGTTTTAAATTCGATCAATATTGAATGTGTCCTTTGTTTTGTCCCACTTTTCCCAAACTTGACGTGCGTAATTGGTCTATTTTTTTCTCTCTCAAAGGTAAATGATTCACTCGATGTAAGAAAATTATTCAAAGGGCTGCACAATAATCCGTTCATGCCTTTACTATCTATTGCCCTTGGTCTTATTCTTTGTTTTCTTTTAATTGTAAGTCTTTGAAAGGTATCCAAACATCCCAGCCAGTGTTTATTCTAACCCAGGGCTGTTGTCAGTATTGTTGTGTTAGAACACAGAATACACACACCCATATATTCCAGTACCGGGTGAGACATTTAGTAAATATGAGTTAAAAACAATGCAAGGAGTACAAATTAATCCACCTAAATGGACTCCAAATAGACCATTATCCTCTCCAATGTGTGTGCCCCCCCCCCCCCCTTTGGAAGGGGGAGGGAATGGTAAAAGTTGTATAAACACTGAGAGCCGCGTCAATGGAACAGAAATGTGTGAAAAGCTGTCAGTTTGAAGAACAACAAAAAAACACCAGGATTTTCAACAGAAAACCCCCATCTATTCCGTGGTGCCTCGGTTACAAAAGAGTTGTAAAAGTATCAATTAAACTTCCCGCGATTTTGCCGTCTCAACGAACCCAAACACGTCAATATTTGAACCCATTTATTTATGACATTAGGTAGACAAGAGGCAACCCGCACACCAACCTTTAAATAAAGGAAACTGAGAATAAATGAATGGGTTTTTTTTAAAGTAGAAACACGCGATTGGAATAAATACTCTGCACATTTCTAAAATCCTCATTTTATTTTCTCGGGCCAACGATGCAGTGATACATCTTTCCTGCTCCCGGTGAATAATTTAACCACTTTATGATAATATTAATTAAAATTATTGGCTTAATTTTCAGATATAGCTTCAGGAGTTTTTATTCTTTGCGTGTTCTTTTAAAAAGCTCGTTCTTAACAAGTATTCTGCATAATCTCAGGGCGTTATCAAGGGGTTGCATCTTTCCGAATGTGGTACAGGGGCACTGAGCGAATTGGGTAGACACACCCCGGTCATTGTAGAGCTTTTTGAAAGCAGCTTTAGGTGCAGACAGTGGTGGAAGTGTTGACAGGTACTGGGGTGGGTGAGTTGCTGCATTACTGGTGTGTAGCCCACATGTAGTGAATTGGTGTGTTCACTGCGGCGTTTACTCTGGCGGCGTGCAGTTTGTGAGCTGGGTGGAACAATTAGGAACGTTTTGGATGCGAGTCCAAGAGGGTGTCAAGAGGATTTCTTTTAAAGAAAAGGCTGGACTAAAATGGTTTAAACGCGCCCTCTGCTGCTCAAAGGGAGAGCCTGACTTTGCTCACAATGGGGCTATTCATTTATTCATAGCCTTGTCAGAATATAAACGTTGAATTGTGAGAACAGCGCCCAGTTCCATATCAATACATCTCTTGGACGGTGATCACTGCCTGTCTTTTGATTTGCAGGACAAGGCAATCACCATTTGTCAATGGCTTCATTAATGGGTGCGCGCCAACCATAGACAGCCCTCCTCACTACCATCCTTTACCAAACATTGACAGAGCCAAAATACTTGGAATCCGCATTGCAATGACTAATCGCTTAACAAATGTTTATCGGTTGACTTTTAGCGCCTGTGCTGTGTTTGTTCCCGCATTTTTCTTGTTATTCGTCCAGCCAAAGGTCTGCATTCTGACTTTAACTGTCAGGTTTTACAGAGCCAAGAACGCACAATGCTGGACAATCTCAGCAGTTCTGGCAGCATCTGTGGAGAGAGAAGGGAGCTAAAACGTTTTGAGTCAAAGCTGGAGAGAACTGGAAATAGGATGAGATTTATACTGTGGTGGGGGAGGGGGTTGGAGCAGTGGGGCTGTACAGAGGGTCAGCGATTGGTGTTACAAACCGGTATGTTACTTTTAAAATAAATTTAGAGTACCCAATTCATTTTATTCCCCAATTAAGGGGCAATTAACATGGCCAGTCCACCTGCACTGCACAGCTTTGGGTTGAGGGGGTGAGACCCACGCAGGCACGGGGAGAATGTGCAAACGCCACATGGACAGTGACCCGGGCCAGGATTGAACCCGGATTCTCAGCGCCGTGAGGCAGCAGTGCGAACCACTGCACCCTGTTAGACCAGTATACAAAGAACAATACAGCACACGAACAGGCCCTCCAAGCCTGTACCGGTCATAATACCAACCTTTGCCAAATCCCTCAGCACTTCCTTGTGCCGTATCCTTCTTTCCCCATCCTATTCCACAAATTGGTATTTGTCATCAAAATTGGCAGTGTTCCTGTTTATTGCCCAACTAATGCAGCGACGTTCCCCAGGGATCAGAGTTGGGACTCTTGCTTTTCCTGATATATATCAATGACCTAGGCCTTGTTGTATTTTTTTTTAAATTTAAAGTGCCCAATTCTTTTTTTTTCAATTAAGGGGCAATTTAGCGTGGCCACTCCACCTACCCTGCACATCTTTGGGTTGTGGGGATGAGACCCACGCAGACAAGGGGAGAAAGTGCAAACTCCACACGGACAGTGACCCGGGGCCAAGAACCCGGGTCCTCAGTGCCATGAGGCAGCAATACCAACCACCTCGCCACCGTGGCATCCTGGCCTTGTTGTACATGGCGCAGTTTTAAAGTTTGTTAATGATACAAAACTTTGAAACATGGTGAATTGTGAAGGGCATAGTGTTGAACTTCAAAGGGATATGGACAAGGTGGTGGAATGGGCGGATAGGTGGCAGATGAAGTTCAATGCAGAGAAATGTGAAGTGATTCATTTTGGTGGGAAGGACATGGAGAGACAATATAAAATAAAGGATACAATTCTAAAGGGGGTGCAGGAGCAGAGAGATTTGGGTTCTACATGTGCATAACTCATTGAAGGTGGCATGACCGGTTGTGAGAACAGTTAATAAAGAATACATTAAAGCTTAATTAATAAGGACATTGTGTACAAGAGCAAGGGGGTAATGCTGAATTTGTATAAGTCACTAGTTTGGACTCAGCCGGAATATTGCACCCAGTGTTCGGAGTTGCACTTCAGGAAGGATGTGAACCCATTGGAGAGGGTGCAGAAAAGATTCAAGAGAATGATTCCAGGGATGAGGAACTTCAGTTATGAAGATAGATTGGAGAAGATGGGACTCGTTTCCATGGAGAAAAGAAGGTTGTAAGAAGATTTGATAGAGGTGTTCAAAATCATAAGGGGTCTGGACCAGTGTAGCTCGGGTGAGAACGTTTGCACTCGTAAAAGGATTGAGGAAGTGAAGGCACAGATTTAAAGAACATTTTTTTCCGCAGTGCCAGGTGAGGGAAGAATGCATTGCCTGAGAGTGGTGGATTGAAGCATTCAAAGGGGAATTAGTCTGTCTCCTGAAACGGGGGAATGGGCAGGATTATAGGAGGAAGGTGGAGGAATGGCATTGGGCGAGTTGCTCTTTCAGAGAGCTCGTGCAGACAAGATGGGCCAAGTAGTCTAATCCTGCCCCGTTATAGTTCTGTGATTCTTTTTATCTGGGAACATGGGATCAGCAACCCCTCGAGTCTCCGCATATCAGGAATCCTGTGCCCCATGCAGAGCAGCCAGTTAATGGGAAGACTGCTGATTACAAATAAATACAGGAGATTGTGTTGGTTAGCATGCTCCTCAATGCTGCATGGTAAAAGAGACGATAAACACAGTGGAAATGCAAGATTCCCAACCAAAAGATAACACTGTGATTTCTGTCAGATGCTGATCATAACACTGTGTATTCCCATCATTAACATATTCTTACACCTTTGCAGAAATAGGAGAAAAATGGAGCTGTATGCATTACTATCAAGTACCATTCAAGTGCCACAGAGGAGGTTTAAAAATGGAACTTATTTATATTTGCATAACATAAAATAACAATTAGTTGTCAAGAGAAATGGACCAAAATTATATTATTTCTGGAAACAGGTCATATATAGGACATCTCGCACTATCAGAAATGAAGTGTGTGATTATATTTTACCTTTCCCCTTCCACGAGTCCCTCCTCATTCTCCTCACCGCTTGAATTTTTACCCCTAAAGGTGCATGTGTTTGTGGTTACAAAGCAAAAGTTGAAAATGCACAGCAGAGCCATCATAATCTGCAAAGGGAAATGAGCAGTTAGCATCTGCATGTTGTTGTAAAGGTGGGTCTGAACCCAAAACAATGACCTTGTTTTTCTATTTACAGATGCTACTGAGCTCTAACTCAGTGTAATTCCAGCATTTCCCGTTTTGATTTTGGTTGCCAGATTGCTTTATTGAATGTTGTCCATTGCGATTGTTTATCTTACAGCATTTCAATTTATATATCCCACCCCTTCCCCAAGCCCATAATACAGTCTAAGCTAATTTGCATGATCAAAGGGACGTTTTAACAGAAAACACCCTTTTCTGAAGTAAAAGCAGAAAATGCTGGAAACGCTCAACAACTTATATCAGTGTTCTTCAAACTTTTTTCCGGGGATCCATTTTTACCAACCGGCCAACCTTCGCGACCCAACCCGGCCGACCTTCGGGACCCAACCCGGCCGACCTTCGCGACCCAACCCGGCCGACCTTCGCGACCCACCCTGGCCGACCTGCGTGACCCACCATTTTCTCTTACCTTGTTTGCTGCTGACGAAAATGGAAGAAATGGCTTTGGGTCCCTTTGGCCCTCGTACACGCTCCTCCAATGGAACCTGTTGGATGAAGGTGAAGCTTTCCAGTGTCGGAAAGTATGGATTCTCCATTTGTCCAAAGTTCTGCATTTTTTTCCTGTAAAATGTTATCAAATAAACCCCCCCCCCCCCCACTTGTAAAATAACATTTTTTTTTAATGAAAAAAATAAAAATTAAATGAATAAAATAAATGAATAAAACAAATTTAAAAACCCTGAACTTGTAAAACAAAAAGCTGCAACAGTTTTTTTTAAAAGCGGCCGCACTGCACATGCGTGCCCGATCATCGGCGCTCAGGCGCATAGTTTTGCACATGCGCGCCGATGATCTGGCACGCATGCGCAGTGCAACCGCATTTGTTTACATGTTTGCGGGCATTTTGAAGGCTGCTTGCAGCCAATGTTATTAACAGCCGGCTGCTGCGGCTGTTGCGCGCAGATTTGCGAGATCGGGAGCGCCGCGACGGGCGGCTCCGCGACCCTCCCGACACCCGCCTGCCACCCACCCATGGATCACGCCTCCGAGTTTGACAATGCCTGACTTATATTGATATCAAGGGCAGGATTCTCCGACTTTGCGGCTAAGTGCTGATGCGGGCGTGGGAGCAGTGGCGTTTCACGAGGCCAAAATCGGCGGCGAACCCTCACCGATTCTGGGTCAGGTGAGGGGCTAGCAGCGGCGCTGGGTAGAACTCTGGGCTCCCGCGCCAAAAACGGCCGGAGAATGGCCGGGTCCGTAGCTGCGCATGCGCACGGCAATGACCTGCAGCAGTCGCATCACACATGGCGCCAGCTGCCAGATAGTGCCCCCCCCCCCGTCTCCTCCCTCGACGCTCCTGGGCCACCACCCGCCAGTCCCCCCAGCTCCCACCGGAGCCCTCCCGGCTAGCGGAACGCCCCCCCCCCCCCCCCCGACTGTGGCGGCGCTGGACACAGTCCGCAGCCGCCACGCGAGGTTGACTAAAACTCAGAGCACATGTGTCCCACGCCATTGGGAAATCGGCCCATCGGGTGCAGAGCATCGAGGAAGGGCCTTCAGGGGACATCCTGAGGCCGTCCCAATGGCATGCAGCGTACTCACCGATGCCGCATTTTGGAGGGGCAGTGCATCCGAAAACAGAATCCTCCCCCGATTTCGGCGTCAAAGGAGATTTTCCACCCGTTCGCCGATTACAATATCGCAATCGGGCAGCGGAGGATCCCGCCCCATGTCTTTCATTTTTATTTTGTTTAATCTTTAACAAGATGTGGGCACCGTTGAATAGGCCAGCGTTTGTTGCCCATCGCCAATTGCTCTTGAGAAGGTGGTGGTGAGCTGTCTTCTTGAGGCACTGCAGTCCCTGCCGTGTAGGTACACCCACCGTGCTATTAGCGAGGGAGTTCCAGGACTTTTTAAAAATAAATTTAGAGTACCAAATTATTTTTTCCCAATTAAGAGCTAATTTGGCATGGCCAAACCACCTACCCTGCACATCATTTTGGGTTGTGGGGGTGATACCCACGCAGACACGGGGAGAATGAGCAAACTCCACACAGACAGTGACCCAGGGCCAGGATCGAGCCCAGGTCCTCGGCATCGTGAGGCAGCAGTGCTAACCACTGCACCACCGTGCTGCCCCTGAGCGTTCCAGGACTTTGACCCAGCGACAGTGAAGGAATGACGATATGGTTCAAAGTTAGGGTGGCGTGCAGCTTGGAGGGGAACTTGCAGGTGCTGGCAGAGGCCACGGCTTTTCAAGATGTTGTTGAAAGAGCCTTTGTGAGTTGCTTGTAGATGGTACACACAGCCGCACTGTGCGTCGGTGGTGGAGGGTTTGTATGTTTCAGGTGTTGGATGGGGTGTCGATCAAGCGGGTTACATGCCCTGGATGGTGTTGTAACATATCCCAAGCCACTTCACAGAGCGTTAAATTGAAAAAATGGGGGATATTAGGTCAATTGATCAAAGGATGGTTCAAAGAGGTATGTTTTAAGGAACATCTTGAAAGACCAGTGTCATAATATACCTCAGTACATTATGGTGCAATCACATACACACACTGATGGACATGCAGTAGGACCAACCAGCATACATAACACCGCAGCCAATCACCAGTGAGAGCACAAGCACTATAAAGACAGGGGCCAGGAGAGTTCATGGTCATTGTAGCAGCAGCCAGCTCAGAGCACAGAGCTCACAGCCTGCATCACAGACATTCACCATGTGTTGAGTGCCTCACCATAGCTAGTGATAGGAAAGGGTCCACAGTTAAGCTGGTATTGCTTATACCCACGTTTACAGTATGTTAGCATAGTTGAACAGTTAATAAAATAGTGTTACACCACTTCCAGCATTGTTGGCTTGTTTGCGAACCAGAACACCCAACACGACAACCAGTACGTCTGAAGAGATAGAGTTGTTGTTTCAAATTGAGGATTTTTCATCCGAACTGGAGGAAGAATGTAGAACATACAGTGCAGAAGGAGGCCATTCGGCCCACCGAGTCTGCACCGACCCATTAAGCCCTCAGTTCCACCCAATCCCCATAACCCAATAACCCCTCCTAACCTTTTTGGTCATTAAGGGCAATTTAGCATGGTCAATCCACCCAACCTGCACGTCTTTGGACTGTGGGAGGAAACCGGAGCACCCGGAGGAAACCCACGCAGACACGGGGAGAACATGCAGACTCTGCACAGACAGTGACCCAGCCGGGAATCAAACCTGGGACCTGAGCGCTGTGAAGCCACAGTGCTATCCACTTGTGCTACTGTGCTGCCCTGTTGAGAGGTTGAGATTGCAACGTTTTTAAGCATATACACAGCCAGGAGAGAGAAATATATATATGCTTTTTTAATATAAATTCAGAGTACCCAATTAACTTTTTCCAATTAAGGGGCAATTTAGCCAATCCACCTAGCCTGCACATCTTTGGGTTGTGGGGGCGAAACCCACGCAAACACAGGGAGAATGTGCAAACTCCACACGGACAGTGACCCAGAGCTGGGATCGAACCTGGGACCTCGACACCATGAGGCAGGAGGGCTAACCCACTGCGCCACCGTGCTGCCCAGAAATATATATATGTTAAACACAAGAAGGTAATTCCTTTGTCTTAGTCATCCGTATAAATGCATCGCAAATGCACTCAACTAAACTCTTCAGTTTGTCCTGAAAATATTGTTCTTTATCAATAACAACATCTTAAATATGGAGAAAACATTGAATTTTAGGAATGTCGTAGGGTTCAAACCAAAAATATTGGTTTCCCATGTTGAACACATATTGGTGATGTGCGGGTATTTGTAATGTGAAACTCGGGGCCAAAAATAGGACAGCTTATTCCTTCAAAAAATGTGCAGGAAATAGTTACCTATTCGCGAAAAGATGTTAAATGTGCAATGACAACTGGTGAATGGCTGGTATGGAAATGGGAAATGCTGGAAATACTCAGGAGTCAGGCAGTAAATGTGGAGGAAGGAACATGGCTATGATTTCAGGTGGCTTATCTTTCCTCAGAACTGGAAAAGGTTATGATGTAGAGATGCCGGCGTTGGACTGGGGTGAGCACAGTAAGAAGTCTTACAACACCAGGTCAAAGTCCAACAGGTTTGTTTCAAACACTAGCTTTCGGAGCACTGCTCCTTCCTGAGGTGAATGAAGAGCTATGTTCCAGAAACATATATGTAGACAAAGTCAAAGATGCAAGACAATGCTTGGAATGCGAGCATTTGCAGGTAATTAAGTGTTTACAGGTCCAGAGATAGGGGTAACCCCAGGTTAAAGAGGTGTGAATTGTCTCAAGCCAGGACAGTTGGTAGGATTTTGCAGGCCAGATGGTGGGGGATGAATGTAATGCGACATGAATCCCAGGTCCCGGTTGAGGCCGCACTCATGTGTGCGGAACTTGGCTATAAGTTTCTGCTCAGCGATTCAGCGTTGTCCCGCGTCCTGAAGGCCACCTTGGAGAACGCTTAGCCGAAGATCAGAGGCTGAATGCCTTTGATTGGTGAAGTGTTCCCGACTGGAAGGGAACATTCCTGCCTGGTGATTGTCGCCTGATGTCTGTTCATCTGTTGTCGCAGCGTCTGCATGATCTCGCCAATGTACCATGCTTCGGGACATCCGTTCCTGCAGCGTATGTGGTTGACAACATTGGCCAAATGCATGAGTATGTACTGCGTACCTGGTGGGTGGTGTTCTCACGTGTAATGGTGGTATCCATGTCGATGATCTGGCACGTCTTGCAGAGATTGCCATGGCAGGGTTGTGTGGTGTCGTGGTCGCTGTTCGCTGAAGGCTGGGTAGTTTGCTGCAAACAATGGTTTGTCAGTATATATGTTTCTCGAACCTACCTCTTCATTCAGTGCTCCGAAAGCTAATGGTTTGAAACAAACCTGTTGGACTTTAACCTGGTGTTGTAAGACTTCTTACTGTACCTTCCCCATGTATTAAGACTTGACTCCAATACATCCATGGGCAGCACGGTAGCACAGTGAGTAGCACTGTACCCCTATCTCTGGATCTGTAAAGACTTAATTACCTGCAAATGCTCGCATTCAAAGCATTGTCTTGCAATTTTGACTTTGTCTATATATATGTTTCTGGAACATACCTCTTCACTCACCTGAGGAAGGAGCAGTGCTCCGAAAGCTAGTGTTTGGAACAAACCTGGTGGACCTCAACCTGGAAAAGGTTAGTGATGGGACGAATGTTAAGCAAACAGAGAAGGAGTGGTGGAGAGAGTGAATGTTTGTGGAAGGGTTGCCAATCAAGCAAGCTGCTCTGTCCTGCATGGTGTCAAGATTTTTGAATGTTGTTTGAGCTGCCCTCATCCAGACAAGTGGAGAGTTAAGTAAACACGGCAACCAAAATTGCTCACAGTAAGCTCCCTCAAATAGCACTGTGATCGAGGTCAGATAATCTGACTTTGTGATGGGGATTGAACTATAAATATTGGGCTGGATTCTCCGAGCCTCTGCCCCGAAATCGCGATCGACGCGGGGGCGGAGAATGGGCGTTTACCCCGGAATCCGGTCCCCGGAGAATCGCTCGCGAATCGCACGCACCATTGACAGCGGCCCCCCCCCCCCGTAATTTTCAAAGGAAAACTGGCCGAGTTTCCGACGGTGTGGTTCTGACCACCTATCGGCCGTCGGGAACAGCTCGTGGCGGCTGTGGACTCAGTCCACGGCCTCCCTGGTGGGGGGCGGGGGGATCGATCACCGGGTGGGGGGGGGGGGCTTCATGGACGGCCAGGGGGGCAATCGGGCGTCACGGACCCTTGGGCGCGCGCAATTCTGGGGAGGCCTACATTTCTGGTGCTGCTCCGTGGGCTGGGTCCACCATGTCCCACGGGTCAGCCACTGTCGGCCGCCGCCGTGTACATACGCGGGTTTGTCTTGTGAGTGATTGAGCAATTTAGGCCTATACACTCTTGAGTTTCGAAGAATGAGAGGAGATCTGATTGAGATATATAAGATGATGCAGGATATTGACAAGGTAGATGTGGAGAGGATGTTTCGTCGTGTGGGACAATCTCGAACGAGAGGCCACAGTTTTAGGATAAGGATAACATTTAAAACAGAGATGAGAAGAAATTACTTTTCTCCCAGGGTCGTGAATCTGTGGAATTCACTACCCCAGATTGCGATGGAAGCTGGGGGCAGGGTTCTCTCAGCCTGGGGCTGGGCCGGAGAATCCCCGCGACTGGGCCACGCTGCCCAGAGCGGAGAATCGGCGCCATTGGCGCTGGCATGGTTGGCGCGACGCCGGTTGGGGGTCGCTCTACGCGGCTGGCCCGCCGATTTTCGGCCCAGGATGGGCCAAGCGGCCGTCGTAAAAATGGCGAGTCCCGTCCACACCTGCTCTCAGCCGGCGGGACTACGGCGCTGAAGGGTCCAGGGGCGGCCTGTGGGGGGGAGGGGTGGTCCGACCCCGGGTGGGGGGGGGGGCCTCCGATGTGGCCTGGCCCGTGATCGGGGCCTACCTATCGGCAGGCCGACCTCTCTGGCTGTCGGCCTCCTTTCTTCCGCGCCGGCCCCTGTAGGCCTGCGCCATGTTGCATCGGGGCCGGCCGCGTTCAAGGAAGCCACTGGACTATTTTGCGTCAGCGCCGGTGCCACTGCACATGTGCGCATTGGCGCCTGTGCCACTGTGCATGCCGGGAGCAGCAGCAGGTGCGGCGTGAACCGCTCCAGTGTCGTGCTGGCCTCCTGTAGGGGCCAGAATTGCTGATCCTGAAGCCGTGTTGACGCCGTCGAGAAACACGACGGCGTTTACTACAGCGTCAACATTTAGCCTCAGGATCAGAGAATCCCGCCCTGGGACTTTGAGTAAAGTTAATGAGGAGATTTTAAATTAGTAATGGGTTGAAGGGTTATGGAGGAGGGGAAGGAAAGTGGATTTTAGGCCAAGTGGAGATCAGCCATGATCGTATTGAATTGCGGAGCGGGCTGGAGGATCTGAATTGTCTACTGCTGCTCCTAGTTCAGATGTTCTTAACATGGATGACTACCTGAGGAAGGAGCAGTGCTCCGAAAGCTTGTGATTCGAAACAAACCTGTTGGACTTTGACCTGGTGTTGTAAGACTTCTTACTGTGCCCACCCCAGTCCAACACCAGCATCTCCACATCATGGATAACTAGACGATGTTCAGGGGTAGGAACTCCGGCTGACATTTTCTGCTCCCCTGCCCACTATGTTTCACTTTAGCTCCTTTGCGACACCAGGTGAGATCAACTATGCTATAAACCAAGTGCTGGAAAATGTGATTAGAATAGATAGGTCCTTGATGGCCGTGGCAGACATGGTGGACTGAATGACCTCTTTCGGTGCTGAAAAACTCAGTTTCTCCGTCCCGCCGCGCCAGCTTTCGGGCTGCTCCGTTACGCCGGCCGGTCAATGGGGGTTTCCCAGTGTGGGGCAGCCCCACTCCGTCGGGCAACCCCCACGCTGCCGGCAGAACGGAGCATCCCCCGGCGGAGAATCCAGCCCTCTGACTCTGTGAACAGAATCTGCCTTAATAATCTGTCTGATTCTGTTTGGCACTGACACTGGCCTAAATAACTGAGACATCAGCAGGATATTTTAATAAATGAGTTATTGTAAGCAGTTACACTGCGTTTGAAATCAAATTCAGGAGCAGACATTGGGGTAAGTACCTGACATGTCAGCACCTACAACTACACAACTGTTCCCTGACAAATGTGGTAAACTGTGACAGTCATTCGTCGCTGATCTTTTAATTCATGTAACAATTATGAAACAAACAATAGACAATTCTCATGCCCAAGCGCGTCTGAAAATAGAAAGAATTCGGCACAGACATTGTCAGAGCTCAAACTACTCGATGAGTGGTTTCCACGAAACCTTGTTCACCAACAACAACCTACAGTCATTATAATTGTTTTTCAATTAACAGGCAATTTAGCGTGGCCTATCCACCTGCCCAGCACATCTTTGGGTTGTGGGGGTGAGACCCACGCAGACACAAGGAGAATGTGAAAACTCCACACGGACAGTGATCCATGGCCGGGATCGAACCCGGGTCCTACATAGCACCACTAACTTAATAAAATGTCCAAATGGCAAAGTATGGCACAGAGCCACAAAAGGAGATAGGTGGGCAGATGATTAAAAGCTTGGTCAAAGAGGTAGGTTTAACATGTGTCTTACAAGAGAAAAGTAAGATTGACTGGCAGAGAGGTGAAAGCAGAGAATTGCAGAGCCTGGAACCAAGGCGAGCTAGATGTACTACTTCTTCCTGTCAATGTTACTCCCTCAATCAAAACTAGGTTAGTCATGGAAATCACTGCAGATTGCGAGAAGCAGCCTCGGGTTTTCCCTTGTGTGATAACCTTTATTGCCGCTCAGACATTTTACCCCCTTGACACTGTCATTGGAACACGGAGCGCCTGTCTCTACTGGCAACTAGCAAGCTACCCTTATTGGGCTGGTGGTTTCTTGCGCACTTTGGGGGGAAAATGTCAAAGCCATCGAAAACGACCCCAAATTATCTTAATTAACTTAATTAAGGGCCTGAATTACCATTGACATTCAATGGCATTACCATCACTGTATCTCCCACAATCAACATCCTGGGGGTTACCATTGACCAGAAACTGAACTGGACTAGCCGTATAAATACTGTGGCTACAAGAGCAGGTCAGAGGCTAGGAATCCTGCGGTGAGTAACTCACCTCTTGACTCCCCAAATCCTGTCCACCACCTACAAGGCACAAGTCACGAGTGCAATGGAATACTCCCCACTTGCCTGGATGAGTGCAGCTCCAACAACACTCAAGAAGCTCAACATCATCCAGGACAAAGCAGCCCACTTGATTGGCACCCCTTCCACAAACATTCATACCTTCCACCACCGACGAACAGTGGCAGCCGTGTGTACGATCTCCAAGATGCACTGCAGGAACTCATTAAGGCTCCTTCAGCTGCACCTTTCAAACCCACAACCATTACCATCTAGAAGGACAACGGCAGCAGATACATGGAAACCCCACCACGTGGAAGTTCCCCTCCAAGTCAATCGCCATCTTGACTTACAAATATATTGGATTGGTTTATTGGATTGGATTTGTTTATTGTCACGTGTACCGAGGAACAGTGAAAAGTATTTTTCTGCGAGCAGCTCAAACAGATCATTTAGTACATGAAAAGAAAATATAAAGAAAATACATAAAAGGGCAACACATGATCCACAATACAAATACATAGACATCAACATCGGGTGAAGCACACAGGAGTGTAGTATTAATCAGGTCAGTCCATAAGAGGGTCGTTTAGGAGTCTGGTAACAGAGGGGAAGAAGCTGTTTTTGAAAATATATCTCCGTTCCTTAACTGGGTCGCTGGGTCAAAATCCTGGAACTCCCTCCCTAACGGTTGTACCTACACCACATGGCCTGCAGCGGTTCAGGAAGGCAGCTCACCACTACCTTGTCAAGGGGCAGTCAGGCAATTAGGAATGGGCAGCAAATGCTGGCGACGCCCACCTCCCATAAAACTGAATGAGGAAAAGGAATTGGCTGCTCTCCCCTTCGGAGCAGGGTTCCCAGTCCTGGAGAAGTCCCCCAGAGGCGAGTATGCTTCGAGGAGCCACAATACACCACCCATGTGCACCCCCCCCACCCCCCCATCTTCACAGAGCCAGAGAAATTCAGCCCTCCCACGCTTGGCTGATCTAAAAGCTGGTGACTTTGCCAGAGCAATTGTATTCAGAAAAGGTTGGGAGAAAATTAGGGAATAAATAATAGACTTTAAAAGTTACACAACCCTCCCAAACACCGGCAGAGTTCCCCCAGCTATTCCCAGATATATAAAGTCCCGAGGTGCTTTGCTTTCCTTACCCCCACTGCATTGTTTATTCAGACTGCCGTCAGTATTGTGTTTGTAGAGGGCAGCACGGTGGCACAGTGGGTTAGTGCTGCTGCCTCACGGCACCGAGGTCCCAGGTTCGATCCTGGCTCTGGGTCACTGTCCGTGTGGAGTTCGTGTCCGCGTGGGTTTCGCCCCCACAACCTAAAAGATGTGCAGGGTAGGTGGATTGAACACGCTAAATTGCCCCTTCATTGGAAAAAATAAATTGGGTACTCTAAATTTATTTTTAAAAGTATTGTGTTTGTAGCACTCCTCAGGTAGTAGGGACTTCGCATGATTGAAACATGAAAAATAATAATTTGTTCATTTTAAATCCTGATCCAGTTTCCTGTCACTTGCCCCACTTTCACTTGTTCCAGTCCCTCTACAAGTGACAAATTAATAGAAAAATAATGGGAGGTCAATCAAAGGGCAAGGGAGTGTTTGCATTGATTTTTAATAAACATCACATTAAAATCCAGTGACGTCAGGTCGAGTCTCAACTTTGGCTGATCCTGATACATGATTAACCAAGCCCAATTTCTCAGGAGCAGAAGAATAATTTATTCACCCGAGTTCAGAAGGATGAGAGGAGATCTGATTGAAGCGTATTAAATTCTAACAGGGCTGGACTGACTAGACGTAAGGGATGTTGTTCTCCCTTGTTGGGGAATCTAGAACCAGGGGACACAGTCTCAGGATGCGGGGCAGACCATTTAGGACTGAGATGAGGAAACATTTCTTCATTCAGAGGGTGGTGAACCTGTGGAATTGTCCACCACTGAAGGCTGTGGAGGCCGAATCACTGAATGTACTTCAGAAAGAGATTGATAGCTAATTCTTTTCGCTATTAATGGCATCGAGGATTACGGGGGCAAAGCGGGAGTATAGCATTGAGATTGAGGATCAGCCATGAACATATTGAATTACGCAGCAGGCTCGAAGGGCTGAAAGGCCTTCTGCTCCTAGTTTCTATTCACAGTGGCTTGCAATGCAGACCAAGGCCAGCAGCGAGGGTTCAATTCCTGTGCTGGCCTCCCTGAACAGGTGCCGGAATGTGGTGACTCGGGGCTTTTCACAGTAACTTCATTGAAGCCTACTTGTGACAATAAGCGATTATTATTATTATTATTATTCATGTCAAGAGGGCAGCACGGTGGCACACTGGTTAGCACAGCTGCCTCACAGCGCCGAGGTCCCGGGTTCGATCTCGGCTCTGGGTCACTGTCATGTGGAGTTTGCACATTTTCCCCGTGTTTGCGTGGGTTTTGCCCCCACAACCTAAAGATATGCAGGCTAGGTAGATTGGCCAGGCTAAATTGCCCCTTAATCGGAATAAATGAATTGGGTACTCTAAATTTTAAAAAAAAAATTATCCATGTCAACAACTACCAGTTCCCCGGCCCTCATCACCTCCTCTTTACCATGGATGTCCAATCCCTCTATACGCCCATTCCCTACCAGGCTGATCTGAGGGCTCTCCGCTTCTTCCTCAAACAGAGGCCTGAACAATCTTCACCCGCCATCACTCTCCTCCATCTGGCTGAACCTGTCCTCTCACTGAGCAATTTCTCCTTTAACTTGTCTCACTTCCTCCAAACCAAAGGTGTGGCTATGGCTACCCGCAGGGGTCCCAGTTTTCCTGCCTCTTTATGGGGTATGTGGAACATTCCTTATTCCAGTCCTACTCCGGCCCCATCCTTTTTTATCGGAACATCGAGGACTGTTTCGCTGCCGCTCTATGTTCCTGTCTGGACCTGAAAAATTTGATTAATTTGTCTTCCAATTTCCACCCCTCTATCACCTTCATACGGTCCATCTCCGACACTTCCCTTCCTTGACCTCTCTTTTCAATTTCTGGAGATAGACTGTCTACTAGTATCCATTACAAACCCACTGACTCCCACAGCTACCTCGACTGCAGCTCTTCACACCCCACATCGTGTAAGGACTCCATCCCATTCTCCCAGTTCCTTCACCTCCGTCACATCTGTTCCGATGATGTACTTTCCAAAACAGTACTGCTGACATGTCTTCAGTCTTCCTTAATCGTGGTTTCCCACTCACTGTGGTCGACAGGGCTCTCAACCGTGTCTGACCCATCTCCCGCACCTCTTCTCTCACCCCTTCCCCTCTCTCCCAGAACCAGAACCAGGATAGGGTCCCCCTTGTCCTCGCGTTTCACCCCACCAGCCTCCACATTGAAAGGATCATCATCCGTCAGTTCCGCCAGCTCCAGCATAATGCCACCACCAAATACATCTTCCCCCCATTCCCCCGTCAGCATTTCACAGGGACCATTCCCACCGGGTAACCCTGGTCCACTCCTCTATCACCCCTGGCACTTCATCCTCGTCCCACGCACCTACCCATACAATCGCAGAAGGTGTAACACCTGCCCCTTTACCTCCTCCCTGCTCACCATCCCAGGGCCTATAGACTCTTTTCAAGTGAGGTAGCGCTTCACGTGCACCTCCTTCAATCTGGTCTATTGCACTTGTTGCTCTCAATGTGATCTACTCGACATTGGAGAGACTAAACGCAGACTGGGTGGCCACCTTGCAGAGCACCTTCTGTCTGTCGGCAAGTAGGACCCAGGCCTACCTGTCGCTGCCATTTCAACTCACCGTCCTGCTCTCACGTCCACATGTCCGTCCACGGCCTGCTGCAATGTTCCAGCGAAGCCCAGCGCAAACTGGGGGAACAGCACCTCACCTTCCGATTAGGCACGTTACAGCCTTCCGGACTTAACATTGAGTTCAACAACTTCAGACTGTGAACTCTCCCCTCCACCTTCACCCCAGTTTTATTTCCATCCATTGATTTTCATTTCTTCCATCGATCTGCTTTTCCCTCACCATTGTCCCCCTCCCCCCACCCCACAAGGGCCTTATACCACCATATACGCTCCCTTTGTCTTTCTGTCCACCACACCTTTGTCAATCTCCACCCTCTATCCAGCCCCAACGTCAGCTCCCTTCTCTCTCTTCACAGATGCTGTCAGACCTGCCGAGCTTGTCCAGTATGTTCTGTTTTTGTCCCAGTTTCTATTGTTCCCTACAGTTCTGCCCAGTGGAAAGACCACAGAGACACAGCACTGACTGGAAATCAAGCACTGCACTCAGGAGGAACACCCTGCGATCGTTTGACCACACTATTTTAGACGCCCTGTACCTGGGCTTCCCCAGTGAGGAACCACCAGAAAAATGACCAATCTTACCATCGAAACTTCGAAAGGTTACAGCAGAAAAAAAGAGGCCATTCAGCCCAACATTTCTGTGCTGGCCCTCTGCAAGAGCAATTCAGCTAGTTCCGCCCCTCCACCCTATTCTCAGTAATCAATTATTTTCTCTTCAGGTAATTAACCAATTTGCAGTTGAAAGTCCCGAGTGGATCTGCAGCCACCACACGCTCTGGCAGTGCGTCCTGATCCTAGCCACTCACTGCAAACAAACAAACAATTTTCTTCATGTTATCTTTGGTTCTTTTACCATTCACCGTAAAGCACTTTCCACTGACTCTTCTGCCAATGGCTAATCTGTCTGGATGCCTCATGGCTTTGAACGTTCTTTTCGACATTCTCTTCCTTAAGGAGAAATCTATCCCAGTGACTGAAATTCCTCGTTCCTGGCACCGTTCACATGAATCTTTCCTGCACCATCTCTACATTCTTCCTCAAGTTCAGTGCTCAGATCTGGAAACAATACACCGACTGAGTCTGAAGTAATGTTTTATGCAGGTTCATTGTACCTTCCTTGCTCTACTGGCCCGGATCATCGACCCTGCCCGCCGTGCATTTCCACCGGGGACGGCCGCGCCCGGGCCTTTACAGAAATGCACAGTGTCCCTCGGAGAACTCCGCCAAAGTGTTACACAGTGCGGGGCGGGGGGGGGGGGGGGAGACAGGGCACACCCACGTTTTACAGCACAAGCTGCCTCATGATGGTTTAATGGTCCAGACTGATTTTTAGGCAACGGATGAGTGAATGGGTAAGCAAGTGAATGGGTAGGTGAATAAGTGGGTAGATGGATAGGTGAATGAAGTGGAGAGGTGGGAGAGGTGAGTAGTGGGTAGATGGGTATGTAGATCGGAGGGTAAGTGGGTTCTCTAAGGGGCAATGAAGCGTCCACACTGAGTTGTAGAGGAAAACAAAACTTACTTTATTTAACACGTTAACTATATACACAGCCCCAGTAGTCCCTTCGTGGATCATCCCTACCCTGTGATGTGTTGGGTACTCTGCTACACAGACGAACCAACACGGTTGCGAATGGTACAACTCAGTTTTATTGCTAACATTTATTTACAATGGTAAATTGGTTACTGAGGTTCGATCATAACCCTAGAATCTGTGGACCTATTCCTAATACTATCTTGTAGTGGCACTCAGCACATGGTGGATGTCTGAGTGGCTTGCTATGAGCTCTGTGCCCTGAGCTGTCTCCTGCTGGAATGCTCAGGAAGTGTTGTGTTCCCTGTTTTGTACTGTGTATGCTCTTGGCTGTGGTGTTGTGTGTGTGTTGATTGGTCCGTTGATCTGTCCATCAGTATGTATGTGCTATGATGTTTACCTGAATATCATGACATCCCCCCCTTTTGTACAAGAACATGTGCCTATGTGGTTATAAATAGAGATGTGTACTGAGTGCAGCTGAATGTGTGTGTGTGCAATATCTACAGCATGTACATGGGGCTAAACTAGATACAAGGGGCGATGTCGGGTGCGACATAACAACGAGGTTGTACCATAAACAAAGAACGGGGAAATGTTGAACGACAAAAATGAACTCCTGTAATGACAAGGAATAACAGAAACGTATTAACACAGTGGTATTATGAGTTCAATGTACAAACAGGCTCATAAGTCCAGTTTAGTAGGTGGGCGGCCAATTCGGGTTGACCGCCTCATGGGTGGGTCTGGATCCACTGGTTGAGGAATGGGCCTGGCCACGGGCGACGACGGAAGGGGCATGGTGGCAGGAAGCTCCACAAAGTCGATATCAGGAAGAACAGGAGGGCGCGGTGTCGGTGTAAGTTCCCGTAGCGAGCGTGGAAGTAGGCGAAGAGTCCGGCGATTGCATCTACAAATGGAGCCATCAGGCATGCGAACCAGGAACGAGCGGGGAGCCACACGTCGGAGAACTTCGGCAGGTGCTGGCCAGCCACCTTCTGGTAGGTGGATGCAGACGTCGTCTCCAGGCGCCAGGGTGGGAAGATCAGTTGCCCGTGTGTCATATGCCATCTTCTGGCGAACGCGCTGCTGTTGCATTCTGTGCAGTGCCGGAGCATGGTTGGTTGTGGGTACCAGAATGGATGGCACAGTGGTCCTGAGGGCGCGACCCATCAACAGCTGGGCTGGTGAGAGACCAGTGGCTAGTGGGGCTGAGCGATAGGCCAGCAGGGCTAAGCAGAAATCCGATCCGGCAGCAGCAGCCTTGCAGAATAGCCGCTTGACGATGTGAACGCCCTTCTCCGCCTTTCCATTGGACTGAGGATGCAGAGGGCTGGACGTCACGTGTGTGAAGCCATACGAAGCAGCAAAGGTCGACCATTCCTGGCTGGCAAAACAGGGCCCATTGTCCGACATGACAGTAATCGGAATGCCGTGGCGAGCGAAGGTGTCTTTGCCGGCCCTCATGATAGCGGACGATGGTAAATCGTGCAGGCGTATGACCTCTGGATAGTTGGAAAAGTAATCAATGACGATTACATAGTCCCTGCCAAGCGCGTGAAAAAGGTCCACACCCACCTTCGCCCAGGGGGACGTCACCAGCTCATGGGGCTGAAGCGTCTCAGGAGGCTGCGCCGGTTGAAACCTTTGGCAGGTGGGGTAGTTGAGCACCATATTGGCAATGTCATCACTGATGCCCGGCCAGTATACCGCCTCTCGGGCCCTCCGTCTGCACTTCTCAACCCCGAGATGGCCTTCGTGTAGTTGGTCGAGGACCAGCTTGTGCATGCTGTGCGGAATCACAATCCGGTCCAGCTTTAGAAGGACACCATCAATGACGGCCAAGTTGTCTCGGACATTGTAGAACTGCGGGCACTGTCCTTTGAGCCACCCTCCCGTCATGTGGCGCATCACCCGTTGTAGAAGGGGGTCAGCCGCAGTTTCCCGGCGAATACGGGCCAGACTGGAGTCTGGCAGATTTGCCGATGTGAAGGCCACCTGTGCTTCGACCTGACATACGAACCCCTCCGAATCGGGCGGTGTGCTCACTGCTCTCGATAGGGCATCCGCAATGATAAGGTCCTTTCCCGGGGTGTAGACCAGTTGGAAGTCATACCTCCTGAGTTTAAGTAGGATGCGCTGGAGGCGAGGGGTCATCTCGTTCAGGTCGTTATTTCTGATGCTGACCAGGGGGCGATGGTCAGTCACAACGGTAAACTGGGGGAGACCATACACATAGTCATGGAACTTGTCTATTCCGGTCAGCAAACCCAGGCACTCCTTTTCGATCTGCGCGTAGCGCTGTTCTGTGGGGGTCATGGCCCGCGAGGCATAGGCGACCGGGGCCCATGACGCAGTGTCATCCCGCTGTAGGAGTACCGCCCCAATGCCGGACTGGCTGGCATCAGTCAAAATTTTAGTGTCACGAGATGTGTCGAAAAACGCCAATACCGGGGCTGTGGTGAGCTTAATTTTACGCTCCTCCCATTCCTTCTGATGTGTGGGAAGCCACTGGAACTCCGTGGACTTGTTGACGAGGTGGCGCAGAGCCGTTGTGTGGGAGGCAAGGTTGGGAATGAACTTACCCAGGAAGTTGACCATGCCTAGGAAGCGTAGCACTGCTTTCTTGTCTGCCGGCTGCGGCATGGATGTAATGGCGTTGACCTTGTCTGCATCCGGACGGACTCCTGACCGGGAAATGTGGTCCCCCAGGAACTTCAACTCGGTTTCGCCGAAAGAACACTTGGCTCGGTGGAGGCGCAGAGACGATTGATGTGCTCCTTTGGTGTGGTGGACCAGATGATGATGTCGTCCACGTAGGCGCGCACCCCTTCAATGCCCTCCATCATCTGCTCCATGATCCTGTGAAAGACCTCGGATGCCGAGATGATGTCAAATGGCATTCTGTTATAGCAGAACCTGCCGAAAGGGGTGTCAGCTGGACTGATCCAGTTGGATCTGCCAAAAACCCTTCGAGGCATCCAGTTTTGTGAAGATTTTAGCCTGGGCCATTTCGCTCGTGTTCTCTTCCCGTTTGGGTATGGGGTAGTGTTCCCTCATTATGTTGTTGTTGAGGTCTTTTGGATCAATGCAGATCCGGAGCTCGCCGGAGGGCTTCTTAACACACACCATGGAGCTGACCCACGGCGTGGGCTCCGTGACCCAGGATAGGACCCCTTGGTCCTGGAGATCCTGCAGCTGCTGCTTGAGGCGGTCTTTGAGTGGCGCTGGGACCCTGCGAGGTGCGTGAACGACCGGGATGGCGTCCGGTTTGAGCTGAATTCGGTAGGTGTAGGGCAGTGTTCCCATGCCCTCGAATGCCTCCTGGTTGTGGGCGAGGAGCGATTGGAGCTGTGCCCTCAATTCTGCATCCGGGAAGTCAGATGTGCCTTCTGGAGACAGAGCGTGGACTCGTTGCACGAGGTGGAGAACCTTGCATGCCTGTGCGCCCAGCAGGGAGTCCTTTGATGACCCGACTATCTCGAATGAGAGTGTGGCCGTGTGTGTGTTGTGTGTCACCTGGAGCTGGCAGGATCCCATAGCCGGGATAACGTTCCCATTGTAGTCGACCATCTTGCAACGGGATGGCCGAATTGGTGGTCTGACCTTCATGGCACAGAAGGCTGACCATGCTATGAGGTTGGCGAAGGCGCCAGTGTCCAGATGGAATGTTATCGGTGATCGGTTGACCGTCAGGGTGGCACACACCATTCATCACCCGGATTGAAAATTTTCACTTGCAACAGCTGGTGGGTCCTGGCTGGAGACATCTGGTTCCCATCCATGACCGCAACACGGAAGGCGTCCCGGTCGTCTGTGTCACTGGTCTGGATATCGTCTGGGCACGACTCACAGTAAGGAGGCTGAATGGTCCGCATGTCCCTGCAAGGTTTTCGGAATTGGGGAACATTGGCAGGTTGAGCTGCTCGACAGCAGGCAGCGCAGTGGTCCATCTTGCCACAGCGGAGGCATTGTCGGTTTCTTGCGGGACATTGGCGCTTTAAATGTGCGGCTCCGCAGTTGCTGCACGTCGTGACGTCATGGCGTTCGTTGCGCCACCGCGCATGCGCAGTTCGGTCTTTTTTGGCGCGCACAAACGCGGGAGGCCTTGAAAACCGCGCGATATGGCCGCCCTCGTCCGGGCCGCGGGCCGGGAGGAACTCGATCGCCAGAACACGTTCAGCCCCGTAGGACGCCTGCCTCGCCGATCCGGCCGCGTAAGGACCCCTGCCGCGCCGATTCGGCCGCCTGAAATTGGGAGTAGCGGCTAGTCACGTTTTCATGCAGGACACAGACTTCGATTGCGGAGACTAGGGTGAGGCCTTTTATTTTTAAGAGCTGCTGGCGGAGGGTGCCCGAGGTGACCCCAAAAACGATCTGGTCCCGAATCATGGAATCGGAGGTGGTGTCGTAACCGCAGGACTGCGCGAGGATACGGAGCTGCGTAAGGAAGGATTGAAAGGGCTCATCCTTACCCTGCAGGCGCTGCTGGAAGAGATACCTCTCGAAACTCTCGTTGACCTCGACATTGAAGTGTTGGTCGAGTTTGAGAAGGACCGTCTTGTATTTGGTCTTGTCCTCACCTTCCGCGAAAACCAGGGAGTTGTAGACATGGATGGCATGTTGACCTGCCGTGGAGAGGAGGATGGCGATCTTTCTGGTGTCCGAACCGCTCTCCTTTTCGCTGGCTTCCAGGAAGAGCTGGAAGCGCTGTTTGAACAGCTTCCAATTAACGCCGAGGTTTCCAGCGACTTGTAGCGGCTGCGGTGTGCTGACGGTGTCCATGGCGCAGGATGGCAGATTCCGGAGGATCCATAGGTAAGTCCCACAGTTACTTCTGGTACTATGATGTGTATATCATGACACCCTGTAAGCATCATATAACTTCCCTCCCCCCCACCAAAGTCTGAAGAATCCCCCAAACGTCGTGGCGAAGGAGGGCGGCAGACCTTCTTGACATTTGACTGGGCATTGGGTGGCGTATATCTCGAGGGAGATTGCCGCCTCCGGCACGAACGCCATGGTGGCTGCTGTTCCAGAGGTTCTGGATCCGAGGGTTCCCCATCAGAGGTCGCCTGTGTTTCCACCCCATCCTCATCGCCAGTTTTGTAAGGGGCAACGAAGAGTCCGCACCAAGTTGTGGAGAGAAACAATACGTACTTTATTTAACATGTTAGTTATTATGTACAGCTGAAGTTGTTCCCTGCTGGGTCTTCTCTAGTCGGTGCCTGACTGACCAACTCTATGAGGGAGGAAGGACGATCCCGTGAAGACCTGTGCGGGATATAACAGTGGGTGAAGTGGGTCAATGGGTGAAATAGGAAGGTGGACATGAGGGTAAGTGAGTGGCATGGGTTAATGGGTGGGGTGGGTAGGTAGCAGGTGGGTAGGGGCGCATGTGGATATGTGGGTAATCGGGTTTGGGTGTAGTCGGGACAGGTTGGGAATGTGGCCGAAGGTGATCGGGAGGGGTAGTCAGGTTGGGGACAGTCAAGTCAGATTGGAGGGGTAGCCGGAGTGGGTCGGGAAGGGTATTCAGGGTTGAGTTAGTTAGGTGGTCGGCGGGGGTGGGGGGTGGTAGGGGTGTTAGTTGGGCCAGGTCATGGTTCGTTGGAGGTTGGGAGGAGGATCAGGTGTGTAGTTACCCAGATGTTAGACTAGATTTTAATCTGTCTATCATTTCTTGGGTAAATAGCCGGGTAATTACAGTCCGATGTTGGAGGAACTGCCCATCACGAGTTGAAATTTCCTGGCCAATTCCTACATAGGTCCATCCGTCAGGTCTTCCATTGGGTCCGAGCATCATCTTCAGTCATGCTACTAGTCGTCAATGATCTGGAGACCGGAATATTTGGCCCCATGCATCTATGTCTAAAGCTCAGGATCCTTTATCATACATGCCTGCAAGGGCAGCATGTGGCACAGTGGTTAGCACTGGGACTACAGCGCTGAGGACCCAGGTTCAATCCCAGCCCCGAGTCACTGTCCATGTGGAGTTTACACGTTCTCCCCATGTCTGCGTGGGTTTCACTCCCACAAACCAAAGATGTGCAGGTTAGGTGAATTGGCCACACTAAATTGCCCCTTAATTGGTAAAAGAAATAATTGGGTACTCGAAATTTATTTTTTAAATGTTAATAATATATGCGTGCAGTGCAGAAGGAGGCCATTCGGCCCATCGAGTCCGCACCAACTCGCCGATAGAGCATCCCAGGTAGGCCCAGTCCCCTGCCTAACCCCTGTAGCCACGTAACCCCATCTAACCCCTGGGCACAAAGGGTAATTTAGCATGGCCAAACCACCTAACCTGCATATCTTTGGACTGTGGGAGTGAAACCCACGCAGACTATCATTCATAGATTATCATAGAATTTACAGTGCAGAAGGAGGCCATTCGGCCCATCGAGTCTGCACCGGCTCTTGGAAAGAGCACCCTACCCAAGGTCAACACCCCCACCTATTCCCATAACCCAGTAACCCCTCCCAACACTAAGGGCAATTTTGGACACTAAGGGCAATTTTGGACACTATGGGCAATTTAGCATGGCCAATCCACCTAACCCGCACATCTTTGGACTGTGGGAGGAAACCGGAGCACCCGGAGGAAACCCACGCACACACGGGGAGGATGTGCAGACTCCGCACAGACAGTGACCCAAGCCGGAATCGAACCTGGGACCCTGGAGCTGTGAAGCATTTGTGCTAACCACCATGCTACCGTGCTGCCCCTGCTACCGTGCTGCCACGGGACATGGGGAGAATGTGTAAACTCCACACATGTACAAACACCCAAGGCCGGAATTGAACCCAGGTCCCCGTGAGGTGGCAGAGCTAACCATTGTGCCACCCATCTGTAGAAGGTGGGTGCGATCTACTGGCGGCGTTGTGCCCAATGGCAGTGCGGTGCGGCCAGTTGATGCTGGGAGATCCCTCTTCCAGGATTTACCCAGCTCACCATGTCTCCCGAGATCTAATGCAATTTTGCTAACCGAATCCCATCCATTGTGGGTGGGATCACTATTTTGCAAGTCTGCATATTAGAGGAAAACAGCAATCTCACGCTAATATGCACTCCCCTGATCTATCCGAGGTGTTGGGATCTAACCCCTTCGCCTCGGAGACCTCAGGTGAGCACCGTTCAATGCTGGTCCCCATAAATTGGGACCATATGGAATGATACCTGTAAGGATCTCCCAGGGGATTGGAGGTCCCCAGGTGCTTGCCCTCTGGGAAGGGTGATACCATGGCACTGCTAGTGCCACCTGAGCATGCTGACAGTGCCACATGGGTGCCAACCTGGCACTGTCAAGGTGGCACTGCCAGCTGGCATTTGTACCGCACTGGGCATCGGGCCTGAGGATGCCCTGCATGTGTGAGGTGGGGTGCAAGGGGCCACTTATAGGTGAGTTGGGGCTTTGGGGGGATTTGGGGGTTGCGTTGAGGGTTGGGGCCAAGAGATCGGGACTCCATATAAAAATGGCAGCACATTCTCCTCCTGCGAGCAGAGCTCCTCAGTGCAGGAAACGGGACTAAACGTGGCCTCGGCAGCACGTTCCCTACTGAGGCCCTGAATTGAAACAGAGTCCCGATAGATAGTATGGTGTTTCTCTGCGCTGTGAGCTGTCATGGGACTCTGTTCCAATTTGGTTCGATTGCGCCCTTTGTGAAACACTTTCTCAACCTTTCCTGCCATCTTCAATGATTTATGCACCCAGGGCCTATACATTTAGATCCCTCTGCCTCTGCACCCCCTTCAGAATTGTACCCTTTGTTTTTTACTACGGCTCGTCTTTCCAAACAAAAAGCATCACTTCTTTGCAACTAAATTTCATCTGCCTTGCGAAGGCCCATTCCATCATCCTCTCTATGCCGTTGTAATATCTATCACTATCCCCCTCACAGTTCACAATACACTGCACTTCCAAGTTTTGTGTCATGTGCAAATTATGAGTGTGTCCTGCACATCCAATTCTCGGTGATTAATATAGCTCAAAAAAAGCAGCCATCCTAGTAGCGACCCCTTGGGAAACCTGACAGGATATCTTCTTCCTGTCCCAGAATCAATTGTTTGCCACTCCCCTCTTTTTTCTGCCATTCGGTCAGCTTTGTATCCAAGTTTTTTTTTACCCCATGGGCTTCAACTTTGGTGACATACCTTCTGTGTGGCACCTTAGAAATCCATGTAGATAAACCCACCTTACCCTCATCAATCTTCTCAGTTATCTCATCAACAAACTCGATCAAGGTAGTTAAACAAGGTTTGTCTTTAACAAATCCATGCTGGTTCTTGTTGGGGCAAATGCATTTAAAAAATAATTATCTTTAAATTAATAACATTTTAAAAGTATGATAAATCTCAGGCCGCGGTAAGAGAGTAGGAACTGCAGAATCGGCTATCATGGATTGTCGGCAGAATTCTGTGCACGGATGCTGCCTGAACCTGCTGAGCTTTTGATTTTAAACTTCAGCATCCACAATATTTTACTGTTGGGACAGACAGTGCCCTGTCCTGAGGTGATATCGTTATCTGATAACTGTCTCATTGCGAACGAGCCTGGAGTCTGCCTTGAGGCAGATTGGAATAAGGCACAGAGAGCTGATTAAATTGCGCAGTGATAATGACATGATTTAATTAGCATGTAGTCAGCGCCCACGAGGATTCAGCCACGCACCATTATTACAATTAGCTGGTAATTCAGGCAAAGACAAAGCATATCGAGCCTGATCTGTTTTTCTCTTCTGCCATTTTCCTTTTTAAAAAATTCATTCATTCATCCCACACCTGATTGATTAATCTTGAACTGAGCGGCTTGCTAGGCCATTTCAGAGGACATTTAAAAAAAAAAGTCAGCCACATTCATGTGGGTCTGGGGTCACATGTGGGCCAGACTAGGTAAGGGTGGCAGATTTCCTTCCCTGAAGGACATTACTGAACCAGCTTTGACAAAGGGTCATCTGGACTCGAAACGTTAGCTCTTTTCTCTCCCTACAGATGCTGCCAGACCTGCTGAGATTTTCCAGCATTTTCTTTTTGGTTACTGAACCAGATGGGTTTTTTTTTTAATGACAATCGACAGTGGTTTCACTGTCATCATTAGATTTTTAATTCCACGGGCAGCAAGGTGGCGCAGTGGTTAGCATCGCTGCCTCACGGCGCAGCGGTCCCAGCCCTGGGTCACTGTCCGTCTGGAGTTTACACATTCTTCCCGTGTTTGCGTGCGTCTCACCCCCACAACCCAAAGATGTTCAGGTTAGGTGGATTGGCTGTGCTATATTGCCTCTTATTTGGAAAAAAATTATTGGCCATTCTAAATTAAAAAAAAAAAGATTTTAAATTCCAAATTTCAGTGAATTCAAATTTCACCATCTGCCCTGGTGGGATTTGAACCTGGGTTCACAGAGAATTACCCTGGGTCTCTGGATTATTAGTACAGTGACAACGTTACTGCATGACCGCCTCATTTTGTATGGATTGGAAATGGTGATCAGGTCAACCTTTGCACAATCTGCGGCTCAATTGAATGAAGCTAACGCTTTACGTTTGTGTTGGTATCTGCAGTGTCGACCATGGCATTAGCGCCCTAATAAAAAAATGAATGAAATGAAAAATGAAAATCGCTTATTGTCACAAGTAGGCTTCAAATGAAGTTACTGTGAAAAGCCCCGATTCGCCACATTCCGGCGCCTGTTCGGGGAGGCTGGTACGGGAAGTCGTACTTCCGAAATTAAGTCATGCTCCCTCATACGTAATGCCGACATTCTTGTGTTGGTTGCCCCGCGGTGGGATATATCATAGGGGCGTGAAGAAAAGGTGTATTTTTTGACCACTTCCATTTTCTCATCACAAGGTATTGGAGATGGTGGCAAGGAGGTGCTTGACCGGATTGGAGAAGGGGGTTCAGGTGATGAATCCCCAGGCAAATGTCCAAACAGAGGTGGCACAATGCAGGCTCGTATCTCCGCAAACTTGGTGCTAAGGGCAAACATTGCATGCTTCACTCTGCTGTTTTCTTCTGACTGTGTACATGTTCTGCGTCACCAGTCCGCCCAGGACATCGTGGGAGGTTCCTGTCGAAAGTTGAACAGTTGTGGACTCAAATGTCCAGGACCAGAGTGGGCGTGGAACGCAGCTATTTTGTCCATGGTAAGGGGGGACATTTGGGCAAGGAATCTGGTTCCACAGGAATTCTGGCTCTTTAATTTGAAGACAAAATAAACTGATTGGGAGGCGAGGCAGGGAAGCAAATGGGTCTCCCACTTACCTGCTGCCTCCAATGCAAGCTGTGACATTGTGCCCAATCCACACTTACAAAGCCAAACTGAATTCTTGCAGGAGACCCATTGAAGACTTTACGAGGAACCCCCCCCCCCCCCCCCAAAAAAAAAACAAAGACAAAGCAAATCTATCGATTCGAGGGATGCATCACATTTCCGGAATTGGCACTAGTGGGAGCAAAATTGGATTGGCCCTGACTATGGGTGGGGGGGTGGGGGGGGGGTTGCAATGTGCAATTCACCCATGCCTTTTCATACACTGCAGGCAGCATGGGCTTCTGCATTGTACCTACACATGGACGTGATTTCCGCCCGCAGCCAGCACTAACCGTGCCGTTGATTGGCCACATGTATGGGGAGCCCAAAAATGATACAACTTAAAGCTTAACCTGCACCCTGTGTGGAAGGGAAGGTTGTTGCTGGAACAGGGGCTGGGTGGGCCTTGTGAGCAAAATCTGACCTGGGGAGGACGGCTGGACATGAAGAAAGACAAAGGTTCTCTGGTACTGCACTGGACATATTGGGAGAGGAGGTGGAAAGAAGGAGATGAGACAATCCCAAAGGACATCGAAAAGACAACGGGAACAGATAGCTGCAGAAGCCAATGCCTAGCACTGAGGATCTGAATGTGGTGTCGCAAGAAGTTTAATGACCTCACCCAAGTGGCCAAGGTAAGTGCATCTAGCTGCATATGTCATATCCTGTTGGTCCCAATTGCTGCGTCAATTCATTAAAACACTCACAATCCACCTACCAGCAATCTCTGTCAATCAGGACTTGTATGTAACACGCATGTGCTTCACTTCACGCATACACAGTTAACACTTTTGCAAGCCTCAGACACACACCTCACACCTTAGACACTGCCAGCTATTCGACGGTGACATCCACATCACCCAAACAGGGGTTGGTGACACAGTGGTTAGCACTGCCCTGGGAACTGGGTTCAATTCCGGCTTTGGGTGACAACTTTGTGGAGTCTGCACTTTCTCCCCGTGTCTTGTGTGGGTTTCCTCCGGGTGCTCCGGTTTCCTCCCACATTGCCCCTTAGTATCCAAAAGGTTAGGTCAGGTTACTGGGTTATGGGGATAGGGTGGGGGCGTGAGCCGAGGTAGGGTGCTCTTTCCAAGGGTCGGTGCAGACTTGATGGGCCGAATGGTGTCCTTATGCACTGTAGGGATTCTATGAAACAGACTATGTGACACTGGCACATTTTCTTTTCTATTGCAGGGCTAGGGAACTCACAACCAGAGGCTGAAGGAGCTAACTAGAAGGGCAGCGGTGCATCTGAATGTTGGCGCCAATGCAAACTGGAGGAACAGCACCTCATCTTCCGATTAGGCACGTTACAGCCTTCCGGACTTAACATTGAGTTAAACAACTTCAGACTGTGAACTCTCCCCTCCACTTTCACCCCGTTTTTATTTCTATCAATTTATTTTCATTTAACATAGAACATGGAACATACAGTGCAGAAGGAGGCCATTCGGCCCATCAAGTCTGCACCGACCCACTTAAGCCCTCACTTCAACTCTATCCCTTTAACCCAATAACCCCTCCTAACCATTTTGGTCACTAAGGGCAATTTATCATGGCCAGTCCACCTAACCTGCACGTCTTTGGACTGTGGGAGGAAACCCACGCAGACACGGGGAGAACTTGCGGACTCCACACAGACAGTGACCCAGCGGGGAATCATACCTGGGACCCTGGCGCTGTGAAGACACAGTGCTAACCACTATGCTACCGTGCTGCCCTAATTTCTTCCAACAATCTGTTTACCCCCACCATTGCCCCCCCCCCTCCCCCTTTCCATTCCTCTCGGGCCATCTGCTCCATGTCCCAGGTTGTTCTGCCATTAACACATTCTGATCTCTTAATGTGCCACTATCAGCACCCTTCTTAGTCATTATCACCAGCATTTACAGTCCCTTTGACATTTTGACAACGCCTTTGCCAATCTCCACCTCTTGCTGGCCCTCTATCCAGCCCACTGCTCCATTCTCTCCCCTACAACAATATACATCTCGCCCTATTCTCAGACCTCTCCAGCTTTGACAATGAGTCATCCAGACTCGAAACGTTAACTCTCTTCCCAGATGCTGTCAGACCTGCTGAGTTTATCCAGCATTTTCTCTTTTTATTATAGGACAACAATCAGTCGGTGGACAGTGCATTTATTGACATTGTGCTCTATTTCTTGTCAATACCCTCCCCTCCCTCAAAAGCATTAGCAATGGAATTGTTTTTTAAAGGTGGCGCAGTATAGATCGCAGATCGACAGCCTGATTCCCAGCTGTATCGTTTCTCTCCAGCTCATGTCTGATGTTGCCATGTACTGCCAATTCCTCCCCACTGCTCGCTCCACAAGTCTGCCATTCCCAAGCCAAGGTATGTTGAAGTTCCTAACACCATAAGACTGGGGCAGCTTGGTAGCACAGTGGGGCAGCACTGTGCCTTCAGAACGCCAGGGTCCCATGTTCAATTCCCTGCTGGGGATCTGTGCAGAATCAGCACGTTCTCCCTGTGTCTGCGTGGGTTTCCTCTGAGTGCTCCTGTTTCCTCCCACAGTCCAAAGACGTGCAGGTTAGGTGGATTGGCCCTTAGTGTCCAAAAAGGTTAGGAGGGGTTATTGAGTTAGGGGGATGGGGGCAGCACAGTGGCGTAGTGGGTCACGGCGCTGAAGTCCCAGGTTCGATCCTGGCTCTAGGTCACTGTCCATGTGGAGCTTGCACATTCTCCCCGTGTTTTCGTGGGTTTCGGCCCCACAACCCCAAAATGAACAAGCTAGGTGGATTGGCCACGCTAAAATTGCCCCTTAATTGGAAAAAATGATTGGGTACTCTAAAAAAAAAATTTTTTTTTTTTTAAGAGCTAGGGGGATAGGGTGGAAGTGAGGGCTTAGGTCGATCGGTGCAGACACGATGGGCCGAATGGCCTCCATCTGCACTGTATGTTCTATCTTCTAAAGACATAGGGGCAGAAGCAGGCCACTCAGCCCATCAAGTCTGCTCTGCCATTCAATGAGATCATGGCTGTTCTGATATAATCCTCAACTCCACTTTTCCACCTTATCCCCATAACCCTTTGATCCTTTACTGATTAAAAACTGTCTCTCTCAGCCTTGAACATACTTTTTAAATATAAATTTAAAGTGCCCAATTCTTTTTTTTCCAATTAAAGGGCAATTTAACATGACCAATCGACCTAAGCTGCACATCTTTGGGTTGTGGAGGCTGAGACCCACGCAGACACAGGGTAAATGTGCAAACTCCACATGGACAGCGACCTTGGGGTGGGATCGAACCTCGCATCTCAGCGCTGTGAGGCAGTTGTGCTAACCACTGCGCCAGCGTGCCACCCAGCCTTGAACATACCTAACGACCCAGCCTCTACAGCCCTCTTTGCAGTAAAGAATCCACAGATTCACTACCCTCTGAGAGAAGAAATTCCTCCTCATCCCTGCATTAAATGCAGGCAGCACGGTAGCATAGTGGATAGCACAATTGCTTCACAGCTCCAGGGTCCCAGGTTCGATTGTGGCTTGGGTCACTGTCTGTGCGGAGTCTGCACGTTCTCCCCGTGTCTGCGTGGGTTTCCTCCGGGTGCTCCGGTTTCCTCCCACAGTCCAAAGATGTGCAGATTAGGTGGATTGGCCATGATAAATTGCCCTTAGTGTCCAAAATTGCCCTTAGTGTTGAGTGGGGTTGCTGGGTTATGGGGAGAGGGTGGAGGTGTTGACCTTGGGTGGGGTGCTCTTTCCAAGAGCCGGTGCAGTCTCGATGGGCCGAATGGCCTCCTTCTGCACTGTAAATTCTATGAAATGGGGAACCCCTTATCCTGAGATTATGCCTTCTGGTCCTAGACTCTCCCACAAGGGGGAACATTCTCAGCATTTACCAGGTCAAGCCCCAAGAACCCTATATGTCTCTATAAGGTCACCTCTTATTCTTCTAAACTCTAAATCCCTCCCTACCTGGGATCGCCTCGTGAAATTTCTCTGGACTGCCTCCAATGCCACTACATCTTTCCTTATATTCGGGGACCAAAGATGTTCACAGATTCCAGATATGGTCTAACTAATGCCTTGTATAGTTTTAGCTGGATTTCCCTATTTCGATTCTCCATTCCTTTGAAATAAAAGCCAACATTCCATTTGACCTCCCAATTACCCGCTGAACTTGCATGTTAGCTTTTTGTGATTTATGCACGAGGACCCCTCAATCCCTTGGTGCTGCACAAGATATAATAATAATCGCTTATTGGCACAAGTAGGCTTCAATGAAGTTACTGTGGAAAGCCCCTGGAAGCTACATTCCGGCGCCTGTTCGGGGAGGCTGGAACGGGAATTGAACCCGCGCTGCTGGTCTTGTTCTGCATTACAGGCCAGCTGTCTTAGCCCACTGTGCTAAACCAGCCAGGTTCTGCCTGAAAACTGGCGTCTCTCTCTCTCTCTCTCTCGAGAAACACAGCCAAGTTTTCTGACCCAGATCTTCTGACACTTTGTCAAAAAAATATCAGGGGGTATGGTTTGTGCCGTCACTCTGATGGGGTGGGGCGCGAAGGAGCTGGCACGGCCAGCTCCACAGGGATCAGGACGCCATCTTTAAAGGGTGCCCTGATCTGCAAAAAAAATTAGTTCCCTCCCACCCCCCTCGACGGCCATAAAGCCAGAAAGGTACCCCTCCCTCTGCAGTCCTGACCTGGTCTGGCCTCCAGTTCCACAGCAATGACTCTGAAATTCCCTCTGCAGTGGCCTAGCACACCACTCAATTGTATCAAAACCGCTAAGAAGTCTAAAAGGAAACAAAACGGACGAACCACCTGGCCTCGAACCGGGCACCGGAAACGACAACAGCAAACCCAGCATTGTCGACCCTGCACCGTCCTCCTTACTAACAGCTGGGGGCTTGTGCCAAAGTTGGGAGAGCTGTCTCACAGACTAGTCAAACAACAGCCTGACATAGTCATACTCACAGAATCATACCTGACAGACAATTTCCCAGACACCACTGTCACCATCCCTGGGTATGTCCTGTCTCACCAGCAGGTCAGACCCAGCAGAGGTGACGGCACAGTGATTTACAATTGGGAGGGACTTGTCTTGAGAGTCCTCAGCATTGACTCTGGACCCCACGATGTCTCATGACTTCAGGTCCACCATCAGCTGATGAATCCAAGTGGAACATCTGATAAAAGCAAATTACTGCGGATGCTGGAATCTGAAACCAAAAGGGAAAATGCTGGAAAATCTCAGCAGGTCTGGCAGCATCTGTAGGGAGTGAAAAGAGCTAACGTTTCAAGTCCTGATGACCCGTTGTCAAAGCTAAAAGACATACGTTTCTTCCTCAACCGTGATTTCACCCTACAGTTGTTGACAGGGCACTCAACAGCGTGTGGTCCAACTCCTGCGCCACTCCCCTCGTCCCCCTCCCTCACCTGAGGAAGGAGCAGCGCTCCGAAAGCTAGTGACATCGAAACAAACCTGTTGGACTTTACCCTGGTGTTGTAAGACTTCTTACTGTGCTCCCAGAACAAGGGCAGCGGCCTCTCCGGAAGGCCGCTGCCCTAGACTTGACATGTATGCACAAGCCGTCAGGAGTCGCGTCAATGCCAGATTCATCAGTTGCATTCCCAAGACAGCCCCGAACGTCACCCAAGCACAACGCAACGCCATCCGCGCTCTCAAGACCAACCGCAACATCGTCATCAAACCAGCAGACAAAGGGGGGGCCACCAGCATACTGGACAAAACGGACTACTGCAAAGAAGTATACCGACAACTCAACAACCAGGAACACTACAGACAGTTACCCGCAGATCCGACCAAGGAACACATCTGCCAACTCAACTGACTGATCAAGCCCTTGGACCCAGACCTTCAGAGCACCCTACGTGCTCTCATCCCACGTACTCCCCACATGGGAGATCTCTACTGCCTCCCAAAAATACACAAGGCCAACACACCAGGCCATCCTATCGTTTCAGGCAATGGGACCCTGTGTGAGAACCTCTCTGGCTACATCGAAGGCATCTTGAAACTCATCGTACAAGGTACGCCCAGCTTCTGTCGCGACACGACGGATTTCCTACAGAAACTCAGCACCCATGGATCAGTTGAACCAGGAACATTCCTCGTCACAATGGACGTCTCGGCACCAGCATCCCCCATGATGACGGCATTGCTGCAACAGCCTCAGTACTCAACACCGACAACTGCCAATCTCCAGACGCAATTCTGCAACTCATCCGCTTCATTCTGGATCACAACGTCTTCACCTTCGACAACAAGTTCTTCATCCAGACGCACGGAACAGCCATGGGGACCAGATTCGCACCCCAATACGCCAACATCTTCATGCACAAGTTTGAACAAGACCACCTCACCGCACAGGACCTTCAACCGACGTTATACACCAGATACACCGATTACATTTTTTTCCTTTGGACCCACGGCGAAGAATCACTGAAACGACTACACGATGACATCAATAAGTTCCATCCCCCGCGAATAAGATCCCGAGAGTAAGGAGAGGGTTCCTGGAACGCAGTGGGGACCGAGGAGGGTTGGCGCTGCCAAATCTGGGGAGCTACTACTGGGCAGCAAATGTGGCGATGATCCGCAAGTGGGTTATGGAGGGTGAGAGGGCGGCATGGAAGAGGATGGAGATGGCGTCCTGTAAAGGAACGAGCCTGGGGGCGTTGGTGACGGCACCGCTGCCGCTCTCGCCGACAAAGTATACCACGGGCCCGGTGGTGGCGGCAACGCTAAGGATCTGGGGCCAGTGGAGACGGCACCGGGGTGCAATGGGAGCATCGGTGTGGTCCCCAATCAGGGGTAACCACCGGTTTGTCCCGGGGAAGATGGACGGGGGGTTCCAGAGCTGGCATCGGGCGGGGATTGGAAGAATGGGGGACCTGTTCATCGACGGGATGTTTGCAAGCCTAGGGGCACTGGAGGAGAAGTTTGAGTTACCCCCGGGAAATGCCTTTAGATATATGCAGGTGAGGGCTTTTGTGAGGCAACAGGTGAGGGAATTCCACTTGCTCCCGGCACAAGAAGTTCAAGATAGGGTGATCTCGGATGTATGGGTCGGGGAGGGCAAGGTGTCGGAAATACACCAGGAGTTGAAAGAAGAGGGGGAAGCGCTGGTAGAAGAGTTGAAGGGTAAATGGGAGGAGGAGCTGGGGGAGGAGATTGAGGAAGGTCTGTGGAGTGATGCCCTAGGTAGGGTTAATTCCTCCTCCTCGTGTGCCAGGCTCAGCCTGATACAATTTAAGGTGGTCCACAGAGCGCACTTGACGGGGGCGAGGTTGAGTAGGTTCTTTGGGGTAGAGGACAGATGTGGAAGGTGCTCAGGGAGCCCAGCAAACCATGTCCATATGTTTTGGTCATGCCCGGCACAGGAGAGGTTCTGGAGAGGAGTGGCGGGAGCAATATCTCAGGTGGTGAAAGTCCGGGTCAAGCCAAGCTGGGGGCTAGCAATATTTGGAGTAGTGGACGAACCGGGAGTGCAGGCGCGAAAGAGGCCGGCATTCTGGCCTTTGCGTCCCTAGTAGCCCGGCGAAGGATCTTGCTAATGTGGAAGGAGGCGAAGCCCCCTCAGCCTGGAGGCCTGGATAAATGATATGGCTGGGTTCATAAAGTTGGAGAGGATTAAGTTCGCCTCGAGAGGGTCTGCGCAGGGGTTTTACAGGCGGTGGCAACCGTTCCTAGACTATCTCGCGGAGCGTTAGAGGAAGGTCGGTCAGCAGCAGCAGCAACCTTGGGTGGGGGGGGGGGGGAGGGTGTGGGGCGTGGAGGGGACGTCCTGGGAGGGGGGGGGGCTGCCTGGGAGGGTGGATGAGCAAGAGATAACATGAAGGGTTGGGGAAACTGGCACGTACGGGTGAGGGCCAGTGTACAAAGCTGTGTAAATATATCATTTTGCCATGTATATATCTTGCTCTGCGCGAGTTCTCGTTTTTTTTTGTTACGAAGGGGGGGGGTTATTGTTTGTAAGGGAGAAAAATTGTGTTAAAAAACTTTAATAAATATATATTTTTTTAAAAATAAGTTCCATCCCACCATCAGACTCACCATGGACTACTCTCCAAAATCAGTTGCATTCTTGGACACACTCATCTCCATCAAGGACGGTCACCTCAGCACTTCGCTTTACCGCAAGCCCACGGATAACCTCACGATGCTCCACTTCTCCAGCTTCCACCCTAAACGCATTAAAGAAGCCATTCCCTATGGACAAGCTCTCTGAATACACAGGATCTGCTCAGACGAGGAGGAGCATAACAGACATCTACAGACGCTGAAAGATGCCCTCGTACGAACGGGATATGGCACTCGACTCATCGATCGACAGTTCCAACGCGCCACAGCAAATAACCACACCGACCTCCTCAGAAGACAAACATGGGACACAACCGACAGAGTACCCTTCGACGTCCAGTACTTCCCCGGAGCCGAGAAACTACGTCATCTTCTTCACAACCTTCAACACGTCATCGATGAAGATGAACATCTTGCCAAGGTCATCCCCACACCCCCACTACTTGCCTTCAAACAACCGCGCAACCTCAAACAAACCATTGTTTGCAGCAAACTACCCAGTCTTCAGAACAGTGACCACGACACCACACAACCTTGCCATGGCAATCTCTGCAAGACTTGCCAGATCATCGACATGGATACCACCATTACACGTGAGAACACCACCCACCAGGTACGTGGTACATACTCATGCGACTCGGCCAACGTTGTCTACCTCATACGCTGCAGGAAAGGATGTCCCGAAGCGTGGTACATTGGCAAGACCATGCAGACGCTGCGACAACGAATGAATGGACATCGCGTGACAATCACCAGGCAGGAATGTTCCCTTCCAGTCGGGGAACACTTCATCAGTCAAGGGCATTCAGCCTCTGATCTCCGGGTAAGCGTTCCCCAAGGCGGCCTTCAGGACGTGCGACAACGCAGAATCACCGAGCAGAAACTTATAGCCAAGTTCCGCACACATGAGTGCGGCGTCAAATGAAAAAATGAAATGACAATCGCTTGTTGTCACAAGTAGGCTTCAATGAAGTTACTGTGAAAAGCCCCTAGTTGCCACATTCCAGCGCCTGTTCGGGGAGGCTGGTAAGGGAATTGAACCATGCTGCTGGCCTGCTTTAAAAGCCAGCGATTTAGCCCAGTGTGCTAAACCAGCCTCAGGACCTGTGTTTCATGTCGCATTACATTCATCCCCCACCATCTGGCCTGGGCTTGCAAAATCCTACGAACTGTCCTGGCTTGAGACAATTCGCACCTCTTTAACCTGGGGTTACCCCTATCTCTGGATCTGTAAACACTTAATTAACTGCAAACGCTCGCATTCCAAGCATTGTCTGGCATCTTTGAATTTGTGTATATACATGTTTCTGGAACATACCTCTTCATTCACCTGAGGAAGGAGCAGCGCTCCGAAAGCCAGCTTACTGTCCCAGCACAAGGCTAGAGTCCCCCTCGTTCTCACATTTCATCCCACCAGCCTCTGTATGCAAAGCATAATCTTCCGCCATTTTCTCCAACTCCAGCGTGATGCCGCCATCAAACACATCTTCCCTTCACTCCCTCTGTCAGCATTCCACAGACACCACCTCAACCTCGGGGCCTCCAGGCACCCCTCCGGACCCGCGGCATGGTCATCGTGACTGGTTTTCATTTTCAAAAACCGGGGGGGGGGGGGAGGGGGTAGCATCCCACGGGGCCAGACGTGGCGGCATAAAGTCGTTTCATTTTACTTAAATTAATGGAAATCGCGTTTGCACCTTTTCTGGGCGTGAACCTGATTACGTCACTGGCGGGTGGGTAGGGGGGGGTGGGGCGGGTGGGGGGGGGGTTGAAGATCTCAGACTGAGATCTCGATGGCTCTCTCATGAGATTTAACGACCATGACGGGATTTGCACCCGCGGCTAACAAGCCCGCTTAGTCCCGCCCTATGACTCTATGACCTCTGCTGCCACTGTACTGTGTGGGGCAGAGTCAAACCAAATTTGGAGCCTTCTCAGGGCCGCACAGGAGTCAAAATCATCCCAGCCGCCACAAGTAGAACCTCAATGATGCATTTATTCAGAGCCCACTTTGGTTTGCTGAGCACACATGGTGAAGACAAATTTCATAAGCAGCTGACACAAATTACTGGTTCAAATTCTCTGCAGTTTTGTTGGGAGGAAAGGTGTTGCATAAGTTGTTTGAGAAGCAGCCTCTGGAATTTCATATTCAGCTGAGGCCAATTTTATGCCAACTAAATGTGATCTCCGTGGGGACCTGATTATTAACGAGACACAACGTGACACGGCATCTCTTTGTCCTGCAGCCTGTCCCAGTAATCCCCTGTTAAAGATCTCTAGTCGCATAACAAATGCCTCAAAGGGTGTTAATGGCCTAATTTGAGGAATTGTCAAATTCCCATTTACTTCAGGCACAATAATTATAACTGCAGTTGAGGAGGTTCTCAATGGTCAATTCAATCCCATAATGTTCTCGCAGGACTGCACGCTGCAAGTTTAAATTTTGCCCCACGTCGCTTCTTTTTAAAAAATAAATATAGAGTACCCAATTCATTTTTTCCAATTAAGGGGCAATTTAGCGTGGCCAATCCACCCACCCTGCACATCTTTGGGTTGTCCCACATCATTCCTACACAAACTCGAGACACAGAGGGCGGGATCTAACAGAAAGGTTGGTAAGTTATTTGTGGCGGGTTTTGCTGCAAGTTTCCAGCCGGTGACCGGAGAATCGGCGGCGTTGGAGCCGGCGCGGTCGGAGCAGCGCCGGTTGGGGACCGCCCTACACGCCCTGCCGGCGATTCTCCACGCGCGTTGGGTCGAGTGGCCGCCGAGATAGGCCGAGTCCCGCCGGCGCTGTTTACGTGTGGTCCTACCCGGCGGAGCCTCGCCGTTCGCCCTGCGGCGGGGGGGGGGGGGGGGGGGGGGGCGGCCTGGTGGGGGGGAGGGGGATCCGACCCTGGGGGGAGGGGCCCGCCACCATGGCCAGGCCCGCGATCTGGGCCTACCGATCGGCGGGTCGGCTTCTCCTGGTGGGGGCCTGTGATCCTCCGTGCCGGGCCCCTGTAGCTCTCCGCCATGTTGCACCGGGGCCGGCGCGGAGAAGGAAACTAGCGCACATGTGCGAGTTCGCGCCGGATTGGAACGCAAAACCACGTGGAACGTGCAAACTCCACACAGACCGTGACCCAGAGCAGGGATTGAACCTGGGACCTCGGCGCCGTGAGGCAGCAGTGCTAACCGCTGCGCCACCGTGATGCCCTTCGATTCAGGTACTGTTAAGGAGCTAGCACCGGCGCTATGTGCAACACAATCGTTCCAATAAAAAACTGTACAACCTCCTCAGGGCGGCTAGGGTGAGTAGGCAGCACTCTGCCCTGGCACTCACCCCCATCACACACACCCGTAACCCGCGCCCCCACCCCTCCACCCAGAGGGCAGCCGAACCCCCAATCTCCACCGCATGTCGGCACCCATACCGGCCGCCACGCCGGGTTTCCTGGCCACAGGCCACCAGCTACCCAGCCTCTGGGATGCATGTGTCGGACTGTCTAACACTGTGCGCTTGCTGTCTCCCCCCCCCCCCCCCCCGGAGAAGGCCGCTCATAACCAAGGTCACCTGACTCTAACATTCACTTATATACTAATGAGACACCTAGTGGTCAGCCGGTGAATTACAGCACAACGATGATATCACTGCAGGAATATCTACAGGTGGATATTTCACATTCAGCGTGTCATTGAGAAGGCCTATCTTCCAACCTCAGAATGTTCCTCGGAGGGTGGCATGTGGCGCAGTGGTTAGCACTGGGACTGCGGCACTGGGGACCTGGGTTTGAATCCCGGCCCTGCGTACTCTAATTGGGTACTCTAAATTTATAAAAGTAAAAATAAAGAATGTTCCTGGAGATACATCTTAATTTTCAGGAGGCCTATCCGCTTTATCCAATAGCGGACCAGCGATGTTGGGTGCCTTTTCAATATGGCGCCCAGATAGGGCAGCAGACTGTGCGGCATCAAGCCTGCGCCACCGTGCAATGCAGTGCAAAACACCCAGTAACATAATTAATGAGGCTGGGGCAGGAAAGTATGGTGTGGTCCCTCACCAGCCTCCACAATGGGAAATAGTCCCTGTTCCCACCCTGCCAGATGAGAGAATTCCACCCGATCTCTTTTACTGTTTGCATTAAATTTCGGCCATTCCCTTTTTACAACTCCAACTCCTACTCTTCCCAAGTCACATTCCTGGGGGATTCACTGTCCCTCAGTATTCTTGGCCCTTTGGCAAGATGGCTTGGAGATAGTAGAGCTTTCTTCTCTATCTGGTCGGACACCATTGTCTGTAGATTAGGGTAATACTTTTTCAACATTGTTGGGAAGCTGAGTGAAGGTTGCAGGATGACTGAACTGCAAAGACAATGAAGACATTTCAGCGAAGGGCTGACCCAAGAGGGAAGACTAGAGATAATCGAAGTTTGAACCCTCCAGGACTGGCAGCTCCAGGTGGCGGGGGAGCCTCAGGGGATAGCTCCGCTCGCACCCCTGTCCCATGGAGTAGCCCAGGAGCCATCGGCAGCCTGAGGGAGAAGGAGGTGACGGGGCCCATGCCGGTGACTCTCGCAGGGCAGGTGCCAGAACACCGCAGCACCTCGGACTCGCCCCTCCTGACCCTGGCGCATCTGGTGGGCAGCGGGCAGAACAGGGTGGCACCAAGCCACCTGGGACACCCGAGCAGCAGCCGGGCCCATCCGGGCCTGGGCACCCCGGAAGACGCCCACCAATAGGGTCCCATGTCGCAGGGCAGGAATCACAGCAGGCCGCCTCCACCCCTGTTGTACCATCTGGGGATCCACCTAGACGTAGCATTAGGGCCCATAAGACCAGAAAAGTAGACACCAGTTAAGTTGGCACGGGTGCACGGCACAGTTATAGGCGCAAGACACAAACCCATATATATTTGTTCACAATAAACACCGTTACAACCTGCCTCGGTGCTCTGTCTGATGGCAGTGAGGGGTGTGCCGGTCTGGGCTGGCCGGGGTGGGGGTGGGGGGGGAATGGGTGGACTCTGTGGGTGGCTTGGGCTCCTCCCCCTCCTCCCCCCCCTCCCCCCGCTCCAGCTCCACCCCAGGGATCCAATCGGACCATGTAATGGAATGGCCAGCTTGCAGGCAGGGATCACCCAGGTGGACAGTGGAAAGTGCTACCGTGAGCAGGAGTCAGAGGTTGTTGTACGATGCGGAGCACCAGAGCTCATCGCAAAGTGGGTTGTCATCATCCTCCATTCCATGGACCAAACCCGGTATTACTGCCAACCCAGGGCCCCCACCCGTAGTACGGCGGGTATGTATCACGGAAGGGGTTGCAGGTGGGGGGTGGCCAGAGGTGGGGAAGTGAGGACGTGTGGGTTTGGGATGTGGTGTCCATGGCCCTGGCCAGTCCCCCCCCCCACTTTACCACCCCTCCTCGTTGGTGAACCTGCAGGCGATTAGAGCGTCCCGTGCGCGTTGGCTCTGGCGCACACATTGTGCAGCCTCCCGTGCCTGCCTGGGCTCCATGTTCTTCCCACCCTCGCCCTCTTCCGCATCCTCCTCGTCGCGTCGGACTGGCATTCATTCTCCTCCTCCAGCAGGTTGTCCCTCTGCTGCACAATGTTGTGGAGGATGCAGCAGGCCGCCACAATGCAGGCGACCCTCTCAGCATCATACTGGAGGACCCTGCCAGAGCGGTCCAGGCACCCCATTTTCAGGAGGCCGAAGCACCGCTCGATCACACTCCTGGTCACTATATGGGCGTCGTTGTAGCAGGTCTCCGCGTTGATCTGTGGCCTCCGGATAGGCGTCAGCAGCCACGACTGCAGTGGATAACCCCTGTCACCCAGGAGCCAACCCCTCAGCCGCGGGACATCTTAAACATGTCAGGAATTGTTGAGTGTGCCAGGATGAAGGCGTCATGCACACTGCCTGGGTACCAGGCACACACGTGTATGATGCGCAGCGGATGTTCACATTTCAGCTGCACGTTAATCAAGTGGAACGCCTTTCGGTTGGTGTAGAGTGGCCTGTCATCAGCCGGTGTTTGTAGGGGGATATGCATCCTGTCAACCATCCCGTCGATGTCGCCGAACCCCACTGCCCGGGCATCCTGGTGGGCTCGGTCATTGAAGTGGATGTATTGATCCACCTGGGCATATAGTACCTCAGTGATGGCATGGATACACCTGTGCATCGAGATCCCCACTCGGCGCCTGGAAGGACCCCGTCGTGTAAAGGTTTGGGGCCATCGGGAGCGGGCGCCCTCCCCCATACCCTCGCGGTGCCAGGTGTGCCATCATCTAGCAGCCATGTCGCACTGTCTCTCTGCTCAACCGGTGTCTTCGACGGCATGCCCGGTCCGGCAGCTCCTCGAATGACAGGTGGTCCTGGTACACACGAGGCCTCATGCAGCACCTCCTTGCCACTTCCTCCTCCTCGGCTTGTTAGGAAGCTCGCTCTCCATCCTGGGCAGATGCCACCATCCCCTCTGCTGCACGCACTGCTGCCTCAGCTCCTTCCTCCTCCTCGAGCAGCTCCAGATTGTACATTAGCAGAATATTCCCCCAGGGCTGAGGTGACTAGCAGGAAGGCCATCATTACTGGTTGCATTCCAATATCCATTGTCTCAGGGGTGAAAGGCTGACATGTTAGCATGGTGCATGCCCTGGTGCCCAACCAGGCCCACCAGGCAACATGGTGGCCCCGATTGGCACTGTGGGCTCTGCCTCTGCATGTCCCTTCTCTACCCCCTATCCCCGCACCTATGGCCCCGTCAGTGCCTGACATTGGGGGGTCCTTTGGTCCTGGCACCCGTCCCTGATGCCAGGGGTACCATTGGGTGGCACTGCCATCACCAGGGGCTACTTTGGGTGTTACCCTGGGTGGGCTGCCATTGGGTGGCGGCCGGATGGGGGATGGGAGGGGTTGGGGCAGGGGGAGTGCGGAGGTGGGCTGGGGTGCATGGTGGGGGTGGGGGTGGGGTACTCATACGGCCGGTGTCACTCTGCAAATCCAGGGGCCAAGGTGGGTGGTCAGTGGGGGCGCAGCAATGGCGGTCCGTGCCTGGACACCGTCCCAGTCCCGTGGGGGGGTCACCCCGGCCACTCGGCCTGTTTCCCCCATTTCCCCCCCCCCCCCCTCTCCCTACCCTGGCAAGGCCCCCCCCCCCCCCCAGCCAGCACGGCCAGTGTCCGGGCCGGCAGCCCACAGTCGCTCCTCTCCGGGTCCTCCTTCCTGTCTCTCTCCCTTAGCACCCATCACGCCTGTTCCACGATTTTTAAAAGCATTCCCATCGGGAATCCCTGGAATTATTCTCGTAAACCTCTTCTGCACTCTCTCCAATTAAACCCTTAATGAAAGTCAATAAATCCCCAGGGCCTGATAACCTGCATCCCAAGGGCGACAGTGGTGTAGTGGTATTATCGCTCGACTAGTAATCCAGAAACCCAGGGTAATGCTCTACGATCCCAGGTTCAAATCCCACCCTGGCAGATGGGAAAATTTGAATTAAATAAGAAATCTGGAATTAAAAGTCGAATGACGGACTTCCGGTTGCGGCAGGGATGAGCTAGCCGCACGTTTCGGCGGCTCCAGCTCCGACGGATCTTCGGGCTCTTTTAAGAGCCCCAACGGGGACTTTGCCGGCCGAAAAACCCGGAGTGAAGTGTGTGGGAAGGGAGTCCCCCCCGAACGACGGAGGGAAAAACCGGCGGCGGCGGCTGCAGCCCGAAGAATCTTCAACCACAAGGTCAGAGGGAGTGGAGAACAAAATGGCGGCGGAGAAATCGCAGGCGACATGGGGGCCTGAGCAGGATGAAGTAGTGAGACGGTGCGTGGATCTGCTGAAGAAGGAGGGACTGACCCCGATGTTACAGGCAATTGAGGGGCCTAAGGAGACTTTAAAGACCCAGGAGACTGAGCTTCGCGTGGTGGAGCAGAAGGTGTCATGTATTGAGGACGAGGTCCTGGGCCTGGCGGTTAAGACTCAGACGCACGAGGCACTTCATAAAAAGTGTGCTGACAGGATTGAGGCCCTTGAAAATGGAGCGCGAAGGAAGAACCTTAGGATACTAGGTCTCCCTGAGGGTGTGGAAGGAGTGGACTGTGGAGCGTACGCAAGTAAGATGCTGAGCTCACTGATGGGTGCTGAGGCCCCTGCGGGCCCCATGGAGGTGGAGTGGGCAAATCGGATCCCGGCGAGAAGACCAAAAGCGGGAGAACCACCCAGGGCGATAATCGTGCAATTCTACCGCCTTAAGGACAGAGAAGAGGTCCTGAGATGGGCTAAAAAGGTGCGGAGTAGCAGATGGGAGAATGCAGTGGTACGGGTGTACCAGGATTGGAGTGCGGAGGTGGCGAGAAGGAGGGCGAGCTTCAACCGAGCCAAAGAGGTTTTGCACAAAAGGAAGGTGAAGTTTGGGATGCTGCAGCCGGCAAGACTATGGGTCACGTATCAGGAGAGACACTATTATTTTGAGACGGCGGAGGAAGCATGGACCTTCATCAATGAAGAGAAACTGGACCGGAACTGAGGGACTGATGCTGCAGGGAACTGTTATTGTTGTTATTGTTTTTGTTAATGTGATGGTGAAAGTTAATCGAGAAGTAAACAGGGAAGGGGGGGGACACGGGGGAAATGTGGGCACCGGTGAGGGGGGAAAGGCGGGACATAGTCGAAGAATAGGGAAGGGGAGGGGGAGGGGAAAGGGAGCTGCGCCATAAGAGGCGGGTCAGGTAAAGGGATGTTCCCGCGCCAGAAAGAATAAGGCGGGAAGACAGGCGCAAGGCGGATGGGAGTTCCCTCACACCGGGGGGTCGAGGAGTGAGCAGGAGTAGCCGGGGTCAGTTGAAGTCAGCTGACTTACGGAAGTGATATGGGGGGAGCAATCAAGCTAGATAGGGATCTAGCGGGGGTGGGGGAGGGGGGGGGAGGGGACAACTGGGTTGCTGCTGCGGAAATCCAAAAGGAAATGGCTAAAGAGTGGGTGGTCGGGGGCGGAGTGCGACGCTGGGGGAGCGAGCGGGAGCGCGGAGGCGGGATATGGGACTGGCCTAGAGAAGGTAATGGCTAGTCGACACGGGAGGGGGGCAGGTAGCCCCCCAGTGAGGCTGATCACGTGGAACGTGAGAGGCCTGAATGGACCGATAAAAAGGGCCCGAGCGCTCGCGCATTTGAAAGGACTAAGGGCAGACGTGGTTATGCTCCAAGAGACGCACCTAAAGGTGGCGGACCAAGTTAGGCTAAGGAAAGGATGGGTGGGACAGGTGTTCCACTCAGGACTGGACGTAAAGAACAGAGGGGTGGCCATTTTGGTGGGGAAACGGGTAGCATTTGAAGCAAAGAATATCGTAGCAGATAGTGGAGGTAGATATGTAATGGTGAGTGGTAGGCTGGAGGGAATGGAGGTCGTGTTGGTTAATGTGTATGCCCCAAATTGGGACGATGCGGGGTTCATGAGACGGATGCTGGGGCGTATTCCGGACCTGGAGGCAGGAAATTTGATTTTAGGAGGGGACTTCAATACGGTGCTGGTCCCGGGGCTAGATAGATCCAGCTCAAGGACCGGAAGAAGGCCGGCAGCGGCCAAGGTACTTAAGGGGTTTATGGACCAAATGGGGGGAGTGGATCCATGGTGATTTCTTAGACCCAGGGCTAGGGAGTATTCCTTCTTCTCCCATGTCCATAAAGTGTACTCCCGGATAGATTTTTTTGTTTTAGGAAGGTCGTTGATCTCTAGGGTGGAAGAAGCTGAATACTCAGCCATAGCGGTTTCAGACCATGCCCCACATTGGGTGGACCTGGAAGTAGGAGAGGACAGGGAGCAGAGAACACTCTGGCGTTTAGATGTGGGACTGATGGCAGATGAGGGAGTGTGTGCAAGAGTGAGGGGGTGTATTGAGAGATACCTGGAGGTCAATGACGACGGTGAGGTCCCTGTGGGAGTAGTCTGGGAAGCACTAAAAGCGGTGGTCAGAGGAGAGCTGATTTCTATTGGGGCCCACAAAAGGAAAACAGAGGCCAAGGAAAGGGATAGATTACTGGGGGAGATTTTATGGGTGGACAGGGAATTTGCAGAGACCCCGGAGGAGGAGCTGTACAGGGAGAGGAGACGACTCCAGACTGAGTTTGACCTTCTGACCACCAGAAAGGCGGAGGTACTGTGGAGGAAGGCACAGGGGAGGAGGTATGAATATGGGGAAAAGGCTAGTCGCCTGTTGGCGCACCAACTGCGAAAGAGGGCAGCAGCGAGGGAGATAGGAGGAATTAGGGATGAAAGGGGAGACACTGTGCGAAGGGCAGGAAAGATAAATGAGGTGTTTAAGACCTTTTATGAGGAACTGTATAGGTCTCAGCCCCCAGAGGGAGAGGAGGGGATGCGGCAGTTCCTGGACCAATTGAGGTTCCCGAAAGTGGAGGAGCAGGCGGTGGCAGGCCTGGGGGCGCCGATTGAGGTGGACGAGGTTATTAAGGGACTGGGAAGCATGCAAGCAGGGAAGGCCCCGGGGCCGGACGGGTTCCCGGTGGAATTCTACAGAAAATATGTGGACTTGTTGGCCCCGTTGTTGGCGAGGACGTTCAATGAGGCCAGGGAAGGGGGGACTCTACCCCCGACGATGTCGGAGGCGACGATATCGCTAATTTTGAAGAGGGACAAAGATCCGTTGCAGTGCGGGTCCTATAGACCTATTTCACTATTGAACGTGGACGCCAAATTGCTGGCAAAGGTGCTGGCATCGAGGATAGAGGACTGTGTCCTGGGGGTGGTGCACGAAGACCAGACAGGGTTCGTAAAAGGGAGACAATTGAATGTTAACGTGCGACGACTATTAGGGGTGATAATGATGCCCTCAGTGGAGGGGGAGGCAGAGATAGTGGCGGCAATGGACGCAGAGAAGGCATTTGATAGGGTGGAGTGGGAGTATTTATGGGAAGTGTTAAGGAGGTTTGGGTTTGGGAACGGGTTTATTCGCTGGGTCAGACTACTTTATGGGGCACCAACGGCAAGCGTAGTTACAGGTCGACATAGATCGGAGTATTTCCGATTATATAGGGGAACAAGACAGGGATGCCCGCTGTCTCCATTGTTGTTTGCATTGGCAATTGAACCTCTGGCCATGGCGTTGAGAGACTCCAGGAAATGGAGAGGGGTGACTAGAGGGGGAGAAGAACACCGAGTCTCGTTATACGCGGATGACCTATTGTTATACGTGTCGGACCCAGAGGGGGGGGAGATTGAGGTTATGCGAATTTTGAGGAGGTTCGGGGAATTTTCAGGGTATAGGTTAAACATGGGGAAGAGTGAATTATTTGTGATACATCCAGGGGACCAGAGTAGAGAGATAGAAGGCTTACCGCTAAGGAAAGTGGAAAGAAACTTCCGATACTTGGGGATTCAGATCGCTAGGAGCTGGGGAACCTTGCACAGACTTAATCTGACACGGCTGGTAGAACAAATGGAGGAGGACTTTAAGAGGTGGGACATGCAGCCTTTATCGCTGGCGGGCAGGGTGCAAGCATTTAAGATGATGGTCCTACCGAGGTTCTTATTTGTATTTCAATGTCTCCCTATTTTAATCACCAGGACCTTTTTTAATAAAATAGATAGGAGCATTACGAGCTTTGTGTGGGCAGGGAAAGTTCCGAGAGTAAGGAGGGGGTTCCTTCAGCGCAGTAGGGACAGAGGAGGACTGGCACTACCGAACTTGGGAGATTATTATTGGGCCGCCAATGTGGCAATGATACGTAGATGGATGATGGAGGGTGAGGGAGCGGCGTGGAAAAGGCTGGAGAGAAGGTCCTGTAAAGGGACGAGTCTAGAGGCGCTGGTGACGGCACCGCTACTGCTCTCACCTAAAAAGTACACCACGAACCCGGTGGTGGCGGCAACACTGAACATATGGGGACAGTGGAGGCGACAGAGAGGGGTGCGGGGAGCCCTGGTGGGGTCCCCTATCAGGAACAACCATAGGTTCGCCCCAGGAAGAATGGATGGAGGATTTCAGAGCTGGTACCAGTTGGGAATTAGGAAGGTGGGAGATTTATTCATAGATGGGACTTTTGCGAGCTTGGGAGCACTGGAGGAAAAGTATAAGTTACCCCGGGGAAATTTCTTGAGATATATGCAGGTGAGAGCGTTTACTAGACAACAGGTGAGGGAATTTCTGCGGCTCCCGACACAGGGGATACAGGACAGGGTGCTTTCAGGGGTGTGGGTCGGAGAGGGCAAGGTGTCAGAGATTTACAGAGAGATGAGGGAAGAGGGGGGGGAGTCGGTGGGCGAACTAAAAGGAAAGTGGGAAGAAGAACTAGGGGAGGAGATAGAGGAGGGTATGTGGGCTGATGCCCTAAGCAGGGTAAACTCCTCTTCCTCATGCGCCAGGCTTAGCCTGATTCAATTTAAGGTGCTACATAGAGCACACATAACGGGGGCAAGATTGAGCAGGTTCTTTGGAGTGGATAACAGATGTGGGAGGTGTGGCGGGAGCCCGGCAAACCACGCACATATGTTTTGGTCGTGCCCGGCACTGGAAGGGTATTGGAAGGGAGTGACGGGAGTGATTTCGCGGGTGGTGAAGGCCCGGGTCAAACCAGGCTGGGGGCTAGCTCTATTTGGGGTTGCGGAAGAGCCGGGAGTGCAGGAGGGGAAAGAGGCCGATGTCGTGGCCTTTGCGTCCCTCGTAGCCCGGCGCAGGATCCTACTCATGTGGAAGGAGGTGAAACTCCCCGGACTGGAGGCTTGGCTAAACGATATGGCGGGGTTTATTAAACTGGAGCAGATAAAGTTTGCCCTGAGAGGATCGGCTCAAGGGTTCACCAGGCGGTGGCAGCCATTTCTCGACTACCTAGGGGAACGTGAGAGGAAAGACACCTGACCAGCAGCAGCAACCCAGGGGGAGGGGGGGGGGGGGGAGGGGGTGAGGAGGTTTAGTTGAGTAGAGGTCAATAGAGTATGAGGTTTTGTTACTTGTGTATTATTATTATTATTGTTAAAAAGTTAAACATTTCTGTTTTGTTATTGTTATCGTTTCGTTTGTTTTGTAAGCGGGAAAAATGTTGCTCAGGAAAAAAATTTCAATAAAATATATTTTTTTTAAAAAAAAGTCGAATGATGACCATGAAACCATTGTTGTTAAAAACCCATCTGGTTCGCCAATGCCTTTTTCGGGAAGGAAATCTGCCGTCCTTACCCGGTCTGGCCTACACGTGACTCCAGACCCACAGAAATGTGGTTAACTCTTAAATGCCTCCTCAGGGATACATAGAATTAGAACATAGAATTTACAGTGCAGAAGGAGGCCATTCGGCCCATCGAGTCTGCACCAGCTCTTGGAAAGAGCACCCTACCCAAGGTCAACACCTACACCCCATCCCCATAACCCAGTAACCCCACCCAACACTAAGGGCAATTTTGGACACTAAGGGCAATTTATCATGGCCAATCCACCTAACCTGCACATCTTTGGACTATGGGAGGAAACCGGAGCACCCAGAGGAAACCCACGGGGAGGATGTGCAGACTCCGCACAGACAGTGACCCAAGCCAGAATCGAACCTGGGACCCTGGCGCTGTGAAGCAATTGTGCTATCCACAAGGCTACCGTGCTGCCCCTGTCCCAGCATGGGACAGGGGATAGACAATAAATGCTGCCCAGCCTGCCACGCCCATGAACGAGTAAAAAAATACTAACGGTATGGAAAAAGTGGATGCGTTGATTGTCAGCTTCCAATATGTCATTTGAGATAGAGGATCAGTTTTTAAAAAAGTTTCCACAATCCCAGAGTACCATAAATTGCTCTCCCTTTTAAGAGCTGACTGGTGGTTTAGCTCACTGGGCTAAATCGATGGCTTTTAAAGCAGGCTAGCAGCACGGTTCAATTCCCGTACCAGCCTCATTGAACAGGTGCCGTGAATGTGGCGACTAGGGGCTTTTCACAGTAACTTCATTGAAGCCTATTGTGACAATAAGTGATTTTCATTTCATTTGAGTTTTCATTTCATTAAGGTTGAGAAGGCGGGGCCTTCATGAATAATAATTCATGAATAAGACGATCAGTATAATCGTATGAACGGTAGAGCAGGCTCAAGAGGCAAATGGCTCTTATTTTCTATGTAATATTCAAATTAATTAGCCAAAGTAAAGTCTAATCCAGATTAATTTTAATTAAGAGGGAATTTGAACAAATCCTTTTCTGACCTTTGTCTCCTCCCACGTTTGTTTTGCTGGGAATTGGGTCCAATGGCTGCCCATTACATTGACATCATAGTCATTTAACCATTTGTGAACATGGTGACTATCAATCTCGGAGACCCTCGGGCGAGGGAGGGGAAATCCTAGCTGCTCTTCATCATAATCAGTTACCATTGCTGGAACGAAGGATTGCAGGGCCCAAGATAAAAACATAATTGGGCTGGTCTGTTAAACACTCCATGCCTGAACGACCAACCGGCATTCACTGCATTGGCTGAGATGTTAGGAATGACCAGTCTTACATAACCAGAGAGGTGTGCCATGAATCAAATGATCATACCCCAGCAAAGCTAATTCCAAAAGATGAAAGGACAAATGAGAAGGAGAATTTTTTTTTTCCAATGAATTTTTACGGGATGTGGACTTCTCCGGCTAGGCCAGCTGTTGCCCCATCCCTAATTACCCTTGTGAACTGCTGCAACAACACTCCAACAACACTCAGAGAGTGGTGTAGGTACATCCACTGTGCTGTTGGGGAGGGAGTCCCAGAATTTTGACCCTGCAACAGTGAAGGAATGGTGATATATTTCCAAGTCAGGACGTTGAGTGACTTGGAGGGGAACTTCCAAGTAGTGGTGTTCCCAGGTATCTGCTACCCTCTGTTCAGAAGGGAGGGTCAAAGCGCAGAAGAGTAATAGTTATAGGGGACTCTATAGTCAGGGGAACAGATAGGCGCTTCTGTGGACGTGAAAGAGACTCCAGGATGGTATGTTGCCTCCCTGGTGCCAGGGTCCAGGATGTCTCCGAACGGGTAGAGGGAATCCTGAAGGGGGAGGGCAAACAGGTAGAGGTCGTTGTACATATTGGTACTAACGACATAGGCAGGAAGAGGCATGAGGTCCTGCAGCAGGAGTTCAGGGAGCTAGGCAGAAAGTTAAAAGACAGGACCTCGAGGGTTGTAATCTCGGGATTACTCCCTGTGCCACGTGCCAGTGAGGCTAGAAATAGGAAGATAGAGCAGACAAACACGTGGCTAAACAGCTGGTGTAGGAGGGAGGGTTTCGGTTATCTGGACCACTGGGAGCTCTTCCGGGGCAGGTGTGACCTGTATAAGATGGACGGGTTGCATCTAAACCGGAGAGGCATAAATATCCTGGCCGCGAAATTTGCTAGTGTCACACGGGAGGGTTTAAACTAGTATGGCAGGGGGGTGGGCACGGGAGCAATAGGTCAGAAGGTGAGAGCGTTGAGGGAGAACTAGGGAATATGGACAGTGTGGCTCTGAGGCAGAGCAGACGGGGAGAAGTTGCTGAACACAGCGGGTCTGGTGGCCTGAAGTGCATATGTTTTAATGCAAGGAGCATTACGGGTAAGGCAGATGAACTTAGAGCTTGGATTACTACTTGGAACTATGATGTTGTTGCCATTACAGAGACCTGGTTGAGGGAAGGGCAGGATTGGCAGCTAAACGTTCCAGGTTTTAGATGTTTCAGGCGGGATAGAGGGGGATGTAAAAGGGGAGGCGGAGTTGCGCTACTTGTTCAGGAGAGTATCACAGCTATACAGCGAGAGGACACCTCAGAGGGCAGTGAGGCTATATGGGTAGAGATCAGGAATAAGAAGGGTGCAGTCACAATGTTGGGGGTATACTACAGGCCTCCCAACAGCCAGCGGGAGATAGAGGAGCAGATAGGTAGACAGATTTTGGAAAAGAGTAAAAACAACAGGGTTGTGGTGATGGGAGACTTCAACTTCCCCAATATTGACTGGGACTCACTTAGTGCCAGGGGCTTAGACGGGGCAGAGTTTGTAAGGAGCATCCAGGAGGGCTTCTTAAAACAATATGTAAACAGTCCAACTAGGGAAGAGGCGGTACTGGACCTGGTATTGGGGAATGAGCCCGGCCAGGTGGTAGATGTTTCAGTAGGGGAGCATTTCGGTAACAGTGACCACAATTCAGTAAGTTTTAAAGTACTGGTGGACAAGGATAAGAGTGGTCCGAGGATGAATGTGCTAAATTGGGGGAAGGCTAATTATAACAATATTAGGCGGGAACTGAAGAGCATAGATTGGGGGCGGATGTTTGAGGGCAAATCAACATCTGACATGTGGGAGGCTTTCAAGTGTCAGTTGATAGGAATACAGGACAGGCATGTTCCTGTGAGGAAGAAAGACAAATACGGCAATTTTCGGGAACCTTGGATGACGAATGATATTGTAGGCCTCATCAAAAAGAAAAAGGAGGCATTTGTCAGGGCTAAAAGGCTGGGAACAGACGAAGCCTGTGTGGCATATAAGGAAAGTAGGAAGGAACTTAAGCAGGGAGTCAGGAGGGCTAGAAGGGGTCATGAAAAGTCATTGGCAAATAGGGTTAAGGAAAATCCCAAGGCTTTTTACACTTACATAAAAAGCAAGAGGGTAGCCAGGGAAAGGGTTGGCCCACTGAAGGATAGGCAAGGGAATCTATGTGTGGAGCCAGAGGAAATGGGCGAGGTACTAAATGAATACTTTGCATCAGTATTCACCAAAGAGAAGGAATTGGTAGATGTTGAGTCTGGAGAAGGGGGTGTAGATAGCCTGGGTCACATTGTGATCCAAAAAGACGAGGTGTTGGGTGTCTTAAAAAATATTAAGGTAGATAAGTCCCCAGGGCCGGATGGGATCTACCCCAGAATACTGAAGGAGGCTGGAGAGGAAATTGCTGAGGCCTTGACAGAAATCTTTGGATCCTCGCTGTCTTCAGGGGATGTCCCGGAGGACTGGAGAATAGCCAATGTTGTTCCTCTGTTTAAGAAGGGTGGCAGGGATAATCCCGGGAACTACAGGCCGGTGAGCCTTACTTCAGTGGTAGGGAAATTACTGGAGAGAATTCTTCGAGACAGGATCTACTCCCATTTGGAAGCAAATGGACGTATTAGTGAGAGGCAGCACGGTTTTGTGAAGGGGAGGTCGTGTCTCACTAATTTGATAGAGTTTTTCGAGGAGGTCACTAAGATGATTGATGCAGGTAGGGCAGTAGATGTTGTCTATATGGACTTCAGTAAGGCCTTTGACAAGGTCCCTCATGGTAGACTAGTACAAAAGGTGAAGTCACACGGGATCAGGGGTGAACTGGCAAGGTGGATACAGAACTGGCTAGGCCATAGAAGGCAGAGGGTAGCAATGGAGGGATGCTTTTCTAATTGGAGGGCTGTGACCAGTGGTGTTCCACAGGGATCAGTGCTGGGACCTTTGCTCTTTGTAGTATATATAAATGATTTGGAGGAAAATGTAACTGGTCTGATTAGTAAGTTTGCAGACGACACAAAGGTTGGTGGAATTGCGGATAGCGATGAGGACTGTCTGAGGATACAGCAGGATTTAGATTGTCTGGAGACTTGGGCGGAGAGATGGCAGATGGAGTTTAACCTGGACAAATGTGAGGTAATGCATTTTGGAAGGTCTAATGCAGGTAGGGAATATACAGTGAATGGTAGAACCCTCAAGAGTATTGAAAGTCAAAGAGATCTAGGAGTACAGGTCCACAGATCACTGAAAGGGGCTGCACAGGTGGAGAAGGTAGTCAAGAAGGCATACGGCATGCTTGCCTTCATTGGCCGGGGCATTGAGTATAAGAATTGGCAAGTCATGTTGCAGCTGTATAGAACCTTAGTTAGGCCACACTTGGAGTATAGTGTTCAATTCTGGTCGCCACACTACCAGAAGGATGTGGAGGCTTTAGAGAGGGTGCAGAAGAGATTTACCAGAATGTTGCCTGGTATGGAGGGCATAAGCTATGAGGAGCGATTGAATAAACTCGGTTTGTTCTCACTGGAACGAAGGAGGTTGAGGGGCGACCTGATAGAGGTATACAAAATTATGAGGGGCATAGACAGAGTGGATAGTCAGAGGCTTTTCCCCAGGGTAAAGGGGTCAATTACTAGGGGGCATAGGTTTAAGGTGAGAGGGGCAAAGTTTAGAGTAGATGTACGAGGCAAGTTTTTTACGCAGAGGGTAGTGGGTGCCTGGAACTCACTACCGGAGGAGGTAGTGGAGGCAGGGACGATAGGGACATTTAAGGGGCATCTTGACAAATATATGAATAGGATGGGAATAGAAGGATATGGACCCAGGAAGTGTAGAAGATTGTAGTTTAGTCGGGCAGTATGGTCGGCACGGGCTTGGAGGGCCGAAGGGCCTGTTCCTGTGCTGTACATTTCTTTGTTCTTTGTTTGTTTGTACCCTTGCCCTTCTAGATGGTAGTGGTCGTGGGTTTGGATGGTTCTGCCTGAACAGCCTTGGTGAGTTCATAGAATTTACAGTGCCGAAGGAGGCCATTCGGCCCATTGGGTCTGCCCTTTGCACCTGCCCTTCGAAAGAGCACCCCACTTAAGCCCACGCCTCCACCCTATCTCTGTAACCCCACCTAACCTTATTGCAAACATCATAGAATCATAAAATTTACAGTGCAGAAGGAGGCCATTCAGCCCATCGAGTCTGCAACAAGCCCACACATCCAGCTGATCCCTGAAACCAAGTAACCCCCACTTAACCTTTTTGGACACGAAGGGCAATTTAGCATGGCCAATTCACCTAACCTGCACTGTCTTTGGACTGTGGGAGGAAACCGGGGCACCCGGAGGAAACCCACGCACACACGGGGAGAACGTGCAGACTCCGCACAGACAGTGACCCAAGCTAGGAATCGAACCTGGGACCTTGGAGCTGTGAAGCAATTGTGCTAACTGCTGTGCTACCGTGCTGCTCTGCAGTGCATCTTGTAGACGGTACACACTGCTGGCTACTCTATATCGGTGGTGGAGGGAATGAATGTTTGTAGAAGGGGTAACCAATCAAACGGGCTGCTTTGTACTGGGTGGCGTTAGAGCTTCTCTGGAGTGTTGTTGGAGCTGCACTCATCCAGGCAAGTGGAGAGTATTCCATCACACTCCTGACTTGTGCCTCGTCGGTGGTGAACTTGCTTTGTAGTGTCAGGAGGTGTGTTACTCACTGCAGGATTCCTAGTCTCTGACCTGCTCTTGTAGCCACAGCATTTATATGGCTAGTCCAGTTTGTGGTCAATGGTAACCCCTAGGATGTTGATCGTGGGAGAACTCAGTGATGGCAATGCCATTGAATGTCAAGGGGTGGGAAATAAACCTCTGTAAATCAAGTGGCCAAGCAAACAGTTCAGGCTGCGATTGGGCAAAACAGAGAACAAAGACCTCAGATTAAATTCCGAGTTCATTTATGGGATGTGGATGACGCTGGTCAAGCCAATGTTTATTGCCCATTCTAATTGCCCTTGAGAAGGTGCTGGTGAGCTGCCTTCTTGCACTGCTGCAGTCCGTGTGGTGTAGGTGCACCCACAGTGCTGCTAGGGAGAGAGTTCCAGATTTTTGACTCACCAAGAGCGAAGGAATAAAGTTCCAAATCAGCAGGATTTGAGGCTCGGACGGGAATTCACAGGTGGGGGTGTTCCAATGTACCTTCTGCTCTTGTGTCTCTAGCTGACAGAGGTCACAGATTTTGGAGGTTCAGAATGAGGAGCCTTGACAAGTTACTGCAGCGCATCTTGTATGTGGAACACAATGCAGGCATGGTGCACCAATAGTGGAGGGGGCGAATGTTTAAAATGGTGGATGAGGTGTCGATCAAGCAGGGGCAGGGTTGGGCTGTCAGAATTATCCTCAGTTTTCCTGGATGAGAAATGGGAAAAATCAGCCAACGTTCCCATTTTCGTGAGCTATGGAGATTACGTGAATGTGGATTGAATTGGGCTGTTCACCATGATGTGATAGTCAGCAGTCAGAGAGGCACATCTTCTTGCCCCCCCCCCCCCCACCTCTCCTTCCCCCCCTCCCCCTCGGTGACTTTCACAGGAACAATTCACCAAAAGTACCCAGTTCCTGACCAGTCCCGGGATAACTGCAGATTGTAGCAGGTAGGGCAGTGGATGATTGATGCAGGTAGGGCAGTGGATGTTGTCTATATGGACTTCAGTAAAGCCTTTGACAAGGTCCCTCATGGTAGACTAGTACGAAAGGTGAAGTCACACGGGATCAGGGGTAAGCTGGCAAGGTGGATACAAAACTAGCTAGGTCATAGAAGGCAGAGAGTAGCAATGGAAGGATGCTTTTCTAATTGGAGGGCTGTGACCAGTGGTGTTCCGCAGGGATCAGTGCTGGGATCTTTGCTGAGACCTTTGCTGTTTGTAGTATATATAAATGATTTGGAGGAAAATGTAACTGGTCTGATTAGTAAGTTTGCAGACGACACAAAGGTTGGTGGAATTGCGGATAGGAATGAGGACTGTCAGAGGATACAACAGGATTTAGATTGTTTGGGCGGAGAGATGGCAGGTGGAGTTTAATCCGGACAAATGTGAGGTAATGCATTTTGGAAGGTCTAATGCAGGTAGGGAATATACAGTGAATGGTAGAACCCTCAAGAGTATTGAAAGTCAGAGAGATCTAGGTGTACAGGTCCACAGGTCACTGAAAGGGGCAACACAGGTGGAGAAGGTAGTCAAGAAGGCATACGGCATGCTTGCCTTCATTGGCCGGGGCATTGAGTATAAGAATTGGCAAGTCATGTTGCAGCTGTATAGAACCTTAGTTAGGCCACACTTGGAGTATAGTGTTCAATTCTGGTCGCCACACTACCAGAAGGATGTGGAGGCTTTAGAGAGGGTGCAGAAGAGATTTACCAGAATGTTGCCTGGTATGGAGGGCATTAGCTATGAGGAGCGGTTGGATAAACTCGGTTTGTTCTCACTGGAACGACGGAGGTTGAGGGGCGACCTGATAGAGGTCTACAAAATTATGAGGGGCATAGACAGAGTGGATAGTCAGAGGCTTTTCTCCAGGATAGAGGGGTCAATTACGAGGGGGCATAGGTTTAAGGTGAGAGGGGCAAGGTTTAGAGTAGATGTACGAGGCAAGTTTTTTACACAGAGGATAGTGGGTGCCTGGAACTCGCTGCCGGAGGAGGTGGTGGAAGCAGGGACGATAGTGACATTTAAGGGGCATCTTGACAAATACATGAATAGGATGGGAATAGAGGGATACGGACCCAGGAAGTGTAGAAGATTGTAGTTTAGTCGGGCAGCATGGTCGGCACGGGCTTGGAGGGCCGAAGGGTCTGTTCCTGTGCTGTACATTTCTTTGTTTGTTCTTTGTAGCCCTGGCAGTTTGCACATCTCAGGGGCTTTTCGGACAAGGCTTGGCACTTGCAGAGTGGGGTGCAGGGTGATGGTGGGTGAGAGTGAGCTGCAGTCACCTGGTGACCCTTGGGCATGACTGCCAAAAGAGGTCAGTCATGATTGGGTGGAAACACCCTGTTACGCCAAACAAATTTGAATTTCGGGCACCCTGCAGTCCACCCTATAAGAATGGGTCACATTGTTGTCTTTTCTGGATACTTCAGCTTGTGACACCCAACAAATTAGTGAACTGGAAGATGACATTAGGACAAAACAATTATACTAAAAAATGGGTCAAGATGGAGGAGACAGTTCATGATCTGAAGTTAATTTTCTTTTCAGAAGATTATCTAGTTGGCAGCATCGACCACCTTCTTTTCCTATCCTGGACTCCCTGAAAACTCCAGCCTTACCCTAATCCTATATTTCTCTTTATTTTCTTCTTCATTGTACTTCAGGCCTTCACCAAATTCATGTCATCAGTGGAACCTGCTTTGTGTGTCCTTGTTCCTCTTCCAGCTCAACTTCAATTGAGCTGCGCTCCGAAAGTTCGTGACTCCAGACAATCCTGTCCAACTTTAACCTGGTGTTGTCAGACCTCTTACTGTGTCCCACCCCAGTACAACGCCGGCATTTCCACATCACAGCTCAACTCCTGATCACACAACAAAATCTTTTCCATCCAGCGCATCCCGACATTTTCAATGTCCCCCTCGCCATAGAAAACTGATTTGTTTTTTGAGACAAAATTTAGAAGCACGGAAAATTTACAGCACAGGAGGAGGCCGTTCGGTCCATTCCGTCTGTGTTATATTTTGATGCAAATGATACGGTAATTTTTATGACCACTGGCATCTCAAAGCCCTGTGCAGTCGATGAAATATCTTCTGAAATGCAGTGTGGTAATATAATCAGGGCCTAGTTTTCATGCAGATTAAATTGTATATCCTAAATGAAAGAATTGGGTATATTAAAATCAAACACGGTCAAACCTTGGTCAGGCCAGATTTGACTAAGGTCAAATATACAAAGGCACAGAAACATGTCAGGGCCTGTCCCATCAATCACCCATCAAAGATCATCGCACTGTACTGAAACCCAGCAGGAGACCCTCGCACTCCATTGAAATGCACTGACCTATTGTTAGAAGCCCAGATTGGGCCAGACTTTCTGTCACCCTGAGTTCCTGCCATTACATTATGTGGCAAAAGGTTACATGTAGGCAACACCATGGAGATGGACACCTGGGGGCCGGCCCCGGTGTCCGGTCAGGCAGACATCAAGAAACCCACTGGGTATTGGGACCCCCTCCCTAGACCTCATTGGCCGGAAGCCAGAGAAGTTTCTGGAAAGGCGGGGAGGGAAGGGGATAAAAGAACGCATCTCAGACACACCAGCAGCAAAGACTCGGTGTGCGAGGTGACCTTGACCAGACCAGAAGCAAGGAAAAGATCGCCAGCAAGAACCACCTTTGTGAAAATGGGCCAGAGGAACTCCAGCGAGCAGATCCACAGCCTACCAAGCCATCTTTACGGGTCGTATACCTGAATCTGGGATATCCTCTTCTTTTACGTGGGTAATTTAAGGGTTAATAGCATTATTATTAATAAACTTATTGAACCTTTTCTTGTGTTTGTCCTTTGTCCATCTTGCAACTAAGGGCATCTGGGTAAAACTTTGATTGTTACACTGGTCGAAGTGTCTGAGATTTAGCAGATACAACAGCAGTCACTGTCGTCATGTTGGAAACACAGCAATCGATTTGTGCACAGCAAGCTCCCACACACAGCACTGAGATCATGACCAGGAGATCTGTTTTTTGCGATGTTGATTGAGGGATAAATATTGGCCAGGATGACCAAGGAAAATCTCAGCTGCTCTCCTTCAAAGAATGCCCTGGGATCTTCTTCATCCATTCAAACAGGCAGATGAGGCCTCAGTTTAATATCACATCGGAAAAATAGCACCTCTGACAGTGAAGAACGCCCCCAGGATCCACCGCAGCTTAGATTTTTTTTTTTGTACTCAAGTGCCGGAACAGGATTTGAACCAGAAACCTTGATGATTCTCAGGCAAAAGCGCTGCCAAGTCAGCCATATGGACTTTACCAAGAAATTTAGCAATTTGATGAAAGAGTCAAAGGCATGTTATCAGTCGGTGCTGCCAAGCAGCATGCTCTACCGGAATCAGAAAGAGTTAGCTTGACTTTTAGCATTGCAGCACTAGAGGATATTGGACCATGTGAGTCGACTCCGGCACAGAAGGGGGTGTGAGATCAACTCATGTCTGTGATTAATGCTGCTAATCCTGAGAAACTCTCTGCAACAGATTGAAACTTGTAACACTGACTTTGCCAACAGTTTTCAAATAAATTGTTGCAGTTTCGTTTTGAGTTATAAAATCAAATTTTTAATCATTCCTTTAAAACAGAATCGCTACTCAAACAAAACCTTATGAGTAGAAAGACTGCGTCGCGGCCTTTGAAACAGACCAGATAAGAAAAAAGACTTGCGATGTTAGTCATCATGTCAGGGAAGTGACCTCCCTCAGGACAAAGTCCTGACCCTTTTTCATTACCGGCTGAACTAAACAAGTGAGCAGCACAGGGAAAATAGATTGTTCATCAGTGCCGCCAAGCTGAATGCCCTTCGAGAATCTGAATCACAAGAAAGATGCTGTACATAAGAAACTGTAGAAATTGTAAATATCGGACAGAAATGTTTCACTATGTAAAATTGAAATGCCACACCCCCACTACTCGCCTTCAAACAACCGCGCAACCTCAAACCATTGTCTGCAGCAAACTACCCAGCCTTCAGAACAGCGACCACGACACCACACAACCCTGCCATGGCAATCTCTGCAAGACGTGCCAGATCATTGACATGGGTACCACCATTACACGCGAGAACACCACCCACCAGGTACGTGGGGCGGGATTATCCCAGCCCGGGGCCGGGCCGGAGAATCCCCGCAACCGGGCCACGCCGCCCCGACGCCGGCACGCGATTATTCGCGGAGCGCGGCGCCGGTCGTGGGCCGCTGTACGTGGCCGGGCCGCCGATTCTCAGCCCGGGATGGGCCGAGCGGCCACTCTAAAAAGGCAGAGTCCCGCAGGCGCCGTCCACACCGTGTCGCAGCCGGCGTGAACTCTGCGCGCAGGGTCGCGGAAGGCCTGTGTGGGGGGGGGGGGGGGGGGGGAGGGGGGGAGGGGGGCTCCCACCCCGGGGGGGGGCCTCCGATGGGGGCCTGGCCCGCGATCGGGGCCCACCGATCGGCAGGCCGGCGTCTCACTCCCCGGGCCTATTTTCCTCCGCGCAGCCCCTGAACTCCCCCGCCATGCTGCGTCGGGGCCGGCGTGTTGAGGAGGCCACCGCGCATGCACAGTTCGCACCGGGATGAGAGGATGGAGCGGCGCAAACTGCTCCAGCGCCGTGCTTGTCCCCTGTTGGGCCTGAATCGGTACTCCCAGCGGCCCGTTCACGCCGCCGTGAAACGCGACGTCGTTTCCGACGGTGTGGACACTCTGCCGACGAATGGGAGAATCCCGCCCCACGGTACATACTCGTGCGACTCGGCCAACATTGTCTACCTCATACGCAGCAGGAAAGGATGTCCCAAAGCGTGGTACATTGGCGAGACCATGCAGACGCTGCGACAACGGATGAACGGACATCGCGCGACAATTGCCAGGTAGCAATGTTCCCTTCCAGTCGGAAAACCCTTCAGCAGTCAAGGGGATTCAGCCTCTGATCTTCGGGTAAGTGTTCTCCAAGGCGGCCTTCAGGACGCGCGACAACGCAGAATCGCCGAGCAGAAACTTATAGCCAAGTTCCGCACACATGAGTACGGCCTCAACCGGGACCTTGGATTCTAGTCACATTACATTCACCTCCCACCATCTGGCCTGGGCTTGCAAAATCCAACCAACTGTCCTGGCTTGAGACAATTTGCACCTTTTTAACCTGTGATTATCCCTCTCTCCAGTTGCTCCTTCTGGACCTGTAAAGACATAATTACTTGCAAAGACTTGCATTCCAAGTACCGTATTGCATCTTTGACTCTGTCTATATATATGTTTCTGGAACCCACCTCTTCATTCACCTGAGGAAGGAGCTGTGCTCCGAAAGCTAGTGATTCGAAACAAAGCTGTTGGACTTTGGGGTTGTGAGACTTCTTACTGTAAATTCTATTATTCACACCACTGCTTGGCATACCAGTTCCCCAACTCCACCCAAAAACAACGACCAGTACAAGTTGGAAAGGACTGGTATTGGTCCCAACTGGAGTTCCAGTTTAAGGTATACTAGACCAGTTAGGCAGATCAGCAACATGCATTTCCCAGTGCCGGGGTTTCCCCGCCTCGTTCCCACCCACCGCTGGGATCGTCCAAAGACGTTTGGCCGGTCTGCCGAATCTCCCACGGGGGGTCCCACCACGACAAGGCCGGAAAGTCCCAGCCCAAGTGTTACTGGTTTTTCCTGGAGGTATAGGTGGGGAAAGGGGCAAGCAATGTGTAGACAATCGCAATGGCTCTGTTGAGACCAATCACCGGACGCAGCGTGTGGTTTTTCGACTGGGGGCAGCTTAGCTGGGCCAGTGCTCCAGACAGGCCTTGAAGCTCTCCCTGCCGAGATTCAGTTAGCAGCCACAGGCCACCATGTAGGTGGAAGCACCCCACTCCCCAACCCACAACAGTGATGTCCTGTCTGCAAACGCCTTTTTAATTTTAGCTTTAAAAAATTGTGGACGGAGGGGAGGGTGCCTCCAAAATTGGGGGGCCCTATCCCTGACTGCAGCCTCAAAGGTTGGAGGGCTTCGGGATCCCGGCTGCCGTCCTTAGCCGGATGATGAACCTGCTCTCTGGCTATTGGGACCATAAGACATAGGAGCAGAAGTAGGCCACTTGGCCCAGCGAGTCTGCTATACCATTCAATGAGATCATTGTCCAAATTTTTTAAAAAATAAATAAATTTAGAGCACCCAATTCATTTTCCCCAATTAAGGGGCAATTTAGCGTGGCCAATCCACCTACCCTGCACATATTTTGGGTTGAGGGGGCGGAACCCACGCAAACACGGGGAGAATGTGTAAACTCCACACGGACAGTGACCCAGAGCCGGGATCGAACCTGGGACCTCGGCGCCGTGAGGCAGAAGTGCTAACCACTGCGCCACCGTGCTGCCCCTCCATTCAATGAGATCATGGCTGATCTGATATAATCCTCAACTCCACTTTCCCGCCTTATCCTCATAACCCTCGATTCCCTTCCTGATTGAAAATCTGTCCCTTTCAGCTTTGAACACACTTAATGGCCGAGTCCCTACAGCTCTCTGCGGTATAGAATTCCCAGATTCGCTCCCCTCTGAGAGAAGAAATTCCTCCTCACCTCTGTCTTAAATGGGTGACGCCTTACTCTGAGATTATGCTCTCTGGTCCTCGACTCTTCCAGAAGAGGAAGCAACTTCTCAGCATCTACCCTGTCAAGCCCCCTGAGAATCCTATACGACCCATAGAGTCATAGAATTTATAGTGCAGTAGGAGGCCATTCGGCCCATAGAGTCTTTACTGGCCCTTGGAAAGAGCACCCTACTTAAGCCCACATCTTAGGACTCAATAAGGTTGTCTCTCATTCATCTAAACTGCAATGAGCACAGGCCTAACCTACGTAACCTGTCACAAGAAAATCTCTCCGATCAACCTCGTGAACCTTCTCTGAACAGCCTCCAATGCCAGTTTATCTTTCCTTAGATTAGGGGATCAAGGGGCAGCACGGTGGCCCAATGGTTAGCACTGCTGCCTCACGGCACCAAGGTCCCAGGCTCGATCCCGCTCTGGGTCTCTGTCCGTGTGGAGTTTGCACATTCTCCCCGTGTTCGTGTGGGTTTCGCCCCCACAACCCAAAGATGTGCAGGGTAGGTGGATTGTCCTCGCTAAATTGCCCCTTAATTGGAAAAATGAATTGGGTACTCTAAATTTATTAAAATAAAGATCACGGGAACATAACTGTTCACAGTATTCCAGTTATACAAGTGCCTTGTATAGTTTTAGCTGGACTTCCCTATTTTTATTCTCCATTCCCTTTGAAATAAAGGCCAACATTCCATTTGCCTTCCCAATTACCCGCTGAACTTGCGTGCTGGCTTTTTGTGACTGATGCACGAGGACCCCCAAATCCCCCTGTGCTGCAGCTTTCTGCAGTATTTCTCCATTTAAATAATGTTTATTTCCAATAAAGGGGCATCTTAGCGTGGCCAATCCACCTACCGTACATCTTTGTGTTATGGGGGTGAGACCCACGCAGACACGGGGAGAGACCCACGCAGACATGGGAGAATGTGCAAACTCCACACGGATAGTGACCCGGGGCTGGGGACGAACCTGTTCCTTGGCGCCGTGAGTCAGCAGTGCTAACCTCTGTGCCATTGTGCTGCCAGAAAGGCCAACATGTTAGCATGGTGCTGCCCCCTGTGCCCAACCAGGTCCAACGGGCTACATGGTGGTTCCGGTTGGCACTGTGGTTTCTGCTCCCGCATGCCCCACCATCTCTGCCCCCCTGGCCCCGTCGGTGGCTGGCACTGTGGGCCTCTGACCCTGGCGCCCATCCCTGCTGCCAGGGGTACCATTGGCTGGCACTGCCCTTGCCAGCGATACGCTCCGCGCCGACTGCTTGGCACCTACTGTGGGCATTGTCCTGGGTGACCTGCCGACGGGTGATAGCCGAGTGAGGGGGGTATGGCAGTGGTTGGTGTGCTGGGGTACGGGCACGCATACGGCCGGTGTCACTCTGCACAACCAGGGACTAATGTGGGTGGTCAGCAAGATGGCTGCCTTGCAGGCCGCGGCAATGGCGGTCCGTGACCGGACAACGCCGCAGTCTGGTGGGGGGGGGGGGTCACTCAGCCTGCTCCCCTGTCATGCCCCCCCTCCCCAGGCCCTGGCAGGGCCCCCCCCCCCCCCCCCCCCCCCACACCCCAGCCAGCCCGGGCGGTGTCCAGCCCTGCAGCACATGGTCGCGCCTCTCTGTGTCCTACGTCCTGTCTTCCTCCCTCATCAGCCACGATACCGGTTTCACGATTTTTGAAAGCGCAAGTGAACCGTGCCATGGGGAGCCCGGCCATCGGAGGCGGAGAATCGCGGAGGCCCCCAGGAATACCGGAGAAGGCCCACTAATGACATGCAAACGGTGTTTACTGTACCTGCGTTCCAGACCGCATTGACGCCGCTGTCGAGGTGACGGGAAATTGCAATTTGGCGTCAAATAAGCTTTTCTGATCCCTATTTGAGCCTGGTGTTGTGGTTCAGAAGGCAGCAGGGGAATTCCAGCTAGTAGCTGTGAAACATTTTTAGGTCATTATATTCATTTTGAGAAAGTAGCTGACTTGTCTCCCAGAGCTGTTGTTACCCAATTACACCTTCACAAGATGCCATGCTCCGCCACCCAGAGGGTAAGTGAGGAGGTCCAAAGGCAGTATAAAACTCCACAAAGCAAACGCTTCAGCCATCAAAACAAGGTCATTGTCCTTCCAACTGGTGGCAAAAGAGCCTATAGTAAAAACATCTATCATTAGTGTTGCGCCAGTAAGCATTATTTGTCTGCACTGGATGCTGCTGGAGTTTGGTGAAACAGGGAGTTAGGTGAAAGGGTGCCGAGCGGAGAGAGTTGGTCCTGTGAGGGACACATCCACTTGGGTAGCGGAGAAACAACCCAAGAGAGGCGTCACAGGGGAATGTTAAGTTCATTGGCTGGTAGGTAACTGCTCATTTGCATTACCTATTCTTTTTTATTTTATTTATTTATTTTTTAAATTTAGAGTACCCAATTAATTTTTTCCAATTAAGGGGCAATTTAGCGTGGCCAATCCACCTGCTCTGCACATCTTTGGGTTGTGGGGCCGAAACCCATGCAGACACGGGGAGAATGAGCAAACACCACACGCACAGTGATCCAGAGCCGGGATCGAACCTGGGACCTCGGTGCCGTGAGGCAGCAGTGTTAATCACTGCGCCACCGCGCTGCCCATGCATTACCTATTCTAAGTTGCTTTCGGATTAAAGATAAAAGGCAGTCACGTCGTCGAGGTCCCAGGTTCGATCCCGGCTCTGGGTCACTGTCCATGTGGAGTTTGCACATTCTCCCCGTGTTGGCGTGGGTTTCGCCCCCGCAACCCAAAGATGTGCAGGATAGGTGGATTGGCCACACTAAATTGCCCTTTAATTGGGAAAAAAATGAATTGGGTATTCTAAATTTATTTTAAAAAAAAAAAAAATTTTTTATAAAGATAAAAGGGAGAGATATTTTACAAATTGCAAAAACTAAAAACCAGTTAAAAAAAAAAATCCAAAAACAATTGAATAAAATAAAGATTCAGTGCCAGGCAATGTGTTGTACCTGCATTTATTCCCCCAGGGAAGAGTGATCATAGCATTCTAGAATTTCAAATTTGGTTTGAGGGTGAGAAGCTGGAGTCCCATACTAGCGTTCCGGAGTGAAACAGAGGGAATTACATCGGCATGAGGACAAATCTGGCCCTAGTGGACTGGGCAGGAAGACTAAAAGGTAGGACAGTTGATGAGAGCAGCAATTGTTTAAGGAGATATTCAATTCCTCCCAACTACAATATATTCCCGGGAGGAAGAAAGATTGTAAGAGGAGGAAAAACATCCGTGGCTAAGCAAGGAAGTTAAAGATTACATAAAGGCAAAAACTAAGGCATATCATATTGCAAAGGCCAATGGCAGGCTGGAAGAACTTAAAGATCAACAAAGGGTTACTAAAAAGGTAATTAAAAGAGCAAAGGTAAATTATGAAAGAAAACTAGAGCAACATATACAGAAGGATCGGAAAAGGGAAGAGAGTAGCTCAAGTCAATGTTGGTCCCTTGGAGAATGAAACTGAGGAGTTGATAGTGGGGAACACAGAGTTGGTGGAGCTGCTAAATCAATATTTTGCCTCAGAATCCAACAAGCGGGAAGGAATTGGGGCGTCAAACCAAATCTGAGGAGGACTGCTATTGTTGGGGGGTGGGGGGTGCATCTTTTTGAGTGCTTCCATTGCAACTGAAGGAGGCTCATTCAAGCACATTGCTGCACAAGGTTAAATGCGCCATTGCAACAATCACATCCCTTTGATTTGTTGCATCTGATGAAGGGTTTTGCTACCTGCTGGTCTACAGTTGCAGTGGAGGACTTAGACACAAAATATCGCCTTTCTTTCCTACTTTCAGATGCTGACTAGCCGATGTGTACTTGCAACATTTCCTGATCTTAATTCACGGTACCCTTCGTACTGCACAAAGACATATGTGGGAGGATAAAGCATTACTCAACTCGCAAGGTGTGGTGAAGTTTGTTTCTTTTGGGTAGTGTCAATACATTCCAATGAACTTTATAGGCACTTACAAACATGCCAAAACCATATTTTGCAATAGTCTTAGCAGTTCCACATGAACTCCTCAAATCTACAGGGAACAATTGGCTAGTTTTTGCTTGCCACAAATGGATTGGAGAAGGCCATTCTATTTGCACAAAAAAAAGCAATTTTCACTGCCTGAATGCACCCTTTTAAGAATATTAAATGGTTCTGTGGAAGTCGTTGTGAGGTTCAGTGACACAGATCTGCGGATTATATTTGGGTCTATTGGAAAATTCAATAGCATTGCATTTTCGGAGCATCTGCCAAATTCAGCAGTGGAAGAAATCATTGAGCGGCGCTCCAGGCTCAGAGAGAGCATCAGTCAAGCTCAGTTGGTTTCAGCAGGTGAATGGAGCTGATGTCTCTTGGCATGCTGGACTGAGAAGCTTGTGCTGAGAAAATGCTCCATGTTAAGGGAACAGAATCATAGAATCCGATATAGTAGAATCCTTACAGTGCAAAAGGAGGCCATTCGGCACATCGAGTTTGCACCAACGCTCCGAAAGAGCACTCCACTCAGGCCCACTCCTCCGCCCACCCTGCCCTATCCCCTTAACCCCATAACCTAACCTGCACATCCCTGGGCGCTAAGAGGCAATTTATCATGGCCAATCCACCTAACCTGCACATCCCTGGGCGCTAAGAGGCAATTTATCATGGCCAATCCACCTAACCTGCACATCCCTGGGCGCTAAGAGGCAATTTATCATGGCCAATCCACCTAACCTGCACATCCCTGGGCGCTAAGAGGCAATTTATCATGGCCACTCCGCCTAACCTGCACCACCCTGGGCACTAAGGGGCAATTTAGCATGGCCACTCCACCTAACCTGCACCACCCTGGGCACTAAGGGGCAATTTAGCATGGCCAATCCACCTGACCTGAACACCTTTGGACTGTGGGAGGAAACCGGAGCACCCGGAGGAAACCCACGCAGACACGGGGAGAACGTACAAACTCCACACAGACAGTCACCCGAGGTCGGCATCGAAACCGGGTCCCTGGTGCTGTGAGGCAGCAGTGCTAACCACTGAGCCACCGTACCGCCCTAAAAAGCACCAGGATTAATCCCCTTTCATAGTTGTGCAGCTCTTGTTGACCAAGCACAAAGTGGAAGTGAAGTTGACCCAATATCCTTATCACGTCAGCTAAAATCGGTAGTGGCGACGTTTTAACTTGGTGAGGGGGAAGTAAGATGCGGGAAAAAAGAACAACTGTAGTGAAGGGGAGCAAGACTTTTACCCCCCTCTCAGGATGTCACTGACCCTTGCCATTGGCAGAACCGGACAGGTGCAGCTTAGCTGCGAGTATCTTACTCAAAGGTCATTCCTCATGTTTTAACCTAGGTAGGAGACATCAGCAAGCTGTGCAACAATGGAACCCGATCTTGTCTTTATTCAGCTTTGAAATATAGCCAATAATCAATCAGCTCTTGAATTGGAATAGTTTTATCTTCAGTAATTCTTGCGCTTCAGCATCTTATTGTCACGACGATTTACTTTACCAGGGCTGTTTATACTCACCGGCAACAGCTGTTTTATATATGCACATTGCTTCATTATTCTACTCGATAAAGATGTTTGAATTCAAGACTTAAAAGCAGAGAGCAAGGTTTACCAGTGCAACATCCTTCCAATTCCTTCACTTACCATTCTTCGGCTTCCACAAGTAAAACTACAATCTAGGGCATATTTATATTGGACCCTCTTCAAGCACATGAATTGAAACACATGGGGCGTCATTCTCCGACCCCCCAGCGGGTCGGAGAATGGCCGTTGGCCTCCGTGAATCCCGCCCCCCGCCGGTTGCCGAAGTCTCCGGTACCGGATATTCGGCGGGGGCGGGAATCGGGCCGCGCCAGTTGGCGGGCCCCCCCGCTCGATTCTCCGGCCCGGATGGGCCGAAGTCCCGCCAATAAATTGCCTGTCCCGCCGGCGTAAATTAGAGTACCTATTTACCGGCGGGGCGATCTGGCCCCGGGGGGTGCCCCCACGGTGGCCTGGCCCGCGATCGGGGCCCACCGATCCGCGGGCGGGCCTGTGCCGTGGGGGTACTCTTTCCCTTCCGCCTCCGCCACGGTCTCCACCATGGCGGAGGCGGAAGAGACTCTCCCCGCTGCGCATGCGCGGGAAACTGTCAGCGGCCGCTAACGCTCCCGCGTATGCGCCGCCCCGACATGTCATTTCCGCGCCAGCTGGCGGGGCACCAAAGGCCATTTCCGCCAGCTGGCAGGGCGGAAATCCCTCCGGCGCCGGCCTAGCCCCTCAATGTTGGGGCTCGGCCCCCAAAGATGCAGAGCATTCCGCACCTTTGGGACGGCGCGATGCCCGTCTGATTGCCGCCGTTTTGGGCGCCAGTCGGCGGACATCGGCCATTTGGGGAGAATTTCGCCCATGATGTTCATCCTGTGGGAAGTCAACAAGGAGCACAAACTGTTGATCAGCCAGCACATGCAATAACTATGGGCCCTGACAAAACTCCGACAACAGCATTGAACACTTGTGCTTCAGAACTTGCCGCGCCCCTAGCCAAGCTGTGCCAGTACAGCTACAACACTGGCATTTACCTGCTAATGTGAAACATTGCCCAGGTATGTCCTATACAGAAGAGCTCTGACAAATCCTAACCCAGCCAATACCCACCCCATCAGTCCACTCTTGATCATCAGCAAAGTGATGGAAAGGGTCATCAACAGGGCTATCAAGTGGCACTTGCTTAACAATAATCTGCTCACTGACGCTCAGTTTGAATTCTGCCAGGACCGCTCAGCTCCTAACCTCATTGCAGCCTTGGTCTAAACATGGGTAAAAGAGCAGAACTCCAGAGGTGAGGTGAGAGTGGCTGCCCTTGACATCAAGGCAGCATTGGACTGAGTGTGGCATCAAGGAGCCCTAACAGAAATGGAGTCAATGGGAATCAGGGGGGAAACCCTTTGCTCATTGGGGCCATACCTAGCACAAAGGAAAATGGTTGTTGTTGGAGGTCAATCATCTCAGTACCAGGACGTCCCTGCAGGACTTCCTCAGGGCACTGTCCTCAGCCCAATCACCTTCACCTGCTTCAACAATGACCTGCCTTCCATCATAAGGTCAGAAGCGGCGGTTGCCGCTGATCATTGCACAATATTTCACTATTTCTGACTCCTCAGATACTGAAGCAGTCCATGTTCAAATGCAGCAAGACCTAGTTAATATCCAGGCTCGGGCTGACAAGTGGCAAGTCACATTTACATCTCACAAGTGCCAGGCAACAACCATCTCCAACAAGAGAGACAAAAAACATCCCCCCTTGACATTCAATGGCATTACCATCACTGAATCCCCCACTATCAACATCCTGGATATTATCATTGACCCAAAACTTAACTGGACTAGCTATATAAATAATGTGGCTACAACAGCAGGTCAGAGGCTAGGAATCCTGCAGCGAGAAACTCATCTCCTGACTCCCGGAAACCTGTCCACCATCTACAAAGCGCAAGTCAGGAGTGTGATGGAATACTCTCCACTTGCCTATACAAGTGCAGCTTCAAGAAGCCTGACACCATCCAGGTCAAAGCAGCCGCTAGATTGGTGCCCAATCCACAAACATTCACTAATCCTGCCACCGATGCATTGCATCCACAAGATGCCCTACAGGAACTCACCAAGGCTCCCAAGGCAGCACCCTCCAAACCATGATTTCTACCATCTAGAAGGACAGCAGATTCATGGCAACACCATCATCTGGAAGTTCCCCTCCAAGCCACTCAACATCCTGACTTGGAAATATATTGCCATTCCTTCACTGTCTCTGGGTCAAAATCCCGGGACTCCCTCCCCAACAGTACAGTGGGTGCAATGGTTCAAGAAGGCAGGTCACTGTCGTGATCTCTATGTGTGCATGTACACAAGGGGTTAATGTGTCATCAGTAGCACCACATGATTGGTAGAGGGCCGGACCAACAGGAGTATAAAAGGCAGCCACATTGGGTCTCTCTCTCTCTCTTGGGTGCACTGTGATCAAAGCAACAGCAGACTAGTTTAGATGGCTAGTGGAGTTAAGTATTGTTACCATAGTTAGGTCTTGTTAACCTTATCACTAGTATCAAAGTTAAAGTAAAGAACTCATGTAAATATTGTTGTAGTTACTCAATAAACCTTTTGTTACTACTGGAAGAGTTCGAATCTTCTTCCTCGGGATTCAGAATACCTCATCACTAACCAAGGATTGAGTAGCACATGTTACCGACCACACAGGTAACAAAACAGTCACCACCACCTTCTGGCAGGCAATTAGGAATGGACAATAAATGCTGGGATAGCCAATGAATCTCACATCCCTTGAATTAATTTTTCAAAACTGCCTTTGAAAAGACTGAATAGCAAAATGGCCCCAAGCTATTTGGATCATAATGTGCTTATTTTTTGAGACGGTAAGCACATTATTTACTTCAAATATGACTCACTGGGATCTCAGCCAGGCGATAACAAAAGGCTGCGATTTTCCAAATCATGAAGCAGACCGGGAGCATCGGAAATTGTTTGGCTCCCGGAACAAATCCTGGCTCCTGGAATTCCCCCAAGATAACAGAGTTTGCGACAGGCACAACATGACCGGAGAATCGTCCCCATAATTTCTTTAGTCACCTCTAGAGCAAAGGGGGGAAAGGTAAACTAATCGTTTCCTTTTTAAAGGCTTGCTGCTGGTTTGTTTAAATTTCATTCACTCGATTCAAGGGTAAGCACATCTTACATAAAAATATAAACGTCCCGGGCAATACGATGTAGCACCTTCGAATTGTCTGTGACAATTGATGTGTTGGGTGCTTTGGATCCGTGGAACACATCCAGGCCATCAACACTGAAAATAGTACAACACTATTTTATTAAGTTAGAAACTGTTGAACATACTTTCACTGTGGGTTAACACGATGTTAGATTAAACTAAAGACCTATGCCTGTCCTAACCAGTCTATGCACTCAGCACATGGTGAAGATCTGTGCTGTAAGCTGTAAGCTCTGTCCTTCTGAGAGGCTGCATCCCGAATGAGCGGGAAAACTGATGCCCCCTGTCTTTATAGTGAGTGTGCTCTAACTGGTGATTGGCTGTGGTGTTGTGTGTGTTGATTGGTCATGCTGTGTGTCCATCAGTGTGTGTGTCTGCACCATGATATACTGGTGTATATTATGACAACTATGTAACTCAGATATGTTAGGACATTGTTTTTCAAAGTGGGGGTCGCGACCCGCGGGTGTTGAAAAACGCATCGCCAAAAATGATCCCCGAAGATCACCCAATCTTTTTTTCCATTTTCTCTCTGGGTAGATTTTTGCTGATCCTGTTGAAAGAAAAATGTGCACATTCATAAAGTTAAATTTAATACCTAGCCAATACGCCAATACAACGTTTTATTATCTAATGTTTGGAATGGCTGTGGAATCAACACTGGTGCAACGTCGGGCAGCATGGTGGCACAGTGGGTTAGCACTGCTGCCTCACGGCGCCGAGGTCCCACATTCGATCCCGGCTCTGGGTCACTGTCCGTGTCGAGTTTGCACATTCACCACATGTCTGCGTAGGTTTTGCCCCCACATAGAACATACAGTGCAGAAGGAGGCCATTCAGCCCATCAAGTCTGCACCGGCCCACTTAAGCCCTCACTTACACCCTATCCCCGTAACCCAATAACCCCTCCTAACCTTTTTGGACACTAAGGGCAATTTAGCATGGCCAAGCCACCTAAGCGGCACATCTTTGGACTGTGGGAGGAATCCTGAGCACTCGGAGGTAACCCACCCGGAGGAAACTCCCAGACACGGGGAGAACGTGCAGACTCCGCACAGACAGTGACCCAGCCGGGGAATCGAACCTGTTACCCTGGCGCTGTGAAGCCACAGTGCTATCCACTTGTGCTACCATAAGCCAAAAATATGCAGGGTAGGTGGATTGGCCACGTTAAATTGCCCCTTAATTGGAATAAAATAATTGGGTACTCTAAATTTATGAAAAGAAAACACTGGTGCAACTTACATACAGGTCTGGTTCAGTTCGGTTTATATCACGCATTTTGTAGAAGGCGGCATGACGATGAGAATCTTTCAGACGATGACACCGCTAGCACGAGGACTTTTGATGTGGAGTGCTAGGCTTTGCACTGCCTCATGTAATTCAAGTTCCGGGCACAATCCACCCCCCCCCCCCAGTTACGGAGCACTTTAGCGTGGCCAATCCACCTACCCTGCACATCTTTGGTTTGTGGGGGCGAAACCCACGCAGACACGGGGAGAGTGTGCAAACCCCACACGGACAGTGACCCAGAGCCGGGATCGAACCTGGGACATCGGCGCCGTGAGGCAGCAGGGCTAACCCACTGCGCCACCGTGCTGCCCCAATTATATAAATTTTAAATGCATAGAAGTGAAGATAGGCTCACCTAAGTAGTAAGTGAATATGGTGTGGGTCTCGAGAGATGGCCACTGGGTACAAATGGATTGCCGGAGAAAAAGTTTGAAAAGCACTTTGTGCCAAAGTTGTCGGCTGGTTGAAAGAATTTGAAAAAAAAACCTTACCCGCTCTGTTTATTGCATACCTGCTTCAAGAGAAACACTTGTATTGTTAGCATGCATTAGAATTGCTTTTGCCAGGCTATTTCTGTATTTTAAGTATCTTCCAATACTGCTTTCCATTATTCTTGGGCTGCTGTTGCTCTTTACGTAGCACAGTGTATGATAATTCCTTTGTGTGTAATTTAGATCAGGAACTTTGAGCCCACGAGGAGCTAACGAATGGAGCTGCAACAGTGCCAGTAATGGTGTTTTGTCTGCATCCGTCACTAACTCAAGCTTAGACTTATCCACACATACCTGGGATTGTTGGAGGTGAACTCGTGGAAATGTTATTTCCTCTATTTCAGTGCACATCCTGTCAAAGAGTTGTAACATAGGATGATCTGCAGGCAAAAATCTGGAGCAGGGTCAACAGAAGGTTAAACTTTCATGTTACCTGTTCTTGCTATGTCATTGCAGAAGACCGTATTGGGCAGCCTGCATTGCTTGTAATAGCCAATATTGGCCGCACTTTCCCCATGGAAAGAAAATCTCTTCCTGGTGTCCTGGCCAATATTTATCCATCAACCAACATCACAAAACCAGATAATCTGGCCATTGTCTCATGGCCTCTTGTGGGACCTTAATTGCTGAGAGCAAAATCGTCTGTTTCCTAAAGTATTGCATTAACCGCACATCAAAAGAGCTTCATTGGCTGTGAAGTGCTTCAAGATGTCTGGAGGATGTGCAGAACCCCCTATGCATTATATCAACGCAGGTCTCCCTTTCAGAAAGGAGGCATAACTAGCCTGGACACAGAGGGGAGGAGTTTTCCCTTCTACAGACTGAATCAATCGGCGGATGCTTCTGCTGGAGAGAAGAACGGCCGAAGACGGGAGATCAGCTCATTCATTATGCAGCCTGGAGGAGCACGTCGAATCTCATTGCGGGGCAGGCAGGAATTGATTTGCCCTCGCACCACCTCATAGGCTCCGATGTCTGGGCGCCATTTATGAACCGCATCTGGACAGCCATTCATTCACTCTGCTCCTTGACCCCCCACCCCACCCCGTCCCTGCCTCAGTCTTATCCCTGTGCCCAGCTTGGGCAGCATAAGTGACAGGCAGCTGATATCTCTCAGTGGCAGTGTGAAAGGAAGGTGAAAGCAGCACTCACTGACCAGGAAGGTGTCCACCTGGCCAGGTGCCCACAACTTAGGTACAATTGTGAAACTGGGAATTCTAAATTTCTGCTGGCTGGGGCATTAAATTTGGAGGGGAGACAAGATTTTGGTGCATCGGGCTTTTAATGAGCATTCATGAGATGATATGGGGTTCCCGACAGATATCCACAGTCGAGGCAACATGTTACCATCAGGTGAGTAGTCCGTGAAAGGCTCCCCTCTTTTCCCTTTCCTCATGTGACGCACCAGGGCTTTTGCTTCGGACAAGGATATTCCTTACCACTTTTAATGTGCACATAACCGTTAATGTGCTGTAATTACAAAGGACTAGTTAGGCAGACTTTATCAAAGAAAGGTGTTAGGTTTATGATGCACGATCAATGACCACTAAAGCGAGGTTGTAGTCCAACTGAAGACTTTAATAAGCTAGATGTTTCCCCCAGCAGCTCAGGTACAGAATGAAGGCTGCTGGGGCGGCACGGGCTCTTATACCCCGCCTAGCAGGGCGGAGCTACCATACAGTTTGACCAATGGGAAACATACACTATCTACCAATGGTGTTCCAGCATTACCAGGTACCGTAATATCTCTACAGAGACTACCACATTCACCCCCTGTTAAAAACGAGTCCGGCGGGGGTGGTGGCCTGACATTACAGCATGGTAACGTGGTAGAAATTATAGTTATGGAGGTACCGTAATACCTCCGTACAGTGTTTTGTAACTATTTACAATTCCATTTAATATTTACAATTTATGATTCATAATTAAATATACACTTTAAAATGAAGCAATCAGTCGATCCGGGGCCCTGGTCGTCCTCCATGATCGTCGAAGCTTCGGTGGTGACTCCGGTGGAGGCTCGGGCGTCTGTGACTCTGGGAGCGTGGCCTCGATCCCTATGGCAGCTTTGACACCCCTAGACGGCACTGATGGGGAAAGCGGTTGACCTGGGAAGGGAGCGTCTGCGGGGTGCGTCGGTGGGTGGGGGGGCCTAGGCGGGGCCGGCGGAAGGACCGACCCTCCTGTAAGGTGCACAGGTGGAAGGGAGGGTGGGACTGGTAGCTGGGGTGTGCGTGGGGTTCCGGCGGGCGGCAGGTCTCGTAGGGAGACGTAGGCGTACTGGGGGTTAGCGTGGAGAAGATGGGCCCTCTCGACCAACGGGTCCGACTTGTGCACCCGCACGTGTTTTCGGAGCAGGATGGGTCCGGGAGCTGCCAGCCAGGTCGGGAGCGAGGTCCCAGAGGAGGACTTCCTGGGGAAGACAAGGAGACGTTTGTGAGGTGTCTGGTTGGTTGTGGTACAAAGCGGTGACCGGATGGAGTGGAGGGGATCTGGGAGGACTTCCTGCCAGCGGGAGACTGGGAGGTTCCTGGACCGTAGGGCCAGTAGGACGGTCTTGCAGACCGTTCCGTTCTCCCTCTCTACCTGTCCGTTACCCCGGGGGTTGTAACTGGTCGCCCTGCTCGAGGCGATGCCCTTGCTGAGCAGGAATTGACGCAGTTCGTCGCTCATAAAGGAGGACCCCCTATCACTATGTATGTCAGCGGGGAACTCAAACAGTGCAAAGATGCTATGGAGGGCCTTGATGACGGTGGTTGCGGTCATGTCGGGGCAGGGGGTGGCGAATGGGAACCGGGAGTACTCGTCAATCACGTTCAGGAAGTACGTGTTGCGGTCGGTGGAGGGGAGGGGGCCTTTGGAGTCCATGCTGAGGCGTTCAAAGGGACGGGAAGCCTTTATCATGTGCGCTTTCTCTGGCCGGTAGAAGTGCGGTTTGTACACCGCTCAGATTTGGCAGTCCCTGGTGGCTGTCCCGACCTCCTCGATGGAGTAGGGCAGGTTGCGGGTCTTGATAAAGTGGAAAAAGCGGGTGACCCCCGGGTGGCAGAGGTCCTCGTGGAGGACTCGGAGGCGGTCCACTTGTGCGGTGGCACATGTGCCGCGGGACAGGGCATCAGGAGGCTCGTTTAGCTTCCCGGGACGATACAAGATCTCGTTGTTGTAGGTGGAGAGTTCGATCCTCCACCGCAAAATCTTATCGTTTGTTATCTTGCCCTGCTGTGTATTATCGAACATGAAAGGAACCAACCATTGGTCAGTGAGGAGAGTGAATGTCCTGCCGACCAGGTAATGCCTCCAATGTCGCACAGCTTCTACTATGGCCTGGGCCTCCTTTTCGACTGAGGAGTGGTGGATTTCGGATGTATGGAGAGTACGTGAGAAGAAGGCAATAGGTCTGCCCACTTGGTTGAGGGTGGCCGCCAGAGCTACGTCAGACGCGTCGCTCTCGACCTGGAAGGGGAGGGACTCGTCGATGGCGTGCATCGTGGCCTTTGCAATGTCCATTTTGATGCGGCTGAAGGCCTGGCGGGCCTCTATCGACAGGGGAAAAGCTGTGGATTGGATCAGGGGAAGGGCCTTGTCCGCATAGTTGGGGACCCACTGGGCATAGTAACTGAAAAACCCTAGGCAGCGCTTCAGGGCCTTGGATCAGTGAGGGAGGGGGAACTCCATAAGAGGGCGCATGCGCTCAGGGTCGGGGCCTATAACTCAATTTCGTACTACGTAGCCGAGGATGGCTAGGCGGTCGGTGCTAATCACGCATTTGTCCTTGTTGTATGTAAGGTTAAGGATCTTTGCGGTCTGGAGGAATTTTCGGAGGTTGGTCTCGTGGTCCTGCTGGTTGTGGCCGCAGATGGTGACATTATCGAGATACGGGAATGTTGTCCGTAAACCGTACCGGTCAACCATTCGGTCCATCTCACACTGGAAGACCGAGACCCCGTTGGTGACACTGAAGGGAGCCCTTAAGAAGTGATAGAGCCGCCCATCTGCCTCGAAGGCAGTGTATTTGCGGTCACTAGTGCGGATGGGGAGCTGGTGGTAGGCGGACTTGAGATCCACCGTGGAGAAGACCTTGTACTGCGCGATCCTGTCCACCAGGTTGGATATGCGGGGGAGAAGGTACGCGTCCAGCTGCGTAAACCTGTTGATGGTCTGGCTATAGTCGATGACCATCCTATGCTTCTCCCCGGTCTTTATCACCACTACTTGAGCTCTACAGGTACTGTTGCTCGCTTCAATGACTCCTTCCCTCAGTAGCCTTTGGACCTCTGACCTAATAAAGATCCGATCCTGGGCACTGTACCATCTGCTCCTGGTGGCGACGGGTTTGCAATCCGGGGTGAGGTTCGCAAACAGGGAAGGCGGGTCGACCTTAAGGGTCGCGAGGCCGCAGACAGTGAGGGGGGTATAGGGCCGCCGAATTTGAAAGTTAGACTTTGGAGATTACACTGGAAGTCTAAACCTAGGAGTGTGGCCGCGCAGAGGTGGGAAAGGACGTAGAGCCGGTAATTTTTAAACTCCCTTCCCTGGACTGTGAGGTTTGCTACACAAAACCCCTTTATCTCTACTGAGTGGGAACTGGAGGCCAGGGAGATTTTTTGATTAATGGGGCGGATGAGGAGAGAACAGCGCCTTACCGTGTCGGGGTGTATGAAGCTCTCCGTGCTCCCAGAGTCGATTAAGCAGGGCGTCTCGTACCGTTGATTAGTACTGTCGTTGTAGCAGTTGAGAGTGTTCAAGGCCGGGACTGATCCAGAGTCACCGAGGCTAATCTCAGCAGTTGAGTGTTCTGTTCGGGCGGTGTGTGGTCAGCCGAGCTGGGGTCCTGGGAGTCCATCCAAGATGGTGGCTCCCATTGGTCGGACATGGCTGGGGGTGCACAAAATTGCGGCGCCCATCCATCGAACGTTGCGTCCGCGGGACAAACTGGCGGCACCCGGGGGCCACACATGGCCCTGGAGTAGGAAGATGGCGGTACCCGCTGGCCGCAGGGGGACCTTGGAGAGGTTTGTTGTGGCGGTCTGCATTCGCTGCCGGAGACCGCGGCGACCGCACGGGCCTGGCATACCACTACGAAATGGCCCTTTTTACTGCATCCGTTGTAGGTGGATGCGCGGGCCGGGCAGCGCTGCCGGGGGTGCTTGGCCTGCCCACAAAAGTAGCAGCGGGGCCCCCCGGGGTTGCCAGGCTGCCTTGCAGCACAAGCTTTTGGGGGAATGGGGGATGTCTCGGGGATGGCTGCGGAGGGGTTCCACGCTACCCAGGGGGCTGCCGCGCGGTCGGGAATGTAAGCGCGGGCATTTCGGGAGGCCACATCCAGGGAGCCTGCAAGGGCCCATGCCTCCTTGAGGCCTAGGGTGTCTTTTACCAGCAATCGCTGGCGGATCTGGGAGGACAGCACACCTGCCACGAAAGCATCCTGGATCAAGAGTTCTGTGTGGTCGCTCACCGAAACTTGCGGTCAGCTGCAGTTTCTCCCCAACACCAGGAGGTAGAATTCTTCCAGCGATTCCCCAGGGATTTGTCGCCTCGTTGCTAGCAGATACCGGGCGTAGACCTGGTTTACTGGGCGGATATAATGTCCTTTTTAGCAGCTCTATTGCCGCATCGAAGTCTTCCGCGTCCTCGATGAGGGTGTACATTTCCGGGCTCACCCTCGAGTGCAGGACTTGCAATTTCTGACCTCACGTGGTGTGTTTTCGGCCGTTCCGAGATATCCTTTAAAACACGCCAGCCAGTGCTTGAAGATTGCCGCTGAGTTCGCCGCGTGGGGGCTGAGTTGCAGACACTCCGGCTTGATTCGGAGCTCCATCCTTTTAAATCTAGCTTATTAAATTGATGCACGATCAATGACCACTAAAGCGAGGTTGTAGTCCAACTGAAGGCTTTAATAAGCTAGATGCTTCCCCCAGCAGCTCAGGTATAGAATGAAGGCTGCTGGGCGGCATGGGCTCTTATACCCCGCCTAGCAGGGCGGAGCTACCATACAGTTTGACCAATGGGAAACATACACTATCTACCAATGGTGTTCCAGCATTACCAGGTGCCGTAATACCTCTACAGAGACTACCACAGTTTATTCCACTAAAAAAATGCCCACGGTAAAGTATTAAAAATACACCCCAACTCTAGCAAACACACATGCCTGAAAACCATACACACATGTGCTTGTTACAGAGTAATTAAAGCGCGCAGTGGTCCTCCAGAGAGTGAGTGGAAGATAAGGAAATGGCAGACGAATTGAAGAGATATTTTGCATCTGTCTTAACTGTAGAGGATATAATTAACATCCCAGAAATAATTGTGAATCAAGAGGAGAAAGGGAGGGAGGAACTTTAATCAATTCAATCATCAGGGTAACGGTACTGAGAAAACTATTAGGACTAAAAGTTGGCAAGTCCCCAGGACCTGATGGAATTCACCTGAGGGTCTGAAAAGAAGTGGCTGCTGTGATAGTAGATGCTTTGGTTTTGATTTTCCAAAATTCCTTAGGAAGGCCTCATCAGATTGGAAAATAATGAATGTAACTCCTCTGCTCAAGAAAGGAGGGAAACCTTTATTGCAGGGGTGATTTGAGGAAAGGAATTCTTAGTCAGATAGCACCTGGAGTATTGTATGTGGTCTTGATCTCCTTACCTATGGAAGGATATGCTGGCCATGAAGGGAGTGCAGTGAAGGTTCACTGGGATGTTGGGATGATTTGATGAGGAAAGATTGAGGGGTCTAGGCCTATATTCTCTAGAGTTTAGGAAAATGAGAGGTAATCTCATTGAGATGCACAAAATTCTTCCAGGGCTTGACAGGGTGGATGCAGGGAGGATCCTGGCTGGGGATGTCCGCAACCAGGAGACACAGACTCAGAATGAGGGGCAGGCCATTTTGGACTGAGATGAGGAGGAAGTTCTTCACTCAGAAGGGGGAGTTCTCCACCCCAGAGAGCTGTGGAGGCCCAGTCATTGAGCATGTTCAAAGCAGATGCTGACAGATTTCTAGATACCAATGACAACAAGGGATACAAGATAGTGAGCGAAGATGGCGTTGAAGTAGAAGATCAGTCATGATCTAGTTAAAAGGCAGAGCAGGCTCGAGGGGCCGAATGGCCTACTCCTGGTCCCATGTCCCTCTTATTATTCTCCTATCCTAACCTGTGCAGTTTTGGAATAATAAAGGAATTTTTGCCGGTTTGTTCTCTAATTCTTCAATATCAATGGGAACAGTGTTGGTGGCTTGCAGTCCATGTTGTGGCACAGGGGGCTGGATTCTGCTAAGTGCCGGCGCCAACATAGAATCCATGTGTTTCATGATGGGAAAATCGGTGCGAATCCCTCACCGATTCCGGTACTGGTAAGGTGCTAGCACTGACGCCATGCGAACACCCGTGGGTCGCACGGAGAACGGCCGGAGAATCGCTGGGTCCCGTGCCGCGCATGCACAGGGCTGAGTAGCTGCAGGCGCACATGCCTACGTCCCGATCGGTCACGGCAGAAAACATGGCGTCGGCACTTAGCAGACACCTAACCATGGACATCGAACCCGCCCACCCCAACCCCACAGTCCATCCCCCAGCACTAGCAGAAGCCCCCCCCCCCCCCGGCCAGCGACACAGATCCCGGCCAAGCGTGGCGGCGCTGGGCACTGTCCGCAGCTGGCACGTCAGGGTTCCGACCGCTGGGACCACACGTGGCCCTTGCCGTCGGGAACTCGGCCCGTCGGGGTCGGAGCATCACTGGTGGGCTGGCTGATGACATGGCAACGGCCTTGCGAATCCCCACGATGCCGATTTGCAGGGGGCAGAGCATCAGCAACCAGCGTCAAACTGGTGCTTGCCCCGGATCCGGTGTCGGAAGCCATTCTCCGCCCCATCGTCGATCCCGATTTCGGCGCCCAGGGTCTTTTTGGATGGATGGGTTTCCCACTCTACCACCTGGAGAGTGATTGAGGAATGCTTCCCCACCGATACTGATTGCCCTGTGTTAGACGTTTAGCTACTGTTGTATAAAGAGTCAAAGGTTTGATTTCACTTTAAAAGACTCTGCACAAAACTCTAACATCACATCACCTGACACAAAGGCCAATTGAACCTCTTTACATATCAGTGTCAATTATTGGATACTTAACATAAATGAGACAACTAATTGGAATGTCTCTTAACCCATTACCTAACACCCTGCAGCCAGTAAACACCCCAAGGGCATTAGGAGGTGGGTCTTCCAACCTCACTCAGGAGGAAGTCCCACCTCAGAGAGCTGCTGGGCATCGGATTGGGAGTGGTGGCCATCCTTGGTTTGGAAGCAGTTCCACCAATCTAAGCATCCAAATCGACAGAATCAGGCTGGTGCAGACGGGACTGGTGATCGGAAAAGGAGTGGAGACTGTTGGTTCCGGGCAGACTGACTACAGTGAATGAATGTTTGGAGGCAAAAAGAAAGGTTTAATCATTTAAAAAAAAGAATTTAGAGCATCCAATTAATTTTTTCCGATTGAGGGGCAATTTAGCGTGGCCAATCCACCTAACCTGCACATCTTTGGGTTGTGGGGGGGTGAGACCCACCCAAACACGGGGAGAATGTGCAAACTCCACACGGACAGTGACCCGCGATCGAACCTGGGACCTCGGCGCGGTGAGGCAGCAATGCTAACCACTGTGGCACCATGCTGTACAATATTCACCCCACCCCTCAAAGGGTTCTCCTGCCCCAGCCCCACATCTGGGCTGGGGTTTTTATACCTGTCAGGCTTCCCTTGTTAATGGGAAGCCCCGCCCCTTGAATGGGGAAGTTTCAAATTCTGGGGAGGCCACTCATCCCGTGACCTCCGTGCAGGGTGTAACGAGGGTGAGGGTGAGGGTGAGGCTTCCCCCGACCCAGCAGCAGGAACGCCATCTGAGGGATTTTATGGGCTACACAAACCCCCCTCCCCCTCCCCCTCCCCCTCCCCACCCCCACCCCCTCCACTCCAAAACCCCAATTTGCCATTTTTTCTACAAGCACCCTTGAATAACGAATAACAGCTCTATGAGAGCCACTGTCAACGTGTTGGTGAAAGTTTGACATATAGCAGCAATTCAATCTAGTAGGTCTCAATCAGAAGGCTATCTTCCACAATCAGGGTCCTCCGTCAAATCTTGCTCGTTCTGAGGATAAGCGATCTTTTAATCTATTCAGAATCCCAAACATTTCTGGCTATAAGTTCATCAATAATTCCAACTGACACAAAAAAAAAATCTCCAACTCACCTGGTAGGCATTCCGTCAAATGAAAAATGTGGCCACAGTGGTAGAACATTTGGATCACTTCTGTGCCGAGCCAAGTGCAACAATAAAAATGTTTTTTCCAACCTCTCTATGCAGAATGAGTTTTATGTGTCACTCCCAACATTTTGGCCACTTAGTCGTCCTTTTATGTGCCTGAATATTTCTCAGCCAATAGATCTCCGGGTGGAGGCTGGCAATTGACTGGAATTGGTGCTGAAAATCGAGGCAAGTGTGGATGAGTTGATTGTTTTGTCAGTCATACCTTCTTTGGTGTCAGACTCCAGAGACATTCGGGAATCTCGACTCCCAATCCCCACCCCTCAGGACAGGTGAGAGAGGGTCAGGACAGAGTCAAATCAGCAAATATGCAAGAACCAACCCCAACCCGTCGCAACTACACCTACTTCCAATTCAACCACAGTTGGATTTGGGGCATTCAACTCACCCGAGAGAGGCAGGTCAGTGACATCATATTTAACTGAGGCTTCATTCCTCAGATTTGCATTAAACACTGGCTGACATGGCTTCCCAGGGTTTGAGAAACATTGCAGCTGAAGGAAGGCAGGAGATGCCATACCCAGCAGCTAAATGCATTTTATGGCACTGCTTGTACGCCAGGAGGAGCAGAATTGCTTCCACTACCTCCACCCTACCCAAACGGGACTTGTATTGCAATTGGTAATTTCCAAGCCCTGGACCATTCTCCAATCTTTTCCCAGGAGCCTCTCTGCATCCTAATTGCCAGTCCGAAAACTGCCCAAACCAACCAGCAATTCCTCCCAGTTACCTGACAGGAAACAGAAGCACAAATGCTCAGCGTACCCTGTATTACATTCAACAGGTGATCCACGTTCATGGTCTTTCCTTTCCGGGTTTCCCGGCTACAAACAGCACCCCCCCCCCCCCCCCCCCCCCCCCCCCAGCCCCTGCTTTATCCCTGGCTCCTGCAAGTATCAGGGCCAACCACTTCAAAGGGGGAGCTTCAATGCATGCTCGGAAAATAGAAGCTAAATCGAGAGCAGCAAAAGGCAAGAGCTGCACTAATTGTTTCAACCTGGCTTGGCATCTAAAAGCAGCAAACACTTAAAGCAACATTCCTTCCTGGCTTTGTTTGAACGAATATATATGTTAAGGGTGATTTTGTTTACGACATGGGCAGTAATGATGAAGGAGTTGTTGCTGGTATAACACTGGGCTGTCCATGTGGGCGTTTAAACTTTCTTATTCCTGGCTGGCTCCTGGCTCTGTGTACTGGGAGCAGGAGCCTCCAAATGTTCAAGTTAAGTGGCCACTTGGAGGGAAAACCATGGGCTGGATTGCCCAGTCCCCCAGTAGCGTGTTTCTCGGCGGCGTGGCATTAGTTGGTGGTGGGATTCTATCTTTGCGCTGCTTGTCAATGGGATTTCCCATTGTAACTACCCCATGCCGGCGGGAAACCCACGGGAGGGGGTGTGCTGCTGGCGAGAAAAGGGAATCTCTACGGATGGAGAACTCCGGCCCATGTTTTGGGGCTTTCCAACGACTGTACATATCTGACATGTATTTTTCAACCTTCGCAAAAGCTGTATGGAAGGTAAAAGGTGAATAAAAGGAATGTAGCAGCAGTTGCCGATTCGGCCCATTTGAGCCTGCTCCGGCATTTGATAAGACCATGGCTGATCTCATTAAGGGCATAAAGTGGGGTAGATCAGATGGGTAAAGGATGCCTGCAGATGGGTGGCACGGTAGCACAGTGGTTAGCACTGTTGCTTCGCAGCTCCAGGGACCCGGGTGCGATTCCCGGCTTGGGTCACTGTCTGAGCGGAGTCTGCACGTTCTCCCCAGTGTCTGCGTGGGTTTCCTCCGGGTGCACCGGTTTCCTCCCACAAGTCCCGAAAGACGTGCATGTTAGGTGAGTTGGACATTCTGAATTCCCCCTCTGTGTACCCGAACAGGCGCCGGAATGTGGCAACTAGGGGATTTTCACAGTAACTTCATTGCAGTGTTAATGTAAGCCTACTTGTGACAATAATAAAGATGATTATTAATATTGGATAAATAGTGTGGAAGAGGTTTTTTGTAGGGGCAGGGGGAGGGGGTCTCAATTGAAAGATATGAGGGCCGTGTGGAGAGACAACCCGGGCAATAAAAATTAGAACTTCCTTTGTGGGACTCCGAGGAGCAATCTTATGGAACGAGATCAGGAAACCATTATGGGTTTTCTACCTGACATACTGTTAAGTCAGAAAAAAAAGTTCTGAAAGAAAATATTTTTAATATAAACACACCAACAGAAACCAGTATTTTTAAAGCACTGTGAAATTGTAAAATAAAGAAGCAAGTTGCTGAGCAGTCATGATTCTCTCAGAGCTCCATTGCTCAAAGGATCTTCTCTTAACTCCACTAGCTGATTGAAGTGGATGCCAGTTGGAGGAATCGCATGTAAAACAAATGAAAATATCACACCAGGTTTCAGTTAAATGCAGAGTGGTATTTAAATGACACAATGGCTTGTTGTATAAAGAGGAGACCACTTTATACAAGTCTAAGTATCCCACCAGCCAAACAGAACCCAACAATATATTCTGGTTCCCAAGCACTGGCTCTATCCCCACTGCATAGCAGCTGGAGAATTATATAAAATTCCACCTGGAACTATGAGATACTAACATTGCACCTAGCTTAGAGAGTAGATTAGAGACAGGCTAAAAGCAACTTACTGCGGATGCTGGAATCTGAAACAAAAACAGAAACTGCTGGACAATCTCAGCAGTTCCGACAGCATCAGTGGAGAGAGAAGAATGGAGCTAACGTTTCGAGTCTGGATGACTGAGTCACGCTCCACCTTTGCTATTGGACCTGCTGATATTGTGCAGCATTTTCTGTTTCCGTTAGAGACGGGATCTGTATTTGGTGAGACACCTGGCACTGGAGCATTGTAGCCAGGGCGGGGGGCAAGGGTAATGCAGGTACCAACGCTCGAGAAGGCGAGGTGGTATGCGGGTTTCACCGCAGAGGACTCAGATGAAGGCTTGACACATCAGGAGACAGAAGAAGGCTGCTGGGCGTACAAAGTGAAATACTTGGTGAGTTAGAAATCCTGCCAGAAAGCCAGCGAACAGTGTCAAGGAGCATGAAGGAGTCCGGCACCAACTTGACACAGGTCTTTGAACACAGTTTGGAATCCATCCTTCTCAGCATGGAAGAGCTGGCCAATGCTTTCAGCATACTGGTGAATCCGCACAATGGAGCCTCAGATGGCCAACGCCTCAGCTGTTGTTGGAGTGCACACAGCTCCCTCCAAAGTCCTGACCATTGCGGTGGAAACTCAGTCTGAAGTCACGCAAAGTTAGCTTGTTGTCATTCAGGCCGAGAGGGGTGGCACCACGGCTGGGATTACCAGCGTTCAAAGGGCCCCGCGGAGTGGCACAACAGTCTAGCGACGTGCCGTCTGCTGGATTAGTGGGTTTGCTGAGACTCTGTGCTGGGGTCAATAATTTGTGAGTTAGCTCAGGGAGATTGAAGAACAAAGTTATGGTCTGGAAGATCCAAAGAACAAGAACAAAGAACAAAGAAATGTACAGCACAGGAACAGGCCCTTCGGCCCTCCAAGCCCGTGCCGACCATGCTGCCCGACTAAACTACAATCTTCTACACTTCCTGGGTCCGTGTCCCTCTATTCCCATCCTATTCATGTATTCAGGCAGGCAGGTTCTCTCAGTTTCCTGAGCTAACTTTGGCAGAAGACCAGCAGAACCTAGAGAGGAATGCTGTAAACACGACCTCCGCCCAAACACACGCCGAATTTCAAAGTTTTTGCATTCATTTGGCTTCAAATCGCTAAATTCAATCTGCATTTGCCTGTCACTCCTCTAATCGATTGACGGTCCAATTGTGTATTGGATTGTCTTTTTTCCAGAAATGTTTGAAATGTAAATTGCACATGATTTCTTAAATACAATTCAGCTTCATACATATTCCTGTCTCTTCTCCGGGTGCTCCGGTTTCTTCCCACACGTCCCGAAAGACGTGCTTGTTAGGTGAATTGGACATTCTGAATTCTCCCTCTGTGCACCCGAACAGGCGCCGAAATGTGACGACTCGGGGCTTTTCACAGTAACTTTATTGCTGTGTTAATGTAAGCCTACTTGTGGCACTAATAAAGATTATTATTATTATGATGACGTGGGGGCCTTAATGACTAAGATAGCTCAGGCCTTCAATGTATTTCACCATCAGTTATGCAAACATCAGAATGCAAACCCAGAACAGTGGCGTCGACATCCTCACCCAGGGCTTATTTTGGACTTGGCGAGAGGTAGCAACCCTGAACTGAGTTCCAAGTTCTGCCAGTTCGATGTTAAAGGGGCACCGTTGCTGATATCCTCTTGTTTGTCTATTTTACAAACACAGTGATAAGAACCATTTGCAAATCAGATTGATGGCACTCTGGTACTCCATGTTACTGCAGTACAATGAATACAAAGCACCACTGATTCCACCCCATTCTCCAAGTGGAGGGGAACTACACTTCCATTGGGGTAAGTGTCACACACGGTGCTGCTCATTTTCAACTTGAACAAACACCACAGTAAACATTTTTTAAATTTAAAATTTAGAGTACCCGATTATTTTGTTTCCAATTAAGGGGCAATTTAGCGTGGCCAATCCACCTACCCTGCACATCTTTGGGTTGTGGGGGGTGAGACCCACGCAGACACGGGGAGAATGTGTAAACTCCACACGGACAGTGACCCAGGGGCGAGATTCGAACCCGGGTCCTCAGCGCCGTAGGCTGCAGTGTTAACCACTGTGCCACATGCTGCCCTCCACACCACAGTAAACATATCCAAAAATACTGGGGATGCTCAAAATCTGAAATAAAAACAGAAAATGCTGAAAAGAAAATGCTCAGCAGTCAGTGGAGAGAGAAACAGAGGCAGCATCTCAGCATTTCATATTTTTATATGAGAAATACCAAACCAAACTTGCAGGATATGCAAAAGTTGACTGCCAGGAAGAAATTTTTGATTTAAGCAGATCGCACGAGTTTAACTAATTTGGCTACTTCACTTTGGGGTTAAGGCCACTGCATGCAACACCTGTGCAACATGACCCAGTGGCAGAAGCCTGGCTCGTGAGCAATATAAAAACAGCTGGAGTCTCTTAAAATTACTCAGCAATGATGAAATAAACATTACGTTCGCATTTTGGACGAAATAGAATTGTGCTCGTGAGAATTCTATAGTGCAAGGTTTCTGGAGGCTGGAAGGAGTCCACACCGAGTTGTTAACTGAAATGATAGTTTTATTTTGATAAACTATTATGTGCCCTGCACAGAAGGTCCCTGTCGGATCTCCTCCCATCGGTACCAAAACTGGACAACTTTACACAAGAGCTAATTATGCATAGTTCAGAGATCACCGCCCCCGTAACAGGGGAGCTCATATTCGGCACGGTTAATGGGGAGTCTAATTGCTACCACCCCAGTGTAACCCCTGCTGGTTATGACAATGGTAGATATAAATACTTGTAAGAAAAGGGCGTAAAATGAGGTGGCTATGTCCCTTCCGGCACTTAACTGCCAATGGATTACTTTTGGCGTATAGCCAGTGTTGCTTCTTGGAGGCAAATACAGCATCCACCTTGGAGCCATTAAGGCCACATGTTATATATTTTTGCATTATCTGTAAATAACTAGGAACTAATGTGTTATGGATTGGTGTTCCAGGGGCCACATTTCACAGCTGCACCCGATCCATATGACATATGGATAAATGCAATGTGGGAACTTTCTATAGTGTAAGGCAGTATGACAATATTAAACAGAAAGAGTTCTGATCTTCCAAATCTTAAAGTGCGATTATCAACAATCAAAAGGTAACAAGAATGCATATCACTGCGCAAACAGCGACTGAGATAATTGACCAGTTAAATTGTCTGGTGGTTGAGGGATGAATATTGTAAAACAACTTCCCTTTGATAAAGTGACGTGGGCTCTTTGACATCCATTCAGAGAAATGGACCTTGGTTGAACACCGTGCTACGTTTTAAGATATTAACATACACATAGAATTTATAGTGCAGAAGGAGGCCATTCAGCCCATCGAGACTGCACCGGCTCTTGGAAAGAGCACCCTACACAAGGTCAACATCTCCACCCGATCCACATAACCCAGTAACCCCACCCAACACTAAGGGCAATTTTGGACACTAAGGGCAATTTATCATGGCCAATGCACCTAACCTGCACATCTTTGGACTGTGGGAGGACACCGGACAACCCGGAGGAAACCCACGCACACACGGGGAGGATGTGCAGACTCCGCACAGACAGTGACCCAAGCCGGAATCGAACCTGGGACCCTGGAGCTGTGAAGCAATTGTGCTATCCACAATGCTACCGTGCTGCAAAGCGATTTTGCCAGCATGGCAGGGAGAGTTTGAACTCAGTTTGACTGAGGGAGCAGAACTGAGAAAGGGCTGAGAGAGGGTTTGCTCAACTAATACCTGGAATAGGTGGGTTGTCTTATGAGGGAAGGTTGGACAGGTTAGGCTTGTATCTGCTGGAGATTAGAAGAGTAAGAGGCAACTTGATTGAAACCTTTCAGATATTAAGTGGCCGTGACAGTGTGGATGTGGAGAGGATGTTTCTTCTTGTGGGAGAATCTAGAACTAGGCGTCATTGTTTAAAAGTAATGCATCGCTCATTTAAGACTGTGATGAGGAAACATTTTTTTTATCTCAGAGGGTTCGGTGTCTCTGGAATTCTCTTCCTCAAGAGGCAGTGAAAACAGACAGTGGAATTCTTCATTTGCGAGACTAAGTGCTAACGCCGGGACTGAATCATGAGTGTTCTACATTCACATGTGGAGATGTTGGTGTTGAATTGGGGTGGGCACAGTAAGAAGTCTTACAACACCAGGTTAAAGTCCAACAGGTTTGTTTGGAATCACTAGCTTTCGGAGCATAACTCCTTCCTCAGGTGAGTTCACCTGATGAAGGAGCGACGCTCCGAAAGCTAGTGATTCCAAATAAACCTGTTGGACTTTAACCTGGTGTTGTAAGACTTCTTACTGTTCTACATTCACCAAAGCGGTGCCGTTCCGGAGCGATTCAGGTCCCGTTAATGAGCTAGCATTGACGCCAGGTAGAACTTGCGCAATTCCAATGCATGTCAACCCTCATCCCAGCCAAGATGATGGCACTGAATTGAATTGAATTGATTTATTATTGTCACATGTATTAGTACACAGTGAAAAGTCTTGTTTCTTGCATGCTGTACAAACAATGCATACCGTACATAGGGAAGGAAGGATAGGCTGCAGAATATAATGTTACAGTTATAGCAAGGTGTAGAGAAAAGATCAACTTAATACGAGGTAGGTCCATTCAAAAGTCTGATGGCCGTAGGGAAGAAGCTATTCTTGAGTCGGTTGGTACGTGGCCTCAAACTTTGGTATCTTTTTCCTGACTGAAGAAGGTGGAAGAGAGCATGTCCGGGGTGTGTGAGGTCCTTAATTATGCTGGCTGCCTTTCTGAGGCAGCGGGAATTACAGATAGTGTCAATGGATGGGAGGCTGGTTTGCGTGATGGACTGGGCTACATTCGCGACCTTTTGTAGTTTCCTGCGGTCTTGGGCAGAGCAGGCTCCATACCAAGCTGTGATACAACCAGAAAGAATAATTTCTGTAGAAGTTGGTGAGTGTCGTAACTGACATGCCAAATTTCCTTAGTCTTCTGAAAAAGTAGAGTCATTGGTGGGCTTTCTTAACTATAGTGTCGGCATGGGGGGGACTAGGACAGGCTGTTGGTGATCTGTACACCTAAAACTTGAAGCTCTCGACCCTTTCTACTTCGTTCCCATTGATGTAGACAGGGGCATGTTCTCCACTATGCTTCCTGAAGTCGATGACAATCTCCTTCGTTTTGTTGACATTGAGGGAGAGATTATTGTCGTCGCACCAGTTCACCAGATTCTCTATCTCATTCCTGTACTCTGTCTCGTCATTATTTGAAATCCGACCCACTACGGTGGTGTCATCAGCATATTTGAAAATCGAGTTGGTGGGGGATTTAGCCACACAGTCATAGGTGTATAAGGAGTATAGTGGGGGGCTGAGGACACAGCCTTGTGGGGCACCGGTGTTGAGGATGATCGTGGAGGAGGTGTTGTTGCCTATCTTTACTGATTGTGGCCTGTGGGTTAGAAAGTTCAGGATCCAGTCGCAGAGGGAGGAGCCGAGGCCAAGGCCACGGAGTTTGGAGGTGAGTTTCGTAGGAATGATGGTGTTGAAGACTGAGCTGTAGTCGATAAATAGGAGTCTGACATAGGTGTCTTTTTTATCTAGGTGTTCCAGGGTAGAGTGCAGGGCCATGGAGATGGCATCTGCTGTGGACCTGTTGCAGCGGTAGGCGAACTGGGGTGGATCAAGGCAATCCGGGAGGCTGGAATTGATTTGTACCATGACCAACCTTTCAAAGCACTTCATGATGATGGATGTCAGAGACACTGGACGATAGTCATTAAGGCACGCTGCTTGACTTTTTTTGGTACAGGGATGATGGTCGTCTTCTTGAAGCAGATAGGGACCTCAGATTGTTGTAAAGAGAGGTTGAAGATGTCTGCGAATAACCCCGCCAGCTGATCCGCGCAAGACCTGAGTGCCCGTCCGGGTAGCCCATCCGGGCCAGTGGCTTTCCGTGGGTTGACCTTCGAGAAGGCTGCTCTGACGTCTGCAGTGGTGATCTCAGATACAAGTTCATCCGAGGCTTCTGAGGTGGAGGACTCGCTCTCGCTGACCTCTTGCTCAAAGCGGGCATAGAATGCGTTCAGCTCATCAGGGAGGGGTGCGTTGGAGCCGATGATTTTCCACTGGTTGCGTTGAAGCATGCCCGTCCTCGTGATGGGTCGGCTGGGGTCAGAGGGTACCCAGGGGTGGTGGCCTGGGGAGGCACCTATGCAACCTGTGGCGCTAGGTTCACAGTGGGCAGTGAGCGGTGTGTGCAACCGGATAGCTGCCTTGCAGGCTACGACAATGGTGGTCCATGCCCAGCCACCCCGACCACATGGCCCACCTCCTGGCTGCACCCAATACTCCCCCCAGCCCTGGCAGAGACCCCCAGGCTAGCAGCACAACTGCCAGCACACTATAGCGATGTAGGGCACTCTCCGTACGCGCTCTCTCTCCCTGAGCAGCACAGCGCCTGTTTCCCGATTGTCAATACCACAAGTGAACCGTGCCATCGGCAATTCCTACTGGCGGAGGTGGAGCCTCACGGGTGACCTGGAGAATGCCGGGGCGGGCCAGTTAATGATATGCCAACGGTGTTTACTGTACAATTTGCATGGCCACGCCAGCGTACGGTGCAGAACGCATTGACGCCACTGTCGAGGGTCCGGACCATGGCATTCAGTTTGGCGTCTGGTGCCGTCCTTGATTTTCGGCTGGTGCGCGACTCTCAGCCCCATCGCATTTCACGATTCCGGCGCCTCTGGAAGGAGAATCCTGCTGAACTAGATAGATTCTTGATTAACAAGGGGGTGAGGCGGCACGGTGGCGCAGTGGTTAGCACTTCTGCCTCACGGCGCCGAGGACCCGGGTTCGATCCCGGCAACGGGTCACTGTCGATGTGGAGTTTGCACGTTCTCCCTGTGTCTGTGTGGGTCTCATCCCCACAACCCAAAAAGACGTGCAGGGGTAGGTGGATTTGCCACGCTAAATTGCCCGTTAATTGGAAAAACTAATTGGGTACTATAAATTTAAAAAGAAGAAACAAAAAGGGAGTGAAAGGCTACCTGTGGTCGGCAGGAATCTGGGGTTGAGGTTACATTCAGATGAACCGTGATCTTATTGAATGGTAGAGGGGTCGAGTGGCCTACTTCTAATTTGTTTACATGTTCGTATGCAATGCCTCATATGTTAGTACCCCCACCATTCCCTCAGTCTTCCAGTGCACTATCACTCTAGGGTGGAAGTAATGTGCCCAATTTCTCAATAATCTGCATTCTCTGATTTCAATGTAGGCCTGCCAACCCTCCAGGATGTCACTGGGGTCTCTGGAAGGTAAAGATTAATCTCCAGGTAACTGCTGCGAAAAAACACTGCCAAAAATAATGAAGGCATTAAATAAACTGGCCCGCCTGTATTTTGTTCCTGTTGAACATTTTCATCTATTTTCATACCTCTTGAGGATGGAGAAGTGAGGCTATTTGCCCAATAGCGAAGAATGACCAGAGAGCCTTTCAATTAGACATAGGCATAGAATTTACAGTACAGAAGGAGGCCATTTGGCCCAGCGAGCATCCACCGGCCCTTGGAAAGAGCACCTCACTTAAGCCCACAACTCCGCCCCGTGCCCGTAACCCAGCAATTCCACCCAACCCATTTGGACACTAAGGAACAATTTATCATGGCCAATCCGCCTAACCTGCACGTCTTTGGACTGTGGGAGGAAAGCGGAGCACCCGGAGGAACTCACGCAGATACGGGGAGAACGTGCAGACTCTGCACAGACAGTGACCCAGCGGGGAATCGAACCTGGGACGCTGGATCTGTGACAGGAGTGTGGAGGCGGGGCAATGGCAGTGCAAGGCCATGGTAAAACCTCGAGCTGTCCAAGCAGAGTTTTCGGAGTGATGTTTCGAGCTGGACACTATGTGATCATCTTCCTTTCCACACTTCAAATATGTAGTACAAAATACGATTACAAATATGGAGCTGAATTTTACAAAACGAGTTCCTCGACCTGAGCACCGGAAGGAAACCCACGCAGACATGGGAGGAAGTGCAAACTCCACACAGACATTCACTTGAGGCCGGAATTGAACTTGGGACCCTGGAGCTGTGAGGGAACAGTGCTAACCACTGTACCACCTGGCCACCGACTAGAATGGCAAAATTCTGTATTTGATTTTACTACAGTTGTGTAAATTGTTCGTTGTCTCCTGATTCATCTCCCAGAATAAAAGTTTGTAAAGCCCTTTGCGAAGTCCTATGTTTGTGAAAGGCCCTATATAAATACACGTTTATCTCTTTTTTTAAAAATAAATTTAGAGTACCCAATTAATTTTTTCCAATTAAGGGGCAATTTAGCGTGGCCAATCCACCTACCCTGCACATCTTTGGGTTGTGGGGGCGAAACCCACGCAGACACGGGGAGAATGTGCAAACTCCACACGGACAGTGACCCAGAGCCGGGATCGAACCTGGGACCTCGGCGCCGCGAGGCAGCAGGGATAACCCACTGCGCCACTGTGCTGCCCTCAAGTTTATCTCTTAAATGTGAAATTCTGAAACACTGTTATCATATATTCTTATTGGTTCGCTGAGTGAAGTTCAACAATCCAAACATGAACATTCAAGGGAAGAGCGATTTCTGTTAAATCGCCCCCTATTTAATATTTTAATGATGTGGAGATGCCGGCGTTGGACTTGGGTGAGCACAGTAAGAGGTCTTACAACACCAGGTTAAAGTCCAACAGGTTTGTTTCGATGTCGCTAGCTTTCAGAGCACTGCTCCTTCCTCAGGTGAATGAAGAGGTATGTGCCAGAAACACATATATAGACAAATTCAAAGATGCCAGACAATGCTTGGAATGCGAGCATTAGCAGGTGATTAAATCTTTGCAGATCCAGAGATGGGGTAACCCCAGGTTAAAGAGGTGTGAATTGTGTCAAACCAGGACAGTTGGTAGGATTTCGCAGGCCAGATGGTGGGGGATGAATGTAATGCGACATGAATCCCAGGTCCCGGTTGAGGCCGCACTCATGTGTGCGGAACTTGGCTATAAGCTTCTGCTCGGCGATTCTGCGTTGTCGCGCGTCCTGAAGACCGCCTTGGAGAACGCTTAACCGGAGATCAGAGGCTGAATGCCCTTGACTGCTGAAGTGTTCCCCGACTGGAAGGGAACATTCCTGCCTGGTGGTTGTCGCGCGATGTCCGTTCATTCGTTGTCGCAGCGTCTGCATGGTCTCGCCAATGTACCACGCTTCGGGACATCCTTTCCTGCAGCGTATGAGGTAGACAACGTTGGCCGAGTCGCACGAGTATGTACCGCGTACCTGGTGGGTGGTGTTCTCACGTGTAATGGTGGTATCCATGTCGATGATCTGGCACGTCTTGCAGAGATTGCCATGGCAGGGTTGTGTGGTGTCGTGTGGGCAATTTGGCGTGGCCAGTCCACCTGGCCTGCACACCTTTTGGACTGTGGGGGCGAAACCCCTGCAAACAAGGGGAGAATGTGAAAACTCCACACGGACAGTGTCCCTGAGCTGGGATCGAATCTGGGACCTCGGCGCCGTGAGGCTGCAGTGCTAACCCACTACACCACCGCGCGCGCCCGATCTGTGATTTATTTGTGAGGGCTCAGCAACCCACTTTTCTTCATCGACTGAGCCGGCAAGGGGGGAGTTGAGCATGCTGATTTTAGTTTTAATTTTCATTTGACTTGATAGTCTTGAAAATGTCGAGGAATTCTTCCTCGCTCCCGCTGTAGGAGAAATCCTCAAAATGACAGCCCAATATATATGGGGCAGGATTCTCCCATGCCGCGCCGTATAGGAGAATCGCCGTTCGCGCCATTTTTTCCCGCGGCGCCGCCCCGACGCCGGCAGGCGATTCTCCGCTCCTCGGAGAATCGGCGGCATTTGCGCCGGCGCGTTTGGCGACGGCGCCGGTCGTGGGCTGCTGTCCGCGGCCGGGCCGCCGATTCCCCGGCCTTGATGGGCATAGCGGCCGCGTGGAAACGGCAGAGTCCCGCCGGCGGCGGTCACACCTGCTCGCAGCCGGCGGGTACTCTGCGCGCAGGGTCAGGGGGGCGGCCTGTGGGAGGCGCTCCTTCACCGGGGGGGGCCTCCGGTGGGGTCTGGCCCGCAATCGGGGCCCACCGATCGGCGGGCCGGCCTCTTCCCCCGGGCATATTTTATTACGCAGCCGGCCTCTGAGCCCCCACGCCATGTTGCGTCGGGGCCGGCACGTTGAAGAAGTCCCCCGCGCATTCACGGGTTGGCGGCGCCCCCAGTACGTGCCATGAAGTGAGGCTGGAGTGGCGTGAACCGCTCCAGTGCCGGGGGGGAGGGGCCCAAACCATAGTGCCCGCGCCCGTTTCGCGCCATCGTGAAACGCGACGGCGTTCACGACGGCGCGGACACTCTGTCCCGCGATCGGAGAATCACGCCCATGTAGTCCGCATGCACACACACCAGAGTGGGCATTTTAACAGTGGATGAGCAGATTCCCTGTACCCTACTGCAGAACTGCATTGCCAGGGTAACTCCACCCTGTACAGGCTTGAGAGAGGCCAGCAGCCCAGCCTGCTCCGATTTAGGTGGGCTAACATGGGCACTATGGTTTCTGATTACAGAAGAGAATCATAGGAGAGAAAGGCACCATTCTCTGGTCCCCCAGCCGTGTGTTTCTCGGCGCCGTGCGCCATTCGCTGGCAACGGGATTCTATCCTCCTGCTGCTTGTCAATGGGATTTTCCTGCTGCCGGCAGGAAAAGTGAATGGCAATGACTGGAGAATTCCGACCATTGTCTTGATCTCAATGCAAATTGCTGAAAATTGGAATCAAGTTGCCTAACTCCTACATGAAGAATCACCATGTAATATGGTTTTGGCTAGTGGTCAAGCATTAAGGAACTTGTGCAAACCCCCCCCCCCTAAATCCATCACCCCCTCTCTCCCACGCACCACACACTCACACACCGATTACCGTCAACAAGATTCACCCCTTCAGGAGGTGATAAATGAAAAAGGAAGATCATAAAACACAGCGGATGAATACAGAGAAGTAGAAAATGCTGAAAACACTCATCAGCCAGCGCCATCAGTATATAGAATAGACAAGTTAACATTTTGAGTGTAATCCTTCTTGCAGTTACAGCTGAAGCAACAACTCTCAGATCATGGTCAGTGATGAAGTAAATTCTGGCCACAAAGATCTAGCAGTCTCATTGCCATGGACCTCCCTTTTCCAGACACTAGTTTGAAATGGATGGCATGGCAAAGGGGATCTTCAGGCGGGCAACAGCAGTGGCATTATCCAACAGGGTAAGCAGCCAATCACACCGAAGTATTCTAATAGACAGCAAAGCAGAAAGTAAAATGCCCTGCTCAACTTTCAACTTTTTCTCTTACTTTATGGAGACAAAAATAAATAACTGGGATGTATAAATGGGGTTAAGTTAGAAGCTGAAAAGCCATGAATAAATGTTTTGAGAAATATTATTTTAATGGATAAATTTCACATGCAACAAATATAAAATTGTTTTTTAGAGACAGAGAGGTGTTTTAGCAGTCATTATGAACATGTCACACTGTTAAAATTCCCAGTTACACCTTATTCAACAAGAGGTAACTTCTTTTTCAAGGGTTTGTTTTTATTTTACTTTCAGGTTAATAGTATTAAAGGGAAAGTTCTTGTCAGCTCAGTGATTTCCAATCAATTGAAGTTAAAGAGGTACAGTTCCCCCTTGGAGAAGTGTACAATCACTAATAGCAACTTCCGGATAATCACGTTCAAGTACAGACTCAACAAGTTGCTGTCACATTCAGAGGAGTAATGACAGTGAACATTAATGCAGTTTCACCATCATAACTACCACAACATCTGGCTGCTAACTTACCATTCATTCTTTTCACAAACTGGACAGTGGCTTTCACAATGTGGGGATTGATGAAGTTCGAACTGTTCATCTATTGTGCTCAGAGAGGGCTATGGCGTGAAAAAAAATAGGCCAGCAGAGAAATGTAGGCGTTGCTTAGCAACTGCGGCTTTGTAAGGTAGAAAAGCTTTAAAATTTTACTTTAGCTAATTTGATTATATTTGGAGATAGGTAGTGAGAGAGAAGGCAGCTCTCACAGCTCCGCCAGAAGCAGTTGGTTTAGAAGACTAAAGAGGAAATATCTCTCTTAGCCTTGCTAGAAGAAAAACCATACTACAGAGTAATGGTTAAGAAACTGATGTTGGAAATCTAAAGTCCAGCTAGATCAGGAAAATAGTGAAATGAAGAGAAGTTCCCAAGAAGTCTGGAGTTAACAGAACAGAGGAAACTGGGAACCAGAACAGAATACTGTTCAGTAAAGAGTTGAAACGGCATTGGATCAGGATGGGCCAGAAAGATACCTACAGTAGTGCTACGTTTTGTGAGAAATTGCAACAGTTTGGGAGACATATTTGAAATAATTGTGGAAATTGGTGTCTGGACCTTGGAGTTTGTATCAAATCTTTTAAGACAAAGGAAACCTGGAGGGAGAGGTGTAAAACCTGAAAATGTAATCTTGATAGAAAGTGGAGGGAAAGCATAATTTATTATTATTATTTTTTTAAATTTAGAATACCCAATTATTTTTTCCAATTAAGGGGCAATTTAGCGTGGCCAATCCACCTACTCTGCACATTTTTGGGTTGTGGGGGCGAAGCCCACGCAGACACGGGGAGAATGTGCAAACTCCACACGGACAGTGACCCAGAGCCGGGATCGAATCTGGGACCTCAGCGCCGTGAGGCAGCTGTGCTAACCATTAAGCCACCGTGCTGCCCTGGGAAAGCATAATTTAAAAGAAGATTTGAAAGTGTGACTTTTGAGAGCGGAATTTGAAATCCCTCGTGTCGAAAACGGCGTTCAGTGAGGCAAGGTGGCTCACGGTATAAGAATCATCTGGGAGGAATTTATGGAGAAATCCACCAAGTGCCTTACCACAGTCATTTTATGTGCTAAACAGGGACTTGTGTGTGTTAATGAGCCCATTGTAGTCCTTTGTACTGCAATGTACTTGGTAATCTGTGTTAATCTTATACTCTGTGTGTACTTGTTAAACTAAGGGGCGGGGATTGGGAAAGACAGTATTGTATGATGAACCAACTTTTCATATTTAATTTAAAAAAAATTCTTGTTGTTAGCGGTTCTGTGCCTCTATTCCTCCATGCTCTATATCTATAAATTAAGGAAAAGTTACTGTCTTTTGAGCCGAGGTCCATTCTGGGATCGGCCCTTCCAGTTATAACATCGACTGTGGTCGTAACAGTGCAACTGACTGGGAATTGAGGCCCTGGCAAAACATGAACACAAAACAGTGGAGAATCGGTTCTGCACGCTTTGAAAAAGACTGTCAGAGCAGGAAAAAAAAGAAGAAAGATTCCCTTTCCTCTGTGGCTAAGGGCTCCTTCTGTTTGTTTCCTGAATATCACTGACATTTGCTGTTTAAGTGCCACTTCCTGCCTTTCTGACTAGCTTGTGTGGAATGCACAACAGCTGGAGTTGGAGTTTGGTTGATATTGTCAGTGCATTCTTACTCTGCAGTGTAATCAAACCCTCAAATTCATTTTAAAGTGACTGTTATTTCCACTCCTTTTACAATCATGTCTGCATTTAATCAGGGTTTTGAGAAGAAAATCAGCCCCAGAACTTAAAAGGGAATCTTAAAAACATGAAATCCCTCTTCCTGAAATGGAAGCCCCATCTAACCAAAATTGAATGGTTTTGCTATGTTCCCAAGCCAAAGCAACATGTGTGTATGCGTGCTTGTATGTCTGCGAAGAGCTGGCGGGACATGTACTGGCTATTATTGTATTAAAGTTAGAGTATATTCTAAAGTGTATAGACAGCAGTGTATTTTAACAGGTGAGCTCAGCATTCAGGGATGTCTAATCTGATAAACGTCTGCGGACGTTAGTTCCACAATGTCCTCAACTTGATGCCCCAGCAGCTAGACCAGTGGAGGGTAACCTGCGGCCCCAGGGGCAACATGTGGCCCTTCTGTGTTCTTAGTGTGCCCATGAGACATCTTATTGATTGTTGCCCACGTGCAGAGTTGTCACATTCCATTGCTTTCCTTCCAGTAGTTTTTTTTCCTACCGGTATGACTGAAGTGATTCGCACATAAAACAAGGGTAAGTGACGAGCGGTGCGTGCTGATTGCTCACAACATTGACTTTATATAGAGCGCGGAGGACCAGAGCCACAGAACGCTCCCTCTGCATCCAACGTGTAAATATTTCTTTTGCTTTTACCATTTGAAGTTGATGATAGTTCTATTAATATGTAAACGATTAAGCATTTTTATTGGGCGCGATCTAATGGCCATGTCCCGCCTGACACGGGGCGCGATGCGGCCGATAAATCTCGTGAGAGGCGCCCCACGAGATTTACCCAGCTCACTACGCCACGATCCAGACGTTACGATCTGGATCCCTCCCCACAGTGGGTGGGGTCCAGATCAGGTGAATTTACCTGTTAAAGTGTTGCAGTAAGCATCACTTTAATATACACTTGCTGGAGTTTCCGAGGTCGAGCGCCGGTTAGTACTGGTCTCCACAAATGAGGTGGGGGGGTCTCCAGGCGGACGGGGGGGGGGGCCCTGGGTGCTCTGGTTCTAAGCAGGGTGGTACCCTGACGCCTCTCATACCATCCAGATACCCTGGCACTGCCAGCCGGGTACCACAGCAGTGCTACCCGGATGCCACCCTGTGTGCCCAGGCTGGCAGTGCCTTGGTGCCGGCTGGCATTTTGCCCGTGCCAGGGATTGGGCCTGCAGGTGCCCTGCCCTTATGAGGTGGGGTGTGGGTGTCTTCGGGACCCCCTTATGGGTGAGTTGGGGTGTTGAGGGGGTTCGGAGGCTGCGTAGCGGGCCGAGAGATCAGGGCGCCATTTTAAAATGGCGAGCAGAACTCATCAGTGTAGAAATGGGATTGAGTGTGGCCTCGGTGAAGGCCCCGAAATGAACAGGGTCCCGTTTGATAGGGTGGTCTTTCTTTGTGCTGCGAGCACCGGGAAACACCCAGCTAAACGCACTCAAAAAGGGACTGTTTCCGTTAAATCACACCCCATAACCCGTTATGAAATATTCGGTGTGTATTAAATACATTTAGTCTTACTCATGGAGGGCATGTTTAGTGAACAAGCCTGATTTCAATCTTGCGGCCCACTGAGGTGAAGTAGGGTCACTCGTGCGGACCACTGACTGGCCTAGGTTGCCCATCGCTGAGTTACACCCACAGAATATTTGCAAAGTTAGGTTTTGATCCGAGAACCGTTTCCACTGAATCTCCAGGACTTAAGGACGGGTGTATGCAAGCTGCAGGCTTCGCAGCTGTGTGCGACTGTTTAACATCTCATTTCCCAGTTGGATTCAGTCAACATGAGCAAAGTGCAAAACAAAAAAGTTAAGTCAGGCAAAGTAAGAGCTGTGTCTCTATTATGGGGATAAAAGACCAATAATGAAGCTGCACGTTACACTTTCAAATAATTATTGTCACAAAAAAACATATTTGTGCTCCATATAAACATTTCTGAGTGTGATAGCTACACTGTGGTTCTAGATATTCCGAATGGATCGTGAAACCGGGTGTATAGCTGCAACCATCATTCTTTCTCCTGTAGCTGTGTCAGTGAGTTATTCTGACTCTGCTGTTAAAGGTGATTTTTATCACGTGAATCAAAAGCTGAAAAAAATTGCCACAGTTACAGTTTGGCTTCAGGATGACTATACTGCCAGAAATTATGGTGAAAAAAGAAATGCATCAAAAACACGATAATTCAGAGGTAGGTTAATTTTACCTTAATTTTTTTTCGCATGATACATAAAATTCCATTTATTTTATTTATTTTACATATGCAAACTATTCATTGCACCGGAGCCACTTGGCAATTTGCCAATTATTCGGTTTAGAAATACTAAATTTCCATCTGCTGCCCTAAGTGGCTTTTATTTTAAGGCAATTATTTTCTAAAAGGTCTGGGGTGGGATTCTCCGTTGCCCGACTCCGAAATCGTGAACGGCGAGCGGGTGGAGAATGGCTCCCGACGCTGAAATTGCAGCAGGCGCCGGTTTGACACCGGGTCGAGATGCTCCGCCCCCCTCCAAACCGGCGTCCTCTAGATGTGGGCCGCACGCAGTCGCAACCCCGTTTGAATATCGTTACCGGGCCCACCCGCCATGCTCTGCCTCCGATGGGACGAGTTCCCGACAGAGCGGGCCATGGGTGGCCTCAGCGGTCATGAGCCTGCGTGGCGGCTGCGGAGAGAGTGAGGGCGCGCAGACAGTGTCCAGCATCGCCAGACTCCACCGAGAGCCATGCCGTTGGCCCGGGGGAGTAGTGGGGGGAGGCTAGGTGGCGGGCTGTGGGGTGGGGGTGGGCGGGTACGTGATCCAGCACAACTGGCGCCATCTTTCCTTGCGCAATCAGGGGGTGTGTGGATGGTGTAGGCATACGCCCGGCTGCAGCTTGTCAGCCCTGCGCATGTCCAGCACAGACCCGCTGGTTCTCCCACCGTTTTTTGCTTGTTCCACGAGTGTTTCACGCGGCGCCGGTGCTCGCCCCTCACCATTAGCGGGTGTGCCGCTGGGTTTTCCGTCGTGAAACACCCCGGAACCTCCGTTGGCGTCAGCACTTAGACGCAGGAACGGAGGATCCAGCCCCTGCAGTTTCAAGTGAAGGGTTGCTGATTGCTGCAGCTGGGACTTGGTTGCATACCGCTTCGAGACCCTCGGGGCAAGCTTCGTGCTTCAAAATAGACCTGCAGAGATAACGTCCAACTCTTTGGCCACTAGATCGCTGAGGATTCACAGCACGCTGGAAGGGCTAGCTTTCCCAACCGTTGATTATGAATGGTCTGAAAACCTTGTCCGTATTTGCCTTCCCCCCCTTGTCCCAAGCCTGGCAGATTGCAATGTTTTGAGAATGAAGCAGGGTTCTGGTGCCTGAGGCATTTGTTTCTTTCTACCCCAGAGCAGTAGCCAGCGGACTGCCAATGCGTAATTGTACAGTTCTCTGGATGGTGCAAAGAATAAAGGGTTTGGAAGAATAATGATAGTGACAGGCTGAATACCTCCTCGCTGGTAACTCCTTGCTATACACTTCTTCCCTGAAATAGCTCTCCAGGCAACTGGAATCACTAATTTGTTAAATCGACTAATTCATACGATGTGGGAGTCGCTGAACAGACGTGCGTTATTGCTCATCCCTAATACCCTTGAGACGGTGGGAATGGATTTTCACACTAACTTCATTGCAGTTTAATGTAAGCCTCCTCGTGACACTAATAAAGATTATTATTATTATTCTTGAACCGCTGCAGTCCATGTGGTGGAGGTAAGTGCAGTTCGGAAGGGAGTTCCAGGAGTTTGACTCAGTACCAGCAGGAACGGCGATGTATTTCTAAGACAGGATTGGTAAGTGACTTGAAAGGGAATTGGCAGGTGATGGTGTTCCCATGCATCTGCCGCCCCTGTCCTTATAGGTACTTTTCAGGTTTGGAAGATGCACTTGGGGAGATGCTGCAGTTCATCTTGTGGATGGTATGCGCTGCTGCTACTGTGCTTCAGTAGTGGAGGAAGTACAGGTTTATTGTAATGGATGATGTGCCAATCAAGTGGGCTGCTTTGTCCTGGATGGTGTCAAGCTTCTTCTGTGTTGGTGGATCTCATCCAGGCAGGTGGGGAGTATTCCATCGCACTCCTTACTTATGCATTAACAGACAGGTTTTGGGGAGTCAGTAGATCATTGATAAATAATACATCTCATTCCTCGACTCTCAGAGAATGTGTGTAAAGTGGTCAAGGAATTTATAAAAAAAAAAAAATTTAGAGGCCCCAATTCATTTTTTTCCAATTAAGGGGCAATTTAGCGTGGCCAATCCACCTACCCTGCACATCTTTGGGTTGTGGGGGCGAATCCCACGGGGAGAATGTACAAACTCCACACGGACAGTGGCCTCCGGAGCTGGGATGGAACCTGGGACCTCAGCGCCGTGAGGCACCAGTGCTAACCGCTGTGCCACCGTGCTGCCCAGGGGTCAAGGAGTTTAGAAGAATGAAAAATTATGTTACTGAAACAGAAAAAGGTCCTGAGGAGACTTGATAGGATGAATCGGTGGTGGATGCTTCCTTGCGGGGGAGACTAAATCATAACCATAAGACCAGAAGAAATAGGAGCAGAATTAGGCCATTCGGCCCATCGAGTCTGCTCTGCCATTCAATCATGGCTGATATTTTTGTCATCCCCAATCTCCTCCCTTCTCCCCATAATCCCTGATCCCCTTATTAATCAAGAACCTATCTATCTCTGACTTAAAGACACTCAGTGACTTGGCCTCCACAGCCTTCTGCGGCAAAGAGTCCCCACCCTCTGGCTGAAGAAATTCCTCCTCATCTCTGTTTTAAAGGATCGTTCTTTTAGTGGGACACAGTTTAAAAATAAGAGGTCTCCCTCTTATGACCAAGATGAGGAGGAAATTTTCTCCTCAGAAAGTAATAGTCTGTAGGATTCCAGAAAGAAGCGGGGATTGGGTCGTTGAGGCTATTCCAGGCAGGGCTTGATAGATTTTTGATAGGCAAGGGAGTTAAGGATTGTGGGGACAGATGCAAAGTGGGCCACAACCAGATCAACTAGAATCTTATTGAATGGTGGTGCAGGCTACAAGGGCCTATGCCCCTATGTCACAGAGCCACACAAACCACCTTTGGTTCAAACTACAACTTTTATCCAGTTGGCTCATCGTATCTGGACCAGCAGCCTTAGATTCTGGCCCCAGGTGAGGTCCTGCATGATCTTGTAAAGATTAGGGTCTCCATTAGCCGGAGACACAGCCAACAGTATAGGACGGGGTATGGTTAGGAGCAGGGAGATTCAGAACAGGAGCTTCCACATCCCCAGTCTGCCAGGGTTTCTGCCCTCTCTAGGATGGTGCATTTCTGAGATGTGGCCCTAGTGGCATAGGCAGACACCCACCCACCCACGGTTACCCAGAAAGCTGAGCTCCTCTTCTATTTGTGCTTAACAGTGGAGGTCAGTGTGGATTCTGGTAGCTTACTCTGGAACCAAAGGCCCATAGCTTTCTGACTCTTGTGTCTGTATAGGAGAGTATAGCACATGCAAACACACACACTCACCACACGTTACACACACTCGCTCTCACGCACGCAATCACCCACGTGCACAAACTACTCACACACACATACACAAAGGATCATACACACCCAAACTACACACAGACATACAAGCAAACAAACACTCGCTCATGCATGCACACACATTCATACTCACTCACTCACGCACACGCACACACATTCACCCACTCTCTCACATACACACACTCGCTCACAAACACAGACTCACTCACTCTCTCTCACACACACTCACTCTTACCAATCAACAGCATTATAGACGATCTGTATCATGATAATAGACTATGTTATCTTATGCCACTGTGCATACCAGGTACAAGAACAGGCCATTTCTAAAACACCTCTACAGGAGCAGATTTGGCCCACATCAGCAGAGAGCTTTATTTCATTCTTTCAAGGGATGTGGACATTGCTGGCTGGGCCAGCAGTTATTGCCCAAGCCTATAATTGCCCTTGAACTCAGTGGCTCGCTAGGCCATTTCAGAGGGCAGTTAAGAGTCAACCATCATTCACCCCGTGTCTGCGTGGGTTTCGCTCCCACAACCCAAAAGATCAGGGTAGGTGAATTGGCCACGTTAAATTGCCCCTTAATTGGAAAAAAATAATTGGGTACGCTAAATTTTTTTTTTTTAAAAAGAGTCAACCACATCACTGTGTGGCCTGGAGTCACTTGTAGGCCAGACCGGGTCAGGACGGCAGACTTCCTTTTTGAAAGGTCATTCGTGAACCAGGTGGGTTTCTTCGGACAATCAACAATGGTCGTCATTCGACTTTTAATTCCAGATTTTTATTGAATTTAAATTTGCTGTGGTGAGATTCATGGGGACCGGAGCATTACTCTGGGTCTCTGGGTTACTGGTCCAGTGACAATCCCATTAGACCACTGCCTCATCTCCATTCAGGTTCCGTAAGTGCACAGCTACACGGTAGTCCAGTGCAGCTCAGTATTAACAGAGAATACAGCTCTCCCCACATGAGTTGAAATAAATGAGCTGTCATGTCGTGTGACTCTAGTCATCCGTTCTCACTTCCATTTGCTGCACCATCACCATTTTGGATGCAAGCATCAGCTACAGGGCCAATGTTGGCAGGAAGAATAGTAAAAACTTCAATTATCACTGCAGCTAAGCACAACACTCTTCTTGTGTTTTCCAGGTACAGATATAAGTGAAAGCTGTACCGATGCACTGGGGGCAATGTTAACGGGTGGTATTTGTTGTGTGGGATGCTACAATTTGAAGAATCTCAAACTTGTACCCAACCCACCTTGAACCCGCTCACTTCCAGTTTTAATCGGGTCGGGTCAGAGGACAGGCTACCATGCAACTCCCTGCAGACAGGTTGGTTGTTCAACTACTTTTAATAAGGCTGTATCCCTTAACCGGGAGTGATTATGATTGCCTGGGCAACCACATATAAACTCCGTAAGAATCAACAACACGTGCAGAAGAGTCGTACGGACTCGGAACATTAACTCTGTTTCTCTCCACAGATGCTGCCAGACCTGCTGAGCTTTTCCAGCATGTCCTGTTTTTATTCCAGTTGTTAAAAGTTCCCCGCTGACACCCGAGGCCTCACTTGAACACCAGTGAACAGTACTCCAGGTCCTATATGGTATTAGGAATATCTGGAGTTACTTGAGACCAGTAGCTACAATAATACAAACGTGGCAATTGTTGGGGCGGCACTACTGCTTCACGGCGCCGAGGAAACGGGTTCGATCCCAGCCCTGGGTCACTGGCTATGTGGAGTTTGCACATTATCCCCGTTTATGCGTGGGTCTCACATCAAAGATGCGTAGGGTAGGCCAGGCTAAATTGCCCTTCGATTGGAAAAAAAAGAATTGGGCATTTCAAAAAAATTTCTAAAACCCAAATGTGGCATTTGACTGAAGGCCATCACAGATCCGTATCGAAGCAGATATTTGGTTGGCAATGAAGCAGCTGAAGCGCGATTATCACTTGCAGCAGAATAGGCTTTTGAGAAGTTAACGGCCCTTTACGAGCTGCTGCTGCCTCAAAACCCACAATCCAACCGTGTGCGTTCTCGACACACCAAACAGGGAGCCTCGGGAGCAGCAACAATACACTGGCATGAGGTGGCAGTGGTTTATATTGTGAGATCAGCTCGCCATACCTCAGGTGTCCAGCGCCCAAAGAGGAGCCCTGCACCTAGGAGTGGATAAATGGCCCCAGTCAGTTCCACAATCCGACAGGATTGACAAGCAGGATGTTTACAAACACCAGGGTTGGTTTCTCAAGCCTCAAATGCGGGGGAGGATGGGGGGGGGGCATTTTGCAAGAAAAGGTTAAGTGAGTGGGAGCCTTGGGACAACATATGGAGCCCAACTGGTAAGCTTCCCCCACCCACCTCCCCTGAATGCTTGCTCTTAAATTACATGGTAACTAATGACATGGTAATCTTCACCAGAAATGTTCTAGGCCGAGCATTCTGTTCCACAGCACGGCAGTTAATTGTCAGTGGAGATTCATGGCTCCTTTCTTGTGGAGAGAAGAAAACAGCCACAACAGCGTTCAGCATGAGGGAGCTGCAGAAAGCCTGCAGCTCCAGATAATCTGGGCGCGGTGCTTATGTCCCCAAACTGCACTGTGAGGCCTGAGCCCTTGAGTTTGACAAACACAAAAAAACCCTCTCGGAACCCCGTTTCTTTCCGTGAACACCGAGAGGTTTTCCGTGATTAATCCAGCCCGGGATTTTGTCTTCTCGAATTTGCTGCTGCTCCAGTCTGAGCCCACATGCCTCTTGTTCCCCACCCGGAGAGGCCTTCTGGCTAAACATCAGCATCAGAGGCCCAATACCTTCCACGGGGTAACCACTCTCGGTAATGGGGATGGGAATCAGATAAACGTTCAATAGAAGAACAGGTTTATGGTTCTCGTAGCGACCTTTAGGATAAACTCCACCTTATAACAGGACTTCCACTAGGTTCTTTCCTGACCCAAACCGCCCTCCTGCCACCCATATGCTTTTCCCTTGGCACTCTCCTTGCTCACAAATGGTTCAATCTCTAACTCTTCCAACTCCGATGCAAGGGTCATCATCTTGGAAGGTTAACGGAGCTTCTCCCACTAGTCAATGTTGAATATCGGGAAGAGCATAAACATCATTTGCTTTCCACTAACTCCATTCCCTCTCTGGCAACCGTTCAAGGCTGACATAGACTATTTGCACCCCAAGATGACCTACTGACCACATATCCGAGCTATCACTCATGGCACTTAATTCGACCTTTGTAAAGTTGTTCAATTCCAACCCAGAGGCAGATTTACAATGACACGCCGTACTTGGGCACAGGGCCCCAACCAATTGGGGGGGGGTGGGGGGGGGAGGGCACCGGCTGGTGCAGGTGACTCGATCCAGGGCCGAGGGCAGGCCAGTAACAGCGAGGAATAAGGTGCCAAAAGCCACCACGAGGTGAAGTCAGTCGCCAAGCAGGCGTGGAGAGCGGGTCTGTGACTCAACCCAGGGAAGACCAGCAACAGCGAGGCATGACACAACATATCAAACCTTAACCATGAGGAGATGATGAGTGGGGCAGGAGGCTGCCTTGAAGACCCCATGTGAGTAAGGTGTGTGAGATTATGAAAAAGGGAGAGTGGGAGGGGTGCCTGTGTGGGGATGGAGGGTGGGGAAGAGTGTGAGGGTGTGGGGGGGGGGGGGGGAGAGGATAGTGTTTGAGGGGGTTGAAAAATACAATATTGCTGTTTTTACTCAGTGGAACTGTTTACTTCAAAGAATTAATTCCGCCAGCAAACTACTGCAAAATGTTGATATAACTTTGACAAATTTTGATACAAATGCTGCACAATTGTTATCCTCAGTTAAAAGATTTGTCATGGAAATTCGAAATGACTATAACCCAGTAGAAGCAGAGGCACTAACATTAACAAAATGTATAGGTGCCTCTGCTGATGAGAAGCATACGAGACGCAGGAAGTTATTTTTTCAATGAAACTAGAGACAATGAAATCACTTTAAAAGGAAAAGCGAAGATCATCGTTGAGACTGCCAGTGCTATTCGGTGATGCAATAATGGTGCAATTGAAGAGTAGAAGTCAATCTCTGAAGAAAATTGTTGATTTATTCTGTGTGCTTTTTGACAGGTGTTTGGATGAAAATGCTAAAAGCCACTGCAGTAAAGAATTAAGTAAACCATTCTGAAACCATTTTTAACAATACCTGTCACAAATGCTTGCGGTGAACGTTCTTTTTCTAATTGAAAAGAGTTAAAAATTATTTGCGAAGTGCAATGAGTCAGGAACATTTAACAAGTTCAGTAACATTGACGATTGAAAGTGCATCTTTACAAGATTTTACCTACGATGATGTAATTGATGATTTTGTAAAGAAAAAGGTGTCGAAATAAAGCTATCTAAATTGCCATGCCAACAAGAGATGAAGCAAGAAAATCTTAAAAATCTGTCCTTTTTCCATATTCCCTTGTTTAAATTCTGTTTCTGAAAATGGACCATGTTGGTTTGATATAATGAAGACTGGTCTTTAGAAATACTCTAGGATAAGGAATGGAACCCTGCCAGACAAAACCACTGATATTGGACTTGGACACATTGAACACTCCACTCATGTGAATTTGCAGCAATAAGTTCTTTGATTTTGAGGAAGTAAGGAAGTTAACTTTTATTTTATTATCCTTTTAAATTTAAAGTGCCCAACTTTAAAAAAAAAAAATCTAATTAAGGGGCAATTTAGCGTGGCCCACCCTGGGTTGTGGGGACGAGACCCATGCAGACACGGGGAGAATGTGTTAATTTTTATTTTTGAAACTGAATGAGACTCTGTGAATAATACTGAATGGCAGTGTATACATCTAGTTGATTAGAGTATTTGCTCCTGCACGGGATTGGCTCATTCTGTGCTGCAGGGGTGTTATGAGCAGATTTGTCCATCTCGTTGCGCATCAGCCAGTTCCACGTTTGCTCGCCTCAAGACTCAGACGCCCAACGATTGTCCATCTTTACTGTCATTCTGACAAGAGGCAAGCTTGGATTTCAACTCAGCAATTCTTCATTCAGGCTTGTTTTTCCAAGTTTAAAACGCGGTGACCAATTTGTGCATTTTTGTGGCTTCCTCTTTTGCGTCCTGTGGGGTGAGGGTGGGTGGGGTCGGGAGGGGCGTGAGGTTTGGGAGGGGAGGAGGGCCAGAAATGAAAGTGAGCATGTGACCCCACTGACTGTAAATTCGCCTCTGCTCTCCTGCCTCTGCTGCTGAAGCCCTTAACCGTGTCTTTGTTACCTCTAGACTTGACTCTTCCAATGAACGCCTGGGCAGTCTCCCACAATCTGGCTTCTGTAAGCTTGAAGTCATCCAAATCTCTGTTGCCTGACCTACTCACATCCAAACCCATTCCGCTGTCACCCCTGTGCTCCCTGATCTACATTGGTTCCCAGTTAAAATTCTCACCTTTGTTTGCAAAATTATCCATGACTGTAATCTCCTCCTGCCCAGCAACCCTCTGAGATATCTTTGTGTCTAATCCGGATCTGTTGGGAATGCATCATTTTTATGAGTCTACAATTGGTGGCTGTGCCTTTATTTGCCAAGGCCCTAAACTCTTGAAAATTCTTCCCTCCACCTCTCTTCCCTCCCTTCAGACACTCCTTAAAACCTACCTGTCTGACCAAGCTTTTGGTCACCTGGTCTAATATCCCCTTACGTGGTTCAAAGTGAAGCTTTTTTCGCTAACACTTCTGTGAAGCACCTTGGGACGTTATGCAACGTTACAGGCGCTACATAAATTGGGCTGATTCATACAGGCTTCCTCGCTGATGTATGTAAGCTTTCAAAGTCGCAAACCATCAATACTTCATTTCTGACAACTTGTCCAGCCACTTGCACCCTCCATCTTAACAAATGGTTTTGGGAATTGTATAAATTCTCACCGCCCTGAAGCCTCCCTCCTATTTATCCTCAACCTACGGCCTGGCTCCAACCATCAGCTGCCAATTGTAGCACTTCCTCCTGGATGGGAGTGTATATGGCCAGGTTTGGATACCACCTCCAGTCCCCTTGTTCTCCTTGGCATCGTGTGGCCTCTTCTGCTGTAATTAAAGAAGAAAATTATATAGCGGATCTTCACACACACGTTTTCCCTTTGGGGAATAGTGGAGGAGTGGTGGAAGGATTCCTGAGCTGATTATCAGCCCGTTGACCCCTGCTATGTACACTCACTCCGTGACCACCAGGTGCTGAAGTTGGACCGGAGCTTCTGGTCCAGAGGTAGGGACGCTACCACTTTGCCTCAGGACACCCCTGTAATGATGACGATGCTGCAATGCAATCATAGTCATTATGTATTCTGTTGGCAGCACACTTCTCTCAATGCTCTTTGCCAGCAAACAGGTGTTATGTGCCTCCCTCCCCACCCCTTTCATTACACCCTGTGCCAGGCAGAGTGGCATGTTGGCATCGTGCCACTTTATACACTTGGCTGACACACAAGACAATCCAGAAATGGACCCAGAACATATCCTGCATTACGTGTTCCATTTGAAGGTCTCATATTCGCCCTTACAGATCTCAGAAGGTCGTTGACCTTTTTTTGCGGCACTGCAGCCGGGCAAGCCCGACGACCCCAAGACTGCTGACCCCCATCTAGGCTGCTTTGGTCAGGCTGGAAAGTTTCCTCTTCCTGTCTGTCACTTCCAGCTTGGAAGGCGGCTCGCCAGGAGTCATCATCACATCCTTGATCTTTTACCCTGCCCAGCTCCAGGCTTCCTTTTCTCGACCCTCTGTGGAGAGACACGGAGAGTTAACAGCCTGATGTTCAATACCTCCATTGACACTTGCTTATCAAACAAAGGGATCAGTTTAATTCCAATACTGTTTCCTCCCTGCCAAAGGTCCTGAATACCTCCTAACTAGAAGACAGTCATGCACATTTACCCACTTGTTTAAATAAATTCAGAATCTCCATCACAACGACACGATGTGCCCAATCACTGCTTCCTGATGCAGGTGCCACAGTCCTATGCCAAGGGTCCCTTTAAATAGATGGCCCTGATTACCTTCCGGGTCATGGCCTGCCCCCTCTGTTCCCAGACATCCCTCCTTCAGCAGCCTATTGGGCCCATTGCCCACCATCTCCCAAAGCTGTGGTCAGCTCCCCGTCAGTCACCTATTGATTGGCTGCTACACGTATTATTGGCTGCCTTTGTAAGGCAGAGGTCGGGGTCGATAATCCACTGAGGTCTGGGTCAGCCTTCCACCCACCGCTGAGCGAGGTGAAATTCAGCCCATTGTAGGTGTTGAGTTTCCAGCATTTTCTCCCCCTTTTAAAAAAAATTTCCTTGCTCAGTGCGACAGAGGAATTTTTACCTTGCTGCTTCTTGCATTTGGTTTTCCGATTTATGATTCCACACTTACACCGATGGTTTCCTCCTCCATCTTTTTAAAAGAAAATAGGCGGGATTCTCCGACTCCCCGCCGGGCCGGAGAATCACCAGGGGGGGGGCGTCGTGAATCCCGCCCCCGCCGGCTGCCGAATTCTTCCGGCGCCAGGGTTTTGGTGGGGGCGGGAACCGTGCCGCGCCGGTCGGCGGCCACTAGCAGCGCCCCACCCCCCCCCGGTGATTCTCCGGCCTGCAATGGGCCGAACGGCCGCCTGTTTTAGGCCGGTCCCGCCGGCGTAAATTAGACCGGGTACTTGCCGACGGGACCTGGCTCTGCGGGCGGCCTCCGGTGGGGGGGAAGGGGGATCTGGCCCCGGGGGGTGCCCCCACGGTGGCCTGGCCCGCGATCGGGGTCCACCGACCCGCGAGCGGGCCTGTGCCGTGGGGGCACTCTTTCCCTCCGCACCGGCTGCTCTGGACCTCCGCCATGGTCGGTGAGGAGAAGAACCCCCTTGCGCATGCGCGGGGTTGACGCCAGCACAAGCTGCTGCTCCCGCGCATGCGCCAACTCGCGCCGGCCGGCGGAGGCACTTCTGCGCCGGTAGGCGTGGCGCCAAACCCCGGCGGCGCCGGCCTAGCCCCTGAAGGTGTGGAGGATTCCGCACCCTCCGGGCGGCCCGACGCGGAGTGGTTCACGCCACTCCTCAGCGCCGGGACTCCCGCCCCGCCGGGTAGGGGAGAATCCCGCCCAATGTTTTTTATTGGGTTTTCACATCTTGGACGGGATTCTCTGTCGGCGGGTTCCACCGTTTCACCAACGGAGCACCCACGCCTGCGGAGTTCCCGACGGCGTGGGGCGGGGGGCACCAAACCCCATTGGCCTGCTGGCGGGATGGAGAATCCCGCTGCCGGTGGGCCGGAGAATCCCACTGCCGGCGAGTCGGGCCACACCAGAAAACGGGTGCAGCGGGACGGAGAATCCCCCTCTTATATTTCACAACTCATAAGTTACATATTGCAAAACTGTGCAAGGTAGGAAATTAAAAAAGACAAACCGAAATCAGCCCACATATTCACAGACAATTATCTTCCCTCTTGTTGGGGCAGTGCCTCCCCTTTAGTCAGCATACATCTGTTACACTCCCCAGTATGGCAAGTGTCTATTTACAGTTTAGTTCAGGCTTTAGCTTGTCCGTGGATCCGTCCCCTGCCGCTTTGTCCCTTCTCCCTCTCGTTTTCCTTGCGTGCCTTCTCCCCCTCCCTCTGTTCTCCTCTTCCTCCCCCCCCCCTTCTTCTTTTCCTCTTCATCTCGCGGCTCGTATGTGTCTGCCCCCCACCACACTTACTCTACTGGTCGCTGGCTATGAACAGATCTTGGAACAAGTTGGCGAACGGCTTCTGTGTCCTGCGGAAACCCTCTCCCAACCCCCGGATGGCAAATTTGATTTTCTCCAGCCTGAGAAATTCCGGCAGGTCGGACAGCCGGTCTGCAGCCTTGGGTGGTGCTGCCGATCGCCAGCCGAGCGGGATTCTCCGGCGGGCGATCGGGGAGGCAAAGGTTAGGGGATCGCCACCCCCACCCCCCCCCCACCCACCCCCCCACCCCCTCCCCCTAACCCTCCCCATAAAGAGTCCTGGCTGTTCTGAACCCCTGAAGAGGTTTTGGGCATGGCTGCACCTTCACTCCCACAACCCTGGACATCGCCTCAATAAAGGGCGTCCAGAACCCAACAAGTCTGGGGCAGGCCCAGAGCCTGCGGGTGTGGTTGACCGGGCCTCCCCTGGCACCGTTCACTTTTGTCCTCCACGCCCGGAAAGAACTCACTCATTCAGTTTCTGGTTCGGTGTGCTCTGTGCACCACCTTTAGCTGCATTAGACTCTGCCCTGCGCAAGTGGAGGTGAAGTTCACCCTGTGCAGTGCTTCGATCCAGAGTCTTCCCCCTACCTCTATGCCTATTCCTCCTCGCATTCTTTCCTTGTCTCGTCCAGGGTAGAGCAATCACCCTCCAACAGTCGTCTATACAGGTCTGCACAGTTTCCCTCCCTTCGGTCACCCACATCCAGCTGTTCATCCACTAACTTGTGTCCTGGTATCTGGGGCTACGTCGTTCTTTCGTCACAGAGGAAGGTTTTGACCTGAATGTATCTCAGATCGTTTCTTCATCTCCTCCACCTTTTTTGTGCTCTTTGTTTTCAGCCCTGCTAATTCTATTGTCTTCTTCTCTTGTGGACCTTCAGGGAAGCCAATAACGCTATTGATTGTGTAGAGTCTCAGAAGCACCCTGGGGAGACGAGGGCCCCGCTGAGGCAGATAGGAGACCTTCGACGACGCCTTAAAATGGAGGCGTCTGGGAGGCAAAAAAAAGAAGAAGATTATTTTAGAGGGGCTAAGTAGGCAAAAATAAAATCCAAGACAAGGAGTTTTTATTTAGGCGCTATTAACCTGTGCTCCAATAAATAGCAATAGACTGAGACTATGGAGGAGGTGCATGGTATAGTGCACACATTTGTGAATAAAAGCTTATGTCGCAGGTTGAGCTACAGTTTGGAGGGAGGGGAGGAAGGGATTGGTTTCAGCGTGTCCCCCCCCCCCCCCCCCCCCAACTCCAGGCCCCTCGGTCAGGAACTGAGTGCCTTTGAACAAGGTACACGGCCGCCCTCTCCACCTCCCCACACCACTGGGCACCCACATGCAAACCCAACAAGGTTGTAGCGGGTTGAATGCCAGCAGTACTGGGGTAAGATCCTTAAGTGGGCATTAATTGCTCACTTTGGGGCCCCAATTATCATCCGGGGAGGGGGGGGGAAGGAAGGGTTGGGGGGGAAGGGGGGGGGGGAGGGGTGTGGTGGAAAGCCATCCAGAAGCCTTCCCGCCCTGGACTTAATCGAGCGGAGGTTGCAAGGTTCATATTCCAGACCTTCTGCCCAATTAAATGCCCCTGCCTCAAAGCCCACTGCTGGGAGGGCATTATCCCATTGGGTATGATGAAATTCTACTAGATTTCATTTGTTTTATGAAGTACGTGATTTCTTGACGTGATACCGTGAGGTATACTTCGCACTTGATTCAATTTTTAGACATTTGGTAATTTATTCAATCTACCTTTACATTGTACAGTTGCCCAGAAATTGCACTCTACAGTGCCTGCTTCCCGGCCGCTAGACAGACACCTGAACCCCCAAAATGGCAGTCACGATGGACGCGCACATTTCTGGCTGGGAGCTCGCCGTACGCCATATTGGGAAAGGACAAACAGGAGGTGTGCTTCATCCTCACCTCAAGCAGGCCCTCAAGCCTGCTCCACCATATATCATGGCTGATCTTCGAGCTTAACTCTGCTTTCTTGCCAAGTGCTCCCCATATTCTTTGATTCCGCGAGAGGTTAAAAATCTGTCGAACTCAGTCTTGAATATATTCAGTAATGGAGCATTCACAATGCTCGAGGGAAGCAACTATTCACAACCCGCTGAGTATAGACATTTCTCCTCATTTCAGTCCTGAACGATTGACCTCTTATCCTGAGACTGTGCTCCAATGTTCTTGATTCCCCAGCCATGGGAAAGAACCTCTTAATGCCTAATAATAATCGCTTATTGTCACAAATAGGCTTCAATGAAAAGCCTATCCATCCCTTCAGAATCCTGTATGCTTGAATATGATCATATCTTATTCTTCTAAACTCCAGACAGCAAAGACGAGCTTTACTCAGCCTCTCATCATAGGACGATCGCTCATCCCAGGAACCAGTCTTGAGAACTTTCATTCTACCATCTCCGATACGCAGAATTTCAGAAACGTTACAGTGCAGAGGAAGGCATTTGGCTCACTGTGTCTGCTCCAGCGCTCTGAGAGAGCATTTCACTGAGTGCCATTCTCCCACCTTCTCTCCGTACTCCTGCACATTCTTCCTCTTCAAACCTGCCTCTAACATACTCTCAGGCCGTGCATTCCAGACCTTAACCACTCACTGGATGAAAATATTTTTATTCCTCATGTGAGTATATATATTTTTGTTCATTCAAGGGATGTGGGGGTCACTGACTAGGCCATCATTTATTACCTATCCCTAGTTGACCTTGAGGAAGTGGTGGTGAGTTGCCTTCTTGAATCGCTGCAGACCATGTCATGTGGTGTAGGTACATCCTCAGTGCTGTTGGGGAGGGAGTTCCAGGATTTTCACCCAGTGACACCAAAAGAATTTGATTTGATTTATTGTCACATGTACCGAAGGACAGTGAAAAGTATTTTTCTGCGGCCGAGGAACGTACACAGTACGTACATAGTAGACACAAGAATAATCAACAGAGAACATTGACAAACGGTACATTGACAGACTCATGTACCATGAGCTGCACTCATCCAGGCAAAGGGAGAGTATTCCATCACACTCCTGACTTGTTCCTTGCGGATGGTGGACAGTCTTTGGGGAGTCAGGAGGTGAGTTACTTGCTGCAGGATTCCCAGCTTCAAACCTGCTTTTATAGCGACAGTTTTAATATGGCTAATCCAGTTACGTTCCTAGTCCGTGGTGACCCCAGTATGTTGATTGTGGAGGATTCAGAAATTCTAATAGCATTGAACGTCAAGTGACGATGGTTAGATTATATCTTGTTGGAATAGTCATCGCCTGGCACTTGTGCGGCACAAATGTTACTTGCCACTTGTCAGCCTACGCCTGGATAGTGAATAGTGCTGAACATTGTGCAATCATCAGGGAACATCCCCTGACTTTATGATCGGGGGAGGAAGGTCATTCGTGAAGCAGCTGAAGATGTTTGGGCTTAGGACACGCCCTGAGGAACTCCTGCAGCGATATCCTTCAGCTGAGATGACTGACTGTCAAGAACCACAACCACCTTCCTTTGTGCTAGTTATGACTCCAACTAATGGAGTATTTTACCACTAATTCCCATTAACTCCGGTTTTGTGAGGACTCCTTGATGCCACACTCGGTGGCCTTGATGTCAAGGATAGTCACTCTCACCTCATCAATGCAGGTATATTCTTCCTTAGATATGGAGACCAAAACTGCACAGTTCTCCAGGTATGGTTTTACCAAAGAACACTACAACTGGAGGATGACTTCCTCATTCTTGCACTCCAAATCCCTTGTGGGTTGGTTGACTCAGTTGACTAGACGGCTGGAGTGTGGTGAAGAATGATACCAAAAGTATTGGTTCAATCAGTGTATAGGCTGTGGTAGTTCATGGAGGCCTGCCTCCTTGCCTTGTCCCACGCTTGATGCAAAGCGCATGCCCTTCAAACTCAAAAAACACTTGTCTCTCTCTCCCTCTAACAGAGAACATTCTGGTGGTCCCTTCTAGACAATTACCTTACCTAATCACCAGTCCCCTTGCAATAAAGGCAGATCGGTGACCTCCTCTGAGCTGAACTATAAGCTGGGGTACAGGGCACTGCAAGTAATCTCTTTGCCTACCAACCCATGCAAGAACAATCAATTGAGTTATAAAATGGTGGATGTCATCTATTGAACTGCAAACCAGCAAGGTTCCTCTTTTGTACAAACATTTGCAAGTATTGTCTTAATTATTTCAATCACCCAGACTGGAGATGTTATATAATGACCATTAAAAATCATTGTCGACGATCAACCTGCTTAACTTGAGGAGGAAATTGTTCTCTTGGGTTCTTTCCGAGCTGAATAGAGTCTTTTAGAAGAGGGTCATGGTGCAGCGATTGTTGGGACTGATTGTGGAATAGATAATTATCCCTGGGAAAGGGATTTCAGATGTGCATCAGAAATTTAGCTCATCAAGGTGCTCGGATGTGTTCCATGTGTTCCATACCTTTGCTTTTGTATTCGGAAACCACTGTCATTATCATTTGTAAAGTATCACTTTGTAAAATATATACGGAATGGCAAACCAATTTCAGTTCTCAGAATGAAAGGAGCTTGTGCAATTTGAGGCTTCTGGTTTGCTTGATGCATTGTTTCGAAAAATTAGAACAAACTTAACCTTGTTACTGGAGTCCCAAAGGAAATGGATTCCGCAGTAAGGAGATTTAAGATGAATTATTTCCCTTTCGATTTTTCTCTCCTCTCCTCTGCTGAAGTCACTGATTCAGGCCGGATGGAGCTCCTCCGATGCCAGCCCCCTCGGGTACATTATGTTCCATTACGAGGGGAGGCTGGTTAGGCTGGGGCTGCCTTCCCTCGCGCAGAGAGGGCTGAGGGGGGAACCTGATCGAGACGTACAAAACTATGAGGGACACAGATAGGAAGGAACCTTTCCGTTTAGGAGAGGGGTCAACAACCAAGGAGCCGAGATTTAAGGTAAAGGGCAGGAAATTTAGAGGAGAACATATTTTCAAATCTGGATCTCCTTGCCTGAAAGGGTGGTAGAGGCGGGAACCCTCACAACATTTAAGCAGCATTTAGACAAACACTTGAAACGCCGTAGCATACAAGGCTACGGACTAATTGTTGGAAAATGGGATTAGAACAGATAGATGCTTGATGGCTGGGGCAGACATGGTCATAGAACATAGAACTTGTGCTGTAAATCTCTATGACTATTTATCCAAGTTCCTCGCACACAAGCCTTGACGAGTGGGTGTTGGTGCTCGATTTGGTCAGGGCGAATGGACAGGCTTTCTTGAGTGTATCGCTGGATAGCAGTCAGGAGCGCTAACTCTATTAATCTACCCATTTCGTAGCTCAAGTCGTAACGTTGCACCACTTGCATTTAAATAGCATCTTTTAACCAAACAAAACATCTCATGGGGCTTCACGGGATCATTACCAGTTAAAATTTGATGCCGAGCCCCATTCGGGGACATGAATGGCCACTTCATTTTTTTTTCTCACGCAAACTAGGCTGGAAACTAATTGCTGAACACTTTGAAGAAAAGTCATAATTAGCTGATTAGCCGTATGCAAGAGAATGACACCAGATAGAAAATCAGAACAGAAACAACAGCCATACTATAATGGCTTAAAAGAGTCAAACATGGGATTTGTTACCAGTTGCCTGTGATGACATGCCGGAGCCCATCTGGTCCCATCGCTTTACTACAATAATTATTTCCTCTGCTCAGGGTTCAAAGGGCTTCCCAAATCCTCGACGAGCACAGGTCAAGAAGCGAGAGATTCACTTCAAATGAGATCATTTCCCATCCATCTGATAACTGTTTTCACTTTGCTCTGTGTACGTCCGGGATCTCTGAGCTGATAAATATACACATTGAAGATCACTGGGGAGGGCAATGGACGGATTCTGCCATTATTACACAGGCAAAACAGATGCCTCAAACACTTCCTCGCCATTAAATTCTCTTCTGTTTATTTCAAAACACATCAATTCTCACTGGGAGTCAGATTCATTCAATAAACTAAAAAGACATGTATTGGGCTTCGCTCTTCCTGTTTACATCTTCACATGTTTCCCAACCACAGACCACCGTGACGCAGTGCCAGACTCCATCTGGCACCCCTCCTGACAGTTGCCAGCTGTCATCGGGCCTGGTTCAAAGCTCCGCTCACCTGTTTCCTGCGCGTTTTATAACGTCGCTAATTGCCTTGAAGGTGCGAAGCTGACAGCACTACAACAATGAATGAAATGAAATGAAAATCGCCTATTGTCACAAGTAGGCTTCAAATGGAGTTACTGTGAAATGCCCCTAGTCGCCACATTCCGGCGCCTGTTCGGGGAGGCTGGTACGGGAAGGGGGAAAAAAAAGTACTTTCAGCCAGAAGTTTCCTTGTGGTGTTTCCCCAACTCCCCGCACCCGCCCCGCACCCCCCTTCCCCACCACCTCCCCCTCCCCCACCCAACACCGGCACCACCAGCACCGTTAACAACAGCAAAGGTTCAACTAAACTCCCTGAAGCTTTGGCAACAGACCAGGAGACGTCCTGAGGAAGTACCCAGCCGATTACAAGTCTACCCGAGCCTCGATAAGTTAATGCACGGTGGGAATTGCTGTAATACTTTATCCTTTGAGGCTCTCCAGTGAATGCTTGCAAACGGGTGACCTGGTTAAGATCATACTGATTAACGCAGTGCCGATTGGAAATCAAACCGAGAAACCCTCTAGTCTCGGTGACCACTGCATTTAGCCCCAAGTTACATTTTATTGTCATTGGCGGTTTATCTAAGGTCAGTCACATCAGGACAAAGATGATATCAAAAGGTTAGCGGGACAAACCTTTGGTACCAAAGGTCATTTTACGGGTTTAGGATGTTAGGTTATTCACTGGATCAAAATCCTGGAACTCCCTTCCTAACAGCACGGTGGGTGTATCTACACTAGATGGATTGCAGCGGTTCCAGAGGGTGGCTCGCCACCGCCTTCTCAAGGGCAATTTGGGATGGGCAACTAATGCTGGCCGAGCCAGCGACGCCCACACCCCGCGCATGAAGTGAAAAATACACTTGAGTTGGTCTTTAAAAAGAAAATGTTCCCCTGCTGCCTCACGGCGCCGAGGTCCCAGGTTCGATCCCGGCTCTGGGTCACTGTCCGTGCGGCGTTTGCACATTCTCCCCGCGTCTGCGTGGGTTTCGCCCCCACAGCCCAAAAGATGTGCAGGCTAGGCGGATTGGCTAAATTGCCCCTTAATTGGAAAAAAAATGAATTGGGCACTCTAAATTTATTTAAAAAAAGAAAATGTTCCAAATAGCGAGTGTGAATGCTGGGTGTTTTTTTTTGGGGGGGGGGGGTGGGTTCGCGATCTTCCTCCATCTTTGGGGGAGGCTGGGTTTGGGAGTTCAGTAGTGAGAGAGGAAAGCTGGGAATGGAGAGTCAGAGAGAGATAGACAGCAGAAAACAAAAGCAAACGAAACGCTTGCATTCACACGGCACCTTTCACAACCTCTCGGCCGCAGAGTGCTATAGGCAGCCAATGAAATGCTTTTGAAGCGTGATCACTGTTGTAATTCAGGAGAGGTTGGGCAGGGGTGGGGGGCAGAGAAAGGGATACCGGGGGAATGCAGTGAGTTTGGGAGACCAGCGTTTTCTGTGGAGCCGGAAGCCGAAGCGAGAGTTACGCGATGAGAGCGGGTGGCAGTGAGGCAGAATCAGCTTCTTAAAGGGGTCAGCGTCTCGGGGTTAAATTCCCAGCTCCTGCCAGTCTCGCCAAGCAGTAGCGGGTCGCCACTTTCCATATGTCAGACCCCAATAGTGGGCAGATTGGCGCCGCTGGTGGGAGTCTTTCAAACGGCAATATGCCTCACCTCCGCTGAGGCCAAATCCCAGTAGGTGCCAGGAGGTGTCTTGCAGGCAGTTGTCCTGGGCAGGGACCAAGCTCCCCCAACTGGGTCCATGAGAATCTGTGGGCTACAGACTGAGACAGCAGGTCACTCTGTGTTCCCCTTGGGTACACTGGGCCTGGTATCTGTGGGAATTAACAAAACTGAGATGGCTTCACAAGAGTGCCTCAAGATGGAGGCGCGAGCAGTCTAAAGAGCAATGCCAGTCGGGCTCCATTTTTCCGAGGCTGTAGGCACTCTGATTGGGCAGGCACCCTCAAGAACCCGCCCTCTGCCCTGAATTGGATGGTGAATACGGAAGTGACCAATTAGGTGGCTGTCTCTTGAATGATCGTGCTGGCCGGTACAATGCTGGCAAATACTGGGTAGACACATGAACATGGTTTAGATTATCCCGTGTGCTTTTGGATATATGTCGGGCTGGATTCTCCGATCGCCGACGCCGAAACCACGTTCGCCGATCGGCTGGAGGATCCACTTTCCCGTGGGAATCGGGGGCGGTGCTGTTTTTCCGATGCTCCGCCCCCACAAAAACGGAGTACTCAAGGAGTACGACACGCGCCATCGGGACGGCCTCAGGACATCACTTGAGGCCCTCCCCCGAGGTTCCGCCCCGATGGGCCGAGGCCCCGACGGCATGGGGCACGTGTGTCCTCACAACGTTCGGGGACCTCGCGTGGCGGCTGCGGACTGTGTCCAGTGGCGCCACAGTCGGGGGGGGGGGGGGGAGCGGGCGGGGAGAGAGCTGTTCCGCTGGCGGGGGGGGGGCTTCAGCGGGGGCTGGGGACACTGGTGGGGAGTGTCGAGGGAGGGTGACAGCGGGGCAGTGTTTGGCAGGCCAGGTCTGCGAGTGGCCCCAGGTCGCTGCCGTGCGATTGTGTGGCCACGGACCTGCCCACTCTGCGGCTGTATCCGCAGGCAAAGCCAGGGGCCCCGCACCGGACGGAGGATCGGTGCGGGGGCGGCGCCAACCAGACGGATCCTGCGGACATAGCCACAGGGTCGGAGAATCCATGCATTTCCCCACTAAAATTGAGTCACCTTCAGGCTAAGGACTTCAGAGGTTCAGAAAACGCCCCACGCAACCTTCTCAGAGCAACTAGAGATGGGCTTTTCCAAAGGCACCCACAGGCAAATGTCAAACACTGTGCTCAGGATCACAATCCTCATCCAGTTTGTTGTCCTTTCCTGGAATGTTTTGTGTAAATCTTTACAAGGCTATGATTATTGTGCATTTATCCACAAATCCAACAATACGGCAAGGTCAGTGTTGAGAAATTAGTAAAAATAAAATGTATGTTTTGTTTTGCCCGTCTTTCTAGAAACGCAAAAGTCATTTGCAAGAGAAAGTAAATAATATATTCTGTTCTTACTTCATGTGAATCTACAAATGTTTTGTAAACTGACATATTACCGAAGTGTAGGGCAGCACGATGGCGCCGAGGTCCCAGGTTCGATCCTGGCTCTGGGTCACTGTCCGAGTGGAGTTTGCACATTCTCCCCGTGTTTGAGTGGGTTTCGCCCCCACAACACAAAGATGTGCAGGCTAGGTGGATTGGCCACGCTAAATTGCCCCTTAATCAGAAAAAATTGATTGGGTACTCTAAATTTATTTTAAAAAATATTATAGAAGTCTTTTTCATTCTTTTCGACATCCCAAGTTTGACTCCTGCCCTTCTAAGATCAGCGACTCATGCGCCTTTACCATCTCTGGCAATCCACCAATTGGTTTTGTTTCTCAACATGACCAGCTCATATACACACATGGATAGGAATCAGGGGCAAGATTCTCCCCTACCCGGCGGGGCGGGGTATCCCGGCGGGATGGAGTGGGGTGAACCACTCCAGCGTTGTGCCGCCCCAAAGGTGCGGATTCCTCCGCATCTTTAGGGGCCAAACCCGCGCCGGAGTGGTTGTCATCCCGCCGGCTGGCGGAAGTCCGCGCATGCGCGGGAGCGTCAGTGGCTGCTGACGTCATCCCTGCGCACGCGCGGGGGCGGGGTCGCGGAGGCGATGGCCGACGTGAAGGGGAAAGAGTGCCCCCACGGCACAGCCCGCCCACAGATTAGTGGGCCCCGATCGCGGGCCACGCCACTGTGGGGGCACCCCCTGGGGCCAGGTCACCCCCCCCCCCCCCCCCAGGACCTTGGAGCCCGCTCGCGCCGCCTGTTCCCGCCGGTAAGGGAGGTGGTTTAATTCACGCCGGCGGGACCGGCATTACAGCAGGGGGACTTCGGCCCATCGAGGGCCGGAGAATCGCCGGGGGGGGGGGCCCGCCGACTGGCGCAGCGTGATTCCCGCCCCGCCGTATCTCCAGTGCTGGAAAATTCGGCGGCCGGTGGGCGCGGGATTCACGCCGCCCCCCCCCCCGGCGATTCTCCGACCGGCGGTGGGTCGGAGAATCGCGCCCAGGTTTGGGAAACCTGCAACATTATTTTCCCTTATCTTTAGATCGATTCCCTGAGGCCAATTATAGTGTCTGTATCATCACACGGAGTTCTGACAATGCAACACAGACCAGCGAAATTTAACTTTGGAGGTTCCCTCCTCTGTACAGTGATGCACGATCAATGACCACTAAAGTGAGGTTGTAGTCCAACTGAAGGCTTTAATAAGCTAGATGTTTCCCCCAGCAGCTCAGGTACAGAAAGAAGGCTGCTGGTGGGGCACAGGCTCTTATACCCCGCCTTGCAGGGCGGAGCTACCATACAGCTTGACCAATAGGAAACATAAAATATATACCAATGGTGTTCCAGCATTACCAGGTACCGTAATACTTCTACACAAACTACCACATACAGTTAGACAGCTTAGCCAGCAATGTGCTTACCCACTGACCCATCTGTGCAGCCCATGTCCAAACTGCTTATGAACTGTTAACCTAGCTGAGGGAAATCACTTTATGTGTCTTAACTCCTTGGACAAATAGATGCAAACTATGATGTTAAAGTCAATAGAGGAGAATTGCAAGGGAACATCAAGCATGCTTTATGACAAAAAAGCAGATTGTCAAACAAAATAAATTTATTAAATTGCTTCAAACAATGCTGCAGCAATAAGTAAATCAAATATATTGACACCTTATAATAATCTTTATTGTCATAAGCAGGTAATGAAGTTACTGTGAAAATCCCCTAGCCGCCACATTCTGGTGTTCGGGTACACAGAGGGAGAATTCAGAATGTCCAATTCAACTAACAAGCACGTCTTTCGGGACTTGTGGGGGGAAACCGGAGCACCCGGAGGAAACCCACGCAGACACGGGGAGAACGTGCAGACTCTGCAGCGACCCAAGCCAGGAATCAATCCTGGGACCCTGGCGCTGTGAAGCAACAGTGCTAACTTTATGCTACCGTGCTGCCCCTGATCAGTCAATGTGGAATGTTCAAATTACCTGGAATATCAGGAACAAGCTTCCTTTGCAGATGCGTTGAGACAAGCCTGTACTATATGTAGACGATGGGGACAAAGATACATTCAATTAATAATAAGGGATACTATTGAGAACAGTGATTCAGAGAGACTTTCCTTTGGAGCCATAGTGAACATTACTAAAGGTGTGGGCGGGCATTCTCCCCCCTCCCACCCCAAACCATGGTGGAGGCAGCATGCCATCGGCTGGTGGCATCCCCAATGGCGCAGCTGGCAAGCCGTGGAAAATGCTATTGCCTTCAGCGGGACTGGAAGATCTCACCGCCAGCCAATGGCGGGTCGCCTCCCCACTGCCGGAAAACTCACTGTGGGGGTGGGGGGGGGGGGGGGGGGGGGGGGTTGGAAAATCCTGCCCAAAATTCAACGACAGCCATACTCGGAACGAGCAAAATTCTGATTCAATTCTATGCAGCGATTCTTTGCACAATGATGGGGGAAGAAGTTGACTAACCCCTGAAAACGTGTTTGACGATCAAACCATGCCCCTCACCGTGTTGTGTGCACGTGTAAATGATTGCCATTGGAAACACTGTCCACCCTGTTCATTGGCCCAATGTCATTAGTGGCTGCTGCTATTCAACTGTAGCTCCTAAATTGCATTGTAAGTACAGCAAGTGGTGGGAGCCTGTCAAAGTCAATCTGGGCTCGGGCTACACGGTGACGCATTGATTAGCACTGCTGCCTCACGGCGCCGAGGACCGGGTTCGAACCCGGCCCCGGGTCACTGTCCGTGTGGAGTTTGCACATTCTCCCCGTGTCTGTGTGGGTCTCACCCCCACAACCCAAAGATGTGCAGGGTAGGTGGATTGGCCACGCTAAATTGACCATTAATTTGAAATAAAATAATAATTGGGTACTCTAAATTTATTTGTAAAAGGGTCAGTCTGGGCTCTCATCCCTTGAGCAATCGCTGAACTTCTATGAGAAAAGGGCACTAAGGTTTTCGCACAATCCACTGGAGGTGTCTGGCTGAAGAGCTGGAAAGAGGAGAAAAGTCAGGGATCCCGTATTCTCAGAAGACGGTGAGGTGAAGTTTCTTTTAATAAATTTTGAGTACCCAATTATTTTTTTCCAATTAAGGGGCAATTTAGTGTGGCCAATCCACCTACCCTGCTCATCTTAGGGGCTGTGGGGGCAAAGCCCACGCAAACACAGGGAGAATGTGCAAACTCCACACGGACAGAGACCCAGAGCCGGGATCGAACCCGGGACCTCGGTGCCGTGAGGCAGCAGGGCTAACCCACGGTGCTGCCCCTCTCCCATGTGTTTTTAACCGCCATGGATGAGACAGTGCTGGCCTTCATGATAAGGGGTACCCCTGAAGCTGTGGCCACTGGTGGAGTTGGAATGATCAATGCTGATAGTATCAGTATCTGACCCTCCTTCTATCATCCCACATCTCACTCCTCCCACAATCTCTTCGGACTTGGAAGGTGTCATGTTCTGCGCTCTGAGGTCAAAAGAATGTGAAGTTGCAGCACGTGGCGTTGGATGCAGATAACAATGCAGGTTTATTGAAGAGCTGTTAACTGTACACAGGCTTGATCTAGACTGAGGAAAAGCCCATGAAGCAACTGATGATGTCACAAACTATGCAAGTGACCAGACTCTTAAACCGACCACACAACCCAACAACAACCCTAAATATGTAACATCCGTCTCCCTTTTACTTCTAGGGCCCCATAGCAACAATTAGCCACAGCATTTTTACATTGTCATCAAAACATATATACAAGGACGGGCAGTGAATTATTACATACTTATAATAGTTAATATGAAAGACGATCTGGTGGGGTTGCTTACCAACTTCAGGGATTTAGTTGTTCCTGACGTTCGAGGTACTTTCCAGGTCTTCAGAGGATGTCTCCTCCCTGGAAGGCTTTGCAGTCTATTTTGCGGAAAGAAGACTAATAGCAGCAAGGGATTCTTCGGCAATCTCGGTTTCTGCTGATTGACCAGAAATCGCAGTCACATGATCTGGTAGTATGGATGGCAGGCAGTTTATCCTGAGGTAGCTCTGGTGTGCACGGTACTGGCACATTGATTCATGTAGCTAACAATTTATCTCCATGTCTTCTCCACACTCGCTCATCTTCAGTTTGCACTGTATAGGAGACAGGGCCAGTTTGAGCCAATACAGTTGCAGGAACCCGCTTCTCGCTGGTGGTATAGCTGCGCTCCAACACTTGCGCTCCTTGTCGAAACAAGCGTCTTTTGGAATTATCTTTTCTTCTTAAGATTTGCGACTGCCGTTTATGTTCTACTACCTCAGACCTGTCCTGCGGTAAAAGTGGATCAAATGTAATAGGGAATGGGGAACTCTGGGTAGCCGCGTGTGAGGGGTTGCGACACGTTGCCAACAAACTGTTCAGACGGCGATTTAATGAAACTTGGTGCTTGGAGGTTTTCAGTGCAAGCTTCAAGGACTGGACCAAACTTTCGGCTGAACCATTCGTGGGTGGGTGGCAAGGTGCTGATTTTGTGTGTTGGATACCACTCATCTTTCCATAGTCCTCAAACCTCAGCTGTAAATTATGGACCGATATCACTCACAATTTGTTCTGATTTCCCAAATCTGGTGAAAGCCCTATTGAGCTGGGGCGGCATGGTGGTGCAGTGGTTAGCACTGGTGCCTCGCGGAAGAGCTGGAAAGAGGAGCAAAGTCAGGGATCCCGTATTCTCAGAAGACGGTGAGGTGAAGTTTCTTTTAATAAATTTTGAGTACCCAATTATTTCTTTCCAATTAAGGGGCAATTTAGTGTGGCCAATCCACCTACCCTGCTCATCTTAGGGGCTGTGGGGGCAAAGCCCACGCAAACACAGGGAGAATGTGCAAACTCCACACGGACAGTGACCCAGAGCCGGGATCGAACCCGGGACCTCGGTGCCGTGAGGCAGCAGGGCTAACCCACGGTGCTGCCCCTCTCCCATGTGTTTTTAACCGCCATGGATGAGACAGTGCTGGCCTTCATGATAAGGGGTACCCCTGAAGCTGTGGCCACTGGTGGAGTTGGAATGATCAATGCTGATAGTATCAGTATCTGACCCTCCTTCTATCATCCCACATCTCACTCCTCCCACAATCTCTTCGGACTTGGAAGGTGTCATGTTCTGCGCTCTGAGGTCAAAAGAATGTGAAGTTGCAGCACGTGGCGTTGGATGCAGATAACAATGCAGGTTTATTGAAGAGCTGTTAACTGTACACAGGCTTGATCTAGACTGAGGAAAAGCCCATGAAGCAACTGATGATGTCACAAACTATGCAAGTGACCAGACTCTTAAACCGACCACACAACCCAACAACAACCCTAAATATGTAACATCCGTCTCCCTTTTACTTCTAGGGCCCCATAGCAACAATTAGCCACAGCATTTTTACATTGTCATCAAAACATATATACAAGGACGGGCAGTGAATTATTACATACTTATAATAGTTAATATGAAAGACGATCTGGTGGGGTTGCTTACCAACTTCAGGGATTTAGTTGTTCCTGACGTTCGAGGTACTTTCCAGGTCTTCAGAGGATGTCTCCTCCCTGGAAGGCTTTGCAGTCTATTTTGCGGAAAGAAGACTAATAGCAGCAAGGGATTCTTCGGCAATCTCGGTTTCTGCTGATTGACCAGAAATCGCAGTCACATGATCTGGTAGTATGGATGGCAGGCAGTTTATCCTGAGGTAGCTCTGGTGTGCACGGTACTGGCACATTGATTCATGTAGCTAACAATTTATCTCCATGTCTTCTCCACACTCGCTCATCTTCAGTTTGCACTGTATAGGAGACAGGGCCAGTTTGAGCCAATACAGTTGCAGGAACCCGCTTCTCGCTGGTGGTATAGCTGCGCTCCAACACTTGCGCTCCTTGTCGAAACAAGCGTCTTTTGGAATTATCTTTTCTTCTTAAGATTTGCGACTGCCGTTTATGTTCTACTACCTCAGACCTGTCCTGCGGTAAAAGTGGATCAAATGTAATAGGAAATGGGGAACTCTGGGTAGCCGCGTGTGAGGGGTTGCGACACGTTGCCAACAAACTGTTCAGACGGCGATTTAATGAAACTTGGTGCTTGGAGGTTTTCAGTGCAAGCTTCAAGGACTGGACCAAACTTTCGGCTGAACCATTCGTGGGTGGGTGGCAAGGTGCTGATTTTGTGTGTTGGATACCACTCATCTTTCCATAGTCCTCAAACCTCAGCTGTAAATTATGGACCGATATCACTCACAATTTGTTCTGATTTCCCAAATCTGGTGAAAGCCCTATTGAGCTGGGGCGGCATGGTGGTGCAGTGGTTAGCACTGGTGCCTCGCGGAAGAGCTGGAAAGAGGAGCAAAGTCAGGGATCCCGTATTCTCAGAAGACGGTGAGGTGAAGTTTCTTTTAATAAATTTTGAGTACCCAATTATTTCTTTCCAATTAAGGGGCAATTTAGTGTGGCCAATCCACCTACCCTGCTCATCTTAGGGGCTGTGGGGGCAAAGCCCACGCAAACACAGGGAGAATGTGCAAACTCCACACGGACAGTGACCCAGAGCCGGGATCGAACCCGGGACCTCGGTGCCGTGAGGCAGCAGGGCTAACCCACGGTGCTGCCCCTCTCCCATGTGTTTTTAACCGCCATGGATGAGACAGTGCTGGCCTTCATGAGAAGGGGTACCCCTGAAGCTGTGGCCACTGGTGGAGCTGGAATGATCAATGCTGATAGTATCAGTATCTGACCCTCCTTCTATCATCCCACATCTCACTCCTCCCACAATCTCTTCGGACTTGGAAGGTGTCATGTTCTGCGCTCTGAGGTCAAAAGAATGTGAAGTTGCAGCACGTGGCGTTGGATGCAGATAACAATGCAGGTTTATTGAAGAGCTGTTAACTGTACACAGGCTTGATCTAGACTGAGGAAAAGCCCATGAAGCAACTGATGATGTCACAAACTATGCAAGTGACCAGACTCTTAAACCGACCACACAACCCAACAACAACCCTAAATATGTAACATCCGTCTCCCTTTTACTTCTAGGGCCCCATAGCAACAATTAGCCACAGCATTTTTACATTGTCATCAAAACATATATACAAGGACGGGCAGTGAATTATTACATACTTATAATAGTTAATATGAAAGACGATCTGGTGGGGTTGCTGCCCAACATCAAGATCCAGTCAAGTTCCAGTAAAGTTTGAGTGGTGTTGGGGTTGGTCTCTGGGCGCACGAGAGCCCGGCAAGGCTGTGAGTAACAACTTAATGGGACATCGCGATTGCCCCATCAATTTGTAACTGAAAGTAAATTGTTTTGAGGAATGGCCTTGTTCAGACTGAACTTCAAACTCTGAACAGAGTGTTGACCTCATTGACAGACTAACCCTTCATTCTTCCAATCACAAAGTTTGTTGGTGCTCTAGTTGATGATACACTGGCATCTCTTAGTCAGAGATAGATCGATAGATTGATACTAGTTGTTTGACAACTGACTGATAAGTTATGGTGGTGTTGGGGGGTACAGGGGAAACCTAATTTCCCTTTGAAAATTGCAGACATCGACCCAATGTCAGGTGTCATAAACCTCTTGGAAGTTTTATTTGAGTTATTTCACGATATGCGATTTGAAGCCTTATCTCTCGTACTGGGTAACGCAGCCAAACCATCTGGTGCAGTGCGTCCGTGCGATTTAAGCATTCACAGCCCACTGGGCTGAAAGGTGTCAGATTTAGTGACCTGACAAGGTGCAAAGTTCCAGTGGCACTACAGAGGCCTGGTGTCGCTTCTTCCAGAGTGGGCTGTTCTTTCTTTAAAAATTATTTACACGGCATATGGGCACTGCCAGCTCAGCCAGCATTTATTGCCCATCCCTAGTTGCCCTTGAAAATTGCCCTGTTGTGAAAAGGGCACATGTGGTCTTGGGGGTGGGGGATTGCGGGGGGCCGGGGTAGGGGGCACTATTCTCCAAGGGACTGTTATTGATACCCTGATGTCACACAGCCCCACAAGTCGATGTGACACCAGGATACCTATTTTAAACAATACAGGCCCAGACAACAAGTTGGTGTGTCAAACACAAGTGTGAATCTATAGGACTATGGGATCCCTACCGTGCAGAAGGAGGCCATTCGACCCATCGAGTCTGTATTGACCCCCTGAAAGAGAACTCAACACAGGCCCACTCCCCTGCCTTATCCCTGTAACCCCACCTATCATGCCAATCCACCGAACCTGCACATCTTTGGACGCTAAGGGGCATTATTTTTAGCATGGCCAAGCACCCTAACCTGCACATCTTTGGACTGTGGGAGCACCCGGAGGAAACCCACGCAGACACGGGGAGAAAGTGCAAACTCCACACAGTCACCAGGGCTGGAATTGAACCCGGGTCCTGGGCGCTGTAAGGCAGCAGTGCTAACCACTGCCCCACCGTGCTGTCTGTAAGCTGTAAGATAGACACCTGTCCTTCCCTGAAGACAAGTTAGCGAACGAGCATCAAAGAAATAGCTGCTGACAGGACGATTGAACGTTTTGGCACTTTTTAATGAATGCTGTTCTGTAAAATGAACACAGCTTTTGTTCATGGCATTCTGTGTTTATTTCTATGTATACATTCAACTTCTGGAAGTTTGGGCGGTGACGGGTGAAATGCAGACTTCTGTCTTATTACAAAAATTGCGGAAGTCTTTGGCTTTGTGAGGTTGTGGGGGAGAACAGACAGGGACTTTATTTGGTGAGCCAGAAGTAAACTCTTTTTGGTGAGTCAGCCTTCATTCATTATCAATTGTTTGTGCCAAAATGTTTGACAGTAAGGAGGCTTCTCATTCACTGCAATGAACTCCCTATCAGCGTTGTGGGTGTACCTGCACCACATGGACTGCAGCTGTTCAAGAAGGCGGCTAATTGCCCTTCTCAATTAGGGCAATTAGTGATGGACAATAAAGCTGACCTTGCCAGAGACAGCCACATCCTGTGAATGAATAATAATAATAACAGTTTACTTATGGCTCCTGGTGTTTAGATCAAAAAACCTCAAGGGTAATAATGCAATTTGATAACTCACCACGCTGAGCAGTTACATTTCACAACTGACTCATCCTTTGCCTGAGCAGCGCAGGAATCATTCTGTTGCAGACTATTTCATCAGAATGGCTTAACCAGGTCCTCATTACCTTTCATCACGTGCCGAACCCGACATTTAGCCAGCACTTTCAGAAGGTGTTGAGACAGCATTGATTGCTTTTGCTGCACGCCTATTGCATTTTGTGTTCAGGCTTATGCTGGAGAGACTCCTTTGACTAACTGCCTATTTTGAGGCACAGAACTGGATTAAAATGGGGTCGTCCCCCAAAGAATGGCTCCCATTCCCCTTTTCACCCAGTCGACATGACTCAGCACCTCCACTCTGGGCTAATTCCATCAACACTCGTCGCTAAGCTTGCCGATGTTCATCAAAAGGATGATGGTTGTACACCCAAACACCTTCCGTACGATGAACTGGCTGCTAGGTCACCGATAGTAATCAACTATATCCTGATAGGTAAAAAGGCTATTTTAATGTAAATATTAAAGCCCAGTTTTAATACCTATTTTAAAATAAGGATTTCAGCACTCATAACCTCAGGCCATGAGAAACACTAACTTCAACAGAAGCACAAAAGCCTGACGCATGCAGAAACTAATTGTAGATTAAAACAACATTTTAGAACAAGCTATTGTTCTAATAAACAGACTTTCAAAGACAGTTTGACATTAAGAAATAAGCTGTACCGGTAATCGAGATCAAGGTCGAAGTAAGCACCATAGTAATATGAAGGCACCACTGTCCAGAATATGGATAAAGCAAAGTCAGCAGAAAACCAGTAAAAATCAGTCTTGATAATAGCACAAAATCGCATTCCATAGCATATGCAAATATTCAAACATGAAACATTCAGAACTTATGTTGCACATTGAGGATTGACAGTTAACCATCAAATCAAATGTATTTGATTCTCACCCAAACCAATTAGGACAACATAGAGGTGTAGACAGATGGCTTTAGACTGATAAAATTCTCCTTAAACGTGATGGTCCGTATGGCCATCTTTATTCCGGGATCATTCTATACTTTGATCTAACTTATCGCGATCTCTATTTTCATATTTTCACTTTTCCGCTCGATCTCTTGAAGTCCAAGCTGTTTTGCTGTAAGCAAGAAACCATTTCTGTATTATTTTGAAAGTTAAATTGTTTATAAGTTACTTCTCTTTAAGTCCTTTTGCTAGCCGGACTTTATTGAGAATAGATTTAAGATTCTCTCAATTGTAATCAAGTAGAGGCAATAAAAGATTCTTATTTGCATCTGAGGCATTTAACTTAAATTTCTACTGAGTTTTAGTGTTGCAAGACTTCACTAGATCCGCATGGTAGATCTCTTCAGTCACAAAGTCTTTGCTGTCCGTGGGTCAGATGTACCGCGCTCCCCAATGGCGTGTATTTGGGGCGGTGGAGGTGGGCTGCTGTCGGCCGGCAACGGGATCGCCCGGTCCCACCACTGTCAAGAGGGTTTCATGTTGTTTGCACCTTCCGTTGCCAGGAAACCCGTGACGGGGGGTCGTCGTCCCTTACCTCAGTTACAAGGACATCTGCAAGCAAGATAATGGGATGGTGCAGACTGACACTGGTGACTGGGAGACAGTTACTGGGCACGATCTACCGGCCGCGTTATGCCCGGATGGGAGCAATGGCGGGGGGGGGGGGGGGGGGGGGGGCTGGAGGGTCCCAGGGTGGAAAACACCACTGGTTGCCAGTCTCTCACCCTCCCCAATTCCTTACAGATGTTACACATTATGGACGATATCTTAGACCCCGCGGACGCTGCCCTCGTGGTGCTGCTGGCAGGCCAGGCGGCCAGACGCCAGAGGAGGTGGAGGCAGCAGGGTGACAGAGACTCGATGCAGCGACCCGTGTGCAGGGCCCCGACACCCATCTGGTGCCTGACCCTCCCGCCCACCTGAACGGCCCAGGGAGGGACCCAGAGGGGGAAGTCCGTGACGGCCAAGGAGTACAGGCTTCACTGGTCTCTCGAACAGATGACGGACAGCGTGTGCTGCAGGAGGCTCCATCTCAACAAGGGGACGGTGCTGCACCTGTGCCATGTCCTTGCGGACTTGGAGGAGGAGGGTACCCACCCCCAGTGGCTGTCAAGCTGCAGCCCACAAGTGCATCTGTGAGGTTATGGACGCCCTGTTTGCCTGGGCAGCGAACTATATAAACATTGACATGCACCAAGCCTAACAGGATGCCCGGGCAGCTGGTTTCTCCACCATCGACGGGATGCCCCAGGTTCGGGGCCTAATAGATGGCACGCATGTTGCCTTGCACTCACGGGCCATCAGGGAGTGCCCTACATCAGCAGGGAGGGGTTCCACTTCCTGAACATCCAGCTTGTGTGCGACTAGCACATGAAGATCATGCATGTATGTCCACACTTCCCAGGGTGTGTGCACAACATCTACATCCTGGGGCTGTCGCACAGCCCCGTTATCATCGAGGACTACCACAGGATGGCCAGTTGGTTCTTGGGGGATAAGGGGTACCCACTGAGGACCTGGCTAATGACGCCAGTACGGAGGGTGCAGGGACCTGATACAACGAGGCCCATGCGCCCACCCGGGCTGTCATTCAGCGGTGCACCGGACTCCTCAAGATGCGGTTCCGATGCCTCAACCGCTCCGGTGGTGCCCTGCAGTCCACCCCCCAGAGGGTCGCCCGCTTTGTGGTGGTCTGCTGTGTCCTCCAAAACATGGCACAGCAGCAGGGCGATGTGTTGGAGGTGGAGGGGGAGGAATATATGGCCGCTTCCAAGGAAGAAAATGAGGATGAGGAGGACCAGGAGTGACTGGAGGATGACCTTGGGGAGGCCACATAACACCAGTCGGAGGATGGAGGACAGGCTACAGCGGCGAGGAGGGCCAGGGAGGCCCTCATATTTGCCCGCTTTGCATAGGGCGTGGCCTCACCCGTCATTCCCCCATTTCCCCAACCCCCCTTTCCCACCCCTCCCCAATCCCTCAGTCTTTCCCATCAACCCCCATTTCTCACCCCCGCCCCCCCCCCCCCCCCCACCATTCCCCCCCTCCCAGGGTCTATGTAACATCATGCGAGGGTGATGGGACTGTGTCGGCACTGTCAGTGGGTCACTGTCAAGGAGAGGGGGGTGACGATATCCCGCAGAGAGCTGAGTGCTGGTGCTCCTCATTCCGTGGCATAGTCTGATGCCCACCTGTCTGCTGACTGCTCACTCACGCCCATCACCTGCACGCATTGTGCCATGGGGGGGGGGGGGGGGGTGCACTGGGAAGAGGCATCCAGGAACTCCTTGTCCAGGGAGATGGGGCATGTGATTGGTGCTCAGCCTGCATTGCAGAAGAAAGTGCCAGAGGCATTATATATTACAACAAATGTGTCCCCAACTGCTCTAATACCCCAATGGTACCGCCCCACCCTTCCCCACCCCTCCCAGATCCTCCCCCACCCCTCCCGCACTCAGCGCACCCAACCTCCCCGTAGACCCATAGACCCTCCCCACCTTGCCCCCCTCCCCGTGTCCTCTCAGTGATCCTTGACCCGCTTAGCCTTCCGTGCTCTACCGTTGCATCTAGGTGTGCCCCCAGGATGCACATCAGAGGTGGAGGCAGCCACCTCTTACTATATCCGGTGGTCTTTGATTCCCCTGGCGGGTGTCCTCTGGGGGCTCTGGAGTCGGAGGGCCCCGGTGCACTTGCCAGCAGCACTTGCCCCGCCGTGAAGCCCTGTTCCAGTTCTGACTCCGAGATGTGCCGTTGTCAGTGGGGTGGGTCCTTAGGGTGGCTCCGGTTTGGCATCCAGCGGCCTCTCCGCCCGGTCAGTGCCAATAAGGTCCTGGGGTTCACCTCGGGTCGGAGTGGCAACTGGATTGAGCCCCAGCTGCCCATCTGTATCATCTGGCTCTGCCAGCCCTGGCGCTTCCCCATGGTCTGCGCCATCGTGTCGACGCCCTCGTCCTTGCCCTCAGTGACTGGGACATGTTTTATAGCAGTGATGGCCTTGCCGGGTCAAGCATCGGGAGCTCACGGTAGTTCCCACTCGCTACCACAATTAGAGTAGAGGCCAGTAGAGGTGGCAGAAGAGGATTCTGGGAGACGTCAACTCAGTCAGCTCGACTTTACCGTGGGTAGCCGAAGAACCGGTGTCAAGGAGCGGTTAGTCCCGAAACATTGCATTAGTGTTCCCCTCCCTCTCTCCTTCTCTAACCAAAACAAAAGCACTGTGAAGAGGACAGACAAGGGTAAAGAAGGATATCACAACCACCAGGTCAGTAATTGGCTCGTGTCTGGTAAGTGGTTTTTATACTTATTTTCTATTTTCTTTTCTCTTATTCTCTCTTGGCGTTGTTGTAAAGTTAACTTAAGGGTTAAGTCATGGCAGGAGGGGCAGCACGGCGGCACAGTAGTTCGCACTGTTGCGTCACTGCGCCGAGGTCCCAGGTTCGATCCCGGCTCTGGGTCACTGTCCGTGTGGTGTTTGCACATTCTCCCCATGTTTGCGTGGGTTTTGCCCCCACAACCCAAAGATGTGCAGGGTAGGTGGATTGAACACTCTAAATTTCCCCTTAATAGGAAACATTAATTGGATACTCTAAAAAAAAAATTAAAAGTCATGGCAGGCAATCCCAGACCCGGGTCATGCTCCTCCTGCGCAATGTGGGAATTCAGGGACCCTTCTGGTGTCCCTGACTTCTTCATGTGCAGGAAGTGTGTCCATCTGCAGCTCCTGTCAGACCACCTGATGGCTGTGGAGCTGCAGGTGGATTCACTTCGGAGCATCCGTGATGCTGAGGAAATCGTGGATAGCACGTTCGTTGAGTTGGTCACACTGCAGATAGAAAATTACTGAGGAAGATAGGGAATGAATGACCATCAGACAGAGGAAGAGTAGGAAGGCAGTGCAGGGTCCACTGCTGGCATCTCCCTCCAAAACAGATCTACCATTTTGGATGCTGTTGGGGGAGATGGCTCACCAGGGGAAGGCGGCAGCAGCCAGGTTCATGGCACCATGGCTGGCTCTACTGCACAAGAAGGCAGGAAAATGAATGGCAGAGTTATAGTGATAAGGGATTCAACTGGAAGGGGAGTAGACAGGTGTTTCCGCAGCAGCAAACGAGACTCCAGTATCTGTTGCCTCCCTGGTGCAAGGGTCAAGGATGTCTCGGAGTGGCTGCAGGGAATTCTGGAGGGGGAAGGTGAACAGCCAGCTGTCGTGGTGCATATAGGCACCAACGATATAGGTAACAAATGGGATGAGATCCTACAAGCTGAATTTAGGGAGTTAGGAGTTCAACTAAAAAGTAGGACCTCAAAGGTAGTAATCTCAAGATTGCTACCAGTACCATGTGCCAGTCAGAGTAGGAATGGCAGGGTTGTTAAGATGAATATGTGGCTTGAGGGATGGTGCAAGAGGGAGGGATTAAAACCCCTGGGACATTGGATCCGGTTCTGGGGGAGGTGGTACCAGTACAAACTGGATGGTTTGCACCTGGGCAGGATTGGAACCAATGTACTAGGGGGAGTGTTTGCTAGTGCTGTTGGGAGGGTTTAAACTAATATGGCAGGGGATAGGAACCAATTCAGGATGTCAGAGGGAAGTAAGGTGGGGACAGAAACAAAAGGTAGTAAAGGGAAAAGTGGAAGGCAGAGAAACCAAAGACAAAAATCAAAAAAGACCACAATACATCATAATTCCAAAAGGGCAATAAATGTTAAAAAAAACAAGCCTGAAGGCTGTGTGTCTCAATGCAAGGAGCATTTGTAATAAGGTTAATGAATTAACTGCGCTGACAATCATTAATGGATATGATGTAATTGGGGTCACGGAGACCTGACTCCAGGGTGACCAAGGGTGGGAACTCAATATCCAGGGGTGTTCAATATTCAGGAAAGATAGAAGGAGAGGAAAGGGAGGTGGATGGCATTGCTGGTTAAAGAGGAGATTAACACAATAGTAAGGAAGGACATTAGCCTGGATGATGTGGAATCTGTATAGGTGGAGCTACGGAACACCAAAGGGCAAAAAACCTTAGTGAGAACTGTGTACAGACCACCAAACAGTAGTTGTGAGGTTGGGGATGGCATCAAACAGGAAATTAGAGATGCGTGCAGTAAGGGTACAGCAGTTATTATGGGTGACTTCAATCTGCATATTGATTGGACTAATCAAACTGGTATCAATGCAATGGAGGAGGATTTCCTGGAATGTAAACGGGAAGGTTTTCCCGACCAATATGTCGAAGAATCAGCTCGAGAGCAGACCATCCTAGACTGGGTATTGTGCAATAAGAGAGGATTAATTAGCAACATTGTGGTGCAAGATCCTTTGGGGAAGAGTGACCATAATATGGTAGAATTCTTAAGATGGAGAGTGACACAGTTAAGTCTGAGACAAGGGTCCTGAACTTAAAGAAAGATAACTTTGATGGTATGAGACATGCATTGACTAAGATAAGGTGGCAAAGGATACTTAAGGGGCTGACGGTGGATAGGCAATGGCAGACATTTAAAGAACACATGGATGAACATCAACAATTGTACATCCCTGTCTGGCACAAGAGTAAGACGGGGACGATGGCTCAACCATGGCTAACAAGGGAAATCAGGGATAGTGTTAAAGCCAAACAGGAGGCATATAAATTGGCCAAAAAAAGTAGCAAGACTGAGGACTGGGAGAAATTTAAGATCCAGCAGAGGAGGACAAAGAGTTTAATTCCGAAGGGGAAAATAGAATACGAGAGTAAGCTTGCGGAAAACATAAAACCCGACTGCACAAGCTTCTGTAGATACGTGAAGAGAAAAAGACTGGTGAAGACAAATGTAGGTCCGTTACAGTGAGAATCAGGTGAATTCATAATGGGCAACAAAGAGATGGCAGATCAGTTGAACAATTACTTTGGATCTGTCTTAACTAAGGAGGACACAAATAACCTTCCAGAAATATTAGGGGACAGAAGGTCTAGTATGAAGGAGAAACTGAAGGAAATCCTTATTAGTCAGGAAATTGTATTGGGGAAATTGATGGGATTAAAACCCAATAAGTCCCCAGGGCCTGATGTTCTGCATTACAGAGTACTTAAGGAAGTGGCCCGAGAAATAGTGGACTCATTGGTGATCATTTTCCAGCACTCTATAGACTCTGGATTGGAGGGTAGCTAATGTAACCCCACTTTTTAAAAAAGGAGGGAGAGAGAAAATGGGGAATTATAGACCGGTTAGCCTGACATCAGTGGTGGGGAAAATGCTGGAGTCAATTATTGAGGATGAAATAACTGAGCATTTGGAAAGTGGGGACAGGATTGGTCCAAGTCAGCATGGATTCACTAAAGGGAAATCATGCTTGACAAATCTTCTGGAATCTTTTGAGAATGTGACCAATAGAGTGGACAAGGGTGAACCAGTAGATGTTGTGTATCTGGACTTTCAAAACGGCTTTTGACAAGCTCCCAAACAAGAAATTAGTGAGCAAAATTAAAGCTCATGGTATTAGGAGTAATGTCTTGACGTGGATAGAGAACTGGTTGGCAGACAGGAAGCAGAGAGTGGGAATAAACGGGTCCTTTTCAGAGTGGCAAGCAGTGACTAGTGGGGTATTGCAGGGTTCAGTGCTGGGACCCCAGCTGTTCACAATATACATTAATGATTTGGGCGAAGGAATTGCGTGCAATATCTCCAAATTTGCAGAGGACACTAAGCTGGGTGGCAGTGTGTGCTGTGAGGAGGATGCAAAGAGGCTGCGGGGTGACTTGGACAGACTGGCTGAGTGGGCAAATACTTGGCAAATGCAATATAATGTGGGTAAATGTGAGGTTATCCACTTTGGTGGCAGAAACAGGAACGCAGATTATTATCTGAATGGTAGCAGTTTAGGAAAAGGGGCAGTGTAATGAGACCTGGGTGTGATGGTGGAACAGTCGCTGAAGGTTAGCACGCAGGTACAGCAGGCGGTAAGAAAAGCTAATAGCATGCTGGCCTTCATAACGAGAGGATTTGAGTATAGGAGTTGGGATATCTTGCTGCAGTTTCTCAAGAGGCTTTGGTTAGGCCACACCTTGAGTATTGTGTGCAGGTTGGTCTCCTAGTTTGTGAAAGGACATTCTTGCTATTGAGGGTGTCCAGCGAAGGTTCATCAGACTAATTCCCAGGATGGCAGGGCTGACAGATGAAGAAAGACTGGATCGACTGGGCTTGTACTCACTGGAGTTTAGAAGAATGAGAAGGAATCTCACGGAAACATATAAAATCCTGATAGGACTGGACATGCTAGATGCAGGAAGAATGTTCCCGATGTTGGGGATGTCGGGAACAAGGGGCCATAGCCTAAGAATAAGGGGTAAGCCATTCAGGACCGAGATGAGGAAGGACTTCGCTCAGAGAGTTGTGAACCTTTTTGTCATAAATTTAGAGTACCCAATTCATTTTTCGAATTGAGGGGCAATTTAGCGGGGCCAATCCACCTACCCTGCACATCTTTGGGTTGTGGGGGCGAAACCCACGCAAACACGGGGAGAATGTGCAAACTCCACACTGACAGTGACCCAGGGGCGGGATCGAACCTGGGACCTCAGCGCCATGAGGCAGCAGTGCTAACTACTCTACCACCGTGCTGCCCAGAGAGTTGTGAACTTGTGGAACTCTCTACCACATAAAGCTGTTGGGGCCAGTTCGTTGGATATTTTCAAGAGGGATCTGGACATGGCCCTTGCGGCTAAAGGGATCAAGGGGTATGGAGAGAAAGCGGGAGTGGCTTACTGAATTTGCATGATCAGCCGTGACTATATTGAATGGTGGTGCAGGCTCGAAGGGCCGAATGACCTACTCCTGCACCTATTTTCTAAGTTTTTATGTTTAGAAACATTTTGGTTAAATTACGCCCTACGTGTGGTCTTGACCGGGGAGAAACTGGCCAGGGCCCAACAAAGTGACTAATTGTGGTTAGATAGTGGACATGGAAGTGGAGAAGATTTTCCGAATTGGAGGGACAAGGCCACGGAGGGATTTGAAAATGAAGTCAAGTAACTTTGAAAAATACAGGACGGGAAAAACTCATCTAAGAGTGCACGATGTTGGGCTCAGCACGGATGGCAGACAGGGAGGTTAATGGAGTAAGGTTCCTTTTGCCAAGGAGAAAGAGCATGTAGGCTTCAATTTGGCTGATGTCAAGCTGTAAGAAGTTTTGATTCTTCCAGGACTGACTATCAAGCAGCCAACTGGATTGTATGTCAACAGGTCTGGGATCAATAATCATGACAAAGTGGATGAGCTGGGAGTTATGACAGTCCACGTTGTTTGCAAGTAATGTCACCAAGGGTTGGTATGTCGGTAATGAACAGGATTGGGCCCTGGGACACGTCAAAGGGTGACCACACTGGCCTGGCAGGCAAAACACTTTTGTAAAATGTGACGATAGTGTTTGGAGAGGGAGGATTGTGTAAGGGATCAGATCCAGAAAGTGATAATGTGATTTCCTCCACTAAGTTAAAAAGATAATTGTTATAAAGACTTGTGGACTGTGCCCCGATCAGTTGCATCAGCGATGTGGCAGAGTGCTCACCCCATTGGAATTGTGCATGGACAATAGGAAGGCAGGCAAAGCTGATAGGTGGCCAACTCGTGCCTGATTCAAGCTGCTGGGAAAACCAATGCCTGGTTGTCATTGGATGGCATTCGGGCCTTCTCTGGATACGCCATGCTGCAGCCCTCCCATCCCCCACCCAACCCTTGAGCCCTTTACAAGTTTTTAAAAAAATTCCTCACCTTGATGGGTTCCCCCCACATCTGTGGCCTAGACCTTTCCCAGCCCATCGCCTTGTACCTTTCTTGAGACTGGAACACCCCACCTCGCTGAATGTATTGCCCTGAAAGCCATCGAATTTGAAATGAAATGTCATGCTACCTGAGTTCACCGAGCAGTGAGTGAGTGAAAATAATTGTCCTCAGCTCCTCTGAGTGAAGTAATGAAAAATCTGTAAAGGTTCAAGCTCCGGGTTTCCACCTGGCTGTTGGAAGTGCACATCTGAGGATCTCAGGTGAGGATATGAACCGGCCGGGCTGCGATGTTAAGTTGCCTGCCTGTTCTCTGTGCCGCGGTTTTGACATGAATAATAGTCGCTCGGACACAGTACTGCACAGCCAGCACACGCAGATCCACGTCCCACATCTTGAAGATCAGGGAGAAATGTTGGTGGACCAGGCGGGGTGGGAGGAGCTGGGAGAAGGTGACATGGAACTTCAGGGATGTACCAGCCAGAGACGAGAGCTCTCTCTGGCTAGTTATCCCTCTTGCCTTCCTGGTAGGGCTGGTTAAAATGACAAACTGTGGGAAGGCAGCGGTAAGTGGCGGTGGCCAATTTAACTGTCTGCTTGGCCAGCTTCAACTCTGGGTGCATGGGGTTAAAATCTGGTTCTCAACACTCCTAAACCATACTCTTTCCAAATAAAAGGGGCGGCTCGGTAACACTGACTGCCTGGAGATCTCCCAAATATTTTGCTCTTTTGCAATCATAAACTGACGTCAGGTTTGTTCTGTTTTGCTTGCCAGGTTTTAGCTGTCTCCACTTGCTAACACTGCTCTGTGCTTGGTAATACCATGGGAATGGTATTATTCTTTCATTTTATCCTCTATCGTGTTTGCTTTCACGTTAGCACTTTTAAAAAAAATTTACCGTACCCAATTCATTTCTTTTTCCAATCAAGGGGCAATTTAGCGTGGCCAGTCCACTTAACCTGCCCGTCTTTGGGTTGTGGGGCCGAAACCCACGCAAACACGGGGAGAATGTGCAAACTCCACACGGATCTCGGCGCCTTGAGACAGCAGGGCGAACCCATTGCACCACCATGCTGCCCCTCACGTTAGCACATATTAATTTCAAACTATAAATCTGCCCTGGGCTAGAATTTAGGTGCTCCACAGAATGAGACTGAACTGGCATAATCGTCCTTTGGCCTGAGAACATGTATAATGTGAGTACAGCCAGATGTGGGCTCCACCCAATAAATACAGAATCTTCCCATATTTGTGGCTCCTTTCACTTCCTTAATGGCCCCGACCCGCTCCTGGAAGTGGCTGTAATCAAATAAAGGCGGGAGAAAGTCAGACGATTATGCCAGTTCAGTCTCATTCTGTGGAGCACCTTATAGTTTGAAATTAATATGTGCTAATGTGAGGGGCCTGGCTGGCATGGCGCCAAAGGCCTTCCACGTCGGCCGCCGGCCCCCCCCCCTCCGCCCCGCCGGGTAGGGTAGAATCCCGGCCATGAACTGCAAAGGGGCAGCGAGGTGGTGACACACTGTTTGACGAAGGAGATGATGAGGGCGGTTTTAATAATAATAATAATCTCTATTATTGTCACAGGTAGGCTTACATTAACACAGCAATGAACTTACTGTGAAAAGCCCCTAGTTGCCACATTGCGGCGCCTGTTCGGGTACACAGAGGGAGAATTCAGAATGCCCAATTCTCTGAACAAGCACGTCTTTCGGCACTTGTGGGAGGAAACTTGTGTTTTTCAAAAGGGCAGCACGGTAGCATGGTGGATGGCACAATTGCTTCACAGCTCCAGGGTCCCAGGTTCGATTCCAGCTTGGGTCACTGTCTGGGCAGAGTCTGCACATCCTCCCCGTGTGTGCGTGGGTTTCCTCCGGGTGCTCCGGTTTCCTCACACAGTCCAAAGATGTGCAGGTTAGGTGGATTGGCCGTGATAAATTGCCCTTAGTGTCCAAAATTGCCCTTAGTGTTGGGTGGGGTTACTGGGCTATGGGGATAGGGTGGAGGTGTTGACCTTGGGTCGGGTGCTCTTTCCAAGAGCTGGTGCAGACTCGATGGGCCGAATGGCCTCCTTCTGCACTGTAAATTCTACGATAATCTATGAAAAACCGGAGCACCCGGAGGAAACCCACGCAGACACGGGGAGAATGTGCAAACTCCGCACAGACAGTGACCCAAGCCGGGGATCGAACCTGGGACCCTGGCGCTGTAAAGGAACGGTGCTAACCACTGTGCTACCATGCCGCTCCCTTTTTTAAAGGGGAGGGGGGCAGTTCATGAGAAGAGGGAGCTATCCCAATGTTTCTGAGCATTGCGATCAATAAAGATAGCTAAGTAGTCAAAACGTGAGTGACGAGGGGATCCACAGGGCAGAAGGACCTCATGCACAGGCGAGGGTGGTGGAAAGGGGAATGGTTAGCTGTAGGTTGTTGGAGTGTCTGGGTAAAGTGGCCGAGGGATAATGGGGCAAATTGGCCCCGTTGGGGGAAGATGCGATTTTATGGAACTGTGCACATGAGAGCTTCAAACTAAATCTCTCACTGTCTACCCACGGTTTCCACTAATCGTCCGATAAAGTCACGGCAGCCGATTGGGAGAAGTCCCGCAAATATATTATTACATCTCAGTGCTTGACATGAAGACATCTATCAAATGCTTCCACCTTCTACCAGAGGGGGTGTGTGGGACAGGCAGGTGGTTTTGCATAGAGAAACTGAGTTATGGCGAGTTACTACTATCCAAAACAAAGCTTCACAATGTGAAGATTTGCTCAGGACAAGGGAGGCTGGACCTGTGATGAACGGCATGACCCAGGTACTCCCACGTCTGCTGCCCTCATACCTCAGCGTTTGGCTGTGAGAACTGAACTGAGAGACCAATGGCGACGGGAGACGAGGGGATGGGGGCAAAGATGGTCAAGTTAGAAGTCAGGTGGCTGTATAACAGGCAATGGAGGCATGATGCCAAAGTTGGGCGTTCAAAGAGTTTTCTTGGACTTTCTGCAGCTCAGCTGATGTTACATCCTTGGAAACAGTGCAGAAATCCTATTGACCCAAATCACCAGTGTCCTTGCGACAAGGCAAGCTTCGCAGTACAATGCACGGGGAAATTCAGAGTCATTGGGTGGACATATGGACAATAAGGGAATAGTGTAGATGGGCTTTAGAGTGGTTTCGCAGGTCGGCGCAACATCGAGGGCCGAAGGGCCTGTACTGCGCTGTAATGTTCTATGTTCAAAGAGAGCGAGTTGGCGAAGGAGGGTGGTAATTATTCTTGTTGTTTGGAGTAGTTGGTTTTGAGGTAGTCAGGGAGCTATGGGGCACAAAATAAATGAGGAGAGATAGCTATATTACTGACTAAGTTGATAGAGGTGGAGAAGCCAAGGTGCTTGGATATGGTGGCTCATTGTGAATGAACGACGTAGGTGAGATTTCTGCTCGAGTTTCACTTTTCCTCTCACTGATGTTTGCCATTTTTAGTGAGCTGTGAACCTTTCCTGCTAAATCACCTGTTAGTAATTCTCATTGCCCTCCTCTGCTCATGTTTACTGTATCAACAGAAATAATAGAGGAAAATACAGTCCCGGGTAAACTCGTGTAAGTCGTAGGCTTCCTCTGGCAGTGCTGAACCAAATTAAAATCAATAGAATCATAGAATCTCTACTGTGCAGTAGGAGGCCATTCGGCCCATCGAATCTGCTCCGACCCATCCAGGCCCACTCCCCTGCCCCATCCCCGGAACCCCACCTAACCTTTGGACACTAAGGGCCAGTCTTTCATGGCCAATCCACCTAACCTGCACATCTTTGGGCTGTGGGAGGAAACCGGAGCACCCGGAGGAAACCCACGCAGACACGGGGAGAACGTGCAAACTCCACACAGACAGTCACCCGAGGCCGGTATTGAACCCGGGTCCCTGGCGCTGTGAGACAACAGTGCTAACCACTGTGGCACCGTGCCGCCCTTAAGAAAAAAGCAACAGCAGTGTAAATTATTTTGCAACATGATTCACAAAGTGGAAACAATTATATCGGGTCATTCAATGGAACTGGTTCACGTTGGCATTTATACTCCACACAAGCCTCCTCCCAGCCCTCTTCACCCCACCAGCTAATCCTTCACTCACTCTAATTTCCGCTCACTTTACCCTGTCATAATATGCACTTATGCACATCATGAGGTAAAGACAGGCAGTGACAGGCACCCAGGTTAGCCAATCAACATACAGAACAGAACACAACCAATCGCCAGACAGAACACTAGAGGGGCGCTTCCAACTATAAAACACACGAGGCATCAGCACCCCGCCTCTTTCCACTGGTGACAACTGTAGTGACAGTCAGGGTGTATATATCAGTTAGCACCTTCTACACGTGGCTCAGAGCTAGTCTGGTCTAGTTAGTTAGAGTTAGCACAGTTAGAGTAGTAGCGTGTCAACCCACAGCAAGCAGTGTGCATTGTTACAGAAGTTCAATAAATCGTATTGAACCAATGTCTAAGTTTGGTGTCTGCTTTCCAGTCCAACTGCATCCAGTTGCAGTCCGTGTTACCCCAGGGTGAATAACACGACATGTTACCAGGAGTCTACTTCATCTCAGTAATTTACCTGGAATAATTCAGTGACGATCAGCAAGTGCCTTCCAGCGGCATGGAGAAGATCCAGGCCCCCCCACAGCTCCGGGTCTCCGGAAATCTCGACGCCCACTGGCGGGTCTTCAAGCAGAAGTTCAGTCTCTACATTGAGGCCTCGGGCCTCGAGGATGCGTCCGATGTCAGAAAAATCGCGCTGCTCCTATCGACTGCGAGGGACCAGGCCATCCAAATCTTCAATTCGCTCACTTTTGCCGACGGCGAGGACAAGACCAAGTTCCAGACCGTGTTAGCCAAATTCGACAGTCACTGTGAAGTCGAAACGAACAAGAGCTTTGAGTGCTCTGTCTTCCAGCAATGCCTTCAGGGTAAGGATGAGCCTTTCCAAGCCTTTCTAACTCATCTCCACATATTAGCACAATCCTGCAACTATGGTGACACCGCTGATTCCCTCATCAGGGATCAGATCGTGTTTGGGGTCCACTCCGACGCCCAGAGGGAGCAGCTCCTAAAAATAAAAAACATGGCCCTGCCAGTCGCAATTGAGACGTGTAAAGTGCATGAACGGGAGAAATGTCACTACTCCCGTCTTAAATCAGCAGAACAGGACCAACTTGCCTCCCACGAGGCAGAGAGTGTACAGGCCATCGCCCGGATGCAGCGCCTTAGCATCGATGAAGGCGGCCATTTCGCGTGTTTTTCCCGGGGTCCCACGCATGCGCACCACGGACGGGAGAGTGAAGAGGCTGAAGACCACACTGCGCATATGTGATGATGCACGGAGCGTAACGCCGTCAAAATCATGACGTGCCCGAACTGCGGCACCGCCCACTTAAAGCAGCAATGCCCGACAAGAGGCAGGCGATGTTTAAATTGTGGGAAGCCTGGACATTATGTAGCCTTGTGCAGGTCTGCACCACAGGTCGTGGGCCAGCGATCCCATTTCCAACGCAAACGCGTTCGATCTGTGCAGCAAGGGCTGCTGGATTTTGACCCCGTAACACCACGGATCCAGAGGACAACTGCCTGGAGTCCCCATATCGTGTGGGCATCATTACTATGTGTGACAAGGCCTCCTCAAATTCAGCAACACGCCTATCTATCCTCAACGTGGATTCTGCAGACGAATGGCGTGCTGTCGTACACGTTAACCAAAGAGCAAAGAACAAAGAAAAGTACAGCACAGGAACAGGCCCTTTGGCCCTCCAAGCCCGTGCCGACCATGCTGCCCGACTAAACTACAATCTTCCACACTTCCTGGGTCCGTATCCCTCTATTCCCATCCTATTCATGTATTTGTCAAGATGCCCCTTAAATGTCACGATCGTCCCTGCTTCCAACACCTCCACCGGTAACGAGTTCCAGGCACCCACTACCCTCTGTGTAAAAAACTTGCCTCGTACATTCACTCTAAACTTTGCCCCTTGCACCTTAAGCCTATGCCCCCCCAGTAATTGACCCCTCTACCCTGGGGAGAAGCCTCTGACTATCCACTCTGTCTATGCCCCTCATAATTTTGTAGACCTCTATCAGGTCGCCCCTCAACCTCCGTCGTTCCAGTGAGAACAAACCGAGTTTATTCAACCGTTCCTCATAGCTAATGCCCTCCATACCAGGCAACATTCTGGTAAATCTCTTCTGCACCCTCTCTAAAGCCTCCACATCCTTCTGGTAGTGTGGCAACCAGAATTGAACACTATACTCCAAGTGTGGCCTAACTAAGGTTCTATACAGCTGCAACATGACTTGCCAATTCTTATACTCAATGCCCCAGTCAATGAAGGCAAGCATGCCATATGCCTTCTTGACTACCTTCTCCACCTGTGTTGCCCCTTTCAGTGACCTGTGGATCTGTACACCTAGATCTCTCTGACTATCAATACTCTTGAGGGTTCTACCATTCACTGTATATTCCCTACCTGCATTAGACCTTCCAAAATGCATTACCTCACATTTGTCCGGATTAAACTCCATCTGCCATCTCTCCGCCCAAGTCTCCAAACAATCTAAATCCTGCTGTATCCTCTGACAGTCCTCATTGCTATCCGCAATTCCACCAACCTTTGTGTCGTTTGCACACTTACTAATCAGACCAGTTACATTTTCCTCCAAATCATTTAAATATACTACAAACAGCAAAGGTCCCAGCACTGATCCCTGCGGAACACCACTAGTCACAGCCCTCCAATTAGAAAAGCATCCTTCCATTGCTACTCTCTGCCTTCTATGATCTAGCCAGTTCTGTATCCACCTTGCCAGCTCACCCCTGATCCCGTGTGACTTCACCTTTTGTACTAGTCTACCACGAGGGACCTTGTCAAAGGCCTTACTGAAGTCCATGTAGTTAACATCCACTGCCCTACCTGCATCAATCATCTTTGTGACCTCTTCGAAAAACTCTATCAAGTTAGTGAGACACGACCTCCCCTTCACAAAACCAAGCTGCCTCTCACTAATATGTCCATTTGCTTCCAAATGGGAGTAGATTCTGTCTTGAAGAATTCTCTCCAGTAATTTCCCTACCACTGACGTAAGGCTCACTGGCATGTAGCTCCCTGGATTATCCTTGCTACCCTTCTTAAACAGAGGAACAACTTTGGCTATTCTCCAGTCCTCCGGGACATCACCTGAAGACAGTGATGATCCAAAGATTTATGTCAAGGCCTCAGCAATTTCCTCTCCAGCCTCCTTCAGTATTCTGGGGTAGATCCCATCAGGCCCTGGGGACTTATCTACCTTAATATTTTTTAAGGCACCCAACACCTCGTCTTTTTGGATCTCAATGTGACCCAGGCTATCTACACACCCTTCTCCAGACTCAACATCTACCAATTCCTTCTCTTTGGTGAATACTGATGCAAAGTATTCATTTAGTACCTCGCCCATTTCCTCTGGCTCCACACATAGATTCCCTTGCCTATCCTTCAGTGGGCCAACCCTTTCCCTGGCTACCCTCTTGCTTTTTGTGTACGTGTAAAAAGCCTTGGGATTTTTCTTAACCCTATTTGCCAATGAGTTTTCGTGACCCCTTCTAGCCCTCCTGACTCCTTGCTTAAGTTCCTTCCTTATATTCCACACAGGCTTCGTCTGTTCCCAGCCTTTTAACCCTGACAAATGCCTCCTTTTTCTTTTTTACGAGGCATCCAATATCTCTCGTTATCCAAGGTTCCCGAAAATTGCCGTATTTATCCTTCTTCCTCACAGGAACATGCCGGTCCGGAATTCCTTTCAACTGCCACTTGAAAGCCTCCCACATGTCAGATGTTGATTTGCCCTCAAACATCCGCCCCCAATCTATGTTCTGATTGGCAATCTAAGGGCAATCTATGTTCTCCCGCTGGCTGTTGGGTGGCCTGTAGTAAACCCCCAACATTGTGACTGCACCCTTCTTATTCCTGATCTCTACCCATATAGCCTCACTGCCCTCTGAGGCGTCCTCCCGTAGTACAGCTGTGATATTCTCCCTAACCAGTAGCGCAACTACGCCACCCCTTTTACATCCCCCTCCATCCCGCCTGAAACATCTAAATCCTGGAACGTTTAGCTGCCAATCCTGCCCTTCCCTCAACCAGGTCTCTGTAATGGCAACAACATCATAATTCCAAGTACTAATCCAAGCTCTAAGTTCATCTGTCTTACCCGTAATACTTCTTGCATTAAAACATATGCACTTCAGGCCACCAGACCCGCTGTGTTCAGCAACTTCACCCTGTCTGCTCTGCCTCAGACCCATCCTGGCCCTATTCCCTAGTTCTCCCTCAATGCTCTCACCTTCTGACCTATTGCTCCCGTGCCCACCCCCCCGCCATACTAGTTTAAACCCTCCCGTGTGACACTAGCAAACCTCGTGGCCAGGATATTTATGCCTCTCCAGTTTAGATGCACCCCGTCCTTCTTATATAGGTCACACCTGCCCTGGAAGAGCTCCCAGTGGTCCAGATAATGGAAACCCTCCCTCCTACACCAGCTGTTTAGCCACATGTTTAGCTGCTCTATCTTCCTATTTCTAGCCTCACTGGCACGTGGCACAGGGAGTAATCCCGTGATTACAACCCTAGAGGTCCTGTCTTTTAACTTGCTGCCTAGCTCCCTGAACTCCTGCTGCAGGACCTGATGCCCCTTCCTACCTATGTCGTTAGTACCAATATGTACAACGACCTCTGCCTGTTTGCCCTCCCCTTCAGGATGCCCTCTACCCGTTCGGAGACATCCTGCACCCTGGCACCAGGGAGGCAACATACCATCCTGGAGTCTCTTTCACGTCCACAGAAGTGCCTATCTGTGCCCCTGACTATAGAGTCCCCTATGACTATTGCTCTTCTGCGCTTTGACCCTCCCTTCTGAACATCAGAGCCAGCCGTGGTGCCACTGCTCTGGCTGCTGCTGTTTTCCCCTGATAGGCTATCCCCCCGACTGTATCCAAAGGGGTATACCTGTTCGAGAAGGGACAACCGCAGGGGATTCCTGCACTGACTGCCTGCCCTTTCTGGTGGTCACCCATTTCTCTGCCTGCACCTTGGGTGTGACCACATTTATATAACTGCTATCTATGACGCTTTCCGCCACCTGCATGCTCCTAAGTGCATCCAACTGCCGCTCCAACCGAACCATGCGGTCTGTGAGGAGCTCCAGTTGGGTGCACTTTCTGCAGATGAAGCCATCCGGGACGCTGGAAGCCTCCCGGACCTGCCACATCTCACAGTCAGAGCACTCACCCCTCCAATTGACATTGCGTCAATTAATTAGTAAATTAAATTTAAAAGTTTTTTAAAAAGTTACTGTTAACAATATGTTTCCTAGCACTAGATTTCTACTATAAATGTGAAAGCTAAATACAGTACTCTCTGATCTCTGGCTTAGATACCCCTCTAAATTATAATTAAGTAATTATATTTAATTAGTTTACCAATGCTTAATTTTTTAAATTTAGTGTAGATTCCCAACCAGCCAATCAGGTCACAGCTTTTCTGTGATGTCGCTTCAGTTTCCCCCCTCCACACACACAATTTGAAAAGGTAGTAAAAAAAGTAAAAATGAGTAAAAATCACTTACTTACCTTCTGAGGGTCTCAGATGCACTCTGGTTCTCTCCCTGCAGGTTAAAAGTTACAGGCCAGAAGAAAGAGAGAGAACAAAACAGTAGGGAAAAAGCACCTTCTCCCACTCTGCACCGAATTACCTCACTGCACCAAATTACCAAGTTTCAAATTCATACTCTGGATGTGTCTCACTCAGGCTGTGTCTCTTTGACCTGCGCAAAGCTTACTGAGTGCGCTTTCTGTCTGTCTTTTATACAGACTTCAGCATGACTCACACTACTTAAACTTCAAAGAGAAGAATACAGTATGTACCTTTGTGCCCCTAAACAGGCCTCAGGTGACTGACAGATAACTGCCTCTCAGCAATTAGGGTGGGGGCAGCTTCAGCCAATCAGACACTAATCTACACACTGCACTTTTGACTGAAAAACAGCAGAATTAGACTTACCACTTACCTTTCCTGATTACCTCACTGCACCAAATTACCAAGTTCCAAATTCCCACTCTGGATGTGTCTCACTCAGGCTGTGTCTCTTTGACCTGCGCAACGCAACCAATGCAGCATCAGGTTCAAGCTGGATACTGGTGCTTCAGCCAATCTCATATCTCGAGCAGATCTTGATCGCATCTAAAGATAACCAAAAATTCTTCTGCCGGCCTGCCAGCTTCTTGATTATAATGGCAATGCCATTACTGCGTTAGGGTCTTGTCAGCTGCATGTCTCCAACAAGACCATCAATGCCACACTGCGATTTGAAATCGTCAAGCCTGACAAGGCTTCCCTGCTTGGCGCCCATGCATGCAAGTTACTCAATCTCGTCCAGCGCGTCCATGCCATGTCCTCTGCCAATGTGAATCTTCAGGCTGACAATGACGAAATCCTGTCACAATACCCGGATGCGTTCAGTGGGATGGGCACGCTGCTGTACTGCTACAAAATCTTACTCAGGCCTGATGCCACGCCTGTGATCCATGCACCACGCCGGGTGCCGGCTCCTCTGAAGGAACGTTTAAAGGCGCAGCTGCAGGAGCTCCAAGACCAGGGCATCATCTCCAAAGTGACGGAACCGACTGACTGGGTCAGCTCGATGGTCTGTGTGAAGAAGCCCTCAGGAGAGTTGCGGATATGCATAGATCCCAAATTCTTAACCGGAACATAATGCGGGAACAGTACCTGATCCCAAAGCGGGAGGAGCTAACCAGTGAGATGGCACACGCCAAATTCTTCACGAAGCTAGATGCATCTCGTGGTTTCTGGCAGATACAACTGGACGAGTCCAGCAGGAAGCTCTGCACGTTCAACACACCATTTGGCAGGTACTGTTATAACCGTATGCCGTTCGGCATTGTTTCAGCCTGAAATCTTTCACAGGATCATGGAACAGATGCTGGAGGGCATTGAGGGTGTGCGTGTCTACGTGGATGATGTAATCATATGGTCCATGACCCCCGAGAAACACATATCTCGTCTGAAACAAGTCTTTTGACGCATCCATGCAAACTACCTCAAATTGAACAAGGCCAAGTGCTCCTTTGGCAAGTCATCAATCAAGTTTTTGGGCGATCAGATATCCCAGCAGGTGTGCGACCAGATTCGGACAAAGTCAAGGCTATCAACAGCATGAAGACCCCGGAAGACAAAATGGCGGTATTACTTCCTCGGTATGGTTAAGTTCTTGGGAAAGTTCATTCCCAACCTCGCATCACACACCACGGCTCTCAGGCATCTGGTGAAGAAGTCCACTGCATTCCAGTGGATACCCACACATCAAGCAGAGTGGCTCGAGTTAAAGGCAAAACTTACCACTGCTCCGGTCGACTGGTGTTTTTTGACCTGGAGAGGGAGACAAAAATCTCCACGGACGCCAGCCAGGACGGCATTGGTGAGGTGCTCCTCCAGGAGGATGACTCCTTGTCCGGGGCTCCAGTGGCCAATGCGTCAAGGGCCATGACTCCCACTGAGCAGAGGTATGCTCAGATAGAAAAAGAGTGCCAACGCATTCTCCTTCGACTCCGCAGGTATGATTTTGAGCTGGTATACACACCAGGCAAGGAGTTAGTCAATGCGGATGCCCTGTCACGCGCCATCACCTCGCCCTGTAAACAGGTCGACTTCATCCGCCAAATTGAGGCACAGGTGCAACTGTGTGCCAGCAACCTCCCGGCCTCAGATGAAAGAGTGGTCAACATTGGAGAAGAGGCTGCCAAGGACCCTCTTCTGCAGCGGGTCATGCATCACCTTGCAAATGGTTGGCAGAAAGGGCAATGCCCTCAGTTCTTTAATGTTAAGGACGACCTGATAGTCGTCGAGAGGATCCTCCTCAAGCTAAATCGTATTGTTATTCCTCGCAGCGTCCAGAGCTTAGTGCTCAAACAAATCCACGAGGGACACCTCGGTGTCGAGAAATGCAGGCGCAGGGCCCGGCAGGCTGTCTATTGGCCTGGCATCAACCAGGACATATCTAACACGGTCCTCAATTGTGCGACCTGCCAGCATTTCCAGCCTGCTCAGCCCAAAGAAACACTCCAGCAACACGAGATCATGACCTCTCCGTGCTCTAAGGTGGAAATTTACCTTTTTCACGCCAATGGGCGTGACTATGTGCTCATTATCGATTACTTTTCAAGTTACCCGGAAGTGGTGAAACTGTCCGACCTCACATCAAGGACGGTCATCAAGGCCTGCAAGGCGACATTTGCCAGGCATGGTATTCCACTCACTGTCATGAGTGACAACGGTCCCTGCTTCCACAGCCAAGAGTGGTCCAATTTTGCCAAGCTGTACCAGTTCAAGCACATCACCTCGAGCCCACATTATCCTCAATCTAACGGGAAGGTCGAAAAAGGGGTCCAGATCATGAAGCAACTGGTCTGCAAGGCTGCGGACTCGGCTTCTGACTTTAACCTTGCGCTGTTGGCGTACAGGGCAACCCCTCTGTCCACCGCTATGTCTCCAGCACAATTCCTCATGAATCGTGACCTGCAGGCGACTGTTCCGCCCATTCACCTCCCAGACCTGGATCACCTCCCAGTGCTGCAAAAGGTGCAGCAACTCAGGAACCGGCAAAAGCTGACGTACGATGCTCATGCTACTGATCTGCCTGTGCTATCTCCAGAAGATGCTGTTCGCATCAAGTTACCTGATGGAGGCTGGTCAGCTCCAGCTGTTGTTGTTCGACAGGCTGCTCCCTGGTCGTTCGTGGTTCGCATGGTTGATAGCTCCATTGTCAGGCGCAACAGAAGGGCACTACGCAAACTTGCCTGCCCACCACCGAATCTCACGTTCCCAGCTGTCGTTATGCCTTCTCTGGACACCTTGCTCCACGAGGCCACCAATCTGGCTGCAATCCCGCCTGTCAAGGCAACGCCGTCCCCACCTACACCTCTCAGGCGATCGAAAAGGATCCGACGCCAGCCCCAAAGATTGGACTTATAGACATTTCTTTTGTACATATTGTTCTGTATCTGCACGCTAGACACCTTCCATGTACATATGCACTCACTCGACATTCGCTATAAATAGTCATATTTGTATATATGTCGTATATGCTCTAAGCAACCAACACATTTATTTTTAAAAAGGGGGATGTCATAATATGCACTGATGCACATCATGAGGTAAAGACAGGCAGTGACAGGCACCCAGGTTAGCCAATCAACATACAGGACAGAACACAACCAATCACCAGACAGAACACTAGATGGTGGTTTCCCACTATAAAACACACGAGGCATCAGCACTCTGCCTCTTTCCACTGGTGACAACTGTAGTGACAGTCAGGGTGTCTATATCAGTTAGCACCTTCTACACGTGGCTCAGAGCTAGTCTGGTCTAGTTAGTTAGAGTTAGCACACTTAGAGTAGTAGCGTGTCAACCCACAGCAAGCTGTGTGCATTGTTACAGAAATTCAATAAATCCCATTGAACCAACGCCTACGTTTGGTGTCTGCTTTACAGTCCAACTACACCCAGTTGCAGTCCGTGTTACCCCAGGGTCAATAACACGACATACCCTACTTACTTCAACTTTTCCTAGTGGTTTCAGGTTTCACATTCTTCCTACCCTCTGGGAGGAGGGATTTCTTCCGAATTCTCTTTATCTGTGACCAATATCTTATAGCCCGTGGTTTTGGACTGAGCCGCAAGCATGAACATCCGGAATAGGAACTGGAGTAGGCCATTCGGCCCCCTCGGGCCTACACCGCCATTCAACAGGATCATGTCTGATCTATTGCTGTCAGTGGAAGCATCCTTACGACATCTGCCTCATCAAAATCTTCCGAAATTTGAACATCTCTATAAGTTCTCTTCTCAACCTTCTCTTTTATAGGGAAATGAGCCCCAGCCTGTTCAACCTTTCGGCTCCGATCTGGTATCGTTCACGTGTATCTTTTTTTGGGCACCCTCTCCAGACCCTAACAATCTTATTTTGCAACTCGAAGACCGGGCTGTGCGCAGTGCAACGACCTGCTCCCCGTCCAGATCCACGCCACGTGGCCGGACAATGCAGGCAATCAGGCCTTCTATGAACTGACTTTTGCACAGGGTGACATAAAGGCTGTCAGCATAATAAATGCTTTCATTGCAAATTCTCCTGTGTGTGTTCCAGCTGAAAGCAATAACAAGCATTTCGAGGTTTGAGCTTCAGTGGGTGACTCCGAGAACGGGGCAAGACGGAGACTGTCTCCAAAAGCAAACCCTGGTTTCTTTTACAGAAAGTAAACTTATCCGCTGTAATGTTTTACTGCTGTAACAATATTTCTATTATATGGCTGCAGCCATAAAACATGAGTGGAAAGTTTAACTTATTGATGGGCACACATGGATAAGGAGTGGGGAAATCTTTAATTTCTAGAACTGACTGTTTTGTTGAGGGGACTGTTTTCTTTCTTTGCGCAGACTTGCTGGGTTTCTTTCATCGGAGAACAATATATCTTTGTGATACCATAAAGCACACTGATTACAGCCAAGGAAAATTTGTTATTTAACTCCTTTGCGGATAGGCGTATGATTTTCCACTACACACAAAATAGGCTCCAAGAACATGACCGAGCCTTATTGTGGTGAGAAATCATTTAGGCTTCTTTTCGGGCCTGCAGTGGGCAGCGTTCATGCTCCAATTGGGAGGTCTCAGGCCTCATTAATGTTACTTGGAAGGATTGCTGGCACCCTTAAAAAGAGGAGTGTCGAGCCACTTAATTCATGGGTAGGCTTGCCAGCCCTCCAGAATAGGCCCAGAGCCTTCAGGAATTGAAGATCAATCTGCAGGAAGCTGCTCCTGGATCTCCAGGAAACCCCACGCATGTGACCTTGGAGAAGTGTCAAGGGACATGAGAAAAGGCAGGGGGCGCGATTTACCGGCCGCGTCGTGCCGGAATCGGGACGGGATGCGGCCGGTAAATCCCGCGTGAGGCCTCTTCCTGGATTCCCCACGGTCGTTAAACCTCGCGAGATCCGGCAAGATCTCGGAGACCTTGCGATCTAGATCCTGCCCACAATGTGTGGAACCCAGACTTGCAAAGTTAACTGAGTTTAGAAGCTCAGATCGAAGCTGCTCCCGAGATCCAACGGCCTCGCCAAGGCGACCCCAGCCGGGCACTATTTAGCAATGGTCCCCATAAACGGGGAACAGGTGGAACAGCCCTTGGGGAGGTGGTCTCCCAGGCAATCAAAAGCCCCTGGGTAGTTGGTATCTGGGAAGGGGGGTGCCCTGGCACTCCCAATAGCACAGTGGTACTGCCAGCCTGGCACCATGGCAGTGCCACCTGGTTCTAGCTTGGGAATGCTGCGGTGTCCAGCTGGCACTGCCAGGCTGGCTGGGGCACTGCCAAGGTGCCCATGTGGCATTTTGCCCATGCCGGGGATCGGACTCTGGGTGTGAGGTGGGGCGCGGGGGACTCAAGGACCCTCCAACAGGTGAGTTGGGTGTTGGGTGATCCGGGGTTGACGTTGAGCGATCAGGGCTCCATTAATCCCTTCCTGCTGTGACGCATGGAAACTCCTCTGTGCAGGAAATGCATCTGAGTGCGGCCTCGGCAGGGCATTCCCCGTTAAGGCCCAAAAAAGACCCAGAATGCCGTCAGATAGCAGGATCATTCCCAGTGCTATAAGCACCAGGAACGACCCCCTCTAATCCCACCCAGAACGGACTCTGTTTTATTTTGGTTATGTCGTGTTGGGTGCTCTGCTACACAGACGAACCAACACGGTTGCGGATGGTACAACTCAGTTTTATTACTAACAATAACAACATCTGTAAACTGGTTACTGTGGTTCGTTCATTACCCTCTAACCTGTGGACCTAGCCCTAACACTATCGTGGAGAAGCACTCATCACATGGTGTATGTCTGAGTGGCACGCTGTGAGCTCTGTGCCCTGAGCTGTCTCCTGCTGGAATGAGCGGGAAGTGTCGTGTTCCCCGTTTTATAGTGTGTATGCTCTTGCCTGTGATTGGCTGTGATGTTGTGTGTGTATTGATTGGTCTGTTGATCTGTCCATCAGTGTGTATGTATGTTTGCACCATGATGTTTATCTGAATATCATGACAGGTCATGGGGGGAAAATGGCTGTTTGACTGACAGTCACTCATCACCCAATTGGATAATGAGTCTTTTTGCTCTCCAATTGACTGGGAAGGCAGTGCGTCACAAGGACGGATGTGTTGGCCGACTGATGGCTGGAACGTCGGGGAAAATCATGTGATGTAAGCCCCAGGAATACATTCCTTCATAGTTGTCAACCCTGCTTGTGGGCTGTGGTCGCAAAACATGTGGGAAGATAAAAGAGGTGGGCGGGTGAGAGGGGAAAGGGGTCGATTGTGAGTGTGAGGGGTGGGGGGGCGGGTGGTGCTCAGGCGGGATGGGGGGGTGGGGATGCGCAGTGTACAGAGCTGCTCCTCTCGGCTATAAAACCTTTTGTTGACGACCACTGCGTAGGCACCAGCGACTGCTGAACAGTCTTAAAAGTTTAAGTCCCAGCTCAAATGACCACACTCCCGTTTTGGCAAGGGGAATGAAACCAAGTATTCGTCCCCTTATTTACATTAATGCCTGGAGGAGGCCTGGCGTAACTCAAAATTGGGTCAGATATCTTTCAGCCACCTTTCGGCCCTGCGCTCTCCTGCAATTGGCCCAGTTTGTGGCTGTTTTACTCGTTTCAGTTTCTACCCCATTACTTCTTTACATTAGATATTTGTATGGAATAAGATCGCATGTCATCGGTCCATGTTTCTGTTGGGCGAAGTGCTGTCGTGTTTTGCCGTTGCCGTCTGCGGTACGGCTGACCAGGAAACACTCACCCCCTTACCGCCTGCCATCCGGAGTATTGGAAGGATTTACGGGCTGGTAATCACCCTGTCTGGCCACATTATGCACACACCTCCCTTGGCCATCAAGTCCTGAACCGGGACTTGAACCAGGGGGCTAGGAATGCTGCCCGTCGCTCCGCATGACCTCCCTTGGTACCCTTACCCAACAAAAATATCCTGGCAGTCTTGAAAATTTCAATCATTTAGAGTTTTGGGTGAAGCAAGTTCTAGATTTCCTCTATTTGTGGGATAAATTCTTCCTTATTTAATTTCCAGAAAGCCCATGGGCGGGATTCTCCGACCCCTGCTGGGTTGGAGAATCGCTGGGAGGGGGGGGGGGGGCGTTAAACCCGCCCCTGCCGAATTCTCCGGCGCCGTTTTTTTGCCGGGGTTGGGTATCACGTTGCGCCGGTTGGGGGCCGTTGGCAGTGACCCCCCCCCCCGGTGATTCTCCGGGCCCTGATGGGCCAAGCGGCCGCCTGTTTTCGGCCGGGCCCGCCGGCGTGAAATACACAAGGTCTATACCGGCGGGACCTGGCTCTGAGGACGGCCTGCGGAGTGCTCAGGGGGCGCAGGGGGATCCGGCACCGGGGGGGCCCCCAAGGTGGCTTAGCCCGCCATCGGGGCCCACCGATCTGCGGGCGGGCCTGTTCCGTGGGGGCACTCTTTCCCTCCGCGCCGGCCTTTGTAAAGCTCCGCCATGGCCGTCACGGAGAAGAAACCCCCTGCGCATGTGCAGGGATCACGGCAGCGGGTCTGCACATGCGCCAGAACACGGCACTCTTTGGCCCCGGTACGGGCCGCCCGCCGGTTGGGGGAGAATCCCGACCCATAACTCTAATGTTCATGACATACTTGCTTGTTTTTGATTGGCCTGCCAGAGGAAATACTTTCGCTGTATAACTAGCATATTGAAATCCTACATTAGTTTCAGGGCCTTGATTAGATCACCCATTGAAGTGCTAAATTCAAGCCAAATGTATACAACCCAGCTTTGTAGTTTAACACTTCGACATCGCTGCTAGACTGGGGCCGGAATTCTCCCTTTTGGGGAGTAAGTCCCCATGCCCGCCGGAAAATGGGCGAGGATCACTCTGGACTTTTTCCTCGAAGGTCCGGGATGATTCTCCATTTCCCAGGGTACTAGCAGGGCCCCGGCGGGCGTCCCGTGGCTCTGGCTCTCGGCGGGGCCCGCAAGCGGGTCCGCGCATGTGCGCGGCGGCCCACTTTGGCGCGTGTGTCCCCGACGTGGTGGACATACACAGCGGAGGAAGATAGGCCCTCCCAGATCGCGATGGCCTGCCGATCGGTGGCCCCACGGTCGCGGACCTGGCCACCGCTGTGTTCCCGCCCCGGAGTCAGATTATCATTGCCCCCCAACCCTCCACCAGAACCGCGGCCGTGGGTCCGAGCTCCCGCCGGGTGGTACCAGATGTGAACTACGCCGGCGGGAGTTCAGCTGGTCGCCCGTAGAGAATTGCCGCGGGGGCATATTTCAGTGGCCTCCAACCGGCGCCGCGACGACCGCCCGGGCGCGATTGGTGCCGATTCTCCGGTCGCCGGAGAAACGGCGGCCTGGCATCGGAGCGGCGTGGCGGGCATTTCCCGCGCCCCTGACGATTCTCCGACCCGGCGCGAGCTCGAAGAACCCCGGCCCTGCTCTCTGACAGGTGGTGCGGGAATCAACAAGAGGGAAAAACGTACTAGATCTCATCCTCGCCAACCTGCCTGCCGCAGGTATATCTGTCCATGGCAGTGTCGGTCGGAGGGACTGCCACACTGTCCCTGTGGAGACAAAGTCCTATCTTTACATTGTTGATACCGCCATCGTATTGTGTGGCACTACCATTGTGCTAAATGGGATAGATTCAGAACAGATCTAGCACCTCAATACTGAGCATCCATGAGGCGCTGTGGACCATTAGCAGCAACAGAATCTGTAACTTCATGACCTGGCATGTGCCCCACTCGACCATTACCACCAAGCCATATAAATACTGGCCGGAATTCTCCGACCCCCCATCGGGTTGGAGATTCGGTGCAGCGCCACGCGAATCGCACCTCGCCGCCCCGCCACCGGGACGTGATTCTCCGAATTAGCGCCATTGGCGCCGGCATGGTCGGCGCGGCGCCGGTCCGGGTATGCGCTGACTCTCCATCCCGGATGGGCCGAGCGGCTGTCAACAAAAAGCCGATTACCGCCGGCGCAGTTCTAACATCCCCTGAGCCGAAGGGACCTCGGCGTTGAAGGGTCCGGGGGCATCCTGTGGGGGAGGAGGGGGGGGTCCGACCCCGGGGGGGGGGGACGCCTCCGTAGTGGCCTGGCCCACGATCGGGGCCCTCCGATCGGCGGGCCGGCCTCTCTGCCCCCCGGCCTCCTTTCCTCCGCGCTGGCTCCTGTAGCCGTGCGCCATTTGGCGTCACGGCCTCCGTGGGGGAGAAGGCCATTGCGCATGCGCCAGTTGGCGCTGGCCCAACTGCGCATGCGCGGACCGCGCGGTGCCGGGTTCAGGCCGGGATCGGCAGCGCCATCCTAGCCCCCTGTGGGCCGCAGAATGGGGTCCCGGAACAGGCGCCAACGCCGGAGTAAAACACTCCCGTTTTTACCTCGGCATCGGCACTTAGCCGCCTGTTGGGAGAATCCTGTATTGCAAAAGCAGGTCAGAGGCTAGGAATCCTGCAGTGAGGAGCTCACCTTCTGACTCCCCAAAGCCCGTCAACCACCTACAAGGCACAAGTCAGGCGCGTGATGGAATACTCCCCACTTGCCTGGATGAGTCCAATTAAAACAACACTTAAGAAGCTTAACACCATCCAGGACAAAGCAACCCACTTGATTGGCAACCCTTCCGCAAACATTCACTCCCTTCTCCACTGATGCACAGTGGCAGCCGTGTGTACCATCTACAAGACGCACTGCAGCAACTCACCAAGTCTCCTTCGGCAGCACCTTCCAAACCCATGGCCACTGCCATCCAGAAGGAGAAGGGCAGCAGACACATGGGAACACCACCACTTGGACCTTTTGCTCCAAGTCACTCACCATCCCGCCTGTGTCAAGTCAGACTGTAACGGGAGAGCGATGCAACAAATCAGAAAGCAGGAAAGATACAATGGCCTTGGAGGAGGTAGAATACAGCTCCACCAGAATGTGAGCTGGGTTGAAGATTCGTTGTTACAGGATGTGGGCATCACTGATTAGACCAGCATTTATTGCCCATCCCTAGTTGCCCATCAGAAGGGGGTGGTGAGTTTTCTTCTTGAACCGCTGCAGTCCATGTTGCGTAGGTACACCTGCAGTGCCCTTAGGGAGGGAGTTCCAGGATGTTGCCCTAGCGACAGTGAAGGAACAGCGATATATTTCCAAGCCGTGGTGGTGAGGGATTTGGAGGGGGACCTTCAAGTGGGTGGGATTCCCAGGTATCTGCTGCTCATGTCCTTCTAGATGGTAGTGGTCGTGGGTTTCGAAGAAGTCTTGGCGAGTTCCTGCAGTGCATCTTGTGGATGGTACACATGGCTGCCACTGTTCGTCGGTGGTGGAGGGATTGAATATTTATGGGTGGGGGAGCAATCCAGCTTGGACCTGGATGATGTCGAACTTTCTTTTTTAAATTTAGAGTACCCAATTAATTATTTCCAATAAAGGAGCAATTTAGCGTGGCCAATCCACCTAGCCTGCACATCTTTGGGTTGTGGGGGCAAAACCCACGCAAACACGGGGAGAATGTGCAAACTCCACACGGACAGTGACCCAGAGCCGGGATCGAACCTGGGACCTCGGCGCCGTGAGGCCGCAGTGCTAACCACTGCGCCACCGTACTGCCTGTGTCGAACGTTTTGAGTGTTGTTGGAGCTGCACTCATCCAGGCAAGTGCAGAGTATTCTATTACACTCCTGACTTGTGCCTTGTAGGTGGTGGATAGGCTTTGGGGGGGGTCAGGAGGTGAGTTACTCGCCGTAGGATTCCTAGCCTTTGACCTGCTCTGGTAGCCACAGTATTAATATGGCTAGTCCTGTTCAGTTTCTGATCAATAGTGACCCCCAGGATGTTGATTGTGGGAGATTCAGCGATGGTAATCCCTCTGAGACAAGCAAGCCTCATAATTGGTTCGTCCAAATTACCTCGTGGCTCCGCAGACACCTCATTCAGGGGGAAGGTCTTCCCTGTATTTTCTGTTTCGCGGCAAGATCTTCTGTTTTGTCCTCAACAACATCAGGTGGCTTTTCAAACTCCTCTCATGCATTTTGGCTCGGGTAGGAAAGAACGACTTACATTTATATCGTCCCGTTCTCACGGTGCACAAAACAGACAGGCACTGGGTTTAACATCTCATCGAGAGAGGACTCCTGTGGCGATGCAGCACCTCCTCAACGCTGCACTGGAGTGTCAGCCCTGATTTTGTGCTCAGGTCATTGAAGGAGAGCCTGAATCCACAAACTCCAGACACAGAGATGACAGTGCCATCACTGAGTTACAGCTGATACCAAATGTCTACCCTCTCAGGTGGATGAAAACGATCCCTATTTTGAAGAACAGCAGGGTGACCTGCCTTTGGTGCCCTGACCTATCTGTAACCCTCAGTCAACATCACAAATACACATAAGTCGGCCTTTATCATTATGCTCTTTGTGGTATCCTGCTCTGCACAAAACAGGTGCCACATTTCACGCATTACAACAGTCACTATACTTCAAAAATACTTCAATGACTTGGCCATGAGTCCTAACATCTGGGCGGCAGGGTGGCGCAGTGGTTAGCACTGCTGCCTACGGCGCTGAGATCCCAGGTTCGATCCCGGCTCCGGGTCACTGTCCGTGTGGAGTTTGCACATTCTCCCAGTGTCTGCGTGGGTCTCACCCCCCACAACCCAAAAGATGTGCAGGGTAGATGGATTGGCAACGCTAAATTGCCCCTTAATTGGGAAAAAAAAAGAATTGGGCACTCTAAATTTTAAAAAAAAGTCCTGACATCTCCTTATGGGACGGGCCGACAAATATTTGCTTAATGCTCCTGTGAATCGCCTTACGACAATTTACGATAGAATCCTTACCGTGCAGGAGGAGGCCATTCAGCCCATCGAGTCTGCAGCGACTCTCTGAAAGAGCCCCCCTCCCAGGCTGCTCCCCTGCCCCCTCCCCGCAACCCCACCCAACCTGCACATCCTTGAACACTAAGAGGCATTTTTTTTTTAACATGGCCAATCCACCTAACCCGCACATCTTTGGACTGTGGGATGAAACCGGAGCCTCCGGAGGAAACCCATGCAGGACAGAAGGAGAACATGCAGACTCCACACAGACAGTGACCCGAGGCCGGAATTGACCCCGGGTCCCTGGCGCTGTGAGGCGGCAGTGCTAACCACTGTGCCTCCGCGCCGCCCATTGTTGCTCATAACTTTTTAAAACCCAATCCAGCCACAACTTCTAGGATTTACCTAATCTCCTCGTTCACTCAATTCGGCCTTGCTTTTACCCTGCTCAACTGGCCTCAGCAACTTCGTTTGTGACACAATGACATCTTGCGTTAAAATGCCCAATGCGCTTCGAGAGGGACAGCAAGTGAAGTAAAGCTGCCCGACAGTCGTTAAAGGGTTAACATCGAAACCAATTTTATTTCCTCTTCACGGCCTTCCCGCGGTGCAAGATTTTTTTAATACCCTTTGAAGTAAAGCGGTTTCCAAGTGTTTGTAAAATGTTGCCGCACTAATCTGCACGGTGTTTACACTGGGGTTAAACAGTAACATGTTCCTGGGATGGAGGTGACATGAATTGGAAGAGAGGTTCTCAGGGGCTGTATCCTTGTTGACATTGCCTCATGTGGCCTTGGGCAGTTTTTCTTCTGGCGCGTGCTGCGGGTGACAGAAGGTCCTTGTTTAGTCATGAAATGGACGTTCAGGAGTTTTGTTTCTACACAGCCGAGTTTTTTGCACCATAATTGGATCCTGTACGGGTGCCAGACGAAGTCAAAGGGCCACTGCAGGGAAACCTTGCACTGCACGGTGCCTCTGAAAATAAATATAGCTTTAGCAGAAATTAATAGGACTTGCTCCACTTCCCAGTAAGTGAGATCAGATGGCAACTTATCCTGGCTCAGAGCTTAATGCAATAATGGCACCAATACATAAAAGGGTGAGATGGTTATTATGAAGTTGAGCTCTAAATTTACTTTTAAATGCAAATATGAAATGTTGGCCACCCTTAAACATATGTAGATTTATAACATTAATTTAACATCAAATATACTAATTTGTTTTGAGGCTGATTAAATGAAGTGAAATTGTGGACACAGACTGAACGTCTACGAACAAAATCTTATCCTTCCTAAGCCTCACTTCCAGTTTGCCCTTAACGTTTCATCCTTTCCCTGAAGACCCATGCTGGAATATGGTTCACCGAGGATTTTACTATGGCTGTCCCCATTCATTTCTCTTTCTGGTTTTTATAAGGACCACCCAGGCAGCCAAACTTGACTCAGCCCTCACCTAACGCTCACTGGGAGGAAGGGGGGAGTCACTGAGAAGTAATGGGGTGGAGCGGAGGGAGGGTGCAATTTGCCCCTCCTCGCTAATCACCGATGCCACATCCAATTATTGCGATGGGCAATTTTAGAGCAAAGCAGGAGGTGAGCCGCTCTGGCCTATCTAACTCACGTATAGATATGGGCTGGGCGCCACAATTCCAATTGGTTTTGGCTTATCGCGGGTACAGAGGCGTCAAAATGAATTGAACACTATCAGCTCAATTCCTATTCATGGCAAAACCTGGGGTGGAGCTCGCCACACTCCAGGCTTGCCAGCCTGCCTCAGTTGTGTCAGCATCACAGACCAACATCCGTATTCTACCAACATTTATGTGGAGTGCTGGCTGAACCACTGTTAGGGACAGGAGGAAGATTAGGTCATCCGGTGTTTGAAGCCACCTGTAGCCCACCTCTGGGAGTTCCAGTAAACTCTAGGTACGCACATGAAGCAACAGGTGTGGTCCTCACCTTCTGATATTTCATTACCCGAGCAATAACATAAGAACTAGGAGCAGGAATAGGCCACCTGGCCCCTCGAGCCTGCTCCGCCATTCAATGAGGTCATGGCTGATCTTTTTGTGGAATCAGCTCCACTTATCCGCCCGCTCACCATAACCTTTTATTCCTTTACTGTTCAAATATCCATCTACCTTTGCCTTAAAAACATTTAACAAGGTAGCCTCAACTGCTTCACTGGGCAGGAATTCCACAGATTCACAACCCTTTGGGTGAAGAAGTTCCTCCTCAACTCGGTCCCAAATGTGCTCCCCCTTATTTTGAGGCTATGCCCCTGATGCACTAAGCGTCAAGAACCACAAAGACATGTGAGACTTTATCCAAGGCTTTAATACACTACATAGGAAGCTTACCCGACACAGGCGACCCCAGACAATGGGTCAGGTCTCAGAAGCTGGGTCTTATACCTAACTCCCGGGGGAGCGGCCAAGGCGGAGCTCTCCGTGGCCAGGTCAGGTTACATACAGGTGACCGAACCTCTACAGAGCTACAGTACAATACACAGTACAATACACAGGGTTACAGGGCCACGTTACACACAACTATTATATAACTATGTACAATGCTAGGGAAGTACAGTGGTGTATCACCACAGTCCCCTAGTTCTAGTTTCACCCACCAGTGGAAACAACCTCCCTGCTTCTATCCTATCTATTCCCTTCGTAATTTTATATGTTTCTATAAAATCCCTCTCTTTTGCAGAAAACTATGTGGATTCTTTGGGAGTCCAGGGGAAAACAGAATGATGGATCATGTGATACTGATCATATTTTAATTATAGTCCTCCCCCCCCCCCCCCCCCCCCCCCCCACCTTGAAGGCTTTTCACCGCCGCTTTCTCAAGATTGGAAGTGTTCACCATCGCAAACATTGGGGTAGACTATCAGCTTGTGGCTCTGTGGATAGGGCACAAAACTCACTGCGGGTCGTCTGGCTGTTGTAGAAACTGCCCTGGTTTTTGTACACACTGGCATCGTTGGAACGGAAAACTGTTTATTACCACCTCACTTCCTTACTTAACAGCAAACCGCCTGATGCAGCAGACACTGTTGTGCCAGCCGTGGCCCAGCTGGCAACACTCCTGCCCCACCGTTCGGAAGATTTTGGGTACATGTCGCACTGCGAGCATTAAATCCGAGCTGACACTCAAGTGCCTCAGCGAGGGGGTGCCGTGCTGCCGATGCAGCTGAAATATAAATGCGACGTCAGGCTACGGCTCTGGTAAATTGTGCTATTTCGAAGAAGAGCTCTCCCTGGTTTATCCCTCGAAGGATAGCTCGAAACAGCCAAACTGGTCAGTGCCACATGGCTGATGGTGGGATCTTCCTGTGCGCAAAACATCTGTCACACTTCCTACATTACAACAGGAACTGCACTTCAACGGCACCTCACTGGTTGTAAAGGTTGGAACCTTTGAAGGGTTTTCAAATGCAAAAACGTTCTTAATTGGAAGGAGTAGTAGTGTGAAAACCTCATTCCGTGCTAATCTTCCCTACTGAAGGCCTCTGAACCATATGGTGTCTGCTGCTCATAGAACATACAGTGTAGAAGGAGGCCATTCGAGTCTGCACTGACCTACTTAAGCCCTCACTTCCACCCTATCCCCATAACCCAATAATCCGTCCTAACCTTTTTGGTCACTAAGGGCAATTTATCATGGCCAATCCACCTAACCTGCACATCGTTGGACTGTGGGAGGAAACCGGAGCACCCGGAGGAAACCCACGCACACACGGGGAGAACGTGCAGACTCCGCACAGACAGTGACCCAGCGAGGAATCGAACCTGGGACCCTGGCGCTGTGAAGCCGCTGTGCTCGCCACTTGTGCTACCGCGCTGCCCAAATTCTCCAGCAGATTGTGCAGCTTGTACAGGCGGTGAGCAGGGGTTTCCTCTGGTATGTCCAGTTGTAATGTGGATGGAACTATAAATGCAGGTCTTGCGGCGGGAACGGGCGTGGGTCAAATCTCGAGGGCGTGACTGCATCATCTGTACTTGTGGGGCTCCTGGCATCTTTTCTTGCCCATCTGAATCACGCAGTGGGTTCGGAAGTTCCAAAGGAAAAGCTGTCCTCACCACAATGCAATTCAAATGCCTGCTGCGACCAAGTATAGCCAAAGAGAGAAAAATCAGGAAAACAAATCCAAAAATGGCGGAATGCCTGGCATTAAACACGGGGCAAAATAAAAGTAAAAACGTCATCACAGAAAAAAAACCCTGCTTTTGGTTGTCACCTCCCTTTAAACAACCCAGGGGGAGAGGATGGACCATGATCTGTTTGAGTGGTGGAGCAGGTTCAGTGGACTGATTGGCCTGCTCTTACGTTCCTATGTTCTTACGTGAGCAGGCCAGGTCCAGGGTGTGTCCATTGTATCTGGATAAGGTGCACACTCTACACGGACTCCCAGCCGTGGTGGAAAGATTCAGCAGGAATCCACTTCTTAATTGTTGGACAATTGAGCAAGTTTGCAGGCAAGTGAATATTCCTCCATGAGGCTTGGTGCCAATAACGCTCCAATGCTGCACCTCCGGTGTTTTACAATGTTACAGTGCTGTGGCAGCATTGGAAAAGCGAGCAGCCTGGGAGGTTCCATGTATTGGGCACCCAATTCATTGTTTTCCAATTGAGGGGCAATTTAGCATGGCCAATCTACCTACCTTGCACATCTTTGGGTTGTGGAAGCAAAGCCCACGCAAACACGGGGAGAATGTGCAAACTGCACACTGACAGTGACCAAGAGCCGGGATCGAACCTGGGACCTTGGCGTGTGAGGCAGCAGTGCTAACCACTGCGGCACCGTGCTGCCCTTGTTGTTTATAACTTTATTTATTTTTTTATTTTAAAATTTAAAAAAAAATAAGTTTAGTGTACCCAATTCATTTTTTCCAATTAAGGGGCAATTTAGCGCGGCCAATCCACCTTCGCTGCACATCTTTGGGTTGTGGGGGCGAAACCCACGCAAACACGGGGGGAATGGGCAAACTCCACACGGACAGTGACCCGGAGCCGGGATCGAACCTGGGACCTCGGAGCCGTGAGGCTGCAGTGCTAACCACTGCGCCACCATGCTGCCCTTGTTGTGTATAACTTTATTTATTTATTCATTTATTAATTAATTTTTTATAAATTTAGCGCACCCAATTCATTTTTTCTAATTAAGGGGCAATTTAGCATGGCCAATCCATCTACCCTGCACATCTTGGGGTTGTGGGGGTGAAATCCATGCAAACATGGGGAGAATGTGCAAACTCCACACTGACAGTGACCCAGAGCCAGGATTGAACCAGTAACTTAACTGTGAATGAACCAGTTATTTTATCTTAACTCGGTGTGGACTCCTCATGTTCTCACTAAAGCAAGACTGACCCCAAGCTGTGCTCTGACCACAATCGCTTACTCATTGAATATCTGCTTCTTCCTGTCCTGTCTTTGCCTGATCCAACCCCAGTGACGGGGGAATAATAAGAATGGTGAAAATGAAATCCAATCGTTTCTAAATGCAGATTTGCTCTGTTACAACTGGGCCAATTGTCCAGAATTGACTGTAGCAATTACATTGATATGATTAATGAAGTGAGCCGCCTTCACAGCGAGAGAGCTCCTGGCACGCTCGCCGTGTACATTCGTGTTGGAATTGCTCCTTGAGTGTATGCTGGTAACAGGCTTGGAAAGTGCAACATCATCTATCTCATAGGATATCTATTTCAACATTGATGAGATGACAACTGCTCTAAGCTTCCTTAAGGCTGTGCCAGCAGGGAATAGTGAAGAGTTGGCAGCCTACATTGCCAGCGGTTATAGGAGCAAAAGGAAGTTAAAAGCAGAGAAAAAATAGGGGAGGGGGGCATGATTCATTTTGCACCCGTCAATTATATATTGAATTATAGAGCACTGGAGACCCATCATGCAGGAACTATCCCATTTAATATCTGCCCTTACCCCACAGTTATGCAATCGTTTCCCCTTTCAAGGAGCTAGTGAGAAAGGGAGGATAGTAGTGAAGCTGTAATGTCACTAGATTGTTGAGTTATAGGCCCAGACTAATCCTCTGAGGGCCTGGGCTAAAATCCCAACACAGCAGCCGGTGGGATTTAAATACAAATAATTTTAAAAATCTGGAATTGAAAGCTAGTCTCAATAATGGTGACTTGAAACAATCATTGATTGTTGCAAAAACCCATCCATTGATGCCCTTATCTGCTATTCTTGTCTAATCTGGCTTACACCTGACTCCAGACCCACAGTGACGTGATTGACTCGAAACCAACCTAAGAAACAACTTCAATTCAAGGGCAGTTAGAAATGGGCAACAAATGCTGTCCTTGCGGGTGATACCCATGTCCTAGGAAAGAGTAAAATAAGGAGTGATACAAATTGCTTTTTCAAAGCTAAGTAATCTGAGGAGGACTGAGGTTCCCTGGCGGGGCAACTGAGGACGTCCCCGCTCCCACTCTTCCTACTCCACAAGGAAATTAGAAACCGACTGTACTGGAGAACGTCCGACCCCAGCTGTCCATCCCAGGAGATGTGGACGGCTGGGAAAACCATCACAGCTGGGCCTCAGGCTAAAATAGTCGATAACTTAACTCAAGCCGGCTCTGTGTATTTAAAGATGATTCCGCCAGCTCCGGCTGAGTTTGAGATTTAAAATTGGGGTTGGGCTAGGTCAGGGCAGGAATGGCGTGGAGTCTTTTGACTGTGGGTGGGTGAGGGCTCAGGTTAGAATTATAACCCCCTCCCCCCCTCACCACCACCCCTTCCTCCCCCTTCCCACCCCTCACCACTACCTCACCCAACACCAATGTCTATAAAACACACTCACGGTCAATAATGTAAATGTGAACCATGCAGCATATCTAGCTGTTACGGAGCTCGAGCACTAGAAGACGCCATATTGCAGCCCATGTGTGTCTATCTGTGGGATACTCTGAAATGACCTTCCCCTCACAGCCTGCCCTGTGTGTATGTGTGTGTGTGTGCGTGCTGCCAAGCAACATCACACATCCATCTTAATTTGATCCGTCTGCATGCCAGGGAATTCTGAGCGTAACTGATGGAATAACTGGTATATCGATGACGTACACGACAACTATGTGGTGGCTGTTGGAGTGGACATATTTCCCGATAAGGCTCTTCAGCACATGTGCGACGCGTGGGATTTTACACGTGGATAAGGACTTTGTCACCTATCACAGGCAGCCACAAAATTGTACAGTCAATTCTCAATTTACCGACAGCGGCTGGGTTTAATATTCAGCCGGGGATGAAGGAAGTCAGTATTAGGGTTTTGTAACTGTCATAAAATGCTCAGAAATCTGGCACGAGGAAATCGTGAGAACCGATTCAAAGAAATTCAGTCACCTTTGTTCCAAATAATAATCCAGTAACGTTCTGCCGAAGGATAGCCATTTGAAATTCAGCGGGGGCAGTTTTAATTTGGCCTTACCTGCAGGGCGATCTGACAGGGTTGGGTGTAGCCTCAGCATATTACTCCCTCCATTGAAATCCGTTCCACCACATCCCAAAGGTGGTTTTGGGGGGGGGGTGCGTAGGCAGCATGAAAATGCAGGGACAGTATCCACTCCAGCTTCCTGCCCACCACGACCATGTTGTGATTTTATACTGGGTCTGACAAGACCTTGGATGGGAAGCTCACCCTTGCCCTGGCTGAGATCCGCCACTTAAGTACAACAGTTTCCGACCCGGTCTCATTGTATCGGCTGGCAGGCAGTTTGAAGCTCCGTGAGGAAAACCTGAAAATAAGGAGTTAGATCTCGGATAGGAAGGGTTGGTTCCTTCAAAGAACAATCCTATTCACTCACCCTTAGGGCAGCACGGTAGCACAGTGGTTAGCACTGTTGCTTCACAGCTCCAGGGTCCCAGATTCGATTCCCGGCTTGGGTCACTGTCTGCACGGAGTCTGCACGTTCTCCCCGTGTCTGCGTGGGATTCCTCCAGGTGCTCCGGTTTCCTCCCACAAAGTCGTGACAGACGTGCTGTTAGGTGAATTGGACATTCTGAATTCTCCCTCCATGTACCCAAACAGGCGCCGGAGTGTGGCGACTGGGGGCTTTTCATAGTAACTTCAGCATTAATGTAAGCCTACTTGTGACAATAAAGATTATTCTTATTATTAACTGAGATTCCTGTGTTTTTTCTCCTTCAAGCGTTGATCTAAAGCCTGAGCTGCTATTAAGTCTATCCACCACCCAATTAGGCAGCACCTCTTAAAACCTAACCACTTACTTTTGTTAGTAAAGCATTTGTCCTCACTTAGGGGTGTTTCTGCCTATTTTTTACATTTCTCCTGCTTTTGTTGTCCCTGGACAAAATAAAGGCCACGTCATGTGCTGCAGAAACATGGGAACATGGGATACATGCAGATACATGGAAACACCAGCATCTGAATATTTTCCCACGAGTCACTCACCATCCTGACTTGGAAATATATCCCCGTTCCTTCACTGCAGCTGGGTCAGAATCTTGAAACCCCCTTCCTAACAGCACTGTGGGTGTACCTACCCTATCAAGCCCTTTCAGAATTGTGCCTACCCAGCCTCAACAGCGCACTCAATACATGAAATACCTCTTTGTGATCAGTGACTCTGTTGAGTTTATTCCCTTCACTTTCCCACTATTTATCCAGTTTGCAGCTTGTCAATCTCAAACTTGGTGAATCCGGCACCGTTTCCCATCGGAAGTCGATGTGATCCACGTGGCACCGGTGCTAACTCCTTAATGATCAGTGAACCGGTCCAGGTGCGGCGCTAGTTTTGCTGTTGTAGAACTCCACTAATCCTGCCCCACATCAACACTTCGTGTCAGGAGAGGAGAATCCGGCTGAATACACTTGAATTTCCAAAAAGCGTTCGATGAGATACCACACAAAAGGCTACTTAATAAGATCAGAGCCAGGCACTGGAAGGGTATTGGAAGGGAGTGACGGGAGTGATTTCGTGGGTGGTGAAGGCCCGGGTCAAACCAGGCTGGGGGTTAGCTCTATTTGGAGTTGCGGAAGAGCCGGGAGTGCAGGAGGCGAAAGAGGCTGACGTTGTGGCCTTTGCGTCCCTAGTAGCCCGGCGCAGGATCCTACTCATGTGGAAGGAGGCGAAACCCCCCGGACTGGAGGCCTGGGTAAATGATATGGCGGGGTTCATTAAACTGGAGCAGATAAAGTTTGCCCTGAGAGGATCGGCTCAAGGGTTCACCAGGCGGTGGCAGCCATTTCTCGACTACCTAGGGGAACGTTAGAGGGAAGACAGATGACCAGCAGCAGCAACCCAGGGGGAAGGGGGGGGGGGGGGGGGGGGGGGATGGGGGGGGGGGGGTTTAATTTAGTTTAGGTCAAAGATAATGGGGTTTTGTTACTTGTGTATTGTTAAAATTTTCTGTATTGTTATTGTTGCGTTTGCTTTGTAAGAGGGGAAAAATTGTTGTTTGGGAAAAACATTTCAATAAAACATATTTAAAAAAAAAAATAAGATCAGAGCCCATGGTGTTGGGGGTGGTATATTAGCATGGATAGATTATTGGCTAACTGATAGAAGACAGAGTTTGGTTAAGAGGAGCATCTTCAGGATGGCAACAGGTAACTAGTGAAATGCCACAGGGATCTGTGCTGAGCGCCACAATTGTTCACAATATATAAGGTAAAGGTAAATCCGCCATAGTCCCAGGTGACCACAGGCTGATTTACCTTTGAGGGGGAGAGCTGACTGGTGGCGACTTAACCAGAGGACCACCACACCTCAGGCGAGATTGAGAAGGCAGGGTCTTCATGAATAACCTTATCTGATCTGGGAATTGAATCCACGCTGCTGGCCTGGCTTTGCATCACGAACCAGCTGTCCAGCCAAGTGAGCTAAACTGGGGCTGGAATGAGGCAAGTGAATGCACTATTGACAAGTTTGTGGGCGACACAAAAATAGGTGGGAAGGCAAATGGTGAGGCTGAGACAAAGTCTACAGAGGGATATAGACAGGTTAGGTGAGTGGGTAAAAACTTGACACATGGAATATAACATAAGAAAATGTGAGGTTGTGCACTTTTCTTTTCGGAACAAAGGAGCTGAATGTTATTTAAATAAAGACTGCAGAAAACTGCAGCACAGGAGGATTGGGGGGTCCTCGTTCATCAATCACAAAAAGCTAGCATGCATCTTCAGCAGATAATTGGGAAGGCAAATTTAATGTTGGCCTTTCTTTCAAAGGGAATGGAGTATAAAAATAGGGAAATCCAGCGAAAACTAAGCAAGGCAGTAGTTAAACCACACCTGGAATACTGTGAACAGTTTTGGTCCCCCTGTCTAAGGGAAGATAGACTGGCTTTGGAGGAAGTCCGGAGAAGGTTCACTAGGTTGGTCCCAGGTATGGAGGGGTTTCATTATGAGGTAAGTTGGGCCTGTACGCATTGCAGATTAGAAGAATGAGAGGTGAGCTTATTGAGACATATAGGATTCTCAGGGGGCTTGACTGGGTAGTTGCTGAGAGGATGTTTCCTCTTGTGGGAGCGTCTAGGACCAGAGGGCAGAATCTCAGAGTAAGGGGTCGTCCATTTAAAACAGAGATATGGTGGAATTCTTTCTCTCTCCGAGGACAATGAATCTGTGGAAGTCTTTACTGTTAGAGGGTAGTAGAGGCTGGATCACTAAATGGGCGGCATGGTAGCACAATGGCTAGCGCTGTTGCTTCTCAGCGCCAGGGTCCCAGGTTCAATTCCCGGATTGGATCACTGTCTGTGCGGAGTCTGCACATTCTCCCCATGTCTGGGTTTCCACCGGGTGCTCCGGTTTCCTCCCACAAGTCCCAAAAGACGTGCTGTTCCATAATTCTTGTCATAATATACACCAGTATATCATGGTGCAGACACACACACTGATGGACACACAGCAAGACCAATCAACACACACAACACCACAGCCAATCACCAGTTAGAGCACACTCACTATATAGACAGAGGGCATCAGAGTTCCCGCTCATTCGGGATGCAGCCTCCTACAAGGACAGAGCTTACAGCTTACAGCACAGATCTTCACCATGTGCTGAGTGCATAGACTGGTTAGGACAGGCATAGGTCTTTAGTTTAATCTAACATCGTGTTAACCCACAGTGAAAGTATGTTCAACAGTTTCTAACTTAATAAAATAGTGTTGTTCTATTTTAAGTGTTGGTGGCCTGTATGTGTTCCACGGATCCAGAGCACCCAACACATCATGGTACCAGTATTTGAGGGATGTTAGAACTTCTTAGACCTACCTGCAAGTGATCTGCCTTCCACCAGCAGACAGCCATCCTGCAAAATGGACAGCGTCCGCCCGCCGCCGCCGCTCCGCATCACCGGTAACCTGGGGGCCAACTGGAAGATATTCAAACAACGCTTCCAGCTCTACCTTGAAGCCACAGACCGGGAAGCTGCCTCAGACACCAGGAAGATCGCTCTCTTGCTATCCACGGCCGGGGAACATGCCATCCACATTTTCTACTCTCTCACCTTTGCTGATGGTGAAGATAAATCAAAATTCAAGACGGTCCTCCTTAAGTTTGACAGTCACTGCGACATCGAGGTGAATGAAAGTTTAGAGCGTTATGTATTCCAACAGCGTTTGCAGGGTAAGGATGAACCTTTCCAGTCCTTTCTCACCCACCTCTGCATCCTTGCGCAGTCCTGTAATTACGGGCCCACCTCCGACTCCATGATACGCGACCAGATAGTTTTCGGTGTTCAGTCGGACCCCCTACGCCAGCAGCTCCTCAAGGTAAAGCAGCTCACCCTAGCGACCGCCATCGAGACCTGCGTGCTACATGAACACACCACTAGTCAGTATTCCCACATCCAAGCGGCTGAAACGGCGCGGCAAGGTCCCCACGAGGCAGAACGGGTCCAAGCAATCGAACAACTCCAGGGCCGCAGCCTGGATGAGGGCGTCCATTTCGCGCGCTTTTCGCGGACTCCCGCGCTTGTGCGCACCGAACGAGGGGACGGCGAAGTCAATGAACGTACTGCGCAGGCGCGTACCACGTACGACCGCACCGCGCATGCGTGGTGGCGCAGCAAACGTACTGGCGCTACAACGTACAGCAACTGTGGCTCCGCCCACTTAAAGTGGCAATGTCCTGCCAAAACCCGACGATGCCTGCGATGTGGCAAGCTTGGCCACTATGCTGCTTTCTGCAGATCAGCTCAGCCTGCCAACTCTCGTCGCTCCAGCCAACCTCGCAGGAATGTCCAGGCCATTCAACCCACTGTCACCGAGCCCGATTCGGACCTTCTACCCGATATTGACACCGAGGACCCGAAGGTGCCTTTTCGAGTCGGTATCATTACAAAAAACAGGGTGTCCCCGAAGCAAAGAATCCAGCCTCTATCGGTATACAGCATCGATCCGGACGATGAGTGGTGTGCCACCCTTACGGTCAACTGGTCACAAATACGATTCCGCCTGGACACTGGTGCCTCCGCCAATCTCAGTCGGGTCAGCCTTCGGGTTAAACCAGCCATCCTGCATCAGCCTTCCAGCTATTAGATTATAATGGCAATGCCATTGCTGCCAGCGGCTCATGCCAACTTGAAGTGATGCACAGGTCACGCAAAGCCATCCTTCCCTTTGAAATCGTGGGCTCCTCGAAAGCCTCCTTGCTTGGCACGCAGGCATGCAAGCTGTTGAACCTAGTTCAGAGAGTTCACTCTCTCTCCTGCTGACGCATCTGCCTTTGAGGACACTGACTTCAGGGCGCAGCTCAACGCCATCATCAGCCAGTACCACAACGTCTTCGAGGGCATGGGCACGCTCCCGTACATCTACAAGATTTTATTAAAACCGAATGCCACGCCTGTGGTGCACGCTCCTCACAGGGTCCCAGCACCCCTTAAGGGCTGCCTCAAGCAGCAGCTGCAGGACCTCCAGAACCAAGGAGTGATTTCCAAAGTCAGGGAACCGACCGAATGGGTCAGTTCCATGGTATGTGTAAAAAAGCCTTCCGGCGAATTGAGAATTTGCATTGATCCCAAGGATCTAAATCGCAATATTATGAGAGAACACTATCCAATTCCCAAGTGCGAAGAGCTCACATGTGAGATGGCTCGTGCCAAGCTCTTTACCAAACTCAACGCCTCAAAAGGATTCTGGCAAATCCAGCTCGATGAATCCAGCAGGAAACTCTGCACGTTTAACTCCCCCTTTGGAAGATATTGTTACAACAGGATGGCGTTTGGGATCATCTCTGCATCAGAAGTGTTCCATAGGATTATGGAACAAATGATGGAAGGTATTGAAGGTGTTCACGTCTATGTCGATGACATAATCATTTGGTCCACCACCCCGCAGGAGCATGTTAATCGCCTCCAGCGTGTATTCAGACGTATACATGAGCATGGCCTCCGCCTCAACAGGGCCAAATGCTCTTTTGGTCAGACAGAACTTAAGTTCCTCAGGGACCACATCTCCCAATTGGGTGTGCAGCCAGATGCGGACAAGGTAGCTGCCATCACAGCTATGAAAACACCAGAGGACAAGAAGGCGGTCCTCCGATTTCTGGGCATGGTCAATTTTTTAGGGAAATTCATCCCTTTTAAAAAAAATATGTTTTATTGAAACTTTTTTCCCAAACAACAATTTTTCCCCTCTTACAAAGCAAACGCAACAATAACAATACAGAAATTTTTAACAATACACAAGTAACAAAACCCCTTTATCTTTGACCTAAACTAAACTAACCCCCCCCTCCCCCCTCCCCCCCCCCCCCCCCCCCCCCCTGGGTTGCTGCTGCTGGTCATCTGTCTTCCCTCTAACGTTCCCCTAGGTAGTCGAGAAATGGCTGCCACCGCCTGGTGAACCCTTGAGCCGATCCTCTCAGGGCAAACTTTATCTGCTCCAGTTTAATGAACCCCGCCATATCATTTACCCAGGCCTCCAGTCCGGGGGGTTTCGCCTCCTTCCACATGAGTAGGATCCTGCGCCGGGCTACTGGGGACGCAAAGGCCACAACGTCGGCCTCTTTCGCCTCCTGCACTCCCGGCTCTTCCGCAACTCCAAATAGAGCTAACCCCCAGCCTGGTTTGACCCGGGCCTTCACCACCCGCGAAATCACTCCCGTCACTCCCTTCCAATACCCTTCCAGTGCTGGGCATGCCCAAAACATATGTGCGTGGTTTGCCGGGCTCCCGCCACACCTCCCACATTTGTCCTCCACTCCAAAGAACCTGCTCAATCTTGCTCCCATTATGTGTGCTCTATGTAGCACCTTAAATTGAATCAGGCTAAGCCTGGCGCATGAGGAAGAGGAATTTACCCTGCTTAGGGCATCAGCCCACATACCCTCCTCTATCTCCTCCCCTAGTTCTTCTTCCCACTTTCCTTTTAGTTCGCCCACCGACTCCTCCCCCTCTTCCCTCATCTCTCGGTAAATCTCTGACACCTTGCCCTCTCCGACCCACACCCCTGAAAGCACCCTGTCCTGTATCCCCTGTGTCGGGAGCAACGGAAATTCCCTCACCTGTTGTCTAGTAAACGCCCTCACCTGCATATATCTCAAGAAATTTCCCCGGGGCAACTTATACTTTTCCTCCAATGCTCCCAAGCTCGCAAAAGTCCCATCTATAAATAAATCTCCCACCCTCCTAATTCCCAACTGGTACCAGCTCTGAAATCCTCCATCCATTCTTCCTGGGGCAAACCTATGGTTGTTCCTGATTGGGGACCCCACCAGGGCTCCCCGCACCCCTCTCTGTCGCCTCCACTGTCCCCAGATATTCAATGTTGCCGCCACCACCGGGTTCGTGGTAAACTTTTTAGGTGAGATCGGTAGCGGCGCCGTCACCAACGCCTCTAAACTCGTCCCTTTACAGGACTTTCTCTCCAGTCTTTTCCACACCGCTCCCTCATCCTCCATCATCCATTTACGTATCATTGCCACATTGGCGGCCCAATAATAATCGCCCAAGTTCGGTAGTGCCAATCCTCCTCTGTCCCTACTACGCTAAAGGAACCCCCTCCTTACTCTCGGAACTTTCCCTGCCCACACGAAGCTCGTGATGCTCCTGTCTATTTTATTAAAAAAGGTCTTGGTGATTAGTATAGGGAGACATTGAAATACAAATAAGAACCTCGGGAGGACCATCATCTTAATTGCTTGCACCCTGCCCGCCAGCGATAGAGGCTGCATGTCCCACCTCTTGAAGTCCTCCTCCATTTGTTCTACCAACCATGTCAGATTAAGTCTGTGCAAGGTTCCCCAGCTCCTAGCGATCTGAATCCCCAGGTATCGGAAGTTTCTTTCCACTTTCCTTAGAGGCAAGCCTTCTATCTCTCTACTCTGGTCCCCTGGATGTATCACAAATAATTCACTCTTCCCCATGTTTAGCCTATACCCCGAGAAATCCCCGAACCCCCTCAAAATTCGCATAACCTCTATCATCCCCCCCGCTGGGTCCGACACGTATAACAATAGGTCATCCGCGTATAACGAGACTCGGTGTTCTTCTCCCCCTCTAATCACCCCTCTCCATTTCCTGGAGTCTCTCAACGCCATGGCCAGAGGTTCAATTGCCAACGTGAACAACAATGGAGACAGCGGGCATCCCTGTCTTGTTCCCCTATATAGTCGGAAATACTCCGATCTATGTCGACCTGTAACTATGCTTGCCGTTGGAGCCCCATAAAGAAGTCTAACCCAGCTAATAAACCCGTTCCCAAACCCAAACCTCCTTAACACTTCCCATAAATACTCCCACTCCACCCTATCAAATGCCTTCTCTGCGTCCATTGCCGCCACTATCTCTGCCTCCCGCTCCACTGGGGGCATCATTATCACCCCTAATAGTCGTCGCACGTTAACATTCAGTTGTCTCCCTTTTACGAACCCTGTCTGGTCTTCGTGCACCACCCCTGGGACACAGTCCTCTATCCTCGATGCCAGTACCTTTGCCAGCAATTTGGTGTCCACGTTCAATAATGAAATAGGTCTATAGGACCCGCACTGCAACGGATCTTTGACCCTCTTCAAAATTAGCGATATCGTCGCCTCCGACATCATCGGGGGTAGAGTCCCCCCTTCCCTGGCCTCATTGAACGTCCTCGCCATCAACGGGGCCAACAAGTCCACATATTTTCTGTAATACTCCACCGGGAACCCGTCTGGTCCTGGGGCCTTCCCTGCTTGCATGCTTCCCAGTCCCTTAATAACCTCGTCCACCCCAATCGGTGCCCCCAGGCCTACCACCCCCCGCTCCTCCACTTTCGGGAACCTCAATTGGTCCAGGAACTGCCGCATCACCTCCTCTCCCTCTGGGGGTTGAGACCTATACAGTTCCTCATAGAAGGTCTTGAACACCTCATTTATCTTTCCTGCCCTTCGCACCGTGTCTCCCCTTTCGTCTCTAATTCCTCCTAACTCCCTCGCTGCTGCCCTCTTTCGCAATTGATGAGCCAACAGGCGACTAGCCTTTTCCCCATATTCATACCTCCTCCCCTGTGCCTTCCTCCACAGTACCTCCGCCTTTCTGGTGGTCAGAAGGTCAAATTCCGTCTGGAGTCGTCTCCTCTCCCTGTACAATTCCTCCTCCGGGGTCTCTGCAAATTCCCTATCCACCCTTAAAATCTCCCCCAGTAATCTTTCCCTTTCCTTGGCCTCTGTTTTCCTTTTGTGGGCCCCAATGGAGATCAGCTCTCCTCTGACCACCGCTTTTAGTGCTTCCCATACCACTCCCACAGGGACCTCGCCGTCGTCATTGACTTCCAGGTATCTCTCAATACACCCCCGCACTCTTGCACACACTCCCTCATCCGCCATCAGTCCCACATCTAATCGCCAGAGTGTTCTCTGCTCCCTTTCCTCTCCTAATTCCAGGTCCACCCAATGTGGGGCATGATCCAAAACCGCTATGGCTGAGTACTCAGCTTCTTCCACCCTAGAGATCAACGACCTTCCCAAAACAAAAAAAATCTATCCAGGAGTACACTTTATGGACATGGGAGAAGAAGGAAAACTCCCTAGCCCTAGGTCTAAGAAATCGCCATGGATCCACTCCCCCCATTTGGTCCATAAACCCCTTAAGTACCTTGGCCGCTGCCGGCCTTCTTCCAGTCCTTGAGCTGGATCTATCCAGCCCCGGGTCCAGCACCGTATTAAAGTCCCCTCCTAAAATCAAGTTTCCTACCTCCAGGTCCGGTATACGCCCCAGCATCCGTCTCATAAATCCCGCATCGTCCCAGTTTGGGGCATACACATTAACCAACACGACCTCCATTCCCTCCAGCCTGCCACTCACCATTACATATCTACCTCCGCTATCTGCTACAATGTTCTTTGCTTCAAATGCTACCCGTTTCCCCACCAAAATGGCCACCCCTCTATTCTTTGCGTCCAGTCCTGAGTGGAACACCTGTCCCACCCATCCTTTCCTTAGCCTAACTTGGTCCGCCACCTTTAGGTGCGTCTCTTGGAGCATAACCACGTCTGCCCTTAGTCCTTTCAAATGCGCGAGCACTCGGGCCCTTTTTATCGGTCCATTCAGGCCTCTCACGTTCCACGTGATCAACCTCACTAGGGGGCTACCTGCCCCCCTCCCGTGTCGACTAGCCATTACCTTCTCTAGGCCAGTCCCATATCCCGCCTCCGCGCTCCCGCTCGCTCCCCCAGCGTCGCACACCATCCCCGCCCACCCACTCTTTAGCCATTTCCTTTTGGATTTCCGCAGCAGCAACCCAGTTGTCCCCCCCACCCCCCCCCCTCCCTCCCCTCCTCCCCGCTAGATCTCTTTCTAGCATGATTGCTCCCCCATATTACTTCCATAAGTCAGCTGACTTCAACTGACCCCGGCTACTCCTGCTCACTCCTTGACCCCCCCGTGTTGGGAACTCCCATCCGCCTTGCGCCTGTCTTCCCGCCTTATTCTTTCTGGCGCGGGAACATCCCTTTACCTGACCCGCCTCTTATGGCGCAGCTCCCTTTCCCCTCCCCCTCCCCTTCCCCATTCTCCAACTATGTCCCGTCTTTCCCCCCTCACCGGCGCCCACATTTCCCCAATGTCTCCCCCCTTCCCAATTTACTTCTCAATTAACTTCAACCATAACATTAACAATAACATTTCCTGCAGCATCAGTCCCTCAGTTCCGATCCAATTTCTCTTCTTTGATGAAGGTCCATGCTTCCTCCGCCGTCTCGAAATAATGGTGTCTCTCCTGATACGTGACCCATAGTCTTGCCGGCTGCAGCATCCCGAACTTCACCTTCCTTTTATGCAACACCTCTTTGGCTCGGTTGAAGCTCGCCCTCCTTCTCGCCACCTCCGCACTCCAATCCTGGTATACCCGTACCACTGCATTCTCCCATCTGCTACTCCGCACCTTTTTAGCCCATCTCAGGACCTCTTCTCTATCCTTAAGGCGGTAAAATCGCACGATTATCGCCCTGGGTGGTTCTCCCGCTTTTGGTCTTCTCGCCGGAATCCGATTTGCCCACTCCACCTCCAAGGGGCCCGTAGGGGCCTCAGCACCCATCAGTGAGCTCAGCATCGTACTTGTGTACGCTCCACAGTCCACTCCTTCCACACCCTCAGGGAGACCCAGTATCCGAAGGTTCTTCCTTCGCGCTCCATTTTCTAGGGCTTCGATCCTTTCAGTACACTTTTTATGAAGTGCCTCGTGCGTCTGTGTCTTAAGCGCCAGGCCCAGGATCTCGTCCTCAATATCTGTCACCTTCTGCTCCACCACGCGGAGCTCTGTCTCCTGGGTCTTTAATGTCTCCTTGAGCCCCTCAATTGCCTGTAGCAACGGGGTCAGCACCTCCCTCTTCAGCAGCTCCACGCACCGTCTCACAATTTCATCCTGCTCAGGCCCCCATGTCGCCTGCGCTTTCTCCGCCGCCATCTTGTACTTCTCTCTTTCTGACCCTTTGGTCGACGATTCCTCGTGCTGCAGCCGCCGCCGCCGGTTTTTTCCTCCTTCGTTTGGGGAGGACTCCCTTCTCACACACCCCACACCGGGTTGCGTCGTCAAAAAATTCCCCGTTGGGGCTCTTAAAAGAGCCCGAAGGTCCGTCGGAGCTGGAGCCGCCGAAGCGTGCGGCTAGCTAGGCATCACCTCAACCGGAAGTCCCTTCAGTGGCCTTGATGAGGTCTTTTCACAGTTGTTCCCTCTGCTGCTAGAATTCACCTTTGATACAGGCCCTCAGGTCAGCTTGCAGCTTTAAGCTTGCCCTTCCCCCGCCTGCATGCTGGAAGAGGCCCTGTTTATCCTGCAGTTGCAGCCAAATTTTTTACTGTTTCTGCCGTGTCTGGCAACCCAGAGACATACCCTTCCTGGGGGACACTGTCGGGGGAATATTGCAGCCTTCTTCCCACACTGGGAAATGTCAAACAAATGCCGTGGGGGCCCTGTAAAAGAGCCCAAAAGTCCGTTCCAAGCAGGAGCTGCCGAATATGCGACCTAGCTCTGCATAGCCGCACCCGGAAGTCGTTGGAAATTCATCCCTAACCTCACCTCCCATACCACGGCTCTCAGGAACCTGGTCAGGAAGACGACAGACTTCCAATGGCTCCCTGTCCACGAGCGCGAATGGAGAGAACTCAAGGCAAAACTGACCACGGCCCCGGTCTTAGCTTTCTTTGATCCAGCAAAAGAGATCAAAATTTCGACCGATGCCAGTCAATCCGGCATTGGGACAGTGTTCCTGCAATGCGATGAGGCCTCATCATGGGCCCCCATTGCATATGTGTCACGCGCCATGACCCCCAGGGAACAGCGCTACGGGCAGATAGAAAAGGAGTGCCTGGGCCTTCTGACCGGTGTTGTTAAGTTTCACGATTATGTCTACGGACTTCCTCAATTCACCGTCGAGACCGACCATCACCCGCTGGTCAATATAATACAGAAAGACTTGAAATACATGACGCCTCGCCTCCAGCGTATTCTTCTCAAGCTCCGGCGATACGACTTCCAGCTGGTATACACCCCAAGCAAGGACCTCATCATTGCTGACGCTCTCTCCAGGGCTGTCAACACTCCATGTGACCCAGCGGGATTTGTCTGCCCGGTTGGCGCCCATGTGGCATTTACGGCCTCCAATCTACCTGCCACGGATGAACGCCTCGTCCAAATTTGCCGCAAGACGGCGGCTGACCCCTTGCTACAGCGTGTCATGCGCCACCTAACGGACGGGTGGATCAAGGGCCAATGCCCTCAATTCTATAATGTCAGAGATGATCTGGCGGTAGTAGACGGGGTTCTTCTAAAACTGGACCGCATTGTCACCCCGCATAGCATGCGCCAGCTTGTCCTGGAACAACTACACGAGGGCAACCTTGGCGTGGAAAAGTGCTGCCGACGGGCCTGAGAGGCAGTGTACTGGCCTGGCATTAATGAGGACATAGCCAACACAGTGCTCAACTGCCCCACTTGTCAGCGCTTCCAGCCGACCCAACCACGTGAGACCCTGCAGCCCCATGAGTTGGTCACGTCACCATGGACCAAGGTGGGCATCGACCTGTTCCACGCGCTGGGTAGAGACTATGTCCTGATCGTGGACTACTTTTCAAATTACCCGGAGGTGATACGGTTGCACGACCTCACCTCGTCTGCAGTCATTCGTGCATGTAAAGAAACCTTTGCTCGACACGGCATCCCGCTCACGGTTATGTCGGACAATGGCCCCTGCTTCGCCAGCCAAGAATGGTCCAACTTTGCCAGGCGGTACAATTTTGCCCATGTGACATCCACTCCCCTGTACCCCCAATCCAACGGCAAAGCAGAGAAGGGAGTACATATCGTCAAACAGCTCCTATGCAAGGCTGCCGAGCTGGGTCTGATTTCTACCTTGCCTTGCTGGCCTATCGCTCCGCCCCACTGTCCACTGGCATGTCGCCAGCCCAGTTACTCATGAGTCACACCCTGAGGACGACGGTGCCGTCCATCCATATCCCAGACCTCGACCACGTTCTGGTCCTTCGCCGCGGTATTCTGCACCGCAATCGACGCGCCCTTCGTCTTGTTCCACGCTCGCCACGTGATCCTCCAGTGTCGCCTTGCCCTCCTGCTGACCCTGGCACGGACTATGCAGAGCTCCCTGTCACTCTGCCTCCCCCTGACTTTTACGCAGTCCAGCCCGCTCTTGAACCGACGGCTCTCGACCCACCCTTGAGGCGGTCAACCAGAATTCGTCGCCCACCTCGGAGACTAAATTTATGAACTTTTCGAATTTATGGACTCTCTGAATTGTTTCGTTGCTTTGTTTGATCGTTTCCCTGGTTTGTATATAGTGTTAATCTCGTTATTCTTGTTGCATACTGCTTCTCTGCACCAGGCACCTTCCCATTTAAATAGCTTAGTTCCCATGTACGTAGTCCTTTAAATATGTCTTCGCACCCCACACGTAGTTAGGAACATTCTCACCACGCATTATTTATTGCCACACACATGTACATTTTTTAAATAAAAGGGGGGATGTCAAAATAAACACCAGTATATCATGGTGCAGACACACACACTGATGGACACACAGCAAGACCAATCAACACACACAACACCGCAGCCAATCACCAGCTAGAGCACACTCACTATATAGACAGAGGGCATCAGAGTTCCCGCTCATTCGGGATGCAGCCTCTCAGAAGGACAGAGCTTACAGCTTACAGCACAGATCTTCACCATGTGCTGAGTGCATAGACTGGTTCGGACAGGCATAGGTCTTTAGTTTAATCTAACATTGTGTTAACCCACAGTGAAAGTATGTTCAACAGTTTCTAACTTAATAAAATAGTTTTGTACTATTTTAAGTGTTGGTGGCTTGTATGTGTTCCACGGATCCAGAGCACCCAACACATCAATTCTGACATTCTGAATTCTCCCTCCGCGTGCGCCGGAATGTAGCGACGAAGAGCTTGTCACAGTAATGTCATTGCAGTGTTAATGTAAGCCTACTTGTGACAATAAAGATTATTATTTATTAAATATGTTCAAGGCTGCGATAGATACATTTTTCATCATTAAAGGTTATGGGGAAAGGGTGAGAAAGTTGAGGATTATATCAGATCAACCTTGGAGCAGACTCGATGACCCGAATGGTCTTATAGATCATAGAATCATAGAATTTACAGTGCAGAAGGAGGCCATTCGGCCCATCGAGACTGCATCAGCCCTTACAAAGAGCACCCTACTGAAGCCCACGTATCTACCCTATCCCCATAACCCAGTAACCCCCACTTGACATGTTTCGGACACTAAGGGCAATTTAGCACGGCCAATCCACCTAACCCGCACATCTTTGGACTGTGGGAGGACACTGGAGCACCCGGAGGAAACCCACGCACACACTGGGAGAACGTGCAGACTCCGCACAGACAGTGGCCCAGCCGGGAATCGAACCTGGGACCCGGGAGCTGTGAAACAACTGTGCTGCCCGTGCTTATGGTTTATGGTCTCTCACTATCATCCACTTCTGCCTCCTCATTGGTTATTTCCCCTGTTTCCCTTTAACAGATGCTGTAGTGCCAGCTTCAAGCAGACTCTTTGGCAAAGAATTCCACACTCCAGCTATCCTCTGCATAGAAAAACCACAACCTCGCTAACTTAGAGACAAGAGTCTTACTTGCGCAGCCAAGTTGTCAGTTAATACACCAGCGTCAGCTGTTGCCAACAATAACTCAAACTCAACAAAGTGAGTGAATTTATGACAGGAGTGCATTCCTTGAGCTTCGTATTTGGATGGCACTTACAGGGAAATTGCAAAAAACCAGTTTATTTTTAACTGGGTCACTGTTTAAAAATAGGGGATCGCCCATTTAAGACGGAGACGAGGAGAATGTTTTTTCCCTCAGAGAGTCGTGAGTCTCTGGAACTCTGTTCCTCGAAAGGGTCACTGGCTTTGCATATCTTTAAGGCTGGGCTGGATAGATCCTTGACAAAGCAAAGAGGTGAAAGGTTATCGGAGGGAATGTGGGGTTGAGGCCGCGATCAGACCGGCCATGACCTCATTGAACGGATGAGCAGGCTCGAGGGGCCGAGTGGCCTACTTCCTGCTCCTACTTCGTATGTTCATTTGAATCATTCAAGTGAATAATCCACTCGACCTGCCTTTTAGGGCATCTGGTCAAAAATTGTAACGTCCATATGGTCAGGATCATCCAGCAGCTCTCCAAGTCCAACCCCATTCTGCCCCTTTCTCAGCCCCTTCATGGAATGTAGTCAACCTGGAAAATGATGGAGCCATGGCATTTCGATTGAGGGTGTGTGTACCATTTACAATAAGCTCCAGAATCACAATTATATCATCAAATACTTCCTTTTGACGCAGCTTGCCAGAATCTGATTGATTTCAATGTAATATTATCAGGCAGAACCGATGCATGCCAAATTTCATTTCTCTCAGGAGTATATGTGTAATTAGATTCCGTTCTATTAAAGTCTTCATCAGTAACATTGCAGTGAACAGTGGACAACATCAAATATTAATAAAAACGTATCTTTTGCCAGCCATCTTATCTTGCCGCAGTTCAAATGTGCAGTTTGCTTTTTCTGGGCCGTTTTAAATGTCTAATGGTGAACTTCGAAAATAAATTAAAGTGCATTATCCTCTGGTTGAATTGCTATTATTATTCCAGACTTCCTTTCAATCTCATTTCAGTGATCAGTTGGTAAATCAGGCGCTGAATCTTCAGATTAGTGTTTAGCAGAGGTTTTTATTTCCTTTGCAATTTTGTGATGTTCATTCCACCTGAATGATCTCCTATCATTTCTGGATTATCTGCTCCCTTGCTAGCGGGTGTGGAGGGTGGGGGTGGGGGCGGGGGAGAGCCTATTTAATCGCATGGCTAGCCGTCCCATCCCCTTACCCACCCCCCTGCCAACCTGCCTGATATTATCCGAGGGAGGCAGCGGGCACACCGTTGGACCTAGTGAGGCTCTCAAGTGGCCAACTACTGGCCACGTTAAGGGGCTCGTCTCATCCACGTTGCTATCTTATCTATGGCAGGGAGAGGTCCTTGCCACCTGGGAAGCCTGTCAGCTTTAGCTGTGCAGGCTGGTGTCAGTGGGTGGTGGGGGGGGGCACCTTTTGCGAGCCTCCTGGGCCCAGCGAAGGAGCTGCGAGTCGGAGCGGAGATTTTAAAAGATCGCGGCCTAGTTTCGGGAGCCGTTCGGAGGAGGAGGAGCAGTCTCTGTCAGGGAGAGAACCTGAGAACATCGAAGACACTCAGAGGGTAAGAAGGTAAGTAAGTGATTTTTACTCATTTTTACTTTCATACCTTTTTCAAATTGTGTGTGTCGGGGGAAACTGAAGTGACATCACAGAAAAGCTGTGGCCTGAGTGGCTGGTTGGGAATCTACACTAAATTTAAAAAATTAAGCATTGGTAACTAAATTAAAAAAATTAAGCATTGGTAACTAATTAAACATAATTACTTAATTATAATTTAGAGGGATATCTAAGCCAGAGATCGGAGAGTACTGTATTTAGCTTTCGCATTTCTATTAGAAATCTAGTGCTAGGATACAGATAGTTAACATTAACTTTGAAATTTAAAAAAAAATATTTAAAAAAAATTTAAATTTAAATTTTAATTAATTGACGCAATGTCAGTTAGAGGGGTGCAGTGCTCTGACAGTGAGATGTGGCAGGTCCGGGAGGCTTCCAACGTCCCAGATGGCTTCATCTGCAGAAAGTGCACCCAACTGGAGCTCCTCACAGACCGCATGGTTCGGTTGGAGCAGCAATTGGATGCACTTAGGAGCATGCAGGTGGCGGAAAGCGTCATAGATCGCAGTTATGTAAATGTGGTCACACCCAAGGTGCAGGCAGAGAAATGGGTGACCACCAGAAAGGGCAGGCAGTCAGTGCAGGAATCCCCTGTGGTTGTCCCCCTCTCGAACAGGTATACCCCTTTGGATACTGTCGGGGGGGATAGCCTATCAGGGGAAAACAGCAGCAGCCAGAGCAGTGGCACCACGGCTGGCTCTGATGTTCAGAAGGGAGGGTCAAAGCGCAGAAGAGTAATAGTAATAGGGGACTCTATAGTCAGGGGCACAGATAGGCGCTTCTGTGGACGTGAAAGAGACTCCAGGATGGTATGTTGCCTCCCTGGTGCCAGGGTCCAGGATGTCTCCGAACGGGTAGAGGGCATCCTGAAGGGGGAGGGCAAACAGGCAGAGGTCATTGTACATATTGGTACTAACGACATAGGCAGGAAGGGGCATGAGGTCCTGCAGCAGGAGTTCAGGGAGCTAGGCAGAAAGTTAAAAGACAGGACCTCGAGGGTTGTAAACTCGGGATTACTCCCTGTGCCACGAGCCAGTGAGGCTAGAAATAGGAAGATAGAGCAGCTAAACACGTGGCTAAACAGCTGGTGTAGGAGGGAGGGTTTCCGTTATCTGGACCACTGGGAGCTCTTCCGGGGCAGGTGTGACCTGTATAAGAAGGACGGGTTGCATCTAAACCGGAGAAGCATAAATATCCTGGCCGCGAGGTTTGCTAGTGTCACACGGGAGGGTTTAAACTAGTATGGCAGGGGGGTGGGCACGGGAGCAATAGGTCAGAAGGTGAGAGCATTGAGGGAGAACTAGGGAATAGGGACAGTGTGGCTCTGAGGCAGAGCAGACAGGGAGAAGTTGCTGAACACAGCGGGTCTGGTGGCCTGAAGTGCATATGTTTTAATGCAAGAAGTATTACGGGTAAGGCAGATGAACTTAGAGCTTGGATTAGTACTTGGAACTATGATGTTGTTGCCATTACAGAGACCTGGTTGAGGGAAGGGCAGGATTGGCAGCTAAACGTTCCAGGATTTAGATGTTTCAGGCGGGATAGAGGGGGATGTAAAAGGGGAGGCGGAGTTGCGCTACTGGTTCGGGAGAATATCACAGCTGTACTGCGGGAGGACACCTCAGAGGGCAGTGAGGCTATATGGGTAGAGATCAGGAATAAGAAGGGTGCAGTCACAATGTTGGGGGTATACTACAGGCCTCCCAACAGCCAGCGGGAGATAGAGGAGCAGATAGGTAGACAGATTTTGGAAAAGAGTAAAAACAACAGGGTTGTGGTGATGGGAAACTTCAACTTCCCCAATATTGACTGGGACTCACTTAGTGCCGGGGCTTAGACGGGGCGGAGTTTGTAAGGAGCATCCAGGAGGGCTTCTTGAAACAATATGTAGACAGTCCAACTAGGGAAGGGGCGGTACTGGACCTGGTATTGGGGAATGAGCCCGGCCAGGTGGTAGATGTTTCAGTAGGGGAGCATTTCGGTAACAGTGACCACAATTCAGTAAGTTTTAAAATACTGGTGGACAAGGATAAGAGTGGTCCTAGGATGAATGTGCTAAATTGGGGGAAGGCTAATTATAACAATATTAGGCGGGAACTGAAGAACATAGATTGGGGGCGGATGTTTGAGGGCAAATCAACATCTGACATGTGGGAGGCTTTCAAGTGGCAGTTGAAAGGAATTCAGGACCGGCATGTTCCTGTGAGGAAGAAGGATAAATACGGCAATTTTCGGGAACCTAGGATGACGAGAGATATTGTAGGCCTCGTCAAAAAGTAAAAGGAGGCATTTGTCAGGGCTAAAAGGCTGGGAACAGACGAAGCCTGCGTGGAATATAAGGAAAGTAGGAAGGAACTTAAGCAAGGAGTCAGGAGGGCTAGAAGGGGTCCCGAAAAGTCATTGGCAAATAGGGTTAAGAAAATCCCAAGGCTTTTTACACGTACATAAAAAGCAAGAGGGTAGCCAGGGAAAGGGTTGGCCCACTGAAGAATAGGCAAGGGAATCTATGTGTGGAGCCAGAGGAAATGGGCGAGGTACTAAATGAATACTTTGCATCAGTATTCACCAAAGAGAAGAAATTGGTAGATGTTGAGTCTGGAGAAGGGTGTGTAGATAGCCTGGGTCACATTGAGATCCAAAAAGACGAGGTGTTGGGTGTCTTAAAAAATAGGGATCTACCCCAGAATACTGAAGGAGGCTGGAGAGGAAATTGCTGAGGCCTTGACAGAAATCTTTGGATCCTCGCTGTCTTCAGGGGATGTCCCGGAGGACTGGAGAATAGCCAATGTTGTTCCTCTGTCTAAGAAGGGTAGCAAGGATAATCCCGGGAACTACAGGCCGGTGAGCCTTACTTCAGTGGTAGGGAAATTACTGGAGAGAATTCTTTGAGACAGGATCTACTCCCATTTGGAAGCAAATGGACGTATTAGTGAGAGGCAGCACCGTTTTGTGAAGGGAAGGTCGTGTCTCACTAACTTTTTCGAGGAGGTCACTAAGATGATTGATGCAGGTAGGGCATTGGATGTTGTCTATATGGACTTCAGTAAGGCCTTTGACAAGGTCCCTCATGGTAGACTAGTACAAAAGGTGAAGTCACACGGGATCAGGGGTGAGCTGGCAAGGTGGATACAGAACTGGCTAGGCCATAGAAGGCAGAGAGTAGCAATGGAAGGATGCTTTTCTAATTGGAGGGCTGTGACCGGTGGTGTTCCACAGGGATCAGTGCTGGGACCTTTGCTCTTTGTAGTATATATAAATGAGTTGGAGGAAAATGTAACTGGTCTGATTAGTAAGTTTGCAGACGACACAAAGGTTGGTGGAATTGCGGATAGCGATGAGGACTGTCAGAGGATACAGCAGGATTTAGATTGTTTGGAGACTTGGGCAGAGAGATGGCAGATGGAGTTTAATCCGGACAAATGTGAGGTAATGCATTTTGGAAGGTTTAATGCAGGTAGGGAATATACAGTGAATGGTAGAACCCTCAAGAGTATTGAAAGTCAAAGAGATCTAGGAGTACAGGACCACAGGTCATTGAAAAGGGCAACACAGGTGGAGAAGGTAGTCAAGAAGGCATAAGGCATGCTTGCCTTCTGTGGTAGTATGTATTGGGGGTCATGTGGGACTGGAAGCCCTAATGTCATTGGCTGACAGATCCCGGGTCCTGGTTGGCCGTTGACCTCAAGCTCCGCCCTGAAGGCGGAGTATTAGAAGCCGGAGTCTTCCCCCGCAGGCCAGTTTACTATCGAGCTGCGGGGGAACAGACACGCTTAATAAAGCCTCATCGACTTCACTCTATTCGTCTCACGGAGTCTTTGTGCGCTACAATTTATTAAGCGTGCCTAAAAAGGACTATGGAGCTCAGGATCATTCCGGAATGCCTGAGGATCTGCCCCCACGCAGTGAACGCGGCAGCAGCCTTCAAGCACTGGCAGACTTGCTTCGATGCCTACCTCAGAACGACCACCGGCCGGGTCACAGAAGACCAAAAACTGCAGGTCCTGCACTCGAGGGTGAGCACGGAGATTTTCTCCCTCATCGAAGACGCGGAGGATTTCCAGACGGCGTTCGCAGCACTGAAAAGTCTCTATGTCCGCCCAGTTAACCAAATCTACGCTCGCTACCAGCTCGCGACGAGACAGCAAGCTCCCGGAGAATCGATGGACGAATTCTACGCCGCGCTGCTGATTTTGGGACGAGCCTGCAGCTGCCCGTCGGTGAACGCAAACGAACACACGGACATGTTAATGCGCGATGCTTTTGTGGCAGGTATGCAATCCTCCCAAATCCGCCAAAGACTTCTAGAAAAAGAGTCGCTAGGACTCTCAGAGGCACGGGCCCTAGCAGCCTCCCTAGACGTGGCCGCGCGTAATACCCGCGCCTACGGCCCCGACCGCGCGGCAGCCCATTGGGCCCCGTACGTACCCGTCGCGGCAAACCCCCTACCCCCCCCGGACACCCCACAGGCTTGCGCGGTCCAAACGCCGAGTCGCACCGGGGGCGCCCTCTGTTATTTCTGCGGCCAGGCGAGACACCCCCGACAGCGCTGCCTGGCCCGCGCAGCTATCTGCAAAAGCTGCGGGAAAAAGGGCCATTATGCGGTTGTGTGCCGGTCCCGCAAGGTCGCCGCTGTCCCGGGAGAACAGGGAGCCCTGCAAGCCGTTTACGCGCCCCAACCCCCCCCCAGCACGCCATGTACGACCCACAGGCGCAGCCGCTCTGGGTCCCGACCACTGTGGTCCCGGGAGAACAGGGAGCCCTGCACGCCGCTTACGCTCCCCAACACCCCTCCCCGCAGCCCATGTATGACCCGCCGCCAGCGCTACCGCTTTGGGTCCCGGCCAACACGCTCCACGGAGAGGAGGGAGTTTTGCGCGTCCCTAACGCCCCCCTAACCCCCACCCCGCGCCCCACGCCTGACCCGCCGGCGCCACCTACTTGGGCCCCGACCACCGCTGTCCCCGGTGTGAGAGCTCCGCGCGGTCCTAGCGCTCGCGGTCCTAGCGCTCGCGGTCCTAGCGCTCCCCAGCCCCCCCAGCGCATCATGTGCGACCCGCAGACGCCGCCATTTTGGGTCCCGGCCACCACGAGGGGAGGAGGGGCACCGCCATCTTGGACCGCCCCAGACCTGTACGACGCGTGGGGGCGGCCATTTTGTCCACCCCCGCCGCCATCTTGTGACCCCCCAGCCACGTGCGATGTATGGGGGTGGCCATTTTGTCCATCCCCGACGCCATCTTGGACGGCAACAACGGACCCCACTCCACTACTACAACCACGTCTCGCTTCAATCACGCTCGATCAAGCTCGGCCCTGGACACTCCAGACGACGACGACAACGGTGCTAATAAACGGCCACGAGACGCCATGCCGAGTCGACTCCGGGAGCACGGAGAGCTTTGTACACCCCGACACGGTAAGACGCTGTTCCTTGACCACCTATCCCAGCGCACAAAAGATTTCCCTAGCTGCAGGATCCGACTCCGGGAGCACGGAAAGTTTTATACACCCCGACACGGTAAGACGCTGTTCCTTGACCACCTAGCCCAGCGCACAAAAGATTTGCCTAGCTGCAGGATCCCACTCCGTACAGATCCAGGGATTCTGCATAGTTACCCTAACGGTGCAGGGGAGGGAGTTCAAAAACTACAAACTAAACGTCCTTCCACAACTCTGTGCCCCCACCTTGCTGGGATTAGATTTCCAATGCAATCTACAGAGCCTTACGTTCAAATTTGGCGGCCCAATACCCCCACTCACTATCTGCGGCCTCGCAACCCTCAAGGTGCAACCCCCGTCCTTGTTTGCGAACCTCACCCCGGATTGCAAACCCGTCGCCACTAGGAGCAGACGGTACAGCACCCAGGACCGGACCTTCATTCGGTCCGAAGTCCAGCGGCTACTAAAGGAGGGCATAATCCAGGCCAGCAATAGTCCCTGGAGAGCGCAGGTGGTAGTAGTGAAGACAGGGGAGAAACAAAGGATGGTCATTGACTATAGCCAGACCATCAACAGGTACACACAACTAGACGCGTACCCTCTCCCCCGCATATCCGACATGGTCAACCGGATTGCCCAATATAAAGTCTTCTCCACTGTGGACCTCAAGTCCGCCTACCATCAGCTCCCCATCCGCCCAAGTGACCGCAAGTACACAGCCTTCGAGGCAGACGGGCGATTATACCATTTCCTATGGGTCCCTTTTGGCGTCACAAACGGGGTCTCGGTCTTCCAGTGGGAGATGGACCGAATGGTTGATCAACATGGGTTGCGGGCCACGTTCCCGTATCTCGACAATGTAACCATCTGCGGCCACGATCAGCAGGACCACGACGCCAACCTCCAAAAATTCCTCCAGACCGCCAAAGCCTTGAACCTCACGTACAACGAGGACAAGTGCGTTTTTAGCACCGATCGGCTAGCCATTCTGGGCTACGTAGTGCGCAATGGGATAATAGGCCCCGACCCCGAACGTATGCGCGCACTCATGGAATTTCCCCTCCCGCACTGCCCAAAAGCCCTGAAACGCTGCCTGGGGTTCTTTTCATACTACGCCCAGTGGGTCCCCCAGTACGCAGACAAGGCCCGCCCCCTAATACAGACCACGACCTTCCCTCTGTCGACAGAGGCTTGCCAGGCCTTCAGCCGCATCAAAGCGGATATCGCAAAGGCCACGATGCGCGCCATCGACGAGTCCCTCCCCTTCCAGGTCAAGAGCGACTCCTCCGACATAGCTCTAGCGGCCACCCTTAACCAAGCGGGCAGACCCGTGGCCTTTTTCTCCCGGACCCTCCACGCCTCAGAAATCCGCCACTCTTCAGTAAAAAAGGAAGCCCAAGCCATAGTGGAAGCTGTGCGACATTGGAGGCATTACCTGGCCAGCAGGAGATTCACTCTCCTCACGGACCAACGGTCGGTAGCCTTCATGTTCGATAATGCACAGCGGGGCAAAATCAAAAACGACAAGATCTTAAGGTGGAGGATCGAGCTCTCCACCTTCAACTATGAGATTTTGTATCGTCCCGGAAAGCTGAACGAGCCGTCCGATGCCCTATCCCGCGGCACATGTGCCAATGCACAAATTAACCGCCTCCAAACCCTCCACGAGGACCTCTGCCACCCGGGGGTCACTCGGTTTTACCACTTCATCAAGTCCCGCAATCTCCCATACTCTTTAGAGGAGGTCCATACAGTCACAAGGGACTGCCACATCTGCGCGGAATGCAAGCCGCATTTTTTCAGGCCGGATAGTGCGCACCTGATTAAGGCTTCCCGCCCCTTTGAACGCCTCAGTCTCGATTTCAAAGGGCCCCTCCCCTCCACCGACCGCAACGCATATTTTCTTAATGTGGTGGACAAATACTCCCGCTTCCCTTTTGCCATTCCCTGTTCTGACATGACCGCGGCCACAGTCATTAAAGCCCTGAACAGCATCTTCACACTGTTCGGTTACCCCGCATACATCCACAGCGACAGGGGGTCCTCTTTCATGAGTGACGAGCTGCGCCAGTTCCTGCTCAGCAAGGGCATAGCCTCAAGCAGGACGACCAGCTACAACCCCCGGGGGAACGGGCAAGTAGAGAAGGAGAACGGCACGGTCTGGAAGGCCGTCCTACTGGCCCTACGGTCCAGGGACCTCCCAGTTTCACGGTGGCAGGAGGTCCTCCCGGACGCTCTCCATTCCATCCGGTCGTTATTATGTACGAGCACTAATCAGACGCCTCATGAGCGTCTCCTTGTTTTCCCTAGGAGGTCCTCCTCTGGAACGTCGCTGCCGACCTGGCTGGCGGCCCCAGGACCCATCCTGCTCCGAAAGCATGTGCGGGCACATAAGGCGGACCCGTTGGTCGAAAGGGTTCACCTCCTCCACGCGAACCCCCAGTACGCCTACGTGGAGTACCCCGACGGCCGACAGGACACGGTCTCCCTGCGGGATCTGGCGCCCGTCGGCAACACGCACACCCCCCCGACACCATCAACCCAACCCCCCCCTTCCTGCCACCACCGCACCCCACGACCACCCCCTTCCCAGGAGGATCGGTTCCCCTCCCCTCAGCACCGACCAAGAATAAAGCCCAAGCTGAAACCGTAAGGCTCCTGGAGGCGACAACACCGGTACAAGCACCACCACCACCACCGGGGCCGAGGCGATCGACACGGGCGACCAGACCACCCGACCGACTCGTGGCGTCGATCTAAAACTAAATATGGACTTTTCACAAGAACATTTTGCTTTTCTTCCCATACCCTCTGTAAATAGTTGCAACAGGACAAAATTGTCCAATACTGTATTGCCTTGTGAATGTTTTTTTTGCTCCCAGGACCAGCCCTGTAAACCCTTACCACCATACGAGTCATCACCCCGCCGGGTTCATTTTTGACAAGGGGTGAATGTGGTAGTATGTATTGGGGTCATGTGGGACTGGAAGACCTAATGTCATTGGCTGACAGATCCCAGGTCCTGGTTGGCCGTTGACCTCTAGCTCCGCCCTGAAGGCGGAGTATAAGAAGCCGGTGTCTTCCCCCGCAGGCCAGTTTACTATCGAGCTGCGGGGGAACAGACACGCTTAATAAAGCCTCATCGACTTCACTCTATTCGTCTCACGGATTCTTTGTGCGCTACACCTTCATTGGCCGGGGCATTGAGTATAAGAATTGGCAAGTCATGTTGCAGCTGTATAGAACCATAGTTAGGCCACACTTGGAGTATAGTGTTCAATTCTGGTCGCCACACTACCAGAAGGATGTGGAGGCTTTAGAGAGGGTGCAGAAGAGATTTACCAGAATGTTGCCTGGTATGGAGGGCATTAGCTATGAGGAGCGGTTGAATAAACTCGGTTTGTTCTCACTGGAACGAAGGAGGTTGAGTGGAGACCTGATAGAGGTATACAAAATTATGAGGGGCATAGACAGAGTGGATAGTCAGAGGCTTTTCTCCAGGGTAGAGGGGTCAATTACTAGGGGGCATAGGTTTAAGGTGAGAGGGGCAAGGTTTAGAGTAGATGTACGAGGCAAGTTTTTTACGCAGAGGGTAGTGTGTGCCTGGAATTCGCTATCGGAGGAGGTGGTGGAAGCAGGGACGATAGTGACATTTAAGGGGCATCTTGACAAATACATGAATAGGATGGGAATAGAGGGATACGGACCCAGGAAGTGTAGAAGATTGTAGTTTAGTCGGGCAGCATGGTCGGCACGGGCTTGGAGGGCCGAAGGGCCTGTTCCTGTGCTGTACATTTCTTTGTTCTTTGTTTGTTCTTTGAAGGCACCCCCACCCCAAGGTCATCCTGACTCTAGACTTCCCTGGGCTCCGAGGCTTGGCAGGACTGCCTGTGGTTCCATCGTGTGCCAGCTGGCGCTACTGAGACTGCAGAACTACCGGCCACCTGATTGGCGGCCAGTTCTCTTCGGCGGAACTTCCTTGTGAGAAGGGGGAAAGAAATCTTGCCTTCAAACAATTAACGGTGCTCCTGGTGCTATGGGAAGGCATCTCCCCCCCCCCCCCCCCACCCCCCACCCCCACGCCCCCTCACCCCCCACTCCCACACTCCCTGCCAATATTTTAGCGGGACAGGTGGGGACCATGGCATCCCTGTAAATATCAGCCCATTGATTTGTGATGAATGTTGCCAAATTTCCTCGTGGCCTCAAAGTAACATTGGAGCAAAAGGGGTGGAAAGGGATCCAGCAGGGCTGAAGAATCGGGTGGGACCTGTTAAGTGTTCGGTCTGGATCCTGGAGATGCAGTATTGGCAATTCCCACTGGGACAGGTAAACTTGCAGCCCGTCCCATTCAAGGTCAATGATGGAGAAAGAAGATGGGCTGGTGGGAACGGGCTCCCAGGCCGCAATTTCCAAGCCTTCCTTTCCTAAAAAATGTGAAGTGATTCATTTTGGAAGGTCGAATTTGATTGCTGAATACAGGGTTAAATAATAATAATCTTTATTAGTGTCACAAATAGGCTTACATTAACACTGCAATGAAGTTACTGTGAAAAGATCCTAGTCGCCACACTCCGGCGCCTGTTCGGGTACACAGAGGGAGAATTCAGAATGTCCAAATTACCTAACAACATGTCTTTTGGTATTTGTGGGAGGAAACCGGAGCACCCGGAGGAAACCTGCACAGACACGGGGGAGAACATACAGACTCCACACAGACAGTGACCCAAGCTGGAATTGAACCTGGGACTCTGGTGCTGTGAAGCAACAGTGCTAACCACTGTAATGCCATGCCTCCATTCACGACACAACATGGAATGTTGTGATGACAACATTCATCACAAATCAAAGGCAGGATTCTTGGAAGTGTGGAGGAACAGAGGGATCTTGGGGTCCACGTACATAGATCCCTGAAAGTTGCCACCCAGGTTGATAGGGTTGTTAAGATGGCATACGGTGTGTTGGCTTTCATTAACAGAGGATTGAATTTAAGAGCCGCGAGGTTTTGCTGCAGCTTTAACCCTGGTTAGACCACACTTGGAATATTGTGTCCAGTTCTGGTCGCACCATCACAGGAAGGATGTGGATGCTTTGGAGAGAGTGCAGAGGAGATTTACCAAGATGCTGCCTGGACCGGAGGGCATGTCTTATGAAGAAAGGTTGAGGGAGTTAGGGCTTTTCTCACTGGAGTGACGAAGGAAGAGAGGTGGCATGATAGAGGTGTACAAGGTGATGAGAGGCATGGATAGAGTGGATAGTTAGAGACTTTTCCCCAAGGCGGAAATGGCTGTCACGAGGGGACATAATTTTAAGGTGATTGGAGGAAGGTATAGGGGAGATGTCAGAGGTAGGTTCTTTACACAGAGAGTGGTGGGTGTGTGGAATGCACTGCCAGCGGAGGTGGTGGAGTCAGAGTCATTAGGGACATTTAAGCAACTCTTGGACAGGCACATGGACAGCAGTAAATTGAAGGGGTAGGTTAGGTTGATCTTAGATTAGGATAAATGGTCGGCACAACATCATTGGTTGAAGGGCCTGTACTGTGCTATGTTCCATGTTCTACAAAAAGCTATCTGGACAATGGAAAAACAATTCATGTTCAGCTCCGTAAGTGCACAGACACTGGGGCCTCCAGGTGAAAGTACTCCCCAATATTGAAGCTTAACAAATTATGACATAGGGGCGGCGTGGTGGTGCAGTGGGTTAGCACTGCGGCCTCACGGCGCTGAGCTCCCAGGTTCGATCCCGGCGCTAGGTCACTGACCGTCTGGAGTTTGCACATTCTCCCTGCGTTTGCAGGGGTTTCGCCCCCACAACCCAAAAATATGCAGGGTAGGTGGATTGGTCACGCTAAATTGCCCCTTAATTGGAAAAAATGAATTGGGTACTCGAAAATTTAAAAAACAAAAAACAAATTATGACATTGTCCCTCTTACAAAAAGGGACAATTACATGGACAGACCCAACAGCATTTACCTACATTACAAGAGTTAATTTATTTGTTGTGTAGCTCTTTGCAATGCCCCCCAAGCATGAAAGACTCCACTTGTATTACAAATCTTTCTTTCTTTTCCTCCATTCGACAGGCAGGGTGCTGATTGGATTTCCTGGCTAATGACCAAGGTGGACAATTCAGTTATTCTTCACACTGTGGGACACCTGCCCCAAGATTCAAAATGGCACCTTTCCTGGGATTTGGAATGCCATGAATGGGCTTATCCAGGAGACAGATGTAGTTCCCACAGTGACGTGCTCCCAGTGGCAGACTGGGATTTCCGGAATTGTAGCATGTAAGTATCATCGGCCTATTTGATCATGAGGGCTGGGGGGTGGAGGAAGGCCGGGGCATTACTAGTCATTCTAGTCGAACCTAATCCGACCTTTGCATGACATTTGCACTTTCCACCAGTCGTGACTGGGTTGCAATATGGAACAGGAAATAATGCCCAATTTTCTGTTTCTTACTTCGATGGCAGGAAAGTTGAGACTAGTTGTAGTATGGTTTGGCTAAGGTCAGCTAGCTTGAACCTGGCACTGTTTTTGGTCTTGTGTGGGTCTCGACCACACTACCTGGTGTATATCCACCATGCAAATTGGTTGGCACCTTTAACATTCATTCAATCCACCACTAGCGGACAATGGCGACAGAGTATATCATCTACAAGATGGGCAGCATGGTGGCGCAGTGGTTAGCACTGCTGCTCACAGCGCTGAGGACCCGGGATCGATCCCGCCCCCGGGTCACTGCCCATGTGGAGTTTGCACGTTCTCCCCGTGTCTGCGTGGGTCTCACCCCCACACAACCCAAAGATGTGCAGGGTAGGTGGATTGGCCACGCTAAATTGCTCCTGAATTGGAAAAAAATTTTAAAAATCTACAAGGTGCCAAACCTGTGACCTTTACCACCTCAGGGTGCAAGGGCGGCAGACCTATGAGAAAACCATCATCTGCGATGTCTCCTCCAAACCATGTATCATCCTGACTTAGAACTGTTTCACTGTTCTTTCAGGGAACCCTGGGTCTAAACGTCAGAGGCAGGCCAGTCGATTTCGGCGGGAGAATCAGCTGGTGAGTCAGTTTCAGCGGGAGCATTGCGGAAGTGGCTGCTGGGAGGTAAGCCAACCTTTAAAAGCACTTGTCTTTGCAGGGGCAGGCCAGTCGATTTCGGCGTGAGAACAGCTGGTGAGTCAGTTTCAGCGGGAGCATTGCGGAAGTGGCTGCTGGGAGGTAAGTCAACCTTTAAAAGCACTTGTCTTTGCAGGGGCAGGCCAGTCGATTTCGGCGGGAGAATCAGCTGGTGAGTCAGTTTCAGCGGGAGCATTGCGGAAGTGGCTGCTGGGAGGTAAGTCAACCTTTAAAAGCACTTGTCTTTGCAGGGGCAGGCCAGTCGATTTCGGCGTGAGAACAGCTGGTGAGTCAGTTTCAGCGGGAGCATTGCGGAAGTGGTTGCTGGGAGGTAAGTCTGTCCTTTAAAAGCACTTGTCTTTGCAGGGGCAGGCCAGTCGATTTCGGCGGGAGTGGAGCTGGCTGGTTAGTCAATTTCAGCAGGAGCTGAGAATTTTTCTTTTTTTAAATTAGTTTTTTAGGCGGGAACAGGAAGTCGACCCGCGGACATCTGGGAAGACCCTCACCAATAAATTCTGGTGGAGAGGAAACCCGAGACACTACACGTGTAGTGTCTCCCACCCGCCCTCCTCCTCTAACCTAATAATAAAACCCATTGGCCTGAGGTAAGTACCATATTTTATTATATTATTATTATTTTTTATAAAAATTTAATTCAGTTGTTAGCCAGATCTTGGTAGAAAGGTAGAGGAATGGCAGGGAAGGGAGTGCAATGTTCCTCCTGCAGGATGTTTGAGGTGAGGGATGCAGTTAGTGTCCCTGCTGATTTTACCTGCAGGAAGTGCTGCCATCTCCAGCTCCTCCAAGACCGAGTTAGGGAACTGGAGCTGGAGTTGGAAGAACTTTGGATCATTCGGGAGGCAGAAGGGGTCATAGATAGCAGCTTCAGGGAATTAGTTACACCAAAGATTGGAGATAGGTGGGTAACTGTAAGAGGGACTGGGAAAAAGCAGTCAGTGCAGGGGTCCCCTGCGGTCGTTCCCCTGAGAAACAAGTATACTGCTTTGGATACTTGTGGGGGGGGGGGGGGGGGGGGGGAGACTTACCAGGGGAAAGCCATGGGGTACGGGCCTCTGGCACGGAGTCTGTCCCTGTTGCTCAGAAGGGAAGGGGGGAGAGGAGCAGAGCATTAGTAATTGGGGACTCTATAGTCAGGGGCACAGATAGGAGATTTTGTGGGAGCGTGAGAGACTCACGTTTGGTATGTTGCCTCCCAGGTGCAAGGGTACGTGATGTCTCGGATCGTGTTTTCCGGGTCTTTAGGGGGAGGGGGAGCAGCCCCAAGTCATGGTCCACATTGGCAGTAACGACATAGGTAGGAAAAGGGACAAGGATGTCAGGCAGGCTTTCAGGGAGCTAGGATGGAAGCTCAGAACTAGAACAAACAGAGTTGTTATCTCTGGGTTGTTGCCCGTGCCACGTGATAGTGAGATGAGGAATAGGGAGAGAGAGCATTTAAACACGTGGCTACAGGGATGGTACAGGCGGGAGGGATTCAGATTTCTGGATAACTGGGGCTCTTTCTGGGGAAGGTGGGACCTCTACAGACAGGATGGTCTACATCTGAACCTGAGGGGCACAAATATCCTGGGGGGGAGATTTGTTAGTGCTCTTTGGGGCTAAATTTTAAACTAATGCAGCAGGGGCATGGGAACCTGGATTGTAGTTTTTGGGTAAGGGAGAATGAGAGTATAGAGGTCAGGAGCACAGATTTGATGTCGCAGGAGGGGGCCAGTGTTCAGGTAGGTGGTTTGAAGTGTGTCTACTTCAATGCCAGGAGTATACGAAACAAGGTAGGGGAACTGGCAGCATGGGTTGGTACCTGGGACTTCGATGTTGTGGCCATTTCGGAGACATGGATAGAGCAGGGACAGGAATGGATGTTGCAGGTTCCGGGGTTTAGGTGTTTTAGTAAGCTCAGAGAAGGAGGCAAAAGAGGGGGAGGTGTGGCGCTGCTAGTCAAGAGCAGTATTACGGTGGCGGACTCTTCTTCCGAGGTAGTATGGGCTGAAGTTAGAAACAGGAAAGGAGAGGTCACCCTGTTGGGAGTTTTTTATAGGCCTCCTAAGGTTCTAGGGATGTAGAGGAAAGGATGGCGAAGATGATTCTGGATAGGAGCGAAAGTAACAGGGTAGTTATTATGGGAGACTTTAACTTTCCAAATATTGACTGGAAAAGATATAGTTCGAGTACAATAGATGGGTCGTTTTTTGTACAGTGTGTGCAGGAGGGTTTCCTGAAACAATATGTTGACAGGCCAACAAGAGGCGAGGCCACGTTGGATTTGGTTTTGGGTAATGAACCAGGCCAGGTGTTGGATTTGGAGGTAGGAGAGCACTTTGGGGACAGTGACCACAATTCGGTGACGTTTACGTTAATGATGGAAAGGGATAAGTATACACCGCAGGGCAAGAGTTATAGCTGGGGGAAGGGCAATTATGATGCCATTTGACGTGACTTGGGGGGGATAAGGTGGAGAAGTAGGCTGCAAGTGTTGGGCACACTGGATAAGTGGGGCTTGTTCAAGGATCAGCTACTGCGTGTTCTTGATAAGTATGTACCGGTCAGACAGGGAGGAAGGCGTCGAGTGAGGGAACCGTGGTTTACCAAGGAAGTGGAATCTCTTGTTAAGAGGAAGAAGGAGGCCTATGTGAAGATGAAGTGTGAAGTTTCGGTTGGGGCGATGGATAGTTACAAGGTAGCGAGGAAGGATCTAAAGAGAGAGCTAAGACGAGCAAGGAGGGGACATGAGAAGTATTTGGCAGGAAGGATCAAGGAAAACCCAAAAGCTTTCTATAGGTATGTCAGGAATAAGCGAATGACTAGGGAAAGAGTAGGACCAGTCAAGGACAGGGATGGGAAATTGTGTGTGGAGTCTGAAGAGATAGGCGAGATACTAAATGAATATTTTTCGTCAGTATTCACTCAGGAAAAAGATAATGTTGTGGAGGAGAATGCTGAGCCCCAGGCTAATAGAATAGATGGCATTGAGGTACGTAGGGAAGAGGTGTTGGCAATTCTGGACAGGCTGAAAATAGATAAGTCCCCGGGACCTGATGGGATTTCTCCTAGGATTCTCTGGGAGGCCAGGGAAGAGATTGCTGGACCTTTGGCTTTGATTTTTATGTCATCATTGGCTACAGGAATAGTGCCAGAGGACTGGAGGACAGCAAATGTGGTCCCTTTGTTCAAAAAGGGGAGCAGAGACAACCCCGGCAACTATAGACCGGTGAGCCTCACGTCTGTAGTGGGTAAAGTCTTGGAGGGGATTATAAGAGACAAGATTTATAATCATCTAGATAGGAATAATATGATCAGGGATAGTCAGCATGGCTTTGTGAAGGGTAGGTCATGCCTCACAAACTTTATTGAGTTCTTTGAGAAGGTGACTGAACAGGTAGACGAGGGTAGAGCAGTTGATGTGGTGTATATGGATTTCAGCAAAGCGTTTGATAAGGTTCCCCACGGTAGGCTATTGCAAAAAATACGGAGGCTGGGGATTGAGGGTGATTTAGAGATGTGGATCAGAAATTGGCTAGCTGAAAGAAGACAGAGGGTGGTGGTTGATGGGAAATGTTCAGAATGGAGTACAGTCACAAGTGGAGTACCACAAGGATCTGTTCTGGGGCCGTTGCTGTTTGTCATTTTTATCAATGACCTAGAGGAAGGCGCAGAAGGGTGGGTGAGTAAATTTGCAGACGATACTAAAGTCGGTGGTGTTGTCGATAGTGTGGAAGGATGTAGCAGGTTACAGAGGGATATAGATAAGCTGCAGAGCTGGGCTGAGAGGTGGCAAATGGAGTTTAATGTAGAGAAGTGTGAGGTGATTCACTTTGGAAGGAATAACAGGAATGCGGAATATTTGGCTAATGGTAAAGTTCTTGAAAGTGTGGATGAGCAGAGGGATCTAGGTGTCCATGTACATAGATCCCTGAAAGTTGCCACCCAGGTTGATAGGGCTGTGAAGAAGGCCTATGGAGTGTTGGCCTTTATTGGTAGAGGGATTGAGTTCCGGAGTCGGGAGGTCATGTTGCAGCTGTACAGAACTCTGGTACGGCCGCATTTGGAGTATTGCGTACAGTTCTAGTCACCGCATTATAGGAAGGACGTGGAGGCTTTGGAGCGGGTGCAGAGGAGATTTACCAGGATGTTGCCTGGTATGGAGGGAAAATCTTATGAGGAAAGGCTGATGGACTTGAGGTTGTTTTCGTTGGAGAGAAGAAGGTTAAGAGGAGACTTAATAGAGGCATACAAAATGATCAGGGGGTTGGATAGGGTGGACAGTGAGAGCCTTCTCCCGCGGATGGATATGGCTGGCACGAGGGGACATAACTTTAAACTGAGGGGTAATAGATATAGGACAGAGGTCAGAGGTAGGTTCTTTACGCAAAGAGTAGTGAGGCCGTGGAATGCCCTACCTGCTACAGTAGTGAACTCGCCAACATTGAGGGCATTTAAAAGTTTATTGGATAAACATATGGATGATAATGGCATAGTGTAGGTTAGATGGCTTTTGTTTCGGTGCAACAGCGTGGGCCGAAGGGCCTGTACTGCGCTGTATTGTTCTATGTTCTATGTTCTATGTTCTAAATCCTGTCACCCCCTTCCTGACAGGACTGTGAGCGTACGTCCATCACACGGACTGAAGTGATTCAAGTAGGCGGCTCACTACCACCTCCTCAAGGGCAATGAGGGAAGGGCAGCAAATGCTGGCCTTGCCAGTGATGCCTACATCACATGAAAGGATGTTTTCATCTTATTGTATTATAGGATGAAAATCATTAGTGATTGATAGCGAGACTGCTGAGGGCAGACAGGGGGAAAATCTTTTTAATGTTGTGCCAGTTCTAGGATTACTCCCACAATATCATTAGGCAGTGGGCAGGGGGCACTGTTCGACATGTAATTTTAGTACCAATTTCAACGTACCAGCCAGATATCTAAAATGATTATTTTAGTGGAAGGAGGACAGACGATACTTCAACAGTACGGGAGTTATGATGTCGCGTAATGAGTCAATGTTCCAATGATACAGCAAAATTAATATCTACTTGTTGTGACGTTATTTTTTCTTTCATTTATCTATTATCAAAGGATCACTTCATGATTCATATGTCAACAAATCTGATTTGTCCTTTACTGCCCCAATTAATAGGTCGGTCTCCCAATACTGGTTATTGGATACTGAGTTAATTTTTAATTTACTTTTAATTTTTTCAACGAAAGAGCAATTTTAACGTGGCCAATCCACCGACCCTGCCCATCTTTGGGTTGTGGGAGTGAGACCCCCGCAGACACGGGGAGAATGTGCGAATGCCACGCGGACAGTGACCCGGGGCCAGGGTCCAACCCGGGTCCTCAGCACTGTGAGGCAGCAGTGCTAAGCCCTGCACCACCGTGCCATCCTTGGGTACTGAGTTAATTAACAAGAACCACATGACTGCTACCAGGCTTAGTTTGACAAATATAGAAAAATGATTATGAGGAGTCATTGTTCGAGATCTTTAATAAAGTATGAATAGAAGCTTTAATATTTTGATCACAAATAGAAAATATAGAGCTATCATTACATTCACTGGGATTACCTTAGCTGAATCCCCCATATCAACATTGTGTGGATTACTATTGACCCGGCACTCAATTGGACTAACATAAATATTGCACTTAGAAGAGCAGGTCAGAAGCCAGGAGTCCTGCAGTAAGTAGCTCACCTCTTGACTTGTCAGTCCACCATCTACAAAGCACAAGTCCGGAGTATGATGGAATACTCTCCTACCTGGATGAGTGCAGCTCCAACAACACTCATGAATCTCAACACCATCCAGGACAAAACGGCCAACTTGAGTAGCACCCCTTCCACAAACATTGAAACCCTCCACCACCGCGCACTGTGGCAGCCGTGTGTACCATCGACAAGGAACTCACCATGGATCCTTAGGCAGCACCCTCCAAACCCACAACCACCACCATCTAGAAAGAATGGGTCAAAATCATGGAATTCCCTTCCTAACTGCACTGTGGGTGTACCTACACCACTTGGACTGCAGCGTTACAAGAAGTCAGCTCACCATCACCTTCTTGAGGACAATTAGGGATGGGCAATAAATGCTGGCCGAGCCAACAACATACCATAGAATTCCTTTGAAAAATCAGGTGATCCTTCCATTCCATTGGATCCGGAATCAAATATTCTAATGCTGGAAAACTACCCTATTGATATGATTTAGACCACTCTGAAAATCTCTTTGGGCACAGCAGGAGTTGTCCTGGCCAGAATTTGAGGTGAATATTTGGAAAGCGACTCGTTGAACAGAATTTCCAATTGTCAATAACATTCTGCTCCACAAGAGAGTGGAATGGCCAGTGCGACCGGCCTAATGATTACATAGCTGAATTATAGACCGCTGAAGTCCCGAGGGATGTTTCCCTGGATTTTGTCACTTTGACTTAGGAAGAGACAATTGTCTTAACCAGGGCATCTCTAACAGGAGTCAACAACTTCCAGTCAAAAGATACAACTGCTTTTTTTTAGTTTCCCTGTCAATGGAGGCTGAGAATGAAGGAGATTCTGGAGTTGCTCCAGGGTTGACATTAGTGCTGTACAGATGTCTGTCACAGCGCTGTTGTTGCAATTAATGGACTAAGAACGAGTAGGTCAATTGCACACTCGTCATCCCACTTTCAGTACAGGATATGACGTGAGGTTAATAATATTGACCAGAGGATATGTCTGCCAGCTGAACTCAAGATTTTGAAGCTATCCATCTGCTTCTGCCATTGTCTAGCCTCTGCGCCCCTAGTTCCTTCCCTCGTATGTCTGCTCTATGTTGTTTCCTTACTGTATAAGGTGGGAGGTTGAAGCTGAAGCAGTGGGGGCGGATGGTTCATGCCCAACTATTGGTTCTGGGCAACTTTCTCCTTTAAGGGACATTCTCTCTCTTTTTCCATTGCAATGGATGCAACCCAGATGTGAGTATGCACTCGTTAATGTGAAATGATGACCGGAACATCAGATCAGCAGCTATAGTACTCTGAGTACAAGTCTGTACTTGCAGAAACAAATAATGAACCATCATGAAGTATAAAAAAATTAATTCTCTGGATGTCAAGAAGGCTCATATTCATTGTCCATCTCCCCTTGCCAAGGACCTAGTAAGCGTTCATCTTGAGCCGCTGTAGTCGGTTTGGTGAAGTTGCTCCTGCAGTGATGCATCTGCTGCGTGTTGCTGTTAAGTTTCAGAGAGTGGGATTGTGACCACTGAGTCACAAGAGAAGAATGGGGGGGTGGGGGGTGGATGGTGAAAGAATACCAGGCATTTCAGACTGATCCGCAGATACTCTGTGTCCATAATGGTGACTTGACCTCATTCTGACAGCTGATTAGTGCTGGTGGAGCCTTCACCTTTGAACTTTGTGTTGTGGAGGCCAGCAAATGATATGAATGCATTTGAAGGTTTGACCTGCCATAATTCAGGATTGAGCTAACTCTGTATATTTTCTTTTATTAATTTACGGGGTTGGCGGCACGGTGGCACAGTGGTTAACACTGTTGCCCCACAGCGCCAGCGACCCGGGTTCAATTCCGGTCTTGGGTGACTGCCCGTGTGGAGTTTGCACATTCTCCCCGTGTGTGCGTGGGTTTCCTCCGGGTGCTCCAATTTCCTCCCATAGTCCAAAGATGTGCAGGTTAGGTGGATTGGCCATGCTAATATATTGCCCCTTCGTGTCCAAAGATGTGTAGGTTAGGTGGGGTTACGGGGATGGGATGAGGAAGTGGGCCTGGTAGGGTTCTCTGACAGAGGGTCGGTGCAGATCCGATGGGCTGAATGTTGGGGTTCCCAGGTGTCTGCTTCTCTTGTCCTTCCAGGTGGTAGTGGCCTTGGATTTGGAAGGTTCTGCCTAAGGAGCCTTGGTGAGTTCCTGCAGTGCATCTTGTAGATGGTACGCACGGCTGCCACTGTTCGTCGGTGGTAGAGGGAGTAAATATTTGCGGAAGGGGTAGCAATCAAGTGGACTATCCCACCGTTCCATGCCTCAATACCAAACCATAAGGGTGATCATCACCCATCAAAATGAGTGTCTGAGAAAGCGATTTAGATTTTTGCCAAATATTTACATTCAGCACAAAGTGGGGATTTAATATAAGTACATATAGTTCCCCTTGTACTTCAGCATCAAGGACATGTGTAACAGCAACGTACAGCGCACCACTCCTCTTTGACCTTGTGTAAAGTGCCAGCAAGTACTTGAGCATCATAGAGGAATGGTATAAAGTGGGCAAGAGAACCCTGTGATTAATTTGCTGTGGACGCACTAAAGCCAGCACTGAAGATGTGTGCAGATATAACTGTGCGTCCTTCACCTGCTGCTGAATGAAAAAGGTGCCTCATTTCCTCCAATCGCTCATTTGGCTGAGGACGATCCCCACACTTTGAATGGATGCTTCCAGCGCCGTGACTGCAGGTGAGTTTACATGCACATCTCTTACCCTCGGTTGTTGTTGTGTGCTTGAGGCCCCGTTCCCAGGTTAAACATGGCTATGCCCCAAAGGACTTCATTCAGTCCAGCCTTGCCATGTACAGTCAGTTATTAAAATCCTGTAAGATTCTGAAAGTGCCCTATAAAACTTAATCACATCCTAGAAAGCACACAAAATCCTATAAAAACTACCCACTGCTATCCTATGGGATGCATTCTGAAAGAACTACCCGGTCCCAATGGCTGCTGTGCAAATTTTGAGTGCAATATTAGCACAATGTTTCAGCAAAACCCATTCATTTTATTTGTTATTTTTAAAAATGAAATCAGAATGTGTCCATTCAGCCCAGATCATATTGCATTCATTTAAACTTGGAAAAAGACGTTTTGGAAACGGATATCAAAGAGTGGAAGTGATTTTGTTTTTTGCCTGAATGTATTCCAACATCCACTCACATTTTGTCCTCATATACAATGGTGTTACTTTGGGCAGGACAGGTTTTAAGCAACATTGGAAGTGGAGATTTATCATAGAATCATAGAATTTACATGCAGAAGGAGGCCATTTGACCCATCAAGTCTGCACCGACACTTACAAGGAGCACCTGACTCAAGCCTGCGTCTCTACCCTATCCCCGTAACCCAGTAACCCCCACCTAACCTTTTGTGACACGAAGGGCAATTTAGCATGGCCAATCCACCTAACCTGCACATCTTTGGACTGTGGGAGGAAACCGGAGCACCCGGAGGAAACCCACGCAGACACGGGGAGAACGTGCAGACTCCGCACAGACAGTGACCCAAGCCGGGAATCGAGCCTGGGACCCTGGAGCTGTGAAGCAACTGTGCAAACCACAATGCGCCCGTGCATTTAATTTATTATAACTGCGCAGAGTTCCTCAGACTTAAGGCAGTCATAGCTACCTGTGCTTAAAATCGCAGTTACTCGAAACCCCTTCTTTATAATAAATTATGAATGACAGCCTGGGCAGGCCGAATATTCTGTGAATCATTAATGCGAGCCAGAATATTCTCAAAGGCAAAATAAACCTTTCATTTTGTTCAAATTGCCTTTTGAAGAGTAATGGAAGGAAGGAAGGCAAAGCAGTAATCAATTGAAATGTATCTATTATTGAAGATGCTGACACTGATCATTATGTATAGGGATGCAGAAAACTGGCCTGAGACACAGATACATTCACTTGAAATAAGTAACTGTGGCCAAAATATGATAGCAACTGTGAATGTGTTTACTCTCAGGATATATGGTTTTTTTTGACATAAATTGTTTACTTATAAATGCGATGAAGTCATTATCATAAAGTCAGTAAGTTACTTTGATATACCAGTGATGTATTAAGACCATGAGACATAGGAGCAGAATTAGGCCACTTGGCCCATCGCGTCTGCTCCACCATTCAATCATGGCTGATATGTTTCTCATCCCCATTCTCCTGCCCTCTCCCCATAACCTCTAATCTCCTTATTAATCAAGAACCTATCTGTCTCTGTCTTAAAGACCCTCAGTGACTTGGCGTCCACAGCCTTCTGCGGCAAAGAGTTCCACAGATTCACCACCCTCTGGCTTTTGGAATTCCTCCTTATCTCAGTTTTAAAGGATTGTCCCTTTAGTCTGAGATTGTGTCCTCTGCTTCTAGTTTTTCCTACTAGTGGAAAAATCACTCAATAAGAGCCCCCCTCATCCTTCGAAACTCCAATGAGTCCAGACCCAGAGTCCTCAGCCGCTCCTCATATGACAAGCTCTTCATTCCAGGGATCATTCTTTTGAACCTCCTCTGGACCGTTTCCAAGGCCAACACATCCTTCCTTAGATACGCGACTCAAAACTGCTCACAATGCTCCAAATGGTGTCTGACCAGAGCCTTAATCAGCCTCAGGAGTACATCCCTGCTTTTGTATTCCAGCCCTCTCAAAATGAACTTTCTGGTGTGGGGAATCTCTCATTATTGTAAGTAATGGATTAATGGAATGGCTGCAAGCTCAGAGCAATGTTTGTAATGTAGAAACTTGATGGGTGCAACACTTGCTAATTAGACCGATGCTTGTTAATTGAGGTAGTACTGCTGAATTGAACACAACAATTTTAATTGGGAAGAACTCTTATTCACAGCAAACTGGTTGAAAACAGTGGAGGCTGATTGAAACCAGGTAGTTAGTCACAGCCGGACTAAGTCAATAGAAGACAATTTGGGAATAGATGAACCACCAACAGCTGATCATGCACCCAACTAACCAATCTGCATCCAGAAGAGGATTGTACATGAGGCCTTTCAAAACTCTATTCTGTATGCAAACCCCTGGAAAAAAGTCTTGCAAAGCAGTTCTCCTCAACAAAGATGACGGAAGGTTGATATAGATAGGATCCCAGTGAACCAATCAGGAAGAGCTCCGGAAAAAAAAAATCACATCTCAGCAATCTTCAGTCATCTCATATTGACCATCTGAGGGGTAACATTAACATTTAATTGAAACAATCTTGTTTGAAATTCTCAATAAAGTTGTTGGATTTAGCGCGAGATTGTGTCAATGGTAATTCTCAATGTCTGAATTTAAGAAACAAGTAAAATCACCCACGTCCAGCAGCCTTCTTTTGTGCATCCTTCAGCTCAAGCAATTGTTGCGTTAATCTTCTGGGATTGCGAGTTTACACTGACATGGGGAAGGCAACGGGATAGCTGGAACCTCAATGAAAGGCGAGACCAACAGTGTGTCTGCTTAACCAAGGGAATTTAAGATTTGAAAAAAAAACAGAGGTAAGACTGAGATGGAGAGTGAATGGAGTGGACGAATTAGAGTCAAATCGGAAATAAAGGGCAGGATTTTCTGGCCCAACAGAGCCGTGGCAGGACAGGAAATGTGAAGAGCTCTAAAATTTGAATGACTCTCCAAGTTTTCCCGTCTTGCCTGGGACTATGCCCGCCGCTGTTGGGACTAGAAAATTGTGGCCAAAGAGAGGGAACAAAAGATTGAATACAGGAAAAGCGAGAAAAAAGAAACGGTAAGGAAACAACTCAACATTTAAAAAAGAGTAATTCAGTACCAGAAGGAATGAGACCCCATACTTTAAATTGTTCCCATTCTGGGCCAGAGAGGTTGATTGACAATCATTAACAACGATGACATTGTTAAAAGGATACTTATTAATTGCAGAGTTAACTTTCTGTGGGGCATTCAATCGGTGCATCCTACAAATATTAAAAAATAATAATAATCTTTATTATCGTCACAAGTGGGCTTACATTAACACTGTGAAAAGCCCCTAGTTGCCACATTTGGTTACACTGAGGGAGAATTTAGAATGTCCAAATTACCTAACAAGTGTTAAGTAATGGGTTAAGAGACATTGCAATTAGTTGTTTCATTTATGTTAAGTATCCATTAATTGACACTGATTATGTAAAGGGGCTTCAGGTGGCCCCTGTCAGGTGGTGTATAGTTTGAGTTTTGTGCAAAGGCTGTTGGAATGAAATAAATGTGTGTTTGTGAAGAAGGAACAGAACTTTAGACTCTTCATATCACAGCAACTAAAATGTCTAACAATTGGTAACAGAGGATGTTTGCTGTGTAAATGTGAAGGGTTGAAAGATACAACTTTTCCAGATCAAACCAAGGATTGAGTGAGAAAAAAAAAGGGAATCGTACGACCAATGGAGAAGTGCAGTAGTTATGTGGACTAAGGTAACTGCTTTGGGAAAGAGAAAACAAGGTATGGTATTGGCTCGTTTTCTACCATATGGCAGTAAAATCCGAAACAAAGTGCTTTCTGAGCTGGAATTGGAAGATTTAGACTCAGAAGATCTGGAGATTTTATTACATTATATGGATAAGATTGATAAGAAAGATGACTTGTTAAGTGCGTATGAAGCATGGTCGGATTTTGATAAGTTCCGGAAAATGGAGGATATCTCCATAGAAGACTATATAATGGAATTTGGCAGACTATATAAAAGGCTGCAGAAACACAACCTGGAATTTCCACAGTCTGTGTTGGTCTTTAAATTACTTGACTGTGCTCGAGTGAGCAACATGTATAGACTCCTGGTTTTGACAGGAGTTCAGTTTACTGATAAGGATACCTTATTCGAACAGATGACAAAAGCTGTACAAAAGTTTCTGGGGAAACATTCGATTCCGATGGCTCTGATGACCCAAATAAGTCAGCTTGCAATAAGGCAGAATATGGAAGATACACTACTAACAGGGTGGCGAAATCGTATGGCTACGAACAGGGCTCAAGACTATAGAAGGAGACCGAGACAAGGAAATTATGAAGACAGAAACCCAGTTAGAACCTACAATAGGAAGATGAACCCCAGAAATGCACGGGGCATGATAAATCGATGTTTTCGATGTGACGCTCAATACCATTATGATAGAGTGTTTGAAGCGACACATGACATGGAAGAGAAAGAAGAGGAAAAGGATAGTGACCAGAAAGAAGGCATTGTCCTATTGTCAAGCAGTTTTATGCCGGTAATGAGGGTGTTAGTTGCAGAATCCTTCAACTGTGCTGTATTGGACAGTGGCTGCACATCTACTGTGTGTGGAATTGGCTGGTTAAAATGTTACCTGGACTCTTTGAATGCTGAAAATCGTAACAAGGTTAAGGAATTTGAAAGTTCCACAAGTTTCAGGTTTGGGGATGATAATACTCTGAAGTCGCTGAAAAGAGTGGTGATCCCTTGCAATATCGCCGGAGTGAATCATTTCATTAGCACGGATGTTGTATCAAGTGAGATACCTTTGCTTCTGAGCAGACCGTCGATGAAGAAAGCACACATGAAACTGGATATGGAACAGGATAAGGCAACAGTTTTTGGGAAGACGGTGGACTTATAATTTACACAGTCGGGACACTATTGTATTCCATTACTGACAAATAATATTTCAAGTAGAGTGGTTAAAGATGTGTTAATGGCAGTTGAAAATGGGACATTAGCTGATAAAAAGCTTGTGGTATTAAAACTGCATAGGCAATTTGCACATCCGTCTCCTCGGAGGCTGACAAATTTATTATAGGATGCAGGGGTAAGGGATGACGACTATACAAAACTGATAGAACAGGTTAGTGACCGCTGTGAAGTTTGTAGGAAGTACAGAAGGACACCAGCATGACCGATGGTAACCCTACCTTTGGCCAGGGATTTTAATAACATTGTGGCCATGGACCTTAAGATCTGGGAAAAAGCAAATAATATATTTATTTTGCATTTTGTAGATTTAGCAACCAGATTTAGTCAATCAACGATTGTACGAAGTCAAGAAAAGAGAGTAAATTTGGATCAAATCGTGGTAAAATGGATCGGGACAGGAATGGGTCCACCGGCAAAATTCCTTACGGACAATGGGGGAGAATTTGCTCATGATGAGTTTAGGGAGATGTGTGAAAACATGAATATCAGAGTTATGAATACGGCTGCAGAAAGCCCATTTAGTAATGGGGTTTCAAGCGCAGGAGGCTTTATAATTTTCATTTTGGGGAACAATGGTAAATGTTGCCCGCTTGTGTGGGAAACAAAGAAAATAAGGAGAGTGGTAAAAAGCACTTTGGCTGCTGAGACATTAAGCCTTGTAGAGGCGGTGGATATGGCCTTTTATATCAGTCAGATATTGACAGAAATTTTGGGATTAGGGGATTTGGGTAATAGACCTATTGACTGTCACATTGACCATAAATCCCTGTGGGAAAATGTGCACTCTACAAAAAGTGTCAATGAAAAGAGGTTACGGATAGGCATCGCAAGTATGAAGCAGATGTTGGACAGAGGGGAAATAACAAAAATTAAATGGGCCGACAGGAGCTATCAACTGTCAGACTGTTTTACGAAAAGAGGGCGAGTTCACGGAAACTTTTGGATATTGTTAATGAAGGGCACTTGTTTCTGTGACTGTTTTTTTTTTTCGTTCTCGTCCAAACAAAAAAAAAGGGGGGGAAATCATGTGTGTGTTTTTGAGTTTCTTGAAATTTTGTTTTCACCTAATTTTTTTTTTCTCCAAGGAAGGGGAGACTGTTAAGTAATGGGTTAAGAGACATTGCAATTAGTTGTTTCATTTATGTTTAAGTATCCATTAATTGACACTGATTATGTAAAGGGGCTTCAGGTGGCCTCTGCCAGGTGATGTGTAGTCAGAGGTTTGTGCAAAGGCTGTTGGAATGAAATAAATGTGTGTTTGTGAAGAAGAAACAGAACTTTAGACTCTTCATATCACAGCAACTAAAACGTCTAACAACAAGCACGTCTTTTGGGACTTGTGCGAGGAAATCCAGACATGGGGAGAATGTGTAGACTCCGCACAGACTGTGACCCAAGACGGGAATCGAATCCTGGACCCTGGCGCTGTGAAGCAGCAGTGCTAACCACTGTGCAGCCATGCCGCCGGGAGGCCAAAGGGTGTGTGCCAAATAAGTAGTGGAGGGGTATAAATTGACTAGATGCTTCGAAGATTTGCAATGCAGTGTGTCGCATCAACGGTCTTAAATTGCTTGCCAATTTGCACACTAATAATGTTATGCATTTTGAACAAGCCATAATTCCCAGCAAGATCTAGCTAATTGTCATTCTCAGGTTGCCCAATGTTTCAGCTGGTTTTTCCAATGTTAGAAATATCATGCAAACCAGAGGAGAGGCAGGTTTTATCCCCTGGTCTGCATAGAGTTTGCTGATCGCAGTCTAGACGAGTGTGCCAGGCCTTTGCGCCCCTGACTGAGAGGGGGTAAAGTGCTGAAGTTCCTGAGTTTTGTTCCATTAGAAAGAAATTTGGGACTGGGTGAAACATGTTCTACTGAGGCTCTATCTGACAGGAATGGCAGTACAGGCCAAGACCGATTTCACCCGCTCCATCTTCACAAAGATGCATTAAAACCTGTTTGGTCATATTTGTTCAGTACAATGATAAACGTCTTGTAAACGGTTATGATAATCTTCCCCAGGTGGTTCAGTGAGTAAATACACCGTCTGGACCTCTGCTGGACTGAACAGGAAGGTCCTGGGGGTTTGCAATAACTCCAGCAGCTCTGACCTGGGGATGGGAAAGATCCGCTCAATCCTGCTATCAACTGCTAACAAATGACTGACTAACAAGTGCACAGAAGGTTTGGGGAGGGGTGGCGAGGACAGGAGAGGGCTCAATTTTAGCCTTCCACAGTTCAATAGTTTGTCAGCACTCAACGTGTGGCCTCACACATGAAGAACACACAAGGGATTTGTCGGAACTTATGGAACCATGGCTCAAGAAGGGAGTCAATTCTTTCAAATAAAAGGCTGCAGTGTGTAATGTTTGGAATGGCAACAAGATAAACCATGAACTTCGCAGTATTCAAAGCACAGTATAAACAAAACGAAAATGGGTGTTGGTTAGACATGTACATGCTTGTGTGGTTTGGACTGGGCATTTCAACTGAATGTATGATGATGGTATTGGAAATTCATGGGAGCAAGGCTGTAGGATGTCTCGTTTAATTTACTGTGCTATTCTATCCCATGTATTGCCAAGAAGAACAAAAATAGTGTTTGCAGTGTTGAGTTTTTATTAGAAGGGAGGGAAGAGGGGAGGAATTGGACAAAACATTGTTATCTTACTTGCTGATTGTCTCCCAGAGGGCATTAACATTTGTTTGTTTTATAGATGTCCAAAAGTAACCTCTGAAACAGCAGTGATTGCCGCGCGAAGGGATACTGTGCTCACATTATACACGTGGCTTTATATTTGACTTCTATTATAACTGGGGGACTGAAATACAATGGGAGTGATTCTCCATCGGCCAATGCCGGAATCAGGAAACGCGATTGGTTCCCATGCCAAAATCGTTGCGGGTGCCGGTTTCACGCCAAATCGCCATTCTCCGTTGCCTCGACAGCGGCGTCAATGTATTCCACTCTGTACGCACAGTAAACGAGATTGGCATATCATTAACGGGCTTGACCAGGTATTCTCCGGGGCCTCCGCGATTATCTGCTTCCACTGGGGCGAATTCCCGGCAGTGAGGTTCACTTGTGCTTTAAAAAATTGGGAAACAGGCGCTGTGGCTTCTGAGGGAGAGAGGTGGGGGGGGGGGTTACGGAAACAGAGAACATAGAACATACAGTGCAGAAGGAGGCCATTCGGCCCATCAGGTCTGCACCAACCCACTTAAGCCCTCCCTTCCACCCTATCCCCATAACCCAATAACCCCTCCTAACCTTTTTTGGACACTAAGGGCAATTTAGCATGGCCAAACCACCTAACCTGCACGTCTTTGGAATGTGGGAGGAAACCGGAGCCTCCGGAGGAAACCCACGCACACATGGGGAGAACGTGCAGACTCCGCACAGACAGTGACCCAGCGGGGAATCGAACCTGGGACCCTGGCGCTGTGAAGCCACAGTGCTATCCACTTGTGCTACCATGCTGAGGAAAGTGTCCAACATTGCCAGAATTTGCTGACAGTTGTGCCGCTGGCCAGGGGGGCTTCTGGCAGGCCCCGGGGGAGTAGCAGGGGGTGGCTGGAGGTGGGCTGTGGGGTCAGGGTGGACGGGCAAGAAACATCATTGCCGCAGTTGGCAAGGCAGCCATGCAGCTGCGCATACCACTGACTGCCCACTGTGAGCTTAGGGCCATGGGTCACATAGGTGTCTCCCCACGCCACCCCCTAGGTGCCCTCTGGCCCCAGATGACCCATCAGTGGGATGGGTATGTTCCAGCGCAACCAGTGCCATCTTGTTGGAGAGGTTGAATGAACTCATTTTTTCTCACTGGAACGACAGAGGTTGAGGGGCGACCTGATAGAGGTCCACAAAATTATGAGGGGCATAGACAGAGTGGATAGTCAGAGACTTTTTCCCAGGGTAGAGGGATCAATTGCTAGGGGGCAGCAGTTTAAGGTGCGAGGGGCAAGGTTTAGAGGAGATGTACGAGGCAAGTTTTTTACACAGAGGGTAGTGGGTGCCTGGAACTCGCTGCCGGAGGAGGTGGTGGAAGCAGGGACGGTAGTGACGTTTGGGACATCTTGACAAATACATGAATAGGATGTGAATGGAGGGATACAGACCCCGCAAATGTAGAAGATTTTAGTTTAGACGGCCAGCATGGTCGGCGCAGGCTGGAGGGCCGAAGGGCCTGTTCCTGAGCTGTACTTTTCTTTGTTCTTTGAACAAAAAATAAACTGGTCCCAGTCCCCTACGTTTGCATCATACGTGTCAAGTCTTTCAAAAATATACATTTCTGGATTTGTTTGTTTTTCTCACTAGAATACCTACAAAGTGCAGAAGGAGGCTATTTGGCCCATCGCGTCTACACCGACCGTCTGAAAAAGCACCCCCCCCGGGCCCACTTCCCCACCCTATCCCCGTAACCCCACCTAACCTTTGAACACTAAAGGGCAGTTTAGCATGGCCAATTCCCCTAGCTTGCGCATCTTTGGATTGTGGGAGGAAACCGGAGCACCCGTGGGAAACCCACGTAGACATGGGGGGAATTTGCAAGCTCCACACAGACAGTCATGCAAGCCTGGAATCAAACCCAGGTCCCTAAAGCTGCGAGGCAGCCGTGCTAACCACTGTGCCGTCTACCATTGTCTTCTGAAGTTTAAAAAAAAGCTGCTCAGAATCCCATGCTTGATCCTCATCGCCAATGTAATAATCCCAAGAGGAGCAGGCTAAAAGGCATAGCGGGTTTATTCTCCAACACAAATAAGCAGCCATGGCATACTAAACAGGTGTCCCAGCCCAGCACTATCAGGAGCTGCCGGCCCGGATCTGGAGGCCGATATTTTTTTTTTTTTAATTTAGAGTGCCCAATTCATTTTTTCCAATTAAGGGGCAATTTAGCGTGGCCAATCCACCGACCCTGCACATCTTTGGGTTGTGGGGGCGAAACCCACGCAAACACGGGGAGAATGTGCAAACTCCACACGGATGGTGACCCAGAGCCGTGATCGAATCTGGGACCTCGGCGCCGTGAGGCAGCGGTGCTAACCACTGTGCCGTCGTGCTGCCCTGGAGGCCGATATTTAAGGCCCCGCTGGTGATCTCCTATTGATCGGGCCTCTGCCCGTTCAATACAGGAAGCCATATTCTACGAAGCCCACGGGGAGATAAATCAGGGACCCCCTGTGGTCTTCTTAAAGGTTATAACAGTAACGTTGTTCCTATATTTCTCCGATTGTCACGGGTGTAGATCTATTGACTGCCTGACTACACACTGGCCTGGGTTTTATGTTGTAATGTCAAAAGTAACTCATTGGAATGAGTAGGCAACTGACCACATTGTGACAGGGAAGCCTGAGGTCATTAAACTGTGTAATGCACTAAGAAGGATACCATCCTAATTAAGTGTACCTCTGAATCTGTTCCAACTAGCTTTTTCCTGGCACTCGTACAAATCAAAGAGATTGTTACTAATGGATAATCCTGGCCTTTTCAGGTCCAAGTCCCAATTTTGTACTGTGTCCCGGGAAACAGCTTGGTGAACATTTGCTGCCTGTTCTTGGTAGTGTTCATGCTGAATGTGCATCCAGGTGTAGTGCCTGTGTTTTTTGGCATTAACTGAGCAGGTGTTGTCGGTCTCATGATCCTAAAGCAACTCCTGACTATTGAACGTTCACTGACCCGAGTTAATTGAGCATCTTTCCTTGGCAAGCTTCCTTTGGCGTTTTCGAAGTTACGGTGGAGGTGCAGGAGCAGCTCGGAGAGAAGTTTGGGTTTTTACTTTCCAAACAAAAAAGATCCTATCTTAAATTAGGCCACTCGGCCCATTGAGTCTGCTCTGCCGCTCAATCATGGCTGATATGTTTCTCATCCCCATTCTCCTGCCTTCTCCCCATAATCCCTGATCCCCTTATTAATCAAGAACCTATCTATCTCTGTCTTAAAGACACTCAGTGATTTGGCCTCCACAGCCGTCTGAGGCAAAGAGTTCCACAGATTCACCACCGTCTGGCTGAAGAAATTCCTCTTCGTCTCAGTTTTAAAGGATCGTCCCTTTAGTCTGAGATTGTGCCCTCAGGTTCTAGTTTCTCCTACTAGTGGAAACATCCTCTCCACGTTCACTCGATCTAGGTCTCTCAATATCCTCTAAGTTTCAATAATCCCCCCCTCATCCTTCTAAACTCCAATAAGTACAGACTCAGAGTCCTCAACCGCTCTTCATATAACAAGTTCTTCATTCCAGGGATCATTCTTGTGAACATCCTCTGGACCCTTTCCAAGGCCAGCACATTCTTTCTTAAAGACGGGGCCCAAAACTGCTCACAATACTCCAAATGGGGTCTGACCAGAGCCTTATACAGCCTCAGAAGCCCTCTCGACTTGAATGCTATCAATGCATTTGCCTTCCTAACTGCCGACTGAACCTGCTAAATTTAACAGAATCTTGAACTAAGCATCCTAAGTCCCTGTGTGCTTCTGATTTCTGATGCCTTTTCCTATTTAGAAAATAGTCTATCCCTCCATTCTTCTGACTAAAGTCCCACTTTTCCACATTGTATTCCATTATTATGTGTCACTCCTTTGTGTTCCTTTGAGTGTAGAAGATTAAGGATTACTCTAACAGAGGAATTTAAGATGATTAAAGGATTTGATAAGATAGCAAGAGAAAAACTATTTCCTCTGGTGGACAAGTCTAGGACAAGTCAGAACCTTGAAATTGGAGCTAACCCATTCAGATGGTACCATTTCTTCACACATAGGGCATTGGAAGCCTAAAGCTCCCTCCATCAAAAAGCTGTCGCAATCAATTGACAATTTCCAAACTGATGGGTTTTTATTAGGCAGGGTGATGAAGGCAAGACAAATAGGTGAAGTTCAGATACAGATCAGCCTTGATCTAATTGAATAGTGGAACACGCTCAAGGGTGTTGAAGGGTTGCTCCGTGTTCCTACCTGTTCCAAGAGTGGAGACTCTGTGTGCTCATATTTCTATGGACTGTATATTATTGTTTAAATCTATTGAACCATGCTTCCCATGTCAATTATAAAAACTCAAAATGACTTATAAGCTGTTGAAAAGAATCAATAACCAACGTCTGATTTTATAAGCTGGCTGAAAATGGTTCTCGAACAGCAATTGTCATTAGAGGAGCGGGCAGGTTCGATTGAATACTTGAAGTGATTTGTGAAGTTCACTTAGTTCTCAGACATGTGATCAATCACAAAATCCATCTCAGGGGATTATGAAGACTACCCAAGGAGTCCATCACTTATTAATCGCAGCAGGAAGAATCAAAATTGGGAGCAAAATATCATTTTGCAGATTAGAATATACGTTGGAGGAAGTAATGCTTGAACTGTACAGTGTTCTGTTTGTAGGACCATGATGCTGAGACAGGAGAAATAGTCAAGCCTTGGCAAACAGCAGTGAGGCTTATCCCTAGCATTTAGGAAAAACCAAGCCTCTTTAGACTTGAAAGGAGGGCACCTGAGAAGGGGCACGTCATAGACGCATATGTACAGGGCAGGTTAACCCCAACCACTACTTCAAATCAAACAACAACTGATGCAAACCTTGCTCTTTGGGGACAGTGCCCAGTGTTTGTGATAGACCTGGTGGATGGCCATAAATGTTTAAAATACCTTTAAAGCATTACGACATGCTTGACAGCACTGGTAGCTTGAGTTTGATAACAATTGTTCAGCAGTGAACACACACCTTTCCCTGATCTTTAACCAGTACTGGAGCTCCATGTTCATGGTTTTTTTCTCTCTTCTTCAGGCTCTTTCCTTGGAGATTAGTGTGAAGTTGGCTAGTGTCCCTTTAAGAGAAACACAGCAGAGTAAGGGTCACCTGGTCTGGCTGACCCATACTCTGCTGTGTTGCTCTTAAAGTGACAATCACCATAATCCTCCCCCTTTAACTCCTTCAGACAATCATCAATAACAAATTCACTCTGTCCTAAATGTTAACTAACCATTACGTATGGGAGTTGGAAAATTAAAAAAAAAAATTCAGAGTACCCAATTAATCTTTTACAATTAAGGGGCAATTTAGTGTGGCCAATCCACCTACCCTGCACATCTTTGGGTTGTGGCGACGGAACTCACGGAAACACGGGGAGAATGTGGTGTTGGACAATTATAAGCGAGTCTTTGAGGCGTTTTTCTGATTCTTGTCGAGCGGCTTAATTCTGAGATGCTTCCATAGGATCAACATTAACAGGATCTGTAATAATGGGTTCCTCTTCTTGCACAGGCAATTCATCACTATATGCTTCCACGGAGACATCAGTTATGTCGACAACAGGTCAATTGGTGCGTACGGGTTTGGAAAAAGCTCTTGATGACAACGCTGACTGCTGGACCGTCTCTCTACTCCTCAAGTGGTCCACGTGTTTACGAACGATCTGTTCCTCCATATCCACGTGTTATGAAAGAGACAATAATTCTGGGGATTATGGGGACTTGATCCACAACTGAAGTTTCTCAAATATAAGGCTTCATTTACCATAAATGATTGTACTATATGAATCGAGGTTTGCTTTCCGATTACTTTGGCTGGCTTCTACCCTCCGTGGCAAATTTGGAACCACGAGGCGCTGTCTCGTTCTGAGACAACCTTCCATTCACAGTTCTGCTGGTGGAACTCCTTGGTTCGGGTTAATATATTTGATACCATTGAGAGCGATGATGTTTTGGAACTCAGCACTGGTGAATATGGTTCCATTATCTGATAGCATAACTTCAGGTAACCGGTGAGTTGAAAGGCATTGGCGTAATCTTTCAACTGTAGAATGCTTTGTGGGTGACTTCACGTCAAAAATGCTCATTCGTTTAGAGTGTGCATCGAACACGAGCAAAGACATTGTGCCCAGGAATAGACCAACAAATCAATCTGGATTTGTCCTCATGGCTGGCCAGGTCATTCCCGGGGTGCAGTCAAGCTGTAGCAGGCAACCTTTGTTGCAGTTGGCACCGTTGACAGTGCTTGACCAGCTGCTCAATATCAACATCAATGCCAGGCCACTGCGCATTACCCCTGGCAAGCATCTTCATTCCCGGGATGCTGGGATGAGCGCTGTTTAATTCAGTTAGGAGCAGCTCTCTACCTGGTATAGGAACGCCTACTCTCGCTCCCCAGAGTGCGATGTCACCCTGACAACTCAATTCTTTCTTGTAGGTAAAGAATGGCTTCATTTCCTTGGAAACTCATTTACCCATCCTAACAGCATTTTGTCTCTCACTTTGGTCAGAAGTGGATCTCGATTGGTCCAGCTCCTGATCTGCTTTGCCGAGTCAGGCAATGTGTCTAAAACAGTTAATGTCATGATGATTTCTTGTGGTACCGGAGTGCATGTGATACCTTCCTGCAAAGGTAGGCAGCTAAGAGCATCCACATTCGCTGCGTGTGTTCCAGGTTGGTGCTTGACAGTATATTCATCGGCGGACAGAGTTTTATAAAAATAAATTTAGAGTACCCAACTCATTTTTTCCAATTAAGGGACAATTTAGCGTGTTCAATCCACCTACCTTGCACAACTTTGTGTTTTGGCGCCGAAACCCACACAAACATGGGGACAATGTGCAAACTCCACACGGACAGTGACCCAGAGCCGGGATCGAACCTGGGACCTCGGCGCCGTGAGACTGCAGTGCTAACTCACTGCGCCACCGTGCTGCCCCTGACAGAGTTAACGACCATCATTGAATTCTTACCGAGCCGATCAGTGGTATAGCCTTGTCTGTTTTGAACAGACCCAAGAGCGTTTTTTGGCCAGAAACAATGGTTACAAACTCCACCATATAAGTACTGGGGGAATTTCTTGACGCCAAAGACTGTTTATAGTCCTTCCTTCTCGATTGGTGAGTAGCCTTTTTCGGCCTCTGAGAGGATTCTTCACACATACGCTATCGGCCTTTCAGTGCCTTCATCCAGCTCAAGGGACAACAACGCACAAATACCATATGGAGAGGCGTCGCAGGTCAATATCAATCCTTTAGATGGGTTGAAGTGTACTAACAGGTTTGTGGAATGCAGCAACTGCTTTATTCTGCTGAAAGCTTCCACCTGGGGGCCCTTCAAAGACCAACAATGCTTTTTTTTTAGCAGAATATACAATGAGGCCAATATCGGTGATGGGTTTGTTGAAAAACATCCATAGTAATTTACCATCTGCAAGTTCAGTTGTGTTTGTGGGGGCCGGCGCCTCCTTTATCACCTTGACCTTGTTTTCCACAGAGTGTAATCCTTGTGCATCTTCACGGTGTCCCAGGGAGGTCACCCCTCAGTGGCTTATAATGTGCACATCCCTTTCCTCAGGCAAACACTAGCCCCCTGAAATCTCTTCTAAGTTTGCTGGATGCTTGGCCTCTGTAAATCCAGTTATACGGACCTCATCAAGGTATACTACAACCCGTGGTAGACCCTGTAGCAGATTCTTCATTGTTCTTTGGAATATTGCACATGACAAAGGTAGGCGCGTGTACTGGAACAGACCTTTGTGTGTGTTTACTATGACATACCTCCGACAGGGGTCACCTAATTCAAGCTGCTGCTACTCATGACTCACATCCACATTTGTGTAAGAATGACCTGCTGCCAGCTTTACATTCAGGTCTTCAATCCAGCTTGGCGGCCTGTTAGCTTATAATCACAGCAAATGCGGATGGCCTTGTCTGATATCATTGCAAGGTCTATAGGTGCTGTTCATTCCGAGAACTGAACTGGCTGGATAATGCCGAGTTCTTCCAACCTGTTCAACTCTGTATCCTCTTTCTCTCATAAGGCATATGGTACCGGTCTTGCACTAAAGTATCGGGGATTTGCCTCTGGATCCACAAAACTCTTAGCATGTAAGTAACCCTTTGATTTTGTCTAATTCATCACGGAAGATGCTCTCCTATTTGGGTTATGGGGATTAGGTGGAGGCATGGGCTTAAGTAGGGTGCTCTTTCCAAGGGCTGATGCAGACTAGATGGGCTGTAAGGGCTCCTTCTACACTGTGTAAATTCTATGATTCTACGACATGATAGATGCTGAGAGGTTGTTTCCCCTTGTGGGAGAGGCTAGGACCAGAGGATTGATTCTCAGAGCAAGGGGTTGCCCAATTAAGGCAGAGATGAGGAGGAATTCCTTCTCTCAGAGGGTGGTGAATCTGTGGATTTCTTTACCGCAGAGAGCTGTCGCGGTTGGGTTAGTAAGTATGTTCAAGGCTAAGATAGATATAGTTTTAAGCAGAATGGCAATCAAGGGTTATGGGGATAAGGCGGGAAAGTGGAGTTCAGGGTCACCACAGCAGATCAGTCGATGGGTTGAACAGCCTACTTCTGCTTCTACATATTATGGTCTAGTGGTAAATTTGATCTGTAAATGACTCTTATCACAGAATCATAGAATTTACAGTGCAGAAGGAGGCCATTCAGCCCATCGAGTCTGTACTGGCCCTTGGAAAGAGCACCCCACTTAAGCCCACACTTCCACTCTATCCTGCTAACCTAGGAACCCCACCGAACCTTTTTGGACACTAAGAGCAATTTAGCATGGCCAACCCACCTAACCTGCACACCTTTGGACTGTGTGAAGAAACCGGAGCACCCGGAGGAAACCCACGCACACACGGGGAGAACGTGCAGACTCCGCACAGACAGTGACCCAAGCTGGGAATTGAACCTGGGACCCTGGAGATGTGAAGCAACTGTGCTAACCACTGCGCTGCCGTGCTGCCCTCATCCCAAAATCAATTGCTACCTGACCCGGGAGACTCAGCTTCCGTGCATGTCCCCTATTGGCTAGGTGTCTCTTGGTGCTCATTTTGTGGTGGCAGTTCCCCAGCAAACCAAAGCAATCCTCACTTGAAGCATCCTCTGTCACCCTCCCACCTGCCAGCAACAACTGAAGGTATCTGGTACGAGTTGCAGGTTGTGCCTCTCACAACCCCCAGCTGTGAGGGTCGTCTTCCCCAGCGGAGTCATCTGATTCCCTACGTGCGATCCGGCCAAATCGGGCCTTGCCTGGTGATGAACATTGATGAGCTGGAATGTGGCAATGGACCTGGAAAATAAACTTGACCAAACTGGAGACCGTTCTAAGATCACAGAGCAGGCAGTGAGGGTGGATGCGGTAAGTCACTGAGGGCCGGGAATTCATTGCTTTTTAATCAGTCTACCATCGCTTGTCTATGAAATGAAACTCTTACAGCTGTGATGAAGTAGCCCCTCTAGTCTGGTGTTTTTTCCCCTCTCTCGCCCCACTGGAGTTAATTTCCTCTCTCCAGTACATAGAGGCGCTGTGACATTTTCACCGAGATCAATCCTCAGCAGACAAAGGCCTTGCAATTTGTTCTTTCCTTTCTCCCCCTTCCCATTAGCGGTTTGCCGAGTTTCTGCACACGGAATACCCAAATTGATCCTGTTTATTTTTTAACAAGTCCTAGGCTCTTTCCCCTTCCTTGTCAGGTGTTATTTCTTGTGGCCATCCCTGAAGATCACTGCAATGTCACTACAGCTCGGACGTATTTGCATTATTTCTAGACAATGACAGCAGCGAAAAGGAGCTGCTGATTCATTTCAGGGCACTTAACCTGTGAATTTTATTTTACTCCGCTCCAAACAAGCCATATTAAAATTCCTGGTGCTCGCAGTCTGTCACCTTACCTATTATTCATCTGCCGGAAGCCATCAACAGTGTCACATTTGCATTGCCTGGAAATGTAATTTTACCCTGCACGTTCAGCTCTTTTCCTTAACTGATCTTTAACACTCATTGTGTTTTTCATTTCATTTTTTGTTATATGTGAAGTGTAGCCCTGATCGATTGGGCTGTCTTCTCCCATTTTTTTAAACTAAATTCTTCCCCGTCTTGCAACAGAGAGTCGCCCTTCAGAAGTCCGAAGTCAGGCGCAGGAGCAGGCCATTCAGCCCTTCAAGCCCACTGCATTGGATCATCAGTTGCAAGTGATGGTCAATGATGGAGCTGACGGATTCTCCGACGGTGATGTGGGACTGGGAACAGGTTGACAAGGGGGAAAGCGCACACATCGGTCGGAAACAGAAACTGCCAGATAAGGTGCTGGCTGGAATCGATACTGGCCCCCTGCCAGAGCACTCAAATCAACGCAGAAACTCATTCTCGCTCTATGTACTTTGTGATAATCCGCTCATAGTAGTTAACACTTTTACACAAAAGGGCATAAGACCATGCTATAAATATGTAACAAACTTCCAGTCAGAGGTGATCAACTTTTCAGCAGGACGAACGATAAACAAAGAGGCCATCAGACTCCATAACGGGCTAATAGCTGATCAGATGTTCCAGAGGACAATGGATTTTGATTGAATTAGCCTGGCTGAACAGGAGAATCCTGTTTATTCCTATTAATGAGCTTAAGTCTGGATGGGTCAATAGAACTCAGGCCAGCTATGGACGTATACCTATAACTCAGTGCTAACAGAACCAATAGAAAAGAAGGAATACCGGAACAGATCGTCAGTGACAACCTGGGCATCCCCCAGGAACAACCATCGCAAGAAGAAGAGGCCCCGAGCTCAGAGAAGAAGGTATCCACATCGAGTGATTGTAGCCTGGCCAGCCTCCTTCACTAAGTACGAGTAATCCCTAGATCTCAGCTGTAAGTCTGGGTCATGTTGTTCGCGAGTAATGTTGAAGATTGTAATACCCAAATAAAATAGTTACGATAAAAGAATGGGAGAATTGTGAATAAAATTGAATTAACCGGCGAACCTGTTTTTGTCCTTTGTTTGTCTCATCAGTAAGGAAAGCTGGGTAAACGTTTTAATAATAGACTGGTCGGAGTGTCTGATAATTCACCAGACAACAGAGAAAAGCTGCACCTTCTAAGGCAATGGCTGACAGGTGCTAGGTGGGAAATCCTCAGGGTAAAGAGTTTGTGATCCCTTCAAGCACACATGAGGAAGGCAACATGGTAACCTCATGTTTCTCTTTTCCCAGGGCAAACATTTTTTATCAAGACAGAAGTATGAATGGGATTGGCACCATGGGTGTCAATACCTCACTCAGTGTTGGGTTTTGAGATGTAACCAGTCTGATTGACACATCTGGATTTCTGTAGTCATGTGACTATGCCATGAGGCTTCTGGAAGCTGACATCTTAAGATCAGTTCAATAAAGACCTCTCCGTAAGAACACAGTGAAGAAAACTGTTGTCCTTATCCATGAAACACTGAATATGGACATCGATGCACACCATGGAAGCTTATGGGATATAAATTCAATTAATTAAATCTGGACTATAAAGTTTGTCTCAGTAATGGTGATCATGGAAGCATTGTCATTTTTTGTAAAAACCCATTTGGTTCACTAATGTCCTTTAGGGAAGGAAATCTGTTTTTGTTACCCTGTCTGGCCTACTGGTATGACTCCAGACCAAACAGCAATGTGGTTGGCTCTTCAATGCCCTCTAAACGACCCTCTTATGGACTGACCTCATTAACACTACACCCCTGTATGCTTCACCCGATGCCGGTGTTTATGTAGTTACATTGTGTGCCTTGAGTTGCCCTATTATGTATTTTCTTTTATTTCCTTTTCTTTTCATGTACTTAATGATTTGTTGAGCTGCTCGCAGAAAAATACTTTTCACTGTACCTTGGTACATGTGACAATAAACAAACAGAATCCAAATGGGCAAGCAAGCCACTCCGTTCAAGGGCAATTAGGGATGGGCAGAAAATGCAGGTCCAACCAGCGATGCCAAAATGCCACAAAAGAATAAAGAAAATATGAAGCCACCTTCAAAGACGGGCTTAACCAGAACTTCAACAACAAAGCCATCCACTGTTGCTATGATCAGAATATTTGGGCGACAATGGTCACCTCCAGCATTTGGCATGGTACTTGGGCAACAACAACTGGATCATGGCAGATCTACTCCATTTTATCTGCCTTTTTACTCCATATTTCTTAATAGCCATACCTAACAAAACTCTATAGTCCTTTGTCTTGAAAATGTGGATTGAGCCACAGCATCCACAATCTTTAGGAGATGACTGCACCAAATTTCCACCATTCTTTATGATGGAAACGTGCTTCTTGACTGTGCTCCTAACCAGCTCGAATTTTAAGATTATACTGCCTCGTTCACCATTTTCCTTATCGCAAATAGTTTCTTTGTATCTACCCTGTATTGTTTTAAACAATCACCCTTCAATCTTCCAGACTCTACATTTTGAATCTACGTAATGTCTTTTTACACAGTAAAACCGCCCAAGGGCTTTCACAGGACCGATATTAGATACAACCGAGACACAGCCACATAAGTAATATGCCAGGACAAAGTTTTTTTTCAGGAGTGACTTAGAAGAAGAGAGAGAGACTGAGAGGTGAGGGGGGAATAACAGAAGTTGGGGCTTAAGCAGACTCGCAGGATTGATGGAACACAGAGATCTCAAACGGTGCAAAGATAGGGAGAGGTGATGTCATGGACTGACGCAAGCAGAAGGATGTCATTTCATAACCAGTTATTGTCACACTCCGAACCAAATGTAAGCGCACGATGATGAGTGTATTGCAAGTTTCACTGTTGTTTTCCAGGTTAACTATGGAATGCATACTCTTCACGTGAAACCATAAGCACAGTGGTTAGCACTGTTGCTTCACAGCGCCAGGGACCCAGGTTCGGTTCCCGCTTGGGTCACTGCCTGTGCGGAGTCTGCACGTTCTCCCCGTGTCTGCGTGGGTTTCCTCTGGGCGCTCCGGTTTCCTCCCACAAGTCCCGAAAGACGTGCTTGTTAGGTGAGTTGGACATTCTGAATTCTCCCTCTGTGTACCCGAACAGGCGCCGGAATGTGGCGACTAGGGGCTTTTCATAGTAACTTCATTGCAGTGTTAATGTGAGCCTGCTTGTGCCAATAAATAAAAAGATAATAGAATGTAAGTGAGGAAGGATCAGTTCTACTAACAATCTTATTTGGGTATTGTTGGGTATAGCTAGCCCCTTTAAGGGGCAATCTTCTGAAGGGTCATGTGACCCGCATATCCAATTGGTAACTAGCGCGCGGGATCACCTGAGCTTTTGCACAGCTAGATCCTGGAGGCATGAATGGAAGCACTAAGTGCCATGTATTTTGGATAGGTTTGCAAAAAGCTGATCTTGTATATTAAGGATTAATGACATTTTTTTATCAATGAGCTGCTGCACTTCAAGTAATGTTCATTGGTGACCTGAATTGGTGTTCACTGAGCACGAGGCAGCGAGTTGGCAGAAGAAGACAGTCACAGCCAACATGCTGCGAGGAGAAAATAAAATTACACATTTAAAAAAAAACCTTCGTGCTGATTATTTAATCATGTTTCATTACAGTTTTGTGGGAAATGTATTGTTATAACCTGCCTACTGACGATTGGCTGGGGACTAATGACTATCCCACAATCCTATGGGAGTATGAACTTCCCCAATGAGGGGGGCGGAGAAACTCCTACTATAAATAAGCTGGCCAGTCCAGGAACCAGGAGGAAGGAGAAGGTAGTAAGGGAAGTTACTGCTACTGTTATGTATATATTGTTATAGTAAATAAACGTTATTATTTTGTATCCTTAAAACTCGTGCTGGATTCTTCGGGGCCCTTACAAAACTGGCGACGAGGGTTAAAGTGAATAGCTGTCTACACTGCTAAAGCCACCTCCCTGGATTTTTGTTGGATACAGGTTGGAAGTTGTTTTCTATTATACCATGCCTCTGTACGGACGTTTGGATGTTTTTGATGCTGCGCTGGAAAGCTGGAACCAGTACACACAACGGATGCGTTACTATTTCCGGGCAAACAATATCACTGAAAACGAGCGCCAGGTGGTCATATTGCTCACCGCCTGCGGGCCGCATACGTTTGGGGTGATTAGGAGCCTTACGTACCCAGCTGCGCCGGACACCAAAACGTTTGATGAACTTGTGAATATAGTGGGGCAACACTTTAACCCAACCCCGTCCACGATAGTCCAGCGTTACCGGTTTAATACCGCTGAGAGGACCCCTGGAGAATCCCTTGCCGATTTTTTTATCCAGGCTACGCGGGATTGCGGAATACTGTGACTATGGTGAGACCTTGTCAGAAATGTTACGCGACCGTTTGGTTTGCGGTATTAACAATGCGGCCACCCAGAGAAAGTTGTTAGCGGAGCCAACATTGACTTTTCAACAAGCAATACAAATAGTCTTGTCCCAAGAGAGCGCAGAGCGAGGAGTACAGGAGCTACAGGGAATGGAAGTGCATGCCTTGGGGCGCAACCCTTTCCGCCCAAAAACGTCCCCCCGCACTCCTGCGGTACCTTGGGTGAGGCAACGACCAGACCGACGTCAGTGGCCATCGGACATTCCTCCCCGAAGGGAGCCTTCTCCAGAGCCAATGGATGAGGAGCCATGTCCGTGTCAGACTTGTAGGCGCCGACCCCGTCGCGGACGGCGGTCCTGGGGACGCCAGAGGCACCGTCGTTCCGACCGAAACTGGGACCAGCCCAGGGCCGTAACTGGGACCAGCCCAGAGGCCGTACCTTCCATGTGGATGAACCTGCGGCGACTACTCCTGAGGACGTGGAGACGGAGGACGACTGCCTGCAGCTGCATTGTGTGGCAGCTCCCCGTGTGGCCCCCATTAAGGTGACAGTACGGGTCAATGGCCACCCGCTGGAGATGGAGTTGGATACTGGCGCAGCGGTCTCCGTGATCGCCCAGAGGACATTCGACCGCATCAAGCAGGGTATACAGACCCTTACAATAACTGACTCACAGGCCAGGTTGGCCACCTACACGGGGGAACCACTGGACATTGCAGGAACTACAATGACCCCTGTTGTCTATGGACGCCAGGAGGGGCGTTTCCCACTTATCGTAGTGCGGGGCCATGAGCCCAGCCTGTTGGGTCGGGACTGGTTGCGCCACTTGCGGTTGCAATGGCAGCACATCCTCCAAACAGTTTCTGGAGGGTTGACTGAGGTGCTAGGACGATACCCAGAGGTATTCCAGCCTGGTTTGGGGAAAATAAAAGGGGCCGTAGCCCGTATCCAAGTTGAACCAGGAGCCACTCCGCGCTATTTCTGGGCGCGCCCAGTGCCTTACGCTTTGCTCGAGAAGGTAGAAGGGGAGCTCACTCGTTTGGAGAGTTTGGGTATTATCAGGCCCGTCCGTTTTGCTGACTGGGCAGCACCAATTGTACCAGTAATGAAGCCAGATGCCACAGTTCGCTTGTGTGGCGACTATAAACTTACAGTGAATACAGTTTCCCGACTCGACCGATACCCAATGCCTCGCATAGAGGATCTCTACGCGAAACTTGCAGGCGGACTCTCATTCACAAAATTAGATATGAGTCACGCCTACCTGCAGTTGGAGCTGGACCCTGCCTCCCGACCATATGTAACAATTAACACACACCGGGGCCTATATGAATATACACGGTTGCCCTTTGGAGTATCCTCTGCCTGCGCAATTTTTCAACGTGTTATGGAGGGCATTTTGAGAGGTTTACCACGTGTGGCTGTCTACCTAGATGACGTGTTGATTACAGGGACGTCGGAGCAAGAGTATTTGGAAAATCTGGAGGCTGTCCTTAAACGCCTTTCGGAGGCTGGAGTCCGTTTACGTCACACAAAGTGCGTATTTCAGGCAAAAGAAGTAGTCTACCTAGGTTATCGGGTGGACCGCGAGGGTCTGCACCCCGTCGCAGAGAAGGTGCGTGCAATTCAACATGCCCCCACCCCGACTGACACTTTGCATCTTCGTTCTTTTCTTGGTCTCGTAAACTATTACGGGAAGTTCCTCCCCAATCTGGCAACCATGCTGGCCCCTTTGCACCTGCTGCTAAAGAAAAATCACACCTGGGTTTGGGGTCAGCCGCAAGAAACCGCTTTCCGGCGGGTAAAGCAACAATTGTCGTCGTCTGGGTTACTAACCCACCATGATCCGGGAAAGCCTTTGCTCGTCACATGTGATGCATCCCCGTATGGGATTGGGGCTGTCCTGTCCCACAAGATGGAGAACGGGGCCGAGCGACCGATAGCTTTCGCCTCCCGTACATTGACTGCAGCGGAGAAAAAGTACGCGCAGATCGAGAAGGAGGGCCTGGCAGTGGTTTTTGCGGTGAAACGCTTCCACCAGTATGTGTACGGCCGCCATTTCACTATCGTGACTGATCATAAGCCCCTGCTGGGACTCTTCAGAGAGGATAAGCCAATACCGCCCATTGCTTCTGCACGGATCCAGCGCTGGGCTTTGTTGCTTGCGGCATATGAGTATTCTCTGGAGCACAAATCAGGTACGCAGATAGCAAATGCCGACGCACTGAGCCGATTGCCTTTATCAACCGGCCCCATGTCGACCCCCACGACCGGTGAGGTGGTCGCAACCCTAAATTTTATGGACACCTTGCCTGTCACGGCATCACAGATCCGTGAGTGGACCCAGACGGAGCCAGTCCTGTCAAAGGTTCGGCACATAGTCCTGTATGGTGGGCAGCATAGACAGCTCCCAGGCGAGTTGCGGGCATTTTCCTCCAAGCTGTCCGAGTTCAGCGTGGAAGACGGCATCCTCTTGTGGGGGACGCGTGTGATTGTCCCGGTAAAAGGCCAGGAGCTGATATTATCAGACTTGCACAATGGGCATCCGGGCGTGACCAAAATGAAAATGTTGGCCCGGAGTTATGTCTGGTGGCCAGGCCTCGACACCGACATTGAGAAGGTGGCCCAAAACTGCTCCATTTGCCAGGAGCATCAGAAGCTTCCGCTGGCCGCGCCCCTATATCACTGGGAATGGCCAGGGCTGCCTTGGGCGCGCTTACATGCAGATTTCGCAGGCCCTTTTCAGGGATCCATGTTCCTTCTACTAATTGACGCCCAGTCCAAATGGCTGGAGGTGCATAAGATGCAGGGGACAACGTCCTGCGCAACAATTGAAAAAATGCGTTTATCATTTAGCACGCATGGCCTCCCCGAGGTGCTGGTCACGGATAACGGCACTCCATTCACGAGTGAGGAGTTTGCTAGGTTTACAAAGACGAACGGCATCCGCCATATCCGCACTGCCCCTTACCACCCGGCTTCAAATGGGTTGGCAGAGCGTGCAGTGCAAACATTCAAAAGAGGCCTAAAGAAGCAGTCTTCCGGATCAATGGACACGAGACTGGCTCGGTTTTTGTTTACGTACAGGACCACCCCCCATACAGTGACTGGGGTAGCTCCCGCAGAACTCCTAATGGGCCGGAGACTTCGCACCCGCCTTAGTATGGTCTTCCCGGACATTGGCGCAAAAGTACGCCGCACACAAGAACGGCAGGGACCGGGATTGTCTCGGCATCGTCCGATTCGGCAGTTTGCGCCCGGTGACCCAGTATTCGTGCGGAATTTTGCTGGTGGTGCCCAATGGGTTCCTGGTGTAATCTTTCGTCAAACGGGCCCTATATCGTACCAAGTGCAAGCCCAGGGTCGTCTCCAGCGAAAACATGTAGGCCACGTCCGGTCCAGAAGATCATCCCCGCAAAAGATTCCCCGCCGCTGGAGCTCAGTTCAACAGCGGCAAAGACCAGAAACAAGGGAAGGTAGTCCTCCAAATCTTCCACTGGTGCCTCACTCGAAGCCTGCGCAGGTCGTGACGGGACCGAATGGGGATAGAGACGCTGACATGACGGAGGCAGCAGACTCTGACTCCGAGATGGAGACACAGGATGAATCAGAGGGGGATCCTCGGGCCCACAGGCCGTGGATGTACAACCGCGCCGTTCATCACGGAAGCGCCGGTCTCCGTCTCGTTATACGCCGCCTGATCCAGCGCCGCGTGCAAATGGCGTCCGGCCTGCGGCCAAACGAGTTCGACGCCTTCCTTCGCCAGGGCCTACGGTGGATTCCTTGGACGTTGGGGGGGAGGGATGTTATAACCTGCCTACTGACGATTGGCTGGGGACTAATGACTATCCCACAATCCTATGGGAGTATGAACTTCCCCAATGAGGGGGGCGGAGCAACTCCTACTATAAATAAGCTGGCCAGTCCAGGAACCAGGAGGAAGGAGAAGGTAGCAAGGGAAGTTACTGCTACTGTTATGTATATATTGTTATAGTAAATAAACTTTATTATTTTGTATCCTTAAAACACGTGCTGGATTCTTCGGGGCCCTTACAAAAAGTATATAATCCACCTTTAACGTGACAAACAAAGTACACTGGCAACTCAAAGACATATAATAGTTACGTGTTTAGAACCTGTCTGACTACAAGTTAACGTGTATTATGCACTAAATATAACTTCCTTTTTTTTTCTTTTTTAGCACAACCCCGCCTGATTTAGTATCCACCGATAGGACCGAGCAACAATAATGTGTATTTATATTACTCTCCTAGTAAAAGATTAGAAAGCTTTTCCACAGGACCGCTATCAAACAATATTTGACACCAAGTCAAATAAGAAACTATGAGCGCAGCTGCTCATTGGCTTCATTCGGGAGTATTTTGAGAGTTGGGGGGGTTTAGGGAGTGAATACTGGAGCTGAAGGCCGAGGCTGCTGAAGCACTGGCTTTTCTCCACATAAACTTAACACTAACCAAGGGACCAAAGCCTCTTGGGTGCCAGATTGGCAATGCCGTGGTGCCCAGCTGGCTTTGCCAGCTGTCTTGGGCGCTGTCAGAGTGTCCATGGAGGGGATGAATGCAAAGTGGGAGGAGGAGCTGTCGGGGGTGCTGGAAGAGGGACCGTGGTGTGAGGTGCTGGGGAGGGTGACCGCCTTAACTTTGTGTGCGAGGTTGGGGCTGATACAGCAGAAGGTGATGTATAGGGCGCACCTCACAAAATCAAGAATGAGCCGGCTGTTTGTTTGTGAGTGATGTGGGAGGGGCCCCGCGAACCATGTTCATTTGTTTTGGTCCTGCCCGAAGCTGGCCAGTTCAGGAACCAGCAGGAAGGAGTATGTAGCAAGGGAGGTTACTGCTACTGTTATGTATATATGTTATGGTAAATAAATGTTATTACTTTGTATCCTTAAAACTCGTGCTGGATTCTTCGTGGCCCTTACAAAACTGGCGACGAAGGTTAAAGTGAACAGCTGTCTACACTGCTGAAGCCACCTCCCTGGATTTTTGTTGGATACAGGTTGGAAGTTGTTTTCTATTACACCATGCCTCTGCACGGACGTTTGGATGTTTTTGATGCTGCGCTGGAAAGCTGGAACCAGAACACACAACGGATGCGTTACTATTTCCGGGCAAACAATATCACCGAAAACGAGCGCCAGGTGGTCATATTGCTCACCGCCTGCGGGCCGCATACGTTTGGGGTGATTAGGAGCCTTACATGCCCAGCTGCGCCGGACACCAAAACGTTTGATGAACTTGTGAATATAGTGGGGCAACATTTTAACACAACCCCGTCCACGATAGTCCAGCGTTACCGGTTTAATACACTGAGAGGACTCCTGGAGAATCCCTTGCCGATTTTTTATCCAGGCTACGCAGGATTGCGGAGTACTGTGACTATGGTGAGACCTTGTCAGAAATGTTACGCGACCGTTTGGTTTGAGGTATTAACAATGCGGCCACCCAGAGAAATTTGTTAGCGGAGCCAACATTGACTTTTCAACAGGCCATTCAAATAGTCTTGTCCCGAGAGAGCGCAGAGCGAGGAGTACAGGAGCTACAGGGAATGGAAGTGCATGCCTTGGGGCGCAACACCTTCCATCCGAAAACGTCCCCCCGCACTCCTGCGGTACCTTGGGCGAGGCAACGTCCGGACCGACGCCAGTGGCCGTCGGACATTCCTCCCCGAAGGGAGCCTTTTCCAGAGCCAATGGATGAGGAGCCATGTCCGTGTCAGACTTGTAGGCGCCGACCCCGTCGCGGACGGCGGTCCTGGGGGCGCCAGAGGCACCGTCATTCCGACCGAAACTGGGACCAGCCCAGGGGCCGTAACTTGGACCAGCCCAGAGGCCGTACCTTCCATGTGGATGAACCTGCGGCGACTACTCCTGAGGACGTGGAGACGGAGGACGACTGCCTGCAGCTGCATTGTGTGGCAGCTCCCCGTGTGGCCCCCATTAAGGTGACAGTATGGGTCAATGGCCACCCGCTTGAGATGGAGTTGGATACTGGCGCAGCGGTCTCCGTGATTGCCCAGAGGACATTTGACCGCATCAAGCAGGGTATACAGACCCTGACATTAACCGACTCACAGGCCAGGTTGGCCACCTACACGGGGGAACCACTGGACATTGCAGGAACTACAATGACCCCTGTTGTCTATGGACGCCAGGAGGGGCATTTCCCACTTATCGTGGTGCGAGGCCATGGGCCCAGCCTGTTGGGTCGGGACTGGTTGCGCCATTTGCGGTTGCAATGGCAGCACATCCTCCAAACAGTTTCTGAAGGGTTGACTGAGGTGCTAGGACGATACCCAGAGGTATTCCAGCCTGGTTTGGGGAAAATAAAAGGGGCCGTAGCCCGTATCCAAGTCGAACCAGGAGCCACGCCGCGCTATTTCCGGGCGCGCCCGGTGCCTCACGCCTTGCTCGAGAAGGTAGAAGGGGAGCTCACTCGTTTGGAGAGTTTGGGTATTATCAGGCCCGTCCGTTTTGCTGACTGGGCAGCACCAATTGTACCTGGAATGAAGCCAGATGCCACAGTTCGCTTGTGTGGCGACTATAAACTTACAGTGAATACGGTTTTCCGACTCGACCGATATCCAATGCCTCGCATAGAGGATCTCTACGCGAAACTTGCAGGGGGACTCTCGTTCACAAAATTAGATATGAGTCACGCCTACCTGCAGTTGGAACTGGACCCTGCCTCCCGACCATATGTAACGATTAATACACACTGGGGCCTGTATGAACATACACGGTTGCCCTTTGGAGTATCCTCTGCCTGCGCAATTTTTCAACGTGTTATGGAGGGCATTTTGAGAGATTTACCACGTGTGGCTGTCTACCTAGATGACGTTTTGATTACAGGGACATTGGAGCAGGAACATTTGGAAAATCTGGAGGCTGTCCTTAGACGCCTTTCGGAGGTTGGAGTCCATTTACGTCACACAAAGTGCGTATTTCAGGCAAAGGAAGTAGTCTACCTAGGTTATCGGGTGGACCGCGAAGGTCTGCACCTCGTCGCAGAGAATGTGCGTGCAATTCAACATGCCCTCGCCCCGACTGACACTTCGCATCTTCGTTCTTTTCTTGGTCTCGTAAACTATTACGGGAAGTTCCTCCCCAATCTGGCAACCATGCTGGCCCCTTTGCACCTGCTGCTAAAGAAAAATCACACCTGGGTTTGGGGTCAGCCGCAAGAAACCGCTTTCCGGCGGGTAAAGCATCAATTGTCGTCGTCTGGGTTACTAACCCACTATGATCCTGGAAAGCCTTTGCTCGTCACATGTGATGCATCCCCGTATGGTATTGGGGCCGTCCTGTCCCACAAATGGAGAACGGGGCCGAACGACCGATAGCTTTCGCCTCCCGCACATTGACTGCAGCGGGAAAAAGTACGCGCAGATCGAGAAGGAGGGCTTGGCAGTGGTTCCTGCGGTGAAACGCTTCCACCAGTATGTGTACGGCCGCCATTTCACTATCGTGACTGATCATAAGCCCCTGCTGGGACTTTTCAGAGAGGATAAGCCAATACCGCCCATTGCTTCTGCACGGATCCAGCGCTGGGCTTTGTTGCTTGCTGCATACGAGTATTCTCTGGAGCACAAACCAGGTACGCAGATAGCAAATGCCGATGCACTGAGCCGATTGCCTTTATCGACCGGCCCCACGTCGACCCCCACGACCGGTGAGGTGGTTGCAACCCTAAATTTTATGGACACCTTGCCTGTCACGGCATCACAGATCCGTGAGTGGACCCAGACGGAGCCAGTCCTGTCAAAGGTTCGGCACACCGTCCTGTATGGTGGGCAGCATAGACAGCTCCCAGGCGAGTTGCGGGCATTTTCCTCCAAGCTGTCAGAATTCAGCGTGGAAGACGGCATCCTCTTGTGGGGGACGCGTGTGATTGTCCCGGTAAAAGGCCAGGAGCTGATATTATCAGACTTGCACAATGGGCATCCAGGCGTGACCAAAATGAAAATGTTGGCCCGGAGTTATGTCTGGTGGCCAGGCCTCGACACCGACATTGAGAAGGTGGCCCAAAACTGCTCCATTTGCCAGCAGCATCAGAAGCTTCCGCCGGCCGCGCCCCTACATCACTGGGAATGGCCAGGGCGGCCTTGGGCACGCTTCCATGCAGATTACGCAGGCCCTTTTCAAGGATCCATGTTCCTTCTACTAATTGACGCCCAGTCCAAATGGCTAGAGGTGCATAAGATGCAGGGGACAACGTCCTGCGCAACAATTGAAAAGATGCGTTTATCGTTTAGTACGCATGGCCTCCCCGAGGTGCTGGTCACGGATAACGGCACTCCATTCACGAGTGAGGAGTTTGCGAGGTTCACGAAGATGAACGGCATCCGCCATATCCGCACTGCCCCTTACCACCCGGCTTCAAATGGGTTGGCAGAGCGCGCAGTGCAGACATTCAAAAGAGGCCTAAAGAAGCAGTCTTCCGGATCAATGGACACGAGACTGGCTCGCTTTTTGTTTACGTACAGGACCACCCCCCCATGCAGTGACTGGGGTAGCTCCCGCAGAACTCCTAATGGGCCGGAGACTTCGCACCCGCCTTAGTATGGTTTTCCAGGACATTGGCGCAAAAGTACGCCGCACACAAGAACGGCAGGGACAGGGATTTTCTCGGCATCGGCCGATTCGGCAGTTTGCGCCCGGTGACCCAGTGTTCATTCGGAATTTTGCTGGTGGTGCCCAATGGGTTCCTGGTGTAATCTTTCACCAAACGGGCCCTATATCTTACCAAGTGCAAGCCCAGGGTCATCTCCAGCGAAAACATGTAGACCACGTTCGGTCCAGAAGACCATCCCCTGAAAAGATTCCCCGCCCCCGGAGCTCATTTCAACAGCTGCAGAGACCAGAGACAAGGGAAGGTAGTCCTCACAATCTTCCTCTGGTGCCTCACTCGAAGGCTGCGCAGGCCGTTACGGGACCGAATGGAGATAGAGACGCTGACATGACGGAGGCAGCAGACTCTGACTCCGAGATGGAAACACAGGATGCATCAGAGGGGGAATCCTTGGGTCCACGGGTCGTGGATGTACAACCGCGCCGTTCATCACGGAAGTGCCGGTCTCCGTCTCGTTACACGCCGCCTGATCCAGCGCCGCGTGCAAATGGTGTCCGGCCTGCGGCCAAACGAGTCCGACGCCCTCCTTCGCCAGGGTCTTCGATGGATTCCTTGGACTTTGGGGGGGAGGGATGTTATAACCTGCCTACTTACCATTGGCTGGGGACTAATAACTATCCCACAATCCTGTGGGAGTATGAGCTTCCCCAATGAGGGGGGCGGAGAAATCATTAGTAAACTCCTAGTATAAATAAAGCTGGCCAGTTCAGGAACCAGCAGGAAGGTGTATGTTGCAAGGGAAGTTACTGCTACTGTTATGTATATATGTTATAGTAAATAAATGTTATTACTTTGTATCCTTAAAACTCGTGCTGGATTCTTCGTGGCCCTTACAAAAACGGTGTTCAGTGCAATCCCGGGGTTCTTGCATGTGGATATGATCCCCTAGAAGCCATATTTGGGGTGTCGGACCAGACCAAATTGCAGACACGAGTCAGGGCAGATGTCTTAGCTTTCGCCCCGCTGATCACTCGTAGGCGGGTCTTGTTGGGGTGGAGGTCAGCTTCTCCACCCTGTGCCTTGGCGTGGCGGGGGGACCTACTGGAGTTTTTGACTTTAGAGAAGGTGATGTTCGAACTGAGGGATGGGTTCTACTATTGTTGGGGTTTGTTCATCATGCACGTTCTGGAGTTGGTTACCGTCGACTGTTTGGATGGGATTGTTTTCATATTGTTGGGTTTATTCTTTTTTGTCTTTTGCGTGGTGAAAATGGGCGGCACGGTAGCACAGTGGTTAGCACTATTGCTTCACAGCGTCAGGGTCCCAGGTTCGATTCCCGGCTTGGGTAACTGTCTATGCGGAGTCTACATGTTCTCCCTGTGTCTGCGTGGGTTTCCTCCGGGTGCTCCGGTTTCCTCCCACAAGTCCCGAAAGACATGCTTGTTAGGTGAATTGGACATTCTGAATTCTCCCTCCGTGCACCCGAACAGGCGCTGGAATGTGGCGACTAGGGGCTTTTCACAGTAACTTCATTGCAGTGTTAATGTAAGCCTACTTGTGACAATAAAGATTATTATTATGCTGGCATTTTTTGCACGTGAGCGATCAGGCTGGGGGTGCCCTGCGTGAGTTTTGCAGGAGGGTAGTGAGGGGCGTGGGAGGGGGGGTGGGTAGGGACACTCCCATAGTATGTTCGACCTGGGGAGGGGGTCAGGGGTTGCTTCTGGGGCCTCGGAGATCAAGGCGCCATTTAAAAATGGCGTCCCAATCTCTCGCTACACTGGGGAAGTTCCAGCAACTGGAGCTCCCAGGTGCGCAAAACAGGGCTATATGCGGCCTAGGCTGCATGTTTTCCGCTGAGGCCTCTCATACAACAGGAGTCATGTTGAGTAGCCATGTGTTTCCCGCCACTGTGAGAACCAGGAAACACATGGCTAGACATGCTCATTATGGGACTTTGTTCCCATTTAGTTGAAGCGAGCCCTTCGTCAGTTTTTTGGGCCCTGGGGAGTTTCTCATCAGTTTAGCCCACACGTAGAATTTTTTTCAGCACTGGGAAGCTGAACTCCGAGATCAGGCCACCATTTTGAAAGGGTGCCCCGATCTGTAAGTGAGCTTGTGGGACTCCCACGCTCCCCACCCTTGGACAATGTCACCCCCCATACATATGGGCATTACCCCACACCCCCCACAAGTGAGGAAACCCTGCGATGGGGTCCCTGGGGCCCCCTCTCTTCAGGCTCTCTATGCCCCCTTACAGGCCCCCCTCCAAGGCCCCTACCCGTTACCCCCTCCAACCTCCCAGAGGCTCCTACTCACCTACCCTGCACCCTCCCACCCCTTCAAGCCCCCCTCAACCCTCCTTTCATGGGCATGGCCCCCCTCAGGCCCTGACCCTTGACAGTGCCACTCTGGCACCCAGGCACCTTTTCACTGCCATCCTGGCACCCTGGCAGTGCTCCTGCTGGCTTGAGCACCTTTATAATGCCAGCTGGGCAGTGCCAAAGTGCCCACATTCCAGGCAGCCACCTGCACAGTCCCTGAACACCAAAGGGTCCCCGATGGTCCAGGAGACTCCCCCCGGGTGCCGTTTTGCATGGACCGGTACTGAACGGCGCCCGGCTGCAGCCTTGCTGGGGAGGTGGGTAAGTTTGCCTAAGTAGCTATAAAACCTACTTAGGCGCGTACCCTTTGGTCACGCTCCTTTGGGCGGGATTCTGATTCTGAAGCCTCGTGGGATTTGGGAATATCCCATGAGGTGTAAAGACCGCAGGGGAGCCCGTGGGAGGCCTCTCACTCTCGCAAGAACACAACATGGCCGGTAGATTGAGCCCAAAATGGAGGAACAGAAAGCCAAAGAAAGACTTGCGGTCACCGTAGTGGGAAAATCGAACCATTGGATAAGAAAATCCCAATTTACCCCGTCCCAAATACTGAGTTTTTGCGAACGTGCGACATATGGGTGACCCTATATTTTTGGCCACACTACGTTACACTCGCATTAACAGCATGCTTCAATTTTTCACCCCACAAACGGATGTTTTACTACCGGTACCTTGTAACTGGGGGGTTAAGGGATCAGGCAGGCGATGCAGGCTGTGTTGTGATGATACACTGGAGTTTAAGACACATCTACACAAAGTAAATGCTGCATGGCGAATGGCGCAGATGGTGAGGACCCACACCCACAGTTCACGTTTATACCTCAGGTATACGTCGAGCCCCGTTTTTTAAAGGGATCTTTCAAGGCTTCAGAGGTCAACGTGTACGTCAACATCTCCAGCACCTTCACGACCCCAGGATGTCCCAACACACATTCCACCGAACCAATTATTTTTGAAGTGTGAAGTAAAGTGGCCATAGCCCCAGATGACCTTAGGCTGCTTTCCCCTTCGAGGGGGAGATCTGACTGGTGGTGATTTAATCTGAGGATCACCACACCTCAGACGAGGGACACGAGTGAGAAAGCGGGGTCCTCATGAATAATCTGAAGTGTAATCACTTCTGTAATAATGGAATTGCAGCAGGTGGTTTATACACAGCAAACTCCCACAATAAGCTTTGACATAACTGCCCATATTGTTTTTATAGCGATGTTGGCTTAAGGATATATATTGACCAGGACGCCAGGAAAAACACCCACTCTTTGAAATCGCTTTTGTGTCCACCTGGGAGGGAGTACATAGGGCCTCGCCTCGCCCAAAAGACAGCAGTCCCACCAACAGCGCAGCACTCCCTCGGTATTGCACCCGAGTGCCAGCCGAGGTTTCTGTGCTGGAGTGGGACTTGAACCCACAACCATCTGAGAGTCGCAGCTGACACAAGCTGGAGAATGATCTTGCTCCTCGGTCGCTACAAGGATTGAGGTCGATGAATCACAAGCTGATTACTCGTGCAAAAGGCTTGAGGCGGAGGGTGGGGGCGTTCGAAGGCAGGGCCTTCAGAAGGCAGGAGGAAATAAGGATACATCCATTATTTTTATTTTCTAGAAAGCGACTTAAAGTAGTTGGGAATGAACGCTATAAAATGTTACCAAAGAGTCGATGTGAGACCCTCTAACCAACATTAAGTGCATTTGGAGCTTGCCGACAGACTTTCAGTGTGATTCCTATGTCAAGTTCATTCCATTTTAGTTGTACTGCCCAGTACCATTGCCCTGTCAAAACCTATTGGGATAATGCAGGAGCCAGCAGGTGAGGGTGGGAAATCTGGAGGGAGATCAAAGCTATTGGTAATCTGCAGAAATAATCCCCAGAACGGTCATTGTAGCAGGGTTGAGGAGGGAGGGGGTGGCTGCCGGGAATGAGGGTGCAGCCAGAGAAGTAGGGGGAAGTCCAAGAATAGAAGGGGGCGAGGAAGGGGGGGTGGGGGGGTGGGATTATATAAGACCGCCTCCAACACTTATGAATATCAGTTCATTCTGGAGTCTAGTCTTTTTTAAAATAAATTTAGAGGCAATTTAGCATGGCCAATCCACTTGACCTGCACATCTTTTTGGGTTGTGGGGTGAAACCCACGCAGACACGGGGAGAATGTGCATGTGACAGTTTACTCTTCCGACTGTCGTCTGTCGTCATTGATGGTACACCAATGCAAACTCCACACGGACAGTGATCCAGGGCCACAGTCCCACCTTGAGTCTAGTCTAACGAAAACTATAAACAAATAAAGGAAGTCTTACATTTCTAAACCGCCTATCACAATCTCAAGATGCACCAACGCACCACACAGCCAATGTGCGCTCAGCAAGCTCCCACAAACAGCAAGGAAAATGTTGTCAGTGGAAAAAGGAAGCCAGGACTTAATTTTGCGTTCCCGGATGACACTGCGGTAATGAACAGGAGAGGAGAGAAGGAGCGGTAAAGCTTGATTTGCTGATGAAGGGTTTGAACCAATTCTCTTCTATAAACATTCAAGACTGCATTCCTTGTATGATACACAGAATGAACTCAATGCTGAGAAACGACATCACCTTGTGGTCAAGTATCCACAGGACAGATGTCTGCCAGTGCAAGTGAAGTTTGGTCTCCGACTAATATTGGGGAAGTGTTATTACTGATCGCTTTCCTGGTTACCTCTGTAAGTACACCACAAAAGGCCATAGTGCCTTCCTACAGTGTTAACTATTAAATATCAATCATTAGACACTGGGAAAACTGGAGCCATTGTTTACAGACACTGCTCCAAACTCCATTCCCTCGCTGCTGACTTCATCCCTCTCCCTGGCAACAGTCTGATATTAAGTCAGTCTGTCCCTGATTGTGACACATTTGATCCTGAGATGAGCTTCCGACCTTTTAATTGCACGATCCCATCAACCGTCTATTTCCGCCTCTGTTAAAATCAGTCAAATTCTTCCGCGTTTCAGTTCACCTGCTGCTGAAACCCTTAGCAACACCTTTGTTTCCCCTGGATTTGTCTACTCCGACACACTGCTGCTGGTCTCCCACACTCTGCCCATTATAATCTTGAAGTGGGGACAGGGGCAGGAGCAGGGGCAGGAGGGCAGGGGGTGTGAAACTGCCTGGAGAGGATTCCCTCCGGGATCCCACCCATCCTGAACCAGGAGCAATTTTGCTCTACGGTGGGCAGGGCCTGGGACTGGAAGCCCATCATTGCTCTAATGAAGGCCCTTAGTGCGGCCAATTGATTGCCACTTTTTCTTGCTCGGCCTCAATTTTTAGGCTGGCGAGTGAATGACAGATCGGGGAGGGAGGCAGAAAAATGACCAAACCTCCATCTCAGGTAGGGAGGTGGGGTGCCTCCATCAGAAGTGTTCGTGGCCACTCAAGGCCTGGAGACCTCCAGACCTCACCACCACACCATCATCACCCCCTCAGCCCCCACCTTCCTCACTCCAACATATTCCCTCAGGATCTCCAGCTCCCAGCTGGTGACCCCACAGACACCCCCTACCCTACCCTACCCTCCTCTCCCTTGGAACCCTTCCATTTACCTTCACTTCAGCTCCCTGCTCAGTTTCAGGCCCATTGCTGCAATCCCTCATCTGGCCACTACAGCGCTGTGCCTGGAGGGGCTGGAGAGCTGTCGGCCAATCGGACCGGCCGGCCGCTCACCAAGGCGGGTATTCTTCCCAAGTGAGAAAAGAAGTCCTGTGCTCTTCCTATCAATGCTCGTAACACACAAAATGTCACTGGGCCTGTCAGACACAGTGGGGACGTCAGACGCTCTCTCGTCATCCTAAATATTCAGGCCCATGTGATGTAGCTGCACCCACAGTGTTTTGCCAATTATAATTTCCCTACCTTTGGTGATGCCATCAGTTGCCCATGCCCGAGCTCTGGAATTCCCACCTTCTACCTCCCTATCCTCTCTTTAAGGCTCTCCTACAAATCAAACTTTTGGTCATAGCCTTAATAACAATCTTATGTGGCTTGGTTTGTTTTGTAGTGTTCCTACAGTGCAGCATATTGGGGCATATCATCATGTTAAAGGTACTATATAAATATACGATGCTGCAGTACAGAGGGAGCAGCAAAGTGAAAAAAGAAGAGAAATGAATAGATTTTATGCCCAGAATAGACCAAATCCCCATCTACCCGTGCACCACACTAGGCACCGACTTCCGTGTGGTTAGCTTTACTCCAGGACTGTTGCTGTAATATCCAGCTACCAATTCAATATTACGGCCTGCAGTGCTATCTGGTTCTCAGTAGCACCTTGCGGCCTGTGGCTGCCCATTCGCCTTGACCCTGCGTTGACCCTGCTTTAAATTCCATGACCATTATCAAGGCTATCTTTAACCTGCCTCAAGCGTAGCACTCTCACCCCTCAGTCATGAAGGTTCTGGCTTGGTGTCCCACCCCGGGGCCTGAGCAGAAAACTCGAGGCTGACCCTTGTGTAATGTACTCTGGGATAACACAGGCTGCAACTCGATGCAGCTTTGACCAAAAGATACTCCAGACTTTGAAGTAAGTTCAATGTGATTTATTGAACCATTAGCACAGTTCTCGATGAGTTCGACCCTCCTGCTAATCTTGCTATAGTAACTCAGTCTGACTAACCAGTCTGCTCTAAGCCACGTGGTGGGTGTGATGCTTCTGATCTGCCCCTGTCCTACTCTCGAAGTGTCGCCTGTGGAAAGAGACAGAACATGAGTGTAAGTGGCCTTATATATGGCTTGCATTATACCCCCTTGTGGTGGTGTCACCTCTGGGTGTCTTGACTGCCCATTGGTCGTGTCCTATGTGTTCATAAGCTGTATGCCTGCATGTCATGACGTCTCTGGTGCTCCCTCTAGTGTTTACTTAGTCGTAATGTATTTACAGTGATGCATATCACCACAACCCTCTGGTACAAGATGAAGGAGTGCTGCTCTGTCTTTTGGATGGGGACGTTAAACTGATGCCCGGGGCAGGATTCTCCGGTCCGCCAGCCACGTGTTTCTTGGCGGCGCGCCCTTCGCTGGTGGCGGGATTCTATGTTCCTGCCGCTTGTCAAATGGCATTTCCCATTGTAACTGCCTATGTCACGGGCGGTGTGCGCTGCCTGCGAATCACAACGATCAGAGAATCTCGGCCTCTGTCTGACTCTCTCAGGTGGATGTAAGTGGCCTTATTTTGAAGAAGAGCAGATGAGTTCTCCCCAGTGTCATGGAAACATTGGAACTAAGAGCAGGAGAAGGCCATTCGGCCCTTCTATATGATCATGGCTGATCCTCGATCTCAATGTCATATTCCTGCTTTCTCCCCACACCCCTTGATGCCATTAAAATCTAAAAAGAACTATCTTTTTCTTGAATGCATTCAGTGACATGGCCTCCATAGCAAGACATCTCCACTTCTGAACTCAAATCCTCTTGCAATGAAGGCCAACATACCATTTGCCTTCCTAATTACTCGCTGTACCTGCCTCTCCCCTTTCACTGACTGGTCTACAAGGACACCCAGAACCCTTTGTACATCCATGCTTCCCGATATATTACCATTTAAATAATACTCCACTTTTCTGTTTAGCGCACCAAAGTGTATAATAACTTCATCATTTAGCCGTGTTGAAGTTATACACATCTGTGTGGAAAAACAGAAAGGAGAGGAGTATCTAGATGAATGAAATGAAATGAAAATCGCTTATTGTCACAAGTGGGCTTCAAATGAAGTTACTGTGAAAAGCCCCGAGTCGCCACATTCCGGCGCCGGTTCGGGGAGGCTGGTACGGGAATTGAACCGTGCTGCTGGCCTGCCTTGGTCTGCTTTCAAAGCCAGCGATTTAGCCCTGTGCTAAAACAGCCCCTGTAGATGGTGATATATTGGGAAGTGCGGATGGACGAAGGAATCTGGGTATTCTTGTCCACCTATCCAATATTTGTTCCTTAACCAACATCACAACAAAAAATGACCTGATGTTTTGTGGGAGCTTGCTGTGCATAAATTGGTTTCCAATGTTATTAATGTGACTACATTTCCACACCTCTTGTCCTGTCCTCTTCAACTACCAGGTTCACACACCCCAGTAAATCATCTTTATCTTCAAAATCTCCGCATCCTTATCCCTGGTCTGGGAAATTTCTTGCCATACATTCTAGCTCATGGTGTCTATTCATTTTCGTTCTGGATTAATGCTTGGCTTCATTTTTTCAGAGGCTACTCTTTCAGTTATTACACCCACGCACTCTGATTCCTTTCTTCAAAGTCACATGAAGAAAGAACTACATATAATACAGAACTATGTTGGTTAAAATCATCACCACTTATCCTGGCTGCCTGTGCTATCTGTTCCATTTACATTTACGGAACAGCAACATTAATGGCTCATGTAATTTAAATATTCCATTCGCTGCCGTCATTTTCTTGTCTTTAATTTAAAGCAAAATAATGATAATGCCAGGGCACTGCCCAAGCATGGCCTCTCTACCCCTCTTGGGGTAATACTTACCTCTGTGCCCCCCAGAAGGATCCCCTCAACTGCCTCACGCCAGGCCAGATTTAGTGCAAATGACAGCAGCGCCGGGTCAAGATTCCATGAGGGGGGATAGGAGAGAATGCTAGAGTATTAAAATGAAATTCCAAAACTCGGTCACGCCTCAGTTGGAATTCTTCAGGGTCCACATTTGTGATCTTGCAACTGGCATTTTGGCTACTAAATCCGGCCCCACTCGTATTGACGGCATTGGACCTACATCTCTGGAACTTTGTGTTGCCCAGTCACAGACCCCCATCTTAGCACCTCAACAGAAATGGCAGCCTTATAAAAGAAGCTCGACTTGCTAATGTTGATGTGGAGAAAACGGCCTCAATGGTGTCGTGTTGGGTGTTCCGATACACAAATGAACCAACACGGTTATAGATGGTACAACTCTGTTTTATTGTCTTGTACAATTATAACTAATAACTGCTGGCTGAGGTTCGTGCTTTACCAGCTAACCTGTGGACCCAGCCCTTTCACTATCTTGGTGAGGCGCTCAGCACATGGTGTATGTCTGAGTGGCACGCTGTGAGCTCTGTGCTCTGAGCTGTCTCCTGGTAGAATGAGTGGGAACTGTGGTGTTCCCTGTTTTATAGTGCGTGTGCTCTCACTGGTGATTGGCTGCGATGTTGTGTGTGTGTTGGTTGGTCCAACTATCTGTCCATCAGTGTGTGTGTGAGATTGCACCATGATATGTTAATATGGATATCATGAGAAATGGGGCTTTTCATTGCAGTGTTAATGTAAGCTTACTTGTGACACTAGAGATTATTATTATTATTGCTGTTGGAAATGGCACAGTTACATTGATGCTGCAAAGGTTAAGGTGGATGCTGCTGGCTGCACTATAATGTAAATTTCATGCCAGCCTTCTCCTTTCTCTCTCCGTCACTGTCCCCTTTTGAGTCTGACGCCAGTCCATCCTCTCCTTATCTGCGTCTGGTGAAGGATATTTTGTTACCTCTCGAATGTGCCAGGTTGGGATTGTGCGTATTTTCTTTCTTCACACCTGTAAAGGTGCACTTTCACAAGACTTCATTAATGAACACAAAAGGTATTTATTAATAATAATTGTACAGCAGCCAGGGTGGCATGGCGGCACAGTGGTTAGCACTGCCGCCTCACGGCGTTGAGGACCCGGGTTTGATCCCTGCCCCGATCACTGACTGTGCGGAGTTTGCACATTCTCCCAGTGTCTGCTTGAGTTTCCTTCGGGTGCTCCGGTGTCCTCAAACAACCCAAAGGTTGTGCAGGGTAGGTGGATTGGCCACACTAAATTGCCCCTTAATTGGGAACATTTTTTTTGAATTAAAAAAAAAGAATTGTACAGCAACCTCATCGCCGTACCTAGCTCCCAAAATGTCTCTTTGCCGAAGGCGACTCCACTCCCTGGCGTAATCTCCGACTCTGAATCCCCACTTGTCACACTGACCATGTGACCATTACTCTGCTGTGTTGCCCCTAAAAGGATGAGCACCACAATGGCACTGTTCGGTCATCAGATGTCTCGATGTACCTGGGGTGGGCTTCTCTCAGCCCGGGGCCGGCCGGAGAATCAAAGAATCATAGAATTTACAGTGCAGAAGGAGGCCATTCGGCCCAACGAGTCTGCATTGGCTCTTGGAAAAGCACCCTACTCAAGCCCACACCTCCACCCGCCGATTCTTGGCCCGGGATAGTCCGAGCGGCTGTCGCAAAAAAGCTGAGTCCCGCCGGCGCCGTCCACACCTGCTCTCAGCCGGCGGGAACTCGCGTGGAAGGGTCGGGGGGCGGCCTGTAGGGGTGAGGGAGGGGGGCCCGACCCCGGGGAGGGCCTCCGATGTGGCCTGGCCCGCGATCGGGGCCCACCGATCGGCAGGCCGGCCTCTCTGGCTGGGGGCCTCCTTTCTTCTGCACCGGCCCCTGTAGCCCTGCACCATGTTGCGTCAGGGCCGGCGGGTTGGAAGAAGCCATTGCGCACGCGCGCGTTGGCACCGGTGCCACTGCACATGCGTGGATCCCGCGGCACCAAGTTGACACCGGGGTCGGCAGCTGGCGCGGAGTGAACCGCTCCAGTGCCGTGCTGACCCCCTATCGGGGCCAGAATTGCTCATCCTGAGGCCGCGTTGACGCCGTCGAGAAACGCGATGGCGTTTCCGACAGCATCGACACTTAGCCTCAGGATCACAGAATCCCGCCCCTGATCTTCCCCACCTACCCCGCCAACCCAAATGCTTGAACTGAGCTCAGAGTGTGGCAGTTGTAAGAAGATGGATGAGTTGAGTCCAGTTTTTTAAAAAAGAGTTAAGGATGCTCCTTGATTTTATGTGGGGGTACTATTTAAAATTTTTGAGAGAGAAGTTGAAGAAGCAATGGTCCCATGGGAAAGAGGGAAAAACAGACTGGTCTGATTCAAATAGGTTCAAAAGAAAGACCTGTGCCATGTTCATTCCTTGTTGCCATTGCATTTATCAACTGAGTGAGAGTGTCAGGTGTCATGTGAGTGTACCTTTAAGAATGGATGTTTATAAATGGGTGTGTATATAAATATCTGTAGTGAGAGAACCTTTGAGAAATGGGTGTTTACTACTGCAGTGATGTCAGAGAGTGGTTGGAGCTGGGCTGTCTGTCAGCTTTTTACTTTCGTTTTTGAGCAGGCTGCAGGCTGTGTTTTAGTTTAGTTTTCAGAGCTGGATAGCTGCAGTCACAGCCAGAAGGGATATGAATCTCTCTCTGTAATCTAAAGACCGTAAATCGAACCCGGTGATTTAAAACTTAAAACAGTAGTAACTTTAACCTGATGTGCTTCTGGTAAAAGGTGTTTTAACTCGTATGGATGTTACAAAGGAAAACTTAAAGGTTTACTTAGTGTTGTAGTCTTTGGGAGTTGTATTTGAATTAATGGTTGCTAAGATGTTCACTGTATGTTTTAAAAAGGTGAACTTGAGTTCATAGAATAAACATTGTTTTGCTTCAAAAAATACTTTTCCATTTCTGCTGTACCACACCTGTAGAGTGGGCCGTGTGCCCCCCATACCACAATCTAGTATAAAAGTTGTGGGTCAGGTGAACTCCATGATACACTTTGGGGTTCTCTAAACCCTGGGTCATAACAATGGTAATAATTTTAATGAGTGGGGTCTCGAGACCCGATTTTAACCTAACCCCCACAGTAAGGATAGGGTGACTTTGGGCATGGCCATTTGATTTACTCCCCATCGTAGTACTGACTCCAGGTCGAGTGCCGTCAATGCCAGGAGAAACACATCCTTGGCGATCAGTCACAGTCTTCCAATGGAGCTGCTTTTACATTGGTGTTGTTGTGGCCAGTTCCTGAAGCAGCAGTCTCTCAGGGGTTAGCGCAGTTGCTTCACAGCGCCAGGGTCCAAGGTTCGATTCCCGGCTTGGGTCACTGTCTGTGCAAAGTCTGCACATTCTCCCCGTGTCTGCGTGGGTTTCCTCCAGGTGCTCCGGTTTCCTCCCACAAGTCCTGAAAGACATGGGGCGGGATTCTCTCAGCCCCGCGCCGGGCCGGACAATCCCCGCGAACGGGCCACGCCGCCCCGATGCCGGCTCGGGATTCTCTGCAGTGCAGCGAATTGACGCCATTGGTGCTGGCGTGGTTGGTACGGCGCCGGTCGCGGGCCACTCTTCGCGGCAGGCCCGCCGATTCTCTGGCCCGGATTGACCAAGTGGCCGTAGGAAAGGAGCCGAGAACCGTCGGCGCCGTTCTAACCCGCTTTGGGCCGGCGGGACCTCGGCGTCTAAGGGTCGGCTGGCGGCCTGTTGGGGGGGGATTGGGGGTCCGGCCCCGGGGAGGGGGGGGGGGGGGGGGCCTCCAATGTGGCCTGGTCCACGATCGGGACCCACCGATCGGCGGGCCGGCCTCTGTGGCTGGAGGCCTCTTTTCCAACGTGCCGGCCCCTGTAGCCCTGCGCCATGTTGCGTCGGGGCCGGCACGTTGAAGGAGGCAACTGCGCATGCGCGTGTTGGCGCCGGCGCCACTGCGCATGTCCTCGCTCGCGCCGGGATCTGCAGCTGGAGCGGCGCAAACCGATCCAGCGCCGTGCTGGCCCCCTGTAGGGGGAGGCCCGTTCACGCCATTGTAAAACGCGATAGCGTTTCCGACGGCGTGGACACTCTGCCGCGGGATTGGAGAATCCTGCCCATGCTGTTCGGTAATTTGGACATTCTGAATTCTCCCTCTGTGTACCCGAACAGGCGCCGGAGTGTGGCGGCTAGGGGCTTTTCACAGTAACAGTAATATAAGCCTACTTGCGACAATAAAGCTAAGGAATAAAAAGTGGAAACGTGCCAGCGCTACGAGGGCATGCCTCTTTATCCCTGCATGAGCTTCAACAACACAGCACCCAGCAACACTGGGTTTGAGCCACTGTATGGATGCACTTTCAGAGACTCCATTAATGAACATAACCAAGGCTCTATTAACAAGAAACATCCAGCAGCTCAGGGGAGTTTCCACAGGTGAGTCCCGATTATTCGCACAGGCCCTGTGACTCTCACTCTGCTCTGTTGCCTTCAAAAGGACGATCATCACAGCCACGCAAACAGCAATCAGACATCCAACAAGATGATTCGCTGTGAGATTCTTTCATCGGGAAGGGAGGCATTTTGCTTTATTAATTGAAGGAAGCAGTGTTTTTTTTTTAATGGACCTTATGGAGATTAATGCAGCACATCAGCAATAAATGAAGTCAGAAGACCATACATCTCGTAACAAAGGAAAGCTATCAGTTGAACAAAGATTAACACCCCGTCTGTGGTGTTGGGTGTTCTAACACACAGAAGAGCCAACACAGTTGCATATGGTACAACACTTGTTTATTTAAACTTGCTATTTACAACTTGGTCTTTGCACTCTGCACGTGGGGGGCTCCCTGCTTGTGGTGTTTCAACAGCTCTTTCATGCTTCCTTCTCCCCAGACCTACTGACCTCCAGGTGTCGTGCTCGTGCTTTTTATGTGGTTGGTGTTCTTGTCTGTGATTGGTTGTGGTGTTGTGTACTCTGATTTGCCTGTTAGTGTGTCCATCATGATGTGTGTGTTTGAATATCATGACATCCCCCCTTTTTACAAAGATATGTGCCTACGTGGTAATAAATATGATCGTGACGTGAGTGCATCTAAGAGTGTGTGTGTGTCGTGTGCAGCATGTGTCTATGACGGAACTATGTACATGGGGCGATGTCGAGTGCGTCACATGAATCCAGTTGTACCATAACATAACAGAAATGCGAACGAGAGAAGAAGAAAAAAAATTTTGAACAGTTGTCCAGTCAGACGACATCTGGAACGATAAACAACAACAGGTTATCATGTAAAATTGTCCAACTTATTAAACATATGAACTGTATTATAAGTCCATTCTAATGGGTTTGCGACGAATTCGGGTTGACCGCCTTAAGGGTGGATCAAGAACCACCGGCTGCTGTGCAGGCATGGCCATGGGTGGCGATGGAAAGGGCGTGATGTGCGGCAGCTCCACAAAGTCATCCTCGGAAGCCTGTTGAGGATCTGGCGTGTTGTGTGGCTGTGAACGTGGAAGTCGGCGAAGGGCGCGCCGATTGCGGCGACGCACGGAACCATCCGGCATGCGAACCAGGAACGAGCGGGGAGCCACTTGTCGGAGGACTTCGGCCGGTGCTGACCAGCCACCATACGGTTGATGGACGCGTACTTTGTCTCCGGAGGACAGGGGGGGCAGGTCCGTCGCTCGTGTGTCGTACCGACCTTTCTGGCGATCACGCTGCAGTTGCATGTCCCGAAGAACCGCCTCATGGTCTGTTGTCGGTGCCAGGACGGAAGGTACCGTCGTCCTGAGGGAGCGACCCATTAGTAGCTGCGCTGGCGAGAGGCCCGTGGATAACGGGGCCGATCGATAGGCCAGCAAGGCAAGGTTAAAGTCCGATCCGGCATCAGCCGCCTTGCACAGGAGCCGCTTTGCGATGTGGACACCCTTTTCAGCCTTCCCGTTCGATTGTGGATGCAGAGGGCTGGATGTCACATGAGTGAAACCATATGCTGCGGCAAAGGACGACCATTCACGGCTGGCAAAACAAGGTCCATTGTCTGACATGACAGTCCTTGGAATGCCATGGCGAGCAAACGTTTCCTTGCAGGCCCCAATGACTGCGGACGACGTCAGATCATGGAGAGGCATGACTTCCGGGTAGTTTGAGAAGTAGTCTATAATAACAATGTAATCTCTGCCGAGCGCGTGAAATAGGTCAACACCCACCTTCGCCCAGGGGGACGTCACCATCTCGTGTGGTAGAAGTGTTTCCGGAGGTTGCGCCGGCTGAAACCTCTGACAGGTTGTGCAGTTGAGCACCATGTTGGCTATGTCTTCATTAATACCCGGCCAATATACCGCCGCCCGGGCCCTTCGTCTGCATTTTTCGACACCCAAGTGGCCTTCGTGTAGTTGACGAAGAATCATCTGGCGCACACTGTGTGGAATGACGATCCTATGCGATTTCATAAGGACCCCGTCTATATTGGTGAGATCATCTCGCACATTGTAAAACTGGGGGCACTGCCCTTTTAGCCACCCTTCCGTCATGTGGCGCATCACTCGCTGCAGCAGAGGGTCAGTCGCCGTCTCTGCGCGTATGTGGGCCAGACAAGGATCATCAGCTGGCATATTTGCTGCTGTCAGAGTCACGTGTGCCTCAATTTGACGCACGAACCCCTCCGCATCTGGTGGTGTGCTCACTGCTCGGGAAAGAGTGTCCGCCACTATGAGTTCCTTCCCCGGAGTGTAGATCAGTTCAAAATCGTACCTCCTGAGTTTGAGTAAGATGCGCTGGAGGCGAGGAGTCATGTCGTTCAGGTCTTTGTTAATGATGTTGACCAGGGGGCGGTGGTCAGTTTCGACCGTGAATCGTGGCAGGCCATACACATAGTCGTGGAACTTGTCCAGTCCAGTTAACAAGCCCAGGCATTCTTTTTCGATTTGCGCGTAGCGCTGTTCGGTAGGGGTCATGGCTCGTGAGGCATACGCAACCGGGGCCCATGATGACGTGCTGTCTTTTTGCAGGAGTACCGCTCCAATACCAGATTGGCTGGCGTCTGTTGAGATCTTTGTAGGGCGAGTCGCGTCAAAGAAGGCCAGCACTGGTGCCGTGACCAGTTTGTGCTTGAGCTCCTCCCATTCCTGCTGATGCGACTGGTGCCAGTTGAATTCCGTCGATTTTTTTACGAGATGGCGCATGTTTGTTGTATGAGAAGCCAGGTTGGGAATGAACTTCCCAAGGAAGTTGACCATGCCCAGGAATCTTAAGACAGCCTTCTTGTCAGCCGGTCGTGGCATGGCTGTGATGGCGCTAACCTTGTCTGCATCGGGACGGACCCCGGACCTTGAGATGTGGTCCCCGAGGAATTTCAGCTCCGTCTGGCCGAAAGCACACTTCGCACGGTTGAGACGCAGGCCATTTTGCCGTATGCGGGTGAAGACACGTCGAAGACGATGCATGTGTTCCTGCGGAGTGGTGGACCAAATGATGATATCGTCCACATATACACGTACCCCTTCGATGCCTTCCATCATCTGCTCCATAATGCGGTGGAATACTTCAGATGCCGAAATGATGCCGAATGGCATCCGGTTGTAGCAGAATCTGCCAAAAGGGGTGTTGAATGTGCATAGTCTTCGGCTGGCCGGGTCCAGTTGGATCTGCCAGAATCCTTTGGACGCATCCAATTTAGTGAATATGTTGGCTCGCGCCATCTCGCTGGTGAGGTCTTCTCGTTTTGGGATGGGATAGTGTTCCCGCATGATGTTGTTGTTCAGATCTTTTGGATCTATACATATACGGAGCTCGCCAGAGGGCTTCTTTACACAGACCATGGAGCTGACCCATGGCGTGGGCTCCGTGACCTTGGATAGGACCCCTTGGTCCTGAAGAATCTGCAGTTGTGCCTTGAGGCGGTCTTTGAGAGGCGCAGGAACCCTGCGAGGTGCGTGAACGACAGGGATGGCGTCCGGTCTGAGTCGAATCTTGTACGTGTGTGGCAATGTCCCCATGCCTTCAAAAACCTCCTGGTTGTGAGCGAGGAGGGAATGGAGATTCGCGTGGAACTCAGCATCCGGGAAGTCGGATATCTCATCTGGAGAGAGAGACATGATGCGCTGTACCAGGTGAAGGACCTTACACGCTTGTGCGCCCAGTAACGAGTCCTTTGATGAGCCCACAACTTCGAAGGGGAGTGTGGCCGTGTACCTCTTGTGAGTCACCTGTAGCTGGCAAGATCCTACGGACGGGATAACGTTCCCGTTATAGTCAACCATCTTAAGCCGGGATGGTGTGATGAGTGGTTTGACCTTCATGGCCTGGACTGCAGAGTAAGCAATCAGGTTGGCGGATGCGCCGGTGTCCAGACGGAAGGCGACGCGCGATCGGTTGACCGTCAGGGTGGCACACCACTCATCGTCTGGATTGATGGCATTGACCTTGTTGACATCAATGACGGCAACTCTGAAGTCATCCTGGTCATCTGCATCACTTAACTGGAAGTCTTGATGCGTGGGCTGGACGGTCCTGACTCGTGTGCGAGGTTGTCGAGGATACGCCGGATCCATGGGTTGAGCCGCACGACAGCGGGCTGCGTAGTGGCCTATCATGGCACATCTGTTGCACTGTTGGTATTTTGCAGGACATTGCCCTTTTAAGTGTAGACCTCCACACTTGCTGCACGTCATGACGTCACGGCGTTCGTTGCGCCACTGCGCATGCGCAGTGCGATCTTGCGGTGGGCGCGCCTGCGCAGTGCGTCCCTCGTTGTGGCCGTTATTCTTGGCGCGCACCTGCGCGGGAGACCGCGAAAAGCGCGGGAAGCGGCCGCTGTCGTCCGGGCCGTGGGGCGGGAAGAAATCGACGGCCTGGATGCGTTCAACGTCGTGGGCGGCCTGGCTTGCCGATTCGACGGCTGGGGACCCCCTCCGTGCCAACTCGGACGCCTGAAATCGGGCAAAACGGCAGGTCGCATTTTCATGGAGGACACAGGCTTCCACAGCAGACGCTAAGGTGAGGCTCTTTATTTTAAGAAGCTGCTGGCGTAGGCCACTGGAGGCAACGCCAAAAACAATCTGGTCCCTGATCATGGACTCTGTGGTGGTGCCGTAACCGCAGGACTGCGCTAGAATCCGGAGGTGCGTCAAAAAGGGTTGAAAAAGCTCCTCCTTACCTTGCAGGCGTTGCTGAAAGATGTATCTTTCGAAAGTTTCGTTTACTTCAGTTTGAAAGTGCTGGTCCATTTTGAGGATGACCGTGTCATATTTGGCCTGGTTTTCGCCTTCCTCGAACACCAGTGAATTAAAGACATCATTTGGGTGGGGGCCTGCGTAGAAGAGGAGCATTGCAATCTTCGAATCATCCGAGACATTCTGTTTTTCGGTGGCACGGATGTACAGGTCAAATCGCTGCCTGTAGAGCTTCCAGTTGGTGCCTAGGTTCCCCGTGACTTGCATCGGCTGCGGTTTGCCGGTGTGGTCCATGTCCAGAATGGCAGGTTGGTAGGCAGGTATCGATCCACTCCTGTACCATGTGGTGTTGGGTGTTCTAACACACAGAAGAGCCAACACAGTTGCATATGGTACAACACTTGTTTATTTAAACTTGCTATTTACAACTTGGTCTTTGCACTCTGCACGTGGGGGGCTCCCTGCTTGTGGTGTTTCAACAGCTCTTTCATGCTTCCTTCTCCCCAGACCTACTGACCTCCAGGTGTCGTGCTCGTGCTTTTTATGTGGTTGGTGTTCTTGTCTGTGATTGGTTGTGGTGTTGTGTACTCTGATTTGCCTGTTAGTGTGTCCATCATGATGTGTGTGTTTGAATATCATGACACCGTCCTCTCAATTCAAGGGATTTGTTTGGAATTTCCATGCATGCGCATCATGAGGAGTACTGAAAGTAGGATGTGTCCACATTAGGCGAGCAGCCTACCCCTGTATCTGATCAAGTCGGAGACATTCAATGAAAATAGGTGGAAGAGGTCACACATTGACAACAAAACATTAACATAAGACAGACAGAGTGGAGTCCTCGCTCTTAAAGAGATGCTGCAATTTGCCACTGTGACCATTGAGGTTAAAGATTACAGAACTTTAATATTGATTTATAAACTTTCACATAACATTGACTTTTCTGTCACTGTAGCTACTACTCCGTGGGGGTTTAATTGGTCAATGTCTTTTGTCAACTCGCCCGTTTTCATTCAGCCATTGGAGATAGAAATCAGTCTTTCTCTCTCTATCTTTCTCTCTGTCTCTCTCTTTCTGATGTGGGTTTCCAACTCTACAGGACTGTGATGGAATCGCCAGAATTAAATATTAATCTCCGTGACAGCTGCTGCGAGCAACCTGGGGGGATCAGTCCTCGGGTTATTAAAGGGTAATTGTTCAAAGGAAATGAAAGAAAATCAGTGTTGCTAGTTTTCGTATGCTGCTAGTATTGGAGATGGCACACTGGGCTAAATCGCTGGCTTTGAAAGCAGACCAAGGCAGGCCAGCAGCATGGTTCGATTCCCGTACCAGCCTCCCCGAACAGGCGCCGGAATGTGGCGACGAGGGGCTTTTCACAGTAACTTCCTTTGAAGCCTACTTGTGACAATAAGCGATTCTCATTTCATTTCATTTAATTTCATGTTTGATGGGGTGGGGCGGTTCGATGTGATGAAACCTCCAGGAATAAGTTCAACCCGAGTTGGTAACTAAAACTGAGCTTGAGTGTCAATAAATCTGTCTTATCTCAATGCTCCAGCGAGGCCTTGATTTTAAACTTGCTATCCATTTTTTTTCAAGTTCCTATTGGCCTCATCTCTCCATACCTCAGTTACTAATAATCTTTATTAGTGTCACAAGTAGGCTTACATTAACACTGCAATGAAGTTACTGTGAAAAACCCCTAGCCGCCACACTCCGGCGCCTGTTCGGGTACACTGAGGGAGAATTCAGAATGTCCAATTCTGTCCAAGCACGTCTTTCGGGACTTGTGGGAGGAAACTGGTGCACCCGGAGGAAACCCACGCAGACACGGGGAGAATGTGCAGACTCTGTACAGACAGTGACCCGAGCTGGGAATCGACCCTGGGAACCTGGCGCTGTGAAGCAACAGTGCTAACCACTGTGCTACCGTGCCGGCAGTCCAAAGCTCCACCTCCCTCTCACCTTTTAAACCTACGGGGTGGGGAGGGGGGAGGGGGAGGGGGGAGTGCAGGGGGGAGGAGTTAGGCCTCCACTTTTAAACCTACATGGGGCATATTCCGATGGCCGAGGTGGCATGCCATTGGCTGTCGGCGGGATCTTACGGTCCCGCCACTGGCAACCTGTTTCCCTGTTGTGCGCACCCTCCGCCGGCGGGACTGGACGACCTTGCCCGCGAGAGCAGCAGAAACTCTGCCCTACCTCGCTGACCAAGCTTTAGTCCACCTGGTCCACTATCTCCTCACATGGCTCAGTGCCTTTGACGGGTAAGATCCCCATGAAGTGCTGTTACTGTGTCAAAAGTGCCACACGAATGAAAGTAGTTGTTGTAGTCTGGCCGCCGGTATTTGTTGCTTTTCTGTCCTTGGGACGAGAGAACTGTTTCACAAATGTAAATACATGCAGCCAGCACATGTGTGTCACTGCTGTAGACTGCAGAGTACAAATTAGCAAATATAAAAGTGCCTCCGAAGGTGGTGAGTATTTCACAGCACATTTCTCCTTTGATTTATGGGATAGAAATTGTTCCAGCATCGACTACAAGGACATATGGCATCCATGACTGGTTTTTTGAAGTAAATGTTTCCTGGTACTCCTCCACTTCCCAGGCTGGTGGATCACACAGACTGTGGTCCAGCTTCAGCAGTACTGGCAACCCTCCAGTAGCATGGGAGTGCGGTTCCAAAACAAAGTCAGGAGCAGCCCAACGCCGGCAGTGTGAGCCAGATATGAGGCAGCGAAGTTGGGCCAAGCATTCAGGGAACGTACCTTTCGACATCCAGGCCTTTGAAAAGGAGTGGGGAGGGTGGAGAGAGAGATTGAAACCCTGCCTGGCGGAAGACAAGTGGAAAGTTAAAATGACCACTGTGGCTTGTGCTATCTTATCCCAATGTCTTCCTCCTCCCCGTAGTTCGGCTTTTAACCCTCTTCAGGGTAGATGAGTGGCTACATCCACTGGAAATTCTGTGACACCGTTGAATATGGGGATCAGTCCCCCCATAACTCGATGCCTGAATGGGGAAACTTGTGATTTTCCCACCAGTCCAACCTGGTGACAAGTGAATCTGGGTCAGGCTGATGCACAGAGATGTGCTTTCCTTCTAAGCTTCCTTTCTAAGTGGCAGCATGGGAGCATAGTGGTTAGCACAGTTGCTTCCCAGCTCCAGGGTCCCAGGTTCGATTCCCGGCTGGGTGACTGTGTGGAGTCTGCACGTTCTCCCCGTGTGTGCGTGGGTTTCCTCCGGGTGCTCCGGTTTCCTCCCACAGTACAAGAATGTGCGGGTTAGGTGGATTGGCCATGCTTAATTGCCCTTAGTGTCCACAAAATGTCAAGTGGGGGTTACTGGGTTACGGGGATAGGATAGTTACGTGGGCTTCAGTAGGGTGCTCTTTGTAAGGGCCGGTGCAGACTCGATGGGCCAAATGGCCTCCTTCTGCACTGTAAATTCCATGATTCTATGATTCCCCACCAGCCAAGAGGTAGGAAACGTCGGGCCTCTTTTACACAGAGCTTTCCCCGCCCTCCCAACTGCCCCCCCCCCCCCAATTTACTCCATATTCTCTTTGTCTTCCCGACATGACTTGCTGCTCAGCCCAAAAACCCTCCTCCTGCCAGTCAGCTAGAGCTTCCCGCCAGATTCTGTGGATCGAAAGTGGGCCTGTTGAGTCCCATGAAGGCCCCCGGCGTAAACCCTTCACCCTGAGGAGGCGGCATCCTCGAATCAAGGGACAGCTGAGTACAGGAAGAAAGTGAGGGAATAGGCATGGAGGAGGAGTGAGGGAACTGAGGCCTGGAATTCTCTCCTCATCATTTTTAAAAAATAAACTTGTACCCAATTATTTCTTTTCTCCAATTCAGGGCAATTTAGCGTGGCCAATCCACCTAATCTGCACATCTTAGGGCTGTGGGGGTGAAACCCACGCAGACATGGGAAGAATGTGCAAACTCCACACGGACAGTGACCCAGGGCCAGGATTTGAACCCGGGTCCTCAGCGCCGCAGTCCCATTGCTAGCCACTGCGCCAAATGCCACCCTTATCTCTCCTCAATAATGCCAAGGAATGAAGTTTGTAACAAACTCTTTTGCCCTTTATTGTAACGGAGGAATTCACCAAGAGGATTCAAACAGCAAGAAGAAGACGTCAGACGAAAGGCCCTCTGTCGCAAAGCACCAATGCCTTATTTTATTTGCATGTCAAGGTGTCTACAGCTAATGACAGCAAAGGCACTTGTGATTTTGAAATGACTGTTCAGCCATACACATCATTCTTGCATTTTTCTCTGACTGCCTTGCCCACCCTGCAGGCTCTGTTCATATTAACAACATTGATTTTGTCATTTAAAAGTCGTGGAGATAAAGAGGGACTCCCGTCCGCACCAGGAAACGTCTCTCCCAAACCCTCCTGACCCAGTGAGAAGGAAGGGGGGAAAAAAAGAGGAGAAGGGGGAAAAATAAAAGTAAATAAATAAAGAGACAAGGAAAGAGAGAAAGGAAGGAAGGGAGGAAGGTAACCAACCAAAACACCCCCCCCCCCAACAAAAAACAAAGGGAAACCCGAAGCCCGAGGCAGACCCAGCGAGAGTAGAGAAGCGGGGGAAGTGAGAGCAACCGCAGGGGAAGGAGCAGCAGCGGGGAAAGAAAGAGAGACAGCCAGATGGCTGGAGGAAAGAAAAACATCAAGGTGAAGGGGCAGCGAGACGCAAGCAGCAGCAGCAGCGAGGGTAAGGTGCATGAGCGGCGGACGTGCAGGCAGGCGGCCCCACAAGACGAGACTGAGGTACAGGCGAGCCTGAAAGGGAAAACGATGGCGGACCAAGCAGTGGAGCATGAGCAGAACGCAGCGACCAGCATAAAGGAGGCGCTCTGGTCGGAGCTCCAAGCAATGATGAAGGAGACGGTGCACAAAATGCGGCAGACCATCAAAGGCCTGGAAAGGGAAGTGAAGGAGCAGGAAAAAACAATTCTGGAGTTGGAGAGGGCCGCCTCGGGCCAGAGCGACAGGGTGATAACCCTACAAGCCGAAGTCAAAAGGTCAGTAACGGCCCAGGGGAGCCTAAGAGGGAAAGTGGAGGACCAGGAAAATAGGTCCAGACAGCAGAACATTAAGATAGTGGGTCTGCCAGAGGGGATAGAGGGCAGAGACCCAACAGGCTACATCACCCAAATGATGGACAAGCTAGTGGGAAAAGAGGTATTCCCAAACCCACTGGAAATAGACAGGGCGCTCCGACCCAAGCCCAAAGCCGGGGACCAGCCCAGAGCAATTATTGCGAAGCTGCACCGGTTCCAAAGCCGGGAGAGAATCCTAAAGTGGGCCCTGTTGTGTTGGGCGCTCTGGATCCGCGGAACACATACAGGTCACCAACACTTGAAATAATGCAACACTATTTTATTGAGTCATTAACTGTTTAATATACTCTCACTGTGGGTTAACACAATACTAGCTTTAACTAAAGACCTTTGCCTTGTCCTAACCAGTCGATGCACTCAGCACATGGTGAATGTCTGTGCTGCAGGCTGTGAGCTCTGTCCTACTAGGAGGCTGCAACTCGAATGAGCGGGAACTCTGATGCCCATTGTCTTTATAGTGCGTGTGCTCTAGCTGGTGATTGGTTGCGGTGTTGTGTATGTTGATTGGTCCCACTGTGTGTCCATCAGTGTGTGTGTCTGCACCATGATATACTGGTGTACATTATGACATCCCCCTTTAATAAAAGAATGTACATGTGTGGCAATAAATAGTGTATGGTGAGAATGTCCCCAACTACGTGTGTGCGAAAGACATATTTACAGGACCATGTACATGAGAACTAAGCTATTTACATGGGAAGGTGCCTGGTGCAGAAAAACAGTATGCAACAAGAATAATGAGACGAACACTATATACAAACCATGTAGACGATCAAACGGAAGAACAGAACAATTCAGAAAGTCTATAAGTCCACAAAGTTCACAAATTAAGTCTCTGAGGTGGGCGACGAATTCTGGTTGACCGCCTCAAGGGTGGGTCGGGAGCCGCCGGCTGAGGAGCGGGCTGGACTGCGTCAGAGTGAGGAGGATGCAGAGTGACCGGAATCTCTGCATAGTCAATGGCAGGGTCAGCAGGAGGGCGAGGCGATAGTGGAGAATCACGTAGCGAGCGTGGAACGAGACGAAAGGCGCGTCGATTGCGGTGCCAACTGAAGCCATCCGGTAGATGAACCAGGAACGAACGGGGGGCCACCTGCCAAAGGACAACAGCGGTTGCAGACCAGCCATCATCCGGAAGATGGATGCGGACGTTGTCATCTGGAGCCAGAGCAAGGAGATCAGCTGCACGGGAGTCATGAGCCGCCTTGTGCTGTGCACGAAACAGCTGCATCCATCGAAGGAACGGAACGCGGTCGAGGTCTGGGACATGGATGGACGGCACCGTCGTCCTCAGGGTACGACCCATGAGCAATTGGGCTGGCGACAGGCCAGTGGACAGTGGGGCGGAGCGATAGGCCAGCAAGGCGAGGTAGAAATTGGACCCAGCATCGGCAGCCTTGCAGAGGAGCCGTTTGACTATATGGACTCCCTTCTCCGATTTGCCGTTGGATTGGGGGTACAGGGGACTGGATGTCACATGTGCAAAATTGTACCACCTGGCAAAGTTGGACCATTCCTGGCTTGCGAAGCAGGGGCCATTGTCCGACATAACCGTGAGTGGGATGCCGTGTCGAGCAAAGGTGTCCTTACATGCACGGATGACTGCAGACGATGTGATATCGTGCAACCGTATCCCCTCCGGGTAATTTGAAAAGTAGTCCACGATGAGGACATAGTCTCTACCCAGCACGTGGAACAGGTCGATGCCCACCTTGGCCAACTCATGGGGCTGCAGGGTCTCACGTGGTTGGGCCGTCTGGAAGCGCTGACAAGTGGGGCAGTTGAGCACTGTGTTGGCTATGTCTTCATTAATGCCGGGCCAGTACACTGCCTCTTGGGGCCGTCGGAGGCACTTTTCCACGCCAAGATGGCTCTCGTGTAGTTGTTCCAGGACAAGCTGGCGCATGCTATGCGGGATGACAATGCGGTCCAGTTTCAGAAGAACCCCGTCTACTACCGCCAGATCATCTCTGACATTATAGAACTGAGAGCATTGGCCCTTGAGCCACCCGTCCATTAGGTGGCGCATGACACGCTGTAGCAAAGGGTCAGCCGCCGTCTCGCGGCAAATTTGGACGAGGCGTTCATCCGTGGCAGGTAGATTGGAGGCCACGAAGGCCACATGGGCGTCAACCTGGCAGACGAATCCCGCTGGGTCACATGGAGTGTTGACTGCCCTGGAGAGAGCGTCAGCAATGATGAGGTCTTTGCCTGGGGTGTATACCAGCTGGAAGTCATATCGCCGGAGCTTGAGAAGAATACGCTGGAGGCGAGGCGTCATGTCGTTCAAGTCTTTCTGTATTATATTGACCAGCGGGTGATGGTCGGTCTCGACGGTGAATTGAGGAAGTCCGTAGACATAATCGTGAAACTTAACAACACCGGTCAGAAGGCCCAGGCATTCCTTTCCTTTCTGCGCTTAGCGCTGCTCCGTGGGGGTCATGGCGCGTGACGCATATGCAACGCGGGCCCATGATGAGGCCCCATCACATTGCAGGAGCACTGCCCCAATGCCGGATTGGCTGGCATCGGTCGAAATTTTGGTCTCTTTTGCTGGATCAAAGAAAGCGAAGACCGGGGCCGTGGTCAGATTTGTTTTGAGTTCTCTCCATTTGCGCTCGTGGGCAGCGAGCCATTGGAAGTCTGTCGTCTTCCTGACCAGGTTCCTGAGAGCCGTGGTATGAGAGACGAGGTTCGGGATGAACTTCCCTAAAAAATTGACCATGCCCAGAAATCGGAGGACCGCCTTCTTGTCCTCTGGCGTTTTCACGGCTGTGATAGCAGTCACCTTGTCCGCATCCAGCCGCACACCCAACTGGGAGATGTGGTCCCCGAGGAACTTGAGTTCCGTCTGACCAAAGGAGCATTTGGCCCTGTTGAGGCATTGGCCCTGCTCACGTATACCTTTGAATACGTGCTGGAGGCGACTGACCCTGCGGGGTGGTGGACCAAATGATTATGTCGTCGACATAGACGCGAACACCTTCAATGCCTTCCATCATTTGTTCCATAATCCTATGGAACACTTCTGAAGCAGATATGATCCCAAACGGCATCCTGTTGTAACAATATCTTCCAAAAAGGGCGTTAAATGTGCAGAGTTTCCTGCTGGAGTTATCGAGCTGGATTTGCCAGAATCCTTTTGAGGCGTCGAGTTTGGTGAAGAGCTTGGCGCGAGCCATCTCACATGTGATCTCTTCGCGCTTGGGAATTGGATAATGCTCCCTCATGATATTGCGATTTAGATCCTTGGGATCAATGCAAATTCTCAATTCGCCGGAAGGCTTTTTTACACATACCATGGAACTGACCCAGTCGGTCGGTTCCATGACTTTGGAAATCACTCCTTGGTTCTGGAGGTCCTGCAGCTGCTGCTTGAGGCAGTCCGTAAGGGGTGCTGGGACACTGCGAGGTGCGTTCACCACAGGCGTGGCATTCGGTTTCAATAAAATCTTGTAGCTGTACGGGAGCGTGCCCATGCCGTCAAAGACGTCGTGGTACTGGTTCATGATGGCGTCGAGCTGTGCCCTGAAGTCAGTGTCCTGAAAGCAGAAACGTCAGCAGGAGAGAGAGAGTGAACTCTCTGAACTAGGTTCAACAGCTTGCATGCCTGCCCGCCAAGCAGGGAGGCTTTCGAGGAGTCCACGATTTCAAAGGGAAGGATGGCTTAGCGTGACCTGTGCGTCACTTCAAGTTGGCATGAGCCACTGGCAGCAATAGCATTGCCATTATAATCTAATAGCTGGCAGACTGATGCAGGATGGCTGGTTTAACCCGAAGACTTTGGAGGTCAGACCGCGCAATGCGATTGGCGGAGGCACCAGTGTCCAGGCGGAATCGTATTTGTGACCAGTTGACCGTAAGGGTGGCACACCACTCATCGTCCGGATGGATGCTGGATACCGATAGAGGCTGGATTCTTTGCTTCGGGGACACCCTGTTTTTTGTAATGATACCGACTCGAAAAGGCACCTTCGGGTCCTCGGTGTCAATATCGGGTAGCAGGTCCGAATCGGACTCGGTGACTGTGGGTTGAATGGCCCGGACATTCCTACGAGGCTGGCTGGAGCGACGAGAGTTGGCAGGCTGAGCTGATCTGCATAAAGCAGCATAGTGGCCAAGTTTGCCACATCGCAGGCATCGTCGGGATTTGGCAGGACATTGCCGCTTTAAGTGGGCGAAGCCACAGTTGCCGTACGTTGTTGCATCAGTACGTTTGCTGCGCCACCGCGCATGCATGGTGCGGTCGTACATGGTGCGCGCCTGCGCAGTACGTTCGGCGACGTCTCCGTCCCCTCGTTCGGTCCACACAAGCGCGGGAGTCTGCGAAAAGCGCGCAAAATGGCCCCCCTCATCCTGGCTGAGGCCCTGGAGTTGTTCGAATGCTTGGACCCGTTCTGCTTCGTGGGGACCTTGCCGCGCCGTTTCAGCCGCTTGGATGTGGGAATACCGACTAGTGGCGTGTTCATGTAGCACGCAGGTCTCGATGGCGGTCGCTAGGGTCGATGGCAATCGCCGGAAGGCATTTTTACACATACCATGGAACTGACCCAGTCGGTTGGTTCTGTGACTCTGGAAAACACTCCTTGGTCCTGGAGGTCCTGCAGCTGCTGTTTGAGGCGGTCCTTAAGGGGTGCTGGGACCCTGCGAGGTGCGTGCACCACAGGGGTGGCATTCTGTTTCAATAAGGTCTTGTAGGTATATGGGAGCGTGCCTATGCCTTCGAAGACATCGTGGTGCTGGTTGACGATGGTGTCGGGTTGCGCCCTGAAGTCAGTGTCCTGAAAGGCAGACGTGTCGTCAAAAGGAAGGATGGCTTTGCGTGACCTGTGCGTCACTTCAGGCTGGCACAAACCGCTGGCATCAATGGCATTGCCATTGTAATCCAATAGCTGGCAGGCTGATGGAAGGATGGCTGGTTTGACACAAAGGCTTTGGAAGTCAGACCGCGCAATGAGATTGGCGGAGGCACCAGTGTCCAGGCGGAATCGTATTTGGGACCGGTTGACCGTCAGGGTGGCACACCACTCATCGCCTGGATCGATGCTGTATACCGATAGCAGCTGGTGTCTTTGCTTCGGGGACACCCTGTTTTTTGTCACGATACCGACTCGAAAAGGCGCCTCCGGGTCCTCAGTGTCACTGCTGTGTGGGAGGACCGCATCGGACTTGGTGGCCGTGGGTTGAATTGCCCAGACATTCCTGCGAGGCTGGCTGAAGCGATATGAATTGGCAGGCTGAGCTGCTCGGCATAAGGCAGCATAGTGGCCAAGTCTGCCACATCTTCGGCATTGCCGAGATTTGGCAGGGCATTGCCGTTTTAAATGGGCGGAGCCACAGTTGCTGCACGTCGTAGTGTCAGCACGTTCGCTGCTCCACCGCGCATGCGCGGTGTGGTCGTGCGGGTGCGCGCCTGCGCATTACGTTCTTCGACGTCGCCGTCCCCTCGTTTGGTGCGCACAAGCGCGGGAGTCCGCGAAATGGCCGCCCTCATCCAGGCTGAGGCCCTGGAGTTGCTCAATTGCTTGGACCCGTTCCGCCTCGTGGGGACCTTGCCGCGCCATTTCAGCCGCTTGGATGTGGGAATATCGACTCGTGGCGTTTTTGTGACGTACGCACCTGCGCAGTCGGGTTGCCAGGCTCGTCGTCCACTCGGTCATGGCACGCATGCGCAGGGACCCGGGAAAAGCGCGCGAAACGGCCACTCTCCTCGATGCTCAGGCCCTGCATTTGTGCAATGGCCTGCACCCATTCCGCCTCGTGGGAAGCCAGCTTCGCAGTTTCTGCCGCCCTGATGTGGGAGTAACGATTCTTAGCATGCTCATGGACAACGCACGTCTCGATAGAGACAGAGAGGGTCAACTGTTTGACTTTCAGGAGCTGCTGCTGAAGGGAGTCGGAGTGGACCCCGAAAACGATCTGATCCCGGGTCATGGAACCAGCCGTCGACTCATAGTTACATCTCTGCGCTAGGATGCGGAGATGGGTGACGAAGGACTGAAAAGGTTCATCCTTACCCTGAAGCCTCTACTGGAAAACGTACCGTTCAAAGCTCTCATTCACCTCAATGTCGCAGTGGCTGTCAACCTTCAGCAGGACTGTTTTGAATTTCGTCTTGTCTTCGCCGTCAGCGAACGTGAGGGAGTTGTAGATGTGGATGGCGTGGTCCCCCGCGGTGGAGAGAAATAGCGCGATCTTCCTGGCATCCGATGCTGCTTTGAGGTCGGAGGCCTCGATGTACCAGAGGAACTTCTGCTTGAAGAGCTTCAAATTTGCGCCGAGGTTGCCAGAGATGCGGAGCGGAGGAGGAGGCTGGATGTTTTCCATGTCACCGGATGGCTGCTTGCTGGTCAATGCTGATTCACTTGAGGTAGGTCCGTCAAGATCAGTATCACTCCGTGGTACCATGGGCTGTTAGGCAGGTCGGTTCGGTGTGGACTGCACTTGATGCAGCGATGCGAGAAACAGACCTCGAGCACTGTAGAAGATCCAACACGGTTTTATTGAACGTTAGAACTGACATACATATTTAACTGTGGGCCAACACTATACTGAATGGACTGGAGACCTTGTACTAGCCTGACCAGGGGCAGCACGGTAGCACAGTGGTTAGCACAATTGCTTCACAGCTCCAGGGTCCCAGGTTCACTTCCCGGCTTGGGTCACTGTCTGTGCGGAGTCTGCACGTTCTCCCCGTGTGTGCGTGGGTTTCCTCCGGGTGCTCCGGTTTCCTCCCACAGTCCAAAGATGTGCAGGTTAGGTGAATTGGCCATGATAAATTGCCCTTAGTGTCCAAAATTGCCCTTTGTGTCGGGTGGGGCTACTGGGTGATGGGGTGGAGGAGTGGGCTTGGGTGGGGTGCTCTTTCCAGGAGCCGGTACAGACTCGATGGGCCGAATGGCCTCCTTCTGCACTGTAAATTCTATGATCTATGATCGATGAGCTACCACATGGTGTTTGCACTTGCTAGCTCGTGGACTCTGACTGTCTCAGTGGCTGGGTCCAGAGAGAGCGGGAAACCTAGTGCCCTCTGGCTTTATAGTGGTAGTGCCCTGTCTGGTGATTGGCTGCACTGTGCTGTGCGTTTACTGGTCATCCTGTATGTCAATCACTGCCTGTCTGCACTTCATTATATACATGCGTGGATATCATGACATGGAGTTTGCACATTCTCCCTGTGTCTGCGTGGGTTTCACCCCCACAACCCAAAGATATGCAGGTTAGGTGAATTGGCCATGCTAAATTGCCCCTTAATTGGGAAAAAATTATTGGGTACTCTAAAGTTTAAAAAAAAACAACCGTCACTGCTCATCAGTTGCCCTACCTTTTAGCCTTCCTGCCCACTCTATTTGGACCAAACTTGTCCTCATGCCTATGTAATTTCCTTTGTATAATTCCAGAACACGAGTGTGGGCTCTATTTCTCACCCCCAAACTGAATTTTCATTTCTACCATACTATGGTCTCTACTCCCTTGTGGACCCTTAACTGTGAGGTCATTAATTAATCCCTCCTCATTACATAATACCAGATATCAAGTAGCCTGCTCCCTGTTTGGCTCCCCAACGTACTGTTCCAGGAAACTATCTCTAATACATTCAGTGAACTCTCCCTCCAGGCTACCCTTGCCAATTTGGTTCTTCCAGTCTACGGGCATATTAAAATCACCCATTATTATTGCCGTACCTTTCTTACAAGCCCCCAGTATTTCCTGGTTTATACTGTGCCCCATTATAGAACTACTGTTTGGGGACCTATGGATTATTCCTACCGAGGACATCTTCGCCGGCCTAGCCCCTAAAGGTGCGGGGGTGAGATTCTCCGACCCCCCCGCCGGGTCTGAGAATCACCAGGGGGCGGCGTGAATCCCGCCCCCGCCGGCCGGCGAATTCTCCAGCCCCGGAGAATTGGCGGGGGCGGGAATCGCGCCGCCCCGGTCGGCGGCCGCTCGCTGCAGCCCCCCCGGCGATTCTCCGACCCGCAATGGGCCGAAGTCCCGCCCGTTCTATGCAGGTCCCGCTGGCGTAAATTGGACTAGGTCCCTTACCGGCGGGACCAGGCGGCGCGGGCGGGCTCCAGGGTCCTGGGGGGGGGTGCGGGGCAATCTGGCCCCGGGGGTGCCCCCACTGTGGCCTGGCCCACGATCGGGGCCCACCGATACGCGGGCGGGCCTGTGCCGTGGGGGCACTCTTTTCCAACGCTCCGGCCGTATAGGCGTCCGCGATGGCCGGCGCGAAGGTGAACCCCCCCCTGCGCATGCACGGGGATGATGTCAACAGTCGCTGACGCTCCCTCGCATACGCGGACCCGTGCCGGCCGGAGGCGTCCCTTCGGCCCCGGCTGGCGTGGCGCCAAAGGCCTTTCATGCTGGCTGGCGGGGCGCAAACAACTCCGCCGCCGGCCTAGCCCCTGAAGGTGCGGAGGATTCCGCACCTTTGGGACGGCCCGACGCCGGAGAGGTTCACGCCACTCCATCCCGCCGGGACCCTCCGCCCCGCTGGGTACGGGAGAATCCCACCCATGATCTCCAGTGCTTATGTCATTTCTCATTCCAGCACTGATCCCTGTCCTCACCAGCAGGGCTGCACCATCTCCTTTTCCTTTCAGTTTATCTTTCCAAAATACTGCGTACCCTTGGATATTCAATTCCCAGATCGGTCTCCCTGTAACCACGCTTCAGTAACTCCCATCAAATCATAACCTTTTGTTTCTATTTGCGCTGTTATCTCATTAAGTTTGTTCCAAATGCTTCTTGCATTTAGATACAAAGCTTTTAAATTTGTTTTCATGTTAAATTTCCCTAATTTTTCTGATAACTATCCGCCACATCGCAAACGTGTACTCTTACCTCTTCCTTTAAATTGGGTTTTCTACTCCCCCCCCCCCCCCGTTATTTAGTTTAAAGTCCTATCTACAGCCTGAGTTACGCGATTCACTAGGATTCTGTTCCCAGCATGTTGCAGGTGAAGACCGTCCCGTCGGAGCAGCTCCCCACTTCCCCAGCATTGGTGCCAATGTCCCATGAATTCAAACTCATTCCTCCCACACCAATCTTTGAGCCACACCAATCTTTGCCTCCTTAATCTTATTGACTCTGTACCAATTAGCTGGTGACTCAGGTAGTAATCCGGAGATTATTATCTTTTTGGTTCTGCTTTTTAAATGAGCCCCTAGCTGTTCATACTCCCTTAGCAGAACCTGTGTTCCTGTTCTACCTATGTTGTTGTTACCTGCGTGGACCACGACAACTGGATCTTTACCCTCCCAATCCAAGTTCCTCTGCAGCCTAGAACCCGAACCCGAACACCACGCAGGCAACACAATCTACGGGATTCTCGATCCTGGTATGGAGAACAGTGACCATATCCCTAACTATACTATCCCCAATTATGACTACATTTCTTTTCTCTCCCTCCCCCCCCACTTGAACGGCTCCATGGTGCAGTGGTTAGTTCATTCATCCTCCCTGCAGTCCCCGTTCCCGACCACACAGGGAACAAGAATCTCAAACCTGTTGGACAGGGATAAATGCTGAGCTCCTGCAACCCTACCACCTGGATCCCTCTACCTGCCTCACTCGCAGCCACACCCTCCTGTCCCTGACCACTGGCGGAATTCAAGGAATTTAATCTAAGGGGTGTGGCTGCCTCCTGGAACACAGTGTCCAGGTATCTCTCCCCCCTCCCTGATGTGCCGCTGCGTCCGAAGCTCAGAATCCAGCTCATCAGCTCTGAGCCAGAGTTCCTCAAGCAAGGAACACTTACTGCAGACCTGCTCACTGGGAACCACAATGGGGTCCACCAGCTCCCACATCATGCATGAAGAACATCCATCCATCACCTGACCCTCCATCTCTATTTCATTTAATTTGATTTTAAACCCTAATTTTTTATTTCATAAACGTTTGTTTTTTGTATCTCTCCTTATTAGCTTTGTCTGAAAGCAATTTATAACCAGTAATTTAAAGTGGGTTTTCAAATTTAACACAGCTTCCCTATTAGGCAATCAAAGCGGCACGGTAGCACAGTGGTTAGCACTGTTGTTTCACAGCGCCAGGGACCTGGGTTCGATTCCCAGCTTGGGTCACTGACTGGGAGGAGTCGGCACGTTCTCTCCGTGTCTGCGTGGATTTCCTCCGGGTGCTCCGGTTTCCTCCACAAATTCCCAAAGGACGTGGTTGTTTGGTAATTTGGACATTCTGAATTCTCCCTCAGTGTACCCGAACAGGCGCCGGAATGTAGCGATGAATGGATTTTCACAGTAACTTCATTGCAGTATTAATGTAAGCTTACTTGTGACAATAATAAAGATTATTATGAACATAGCCTTCCTGTGACGTCACTTTCAGTTTTTGTACCCAGTCCCCAGTTGGAACAGTTTCAGTGAATCAGAGAGAGAGTGAGAGAGAGAGTCCTGTCTTACCTTCCCGAGCTGCTCTCTGTTTATTTACCGATCAGCTGCTCTCCTTTCGGCTCCTGGGGCGGGATTCTCCACCACCCCCCCGCCGGGTCAGAGAATCGCCGGGGGCTGGCGTGAATTCCGCCTCCGCTGGTTGCCGAATTCTCCTGCACCGGATATTCGGCGGGGGCGGGAATTGCGCCGCGCCGAGCCCTGCCCGGCGATTCTCCAGCCCGCGATGGGCCGAAGTCCCGCTGCAGTCATGCCTGTGCCGCCGGCGAGAATTAGGCCATCTCTCGCGGGTGGGCTCTGGGATTCTGGGGGGGGGGGCGCGGGGCGATCTGGCCCCGGGGGGTGCCCAAACGGTATCCTGGCCCGCGATTGGGGCCCACCGATCCGTGGGCGGGCCTGTGCCGTGGGGGCACTCTTTTCCCTCCGCCTCGGCCACAGCCTCCGCGATGGCCGACGCATAAGAGACACCCCCTGTGCATGCGTGGGGATGACGTCAGCAGCCGCTGACACTTCCACGCATGCACGGACTTCCGCCGCCTGGCGAAGTCCTTTCGGCCCCGGCTGGTGTGGTGCCAAAGGACTTTCCCGCCGGCTGGTGGTGCGCCAACCACTCCGGCGCGGGTCTAGCACCTCAAGGTGAGGGTTTGGCCCCTAAAGGTGTGGAGAAATCCGCACCTTTGGGGCGGCCCGAAGCCAGAGTGGTTCCCGCCACTCCATCCCGATGGGATCCCCCGCCCCGCCGGGTAGGGGAGAATCCTGGCCCTTAATTTCCCTTTGTACTCATAGCTGTCCTATTTGGGGGCAGCATGTGGCACACTGGTTAGCACTGGGACTACGGCACTGAGGACCTGGGTTCGAATCCTGGCTCTGGGTCACTGTCCGTGTGGAGTTTGCCCATTCTCCCCATGTCTGCGTGGGTTTCGCCCCCACAACCCAGCGATGTGCAGGGTAGGTGGATTGGCCCCTTAATTGGAAAAAAAAAATGAATTGGGTACTCTAAATTTAAAAAAAGAAGACGCCAACTAACCGAAAGCTGATTCTCACCGGGGTTAAATATTTAAAATATAGCCGCAAGAAACAATTGGCATCAGAGCGGCATGTGGCGCAGTGGTTAGCACTGGGACTGCGGCGCTGAGGACCCGGGTTCGAATCCCGACCCTGGGTCACTGACCGTGTGGAGTTTGCACATTCTCCCCATGTCCGCATGGGTTTCACCCCCACAACCCTAAGATGTGCAGGATAGGTGCATTGGCCACACTAAATTGCCCCTTAATTGGAAAAAAAAATGACAATTGGGTACTCTAAATTTATAAACCAATAAAATAGACAGAATTGGCGTAAAAACCAATTCTCTGCCCAACCGCGTTTCCCAATTCTGGCGTCGGCCAACAGAAAATCCCGCCCACGGTATCAGACAACGGAACCATGTTCACAACTGCTGAGTACGAATATTTCACCTCTCTCAACACTATTGAATACATTGGAACTGCGCATTACCATCCAGCAACAAACAGACTAGCGGAGTGAGCCGTCCAAACCTTCAAGTCTGGTCTCAAGAAACTGTCAGGAGGAACTGTGGACACCAAATCAGATTCCTACGTAGCTACTACCGTACCACTCCACATGCAACAACGGGAGTTCCACCATCAGAACTGCCAATGAAACCTCGTCTCAGAACGAGACTGCGCCTCGTGTTTCCAAATTTTCCTGGGAGGGTAGAAGGGAGACAAAGTAATCAGAAAGCAAACCTCAATTCATATAGTACAGCATGATCATTTGTTGTAAATGAAGTTGTATACATGAGAAACTTCAGTAGTGGATCAAGTTGGATCCCTGGAATTATTGTCTCTAAGACCGGACCCTCTTTCATACCATGGAGGACAGATCATTCGTAAGCATGTGAACCAGGAGAGATGCTCCAGCAGCTAGTGTTGCCATCAAGGAATGTTTTCAAACCCATAAGCACTGAGGTACCTGTTCTATGATCTGTTATCGACACAACTGGGGCTGGATTCTCCCCCACCCGGCGGGGCGGTGGTCCTGGCGCCGAGGAGTGGCGTGAACCACTCTGGCGTCGGGCGGCCCGGAAGGTGCGGAATCCTCCGCACCTTCAGGGGCTAGGCTGGCGCTGACGGGGTTGGCGCCGCGCCAGCCGGCGTCAAAGGGCCTGGGCGCCGCGCTAACTGGCGCCGAAGGGCCTCCGCTGGACGGCACGAGTTGGCGCCTGCACGGGAGCGCCAGCGTGTGCTGGCGTCATCCCAGAGCATGCGCAGGGGGGTTCGTCTCCGTACCGGCCATGCCGGAGGTCCACAGTAGCCGGTGCGGAGGGAAAGAGTGCCCCCACAGCACAGGCCTGCCAACGGATCGGTGAGCCCCGATCGTGGGCCAGGCCACCCTGGGGGACTCCCCCGGCACCAGATCCCCCCGTGCCCCCCCGAGAACCCCGGAAGCCGCCCGCAGAGCCAGGTCCCGCCGGTAAGTACCTAGTCTAATTTACGCCAGCGAGACCAGCCTAAAACGGGCGGCCGCTCAGCCCATCGCGGGCCGGAGAATCGCCGGGGGGGGGTGGCCGCTGCCAACTGCCCCCTACTGGGGCGGCGCGATTCCCGGCCCCGCCAAAACCCCGGGGCCGGAGAATTCGGCAGCCGGCGGGGGCAGGATTCACACCGCCACCCGCCGATTCTCCGGCCTGGCGGGGGGTCGTAGAATCCAGCCCCTGATGTCTCCATGGAAGCAAATAGTGATGAATCGCCTGTGCCAGAAGAGGTACCCGTTATTGCAGTTCCGAGGACCCAATTCATTTTTTCCAATTAATGGGCAATTTAGCGTGGCCAATCCACTTAACCTGCACATCTTTGGGTTGTGGGGGTGAAACCCACGCAAACACGGGGAGAATGTGCAAACTCCACACGGACAGTGGCCCAGAGCCGGGATCGAACCTGGGACCTCGGCGCCGTGAGGCAACAGGGCTATCCCACTGCGCCACCGTGCTGCCCTTGTTGATGTCAATCCTGTGGAAACATCCCAGACTACAGAATTACGCCGCTCGACAAGAAACAGAAAACCCCCTCAAAGACTCAATTTATAATTGTCCAACTCCTGCATGTAATGTTTAGTTAGTATTTAGGATGGAGTGAATTAATTATTGAAGTTTGTATCAAGGAGTTAAAGGGGAGGAATGTGGTGATTGTCCCTTTAACGGCAACACAGCAGAGTAAGGGGCACCTGACCTCGGTGACCAATCGGGACTCAGAGTGTGGAATCATCCCGTGGTGAGAAAGGCTCCTAGGCAGAGACATTTTGGGAGAAAGCTACAGCCTTGTGGTTGCTGTACAATTCTTATTAATAAATATCTGTTGTGTTCACTAATTGTCATAACCCCCAAGAGGCCCACAGGGAAACCATTATCGATCTCCCCGTGGAGTTTGAGCTTCCCAGGTCGGGAGCGGAGGTCCCGGTAATGCACTTGTCGATACCGAGCATCAAAGCTGGCCCCAGCAGGGACTGGCATGTTGGTTGTCCCAATAGGGAATGTGATTGTCGATAGTTCCTGCCGTGGGCAGCTTATTGTAAAAAGTTAAATAAATATTTTCCTTCCTACCACTGGATTCCGTGCTCATTTAACTAATGAAGTCTGTGAAAGAGTATCTTTGCAGAGATGATGTAGGTTTGGGCATATGTGGCCAAAGGTGTCCCTCATGGTCAAATCCATGGCTCGCTGTCCCTTGGCTGAAGTGTGGTCACTCGGGAGAGGTTTAAAGTGCGGCTGTGGCCTGTGGAGCCGGGCTGCAGAATTATTTAGCACCTTCAAGGAAGCAAGTGGAAAATCTGCCAGATAGACAACAATGCCACTCACTCACAAAAGCTGAGGCCCATCAATAGAAATGAATGGGATGGATGGATAGTAGCGGGAAGTGTCTCCCTCTTTGTTAACCCACCCTTTGGCAACAAGAACCCATAAGGAAACGACACCACCAGGTCTTAAATACTTCCATGCAGTTTTCATCCATTCTGGAGTACAATGGGAAGACCATGGTTGACTGGGCCTTTGATATCTAGAATAATATTTGATTGTTCACTTAAAACACAGTGAGGAATGGGACCTGCCAACCCAAAAGTAAATTGGCCAAGCATTCTTCTAGGTAATTTCAGTTCAGTCTTCCCGAATGATCAGCTGACTATCAATCAGCAAGGATTAGCATCAGCATAATGGGAGTCAGAATGCATTGTACAAATCAGCATTGACTAGGCTGCAGGTCACTCGTACCATACACTTTTCAAAGAGCTCAGCTCTTCGGGATGAATGCTTTCAGTTATTCATTTTGAGAGATGCTTCGCCTGTGACTTACTTACGAAAGCATTAGTTGTGGCTGAGTTGGTCGTGTTCGAGCCGCTCCTGCCAGAGATTGTGGGTTTAAATCCCACGCCAAACACTGAAACCTAGACTGACACTTTGCTGTACTGAGGGAGGGCTGACTGTTAGAGCTGGAATGTAACATGACATGGGATATAGACTCAGTAATGGTGACCGTGCAGCTGAAAACCCCACCCCTTCACTAGGAAAGGAAGTGCTGGCCTGAATGGGAGTCCAGACCAACAGTGATGTGGTTGACTTTTAACTGCCCTCTGAAATGGCCGAGCAAACCATTCAGTGTAAGAGGGGCCTTCCAAAGTCTATTTTTGGAGTTGGTGAACCGCGTGTTGACCAAGAATCAGTGCTGGAACTTATTAAGAGCTATTACTTCATTGGTACACCAGACAAGACTAACTCTCTGAATTATGAGAGGCATGAAACCTAATAACATGACATGGATTGCAAATTACCATCAGTGATGTTGGACAAATGTTTTATAGGTTCCCATCCAGTCTCTGCTCTTTAAACAGGAATTCAAACTACAATTTACAGGCTAACGATTAACCATAGAATCCCTACAGTGCCGAAGGAGGCCATTCGGCCCATCTAGTCCACACTGACCACCTGAAAGAGCACCCTAATGAGGCCCACTCCCCCACTCCGCCCTCCCATAACCCCACCTAACCTGCACATCCCTGGACACTAAGGGGCAGTTGATCGTGGCCAATGCACCTTACCTGCGCATCGTTGGACTGTGGGAGGAAACCGGAGCACCCGGAGGAAACCCACGCAGACACGGGGAGAACGTGCAAACTCCCCACAGACCCGAGTCTGGAATTGAACCCGGGTCCCTGACGGTGCAAGGCAGAGGTGCTAACCACTGTACCGCCCATGTGAGGAAAATGATCAGATGGTTTCTCCATTTGTTCCTACTGCACCTGAGCAAGGGGCACAATGTTGAGGGGCCCACCGTCTTTGAGAGTGAAGGGCTCGGACAGCTTTGTGGATGGAGGTCAGCCTGAGGGTTCATTGGACTGAATAAGGTCAAGGAGGCGTGTGTGTAGCGTGGTTATGTGCACAATTCACTTAAGCCCAAAAATTTGCAATCTTTTAAATGGTGCATTGCAGCCAGGTTCTGTGTGTATTAGGACAGAGATGAGAAGGAGCTATCAGGCAGCTGTGCTAACCAGTGTGCCACCACCTAACCTGCACATCTTTGGATTGTGGGAGGAAATCAGAGCACCAGTTATCCAAATGTTTTTTAAATGCAGTCAGGGTTTCTGCTTCTACTGGATTCCAGGCCCCAAATTCCTCTGGGTTAAACATTTCTCCTCAGCTCTCCTCAAAACCTCCCGCCAATTTAAACCCATGTCCGCTGGTTATTAATCTCTCTGCAAATAGGTCTTTCCTACTCACTCTTTCTCTGGGCTCCTCATAATTTTATACAACTCAATTAAATCCATCGCATCATGCCTGTAGCCAGAGAGAAATGTAAATTGATGGTCAGAATTCAATCTCTCATTTCTCTTAACAGCCTAGGATATACTCCATCGAAGGCTGATGATTTATCCACTTTGAAAGATGCCAAAGCCCCTTTTGTTCCTTCCCTCATTGCGTTTAACCCATCGAATCTTTCACACGCCCTCTGCGGGATTCTCTGTCAGCGGGATCCTCCGGGGTTTCCTGACGGCATGGGATGGACACAATGGGAATTCTCTAATTGGGGGAAAAAAAATTGTGTACTATAAATTTATATAAAATAAAAGGAGCCTGGCATTAGGATTATTTGCAGGTCCTCAGTGCACACTTGAGGTGGGCTCCTAATTGGCCTCCATGTTCGTTCACCATCCATTTTACTGTGGTAGAACAATGCAGGAGGTACAATCAGCGAGGCCACAGGCTAGAACTGGGCAGCCGGGTGTCTAGCCAGGAGAGGTGGGTGCTGCTGTGGAAGAAAGGCGAGCATGAGGTTAACTCAAAATCCAGGTGCTTTTGGAAAGCTGCTGTGAATTTAAAATGATGGAAGGCCCACAGTTGTTCGGGGTCTGAGCGTGGCGAGGAGTCCCTCCCTAGGATTGATTGGCTGTAGCTGTGGTGCCTTCCTACTCGTGTCTCATTCCCTGAACCAGAGAGAGGAGTCACTCCTGGTCTCCTGCGAGGTCTCGGGGAGCCACCTTTAAATGGCTGTCAGCTATGCACTCAATGGAGGGACCGACACAATGCTGATTGGGAAGCCAGGCCTAAGAAATATGTTAGAATTCTTTGAGTAGGTAACGAGGAAGTTAGACAAAGGAGAACCAGTGGATGTGATCTTTTTGGATTTCCAGGAGATCTTTGACAAGGTGCCTAGGTTGCAAAATAAGATAAGTGCCCATGGTGTTAGGGGCAAGGTACTGGCATGGATAGAGGCTTGGCTGACTGGCAGAAGGCAGTGATCCATAGATTATCCATAGAATTTACAGTGCAGAAGGAGGCCATTCGGCCAATCGAGTCTGCACCAGCTCTTGGAAAGAGCACCCTACCCAAGGTCAACACCTCCACCCTATCCCCATAACCCAGTAACCCCACCCAACACTAAGGGCAATTTTGGACACTAAGGGCAATTTATCATGGCCAATCCACCTAACCTGCACATCTTTGGACTGTGGGAGGAAACCGGAGCACCCGGAGGAAACCCACGCACACACGGGGAGGATGTGCAGACTCCGCACAGACAATGACCCAAGCCGGAATCGAACCTGGGACCCTGGCGCTGTGAAGCAATTGTGCTATCCACAATGCTACCTCACTGAGATTGGGGATAAAGGAGTCTTTTATAGGCTGGAAGCCGGTGATTAGTGGTGTTCCCCAGGGGACAGTGTTGGGACCACAACTATTCACAATATACATGAACAATCTGGGAGTTTGCAGATGATACAAAGACATGTAGAGGGACAGGTAGTATTGAGGAAGCAGGAGGGCTGCAGAAGGACGTGGTCAGGCTAGGAAAGTGGGCAAAGAAGAGACAGATGAAATACAATGTGGAAAAGTGTGAGGTTATGCACTTAGGAAGGTGGAATGGAGGCATAGACTATTTTCTAAATGGGAAAAGGCTAAATCAGAAATCAGAAACACAAAGGATGACTTAGGAGCCCTAGTTCAGGATTCTCTTAAGGTTAATGTACAGGTTCAGTCGGCAGTTAGGAAGGCAAATGCAATGTTAGCATTCATGTCAAGAGGGCTAGAATACAAGACCAGGGATGTACTTCTGAGGCTGCATAAGGTTCTGGTCAGACCCCATTTGGAATATTGTGAGCAGTTTGGGCCCCCTATCTAAGGAAGGATGCACTTTCCTTGGAAGGGGCCCAAAGGAGGTTCACAAGAATGATCCTGAGAGTGAAGGGCTTGCCATATGAGGAGTGGTTGAGGACTCTGGGTCTGTACTCGTTGGAGTTTAGAAGGATGAGGGGGGGGATCTCATCAAAACTCAAAAAATATTGTGAGGCCCAAAGAGAGTGGACGTGGAGAAGATGTTTCCACTAGTTGGAGAGACTAGAAACCAAGGGCACAGCCTCAGACTGGAGGGATGATGCTTTAAAACTGAGGTGAGGAGGAATTTCTTCGCCAGAGGGTGGTGAATCTGTGGAACACTTTGCCAATGAAGGCTGTGGAGGCCAAATCACTGAGTGTCTTTAAGACAGAGATAGATAGGCTCTTGATTAATAAGGGGATCAGGGGTGACATGGAGAAGGCAGGAGAATGGGAATGAGAAACATATCAGCCATGATTGAGCAGCATAGCAGATAAAATGGGCCGAATGGCCTAATTCTGCTGCTATATCTTATGGACTTATAGAAGTGAAACAGCATTGGGGAGCTTTCCAATGGGGTTTTCCACTTAATACATGCCCCCCCAACCCTCAAGGGCTGGGAGAATTCTACCTAAAGTCTGTATCATCCTCCCGTTATGAAGACAAATGCGTGTATTCATTAAAGACCATGCCCATTCCTTCTCCCTCAATACACGGGTAACCTTTTTTGGTCTAGACGCTATTCTTTCATTCTTTTATCCTCTTGCTTATTGTGTACTTATACAATCTCTTGGTTTCCCTTGATCATACTTACCAATATTTCTCATGTCCTCTCTTATGCTCGGCTATCCTACACTATGGAGAAGGAGGCAAAATTGAGAGTGGAAGAGCGTTCTCCACTCTTTGGCAGGTTCTAGGAAGAGGCTGAGGTTCAAGTAGTCATTTGAGAAACGTTCCCAAATTCCTACCCCAGATAATGTTTTGTATTCCTTACCCATCTCGCAAGAATGGATAGATTGCATCAGTGAGAGTTCAGTCATAACTTCTTTTGGTATCTCTTCCTGGGACTGAGAGATTGTGGCATTTGTAAAATTGGGCAGTCCACATTCTATAATTAGGTTTACTTGCGGTATCAGTGCGAAACTTCTTTGTAAAAGCCACCAGTTCCAGCCAGCACATTCATAAACTGGTCGGCAACGTTTCTAGCACAAAAGCTCTCACAATGACTCAATTGGTTACGCGATGTGCAACAAGCCACAAAGATAATATAAGTGCTAGTCCCGATCTCCACTGATTCAGCTCATCTCGGAGACGTTCAGCAGTAGAATGGTGCAATTATTTCAGCCTGATTCTCAGCCTGTGGTACAGAGATACTCGGAGCTGATTGAGACGATAGGAAGCAGCAGGGGCATTCAGCGGGAGCTGGCAGTGTCACCCCAGCAGATCCATAGCCGAATGGAGGAGTTCCAGAGGTGCAGGAGATGGCGCAGACAATGAGTGGCACTGAGGCCAACACTGCTCGCATGGCGACCGCAGTGGAGAGCCTGGGGCACAACATCGGCACCAGGGCAGCACGGTAGTACAAGTGGATAGCACGATGGCTTCACAGCACCAGGGTCCCAGGTTCGATTCCCCGCTGGGTGACTGTCTGCGCGGAGTCTGCACGTTCTCCCCGCGTGTGTTCGTGGGTTTCCTCCGGGTGCTCCGGTTTCCTCCCACAGTCCAAAGATGTGCAGGCTAGGTGGATTGGCCATGATAAATTGCCCTTAGTGACCACAAAGGTTAGATGGGGTTATTGGGGGACAGGGATAGGGTGGAAGTGGGGGCTTAAGTGGGTTGGCGCAGGCCCTATGGGCTGAATGGCCTCCTTCTGCACTGTATGTTCTATGTTCTATTTGTGAAGGTATTCAAGGCATCGCACAGTCGGTGACGGCCGTGGCTGAGGGTCTCGGCAGAATGTCCGGCTCGCTGGGGGATGTCACTCAGTACCAGGCTGACCTTGATGGGGTTCTGCGGGACATGTCCCGCTCTCAGATGGGAAAGGGCAAGGTGCTGCGGAGCTTGTCCCAGTCACAGGTGGGCACGGCTGAGGGGCTGCAGAGCGTGGCCCAGTCACTGAGGAGCATCTCTGAGGGCGTCGACACGATGATGCAGACCATGGGGAACCACCAGGTCTGGCATAGCCAGATGATACAGGGGCAGTCGGAGCTGCCCCTCCACCCAGGTGAACCCTCGGGCCCTATGGGCACCGACCAGAAGGAGGGGGCACTGAGTGTCAGGCAGGACCCGTCCCATGGAGTGGGGAATGGGGGGGCACCAGCTCTTCTGAGTTCCACCCCCTCTGATGAGGCTGCGTCACGGGGTCAGCACACGGGACAGAGTGGCACGGCAATGCCCCAGAGCCTTGGCGGATTCTCGCCAGGGGCATCAAAGGCCACGGGACGAGGTAGGCAGCTGGCTTCTTGGGGAAACACCTAGATGTAGTGGTAGACCTAGGAGGGCCAGGCATTTTGAGGACCACCTAGATCGCCGAGGGAGGGAGTAGGAGCTGGGGAGGGGAGGTGGGGGCGCAGGGGGAGGGGGGGGGGGGGGTAGGGGTGGCACTACCGGGAGTGGGGGATTGTACAACACATGAAACACCTTTTTGCACAACCATTATGATGCCTCTGTCACTTTCGTCCACAATGCGGGCTGACCTCTGGAACCTTAGCCCATCTTCCAGGCATTCCCCCCACCCCCACCCCAAACCTCCCTGTGACACCCACCCTCCGGCCTTGGACATGTCCCCGGAGCTGTGTACCATCTCCTGGGTGTTCGGATGCTGTGTGTGTGGTGTTGCCTCCTGCAGTGTTCAAGCAGTGTCCAGGCATCAAGGTGTGATTGGGATGCGAGGCAATGACTCCACATGCCCCATGGCCCGCCCGCCCACAGCAATCCACTTGGCTTCTGTGAAGTGCTCACTTCACCATGATTGCAAATTCGCTATTGTCAATAGTTTTCAGCCGCGCAGCCAGAGGCCTCATCAGTCAGTGGGGGTTAAGGCTGGTCATTGGGGCAGACAGGTAGGGGCAAGGGTTACCCCCGGTATGGGGGCGAGCGGTTGCCCCCCCCCTCCCGGTTTCCCCCCCCCCCCAAGCCTCGCCCCTGCACTCCAATTGCAGCCCACCCTTGAGGAGGCTCCTCTAGCCGAGGGTCACCCAGCCCCAGCCGAGGGTCCTTCATCCCCCACCGAGCACTTGGGTGGTAATCCCAGTACCCCTGGGCAAGTTGCCTGTGAGCAAAGATGGCCACTCACCTCCTCCGCCAGGTTCACGTTAATCGGCGCCAGCATGACCACTGGCTGGGAGGCCGCTGAATGGCGGGAGGCCATTGGATATGGGATGGCTCTCGTTACTTGTATGGAAATTGGGCTAATGTGGTGATAATTGGTTGCTCATCTCGCTACGGCGAGGTCTCGATTTTGCCTACGGGAGCGGGCCGATTGCATTGCAGACTGTTTGGCGCCTGGCGCGGCTCTCATTTTTGGCCTCTCCTGCTATTCACCGGCCTCGTTTCACTTGAGTGAGAGCATAACGAGGGCAGAGAATTGCACCCGAGAGGGCCTCTCCCTCCTGACCTCCATGGCGTCTAGGAGGCACCCAAGGTCAGCGTCCCCAAATCTTGGGGCTGGCCACCTTGGCACCATTGTTGCGAGCTGGCTGAGCAAGTGCAGCTTAAGTGCTGCTCGACATTGCTAGCAGAGCGCAGTGCCGGCAAATCAGCTGGTGAGGCATCACTTGCGGCGAGAAGCCCATGGGGCCTTATTGAGTGGACGAATTGAAAGCGTTACCGGCCTCCCTGTGCCAAGTGTCAGGAAGCTCGTGGCAATTCCCGCTCGCTCCAACACTTAGAGTTTTTTGCGGAGAATCGTGCCCTTAAAATTTCTTTTAGCACTGGGGAGCTGAACTCAGAGATCGAGCGCCATTTTGAAAGGGTCCCCCAATCTCTAAGTGAGTTTGTGGGCACCCCACCCATGGGCAATGTCACCCCCACACACACATGGGCATTGCCCCACATCCCCCAAGTGAGGACAACCCGCTATGGGGTCCCGGGAGCACCCCCTCTTCAGCACCCACTCCTTTCCAGGACCCCCACCCATTACACCCCACCCCCCAACCTCCCGGAGGCCCCTACATACCCATCCTGTACACCCCGCCTTTAAACCCCCCCCCCCCACATCCTTTCATGGAGATGGCCCGGCTCACCCCCTGAACCTTGGCAGTGCCACCTTGACACCCAGGCAGTGCTCCTGCCAGCTTGGCAGTGCCAGGGTGGCAGTGTGAAGTTCCAAGTTGCCCACGTTCCAGGGGGAGGGTCAGGGGGCCACCCTGCACTGATCCTGACCACTCAGAGGTCTCCGATGGCCCGGGAGACACCCCCCCGAGTGCCGTTGCGCCTGGTCCACGATTGTGTGGACCAGCACTGACCGGCGCCCGGCTGTGGCCTCCCTGGGAGAATCGAGCAAGGCCGCTGGATGCTGGGTAAGTTTGCGTGCCGTTTGGCCCCGCCCCTTGTGTGCAGGATTCGGCCTCAGATGCCTCACCGGACTTGGGTGAATCCCGCGAGGCATGCAGGCCATCAGGGAGCCCGCGAGAGTCTCTCCCTGGATTCAGCGGCTGCACAGCCCTCAAGGGAGAACGCAGCGTGACCCGCGGATCGCACCCCAAATATTTATTTTGTGTCTAGCAATTGAGGTTGAGGATGGTTCCATTAAAATATAGAACTGATTAAGCATTTTCCGTAACTTGTTGTGAAATATTCCGCGTGGATTAAATACATTCAATCTTATTCACGGGGTTTTGGTTAGTGAACAAACCCGATTTAGAAAAAAAATGAATTTAGAATATCCAATTCTTTTTTTTCCAATTAAGGGGCAATTTAGCGTGGCCAATCCACCTAACCTGCACATCTTTAGGGTTGTGGGGGCGAAACCCACGCAGACATGGGGAGAATGTGCAAACTCCAGGCGGACAGTGACCCAGAGCCGGGATCGAACCTGGGACCTCGGCGCAGTGCTAACCACTGCGCCACCGTGCTGCCCGAACAAACCAGATTTTAATCTTCCCGCTTCTGAGATGAGGGGGCCTCTTATGTCAACCACTTATTAGTCTACGTTTCCCATCAGTACCTGGGGTGGACAGGCCTGTTTAAAGGCTTTTCACATATCAAAGAGTATTACAAATATAAACTGTTCAGTACATTCTGCAAAAATCATTTTCCATGGTTCAAAATTGAGAAGCAGCGTGGACATATTTAGTATAAATGCTTATTTTTGGTGACAATCACAGTTGTATGAACGAAAGAGCACAATGTGGGGGTTTAGGATCTTTGCATTGAAGTACTATAACGTATGAAAGGTTGCCAGCCTTAAATGCGACAAAAATAACTTTTTAACGGAGAGGGAAAGGTGACTAAAGGGTTACATTCTATTGGATTTCTCGGGTAGATAGAATTGTTTGTGGCCACGCAAGTGAGGTTCATCAGACACCTGAACCGTAACGTAACCGGCGCAACTCCCCAATTGCGCCCAAAGTGGAAATGTTAGCCTCAGACATAATGAGCAAAAAACCAACTCGAGGGCAATTTGTGGAGGGGAATTGGAAGTAATATGGGCGTGGGGCATGAGGAATGCTTCATACACAAGAGAACACAGTATGCATCCTTTTTCACTGAGATGATATCATGTGTCAGGAATTTCACTCGGGAACCCCATGCCTGGCTGCAGGGTAAGGAATACAGTGCAGCAACTCAGGAATGCATCTGATGGAGGATAAGCAGTTCAAACTATTATTCTGCAAATATCTAAATGACATTCAAACTGTGACTGTGTTTCCTGATTTCCGACCCAGACAGGGAACTCTGGTGAAGGGACAAGGATTAACACCTGTCAGGAACTATGAGTAAATGGAATAACCTATCTTGAATGTATCATTTATTCGGCAACTATCCCTTCCCTTTCTGGGAGTGGGGGTGGGTCAGGCCGGACCTGGAGGAGGGGTCGGGACGAACTCTAAAAGGGGGATGGTTCAGGTGGGGAGGAGATGTCGGACCAGACTGGGAAGGGGAGGATCAGTTTGGGCAGGGAGATTGAAGTCGGGCTGGGCCGGGAATAGGGGCGAGAGGAGGGCGGGTCAGACCTGGAGCTGGGTGTGAGGGAGGTGAGGTTCTGGGAGAGGGGGGGGGGTTGTGTGAGGGTTCCACCGGGGGGTGGGTTGTACGTGTGTGAGGCCCGGTCTAGGTTTTTTAAATGGGTTTTGAAGTGATTTTTTTTCCTTCTAACTGTTTCAGAGTAACTATCAGGGTACAATTGGCAGAACCATCCGAGGTTAGCGATTTAATTTGATTCTCTTGGATGGTTCCAGGCGCAGCACGATTGTCCACTTCCGGGCTATTGCTGGGTAAACCTTTGAGAAGGTGACCAAACAGGTGGATGAGGGTAAAGCAGTTGATGTGGTGTATATGGATTTCAGTAAAGCGTTTGATAAGATTCCCCACGATAGGCTACTGCAGAAAATACGGAGGCATGGGATTCAGGGTGATTTAGCAGTTTGGATCAGAAATTGGCTAGCTGGAAGAAGACAAAAGGTGGTGGTTGATGGGAAATGTTCAGACTGGAGTCCAGTTACTAGTGGTGTACCACAAGGAACTGTTTTGGGGCCACTGCTGTTTGTCATTTTTATAAATGACCTGGAGGGCGTAGAAGGATGGGTGAGTAAATTTGCAGATGACACTAAAGTCGGTGGAGTTGTGGACAGTGCGGAAGGATGTTACAAGTTACAGAGGGACATAGATAAGCTGCAGCGCTGGGCTGAGAGGTGGCAAATGGAGTTTAATGCAGAAAAGTGTGAGGTGATTCATTTTGGAAGGAATAACAGGACGACAGAGTACTGGGCTAATGGTAAGATTCTTGGCAGTGTGGATGGGCAGAGAGATCTCGGTGTCCATGTACATAGATCCCTGAAAGTTGCCACCCAGGTTGAGAGGGTTGTTAAAAAGGCATACGGTGTGTTAGCTTTTATTGGTAGAGGGATTGAGTTTCGGAGCCATGAGGTCATGTTGCAGCTGTACAAAACTCTGGTGTGGCCGCATTTGGAATATTGCGTGCAATTCTGGTCGCTGCATTATAGGAAGGGTGTGGAAGCATTGGAAAGGGTGCAGAGGAGATTTACCAGAATGTTGCCTGGTATGGAGGGAAGATCTTATGAGGGAAGGCTGAGGGACTTGAGGCTGTTTTCGTTAGAGAGAAGAAGGTTAAGAGGGGACTTAATTGAGGCATACAAGATGATCAGGGGATTGGATAGGGTGGACAGTGAGAGCCTTCTTCCTCGGATGGTGATGTCTAGCACAAGGGGACATAGCTTTAAATTGAGGGCAGATAGATATAAGACAGATGTCAGAGGTAGGTTCTTTACTCAGCGAGTAGTAAGGGCGTGGAATGCCCTGCCTGCAACAGTAGTGGACTCGCCTACACTAAGGGCATTCAAATGGTCATTGGATAGACATATGGACGATAAGGGAATAGTGTAGATGGGCTTTAGAGTGGTTTCGCAACATCGAGGGCCGAACATGCGCTGTAATGTTCTATGTTCTATGTCCTACGTGGGATCCACCTCGCAGGATTCCCCAGCACATCATTGGGGTATTCCCTAAATGCGACGCTGGGGAAATGGGAAGTTATGGGCCTGTGAGAAGGCTGGTGCAGGCAAAGAAAGAGGAGCCTCATGCTAAGTCACATAGAATGTCCTTTTAAAGTTGTTTCAATGCTCTGGTGGGACAGAAATCAGATCGGAAAGGTTAAAACTGTAGAGCAGCAGGAAAGATGAGTGTGGATTTGTAAGGTAACAACACGTTCAATAACCTTTGATCGACGAGGGAATCCACGTATTAGGACGCAGACAGGGAAGTGGAGTTCCTCAACCAGCCATGATCTTATTGAATGGCAGAGCAGGGTTGAAGGGCCGAATGGCCCACTCCTACTCCTAAGTCCCATGTTTGTTTAGAGAGGAAAGTGTCGTTGGAGATGGCGCGGTAGTTTGCGAGGTTCGAAGAGAAAGGATAGGTTTATTTTTGAGGATCTGTATGGTGACTGTATACCTCAAAGGGAGGAATCAGGGCAACACGGTGGCGCAGTGGTTAGCCCTGCTGCCTCACGGCACCGAGGTCCCAGGTTCGATCCCGGCTCTGGGTCACTGTCCGTGTGGAGTTTGCACATTCTCCCCGTGTTTGCGTGGGTTTCCCCCCCCCAACCCAAAAGATGTGCCGGCGAGGTGGATTGGCCACGCTAAATTGCTCCTAAATAGGAAAAACTGAAGTGGGTACTCTAAATATATTTTTTTAAAGGGAGAACTCAGTATCAATGGAGAGAGAATGATTTATATTAGGTTAGCAAGATAGTCAAGAAGGGAAGTTGCACGATCAGTTTTGTGTAAATAGATTTGAGAGAGCAGAAGGTGACAGGCCTCCTGTACAAGATAAGCTTGGAGACGGTATGATGGGAGATAGGAGTGACTAGCGAAAAGCTGCTGGGACAGGGGGGGAGGTTTGGGGAGGAAGTACAACTCAGATCAACCTTCATATTCAATGTAACCCATTACCTCAGATTAGAATCTGTCTCACGAGCCATTTGAAGTATTTGGAATTGATCAATGAGCCAGGCCATTGCATTTGTTCCAACATCGGTGAAAACGCCTTCTGGGGCTGTTTACAGTATCGGCTTTGTTTGACAGCTGTATATGTGTTGAAATCTTGTGACTGTCTTACTTTGTAAGCCTAATTGTAGGAAATTGTTCCTTGTTTTTGGTGTATCAGCGAAAGACTTTGGGGTTGCACTTTGAATTTCACTGAGCTGGCAGTCAATCTGAAGCCATCAGCAATAGGTTCACTCTGGTAGAAATGGTTGCTTAAACATTAACCAACTGTATTTCAGGGCAGGTTTTAATGTCGAGGTTTGGCATAAAGGAAGCAGCCATATTGTTTTGCACACATCGAGCATCGCAGTGTTCAATCACTGTAAATATACCAATTATTTTGCTCAGTAAATGTGCTAGTTTATATCCATTGTGTTTTATTTGGTGTATTTTGGGGAATAGAAAATAATTTGGAATAATAGGACACAATTGAGGGGACAGTACCTCTCAACCAGGGCAGCACGGTAGCATAGTGGTCAGCACTATGGTTTAACAGCGCCAGGGTCCAAGGTTCGATTCCCGGCTTGGGTCACTGTCTGTGCGGAGTCTGCACATTCTCCCCGCGTCTGCGTGGGTTTCTTCCGGGTGCTCCAGTTTCCTCCCACAAGTCACAAAAGACATGCTGTTAGGTAATTTGCACATTCTGAATTCTCCCTCTGTGTATCCGAACAGGCGCCGGAGTGTGACGACTAGGGGATTTTCACAGTAACTTCATTGCAATGTTAATGTAAGCCTACTTGTGACAATAGCGATTATTTTTTTAAAAACAGGCCAATGAGGTCTGGGGTGCTGGGACCAGTCAAGTAGACCCCAGCGAGACGGGGTGGGAGAGTTGGTGTGGAGGCAGAGCAGGAGGACATCCCCTTTGCTTCACAGTCCTGGCTGGAACACTCTGGACAATTCAGCACCCCACCAGGTGGCAGTGGGAAAGGGCCCCTGTCTCTATTCAATAAAGCGCAGTGATATTGGATCAATTGAGGCATGAGAACCAAGTTCAATTCACGAAATGCTTCACTGTGGAAGCCTTCCTTCCTGCTATTCTTCCTGCCTCACCGTTAAATTATTGACAGCCCGGGGTCGAGGCCTCCAGGTTAAGGGGTATGGCCTGGCTCCTGACTTCAGGTGAATTCTTACCTCAGGTGTGTTTTCACCTGTGTCAATGATCGAAGTTAAGTAGCACAAAGGTTTGGCAGAGAGACTGTGGTATTGCACCTTATGGAACATCTGTGAAGCAGTTTGTGGGAAGCAAGTGTGAGCTCATTCCACAGATCTCCACAGATTGATAATTTCCTTCATTGATTTCTCATGCTGATATCTTTTGTTTATACCTGAACAGGAAGAACATATTTGCACTTATTCATGGAGTTTTAGTTTGTGTTCCTTCCCATGGCAGTTCGCATCCTTCATCTGAGGTATTCTGAAAATACCATAAAATATCGTCTTTGTATTATTATCTCTGTTCCATCTCACAAAACAGACATCCACAGTGAAGCATTTCGTGAATTGAACTTGGTTCTCATGCCTCAATTGATCCAATATCACTGCGTTCTATTGAATAGAGGCAGGGGCCCTTTCCGACTGCCACCTGGTGGGGTGCTGGATTGTCCAGAGTGACACCGGGTGGGACTTTCCAGATCGTCCAGCCCTGCCAGAAAGCCGGCGGGCTTTTGGCTGGGCACTGCGCCTCCACTGCGCGTCGGGAAATTCCCAGCCATTGAAACAAGCTGATGGAGAGTTTCAGGGAAGATCCCTGCGCCAACTTTGTCATCTTAGTCTGTGCAGCAAGAGGTGTCCTTGCAATTTGGGCAATAGAGAAAGGAACAGACCAGGCCTCACTCATCCTGATTGCTATCAGTTGCCCTCCTACAGTTAACGGTAGATGCCTGGGCAAGAGCAGGTGGTACCTGCTGCCTCTATGCTTTCATAAACCTCCAGTGCTCCAGTGTGTTAAACTCGGTGCAGTGGCTGTGGTATTGGAGGTTGACCTGGTCGCATGGAACCTGGCTCCCTGGAAGAGACAACCCTTTCGTGGAAAGGCAGTGGAGTAGGGAAAACATTCCACCCTGCAAAGAGAAAATGTACAAAGCAAGAAACCAAACTGCATTAATGCCAAGAAGCCAAAGGCAGCAGGAGAGCTGTCGCCTCAGATTTGCAAAGTTATGTGGTCAAGAAGCACTCCAGAGGCTTGAGTGTTCTTCAAAAAAGAGCAAGGGAGTCGTACCCCCCACCCCAGACGCCGGTGTCCTGGCCAATATTTATCCCTCAGCCCAGATCTCTAAAAGATAATAAGTGATCATTTTCGCAAAGCTGTTTTTTCGGAGCTTGCTGATATTTGCAAATTGGCTGCTGCATTTCTCACAGTGCAAAATGCCTAATTGGCTGCACACTACTTTGGCCTGTCCTGGGGCAACGGAAGGTGCCACACAAATTTGGGCTCTTTTCTCCTTTATTCGTTTATCCTGCCTTGCCGGTCGGTCCCCGGGGGGCACAACATTGCACCAATTATCACGAGGGTCTGTATGTTTTTCTTCCTGTTGTATTTCAGTTGTCCTATACTTCTGCATTTTGTATTTGGTTCCAGTCATCAGTGGTCTGAAATTCTGTACATGATTGCACAGTTTTTAAAAATGAATTTAGAGTATCCAATTCTTTTTTTTCCAATTAAGAGGCAATTTAGCATGGCCAATCCACCTAGCCTGCACGTCTTTTGGGTTGTGGGGGCGAAACCCATGCAAACACGGGGAGAATGTGCAAACTCCACACAGACAGTGACCCAGTGCCGGGATCGAACCTGGGACCTCGGTGCCGTGAGGCAGCAGGGCTAACCCACTGCGCCACTGTGCTGCCCATGATTGCACAGTTTAACGCGCTATTATGTGACAGTTGTGTGTGTAATGCCTGTCAATATATTGGACAGCACGTGCACTCTACTTTAAAAAATAATTGGAGGGGAGTTGGGCCACACTTATTGAGGCAGTCTCTAGTTTCCCAACTTTTTAATATCCCTCTGAATAGGGCAGCACGGTAGCATAGTGGTTAGCACAATTGCTTCACAGCTCCAGGGTCCCAGGTTCGATTCCCGGCTTGGGTCACTGTCTGTGCGGAGTCTGCACGTTCTCCATGTGTCTGCGTGGGTTTCCTCCGGGTGCTCCGGTTTCCTCCCACAGTCCAAAGATGTGCAGGTTAGGTGGATTGGCCATGATAAAATTGCCCTTAGTGTCCAAAATTGCCCTTAGTGTTGGGTGGGGTTACTGGGTTGTGGGGATAGGGTGGAGGTGTGGGCTTGGGTAGGGTGCTCTTTGCAAGAGCTCGTGCAGACTCGATGGGCCGAATGGCCTCCTCCTGCACTGTAAATTCTATGGTCTATGGAAGGTGGCGGGAGACCTTTTCCTTGAACAGTCCCTGAGGTGATGTTGAAACCGGAGTAGGAAGAGAATTCCAGGGTTTTGACTCATATCAAGATTTGTCTTTTCTTCGCAAAAAAGCGTTTCAGTGCATTTTGATGCTATCGAATTGAATGATGAATCCTCTGGCAAATGCAACACGTTGTAGTTTCTGGTACCTGGAAGTCTTCCTTCTCCCCATCGCCCGACCCTCAAACAACGATGTTCGGTCAATTTAACATTTTCAAAATGAGGTTGCTACAGTTTTGTTGGGTTCAGGTACCAAAGGATGTGGAGCACAGAATCAGTCAGTGGATTTGTGTTCCAGATTAACCATAACTAAATGGACAGTGGAACAGGCTTAAATGGCTGACACTGGCCAACTTCTCTTCCATGGTATTATATTCTAGGTCTCAATATCGAATGCTCCTCGGCCTGAATTTATGGATAGTGAGGTCTCCCTTAAGGTTGAAATTAACCGCTAAGTGTGCTGCTGGGCCTTACAGACGAGGAAAAGCCTCAGCTTTGATCCTTGATTGGTCCATCTCTGTCAGAGTGTCACACTCAGATCGTCCTGGCTGACACTCACTCCTCCCCTACAGCAGAGTTGCAGATGTGTATCAATGTCAGGTGACAACAGGATTGGGCTGTGATGCTCCATGTGGTCGATTAGTTACTCATCCTCAATGTCAAGGATGATGAGTGAAGGTGGGGATTTGAACTTAGCACTAAACAGTTGGTAGCCCCAACGGGACCATACAGCAGCACCGGACCTATCAGTAACCTCCCTCCCTTACATGTATCTTCCTACAAATTTACAGATCATTCCCATGATTTAAGGTGATTGGCTAAAGAGATAGAGGTGATATGTATCATAGAATCACAGAATTCCTTCTCAGCCCATCGAGTCTGCACCGACGCTCTGAAACATCACCCGACCCAGGCCCACTTCCCCCCCAACCCTGTGAAAGTGCTAACTCCGCACGGTCACCCGAGGTCAGAATCGAAGCTGGGTCCCTGGATACCAGGCCGCAGGGCTGACCACTGTGCAGCCGTGCCGAAGAAAAGCTTTTTTTTTACACAGCACGTGTTTAGGGTGTGGTATGCACTGCCTGAGAGTGTGGTGGAGATGGATTCAACCCTGGCATTCAAAAGGGAATTGGATAACGAGCTGACTATATAAATATTGCAAGCTCCAGGGATAATGCCAAGGAGTGGGGCTTTCTGAGTCGCCCTTGCAGAGAGCCGACCTGGATACGAAGGGCTGAATGGCCTCCTCCTGTGTTGCAACCAAAATATGATTCTATAAATCTGGGATCAGTAACCGAAGGAAGCCTTGCACTGCAGCAGATCAGGCTTCCCAACCCTACCTAGATCTGGCACTGAATCAATCAAAATTTTCAAGACTGCAATTGATCGATTCTTTTTTTGGGACATGAAGGGATAGTGAAGGAAGGTGAAGGATAAGCCATGACCATGACCATGCTTCATGGCAAAGCATGTAGCGTACTCTTGTTCATACTTTTTTATATTCTTCGGGTTAGGATATGAGGAAAGCTCACACTTTCTAGCAGGGGTGGCTGCAGAGCGAACAAGCACTGCATTCCTGGCTGATTTTCTGTCTTTCCACCTCCAGTGTCAATCAGTCGTAAAGCCCCTCAGTTCTGTTTGACCTGCCAATAGATATCATTTGCTTCTTCTGTGAATAAACAGAGTGCCATTGCCGACGGCCTCAATCCTGCAACTTATTTCCCCGCGTAACGGCTTGTTTGACAGATTGCAAGATCTTCGCCAGCGCGTGGGATTGCTTCAAAACCTGCATGACCCTAACACTTTGTGTGTTATCATTGCATAGCGTGAAAATATTCAGCAGTTAAGGTCCAGCTTGTGCAAGAGTTTTCAGACCTCGACAAACTTGCCAGCATTATAGAAAATTGCACCCACACCACTGGGGACCCAAATGAGTTCATCGCTTTTCAATCATTGTAGCTTGATGCAAAAACGCAACAGAAAAATAAAACGGATTAATCAAAATATCTATTTATTGTTCATTTGCAATGAATGGATTATAAATGGAGGTAGTGTCATCAAGCATTGGACCCCAGCATGCCTACTGACAATGTGTTATCTTGAACACGAGTCTTAACTTATGACAGATCTTTTTTTTAAACCTTTCTATCAGTGGGTTAACAGGATGTTCAGGTTTATCTGTAGTCTGATGAACTTTTGGTCCGCCTGGCTCATATTTGACACACCATTGGTTCAAGTGTGATAAGCCTGAACGTGTTTGGCTAATATTTATCACTCTTTTCATCAATTTCGTTCTGAGTCTGGCAGGTTCACCACTGCGCAGCTACAATGATGGGAGGAAGAGAATTTTGAAGGTAAATTGCGAATGGCTGGCCTGCAAAGGTGGAGCAGCTCTCCCTCCAACTGCTCGCACAAGTGCTCGGTTTGAAAGTGTTGTTTTCGGAAAAGTGTTAACAAAGTGGCAGCAGCGAATGGAGTGACGAGGATTGTTAAGGTCCGGTGAAAGCGCCTGCAACGCTTCGCCTGTCCTCAGCGTAGATAATGTGGAGGAGGAACGAAGCAGGCCAAATTTCCAAAGAACATATCATAGGGCGGGATTTTCCTGCCCTTCCGTGCCGGTGGGATCTTCCGGTCCACCACCACCTCCCCCCACACACCTCCCCGCGGCAGGTTCCCCCGCGGCGGGACGGGTGAACCATGCAAAACGGCATTGGCACCGACAGGATCGGAAGTTCTCACCGGCGCCCAATGGTAAGGCACCATGGCTGCTGCGGAGCTGCCTCAGGCAGCCGATAACCCATGAAAAATAAACATCAAAGACAAAAACTACGCCACGAGTGTCTGGGCGGCACAATCGCACACAGACCCCAGATAACATTTGTTAGTTTTATTTGAGCACCGACCTTTCATCCCACCCTGGATCGAGGTTGCAGCTTAAACGTAAAGGCTGCCTGGCCAATCAGCCTGCCCGTCAACCGTGACGGCACGCAGACCTCGTAAAATCCCAGTCAATTGCTGTTAAATTTAAATTGGTACTCGTGTTTGCGCTAACTGAAATACCGCATGATGGTGTGACGACGAAGGGATGTGCGCCCAACATTTTCTTGCGCTATTTTACGAACGTCCGGGTCAGGTGCGCGCCTTATAATCTTTATTAGTGTCACAAGTAGGCTTACATTCACACTACAATGAAGTTACTGTGAAAATCCCCTAGTCGCCACACTCCTCCCCCTGTTCAGGTACACAGAGGGAGAATTCAGAATGTCCAATTCACCTAACCAGCATGTCTTTCGGGACTTGTGGGGGGAAACCGGAGCACCCGGAGGAAACCCACGCAGACACGGGGAGGACGTGCAGGCTCCGCACAGACAGTGACCCAAGCTGGGAATCGAACCCGGGTCCCTGGGGCTGTGAAGCAACAGTGCTAACCTCTGTGCTATCGTGCTGCCCTCCTGAACTGTGGACATAAAATTCTGGCCATAGTGTCCCTCTATGAAAATGTACATTTATCCCAATGACCATTGCTCTCATGCTTCCCAAGACAGGGCAAAGCAGCCATTGAATTGATGGCGAAAGGGATGAGCTGGAGTGACAGAACTGTATTCCAATATACGACTTTTATGAACCCAGGATGTGCAAAAACAATCTGCAGCCAAATGAAGTGGATTTAAATTGTAGTCACTGTCACAATTGTGATTGAAAATCTGCACACAGCAAACAGCAATTAAGTAAATGACAGGATAATCTTTTGGGGTTATTTTGTGCTATATTGAAGGAGTGATAACTATTGACTGGGGAAGTGTTGTAGAGCCCACCCAAGCCCTGGTGAAGTGCAAGACGAGGTGGGTAGAAGCCCATATAATGACTACTTAAGTGGAACAATTGGGCTCTAGTCTGGGACATCACCCACTGTCTTCTCATGCTACTTTGCTCCAGAACCACTTGCCTGACTTCAAGGTGGCCCTATTCAGTGTGATATCTACCTGTTCTGCCTCATATTGTAAATGTCTACAGTGGGGAATCAAAGAGATGGAAGATGTAGATTCCAATTAATGAGTGACAAAAATAATTTCAAATCAATTTCTTTTAAAATTTAGAATACCCAATTCTTTTTTTCCAATTAAGGGGCAATTTACGGTGGCCAATTCACCTAACCTGCACATCTTTGGGTTGTGGGAGCGAAACCCACGCCGACATGGGCAGAATGTGCAAACTCCACACGGACAGTGACGTGGGGCCGGGATCGAACCCGGGTCCTCGGCGCTGTGAGACAGCAGTGCTAACCACTGCGCCCACCGTGCCACCCCTGGATTTCAATTCAATTTTGTCACCTTAAAGAAATTATGGGATGCTGTTGCCAGGTTTTACCGGTTATTTCAAAGTATTCTGTATGCTGTACAGCAGTGTTCTTCAAACTTTTTTTCCGGGGACCCATTTTTACCAACTGGCCAACCTTCGGGACCCAACCCGGCCGACCTTTGGGATCCGACCCAGCCGACCTTCGCGACCCGCACCGGCCGACCTTCGCGAACCACGCCAGCCGACCTGAGCGACCCACCATTTTCTCTTACCTTGTCTGCTGCTAATAAAAATGGAGGAAATGGTTTTGGGTCCCTTTGGCCCTCGTACACGCTCCTCCAATGGAACCTGAAGGTGAAGCCTTCCGGTGTCGGAAAGTATGGCGTCTCCATCTATCCAAAGATCAGCATATTTTCCTGTAAAATTTTATCAAATAAAACCCCCCCGAACTTGTAAAAAAAAAAGAATAAAATAAATGAAAAAAATAAAAATGAATGAAATAAATGAATAAAACACCCCGAACGTGTAAAACAAAAAGCTGCGACCATTTAAAAAAAATAGAGGCCGGACTGCGCATGCGTGCCCGATCATCGGCAAACATGCGCATAGTTTTGCGCATGCACGCCTGTTATAACCTGCCTGCTTACCATTGACTGGGGACTAATGACAATCCCACAATCCTGTGGGAGTATGAGCTTCCCCAAAGAGGGGGGGGGGGGGGGGGGGGGCGGAGAAATCATTAGCAGACACCCTGTATAAATAAAGCTGGCCAGTTTGGAACCAGCAGGAAGGAGTAAGCAGCAAGCGAGGTTGCTGCTGTTGTGCATATATATGTTATTGTAAATAAATGTTATTTCTTTGTATCCTTGAAACTCATGCTGGATTCTTCGTGGCCCTCACAAAAGCGCCGATGATCGTGCGCGGATTGCGGCTGAATTTGTTTAACATGTTCGCGGCCATTTTAATGGCCGCTTGCAGCCGGCGTTATTAAAAGCCGGCTGCTGCGCAGGGATTTGCGCGATCGGGAGCGCCATGAAGGATGGCTCCGCGACCCTCCCGACACCCGCCCGTGACCCACCCGCTGGTCGCGCCCCCAAGTTTGAAGAACACTGCTGTACAGTACAACTCGTGATGTGGACCTTGTCATTTGGAATATACTGCATTTCACTGAGGCATACATTAGAAAGTGGCTCCATCGCTCGAGAACCCTCAAGTGGATTTCCAGCTGTTGGTGTTTATCTTTATTTACCTAAGATCCTTTATCCATCCCTCATACAGTAATGGGTTACAGTTTACCTTATCTCCCAACGCAGAGTATTCTAACCGCCTGCAGTGTTTAAAATAAACTGGCAGCATCCTGACACTTCGAACAAGTTCAAGGTTGTTTTGCACTTTCCTCATTGATGCTGGATCCTCCTGGAGAATTGCATCCTTTTCCTCTCTGGGTCTTTGTGCAGCGATGAGCTATTTTAGCCCGGGAGGAAAAAGTGGAAGCTGCCATCATTTAATCAGTGTCATCATTCAAGGATCAAGTGATCCTTCAAATGCTGGCACTTTTTATTTTGCTACAGATGTTGTCTCCGTTGTGAATTTTCCAATGGGGTAGAAGCAGAGTGGAGGGCGCGAGCAATGAAAATCCTTTCTCTCGGGCAAAGGTATGAATCTGAAAGGTGCTCTCATTTCACTGCTGGGGCACCAGGTCAATGCCTCTCACACGGCATCTTTCCAGCACCGCTCTTGCATTATTTTTGTTCCACCCAGTCAGTCTTGAAGAGTTTGCCCTGGGCTGTGCAACAACCTGCAGTTTGATAAGCACCTTTAATGTAGTCAAACATCCCATGATGCTTCACAGGAGCGTTAGCGGTCAAAATCTGGCTATCGGCCACAGAAAAAGACGTTGGGATTGGTGACCCATAGGTTTGGTCGTGGAGATAGCTTTTAAGGAACATTTCAAATGTGGCGAAGTTTAGGGAAGAAATTCCAGAGCTTGGGAGCTGGCCCACTGAATATGAGACTACCACAGATAAAACAACTTGTCTTCACAGAGCGCTGTTAATGTGGGTAAAAGTCCCAAGTCATTTCCCTGGAGCACTGTCAACCAAAACTGCAACACGTAAGAAGATATTGGGACAGATTCGACCAAAAGCTTGGTCATGATCATTTTATTTAAAAATACACTTGTCCTTCAGACAAGTGAGGCAGGCTATGTAACAGCAATGAAGTTCCAAAGGCAACGTATGCAATTTTTTTTTTGAAATATATTTTATTAAAGATTTTTGATCAAAAAGAATTTTCCATTTTTACAACTTTGTAACAAAATGTACATTGACCATTATTTAAACAATATATTAAACTAACAACAAGTGCAGAAGAACAAGAAAAAAGAAATAATAATACTGAAAAAATAAATATAAACAACTAACATGGAGAGAAAGAAAAAAAAGAAAACCCCCAAACACCGAATACACCCCCCCCCCCCCCCCCCCCCCCCCCCGGGTTGCTGCTGCTATCTTTCCTGTTTTCCCTTATCGCTCTGCGAGATAGTCAAGGAACGGTTGCCACCGCCTGGTGAACCCTTGAGCCGAACCTCTTAGTGCGTATTTTATTCGCTCCAATTTTATAAACCCTGCCATGTCGTTTATCCAGGCCTCCACGCCCGGGGGTTTAGCTTCTTTCCACATTAGTAGAATCCTTCGCCGGGCTACTAGGGACGCAAAGGCCAAAACATCGGCCTCTCTCGCCTCCTGCACTCCCGGCTCTTCTGCAACCCCAAATATAGCTAACCCCCAGCTCGGTTCGACCCGGACCCCCACCACCTTTGAGATCACTCTTGCCACACCCACCCAGAACCCATGCAATACCGGACATGACCAAAACATGTGGGTGTGGTTCGCCGGGCTTCCCGCGCACCTCCCGCACCTATCCTCCACTCCAAAAAATCTACTCAGCCTTGCTCCCGTCATCTGCGCCCTGTGTAGAACCTTGAATTGGATCAGGCTAAGCCTGGCACATGAGGACAAGGAATTTACCCTACTTAGGGCATCTGCCCACAGCCCCTCCTCAATCTCTTCCCCCAGCTCCTCCTCCCATTTACCCTTCAGCTCCTCTACCATCATCTCCCCCTCGTCTCTCATTTCCCTGTACATATCGGACACTTTACCTTCACCAACCCATGCCCCCAAAATCACTCTGTCCTGGATCCCTTGCGCCGGGAGCTGCGGAAATTCCCTCACCAGTTGCCTCGCAAATGCCCTCACTTGCATATATCGGAAGGCATTCCCAGGTGGCAACCCGTATTTTTCTATCAATGCTCCCAAACTCACGAACGTCCCGTCCAAGAACAAGTCCTTCAACTTCCCAATTCTTGCTCGCTGCCAAGATTGGAATCCCCCATCTATCCTCCCCGGGACGAACCTGTGATTGTTCCTTATCGGGGACCACACCGAGGCACCCGTCACTCCCCTATGTCGTCTCCACTGCCCCCAAATCTTCAAAGTTGCCACCACTACTGGGTTTGTGGTGTATTTTTTCGGGGGGAACGGTAACGGCGCCATCGCCAGTGCTTTTAAACTTGTTCCCTTACAGGACGCCATCTCCAGCCTTTTCCACGCCGCCCCTTCTTCTTCCCTCATCCACTTTCATATCATAGACACGTTGGCGGCCCAATAATAGTCACTCAGACTCGGCAGTGCCAATCCCCCTCTGTCCCTACTGTGCTGCAGGAGCCCCCTCTTTACCCTCGGGGTCTTTCCAGCCCACACAAAGCTCATAATACTCCTGTCCACTTTCTTGAAAAAGGCCTTTGTAATCAGTATGGGGAGGCACTGAAACACGAAAAGAAACCTCGGGAGGACCACCATTTTAACCGCCTGTACTCTGCCCGCCAATGACAGGGGCACCATGTCCCACCTCTTAAAGTCCTCCTCCATCTGCTCTACCAGTCGCGTCAAGTTAAGTTTATGCAAGGTTCCCCAGTTCCTGGCCACCTGGATCCCTAGATATCGAAAATCCCTTGCTACTCTCCTCAGCGGCAGATCGTCTATCCCCCTGCCCTGTTCCCCGGGGTGCATCACAAAAAGTTCACTCTTTCCCATATTCAATTTATATCCCGAGAACTCTCCAAACTCCCTGAGTGTCTGCATTATCCCTGGCATCCCCTCCACTGGGTCCGCCACATATAGCAGCAAATCATCCGCATATAATGACACCCGATGTTCCTCTCCTCCTCTGAGCACCCCCCTCCACTTCTTAGAGCCCCTCAGCGCTATGGCCAATGGCTCGATTGCCAACGCGAACAGTAACGGGGACAGGGGGCACCCCTGTCTTGTGCCCCTATGTAATCGGAAATAGTCGGATCGTCGCCTGTTTGTAACCACGCTTGCCACCGGGGCCCCGTACAGGAGCTGAACCCATCTGATGAACCCCTCGCCAAATCCAAATCTCTTCAGTACCTCCCACAGGTAGTCCCACTCCACTCTATCAAATGCCTTCTCTGCATCCATCGCCACCACTATCTCCGCCTCCCCCTCCGGTGGGGGCATCATCATCACCCCCAGCAACCTTCGTGTATTGGCATTCAATTGCCTCCCTTTAACAAACCCTGTCTGGTCGGCATGTACCACCCCTGGGACACAGTCCTCTATCCTAGTCGGCATCACTTTGGCCAGTAACTTGGCATCTACATTTAGGAGGGAGATGGGCCTGTATGACCTGCACTGCAGCGGGTCTTTGTCTCGTTTCAGGATCAACGATATCGTCGCCTCCGACATTGTCGGGGGTAGTGTCCCCCTTTCCTTAGCCTCATTGAATGTTCTCGTCAGGAGTGGGGCCAGTAGGTCCACATATTTCCTGTAAAATTCCACCGGGAACCCATCTGGTCCCGGGGCCTTTCCTGCCTGCATGTTCCCAATTCCTTTAATCACCTCGTCCACCTCGATCTGCGCTCCCAAACCTGCCCCCTCCTGCTCCTCAACCCTCGGGAACTCCAGCTGGTCCAGGAAGTGTATCATTCCCTCTTTCCCCTCCGGGGGTTGGGACTTATACAGCCTCTCATAAAATGACTTAAACACCCCGTTCACCCTTCCCGCTCTCTGCTCCATTCTTCCCTCCACGTCCCTAACTCCTCCGATCTCTCTAGCCGCCCACCTCTTCCTAAGTTGTTGGGCCAGCAATCGGCTCGCCTTTTCCCCATACTCGTATTGTATTCCCTGTGCCTTCCTCCACTGCGTCTCCGCCTTACCCGTGGTCAGCAGGTCAAACTCCGTCTGTAGTCTCCGTCTTTCCCTGTATAGCCCTTCATCCGGGGCCTCCGCATATTGCCTATCCACCCTCAGAATCTCCCCAATCAGTCTCTCCCTTTCTTTACCCGCTTGTTTCCCCCTGTGGGCTCTCATGGAAATCAGCTCCCCCCTAACCACCGCCTTCAGCGCCTCCCATACTACTCCCACCTGGACCGCTCCATCATCATTGACCTCTAGGTATCTTTCAATACATCCCCTCACCCTTCCACATACCCCCTCGTCCGCCAACAATCCCATGTCTAATCTCCAAAGTGGGCGCTGCTCCTTCTCCTCTCCTAGATCCAGATCCACCCAATGTGGGGCGTGATCTGAAACGGCTATAGCCGAATATTCCGTTCCTACCACTTTCGGGATCAGCGCTCTTCCAAGGACAAAGAAGTCTATCCGGGAGTATACTTTATGGACGTGGGAGAATAAGGAAAACTCTTTACTCCTCGGTCTAGCAAATCTCCAGGGATCTATTCCTCCCATCTGCTCCATAAACCCCTTAAGCACCTTGGCCGCTGCCGGCCTCCTCCCGGTCCTAGATCTGGACCGGTCCAGCCCTGGGTCCAGCACCGTGTTGAAGTCCCCCCCATTACCAAATTTCCCATCTCTAGGTCCGGGATGCGCCCCAACATACGCTTCATAAAACCCGCGTCATCCCAGTTCGGGGCATATACGTTCACCAGCACCCACCGCCTCACCTTGCAATCAGCCACTCACCATCACGTACCTGCCCCCACTGTCCACCACTATGGTCTTAGCCTCAAACGATACCCGTTTCCCCACCAGTATTGCCACCCCTCTATTTTTCGTATCTAAGCCTGAGTGGAATACCTGTCCCACCCATCCTTTCCTTAATCTGACCTGATCCGCCAGTTTCAGGTGCGTCTCCTGAAGCATAACCACATGCGCCTTCAGTCTCTTTAGGTGCGCAAATACCCTTGCCCTCTTAATCGGCCCATTCAGCCCTCTCACGTTCCACGTGATCAACCGGGTTGGGGGGCCCTTTACCCACCCCCCCGTCGTCGACTACCCATCCCCTTTTTTAAACCAGCTCCTCACCCGGGCCCCACGCACCCGTTTGTCCCCCAGACGGCGCCCTCCCGTCCCGACCATCCCATCCCATATCAGCTCCCCCTTACCCTCAGCAGCAGCAACCCAGCTAATCCCCCCCCCTTCTAGATTCCCTTCTAGCTTGATTGCTCCCCCCATATTGCTTCCGGGAGTCAGCAAACTCTGGCTGACCTCGGCTTCCCCCGTTTACCCTTGGCCTCCCTGCGTGTGAGGCCCCCTTCCTTCCTGCGCCCACTTTTCCCGCCGCAATTTCCATAGCGCGGGAAAAAAAACCGCGCTTCCCTCTCGGCCCCGCCCCTAGTGGCGCAACTCCCTCTCCCCTTCCCTGTCCCCTTCCCCACCGGCGCCCACATTTCTTCGTGTCCCCCCTCTCGGGGGGGGGGGGGAGAAAAGTTCTCCCGTCTAACATTTTTAAAGATAAACCCTCCCCCTCTCCCCCCTTTGCATTTCTTTGCCACCACCTCGCTACTTCTTTCCAAACATCAATTCCTCAAATCTAGTCCAACTTCTCTTCTTGAATAAATGTCCACGCCTCCTCTGCCATCTCGAAGTAGTGGTGTTGCCCTGGTGTGTAACCCACAGTCTTGCCGGCTGCAGCATTCCAAATTTTACTTTCTTCCTGTGGAGCACCGCCTTGGCCTGATTGAAACTCGCCCTCCTTCTCGCCACCTCCGCACTCCAATCTTGATACACGCGGATCACCGCGTTCTCCCACCTGCTACTCCGTGTCTTCTTAGCCCATCTCAGGACCATCTCCCTGTCCTTGTAGCGGTGGAATCTCACCACTATTGCTCGCGGTGTTTCCCCTGCCTTTGGTCTTCTCACGAGGACCCGGTATGCTCCCTCCACTTCCAGGGGGCCCGTCGGGGCCTCAGCTCCCATTAAAGTATGGAGCATCGTACTCACATACGCCCCAACATCAGCTCCCTCTGTCCCTTCGGGAAGACCCAAAATCCTTAGATTCTTCCTCCTCGAGCTATTCTCCAGGGCTTCCAGCCTTTCCATGCACCTCTTATGCACCGTGGGCAGCACGGTAGCATTGTGGATAGCACAATTGCTTCACAGCTCCAGGGTCCCAGGTTCGATTCCGGCTTGGGTCGCTGTCTGTGCGGAGTCTGCACATCCTCCCCGTGTGTGCGTGGGTTTCCTCCGGGTGCTCCGGTTTCCTCCCACAGTCCAAAGATGTGCATGTTAGGTGGATTGGCCATGATAAATTGCCCTTAGTGTGTCCAAAATTGCCCTTAGTGTTGGGTGGGGTTACTGGGTTATGGGGATAGGGTGGAGGTGTTGACCTTGGGTAGGGTGCTCTTTCCAAGAGCTGGTGCAGACTCGATGGGCCGAATGGCCTCCTTCTGCACTGTAAATTCTATGATTCTATGATTATGCAGTGCCTCGTGCGTCTCCGTCTTCACCACCATGCCCTGTATCTCGTCTTCATTTTCGGCTGCCTTTGCCTTCACTCCACGGAGCTCCATCGCCTGGGTCTTTTGCGTCTCCTTCAATCCCTCAATCGCCAGCACCATCGGCGGCAGCACCTCCTTCTTGGGCTCCTCCACACATCGTCGGAGGAGCTCCTGCTGTTCCAGGCCCCATACCAACTGGCCTCCCTCAGCCGCCATCTTGAGCCCTTCTCTTCTCTGCCGCTGCTCCAGAGGATCCTCCGCAATCTGGCCACTACTATCGCTTCTTTCCATCCACACCCGGGGGGACTCCTTCCTCTGTCGCCTCACACTGGGTTTGGCCGTCAAAAATTTCCGTTGGGGCTCCCGATAAGAGCCCAAAACGGGAGGTGCCGAAACGTGCGGCTTAGCTGGTCATCGCCGCAACCGGAAGTCCTCCAACGTATGCGATTTTACCAACGCGTTCCGCCCAGCGCAGATCTGGGCGCACCTGGTAAATAGCGGAAAAGGCCAAAATCGAGGTTCGCACCGGGCACGAACCTGTTTGCAATTCACCCGGCCCACTCCCGATGGCGAGTTCTGGATCTCGCCCCAAAATGGGGAGAATATCATGAACCTTCTTTTGCATTCATTTCGAGGGGTATCATCGTTCCTGAATGGTGGGCCTGTGTCGGCACTGTCACTGGGTCACCATACAGGGCAGGAGAGTGGCGATAACGCGCTGTGAGGAATTCTCTGATGCTCCTCAGTTTCTGGAAAAGTCTGACTCCTGCCTTCCTGCTGACAGCGCCCTCGCACCCAGCCTCTGAGCGGGATCTGCATCGGGGGCTTTTCATCTTGGACCACCATGCCCGGGGTGATAGTGACGCCCCCAGTGCCCACTTAGAGCTCCTCAATCTTCTTGACCTTTCATGGTCTGCTATGTCTAGGTGTGTCCCCAGGATGCACATCAGAGATGGAGGCAGCCTCTACTTTCCGCACCCTGTGGCCTTTGATGCCCTTTGTGGATGTCCTCCAGGGGGCCTGGAGCCATAGGGCCTCGGCCGACGTATTAGTGTCACAGTCATCGCTATGCCACCCTGTTCTGCCCGCTGCCCTTGAGATGTGGCGGTGTCTGGAGGGGGGATTCGCAAGAACTGCTGATCGCTGTTGTCTCCTTGGTGGCAGGCCCCGGGTTGGCCTCCAGCGTTTCCCCCTCCCTTACGGTGTCCGTAGGGTCCTGAGGGACGCCTTGGGATGGTGGGATAGCTGGAATGAGCTCCAGAGGCTTCTGAGTCACCTGGCTCTGCCAGTCTTGGTGGCTCTCCGTTGTCTGCACCATGTGTCGACACCCTCAGCGACAGTCCTCTGTGACTGGGCCATGCTCTGGAGTGTCTCGGCAATGTCTACCTGTATCTGGGACATGTCCCTCACTAACTCAGACATGATGCCAAGGCCCTCAACCATGGTCACCTGAGGAAGGAGCAGCGCTCCGAAAGCTAGTGACATCGAAGCAAACCTGTTGGACTTTAACCTGGTGTTGTAAGACTTCGCACTGTGCTCACCCCAGTCCAACGCTGGCATCTCCACATCATGGTCGTCAGAGACAGAGCCATGTGCTTGAGAACCACCACTCAAGATGCGGACGTCGTGTTCCAGGAATTGCACTGCGGTCGCCACCCTAGCCGTGTTGGCCTCAGTGCCATGCATTGTCGGCACTATCTCCTGCTCCCGAAGCCTTTGGGAGTCTTCCTGTGCACTCGGTGGAATGTCGCTGACATCTCCTGCTGAATGTCGCCGCCGTGTCCTATCATCTGCATCAGCTCTGAGAGAACCTTGTCCAGAGACTCGGCATCTGACTGGGACCCAGTCTGGGGATCCAGCAGATCTCCGAGTGCTGACTCCCTTGCCTCTACCTGATGTGCATCAGTAACTGTGTGGTGCTCCCAGATTGTGCCCCAGAGGCCTGTTCACTAATGTTGCCCATCGAGGTGAGTGTCTCTGCACTGGTGGGAGCTGGAGGTGATAGCTGTGACACCTCGATGGTGGTCTCGTCAGAGCTATCCTCCAAGTTGGCCTCTTGGGTGGTGGTGGGCAGGGGGAGCAAGTCCAGATGACCTGGTCCCATCGGATGGAGGTCCTGCGAGACAATAGACATGTGGGCAGTGAGGGACAAGGATCATTTTGCCTGACATAAACAACACATTTGAGACAGGTCATCTGTGTGAAGGGGCATTGGATCCTCACCTCTGTGACATAGGCCAGTCGGTGACTGCTGTCGCTGTCGGTGACTGCTCTCTCATCGGAAACGCTGCGATCTCCCAGGCCCATTCCTCATCGGGGGTGAGGTCATGGATCTCTGGGACTCTGGCCCATCTTGGCCCTTTCCCGCTTATTATGGGCTATAATCTGCTGCAGGTATAAAGAGAGGCGTTGTGAGCCACACGCTTGATGGGCCAGGGGGGGTCTATAGCAGGTGGCATGTGTGGGCGCCGCACCTGGACGTGACGGGGGTTGTGCTGGTGGGTGCCAGGAAGTGCTGAAGAACAAGCACAGAGATTGGATGGGTGTGGGGCCTGCAAACATGGCAGAAGTGCAGCCTGGGACTTTCCCCCACTCACCTTCCAGCAGAATCTTTGAACACAGGCTGATACAAATCGAAAGAAAGACTTGGATTTACAAAGCGCCTTTCATGATCTTCAGATGTCACAAAGTGCTTTACAGTCAGTAAGACACTTTGAAGTTTAATCTATCTTGCGATACTGGAGATGTAGCAGTCAATTTGCCCACAACAAGGTCCAACAAGCAGGAATGAGACAAAAGACCAGATCATCTGTTTTATCCATTGGTTGAGGGAGAAATTATTGGCCAGGTCATCCGAGGAACTCGTCTGCGCTCCTACCATGGGATCTATTTTGCCTGAGAGGACAGGTCGGCCATCATTTCTATGTCAAAACAATGGACAGCAAAAATTGGAATCAAACTCCAGCATTCTTAGTGAAGCTGGCTTTGGGAGGCTTTGGGCTGTTCTGATCTTAAATTCTTGGGTGTAAAGTCCAGGTAGCTGAGGGTTTTGACAGGAGCTTCCTGGAAGAGGCAAAGTGGTTCGCACCGTTGTTTCACAGCTCCAGAGTCCCAGGTTCAAATCCCGGCTTGGGTCACTGTCTGTGTGGAGTCTGCACGTTCTCCCCGTGTCTGCGTGGGTTTCCTCCGGGGTGCTCCGGTTTCCTCCCACAGTCCAAAGATGTGCAGGTTAGGTGGATTGGCCGTGCTAAACTGCCCTTAGTGTCCAAAAAAGGTTAGGTGGGGTTACTGGGTTACGGAGATAGGGTGGAGGTGTGGGCTTAAATAGGTTGCTCTTTCCAAGAGCCGGTGCAGGCTCGATGGGCCGAATGGCCTCCTTCTGCATTGTAAATCCTATGATTCTAAATGCTATTCTCCAACAGATCCCTCAGTTACGTGCCGATCTGCTCGTGGAGGGAACTGGAATTGGGAGTGCTGGGACAGGATGAATTCTGCAATTCTGCTCTTCCACTGCAGTTAACCCGAAGCTTTGAAATTCTGGTTTCACGGTGAGATTCACTTCAAAGTTTTTCGTTGCATGCTGCAAAATGGTTTTGGCAGGTGCTGCAGGGAACTTCGCGAGAATCTTCTTTTTTTTTGTTCTTTGAGGTGCTGTGGTTTGGACTCAAATACCACAATTGTCACTCCTGTGACATTTTACTAATTTTTATGAGGCAGGCATTTGGAAGGATGAGCAGCCACAGCAGGTGATTGGAGCTGAGGTGTAGAACAACTGTGATCTCATAGAAAGGACTCCCCAAGAGCCTGAATGGCCGACTCCTGTTCCAATAAGCAAGAGCTTCAGAAAGCGAAAGTAGAACAATTGATAGGTTTAAATTTTGGGCATGTTAATTCAGTCAGCATACAGTCGAAAATTGGAGAGTGTCCTTTGCATATTAGGTTAATGTACTCATAGCACTTGGGTTTGCGGCGCAACGGTGGCGCGTTTGACTCCAGATCAGGTTAACGTACTCATCGAGTCATGGGGCTAATCAACAAAAGAAGGGGCCATTCAGCCCATCGACTGAAGCCTTGATTTCGATAAATGTTTGCCTCGCGTTATTTCCGGAAATGTCTTGGACGTTATGGGCGAGCGGGGGTTGTGGTTGGTTAATTGGCCACTCTTCATGCAGAAGTGCCCAGGGACCCAAAGCAGAAATGTACATTCCAACTACGTGGTTTCTTTCGTTTCGTGCTAAAAACAAAATAGCCACTGCGCGTTACTGGAAAGTACTGCTGTGGAAAATGTTAAGCACGGGGTGAATCATTCTGTGCGTTAACTGGGTTTCTGGAGGGAGAACAGGGGAGCTCCATATGCAAATGTTTGAACTATATTATTATCAAAACAGTCGGTGTGCGTTAAAGTAGAGTGAAAGTAATGAAACAATGAGTCACACCATATTATAGTAAAACAAATATAAATTATGGTTCAACGTGATGACCACAGTGGCACCAATCTACTTAGCTTCTACAGTAGAATTTATAGACACAATCACTTCGCAAAATAGCATTGAGAAAGGATGCAGAGCTTTTTGGGGGGGGGGTCACAGTTCTGTGTGCCTGAAACTAAAACATCTGCCGACGTGGAATGACCAGGCTTCTGGTAAATCTTGCAAGTTTACACAGATGTTGTCAACTTTAGGGGCTGTTTAGCACAGGGCTAAATTGCTGGCTTTGAAAGCAGACCCAGGCAGGCCAGCAGCACGGTTCAATTCCCGTATCAGCCTCCCCGAACAGGCGCCGGAATGTGGCGACTAGGGGCTTTTCACAGTAACTTCATTTGAAGCCTACTTGTGACAATAAGCGATTTTCATTTCATTTCATTGTGATCAAAACCACCACCACCATTTATATAGACATAGAATTTACAGTGCAGAAGGAGGCCATACGGCCCATCGAGTCTGCACCGGCCCTTGGAAAGAGTACCCTACCTAAGCCCACACCTCCACCGTATCTCCGTAACCCAGTAACCCCACCTAACCTTTTTGGACACTAAGGGCAATTTGTCATGGCCAATCCATCTATCCTGCACATCTTTGGACTGTAGGAGGAAACTGGAGCGCCCGGAGGAAACCCACGCAGATACGGGGGAGAACGTGCAGACTCCGCATAGACCGTGACCCAAGCCAGGAATCGAACCTGGGACCCTAGAGCTGTGAAGCAACTGTACTAACCACCGTGCTACTATACCGCCCCAAAGCTGGAGTAAAATGTCCCAAGGCACTTGTAGGACTGTTATGAAATGAAAATGCACACCGAGCTGAAGGTGGGGACATTAGGACATTGGAACTAAATGTTTGCGCCAAAGAGCTGGGTTTTAAGCAGTGTCTTAAAAGGGGGAAGACAGAGAGGCGGAGAGGTTTGGGAGGGATTTCCGGAGCTTGGGGCCGAGGCAAGAGGAAGTGCAACCACCAGTGGAGGGCCAAAGCCAGGTGGACAAGAGGCCAGAGTTTGAGAAAGGCAAAGTGTGCAGAATATTGTAGAGCCGAAGGGGAATCACGAAGGAATGAGGCCACGGAGGGGATTTGGAAATCAGAATGGCTGAGGTTTCCTTTTAATTTTTAAGCCCTATTGAGAAAAGAACCGTAAATATTTTGCAGGATCAGCGAGTGACAGCACCCCCCACCACCCCCACCACCACCCCACCCCACTCCTCCAACCTTCCACCCTCTGGGCCCTGTGATAATGGATTGCTGCACCGCACGGTGACTGCCATCCACGCAGTGTGAGGTATTTCTTTATGAATAGCTCAGTTCAATGCAGCACTGTCAGACGGAGCAGGAAGTGCACGTCAGACTTTATCTCCAGCTTACGGTTGAATAAGCTCACCCACACATGCCAGCACCTGTTTCCACCTGCCCCGTGATTGACGGATTTATGCAGTCAGTCAGAATCACACAGAGAGTTATGACATACTTAAGGTTAACATGTGTGGAAGGATTAGGGTGGAGTTTACAGAACAGAGGGGTTTTTTTCAATGGGGAAATAGTGGTGTTCAGGAGGTGCGAATAAATTCACTTTTTCCCTTTAGATTTTGCCATCTGTGACGTAAGCGTAGGTTTTGAATCAGGTGTGTAGAAGCTATTTTGTCTTTTTTTTTAATTTAGAGTATCCAATTCATTTTTTCCAATTAAGGGGCAATTTAGCGTGGCCAATCCACCTACCCTGCACATCTTTGGGTTGTGGGGGCAAAACCCGCACAAACACGGGGAGAATGTGCAAACTCCACACGGACAGTGACCCAGAGCCGGGATCATAGATCACAGAATTTACAGTGCAGAAGGAGGCCATTCGGCCCATCGAGTCTGCACCAGCCCTCGGAAAGAGCACCCAACCCAAGCCGACACCTCCACCCTATCCTCACACCTCCACCCTATCTCTGTAACCCCACCTACCCTTTTTTGCAGACTAGGGGCAATTTATCATGGCCAATCTACCTGACCTGCACATCTTTGGACTGTGAGAGGAAACCGGAGCACCCGGAGGAAACCCACATGGGGAGAAAGTGCAAATCCACACAGTTACCCGAGGCCGGAATTGAACCCGGGTCCCTGGAGCCGTGAGGTAACAGTGCTCGCCACTATGTCACCGTGCCTAATATGAGGCCGCATAAACCCCGTATAATGGGTAATTCTGCAGAATTCCTGCCCCTGGTGGCAATCCAAGTTGGTGCAAATGGCATCTCAGGCAAAAGCAAACCTGCAGAGAAAGCGATGGGAAAATTAGAGGCTGCCTGCTGACTCCAGGTCGCTGTCCCCTCAACAACGCTTAAATCAATACTCTCATTCATCAGCCCGGAACCTTCAATTTTCCAATAGGCCAACAAAAACATGAGACGAGTGGGAAGTGAATTGTTCCGCCTTTGATGTTAGATTCATGGCAGTTTGTGGGTTGCATTTGGTGAAGAGAAAGTACGTTTAGAGCACCCTGGTTATAAGCTGATTCCACACTGGATATAGTGTGGTGCGTATCGATTCTCGATACAGTGCTCTTGTGTAGCCAGAGGCAACATCCAAGAAAACCTACCAATGTCGCTACTCAATTGTTTTGTAAAATGCTTTCACTGTGAAATGCACGTCTGTCTTTCTTTCCATCTTAAAGGGTGGCAGACCTTTGGGGGGAATGCCGTGTTCTTTGTGTTGCTTATTTAGGATGATCGGCGTAGTGTTCCACAAAGACCACAGAATAGCTTTTATTCAAACAAAGCTATGGGGCGGGATTCTCCGACCCCCTGCTGGGTGGGAGAATCGCTGGGGGGAGGGGGGAGCGTGAATCTCGCCCCGCCGCTCCGACGCTGGCTGCCGAATTCTCCGTCTCCCGTTTTCGGGCTGGGGCAGTGGCCCCCCCCCCCCCCCCCCCCCCCCACCGGCAATTCTCCGGGCCTCGATGAGCCGAGCGGCCACCCGTTTTCGGCCAGTCCCCCCCGACGTGAAATAGACAAGGTCCGTCCCGGCGGGACCTGGCTAGGAGGGCAGTTAACGGGGTCCTCGGGGGGCGCGGAGGGATCCGTCCCTGGGGGGGGGGGGGGGGGGGGGGGGGGGGCACGGTGGCCTAGCCCGTGATCCGGGCCCATCGATCTGCGGGCAGGTCGCACTTTCCCTCCGCGCTGGCCTCTGTAAGGCTCCGCGATGGCTGCGCGGAGAAGAAACCCCCTGCGCATGCGCAGGAAACACGCCAGCGGTTCTGCGCATGCGCCAACTCGTGCCGGCCGGCGGAGGCCCTTCGGTGCCGGTTGGTGCGGCGCCCACCCCGCCGGCGCCGGCCTTGCCGCCGGAGGTGCGGAGGATTCCGCACGTTCCGGGCGGCCTGACGCCAGAGTGGTTCACTCCACTCTTTGGCCCCGGTACGGGCCGCCCCGCTGATCGCGGGAGAACCCCGTCATTGATTTTATTTTCACCACTAAACTGGTTTTCGAAACGTAGTCCTTTTCGAATACAGAATTGATCAATAACATCTATCTACAGTCATCTACTGCTAATCTCACTACTGGGTTTACTATAATCTAACCCTCTCACACTAACTGCTCTTATGACTTTCACTAGCTATCTCCTGCTTACACTCCTCAGGTCCAGCATCACTGCTTTTTATAGTTGTATCTGCAGCTCCCTCTAGTCACTATTCTTGTCACTACATTAACCCTTGTAATGCTGATAGTTATGATAATACCACAGGGAATGCTGTTGATTTCTATGAGATTGCATGCATCGATTCAGAGGCTGTCAGTTTAAAACCCGATTAAACCCAAAATAAAAATAAAAACAACTTTAAGTGCCTTTGTGCTGTTTTTATTGAACGGTATATTCCTTTAGCTGTTATGATGTTTTATTACTGATGTGCAGTCAACTACAGCTCTCTATATCTCGGTGACAGCTCTCACTACGTTGACTGAACTCTGCTGGATAAACCACTTGCAGATCCATTAACTTGGGGGTCTCGAATTCTTCTGTGAGTGTGAAGGAGGCAGTTTTGGTTAGATCTGGCGAGGTGAGGGCAGCACGGTGGCGCAGTGGTTAGCACTGCAGCCTCACGGCGCCGAGGTCCCAGGTTCGATCCCGGCTCTGGGTCACTGTCCGTGTGGAGTTTGCACATTCTTCCCGTGTTTGCGTGGGTGTCGCCCCCACAACCCAAAAGATGTGCAGGGTAGGTGGATTGGCCACGCTAAATTGCCCCTTAAATGGAAAAATGAATTGGGTACTCTAAATTTAAAAAACAAAGTAAGATCTGGCAAGATGAAATTCACTGACTGGATGAGATCAACCTCACAAGCAGCGGTCTTTCACGGTTCCAGTTGTATTCTGAAGTTGCTCTGTGGTACACACCGACTCTTTGCACCCTGTTAATGACCCCACCCTGTTAATGTTTTCAGCTGGTTTGCCAGCTGTAAATTCACACTGCAGCCTGCACGAATGAAGAAAACTTTCACCCATTCGCCATAAACTTGTGTGCAGCCTATTTGAATTTGTGTTTTAATTGCAGAAAACAGACTCCACAAAACTTGACTGGAAGTAAACGCTTGACATTGCTCCTGTCCAGTTTCCCAGTTTTCATTTTTTTTTCAGTTTTAACACCAAGCGCCTTCCAAACCCCACAGCTGCTCCCTTTAATCAGGAAGGACAAGGGCAGGGAATTCATGGGAGCAGCACCACCTGGAAGATAGCCTCCAGGTCACTCGCCATGACTTGAAAATATACCGCCGTTCCTTCACTGTCACTGGGTCAGAATCCTGGAACTTTGTTCCCAACGGCACTGTTTGGTAACAGTCCTGTGACGTGCCTTGGGGCATTTTGCTCCATCATGGCTGATATATAAATGGTGGTGGCTGTTGTTTTTCTTTTTAAATTTCTTTTAAAATGAAAAAAAATCATTTTTTCCAATTGTGGGGCAGTTTAGCGTGACCAATCCACCTACCCTGCTCATCTGTCGGTTGTGGGGTGAAACCCACGCAAACACGGGGAGAATGCGCAAACTCCACACGGACAGTGATGCGGCGGCTATTGTTGATCACAAGGTGACAGCGGCTGTGTAAACTTGCAAGATGTACAAGAAACCTGTGGGTGTGGGGGGGGGGGGGGGGCGGCTGTCATGATATACATCAGCATATCATGGTGCAACACACACACACACTGACACACTGATACACAACATCACAGCCAATCACCAGTGAGAGCACACGCACTATAAAGACAGGGGACACCAGAGTTCCCGCTCATTCTAGCAGCAGCCAGCTCAGAGCACAGAGCTCACAGCCTGCTTCTCAGACATTCACCATGTGCTGAGTGCCTCACCCAGATAGTGATAGGACAGGGTCCACAGATAAGCTGGTAATGCACGTACCCAAGCTTGCAGTCTGTTATTACAGTTGAGTTGTTAATAAAATAGAGTTACACCATCTCCAGCCGTGTTGACCTGTTTGTAGACCAGAACACCCAACATGACAGAGGGGAGGGTTTGCTTGGGGTTGGTGGGTGAGGGCAATCATTAAAAAGTAATGGAGTGTTCCAGGGTCCAAGGTTCGATTCCCAGCTTGGGTCACTGTCTGTGCGGAGTCTGCACATTCTCCCCGTGTCTGCGTGGGTTTCCTCCGGGTGCTCCGGTTTCCTCCCACTGTCCAAAGATGTTCAGGTTAGGTGGATTGGCCACGCTAAATTGTCCAAAAAGGTTAGGTGGGGTTACTGAGGTACGGGGATGGGGTGGAGGTGTTGACCTGGGTAGGGTGCTCTTTCCAAGGGCTGGTGCAGACTCGATGAGCCGAATGGTCTCCTTCTGCACTGTAAATTCGATGATTCTACAATTATCCAGGAGTCTTAAGTGTAAAGGCCTGACAGCAATGAGGTCCCGGGATGATGCAGCCTGAGTAAGAAGGGTGCCTGTTATACTTGCCTTCCTCTGAGGCAGAAAGTAAGTGTGCCCTCCAACAGTCCTGAGACTTATGCTCGTCATACCAATTGGCCCTCCTGAGTTAACCCTTGACAATTTCAGCTGTTCACATTCTCAAAGTAAAGGAGAAGGGGCCAGGGGAAGAGGAGGACCTTCTTGTGAATCTGCTCCTGGGCCTGGCAAATTCACCATCAACAGGTCCAGACAGCGGACAATCGAGGGGATTGTCCCACCCAACTGTCTGCCCCTCTTCCGTGGATTACTTTTCGGCCGGGTGTCCTAGTAACGGCGGGCACCATCGAGGCTTTCCATGCCCTGTCGGCACCGCAGGGTTTGGGGCACTTTATCAACCCCTTTAATCATCTTTTGATTTGATGTTTTAAGTTTCATTTGCTCTTTGTTTTTTTGGGGGGCAGTGTCCCTTTAAGGAGCTGTCCCTTTTAATTTGTCCCTCAGTTTGTTTGATTTAGTTCAATTGGTTGAACTTAAAATAGTTCAAGGAGAGGGGTGAGAACTCATGGTTCGAGGATAAACACTTGGGTGCTCCGGATCGAGAGGGGCGGTGCCCGTGTAAGGGCCGGACCCCAGTGACTGCCATTGAGGATCCAGTAGCCCTCAAGGTGGACAGAACCGTCCAGTTGGCTCCGCCCATGAGAGATGGGCGACCATTGAAACCTCCTGTCAGAACCTCTAGAGATTAGGGAGGAGGCAAACAGACAGGAGGCCAGAGGTGACCCTGAAGGGGTGAGGATATTGACCGGGGCCGGTCAAGCAGCAGAGATGGAAGGGCGCCTGGGATGTGAGTGAGTGGTAACCGCTGGATAAGCTGTCAGGCTGGCTGCTTCCAGGACCGGCTGCACATTGAGTGGCTGGAGGTACTGAGGGTAAACAGCTGTGAGACCAACCTGACTCTCTCCTTCTCTTTTCTCTTCTCTTCTCTTCTGTCAACAACCTGACTCTCTCTTTCTCTTTCTCTCTCTCTCTCTCTCTCTCATTTTACACAGCTTACAAATCAGTGTGGAGCCAGTGGAGTTGCAATTGTGCTAATTGCAGAGCTGGAGGAGCACAGACACCAGCAGCAACGAGTAACAGCGCTCAGGGAACACCCAGGGCCAGGAGACCAGGGAGGGCCACAGGGCAGGCTCAAGGTCCAGAGGGAGCAGCAGCCAAACAGGAGACACGAAGGCGAATAAGGAGACACCGAGGGTTTACAGGACGCAATGCATTGAGCTTCATCCATTTCAACCTGGACCAGGCCCAGCAGGACGAGAGGGCCATGGAATTCAACACCATAGCTGATCTGCCACTTGCAGGGGGCAATCGACTGCACCCATGTCGATTGCCCCTGATTGCCCCCGATCGCGGGCCGTGGGGGCACCCCCCGGGGCCAGATCGCCCAGCGCCCCCCCCAGGACCCCGGAGCCCGCCCACGCCGCCTGGTCCCGCCGGTAAATACCAGGTTTGATTTACGTCGGCGGGACAGGCAATTCCTGGGCGGGACTTCGGCCCATCCGGGCCGGAGAATCCAGCGGGGGGTCCCGCCAACCGGCGCGGCCCGATTCCCGCCCCCGCCTAATCTCCGGTACCGGAGACTTCGGCGGGGGCGGGATTCACGGCGGCCAACGGCCATTCTCCGACCCGGCAGGGGGGTCAGAGAATGACGCCCGAGGTGTGCACCTTTTCCAGAGAACGTGCATGATAGTTACGTCATTGTCCAATCGCAAATCCCTGGAATATTCGGGGGTCAACCAAAGCTACAGGATGTCTTGTTGGGGATAAAGGATGCCCACTCTGGTCTTGGCTGATGATGCCAGTGCCGAGGCCTGAGACTGAGGCAAAGGTCTGTTACAACGAGGTTCACAGTGCCATCCAGCCTGGGCTCCTTAAGATGCACTTCTGCTGCCTTGACGGGTCCAGTGGAGCCGATACTTCAGTACCCGGAGAGTCTCCCGCATCGTGGTGGTCTGCTGTGCCCTGCACAACTTGGCACTGCAGCAGGGTGACTGATGAAAACCTGGAGGAGTGGAATATCTCCTGGGTTAAAGAAGAAGACCAGGAGGGATTGGAGGAAGAGGCCAGAGTGAGCCGGAGGATGGAGGGCAGGTGGGGGTGAGGATTTGCATGGGCAGAAGGACCAGGGCTGCCCTCCTCGCTTCCCACTTCGCACCATAGGAACATCATGCTGTCCGACAGCTCAAGACGCCTCCCCCAAGACTGTGCTATCCCCTTCACCACCATGGAAGGAGGGTCACAGTAAACCTTAGTCACCAGGGTGCTGGGCCTGGGGAGTCCTTGGGCGGGATTCTGCGGGAATTGGAGGGGAGGGCAACTCTGGAGCGAAGGAGTGGCGTGAACCACTCAGGCGTCGGGCCGCCCCGAAGGTGCGGAATCCTCCGCACCTTCAGGGGCCAGGCCGGTGCCGGAGTGATTTGCTCCGCGCCAGGGCTGAAGGGGCTTGGCAACATGCCAACCGGCGGCGAAGGACCTCCACCGGCCGGCGTGAGTTGGTGCATGCGCGGGAACGCCAGCGTGTGCTGGCGTCATCCCAGCGCATGCAAAGGGGTGGTTCATCTCCGCGTCGGCCATCGCGGAGGTCCACAGCAGCCGACGCGGAGGAATAGAACGCCCCCACAGCACAGGCCTGCTCGCGGATCGGTGCCGCCGGTAAGTACCTGTTGTAATTTACGCCGGCGGGACCGGCCTAAACGGGCGGCCACTCGGCCCATCGCGGGCCGGAGAATCGCGGCCCCCGACCGGCGCGGCAGGATTCCTGCCCCCGCCAAATCCCCGGCTCCGGAGAATCCGGCAGCCGGCGGGGCCAGGATTCACGCCGCCCCCCATCGATTCTCCGACCCGGCGGGGGGTCGGAGAATCCCGCCCGTTGTGCCTGCTGATCAGAAAATGTCGGAGGGTGATGATGAGCCATAGTGAGGAATGCTCCTCAGCTATTGCTTATGTCGGACTCCTGTCTGTCTGTTGCCAGCACACTCTCTCCCCGGCTCATGTGCGAGTCAGATTCGGCCCTAGGTCCATTTGTCTCATAGCACCAGAGGGGGATTAGGGATGAGGGTCAAGGGTTCACTGATTAATGCCCGAGTCCTTTCAGGAACAATTTGCCTGACTTTGAGGGCCTGTGAGAAGAGCTGTGTCCAGATGGGGTGAAGCACGCCTCCACTGGGAGGAGGGTTAACAACTGTGTGACCTGAAGGTTGTGAAGAACAAGAGTTTTTAATGTGGCAGCATTTGTGACATTTGATAAAAACGCCCAGCTCTCTGTGCCTAACTTCACCTGTGCCCATTCTGTGCTCCTGCAATTCCTTAGGCTTATGAACCCTCCCACTTTGTTTCGGTGTATTTCCAGATTAGAAGAGGAGGCAGCTTGCTGTCTTCCACACTCCATTGCCTGAGATGCCCTTGGTGGACATCCTCTGGGTAGCCGCGACTTGGAGGGCCCCGGCCTACTCTCGGGTGGCACTGGTGTTGCTGCATCACCCTGGTCAGCCCACTGCCCCTGAGGTGCGTCAGTATCAGGAAGGGGGATTTAGGAGGACTGGTCGCTCCCAGGCTCTTCTGGGTGGAAGGCCCAGGAGGTGCTCCAGCGCTTCCTCCTCCCTCCTGGTGTTTGTGGGCCCCTGGGTTACTCCATGGCCCAGAGAGACAGCTGAAGTCAGCTCCTGAAGCCTCAAAGTAATCTGGCACTGCCAGTCCTGGAGGCCCGCCATCGTCTGGAACACGTTGAACCCCTAAGCCATGGTCCTCCGAACCTGAAAAATCCCTTGGAGTTCAGCAGTCATGTATGTGATGTCTAAGGGCAGCACGGTGGCGCAGTGGGTTAGCACTGCAGCCTCATGGCACCAAGGTCCCAGGTTCGATCCCGCTCTGGGTCACTGTCCGAGTGGAATTTGCACATTCTCCCCGTGTTTGCGTGGGTTTTGCCCCCACAACCCAAAGATGTGCAGGGTAGGTGGATTGGCCACGCTAAATTGCCCCTTAATTGGAAAAAATTAATTGGGTATACTAAATTTATTTAAAAAAAATGTATGTGATGTCTCGCCCCAGGCTTTCCACTGCGGTCACCACCCTTGCCGAGTTGGCCTGGGTGCCACGCATCGCCGGAAACATCTCCTGTGACTGAAGACCTTGTACTCCTTCATTCAGCCTTGCAGTCGCAGGAACGTCGCTGACAAGCCCTCCTGGTATTGCCAGCTCTCCCTTTGCATCTCAAGCAGCTATGGGACAAACGTGTCCAGAGGCACAGCTCCAGGTTGAGGCACAGCTGAGACCTGGGATCCAGCAGACCTCCGACTGTCCAAACCCTGGGACATTCCTGCCTCTGCCTGATGTGCATCAGGAGTAGTGTGGTGCTCACTAGAAAGTGACCCAGAAGCCCGCCTGCTGAGGTCGCCAAAGTGTGTGTCTCTGTGATGGTGGACGGTGTGGGTGATTGCTGTGATGCTCCATGCTGTGTCCTCCTCCAAGATCTTCTCCGAGGTTGTGCGGTTTTCTCCCGCAGGTCGACCTTGCATTCAGTGCAGACCCACTCCTGCTCGTCCCCTGTGAGCTCCATGGCCCTCTCCTCGAATGGAGTCAGGATTCTCAGCTCGGGCATTCCACTGCCTGTTTTCTCTCTCTATCTCTCGGCGGTTGTGGGCTATCCTCGCCTGCGGGATACAAGGGGGGATAGCGCAAGCTGGGCACCTGGCGGGTCAGCGGTCAATGATCCTTTGCACGTTTGGGCACTGTGCCTAATCAGGAAGGGGTTCTGATGAGGAGTGTTCGGGGGGAAAGTTTGAGGATGCTGGTGGGAAGTTGGGTGCTGGAAACCTGCGAGGTGACGGCTTGTGGGTTCCAGGTACATTTCGGGGCGAGGGACGGGGGGAGTGCCAAGAGGAGACAGGGAGCACCTGCCCTTGCTCACCGTAGCAGCTCATTCACCTTCTCCCGACATTCACTCCCGTCCGCATGGTCAGGCTGCTGGCACTGACCAGTGCTGCCACCGTATCCTAGCTGGGTCTCATCATCTTGCTGGAGGGTCCCCTGCCAGCAGATAGTTGCCCTTCCCTCCTCTAAGACAACCAGTACTCTTGTGAGGGCCCCCTCGGTGAATTGTGGAGCTGTCTTCTTGGCTGCCATTCTCCTAGCTTGACTGTGAGCAACTGCTGTGGAGCACCACAGTGATTGAAGTACCCAGATGACTCCCGGGATGGGCGAATCAGACACCCTGTGCTTCAGGTGTACCATTTTCCGTAGTGAGGATGCCCAAATTGGCTGGGTTCCCAAAAACCTTGTCAGTAAAGTCAGCAAAGCACCCCACCCCTGTTTAGTGATGACTGAATGCAATTGTCTTTGTTCCCGACCTCCTGATACCCATTGTTCTTCCCCACTCTCCCTCGTCCCCGTTTTGGAAAGGGAGAGCGGATATCTGGATCAGACTTATCACCAAGGTGGAAACAAAACCCAGCTTACGCAATGATTATATGAACTTTGATCAAGGGAGAGTTCCATCGCAATAAGGTTGAACAAGCTTCAGAGATCTGTGTTCACGTGCGGGTGAGACCCACGCAGACACGGGGAGAACGTGCAAACCCCACAGGGACAGTGACCCGCAGCCGGGATCGAACCCGGGTCCACGGCGGCGTGAAGCAGCGGTGCTAACCACTGTGCGGCCCTATGCCGAATTAATTTCACGGTGCTCTGAATTCCTCTTCTTTCGCAAGGAGTACGGCTGCTCGGGTTAGCACCCGTGTGTCTGTGGCCCCTTGTAGGACTGATGCTGCGTTTGCACGTTAGACTCTTATCTCACGCTGTCATGCATGTAAATCAGCTCACACAGGAACTGTTCAGCGACCACTGCACCTTTGCACGGTGCTGAGTCGATGTCAAAGGTTCTGCAGCACGGCAAGGCACCCAGTGCAGCAGAAACTCGACGGATAAGCTGGGAAAGCGTTTCAGAGTTGAACCTTGGGTTTCGCTTTGAAGGCCACAAACGTAAATTTAAACAAACATCCGTCAGAAGATGGTGACAATGGAATGGAAACATTATGCACGGGCTCAGGTGATTGATCTGCGTGAGCGCTACCATTGTGTTTCTGGGGTATAGCTTCCCACCCTCTGTAGGTAGACGAACACTTCCTCCTGGTGTAACACAGCGTCATTACTCCAACTCCTCCACTGATTTCCAGCCACACGCCAACAACAGCATCAAGCGATCAACTCTGGAAAATAAAAAGCACACATACTTTGCATTTACACCTCAAAGATTTTAATTAGTAATCGAATGTAGGAAATTTGCACACAGCCATTCTCACACACAGCAATGAGATAAATGAGCAGATCATTTGTTTGTACTAATGTTTGGTTGAGGGACAAAAATTGACCGGCAGAACCTGTTTTTAATTTTAAAAATAATGACACAAGACTTTTTCTGAGGAAGCTCAACAACCAGACACAGCCTTGGCCTAACGCCACATCCAATTGGACAGCACCTCCAATGAAGGAGCATCAGTTTCATTTCAGATAATCTCTCGTGTTGGTGACATACTGTGGAGTTTTCATTTTTTTTACATTTAGAGTACCCAATTCAATGTTTACCGTCGTCTCATCAGTCAAAACAGCCCTGGGATTGGACCGTTCACTCGTGTTCTTGCTCCTGATCACTACTTCAGTGTGCTTGTGAATGTTGTGTCACCACAATTTCACAATACACATCAGTACATTATGGTGCAATCACATGCACACACTGATGGACATGCAGTAGGACCCACCGGCATACATAACACCGCAGCCAATCACCAGTGAGAGCACAAGCACAATAAAGACAGGGGACAGGAGAGTTCCTGCTCACTCTAGCAGCAGCCAGCTCAGAGCACAGAGCTCACAGCCTGCATCACAGACATTCACCATGTGCTGAGTGCCTCACCATAGCTAGTGATAGGAAAGGGTCCACAGTTAAGCTGGTATTGCTTATACCCACGTTTACAGTATGTTAGCATAGTTGAACAGTTAATAAAATAGCGTTACACCACTTCAAGCATTGTTGCCTTGTTTGTAAACCAGAACACCCAACACGACACACAAGATATGTGTTAGGCTGTGATACCCCACCTGATTCAATGACTTGGTACCATTCACTGTTTCAGTTCAAAGATAAATTGCCACTAAGTGTCCAAAAAGGTTCGGTGGGGTTGCTGGGTAATGGGCTAGGGTGGAGGCATAAAGCAGGATGCTTTTTCCAAAGGCTGGTGCTGACTCGGTGGGCCGAATGGCCTCCTTCTGCACTGTAGATTCTATGATAAGTAAGTGCCGCTTGAACAAAGTATCAGCGAGTTCCTGGCCTCAAGGGAGCTGCACCCTAATTAGAAGTATATGCCCCTGGAGGAGGTGGACAGGACACAGGATACAGGACACAGCTGCGAAGCACACCAGGTAAATAATAAGGAACCCACCACCTGTGTCAGATCAAGACATTGGAATAAAAATAAAATGACATTCTGATCCCACTGTAGTATAATACAGTCACACTAAAGGCTGCTTTTAAATTGGGTTTAGTGGGTTGCAAATGCCACCAGACCCTGGCATTCCACTCTTGCACAGTTGGAATAGAATCATAGAATCCCTGCAGTGCAGAAGGAGGCCATTCGGCCCATCGAGTCTGCACCCACCCTCCTAATCTGCACCGACCCTCCGAAAGGATACCCTACCCAGGCACACTTCCCCGCCCTAACATTTAGATACTAAGGGACAATTTAGCATGGCCAATCCACCTAATGCGCACATCTTTGAATCATCATAGAATCATAGAATTCACAGTGCAGAAGGCCATTCGGCCCATCGATCCTGCACCGGAAACAGCACTAAGCCCACACCTCCACCCTATCCTCACAACCCAGCAACCCCACCTAACCTTTTTTCAAACACTAAGGGCAATTGATCATGGCCAATCCACCTAACCTGCACATCTTTGGACTGTGGGAGTGTGGTGGTATTTATTAGGGGTAGTACGGTACACCACGTGTCGACAGGCTATTGGTGGAGGGATGCCAGGTCCTGATAGGATCTGCCACCTACTGGACTCCACCCAGAAATGCCGGTATAAGAACCCAGTCTTCCCTCCATTTCCCTCAGCAGCTGCATTCTGTAACCATGCAGCTGGGGATAAAGTTCTGCTTAATAAAGCCTTCAATTGACATTACCTCAACCTGCCTCGCGTTATATTGACGGTGGTACAATTTATTAAGCAGAATTTAAGTTGAAGAAAACGACATGGGAACATGGAGCTCCGAATCACCCCGGAGTGCCTGCGCATCGCACCCCAAGGAGCTAACTCGGCCTCTATCTTCAAGCACTGGATGGCATGCTTTGAGGGCTACCTCCGAATGGCCCCGGCACACCGACAGACGAACAAAAGATGCAGGTCCTCTATTCCAGGGTGAGTCCTGACGTCTACTCCCTTATCGAGAACGAGGACGGTTTCACCGGTGCCATCGCCGCGCTGAAGGATATCTACATCCGGCCCGCCAACCAGGTTTTTGCTAGCTACCAGCTCGCCACACGACGGCAATTTCCGGGGGAATCGCTTGACGAGTTTAATAACGCCCTGCAGATCCTGGGTCGAAAATGCAACTGCCCGGCGGTAACAGCGAGTGAACACACAGAGCTCCTGGTCCGTGATGCGTATGTGGCAGGTTTGGCCTCTTCCCAGATCCGCCAGAGGCTTCTGGAGAAAGAATCTCTGGGACTTACAGAAGCTCGGGCCCTGGTGGCATCCCTCGATGTGGCCTCGCATAACGCCCGCGCCTACGCCCCCAACCGCACTACAGCCCCATGGGCTCCGTGGACCTCCGCTGCGGTCAACTCTCCGACACCCCCCCCACCCCCGCAAACCTGCGCAGCCAATACACCAGACCAACTGGGGGGGCCCCGCTGCTATTTTTGTGGCCAGCCGAAACACCCTCGGCAGCGATGCACGGCCCGCGCGGCTACCTGCAAAAGCTGCAGGAAGAAGGGCCACTACGCAACGGTGTGCAAGTCCCACGGGGTCGCCACTATCTCCGGGGAAGAAACGGGACCACAGACCCAGCCCCCCCAGCGATCCACGTGTGACCAACGGACGCCGCCATTTTGGACCCCGGACGCCACGAGGGAGAGATGGGCACCGCCATTTTGTCCATCCCCGACCGCGCTCGATACGTGGATGCCGCCATCTTGGTTGAAGGACCCCGACACAGACGGTCACATACTGCCTGATTACGATGCTCAACTTCAACAACCACGTCTGGCTTTGACGACCCTCGACCAGTCGCGTCCCCGGATGCTCCAGGCTGCAACCACTACAGTCCTAGTGAATGGCTACGAGACGCCGTGTCTTATCGACTCTGGGAGCACGGAGAGCTTCATTCATCCGGGACGGTAAGGCGCTGTTCCCTCGTAATTCGGCCAAGCACCCAGAAAATATTCCTGGCGGCGGTATCCCACTCCGTTCAGATCACGGGGTTCTGCATCGCTAACCTAACGGTGCAGGGGAGGGAGTTCCGAAATTACCGGCTGTATGTCCTCCCCCATCTCTGTGCGCCCACACTCCTAGGGTTGGACTTCCAATGCAACCTCCAGAGTTTAAAATTTAAATTTGGCGGCCCTATACCCCCACTGACTGTCTGCGGCCTCGCGACCCTCAAGGTTGAACCGCCTTCCTTGTTTGCGAACCTCACCCCGGATTGCAAACCCGTCGCCACAAGGAGCAGATGGTACAGCGCCCAGGACCGAGCATTTATCCGGTCCGAAGTCCAGAGGCTGCTGAAGGAAGGCATCATCCAGGCTAGCAACAGTCCCTGGAGAGCCCAGGTGGTAGTTGTTAAGACCGGGGAGAAACAGAGGATGGTCATCGACTATAGTCAGACCATCAACAGGTACACTCAGCTAGATGCGTACCCTCTCCCCCGCATATCCGACATGGTCAATCGGATTGCACAGTACAAGGTCTTTTCCACCGTGGACCTCAAGTCCGCCTACCACCAGCTCCCCATCCGTCCCGGTGACCGCAACTATACTGCCTTCGAAGCAGACAGGCGGTTATACCACTTTTTAAGGGTTCCATTCGGCGTCACGAACGAGTCTCGGTCTTCCAACGAGAGATGGACCGAATGGTTGACCAGCACGGTTTACGGGCCACGTTCCCGTATCTCAACAACGTCACCTTCTGCGGCCACGACCAGCAGGACCACGACGCCAATCTCCAAAAATTCCTCCAGATCGCTCACGCCCTGAACCTCACTTACAACAAAGAAAAATGCGTGTTCCGCACCGATCGTCTAGCCATCCTGGGCTACGTAGTGCGTAATGGAGTGATAGGCCCTGACCCTGAACGCATGCGCCCCCTCATGGAGTTCCCTCTCCCCCACTGTGCCAAAGCCCTGAAACGTTGCCTGGGCTTCTTTTCATATTACGCCCAGTGGGTCCCCCAGTACGCAGACAAGGCCCGTGCACTAATCCAGTCCACTACTTTTCCCCTGACGACAGAGGCATGCCAGGCCTTTAGCCGCATCAAAGCGGATATCGCAAAGGCCACGATGCGCGCCATCGACGAGTCCCTCCCCTTCCAGGTCGAGAGCGACGCATCAGATGTAGCTCTGGCGGCCACCCTCAACCAAGCAGGCAGACCCGTGGCCTTCTTCTCCCGAACCCTCCACGCTTCAGAAATCCGCCACTCCTCAGTGGAAAAGGAGGCACAAGCAATAGTGGAAGCTGTGCGACATTGGAGGCATTACCTGGCCGGTAGGAGATTCACTCTCCTCACTGACCAACGGTCGGTTGCCTTCATGTTCGATAATGCACAGCGGGGCAAGATCAAGAACGACAAGATCTTGTGGTGGAGGATCGAACTCTCCACCTTCAATTATGAGATCTTGTATCGTCCTGGAAAGCTGAACGAGCCATCCGATGCCCTATCTCGCGGCACATGTGCCAATGTACAAATGGACCGTCTAGAAGCCCTCCACGAGGACCTCTGCCACCCGGGGGTCACTCGTTTCTACCACTTCCTTAAGGCCCTCAACCTCCCTTACTCCGTCGAGGACGTCCGAACAGTCACCAGAAACTGCCAGATCTGCGCTGAGTGCAAACCGCACTTTTTCAGGCCAGATAGAGCACACCTGGTTAAGGCCTCTCGACCCTTTGAACGCCTCAGTTTGGATTTCAAAGGCCCCCTCCCCTCCACCGAGGAACGCGTACTTCCTGAACGTCGTTGACGAATACTCCCGTTTCCCTTTCGCCATCCCCTGCCCCGACATGACAGCGTCCACGGTCATTAAAGCCCTCGGTACCATTTTTGCACTGTTCGGTTTCCCCGACTATATCCATAGCGACAGGGGGTCCTCCTTTATGAGAGACGAACTGTGTCAATTCCTGCTCAGCAGGGGCATAGCCTCGAGCAGGACGACCAGTTACGACCCCCGGGGGAACGGGCAGGTAGAAAGGGAGAATGGAACGGTCTGGAAGGCTGTCCTGCTGGCCCTCCGGTCTAGGAGCCTCCCAATTTCCCGCTGGCAGGTAGTCCTCCCGGATGCCCTTCACTCTATCCGGTCCCTGCTGTGCACCACCACGAATCAAACGCCTCACGAGCGCCTCCTCCTCTTTCCTAGGAAGTCCTCCTCTGGAACGCCACTTCCGACCTGGCTAGCAGCTCCGGGACCCATTCTGCTCCGGAAACATGTGCGGGCGCACAAGTCAGATCCGTTGGTGGAACGGGTGCATCTCCTTCACGCCAACCCGCAATACGCCTATGTGGAATACCCCGATGGACAACAGGACACGGTCTCCCTGCGAGAACTGGCGCCCGCCGGAGCTACCCACACCCCCCCAACGCCAATCACCACCTCCTCACTCCCGCCGGTTCATCCCGCAGCCACCCCCTTCCCGGGGGGTTTGGTTCACCTCCCAGGAGTAAGGACACAGGGGACAGCGCTACGCTCCCAGAGTCGACGGGACTCGAGCCAGCGCCATTACCACCACGCACGAGACGATCGGAAAGGACGACCAGGGCACCCATCCGGCTTATCGAATCACTTTAACTCTCAATGTTTTCAGTTATTGTGTCTTGTTATAGTTATGGCATAATGCCGACCCTGTTTGGCCCGTTGGCCCAGTTGAAGCGATAATTTTGTGTTTTGTTCAAAGTTACGGCACAGTACCGACTCTGTAAACCCTTACCACCATGCGAACCACCATCCCTCCGGTTTTTTTCCAACAAGGGGTGAATGTGGTGGTATGTATTAGGGGTAATACGGTACACCACGTGTCGACAGGCTATGGTGGAGGGTTGCCATGTCCTGATAGGATCTGCCACCTACTGGACTCCACCCAGAAATGCCGGTATAAGAACCCAGTCTTCCCTCCATTTCCCTCAGCAGCTGCATTCTGTAACCACGCTGCTGGGGATAAAGTTCTGCTTAATAAAGCCTTCAATTGACATTACCTCAACCTGCCTCGCGTCATATTGACGGTGCTACAGGGAGGAAACCGGAGCACCCGGAGGAAACCCACGCAGACACGGGGAGAACTTGCAAACTCCACACAGACAGTGACCCAGCCGGGAATCGAACCTGAGACCCTGGAGCTGTGAAGCAACTGTGCTAACCACTGTGCTACCGTGCCGCCCCTAACTGTGTGAGGAAACCGGAGCACCCGGAGGAAACAAGCGTGGGTACGGAGAGAACATGCAAACTGCACGCAGACACCTAAGGCCGGAAACAAACCCCCGGTCCCTGGCGCTGTGAGGCAGCAATGCTAACCACTGTGGTGCCCTTCAACACTACCTTAAACTTGCCTGGTTTTTTTTTGCTCAAGACATTATCCTGGAATTGCTTTTTAATTCCAACTGTCCCATCAGGTCAAAGTGGCGAAAGAAGACTTGCGGTACCTTCATTGTTAATACAAGAAGCTGTGCGAGCAGAGCCACGACCTGTGGAAATTCAACCCAGGTGGCCTTAGACTCCGCGGTTGATCCCAGCATAAACTCAAATTCTCCCGCTTTCCATCTGGGAGACCTGACGGTAGGCAGCGTTTCTTTGGGTGAGGTACTGTTCATCCGTGACTGCTCAAACCCATGGGACGGGGAAACTGGGAGGACAAATTCCTGTCCACACAAACAGACTTCTAGTTGGCCAGTTATGTAATATGGCAAAGCCATCCTGCAAAACAGCCCCGATCTATTAGCCAAAGAAAGACTGGTTGCATTTATATAGCGCCTTTCATGACCCAACAGGGCTTTACAGGGAATGAAATACTTTGGAAGCACAGATACTGTTGTAATGTGGTAAATAAGCCGGCACTTTGGGCACAGCAAACTCCCGCAAACAGCGATGGGATAATGAACAGATCATCCGGTTCAGTGATGTTGACTGAAGGATAAATATTGGCCAGGATACCAGCGATAGCTCCCCCCCCCCTCTTCTTTGAACGTCCGCCCCGGGGTCTTTTACATCCACCTAGAGAGGGCTAACAAGAGCCTCGGTTGAGGCTCCCCCTGCAAGAGTGCAGCATTCCCTCGGTCCCACACTGGAAGGCCAGCCCTTCAACCAAGCCCCAGGAACTGGCCTTGAATGCTAAACCTTCGCCTCAGGCAAGAATATTTTATCACCGAGCCAAGCTTGGCGCTTCAAGGATGAGGAAAGAAAGGCTGTATTTATAAAAGTACTTGGTAATGTTCCTCCGAAGTAACCAAAAGTGTTTCAAATACAATGAGCTGCTTGAAGGGTCCACTGATTTATTGTTTTGTGGTCACCCAAAGGTGAAGGGGGGAATCAGGAAGGTACAATAGCAGGAAAAATATAAAATAAATATTGTCCCTGACATTGTGAAAGAAAACATATCGCAGATATTAAACTAGAACCAATGAGCATTGTCCAACTGTCACAGCTTTGGGTACAGTGTCTACATTGCTAAAAATAGAAAACAATAAAACACAAAGGTTGGCTTTGTTCTTTTAGTCTCTCATTGCACTGACTGTCTTTGACACGCTCCAATCACAGATAACTTCACTTTGCTATCAAAATCAACCTCCCACAACCACAGTAAATTGTGCAGTCAACTGAGATTTAAACGCCCAAAGTACTCCACTGCTGGATTGACGCATTGCTCAAAATTTCAGTCATTGGGCTGTAATCACAGTCGGAGCCTAAAATACACGAGGCCTGACCAGGCCTGAGACACCACGGGATGATAATGGGCCGTTGTGAGTGCGGACTGCCTGACAGCACATTCTTTGGTAGGCCCCACTGTGTGCATCAGCCTGCTGCTCCACATTCTTCCGTTTGGTTTGGCAGAACCGTCGTTGCTTTCTAACCAGGGCTATTAATAAATGCATTCTCACCAGCAGGCACTTTTGCCTTCAGCCTGACACATTCTGTGTGACAGCAGTAAATGTTGCTTTTGAATCGATTGGAAAAACTCCAGCACCATTGTTCTGAGAGCACGCACGTCAGTGGCCAAAGTGTCCGCCTCTGGTTGCCCTTAGCTGTTGATGCCGGCCACTTTCTTCAACTGCTGCAATCTTCATCGTTATAGTTCGATACAACTGAGTGGATCACTGTGTGGTGAACGTTTTGTACTCACCATTCACCATGTATTACACTGTATCACGCTGTTGCCCATGTGGGCTCCACCTATGGACCATTGTACGCTATTACACCGAATGTATCATGTTGGTGCCCTTGTGGGCTCCGCCCCTGGCTCCGCCCCTTGAGGGGAGGTATAAAGAGCAGATGCCCTGTAGGCGGCTCTCACTAGCAGAGCAGTCGCAGGCAGGCACTGTTCTAGTCGATTAAAGCCACTGTTCACTTCAACTCTCTGCCTCGCGTGAATTGATGGTCGCATCACACTGTGCAGTTCAGACTCGACCACATTGATGGGGAGCTGGGACCTGATATTAGGCTGAAGTGGGTGCGGCCAGCTTTCCTAAAAAGGCAGTAGCGAATCAATTGGGCTTTTGCAACAAGCGGACAGTTTTGTGGTCAGTTTTACTGATACCAGCTTTGTTTGAACTGGCTGCAGCTTCTCAAATCCTCAAGGTGGCTATTGAATACATATTCTCCGCTAATGTGCCAACTCAGGGCAGCACGGTGGCGCAGTGGGTTAGCACTGCAGTCTCACGGCGCCGAGGTTCCAGGTTCGATCCCGGCTCTGGGTCACCGTCCGTGTGGAGTTTGCCCATTCTCCCCGTGTTTGCGTGGGTTTCGCCCCCACAACCCAAAGATGTGCAGGCTAGGTGGATTGGCCATGCTCAAATTGCCTCTTAATTGGAAAAAAATTAATTGGGGTACTCTAAATTTATATGAAAAAAAAGAATGTGCCAACTCCACACGGACAGTGACCCGGGGCCGGTATCGAACCCGGGTCCTCGGCGCCGTGAGGCAGCAGTGCCAACCACTGTGCCACTTTGCCACTCCAGATTTTTAATATTTAAAAAATATTAATTGATGGGCTATGGGTATTGCTGGCAAAGCCAGAATTTATTGCCCATTCCTCATTGCCCTTGAGGAGGAGGCATTGAGCCACTTTCTTGACTGTAGTCGGTGCGATGAAGGCACTCCCACGGTGCATTCTGGGAGGGAGTTCAGAGTCAATGACAATGAGATAATGAAGGAACAGCGAATTATTCCCAATTCGCGGTGGTGTGTGACTTGGATGGGGAAACACAGAAGTGGCAGTGTTCCCAAGCGCTTGCTGCACTTGACCTTCCGGGAAGTAGAGGCCATAGGTTTGGGTAGTTAGGCTTCTTCTGGAGTATTGCAGCCAGTTCTGGGCGCCATGCTTGAGGAAGGATGGGATCATTGGAGAGATAGAGTGCTGAGGAGATTCACAAGAATGATTCCAGGGCTAATTGACTCAGCTGTGTGGTTAGATAGGAGAGGCTGAGTCTATTTTTCTTAGAGAACAGAAGGCCAAGAGGAGACATGATAGAGATGTTCAAGATCCTGAGGGGTATGAACAGGGTAAAGAGTGAAAAACTGCTCCTCTCGGCAGTACATCAAGAGCTAGAGGGGACAGATTAAAAATAATGGTCAAAAGGAGTAAAAGTGATGTGAGGAAAAAGCTTTTCACCCAGAGGTTGGTTGGAGTCCGAACCAAACTTCGTGAGAGGGTGGTGGAGGCAGGTTCGATCGAGGTATTCAAAAGGGAGTTGGATTGCTATTCGAAAAAAGAGAATGCGCAAAGTTGCAGGGATAAGACAGTGGAGTGGGATTAGGGAGAATGCTCTTTCAGCCAGCCAGTGCAGACTCAATGGGCCGAAGGGCCTCCTTCTGCATTGTAAAGATTCTGGGTGGGATTCTCTGTTCCTGAGACGCCGGGGCAGAATTCGAGGACTTCCATGACAGCAAAACTGGTGCCGCACCTGTACCGATTCAGTGACCGTTAATGGGCTAGCGCCGGCACCATGTCGAACACAATTGATCCCAATGAGAAACGGTGCCGGATTCGCCAGTTCCGCGATTGACACTCAGGCGGCTTACAAGTTGCAGCCGCAGATACACACTTCACTCCCCACACCCACCATCCCAGCCAACAAGATAGCAGCAAGGAGAGCGGCCCCGAGATTTATGGACGCCAAGCTCTAGACCCTCCTGGAAGCCGTGGAGGAGAGGCTGGCCAGCCTGTACCCCTGGCCCAGGAAGGAGGCTGCCAGCCTCTGCCGTAACCTGTGCCTGGGCGCAGGTGGCAGTGGCCGCAAGCGCCACAAGCAATGCCGTCTACACCCGCCTGCAGTGCCGTAAAGAACTGCAAGACCTCCTCAGGGCGGCCAGGGTGAGGAGACAGCACCCTGCCCCTGGCACTAACCCCCATTCCACACACCCATTACCCCACCCCCCGCCAACCCGGAGGGCGGCAGAACCCCCACCCTACACCACATACCGGCACCCATACTGGCCGCCATGCCCTGGCCACTGAAGCCACCAGCTATCCATCCTCTGGGCTGCATGCTTCGGACTGCGTTACACTGTGCGTGTTCTGTCCACTCACCCCCCCACCCCCCCTCCCAACCAGAAGAAGGCTGCTCATATCCCCAAGGAGCGGGAAAAGACTGGGCGGATCCTGGCTATGGTTGGCAGGCCCGAGGAAAGGGAAGTTGTCGGGGTGGAGCTCGGCCTCGGGCGAGGAAGTGAGACCCCGCATAGTTGCGGTTCCCCATGACACGTGTGTCAATCCCCCACCACAACACCACCCGCACCCCCCAAAACCACCCTCACACCACCCCCACACCACTCCCACACCACCCTCCCACCACCCTCACATCATCATCACCCCACCCCCCACACCACCCCCCACATCACCCTCACACCACCCTCCCACCACCCCCACACCACCCCCACACCACTCCCACACCACCCTCATACCACCCTCACCCCACCCCCACACCACCCCCACACCACCCTCATACCACCCCCACCACCCACAGACCACCCTCACACCACCCCCACATCACCCCCACACCACCCTCATGCCACCCCCACCACCCTCACACCACCCCAACACCACCCCCACATCACCCCCACACCACCCCCACACCACCCTCATATCACCCCCACCACCCACAGACCACCCTCACACCACCCTCACACCACCATCACATCACCCCCACATCACCCCCACACCACCCTCATACCACCCCCACCACCCACAGACCACCCCCACACCACCCTCCCACCACCCTCATACCACCCCCACCACCCACAGACCGCCCTCACACCACCCCACACCACCCTCCCACCACCCTCATACCACCTCCACCACCCACAGACCACCCTCACACCAATCTCACACCACCCCCACACCACCCCCACACCACCCTCACACCAACCCCACACCACCCTCACACCACCCCCACACCATCCCCACACCTCCTTCACACCACCCCCACCACCCACAGACCACCCTCACACCACCCCCACCACCGACAGACCACCCTCACACCACCCCCACACCACCCTCACACCACCCCCACACCACCCCCACACCACCCCCACACCACCCTCACACCACCCACACCGCCCACACACCACCCCCACACCACCCTCACACCACCCCCACACCACCCTCACACCACCCTCACACCACCCTCCCACCATCATCACCCCCACACCATCATCACCCCACCCCCACACCACCCTCACACCACCCCCACCATCCCCACACCACCCTCACACCACCCCCACCATCCCCACACCACCCTCACACCACCCCCACCATCCCCACACCACCCTCACACCACCCCCACCATCCCCACATCACCCTCACACCACCCCCACACCACCCCCACACCACCCTCACACCACCTCTACCAACCCCACCATCCCCCGGCCCATGGTCTAATCATGCGCCTTGTCTTGTGCCTTGCAAGAGCTGCTGGCGATCGTGCGGGTCCTTCTGGTCTCCCCTGCCCCCAGCCACAGCCACAGCCGGACACTCCCCACTGTGCTGAGCAGCGATGGTGACCCCGACACAGAGAGAACCCATATGCCTGAGCCTGAGGCCCAGGACACCCCGGAGCGCGAGTCTGACGTTGACACAGATTTCCCGTCACAGCTGTCTCCAACACCATTCATCATCCCAGAGACACTCACCTCGGTTGGGCACTTTAGTGAAGACGCTCCTGGGATACTCTCTGGTGCGAACCACACAGATGCTCTGGTACAGAGGACAGCATTCGACCGTCCCACCCCAGGGACCAGCTGCTGTCCAGACGGGCTTCAGGAATGGGCAGTCCCAAGGATTGTGGTCCACTCCCTGTGCTCCGTGGCTGCGAGCATGCAGACCCCGGCCAAGACGCGAGCCGGCCTCCAGCACTGGCAGCGCCAAGTGGCGGGGGAGCCTCAGGGGTTAGCTCTTCTCGCAGTTCAGCCAGTGCTCACCACTCCGGCGTGAGGCAGCAGTGCTACCCACTGCGCCACCGCGCCGCCCTCCAGTTTACGATTTTAAAAGCACAAGTGATCCTTGCTGTCGGGAATTCGCCTCAGTGGAGGCGGAGAGACTACTGGGTCAGGCCGTCTAATGATGTGCCCAAGGCGTTTACTGTGCAAGTGTTCTGGAACGCATTGACGGCGCTATTGAGGCGACAGAGAATTTCGATTTGGCGTGATACCGACACCCGCCACGATTTCAGCGTCGGACCAATTCTCCGCCCAATTGCGTTTCCCGATTCCGGCATCAGCTGACGGATAATCCCGCCCTTTGTGTGGGTGATGAAGCCTTGCTAAATTGCTGCGATACATTTTGGAGATGGTGCACACTGCAAGGGTTAGCACAGTTGGCTAAATGGCAGTGCCAGCAATGCAGGTTCAATTCCTGTTTTGGCTGACATAGACTTGCCTCCTTGCCCTATCTCATGCGCGATGTGGAATGGTGCCACACAAGCTACGTAATCAATTGTCCCTGTCTAATGTAAAGAGATACCTACAGTCCCTTGAGAGCCATATCTAATTATTCACGCAGTGCACACATAGAACCATAGAATCTCTACAATGCAGAAGGAGGCCACCTGGCCCATCGAGTCTGCACCAACCCTCTGAAAGAGCACCCTACCCAGGCCCAGTCCTCCTCCCTTTTTCCCATAGCCCCACTTAACCGACACATCCTTGGACACTAAGGGGTAATTTGGTATGGATCCACCAAACCTGCACATCATTGGACTGGTGGAGGAAACCGGAGCATCCGGAAGAAACCCACGCAGACATGGGGAAAAAGTGCAAACTCCACACAGACCCGAGGCCAGAATTGAACCCGGGTCCCTGGCATTGTGAGGCGGCAGTGCCATCCGATACCTTTATGGATGAAAAAAAAGAATATTACCAGCCAGGTGTGAATAGAGAAGCATTCAACTGAGCTGAAGCGGGATTTTCCGGCCCTCCCTGCCAGCAGGAGTCTCCTTTCCCACTGAAGGCGACCTGCCCTGCGATGGGATGGGCGAGCCACGCAAGCCGGCAGAGACATTGGCGGGACTGGTAGATCGCAATCTTCACGGTTGTCACACACGACATAGTGAAGGAAATTTGTTTCCCTGGGTTTTTTTTTGTTTACCTTGAGGGAAGGCTCTCACCGAATCAAATCCCAAATTGGCAAATCGCAAATAGGTAAACTGACTGAAATGGAACCATTTCACTGAGTGAGATAAACGTTTCATTTCAAACTGACAGCAGCCTTGCACAATAAGCGGATCAAACTGAAAGAATGTCCACTTTAATTACATGGGAAGAAATGCACCTTGTGCATCATGAGTAAGAATAAGAATGTCCAGAGTATGTCTGAATGGACACTCTCATTAGTGTGGTAATAACTGGCTCTGTTTATTTCCAGACCGTCTCGAATATTTCATCCAGAAATAGCAACGACAGTGCAACAGAGAAGTTGGCGAGTAATTGCTGCAGTGTGCTTACTCCTGCCCAAGCGCCATCTATTATTCAGCTAACGATTGCTGCGTGTATCAGCAATCCTCGTACAATAGTTTTTCTAGGGTTAGAACGTGGCACCGTATGGGTGAAGGGATGAAGAGATATAGTTTCAATTTCTGTGTGGTGCTGAGTTTATGATTCGAGCCTTGGGCCAGTAGAGCTAGTAGGAGCAAGGGGAGAATTGGCTGAGGCAGGAATGAGAGCATTATGCAGTGATTGTTGTATGGCTTCATTGGAGCATGGCGGGCTGGGGGTGGGACGTTGCTAGGTGTAGATTAATTGACTGCCCTCATTAAGTCAAGAAAGACATGCTTGTTAGGTGAATTGGATCATCTGAATCTTCCCTCAATGTACCCGAACAGGCGCCGGAGTGTGGAGACTAGGGGGCGATTCTCCGATATGGAGGCCAAGTGTTCACGCCGTCGCGTTTCACGACCGCGTGAACAGGGCCCGGGCACGACCTATTCTGGCCCCCACAGAGCGGTTCATGCCGCTCCTTAAGCCTCCTTATGTGGCGCCGAATGGGTGCTGCGCCAACCCGCGCATGCACGGGGGACTTCTTCCGCGCGCTGGCCCCGACCCAACATGTGGTCGGTGTTCAGGGGCCGGCTGCGCAGGAAGTAGGCCCGGGGGGGGGTGGAAAGAGGCCGTCCCGCCGATCGGTGGGCCCCGAATGCGGGCCAGACCCCATCGGAGGCCCCCCCCCCCCCCCCGGTGAAGGAGCCCCCCTCCCCCCCACACAGGCCGCTCCCCGAGCATTCCCACAGAGTTCCCGTCGGCAGCGACCAGGGGTGAACGACGCCGGCGGGCCGGAGAATCGGTGGCCCCGCCGATTCCAGCGGCCCACGGCCGGCGGCGCTGATTCTCCGCACATACAACATAGAACATAGAACATTACAGCGCAGTACAGGCCCTTCGGCCCTCAATGTTGCGCCGACCTGTGAAACCACTCTAAAGCCAATCTACACTATTCCCTTAACGTCCATATGTCTATCCAATATCCCCAGTGTCCTGGCTAAAATTTATCCCTCAGCCAATATGACTGAAAGCAGGTTAAGTGGTTGTTAACCAAATACAGTTTGTGGGAATTTGCTGAGCGTACAATGGCTGCTGCATTCCCTACATTAGTGACTACACTTCGAAAACTGCTTCATTGGCTGCAAATAGCTTCAAGACATTCAGTGGTTCCGAGAGGTGCTATTTCAATGCAAGGCTTTCATATTCTTAAATACCTTGACTCAACAAAAATCTATTATGATAAAAGTAAAATGCTGCAGATGCTGGAAATCCAAAATAGAAACGGTAAATGAGAGAAATACTTAGCAAGTCAGGTAGCATCTGCAGAGATAGATAGAGAGTTAACATTTCAGGTTGATGAACTGAATCTCAGTCTTGCAAGCTCCAACAATTCCCAGCTTCCTTTTGGGGAAGGGAGTTTTCAGATTTCCACTGACCTTTGTGAGGAAATGATGTGGAGATGCCGGCGTTGGACTGGGGTGAGCACAGTAAGAAGTCTCACACCACCAGGCCAAAGTCCAACAGGTTTGCTTCGACGCCACTAGCCCTCGGAGCGCTCTGAAAGAGCATTTCATCCAAGCCCGCTCTCTTAACTTACCTGTCTTTGGACACTAAGGGACAATTTAGCGTGGCCAATCCGCCTAATCTGCACCTCTTTGGACTGTGGGAGGAAACAGGAGCGCTCGGAGGAAACCCACGCAGACACGGGAAGAACCAGCAAACTCTGCACAGTCACCCAAGGCCGGAATTGAACCCGGATCCCTGGCACTGTGTGGCAGCAGTGCTAGCCACTGTGCCACTGTGTGTGTTGGTGACCATTTTTCACTGGTTCCTTAGACGTTGATTGCTTTCATGTGTATTTTGTGGGAGAAGAGTGTCCCAGGAAATTAAAATTGCTCCGTGCATTACTTGAAGATTTCTGTGCGGTTTTGAGTTCTATCAGATGGGTTCATTTAGCTAAAGACTGCAATTCACTTCATGGAACATATTTGCCATATCAATTATCTCCCAGTCTGTGTGTTGATGTTTAATGTTGTGCGCGGGATTCCACAAACCCAGTGGATCACCAACTTGACTGTGTTCAATTTTGCTTGTCACCAGCACTATAAGTATTTGGGTGTTAACCACTTTCCACCCTGTGTCTGACTCATTGAGAAATTGCCTAGAGTTTAGCTTAAGGAAAGATTAGGATGATTCCCTCAAGTATTTAACCCTCTCCGGGCAGCACGGTGGCACAGTGGTCAGCACTGCTGCCTCATGGCGCTGAGGTCGTAGGTTCGATCCCGGCTCTGGGTCACTGTCCGTGTGGAGTTTGCGCATTCTCCCCGTGTTTGCGCGGGTTTCGCCCCCACAGCCCAAAAGATGTGCAGGGTAGGTGGATTGGCCACGCTAAATTGCCTCTTAATTGGAAAAAATAAATTGGGCACTCTAACATAAACTACAGTACAAAGTCGATGGGAGAGCATGGGGGACAACTGTACAGTTGGCACATGTAGTGGGGGAGAGTGCAGCCAGGTGACAAGGGTCAGCAGCTAAGCTTCATTATGTTTTCTGACAGCAGATTTTTATTACGAGACGCAAGGAGGTAAAACATCAGGAGATTTGTGACTCTGGAACACTATTTTAAGTTACAATAAAGGTAGACTGAAGCTGTAAGCAGCAATGTAATATAAATAGTGCAAGTCAAATGAGGTAGCAGTTACTCAATTGGTTGCACTTTCACTAGAATCAGAAGTTTGACCTCAGAAATGTTGCTGTCTTTCAGTCGGGACGCTAACCTGGATCCCTATCTGCCTTCGCAGATACACATAAAAAATCCTTGGGCATTATTTTTTTTTTTAATAAACATTTTATTGAGGCATTTTTTGGGGGATTGTAACAGCAGCAATATGAACAATGTACATAACAATATGAATATAGTGCAAATACCGCCTCCCTCTCCCACAGGTCCCACTATTACTTAACCCCCTAATCTATGCTAACCTACCCCCCTCCCCGCCCCCCCCCCCCCCCCCCTTTTGCTGATGATTAATTCTCCACGAAGAAGTCAATGAATGGTTGCCACCTCCGGGTGAACCCTAACAGTGACCCTCTCATGGCGAACTTAATTTTCTCCAGGCAGAGAAAGCCAGCCATGTCCGATAGCCAGGTCTCCGACTTCGGGGGCCTCGAGTCCCTCCACGCTAGTAATATCCGCCTCCGGGCTGCCAGGGAGCAAAGGCCAGAACGTCTGCCTCTTTCTCCTCCTGGATTCCCGGATCCTGCGACACCCCGAAAATCTCCACCTCTGGACTCAATGCCACCCTTGTATTTAATACCTTGGACATGATGTCCGCAAACCCCTGCCAAACACCCCTCAGCTTTGGACATGTCCAAAACATGTGGACATGGTTCGCCGGTTCTCCCGCACGTTTTGCGCACCTATCCTCCACCCCAAAGAATCTGCTCATCCGGGCCACTGTCATGTGAGCCCGGTGCACGACCTTGAATTGAATTAGGCTGAGCCTGGCACACGTCGCGGTCGCGTTGATTCTGCTCAATGCGTCCGCCCAAAGGCCCTCCTCTATCTCTCCTCCCACTTTCGCTTCAGCTCCTCGGTCTGTGTCTCCTCTGACCCCATAAGTTCCTTGTAAATGTCAGAAACGCTCCCCTCCCCTATCCATCCTCTAGAAACCACCCTATCCTGAATCCCCCTTAGCGGCAGGAGTGGGAAGGTTGATACCTGTCTACGCAGAAAGTCCCGTACCTGCAGATATGGAAATTCATTTCCCCCCGCCAATGGAAACTTCTCCTCCAGCGCCCTCACATTCGGAAAGCTCCCCTCTATAAACAAGTCCCCCATCATCTCAATCCTCGCCCTCTGTCAAATTCGGAACCCCCCGTCCATCCTCCCCGGGGCAAACCGGTGATTATTACAGATTGGGGACCAGACCGATGCTCCCTCCGCTCCCACATGTCTCCTCCATTGCCCCAGACTCTCAAGGCCGCCACCACCACGGGGCTGGAGGAGTACCGCGCCGGTGAGAACGGCAGAGGCGCAGTTACCAGCCCCCTCCAGACTTGTGCCCATGCAACAAGCCGCCTCCATCCGCACCCATGCCGACCCACCCCCCCCCCACCAGCCTTGGGCATTATTTTGAAGAAGAGCTGGTGAGCTAAATCACCCCTCAGTTAGAATCAGAAAGTCAGATTACCTGCCGTTACCACATCACTGTTTTTCGTGAGTGTGCTGTGCTCCAGTTGGTTGCGTTACGACAATGACTGCTCTTCAAAAGTGACTGTGAAGCACGTTGGGGCATCCTTAGGTGATTTCATAGATTTCATAGAATTTACAGTGCAGAAGGAGGCCATTCGGCCTGCCGAGTCTGCACCGGCTCTTGGAAAGAGCACCCTACCCAAGGTCCACACCTCCACCCTATCCCCATTACCCAGTAACCCCACCCAACACTAAGGGCAATTTTGGACACTTAGGGCAATTTATCATGGCCAATCCACCTAACCATCTGAAAGGGACCATATAATTTGAAGGCTCTCATTAATTTTAGAGGGGAGGGTACAAACAGTTCAGAAAGAACCATTGGTTGCAGTGGGCTCTGAATTGTCATGAGGATGTCAAAAATGCTATATGAGTGCATTTTTCTCCTTTTGTCTGAAAGACGTACACCATGGCGTGAATTCTCTGGTCGTTGCGATTCATTTCCCCCCCCGCCTGTACGCGGGTTTCCGGCTGAATGGAGTGATTAGAATGGGGGGCGAGATTCTCCGACCCCCCAGCGGGTCAGAGAATGGCCGTTGGCCGCCGTGAATTCCGCCCCCGCCGCCCGCCGAAGTCTCCGAAGGGAGAAAAGTCGGCGGGGCGTCAATGGCGCTGCACAACTCGGAGAATGGCACGGGTGGGCGCAAGGCAATCGATTTTGGGGCTGCCGATATCCTCCCGTCCGGGTGGGCCGAAGTCCCGCCGACGTGATGACCGGTCACGTCGGCGTAAATCAAACCACCTTTCAATCGGCGTCAACCACTGCTCAAGGTTTACGCCGACCAGCGTGGAGGTGGGTGACGGCCTGGGGGGTTGGCCGCTGGACAGGCGATGGCGTGGCCGCAGTCTGAATGTGTGGGGGAGAGGTGTGTGTAGGGTTTTGTGTGTGTGTGTGCGGCGGGGTGGGGGGGGGGGTGGTTAGAGTGGGCTGGGCTCCGGGGGAGTGCCGGGAGGTGGGGTTGAGTGCCGTGAAGGAGGATGGGGTCCGTGCCGGTGCGGGGGATGGGGTCCGTGCCGGGGAGGGGGATGGGGTCCGTGCCGGGGAGGGGGATGGGGTCCGTGCCGGGGAGGGGGATGGGGTCCGTGCCGGGGAGGGGGATGGGGTCCGTGCCGGGGAGGGGGATGGGGTCCGTGCCGGGGAGGGGGATGGGGTCCGTGCCGGGGAGGAGGATGTGGTCCGTGCCGGGGAGGAGGATGGGGTCCGTGCCGGGGAGGGGGATGGGGTCCGTGCCGGGGAGGGGGATGGGGTCCGTGCCGGGGAGGGGGATGGGGTCCGTGCCGGGGAGGAGGATGTGGTCCGTGCCGGGGAGGAGGATGGGGTCCGTGCCGGGGAGGAGGATGTGGTCCGTGCCGGGGAGGAGGATGTGGTCCGTGCCGGGGAGGAGGATGGAGTCCGTGCCGGGGAGGGGGGTGGGGTCTGTGCCGGGGAGGGGGATGGGGTCCGTGCCGGGGAGGGGGATGGGGTCCGTGCCGGGGAGGGGGATGGGGTCCGTGCCGGGGAGGGGGATGGGGTCCGTGCCGGGGAGGAGATGGGGTCCGTGCCGCGGAGGGGGATGGGGGGGGTCCGTGCCGGTGAGGGGGATGGGGTCCGTGCCGCGGAGGGGGATGGGGGGGGTCCGTGCCGGGGAGGGGGATGGGGGGACCGGGTCCGTGCCGGGGAGGGACGTGGGGGGGGGGGGGCAAGTGAGTTGGTCCACCTGGCCAGGTGCCAGCCTCCAACAGTCGGACCCATGCGGCCCATGCCACCTGGCTGGGGGGAGGAGGGGGTATGGGCAATGATGACATGCCGTCGTTCCCCCCCCCCCCCCCCCCCCACCAGGCCGTCATGTTTTCCGATCAGCCAGCGATGTTGGCTGCCGTGGCGGCAGCCGCTAATGTCCATGTTGCCCTGGATGAGGAGGAGGAGGAGCGTGCCAGAGAGGCGGCGCAGGCATCCGCAGAGGGGCAGGTGGCAGCCGACCAGGCTGGAGGGACACCTGACCGACATGATGAGGAGGGGGAGGAGGACGTCGCGGCCCCACGGCAACGGAGGCACCCGAGGGTGCCCCGTGTGTACCGGCCCCGGCAGTCATACCAGGACCTCACGGACCGAGAATGCAGGAGGAGACTCCGGATGAGCCGGGCAACCGTGGCACACATCTGCCACCTGCTGGCGCACCTGTCACCGCGTGGCACTGGCGGGGGACACCCTCTCCCCGTGTCCGTCAAGGTTACGGTGGCCCTGAACTTTTATGCAACGGGGTCATTCCAGGCACCGAGTGGGGACCTGTCCGGCATATCGCAGACATCGGTGCACCGGTGCATCCGGGCAGTGACAGACGCCCTATATGCCATGGCGCACCACTACATCCGCTTCCCTGTGGACCGGGCCAGCCAAGATGCCCGGGCCGTGGGCTTCTCTGCCGTGGCCGGGTTCCCCATGGTCCAGGGCGCGAATGATGGGATGCACGTCGCCGTGCGGCCACCTGCAGATAACAGGGCCGTGTTCACCAATAGGAATGGGACCTATTCGATGAACATACAGGTGGTCTGTGACCACCGCATGATGATCCTGCATGTCTGCGCCCGTTACCCGGGCAGTGTACACGGCTCATACGTGTTGTCGCGGTCATACATCACTGGCATGTACGAGGGACGCCATCCCCGGCTGAGGGGCTGGCTGCTGGGCGACAGGGGCTACCCATTGCGATCGTGGCTGATGACGCCTATACGGAGGCCACGCAATGAGGCGGAGAACCGCTACAATGATGCCCATGTAGCGACAAGGGGAGTGATAGAGAGGTGCTTTGGCATGCTGAAGCTGCGTTTCAGGTGCCTGGACCTCTCTGGGGGCGCCCTCCAGTATCGGTCAGATAGGGTCGGCCGCATCATTGTGGTGTGCTGCGTCCTGCACAATATAGCCCAGCAGAGTGGCGATGTGCCGCAGGCAGAGGAGGGCGGAGTGGAGGAGCAGCAGGAAGAGGCGCAGTGCTCCCCAGATGAGGGGGATTGGGGCAATGGTCAGGGCAGATGGGCTAGACACGGGCGGGTGGCTGTCCACCGTTACCGGCTGGGCCAGCGGGCACGGGACAGGCTGATAGCCGCCCGCTTCACTGACTAGATGGGCGTGGGAATCGGGTAGTATGGCCACAGACCGCACACCATGGCAACAGCCGACCACCCACACCCCCCCACCCATCCACCCACCCAGCACCTTCACCCCCCTCCCCAACCCCACCCACCCCACCCGCATGTACACCACTCCCCCATTGCCAATCCACCTGCGGCACAACGGCCGGGCTCACACAGTTGCCGGTGGACGCGTGTCTATTGCAGGCCATGGAGGATGATGACAACCTGGCTCCACATCGTTGGACTATGTCTGACCCATGGCCACAGTACCACCATCCACCCGGACCATCCCTGCATGCGGCTGTGACACTGCAGCGCACGGTCCCGTCCTCTGCCCGGGGGGATGTTGATGGTGGCCCAGGGGGAAGGGGGCAGACTCACCTGGGGCTGAGGTAAGACCACCCCTCACACACACACTTGCGCTCAACGTACATGACACCCCCGCACACTTTTGACAGAGCACAAAGGCAGCTTCTGTAGGTGTAACGTTGACTTTAATAACCAAAGGAGTTCATGCACGTGCCCTAGCCCCTAAAACTCATCTGTGCCCTGCACCCGTGCCAACTTACTCAGTGTCTAATTGTTTGGCCTTACGGACCCTATGACTACGTCTACGTGGTTCCCCAGACGGTACAGCAGAACTGGAGGTGGACTCCTGAGATTCCTGCCCTCTGACACGGGATCCCTTTGGCAGCCGTTTCCTGGGGCATCCTGGCCTAGATGGGCCAGGCTGTGGCCCGGGCGACTGGGATGGCGAGCTGCCAGCCTGTCCTGCCCGTTGCCCACCCGATGCACCTGGGACGGAAGGGGGGGAGTCCGAGGTGTCGCGGTGTTCCGAGACCTCCCCTACAGGGGGACCCGGGACGGACCACAGCACCTCCTCCTCCCTCGGGGTGCCCGATGGCCCCCAGGCCTCTACATGGGGGAGGATGCGAACGGACTGGCCATCCGACGCCCCCCCGACATCTGGCGCTGCCAGTCCTGGAGGCCTGTGCTGGTATCGACAGGGGTCTGCAGGTTTGCAGCCATGGAGCTCAGGGCGTTGGCCATCCCTGTCTGTGACTGTGCGACGCCGGCTCGCACATGGCCACTGGCGCCGATGCCCTCAGCGATGGCCTGCTGAGACTGGGCCATGGCCTGCAGAGACTGGGCTATGGACTGTTGAGACTGGGACATGGCATTGAGCGCCTCTGCCATCTGCAGCTGGCGCTGGCTCATGGCCTCCTGTGAGAGGGCAGCCATGTCCTGGGCCACAGACGCCGCCTGCACTGAAAGCCCCAGGCCTCGCAAACCGTTCCCCATGTCTGACACCGTCGCACCCATTGCCTCCACCGCGGACGCCACCCGTGCGGTGTCAGCCTGGGTGGCACGCATGACCGGCACCACTCCCAGCTCCTGGACGCGGGTGGACTCCTCCACCTGCGACTGCAGCCGCCGCAAGCCGGCCGTCACCCTATTCGCTCGTCTCCGGGTCGGTGGTTGCATCGGATCTATGTGTGAGTGTGGTAACTCCAGGAACCCGGGATCCATCTGGGCGGCAGATGTTCGCTTGGGCTGGGCTGCCCCTCTGCTGCTCCTACCTCCACCTGCTGTACCGGGACAGCTGTGTTGTGCGCACCAGTGAGTGTACCAGACGCCTCATCACTAAAGTGCCCAACCGAGGTGAGCGTCTCTGAGATGGTGGAGGGTGTTGGTGACAGCAGTGGCGTTGTGTCGTGCGCATCGTCCCACTCTGAGTCCATGGCACTTTGGGGTGGCAGTTCGTCTCCGACCATCCAATCTGTGTCACTGTCCTGTATTTCAGTTTCCTGGGTAGTGGTGGCCTGGGTAGTGGTTTCGTGGCTCGGCTGTGACGGGGGCCTGTGGCTGCCCCTCTCGTCGCTGGGTGGCACACGCCTGCGTCGTCGCATCCGCACGAGTCGGGGGCGTCGTCTCCCTGTTGCTCCAGGTCTCTCCAACTCCAGTGGTCTCCGAGGGACATCGTGCGGGCGTCGCATGCCAGAGGATCCGGGTCTCTCCGTCCCCCGTGGTCTCCGAGGGGCATCCTGCGGGCGTCGCATGCCAGAGGGTCCGGGTCTCTCCATCTCCAGTGGTCTCCAAGGGGCATCCTGCGGGCGTCGCATGCCAGAGGGTCCGGGTCTCTCCATCTCCAGTGGTCTCCGAGGGACATCGTGCGGGCGTCGCATGCCAGAGGGTCCGGGTCTCTCCGTCCCCCGTGGTCTCCGAGGGGCATCCTGCGGGCGTCGCATGCCAGAGGGTCCGGGTCTCTCCGTCCCCCGTGGTCTCCGAGGGGCATCCTGCGGGCGTCGCATGCCAGAGGGTCCGGGTCTCTCCGGCCCCCGTGGCCTCCGAGGGGCATCATGCGGGGATGGGTGCCTCGACGTTTTCTCCTGCGATACACAATGAATCATGCATGGTTAGACACGCAGGCAGTGATCAGGTGACATGGGGGAGGGGGGATATGGGGGAGGGAGGATATGGGGATGGGGGGGGATATGGGGACGGGCTGTCGGTGGCTCACTTGCTGGTGGGCCCCCGACCTCTGCATCAGCAACCTCCCGGTCCTCAGGTCCGCCAGCCAGTTCCAGGGCCCTTTCCTCATGTTCGGTCAGTGGCCTCTCATCAGCGGGGCCTCCTCCAGTCCTCACATGCCCCCTGGTGTTGTGTGCACATTTCTCCTGTGGGGGGTGGTGGCAGGGGTAAAAGGCAACAGTGTTAGACAGGTATATGAATGCACACCATCGGTTGCGTGTGTATTGCAGAGGTTAAGGTTATGGCTGGATTCACTTGGGGAAATGGGGGAAGGCGGATATGGGGGAGGGGGGATATGGGGGAGGGGGTATATGGGGGATATGGGGATATGGGGTGTATGGGGAGGGGGGATATGGGAGATATGGGGAGGGGGGATATGGGGGAGGGGGGATATGGGGGAGGGGGGATATGGGGAGGGGGGATATGGGGGAGGGGGGGGATATGGGGAGGGGGATATGGGGAAGGGGGGATATGGGTGATATGGGGAGGGGGATATGGGGGAGGGGGGATTATGGGGGAGTGGGGATATGGGGATATGGGGGAGGGGGATATAGGGGAGGGGGGATATGGGGGAGGGGGGATATGGGGAGGGGGGATATGGGGGAGGGGGATATGGAGGAGGGGGATATGGGGGCGAGGGGATATGGGGGAGGGGGATATGGGGGATATGGGGAGGGGGGATAGGGGGGATATGGGGGAGGGGGATATGGAGGAGGGGGGATATGGGGGATATGGGGAGGGGGGGATATGGGGGAGGGGGATATGGGGGGAGGGGGGATATGGGGGATATGGATATCGGACAGGGTGGGGAGGCTCACCCTGGCTGCTCTGACGAGGTCGTTCACCTTCTTGTGGCACTGGGTGCCTGTCCGTGGTGTTAGGGCCACAGCAGTGACGGCCTCTGCCACCTCCCTCCACAGACGCCGGCTGTGGCGTGGGGCAACTCTGCGGCCGTGCCCGGGATACAGGGCCTCCCTCCTCTGCTCCACTGCGTCCAGGAGCGCCTCAATGCTGCGGGACTGGAACCTCGGGGCTGAGCGGCGGGCGGCCATCCGGTCGGGTGTTCTAGTCGGGTGGGGGGAGCAGCGCGTCCTTAATGAGCCGTCACGCCGTGAACCACGTGAGCCAGCGCGGATAGCGTCACGTCGCTGCTAACCCATTCCGGGCCGGAGACTTTGCGACGTTTTTGGCGGCGTGATGCAGGTGGGATTTGCGCCGTTTTTGCCGCCGGTCGGCGGACTTTGCGCCGATAACGGAGAATTTCGCCCGGGAAATCCCATTGATAAGTGGCGGGAAGATTGAATCCCGCCGCCAGCGAACGGTGCGTGGAGGAGAAACATGCGGCTGGGGGATTGGAGAATCCCGGCCCATATTTCTCAAAGTTCGAACCATGGAAATGTTAGAAAAAAGGGGCGTCATTCTCCGACCCCCCGCCGGGTTGGAGAATCGCCGGGGGCAGCCGTGAATCCCGCCCCCGCCGGTTGCCGAAGTCTCCGGTACCGGATATTCGGCGGGGGCGGGAATCGGGCCGCGCCGGTTGGCGGGCCCCCCCGCTCGATTCTCCGGCCCGGGTGGGCCGAAGTCCCGCCGATAAATTGCCTGTCCTACCGGCGTGGATTAAACCACCTTTGAACGGCGGGACAAGGCGGCGTGGGCGGGCTCCGGGGTCCTGGGGGGGGCGCGGGGCGATCTGGCCCCGGGGGGGGTGCCCCCACGGTGGCCTGGCCCGCGATCGGGGCCCACCGATCCGCGGGCGGGCCTGTGCCGTGGGGGCACTCTTTCCCTTCCTCCTCCGCCACGGTCTCCACCATGGCGGAGGCGGAAGAGACTCCCGCCACTGCGCATGCGCAGGAAACTTTCAGCGGCCACTGACGCTCCCGCGCTTGCGCCGCCCCGACATGTCATTTCCGCGCCAGCTGGCGGGGCAACAAAGGCCGTTTCCGCCAGCTGGCGGGGCGGAAATTCCTCCGGCGTCGGCCTAGCCCCTCAATGTTGGGGCTCGGCCCCCAAAGATGCAGAGCATTCCGCACCTTTGGGGCGGCGCGATGCCCGTCTGATTGACGCCGTTTTGGGCGCCAGTCGGCGGACATCGCGCCGTTTCGGGAGAATTTCGCCCAAGCTTTCTGATCACATAAAGCATGGAGGTATTTTTCAGTGTGGGATGCAGGAGTTCGTCCTCCTGTTGTTTTTTTTGTATGTTCAGTAGGTCTCACAAAGAGGCTCTGAGTTTTGTATGGCTGATTATCAAGTGTTTACTGATAAGACATAACTATGTACACGTGCACGGGTTATAACTGAAGCTATGAGCTAACTCCATGCTTGCTGCTACATAGGTCTCTGTCCAATCCACAACTGACTCTCGTCTCAAGTCAGGTGTCTCTTTATATCACACTGTGAGCGGCGCTGTTTCCCAGTACCACGTTAACCCTTGCTACACCAGACACCCTGGGCGTCATTCTCCGCCGGCGGGAGTCTCCGTTTTGCCGGCGCCCGGGGTTTCCCGACGGCGTGGGGCTGCCCCACAATGGGAAACCCCATTGACCGGCCGGTGTTACGGAGACTCCCGCCGGCCGGTCGGGGCAGAAATGTGGCGGGGCGGGTAGGAGAATTTCGCCCCCTTATACTACATCCCACCCCACCATTGCAAAGGCAATGGAAGGAAAGTCGCGACGGGGTGTATCAGAGACGGAGAATCTGAAACTAGCGGCTGACTGGCTGCCTGCACACAGAGTGATTGTCTCTCCCAGTGCAACACATTGCAAGCAGGGTTTGTACTTACTCTTGAAGGGGGACACCAATTAGAACAGGTTAAAGTGTTAATCCGAAAGAGCGAGGCACCCTCGCCATGGTTTGAAACACAGCTCACCTCCCCCAAATCCCACTCCTGCTTAGCACACACCTTTCTTCATCTTTAATAGACAGATACATTTGAGGAGCTGTGCAGGACATGACATGCTGCAGTGAATCACCTCAGGAATGCCGGTGAAGATGGGATAGTTACTGCTCGGAACGCATGGGAACCGAAGCTTCCATCCTTCACTTTAACACTGTGGGGCAGCTTAGACTTTTGCTTAAATGTGACACTTTAAATGCCTTTATATATTCAATCCAGTGTTTGCACCAATGACCTCATACTTTATGAATTTGCATTCATTCATGCCCTGGAGCATCTAACCATTTAACTGCGTGCAGTTCTGGCCTAGTTAAGAAAGATATGCATTTATATAACTCTTTTCATGTACACCAGATGTGTAAAAGGGGAGCACAGTGGTTAGCACAGCCGCTTCACAGCTCCAGGTTCCCAGGTTCAAATCCCGGCTTGGGTCACTGTCTGTGCGGAGTCTGCACGTTCTCCCCGGTGTCTGCGTGGGTTTCCTCCGGGTGCTCCGGTTTCCTCCCACAGTCCAAAGATGTACAGGTTAGGTGGATTGGCCATGCTAAATTGCCCTTAGTGTCCAAAAAAGGTTAGGTGGGGTTACTGGGTTACGGAGGTGCGGGCTTAAGTGGGGTGCTCTTTCCAAGGGCCGGTGCAGACTCGATCGGCCAAATGGCCTCCTTCTGCACTGTTGCAGTTGTTTATTTTGATACTGTGAGTGGGACTGCATGGGGCGATCCCAGTGGAAGTAGTCTTTTACCACATTTGTTCTCAGGACATTTACAGCCCGTTCCTCCTGCTCATCAAAGGTTGACGGTGGGCCTTCTCCTTTGACCAGTTGCGGCCCTTGCCCTGATGGTGGGAGCACTTTGGCCCAATGTGGGAGCCCTTTGACCCAATGGTGGTGAAGGAGGAAATGAGGAAAGTGTGTGACTTGGAGCAATACTTGGGCTGAGATGGTGTTCCCAAGGTTTCTCTCAACCTTCTTGCTGGTTGAGTTATTCCTATCTCATATTATGTCCTGCTTAACCAACACCACAAAGAGCAAATTATCTGGTCGTCCTTCCATTTGCTGATTGCACGATCTTGCTGTGCACATTATGACTGTTGTGATGACCTACACCAGGGATCAGCAATTTAGGGCACCTTAAGAACTCATGCACAGCCTTGACCGATCATTAGAAAACTATCTTCAAAAAATGGAGTTGGATGCAAAACCGATAGATGTTAGTGACACTTAAGTAAATCTTGGTTAATGACCTTAGTAAACCTGAAGAGGTTGATGATAAATAAATGGGTTGTTTTATTTCTGATAACATTTATTAAGGTTCCACTTGTGAAGAAGCATCATTCAATTGATGACCGTTTTGTAAAAAGGCTTTAAGATGTTGATAATCAAATGTCCCCTTTTATTGAAATTATTGCGTGCACGTTTAGGAGCGATGGTGGTATTCTTTAGATATCTATGAATATGTCTCTGTCTTGTTTTTCATTATTGAAATCTCAAGTAAGCTTTAACAAGCCTTTTGGCAGTAGGGTTAACATTCTCTGTTCTTATTACCTGAAAAGAACCAGAGGTCAGGCAGAAATCACCTCTCTGGTTGTGTAATTGCACTCTTACCTGCGTGGGAGATAATAGGAATGAAAATGACTGTGGTCAGGAGAAGGGAGTGTCTAGTGAAATAGTTGTACAGTTAATAAATCATTGGCTTTTGTTTCACATCAAATGGATTTGCAGGAATGTAAAACCTGTTCAGTCCTTGTATTCCTGCATCAATGCAGCATGTTATATCCTGCATGACTACACAAAGTAATTGTTCCATTAAAAATTAAGCAATGAGGGGTAAACAGGTGTGGATTACGGATAAAGACAGGGCACTAATTTGAGAAACTAGGGCCATGTTTTGACACAGGAACTGCTTGAATGAGACCAGTGCACCATTGTCATCAAAATCAAGGCTTTATCTAGATTTCTGGGTAGATGTGATGTTAACACAGATTGGATAAATATGATGGTGTGTTATTTGTTGACCGGCATGTATTTTGCGTTAGAAATGATGGCGAAACCGTTAGCCTTCACAGTCAATACCCCTCTTAAACTGACAGCAAATTCTGGGGTCTACACATGTGCAGTTAAGGATGGAAATCCAGCGGTTGCTGTACATTCTTCCGCACACGCAACACGCGATTGAAGTTCCCTCATTCGGCAATGAATTAGAAACCACTGAACTGATGAAAGAAAACCTTCCGCCCTGTGCTGTTCGCCGCACTGTAAAACTCTCGGAAAACTTATGCCTTGTTCAATGAGGCATAACTGGGTTTCCAAAAATGCGACAAGTTCATAATTAATGCTGAGAAGTCTCAATGGCCTCAAGGAGCTTATTTTATGGCCTGCATTTTCCGACCTGCTGCAGGAGATTCAACGGCATATCCAAAAGTCCCCTGGCTTACGGCGGGTCCGGAAAATCTCAGGGACAAGTGGGGCCAGAAAGTCCCAACCTAAATACGTGAAATGTCATATTTCTCTATTATGAAAAAGTATTCCACATATTTTTTGAAAGGTTTGTTTTTGAAGCTGTTTTGAGGATATTTCAGTTTCTATCTTAATCCCATGAATATGTTTCAATCATTTATTTTGTTCATTGCAAAATTTCAATTCAAAGCAAAGGATAATCAATATGTTTTACTTTCTGGTTTGCCGAGAACACTTCAGTATAACTGGCTGTTTACCCTAGCCAATGACATCACGGTTGACAGACGTCTGGTGTTGCCCTGCGAAAATTCACCATCATTTCGACCACTTTATGCGCGCAAAACGAGGGCTATGACTTTGGATTTATGTCCCACTATTTTCGTTTATTCTCGTAATTCTGGAGGTTTTCTAAATTCCCTTGATCCTTTGTTCCCTTATGGGCATTTCCCTTGAACTGAATCATTGCTGGGCATTGCAGAGGGCAGTTAAGATCCATCACTGTGGGTCTGGAGTCACGTGGAGGCCAGACCAGGTAAGGACAGCAGATTTCCTTCCCTAAAGGACATTAGTGAACCAGATGGGTTTATCATGACAATCGATGCTAGCTTCATCGACACTGGATTACTAATCCAGTGACATTACCACTACGCTAACCTCCCCCACAAGTAAATTCTTAATGGAAGTTTTAAATTCTTAAAAGTTTCCTGGTAATGGGAGGTCACAAGGCAGCACGGTGGCGCAGTGGTTAGCATTGCTGCTTCACGGCGCCGAGGTCCCAGGTTCGATCCTGGCCCTGGGTTACTGTCCGTGTGGAGTTTGCACATTCTCCCCGTGTTTGCGTGGGTTTCACCCCCACAACCCAAAGATGTGCAGGGGAGGTGGATTGGCCACGCTAAATTGCCCCTTAATTGGAAAAAATGAATTGGGTACTCTACATTTATTTTAAAAAAGGTAATGGGAGGTCACAGCCACAGTTGCCATTCCCTCCTAACGGCAACAACACCTTCTCAGTGACACATTGGCAGGTGCCAGGCACCCTCTTGTGTATATGGCCGCTGTAGTTCTTCATCCTCGTACCATAGACTTGACTCAAGAATGGGAGTGCAGGAGTTGCATCAACTCCATCCAGGCTTCTCTCTGCACCCCCCCCCCCCACCCGCCCCCCCCCCCCCCCCCCCCCCCCCCCCCAATCCCCCTCCCCACCCTCGGCCTTCTGCTTAGGTTTACCCATTCTGCTCGGACATGTTACCGGAACTTCCATCGCATGACCTTTGGCCCCCAGCCCACCCCCACCTTCTGTCCCGAGCACTTGCCATTCTCCCATTCAAATCGCCCAGTCTCAGCAGATTGGATGGTTCTCAGCAGCTGGTCAAACAACTATTTTCCCATCTCTAATATTTTTGTAACTAATAAACTGAACAGTTCACCGAAAGTGAAGAAACAACACTTTTTTTTCATACTCTACCGATCTGTTTCCCCGATTGCTCCCAGCACAGCAGTGCCCTGGAAATTAACCTGCAACTCCTGGAGGTTTTCCAACACCACTTCTAGCATTTTCTCAGGTGCAGCTCCCCAGGAAAGTACAATGATCTGAATGGGACAATTGGAGATCCAAAAGGCTTGCGGAGGCCCCTGTCATGCTGATCTGCAACAGGGATTCCAGCTGGTGTCTCCCTTTACCCTTCCACATCTCAGGTCGCAATGCCAACGACACCGGAGAACTGGAATAACCAGAAGTCAAGAGTCAAGCCAATGGGATGGAGTCGCCCAGCTGATCCTGCACTGAGGTTGTGTGTGAGTTGTCACTGGGACCTTGTAACCGTCGAGACCAACACAGACTGGGCTCTTCCTATCATTGAGGGGCATATATAAAGATACACACACAGAGTCACATTTTCCAGTTGTCAATCTATCCTGACTCTTCCCCAACCCCCATCACCCCTATTGTTTTTTCCCCCCTTTTTTATAAATTTAGAATACCCAATTCAGTTTTTTTCCAAGTAAAGGGCAATTTACCATGGCCAATCCACCTATCCTGCACATCTTTGGGTTGTGGGGGTGAGATCCACGCAGCCATGGGGAGAATGTGCAAACTCCACACGGACAGCCTGATCAGAATACATTTTTTTTAAAGACAGAAGATTCTTCAGTGCCGGATTTGCTCAAGGTGGACGTGAGGTGGAGAAATCTTAGCCGAGAAATAAGTCCAGCTAGACTACAGTCGCAATACTGCCCGCACTCATTGCTCAGGTTCACAGTCTCAGGCCCGGGGATTTGGACTTTGCCCCCTCCGGGTGATCCAAGCTGATTGGGACATGCTACCCAGCATTCCGTGACGTCACTTCTGCAAGCATCTCCCGGAATATGTCCAGCAGGGAGTTGGTAACCCTTGACGCCGTGACGAGAATGACAGGCAGTTAGCAAAACTCTGGCCAATGGCTCAGTCCATCATGCATTAACCTGCTGGACTACATGACCAGCTTCAGGCATGAGGCAAATCAGACTTAGACTCGGCCCCAAATGATATTCCGACTGTTTCCCAACAGCGTCTGTGCAAGGATTACACTTCAGAACACTGATGATCAGCGACATCACATGTGAGGGAGAAATGAGACTCAGGGCTGCAATGAAATACTGCCAGCTTCGTCAGAAGGCAGTGATCTCACTAACAGGTTTAAATGATAGAGTGATCAGCAGAGTTCTGGATCATAGTCCGAATACCAGTAATCGAATGATTAACCTTGAAGCACCCATGAATGGTTTCAGAGTTTGCAGGAGAGCTTTTCAGCCCTTTCTTTTGCTGCTGTCATGGCGGGGATTGCTGAATGCATTTTAAGGTTAATGGTGATTATATCCTCATTAAAAGTTGGATAACACCTCAGCTAATCACCACAGTTTTAACAGAGATAATCTGCACTGGTTTAGCATCAAATTACACCAGTATTTCTGGCCCACAAGTCTGAGCATTCCCAATTTTCACCCCCTGCCCCTCTGGAGGCCATGCCTTCAGCCTTTGAGACGCTGAGCTCTTCAATTCCCTTCCTAGACACCTCGCTCCCTCTTTATCTCTTCCTCCTCCTTTCAGATTATCCTTTATCTGCCTCTTTGACCAGGAGTTTGACCATGCACTCCAATATCTCCTGAAGTGGCTCAAAGTTATATTTTCTTCAACTGCGCTCCTGCAAAAGCATCCTGGGAGGTTTTGCAACGTCTGTGGCACCACTCCCATGGAGGTCAAAATGGAGGTTTTCTCCATTCTGTCACACCTGATGGATAAAGAGGTTTGCTTTGGAACATGCAAAAATATGGACCAAGGGAATTCGTTACCTGTCAGGTTTATTGAGACGGGAAATGTGGGACCTATATAATTAGACAGCATAGCCAGCTGCTCGGAGCAATAAATCCAATGAGAATCAAAATGGAGTCATCACCACTGACTGCTGGGAGATCTGAAACAATTCTCGCCCCCCCCCCCCACCCCCAGTCAGACTGTCATGGAATTCAATCACATACCATAGAGGTGATTAAAATCATCAAGTGTTTGGATAGAGTAAATAATAAACTTTCCAATGGCTGAAGGTTCTATAACCAGAGGGCACAGATTTAAATTGATTGACATAAGAATCCGAGAAGGCATGAGAAAGAGCATTGTTATGCAATGGTGGTTAGGGTTTGGAATGCACTGTCTGAAAGGGTGCTGGATACAGATTCAATAGGAGCCTTGGAAACAGAATTGGATAAAGGCTTGAAGGAAGAAACCTTGTCTGGTTTAGGGGAAAGAACAGGGGGACGCAACCAGCTGGAAATAGCTGGCGCGGACTCGGTGGTCGAAATGGCCTCCGACTTTGCCGCACTATTCTGTGGTCCACTATTAAACCCCGCAAGAACACCCGAAGACAGGTAAGGAAAATCAATTGGAGGAAAACCAATTTGGCAAAACAAAGCAGTTTAATTGCATTTTCCACAATTTGACTCATAATTGGTTCCAGATCCCACAGGCACCAACCAGCTGCCGCCTTCTTCTGTCCAACTCACCAGGCTTCGTGTTTGAGCCTGAATAGTTGGCAAATTCTGAAGAAACACGGTTCCCGAACATTACCCAATCATTTTCCTTCAGGTGATGGTTGTCCTGCTGTGCGTTTCCAACATTTCTGGCTTTTAGTTGGGAATCCCAGTCCAGATGGTTTTCCGTTTACCAAGGAGTTCATTGTGAGCAGGTTATTCGTGGGAGTGCCTGTTGAGGGGGGTGGGGGATGTTCGGGAGAGGGGGTTGCTGGGAGCTTGGTGGGGAGGCCGTCGGGAGGGTGATGCGTTCTTTTCGCTGGAGCAGAGAAGTCTGAGGGGCAACCTGATCGAGGTGTACAAGATGGTGAGGGGCATGGACAGGGTGGATAGGGAGGTGTTTTTCAAGTGTAGGTGTAGAGTCGATGGGCCGAATGGTCTTCCACACTCTGTTTCTGTGAGAGCATTCGAGTCACATTGAGGGTTGGTCAGGCATATTTTCATCAGGCATCATCACTCAGTCGTTGGAAAACCGCTGTGAACATATTAAAGCTCCCGGTAAGATCTTTGGCTGTGATCAGCTCAATTAACATACACCACACATGCTCTACCAGGCAACCTCTGAACAACTTTGCTTCCACTCTCACATTCCTTGGACATCAGCCCTGCAAACTTTAAATGGACATTGTTGCCGCTTCTTTTCTATTTCACCTAGGCAATCTCTCCAAGAGGTCGCAAAGTAAGATCCAAACCTCGAATAACAACTCGTTTAGCCCCCTCGCTTTTCCTGCACTCCTCAATCTGGACAACATACTCTGCTCAGAGAGGCAGGCATTTCGACAGCGATTTACTGCTGACACCCACCTCGCAAGAATCAATACTTGCATTAAGATGCAGGCCATGTACTGTAATAGAAAGTACATTCCAATTCAGTGAAATATTTAGACACTTGGTAATAAATATGGTTGACAGCGCTGCAGCAGCCTGCCGGTATAAACAATCTCATGACTCAGGCCTTTAAAAGTACAGGGTGGGAGGATTGGGTGGTGCACACGGTGAGGACAGTGTACTTTCACCTTTGGGATGTGGGTTTGAAGCAAGTCCAGACCCATGGTAATGAAAGGTTTCTCTATCTACTGCGCATGCTAAGTGACTCAACCCAGTTTCTGTAAGCTCAGCTCACTCATCATGGTTTTGACATTAACCCCTTTCAATGAGGCCTCTGTAAGCTGGCTCGTGGGATAAATTAAATATTTCTATGAATTCTGTGGGGGAGGGGTGGGCCGGTGTGGTGGGGAGGCGGGCGTTGTTGGGGGGGGGGGGGTGGGGGGTTAAGTGCCACATACTCAATTGATTCTTGGGATGAAGAGGTTATTTTATGAGGGAAGATTGGACAGGTCGGACTGTATCCATTGGAAGAATGAGAGGTGTTTTAATTGAATCATGTGAGATCCTGAGGGCACTTGACAAGATGGATGCCGTAAGCATTCTTCCCCTTGTGGAAGAGGAAACTCATCAGGGAGGTGGTGGCATAGTGGTATTGCCCACTGGACAAGTAATCCAGTAGACCCAGGTTAATGCTCTGGGGACCTGGGTTCGAATCCCACCATGGTAGGTGGGGAAATTAGAATTTAATAAAAATCTGGAATTAAAAGTCTAACGATGACTATGATTGTAATAAAAATCCATCTCGTACATTAAGGTCCTTCAGGAATGGAAATCTGCATCTTTACCTGGTCTGGCCTACATGAGCCTCAAGATATACAGCAAGGTGGCTGACTTTCTGAAATGGCCAGCGGCATTTAAGAAGGTTTAAGAGCAATAAATGCTGCCTAGTCAGCAAAGCTCACGTCCCATGAGGGAATGTTCAGAAAATTAGAAATAAGGGTTCTCTCATTTAAGATGAAGATGAGGAGATTTTGTTTGTCTCAGAGGGTCATGCGCCGGTGGAACTCTCTTCCCTAGAGAGCAGAGAGGCTGGCTTATTGAATATTTTAAAGGTTGTGCTAGACAGACTCTTGTTTGTCAGGGAGTCAGAGTATGGGGGGGGGGGGGCGGCGGGAACTGACTGACAGAAAAGTAGAGTTGAGGCCACAATCAAATCAGCAATGGTCTCGTCAAATAGCCTATTCCTATTCAAACTCCCTCAAACACTGTTGAGATTTATGAGCAGATCATCTGTTTTTAGTGATGTTGATCGAGGGGTAAATATTGGCCAGGACACCAGTGAGAACTCTTTTGGTCTTCGAAATAGTGCTGTGGAATCTTTGACGCCAGGTTGTGAGGGCTGGCAAGGCATTGATTAAACATCTCATCAAAAAAACGGCACTGCCGACAGTACCTCTCCCTTATCACTGTGCTGAATTGTAAATCTACATTTAGATTCTGAGCAATGATAATTATGAATAGGTCCACAATATATTTCCAGTGTGTCTAACTGAAAGAAATAGGAGCAGGAGCAGGCCATTCAGCCCATCGAGCCTGCTCCACCATTCAATAAGATCAGGGCTGATCTTACTCCATTTTCCTGTTGGCTCCCCCATGAGCCTTGGCTTCCTTGTCAATCGAAAGCCTGTCTAATATCTTCAATGACCCAGCCTCCGCTGCTGTCTGAGGGAGTGAATTTCAAACACTAACTACCCTCTGAGAGAAGAAATTCCTCCTCATCCCCAGTTTAAACGAGAGACCTTGGGCTGGATTCTCCCTGGGCTGGTTTAGCACAGTGGGCTAAACGCTGGCTTGTTAAGCAGACCAAGGCCAACAGCACGGGTTCAATTCCCGTACCAGCCTCCCCGAACAGGTGCCGGAATGTGGCGACTAGGGGCTTTTCACAGTAACTTCATTGAAGCCTACTTGTGACAATAAGCAATTATTATTATTAATTTTGAGGCTATGTCCCCACGCCGGCGAGGGAACTGTGGGGTTTTATGACAGGGCGTAAAACGGCCACCGATGCTCCGTTTGGCTGGGGGCTAACATCAAGGCAGCGTAGAGAATTTGTTTCTAGCTGCCGATACAGCTAGAGAATTTCCGGATCCGTGGCTGCGCATGCGCACGGCGGCAGCCACTCGTGGACCTGGCCTGCGGAATAGTGCCCCCACTTTGGCCAGCTCGCACGCCCCGGACCACAGTGTCCCCAGCCCCTGGCAAAGTCAGGGCCTGCGGATCGGCCCTCCCCCCACGGTGGCGGCGCTGGACAGAGTCCGCAGCCGCCACGCCGAATTCCCGACGTTCGAGACCATACGCCACCGATGCCGTTGGGAACTCGGCCGGTCGAGGGGGTGAGCATCGGGGGGGGGGGGTCTCAGGCAATGCCCTGAGGCCATCGATAAGGCCTGTGGCGTACTCGGAGAGTACGCTGCTTTGGAGGTGGCGCAGCATCGCGAAAGCGGCACCGCCCCCGATTTGGCCGTGAACGGGGATTCTCTGGCCAATCGCCGAACGCGATTTCGCCGTCCGCGACCGGAGAATGCCGCCCCTCTCATTTTGAAACTGTGCCCCCTAGAACTAGGTTATCCCATGAGAGGGACACACCTTCTCAAATCCCCCTCGCAAATGTTTCAATGAGATCACCTCTCAGTCTTCTAGCCTCCAATGGGTTTAGACCCAACCTGCTCAACCTTTCGTCATGACACAAAGCCCTCATTCCCAGGAATCAGCTGAATGAAAAACCTTCTCTGAATTGCTTTTAATACAAGTTTTGTTCCTTCTGAAGTAAGTTGACCCAAACTTACAGTGTGGTCCCACCAATGCCCTGGACAGTTATAGCAAGACTTTAATACTCCATCCCCTTTGCAATAAAGGACAACATTCCAGGAAGGTTACACTGCCCTGCTGTTGTTTCACAACAGTATGTTCAAATTGTTGCTAAATCATTACTGATTGTGGTGATGATGCAGAATATTCAGGAATGCAAGTGCAGAGCCTGGTGGATGAAGTTTCATCCTGATTGTAATGCTCTTCCATTGCACTGCCCTTCCGCCGGGGATGTAGATTGTTTTGGGTCAAATAAACATAGCATCCTAATCAGCCTGAAAGAATGACGGGCACTTCTTACAGGCGCACACATAACCAAACTCAGCCTAGCCTCTAGTCGCACAGGAGGGTTCCTTCGTGCTAGCCAATACATTCCTGAGGTCATTCTGGAAATATTTAGGTCATTGGGTTATTACACAAAACCAGTCAACCATTGGATGTTATTCAAACTGTAACATCAGATGGCCAGTTAATGCTATTTTATTTGGCAGCTCTATTCCTCTAGTTTTAACTGCTTAGTTGCTTGATGATAACTTTCTCTTAGCGGAAGTTAATGACTCGCTTATAAATCGTAGCTTAATGAGAACTTGGTCCTTATATCAGGCTGGTTCTGCTTTTATCCCTGCCAATGCTTGGGTAGTTGGTCGACATGGCGGGTTAATGGTATTCCCTTCATGTGCCAACGAGAGAGCATTGGTGTGTTGAACGGTTATTGTATTACTGAACCCTTATCATCATGTAAGGGGATGCCCCCTTTAAGACCGGGCTTGGAATCCTGGGAGACTCCGCCTCCAGCTCCGCCCACCTGGGAGTCGTATATAAGGAAGTAAGCACCCGTCTCGGCACCAGGCTAGTTCTTAGCTTATTAAAGCCTTCTTTACCGTTTTACTCTCTAGCGTCGTTATTGAGGGTACAACAATTGGTTTTGGGAAGCAAAGGTTAAACAGAACACTCAGAGGAGGTAAAGTAATTTGGAAAGTTTCCTTCTCAAAGGACCTTTGCTGCCAAATATTGAAAGAGATGATTGCATTTCCTCCAAATTGGTCCCATTTAATGTCTCCATATTCATTTGGTACATTAGCTGGCAGCACTGTGGCACAATGGATAGCGGCAACGCCATGGACCTGGGTTCAATTCCGGCCTTGGGTCACTGTCTGTGTGGAATTTGCACGTCCTCCCCATGTCTGCGTGGGTTTTTCTCCGTGCTCCAGTTTCCTCCCACCGTCCACACATGTGCAGGTTCGGTGGATTGTCCACGCTAAATTGTCCCTTAGTGTCTAGGGACGTGCAAGTTAGATGGATTGGCCATGGTGAATAGGCAGGGTTACGGGGATGGAGTGGGCCGAGGTAGAGTGCTCTTTTGGCGGGGGAAGGGAGGGGGGTTGGTGCAGACTCAATGGGCCAAACGGCCTCCTTCTGCACTGAAGGGATTCTATGATTCTATTTTCCATTTAAATAATTGACCAGTTCATTAGCAAATTGTTTTACCCAGGTGCCATTACTTATGCGACAAAAAACGAACAAAACAGGCTCACGGTTTAACCCAATTTTATTCACAATTCTCTCACTCGCACAAATTATGACTCAGACTCACAGCTGAGATCTTGGCATCACCTCCAGTTAGTGAAGGAGCTGGCCAGCCTACGATCACTCGATGTGGATGTCTGTTCTGGGCTCGGAGCCCAGGGTCCCTTCTTCTTGCAATGGTTGTGCCGGGGGGGGCCTCCCTGGTCATTGCTGAAGATGTTTTCCGATGTTTCTTCTTTTATACCAGTTCTGCTAGCACCGAATCATAGGCACCTTGCCTGAGTTCTATTGTCCAATCCAGACTTAAACTGGTTAATGGGAATAAACTATGGGCGGGATACTCCAATCGTTGTACGGGTTTTACGACGGTGTGAACGGGCCGCTCCCTGGACTAATTCTGGCCCCTACAGGTTGGCACCGCTCCAGCTACCGATCCCGGCGCAAACTGTGCACCACGGGATCCGCGCATGCGCAGTTGCGCCGTCGCCAATGGGCGCATGCGCAGTGGCCTCCTTCAATGCGCTGGCCCCGATGCAACATGGTGCAGAACTACAGGGTCCAGCGCATCGGAAAGGAGGCCCCAGCCACAGAGGCTGGCCCGCCGATTGGTGGGCCCCGATCGCCGGCGAGGCCACATCGGAGGCCACCCCCGGGGTCGGAATCCCCTCCCCCCCCCCACAGGCCGTCATCCGACCCTTCAACGCCGAGGTCCCGCCGGCCCAGACCAGGTTAGAACGGTGCCGGCGGGACTCGATTCTTTTCTTACGGCCACTCGGCCCATCCAGGCCGGAGAATCGGTGGGCCGGCCGCTCTACACCGGCGCCGCGCCAACCGCGGAGAATCGCGTGCCGGCGTCGGGGCGGCGTGGTCCGTTCGCGGGGATTCTCCGGCCCGGTCCCGGGCTGGGAGAATCCCGCCCAAGATGCTCCTGCTCAGCCACAGTGATTGAATCAAGATCCATTGTCCTCTGAAACACCCTAGTCTGACCAGAGTGCCATTGCTCATTCCGAAGTCTGATGGCCTCTTTGTTTGTTGTTCGCCCTTCTGCAAAGTTTTTTTCCCTAAATTTTGAGGACCCGATTCATTCTTTCCAATTCAGGGGCAATTTAGCGTGGCCAATCCACCTGGCCTGCCCATCTTTGGGTTGTGGGGGCCAAACCCACGCAAACACGGGGAGAATGTGCAAACTCCACACGGACAGTGACCCAGGGCCAGGATCGAACCTGGGACCTCGGCGCCGTGAGGCCGCAGTGCTAACCACTGCGCCGCCGTGCTACTCTCTGGGGCACAGTCCTGCTTGCTCATCCCGGCTGCCCTGAGGAAGTCGTGCAGTTTGCTGGCCGGTGCTGGAGTTGCTGCCCACAGCGCTCACGGCGTCTCCCATCTGCGCTCAGGCCAGGTGCCCGGGTGGCTGCCTCTCCTCCACGGCGTCCAGCAGCGTCTCCAGTTCTCCATCGGTGAATCGGGGTGCTGCTCTTCTTGCTGCCATCTTGTTGGCTGGGTGAGTGTGTGTGGGGAGTGGAGTGCTGATATGAACTTGCAGCTTGTCAGCCTCTCGCCTGTCGGTCCTGACTCCAGCGAATCAGGTACCGTTTTTCATTGGAATCGGTCGTGTTCCACCTGGCACTGGTGCTGGCCCACTAACGGTTGATGAATTGCTCTGGGGATGGCGCCAATTTTCCTGTCGCAGAAGCTCACCGACTCAGTCCCAGAGTCAACACTTAGTTCCGCCATAGGTGTTTGGAATTAATTAGATAACGCTACCGATGAATCAGCACAAGCAAAATGCGCCAAATTGGCTTCCTCTATGATGAGTCGAGCGCTTATAAACAGCTGCAGCTGGGACAGCGCGGTGGCTCAGTGGTTAGCGCCGCTGCCTCACGGTGCCGAGGTCCCAGGTTCGATCCCGGCTCTGGGTCACCGTCCGTGTGGAGTTTGCCCATTCTCCCCGTGTTTGCGTGGGTTTCGCCCCCACAACCCAAAAGATGTGCAGGACAGGTGGATTGGCCACGCTAAATTGCCCCTTAATTAGAAAAAATGAATTGGATGCTCTCAATATATTTGAATAAATAAATAAACAGTTCGAGCTGTCAGACACTTTAGCGCTGATTCCAGCTCCATCAGCAGTCCGGGAATTGCTTTCAATCCGCGCTGACAGAGTGCTAGCTCATTTGCTTGTCCTGAATCGCAGAACAAATAGTTTCCCAATGGAAACGCGAATTGCACGCGATTCAGTCCCGGCGGGAACACTTTTCCACCAGTATAAAATGAAGGATACTATTCTAAAAGGGAGCATAGGGGAGTTTGCACATTCTCCCCGTGTCTGCGTGGGTCTCACCCCCCAACCCAAAGATGTGGAGATAGGCGGATTAGCCACGCTAAATTGCCCCTTAATTGGAAAAAAAATAATTGGGTACATTAAATTAAAAAATAAGTAAATAAGTAAAGCCAAGGGACGGGGAGTAATGTCGCACAAATGTGCACAGGAAATGGCAGGCCAAGTTTAGAAATGCTGAACGGGGGGCAGCACGGTTGCTCAGTGGGTTCGCACTGCTGCCTCACGGCGCCGAGGTCCCAGGTTTGATCCCGGCTCTGGGTCACTGTCCGTGTGGAGTTTGCACATTCTCCCCGTGTTTGCGTGGGTTTCGCCACCACAACCCAAAGATGTGCAGGGTAGGTGGATTGGCCGCGCTAAATTGCCCCTTGATTGGAAAAAAAAATGAATTGGGTACTCTAAATGTATAAAAAAAAGAAATGCTGAACGTTCTAGATTTCCCTGAGCGAAATCGATGTTGACTCCAATCCTGTCCGTGTCTGACATCCATATGAGCCCGTCCAGTGTGCGCTGAATAGCAAGTAGTCAATTATCTTTTCTCTCTAACCTAAGGTTGTTCAGGTTAATTGTAGCACTCCTACCTGATCGTAAGTCCAGATCAGCTCCCTCAACACTCATCGGGGGAATAAACCCCAGACCTTCCTGCCCTGCATGGCTCAGCCACACATCTGGAGAAGCCTGCTGAGGCAGCAATGCAGGCATTTTTACCTTCTGAGTACACACCTGCTTCAAATCTATCGGCTTGGATTGCACCAGGGAAGATGGCAAACAGAAAGTCAGTGTCAGATTTAGAAAGCCCGGAAGAGGTTCATGGGGAGAAGCTGCAATTATCTGATATCTCAATACCAGTTTATGTGATATGAGAATGATTATTGCACCAGGAACATAAATGAGAATAAAGGCCAGCAGTATTACAGCACACACACACACACACACACACAAATCGGAAACCCTGTGCTCTCTGACATGTAATTCAACAAGAATGTCCATTTCCGTCGAACTTACTCTTTCCCACTTTATTGTGGGAAGACACACAATGACTATCATTACTCATTAGATAAACAGTCATTTTCAGTGGTGTAATCTGTGATTCATTGAATCCCTTCTGAGTTTAAAACCAACAGGGTGGCCATTCCGAGAATCATAGAATATAATCTGTGGTAGGAGGCTGCAGAATCCACACAGGGTGAATGCACACGGAAGGGTTGGCTGCATGCAACAATATAGATTTATTCAAAGTACACAGTGGGCACGGTTCAACTAAATGGGAACACAGACCCGTAGCGAGCTCGCTTAGAACCTTGGAAATGCCAACCTGGCACCTTGACAGTGCCCCTACTAGCTGGCAGTGCCACCTGGGACCCTTGGTAGTGCCAGGTTGGCACTCAGGTGGTGCCAGGCTGGCATGGTGCCATGGTGCCAGGCTGGCAGTTCTAAAGTGCCTGGGCGGCACCAGCCATGCCAGGGCACTGCTCTGCCCAAAGGGCATGCACCTGGGGGCCTCCAATCCCCTGGGAGACGCCCACGAGTGTTGTTCTGTCTGGTGTCCATTGGTGGGGACTAGTGCTGAACGGCGCTCGCCCAAGGCCTTCGAGGCAAGGATGATAGATCCCAATGCCTCGGATACCTCAGGAAACTGCTTTTAGAGTGAGATTAACTCACTCTCCAATATGCAGATTTGGCAAAATGTGATCCGCCCAAAGTCTTGCGAGATCGCGTTAGATCTCGCAAGGCGTTGCAAGTTGGGTAAGTCCTGGGATTGGATAGGATTGGATTTGTTTATTGTCACGTGTACCGAGGTACAGTGAAAAGTATTTTTCTGCGAGCAGCTCAACAGATCATAAAGTACATGGGAAGAAAAGGGAAGAAAAGAAAATACATAATAGGGCAACACGACATATACAATGTAACTACATAAGCACTGGCATCGGATGAAGCATACAGGGTGTAGAGTTAATGAGGTCAGTCCATAAGAGGGTCATTTAGGAGTCTGGTGACAGTGGGGAAGAAGCTGTTTTTGAGTCTGTTTGTGCGTGTTCTCAGACTTCTGTATCTCCTGCCTGATGGAAGAAGTTGGAAGAGTGAGTAAGCCAGGTGGGAGGGATCTTTGATTATGCTGCCCGCGTTCCCCAGGCAGCGGGAGGTGTAGACTGAGTCAATGGATGGGAGGCAGGTTCGTGTGATGGACTGGGCGGTGTTCACGACTCTCTGAAGTTTCTTGCGGTCCTGGGCCGAGCAGTTGCCATACCAGGCTGTGATGCAGCCCGATAGGATGCTTTCTATGGTGCATCTGTAAAAGTTGGTAAGAGTCAATGTGGACATGCCGAATTTCCTTAGTTTCCTGAGGAAGTATAGGCGCTGTTGTGCTTTCTTGGTGGGAGCGGGGTCTCCCAGATTTTATCAGCCACTCACACCCATGGCAAGCTGCTTTCTGGGTGCAGCATGACTGTTGGTTCGCGCTCAATAACCCTCCACTCCCCGAAGGGTTACCTTCCTCCACCTGCACCCAGGGTGGCGCTTTAAACTATGAGGGCTTCCCTCGTTAAGGGGAAAGCCCCGCCCCGTTACCAGGGAAGTTTGTATTTGATAGAGGTCACGGGAAACTGGACGGTCCACACCTCGTGTCCCCCGTGGGGGTTGTAATCGAGGCCATTTGGCCAATCACGCCCAATTCGCTTTTGAATGCCATGATTGAATCTGCCTCGAGCAGCAACGTGGCACAGTGGGTTAGCCCTGCTGCCTCACGGCGCCGAGGTCCCAGGTTCGATCCCGGCTCTGGGTCACTGCCCGTGTGGAGTTTGCACGTTCTCCCCGTGTTTGCGTGGGTTTCGCCCCCACAACACAAAGATGTGCAGGGTGGGTGGATTGAACACGCTAAATTGTCTCTGGTTCTTTTTCTTTTCTAAATTTAGAGTACCCAATTCATTTTTTCCAATTAAGGGGCAATTTAGCGTGGCCAATCCACCTAGCCTGCACATTAGTGGGTTGTGGGGGCAAAACCCACGCAAACACAGGGAGAATGTGCAAACTCCACACGGACAGTGACCCAGAGCCAGGATCGAACCTAGGACCTCGGTGCCGTGAGGCAGCAATGCTAATCACTGCGCCACCGTGCCGCCCTTTGTCCTCTGGTTCTTAATCCTTCCGCCAATGGGAACAGTTTCTCCCGATCTCCCCTCTTCAGGCCCCTATTGATTTTGAAAATCTCAACTTTCTCCTCTCCGAGGAGAAAAAACTCAAATCCTGAGCCAAGTGACTGACGTTACTCATCCTTGGAACCATTCTCAGAAATCGTCTCTGCACCCTCGCGTCGTTCATAAAGCATGGGACCCACAATTGGACACAGTATTCTAGGTGGGGCTGAAACAATGTTTTGCACAGGTTTAATGTAAATCCCTGGCTTTTGCACTCTTTGGTTCTGTATACAAAGGCCAGGATCCCATTTACCTTATGAACTGCTTTCTAAACTTGGCCTGCCACTTCCTGTGCACTATTACTCCCAGATCTCTCTGCTCTTGCAATTTTAGAATTGTATCCTTCATTTTATGTTGTCTGGGAAAGTGTTCCCGCCGGGACTGAATAGCGTGCACTTCATGTTTCCACTGGGTGCGCTATTCGCTCCGCGATTCAGGACATGCAAATGGCCCAGCACGAATCGAAAGCAATTCCCGACCCAGCGGGTGATGTAACTGTTGGGCTGGAATTAGCGGTGAAGCGCCTGGCTGCTGGAGCTGTTTATAAGCGCTCCTCTCACCAGACCCCCATTGCAGCCACAAAGGAAAGTCAAGTCCGCCATCCTGAACAGCTCCTGGGAAGTGTGTGTGTGTGTGGGTGGGAGGGAGGAGGGGGGGGGGGGGGGGAAGAGTGTGTGTGTGTGTGTGGGGGGGGGGGGGGGGGGGTAGGAGGGTTGCATAAGAATAGGAGGGGAAGATCAGAGGAATCGGGTGATGGAGGTCAGGAGAAGATTCCAAGGCTCGGAAGGGGCTGTCTGTTGAGACGGGCCAACTGAGTCCAGCAGGAAGTTAGAAAGACACTTAGCCTCTGAATTCAGCAGTCCCTGCCTCCCAAATCCAAGAGACTCAGCTCACTAGAAATACATTTAAAATAGTGGATAGAAAAGCAAGAGTAAAACTGGCTTTGCCGAGGTGGCGGGTGGCTCAGTCTAGATTTACTGCACCTTTTCTGGTTTGATAAGGGTAGATTGGATAAACTGGAATTATTCTCCTTCACGAGGAGAAGATTGATTTGACCAGAGGTTTGCAATATCATGGAGGTGGGGATGGGGGGGGGATTTGAACAGAATAGATAAGGAGAAACAGTACCTATTCATAGAATTCATAGAATTTACGGTGCAGAAGGAGGCCATTCGGCCCATCGAGTCTGCACCGGCTCTTGGAAAGAGCACCCTACCCAAGGTCATCACCTCCACCCTATCCCCATAACCCAGTAACCCCAACCAACACTAAAGGCAATTTTGGACACTAAGGGCAATTTATCATGGCCAATCCACCTAACCTGCACATCTTTGGACTGTGGGAGGAAACCGGAGCGCCCGGAGGAAACCCACGCACACACGGGGAAGATGTGCAGACTCCGCACAGACAGTGACCCAAGCCGGAATCGAACCTGGGACCCTGGATGTGTGAAGCAATTGTGCTATCCACAATGCTACCTTGCTGCCCACAAATGAAAGTGGAGAATGTGGGCATTGATCCCACTACCTCTCACATGCTAAGCGAGCGCTCTACCATTTGAGCTAATTCCCCCAATCTTCCCCCTATTGGAGGAAAGGTCGAGAACCAGAGGACACCAATTTAATTTTGTGTCATTTAATAGTGAATAAACCAAATTGAAACATGAAAGAAATACTTACATTTATACAGCGCCTTTCACAGCTTCAGGGCATTCTCCCAAAGAGCTTTACAGTGCACTCACAGCGGTTATCTAGTCCTCCTGCCGAAAATGGGTGTTGCTTATAATATTTCTGTGTACACTAGGTGCTTCTCTTTCCACCTGCAAAAAATCTATTAATATCCATGCACACATGTTCACCTTTAAAACATGTCTCCTGGGTCTTTTGATTATTCGCCTCACTCAAGGGAAGATGGGAACTGTTGCAATATGGCTTTAAGAGTTTGCAGCATGACATCGCTAGAAAGGAAGTGTGTCATACAATCCAGTTTTAGTTTCACTTTTCCTTTCGGTCAGGGCACTGCGCAGACAGCTTTGCTGCTGGTATGTCTTCAAGTTTCCTGCCTTCCGTCTGTTTACTATCACTTAGCCAACTTCTAATCCATGCTGCCAAGGACCCAGCAATCCCAAACATTCCTAAATTGCTAACCAACCTGCCGTGTAGTACCGTATCAAATGCTTTCTGAAAGTCCAAATATACATTATCCACAGCACTACCCTCATTCACTGCCTGTGTTGGCTCGTCAAAGAATTCAATTAAATTGATGAGACATGCCGGTAGCACAGTGGTTAGCACTGTTGCTTCACAGCATCAGGGTCTCAGGTTCGATTCCTGCTTGAGTCATTGTCCGTGCGGAGTCTGCACGTTCTCCCCCGTGTCTGCGTGGGTTTCCTCCTGGTGCTCCGGTTTCCTTTCACAATCATGAAAGACGTGCTCGTTAGGTGAATTGGCCATTCTGAATTCTCCCTCTGTGTACCCGAACAGGCGGCGGAGTGTGGTGACCAGGGGATTTTCACAATAACTTCATTGCAGTGTGATTGTGTAAATGCTCCCATGTGCCGACAGTCTCAATAGATGAAGCCCCCCTATGGTTACACTATCCCATACAAATGGTTGGCGCCTTGATATCAATACATAAATATTACTGGTGCAGTCCAAAGAGTTTGCAAAAGCACTCCCCTTTAATTTTGCTTCAGACTGAATGAGGTGTGAGGTTAGACAACAGCATTGATACAATGGTGCAAAGAGAATCTCATAATTAGTGTGGGAAAGACATGGAGCAGAAGGGGCAATGCCAATTGTTTAATAGCAAAAGGACCTACTATCTGAGTGAGGCTCGAGATGAAGGTAGATTTCCTTATCTTGCGAAAGAGAAAGGGGGGGTTCAACCCCAAGGGGTTCAACCCCAAATCAAAGTCTAATTTCACCATTCTGAGGCCTGAGGAGAGATGGCATGATAGATAATTGAAGTCAATTGGAGAATCGCCGGGGGCTGGTGTGAACCCCGCCCCCGCTGGTTGCCGAATTCTCCGGCACCAGAGATTCAGCGGGGGCGGGAACCGCGCCGTGCCGGTTGGCGGGCCCCCCCGCTCGATTCTCCGGCCTGGGTGGGCCGAAGTCCCGCCGATAAATTGCCTGTCCCGCCGGCGTAAATTAAATCACCTACCTTACCGGCGGGACAAGGCAGCGTGGGCGGGCTCCGGGGTCCTGGGGGGGCCGCGGGGCGATCTGACCCGGGGGGTGCCCCCACGGTGGCCTGGCCCGCGATCGGGGCCCACCGATCCGCGGGCGGGCCTGTGCCGTGGGGGCACTCTTTCCCTTCCGCCTCCGCCACGGTCTCCACCATGGCGGAGGCAGAAGAGACTTCCTCCTCTGTGCATGCGGGGGAAACTGTCAGCGGCCGCTGACGCTCCCGCGCATGCGCCGCCCCGAGATGTCATTTCCGCGCCAGCTGGCGGGGCACCAAAGGCCGTTTCCGCCAGCTGGCGGGGCGGAAATTCCTCCGGCGTTGGCCTAGCCCCTCAATGTTGGGGCTCGGCCCCCAAAGATGCGGAGCATTCCGCACCTTTGGGGCGGCGCGATGCCCGTCTGATTGGCGCCGTTTTGGGCGCCAGTCGGCGGACATCGTGCCGTTTCCGGAGAATTTCGCCCTAGGTATCGGGAATTACAGCCACCAAAAAGGCAGCAATGTTGCTGTAACCCCATATGGTCATTTTTCATATGTGAATCTTGGCTATTCAACTGCATGGGGCTTCAAATCAGAGCCAATTCTGTTCCCAGACAATGTTTACTCATGGATACTTCCCAAGGAGCTTCCTGCCATATCCTTTTTTCCTCCCCACCATGGATAATGTTCTTTGGAGGTTAAATGACTTAATTCTCAAACACCTCCCGCGCCAGTGATAATGGCAGTGATCAACTAGACCATGAAGATCAAGTTCAATTCCTAATCTGTGCTAAAACATTTGCGGTGTCTCGGTTGGTCAGATTGCCTGACCTTGGGCAATATCTATGAATAAACATTATGTGGGAACAGAGGGCTCGGATTTTAAGGCCCATGCAGTTGAATAGCCTTGATTCACATGTGAAAAATGACCATTTGGGGTTACATCAATCTTGCTGCCCTTTTGGTTTGTGCAAGTCCTTCTTTCTGTGATTTCTTAACTTGTACTTGTTACTATGACGCAGCAATTATTATGGTCTGCATCCACGGTATCAATCATGATAAAATGGTTTCATAACTAACATGTAACCCAATATGTTATTGCCAAACTCTCCCACATTGTGGGAGATGTGCAAGTACTTGTCACTAAAACAATGCCAAATTGTTGGTCTGTCAGCAGCAGTAATGTATGTCTCCTTAAACACTCACTTCTCTTTTACTTCTTGTTCTCTTCAATGAATGCTTTTACTTTAAGATTACCTTCCTTCCTGCGTTAGTATTGTGTCCCAAGTGTGTCATTTTCCCTCACCATCCCCTCTCCCCCCATCACACAATTCACCTTGTTCTGCATTATATCCTGCTCACCCACTGCCCCACAGTCTGGCTGGCGGCACGGTAGCAGAGTGGTTAGCACTGTGGCTTCACCGCACCAGGGTCCCAGGTTCGATTCCCGGCTTGGGTCACTGTCTGAGTGGAGTCTGCACGTTCTCCCCGTGTCTGCGTGGGTTTCCTCCGGGTGCTCCGGTTTCCTCGCACAAGTCCCGAAAGACGTGCTCGTTAGGTGAATTAAACATTCTGAATTCTCCCTCTGTGTACCCGAACAGGCACCGGAGCGTGGCGACTAGGGGCTTTTCACAGTAACTTCATTGCAGTGTTAATGTAAGCCTACTTGTGACATTAATCAAGATTATTATTATTACTATATTAACTTTCAGGCCCCCAGCACCTCAAATGTACAATTTTCGTCCTTGTGTTTGAGTGCCTCAAGCCTCACCTCCCCAACCCTACAAAACTCTCCCTCCTACTCTGTGCTGCCTACTCCTCTGGCTTTGGCCTCATGCGTTCATCTCTTTGCCTCCCCACCTGTCCCTTGTCCTTTGGATACTTCCAAAGGTCCTGAACAAGATTTTGACCACCCCTGCGAGTCACTCTTTCTTTCAAACCCCTGTGTAACTTGCCCCTCTTTCAAACCCCTGCAAGGCCTTGCCCTTCCCTGATTCTGTAATCCCCAGCCGCAATCTTCCAAAATCTCCAACTTTGGCTTCCTGTGCATCCCCACATTTGAATGTTTCCACCCATTGGCAGCTGTGCCTTCAGCTGCCCAGGCCCCATGCCCTAGATTTCCCTGCTCTGCCTCTCTATCTCTCTCTCCTCCTTTAAGATGTTCCTTGAAAAGGGCAGCACGGTGACACAGTGGTTAGCATTGCTGCCTCACGGCGCCGAGGTCCCAGGTTCGATCCCGGCTCTGGGTCACTGTCCGTGTGGAGTTTGCACATTCTCCCCGTGTTTGCGTGGGTTTCGCCCCCGCAACCCAAAGATGTGCAGGGGAGGTGGATTGGCCACGTTAAATTGCCCCTTGATTGGAAAAAATGAATTGGGTACTCTAAAAAAAAAGATGTTCCTTGAAACTTACCTCTTTGTCCGACCTTTGGGCCACCTGCTCTAATATCTCTTAACAAGACTTAGCCCTGAATTTCCCAGCCTCCTTGCGGGGGATGCTGTGAGCCAATCAAATGTCCCCTTGCCTTTGAGGTTGCAGGTGAACCTCGCCGGTGGGTGCGACTGGAAGATCCGGTCAGTGGTGTGAAACCTCGTTTGACAATCACTCCTATGAAACACTGAGGGCCGTTTTTAGACAATGAATCTGCTAAATGAATGAAATGAAAATCACTTATTGTCACAAGTAGGCTTCAAATGAAGTTACTGTGAAAAGCCCCTAGTCGCCACAATCCGGCACCTGTTTGGGGAGGCTGTTACAGGAATCGAACCGTGCTGCTGGCCTGCCTTGGTCTGCTTTCAAAGCCAGCGATTTAGCCCTGTGCTAAACAGCCCCATAAATAGATTCAATTTGTTATGAGGTACTGCCCCCCCCCCGCAGCTACTGGGCTCAAATGTGAAAAGTGAAGAGCGGATTACAAGTTAGACCATCTGCCAATACGTTTTATTGAGGATCCCAGTAAAATGTGGAACGAAAGAGAAAATGCTGGAAGTGCTCAGCAAGTCTGGCAGCATCTGTAAGGAGAGAAAAGAGCTAACGTTTTGAGTCCGATTACTTTGTCAAAGCTCAACTTTGACAAGGCCCAGCTTTGACAAAGAATCATCGGACCCGAACCGTTAGCTCGTTTCTCTCCCTACAGATGCTGCCAGACTTGCTGAGCTTTTCCAGCATTTTCTCTTTCGTTTCAGATTCCAGCATCCGCAGTCATTTGCTTTTATCCAGTAAAAGGTGGCCTGCCTCGCAAGAAACCACTCTCACACTTCTGTGCATGGTCAATGAATTGGTACTGTGCTGCTGACCTTTCACTGTTGTGTTAGACCAGCTGGCGAAAGTACAGGATGAGTTTTCTGGTAGGCAGAAATATTCCGGGCAAAAGTACAAACTGTTGATTACAAATACGCCGAGTCAGAGTGCCACAAATGAAGTAGGGAAACAGTGCTTGCCAAAAAACTTTCAAATGCCAGTTTTTAATCAATTAAATGCTCTGATCTGTTCCGTTAACCACAAGTTCTATATTGTGATGGCCTGGCCATAAGGCATAACAGCTGTGTTTGGAAACTTTCTGTCTCAATGTCCTGCCAGCAACTGGTGCATCCGCAACTTGGTTAGCAAAATTCAAACACAACTGGGGTGTGGAAAACAACAACTTTCATTTATATAACATCTTCATCGAGCCAAAGTGCTCCACCGGATTATTATCAAGCGTCATTCCACACGGAGCCTCAGAAGGAGATAGCCCAGGCAGGCAACCAAACCACTCGGTTTGGCTGTTACCAAAATCTTTTGCTGCTCGATCTTCCCTGCAGCCTCCGCCTTGTCACAGATTTTGGGCAGGATCTTCCGGCAGGTTCTCCGGCAATGGGACAGACGAGCCAAGCAAAATGGCAGAGGCATCAGCAGGACTGGACGATGCTGCTGGTGGCTAATAAGAAGCCACCTCCGCTGCTGGAGAACATTCTGCGGGGGAGCGGGAAAATCCAGCCCCTTCTCTTTCTTTCTTCCTGCCCTCTCGTTTCCCCCTGCCGTTGGCTTAAAACCCATCGCATTCCTACCTCCAATTCCGATGAAAGTTCATTGACCTGAAACATAAACTCAGTTTCTGTCTCCACAGGTGCTGAGGGTTTCCAATGTTTATCTTCTTTTTTACTTCACATTTCCAGCATCCGCAGTATTTTGTCTTTTCTTGGTTCAAGAAAAGGAGGACAAAGAAGCAGAGAGGGAATTCCAGAACTTGGGGGTGAGGAAGCTGAAGGCAAAACGTCCAACAACGGAGCAGCCGGAATTGGAGGGAGAGGGAGACGTCAGAGTGTTGTAGCGCTAGAGCGGGTTACAGAAGTAAGGTGGGACAAAGACTCAATTTGAACAATCCCATTGGTGATATGGTCTAACTCTTGATGCAAGCTGAAGTTCAGGGCTTTGAACACACGCTCAGAACCCTGACCTTACAGATGATATAGAATGCAGCAGAGACTAGTGACTATATTCTGCCTCCAATAGCAACAGCATGCCTACAAGAACACAGGAGGTGACTCTCAAGGCAGAGGAGATATCTTGCCAACATAGGGGAAAAAAATGACATTCACCATTCAGGTTCCTCTAGCCTCAATAGCACAGGATACTCACAATGCACAGCCAGGACACTCCGTACTCAGATGCCCACCTGCCAAAGAAAGCCAAGAGTCCAGTACATTGATCGAGACCCAAGGGATGCCAGACGGATAGAAAAAGAAAGTGCCCTAACCCCGCTCTCCACAGGCACAACACCAACATTATGAATTAGTCTGGAGATGCTTTGGCCTAAAAGCAGCATGCACAACTCTACCCACTTAGCGTAGTGCCTGCCATTGATCTACTGGCCAGCTCTTAGGCCAAGAAGCCCTTTCCCTCGGAGTTCCTGCCCTTGCAGTAGCCCAGCTCCTGCACCGTGGGCAAATTTGTGCTGGATACTTTTACCCAAGATTTTTTTGTGTGTGAAATGTCCTGATATTCTCTTCTCCCTCATTGATATCCCTCAAGGTCTGGAGATCGGTATGATGCAGGGCTAGCCCCAGCAACTCATTGATGAATCATACCAATGCTGCTCCTTGGCTTTCCTTGTACATCAGAGAATGTGGACAGTATGGGAAGAGACTTCATTACGTTAATCTTTGAGGAACTATGAGTGGCATGGTGGCATGGTGGTTGGCACTGCTGTCTCACGGCTCTAGGGACTTGGGTTCTGTTCTGGCCTTGTGTCTGCATGAGTTTCCTCCGGGTGCTCTGTCTTCCTCCCATGGTCGGAGGATGTGCGGGTTAGGTGTATTGGCCACGCTAAATTGCCCTTAGTGTCCAAAAGGTTAGGTGGGGCTACTGGGTTACGGGGATAGGGTGGAGGCATGGGCTAAAGTAGGGTGCTCTTTCCAAGGGCCGGTGCAGACTCGATGGGCCGAATGGCCTCCTTCTGCACTGTAAATTCTATGATCTATGATCTAACTGAGGTGTAGCATGAGCCAAGGCTCCATCCTTAAGACTCAATGGAGGAAGATCGTGGCCGCTTGTACATTTGGGTCATGACCTAATTCGTGGGCTCTGGGAGGGCTCCCCCATTCTGCACTGGTGCACTTACATTATTAAAAGAGAATGGGAATCACCCTACAGATCACAGCCATTGGTTTTAGAACTCAAAACTAAAGAATGGAAAAAAGAGAGCTCCTTCGGGATTGGAACTTTACGGTGGTGGGATTTTACAGTCCCGCGGAAGTCAAGGGCGTTTTTAATGGCTCGCCACATTTTAGGCCCCGCCCCTGCCAGGACAGATAGATTTCCGCCCCTTGTTCCTGTTTTAAAAGTTGGGCTAAAAACCGAACAACTTTTAGTTCAAATACATTGACAAAACCAGTATTATTTATTTGCAGAAAGAATTGTGCGCCGGTCTTGAGGAATTACTGAGTGTCCCTTTGGCAGTGCCTGTTGTGCTGTGAGGGAAAGGGGGAGTCACGTTCACCATTCCCTCATCCTCTTCCTGGGGCCGGGCTTGTTGCAGTTCCTCCTTCCCAAACATGCATTACCCCTCTTGTCAACACTACGTATCATCGCTTCTCGGCCGTTTGGCTAAGATCAAGCATGAGCCCCAGATGAGGTGCAACGCCTTTTCTGGTCAGCTTGAATCCTGTGTCTCTCTCTGGACACCGTGAATTGGGTTCAATTTGAATCTGAATTGGTCTTTGGAGCAAGCAATGAGATGGATTAAGGGTTTTCCCTGTTGACTCTGCGCATTGGTGTTGTAACTTTAAGGAGGGGGTCAAAAAATCTTTTTTTTAATTACATAATATGAAAGGCACTTTTCTCTCAAATCCCCACGAGTATATTCTGGGGATTACCCACAGTGGTGTCCTCAGTTGCGTTCACAGAGAGTTACCTATCGGCGCAATTCGGCTGCTTCGCATTGGTTTCGGGACGAGGCCTTTGAATCTCGCGAGAGGCACGTCTTGCGAGATTTAACAGGACCTCGCGAGACGTCGTGATGTGGACGTCGCCCTTGCAGGGCGTGATCCAGATCTGAATATTTAATTTAAATATCCATTTGCCAGATTCACCCGGGGCCCAGGATTCATCGGCCGCCTCTGGGAGACCCCACCAGAGCACCAATTTAGTACATGTGGACCAGTCGTAACGGCACCTGCGGGGGTCTCCCAGGCCATTGGAGACCCCCCGATGGTCAAAGACAGGGCACGTTGGCACTCTGGAACTCCCCTGGCACCCGGACTCCTAGGTGCTGCCAGCCTGACACCCCAGCAATGCGACCCTGGCACTGCCAGAGTGCCTGGGGAACTGCCAGGCTGGCAGTGTTAGGGTTCCCGGGTACCAGGTTGGCACTGCCAGGGGTCAGGGATGGGATTGGCCTTTCCAGATAGAGGGGGGGGGGGTCACAAAAATGGGAGGGGCTTGAAAGGTTAGGGGTGGGGGAGGTCTGGGCAGCCAGCCAAAATGGCAACCAGGGATGTGCAATCAAGCCCTGTGTTCTGAACTGCCTGTTGTACACGTGAGGAGACATCTGCTGCCGACACTTGGGGAGGACTCAGTGGGACAGAAGTGCGGCGACTTCTCTCACTTTGACTGAGGGTGCTGTCCCAAGGTTGCTCCCTGTCCAGATGTTACACCCTGTCCAGATGTCCAGTCGCAGTGGCTTACAATGATCAGAAGTCGTGTCCATGCCCAGTGCTTAGCCGGATGAGAACTGACGCTCCACCCTGCGGTTATGGTCCACAAAAGACCCCTTTATGGCCAGTATTAAGGCCTATCTCCTGACTTCAGCCTCTGGTGCTCTTGCACCAAGGTCACATCAACGTGATGCAACGATCAATTAAACCCTGAATCAATCTGCATATTTCATGCTAATTGTTGTCTGACAAGCCCTTGAAGAGACTGAAAAAAAAATCAATGACAGATCAGTGTTAGATTGCTGCTGGAATTCGAGAAATGTCGGCACAGTTTAGCACTCTGTCTATTAATGCTGCATAGCAAAGTGATTACATCTTAATTCACAATTAGTGCAGGCATTCCTCCCGTGCTCAGTGCAACTCTATCTCATGAACTGGGTTAATAGGAAAATGATAAAAGAAGCTCCCTGTGCAGCGAATGCCTGAATTATAGCTACTGTATAATGAATATGTTCGTCTCACTGCCCTTAGCCTTGGATTTCAGTCTCCGACCAAATGTTACTGCATCTGGGACATGACAACGGTTCACTAAAGCACTTCTGGTCACTGAATAAGGATTGTGCTGCTGCCACGAGCAAGGGTTTACTGGGGCGAACAATGAGAGTATTGTAAGCTACTGTAAACTGCTGACCTGCCAGTGATTCACGTTGCTGTAATTCACTGAATGTTCTGATAAAGAGAGGCTTTCGCAACCAACTGCTAACTTCTCTCACACCGAGTTACTGTGAGTGAACTTTCTTCAGCGGAGCCGGGGCCAGACATCAGCATGCCCACACAATTTAGCACAGTTTTACATTATCCTTTGTGCAAGGCTTGAGCGGTGAACTTTCCCCCACTTGTGACTCACACTGCTTTGTGAGTCAGAGGATTATGGTTTTCAGGAGCCACTCTCCGGAGACTGCTGCTCATAATCCTGGAAGGCACTTCAGTGCAGCGCTGAGGGAATGCTGAGGTGCCACTTTTGAGACGAAGCCCTCCATCCCCCCCCCCCACCTCCTGCACCACCTCCCTCCACATGCTTTCAGGCTGAAGTTAGAGATTCCATCGCACTATTTTGGAAAAAGAGCCAGTGAGTTCTCCCCAACAGTGTCCCGGCCAATATTAATCTCCCGACCAACATCTCTCAACCTACCGGCCCTTATAGTTCAACCTTGAGTTCGGAAGTTTGAGATTGTGACCTTTCCCCCCTCTGTCTTGACCCCTTGAGAAAATATCCCGTACATGTACTGCCTCAATTAGGGCGAAACGGTAGCGTAGTGGTTAGCACGGTTGCTTCACGGCTCCAGGGTCCCAGGTTCGATTCCCGGCTTGGGTCACTGTCCGTGCGGAGTCTGCACGTTCTCCCCGTGTCCGCGTGGGTTGCCTCCGGGTGCTCCGGCTTCCTTCCACAGTCCAAAGATGTGCAGATTAGATGGATTGGCCGTGCTAAATTGCCCTTAGTGTCCAAAAAGGTTGGGTGGGGTTACTGGGTTTCGGGGATTAGGATGCAGACTCGATGGGCCGCTGCCCTCCTTCTGCACTGTAGATTCTATGATTCTATGAATGCGAATTTACTCCCCCCACACAGACACCGGGCCACCTGTCTTTTGTTCTTAAAGTTGCTAACTTCTTGTTGCAATCCCTCAAAGCTACACTTTAATATCTAACACATTCCTTCCCTCTATAGTTCTGACGAGGAGCCGAAAGGACTCGAAACGTTACCTCTGTAGTCTCTCCTTACGGATACCGCCAGACTTGCTGAGTGTTTCCTCTGTTTCAGATTCCAGCATCTGCAGTATTTTGCTCATTTGACTCCCCGCATCAGATGTGACTGTGCTCAATTGGTTGTCAGTGGGCTGCAAAGCATTTTGGGAGCTCTGATGTGACGAAACGTGCTATATATATATTATGCAAGAGTTACTTTGTACTAATCACTGGGCAGAGTCGGTCGCCCACAAGAACTGCTGTTCCTGTTTTTATCTCCTTGCCTGCTATTTTTTTTGTGCGACTCAAACCCTAACAGTAAGATACTCTGCCCAAAATTCGGGTCTGCTGTAGCTGCCTGCTTGAGTTTGTCAATATGTCCGCTGCTTACTTTTATACGTGTGATTCACATTATCCTGATTTCCACTTGTACAACCCCACAACCCAGGAATGTGACAATGTCCTTTCCCCTATCAATGGGCAGCACGGTAGCACTGTGGCTTCACAGCGCCAGGGTCCCAGCTGGGTCACTGTCTGTGCGGATGCTGCACGTTCTCCCCGTGTCTGCGTGGGTTTCCTCCAGGTGCTCCGGTTTCCTCCCACAGTCCAAAGACGTGCAGGTTAGGTGGATTGGCCATGCTAAATTGCCCTTAGCGACCAAAAATAGGGTGGATAGGGTGGAAGTGAGGGCTTAAGTGGGTCGGTGCAGGCTCGATGGGCCGAATGGCCTTCTTCTGCACTGTATGTTCGATGTTCTTGACTCAGAGGAAGCTGGTGGTAAATGGTATGGAAACTATTTACAGAGTCCTGCTCAAGGCAGCATGTCACTCCCAGTACAATCCTTGCTGGGAGGACTCGGCAACACCCGGCCCCGCTTTGGGCCGGCTTTCATCTTAGTTCATAACAAGCCTCAGAAGGGAGGCCTCCACCCCCCATGTGGGAAGCTCGTGCTCCCCAAGTCCCACGGGGAGATCAATGATTCCTCTTGGTTCTCCTAGGGATTATGACATCTCTGTAATCTTGCCTGGGCACTGTAGTCTCTGGATAAGGACTTGGTCAACCTCTCTACAGGCCGACGCGAGTGAGAACCGCACTATTCGACGGGCTGCCTTGTTCCCCAGCAGGAAAAGATGCAGAATGACAGCTGTGATTGGGTTCACTAAGTTTCACATCACTGCAGACGGTCTGCCTGCAATACATCATGGAATCATAGAATTAACACTGCAGATGGAGGCCACTCGGCCCATCCAGTCTGCACCGGCCCTTGGAAAGAGCAGCCTACTTAAACTCACACCTCCACCCTATCCCCGCAACCCCACCCAATCCCCTGGACACTACGAGGCAATTTATCGTGGCCAATCCACCTAACCTGCACATCTTTGGACTGTGGGAGGAAACCGGAGCACCCGGAGGAAACCCACGCAGACACGGGGAGAAAGTGCAAACTCCACACAGACAGTCACCCGAGGCCGGAATTGAACCCGGGACACTGGAGCTGTGAGGCAGCAGTGCTAACCACTGTGCCACCGCGCCGCCCAGTCCATCATCTTGCTGGACTTAAAAAAACATTTATCCAACTCCTCTCCAGAGCCTCCTTGGAAGCAGACTGACCCTCTCAGCGTTTCCAACATTTTTTGCTTTGGGTTTAGCAGGAGTAGCCGACAGGAATCTCCAGGAATTGGGATGCTCCCGATCTGCGGTATGGGCACTGAAGGCTGGGATGATGCCAGTGAGAGGCTGACAGCCGGCCACTTTAACAATGGCATATCAGTTCCGATTCAATCATTTGGTAACCACTCCCAATGTTTGCACGTCTATATCCGGCTCTTTCATTTACACGGCAGGCTCATAAACCTAGTTCTACATAAGTCTACAAGTTTGTTGCCAGGATGGGGAGTCAAGTGCCGTAATGTAAAGACTGGGAACCGGCTACGCTCACTGGAATCTCGCGATCCAGACGAAAAGAAAGACTTCAGTTTATAAATATTCCTCTCTCGATCTCAGAACATCTCAAAGTGATTTACAGCTAATTAAGTCCTTTTTTGAATTGCACTCACTCTTGTAAGGTAGGAAACAAGACAATCCATTTGCGCAGAGCAAACAGCAATCTGGTAATGAAGAGATTGTGTATTTTAGCACCTTTGGTTGATGGCAGTCCTGCAAAAAAGGCTTCGTTTCGCATCAATCCAGCCTGATAAAAGATCCAGGAGGCCGAGTAGTCGATTAACACTCGTTTATTAGGGCAGCACGGTGGCGCTGTGGTTAACCCTGCTGCCTTACGGCGTCAATGTCCCAGGTTCGATCCCGGCTCTGGGTCACTGTCCGTGTGGAGTTTGCACATTCTCCCCGTGTTTGCGTGGGTTTCGCCCCCACAACCCAAAGATGTGCAGGGTAGGTGGATTGGCCACGCTAAATTGCCCCTTAATTGGAAAAAATTAATTGGGTACTCTAAATTTAAAACAAAACACGAGTTTATTCACGGCCAAAGGCAACGGGGCTACGGTAACACAGTGGTTAGCACTGTTGCTTCATAGCACCAGGGTCCCAAGTTCAATTCCCGACTTGGGTCATTGTGGAGTCTGCATGTTCTCCCCTGTCTGCGTGGGTTTCCTCCAAATGCTCCGGTTTCCTCCTGCAAGTACATAGACATAGAAGCAGTGCAGAAGGAGGCCATTTGGCCCATCGCGTCTGCACCGACCCACTTAAGCCCTCATTTCCACCCTATCCCTGTAACCCAATAACCCTTCCTAACTTTTTGGACACTAAGGGCAATTTAGAATGGCCAATCGACCTAACCTGCACGTCTTTGGACTGTGGGAGGAAACCAGAGCACCCGGAGGAAACCCACGCAGACACGAGGAGTAAGTGCAGACTCTGCACCGACAGTGACCCAGCGGGGAATCGAACCTGGGACCCTGGCGCTATGAAGCCACAGTGCTAGCCACTTGTGCTACCGTGCTGCCCACTAAATCCTGAAAGACGTGCTGTTAGGTGAATTGGACATTCTGAATTCTCCCTCCGTGTACCTGAACAGGCGCCAGTGTGTGACGACTGGGGGCTTTTCACAGTAACTTCACTGCAGTGTTAATTTAAGTCTACTTGTGACAATAATAAAAGATTACACACAGTACTAGTCTCAGTCAGGATTACCAAAATTTTCTTTTTAAATTTAGAGAATCCAATAATTTTTTTTCTCCAATTAAGGGGCAATTTAGTGTGGCCAATCCTCCTACCCTGCACATCTTTGGATTGTGGGGGCGAAACTCACGCAAACACGGGGTGAATGTGCAAACTCCACACGGACAGTGACCCAGGGCCGGGATTCGAACCCGGGTCCTCAGCGCCGCAGTCCCAGTGCTAACCACTGCGCCACATGCCGCCCCCAGGATTATCAACATGCCGGTCTGTGTCTGGGTTGGCCTTTATACTAGCGGGGAAGCTCGTGTTCCCTGAGTCCCACGAAGAGAGCTATGAGGGTATCCTCATAGGGTTTTTTACACACCCCCCCCCCCCCCCCCGGTGACCGCCCACCCCTCACCCCCACCACGCCCCCCAAGTCCAAAGGTTCCCCTTCAGTGGCCATCTGAGGAGGCCGTCTTCGCTGCTATGCATGAGGTTGTGCTTCTACCAGCAGTGCGTCTGGGCCGCAGGCGTGGAGAGGCTCGTTGATCGCCTTTTCCAAGACAAACGAGGCAGCAACTCCGCAATGGGGTTCGGCTCCAGCTGTGGCGGCGTCCGTGAGTGCAGATGTTTCCCTGTCCATCTCCGAGCCCGAGTCGTCATCATCCTGACAGTCTGGACCTTGAACCACGGTGGGTTGCCCCCCCCCCCCCCTGACTACATAGTGGTCTCATAGGCGGTGGTGGTCCTGACGCCCCTGGCACGGCTTCCTCCGCGGCGGGGTCTCTGCCCTTGTGGTGGTCCACATGTTTACATACAGTCTTCTCTTGGATTCTGACCTTATACGATACGGGTTCTGTTTTCTCCAATGCGATCCCCGGGAGCCAATGGGAGGCGTCACCGAAATTCCAGACAGGTACGGCATCCCCCGGTTGGAAACTTCTCCCAGATGTCTCGTCATCGTTCTCCTGAATATTCTGTTTTGGCTGTACCTTCCTGCCAAGGCTTGGGCAGGTCAGACTCAAGCGAGTTCAGAGGAACAGGCCCATCAAGAACTCTGCCGCTGCTGCCCATGTCATGACACGTGGAATAGTCCAGAAATGGATCAGGAACCTCGCATATCCAGAGAGCGCGTGGCCTGCTTCCGCATACCTTGCTTAAATGTTTGAACCGCCCACTCTGCCAAACCGTTCGAGGAGGGGTGGTACAGGGAAGTCCTGGTGTGCCTTACACCGTTGGTATGCACAAATGCTAAGAACTCCTCACTTAGCTGTGGCTAGTATCTCTGGTAACCTGTGAGTGCCATAATTTCTCAATAATGGCTCTCGAGGTGGTGGAGGCCATCGGTGCAGACCATCCACTTAGAGGTCCAGCAAAGCCAGCGTGTCACTGCACCAGGGGTGCCACTCGCAGGGTTGAAGCCAGGCAGACGGAGGGAGCTTCTGGTGCTCCTGACATGCTGGGCACCACTCTCTCGCTGTCGCATTATTCCCTGGCCAGCAGGCACAGCTCCTCGCCAGCATCTTCATCTACCAAGCCCCTGGGTGCCCACTATGCCCACTGGGTGTCCTACTGGGTAGGCCTCCGCCCGCTAGCGGGGAAGCTTGTATTCCACAAGTGCCACGGGGAGATCGATTCGGGAAACCCCGTGGGCCTCGTGTGGATTATTACACTGGGGCTTGCGTCAACGGGAACCAGCTGTACCTCGGACAAGCTGGCCATCCTTATGTGTGAACCTGGCAGGCTGCAAACGTTCGACTTTGATGTGAGATTATCATAAATGTAAAGAACTGCAAGGGTTAATGTAATTTCTAAATCAACCACTAGAGGGAGCTAGATGTACAACTATATCATAGCATTTACATAGAATTTACAGTGCAGAAGGAGGCCATTCGGCCCATCGAGTCTGCACCAGCTCTTGGAAAGAGCACCCTACCCAAGGTCAACACCTCCACCCGATCCCCATAACCCAGTAACCCCACCCAACACTAAGGGCAATTTTGGACACTAAGGGCAATTTATCATGGCCAATCCACCTAACCTGCACATCTTTGGACTGTGGGAGGAAACCGGAGCACCCGGAGGAAACCCACGCACACACGGGGAGGATGTGCAGACTCCGCCCAGACAGTGACCCAAGCCGGAATCGAACCTGGGACACTGGAGCTGTGAAGCAATTATGCTATTCACAATGCTGCCCCGCATATAACGCATCAATGCTAAGCCTTGTGGGTGAGAGGTTGAGGAGAAAGCTAGAGGACAGACTGAAGGAAAGATAGTGTGAGTGAGAGCAGATCATAGTTAATGTAATAGTGTAGAGATTAGTAGTAGATGAGTGTAGATTATATGTTTATAATCAAGTGTGTATTATATAGGAGTAAGTGTCGAATCCAAATAAGTAGTGTTAATAATTTATAGCTTTGTTCAATTTAAATCTACTTGTGGTCTTCGTGAACATTACGCCAACCATCCTAAAAGTAGCAACACAAAGAACACCACATTTGAGAGAACATGGGTAAGGGCTTCACAGCCTGAGCTAAATCCTGTTCCACACTGTGTACATGTGATACTCCCCTGGCTGCTGGACAGTGATCAGCTATCAAAACCCTGGCGGATTTTTCTCCTGGAGACGCTGAGGCCACTGGATCCAGACTTCAGGTTCAGCACTTTTACACTTGAAATTTTAGTTGGGTCTGGTTCAGATGGAGAGTTGCTCATGCCGACAGGGGAAGAAGGTAGAATGAGGAAGGCAAGAGTATGTAAAGAACATTCTGTACTGGCTACAGCACAAAGAGTGACTGGCCGTGCCATGGGCCTTTTAATCAATTATCTCACTCGACTCTTGGAGTGTTTATCAGAACTCGGGCAGAAGTGGGAGCAAGTCTATTGACTTCCCTGTGTGGTCGCCAGCAGCAGCTACCGTCTGGATAGCTGTTTCCCTGCACGGCCAATCCCCGCTCGAGTACCGTCCCATTGACTTCGCAGGAGTGGCCACTCTCCAAACCTGAGGGCCGGATTGTCAATCCTATAGGATATATTTCTCCCTCCTTTTTAAAAATAAATTTAGAGTACCCAATTCATTTTTCCCAATTAAGGGGCAATTTAGCGTGGCCAATCCACCTACTCTGCACATCTTTGGGTTGCGGGGGCGAAACCCACGCAAACACGGGGAGAATGTGCAAACTCCACACGGACAGTGATCCAGAGCCGGGATCGAACCTGGGACCTCGGCGCCGTGAGGCAGCAGGGCTAACCCACTGCCCCACCGTGCTGCCCTGAAAATGAGAACGACTTGCGCACAGACAGAGAATCAAATATCGGACCTTTAAGTCGACCCGGTTCAGTAAATGCTTGTCGGGGTGTCACAGTCAGCTGCATTGCCTTCTCCCAATGAGGGGGGGCTGACAGCTGCCCCTTAAAAAGGCTCCTATTAACGAATAAACCTTCGGGAACGATTGATGTTGTTGACCGGATGAAAAAGAACAAGGATCCTCTCCACAACTTCCTCACAAGTTATCCGGGATGCCGCATCCTGGAAGTTTTGTTTAAGCCGATGGATACTTCATTTGGAGTTCTTGTGTAATTCCTTCACAGAACACACAGCCTGAATGAGTTGGCACGCTTGACTGTTAAGGAAAAGGAAATATCCCCCTAACTCGGGAGGATTTGTTCATTGAACATTCGGTCATATCTTGGCTGCTGTTCAAGCCTCCAGGGCCAGAGCTGTGTATGCAGAGCCTTTGATGACTTGGCTGTTATGGTTGAGTGGGAAGATGCATTTCCTTTCAGAAGCTGGAGTGAGAGATTTTTCTGAATGAATCTGCCGGTCGTAAATAACATTTGGCTTTTCCGAATCCTTGCTAGATTATTTAAGTCATTTGCCCGCCTTTTCCCGAATGCGCCAGCACTCCCAGCACCAGGACCTATCTCCGGGTCCTGGAGGCCGGAGTGCATCGCACATCAGTAGTTCGCAGGAGTCTGCGATTTTCCTCCAATTGCGGGTGTGGGCGCGGTTCGGAGGCTGGACCTGGGCACGGCGGGATCCGTTCAAAGATACATTGCTCAGCCTTCGAGGCAGGTGCAGCCGGAGAGCAGCCAGCAGCAGACTTTCAGAGAAGGCCCACTGCCCAAGGGAGGCCATCTCCTCAAGCAGTCCGCCTCGTTGAATGAAACATACAGTAAGCATCATGAACAAGGTTGTTGCTGCTCAAAGGCAGCTGGTACAGGCAGTCGGCACCGTCTTCGCTCACTGTAACCCCCAAAGAAGGGAACCATGGTGTCTCAGACATCCAGGCACCCTTTCAAGCAGTCTGCCTCCACATCTACTCCAGGCATGGTGGAGCAACAGGCCGGGGCTCTGACAAGAGGACAAAGATGCAACAATAGCATCACATTGGAATTCACCTGGGTGCAGATTATGTTGATGCATGCGTTTCAATGTAACGAAAATGGTCAAAAACAACCATTTCTCATGTCACCTTTTCTGGGAGACTGTGACATCCTCACCACGTCCCACCTGCGTGAGAGGAATGAGAGAGATGACCCTGTGTGCTCACAGGAGACTCGATGCATCATGAGAGCTAAGCCCGATGAGAAGTGGACCTCTCTTTGCACCTTGGAAAGGGGCCAGCATGTATAAACTGGAAGATCGTGTTAGAGTCTGCCATTGAAGGCAGCACGGTGGCGCAGTGGGTTAGCCCTGTTGCCTCACAGCGCCGAGGTCCCAGGTTTGATCCCGGCTCTGGGGTCACTGTCCGTGTGGAGTTTGCACATTCTCCCCGTGTTTGCGTGGGTTTCACCCCCACAACCCAAAGATGTGTAGGGTAGGTGGATTGGCAACGCTAAATTGCCCCTTAATTGGAAAAAAAAATAATTGGGTACACTAAATTTTTTTTTTTTAAAAGAGTCTGCCATTGAAGGATCTGCCACGCTCGGGAAAAGTGCCCCATGGATCAATGTGCCCTATGCCATCATGGTCAGTGTGCAACCACAGGAGGCCAATTGCTGGATATGTGGCCTTCATCTACTTCCGGTTGGTCTTCATCAAAATGCTCATCATGAGGCCAAGCTGTCTTCCCCTTGGGCCTTCTCCAGATCCACTCTGCCCTGCGTAGCCAAGTTGTGCAGCAGATCACAACACTGCAGGGAATCCCTGAGCAGATGGACTGGTGCTGTTAGCACCCCCTGACTGGTCAAGATATCAGGACTGCATTTTCAGCAGGCAAATGTCTTGCTTGCTGGTGGCCTTGCAGCTGAGATGGCAGCCATTAGGTCACTCCTATGCCTCGTTTGTGCGATTTTGCACTGGGGCAGCAGGCCTCTCTTTACCGGGTATCCCTTGCCTATGAGGAACCATCATGAAGACATTGTCGTGCCTGCATCCCCCACCCCAACACCCCTCCATGACCTGGCTCTCCTGATCTCTGTAATCTCCGCCAGCCCCACAACCCTTGGAGGTATCTGCACCCCTCCAGTCCGGCACTCTCATGCATTCTCAATTTTTATATGTAAAAAAAATAAAAATTTAGAGTACCCAATTATTCTTTTTCCAAATAAGGGACAGTTTAGCGTGGCCAATCCACCTAACCTGAACATTTTTGGGTTGTGGGGGTGAAACCCACGCAGACACGAGGGGAATGTGCAAACTCCACACGGACAGTGACCCAGGGCCGGGATTCGAACCCAGGTCCTCAGCGCCATAGTCCCAGTGCTAACCACTGGGCCACGTGCCGCCCCTTGTATTCTCAACTTTAATCACTCCACCATTATCTTAAAAAATAAAATAAATTTCGAGTACCCAATTAATTTTTTCCAATTAAGGGGCTGTGCCTTCAGTTGCCCAGGCTCTGAGCTCTGGAGTTCCCTCTCTTCACCTCTCTACCTCACTTTTCTCCTTTAGGACATCCTTCCATCACACATCTATGACCGAGCTTTCAGCCATCTGATCTAACATCTCCACAGGTGACTGGGTGACATACTTGGATTTGTAATGCCCCTGTGAAGTACCTGAGACGTTTTGTCATGTCGAAGGCGCCACATAAATATACCCTGTTCCTGGTGTTGTTGTTGGACTCCAATTCACACTTGGGAATGTGACACTGGTCAGATAGGAATGTGGGATGTGGGATAAATGTTGACCAGGACAATGGGCATAATTCCCTTGCTCTTCTTTGAATGAGTCCACATGAAAATGTTTACATTCAGCCAAGAAGGAAGATATTACTTTCGCAAAAGACAGTAACAGCAATTTGTACTGAAACAGCACCTTAAAGGGCTGGTTGAGCACAGTGGACTAAACAGCTGGCTTGTTAATGCAGAACAATGCCATGATGTGGAGATGCCGGTGTTGTACTAGGGTGAGCACAGTAAGAAGTCTTACAACACCAGGTCAAAGTCCAACAGGTTTGTTTCGATATCACTAGCTTTCGGAGCGCTGCTCCTTCCTCAGGTGAATGAAGAGGTATGTACCAGAAACATATATAGAGACAAATTCAAAGATGCCAGACAATGCTTGGAATGCGAACATTAGCAGGTGATTAATAAAGATAAATCTTCTGAGGAGGCACAGTTCCAACGTGCCACAGCAAAAAAACGCACTGACCTCCTCAGAAGACAAACATGGGACACAGCCGACAGAATACCCTTCGTCGTCCAGTACTTTCCCGGAGCGGAGAAACTACAACATCTTCTTCACAGACTTCAACACGTCATCGATGAAGATGAACATCTTGCCAAGGTCATCCCCACACCCCCACTACTTGCCTTCAAACAACCGCGCAACCTCAAACAAACCATTGTTTGCAGCAAACTACCCAGTCTTCAGAACAGTGACCACGACACCACACAACCCTGCCATGGCAATCTCTGCAAGACATGCCAGATCATCGACATGGTTACCACTATTACACGTGAGAACACCACCCACCAGGTACGCGGTACATACACGTGCAACTCGGCCAACGTTGTCTACCTCATACGCTGCAGGAAAGGATGTCCCGAAGCGTGGTACATTGGCGAGACCATGCAGACGCTGCGACAACGAATGAACGGACATCGCGCGACAATCACCAGGCAGGAATGTTCCCTTCCAGTCGGGGAACACTTCAGCAGTCAAGGGCATTCAGCCTCTGATCTCCGGGTAAGCGTTCTCCAAGGCGGCCTTCAGGACGCGCGACAACGCAGAATCGCCGAGCAGAAACTTATAGCCAAGTTCCGCACACATGAGTGCGGCCTCAACCGGGACCTGGGATTCATGTCGCATTACATTCATCTCCCCACCATCTGGCCTGCAAAATCCTACCAACTGTCCTGGCTTGACACAATTCACACCTCTTTAACCTGGGGTTACCCCATCTCTGGATCTGTAAAGATTTAATCACCTGCTAATGCTCGCATTCCAAGCATTGTCTGGCATCTTTGAATTTGTCTATATATATGTTTCTGGAACATACCTCTTCATTCACCTGCGGCAGAACAATGCCAGCAGCGCAGGTTCAATTCCCGTACCAGCCTCCCCGAACAGGCGCCGGAATGTGGCGACTAGGGGCTTTTCACAGTAACTTCACTGAAGCCTACTTGTGACAATAAGTGATTATTATTATTATTATTTAACAAATGTTTCAAGCTCGATAAAACAAAGTTTCGCAATCAGCCAGAGAGAGGATTTTAGGACAGTTGACTCAAAGCTTGGCCAATGAGGTACGGTTTAACGGATGTCAGAAAGGAGGAACGTGATCAGAGACGCCGGGAGGAGTAGTGAAGGAATTCCAGAGCTTAGGGCCTTGAAAGCTCAAGGCATGGCCACCAATGATGGAATGATTAAAATCAAGCGTTCTCAAGAGAGGCCCAGCATAGATTAGTGCAGAAATCGCAGAAGGTTCTGATGCTAGATGAGATTATAACGAAAAGGAAGTATTTTTCCGAAGCCATGGAGAGCCTACGCCGAGTTGCATCAAAGAAACTTAGGTTCATTTACAAGGTTAAATTCCAGAGCTCTCGGTAGTTCCCAACCAGGTCTTGTCAGGTCGGTGCCGAACTGGCCGACCTTAAAAACAACATAGATTGAGTTTCCTCCTCCCCCTAAAGGGGGAGCTCATTCTCCGCGAGGGACACTGGGAAGACAATCATTCCCAGCCCGTAAATCCTGGGCGGGATAGAATCATAGAATCTCAACAGTGCAGGAGGAGGCCATTTGGCCCATCAAGTCTGCACTGGCCCTTGGAAAGCGCACCCGACTTCAGCCCTCCCCCACCATATGCCCATAACCTAGTACTCCTCATAAACCTTTGGACACTGAGGGGCAATTTATCATGGCCAATCCACCTACTCTGCACACCTTTGGACTGTGGGAGGAAGCCGGAGCACCCGGAGGAAACCCACGCAGACACGGGGAGGAAACGCAAACTCCACACAGTCCGTCACCCGGGGCCGGAATTGAACCCGGGTCCCTGGTGCTGTGAGGCGGCAGTGCTAACCACTGTGCCACCCTGCCGTCCCATGGTTATAACAGCTATATAACAACGAGGATGAAAACTGCCACTTCTCATTTCTCTTTTTTGCAGTGGCTGTCAGGGCACCGACACAAGGGGTGGGATTCTCCGGCCCCCGCCAGAGAATTCAGCAGCCGGCAGTAATCGCGCAGCGCCGGACGGTGGCCGCTGGCAGCGGCCCCCGCCCCCCCCAGTGATTCACCAGCCCGCGATGGGCCGAGTGGCTGCACGTTTTTGGCGGGTCCTGCGGGCACCCTCCAGGGTCCTCGGGGGGGGTGGCACGGGGGGATCTGGCCCCGGGGGGTGCCCCCATGGTGGCCTGGATCGCAATCGGAGCCCACCGATCTGCGGGCGGGCCTGTGCCGTGGGGGCACTCTATTCCTCCACGCCGGCCGGCGCGGAGATGAACCCCCCTGCGCATGCGCTGGGATGACGCCAGCACACGCTGGCGCTCCCGCTGGCCGACGCGGCGCAAACCACTCTGGCGTTGGCCTAGCCTCTGAAGCTGCGGAGGATCCCGCTCCCCCACAGGCTTCACACACCCTCTCCCCTCATCGACCACTTTGCTCCTCTTCTGCCAACTCTTCAGCACAGGGCTAAATCGCTGGCTTTGAAAGCAGACCAAGGCAGGCCAGCAGCACGGTTCAATTCCCGTACCAGCCTCCCCGAACAGGCGCCGGACTGTGGCGACTAGGGGCTTTTCACAGTCACTTCATTTGAAGCCTACTTGTGACAATAAGCAATTTTCATTTTATTTTCTTCCATGTGTGCATCTTTGGCATCATTTACACCTGCTTCAACCACTCCATGTTACTTAAATAACAAAGTAGAAAGATTGAGCATGTTTCAAAACACACCAAAAAGTGACATTTACAGAAAAGAAAAGATCAGGGGCGAAATTCTCCGGTATCGGCGCGATGTCCGCCAACCGGCGCCCAAAACGGCGCAAATCAGTCGGGCATCGCGCCGCCCCAAAGATGCGGAATCCTCCGCATCTTGGGGGGCCGAGCCCCAACCTTAAGGGGCTAGGCTCGCGCCAGACTAATTTCCGCCCCGCCAGCTGGCGGAAAAGGCCTTTGATGCCCCGCCAGCTGGCACGGAAATGACAACTCCGGGCGGCGCATGCGCGGGAGCGTTAGCGGCCGCTCACGGCATCCCTGCGCATGCGCAGTGGAGGGAGTCTCTTCCGCCTCCGCCATGGTGGAGACCGTGGCGAAGGCGGAAGGAAAAGAGTGCCCCCATGGCACAGGCCCGCCTGCGGATCGCTGGGCCCCGATCGCGGGCCAGGCCACCGTGGGGGCACCCCCCGGGGCCAGATCGCCCCGCGCCCCCCCCCAGGACCCCGGAGCCCGCCCGCGCCACCTTGTCCCGCCGGTAAGAGAGGTGGTTTAATCAACGCCGGCGGGACAGGCATTCTAGCAGCGGGACTTCGGCCCATCCGGGCCGGAGAATCGCGGGTGGTGGCCCGCCAACTGCGCGGCGCGAATCCCGGCTCCGCCGAATATCCGGTGCCGGAGAATTCGGCAACCGGCGGGGGCGGGATTTACGGCAGCCCCCTGAGAATCTCACCCCAGAGCTGGAAAGCTACAGAAATCTCTGCAGGGAGGGGGGGGGGGGGTTTGCAGTAGAAAGGGAGGGGGTCGGCCAAGGCATTGCTGGGCGTCACAGATCGCTTGCAGACAAACTACAGTGGATGTGTGAGGATGACTCAAGACAGATGAGCGTGACATCCCATGACAGCAGATCACCTGGCCGGAGGAGCTACAAGCAGGCAGGCAGACAATTTTTGCGCATTTTCTGCTCTTTGTAGCTTGCCATCTTCACCTTCTAAGGTGAGAGGCAAAGAAAGATGTCTCCAAAGTCTTTGCTGGTGGCTCTCTCTTTTTTTGCAGATGGGGAATACGGAGCGCAATTCTCCGTGCCTACCTCCCTCTTGCCTCCCCCTGTTCAATCCTGTTGTGGATTAACTTGGCCACCCGCAGCCGGGGTGGGGGGGGGGGGGAGTCATCTGCGGCACTTTAGCAGGAGCTTTTATTTCCTTTCAGCTAAAACCATCCAAAGTGTCGTCGCAGTCCAGCCCTGCAGACCAGACACTGACCGAGGGTTTGAACTGGAGCAGCAAACTCTAATTGCTGACAGAAACACAGGGGATAAACCGTACCATCAGCACTTTACAAATTATTAATCCTGTTGGAGACAAGCGTCTGAGTGATGGTGCACAATAAGCATCACCTTTATTTGAGCGGACAACTTGCAGCGAGACTGGCGACTGTGTTTTATTTTCAGGATTTAGAAAGACAATGGTTGAGCTCTCGTAACAACACAGGAGGCCAATGTGGGCTGGTCCAACCCTGCTTGTGAACAAGGACAATTCATATCTCCTGTGGCAGGAAAGCGCCCTCATTCCCAGCTCTCTGTCTCTGGTTAAAAAAAAAAATGCTTCCCTTATTGCATTCCCTCAGTTGCCATACAACAACAACTTGCATTTCTGGAGTGCCTTCAACGTAGTAAAACACCTTTAGGCGCTCCGCGGGAGCGTTAGCCAGCAGAATGTGACACCGACGTAACAACAGGGGACCTGAGGTTCGAAAAAGATGACAGGTTATCCTAAAGGAGCATCCTGAAGGATGACTGAATGGTCAAGAAATGGGAAGGTGGGGGCGGCGGGGGGACACTCCTGAGCCTAGGGCCTAAGCAGCAGAAAGTATGTCCTCTAATCGTAGAGTATTGAAAATTTTTGATTTGATTTGATTTATTATTGTCACATGTATTAGTATACAGTGAAAAGTATTGTTTCTGGCATGCTGTACAAACAATGCATACCGTACATAGGGAAGGAAGGAGAGACTGCAGAACATAATGTTACAGTTATAGCAAGGTGTAGAGAAAAGATCAACTTAATACGAGGTAGGTCCATTCAAAAGTCTGATGGCAGTAGAGAAGAAGCTGTTCTTGAGTCGGTTGGTACGTGACTTTGGTATCTTTTTCCTGCCGGAAGAAGGCGGAAGAGAGCATGTCCGGGGTGCGTGAGGTCCTTAATTATGCTGGCTGCCTTTCTGAGGCAGCGGGACTTATAGATAGAGTCAATGGATGGGAGGCTGGTTTGCGTGATGGACTGGGCTACATTCACGACCTTTTGTAGTTTCCTGCGGTCTTGGGCAGGGCAGGAACCATACCAAGCTGTGATGCAACCAGAAAGAATGCTTTCTATGGTGCATCTGTAGAAGTTGGTGAGAGTCGTAGCTGACATGCCAAATTTCCTCAGTCTTCTGAGAAAGTAGAGTCGTTCTTAACTATAGTGTCGGCATGGGGGGACCAGGACAGGCTATTGGTGATCTGTACAACTAAAAACATGAAGCTGTCGACCCTTTCTCCTTCGTTCCCATTGATGTAGACAGGGGCATGTTCTCCACTACGCTTCCTAAAGTCGATGATTATCTCCTTCGTTTTGTTGCCATTGAGGGAGAGATTATTGTCGTCGCACCAGTTCACCAGATTCTCTATCTCATCCCTATACTCTGTCTCGTCAAAATTGGGGACGCCCAAGCGAATTGGAGGAACGCAGAGATTTCAGAAGGTTTTCGGGCTGAAGAAGGCAACAGAGATAGGGAGGAGCGAGGTAATGGAAGGGGTTGAAAACCAAGGGTGAAAAGGTTAAAATCAAAGTGTTGCTGGTTGGGAAGCCAATGATACATTCATCCAGGGGATTCCCAGGTTCCATTTTTGTCTTTTGATGGTCTTTTGGTCAGTGAGGTGGTGGATGTGCTACAATTTGCTTCTACACCCCTTGAGCTGAGGAGGGGAAAGTCAGCCAAACTCTCCACTCCTGTCCGCTATCCAGTGGCTTGCACTGGGATGTGAACCATGAGCTAATGAGAGGCATCAGGCGAGGGCAGAAATGAGGTGGATCGCACAGTCGCCTATGGTACGGGCTCACATGAGAAAAAATGGCCGTTTTGGATGGGTATTTGGAGATCTGTGGGTCTGCATCACAGCCTGAACAGTGCCTTTAGCAGAGGAGAGAGAGAAAGAAGAACATGAAAAAAATTGAAATGAAAATCGCTTATTGTCACAAGTAGGCTTCAAATGAAGTTACAGTGAAAAGCCCCTAGTCGCCACATACCAGCGCCTGTTCGGGGAGGCTGGTACGGGAATGGAACCCGCACTGCTGGCCTGCCTTAAAAGCCAGCCAGTTAGCCCTGTGCTAAACCATGTGGTGTATTGATGGAATTCCAAATTTAACCTTCAAGCTGCAGTGACAAATTTTATTGGACATGTCTAATGGCCTTGTTAAATGTCACACACGAGGGCTGATGGCTTTTGATGAGACGCTAGAGCCTTCTCAGTCGCTGACTCTTTCCCTGCCCTTTGCATTTTGCAAAATGCTGTGTCTCCAGTTAGTGGCTAATTGACAGGATGATGTGAAATACTCAGTCAGGAAGTGCCTGTTTTTGATGAGGCCTGAGCAACAGCTAGTGACAGCCATTAAGCCACAGAGTGAAGGCAATATGTTCATCTCTTAGTCCAGAGTCTGCATTTCCCCAGGACAGCCATCGCAAACTGAATTGGGGACGGAAATGTACCTCACTTTTAGACAACTGCTCTGCAGAGACAGTTATGTTCGGGGCGAGTGAAACATTCTTTCAGGGCCTTTGCTTCTCCCTGAGTTCATCTTGTCCACGAGGCCCACCTACCGCTCCTTCGATGTTCCCACTAAACCATTGACCACCCAAATTCCCTGCCTGGCTCCCATGTTCGTTGACATTGTTAACAGTCCTCTATCCTCAGATGTTGTACCCTCTCCTTCAAATCACCCTCTCATCAAAAACGCCCCAATCCTTCACCGATGTTTCCTCGAAGCTGTGCAGCCAAGCAGACTGTACAGGCAAGTTGGCCCCTTGAAGATAATTGAACGGGCCTGCAACATATTGTCCATATGCTCCCAAAACATTTTCAAGGGTAGTTTGGCCTTGACTGCTCTATCCTTGCAAACTATCCCCCCCCCCCCATCTCCAACTTCCGTTTCCTCCTCGAAATCCTTGCGCAGATTTTCCAGCCCTTTCTGCCGGCGGGATCTTTCAATGCAGCCAAAAGCGGCCCACCCCCAATGGCCGGATCCCCAGTGGCAAGACAGGCGAGCCACCCAATGCGCCACAGATATCGGTTGGACCGGAAGATTCCGCCAGCGTTCAATGGCGAGTCGCCTCCGCCGCCGGGGGTGTGAAGGGAAGGGGGGTGCGTGGAAAATCCCAGCCCTTGAACGTGCTGTCTCCTCGTACGTCTGTGCCCATCACTCCCAGAGCTCTGTTTTGGAATCCGTCAAGTAAATCAGATGTATGGCTCATCGCAGTATTGAGACAACTCTTATCAAAGTCTCAAATGGCATCCGGTGTGACCATGTGAGGGTAAAAAATTATTCTTGTCCCTCTTGTACTGTCTGCATACAGCTGCTAACACTCAGCTTCCTTTCTGTACTGCACCCATCTTCAGAAACCCCTCTCCCCAGTCACCTCCAATGATAACCGTGAGGAACTCATGCCATCTTTATCACTGAGATGGAGACCATCGAACCGGCTGTCTCTCTCTCCCGAGTTCCCCTCCACTGTGCCCCAGCTGGGCAGGCTGCAGTCAGTCGCCTAATTTAATTTTAATCTATCACACATCGCACTGCGGGAGACAGTAGATCAGTGATGATGTTACGGCATTAGTAATCCAGGGGCGTGGGCTGATGATCCCACCTCGCCAGCTGAGGGAGTTACATTCGCTTCATGAATTAACCTGGAATAAAATGCCGGTTAAGAATGATCGTGAAACTGTTGTTTAAAACCCACCTGGCTCACTAACGCCCTTCAAACGAGGAAGTCCGCTGTCTGGCAACAGGGTTTCCTGTTGTTCACACCGGGGAGCCGGAAGCGGGGAAGGGGCGGGGATCACCAGCAGTGGCACCTGAAAATCCTGCGGAAACGGCAGGAAAATCCCGCCCAATATTGTCTTTGGTCCATGTCACAAACTCCACTCTCGCGCCACTGACCCCATCCCAGTCTGGGGATGAACACCATTGCTCGCAACCTCCGTGTCACATTTGGGCCAAGGTGAGCTACCGACCAGATCTGTACGATCGCTGCAGGTTTGCACCTCCACAGCATTCCTGATTCCACCCCTACGTAAGCCCATCTTCCCGTTGAGAACGTCATTCATGCCATTGTCACCTCTGGACTTGACTCAATTACCTCGTGAGGTGAGAGTGACTGCCCTGGCCATCAAGGCAGCATTTGATCGAGTATGGCATCAAGGAGCCTGAGCAAAACTGGAATGAATGGGAATCAGGGGGAGAACTTTCCACTGGTTGCAGTCATACCAGGTGCAAAGGAAGATGGTTGTGGTGGTTGGATCAGTCATCCCAGTCCCGGCACATCACTGCAGGAGTTCCTCAGGACAGGGTCCGGGGCCCAACCATCTTCAGCTGCTTCATTAATGATCTCCCTTCCAATATAAGGTCAGATGTGGGGATGTTCGCTGCTGATTGCACAATGTTCAGCACCATTTACGACTCCTCAGATCTGAAGCAGACCATGTGTAATAGCAGTAAAACCTGGACAGATGGATAGTGACAAGTGGCATGTAACAATTGCGCCACACAAGTACCAGGCAGTGACCATCGCGAATAAAGAGAATCAAACAATTGCCCCATGACATTCAATGGTATTACCATCACTGAATGCCCCACTGAATCAACATCCTGGGGGTTACCATTAACCACTGGACTAACCATATAAATACTGGGCGGGATTCTCCAATAATGGGGCTTTATCCCCACGCCGGCGTGAAAACCGGCGCCAACCACTCAGGCGTCAACAGCCCCCAAAAGTGAGGAATTCTCCATTTTCTCGGGGGATAGGTTGACACCGGAGTGGTTCCCACAGCTCCAGCCGGCGTCGAAGGGCCGGCGTGAGTTCGCGTATGCACAGTACGCCAGGCCTTGTAGTTGCTGGACATCAGGGGGCAGCATGGTGGTGCAATGGTTAGCACTGCTGCCTCACGGCGCCAAGGACCCGGTTTCGATCCCGGCTCCTGGTCGCTGTCCGTGTGGAGTTTGCACATTCTCCCCGTCCCTATGTGGATCTCACTCTCACAAAGATGTGCAGGGTGAGTGGATTGGCCATGCTAAATTGCCCCTTAATTGGAAATGGGGGGGCCCCATGGTGGCCTGGCCCGCGATCGGGGCCTACCGATCTGCGGGCGGGCTGGTTCCGTGGAGGCCGTCTTTCCTCAGTGCCGGGCCCCTGTAGGGCTGCGCCATATTGCCCGGGGGCCGGCGCGGAGAAGGGAACCCCCGCGCATGCTCGGAAATACGCCGCCCGTTCCACGCATGCATGGAAATACGCCGGCCGGCCCGCGCATGCACGGAACGGGCGGCGTATTTCCGAGCATGCGCGGGGGTTCCCTTCTCCGCGCCGGCCCCCGGGCAATATGGCGCAGCCCTACAGGGGCCCGGCACTGAGGAAAGACGGCCTCCACGGAACCAGCCCGCCCGCAGATCGGTAGGCCCCGATCGCGGGCCAGGCCACCATGGGGCCCCCCCATTTCCAATTAAGGGGCAATTTAGCATGGCCAATCCACTCACCCTGCACATCTTTGTGAGAGTGAGACCCACATAGGGACGGGGAGAATGTGCAAACTCCACACGGACAGCGACCAGGAGCCGGGATCGAAACCGGGTCCTTGGCGCCGTGAGGCAGCAGTGCTAACCATTGCACCACCATGCTGCCCCCTGATGTCCAGCAACTACAAGGCAAAGGTCAGGAGTGTGATGGAATATTCCCCACTTGCCTGGATGAACAAAGAAAATTACAGCACAGGAACAGGCCCTTCGGCCCTCCCAGCCTGCGCCGATCCAGATCCTTTATCTAAACCTGTCGCCTATTTTCCAAGGATCTACTTCCCTCTGTTCCCCGCCCGTTCATATATCTGTCTAGATGCATCTTAAATGATGCTATTGTGCCCGCCTCTACCACCTCCGCTGGCAAAGCGTTCCAGGCACCCACCACCCTCTGCGTAAAAATCTTTCCACGCACATCTCCATTAAACTTTCCCCCTCTCACCTTGAAATCGTGACTCCTTGTAATTGACACCCCCACTCTTGGAAAAAGCTTGTTGCTATGCACCCTATCCATACCTCTCATAATTTTGTAGACCTCAATCAGGTCCCCCCTCAACCTCCGTCTTTCCAACGAAAACAATCCTAATCTACTCAACCTTTCTTCATAGCTAGCACCCTCCATACTAGGCAACATCCTGGTGAACCTCCTCTGCACCCTCTCTAAAGCATCCACATTCTTCTGGTAATGTGGCGACCAGAACTGCACACAGTATTCCAAATGTGGCCTAACCAAAGTCCTATACAACTGTAACATGACCTGCCGACTCTTGTACTCAATACCCCGTCCGATGAAGGCAAGCATGCTGTATGCCTTCTTGACCACTCTATCGACCTGCGTTGCCACCTTCAGGGTACAATGGACCTGTACTCCCAGATCTCTCTGTACATCAATTTTCCCCAGGACTCTTCCATTGACTGTATAGTCCGCTCTTGAATTAGATCTTCCAAAATGCATCACCTCGCATTTGCCTGGATTGAACTCCATCTGCCATTTCTCTGCCTAACTCTCCAATCTACCTATATTCTACTATTCTCTGACAGTCCTCCTCGCTATCTGCAACTCCACCAATCTTAGTATCATCTGCAAACTTGCTAATCAGGCCACCTATACCTTCGTCCAGATCATTTATGTATATCACAAACAACAGTGGCCCGATCACGGATCCCTGTGGAACACCACTACTCACCTTTCTCCATTTTGAGACACTCCCTCCCACCACTACTCTCCGTCTCCTGTTGCCCAGCCAGTTCTTTATCCATATAGCTAGTATACCCTGAACCTCATACGACTTCACTTTTTCCATCAACCTTCCATGGGAAACTTTATCAAACACCTTACTGAAGTCCATGTATATGACATCAACAGCCCTTCCCTCATCAATTAACGTTGTTACTTCCTCAAAGAATTCTATTAGGTTTGTAAGACATGACCTTCCCTGCACAAAACCATGCTGCCTATCACTGATATGTCTATTTTCTTCCAAATGTGAATAGATCCTATCCCTCAGTATCTTCTCCAACAGTTTGCCTACCACTGACGTCAAACTCACAGGTCTATAATTCCCTGGATTATCCCTACTACCCTTCTTAAACAAAGGGACAACATTAGCAATTCTCCAGTCCTCCGGGACCTCACCCGTGCTCAAGGATGCTGCAAATATATCTGTTAAGGCCCCAGCTATTTCTTCCCTCGCTTCCCTCAGTAACCTGGGATAGATCCCATCCGGACCTGGGGACTTGTCCACCTTAATGCCTTTTTGAATACCCAAAACTTCCCCCTTCCTTATACCGACTTGACTTAGAGTATTTAAACATCCATCCTTAGCCTCAACATCCGCCATGTCCCTCTCCTTGGTGAATACCGATGCAAAGTACTCATTAAGAATCTCACCCATTTCCTCTGACTCCGCGCATAAATTCCCTCTTTTGTCTTTGAGTGGGCCAATCCTTTCTCTAGTTACCCTCTTGCTCCTTTCTGAATCAAAGGTTTTGGGATTTTCCTTAACCCTGTTAGCCAAAGATATTTCATGACCCCTTTTAGCCCTCTTTATTGCGCGTTTGAGATTTGTCCTACTTTCCCGATATTCCTCCAAAGCTTCATCAGATTTAAGTCGCCTAGATCTTATGTATGCTTCCTTTTTCATCTTAGCTAGTCTCACAATTCCACCCGTCTTCCATGGTTCCCTAATCTTGCCATTTCTATCCCTCATTTTCACAGAGACATGTCTGTCCTGCACTCTAATCAACCTTTCCTTAAAGGACTCCCACATTTCAAATGTGGATTTACCCTTAAACAGCTGCTCCCAATCCACATTCCCTAGCTCCTGCCGAATTTTGTTATACTTGGCCTTTCCCCAATTTAGCACTCTTTCTTTAGGACCACTTTCGTCTTTGTCCATGAGTATTCTAAAACTTACGGAATTGTGATCGCTATTCCCAAAGTAATCACCGACTGAAACTTCAACCACCTGGCTGGGATCATTCCCCAATACCAGGTCCAGTATGGCCCCTTCCCGAGTTGGACTATTTACATATTGCCAACAAGACTCAAGAAGCTCAACACCATCCAGGACAAAGTAGCTCGCTTGATTGACCTCCCTTCCACAAGCATTCTCTACCTCCACCACCAACGCACAGTAGCAGCAGTGTGTACCATCTATAAGATGGACTGCAGGAACTAACCCAAGGCTCCTGAGACAGCACCTTCCAAACCCATGACCACTACCATCTAGAAGGTTCCCCTCCATGTCGCTCCCTATCATTGGGCCGACACGGTGGCACAGTGGTTAGCACTACAACCTCATAATACCAGGGACCCGGGTTCAATTCTGGCTTGGCTGACTATGTGGAGTTTGCACTTTCTCCCCGTGTCTGCGTGGGTTTCCTCCGGGTACTCCGGTTTCCTCCCACGGTTCAAAGATGGGCTGGTCAGATGGATTGGCCATGCTAAATTGACCCTTGACGTGCAGGTTAGGTTATGGGAATAGGGCAGGGTAGATGGGGGAGTGGTTCTGGGTGGAGTGCTCTTTCGGAATGTTAGTGCAGTCTCGATGGGTTGAATGGCCTCCTTCTGCACTGTAGGGACTCTATGATTCTGACTTGGAAATATACCACCATTCCTTCACCGCCTCTGGGTCAAATTCCTGTAACTCTCTCTAACAGTAGAGTGGGTGTACCGACACCACATGGACTGCAGGGTTGAAGAAGGCAAGCTCACCACCACCTTCTCAAGGGCAATTAGGGATGGACAACAAATGCTGGCCTTTCCAGCGACGCCCACATTCTGTCAGAAATGAATTTTTAAAAATACACTTTTAGTCAGGTTTCCACATTTTACGCTCGGTAAACCTGAGGTCACCTGAAAATGTATTGCTGAAAACATCCTCCTTCACGCCAAATTCAATTTGCACAAACCAAAGTTCTTGCTGACCTTCACTGGCTCCCCATTCAAGCAGGACTTGTTTCCAAATCTGTGCATGTCCTCCCCCCTCCCCTATCGCTGTAATGTTGTCTAGCCTTACAGCGCTCCGAGATATTAATATTCCTCCAATCCTGCTCTCCTGAGCACCATGGATTTAAATTGCTCTGTCATTGGTCGTTGGGTCTTCAGCTGCCAAGGGCCTAACCTCTGGAAGTCCCTCCTCAAACCTCACCACTTCTCTATGACACTCCTTATAACCTCCCTTTCTGAGCAGGGTTTTGGTCATCTGCACCCATGTCCTTTCCTGCACAGTACTGCTGTGTCGGGATTCGTCTGGCAAAACGGCTACTGTGAATCCTGTTGGGTTCTTCCACCACATCCAAGCGCTATGTCAATACAAGTTGTTGTTGAAAGCGTCCGCAAAGTTTTACCAAGAAAGGAAGCAACAGCTGAGGAGCAGCACAGTTGCTGCCATGTCTGCAAGTGGTATATTGAAGTTTGTAAATAAGTTTACTGCTTTAAAGCAGTAAATGCAGTGATGAAACTGTGATTTGTTGTAATCATTGCGGTAGTGATGTTTTTATAGCACTGTAATGATATATTGGGAAGCCACTGTTTGAACTCTCCAAGCACACTGTTCTGGTGACCGTTCCAGTGTGCTTAAGGTAATTTCTACCATCATCTCCAGCTGGGGCAGGCTGCGGGAGACTGTTAGTTGGAAATTCAGTCGCTCGGCATCACAGGGCTATCAAAAGGATTCATCCTCTCGTGTGGCGGCTAAATCGCTGTGAGGTCACACGAGCGTGAGGAGTTTTCTGATACGGGCTTGCACTCTTTGACGAACAAGGCAGCGCCTGCGGCCTCGCAGCTTTCTACTCGGTAAGATCACACTGGCAGCAGTCTGGGTTGCCTGGATTGCCTCATTATTGGACTCCCATAGATAGGACAGAAGGGCAGAGTGGAGTCATAAAACAAACATGGCTTAGGTCTCATTTTAATCTGCTCAGTGATATTGACCGGGCATCCAATATGACTCTTTTTTGGAACATATTGGTTACATTAAACTTGAAACGTTTTTTAAAAATAAATTTAGAGTACTCAATTATTTCGTTTCCAATTAAGGGGCAATTTAGCGTGGTCAATCCATCTAACCTGCACACCTTCGGGTTGTGGGACTGAAACCCACGCAGACACGGGGAGAATGTACAAATTCCGCACGGACAGTGACACAGGGCCAGGATTCGAACAAGGGTCCTCAGCGCCGTAGGCAGCAGTGCTAACCACTGTGTCACCGTACTGCCCCTGGAACTTGAAACGTTGGGCGAGATTTAGCGGGCCCGTTGGCCGCGGGCGTAATTCCCGTTATGACCGCTAAATCTCACGAGGGGGCCAAACGGGATTTGCGCCGGCAAAAGCTCGGTTTGAGATTTTCCCCAGCCCCCCTACCCTGGTGATGTGATCAGATTCATGGCCAAAAATTGCGCGCGCCTGATTTTAAATAATTTTGAATATCATTAAACTGCTTTACGCGTAGCGTCTGGTGATATTGGTGCGGTCAGACGCTGCCAGACCTGCTGCGCTCTTCCAGCAATTTGTTTTTACTTCAGCCACTGCGGCATTTTTATTTTTGTCAGGGTCCTTCCTCTTTGTTCCCTGTCTATTCCCTCATTTCCTCGTGCTTTTATTTGTGCCGTTACATTTTTAATCCATGGACGATCAATGGACATGTCACTTTAAGGCAAGCAGCAAGTTTCCTTAATTTGAGCAGGAAGATTCCGGAAGGCTGTACTGGTTTAAACTGGAATTGCAGATGACCACTACGAGGGACAGAGATATGGGTCTGGGATATGTTATGGTTGACTGGCCGGTGGCCAGTGCATTTGGACAAAAAGGCTGTGCTCTGCCCGGTAACAGGGGGCGATTGCATCGGGATGCTTTTCAGGGTCCCAGGGTTCAGTTTGGTTTAAGTTTTGATTCTGGCAGCACGGCGAAAGGATCCAGCAAACTCTCTATGGAAAGATCAGCTAACTCTCCACAGAAAGATCCAACTAACTCTCCCCAGAGATTTCCAGCTAACTCTCTCCAAAAATATCCAGCTAACTCTCTCTGGAAAGACCCAACTAACTCTCTCCAGATAGATCCAGCTAACTCTCTCCAGAGAGATCCAGCCAACTCTCTCCAAAAAGATCCAGCTAACGTTCTCTGGAAAGACCCAACTAACTCTCTCCAGAGAGATCCAGCGAACTCTCTCCAAAATGATCCATCTAACTCTCCCTGGAAAGATCCAGCTAACTCTCTCCAGAGAGATCCAGCTAACTCTCTCCAAAAAGATCCAGCTAACTCTCCCCAGAGAGATCCAGCTAACTCTCTCCAAAGAGATCCAGCTAACTCTCCCCAGAGAGATCAAGCTAACTCTCCCCAGAGAGATCCAGCTAACTCTCTTTCACAGTAACTTAATTGAAGCCTACTTGTGACAATAAGCAATTTTCGTTTTTCATTTTTTTCAGAGAGATTCAGCAAACTCACCCCAGAGAGATCAAGCTAACTCTCCCCAGAGAGATCCAGCTAACTCTCTCCAGAGAGATCCAGCCATCTCTCCCCAGAGAGATCCAGCTAACTCTCTCCAGAGAGATCCAGCGAACTCTCTCCAGGGAGATCCAGCGAACTCTCCCCAGAGAGATACAGCTAACTCTCCCTAGAGAGATCCAGCTAACACTCTCCAGAGAGATCCAGCGTACTCTCCCCAGAGAGATCCAGCTGACTCTCTCCAGAAAGATCCAGCTAGCTCTCCCCAGAGAGATCCAGCTAACTCTCTCCAGATAGATCCAGCTAACTCTCTCCAGAGAGATCCAGCTAACTCTCTCCAGAAAGATCCAGCTAACTCTCTCCAGAGAGATCCAGCTCACTCTCTCCAGAAAGATCCAGCTAACTCTCTCCAGAGAGATCCAGCTAACTCTCCCCAGAGAGATCCAGCTAACTCTCCCCGGGGAGATCCAGCTAACTCTCTCCAGGTAGATCGAGCTAACTCTCTCCAGAGAGATCCATCTAACTCTCTCCAGAGAGATCCAGGTAACTCTCCCCAGAGAGATCCAGCTAACTTTCCCCAGAGAGATCCAGCTAACTCTCTCCAGAGATATCCATCTAACTCTCTCCGGAGAGATCCACCTAACTCTCCCCAGAGAGATCCAGCTAACTTTCCCCGGAGAGATCCATCTAACTCTCCCCAGAGAGATCCAGCTAACTCTCTCCAGAGAGATCCATCTAACTCTCCCCAGCGAGATCCATCAAACTCTCCCCAGCAATATCCAGCTAACTCTCTCATTAGAGATCCTTCTAACTCTCCCCAGAGAGATCCAGCTATCTCTCTCCAGAAAGATCCAGCTAAATCTCTCCAGAGAGATCCATCTAACTCTCCCCAGCGAGATCCAGCTAACTCTCTCCAGAGAGATCCATCTAACTCTCCCCAGAGAGATCCAGCTCACTCTCCCCAGAGAGGTCCAGATAACTCACTCCGGAGAGATCCAGCTAACTCTCTCCAGAGAGATCCAGCTAATTCTCCCCAGAGAGATCCAGCTAACTCTCCCCAGAGAGATCCAGCTAACTCTCTCCAGAGAGATCCAGCTCACTCTCCCCAGAGAGATCCAGCTAACTCTCACCAGAGAGATCCAGCGAACTCTCCCAGAGTGATCCAGCTAACTCTCTCCAGAGAGATCCAGCTAACTCTCTTCAGAGAGATCCAGCTAACTCTCTCCAGAGAGATCCAGCTACCTCTCTCCAGAGAGATCCAGCTAACTCACTCCAGAGAGATCCAGCTAACTCTCCCCAGTGAGATCCAGCTAACTCTCTCCAGTGAGATCCAGCTAACTCTCCCCAGTGAGATCCAGCTAACTCTCCCTAGAGAGATCCAGCTAACTCTCTCCAGAGAGATCCATCTAACTCTCCCCAGAGAGATCCAGCTAACTCTATCCAGAGAGATCCAGCTAACTCTCCGGAGAGAGATCCAGCTCACTCTCTCCAGAGATATCCAGCTAACTCTCCCCGGGGAGATTCAGCTAACTCTCCCCAGAGAGATCCAGCTAACTCTCTCCCAGAGAAATCCAGCTAACTCCCTCCAGAGAGATCCATCTAACTCTCCCCAGCGAGATCCAGCTAACTCTATCCAGAGAGATCCATCTAACTCTCCCCAGAGAGATCCATTTAACTCTCGCCAGCGAGGTCCAGCTAACTCTATCCAGAGAGATCCATCTAACTCTCCCCAGAGAGATCCAGCCAACCCTCCCCAGAGAGATCCAGCTAACTCTCTCCCAGAAAGATCCAGCTAACTCTCTCCCAGAGAAATCCAGCTAACTCTCCCCAGAGAGATCCAGCTAACTCTCCCCAGAGGGACCCAGCTATCTCTCTCCAGGAAGATCTAGCTAAATCTCTCCAGAGACATCCAGCTAACTCTTCCCAGAGAGATCCAGCTAACTCTCCCCAGAGAGATCCAGCTATCTCTCTCCAGAAAGATCCAGCTAAATCTTTCCAGAGAGATCCAGCTAACTCTCCGGACAGAGATCCAGCTCACTCTCTCCAGAGATATCCAGCTAACTCTCCCCGGGGAGATCCAGCTAACTCTCCCCAGAGAGATCCAGCTAACTCTCTCCCAGAGAAATCCAGCTAACTCTCTCCAGAGAGATCCAGCTAACTCTCCCCAGAGAGATCCAGCTAACTCTCCCCGGGGAGATCCAGCTAACTCTCCCCAGAGAGATCCAGCTAACTCTCTCCCAGAGAAATCCAGCTAACTCTCTCCAGAGAGATCCAGCTAACTCTCCCCAGAGAGATCCAGCTAACTCTCCCCAGAGAGATCCATCTAACTCTCCCCAGAGAGTTCCAGCTAACTCTCTCCAGAGAGATCCATCTAACTCTCCCCAGAGAGATCCAGCTAACTGTCTCCAGAGAGATCCATCTAACTCTCCCCAGCGAGATCCAGCTAACTCTCCCCAGAGAGATCCAGCTAACTCTCTCCAGAGAGATCCATCTAACTCTCCCCAGCGAGATCCAGCTAACTCTCTCCAGAGAGATCCATCTAACTGTCCCCAGCGAGATCCAGCTAACTCTCTCCAGAGAGATCCAACTAACTCTCCCCAGAGAGATCCATCTAACTCTCCCCAGCGAGATCCAGCTAACTCTCCCCAGAGAGATCCAGCTATCTCCCTCCAGAAAGATCCAGCTAAATCTCTCCAGAGAGATCCAGCTAACTCTCCCGAGATAGATCCAGCTCACTCTCTCCAGAGATATCCAGCTAACTCTCCCCGGGGAGATCCAGCTAACTCTCCCCAGAGAGATCCAGCTAACTCTCTCCCAGAGAAATCCAGCTAACTCTCTCCAGAGAGATCCAGCTAACTCTCCCCAGAGAGATCCAGCTACCTCTCCCCAGAGAGATCCAGCTAACTCTCTCCAGATAGATCCAGCTAACTCTCCCCCGAGAGATCAAGCTAACTCTCTCCAGAGAGATCCAGCTAACTCTCCCCAGAGAGATCCAGCTAACTCTCTCCCAGAAAGATCCAGCTAATGCTCCCCAGAGAGATCCAGCTAACTCTCCCCAGAGAGATCCAGCTAACTCTCTCCAGATAGATCCAACTAACTCTCTCCAGAGAGATCCAGCTAACTCTCTCCAGATAGATTCAGCTAACTCTCCGCAGAGAGATCCAGCTAAACTCTCCTCAGAGAGATCCAGCTAACTCTCTCCAGAGAGATCCAACTAACTCTCCCCAGAGAGATCCAACTAACTCTCTCCAGAGAGATCCAGCAAACTCTCCCGAGAAAGATCCAGCTAACTCTCCCCAGAGAGATCCAGCTAACTATGTCCAGGGAGATCCAGCTAACTCTCTCCAGAGAGATCCAGCTAACTCTCCCCAGAGAGATCCAGCTAACTCTCCCCAGAGAGACCCAGCTAACTCTCTCCAGAGAGATCCAGCTAACTCTCCCCTGAGAGATCCAGCTAACTCTCTCCAGAGAGATCCATCTAACTCTCTCCAGAGAGATCCAGCTAACTCTCCCCTGAGAGATCCAGCTAACTCTCCCCAGAGAGATCCAGCTAAATCTCTCCAGAGAGATCCAGCTAATTCTCCCCTGAGAGATCCAGCTAACTCTCCCCAGAGAGATCCAGCTAACTCTCTCCAGATAGATCCAGCTAACTCTCTCCAGATAGATCCAGCTAACTCTCTCCAGAGAGATCCAGCTAACTCTCTCCAGAAAGATCCAGCTAACTCTCTCCAGAGAGATCCAGCTAACTCTCCCCAGAGAGATCCATCTAACTCTCCCCAGAGAGATTCAGCTAACTCTCTCCAGAGAGACCCATCTAACTCTCCCCAGCGAGATCCAGCTAACTCTCTCCAGAGAGATCCATCTAACTCTCCCCAGAGAGATCCAGCTAACTCTCTCCAGACAGATCCATCTAACTCTCCCCAGCGAGATCCAGCTAACTCTCTCCAGAAAGATCCAGCTAATTCGCTCCAGAGAGATCCAGCTAACTCTCCCGAGAGAGATCCAGCTCACTCTCTCCAGAGATATCCAGCTAACTCTCCCCAGAGAGATCCAGCTAACTCTCTCCCAGAGAAATCCAGCTAACTCTCTCCAGAGATATCCAGCTAACTCTCCCAGAGAGATCCAGCTACCTCTCCTCAGAGAGATCCAGCTAACTCTCTCCAGATAGATCCAGCTAACGCTCCCCTGAGAGATCCAGCTAACTCTCTCCAGATAGATCCAGCTAACTCTCAGCAGAGAGATCCAGCTAACTCTCTCCAGAAAGATCCAGCTAACTCTCGCCAGAGAGATCCAGCTAACTCTCTCCAGAAAGATCCAGCTAAATTCTCTCCAGAGAGATCCAGCTAACTCCCCAGAAATATCCAGCTAACTCTCCCCAGAGAGATCCAGGTAACTCTCTCCCAGAGAAATGCAGCTAACTCTCTCCAGAGAGATCCAGCTGACTCTCCCCAGAGAGATCCAGCTAACTCTCTCCAGATAGATCCAGCTAACTCTCCCCTGAGAGATCCAGCTAACTCTCTCCAGAGAGATCCAGCTAACTCTCCCCAGAGAGATCCAGCTAACTCTCTCCCAGAAAGATCCAGCTAACGCTCCCCAGAGGAATCCAACTAACTCTCCCCAGAGAGATCCAGCTAACTCTCTCCAGATAGATCCAGCTAACTCTCCGCAGAGACATCCAGCTAACTCTCTCCAGAGAGATCCAGCAAAGTCTCCACAGAAAGATCTAGCTAACTCTCCCCAGAGAGATCCAGCTAACTCTCTCCAGAGAGATCCAGCTAACTCTCCGCAGAGAGACCCAGCTAACTCTCTCCAGAGAGATCCAGCTAACTCTCCCCTGAGAGATCCAGCTAACTCTCCCAAGAGAGATCCAGCTAACTCTCTCCAGAGAGATCCAGCTAACTCTCTCCAGATAGATCCAGCTAACTCTCTCCAGAGAGATCCAGCTAACTCTCTCCAGAGAGATCCATCTAGCTCTCTCCAGATAGATCCAGCTAACTCTCCGCAGAAAGATCCAGCTAACTCTCTCCAGAGAGATCCAGCTAACTCTCCCCAGAGATATCCAGCTAACTCTCCCCGGGGAGATCCAGCTAACTCTCGCCAGAGAGATTCAGCTAACTCTCTCCCAGAGAAATCCAGCTAACTCTCTCCAGAGAGATCCAGCTAACTCTCCCCAGAGAGATCCAGCTACCTCTCCCCAGAGAGATCCAGCTAACTCTCTCCAGAGAGATCCAGCTAACTCTCTCCAGAGAGATCCATCTAACTCTCCCCAGAGAGATCCAGCTAACTCTCTCCAGAGAGATCCATCTAACTCTCCACAGCGCGATCCAGCTAACTCTCTACAGAGAGATCCATCTAACTCTCCCCAGAGAGATCCATCAAACTCTCCCCAGCAATATCCAGCTAACTCTCTCATTAGAGATCCTTCTAACTCTCCCCAGAGAGATCCAGCTATCTCTCTCCAGAAAGATCCAGCTAAATCTCTCCAGAGAGATCCAACTAAATCTCCCGAGAGAGATCCAGCTCACTCTCTCCAGAGATATCCAGCTAACTCTCCCCGGGGAGATCCAGCTAACTCTCCCCAGAGAGATCCAGCTAACTCTCTCCCAGAGAAATCCAGCTAACTCTCTCCAGAGAGATCCAGCTAACTCTCCCCAGAGAGATCCAGCTACCTCTCCCCAGAGAGATCCATCTAACTCTCTCCAGATAGATCCAGCTAACTCTCTCCAGATAGATCCAGCTAACTCTCTCCAGAGAGATCCAGCTAACTCTCCCCAGAGAGATCCAGCTAACTCTCTCCCAGAAAGATCCAGCTAACGCTCCCCAGAGAGATCCAGCTAACTCTCCCCAGAGAGATCCAGCTAACTCTCTCCAGATATATCCAGCTAACTCTCTCCAGAGAGATCCAGCTAACTCTCTCCAGATAGATCCAGCTAACAACCGCAGAGAGATCCAGCTAACTCTCTCCAGAGAGATCCAGCTAACTCTCTCCAGAGAGATCCAGCTAACTCTCCCCAGAGAGATCCAGCTAACTCTCTCCAGAGAGATCCAGCAAACTCTCCCCAGAAAGATCCAGCTAACTCTCCCCAGAGAGATCCAGCTAACTCTCTCCAGAGAGATCCAGCTAACTCTCCCCAGAGAGATCCAGCTAACTCTCCCCAGAGAGACCCAGCTAACTCTCTCCAGAGAGATCCAGCTAACTCTCTCCAGAGAGATCCAGCTAACTCTCTCCAGATAGATCCAGCTAACTCTCTCCAGATAGATCCAGATGACTCTCAGCAGAGAGATCCAGCTAACTCTCTCCAGAAAGATACAGCTAACTCTCTCCAGAGAGATCCAGCTAACTCTCTCCAGAAAGATCCAGCTAAATTCTCTCCAGAGAGATCCAGCTAACTCTCCCCAGAAATATCCAGCTAACTCTCCCCGGGGAGATCCAGCTAACTCTCCCCAGAGAGATCCAGGTAACTCTCTCCCAGAGAAATGCAGCTAACTCTCCCCAGAGAGATCCAGCTGACTCTCCCCAGAGAGATCCAGCTACCTCTCCCCAGAGAGATCCAGCTAACTCTCTCCAGATAGATCCAGCTAACTCTCCCCTGAGAGATCCAGCTAACTCTCTTCAGAGAGATCCAGCTAACTCTCCCCAGAGAGATCGAGCTAACTCTCTCCCAGAAAGATCCAGCTAACGCTCCCCAGAGGAATCCAACTAACTCTCCCCAGAGAGATCCAGCTAACTCTCTCCAGATAGATCCAGCTAACTCTCCGCAGAGACATCCAGCTAACTCTCTCCAGAGAGATCCAGCAAAGTCTCCACAGAAAGATCCAGCTAACTCTCCCCAGAGAGATCCAGCTAACTCTCTCCAGAGAGATCCAGCTAACTCTCTCCAGATAGATCCAGCTAACTCTCTCCAGAGAGATCCAGCTAACTCTCCCCTGAGAGATCCAGCTAACTCTCCCAAGAGAGATCCAGCTAACTCTCTCCAGAGAGATCCAGCTAACTCTCTCCAGATAGATCCAGCTAACTCTCTCCAGAGAGATCCAGCTAACTCTCTCCAGAGAGATCCATCTAGCTCTCTCCAGATAGATCCAGCTAACTCTCCGCAGAAAGATCCAGCTAACTCTCTCCAGAGAGATCCAGCTAACTCTCCCCAGAGATATCCAGCTAACTCTCCCCGGGGAGATCCAGCTAACTCTCGCCAGAGAGATTCAGCTAACTCTCTCCCAGAGAAATCCAGCTAACTCTCTCCAGAGAGATCCAGCTAACTCTCCCCAGAGAGATCCAGCTACCTCTCCCCAGAGAGATCCAGCTAACTCTCTCCAGAGAGATCCAGCTAACTCTCTCCAGAGAGATCCATCTAACTCTCCCCAGAGAGATCCAGCTAACTCTCTCCAGAGAGATCCATCTAACTCTCCACAGCGCGATCCAGCTAACTCTCTACAGAGAGATCCATCTAACTCTCCCCAGAGAGATCCATCAAACTCTCCCCAGCAATATCCAGCTAACTCTCTCATTAGAGATCCTTCTAACTCTCCCCAGAGAGATCCAGCTATCTCTCTCCAGAAAGATCCAGCTAAATCTCTCCAGAGAGATCCAACTAAATCTCCCGAGAGAGATCCAGCTCACTCTCTCCAGAGATATCCAGCTAACTCTCCCCGGGGAGATCCAGCTAACTCTCCCCAGAGAGATCCAGCTAACTCTCTCCCAGAGAAATCCAGCTAACTCTCTCCAGAGAGATCCAGCTAACTCTCCCCAGAGAGATCCAGCTACCTCTCCCCAGAGAGATCCATCTAACTCTCTCCAGATAGATCCAGCTAACTCTCTCCAGATAGATCCAGCTAACTCTCTCCAGAGAGATCCAGCTAACTCTCCCCAGAGAGATCCAGCTAACTCTCTCCCAGAAAGATCCAGCTAACGCTCCCCAGAGAGATCCAGCTAACTCTCCCCAGAGAGATCCAGCTAACTCTCTCCAGATATATCCAGCTAACTCTCTCCAGAGAGATCCAGCTAACTCTCTCCAGATAGATCCAGCTAACAACCGCAGAGAGATCCAGCTAACTCTCTCCAGAGAGATCCAGCTAACTCTCTCCAGAGAGATCCAGCTAACTCTCCCCAGAGAGATCCAGCTAACTCTCTCCAGAGAGATCCAGCAAACTCTCCCCAGAAAGATCCAGCTAACTCTCCCCAGAGAGATCCAGCTAACTCTCTCCAGAGAGATCCAGCTAACTCTCCCCAGAGAGATCCAGCTAACTCTCCCCAGAGAGACCCAGCTAACTCTCTCCAGAGAGATCCAGCTAACTCTCTCCAGAGAGATCCAGCTAACTCTCTCCAGATAGATCCAGCTAACTCTCTCCAGATAGATCCAGATGACTCTCAGCAGAGAGATCCAGCTAACTCTCTCCAGAAAGATACAGCTAACTCTCTCCAGAGAGATCCAGCTAACTCTCTCCAGAAAGATCCAGCTAAATTCTCTCCAGAGAGATCCAGCTAACTCTCCCCAGAAATATCCAGCTAACTCTCCCCGGGGAGATCCAGCTAACTCTCCCCAGAGAGATCCAGGTAACTCTCTCCCAGAGAAATGCAGCTAACTCTCCCCAGAGAGATCCAGCTGACTCTCCCCAGAGAGATCCAGCTACCTCTCCCCAGAGAGATCCAGCTAACTCTCTCCAGATAGATCCAGCTAACTCTCCCCTGAGAGATCCAGCTAACTCTCTTCAGAGAGATCCAGCTAACTCTCCCCAGAGAGATCGAGCTAACTCTCTCCCAGAAAGATCCAGCTAACGCTCCCCAGAGGAATCCAACTAACTCTCCCCAGAGAGATCCAGCTAACTCTCTCCAGATAGATCCAGCTAACTCTCCGCAGAGACATCCAGCTAACTCTCTCCAGAGAGATCCAGCAAAGTCTCCACAGAAAGATCCAGCTAACTCTCCCCAGAGAGATCCAGCTAACTCTCTCCAGAGAGATCCAGCTAACTCTCTCCAGATAGATCCAGCTAACTCTCTCCAGATAGATCCAGCTAACTCTCTCCAGAGAGATCCAGCTAACTCTCTCCAGAGATATCCATCTAACTCTCTCCAGAGAGATCCAGCTAACTCTCCCCTGAGATATCCAGCTAACTCTCCCCAGAGAGATCCAGCTAACTCTCTCCAGAGGAATCCAGCTAACTCTCCCCGGGGAGATCCAGTTAACTCTCTCCAGATAGATCGAGCTAACTCTCTCCAGAGAGATCCATCTAACTCTTTCCAGAGAGATCCAGCTAACTCTCCCCTGAGAGATCCAGCTAACTCTCCCCAGAGAGATCCAGCTAACTCTCTCCAGATAGATCCAGCTAACTCTCTCCAGATAGATCCAGCTAACTCTCTCCAGATAGATCCAGCTAACTCTCTCCAGAGAGATCCAGCTAACTCTCTCCAGAGAGATCCAGCTAACACTCTCCAGAGAGATCCAGCTCACTCTCTCCAGAAAGATCCAGCTAACTCTCTCCAGAGAGATCCAGCTAACTCTCCCCAGAGAGATCCAGCTAACTCTCCCCGGGGAGATCCAGCTAACTCTCTCCAGATAGATCGAGCTAACTCTCTCCAGAGAGATCCATCTAACTCTCTCCAGAGAGATCCAGGTAACTCTCCCCAGAGAGATCCAGCTAACTTTCCCCAGAGAGATCCAGCTAACTCTCTCCAGAGAGATCCATCTAACTCTCTCCAGAGAGATCCACCTAACTCTCCCCAGAGAGATCCAGCTAACCTTCCCCAGAGAGATCCATCTAACTCTCCCCAGAGGGATTCAGCTAACTCTCTCCAGAGAGATCCATCTAACTCTCCCCAGCGAGATCCAGCTAACTCTCTCCAGAGAGATCCATCTAACTCTCCCCAGAGAGATCCAGCTAACTCTCTCCAGAGAGATTCATCTAACTCTCCCCAGCGAGATCCAGCTAACTCTCTCCAGAGAGATCCATCTAACTCTCCCCAGAGAGATCCATCTAACTCTCCCCAGCAAGATCCAGTTAACTCTCTCCAGAGAGATCCTTCTAACTCTCCCCAGAGAGATCCAGCTATCTCTCTCCAGAAAGATCCAGCTAAATCGCTCCAGAGAGATCCAGCTAACTCTCCCGAGAGAGATCCAGCTCACTCTCTCCAGAGATATCCAGCTAACTCACCCCAGAGAGATCCAGCTAACTCTCTCCCAGAGAAATCCAGCTAACTCTCTCCAGAGAGATCCAGCTAACTCTCCCCAGAGAGATCCAGCTACCTCTCCCCAGAGAGATCCAGCTAACTCTCTCCATATAGATCCAGCTAACGCTCCCCTGAGAGATCCAGCTAACTCTCTCCAGAGAGATCCAGCTAACTCTCCCCAGATAGATCAAGCTAACTCTCTCCCAGAAAGATCCAGCTAACGCTCCCCAGAGAGATCCAGCTAACTCTCCCCAGAGAGATCCAGCTAACTCTCTCCAGATAGATCCAGCTAACTCACTCCAGAGAGATCCAGCTAACTCTCTCCAGATAGATCCAGCTAACTAGCCGCAGAGAGATCCAGCTAACTCTCTCCAGAGAGATCCAGCTAACTCTCTCCATAGAGATCCAGCTAACTCTCCCCAGAGAGATCCAGCTAACTCTCTCCAGAGAGATCCAGCAAACTCTCCCCAGAAAGATCCAGCTAACTCTCCCCAGAGAGAGCCAGCTAACTCTCTCCAGAGAGATCCAGCTAACTCTCCCCAGAGAGATCCAGCTAACTCTCCCCAGAGAGACCCAGCGAACTCTCTCCAGAGAGATCCAGCTAACTCTCTCCAGAGAGATCCAGCTAACTCTCTCCAGATAGATCCAGCTAACTCTCTCCAGATAGATCCAGCTAACTCTCTCCAGAGAGATCCAGCTAACTCTCTCCAGAAAGATCCAGCTAACTCTTTCCAGATAGATCCAGCTAACTCTCCCCAGAGAGATCCAGCTAACTCTCTCCAGATAGATCCAGCTAACTCACTCCAGAGAGATCCAGCTAACTCTCTCCAGATAGATCCAGCTAACTAGCCGCAGAGAGATCCAGCTAACTCTCTCCAGAGAGATCCAGCTAACTCTCTCCGTAGAGATCCAGCTAACTCTCCCCAGAGAGATCCAGCTAACTCTCTCCAGAGAGATCCAGCAAACTCTCCCCAGAAAGATCCAGCTAACTCTCCCCAGAGAGAGCCAGCTAACTCTCTCCAGAGAGATCCAGCTAACTCTCCCCAGAGAGATCCAGCTAACTCTCCCCAGAGAGACCCAGCTAACTCTCTCCAGAGAGATCCAGCTAACTCTCTCCAGAGAGATCCAGCTAACTCTCTCCACATAGATCCAGCTAACTCTCTCCAGATAGATCCAGCTAACTCTCTCCAGAGAGATCCAGCTAACTCTCTCCAGAAAGATCCAGCTAACTCTCTCCAGAGAGATCCAGCTAACTCTCTCCAGAAAGATCCAGCTAACTCTTTCCAGAGAGATCCAGCTAACTCTCCCCAGAGATATCCAGCTAACTCTACCCGGGAAGATCCAGCTAACTCTCCCCAGAGAGATCCAGCTAACTCTCTCCCAGAGAAATCCAGCTAACTCTCTACAGAGAGATCCAGCTAACTCTCCCCAGAGAGATCCAGCTACCTCTCCCCATAGAGATCCAGCTAACTCTCTCCAGATAGATCCAGCTAACTCTCCCCTGAGAGATCCAGCTAACTCTCTCCAGAGAGATCCAGCTAACTCTCCCCAGAGAGATCCAGCTAACTCTCTCCCAGAAAGATCCAGCTAACGCTCCCCAGAGGAATCCAGCTATCTCTCCCCAGAGAGATCCAGCTAACTCTCTCCAGATAGATCCAGCTAACTCTCTGCAGAGAGATCCAGCTAACTCTCTCCAGAGAGATCCAGCAAACTCTCCCCATAAAGATCTAGCTAACTCTCCCCAGAGAGATCCAGCTAACTCTCTCCAGAGAGATCCAGCTAACTCTCCCCAGAGAGATCCAGCTAACTCTCCCCAGAGAGACCCAGCTAACTCTCTCCAGAGAGATCCAGCTAACTCTCCCCAGAGAGATACAGCTAACTCTCTCCAGAGAGATCCAGCTAACTCTCTCCAGATAGATCCAGCTAACTCTCTCCAGATAGATCCAGCTAACTCGCTCCAGAGAGATCCAGTTAACTCTCTCCAGAAAGATCCAGCTAACTCTCTCCAGAGAGATCTAGCTAACTCTCTCCAGAAAGATCCAGCTAACTCTCTCCAGAGAGATCCAGCTAAATCTCCCCAGAGAGATCCAGCCAACTCTCCCCGGGGAGATCCAGCTAACTCTGTCCAGAAACATCGAGCTAACTCTCTCCAGAGAGATCCAGCTAACTCTCTCCAGAGAGATCCAGGTAACTCTTCCCAGAGAGATCCAGCTAACTTTCCCCAGAGAGATCCAGCTAACTCTCTCCAGAGAGCTCCATCTAACGCTCTCCAGTGAGATCCACCTAACTCTCCCCAGAGAGATCCAGCTAACTTTACCCAGAGAGATCCATCTAACTCTCCCCAGAGAGATCCAGTTAACTCTCTCCAGAGTGATCCATCTAACTCTCCCCAGCGAGATCCAGCTAACTCTCTCCAGAGAGATCCATCTAACTCTCCCCAGAGAGATCCAGCTAACTCTCTCCAGAGAGATCCATCTAACTCTCCCCAGCGAGATCCAGCTAACTCTCTCCAGAGAGATCCATCTAACTCTCCCCAGAGAGATCCATCTAACTCTCCCGAGAGAGATCCAGCTCACTCTCTCCAGAGATATCCAGCTAACTCTCCCCGGGGAGATCCAGCTAACTCTCCCCAGAGAGATCCAGCTAACTCTCTCCCCGAGAAATCCAGCTAACTCTCTCCAGAGAGATCAGGCTAACTCACCCCAGAGAGATCCAGCTACCTCTCCCCAGAGAGATCCATCTAACTCTCTCCAGATAGATCCAGCTAACTCTCCCCTGAGAGATCCAACTAACTCTCTCCAGAGAGATCCAGCTAACTCTCCCCAGAGAGATCCAGCTAACTCTCTCCCAGAAAGATCCAGCTAACGCTCCCCAGAGAGATCCAGCTAACTCTCCCCAGAGAGATCCAGCTAACTCTCTCCAGATAGATCCAGCTAACTCTCTCAAGATAGATCCAGCTAACTATCCGCAGAGAGATCCAGCTAACTCTCCCCAGAGAGATCCAGCTAACTCTCTCCAGAGAGATCCAGCTAACTCTCCCCAGAGAGATCCAGCTAACATTCTCCAGAGAGATCCAGCAAACTCTCCCCAGAAATATCCAGCTAACTCTCCCCAGAGAGATCCAGCTAACTCTCTCCAGAGAGATCCAGCGAACTCTCCCCAGAGAGATCCAGCTAACTCTCCCCAGAGAGTCACATCTAACTCTCTCCAGAGAGATCCAACTAATTCTCCCCTGAGAGATCCAGCTAACTCTCCACAGAGAGATCCAGCTAACTATCTCCAGAGAGATCCAGCTAACTCTCTCCAGATCGATCCAGCTAACTCTCTCCAGATAGATCCAGCTAACTCTCTCCAGAGAGAATCCAGCTAACTCTCTCCAGAAAGATCCAGCTAACTCTCTCCAGAGAGATCCAGCTAAGTCTCCCCAGAGAGATCCAGCTAACTCTTTCCAGAGAGATCCAGCAAACTCTCCCCAGAAAGATCCAGCTAACTCTCCCCAGAGAGATCCAGCTAACTCTCTCCAGAGAGTTCCAGCTAACTCTCCCCAGAGAGATCCAGGTAACTCTCCCCTGAGAGACCCAGCTAACTCTCTCCCGAGAGATCCAGCTAACTCTCTCCAGAGAGATCCAGCTAACTCTCTCCAGATAGATCCAGCTAACTCTCTCCAAATAGATCCAGCTAACTCTCTCCAGAGAGATCCAGCTAACTCTCTCCAGAAAGATCCAGCTAACTCTCTCCAGAGAGATCCAGCTAACTCTCTCCAGAAAGATCCAGCTAACTCTCTCCAGAGAGATCCAGCTATCTCTCCCCAGAGATATCCAGCTAACTCTCCCCGGGGAGATCCAGCTAACTCTCCCCAGAGAGATCCAGCTAACTCTCTCCAGAGAGATCCAGCTAACTCTCTCCAGATAGATCTAGCTAACTCTCTCCAGATAGATCCAGCTAACTCTCTCCAGAGATCCAGCTAACTATCTCCAGAAAGATCCAGCTAACTCTCTCCAGAGAGATCCAGCTAACTCTCTCCAGATAGATCGAGCTAACTCTCTCCAGAGAGATCCAGCTAACTCTCTCCAGAGAGATCCAGGTAACTCTCCCCAGAGAGATCCAGCTAACTTTCCCCAGAGAGATCCAGCTAACTCTCTCCAGAGAGCTCCATCTAACTCTCTCCAGTGAGATCCACCTAACTCTCCCCAGAGAGATCCAGCTAACTTTCCCCAGAGAGATCCATCTAACTCTCCCCAGAGAGATCCAGTTAACTCTCTCCAGAGAGATCCATCAAACTCACCCCAGCGAGATCCAGCTAACTCTCTCAAGATAGATCCAGCTAACTATCCGCAGAGAGATCCAGCTAACTCTCTCCAGAGAGATCCAGCTAACTCTCCCGAGAGAGATACAGCTCACTCTCTCCAGAGATATCCAGCTAACTCTCCCCGGGGAGATCCAGCTAACTCTCCCCAGAGAGATCCAACTAACTCTCTCCCAGAGAAATCCAGCTAACTCTCTCCAGAGAGATCCAGCTAACTCTCCCCAGAGAGATCCAGCTACCTCTCCCCAGAGAGATCCAGCTAACTCTCTCCAGATAGATCCAGCTAACTCTCCCCTGAGAGATCCAACTAACTCTCTCCAGAGAGATCCAGCTAACTCTCCCCAGAGAGATCCAGCAAACTCTCTCCCAGAAAGATCCAGCTAACGATCCCCAGAGAGATCCAGCTAACTCTCCCCAGAGAGATCCAGCTAACTCTCTCCAGATAGATCCAGCTAACTCTCTCCAGAGAGATCCAGCTAACTCTCTCAAGATAGATCCAGCTAACTATCCGCAGAGAGATCCAGCTAACTCTCCCCAGAGAGATCCAGCTAACTCTCTCCAGAGAGATCCAGCTAACTCTACCAAGAGAGATCCAGCTAACTCTCTCCAGAGAGATCCAGCAAACTCTCCCCAGAAATATCCAGCTAACTCTCCCCAGAGAGATCCAGCTAACTCTCTCCAGAGAGATCCAGCTAACTCTCCCCAGAGAGATCCAGCTAACTCTCCCCAGAGAGACCCATCTAACTCTCTCCAGAGAGAACCAACTAATTCTCCCCTGAGAGATCCAGCTAACTCTCCCCAGAGAGATCCAGCTAACTCTCTCCAGAGAGATCCAGCTAACTCTCTCCAGATAGATCCAGCTAACTCTCTCCAGATAGATCCAGCTAACTCTCTCCAGAGAGAATCCAGCTAACTCTCTCCAGAAAGATCCAGCTAACTCTCTCCAGAGAGATCCAGCTAACTCTCCCCAGAGAGCTCCAGCTAACTCTCTCCAGAGAGATCCAGCAAACTCTCCCCAGAAAGATCCAGCTAACTCTCCCCAGAGAGATCCAGCTAACTCTCTCCAGAGAGATCCAGTTAACTCTCCCCAGAGAGATCCAGCTAACTCTCCCCAGAGAGACCCAGCGAACTCTCTCCAGAGAGATCCAGCTAACTCTCTCCAGAGAGATCCAGCTAACTCTCTCCAGATAGATCCAGCTAACTCTCTCCAGATAGATCCAGCTAACTCTCTCCAGAGAGATCCAGCTAACTCTCTCCAGAAAGATCCAGCTAACTCTCTCCAGAGAGATCCAGCTAACTCTCTCCAGAAAGATCCAGCTAACTCTCTCCAGAGAGATCCAGCTATCTCTCCCCAGAGATATCCAGCTAACTCTCCCCTGAGAGATCCAGCTAACTCTCCCCAGAGAGATCCAGCTAACTCTCTCCAGAGAGATCCAGCTAACTCTCTCCCAGAAAGGTCCAGCTAACGCTCCCCAGAGGAATCCAGCTAACTCTCCCCAGAGAGATCCAGCTAACTCTCTCCAGATAGATCCAGCTAACTCTCCGCAGAGAGATCCAGCTAACTCTCTCCAGAGAGATCCAGCAAACTCTCCCTAGAAAGATCTAGCTAACTCTCCCCAGAGAGATCCAGCTAACTCTCTCCAGAGAGATCCAGGTAACTCTCCCCAGAGAGATCCAGCTAACTCTCCCCAGAGAGACCCAGCTAACTCTCTCCAGAGAGATCCAGCTAACGCTCCCCAGAGGAATCCAGCTAACTCTCCCCAGAGAGATCCAGCTAACTCTCTCCAGATAGATCCAGCTAACTCTCCGCAGAGAGATCCAGCTAACTCTCTCCAGAGAGATCCAGCAAACTCTCCCCAGAAAGTTCTAGCTAACTCTCCCCAGAGAGATCCAGCTAACTCTCTCCAGAGAGATCCAGCTAACTCTCCCCAGAGAGATCCAGCTAACTCTCACCAGAGAGACCCAGCTAACTCTCTCCAGAGAGATCCAGCTAACTCTCCCCTGAGAGATCCAGCTAACTCTCCCCAGAGAGATCCAGCTAACTCTCTCCAGAGAGATCCAGCTAACTCTCTCCAGATAGATCCACCTAACTCTCTCCAGATAGATCCAGCTAACTCTCTCCAGAGAGATCCAGCTAACTCTCCCCAGAAAGATCCAGCTAACTCTCTCCAGTGAGATCCAGCTAACTCTCTCCAGAAAGATCCAGCTAGCTCTCTCCAGAGAGATCCAGCTAAATCTCCCCAGAGAGATCCAGCTAACTCTCCCCGGGGAGATCCAGCTAACTCTCTCCAGATAGATCGAGCTAACTCTATCCAGAGAGATCCATCTAACTCTCTCCAGAGAGATCCAGGTAACTCTCCCCAGAGAGATCCAGCTAACTCTCCCCAGAGAGACCCATCTAACTCTCTCCAGAGAGATCCAACTAATTCTCCCCTGAGAGATCCAGCTAACTCTCCCCAGAGAGATCCAGCTAACTCTCTCCAGAGAGATCCAGCTAACTCTCTCCAGATAGATCCAGCTAACTCTCTCCAGATAGATCCAGCTAACTCTCTCCAGAGAGAATCCAGCTAACTCTCTCCAGAAAGATCCAGCTAACTCTCTCCAGAGAGATCCAGCTAACTCTCCCCAGAGAGATCCAGCTAACTCTCTCCAGAGAGATCCAGCAAACTCTCCCCAGAAAGATCCAGCTAACTCTCCCCAGAGAGATCCAGCTAACTCTCTCCAGAGAGATCCAGTTAACTCTCCCCAGAGAGATCCAGCTAACTCTCCCCAGAGAGATCCAGCGAACTCTCTACAGAGAGATCCAGCTAACTCTCCCCAGAGAGATCCAGCTACCTCTCCCCATAGAGATCCAGCTAACTCTCTCCAGATAGATCCAGCTAACTCTCCCCTGAGAGATCCAGCTAACTCTCTCCAGAGAGATCCAGCTAACTCTCCCCAGAGAGATCCAGCTAACTCTCTCCCAGAAAGATCCAGCTAACGCTCCCCAGAGGAATCCAGCTATCTCTCCCCAGAGAGATCCAGCTAACTCTCTCCAGATAGATCCAGCTAACTCTCTGCAGAGAGATCCAGCTAACTCTCTCCAGAGAGATCCAGCAAACTCTCCCCATAAAGATCTAGCTAACTCTCCCCAGAGAGATCCAGCTAACTCTCTCCAGAGAGATCCAGCTAACTCTCCCCAGAGAGATCCAGCTAACTCTCCCCAGAGAGACCCAGCTAACTCTCTCCAGAGAGATCCAGCTAACTCTCCCCAGAGAGATACAGCTAACTCTCTCCAGAGAGATCCAGCTAACTCTCTCCAGATAGATCCAGCTAACTCTCTCCAGATAGATCCAGCTAACTCGCTCCAGAGAGATCCAGTTAACTCTCTCCAGAAAGATCCAGCTAACTCTCTCCAGAGAGATCCAGCTAACTCTCTCCAGAAAGATCCAGCTAACTCTCTCCAGAGAGATCCAGCTAAATCTCCCCAGAGAGATCCAGCCAACTCTCCCCGGGGAGATCCAGCTAACTCTGTCCAGAAACATCGAGCTAACTCTCTCCAGAGAGATCCAGCTAACTCTCTCCAGAGAGATCCAGGTAACTCTTCCCAGAGAGATCCAGCTAACTTTCCCCAGAGAGATCCAGCTAACTCTCTCCAGAGAGCTCCATCTAACGCTCTCCAGTGAGATCCACCTAACTCTCCCCAGAGAGATCCAGCTAACTTTACCCAGAGAGATCCATCTAACTCTCCCCAGAGAGATCCAGTTAACTCTCTCCAGAGTGATCCATCTAACTCTCCCCAGCGAGATCCAGCTAACTCTCTCCAGAGAGATCCATCTAACTCTCCCCAGAGAGATCCAGCTAACTCTCTCCAGAGAGATCCATCTAACTCTCCCCAGCGAGATCCAGCTAACTCTCTCCAGAGAGATCCATCTAACTCTCCCCAGAGAGATCCATCTAACTCTCCCGAGAGAGATCCAGCTCACTCTCTCCAGAGATATCCAGCTAACTCTCCCCGGGGAGATCCAGCTAACTCTCCCCAGAGAGATCCAGCTAACTCTCTCCCCGAGAAATCCAGCTAACTCTCTCCAGAGAGATCAGGCTAACTCACCCCAGAGAGATCCAGCTACCTCTCCCCAGAGAGATCCATCTAACTCTCTCCAGATAGATCCAGCTAACTCTCCCCTGAGAGATCCAACTAACTCTCTCCAGAGAGATCCAGCTAACTCTCCCCAGAGAGATCCAGCTAACTCTCTCCCAGAAAGATCCAGCTAACGCTCCCCAGAGAGATCCAGCTAACTCTCCCCAGAGAGATCCAGCTAACTCTCTCCAGATAGATCCAGCTAACTCTCTCAAGATAGATCCAGCTAACTATCCGCAGAGAGATCCAGCTAACTCTCCCCAGAGAGATCCAGCTAACTCTCTCCAGAGAGATCCAGCTAACTCTCCCCAGAGAGATCCAGCTAACATTCTCCAGAGAGATCCAGCAAACTCTCCCCAGAAATATCCAGCTAACTCTCCCCAGAGAGATCCAGCTAACTCTCTCCAGAGAGATCCAGCGAACTCTCCCCAGAGAGATCCAGCTAACTCTCCCCAGAGAGTCACATCTAACTCTCTCCAGAGAGATCCAACTAATTCTCCCCTGAGAGATCCAGCTAACTCTCCACAGAGAGATCCAGCTAACTATCTCCAGAGAGATCCAGCTAACTCTCTCCAGATCGATCCAGCTAACTCTCTCCAGATAGATCCAGCTAACTCTCTCCAGAGAGAATCCAGCTAACTCTCTCCAGAAAGATCCAGCTAACTCTCTCCAGAGAGATCCAGCTAAGTCTCCCCAGAGAGATCCAGCTAACTCTTTCCAGAGAGATCCAGCAAACTCTCCCCAGAAAGATCCAGCTAACTCTCCCCAGAGAGATCCAGCTAACTCTCTCCAGAGAGTTCCAGCTAACTCTCCCCAGAGAGATCCAGGTAACTCTCCCCAGAGAGACCCAGCTAACTCTCTCCCGAGAGATCCAGCTAACTCTCTCCAGAGAGATCCAGCTAACTCTCTCCAGATAGATCCAGCTAACTCTCTCCAAATAGATCCAGCTAACTCTCTCCAGAGAGATCCAGCTAACTCTCTCCAGAAAGATCCAGCTAACTCTCTCCAGAGAGATCCAGCTAACTCTCTCCAGAAAGATCCAGCTAACTCTCTCCAGAGAGATCCAGCTATCTCTCCCCAGAGATATCCAGCTAACTCTCCCCGGGGAGATCCAGCTAACTCTCCCCAGAGAGATCCAGCTAACTCTCTCCAGAGAGATCCAGCTAACTCTCTCCAGATAGATCTAGCTAACTCTCTCCAGATAGATCCAGCTAACTCTCTCCAGAGATCCAGCTAACTATCTCCAGAAAGATCCAGCTAACTCTCTCCAGAGAGATCCAGCTAACTCTCTCCAGATAGATCGAGCTAACTCTCTCCAGAGAGATCCAGCTAACTCTCTCCAGAGAGATCCAGGTAACTCTCCCCAGAGAGATCCAGCTAACTTTCCCCAGAGAGATCCAGCTAACTCTCTCCAGAGAGCTCCATCTAACTCTCTCCAGTGAGATCCACCTAACTCTCCCCAGAGATATCCAGCTAACTTTCCCCAGAGAGATCCATCTAACTCTCCCCAGAGAGATCCAGTTAACTCTCTCCAGAGAGATCCATCAAACTCACCCCAGCGAGATCCAGCTAACTCTCTCAAGATAGATCCAGCTAACTATCCGCAGAGAGATCCAGCTAACTCTCTCCAGAGAGATCCAGCTAACTCTCCCGAGAGAGATACAGCTCACTCTCTCCAGAGATATCCAGCTAACTCTCCCCGGGGAGATCCAGCTAACTCTCCCCAGAGAGATCCAACTAACTCTCTCCCAGAGAAATCCAGCTAACTCTCTCCAGAGAGATCCAGCTAACTCTCCCCAGAGAGATCCAGCTACCTCTCCCCAGAGAGATCCAGCTAACTCTCTCCAGATAGATCCAGCTAACTCTCCCCTGAGAGATCCAACTAACTCTCTCCAGAGAGATCCAGCTAACTCTCCCCAGAGAGATCCAGCAAACTCTCTCCCAGAAAGATCCAGCTAACGATCCCCAGAGAGATCCAGCTAACTCTCCCCAGAGAGATCCAGCTAACTCTCTCCAGATAGATCCAGCTAACTCTCTCCAGAGAGATCCAGCTAACTCTCTCAAGATAGATCCAGCTAACTATCCGCAGAGAGATCCAGCTAACTCTCCCCAGAGAGATCCAGCTAACTCTCTCCAGAGAGATCCAGCTAACTCTACCAAGAGAGATCCAGCTAACTCTCTCCAGAGAGATCCAGCAAACTCTCCCCAGAAATATCCAGCTAACTCTCCCCAGAGAGATCCAGCTAACTCTCTCCAGAGAGATCCAGCTAACTCTCCCCAGAGAGATCCAGCTAACTCTCCCCAGAGAGACCCATCTAACTCTCTCCAGAGAGAACCAACTAATTCTCCCCTGAGAGATCCAGCTAACTCTCCCCAGAGAGATCCAGCTAACTCTCTCCAGAGAGATCCAGCTAACTCTCTCCAGATAGATCCAGCTAACTCTCTCCAGATAGATCCAGCTAACTCTCTCCAGAGAGAATCCAGCTAACTCTCTCCAGAAAGATCCAGCTAACTCTCTCCAGAGAGATCCAGCTAACTCTCCCCAGAGAGCTCCAGCTAACTCTCTCCAGAGAGATCCAGCAAACTCTCCCCAGAAAGATCCAGCTAACTCTCCCCAGAGAGATCCAGCTAACTCTCTCCAGAGAGATCCAGTTAACTCTCCCCAGAGAGATCCAGCTAACTCTCCCCAGAGAGACCCAGCGAACTCTCTCCAGAGAGATCCAGCTAACTCTCTCCAGAGAGATCCAGCTAACTCTCTCCAGATAGATCCAGCTAACTCTCTCCAGATAGATCCAGCTAACTCTCTCCAGAGAGATCCAGCTAACTCTCTCCAGAAAGATCCAGCTAACTCTCTCCAGAGAGATCCAGCTAACTCTCTCCAGAAAGATCCAGCTAACTCTCTCCAGAGAGATCCAGCTATCTCTCCCCAGAGATATCCAGCTAACTCTCCCCTGAGAGATCCAGCTAACTCTCCCCAGAGAGATCCAGCTAACTCTCTCCAGAGAGATCCAGCTAACTCTCTCCCAGAAAGGTCCAGCTAACGCTCCCCAGAGGAATCCAGCTAACTCTCCCCAGAGAGATCCAGCTAACTCTCTCCAGATAGATCCAGCTAACTCTCCGCAGAGAGATCCAGCTAACTCTCTCCAGAGAGATCCAGCAAACTCTCCCTAGAAAGATCTAGCTAACTCTCTCCAGATAGATCCAGCTAACTCTCTCCAGAGAGATCCAGCTAACTCTCTCAAGATAGATCCAGCTAACTATCCGCAGAGAGATCCAGCTAACTCTCCCCAGAGAGATCCAGCTAACTCTCTCCAGAGAGATCCAGCTAACTCTACCAAGAGAGATCCAGCTAACTCTCTCCAGAGAGATCCAGCAAACTCTCCCCAGAAATATCCAGCTAACTCTCCCCAGAGAGATCCAGCTAACTCTCTCCAGAGAGATCCAGCTAACTCTCCCCAGAGAGATCCAGCTAACTCTCCCCAGAGAGACCCATCTAACTCTCTCCAGAGAGAACCAACTAATTCTCCCCTGAGAGATCCAGCTAACTCTCCCCAGAGAGATCCAGCTAACTCTCTCCAGAGAGATCCAGCTAACTCTCTCCAGATAGATCCAGCTAACTCTCTCCAGATAGATCCAGCTAACTCTCTCCAGAGAGAATCCAGCTAACTCTCTCCAGAAAGATCCAGCTAACTCTCTCCAGAGAGATCCAGCTAACTCTCCCCAGAGAGCTCCAGCTAACTCTCTCCAGAGAGATCCAGCAAACTCTCCCCAGAAAGATCCAGCTAACTCTCCCCAGAGAGATCCAGCTAACTCTCTCCAGAGAGATCCAGTTAACTCTCCCCAGAGAGATCCAGCTAACTCTCCCCAGAGAGACCCAGCGAACTCTCTCCAGAGAGATCCAGCTAACTCTCTCCAGAGAGATCCAGCTAACTCTCTCCAGATAGATCCAGCTAACTCTCTCCAGATAGATCCAGCTAACTCTCTCCAGAGAGATCCAGCTAACTCTCTCCAGAAAGATCCAGCTAACTCTCTCCAGAGAGATCCAGCTAACTCTCTCCAGAAAGATCCAGCTAACTCTCTCCAGAGAGATCCAGCTATCTCTCCCCAGAGATATCCAGCTAACTCTCCCCTGAGAGATCCAGCTAACTCTCCCCAGAGAGATCCAGCTAACTCTCTCCAGAGAGATCCAGCTAACTCTCTCCCAGAAAGGTCCAGCTAACGCTCCCCAGAGGAATCCAGCTAACTCTCCCCAGAGAGATCCAGCTAACTCTCTCCAGATAGATCCAGCTAACTCTCCGCAGAGAGATCCAGCTAACTCTCTCCAGAGAGATCCAGCAAACTCTCCCTAGAAAGATCTAGCTAACTCTCCCCAGAGAGATCCAGCTAACTCTCTCCAGAGAGATCCAGGTAACTCTCCCCAGAGAGATCCAGCTAACTCTCCCCAGAGAGACCCAGCTAACTCTCTCCAGAGAGATCCAGCTAACGCTCCCCAGAGGAATCCAGCTAACTCTCCCCAGAGAGATCCAGCTAACTCTCTCCAGATAGATCCAGCTAACTCTCCGCAGAGAGATCCAGCTAACTCTCTCCAGAGAGATCCAGCAAACTCTCCCCAGAAAGTTCTAGCTAACTCTCCCCAGAGAGATCCAGCTAACTCTCTCCAGAGAGATCCAGCTAACTCTCCCCAGAGAGATCCAGCTAACTCTCACCAGAGAGACCCAGCTAACTCTCTCCAGAGAGATCCAGCTAACTCTCCCCTGAGAGATCCAGCTAACTCTCCCCAGAGAGATCCAGCTAACTCTCTCCAGAGAGATCCAGCTAACTCTCTCCAGATAGATCCACCTAACTCTCTCCAGATAGATCCAGCTAACTCTCTCCAGAGAGATCCAGCTAACTCTCCCCAGAAAGATCCAGCTAACTCTCTCCAGTGAGATCCAGCTAACTCTCTCCAGAAAGATCCAGCTAGCTCTCTCCAGAGAGATCCAGCTAAATCTCCCCAGAGAGATCCAGCTAACTCTCCCCGGGGAGATCCAGCTAACTCTCTCCAGATAGATCGAGCTAACTCTATCCAGAGAGATCCATCTAACTCTCTCCAGAGAGATCCAGGTAACTCTCCCCAGAGAGATCCAGCTAACTCTCCCCAGAGAGACCCATCTAACTCTCTCCAGAGAGATCCAACTAATTCTCCCCTGAGAGATCCAGCTAACTCTCCCCAGAGAGATCCAGCTAACTCTCTCCAGAGAGATCCAGCTAACTCTCTCCAGATAGATCCAGCTAACTCTCTCCAGATAGATCCAGCTAACTCTCTCCAGAGAGAATCCAGCTAACTCTCTCCAGAAAGATCCAGCTAACTCTCTCCAGAGAGATCCAGCTAACTCTCCCCAGAGAGATCCAGCTAACTCTCTCCAGAGAGATCCAGCAAACTCTCCCCAGAAAGATCCAGCTAACTCTCCCCAGAGAGATCCAGCTAACTCTCTCCAGAGAGATCCAGTTAACTCTCCCCAGAGAGATCCAGCTAACTCTCCCCAGAGAGATCCAGCGAACTCTCTCCAGAGAGATCCAGCTAACTCTCTCCAGAGAGATCCAGCTAACTCTCTCCAGATAGATCCAGCTAACTCTCTCCAGATAGATCCAGCTAACTCTCTCCAGAGAGATCCAGCTAACTCTCTCCAGAAAGATCCAGCTAACTCTCTCCAGAGAGATCCAGCAAACTCTCTCCAGAAAGATCCAGCTAACTCTCTCCAGAGAGATCCAGCTATCTCTCCCCAGAGATATCCAGCTAACTCTCCCCTGAGAGATCCAGCTAACTCTCCCCAGAGAGATCCAGCTAACTCTCTCCAGAGAGATCCAGCTAACTCTCCGCAGAGAGACCCAGCTAACTCTCTCCAGAGAGATCCAGCTAACTCTCCCCTGAGAGATCCAGCTAACTCTCCCAAGAGAGATCCAGCTAACTCTCTCCAGAGAGATCCAGCTAACTCTCTCCAGATAGATCCAGCTAACTCTCTCCAGAGAGATCCAGCTAACTCTCTCCAGAGAGATCCATCTAGCTCTCTCCAGATAGATCCAGCTAACTCTCCGCAGAAAGATCCAGCTAACTCTCTCCAGAGAGATCCAACTAACTCTCCCCAGAGATATCCAGCTAACTCTCCCCGGGGAGATCCAGCTAACTCTCCCCAGAGAGATTCAGCTAACTCTCTCCCAGAGAAATCCAGCTAACTCTCTCCAGAGAGATCCAGCTAACTCTCCCCAGAGAGATCCAGCTACCTCTCCCCAGAGAGATCCAGTTAACTCTCTCCAGAGAGATCCAGCTAACTCTCTCCAGAGAGATCCATCTAACTCTCCCCAGAGAGATCCAGCTAACTCTCTCCAGAGAGATCCATCTAACTCTCCACAGCGCGATCCAGCTAACTCTCTACAGAGAGATCCATCTAACTCTCCCCAGAGAGATCCATCAAACTCTCCCCAGCAATATCCAGCTAACTCTCTCATTAGAGATCCTTCTAACTCTCCCCAGAGAGATCCAGCTATCTCTCTCCAGAAAGATCCAGCTAAATCTCTCCAGAGAGTCAAACTAACTCTCCCGAGAGAGATCCAGCTCACTCTCTCCAGAGATATCCAGCTAACTCTCCCCGGGGAGATCCAGCTAACTCTCCCCAGAGAGATCCAGCTAACTCTCTCCCAGAGAAATCCAGCTAACTCTCTCCAGAGAGATCCAGCTAACTCTCCCCAGAGAGATCCAGCTACCTCTCCCCAGAGAGATCCATCTAACTCTCTCCAGATAGATCCAGCTAATTCTCTCCAGATAGATCCAGCTAACTCTCTCCAGAGAGATCCAGCTAACTCTCCCCAGAGAGATCCAGCTAACTCTCTCCCAGAAAGATCCAGCTAACGCTCCCCAGAGAGATCCAGCTAACTCTCCCCAGAGAGATCCAGCTAACTCTCTCCAGATATATCCAGCTAACTCTCTCCAGAGAGATCCAGCTAACTCTCTCCAGATAGATCCAGCTAACTATCCGCAGAGAGATCCAGCTAACTCTCTCCAGAGAGATCCAGCTAACTCTCTCCAGAGAGATCCAGCTAACTCTCCCCAGAGAGATCCAGCTAACTCTCTCCAGAGAGATCCAGCAAACTCTCCCCAGAAAGATCCAGCTAACTCTCCCCAGAGAGATCCAGCTAACTCTCTCCAGAGAGATCCAGCTAACTCTCCCCAGAGAGATCCAGCTAACTCTCCCCAGAGAGACCCAGCTAACTCTCTCCAGAGAGATCCAGCTAACTCTCTCCAGAGAGATCCAGCTAACTCTCTCCAGATAGATCCAGCTAACTCTCTCCAGATAGATCCAGATGACTCTCAGCAGAGAGATCCAGCTAACTCTCTCCAGAAAGATACAGCTAACTCTCTCCAGAGAGATCCAGCTAACTCTCTCCAGAAAGATCCAGCTAAATTCTCTCCAGAGAGATCCAGCTAACTCTCCCCAGAAATATCCAGCTAACTCTCCCCGGGGAGATCCAGCTAACTCTCCCCAGAGAGATCCAGGTAACTCTCTCCCAGAGAAATGCAGCTAACTCTCTCCAGAGAGATCCAGCTGACTCTCCCCAGAGAGATCCAGCTACCTCTCCCCAGAGAGATCCAGCTACCTCTCTCCAGATAGATCCAGCTAACTCTCCCCTGAGAGATCCAGCTAACTCTCTTCAGAGAGATCCAGCTAACTCTCCCCAGAGAGATCGAGCTAACTCTCTCCCAGAAAGATCCAGCTAACGCTCCCCAGAGGAATCCAACTAACTCTCCCCAGAGAGATCCAGCTAACTCTCTCCAGATAGATCCAGCTAACACTCCGCAGAGACATCCAGCTAACTCTCTCCAGAGAGATCTAGCAAAGTCTCCACAGAAAGATCCAGCTAACTCTCCCCAGAGAGATCCAGCTAACTCTCTCCAGAGAGATCCAGCTAACTCTCTCCAGATAGATCCAGCTAACTCTCTCCAGATAGATCCAGCTAACTCTCTCCAGAGAGATCCAGCTAACTCTCTCCAGAGAGATCCATCTAACTCTCTCCAGAGAGATCCAGCTAACTCTCCCCTGAGAGATCCAGCTAACTCTCCCCAGAGAGATCCAGCTAACTCTCTCCAGAGGAATCCAGCTAACTCTCCCCGGGGAGATCCAGTTAACTCTCTCCAGATAGATCGAGCTAACTCTCTCCAGAGAGATCCATCTAACTCTCTCCAGAGAGATCCAGCTAACTCTCCCCTGAGAGATCCAGCTAACTCTCCCCAGAGAGATCCAGCTAACTCTCTCCAGATAGATCCAGCTAACTCTCTCCAGATAGATCCAGCTAACTCTCTCCAGATAGATCCAGCTAACTCTCTCCAGAGAGATCCAGCTAACTCTCTCCAGAGAGATCCAGCTAACTCTCTCCAGAGAGATCCAGCTCACTCTCTCCAGAAAGATCCAGCTAACTCTCTCCAGAGAGATCCAGCTAACTCTCCCCAGAGAGATCCAGCTAACTCTCCCCGGGGAGATCCAGCTAACTCTCTCCAGATAGATCGAGCTAACTCTCTCCAGAGAGATCCATCTAACTCTCTCCAGAGAGATCCAGGTAACTCTCCCCAGAGAGATCCAGCTAACTTTCCCCAGAGAGATCCAGCTAACTCTCTCCAGACAGATCCATCTAACTCTCTCCAGAGAGATCCACCTAACACTCACCAGAGAGATCCAGCTAACCTTCCCCAGAGAGATCCATCTAACTCTCCCCAGAGGGATTCAGCTAACTCTCTCCAGAGAGATCCATCTAACTCTCCCCAGCGAGATCCAGCTAACTCTCTCCAGAGAGATCCATCTAACTCTCCCCAGAGAGATCCAGCTAACTCTCTCCAGAGAGATCCATCTAACTCTCCCCAGCGAGATCCAGCTAACTCTCTCCAGAGAGATCCATCTAACTCTCCCCAGAGAGATCCATCTAACTCTCCCCAGCAAGATCCAGTTAACTCTCTCCAGAGAGATCCTTCTAACTCTCCCCAGAGAGATCCAGCTATCTCTCTCCAGAAAGATCCAGCTAAATCGCTCCAGAGAGATCCAGCTAACTCTCCCGAGAGAGATCCAGCTCACTCTCTCCAGAGATATCCAGCTAACTCTCCCCAGAGAGATCCAGCTAACTCTCTCCCAGAGAAATCCAGCTAACTCTCTCCAGAGAGATCCAGCTAACTCTCCCCAGAGAGATCCAGCTACCTCTCCCCAGAGAGATCCAGCTAACTCTCTCCATATAGATCCAGCTAACGCTTCCCTGAGAGATCCAGCTAACTCTCTCCAGAGAGATCCAGCTAACTCTCCCCAGATAGATCAAGCTAACTCTCTCCCAGAAAGATCCAGCTAACGCTCCCCAGAGAGATCCAGCTAACTCTCCCCAGAGAGATCCAGCTAACTCTCTCCAGATAGATCCAGCTAACTCACTCCAGAGAGATCCAGCTAACGCTCTCCAGATAGATCCAGCTAACTAGCCGCAGAGAGATCCAGCTAACTCTCTCCAGAGAGATCCAGCTAACTCTCTCCATAGAGATCCAGCTAACTCTCCCCAGAGAGATCCAGCTAACTCTCTCCAGAGAGATCCAGCAAACTCTCCCCAGAAAGATCCAGCTAACTCTCCCCAGAGAGAGCCAGCTAACTCTCTCCAGAGAGATCCAGCTAACTCTCCCCAGAGAGATCCAGCTAACTCTCCCCAGAGAGACCCAGCTAACTCTCTCCAGAGAGATCCAGCTAACTCTCTCCAGAGAGTTCCAGCTAACTCTCTACAGATAGATCCAGCTAACTCTCTCCAGATAGATCCAGCTAACTCTCTCCAGAGAGATCCAGCTAACTATCTCCAGAAAGATCCAGCTAACTCTCTCCAGAGAGATCCAGCTAACTCTCTCCAGAAAGATCCAGCTAACTCTTTCCAGAGAGATCCAGCTAACTCTCCCCAGAGATATCCAGCTAACTCTACCCGGGAAGATCCAGCTAACTCTCCCCAGAGAGATCCAGCTAACTCTCTCCCAGAGAAATCCAGCTAACTCTCTACAGAGAGATCCAGCTAACTCTCCCCAGAGAGATCCAGCTACCTCTCCCCATAGAGATCCAGCTAACTCTCTCCAGATAGATCCAGCTAACTCTCCCCTGAGAGATCCAGCTAACTCTCTCCAGAGAGATCCAGCTAACTCTCCCCAGAGAGATCCAGCTAACTCTCTCCCAGAAAGATCCAGCTAACGCTCCCCAGAGGAATCCAGCTATCTCTCCCCAGAGAGATCCAGCTAACTCTCTCCAGATTGATCCAGCTAACTCTCGGCAGAGAGATCCAGCTAACTCTCTCCAGAGAGATCCAGCAAACTCTCCCCATAAAGATCTAGCTAACTCTCCCCAGAGAGATCCAGCTAACTCTCTCCAGAGAGATCCAGCTAACTCTCCCCAGAGAGATCCAGCTAACTCTCCCCAGAGAGACCCAGCTAACTCTCTCCAGAGAGATCCAGCTAACTCTCCCCAGAGAGATACAGCTAACTCTCTCCAGAGAGATCCAGCTAACTCTCTCCAGATAGATCCAGCTAACTCTCTCCAGATAGATCCAGCTAACTCGCTCCAGAGAGATCCAGTTAACTCTCTCCAGAAAGATCCAGCTAACTCTCTCCAGAGAGATCCAGCTAACTCTCTCCAGAAAGATCCAGCTAACTCTCTCCAGGGAGATCCAGCTAAATCTCCCCAGAGAGATCCAGCTAACTCTCCCCGGGGAGATCCAGCTAACTCTGTCCAGAAACATCGAGCTAACTCTCTCCAGAGAGATCCAGCTAACTCTCTCCAGAGAGATCCAGGTAACTCTTCCCAGAGAGCTCCAGCTAACTTTCCCCAGAGAGATCCAGCTAACTCTCTCCAGAGAGCTCCATCTAAAGCTCTCCAGTGAGATCCACCTAACTCTCCCCAGAGAGATCCAGCTAACTTTACCCAGAGAGATCCATCTAACTCTCCCCAGAGAGATCCAGTTAACTCTCTCCAGAGTGATCCATCTAACTCTCCCCAGCGAGATCCAGCTAACTCTCTCCAGAGAGATCCATCTAACTCTCCCCAGAGAGATCCAGCTAACTCTCTCCAGAGAGATCCATCTAACTCTCCCCAGCGAGATCCAGCTAACTCTCTCCAGAGAGATACATCTAACTCTCCCCAGAGAGATCCATCTAACTCTCCCGAGAGAGATCCAGCTCACTCTCTCCAGAGATATCCAGCTAACTCTCCCCGGGGAGATCCAGCTAACTCTCCCCAGAGAGATCCAGCTAACTCTCTCCCCGAGAAATCCAGCTAACTCTCTCCAGAGAGATCAGGCTAACCCACCCCAGAGAGATCCAGCTACCTCTCCCCAGAGAGATCCATCTAACTCTCTCCAGATAGATCCAGCTAACTCTCCCCTGAGAGATCCAACTAACTCTCTCCAGAGAGATCCAGCTAACTCTCCCCAGAGAGATCCAGCTAACTCTCTCCCAGAAAGATCCAGCTAACGCTCCCCAGAGAGATCCAGCTAACTCTCCCCAGAGAGATCCAGCTAACTCTCTCCAGATAGATCCAGCTAACTCTCTCCAGAGAGATCCAGCTAACTCTCTCAAGATAGATCCAGCTAACTATCCGCAGAGAGATCCAGCTAACTCTCCCCAGAGAGATCCAGCTAACTCTCCCCAGAGAGATCCAGCTAACTCTCTCCAGATAGATCCAGCTAACTCTCTGCAGAGAGATCCAGCTAACTCTCTCCAGAGAGATCCAGCAAACTCTCCCCATAAAGATCTAGCTAACTCTCCCCAGAGAGATCCAGCTAACTCTCTCCAGAGAGATCCAGCTAACTCTCCCCAGAGAGATCCAGCTAACTCTCCCCAGAGAGACCCAGCTAACTCTCTCCAGAGAGATCCAGCTAACTCTCCCCAGAGAGATACAGCTAACTCTCTCCAGAGAGATCCAGCTAACTCTCTCCAGATAGATCCAGCTAACTCTCTCCAGATAGATCCAGCTAACTCGCTCCAGAGAGATCCAGTTAACTCTCTCCAGAAAGATCCAGCTAACTCTCTCCAGAGAGATCCAGCTAACTCTCTCCAGAAAGATCCAGCTAACTCTCTCCAGAGAGATCCAGCTAAATCTCCCCAGAGAGATCCAGCTAACTCTCCCCGGGGAGATCCAGCTAACTCTGTCCAGAAACATCGAGCTAACTCTCTCCAGAGAGATCCAGCTAACTCTCTCCAGAGAGATCCAGGTAACTCTTCCCAGAGAGATCCAGCTAACTTTCCCCAGAGAGATCCAGCTAACTCTCTCCAGAGAGCTCCATCTAACGCTCTCCAGTGAGATCCACCTAACTCTCCCCAGAGAGATCCAGCTAACTTTACCCAGAGAGATCCATCTAACTCTCCCCAGAGAGATCCAGTTAACTCTCTCCAGAGTGATCCATCTAACTCTCCCCAGCGAGATCCAGCTAACTCTCTCCAGAGAGATCCATCTAACTCTCCCCAGAGAGATCCAGCTAACTCTCTCCAGAGAGATCCATCTAACTCTCCCCAGCGAGATCCAGCTAACTCTCTCCAGAGAGATCCATCTAACTCTCCCCAGAGAGATCCATCTAACTCTCCCGAGAGAGATCCAGCTCACTCTCTCCAGAGATATCCAGCTAACTCTCCCCGGGGAGATCCAGCTAACTCTCCCCAGAGAGATCCAGCTAACTCTCTCCCCGAGAAATCCAGCTAACTCTCTCCAGAGAGATCAGGCTAACTCACCCCAGAGAGATCCAGCTACCTCTCCCCAGAGAGATCCATCTAACTCTCTCCAGATAGATCCAGCTAACTCTCCCCTGAGAGATCCAACTAACTCTCTCCAGAGAGATCCAGCTAACTCTCCCCAGAGAGATCCAGCTAACTCTCTCCCAGAAAGATCCAGCTAACGCTCCCCAGAGAGATCCAGCTAACTCTCCCCAGAGAGATCCAGCTAACTCTCTCCAGATAGATCCAGCTAACTCTCTCCAGAGAGATCCAGCTAACTCTCTCAAGATAGATCCAGCTAACTATCCGCAGAGAGATCCAGCTAACTCTCCCCAGAGAGGTCCAGCTAACTCTCTCCAGAGAGATCCAGCTAACTCTCCCCAGAGAGATCCAGCTAACTCTCTCCAGAGAGATCCAGCAAACTCTCCCCAGAAATATCCAGCTAACTCTCCCCAGAGAGATCCAGCTAACTCTCTCCAGAGAGATCCAGCTAACTCTCCCCAGAGAGATCCAGCTAACTCTCCCCAGAGAGTCCCATCTAACTCTCTCCAGAGAGATCCAACTAATTCTCCCCTGAGAGATCCAGCTAACTCTCCACAGAGAGATCCAGCTAACTATCTCCAGAGAGATCCAGCTAACTCTCTCCAGATAGATCCAGCTAACTCTCTCCAGATAGATCCAGCTAACTCTCTCCAGAGAGAATCCAGCTAACTCTCTCCAGAAAGATCCAGCTAACTCTCTCCAGAGAGATCCAGCTAAGTCTCCCCAGAGAGATCCAGCTAACTCTTTCCAGAGAGATCCAGCAAACTCTCCCCAGAAAGATCCAGCTAACTCTCCCCAGAGAGATCCAGCTAACTCTCTCCAGAGAGATCCAGCTAACTCTCCCCTGAGAGATCCAGGTAACTCTCCCCAGAGAGACCCAGCTAACTCTCTCCCGAGAGATCCAGCTAACTCTCTCCAGAGAGATCCAGCTAACTCTCTCCAGATAGATCCAGCTAACTCTCTCCAAATAGATCCAGCTAACTCTCTCCAGAGAGATCCAGCTAACTCTCTCCAGAAAGATCCAGCTAACTCTCTCCAGAGAGATCCAGCTAACTCTCTCCAGAAAGATCCAGCTAACTCTCTCCAGAGAGATCCAGCTATCTCTCCCCAGAGATATCCAGCTAACTCTCCCCGGGGAGATCCAGCTAACTCTCCCCAGAGAGATCCAGCTAACTCTCTCCAGAGAGATCCAGCTAACTCTCTCCAGATAGATCTAGCTAACTCTCTCCAGATAGATCCAGCTAACTCTCTCCAGAGATCCAGCTAACTATCTCCAGAAAGATCCAGCTAACTCTCTCCAGAGAGATCCAGCTAACTCTCTCCAGATAGATCGAGCTAACTCTCTCCAGAGAGATCCAGCTAACTCTCTCCAGAGAGATCCAGGCAACTCTCCCCAGAGAGATCCAGCTAACTTTCCCCAGAGAGATCCAGCTAACTCTCTCCAGAGAGCTCCATCTAACTCTCTCCAGTGAGATCCACCTAACTCTCCCCAGAGAGATCCAGCTAACTTTCCCCAGAGAGATCCATCTAACTCTCCCCAGAGAGATCCAGTTAACTCTCTCCAGAGAGATCCATCAAACTCACCCCAGCGAGATCCAGCTAACTCTCTCAAGATAGATCCAGCTAACTATCCGCAGAGAGATCCAGCTAACTCTCTCCAGAGAGATCCAGCTAACTCTCCCGAGAGAGATACAGCTCACTCTCTCCAGAGATATCCAGCTAACTCTCCCCGGGGAGATCCAGCTAACTCTCCCCAGAGAGATCCAACTAACTCTCTCCCAGAGAAATCCAGCTAACTCTCTCCAGAGAGATCCAGCTAACTCTCCCCAGAGAGATCCAGCTACCTCTCCCCAGAGAGATCCAGCTAACTCTCTCCAGATAGATCCAGCTAACTCTCCCCTGAGAGATCCAACTAACTCTCTCCAGAGAGATCCAGCTAACTCTCCCCAGAGAGATCCAGCAAACTCTCTCCCAGAAAGATCCAGCTAACGCTCCCCAGAGAGATCCAGCTAACTCTCCCCAGAGAGATCCAGCTAACTCTCTCCAGATAGATCCAGCTAACTCTCTCCAGAGAGATCCAGCTAACTCTCTCAAGATAGATCCAGCTAACTATCCGCAGAGAGATCCAGCTAACTCTCCCCAGAGAGATCCAGCTAACTCTCTCCAGAGAGATCCAGCTAACTCTCCCAAGAGAGATCCAGCTAACTCTCTCCAGAGAGATCCAGCAAACTCTCCCCAGAAATATCCAGCTAACTCTCCCCAGAGAGATCCAGCTAACTCTCTCCAGAGAGATCCAGCTAACTCTCCCCAGATAGATCCAGCTAACTCTCCCCAGAGAGACCCATCTAACTCTCTCCAGAGAGAACCAACTAATTCTCCCCTGAGAGATCCAGCTAACTCTCCCCAGAGAGATCCAGCTAACTATCTCCAGAGAGATCCAGCTAACTCTCTCCAGATAGATCCAGCTAACTCTCTCCAGATAGATCCAGCTAACTCTCTCCAGAGAGAATCCAGCTAACTCTCTCCGGAAAGATCCAGCTAACTCTCTCCAGAGAGATCCAGCTAACTCTCCCCAGAGAGATCCAGCTAACTCTCTCCAGAGAGATCCAGCAAACTCTCCCCAGAAAGATCCAGCTAACTCTCCCCAGAGAGATCCAGCTAACTCTCTCCAGAGAGATCCAGTTAACTCTCCCCAGAGAGATCCAGCTAACTCTCCCCAGAGAGACCCAGCGAACTCTCTCCAGAGAGATCCAGCTAACTCTCTCCAGAGAGATCCAGCTAACTCTCTCCAGATAGATCCAGCTAACTCTCTCCAGATAGATCCAGCTAACTCTCTCCAGAGAGATCCAGCTAACTCTCTCCAGAAAGATCCAGCTAACTCTCTCCAGAGAGATCCAGCTAACTCTCTCCAGAAAGATCCAGCTAACTCTCTCCAGAGAGATCCAGCTATCTCTCCCCAGAGATATCCAGCTAACTCTCCCCTGAGAGATCCAGCTAACTCTCCCCAGAGAGATCCAGCTAACTCTCTCCAGAGAGATCCAGCTAACTCTCTCCCAGAAAGGTCCAGCTAACGCTCCCCAGAGGAATCCAGCTAACTCTCCCCAGAGAGATCCAGCTAACTCTCTCCAGATAGATCCAGCTAACTCTCCGCAGAGAGATCCAGCTAACTCTCTCCAGAGAGATCCAGCAAACTCTCCCCAGAAAGATCTAGCTAACTCTCCCCAGAGAGATCCAGCTAGCTCTCTCCAGAGAGATCCAGCTAACTCTCCCCAGAGAGATCCAGCTAACTCTCCCCAGAGAGACCCAGCTAACTCTCTCCAGAGAGATCCAGCTAACGCTCCCCAGAGGAATCCAGCTAACTCTCCCCAGAGAGATCCAGCTAACTCTCTCCAGATAGATCCAGCTAACTCTCCGCAGAGAGATCCAGCTAACTCTCTCCAGAGAGATCCAGCAAACTCTCCCCAGAAAGTTCTAGCTAACTCTCCCCAGAGAGATCCAGCTAACTCTCTCCAGAGAGATCCAGCTAACTCTCCCCAGAGAGATCCAGCTAACTCTCACCAGAGAGACCCAGCTAACTCTCTCCAGAGAGATCCAGCTAACTCTACCCTGAGAGATCCAGCTAACTCTCCCCAGAGAGATCCAGCTAACTCTCTCCAGAGAGATCCAGCTAACTCTCTCCAGATAGATCCACCTAACTCTCTCCAGATAGATCCAGCTAACTCTCTCCAGAGAGATCCAGCTAACTCTCCCCAGAAAGATCCAGCTAACTCTCTCCAGTGAGATCCAGCTAACTCTCTCCAGAAAGATCCAGCTAGCTCTCTCCAGAGAGATCCAGCTAAATCTCCCCAGAGAGATCCAGCTAACTCTCCCCGGGGAGATACAGCTAACTCTCTCCAGATAGATCGAGCTAACTCTATCCAGAGAGATCCATCTAACTCTCTCCAGAGAGATCCAGGTAACTCTCCCCAGAGAGATCCAGCTAACTCTCCCCAGAGAGACCCATCTAACTCTCTCCAGAGAGATCCAACTAATTCTCCCCTGAGAGATCCAGCTAACTCTCCCCAGAGAGATCCAGCTAACTCTCTCCAGAGAGATCCAGCTAACTCTCTCCAGATAGATCCAGCTAACTCTCTCCAGATAGATCCAGCTAACTCTCTCCAGAGAGAATCCAGCTAACTCTCTCCAGAAAGATCCAGCTAACTCTCTCCAGAGAGATCCAGCTAACTCTCCCCAGAGAGATCCAGCTAACTCTCTCCAGAGAGATCCAGCAAACTCTCCCCAGAAAGATCCAGCTAACTCTCCCCAGAGAGATCCAGCTAACTCTCTCCAGAGAGATCCAGTTAACTCTCCCCAGAGAGATCCAGCTAACTCTCCCCAGAGAGATCCAGCGAACTCTCTCCAGAGAGATCCAGCTAACTCTCTCCAGAGAGATCCAGCTAACTCTCTCCAGATAGATCCAGCTAACTCTCTCCAGATAGATCCAGCTAACTCTCTCCAGAGAGATCCAGCTAACTCTCTCCAGAAAGATCCAGCTAACTCTCTCCAGAGAGATCCAGCTAACTCTCTCCAGAAAGATCCAGCTAACTCTCTCCAGAGAGATCCAGCTATCTCTCCCCAGAGATATCCAGCTAACTCTCCCCTGAGAGATCCAGCTAACTCTCCCCAGAGACATCCAGCTAACTCTCTCCAGAGAGATCCAGCTAACTCTCTCCCAGAAAGATCCAGCTAACGCTCCCCAGAGGAATCCAGCTAACTCTCCCCAGAGAGATCCAGCTAACTCTCTCCAGATAGATCCAGCTAACTCTCCGCAGAGAGATCCAGCTAACTCTCTCCAGAGAGATCCAGCAAACTCTCCCCAGAAAGAGCTAGCTAACTCTCCCCAGAGAGATCCAGCTAACTCTCTCCAGAGAGATCCAGCTAACTCTCCCCAGAGAGATCCAGCTAACTCTCCCCAGAGAGACCCAGCTAACTCTCTCCAGAGAGATCCAGCTAACGCTCCCCAGAGGAATCCAGCTAACTCTCCCCAGAGAGATCCAGCTAACTCTCTCCAGATAGATCCAGCTAACTCTCCGCAGAGAGATCCAGCTAACTCTCTCCAGAGAGATCCAGCAAACTCTCCCCAGAAAGTTCTAGCTAACTCTCCCCAGAGAGATCCAGCTAACTCTCTCCAGAGAGATCCAGCTAACTCTCCCCAGAGAGATCCAGCTAACTCTCCCCAGAGAGACCCAGCTAACTCTCTCCAGAGAGATCCAGCTAACTCTCCCCTGAGAGATCCAGCTAACTCTCCCCAGAGAGATCCAGCTAACTCTCTCCAGAGAGATCCAGCTAACTCTCTCCAGATAGATCCACCTAACTCTCTCCAGATAGATCCAGCTAACTCTCTCCAGAGAGATCCAGCTAACTCTCCCCAGAAAGATCCAGCTAACTCTCTCCAGTGAGATCCAGCTAACTCTCTCCAGAAAGATCCAGCTAGCTCTCTCCAGAGAGATCCAGCTAAATCTCCCCAGAGAGATCCAGCTAACTCTCCCCGGGGAGATCCAGCTAACTCTCTCCAGATAGATCGAGCTAACTCTATCCAGAGAGATCCACCTAACTCTCTCCAGAGAGATCCAGGTAACTCTCCCCAGAGAGATCCAGCTAACTTTCCCCAGAGAGATCCAGCTAACTCTCTCCAGAGAGCTCCATCTAACTCTCTCCAGTGAGATCCACCTAACTCTCCCCAGAGAGATCCAGCTAACTTTCCACAGAGAGATCCATCTAACTCTCCCCAGAGAGATCCATTTAACTCTCTCCAGAGAGATCCATCTAACTCTCCCCAGCGAGATCCAGCTAACTCTCTCCAGAGAGATCCATCTAACTCTCCCCAGAGTGATCCAGCTAACTCTCTCCAGAGAGATCCATCTAACTCTCCCCAGCGAGATCCAGCTAACTCTCTCCAGAGAGATACATCCAACTCTCCCCGGAGAGATCCATCTAACTCTCCCCAGCGAGATCCAGCTAACTCTCTCCAGAGAGATCCATCTAACTCTCCCCAGAGAGATCCAGCTATCTCTCTCCAGAAAGATCCAGCTAAATCTCTCCAGAGAGATCCAGCTAACTCTCCCGAGAGAGATCCAGCTCACTCTCTCCAGAGATATCCAGCTAACTCTCCCCGGGGAGATCCAGCTAACTCTCCCCAGAGAGATCCAGCTAACTCTCTCCCAGAGAAATCCAGCTAACTCTCTCCAGAGAGATCCAGCTAACTCTCCCCAGAGAGATCCAGCAACCTCTCCCCAGAGAGATCCAGCTAACTCTCTCCAGATAGATCCAGCTAACTCTCCCCTGAGAGATCCAACTAACTCTCTCCAGAGAGATCCAGCTAACTCTCCCCAGAGAGATTCAGCTAACTCTCTCCCAGAAAGATCCAGCTAACGCTCCCCAGAGAGATCCAGCTAACTCTCCCCAGAGAGATCCAGCTAACTCTCTCCAGATAGATCCAGCTAACTCTCTCCAGAGAGATCCAGCTAACTCTCTCCAGGTAGATCCAGCTAACTATCCGCAGAGAGATCCAGCTAACTCTCCCCAGAGAGATCCAGCTAACTCTCTCCAGAGAGATCCAGCTAACTCTCCCCAGAGAGATCCAGCTAACTCTCTCCAGAGAGATCCAGCAAACTCTCCCCAGAAATATCCAGCTAACTCTCCCCAGAGAGATCCAGCTAACTCTCTCCAGAGAGATCCAGCTAACTCTCTCCAGATAGATCCAGCTAACTCTCTCCAGATAGATCCAGCTAACTCTCTCCAGAGAGAATGCAGCTAACTCTCTCCAGAAAGATCCAGCTAACTCTCTCCAGAGAGATCCAGCTAACTCTCCCCAGAGAGATCCAGCTAACTCTCCCCAGAGAGACCCAGCTAACTCTCTCCAGAGAGATCCAGCTAACTCTCCCCTGAGAGATCCAGCTAACTCTCCCCAGAGAGATCCAGCTAACTCTCTCCAGAGAGATCCAGCTAACTCTCTCCAGATAGATCCACCTAACTCTCTCCAGATAGATCCAGCTAACTCTCTCCAGAGAGATCCAGCTAACTCTCCCCAGAAAGATCCAGCTAACTCTCTCCAGTGAGATCCAGCTAACTCTCTCCAGAAAGATCCAGCTAGCTCTCTCCAGAGAGATCCAGCTAAATCTCCCCAGAGAGATCCAGCTAACTCTCCCCGGGGAGATCCAGCTAACTCTCTCCAGATAGATCGAGCTAACTCTATCCAGAGAGATCCATCTAACTCTCTCCAGAGAGATCCAGGTAACTCTCCCCAGAGAGATCCAGCTAACTTTCCCCAGAGAGATCCAGCTAACTCTCTCCAGAGAGCTCCATCTAACTCTCTCCAGTGAGATCCACCTAACTCTCCCCAGAGAGATCCAGCTAACTTTCCCCAGAGAGATCCATCTAACTCTCCCCAGAGAGATCCATTTAACTCTCTCCAGAGAGATCCATCTAACTCTCCCCAGCGAGATCCAGCTAACTCTCTCCAGAGAGATCCATCTAACTCTCCCCAGAGTGATCCAGCTAACTCTCTCCAGAGAGATCCATCTAACTCTCCCCAGCGAGATCCAGCTAACTCTCTCCAGAGAGATACATCCAACTCTCCCCAGAGAGATCCATCTAACTCTCCCCAGCGAGATCCAGCTAACTCTCTCCAGAGAGATCCATCTAACTCTCCCCAGAGAGATCCAGCTATCTCTCTCCAGAAAGATCCAGCTAAATCTCTCCAGAGAGATCCAGCTAACTCTCCCGAGAGAGATCCAGCTCACTCTCTCCAGAGATATCCAGCTAACTCTCCCCGGGGAGATCCAGCTAACTCTCCCCAGAGAGATCCAGCTAACTCTCTCCCAGAGAAATCCAGCTAACTCTCTCCAGAGAGATCCAGCTAACTCTCCCCAGAGAGATCCAGCAACCTCTCCCCAGAGAGATCCAGCTAACTCTCTCCAGATAGATCCAGCTAACTCTCCCCTGAGAGATCCAACTAACTCTCTCCAGAGAGATCCAGCTAACTCTCCCCAGAGAGATTCAGCTTACTCTCTCCCAGAAAGATCCAGCTAACGCTCCCCAGAGAGATCCAGCTAACTCTCCCCAGAGAGATCCAGCTAACTCTCTCCAGATAGATCCAGCTAACTCTCTCCAGAGAGATCCAGCTAACTCTCTCCAGATAGATCCAGCTAACTATCCGCAGAGAGATCCAGCTAACTCTCCCCAGAGAGATCCAGCTAACTCTCTCCAGAGAGATCCAGCTAACTCTCCCCAGAGAGATCCAGCTAACTCTCTCCAGAGAGATCCAGCAAACTCTCCCCAGAAATATCCAGCTAACTCTCCCCAGAGAGATCCAGCTAACTCTCTCCAGAGAGATCCAGCTAACTCTCTCCAGATAGATCCAGCTAACTCTCTCCAGATAGATCCAGCTAACTCTCTCCAGAGAGAATCCAGCTAACTCTCTCCAGAAAGATCCAGCTAACTCTCTCCAGAGAGATCCAGCTAACTCTCCCCAGAGAGATCCAGCTAACTCTCTCCAAAGAGATCCAGCAAACTCTCCCCAGAAAGATCCAGCCATCCCTCCCCAGGGAGATCCAGCTAACTATCTCCAGAGAGATCCAGCTAACTCTCCCCAGAGAGATCCAGCTAACTCTCCCCAGAGAGACACAGCTAACTCTCTCCAGAAAAATCCAGCTAACTCGCTCCAGATAGATCCAGCTAACTCTCTACAGAGAGATCCAGCTAACTCTCTCCAGAAAGATCCAGCTAACTCACTCCAGAGAGATCCACCTAACTCTCTCCAGAAAGATCCAGCTAACACTCTCCAGAGAGATCCAGCTAACTCTCCCCAGAGAGATCCAGCTAACTCTCCCCAGAGAGATCCAGCTAACTCTCTCCCAGAGAAATCCAGCTAACTCTCCCCGGGGAGATCCAGCTAACTCTCCCCAGAGAGATCCAGCTAACTCTCTCCCAGAGAAATCCAGCGAACTCTCTCCAGAGTGATCCAGCTAACTCTCCCCAGAGAGATCCAGCTACCTCTCCCCAGAGAGATCCAGCTAACTCTCTCCAGATAGATCCAGCTAACTCTCCCCTGAGAGATCCAGCTAACTCTCCCCAGAGAGATCCAGCTAACTCTCTCCAGAGAGATCCAGCAAACTCTCCCCAGAAAGATGTAGCTAACTCTCCCCAGAGAGATCCAGCTAACTCTCTCTAGAGAGATCCAGCTAACTCTCCCCAGAGAGACCCAGCTAACTCTCTCCAGAAAAATCCAGCTAACTCGCTCCAGATAGAGCCAGCTAACTCTCTACAGAGAGATCCAGCTAACTCTCTCCAGAAAGATCCAGCTAACTCTCTCCAGAGAGATCCAGCTAACTCTCTCCAGAAAGATCCAGCTAACTCTCTCCAGAGAGATCCAGCTAACTCTCCCCAGAGAGATCCAGCTAACTCTCCCCAGAGAGATCCAGCTAACTCTCTCCCAGAGAAATCCAGCTAACTCTCCCCGGGGAGATCCAGCTAACTCTCCCCAGAGAGATCCAGCTAACTCTCTCCCAGAGAAATCCAGCGAACTCTCTCCAGAGTGATCCAGCTAACTCTCCCCAGAGAGATCCAGCTACCTCTCCCCAGAGAGATCCAGCTAACTCTCTCCAGATAGATCCAGCTAACTCTCCCCTGAGCGATCCAGCTAACTCTCCCCAGAGAGATCCAGATAACTCTCCCTGGGGAGATCCAGCTAACTCTCTCCAGATAGATCGAGCTAACTCTCTCCAGAGAGATCCATCTAACTCTCTCCAGAGAGATCCAGGTAACTCTCCCCAGAGAGATCCAGCTAACTTTCCCCAGAGAGATCCAGCTAACTCTCTCCAGTGAGATCCACCTAACTCTCCCCAGAGAGATCCAGCTAACTTTCCCCAGAGAGATCCATCTAACTCTCCCCAGAGAGATCCAGTTAACTCTCTCCAGAGAGATCCATCTAACTCTCCCCAGCGAGATCCAGCTAACTCTCTCCAGAGAGATCCATCTAACTCTCCCCAGAGAGATCCAGCTAACTCTCTCCAGAGAGATCCATCTAACTCTCCCCAGTGCGATCCAGCTAACTCTCTCCAGAGAGATCCATCTTACTCTCCCCATAGAGATCCATCTAACTCTCCCCAGCGAGATCCAGCTAACTCTCTCCAGAGAGATCCATCTAACTCTCCCCAGAGAGATCCAGCTTTCTCTCTCCAGAAAGATCCAGCTAAATCTCTCCAGAGAGATCCAGCTAACTCTCCCGAGAGAGATCCAGCTCACTCTCTCCAGAGATATCCAGCTAACTCTCCCCGGGGAGATCCAGCTAACTCTCCCCAGAGAGATCCAGCTAACTCTCTCCCAGAGAAATCCAGCTAACTGTCTCCAGAGAGATCCAGCTAACTCTCCCCAGAGAGATCCAGCTACCTCTCCCCAGAGAGATCCAGCTAACTCTCTCCAGATAGATCCAGCTAACTCTCCCCTGAGAGATCCAACTAACTCTCTCCAGAGAGATCCAGCTAACTCTTCCCAGAGAGATCCAGCTAACTCTCTCCCAGAGAAATCCAGCTAACTCTCTCCAGAAAGATCCAGCTAACGCTCCCCAGAGAGATCCAGCTAACTCTCCCCAGAGAGATCCTGCTAACTCTCTCCAGATAGATCCAGCTAACTCTCTCCAGAGAGATCCAGCTAACTCTCTCCAGATAGATCCAGCTAACTATCCGCAGAGAGATCCAGCTAACTCTCCCTGGAGAGATCCAGCTAACTCTCTCCAGAGAGATCCAGCTAACTCTCCCCAGCGAGATCCAGCTAACTCTCTCCAGAGAGATCCAGCAAACTCTCCCCAGAAATATCCAGCTAACTCTCCCCAGAGAGATCCAGCTAACTCTCTCCAGAGAGATCCAGCTAACTCTCCCCAGAGAGATCCAGCTAACTCTCCCCAGAGAGACCCAGCTAACTCTCTCCAGAGAGATCCAGCTAATTCCCCCCTGAGAGATCCAGCTAACTCTCCCCAGAGAGATCCAGCTAACTCTCTCCAGAGAGATCCAGATAACTCTCTCCAGATAGATCCAGCTAACTCTCTCCAGATAGATCCAGCTAACTCTCTCCAGTGAGATCCAGCTAACTCTCTCCAAAAAGATCCAGCTAACTCTCTCCAGAGAGATCCTGCTAACTCTCTCCAGAGAGATCCAGCTAACTCACTCCAGAGAGATCCAGCTAACTCTATCCAGAGAGATCCAGCTAATTCTCCCCGGGGAGATCCAGCTAACTCTCTCCAGATAGATCGAGCTAACTCTCTCCAGAGAGATCCATCTAACTCCGTCCAGAGAGATCCAGGTAACTCTCCCCAGAGAGATCCAGCTAACTTTCCCCAGAGAGATCCAGCTAACTCTCTCCAGAGAGATCCATCTAACTCTCTCCAGAGAGATCCACCTAACTCTCCCCAGAGAGATCCAGCTAACTTTCCCCAGAGAGATCCAGCTAACTCTCTCCAGAGAGATCCAGCTAACTCTCTCCCAGAAAGATCCAGCTAACTCTCCCCAGAGAGATCCAGCTAACTTTCCCCAGAGAGATCCAGCCAAATCTCTCCAGAAAGATCCAGCTAACTCTCCCCAGAGAGATCCAGCTCACTCTCCCCAGAGAGATCCAGCAAACTCTCCCCAGAGAGATCCAGCTAACTCTCTCCGGAAAGATCCAGCTAACTCTCTCCAGAAAGATCCAACTAACTCTCTCCAGAGAGATCGAGCAAACTCTCCCCAGAAAGATCTAGCTAACTCTCCCCAGAGAGATCCAGCTAACTCTCTCTAGAGAGATCCAGCTAACTCTCCCCAGAGAGATCTAGCTAACTCTCCCCAGAGAGACCCAGCTAACTCTCTCCAGAGAGATCCAGCTAACTCTCCCCTGAGAGATCCAGCTAACTCTCCCCAGAGAGATCAAGCTAAATCTCCCTAGAGAGATCCAGATAACTCTCCCCGGGGAGATCCAGCTAACTCTCTCCAGATAGATCGAGCCAACTCTCTCCAGAGAGATCCATCTAACTCTCTCCAGAGAGATCCAGGTAACTCTCCCCAGAGAGATCCAGCTAACTTTCCCCAGAGAGATCCAGCTAACTCTCTCCAGAGAGATCCATCTAACTCTCTCCAGTGAGATCCACCTACCTCTCCCCAGAGAGATCCAGCTAACTTTCCCCAGAGAGATCCATCTAACTCTCCCCAGAGAGATCCAGTTAACTCTCCCCAGAGAGATCCATCCAACTCTCCCCAGCGAGATCCAGCTAACTCTCTCCAGAGAGATCCATCTAACTCTCCCCAGAGAGATCCAGCTAACTCTCTCCAGAGAGATCCATCTAATTCTCCCCAGTGCGATCCAGCTAACTCTCTCCAGAGAGATCCATCTTACTCTCCCCATAGAGATCCATCTAACTCTCCCCAGCGAGATCCAGCTAACTCTCTCCAGAGAGATCCATCTAACTCTCCCCAGAGAGATCCAGCTATCTCTCTCCAGAAAGATCCAGCTAAATCTCTCCAGAGAGATCCAGCTAACTCTCCCGAGAGAGATCCAGCTCACTCTCTCCAGAGATATCCAGCTAACTCTCCCCGGGGAGATCCAGCTAACTCTCCCCAGAGAGATCCAGCTAACTCTCTCCCAGAGAAATCCAGCGAACTCTCTCCAGAGAGATCCAGCTAACTCTCCCCAGAGAGATCCAGCTACCTCTCCCCAGAGAGATCCAGCTAACTCTCTCCAGATAGATCCAGCTAACTCTCCCCTGAGAGATCCAACTAACTCTCTCCAGAGAGATCCAGCGTACTCTCCCCAGAGAGATCCAGCTAACTCTCTCCCAGAGAAATCCAGCTAACTCTCTCCAGAAAGATCCAGCTAACGCTCCCCAGAGAGATCCAGCTACCTCTCCCCAGAGAGATCCAGCTAACTCTCCCCTGAGAGATCCAACTAACTCTCTCCAGAGAGATCCAGCGTACTCTCCCCAGAGAGATCCAGCTAACTCTCTCCCAGAGAAATCCAGCTAACTCTCTCCAGATAGATCCAGCTAACTCTCTCCAGAAAGATCCAGCTAACTCTCTCCAGATAGATCCAGCTAACTATCCGCAGAGAGATCCAGCTAACTCTCCCTAGAGAGATCCAGCTAACTCTCTCCAGAGAGATCCAGCTAACTCTCCCCAGCGAGATCCAGCTAACTCTCTCCAGAGAGATCCAGCAAACTCTCCCCAGAAATATCCAGCTAACTCTCCCCAGAGAGATCCAGCTAACTCTCTCCAGAGAGATCCAGCTAACTCTCCCCAGAGAGATCCAGCTAACTCTCCCCAGAGAGACCCAGCTAACTCTCTCCAGAGAGATCCAGCTAATTCTCCCCTGAGAGATCCAGCTAACTCTCCCCAGAGAGATCCAGCTAACTCTCTCCAGATAGATCCAGCTAACTCTCTCCAGATAGATCCAGCTAACTCTCTCCAGATAGATCCAGCTAACTCTCTCCAGTGAGATCCAGCTAACTCTCTCCAGAAAGATCCAGCTAACTCTCTCTAGAGAGATCCAGCTAACTCACTCCAGAGAGATCCAGCTAACTCTATCCAGAGAGATCCAGCTAATTCTCCCCGGGGAGATCCAGCTAACTCTCTCCAGATAGATCGAGCTAACTCTCTCCAGAGAGATCCATCTAACTCCCTCCAGAGAGATCCAGGTAACTCTCCCCAGAGAGATCCAGCTAACTTTCCCCAGAGAGATCCAGCTAACTCTCTCCAGAGAGATCCATCTAACTCTCTCCAGAGAGATCCACCTAACTCTCCCCAGAGAGATCCAGCTAACTTTCCCCAGAGAGATCCAGCTAACTCTCTCCAGAGAGATCCAGCTAACTCTCTCCCAGAAAGATCCAGCTAACTCTCCCCAGAGAGATCCAGCTAACTTTCCCCAGAGAGATCCAGCCAACTCTCTCCAGAAAGATCCAGCTAACTCTCCCCAGAGAGATCCAGCTAACTCTCCCCAGAGAGATCCAGCGAACTCTCCCCAGAGAGATCCAGCTAACTCTCTCCGGAAAGATCCAGCTAACTCTCTCCAGAAAGATCCAACTAACTCTCCCCAGATAGATGCAGCTAACTCTCTCCAGTGAGATCCAGCTAACTCTCCCCAGATAGATCCAGCTGAATCTCTCCAGGAAGATCCAGCTAACTTTCTCCAGAATGATCCAGCTATCTTTCTCCAGAAAGATCTATCTAACTCTCTCCAGAAGGCCATTATGAGTGCCGTCTCTCCCTCCAGAAAGCCTGAGGGTGCAGAATTCTAGAACCTACAGAGGCCTGGAGACAAATTTTGAACTGAAAGCAGAGTTTGAACGGCAATAAGGGGCTGAATTCCCCCGCTCCGTCTGCCGGTAGAACAACACTGGTGAGCAGCGGAAAATGGAGGACTCCATTGACCTCAGGTGGGATTCTCCGGTCGTTGGGCAGACGCGGCCGGAGAATCCCACCCAAGGGGCCTCTCCAGGAAAAGTTGTGGGTAATGCACTTCTAAACTATAGAAAACCTGAATGAATGAACCTGCAGCCAAGACCATTACAGGCTGCAAGCCAAACACTTTAATCTGCAAGTTTGCTGTGAAGGAAAGTGTGCTAAAGGCCATCATCTAAAACAAAGAATCCTTCTTCCCTCCATGATTTTTTAACCCCCTTCCACTCCTTTGTGTTTCTCTATCTTGTGTGTAAGTGGAGAGGGTGGGGGTCAAGTTAAGGTGGGGATTAGGTATTAGCTCATAGTTAACCAGCTGTATTTTCTGCATATTACATTATAACACTTGCTATAAATAAACAGTAAATATGTTTAAATTTACAGACCTGGTGACTGTAATTATTGGGCAGCCAAGGACCAAAGACTCTGGGCATTTTCTTTTTTTAAAAATTTAAAGTACCCAATTCATTTTTTCCAATTAATGGGCAATTTTATCGAGGCCAATCCACCTAGCCTGCACATCTTTGGGTTGTGGGGGCGAAACCCACGCAAACACGGGGAGACGACTCTGGGCCTTTTCATAAGAATTATTGGTTAATTCACTTGAGTTGTAACTCCGGTGTGGGTGGGGCTGGAATGGATTGTGCACTCGCCCAGGGTGTCGTAACATTTATTATTGTGTTGTGATGCGTAAGTGTGTCGCTGTAAACTATTCGACTGTGGGAGACATCACATCCCAGTCAGTTCCTGTTCTCACCCACCATGGACAAAGTCCACACAAGTTTCAGCAAGGAGGGGGGAGGGTGGGGGGAAGGTGGCGGTTGGTTACCGGATAGCACTCAGGGAGGGCAATCGTGTTTTTTCTCTCGTTCCTCCCTCATCCTGCAAGTGGGAGTTGCTTACGCCAGTTCTCTATCGTCATTGTGGCTGACAGAACTGACTCAGCACGGGGCTCTGTGAATCGAAACTGGTAGCTTTCTGTTCTATCTCTGAGTTGGCCCCAAAGAGAAAAGATATGGAGGCGTCACACTCTTGGGATTCTTGCAATCACGATGAAAAGTTCAGTTGGGAGGTGTTGCTCGTACAATCTAAGATGGAAAACCCTTAAACCCGCAGAAACACTCCACTGCCGTCACTGCGCATCACATGACCCTTTCTCCGATACATGACACTTTCTGAGTTTGTAGGCTTCGGCTTCACCCTTCTCTCCCGAACCGAGCTCAGAGTTTGACATCGCTGAGAGATGCACTTATTAATCCAGAGTGCTTCACTTATTAATCCAGAGTGCTTCAGTCATGAAGTCATTTCAGCTGCGTGTTGACTCACCTCCAACCTACTTCCAGCAACTGGTCAGTGATCACATCCCTAACCAGCCCTCAGTCAACTAATATCATTTGTACAATATGAGGTTACATTCATGAGCTTATCAGTCAAATGTAAGCCTCGTGGCTTCTACGAATGACAAGATAAGTGTGTACCTGTCAGGCAGGGAGGAAGTGGTCGAGCAAGGGAACCGTAGTTTACTAAAGCAGTCGAAACACTTGTCAAGAGGAAGAAGGAGGCTTATGTAAAGATGAGACATGAAGGTTCAGTTAGGGCACTCGAGAGTTACAAGTTAGCTAGGAAGGATCTAAAGAGAGAGCTAAGAAGAGCCAGGAGGGGACATGAGAAGTCTTTGTCAGGTAGGATCAAGGATAACCCTAAAGCTTTCTATAGATATGTCAGGAATAAACAAATGACTAGGGTAAGAGTAGGGCCAGTCAAGGACAGTAGTGGGAAGTTGTGCTTGGAGTCCGAGGAGGTAGGAAAGGTGCTAAATGAATATTTTTTGTCAGTATTCACACAGGAAAAAGACAATGTTGTCGAGGAGAATACTGAGATTCAGGCTACTAGACTAGAAGGGCTTGAGGTTAATAAGGAGGAGGTGTTAGCAATTCCGGAAAGTGTGAAAATAGATAAGTCCCCTGGGCCGGATGGGATTTATCCTAGGCTTCTCTGGGAAGCTAGGGAGGAGATTGCTGAGCCTTTGGCTTTGATCTTTAAGTCATCTTTGTATACAGGAATACTGTCAGAAGACTGGAGGATAGCAAATGTTGTCCCCTTGTTCAAGAAGGGGAGTAGAGACAACCCCAGTAACTATGGACCAGTGAGCCTTACTTCTGGTGTGGGCAAAATCTTGGAAAGGTTTAGAAGAGATAGGATGTACAATTATCTAGAAAGGAATAATTTGATTAGAGATAGTCAACACGGTTTTATGAAGGGTAGGTCATGCCTCACAAACCTTATTGAGTTCTTTGAGAAGGTGACCAAACAGGTGGATGAGGGTAAAGCAGTTGATGTGGTGCATATGGATTTCAGTAAAGCGTTTGATAAGGTTCCCCACGGTAGGCTACTGCAGAAAATACAGAGGCATGGGATTCAGGGTGATTTAGCAGTTTGGATCAGAAATTGGCTAGCTGGAAGAAGACAAAGGGTGGTGGTTGATGGGAAATGTTCAGACTGGAGTCCAGTTACGAGTGGTGTACCATAATGATCTGTTTTGGGGCCACTGCTGTTTATCATTTTTATAAATGATCTGGAGGAGGGTGTAGAAGGATGGGTGAGTAAATTTGCAGATGACACTAAAGTCGGTGGAGTTGTGGACAGTGCGGACGGATGTTACAAGTTACAGAGGGACATAGATAAGCTGCAGCGCTGGGCTGAGAGGAAATGGAGTTTAATGCAGAAAAGTGTGAGGTGATTCATTTTGGAAGGAATAACAGGAAGACAGAGTACTCGGCTAATGGTAAGATTCTTGGCAGTGTGGATGAGCAGAGAGATCTCGGTGTCCATGTACATAGGTCCCTGAAAGTTGCCACCCAGGTTGTTAGGGTTGTTAAGAAGGCGTACCGTGTGTTAGCTTTTATTGGTAGAGGGATTGAGTTTCGGAGCCATGAGGTCATGTTGCAGCTGTACAAAGCTCTGGTGCGGCCACATTTGGAGTATTGCGTGCAATTCTGGTCGCCGCATTATACGAAGGATGCGGAAGCATTGGAAAGGGTGTAGAGGAGATTTACCAGAATGTTGCCTGGTATGGAGGGAAGATCTAATGAGGAAAGGCTGAGGGACTTGAGGCTGTTTTCGTTAGAGAGAAGAAGGTTAAGAGGTGACTTAATTGAGGCATACAAGATGATCAGAGGATTGGATAGGGTGGACAGTGAGAGCCTTTTTCCTCGGATGGTGATGTCTAGCACGAGGGGACATAGCTTTACATTGAAGGGAGATAGATATAAGACAGATGTCAGAGGTAGGTTCTTTACTCAGAGAGTAGTAAGGGCGTGGAATGCCCTGCCTGCAACAATAGTGGACTCACCAACACTAAGGGCATTCAAATGGTCATTGGATAGACATATGGATGATAAGGGAATAGTGTAGATGGGCTTTAGAGTGGTTTCACAGGTCGGCGCAACATCGAGGGCCGAAGGGCCTGTACTGCGCTGTAATGTTCTATGTTCTATGTTCACACAACTCCAGTCACAGTAATATGTGGGATGACTCTCCCAGCACATAACCTTATTTTTGACAACTTGGATTCTGACCACTCTACTTAATTCGGAAATTTTGAATCAGGTACTGCTATCCCAGGATCAAAATGAGAATCCCTCACACCATCGTGCTGTTTATTTTGTATGACAATTGCAAATGAGGGATGTTTTTTGGACAAAATTAGTTCATCCATGCAGAAGGACACAGTGCCCAATGCAGCTAATCTGCTCATCTGGGGCAGCACGGTGGCGCAGAGGTTAACACTGTGCCTCACGGCGCCGAGGTCCCAGGTTCAATCCCGGCTCTGGTTCACTCTCCGTGGGGAGTTTGCACATTCTCCCCGTGTTTGCGTCGGTTTCGCCCCCACAACCCAAAGATATGCAGGGTAGGTGGATTGGCCACGTTAAATTGCCCCTTAATTGGACAAAGTGAATTAGGTACTGTAAATTTTTTAAAAAGAAATGTTAGTTGGACTGAGGTGGAGCCAGGAGGAAAGAAGTACATCATGAGATGTGAGGAGGGGCAGGCAGGTCAGAGGCCTCCTCATGGGTCTTACCCTGGGCTTAGTCCAGAGTGGTCATCGGTCACGGTTGGACCTGGCTCATGAGGGCCTCTCCTATGTGGTCTTATCTGTGCCCGGGTGGTCCTCCAGAGAGTGTGTGTTGTCCACTAGTAGGCCTGAGGCCTTTCACGACTGGAAGGGCCTGGAGTGTCTCATATGCACCAGAAACAATATAGTAATTTAGTTTTATAATTATCCCTTTTTTTCCGAGTTTTGCCGAAGCAATTTTATTAATTGTGTCCATTTTAAAGAAAAAAGGGGGTGAGAGGGGAAACATTTAAAATTGGGTACAGTTGATGACCTAATGTTTCCTTATCGGCTGTTGGAAAAATAACAGATAAATGCCAGAGTTATCTGAACTGTGTAACAGGAGTTATCCATGTTTCAGTGTTTCTGGGTATGGAAGAAAATAGAGCCAAAGCATTGGACTGTAACACAATGGTAAATTGGAGCCAGCAGGCTCTAAAACAAATAATATAGCCTGCAGATAAGAAGGCAGCTTACAAAAACAATGCACTGAAGGAGGAAAATGTCATCAATGAATCATCAAATGATAGGCGATGAGCTTGAATCATCTTTGAAGGGACCTGCATATTTTAAACTTGATTGTGCATGACCATAGTTTTCCTGAACAAAAATGGTGACACATAGCTATTGGGCCATCCGTGGAATTAAATAAATCGACAGTACGGGTATGTCTATATTTAGTTCCTCCCCTTTAACAGGCAGCAGGCTGAAAATAGAGCTGACGCTAATTGGCCTCAGAACATCCAGCTGCAGCAGGAAGAGCTGACTGGATTCTCAGCCTTGCTTGGCACTCCGCTGAATCGGAGAATGGAGATGGGGTGCCACTGGAGAAAATCCTTCAGATGGGTCAGAGCAAAGATAGGTTTGGAAGACTCTGATGCAGATTGACCGAGGAAGTTATCGGAAGCAGAAATGGGAAGGAGCATTGTACGAGCCCAACTTTGGAAACATTGACATCCATGAGTTGCTCACGCTTACCATCAGACATGAGGCTGGAGGCTGCCGGATGGAGGTGACCCAGACACAAGGGTGGAGGGAGCGCACCGGATGGAGTTGACCCGAAGTGAGTTTGTGACAGAGGAGTGCGGAACTGTGGTTGCCCTCCCGGAAGATTTGGTTGCGGTGTGTGCTACCTGAGAAGATCAAGTCAGACTTAATTGGTGGTGGGGCGTTGGTGAAATGACTACTGCCTGTTGTGGTATTATCATAACCGTCAGCATTACAAGGGTTAATGTAGTACCATGAATAGCCACGAGAGGACGCTGCAAATACTACCACATGAAGCAATGATGCTAGACCTTAGGGGAGGAGTGTAAGCAGGAGATAGCTAGTGAAGGTCATAATAGCAGTTAGTGTGAGAAGGTTAAATTATAGTTATACAAGTTAGTGACATTAGCAGTAGATGAGTGTAGTTGGATGTTATTGATCAATTCTGTATTCTAAAAGGACTGAGTGTTGAAACTACAGTTAAATAAAATCATAGCTTTGTTTGAATAGAAGTTATTCTGTGGTCTTTGCGGAACACTACACCAACCACATAAGCAAGACAAAGAACACCACACCTGTGGTTCCAGGTTAAGTCCACTGAGACACAAGAGAGAAAAATGTCACCCTGGAGCAGCAGGATCGATTTATCTATTTGCTCGGGGGATGTGGGCATCACTGGCAAGGCGGGCAAGTTTTGCCCATCCCTAAATGCCCTTGAACAGAGTGGCTTGCTGGGCATTTCAATGGGTATTGCTGTGGGTCTGGAGTCACATGTAAGGGTGATAGATTTCCTTCCCTAAAGGACATAAATGAACCATATGCTATGTCCCCTCGTGCTAGACGAGGTTCTAGCACGAGGGGACATAGCTTTAAATTGAGGGGAGATAGATATAGGACAGATGTCAGAGGTAGGTTCTTTACTCAGAGAGTAGTAAGGGCGTGGAATGCCCTGCCTGCAACAGTAGTGGACTCGCCAACACTAAGGGCATTCAAATGGTCATTGGATAGACATATGGACGATAAGGGAATAGGGCTTTAGAGTGGTTTCACAGGTTGGCGCAACATCGAGGGCCGAAGGGCCTGTACTGCGCTGTAATGTTCTATGTTCTATATGTTTTTTCACGACAATGGTTTCATAGTCATCATTAGACTTTTAATTCCAGGTTTTTATTGAATTCAAATTTCACCATCTTCCAGGGTGGGATTTGAACCAGGATCTCGAGAGCATTCCCCTGGGTCCCTGGATTACTAGTCCAGTGACATTACCACTACACCACCATCCCCTTATAATCAGGTTTGGCATACATCTACCTTACAGACAAGAAGAATTCCACATGACAGGGTGCAACAATAAGAAAACTGAGCATTTCTGACCCTTGACATCTTGGATTTTGATAAGTGCAACAATTACCTCAATTTATTCACTTTTAAAATCCTTACTAAGGGATAACTAAGCACATTTATCCCGATCCATCTAAAATCTGCCAGAATTCCCAACAATGTTCTTTTAAGATTTTTTTTTAGAGTACCCAATACCTTTTTTCCAATTAAGGGGCAATTTAGCGTCACCAATCCACCTAGCCTGCACATCTTTGGGTTGTGGGGGTGAAACCCACGCAGACTCGGTGAGAATGTGCAAACACCACACGGACAGTGACCCGGGGCCGGGATCGAACCTGGGACCTCGGCACCGTGAGGCAGCAGTGCTAACCCACTGCGCCACCGTGCTGCCCTCCAACAATGTTCTTGATGCAATGCAACAAATTCTCATAATGAAGGGTCAGTGTAGCACAATATGTCTTGACCTTCCCTTTCAGGAACGTGTAACGTTTGAACATTTAAGGAATATTTGGTAACTGATGCCCCAAATTTTTACAGCATCAAAGAGCAGATGTTATTCACATGACATGCTGTTTTGAGCGTGTAATGCTATTACATAACAGTACAGAATGCAAGTCCTTGTTGTCCATTCCGAACTGAGTTATGCAATCTCCCACTGCTTGGGATAATGCAGAAATATTACACAGTCTGGGGGAGATTGATAGGCCACGATTAATCTGAGCATGGGATAAACTTAAGTACTGAGATGTATTTCAACACGTTACAGTGGAGGAATGCTTTTGAATACAATGTGCTGAGGTATGGATACAGGATCTACTGTGTCATTCAAGCTGCCTCATCGAGGTTGTGCAGAGGTAGAGATATCTGAAGATGCAGGAAGGATGTTCCCGATGGTGGGGGATGTCCAGAACCAAGGGTCACAGCCTGGCGATATGGAGTGGACCATTTATTTAATAAGTTTAGAGTACCCAATTCATTTTTTCCAATTAAGGGCCAATTCAGTGTGGCCAATCCACCTAGCCTGCACATCTTTGGGTTGTGAGGGCGAAACTCGGGGAGATTGTGCAAACCCCAGATGGACAGTGACTCAGGGCCGGGATCGAACCTGGGACCTCGGCGCCGCGAGGCAGCAGGGCTAACGCACTGCGCCACCATGCTGCCCTAGAGTGGACCACTTATGACTGAGATGAGGAGAAATTGCTTCACCCAGAGGGTGGTTCGCCTGTGGAATTCACAACCGCAAAAAACAATTGAGGCCAAAACGTGGATATAACACTTGGGGCGACATGGGTAGTGGGGGGTGGGGGAGGACGGCGGGATTAAGCTATTGAGTTAGATGATCAGCCATAATTATAATAAATGGTGGAGCGGGCTAGAAGGGCCAAATGACCTCCTCCTGCTCCTATTTTCTATGCTTCTATGATGTCTATCCATTCTCTTGATTGAGAGAAATGATATGGGGACACCTAAAGTAGGCAATAAAGTGAAATTGACAATATAACTCCCAATAAATCCCTGGCTGTTTCCTTTTAATGAACGGTTCTTTCAGTTTTCCTGTTTTCTTGTTCATTGACTAAACAAGGCTAAAAGAACACCCGAGGCAGAGCGAAAACATTTAGTGAACCTTTTTAAAGGGTATATTCATACTCATTTGTTTCCTCCTTTGGAGAGTCTTGTGGAGATGGGAGAAGGACTCCCAGGCTGATTATCAGCCCCATGAACACACCTGGTCAACAAGTCCTGGCAGGGACTTGAACCTACAAGACCTCCCAGTTATTTATGAGTAGCAAACCCAGGAAAATCCTATATTTGATTCCCAGTCTATGTGGAGTTGGTTAAACTCATAATGACTCCTAATTGGATTCAATGGCCTTTAGTTAGGGAGGGGACAATCGGCTCAGCTTCCTGCTCTTGATGTAATCCAACAGGTTGCATGCGTGTGGACAGGATGAGGACAGGACAGATATACACTGTTAGTCATTGCTCTATAGCTGAGGTTACTTGGGTTAGGTACCCCAGCAAGATGCTCATCACCATTTTAACTGTGGTCCGGGCCCAATTTTAACTCTGAGCGAGCGAGTCAGTGTAGTTTGCATAGAATCCCCACAGTCAGGGCAGCACGGTGGTGCAAGTGGTTAGCACTGCTGCCTCATGGCGCCGAGGTCCCAGGTTCGATCCCGGCTCTGGGTCACTGTCCGTGTGGAGTTTGCACATTCCCCCTGTGTCTGCATGGATTTCGCCCCCACAACCCAAAGGGTAGGTGGATTGGCCACGCTAAATTGCCCCTTAATTGGAAAAATTGTGCAGAAGGAGGCCATCTGGCCCATCGAGTCTGCACTGACCCTCTGACAGTGCACCCTAGGTAGGCCCACACCCCGCCCTATCCCCGTAACCCCATCCAGCCTGCACATTTCTCGACACTAAGGGGAAATGTAGCGTGGCCAAGCCACCTAACCTGCACACCTTTGGACTGCGGGAGGAAACCGGAGCATCCGGAGGAAACCCACGCAGACACTGGGAGAACGTGCAAACTCCACACAGACAGTCACCCGAGGCTGGAATTGAACCCTGGCGCTGTGAGGCAGCGGTGCTGACCGCTGTGCCACCGTGCCGCCCTTTTCAATGGGTTAAAATCTCACCCGATGTCTTCAGCGGAGAACGAGGGGGATAAAATAATGGCCGTGAAATTGAGGAAGGCTTTTGAAAAAAAAAACCTTGAAGCAAATTTGAAACAAACTGACACACATAAACAATGTACACTCATTTCAAAGCCTGTAAAAGGCATTTTGTTTTAATCACGATGACAGGAAGCCAATATGGCGTGGGCAAAATCTGGGCCTGATAAAAAAAATGCCAACCAGTTAAAAGGCACAAAGGCCTCCACAGGAAGAGGGAGTGAGTGGGTAACTATTAAACAAAGTTGGTCAGTGGGAAAGAGAGCTTTAAAAAAAAAGAGCATATGAGCAATCTGCCCTCATTTCCACTTTATGTTGAAATTCTGGTCAACATAAACAGCGCCCATCTGGCAACCTCTGCATCGCAGGACGCCCACATTATCACAGCACCAGAGCTCTGAATGAGCAGGAGGTGCGGTCCCCCCCCCGCCCCCCCCCCCCCCCGGAGTGTGCTGGCCGTGTGATTTACTAGGCCTTGTGTTTACTGGAATGCTTCAAATTCTAGCACACATCCACCCACCATTTCGCTCTTCCGCCAGAACTGGGTTTTTAAACAAGGGCAGCGGTGAGCTGTTACTGGTGATGCGAGCCTGCCGTCATAGCATTGTATCCAGTGAGTGCGCCACTTTCAATCCGCAGTGGTTGAATTAGCTTTCTGGACTTTGAATGTCGGTGTGGATGTGAGATGGTCTCTCAGTGGCCATGAAGACCCAAGCAGGAAGAAGGGGGCAGGAATAACGAGGGGAGTGTTTGCCTTTGCTTAGCATCAATTGTGTCGCTCTTCAACGTCCAAAGAGCTTTCTGCCCCAATAAAGCCGATCAGGAACAATGGGCGAAATTCTCCGGTATCGGCGCGATGTCCGCCGACCGGCGCCAAAAACGGCGCAAATCAGTCCGGCATCGCGCCGCACCAAAGGTGCGGAATCCTCAGCATCTTCGGGGGCCGAGCCCTAACCTTGAGGGGCTAGGCCCGAGCCGGACTGATTTCCGCCCCGCCAGCTGGGGGAAAAGGCCTTTGTTGCCCCGCCAGCTGGCACGGAAATGACATTGCCGGGCGGCGCATGCGCGGTCGCGCTAGCGGCCGCTCACGGCATCCCCGCGCATGCGCTGTGGAGGGAGTCTCTTCCGCCTCCGCCATGGTGGAGACCGTGGCGAACGCGGAAGGAAAAGAGTGCCCCCACGGCACAGGCCCGCCCGCGGATCGGTGAGCCCCGATAGCGGGCCAGGCCACCGTGGGGGCATCCCCCGGGGCCAGATCGCCCTGCGCCCCCCCAGGACCCCGGAGCCTGCCCGCGCCGCCTTGTCCCGCCGGTAAGAGAGGTTGTTCAATCCACGCCGGCGGGACAGGCATTCTTGCAGCGGGACTTCGGCCCATGTGGGCCGGAGAATCGCTGGGGGGGGGGGGGGGGGGGGGGGCGCCAACCGGTGCGGCGCAATTCCCGCCCCCACCGAATCTCCAGTGCCGGAGAATTCGGCAACCGGCGGGGGCGGGATTCATGCCAGCCCCCGGCGATTCTCCGACCCGGCGAATGGTCGGAGAATCTCGCCCAATGCTTCCGATTATAAATGTAATGAAAAATAACAACGCAGTAAATCATTCAACATGAACGTGTCACTGACCGAGATTTCGCCCCTGAGACTTTGTTGAGATCGTGTCAAACTTGACCAGGCATTATTTCTCTGAGGAGATGAATAGTGAGTGAGAGTTTTGGTGACAATGATAAGTTCCTGAGCACCTCCAAGTGATCAGTGCTGGAAGGTGAAAGTTCCATCGCAAGTTCCTAACTGGTCCATCTGGCTGAGGGTGTGGGTGGGGTGCTGAATCTCCATCACTGAGGCTTCGGAGCTGGTCAGCAAACCATTGCCTTTCACTTACACATTGCTTGGAGACTTCACAAAAGAGGTGGAAATAACAGGACATAAAAATGAAATGATGCCCCTGATATCACTGGGTCTGGCGAGGTTGCAATCTCTGACCGCTAACCCACGGGGAAGGCAGTAATTTATTGGGCAGAGCCTGGCTATGTCAATAACCAATTTGACTTGCTTTAGGATTTGCTGGTGGGAGAGACTAGTGGAGCACTGATATGTCTTCAGGCAGCTCCTTCTGGCTCAAGGCAAGATGTATGAGGAACGTCTTGAACCCCTCTGGCAATTCTGCCCATTACGCCTAAGTTAGGCTGAGAGCTTCCATGGGTCCCATTGAGGCAATGCAAATAGACTCAGTCGGAGGAGCAGGAGGACTCCCTTGCTGGGGTGTTTTACGCTGACCTGACAGGCTAGATGGTGCCTTGGTGCAACGGCATCTCTGACGGTTCAGCATTTCTTTGCTCAGTAGTGCATAGGAGTGTCAGTTTGGATCTTGTGCGCGAGGTCTGTAAGGGAGCCAGAAGGTAAGAGAAACAGGGGGAGCGGAAAGTCTGGCTCGCATGTATTCCAAGCCATAAATTCCAACTGTACATGACTGTAATGTAGCAATTCACTTTTGTGGTTAATGGTGTCCTATGAACCATTCCTTAATGTGACTATCCATCATCATCTCGTCTGTGGATGTGCAGTAGGGAGTGTACCTGTCATTCCTGTCTTCATACAAAATATGCAGTTTGCAAAGCCTTTTGGAGGGAAGGGCTGAAAAGTGAGAATCTTCTGTAACAGGGCTACATGTTGGTGATACATTTCAGAAAGACTGCTTTCAGTCATTGTGGTTTCAGTTGAAACTGGATGATGGCCTCTTAACATTGCATTAAAAATGTTTTGCACAAACAAAATGGGTACTTAGCAGCCTCATCGCAAGGACTGACTAATTTATTTTGCCCGAGGCAGTCAAATTCTTCTCTTACCATATGAGGTTTTGGGGATCTGAGTACCGTCAAGCTGCTCCAATATTCACCAGTCTAATCTCTGCGTGAAGTTGGCAGCGGCTCTATGTTGCTGGCACTGGGCAAAGGTCTGGCAGCAAACAAGTACTGGCAGGTGGAAGTGACACAAGACAAAGGGATTCGTCCTTTCCCATCACATCTGCACTGCTTCAGAACAGCTTCATTCTTTCGCGAAGAAGCAAGGGACTTGAGTTTATGTATTGCTTTTCACAAGCTCAGGATGTCACAAAGCATTTTACTGCCAACAAGATACTTTGGAAGGGAGCTCACTGTTATCATGTCGCAAACACACCTCTCAATTTGCACACAGCAAGCTCCCACACACATGTGATAACTCGGCTTAGTGATGTTGTTTGAGGGATACATAGTGGCCACGTCACTGGGGTAAACTCCCCAAGCTTTTTGTCGAATACAGCTGGGGTATCTTTAAGATCCTGAGGCAGCTGGCTGGGCCTCAGTTAAATGCCTCATTTGACAGACGGCGTCTCTGGCAGTGCAGCATTCCCTCAGCGCTGCACCGGGATGTCAGGCTGGATTAAGTGCTCATGAATCTGGAAGGTTCTTGAACCCATCACTATTCCAGCTTAGAGGTGAAAGTGTCACCATGGATACTCCACCCAGGAATAGCAAAGATGGAAAGTTATCTTTAATTAAAAATTTTTTTTTAGGGTACCCAATTAATTTTTTTCCAATGAAGGGGAAATTTAGTGTGGCCCCACCTACCCTGCATATCTTTGGGTTTGTGGGGGCAAAACCCATGCAGACATGGGGAGAATGTGCAAACTCCACACGGACAGTGACCCAGAGCTGGGATCGAACCTGGGACCTCAGCGCCGTGAGGCAGCAGGGCTAATCCACTGCGCCACCGTGCTGCCTGATGGAAAGTTATCTTGCTCTTTTTACAATGGGTCAGGAGTGTGGGTGGTGGGGTGCGGGTCAAGTTTTAACATGGGTGGTAAACTGATTAAACAAAGCGTTCACCCACTTTGGTACCCATCTAATTTTCGCTTCAGTAGGATGAAAATCAGGAAAGTGCTATGTTAGTTGGCAATTCATTCTGAAGGTTTCCTAAGTAGAGAAGAGAAAAAATGAAGTGCAGTGCCCAGTAGAGTTAGAGACAGAGGAGCATAGGAATATCGGAACATGAATAGTCCATGCACTCTCTTCAGCCTGTTCAGACAGCCAATTAAAACACAGTTAACATATTGACTCCCCATGGTTCTCTAAGCATTGCCGAGCAAAGATATATCTGTCTCAGAATTCAAATCTTCAATTGATCTAACCTCCTTGCCGGAAAAGATTGACATCAAGAGCATTCAGCAGCTTTCATTTACACTTATTTGACATCAATGGCACTCTAAAGCAATCATTTAGCGATCATTTGACAATAAATTACACTCAAAAGCAATCATTTTGCTATCATCGAACAAATACTGTAACTGACATCAATGTCCTCAATTGTCCCAAACTGCAGCGCTCAAACATTTTCAACTAGTAGCATCACTGAAGCAAAAATGTTCATAAAGTCTATTTTCCTAATTCTGAATTTCGATCGCCGCAAACATCATAAAGCTGAACTAACTTCAGAAAAAACAGATACTGTTCTGATTAGGTACTTTTATGATTTTCTTTCTAAACTATAACTCAGGCAGTGCAACCTTGCCCCCCCCCCCCCCACTCCTACGTTCACACATGGCCTCCCCACCCCTTCTGGTTTGCATCAATACTCTCTCCATCAGGGCAGCACGGTGGCGCAGTGGTTAGCACTGCTGCCTCACGGCACCGAGGTCCCAGGATCGATCCCGCCTCTGGGTCACTGTCCGTGTGGAGTTTGCACATTCTCCCCGTGTCTGCGTGTGTCTGATCCCCACAACCCAAAGATGTGCAGGGTAGGTGGATTGGCCACGCTAAATTGCCCCTTAATTGGAAAAAACTGAATTGGGTACTCTAAATGTATTTTTTTTTTAACTCCCTCCGTCAACTTCCTCCCCCACCCCCCACCCGCCCTCTGCCCCTCCAAACTTTCAAAAGTCAAACATTTCAGGGAGGGTGAGCCAACATAAGGCAGTCATTACGTCTCAAGACCAAAGGTTTGGTCAAAGAGCTGGTGTGGGTCTTAAAAATTCAGGGAACGTCACGGCCACTATCCCCACAATGCAGGCACCTGACGCATATTTAACGCTGACATCGGTATCCTGAAGCCTGTGGGAAAAATCCCCTCCTGGATGTCTAAAATTGTGGGTGGGATTTTCCGGTTTTGCCAGTGGTGGGCCCCGCAGCTCACAGGACTGAAAATCCCAGCAGGAAGATCATTCAGTTTTTCGCATTTACTGTGATAAGTGTAAAATATCCAAATCAGAGGAAATGGTCATTTCCTACCCCCAGATTTCAGCAGTTCTTTTTCTCCCACCCCCAAACTCATTCTCTCTCTCCCATTCTCTTTTCCCTCCCTGCCCTCTTAATCCCCTCACTCCCCCCCACCATCACAGCTATTTAGGGTAAGGTCCAGATTGTGCTTCCTGATGTCATTCATGCTTGCCCTAGCTCAAATAAATAAATAAAAATTTAGGGTACCCAATTTTTTTTCCATGTAAGGGGCAATTTAGCGTGGCCAATCCACCTCCCCTGCACATCTTTGGATTGTGGGGGCGAAACCCGCGCAGACACAGGGAGTATGCGCAAACTCCACACGGACAGTGACCCAGGGCCGGGATCGAACCTGGGACCTCGGCGCCGTGAGGCAGCAGTGCTAACCCACTGCACCACCGTGCTGCCCCTCCCTAGCTCTAATTTTAAGTTTATGCCTCCTCGACTCTCCCACCAGAGCTGCTCCCCATTATGTCATCAATTTAAAGCCAGCACCAAATATGTGAATGTTGCACTATCCATTGTACAGCGATATGTCAATCAACAGAGATGAGGGGCAAAAAACGGCGCAAATCCGACTTGCGGGACGTCGGAAAAATGGGTCAATAGTCTCCGGCCCGAAATGGGCTAGCAGTGACGTAACGGGATTCGCGCTTGCGCAGTGGTTCACGCCGTGCAGCGTCATACGCGCCGCACGGCGTGACGGCTCATAAGGCCGCGCTGCTCCCCCCCACCCGGCCGGAACACCCGACCGCAACACCCGACTGGATGGCTGGCCGTCGCTCAGCCCCGAGGTTCGAGTCACGCGATGTGGAGGCGCTCCTGGACGTGGTGGAGCAGAGGAGGGATGCCCTGTATCCCGGGCACGGCCGCAGAGTTGCCCCACGCCACAGCCGGCGTCTGTGGAGGGAAGTGGCAGAGGCCGTCAGCGCTGTGGCCCTGACACCACGGACAGGCACCCAGTGCCACAAGAAGGTGAACGACCTCGTCAGAGCAGGCAGGGTGAGCCTCCCCATATCCCCCCTCCCCCATATCCCCCCTCCCCCATATCCCCCCTCCCCCATATCCCCCCTCCCCCATATCCCCCATATACCCCCCTCCCCCATATCCCCAAGTGAATCCAGCCCTAACCTTAACCTCTGCAATGCATGCGCAACCGATGGCGTGCATTCATGTACCTGCCTAACACTGTTGCCTTTTACCCCTGCCCCCCCACCCACAGGAGAAGCGCGCACACAACAATAGGGAGCATGTGAGGACTGGAGGAGGGCCCGCTGATGAGAGGCCACTGACCGTACACGAGGAAAGGGCCCTGGAACTGGCTGGCGGACCTGAGGACCGGGAGGTTGCTGATGCAGAGGTCGGGGGCGTACTAGCGAGTGAGCCACCGACAGCCTGTCCCCATATCCCCCCTCCCCTATATCCCCCTCCCCGTATCACCTGATCACTGCCTGATGTCTAACCATGCATGCTTCATTGTGTATCGCAGGACCAAACGTCCAGGCACCCATCCCCGCAGATGCAGACCGCCCGCAGGATGCCCCTCGGAGACCACGGGAGACGGAGAGACCCGCACCCTCCAGCATGCGACGCCCGCAGGATGCCCCTCGCACACCACGGGAGACGGAGAGACCCGGACCCTCCAGCATGCGAAGCCCGCAGGATGCCCCTCGCACACCACGGGAGACGGAGAGACCCGCAACCTCCAGCATGCGACGCCCGCAGGATGCCCCTCGGAGACCACGGGAGACGGAGAGACCCGCACCCTCCAGCATGCGACGCCCGCAGGATGCCCGTCGGAGACCACGGGAGACGGAGAGACCCGCACCCTCCAGCATGCGATGCCCGCAGGATGCCCCTCGGAGACCACGGGAGACGGAGAGACCCGCACCCTGCAGCATGCGACGCCCGCAGGATGCCCCTAGGAGACCACGGGAAACGGAGAGACCTGGAGCAACAGGGAGACGACACCCCCGTCACGTGCGGGAGCGACCACCCAGCGACGAGGGGGGCAGCCACCGGCCCCCGTCACATCCGAGCCAGGACAGCACTACCCAGGACACCACTACCCAGGACACCACTACCCGGGACACCCCTACCCGGGACAGCACTACCCAGGACACCCCTACCCGGGACAGCACTACCCAGGAAGACGAAATACCGGACAGTGACTCAGAGTGGATGGGTGGAGACGAACCCCCACCCCAAAGTGCCATGGACTCAGAGTGGGACGAAGAGCACGACACAACGCCACTGCTGTCACCAACACCCTCCACCATCGCAGAAACACTCACCACGGTTGGGCACTTTAGTGATGAGGCGTCTGGTACACTCACTGGTGCGCACAACACAGCCGTCCCGGTACAGCAGGTGGAGGTAGGAGCAGCAGAGGGACCGGGGCGGTCGGAGGGCAGCCCAGCCCAAGCGAACTGCCGCCCAGATGGATCCCGGGTTCCTGCAGTTACCACACCCACACATAGATCCGATGCAACCACCGACCCGGAGACGAGCGAAGAGGATGACGGGCGGCTTGCGGCGGCTGCGGTCGCAGGTGGAGGAGTCCACCCGCGTCCAGGAGCTGGGAGTGGTGCCAATCATGCGTGCCACCCAGGCTGACACCGCACGGGTGGCGTCCGCGGTGGAGGCAATGGGTGCGACGGTGTCAGACATGGGGAACGGTTTGCGAGGCCTGGGGCCTTCCGTGCAGGCGGCGTCTGTGGCCCAGGAAATGGCTGCCCTCTCACAGGAGGCCATGAGCCAGTGCCAGCGCCAGATGGCAGAGGCGCTCAACGCCATAGCCCAGTCTCAGCAGGCCATGGCCCAGTCTCTGCAGGCCATGGCCCAGTCTCAGCAGGCCATGGCCCAGTCTCAGCAGGCCATGGCCCAGTCTCTGCAGGCCATCGCTGAGGGCATCGGCGCCAGTGGCCATGTGCGAGCCGGCGTCGCACTGTCACAGACAGGGTTTGCCAACCCCCTGGGCTCCATGGCTGCAAACCTGCAGGCCCCTGTCGATACCAGCACGGGCCTCCAGGACTGGCAGCGCCAGATGTCGGGGGGGCGTTGGATGGCCAGTCCGTTCGCATCCCCCACCCATGTAGAGGCCTGGGGGCCATCGGGCACCCCGAGGGAGGAGGAGGTGGTGTGGTCCGTCCCGGCTCCCTCTGTAGGGGAGGTCCCGGTACACCGCGACACCTCGGACTCCCCCCCTTCCGTCCCAGGTGCATCGGGTGGGCAACGGGCAGGACAGGCTGGCAGCTCGCCATCCCAGTCACCCGGGCCGCAGCCTGGCCCATCTCGGCCAGGACGCCCCAGGAAACGGCCGCCAAAGGGATCCAGTGTCAGAGGGCAGGAATCACAGGAGTCCACCTCCAGTTCTGCTGTACCGTCTGGGGAACCACGTCGACGTAGTCAAAGGGCCCGTAAGGCCAAACAATTAGACACTGAGTAAGTTGGCACGGGTGCAGGGCACAGATGAGTTTTAGGGGCTAGGGCACGTGCATGAACTCCTTTGGTTATTAAAGTCAATGTTACACCTACAGAAGCTGCCTTTGTGCTCTGTCCAAAGTGTGCGGGGGTGTCATGTACGTTGAGCGCAAGTGTGTGTGTGAGGGGTGGTCTTACCTCAGCCCCAGGTGAGTCTGCCCCCTTCCCCCTGGGCCGCCATCAACATCCCCCGGGCAGAGGACGGGACCGTGCGCTGCAGTGTCACAGCCGCATGCAGGGATGGTCCGGGTGGATGGTGGTACTGTGGCCATGGGTCAGACATAGTCCAACGATGTAGAGCCAGGAGCTCATCGCAGGGCGGGTTGTCATCATCCTCCATGGCCTGCGATAGACACGCGTCCACCCGCAACTGTGTGAGCCCGGCCCGTTGTGCCGCAGGTGGATCGGCAATGGGGGGGGCTGTTGTGCATGCGGGTGGGGTGTGTGGGGTTGGGGAGGGGGGTGAGGGTGCTGGGTGGGTGGATGGGTGGGGGGTGTGGGTGGTCGGCTGTTGCCATGGTGTGCGGTCTGTGGCCATACTACCCGATTCCCACGCCCATCTAGTCAGTGAAGCGGGCGTCTATCAGTCTGTCCCGTGCCCGCTGGGCCAGCCGGTAAAGGTGGACAGCCACCCGCCTGTGTCTACCCCGTCTGCCCTGACCATTGCCCCCATCCCCCTCATCTGGGGAGGACTGGGCCTCTTCCTGCTGCTCCTCCACTCCGCCCTCCTCTGCCTGCGGCACATCGCCCCTCTGCTGGGCTATGTTGTGCAGGTCGCAGCACACCACAATGATGCGGCCGACCCTATCTGACCAATACTGGAGGGCGCCCCCAGAGAGGTCCAGGCACCTGAAACGCATCTTCAGCACGCCAAAGCACCTCTCGATCACTCCCCTTGTCGCTACATGGGCATCATTGTAGCGGTTCTCCGCCTCATTGCGTGGCCTCCGTATAGGCGTCATCAGCCACGATCGCAATGGGTAGCCCCTGTCGCCCAGCAACCAGCCCCTCAGCCGGGGATGGCGTCCCTCGTACATGCCGGGGATGGATGACCGCGACAACACGAATGAGTCGTGTACACTGCCTGGGTGACGGGCGCAGACGTGCAGGATCATCATGCGGTGGTCGCAGACCACCTGTACGTTCATCGAATAGGTCCCCTTCCTATTAGTGAACACGGCCCTGTTATCTGCAGGTGGCCGCACGGCGACGTGCATCCCATCGATCGCGCCCTGGACCATGGGGAACCCGGCCACGGCAGAGAAGCCCACGGCCCGGGCATCTTGGCTGGCCCGGTCCACGAGGAAGCGGATGTAGCGGTGCGCCATTGCATATAGGGCATCTGTCACTGCCCGGATGCACCGGTGCACCGATGTCTGCGATATGCCGGACAGGTCCCCACTCGGTGCCTGGAATGACCCCGTTGCATAAAAGTTTAGGGCCACCGTAACCTTGACGGACACGGGGAGAGGGTGTCCCCCGCCAGTGCCACGCGGTGACAGGTGTGCCAGCAGGTGGCAGATGTGTGCCACGGTTTCCCAGCTCATCCGGAGTCTCCTCCTGCATTCCCGGTCCGTGAGGTCCTGGTATGACTGCCGGGGCCGGTACACACGGGGCGCCCTCGGGTGCCTCCGTTGCCGTGGGGCCGCGACGTCCTCCTCCCCCTCCTCGTCCTGTCGGTCAGGTGTCGCTCCAGCCTGGGCGGCTGCCGCCTGCCCCTCTGCGGCAGCCTGCGCCGCCTCTCTGGCACGCTCCTCCTCCTCCTCCTCCACCTCCTCCTCCTCCTCATCCAGGGCAACATAGACATGAGCGGCTGCCACCACGGCGGCCAACATCGCTGGATGATCTGAAAACATGACGGCCTGGTGGGGGGGAGGGGAACGACGACATGTCATCATTGCTCATATCCCCTCCTCCCCCCAGCCAGGTGACATGGACCGCATGGGTCCAACTGTTGGACGCTGGCACCTGGCCAGGTGGACCAACTCACTTGCCCTCCCATCCCCCCCCTCGGCACAGACCCCCCCTAACCCCCAACCTCCAACCCGCACGGAACCCCCCCAACCTCCACCTCAGCACGGACCCCCACCCCAACCTCCACCCCGGCACGGCACGGACCCCCCCCCCCAACCTCCACCCCAGCACGGAATCCCCCCCCCCAACCTCCACCCCGGCATGGCACGGACCCCCCCCCACAACCTCCACCCCAGCACGGACCCCCCCCCAACCTCCAGCCCGGCACGGACCCCCGCCAACCTCCACCCCAGCACGGACACCCCCCCAACCTCCACCCCAGCACGGACCCCCCCCAACCTCCACCTCAGCATGGACCCCCCCCCCAACCTCCACCCCAGCACGGACCCCCCCCAACCTCCACCCCGGCACGGACCCCCCCCAACCGCCACCCCAGCACGGACCCCCCCCCAACCTCCACCCCAGCACGGACCCCCCCCAACCTCCACCCCAGCACGGACCCCCCCCCAACCTCCACCCAAGCTCGGACCCCCCCCCAACCTCCACCCCGGCACGGCACGGACCCCCCCCCAACCTCCACCCCAGCACGGCACGGACCCCCCCCCAACCTCCACCCCAGCACGGCACGGACCCCCCCCCAACCTCCACCCCAGCACGGACCCCCCCCAACCTCCACCCCGGCACGGACCCCCTCCAACCTCCACCCCAGCACGGACACCCCCCCCAACCTCCACCCCGGCACGGCACAGACCCCCCCCAACCTCCACCCCAGCACGGACCCCCCCCCCAACCTCCACCCCGGCATGGCACGGACCCCCCCCCAACCTCCACCCCAGCACGGACCCCCCCCCAACTTCCACCCCAGCACGGACCCCCCCCCAACCTCCACCCCGGCACGGCACGGACCCCCCCCCCCAACCTCCACCCCAGCACGGACCTCCCCCCAACCTCCACCCCAGCACGGACCCCCCCCAACCTCCACCCCGGCATGGCACGGACCCCCCCAACCTCCACCCCAGCACGGACCCCCCCCAACCTCCACCCCAGCACGGACCCCCCCCAACCTCCACCCCAGCACGGACCCCCCCCAACCTCCACCCCGGCAAGGACCCCCCCCCCAACCTCCACCCCGGCACGGACCCCCCCCAACCTCCACCCCAGCACGGACCCCCCCCCCAACCTCCACCCCGGCACGGCACAGACCCCCCGCCCCAACCTCCACCCTGGCACGGCACGGACCCCCCCACAACCTCCACCCCGGCACGGACCCCCCCCCCAACCTCCACCACAGCACGGACCCCCCCCCAACCTCCACCCCGGCACGGCACGGACCCCCCCCAACCTCCACCCCAGCACGGACCCCCCCCCCCAACCTCAACCCCAGCACAGACCCCCCCCAACCTCCACCCCAGCACGGACCCCCCCCAACCTCCACCCCGGCACGGACCCCCCCCCAACCTCCACCCCGGCACGGACCCCCTCCCGGCACTCCCCCGGAGCCCAGCCTACACTAACCACCCCCCCCCCCCCGCCGCACACACACACACACAACCCGAGACACACCTCTCCTCACGCATTCAGACTGCGGCCACGCCATCGCCTGCCCAGAGCCAACCCCCCATGCCGTCACTCACCTCCACGGTGATTTCCCGGGAGGCCGTTCTCCCAAGCGGCGGGAACAGCGCGGTTGAGATCCGCGGGCCAATGGCCGGAGAATCGCCGGAGTCACCCAAAATGGCGATTCTCCGGCACCCCCGCTATTCTCAGGCCCGGATGGGCCGAACGGCCAGGCAAAAACGGCGGGTTCCCCCCGGCGCTGTCCACACCTGGTCGCTGCCGTCGTGAAAGGTGCGTGAACGCTGGGGGGTAGGCCTGCGGGGGGGGGGGGAGGGGGGATCCTGCACCGGGGGGGTATCTTAAATGTGGCATGGCCCGCGATCGGTGCCCACCAATCATCGGGCCGTCCTCTCCGAAGGAGGACCTCCTTAATTCCGCGACCGCGCAAGATCCGTCCGCCATCTTCTTGCGGGGCGGACGTCGAGAGGACGGCAACCACGCATGCGCGGGTTGGCGCCGGCCAACCCACGCATGCGCAGATGACGCCAGTTATGCGGCGCCGGCCGCGTCGGCTATGCGGCGCCGCCTTTACGCGGGCGACAAGGCCTGGCGCGTGTAGATGACGTGGCCCCGATCCTAGCCCATTGTCAGGGCCTGAATCAGTCGGGATCGGGGCCGTTTCGCGCTGTCGTGAACCTCGACGATGGTGCGGCCACTTCGGCGCGGGAGTGGAGAATCCCGCCCGTGAACTCAGGAGCAGTCATCGTCTCAACAAAATAATTTTGCGTCTCTGTCCCACATTTTCTCCCATTTCCATCACCACTGCATTGCCTCTAAATTCAAGTTTCTCTATGTCGCCATGTCTCCCAGACACAGTCACCATCTCTGCATCAAGTACGTCCTATGAGGGTGGTAATGGAGAGTGATGAAGCAAGATCTGTGCTTACATCCAGAAATTTGGTAATTAAGGGAATTCGGTGCGGTGAGGGAATTCGGTGCAGTGAGGGAATTCGGTGCACTGAGGGAACTCAGTGAGGGAACTCGGTGCAGTGAGGGAATTCGGTGCAGCGAGGGAATTTGGTGCAATGAGGAATTCGGTGCAGTGAGGGAATTCGGTGCAGTGAGGGAATTCGGTGCAGTGAGGGAATTCGGTGCAGTGAGGGCATTCGGTGCAGTGAGGGAATTCGGTGCAGTGAGGGAACTCGGAAAAGTAAGGGAATTCGGTGCAGTGAGGGAATTCGGTGCAGTGAGGGAATTCGGTGCAGTGAGGGAATTCGGTGCAGTGAGAGAATTAGGTGCAGTGAGGGAATTCGGTGCAGTGAGGGAATTCGGTGCAGTGAGGGAATTCGGTGCAGTGAGGGCATTTGGTGCAGTGAGGGAATTCGGTGCAGTGAAGGAATTCGGTGCAGGGAGGCAATTCGGTGCAGCGAGGGAATTCGGTGCAGCGAGGGAATTCGGTGCAGTGAGGAATTCAGTGCAGGGAGGGAATTCGGTGCAGCGAGGGAATTTGGTGCAATGAGGAATTCGGTGAAGTGAGGGAATTCGGTGCAGTGGGGGAATTCAGTGCAGTGGGGGAATTCGGTGCAGTGAGAGAATTAGGTGCAGTGGGGGAATTCGGTGCAGTAAGGGAATTCGGTGCAGTGAGGGAATTCGGTGCAGTGAGGGAATTCGGTGCAGTGAGGGAATTCGGTGCAGTGGGGGAATTCAGTGCAGTGGGGGAATTCGGTGCAGTGAGAGAATTAGGTGCAGTGGGGGAATTCAGTGCAGTGGGGGAATTCGGTGCAGTGAGAGAATTAGGTGCAGTGGGGGAATTCGGTGCAGTAAGGGAATTCGGTGCAGTGAGGGAATTCGGTGCAGTGAGGGAATTCGGTGCAGTGGGGGAATTCGGTGCAGTGAGGGAATTTGGTGCAGTGAGGGAATTCAGTGCAGTGAGGGAATTCGGTGCAGTGAGGAATTCAGTGCAGGGAGGGAATTCGGTGCAGCGAGGGAATTTGGTGCAATGAGGAATTCGGTGAAGTGAGGGAATTCGGTGCAGTGGGGGAATTCAGTGCAGTGGGGGAATTCGGTGCAGTGAGAGAATTAGGTGCAGTGGGGGAATTCGGTGCAGTAAGGGAATTCGGTGCAGTGAGGGAATTCGGTGCAGTGAGGGAATTCGGTGCAGTGAGGGAATTCGGTGCAGTGGGGGAATTCAGTGCAGTGGGGGAATTCGGTGCAGTGAGAGAATTAGGTGCAGTGGGGGAATTCAGTGCAGTGGGGGAATTCGGTGCAGTGAGAGAATTAGGTGCAGTGGGGGAATTCGGTGCAGTAAGGGAATTCGGTGCAGTGAGGGAATTCGGTGCAGTGAGGGAATTCGGTGCAGTGGGGGAATTTGGTGCAGTGAGGGAATTTGGTGCAGTGAGGGAATTCAGTGCAGTGAGGGAATTCGGTGCAGTGGGGGAATTCGGTGCAGTGAGGGAATTTGGTGCAGTGAGGGAATTCGGTGCAGTGAGGGAATTCGGTGCAGTGAGGGAATTTGGTGCTGTGGGGGAATTCGGTGCAGTGAGGGAATTTGGTGCAGTGAGGGAATTCGGTGCAGTGAGGGAATTCGGTGCAATGAGGGAATTCGGTGCAGTGAGGGAACTCAGAAAAGTAAGGGAACTCGGTGCAGTGAGGGAATTCGGTGCCGTGAGGGAATTCGGTGCAGTGAGGGAATTCGGTGCAGTGAGGGAATTTGGTGCAGTGAGGGAATTCGGTGCAGTGAGGGAATTCGGTGCAGGGAGGCAATTCGGTGCAGCGAGGGAATTCGGTACAGCGAGGGAATTCGGTGCAGTGAGGAATTCAGTGCAGGGAGGGAATTCGGTGCAGCGAGGGAATTTGGTGCAATGAGGAACTCGGTGCAGTGAGGGAATTCGGTGCAGTGGGGGAATTCAGAGCAGTGGGGGAATTCGGTGCAGTGAGAGAATTAGGTGCAGTGGGGGAATTCGGTGCAGTAAGGGAATTCGGTGCAGTGGGGGAATTCGGTGCAGTGGGGGAATTCAGTGCAGTGGGGGAATTCGGTGCAGTGAGAGAATTAGGTGCAGTGGGGGAATTCAGTGCAGTGGGGGAATTCGGTGCAGTGAGAGAATTAGGTGCAGTGGGGGAATTCGGTGCAGTAAGGGAATTCGGTGCAGTGAGGGAATTCGGTGCAGTGAGGGAATTCGGTGCAGTGGGGGAATTCGGTGCAGTGAGGGAATTTGGTGCAGTGAGGGAATTCAGTGCAGTGAGGGAATTCGGTGCAGTGGGGGAATTCGGTGCAGTGAGGGAATTTGGTGCAGTGAGGGAATTTGGTGCAGTGAAGGAATTCGGTGCAGTGAGGGAATTTGGTGCAGCGAGGGAATTTGGTGCAGTGAGGGAATTCGGTGCAGTGAGGGAATTCGGTGCAGTGAGGGAATTCGGTGCAGTGAGGGAACTCGGAAAAGTAAGGGAACTCGGTGCAGTGAGGGAATTTGGTGCAGTGAGGGAATTCGGTGCAGTGATGGAATTCGGTGCAGTGAGAGAATTAGGTGCAGTGAGGGAATTCGGTGCAGTGAGGGAATTTGGTGCAGTGAGGAATTCAGTGCAGGGAGGGAATTCGGTGCAGCGAGGGAATTTGGTGCAATGAGGAATTCGGTGCAGTGAGGGAATTCGGTGCAGTGGGGGAATTCGGTGCAGTGGGGGAATTCGTGCAGTGAGAGAATTAGGTGCAGTGGGGGAATTCGGTGCAGTAAGGGAATTCGGTGCAGTGAGGGAATTCGGTGCAGTGAGGGAATTCGGTGCAGTGAGGGAATTCGGTGCAGTGGGGGAATTCGGTGCAGTGAGGGAATTTGGTGCAGTGAGGGAATTCAGTGCAGTGAGGGAATTTGCTGCAGTGAGGGAATTTGGTGCAGTGAGGGAATTCGGTGCAGTGAGGGAATTCGGTGCAGTGAGGGAATTCGGTGCAGTGGGGGAATTCGGTGCAGTGGGGGAATTCGGTGCAGTGAGGGAATTAGGTGCAGTGAGGGAATTCGGTGCAGTGAGTGATGAGGGGCGAGATTCTCCAACCTCCCGCCGGGTCGGAGAATCGCCGGAGGCTGACGTGAATCCCGCCCCCCACCGGTTGCTGAATTTTCCGGCACCGGATATTCGGCGGGGGCGGGAATTGCGTCGCGCCGGTTGGCGGGCCACCCCCCCCTCCGCGATTCTCCGGCCTGGATCGGCCAAAGTCCCGCTGCTAAAATGCCTGTCCCGCCGGCGTAGAGTAAACCACCTACCTTACCGGCGGGACAAGGCGGCGAGGGCGGGCTCCGGGGTCCTGGGGGGGGGGGGGGCGCGAGGCGATCTGGCCCCGGGGGGGAGTCCCCCATGGTGGTCTGGCCCACAATCGGGGCCCACCGATCCACGGGCGGGCCTGTGCTGTGGGGGCACTCTTTCCCTTCCGCCTTCGCCACGGTCTCCACCATGGCGGAGGCGGAAGAGACTCCCTCCACTGCGCATGCGCGGGAAACTGTCAGCGGCCGTTAACTCTCCCGCGCATGCGCCGCCCGGAGGTGTCATTTCCGCGCCAGCTGGCGGGGCACCAAAGGCCTTTTCCGCCTGCTGGCGGGGCGGAAATTCGTCCGCCGTTGGCCAACCCCCTAAGGTTGGGGCTCGGCTCCCAAAGATGCTGGACACTTAATAGAGGCATACAAAATGATCAGGGGGTTAGATAGGGTGGACAGTGAGAGCCTTCTCCCGCGGATGGAAATGGCTGGCACGAGGGGACATAGCTTTAAACTGAGGGGTAATAGATATAGGACAGAGGTCAGAGGTAGGTTCTTTACGCAAAGAGTAGTGAGGCCGTGGAATGCCCTACCTGCAACAGTAGTGAACTCGCCAACATTGAGGGCATTTAAAAGTTTATTGGATAAACATATGGATGATAATGGCATAGTGTAGTTTAGATGGCTTTTGTTTCGGTGCAACATCATGGGCCGAAGGGCCTGTACTGCGCTGAATCGTTCTATGTTCTATGTTCTATGCGGAGCATTCCGCACCTTTGGGGCGGCGCGATGCCCGACTGATTTGCGCCGTTTTGGGCGCCAGTTGGCGGACATCGCGCCGATACCGGAGAATCTGGCCCGAGGTGTTGCCTGGGCCTTCACAAAATGGACTGGCCCAAGAATAGGAGCAGAAACAGCAAAATGCAAGAGTTAAAGACTTCATAGAATCATAGAATCCTTGTAGTGCAGGAGGCCATTCGGCCCAGCGAGTCTGCACCGACCCTTCGAACGGACACTCTACCCATATCCATTCACCCAACAACCCCTTCCTGCCCCCCCCCCCTAACCCCATAACCTAACCTGCACATCGCTGGACACTAAGGGGCAATTTAGCTTGGACAAGTCACCTGAGCTGTACATCTTTGGACTGTGGGAGGAAACTGGAACACCTGGAGGAAACCCACGCAGACACGGAGAGAATGTGCAAACTCCACACAGACAGTCACCCGAGGCCGGAATTGAACCCGGGTCCCTCGTGCTAACCACTGCGCCACCGTGCCGCCTTACTTGGGGGACATTAATTAAGTATACGGGTAGGTAACAGGTTTATGGGTTTTTTTTCCCTCTTAACAGGGGAATTGGTTTATATCGTTACTGGGAAGATGTAACAATTTGTAGTACAACTAGTTAAACTCGATAACGTAACTATGGATAATTGTTGAGTGATTTTCTAAGCTTGGAAAGTAATTAGTTAAAAAGAAAAGGATGGCAGATGTGTTGCAGCTGCAGCATGTGGAAGCTAGTGGACATCTGGCTGATCCACTGCAATCACATCTGGATAGGTGTCTGCAATTTGAGGAATCTTGGCTCAGAGTTGATAAGCTGGAGTCCGAACGTCAGGTCCTTATGTGCATCAGGGAAGGGAAATGTTACCTGGACTTTGTTGCTGGAGGTGGTCACACTCCTCTCGGCTAGATGCTTCTGACTTGGTCCGTGATCAGGGATAGGAGAGTGTGACTCTGAGTGAGGTTGGTATGGGGATCCAGATGGCAGCATTGGAGGAGCCATACACATTGACATTGTTCAACAGGTTCAATCTATTTCAATGCAGTTGTGTTAATGGGGAGCAAAGACTGCAGGGAGGATGAGAAAACTGTATAAGCTCTGTGGGATAGTGGATGAGGCTGGAGAATCAATGGACGGCCGAGTGGCACAGTGGTTAGCACTGCAGCCTCACAGCGCCAGCGTCCCGGGTTCATTTCCAAGCTTGGGTGACTGTCTGTGTGGAGTTCGCACGTTCTCCCCGTGTCTGTGTGGGTTTCCTCGGGCTGCTCCGGTTTCCTCCCACAGTCCAAAGACATGCAGGTTAGATGGATTGTCCATGCTAAATTGCCCCGTAGTGTCCAAAGGTTAAGTGGGGTTGCAGAGTTACAGGGATGGGGTAGGGGACTGGGCCTGGGTAGGGTGCTCTTTCACAGGGTCGGTGCAGGCCTGATGGGCCGAATAGTCTCTTTCTCCACTGTAGGGATTCTATGATAACAGGAGAAATGGATATGGCAGAGACTTTTCTTTAAATAAATTTAGAGGACCCAATTAATTTTTTCCAATTAAGGGGCAATTTAGCGTGGCCAATCCACCTACCCTGCACATCTTTGGGTTGTGGGGGCGAAACCCACGCAAACACGGGGAGAATGTGCAAACTCCACACGGACAGTGACTCAGAGCCGGGATCGAACCTGGGACCTCAGCCCCATGAGACAGCAGTGCTAACCACTCCGCCACCGTGCTGCCCTAATATGGCAGAGACTTTGAAGGAGTAGCTTTTATCTGGCTTCATATAAAAGACACACGAGCATCCGAAGAATAGTTGAAAATCACGAGGGAAAAAGGATGGAGGAACATAAATCAATCATGCTCCATAGAGGTAAAGTACTTGGAAAACTAAAAGCTAATAAGTCCCCTGGACCTGATGGCCTATAATTTGTGTCTTAAAGGAAGTGGCTGCAGAGAGAGAAGGTGCATTGGATGTGGCCCTCCAACATTCTCTTGATTAAAAGTTCATAGTGGACTGTTAAACAGCAAATGTAACACTTAGGTTCAAGAAGGATGGAGACATAAAGTGGGAAACTATGGGAAAAAAGCTGGAATCCATTATTAAGGAAGTGGGCACCGAACGTTTGGAAAATCGTCATACAATCCGGCTGACTCAACATGGTTTAGTGAACGGGAACTGGATCTCGTGGTGGTATATTAGCATGGATAGAGGATAGGCTAAAAGGAAACAGAGGGCAGGAGTTTCCAGCCCTTCCCACCAGAGGGATCTTCCGTTCCTGCTGAAGGTGACCCACCGCAGCCGGATGGGTGAGCCACACAAAATGCCATAGACATTGGCGGACCGGAAGATCCCACCGACCAGTCTGAATGGGCGGAGAGTGTGGATGGACTTGGCTCAGGGATCGCAGCTCAGCCAGTGCTCACGACTCCTGCGTCCCACCCCCATCACTTCCCACCGCCCCACTGCCCCCATCACCTCCCACTGACCCCCATCACTTCCGACCGCCCACCACCAACCCATCGCCCCCACTGTCACCCAGGGGTCCGATAGGGGCCTTGTGATGGAATTTCCAGCTCGCATTCAGGGTTCACCCAGGTCGACGGTGAAAAGTGCAACCGTGGGCAGGCGTCAGATGTTGGCAAACTATGCGGGGCACCAGAGCTCATCCCAGAGCGGGTTGCCATCATCCTCCATCCCATGGACCAGACCTGGTGATACTGTCAACCCTGGGCCCACACCCCATAGTGCAGCAGGTATGTATGACGGAGGGGGAGGCAGGCGAGGAGGGGGGAATGGCCATGGGGGGCTGGGGGGAGGTGTAGAGTTCTGGGGCTGGGTTACGTTGTCCGTGCCCCTGGCCAGTCACCTCCATAGTCGGTGAACCTGAAGACGATCGGTGCGTCCTGTGTGCTCCGGCCCTGGAACACACGTTTGTGTAGCCCCCGTGCCTGCCCAGGCCCCATGCCCTTCCCATCCTCGCCCTTCCCTGTATCCTCCTCGTCGGATGAGGACTGACATTCATCCTCCTCTCCAGCACGTCGCCCCTCTGCTGCACGATGTTGTGGAGGGCACAGCAGGCCACCGCGATGTGGGAGACTATCCCAGTGCCATACTGAATGGCCCCCCCAGAAAGGTCCAGGCACCTGAACCGCATCTTTAGGATGCCAAAGCACCGCTCGATTACGCCCCTGGTCACGGCATGGGCGTCGTTGTAGCGGGTCTCCCCGTCGGTCTGTGGCCACTGGATTGGCGTCATTCGCCACAACCACAGCGGATAACCCCTGACATCCAAGAGTCAACCCCTATGCCTTGCAGAGCCCAGGAACAGTTGGGTGTGCCAGGATAAAGGCGTTGTGCACACTGCCCCGATATCGGGCACAGACGTGCAGGATGCACATCTGATGGTCACACGCCAGATGCAAGTTCATCGAGTGGAACCCCTTTCGGTTTGTGAAGAGCGGCCTGTCATCTGCAGGTGCTCGTCGGGAAACATGCATCCCGCTGGACCTGAGGCATCTTGGCGATGGCGGCGAACCCCGCTGACCTTGACGGGTCATTGGAATGGATGTATTGTGCTGACTAGGCATTTAGGGCCTCCGTGATAGCACGGATGAACCTGTGCACCGAGCTCTGTGAGATTCTGGACAGGTCCCACTCGGCGCCTAAAAGGACACCGTGGCGTAAAGATTCAGGGCAACTGTCTCCTTGACAGCCACTGGGAGCGGATGTCCTCCCCCATACCCCCGCAGTGCCAAATGCGCCATGATCTTGCAGATATGTCGCACTGTCTCCCTGCTCAGCTGGAGTGTTCGATGGCATGCCCGGTCCGGCAGGTCCTCGAATGACAGGTGATGCGGTGCATCCTGTGCACCTCCTCCTCCTCAGCCTGTTGGGCGGCCAGCTCCGCATCCTCAGCGGCTGCCTCCTGTTCCTCTGGGGCAGGCTCCACTGCCGCAGCATTCTCCTCCTCCTCGCGCAGCTCCGGCTCCTACAGCCTCAGTGTGTCCCCCAGGGCTGCGGCGGCTAGGAGGAAGGCCGCCATTGCTGGTTGCACTCCAATATTCATTTTCTGCAGGGGGTGAAAGGCCAACTTGTTGGCATGGTGCATACTCCCGTGTCCAACCAGGTCCAACAGGCAACATGGTGGCTTCAGTTGACACTGTGGACCGCGCAATCCCACCTCCCCATCTCCGCTCAACTGGCCGCATCGATACCCGGCACCGTGGGGGCTTCTGGCCTGGGTGCCCGTCCCTGCTGCCTGGGGTGCTGCCCTTGCCAGTGGTACATTTCACGGACCCTGTCTGACACCTCCCTGTAGGTGCTCCTGTGGATGTTGCCCTTGGGTGCCTCGACGGCGGGTGGTGACCAATTAGGGGGTGGGTTGTTATGGCGGGGTGTGGGATGCGGGAATGCAGGGGTGGGGGGTGGGGGGGGGCACCCATGTGGCTGGTAGCACTCTGCAGAACCAGGGGCCAGGGTGGGTGTCCGGCGGGGTGCGTAGCAAGATGGCTGCCTTGCAGGCCGTGGCAATGGCGGCCTGAGCCTGGCTACCACCCCAGTCCCGTGGGAGGTCACCTCGGCCCCACGATGAAGGTGTTGTCTTCTGAAGAACGGTTGAAAAAGTTGAGCAAATACTCCGCAGGCGATCAGAAGAATTGAAGATGATCTTATTGAAACATAAAAGGTTCGAAGGATGTTTGACAGCTAACGCTGAGAGGATATTCCCCCTTATGGGGGAATCTGGAAACTAGGAGACACAGCTTAAAAATAATAGGCGGTTTTCTCTGGCCTCCCCCAGGGCTTGTTCTTCAGCGGCCCGAAATTAGCTAGGGGCGGGAGCTTCTGGACCTGCAGCTGACAATGGGATTTCCCATTGAATCCACCCCACGCTGCGGGATGCGTTGGCGGTGACGTGGCCGGAAGACCCTGCCAAAGTGAACCGCCGGAAGATCTTGTCCACTACTGTTTAAAAGGTGAAGAGAAACTCTTTCTCCCAAGAGGTCGCTCGTACACGGAATTCACTTCCCCTGAAAGTAGTGGAGGCTGGGTCACTGAGTATATTCGAGACAGGTAAACAAATATTTTTGATTGACAAGTGAGGCAAGAGTTAGGGAGGGAGACAGCAAAGTGGATTTGAGACCACAACCCGATCAGTTACAATCATATCGAACGGGGGAGCAGAGTCAAAAGGCTGAACTGCCCACTCCTGCTCCTAAGCCCTACACTCCCGTGAAGGGAGTCTAGGGCTGGATTTTCCCGTCGCGGAGACTGAAATCGCGTTCAGCGGTCGGCCGGAGAATCACAGTTCCCGGTCAAATCGGGCGGCGCCGCTTTCGCAATGCTCAGCCCCCTCCAAGCGGCGTACTTGGCGAGTACGCCGCGCCAAGTATCGACGGCCCCAGGACATTACCTGAGGCCCGCCCCCCCCGTGCTCCGCCCCCGACCGGCCGAGTTCCCGACGGCGTGGGACACCTGTGGTCTCATCCATCGGGAACTCGGCGTGGCGGCTGCGGACCCAGTCCAGCGCGCACGCAGTCGGGGGAGGGCCGACCTGCGGGCAGGGGTGACTTTGCCAGGGGCTGGGGGCACTGTCGGGGGGGGGGGCGGGGGTGGTCCGGGGCGCGCGAGCCGGCCAAAGGGGGTCACTATTTTGCAGGCCCGGTCAGCGAACGGCCTCCGCCATGTAGCACGGCGCGGCCGCTGCAGGCAATTCTCTGGGACGTATCGGCAGCTAGAGCCAGGTGCTCTCCGCTGTCGGCATGCTAATCCCCAGCAACACAGGGAATCGTGACCTTTTTATGTCATTTTTTCTGGCGTAAACGCCACCGATCTCAAGCCGGCATGGGGTTATAGCCCCAGCATTGGAGAATCCAGCCCAAGGTGTATGAGGGACAGTGAGGAAAGTAGAGTTAAGGCCACAATCTGATTGGCCAAGATGTTATCGAATGCCAGAGCAGGCCCGATGGGATAAATGGCCCAATCCTGCTCTATTTCGTATGGTTTACAATCATTCAAACCTCACTGTCCATTCTGTCCCCCTATCTCTATCTCTGATATTTTATGTACTTTCTCCATTTGGCGTCCTGTCCAATTTTCACACGTCTGATTTTCCGCCGATTATCATCTGGAATCCATGAATCCAAATTCCCAGTTTCCTTTACATATCTGCACCTGATCATCCAGATATCTGCATCTGATCTTCCAGATATCTGTTCCTGCTCATCCAGATATCTGCACGTGCTCATCCAGATATCTGCACGTGCTCATCCAGATATCTGCACCTGCTCATCCAGATATCTGCACCTGCTCATCCAGATATCTGCATCTGGTCATCCAGATATCTGCACCTGCTCATCCAGATATCTGCATCTGGTCATCCAGATATCTGCATCTGATCTTCCAGATATCTGCATATGGTCATACAGATATCTGCATGTACTCATCCAGATATCTGCATCTGGTCATCCAGATATCTGCATCTGCTCATCCAGATATCTGCACCTGCACATCAAGATATCTGCACCTTCACATCCAGATATCTGCATCTGGTCATCCAGATACCTGCATCTGGTCTTGCAGATATCCGCACCTGCTCATCCAGATAGCTGTATCTGTCATCCAGATATCTGCACGTGCTCATCCAAATATCTGCCTCTGGTCATCCAGATATCTGCCTCTGGTCATCCTGATATCTGCATCTAGTCATCCAGATATCTGCATCTGGTCACTCAGATATCTGCATCTGGTCACCCAGATATCTGCATCTGATCTTCCAGATATCTGCATCTGGTCACCCAGATATCTGCACGTGCTCATCCAGATATCTGCATCTGGTCATCCAGATATCTGCACGTGCTAATCCAGATATCTGCATCTAGTCATCCAGATATCTGCATCTGGTCATCCAGATATCAGTATCTGGTCATCCAGATATCTGCATCTGGTCATCTAGATATCTGCACGTGCTAATCCAGATATCTGCATCTAGTCATCCAGATATCTGCATCTGGTCATCCAGATATCAGCATCTGGTCATCCAGATATCTGCATCTGGTCTTCCAGATATCTGCATGTGCTCGTCCAGATATCTGCATCTGGGCTTCCAGATATCTTCACCTGCTCATCCAGATATCTTCATCTGTTCTACCAGATATCTGCACCTGCTCGTCCCGATATCTGCATCTGGTCTTCCAGATATCTGCATCTGCTCATTCAGATATCTGCATCTGTTCTTCCAGATATCTGCACCTGCTCGTCCAGATATCTGCATCTTTTCTTCCAGAAATCTCCACCTGCTCGTCCAGATATCTGCATCTGTTCATCCAGATATCTGCACCTGATCTTCCAGAAATCTCCACCTGCTCGTCCAAATATCTGCATCTGGTCATCCAGATATCTGCACCTGCTCATCCAGATATCTGCATCTGGTCATCCAGATATCTGCACCTTGTCATCCAGATATCTGCACGTGCTCGTCCAGATATCTCCATCTGGTCATCCAGATTTCTCCACCTGGTCATCAGATATCTGCGCCTGCTCATCCAGACACTTGCACGTGCTCATCCAGATATCTGCATCTGGTCATCCAGATATCTGCATCTGGTCGTCCAGATATCTGCATCTGGTCGTCCAGATATCTCCATCTGGTCATCAAAATATCTGCATCTGGTCATCCAGATATCTGCATCTGGTCATCCAGATATCTGACCTGCTCATCCCGATATCTGCATCTGCTCATCCAGATATCTGCACGTGATCATCCCGATATCTGCCTCTGTTCATCCAGATATCTGCATCTGGTCTTACAGATATCTGCATCTGGTCACTCAGGTACCTGCATCTGGTCATCCAGATATCTGTCTGTGCTCATCCAGATATCTGCACCTGGTCATCCAGATAACTGCATCTGGTCATCCAGATATCAGCACCTGGTCAGCCAGATATCTGCCCCTGCTCATCCAGATATCTGCATCTATTCATCCAGATATCTGCATCTGGTCTTCCAGATATCTGCACTTTCTCGTCCCGATATCTGTATCTGGTCTTCCAGATATCTGCATCTGCTCATTCAGATATCTGCATCTGTTCTTCCAGATATCTGCACCTGCTCATCCGGATATCTGCATCTTTTCTTCCAGAAATCTCCACCTGCTCGTCCAGATATCTGCATCTGGTCATCCAGATATCTGCACCTGATCTTCCAGAAATCTGCATCTGGTCATCCAGATATCTGCACCTGGTCATCCAGATATCTGCACGTGCTCGTCCAGATATCTTCATCTGGTCATCCAGATATCTCTACCTGGTCATCAGATATCTGCGCCTGCTCATCCAGATACTTGCACGTGCTCATCCAGATCCCTGCACCTGGTCATCCAGATATCTGCATCTGGTCATCCAGATATCTGCATCTGGTCGTCCAGATATCTGCATCTGGTCATCAAAATATCTGCATCTACTCATCCAGATATCGCATCTGGTCATCCAGATATCTGACCTGCTCATCCAGATATCTGCATCTGCTCATCCAGATATCTGCACGTGCTCATCCAGATATCTGCACCTGCTCATCCAGATATCAGCATCTGGTCATCCAGATATCTGCACCTGGTCATCCAGACATCTGCATCTGGTCTTCCAGATATCTGCACCTGTTCATCCAGATATCTGCACCTGGTCATCCAAACATCTGCATCTGGTCTTCCAGATATCTGCACCTGCTCATCCAGATATCTGCATCTGATCTTCCAGATATCTGCCTCTGGTCATCCAGATATCTGCCTCTGATCATCTAGATATCTGCCTCTGGTCATCCTGATATCTGCATCTAGTCATCCAGATATCTGCATCTGGTCACTCAGATATCTGCATCTGGTCACCCAGATATCTGCATCTGATCTTCCAGATATCTGCATCTGGTCATCCAGATATCTGCATCTGGTCATCCAGATATCTGCATCTCGTCATCCAGATATCTGCAGCTGGCCACTCAGATATCTGCATCTGGTCATCCAGATATCTGCGTCTGATCTTCCAGATATCTGCATCTGGGCTTCCAGATATCTTCACCTGCTCATCCAGATATCTGCAGCTGGTCATCCAGATATCTGCACCTGGTCATCCAGATATCTGCACGTGCTCGTCCAGATATCTGCATCTGGTTATCCAGATATCTCCACCTGGTCATCAGATATCTGCGCCTGCTCATCCAAATACCTGCACGTGCTCATCCAGATATCTGCATCTAGTCATCCAGATATCTGCATCTGGTCATCCAGATATCAGCATCTGGTCATCCAGATATCTGCATCTGGTCTTCCAGATATCTGCATGTGCTCGTCCAGATATCTGCATCTGGGCTTCCAGATATCTTCACCTGCTCATCCAGATATCTTCATCTGTTCTACCAGATATCTGCACCTGCTCGTCCCGATATCTGCATCTGGTCTTCCAGATATCTGCATCTGCTCATTCAGATATCTGCATCTGTTCTTCCAGATATCTGCACCTGCTCGTCCAGATATCTGCATCTTTTCTTCCAGAAGTCTCCACCTGCTCGTCCAGATATCTGCATCTGTTCATCCAGATATCTGCACCTGATCTTCCAGAAATCTCCACCTGCTCGTCCAAATATCTGCATCTGGTCATCCAGATATCTGCACCTGCTCATCCAGATATCTGCATCTGGTCATCCAGATATCTGCACCTGGTCATCCAGATATCTGCACGTGCTCGTCCAGATATCTCCATCTGGTCATCCAGATATCTCCACCTGGTCATCAGATATCTGCGCCTGCTCATCCAGACACTTGCACGTGCTCATCCAGATATCTGCATCTGGTCATCAAGATATCTGCATCTGGTCATCCAGATATCTGCATCTGGTCGTCCAGATATCTCCATCTGGTCATCAAAATATCTGCATCTGGTCATCCAGATATCTGCATCTGGTCATCCAGATATCTGACCTGCTCATCCCGATATCTGCATCTGCTCATCCAGATATCCCCACGTGATCATCCCGATATCTGCCTCTGTTCATCCAGATATCTGCATCTGGTCTTACAGATATCTGCATCTGGTCACTCAGGTACCTGCATCTGGTCATCCAGATATCTGCATCTGGTCGTCCAGATATCTCCATCTGGTCATCAAAATATCTGCATCTGGTCATCCAGATATCTGTATGTGCTCATCCAGATATCTGCACCTGGTCATCCAGATAACTGCATCTGGTCATCCAGATATCAGCACCTGGTCATCCAGATATCTGCCCCTGCTCATCCAGATATCTGCATCTATTCATCCAGATATCTGCATCTGGTCTTCCAGATATCTGCACTTTCTCGTCCCGATATCTGTATCTGGTCTTCCAGATATCTGCATCTGCTCATTCAGACATCTGCATCTGTTCTTCCAGATATCTGCACCTGCTCATCCGGATATCTGCATCTTTTCTTCCAGAAATCTCCACCTGCTCGTCCCGATATCTGCATCTGGTCATCCAGATATCTGCACCTGATCTTCCAGATATCTTCATCTGGTCATCCAGATATCTCTACCTGGTCATCAGATATCTGCGCCTGCTCATCCAGATACTTGCACGTGCTCATCCAGATACCTGCATCTGGTCATCCAGATATCTGCATCTGGTCATCCAGATATCTGCATCTGGTCGTCCAGATATCTGCATCTGGTCATCAAAATATCTGCATCTACTCATCCAGACATCTGCATCTGGTCACTCAGATCTCTGCATCTGGTCATCCAGATATCTGACGTGCTCATCCAGATATCTGCATCTGCTCATCCAGATATCTGCACGTGCTCATCCAGATATCTGCACCTGCTCATCCAGATATCAGCATCTGTTCATCCAGATATCTGCACCTGGTCATCCAGACATCTGCATCTGGTCTTCCAGATATCTGCAACTGTTCATCCAGATATCTGCACCTGGTCATCCAAACATCTGCATCTGGTCTTCCAGATATCTGCACGTGCTCATCCAGATATCTGCATCTGATCATCCAGATATCTGCCTCTGGTCATCCAGATATCTGCCTCTGATCATCTAGATATCTGCCTCTGGTCATCCTGATATCTGCATCTAGTCATCCAGATATCTGCATCTGGTCACTCAGATATCTGCATCTGGTCACCCAGATATCTGCATCTGATCTTCCAGATATCTGCATCTGGTCATCCAGATATCTGCATCTGGTCATCCAGATATCTGCATCTCGTCATCCAGATATCTGCAGCTAGCCACTCAGATATCTGCATCTGGTCATCCAGATATCTGCATCTGATCTTCCAGATATCTGCATCTGGGCTTCCAGATATCTTCACCTGCTCATCCAGATATCTGCAGCTGGTCATCCAGGTATCTGCACCTGGTCATCCAGATATCTGCACGTGCTCGTCCAGATATCTGCATCTGGTTATCCAGATATCTCCACCTGGTCATCAGATATCTGCGCCTGCTCATCCAAATACCTGCACGTGCTCATCCAGATATCTGCATCTGGTCATCCAGATATCTGCACATGCTAATCCAGATGTCTGCATCTAGTCATCCAGATATCAGCATCTGGTCATCCAGTTATCAGCATCTGGTCATCCAGATATCTGCATCTGGTCTTCCAGATATCTGCATGTGCTCATCCAGATATCTGCATCTGGGCTTCCAGATATCTTCACCTGCTCATCCAGATATCTGCAGCTGGTCATCCAGATATCTGCACCTGGTCATCCAGATATCTGCACGTGCTCGTCCAGATATCTGCATCTGGTTATCCAGATATCTCCACCTGGTCATCAGATATCTGCGCCTGCTCATCAAAATACCTGCACGTGCTCATCCAGATATCTGCATCTGGTCATCAAGATATCTGCATCGGGTCATCCAGATATCTGCATCTGGTCATCCAGATATCTGCATCTGGTCGTCCAGATATCTGCACCTGATCTTCCAGAAATCTCCACCTGCTCATCCAGATATCTGCATCTTGTCATCCAGATATCTGCACCTGCTCATCCAGATATCTGCATCTGGTCATCCAGATATCTGCACCTGGTCATCCAGATATCTGCACGTGCTCATCCAGATATCTCCATCTGGTCATCCAGATATCTCGACCTGGTCATCAGATATCTGCGCCTGCTCATCCAGATACCTGCACATGCTCATCCAGATATCTGCATCTGGTCATCAAGATATCTGCATCTGGTGATCCAGATATCTGCATCTGGTCGTCCAGATATCTCCATCTGGTCATCAAAATATCTGCATCTGGTCACTCAGATATCTGCATCTGGTCATCCAGATATCTGCATCTGATCTTCCAGATATCTGCATCTGGTCACCCAGATATCTGCACGTGCTCATCCAGATATCTGCATCTGGTCATCCAGATATCTGCACGTGCTAATACAGATATCTGCATCTAGTCATCCAAATATCTGCATCTGGTCATCCAGATATCTGCACGTGCTCATCCAGATATCTCCATCTGGTCATCCAGATATCTCGACCTGGTCATCAGATATCTGCGCCTGCTCATCCAGATACCTGCACATGCTCATCCAGATATCTGCATCTGGTCATCAAGATATCTGCATCTGGTCATCCAGATATCTGCATCTGGTCGTCCAGATATCTCCATCTGGTCATCAAAATATCTGCATCTGGTCACTCAGATATCTGCATCTGGTCATCCAGATATCTGCATCTGATCTTCCAGATATCTGCATCTGGTCACCCAGATATCTGCACGTGCTCATCCAGATATCTGCATCTGGTCATCCAGATATCTGCACGTGCTAATACAGATATCTGCATCTAGTCATCCAAATATCTGCATCTGGTCATCCAGATATCAGCATCTGGTCATTCAGATATCTGCATCTGGTCATCCAGATATCTGAATCTCGTCATCCAGATATCTGCAGCTGGTCACTCAGATATCTGCATCTGGTCATCCAGATATCTGCATCTGATCTTCCAGATATCTGCATCTGGTCACCCAGATATCTGCACGTGATCATCCAGATATCTGCATCTGGTCATCCAGATATCTGCACGTGCTAATCCAGATATCTGCATCTAGTCATCCAGATATCTGCATCTGGTCATCCAGATATCAGCATCTGGTCATCCAGATATCTGCATCTGGTCATCCAGATATCTGCACGTGCTAATCCAGATATCTGCATCTAGTCATCCAGATATCTGCATCTGGTCATCCAGATATCTGCACCTGCTCATCCAGATATCTGCATCTGTTCATCCAGATATCTGATCTGGTCTTCCAGTTATCTGCACCTGCTCATCCAGATATCAGCACCTGGTCATCCAGATATCTGCCCCTGCTCATCCAGATATCTGCGTGTGCACATCCAGATATCTGCATCTGGGCTTCCAGATATCTTCACCTGCTCATCCAGATATCTTCATCTATTCTTCCCGATACCTGCACCTGGTCGTCCCGATATCTGCATCTGGTCTTCCTGATATCTGCTTCTGCTCATTCAGATATCTGCATCCAGTTAGCTGCACGTGATCATCCAGATATCTGCATCTGGTCATCCAGATATCTGCACGTGCTAATCCAGATATCTGCATCTAGTCATCAAAATATCTGCATCTGGTCATCCAGATATCTGCATCTGGTAATCCAGATATCTGCATCTGGTCACCCAGATATCTGCACGTGCTCATCCAGGTATCTGCATCAGGTCATCCAGATATCTGCACGTGCTAATCCAGATATCTGCATCGAGTCATCCAGATATCTGCATCTGGTCATCCAGATATCAGCATCTGGTCATCCAGATATCTGCATCTGGTCATCCAGATATCTGCATCTGGTCATCCAGATATCTGCATCTGGTCATCCAGATATCTGCAGCTGGTCACTCAGATATCTGCATCTGGTCATCCAGATATCTGCATCTGATCTTCCAGATATCTGCATCTGGTCACCCAGATATCTGCACGTGCTCATCCAGATATCTGCATCTGGTCATCCAGATATCTGCACGTGCTAATCCAGACATCTGCATCTAGTCATCCAGATATCTGCATCTGGTCATCCAGATATCAGCATCTGGTCATCCAGATATCTGCATCTGGTCATCCAGATATCTGCACGTGCTAATCCAGATATCTGCATCTAGTCATCCAGATATCTGCATCTGGTCATCCCGATATCAGCATCTGGTCATCCAAATATCTGCACCTGCTCATCCAGATATCTGCATCTGTTCATCCAGATATCTGATCTGGTCTTCCAGATATCTGCACCTGCTCATCCAGATATCAGCACCTGGTCATCCAGATATCTGCCCCTGCTCATCCAGATATCTTCACCTGCTCGTCCAGATATCTTCATCTATTCTTCCAGATACCTGCACCTGGTCGTCCCGATATCTGCATCTGGTCTTCCAGATATCTGCATCTGCTCATTCAGATATCTGCAACTGTTCTTCCAGATATCTGCACCTGCTCGTCCAGATATCTGCATCTTTTCTTCCAGAAATCTCCACCTGCTCGTCCAGATATCTGCATCTGGTCATCCAGATATCTGCACCTGGTCATCCAGTTATCTGCACGTGCTCGTCCAGATATCTCCATCTGGTCATCCATTTATCTCCACCTGGTCATCAGATATCTGCGCCTGCTCATCCAGATACCTGCACGTGCTCATCCAGATATCTGCATCTGGTCATCAAGATATCTGCATCTGGTCATCCAGATATCTGCATCTGGTCATCCAGATATCTGCATCTGGTCGTCCAGATATCTGCACCTGATCTTCCAGAAATCTCCACCTGCTCATCCAGATATCTGCATCTGGTCATCCAGATATCTGCACCTGCTCATCCAGATATCTGCATCTGGTCATCCAGATAACTGCACCTGGTCATCCAGATATCTGCACGTGCTCGTCCAGATATCTCCATCTGGTCATCCAGATAGCTCTGCCTGGTCATCAGATATCTGCGCCTGCTCATCCAGATACCTGCACATGTTCATCCAGATATCTGCATCGGGTCATCAAGATATCTGCATCTGGTCATCCAGATATCTGCCTCTGGTCATCCAGATATTTGCCTCTGATCATCTAGATTCCTGCCTCTGGTCATCCTGATATCTGCATCTCGTCATCCAGATATCTGCAGCTGGCCACTCAGATATCTGCATTTGGTCATCCAGATATCTGCATCTGATATTCCAGATATCTGCATCTGGTCATCCAGATATCTGCATCTGGTCATCCAGATATCTGCATCTCGTCATCCAGATATCTGCAGCTGGCCACTCAGATATCTGCATCTGGTCATCCTGATATCTGCATCTGATATTCCAGATATCTGCATCTGGTCACCCAGATATCTGCAGGTGCTCATCCAGATATCTGCATCTGGTCATCCAGATATCTGCATCTGATCTTCCAGATATTTGCATCTGGTCACCCAGATATCTGCACGTGCTCATCCAGATATCTGCATCTGGTCATCCAGATATCTGCACGTGCTAATCCAGACATCTGCATCTAGTCATCCAGATATCTGCATCTGGTCATCCAGATATCAGCATCTGGTCATCCAGATATCTGCATCTGGTCATCCAGATATCTGCACATGCTAATCCAGATATCTGCATCTAGTCATCCAGATATCTGCATCTGGTCATCCCGATATCAGCATCTGGTCATCCAAATATCTGCACCTGCTCATCCAGATATCTGCATCTGTTCATCCAGATATCTGATCTGGTCTTCCAGATATCTGCACCTGCTCATCCAGATATCAGCACCTGGTCATCCAGATATCTGCCCCTGCTCATCCAGATATCTTCACCTGCTCGTCCAGATATCTTCATCTATTCTTCCAGATACCTGCACCTGGTCGTCCCGATATCTGCATCTGGTCTTCCAGATATCTGCATCTGCTCATTCAGATATCTGCATCTATTCTTCCAGATATCTGCACCTGCTCGTCCAGATATCTGCATCTTTTATTCCAGAAATCTCCACCTGCTCGTCCAGATATCTGCATCTGGTAATCCAGGTATCTGCACCTGGTCATCCAGTTATCTGCACGTGCTCGTCCAGATATCTCCATCTGGTCATCCAGATATCTCCACCTGGTCATCAGATATCTGCGCCTGCTCATCCAGATACCTGCACGTGCTCATCCAGATATCTGCATCTGGTCATCAAGATATCTGCATCTGGTCATCCAGATATCTGCATCTGGTCATCCAGATATCTGCATCTGGTCGTCCAGATATCTGCACCTGATCTTCCAGAAATCTCCACCTGCTCATCCAGATATCTGCATCTGGTCATCCAGATATCTGCACCTGCTCATCCAGATATCTGCATCTGGTCGTCCAGATAACTGCACCTGGTCATCCAGATATCTGCACGTGCTCGTCCAGATATCTCCATCTGGTCATCCAGATAGCTCCACCTGGTCATCAGATATCTGCGCCTGCTCATCCAGATACCTGCACATGCTCATCCAGATATCTGCATCTGGTCATCAAGATATCTGCATCTGGTCATCCAGATATCTGCACCTGCACATCCAGATATCTGCACCTGGTCATCCAGATATCTGCATCTGGTCATCCCGATATCTGCATCTCGTCATCCAGATATCTGCATTTGGTCATCCAGATATCTGCATCTGGTCGTCCAGATATCTGCACCTGGTCTTCCAGAAATCTCCACCTGCTCATCCAGATATCTGCATCTGGTCATCCAGATATCTCCATCTGGTCATCAAAATATCTGCATCTGGTCATCCAGATATCTGCATCTGGTCATCCAGATATCTGACCTGCTCATCCCGATATCTGCATCTGCTCATCCAGATATCTGCACCTGCTCATCCAGATATCTGCCTCTGTTCATCCACATATCTGCATCTGGTCTTACAGATATCTGCATCTGGTCACTCAGGTACCTGCATCTGGTCATCCAGATATCTGCATCTGGTCTTCCAGATATCTGCACCTTCTAGTCCCGATATCTGCATCTGGTCTTCCAGATACCTGCATCTGCTCATTCAGATATCTGCATCTGTTCTTCCAGATATCTGCACCTGATCTTCCAGATATCTGCACCTGCTCATCCAGATATCTGCAGCTGCTCATCCAGATATCTGCATCTGGTCATCCAGATATCTGCATCTGGTCTTCCAGATATCTGCACCTTCTCGTCCCAATATCTGCATCTGGTCTTCCAGATACCTGCATCTGCTCATTCAGATATCTGCATCTGTTCTTCCAGATATCTGCACCTGATCTTCCAGATATCTGCACCTGCTCATCCAGATATCTGCAGCTGCTCATCCAGATATCTGCACCTGATCTTCCAGATATCTTCACCTGCTCATCCTGATATCTGCACGTGCTCATCCAGATATCTGCACCTGCTTGCCTAGATATCTGCAGCTGCTCATCCAAATGTCTGCGCCTGATCTTCCAGATATCTGCACCTGCTCATCCAGATATCTGCACCTGGTCATCCAGACATCTGCAGCTGCTCATCCAGATATCTGCGCCTGATCTTCCAGATATCTGCACCTGCTCATCCAGATATCTGCACCTGGTCATCCAGACATCTGCAGCTGCTCATCCAGATATCTGTACCTGATCTTCCAGATATCTGCACCTGATCTTCCAGATATCTGCACCTGATCTTCCATATATCTGCACCTGCTCATCCCGATATCTGCACCTGCTCATCCAGATATCTGCATCTCGTCTTCCAGATATCTGCATCTGATCTTCCAGATATCTGCATTTGGTTATCCAGATATCTGCAGCTGGTCACTCAGATATCTGCATCAGTTCTTCCAGATATTTGAACCTGCTCGTCCAGATATCTGCATCTGATCTTCCAGATATCTGCACCTGCTCGTCCAGGTATCTGCACCTTATCTTCCAGATATCTGCACCTGCTCATCCAGATATCTGCACCTGCTCAACCAGGTATCTGCACCTGCTCGTCCAGATATCTGCACCTGATCTTCCAGATATCTGCACCTGATCTTCCATATATCTGCACCCGCTCATCCAGATATCTGCACCTGCTGATCCAGATATCTGCACCTGATCTTCCAGATATCTGCACCTGCTCGTCCAGATATCTGCACCTGATCTTCCAGATATCTGCACCTGCTCATCCGGACATCTGCATCTGGTCTCCCAGATATCTGCACCTGCTCATCCAGATATCTGCACGTGCTCATCCAGATATTTGCACCTGCTCATCCAGATATCTGCACCTGATCTTCCAGATATCTGCACCTGCTCGTCCAGATATCTGCACCTGATCTTCCAGATATCTGCACCTGCTCATCCGGACATCTGCATCTGGTCTCCCAGATATCTGCACCTGCTCATCCAGATATCTGCACCTGATCTTCCAGATATCTGCACCTGCTAATCCAGATATGTGCACATGCTCATCCAGATATCTGCATCTGCTCATCCAGATATCTGCACCTGATCTTCCAGATATCTGCACCTGATCTTCCAGATATCTGCATGTGCTCATCCAGATATCTGCACCTGCTGATCCAGATATCTGCACCTGATCTTCCAGATATCTGCACCTGATCTTCCATATATCTGCACCTGCTCATCCAGATATCTACACCTGCTGATCCAGATATCTGCCCCTGATCTTCCAGATATCTGCACCTGCTCATCCAGATATCTGCATGTGCTCATCCAGATATCTGCACCTGATCTTCCAGATATCTGCACCTGCTCATCTGGACATCTGCATCTGGTCTCCCAGATATCTGCACCTGCTCATCCAGATATCTGCACCTGATCTTCCAGATATCTGCACCTGCTCATCCAGATATGTGCACGTGCTCATCCAGATATCTGCATCTGCTCAACCAGATATCTGCACCTGATCTTCCAGATATCTGCACCTGATCTTCCATATATCTGCACCTGCTCATCCAGATATCTGCACCTGCTGATCCAGATATCTGCACGTGCTCATCCAGATATCTGCACCTGATCTTCCAGATATCTGCACCTGATCTTCCATATATCTGCACCTGCTCAACCAGATATCTGCACCTGCTGATCCAGATATCTGCCCCTGATCTTCCAGATATCTGCACCTGCTCATCCAGATATCTGCATGTGCTCATCCAGATATCTGCACTTGCTCGTCCAGATATCTGCACCTGATCTTCCAGATATCTGCACCTGCTCGTCCAGATATCTGCACCTAATCTTCCAGATATCTACACCTTCTCATCCAGATATCTGCACGTGCTCATCCAGATATCTGCACCTGCTCGTCCAGATATCTGCACCTGATCTTCCAGATATCTGCACCTGCTCATCCAGACGTGTCATGAAGAAGGTCCTCACGATATTTGGCATTTCCCAAAAATTCCACATTGCATACCAACCCCAGTCGAGTGGTATCATGGAGCGCATGAATCGGACCCTAAAATCCACCCTCACAAAAATGGTCCAGCAAAACAACACCATTTGGGACTCAGTCCTCCCTTTCACGCTGATGTTTTTGCGTAACACAATTTCAACTTCCACAGGTTACACCCCACACAACCTCATGACCGGACGCCCCATGAAAGGCACAGAATTTTTATGAGGATTAGATTTGACCAGCCCCGAAGTGACGGCCCTCACACACGAGAACGCAGTAGAACAATTAGTGGCGAATGTTAAAAGGGCTCAGCTAGCAGCCGCAGTGAAATTGGGCACAAGAAAGAAACAGAGCAAGGCCTGTTTCGATAAGACAGTCCATGCGACTGAGTTCAGTGTAGGACAGCAAGTCATGCTCTCCGTATACAACCCCAGCACATTCCTGTCACCAAAGTATTCGGGTCCGTACTCCATTGCGGACAAAGTAAGCCCTTCCGTCTACAAAATAAAGTACCCCAATGGAAAGACTGCGTGGTTCCATATCAACCAGCTGAAGGCATATGGAACACAGTCTAACTACGCACACCACGTATTGCTCAACGCAGCAGACCACGCCCCGCCCACAGCCAACGTAACCCTACCCTCCCCCAACACGTCCAGCCCAGCCACGGACGCAACCTCGACTCCACCCCCTAAATATACACTCCGCCCCGGAACGCCCGCAGACAGCAGCAGCAGCGACAGCGACTGTGACTCGGACAATAGCCACAGCACACCTCCCTACTATCCCCATGCAACAGGCCCCACACCCACCGAATCTGAGCACGATTCAAGTGACCCCTTCATGATTACTTTCCTAAACAAACCCCACCACCGACCACTGACCTACACTGACGACCCCGATTCCGTCCCCACAGAACTAAACACCACCTTTTGGCACCGAGATAATTCGTACAGACTCGCCCGGAATGACGAGAACGATCCCACATCACACCATACAGCCCTATCAGCCCTGATACACTCGAGAGTTTGGCATCCGGGAGAAGATGACGACTTTGAGTCTGACTCCCAAAACGAGAACCCCTTTGCGACCCTGTTCGCAACCGATAACTGAGGTGTCCAGATGATGTTTTAAAAAGGAACCGCTTGGGAGAAAACGGTGTCCTTTCTGATGGAACCTGCAGCATGTTTGATGTTGTTTGTACGTGTTCTGTTAAATGTTGTATGTTAGGCCGGAATTTTTTTTCCACGCCCCCACGCCACCACCCTTCTGACACCCACTGGCAGTCAGAGAAACTAGTTTGGCCAGACGCTAGTTCAGAGGAACTAGTTTGTCCACAGAGACTTGTTAATGTCCCAGGCGCCAGTTCAGAGGAACTCATCTGTCGACTGAAACACCGACCCCCGTTCGTAACTGCCCTTCTGGTTCGAAGGAAGAACCAATACAGCAACCCCCCACGATGACTACATTTTTGCCCGTTCTTGTCTGTTGCTCAGGCAGTGGAGAAACGGCATTGGGACCAGCCCTGCCTGGGAACCCCCTTCAGGTCAGCTACGCTTGGGTAGGGCACACACGGCATTGGTCGCCGTCCTACCCGGGGACTCCATCCAAATCTTACCCGTCGCGGTCCAAGCGCACCTCATTTCGGCAAGTTTTGTTCAAAAAGTTATGTTTGTTTTCAGGTAACCCTTAGGTTGCCAACCCTCTGCTATTTACATCCTCAAACATTTGGATGGTAAACGCACAGCCTGCGAGACGGCTCGCACTGGTTCAGTACTTGTAAGTGTGTCTTGTCCTGAAATTCGGTTTTTGGAGAAAAAGAAATGAGGGAGTCACACATAGTGACCAATTAGAAAGGGAGTAATTGGCACTAAATGACAGACAGGCTATCATACGAGATGTTAAACCAAGATAGTAACAGACACTATGCTTGATCCCACAGAACTCCAGAAGCTCCAGGACCAGAGAAGAGAAGTGAAAGAAGAAGAACCATGAGGACATCCTCCACGTGGCTCATCACCATAATGGACATTTGGTTGCGCGCGAACGCGAACCCCCTGACCTCAACTCCCCCAGCCGTTAATGATTCACCTCCCACAGTATCCAGAGCCCAGTCACAAGCGACACCACATCATCTTGGTGTGACAGGTTTATAACCTGGTACTCCCTGTCCTAATTGATAGAATGCCTACTAGTATTGGCGATACTCTGCTGCATCATGCAGACTATTCGTCTGAGAAAATGGAGAAGGAGAGCCTACTGCACTCACACCCCGGAATATAGGATAAGACCCCCTATTTTCGGATACGACCAGACCCACCACCCCCGCGATCTATAATAAAGAACATTCGTTTGCGTTTTGATGTGAATAAAGAAATGTTTCATGAGCGATTGTATAATGCTGAGCTTGACTGCCAAGCCAGGAAAATGTGTATAATGCTGCTATGATTTTGTGTGTATTGTTCAGGAAGTTAGTGTGATGGAATGTTTGAGTGAGTGTAGTTTATTTAGGATAGTTAGAGGTTCCGATTTTCTTATTTTGTAATGCAAGTCCTTGTTTGACATAGCGCTCCTCAGAATTGTCAGTTTAAAATTTTCTTGCGTAGTTATGGTCAGTGTAGAGGCCATAGAAGAGTTCTCGCCGGGTCAGGGAATGAAGAACAACGCGGTTATGTGATTCTTCACGCTTCGCGTGAGGATCACAAGGAGGGTGTGTAGCCACCTGGGTTGGCCAACTCCCGACGTAAAATGGAGAACAGCAAAGGCTGCAGGGAAATTCAGCCAACAGAGGCAGAAACTAGCAGGTGCAAATTTACTGTGTATTAAACTCTGCAAAAAGCCCAGACAGCATCGATACAAGCAGCCATCTGCATAATAATGTAGCAGCCATCTACATACTAATGAGCGATCCCCGGGAACAATCGAAACATTTGGGATGAACAAGGCCAAGCCAGACTCCTCGGCGCCAGCAGGAGCCAACACAAAAGAGGTTAACGGACACCTCAAGACCGCCCATCGATCAGGGAACCGCTCCAGTATTGGAGAAATCGAACCAAGCGATTGGAACGAAGTCCAATCACTTGGAACCAGGTACAGGGTCCGCCCCGAAAGGCGGGAAGCCCCTGGGGACTATAAAGTTAAGCCTCCAAGTTCAAATCGTTCTTCTTGACCGGGTCACTCAGCAACACGAACCAACCATTGACAGTGACCGGTTCAGCTGCCGCCAAGAGCCCATAAGTCTTAAGTCAACGCTCGCTATGAGATAGGCGCTCCTAGCTACCAGTCCGTACCAACCTTTGAATCCCGCAGACTCAGAACCCGAACAAAAGGCCATTTGTTCCCCTGACCTGGTGGGCCAGTCCGAAGCTATGTATAGGCTTGTTAGTTGTAGAAGTAGCTTAGAGAGTAGAATTTATGCATGAGTAGCGATTTACTGTGGATAATAAATGTGCTTTGATTTAAATCTTACTAATTGGTGTATTGAGTTATTGATCATTACTTGAACTTGAACCTCGTGGCGGTATCATAAAGATACCTGGCGACTCGAGAGCAAAGGATATAAAACAGAGCCAACTGAACCAACCAAAAGTTAGCAACAGGCTGCATCCCGAATGAGCGGGAACTCTGATGCCCCTGTCTTTATAGTGCGTGTGCTCTAACTGGTGATTGGCTGCGGTGTTGTGTGTGTTGATTGGTCCCGTTGTATGTCCATCAGTGTGTGTCTGCACCATGATATACTGGTGTATATTATGACAGTAAGGAGCGTCTTAAAGATGGAGAGGTGGAGAGAAGAAATTTGAATTTGCCTTCTGCAGTTGATGTTTAATAGCGCTCCTCGCCCCACCCCGTCCTCCTCTCCCTGACCCCGCAACCATTTGTGATCAAGAGTGGCAGGTCACAAGTAGGCTTACATTAACACTGCAATGAAATTACTGTGAAAAGCCCCTAGTCGCCACACTCCGGCGCCTGTTCGGATACACAGAGGGAGAATTCAGAATGTCCAAATTACCTAACAGTCCGTCTTTCGGGACTTGTGGGAGGAAACCGGAGCGCTCGGAGGAACCCCACGCAGATACGGTGAGAATGTGCAGACTCCGCACAGACAGTGACCCAAGCCAGGAATCGAACCCAGGTCCCTGGCGCTGTGAAGCCACTGTGCTAACCACTGTGCTACCGCGCTGTTGATGAGTGTGAAGAGGGGGGCGCAGAGTGGGGAATGTCACAGTCTTACCACTGCGCCATTGTGCCAAAACTCTGGACGACTCCTTCAGGGACAGCTATTAGCAATAACACCACTGCCCCCTATGGGAGAGGCTCTGGCCCTCGTGGTGAGTTGGCTTAGAAATGCACATTGGAGGCTCCTATTGAACGAACTCACTCCCCTATTAGTTCTGGGTCATTGGCTGGCTGTTAAACAGTGAGATCTCACACTGTGGGTCCAGCTGGAAAAGCTATCACCATTCTGATTGTCCGACAGCTGGCTCCCAGCGTGCTTCCACCATCACTATGTAATGAGAATGGAAGCAAAAGCTGCTTCATCCAGTTAGAAACAAAACTGATTTCAGAACAGAGAGAAGCTGATTGATGCAAAATTGGCCACAAAATATGAGTTAATCTCTCTAGGCAGGTGGTATTCCCTTGGGCATAGGTTTACACATCGGATGGGCAGTGTGGGCTATGATAATTGCACAGGAAGTGGAGATGGACTATCTCCCAAAGATTTGTTTAAATTAGTCAACCTTGAAAGGATAGTTGGCATTTCCATGTAAGTCTCAATTAGATTGAGTTCAGGTGATTTGGGATAATTCTGGATTCTGTCTGTTTCACTTGGAGGGGACTGCCTGCTTGTATCCCTGAAGAATCTGATTATTTTCATCCCTCCGAGAGTGTCCCTCTGTTGAAGTGCCCTCGCAGTTTCCAACCTGCTTTAGCAGTGCCCAACTCTTCCAATGGTGCCCCAGGGCAACCGGCTCCCTAAGTGGGCCAACAGCATCGGGAGCCGGGCTGCTTTCGCTGATTGGCCAGCGTGCTTGAAGTTAACCAATTTGGAGGCCGCCTCGAGCAAGTGTGGGCTGAGGACCCCCATTTGGTCTGGATGTCAGAGCGCTGTAACCTGGGGGGAAATCGCAACCCTAGCCCCCTCTCCATTGATGGGGAACTGCACAACGCAGTGTGATCAGCAAGATCCCAAATTTGATCTTTGATTTGCGCTGTGATTGGGGAGTCTGGTGCTGCTGAATGACCCCAGCCTTACAATGGACAGATCGCCCTCAGATTCACAAGTGCGCGGGGATCATCTCTTCTAGGACATCAGCGTTTTAGGCTGCGTGGTGGTGGTGGCGGGGGGGGGGTAACGAAGAGCTGCCCGCTGGTGAACTCTGCTCTCTCTCACCAAAGGGGGAATGGGGAGTGATACTGAGTATCGGTGGTTCGAGGGAAGGCAGGAGGGCAGGAGTACCCAAACCTCACCCCAGCCGTAGCCCTCATTTTTGCATCAACCTTCCATTCAGCTTAGAACAAGGGGACATAACCTTCGGCAGGTCATTCAATGAAGAGGCTAGGAAATGTTTCTTCATGCCAGAGGACAGCCGAAGTGTGGCACTCGCTCCCACGGTAGATGTTAACCCAATTAATAATTTAAAATCTGACATTGATCAATTTTTGCTGGACCGGGAGTCAGGGCAGGTGGATGGAGCCATGGTACAAATCAGCCACGATCTAATTAAATAGTCTTAAGGGGTGGAAAAGGCCCCCTCCTGTTTCTCTTGTACACCCCGACCACTGTGTTGGTGCTCAACACCCTGTGGTGTAGGCACTTCATTAAGTCCAAATCAGGATAATCTAATGATGCAAGGCCCTGATTCCCCTTCATTAATTGTTCCAGTGGCATGTACTAAATGCCTCTGGTATACCATATTGGATGTCCATTGGTAGTGGGAGCCTGCCATTGTACAATTGGTCCCTTGATCTCAGCCACTGTGATGTGGACTTCAATTTGAGTTCACACAAAACTCTGCTAATGGTATTCCAACATGCACCAAGTCTTGCTGACCCCTTAGCCCTGTGCCTGCTGACTTATCTTGGCTCCTAATTCAGCCTCGCTTTTAAAATTCTCAATCCTGTGTTTAAATCTCACCATGGCCTCCACCCCCCACCACCCCCCCCCCCCCCCCCCGCCTCTCTATCTCTATAGCCTCTTCCAGCTCTACAACTCATTGAGACCTCTACACCACACAAATACTGGCCTATGGCGCAGCGCGGTAGCACGGTGGTTATCACAGTTGCTTCACATCTCCAGGGTCCCAGGTTCGATTCCCGGCTTGGGTCACTGTCTGTGCGGAGTCGGCACGTTCTCCCCGTGTCTGTGTGGTTTTCCTCCGGGTGCTCCGGTTTCCTCCCACAGTCCAAAGATGTGCAGGTTAGTGGATTGGCCACGCTAAATTGCCCTTAGTGTCCAGAAAAGGTTATCTGGGGTTGCTGGGTTACGGGGATAGGGTGGAGGCGTGGGCTTAAATAGGGTGCTCTTTCCAAGAGCTGGTGCAGACTCAATGGGCCAAAGGGTCTCCTTCTGCACTGTAAAAATTCTATGATTCTATTGAGCATTGTACCCTTTCTTCACATTGCCCTTGATAGCGATGCCTTTAAGCCCTACGCTCTGGAATTCCTCCTCTCAATCCCTTTCCTGTTGTCATGTGAGAGTACCTTTAAGAAATGGGTGTTTAAGAAATGTACCTTTAAGAAATGGGTGTTTATCAGTGATGTCAGAGTGTGGGTGGAGTTAGGCTGTCTGTCAGCTTTTTACTTTCGTTTTAGGCTGTTTGCTGCAGGGTGTGTTTTAGTTTCGCTTTCAGAGCTGGATAGCTGCAGTCACAGCCAGAAGGGGTATTAGTCTCTCTCTCTGTAATCTAAAGACTGTAAATCAATCCTTTGGTGATTTAAAACTAAGAACTGCTCTCAGTAGTGACTTTAACCTGATGTGCTTCTGTTTAAAGATTTTTTACAAGTCTTTTGGATGTTAAAAGGAAAGCTTCAGGATTAATTAGTGTTGTATTCTTTGGGGGTTGTATTTGAATTAATGGTTGCTAAGATGTTCACTGTATGTTTTAAAAATGTTAACTTGAGTTCATAGAATAAACATTGTTTTGCTTTAAAAAATGCTTTGCCATTTCTGCTGTACCACACCTGTAGAGTGGGCCATGTGCTCCCCATACCACAATCTATTAAAAGTTGTGGGTCAGGTGAACTCCATGATACACTTTGGGGTTCTCTAAACCCTGGCCCAAAACACTGTTCTTTCTCTTCCCTTAAGACGCTTTGTGAAACCTACCTCTTTGTGCAAGCATTTGGCCCACTCATCCTATTGTCTATTCCCTCTGAGCAAAACTGCAGTCCATAACTAGAGCCTTCCAAGTATCTGAAATATTGCTCAATTATATTTCTATCGAACGAATATATGTCACTCCAGCGTCTTTTAAGTATATTCTTGGAGGTAGTGAGTAATCCATGTCTCCCAGGAGGAAGCCTCAATTTGGAAGTTATTCTCTCAATCTCTCTGACATTCTACCTCTCGCGCCTCTTATGTGTCCCTCCAGATCATCGGTCTCAATGCCTTCTTCTTTGGCTCGGTACCAGGTTGTGTCTTATAACACACCTATGAAGCAGCCAGCGATATTTTACTACATTCTAGTTGCTGCATAACTATTGTTGAAACACTGCACCTGAAGCAGATTTCAGGAAGAATATATTAATTCAGCGAGGGATCAAGGCTTACAATATTCTACCTGCAGTGTGGTAGAGACAGCGATGCCATGGTCATTCAGAATGCAGCTGGATACTGCAAAGAGACATGCTCGTCCCCTATTGTTAATCTGGGGGTAATCTACTATCGTTTTCATTCTTCGTTTTTAGGCTGCCTTGCTTGGTCGGAATGTACGTGCACTAGGGCAGACTTGAATTTGGATGTGATGCCCCCAAGAGTCAAATGGCAGATTGATCCTCACTGTGAATGTTCTTGAAGAGTGAACAAACATGTAAAGCTTGCTTGAGGCATGAAGAATTCTGAATTGGATAAATGAGGCCAGATTTTCGATGCGGGGTCAGGAACATGACAGTGGGATGAATTTGGGTCCTGCTGGTTAGGTGACGCAGTTCCTGGCAGTCCATGGAGGTGGACAGCGACCTTGCAAAACAAGGTTGAATGATAGATAGATGGAGAGGTATATTGGATCCCAGCAGTGAACCAGACAGCTGTACACCGAATTGCACAAGACTGTTGGGTAGGCGGACACAAATTTGCAAATGGTAGTCAGGAACCAAGAGGTCCCTTTGACATCTTCTCGGGTGCTTAAATGGCTGTTAAATGTTGGTGAGCACATTTGTCCCCCCACCACCCCCCCGCTTCCCCCAATCCCGACAACCACACAACCTCTCCTCCTGTCACCCGCCCCACTGCTGCTGGTCTTTTGAAAATTCCTGTCCCTGGGATAGTTTAATCCGAACACAACCTCTCGGATCGTGATTTCCAAATCCAGGTTCCAGGTCCCGACTCCATGGCCCTTTGGAAATCCCAGCCGCGATGTGATGCCTAGATTCTGAGTTAGTCGAGCTGATATCTTCAGTTTCCCTCATTACCCTGTTGAATGCCGCAGGGACAATGTGACTGAACAAGTGGAGGTCTACAAAGGACAGGCACAAGTGTCAAATTAATCTCTGGAGTAAAGTTAAGTGCTTGAAAGTAAGCTCTTGACAGACACTTCATCTAAAAGTAATGAGCACCAGGGGAAAATTACCTCAGCACAGGTAGGCCCGAAGCTGCTTTATGACAAATAAAGTAGGCAATGGCATATTCATTTTGTTAAAATTATTCTCCCCCACCCCCACATGTCCATTTGCTATCTGTAAAGGGGAGCGTCCCAAAAAATGCTTGTATATACCGAGAAGGAATTCAATTAACATTGGCGGGATTCTCTGATCCTGAGGCTAAGTGTTGACGCTGTCGTAAATGCCGTCGCGTTTCCCGATGGCGTCAACATGGCCTCAGGATCAACAATTCTGGCCCCTACAGGGGGCCAGCACGGCACTGGAGCGTCCCACGCTGCTCCAGCTGCCGATCCCGGCGTCAACTGGGCGCCGCGGGGTCCGCCATGCGCTGTGGCATCGGCGCCAACGCGCGCAGGTGCAGTGGCTCCTTTCTCTGCGCCGGCCCCGACGCAACATGGCGTGGTGCTACAGGGGCCGACACGGAAGAAAGGAGGCCCCCAGACCGAGAGGCCGGCCCGCTGATCTGTGGGCCCCGATCGCGGGCCTGGCCACTGTGGACGCCCCCCACCCCCTCCACCGAGGTCGGATCCCCCCTCCATCCCAACAGGCCGCTCCCGGACCCTTCAACGGCGAGGTCCCGCCGGGTAAAACCAGGTGTGAACAGCACCGGCGGGACTCGGATTTTTTGTTACGGCCCGTTGAGCCCATCCCGGGCCGAGAATCGCCGGCCGGGGGCCCTGTAGAGCGGTCCCCGACCGGCGCCACATCGACCACGCTGGCACCAATGTCGCCGATATCTCCGCTCTGCAGAGAATGGCGTCCCGACATTAGGGCGGTGTGATTCGCGCCGATCGCGTCGATTCTCCGGCCCGGCCCCAGGCTGAGAGAATCCCGCTCCGTGTCTTTCAGTTATTCTGCTGGAAAGCGAATAATCAAATTTTGATCTTTCATCTCAGAAAACTTTGAAACAATGCAACAAAATAGAAACCAACAGGAGATGGGTTATTTTGTAATCCACAGAGGTTTTTTATGCCTGTTGGGTATCTGGCTGGTTATAAGTCCCCATTGTCTTTACAGAATTACAGTTGACTAAAGCCCAACACTTTGTCTTTCATGCCTTCCATTCAAGTGTCCCATTTTGAAGTGGACCTTGACACCCAGGTATGGATTGCCAGGAACAACGTGTCAGCAGTTCTACAATACAATCCATACAGTAACTTTCGTGCCAAGGTCAATTTAAAATCCCAGAGATCAGGTGACTCTTCGCAGCCACTTTTGGTCTCTGTCTTTTTTTTTAAAAACAGGTCTTCTTTAAACAGTTCCAGTACGTTTTATTAGTTAGCTGGTGAAGTTACAGGTAGATCTCACTCAGTCACAATTTCCCACCATTGCGACAGTATCTAGGGCTGAGAGTCACCTAATCTCTTTCTGTTTCATCTTGCTACTATTGTTTGAAGCCAGGCCAAGAAGTTTTGAGATCAGAGGCAGATCTGACTTTCCTCGAATTCACTCATTATAAGCGCTTGACAGGTCTAAGACAAGGTCACCATGTGAGGGGCTCCAGGCACTTTTATCACTCAAGATAGCCGCTGGATGAAGAGCTATGGCAGGGTCAACCTAGATATTGGATTGGGCATTTTTTATGCAGGGAATGGATGACACACTCAAAATTTGCACCAGGGACTTTAGTCGTATCTGATATTTGAACTTTGGCCTTATATTAATATTTCCAGAACTACAGGCAGTCCTGATGCAATCTGGCTGTTTCCAGAACTGCAATTTGGGAATTTTGCACCTGAAAGCCTTTGGATAGATTAAGTTGGGAGGCCAATATGTGCTTGCAGTGGTAATATTGTAGAACCTGGAGGTAGCACTCCTGCGCTTCCTGGTGGCAGCTATTTAAAGGGCTGCTGGTTAGGCTGCAGAATTGAACAGAGAAGACCAACGACACCTGCTCCATTCTGCTCAGCCCCGACTAATTTCTCTGAGGGGTCCTTCAGCAGTTGTTACGTCCCTCAATGATCCATTGAGGAGGCTACCACCTATTTGACGAGGCCACCAGGAATGCATGAATAACGCCCAAATCACTATGGCGGATATATTATTGACAAGTAAAACATGGCGCCCTTTGATCCTATCTCCATTTCACCCCATAAAGGTAGATGCAACATGGGCGACACGGTGGCACAGTGGCTAGCACTGCTGCCTCTTAGCTCCAATGACTCGGGTTCAATTCCGGCCTTGGTGACTGTCACGGAGTTCTCCCCGTGTCTGCGTGGGTTTCATCTGGGTGCTCCGGTTTCCTCCCACAGTCCAAAGATTTGCAGTTGAGGTGGATTTGTCATGTTAAATTGCCCTTAGTGTCCAAAAAAAATGTTTAGGTGCGGTTACCGGGTTACGGGGATAGGGTGGAGGTGTGAGCATAAGTAGGGTGCTTTTTCCAAGGGCCGGTGCAGACTTGGTGGGCCAAATGGCCTCCTTCTGCACTGTAAGTTCTATGATTCTATAATGTTCAATTTCTATCCAGGTGTTTTCAACAGCTTTATGTCAAGAATTCTACTAGCCCGAGGTACCTAGCTCAGTATGTTACCGTTTTTTGACAATAGAAACCGGGTCTGAACAGACATTGCGGGGACGATGCACTGCAATCACAAACACACTGATTTCATCGAATAATAGAATCCCTACAGTGCATAAGAAGGCCATTTGGCCCATCGAGTCTACACCAGGGCACCAAAAGACCACCCAATCCTCCACCCTTTCCGAGTAACCCCACCCAACCTTTGGACACTTAGGGGCACTTTAGCATGGCCAATCCAACTGGCTTGCACATCTTTGGGAGGATGAAGTTAAAAAAATCCTGAAATCTTAAACTGTACAGTTATGAGCAATAAACTCACCTAACTATATTTCTTTACTATCATCAGTACACTGGCTAGTGAAAGTTTAATCAGTTATTCAAATACAGAAAAATCACCAACCTGAAAGGTTAACTTGATTTCTGTCTCCACACATGCTGCCTGATCTATTGAATATTTCCAGGATTTTCTGCTCTTCCCCTAACCTGAGGGGGTTAGGTGGCACAGTGGGTGGCGTCGCTGCCTCTGAGCCAGACACCCCTGGTTCAAGCCCCACCCCAGGGCTCGATGGCCAAGGAAGGTGGGTCATAGCGCGGCCAAACAGGTTGAGAATCAACCAGCAGGGTGGCATGTGGCGCCTTGGTTAGCACTGGGACTGCGGCGCTGAGGACCCGGGTTTGAATCCTGGCTCTGGGTCACTGTCTGTGTGGAGTTTGCACATTCTCCCCATGTCTGCATGGGTTTCACCTCCACAGGGGCTGGTTTAGCACACTGGGCTAAATCGCTGGCTTTTAAAGCAGACCAAGGCAGGTCAGCAGCACGGTTCAATTCCCGTACCAGCCTCCCCGAACAGGCGCCGGAATGTGGCGACTAGGGGTTTTCACAGTAACTTCATTTGAAGGCAATAAGTGATTTTCATTTTTTTTTCACAACCCAAAGATGTGCTGGTTAGGTGGTTTGGCCATGCTAAATTGCCCCTACATTGGAAAAAGAAAAATAATTGGCTACTCTAAATTTATAAAAATAAAGAGAGAAAAAAAAAGATTCAACCTGCAAAATCCTTCCGACACAGGTAGTAAGAGTGGGAGAGATTATTGGTCAGCAGTGAGATGCTAAGAGCATTGGAGCCTCCACCATTACAGCCCATAGCTCCAGGTTACAACATGCATGCAAAAGTGCATTTCCGCCGCATCCTTGGAGAACCAGTTTGCTGGGCGGTCGAATGCTGTCTCCTTGCTCTATCCATGGTGGAGATCACGGCACTGTGTGCCAGACCTGCCTTCAGACAGACACTGAAGAAGAATTCCTAATCAAAACGAACCTTGCTGCCCTTATGTCAATCCTAGAACGTGACGTCAACAGGAAATAAGCACAGTAACTTTTAGCTGACACTCAGTTATTGTGATATATTTGAACTGCCTTTAAAAGCACAGTTCCATCCTCCGGAAACTTGAGATCATGCAAAACTCTGCTGCTTGTGCCTTACTTCGCAGAAACTCCCGGTCCCCTATCACCCCTGGGCTCATCGGCGCTCGGCAAAGTGGCGACTTTGATTTTTAAATTCTCATGCTGGTTTTCCAATCCCTCCATGGCCTCACCGCTCCCTGTCTCTGTAATCTCCTCCTGCCCCACAATCCTCTGAGACATCCGCCTCTTCTGCATTCCCATCTTAATCGCTCCACCACCTACTTTCAGATGTCTCAGTCTCAAGCTCTGGAATTCACCCCCTGCTCTCCACCTCGCTTTCCATCTTCAAGGCGCCTTTTAAAACCTTTTGCCTGAGCTTTTGGTCAGATCTCCTTGTGTGGCTCGGTCCTATCATTTGTTTTTTTGACGCTCCCTGCGAAGCGCCCTGGGACATCTTAAAGTGTTAAATGTGCTACATAGAGATAAGTTGTTACAACAAGAAAAAGAAAGTGAAAACGTCAGTTATGTTCACCAATGCATCACTTGTTTAATGCAGAGCAAATTGTTGAGTGTGCAGAATGCTGGCATTCCGATGCCAAGCTGAAATTAGCCAGATACTGAAAAGCTGTGGATGGTGCTGAACATGGTTCACACTAAGGGTGCCATTCTGACATTGTCAATTGCAGGGCAGCAGTAAATGGCACACCTCTGCAGATGCTTTCTTATTCACCTTCAGACGGCAGAGAGTTCTGTTGCTGACCCGTGCAGTTAGTGGCAGAATAGAGGGCTGCCTGGCACCGGTACCAAAGCTCATCTCCGGCACACCTTCTGTCACCTTGTGCCTCTTTCGACATTGGAAACCACCCCTCCACGTCTCTCTCTCCCTCCCTTTGAATCGCTCCTTAAAATGGAACCCTTTGGCCAAGCTTTTGGTCATCAGTCCTCCTTATGTGACTCGGTGTCAGATTTTGCCCTCAACACTTCTACGAAGCAACTGGGATGTTTTATTACATTAAAGGTGCTATCCAGACAGCTCTCGGCTTTTACAATGTCCGAGTTACGAGGAAAGACACTTACAGCATTTATAAGCTGACAGCCTGTATCAAGTTTACAACTTCGGTTTCGACTTTACAACGCCGCTCCAGTGAACAAGTTCATACATTCGCACATGCGCAGAAGCATTATACGCGCCCACCTTCCTGACTCAAGACACTCAGTTACTTTCCCGATACATTTTTACTTGGTGAATCTTTGTGTTTCCAAACTTTTTCTGATATTTTATAATATTCCTTTATGTTATATTACTATTTATAATTGATTGAGTACAAAATTCAGGGTCATTTTGGTGAAAAGAGGGTGTTGGTTAATTGGTTCAGAACCTACCCCCATTCTTGTAGCGCTGTTTTTCTGGAAAATCAGTTCCGACTAAACAACGCTTCGAATTAAGACTCGGTTTTCAGGAACCAATTGCGTCGTAATTCCAAGGACTGCCTGTAAAATTACAGATTTTTTTTTTTACATCAACCACCCTGAATAACTTGAAAAAGATGCAAACCATGGGTCCAGGACTTACTGAAATTTTGCAAGATCTCCTTTTTCATTTATTTAATGAGCGTCAGGAAAGAATGAATCCCGGAAAAGAGTGGCTTACAATGAACGTCGCAGACAATGGGCTGGATTGTCCGCTGTCGGGATTCTCCGTTGCGCCGGCTGTCCGGGGATTTCCTGACGGTGTGGGGCTGTCCACAATGGGAAACCCCATTGGCGGGCTGGCGAGTTGGAGAATCCCCGGGGGCGTGCGTTTGGGCATGGACTGCTTCAGTATCTGAGGAGTCACGAATGGTGCAATCAGTGAACATCCCCACTTCTGACCTGATGATGGAAGGAAAGTCATTGATGAAGCAGCTGAAGGTGGTTGGGCCTAGGACACTACCCTGAGGAACTCCTGCAATGATGTGCTGGAACTGAGATGATTGGCCTCGAACCACGGCAACCATCTTCCTTTGAGCCGGGTTTGATTCCAACCAGTGCAGTTTTCTCCTCATTCCCATCGACTCCAGTTTAGCTAGGGCTCCTTGATGCCACATTTGTCAAACACTGCCTTGATGACAAGGGCAATCACTCTCACCTCACCTCTGGAGTTCAGCTTAGTTTGTCCATGTTTGAACCAAGGCTGTAATGAGGTCAGGAGCTGAGTGACCCCGGCAGAATGTAGAGTGAATGTCAGTGAGCAGGTTATTGCTAAGGAGGTGTCACCGGATAGCAGTTTTGATGACACTTTGCTGATGACGGAGAGTAGATTGATGGGACGGTAAATGGCCAGGTTGGATTTGTCCTGTACTTGTGCACAGGACATACCTGGGCAATTTTCCACATTTCTGGGTAGATGCCAGTATTGTAGCTGTACTGGAACAGCTTGGCTGAGAGTGCGGCAAGTTCTGGAGCACAAGTCTTCAGTACAATTGCTGAAATGTTGTAAGGACCCATAGCCTTTGCAGCATTCAGTGCCTTAAACCATTTCTTGACACTTGGAGTGAATCAAATTGGCTGAAAATTGCCATCTGGTATGCTGGGGACCTCCTGAGGAGACTGAGATGTTTCATCCACTCCTGCATTTCCAGCTGACGATTGTTGCAAATGCTTCAGCCTTGTCTTTTGCAATGATGTGTTGGGTTCCCCCGTCATTGTGCATATTTGTGGAGCCTCCTCCTCCAGTGAGTTGTTTCATTGTCCACCGTCATTCATGAATTCATGACTGGATGTGAGAGGACTGCAGAGCCTAGATCTGATCTGTTGGTTGTGGAATCGCTTAGGTCTGGCAGGACTTCCACCTTTACAGGCCCCCCAGGCCAATTGGTGCTCCCTCCCCCTCTCCCCACAAAGTCTGGCCCCACCCCAGGTTTCTCTCCTCTCTGCCTTGTCCAAACTGCTCCCCCCACCTTCTACACCCCCTCCCCTCTCCCCCACTCCACCACCATCCTTTACCACACTGGACAGGACTTACTGTGGTCCTGCCAAGAACCCACCCAACACACAACCTACCTCTCCATCCAACCCCAGCGATGATTACCATTAGGGGCCGTCTTCAGCCCCAGCAGTGGCCACCACTTCCGGTGGCATTGCAGAGACCAGAGAACTGTCAACTATGTGACTGGCCGACAGCCCTCGGGGATGGAACATCCAGCAGGGGGCAGAAGTCCTGATCTGAGCCCAAGAATGCCCCTCCCAGCATAAACGGGCAGCCGGGCAAGCCTCAGGAGCAGGGTTGGGTCACCATGGACCTCTTTCCCAGAGGGGAGGGGGGCCGTGGAAGGGAGGGATGTTGGAGAGAAATGGGGAGCGGCGAAGGATGGGGGAACACTAGCGATTCGCAACTTCCTGCCCGAGGGAAATTGAAGGCAGGACTTTTCAGCTCTCTGCTTGTTTCAGTTGCCCAGGGTTCAATATTTAAGTCATGAGGGAAAATCCTGGATCTTGTTGGGAATCCTTTATTGACTTTGTGTGGTGTTTACAGATCTATCGGAATTACGGATGCCTTAATGGCGGCGATACACCATATCCTGATTAAATCCCAATTGTGCGACATGCTATCACATGGTGAACCATCAGCAGCCTTTCTTTGAGGAACCCAAAATGTCATTGAGCCCATGTTTCACCATTCCTGAGGTATTAAAGTCTTTTGAGCCGGTACTTTATATAAATTCATGGTCCATCCCTTGCCCCAAACCTTTCTTTCTAGAACACCTTCTCTTTCTGCTTCCATTTATATTTATTATTTTATGGAACCGATGAGATGAACATTCCTGACATCACAGGTAAACTAATAATATGGGGACGATTTTCCCAAATGGAGAAAGTGTTTGCGCCGTCGTGAACGGCATCGCGTTTCACTACAGCGCGAAACGGGCCCAGGGACGACCGACTCTGTCCCCCACAGGGGGCCAGAACGGCGCTGGAGCGGTTCACGCCGCTCCAGCCTCCCTTCCCGGTGCCAAATGGGCGCCGTGCCAACCCGCGCATGCACAGCTGGGCCGCGCCAACCCGCGCATGGGCGAGGAAGTTCTTCAGCGCGCTGGCCCCGACTCAACATGGCGTGGGTGTTCAGGGGCCGGCCGCGCCAGAAAGTAGGCCCGTGGGGGGGGGAGAGGCCGTCCCGCCGATTGGTGGGCCCCGATCGCGGGCCAGACCCCATCGGAGGCCGCCTCCGGGGGACGGAGCCCCCCTCCCACCCCGCCACACGCCGCCCCCTGACCGTTCGTGCAGAGTTCCCGCCGGCAGCGACCAGGGGTGAACGGCGCCGGCGGGACTCTGTTGTATCCGCGCGGCCGCTCAGCCCATCCGGGCCGGAGAATCGGCGGGCCCGCTGATTCCAGCGGCCCGCGGCCAGCGGTCTCTGCAACGCCAAACGCGGCGGTGCCAATGGCGGCGATTCTCCGCACCTCGGAGAATCGCGCGGCGGCGTCGGGGCGTCGTGGCGCGGTTGCAGCGATTCTCCGGCCCGGCGCGGGGCTCGGAGGATCGCCCCCTATAGCTGGGTAGTTTGTGTACTTCACAAGGCCAACGAGGTTCATTGCTTAATCGTACCGATACCGTGGACTTTATTTACCTTTTGCTTCCCAACCAATAATCTGCACATAAATGCCCCCTTTAATGCACAAGCTTTTTGTTTTGTTTCCAAAATAAGACCTCACTGACAATCTCTAATCTTCCAGGCAGTGATGCTGCCTAAATTAAACCCCATTCACACAACGGTTAAAAGTTTGGAATCTGATGTTTAAAGCTGTTCCAAGTTGAAAAGCAGTCTGTGTACTTAGTTTAATATTGCGTGTGTGGTCTGGCAACTGTGGTCTGAAAAACATGAATCAGTGTAAAAACAATTTCACGCTTAGGACCGTACTGAATGCTCCACTGTCGGTGGGGAAATCCCGAGATCTGCTCACCATCACCTTTTCAAGGATAATTAGGGATGGTCAATCAATGCTGGCCTCCCCAGCGATACCCACATCCCCTAAATTAACAGAAAAAATATATTATTTAGCAAAGATTCAAAGCCTTCCTTAAAATATTGAGCCTTTTTTAGGTGGAAAAGTTACCTTGTTTGTTCAGCGAGCTCGGGCGAGCGCCGTTCAATACTGGTCTCCACAAACGGGGACCAGATGGAACGGCACTCATGGGTTCTCCCAAGGGATCGGAGGCCACCACTGGGTGCCTGCCTGGCACTGCCACGGTGCCAAGCTGGCATTTTCACGGGGTGCTTTGCGGGATTGGGCGAGGACCCTCCCATGGGGCTTGGGGGGGGGGGGTCAGGGGTCGCATCGGGAAAAAAGGGGGGGGCAAAGTGGCACAGTGGTTAGCACTGCTGCCTCAAAGCTCCAGGGACCCGGGTTCAAATCCGGCCTCGGGTGACTGTCTGTGTGGAGTTTGCACATTCTCCTGGTGTCTTAAATGAGTGAAGGGAAATTAATCATTGTTCCTGCACATGACTATTAGCGTAGAATCATAGGGTATGGTTTTCACGGGCTGATGAGGGTTGGTACAGAGACGGGCGGGTTTGTAATTCTGTGCCGCTGCCTGGCGTACCGATTTGCTGACACCAACCCATTCCTAGGCCTTTTCCAAGAGGTCAAATCCGAAGAGAACAGCCACCCACCCACAAGTCGAAGGCAGCCTATCGAGGTAAGCTGAAGGCCAATTTACAGAGGCCAAATAGAATTATCCAGTTGGCTGGCAGGATCTTCATGGCAGCGAAGGCACAACAGCTGCATGGAGGCAGACATCTGGCATGAGTTGGCAAGGCATCCTCAATTTGAGGGACTGCCGCGAGTAGTGAGGGAAACGTCCACTCACTCGACAGGCTTGGTGAGCCCGCAGAGGTGTCTGAGATGCCGCAAGAACAACAATAACTAGCCTATTGTCAGAGAGCTTTCACCTCTGGAACTTTGGCTTGAATCCAAAGTGAAGGGGCATATTGCAAGTTACATTCTCTCTGCTGGTTGTATGGGCGCTGTACCTATAAGGAGTGCATTATGGGAGCGTCTAGCGGTCTCCAATGGATAATGCCTTGAATTAAAGTGACACAGGATATTAGTTTGCTCTAGAAATGGGCAGCAAAAAAAAGATAAAGAATGCGATTAAAGTGTTAAAGTGAAACAGTCAGTTCTCCCTTTTTTCATCACTGGCTAAATGGGGCAAGCATATGTTCTGCATTACTCCCTGGTGTGACTTAATGTATTCTGCATGAGGTTATTTGCGCAATGCTTTCTAAGAAAGAGTGCCCTAGTTCCTGTTACACTCTGATTTATTACCCAGCGGTGCCCAGATAATGGATTCATGCAAGACAGGCACATGGCTTCACCCGATAATTAACTAATAAAAGAGCAGCAGGGCCATTGATGGTGAAAGCTGTTACTGCGTCTCAATTGTCAGGCAGAGAAAGCTTCTCCCTGTTACTTAATTCACGCTGATGTTTCATCCCTCCTGCAGTCTGCATTATGACTTTCGATAAAATTCATCAGTACGATCTTCAGGAGAATCTGCTTTTGCAGAATTGTCGACAATGTTCACTTTGACAGCCTTCAAAATAACACCGAGGTCGATGATGTGAACACAAATCTGGTCTGGATAACCAAGTCAACAGTATTTCATTTACCCTGTCATTAGTTTGTAGTATCATTACTATTTATAGGGACAACTCTACATTTAATATTGCTCCTGGTAGCCACACGATAAAGCCTTCCAGCTCTTCTTATTGTAGAGTACTTGTAAATGAAACTCAATACAACAGGTTCGATTTCCTATGGCCGGTGACTCGAGGCAGTGTTCTCGCGCGGTGTGTTCAATTTGTGCTTTGTCCTTATCAGGAATCTACCAATCTTCCCCCTCCTTGGGAGTCCCTGTGAAAATCTAAGCAAGGGTCAAGGGAAGGGAGACACCCACGAGAGAACGTTTCTGCTGTTATTCCGCATTCTGCACTTCTCCACTGCTGACATTACAGGAACTCTGCTCCCAGGCGAACCAGCTTGCTGCTAAATTCAGGGAGGGAGAATCCCTGTCAGCCTACCGGTCCAGAGTGTCGGTGCAGACTCGATGGGCTGAATGGCCCACTTCTGCACTGTAAGAATTCTATGTTTCGATGTGGATAGCCAAAACGGTGCAGCCCATTTTAACGTGGTACTCCCAGCTTACAGCCCGGCATGGGTGACAGTGATTGTCAACAGGCGATTCAACCACACCGTACATTACGGCCGAACCTGACTCCCTATTCTCACAGGCACTGAATCCAAAACATGCTTGCATTTCGATTATTCTTCAAGTTCAGTCACAAAATTCACTTGCATAATCACAAATGTTGACATTTTCCAGGAACCAGGGAATTTGCTCTTTCCATTAGAAAGATGTATTTAAGATTGGTGACCTGGTGCAGTTTTATTAATAGAGATGAAAATGTGTTAAACAATTTTAATAAGGTTGTCTATCCAATTCTCCACCCATGAATAACTTGATTTAAAATTGCTGAACAACGATTAAATGATCGATACTGAACCGTTTAATAGTTCCACTGGTGCACACTAATCAACTTCTAAATTCAATATTTCTTTCTGATGTGGAAACTGCCTGCTCGTGCCAATGTGCCTAAAACAATGAAACCAACTCGAAGAACCTTCCTGAACCAACACAAGTTGGTGGAAATCTCACAATGTTGACCTTGGAGCCAAGGCCAGCTCTCTAGGCAGGGGCCGATTGGAAAGGCCCGAAGCTTGAACAAGCGGCAAAGATCGACACAAGGGATGTCTCGGTGCCTAACTCATCTAAAGTTTGCACTCTCGGCCTCAAGGTTTGACTGGTGGACAGATTGAAAGCCAGCAGCACAGAGAGATGGCGTGTTCAATGATTCTTGGCCAATGTTTGATTTGTTGGATCACAGCAGGGTAGCAACTGACTAGTATTCACCTCAGCATTTGGGGTGGAGGGGGGACAAACTGATGCCTGGCCCCCAAACAAATTTCCTGTGTGGAACTCGACCGAGGACGGTATCCTCACAGTTTCCACGATTGTAGGGAACAATCCCCAACACTCTGGAAAAGTTCCACACTTTTTTTTAAAACTGTTGTCATGTGGCAAACTAGTTATCTGTACTCGTCGAGAAATTAGCGAGACTCTCCCCCCCCCCCCCCCCATTTGAATCTGTCCACCAATCGCTTCCTGCATCTAGCCAGGGGAGAGACTTGGATCACATTGCTGTAATCTCTAACCAGGATCTCATGACACACACCAAGCTACTAATTAATACCCCTGTTATCTTTCAGCCACAGACTCACAGAGGCATCCTTCAAATCTGAAGTTAACGTTGAGCCTACATCTGTCAGCGGCTCCTTGATTAATCTGAAACTCTTGCCCCCATCGTGCTCAGATAATGCGCATCCTTGGCCCATATCGTTTGTCCAATTAATATTTATTTTTATTTTTAAAAATAAATTTAGAGTACCCAATTCATTTTTCCCAATTGAGGGGCAATTTAGCGTGGCCAATCCACCTAATCTGCACATCTTTGGGTTGTGGGGGCGAATCCCACGCGAACACGGGGAGAATGTGCAAACTCCACACGGACAGTGACCCAGGGCCGGGATCGAACCTGGGACCTCGGCGCCGTGAGACTGCAGTGCTAGCCACCGCGTCACCGTGCTGCCCCTTGTCCACTTAATCTAACCTTCTCCTGAATTCTTTCCTCTGAGCTCACAGCTCCCACTCTTCTCCCTCCTCCTCCTCCTCCTGGGGGAGAACAATAGCTGCAGCTGATAGTGTGGAAAGGCATTTTCTAAATAGCTGGAAATAGTCTGCTGGCAGAAATAAAACCTGGTTTAGTCCGGGTTTATTGACCGGCTAGTATAAGGGCTTTGAAAATAGTGGCAATTGACTGACTAAAGTTCATCCGATTGACCTCTATTAACTGCCTAAATTGGCATTTTTGTTCTCCGTTTGCTCATGGTGAATGTGAACTGCCGGATTGAACCCATATCTGAATTAGGCACTAGAGGGGGGGGGGTAATAACTTTCAAAGTGTTGTTCCTGCTGAGGACGAGGCTGAAGCCAATGATCTCAAATTGCTGTTTCCTTCATAAAAGACCGTCCCAGGTTGCAGCAGGAACCCGAATGTGTTGAGTTTATGGTCTCACTCAGGCTTTCAGTATCACATGGCGGCAGGGGGGTTACAATTGTCTTTTCACTTTGGGCAGTAAAAAGCTTTGCGACCCTTCGGAGTTTCAAATAAAGGAGCACAAATCAAGGGAGGAAACGGGCGATTGTTTCCAAACCACTGCCGCAGTTCCTGCAGTGACATCCCCACACACACACACACACACACGCACCCCTCCCCAAAATAAACTGCCTCTCTTATTCACAAAATCCTTCCTTTTTGTGCTTGTTCGGGGACAGGAAGGTGAAAAGGTTAAATGGCAGGACCCAAGAGGCTTTGAAGTAACACAAGTTTCCATTTGCTTCATTCGCCCGGCCTACACAAGAGTTTGCTAACAAGGGTTTTTAAATGTCCCAGATGAGGCGGCCACTCAATCAGCAGTCAGCTTTTAGATAGCCCCATCCAATAATTGCCATCTCCTCTCGTTGGGGATTCGTGGCAATTTCTAGAAATCGTTATTCAGCAAATCATTTTTGCAAGGCAATGAACTTAGTTGTGCACTGGTCTGGTGTCCGTGATCCGCTGGAGGGTGAGCATAATCCTCGGGGGTGGGGGGGCGGGCTATTACACCACAAACCTATATTTTTGAGGCGCCTCGTCAAGTCTCTCAGATGTTGTCCAACGCACTGTGCATGTGCTTCGAAGCGCAGTGGCTGTTTAGAAGGGTATTATTCCACAAGCGTTAATGAACAAATTAGGCGGAGTTTTCTGCTCCCGCCGACGGTGAGAATGGGGCACTAAACCTGACCTGTTGGAAAATGTCACAGTTTCCCACTGGCGGGAAATGAGTTTGGAATTCTGTTCCCTGAAGTTTGATGGCGAGGTTCCCACTCATCTATATTGGGAACCACAGTTGCATTTATTTGCATCTCATGAATGCTCGTTAAAAATAAAACTCGCCGGAATTAAGTGCCCCGGCAAGGAATAATGAGATCAGCCTGTTCCCGACTGTATATAATTGGTGCGCACCTGGCAAGCTTAATTTCATCAACCACCAGGGCAGCACGGTGGTGCAGTGGGTTAGCACTGCTGCCTCACGGCGTCGAGGTCCCAGGTTCGATCCCGGCTCTGGGTCACTGTCCGTGTGGAGTTTGCACATTCTCCCCGTGTTTGCGTGGGTTTCGCCCCCACAACCCAAAAGATGTGCAGGGTAGGTGGATTGGCCAAGCTAAATTGCCCCTCAATTGGGAAAAATGAATTGGGTACTCTAAATTTAAACAACAAAATTTCATCAATGACTTCAGGGTCAGTTGACGTTTCTTTTGCCAATCTTTAAAGAGTGCTGTTGCAAGATGTTTTGGTCCTTGTATCACAAATTGCACCAAGGCTAGGCACAGGAGGCAAGACCAGTGGTAATGGGGGAGACAGAGGAAGACTTGGTGTGGGTGGTGGTGGTTGTGTGCAACTTGGGATGGGAAAGGGGGGAGAGTGGCAGGACTGGGACAGGGAGAGTGGTGGAATACTGGGGAGAAGAGGGAGACAGAGGCGGCACAGTGGGGAGGAGGAGATGGAGGCAAGACTGGGTGGAAGGGTGATGGAATGGGGAAGTGGAGAGGGGGGGGTGGCGAAGTCAAAGTATGGTGGGGAACAGGGACTGGAGTGACGGTGGGGTGGGGGGCGACGGAGGCAGAACTAAGGGGTGGTTAAGGGATAGGGTGGAGCAGTGAAAGACTGCCCTGGGGCAAGAGTAGTAGCATTGTCCAAGGACGAGTATGTGACTGTCCAGGGTGAGATTGAAGAGACTGTCCTGACCTGAGGCCACACTGTCCAGGGGGAGATTGAAGAGACTGCCCCGGGCCTGAGGTCACACTGTCCAGGGGGGGATTGAAGAGACTGTCCTGGGGCTGTTGCCATGCTGTCCAGGGGGGGATTGAAGAGACTGTCCTGGGGCAGAGGCCACGCTGTCCAGGGTGAGATTGAAGAGACTGGCTGCACAGTCATGTAATGAATTACCTATCGATGTGCATTCTATGACTTCACAGAGAGATTCCATGAAGCACTGCTTAGACAGTCATTCAGGAGCAAAAGATGATCCTCACAGCTAAGTGGACAGGTAATCAGGAAGAGCCCACACCTCTGACAGCGCACACTCACTCTCCTCAGCAGACATTTCAATGTCATCGAGTAGGACCTACTTCCATCATTCAGAATCATGCAAGGTGGAGAGTGGGGACTAATAAAGGAAAAACGTTCAACCAAAATGACACAGCGCAGCGACAGGGAAGGCTAAGATGATTGGTGATGGCTACGATATGAACAAAACCCTCACGGTCATAAAATAGGCACCTTTGCAAAGTGCACTTGGATGAAAAGGATTGGTTGCAACAAGTTCCATAAATTCAGCGTGACAGCATCAGGACAATCGCTAACATTGGTGAACCATTTCCATGACATCAAATAATATGTGCCTGAGATGCAATGTGTCTTGTCTGGTCATCATTTTCATGTAGGAAGTACCTTTGTTCTTGTCGCTGATGTGGAACTGAAGGAGACTCACTGTGCTGAAATCGAGTTGGACGTAATGGAACGGAGCAACAAGATGGGAGGTAATTGGGGAGGGGGCTTCATTTTGTACCCTTGAATGAACATCCTCCCTCAGTGTACCCGAACAGGCGCCAGACTGTGGCGACTAGGGGATTTTCACAGTAACTTCATTGCAGTGTTAATGTAATGGAGTCTGCACGTTCTCCCCGTGTCTGCGTGGGTTTCCTCCGGGTGCTCCGGTTTCCTCCCGCAAGTCCCTTACGACATGCTGTTAGGTAATTTGGACATTCTGAATTCTCCCTCTATGAACCTGAACAGGCAGCGAAATGTGGCGACTAGGGGCTTTTCACAGTAACTTCATTGAGTTGTTTGGGCGGCATGTGGCGCAGTGGTTAGCACTGGGACTGCGTCGCTGAGGACCCGGGTACGAATCCTGGCCCTGGCTCACTGTCTGTGTGGAGTTTGCACATTCTCCCCATGTCCCACACAACCCAAAGATGTGCAGGATAGGTGGATTGGCCACGCGAAATTGCCCCTTAATTGGAAAAATAATAATTGGGTACTCTAAATTTATTTTTTAAAAACTTCATTGCAATGTCAATGTAAGCCTACTTGTGACAATAAAGATTATTATTATAAAACAGATTATTTGATTTTGGCCACATTGCTGTTTGTGAGAGCTTGTCGTACACAAATTGACATTTCTTACAACAGTGATTACATTTCCAAAATACCTAATTGACATTGAAGTACTTCAGACATTCTATGGATCTGAACATCACTATAATAATGCAAATTATTTTTTTCCCCAGTTCCAGCATATGGTCATTTAGTGGTCATGGTGCTGGATTTCAGGTCAGTGATTGAGTGAAATTCTGCCTGTCGCAAGTTGATCAATTAAATCCAATAAATTTGGTAATTTGATAGATCGAAAATTTAAAATGACCATGCGTCTGTCAGATTGTTGCAAAACCATGTGGTTCACCATCGTCGTTTCGAGAACCGAACTCGCTATCCTTACAGTGAAATCACGCCCTTGAGTGATTGGAATGCACTTAGTGCTTGCAATGCACTTACATCTCTTTGATGTGGACAATGTTTACAAACATTGGGGTTTCACCACTTAGGCTACTGAAGCGTGGAGGGATATGAATGGATCAACGCTGCAGGTGGTTTTTACAAGCTGTCAATCACAGACCACTACTCTAAAGCTGAGAATGGCCTGCAGATAGTGAATCTGTGGGAACCAGGCAAATGCACAGCTGGTCTCCTTGGAGGAATGGACATGTGGAGCTGCAAGAAGTATTACAGCTATAATGTTTCCCATTGCCCCTGTCTGGACTACTCTCTAGCTTCCATACAGGGGTCCCTTTTTGAGGAGGGGGGGGTCTGTGTGTGGAGAGGTTCGGTGTCTGGGGGGTGAGTGTGTTGAGGGGGTTCCTGTGGGTGGCCCCCTATTACATCAGTCACATTTTAGATGGACCCCTGCATCACACAACTTCTTTAATACCTCCTTTAGGCTGACCATGTGTTCTTTTTCTTTTTTTAAATTTAGAGTACCCAATAATTTTTTTTTCCAATTAAGGGGCAATTTAGCATGGCCAATCCACTTACCCTGCACATCTTTGGGTTGTGGGGGTGAAACCCACGCAGACATGGGGAGAACGTGCAAACTCCACATGGACAGTAACCCAGGGCCGGGATTCGAACCCGGGTTCACAGCGCTGTAAACCCAGTGCTAACCACTGCACCACATGTCGCCCTTATGTGTTCTTCTGGTGTAGTGCCGGTGACTAGCACATCATCAAGGTAAACCATTGCCATGGGAAATCCCTGCAGGAGATTTTCCATCGTGTGCTGGAAGATAGTGCAGGCTGAAGCGATGCCGAACGGCATACTGGAAGATGCCTTTGTGGGTGTTAAGTTGATGAGGGGGAACCAGTGGATGTGGTATATTTTGACATTTAGAAGGCTTTTGACGAAGTCCCACAGAAGAGATTAGTTTGTAAAATAAAAGCACATGGGATTAGGGGTACTGTATTGAGATGGATGGAAAACTGGTTGGCAGATCAGAAACAAACAGTAGGAATTAACGGGTCTTTTTCAAATTGGCAGACAGTAACTAGTGGGATACCGCAGGGATCGGTGCCAGGACCCCAGCTATTCACAATAAATATTAATGATTTAGATTAGGGCACAAAATGTAATATCTCCAAATTTGCAGCTGACACAAAGCTGGGTGAGAGAGTGAGCTGTGAGGAGGATGCAGAGATCATTCAGTCTGATTTGGACAAGTTGAGTGAGTGGGCAAATGAATGGCAGATGCAGCATAAATGCAAGGTAATCCACTTTGGTAGCAAAGACGAGAAGGCTGCTGCTGCTGTTTCTTTTTTGCATTGGTGCGCTTTGCTTCACGGGGGCAATGTGCTTGACTGTGCCTCCTTCAGTTGCGTCGGAAGCACACAAACTCCCGAACATGGCAGGTCTCCTGGGGATGCCCCCCCTCAATGAGAGCGGTCCACTTTGGACTTGGGTGATGCCCCAACATCGTCCAGTTCCTTGAATTCCAGTCCGGTCCTGAGGACCATGCCTGGTTCTCTGCTGTGCCTGTTGATCCTAGTAAGAGGTCTTACAACACCAGGTTAAAGTCCAACAGGTTTGTTTCGATGTCACTAGCTTTTGGAGCGCTGCTCCTTCCTCAGGTGAATCACTGTTGATTCTGCCACCGAATTCACAGCTAGACTACCCCATACTTGGTTAAGCACCCCTTCAACCACGCTTTGGAGCTCAGTGGCACATTTTTCGGCACTTCAACACCTGAGCTTTCTCAATCACTTTTTATCCAATGTAATCCTGGTCTCCACGAGAAGATTCTTCTTGATACTGTGGCTATGGATTCCACAAACCAGCCAATCGCGCAACATGGCACTAAGTGCAGTTCCAAACTCTCGGTGCTGAACAAGCTGGCGAAGTCTGGCTATGAAAGCTGAGACATGCTCTTCATGGTCCCTCACTGCAGAGTTAAACCTATAACATTGGAGGATAATCTTTATTAGTAATAATCTTTATTGGTGTCACAAGTAGGCTTACATTAACACTGCAATGAAGTTCCTGTCGAAAGCCCCTAGTCGCCACACTCCGACACCTGTTCGGGTAGACAGAGGGAGAATTCAGAATGTCCAATTCACCTAACAAGCACGTCTTTCGGGACTTATGGGAGGAACCCGGAGCACCCGGAGGAAACCCACACAGACACGGGGAGAACGTGCAGACTCCGCACAGACAGTGACCCAAGCCGGGAATCGAGCACGGTCCCTGGCACTGTGAAGCAACAGTGCTAACCACTGTGCCTCCATGCCACCCATAAATGAGAAGCATTTAATGTTTCTGCACAGTTTCGGACCGGGAACGTTTCGCGTGTTTGGCGAAGGTGATAATCGCTACACTGCACAAACCAGGGGTCTTGAGTTGAAATATTCAGTAACCAATTTCACTGTCTGGTCAAAGATCTTCGAGTTGGGTGCCCCTGAGGATGTGAGGTTCCAAATCAAATTATACATTTGGGGAACACAAACTGTCAGAAATATCACCTTCTGTTTGCCCTCGACTGTGATCTCGTTGGTGGTAAAGAAATAGCAGAGTCATTCCATGTACTGACTCCAACCCTCAACCTCTTGGTCAAAAGGGTCTGGTTTATCAATAATAGGCATTTCCACCCATGGTTTAAATGATTCCAACTCTTGCTGGAGTTTCTCTACTTTAGCAACTGTTACTTCCTTTTTCCCTTAAATATTTTTTATTTTAAAAAAATAAATTTAGAGTACCCAATTCATTTTTCCAATTAAGGGGCAATTTAGTGTGGCCAATCCACCTACCCTGCACATCTTTGAGTTGTGGGGACGAAACCCACACAGACACGGGGAGAATGTGCAAACTCCACCCGGACAGTGACCCAAAGCTGGGATCGAACCTGGGACCTCGGCGCCGTGAGGCAGCAGTGCTAACCACTGCGCCACCGCACTGCCCTCCATTTTCCCCCTAAATTCATGGTGACTTTTGGCTCCGATCGAAAACCCTTACCTTATCGTCAAAGTGGCGGCTCCAAACATAAAAGGCAGTTAAGTAACAGGCACCGAACACTATATAACAGGTCTTCACACTTCAGCTTCCTGGTCCACATTGCCTGAGGTCCTGCTCCCAGGGCTCTACAAATTCCCTATTGCCCAGAGTTTGCACGCTCCAACGCGATTGGCCCCAAGTCGGTCACGTGGTCTGTGGGACCTGCACCGTTAAAAGGGATATGCTACCACAGTATTCCATCACACTCCTGATTTGTGCCTTGTAGATACTTGACAGGTTTTGGGGAGTCAGGAGATGGGTTCCTGGCCAGACCTGCTCCTGTAGCCAACGTATTTATATGTATGGTCAGTTTAGTTTCTGGTCAATGAAAATCACGTGGGCGCTGATCACTTGTGGTCTCTACAATCATGGCCCTGGTGGACCTCATTGTGGGTCATGGGGACCACCTCGCCGGGAGAATGATGGGAGAGAGCATCCAAGCCCATCCCAAGCCCAATTCCACCCCCTGCACTGCACATCGGCCCCAACCCTTATCCTCCTCCCCCCTGCACCGCACAGAGGTCCCCTACTCCCGAATTCCCTGGTTGCCCCTCCCAAAGTAGGGCGGCGACCCAAACTGACCCCTCCCCCCCAGACCTCTATAATAGGGTGCCGGGCCCAGGGACACCTGTGAATGGGAGATTCCCTTTAGGGAACGCAATAATGCTGACATATGATGCGTCCCTGACGGAAGAGGGGCTGTTTCATCCCACAAAATGGGAGATGGTACAGAACGTCCTATCACCTCTGCCTCAAGGACGGTTTTAGAAGCAGAACAAAATTATGCCCAGATTGAGAAGGAGGGCTTGGCGGTTATATAAAGTGTGAAGAAATTCCACCAGTATATGTACGGTCGACAGTTCGACACTGTGACTGACCACAAGCCATTACTGGGCCTGTTAAGGGAAGATAAGTACATACCACCCATAGCCTCGGCGAGGGTGCTGCATTTGGCCTTGCCGTTGGCAGCCTCTAACTATGCTTTTCATTACCGGCCTGGGATGCGAATTGCTATTGCGGATGTATTAAGTCACCTGTCCGTACCCGAGAGCATTCCGCCACCAACGGTACCCCAGGAGATCATTCTGGCTTTAAACTTCAGAAAAACTCTGCCAGTGTCTGGCGGGCACATCCACAACTGGACCCAGAGGGTCAAACAAATGGTACAGACTGGCTGGCGATTCGAGAAGTCTGAACAGCTGAGGTCATCTTCAGTCGTCAGGATGAGATGACATGTGAAGGTGGCATGATTCTGTGGTCGTTCGGCCTCGGGCCAGGGGGCCCCTCCTTCACGAGGTATATAGCACCCACACAGGGCAGTCGAAGACGAAGATGCTGGCATGCAGCTACGCCTGGTGGCCAGACATAGATAAAGCCATTGAAGAACTAGCACAACAGTGCCACCCTTGGGCAGTCCTTGCCGCCGTCCGCCACTTTTCACCCTTGGGAATGGCCGGGTCACCCATGGGCCAGGGTCCACGTTGACTGGGCAAGGTGTTTTTGGTACAGGTGGTTGCCCACTCTAACTGGCTGTCTGTTCAAGAGATGAGGATCACTATCTCGGTGGCCGTGCCTAACGCCGTGTGTTAGCCATTCATGGGTTTCCCGAGTCAATTGTTTCGGACAATGGCACCCTCTTCACCGGCGATGATTCCCAGGGTTTTGTATGAGCCAATGGCACACAACACATGAGGACAGCTCCCTACCACCCAGTGTCGAATGGCCCAGCTGCGAGGGCCGTCCAAACCATCGATAAGATGCACTGCAGGAACTCACCATGGGTGCTTTGTCAGTACCTTCCATATCTATGATAACTAGCACCTAGAAGGATAAGGACAGAAGGTGTATGGGAACAGCACCTACAGCACATTCCCCTCCAAGCCACTCTCCATCCCTTCACTGTCGCTGGGCCAAAATCCTGGAACTCCGTCCCCGCACCACATGGACTGCAGCGGTTCAAGAAGGTGGAAATTAGAGATGGACAAAAAATGCTGGCTCGCCACATCCCATAAACAAATGAAAGAAATTCTAGAAATCTGTTGACCTCTGTCTTTACCACATTCAATGGGTGGGATTTTGTGCCCCCCGCCCCCAATGGCATGTTTGGCGGAGGAGGGGGCCTGGCATTGGCCAGCAACGGAATCTTCTGGTCCCACCGCTGTTGACCGGTTGTTTGCACCCTCCGCCGCTGGGGGGGGGACCCGTGGCAGGGGTCCTCCGTCAGCGGGCCGAGCCAATCCAGCCAGCGGGAACAGCCAGAGAGCCCCGCCCAGTGATTGAGCTGATACAGTCCTCTGTCATTGAGAAAGCCGATGGATCACGCACCCTGTGAGTGAAGGAAGTCCTCCTCAGCTCAGTCTCAGATGGACATAAATGGGATGAAAATTGGGCGGCTCTACAATGATGGAGGCACCCATTTCCCAGGTTTTCACGGGTAGCCGGTGGGGGGAAAAAGAACTGGCAATGTTTTGGTGCTGCCAGTAAAAACAAATATCTGGAAAAGCATAAGGAGCATTCCCAGCCAAAGCTGGAAAATTCCCAGTAAAACTGACCAAAGTAAACCTCCAGTCTGCTGCTAAACCTGCTGCTAAATCCAAGCTTGCAATAGCTGGTGAAAAGTTCCATAGTGAGCACTAATTGTTCCCAAGGGAAATAACTGCATCATTAACAGGATATGGTTTGTTTTAAGATTCATTAGCTGTTTAGGGATTTATGACCATAATGGTGTCCTTATTTGTCCCCACTCCCTTCCGCAATCTCAGTTTAAAAAGTAACGTTAAGGAGATCCATAAACTAGGCCGCGAACAGAATAATGAACCTGCTACATGGCTGCTTGTCCTGGGCATTGGCAATTCTCTTTGAAGGCCGCAGAGAACAAGAAAGCTTGCGTGTAGTATTGACATTAGCCCGCCAGAAGGTAATCTTGCCTGAGGCGAAGCAGAATGCTTAATGTATCAACAGCAGTGAATTGCAGGACTGTTAAACGACCACAGCTCAAATAACGTAATAAATTTGAAAGTGAACCGTCAGTGGTTTATAATATCATCGGGATTCTGAAATTGTTTCATGTAACTCGGTTATAAACATTGACTACCCATTGTTTTTCATAACACGACGCATGGCATGTTCAATCTTATAGCCGCAACAAGCCAGACGATCAGTAATGTCACTCGAAACCTAGTGGGTTCTCATTTAATGGAACACTATAGCTTTCAAATTGTGTTCTTTCATTTTATTTCTTGTTCTGTAGTTGCGGCGTATCATGCTGAATTTTGGAAAAACTGACCTTAAAATGATGCCTTGGGCTCCCGGCAGAGGGATACTGCTGCCTGATTACTCCGGGCACTGCTCCGCCATCTCCTCTCGCCAGCAAAGGCCCCGCGTCTCCCCTCAGGCAATCCCACAACTCCCCCCAAACAGAACCGTGACTCGCCCAAAGCCCTGACTCCCCCGAACAGCCCCCAAAGAGCCCCAACTTCCCGAAAGATTACGAGGAGAGGTTGAGTAGTCTGGGACTGTACTCGTTGGAATTTAGAAGGATGAGGGGGGGATCTTATAGAAACATATAAGATTATGAAGGGAATAGATAGGATAGATGCGGGCAGGTTGTTTCCACTGGCGGGTGAAAGCAGAACTAGGGGGCATAGCCTCAAAATAAGGGGAAGTAGATTTAGGACTGAGTTTAGGAGAAACTTCTTCACCCAAAGGGTTGTGAATCTATGGAAGCAGTTGAGGCTCCTTCATTAAATGCTTTTAAGATAAAGATAGATAGTTTTTTGAAGAATTAAGGGATTAAGGGTTATGGTGTTCGGGCCGGAAAGTGGAGCTGAGTCCACAAAAGATCAGCCATGATCTCATTGAATGGCGGAGCAGGCTTGAGGGACCAGATGGCCGACTCCTGCTCCTAGTTTTTATCTTCTTATGTTCTTATGTTCTTGAAGAGCCCTGCGATTTCCCCCAAAGCCTCATCTCCCCTCAAACAGCCCCCACTCCCGCTGAATAGCCCCCACCCCCTCTGAACAGTCCCCACTCCTCTCGGACAGTCCCCACTCCCCCTAAATAGCCACGCAACTCCCCTAAGCCCAAGGAACTTTCCTCCGCTGCCTCTGCCACTGACATGTAACTACAGCTTCCAGCAGGCTGCAGCCTCTCTAAGGTCTTTTGCGCATTGGAGAAGGAAAAAAACATTATAATAATCTTTATTATTGTCACAAGTAGGCTTACATTAACACCGCAATGAAGTGACTGTGAAAATCCCCTGGTCGCCACACTCTGGCGCCTGTTCAGGGTCACTGAGGGAGAATTCAGAATGTCCAATTCACCTAACAAGCACGTCTTTCGGGGCTTGTGGGAGGAAACCGGAGCACCCGGAGGAAACTCACGCAGACACAGGGGAGAGTGTGCGGACTCCACACAGATAGTGACCCAAGCCTGGAATCGAACCTGGGTCCCTGGCATTGTGAAGCAACAGTGCTAACCATTGTGCTACCGTGCTGCCCGTAAACCTACCCACCGGTGTGACTGAAGTGATTCACACGTAAAGCAGGGGCAAGTGAAGTGAGGTGTATGCTGATTGCTCACAATATTGACTGTGAGAGCCATGTGCTCCCTCTGTGTCCAAAGTGTAAATATTTATTTTGCTTTTACCATTTGAAGTTGATGATAGTTCAATTAATATACAAATAATTTATCATTTTCCTCGTTAGGAAATATTCGGCGAGGTAGTGGAAGACCAAGAGGGAGACTGTGGGGTCGGTCGGCAGGTCGGACTGGAAGGGGGGGGTGAGGGTCGGGTTGGATAGGGGGTGGGGGGGTAGACTCGGTTCAGGTCGGGCCGGGACGTAGGGGGGGAAGTGAAGGGTTGCGGATAGGGCTGGGTAGAGGGTTGGATCAGGCAGGAGGGGGTAGTCTGTTCGGCTTGGACTGGCAGGGTGGAGTTGGGGGATCAGGTCAGGTCGGGTCGGGTCCGGTTGTACCAAATGCGGGGGGGTGGGCTCAGACCAGGGAGGGTGCAGAGTGGTCGGGCCGGATAGGGAGGGGGTTCGGGCTGCACCGGGAGGAGGGGTGGGGTCGAGTTGGGCCGGGGGTCGGATGTGGGGATGGGGGTGATGTGGTGGATCCACTGGGGGGCCTTGTGTGTGCGGTGTGTCCAATGCGGGACTGGGTTTGTGTGTTTGAATAGTTGGTCTGGGGATAGAAGTGATTTTTTTTTCCCCCACCAATTCTTTCAGAGTAACTGTCAAGGTGAAACTGTCAGAACCACCTGAGGTTAACAATTTAAATTGCTTCTGTCGGATGGTTCCCAGCCCAGCACAATTGCCCAGCGGAAGTTAGCACTTCTGGGCAATTGCCAGGTAAGCCCTTACATGCGAACATCCTCCCTGGATTCCCCAGTGCATCACTGGGGTGTGACGCTGGGGAAGCAGGAAGTTATGGGCCTTAGAATCACAGAATCATGAGGGGTCTGGACAAAGTAGGTGGGACAAAATTGTTCCCATTGGTAGAATGGTCAAGAATCAGCCAACACTGGGTCAAGGTACTTGGCCAAAGAACCATGAGGTGACATGAGGAAAAATGCTTTTTTGTACAGCGAGTGGTTAGGATCTGGAATACACTGCCAGAGAGTGTGGTGGAGGCAGATTCAATTCTGGCTTTCAAAAGGGAATTGGATACACAGATGAAGAAACAAAATGCAGGGGGAGTGGGACTAGCTGAATGGCCTCCATCTGTGCTGTGACCATTTACGTGACTTTTTCAAATCCATGTGACATGCAGCTCACCACATCATCAGCCTTGATGCCAATATATATATTGACAGAGGGCAGCACGGTGGTGCAGTGGTTAGCACTGCTGCCACACGGCGCCGACGTCTCAGGTTCGTGTGGAGTGTGCACATTCTCCCCGTGTTTGCGTGAGTTTCGCCCTCACAAAGATGTGCAGGGTAGGTGTATTGGCCACAATAAATTGCCCCTTAATTGGAAAAAGTGAATAGGGTACCCTGAGCGCGATTCTCCGATGCCGCGCCGGTTGGGAGAATCGCCTGTCGTGCCATTTTTCCACGCGACGCCGGTCTGATGCCCTCCCACGATTCACCCAAGCGGCGAGATCGGCCCCGTCGAGTTCTGCGCGGCACAGAATGCGTCGCCGTTCACACCTGGTAAATAAAGTCATCAGCCAGTCGTGCTGGCTGACGTGGAGCAGTGAGGAGGTGAGCGGACTGTTCCGGAGCTCCTGCAGACCGCGTCAGCTTCCCCGAGAACGCTGCGGCCAACGGGGGGGGGGGGGGGGGGGGGGGGGGGGGGAGGGGATGGGAGGGGGGCTGAGGGAGGCAGTGGAGGTGGGAGGGGGGAGTGAGGGAGGGAGTGTGTCATGATATTCAGGTAAGCATCATAGCACATACATACTGATGGACAGATCAACGGACCAATCAACACACACACAACACCACAGCCAATCACAGGCAAGAGCATACACAGTACAAAACAGGGAACACGACACTTCCTGAGCATTCCAGCAGGAGACAGCTCAGGGCACAGAGCTCACAGCAAGCCACTGAGACATCCACCCTGTGCTGAGTGCCACTACAAGATAGTATTAGGAATAGGGCCACAGATTCTAGGGTTATGATCGAACCTCAGTAACCAGTTTATCACTGTAAATAAATGTGAGAAATTAAACTGAGTTGTACCATTCGCAACCGTGTTGGTTCGTCTGTGTAGCGGAGTACCCAACACATTATAGTACCAGGAGTAACTGTGGGACCTACCTACGGATCCTCCGGAATCTGCCATCCTGCGCCATGGACACTGTCAGCACACCGCAGCCGCTACAAGTTGCTGGAAACCTCGGCGTTAATTGGAAGCTGTTCAAACAGCGCTTCCAGCTCTTCCTGGAAGCCAACGAAAAGGAGAGCGCTTCGGACACCAGAAAGATCGCCATCCTCCTCTCCACGGCAGGTCAACATGCCATCCATATCGACAACTCCCTGGTTTTCGCGGAAGGTGAGGACAAGACGAAGTACAAGACGATCCTTCTCAAACTCGACCAACACTTCAATGTCGAGGTCAACGAGAGTTTTGAGAGGTATCTCTTCCAGCAGCGCCTGCAGGGTAAGGATGAGCCCTTTCAATCCTTCCTTACGCAGCTCCGTATCCTCGCGCAGTCCTGCGGTTATGATACCACCTCCGATTCCATGATTCGGGACCAGATCGTTTTTGGGGTCACCTCGGGCACCCTCCGCCAGCAGCTCTTAAAAATAAAAGGCCTCACCCTAGCCTCCGCAATCGAAGTCTGTGTCCTGCATGAAAACGTGACTAGCCGCTACTCCCAATTTCAGGCGGCCGAATCGGCGCGGCAGGGGTCCTTACGCGGCCGGATCGGCGAGGCAGGCGTCCTACGAGGCTGAACGTGTTCAGGCGATCGAGTTCCTCCCGGCCCGTGGCCCGGGCGAGGGCGGCCATTTCGCAGGCTTTTCGAGGCCTCACGCATTTGTGCGCTCCAAAAACGACGTTGGCACAGAGGGACGTGATGCGCTCGACGCAAGACCGAACTGCGCATGCGCGGTGGCGCAACGAACGCCATGGCGTCACGACGTGCGGCAACTGCGGAGCCACACATTTAAAGCGGCAATGTTCCGCAAGAAACCGACAATGCCTCCGCTGTGGCAAGATGGGCCGCTGCCTGCTGTCGAGCAGCTCAACCTGCCAATGTTCCCCAATTCCCACAACCTCGCAGGGACATGCGGACCATTCAGCCTCCTTACTGTGAGTCGTGCCCAGACGATATCCAGACCAGTGACACAGACAACTGGGGCGCCTTCCGTGTTGCGGTCATTGATGGGAACCAGATGTCTCCAGCCAGGACCCGCCAGCCGTTGCAAGTGAACACTGTCAATCTGGGTGATGAATGGTGTGCCACCCTAATGGTCAACTGATCACCGATAACATTCCGTCTGGACACTGGTGCCTCCGCCAACCTCATAGCATGGTCAGCCTTCTACGCCATGAAGGTCAGACCACCAATTCGCCATCCTGTTGCAAGATGGCCGACTACAATGGGAACGTTATCCCGGCTATGGGATCCTGCCAGCTCCAGGTGACACACAACATACACACGGCCACACTCTCATTCGAGATAGTCGGGTCATCAAAGGACTCCCTGCTAGGCGCACAGGCATGCAAGTTTCTCCACCTCGTTCAGCGGGTACACGCTCTGTCTCCAGAAGGCACATCTGACTTCCCGGAGGCAGAATTCAGGGCACAGCTCCAATCGCTCCTCGCCCACAATCAGGAGGCATTCGAGGGCATGGGAACATTGCCCTACACCTACAGAATTCGGCTCAAACCAGACGCCACCCCGGTCATTCACGCACCTTGCAGGGTCCCGGCGCCACTCAAAGACCGCCTCAAGCAGCAGCTGCAGGATCTCCAGGATCAAGGATGCTATCCCGGGTCACGGAGCCTACGCCATGGGTCAGCTCCATGGTGTGTGTTAAGAAGCCCTCCGGCGAGCTCCGGATCTGTATTGATCCAAAAGACCTCAATAACAATATTATGAGGGAACATTACCCCATACCCAAACGGGAAGAGATCACGAGCGAAATGACCCAGGCTAAAACCTTCACAAAACTGGATGCCTCGAAGGGTTTTTGGCAGATCCAATTGGATCAGTCCAGCCGAAGGCTGTGCACCTTCAACACCCCTTTCGGCAGGTTATGCTATAACAGAATGCCATTTGGCATCATCTCTGCATCCGAGGTCTTTCACAGGATCATGGAGCAGATGATGGAGGGCATCGAAGGGGTGCGCGTCTACGTGGACGACATCATCATCTGGCCCACCACACCACAGGAGCACATCAATCGTCTCCAGCGCGTCTTTGCGCGCATACGGGAAAATGGCCTGCACCTCAACCGAGCCAAATGTTCTTTCGGCCAAACCGAGCTGAAGTTCCTGGGGGACCACATTTCCCAGTCAGGGGTCCGTCCGGATGCAGACAAGGTGAGCGCCATTACAGCCATGCCGCAGCCGGCAGACAAGAAAGCAGTGCTACGCTTCCTAGGCATGGTCAACTTCCTGGGGAAGTTCATTCCCAACCTTGCCTCCCACACGACGGCTCTGTGCCACCTCGTCAAAACGTCCACGGAGTTCCAGTGATTGCCCACACACCAGAAGGAATGGGAGGAGCTCAAAATTAAGCTCACCAAAGCCCCGGTATTGGCGTTTTTCGACACATCTCATGACACTAAAATTTAGACTGATGCCAGTCAGTCCGGCATTGGGGCGGTACTCCTACAGCGGGATGACACTGCGTCATGGGCCCCGGTCGCCTATGCCTCGCGGGCCATGACCCCCACAGAACAGCGCTACGCGCAGATCGAAAAGGAGTGCCTGGGTTTGCTGACCGGAATAGACAAGTTCCATGACTACGTGTATGGTCTCCCCCAGTTTACCGTTGAGACTGACCATCGCCCCCTGGTCAGCATCAGAAATAACGACCTGAACGAGATGACCCCTCGCCTCCAGCGCATCCTACTTAAACTCAGGAGGTATGACTTCCAACTGGTCTACACCCCGGGAAAGGACCTTATCATTGCGGATGCCCTATCCAGAGCAGAGAGCACACCGCCCGATTCGGAGGGGTTCGTCTGTCAGGTCGAAGCGCAGGTGGCCTTCACATCGGCAAATCTGCCAGTTGACGACTCCAGTCTGGCCCATATTCGCTGGGAAACTGCGGCTGACCCCCTTCTACAACGGGTGATGCGCCACATGACGGGTGGGTGGCTCAAAGGACAGTGCCCGCAGTTTTACAATGTCCGAGACGACTTGGCCATCATTGATGATGTCCTTCTAAAGCTGGACCGGATTGTGATTCCGCACAGCATGTACAAGCTGGTCCTCGACCAACTACACAAAGGCCACCTGGGGGTCGAGAAGTGCAGACGGAGGGCCCGAGAGGCGGTGTACTGGCCGGGCATCAGTGATGACATTGCCAATATGGTGCTCAACTACCCCACCTGCCAAAGGTTTCAACCGGCGCAGCCTCCTGAGACGCTTCAGCCCCATGAGCTGGTGACGTCCCCCTGGGCGAAGGTGGGTGTGGACCTTTTTCACGCGCTTGGCAGGGACTATGTAATCATCATTGATTACTTTTCCAACTATCCAGAGGTCATACGCCTGCACGATTTACCCTCGTCCGCTATCATAAGGGCCGGCAAAGATACCTTCACTCGCCACGGCATTCCGATTACTGTCATGTCGGACAATGGGCCCTGTTTCGCCAGCCAGGAATGGTCGACCTTTGCTGCTTCGTATGGCTTCACACACGTGACGTCCAGCCCTCTGCATCCCCAGTCCAATGGAAAGGCGGAGAAGGGCGTTCACATCGTCAAGCGGCTATTCTGCAAGGCTGCTGCTGCCGGATCGGATTTCTGCCTCGCCCTGCTGGCCTATCGCTCGGCCCCACTAGCCACTGGCCTCTCACCAGCCCAGCAGTTGATGGGTCGCGCCCTCAGGACCACTGTGCCATCCATTCTGGTACCCACAACCAACCATGCTCCGGTACTGCACAGAATGCAACAGCAGCGCGTTCGCCAGAAGATGGCACATGACACACGGGCAACTGATCTTCCCGCCCTGGCGCCTGGAGACGACCTCCGCATCCACCTACCAGAAGGTGGCTGGTCAGCACCTGCCGAAGTTCTCCGACGCGTGGCTCCCCGCTCGTTCCTGGTTTGCATGCCTGATGGCTCCATTCGTAGGGGCTATCGCCGGGCTCTTCGCCTACTTCCACGCTCGCTACGGGAACTTATGCCGACACCGCGCTCTCCTGTTGTTCCTGATATCGGCTTCGTGGAGCTTTCTGTCACCATACCCCTTTCGTCGTCGCCCATGGCCAGGCTCATTCCTCAGCCAGTGGATCCAGACCCACCCTTGAGGCGGTCAACCCAAATTCGTCGCCCACCTACTAGACTGGATTTATGAGCCTGTTTGTCCATTGAACTCATAATACCACTGTGTTAATATGTTTCTGTTCTTCCTTGTCGTTACAGGAGTTCGTTTTTGTCGTTCAACATTTCCCCGTTCTTTGTTTATGGTACAACCTCGTTGTTATGTCGCACCCGACATCGCCCCTTGTATATAGTTTAGCCCCATGTACATGCTGTAGATATTGCATACACACACATTCAGCTGCACTCAGTACACATCTCTATTTATAACCACATAGGCACATATTCTTGTACAAAAGGGGGGATGTCATGATATTCAGGTAAACATCATAGCACATACATACTGATGGACAGATCAACGGACCAATCAACACACACAACACCACAGCCAAGCACAGGCAAGAGCATACACAGTACAAAACAGGGAACACGACACTTCCTGAGCATTCCAGCAGGAGACAGCTCAGGGCAGAGAGCTCACAGCAAGCCACTCAGACATCCACCATGTGCTGAGTGCCACTACAAGATAGTATTAGGAATAGGTCTACAGATTCTAGGGTTGTGATCGAACCTCAGTAACCAGTTTACCACTGTAAATAAATGTTAGTAATAAAACTGAGTTGTACCATTCGCAACCGTGTTGGTTCGTCTGTGTAGCAGAGTACCCAACACATCTGAGTGTAGGTGGGAGGGGGGTGAGGGAGGGAGTGGAGGTGGGAGGGAGGTGAGGGAGGGAGTGGAGGTTGGGGGGGGGAGGGTGGGAGTGGAGGTGGGAGGGAGGGGAGGGAGGGAGTGGAGGTGGGAGGGGGGTGAGGGAGGGAGTGGAGGTGGGAGGGGGTGAGGGAGGGAGTGGAGGTGGGAGGGGGGAGGACGGGAGTGGAGGTGGGAGGGCATGGAGGGCAGAAGTGGTGGGAGGGGGGGAGGGAGGGAGTGGAGTGGGAGGGGGGAGGGAGGGAGTGGAGGTGGGAGGGGGGGGGTGAGGGAAGAGGTGGGAGGGGGGAGGGAGGGAGTGGAGGTGGGAGGGGGGTGAGGGAGAGTGTGGAGGGTGTCGTCCATCCGCGGATGCCACATGTCAGCCGCCCTGATATGGCAGGACGGTGACGAGGACACGGCCGCAGGTTGTCGTGTGGCTGATGGGCACAGGCGACTGGCACACTGGTGAGGAGGACAGTGTGAACTGAACGTTGGACGCAGACAGTGACCAGGTGTAGGCTGGCTGCGTATCTGCAGCGCGACCAGGCAACCGGGGCACACAGGTATCCCATGCAACCCGGCTGGCGAGGTGTGGAAGAACCTCCGTGTAACATGTCGTTTCTCTGCCCCCCACCACCCTCCTGCAGGTCACCATGTATGCCAACCAGACAGCGATGTTCACTGCCGTGGTTGGAGCAGCTGCAGGTGGCCATCCGGCAGCGTAGACTGCGACGGCTCACAGTGGCTGCAGATGCAGCGGCTGCTGCTGCAGCAGAGGTGATGGCCGCGGAGTGGCCCATCGTCGCCGCGCAGGCCACAGGCGGTCAGGCCCGGAATGACCAGGGGGATGCCGAGGGGAACATTGACCCCCCCCCCCCCCCCCCCCCCGACGGCGAGGAATGCACAGGAAGCGGGCACTGATATCGAAGTGCTTGGGGGGGGAGGAGGAGGAGGAGGATCCACTGATGCTGGTGCCAGGGCGCCACAGGTGTCCAGCAAGGCCGAGGGTGTACCGTGACAGAATGTCGTTCGAGGCCCTACCAGACATTACATTCAGGAGGAGACCACGGTTCAGCAGGGAGACGGTCGCACATATATGCCACCTCGTGACGCACCTCGCACCACTTGGAACGGGTGGAGGACACGCGATACCAGTCTCCGTCAAGGTGACGGTGGCCCTAAACTTTTATGCTACCGGTTCCTTCCAGGCGCCGAGCGGGGACCTATCCGGGATCTCACAGGCATTGGTCCACAGGTGCATCAGGGCCGGGACCGACGCCTTATACACCACCGCGGACAGGTACATTAAATTCCCCGAGGACCGAGCACAGCAGGAAGCACGGGCATGTGGATTTGCCAAGGTGGCCGGGATACCGATGGTCCAGGGTGTCATCGATGGTGCGCACGTCCCCATGCGCCCACCTGCAGACGACAGGGACGTGTTCATGAACAGGAAGGGCGCGTACTCCATGAACATTCAGGTGGTTTGCGACCCCCACATGAGGATCATGCACGTGTGTGCAATGTTCCCCGGGAGTGTGCATGACGCCTACATTCTGGCACAGTTGTTCATCCCCGCAATGTTCGATGGATGCCCCCACCAGCTGAGGGGCTGGTTGCTGGGCGACAGGGGCTATCCGTTGAGGTCATGGCTGCTGACGCCAATACGGAGGCCTCACACCAACGCGGAGAGCCTATACAACGAGGCCCATGCAGCAACCAGGGGTGTGGTGGAGCGGTGCTTCGGGCTGCTGAAGATGCGATTCAGATGCCTGGACCGCTCCGGAGGTGCCCTGCAGTACCGACCCGACAGGGTCGGTCGCATAGTTGTGGTCTGCTGTGCGCTGCACAACATTGCCATGCAGAGGGGAGATGCCCTGGTGGAGGAGTCGGAGGGAGGACCCGACGGCACCGGAGCTAACGCAAACGAAGGGGAGGAGGAAGAGGAGGAGGAGGAGGAGGAGGAGGAGGATGGCGTGCATCAGGTGGGGGGAGGGGTGCAGGACACAGACACTGCCCGGGTGCTGGTCCAGGAGGCTGCACGACGGCACCGTCGAGGACAGCGGGCACGCGACGCGTTGGTGGCCGCACGGTTCACACACCGTGGGGGAGGGATTCACTGAACACTGCCACTTGCACCGTCACTCCTGCACACGGGCACCACACAGCACCCCCCGCCCCCGCAACCCCGCAACCCCGCACCGCGTTCACGGCACCAATTCCACATCACCTTACTACTGCGGCACTACGGGATTGCACAACATTGATGATTGGGTAAGCGGTTGTGATCAGTGCCATGTTGAATGATGACAGCCCGCTCTGCAATGAGCTGTGAGCTCAGATTCGCCAGCCGAGGTCTGACTCATGGCTATAGCTGAACCATGCACTCCGGTGGTCACAGCCTTCGTAACGGGCATTTCATCACGTGCCCGTGTGGGGTAGCTGGCGTCGGAGTGCCGAGGACTACGGTGTCCGATTTTGGGAGGCAGGGGGGTGGGAAGGGACAGCACATCCGGCACCGACATTGAACCGCTCGTTAACCACAGCGCCACTCGTTCACCCTCACGAGCCCCCTGGCACCAGACATAGCACAGAGTCTTACAAGTTAAGTGCAACAGTGAGTTTAATTGTGACATCCACATACAGATACCCTACTCCCTACAACTAAACTGTGCCCTGCACCCATGCCAACTTATTATGTCCCGAACTTCTTTGCCTTACGGGCCCTACCCCTACGTCTAGGTGTCTCCCGAGATGGTACAGCAGGAGTAGAGGAGGGCTGCTGAGAATCACGCCCTGCGACATGGCTCCCCGTCGGCACACGTTTCCTGTGGCGGCCCGGCTTCGATGGGCCAGGCTGCTCGGCGGGCGTGCTGGATGGCGTGGTGCCACCCTGACCGCTGCCCACCAGATGCGCCAGAGACGGAACGAGGGGAGGCCGAGTGTACCGGGACGCCCCTTTCTGGAGGTACCGGGAGGGGCCCCAGAACTTCCTCCTCCCTCGGGGAGCCCGGTGGCCCCGGGGCCTCACTGGGCTCACACTGGGACAGAGGTGTGATCGGAGACATGCCCCGTCACACCACCGACACCTGGTGCTGCCAGTCCTGGAGGCCTGCAGCGGTATCGACCACGGTCCGAATGTTCGCGGAGGCGGAGCCCAGGGAGTGCCACATTCCTGCCAGGGACTGTGCTATCTGAACCTGTGAGTGCGCTACACCATCCATCACGTGTGCCAGGCGGTCTATGCTCTCCGCGACCGACTGCTGGGACTGTGCCATTGCCTGCTTAGACCGGGCCATGGCATGATGAGACTCAGCCAAGGCCCGGAGCGCGGCGGCAATGTCGTGTTGGCTCTGGCGCATGGCTACCTGTGAGAGGGCAGCCCTCTCCTGGGCCATGGATGACGCGTGCACGGTAAGCCCAACGCCTTGCAGAACCTGACCAATGGCCGAAACCGTTTCACCCCTTGCCTCCACCGCGGACGTCACCCGTGCGGTGTCGGCCTGGGTGGCTGCGATGAGCGGTACCACTCCCTGCTCCTGGACGCGAATGGACTCCTCCAACTGCGTGTGCAGGTCCTGGAAGATGGCCCTCATCCGTTATTCAGTCCCTGGGTGTCCACATGCATCGGTTGTCCGGGTGGGTCAAGTACATCCAGGAATCCGGGAACCCTCTGGGCGGCAGCTGTTTGCTGGGCCTGGGCTGCCCTCCGACCGTCCAGCCCCTCGGCTGCTCCAAACTCCACCTGCTGTACCGGCTCGGCTGTGTGGTGCGCACCAGACAGTGACCCGGTAGCCTCATCACTTATCTGCCCAACCGAGGTGAGTATCTCTACGATGGTGGATGGTGTGGGAGACAGCAGTGCCGCTAGCTCGAGGGCATTGTCCGTTAGGAAGTCTGGTGTGTACTGGTCCCCCTCATGGCCCGGCGCAAGGTGCATGCGGCCCATGTCATGTTGCTCTCCAGGTGATTCCGTGGACTGTGTGGCCATTCTCTGTGCGTCATCGTCACTGTCCGTCCTGTGCCCCTCAGTATTGTCTCTGTCCATCATATGTGCGTCCCCGTCCAGCGTCCCAGACTGAGAGGATGGCCCTCCTGTCCGTCCGACTGTCACCCTCTGCCATGCGTCCCTGGGTGCGGTTGAGGTTGGAGATGTCGGCTGTGTCTTGGCCGAGACGACCCTGGACGTTTGCCGGCTGACCCTGGGGAACACAACGATACGGGGTTCATTAGACACGCTGGGCCGGGTGTATGGTGGTGGTGGGGGCAGTGTGTCAGTGGGGGAGGGGATCAAGGGTACAGTGGCCAGAGTGTGAGGGGGGAGGGGATCGAGGGTGCAGTGGCCAGTGTGTGAGGGGGGAGGGGATCGAGGGTGCAGTGGCCAGAGTGTGAGGGGGGAGGGGTTTGGGGGTGCAGTGGCCAGAGTGTGAGGGGGGAGGGCATCGAGGGTGCAGTGACCAGAGTGTGAGGGAAGAGGGGATCGAGGGGGCAGTGGCCAGAGTGTGAGGGGGAGGGGACCGGGGGTGCAGTGGCCAGAGTGTGAGGGGGGAGGGGATCGGGGGTGCAGTGACCAGAGTGTGAGGGGGGAGGGGATCGAGGGGGCAGTGGCCAGAGTGTGAGGGGGGAGGGGATCGGGGGTGCAGTGGCCAGAGTGTGAGGAGGGAGGGCATCGAGGGTGCAGTGACCAGAGTGTGAGGGAAGAGGGGATCGAGGGGGCAGTGGCCAGAGTGTGAGGGGGGATGGGATCGGGAGTGCAGTGGCCAGAGTGTGAGGGGGGAGGGGATCGGGGGTGCAGTGGCCAGAGTGTGAGGGGGGAGGGGATCGGGGGTGCAGTGGCCAGAGTGTGAGGGGGGCGATGATGGGCTGGGGGAGGGGGGGTGGGTGAGGACATGCAGGGTTGTCTCATTTGCTTCTGCGCCTCCGACCTGGCATGTCGCGACCTCCCGGGTGACGGATCCCCCAGCGAGGTCCAGGGCCCTCTGCTCGTGAACATTTAGGGGGTGCAGCACAGGAGAGCCCCCTCCGGTTCTCATACGCCCACGCAGGTGGGGGGGGGGGGGAAGTTGGATAAAGCATCACAATTATGCGGGTATCATCAGGTCGTGCAGATATAGGCTATATTAATGCTGGATGGGGAGACAGTTGGAGCCACGCCATGGCATTTCTCCAGGGGTTCCCGGTGCTCATGTGGGTTGAGTACAACGTTGTGCACCCTGAACCGCCCCCCACCCCCCCACCCCACTTCCCCCCCTCGTGGTTGGGGGGGGGGGGTTGGTTGTGACCCGGGGGCACCCTCATGGCACTTACCCTGGCAGCCCGGAGTGAGGTCGTGCAGCTTCTGCCTGCACTGCTCCCCGGACCAGGGGGTGTGCCCCACAGCACTCACAGTGGTGCCAACCTCACGCCAGCCGCGCCTCACCGTGCTGGACGGCTGGCAATGCCCACGACTTGGGCAGAGGGTGGCCCTTCGGTTTTCATCCTCATCGAGGAGGGTGTCCAGGTCCGTGTCCCGGAACCTCGGTGCGGCTCGTCGGGGCTCAGCCATCTCTCCTCCTTCTCCTCCTCCTGGGTCCTTCCGTGTGCGGGTCGCGCCATTTATTGCGCTGTGCCGCGTCATTCAGGCGTCGCGCGTTTACGCGCTGCTTTCACACCACGCCCCCCGAGTTCCTCGCGGCCCCGTTCCTAGCCCATTTTCGGGCCCTGAATCGATCGCGATCGGGGCCGTTTCGCGCCGTTGTGAAACTCGACGGCGTGGGCACTTAGTCGCGGGAGCGGAGAATCGTGCCCCCTAAATCTATAAATAAAAAATAAATAAAAAAATATATTGACAGGCTGTTGTTCCCACACCAGTGGTTCATCGAGGCAAACTTTTGTCTATTTCCATAGCTAGGTATTCTGGAACAGGTCACTAGTCTGTCGCCAGGGCCTTATGGCTTGAGGTGCGCCACTCCTCATGGCTGACCAGGAGTCTCTCACACTCTTATCACTAACCATTAGTTTGCGTTGAAAGGATTTTACAAGGTGATATTGTTACAATCCCATTTGATGTTATAATTGGATGGGAAGATCGCAGAATGGAACCCTGGCTCAAAAGACCATAACCTTTACTTTCTTTCTAAAACGTGGAGGATCACAGGATCACTAAATAGTTTCAACAACAACACTTAAAAAAATTAAACATAAAAAAATTGGATTATGATACAATGCGCCTTTATTCCCCCCATATCTTAACAAACACACACAGATTTTGGGATTAACACAGATTACAAAGTACATCTTAATCTACAATGATCCATTAACATAAAGTCCCTTTTAAGCTCACAAGATGACTGTGGTCAAATGTGCACTCCACTCTGAACCCAAGTTAGTGTCTGTGGATCTCTCCTCCGATTCCCCCCAGATGACTGTCACAGGAAAGGTTCCAAACACCACTCCCAAAAGCATGCTTTAAACCTGGTCTCATAATAATACTTTCCCTTAATGATTTGCATTCTGAAATCCAGATCAGATTTTCCAAATTACATATTTAAATAAAGCTTCCATTCCACTTTTAACAGCGAATCCAGTCCAGGATTTTACACCAACCCCTTTAGGATGCCATTGTCTTGACGGCTGTGCAAACTGCTCACATTCCTTTAACTTTCCATTCCCAGACTGCATTAAAATAACATCAAACATTTCATCTATCTCTGAAGTCTGCTGTCCCACTTTAAATCTAATTCCAGCAATTGTGTTTTTAACTCAGAACACTTTGTTTACTCTCCCTGGAATTCTTCAGAACAAGACCTCGGTCTCTGTTCTCTTAACATCAGGTGTTTTATACGCTCTTTCTACCCCAATTCCCTGGTTATCTGGATTATATCTTGTTCCATCGGAAGCTTGCATCTTTGCAACTCCCTTGTCCTGTTCAGCTTCTTCTGGCAGAGTTGAGAGAGGTTCACTCCTCAGTGTCCATTCTCCAATTGACCGCAAATTCAACTAAAAATAAAACTTAAAAGCTTCGCTACCTTACAGGGCCCCAGTTGCTCAATAACACGCACACGCTTTAGCCATTTTTAAAATAAATATTTTTATTCTCATCCTTTTTCACATTTTCATCAAGCTTTACAACAGATAACCAACAATAACAACAAATACAATGGCAACCCCCCAGCCAACAATCCCCTTATCCCACCAACCCTCAAACAGCTCCCAAACGCTTTAGCCTTTTATTCATTTTTTATGCTGTAGCCTTCTCTGAGCACAATAGAAGCACAATTGTAACTTAACCAACCTCCATACATACACACATCTTTGTCCACCATGAATCTAACTATAGATTTTACCCATCCAGGCATAGAAACATTACATTAAAACCACTTAAAACTATAACTTATTTCTAATTTTAAATTTTTAAAATAAATTTAGAGTACCCAATTCATTTTTTCCAATTAAGGGGCAATTTAGTGTGGCCAATCCACCTACCCTGCACATCCTTTGGGTTGTGGGGGTGAGACCCACGCAAACACGGGGAGAATGTGCAAACTCCACACGGACAGTGACCCAGAGCCGGGATCGAACCTGGGACCTCGGCGCCGTGAGGCAGCAGTGCTAACCCACTGCGTCACCGTTGCTGCCCGCCCAGGTATTGTTTGACCAACCATCTATTCCCTTGCTTTCATACCAGTGAGTGCTAGATGGCCAATTCTACCCACTGGAGTCTTGGCTTATGACTGCCTGGGCACACCCATCAACCAATCCAGGAAGAAGAGAGCAATGGATTCTGGACGATCCGGTCTATACGTCACTGGCCTTTAGGGAGGGAAGGGATTTGGGAGCTGGGTGAGGGGGATGGAGAGTGGGTTTAGGAAGCCCAGCGATGAGGCACAAAGTGGGGGTGCTTTCTTGGGGAAGAATCCCCCCCTGAGCTTCCCCACCCCCACCTCCCATCTTTTTAATAAAGTTAAATGAAAAAAACAGTCTCTTGAATCCTGTCCCCCCCCCCCCCCCCAACTGTATTATGGTGTGGTCAGTGTAATCTCTGCAATCTCTTGGGCACTACGCAGTCTCACTCTGCCACAGCCTCGGTGGGTGGCGGGGGGCAGGCGGGGGGGCGGGGGGGGGTGGCAAACAGTCTGAGTGGATAGCAAACCCAAACCAGGAACTGAAAAAGACTCCAGCTGCACCAACCATTCACTCAGGAAGGATCATCAAGGAAGCTAAAATTAACATCTATACACAAGGCTGACTTGTATAAAGGCAAGGCGCCCACCATTGCCCTGCTCCAAGATCCCTGAATATCATTCGCTCGCACCTACTTTCACCTGTCCCATCCCATATGACCTCTCCTGAGACATCACAGTACCAGATCCCTCCAGTATTACTCTTCTCAACTGCACGGGGTATAGATATGTGCACCGTGTGATTGCTCTGCTATGGGGATGACAGGCTTGAGAATAAATTTGTTGCAATTCAGACAGGATCAAACTTGTTCTGACAGCTGAACAGACCTTGAGGTGGAGGAGTGTATCCGTGTTTTTGTTCTCACACAGAAACAATAGGTGGCACTTTTATCACCTGACCCATGATGGATCTAAAGCCTGGGACTAAAGCCCAGTCATTGCTGCAATCAAACGCCCCAGGCCAGTGGCAATTGTGCAGTTGGGGGTTGGCAATTTTTTGGATTCCAATGCTTGAACGCTGAGCATGTCTTAACATTTTCAACAGCTGCCACTTTTTCCCATCCAATACTATGTGGTAAAACCTTTTGCATTCATATTGGGAGATTATTATCATATGAAAGGAAAAGATCACAGGCGCTATTCTCCCCTCCCCCCCCCCCCCCCGCCGGGTGGGAGAATCGGCGGGGCGCCGCGCGAATTGCGCCACGCCGCCCTGACCCCTGCACGCGATTCTCCCACCACCCGGAAACCAGCGATGCGCGGCCGAGCGGCCGCTACGACACAAAAGCGCGCGTCCACCCCTGGCCGCTGCCGGCGGGAACTCTGCAGGAACGCTGGGGGTGTGGCCTGTGGGGGGGGGGGTGTCTTTCACCGGGGGTGGCCTCCGATGGGGTCTGGCCCGCGATCGGGGCCCACCGATCGGTGGGCCGGCCTCTCCTCCCCCCGGGCCTACCTCCTTCCGCGCGCGGCCCCAGAACACCGGCTCCATGTTGGTGAGGGGCTGGCGTGCGTAAGACGTTCCCCGCGCATGCGCTGGATGGCGCGGCCCAACTGCGCATGCGCAGGATTGGGCTGCCCCAACTGCGCATGCGCGGCATTCATTTGGCGCCGCGTAAGGACGCTGGAGTGGCGTGAACCGCTCCAGCACCGTGCTGGACCCCACGACGGCGCAAACACTTGTCCTCAATATCAGAGAATCGCCCCCCACAGAGCTCTCACCTCTGAGTTCAATGGGTAACAGTCCCATCCTCAGTGATTTGAGTTTATAATCTAGTTGCATACTCATTGAGGAGCATGTCCAGAGGTGGCATCTTTAAGAGACATTAACTGAGGTACCATCTGCTCAAGCGTTGCCAGTTGTCTGATTTTATACTGGACAATCTGTTGTTAGCCAGTCCAGTCAATGTCTAGTACCAGTTGGCTTTGAGCCCAGTATTTTGTTTACCAGTACATCTACTCCAGTGAAGGAGCAGAAACAGCCTGTACTCATTCTGGTTTCTCATCTGGAGAACTCTCAAAGAGACTGGGGCAAGAGAAGACAGCGATTGATCATAATAAGTGCAGCACGGTAGCATAATGGTTAGCACAGTTGCTTCACAGCTCCATGGTCCCTGCTTGGGTCACTGTCTGTGCGGAGTCTGCACTTTCTCCCCGTGTCTGCGTGGGTTTCCCTCCGGGTGCTCCTGTTTCCTCCCACAGTCCAAAGATGTGCAGGTTAGGTGGATTGGTCATGCTAAATTGTCCTTAGTGTCCAAAAAGGTTAGGTGGGGTTACTGGGTTACGGGGATAAAGGGGGATGGGTGGAGGCGTGGGGCTTAAATAGGGTGCTCTTTCCAAGGGCCAGTGCAGACTCGATGGGCTGAATGGCCTCCTTCTGAACTGTAAATTATATGATACTATGATACCCCTTTCCCAACCCCCCCCCCCCCCCCCCCCCCCCCCCCGCCGGTCATCTCTCACTTACTTGCTACCGAACCGTTTCCGTCTCAAGACACAATGGATCTCCATACGTGATTGTACCACTGTTATAGTCTTTGTTGTCGCTGCAAAGCCAAAGAATTCGAGGTGGCACATGTCGAGTTCATATAACATCGTGCAAGGAGTTTGTTTACAAGATGCCGCTCAAACAGAGTACAAAGGTAAACTCCACAAAAGCCCGCAAAATGCTCCGATGACATCATTGCGGAACACGTGACATTACACCAGCCAATGGTGTTACTTTGATACATATCGCCCTTCCCTCTTTACTCCCTTAGTGTCCCCGGCATTTTCACTTAATCAAACACTTTAACACAGATCCAACACATTATGTCATAACGAACATTTTAATGTTATGGATACACATGTGCGTTAGTAAGACAGTCCCTCGGGTGGACGTTTGTCTCGTTTTGGCAGAACAAGACGTTCAGGAGCTTGGTTCTTGTGGGTACTGGGAGTGTCTTCCTGTACACTGGTCGGTGTTACATTTGGGAAAACCAACTCAGGAATTCTCTCTGGTTGGGTGGATGATTCTGTCATAACAGATTCCATAATTTCGGCAGTTGTAGTCCTCAAATCGGGCATGTCACTGTCCATTCTCTGTGGTGAAAACATCTGGTACAGATTCTGTGCTCTCACTACGTGGGGACAATAATTGGTCAGCGTGCCAATCCCAAATTCATTCATTGTCAGATTGTACAGTATATGAAATCGGACCGGTTTTGACTAATACAATTGCTGGAGTCCATTTTCTCCCTGAGATGTTACTTCTCGCAAGAACACGTTCCCCACGGTCAAAGACTCTGCTTCTGAAATGTTCTTCCCTTCTAGCCACTCACGCCTGATGTTGTTGCCTGGCTATCTCTGACGTTGGAGGGGAGTCAAAAGGTCAAACTGTGTGAGTTTCCTTCTAAACATGAAGCACAAGTGGATAGCACTGTGGCTTCACAGCACCAGGGTCCCAGGTTCGATTCCCCGCTGGGTCATTGTCTGTGCGGAGTCTGCACATCCTCCCCATGTCTGCGTGGGTTTCCTCCGGGTGCACCGGTTTCCTCCAACAGTCCAAAGATGTGTAGGTTCGGTGGATTGGCCATGCTAAATTGCCCTTCGTGACCAAGGAGGTTGGGAGGGGTTGTTGGGTTACGGGGATAGGGTGGAAGTGAGGGTTTAGGTGGGTCGGTGCAGACTCGATGGGCCGAATGGCCTCCTTCTGCACTGTATGTTCTATGAGCATAGCTGGTTTAGAAAAGTGGGCTAAATAGCTGGCTTGCAATGCAGAACAATGCCAGCAGCGCGGGTTCAACTCCCATACCAGCCTCCCCGAAAAGGCGCCGGAATGTGGCGACTAGGGGCTTTTCACAGCAACTTCATTGAAGCCTACTTGTGACAATAAGTGATTATTATTATAGCTGGCGAGCTTTGTGTTGTTGAATGAGCAGAGTTTCTGTATGGCAGGAGAAAGCTATTGACACATTAGGTAGAGGACCTTTATCACTCGAAACCTTCACTGCGTGCTTGAGTGAAATGTTCAGCTCAGCCATTGGTAGCAGGATGGTGGGGGGCAGATATGATATGGCGGATCCACACTCCTTCAGGTCGCCCTCGAATTCGATGTGAACTGCGTACCGTTATCGCTCACGAGCTGTTCAGGTTGTTCGAATCTTGCAAATACTTCGTCAAGCCTTTCTTTTTTTTTAATTTTAGAGTACCCAATTCATTTTTTTCCAATTAAGGGGCAATTTAGCGTGGCCAATTCACCTAGCCTGCACATCTTTGGGTTGTGGGGTGGAAACCCACGCAAACACGGGGTGAATGTGCAAACTCCACACGGACAGTGACCCAGAGCCGGGACCGAACCTGGGACCTCAGCGCCGTGAGGCATCAGGGCTAACCCACTGCGCCACCGTGCTGCTCTATGGTCTGTTCCATAGTTGCCGATTTCATGACGTCAATCTCCGGCCACTTTGAATGCGCATCAACCATGACCAAAAACATGTGTCCTTCGGCTGTGTGGTGTTGGGTGTTCTGACACACAGATGAGCCAACACAGTTGCATATGGTACAACGCTTGTTTATTTAAACTCACTATTTACAACTTGGTCTTTGCACTCTGCACGTGGGGGGCTCCCTGCTTGTGGTGTTTCAACAGCTCTTTCATGCTTCCTTCTCCCCAAACCTACTCCCCTCCAGGTGTCGTGCTCGTGCTTTTTATGTGGTTGGTGTTCTTGTCTGTGATTGGTTGTGGTGTTGTGTACTCTGATTTGCCTGTTAGTGTGTCCATCATGATGTGTGTGTTTGAATATCATGACATCCCCCCTTTTTACAAAGATATGTGCCTACGTGGTAATAAATATGATCGTGACGTGAGTGCATCTAAGAGTGTGTGTGTGTCGTGTGCAGCATGTGTCTATGACGGAACTATGTACATGGGGCGATGTCGAGTGCGTCACATGAATCCAGTTGTACCATAACATAACAGAAATGCGAACGAGAGAAGAAGAAAAAAAATTTTGAACAGTTGTCCAGTCAGACGACATCTGGAACGATAAACAACAACAGGTTATCATGTAAAATTGTCCAACTTATTAAACATATGAACTGTATTATAAGTCCATTCTAATGGGTTTGCGACGAATTCGGGTTGACCGCCTTAAGGGTGGATCAAGAACCACCGGCTGCTGTGCAGGCATGGCCATGGGTGGCGATGGAAAGGGCGTGATGTGCGGCAGCTCCACAAAGTCATCCTCGGAAGCCTGTTGAGGATCTGGCGTGTTGTGTGGCTGTGAACGTGGAAGTCGGCGAAGGGCGCGCCGATTGCGGCGACGCACGGAACCATCCGGCATGCGAACCAGGAACGAGCGGGGAGCCACTTGTCGGAGGACTTCGGCCGGTGCTGACCAGCCACCATACGGTTGATGGACGCGTACTTTGTCTCCGGAGGACAGGGGGGGCAGGTCCGTCGCTCGTGTGTCGTACCGACCTTTCTGGCGATCACGCTGCAGTTGCATGTCCCGAAGAACCGCCTCATGGTCTGTTGTCGGTGCCAGGACGGAAGGTACCGTCGTCCTGAGGGAGCGACCCATTAGTAGCTGCGCTGGCGAGAGGCCCGTGGATAACGGGGCCGATCGATAGGCCAGCAAGGCAAGGTTAAAGTCCGATCCGGCATCAGCCGCCTTGCACAGGAGCCGCTTTGCGATGTGGACACCCTTTTCAGCCTTCCCGTTCGATTGTGGATGCAGAGGGCTGGATGTCACATGAGTGAAACCATATGCTGCGGCAAAGGACGACCATTCACGGCTGGCAAAACAAGGTCCATTGTCTGACATGACAGTCCTTGGAATGCCATGGCGAGCAAACGTTTCCTTGCAGGCCCCAATGACTGCGGACGACGTCAGATCATGGAGAGGCATGACTTCCGGGTAGTTTGAGAAGTAGTCTATAATAACAATGTAATCTCTGCCGAGCGCGTGAAATAGGTCAACACCCACCTTCGCCCAGGGGGACGTCACCATCTCGTGTGGTAGAAGTGTTTCCGGAGGTTGCGCCGGCTGAAACCTCTGACAGGTTGTGCAGTTGAGCACCATGTTGGCTATGTCTTCATTAATACCCGGCCAATATACCGCCGCCCGGGCCCTTCGTCTGCATTTTTCGACACCCAAGTGGCCTTCGTGTAGTTGACGAAGAATCATCTGGCGCACACTGTGTGGAATGACGATCCTATGCGATTTCATAAGGACCCCGTCTATATTGGTGAGATCATCTCGCACATTATAAAACTGGGGGCACTGCCCTTTTAGCCACCCTTCCGTCATGTGGCGCATCACTCGCTGCAGCAGAGGGTCAGTCGCCGTCTCTGCGCGTATGTGGGCCAGACAAGGATCATCAGCTGGCATATTTGCTGCTGTCAGAGTCACGTGTGCCTCAATTTGACGCACGAACCCCTCCGCATCTGGTGGTGTGCTCACTGCTCGGGAAAGAGTGTCCGCCACTATGAGTTCCTTCCCCGGAGTGTAGATCAGTTCAAAATCGTACCTCCTGAGTTTGAGTAAGATGCGCTGGAGGCGAGGAGTCATGTCGTTCAGGTCTTTGTTAATGATGTTGACCAGGGGGCGGTGGTCAGTTTCGACCGTGAATCGTGGCAGGCCATACACATAGTCGTGGAACTTGTCCAGTCCAGTTAACAAGCCCAGGCATTCTTTTTCGATTTGCGCGTAGCGCTGTTCGGTAGGGGTCATGGCTCGTGAGGCATACGCAACCGGGGCCCATGATGACGTGCTGTCTTTTTGCAGGAGTACCGCTCCAATACCAGATTGGCTGGCGTCTGTTGAGATCTTTGTAGGGCGAGTCGCGTCAAAGAAGGCCAGCACTGGTGCCGTGACCAGTTTGTGCTTGAGCTCCTCCCATTCCTGCTGATGCGACTGGTGCCAGTTGAATTCCGTCGATTTTTTTACGAGATGGCGCATGTTTGTTGTATGAGAAGCCAGGTTGGGAATGAACTTCCCAAGGAAGTTGACCATGCCCAGGAATCTTAAGACAGCCTTCTTGTCAGCCGGTCGTGGCATGGCTGTGATGGCGCTAACCTTGTCTGCATCGGGACGGACCCCGGACCTTGAGATGTGGTCCCCGAGGAATTTCAGCTCCGTCTGGCCGAAAGCACACTTCGCACGGTTGAGACGCAGGCCATTTTGCCGTATGCGGGTGAAGACACGTCGAAGACGATGCATGTGTTCCTGCGGAGTGGTGGACCAAATGATGATATCGTCCACATATACACGTACCCCTTCGATGCCTTCCATCATCTGCTCCATAATGCGGTGGAATACTTCAGATGCCGAAATGATGCCGAATGGCATCCGGTTGTAGCAGAATCTGCCAAAAGGGGTGTTGAATGTGCATAGTCTTCGGCTGGCCGGGTCCAGTTGGATCTGCCAGAATCCTTTGGACGCATCCAATTTAGTGAATATGTTGGCTCGCGCCATCTCGCTGGTGAGGTCTTCTCGTTTCGGGATGGGATAGTGTTCCCGCATGATGTTGTTGTTCAGATCTTTTGGATCTATACATATACGGAGCTCGCCAGAGGGCTTCTTTACACAGACCATGGAGCTGACCCATGGCGTGGGCTCCGTGACCTTGGATAGGACCCCTTGGTCCTGAAGAATCTGCAGTTGTGCCTTGAGGCGGTCTTTGAGAGGCGCAGGAACCCTGCGAGGTGCGTGAACGACAGGGATGGCGTCCGGTCTGAGTCGAATCTTGTACGTGTGTGGCAATGTCCCCATGCCTTCAAAAACCTCCTGGTTGTGAGCGAGGAGGGAATGGAGATTCGCGTGGAACTCAGCATCCGGGAAGTCGGATATCTCATCTGGAGAGAGAGACATGATGCGCTGTACCAGGTGAAGGACCTTACACGCTTGTGCGCCCAGTAACGAGTCCTTTGATGAGCCCACAACTTCGAAGGGGAGTGTGGCCGTGTACCTCTTGTGAGTCACCTGTAGCTGGCAAGATCCTACGGACGGGATAACGTTCCCGTTATAGTCAACCATCTTAAGCCGGGATGGTGTGATGAGTGGTTTGACCTTCATGGCCTGGACTGCAGAGTAAGCAATCAGGTTGGCGGATGCGCCGGTGTCCAGACGGAAGGCGACGCGCGATCGGTTGACCGTCAGGGTGGCACACCACTCATCGTCTGGATTGATGGCATTGACCTTGTTGACATCAATGACGGCAACTCTGAAGTCATCCTGGTCATCTGCATCACTTAACTGGAAGTCTTGATGCGTGGGCTGGACGGTCCTGACTCGTGTGCGAGGTTGTCGAGGATGCGCCGGATCCATGGGTTGAGCCGCACGACAGCGGGCTGCGTAGTGGCCTATCATGGCACATCTGTTGCACTGTTGGTATTTTGCAGGACATTGCCCTTTTAAGTGTAGACCTCCACACTTGCTGCACGTCATGACGTCACGGCGTTCGTTGCGCCACTGCGCATGCGCAGTGCGATCTTGCGGTGGGCGCGCCTGCGCAGTGCGTCCCTCGTTGTGGCCGTTATTCTTGGCGCGCACCTGCGCGGGAGACCGCGAAAAGCGCGGGAAGCGGCCGCTGTCGTCCGGGCCGTGGGGCGGGAAGAAATCGACGGCCTGGATGCGTTCAACGTCGTGGGCGGCCTGGCTTGCCGATTCGACGGCTGGGGACCCCCTCCGTGCCAACTCGGACGCCTGAAATCGGGCAAAACGGCAGGCAGCATTCTCATGGAGGACACAGGCTTCCACAGCAGATGCTAAGGTGAGGCTCTTTATTTTAAGAAGCTGCTGGCGTAGGCCACTGGAGGCAACGCCAAAAACAATCTGGTCCCTGATCATGGACTCTGTGGTGGTGCCGTAACCGCAGGACTGCGCCAGAATCCGGAGGTGCGTCAAAAAGGGTTGAAAAAGCTCCTCCTTACCTTGCAGGCGTTGCTGAAAGATGTATCTTTCGAAAGTTTCGTTTACTTCAGTTTGAAAGTGCTGGTCCATTTTGAGGATGACCGTGTCATATTTGGCCTGGTTTTCGCCTTCCTCGAACACCAGTGAATTAAAGACATCATTTGGGTGGGGGCCTGCGTAGAAGAGGAGCATTGCAATCTTCGAATCATCCGAGACATTCTGTTTTTCGGTGGCACGGATGTACAGGTCAAATCGCTGCCTGTAGAGCTTCCAGTTGGTGCCTAGGTTCCCCGTGACTTGCATCGGCTGCGGTTTGCCGGTGTGGTCCATGTCCAGAATGGCAGGTTGGTAGGCAGGTATCGATCCACTCCTGTACCATGTGGTGTTGGGTGTTCTGACACACAGATGAGCCAACACAGTTGCATATGGTACAACGCTTGTTTATTTAAACTCACTATTTACAACTTGGTCTTTGCACTCTGCACGTGGGGGGCTCCCTGCTTGTGGTGTTTCAACAGCTCTTTCATGCTTCCTTCTCCCCAAACCTACTCCCCTCCAGGTGTCGTGCTCGTGCTTTTTATGTGGTTGGTGTTCTTGTCTGTGATTGGTTGTGGTGTTGTGTACTCTGATTTGCCTGTTAGTGTGTCCATCATGATGTGTGTGTTTGAATATCATGACAGGCTGGTCCCACATAATCGACATGGATTCTTTGCCATGGTCTCGCAGGTCTTTCCATGGATGCAAAGTTTGTAGTGGATGTACATTTCTCAACGCAGTACAGGAGTGGCAGAACCCACCTTCTACTCCATCTGTGCATCCAACCCAGGACATCAGAAGTAGCTTCTCACCAACCCCTTAATTCCAACTACAACGGGATGGCCCTCGTGCAGCTGTTCGAGGATTCTACCTCGTAGACACGGTGGAATTATTACTCTAATACCCCACAAAAATACTCCATTTTGTACTGTCAACTCAAGGTGCCTGGTAAGATGGGGTTTAAGGTCTGGATTCTTTCTCTGCTCTTGTGTTGGAGTGCCTTTTGAATCTGACCAACACCTTCCCCATCACCGGATCTCTTTGGATGAAGTTTTGCACCTGGAGATAATAAGTTGCCGGAACATTTTTCACATGAGACAGAAAAATGTGTCACTGAATGTCCATCAGATTCATTCTTATCTTTTAGTCTTGTTGATCTTGCAGCGGCAGTCGAAAAACGTCCGTGTGCTGGTTAGCTCTTGGGAGATCTTGGCGAAGGAAGGTTAAGCTAAACTAGGCCATCGTCAATACTCCCCAAAAACCCGCAAAACACTCTGACACCGTCACTGCGTAACTTGACATGCAAATGAGCATCAACTGGCTCCAGATGGGACTTCCGGCCTTGTCGACGGAGAGGACATCCCGCCTTAGGGAGCTGCTGGTCAAAGCAGATTGGCTGGCAGTTCTCTAGTCCCTGCAGTGATAGGCGCCTCAATGGACAGAAGGGGAACTTCAGGAAAATGCCAGAGCCTAGGTATCAGGACTGGACGGAAAGGTAAATTTAAAGGGTCCCCACGCAGTGTTGGGCTGGGTGTGATGGAAAGTGGGCAGTTGGGGTGTTGCGTGGAGAGGGCACAGGAGAAGGGAGGTCCAGCAGCCACCGGACATTAAGGGGAGGTGACCAAAATCAGAAGGGGACTGCTGACAGAGGCCCCTCCGCCTTTCCCACCCGAGGCCTAAGCCCGTTCATTTTCAGGCTTCTCTCATGCCTGGTAAATCTTCCAGCCGGCCTGAAAAGTGAGGCGGGGCGGGAAACAGACTTCATTGGCCACTTAAGGGCCTCAACTGTGGCAGAGGTGGGCGGGTGGGTGGCCTGTCCGAGGCCTTGCCCGCCCCAGCATAAAACCAGGTTGAGGCAGGGGAGAACCCAGCGAGAATCTCATTCCTTCAAGTTCCTGCTCCCCCTGTCTAAAAGCCCTGCCAACAGGGGAACGTGGGATGCAGAGGGGCCAGGAGGTAGAGGAAATCTTTGGTTGTTTAGCGGTGGAGAGGATGCCGATATATAACAAAATGGCAGGACAGTGACCTCCTATTTAATTATTAAAGTTCACACAAACTTAAAACACAGGCAAATCTGTGTTTTTAAATTTAAACTATTTTGCGAAAATGTTATTGTACTCGCAGCAAACTGCAAGCCAGGAAAAAAGATCAAGTGCATATCATGGAACCTCAGAGCTGGTCCCAGGACTTTCCCGACAGAGTCTACGCTCCACGGCCGCCATTACAACCTTGGAGCTCGCGACCTCAAAACCTTGTCCTGTAGCGGGGACCGCCGCGGCCTCTCCACTGCAAAGGGTTTGTCTCCATTTCCTGCCTTGACTTTGGTGGTTAAATCAGCAGAATCGTTGATGGCTGCTCCCATCTCCCAATGCCACACCGGGAAAGACCCTCCCTTGGGAGTTCGTGACCACGCTGTCCCAGCAGGAGATCATTCAGGTCGGGGAATCTCTCGCCAACCTTCTGTCCCCGGGACACTGAAACTGTGTCGAAAGAAGCCAAAAGAAAAAAAAACAGCTTGCAGTGAAGCAGCATCCTCCCGACAGGAGTGATGTGCTTGGGAATAAATTTGTCGAAATTCAGACACGACCAAACTTGCTCATAAACAGAACATGCTTTTAGGTGGAGCAGTGCTTCGAGCTGCCTGTTGCTTTGGGAAGAAAGTCTAACCCTGTAATCCAACCAGTACTTGTTAAACCTGCGTGTCTGCTTCAAGTGAGCAATTATAATCTGGAAATTGCCGGCACCATATGCCTTATGTACTGATATTTCTGCGGTGAGGGACCACGATCTTTAGATTGCCAGTTCTCATTTAGTCAAGTGTGTCTTAAAATTGCTGCAGGGCTTGTCAGCAAACGAGAGACTTTTCTCACCCTCGCTGTGCTGGATGGGAAAAAGGTTATCTGCCTTCCAAGACATTATAGGTATGTTGAAGGAGAAGCTACTGTTTGAAAGCAGTGCAGTGGCCTCAGTCACTTGATGTGGCGCTATAGACACTGGCCAGGTTACCCCTCATCAAGAGTCAGAATCCAACATCAGTAATGGCAACTCTTTCATTTTTGGAGTGAGGGGGAGAGGGTGCAGCTATTGATGGGGTTGGATGGGGGGCGGGCGGGGGGGGAGAACTTGCTTTCAGTGTTCCTTGTCACGTGATTTAAGGTAGGGCGATGAGCCATTGTCCTGATGGGCTGCCAGCGATGCCTAAGAGAGGCCTGTACCCATCAATATGCCATCCACTCTGTCCAATTCAAAGACAGCTAGCAAGACAACAACAGCAGCAGCTTATATTTTTGTAGAATTCGGTTAGCTCAGTTGGCCAGGCAGCTGGTTCGTGATGCTGAAGTATGCCAACAGTGTGTGTTCAATTCCCATCCCCGCAGAGGTCATTCAGGAAGACCCTCCCTCTCCCTCGTCTGAGGTGTGGTGGCCCTCAGGTTAAATCACCACCAGTCAGCTCTCCCCTCAAAGGAGAAAGTAGCCTACGGTCACCCGGGAGGAGGATGACTTTCACTTTCTGTGTATTCACACATTAACAGAGCAGACGTACATGCAAGATGCATTTAACCATGTTCCCTACCTAAGCAACGCTATTCCTCCAACAAACATCCATGGCTATCACTTGGGGTCTTTGCATTTTCCACAATCAACTAAAAATGTTTGATGTGTGAAAGACAATGTCAATGTTTTTCCCCATGGTGTTTCTGCTTTCTTGCTCGTAGCCAGCCTGCATTCTCTCTGTTTCCCCAGTGAAATGAACAAGTGTGTTGGCTGCCTGCAACTTTTCAGTAAATAGGCCAGGAAAATCACCATAGTCCCAGATGACCATGGGCTGTTTTCCCCTTTGAGGAGGAGAGCTGACTGCTGGTGATTTAACCCGAGGATCACCACACCTCAGGCGAGGGGCAACATTGAGAAGGCGGGGGAAGGCACAGGGGAAGCTCCCACAAACAGCAATGTGATAACGATCAGTTAACTGGCTTTTGGGATCTTGATTCACGGGTAAATACTGGTCACTCAGGATGACACCCCTGCTCTTCTTCAATATGGTGTCATGGGGTCCTCTGCATCCAACCGAGCAGGTTGATGGGGCCTCAGTTTAATATCATAGAATTTACAGTGCAGAAGGAGGCCATTCGGCCCATTGAGTCTGCACTGGCTCTTAGAAAGAGCACCCCACCCAAGGTCAACACCTCCACCCTATCCCCATAACCCAGTAACCCCACCCAACACGAAGGGCAATTTTGGACACTAAGGGCAATTTATCACGGCCAATCCATCTAACCTGCACATCTTTGGACTGTGGGAGGAAACCGGAGCACCCGGAGGAAACCCACGCACACACCGGGAGGAAGTGCAGACTCCGCACAGACAGTGGCCCAAGCCGGAATCGAACCTGGGTCCCTGGAGCCGTGAAGCAATTGTGCTAACCACAATGCTACTGTACTGCCCATATCTCATCTAAAAGATGACATGAAAGTGCAATGCGCCCTCTGCAGTGCACTTTGACCTTTGTCCTCAAATCCTGGTGAGGAATTTTAAGCTCCACCCCAATGCACGTTCTAAGAGGAGGGGAGCGGAGTGGGGAGGGGGGGAACGGAGCATAAAATTGGATGGATGGGATCCACCACCTCCCCCCGCACCCCTGGGAACGCACCCACCCCAACCCAGACACAATTTCACGGTTGGGCGGGGAGGGCCTCGGGCAGGAAACCTGCCCTTTCACGTATTTCAGTCGCCACTAAATGGCCACTTGAGGGCCTTTTCCCGCCCAGCCTCAATTATTCGGCGAGTCGGGTGGGGAACAGAGAAAAAAAACCTTTCTCCATCCCAGGCGGGAAGGGGAAGGCCGCCTCATTCTGAAAGCCCCTTCAGATTTGGGGTGTCACCCCCACCCTCTGGGACCTTGGAACTCCGGCTCTTCCTTCTCCCTCCTGCCCCCCGGGGCCCCCGGGGCTAACCTTTAACAGAAGTCAGCTGCAGTACCTCTTCTGGCCACCGCAGCGCTGTGCCTGGATGGGTTAGAGAGCTGTCGGTCAATCAGATTGGCTGGCAGCTCTCACGGGCAGGGCTTCCTTCCAAGGGTGGGCAGAAAGTCCTGCCCATTGCTAATCAATGCTCAAATGAGCATTAAATGACAGTGGGCTTCTGAGAGTCGGTGGTAGCATGTTCTGTGCCGTCTCTAAGGATAGTACGAAGTCTTACAACACCAGGTTAAAGTCCAACAGGTTTGTTTCGATGTCACTAGCTTTCGGAGCACTGCTCCTTCCTCAGGTGAATGAAGAGGTATGTTCCAGAAACATATATAACGACAAATTCAAAGATGCCAGACAATGCTTGGAATGCGACCATTAGCAGGTGATTAAATCTTTACAGATCCAGAGATGGGGGTAACCCCAGGTTAAAGAGGTGTGAATTGTACCAAGCCAGGACAGTTGGTAGGATTTTGCAGGCCAGATGGTGGGGAGATGAATGTGATGCAACATGAATCCCAGGTCCCGGTTGAGGCCGCACTCATGTGTGCGGAACTTGGCTATAAGTTTCTGCTCGGCGATTCTGCCAAGTTCCGCACACATGAGTGCGGGATTCATGTCGCATTACATTCATCCCCCACCATCTAGCCTGCAAAATCCTACCGACTGTCCTGGCTTGACACAATTCACACCTCTTTAACCTGGGGTTACCCCATCTCTGGATCTGTAAAGATTTAATCACCTGCTAATGCTCGCATTCCAAGCATTGTCTGGCATCTTTGAATTTGTCGTTATATATGTTTCTGGAACATACCTCTTCATTCACCTGAGGAAGGAGCAGCGCTCCGAAAGCTAGTGACATCGAAACAAACCTGTTGGACTTTAACCTGGTGTTGTAAGACTTCGTACTGTGCTCACCCCACTCCAACGCCGGCATCTCCACATCATCGTCTCTAAGGATGGCAAGCGCCGAACACTCACCATCCTTAACATTCTGCCCCAGGTGTAGTGCTTAAGCCCAGAAGCAAGGGTGACACCTATTGAGACACAGCAGATGTCGCTTTGACAAAATGGCTCAACCGTCTATCTCCTGGTCTGTATCCAGGTCCTCTGGGTCCTTGCACTGACATTGTCTTCTGCATACTGCTGAGTGTTCTTATATGAGCTGAGAAGGAGCATCCTCACATGACACCACCCTCTCCACACCCCCTTCCCTTAGTGGGCTGAAACAAAATGATGCGTCTCGCATCGATTAAGCAGCTGTGCAGGATTTAAACGGCTCCTTTCGTGCAGTGCAGATCACCCCTCTGGTTAAATGGGACCATTTAAAATTCTGCTCACAGTCTGCTAAACAAACAATGAGGTTGGCCAGCCCAGCGTGTTGATGGGGGCTCTTCCGAATTACACATGGTTTGAAAGTCAAGAGAAGTTGGTAAATTGCCAGGCCCGGGTGGTTCTGAAATTCATCAGGAATTAACTGTTAGCTTCCAATTTGTGCAAGGACAGCAACTCCAGATTGCCACCAGCAAATGTGAGCACAGAGGCTGTGAGGATTCTTCATTGGCTGGACTGCCACCAAAAGCAAAAAAAAAAGTAATTCCTAACACCGCCTGCAAACTCTGTAAACACCTTGGGCGCAAGCTATTGGCCGCATCGAGCTTGAATGGGGGAGCGGCGTGGCCGCTAGATACCGGGTGAAGCTTCCCGCCATCCAGTATGCCTCGCGAGGTCTACCCAGATCACGCGAGGCGTCAGGAACCGGATCCCGCCCAGAATAGGCGTGACCAAGACGCGCTCACTGAAGTCGGTTTTAAAAGGACTTCAGCGGGCTCACTCGGGAGGCCCCTGCCGGGCTCTGTTCTGTGCTGGTCCAAACAAACGCGGACCGCACTGCACGGCTGCTGCCAGGGTCTCCCAGGCCATCGGGGGCCCCGGTGGTCATGGGCACTGCAGGTTGGCCCCCTGGCCCTCTCCCTGGAATGCGGGCACCTTGCCACTGCCAGGCTGACACTGTCAAGGTGCCCGGTGGCACTGTAAAGCTGGCAGGGGCACTGTCGCTGTGCCAGGGTGGTGTGGGGAGATCCCCATGTGTGTGTGTGGGGGGGGGGGGGTCTTTGCCCATGGGTGGGGGGTGTGGAGGATCTCAAGCTCACTTGGAAATCAGGGCATCTTTTCAAAATGTTGCCTCAGTCTCTGAGGAGGTGGTCTGGCCGTCGAATTCAGATCCCCAGTGAAGAAAATAATTCGAAGTGTGGGCTTTATCAGTGAGGAAGTCCCCAGGGCCCAAAATGGTGTCTATCTATTGTTAGAGAGCGATGGGGAACTCGCTGGCAGAGCTGGCGAGAAGCTCCCAGCAAACGGCGCCACAAATGACACTTATGACGCGATTGAATCAAATGGGAACTATGTCCCATAGCGAAAGCGTTTAGCCGTGTGTTTCCCGGCGCTTGCAGAGCTGGGAAACACAACGCTACCTAATGAGGCTGTGGTTAGATACGTGGCCTCAACGGGGAATGGTGGCAGAGGTCGCACTTAAGCTCGTATCCGGCACTGAGGAGCCCCGCTCGCCGAAACTCCTCAGTGCTGGGAAAGATCGGGATGGCGTTTTTGAATGGCGCCCCGATCTCTCGAGCCCCTGAACCCTACTCCTCAAGACCCAGCTCACGGTAAGGGGGGGGGGGGGGGGTCCCCAGCTTGATCACTACTGCCCTGTTTGTGGAGGCCAGTGCTGAACGGCGCCTGCCTGTCTAAGGCGAAGGGGATCGCGATCCCGGGACCGCCCACGTGTTGAGTGGCGGATGAGTGGGCTGGATGAAACCGCTGTGTGGCGGTGGATGTCCAGCCCGCGGCCAATCTCATCCATGACCTCAAAACGGTCATGCACGGACCCAGCGCCACTCATGGTCTCGAGGCAGCGCCGGTGTGCGGTGGACTCCCATCTCAGTGTATCCCTGCTCGGGTGGAATTTCACATTGGCCCCAAACCCTGAACCCTCCCCTCTCACTCCAGAGTTGTAGCCCCATAGCCCAGGCCGTCTCGCGGAATTACCCTCCGTGCCGTTTCACACTGCAGGGAGGGCTGTCCTGTATGGGCTGCTGCAGCACACCCTTCACTTCCTTACCCTCGTCCATCACCGCTTCGGTCATTCTATGGAGGCGTTCTGGGTGGAGGGCGTTGTACGCAGCAGCCCCATACAACCGTAGACTGCATCGGTCAGCGCCTCCCAAGATGCCATTTTTAGTTTCTTGAGAAATCTTTTGTTCCAGTTTGGTTTGCCCTTCAGCCCCACTCTCCTGATCTACGGACACCAGGCGTGGGAAGGGGCGGGGTGGGCGGAGGACATCCTTGCGAACCTGCTCCGGGGCCTGGCCAAATTTTCCACAAACGGGTCCAGGCAGCGGGTGACCAAGGGCGTCGTCCGACCCGGATTTCTGGTCCTGTACCGGGGCTACATTCGTGGTTGGATGTCCATGCAGAGGGAGCAGGCAGTGTCAATGGGCACCATTGTGGCCTTCCATGTCCAGTGGGCACCATGGGGTCTGGGGTACTTTATTGACCCTTTTTAATCAAATTTCACAATCGGGGCAGCACGGTAGCATTGGGGTCAGCACGGTAGCATTGTGGATAGCGCAATTGCTTCACAGCTCCGGGGTCCCAGGTTCGATTCCGGCTTGGGTCACTGTCTGGGCAGAGTCTGCACATCCTCCCCGTGTGTGCGTGGGTTTCCTCCGGGTGCTCCGGTTTCCTCCCACAGTCCAAAGATGTGCAGGTTAGGTGGATTGGCCATGATAAATTGCCCTTAGTGTCCAAAATTGCCCATAGTGTTGGGTGGGGTTACTGGGTTATGGGGATAGGGTGGAGGTGTCGACCTTGGGTAGGGTGCTCTTTCCAAGAGCCGGTGCAGACCCGATGGGCCGAATGGCCTCCTTCTGCACTGTAAATTCTATGTAAATTCTATTTCAATTTGATGTTTTAAGCTTCATTTGTGTTCTGATTTTGTTGAAGGAAGTATCCTTGAAGGGGCTCCCCCTTTTAATTTGCCCCTGAGTTTACATAATTTAGTTTAATCGGTTTCCATCAACATAGTTCAGGAAGAAGTCTTACAACACCAGGTTAAAGTCCAACAGGTTTGTTTCGATGTCACTATCTGAGGAAGGAGCAGCGCTCCGAAAGCTAGTGACATCGAAACAAACCTGTTGGACTTTAACCTGGTGTTGTAAGACTTCTTACTGTGCTCACCCCAGTCCAACGCCGGCATCTCCACATCATAGTTCAGGAAGGCAGTGCGTTACAAGGGTGGGTGTTAATAGCTGGAGTGCAGGAGCAATTCATATGATGAAACCTCCAGGGGTACATTTAATCACGGTTGGCAGCCTCCTTCTTATTCTGGTCTAAGGGTGGAATAAACCAAGGGTTATCAACCAGGGGTGGGGAAAGTTCTGTAAGGAAGGTTCAAAGTGCCTGCCAGCTCGATATCTTCCAGGAGTAAAATATTTTTAGAAATCCCATTATGTGATAAAAGAATGTTCCACTGTGCTATCTCTGGCATGCACTGGAGGAGTGCAGTTCATGAAATTGCACACCCTCAACATATGGGAATGAATAAGAAATAGATGTGGCGTAGTGTTTGTGTTGTACTGCAATGGGCCAAGAATGTACCAAAAAGAAGGGCAGCACGGTGGCTCAGTGGTAGCAAATGTTGGGCTGACTTGGCATTTCACACTTTGTGCGTCTGACCGCACCTTTTTTCATCAGCTGTTAACAGAGCCGAGCAGGTATGGGACAGGTGGCTGATGAAACACTCCCTATCACCCCCCCCCCCCTTCCTTCCCCCCCCATTGGTGGCAAGAGCTTGCGGTCCCCTGTCCCGGATCCCAGGGGTATCACTCACAGGTGAGCTGCGGATGGCAGTGAGGTATAAAATACGCAATCTTGCGTTGGCAAGTGAGCCTGGAGCATGGCTGCATATTGCATACGGTGATCCAAGGGTTGTGGAATCTTGCCCTGCACATAATTGATGCCATACGACTTGATACACTCAGTAGCAGAAACTAAATAAAATGAAAATGGGAACTATTTAATGTGGCATGGTGATGCAGTGGTGATGCACTGCTGCCTCAGAGCGCCAGACACCCGGGTTCAATTCCAGCCTTGGGTGACTGTGTGGAGTTTGCACTTCTCCCCGTGTCTGCGTGGATTTCCTCCGGATGTTCTGGTTTACATAGAATTTACTGTGCCGAAGGAGGCCATTCGGCCCATCGAGCCTGCACCGGCTCTTGGAAAGAGCATCATACCGAAGGTCCACACCTCCACCCTATCCCCATAACCCAGTAACCCCACCTAATCCCCATAACCCAGTAACCCCACCCAACATTAAGGGCAATCTTGGACACTATGGGCAATTTATAATGGCCAATCCACCTAACCCGCACATCTTTGGGCTGTGGGAGGAAACCAGAGCACCCGGAGGAAACCCACGCACACACGGGGAGAACGTGCAGACTCCGCACAGATAGTGACCCAAGCCGGGAATCGAACCTGGGACCCTGGAGCTGTGAAGCAATTGTGCTATCCACATTGCTACCGTGCTGCCCCTTTCCTCCCACAGTCCAAAATCGTGAAGGTTAGATGGATTGGCCATGCTAAAGTTACCCCTTAGTGGCTAGAGATGTGCAGGTTAGGTTAAGGGGTTAGGCGGCGTGACTGGGGTGTGGACCTGATGGGGTGCTCTTTCGGACAGTCAGTGCAGATTCGATAGGCCAAATGGCCTTCTGTTTTGTGGGGGTTCTATTCTATGAATTGGGTAACTAATTGTTATACAGGAAATACATTTGTCTTGTTTTCAGGGGTTGGTGCAATCTTTGTAATAAGGAGAGGGGCACTCGGCAGCGAAGCGGTTAAGAATCGAATCCGTAGGGCAGCACGGTGGTGCAGTGGGTTAGCACTGCTGCCTCACGGCGCCGAGGTCCCAGGTTCGATCCCAGCTCTGGGTCACTGTCTGTGTGGAGTTTGCACATTCTCCCCGTGTTTGCGTGGGTTTCGTCCCCACAACCCAAAGATGTGCAGGGTAGGTGGATTGGCCACGCTAAATTGTCCCTGAATTGGGAAAAATGAATTGGGTACTCTAAATTTATTTTAAAAAGAATCGAGCCCCTGCAACAAATCACATCGAGCGTAGTGAGCTCCTACAGGTCCTCTGCTTCTGCTTAAGTTGCTTTGGCTTTGCAGACGAATATGCAAATTCCGCCAACATTTCCTGTGAGGGAAAAGGTGGCTAAAGCAGTCCTGATATGCTGAGAAGATAGTCCTGATAACGAAAACTCTTCAGATGGAATGAATCGACAGACTGGTCTTGAAGGTTTTACGTACTGGACACCGTGGCTTATTTCCTTTGGCCGCCTGCTCCACGGTGGGATCGTCCTTGGGAGGAAAGATTGTTGACACACTGCCATGGAAACAAACAACCTGACCTCCCTCAACGTTCTAATGGAAAGGCAAGCCACCCACTGAATAATCCAGACCGTGCGTGAGCAACTCCAAAATATTCTGCATACCAAAGCCAGATTTGCAGGGTCAGGGTGATGATACAGACTCAGGAACTCCAACCCCTTTGATCCATTCATGGAATAGTGTCAGGAGCCCAGCTGGGCCTCTGGAGGTAAAACTCTGCTTTTGCACTCTTCGAATGTCAAGAATTGAATGCTGAGGAGCACATTGGTCAATGAACGGGCTACAGAGCGAACTTTGGAGGTCTCAGAGGAGTTGTATTTGATGCCTGGGCTGAGTGGGAGCGGACAGTCGAAAGGCTTCAGAGCATCGCCTGATAGCCACCACGAAGGGGCTGGAAAAAAGTACAGCGGGCACTGGGAATCTGAAATTAAAAGCAGGAAAGGTTGGAGATATTCCGCAGGTCTGGGTGGGGAGAGAAATAGAGGGTGGAACTTTCCGATAAAGTGTCGGTCCCGGCGCAAAGACCGGCAGAATCCCGTTGGCCCCAACGTCGAGAAAAGTCGCCGTATTTTCAGCCTCTTTAACCAATAAATTATTTTCCAAGAGCTTTCATGCCGCACCTGCCTCAGATTCGTACACCCCGCCACGACTTAACGGGTGCAATCGGGGGCTCGCTATTTAAACGCCTCCCCAGCACTGACCAACACTTGTTCCAATCGGGGGCGATGGCTGCCAGAAAGATTGCACCATGCTTCACCAATGGAGCGCTCAGAAAGATGGGTCCTGCCGAGGTGGGAGGCCCTCTACCCTCGATCGGGCAGAAATTCTGCCAATATAGTCACTAAACCGACCCGAGAGCCTGTGGCCACGATTGAGAACGCCAGCTCACTCCATAAGAGAGCTGCAGTGCCGGAAGAAGATAAAGACCTTCCTTGTGCAGCCAGGGTAAGTCTGCCTCCTCATGTTTCCTGCTGCACCCCTTCACACACCCATCATACCTCCACGGTAATCTCTCTCCCACCCACATCGCGGGGACCCAATGCTTACCATGTCTCCAGCCTCCGCTTCCCATTCTCCTTCCAATGCCTCCTCCCGCTCCTCACATTCCTGCTCCCACTGATCTCCCACGCATGACAGACTACATCGCCATCTGACCTGGCAGGACTTCCGCCAACACTCTCTCCAGCTGTCTCATTACAGGACAAACTCAAGCACAACAGGAGTGAGCGAGCACAGCCAGCCAGAGTGGAGTTCAAGAGTCTTGCCTCCTTCAATTAATGAACCCTTGAGCTTGCCAGTGAGGAACATGACCACACATATGCAGAAGGTGAGGAGGGGGCCAAATACACACATAAGAACCCTTGACACATCCAGCCATGTGCAAGCCTCATTTGAGTGATCGTTCTTCTATCATGTCCACTCTCCCGCACTAATGCCATCTCCCTTCCATTGCAGGTCGATTAGTCGAACAGCCAGAACCATCCTCTCACTCTCTGGAGACCCAACACACAGATCCAAACAGTTCTGGACACAATCCGCAGCCGCCACGCAAGGTTGACGAAACTCACAGCACACGTGTCCCACGCCATCGGGAAGTGGGCCCATCAGGGGCGGGGCGTCGGGGGAAGACCTTCAGGTGACGCCCTGAGGCCGTCCCAACGGCACGCGGCCTACTCACCGATGATGCCGCTTTGGAGGGGGCGGAGCATCCGAAAACAGGCACCGCCCCCGATTTCGACGTCAAAAGTATTCTACACCTGATCGGCGAATGCGATTTCGACATCGAGCGACGGAGAATTCCACCCCTTATATTTCATTATTCGCACATGGGCCAATTCACAGTCCAATTTGTGGCAAGTTACGTCGGCTATTTGAAAGGATGACAAACATTAAAGAGGCAGCGACGGCAGCACGGTGGCGCAGAGGTTCGCACTGCTGCCTCACGGCGCCGAGGTCCCAGGTTCGATCCCGGCTCTGGGTCACTGTCCGCGTGGAGTTTGCACATTCTCCCCGTGTCTGCGCGGGTTTCGCCCCCACAACCCAAAGGTGTGCAGGGTAGGTGGATTGGCCACGCTAAATTGCCCCTTAATTGGAAAAAAATGAATTGGGTATTCTAAATTTATTTATTTTTTAATTATAGAGGCTGCGGAATTCCAACAGGGAACCAATGAAAATCACGCTAATCAAGGTTTGTAGGAGTTTGACCTGAACGCCAGCGTCAGCATTAGACCCGTTGGGCCAAATGGCCTGTTTCTGTACTGTATACCCTATCTGATTGGACGTAATCAACCCACGAATCATTTGTCACCAGAGTAAGTTGCATATCCAAGGTGCCCCTAAAATTGATCTAAGCTTGCCTATTTCTGCTGAAAACCTTTAAGGAAAAAAAATAAAGGTGCTGGTGTAAACAGACTTGTAAAGGTTGTGGGAACATCCAATTTAATTTAGTAATTCGAACAAAAGGGAATAATTGAGTCGTGTACTCCAAAGATGATTTCTTGTTAAAATGATGCTGAATATAAATTTGTAGCTTTTAAAGTTGATCTCACACTGCTTTGAGATAATTCAAAGTGGAGGTTGCATAAAAGGCTTTATATGGCAGGATGATAGCAGGATGTTCGAATGTGTTATAAATCTGTGAAATTATGGACTAAGGGGTGTACTGACATCGTGTCTAGACAGGCGGAGTGGAGAATCCATTTCATGAATAACAATTACTCGGCTTCTGACCAGAGACCGCTAAATTGAATTATTCCGAAAGATTAGTTGTCTCTCAAGGTAACTGTGCAAAGGTTAATGTCATTATTATTACGTCAACTAACCTTGAATCCTTCACGTATGAACTTTATAAACTACAACTATCAGCACAGCGTTGCCATGTTGACTTGGTGCAGTATTTGACACACAGCCAGCCAGGGACACCTGTTTGAAGGTTAGGGGGAGCGTGTGTCAAATGCCTCTGCCAAGTGCACAGAATCAGCAAATGTTGTTGAAACAAAATCTGTGTCGGAATAACACCACAACAGTCAGGCAGGTGGCTCAATACAGATGTGATTTAATCCGAACAACAACCAACCCCTTTTGCAATATCTGGGGGGGGGGGGGGGGGGGAAACAACCCCAAATCGAGCCCCTCTCCCAACCCAAGCTGTGTTAGCAGGAAATAGCCCCTACCCACTCAGAATCGAATCTCAATAATTAACTTGTTGAATTCAGCCTCAGATTGTCTGAGCGCTCCCTGGGTCTCAGGTCAGAGTCTGAATTTTAAGAATGCATCAGGCACTTCAAAAGTTCCTGCCGACACTACTTATTAAACAGGACGTACACACAGAATCATGCCGTTCAGTCTCACAGCTCTATGCTGGAGTTTATGCTCGACATGAGTCCTCTCCTATCTCTCTTCATCTAACCCTGTCAACATATTCCCTTTCCTTTCTCCCTTTTGCACTGACCCAGCTTCCCTTAAAAGCACCGATACCCTGGTTATTACACCAGTGGTTTAAACTGGGGTTACATGTGTAAAAGTACAAAAACTGGCAAGTCATGCTACAGTTGTATAAAACCTTGGGAAGGCTGCACTTGGAATATTGCGCACAATTCCGGTCGCCACACCACCAGAAGGAAGCGGAGGTTTTGGAGAGGGTGCACAGGAGGCTTACCAGGATGTTGCCTGGTCTGGAGGGTATTAACTATGTGGAGAGGCTGAATGGACTCAGACTGTTTTTATTAGAACGACGGAGGTTGAGGGGCGACCTGATAGAGGTCTACAAGATTATGAGGGATGTGCAGGCACTCTTTCCCAGGGTGGAGTGTCCAGTCACCAGGGGCACATAGGTTTAAGGTCCGTGAGGCAAAGTTTAGAGGAGACGTGGAGGCAGGTTTTTTACACAGAGGGTGGTGAGTGCCTGCAACGCGTGCCAGGGTAGGTTGTGGAAGTAGATACATTAACGGCTTTCAAAAGGCACCTTGACAAATACATGAATAGAATGGGTATGGAGGGATAAGGCACAAGGAAGTGCTGAGGGTTTTGGCCAAGGTTGGTACCAAGACCGGTCCAGACTTGGAGGACCTAAGGGCCTGGTCCTATGCTGTATTGTTCTTTGTTCTTTGATGGACTGTTGAAGGCCGCTGGTTCACTTGCTCCTTGGCAAATACGAAAATGTACACCTTCAATAGGGTGTACAGCATTGCGGGTACATAGATAGGGTTAACAGGAAAGAACTTGTCCCCTTAGCGGAGAGGTCATTAACCAGGAAGCATAGATTTAAGGTAAGGGGCAGGAGATTTGGAGGAGATTGGAGGAAAGACCTCTTCACCCAGAGAGTGGTGAGAATCTGGAACTCACTGCCTGAAAGGGCGGTAGAGGTGGGAACCCTCACAGCATTTCAGAATCATTTAGATGAGCATTTGAAAAGGCCACAGCATACAAGGCTACGGGCCAAATGCTGAAAAATGGGATTAGAATAGGGAGATGCTTGATGGCCGGTGCAGACGTGATGGGCCAGAGAGCCTCTTTCTCTGCAGCGAAACCATGACTCGATGAGGGAGCAATGAAAATCGGGATTGTATTGATCGGCTGAATTTTGAAGAATTCTGACCGATGGGAACAGCATGTGGGGATGGATTAAACACGCCGAGTGAATTTATAGAATAGAATCAAAGAATGATTACTGCAAAGAAGGAGACCTTTCAGCCAATCAACCTGTTCCCGCTCTCTGCAAGAGCAATATAGCTAGTCCAGCTGCCACTGTCTTTTTCTCATAGCCTTGCAATTTTCTTTCCCTCCAGGGGCGAAATTCTCCTACCCGCCCCGCCACATTTCTGCCCCGACCGGCCGGCGGGAGTCTCCGTAACACCGGCCGGTCAATGGGGTTTCCGCACCGCCCCATGGAATAAATGATGGCAATTGATGTGTCTTTCATAGCTAAATAGCAGTCATTAGTATTTATTGAGGCTGCCATGTCACGCAGCCGTGCATTCTAGATTGCAACCACTTGCTACGTTAAAAAGCTTTTCCTCGTGTCACCATGGGGGACACAGGTTCAAATCCCACTACGGAAGCTGGCGGAATGTAAATTCAATGAATGAATTTGGAATTGAAAACTAGACCCTGTAATGTTGACCATGACAACTAGCATTGAGTGGAGTTAAAAACCCATCAGTTTCACGACTGCTCTTTCGAGAAGGAAATCTGCCACCTTTACCCGGTCTGCCCTACCTGCGACTCCAGACCTACAGAAATGTGATTGACTCTTAGCTGCTCTGCGAAATTGCCCAGCAAGCAGGGGTCAGGAAAGATCCAGGTAACGTAAATAAACACGGGGTTCCTTCTGGAATGGGAGACAGTGCTGGGCTACGAGAGAGCCAATTGCAGATCAAGGTGACTAAAAAGAGAGTAAGGCCAGGCTGAGAGACCAGGTACAAGGCTGGAGATGCTGAATGATGGCCTGGTGTCAAATCGCAGAGGGACTTTGAGATGGGAACAAGTTGTTGGTGTGTGTCTGCCAGGAAGTGACGATAACGGGTGAACAGGTTACAGGCAGTTGCAATTTGCACACAAACTGGATTCAGTTCCAGTGGGATAACAGGGAGACCATGGTGGGATTCTCCGTGCAGCCGCACCCGTTTTCTGGTGCGGCGCGCCCCCGCCCGCAACGGGATTCTCTGTCCCGCCTGCCGGCCAATGGGGTTCCCTATTGTGAGCACCCCGACGCCATCGTGAAATCCATGGGCGTGAGTGTTGGGAACGGCGTCCAGAAACGATTCGCTGTTCCTCGGCGTGCAAATCTATGCGTGGAGGGGATTGCGAGGGATTCCCTCGCCAATCCCACTATCGGGCCGCCGCTTTGAGCGGGGTGCTTGATAGCGAGGTCCAGCTGCTGGCCCCCCCATGACAATGCAATTCCTCCCCCATCATAGGATGTGTCGCGTCACCCCCCCACCGGGCCCCCGACAGTCCGCGGGTGATCCGACACCCTCCACCGACGTCCCCAAAGAGGGACCCCACCAGAACCCCCCACCATAAGAGAGACATCCACCGGAAACCCTCATAAGAGAGACCCTCACCATCGAATCTCTAATTAGAGAAACCCCCAATTACAGATACCTCAACCCCCACCCCCAATGCAGAGGCCCCCTGCCATCGGCAAAATGGAGAATCCAGCCTCAGTTAAGGAACATCGAGCGGGATTCTCCGGTCTCCCAGCCGCGTATTTCTCGGCAGTGGGAAGCGGAACGCCATTCGCTGCCAGCAGGAATCTCTGCTCCCGACGCTGTCAATGGGATTTTCTATTGAAGCCACCCCATGCCACCGGGGAATCCGTGAGTGGGTGTGCGCTGCCGGTTTGACCAGAGAATCCCGACCCCAGAGAATCCCGATCGAAGAGAATCCAGGTCGCAGAGAAGCCTGACACCAAAGAATCCCGATCCCAGAGAATCCCGACACCAGAGAATCCCGACGGCAGAGAATCCCGACGCCAGAGAATCCCGATCCCAGAGAATCCCGGCACCAGAGAATCCCGATCCAAGAGAATCCCGACACCAGAGAATCCCAACGTAAGAGAATCCCGGCACAGAGAATCCCGATCCCAGCGAATCCTGATCCAAGAGAATCTGGACCCCAGAGAAACCCGGCACAGCGAATTCCGATCCCAGAGAATTCCGATCCCAGAGAATCCCGGCACCAGAGAATCCCAATCCCAGGGAATCCCGAACCCAGAGAATCCCAATCCCAGAGAACCCCAACACCAGAGAATCCCGATCCCAGAGAATCCCGATCCCAGAGAATCCCGATCCCAAAAAATCCTGACGCCAGAGAATCCCGACACCAGAGAATCCCGATCCCAGAGAATCCCGACACCAGAGATTCCCGATCCCGGGGAATCTCGATCCCAGAGAATCCCAACACCAGAGAATCCCGATCGAAGAGAATCCAGGTCGCAGAGAAGCCTGACACCAAAGAATCCCGATCCCAGAGAATCCCGACACCAGAGAATCCCGACGGCAGAGAATCCCGACGCCAGAGAATCCCGATCCCAGAGAATCCCGGCACCAGAGAATCCCGATCCAAGAGAATCCCGACACCAGAGAATCCCAACGTAAGAGAATCCCGGCACAGAGAATCCCGATCCCAGCGAATCCTGATCCAAGAGAATCTGGACCCCAGAGAAACCCGGCACAGCGAATTCCGATCCCAGAGAATTCCGATCCCAGAGAATCCCGGCACCAGAGAATCCCAATCCCAGGGAATCCCGAACCCAGAGAATCCCAATCCCAGAGAACCCCAACACCAGAGAATCCCGATCCCAGAGAATCCCGATCCCAGAGAATCCCGATCCCAAAAAATCCTGACGCCAGAGAATCCCGACACCAGAGAATCCCGATCCCAGAGAATCCCGACACCAGAGATTCCCGATCCCGGGGAATCTCGATCCCAGAGAATCCCAACACCAGAGAATCCCGATCCCAGAGAATCCCGACCCCAGAGAATCCCGATCCCAGAGAATCCCAATCTCATAGAATCCCGATCCCAGAGAATCCTGGCACCAGAGCATCCTGATCCCAGAGAATACCGATCCCAGAGAATCCCGATCCCAGGGAATCCCGACCCCAGAGAATCACGACCCCAGAGAATCCCGACCCCAGAGAATCCCGATCCCAGATAATCCCGACACCAGAGCATCTTGATCCCAGAGAATCCCGGAACCGGAGCATCCCGATCCCAGAGAATCCCGACCCCAGCGAACGGCCAGGGAATTCTGGCCGCCACCTGAATAAAGGTGGAAGGGGAATAGAAATGGAACCCAATTGGACCACCTGATACTCGCCTGCTGCAAATCCCGCTATGTTGGGAGAATTGCAGGAGAGCCCCGAAACGGGATTGCAGCAGGCGGAAATCCCACGGGGTGTCGCTCACTTGGTGGTGGGGGTGGGGGGTTACATTGCCAGCGATTCCGGGAGACGGGAGGACCTTGGCAGCGATCGAGGGGAGTAGGTGGGGGTGGTGTAGGGTTATTCTGAGATTGGGGCGTCCTTTAAAAAGGGTGACCTGTTCTCCGAGGATCTGTCCTTGCTGGATCCGTTGAGTCCCACGGCTCCCCAAAAAAATTATTTGTGTGGGTGGCAAATACTCAGAGTTTAGAGTACTTCGAGCTCTAAGCCCTGATGTAAAATATGAACTGCTCAGGGTTCACACTGAAACTTGTTCATCTAGTAATTGTCTGCACACAGATGCTGTCTGTCCTGTTCTTTTGCTCAGTGTTTCCGAGATCAGCAAGTTTCTGCTTCTAGTTTACAAGATTAAACTTGTTCTCGTGAGAAAGGAAGATCCAGGCTCTGATATTTCCAGGAAGGGTTGAGTTGAGGAGCTCTGCGTGCAGACGGGAACAGAAGTTGCTCGGGACACGGGCAACCTGCTGGATATTACAGCAGGACCTTGTAAACCATTTTTCATCCTCTTTTCATCCCCGCAGTACAGGTGGAAACTGGCTGATGGCTCCCAATGGGAAAAGGCAATTCAGACCATAGAGCCACTGAATTCCTACAGTGCAGAAGGAGACCATTTGGCCCATTGAGTCTGCACTGAACCTCTGAAAGAGCACCCTGCCTAGGTCCACTTCCCCTCCCTACCCCCCTAAACTAACCTGCACATCCTTGGACACTAAGGGAAAATGTTATCATGGCCAACCCACCTAACCTGCACACCTTTGGACTGTGGGAGGAAACCGGAGCACCCGGAGGAAACCCACGCACACACGGGGGAACGTGCAGACTCCACACAGGCAGTCACCCGAGGCCGGAATCGAACCCGGGACCCTGCCGCTCTGAGGCAGCAGTGCTAACCACCCTCTTATTCCCCAGCTTTTACTTCTTTTTTCGCCAGTTGGGAAGGGCAAGTGCAAGGCTATACTGTTCCCTAGCTGGCAACTGGGAGAGATCGAGGTACGCTGGGATGTCGGGGGCTACGGGGGAGTGGGGTGGTTGGTCCCATGGCCCAGCAGGAAGACGGGGGCTTGGTGGGGGATTTGGTCGCCAGACCTTAGGGAAGTGACAATTCGGAGCGGTTAATTAAAGTAGAAGTGAGGTACAGGTGAAACACATCTGCTCCCCCTGCCCCACTTACCCAGAGGATCTGGCAGCAGCCACGTCTGCGAAATCTGGCTAATTTAAATAGCTCCCAAAATCTGGGGAACAAGGCTGAGTTAACTCAAGCTTAAACCTCCCCGAACACGTGACTGCAGTTCAAGTGAGAGTGGGCACATTTGCAGGGGTCTGGGGTTCAGTTTTATATATTTATTGACTTAATTCTCCATACTACCCCACCCCACCACCATGGGATCAATAGCTTTCATTTTGCTCATCCTGTGCATTCTCACGTTATCCATACGCCTTGACTTAACAGTCTCAAATTTCAGTAAACCGATATGAAGACGGAAGAGAATTCAAAGGTTCAGGCTGCACTGCGTTGAGCAATTTGTGGTTAATCCTTAATGCTCAATTTGTTTGCCGAATTTGCACGATTGTCAGTTCAAACCGTTCAGCCCGACATGCTTCCTTATCTGATTACAGATTCCCCACCAGGATGTAACAATGGGAGTATTTCATTTGTTCCTTGCGTAACTTGCTCCATCTGGGACCCAGTTTCCGGTCAGTTGGTGTGGGAGTAAGTATAAATGCCGGCATCCACGGCCACTTTCCTGCAGCAAATCTTAGTTGGTGTCCTGCACAGTTTCTAATGGTCATACATATGTCGGCAGCTGATTGTGGTGCTGCGTCTATGTAAAATGATTAACAATCGGGCCTGAGTGAGTTTGCCTGCATCGTGACCATTTCGGTCAGTTGTGTGAATTGGTCGGGGCCGAGAGTCATCAGTAAGACCAGGGACTGGATTCTCCGGTGCCCCAGAGGCGCGTTTCTCAGCAGGACGGTGTTCGCAGGCCGCAGGGTTCTTTCCTCCTCCTGCTCCGCAATGGGATTTGCCATCAAAGCCATCCCACGCAGCCGGGGAACCACCACGGGCGGCGATGGTGGGGAGAGAATCCCAACGGCCGGAGAAACCTTGCCAAAGTGTGTCCATTTAAAAAAAAATTTAGAGTGCCCAATTTTTTTTTTCCAATTAAGGGGCAATTTAGTGTGGCCGATCCACCTAGCCTGCACATCTTTGGGCTCCCCAGACACGGGGAGAATGTGCATACTCCACACGGACAGTGACCCAGAGCCGGGATCGAACCTGGGACCTCGGCACCGTGAGGCAGCAGTGCTAACCACTGGGCCACTGTGCTGCCCTAAGTGTGTCCCTTTTGCATATAAATGTGTCAAAATCGTTTGGCAGAATGCCTCATTGCCCCAACTTTTGAACAAGCACCAAGCTGGATGATGGTAAGAAAGGCCGTCCCCACCAGATTGTTCTTGCATGCCCGGAGTCTCACCTCCCCACCAGATTGTTCTTGCATGCCCAGAGTCTCACATACTCTGCACATTCCCCTCGCGGTTGCCTCCCGTTTCTTTTTTTTTCTTTAAAAAAAAAATTTAGAGTACCCAATTCACATTTTCCAATTAAGGGGCAATTTAGCGTGGCCAATCCACCTAGCCTGCACATCTTTGCATTGTGGGGGCGAAACCCACAAACACGGGGAGAATGTGCAAACTCCACACGGACAGTGACCCAGAGCCGGGTCGAACCTGGGACCTCGGGCCGTGAGGCAACAGGGCTAACCCACAGCGCCACCGAACTGCCCTCCGTTTCTTTAATGTGCCTTTGCAAAGAAGGTTTGGAGAGCACTGTTTTTTCGTGTGGTTCATTCCGAGCAGCTCCGTGATGGAGGACCCTGTGCTCTACGGGCAGTTTCCAGGGACGCACACTGAGACAAATATCATCTTCGACTGGAGAATAATCAACTCGGTGAAGAGCGCTCTTTGGTCTAACAGAAATGTGCTGCTCTTCCAGTACAAAGAGTTGTCCTCGAACTATCGTTGCAGACTGGCACATCCCGAGGTCCAGGACTACCTGCTGAGGGACACAGTCAAGCTTGGGACCGGCACCGTAAAATTACAATGGGGAAAGACCACTGGCTAAGCCCATTCAGCCAAGGCACACCGAGGGGCGGAAACTGTGGAGAAACCCTTGATTTTTAAGCCTGACATAGTTTGTGTGCTGCGAATATCCAAATTATTGAATTTATATTGAGTGGAACATATGTATGGAGAAAAGCTGAATTTTATTGCACTTCTGTGATTTTCAATTCGAAATGTTTTGAAATGCACTTTTACAAATTTTATGAATGAAGTATATTTAAGTCTAAACATATAACCGGTCCCGTACTTGTGCTGATGGATGAGATTGGGACAGCTGCCGCAACAGCTCAATGTGGAAAAACCATTGTCCAATGCCCTCCCGTACACTGAAGGGTTGCAAACTGTGTAAAACTGCTGGATCTTTGATGTGTCATCTATATTGTAGATATCACTGAGGTGCCTCACTTTCAGAGTGCCACGTGCGGTCGTGAAATAAATTGAATTCCATTGCACTTTATATAATGACAAATTTTTGAATAAAATACACTTTTGTCAACAAAACGTGAATTCCAAATCATAGAGCCCACAGTTCCCAGCGAGGCCCTTGGAAAAACAGGTGCTGGCTCTATCAGAACAAAATTGAGAATGATGGAGACCTGACAACTCAACAGTTTCACTTCTACGTAAAAGGATCCCTCACCTTGAAGCAGAGCTGGGGACCCAGAATACCATATTCAAGTTAGCATCATGATGACAACCTCTTCCTCAAGTGTGCATTCAAAATAACTACATCGATTCTCATTTTACACTCTAGTCTACCGATGATATCACCTTAATATCCCTTTCTGTAGCCTGGTGTCAAATTTAGTTTGAGAACGATCCGGTAAAGCACCTTGGGACATTTGACTGTGTTAAATGCTTTATACAAAGGCACCTTGTTGCTGATCACTTTAAGATGTCACACACTAGTTCCTCAGGGACTCTGAATTCCCCTTCAATACCCAAGGGAACTACAGTAGCTGACACAGTTCAGGCACGGCTTGTAAATATAGCCCTTTTAGTTTCTGCAACAAAATTAGTTTTAAATTGAAGTTCGTGGCAGAGGCTATCAGAAAGATGCGTGCAGTGTTCAGTTGTTCTGTATTTGATTGTATGAGCCTGGTAACTGATCAATGCTTCTTGTACTTGATTGGTTAAGCCTGGGTGTTGACTCAGAGCAAAGTAAACAGGCATCTTGGGCTGGATTCTCCCGCACTTGATGCGATTGCCCCACGCACTTCGGTGGTGGAGGGGTTGGCGCCGCACCAACCAACGGGGAAGGGCCGCCGTGGTCCCGCGCATGCGCAGAACCGCCGGCGTGTTCTGGCGCAAGCGCAGGGGGGTTCTTCTCCACGCCGGCCGTGGCGGAGCCCTACAGAAGCCACCGCAGTGGGAAAGAGTGCCCTACACGGCACGGGCCCGCCTGCAAATCGGTGGGCCCCGATCGCGGGACAGACCACCGTTGGGGCCCCCCCCGGGGATGGATCCCCCCTGTGCCCCCCCCCCCGAGGACCCCACTAGACGGCCTGCCAGCCAGCTCCCGCCGGGATGGACCATGTCCATTTCACGCCGACGGGACTGGCCAAATACGGGCGGCCGCTCAGCCCATCAGGGCCCGGAGAATTGACGGGGGGGGGGGGGGTGGGCGCTGCCAACGGCCCCCCACCGGCAGGGCGTGATCCCCACCCCCACCCGAAAACCGGCGCTGGAGAATTCGGCAGCCGACATCAGTGCCCCCCCGGGGATTCTAGCCGCCCTCCGGGGATTCTCCGACCCGGTGGTGTGTCGGAGAATCCCGCCCCTTTTTTCCACCATACCAATTCTATTTTTCCAATTAAGGGGCAATTTAGCATGGCCAATCCACCTACCCTGCACATCTTTGGGTTGTGGGGATGAGACCCACGCAGACACGGGGAGAATGCGCAAACTCCACACGGACAGTTACCCAGAGCCGGGATTGAACCTGGGACCTCAGCGCTGTAAGGCAGCAATGCTAACCATTGCGCCACTGTGCTTCCCCCAGATATGTGAGAAGAACTGAAAGGGTTAGTTTAAAAAAAATTATATTTAGTGTACCCAATTCATTTTTTCCAATTCAGGGGCAATTTAGCGAGGCCAATCCACCTACCCTGCACAACTTTGGGTTGTGGGGGCGAAACCCACACAAACACGAGGAGAATGTGCTAACTCCACACGGACAGTGACCCAGAGCCGGGATCGAACCTGGGACCTCGGCGCCGTGAGGCAGCAGGGCTAACGCACTGCGCCACCGTGCTGCCCCTGAGAGGGTTAGTTATAAAAGATTTGTTTCTCTCTACATGTGAAATAGGTTCAGGAGGTTAACACTTCTGTTGAGTATCTTCTATATTTGCATTAACAGGTACATTGCCATCAGCTACCATAAGACATAGGGGCAGAAGTAGCCCATTTGGCCCATAGGCCATTCGACTCATCAAGTCTGCTCCGCTATTCAATCGTGGCTGATAAGAGGCGGGATTGTCCGACTCCCCACCGGGTCGGAGAATCGCCGGGGGTCGGCGTGAATCCCGCTCCCGCCGTCCTCCGAATTCTCCGGGCCACCCAAAAGTCACCCCGGCGTGAATCGCGCAGGTTCACCGAGGGGCCCCGGGGGCAATGGGCCCCGGGGCCGCCCGAATTCTCCGGGCCGCGATGGGCTGAAGTGCCTCCCGTTTAACGACGGTCCCGCCGGCGTAAATCAAGGTTGGTCCCTACCGGCGGGACCCAGCTCCGTGGGCGGCCTCCGGGGTCCTCGGGGGGGACGCAGGGCGATCTCCCCTGGGGGGGGGTGCACCATCAGTGGTCTGGCCCGCGATCGGTATCCGCGGGCGGGCCTGTGCCGTGGGGGCACTCTATTCCTTCCCGTCAGCTGGCGCTCCCACACATGTGCCAACTCACACCGGCCGGCGGAGGCCCTTTGGCGCCGGTTGGCGTGGCGCCAAGCCCTTTCCCATCGGCCGGCGGGGCGCAAACCACTCCGGCGCTGTCCCAGCCCCCGAATGTGTGGAGAATTCCGCACCTTCGGGGCGGCTCGATGCCAGAGTGGTTCCCGCCAGGGTTTGTGCCGTTTTTCCCCGCCCCAACGATTTGCGCAGAATCCCGCCCATGTTTCTCACCCCCATTCTCTTGCCATCCCCCCATAACCCCTAATCCCCTCATTAATCATCAGTGAAAATGCCTGCTGTGGAATGAAGGCGAGGAGTTAAGTTATTGTGCAGGGTGCAATTTTGTGTCTGAACAAAGTCAGGGAGTGGCGAGCCCGATCCTGACTGAGCATCATCAAAGTTTCACTTACGGATATTTTTGTGGCCTTTTATTCCACCTTCTGTGATTCAAAGGGAAACACTGATTCTTTTTCACAAAGTATTAGTTCATTTTCTTGGCATGTGCTTCAGACCCTCTGGCAATTTGACTAGATTGTGAGTTCAAAGGAAGTGCTGTTACAAGGCAACTGCGAAAGAAGTTAACTCAAGTGTGTCAAATTCACTTTGTACAGTGGAGGGAGGGTTTGGTTTTCCCACCTGGTGCTTGGCTTCCAGGACAGCATTCAGCTAAAGTTCTTTGATTCATAGAACATGCAGTGCAGAAGGAGGCTATTCGGCCCATCGAGTCTGCACCGACCCACTTAAGCCCTCACTTCCACCCTATCTCCGTAACCCAAATAGCCAATAACCCCTCCTAACCTTTTGGTCACTAAGGGCAATTTAGCATGGCCAATCCACTTAACCTACACATCTTTGGACTGTGGGAGGAAACCGGAGCACCCGGAGGAAATCCACGCAGACACGGGGAGGACGTGCAGACTCCGCACAGACAGTGACCCAAGCCGGGAATCGAACCTGGGACACTGGCGCGTGAAGCCACAGTGCTATCCACTTGTGCTACCGTGCTGCCACCTATAGGGCACACCTATCTTACAATGCACCACCCCACTTGTTATGGCTGTATAACGGGTGCAATGCGTACCGGTTTCTGGTGCAGGATCTCGCGCATAATCTGTGCCAGCCACATCGATCCTGCCTGTTTTTTGTCCGTCCCTGACAGCTGCCTATGCTCAACGTTAGATCAAGTTAAATGCACAAAGAAGGGCTTTGTGCCTCTTTCAGGGTGCTTCTGTCAAGTATAATAATAATAATATTGTCACAAGTCGGCTTACATTGCAATGAAGTTGCTGTGAAAATCCCCTAGTCGCCACATTCCAGCGCCTGTTCGGGTACACTGAGGGAGAATTCAGAATGTCCAAATTACCTAACAGCGCGTCTTTCAGGGCTAGTGGGAGGAAACTCGAGCACCCGGAGGAAACCCACGCAGGCACGGGGAGAACGTGCAGACTCCCCACAGACAGTGACCCAGCCGGGAATTGAACCTGGAACCCTGGCGCTGTGAAGCCACAGCGCTAACCATTGTACTAAAGTACATGAAAAATAAGTGAAATATGAGCCCCATGAGCTCTGACTAGGTTTTCCAGTTCCACACTGTTCTAAACAGTTTAAAAGAGACCGCAAGAGGTCACGGAAGAAATAAGTCCATAAGACCATAAGACATAGAAGCAGAATTAGGCCACTCGGCCCATCGAGTCTGCTCCGCCATTCAGTCATGGTTGATTTTTTTCTCATCCCCATTCTCCTGCCTTCTCCCCATAACCCCTGATCCTCTTATTGATGAAGAACCTAACTATCTAGGTTTTAAAGACACTCAGTGATTTGGCCTCTACAACCTTCTGCGGCAAAGAGTTCCACAGATTCACCACCCTCTGGCTGAAGGAATTCCTCCTCATCTCTGTTTTAAAGGATCGTCCCTTTAGTCTGAGATTGCGTCCTCTGCTTCTAAATTTTCCTACAAGTGGAAACACCCTCCCTACGTCCACTCTATCCAGGCCTCGCAGTATCCTGTAAGTTTCAATAAGATCCCCCCTCATCCTTCTAAACTCCAACGAGTACAGACCCAGTGTCCTCAACCATTCCCTATATGACAAGCTCTTCATTCCAAGGGTCATTCTTGTGAACCTCCTCTGGACCCTTTCCAAGGCCAGCACATCCTTCCTTAGATACGGGGCCCAAAACTGCTCACAATGCTCCAAATGGAGTCTGACCAGAGCCTTATACAACCCCAGAAGTACATCCCTGGTCTTGTATTCTGTGGTCAGGAAGGATCGCAGTTTAACAAAATAAGAGCTACCTGACTGGAAGCATTGCAGATTCATCAATTGCTAAAATAAAACAAAACAAAACTAATTCTGAACCAGAACTTGGGTTATCAATTGAACATTAAACTGAAATGTTCGCTCTCTTTCTTTCTTCACAGATGCTGGCTGACCTGCTGAGTGTCCCCGCTATTTTCTGCTTTTATTTCAATTTCTCCAGCCTGCACGCTATTTTGTTTTGAACTTATAATCAATCTGAAAGATCCCATAAAGTTCAATGGAAAATTGCGGAATTTGGTCGGGATTCTCTCTTCTGGGGACTAAGTCCCCACGCGGGCGGGAGAACCGGCGGCAACCACTCCGCCGTCAACAGCCCCCGAAAGTGCGGAATTCTCTGCACTTTAGGGGGCTAGGTGGACGCCAGAGGGGTTGGTGCCGCTCCAGCCTGCGCCGAAGGGACGCCGCGAGTTCGCGCATGCGCCGAAGGGCCCGCGGGATCTCATGCATGCGCAGAACTGCCGGCATGGTTCCGGGCATGCGCAGACCGGCCGGCGTATTTTGGCGCATGAGCAGGGGGTTCTCTTCTCCGCGCCGGCCATGGAGGAGCCCTACAGGGGCCGGCGCAGAAGGAAGAAGTGCCCCCACGGCACAGGCCCGCCCGCAGATCGGTGGGCCCTGATCGCGGGCCAGGCCATCGTGGGGTCGGATCCCCCTGCGCCCCCCCCCGAGGATCGTCCCCACCGACTTAGCTGCCAGGTCCCGCTGGCACGTGAGTTGAGTGATTCACGCCGGCGGGACTGTCCAAAGCCGGACGGCCGCTCGGCCCATCGGGGCCCGGAGGATTGCCGGGGGGGCCGCTGCCAATGGCCCCCGACCAGCATGACGTGAATCCCGCCCCCGCCCGGAAAACGGTGCCAGAGTATATGGCAGCTGGCATCGGGGCGGGATTCACGCCGCCCCCCCCCGAGAATTCTCCGACCGGCGGGGCATCGGAGAGTCCCACAGAAGGTCTTCCGTGCTGCCTGTGACCTTACTTCCACCCCTGTGCTCACTGACCTACACTGGCTCCCAGTTAAGTAATGCCGAGTTTTTAAATTCCCATCCACGTTTTCAAATCCCTCCGTAACCCCACCCCCCTTCCCCCTGCACCATACTCTGTAATCTACTCTGTTGTGTGTTCATGTTTGTTCCTCGTTGGAACAAGGTCACTTTAAGAGTCTGATCACGTGACGTATTGATTATGTCATCGGTCATTTGCCCGCAGTCTATCCTAACAGCCTGTAGAGTAAACACCTTTCCAATAAGGTTCTTGGGCTGGATTCCCCTGTCCCCCAGCAGCGTGGTTCTCAGCGGCATGCCACAAGGCAGCGACGGGATTCTATCTTCCCGCTGCTTGTCGGTGGGATTTCCCATTGAAGCCACCCCGCAACGTCAGGAAACCCGCGGGTGGCGTGCGCAGCCAGTGGCCCTTGTTTGTACCTTCAAGATCTGCAAGCCTATCTTTCAAAAATACCACATTCTCCATCCAACTTTGCATTGCTCCGAGATATCTGGGCTCACCCAATGCTGACGTCTTGAACATTCCTGATTGGTGTCACTCCACCGTGGTCGTGCCTGGGTCCCCAGATCAAAATTCTCTCCCTAAACCTCTCCGCCGCACTTCCTCACATTCCTTTTGGAAGCCATTGCTGAAAACCACCTCCTTAAGCAAGCTTTTGGTCACCTGGCCTAATATCTCCTTACGCTGCTCGGTGTCATGTCTTGTGAAGCACCTTGGGACATTTCATTCCGTTAAAAAGGTTGATAGAAACGCAAGCTGCTGCGAGGGATATTATTCCTTATCGTCATGTTTCGACAGCCGTTGAAAGATTTTCGGCCGTTCAAATGTTTCAATGACTTTTGCTTGGGACCGAGGGAACAAAGTCTATTGTAGGCCTGGAATGCAACTGAAGATCTGCCATTATCTAACAGGAGCGCTGATGATTGCTGGTCATTAGTCTTTGCTGCGCAGCTAAACCCAATTGAATTGGGCCATCTCTCTTGTCGGCTCGGAAAGATAAGCACACATGCAAAGGCAAGATCTAATCATAAATCTTTCTTATATACATGGTCATTTTCAGGAGCAAAATCGAACAAAAGACTTGTGGGCAGTGGTGAGTCTCTGACGGGACTGCACCATGGACCCTGTGGGGCAAAGCTGTGGGGGCCTGAACCAGGAGGCCTGAGGATCAATGGAATTAATTCTCAACGCTCTCGATACTGACTGAGCGAGGGCATCGACTGTTATGTGGGCGCTTGCCCACAGCTATGTTCAGGGAGAACAGGCTGTTCTTCACTCCTGTAGAGTTTGAGAGAACATTCCTTTTTTAAAAAAAATATGTTTATTAAGAATTTTTTAACCAAATTTTCAACCATACAAACAAACCCCCCCGCCCCCCCCCCGTAACAAAAAGAAAAAAAAGCTTGCATCGCAAGACATAAACATGGCAATTCAGTATGATACAGAACTTTGTACATTGGATTCCTCCCGTACATATCAGTTTTCCGGATCATTTATGTATTTTCTTGCTCAGATACCCCCCAGAAAAAACCCCCTTCACCGTCCCTCCCTCTTCCCCCCCCCGCAAGAAAAATCCCCCCCCCCCCCCGGGTTGCTGCTGCTGCTGACCGAACTCCATCTAACGCTCCGCGAGATAGTCTAGGAACGGTTGCCACCGCCTGTAGAACCCCTGCGCAGACCCTCTCAAGGCAAACTTTATCCTCTCCAACTTGATAAACCCTGCCATGTCATTTATCCAGGCTTCCACACTGTGGACTTTGCATCTTTCCACACGACCAAGATCCTCCGCCGGGCTACCAGGGACGCAAAGGCCAGAATGCCGGCCTCTTTCGCCTCCTGCACTCCCGGCTCGTCCGCTACTCCAAATAATGCTAGCCCCCAACTTGGACTTTCACCACCTTGGATATAGTTCTCGCAACTCCCGTCCAGAACCCATCCAGTGCCGGGCATGACCAAAACATATGGGCATGGTTCGCCGGGATTCCTGAGCACCTCCCAAATCTGTCCTCCACCCCAAAGAACCTGCTCAGCCTCGTCCCCGTCATATGCGCTCTGTGAACAACCTTAAAATGTATCAGGCTAAGCCTGGCACACGAGGAAGAGGAATTAACCCTACTTAGGGCTTCAGCCCTTAGACCCTGCTCAATTTCCTCCCCCAGCTCCTCTTCCCATTTACCCTTCAACTCCTCTACCAAAGCCTCCCCCTCTTCTTTCATCTCCTGGTATATCGCCGACACCTTGCCCTCTCCGACCCATACGCCCAAAATCACCATGTCTTGAATCCCCTGTGCCGGAAGCAGTGGGAATTCCTTCACCTGCCGCCTCACAAACGCCCTCACTTGCATGTACCTGAAAGCATTTCCCGGGGGTAGTCCAAACTTCTCCTCCAGCGCCCCTAAGCTCGCAAACGTCCCATCAATGAACAGGTCCCCCATTCTTCTAATCCCTGCCCGATGCCAGCTCTGAAACCCCCCCGTCCATCCTTCCTGGGACAAACCGATGGTTATCTCTGATCGGGGACCACACCGAGGCTCCCATCGCACCCCTGTGCCGTCTCCACTGCCCCCAGATCTTTAGTGTTGCCGCCACCACCGGACTCGTGGTGTACCTTGTCGGCGAGAGTGGCAGCGGTGCCGCCACCAGCGCCTCAGGCTCGTGCCCCTGCAGGACGCCATCTCCAACCTCTTCCATGCAGCCCCCTCTCCCTCCATCACCCACTTACGGATCATCGCCACGTTGGCTGCCCAGTAGTAGCCACCCAGATTCGGCAACGCCAGCCCTCCTCTATCTCTACTACGCTCCAGGAACCCCCTCCTTACCCTCGGGGTCTTACTCGCCCACACAAAGCCCATAATACTCCTGCCTACGCTCCTAAAAAAGGCCTTGGTGATCACAATTGGAAGGCATTGGAATACAAAAAGAAACCTCGGGAGGACCACCATTTTAATCGACTGTACCCTGCCCACTAGCGAGAGTGGCAACATGTCCCACCGTTTAAAGTTCTCCTCCATCTGCTCCACCAGCCACGTCAAATTAAGTTTGTGCAGGGTCCCCCAGCTTCTAGCTACCTGGATCCCCAAGTATCGAAAGCTCCTTTCCGCCCTCCTCAACGGAAGGTCATCTATCCCTCTTCCCTGATCCCCCGAATGCACCATAAGGAGCTCACTCTTCCCTACATTGAGCTTGTAGCCTGAGAAGTCCCCAAACTCCCTTTGGATCTGCATGACATCCACCATCCCCTCCACAGGGTCCACCACATACAGCAACAGGTCGTCTGCGTACAGCGACACTCGATGCTCCTCTCCCCCTCGAACCACCCCCCTCCATTTCCTGGACTCCCTTAATGCCATGGCCAAAGGTTCAATTGCTAATGCAAACAGCAGGGGGGACATGTGGCACCCCTGCCTCGTGCCTCGATACAGCCGGAAATACTCCGACCTCCGCCGATTCGTAACCACACTCGCCACCGGGGCTCTATATAGGAGCTTAACCCAACTGATAAACCCCTCCCCAAACCCAAACCTCCGCAACACTTCCCAGAGATACTCCCACTCTACTCGGTCAAAGGCCTTCTCCGTGTCCATAGCTGCCATTATCTCCGCCTCTCCCTCCACCGATGGCATCATTATCACGTTTAGGAGCCTCCGCACATTGGTATTTAACTGCCTGCCCTTTACAAATCCCGTCTGGTCCTCGTGAATCACCCCCGGGACACAGTCCTCAATCCTCGTAGCCAACATTTTTGCCAACAACTTAGCATCTACGTTGAGGAGCGAGATCGGCCTATACGACCCGCATTGCAGTGGGTCCTTATCCCGCTTCAGGATCAAAGAGATCGTCGCCTCTGACATTGTCGGGGGCAGGGTCCCCCCCTCCCTTGCCTCATTGAAGGTCCTTACCAGCAATGGGGCTAACAGGTCTACATACTTCCTATAGAACTCCACCGGGAACCCATCAAGTCCCAGGGCCTTCCCTGCCTGCATGCTCCCCAGTCCTTTAACCAGCTCCTCCACCCCAATTGGCTCCCCCAAACCAGCCACCTCCTGCTCCTCCACCCTCGGGAACCTCAGCTGGTCCAAGAATCGTCGCATCCCCTCTTTTCCCCCTGGGGGCTGGGACCTATACAGCTCCTCGTAGAAGGCCTTGAATGTCTCATTCACTTTCACCGCACTCCGCACCGTAGTTCCCTTTCCATCCTTGGCTTCACCTATTTCCCTCGCTGCCATCTTCTTACGGAGCAGATGTGCCAGCATCCGGTTTGCCTTCTCCCCATACTCATACATCGCCCCCTGTGCCTTCCTCCACTGTGCCTCCGCCTTCCCTGTGGTCAACAGGTCGAACTCCGTCTGGAGACTTCGTCTCTCCCTGAGTAGTCCCTCATCAGGGGCCTCTGCATATCTCCTGTCCACTCTTAAAATCTCCCCCAGTAACCTCTCCCTTTCCCTGCCCTCTCTCTTCTCCCTATGAGCCCTGATGGAGATTAACTCTCCCCTGACCACCGCCTTCAGCGCCTCCCATACTACTCCCACCTGCACCTCCCCGTTGTCGTTGGCCTCCAGATACCTTTCGATGCACCCCCACACCCTCCCGCACACTTCCTCGTCTGCCAGCCGTCCCACATCCAACCGCCACAGCGGGCATTGGTCCCTCTCCTCCCCCAGCTCCAGTTCCACCCAGAGCGGGGCGTGGTCTGAAATGGCTATGGCCGAATACTCCGTTCCCTCCACTTTCGGGATCAATGCCCTGCCCAGAACAAAAAAATCTATCCGGGAGTAGGCCTTGTGTACATGGGAGAAAAAAGAAAATTCTCTGGCCAAAGGCCTGGCAAATCTCCACGGATCTACTCCCCCCATCTGATCCATAAACCCCCTGAGCACCTTGGCCACAGCCGGCCTCTTTCCGGTCCTAGATCTGGAGCGATTCAGTGCTGGGTCCAACACCGTATACATTTACCAATACCACCCCCGTCCCCTGCAACCTACCGCTCACCATCAAATATCGGCCTCCATTGTCCGCTACTATGTTCTTGACCTCAAATGACACCCGCTTCCCCACCAGCATTGCCACCCCTCTATTCTTCGCATCCAGCCCCGAATGGAACACCTGTCCTACCCATCCCTTCCTTAACCTGACCTGATCTGCCACCTTCAGATGTATCCCCTGAAGCATGGCCACGTCTGCTTTCAGTCCCTTTAAGTGCGCGAACACTCGGGCCCTCTTAACCGGCCCATTTAAGCCTCTCACATTCCACATGATCAGCCGGATTGGGGGGCTACCACCCCCCCCCCAGCCCCCCGCCGGCTAGCCATCTCCTATCTTAGGCCAGTCCCGTACCCGCGTCTCCCGCCCCCTGCAGTCCCCCAGACGTGGAACCCCCGCCCCGACCACCTCTTCCATTTTCAGTTCCCCCTCGGCCAATGCAGCAGCAACCCTATTGTCCCCCCTCTCCCCCCTCCCCTGCCCCCCTCCCCGCTAGATCCGAATCTAGCTCTTTTGCTCCCCCATAATACTTCCGTAAGTCAGCTGACCCCTGCTGACCCCGGCTTTCCCCGCCTTCCCGTTGACCCCCCCCATGTGGAAATCCCTCCTCCTCTTTACGCTCATCCATCCCCCCCCTCCCTAACGCGGGAAAAAGCCCGCGCTTTCCTGAGCCAGCCCCGCCCCCTGTGGCGCAGCTCCTGTTGCGGTCTGATCCCAATTCCCCCATCCCCGAGTCTCACCTCCCTCCAGCACCGACGCCCACATTCCTCACTGTCCCCCCATCAAGAACTCTTCCCCCATCCCCATCCATCGTCTCACCCGTGAAACATTCTTTACCCATATTTACAACCCTGTATACAGTCAGCATCTCCCCCACATCCACAGTCCCTCAGTTCGAGTCCAATTTTTCCGTTTGGATAAAGGTCCAAGCCTCTTCTGGCGTTTCGAAATAGTGGTGTCGGTCCTGATAAGTGACCCACAGTCGCGCTGGCTGCAGCTTTCCGAATCTCACCCTTTTTTTATGCAGCACCGCCTTGGCCCGGTTGAAGCCAGCTCTTCTCTTTGCCACCTCCGCGCTCCAGTCCTGGTAGACTCGGATCACTGCATTCTCCCATCTGCTGCTCCGCTCCTTCTTGGCCCATCTCAGGACACTCTCTCTGTCCGCAAAGTGATGGAACCCCACCACTATTGTCCTTGGCGGCTCGCCAACCTTGGGTCTCCTCGCCAGGACCCGGTGAGCCCCTTCTAGCTCCAGGGGGCTCGGAGAGGCCTCCGCACCCATCACCGAGTGGAGCATCGTGCTCACATACGCCCCGGCATCAGCCCCCTCCACTCCTTCGGGGAGACCCAGAATCCGGAGATTCTTCCTCCTCGACCTGTTCTCCAGGACCTCGAGTCTCTCAGCCCACCTTTTGTGCAGCGCATCGTGCTCCTCCATCTTCACCGCCAGGCCCAAGATCTCGTCCTTGTTCTCGTTAGTTTTGTCCTTCACCTCTCGGAGCTCTACTGCCTGGGCCTTCTGGGTCTCCTTCAGCCCCTCGATCGCCAACAGCATTGGCACCAGCACCTCCTTTTTAAGCTCCTCCACACGGCGTCTGAGGAACTCCTACTGGTCCGGCCCCCATGCTGCTCGATCTCCGACCTCCGCCGTCTTGATTTTCCCCCCACGTTTCTGCCGCTGCTCCAAAGCCTCTTTGTCCGCCGTTCCACTGCTAATCCCCTCCATACGACGGAAAGGGGGGACCTTACTTCACCTTCCCACATGGGATTTAATCCAAAAAAAAATTCCGTTGGGGCTCCTCCGGAGAGCCCAAAAGTCCGTTATAGCGGGAGCTGCCAAAATGTGCGGCTTAGCTCCGCATCGCCGCAACCGGAAGCCTGAGAGAACATTCCTGATGTGTTGGGTGTTCTGGATCACAAACAGGTCACCAACATTGGAAATGGTGCAACTCTATTTTATTATAAGGTTAACTATATTAACACACTTGAACTGTGGGAAAATGCAATACCGGCTTTAACTGTTGACCCTTGCCTCGTCCTAACCAGGTGATGCACTCAGCACATGGTGAATGTCTGTGTTGCAGGCTGTGAGCTCTGTGCTCCGAGCTGGCTGCTACTAGAATGAGTGGGAACTCTCCCGTCCCCTGTCTTTATAGTGTGTGTGCTCTCACTGGTGATTGGCTGCGGTGTTGTGTATGCTGATTGGTCCCACTGCATGTCCATCAGTGTGTGTGTCTGCACCATAATATACTGGTGTATATTATGAATTCCTACATTTTGGACTCCACAGGAACAGTATTGAAGTATTCAAAGCAGAACCAAAATGAAGCCTACCTCATTCATTGTTTATTGATTTCTGGACAGGATCCTTCAACAGGCTTTAGGCTACTGACGTAACTTTTTATATTGCATCTGCATGGAACACATAATTAAAGAATCCCACGCATTTTAACTGTGGTACCAATGCATGAATTGGAGACAGGACATATCCTGCTGCTAAATTGGTATGAATTGTACTTGGCTTATGCTGGTAAATTTCTTGATCTCTTTTTGTTTTATTCCAATACATCCTGAACCTCAGTTCCAAACTTCACATTTTTTAAGGAGCCTTCACAGTGTGTGAAAAGATTATAAAGAGACAATACCCCACTGCAGCAAACGCTGCAATGTCGTGATTGCGCTGGATTTTCCGCTTCTCGACGCCGGAAAAGCGGATCGCAATCGGGTGGAGAATCCCGCCAAACCGAAAATCGAGGTTTGTGTCCGGTGTCGATTCCGACGCCATGCTCCTGTCCCTTGCTGGCGGGGAAATCGAAGATTGCGGCCGACTCTGACGGATGCATGCAAAACCCTCATTTGCGTGGGTTTAAATATCATTAGCGGGCTGGACACTTCCGCAATGCTCCACCCCTCTTAAACAGATGTCATGTGGCACGAATTGGTGCAAGTATTTGTGGTGATATGCATCACTGTATATACACAAGGGGTTAATGTAAATACACTACAACTAAGTAAACACTAGAGGGAGCACCGGAGATGTCATGACATGCAGACATACGACTAATGAACAGATAGAATAGGACACGACCAATGGGCAGTCAAGACACCCAGAGGTGACACTACCACAAGGGGGCATTACACAACCCATATAAAAGGACAGGGCACACATGCTGTGTCTCTTTCCACAGGCGACACCGAGAGTAGGACAGGGGCAGATCAGAAGCATCACACCCACCACGTGGCTTAGAGCAGACTGGTTAGTTAGACTGAGTTACTATAGCAAGATTAGCAGGAGAGTCGAACTCATAGAGAACTGTGCTAATGGTTCAATAAATCACATTGAACTTACTTCAAAGTCTGGAGTATCTTTTGGTCAAAGCTGCATCGAGTTGCAGCCTGTGTTAACCCAGAGTACATTACACAACAGTATTTACAAGCGGGGCCTGGGGGCCATGGCTGCTGCGGGGGAGTGAGAAGGTAAGGAAGCATTTAAAAACTCTCCAACATTGTCGGACTTGCTGGGGGGGGGGGGGGGTGGGGGGTGGTGGCTGCCATGACCGGGGGGGGAGTGGCAGGGAATGACTTGGTGCCAGGTCTGTGGACCCAGGGTGTCCCCCTTAGGATCGGGGCGGCCTAGTTCAGATGGCCATTCCTGCAGTCTGTGTTTTAAACACACCCCTCTGGTGCCATCCACTGTCAGGTGGGAGGATTCAGAAGCGCTGAGCTGTTCCAGCACCCCCCTTGCAGGAAGCACCGGCATGGACCCCTTAACTTCCTCCTCCCTAGGGGTACTTGATCCCCCCCCCCCCCGGGCTTCTCCATGGGAGAGAGGTGATTCTGGAGTGAGTTCTGGAGGCTCCACCATCACCTGGCACTGATAGTCCTGGGGGTCCGACCTGATTTGAGCCACAGTCTCGATGCCCTCAAACATGGAGCAGTGAGACTGGGAAGCATCCCTCAGTGAGTGAAACATGTCCCTCACTACCCTGGTCAGATCCCTCTGACACTGCGCAGTGTCCCTCTGAGACCGTGCCATGTCTCTCAGTGCCTGTGACATGTCCCTCAGTGATTGGCCAAGGCTAATCAGCGGCCAGCCAATGCTCTCAATGTCCTCAGCCTTGACCCTTTGTGACTGGATCACGCTCTTGAACACTGCAGCATTCTCCATATCGGCCTGTGACTGGGCTCCCCTGTCCTGTGCCTCAGCCATCGACCACACAGTGTGCATCAAGCCTTGGATGTCTTGACCAATGGCACTGACGTCTTGTCTCAGGCATTCCACCGTGGACACCACCCTTTCAGTGTTGGCCTAGGTACCACGCATTGTTGACACTTCTCCGAAGGCGGTTCAACTTCTCCAGCTGTACCTGGAGGTGCTGGAAATGTGCTCACATCCCTCATGTAAACCCTGACTCTGTGCCTGCCTCTGTACCAGTGACGGGATCATACTTTCCAGAAGTGCGACACCTGTTCAGACTACACCTGTCCACTGGGATTGGCCAGCCCTCTGACCTTCCGCTCCCTCGGGAGTCACCACCTCCACCTGACGTGCTGCAGTATGTGCGAAGTGCGCACCGGAAGGTGACCCAAGAGGCTCTTCACTAAAATGACCCAGGACCCACTTGAAAATTCCACCTGGGGTCACCCTCAGAGGTGGCAGGGAACAGGGCCAGAGGTGTGAGGCCGCCTTGGAGGACAGGTTACCCAGTGAGTGACCCACCACCGCTCACCATCTCCATAACCGCACCTCCTTCTCCCCCCCAAAGACCAAAGGGTACATGGGCCGGTGAGATAGAATGGCCAGCACACATGCAGTGATCACCGGGGTGAAATGTGGAATGTGATCCTGAAGGCAGGAGTCAGGCTTTATCAATGGTGAGGAGCACCAGAGCTCACCTCATAGCGAGTCAACAGCATCCCCGTCCCGTGGACATGATTGACCGATACTCCCTCCCCAGGGCCTGTAGTGACTCCGGTAGGACCCTCGGAGGGGGAAGGGGGTGCTGGGGTGGTTGGATGGAATGAATGGAGGGCATGGGTAGTGCATTGAAGGGAGGAGGGATGGGAGGACTGGGAAGGGGGCACCACTTGAAAGGAGGTGGGAGCAAGGGGTGGGGAGAATATGGAGGGGTGGGACAGGGTGGCGGGGCTGCCGGTGGCCTGGCCTTCTAGTAGGCAAATCTGGAGGTGATGAGGTTGTTTGATGTGCCCTTAGTCATTTTGTGGGAGAATTCTGCCCTTATTCTCCCAAACAGAGAATTCCGACCACTGTTTACACTATAGCATCACAAATTTAATACATTTTAACTGTGGTAGCACTTTATTAAACTGCAATTTTGAATTTATTGAGAAGGGATGGAGATAATTAAGTTACACATTTTCAGTAATCTATGTGTTATCCATGTATGCAAAACTGCAGTTTGTGCAGCAGCCCTGCACAGTTACATCCTCTGATGTATCACAACATCTGGGTTAGTAGAAAACCAATATAAAATTTGTCTCTTGATGTAACACGTCATGATGGCTTCAACAGCGTTACGTGAAAAGTTGTCAGTTTGCCTTCATATTTCCTAAAGAACAAAGAAAAGTGTTGATTCTCTCACCTTCCACTTCCCACCTGTTCTTCTGCTCCCCATGAGGGCATGACCTCAGGCTGAAATGTAGGCCTGTGGATGGTGGAAACAGTCATCAGCTCAGGGGTGCAGTTTTATGGATGATTGGGTACAGTTCCCCTGGGGGTGGAGACAATTCCATGGTCACTGAAATACATGTCCATTGACACGAAGATACACAGGCGGGATTCTGCGGGAATCGGCGGGGCGGGCAACTCCGATGCGAAGGAGTGGCGTGAACCACTCCGGCGTCGTGCCGTCCGTGACTTCAGGGGCTAGGCTGGCGCCGGTGTGGTTTGCGCCGCGCCGGCCGGCATGGAAGGGCTTGGCGCCACTCCAACCGGCGCCGAAGGGCCTCCGCCGGCCGGCTCGAGATGGCGTATGCGCGGGAGCGCCAGCATGTGCTGACGTCATCCCAGCTCATACTCAGGGGGGTTCATCCCCGCGCTGGCCATCGCGGACTGTTGCAGTGGCCGACTCGGAGGAATAGAGTGCCCCCACGGCACAGGCACGCCCGCGGATTGGTGGGCTCCGATCACAGGCCAGTCCACCGTGGGGGCACCTCCCAGGGCCAGTTTCCCCCGCACACCCCCGAGGCCCCGGAGGACGCCCGCGGAGCCAGGCGCCGCCGGTAAGTACCTGTTGCAATTTACGCCGGCAGGACCGGCCGTAAATGGGTGGCCACTTGGCCCATCGCGGGCCGGAGAATCGCCGGGGGGGCCGGCTGCCAGCAGCCGCCAACTGGCGCTGCGCGATTCCTGCCCCCGCCAATTCCCTGGTGCCGGAGAATTCGGCGGACGGCGGGGGCGGGATTCACGCAGCCCCCCGGCGATTCTCCAACCCGGCGGGGAATCAGAGAATCCCACCTCACGTCTATGGATACAGAGATAAAGGTCCATTTGTACTGGGGTACAGGTCTGTGGATACTGGGATAAAACTCTATGGATACTGGGATACAGGTACATTGATACTGGGACACAGGTCCATGGATACTGGGAAAGAGGTCCATGGATACTGGGATACAGGTCCATGGATACTGGGATACAGGTCCATTGATACTGAGATACAGGTCCATGGATACTGGGACACAGGTCCATGTACACTGGGATACTGGACCATGGATACTGGGATACTGGTCCATGGATACTGAGATACAGGTCCATGGATACTGGGATACAGGTCCATGGATACTGGGATACAGGTCCTTTGATTCTGGGATACAGGTCCATGGATACTGGGATACCGGTCCATGGATACTGGGATACAGGTCCATCGATACTGGGATACAGGTCCATGGATGCTGCGATACAGGTCCATTGACACTGGGATACAGGTCCATTGACACTGGGATACAGGACCATGGATACTGGGATACAGGTCCATTGAAACTGGGATACAGGTCCATTGATACTGGGATACAGGTACATGGATACTGGGATACAGGTCCATGGATACTGGGATACAGGTCCATTGACACTGGGATACAGGTCCATGGATACTCGGATACAGATCCATTGATACTGGGATACAGGTCCATGGATACTGGGATAAAGGTCCATGGATACTGGGATATAGGTCCATCGATACTGAGATACAGGTCCATGGACACTGGGATACAGGCCTATTGATACTGGGATACAGGTCCATTGATACTGGGATACAGGTCGATGGGCACTGGGATACAGGTCCATGGAGAATGGGATACAGGTCCATGGATACTGGGATACAGGTCCATTGATACTGGGATACAGGTCCATTAATACTGGGATACTGGTCCATGGATACTGGGATACAGGTCCATGGATACTGGGATACAGGTCCATTGATACTGGGATACAGGTCCATTGATACTGGGATACAGGTCCATGGATACATGGATTGGGTCCATGGATACTGGGATGCAGGTCCATGGATACTGGGATACAGGTCCATTGATACTGAGATACAGGTCCATGGATACTGGGACACAGGTCCATGTACACTGGGATACTGGACCATGGATACTGGGATACTGGTCCATGGATACTGAGATACAGGTCCATGGATACTGGGATACAGGTCCATGGATACTGGGATACAGGTCCTTTGATACTGGGATACAGGTCCATGGATACTGGGATACCGGTCCATGGATACTGGGATACAGGTCCATCGATACTGGGATACAGGTCCATGGATGCTGGGATACAGGTCCATTGACACTGGGATACAGGTCCATTGACACTGGGATACAGGACCATGGATACTGGGATACAGGTCCATTGAAACTGGGATACAGGTCCATTGATACTGGGATACAGGTACATGGATACTAGGATACAGGTCCATGGATACTGGGATACAGGTCCATTGACACTGGGATACAGGTCCATGGATACTCGGATACAGATCCATTGATACTGGGATACAGGTCCATGGATACTGGGATACAGGTCCATGGACACTGGGATACAGGTCCATGGATACTGGGATACAGGTCCATGGATACTGGGATATAGGTCCATCGATACTGAGATACAGGTCCATGGACACTGGGATACAGGCCTATTGATACTGGGATACAGGTCCATTGATACTGGGATACAGGTCCATGGGCACTGGGATACAGGTCCATGGAGACTGGGATACAGGTCCATGGATACTGGGATACAGGTCCATTGATACTGGGATACAGGTCCATTAATACTGGGATACAGGTCCATGGATACTGGGATACAGGTCCATGGATACTGGGATACAGGCCTATTGATACTGGGATACAGGTCCATTGATACTGGGATACAGGTCGATGGGCACTGGGATACAGGTCCATGGAGAATGGGATACAGGTCCATGGATACTGGGATACAGGTCCATTGATACTGGGATACAGGTCCATTAATACTGGGATACTGGTCCATGGATACTGGGATACAGGTCCATGGATACTGGGATACAGGTCCATTGATACTGGGATACAGGTCCATTGATACTGGGATACAGGTCCATGGATACTGGGATTGGGTCCATGGATACTGGGATGCAGGTCCATTAATACTGGGAAACAGGTCCATGGATACTGGGATACAGGTCCATGGATACTGGGATACAGATCCAATGATACTGAGATACAGATCCATTGATCCGGGATACAGGTCCATGGATACTGCGATACGGGTCCATTGATACTGGGATACAGGTCCATGGATGCTGGGATACAGGTCCATGGATACTGGGATACAGGTCCATTGATACTGGGATATAGGTCCATGGATACTGGGGTACAGGTCCATTGATACTGGGATATAGGTCCATGGATACTGGGATACAGGTCCATGGATACTGGGATATAGGACCATTGATACTGGGATACAGGTCCATTGATACTGGGATACAGGTCCATGAATACTGGGATATAGGTCCATGGATACTGGGATATAGGACCATTGATACTGGGATACAGGTCCATTGATACTGGGATACAGGTCCATGGATACTGGGATACAGGTCCATGGATACTGGGATCTAGGACCATTGTAACTGGGATACAGGTCCATTGATACTGGGATACAGGTCCATGGATACTGGGATACAGGTCCATGGAGAATGGGATACAGGTCCATGGATACTGGGATACAGGTCCATTGATACTGGGATACAGGTCCATTAATACTGGGATACTGGTCCATGGATACTGGGATACAGGTCCATGGATACTGGGATACAGGTCCATTAACACTGGGATACAGGTCCATGGATACTGGGATACAGGTCCATGGATACTGGGATACAGGTCCATGGACACTGGGATGCAGGTCCATTGAGACTGGGGTACAGGTCCATGGACACTGGGATGCAGGTCCATTGATACTGGGATACAGGTCCATTGATACTGGGATACAGGTCCATGGATACTGGGATTGGGTCCATGGATACTGGGATGCAGGTCCATTAATACTGGGAAACAGGTCCATGGATACTGGGATACAGGTCCATGGATACTGGGATACAGATCCAATGATACTGAGATACAGATCCATTGATCCGGGATACAGGTCCATGGATACTGCGATACGGGTCCATTGATACTGGGATACAGGTCCATGGATGCTGGGATACAGGTCCATGGATACTGGGATACAGGTCCATTGATACTGGGATATAGGTCCATGGATACTGGGGTACAGGTCCATTGATACTGGGATATAGGTCGATGGATACTGGGATACAGGTCCATGGATACTGGGATATAGGACCATTGATACTGGGATACAGGTCCATTGATACTGGGATACAGGTCCATGAATACTGGGATATATGTCCATGGATACTGGGATATAGGACCATTGATACTGGGATACAGGTCCATTGATACTGGGATACAGGTCCATGGATACTGGGATACAGGTCCATGGATACTGGGATCTAGGACCATTGTAACTGGGATACAGGTCCATTGATACTGGGATACAGGTCCATGGATACTGGGATACAGGTCCATGGATACTGGGATATAGGACCATTGATATTGGGATATAGGACCATTGATACTGGGATAAAGGTCCGTGGACACTGGGATACAGGTCCATTGACACTGGGATACAGGTCAATGGATAGTGGGATACAGGTCCATGGATACTGGGATACAGGTCAATGGATACTGGGATAGAGGACCATTGATACTGGAATACAGGTCATTGATACTGAGATACAGGTCCATGGATACTGGGATACAGGTCCATGGACACTGGGCTACAGGTACATTGACACTGGGATACAGGTCCATGGATACTGAGATACAGGTCCATGGATACTGGGAAAGAGGTCCATGGATACTGGGATACAGGTCCATGGATACTGGGATACAGGTCCATTGATACTGAGATACAGGTCCATGGATACTGGGACACAGGTCCATGTACAATGGGATACTGGACAATGGATACTGGGATACTGGTCCATGGATACTGAGATACAGGTCCATGGATACTGGGATACAGGTCCATGGATACTGGGATACAGGTCCTTTGATATTGGGATACAGGTCCATGGATACTGGGATACCGGTCCATGGATACTGGGATACAGGTCCATCGATACTGGGATACAGGTCCATGGATGCTGGGATACAGGTCCATTGACACTGGGATACAGGTCCATTGACACTGGGATACAGGACCATGGATACTGGGATACAGTTCCATTGAAACTGGGATACAGGTCCATTGATACTGGGATACAGGTACATGGATACTGGGATACAGGTCCATGGATACTGGGATACAGGTCCATTGACACTGGGATACAGGTCCATGGATACTCGGATACAGATCCATTGATACTGGGATACAGGTCCATGGATACTGGGATACAGGTCCATGGACACTGGGATACAGGTCCATGGATACTGGGATATAGGTCCATCGATACTGAGATACAGGTCCATGGACACTGGGATACAGGCCTATTGATACTGGGATATAGGTCCATTGATACTGGGATACAGGTCCATGGGCACTGGGATACAGGTCCATGGAGACTGGGATACAGGTCCATGGATACTGGGATACAGGTCCATCGATACTGAGATACAGGTCCATGGACACTGGGATACAGGCCTATTGATACTGGGATACAGGTCCATTGATACTGGGATACAGGTCCATGGGCACTGGGATACAGGTCCATTGATACTGGGATACAGGTCCATTGATACTGGGATACAGGTCCATGGATACTGGGATACAGGTCCATGGATACTGGGATGCAGGTCCATTAATACTGGGAAACAGGTCCATGGATACTGGGATACAGGTCCATGGATCCTGGGATACAGATCCATTGATACTGAGATACAGATCCATTGATCCGGGATACAGGTCCATGGATACTGCGATACAGGTCCATTGATACTGGGATACAGGGCCATCGATACTGGAATACAGGTCCATGGACACTGGGATACAGGTCCATTGATACTGGGATACAAGTCCATTGATACTGGGATACAGGTCCATGGATACTGGGGTACAGGTCCATGGATACTGGGATATAGGACCATTGATACTGGGATACAGATCATTGATAGTGGGATACCGGTCCATGGATACTGGGATACAGGTCCATGGACACTGGGATACAGGTCCATGGATGCTCGGATACAGAACCATTGATACTGAGATACAGGTCCATGGATACTGGGATACAGGTCCATTGACACTGGAATACAGGTCCATGGATACTGGGATACAGGTCCGTGGACACTGGGATACAGGTCCATGGATACTGGGATACAGGTCTATGGATACTGGGATATAGGTCCATCGATACTGAGATACAGGTCTATGGACACTGGGATACAGGTCCATTGATACTGGGATACAGGCCCATTGATACAGGGATACAGGTCCATTAATACTGGGATACAGGTCCATGGATACTGGGATACAGGTCAATGGATACTGGGAAACAGGTCCATTGATACTGGGATACAGGTCCATGGACACTGGGATGCAGGTCCATTGATACTGGGATACAGGTCCATGGACACTGGGATGCAGATCCATTGATACTGGGATACAGGTCCATTGATACTGGGATACAGGTCCATGGATTCTGGGATACAGGTCCATGGTACTGGGATGCAGGTCCATTAATACTGGGATAAAGGTCCATGGATCCTGGGATACAGGTCCATTGATACTGGGATACAGGTCCATTGATACTGGGAAACGGGTCCATGGATACTGGGATACATGTCCATTGATACTGGGATACAGTTCCATTGATACTGGGATACAGGTCCATGGATACTGAGATACAGGTCCATTGATACTGGGATATAGATACATGGATACTGGGATACAGGTCCATGGATACAGGGATACAGGTCCATTGATATGGGGATTCAGGTCCATGGATACTGGGATACAGGACCATGGATACTGGGATACAGGTCCATTGATACTGGGATACAGGTCCATGGATACTGGGATACAGGTCCATTGATACTGGGATACAGGTCCATTGATACTGGGATGCAGGTCCATGGATACTGGGATGCAGGTCCATTGATACTGGGATACAGGTCCATGAATACTGGGAAACAGGTCCATGGATACTGGGATGCAGGTCCATTGATACTGGGATACAGGTCCATGGATACTGGGATACAGGTCCATGGACACTGGGATGCAGGTCCATTGAAACTGGGGTACAGGTCCATGGACACTGGGATGCAGGTCCATTGATACTGGGATACAGGTCCATTGATACTGGGATACAGGTCCATGGATACTGGGATACAGGTCCATGGATACTGGGATGCAGGTCCATTACTACTGGGATACAGGTCCATGGATACTGGGATACAGGTCCATTGATACTGGGATACAGGTCCATTTATACTGGGATACAGGTCCATTGATACTGGGATACAGGTCCATGGATACTGGGATACAGGTCCCTGGATACTGGCATCCAGGTCCATTAATACTGGGATACAGGTCCATTGATACTGGGATACAGGTCCATTGATACTGGGATACAGGACCATGGATACTGGAATACAGGTCCATTAATACTGGGATGCAGGTCCATTGATACAGTGATACAGATCCATGGATACTGGGTTACAGGTCCATGGATACTGGGATACAGGTCCATGGACACTGGGATACAGGTCCATGGACACTGGGATACAGGTCCATGGATACTGGGATACAGGTCCATGGATTCTGGGATACAGGACCATTGATACTGGAATACAGGTCATTGATACTGGGATACAGGTCCATGGATACTGGGATACACGTCCATGGATACTGGGATATAGGACCATTGATACTGGGATATAGGACCATTGATACTGGGATACAGGTCCGTGGACACTGGGATACAGGTCCATTGACACTGGGATACAGGTCCATGGACACTGGGATACAGGTCCATGGATACTGGGATACAAGTCCATGGATATTGGGATATAGGACCATTGATACTGGAATACACTCATTGATACTGGGATACAGGTCCATGGATACTGGGATACAGGTCCATGGACACTGGGATACAGGTCCATTGAGACTGGGATACAGGTCCATGGATACTGGGAAAGAGGTCCATGGATACTGGGATACAGGTCCATGGATACTGGGATACAGGTCCATTGATACTGAGATACAGGTCCATGGATACTGGGACACAGGTCCATGGACACTGGGATACAGGTCCATGGATACTGGGATACTCGTCCATGGATACTGGGATACAGGTCCATGGATACTGGGATACAGGTCCATTGATACTGGGATACCGGTCCATGGATACTGGGATACAGGTCCGTCGATACTGGGATACAGGTCCATCGATACTGGGATACAGGTCCATCGATACTGTGATACAAGTACATTGATACTGGGATACAGGTCCATGGATACTGGGATACAGGTCCATTGATACTGGGATACAGGTCCATGGATACTGAGATACAGGTCCATGGATACTGGGATACAGGTCCATGGATGCTGGGATACAGGTCCATTGACACTGGGATACAGGTCCATTGACACAGGGATACAGGGCCATCGATACGGGAATACAGGTCCATGGACACTGGGATACAGGTCCATTGATACTGGGATACAGGTCCATTGATACTGGGATACAGGTCCATGAATACTGGGGTACAGGTCCATGGATACTGGGATATAGGACCATTGATACTGGGATACAGATCATTGATAGTGGGATACCGGTCCATGGATACTGGGATACAGGTCCATGGACACTGGGATACAGGTCCATGGATACTCGGATACAGATCCATTGATACTGAGATACTGGTCCATGGATACTGGGATACAGGTCCATTGACACTGGAATACAGGTCCATGGATACTGGGATACAGGTCCATGGACACTGGGATACAGGTCCATGGATACTGGGATACAGGTCTCTGGATACTGGTATATAGGTCCATCGATACTGAGATACAGGTCTATGGACACTGGGATACAGGTCCATTGATACTGGGATACAGGTCCATTGATACAGGGATACAGGTCCATTAATACTGGGATACAGGTCCATGGATACTGGGATACAGGTCAATGGATACTGGGAAACAGGTCCATTGATACTGGGATACAGGTCCATGGACACTGGTATGCAGGTCCATTGATACTGGGATACAGGTACATGGACACTGGGATGCAGATCCATTGATACTGGGATACAGGTCCATTGATAATGGGATACAGATCCATGGATTCTGGGATACAGGTCCATGGTACTGGGATGCAGGTCCATTAATACTGGGATACAGGTCCATGAATCCTGGGATACAGGTCCATTGATACTGGGATACAGGTCCATTGATACTGGGATACGGGTCCATGGATACTGGGATACATGTCCATTGATACTGGGATACAGTTCCATTGATACTGGGATACAGGTCCATGGATACTGAGATACAGGTCCATTGATACTGGGATATAGATACATGGATGCTGGGATACAGGTCCATGGATACTGGGATACAGGTCCATTGATATGGGGATTCAGGTCCATGGATACTGGGATACAGGACCATGGATACTGGGATACAGGTCCATTGATACTGGGATACAGGTCCATGGATACTGGGATACAGGTCCATTGATACTGGGATACAGCTCCATTGATACTGGGATGCAGGTCCATGGTTACTGGGATGCAGGTCCATTGATACTGGGATACAGGTCCATGGATACTGGGAAACAGGTCCATGGATACTGGGATGCAGGTCCATTGATACTGGGATACAGGTCCATGGATACTGGGATACAAGTCCATGGATACTGGAATACAGGTCCATTGATACTGGGATACAGGTCCATGGATACTGGGATACAGATCCATGGATATTGGGTTCCAGGTCCATTGATACTGGGATACACGTCCATGGACACTGAGATACAGGTCCATTGATAATGGGATACAGGTCCATTGATACTGGGATACAGGTCCATGGATACTGGGATACAGGTCCATGGTACTGGGATGCAGGTCCATTAATACTGGGATACAGGTCCATGGATACTGGGATACAGGTCCATTGATACTGGGATACAGGTCCATTGATACTGGGATACGGGTCCATGGATACTGGGATACATGTCCATTGATACTGGGATACAGTTCCATTGATACTGGGATACAGGTCCATGGATACTGAGATACAGGTCCATTGATACTGGGATATAGATACATGGATACTGGGATACAGGTCCATGGATACTGGGATACAGGTCCATTGATATGGGGATTCAGGTCCATGGATACTGGGATACAGGACCATGGATACTGGGATACAGGTCCATTGATACTGGGATACAGGTCCATGGATACTGGGATACATGTCCATTGATACTGGGATACAGGTCCATTGATACTGGGATGCAGGTCCATGAATACTAGGATGCAGGTCCATTGATACTGGGATACAGGTCCATGGATACTGGGAAACAGGTCCATGGATACTGGGATGCAGGTCCATTGACACTGGGATACAGGTCCATGGATACTGGGATACAAGTCCATGGATACTGGGATACAGGTCCATTGATACTGGGATACAGGTCCATGGATACTGTGATACAGGTCCATTGATAATGGGATACAGGTCCATTGATACTGGGATACAGGTCCATGGATACTGGGATACAGGTCCATTTATACTGGGATACAGGTCCATGGATACTGGGATACATGTCCATGGATACTGGGATACTGGTCCATTGATACTGGGATACAGGTCCATGGATACTGCGATACAGGTCCATGGATACTGGGATACAGGTCCATTGATACTGGGATACAGGTCCAAGGATACTGAGGTACAGGTCCATTGATACTGGGATATAGGACCATGGATACTGGGATGCAGGTCCAATGATACTGGGATACAGGTCCATCGATACTGGGATACAGGACCATGTATACTGGGATACAGGTCCATGGGGACTGGGATACAGGTCCATGGATACTGGGATACAGGTCCATGGACACTGGGATGCAGATCCATTGATACTGGGATACAGGTCCATTGCTACTGGGACACAGGTCCATGGATTCTGGGATACAGGTCCATGGTACTGGGATGCAGGTCCATTAATACTGGGATACAGGTCCATGGATACTGGGATACAGGTCCATTGATACTGGGACACAGGTCCATTGATACTGGGATACGGGTCCATGGATACTGGGATACATGTCCATTGATACTGGGATACAGTTCCATAGATACTGGGATACAGGTCCATGGATACTGAGATACAGGTCCATTGATACTGGGATATAGATCCATGGATACTGGGATACAGGTCCATGGATACTGGGATACAGGTCCATTGATATGGGGATTCAGGTCCATGGATACTGGGATACAGGACCATGGATACTGGGATACAGGTCCATTGATACTGGGATACAGGTCCATGGATACTGGGATACAGGTCCATTGATACTGGGATACAGGTCCATTGATACTGTGATGCAGGTCCATGGATACTGGGAAGCAGGTCCATTGATACTGGGATACAGGTCCATGGATACTGGGAAACAGGTCCATGGATACTGGGATGCAGGTCCATTGATACTGGGATACAGGTCCATGGATACTGGGATACAGGTCCATGGATACTGGGATACAGGTCCATTAATACTGGGATACAGGTCCATGGATATTGGGATACAGATCCATGGATATTGGGTTACAGGTCCATTGATACTGGGATACACGTCCAGGGATACTGAGATACAGGTCCATTGATAATGGGATACAGGTCCATTGATACTGGGATACTGGTCCATTGATACTGGGATACAGGTCCATGGATACTGGGATACAGGTCCATTTATACTGGGATACAGGTCCATGGATACTGGGATACATGTCCATGGATACTGGGATACTGGTCCATTGATCCTGGGATACAGGTCCATGGATACTGGGATACAGGTCCATGGATACTGGGATACAGGTCCATTGATATTGGGATACAGGTCCATGGATACTGAGGTACAGGTCCATTGATACTGGGATATAGGACCATGGATACTGGGATGCAGGTCCAATGATACTGGGATTCAAGTCCATCGATACTGGGATACAGGACCATGTATACTGGGATACAGGTCCATGGATACTGGGATACAGGTCCATGGATTCTGGGATACAGGACCATGGATACTGGGATACAGGTCCATGGATACTGGGATACAGGTCCATTGATACTGGGATACAGGTCCATGGATACTGGGATACAGATCCATGGATATTGGGATACAGGTCCATTGATACTGGGATACAGGTCCATGGATACTGAGATACAGGTCCATTGATACAGGGATACAGGTCCATTGAAACTGGGATACAGGTCCATGGATACTGGGATACAGGTCCATTAATACTGGGATACAGGTCCATTTATACAGGGATACAGGTCCATGGATACTGGGATACAGGCCCATGGATACTGGGATACAGGTCCATTGATACTGGGATACAGATCCATGGATACTGAGGTACAGGTCCATTGATACTGGGATAGAGGACCATGGATACTGGGATACAGTTCCAATGATACTGGGATACAGGTCCATGGATACTGGGATCCAGGACCAAGGATTCTGGGATACAGGTCCATGGAGACTGGGATACAGGTCCATGGATACTGAGATACAGGTCCATTGATACTGGGATACAGGTCCATTGATACTGGGATACAGGTCCATGGATACTGGGATACAGGTCCATTAATGCTGGGATACAGGTCCATTGATACTGGGATACAGGTCCATTGATACTGGGATACAGGTCCATGGATACTGGGATGCAGGTCCATTGATACTGGGATACAGTTCCATGGATACTGGGATACGGGTCCATGGATACTGGGATACATGTCCATTGATACTGGGATACAGTTCCATTGATACTGGGATACAGGTCCATGGATACTGAGATACAGGTCCATTGATACTGGGAGATAGGTCCATGTATGCTGGGATACTGGTCCATGGATACAGGGATACAGGTCCATTGATACTGTGATACAGGTCCATTGATAGTGGGATACAGGTCCATGGGCACTGGGATGCAGGTCCATTGATACTGGGATACAGGTCCATGGACACTGGGATGCAGATCCATTGATACTGGGATAGAGGTCCATTGATACTGGGATACAGGTCCATGGATTCTGGCATAAAGGTCCATGGATACTGGGATCCAGGTCCATTAATATTGGGATACAGGTCCATGGATACTGGGATACAGGTCCATTGATACTGGGATACAGGTCCATTGATACTGGGATACGTGTCCATGGATACTGGGATACATGTCCATTGATACTGGGATACAGTTCCATTGATACTGGGATACAGGTCCATGGATACTGAGATACAGGTCCATTGATACTGGGATATAGGTCCATGGATACTGGGATACAGGTCCATGGATACTGGGATACAGGTCCATTGATATGGGGATTCAGGTCCATGGATACTGGGATACAGGACCATGGATACTGGGATACAGGTCCATTGATACTGGGATACAGGTCCATGGATACTGGGATACAGGTCCATTGATACTGGGATACAGGTCCATTGATACTGGGATGCAGGTCCATGGATACTGGGATGCAGGTCCATTGATACTGGGATACAGGTCCATGGATACTGGGAAACAGGTCCATGGATACTGGGATGCAGGTCCATTGATACTGGGATACAGGTCCATGGATACTGGGATACAGGTCCATGGATACTGGGATACAGGTCCATGGATATTGGGTTACAGGTCCATTGATACTGGGATACACGTCCATGGATACTGAGATACAGGTCCATTAATACTGGGATCCAGGTCCATTGATACTGGGATACAGGTCCATGGATACTGGGATACGGGTCCATTAAAACTGGGATACAGGTCCATTTATACAGGAATACAGGTCCATGGATACTGGGATACATGTGCATGGATACTGGGATACTGGTCCATTGATACTGGGATACAGGTCCATGGATACTGGGATACAGGTCCATGGATACTAGGATACAGGTCCATTGATACTGGGATACAGGTCCATGGATACTGAGGTACAGGTCCATTGATACTGGCATATACGACCATGGATACTGGGATGCAGGTCCAATGATACTGGGATACAGGTCCATGGATACTGGGATACAGGACCATGTATACTTGGATACAGGTCCATGCGGACTGGGATACAGGTCCATGGATACTGGGATACAGGTCCATTGATACTGGGATACAGGTCCATGGATACTGGGATACAGGCCCATGGATACTGGGATACAGGTCCATTGATACTGGGATACAGGTCCATGGATACTGAGGTACAGGTCCATTGATACTGGGATAGAGGACCATGGATACTGGGATACAGTTCCAATGATACTGGCATACAGGTCCATGGATACTGGGATACAGGACCAAGGATACTGGGATACAGGTCCATGGAGACTGGGATACAGGTCCATGGATACTGAGATACAGGTCCATTGATACTGGGATACAGGTCCATTGATACTGGGATACAGGTCCATGGATACTGGGATACAGGTCCATTAATGCTGGGATACAGGTCCATTGATACTGGGATACAGGTCCATTGATACTGGGATACAGGTCCATGGATACTGGGATGCAGGTCCATTGATACTGGGATACAGTTCCATGGATACTGGGATACGGGTCCATGGATACTGGGATACATGTCCATTGATACTGGGATACAGTTCCATTGATACTGGGATACAGGTCCATGGATACTGAGATACAGGTCCATTGATACTGGGAGATAGGTCCATGTATGCTGGGATACTGGTCCATGGATACTGGGATACAGGTCCATTGATACTGTGATACAGGTCCATTGATACTGGGATACAGGTCCATGGGCACTGGGATGCAGGTCCATTGATACTGGGATACAGGTCCATTGATACTGGGATCCAGGTCCATTAATACTGGGATACAGGTCCATGGATACTGGGATACAGGTCCATTGATACTGGGATACAGGTCCATTGATACTGGGATACGTGTCCATGGATACTGGGATACATGTCCATTGATACTGGGATACAGTTCCATTGATACTGGGATACAGGTCCATGGATACTGAGATACAGGTCCATTGATACTGGGATATAGGTCCATGGATACTGGGATACAGGTCCATGGATACTGGGATACAGGTCCATTGATATGGGGATTCAGGTCCATGGATACTGGGATACAGGACCATGGATACTGGGATACAGGTCCATTGATACTGGGATACAGGTCCATGGATACTGGGATACAGGTCCATTGATACTGGGATACAGGTCCATTGATACTGGGATGCAGGTCCATGGATACTGGGATGCAGGTCCATTGATACTGGGATACAGGTCAATGGATACTGGGAAACAGGTCCATGGATACTGGGATGCAGGTCCATTGATACTGGGATACAGGTCCATGGATACTGGGAAACAGGTTCATGGATACTGGGATACAGGTCCATGGATATTGGGTTACAGGTCCATTGATACTGGGATACACGTCCATGGATACTGAGATACAGGTCCATTAATACTGGGATCCAGGTCCATTGATACTGGGATACAGGTCCATGGATACTGGGATACGGGTCCATTAAAACTGGGATACAGGTCCATTTATACAGGAATACAGGTCCATGGATACTGGGATACATGTGCATGGATACTGGGATACTGGTCCATTGATACTGGGATACAGGTCCATGGATACTGGGATACAGGTCCATGGATACTGGGATACAGGTCCATTGATACTGGGATACAGGTCCATGGATACTGAGGTACAGGTCCATTGATACTGGGATATACGACCATGGATACTGGGATCCAGGTCCAATGATACTGGGATACAGGTCCATGGATACTGGGATACAGGACCATGTATACTTGGATACAGGTCCATGGGGACTGGGATACAGGTCCATGGATACTGGGATACAGGTCCATTGATACTGGGATACAGGTCCATGGATACTGGGATACGGGTCCATTAATACTGGGATACAGGTCCATTTATACTGGGATACAGGTCCATGGATACTGGGATACATGTGCATGGATACTGGGATACTGGTCCATTGATACTGGGATACAGGTCCATGGATACTGGGATACAGGTCCATGGATACTGGGATACAGGTCCATGGATACTGAGGTACAGGTCCATTGATACTGGGATATAGGACCATTGATACTGGGATGCAGGTCCAATGATACTGGGATACAGGTCCATGGATACTGGGATACAGGACCATGTATACTGGGATACAGGTCCATGGGGACTGGGATACAGGTCCATGGATACTGGGATACAGGTCCAATGATACTGGGATACAGGTCCATGGATACTGGGATACAGGACCATGGATACTGGGATACAGGTCCATGGATACTGGGATACAGATCCATGGATATTGGGATACAGGTCCATTGATACTGGGATACAGGTCCATGGATACTGAGATACAGGTCCATTGATACAGGGATACAGGTCCATTGAAACTGGGATACAGGTCCATGGATACTGGGATACAGGTCCATTAATACTGGGATACAGGTCCATTTATACTGGGATACAGGTCCATGGATACTGGGATACAGGCCCATGGATACTGGGATACAGGTCCATTGATACTGGGATACAGGTCCATGGATACTGAGGTACAGGTCCATTGATACTGGGATAGAGGACCATGGATACTGGGATACAGTTCCAATGATACTGGGATACAGGTCCATGGATACTGGGATACAGGACCATGGATACTGGGATACAGGACCATGGATACTGGGATACAGGTCCATTGATACTGGGATACAGGTCCATGGATACTGGGATACAGGTCCATTGATACTGGGATACAGGTCCATTGATACTGGGATGCAGGTCCATGGATACTGGGATGCAGGTCCATTGATACTGGGATACAGGTCCATGGATACTGGGAAACAGGTCCATGGATACTGGGATGCAGGTCCATTGATACTGGGATACAGGTCCATGGATACTGGGATACAGGTCCATGGATACTGGGATACAGGTCCATGGATATTGGGTTACAGGTCCATTGATACTGGGATACACGTCCATGGATTCTGAGATACAGGTCCATTAATACTGGGATCCAGGTCCATTGATACTGGGATACAGGTCCATGGATACTGGGATACGGGTCCATTAAAACTGGGATACAGGTCCATTTATACAGGTCCATGGATACTGGGATACATGTGCATGGATACTGGGATACTGGTCCATTGATACTGGGATACAGGTCCATGGATACTGGGATACAGGTCCATGGATACTGGGATACAGGTCCATTGATACTGGGATACAGGTCCATGGATACTGAGGTACAGGTCCATTGATACTGGGATATACGACCATGGATACTGGGATGCAGGTCCAATGATGCTGGGATACAGGTCCATGGATACTGGGATACAGGACCATGTATACTTGGATACAGGTCCATGGGGACTGGGATACAGGTCCATGGATACTGGGATACAGGTCCATTGATACTGGGATACAGGTCCATGGATACTGGGATACAGGCCCATGGATACTGGGATACAGGTCCATTGATACTGGGATACAGGTCCATGGATACTGAGGTACAGGTCCATTGATACTGGGATAGAGGACCATGGATACTGGGATACAGTTCCAATGATACTGGGATACAGGTCCATGGATACTGGGATACAGGACCAAGGATACTGGGATACAGGTCCATGGAGACTGGGATACAGGTCCATGGATACTGAGATACAGGTCCATTGATACTGGGATACAGGTCCATTGATACTGGGATACAGGTCCATGGATACTGGGATACAGGTCCATTAATGCTGGGATACAGGTCCATTGATACTGGGATACAGGTCCATTGATACTGGGATACAGGTTCATGGATACTGGGATGCAGGTCCATTGATACTGGGATACAGTTCCATGGATACTGGGATACGGGTCCATGGATACTGGGATACATGTCCATTGATACTGGGATACAGTTCCATTGATACTGGGATACAGGTCCATGGATACTGAGATACAGGTCCATTGATACTGGGAGATAGGTCCATGTATGCTGGGATACTGGTCCATGGATACTGGGATACAGGTCCATTGATACTGTGATACAGGTCCATTGATACTGGGATACAGGTCCATGGGCACTGGGATGCAGGTCCATTGATACTGGGATACAGGTCCATGGACACTGGGATGCAGATCCATTGATACTGGGATAGAGGTCCATTGATACTGCGATACAGGTCCATGGATTCTGGCATACAGGTCCATGGATACTGGGATCCAGCTCCATTAATACAGGGATATACGACCATGGATACTGGGATGCAGGTCCAATGATACTGGGATACAGGTCCATGGATACTGGGATACAGGACCATGTATACTTGGATACAGGTCCATGGGGACTGGGATACAGGTCCATGGATACTGGGATACAGGTCCATTGATACTGGGATACAGGTCCATGGATACTGGGATACGGGTCCATTAATACTGGGATACAGGTCCATTTATACTGGGATACAGGTCCATGGATACTGGGATACATGTGCATGGATACTGGGATACTGGTCCATTGATACTGGGATACAGGTCCATGGATCCTGGGATACAGGTCCATGGATACTGGGATACAGGTCCATGGATACTGAGGTACAGGTCCATTGATACTGGGATATAGGACCATGGATACTGGGATGCAGGTCCAATGATACTGGGATACAGGTCCATGGATACTGGGATACAGGACCATGTATACTGGGATACAGGTCCATGGGGACTGGGATACAGGTCCATGGATACTGGGATACAGGTCCAATGATACTGGGATACAGGTCCATGGATACTGGGATACAGGACCATGGATACTGGGATACAGGTCCATGCATACAGGGATACAGGTCGATTGATACTGGGATACAGGTCTATGGATACTGGGATACAGGTCCATGGATATTGGGATACAGATCCATTGATACTGGGATAAAGGTCCATGGATACTGAGATACAGTTCCATTGATACTGGGATACAGGTCCATTGATACTGGGATACAGGTCCATGGATGCTGGGATACAGGTCCATTAATGCTGGGATACAGGTCCATTGATACTGGGATACAGATCCATTGATACTGGGATACAGGTCCATGGATACTGGGATACAGGTCCATTGATACTGGGATACAGGTCCATGGATACTGGGATACGGGTCCATGGATACTGGGATACCTGTCCATTGATACTGGGATACAGTTCCATTGATACTGGGATATAGGTCCATGGATACTGAGATACAGGTCCATTGATACTGGGATATAGGTCCATGGATGCTGGGATACTGGTCCATGGATACTGGGATACAGGTCCATTGATACTTTGATACAGGTCCATTGATACTGGGATACAGGTCCATGGGCACTGGGATGCAGGTCCATTGATACTGGGATACAGGTCCATGGACACTGGGATGCAGGTCCATTAATACTGGGATACAGGTCCATGGATACAGGGATACAGGTCCATTGATACTGAGATACAGGTCCATGGATACTGGGATACAGGTCCATTGATACTGGGATACAGGTCCATGGATACTGGGATATGGGTCCATTAATACTGGGATACAGGTCCATTTATACTTGGATACAGGTCCATGGATACTGGGATACATGTGCATGAAAACTGGGATACAGGTCCATGGATACTGGGATACAGGTCCATGGATACTGTGGTACATGTCCATTGATACGGATATAGGACCATGGATACTGGGATGCAGGTCCAATGATACTGGGATACAGGTCCATTGATACTGGGATACAGGTCCATTGATACTGGGATGCAGGTCCATGGATACTGGGATGCAGGTCCATTGATACTGGGATACAGGTCCATGGATACTGGGAAACAGGTCCATGGATACTGGGATGCAGGTCCATTGATACTGGGATACAGGTCCATGGATACTGTGATACAGGTCCATGGATACTGGGATACAGGTCCATTGATACTGGGATACAGGTCCATGGATACTGGGATACAGGTCCATGGATATTGGGTTACAGGTCCATTAAAACTGGGATACAGGTCCATTTATACAGGAATACAGGTCCATGGATACTGGGATACATGTGCATGGATACTGGGATACTGGTCCATTGATACTGGGATACAGGTCCATGGATACTGGGATACAGGTCCATGGATACTGGGATACAGGTCCATTGATACTGGGATACAGGTCCATGGATACTGAGGTACAGGTCCATTGATACTGGGATATACGACCATGGATACTGGGATGCAGGTCCAATGATACTGGGATACAGGTCCATGGATACTGGGATACAGGACCATGTATACTTGGATACAGGTCCATGGGGACTGGGATACAGGTCCATGGATACTGGGATACAGGTCCATTGATACTGGGATACAGGTCCATGGATACTGGGATACAGGCCCATGGATACTGGGATACAGGTCCATTGATACTGGGATACAGGTCCATGGATACTGAGGTACAGGTCCATTGATACTGGGATAGAGGACCATGGATACTGGGATACAGTTCCAATGATACTGGGATACAGGTCCATGGATACTGGGATACAGGACCAAGGATACTGGGATACAGGTCCATGGAGACTGGGATACAGGTCCATGGATACTGAGATACAGGTCCATTGATACTGGGATACAGGTCCATTGATACTGGGATACAGGTCCATGGATACTGGGATACAGGTCCATTAATGCTGGGATACAGGTCCATTGATACTGGGATACAGGTCCATTGATACTGGGATACAGGTCCATGGATACTGGGATGTAGGTCCATTGATACTGGGATACAGTTCCATGGATACTGGGATACGGGTCCATGGATACTGGGATACATGTCCATTGATACTGGGATACAGTTCCATTGATACTGGGATACAGGTCCATGGATACTGAGATACAGGTCCATTGATACTGGGAGATAGGTCCATGTATGCTGGGATACTGGTCCATGGATACTGGGATACAGGTCCATTGATACTGTGATACAGGTCCATTGATACTGGGATACAGGTCCATGGGCACTGGGATGCAGGTCCATTGATACTGGGATACAGGTCCATGGACACTGGGATGCAGATCCATTGATACTGGGATAGAGGTCCATTGATACTGCGATACAGGTCCATGGATTCTGGCATACAGGTCCATGGATAGTGGGATCCAGGTCCATTAATACTGGGATACAGGTCCATGGATACTGGGATACAGGTCCATTGATACTGGGATACAGGTCCATTGATACTGGGATACGTGTCCATGGATACTGGGATACATGTCCATTGATACTGGGATACAGTTCCATTGATACTGGGATACAGGTCCATGGATACTGAGATACAGGTCCATTGATACTGGGATATAGGTCCATGGATACTGGGATACAGGACCATGGATACTGGGATACAGGTCCATTGATATGGGGATTCAGGTCCATGGATACTGGGATACAGGACCATGGATACTGGGATACAGGTCCATTGATACTGGGATACAGGTCCATGGATACTGGGATACAGGTCCATTGATACTGGGATACAGGTCCATTGATACTGGGATGCAGGTCCATGGATACTGGGATGCAGGTCCATTGATACTGGGATACAGGTCCATGGATACTGGGAAACAGGTCCATGGATACTGGGATGCAGGTCCATTGATACTGGGATACAGGTCCATGGATACTGGGATACAGGTCCATGGATACTGGGATACAGGTCCATGGATATTGGGTTACAGGTCCATTGATACTGGGATACACGTCCATGGATACTGAGATACAGGTCCATTAATACTGGGATCCAGGTCCATTGATACTGGGATACAGGTCCATGGATACTGGGATACGGGTCCATTAAAACTGGGATACAGGTCCATTTATACAGGAATACAGGTCCATGGATACTGGGATACATGTGCATGGATACTGGGATACTGGTCCATTGATACTGGGATACAGGTCCATGGATACTGGGATACAGGTCCATGGATACTGGGATACAGGTCCATTGATACTGGGATACAGGTCCATGGATACTGAGGTACAGGTCCACTGATACTGGGATATACGACCATGGATACTGGGATGCAGGTCCAATGATACTGGGATACAGGTCCATGGATACTGGGATACAGGACCATGTATACTTGGATACAGGTCCATGGGGACTGGGATACAGGTCCATGGATACTGGGATACAGGTCCATTGATACTGGGATACAGGTCCATGGATACTGGGATACGGGTCCATTAATACTGGGATACAGGTCCATTTATACTGGGATACAGGTCCATGGATACTGGGATACATGTGCATGGATACTGGGATACTGGTCCATTGATACTGGGATACAGGTCCATGGATACTGGGATACAGGTCCATGGATACTGGGATACAGGTCCATGGATACTGAGGTACAGGTCCATTGATACTGGGATATAGGACCATGGATACTGGGATGCAGGTCCAATGATACTGGGATACAGGTCCATGGATACTGGGATACAGGACCATGTATACTGGGATACAGGTCCATGGGGACTGGGATACAGGTCCATGGATACTGGGATACAGGTCCAATGATACTGGGATTCAGGTCCATGGATACTGGGATACAGGACCATGGATACTGGGATACAGGTCCATGCATACAGGGATACAGGTCGATTGATACTGGGATACAGGTCTATGGATACTGGGATACAGGTCCATGGATATTGGGATACAGATCCATTGATACTGGGATAAAGGTCCATGGATACTGAGATACAGTTCCATTGATACTGGGATACAGGTCCTTTGATACTGGGATACAGGTCCATGGATGCTGGGATACAGGTCCATTAATGCTGGGATACAGGTCCATTGATACTGGGATACAGGTCCATTGATACTGGGATACAGGTCCTTGGATACTGGGATACAGGTCCATTGATACTGGGATACAGGTCCATGGATACTGGGATACGGGTCCATGGATACTGGGATACCTGTCCATTGATACTGGGATACAGTTCCATTGATACTGGGATATAGGTCCATGGATACTGAGATACAGGTCCATTGATACTGGGATATAGGTCCATGGATGCTGGGATACTGGTCCATGGATACTGGGATACAGGTCCATTGATACTTTGATACAGGTCCATTGATACTGGGATACAGGTCCATGGGCACTGGGATGCAGGTCCATTGATACTGGGATACAGGTCCATGGACACTGGGATGCAGGTCCATTAATACTGGGATACAGGTCCATGGATACAGGGATACAGGTCCATTGATACTGGGATACACGTCCATGGATACTGAGATACAGGTCCATTAATACTGGGATCCAGGTCCATTGATACTGGGATACAGGTCCATGGATACTGGGATACGGGTCCATTAAAACTGGGATACAGGTCCATTTATACAGGAATACAGGTCCATGGATACTGGGATACATGTGCATGGATACTGGGATACTGGTCCATTGATACTGGGATACAGGTCCATGGATACTGGGATACAGGTCCATGGATACTGGGATACAGGTCCATTGATACTGGGATACAGGTCCATGGATACTGAGGTACAGGTCCATTGATACTGGGATATACGACCATGGATACTGGGATGCAGGTCCAATGATACTGGGATACAGGTCCATGGATACTGGGATACAGGACCATGTATACTTGGATACAGGCCCATGGGGACTGGGATACAGGTCCATGGATACTGGGATACAGGTCCATTGATACTGGGATACAGGTCCATGGATACTGGGATACGGGTCCATTAATACTGGGATACAGGTCCATTTATACTGGGATACAGGTCCATGGATACTGGGATACATGTGCATGGATACTGGGATACTGGTCCATTGATACTGGGATACAGGTCCATGGATACTGGGATACAGGTCCATGGATACTGGGATACAGGTCCATGGATACTGAGGTACAGGTCCATTGATACTGGGATATAGGACCATGGATACTGGGATGCAGGTCCAATGATACTGGGATACAGGTCCATGGATACTGGGATACAGGACCATGTATACTGGGATACAGGTCCATGAGGACTGGGATACAGGTCCATGGATACTGGGATACAGGTCCAATGATACTGGGATTCAGGTCCATGGATACTGGGATACAGGACCATGGATACTGGGATACAGGTCCATGCATACAGGGATACAGGTCGATTGATACTGGGATACAGGTCTATGGATACTGGGATACAGGTCCATGGATATTGGGATACAGATCCATTGATACTGGGATAAAGGTCCATGGATACTGAGATACAGTTCCATTGATACTGGGATACAGGTCCATTGATACTGGGATACAGGTCCATGGATGCTGGGATACAGGTCCATTAATGCTGGGATACAGGTCCATTGATACTGGGATACAGGTCCATTGATACTGGGATACAGGTCCTTGGATACTGGGATACAGGTCCATTGATACTGGGATACAGGTCCATGGATACTGGGATACGGGTCCATGGATACTGGGATACCTGTCCATTGATACTGGGATACAGTTCCATTGATACTGGGATATAGGTCCATGGATACTGAGATACAGGTCCATTGATACTGGGATATAGGTCCATGGATGCTGGGATACTGGTCCATGGATACTGGGATACAGGTCCATTGATACTTTGATACAGGTCCATTGATACTGGGATACAGGTCCATGGGCACTGGGATGCAGGTCCATTGATACTGGGATACAGGTCCATGGACACTGGGATGCAGGTCCATTAATACTGGGATACAGGTCCATGGATACAGGGATACAGGTCCATTGATACTGGGATACAGGTCCATGGATACTGGGATACAGGTCCATTGATACTGGGATACAGGTCCATGGATACTGGGATATGGGTCCATTAATACTGGGATACAGGTCCATTTATACTTGGATACAGGTCCATGGATACTGGGATACATGTGCATGAAAACTGGGATACAGGTCCATGGATACTGGGATACAGGTCCATGGATACTGTGGTACAGGTCCATTGATACGGATATAGGACCATGGATACTGGGATGCAGGTCCAATGATACTGGGATACAGGTCCATTGATACTGGGATACAGGTCCATTGATACTGGGATGCAGGTCCATGGATACTGGGATGCAGGTCCATTGATACTGGGATACAGGTCCATGGATACTGGGAAACAGGTCCATGGATACTGGGATGCAGGTCCATTGATACTGGGATACAGGTCCATGGATACTGTGATACAGGTCCATGGATACTGGGATACAGGTCCATTGATACTGGGATACAGGTCCATGGATACTGGGATACAGGTCCATGGATATTGGGTTACAGGTCCATTGATACTGGGATACACGTCCATGGATACTGAGATACAGGTCCATTGATACTGGGATACAGGTCCATTGATACTGGGATACAGGTCCATGGATACTGGGATATGGGTCCATTAATACTGGGATACAGGTACATTTATACTGGGATACAGGTCCATGGATACTGGGATACATGTGCATGGATACTGGGATACTGGTCCATTGATACTGGGATACAGGTCCATGGATACTGGGATACAGGTCCATTGATACTGGGATATTGGTCCATTGATTCTGGGATACAGGTCCATGGATACTGAGGTACAGGTCCATTGATACTGGGATATAGGACCATGGATACTGGGATGCAGGTCCAATGATACTGGGATACAGGTCCATGGATACTGGGATACAGGACCATGTATACTGAGATACAGGTCCATGGGGACTGGGATACAGGTCCATTGATATTGGGATACAGGTCCAATGATACTGGGATACAGGTCCATGGATACTGGGATACGGGTCCATTGATGCTGTGATACAGGTCCATTGATACTGGGATACAGGTCCATGGGCACTGGGATGCAGATCCATTGATACTGGGATACAGGTCCATGGACACTGGGATGCAGATCCATTAATACTGGGATACAGGTCCATTTATACTTGGATACAGGTCCATGGATACTGGGATACATGTGCATGAAAACTGGGATACAGGTCCATGGATACTGGGATACAGGTCCATGGATACTGTGGTACAGGTCCATTGATACGGATATAGGACCATGGATACTGGGATGCAGGTCCAATGATACTGGGATACAGGTCCATTGATACTGGGATACAGGTCCATTGATACTGGGATGCAGGTCCATGGATACTGGGATGCAGGTCCATTGATACTGGGATACAGGTCCATGGATACTGGGAAACAGGTCCATGGATACTGGGATGCAGGTCCATGGATATTGGGATACAGATCCATTGATACTGGGATAAAGGTCCATGGATACTGAGATACAGTTCCATTGATACTGGGATACAGGTCCATTGATACTGGGATACAGGTCCTTGGATACTGGGATACAGGTCCATTGATACTGGGATACAGGTCCATGGATACTGGGATACGGGTCCATGGATACTGGGATACCTGTCCATTGATACTGGGATACAGTTCCATTGATACTGGGATATAGGTCCATGGATACTGAGATACAGGTCCATTGATACTGGGATATAGGTCCATGGATGCTGGGATACTGGTCCATGGATACTGGGATACAGGTCCATTGATACTTTGATACAGGTCCATTGATACTGGGATACAGGTCCATGGGCACTGGGATGCAGGTCCATTGATACTGGGATACAGGTCCATGGACACTGGGATGCAGGTCCATTAATACTGGGATACAGGTCCATGGATACAGGGATACAGGTCCATTGATACTGGGATACACGTCCATGGATACTGAGATACAGGTCCATTAATACTGGGATCCAGGTCCATTGATACTGGGATACAGGTCCATGGATACTGGGATACGGGTCCATTAAAACTGGGATACAGGTCCATTTATACAGGAATACAGGTCCATGGATACTGGGATACATGTGCATGGATACTGGGATACTGGTCCATTGATACTGGGATACAGGTCCATGGATACTGGGATACAGGTCCATGGATACTGGGATACAGGTCCATTGATACTGGGATACAGGTCCATGGATACTGAGGTACAGGTCCATTGATACTGGGATATACGACCATGGATACTGGGATGCAGGTCCAATGATACTGGGATACAGGTCCATGGATACTGGGATACAGGACCATGTATACTTGGATACAGGCCCATGGGGACTGGGATACAGGTCCATGGATACTGGGATACAGGTCCATTGATACTGGGATACAGGTCCATGGATACTGGGATACGGGTCCATTAATACTGGGATACAGGTCCATTTATACTGGGATACAGGTCCATGGATACTGGGATACATGTGCATGGATACTGGGATACTGGTCCATTGATACTGGGATACAGGTCCATGGATACTGGGATACAGGTCCATGGATACTGGGATACAGGTCCATGGATACTGAGGTACAGGTCCATTGATACTGGGATATAGGACCATGGATACTGGGATGCAGGTCCAATGATACTGGGATACAGGTCCATGGATACTGGGATACAGGACCATGTATACTGGGATACAGGTCCATGAGGACTGGGATACAGGTCCATGGATACTGGGATACAGGTCCAATGATACTGGGATTCAGGTCCATGGATACTGGGATACAGGACCATGGATACTGGGATACAGGTCCATGCATACAGGGATACAGGTCGATTGATACTGGGATACAGGTCTATGGATACTGGGATACAGGTCCATGGATTTTGGGATACAGATCCATTGATACTGGGATAAAGGTCCATGGATACTGAGATACAGTTCCATTGATACTGGGATACAGGTCCATTGATACTGGGATACAGGTCCATGGATGCTGGGATACAGGTCCATTAATGCTGGGATACAGGTCCATTGATACTGGGATACAGGTCCATTGATACTGGGATACAGGTCCTTGGATACTGGGATACAGGTCCATTGATACTGGGATACAGGTCCATGGATACTGGGATACGGGTCCATGGATACTGGGATACCTGTCCATTGATACTGGGATACAGTTCCATTGATACTGGGATATAGGTCCATGGATACTGAGATACAGGTCCATTGATACTGGGATATAGGTCCATGGATGCTGGGATACTGGTCCATGGATACTGGGATACAGGTCCATTGATACTTTGATACAGGTCCATTGATACTGGGATACAGGTCCATGGGCACTGGGATGCAGGTCCATTGATACTGGGATACAGGTCCATGGACACTGGGATGCAGGTCCATTAATACTGGGATACAGGTCCATGGATACAGGGATACAGGTCCATTGATACTGGGATACAGGTCCATGGATACTGGGATACAGGTCCATTGATACTGGGATACAGGTCCATGGATACTGGGATATGGGTCCATTAATACTGGGATACAGGTCCATTTATACTTGGATACAGGTCCATGGATACTGGGATACATGTGCATGAAAACTGGGATACAGGTCCATGGATACTGGGATACAGGTCCATGGATACTGTGGTACAGGTCCATTGATACGGATATAGGACCATGGATACTGGGATGCAGGTCCAATGATACTGGGATACAGGTCCATTGATACTGGGATACAGGTCCATTGATACTGGGATGCAGGTCCATGGATACTGGGATGCAGGTCCATTGATACTGGGATACAGGTCCATGGATACTGGGAAACAGGTCCATGGATACTGGGATGCAGGTCCATTGATACTGGGATACAGGTCCATGGATACTGTGATACAGGTCCATGGATACTGGGATACAGGTCCATTGATACTGGGATACAGGTCCATGGATACTGGGATACAGGTCCATGGATATTGGGTTACAGGTCCATTGATACTGGGATACACGTCCATGGATACTGAGATACAGGTCCATTGATACTGGGATACAGGTCCATTGATACTGGGATACAGGTCCATGGATACTGGGATACGGGTCCATTAATACTGGGATACAGGTACATTTATACTGGGATACAGGTCCATGGATACTGGGATACATGTGCATGGATACTGGGATACTGGTCCATTGATACTGGGATACAGGTCCATGGATACTGGGATACAGGTCCATTGATACTGGGATATTGGTCCATTGATTCTGGGATACAGGTCCATGGATACTGAGGTACAGGTCCATTGATACTGGGATATAGGACCATGGATACTGGGATGCAGGTCCAATGATACTGGGATACAGGTCCATGGATACTGGGATACAGGACCATGTATACTGAGATACAGGTCCATGGGGACTGGGATACAGGTCCATTGATATTGGGATACAGGTCCAATGATACTGGGATACAGGTCCATGGATACTGGGATACGGGTCCATTGATGCTGTGATACAGGTCCATTGATACTGGGATACAGGTCCATGGGCACTGGGATGCAGATCCATTGATACTGGGATACAGGTCCATGGACACTGGGATGCAGATCCATTAATACTGGGATACAGGTCCATTTATACTTGGATACAGGTCCATGGATACTGGGATACATGTGCATGAAAACTGGGATACAGGTCCATGGATACTGGGATACAGGTCCATGGATACTGTGGTACAGGTCCATTGATACGGATATAGGACCATGGATACTGGGATGCAGGTCCAATGATACTGGGATACAGGTCCATTGATACTGGGATACAGGTCCATTGATACTGGGATGCAGGTCCATGGATACTGGGATGCAGGTCCATTGATACTGGGATACAGGTCCATGGATACTGGGAAACAGGTCCATGGATACTGGGATGCAGGTCCATTGATACTGGGATACAGGTCCATGGATACTGTGATACAGGTCCATGGATACTGGGATACAGGTCCATTGATACTGGGATACAGGTCCATGGATACTGGGATACAGGTCCATGGATATTGGGTTACAGGTCCATTGATACTGGGATACACGTCCATGGATACTGAGATACAGGTCCATTGATACTGGGATACAAATCCATTGATACTGGGATACAGGTCCATGGATACTGGGATACGGGTCCATTAATACTGGGATACAGGTACATTTATACTGGGATACAGGTCCATGGATACTGGGATACATGTGCATGGATACTGGGATACTGGTCCATTGATACTGGGATACAGGTCCATGGATACTGGGATACAGGTCCATTGATACTGGGATATTGGTCCATTGATTCTGGGATACAGGTCCATGGATACTGAGGTACAGGTCCATTGATACTGGGATATAGGACCATGGATACTGGGATGCAGGTCCAATGATACTGGGATACAGGTCCATGGATACTGGGATACAGGACCATGTATACTGAGATACAGGTCCATGGGGACTGGGATACAGGTCCATTGATATTGGGATACAGGTCCAATGATACTGGGATACAGGTCCATGGATACTGGGATACGGGTCCATTGATGCTGTGATACAGGTCCATTGATACTGGGATACAGGTCCATGGGCACTGGGATGCAGATCCATTGATACTGGGATACAGGTCCATGGACACTGGGATGCAGATCCATTGATACTGGGATACAGGTCCATTGATACTGGGATACAGGTCCATGGATTCTGGCATACAGGTCCATGGATACTGGGATGCAGGTCCATTAATACTGGGATACAGGTCCATGGATACTGGGATACAGTTCCATTGATACTGGGATACAGGTCCATGGATACTGGGATACAGGTCCATGGATACTGGGATATGGGTCCATTAATACTGGGATACAGGTCCATTTATACTGGGATACAGGTCCATGGATACTGGGATACATGTGCATGGACACTGGGATACAGGTCCATGGATACTGGGATACAGGTCCATGGATACTGGGATACAGGTCCATGGATACTGAGGTACAGGTCCATTGATACTGGGATATAGGACCATGGATACTGGGATGCAGGTCCAATGATACTGGGATACAGGTCCATTGATACAGGGATACAGGTCCATTGATACTGGGATGCAGGTCCATGGATACTGGGATGCAGGTCCATTTATACTGGGATACAGGTCCATGGATACTGGGAAACAGGTCCAGGGATACTGGGATGCAGGTCCAATGATACTGGGATACAGGTCCATGGATACTGGGATACAGGTCCATGGATACTGGGATACAGGTCCATGGATATTGGGTTACAGGTCCATTGATACTGGGATACACGTCCATGGATACTGAGATACAGGTCCATTGATACTGGGATACAGGTCCATTGATACTGGGATAAAGGTCCATGGATACTGGGATACTGGTCCATTAATACTGGGATACAGGTCCATTTATACTGGGATACGGGTCCATGGATACTGGGATACCTGTCCATTGATACTGGGATACAGTTCCATTGATACTGGGATATAGGTCCATGGATACTGAGATACAGGTCCATTGATACTGGGATATAGGTCCATGGATGCTGGGATACTGGTCCATGGATACTGGGATACAGGTCCATTGATACTTTGATACAGGTCCATTGATACTGGGATACAGGTCCATGGGCACTGGGATGCAGGTCCATTGATACTGGGATACAGGTCCATGGACACTGGGATGCAGGTCCATTAATACTGGGATACAGGTCCATGGATACAGGGATACAGGTCCATTGATACTGGGATACAGGTCCATGGATACTGGGATACAGGTCCATTGATACTGGGATACAGGTCCATGGATACTGGGATATGGGTCCATTAATACTGGGATACAGGTCCATTTATACTTGGATACAGGTCCATGGATACTGGGATACATGTGCATGAAAACTGGGATACAGGTCCATGGATACTGGGATACAGGTCCATGGATACTGTGGTACAGGTCCATTGATACGGATATAGGACCATGGATACTGGGATGCAGGTCCAATGATACTGGGATACAGGTCCATTGATACTGGGATACAGGTCCATTGATACTGGGATGCAGGTCCATGGATACTGGGATGCAGGTCCATTGATACTGGGATACAGGTCCATGGATACTGGGAAACAGGTCCATGGATACTGGGATGCAGGTCCATTGATACTGGGATACAGGTCCATGGATACTGTGATACAGGTCCATGGATACTGGGATACAGGTCCATTGATACTGGGATACAGGTCCATGGATACTGGGATACAGGTCCATGGATATTGGGTTACAGGTCCATTGATACTGGGATACACGTCCATGGATACTGAGATACAGGTCCATTGATACTGGGATACAGGTCCATTGATACTGGGATACAGGTCCATGGATACTGGGATACGGGTCCATTAATACTGGGATACAGGTACATTTATACTGGGATACAGGTCCATGGATACTGGGATACATGTGCATGGATACTGGGATACTGGTCCATTGATACTGGGATACAGGTCCATGGATACTGGGATACAGGTCCATTGATACTGGGATATTGGTCCATTGATTCTGGGATACAGGTCCATGGATACTGAGGTACAGGTCCATTGATACTGGGATATAGGACCATGGATACTGGGATGCAGGTCCAATGATACTGGGATACAGGTCCATGGATACTGGGATACAGGACCATGTATACTGGGATACAGGTCCATGGGGACTGGGATACAGGTCCATTGATATTGGGATACAGGTCCAATGATACTGGGATACAGGTCCATGGATACTGGGATACGGGTCCATTGATGCTGTGATACAGGTCCATTGATACTGGGATACAGGTCCATGGGCACTGGGATGCAGATCCATTGATACTGGGATACAGGTCCATGGACACTGGGATGCAGATCCATTGATACTGGGATACAGGTCCATTGATACTGGGATACAGGTCCATGGATTCTGGCATACAGGTCCATGGATACTGGGATGCAGGTCCATTAATACTGGGATACAGGTCCATGGATACTGGGATACAGTTCCATTGATACTGGGATACAGGTCCATGGATACTGGGATACAGGTCCATGGATATTGGGATATGGGTCCATTAATACTGGGATACAGGTCCATTTATACTGGGATACAGGTCCATGGATACTGGGATACATGTGCATGGACACTGGGATACAGGTCCATGGATACTGGGATACAGGTCCATGGATACTGGGATACAGGTCCATGGATACTGAGGTACAGGTCCATTGATACTGGGATATAGGACCATGGATACTGGGATGCAGGTCCAATGATACTGGGATACAGGTCCATTGATACTGGGATACAGGTCCATTGATACTGGGATGCAGGTCCATGGATACTGGGATGCAGGTCCATTTATACTGGGATACAGGTCCATGGATACTGGGAAACAGGTCCATGGATACTGGGATGCAGGTCCAAAGATACTGGGATACAGGTCCATGGATACTGGGATACAGGTCCATGGATACTGGGATACAGGTCCATGGATATTGGGTTACAGGTCCATTGATACTGGGATACACGTCCATGGATACTGAGATACAGGTCCATTGATACTGGGATACAGGTCCATTGATACTGGGATAAAGGTCCATGGATACTGGGATACTGGTCCATTAATACTGGGATACAGGTCCATTTATACTGGGATACAGGTCCATGGATACTGGGATACACGTGCATGGATACTGGGATACTGGTCCATTGATACTGGGATACAGGTCCATGGATACTGGGATACAGGTCCATGGATACTGGGATGCAGGTCCATTGATACTGGGATACAGGTCCATGGATACTGAGGTACAGGTCCATTGATACTGGGATATAGGACCATGGATGCTGGGATGCAGGTCCAATGATACTGGGATACAGGTCCATGGATACTGGGATACAGGACCATGTATACTAGGATACAGGTCCATGGGGACTGGGATACAGGTCCATGGATACTGGGATACAGGTCCAATGATACTGGGATACAGGTCCATGGATACTGGGATACAGGACCATGGATACTGGGATACAGGTCCATGGATACAGCGATACATGTCGATTGATACTGGGATACAGGTCTATGGATACTGGGATACAGGTCCATGGATATTGGGATACAGGTCCATTGATACTGGGATACAGGTCCATGGATACTGAGATACAGGTCCATTGATACTGGGATACAGGTCCATTGATACTGGGATACAGGTCCATGGATAATGGGATACAGGTCCATTGATACTGGGATACAAGTCCATGGATTCTGGGATACAGGACCATGGATACTGGGATACAGGTCCATTAATGCTGGGATACAGGTCCATTGATACTGGAATATAGGTCCATTGATACTGGGATACAGGTCCATGGATACTGGGATACAGGTCCATTGATACTGGGATACAGGTCCATGGATACTGGGATACGGGTACATGGATACTGGGATACATGTCCATTGATACTGGGATACAGTTCCATTGATACTGGGATACAGGTCCATGGATACTGAGATACAGGTCCATTGATACTGGGATATAGGTCCATGGATGCTGGGATACAGGTCCATGGATACTGGGATACAGGTCCATTGATACTGGGATACCGGTCCATGGATACTGGCATACAGGTCCAATGATACTGGGATACAGGTCCATGGATACTGGGATAGAGGACCATGGATACTGGGATACAGGTCCATGGGGACTGGGATACAGGTCCAAAGAAACTGGGATAGAGGTCCAATGATACTGGGATACAGGTCCATTGATATTGGGATACAGGTCCATGGATACTGGGATAAAGGTCCATGGATACTGGGATATAGGACCATTGATACTGGGATACAGGTCATTGATAATGGGTTACTGGTCCATTGATGCTGGGATACAGGTCCATGGATACTGGGATACAGGTCCATGGATACTGGGATAAACGACCATTGATACTGGGATATAGGACCATTGATACTGGGACACAGGTCCATGGATACTGGGATACAGGTCCATTGATACTGGGATACAGGTCCATGGATACTGGGATATGGATCCATTAATATTGGGATGCAGGTCCATTTATACTGGGATACAGGTCCATGGATACTGGGATACAGGTCCATGGATACTGGGATACAGGTCCATGGATACTGAGGTACAGGTCCATTGATACTGGGATATAGGACCATGTATACTGGGATGCAGGTCCAATGATACTGGGATACAGGTCCATTGATACTGGGATGCAGGTCCATGGATACTGGGATGCAGGTCCATTGATACTGGGATACAGGTCCATGGATACTGGGAAACAGGTCCATGGATACTGGGATGCAGGTCCATTGATACTGGGATACAGGTCCATGGATACTGGGATACAGGTCCATGGATACTGGGATACAGGTCCATGGATACTGGGATACAGGTCCATGGATATTGGGTTACAGGTCCATTGATACTGGGATACACGTCCATGGATACTGAGATACAGGTCCATTGATACTGGGATACAGGTCCATTGATACTGGGATAAAGGTCCATGGATACTGGGATACGGGTCCATTAATACTGGGATACAGGTCCATTTATACTGGGATACAGGTCCATGGATACTGGGATACATGTGCATGGATACTGGGATACTGGTCCATTGATACTGGGATACAGGTCCATGGATACTGGGATACAGGTCCATGGATACTGGGATACAGATCCATTGATACTGGGATACAGGTCCATGGATACTGGGATAGAGGTCCATTGATACTGGGATACAGGTCCATGGATACTGGGATACAGGTCCATTGATACTGGGATACAGGTCCATGGATACTGGGATGAAGGTCCATGGATACTGGGATATTGGACCATTGATACTGGGATACAGGTCATTGATAATGGGATACTGGTCCATTGATGCTGGGATACAGGTCCATGGATACTGGGATACAGGTCCATGGATACTGGGATAAACGACCATTGATACTGGGATATAGGACCATTGATACTGGGACACAGGTCCATGGATACTGGGATACAGGTCCATTGACACTGGGATACAGGTCCATGGATACTGGGATACAGATCCATTGATACTGGGATACAGGTCCATGGATACTGGGATAGAGGTCCATTGATACTGGGATACAGGTCCATGGATACTGGGATGCAGGTCCATTTCTCCTGGGATACAGGTCCATGGATACTGGGATACATGTGCATGGACACTGGGATACAGGTCCATGGATAATGGGATACAGGTCCATGGATACTGGGATACAGGTCCATGGATACTGAGGTACAGGTCCATTGATACTGGGATATAGGACCATGGATACTGGGATGCAGGTCCAATGATACTGGGATACAGGTCCATTGATACTGGGATACAGGTCCATTGATACTGGGATGCAGGTCCATGGATACTGGGATGCAGGTCCATTGATACAGGGATACAGGTCCATGGATACTGAGGTACAGGTCCATTGATACTGGGATAAACGACCATTGATACTGGGATATAGGACCATTGATACTGGGACACAGGTCCATGGATACTGGGATACAGGTCCATTGATACTGGGATACAGGTCCATGGATACTGGGATATGGATCCATTAATATTGGGATGCAGGTCCATTTATACTGGGATACAGGTCCATGGATACTGGGATACAGGTCCATGGATACTGGGATACAGGTCCATGGATACTGAGGTACAGGTCCATTGATACTGGGATATAGGACCATGTATACTGGGATGCAGGTCCAATGATACTGGGATACAGGTCCATTGATACTGGGATGCAGGTCCATGGATACTGGGATGCAGGTCCATTGATACTGGGATACAGGTCCATGGATACTGGGAAACAGGTCCATGGATACTGGGATGCAGGTCCATTGATACTGGGATACAGGTCCATGGATACTGGGATACAGGTCCATGGATACTGGGATACAGGTCCATGGATACTGGGATACAGGTCCATGGATATTGGGTTACAGGTCCATTGATACTGGGATACACGTCCATGGATACTGAGATACAGGTCCATTGATACTGGGATACAGGTCCATTGATACTGGGATAAAGGTCCATGGATACTGGGATACGGGTCCATTAATACTGGGATACAGGTCCATTTATACTGGGATACAGGTCCATGGATACTGGGATACATGTGCATGGATACTGGGATACTGGTCCATTGATACTGGGATACAGGTCATTGATAATGGGATACTGGTCCATTGATGCTGGGATACAGGTCCATGGATACTGGGATACAGGTCCATGGATACTGGGATAAACGACCATTGATACTGGGATATAGGACCATTGATACTGGGACACAGGTCCATGGATACTGGGATACAGGTCCATTGACACTGGGATACAGGTCCATGGATACTGGGATACAGATCCATTGATACTGGGATACAGGTCCATGGATACTGGGATAGAGGTCCATTGATACTGGGATACAGGTCCATGGATACTGGGATGCAGGTCCATTTCTCCTGGGATACAGGTCCATGGATACTGGGATACATGTGCATGGACACTGGGATACAGGTCCATGGATAATGGGATACAGGTCCATGGATACTGAGGTACAGGTCCATTGATACTGGGATATAGGACCATGGATACTGGGATGCAGGTCCAATGATACTGGGATACAGGTCCATTGATACTGGGATACAGGTCCATTGATACTGGGATGCAGGTCCATGGATACTGGGATGCAGGTCCATTGATACTGGGATACAGGTCCATGGATACTGAGGTACAGGTCCATTGATACTGGGATAAACGACCATTGATACTGGGATATAGGACCATTGATACTGGGACACAGGTCCATGGATACTGGGATACAGGTCCATTGATACTGGGATACAGGTCCATGGATACTGGGATATGGATCCATTAATATTGGGATGCAGGTCCATTTATACTGGGATACAGGTCCATGGATACTGGGATACAGGTCCATGGATACTGGGATACAGGTCCATGGATACTGAGGTACAGGTCCATTGATACTGGGATATAGGACCATGTATACTGGGATGCAGGTCCAATGATACTGGGATACAGGTCCATTGATACTGGGATGCAGGTCCATGGATACTGGGATGCAGGTCCATTGATACTGGGATACAGGTCCATGGATACTGGGAAACAGGTCCATGGATACTGGGATGCAGGTCCATTGATACTGGGATACAGGTCCATGGATACTGGGATACAGGTCCATGGATACTGGGATACAGGTCCATGGATACTGGGATACAGGTCCATGGATATTGGGTTACAGGTCCATTGATACTGGGATACACGTCCATGGATACTGAGATACAGGTCCATTGATACTGGGATACAGGTCCATTGATACTGGGATAAAGGTCCATGGATACTGGGATACGGGTCCATTAATACTGGGATACAGGTCCATTTATACTGGGATACAGGTCCATGGATACTGGGATACATGTGCATGGATACTGGGATACTGGTCCATTGATACTGGGATACAGGTCCATGGATACTGGGATACAGGTCCATGGATACTGGGATACAGATCCATTGATACTGGGATACAGGTCCATGGATACAGGGATAGAGGTCCATTGATACTGGGATACAGGTCCATGGATACTGGGATACAGGTCCATTGATACTGGGATACAGGTCCATGGATACTGGGATGAAGGTCCATGGATACTGGGATATAGGACCATTGATACTGGATTACAGGTCATTGATAATGGGATACTGGTCCATTGATGCTGGGATACAGGTCCATGGATACTGGGATACAGGTCCATGGATACTGGGATAAACGACCATTGATACTGGGATATAGGACCATTGATACTGGGACACAGGTCCATGGATACTGGGATACAGGTCCATTGACACTGGGATACAGGTCCATGGATACTGGGATACAGATCCATTGATACTGGGATACAGGTCCATGGATACTGGGATAGAGGTCCATTGATACTGGGATAAAGGTCCATGGATACTGGGATGCAGGTCCATTTATACTGGGATACAGGTCCATGGATACTGGGATACATGTGCATGGACACTGGGATACAGGTCCATGGATAATGGGATACAGGTCCATGGATACTGGGATACAGGTCCATGGATACTGAGGTACAGGTCCATTGATACTGGGATATAGGACCATGGATACTGGGATGCAGGTCCAATGATACTGGGATACAGGTCCATTGATACTGGGATACAGGTCCATTGATACTGGGATGCAGGTCCATGGATACTGGGATGCAGGTCCATTGATACTGGGATACAGGTCCATGGATACTGGGAAACAGGTCCATGGATACTGGGATGCAGGTCCATTGATACTGGGATACAGGTCCATGGATACTGGGATACTGGTCCATGGATACTGGGATACAGGTCCATGGATATTGGGTTACAGGTCCATTGATACTGTGATACACGTCCATGGATACTGAGATACAGGTCCATTGATACTGGGATACAGGTCCAATGATACTGGGATAAAGGTCCATGGATACTGGGATACGGGTCCATTAATACTGGGATACAGGTCCATTTATACTGGGATACAGGTCCATGGATACTGGGATACATGTGCATGGATACTGGGATACTGGTCCATTGATACTGGGATACAGGTCCATGGATACTGGGATACAGGTCCATGGATACTGGGATACAGGTCCATTCATACTGGGATACAGGTCCATGGATACTGAGGTACAGGTCCATTGATACTGGGATATAGGACCATGGATACTGGGATGCAGGTCCAATGATACTGGGATACAGGTCCATGGATACTGGGATACAGGATCATGTATACTGGGATACAGGTCCATGGGGACTGGGATACAGGTCCATGGATACTGGGATACAGGTCCAATGATACTGGGATACAGGTCCATGGATACTGGGATACAGGACCATGGATACTGGGATACAGGTCCATGGATACAGGGATACATGTCGATTGATACTGGGATACAGGTCTATGGATACTGGGATACAGGTCCATGGATATTGGGGTACAGGTCCATTGATACTGGGATACAGGTCCATGGATACTGAGATACAGGTCCATTGATACTGGGATACAGGTCCATTGATACTGGGATACAGGTCCATGGATAATGGGATACAGGTCCATTGATACTGGGATACAAGTCCATGGATTCTGGGATACAGGACCATGGATACTGGGATACAGGTCCATTAATGCTGGGATACAGGTCCATTGATACTGGAATATAGGTCCATTGATACTGGGATACAGGTCCATGGATACTGGGATACAGGTCCATTGATACTGGGATACAGGTCCATGGATACTGGGATACGGGTCCATGGATACTGGGATACATGTCCATTGATACTGGGATACAGTTCCATTGATACTGGGATACAGGTCCATGGATACTGAGATACAGGTCCATTGATACTGGGATATAGGTCCATGGATGCTGGGATACAGGTCCATGGATACTGGGATACAGGTCCATTGATACTGGGATATCGGTCCATGGATACTGGCATACAGGTCCAATGATACTGGGATACAGGTCCATGGATACTGGGATACAGGACCATGGATACTGGGATACAGGTCCATGGGGACTGGGATACAGGTCCAAAGAAACTGGGATACAGGTCCAATGATACTGGGATACAGGTCCATGGATACTGGGATAAAGGACCATGGATACTGGGATACAGGTCCATGGATACAGGGATACAGGTCCATTGATACTGGGATACAGGTCCATGGACACTGGGATACAGGTCCATTGATACTGGGATTCAGGTCAATTGATACTGGGATACCGGTCCATGGATACTGGAATACAGGTGCATGGATACTGGGATACAGGTCCATTGATACTGGGATACAGGTCCATGGATACTGGGATACAGGTCCATTGATACTGGGATACAGGTCCATTGATACTGGGATACAGGTCCATGGATACTGGGATACAGGTCTATTCATACTGGGATGCAGGTCCATTGATACTGGTATACAGTTCCATGGATACTTGGAAACAGGTCCATGGATACTGGGATACAGGTCCATTGATACTGGGATACAGGTCCATGGATATTGGGATACAGGTCCGTTGATACTGGGATACAGGACCATGGATACTGGGATACAACTCCATGGATACTGGCACATAGGTCCATGGATACTGGGAAACAGGTCCATGGATACTGGGATACAGGTCCATGGATACTGGGATACAGATCCATTGATACTGGGATACAGGTCCATGGATACTGGGATAGAGGTCCATTGATACTGGGATACAGGTCCATGGATACTGGGATACAGGTCCATGGATACTGGGATACAGGTCCATTGATACTGGGATATAGGTAAATGGATACTGGGATACAGGTCCATTGATACTGGGATACAGGTCCATGGATACTGGGATAAAGGTCCATGGATACTGGGATATAGGACCATTGATACTGGGATACAGGTCATTGATAATGGGATACTGGTCCATTAATGCTGGGATACAGGTCCATGGATACTGGGATACAGGTCCATGGATACTGGGATAAGCGACCATTGATACTGGGATATAGGACCATTGATACTGGGACACAGGTCCGTGGACACTGGGATACAGGTCCATTGACACTGGGATACAGGTCCATGGATAGTGGGATACAGGTCCATGGAGACTGGCAGACAGGTCCATGGATACTGGGATATAGGACCATTGGTACTGGAATACAGGTCATTGATACTGGGATACAGGTCCATGGATACTGGGTTACAGGTCCATGGACACTGGGCTACAGGTCCATTGACACTGGGATACAGGTCCATGGATACTGAGATACAGGTCCATGGATACTGGGAAAAAGGTCCATGGATACTGGGATACAGGTTCATGGATACTGGGATACAGGTCCATTGATACTGAGATACAGGTCCATGGATACTGGGACACCGGTCCATGGACACTGGGATACAGGTCCATGGATACTGGGATACTGGTCCATGGATACTGAGGTACAGGTCCAGGGATACTGGGATACAGGTCCATTGATACTGGGATACAGGTCCATAGATACTGGGATACCGGTCCATGGATACAGGGATACAGGTCCATCGATACTGGGATACAGGTCCATGGATGCTGGGATACAGGTCCATTGACACTGGGATACAGGTCCATTGACACTGGGATACAGGACCATGGATACTGGGATACACGTCCATGGAAACTGGGATACAGGTCCATTGATACTGGGATACAGGTCCATGGATACTGGGATACAGGTCCATGGATACTGGGGTACATGTCCATGGATACTGGGATATAGGACCATTGATACTGGGATACAGATCATTGATAGTGGGATACAGGTCCATGGATACTGGGATACAGGTCCATGGACACTGGGATACAGGTCCATGGATACTCGGATACAGATCCATTGATACTGAGATACAGGTCCATGGATACTGGGATACAGATCCATTGACACTGGGATACGGGTCAATGGATACTCGGATACAGATCCATTGATACTGGGATACAGGTCCATGGATACTGGGATACAGGTCCATGGACACTGGGATACAGGCCCATTGATACTGGGATACAGGTCCATTGATACTGGGATACAGGTCCATGGGTACTGGGATACAGGTCCATTAATACTGGGATACAGGTCCATTGATACTGGGATATAGCTCCATTGATACTGGGATACAGCACCATTAATACTGGGATACAGGTCCATGGATACTTGTATACAGGTCCATGGATACTGGGATACAGGTCCATTAATGCTGGGATACAGGTCCATTGATACTGGGATACAGGTCCATTGATACTGGGATACAGGTCCATGGATACTGGGATACAGGTCCATTGATACTGAATTACAGGTCCATGGACACCGGGATGCAGATCCATTGATACTGGGATACAGGTCCATTGATACTGGGATACAGGTCCATGGACACTGGGATGCAGGTCCATTAATACTGGGATACAGGTCCATGGATACTGAGATACAGGTCCGTTGATACTGGGATACAGGTCCATTTATACTGGGATACAGGTCCATTGATACTGGGATACAGGTCCATGGAAACTGGGATACAGGTCCCTGGATACTGGGATACAGGTCCATGGATACTGGGATACAGGTCCATTAATACTGGGATACAGGTCCATGGATACTGGGATACAGGTCCATGGATACTGGGATACAGGTCCATTAATACTGGGATGCAGGCCCATTGATACTGGGATACAGGTCCATGGATACTGGGATACAGGTCCATGGATACTGGGATACAGGTCCATTGATACTGGGTTACAGGTCCATGGATACTGGGATACAGGTCCATTGATACAGGGATACAGATCCATGGATACTGGGATACAGGTAATTGATACTGGGATACAGGTGCATGGACACTGGGATACAGGTCCATTGACACTGTGATACAGGTCCATGGATACTGGGATACAGGTCCATGGATTCTGGGATACAGGTCCATGGATACTGGGATATAGGACCATTGATACTGGAATACAGGTCATTGATAATGGGATACATGTCCATGGATACTGGGATACAGGTCCATGGATACTGGGATATAGGACCATTGATACTGGGATATAGGACCATTGATACTGGGATACAGGTCCGTGGACACTGGGATACAGGTCCATTGGCACTGGGATACAGGTCCATGGACACTGGGATACAGGTCAATGGATACTGGGATACAGGTCCATTGATACTGGGATACCGTTCCCTGGATACTGGAATACAGGTCCATGGATACTGGGATACAGGTCCATTGATACTGGGATACAGGTCCATGGATACTGGGATACAGGTCCATTGATACTGGGATACAGGTCCATTGATACTGGGATACAGGTCCATGGATACTGGGATACAGGCCTATTCATACTGGGATGCAGGTCCATTGATACTGGGATACAGGTCCATGGATATTGGAAACAGGTCCATGGATACTGGGATACAGGTCCATTGATACTGGGATACAGGTCCATGGATACTGGGATACAGGTCCGTTGATACTGGGATACAGGACCATGGATACTGGGATACAACTCCATGGATACTGGCACATAGGTCCATGGATACTGGGAAACAGGTCCATGGATACTGGGATACAGGTCCATGGATACTGGGATACAGATCCATTGATACTGGGATACAGGTCCATGGATACTGGGATACAGGTCCATTGATACTGGGATACAGGTCCATGGATACTGGGATACAGGTCCATGGATACTGGGATACAGGTCCATTGATACTGGGATATAGGTCCATGGATACTGGGATACAGGTCCATTGATACTGGGATATAGGTCCATGGATACTGGGATACAGGTCCATGGATACTGGGATAAAGGTCCATGGATACTGGGATATAGGACCATTGATACTGGGATACAGGTCATTGATACTGGGATACACGTCCATGGAAACTGGGATACAGGTCCATTGATACTGGGATACAGGTCCATGGATACTGGGATACAGGTCCATGGATACTGGGGTACATGTCCATGGATACTGGGATATAGGACCATTGATACTGGGATACAGATCATTGATAGTGGGATACAGGTCCATGGATACTGGGATACAGGTCCATGGACACTGGGATACAGGTCCATGGATACTCGGATACAGATCCATTGATACTGAGATACAGGTCCATGGATACTGGGATACAGGTCCATTGACACTGGGATACAGGTCAATGGATACTCGGATACAGATCCATTGATACTGGGATACAGGTCCATGGATACTGGGATACAGGTCCATGGACACTGGGATACAGGCCCATTGATACTGGGATACAGGTCCATTGATACTGGGATACACGTCCATTGGTACTGGGATACAGGTCCATTGATACTGGGATATAGCTCCATTGATACTGGGATACAGGACCATTAATACTGGGATACAGGTCCATGGATACTTGTATACAGGTCCATGGATACTGGGATACAGGTCCATTAATACTGGGATACAGGTCCATTGATACTGGGATACAGGTCCATTGATACTGGGATACAGGTCCATGGATACTGGGATACAGGTCCATTGATACTGAATTACAGGTCCATGGACACCGGGATGCAGATCCATTGATACTGGGATACAGGTCCATTGATACTGGGATACAGGTCCATGGATACTGGGATGCAGGTCCATTAATACTGGGATACAGGTCCATGGATACTGAGATACAGGTCCATTGATACTGGGATACAGGTCCATTTATACTGGGATACAGGTCCATTGATACTGGGATACAGGTCCATGGAAACTGGGATACAGGTCCCTGGATACTGGGATACAGGTCCATGGATACTGGGATACAGGTCCATTAATACTGGGATACAGGTCCATTGATACTGGGATACAGGTCCATTGATACTGGGATACAGGTCCATGGATACTGGGATACAGGTCCGTTGATACTGGGATACAGGACCATGGATACTGGGATACAGGTCCATGGATACTGGGATACAGGTCCATTGATACTGGGTTACAGGTCCATGGATACTGGGATACAGGTCCATTGATACAGGGATACAGATCCATGGATACTGGGATACAGGTAATTGATACTGGGATACAGGTCCATGGACACTGGGATACAGGTCCATTGACACTGTGATACAGGTCCATGGATACTGGGATATAGGTCCGTTGATACTTGGATACAGGACCATGGATACTGGGATACAGGTCCATGGATACTGGGATACAGATCCATTGATACTGGGATACAGGTCCATGGATACTGGGATACAGGTCCATTGATACTGGGATACAGGTCCATGGATACTGGGATACAGGTCCATGGATACTGGGATACAGGTCCATTGATACTGGGATATATGTGCATGGATACTGGGATACAGGTCCATTGATACTGGGATATAGGTCCATGGATACTGGGATACAGGTCCATGGATACTGGGATAAAGGTCCATGGATACTGGGATATAGGACCATTGATACTGGGATACAGGTCATTGATACTTGGATACACGTCCATGGAAACTGGGATACAGGTCCATTGATACTGGGATACAGGTCCATGGATACTGGGATACAGGTCCATGGATACTGGGGTACATGTCCATGGATACTGGGATATAGGACCATTGATACTGGGATACAGATCATTGATAGTGGGATACAGGTCCATGGATACTGGGATACAGGTCCATGGACACTGGGATACAGATCCATTGATACTGAGATACAGGTCCATGGATACTGGGATACAGGTCCATTGACACTGGGATACAGGTCAATGGATACTCGGATACAGATCCATTGATACTGGGATACAGGTCCATGGATACTGGGATACAGGTCCATGGACACTGGGATACAGGCCCATTGATACTGGGATACAGGTCCATTGATACTGGGATACAGGTCCATTGGTACTGGGATACAGGTCCATTAATACTGGGATACAGGTCCATTGATACTGGGATATAGCTCCATTGATACTGGGATACAGGACCATTAATACTGGGATACAGGTCCATGGATACTTGTATACAGGTCCATGGATACTGGGATACAGGTCCATTAATACTGGGATACAGGTCCATTGATACTGGGATACAGGTCCATTGATACTGGGATACAGGTCCATGGATACTGGGATACAGGTCCATTGATACTGAATTACAGGTCCATGGACACCGGGATGCAGATCCATTGATACTGGGATACAGGTCCATTGATACTGGGATACAGGTCCATGGATACTGGGATGCAGGTCCATTGATACTGGGATACAGGTCCATGGATACTGAGATACAGGTCCATTGATACTGGGATACAGGTCCATTTATACTGGGATACAGGTCCATTGATACTGGGATACAGGTCCATGGAAACTGGGATACAGGTCCCTGGATACTGGGATACAGGTCCATGGATACTGGGATACAGGTCCATTAATACTGGGATACAGGTCCATTGATACTGGGATACAGGTCCATGGATACTGGGATACAGGTCCATTAATACTGGGATGCAGGCCCATTGATACTGGGATACAGGTCCATGGATACTGGGATACAGGTCCATGGATACTGGGATACAGGTCCATTGATACTGGGTTACAGGTCCATGGATACTGGGATACAGGTCCATTGATACAGGGATACAGATCCATGGATACTGGGATACAGGTAATTGATACTGGGATACAGGTCCATGGACACTGGGATACAGGTCCATTGACACTGTGATACAGGTCCATGGATACTGGGATATAGGTCCATTGATACTGGGATACAGGTCCATGGATACTGGGATACAGGTCCATTGATGCTGGGATACAGGTCCATTGATACTGGGATACAGGTCCATGGATACTGGGATACAGGCCTATTCATACTGGGATGCAGGTCTATTGATACTGGGATACAGGTCCATGGATATTGGAAACAGGTCCATGGATACTGGGATACAGGTCCATTGATACTGGGATACAGGTCCATGGATACTGGGATACAACTCCATGGATACTGGCACATAGGTCCATGGATACTGGGAAACAGGTCCATGGATACTGGGATACAGGTCCATGGATACTGGGATACAGATCCATTGATACTGGGATATAGGTCCATGGATACTGGGATACAGGTCCATTGATACTGGGATATAGGTCCATGGAAACTGGGATACAGGTCCATGGATACTGGGATACAGGTCCATTGATACTGGGATATAGGTCCATGGATACTGGGATACAGGTCCATTGATACTGGGATATAGGTCCATGGATACTGGGATACAGGTCCATGGATACTGGGATACAGGACCATTGATACTGGGATACAGGTCATTGATACTGGGATACTGGTCCATTGATGCTGGGATACAGGTCCATGGATACTGGGATACAGGTCCATGGATACTGGGATAAAGGACCATTGATACTGGGATATAGGACCATTGATACTGGGACACAGGTCCGTGGACACTGGGATACAGGTCCATTGACACTGGGATACAGGTCCATGGATAGTGGGATACAGGTCCATGGATACTGGGATACAGGTCCATGGATACTGGGATATAGGACCATTGATACTGGAATACAGGTCATTGATACTGGGATACAGGTCCATGGATACTGGGGTACAGGTCCATGGACACTGGGCTACAGATCAATTGACACTGGGATACAAGTCCATGGATACTGAGATACAGGTCCATGGATACTGGGAAAGAGATCCATGGATACTGGGATACAGGTCCATGGATACTGGGATACAGGTCCATTGATACTGAGATACAGGTCCATGGATACTGGGACACAGGTCCATGGACACTGGGATACAGGTCCATGGATACTGGGATACTGGTCCATGGATACAGAGATACAGGTCCATGGATACTGGGATACAGGTCCATTGATACTGGGATACAGGTCCATGGATACTGGGATACCGGTCCATGATTACTGGGATACAGGTCCATCGATACTGGGATACAGGTCCATGGATGCTGGGATACAGGTCCATTGACACTGGGATACAGGTCCATTGACACTGGGATACAGGACCATGGATACTGGGATACAGGTCCATGGAAACTGGGATACAGGTCCATTGATACTGGGATACAGGTCCATGGATACTGGGATACAGGTCCATGGATACTGGGGTACATGTCCATGGATACTGGGATACAGGACCATTGATACTGGGATACAGATCATTGATCGTGGGACACAGGTCCATGGATACTGGGATACAGGTCCATGGACACTGGGATACAGGTCTATGGATACTCGGATACAGATCCATTGATACTGAGATACAGGTCCATGGATACTGAGATACAGGTCCATTGACACTGGGATACAGGTCAATGGATACTCGGATACAGATCCATTGATACTGGGATACAGGTCCATGGATACTGGGATACAGGTCCATGGACACTGGGATACAGGCCCATTGATACTGGGATACAGGTCCATTGATACTGGGATACAGGTCCATGGGTACTGGGATACAGGTCCATTAATACTGGGATACAGGTCCATTGATACTGGGATATAGGTCCATTGATACTGGGATACAGGTCCATTAATACTGGGATACAGGTCCATGGATACTTGTATACAGGTCCATGGATACTGGGATACAGGTCCATTAATACTGGGATACAGGTCCATTGATACTGGGATACAGGTCCATTGATACTGGGATACATGTCCATGGATACTGGGATACAGGTCCATTGATACTGGGATACATGTCCATGGACACTGGGATGCAGAAACATTGATACTGGGATACAGGTCCATTGATACTGGGATACAGGTCCATGGATACTGGGATGCAGGTCCATTAATACTGGGATACAGGTCCATGGATACTGAGATACAGGTCCATTGATACTGGGATACAGGTCCATTTATACTGGGATACAGGTCCATTGATACTGGGATACAGGTCCATGGATACTGGGATACAGGTCCCTGGATACTGGGATACAGGTCCATGGATACTGGGATACAGGTCCATTAATACTGGGATACAGGTCCATTGATACTGGAATACAGGTCCATGGATACTGGGATACAGGGCCATTAATACTGGGATGCAGGCCCATTGATACTGGGATACAGGTCCATGGATACTGGGATACAGGTCCATGGATACTGGGATACAGGTCCATTGATACTGGGTTACAGGTCCATGGATACTGGGATACAGGTCCATTGACACAGGGATACAGATCCATGGATACTGGGATACAGGTAATTGATACAGGGATACAGGTCCATGGACACTGGGATACAGGTCCATGGATTCTGGGATACAGGTCCATGGATACTGGGATATAGGACCATTGATACTGGAATACAGGTCATTGATACTGGGATACAGGTCCATGGATACTGGGATACAGGTCCATTGATACTGGGATATAGGACCATTGATACTGGGATATAGGACCATTGATACTGGGATACAGGTCCGTGGACACTGGGGTACATGTCCATGGATACTGGGATATAGGACCATTGATACTGGGATACAGATCATTGATAGTGGGATACAGGTCCATGGATACTGGGATACAGTTCCATTGGCACTGGGATACAGATCCATTGATACTGAGATACAGGTCCATGGATACTGGGATACAGGTCCATTGACACTGGGATACAGGTCAATGGATACTCGGATACAGATCCATTGATACTGGGATACAGGTCCATGGATACTGGGATACAGGTCCATGGACACTGGGATACAGGCCCATTGATACTGGGATACAGGTCCATTGATACTGGGATACAGGTCCATTGGTACTGGGATACAGGTCCATTAATACTGGGATACAGGTCCATTGATACTGGGATATAGCTCCATTGATACTGGGATACAGGACCATTAATACTGGGATACAGGTCCATGGATACTTGTATACAGGTCCATGGATACTGGGATACAGGTCCATTAATACTGGGATACAGGTCCATTGATACTGGGATACAGGTCCATTGATACTGGGATACAGGTCCATGGATACTGGGATACAGGTCCATTGATACTGAATTATAGGTCCATGGACACCGGGATGCAGATCCATTGATACTGGGATACAGGTCCATTGATACTGGGATACAGGTCCATGGATACTGGGATGCAGGTCCATTGATACTGGGATACAGGTCCATGGATACTGAGATACAGGTCCATTGATACTGGGATACAGGTCCATTTATACTGGGATACAGGTCCATTGATACTGGGATACAGGTCCATGGAAACTGGGATACAGGTCCCTGGATACTGGGATACAGGTCCATGGATACTGGGATACAGGTCCATTAATACTGGGATACAGGTCCATTGATACTGGGATACAGGTCCATGGATACTGGGATACAGGTCCATTAATACTGGGATGCAGGCCCATTGATACTGGGATACAGGTCCATGGATACTGGGATACAGGTCCATGGATACTGGGATACAGGTCCATTGATACTGGGTTACAGGTCCATGGATACTGGGATACAGGTCCATTGATACAGGGATACAGATCCATGGATACTGGGATACAGGTAATTGATACTGGGATACAGGTCCATGGACACTGGGATACAGGTCCATTGACACTGTGATACAGGTCCATGGATACTGGGATATAGGTCCATTGATACTGGGATACAGGTCCATGGATTCTGGGATACAGGTCCATTGATACTGGGATACAGGTCCATTGATACTGGGATACAGGTCCATGGATACTGGGATACAGGCCTATTCATACTGGGATGCAGGTCTATTGATACTGGGATACAGGTCCATGGATATTGGAAACAGGTCCATGGATACTGGGATACAGGTCCATTGATACTGGGATACAGGTCCATGGATACTGGGATACAACTCCATGGATACTGGCACATAGGTCCATGGATACTGGGAAACAGGTCCATGGATACTGGGATACAGGTCCATGGATACTGGGATACAGATCCATTGATACTGGGATACAGGTCCATGGATACTGGGATACAGGTCCATTGATACTGGGATACAGGTCCATGGAAACTGGGATACAGGTCCATGGATACTGGGATACAGGTCCATTGATACTGGGATATAGGTCCATGGATACTGGGATACAGGTCCATTGATACTGGGATATAGGTCCATGGATACTGGGATACAGGTCCATGGATACTGGGATAAAGGTCCATGGATACTGGGATACAGGACCATTGATACTGGGATACAGGTCATTGATACTGGGATACTGGTCCATTGATGCTGGGATACAGGTCCATGGATACTGGGATACAGGTCCATGGATACTGGGATAAAGGACCATTGATACTGGGATATAGGACCATTGATACTGGGACACAGGTCCGTGGACACTGGGATACAGGTCCATTGACACTGGGATACAGGTCCATGGATAGTGGGATACAGGTCCATGGATACTGGGATACAGGTCCATGGATACTGGGATATAGGACCATTGATACTGGAATACAGGTCATTGATACTGGGATACAGGTCCATGGATACTGGGGTACAGGTCCATGGACACTGGGCTACAGGTCCATTGACACTGGGATACAAGTCCATGGATACTGAGATACAGGTCCATGGATACTGGGAAAGAGATCCATGGATACTGGGATACAGGTCCATGGATACTGGGATACAGGTCCATTGATACTGAGATACAGGTCCATGGATACTGGGACACAGGTCCATGGACACTGGGATACAGGTCCATGGATACTGGGATACTGGTCCATGGATACTGAGATACAGGTCCATGGATACTGGGATACAGGTCCATTGATACTGGGATACAGGTCCATGGATACTGGGATACCGGTCCATGATTACTGGGATACAGGTCCATCGATACTGGGATACAGGTCCATGGATGCTGGGATACAGGTCCATTGACACTGGGATACAGGTCCATTGACACTGGGATACAGGACCATGGATACTGGGATACAGGTCCATGGAAACTGGGATACAGGTCCATTGATACTGGGATACAGATCCATGGATACTGGGATACAGGTCCATGGATACTGGGGTACATGTCCATGGATACTGGGATACAGGACCATTGATACTGGGATACAGATCATTGATCGTGGGACACAGGTCCATGGATACTGGGATACAGGTCCATGGACACTGGGATACAGGTCTATGGATACTCGGATACAGATCCATTGATACTGAGATACAGGTCCATGGATACTGAGATACAGGTCCATTGACACTGGGATACAGGTCAATGGATACTCGGATACAGATCCATTGATACTGGGATACAGGTCCATGGATACTGGGATACAGGTCCATGGACACTGGGATACAGGCCCATTGATACTGGGATACAGGTCCATTGATACTGGGATACAGGTCCATGGGTACTGGGATACACGTCCATTAATACTGGGATACAGGTCCATTGATACTGGGATATAGGTCCATTGATACTGGGATACAGGTCCATTAATACTGGGATACAGGTCCATGGATACTTGTATACAGGTCCATGGATACTGGGATACAGGTCCATTAATACTGGGATACAGGTCCATTGATACTGGGATACAGGTCCATTGATACTGGGATACATGTCCATGGATACTGGGATACAGGTCCATTGATACTGGGATACAGGTCCATGGACACTGGGATGCAGAAACATTGATACTGGGATACAGGTCCATTGATACTGGGATACAGGTCCATGGATACTGGGATGCAGGTCCATTAATACTGGGATACAGGTCCATGGATACTGAGATACAGGTCCATTGATACTGGGATACAGGTCCATTTATACTGGGATACAGGTCCATTGATACTGGGATACAGGTCCATGGATACTGGGATACAGGTCCCTGGATACTGGGATACAGGTCCATGGATACTGGGATACAGGTCCATTAATACTGGGATACAGGTCCATTGATACTGGAATACAGGTCCATGGATACTGGGATACAGGGCCATTAATACTGGGATGCAGGCCCATTGATACTGGGATACAGGTCCATGGATACTGGGATACAGGTCCATGGATACTGGGATACAGGTCCATTGATACTGGGTTACAGGTCCATGGATACTGGGATACAGGTCCATTGACACAGGGATACAGATCCATGGATACTGGGATACAGGTAATTGATACAGGGATACAGGTCCATGGACACTGGGATACAGGTCCATGGATTCTGGGATACAGGTCCATGGATACTGGGATATAGGACCATTGATACTGGAATACAGGTTATTGATACTGGGATACAGGTCCATGGATACTGGGATACAGGTCCATTGATACTGGGATATAGGACCATTGATACTGGGATACAGGTCCGTGGACACTGGGATACAGGTCCATTGACACTGGGATACAGGTCCATGGATACTGGAATACAGGTCCATGGACACTGGGATACAGGTCCATTGATACTGGGATACAGGTCCATTGATACTGGGATAGAGGTCCATGGATACTGGGGTACAGGTCCATGGATACTGGGATATAGGACCATTGATACTGGGATACAGATCATTGATAGTGGGATACCGGTCCATGGATACTGGGATACAGGTCCATGGAAACTGGGATACAGGTCCATGGATACTCGGATACAGATCAATTGATACTGAGATACAGGTCCATGGATACTGGGATACAGGTCCATTGATACTGGGATACAGGTGCATTGATACTGGGATACAGGTCCATTGATACTGAATTACAGGTCCATGGACACTGGGATGCAGATCCATTGATACTGGGATACAGGTCCATTGATACTGGGATACAGGTCCATGGATACTGGGATGCAGGTCCATTAATACTGGGATACAGGTCCATGGATACTGAGATACAGGTCCATTGATACTGGGATACAGGTCCATTTATACTGGGATACAGGTCCATTGATACTGGGATACAGGTCCCTGGATACTGGGATACAGGTCCATGGATACTGGGGTACAGGTCCATTAATACTGGGATACAGGTCCATTGATACTGGGATACAGGTCCATGGATACTGGGACACAGGTCCATTTATACTGGGATGCAGGCCCATTGATACTGAGATACAGGTCCATGGATACTGGGATACAGGTCCATGGATTATGGGATACAGGTCCATTGATACTGGGTTACAGGTCCATGGATACTGGGATACAGGTCCATTGATACAGGGATACAGATCCATGGATACTGGGATACAGGTCCATGGAAACTGGGGTACATGTCCATGGATACTGGGATATAGGACCATTGATACTGGGATACAGATCATTGATAGTGGGATACAGGTCCATGGATACTGGGATACAGGTCCATGGACACTGGGATACAGGTCTATGGATACTCGGATACAGATCCATTGATACTGAGATACAGGTCCATGGATACTGGGATACAGGTCCATTGACACTGGGATACAGGTCAATGGATACTCGGATACAGATCCATTGATACTGGGATACAGGTCCATGGATACTGGGATACAGGTCCATGGACACTGGGATACAGGCCCATTGATAGTGGGATACAGGTCCATTGATACTGGGATACAGGTCCATGGGTACTGGGATAAAGGTCCATTGATACTGGGATACAGGTCCATTAATACTGGGATACAGGTCCATGGATACTTGTATACAGGTCCATGGATACTGGGATACAGGTCCATTAATACTGGGATACAGGTCCATTGATACTGGGATACAGGTCCATTGATACTGGGATACATGCCCATGGATACTGGGATACAGGTCCATTGATACTGGGATACAGGTCCATGGACACTGGGATGCAGATCCATTGATACTGGGATACAGGTCCATTGATACTGGGATACAGGTCCATGGATACTGGGATGCAGGTCCATTAATACTGGGATACAGGTCCATGGATACTGAGATACAGGTCCATTGATACTGGGATACAGGTCCATTTATACTGGGATACAGGTCCATTGATACTGGGATACAGGTCCATGGATACTGGGATACAGGTCCCTGGATACTGGGATACAGGTCCATGGATACTGGGATACAGGTCCATGGACACTGGGATACAGGTCTATGGATACTCGGATACAGATCCATTGATACTGAGATACAGGTCCATGGATACTGGGATACAGGTCCATTGACACTGGGATACAGGTCAATGGATACTCGGATACAGATCCATTGATACTGGGATACAGGTCCATGGATACTGGGATACAGGTCCATGGACACTGGGATACAGGCCCATTGATACTGGGATACAGGTCCATTGATACTGGGATACAGGTCCATGGGTACTGGGATAAAGGTCCATTAATACTGGGATACAGGTCCATTGATACTGGGATATAGGTCCATTGATACTGGGATACAGGTCCATTAATACTGGGATACAGGTCCATGGATACTTGTATACAGGTCCATGGATACTGGGATACAGGTCCATTAATACTGGGATACAGGTCCATTGATACTGGGATACAGGTCCATTGATACTGGGATACATGTCCATGGATACTGGGATACAGGTCCATTGATACTGGGATACAGGTCCATGGACACTGGGATGCAGATCCATTGATACTGGGATACAGGTCCATTGATACTGGGATACAGGTCCATGGATACTGGGATGCAGGTCCATTAATACTGGGATACAGGTCCATGGATACTGAGATACAGGTCCATTGATACTGGGATACAGGTCCATTTATACTGGGATACAGGTCCATTTACAGGTCCATGGATACTGGGATACAGGTCCCTGGATACTGGGATACAGGTCCATTAATACTGGGATACAGGTCCATTGATACTGGGATACAGGTCCATGGATACTGGGATACAGGGCCATTAATACTGGGATGCAGGCCCATTGATACAGGGATACAGGTCAATGGATACTGGGATACAGGTCCATGGATACTGGGATACAGGTCCATTGATACTGGGTTACAGGTCCATGGATACTGGGATACAGGTCCATTGACACAGGGATACAGATCCATGGATACTGGGATACAGGTAATTGATACTGGGATACAGGTCCATGGACACTGGGATACAGGTCCATGGATTCTGGGATACAGGTCCATGGATACTGGGATATAGGACCATTGATACTGGAATACAGGTCATTGATACTGGGATACAGGTCCATGGATACTGGGATACAGGTCCATTGATACTGGGATATAGGACCATTGATACTGGGATATAGGACCATTGATACTGGGATACAGGTCCGTGGACACTGGGATACAGGTCCATTGACACTGGGATACAGGTCCATGGATACTGGAATACAGGTCCATGGACACTGGGATACAGGTCCATTGATACTGGGATACAGGTCCATTGATACTGGGATAGAGGTCCATGGATACTGGGGTACAGGTCCATGGATACTGGGATATAGGACCATTGATACTGGGATACAGATCATTGATAGTGGGATACCGGTCCATGGATACTGGGATACAGGTCCATGGAAACTGGGATACAGGTCCATGGCTACTCGGATACAGATCAATTGATACTGAGATACAGGTCCATGGATACTGGGATACAGGTCCATTGATACTGGGATACAGGTGCATGGATACTGGGATACAGGTCCATTGATACTGAATTACAGGTCCATTTATACTGGGATACAGGTCCATTGATACTGGGATACAGGTCCCTGGATACTGGGATACAGGTCCATGGATACTGGGGTACAGGTCCATTAATACTGGGATACAGGTCCATTGATACTGGGATACAGGTCCATGGATACTGGGACACAGGTCCATTTATACTGGGATGCAGGCCCATTGATACTGAGATACAGGTCCATGGATACTGGGATACAGGTCCATGGATACTGGGATACAGGTCCATTGATACTGGGTTACAGGTCCATGGATACTGGGATACAGGTCCATTGATACAGGGATACAGATCCATGGATACTGGGATACAGGTCCATGGATACTGGGGTACATGTCCATGGATACTGGGATATAGGACCATTGATACTGGGATACAGATCATTGATAGTGGGATACAGGTCCATGGATACTGGGATACAGGTCCATGGACACTGGGATACAGGTCTATGGATACTCGGATACAGATCCATTGATACTGAGATACAGGTCCATGGATACTGGGATACAGGTCCATTGACACTGGGATACAGGTCAATGGATACTCGGATACAGATCCATTGATACTGGGATACAGGTCCATGGATACTGGGATACAGGTCCATGGACACTGGGATACAGGCCCATTGATACTGGGATACAGGTCCATTGATACTGGGATACAGGTCCATGGGTACTGGGATAAAGGTCCATTAATACTGGGATACAGGTCCATTGATACTGGGATATAGGTCCATTGATACTGGGATACAGGTCCATTAATACTGGGATACAGGTCCATGGATACTTGTATACAGGTCCATGGATACTGGAATACAGGTCCATTAATACTGGGATACAGGTCCATTGATACTGGGATACATGTCCATGGATACTGGGATACAGGTCCATTGATACTGGGATACAGGTCCATGGACACTGGGATGCAGATCCATTGATACTGGGATACAGGTCCATTGATACTGGGATACAGGTCCATGGATACTGGGATGCAGGTCCATTAATACTGGGATACAGGTCCATGGATAATGAGATACAGGTCCATTGATACTGGGATACAGGTCCATTTATACTGGGATACAGGTCCATTGATACTGGGATAAAGGTCCATGGATACTGGGATACAGGTCCCTGGATACTGGGATACAGGTCCATGGATACTGGGATACAGGTCCATGGACACTGGGATACAGGTCTATGGATACTCGGATACAGATCCATTGATACTGAGATACAGGTCCATGGATACTGGGATACAGGTCCATTGACACTGTGATACAGGTCAATGGATACTCGGATACAGATCCATTGATACTGGGATACAGGTCCATGGATACTGGGATACAGGTCCATGGACACTGGGATACAGGCCCATTGATGCTGGGATACAGGTCCATTGATACTGGGATACAGGTCCATGGGTACTGGGATAAAGGTCCATTAATACTGGGATACAGGTCCATTGATACTGGGATATAGGTCCATTGATACTGGGATACAGGTCCATTAATTCTGGGATACAGGTCCATGGATACTTGTATACAGGTCCATGGATACTGGGATACAGGTCCATTAATACTGGGATACAGGTCCATTGATACTGGGATACAGGTCCATTGATACTGGGATACATGTCCACGGACACTGGGATACAGGTCCATTGATACTGGGATACAGGTCCATGGACACTGGGATGCAGATCCATTGATACTGGGATACAGGTCCATTGATACTGGGATACAGGTCCATGGATACTGGGATGCAGGTCCATTAATACTGGGATACAGGTCCATGGATACTGAGATACAGGTCCATTGATACTGGGATACAGGTCCATTTATACTGGGATACAGGTCCATTGATACTGGGATACAGGTCCATGGATACTGGGATACAGGTCCCTGGATACTGGGATACAGGTCCATGGATACTGGGATACAGGTCCATTAATACTGGGATACAGGTCCATTGATACTGGGATACAGGTCCATGGATACTGGGATACAGGGCCATTAATACTGGGATGCAGGCCCATTGATACTGGGATACAGGTCAATGGATACTGGGATACAGGTCCATGGATACTGGGATACAGGTCCATTGATACTGGGTTACAGGTCCATGGATACTGGGATACAGGTCCATTGACACAGGGATACAGATCCATGGATACTGGGATACAGGTAATTGATACTGGGATACAGGTCCATGGACACTGGGATACAGGTCCATGGATTCTGGGATACAGGTCCATGGATACTGGGATATAGGACCATTGATACTGGAATACAGGTCATTGATACTGGGATACAGGTCCATGGATACTGGGATACAGGTCCATTGATACTGGGATATAGGACCATTGATACTGGGATATAGGACCATTGATACTGGGATACAGGTCCGTGGACACTGGGATACAGGTCCATTGACACTGGGATACAGGTCCATGGATACTGGAATACAGGTCCATGGACACTGGGATACAGGTCCATTGATACTGGGATACAGGTCCATTGATACTGGGATAGAGGTCCATGGATACTGGGGTACAGGTCCATGGATACTGGGATATAGGACCATTGATACTGGGATACAGATCATTGATAGTGGGATACCGGTCCATGGATACTGGGATACAGGTCCATGGAAACTGGGATACAGGTCCATGGATACTCGGATACAGATCAATTGATACTGAGATACAGGTCCATGGATACTGGGATACAGGTCCATTGATACTGGGATACAGGTGCATGGATACTGGGCTACAGGTCCATTGATACTGAATTACAGGTCCATGGACACTGGGATGCAGATCCATTGATACTGGGATACAGGTCCATTGATACTGGGATACAGGTCCATGGATACTGGGATGCAGGTCCATTAATACTGGGATACAGGTCCATGGATACTGAGATAGAGGTCCATTGATACTGGGATACAGGTCCATTTATACTGGGATACAGCTCCATTGATACTGGGATACAGGTCCCTGGATACTGGGATACAGGTCCATGGATACTGGGGTACAGGTCCATTAATACTGGGATACTGGTCCATTGATACTGGGATACAGGTCCATGGATACTGGGATACAGGTCCATTAATACTGGGATGCAGGCCCATTGATACTGGGATACAGGTCCATGGATACTGGGATACAGGTCCATGGATACTGGGATACAGGTCCATTGATACTGGGTTACAGGTCCATGGATACTGGGATACAGGTCCATTGATACAGGGATACAGATCCATGGATACTGGAATACAGGTAATTGATACTGGGATACAGGTCCATGGACACTGGGATACAGGTCCATTGACACTGTGATACAGGTCCATGGATACTGGGATACAGGTCCATGGATTCTGGGATACAGGTCCATGGATACTGGGATATAGGACCATTGATACTGGAATACAGGTCATTGATACTGGGATACAGGTCCATGGATACTGGGATACAGGTCCATGGATACTGGGATATAGGACCATTGATACTGGGATATAGGACCATTGATACTGGGATACAGGTCCGTGGACACTGGGATACAGGTCCATTGGCACTGGGATACAGGTCCATGGACACTGGGATACAGGTCCATGGATACTGGGATACAGGTCCATTGATACTGGGATACCGGTCCCTGGATACTGGAATACAGGTCCATGGATACTGGGATACAGGTCCATTGATACTGGGATACAGGTCCATGGATACTGGGATACAGGTCCATTGATACTGGGATACAGGTCCATTGATACTGGGATACAGGTCCATGGATACTGGGATACAGGCCTATTCATACTGGGATGCAGGTCCATTGATACTGGGATACAGGTCCATGGATATTGGAAACACGTCCATGGATACTGGGATACAGGTCCATTCATACTGGGATACAGGTCCATGGATACTGGGATACAGGTCCGTTGATACTGGGATCCAGGACCATGGATACTGGGATACAACTCCATGGATACTGGCACATAGGTCCATGGATACTGGGATACAGGTCCATGGATACTGGGATACAGGTCCATTGATACTGGGATACAGGTCCATGGATACTTGGATACAGGTCCATGGATACTGGGATACAGGTCCATTGATACTGGGATATAGGTCCATGGATACTGGGATACAGGTCCATTGATACTGGGATATAGGTCCATGGATACTGGGATATAGGTCCATGGGTGCTGGGATAAAGGTCCATGGATACTGGGATATAGGACCATTGATACTGGGATACAGCTCATTGATACTGGGATACTGGTCCATTGATGCTGGAACAGGTCCATGGATACTGGGATAAAGGACCATTGATACTGGGATATAGGACCATTGATACTGGGACACAGGTCCGTGGACACTGGGATACAGGTCCATTGACACTGGGATACAGGTCCATGGATAGTGGGATACAGGTCCATGGACACTGGGATACAGGTCCATGGATACTGGGATATAGGACCATTGATACTGGAATACAGGTAATTGATACTGGGATACAGGTCCATGGATACTGGGGTACAGGTCCATGGACACTGGGCTACAGGTCCATTGACGCTGGGATACAAGTCCATGGATACTTAGATACAGGTCCATGGATACTGGGAAAGAGATCCATGGATACTGGGATACAGGTCCATGGATAGTGGGATACAGGTCCATTGATACTGAGATACAGGTCCATGGATACTGGGACACAGGTCCATGGACACTGGGATACAGGTCCATGGATACTGGGATACTGGTCCATGGATACTGAGATACAGGTCCATGGATACTGGGATACATGTCCATTGATACTGGGATACAGGCCCATGGATACTGGGATACCGGTCCATGATTACTGGGATACAGGTCCATCGATACTGGGATACAGGTCCATGGATGCTGGGATACAGGTCCATTGACACTGGGGTACAGGTCCATTGACACTGGGATACAGGACCATGGATACTGGGATACAGGTCCATGGAAACTGGGATACAGGTCCATTGATACTGGGATACAGGTCCATGGACACTGGGATACAGGTCCATGGATACTGGGGTACATGTCCATGGATACTGGGATATAGGACCATTGATACTGGGATACAGATCATTGATAGTGGGATACAGGTCCATGGATACTGGGATACAGGTCCATGGACACTGGGATACAGGTCTATGGATACTCGGATACAGATCCATTGATACTGAGATACAGGTCCATGGATACTGGGATACAGGTCCATTGACACTGGGATACAGGTCAATGGATACTCGGATACAGATCCATTGATACTGGGATACAGCTCCATGGATACTGGGATACAGGTCCATGGACACTGGGATACAGGCCCATTGATACTGGGATACAGGTCCATTGATACTGGGATACAGGTCCATGGGTACTGGGATACAGGTCCATTAATACTGGGATACAGGTCCATTGATACTGGGATATAGGTCCATTGATACTGGGATACAGGTCCATTAATACTGGGATACAGGTCCATGGATACTTGTATACAGGTCCATGGATACTGGGATACAGGTCCATTAATACTGGGATACAGGTCCATTGATACTGGGATACAGGTCCATTGATACTGGGATACAGGTCCATGGATACTGGGATACAGGTCCATTGATACTGGGATACAGGTCCATGGACACTGGGATGCAGATCCATTGATACTGGGATACAGGTCCATTGATACTGGGATACAGGTCCATGGATACAGGGATACAGGTCCATGGATACTGAGGTACAGGTCCATTGATACTGGGATATAGGACCATGGATACTGGGATGCAGATCCAATGATACTGGGATACAGGTCCATGGATACTGGGATACAGGATCATGTATACTGGGATACAGGTCCATGGGGACAGGGATACAGGTCCATGGATACTGGGATACAGGTCCAATGATACTGGGATACAGGTCCATGGATACTGGGATACAGGAACCATGGATACTGGGATACAGGTTCATGGATACAGGGATACATGTCGATTGATACTGGGATACAGGTCTATGGATACTGGGATACAGGTCCATAGATATTGGGGTACAGGTCCATTGATACTGGGATACAGGTCCATGGATACTGAGATACAGGTCCATTGATACTGGGATACAGGTCCATTGATACTGGGATACAGGTCCATGGATAATGGGATACAGGTCCATTGATACTGGGATACAAGTCCATGGATTCTGGGATACAGGACCATGGATACTGGGATACAGGTCCATTAATGCTGGGATACAGGTCCATTTATAATGGAATATAGGTCCATTGATACTGGGATACAGGTCCATGGATACTGGGATACAGGTCCATTGATACTGGGATACAGGTCCATGGATACTGGGATACGGGTCCATGGATACTGGGATACATGTCCATTGATACTGGGATACAGTTCCATTGATACTGGGATACAGGTCCATGGATACTGAGATACAGGTCCATTGATACTGGGATATAGGTCCATGGATGCTGGCATATAGGTCCATGGATACTGGGATACAGGTCCATTGATACTGGGATACCGGTCCATGGATACTGGCATACAGGTCCAATGATACTGGGATACAGGTCCATGGATACTGGGATACAGGACCATGGATACTGGGATACAGGTCCATGGGGACTGGGATACAGGTCCAAAGAAACTGGGATACAGGTCCAATGATACTGGGATACAGGTCCATGGATACTGGGATAAAGGACCATGGATACTGGGACACAGGTCCATGGATACAGGGATACACGTCCATTGATACTGGGATACAGGTCCATGGACACTGGGATACAGGTCCATTGATATTGGGATACAGGTCCATTGATACTGGGATTCAGGTCCATTGATACTGGGATACCGGTCCCTGGATACTGGAATACAGGTGCATGGATACTGGGATACAGGTCCATTGATACTGGGATACAGGTCCATGGATACTGGGATACAGGTCCATTGATACTGGGATACAGGTCCATTGATACTGGGATACAGGTCCATGGATACTGGGGTACAGGTCCATGGATACTGGGATATAGGACCATTGATACTGGGATACAGATCATTGATAGTGGGATACCGGTCCATGGATACTGGGATACAGGTCCATGGAAACTGGGATACAGGTCCATGGATACTCGGATACAGATCAATTGATACTGAGATACAGGTCCATGGATACTGGGATACAGGTCCATTGATACTGGGATACAGGTGCATGGATACTGGGATACAGGTCCATTGATACTGAATTACAGGTCGATGGACACTGGGATGCAGATCCATTGATACTGGGATACAGGTCCATTGATACTGGGATACAGGTCCATGGATACTGGGATGCAGGTCCATTAATACTGGGATACAGGTCCATGGATACTGAGATCGAGGTCCATTGATACTGGGATACAGGTCCATTTATACTGGGATACAGGTCCATTGATACTGGGATACAGGTCCCTGGATACTGGGATACAGGTCCATGGATACTGGGGTACAGGTCCATTAATACTGGGATACTGGTCCATTGATACTGGGATACAGGTCCATGGATACTGGGATACAGGTCCATTAATACTGGGATGCAGGCCAATTGATACTGGGATACAGGTCCATGGATACTGGGATACAGGTCCATGGATACTGGGATACAGGTCCATTGATACTGGGTTACAGGTCCATGGATACTGGGATACAGGTCCATTGATACAGGGATACAGATCCATGGATACTGGGATACAGGTAATTGATACTGGGATACAGGTCCATGGACACTGGGATACAGGTCCATTGACACTGTGATACAGGTCCATGGATACTGGGATACAGGTCCATGGATTCTGGGATACAGGTCCATGGATACTGGGATATAGGACCATTGATACTGGAATACAGGTCATTGATACTGGGATACAGGTCCATGGATACTGGGATACAGGTCCATGGATACTGGGATATAGGACCATTGATACTGGGATATAGGACCATTGATACTGGGATACAGGTCCGTGGACACTGGGATACAGGTCCATTGGCACTGGGATACAGGTCCATGGACACTGGGATACAGGTCCATGGATACTGGGATACAGGTCCATTGATACTGGGATACCGGTCCCTGGATACTGGAAAAATAGGTCCATGGATACTGGGATACAGGTCCATTGATACTGGGATACAGGTCCATGGATACTGGGATACAGGTCCATTGATACTGGGATACAGGTCCATTGATACTGGGATACAGGTCCATGGATACTGGGATACAGGCCTATTCATACTGGGATGCAGGTCCATTGATACTGGGATACAGGTCCATGGATATTGGAAACAGGTCCATGGATACTGGGATACAGGTCCATTCATACTGGGATACAGCTCCATGGATACTGGGATACAGGTCCGTTGATACTGGGATCCAGGACCATGGATACTGGGATACAACTCCATGGATACTGGCACATAGGTCCATGGATACTGGGAAACAGGTCCATGGATACTGGGATACAGGTCCATGGATACTGGGATACAGATCCATTGATACTGGGATACAGGTCCATGGATACTGGGATACAGGTCCATTGATACTGGGATACAGGTCCATGGATACTTGGATACAGGTCCATGGATACTGGGATACAGGTCCATTGATACTGGGATATAGGTCCATGGATACTGGGATACAGGTCCATTGATACTGGGATATAGGTCCATGGATACTGGGATATAGGTCCATGGATACTGGGATAAAGGTCCATGGAAACTGGGATATAGGACCATTGATACTGGAATACAGGTAATTGATACTGGGATACAGGTCCATGGATACTGGGGTACAGGTCCATGGACACTGGGCTACAGGTCCATTGACGCTGGGATACAAGTCCATGGATACTTAGATACAGGTCCATGGATACTGGGAAAGAGATCCATGGATACTGGGATACAGGTCCATGGATAGTGGGATACAGGTCCATTGATACTGAGATACAGGTCCATGGATACTGGGACACAGGTCCATGGACACTGGGATACAGGTCCATGGATACTGGGATACTGGTCCATGGATACTGAGATACAGGTCCATGGATACTGGGATACATGTCCATTGATACTGGGATACAGGTCCATGGATACTGGGATACCGGTCCATGATTACTGGGATACAGGTCCATCGATACTGGGATACAGGTCCATGGATGCTGGGATACAGGTCCATTGACACTGGGGTACAGGTCCATTGACACTGGGATACAGGACCATGGATACTGGGATACAGGTCCATGGAAACTGGGATACAGGTCCATTGATACTGGGATACAGGTCCATGGATACTGGGATACAGGTCCATGGATACTGGGGTACATGTCCATGGATACTGGGATATAGGACCATTGATACTGGGATACAGATCATTGATAGTGGGATACAGGTCCATGGATACTGGGATACAGGTCCATGGACACTGGGATACAGGTCTATGGATACTCGGATACAGATCCATTGATACTGAGATACAGGTCCATGGATACTGGGATACAGGTCCATTGACACTGGGATACAGGTCAATGGATACTCGGATACAGATCCATTGATACTGGGATACAGCTCCATGGATACTGGGATACAGGTCCATGGACACTGGGATACAGGCCCATTGATACTGGGATACAGGTCCATTGATACTGGGATACAGGTCCATGGGTACTGGGATACAGGTCCATTAATACTGGGATACAGGTCCATTGATACTGGGATATAGGTCCATTGATACTGGGATACAGGTCCATTAATACTGGGATACAGGTCCATGGATACTTGTATACAGGTCCATGGATACTGGGATACAGGTCCATTAATACTGGGATACAGGTCCATTGATACTGGGATACAGGTCCATTGATACTGGGATACAGGTCCATGGATACTGGGATACAGGTCCATTGATACTGGGATACAGGTCCATGGACACTGGGATGCAGATCCATTGATACTGGGATACAGGTCCATTGATACTGGGATACAGGTCCATGGATACAGGGATACAGGTCCATGGATACTGAGGTACAGGTCCATTGATACTGGGATATAGGACCATGGATACTGGGATGCAGATCCAATGATACTGGGATACAGGTCCATGGATACTGGGATACAGGATCATGTATACTGGGATACAGGTCCATGGGGACAGGGATACAGGTCCATGGATACTGGGATACAGGTCCAATGATACTGGGATACAGGTCCATGGATACTGGGATACAGGAACCATGGATACTGGGATACAGGTCCATGGATACAGGGATACATGTCGATTGATACTGGGATACAGGTCTATGGATACTGGCATACAGGTCCATAGATATTGGGCTACAGGTCCATTGATACTGGGATACAGGTCCATGGATACTGAGATACAGGTCCATTGATACTGGGATACAGGTCCATTGATACTGCGATACAGGTCCATGGATAATGGGATACAGGTCCATTGATACTGGGATACAAGTCCATGGATTCTGGGATACAGGACCATGGATACTGGGATACAGGTCCATTAATGCTGGGATACAGGTCCATTGATACTGGAATATAGGTCCATTGATACTGGGATACAGGTCCATGGATACTGGGATACAGGTCCATTGATACTGGGATACAGGTCCATGCATACTGGGATACGGGTCCATGGATACTGGGATACATGTCCATTGATACTGGGATACAGTTCCATTGATACTGGGATACAGGTCCATGGATACTGAGATACAGGTCCATTGATACTGGGATATAGGTCCATGGATGCTGGCATACAGGTCCATGGATACTGGGATACAGGTCCATTGATACTGGGATACCGGTCCATGGATACTGGCATACAGGTCCAATGATACTGGGATACAGGTCCATGGATACTGGGATACAGGACCATGGATACTGGGATACAGGTCCATGGGGACTGGGATACAGGTCCAAAGAAACTGGGATACAGGTCCAATGATACTGGGATACAGGTCCATGGATACTGGGATAAAGGACCATGGATACTGGGATACAGGTCCATGGATACAGGGATACACGTCCATTGATACTGGGATACAGGTCCATGGACACTGGGATACAGGTCCATTGATATTGGGATACAGGTCCATTGATACTGGGATTCAGGTCCATTGATACTGGGATACCGGTCCCTGGATACTGGAATACAGGTGCATGGATACTGGGATACAGGTCCATTGATACTGGGATACAGGTCCATGGATACTGGGATACAGGTCCATTGATACTGGGATACAGGTCCATTGATACTGGGATACAGGTCCATGGATACTGGGATACAGGTCTATTCATACTGGGATGCAGGTCCATTGATACTGGTATACAGGTCCATGGATACTTGGAAACAGGTCCATGGATACTGGGATACAGGTCCATTGATACTGGGATACAGGTCCATGGATACTGGGATACAGGTCCGTTGATACTGGGATACAGGACCATGGATACTGGGATACAACTCCATGGATACTGGCACATAGGTCCATGGATACTGGGAAACAGGTCCATGGATACTGGGATACAGGTCCATGGATACTGGGATACAGATCCATTGATACTGGGATACAGGTCCATGGATACTGGGATAGAGGTCCATTGATACTGGGATACAGGTCCATGGATACTGGGATAAAGGTCCATGGATACTGGGATACAGGTCCATTGATACTGGGATATAGGTAAATGGATACTGGGATACAGGTCCATTGATACTGGGATACAGGTCCATGGATACTGGGATAAAGGTCCATGGATACTGGGATATAGGACCATTGATACTGGGATACAGGTCATTGATAATGGGATACTGGTCCATTAATGCTGGGATACAGGTCCATGGATACTGGGATACAGGTCCATGGATACTGGGATAAGCGACCATTGATACTGGGATATAGGACCATTGATACTGGGACACAGGTCCGTGGACACTGGGATACAGGTCCATTGACACTGGGATACAGGTCCATGGATAGTGGGATTCAGGTACATGGAGACTGGCAGACAGGTCCATGGATACTGGGATATAGGACCATTGGTACTGGAATACAGGTCATTGATACTGGGATACAGGTCGATGGATACTGGGGTACAGGTCCATGGACACTGGGCTACAGGTCCATTGACACTGGGATACAGGTCCATGGATACTGAGATACAGGTCCATGGATACTGGGAAAAAGGTCCATGGATACTGGGATACAGGTTCATGGATCCTGGGATACAGGTCCATTGATACTGAGATACAGGTCCATGGATACTGGGACACAGGTCCATGGACACTGGGATACAGGTCCATGGATACTGGGATACTGGTCCATGGATACTGAGATACAGGTCCATGGATACTGGGATACAGGTCCATTGATACTGGGATACAGGTCCATAGATACTGGGATACCGGTCCATGGATACAGGGATACAGGTCCATCGATACTGGGATACAGGTCCATGGATGCTGGGATACAGGTCCATTGACACTGGGATACAGGTCCATTGACACTGGGATACAGGACCATGGATACTGGGATACACGTCCATGGAAACTGGGATACAGGTCCATTGATACTGGGATACAGGTCCATGGATACTGGGATACAGGTCCATGGATACTGGGGTACATGTCCATGGATACTGGGATATAGGACCATTGATACTGGGATACAGATCATTGATAGTGGGATACAGGTCCATGGATACTGGGATACAGGTCCATGGACACTGGGATACAGGTCCATGGATAATCGGATACAGATCCATTGATACTGAGATACAGGTCCATGGATACTGGGATACAGATCCATTGACACTGGGATACAGGTCAATGGATACTCGGATACAGATCGATTGATACTGGGATACAGGTCCATGGATACTGGGATACAGGTCCATGGACACTGGGATACAGGCCCATTGATACTGGGATACAGGTCCATTGATACTGGGATACAGGTCCATGGGTACTGGGATACAGGTCCATTAATACTGGGATACAGGTCCATTGATACTGGGATATAGCTCCATTGATACTGGGATACAGCACCATTAATACTGGGATACAGGTCCATGGATACTTGTATACAGGTCCATGGATACTGGGATACAGGTCCATTAATACTGGGATACAGGTCCATTGATACTGGGATACAGGTCCATTGATACTGGGATACAGGTCCATGGATACTGGGATACAGGTCAATTGATACTGAATTACAGGTCCATGGACACCGGGATGCAGATCCATTGATACTGGGATACAGGTCCATTGATACTGGGATACAGGTCCATGGATACTGGGATGCAGGTCCATTAATACTGGGATACAGGTCCATGGATACTGAGATACAGGTCCATTGATACTGGGATACAGGTCCATTTATACTGGGATACAGGTCCATTGATACTGGGATACAGGTCCATGGAAACTGGGATACAGGTCCCTGGATACTGGGATACAGGTCCATGGATACTGGGATACAGGTCCATTAATACTGGGATACAGGTCCATGGATACTGGGATACAGGTCCATGGATACTGGGATACAGGTCCATTAATACTGGGATGCAGGCCCATTGATACTGGGATACAGGTCCATGGATACTGGGATACAGGTCCATGGATACTGGGATACAGGTCCATTGATACTGGGTTACAGGTCCATGGATACTGGGATACAGGTCCATTGATACAGGGATACAGATCCGTGGATACTGGGATACAGGTAATTGATACTGGGATACAGGTCCATGGACACTGGGATACAGGTCCATTGACACTGTGATACAGGTCCATGGATACTGGGATACAGGTCCATGGATTCTGGGATACAGGTCCATGGATACTGGGATATAGGACCATTGATACTGGAATACAGGTCATTGATACTGGGATACATGTCCATGGATACTGGGATACAGGTCCATGGATACTGGGATATAGGACCATTGATACTGGGATATAGGACCATTGATACTGGGATACAGGTCCGTGGACACTGGGATACAGGTCCATTGGCACTGGGATACAGGTCCATGGACACTGGGATACAGGTCCATGGATACTGGGATACAGGTCCATTGATACTGGGATACCGGTCCCTTGATACTGGAATACAGGTCCATGGGTACTGGGATACAGGTCCATTGATACTGGGATACAGGTCCATTGATACTGGGATACAGGTCCATTGATACTGGGATACAGGTCCATGGATACTGGGATACAGGCCTATTCATACTGGGATGCAGGTCCATTGATACTGGGATACAGGTCCATGGATATTGGAAACAGGTCCATGGATACTGGGATACAGGTCCATTGATACTGGGATACAGGTCCATGGATACTGGGATACAGGTCCGTTGATACTGGGATACAGGACCATGGATACTGGGATACAACTCCATGGATACTGGCACATAGGTCCATGGATACTGGGAAACAGGTCCATGGATACTGGGATACAGGTCCATGGATACTGGGATACAGATCCATTGATACTGGGATACAGGTCCATGGATACTGGGATACAGGTCCATTGATACTGGGATACAGGTCCATGGATACTGGGATACAGGTCCATGGATACTGGGATACAGGTCCATTGATACTGGGATATAGGTCCATGGATACTGGGATACAGGTCCATTGATACTGGGATATAGGTCCATGGATACTGGGATACAGGTCCATGGATACTGGGATAAAGGTCCATGGATACTGGGATATAGGACCATTGATACTGGGATACAGGTCATTGATACTGGGATACACGTCCATGGAAACTGGGATACAGGTCCATTGATACTGGGATACAGGTCCATGGATACTGGGATACAGGTCCATGGATACTGGGGTACATGTCCATGGATACTGGGATATAGGACCATTGATACTGGGATACAGATCATTGATAGTGGGATACAGGTCCATGGATACTGGGATACAGGTCCATGGACACTGGGATACAGGTCCATGGATACTCGGATACAGATCCATTGATACTGAGATACAGGTCCATGGATACTGGGATACAGGTCCATTGACACTGGGATACAGGTCAATGGATACTCGGATACAGATCCATTGATACTGGGATACAGGTCCATGGATACTGGGATACAGGTCCATGGACACTGGGATACAGACCCATTGATACTGGGATACAGGTCCATTGATACTGGGATACAGGTCCATGGGTACTGGGATACAGGTCCATTAATACTGGGATACAGGTCCATTGATACTGGGATATAGCTCCATTGATACTGGGATACAGGACCATTAATACTGGGATACAGGTCCATGGATACTTGTATACAGGTCCATGGATACTGGGATACAGGTCCATTAATACTGGGATACAGGTCCATTGATACTGGGATACAGGTCCATTGATACTGGGATACAGGTCCATGGATACTGGGATACAGGTCCATTGATACTGAATTACACTTCAATGGACACCGGGATGCAGATCCATTGATACTGGGATACAGGTCCATTGATACTGGGATACAGGTCCATGGATACTGGGATGCAGGTTCATTAATACTGGGATACAGGTCCATGGATACTGAGATACAGGTCCATTGATACTGGGATACAGGTCCATTTATACTGGGATACAGGTCCATTGATACAGGGATACAGGTCCATGGAAACTGGGATACAGGTCCCTGGATTCTGGGATACAGGTCCATGGATACTGGGATACAGGTCCATTAATACTGGGATACAGGTCCATTGATACTGGGATACAGGTCCATGGATACTGGGATACAGGTCCATTAATACTGGGATGCAGGCCCATTGATACTGGGATACAGGTCCATGGATACTGGGATACAGGTCCATGGATACTGGGATACAGATCAATTGATACTGGGTTACAGGTCCATGGATACTGGGATACAGGTCCATTGATACAGGGATACAGATCCATGGATACTGGGATACAGGTAATTGATACTGGGATACAGGTCCATGGACACTGGGATACAGGTCCATTGACACTGTGATACAGGTCCATGGATACTGGGATACAGGTCCATGGATTCTGGGATACAGGTCCATGGATACTGGGATATAGGACCATTGATACTGGAATACAGGTGATTGATGCTGGGATACATGTCCATGGATACTGGGATACAGGTCCATGGATACTGGGATATAGGACCATTGATACTGGGATATAGGACCATTGATACTGGGATACAGGTCCGTGGACACTGGGATACAGGTCCATTGGCACTGGGATACAGGTCCATGGACACTGGGATACAGGTCCATGGATACTGGGATACAGGTCCATTGATACTGGGATACCGGTCCCTGGATACTGGAATACAGGTCCATGGATACTGGGATACAGGTCCATTGATACTGGGATACAGGTCCATTGATACTGGGATACAGGTCCATGGATACTGGGATACAGGCCTATTCATACTGGGATGCAGGTCCATTGATACTGGGATACAGGTCCATGGATATTGGAAACAGGTCCATGGATACTGGGATACAGGTCCATTGATACTGGGATACAGGTCCATGGATACTGGGATACAGGTCCGTTGATACTGGGATACAGGACCATGGATACTGGGATACAACTCCATGGATACTGGCACATAGGTCCATGGATACTGGGAAACAGGTCCATGGATACTGGGATACAGGTCCATGGATACTGGGATACAGATCCATTGATACTGGGATACAGGTCCATGGATACTGGGATACAGGTCCATTGATACTGGGATACAGGTCCATGGATACTGGGATACAGGTCCATGGATACTGGGATACATGTCCATTGATACTGGGATATAGGTCCATGGATACTGGGATACAGGTCCATTGATACTGGGATATAGGTCCATGGATACTGCGATACAGGTCCATGGATACTGGGATAAAGGTCCATGGATACTGGGATATAGGACCATTGATACTGGGATACAGGTCATTGATACTGGGATACACGTCCATGGAAACTGGGATACAGGTCCATTGATACTGGGATACAGGTCCATGGATACTGGGATACAGGTCCATGGATTCTGGGATACAGGTCCATGGATACTGGGATATAGGACCATTGATACTGGAATACAGGTGATTGATGCTGGGATACATGTCCATGGATACTGGGATACAGGTCCATGGATACTGGGATATAGGACCATTGATACTGGGATATAGGACCATTGATACTGGGATACAGGTCCGTGGACACTGGGATACAGGTCCATTGGCACTGGGATACAGGTCCATGGACACTGGGATACAGGTCCATGGATACTGGGATACAGGTCCATTGATACTGGGATACCGGTCCCTGGATACTGGAATACAGGTCCATGGATACTGGGATACAGGTCCATTGATACTGGGATACAGGTCCATTGATACTGGGATACAGGTCCATGGATACTGGGATACAGGCCTATTCATACTGGGATGCAGGTCCATTGATACTGGGATACAGGTCCATGGATATTGGAAACAGGTCCATGGATACTGGGATACAGGTCCATTGATACTGGGATACAGGTCCATGGATACTGGGACACAGGTCCGTTGATACTGGGATACAGGACCATGGATACTGGGATACAACTCCATGGATACTGGCACATAGGTCCATGGATACTGGGAAACAGGTCCATGGATACTGGGATACAGGTCCATGGATACTGGGATACAGATCCATTGATACTGGGATACAGGTCCATGGATACTGGGATACAGGTCCATTGATACTGGGATACAGGTCCATGGATACTGGGATACAGGTCCATGGATACTGGGATACATGTCCATTGATACTGGGATATAGGTCCATGGATACTGGGATACAGGTCCATTGATACTGGGATATAGGTCCATGGATACTGCGATACAGGTCCATGGATACTGGGATAAAGGTCCATGGATACTGGGATATAGGACCATTGATACTGGGATACAGGTCATTGATACTGGGATACACGTCCATGGAAACTGGGATACAGGTCCATTGATACTGGGATACAGGTCCATGGATACTGGGATACAGGTCCATGGATACTGGGGTACATGTCCATGGATACTGGGATATAGGACCATTGATACTGGGATACAGATCATTGATAGTGGGATACAGGTCCATGGATACTGGGATACAGGTCCATGGACACTGGGATACAGGTCCATGGATACTCGGATACAGATCCATTGATACTGAGATACATGTCCATGGATACTGGGATACAGGTCCATGGATACTGGGATATAGGACCATTGATACTGGGATATAGGACCATTGATACTGGGATACAGGTCCGTGGACACTGGGATACAGGTCCATTGGCACTGGGATACAGGTCCATGGACACTGGGATACAGGTCCATGGATACTGGGATACAGGTCCATTGATACTGGGATACCGGTCCCTGGATACTGGAATACAGGTCCATGGATACTGGGATACAGGTCCATTGATACTGGGATACAGGTCCATTGATACTGGGATACAGGTCCATGGATACTGGGATACAGGCCTATTCATACTGGGATGCAGGTCCATTGATACTGGGATACAGGTCCATGGATATTGGAAACAGGTCCATGGATACTGGGATACAGGTCCATTGATACTGGGATACAGGTCCATGGATACTGGGATACAGGTCCGTTGATACTGGGATACAGGACCATGGATACTGGGATACAACTCCATGGATACTGGCACATAGGTCCATGGATACTGGGAAACAGGTCCATGGATACTGGGATACAGGTCCATGGATACTGGGATACAGATCCATTGATACTGGGATACAGGTCCATGGATACTGGGATACAGGTCCATTGATACTGGGATACAGGTCCATGGATACTGGGATACAGGTCCATGGATACTGGGATACATGTCCATTGATACTGGGATATAGGTCCATGGATACTGGGATACAGGTCCATTGATACTGGGATATAGGTCCATGGATACTGCGATACAGGTCCATGGATACTGGGATAAAGGTCCATGGATACTGGGATATAGGACCATTGATACTGGGATACAGGTCATTGATACTGGGATACACGTCCATGGAAACTGGGATACAGGTCCATTGATACTGGGATACAGGTCCATGGATACTGGGATACAGGTCCATGGATTCTGGGATACAGGTCCATGGATACTGGGATATAGGACCATTGATACTGGAATACAGGTGATTGATGCTGGGATACATGTCCATGGATACTGGGATACAGGTCCATGGATACTGGGATATAGGACCATTGATACTGGGATATAGGACCATTGATACTGGGATACAGGTCCGTGGACACTGGGATACAGGTCCATTGGCACTGGGATACAGGTCCATGGACACTGGGATACAGGTCCATGGATACTGGGATACAGGTCCATTGATACTGGGATACCGGTCCCTGGATACTGGAATACAGGTCCATGGATACTGGGATACAGGTCCATTGATACTGGGATACAGGTCCATTGATACTGGGATACAGGTCCATGGATACTGGGATACAGGCCTATTCATACTGGGATGCAGGTCCATTGATACTGGGATACAGGTCCATGGATATTGGAAACAGGTCCATGGATACTGGGATACAGGTCCATTGATACTGGGATACAGGTCCATGGATACTGGGATACAGGTCCGTTGATACTGGGATACAGGACCATGGATACTGGGATACAACTCCATGGATACTGGCACATAGGTCCATGGATACTGGGAAACAGGTCCATGGATACTGGGATACAGGTCCATGGATACTGGGATACAGATCCATTGATACTGGGATACAGGTCCATGGATACTGGGATACAGGTCCATTGATACTGGGATACAGGTCCATGGATACTGGGATACAGGTCCATGGATACTGGGATACATGTCCATTGATACTGGGATATAGGTCCATGGATACTGGGATACAGGTCCATTGATACTGGGATATAGGTCCATGGATACTGCGATACAGGTCCATGGATACTGGGATAAAGGTCCATGGATACTGGGATATAGGACCATTGATACTGGGATACAGGTCATTGATACTGGGATACACGTCCATGGAAACTGGGATACAGGTCCATTGATACTGGGATACAGGTCCATGGATACTGGGATACAGGTCCATGGATACTGGGGTACATGTCCATGGATACTGGGATATAGGACCATTGATACTGGGATACAGATCATTGATAGTGGGATACAGGTCCATGGATACTGGGATACAGGTCCATGGACACTGGGATACAGGTCCATGGATACTCGGATACAGATCCATTGATACTGAGATACAGGTCCATGGATACTGGGATATAGGTCCATTGACACTGGGATACAGGTCAATGGATACTCGGATACAGATCCATTGATACTGGGATACAGGTCCATGGATACTGGGATACAGGTCCATGGACACTGGGATACAGGCCCATTGATACTGGGATACAGGTCCATTGATACTGGGATACAGGTCCATGGGTACTGGGATACAGGTCCATTAATACTGGGATACAGGTCCATTGATACTGGGATATAGCTCCATTGATACTGGGATACAGGACCATTAATACTGGGATACAGGTCCATGGATACTTGTATACAGGTCCATGGATACTGGGATACAGGTCCATTAATACTGGGATACAGGTCCATTGATACTGGGATACAGGTCCATTGATACTGGGATACAGGTCCATGGATACTGGGATACAGGTCCATTGATACTGAATTACAGGTCCATGGACACCGGGATGCAGATCCATTGATACTGGGATACAGGTCCATTGATACTGGGATACAGGTCCATGGATACTGGGATGCAGGTTCATTAATACTGGGATACAGGTCCATGGATACTGAGATACAGGTCCATTGATACTGGGATACAGGTCCATTTATACTGGGATACAGGTCCATTGATACTGGGATACAGGTCCATGGAAACTGGGATACAGGTCCCTGGATTCTGGGATACAGGTCCATGGATACTGGGATACAGGTCCATTAATACTGGGATACAGGTCCATTGATACTGGGATACAGGTCCATGGATACTGGGATACAGGTCCATTAATACTGGGATGCAGGCCCATTGATACTGGGATACAGGTCCATGGATACTGGGATACAGGTCCATGGATACTGGGATACAGATCCATTGATACTGGGTTACAGGTCCATGGATACTGGGATACAGGTCCATTGATACAGGGATACAGATCCATGGATACTGGGATACAGGTAATTGATACTGGGATACAGGTCCATGGACACTGGGATACAGGTCCATTGACACTGTGATACAGGTCCATGGATACTGGGATACAGGTCCATGGATTCTGGGATACAGGTCCATGGATACTGGGATATAGGACCATTGATACTGGAATACAGGTGATTGATACTGGGATACATGTCCATGGATACTGGGATACAGGTCCATGGATACTGGGATATAGGACCATTGATACTGGGATATAGGACCATTGATACTGGGATACAGGTCCGTGGACACTGGGATACAGGTCCATTGGCACTGGGATACAGGTCCATGGACACTGGGATACCGGTCCCTGGATACTGGAATAAAGGTCCATGGATACTGGGATACAGGTCCATTGATACTGGGATACAGGTCCATGGATACTGGGATACAGCTCCATTGATACTGGGATACAGGTCCATTGATACTGGGATACAGGTCCATGGATACTGGGATACAGGCCTATTCATACTGGGATGCAGGTCCATTGATACTGGGATACAGGTCCATGGATATTGGAAACAGGTCCATGGATACTGGGATACAGGTCCATTGATACTGGGATACAGGTCCATGGATACTGGGATACAACTCCATGGATACTGGCACATAGGTCCATGGATACTGGGAAACAGGTCCATGGATACTGGGATACAGGTCCATGGATACTGGGATACAGATCCATTGATACTGGGATACAGGTCCATGGATACTGGGATACAGGTCCATTGATACTGGGATACAGGTCCATGGATACTGGGATACAGGTCCATGGATACTGGGATACAGGTCCATTGATACTGGGATATAGGTCCATGGATACTGGGATACAGGTCCATGGATACTGGGATAAAGGTCCATGGATACTGGGATATAGGACCATTGATACTGGGATACAGGTCATTGATACTGGGATACTGGTCCATTGATGCTGGGATACAGGTCCATGGATACTGGGATACAGGTCCATGGATACTGGGATAAAGGACCATTGATACTGGGATATAGGACCATTGATACTGGGACACAGGTCCGTGGACACTGGGATACAGGTCCATTGACACTGGGATACAGGTCCATGGATAGTGGGATACAGTTCCATGGATACTGGGAAAGAGATCCATGGATACTGGGATACAGGTCCATGGATACTGGGATACAGGTCCATTGATACTGAGATACAGGTCCATGGATACTGGGACACAGGTCCATGGACACTGGGATACAGGTCCATGGATACTGGGATACTGGTCCATGGATACTGAGATACAGGTCCATTGATACTGGGATACAGGTCCATGGATACTGGGATACCGGTCCATGATTACTGGGATACAGGTCCATCGATACTGGGATACAGGTCCATGGATGCTGGGATACAGGTCCATTGACACTGGGATACAGGTCCATTGACACTGGGATACAGGACCATGGATACTGGGATACAGGTCCATGGAAACTGGGATACAGGTCCATTGATACTGGGATACAGGTCCATGGATACTGGGATACAGGTCCATGGATACTGGGATACAGGTCCATGGACACTGGGATACAGGTCTATGGATACTCGGATACAGATCCATTGATACTGAGATACAGGTCCATGGATACTGGGATACAGGTCCATTGACACTGGGATACAGGTCAATGGATACTCGGATACAGATCCATTTATACTGGGATACAGGTCCATGGATACTGGGATACAGGTCCATGGACACTGGGATACAGGCCCATTGATACTGGGATACAGGCCATTGATACTGGGATACAGGTCCATGGGTACTGGGATACAGGTCCATTAATACTGGGATTCAGGTCCATTGATACTGGGATATAGGTCCATTGATACTGGGATACAGGTCCATTAATACTGGGATGCAGGTCCATGGATACTTGTATACAGGTCCATGGATACTGGGATACAGGTCCATGGACACTGGGATACAGGCCCATTGATACTGGGATACAGGTCCATTGATACTGGGATACAGGTCCATGGGTACTGGGATACAGGTCCATTAATACTGGGATACAGGTCCATTGATACTGGGATATAGGTCCATTGATACTGGGATACAGGTCCATTAATACTGGGATGCAGGTCCATGGATACTTGTATACAGGTCCATGGATACTGGGATACAGGTCCATTAATACTGGGATACAGGTCCATTGATACTGGGATACAGGTCCATTGATACTGGGATACATGTCCATGGATACTGGGATACAGGTCCATTGATACTGGGATACAGGTCCATGGACACTGGGATGCAGATCCATTGATACTGGGATACAGGTCCATTGATACTGGGATACAGGTCCATGGATATTGGGATGCAGGTCCATTAATACTGGGATACAGGTCCATGGATACTGAGATACAGGTCCATTGATACTGGGATACAGGTCCATTTATACTGGGATACAGGTCCATTGATACTGGGATACAGGTCCATGGATACTGGGATACAGGTCCCTGGATACTGGGATACAGGTCCATGGATACTGGGATACAGGTCCATTAATACTGGGATACAGGTCCATTGATACTGGGATACAGGTCCATGGATACTGGGTATCAGGGCCATTAATACTGGGATGCAGGCCCATTGATACTGGGATACAGGTCCATGGATACTGGGATACAGGTCCATGGATACTGGGATACAGGTCCATTGATACTGGGTTACAGGTCCATGGATACTGGGATACAGGTCCATTGACACAGGGATACAGATCCATGGATACTGGTATACAGGTAATTGATACTGGGATACAGGTCCATGGACACTGGGATACAGGTCCATGGATTCTGGGATACAGGTCCATGGATACTGGGATATAGGACCATTGATACTGGAATACAGGTCATTGATACTGGGATACAGGCCCATGGATACTGGGATACAGGTCCATTGATACTGGGATATAGGACCATTGATACTGGGATATAGGACCATTGATACTGGGATACAGGTCCGTGGACACTGGGATACAGGTCCATTGACACTGGGATACAGGTCCATGGATACTGGAATACAGGTCCATGGACACTGGGATACAGGTCCATTGATACTGGGATACAGGTCCATTGATACTGGGATAGAGGTCCATGGATACGGGGGTACAGGTCCATGGATACTGGGATATAGGACCATTGATACTGGGATACAGATCATTGATAGTGGGATACCGGTCCATGGATACTGGGATACAGGTCCATGGAAACTGGGATACAGGTCCATGGATACTCGGATACAGATCAATTGATACTGAGATACAGGTCCATGGATACTGGGATACAGGTCCATTGATACTGGGATACAGGTGCATTGATACTGGGATACTGGTCCATTGATACTGAATTACAGGTCCATGGACACTGGGATGCAGATCCATTGATACTGGGATACAGGTCCATTGATACTGGGATACAGGCCCATGGATACTGGGATGCAGGTCCATTAATACTGGGATACAGGTCCATGGATACTGAGATACAGGTCCATTGATACTGGGATACAGGTCCATTTATACTGGGATACAGGTCCATTGATACTGGGATACAGGTCCCTGGATACTGGGATACAGGTCCATGGATACTGGGGTACAGGTCCATTAATACTGGGACACAGGTCCATTGATACTGGGATAAAGGTCCATGGATACTGGGACACAGGTCCATTTATACTGGGATGCAGGCCCATTGATACTGAGATACAGGTCCATGGATACTGGGATACAGGTCCATGGATACTGGGATACAGGTCCATTGATACTGGGTTACAGGTCCATGGATACTGGGATACAGGTCCATTGATACAGGGATACAGATCCATGGATACTGGGATACAGGTCCATGGATACTGGGGTACATGTCCATGGATACTGGGATATAGGACCATTGATACTGGGATACAGATCATTGATAGTGGGATACAGGTCCATGGATACTGGGATACAGGTCCATGGACACTGGGATACAGGTCTATGGATACTCGGATACAGATCCATTGATACTGAGATACAGGTCCATGGATACTGGGATACAGGTCCATTGACACTGGGATACAGGTCAATGGATACTCGGATACAGATCCATTGATACTGGGATACAGGTCCATGGATACTGGGATACAGGTCCATGGACACTGGGATACAGGCCCATTGATACTGGGATACAGGTCCATTGATACTGGGATACAGGTCCATGGGTACTGGGATACAGGTCCATTAATACTGGGATACAGGTCCATTGATACTGGGATATAGGTCCATTGATACTGGGATACAGGTCCATTAATACTGGGATACAGGTCCATGGATACTTGTATACAGGTCCATGGATACTGGGATACAGGTCCATTAATACTGGGATACAGGTCCATTGATACTGGGATACAGGTCCATTGATACTGGGATACATGTCCATGGATACTGGGATACAGGTCCATTGATACTGGGATACAGGTCCATGGACACTGGGATGCAGATCCATTGATACTGGGATACAGGTCCATTGATACTGGGATACAGGTCCATGGATACTGGGATGCAGGTCCATTAATACTGGGATACAGGTCCATGGATACTGAGATACAGGTCCATTGATACTGGGATACAGGTCCATTTATACTGGGATACAGGTCCATTGATACTGGGATACAGGTCCATGGATACTGGGATACAGGTCCCTGGATACTGGGATACAGGTCCATGGATACTGGGATACAGGTCCATTAATACTGGGATACAGGTCCATTGATACTGTGATACAGGTCCATGGATACTGGGATACAGGGCCATTAATACTAGGATGCAGGCCCATTGATACTGGGATACAGGTCCATGGATACTGGGATACAGGTCCGTGGATACTGGGATACAGGTCCATTGATACTGGGTTACAGGTCCATGGATACTGGGATACAGGTCCATTAACACAGGGATACAGGTCCATGGATACTGGGATACAGGTAATTGATACTGGGATACAGGTCCATGGACACTGGGATACAGGTCCATGGATTCTGGGATACAGGTCCATGGATACTGGGATATAGGACCATTGATACTGGAATACAGGTCATTGATACTGGGATACAGGTCCATGGATACTGGGATACAGGTCCATTGATACTGGGATATAGGACCATTGATACTGGGATATAGGACCATTGATACTGGGATACAGGTCCGTGGACACTGGGATACAGGTCCATTGACACTGGGATACAGGTCCATGGATACTGGAATACAGGTCCATGGACACTGGGATACAGGTCCATTGATACTGGGATACAGGTCCATTGATACTGGGATAGAGGTCCATGGATACTGGGGTACAGGTCCATGGATACTGGGATATAGGACCATTGATACTGGGATACAGATCATTGATAGTGGGATACCGGTCCATGGATACTGGGATACAGGTCCATGGAAACTGGGATACAGGTCCATGGATACTCGGATACAGATCAATTGATACTGAGATACAGGTCCATGGATACTGGGATACAGGTCCATTGATACTGGGATACAGGTGCATGGATACTGGGATACAGGTCCATTGATACTGAATTACAGGTCCATGGACACTGGGATGCAGATCCATTGATACTGGGATACAGGTCCATTGATACTGGGATACAGGTCCATGGATACTGGGATGCAGGTCCATTAATACTGGGATACAGGTCCATGGATACTGAGATACAGGTCCATTGATACTGGGATACAGGTCCATTTATACTGGGATACAGGTCCATTGATACTGGGATACAGGTCCCTGGATACTGGGATACAGGTCCATGGATACTGGGGTACAGGTCCATTAATACTGGGATACTGGTCCATTGATACTGGGATACAGGTCCATTGATACTGGGATACAGGTCCATTAATACTGGGATGCAGGCCCATTGATACTGGGATACAGGTCCATGGATACTGGGATACAGGTCCATGGATACTGGAATACAGGTCCATTGATACTGGGTTACAGGTCCATGGATACTGGGATACAGGTCCATTGATACAGGGATACAGATCCATGGATACTGGGATACAGGCAATTGATACTGGGATATAGGTCCATGGACACTGGGATACAGGTCCATTGACACTGTGATACAGGTCCATGGATACTGGGATACAGGTCCATGGATTCTGGGATACAGGTCCATGGATACTGGGATATAGGACCATTGATACTGGAATACAGGTCATTGATACTGGGATACAGGTCCATGGATACTGGGATACAGGTCCATGGATACTGGGATATAGGACCATTGATACTGGGATATAGGACCATTGATACAGGGATACAGGTCCGTGGACACTCGGATACAGGTCCATTGGCACTGGGATACAGTTCCATGGACACTGGGATAGAGGTCCATGGATACTGGGATACAGGTCCATTGATACTGGGATACCGGTCCCTGGATACTGGAATACAGGTCCATGGATACTGGGATACAGGTCCATTGATACTGGGATACAGGTCCATGGATACTGGGATACAGGTCCATTGATACTGGGATACAGGTCCATTGATACTGGGATACAGGTCCATGGATACTGGGATACAGGCCTATTCATACTGGGATGCAGGTCCATTGATACTGGGATACAGGTCCATGGATATTGGAAACAGGTCCATGGATACTGGGATACAGGTCCATTGATACTGGGATACAGGTCCATGGATACTGGGATACAGGTCCGTTGATACTGGGATACAGGACCATGGATACTGGGATACAACTCCATGGATACTGGCACATAGGTCCATGGATACTGGGAAACAGGTCCATGGATACTGGGATACAGGTCCATGGATACTGGGATACAGATCCATTGATACTGGGATACAGGTCCATGGATACTGGGATACAGGTCCATTGATACTGGGATACAGGTCCATGGATACTTGGATACAGGTCCATGGATACTGGGATACAGGTCCATTGATACTGGGATATAGGTCCATGGATACTGGGATACAGGTCCATTGATACTGGGATATAGGTCCATGGATACTGGGATATAGGTCCATGGATACTGGGATAAAGGTCCATGGATACTGGGATATAGGACCATTGATACTGGGATACAGGTCATTGATACTGGGATACTGGTCCATTGATGCTGGAACAGGTCCATGGATACTGGGATACAGGTCCATGGATACTGGGATAAAGGACCATTGATACTGCGATATAGGACCATTGATACTGGGACACAGGTCCGTGGACACTGGGATACAGGTCCATTGACACTGGGATACAGGTCCATGGATAGTGGGATACAGGTCCATGGACACTGGGATACAGGTCCATGGATACTGGGATATAGGACCATTGATACTGGAATACAGGTAATTGATACTGGGATACAGGTCCATGGATACAGGGGTACAGGTCCATGGACACTGGGCTACAGGTCCATTGACACTGGGATACAAGTCCATGGATACTTAGATACAGGTCCATGGATACTGGGAAAGAGATCCATGGATACTGGGATACAGGTCCATTGATACTGAGATACAGGTCCATGGATACTGGGACACAGGTCCATGGACACTGGGATACAGGTCCATGGATACTGGGATACTGGTCCATGGATACTGAGATACAGGTCCATGGATACTGGGATACAGGTCCATTGATACTGGGATACAGGTCCATGGATACTGGGATACCGGTCCATGATTACTGGGATACAGGTCCATCGATACTGGGATACAGGTCCATGGATGCTGGGATACAGGTCCATTGACACTGGGGTACAGGTCCATTGACACTGGGATACAGGACCATGGATACTGGGATACAGGTCCATGGAAACTGGGATACAGGTCCATTGATACTGGGATACAGGTCCATGGATACTGGGATACAGGTCCATGGATACTGGGGTACATGTCCATGGATACTGGGATATAGGACCATTGATACTGGGATACAGATCATTGATAGTGGGATACAGGTCCATGGATACTGGGATACAGGTCCATGGACACTGGGATACAGGTCTATGGATACTCGGATACAGATCCATTGATACTGAGATACAGGTCCATGGATACTGGGATACAGGTCCATTGACACTGGGATACAGGTCAATGGATATTCGGATACAGATCCATTGATACTGGGATACAGCTCCATGGATACTGGGATACAGGTCCATGGACACTGGGATACAGGCCCATTGATACTGGGATACAGGTCCATTGATACTGGGATACAGGTCCATGGGTACTGGGATACAGGTCCATTAATACTGGGATACAGGTCCATTGATACTGGGATATAGGTCCATTGATACTGGGATACAGGTCCATTAATACTGGGATACAGGTCCATGGATACTTGTATACAGGTCCATGGATACTGGGATACAGGTCCATTAATACTGGGATACAGGTCCATTGATACTGGGATACAGGTCCATTGATACTGGGATACAGGTCCATGGATACTGGGATACAGGTCCATTGATACTGGGATACAGGTCCATGGACACTGGGATGCAGATCCATTGATACTGGGATACAGGTCCATTGATACTGGGATACAGGTCCATGGATACTGGGATGCAGGTACATTAATACTGGGATACAGGTCCATGGATACTGAGATACAGGTCCATTGATACTGGGATACAGGTCCATTTATACTGGGATACATGTCCATTGATACTGGGATACAGGTCCATGGATACTGGGATACAGGTCCCTGGATACTGGGATACAGGTCCATGGATACTGGGATACAGGTCCATTAATACTGGGATACAGGTCCATTGATACTGGGATACAGGTCCATGGATACTGGGATGCAGCGCCATTAATACTGGGATGCAGGCCCATTGATACTGGGATAAAGGTCCATGGATACTGGGATACAGGTCCATTGATACTGGGATACAGGTCCATGGATACTGGGATACAGGTCCATGGATACTGGGGTACATGTCCATGGATACTGGGATATAGGACCATTGATACTGGGATACAGATCATTGATAGTGGGATACAGGTCCATGGATACTGGGATACAGGTCCATGGACACTGTGATACAGGTCTATGGATACTCGGATACAGATCCATTGATACTGAGATACAGGTCCATGGATACTGGGATACAGGTCCATTGACACTGGGATACAGGTCAATGGATACTCGGATACAGATCCATTGATACTGGGATACAGCTCCATGGATACTGGGATACAGGTCCATGGACACTGGGATACAGGCCCATTGATACTGGGATACAGGTCCATTGATACTGGGATACAGGTCCATGGGTACTGGGATACAGGTCCATTAATACTGGGATACAGGTCCATTGATACTGGGATATAGGTCCATTGATACTGGGATACAGGTCCATTAATCCTGGGATACAGGTCCATGGATACTTGTATACAGGTCCATGGATACTGGGATACAGGTCCATTAATACTGGGATACACGTCCATTGATACTGGGATACAGGTCCATTGATACTGGGATACAGGTCCATGGATACTGGGATACAGGTCCATTGATACTGGGATACAGGTCCATGGACACTGGGATGCAGATCCTTTGATACTGGGATACAGGTCCATTGATACTGGGATCCAGGTCCATGGATACTGGGATGCAGGTACATTAATACTGGGATACAGGTCCATTGATACTGGGATACAGGTCCATTGATACTGGGATACAGGTCCATTGATACTGGGATACAGGTCCATGGATACTGGGATACAGGTCCCAGGATACTGGGATACAGGTCCATGGATACTGGGATACAGGTCCATTAATACTGGGATACAGGTCCATTGATACTGGGATACAGGTCCATGGATACTGGGATACAGCGCCATTAATACTGGGATGCAGGCCCATTGATACTGGGATACAGGTCCATGGATACTGGGATACAGGTCCATGGATACTGGGATACAGGTCCATTGATACTGGGTTACAGGTCCATGGATACTGGGATACAGGTCCATTGACACAGGGATACAGATCCATGGATACTGGGATACAGGTAATTGATACTGGGATACAGGTCCATGGACACTGGGATACAGGTCCATGGATTCTGGGATACAGGTCCATGGATACTGGGATATAGGACCATTGATACTGGAATACAGGTCATTGATACTGGGATACAGGTCCATGGATACTGGGATACAGGTCCATTGATACTGGGATATAGGACCATTGATACTGGGATATAGGACCATTGATACTGGGATACAGGTCCGTGGACACTGGGATACAGGTCCATTGACACTGGGATACAGGTCCATGGATACTGGAATACAGGTCCATGGACACTGGGATACAGGTCCATTGATACTGGGATACAGGTCCATTGATACTGGGATAGAGGTCCATGGATACTGGGGTACAGGTCCATGGATACTGGGATATAGGACCATTGATACTGGGATACAGATCATTGATAGTGGGATACCGGTCCATTGATACTGGGATACAGGTCCATGGAAACTGGGATACAGGTCCATGGATACTCGGATACAGATCAATTGATACTGAGATACAGGTCCATGGATACTGGGATACAGGTCCATTGACACTGGAATACAGGTCCATGGATACTCGGATACAGATCCATTGATACTGGGATACAGGTCCATGGATACTGGGATACAGGTCCATGGACACTGGGATACAGGTCCATGGATACTGGGATACAGGTCTATGGATACTGGGATATAGGTCCATCGATACTGAGATACAGGTCCATGGACACTGGGATAGAGGTCCATGGATACTGGGATACAGGTCCATGGATACTGGGATACAGGTCCATGGACACTGGGATATAGGTCCATTGATACTGGGATATAGGTCCATTGTTACAGGGATACAGGTCCATTAATACTGGGATACAGGTCCATGGATACTGGGATACAGGTCCATGGATACTGGGATACAGATCCATTGATACTGTGATACAGGTCCATTGATACTGGGATACAGGTCCATGGACACTGGGATGCAGGTCCATTGATACTGGGATACAGGTCCATGGACACTGGGATGCAGATCCATTGATACTGGGATACAGGTCCATTGATACTGGGATACAGGTCCATGGATTCTGGGATACAGGTCCATGGATACTGGGATACAGGTCCATTGATACTGGGATACAGGTCCATTGATACTGGGATACGGGTCCATGGATACTGGGATACATGTCCATTGATACTGGGATACAGTTCCATTGATGCTGGGATACAGGTCCATGGATACTGAGATACAGGTCCATTGATACTGGGATATAGGTCCATGGATACTGGGATACAGGTCCATGGATACTGTGATACAGGTCCATTGATATGGGGATTCAGGTCCATGGATACTGGGATACAGGACCATGGATACTGGGATACAGGTCCATTGATACTGGGATACAGGTCCATTGATACTGGGATGCAGATCCATTGATACTGGGATACAGGTCCATGGATACTGGGATACAGGTCCATGGATACTGGGATACAGGTCCATTGAAACTGGGATACAGGTCCATGGATACTGGGATACAGGTCCATGGATATTGGGTTACAGGTCCATTGATACTGGGATACACGTCCATGGATACTGAGATACAGGTCCATTGATAATGGGATACAGGTCCATTGATACTGGGATACAGGTCCATGGATACTGGGATACGGGTCCATTTATACTGGGATACAGGTCCATTTATACTGGGATACAGGTCCATGGATACTGGGATACATGTCCATGGATTCTGGGATACTGGTCCATTGATACTGGGATACAGATCCATGGATACTGGGATACAGGTCCATGGATACTGGGATACACGTCCATGGATACTGGGATACAGGTCCATTGATACTGGGATACAGGTCCATGGATACTGAGGTACAGGTCCATTGATACTGGGATATAGGACCATGGATACTGGGATGCAGGTCCAATGATACTGGGATACAGGTCCATGGATACTGGCATACAGGACCATGTATACTGGGATACAGGTCCATGGGGACTGGGATACAGGTCCATGGATACTGGGATACAGGTCCAATGATACTGGGATACAGGTCCATGGATACTGGGATACAGGACCATGGATACTGGGATACAGGTCCATGGATACAGGGATACAGGTCCATTGATAATGGGATACAGGTCCATGGATACTGGGTTACAGGTCCATGGATATTGGGATACAGGTCCATTGATACTGGGATACATGTCCATGGATACTGAGATACAGGTCCATTGATACTGGGATACAGGTCCATTGACACTGGGATACAGATCCATGGATACTGGGATACAGGTCCATTGATACTGGGATACAGCTCCATGGATACTGGGATACAGGTCCATAGACACTGGGATACAGATCCATGGATACTGGGATACAGGTCCATTGATACTGGGATACAGGTCTCTGGATACTGGATACAGATCCATGGATACTGGGATACAGGTCGATGGATACTGGGATACAGGTCCATTGACACTGGGATACAGGTCCATGGATACTAGGATACAGGTCCATGGATACTGGGATACAGATCCATGGATACTGGGATATAGGTCTTTGGCTGTTGGGTACAGGTCTATTGATAATGGGGTGCAGGACCATCGGTTTAAGGATACTGGCCCATTGATACTGGCATACAAGTCCATGCATGCAGGGATACAGTTCTATGGATACTGGGACACAGGTCTACGGATACTGGGGTACAGGACCATGCTTTTCAGGCTACAGACCTATTGATACTGGGATACAGCTCTATGATTAATGGGATACAGATCTATGGATAATGGAATGCAGGTCCATTGATACTGGGGTACAATACCTTGGATATTTGTATCCAGGTCAATGAATACTGGGATACATGTTCATGGATACTGGGATGGAGTTCCATTGATACTGAGATACAGGCCCATTGATACTGTGATGCAGGTGTATGGATACTGGGATACAGGTCTATGGATACTGGGATGCAGGTCTATTGACACTGTGATGCAGGTGTATGGATACTGGGATGCAGGTCCATTGATACTGGGATACAGGTCCATGGATACTGGGATACAGGTCCATTGATACTGGGATACAGGTCCATGGACACTGGGATACAGGTCCATGGATACTGGGATACAGGTCCATTGATACTGGGATACAGGTCTATGATTAATGGGATACAGATCTTTAGATATTGGGATACAGATCTATGGATAATGGACACTGGGATACAGGTGCATGGATACTGAGATGCAGGTGTATGGATACTGGGATACAGGTCTATTGATACTGGGATACAGGTCCATTGATACTGTGATGCAGGTGTATGGATACTGGGAAACAGGTCTATGGATACTGGGATACAGGTCCATGGATACTGGGATACAGGTCCATGGATACTGAGATACAGGTCCATGGATACTGGGATACAGGTCCATTGATACTGAGATACATGTCCATTGATACTGAGATACAGTTCCATTGACACTGTGCTGCAGGTGTATGGATACTGGGATACAGGGCTATGGATACTGGGATGCAGGTCCATTGATACTGAGATACAGGTCCATTGATACTGTGATGCAGGTCCATTGATACTGAGATACAGGCCCATTGATACTGTGATGCAGGTGTATGGATACTGGGATACAGGTCTATGGATATTGGGATGCAGGTCCATTGATACTGAGATACAGGTCCATTGATAGTGTGATGCAGGTCCATTGATACTGAGATACAGGTCCATTGATACTGTGCTGCAAGTGTATGGATACTGGGATACAGGTCTATGGATACTGGGATGCAGGTCCATTGATACTGAGATACAGGTCCATTGATACTGTGGTGCAGGTCCATTTATACTGAGATACAGGTCCATTGATACTGTGATGCAGGTAAATGGATACTGGGATACAGGTCTATGGATACTAGGGTACAGGACAATGAATACTGAGATATAAGTCTCTGGTTACTAGGATACAGGTCCATTGGTACTGGGGTACAGGCCCATGGACACTGCGATACATGTCCTTGGATGGTGGGATACAGGTGCATGGATACTCGGGTACAGTTCATTAGGTGATGGCACTATCATCCAAATGTGTGCCTTCAGTGTCAGCCAACATTAAACCTAATGAGTAGAAACAGCTTGATGTTGGAAAGTACCACTATCCTCTGGAATAAATATGCAAGCCCGGAATTCTAGACGTGAAGATTGGCTGGTTCAAAATTATTGGGATACAGCTCAAAATGGGGAAATTTAATTTCTGACAGTGATTTGTTCTCTGTTCTACTGAGGAATTTGGGCATCTCACAATATATGGGCCGGTATTCTCCGATCCTCCACACCAAAATTGCGGCCGGTGGGGGCGCGGAGAATAGCCCTTCATGCCGCATATCCGGTGCGACGACGCTTCCGCGGACCCCCCAGTCCCGCGCGCGCGGTCGACGCCGGGTCGGAGAATCGCCGTGGGCTGGCGTGAATACTGCCCGTGCTGGTTGCCAAAGTCTCCGGCACCGGATATTCGGCGGGGGCGGGAATCACGCCGCGCCGGCTGGCGGGCCCCTCCGCGCGATTCTCCGGCCCGGATGGGCCGAAGTCCCGTCGCTAAAATGCCTGTCCCGCTGGCGTAAATTAAACCACCTACCTTACCGGTGGGACAAGGCGGCGCGGGCGGTCTCCGGGGTCCTGGGGGAGTCGCGGGCGATCTGGCCCCGGGGGGTGTCCCCACGGTGGCCTGGCCCGCGATCGGGGCCCACCGATCTGCGGGTGGGCCTATGCCATGGGGGCACTCTTTCCCTTCCGCCTCCGCCATGACTCCCTCCACTGCGCATGCGCGGGAATGCCGTCAGTGGCCGCTGACGCTCCCGCGCATGCACCTCCTGGAGATGTCATTTCCGCGCCAGCTGGCGGGGCACCAAAGGCCTTTTCCGCCAGCTGGCGGGGCGGAAATTCGTCCGGCGCCGACCTCGCCCCTTAAGGTTGGGGCTCGGCCCCCAAAGATGCGGAGCATTCCGCACCTTTGAGGCGGCGCGATGCCCGACTGATTTGCGCCGTTCTGGGCGCCAGTCGGCGGACATCGCGCCATTTCCGGAGAATTTCGCCCATGGTACCACCCGGTGGGAGCTGGGTCCCGTGGCCGCGGTGGCGGTCCTGGTGGGGTGCGGGGGGTATCTGACTCCGGGGGGGGCCCTCAGCAGTGGCCAGGCCCGCGATCGGGGGCCACCGATCGGCGGGCCATAGTGATCTGGGAGGGACCTACCATCCTCCGCGTGGGTCCGCTGTATGGCTCCGAGCCGAGGTGGGCCGCCGTGCGCATGCGCGGACCCGTGCGCATGCACGGCCGCGCAGTCTGGCTAGCAGGGCCCCGCCGGCAGTCCGAGCTGCGGGACCCACGTCGGGGCCCTGCTCGGCCCCTGGAAAAAGGAGAATCACCCCGGACATTCGAGGAAAAGGTCCTGAGTGATTCTCGCCCATTTTCCGGCGGGCATGGGGATTGAGTCTCCAGAAGGGAGAATCCCGCCCATGGTTTGCCCTTCCCCACTTTACAAAACTGACTAATGTTATGGCACATGATCCATTTGATCATATTCAGAGGGGACTGAAGCTAGGCCAAGTCAATTCTGTCCTCCCCCTGCCCCACCCCGCCCCTTAATTTCTCACACATGCACTTCCAGCAGAGTTAATTGTAAGCAATTAGGCTTTTCTTCCCTCCTTTAGATAGGAGAGCTGCGGCCAAACGTCTCCGTTCCAATTGAAATGAACCAACTCAGCATCTCTTGGGATCGAATGTGGAGTCTTTTTAGTTCAACAATGCACCAGCTGAGTTTGCTGAGTGACAGTGGTGCATCAGCAAGACGTCTAACACCAAGTTACAGAAGGTAAAGGGATTGAAATCACATTGGGCAACGACTGGTGGGGCAGGCATAGTGGTACTGTCACTGGACTAGTAATCCAGAGACCCAGGGTGATGCTCTGGGGACCCAGTTTCGAGTCCCAACACGGCAGATGGTGAGATTTGACTTCAATAAAATGGCCATTGTTGTAAAAGCCCACCAGGTTCAGTAATGTCCTTCAGGGATTGAAATCTGCTCTCCTTACCTGGCCTGGTCTACACGTGACTCCAGATCTAAAGCAATGTGGTTGACTCTTAAATGCCCTCTGAAATGGCCCAGCAAACCATTCAGTTCAAGGGCATTTAGGGATGGGCAATGAATGCTGGCCTTGCCCACCTCCCATGAAAGAATTAAAAAAAAAACAAGCATCTGAATGTTTCTTGCATCGGAATGAAATTAATTTGTCCACTATTTTCTTTTTATAAATTTAGTGTACCCAATTCATTTTTTCCAATTAAGGGGCAATTTAGCGTGGCCAATTCACCTACCCCACCTTTTGGGTTGTGGGGATGAAACCTACGCAAACACAGGGAGAATGTGCAAACTCCGCACGGACAATGACCCAGAGCCGGGATCGAACCTGGGACCTCGGCACCGTGAGGCAGCAGCGCTGACCCACTGCGCCACCCTGCTGCCCCTTTGTCCACTATTTTAACAATAAAGTTGCTATTTTAATTGGGTTTAACGCCTGGTGGCACTGCTGAGATTTTATCAAGAAGTGGATACTTGGGTGAAATACCAAGAAGTTACTTGTCGCATGGTGTGCCGGTGCCCAAGGAGCGGACACTACACGTGCCCAAGGACTTGCACCCCAGCCCAAGCCAATGCATTCAGAAGGGAGGTGTACATTGAAAGGCGACAGTTGACGGCAATGTTCGTTTTCTCTGTTCGGAGAGAGAGAAGCCAAACTGGCCGTTTTTCATTCGCACTTTTGCCTTTGTGAACAGCTATTGGGGTAAATCCATCATCCAACGACAGTGGCTCTCGCAGGAGGTGCGCCTTGGGAAATCACAGGTCACGATCCTCCATCGATTCAAAGGCCCTTCAAATCCCAATTTCCTGAGGCGGTGTCCCTGCATTTCCATTCCCTCCTGGGTCAGCTCAATCCTGGAATCGCCTCCATTGTGATAAAAACCTGAATTCCTGCTTTACCGGTCGCTGTAGCAGCCCAGAGCAATTAAGGGTAGTCGGCTCATTTTTAAACCAAGTGGTTCAAATAGGCAGTTACGATGGTGTAAAGTTGGTCATAATGTACTGTTGGGTGCCTTTATTGCAGTTAAAATTAATTAATGTAAGACTAACGCTGGCAAACTAATCCTTCCTGGACATTCTGGGAGAAGAACATAGAGTGAATTTTATCATTATACAGAAGAACGCTAGAGAGATGATCTAAGATTTGAGTCGAAGTTGACAATATATTTATTCAGTTTCTTGTTGCTCCATGTACGATAATTATTCAGATTAAATGCGTATGCCAAATATTCACATTGCAGTAATGATCTGTACTTGCCCACATCTTTATTTAATACAGCCAACTAGGCTTGAACCCCTGCAATGCACCAGCCTTAATGCCAATAATTATCACTATAGGGTGTCGGACAGACATATTTCCACACTCTACGGCATCAATGGATTAAAGGATGTTTTGTGAGACAATTCCTTTTTTTTAAAACCGTACCTGTTCATTCGCATTTATCTTTATCACTTGCTCGTTTTTTCGCATGCTTTGTACTCCGACACCATGACTAACAGCACTGTGGCACGTTAAAGCACGTTTGTTGGTGGGCGGGAGATGGAGGGGTGAGGACACAGGGAGCTCATCCTGGAGGTGGGCATTATCTGGAAGAATCAAGTGAGATTAGAAATCGGAAGACTTGCCAAGGAAAGGACCGGACAAGTTTGGACAGTATAAATCAGGCTACACCCAAGTTACATGGCACTATTGCAACATAAACATGCATGGGAATGAAAGGCTGTCACGATGGATGCACATTCCTTTTCTTCTCACAAAGTGCACCAGCGGATTACTCGGCGTACAATGTGAAGTGTAGTTTGCCATTGCACAAAGTTTTAAAAAAATAAAAAAAATTTAGAGGGCAGCACGGTGGCACAGTGGTTAGCACTGCTGCCTCACAGCACCGAGGTCACAGGTTCGATCCCGGCTCTGGGTCACTGTCCGTGTGGAGTTTCCACATTCTCCCCGTGTTTGTGTGGGTTTCGCCCCCACATCCCAACGATGTGCAGGCTAGGTGGATTGGCCACGCTAAATTGCCCCTTAATTGGAAAAAGTGAATTGGGTACTCTGAAAAATTTATAAAAATAAAAAATAAAAAAAATAAAAATTAGAACATAGAATTCCATAGACTTCAATCCCCCGCTCTATTCCCGAAACCCCACCTCGAACATAGAACATACAGTGCAGAAGGAGGCCATTCGGCCCATCGAGTCTGCACCGACCCACTTAAGCCCTCACTTCCACTCTATACCCGTAACCCAATAACCCTTCCTAACCTTTTTTTGGTCACTAGGGGCAATTTATCATGACCTGCACATCATTTGACACTATGGGGCAATCTAGCATGCCCAATCCACCGAACTTGCACATCATTGGACTGTGGGAGGAAACCGGAACGCCCGGAGGAAACACACGCAGATACGGGAGAACGTACAAACTCCACACAGACAATCACGCGAGGTTGGAATTGAACCCTAGGTTCCTGGAGCTGTGAGGCAGCAATGCTAACCACTCTGTCACCCTGCCCCTCCAAATTACTCGGCCTCTTTCATTTTAATGTCTGCATCTTTCAGATTTCTAGCATTTCACTAATTATCTCCCAAGAAGTAGCGAAGGTAAATATGATTGTGCTCCCCAATCTTCCCGGACGCTGAGGTCATTTCGTTCACAGTGGAGAAAATGGGAACAGACTTTTGCAGGAAGACCTTCATCCCCAAGACCTGAGTATATTCTGTCAGAGCAATTGTACGTCCCGTAGTGAAACAAGGGGCCAGGTTCTCCGCACCCCGACGCCAAAATCACGTCCGGCGCCAGGGCGGAGAATCCACTTCTGTGCATGGAATCGGGACCAACGCCGGTTCCTCGATTCTCCGGGCTACCGCGTGCTCGGAGGCCAGCCGAAGTCCCGACAGTGTGGATCTAATGTCCTGCCGTTCGGGATACTCGCGTGGCGGCTATTTCTTGCCTGATGTTTTCAATCCAGTGTTAGTGAGAAAGTTTGTTTTAATATAAGGGCAGCACGGTGATGCAGTGGTTAGCACAGCTGCCACACAGCGCCAGGGACCTGGGTTCAATTTCAGCCTTGGGTGACTGTGCAGTTTGCACAATCCACCCCTGTCTGCGTGGGTTTCCTTCGGGTGCTCTGGTTTCCTCCCGCAGTCAGAAGTTGTTTGGTGGATTGCCCACTCTAATTGCCTCCTGGTGCCCAAAGATTAGGTGGGATTACATGCTTGTGAGTGTGCTCTTTCGGAGAGTCGGTGCAGACCCGCTGGGCCGAACGGCTCCTTCTGCACTGTAGGGATTCTATAATTCTATATCATGTCACTATTTGTGCGTGGAGTCACTCCTGAAGCAAAGAATCCTTTCTCCAGGATATTCTTACAAATTAAATAAAATTATTGCTGTGTCCGTCCGGTATCCTAGCAACTAGTCTGGTCCGGGATCGTAATAGATTGAAGCCATATCTACCATGTATCACTCATTACTTTTAAGTCTTCCTTCTCTATAGTTCAACTGCATACTCAAGATTTCCTGGTTACCTTAGTGTAGTACACTATATTGTTGTATTAGTCATGTTAAAATAGCGTTGCTGTGCCTCACTGTGGCCCCTGACTCTACAGGTTGTGAGTCCGAGCCACAGTCCAAATCTAGGCTGATGCAAAAATGCAGTACTGATGGAGTGCTGCACTATCAGAAGTGTTGATGTTTGGGTTATCGAGGCGCTATCTGGCCTCCTAGTTGAGCTTAAACACGGAGCAGGCGAGGTTGCCCACCAGTGTCTGGCCCAATAGTCATCCCTCAACCAACAGCACTAAAAGATCAGATTATCAGGGCATTGTCAAATCACAGCTATATGGGATCCTGCTATGCATAAACTGGCTGCTGCTTTTCCTGCATTAGAACAGTAGAAACGCTTCAAAATGCTTTGTTTGCTGCAACAGGTTTCTCGCGATAGAACCTGCGCAAGATAGAGTGCCACAGCTAAAACTTATTTGCGGTTTCTCTATTTTAGAGGATCCAGGTGATATTGATTTCCTTCGGGGCCTCGTTTCATTAAGTACAGCTTTTATGTCCCTTCGGCGCACATAAGGGTGCACTCTGGCCATCGTGAAGAGAGGTACAGTGTAATATTTCACGTGGTTATGTATATATAGCCTCAAGGATGTTCACCCTCAGGGGAACAGGATAAGAGTCATACTTGACTCGCAACATTCCTCTCTCCACAGATGCTGCCAGGCTGCGGAGTACTTCCAGCTCCCTTCAGCGTCCACCTCAGACCTCTGCGCTATTTTGCGTTGACCACTTTAAATATTTTGGGGCAGCTTTGAGGGGGGCGGTGGGGGCCTCCGGATGGAAACCGGCCCAATATCCTATGTCGAACAGGGTCCCTCATTCTACAAGTACCGGTCGGGATGTCGATCTATCCAAGGAGTCGCTTGATCTCCAAAGCACAGCTTTAGAAGCCAGGCCCGCCACAGAGGCGTCACACTTCTCAGATCGGGATGGGTTTTCGAAAAGAGCAATGGTAAATCCCCGTTGGGTGGGTCGTGCACACCAGGGAGATCATTTTGTGAACACACTGTACCGATTTTTAAATAGCAAATGGCAGGGCACTGTTCCCCTTTTCAGAGGAAGTCGACTTCTCCTTTCAACGTTGAAGAAGTCAGTCATCACATTGTTTCGTTTGTTATGTAGGGATGATAGGCTGTTTATTCGATGGGGTAACTCACTGAGCCGGGGTGAGGGGGCGTTATAGAACACAGAACATAGTACATTACAGCGCAGTACAGGCCCTTCGGCCCTCGATGTTGTGCCGACCTGTGAAACCACTCTAAAGCCCATCTACACTATTCCCTTATCGTCCATATGTCTATCCAATGACCATTTGAATGCCCTTAGTGTTGGCGAGTCCACTACTGTTGCAGGCAGGGCATTCCACGCCCTTACTACTGTCGGAGTAAAGAACCTACCTCTGACATCTGTCCTATATCTATCTCCCCTCAATTTAAAGCTATGTCCCCTCGTGCTAGACATCACCATCCAAGGAAAAAGGCTCTCACTGTCCACGCTATCCAATCCTCTGATCAGCTTGTATGCCTTAATTAAGTCACCTTCTTCTCTCTAACGAAAACAGCCTCAAGTCCCTCAGCCTTTCCTCATAAGATCTTCCCTCCATACCAGGCAACATTCTGGTAAATCTCCTCTACACCCTTTCCAAAGCTTCCACATCCTTCCTATAATGCGGCGACCAGAAGTGCACGCAATATTCCAAATGCGGCCGCACCAGAGTTTTGTACAGCTGCAACATGACCTCATGGCTCCGAAACCCAATCCCTCTACCAATAAAAGCTAACACACCGTACGCCTTCTTAACAACCCTCTCAACCTGGGTGGCAACTTTCAGGGATCTATGTACATGGACACCGAGATCACTCTGCTCATCCACACAGCCAAGAATCTTACCATTAGCCCAGTACTCTGTCTTCCTGTTATTCCTTCCAAAATGAATCACCTCACACTTTTCTGCATTAAACTCCATTTGCCACCTCTCAGCCCAGCGCTGCAGCTTATCTATGTCCCTCTGTAACTTGTAACATCCTTTTGCATTGTCCACAACTCCACCGACTTTAGTGTCATCTGCAAATTTACTCACCCATCCTTCTATGCCCTCCTCCAGGTCATTTATAAAAATAACAAACAGAAGTGGCCCCAAAACAGATCCTTGTGGTACACCACCAGTAACTGGAATCCAGTCTGAACATTTCCCATCAACCACCACCCTTTGTCTTCTTCCAACTAGCCAATTTCTGATCCAAACTGCTAAATCACCCTGAATCCCATGCCTCCGTATTTTCTGCAGTAGCCTACCGTGGGGAACCTTATCAAATGCTTTACTGAAATCCATATACACCACATCAACGGCGTTACCCTCATCCACCTGTTTGGTCACCTTCTCAAAGAACTCAATAAGATTTGTGAGGCACGACCTACCCTTCACAAAACCGTGTTGACTATCTCTAATCAAATTATTACTTTCCAGATGATTATACATCCTATCTCTTAGAAACCTTTCCAAGATTTTGCCCACAACAGAATTAAGGCTCACTGGTCTATAGTTACCGGGGTTGGCTCGACTCCCCTTTTTGAACAAGGGGACAACATTTGCTATCCTCCAGTCTTCTGGCACTATTCCTGTAGACAAAGATGACTTAAAGATCAAAGCCAAAGGCTCAGCAATCTCCTCCCTAGCTTCCCAGAGAATCCTAGGATAAATCCCATCCGGCCCAGGGGACTTATCTATTTTCACACTTTCCAGAATTGCTAACACCTCCTCCTTATGAACGTCAAGCCCTACTAGTCTAGTAGCTAGAATCTCAGTATTCTCCTCGACAACATTGGCTTTTTCCTGTGTGAATACTGATGGAAAATATTCATTTAGCACCTCTCCTATCTCCTCGGACTCCACGCACAACTTCCCACTACCGTCCTTGACTAGCCCTACTCTTACCCTTGTCATTCTTTTATTCCTGACATATCTATAGAAAGCTTTAGGGTTATCCTTGATCCTATCTGCCAAAGACTTCTCATGTCCCCTCCTGGCTCTTCTTAGCTCACTCTTCAGGTCCTTCCTAGCTAACTTGTAACTGTCGAGTGCTCTAACTGAACCTTCATGTCTCATCTTTACATAAGCCTCCTTCTTCCTCTTGACAAGTGTTTCGACTGCTTTAGTAAATCACGGTTCCCTTGCTCGACCACTTCCTCCCTGCCTGACAGGTACATACTTATCAAGGACACTCAGCAGCTGTTCCTTGAACAAGCTCCACATTTCCATTGTGCCCATCCCCTGCAGTTTTCCTCTCCATCCGATGCATGCTAAGTCTTGCCTCATCGCATCATAATTGCCTTTCCCCCAAATATAACCCTTGCCCTGCGGTATATACCTATCCCTTTCCATCACTAAAGTAAGCATAATCTAATTGTGGTCACTATCACCAAAGTGCTCACCTACCTCCAAATCTAACACTTGTCCTGGTTCATTACCCAGTACCAAATCCAATATGGCCTCACCTCTCCTTGGCCTATCTACATACAGTGTCAGGAAACACTCCTGCACACATTGGACAAAAACGGACCTATCTAAAGTACTCGAACTATAGCGTATCCAGTCAATATTTGGAAAGTTAAAGTCCCCCATAACAACTACCCTGTTGCTTTCCAGAATCATCTTTGCAAACCTTTCCTCTACATCTCTGGAACTTTTCGGAGGCCTATAGAAAACCCCTAACAGGGTGACCTCTCCTTTCCTGTTTCTAACCTCGCCCCTTGCTACCTCAGTAGACGAGTCCTCATCAAACGTCCTTTCTGCCACCGTAATACTGTGCTTGACTTAAGGATCCCAAAAACACGATCCGAGACATCACGCACCCTGGCACCTGGGAGGCAACACACCAACCGCGAGTCTGTCTCGTTCCCACAGAATCTCCTATCTATCCCCCTGACTATGGAGTCTCCAATGACTAATGCTCTACTCCTCTCCCCCTTCCCTTCTGAGCAACAGGGACAGACTCTGTGCCAGAGACCTGTACCCCATGGCTTAACCCTGGTAAGTCCCCCCCACCCCTCAACAGTATCCAAAGCGGTATACTTGTTACTAAGGGGAACGACCACAGGGGATCCCTGTACTGACTGCTTCCTCCCAGCCCCTCTCACCGTCACCCATCTATCTTTATTCTTCGGAGTAACTACATCCCTGAAGCTTCTATCTATGACCACCTCTGCCTCCCGAATGATCCGAAGTTCATCCAGCTCCAGCTCCAGTTCCCTAACGCGGTTTCTGAGGAGCTGGAGATGGGTGCACTTCCCATAGATGAAATCAGTAGGGACACTGACGGCGTCCCTCACCTCAAACATTCTGCAGGAGGAATATTGCACTACCTTCCCTGTCATCCCCTCTAGATAAAAAAAGAGAAAGAAAGAGCTTACCTGTTATTCACTCCCCTTCTCCGCAAGCACTCACTCAGCAACCTCTGCGCCCCGCACGATAACACCTGAGGGAAAATAAAAGAAAAACTACTTACCAGTCACCAGCCAATCAGTTACCTGCAGGATGTGACGTCACGGTTCAACTTCTTTCTATTTCTACATGCCTTCGACCCTTCCTCTTGATCTTTGCAGCGGCTGTTTTTTTTGGTTAGAGGAGGAGGTAGGGAGGGAAACACTGAAGAAGTGTTTCAGGTTTAACTGTCACTTGACAACAGCTCCTCCACAAACCACCTTTATTCAAACGATGGAACTGTGCCCCTGAGAAGTCCCCAAACCCATGTCGGGTTCTCCTCCGCAATAGAACGCCATTGAACAACCACAAACACCCTTTTATGTAATAATCCATTCCGAATGACTCAATGGGGCAGCTTTTATCACTGGATAATATTAATGTTATCTCCTCTCAGGGTGGGGGCAAGACTCAACAAGGCTGAAACACACCCTGAGAGTGAACATAGATTATCATAGAATTTTTTCATAGAATTTACAGTGCAGAAGGAGGCCATTCGGCCCATCGAGTCTGCACCGGCTCTTGGAACGAGCACCCTACCCAAGGTCAACACCTCCACCCTATCCCCATAACCCAGTAACCCCACCCAACACTAAGGGCAATTTTGGACACTAAGGGCAATTTTGGACACTAAGGGCAATTTATCATGGCCAATCCACCTAACCTGCACATCTTTGGACTGTGGGAGGAAACCGGAGCACCCGGAGGAAACCCACGCACACATGGGGAGGATGTGCAGACTCCACACAGACAGTGACCCAAGCCGGAATCGAACCTGGGACCCTGGAGCTGTGAAGCAATTGTGTTATCCACAATGCTACCGTGCTGGCCAACATCCTTGAAGCTATATACATAACCGCAATGCATATTGCACTGTACTTCCCGTCACACATATGTGCGCTGATGGGACATGAAAAGGCGGCACGGTAGCACAGTGGTTAGCACAATTGCTTCACAGCTCCAGGGTCCCGGGTTCGATTCCCCGGCTTGGGTCACAAACTGTGCGGAGTCTGCACGTTCTCCCCGTGTGTGCGTGGGTTTCCTCCGGGTGCTCCGGTTTCCTCCCACAGTCCAAAGATGTGCAGATTAGGTGGATGGGCCATGATAAATTGCCCATAGGTTAGGTGGGGCTACTGGGTTACGGGGAAAGGGTGGAGGTGTGGGCTTAAGTAGGGTGCTCTTTCCAGGAGCTGGTGCAGACTTGATGGGCCAAATGGCCTCCTTCTGCACTGTTGATTCTATGATTCAATGATGATGAAAGCTGTAAATAATGAAACGAGGTCTGAAGGAAATCAATATCACCTGAATCCCCTAAAATAGAGAAACCGCTAATAATTATTGGCTGCAGCACTATGTTATGCGGGTTCTATAGTTAGAAACCAGGAAACCCCAATTGAAGCAGATGACCACGGATAAGTTTGCACAGAAATTCTATTCAAGCTGCTCAGCTGTGGCAGTGATCATGGTTCCAAAAGATGACACTTGCCATTTTTAGTTGGCTTCAGAATAAGCAGGGGATTTCCACAGCAGTCCATGACTAAATAAATTGTTTTTAATAAGCTACATTAAACAATGCTTGGGGCATCGACATTAGCTGTAAATGTTGTTTATATTGACAGACCTATTCTGCCTCTTAATTGGGTAATTACTGCCAATTGTATCTGATAATATTTGGATCCAATTACATGTGGGCTGTAACCCCATTGATGGCGAAAGTGTAAAAGCATAAATTCCTTCATGTCCCCACTTCATCATTTAATTTTTATTGCCTGCCAGTTAATTATTTTTACTCCTCAGTTGCTTGGGGACTTCATGCGATAGAACCAAAAGTCTGACAGTGGCTCTTCGGTGATTTTTACATCTCTCCCAGTTTATATTTCCATTGGAGTCAATGGGAAACGATGCCGCCTGATTTTTCTGAATCATTGCATGTCCTGTAACGCATTGTTTTCAAATTATTTTGACCGGCATCCATTTTTACCAACCGGCCATCCTTTGAGACCCAGGCTGGCCAACCATGGCAACCCATACCGGCTGACCGTCATGACCCACGCCGGCCGAACTTTGCGGCCCACCATTTCCACTTACCTTAAAAGTGACAGGTGAGCCTGTTTGGTCCTCACACTTCACTTGCTTTGTCATTCAATGTTACGTTTCTGGGGCGAAATTCTCCGACCCCCCCGCCGGGCCGGAGAATCGCCGGGGGCTGGCGTGAATCCCGCCCCCGCCGGTTGCCGAAGTCTTCGGCACCGGATATTCGGCGGGGGCGGGAATCGCGCCGCGCCGGTTGGCGGGACCCCCCGCTCGATTCTCCGGCCCGTATGGGCCGAAGTCCCGCCGCTAAAATGCCTGTCCCGCCAGCGTAAATTAAATCACCTACCTTACCGGCGGAACAAGGCGGCGCGGGCGGGCTCCGGGATTCTGCGGGGGGCGTGGGGCGATCTGGCCCCGGGGGGTGCCCCAACGATGGCCTGGCCCGCGATCGGGGCCCACCGATCCGCGGGCGGGCCTGTGCCGTGGGGGCACTCTTTCCCTTCCGCCTCCGCCACGGTCTCCACCATGGCGGAGGCGGAAGAGACTCCCTCCACTGCGCATGCGCGGGAATGCTGTCAGCGGCCGCTGATACTCCCACGCATGCGCCGCCCGGAGATGTCTTTTCTGCACCAGCTGGCGGGGCACCAAAGGCCTTTTCCGCCAGCTGGCGGGGCGGAAATTTGTTCGCCGACGGCCTAGCCCCTCAATGTTGGGGCTCGGCCCCCAAAGATGCCCGTCTGATTTGCGCCGTTTTGGGAGAATTTCGCCCCTGATACTGACTGGATCTGATGATTTAAGATCTCACTGCTTCCATTGGACAAAATCAAGGGGTTTGTCCTCGAACTTGTGATGCTAAGTCTTCAAATACCTTTAAAGTTTTGAGGGTTTTAAGCTTTCATTTGCCAGTGCTTCCCTGCATATAACACACATGGGGCACGATTCTCCACTCCCACGCCGGTTGGGAGAATCACCTGGGCTGCCAAAATTTCCGGGGACGCCAGTCCGACACCCTCCCGCGATTCTCCCAAGCGGCGGGAACGGCCCGGTCGTGTTTCACGGGCCGCAGGCTGCAGGATCACCGGAGACACACAAAATGGCAATTCTCCGGCCCCCCTGCTATTCTCAGGCCCGGACGGGCCGAGCGGCCGGCCCAAAACGGAGGGTTCCCCCCGGCGCCGTCCACACCTGGTCGCTGCAGTCGTGGGCAGTGCGTGAACGCTGGGGGGGGCGGTCTGTGGGGGGGGGGGGGGGGGGGGGGGGCGAGGGGGGATCCTGCACCGGGCTTCACCTGGAATGTATGGTGGCCCGCGATCGGTGCCCACTGATCGTCGGGCCGTCCTCGCTGAAGGAGGACCTCCTTCCTTCCGCGGCCCCGCAAGATCAGTCCCCCATCTTCTTGCGGGGCGGGCTTAGAGAGGAGGGCAACCACGCACGCGCGGATGACGTCCGTTATGCGGCACCGGCCGCGTCATCTATGCGGCGGCGCCTTTACGAGGGCGACAAGGCCTGGCGCGGGTAGATGACGCGGCCCCGACACTGGCCCATTGTCAGGGCCTGAATCGGTCGGGACCGGGGCCGTTCCGCGCCGTCGTGAACCTCAACGGCGTTCACAACGGCGCGGCCACTTCGGCGCGGGAGTGGAGAATCCGGCCCATGAACTTTACATCCGGGTTTGCACAATTAATAAACCCACACCCCAAGTAATCATCTTTCTGCTGCTTTGTTCCTGTTTCAGCTACTTAATGATTTGTTCACCAGAGGCCCTGGAGCTCACACCAGCACTGTTGGCAGCTGCAAAATGGAGGAACCTCTCTCGTGCCCAGAACATGGGGCGGGATTCTGCGGGAACCGGCGGGGCGGGCAACTCTGGCGCGAAGGAGTGGCGTGAACCACCCAGGCGTTGGGCCGCATCAAAGGTGCGGAATCCTTCGCACCTTCAGGGGCTAGGCCGGCACAGGAATGGTTTGCGCCGCACCAGCCAGTGGGGAAGGGGCTTGGCGCCATGCCAACCAGCACCCAAGGGCCTCCGCCGGCCGGCGCAAGTTGGCTCATGCGCGGGAGCCCCAGCGTGCACCGGCGTCACCCCAGCGCATGCGCAGGGTGGGTTCATCTCCGCGTCGGCCATCGCGGAGGACCACAGCGGCCAACGCGGAAGAATAGAGTGCCCCCACGGCACAGGCCCGCCCGCGGATCGGTGGGCCCCGATCGCGGGCCAGGCCACTGTGGGGCACCCCCCCGGGCCAGACCCCCCGCGCCCCCCCGAGGAACCCGGAGGCCACCCGCGTAGCCAGGTCCTGCCGGCAAATACCTGGTGTAACGTACATCAGCGGGACCCGCCGAAAACGGGCAGCCACTCGGCCCATCGCGGGCCGGAGAATCGCCAGGGGGGGGCCGCTGCCAACGGCCGCCGACCGGCGCGGCACGACTCCCGCCCCCGCCAAATCCCTGGCGCCGGAGAATTCGGCAGCCGGCGGGGGCGGGATTCACGCCGCCCCCCCCCAGCAATTCTCCGACCTGGCGGGGGGTCGGAGAATCCCGCCCATGATGTCAGTTTCGATGCGTGACCTGCTTTCTGCCGCCGCTCCAGGCAGAAAGACCCCAGTGATCTTTTAAAAATCTGTCCCTGGGTCAGCCTGCTGATGTCAGGAGGAGGCGTTCTGCCACGCAGGGCTCCGGGCCTGCGCATTGCTCAGGGGGCACGCCTGTGAGGAACGGCTGGCGTTCTGAAAGCCGGTTGCGGCCAGCATATTTAAAAGCTGGTCGCGCCATTGGGCACTTCCTCCCACGTTCAGAGACACCGACGCATGACCCTCCCGACACCCGCCTGCGACCCACCTGCAGGTCGCGACCCTGAGTTTGAAATTGACTGCTGTAACGAGCCTGTTGATCAGACCTCTACCAGCGACATGGCGCTGCTAAAGGAAACTTGACCGTAATACAACGATGACTGGTTGCATGAGTTGTGTTTTTACCCCTTCTGTTCAGGGGAAGCACTCAGACTGTCGCTTGGTGACACCCCACAGCTGAAGAGCTAACTGCACCTGTGCCTTCCGTCTGCTGTGGCATTGCGCAATGGAGCCTATGATTTACCACCTCCAGCAGCGCTCTGCACAATAGATTTGCATACTGGAAAATTAGGTTTGTGGGTCAATCTGCTTGCATTATTTCCTGTTTCCCATAGGAAATGTGGACTTACTGGTGTATTATTTTTAGAAATATATATATGTATACACGTACAAGAGAATGCATTTATATGGCAATGGTAATTAGGGGCTTGATTAGCACAGTGGGCTAAACAGCTGGCTTGTAATGCAGAACAAGGGCAGCAGCGTGAATTCAATTCCCATACCGGCCTCCCCGAACAGGCGGTGGAATGTGGGGCTTTTCACGATAACTTTGTTGAAGCCTACTTGTGACAATAAGCGATTATTATTGTGTATAGTACACTAATTGGTAAATGTAGTGACGCAGTAAACAGTAAAATGTCTTCAGACACTTAGAACATAGAACATAGAACAATACAGCGCAGTACAGGCCCTTCGGCCCACGATGTTGCACCGAAACAAAAGCCATCTAACCTACACTATACCATTATCATCCATATGTTTATCCAATAAACTTTTAAATGCCCTCAATGTTGGCGAGTTCACTACTGTAGCAGGTAGGGCATTCCACGGCCTCACTACTCTTTGCGTAAAGAACCTACCTCTGACCTCTGTCCTATATCTATTACCCCTCAGTTTAAAGTTATGTCCCCTCGTGCCAGCCATTTCCATCCGCGGGAGAAGGCTCTCACTGTCCACCCTATCCAGCCCCCTAATCATTTTGTATGGGTTCGTGAGCATAGGAGAATGATGGCCCAATGGTGATGGATTAGGATGTGCAGAGGCCCAGGATAATGCTCTGAGGATGTGGATTCAAATCAATTCAGTTGATAAAACTGGAATATAAAACTAGTCTCAGTAATGGTGACTTTGTGACAACTCATCTGGTTCACTAATGTTCTCCCTGGAAGGAAACCTGCCATCCTTACCTGGCCTGGCCTGGCCTACATGTGTCTCCAGACCCACAGCAATGTGGCTTGTTCTTGACTGCCCTCCGGCCTACCAAGCCACTCAGTTCAAGGGCAATTGGGGTTGGGCGATGAATGTAGGCCTTGCTCGCGGCGCTCACATCCCGTGAAAAAAATAGAAATGAAGATGAAATTTGATGTCAGGTCGCTTGAGCATAGGTGAGCTCATTTGATCGAAAGCCTGGTCAGGGCGTATCTTAAAGAAAGATGGGAAGGTAGAGTAACGCAGAGATCATACGGAGAGAGTAGATAGAGTAATGCAGAGATCGTAGGGAGGGAATTCAAGGGCATAGGGTCTGAAGATGTGCAAGAGGCCAGAGTTGGAGGAGAACAGTCTATTTTTTAATAATCTTTATTGTCACAAGTTGCCTTACATCAACACTGCAATGAAGTTACTGTGAAAATCCCCTAGTCGCCACACTCCGGCGCTTGTTCGGGTACGCAGAGTGGGAATTCAGAATGCCCAGTTCACCTAACAAGCAGGTCTTTCGGGACCTGTGGGAGGAAACCGGGGCGCCCGGAGGAAACCCACGCAGACACGGGGAGAACGTGCAGACTCCGCACAGCCAGTGACCCGAGCCGGGAATCGAACCTGGGGCCCTGGTGCGGTGAAGCAACAGTGCTATCCACTGTGTTACTGTGCCGCCCTTGTTCTCTCAGAGAGTGGTGGGCCTGGAGGACATTTCAGAGATGGGAGAGCAGCAGCCATGGAGAGTTTCTGGGCAAAGACAAGGTATTGCCAGGTCCAAAGCCAACCAATCTAATTCATATCAAATGGCATCCACATCGTAGAAGTGTGTATGGATGTATAGATATTTATGATATGTATCCTGCTTGATTTCAATGAGGTCAATGTTAATATACAAAGTTTGTCCCTACTTTGCTGGGCAGAAAAATTATATAAAAAGATAGGGGTCAGGATTCTCCATCCCGCAAGCCCTGTTTTCCTGCGCGGCGTTCCCCTGCCGGCAATGGGATACTCCGTTCCCACAGCCGGCCAATGGGGTTTCCTATTGTGGCCACTCTCACATCATCGGGAAACGCACAGGCGTGGGTGCCCTGCCGGTGAGGCGGAGGATCCCGCGACGGAGAATCCCGCAGAGGATTTACTGTGACCATTGTCTGAACAACGGTCTTCCAGAGGGTAGAAATACCAGTGGAAACGTTTAGCCTCGGGGTGTCTGGAGATGAATTTGCCTTTCTGGAAACTCTGGGCGGGATTCTCTCAGCCCGGGGCCGGGACGGAGAATCGTTGCGACCAGCACGAATCGCCCCACAACGCTGGGACGCGATTCTCCGCAGAGTGGAGAGTCGCCGCCAGTCGGGGGCCGCTCTACGCGGCCCACTCGCCGATTCTCGACCCCGGATGGGCCGAGCGGCCGCAACAAAAAACCCGAGTCCAGCCGGCGCCTTTCTAATCTGCTCTCAGCCGGCGGGACCTCAGCGTGGAAGGGTCCGGGGCGGCCTGTGGTGGAGGAGGGGGGGGGTCTGCCCCGGGGGGGGGGGGCACCGTTGTGGCCTGGCCCGGGATCGGGGCCCACCCATCGGCGGGCCGGCCTCTCGGACTGGGGGCCTCCTTTCTTCCGCGCCGGCCCCTTTAGCCCTACGCCATGTTGCGCGGGGCCGACGCGGAGAAGGGAGCCACTGCGCATACACGCGTTGGCGCCGATGCCACTGCGCATGTGCGGACCCCGCGGCGCCCAGTTGACACCAGGACCAGCCGCTGGAGTGGCGAGGGTCGCTCCAGTGCCGTGCTGCTCCCCTGTAGGGGCCAGAATTGCTGATCCTGAGGCCGTGTTGACGCCGTCGAGATACGACCACAGAATCCCGCCCTCCTTGTCCGTGACATGGCTGTTCAAATTGGAAGTTTTAATAAAAATGACCTTTATTATTGTCACAAGTAGGCTTACATTAACACTGCAATGAGGTTACTGTGAAAATCCCTCAATTATCACATTCCGGCGCCTGTTCGGATACACAGAGGGAGAATTCAGAATGTCCAATTCACCTAACAAGGACATCTGTGGACTGTAGGAGGAAACCGGAGCAGCCGGAGGAAACCCATGCAGACACGGGGAGAACGTGCAGACTTCGCACAGAGCGTGACCCAAGCCGGGAATCAAACCTGGGACCCTGGTGCTGTGAAGCAACAGTGCTAACCACTGTGCTACCATACATTTTGATATTTACAGATTTCCCATGCAGATTAAACAATATTAGTGTACCTGTTCCTAAATGGCAGCCGTGTACCCGCACCTGAGCAGGCGCCTGTCAGATTTCCATGGTATCCGCTCGGGTCTACCAGTGAGAGGTCTGAGAGGGTTGCCAACTGAAGGTAGAGGGGGGTATAAGTAGGTGATGGGATGGGGGTATCAGGAGAGGGTGGGGTGGGGGTATCAGGGGGATGGGGTGGGAGTACCAGGGGGCGATGGGGTGGGGTTATCAGGCGGCAATGGGGTGGGGTTATCAGGGGGCAATGGAGTGGGGATCTCAGTGGGGGATGGGTTGGGGGTATCAGGGGGTGATGGGGTGGGGGTATCAGGGGTTAATAGGGTGGGGTTATCAGGAGAGGATGGGTTGGGGTTATCAGGGGGTGATGGGGTGGGGTATCAGGGGGTGATGGGGTGGGGATATCAGGGGTGATGGGGTGGGGTATCAGGGGGTGATGGGGTGGGGGTTTCAGGAGATGATGGGGTGGGGGTATCAGGGGGTGATGGGGTGGCGTTATAAGGAGATGATGGGGTGGGGTATCAGGGGGTGATGGGGTGGGGTATCAGGGGGTGATGGGGTGGGGGTGTCAGTGGGGGGTGGGGTGGGATATCAGTGGGGGATGGGGTGGGGGTATCAGTGGGGGATGGGGTGGGGTATCAGTGGGGGATGGGGGTAAGGTCTCAGTGGGGGATGGGGTATCAGTGGGGGATGGGGTCTCAGTGGGGGATGGGGTCTCAGTGGGGGATGGGGTCTCAGTGGGGGATGGGGTTTCAGTGGGGGATGGGGTATCAGTGGGGGATGGGGTCTCAGTGGGGGATGGGGTCTCAGTGGGGGATGGGGTCTCAGTGGGGGATGGGGTATCAGTGGGGGATGGGGCCTCAGTGGGGGATGGGGTCTCAGTGGGGGATGGGGTACCAGTGGGGGATGGGGTATCAGTGGGGGGGTATCAGTGGGGGGTGGGGTATCAGTGGTGGGTGGGGTATCAGTCGGGGATGGGGTATCAGTGAGTGATGGGGTGGGGTATCCGTGGGGGGTGGGCTACCAGTGGGGGATGGGGTCTCAGTGGGGGATGGAGTATCAGTGGGGGATGGGGTCTCAGTGGGGGATGGGGGTGTCAGTGGGGGGGTGGGGTATCAGTGGGGGATGGGGTATCAGTGGGGGATGGGGGATGAGTTGGGGATGGGGTATCAGTTGGGGATGGGGTCTCAGTGGGGGATGGGGTCTCAGTGGGGGATGGAGTATCAGTGGGGGATGGGATATCAGTGGGGAATGGGGTATCAGTTGGGGATGGGGTCTCAGTGGGGGATGGGGTCTCAGTTGGGGATGTGGTCTCAGTGGGGGATGGGGTGGAGGGATCAGTGCGAGATGGGGTGGAGTATCAGTGGGGGTGGGGTCTCAGTGGGGGATGGGGTATCAGTGGGGGGTGGGGTATCAGTGGGGGGTGCGGTATCAGCGGGGGATGGGGTACCAGTGGGGGATGGGGTCTCAGTGGGGGATGGGGTATCAGTGGGGGATAGGGTCTCAGTGGGGGATGAGGTATCAGTGGGGGATGGGGTGGAGGTATCAGTGCAAGATGGGGATGGGGTATCAGTGGGGGATGGGGTATCAGTGGGGGGTGCGGTATCAGCGGGGGATGGGGTACCAGTGGGGGATGGGGTCTCAGTGGGGGATGGGGTATCAGTGGGGGATAGGGTCTCAGTGGGGGATGAGGTATCAGTGGGGGATGGGGTGGAGGTATCAGTGCAAGATGGGGATGGGGTATCAGTGGGGGATGGGGTATCAGTGGGGGATGGGGTATCAGTGGGGGGGTATTAGTGGGGGGTGGGGTATCAGTGGTGGGTGGGGTATCAGTGAGGGATGGGGTATCAGTGGGGCATGGGGTATCAGTGGGGGGGTGTATCAGTGGGGGGTGGGGTATCAGTGGGTGATGGGGTATCCGAGGGGGATGGGGGTTGAGTTGGGGATGGGGTGTCAGTGGGGGGGGTATCAGTGGGGGATGGGGTATCAGTGGGGGATGGGGTATCAGTGGGGGGTGGGGTATCAGTGGGGGATGGGGTATCTGTGGGGGATGGGCTATCAGTGGGGGATGGGGTCTCAGTGGGGGATGGAGTATCAGTGGGGGATGGGATCTCAGCGGTGGATGGGGTGTCAGTGGGGGATGGGGTGGAGGGATCAGTGCGAGATGGGGTGGAGTATCAGTGGGGGATGGGATCTCAGTAGGGGGTGCGGTATCAGCGGGGGATGGGGTATCTGTGGGGGATGGGGTCTCAGTGGGGTATGGGGTATCAGTGGAGGATGGTGTCTCAGTGGGGGATGGGGTATCAGTGGGGGTAGGGTCTCAGTGGGGGATGGGGTATCAGTGGGGGATGGGGTCTCAGTGGGGGATGGGCTATCAGTGGGGGATGGGGTATCAGTGGGGGTGGTGTCTCAGTGGGGGAGGGGGTATCAGTGGGGGATGGGGTCTCAGTGGGGGGTGGGGTCTCAGTGGGTGATGGGGTCTCAGTGGGGGATGGGGTCTCAGTGGGGGATGTGGTATCAGTGGGTGATGGGGTGGTGGTTTCTGCTGGATTGGGATATCAGTGGGGGATGGGGGTATCTGTGGAGTGGTGGGGTATTAGAGGGAAGTGGGGTGGGGGTATCGGTCGGGAATAGGATATTAGTGAGGGATGGGGGTATCGGTGGGGGATGGGATGGGGGTGTCAGTGGGGAGTGGGGTATCAGTGGGGGATGGGATGGGGGTGTCTGTGGGGGATGGAATGGGGTATCTGTGTGGGGTGGGGTATCAGTGGGGGATGGGATGGGGGTGTCTGTGGGGGGTGGGGTTTCAGTGGGGTGGGGGGGCATCTGGGTATTACTCTTTAACAGAAAATTTCCGAGACTTAACTGTTTCTTGTCTTTTACAAGTTGTGCAAGCCTGACTTATTTTCCAGTCTTACTCACGGTGCCATTAGAATTAGGAAAGAGAAATAATGTGAGCCTCTGAATAGACTGAACACCTTTATTGTCCAACTTAAGCCTTGGCTGGCGATCAGAGACCGTTGATTGTCGGTGAATTGTTAGTCATTACTTCATTTGTTTATGCTTTTGATAAAGAAAGAATAGGAACTGATGATTTGTATTAAACGGCACCAACTGTTTTGTTAATGACTAATGTTCAGTTAGCCAACTGACTGTGTGTTAATCATTTCTCAGCATACCTGGGAGTGGGGGTGGGGGGGGTGGGGGGGGTGGGGGTTGATCCCACAGAAACTCTGGTTCACTGTAGTCATGTACACAACTGATCACAGGCAGGCTCCTGTGAGTCATGTACCTCCTCTCCCTCCCCAGCAGCAGTGGATTGCCTATCACCTTTTGTTAAACATGGCCTTCCTTCCATTGCCACCTCCATCACACCCACGTCCTCCTCCTGGGAGATGGGAGCGGCACACTGGAAACATGCTTCCCTGATGACAATGCCTTGCCATTCTTGGCACAAGACATTTTTTGAGACTTGTTTGTTTTTCTTTATCTTCCCTCTCTCCTTGCATGCCCTCAGGTAGCTTGCTCGCATAGCTATTGTTTATGTGTGAACAATTGGCAGGTTATTTGCTCCTATTGGCGGCTTCCACACCTGGCACTTGCATCAGAGCTGGGCAGGCATCGAGAACTACATAGAGCGGCCTGGGATTTACCGTGCTTCAGACTAGCCTTCTCATCTCTATCTCATCCTGTCTGCATATCTATCTATTGCTTTCTCATTCACATGGCTAAACCTTTACCTGAGGGCAGCACGGTAGCATAGTGCTTAGCACAATGGCTTCACAGCTCCAGGGTCCCAGGTTCGATTCCCGGCTTGGGCCACTGTGCGGAGTCTGCACGTCCTCCCCGTGTCTGCGTGGGTTTCCTCCGGGCGCTCCGGTTCCTTCCTACAGTCCAAAGATGTGCAGGTTAGGTGGATTGGCCATGCTAAATTGCCCTTAGTATCCAAAATTGCTCTCAGTGTTGGGTGGGGTTGCTGGGTTATGGGGATCGGGTGGAGGTGTGGAATTGGGTTGGGTGCCCTTTCCAAGAGCCGGTGCAGACTTGATGGGCTGAATGGCCTCCTTCTGCACTGTAAATTCTATGATTCTATGATTAAACATCTCTATGTTGTTCGCCTTAACTACCCCAAGCAGTAATGAATACAACATTCTCAGCTCTCCCTGCAAGAAGATGTCAGGAATATTAGGATTGTTCGAGCCGCACATCATTACTGTGGCCGTGAAAAGAAAAAATATTTTGTTGGTAAAATATCTGAAAGAGCATGATAAACATTTCCAAGTGGCCGTCACACAAAGTGCAATAATATTCAAGTTTTCTACATACATCTTGTTGCACTCTGAGGGGCTTCAATATGGTCAAAGGCACGTTACAGACATTTCAAAATGGTCATTACAAATGGTGCAATGGTATTTAAGTTGCCTACATAGAACAAGTTGCCCACTGGGGCGCCACAATACAATTGTGATACTTGTAATAACCGCTGTGTACATTCAATGTGAGTCATACAGCCTGAGGGGTTACTATACACCCGATGGGTGGCACGGTGGTTAGCCTACAGCACTAGGGATCCAGGTTCAATTCTGACCTCGGGTGACTGTGCGGAGTTTGCACATTCGTCCCGTGTCTGCTTGGGTTTCCTCCGGCTGCTCCGGTTTCCTCCCACAGTCCAAAGATGTGCAGGTTAGGTGGATTGGCCACGCTAAATTGTCCCTTAGGGTGGGGTTGCAGGAATAGGGTGGAGGATTGAGCCTAGTAGTGTGATCTTTCCAAGGGTTGGTGCAGACTCGGTGGGCTGATGGCCTCCTTCTGTACGGTAGGGATTCTAGGATTCTATACAATTTCCAGACCCTCAGTTCACTATGGCTGTAAGGTCTTAGACAGCGACCTTCCCTCATTGACCCTCTGTGGCCCCAAGCTTTTGTGCGTCCCTCAGCACGAAGCCCTGGACTTTGGAACGTGCCAGACCGCAACACCCGGCCAGGGACAATTCATTGGACTACAAAATCAACAAGTGTCGGGCGGACCAAAAAGTGCCCTTCACAGAGTCAGTGATCCTCCAGCAGCAGCTGCCGTTTGTCTCGGTGTGCATCCCCGGGTACAGCACGCAGAGCACAGGGTCCTGCGTCACGGAGCAGCTCGGGGTGAAAACGCCTAATTTCTCTCCAGATCGTCTTTGCAAAGGCCGCAGATTCCAGAAATGGGACCTCTTGCCTTGAGCTGCATGGCTCTGCTGCTCTTTGGCTCGGTTTGTGCTGCCGATGGGGCAGCGCGAGACATATTTCTGAGCAACTGTCCATTCTTCACCCACTTGCAGCCGAACCGGACGTCCTTCGACTGAAGTTCCCTCATAACTGCTCTGCGGTTAGATGGCAAAATGCAGCGTGGGAGCTTCTGTGTCAGTGAAAAATTGCAGGCGGAGCAAGTGGATGCAATCTTCGTGTCACTCAGTAAGCAGCAGGGTGCTGCACACTGATGAAGGGTCACGCATGTAATTAATAAGTTCAGGAAACAAGGTCAGAGACAGCCCTCTACTGGTGGGTGATTTGTATTGTATGATTTTGTTTTAGAACATACAGTACAGAAAGAGGCCATTTGGCCCATCGCGTCTGCACCGACCCACTTAAGCCCTCACTTCCACCCTATCCCCGTAACCCAATAACCCCTCCTATCTTTTTTGGACACTAAGGGCAATTTAGCACGGCCAAGCCACCTAACCTGCGCATCTTTGGACTGTGGGAGGAAACCGGAGCACCCGGAGGAAACCCACGCAGACACGGGGAGAACGTGCAGACTCCGCACAGACAGTGACCCAGCGGGGAAGCGAACCTGGCGCTGTGAAGCCACAGTGCTAGCCACTTGTGCTACAGCGCTGCCCACGTATCGATATCTTCTTTTTATGGCAGTCCCTTGGGATCGAGAATGACTCCCTTCCACTCTAGCTCGATGGGATCTGAAATGGTCGGTCAGCCCAATGCAGGAGCTGCAGATGCTGCCACGTGAAGGGTAGGTTGAAGAATTGGGTAGATGAGTGTTGTGAGGTCCGCGTGCTCCCCTCTGATGTCTCGATGTTTGTCTCAGCGCCTTACTGACCAAGTGTGCTCGGTGCCTTTGCCCGGATTTGCCTTTTCCCATTTTGTTCGGTCGCAAGCCAGGGTCTCACATGAGGCAGCGCGAAGGGTTTGGCCTCTTTGGGGATGCTGTGAGGACATCCCCAAAGCGTTTCCACTGTCCTCCTGGGCGTCTCCTGCTGCTACCTAGTCCCGTGTAGCGTCTCTGTGGGCGTCTGGTGTGTCAGACGTACAAACAACATGTCCTGCCCAGAAGAGCTGTGTGTCACTGATTAGCGCCTCGAGCATCGATCACATAACAAAACACTGCCATCTACAGTCTTCTCAGAAAGTTACGGGTGCTGTCCATTTGAAAAACGGGGTCACCAATTTACAACGATCTAACTATGTTAAGCAAATATATGGGGTTGGATTCTCCGATTTGAAGACTAAGGGATGGCGCCGGCGTGGTAACAGTGGCGTTTTACGTCAGGAAAAACGGCGCAACATAGAACATGGAACATAGAACAATACAGCGCAGTACAGGCCCTTCGGCCCACGATGTTGCACCAAAACAAAAGCCATCTAACCTACACTATGCCATTATCATCCATATGTTTATCCAATAAACTTTTAAATGCCCTCAATGTTGGCGAGTTCACTACTGTAGCAGGTAGGGCATTCCACGGCCTCACTACTCTTTGCGTAAAGAACCTACCTCTGACCTCTGTCCTATATCTATTACCCCTCAGTTTAAAGTTATGTCCCCTCGTGCCAGCCATATCCATCCGCGGGAGAAGGCTCTCACTGTCCACCCTATCCAACACCCTGATCATTTTGTATGCCTCTATTAAGTCTCCTCTTAACCTTATTCTCTCCAACGAAAACAACCTCAAGTCCATCAGCCTTTCCTCATAAGATTTTCCCTCCATACCAGGCAACATCCTGGTAAATCTCCTCTGCACCCGCTCCAAAGCCTCCACGTCCTTCCTATAATGCGGTGACCAGAACTGTACGCAATACTCCAAATGCGGCTGTACCAGAGTTCTGTACAGCTGCAACATGACCTCCCGACTCCGGAACTCAATCCCTCTACCAATAAAGGCCAACACTCCATAGGCCTTCTTCACAACCCTATCAACCTGGGTGGCAACTTTCAGGGATCTATGTACATGGACACCTAGATCCCTCTGCTCATCCACACTTTCAAGAACTTTACCATTAGCCAAATATTCCGCATTCCTGTTATTCCTTCCAAAGTGAATCACCTCACACTTCTCTACATTAAACTCCATTTGCCACCTCTCAGCCCAGCTCTGCAGCTTATCTATATCCCTCTGTAACCTGCTACATCCTTCCACACTATCGACAACACCACCGACTTTAGTATCGTCTGCAAATTTACTCACCCACCCTTCTGCGCCTTCCTCTAGGTCATTGATAAAAATGACAAACAGCAACGGCCCCAGAACAGATCCTTGTGGTACTCCACTTGTGACTGTACTCCATTCTGAACATTTCCCATCAACCACCACCCTCTGTCTTCTTTCAGCTAGCCAATTTCTGATCCACATCTCTAAATCACCCTCAATCCCCAGCCTCCGTATTTTCTGCAATAGCCTACCGTGGGAAACCTTATCAAACGCTTTGCTGAAATCCATATACACCACATCAACTGCTCTACCCTCATCTACCTGTTCAGTCACCTTCTCAAAGAACTCAATAAGGTTTGTGAGGCATGACCTACCCTTCACAAAGCCATGCTGACTATCCCTGATCATATTATTCCTATCTAGATGATTATAAATCTTGTCTCTTATAATCCCCTCCAAGACTTTACCCACTACAGACGTGAGGCTCACCGGTCTATAGTTGCTGGGGTTGTCTCTGCTCCCCTTTTTGAACAAAGAGACCACATTTGCTATCCTCCAGTCCTCTGGCACTATTCCTGTAGCCAATGATGACATAAAAATCAAAGCCAAAGGTCCAGCAATCTCTTCCCTGGCCTCCCAGAGAATCCTAGGATAAATCCCATCAGGTCCCGGGGACTTATCTATTTTCAGCCTGTCCAGAATTGCCAACACCTCTTCCCTACGTACCTCAATGCCATCTATTCTATTAGCCTGGGGCTCAGCATTCTCCTCCACAACATTATCTTTTTCCTGAGTGAATACTGACGAAAAATATTCATTTTTCATTCAGCAACAGCTGCACCAATCCTCCGTCCGGTGTGGGGCTAGCAGGCACGCAGCATATAGCCCCCGGCTTTATCGGCAGATACGGCCGGAAAATGTCCGGGTCCATGGCCGCGCATGCGCAAGGCAGCAGCCGGCCGCGGACCCGGCCTGCCACAGACTGTCCCCCAGTAACCCCCCTTGCCACCCCCGGATCACCCCCCACCACTGCCCCCAGCCCCTGCCAAAGCCCGCCCCGCAAGCGGATCGGCTCCCCCCGACTGGACTCAGTCAGCAGCCGCTACGCGGGGTCCACAAAAAAACAAGACCACGAGTGACCGACGCCGACGAGAACTTGGCCCATCGGCGGCGGAGCATCAAGGGAGAGCCTCAGGTGATGTCCTGAGACCATCCATACGGCATGCAGCGTACTCCCCAAGTACACCGTTTTTGAGGGGGCGAAGCATCGCAAAAGCGTCACTGCCCCGTTTTCGGCGCAAATGGGGATTCCCCGGCCGATTGCCGAACGTGATTTTGGCGTCGGCCATCCGAGAATCCCGCCCCAGGAGCCCATTGTAATCGGTTAACCCCACTGATTGCATCGAGCATCAAAATATTGTGTGGTATTCATAACGTCTATTAATGGCTTGACGTTCCCTGTATAAATGCTACCTTTGCCATTGGTTCAGCCTTCTGCTGAAGTGTTTTTTGGTGTGGCAGCTCGCACAGGCGTTTGTGGCCGTTTTACTCTGCACACACGGTATTCTGCCATTTTCTGCCTCCCTGGAGTTTCTTCCGGGTTTCATTGTTTTGATTCACATGGGCTGAAATTATTTCACTTCACATACACAAACAGTAGCTGTTGTCAGAAATTTAAAAAAACCTGCGCAACTGCTTGAGACTGGACGGCGACCATGTCTGTCCCCGAGGTTGTGCTGAGCCAACTCGCAAAGTGAGAAGCTCGGGTTATATTGCCTTCATACCAGCATACAGCAGTCAGACAGCGGTATGTCTAAACAAAATGGAACTGAGTCATTGGGCACAGTTCTTTCCACTTTCCTTCTGAGAGTTGATAATATTTTAGTATTGAGGTTTTCTCATTGAAGAAATGTCAAACCAAGCTATAAGTAGATCCGGCCCAGTACAGTTTGATTGTGTACAATGGGGGGCGGCACGGTAGCACAGTGGTTAGCACTGTTGCTTCACAGCCCCAGGGTCCCAGGTTCGATTCCCTGCTTGGGTCACTGCCTGTGCGGAGTCTGCACGTTCTCCCCGTGTCTGCGTGGGTTTCCTCCGGGCGCTCCGGTTTCCTCCCACAAGTCCCGAATGACATGTTTCTTTGGTGAATTGGACATTTGGAATTCTCCCTCCGTGTACCCGAACAGGTGTACCCGAATGTGGCGACGAGGGGATTTTCACAGCAACTTCATTGCAGTGTTAATGTAACCTTACTTGTGACACTAATAAAGATTATTATTAATAGTTGCAGCACAAAAGGAGACCATTTGGCCCATCATCCCGATTCTGGCTCTCTGCAAGAGCAACTTAGCCACAGTCACATCCCCAACTTTTTTAGCCCTGTAATGGTTATCCCGTCCGAAAATGATCCAATTCCATTTTGAAGGCCACAATTGAGTTGGCCTCCACCATATTCTCAGGCAGTCCACTCCAGATCCTAACCTTTCACTGCATTAAAAGGTTTTCCCTCAAGTTGCTTTTGTCTCCATTCACCTTGAATTGGTGACGTCTGGTTCTTAACCCTCCTACCTGTGGGGACAGCCTCTCCCCGTTCCCTCCACATGGGTCTCACATGATCGACCTCTCCATCTCAAGCATCTCCATCAAATCTCTTTCCAACTTTCTCTTCTCCAAGGAGATCAACACACAGCTTCGCCGATCTACCCAGGTAAATGAAGCCACTCATCTGTAGAATCATTGTTGTAATATTAGTCAGGAAACAAAAGTGTTTCAGTAAAAGCAAAATACTGGCAATCTGAAACCAAAGCAGAAAATGCTGGGCAAACTCAGCACGTCTGGCAGGATCTGTGGAGGGGGAAACAGAGGCCCAGATTCACCGCCCGTCCACGCGGGCGGGATTCTCCGGTCTCGCTCAGCGCCAAATTCTCCGTTCTCATTGGCCGGGATGGCGGGGCGAACTCGGATCGGAGAATCCCGGCCGGAATTAACGTTTCAAGTCCATGTGACCCTTCTACAGAACCGCAAAAGCTTTTCTGTCGTATTCTTGTGTGTTTTTTTTTTAAGGTGAAAGCAGATAGTGAGCACTCTCCTGAGAGTTACAAAGAATGACATATTCTTCTTGCAGTTTCCCAACACCATTCGAACGAAACAGCTGAAGTCCATTCCCACTGAGGACAGGGCTCAGGTCTGATAACATTGAGAAAATCCGCGTTGTGGGACCATCAGTGGTGAACTGCAAGCTGCAGGAGTTCACTCGTACCGAGGGAAGCTGGGACACAATGAACTAAATTGGCAGAATTACTTTCATGAGCTTTAATTTTGATCTTTGCGAACGTAAGTGGGCTCGGTTTTGAGAGAGAACAGCCTCATTTCCGACTTTTGCTCTTCTGGTTATTGGGCAAAAAAAGTGAAACCGAGTTGGGTCAGAAATGTCAAATAGCAATCCCAGTCATCCATTTCTCCTTATTTGGCAACATAGATTTACAATCACGAGCACAGTGGTTAGCACTGTTGCTTCACAGCGCCAAGGTCCCAGGTTCGATTCCCGGCTTGGGTCACTGTCTATGCAGAATATGCACGTTCTCCCTGTGGGTTTCCTCCGGGTGCTCCGGTTTCCTCGCCCAAATCCCGAAAGACGTGCTGTTCGGTGAATTGGACATTCTGGATTCTTCCTCAGTGTGCCCGAACAGGTGCCGGAGTGTGGCGACTAGTGTGTGCTTTTCACAGTAACTTAATTGCAGTGTTATGTAAACCTACTTGTGACAACAATAAAGATTATTATTAAAATCAATGATGAAATGTTTTAATCTAATCATTCCTATTGCCACCAAATACACCACATGACAAATATTAGGCAGGATGTACAGAAAGACATATGTAGATCCTGATGTTTATCGTTCAGTTGGAGATTTATTATTAATGAATTCATAATGATATTTGCCATAATGGTATAAGAGTAGAAACCTGTCTAAAAGTAGCAAGCTGTTGCTAACAAAAGAGTTTTGGAGGCATCTTTTCCTTTACCCAATTCCCTTTTCCCAGTCTTTCTGCAGCTGAAATTTTATCTTTCCAGTTCTTGCTTTGTTTTCCTGTACAGCAATGGAAGTTAAGAGGCAGTCATGGATGCAGGGCCTTCCCAGAATTCATTGCGATGATGAAACGCCTGTATTAAAAGTACAGTGCCAGTACAGTTCCAATAAAAAGATTTCTCTATTGATCAGAATGCTGTGATAGCTGTCCAACTCCACAGCAAAATCTTAACTTCTTTTGTGATACACTATTACTGACGTACTAGAAATGCTGGGTTTTGTTGCTACAGACCAAAGTCGAGAGAGAGAGAGAGAGAGAGAGCGATAACTCTATTGGCCAAGGCTCAGTCAGAATGCTGTGGCTTCGAATCACACTCCAAGAGCTGAACACAAAAACCGAGGCTGAGACCCCAACCCAATATTAAGGCAATGCTGAACTATCAGGGGGTGGGGGGTGGGAGGGGTGAGAGGGGGGTGGGTGCAGTCTTTTGGATCAGGTGTTAGCCCAAGGCCCAGTCTGCTCAGGTGGATCAAAAGGTCCCATGTCGTTTTTTACAGAAAGAGCAGGGGATTTATCCCTTGCGTTCTGGTCAATATTCCGAGCACAATAAGCATCATAAAAACTCATGACCACATTGTTGTTTATGGGAGCTTGCTGTGCACTAACTAGTTGATATGTTTCCTACATTGGTTTTGAGAGAACAGCCAGTTTTTGACTTTTGTTCTTCGTGCATTGGAAAAAATGAGAAATTGAGGCGGGATGAAAATGCTGAATAAAATCCTAATCATTTTATTCTCCTTATCCGGCAACATAGATTTAAAATCAATGATGGAATGTTTCAAACTAATCATTTCTATTGCGACCAAGTACATTGCACATAAAATATTAGGCAAAAGGATACCTTCTTTTGTAACACACGGTTACTGAGCAGGAGAAATGTTGGGTTTTGCGGCCAATGAGAAGGTAGAGAAAGGCATATATCGGGCGTGATCTAACTAAACTACAATAGAGTTCTGGCGGGTTTGCGAACTAATGCCACTACTTTTTTTTTGTCCCACTCGAGGCTGCACTCAGTGTCATTTCCTGTTCTGGCGGGCAGAAGGCTTCAGTGCAGGAGGTTATCGGGACCCCATTTTTAAAAAGCGTCCTGGGCCGGGATTCTCCCCTATCCGGCGGGGCGTGGGGTCCCAGCGGGATGGAGTGGCGGGAGTCTCTTCCGCGTCGTCCATGGTGAAGGCTGTGGCCGAGGCGGAGGGAAAAGAGTGCCCCCACGGCACAGGCCCGCCCGCAGATCGGTGGGCCCCGATCGCGGGCCAGGCCACCGTGGGGGCACCCCCCGGGGCCAGATCGCCCTCGACTCCTCCGGAACCCCTGAGCCCGCCCGCGCCGCCTGGTCCCGCCGGTAAGAGAGGTGGTCTGATTCTCGCCGATGGGACCGGCATTCCAGCAGCGGACTACGGCCCATCGCGGGCCAGAGAATCGCCGGGAGGGGGGCGTTCTCGCCGACCGGCGCAGCGTGATTCCCGCCCCAGCCGAAAATCCGGTGCCGGAGAATCCGGCAACCGGCGGGGGCGGGATTCACGCCAGCCCCCGGCGATCCTGCGACCCGGCGGGGGGGTCGGAGTATCCCGCCCCAGATCTCTCGCCCCACCGATGCATGCCCTCGGACCCCCCACCCCCGCCAACGCCCCAACTCATCTATAAGGGGATCATTGACCAACCCCTCAGCCCACCTCACACAGGCAGGGCATCTCCGGGCCCGATTCTGGTGCTGGGAAAATGCCATCCTGGCACCATGTCAGTGCCCCTCCCAGGCCAGCAGTGGCACCTAGGCACACTGGCAGCGCCAGGCTGGCACCTAGGTTGCACTGCCACGGTTTTAGGGTGACAATGCCAACATGCCTAGGTGGCACCAACAGTGCCAGAGTGGTACCCTGCCTGACGGCCAATGGCCCGCAGGCCTCCGATCGCCTGGGAGAACCCCCCCAGGTCCGGTTCCCTCCATTTGTGGGCACCAATGCTAAATGACGCCCGCCTCAAGTCTCCTCAGAGATGCCATGTGGCCAATAGATCCATCATCAGCGCGGCTAAGCAACGCTTCCCACCTCCACACTATTCCCAGACCCAACTCATCCACAGGGACCAAGATGTAGCAAGTTAAATCAACGTTTCAAAAGAAACAATAAACAAGGCTTGCATTTGTGTAGCACCTTTAACGACCACAGGACTTCACCGAGTGATTCATAGCCAATTAAGTACTCTTAAAGTTTAGCCTCAGCTGAGACGCGAGGAAATGTGGTGGCCAATTTGTGCACAGCAAGCTCCCACAGACAGCAACGTGATAATGACCTGATACTGTTGCGATGTTGATTGAGAGAATAACATTGACAAGAACGCTGGGGATCACTACAGTGTTCTTCTTAGATTTTTAAAAAATTCAGTGCAATGGTGCGAGGACAGCATGCATCACCCATTCTAAACTGAGCCAGTGAAAGTGGTGGTAAGCTGCCTTCTTGAACCGCTGCAGTCCATGTGGTGTAGGTACACCCACAGTGCTGTTAGGGAGGGAGTTCCAGGGTTTTGACCCCGCGACAGTGGAGAAAAGGGGATATATTTCCAAGTCAAGATGGTGTGCGGCTTAGAGGGGAACCTACAGGTGGTGGTGTCCCCATGATATCTGCTGTCCTTGTCCCTTGACATGGTTGAGACTACTTACTTGGAAGGTGTCGCCGAAGGAGACTTGGCGAGTTGCGAAAGTGCACCTTGTGGAGGGTGCACACTGCTGCCACTGTGTGCCAGTGGTGGAGGAAGTGAACGATTATAGTGGTGAACAGGGTGCCAAACAAGCAGACTGCTTTGTCCTGGATGGTGCCAGCTTCTTCAGTGCTTTTGTAGCTGCACTCAGCCAGGCATTTGGAGAATATTCCACCACACTCCTGACTTGTGGGGCGGGATTCTGCCGTAATCGGCGGGGCCGGCAACTCCGGCGGGACGGAGTGGCGTGAACCACTCCGGTGTCGGGCCGCCCCAAAGGTGCAGAATCCTCCGCACCTTCAGAGGCTAGGCCGGCCCCGGAGTGATTTGCGCCCCGCCGGCCGGCGGGAAAGGGGCTTGGCGCCACGCCAACCGGCACCGACGGGCCTCCGCCAGCAGGCACGAGTTGGCGCATGCCCGCGCCGCCAGGTCCCGCCGGTAAGGACCCACTCCAATTTACGCCGGCAGGACTGGAAAAAAACGGGCGGGACTTCGGCCCATCGTGGGCCCGAGAATTAGGGCAGCCCCGGGGCCCATTGAGTCGCGCCGGACCCCGCCATTCTCCGAGGCGGGCGGCGCGACTCACGCCAGGCGGATGTTTGGGGGGCCGGAGAATTTGGAGGACGGTGGGGACGGGATGCGCGCCGACCCCCGGCGGTTCTCCGACCCGGCGGGGGGTCAGAGAATCCCGTCTGTGCTTTGTCGGTGGCAGACAAGCTATGAGGAATCGGGAGGTGGGTTTCTCGCTGTAAAGCCCCAGCCTTTGACTTGCTCTTCTGGCCACTGTATTTATCGACAGGTCTAGTTAGGATTCTGGTCATTGGTAATCGCGAGGATGTTGATGGTGTGATGGGCAGACATGTCCTCAGTCTAACATCTCATCCGGGAGACAGCACCTCCATCAGTTCTTCCACTGGAGAGTCAGCTCTTAGATTTTTGTGTTCAGGACCGGGGGCGAAATTCTCCGGTATCGGCGCGATGTCCGCCGACTGGCGCCCAAAACGGCGCAAATCAGTCGGGCATCGCGCCGCCCCAAAGGTGCGGAATGCTCTGCATCTTGGGGGGCCGAGCCCCAACCTTAAGGGGCTAGGCCCGCGCTGGACTAATTTCCGCCCCGCCAGCTGGCGGAAAAGGCCTTTGGTGCCCCGCCAGCTGGCACGGAAATGACATCTCCGGGCGGCGCATGCGCAGGAGCGTCAGCGGCCGCTGACGGCATTCCCGCGCATGCGCAGTGGAGGGAGTCTCTTCCGCCTCCGCCATGGTGGAGACCGTGGCGATGGCGGAAGGAAAAGAGTGCCCCCACGGCACAGGCCCACCCGCGGATCGGTGGGCCCCGATCGCGGGCCAGGCCACCGTGGGGGCACCCCCCTGGCCCAGATCACCTCCCAGGACCCCGGAGCCCGCCTGCGCCGCCTTGTCCCGCCGGTAAGGTAGGTGGTTTAATCTACGCCGGCGGGACAGGCATTTTAGCAGCAGGACTTCGGCCCATTCGGGCCGGAGAATCGCGGGGGGGGGGGGGGGGGGCGCCAACCGGCGTGGCGCGATTCCCGTCCCCGCCGAATATCCGGTGCCGGAGAATTCGGCAACCGGTGGGGACGGGATTCACGCCAGCCCCCGGCGATTCTCCGACCCGGCGGGGGGGTCGGAGAATCTCGCCCCTGGAGTGGGATAGTCCCATATTGTTCACTGCACACCCGCCGCCATTGCCAAGAAACCTCAACATACCAATCGCAAAATACTGCCGATTCTGGGATGTGAACAAGAACAGACATTGCTGTAAAAACTCAATGGGTATGGCAGCATCTGGAGGGAGAGAAAACAGAGTTAATATCTCAAGGCCTGAGGATCCTTCTTCAGAACAAAAGGTGGAATAGGTGGAACAGTGATTAGTGGGAGCTGGGAGAGACCGCAACAAATATGCAGCAAACCTCAGAACAAGTTACAGATGGCCCGGTGGGGGAGGGGGAGAGCGGATTTGTGCACAGGAACAAAAAACAAAATCAATGGGCGGGATTCTCTGGACCTGAGGGTAAGTATTGACACCGTCGTAAACGCTGTTGTGTTTCCCGACGGCGTCAACATGGCCTCAGGATCAGCAATTCTGGCCCCTACAGGGGGCCAGCACGGCACTGGAGCGACACACGCCGCTCCAGCTGCTGATCCCGGCGTCAACTGGGCGGCGCGGAGTCCGCACATGCGCAGTAGCACCGGCGGCGAAACACGCATGCGCAGTGGCTCCCTTCTCCACGCCGGCCCAGACGCAACATGGCGCAGGGCTACATGGGCCGGAGCGGAAGAAAGGAGGCCCCCAGCCCGAGAGGCCGACCCGCCGATGGGTGGGCCCCAATCGCGGGCTAGGCCACAGCAGAGCCCCCCGCGCCCCCCCCCCCCTCCCCCCGGGGTCGGGCCCCCCTCCTCCCCCACAGGACACCACCGGACCCTTCCAAGTCGAGGTCGCACCGGGTAACACCAGGTTAGAACGGCGCCGGCGGGACTCGGGTTTTTTGGTATGGCCGCTCGGCCCATCCCGGGCGGAGAATCGCGTCCCAGCGTCGGGGCAGCGTGGCGCGATTCTCCGGCCTGGCTCAGGGCTGAGAGAATCCCGCCTAATGTTTGGGATATTTTTTAAAAAGGGTGAAGATGGAGGAGGAAGGTCACAGTCTAATGGTGTTTAACTCAATGATGAGTCCTGAGGGCTGCAATGATCCTAATCGGAAGATGAGGTGCTGTTCCTCTAGTCTGCACTGGGCTTCACTGGAACATTGCAGCAGGCCAAAGACGGGCATGTGGGCAAGAGATCGAAATTCTGAGTTGAAGTGGCAAGCAACAGGAAGGTCGGGGTCATGCTTGCGGAGGGAGCGAAGGTGTTTTGCAAAAGCAGGTCACCCGGCCTGATTTAGTCTCCCAATGTAGAGGACACCTCATTGAAAACAGCGAGTATAGTAGACTTAATATACCAATGCTCCCTGTCAACAAGCGTCATATAATCTGTGGGAAGTGCACCCATCTCCAGCTCCTCAGAAACCGCGTTAGGGAACTGGAGCTGGAGCTGGATGAACTTCGGATCATTCGGGAGGCAGAGGTGGTCATAGATAGAAGCTTCAGAGATGTAATTACTCCGAAGAATAAAGATAGATGGGTGACGGTGAGAGGGGCTGGGAGGAAGCAGTCAGTACAGGGATCCCCTGTGGTCGTTCCCCTTAGTAACAAGTATACCACTTTGGATACTGTTGGGGGGGGGGGGCTTACCAGGGGTAAGCCATGGGGTACAGGCCTCTGGCACAGCGTCTGTCCCTGTTGCTCAGGAGGGAAGGGGGGAGAGGAGTAGAGCATTAATCATTGGAGACTCCATAGCTAGGGGGATAGATAGGAGATTCTGTGGGAATGAGAGAGACTCGCGGTTGGTGTGTTGCCTCCCAGGTGCCAGGCTGCGTGATGTCTCGGAGCGTGTTTTTGGGATCCTTAAGGGGGAGGGGGAGCAGCCCCAAGTCATGGTCCACATAGGTACCAACGACATAGGTAGGAAAAGGGATAGGGATGTAAGGCAGGAATTCAGGGAGCTAGGGTGGAAACTAAGATCTAGGACAAACAGAGCTATTATCTCTGGGTTGTTACCCGTGACACGTGATAGCGAGACGAGGAATAGGGAGAGGGAGGAGTTGAACACATGGCTACAGGGATGGTGCAGGAGGGAGGGTTTCAGATTTCTGGATAATTGGGGCTCATTCTGGGGTCGGTGGGATCTCTACAAACGGGATGGTCTACACCTGGACCAGATGGGTACCAATATCCTGGGGGGGGGGGGGAATTTGCTAATGCTCTTCGGTGGGGTTTAAACTAGTTCAGCAGGGGCTTGGGAACCTGAATTGGAGCTCCAGTATACAGGAGGTTGAGAGTAGTGAAGTCATGAGTAAGGTTTCAAAGTTGCAGGAGTGTACTGGCAGGCAGGAAGGTGGTTTAAAGTGTGTCTTCTTCAATGCCAGGAGCATCCGGAATAAGGTGGGTGAACTTGCGGCATGGGTTGGTACCTGGGACTTTGGTGTTGTGGCCATTTCGGAGACATGGATAGAGCAGGGACAGGAATGGTTGTTGCAGGTGCCGGGGTTTAGATATTTCAGTAAGCTCAGGGAAGGTGGTAAAAGAGAGGGAGGGGTGGCATTGTTAGTCAAGGACAGTATTACGGTGGCAGAAAGGACGTTTGATGAGGACTCGTCTACTGAGGTAGTATGGGCTGAGGTTAGAAACAGGAAAGAAGAGGTCACCCTGTTAGGGGTTTTCTATAGGCCTCCGAAAAGTTCCAGAGATGTAGAGGAAAGGATTGCAAAGATGATTCTGGATAGGAGCGAAAGCAACAGGGTAGTTGTTATGGGGGACCTTAACTTCCCAAATATTGACTGGAAACGCTATAGTTTGAGTACTTTAGATGGGTCCGTTTTTGTCCAATGTGTGCAGGAGTGTTTCCTGACACAGTATGTAGATGGGCCAACGAGAGGCGAGGTCATATTGGATTTGGTACTGGGTAATGAACCAGGTCAGGTGTTAGATTTGGAGGTGGGTGAGCACTTTGGTGATAGTGACCACAATTCGATTACGTTTACTTTAGTGATGGAAAGGGATAGGTATATACCGCAGGGCAAGAGTTATATCTGGGGGAAAGGCAATTATGATGCGATGAGGCAAGACTTAGCATGCATCGGATGGAGAGGAAAACTGCAGGGAATGGGCACAATGGAAATGTGGAGCTTGTTCAAGGAACAGCTACTGCGTGTCCTTGATAAGTATGTATCTGTCAGGCAGGGAGGAAGTGGTCGAGCAAGGGAACCGTGGTTTACTAAAGCAGTCGAAACACTTGTCAAGAGGAAGAAGGAGGCTTATGTAAAGATGAGACATGAAGGTTCAGTTACGGCGCTCGAGAGTTACAAGTTAGCTAGGAAGGACCTAAAGAGAGAGCTAAGAAGACCCAGGAGGGGACATGAGAAGTCTTTGGCAGGTAGGATCAAGGATAACCCTAAAGCTTTCTATAGATATGTCAGGAATAAACGAATGAATAGGGTAAGAGTAGGGCCAGTCAAGGACAGTCGTGGGAAGTTGTGCTTGGAGTCCGAGGAGATAGGAGAGGTGCGAAATGAATATCTTTCGTCAGTATTCACACAGGAAAAAGACAATGTTGTCGAGGTGAATACTGAGATTCAGGCTACTAGACTAGAAGGGCTTGAGGTTCATAAGGAGGAGGTGTTAGCAATTCTGGAAAGTGTGAAAAAAGATAAGTCCCCTGGGCCGAATGGGATTTATCCGAGGATTCTCTGGGAAGCTAGGGAGGAGATTGCTGAGCCTTTGGCTTTGATCTTTAAGTCATCTTTGTCTACGGGAATAGTGCCAGAAGACTGGAGGATAGCAAATGTTGTCCCCTTGTTCAAGAAGGGGAGTAGAGACAACCCCGGTAACTATAGACCAGTGAGCCTTACTTCTGTTGTGGGCAAAATCTTGGAAAGGTTTATAAGAGATAGGATGTATAATCATCTGGAAAGGAATACTTTGATTAGAGATAGTCAACACGGTTTTGTGAAGGGTAGGTCGTGCCTCACAAACCTTATTGAGTTCTTTGAGAAGGTGACCAAACAGGTGGATGAGGGTAAAGCAGTTGATGTGGTGTATATTGATTTTAGTAAAGTGTTTGATAAGGTTCCCCACGGTTGGCTACTGCAGAAAATACGGAGGCATTTCAGGGTGATTTAGCAGTTTTAAATCAGAAATTGGCTAGCTGGAAGAAGACAAAGGGTGGTGGTTGATGGGAAATGTTCAGACTGGAGTCCAGTTACTAGTGGTGTACCACAAGGATCTGTTTTGGGGCCACTGCTGTTTGTCATTTTTATAAATGACTTGGAGGAGGGCGTAGAAGGATGGGTGAGTAAATTTGCAGGTGGCACTAAAGTCGGTGGAGTTGTGGACAGTGCGGAAGAATGTTACAAGTTACAGAGAGACATAGATAAGCTGCAGCGCTGGGCTGAGAGGTGGCAAATGGAGTTTAATGCAGAAAAGTGTGAGGTGATTCATTTTGGAAGGAATAACAGTAAGACAGAGTACTGGGCTAATGGTAAGATTCTTGGCAGTGTGGATGAGCAGAGAGATCTCGGTGTTCATGTACATAGATCTCTGAAAGTTGCCACCCAGGTTGAGAGGGTTGTTAAGAAGGCGTATAGTGTGTTAGCTTTTATTGGTAGAGGGATTGAGTTTCGGAGCCATGAGATCATGTTGCAGCTGTACAAATCTCTGGTGCGGCCGCATTTGGAGTATTGCGTGCAGTTCTGGTCGCCGCATTATAGGAAGGATGTGGAAGCATTGGAAAGGGTGCAGAGAAGATTTACCAGAATGTTGCCTGGTATGAAGGGAAGATCTTATGAGGAAAGGCTGAGGGACTTGAGGCTGTTTTCGTTAGAGAGAAGAAGGTTAAGAAGTGACTTAATTGAGGCATACAGGGTGATCAGAGGATTGGATAGGGTGGACAGTGAGAGCCTTTTTCCTCGGATGGTGATGTCTAGCACGAGGGGACATAGCTTTAAATTGAGGGGAGATAGATATAAGACAGGTGTGAGAGGTTGGTTCTTTTCTCAGAGAGTAGTAAGGGCGTGGAATGCCCTGCCTGCAACAGTAGTGGACTCGCCAACACTAAGGGCATTCAAATGGTCATTGGATAGACATATGGACGATAAGGGAATAGTATAGATGGGCTTCAGAGTGGTTTCACAGGTCGGCGCAACATCGAGGGCCGAAGGGCCTGGACTGCGCTGTAATGTTCTATGTTCTATGTTCTACAATGATATCATAGATATCAACCTGCATTTTCGAGAGCTCAATATCAACTGATTATTAAGCCTAGCAGGTGGCTAAGCTGTTAAACATTAAACACATGGGAGAGCACCTGAAGAATGCCCAGTTGAATGAGACACTGGAGGGCGACCAACATTGCTGGAACAAACCTCCCGCAAGGCAGCAGGGGAAGAAACCAATGGGAAATTGCAACGTTTTGAGAAATTCCTCTAAAGCGCACAACCGCAAAGTCTTAAAAAGTGCAAACAAAGAGTCTGCCTCTCCGAACAATACGATTCTCCAAGAGCTGGACAGTATCATCTCAGTTCTGTTGACTCTTTATTTAGTTATTGTTTTAATTTAAATAATAAAATTCCAATTAAGGGGCAATTACGCGTGGCCAATCCACCTACCCTGCACATCTTTGGGTTGTGGGGGGGTGGGACCCAGGCAGACACGGGGAGAATGTGCAAACTCCACACAGACATTAACCCAGGCGTTTTACTTATCAACCCGTAAACACGTATGTGTGTGCAGGGCACCATCATTTTGCTTGCATTTCGGTCTGATGGTGAAAATTCTTTTCCTGCTCTTCTTTCACTTCATTTAAAAAAAACATCTTTTTTTAGTGTACCCAATTAATTTTCTCCAATTAAGGGGCAAATTAGAGTGTTCAATCCACCTACCCTGCACATCTCTGGGTTGTGGGGGCGAAACCCACGCAAACACGGGGAGAATGTGCAAACTCCACACGGACAGTGACCCAGAGCCGGGATCGAACCTGGGACCTCGGCGCCGTGAGGCAGCAGGGCTAATCCACTGCGCCACCGTGCTGCACTTTTCACTTCTGTAGCCATCTGGGATGGCCACGTCCCGATTACAAAATGGACACTTGCAAAGAATGCAGGGCAAATTGGACAATGCTAAGAAACAAACAGGTGCAAGCTCTGTCTGTTGATTAGAACCTTAAACTCTCAGACAGGAAATGAAATGAAATGAAAATCGCTTATTGTCACAAGTAGGCTTCAAATGAAGTTACTGTGACATGCCCCTAGTCGCCACATTCCAGCGCCTGTTCGGGGAGGCTGTTACTGGAATCGAACCGTGCTGCTGGCCTGCCTTGGTCTGCTTTCAAAGCCAGACAGAAACTACCAAATGATTTACATACTAATGAGCCATGTCCGGGGACAAAAGGGAAACATTTAGATACACAATGTTAGGACAGACTCCCCAGCGCCAGAAGAAGCTAAGACAAAGCAGACTGACAGTCACCAGGACACGCCCAGCAATCAGGGAACCACCCCTCTATTGGAGGAAAATCGATACAGATGATTGGGAAAGACCCAATTAGTTGAGGCCAAGTTCAAGGCCCGCCCAAAAGCGCGCAAAGCCCTTTTCAGTCTAAAAGGTATCCCCCAAGGGAGAATCTTCCTCCTTTGGCTTTGGCTCTCACTGAAGAGAGAGACCTGCCTAGCAGCTGCACCAGACCAAGTAAGTCCCAAGTCAACTCTCGCTACGAGATAGACGCTCCCAGTTGCTATCCTGTAAACGGCTCAACCCAGCAGCCTCAGAACCGAGCAACGGCCATTGTTCCTCTGACTGAGTGGGCACCCGAAGCTAAGTATAGGCTTCAGTAATAGTGGCAGTTTAGTTTGTAGAGTTTATGCATGATTAGATTTGACTGTGTGTAAATAAATGAGCATTGCTTTTGAACTTACTAACTGGTGTATCGAGTCATTGATCAGTATTCGGTTCTGAATCTTGTGGCGGTATTGAAAGATACCTGGCGACTCTTGAGCAAATGTGATTAAACAGTGCCAAATTAAGAGCCAACCAAAAGTTAGCAACATTTACTGGCGACTCTGCCGGGACTCGACTTAGAAGTGGCCTAACCACTCCGAGAGAACCCAAAATTTGAATTGAGAATCCAATTGGGAACAGAAAGAAAAAGCACAAGCGTATAAACAGTACTGATCAAGCCTCTGAGATTCGGAAGTTTGTTAATGCATGCGTACTAACAGGGATATAAGGTAAACCTGAGAGATTTTGTTGCATAAAACTGTCGGGAGTTTTGTAGGCCGGAAATTAGGGTAAACCGTACCCGAGTTTCCATCATCACTTTATCACCCCCTGTTCCAAATTCAGTAGAGATCCTAGATAGAGAGAATGGCAATGAAGGCAATGGAACGCCTTATGAACCCCCAGGAATTCGAGGTCGCAGCGACCAGTAGAGTAGGACAGTGTCCCGTTTGGGAAGAAGGGATCAGGAAATATCTCAAAGGGAAGGGATGGCCCCTTTGGAGTGAATTCTGTGATAATGAGGAAACAGGACTCGGGAGTATAGGACATACTTGGTGGGAGAACCTGTCAGAGATCCACAAGAAGAGCTTGGGGAAAGCTCGCAAGCCGATGGCAATCGTGTCCTGTTTGGAACAATTGCGAGGCACAGAGGAGGTCGTTAGGATGCTCCGTAGAGAGATAGAGGAGAGAGACAGAACCAGTGAGGTAGACGTGAGTGAGGTAGAGAAAGAGAATCAAGATTGAAAAGAGCAGTTAGCAGCAAGGGACAGAGAGGTGGATGATGCCAAGTGGGCACATCAGTCTTGTCTCGCGCATTTGAACAGTTTTAAGACACAATATGATAAGGCCTACCAGGACACGCAACGTGCGTTCTTGGTAAGACAAGAGACAGAACAGCAAGTTGAGAAATTTCAGAAACAGTGCAATTATTTAAAAGCAGCCCTACGAGCACTCCATACTTCCACGACGGAACAAAGGCAGAGCTCAGTAGACCACGCAAAGTGCCGGAAGCAAATTGCAGAATTGCAATCTCTGCTGTCCGTGCAAAATGGATTTCAAAGTACATTTGTACCCCAATTTGATCAAGAAAATGGCCCCGACTGGCAGGAATTGAACGAGACTGCCCATAGATACGTACATGGGACATGTACGCAGGAAAAACCCCAGAAAAGGAAAGCGCCCCAACCCCCAACCGAACAGGCAGAACACCCCCCCATGAATCCTGTAACCACCGTTCCTTCCCACTTCAGACCCCCACCAATTTTTCGCGAAAGTCAAACAACAGGCTACCATGTACGGCCTGGACGAAAAGGAGCAAGTGAAGCTCACAGTTTTAAGCCTCGACCCTTCAGTCGTGGCAGCCCTTCCCGACCCACAGAATGTAGGAGGAGGCACACTCCAAGAGATGCACACAGCGATCCTTGATGCGACTGGCTTTAACAGAGGAAACCCCGTAGAAGGCCTAAATAAGTGTAGGCAAAAGAAGACAGAGCACCCCACAGCGTTTGCTGGACGTTTGTGGATTCACTTTACCGCAGTTTTTGGAGAGTTAGCCCGCGCCCATTTGTCCCCAGATAATATGGCCAAATGGACCCGAATTCTAGTCTTCCACGCCACAGAAGCAGGACGAAAAGCTTGACCAAATTATGATCCCTCAGATGAAGCCCACAATGAAAAATGGGTTTTGAAGAGATTGTTCCGCGCTTGGGAGCAATCAATTGCAGGCAAAACCGCATTTATAACACCCAATGAAGAGCAGGTAGAAATTAACCCAGTTAAAGCACACCAGAACCCCGCACGGGTAAATGAGGGCAGGAACAGCCAACCCCAGCCAAAACCTCAAGAATGTTATAATTGTGGGCAGTAGGGCAGCATTGTGGCACAGTGGTTAGCATTGCTGCCTACGGCGCTGAGGTCCCAGGTTCGATCCCGGCCCTGGGTCACTGTCCGTGTGGAGTTTGCTCATTCTCCCCGTGTTTGCATGGGTTTCGCCCCCACAACCCCAAAAAGATGTGCAGGTTAGGTAGATTGGCCATGCTAAATTGCCCCTTAATTGGAAAAAAAATAATTGGGTACTCTAAATTTTTTTTTATTTTTTAAAAATAATAATTGTGGCCAGCTAGGAGACTTTGCACGAGAGTGCAACGCGCCCCAGAATCAGCAGAGAAACCAACAGACAGGCACCCTAAACAGAAATCGGGCAAAGCCAATCCATAGCGTTGCGCCCATTCAGAGAACGCAGACATGAACGGCACCAACTGACGGTGTTCGGGCTCCCCAACTTGGGCCTGCGACACCCTTTGGGAGAAGTCCGGTAGACCGGTAGTAGCAGGCAAAGTCCGGGGACAACGCGTAGAATTTCTTTGGGACACAGGAGGGTCCCGCACCACACTCAATTCCTCCACAATGTTTCAGCGAGATACGTGGTCCACAACAGACACCATTACACTCAGCGGCTTTACAGGCCATTTGCAACAGGGACACATCACAGCCCCTATAGCAATACAGATAGGTAACATCACAACTAAGCACCCCGTAGTTTTAGTTGATCTGCCCCAGACAGCAGAACATATCCTTGGGATCAATTTCATGAGCTCCCATAACCTTTCTTTCTACCCAGTGAACAAGTGTGTATGGAAAATGGCAAAGGCAGCACGAGCCCCCGCCACGCTCACAGCAGGAGAATAAGTAAATAGGATTAGCTCAGTAGGAGACTTCTGGTTCGATCCTCAAGCCATTAGTGCAGAGAAACAGGTTAGGGCAGTCCTGCAGGAACATAAAGCAGCATTTGCACAGCACAAGCACGACTGTGGCAGTTTGGCTGGCTTTGTGAACATTACAGGTCCCGACCCTAAACCCCAGCAGCAGTACGGATTTCCCCAGGAAGCAGAGGGAGAAAACTCCAAAGTAATAGAGAGTTTGTTGGATCAAGGCGTATTCAGATCAGTAGCCTCCACAAACAATGCACCGATTTGGCCCGTCAGGAAACCAGATGCATCATGGTGACTGACCATTGATTACCGGGAACTGAACAAAGTAACCCCAGCAGCAGCCCCACCGTAGCCACGAGTCCCGAGACCATGCTCAAACAGGGACTCCAGTCAAATTTTTTTTCGGGTTTGGACATTTGTAATGGCTTTTGGTCCATTCCATTGGCTAAAGCGTGCCAGTACAAATTCGCCTTTACATTCCAAGGGCAACAATACACGTGGACGTGCCTTCCACAAGGCTTCCACAATTCCCCCTCCATTTTCCACCGATAGCTGGCAAATGGATTAGCAAAATTTTCCCTTCCCGATTGTCTGGTCCAGTATGTAGATGACTTGTTACGACAGACAGACACAAAGGAAGAGCACATTTTGCATCTCGCCGAGCTCCTAGCACTCCTAAAAGAAATTGGTTGTAAAGCCACCCCAAGAAGGCCCAGATTCTGAAAGAGAAAGTGATTTACTTGGGAACAGTGATCACTCATGGTAAACGCGAGATTGAGCACAAGAGAATTGACTCAATCGTCAAATTGCCCCTTCCCCACAATGCCTCAGCCCTCCGGTCATTTTTAGGACTGCTTGGCTACTGCCGAAACCATATTGACGGTTTCGCCACTAAAGCAGCGCCCCTATCAGAACTTCTCAAGAAGCAGGCACCTTGGGAATGGCTTCCACAGCATACAGATGCCGTGGATGCTTTAAAAAGAGCACTCAGCACAGCCCCCGCACTATAGGTCCCAGATCCACTTACCCCATGTGCTATCGAAGTAGCAAGCACCGACCGAACCCTTTCGGCCGTGCTCTTCCAGGAACGCCACGACCAGTTACGCCCCGTAGCATACGCCTCACGCATGTTAGACCCCGTAGATCAAGGATTTTCTGCCTGTGAAAGGCACCTGCTCGCAGTTTTTTGGGCAGTACAATACTTTGCCTACATTACAGGACTCAACCCCATCACCATCCTCACAGAACGCACACCGACACAGCTATTGTTAGACAGCCGACTTAAAGATGGCACAGTCAGCTAAATCCGCGCAGCCCGTTGGACCCTTCTTTTACAGGGACGGGGCATCATGGTAAAGAGTACCAAAACCCACACATTCCTTGCGGATAATTTGCAGTATGCAAGCACCCCTCATGAATGTGAGATCATCACCACGAAACAGAACACAGGCCCATTTATTCCCCAAACACCCCCCAGGAAAACAGGTAGTACACCCCAGAGACCCCAGCCCACAGACACGTGCGCACCCCTGAAGATTTATGTGGATGGCTCCTCCACACTGTTAAATGGAAAGAGAATTACCGGTTGCGGTATATATGTAGAGGACGCGCAGGGACGCGCCCTAGATGAAATTTCCTTGAAGTTGCCAGGACAATTAGGCTTGCAGGAAGCAGAGCTGGCAGCGATTGCATATATTGTAGACCACCCAGACTCGTTCCCGACCCCAGCAGACATCTATTCAGTATGTCTGCAATAGTTTGACAGAGTTCCTACCACTCTGGGAAACAAGAGGATTTGTTTCCGCGGACGCTAAACCCCTACCCTCAGCCCCATTACTCCGCAATATCTTAGAGACAGCGAAGGATAGGAAATACAGAATAATTGAGGTTCGCAGTCATCATCGTTCTTCCCCCCCTGGTAACGTTAAAGCAGACGCCCTAGCGAAGGTGGGCTCCAGGCCTGGTTATTTTTGGAACCCCCCCAGAAAGCACCCCAGTACACGCAGTTCAGGTCTCACAGACCAACATTCAGAATTTAGTGAAGGCCCAGAAAGAGGATGAGAAACTCAGGGAAGTTTTAAAGGGAACCTTCCCAGCCCCGAACGACAAGTTTAGAAATGCAATCACCACACACGACGGTGTGATTTTAAAGGATGGCATTTATATAGTTCCCAGCCAGGACAGGAACCAGATCATTTGTCAGTTCCATGACAATCATGGACACCAAGGAATTGAACCCACCCTAGCCCACCTCAGACCGCTTTGTTGGTGGCCTGATTTAAAAATCGATGTCACACACTACATTGAGAATTGCTTAATCTGTGCCCAGAACAATCCGGACAGATATGCGAAAAAGGCTCAACTTAGTCATACCCGCCACGTTAATGGACCCTGGGCAAATCTCCAGATAGATTATATAGGACCCCTACCCCCGTGCAGAAATGGTTACAAGTATGTGTTGGTGGTCATAGACACCTTCACAAAATGGGTGGAAGCATTTCCGACAGGAACTAATACGGCCAAGACAACGGCTAAAATATTAACACACCACATCTTTATAAGATGGGGCCTCCCACGCAGTATAGAGTCCGATCAAAGCTCCCATTTCACAGGACGTGTAATGAAAAACGTCCTCACGATTTTTGGAATTAGACAAAAGTTCCATATCGCATACCACCCCCAGTCAAGTGGTATTGTAGAACGAATGAATAGGACATTGAAAGCTACCCTCAATAAAATGGTACAGCAAAATAATAGCACCTGGGATTCAGTACTCCCATTTGCTTTAATGTTTTTAAGAAACACGGTATCTACATCCACAGGATACACCCCCCACACCCTCATGACCGGACGCCCCATGAAAGGCACTGAGTATTTATTAGGACTGGATTTGGCCAGCCCCGCAGTTACAGCCCTCACACATGAAAACGCGGTTAAACAACTGATACAGAATATAAAGGCAGCCCAACTCGCAGCAGCAGTGAGACTTGGAACCAGGAAGAAGGAGAGCAAGGCTTGTTTCGACAAAACAGTACACGCCACTGAGTTAACAGTTGGGCAACAAGTTATGCTTTCCCTTTCCAACCCCAGTTCATTCCTCTCCCCAAAATTTTCCGGACCGTACTCCATTTCGGACAAAGTCAGCCCCTCAGTATACAAAATAACCTATCCCAATGGTAAGTCTGCGTGGTTTCATATAAACCAGCTCAAGGCTTACGGCTCACAGAATAACCACACACACCACACCCTGCTCACAGCAGCAGATGAGCATGCCCCGCCCACAGATGATGTATTCCTACCCTCCCCCAACCATTCCAGCCCGTCCTCAGACACAACTTCAACTCCGCCCCCAGAGGCACGACTCCGCCTCTCCCTTCACTCAACCAGCAGCGACAGCGACAGTGATAGCGAACCCAATGACGACAGCCACAGCACACCACGTTATGACTACACCCCTGCACCAGGCCCCATTCCCAGTGAATCTGAGCATGATTCTACCGATCCATTTGAGATCACTTATATCAAAGCCCCTGACCCAGACCCAGCGCCCGACGAGCCAGTGGCTGGTTTAGCTCACTGGGCTAAATCGGTGGCTTTTAAAGCAGACCAAGGCAGGCCAGCAGCACGGTTCAATTCCCGTGCCAGCCTCCCCGAACAGGCGCCGGAATGTGGCGACTAGGGGCTTTTCACAGTAACTTAATTGAAGCCTACTCGTGACAATAAGCGATTTTCATTTCATTTTCATTTCATTACGGATTGAAGCATAGCAGCTCCAACCTCGACACACGATTCTGGCACCGAGACAATTTGTTCAGGCTCACCCGGAATGATGAGATGGACCCCAATTCGCCCCAAGCAGCTTTAGCACGGTTACTACAGACAAGAGTTTGGCAGCCGGGAGAAGATGATGACTTAGAGTCTGACTCCCACCAAACGAATCCCTTTGCGACCTTGTTTGCTATTGAGCAGTGAGGTGTCCAGATGATGGAGAAAAAGGGAACCGATGGAGAGATACGGTGTCCTTTCTGATGGAACCTGCACCGTGTTTGTTGAATGTTTGTACATTAGTGTTAACGTTAAGTATTGTTCGTAAACTCGAAAGTTTTCACGGCCCCACGTCACCACTCCTTTGATGCCCCGTGGCTGTTAGAAGAACTAGTTTGTCCCCAGACACTTGTTAAAGGTACAAGTTTGTCCCCAGACAATAGTTCAGAGGAATTAGTTTGTCGACAGACCACGACTCATAGTTGCTCTCCTAATTCGAGAGACAGCCCCCAAGACGACCACATTCTTACCCGTTCTTGCCGGAGGAACGGCATTGGCCCCACCCTGCCTGAGGACCCCCCCTCTGGTCAGCTACGCTCGGGTAGAGCACATACGGAATTGATCACCGTCCTACCCGAGGATTCCACCCATTTCTTATCCACCGCAGCCCATACGCACCCCATTTTGGCTCGTTACGTTCGAAATTCTTTTGTTTGGTTTTGGCAATCCTTAGGTTGCTTCCCTATGCTATTTACATCCTCAAACACTGGGATGGTAAATCACACAGGCTGCGAGACGGCTCGCAGTACGGCAGTATTTTTCTTAGATGTCTCGTCCAAATATTCGGTTTTTAAAAAATGAGGGAGTCACAGATAGTGACCAATTATTAAGGGAAATTGGCAATAAAGGACAGACAGACAGACATACAAGATCTTAAGCAACATAATAACAGAGATTATGCTTGTGTTCACAGAACTCGGAAACCCAGGAACCCCACAGGAAGACAAAGAAGTCTGCCACAGCTGAAGACAGCCTTCGTGTTCACATGGATCTTAGCGGGATCCCTTCAGTTGCGGGCGGACGCTACCCCCCCTGACCCCTACCACGCAAACCGTAAATGATTCTCACCCCTGCAATGCACAGAACCCCGAGATAACTAGCCCCGCGACAGCTAGCAATACCCCAACCTGGTGTGATAAGTTTATCATATGTAGTCGAAGCACTCTTAGTGCTGGCGATACTTTGCAGTGTCGTGCAAACGTTTAGAGTTAGGAAATGGCGAAACAGAGCATATCGCTCTCGCACCCCGGTATACAGATTTAGGTCCCCCATTTTCGGATTTCGCCAGACCCCCGAACCCATTGGGGCGGATTAAAGAGCATCCACTTTCTTTATGTATTCTATGGAATAAAGAGATGTAAACCGCTGTGTCTGACTGCCAAGCCAGAGAAATTTGTGTGCTGCTATTTTGTACAGTTTAAGATGTATCGATTATTTTTGGATTGTTTGTATTTTTGGATTGTTTGAATGAGGATAGCTTCTTGAGAATAGTTAGAGGTTCCAGAATTTTTTTTTTTCTGTAATGCATGTATTAATGTCATAGCGCCCCGTAGAGCTTTTATGATAATGTATGTATTTAAAATGGTTTAAGTAAAATTGTGTTGCATAGGATAGGACAGTGTAGACCCTAAGTATGGGTGCCCCGCTTGGTCAGAAAATGAAGACAACGCAGTAGTGTGATCCATCACGCTTCGCGTTGAGGATTACAAGGAGGGAGTGTAGCCATCTGGGATGGCCACATCCTGATTACAAAATGGAAACTTGCAAAGAATGCAGGGAAAATTGGAAAATGCTAAGAAACAAGCAGGTGCAAGCTCTGTCTGTTGATTAGAACCTTAAACTCTCAGACAGGACAGAAACTACCAAACAATTTACATACTAATGAGCCATCTCCGGGGACAAAAGGGAAACATTTAGATACACAATGTTAGGACAGACTCCCCGGCGCCAGAAGAAGCTAAGACAAAGCAGACTGACAGTCACTAGGACACGCCCAGCGATCAGGGAACCACCCCTCTATTGGAGAAAAATCGATACAGATGATTGGGAAAGACCCAATTAGTTGAGGCCAAGTTCAAGGCCCGCCCAAAAGCGCGTGAAGCCCTTTTCAGTATAAAAGGTATCTCCCAAGGGAGAATCTTCCTCCTTTGGCTTTGGCTCTCACCGAAGAGAGAGACCTGCCTAGCAGCTGCACAAGACCAAGTAAGTCCCAAGTCAACGCACGCTACGAGATAGACGCTCCTAGTTGCTACCCTGTAAACAGCTCAACCCAGCAGCCTCAGAACCGAGCAACGGCCATTGTTCCTCTGACTGATGGGCACCCGAAGCTAAGTATAGGCTTTAGTAATAGTGGTAGTTTAGTTTGTAGGTTATGCATGAGTAGATTTGACTGTGTGTAAATAAATGAGCATTGCTTTTGAACTTACTAACTGGTGTATCGAGTCATTGATCAGTATTCGGTTCTGAATCTTGTGGCGGTATTGAAAGATACCTGGCGACTCTTGAGCAAATGTGATTAAACAGTGCCAAATTAAGAGCCAACCAAAAGTTAGCAACATTTACTGGCGACTCTGCCGGGACTCGACTTAGAAGTGGCCTAACCACTCCGAGAGAACCCAAAATTTGAATTGAGAATCCAATTGGGAACAGAAAGAAAAAGCACAAGCGTATAAACAGTACTGATCAAGCCTCTGAGATTCGGAAGTTTGTTAATGCATGCGTACTAACAGGGATATAAGGTAAACCTGAGAGATTTTGTTGCATAAAACTGTCGGGAGTTTTGTAGGCCGGAAATTAGGGTAAACCGTACCCGAGTTTCCATCATCACTTTATCACCCCCTGTTCCAAATTCAGTAGAGATCCTAGATAGAGAGAATGGCAATGAAGGCAATGGAACGCCTTATGAACCCCCAGGAATTCGAGGTCGCAGCGACCAGTAGAGTAGGACAGTGTCCCGTTTGGGAAGAAGGGATCAGGAAATATCTCAAAGGGAAAGGATGGCCCCTTTGGAGTGAATTCTGTGATAATGAGGAAACAGGACTCGGGAGTATAGGACATACTTGGTGGGAGAACCTGTCAGAGATCCACAAGAAGAGCTTGGGGAAAGCTCGCAAGCCGATGGCAATCGTGTCCTGTTTGGAACAATTGCGAGGCACAGAGGAGGTCGTTAGGATGCTCCGTAGAGAGATAGAGGAGAGAGACAGAACCAGTGAGGTAGACGTGAGTGAGGTAGAGAAAGAGAATCAAGATTGAAAAGAGCAGTTAGCAGCAAGGGACAGAGAGGTGGATGATGCCAAGTGGGCACATCAGTCTTGTCTCGCGCATTTGAACAGTTTTAAGACACAATATGATAAGGCCTACCAGGACACGCAACGTGCGTTCTTGGTAAGACAAGAGACAGAACAGCAAGTTGAGAAATTTCAGAAACAGTGCAATTATTTAAAAGCAGCCCTACGAGCACTCCATACTTCCACGACGGAACAAAGGCAGAGCTCAGTAGACCACGCAAAGTGCCGGAAGCAAATTGCAGAATTGCAATCTCTGCTGTCCGTGCAAAATGGATTTCAAAGTACATTTGTACCCCAATTTGATCAAGAAAATGGCCCCGACTGGCAGGAATTGAACGAGACTGCCCATAGATACGTACATGGGACATGTACGCAGGAAAAACCCCAGAAAAGGAAAGCGCCCCAACCCCCAACCGAACAGGCAGAACACCCCCCCATGAATCCTGTAACCACCGTTCCTTCCCACTTCAGACCCCCACCAATTTTTCGCGAAAGTCAAACAACAGGCTACCATGTACGGCCTGGACGAAAAGGAGCAAGTGAAGCTCACAGTTTTAAGCCTCGACCCTTCAGTCGTGGCAGCCCTTCCCGACCCACAGAATGTAGGAGGAGGCACACTCCAAGAGATGCACACAGCGATCCTTGATGCGACTGGCTTTAACAGAGGAAACCCCGTAGAAGGCCTAAATAAGTGTAGGCAAAAGAAGACAGAGCACCCCACAGCGTTTGCTGGACGTTTGTGGATTCACTTTACCGCAGTTTTTGGAGAGTTAGCCCGCGCCCATTTGTCCCCAGATAATATGGCCAAATGGACCCGAATTCTAGTCTTCCACGCCACAGAAGCAGGACGAAAAGCTTGACCAAATTATGATCCCTCAGATGAAGCCCACAATGAAAAATGGGTTTTGAAGAGATTGTTCCGCGCTTGGGAGCAATCAATTGCAGGCAAAACCGCATTTATAACACCCAATGAAGAGCAGGTAGAAATTAACCCAGTTAAAGCACACCAGAACCCCGCACGGGTAAATGAGGGCAGGAACAGCCAACCCCAGCCAAAACCTCAAGAATGTTATAATTGTGGGCAGTAGGGCAGCATTGTGGCACAGTGGTTAGCATTGCTGCCTACGGCGCTGAGGTCCCAGGTTCGATCCCGGCCCTGGGTCACTGTCCGTGTGGAGTTTGCTCATTCTCCCCGTGTTTGCATGGGTTTCGCCCCCACAACCCCAAAAAGATGTGCAGGTTAGGTAGATTGGCCATGCTAAATTGCCCCTTAATTGGAAAAAAAATAATTGGGTACTCTAAATTTTTTTTTATTTTTTAAAAATAATAATTGTGGCCAGCTAGGAGACTTTGCACGAGAGTGCAACGCGCCCCAGAATCAGCAGAGAAACCAACAGACAGGCACCCTAAACAGAAATCGGGCAAAGCCAATCCATAGCGTTGCGCCCATTCAGAGAACGCAGACATGAACGGCACCAACTGACGGTGTTCGGGCTCCCCAACTTGGGCCTGCGACACCCTTTGGGAGAAGTCCGGTAGACCGGTAGTAGCAGGCAAAGTCCGGGGACAACGCGTAGAATTTCTTTGGGACACAGGAGGGTCCCGCACCACACTCAATTCCTCCACAATGTTTCAGCGAGATACGTGGTCCACAACAGACACCATTACACTCAGCGGCTTTACAGGCCATTTGCAACAGGGACACATCACAGCCCCTATAGCAATACAGATAGGTAACATCACAACTAAGCACCCCGTAGTTTTAGTTGATCTGCCCCAGACAGCAGAACATATCCTTGGGATCAATTTCATGAGCTCCCATAACCTTTCTTTCTACCCAGTGAACAAGTGTGTATGGAAAATGGCAAAGGCAGCACGAGCCCCCGCCACGCTCACAGCAGGAGAATAAGTAAATAGGATTAGCTCAGTAGGAGACTTCTGGTTCGATCCTCAAGCCATTAGTGCAGAGAAACAGGTTAGGGCAGTCCTGCAGGAACATAAAGCAGCATTTGCACAGCACAAGCACGACTGTGGCAGTTTGGCTGGCTTTGTGAACATTACAGGTCCCGACCCTAAACCCCAGCAGCAGTACGGATTTCCCCAGGAAGCAGAGGGAGAAAACTCCAAAGTAATAGAGAGTTTGTTGGATCAAGGCGTATTCAGATCAGTAGCCTCCACAAACAATGCACCGATTTGGCCCGTCAGGAAACCAGATGCATCATGGTGACTGACCATTGATTACCGGGAACTGAACAAAGTAACCCCAGCAGCAGCCCCACCGTAGCCACGAGTCCCGAGACCATGCTCAAACAGGGACTCCAGTCAAATTTTTTTTCGGGTTTGGACATTTGTAATGGCTTTTGGTCCATTCCATTGGCTAAAGCGTGCCAGTACAAATTCGCCTTTACATTCCAAGGGCAACAATACACGTGGACGTGCCTTCCACAAGGCTTCCACAATTCCCCCTCCATTTTCCACCGATAGCTGGCAAATGGATTAGCAAAATTTTCCCTTCCCGATTGTCTGGTCCAGTATGTAGATGACTTGTTACGACAGACAGACACAAAGGAAGAGCACATTTTGCATCTCGCCGAGCTCCTAGCACTCCTAAAAGAAATTGGTTGTAAAGCCACCCCAAGAAGGCCCAGATTCTGAAAGAGAAAGTGATTTACTTGGGAACAGTGATCACTCATGGTAAACGCGAGATTGAGCACAAGAGAATTGACTCAATCGTCAAATTGCCCCTTCCCCACAATGCCTCAGCCCTCCGGTCATTTTTAGGACTGCTTGGCTACTGCCGAAACCATATTGACGGTTTCGCCACTAAAGCAGCGCCCCTATCAGAACTTCTCAAGAAGCAGGCACCTTGGGAATGGCTTCCACAGCATACAGATGCCGTGGATGCTTTAAAAAGAGCACTCAGCACAGCCCCCGCACTATAGGTCCCAGATCCACTTACCCCATGTGCTATCGAAGTAGCAAGCACCGACCGAACCCTTTCGGCCGTGCTCTTCCAGGAACGCCACGACCAGTTACGCCCCGTAGCATACGCCTCACGCATGTTAGACCCCGTAGATCAAGGATTTTCTGCCTGTGAAAGGCACCTGCTCGCAGTTTTTTGGGCAGTACAATACTTTGCCTACATTACAGGACTCAACCCCATCACCATCCTCACAGAACGCACACCGACACAGCTATTGTTAGACAGCCGACTTAAAGATGGCACAGTCAGCTAAATCCGCGCAGCCCGTTGGACCCTTCTTTTACAGGGACGGGGCATCATGGTAAAGAGTACCAAAACCCACACATTCCTTGCGGATAATTTGCAGTATGCAAGCACCCCTCATGAATGTGAGATCATCACCACGAAACAGAACACAGGCCCATTTATTCCCCAAACACCCCCCAGGAAAACAGGTAGTACACCCCAGAGACCCCAGCCCACAGACACGTGCGCACCCCTGAAGATTTATGTGGATGGCTCCTCCACACTGTTAAATGGAAAGAGAATTACCGGTTGCGGTATATATGTAGAGGACGCGCAGGGACGCGCCCTAGATGAAATTTCCTTGAAGTTGCCAGGACAATTAGGCTTGCAGGAAGCGGAGCTGGTAGCGATTGCATATATTGTAGACCACCCCGACTCGTTCCCGACCCCAGCAGACATCTATTCAGTATGTCTGCAATAGTTTGACAGAGTTCCTACCACTCTGGGAAACAAGAGGATTTGTTTCCGCGGACGCTAAACCCCTACCCTCAGCCCCATTACTCCGCAATATCTTAGAGACAGCGAAGGATAGGAAATACGGAATAATTGAGGTTCGCAGTCATCATCGTTCTTCCCCCCCTGGTAACTTTAAAGCAGACGCCCTAGCGAAGGTGGGCTCCAGGCATGGTTATTTTTGGAACCCCCCGAAAGCACCCCAGTACACGCAGTTCAGGTCTCACAGACCAACATTCAGAATTTAGTGAAGGCCCAGAAAGAGGACGAGAAACTCAGGGAAGTTTTAAAGGGAACCTTCCCAGCCCCGAACGACAAGTTTAGAAATGCAATCACCACACACGATGGTGTGATTTTAAAGGATGGCATTTATATAGTTCCCAGCCAGGACAGGAACCAGATCATTTGTCAGTTCCATGACAATCATGGACACCAAGGAATTGAACCCACCCTAGCCCACCTCAGACCGCTTTGTTGGTGGCCTGATTTAAAAATCGATGTCACACACGACATTGAGAATTGCTTAATCTGTGCCCAGAACAATCCGGACAGATATGCGAAAAAGGCTCAACTTAGTCATACCCGCCACGTTAATGGACCCTGGGCAAATCTCCAGATAGATTATATAGGACCCCTACCCCCGTGCAGAAATGGTTACAAGTATGTGTTGGTGGTCATAGACACCTTCACAAAATGGGTGGAAGCATTTCCGACAGGAACTAATACGGCCAAGACAACGGCTAAAATATTAACACACCACATCTTTATAAGATGGGGCCTCCCACGCAGTATAGAGTCCGATCAAAGCTCCCATTTCACAGGACGTGTAATGAAAAACGTCCTCACGATTTTTGGAATTAGACAAAAGTTCCATATCGCATACCACCCCCAGTCAAGTGGTATTGTAGAACGAATGAATAGGACATTGAAAGCTACCCTCAATAAAATGGTACAGCAAAATAATAGCACCTGGGATTCAGTACTCCCATTTGCTTTAATGTTTTTAAGAAACACGGTATCTACATCCACAGGATACACCCCCCACACCCCCATGACCGGATGCCCCATGAAAGGCACTGAGTATTTATTAGGACTGGATTTGGCCAGCCCCGCAGTTACAGCCCTCACACATGAAAACGCGGTTAAACAACTGATACAGAATATAAAGGCAGCCCAACTCGCAGCAGCAGTGAGACGTGGAACCAGGAAGAAGCAGAGCAAGGCTTGTTTCGACAAAACAGTACACGCCACTGAGTTAACAGTAGGGCAACAAGTTATGCTTTCCCTTTCCAACCCCAGTTCATTCCTCTCCCCAAAATTTTCCGGACCGTACTCCATTTCGGACAAAGTCAGCCCCTCAGTATACAAAATAACCTATCCCAATGGTAAGTCTGCGTGGTTTCATATAAACCAGCTCAAGGCTTACGGCTCACAGAATAACCACACACACCACACCCTGCTCACAGCAGCAGATGAGCATGCCCCGCCCACAGATGATGTATTCCTACCCTCCCCCAACCATTCCAGCCCGTCCTCAGACACAACTTCAACTCCGCCCCCAGAGGCACGACTCCGCCTCTCCCTTCACTCAACCAGCAGCGACAGCGACAGTGATAGCGAACCCAATGACGACAGCCACAGCACACCACGTTATGACTACACCCCTGCACCAGGCCCCATTCCCAGTGAATCTGAGCATGATTCTACCGATCCATTTGAGATCACTTATATCAAAGCCCCTGACCCAGACCCAGCACCCGACGAACCAGTGGCTGGTTTAGCTCACTGAGCTAAATCGGTGGCTTTTAAAGCAGACCAAGGCAGGCCAGCAGCACGGTTCAATTCCCGTACCAGCCTCCCCGAACAGGCGCCGGAATGTGGCGACTAGGGGCTTTTCACAGTAACTTAATTGAAGCCTACTCGTGACAATAAGCGATTTTCATTTCATTTTCATTTCATTACGGATTGAAGCATAGTAGCTCCAACCTCGACACACGATTCTGGCACCGAGACAATTTGTTCAGGCTCACCCGGAATGATAAGATGAACCCCAATTCGCCCCAAGCAGCTTTAGCACGGTTACTACAGACAAGAGTTTGGCAGCCGGGAGAAGATGATGACTTAGAGTCTGACTCCCACCAAACGAATCCCTTTGCGACCCTGTTTGCTATTGAGCAGTGAGGTGTCCAGATGATGGAGAAAAAGGGAACCGATGGAGAGATACGGTGTCCTTTCTGATGGAACCTGCACCATGTTTGGTGAATGTTTGTACGTTAGTGTTAACGTTAAGTGTTGTTCTTAAACTCGAAAGTTTTCACGGCCCCACGTCACCACTCCTTTGATGCCCCAATGGCTGTTAGAGGAACTAGTTTGTCCCCAGACACTTGTTAAAGGTACAAGTTTGTCCCCAGACAATAGTTCAGAGGAACTAGTTTGTCGACAGACCACGACTCATAGTTGCTCTCCTAATTCGAGAGACAGCCCCCAAGACGACCACATTCTTACCCGTTCTTGCCGGAGGAACGGCATTGGCCCCACCCTGCCTGAGGACCCCCCCTCTGGTCAGCTACGCTCGGGTAGAGCACATACGGAATTGATCACCGTCCTACCCGAGGATTCCACCCATTTCTTATCCACCGCAGCCCATACGCACCCCATTTTGGCTCGTTACGTTCGAAATTCTTTTGTTTGGTTTTGGCAATCCTTAGGTTGCTTCCCTATGCTAGTTACATCCTCAAACACTGGGATGGTAAATCACACAGGCTGCGAGACGGCTCGCAGTACGGCAGTATTTTTCTTAGATGTCTCGTCCAAATATTCGGTTTTTAAAAAATGAGGGAGTCACAGATAGTGACCAATTATTAAGGGAAATTGGCAATAAAGGACAGACAGACAGACATACAAGATCTTAAGCAACATAATAACAGAGATTATGCTTGTGTTCACAGAACTCGGAAACCCAGGAACCCCACAGGAAGACAAAGAAGTCTGCCACAGCTGAAGACAGCCTTCGTGTTCACATGGATCTTAGCGGGATCCCTTCAGTTGCGGGCGGACGCTACCCCCCCTGACCCCTACCACGCAAACCGTAAATGATTCTCACCCCTGCAATGCACAGAACCCCGAGATAACTAGCCCCGCGACAGCTAGCAATACCCCGACCTGGTTGATAAGTTTATCATATGTAGTCGAAGCACTCTTAGTGCTGGCGATACTTTGCAGTGTCGTGCAAATGTTTAGAGTTAGGAAATGGCGAAACAGAACATATCGCTCTCGCACCCCGGTATACGGATTTAGGTCCCCCATTTTCGGATTTCGCCAGACCCCCGAACCCATTGGGGCGGATTAAAGAGCATCCACTTTCTTTATGTATTCTATGGAATAAAGAGATGTAAACCGCTGTGTCTGACTGCCAAGCCAGAGAAATTTGTGTGCTGCTATTTTGTACAGTTTAAGATGTATAGATTATTTTTGGATTGTTTGTATTTTTGGATTGTTTGAATGAGGATAGCTTCTTGAGAATAGTTAGAGGTTCCAGAATTTTTATTTTTCTGTAATGCATGTATTAATGTCATAGCGCCCCGTAGAGCTTTTATGATAATGTATGTATTTAAAATGGTTTAAGTAAAATTGTGTTGCATAGGATAGGACAGTGTAGACCCTAAGTATGGGTGCCCCGCTTGGTCAGAAGATGAAGACAACGCAGTAGTGTGATCCATCACGCTTCGCGTTGAGGATTACAAGGAGGGAGTGTAGCCATCTGGGATGGCCACGTTCTGATTACAAAATGGACACTTGCAAAGAATGCAGGGAAAATTGGAAAATGCTCAGAAACAAGCAGGTGCAAGCTCTGTCTGTTGATTAGAACCTTAAACTCTCAGACAGGACAGAAACTACCAAACAATTTACATACTAATGAGCCATCTCCGGGGACAAAAGGGAAACATTTAGATACACAATGTTAAGGCAGACTCCCCGGCGCCAGAAGAAGCTAAGACAAAGCAGACTGACAGTCACTAGGACACGCCCAGCGATCAGGGAACCACCCCTCTATTGGAGAAAAATCGATACAGATTGGGAAAGACCCAATTAGTTGAGGCCAAGTTCAAGGCCCACCCAAAAGCGCGCGAAGCCCTTTTCAGTATAAAAGGTATCCCCCAAGGGAGAATCTTCCTCCTTTGGCTTTGGCTCTCACTGAAGAGAGAGACCTGCCTAGCAGCTGCACAAGACCAAGTAAGTCCCAAGTCAATGCACGCTACGAGGTAGACGCTCCTAGTTGCTACCCTGTAAACAGCTCAACCCAGCAGCCCCAGAACCGAGCAACGGCCATTGTTCCTCTGACTGATGGGCACCCGAAGCTAAGTATAGGCTTTAGTAATAGTGGTAGTTTAGTTTGTAGGTTATGCATGAGTAGATTTGACTGTGTGTAAATAAATGAGCATTGCTTTTGAACTTACTAACTGGTGTATCGTGTCATTGATCAGTATTCATTTCTGAACCTTGTAGCGGTGTCGAAAGATACCTGGTGACTCTTGAGCAAACGTGATTAAACAGAGCCAAATTAAGAGCCAACCAAAAGTTAGCAACACTTCATAATAGCCTCGATGATTTCAAATTCCTCCATGGGCTCATGTGGTAATACTAGGTATTGCGGTACCTGAGAGGTGGATGACCATTGGCTAGACCCAGGAGTCTACCATTGGCCGATGTACATAGCTCCACCCTGAGAGGCGGAGTATAAGAACCGATGCCATCCCAGCAGCCTTCACTTTCTGTCTCGAAGCTGCTGGGGAACAGTTCTAGCAGATTAAAGCCTATTAGTTATGACTCACCTTGTCTCGAGAGTAATTGATTGTGCATCAGCTCATCCTCTCCCTATCTACTCCAATCGCCCGCTGAGATACATACGCTCCTCTAATTCTGGCCCCTTGAGCATTCCTGACTTTCATCGCTCCAGCTCTAGTGGCTGTGCTTACATTTGCCTCGACCCCAGCTCTGAAATTCCCTCCCTGCACCTCGCTCTCCTCCTTCAAGACGCTCCTCAAGACCCAGCTCTGTGATCAAGCTTCGGATCATCTCACCCGATGTCTCCTGATGTGCCTGGATCATGTATTGTTTTCTAATGCGTGGCGCATTGGGCTGGCCTTATGTTTTTATATGTTAAAGGCTCTGCAATAACTTCAAGTTGTTGTTGATGCAGCCGGCGTCCAAAATCAACTGCAGCACCCCAAGGATTTACCATTCGTAGATTTTGTATTTTAGTGACCTTGTGGTCACTTTTCTTCTCCTTGCCTGGTAACTAGAACAATGGGCAATGAACTGCGATGTGCAAGTTTTCAATCCTCTGTCGAACAGGCCATAACTCATCTTCACTAATTATCAGCTCAGTTCACACCTGGATAGAAAAATCTCACCCAACCAATTCATTATCCGCCGACCTGCATTTATCCCGGTGACTTCTGATTTACAACCTCGAGATTATCATTCTGTTTGGAAATTGGGCTGAGCGTTTGTAATAAATCTGCCAGTCTTACATGGAATCTCGAGCATGTATTTTATTGCTCTCTTATTCTTTGTTGGTTTTATTTTGAATCGCTTGCTCGGGGATTGAACTAACTTAGTAACAGCTGGGAATTCACGGACTGATCTGTTTCTTCATTTTGTCACTTTCTCAGCCAAGCAGTTGATGTTTTTGCATACCTCTGTGCCCAGGTGATGTTCAGTTTAGTGTTACTTTTATCGGTGGTTACTCGTGCAGCAGTTTTATTTTCTAAACATTGCAGCAAATAGAGGTACCAGGACCTGCTGGGCGGAAATGAGCACACCACCAAGTCCGGTTGCCAAGTTTAACACGTCATTGACAGGACTGTCCAGGATTTGGCTGAAAATCGTACGGAACAAAATGACTTGCGACCCAGTTCACAAGACCTCAAGCTTTCTGTGAGGCACTCATCGTAGAATGATCTCGCACAAGAGGAGGACATTTGGCCCATTCCTCCCATGCCGCCCCTTTGAAAGAGCCATAAAATTCAACCACTCTGTCCCCTTTCATACGAACATATGGATTAGGAGCAGTAGTCCGCTCAACCCCTCGGCGTGTTCCGTCATGGTTGATCTGATTGCAACCTCAACCTCACATTCTCGCCTAACACCCCCCCCCCCCCCCCCAATCGATAACCCTTCACCCCCCCTAAAAATAGTCAAAGACTCTGCTCCCACTGCCTCCCGAGGAAGAGAGTTCCTGAGACTCACGGCCCGCTGAGGGAGATAAGGTTTCTCCCCATCTCCCGTCTTAAATGAGCGACCCCTTATTTTAAACCGATACCCCTCGTTCTAGATTCTCCAACAAGAAGAAAGTTCCCCATGATCCTGAAAGTTTCCCCAATTCAAGAATGTATCCAATTCCATTTTGGACGATGACAGGGACTCTGCTTCACCCACGCTTTCAGGCACGGCTTTCGAGATGGCAGCAACTCACTGGCTGAAAAATTGTTTTCCTCGTATTATCGCCTCTGCTTCTTTCGCCACTGGCCGTACAAAATTGGACACGACAGACCTGGAAAGCAGACGTCACCGTTTAAAGATTCATTTGTGCCTCCCCGTCCTGAGTATCGCCAGTAGCAATGTTATTGTCACACAGTCCATACTTGCAGCGAGGCCTATGAGATTTAGGCTCACTGGTTTAAGAAACTGGGCTTCATTTCAGTGCAGGATCGTGGGATGGAAGTCTTACTTTCACAGATGGCTGTCAAACGTCATGAGGAGTTTCAAATGCATGTGGAAATGAGCTTGCCAAAGTAGGGAAGGGAGTAGGAACACACAACCTTGGTAAGCAGGTAAAAGGCCGACTCTGCCCATCAAGCTTACCCTATGCCACGATGACTGGTCCATGATCTCTAGGCATACTGTTCCACCCACCTATAGAATCCCTACAGTGCAGAAGGAGGCCATTTGGCCCATCGGGTCAGCACCGACCCTCCGAAGAGCACCCTACCTAGGCCGGCTCCCCCGCCCTGTCCATATAAACCCATGCATTGATCGTGGCCAATCCACCTAACCTGCACATCGTTGGACGCTAAGGGGCAATTTTATCAAGGCCAATCCACCTAACCTGCACATCTATGGACTGTTGGAGGAAACCGGAGCACCCGGAGGAAACCCACGCACACACGGGAGAGAATGTGCAGACTCCACACAGACACTCACCCACGGCTGGAATAGAGCCCGGGTCCCCGGCACTGTGAGGCAGCAGCAATGCTAACCACTGTGCCACCGTGCCGCTCCCATAATCATGCAATCTCTTGCAAGAGGCAGAAGCATATTGTTATGATAACATTCTTTTGTACTTTGAGCGGTGGCACCATTAGGGAAGAGTCTTATCGCAAACTAGTGCCTTCAAAATAGCTAGAGCAGTTTCTACATTTACTATTTATAACCAAATCGTAAGTGTGTCTAAGAACATAAGAAATATGAGCTGGATTAGGTCTTTCAGCCCTGTCATAATATACACCAGTATATCATGGTGCAGACACACCCTGTGGACACACAGTGGGACCAATCAACACACACAACACCGCAGCCAATCACCAGTGAGAGCACACGCACTATAAAGACAGGGGGCATCAGAGTTCCCGCTCATTCGAGTTGCAGCTAGCTAGGAGGACAGAGCTCACAGCCTGCAACACAGACATTCACCATGTGCTGAGTGCATCGACTGGTTAGGACAAGGCAAAGGTCTTTAGTTAAAGCTAGTATCGTGTTAACCCACAGTCAGAGTATGTTAAACTGTTAATGATTCAATAAAATAGTGTTGCACTATTTCAAGTGTTGGTGACCTGTATGTGTTCCACGGATCCAGAACACCCAACACATCAAGCCCTTCTATGCTACCCCTCCATTCAATGAGATCATGGCTGATCTTCTACTTCAACCCCATTTTCCTGCAATATCTCTGGATCTCTTGATGCTTTTAATATTTAAAGATCACTGCTGTGAACATGCTCAACGACTGAGCCCCCACAGTCCTCTGGGGCAGGGAATTCCAGATGTTCCCCCACCCCCGCCCCCGAGTTAAAAATAACCTCCTTGGTCCTCAATGGCCTGTCCCTTATTCTGAGAATGACTATTTCAGAAGACTGTATCTGTGAGGGTTCTATTGCTACATCTGGTAACAAGAGAGACATTTCACTACCTTTCCAGGTAGATGGGTCAATAATTGGTTCATGCAATACTACGCTGAACCCCAAACACTCAGTACTAAATGTGAACCAATGGTCTACCCCCAGACACTGAAGTCCTTTGCATTGGTGAGCCCATCGATTTATTCAGAAATCATTTTTCAGAAGAAATTGACTGACTGAGACCTAGCTCCCAGATACTAATTGCATAGTAATTGCCCTGGCATTGCGACTTACACAGGAAAATTCTACTTTATGCAGACAGGATGCCAGACAATGACATTGTGCCTGGAACAAATATTAAAAATTAAGTCATATAACATGTGCTAGAAATGATGATGCTCTACAACACGCAGAACAAGTGTGACTTTCAGAGGGAAGAAACACAAGACAGCCTAAGTGTTAGCTTCCAGCAAATGGCCTTCCTAACTGAGGCAGTGGCACGCAGCCTTGTGTGTGGTCTCTTTCCGAGTTTTGCAACACTGCACGAGGGACCTTCAGAATCAACAGAATGTTCCGCCTCAGAAAGGTTAAAATCAAAATCGCGAAGAAAAAATGGAAAGCAAGAGGTTTTAAAAAAGAAATAGCGGCGGAGAGGTAGGCCTTCACGTGATTTTTTTTCTTCAGGCGGATCTGGGGACAGAATGTGCTGAGGGAGAGGTTGAGGCCTGGACTGTTACAAGACCGGGCACCATTAGCGACTGGTGCTTCCAGAGCTGCTCAGAGTGAGCGGAAGCTCTCAATTATAGCGCCATAAAAAAAGTCCACAGATCTCCTTGTGAGGGTCCTGTGGGTTCCTTTATTTTCCAGACCTGGCATTGTGTTAGTGGTAGGTACCCCTCCTCGTCAAGTGATTCTTCTCGTTCAAACAGACGTTATGGATGCAATTTATGTGACAAAAATGACAAAGGTTTCAGGTTCTGACTGAAAACTGGCATTTTGCTCTCCAGGGAAACAGCCAGATTTTCTCTCCAGATCTTCTGACACTGTCAGAAAAAAAAGGAGGGAGCGTGGCATGGTGGAACAGCGGTGAGCACTGCTGCCTTACGACACCGAGGACCCGGGCTCGATCCTGGTCCCGGGTCACTGTCCGTGTGGGTTTTGCACATTCACCCCATGTCTGCGTGGGCCTCACCCCCACAACCCAAAGATTGGGGAGGCGTGGCTGCACAGGGGTTAGCATTGCTGCCTCACAGCGCCGGGGACCCGGGTTCGATTCCGACCTTGGATGACTGTCTGTGTGCACGTTCTCCCCGCGTCTGCGTGGGTTTCCTCCGGGTGCTCTGGTTTCTCCACACAGTCCAAAGATGTGCAGGTTAAATGCTTTGCCCCTGAGGGCGGTGTTCAAGGAATAGGGTGTGGGATTGGGCCTAGTTAGGGTGGTCTTTCGAAGGGTCGCTGCAGCTTGATGGGCTGAATGGCCTTCTTCTGCACTGTAGGGATTCTATGATTCTATGATTCAATGTGCAGGACAGATGGACTGCCCACGCAAAATTACTCTTTAATTGTAAAATTTTTTAAAAAGAAAAAAGCAGGGGGCTTGTTAATCCATTCCAGACGACAGTTAAGGCTGTGAGCCTGTAGTCATATGTGGGCCAGACCAGGTAACGGTGGCAGATTTCCTTCCCTAAATGACATTAGCGAACCAGATGGCTTTTCACAGCAATCAATGATGGTTGGCATGGTCACCATCACTAAAACAGCTTTGCGTTCCAGATTAATTAATTGAATTTAAATTCCAGCAGTGGCATTTGATCTCACTCACACAGAGCATTACGCTCAGCCTCTGGCCTACTAGCTCAGCACCATCACCACTACACCAGTATGTCTTCAGGCATTGACGGAGGTGAATGCCAATGTGCCAATCCTCCATCGTCAAAGCAAAACACCTTATCACAAATAGACAAAAAATTCATGGACGAGATTCTCCGACCCCCCGCCGGGTTGGAGAATCGCCGGGGCCTGGCGTGAATCCCGCCCCCGCCGGTTGCCGAATTCTCCGGCAACGGATATTCGGCGGGGACGGGAATCGGGCCGCGCCAGTTGGCGGGCCCCCCCGCGCGATTCTCCGGCCCGGATGGGCCGAAGTCCCGCTGCTAGGATGCCTGTCCCGCCGGCGTAGATTAAACCACATCTCTTACCGGCGGGACAAGGCGGCGCGGGCGGGCTCCGGGGTCCTGTGGGGGGCGCGGGGCGATCTGGCCCCGGGGGGATGCCCCCACGGTGGCCTGGTCCGCGATCGGGGCCCACCGATCCGCGGGCGGGCCTGTGCCGTGGGGGCACTCTTTCCCTTCCGCCTTCGCCACGGTCTCCACCATGGCGGAGGCGGAAGAGACCCCCTCCACTGCGCATGCGCGGGAATGCCGTCAGCGGCCGCTAACGCTCCCGCGCATACGCCGCCCGGAGATGTCATTTCCGCGCCAGCTGGCGGGGCACCAAAGGCCTTTTCCGCCAGCTGGCGGGGCGGAAATTCGTCCGGCGCCGGCCTAGCCCCTTAAGGTTGGGGCTCGGCCCCCAAAGATGCGAAGCGTTCCGCACCTTTGGGGCGGCGCGATGCCCGACTGATTTGCGCCGTTTTGGGCGCCAGTCGGCAGACATCACGCCGTTTCCGGAGAATTTCGCCCCATATGTCCATAAATATTTTTTTTAATAAACTTAAGAGTACCCAATTATTTTTTTCCAATTCAGGGACAATTTAGCGTGGCCAGTCCACCTAACCTGCACATCTTTGGGTTATGGGGGGGTGGGACCCAGGCAGACACGGGGAGGATGTGCAAACTCTACAGGGACAGTGGTCCAGAGCCGGGATCGAACCTGGGACCTCGGCGCCGTGTGACAGCAGTGCTCACCACTCACTGCACCACCGTACTGCCCTCATATCTACATAAATATGACAAATCCAATGAGGTCTATGTTTCAACCAGTTGTGACACGACAAAATAAAGATGCCATTTTCGGTAATCCAATTTTTCAGCAACGGTGAAGGATATTGGACAACCATCGTGTCATTACTGATCTCAGATTGGTGAACACTTTTCATCCCCTCCAACCCCCGGCCCCACTTCCATGAATAACCTTCTGACAGCTTTAAATGGTCAGCCTCCTAACATGCATGGTGAGGTTATTAATGTGGCGTGGCCCTCTAATCTTCAGCTCACGTTTCTGCGCAGAGAGGGGTTATTTTATTTTTTCATGTTTGTAAAGCTCTGAAATAAATTTAGTGGGAGTGAATTTTGTCTCCGGAGCATCAGCCCTCCAGTCTGCACCCAGCAGCCCCTTGTGGCAGCATCTTAGAAAGGCCCGCCCGCACGTCTGCCCTCAGTCTCTGCTGGAGGCCGCAGAACTAGCACTATCTTGATGTCACACAGACTTACAGATTGAGGCAATCCCTATTGCTCCAGTTTGGACCATTCAGGCTCACGGTACCAACTTGAAATGAAAAATGAAAATCGCCTATTGTCACAAGTAGGCTTCAAATGAAGTTACTGTGAAAAGCCCCTAGTCGCCACATTCCGGCGCCTGTTCGGGGAGGCTGGTATGGGAATTGAACTGTGCTGCTGGCCTGCCTTGGTCTGCTTTAAAAGCCAGCTATTGAGCCCAGTGTGCCCCAATTTACTCATTACTCACCAAAAAAAAGACAGTCAGCTTCAAGAGGGACCCAGCACCATCGCGACTTAAAGGGCCATACACCCAACTGACAAGTCGCCGGGACGAGCGCGAATCGTGCGACGCCGCCCCGACGCCGGTCCGCCGAATCTCCGGAGAGCGGAGAATCGGCACCATTGGCGCCGGTCGGGGGCCGCTCTACACGGCCCCCTCCCCCCGGCGATTCTCCACCCGGGATGGGCCGAGCAGCCACGCAAAAAAACCCGAGTCCCGCCAACGCTGTTCACACCTGTCTTACCCGGCGGGACCTCGGCATGCATGCATCCGGGGGTGGCCTGGTGGGGGGCGGGGGGGAGCCTCCGCCGTGGCCTGGCCCGCGATCGGGGCCTACTGATCGGCGGGCCGCCCTCTCGGGCTGGGGGCCTCTTTTGTTTCGCGCCGGCCCCAAGTGACAGGGCCTCTTCAGCAGTGCTGCGTTGTTGCCCGCTGTGTCTCCCTGGCTGCTCTGATTGGGCAGGAGGCACATCCTGGGTGTCAGAAATCACCGGGCCTCAGCTGGGGAAGAGCGGGTCGAGAGCAAGGAGCTGGGCTGGGAAAGATGACGGCCAAGACAGCATGATCAGCTTGCCCCTCCTGCCAGTTAGCAGGATGAGTTTAGGCGCTGCCTAGCTTCTCGGGATCCGATGTGAGCAGGCCGAAAATCGCCCGATTGTTGGCACAAACCAATTTTTAAGCCCATGTTTCTCCACACTGACCATTCTTTGTTTGGTGCCATCCGTTTAGGATCAGTAACCGTCGCTGTATTTCTCCAATGTCGAAATGTGAAATGACTCAGCTCTTGCATTCCTGTAAGGAGTGTAACTGGACTGCCTTTGGCTCTGATGGTAATTTTCAGGGTGACTCACTCAACAAAGTGAACTCGATTCGCGGGAGGTGATAACAGCCGTCTCCTGACAACCACCCCTGTTTTCAGCACAACAGACCTTAATGGATTTCTTGCTACCAGTTCAAATTCTATGCACAAAAATTATAAAAGGCCATGCGACGGGAAGTGTGTTAGTTACTGCTGTCTGTTCACATGTGGATTGTGGGTGTGCGGATGTGTGTCACCCCTGGCCCCAGTCGGCAGGGCACTTACTCAGAAGGTTGGAGCTTACCACTTGGCTACAGCTCCGGTGCAAGGCTGCGATCATTTTTGGAAGCGCGGTTCTTTCAAGCGAATTGTCAAACCCAGGCCATTGCAATCTCCTTTCCCAGGCCACCAATCCCGCATCATTCCGGGAATCTGACCCTCCGACTCCCAGAATTGGAATAAATCTTTGTCGTTAAGAGGTGCCTCATTTTCAGTTCTTGCTATTCATTGTTTGGAAAACACGTTCATCCGGCCTATCCCAGGCTTTTTGTGGTGGACCTGGGCCGCGCGGAGGCACAGTGGTTAGCACTGCTGCCTCCCAGTGCCAGAGATCCGGGTTCGATTCCGGTCTGTGTGGAGTTTACACCTTCTTGCCTTGGTCTGCGTGGGTTTGCTCCGCTTGCCTCCCATGGTCCAAAGGTGTGCAGGTTAGGTGGGGATAGAGTAGGGGAGTGGGTCTAGGTGGGGTGCTCTTGCGGAGGGAAGGTGCAGACTCGATGGACCGAATGGCCTCTTTCTGCACTAAATCATCCTGTGGACTCAGTTGCGTTAATTAAGAGATTAATTCTGGATCACATCATCAGTGTAGTCAACGTGTTACATAATGTCACACCATCAAACACTTTAAAAATCATCAGGCCATTTGTGTTGGTAATACAATAGTTAAGAGCCGGAAATTGGAGCAGAGGTGCGCCTGTTCCGTTGCCATGACTTCACTGGAATTCTACCTGGTAGGACTTTTGATTGGCTTTGTGGAATCTGTGCTTGTTGCAAATGGGTGCAGGTTAAATCGCCTGCTTCTTGTAAACCAGAGGGTATGACTAGAATAAAGTAATTGTTCTCAACCAGGAAGGTGCTGGAGAATTTTCATTCATAGTCACTTGGAGCCATTCTGCTTCATAGCAGGCATTTCCAGACTGGCACCACTGAAGCACCCGGGCAGACACTTGCCCACCCTGGCTGTGCCGTGGTCCTGGGACACTTGCCCACCCTGGCTGTGCGTGGTCCTGGGACACTTGCCCACTATTGTTGTGCCGTGGTCCTGGGACACTTGCCCACCCTGGCTGTGCCGTGGTCCTGGGATGTATGGCGAAGATTCTGGCTTAGTTAGGGCCAGGCGAGATGAGATGGCAACTCTCATACATTTATAGGAGCATAGGAACAGGAAGAGGCCATTCAGCCCCTCAAGCCTCTCCCGCCATTCAATTAGATCATGGCTGATCTGTGGCCTATCCCCGTATACCTGCCTTTGGCCCATATACCTTAATGCCTATGCTTAATAAAAATCTATCTATCTCAGATGTGAAAGTAACAACTGTTAATTTCTGCTACTTGGAGAAGCAGAAATGACATGGAGACTTGCTCAGTCCCTTCATCCTCCTTTATTGTACCCTCTCATCCATAACTTCCTCCTGCCCTCGTGACCCTCCTCCCTCTTTCTCCGTTCCTCTCAACTTCGCCCTGCGCCTCTCCTGACCTCTTCCCCTCCCCTCAGGATTAAATGTAACCACTCACAAATGAATTCAATTGCCTGGCAATATTCCACCTCGCTTTTGAGTGGGACCAGAGTACGGCAGTGTTTAATATGTGCACTGAAGATATATTCCGGTTACTTTCACCTGTGACTGCTATGCATTCCAGCGAAATCAGTTTTGTCTATCCTGGTTCCCTGCACCAGAATCACACCTGCTCCAAGTCTTTGTGCTTAGTCAAGAGGAAAAAATTGACACACATTCACCATCTCTTCAGATAGATCTTATAGATCCCTGCTGGAGATTACTGCCAAGCATATCTAACATTCCCTTCACGCACCAGGGGCATCCATAGATAATACTTTCCAAAAGGCAACATCTTGATTATAAGCCTTCTGTTAATCAAAATGTACAGTTACTTGGAAGGGATAGGAATGCACCCAACTATCCACCTTTGGAGGGCCCTGTAAGCACATCAGAAAGTTGAAGATATCCTAGTTAGCATTTTCTACTGTGTCCTATCAAACTAAAAATGTTGTTCCTATGGTGTGTATTGTTGAACGTAACAAGATGGATTCTGACATGGAGTAGTAACACACTTTATCTGAAAACGTTTGTCTAAAATACCTTTCTATGCTAATTTAGTGGAGCCTTGAACCTATTTAAAATAAACACATTAACACCACCATTGGGAGAGCAAAGAGAGGGTCTACAGAAGAATGTGCTAATTATTTGTACACTCAGACAAGTGCTTCCAACGTCCTTCAGTTTCATCCTGAACAAAGTAAGGTAACACCAGGGATAGTGAGTGAATTGCTTGTCAGCCCCCATTGCTCCGTTTAGGTTCAAGATGGGGATGGTCAGCAATTAAATTTTCACAAGCCGACTGTGCACTGGCTGCCCGAGACCCAACCCACCCGATGTTTGAGCGGATCTCGGGGTAGACAGCTTGAAACACGCGGGCTGGAATTTTCCAAATCAATAGCAAAGTGTCAGGTTCAGGCTGAAAACCGATGTGTTTCTCTCCAGCAACACAGCCACGTTTTCTTAGCAGATCTGCAGCCACGCTGTTGAATAAAAGTGTCCCCTGGCAGTGCTCACCTCATTGTCACGGTCAGTGCCCCTGTACCCCAGGGGGCCTCCAGGCACCTCTGTACCGCCGGCACGGTATTCACCACGGGGCTTTTTTAAATTTTGAAAACCAGGAATGATTTGCGCCCGGCGTGACGGTATGTCTCCGGGGGGGAGGGAAGGGGGCATTCCTTGAGGCCAGAGGCTAAAGCGACAGCAGCCGTTTAACTATATTTAACTGATATAAATTCATGCAAATCAGGTTCATGCCCAGAAAATGTCTCCGGCGGGAAAAATCACAAACCGAAACCTTGCTGCCGCAAATCCCATTATGGCCTTCTCGCCAGATTGAGCAGCCGTGATGGGATTTGCGTCCGCGGCGAACGTTCTGGCGACATCCCGACCCGTGGTGTATGTAAGATGTGGGGGGAGGGGGAAGGGTACTTTTCGCTGCTTGAAAGAGCCTGGTACAACATCCCCGTAGCAACGAGCAGAATGGCTGAACCACCTGATGCGACCATCAATTCACTGAGAGACACGTTGAGAAGTAAACCGTGGTTTTAATACAACTGAGCCTGGCCTGTCTGTGACCGGTACAACAATGAATGCGGCCCCGCAGGTCAGCTGCCTTTATACTTCCTGTAAGGGGTGGAGCCATGGGCGAGCCCGTACATGCCCCGACATATCCCCCTGTGGGTGAAGCCGTACAATGGCCCATCGGTGGAGCCCACAGGGTTAAACACATAACGTAACACGATACAGCAGTAACATGATATCACAGTGCACTGGTGAATTAACAGTAGTTCCATTCACCACACCATCCCCATAAGCGCTCCTATGAAATCCATGCTAATGAACGGTGTGTGCCTCGGAGCAAAAGGAAATGAAGACTTTACTGCTCAAAAAGATCCCTTTCGTTATTGGCCTCCCCTCCTCCATCCCATTTTAAGTCTTGATTCCCAGTTTAGTTTTGCGGGTAAACGGTTTCCCATCGTCCCCTCTGCAGATCAATGGGCTGCTCGGCAGTAAACATTGCGCACCAGCAGCTTGCTGACGCGATGCGGATGAATGCTGGCCATTAAAGTGGATCTGATCTCCTCCTTGTTCCGCAGGGCTGATTGGACAACTAGTCCGCCCACTGCCCTCCCAACGGGCACCGAAATTGAAAATCGGCTTCATTAGGTTAGCGCAGGCATCGTCAAACTGAGGGTCGCGAAGGCCGGCCGGCGTGGGTTGTGAAGGTCGGCCGGGTTGGGTCCCGAAGGTTGGCCGGTTGGTAAAAATGGGTCCCCGGAAAAAAAGTTTGAAAAACACTGGGTTAGCAGGTAGAGAGCTTCTCGAGGCCATGAAACCAAACCGTTCAACTCAGGCAGTTTCACAGCTTTTGAATGAGTGAATGGTGTAAAGTGGAGAACGAGCTCTCCGGAGTTGCGAAAGCGCCAATTGTCTACATTCGCCCCCCAGAAATCTGCGCCTTTCTCAAAGAAGCTAAAGTCAAATCTTTTTATTTGCTCAGTGATATTTTTAAAGATAAAACCGTGAATAATGATCATTCCTGTACCAATTGATCACCCTGTCATCTAGAGGCATGATAACATTAATACGTTATTTAACCCATGGATCAAATTCCTCCGCCCATTGCTGAGAATTATTAATGCATGTTGTTTCACAAAAAGCACCTGTGAATTTTAAAAGCTGCAAGAGACGCTTCAATTAATTAAAGTACCGGGGGGAATTGGAAAGGATACCCAATATCTAACGGAGCTGGTTATTTACTACAAGATATCACACGCTAAAATGAATCACTTTACGTAGGAAACATCGGGGTTGCGGGAAGTGTATTTTGCCCTTTAGGGTTCTGCTTCAATCCTTCCTGTTGCAGCTGTGATGATCTGTTTCCACTGATCTACAACTTTTAGTATTTCAATTTTGCAGATCTAATAAAGTAGCAATTAATTAGGTGGTTTTGTATTATTCTTCCTGACAAGGGACAAGTCTGCCTTTGTCTGCAGATGAAATACAGGCTTGGGTTGGGCTTTAGTAAACTGCATCCCATGGCTATCCAATTGTTGGGCGGGATGCTTCGCTGCCACAACCGCGTGTTTCTCGATGGCACGGCGTTTGCTGACGGCGGGATTCTCTACTCCCGCCGCTTTTGTCGATGGGATTTCCCATTGAAGCCACCCCACGTCGCCGAGAAACCCGCGGGTGGGGGTTGCTGCCAGCGGGAAAAGAGAATCTCAACATTCTTGTTGAGAAACTTGTTCCAAGGGCTGGTAAATGTTTGCTGTTAAATTAGTTAAGTTTTTTAGAAATTATATACCGATGTTTAGTGTTATATTCTGCTTTGAAAACCATGACCAGGATTTTTGTTGTGCAGTCAAGTCAGGGTAACCCTGCCTTGGCCATTTCTGGGCCTGGTAAAACTGCATTCAATTGGACCCTGAATGGGATAAAACGCCTGCTTGATTGTCAACGGGTTGCTTCTGACTTGCGTGTGCCCATCGACCAAAATATTGTACGAGTGCGCAATGTCATCGAGGCAGTGCCGGATGACTTCTTGCGTGGTTTCATGTGCTTCCTGGTCTGGCGCCCTGGCGACGTAAAATAATTTCATATTCATGAGCAAAAAAAATCATGTAGCACAGATAAGAGCAGCACTATAACACAGTGAGTAGCACTGTTGCTCCACAGCTCCAGGGTCCCAGGTTTGATTCCCGGCTTGGGTCACTGGCCGTGTGGAAATTGCACGTTCTCCCCTCGTCTGCGTGGATTTCTTCCGGGTGTTCCATTTTTTTCCCACAAGTCCTGAAAGACATGCTGTTAGGTAATTTGGACATTCTGAATTCTCCCTCAGTGTACACGAACAGGCGCCAGAATGTGGCGACGAGGGGATTTTCACAGTAACTTCATTGCAGTGTTGTAAGCCTACTTGTGACACTAATGAAGATTATTTAAAAAAAAGATGGAGGCCATTTGGCTTATTTTTCATTTTCTAGCTTGTTTGACAGAGTTACCTAATTAGTTCCACCCACCTAATCTTTTCCCCATGGCTCCACAAAGTCCTGTCGCTGCATTCTGCTGTGGGAGCAACAGTCAGGAGTAGCAGAATAAATGGGTTTATTATCACTTTCTGCCAATGTTGCTCTTCTTTTTCCGGACGCACGGGAATTCAAATGACCCTTTTGTTTAGAGCTTTGCCTTCTAGAGTTACAAACCGGTTCAAGATCTGTGTCAGACTATTTAACTACCTCACCTAGATAGACGCAGTGATAATGAGATAATGTTCAGCTGTGTTTCTCACCTAAAGGTGTAATCAAAATATTTCGACATATTTTAACTCTATCAACAGCAACATGTACTGAATATTTATCAACAGGAATGATTTGACAGCATGTGAAGATCTCGCACAGTAAAGTTATTGTCTTCTCAATGGGATTGTCAACTCTTTTATACGCAAACATACACGCACAGGTATCGGTCAACAAAGCTTTGTGTTTATAATAACTTATGCTGTTTTGGCTTCAATCCTGCATTGGAAAAGTCCAGTAAGTATTGGTTTACAATAAAGGCCGAGATGTAGGAAAGTTACACTGAATGTTTAGTAAATAGAGTCAGGTAGAGCTGAACAAGGTGGCTGGATTTGTTTGTATGTCAACCCTGGGGAATTGATGCGTCAAGACTTTTATTCGCAAAATAATTTGAGGTATAAGAACAATGGGGAGAAACATTGAACTTATCTATTTCTCCGCTCCTGGACAATGTTTTGTGTTGGAGACACAGCTGAAACTTGGGATGAATTTTAGTTGTGTCAACAACTCAACTTTTAAGCTGGTATGAATCGATTGTTTATACAGAATCAATGATAAGAAGCCACCGACCACATGAACTTTATAGCAATCTGTGTAAGTCTATCCAGTCTATCTCTGGAATGGGCTGACAGAGCCTGGAATGGGCGCATGTGGTACCTACTCCATGGAGGCCTGAGGCCCTGAAAATAATTACTGGGCTGCGGATCCCTTTGGAATATCCTGAGGTTGTGAAAAGCGACGGGATTTATTTTGGCCAATGGTTTGGATTTGGATTTGTTTATTGTCATGTGTACCGAGGTACAGTGAAAAGTATTATTCTGCGAGCAGCTCAACAGATCATTAAGTACATGAAAAGAAAAGAAAATACGTAATACGGCAACACAAGGTACACAATGTAACTACATAAACACCGGCATCGGGTGAAGCATACAGGGGTGTAGTGTTAATGAGGCCAGTCCATAAGAGGGTCGTTTAGGAGTCTGGTAACAGTGGGGAAGAAGCTGTTGTTGAGTCAGTTCTGTCATGATATTCAGATAAACATCATGGTGCAAACACACATACACACTGATGGACAGATCAACGGGCCAATCAACACACACACAACATCACAGCCAATCACAAGCAAGAGCACACGCACTATAAAACGGGGAACACCACAGTTCCCGCTCATTCCAGCAGGAGACAGCTCAGGGCACAGAGCTCACAGCAAGCCACTCAGACATACACCATGTGCTGAGTACCTCTCAAAGATAGTGTAAGGGCTGGGTCCACAGGTTAAAGGGTAAAGAACGAACCAGTCATATGTTTACAGATGTTGTTATTGATAGTAATAAAACAGAGTTGTACCATCTGCAACCGCGTTGGTTCGTCTGTATAGCGGAACACCCAACACGACAAGTTTGTGCATGTTCTTAGACTTCTGTATCTCCTGCCCGATGGAAGAAGTTGGGAGAGTGAGTAAGCCGGGTGGGAGGGGTCTTTGATTATGCTGCCCGCTTTCCCCAGGCAGCGGGAGGTGTAGATGGAGTCAATGGATGGGAGGCAGGTTCGTGTGATGGACTGGGCTGTGTTCACGACTCTCTGAAGCAGTTGGTGAATGGGTGGAGTCCTAATAAGGCAAGCCCGTCTGAAAGTCCGGTTTTAGCACTGAAATTTGGACCGAGTGGTGAATGACCTTAATTTGAACTTGCCCGAGGGGGCTAACCTGAAACCTGTTGACTCTGCCCAATCACGGGATGATTTTCCAGGTGCCCTGTTATCACACCCCTCGTAATAGATTCTAGAAATTTCCTTGCACTGTGTCTCCTGTCAACGCAGAATGGCCGCATGTGGATAGGACCGGGCAGGCATCACTCTGTGCAAAGTGAAAGCAACAGAGGCAAGCAAAGCAGCCCAAGAAAGGAAAACAATCCGAGCAAATTTCAAACATCCCAGCGGGAGCAGATTGGTAGGGTCGGTTCATTTCCGTTGGATGGCCAATTAAGGCCCGCCCAGTGAGAAATGCTTCCGCCATTTGGGCTAGCACTGCGCGGTGGTAGGAACGCGTCGGGCGCCAGGTCCAATGAGGGCCTGGCAGGGAGGGATTCAACACAGTGGGAGGCTGAGGGAGCTGTCTGCAACCATTATAATAACATCCCTGTTGTCTGGCATTGGCATCAGCATACAATGGTCAAGGAAAGCAGGCGGGCAAGTCGGGTGAGCCTCTGTGCCTCGTTTCTCTGATTGCGTTCCTGGGAGTTCTGGTGGAAGTGGTCACTGCCAGGTGGGGCATTCTGATGCCCAGGGATGGCAAAAAGAAGGCTGCTCCACCTGTTCAAAAGGGCCTGGTCAGAGTTCGGCAGCTAGGTCAGTCATACTGCCGTCCGCTCAGGGGTCTGAGTGTATATGTCAACTGACATTGAAACCTGTCCTGCCGAGGCTTGAGTGTCAGCCCAAGGCCTCAGTGCTTTGGTGAGGGCGGCGTGCCAGAGTGGGATGGCTCACTTGGTGCCCTCACTGTGGGAGGGGGCTCCTGGAATGGTCCTTCAGGGAGGCGGAGCATGAACGAGCCTTTCGAATGTTTCCCGTCAGGAGAAGACCAGTCACAATGCGGCAAAGCGTCACAGAACTGGTGGCGTTGGCGGGGGGTGGGGGGGGGGGGGGGGGGGGCAACCTACTTGCGCTGACGTAGCATGAAAGTGATACAGTGTCTGGAGAACCGACGGCCCATCTCGCTCCTCTGGTCGTGGTGGCTATCCCCATTGGATCAGATGCAGAGGAGCAGTGCCTTTCGAACGAGGGATCGCTGTGCCCCAATCCTCAAGGAAATCTTCCAGGGACGATGAGGCCCTGAGATGCTGAGAGGCAGGTTTTAAAATCTTGAGAATTGCTGAGGAACGCAGGGACAACTCTGCACCCACACAGCGCTGGACTCACCAGAACAGAGAAAGTGCTGCTGCTCCGGGGGGGGGGGGGGCTTTTCTCCTGCCCTTGGATGAGGAAATACAAAAACAGTGATTAACACCTGTGGTAGTCTGTGTAGAGGTATTATGGTACCTGGTAATGCTGGAACACCATTGGTAGATATTGTATGTTTCCTATTGGTCAAGCTGTATGGTAGCTCCGCTCTGCAAGGCGGGGTTTAAGAGCCCCATGCCGCCCCAGAGGCCTTCTTTCTGTACCTGAGCTGCTGGGGGAAACATCGAGCTTATTAAAGCCTTCAGTTGGACTACAACCTCGTTTTAGTGGTCATTGATCGTGCATCAATTTAATAAGCTAGATTTAAAAAGGATGGAGCTCCGAATCAAGCCGGAGTGTCTGCAACTCAGCCCCCACGCGGCGAACTCAGCGGCAACCTTCAAGCACTGGCTGGCATGTTTTAACGGATATCTCGGAACGGCCGAAAACACACCACGGGAGGTCAGAAATTGCAAGTCCTGCACTCGAGGGTGAGCCCGGAAATTTACACCCTCATCAAGGACGCGGACGACTTTGATGCAGCAATAGAGCTGCTAAAAGGTCATTATATTCGCCCGGTAAACCAGATCCACGCCCAAAATCTGCTGGCAACGAGGCGACAGATCCCTGGGGAGTTGCTGGAAGAATTCTACCGTGCGCTCCTGGTGTTGGGGAGAAACTGCAGCTGCACGCAAGTTTTGGCGAGCGACCACACAGAACCTTTGATCCGGGACGTTTTCGTGGCAGGTATGCTGTCCTCCCAAATCCGCCAGCGATTGCTGGAAAAAGATACCCTAGGCCTCAAGGAGGCACAGGCCCTTGCAGGCTCCCTGGATGTGGCCTCCCGAAATGCCAGCGCTTACATTCCCGACCGCGCGGCAGCCCCCTGGGTAGCGTGGAACTCCTCCGCAGCCGACCCCGAGGCATCTCCCATTCCCCCACAAGCTTGTGCTGCAAGGCAGCCTGGCAACCCCAGGGGGCCCCGCTGCTACTTTTGTGGGCAGGCCAAGCACCCCCGGCAGCGCTGCCCGGCCCGCGCATCCACCTGCAAGGGATGCGGTAAAAAGGGCAACTTCGTGGTGGCATGTCAGGCCCGTGCGGCCGCCGCGGTCTCCGGTGGTGAATGCGGACCGCCACCACAACCCTCTCCATGGACCCCGTGCGGCCAGCGGGCGCCACCATCATCCTCCTCCAGGGCCACGTGCGGCCCCCGGGCGTCGCTATCTTGTCCCGCGGACGCCACGTTCGATGGGTGGGCGCCGACATTTTGTGCACCCCCAGCCATGTGCGACCAATGGGAGCCGTCATCTTGGTTGGACTCCCAGGACCCCAGCTCGGCTGACCGCCCACCACCCGAACAGAACACTCAACTGATGCATTTAGCCTCGGTGACCCTGGACCAGTCCCGGCCTCGAACACTCTCAACTGCTACAACGACAGTACTAATCAACGGTACGAGACGTCCTGCTTAATCGACTCTGGGAGCACGGAGAGTTTCATACACCCCGACACGGTAAGGCACTGTTCTCTCCCCGTCCACCCCGTTAATCAAAAAATCCCCCTGGCCTCCGGTCCCCACTCAGTAGAGATAAAGGGGTTTTGTGTAGCAAACCTCACGGTCCAGGAAAGGGAGTTTAAAAATTACCGGCTCTACATCCTTCTCCACCTCTGCGCGGTCACACTCTTAGGGTTAGACTTCCAGCGCAATCTCCAATGTCTAACTTGCAAATTCGGCAGCCCTATACCCCCTCTCACTGTCTGCAGCCTCGCGACCCTCAAGGTCGATCCGCCTTCCCTGTTTGCGAACCTCACCCCGGATTGCAAACCCGTCGCCACCAGGAGCAGACGGTACAGCGCCCAGGATCGGATTTTTATTAGGTCAGAGGTCCAAAGGCTACTGAGGGAAGGAGTCATTGAAGCCAGTAACAGCCCCTGGAGAGCTCAAGTAGTGGTGGTAAAGACCGGGGAGAAGCATAGGATGGTCATCGACTACAGTCAGACCATCAACAGGTTTACGCAGATGGACGCGTACCCTCTCCCCCGCATATCTGACCTGGTCAACAGGATCGTGCATTACAAGGCCTTCTCCACGGTGGATCTTAAGTCCGCCTACCACTAGCTTCCCATCCGCACTAGTGACCGCAAATACACTGCCTTCGAGGCAGATGGGCGGCTCTATCACTTCTTAAGGGGTCCCTTCGGTGTCACCAACGGGGTCTCGGTCTTCCAGCGTGAGATGGACCGATGGTTGATCGGTACGGTTTACGGGCAATATTCCCGTATCTCGATAATGTCACCATCTGTGGCCACGACCAGCAGGACCACGACATCAACCTCCGAAAATTCCTCCAGACCGCAATGATCCTTAACCTTACGTATAACAAGGATAAATGCGTGTTTAGCACCGACCGGCAAGCCATCCTCGGCTATGTAGTGCGAAATGGAGTTATAGGCCCCGACCCTGAACGCATGCGCCCCCTTATGAAGTTCCCCCTCCCTCACTGCTCCAAGGCCCTGAAGCGCTGCCTAGGGTTTTTCAGTTACTATGCCCAGTGATCCCCAACTATGCGGACAAGGCCCGTCCCCAGATCCAATCCGCAGTTTTTCCCCTGTCGATAGAGGCCCACCAGGCCTTCAGCCGCATCAAAGCAGACATTGCAAAGGCCACGATGCACGCCATCGACGAGTCTCTCCCCTTCCAGATCGAGAGCGACGCGTCCGACGTAGCTCTGGCGGCCACCCACAACCAAGCGGGCAGACCCGTGGCCTTCTTCTCACGCACCCTCCACGCCTCCGAATTCCGCCATTCCTCAGTCGAAAAGGAGCCCTGGCCATAGTGGAAGCTGTGTGACATTGGAGGCATTACCTGGCCGGCAGGAGATTCACTCTCCTCACTGACCAACGGTCGGTTGCTTTCATGTTTGATAATGCACAGCGGGGCAAGATAAAAAACGATAAGATCTTGCGGTGGAGGATCGAACTCTCCACCTATAACTACAAGATCTTGTATCGTCCCGGGAAGCTAAACGGGCCTCCTGATGCCCTGTCCCGCAGCACATGTGCCACCGCACAAGTGGACCGCCTCCGAGCCCTCCACGAGGACCTCTGCCACCCCGGGGTCACTCGCTTCTTCCACTTTATCAAGACCCGCAACTGCCCTACTCCATCGAGGAGGCCAGGACAGCCACCAGGAATTGCCAAATCTGCGCAGAGTGCAAACCGCACTTCTACAGGCCAGAGAAAGCGGATCTGATAAAGGCTTCCTGTCCCTTTGAACACCTCAGCATGGACTTCAAAGGCCCCCTCCCCTCCACCGACCGCAACACGTACTTCCTGAACGTGATTGATGAGTACTCCCGGTTCCCATTCACCATCCCCTGCCCCGACATAACCGCAACCACCGTCATCAAGGCCCTCCATAGCATCTATACACTGTTTGGGTTAACCGCTTACATACATAGTGATAGGGAGTCCTCCTTTATGAGCGACGAACTGCGTCAATTTCTGCTCAGCAAGGGCATCGCCTCGAGCAGGACGACTAGTTACAACCCCCGGGGTAACAGACAGGTAGAGAGGGAGAACGGAACGGTCTGGAAGACCATCCGCCTGGCCCTACGGTCCAGGAATCTCCCAGTCTCCCGCTGGCAGGAAGTCCTCCCGGATGCCCTCCACTCCATCCGGTCACTGCTTTGTATCACGACCAACCAAACACCTCACGAACGTCTCCTTGTCTTCCCTAGGAAGTCCTCCTCTGGGACCTCGCTCCCGACCTGGCTGGCAGCTCCCGGACCCATCCTGCTCCGAAAACACGTGTGGGCGCACAGGTCGGACCCCTTGGTCGAGAGGGTCCATCTTCTCCACGCTAACCCCCAGTACGCCTACGTGGCGTACCCCGACGGCCGACAAGATACGGTCTCCCTACGAGACCTGCCGCCCGCCGGATCCCCACGCACACCCCAGCCACCAATCCCACCCTCCCTCCCACCGGTGCACCTCACAGGAGGATCGGTCCTTCCGCCGGCCCCGTCTAGGCCCCCCACCCACCGACGCACCCCGCAGACGTTCCTTCCCAGGTCAACCGTTTTCCCCTCCAGTGCTGGCTAGGGGTGTTGAAGCTGCCACAGAGATCGAGGCCATGCTCCGGAGTCACAGACGCCCGAGCCTCCACCGGCGTCACCACCAGAGCTTCGACGATCGCAGAGGACGAATAGGGCCCCCGATCGTTTTAAAGTGTATGTAGTTAATTGTGAATCTGTAAATAGTTACAAAACGCTGTACGGAGGTATTACGGTACCTCCATAACTATAATTTCTACCACGTTACCATGTTGTAATATCAAGCCACCACCCCTGCCGGACTCTTTTTTAACAGGGGGTGAATGTGGTAGTCTGTGTAGAGGTATTACGGTACCTGGTAATGCTGGAACACCATTGTAGATATTGTATGTTTCCTATTGGTCAAGCTGCATGGTAGCTCCACCCTGCAAGGCGGGGTATAAGAGCCCATGCCGCCCCAGCAGCCTTCTTTCTGTACCTGAGCTGCTGGGGCAAACATCTAGCTTATTAAAGCCTTCAGTTGGACTACAACCTCGCTTTAGTGGTCATTGATCGTGTATCAACACCCAGCCCTTTTTTCTCATGAGATGAGCAGAAAATCACGCGGGTAGCATAAAATCGCTTTCTATTGGGGTGGACGGGGAGAGAACAGCGCCTTACCGTGTCGGGGTGTATGAAGCTCTCCGTGCTCCCAGAGTCAATTAAGCAGGACGTCTCGTGCCTGTTGGTTTCTATTGGTTTGTTAATGGTCTGAATTGACCCTTTAATTGTCGGTGGGTGTGCATATGATTTGCGCATACGCTTGACAATTTTGAGATTGGCCGCATGCGCGATGACATCAGGAAGCACGCCCAACGTCATTCGACAAAATTTACTGTTGGCAAGGGTGTCCATGCGCCCGACCCCTGAGTGTAAAATTCCAACCCACCGTTTAGCACCACCCTGATTCTGTGATGAACGCTGTGCTGTCTGACATTAACTGTTGGATGATCCGGAACTTTCTTCAACATCACATCGGTGACACCAAAGGCGTCCTCCTAAACTACAGCTGTTGATCTAGCTCCATTCAAGCTTCTTTCTCAGACCAAGTCCGACAGTGTTCTTTTCAACACAAATTGATTGAGCTTCAAACCCAGTTGACCAAGACCAATTACTTCCGATTTCTCAACATCACATGCCCACTGGCACAGTGGTTAGCACTGCTGCCTCACGGCGCCGAGGTCCCATGTTTGATCTCGGCTCCGGGTCACTGCCCGTGTGGAGTTTGCACATTCTCTCCGTGTTTGCGTGGGCCCCACAACCCAAAGATGTGCAGCGTAGGTGGATTGGCCAAGCTAAATTGCCCCTTAATTGGAAAAAATGAATTGGGTACTTTAACTTAAAAAAAACATCACATGCCCACCACATTAAGTAATAGGTATGTAGCCATAGACTACATTCAACCCCTTCAAGCTAATTGTAATAGTCCTACTGTTGACCAGTTAAGATCTGTTAGAGCATAAGAAATGGGAGCAGCAGAGTGTTAAATGAACCCCCAAACCTGCCCACCAACCCCAAACGTGCTCTTCTATTCCATAAGGTCCCTTCCTACCCTTTCCCCATATACCCTGATTCCTTTAATGTATCAATCTCAGTCTCAAATATACTCAAAAATTGAGCATCAGCACGCCCTCCAGAATAGATACTCATAGCACTTTAAAGTAAAGCAATGTGTCCTCATCGTAACCCTAAATATTGGTCCCTTATCCATGATCCCTCGTTCTAGAGTCTGAAACCCAGTCATGGGAAATAACCTCTCAGTCTGCACCCTGGACAGGCCCTGACAGTGCAAGGTTGAGTGTTAAATCCAGACTTATCGCATGATAGATTCCCGAGAGTGCGGGAGACCATTCGGCCCATCGGGTCTGCACTAATTCTCTGAAAGAGCACCCCACGTCGGCCCACTCCCCCACCCTAACCCTGTAACCCCACCAAAGCTTTTGAGACCAAGGGACAGTTTAGCACGGCCAATCCATCTAACCTGCACATTTTTGGACTGTGGGAGGAAACCGGAGCACCCGGTGGAAACCCACGCAGGCAAGGGGAGAAAGTGCAAACTCCACACAGATAGTCACCCGAGATGGGAATCGAACCTGGATCCCTGGCGCTGTGAGGCAGCCATGCTAGCCACTGTGCCACCGTGCCGCCCCTGATTGACTGTCAAACAGGCATGCTCTCTTAGCCCAACACCCTTTCACCACCTGCTTTCAGCCTTTTGCCATCGTAAATCCCGGTGCCTTTCGCAACCTCAGGATACCCCAACGTGATCCGCAACCAATTAAGTATTTTGAAGGCCAATTTGGGGCCTCTCTTGAGCTCCTTTCCAAGCCCTGCAAACAATTTGATGTCTTTCAATAAGATCACCTCTCATCCTTCCAAATTCCAGGGCATATATGAAATTAAAGTCACCATATTCCCCAAGGGCCAGAGGCTGCTCTCCCCTTGATTGAGAAAGAGCTGAGCGGAGGTGGTTTAACGTGAGGGTCACAGCATCTCAGGCGAGGGGTGAGGCCGAGAAGGCGGGGCTTTCCTGAGCAACCTCAGCTGGTACAGGAATTAACACCACGCTGCTGGCTTCACTCCGCAACACAAACCAGCTATCTAGCCGACTGTATAACTGCCCCCCATAGAGTGTATATATCCATCAGCAGTATAGACATGGGGTCAGCACGGGAACATTCTTAGCCAAGATGAACTAGTTCGATATTGGATCACATATTTCTCAAAGAGCGTTTGGACGTTCTGAACCTTTTGTTTTATTCTTTCCCAAGAATAAACTGACATGTGAATCTCTCAGGGAAAAAAAGTACATTAAACATCATAGCTCTAGATCTGCAGTGTGTACCACAGGAAGCCTTGCTTAGAAATAGACTCGTTCCAAAGGTCCCTGGAGATAATAGAGGTCCTTTTGAAACTGTCTCATGTGGCGCAGGTAACAACTGTGTTCTTTTTGAGCCTCTCCCACACACGATTGCTCATGTGTCATCAAAGAATGCTGATGCACTGACTTAACAGCTGTTCAGCAGATCCCTGTTGAATTCTGTGGGCAACTTGACAGGTAGAAATGATTGAAAGAAAAAGCAGTTCAGTTACTTAATATACCTCGCCCACAATCACCCACACATCTTCCGTCAGTAACTTCTACAATGCTCCAAGTATTATCTATGGTTAAATGTAGTATCACTGAATGTAAGGACAATTCAATACTCTTTGTGAATTGACATTGCGTCTATAGTGTCTTGTAAAAATTAACCCAATCTACAAATGATCATTCCGATTTGTTCTATTTTTTGATTCTCTCCACTTTTCTCCTGCGAAGGTGCAAAACAGGCTCACAATGGTGGTAGCAGAACTGAAAGGTTATACCCAATCAGGAAATACCGCACTTGCTGAAACTCTTTTCTCTAGGACAGGGAAGGCTGAGGGTTGGCCTAACAGGGGTCCTTGAAGAGTTTAATGGAGATGGTTCTACTTGTGGAGGTTACCAAAATGACAGGCTATAAATATGAGATAGTCATCAAGAAATCCAAGAGGGAATTCAGGAGAGAAGCTTTTACCCAACGAGCGATAGGAATTTGCGACCTCGGGGTGGCACGGGGCGCAATGGTTAGCACTGCTGCCTCACGGCGCTGAGGACCCGGGTTCGATTCCGGCCCCGGGTCACTGTCTGTGTGAAGGTTGGCCAATCTCTCCGTGTCTGTGTGGGTCTCACCCCCACAACCCAAAGATGTGCAGGCTAGGTGGATTGGTCGCACTAAATTGCTCTTAATTTAAAAAAAAATAGAATACGTACCGTGCAGAAGGAGCCCATTCGGCCCATCGAGTCTGCACCGCTCTCTGAAAGAGTACCCCGCGGCCCACCCAACCCGCATATATTTGTACACTAAGGGGCAATTTATCATGGCCAATCCACCTAAACTACACATCTTTGGACTGTGGGAGGAAACCGGAGCACCCGGAGGAAACCCACGCAGACACGGGGAAAATGTGCCAACTCCACATAGACAGTGACCCAAGGCTGGAATTGAATCTGGGTCCCTGATACTGAGAGGCAGCAGTGCTAACCGTGGAACATAATTTCTTGCACTGAATATCTGATCAAACAAAGAAAATTAAAACAACAAGAATTGGTAGACTCAATTTTGGAAATAGACCATCAATTTTCCATTATCCCCACTCCTGAGCTGTACTCAGACAGGCTAAAGCATCAGACTCAATTTGACTTACTTTCCACTTGTAAAGCTGAAGATATGTATATGTTGCAACAGTAAAAGGGGATGTTTTATGAATACAGGGGCAAGGCTGGCCGATTTTTGGCCCACCAACTCATCCGCCAGTCTACTTCTCGGTTCATCTCTCAGGTCTATGACTCCTCCCATACATCATCTTACCACAGACCCCTCTGATAATAATTCAACCGTTGCTTCTTTTTACTCTAACCCTTATCAATTGAAGATTAGTAAAATGAGAGTGTGGTATTATCGTACATGAAAGTAATGGAAGGGTTAATGAAATGTATACAGACAGCCACTAGAGGGAGCTAATCCTAGACGTACATAAGAGATGACGCTGAGCCTTGTGGGACAGAAGGTTGGAGTAGGTGGTAGGAGCAAGGAGCTGGCTAGGAGGACTGAAGATAGTGAGAGAGAACAAGAGAGTAGTTTAATCTGTTAGTGAGTTAGATATAGATGAGTAGAGTGAGTATAGTGAGTATATCAACTGTTTGTTTCTTCGGGATAAGTGTTGAGTCCAGTTAATAGTGTTTAATAAAATAGTTTTGTTGGTTTACAACACTCATCGTTCTCTGATGAACACTACACATCAAAGCCATCCAAGGCAGCGAACAGCACAGAGAGGTGACCTTATTGAGGCATATGGGATTCTCAGGGGGCTTGACAGGGTAGACGCTGAGAGGCTGTTTCTTCTTGTGGGAAAGTCCAGGACACCAAAACGTAAGGGGCTGCCCACCGAGATGAGGAGGAATTTCTTGTCTCAGGGTAGTGAATCTGTGGAATTCTTTACCGCAGAGAGCTGTAGAGGCTGGGTCGTTGAGCATATTCAAGACTGAGATAGGCAGATTTTAATCAGTAAAGGAATCAAGGGGTTAAGGCGGGAAAGTGGAGTTGAGGTTTATATCAGATCAGCCAAGATCTCGTTGACTGGCAGATCAGACTCGATGGGCCGAGTGGCCTACTTCTGCTCCTCTGTCTTATGGAATCCCCGTCGGACAGCATTGCAATGGCTGACCTTCTAAATAATTTGGATATTCCATCTGTGGATGCGGACATGAGCAGAGAACTGGACAATCCTTTGTGTCTAAACGAGGTGACAACCTATATGAAGTTAATGCAAAGTGGCAAGGTTCCAAGCCTTGACGACTTCCCTTATGATTTTTTATAAAGTTCTCGATCCAACTTGCCCCCTTATTATTAGAAATGCTGAATGACCCATTGTCTCAAGGTTCTCTGCCTCCAACACTCGAGCTTCCATCTCACTTATACTCAAAAGAGACGGGAACCCTGTGGAATGTGGCCTATATTAGCCTATCTCTCCTTTAAAGACGGACGTGTTTGCATGCTGTTTGGAGTCTTGTTTTCCTGGTATTACTTCAGATGATCAAGCTGGTTTTGGTAAGGGCGCCAATTGTTTTCAACTGTACCCGGTCGTCTTGACATTGTACTTTCCCCAACCGTCTGGACCAACCCTGACGTTGTTGTCTCTCTAGATGTAGAGAGGGCCTTTGGCCGGGTGGAGTATCTGTTTATCACTTTGGGTAAATTTGTTTTTTGTCCAAACATTATTTCATGGATTTGCCTGCTTTATACTTCCCCACCGCACGTGTGCGCACTAACTCTCTGTATCAACGTACTTCCCCATATCCAGAAGAACCCGTCAACCCTTTGCCTCCATTCTTTTTTGCTTTTGTGACGGAACCCTAGTCCATAGTTTTAAAGTCATAAACACTGTTAAAGGGCATCCACTGAGCAAGTGTGGAACACCGTGTGTCCTTATATACTGATGGTTTCCTCTTCTACATTACTGACCCTGTTGCTTGTGTTGAGGACAGGATGAATATTTTGGGGTCGTTTGCCTCTTTCCTTAGCTGCCAGAACTCAATCTATAAAAATGAGTCATCCTGCCCAAGTTCTTATTTTTTTTCAATGTCGTCTGATCTTTTTATCAAAATCATTATTTGTTACCATGATGTGTAATGTACTCTGGGATAACACAGGCTGCAACTCGATGCAGCTTTGACCAAAAGATACTCCAGACTTTGAAGTAAGTTCAATGTGATTTATTGAACCATTAGCACAGTTCTCGATGAGTTCGACCCTCCTGCTAATCTTGCTACAGTAACTCAGTCTAACTAACCAGCCTGCTCTAAGCCACGTGGTGGGTGTGATGCTTCTGATCTGCCCCTGTCCTTCTCTCTGAGTGTCGTCTGTGGAAGCAAATCATTATTTGTTACAGCGAACAAGCTGATTTTAATATCTGGGCAGGTGAGATACCGAGACCCCAATGAGCGATACTTCAGAGGGGGAGTCAGGATGGTGGGCTAGCACTACCTAACTGACTGTATTCTTATTGGGCAGCCAATATTCAAAAGATTTTAATTTGGTGTCACATTCCAAGTACAAAATGGTGTCTTATGGAAGTGCATTTCTGCTGCTCATCCTCACTTCCTGCCTTAATTTGTGCCCCTCTATCATTATCTCTTACTAAATACACGTTGTAACTTCTTTTTTAAAAATATGGGAACAGGCGGCACGGTGGTACAGTGGTTAGCACCACTGCCTCACAGATCCAGGGAGCCAGGTTCAATTCCGGCCTCGGGTGACTGTCTGTGCGGAGTCTGCACTTTCTCCCCGTGTGTGCGTGGGTTTCCTCCGGGTGCTCCGGTTTCCTCCCACAGTCCAAAAATGTGCAGGTTAGGTGGATTGGCCATGTTAAATTGCCCATTAGTGTCAAAAAGGATAGGCGGGGTTACTGGGTTACGGGGATAGGGTGGAGGCTTGGATTTAAGTAGGATGCTCTCTCCAGAGGCCGATGCAGACTTTTGGCTGAATGGCCTCCTGCTGCACTGTAAATTCTATGATTTTACACTTACACTCCACTATTGGGCCCTATTTGTAGCAACCACCTATTCTTGCCTTCCAAGCTTCTCTTTAAAAAAAATTTTAGAATACCCAATTCATTTTTTCCAATTAAGGGGCAATTCAGCGTGGCCAATTCACCCACCCTGCACATCTTTGGGTTGTGGGGGGGAAACCCATGCAAACACGGGGAGAATGTGCAAACTCCACACGGACAGTGACCCAGGGCTGGGATCGAACCTGGGATCTCGGCGCCGAACTTGGGACCTCGGCACCTTGCCTTCCAAGCTTGATCCAGCTTTTGTCTTGTGGAGGGAGTGGGGACTCGGAACGGTTTCACTGGTCTGTTTGCAATTGGGACCTTTGCCAGTTTCAATGAACTTGCTGCCAAATTTAATCTGCCTCAGTCTAGTCTTTACTGCTATTTTCAAGCCCAAGATCATCCTTTCCTCAACTACCTCCAAACACGTTAATGGAGGAGATTTTGTCACTGCCCCGAACTCACGGAGGTTTTATCTCAAGATTGCATGATCTCACTCTCCCCTCTGGACCCTCCCCGCTTCGGAACTTAGGTTTGACCTTGCAGAAGACGGGTGGGAGGAGGCCCTCCTTAGGGTCAACTCCATGTCCTCCTGTGTTTGGTTAAGCTTAATTCAATTTAAAGTTTAGCACAGAATTCACTTCGCCAAGGTCAAAATTAGCAAGTTTTTCTCAAGCACAAACAGCAAATGCGACAGGTGTTCACTTGTCCCTGTCGACCATACCCATGTGTTCTGCTCTCTGGTTTTTGCTCATCCTTTTCTGACATTCTGGCCAAACCCCTCGATATTGACTTGCAGACTTGTTCTTTAACAGCCATAGTCGGTGGCCCCATCTGAATTGACCAGTCTTACCAAGATTAATGCAGACATCGTTGCATTTACTCTACTTATAGAACCAAATGGATTCTAATAACGTGGAAGTACCGCAAACCAGCCACTGTTTCATCCTAGTTAGAAGATGTGGGGCGCGATTTAACAGAGAAAGTTCTGAGAGTCACATCGGGCACGACTTCCCGCGTGCTTCCCGATGACCGAGCTGGCCAGTATTTAATGGCACTTAGTATCAGAAATGATCCCCCGCAAGCTTCACGGTGGAACTCGCTGTACCGCCAGCTGATTCGCTGGAACCGCGCCCGGCAGCTCCCCACTAACAAGAGAGACCAGCTCATAAACGTTCCCAAGAATTGACTCCAGCCCATTGCACCACTTACGCCTGCTTCACGATTTGGGGATGCCGACCTGGCCAGGCCGCTGGGCACCATGGAGCCAAGACGGGTCATCCTGTTCCCATGAGGGAATCGGAGGTCCAGCAACAGGGCGGCCAATGCCGCCGTGGGGGCAGTGGCAGCGGCCAGTTTGGGCAGCACCGCCATACAATATCGGAAAAATATCAATGACATCCACTGGGCCGCAAGGGTAAGTTAAGACTGACCCCATGGCATCGGTACAACCTGCCACCCCCCCCTGACCGCTGAAACCGCCCCCCACTACCCCCCCTCCCACCCCCCACCCACAACATGTCGGTGGCTGGCACCATGCACCTTCCCGCCTCCCCACAGAACATCAGCGTGCTTGTGCCCCAGTGCACACTGGCACCCACCAGCACAACCCCTTCATGCCCAGCAGCGTTGACACACATGCATTAAGTGTGCAGTTCACAATGCCCCCTCTCTCTTCCCACAGGAGAAGTTGGCCCATAACAGGTGAGAAAGAGCCCAGAAAGGTGATGGGGTTCCGGACAGCAGTGTCCTCACCCCCTATGAGGAATGGGCCCTGGAGATCGGGTGGTTGGCCAAGGAGAGAGCAGTCACCGACAGCGAGCTTGGCCTGTGCCACAGAGGTGAAGATCCAATGCCCCTTCACAAGTGAGTTGTTCATATCAGACAAAATGATCCTTCGCTCTCTCTGACCACATGCCCATTCTCTCACAGCGTCTCCATCTGTCGGGGTCAGGCCATCCAGGGGCCCACGGGGCCAGGCCACCCAGGTGCCCCCCGTCCCCCGCCACCACCCAAGTGAACACCCCAGAGGAGACTACCATCGAGGCAACACAGCTATCCCCCCATCTTCCACCAACGCAGAGACACACATCTCAGTGGGTGACATTAGTGGACAGGCTTCTGTGACACAATCTGTTGTGCACCACACAGATGCTGATGCACATCAGGGACGAGATTCTCCGACCCCCTGCCGGGTCGGAGAATCGGCGGGGGCTGGCGTGAATCCCGCCCCCGCCGGTTGCCGAATTCTCCGGCACCGGAGATTCGGCGGGGGCGGGAATCGCGCCGCGCCGGTTGGCGAGCCCCCCCCCCCGCGATTCTCTGGCCCGGATGGGCCGAAGTCCCGCTGCTAGGATGCCTGTCCCGCCGGCGTGGTTTAAACCACCTCTCTTATCGGCGGGACAAGGCGGCGCGGGGGGGCTTTGGGGTCCGGGGGGGGGGCGCGGGGCGATCTGGCCCTGGGGGGTGCCCCCACGGTGGCCTGGCCCGCGATCGGGGCCCACCAATCCGTGGGCGGGCCTGTGCCGTGGGGGCACTCTTTTCCTTCCACCTTCGCCACGGTCTCCACCATGGCGGAGGCGGAAGAGACTCCCTCCCCTGCGCATGCGTGGGAAACTGTCAGCGGCCGCTGACGCTCCCGCGCATGCGCCGCCTGGAGATGTCATTTCCGCGCCAGCTGGCGGGGCACCAAAGGCCTTTTCCACCAGCTGGCGGGGTGGAAATTAGTCCGGCGCGGGCATAGCCCCTCAAGGTTGGGGCTCGGCCCCCCAAGATGCGGAGGATTCCGCACCTTTGGGGCGGCGCGATGCCCGACTGATTTGCGCCGTTTTGGGCCCCGGTCGGCGGACATCGTGCCGATACCGGAGAATTTTGCCCCAGGTGTGTGAACTTCTTTGTCCTGCTTATTTCAGGATGGTTGACGCAGCGTTCACAAAGACCACAGAATAGTTTTTAACTTAAACAAAGCATAAAAGTTATTAACACTACCAACTTGGATTCAACACATACTCCTAAAGGATACACAGTTGATTAATGACATCTAAACTACACTCATCTACAGCTAATCTCACTACTTGTTTAAACTATGATCTGCTCTCACCTACACTATCTGTACTTCTGACTCCCTCTAGCTAACTCCTGCATGCACTCTAGCACAAGGCTTAGCATCACTGCCTTATATAGTTGGAACTGCAGCTCCCTCTCGTGGCTACTCTCGACACTTCATTAACACTTGCAGTCCTGACAGTTATGATAATACTACAAGGTGGAGGTGGGAACATCCAAGAGAGTCAGTAGTCGGAGGTCTGCTGGATCTCAGGACTCAGCTGAGCCCCAGTCAGATGCCGAGACTCTTGGCAAGATTATCTTGGAGCTGATGCAGATGTTAGGGGATGGCAATGACATTCCGGCACGTGCATAGCTGTTCGGAGGAGTCCCAAAGGAGTTCCCGTACCAGCCTCCCCGAACAGGCGCCGGAATGTGGCGACTAGTGGCTTTTCACAGTAACTTCATTGAAGCCTACTTGTGATAATAAGCGATTATTATTTTTGGGGGGCTGGTTTAGCACCATGGGCTTGTATAGCAGAACAATGACAGCAGCGCGGGTTCAATTGCTACCTGTAAGGAATTGGAGACAGACAGAGACCGACAATTAGCTAGGGCTTTCAGTTAAGTCACCTTACTGCTATCTTTTCCCTTGCTCCAAGCCACAGAAGCAAGAGGGGCAGCATCAGACAAGCACACGGCTTCCAGACATTAAACATTAATCAATCAACAGTACAATAAAGTCACCAGCCATCTGCTAAAGCATTTCTTCAATACCTTTAGAAAGTTGCTCAGCTGAATGTTACCGCCACCCATCCTCTCCTCCAGCACTGGCAGCAGGTCATCTGACTCCATCCCTTTCCTTGCTACAGACCACAGAAGCAAAATAAGTGGCAGCAAACAAACCACAGAAGCAAAATAAGTGGCAGCAAACAGACACACAGCCTCCAGGCAACTGTAGCAGCATTCAGTCACTCCACCTCTCTCTCTCTCTCTCTCTCCCTCTTGCAGCTCCCAGTAGCAGACTTTCAAAAGCAGGAATAATTATCCCGGAAAGGCACACTAATACAGAGTACAGCAGAAGAGTGAAAGAGCTCCCATCCCCCTCTCTAGTTTATATCTGCCCTTTGCTTTATTCCAGGTCACAGAAGCAGAAGAGGCAGCAGCAAACAAACACACAGCTTTCAGGCATTGACAATTCCTTATTAACAGTAGCCTTCAGCTGTGAAGCTTGGGGAAGCTCGCAGTCAAAGGGAGTTAAAGTGACCTTCAGCATATAACCACGAACAGGGCTTGTCCTGAAAGTGTTTGGTAGGACAGGCAGGCAGCAGCTCTATTTGCCCCTGTTATGGGTGCGCCTGTAGACCCCGCAGATGCTAAGCCCCGCGCCCCCCCCACCAGACCATGGCGATCCCCGACCTATGGCGCCCAGCCCCCAAGTGGGCTCGTCACCCACCATGGGGTCCCCCCCCTACTCTCGAGCACTGGGGCAGCAACTGCAGTGCCCTTGGGCTGCATGCTGGGGAATGGAAATGGTGACTCACCTCCCCAGCCCCCCCCAGGCAGCCACCGCGCTAGCTTCCCATTTTAAAATAGGAATGCGAAACGGTACCATTGTGACCTCCCGCTGGGGAGCTGATTAGACCATAGAACATTACGGCCCTCGATGTTGCGCCGACCTGTGAAACCACTCTAAAGTCCATCTACACTATTCCCTTATCGTCCATATGTCTATCCAATGACCATTTGAATGCCCTTAGTGTTGGCGAGTGCACTACTGTTGCAGGCAGGGCATTCCACGCCCTTACTACTCTCTGAGTAAAGAACCTACCTCTGACATCTGTCTTATATCTATCTCCCCTCAATTTAAAGCTATGTCCCCTCACGCTTGACATCACCATCCGAGGAAAAAGGCTCTCACTGTCCACCCTATCCAATCCTCTGATCATCTTGTATGCCTCAATTAAGTCACCGCTTAACCTTCTTCTCTCTAACGAAAACAGCCTCAAGTCCCTCAGCCTTCCCTCATAAGATCTTCCCTCCATACCAGGCAACATTCTGGTAAATCTCCTCTGCACCCTTTCCAATGCTTCCACATCCTTTCTATAATGTGGCGACCAGAATTGCACGCAATACTCCAAATGCGGCCGCAGCAGAGTTTTGTACAGCTGCAACATGACCTCATGGCTCCGAAACTCAATCCCTCTATCAATAAAGGCTAACACACCGTACGCCTTCTTAACAACCCTCTCAACCTGGGTGGCAACTTTCAGGGATCTATGTACATGGACACCGAGATCTCCCTGCTAATCCACACTGCCAAGAATCTTACCATGAGCCCAGTACTCTGTCTTCCTGTTATTCCTTCCAAAATGAATCACCTCACACTTTTCTGCATTAAACCCCATTTGCCACCTCTCAGCCCAGCGCTGCAGCTTATCTATGTCCCTCTGTAACTTGTAACATCCGTCTGCACTGTCCACAACTCCGCCGACTTTAGTGTCATTTGCAAATTTACTCACCCATCCTCCAGGTCATTTATAAAAATGACAAACAGCAGTGGCCCCAAAACAGATCCTCGTGGTACACCACTGGTAATTGGACTCCAGTCTGAACATTTCGTATCAACCACCACCCTTTGTCTTCTTCCAGCTAGCCAATTTCTGATCCAAACTGCTAAATCACCCTGAATCCCATGCCTCCGTATTTTCTGCAGTAGCCTACCGTGGGGAACCTTATCAAATGCTTTACTGAAATCCATATACACCACATCAACTGCTTTACCCTCATCCACCTGTTTGGTCACCTTCTCAAAGAACGCAATAAGGTTTGTGAGGCACGTCCTACCGTTCACAAAACCGTGTTGACTATCTCTAATCAAATTATTCCTTTCCAGATGATTATACATCCTATCTCTTATAAACCTTTCCAAGATTTTGCCCACAACAGAAGTAAGGCTCACTGGTCTATAGTTACCGGGGTTGTCTCTACTCCCCTTCTTGAACAAGGGGACAACATTTGCTATCCTCCAGTCTTCTGGCAGTATTCCTGTAGACAAAGATGACTTAAAGATCAAAGCCAAAGGCTCAGCAATTTCCTCCCTAGATTCCCAGACAATCCTAGGATAAATCCTATATGGCCCAGGGGACTTATCTATTTTCACACTTTCCAGAATTGCTAACACCTCCTCCTTATGAACCTCAAGCCCTTCTAGTCTAGTTGCCTGAATCTCAGTATTCTCCCCGACAACATTGTCTTTTTCCTGTGTGAATACTGATGAAAAATATTCATTTAGCACCTCTACTATATCCTCGGACTCCAAGCACAACTTCCCGTTACTGTCCTTGACTGGCCCTATTCTTACCCTAGTCATTCGTTTATTCCTGACATATCTATAGAAAGCTTTAGGGTTATCCTTGATCCTATCTGCCAAAGACTTCTCATGTCCCCTCCTGACTCTTCTTAGCTCTCTCTTTAGGTCCTTCCTAGCTAACTTGTATCTCTTGAGCGCCCTAACTGAACCTTCATGTCTCATCTTTACATAAGCGTCCTTCTTCCTCTTGACAAGTGTTTCGACTGCTTTAGTAAACCACGGTTCCCTTGCTCGACCACTTCCTCCCTGCCAGACAGGTGCATACTTATCAAGGACACGCAGTAGCTGTTCCTTGAACAAGCTCCACATTTCCATTGTGCCCATCCCCTGCAGTTTTCCTCTCCATCCGATGCATCCTAAGTCTTGCCTCATCACACCATAATTGCCTTTCCCCCAGATATATCTCTTGCCCTGCAGTATATACCTGTCCCTTTCCATCACTAAAGTAAACGTAATGGAATTGTGGTCACTATCACCAAAGTGCTCACCTACCTCCAAATCTAACACCTGCACTGGTTCATTACCCAGTACCAAATCCAATATGGCCTCACCTCTCGTTGGTCTATCTACCTACTGTGTCAGGAAACCCTCCTGCACACATTGGACAAAAACAGACCCATCTAAAGTACTCAAACTATAGCGTTTCCAGTCAATATTTGGAAAGTTAAAGTCCCCCATAACAACTACCCTGTTGCTTTCGCTCCTATCCAGAATCATCTTTGCAATCCTGTCCTCTACATCTCTGGAACTTTACGGAGGTCTATAGAAAACCCCTAACAGGGTGACCTCTCCTTTCCTGTTTCTAACCTCAGCCCATACTACCTCTGTATACGAGTCCTCATCAAACGTCCTTTCTGCCACCGTAATACTGTCCTTGACTAACAATGCCACCCCTCCCCCTCTTTTACCACCTGAGCTTACTGAAATATTTAAACCCCGGCACCTGCAACAACCATTCCTGTCCCTGCTCTATCCATATCTCCGAAATGGCCACAACATTGAAGTCCCAGGTACCAACCCATGCTGCAAGTTCACCCACCTTATTCCGGATGCTCCTGGCATTGAAGAAGACACACTTTAAACTACCTTCCTGCCTGCCGGTACACTCCTGCAACTTTGAAACCTTACTCATGACCACACTACTCTCAACCTCCTGTATACTGGAGCTACAATTCAGGTTCCCAAACCCCTGCTCAACTCTCCCGAAGAGCATTAGCAAATTTCCCCCCCAGGATATTGGTACCCCTCTGGTCCAGGTGTAGACCATCCCGTTTGTAGAGATCCCACCGACCCCAGAATGAGCCCCAATTATCCAGAAATCTGAAACCCTCCCTCCTGCACCATCCCTGTAGCCATGTGTTCAACTCCTCCCTCTCCCTATTCCTCGTCTCGCTATCACGTGTCACGGGTAACAACCCAGAGATAATAGCTCTGTTTGTCCTAGATCGAAGTTTCCACCCTAGCTCCCTGAATTCCTGCCTTACATCCCTATCCCTTTTCCTCCCAATGTCGTTGGTACCTATGTGGACCACGACTTGGGGCTGCTCATCGATTAGTGATTAGTTCCTGGGAGGCCGTTAGATTGGGGCTTCAATCTCACTAATGAGATGGAGATTGCCCTTAATTGGTCTCAATTAATGTCTCGCCACATCTGGCCAGGATCTGGAACCCGCGAATGGCAGCGAGCTGGTTAGATCGCGAACTGATTCGCACCCGGTGCAGGACCCGATTTCGGCCTCTCCTGCGATTTAACCAGTCCACCTGGATCCACGCCGGGCGCAATGTGGCCATTAAATATGATGTCTTTTTAATAATAATACTAATCTTTATTGTCACAAGTAGTCTTACATTAACACTGCATTGAAGTTACTGTGAAAAGCCCCTAGTCGCCACATTCCGGCGCCTGTTCAGGGACCCAGAGGGAGAATTCAGAATGTCCAATTCACCTAACAGCGCGTCTTTCGGGACTTGTGGGGGGAAACCGGAGGAAACCCACGCAGACACGGGGAGAACGTGCAGACTCCGCGCAGACAGTGACCCAAGCGGGTTTCTTTATTTGGAGAAAATTAAATATGCAATAAGACGACCGACGGAGAAGTGTTGTCAAGGCGGCAGCACTTTTGTTTCTTTCTTCAAACAGTTAATTGCTGTTGACTTTGAAAAGATTCTTTTTTTTTAGCATAGTTTTTATTTGTGCTTGTTTGTGTGCTGGGGGGAGCTGATGCATTGAGTTGTATTGTCCTTTGTCTGTCTGCTCCTTTATCTCCCTTTGAAAACCAATAAAAATAAATCTAAAAGAAAATTACGTTCAGGTGGATGACATACACAAATATCATTGAGGTCTAATATTGAGCCAAAGGGGCCTGTTCTGTGCTTTACTCTTCTATGTTCTATAATACTGTAATAGGAATATACTCAGTTGGCACAGCAGGTACCTGTATTATCAATTGGCAACTGTCAGGGCCTTAGCTGCACTGGCATTCTGCCAGGCGCAGGCCGGTAGCTGGTACATTCAGCTTTCTAAACTGAGATGGGAGTGTCGACGCCGCTCTCAAAACACTCAAAGTAAACCCTGCGTCAGTGTGCGAACTATCTTGCCGGGCGCAGGTAGATCCAGTGAACAATTGAAAGGAAACATGCCTTGACAGTGCATCGGGTCAAAGGACAATTGATGTTAATTCAGAGTGACGGGAAGCAGCTTCCCTCAGGGAGAGCAGCATTCTGCAGTCAGGCTGCGACTTGACTCTGCTGATGGGTTGGAGGGGAAGGGTGGGGTGGGACTGGAGGAGAGGGGAGGGGTGGGAATAGTGTAAGGTAAACACTCCGCAAGGCCAGGAGGGGGAATCTTATAAAATAATTTTTATTGATTTTTCACATTTTATATCAACAGTTACCGAACAAGACAAAACCAACACATGTATGAAAAATTACTACACTAACAGCAGATTCAATTATCCTGTACATAGTATACAGTCTCAACATGTAAAACTTATGTTACAGGTGCGCTTATCTAGCCCAAAATAAAGTCGAAAAAGGCTACATAAAATGCAGAAAACAAAAAGGACAGCTGAGCATCAGGTGGGGCAGACAGGAGCCTGAGGTGGGCCCACGAGGTCGTGTGGGGCTGATGGCTGCGTGTGTTCCCCTGAGAGATGACTATATTACTGGTGATGGGGAGCTCCTTTCCTCTCTTTGTTTTGTGGTCCGTTTTGGTGCCACCGTCCCTCCCCCCCACCACCTTATATTATTGGTTGTTGGTTACGAACAGGTCTTGGAACATGCTGGTGAATATTCTCCTTGTGCTGACTGTGGTAGTCACCACTGATGTATATATTAGGTGCTTTGTGGTAAGGCCCCTGTACTACAGGTACAGGGGTAGTTCCCTACCTGCTGGCTCCCCTCAGTAGGCAGAGTACTAATATGTGTGCTCCTCGTACAGCAGCCATTTCGGCAGCTGCTGCCGGAGGCCACACATCTTAGTGTAATAAAGCCTCGATTGCATCCATCCCTCGTCTTTGTGTAATTGATCGTGCATCAATTTATTACACTAAAGTTTTCAGAAGATGGACCTCCGCATCAAGCCGGATCGCCTGCAGCTGGATCCGCAATCAGGCAACGCCAAAAAGGACTTTGAACATTGGCTAGCCTGTTTCGAAGCTTACATCAGGTCTGCACCAGACCCAATTCCGGAAGCTCAGAAGAATCAGATCCTCTACACGCGGCTGAGCTCCAACGTCTTTCCACTTATCCAGGACGCGCCGACCTACGAAGATGCCATGGCGCTACTGAAGGAAAACTACGCTCAGCGGACTAACACGCTCTACGCCAGACACATCCTCTCCACTCATAGTCAACTTCCTGGTGAGTCAGTGGAAGATTTCTGGCGTGCTTTAATTCCCCTAGTCAGAGATTGTGACTGTCAGGCTGTCACAGCCACGGAACACTCGAACTTGCTCATGAGAGACGATTTTGTTACAGGGATAGGGTCGGATTACATCCGCCAGCGCCTCTTATTAGGGGCCACGCTCGACCTCGCGGCAACCAAAAAGCTAGCACTTCGCGCAACATCCAGGCCTACACCCCCAGCCGCGCTCTCACCCCTCCTACGCATCGTGGACTCCGCAGACGGCCGCCCCATCGGGGACCCCACTCAGCCAAGGGGACCCCACACGCCTGTGCCGCGTGGCAGCCAACCAACCCCGGGGACCCCAAATGTTACTTCTGTGGGCAGCCAAAACACCCCCAACAACGCTGCCCAGCCCGGAGCACCCTTTGCAAGGCCTGCGGCAAAAAGGGACACTTCCCTGCGGTGTGCCAGGCCCGCGCAGTCGCCGCTATTGTTCCGACCCCCCTCCATGTACGGCCAGTGGGCGCCGTCATCTTGTTCGACCCCCACCACGTGCGGCCCGTGGGTGCCGCCATCTTGTTCGACCCCCACAACATGCGGCCCATGGGCGCCGCCATCTTATCCTCCCCAGGATCATCAGGCGCCGTCATCGTGTTTCCCCCACGACACGTGCAGCCTGTGGGCGCCGCCATCGTACCAGGACCCATGCCCCCTGGGCACCCCATCGTCTGCCACCATCGACGACCAGCCGCGTCTCACCACGTTCACGATTGACCAGTCCCGCCCACGCAACCTCGCAACGGCCTCTACCAACGTGAAAACCGATGGGCATGAGATCTCCTGCCTGCTGGACTCCGGGTGCACCGAGAGCTTCATCCATCCCGATACGGTAAGGCGCTGTTCCCTCGCGGTACACGCCGCCAAACAGAGAATCTCCCTGGTCTCCGGGTTCCACTCCGTGGCGATCCGGGGGTATTGCATAGCCACTCTCACTGTCCAGGGCGTGGAGTTCAGTGGCTTCCACCTCTACATCCTCCCCAACCTCTGCGCTGCCTTGCTACTCGGCCTGGACTTCCAGTGCAACCTCCAGAGCCTAACATTGAAATTCGGTGGGCCCCTACCACCCCTTACTGTGTGCGGCCTCGCGACCCTAAAGATCGACCCATCTTCCCTATTTGCAAACGTAACCACAGATTGCAAACCCGCCGCCACCAGGAACAGACGTTACAGCGCCCAGGACAGGACCTTCATCAGGTCCGAAGTCCAGTGACTGCTTCGGGAAGGCATCATTGAGGCCAGCAAGGGGAGAGCCCAAGTGGTAGTTGTGAAAACTGGGGAGAAACACAGAATGGTCATGGACTACAGTCAGACCATCAATAGGTACATGCAGCTCGACGCGTACCCACTCCCACGCATATCTGATATGGTCAATCAGATTGCACAGTACCGGGTCTTCTCAACTGTCGACCTAAAATCCGCTTACCACCAGCTCCCCATCCGTAAGGCGGACCGCCCATACGCTGCCTTCGAGGTAGATGGCCGCCTTTACCACTTTCTTAGGTTTCCCTTTGGTGTCACCAATGTGGTCTCGGTTTTCCAATGGGAAATGGACCGAATGGTTGACCGGTACGGGCTGCGGTCCACTTTCCCGTACCTAGATAATCTGCGGCCACGATCAGCAGGCCCATGATGCCAACCTTGCCAAATTTCTCCACACCGCCACTCTCCTCAACCTAACCTATAACAAGGAGAAGTGTGTGTTCAGCACGAACCGCTTAGCCATCCTCGGCTATGTGGTCCAGAACGGAGTTCTGGGGCCCGATTCCAACCGCAGGTGCCCCCTCATGGACGTCCCCCTCCCCCACTGCCCCAAGGCCCTCAAACATTGCCTGGGGTTCTTTTCTTAACTCGCCCAGTGGGTCCCAAATTATGCGGACAAGGCCCGCCCACTCATTCAATCCACTCTTTTTCCCCTAACGACCGAGGCTCACCAGGCCATCAACCGTATTTAGGCTGACATCGCCAAGGCCGCGATGCACACAGTCGACGAGACGTTGCCATTTCAAGTTGAGAGCGACGCATCAGACGTCGCTATAGCCACCACCCTCAACCAGGCAGGCAGGCCCGGGGCATTCTTTTCATGCACCTGCCATGCCTCCGAAATTCGGCATTCCTGTCGAAAAAGAGGCCCAAGCCATCGTTGAATCTGTGCGGCATTGGAGGCATTAACTGGCCGGCAGGAGATTCACTCTCCTCACTGACCAACGGTCAGTAGCCTTCATGTTTAAAACACACAGCGGGGCAAGATCAAGAACGATAAAATCTTGAGGTGGAGGAGCGAGCTCTCCACCTACAGCTACGACATTTTGTATCGCCCCGGTAAGCTCACCGAGCCCCCCAATGCCCTATCCCGAGGTACATGTGCCAGCGCCCAGGTGGACCGACTCTGGACTCTGCACGACAACCTTTGTCACCCGGAAGTCACACGTTTGTACCACTTCATCAAGGCCCGCAATCTACCCTACTCCGTCAAGGAAGTCAGAGCAATCACCAGAGACTGCCAGGTGTGCGCGGAGTGCAAACCGCACTTCTACCAGCCAGACCGTACGTGCCTGGTGAAGGCCTCCCGTCCCTTTGAACGCCTCAGCGTGGACTTCAAAGGGCTGCTCCCCTCCACCGACCGTAACACGTACTTCCTCAGTGTGGTCGATGAATATTCCAGATTCCCCTTCGCCATCCCATGCCCGACATGACATCTGCCACCGTCATCAAATCCCTCAACACCATCTTCGCTCTGTTCAGCTTCCCCGCCTACGTCCACAGCGACAGGCGATCCTCATTCATGAGCGATGAGCTGAGTCTGTTCCTGCTCAACAAGGGTGTCGCCTCGAGCAGGATGACCAGCTATAAGTCCCGGGGAAACGGGCAGGTGGAGAGGGAGAAAGGGACTGTCTGGAGGGCCGTCCAGCTGGCCCTATGATCCAGAAATCTCCCGGCCTCCCGCTGGCAGGAGGTCCGCCCCGACGCAATGCACTCCATTCGGTCGCTCGTATGCACTGCGACTAATGACACACCCCATGAACACCCGGCGCACACAGCCGCAACCCCCGCCCCAGGACAATCCGTCCTCCCCCTGCCCACGGCCGAGGATGAAGAGGATTTCAGCATGCTCCCGGAGACATCGAAGACCAGACCGACACCGGAATCGCCGCCATCACTGCGGCGCTCCCAACGGCAGATCAAGGCTCCGGGCCGACTGAACCTGTAATTTGATCAGGACTCTTAAAAAAAAACATCATCCTTCTGTATAACTCTCCTCCACCCCCGCTGGACTCAATTTTGTTTCTGTACTTTAAAACATCTACTTGTGTATAGTTCTCCACCACCCCCGCCGGACTCAATTTTAACAGGGGGTGAATGTGGTAGTCGCCATTGATGTATATATTAGGTGCTTTATGGTAAGGCTCTGTACTACAGGTACGGGGGTAGTTACCTGCCTGCTGGCTCTGCCCAGTAGGCGGAGTATAAATATGTGTGCTCCTCGTACAGCAGCCATTTCGCCAGCTGCTGTAGGAGGCCACACATCTTAGTGTAATAAAGCCTCGATTGCATCCAACTCTCCTCTTTGTGTAATTGATCGTGCATCAATGACTGAAGGTAAAACCACAGGTTAATCATATAGTTATACCCCAGTTATCCTTACACATCAAAAGGTCCCATGTCAGTACCATAAGCTGCCTGAGAAACTTTGTACCCCTCATGGGCTTCAATTGAGTCAGAGAAGATAGAAAAAGCCTGATCGGATATATACCTTCAGATATACCGGGTCCTGCTTCTGGATGAAGGTTTAATAATAAATCTGCATGTAGACAAGATTGGTAATTAAACAATTTTCTGTGCATGTGATTAACAATGTATACATATGGTAGAATTCTGTGACTTGGCAGAGTGCTATATTGGAGGGGTGTGTTGTATTAGGGGTCTCAGAGGATGTTTGTACCTTGAATGAACTATTCTAACCTGTACCTGAGCCTCCTGTGGTTAGTTTGTAGAAGTCCGTCACAACACATCTGTAATTTTAGTGCCTTGTTTCAAACATTATGTTGGCCTGTCTCATTGCTTTTAAATATGATGAGCTGACAGTTCTAAGAATGTCACCATTTCCGATAAGGAGCTCTTCACTCTCCACCAGATTATGAAGTTGAAATGAAAACTCCTGTAAGAGGGTGACAGGTTAGAAATGTCAGACACCAATGTGTCACTGTCGCAAATGTGATCTGTCATTAAGTCAAAGACGGTGACAGGCTTTGAGACAGCAAAAGGAAAATCTATGCAACCCACGGTCTTCATGCCAGAACCAGATTAAGAGACAGGAGAGAGCTTAACCTTTGTTTGAATCACAAAGAAGGCATTTTTTTTTTACCAGTGATTGTCAGGGGAACAGGACTGCATTTGGTACTTGCTTGGTTGTACCTGTCTTATTTTCAAACGGTCACTTTCCTTCCAACCTAATCGACTTACATTTCAGCATGCCATAAATAATTTCGGCAACCATGTCACACTTTATGGCACAATTTATGTATCCGGAGAGGAAACACATGGGGCACGATTCTCCCTTACCCGGCGGGGGGGTGGGGGGGGTCGGAGAATCCCGCCCATGATGAGCGAGCTCCGAAGGATGTGAAGAGGAACGGGCAGATATCCCACTCTCCCTCCCGAAAATCCGATTTACATCACTCGGGCTTCATTCAAATGCTGGCAAAATATGACTGAATGTGGATTTATAATATAATAATAATATTTATTGTCGCAAGTAGGCTTACATTAACACTGCAATGAAGTTACAGTGAAAAGCCCCTAGTCGCCACATTCCGGCGCCTGTTCGGGTATACTGAGGGAGAATTCAGAATGTCCAAACTACCTAACAGCACGTCTTTTGGGACTTGTGGGAGGAAACCGGAGCACCCAGAGGAAACCCACGCAGACACAGGGAGAACGTGAAGACTCTGCACAGACAGTGACCCAAACCGGGAACCGAACCTGGGACCCTGGTGCTGTGAAGCAACAGTGCTATCCACTGTGCTACCATGATTTCCATGGTGGGGCAAGGATACTGTGAAAGCTGGAAGATTCTAATTCCTTATCCATGGCTAAAATTTTACACTCATACACCAGCCAGCACCCCCCCCCCCCCCCCCCCTCCGCCCCCTCCCCCCCACTCCCCCACCAACCTCCAAGTGGGTTCGAGAGGCAGGGGGCTGGGGAGTGTAAAATAGCACAGACGGGATTCCTTCTGGGATCCCACCCACACCAACCCAGATGCTTATATTCCTCTAGGAGAAGGCAATGGGTCCTGTTTCTGGGTGAAGGTTCAATAATAAAGCTGTATGTAGACAATATTTGAAATTAAACAATTTTCTATATATGTGATTAACAGTGTATTCTGGTGGGGTGGAAAGGCTTGTATGGGAACCCCATCATCGCCTCTATGAAGTGGCCACTTATGGCCTCTTCCTGCCCAGCCTCAATTTTTATGTTGGTGATGCCCAGTGAGGGTGGGAAACAGAAAACGTTCTCAATCTCGATCTTGGGTGGGAAGGGTGGCTGAGGTGTTGCCTCAATCGGAGGCCCCCTCAGACTCGGCGTGCCCTCAACTTAGGGACCAGGGAGCTCCGGCCCTCCCTCCGACCAGTCCGCTCCCCGGCCATCGCCCACAGGCACTAACATTGCCCCTACCCCCCTCCCGACACCTTCAGACTGAAGTCACTCCCACCTTAATGACCAGGAAGTTCCGGATTTCCCTTCCTCGCCCACACCCTGGCACTGACTTCACCCCCTCCCCCGACCCCCTTCAAAGTGGGGGTGCCCTCACCTTACGGACTGGGGAGCTCTGGCCCTCCGTCACCCCCTGGCATTCCCCCAACAGCGACATTAGCCCCCTCCCGACCCCCTTCAGACTAGAGGTGCCCTCACCTGAAGGACCATGGTGCTCTTGCCCCCCTCCCCCGGCCTATCCACTGACATCACCCCCTTCCCGACTCCTCAGGGTATCCCCTCCCCTCCCCGGGATCCCTTGTACTTACCTGGAGTGTGGTCTCAGGCACAGTCCTGCTGTACCACTTATGCCCTCAGCAGCGCTGTGCCTGGAGAGGTTGGGGAGCTGGCAGCCAATCTGATTGGCTGACAGCTCTCCACGGTGGGACTTCTGTCCAATCGTGGATGTAAGTCCAGCCTGCTGCCAATCAGAGTTCAATTGAGTGTAAAATGGCAACGAGCCTGTCGGAGGTGGTAGGGGAGCCTTCCCCACTCACCTTCAAGATGTCGGATGCCAAGCGTCCCAATCCTGAAAATTCAATTTTTAAAGATCCTGATTAACCTGCCGCCCATCGCTCCTTTTCAAACAGTTTGGCGGAGCACAGAGCAATTCCCTTCCTTTCCACTCCACACTCCAAACTGCACACTGCCATGTTGCTTCAGGTAAGGAAGGAATTAATGTGACGACCTGGCTCCAGCAGCGTATCACTCTGAAAGTCAACATGATATTTTACTGCTCTGTGTTGTTCAGACAGAATGGAAAATATATATTCCCCCAAAAGACATTCGTCTTTATCCTGGCAGGTTAGATCTTTAAAAATAAAGGAACTTGATTTGACATTGATGAAGGGAAATACAGAAAAGGGTGCCTCAAGGTATATGATACTAATGACACGTCAAAATGTAATGTGTTGCTTTTAAAGTTGCTAGTTTTTCTAATATTGTCACCACAGGAAGAATTCAAAATGACAACGTAGAAAGCTGGGCCTCGATTCAGCTCCTTCCCTGATACCAACCCACGTTCATCTCTCTGAGTGCAAAATGATGAATGGCACAGTTAGGTTCTCTGCAAACTACACTTGTGAAATGAATGGCAATGCATTCCTTTGATGCATAAAATTCAAAGCATCTGACTTGTTGTTGTCGAAGCAACACATCTGTGATATTAGGTATGGTCAAAGCAGGAAATTGTCTTCCAGTTCAAAAAGAAAACGTTATTCTCAGCTGTCGGGCGCGATTTTCCCAGCCCCGCACCGGGACGGAGAATCGGCGCAACCACGCCACGCCACACCGACGCCGGCGTGTGATTCGCCGAGGTGTGGAGAATCGGCGGCATTTGCGCTGGCGCGTTCGGCGCGGCGCTGGTCGCAGGTCGCTGTCCGCGGCCGGGCCACCGATTCTCCGGCCGAGCGGCCGCGCAGAAACGGCAGGGTCCCATCGGCGCCCATTTTGCGCCGTCGTGAAACGCGACAGCGCTCACGACGCCGCAAACACTTAGGGCGCGATTCTCCGAAATGGAGACAGAGTGTCCGCGCCGTCATGAACACGTCCCGTTTCACGACGGCGTGAAACGGGCGCGGGCAGTAGCGATTCTGACCCCCCCCACAGGGGGCCAGCACGGCGCTGGAGCGGTTCACACCGCTCCGGCCTTACATCCTGGCGCGGACAGGGGGCGGCGCCAACCCGCGCATGCGCAGTGGCGAAGCGCCAACCGACGCACGCGCGGTAGAGTCGCAGAACGCTCCGGCCCCGATGCAACATGGCGCGGGGGTTCTGGGGCCGGAAGAGGAGCAAAGAAGGCCCATGGGGCGAGAGGCCGGCCCGCCGATCGCTGAGCCCCGATCGCGGGCCAGATCCCATCGGAGGCCCCCTGGAGAAGGAGCGCTTTTCCCCGCCCCACAGGCCGCCCCCGACCCTTCGCGCAGAGTTCCCGCCGGCAGCGACCAGGGGTGAACGGCACCGGCGGGACTCTATCGTTTCCGCGTGGCTGCTCGGCCCATCCGGGCCAGAGAATCGGCGGCCCCGCCGCAGACAGCGGCCCGCGACTAGCGCCGCGCCTAACGCGCCGGGGCAAATGGCGTCGATTCTCCGCACCTCGGAGAATCACGCGCAGGTGTCGGGGCGGCGTGGCGCGGTTGTGGCGATTCTCCGGCCTGGCGCGGCGCGGGGCTGGGAGAATCGCGCCCTTAGTCTCCATCTCGGAGAATCGCGCTCAAGATGTTTTTACAGCATATTTTATACTTACTGGTATGTCAATCTAATGAAGCATTTTGCAAGTTTGGCTTTGTGACAGCTGGTCTGTTTCTAAGTTGGAAAACTGAAAAGCCAATTGTAAACCTGAAGTAAAGACAGAAAACACTGGAAATAGTCGGCAGGTCAGGTCCACCTGGGCCACATTTATTTCCTGCACTATCCTGCACAGCTCGCCAGTGCATGGAGATTTTAGGGCATCATTTTTAAATGGTACCCAATCTCTCGACACCTCCCCCCCCCCCCACCGCCTACCGCGGCCTCCTGGCCATCCCCAGCTTACTAATCAGGGAGTCCTTGAGCCACCATATAAGAGCAGGGCATCCCCGGGCCCGATCCCCAACACGGGGAAAATGCTACCTGCTCCTCTGGGCACCTTGGCAGTGTCCCTGCCAGCCTAGCAGTGCCACATGGGCACCCTGGCATTGCCAGGGTGGCACCCAGGTGGCACTGACAGGGTGCCCAGGTGGCACTGCCAGGGCGGCACCCAGGTGGCACTGACAGGGTGCCCAGGTGGCACTGCCAGGGTGGCACCCAGGTGGCACTGACAGGGTGCCCAGGTGGCGCTGACAGGGTGGCACCCAGGTGGCACTGACAGGGTGCCCAGGTGACACTGACAGGGTGGCACACAGGTGGCACTGCCAGGGTGGCACCCAGGTGGCACTGCCAGGGTGGCACCCAGGTGGCACTGACAGGGTGCCCAGGTGGCACTGACAGGGTGGCACCCAGGTGGCACTGACAGGGTGCCCAGGTGCCACTGACAGGGTGGCACCCAGGTGGCACTGACAGGGTGCCCAGGTGGCACTGCCAGGGTGGCACCCAGGTGGCACTCACAGGGTGCCCAGTGGCGTAGCTAGGGTGTCAGCCAGGCAGTGCCATGGTGCCTGGATGGCACCATGAGTGCCAGGGTGCCACCTTGCCCAGAGCCTGACTACCGAAACCCCTCCCAAGTGCCATTACGCTTGGCCCACGTTTATGGAGACCAGTGCAAAATGGCGCCATGGCAGGGTCTCCAAGGCGAGGCCATTCGATCTGGGCCTTGGGTAACTTTGGGGTAGACATATTCAAGTCTCACTTGAATGTGAAAATCTGGATCCCGCCCATTGAGGGCAGGATCCAGATTGCGACGCCTCGCTAGATCTTGCGAGGCTTAATAAGCGTACTAAATCTTGCGAGAAGTCTCTCGTGAGATTTATCGTCTCAGTCGCATCCCACGTCAGGTCCGAGGAGGCCGGTAAATCGCGCACAATGTTTCAGGCCGATCACCTTACACCAGAGCGTTCTGATTAAAGGTCACAGTCACAAAATGTTAACTCTTCTCTCTTGGCAGACATTGCTGAGTCTTTTCAGTGTTTCCTGTTTTTATTAAGCAGTGGTCGTGTTGCATTGCTGCGTTGTTGCAGGTGCCAATATTTCAAACAATGCTGCTTTGTTGGATTTTACAACTATCCAACAGCTTATGATGTTATGGATTTCTGGTGCTAGTCGGTAAATATTATAGACTAATTGGGCTAAATTCTAACTGCGGGCGGGATTGGTAGGCGGGGTCCTGATGTGTGGCACATCTGCAACTCACTTGCTTCCTCTTGGGTCCTTCGCTCCTTTATTTTCCTCACCCCCCTCACTGAGGCTGAATATCTTCATCGTCCCCACTTCCTTCCCACTCCAGATTACCCCATCCAGCACCATCCTTCCACCCTACCAGCAGATCGAGTGAAGCCCCTCACCACAGGGCTTTTCAATGTGCAGGTTGGGAGCCGCGGGTGGGTCGTGGAGCAATCGGTCAGGCGTTCCCGCGGTCATCTCAATTGCGGGAGGAGCACCCAATAGCCGCTACCTGCATTTCTATTGAGAATGGCTGACTTTTAAATGAGGCTGTGTGCAGTATTCTGGCCAGAAGGGGCAGCAGTGAGCAGGTCACACGCCCTGCACATACTCTTGATGTCAAGCACCATCTAAGTAGATGCATTTTGGCGCCAAATCACGGAGGGGAGCTTCTTCCATTTTCTAGCTGCACTCAAGCAAGGAAAGAGAGACTGTGAAGATGCATTGTTTTATTACAAGTAAGAGACGACCAGAGACTCAAATAGGCAGTGTACCTCCTGGACAGGATTTCCCAACTGAATCTGCTGTAGAGAGCTGCTGAAGAGAGTGCAGGGCAGGACAGAGCAGTGCTCGTGTTAGCTCTGTACAGAGCTACTGGGCTCTCGGTAACAGCCTACAAAGAAGAAACTTAATTCGGGAACAAAACTGTATGAAGATGATGGCCGGGATTCTCCAATCCCGCGGCCAGGTCCTGACGCTGGCGTGAAAAGCAGTGTGAACCACTCCGGCATCAACGGTCCTCAATTGTCCGGTACGTTCCCTTTCCTAGTGGGCTAGGTCAGCGCCGGAGTGGTCCGCGCAGCTCCAGCCGGCACGGCACGGTCGGCGCGCGTTCGCACATGCGCGCTACTGCCGGTGTGATTCCGCGCTTGGGTATGCACGTGGGCTCCCGTCTCCGCGCCGGCCCCCGGTAAACATGGCGGAGCCCTACAGTGGCCCAGCGCAGAGGAACATAGGCCCCCACGGAACCAGCCCGCCCGCCGATCGGTAGGTCCCGATCGCGGGCCGGGCCACCGTGGGGGCCCCCCTGCCCGGGGTCGGATCCCCCCACCCCCCCAACCAGGACGCTGCCCCCCGCAGACACACCTTCCAGGTCCCGCCGTGTGGGACCTGAGTAACCCACGCCGGCGGGGCTCGGCCGAACTCGGCCCGTCGGGGACCGGAGAATAGCCGGGGGGCCGCTTTCAACGGCCCCCGACCGGGGTGGCGACGATCCCACGGGCGCCCATAAATCGGCGGCGGATAATCGTTGAGCCGGCATCGATGCAACGTGGCACGATTCTCGCGCCCCCCCCCCCCCCCCCCCCCCCCCCCCCCCCCGCCCCCGGGGATTCTCCAACCCGGCGCGGGGCAGAGAATCCGGGCCGATTTCTTGGGTTATGGTTTTGTCAATAGTGTCACAAAAGTGACGATGAAACAAAGGAACTGACTGAAGTCTGCGCCTGATATGCACATTGCCCTCTCCTCCTTTGAACCTGATTTGAGTGAGATTGTGAGGACCAAGCAGGCTCCCCTTTCACATTAAAGGTAAGCAAATGTGGCTGTGTGTAAGCAAAGGTCGCCCGGCGCAGGTCGTGGTAAAAATGTGTCTCAGGGAAAAAAGGTTTGAAAAACACTGCCTCATCACACTTTCATGCAAAATGTCCATTCCACTTATGCCTAAGGTCTGTTCCATCCACAATGCGTTTATGTCGAATTGTGTTGACATCCTGGGGCACCTTTCATCTTCACCACCTAGACAGTAATCTGTGGACAGAGGTCATCTGGTCTTTGAGCAACCAACCCCATTAAAAAAAAAATTTTTTTTAGAGTACCCAATTCATTTTTTCCAATTAAGGGGCAATTTAACGTGGCCAATCCACTTACCCTGCACATCTTTGGGTTGTGGGGGCGAAACCCACGCAGACTCGGGGAGAATGTGCAAACTCCTCACGGACCGTGACCCAGAACTGGGATCGAACCTGGGACCTCGGTGCCGTGAGGCAGCAGTGCTACCCACTGCGTCACCGTGCTGTGCCACCCACCCCATTCTGAGTGCTTCCAAAGGCCGGACGAGCTTCCGACGGCGTGGGTCTCTCATGGTCTCACCGTCGGGGACTCAACGTGGTGGCTGCCGATCCGCGGACAGGGGAGACTTTATCAGGGGCTGGGGGCACTGTGGGGGGGGGGGGGGGGGGAGGGGTGGTCCAGGTCACGTGAGCCAGCCAAAGGGGGGGGGGGGGCACTTTATCACGGGCAGGGTCCGCCGCCATGTTTTTCACCCCAGTAAGTCAGTACCCAGGGAAAAACAATTTACGCGTGTGTCCTCACTCCTCGCCCGTGGCAGGTTCTGAAAGCCACTGAGACTAACAAAGGTAGATGTCCATCTGTACCATGAAGTCTGGAGAGGCTAGTGTGGGGAAGTGGCTTTTGTGTGAGAGAGGAGGGAGTGAAGATCACTGAAAAGGCGCTCATCAGCAGGGGGCAGGAGGGCAGTCCTGGTTGGTAGGCTGATTGACCTGCAAGGGAAGCAAGATGGCATTAGTGTATGACAGGGACATCAAGATAGCTTAAAGTCAACTCACGGGAGGCGGTCACCATGGTTGAATATGTTGAGCGTTCTTACTTTTGTCTCTTGCCCCCATCTCACCCTCAGCACAAGTGCAGTCCTGATCCAAATCGGCCAGCTCAAAGCTCTCTCCTCAAAATGGGTGAGGGTGTTCATCTCGGGCATTGCTCCGGTAGGCTGTGCCCATTCATACCCGCTGTACATGAGTTTGTCATGCAAAGAAACAGATGGAGAGTCTGTGGTCAGGACTTGTGCCAGGTCAGATGGTAAAGACGTTTGGCATGCATGGAAGGTGAGGAGGCGCAGGGACATGAGGAAAGGACCCATTGGGGGAGAAGAGTGGTGGGGCGGCAGGGCAAATGTTGGGACTCCGTGAGGTGACTGGGACTGGGAGCTTCATGAAAGGGTAACGGGTGTGTTAACGGGTGCAGATTCATACAGGAAGAATGTCATTCATCTCATCTTGGCACTGGACCCCCGACATCTTACGTAGCGAGCTAGCGCTCGCTAGCACTGCCACCGCCTCCCTTGCGGGGTTGGTAGCCTTGTTGGCAGGCCGTCTGCCCAGTCGCGGGTAGAGTATGTCATGCCGCTGCTGCACCCCACCCTTCATCTTGGTGAGGGCTCCCTCTGAGAATTGTGGGGCTTTTATCCTGGCTGCCCCCCCATTTGACACGGAACTGCATAAGGAGATAATAATATCGGTAAAAATGAAAAGTAGAGAACAGGGCAAAACAAGTAGAGGGTTGGGATGCAGACCCAAATGCTCACCCGCAGATAATGATGGGCCGAATGGCCACCTCCTGTATAATCTCCTGCACTTTGTGCATGTCCATGTCTCCCATCTTACCATCTCCCACGGCCTCGCTGCGCCCGTGGTCTCAATCCCACCCCTAACCCGACCGTGAATCCCTCTTACCCATAAACCCAACCCTTTCCAAATCCATTTTCCTCTGCGTCCAATAATTGGGGTTGGAGCGGGGATGGCGCAGATTACACCATTTAATGCGATCTTACGGCTGCTGTTCTGTCACAAGTGGACAACCACCCGATTGGCCTCCGAAGAAGTAAATCAGAATTACGCAGCCAGATTCGTGCGACCCGACCTTCCTCTCTGACCTTTGGAAAGGTTTTTGCCGAACATATGCCGTGAATTCGCAGAGAACTAATCCCGTGCCTTCCGAAGGAGCCAGAGTCTCTCATCTTCTTGTTGCCTCCAACAGCACGTCAGCATTAAAGCTTAATGAAGTATTTTACATTGGCGAGAGCCTGTTGTGAATATATTTCCATATATCTGAGCAGACTGCCAACTTTCATATCTTGTAATGCTGTGGGCAGCCTCTCTCTCCATCAGAGGCTCATTAATCATTTATGTGAAGGGGCTAAATCTCCATTAGGAAATGACTATCACAGCCCTTTGGAAAGCTAAAATCTGAACACAAGGTTACCATGGCAGTTAAGGATAAATATGCACTATTGGGCTACGCAAGGTTGTATTTAATAAAAGCAAGCGATTCAGAAAACCCAAGCAGGTTTGTTCAAATCTGATTTATTTTTTATAAAACAACGATTTGATTGTAGTCCCTTCGTCAGATCTGTCTTTGCAGACTAACTCTTTGGACCAACTTGTATTTGTGCCAAGAGTGTTTCTTTTCGACGGGAATTTATCAAATCTCCACCGATAGATGGGAAGTGATATCCCGGACAGATAAAAGCAAATGTTCTGTGACAGATGCTGTCACATCTGGGCTACTCATAATAGAAGCACGAGTAGGCAGCCTTTCACTACTTATTGGTAAACTAATACCCATCTCGTTTATTTTTGTTGTAGAAAGAAGGGCAACGTAAGTCAACTTTCCTTTTTTCTACCAGAATATGGGGGTGTTTGTGGGATGAAGAGTGAATCCAGCATGGTGAAGGTCCCGGCAGCGTTAAAAAGAAAACTGAGCGGGTAGAGGAACACAAGGATCAATCTGCTTCATCTGATTATTTTCTCACATTATTTTACATTGCTTCACAGGCACTCGACCGGGATATTTGATTATGAATATTTAATTTGCTTCTGCTGCAAATTTGGCCACATCTACTGGATGGTGATGGGAAGAAAGGGCGTGGTAAGCTGAAAATTCTGATCAGGCACACATGATGAAGTACACAGCTTTCTTGGAAATGAAAGGAGCCTGTTAGAATTACAAATTACTCACTGCCCAGAAGAGACCATTTAGTCCTGCCTGTGGTGTTGGGTGCTCTGAGGTACAGATGAACCAACACGCAGTTTTATTCCAACTTGTTATTTACAGATCTGTCTTGGTACTCAGCACGTGGTGACTGTGTGAGTGTCTTGTTAATCAGGTCCTGTCCTTGTCCTGGTCTCCAGATGGACTGGCCACCAGGTGTTGTGTTTCTTTTCTTATACTGTGTCTGCTCTTGTCTGTGATTGGCTGTCGTGTTATGTGTGCTAATTGGTCTGTTGGTCTATCTATCATGATGTGTGTGTTTGAATATCATGACATCCCCCCTTTTTTTACAAGATTATGTGCCTACGTGGTTATAAATATGAATGTGGCCTGAGTGCAGCTAAAGGTGTGTGTGTGTGATATTTACAGCATGTACATGTGGCGTAACTATATACAAGGGGCGATGTCAGGTGTGGCATAATAACGAGGTTGTACCATAACAAAAGAAGAAAAACTTTGAAGTGTGGTCCGGTCAAACGAGATCTGGAACGATAAAACAGTAACATGTTACAATACAATAGTTGCTAAACTTTGACGTGTGAACAGACTCATAAGTCCAGTCTACTAGGTGGGCGCCGAATTCGGGTTGACCGCCTCAAGGGTGGGTCGAGAACCACCGGCTGAGGTGCGAGCCTGGCCACGGGTGGCGACAGAAGGGGCATGGTATATGGCAGCTCCACGAAGTCGCTATCAGGAACCAGTGGAGGACTTGGCGTCTGTGTAGGGTTCCGTTGCGAGCGTGGAAGTAGGCGAAGGGCTCGCCGATTGCGCCTACGCACGGATCCATCCGGCATGCGTACCAGGAACGAGCGGGGAGCCACGCGTCGGAGAACTTCGGCAGGTGCTGACCAGCCACCGTCTGGTAGATGAATGCGGACGTTGTCTCCAGGGGCCACGGGGGGACGATCAGTTGCCCTTGTGTCGTACGATCTCTTCTGGCGATCACGCTGCAGTTGCATCCTATGCAGTACCGGAGCATGGTCTGTTGTTGGTGCCAGGATGGAAGGCACAGTGGTTCTGAGGGCGCGACCCATCAGCAGTTGTGCTGGCGAGAGACCCGTGGCTAGCGGGGCCGAGCGATAGGCCAGCAGGGCGAGGTAAAAGTCCGATCCGGCAGCAGCAGCCTTGCAGAGGAGCCGCTTGGCAATGTGAACACCCTTCTCCGCCTTTCCATTGGACTGGGGATGCAGAGGGCTGGACGTCACGTGTGTGAAGCCATACGAGGCGGCAAAGGGCGACCATTCCTGGCTGGCAAAACAAGGCCCATTGTCCAACATGACAGTCATCGGAATGCCGTGGCGAGCAAAGGTGTCTTTGCAGGCCCTGATGACAGCAGACGACGTCAGATCGTGTAGGCGTATGACTTCTGGGTAATTGGAGAAGTAGTCCATGATGATAACATAGTCCATGCCAAGTGCGTGAAATAGGTCGACACCCACCTTCGCCCAGGGGGACGTCACCAGCTCATGGGGCAGAAGCGTCTCAGGAGGTTGCGCCGGCTGAAACCTTTGGCAGGTTGTGCAGTTGAGCACCATGTTGGCAATTTCGTCACTGATGCCCGGCCAGTATACCGCCTCTCGGGCCCTCCGTCTGCACTTCTCGACCCCCAAGTGGCCTTCGTGTATTTGATCGAGAACCAGCTGGCGCATACTGTGCGGAATGACAATCCTGTCTAGCTTCAGAAGGATCCCATCAATGATGGCTAGGTCGTCTCGTACATTGTAGAACTGCGGGCACTGCCCTTTGAGCCATCCTCCCGTCATGTGGCGCATCACTCGCTGTAAAAGGGGGTCGGCCGCTGTCTCTCGGCGGATACGGGCCAGACTGGAGTCGTCAGCCGGCAGATTTTCCGCTGTCAAGGCCACCTGTGCCTCGACCTGACATAAGAACTCCTCCGCATCTGGCGGCGTGCTCACTGCTCGGGATAGGGCATCCGCCACGATGAGGTCCTTCTCTGGAGTGTAGACCAGTTGGAAGTCATACCTCCTGAGTTTAAGTAGGATGCGCTGGAGGCGAGGGGTCATGTCGTTCAGGTCCTTGTTTATTATGCTGGCCAGGGGGCGATGGTCAGTTTCGACCGTGAATCGTGGAAGACCATAGACATAATCGTGGAACTTGTCCAAACCGGTTAGCAAGACCAGGCATTCTTTTTCGATTTGCGCGTAGCGCTGCTCTGTGGGGGTCATAGCCCGTGATGCATAGGCAACCGGGGCCCATCCCATCAGACGTGTCATCCCTCTGCAGGAGCACTGCTCCAATGCCGGATTGGCTGGCATCAGTTGAGATTTTGGTGGGACGAGACGTGTCGAAGAACGCCAACACTGGTGCCGTGGTGAGTTTGTGTTTGAGCTCCTCCCATTCCAGCTGGTGTGTATGTTGCCACTGGAACTCTGTAGATTTTTTTACGAGATGGCGCAGAGTCGTTGTGTGGGAGGCAAGGTTGGGAATGAATTTCCCTAGGAAGTTGACCATGCCAAGGAAGCGTAGGACAGCCTTCTTGTCGGTCGGCCTTGGCATGGCTGTGATGGCGCTCACCTTGAATGCATCCGGACGGACCCCTGACCGGGAGATGTGGTCCCCCAGGAACTTCAGTTCGGTCTGGCCAACGGCGCACTTGGCTCGGTTGAGGCGCAGGCCGTTTTCCCGTATGCGGGCAAAAACGCGTTGGAGACGATGTATGTGCTCCTGCGGTGTGGTGGACCAGATGATGACATCGTCCACATATACGCGCACCCCTTCGATGCCTTCCATCATCTGCTCCATGATTCTGTGGAAGACCTCGGATGCCGAGATGATGCCAAATGGCATGCGGTTGTAGCAGAATCTGCCGAAAGGGGTGTTGAAGGTACATAGCTTTCGGCTGGACGGGTCCAGTTGGATCTGCCAAAATCCTTTAGAAGCATCCAGTTTCGTGAATATCTTCGCTTGGGCCATTTCACTGGTGATCTCCTCCCGTTTGTGTATGGGATAATGTTCCCGCATAATGTTATTATTGAGGTCTTTGGGGTCTATACAGATGCGGAGCTCGCCAGAGGGCTTCTTGACGCACACCATGGAGCTGACCCATGGCGTGGGCTCCGTGACCCTGGATAGGACCCCTTGGTCCTGGAGATCCTGCAGCTGCAGCTTGAGGCGGTCTTTAAGTGGCGCAGGAACCCTGCGAGGTGCGTGAACGACCGGGATGGCGTCCGGTTTGAGGCGAATTCGGTATGTGTATGGCAGTGTTCCCATGCCTTCGAATGCCTCCTGGTTGTGGGCGAGGAGCGATTGGAGCTGTGCGTTGAACTCAGCATCCGGGAAGTCAGATGTGTCATCTGGAGAGAGAGACAGAATTCGTTGCACAAGGTGGAGAGCCTTACCTGCCTGTGCGCCCAGCAGGGAGTCCTTCGATGAGCCAACTATCTCGAACGAGAGTGTGGCCGTGTGTGTTCTGTGTGTCACCTGGAGCTGGCAGTATCCCATGGCCGGGATAACGTTCCCGTTGTAGTCGACCATCTTGCAACGGGATGGCTGGATTGGTGGTCTGACCTTCATGGCATAGAATGCTGACCATGCTATGAGGTTGGCGGAGGCGCCAGTGTCCAGGCGGAAAGTGATCGGCGATCGGTTGACCGTCAGGGTGGCACTCCATTCATCGGCCGGATTGATGGTGTTGACCCGGTTCACATCAATGACCGCAACCCGGAAGGCGTCTTGGTCATCTGTGTCGTCGGTTTGGATGTCGTGATGTGGAGGCTGGATGGTCCGCACGTGTCTGCGAGGTTGTCGGAGATGTGGAAGATCAACAGGTTGAGCCGCTCGACAGTAGGCAGCGTAGTGGCCCATCCTGCCACAGAGTAGGCATTGTCGGGTTTTTGCAGGACATTGCCCTTTTAAATGTGCAGCTCCACAGTTGCCGCACGTCATGACGTCATGGCGTTCGTTACGCCACTGCGCATGCGCAGTTCGGTCTTGCGTCGGGCCCGCCTGCGCAGTGCGTCCCTCGATGTTGCCGTTGGTTTTGGCGCGCACAAACGCGGAAGACCTCAAAAAGCGCGCAAAACGGCCGCCCTCGTCCGGGCCGCGGGCCGGGAGAAACTCGATTGCATGGATGCGTTCGGCCTCGTAGGCGGCCTGGCTTGCCGATTCGATCGCTTGGGACCCCCTCCGTGCTGATTCGGTCGCCTGAAATTGGGCAAAGCGGCTGGTCGCGTTTTCATGCAGGACACAGGCTTCCACTGCAGATGTTAAGGTCAGGCCTTTAATTTTAAGAAGCTGCTGGCGTAGGCCACTGGAGGCAACGCCAAAAACGATCTGGTCCCGGATCATGGACTCTGAGGTGGTGTCATAACCGCAGGACTGCGCGAGTATGCGGAGGTGCGTCAGAAAGGGTTGAAAGAGCTCATCCTTACCTTGCAGGCGTTGCTGAAAGATATACCTCTCAAAGCTTTCATTGACCTCAACGTTGAAGTGCTGGTCGGGCTTGAGGAGGACCGTGTCATACTTAGCTTTGTTCTCGCCTTCCGCGAACACCAAGGAGTTGTATACATCGATGGCGTGCTGACCTGCGGTAGTGAGGAGCATGGCAATCTTTGTTTCATCCGAGGCACCCTGTTTTTCGTTGGCTCGCATGAACAGTTCGAATCGCTGCTTGAAGAGCTTCCAATTGGTGCCCAGGTTCCCAGCGACTTGCAACGGCTGCGGTTTGTTGTGGGTGTCCATGGCTCAGGATGGCAGATTTGCCGGTAAGTATCGATCCACTCACTGGTATCATGTGGTGTTGGGTGCTCTGAGGTACAGACGAACCAACACGGTTGCGATTGGTACAACGCAGTTTTATTCCAACTTGTTATTTACTTGTAATGCAGAACAAGGCAGCAGCGTGGGTTCAATTCCTGTACCTCCCCGAACAGGCGCTGGAATGTGGCGACTCGGGGCTCTTCACAGTATCTTCATTGAAGCCTACTTGTGACAATAAGTGATTATTATTATTATTTTATTTGCCTCCAGGACTTCCTGTGGCGGATTCTCTACATGGACTGCTTTAGTATCTGAGGAGTTGCGAATGGTGCAGTCATCAGCGAACATCCCCACTTCTGGCCTTATGATTAAAGGAAGATCATTGATGAAGTCGCTGAAGATGATTGGGCCGAGGACACTACCCTGAGGAACACCTGCAGTAACGTACTTGAGTTGAGATGATTAATCTCATGCAAACACAACCATCTCCCTTTGTACGAGGTATGACTGCAACCAATCGAGAGTTTGCCTCTCGACTCTCATTGACTCCAGTTTGGACAGTTGATGCCACTGTCATGTGAGAGTACTTTTAATACATGGATGTTTAAGCAGTGTACCTTTAAAAAAACAGTGATGTCAGAGAGTGGGTGGGGCTGAGGTCAGGTCAGCCATTTTGCAGTTTAGTTTTGCAGGTTTTTAGTTTCAGTTTACAAAATAGTGGGTGTGTGTCTGTGTGTGTCCAGAGAGCTGCAAGAAGAAAGCAAGGTGCTGGAGCTGAAATCAACCAAGCTAATATATCTCTGCCATTCTACAGAAAATATATATATCCTTTAACCTGATGTGATACTGTTTAAAGGTGTTAAGTCTCGGAAGTTTGAAAGAACATTTTAAGGAGTTATTTACTGTTGCAATATTTTCTGAGTTATCTTTGAAGGAAGGGGTGTTAAGAGATCCAATGTTTATTTATGATGTTAAGTTGAGTTCATGGAATAAACAGTGTTTTGTGTTTAAAAACCCACATGTCCATAATTGTAATCCCACACCTAGGGAAAAGCCGTGTGCTAGGAAAAGCAACAAATCCATTACATTTTGGGGTTCTGAAAACGCCTCGCTCATAACAATTGGGGGCTCGAGGGGGATAAAAGTCTATCTATTGGATTGGCCTTTGTGAACTTAAAGACAGTGAAGGATTGTTGCTTTTCCGGTGTGGTATTTTAGTTTAAGTGGGGAGAATGTTGTGAACAATGGCTCTTTCAGAGGCTCAGAAGTTTTTGGGGATGGAGAATGTCACACGTAGTACTTTACGGACAGAAACAAAACGCAGACTATTAGATTTGACAAGAACATTGCAGTTAACATTACCTGACAAAATGCGAAAAGTTGAGGTAATTATGGCGGTGGTTAAGCATTTAAAGTTGCCTGAGATAGAGTTTGACTCATTGGAAATGGCAAAAGTTCAGTTGCAAATTAAACAAATGGAACATGAGAAAGAATTAAAGCGGCTTGAATACGAGAGAGAGAGAGAGGAAAAAATAAAGAGAAAGAGAGAGAGAGAGGAAAAAGAAAGAGAAAGAGAGAGAGGAAAAGGGGAGAGAAGAAAGGAGAAAAGAAAGAATAGCCCTAGCAGAACAAAAAGAAAAAGAAAGGGAGATACAGATCAGAGGAAAAGATAAAGAGAGAGTGTCTGAACTTCAGAAAATGGCCATCAAACATGACAATCAGTTAAAATTGGCAGACATAAAGGGAAACGTACAGTTGGAGGATAGTGATGAGGATAGTGATGAGGATAGAAAGAGCGTCATAGTCGAAGGCGTGGTGGGAATCTATTTAAATATGTCCAAGCATTGCCAAGGTTTGACGAAAAGGAAGTGGAAGCCTTTTTCATTTCGTTTGAGAAGGTAGCTAAACAAATGAAATGGCCACAGGACATGTGGGTGTTACTGATTCAAACGAAGCTGGTAGGTAGAGCTAGTGAAGTGTTTGCATCACTACCGGAGGAGGTATCTGGAACGTATGAGGAGGTGAAGAAATCCATCTTAAGTGCATATGAGCTAGTGCCTGAAGCTTATAGACAAAGGTTTAGAAATTTAAGGAAACAATTTGGTCAAACATACATGGAGTTTAAAAGTTCATAAATCAAAGATTGGTTTCCGACATCAGTTTCAGCCAGTGAGGGATAGAAACTGTGGACATGAGAAATACTCAAGTGGTGAAGGTAAAGGTGATCTGATGGGAGACAATAAAGAGAGTGTACCTCAGATTAAAAAAGAAATCCAGGAGGGCGGAAAAGAAATGAAAAGTTTCAAATGTTTTCACTGTAATAAACTAGGCCATGTAAAGTCACAGTGTTGGTAGTTGGAGAAAAGCACTGGGAAGGCTGATGTGGTAAAACAGGATAAGACAGTGGGGTTTGTTAGAGTGGTAAAGGAAAGCCCAAGGGAAGCAAAGGAGGTGCAAACGATTGTACAGCCTGTTCAAGAAGTAATTGTTGAGAAGGTGCCAGATCTCTTTAAAGAATTTACTTGTGTGGGTAACATTTACTTATGTGTATCAGGAGGAGTAGGTAAAGAAGTCACAATTTTAAGAGATACAGGGGCTAGTCAATCTTTAATGGTAAGAGATGAGGAATTATGTAGTTTGGGAAGAATGTTGCCAGAAAAGGTGGTGATATGTGGAATTCAGGGTAAGAGGAGTAGCGTTTCATTATATAAGGTAAGATTGGAAAGTCCAGTGAAGAACGGTGAAGTGGTAGTAGGAGTAATAGATAAACTATCTTGTCCAGGAATACAGTTTATCTTGGGTAATGATATAGCTGGATCGCAGGTGGAAGTGATGCCTACTGTGGTTGATAAGCCAGTGGAAAATCAGTCAACTGAAGTGTTGAAGGACGAATATCCTGGGATTTTTCCGGATTGTGTAGTAACAAGGTCGCAAAGTCACAGGTTAAGACAAGAGGAGAAATCAAAGAGTGAAGATGAAGTTGAAGTGCAATTAGAAACGATTTTTGATCAGATGGTTGAAAAAGAACAAGAACAGGTGGAGGATGAGGCGGATATTTTTAGTTCAGGAAAATTGGCGGAGTTACAACAGAAAGATGTAGAAATAAAACGGATATATCAGAAAGCATATACAGAAGAGGAATCTGCGAATATACCAGAGTGTTATTACCATAAAAATGATGTCTTGATGAGAAAATGGAGACCTGTACATATGCAGGCGGATGAAAAGTGGGCAGAAGTTCATCAAGTAGTATTGCCGGTAGGGTATAGAAAGGAGGTGTTGCGAGTTGCACATGAGGTACCAGTGGGCGGTCATTTGTGAATAAAGAAAACTCAAGCTGAAATCCAGAAACATTTTTATTGGCCTGGACTACATAAAGATGTAGTTAAATTTTGTCAATCAGGTCACACATGTCAAGTGATAGGGAAACCTCAAGCAGTGATAAAACCAGCACCCTTAATACCCATTCCAGCATTTGAGGAATCTTTTACAAGGGTCCTAATCGATTGTGTAGGCCCGCTTCCTAAAACAAAAAGTGGGAATCAATACCCTTTGACTGTACTGGATGTGTCTACTAGGTTTCCAGAGGCCATTCCATACGTAATATTACAGCTAAAAGGATTGTGGAGGAGTTACTTAAATTCTTTACTAGATAAGGACTACCAACAGAAATTCAATCGGATCAAGGCAAGAATTTTACTTCAAGGTTATTCAAAGAAGTTATGGATAGCTTAGGAATAAAACAATTTAAATCAACTGCGTACCATCCAGAATCGCAGGGAGCGTTAGACAGGTGGCATCAGACGTTAAAGACAATGTTGAGGGCGTATTGTCAAGATTATCCAGAGGATTGGGATAAACGAATCCCATTCGTATTGTTTGCAATTAGGGATGCACCTAATGAGTCTACCAAATTTAGTCCTTTTGACCTAATTTTTGGTCATGAGGTAAGAGGACCACTTAAATTGATTAAGGAAAAATTGGTGGGTGAGAAATTGGAAATTACACGATTGGATTACGTGTCAAATTTTAGGGAACGATTAAATAGAGCAGGTGAATTGGCTAGACAACATTTAAAAGTTGCACAAAATGTGATGAAACGGGTAGCGGACTAGAAATCCCAAAGTTCGTAGTTTTGCCAGTGGGGATAAAGTTTTAGTGTTGTTACCAGTGGTAGGGGAGCCTTTAAAAGCTAGGTTTTGTGGACCGTATCAGATTGAAAGGAAATTAAGTGAGGTGAATTATGTGATAAAAACACCAGATAGAAGGAAGTCTCGCCGAGTGTGTCATGTGAATATGCTTAAAAGGTACTTTGAAAGGGAAGGAGAGAAAAAGGAGGTTTTAATGATTCTAACTCAAAGTGACAAATCAAATCCAGATGACTGTGAATTTGACATTCCTCAAATTAAATTGGGAAATGAGGATGCTCTTTAAAATTGGGATGAATTGTTAAGTTACCTTCCAGAGGAAAAACAAACTGACCTGAAAGAGTTATTGATATCACATGGGCACGTTTGTAGAGATAAATTGGGAAGTACTAAAATGGCTATACATGATGTAGATGTGGGAAATGCTGTTCCTATCAAACAACATCCATATAGACTTAATCCTTTACAATTGGCACAGGTTGACAGAGAGATTGAGAGTATGCTTACAAATGGCATAATTGAAGTGGGTTGCAGCCAATGGAGCTCACCCATAGCGATGGTACCTAAACCAGACGGTACCCAATGGTTGTGTGTGGACTATCGAAAGTTGAATGCAGTTACAAGAACGGACTCTTATCCTATCCCACGTTTGGAGGATTGCATTGAGAAAGTGGAACAATCTGCTTTTATTTCCAACTTCCAGACATGGAAAGAACATTTAAAACATTGTATGGAGTTCTTCGATTGACTTCAGGAGGCGGGTTTGGTGATGAACCTAGCCGAATGTGAATTTGGAGAAGCCCGAATCACTTTCCTTGCGGAGTTTCCGATATCCTCAAGCCGAAGGGAGATAATGCGATTTCTTAGCATGAGTGGATTTGGTCGAACAGTTGTGCAAAAGCTTTGTGGCATGATTACTCCACTGATGGACTTGCTAAAGAAACCTAAAAAATTTCAATGGACAGCGGACTTTCAACAGGCATTTGGGGCAGCACGGTAGTCCTGTGGATAGCACAATTGCTTCACAGCTCCAGGGTCCCAGGTTCGATTCCGGCTTGGATCACTGTCTGTGCGGAGTCTGCACATCCTCCCCGTGTGTGTGTGGGTTTCCTCCGGGTGCTCCGATTTCCTCCCACAGTCGAAAGATGTGCAGGTTAGGTGGATTGGCCATGATAAATTGCCCTTAGTGTCCAAAATTGCCCTTAGTGTTGCGTGGGGTTACTGGATTATGGGGATAGGGTGGAGGTGTTGACCTTGGGTAGGGTGCTCTTTCCAAGAGCCGGTGCAGACTCGATGGGCCGAATGGCCTCCTTCTGCACTGTAAATTCTATGACAAATTCTATGATTTGACTGCCTGAAAGCTGTGATCACCAATTTGCCTGTATTGGAGAATTGCAAGGGGCTCTGTGGTCAGATTGAACTAAAGTATCTGATTCTAAAGACAAATGCCGAGGAGTAGAGGAATGGATAGATCGTGCAGAGACTTTGTTCAAAGAGACTGTCAATCGAGAAGGATTTCGGGTGGAGGAAGAAGAACAAAGAAAAATGGACTATATTATTATGCCTGTTTGCATGTGTTGTTTTGTAAAAAAACAACGAAAAGGTATATTTACTGTGTACATTTCTTAGTGGATGGTGCAAAAGTGAAAAATGAAACCATCTTGAAGTTGATGGTTTATTTATTTTTCTTGGGGGGAGGTGTCATGTGAGAGTACGTTTAAGATATGGATGTTTAAGCAATGTACCTATAAGAAAACAGTGATGTCAGAGAGTGGGTGGGGCTGAGGTCAGGTCAGCCATTTTGCAGTTTAGTTTTGCAGGTTTTTAGTTTCAGTTTAAAAAGCAGTGGGTTTGTGTCTGTGTGTGTCCAGAGAGCTGCAAGAAGAAAGCAAGGTGCTGGAGCTGAATTCAACCAAGCTAATATATCTCTGCTATTCTACAGAAAATATATATATCCTTTAACCTGATGTGATACTGTTTAAAAGTGTTAAGTCTCTTGGAAGTTTGAAAGAACATTTTAAGGAGTTATTTACTGTTGCAATATTTTCTGAGTTATCTTTGAAGGAAAGGGGGTTTAGAGATCCAATGTTTATTTAAGATGTTAAGTTGAGTTCATGGAATAAACAGTGTTTTGTGTTTAAAAACCCACGTGTCCATAATTGTAATCCCACACCTAGGGAACAAGCCGTGTGCTCGGAAAAGCAACAATCCATTAAAGGGGGAGGTTGGTTGAACTCCATGATACATTTTGGGATTCTGAAAACACCTCGCCCATAACACCACACTTGGTCAAAAGCTGCCTTTATGTCAAAGGCAGTCACTCTCACCTTACCTGTGGAGTTCAACTCTTTTGGCCATGTTTGAACCAAGGCGGTAATGAGGTCAGGAGCTGAGTGACCCTGGCAGAACCCGAACTGATGTACTGGCAAATCATTGGGCAAGGTTTCTCTGAATGTGAGGCTTATATAAAGTCATCCATATTTTTAGCTGCCTCACTGCCTGTGGCCTTTTCGTTCAAATAGCCATCTGTCTCCAAGAATAAAATGGTTAGAACATGTGAGTGGCTGCACAGAAAAGGGAAGAAAATGTCCTAAATTCAGTCATTAAAATTCAGAAGCTTTGACGATGTGTCAGTCAGACGGATCTGTGACATGTAACTAAAAACTGTTCGAGAGATTTAGGTGATTCTAAATGAATCACATAAATAGGTACTCAGTATATTTGCTTCACGTTTATGGGGAATATAACCATTACCTTCCAGCTGTAGTACACCAAATATCATTCTTAGAATCCCTACAGGGCAGAAGGAGGCCATTCAGCCCATCGAGTCTGCACCAACCCTCCGAAAGAGCACTCTGCCTCAGCCCACTCCCCCGCCCTGTCCCCATAACCCCACACATTGATCATGGCCAATCCACCTGACCTTCTCATCTTTGGACTGTGGGAGGAAACCGGAGCACCCGGAGGAAACCCACGCACACACGGGGAGAACGTGCAAACTCCACATAGTCACCCAAGGTCGGAATTGAACCGGGTCCCTGGCGCTGTGAGGCAGCGCTGCTAACCACTGTGCCACTGTGCCGCACATTGATTTGAGGAAGCAAAATATATTATTCAAAATACAACTATTGCTACGTCCTTAGGTGCACTACTCACCGCCCATAGATACTCACTTTTACGCAGAAAGAAAAAGATAAATATTAGTTCAACAACTTTAGACTTTCTCCTCCATCCTAAACCCCTCTTTAAAAAACAATAACCAATACATTTATTGTCTCAATACAGTGTCTCTCCCTTCCCCCATCCCCCCGCTTCCTCCCACACCGGGCCATCGGTCTTTCGGTTCTTTAAGTTGCTATGCCTTGTTACAATCTCTCACAGCTACACTTTAATATCCAACACATTTCCCCCTCTTTAGTTCTGTCGAAGCGTTAACTTCTCTCCCTCCAGATGCTGCCAGACCTGTTGCGGTTTCCAGCATTGTCTGGTCCTGTTTGATTATATTCAAAATCAGAGTCAGACATAAATACCAGCTTTGTTTGTAAGTTAATGACTTCATATATGAGTCACAAGAGAGTGGATTAACTTGTATGTTGTTCAATTTCTGGACTGCTAATTGATCAATGCTGTTGGTGGATGAAGAAAGGGATGTTAGGTTTCCACTTCATTTCCTGTTATCAGTGAGTGGTCCTTAGCACATCCTGACGGGAAGAGGCAGTCTTTCTTTCTCCCAGCCCACTCCCTGTGGCATTAAAACCTTTCTTCTTCACTGAGCCTATATCCTCTCTCTCTCTCTTTAATATATTATTTAAGCCCATAATTTCTCCTCTCTACCCCAGGACTTGCCGTGTATATTAACACAAGCATAATTAAATTTGAAACAAGACAAGGATGAGAAAAGTCTTAATCTATTTTATCACTGTGACACACATAACACTCCGAGGAAATTTCATTGTAGGGGTTTTGAGTGTTACTGTGGTTCAATTTGGAGCAATTTCACCGTCAGTTAGAAGGTTGTCCCTATGCAGGAGTTGAGCGTACGACTCAAGGCTGACACTCCAGTGCAGTACAGGTGGAATGCTGCACTGTTGGAGGGCTTGGATGACGTTTATTGCCCACTCCGGGCTGTCAGGTTGGTCAGGTAGGCTTGTCTACTGACTCCCACCTCGAGGAGGTCTTGGGGAGGGAAGGGTCAGAAACAACCTTGCTGCCTGGAGGCCAATTGTTAGGCCCTTAACTGGTCACTTTCGGGCCTCACTCTGTCGTTGCTGGTATCCATTCAACCAGTGGTGGGTGGGGGCCACACCATGTGGGGAAACTGCCAGGTAAATGGTGTCAGGTATGCATGTGACCTAGTGGGGGTCCCTACTTGTTTGGGCAACTGTGTCCAATGGAGGAACTTGCATGTGGCAAGGGTGATACCCGCAGGAAGCCACCATTAGCCCCCCCACCCCTCCCCCCACCCCCGCCCTTTATAATAATCTCCCCTTCACTGTTGCCGGGAGTTCGCTGTCTGATAACAGCGATACCACCCTCTTACCTGAGTTCCGGGTCTCCAGTGACAATCCTCAGCCTTGAGCCTTCCGCAGTATCAGCAATGGCCACCGCTCCCAGTGGCGCTGCCGGTACTGGACAGCTGCCAGACTCTGATTGGCCAGAAACTATTGGAAGCGGGATATCCGCCCTGCCGGAGAGGTTAATGCAGGAAACTCCCCTGGGAGGAGCGGGAACCCTGGGATCAGCCAGAAGACTGTCGGATTCAAATTTAATCTGGATGGGGGGGGCTCACATAAATATGGCCATGGCAGAGTTGGCGCTGCCTCTCCGGCCAGTAGTTGGGCTCACCGCCGTGACTATTAAATTGCACCCACCGCCTCTCGGTGAAGACTTGGATTGGGGGCCTCGCCTCCTCTTTGAAAGTGGATGTAGAAGATCCCATGAGCCATTGGGAAGAAGATCAGTGGAGTTATTCCCCAGTGACCTGGCTGATGTTTACCCCTCAATCAGCATCACAAAATCAGATGATTTGGTCATTAGGACTTTGTTGTTTGTGGGAGCTTGCTGTGCATCCCGCATGATAACACAGATCACCATTCAAAATTACTTCAGTGGCTAAACGTTCTTTGGGATGGTCCGTGGTCATGAAAGGCACCATATAAATGCCAGTCTTCCTTTATTGGTCAAAGTGGTTTTAGTTCCGATGTATACAGAGCCATAGTGGGCCTGACTTCACACTGCGCGCAGCAAATGGGAAGGATCTGGAAAAGGAGAGGTGGGGTAGAATTAAGGGCAGCACGGTAGCCTTGTGGATAGCACAATTGCTTTACAGCGCCAGGGTCCCAGGTTCGATTCTGGCTTGGGTCACTGTCTGTGCGGAGTCTGCACATCCTCCCCGTGTGTGCGTGGGTTTCCTCCGGGTGCTCCGGTTTCCTCCCACAGTCGAAAGATGTGCAGGTTAGGTGGATTGGCCATGATAAATTGCCCTTAGTGTCCAAAATTGCCCTTAGTGTTGGGTGGGATTACTGGGTTATGGGGATAGGGTGGCGGTGTTGACCTTGGGTAGGGTGCTCTTTCCAAGAGCCAGTGCAGACTCGATGGGCCGAATGGCCTCCTTCTGCACTGTAAATTCTATGATAAAAAAACGAGTGAGCAACGTTACAACTGAACGGCTTTGGACAATTTGACAGGCAAATGTGTAAATGCAGAGTTTTGTTATTGTGACGATACAACTAGTTTGTCTTGTATGCTGAGGAAGATTGTAGATCAAGAGACTATTGCCCTTGATTTTCATCCTGTTTTAAGCGTGTGAAACTGCAGCTGGGTTTCCAGTGGCCTCCAGCTTGCTGCAGGTCGCAATGACCACCCAAAGGCTAAAATGTTGGCTGTTTTGCTCATCAGTTCCTTTGAAGAAGTCGATGGTTGCAGCAGGAACTCCCCAACGCCAGTGTTCAGGAAGAGCGGAAAGCCAAACCTGATAATATTTTCCCTGCTGCTGCTCCACCTATTGATTATAGTTATTCCAGTATTACTGAAAGGCTTGCATTCGTGTAGCACCTTTCAAAACCTCAGGCAGTCCCAAAGCACCTGACAACCAATGAAGTGTTTTTCAAACATAGGCACTGTTGTAATGTGGGAAACGCAGCAGCCAATTTGTGCACAGCAAGCTCCCGCAAACACCAATAGCTGTCCCGATTGATCACCCAGGCCAGGGACCCTTACTCTGCTGTGTTGCCCTTAAAGCAAGGCTCATCAAAGTGTGGGTCGCGACCCGCGGTGGGTGGTGGGTGGGTGTTGGAAAGGTTGTGGAGTTAATGGTCGTGGTGCTTGTAGTAATACCAGGTATTGCAGTACCTGAGAGATGGATGACCATTGGCTAGACCTAGGAGTCTACCATTGGCTAACGCACATAGCTCCGCCCTGAGAGGTGGGGTATAAGAACCAATACCGTCCCAGCAGCCTTCACTTTCTGTATCGAAGCTGCTGGGTACAGTTCTAGCTGATTAAAGCCTATTAGTTATGACTCACCTTGTCTCGAGAGTAATTGATTGTGCATCAGTGCTCTCGAAAGATAATTATTTCTCGATGTGCCAATCAGCCAATAACAGCATTGAGAATGAGTATCGCTACATAATCAGCAGTGCAGTCTCTGACAATAAAAGGCAACAGTGAGCAGGTCAGTGAGTCCTGCACATACACTTGGCACCAAGCATCCTGTATGTGCGTGCTTTTCATTTGCAGGCGAGTTTCTTTCACTTTCAATCAAGGCAAGAGGACTGTGCACTTGCATTGTTTCGTTACAAGAAAGAGATAGCCAGAGGTAGAAGTAGACAGAGTACCAACTAACCAGGATCTTGTATCAGAATCTGCTGGAGGGAGTTGTTCTGCAGATTACATGGCAGAACAGAGCAGAGCTGGTATTAGCTCTGCATAGAACTCCAGAGCCTCCGGTGAAGAACCTACAAAGAAGAAATTTAAGTTGGGAGCAAAGCAGTACGAAGCTGATTTCTTGAGGTATGGTTTTGTTAATTGTGCCAATACAAATCAGGATGCAAAGGGAAGAACTGGAAAATGAGGCTTTAAAACCCTCAAAGTTGCATAGGTATCTGAAGACGAAGTATGGGGCGCTCGAGAACAAACCTCTTGGTTTTTTTTCAAAGGATGCAGCAAGAACTGAAATCATCAGCTGAAGCCCCTAGCAGAAAGTTAGCATGGAATGTAAAGCACAATTAGCCTCTTACAGGGTAGCTTATCATGTAGATAAAGAGAAAATTATCCGCACTGTAGCAGAGAGATTACTTCTCCCTGTAGAATTAGACATGGCTCGCATGGTCCTAAATGAGAGGTCAGCTGAAAAACTGTAATGCACCCCTCTTAATGATAACACAATGGCTCGCCGAATTTGTGATATTGCTGAGGATTTAGAATAACAGCTTATTTCTCGCTCTAAGTTGGCACAGAGTTCACAATTAAACTCGATGAAAGTACAGACATTTCAGATTGTGCAACCTTGTTACGACTGGTGCACAGATCTTCAAAGCATTGAATAGTTATGTGGTTGGAAAATGGGGGCTCGACTGTGTCCATTGCACAGGAATCACAAGCAATGGGGCAGCCAACGTGACTGGGAAAACAGTGGAGTTTTAGTAAGGATTAAGGAGGCAGCTGGTCAGAATGTTGTTTGGAAATTAATGCTTTCCTCACTGGGATGCATTGGCATTGAAACAAATTCCATCCAACCTTAAAGTGGTGTTGAAAAGATTGTGAAAGTTGTGAATTGAATTAAACGCAGCGCACTCAATAACAGGCTTTTCGAGGCTCTAAGTTCTGATTATAAGGGCCAAGCACACACATTTATTGTTCCACACAGAGGTACATTGGTTGTCAAGGGGTGTTTGGCAGAGTTTGCGAACTGAGCTATCAAATCCATGTTTTCCTCCTTGAGAAATCTATTCCTCTGGCTGATTCGTTTGCTGATATAAGTTGGAATGCTAACTTTTACTGCACAGATATTCTTTTCAATTCTAAACTAACATAACCTCAAATAGCAAGGGAAGGATGATCATTGCTTGCGGCACCAGAGATGCTTTCAAAAAGTAATTGAAAGGTTGGCAAGTGCAAAACCAAAACCAGTACATGTTCCCCACACTGCTATGGCAGGTCGAAGAAAACAGATGTTAGTAAAGGAACTGTGAATAGAATGACAAGCCTTATTCTGTCCCATCTGGCTGAGTTGATCAACAATGTTAGTCACACCTTTCCAGAGGAGACGTTTCAGACATTGAAAGAGAAGAGGTTGGTGAAAAATCCCTTTGCGTTTAGGACCCCAGAGTTAGTTATTCACTTACAGCTGACTCCAAATAAACAGACTGAGCTGCTGCACCTGACCCGTGATAGCACATTGAAAACACGCCACAGGTCCATGAGGTTGTCAGCATTCTGGAGTAACATCAACCAGGAGTGTACAGTGGTGAGTAAAACAAGCATTTTGTTTCTGTTGCCCTTCATGATGGCCTATATGATCAAGATTGAATTTTCCATTCTCGCAAAGGTAAAGCCTGCACAAAGGAATGGGCTGATCACTGCACCTGCTATGCACTTCGCCGCCTGCTCCTGTGACTCTGATTGGAGTGAGATCATGAGGACCAAGCAGGCTCACCTTTATAGGTAGGGGAGCGTGGTGTGGGTCCCGAAGTTGGCAAAAGTGGGTCCTAGGAGAGAAAGTTTGAAAAACATTGCTCCAAAAAGGACAGTCACCACACCATCATCAATTTTAGCATTGTTACTTCAGGGATATTGGCACAGTGACACAGTGGTTATCACTGCTACCTCACAGCACCAGGGACCCGGGTTCAATTCTGGCCTTGGGTGACTGTCTGTGTGGTGTTTGCACGTTTTCCCTGTGTCTGCATGGGTTTCCTCCGGGTGCTCCGGTTTCCTCCCACAGCCCAAAGATGTGCTAGGTGGATTAGCCATTCTAAATTGTCCCTTAGTGTCCAAAGGTTAGGTGGGGTTTTGGGGTTACAGGAATAGGGCGGAGGTGTTGGCCTAGATAGGGTGCTCTTTCAGAGGGCCGGTGCAGACTCAATGGGCCAAATGGCTTCCTTTTGCACTCTAGGGATTCTGTGGATTCTATGGATATGTATTGGAATTTTCCAGCCCTGCCCGCTGCCAGGACTATCCGGTCCCGCCAAGAGTCGATGGACCTTTGCCTGGGCCACCGAATATCCAACCGTGGGGCTGGAAAATCGCAGCCGGCATCTCTAACGGTGCAGCATCCCCTCAGTCCTGCATTGTGGTACCTTTGGATTTAAACTCACAGCCTCCTGACTCAGAGGTGAAAGTGCTGATCTGAGCCATAGCTGAAACTTCGCCATTTTGTTTGCAGGTGTGTTCCCATTGAGTTAAAGGGACAGGGAGAGCGCAAAGTACCACAACCCTTTTTCCCTCAAAGTTATATCCAACTGACCTTCCCTTGAGGTTATGGCTGAAAGATTTTAATTAATTGAATTTTCAACTATTCTTCCACATTCCCTAATACTATGCCAAAAATGTCTCCAAGCACTATAGCTTCCAATGTTCCACGATAACGGATAATTGATCAAAATCGGGTTACTCATAAGTGGGCCAAAAGGATTATTTAGGATTACCATGCTTGACAGTGTTGCTCACAGCCTGGCTACACGCACTGGAGAGCAAATTAGAGCTTATGCAAAAGGTGAAGTTAATTTTATTGCAACAGTTCGAGGTGAGGGATATCAGTGCTGGGGCAGAGCACATTTTCCTCAATATAAACATGTTGGCTCTTATGTGCTGCCCGTTTTATTACAACTTGTGTCAAATTATTTGACCCAGTGTCAGTGAAGGAACGGCGATATATTTCCAAGTCAAGGTGGGGAGTGACTTGGAGGGGAACCTCCAAGGGGTGATGTTCCCAGTAACTGCTGCCCTTGTCCTTCTAGATGGTAGCGGTCGTGAGTTTGGAAGAAATTCCAAAGAACTTAGATATATTCCTGCTCCATGTCTTGTAAAGATCCTCATATTTAAACCAGATTCTCTTTTTTTTTGTTATCCTGGCTGTGATAACCTTTGTATCTGGACGATTGCTGAAATGCCTGGCTTTCCATGGTGATTGGTGCTGGTGTTCCGGAATGTTCTGCCAAACTCAGCCAGGCTCCATTTTGTAGCGTGAAGTTCAGATTTATACTGAGAGACTTGGAGATCCGCAGTTCTCATTTTTCTCTCTCTCTCCTGATGACCACTCTAAGGTGCTGGAGGAACGCCCTCTCTCTCTCACTCTCTCTCTATTTGAAAACCTCCTTTTAAAATCTGATAACTGGAGAACTTCAGTAAGGTTGATAATTGTGAGTTCTGACTGAATGCACACACCGGAAGATCCAAGCCAACTGGTGGTTTTCAACACTCCACGTCCTGTGATGATAGCCGACTACAAAGACTTCAACATCAGAAATAGGGGAGGCAGTGGTGTTAGGGGAGGCAGTGGTGTAGTGGTATTGTCACTGGACTAATGATCGAGAGACCCAACTAATGCTCTGGAGGTCCGGGTTCAAATCCCGCCAGGGCGGATAGTGGAATTTGAATTCAATAAAAATCTGGAATTGGAAGTCTAATTATGACCATGAAACCATTGGCGATTGTCGTAAAAACCACCTAGTTCACCAATATCCTTTGGGAAGGAAATCTGCCGTCCTTACCTGATCTGGCCGACATGTGACTCCAGACCCACAGCAATGTGGTTGACTCTTAAATGCCCTCAGGGATGGGCAATAAATGCAGGCCCAGCGCACATCCCGTGCACAAATAAGAAAACAGTAAGGACACATCTCTCTTTCTGCCATATTTTAATCTTGGTGATTTTACCCCTATCCTTTCCTGTATAGGTGTCTGTCTTGTGAGTGATTGGATAGAGGGTAGGACAGTCAAAGGGGAAAGTACTAGATTAGCAGACTGTTATTCTAGTTTGATTATTGCATGTTTTAACTCTTTTCTTGTTATAAATGAACAATTTTTGTGATTTTACTTACATGTCTGGTGACTATAAGTCAGTGGAGCAGTCTAGGGCTAGAGAATTCGAAATCTTCATCAGAAATATTGGTTAATTCATTTATGATGCGACTCTGGGTCAAGAGGGGCTGGAATTGACTGCACCCTAGCTAACGAGAAGCAATCAAGTGGGTTGCTTTGTCCTGGATGGTGTCGAACTTCTTGAGTGTTGTTGGAGCTGGACTCATCCAGGCAAGTGGGGAGTATTCCATTACACACCTGACTTGTGCCGTGTAGGGGGTGGGCAGGTTTTGGGGGGGGGGGGGGGGGGTCGGGAGGTGAGTTACCCGCCGCAGGAATCGTAGTCTCTGACCTGCTCTTGTAGCGATTGTTATAATATGGCTAGTCTGGTGAATGGTAACCCCCTGGATGTTGATCGTGGAAGATTCAGCGATGGTAATGCTTTCATAGAATTTACAGTGCAGAAGGAGGCCATTTGGCCCATCGAGTCTGCACCGGCTCTTGGAAAGAGCACCCCACCCAAGGTCCACACCTCCACCCTATCCCCGTAACCCAGTAACCCCACCCAACACTAAGGGCAATTTTGGACACTAAGGGCAATTTAGCATGGCCAATCCACCTAACCTGCACATCTTTGGACTGTGGGAGGAAACCGGAGCACCCGGAGGAAACCCACGCACACACGGGGAGGATGTGCAGACTCCGCACAGACAGTGACCCAAGCTGGAATCGAACCTGGGACCCTGGAGCTGTGAAGCAATTGTGCTATCCACAATGCTACCGTGCTGCCCACTTGGGCAGCTTGAAGCCAGTAGGTCAGAAACACGGTCTGAGGCAATGTGGGAGGAGCGCAATGTGGGACTAAGGGCCCCTTTTGGGGACACACTCTCTCTTGTTGGTGCCGCAAGAGTGAACAGGAGCCAGCTCAGTTGGAAAGGAGGAAGAGCTCATTGACAAGTCATCTATTGAAAGCCAATGCTTTCATTTGTGCTAGAAAAGGAATACTCAGAGCTCAGTGGCCTCACATCACAGTTGCTGCATCTCAAGAGCAATACCTAGGAATGGAGACTTCATGAATGCAGGCAATAGTGAAGGGGGCACAGCTGCACCATAAATGGCATTCCATCAACGAAGGTCAGTCACGTGTTGACCAGAATTGGCATTCTTAACATAGGGTGGCACGATAGCACAGTGGTTAGCACTGTTGCTTCACAGCTCCAGGGTCCCAGGTTCGATTCCCAGCTTGGGTCACTGTCTGTGTGGGCTCTCCACGTGTCAGCGTGGGTTTCCTCCGGGTGTTCCGGTTTCCCCCCCCCCCCAAGTCCTAGAAGACGTGCTTTTAGATGAATTGGACATTCTGAATTCTCCCTCTGTGTACCCGAACAGGCGCCAGAGTGTGGTGACTATGGGATTTTCACAGACACTTCATTGCAGTGTTAATGTAAGCCTACTTGTGATAATAAAGATTATTATGATTATGATACCTAATCTGCCAACCCTTCAGTGCAATCCTGAAGTCAGTGAGTACGCTGAGCCCCTGAAGTAGGACAGGGTGTGTGTTAGTGGCTGCAGGGTTCTGCTGGGCGCCTGCCTCATTGCACTGGATCTGAACTTGGCTGGATTATTTCTTGTGTCATGATCCCTATGGACACCAATAACTTTTAAAAGCAGATATGGGGCAGAATTTTTTGTTCCCCGCTGACGGGTTTGTGGGCGGGTTGACGGTTGGGGGAGGGTGACTGTAAAATTCCTCAGGCGGCCTTCCCACCCCAGGCTGGGGCTCCCAAAACCCTCTGCAATTTTACACTTGGACAAGCGAGGCCCAGGCTGGCTCCATTCCCCAAGCCAGGAACTGTCCCAGGAAAACAGGATCCGATGGTCACCTTTCCTTTTGCACCTGCTCCACATTCTGCACCCAAAATACGTCCAATTTCGAACCGAGCAAATATACATATCAAGTCCCCTGACGGTGCCCTTGAAAATATTTTCTTTAAAAAGTGCACAGAAGAAGAACAGAATGAAGCTCATCTTGTGTCTTTATAAATGTTAAATATTATCTCTTCTTTCCTTTTGTGTAAATCACAGCACAGAGCGCGTTATCATTTGCCAAGAAATATGCAGGCTGTGCAAAGTATGGGGGCGCATTTCGATAAAGCATTAATATTTACAAAGCTTTTAAATGCGCAGATCAGATTGTGTTATCTCTTTTATCTTGCAGCATTTACAGAGAATTCATAACAATGAAAAATCCAAGGTTACTGGTGGCAAACCCTCGTGAATTCTGCATCTCGGTGCAGGGTTCCTTGACTGTTCTTTCTGGGATCGCCATAGTCACTCTACATTCCAGCTGCTCGCAGCTCCTTTACTTGACAATCAATATTGTCGGTGTTAATTTGCGATAAATAAGATCCCGACCTGGAAGCACAAGAACAGAACATACAGTGCAGAAGGAGGCCATTTGGTCCATCGAGTCTGCACCGACCCGCTTAAGCCCTCTCTTTCACCCTATCCCCGTAATCCAATAACCCCTCCTAACCTTTTTGGTCACTAAGCGCAATTTATCATGGCCAATCCGCCTAACCTGCTGAACTGTGGGAGGAAACCGGAGCACCCGGAGGAAACCCACGTAGACACGGGGAGAACGTGCAGACTCCGCACAGACAGTGACCCAGCTGGGGAATCGAACCTGGGACCCTGGCGCTGTGAAGCCACAGTGCTATCCACTTGTGCTACCGTGCTGCCCGTAGGAATAATAGGTGGAATTTTACTTCAGGCACTTTTCACTCACGAGGAAAAGGTGACTGATCTCAGCTGAACCCAGCTAGGACCTTCCGAAGGAAGTACATAATGAGATGCGTAAAATTCTGAAGAGTTTAGACAGAGGGGGGAGGGGATTTTCCAGTCCCGCCCACCCCCAGACTGGGAATTCCCGCCCGAGGTCAGTGGAACGTTCAATGATCCGTCAAATTTTCCTGCCCTGCCGCTCCGATTCCCACGGTGGGCTGGAGCAGAAAACTTTCCCCAGGGACCAAAGATAAATCATTTGCAATGGTTAAAGGGCCAATAGCCCGGCGGAGGATTCCGCTACGGTGGAAGGATGCGAGGCCCCCAAGTGTGGAAGCCTGGATCAGCGACATGGCAGGGTTCATTAAATTGGAGAGGGTAAAATTTGCCTTGAGAGGGTCTGTGCAAGGGTTCTTCAGGTGGTGGCAACCGTTCCTAGACTTTCTAGCGGGGTGTTAGGAGGTGGTCAGCAGCAGCAGCAACCCAGAGGGAGGGGGGAGGAGGGGGGGGTGTACTTTGTGTTTTCTACTGTGTTTATTATTGCTTAATGGGGGGTTTGTATATTGGGGGAATTTGTGATGTAGTTGTAAGATGTTTATTTATGTGTTTTTTTGTTTTTGTTTTTTCTGCTGTTGAAAATATGTAAAAATCTGAATAAAAATATTTTTTAAAAATAATTAAAAAAATAAAAGGCACTGCTTTAAGGGATTTGCAACAGAAACAGAGGTGATTTCTATCAGATAACGAGTGATTAGCATTTGGACCTCACTGTTGGATAGCATGGCGAATACAGAATCAATAGGAGCATTCGAAAGGAAAGAGAAAATATTGCAGCGATATGGGGAAAAAGCAAACAGTGGGACGAACGGGATTGCTCTTCGAAAGAACTGACTTAGGCTTGATGGGCTGAATGGCCTCCTTCTGTGCTGCACCATTCCATAATCCTCTGATGCACGCAGAAAAAGGGTACACGCAAATTAACTCATGGTCACATTGAACAGCCCCTTCAACTGCTTCAAGAGATACCAAAACTGTCCAACCATCACTGTCCTGGATGAGATTAATTCAAACGTAAAGTTTTGACAAGTGTTATGACGGCAAGACCTTATAAGACGGATATATTTTGAATTGTCTCCTTTAAGTCACGGTACAGTTTGGGAAGTGGGATGTGATGTCCTTCGAAATCTGCCTGGAGGCAACCCAATGTGACAGGCGTGTTTTGGAGGCAGAAACTTAGATCAAAACTTAAGTTAACACCTTTACACAAGTGAGGAGGCAACTGTTCATGCTGTGTATAGACGTAGGCCATCGTTCTCCTGATCAGTGAATAAGTGCTCCCGCCAACAGGGCTCATTAACTCAAGGGAGCGGATGGTTTTCTAACCCAGTTTTTTAAAGAAGCTTTCTCTTTGTTCTCAAGTGCTTCCTAGGAAGAGCAGGTGTGGGGTATCCCTGCAGAGCTCTATAAATCAACAAGCTTAATCCCCCTTTTGAAACTGCCTCACCCTGTCAATCAAAAAGCTTTTAAGAGGCGATGAAATTGAATGTAAACAATGCAGTTCAAAGCATTTGACCTTCTCGACATACAAACAGGCTTTAACACTTTAAAGGACAATGAAATTGACTGTGATAAAAGCACTTCTAAGCTATCCACCACATTAAAGGGAATACTTTTACCTTCATCTCACAGGTGTCATCTGAGAGGACCTTTAAGAAATGGGTGTTTAAGAATTGCACCTTTAAGAAAGTGATGTCAGAGTGTGGATGGAACTGGGCTGTCTGACAGCTTTTTACTTTTGTTTTAGGATGTTTGCTGCAGGGTGTGTTTTAGTTTCGTTTTCAGAGCTGGATAGCTGCAGTCACAGCCAGAAGGGGTATTAGTCTCTCTCTCTGTAATCTAACAACTGTAAATCGATCCTTTGGTGATTTAAAACCAGTAACTGCTCTCAGTAGTGACTTTAACCTGATGTGCTTCTGTTAAAGGCTTTGTTTTTTTAAGTCTTATGGATGTTAAAAGGAAAGCTTAAAGGATTACTTAGAGTTGTAGTCTTTGGGGGTTGTAATTTAATTGATGGTTGCTAAGATGTTTACTGTATGTTTGAAAAAGGTTAACTTGAGTTCATAGAATAAACAGTGTTTTGCTTAAAAAAATATTTTTCCATTTCCATGCTGTTCCAATCCTGTAGAGTGGGCCGTGAGCTCCCCAAACCACAATCTATTAAAAGTTGTGGGTCAGGCGAACTCCATGATACACTTTGGGGTTCTCTAAACCCTGGCCCATAACAAATTGGGGGCTCAAGGGGGGTAAAAGTCTATCTGTTGGATTGGCTTAGTGAACTTAAAGACAGTGAGGGGTGAGCAAATTGTGGTTGCTGTTCAGGTGTGGTATTTTAGTTTAAGTAGAGAGTGTGTTGTGGGTCTGAAGTTTTTGGGGGTGGAGATGATCACACGCAGTACCTTACGGACAGAGACTAAAAGCATACTGTTAGATTTGGCAAAAACATTGTAGTTAACATTACCTGACAAAATGCGAAAAGATGAGGTAATTATGGCAGTGGCTAAGCATTTAAAATTGCCTGAGATTGATTGAATTTGACTCATTGGAAATGGCAAAAATTCAGTTGCACCTTAAACAAATGGAAGATGAGAAAGAATTAAAGCAGCTTAAATACAAAACAGAGAGAGAGAGGAAAAAGAAAGAGAAAGGGAAATACAGATCAGGGAAAAAGATGAAGAGAGAGAGTTTGAACTTCAGAAAATAGCAATGAAACATGACAGTCAGTTAAAATTGGCAGGTGTAAAGGGAAACATACAGTTGGATGATAGTGATGAGAATAGTGAGAAAGAGCGTCATAGTCGAAGGCTTGATGGGGATCTATTTAAATATGTCGAAGCATTGCCAAGGTTTGAGGAGAAGGAGGTAGAAGCCATTTTCATTTCATTTGAGAAGGTAGCTAAACAAATGAAATGGCCACAGGACATGTGGGTATTACTGATTCAAACAAAGCTGGTAGGTAGGGCTAGTGAAGTGTTTGCATCACTACCAGAGGAGATATCTGAGTCGTATGAGGAGGTGAAAAAAATCCATCTTTGGTGGATATGAACTAGTGCCTGAAGCCTACAGAAAAAGGTTTAGAAATTTAAGGAAAGAATTTGGTCAAACATACATGGAGTTTGAAAGGATCCAACAGAGTAATTTTGATAGGTGGATAAGGGCTTTGAAAATAGACAAAACATATGAAGCTCTCAGAGAAATTATACTTTTGGAGGAGTTTAAAAATGCAATTCTTGATGCAGTGAGAATTCATGTGGAAGTGCAGAGGGTTAAAACTGCGAGATTAGCAGCAGAAATGGCAGATGAGTATGAATGAGTTCATAAATCAAAGCTTGGTTTCCGACATCAGTTTCAGCCTGTGAGGGATAGAAACTGGGGACATGAGAAATACTCAAGTGGTAAAGGTAAAGATGATCTGATGGGAGATAATAAGAAGAGTGTACCTCAGATTAAAAAGGAAATCCAGAAGGGTGGAAGAGACATGAAAAATTTCAAATGTTTTCACTGTAATAAACTAGGCCATGTAAAGTCACAGTGTTGGTGGTTGAAGAAAAGCACTGGGAAGGCTGAGGTGGTAAAACAGGATAAGACAGTGGGGTTTGTTAAAGTGGTAATAAAGGAAAGCCAAAGTGAAGCGAAGGAGGAGCAAACGCCGAATCAAGAGGTGATTGATAAGAAGGTGCCAGGTCTCTTTAAAGAATTTACTTGTGTGGGTAAAGTTTACTCATGTGTATGAGGATGAGTAGGTAAAGAAGTCACAATTTTAAGAGATACGGGAACTAGTCAATCTTTAATGGTAAGAGATGAGGAGTTGTGTAGTTTGGAAAGAATGTTGCCAGAAAAGTTGGTGATACGTGGAATTCAGGGTGAGAGGAGTATTGTTCCATTATATAAGGTAAGGTTGGAAAGTCCAGTGAAGAGTGGTGAAGTGGTAGCAGGAGTAATAGAGACACTATTTTGTCCAGGAATACAGTTTATCTTGGGTAATGATATAGCTGGATCGCAGGTGGGCGTGATGCCTACTGTGGTTGATAAGCGAGTTGCACATGAGGTGCCAGTGGGAGGTCATTTGGGAATAAGGAAAACTCAAGCTAAAATCCAGAAACATTTTTATTGGCCTGGACTACGTAAAGATGTAATTAAATTTTGTCAAGCATTTGTCACATGTCAAGTGATAGGGCACCTCAAGCAGTGATAAAACCAGTGCCCTAATACCCATTCCAGCATTTGAGGAACCTTTCACAAGGGTCCTAATTGATTGCGTAGGACCGCTTCCTCAAACGAGAAGTGGGAATCAATATCTTTTGACTATAATGGATGTGTCTACTAGGTTTCCAGAGGCCATTCCAGTATGTAATATTACAGTTAAAATGATTGTGGAGGAGTTACTTAAATTCTTTACCAGATATGGACTACCCACAGAAATATAATCGGATCAAGGATCAAATTTTACCTCAAGGTTATTCGAAGAAGTTATGGATAGCTTAGGAATAAAACAATTTAAATCAACTGCATACCATCCAGAATCGCAGGGAGTGTAAGAAAGGTGGCATCAGACATTAAAGACAATGTTGAGGGCTTATGGTCAAGATTATCCAGAGGATTGGGATAAAGGAATTCCATTCGTACTGTTTGCAATTAGGGATGCACCGAATGAGTCAACCAAATTCAGTCCTTTTGAACTAATTTTTGGTCTTGAGGTAAGAGGACCACTTACATTGATTAAGGAAAAATTGGTGAGTGAGAAATCGGAACTTACATTATTGGATTATGTGTCAAATTTTAGAGAACGATTAAATAGAATTAAACGATTAAATGGAGAATTGGCTAGACAACATTTAAAAGTTGCACAAAATGTGATGAAACAGGTAGCGGACAAGAAATCCAAAGTTTGTAGTTTTGCCATTGGAGATAAAGTTTTACTGTTGTTACCAGTGGTAGGTGAACCTTTAAAAGCAAGGTTTTGTGAACCTTATCAGATTAAAAGTAAATTAAGTGAGGTGAATTATGTGGTACGAACACCAGATAGAAGGAAGACTCACCAAGTGTGTCATGTGAATATGCTTAAAAGATACTTTGAAAGGGAAGGAGAGAAAAAGGAGGTTTTAATGATTCTAACTCAAAGTGACAAACCAAATCCAGATGACTGTGAATTTAAAATTCCTCAAATTAAATTGGAAAATGAGGATGTTCTTAAAAATTGGGATAAATTGTTGAGTTACCTTCCAGAGGAAAAACAAACTGCCGTGAAAGAGTTATTAATATCACATGGGCAAGTTTGTGGAGATAAATTGGGAAGTACTAAAATGGCTATTCATGATGTAGATGTGGGAAATGCTGTTCCAATCAAACAACATCCATATAGACTTAACCATTTAAAATTGGCACAGGTTAACAACGAGATTGAGAGTATGCTTAAAAATGGCATAATTGAAGTGGGTTGCAGCCAATGGAGCTCACCCATAGTGATGGTACCTAAACCAAATGGTACCCAATGGTTGTGTGTGGACTATAGAAAGGTTAATGCAGTTACAAGAACAGACTCTTCTCCTATCCCACGTTTGGAGGATTACATTGAGAAAGTGGGACAGTCCACTTTTATTTCCAAACTGGATTTACCTAAAGGTTACTGGCAGGTACCTTTATCCGAAAGGGCGAAGGAGATTTCAGCTTTTGTGACTCCAGATGGTGTATACCAATTCAAAGTTATGCCATTTGGCATGAAAAACGCCCCAGCCACATTTCAACGGTTAACAAACAAAGTCGTTTCAGGATTACCCAATTGTGCGGTATACATCGACGATCTGATAATTTTCAGCCAGACATGGAAAGAACATTTAAAACATCTGGTGGAGTTATTCTATTGACTTCAGGAGACTGGTTTGGTGATAAACCTAGCCAAAAGTGAATTTGGAAAAGCCCAAGTCACTTTCCTTGGCCAATCGGACAGGGTCGAATGGTCACACAGGATGTGAAACCAACAGTTTTTGAGGAGCTTCCGATACCCTCAAGATGAAGGGAAATCATGCGATTTCTTGGCATGAGTGGATTGATCGAACATTGGTGAAAAATCTTTGTAGCGTGGTTGCTCCACTGATGGACTTGCTGAAGAAACGTTGAAAATTTCAGTGGACAGCGGACTTACAACAGGCATTTGACTGCCTGAAAGCTGTGATAACCAATGCTCATGTGTTGGAGAATTACAAGGGACTCTGTGATTAGATTGAACTAAAGTATCTGACTTTAAAGAGAAATGCCGAGGCGGAAAGGAATGGACGGATCGTGCAGGGACCTTCTTGTTCAAAGAGACTGTCAATCGAGAAGGATTTCAGTTAAAGGAAGAAGAACGAAAAAAAAATGGACTATATTATGATACCTGTTTGCGTGTGTTGTCTTTTTGAAACGAAAAAGTTTATTTACTGTGTGCATTTCTTAAAGGATAGTGAAAAGGGGAAAAATGAAACCGTCTAGAAGTTGATGGGGTTTTTTTTTCTTGAGGGGAGGTGTCATGTTAGAGTACCTTTAAGAAATGTGTGTTTAAAATGTACCTTTAAGAAATGGGTGTTTATCAGTGATGTCAGAGTGTGGGTAGAGCTGGGCTGTCTGTCAGCTTTTTCCTTTCGTTTTAGGCTGTTTGCTGCAGGGTGTGTTTTAGTTTTGTTTTCAGAGCTGGATAGCTGCAGTCACAGCCAGAAGGGGTATTAGTCTCTCTCTCTGTAATCCAGCAACTGTAAATTGATCCTTTGGTGATTTAAAACTAATAACTGCTCTCAGTAGTGACTTTAACCTGATGTGCTTCTGTTAAAGGCTTTGTTTTTTTCAGCCTTATGGATGTTAAAAGGAAATCTTAAAGGATTACTTAGTGTTGTAGTCTTTGGGGGTTGTATTTGAATTAATGGTTGCTAAGATGTTCACTGTATGTTTTCAAAAGGTTAACTTGAGTTCATAGAATAAACATTGCTTTGCTTTAAAAAATACTTTTCCATTTCTGCTGTACCACACCTGTAGAGTGGGCCGTGTGCTCCCCATACCACAATCTATTAAAAGTTGTGGGTCAGGTGAACTCCATGATACACTTTGGGGTTCTCTAAACCCTGGCCCATAACACAGGGCTTTTAACTTGGCATACTGACAGACTGTTTAAAGGGTTTAAAGCGCCGACCTGGACCCATCCAACTGAGCAAATCCCCCCTGGCCCCCACCTCCCATGAAGAGCACTCCTTAGCACCCTGGAGACATTTTTAGGGAGAATATTCACCCCCTTGCCACACCCCAGGCTGCAAGCCACCAGGTCCCCTTTTCTCAGGAAGTGCGCCAATTCATTCCAGCAGGACTCTCGGTTGGGGCGGTGGGTGGGGGACTGGTGGAGGACCCCATGAAGCAGGTGAATTGGTCGTCCTGCCCGCAAATTATATTCAAAATAGTTCCCATGAACTATTTTCATGCTCTCACCGAGTCTGGGTGTAACCTCATGGGGGATGTCAGGAAGCTCATTAGGGCCAGCTGTGCCGGCCGGGAATCTCGCAATAGGTTTCACGACCGGCATGACACTTGGCCTGGCACCTGATTCAGCAGGCTATCGGAATTCCCTCTGCTGGCGGGCGGCCTTGGAGAATCACGGCCATCGACTCTCAGAATCAGTCAGGCAGAAGGATTCGAGAAAAAAGGTCCACAATATGTGCCGCTATGACAAGAAGAGGAAAAGGACTATTGCCAGGTTATTCACCAAGCAGGATGCTGCTAAGGGTCGATCCAATGTTCAAAGAAATGATGCTTGGAAAGAATGGAGGAGCAAAGAGTATTCACAGGTTACCTTGCTACTGGAAGCCCATTTGAGTATACTCAGAAGATTGAGGAAAGAATACCTTATTCAAGAAGACGCTGGAAGGTTCCCTCTGATGAGACACGGAGAAAAGATCTTGTCCAGCCAAGAGGAGATTGGAACTTTAAACAGAAGACAACGGGTGAGATTCTCTGGCCTCCCTGCTTCTCAGTGGCAGGAGGCAACCCACCATTGGTCAGTGAGAGTATCCTCTGGTCCCACCACTGTCAATGGAATTTCCCACAGAATCCACCTTGTGCCATCCGGAAACACCCGGCGGGGGTGCGCTGTCGGTGGGATCGTAAGATCCCTCCGGCATGAACAGCTGGAATATCTCACCCTGCATTTCTGACGAGAGTGTGGTGTAACGTCCAAACATCGCCTACGGTGTTCGGTTATCTTAATAGTTGACTGGGAAAATCTTTTCTGCAGTTTTGTGTATTAGTTTCCTACTAAGTAATGTTTTGTCGATATTGACTTTAGTTTGTCTGTTACAGTAAAAGTATTAAAATGCGAAAGCTTGTCATGCAATCCTTTGCATTGGTCACTGGCAAGAGTGAAAATAACATTTATCGAGGGCTCCACTTGAAATTTCCTGGAAGGTTAGTTTTTGTTTCTCTGGGGTTGCCTTTCGGTTGTCCGGAGCTCCACTTTCGTTTTCATTAACTCCTTTATTCGGTAATGCAGTCATGCAGCATTACCTTCCCTGTTTGTGTTGAAGTTGTTTTAGTGTTTCTTTATTTGACTATGATGTGGAGATGCCGGCGTTGGACTGGGGTGAGCACAGTATGAAGTCTTACAACACCAGGTTAAAGTCCAACAGGTTTGTTTCGATGTCACTAGCTTTCGGAGCGCTGCTCCTTCCTCAGGTGAATGAAGAGGTCTGTTCCAGAAACACATATATAGACAAATTCAAAGATGCCAAACAATGCTTGGAATGCGACCATTAGCAGGTGATTAAATCTGTTCAGATCCAGAGATGGGGTAACCCCAGGTTAAAGAGGTGTGAATTACATCAAGCCAGGCCAGTTGGTAGGATTTCGCAGGCCAGATGGTGGGGGATGAATGTAATGTGACATGAATCCCAGGTCCCGGTTGAGGCCGCACTCATGTGTGCGGAACTTGGCTATAAGTTTCTGCTCGGCGATTCTGCGTTGTTGCGGGTCCTGAAGGCTGCCTTGGAGAACGCTTACCCGGAGATCAGAGGCTGAATGCCTTTTATTTGACTAGATAAGGTAGAATATACCAAAGACTGCTTATATATTCGTCAATCTTTCAACTCTAATCTGCTGATACCCCCTTTCATGTTTTCAGTAGATTTGACTATTCCAATACTCTTCTGGCTGGTCCTCCACATTCTACCCTCCGTAAACCTATTACAGTGACCTTCATATTTGTTTTGTCTTCGGTTGAGGGTCTGGATGGGGTTTCTTTAGAGTCAATGTGGTACCCTCAGAATGCTACCGCAGACAGTTATTTGTAAAACCATTTATGATTATTTATAGACCTATATAACCCTCCCATTGATTCTGTCTACACCTCCCGCTGCCTCGGGAAGGCAGACAGCATTGTCAGAGACCCCTCACACCCAGGCTTTGCCCTCTTCCAGACCATTCCATCAGGCAGAAGATACAGAAGTCTGAAGACCTGCACATCCAGACATAGGAACAGCTTCTTCCCCACAGCTACTAGTCTCCTCAACAACTCCCCTTCAGTCTGATCTGTTCCATATAAGAACTATTCACGACGCCCTATGCCGCTCTTGCTCATGTATTTGCTTTGTTTGGCCCCTTGTTCCGCACTGTAACCAATCACTGTTTGTCAATGTTCTCTGTTGATTATTCTTTTGTCTACTGTGTACGTACTCTGTACGTTCCCTTGGCCGCAGAAAAATACTTTTCACTGTACTTCGGTACACGTGACAATAAATCAATCAATCAACCAATCAATCATATATTCATCTCTGTGCTCTACGTGAAGTTGTACATCTGCTTCCCAACAGATCTCAGTTTCCCCATCAAGCATCACAGTCACCATCAGTCTTTCTATGAGTATTGGACACTCTCCGAATATTAACACTTTACATCATCCCTCCAGTCTTTATCCCAACCATACACACACTCCTACAATATTGGGCATGGTAATATTCAAATGTCGCTGGTGGCTATTGAAAATGAGTGTGCTATACCTTGCAGATCTTAATGAAAGCTTTCTCATCTCATATTTTTGTTTCCTTATGTGGACTAGCCATCTTTCTTCAAACAAAACTTCAGGTTGCAAGCAAAAAAGAAGGTAAGCCTGTTTTCGTATCTTAGCATAATGTGGAGTCAGAAGAAGAATCATAGAATTTACAGTGCAGAAGGAGGCCATTCGGTCATCGAGTCTGCACCGGCCCTTGGAAAGAGCACCCCACCCAAGCCTACACCTCCACCCTATCCCCGTAACCCAGTAAGCCCTCCCAACCTTTTTGGACACTAAGGGCAATTTAGCATGGCCAATCCACCTAACCTGCACGTCTTCCGGGACTTGTGGGAAGAAACCGGAGCACCCGGAGGAAACCCACACAGACACGGGGAGAAAGTGCGAACTCCGCACAGACAGTGACCCAAGCCAGGAATCGAACCTGGGACCCTGGAGCTGTGAAGCAACTGTGCTAACCACTATGCTACTGTGCCCCGCCCCTGAGGAATGCTAGAGGAGGAATGCTTTACTTGTCTCCGCAGCAACACTGAAGACTTCTGCCTACTACGCTCGTCTCACCCCTGCTCATTTGCATCACCGACCTCAGCGCCTCTACTGAAGTCCATCGAGGTCTTCGGCGCAGTAGCAAGGTGCCTTTGGAAGCCCCGTTAGTGTTTCCAGCCTCTGGAATTATTCTGATAAGGTCCATGACCTAATTTGTTCTGAATTCTGAGCCGCTGGTGTGTTCCGAGCTCATCATCTAAAACCATACGCCCTCCTGCTGAGTCACCAAGCTCTGTTCACCTATTGCTCCTGTCCTCACGGATTTACATTGGTTTCTGGTCAGGCAACATCTCAGTTTAAAAAGGTTCCTCTTTGTTTTCAAATCCCTTGATGACTTTGCCCTTCCCAAGCTCCTCCAGCTCTTAAGTCCTCCTGGACAGCTGCACCCTTTCAATTCTGGCCACTCACATGTCTCCAATTTTGAGTGTTGGATTACAGGAAGATATAGATGTGATGGTCAAATGGGCAGAAAAGTGGTATTTAACCCCGAAAAGTGTGAGGTGATACACTTTGGACGGAGTAATGTGACAAGGAAGTATTCAATGAATGACCTGACATTGGGAAGTTCCAAGGAACAAAGGGACCTTGGAGTATTTGTCCATTGATCTCTGAAGGCAGAAGGGCAGGTTAATAGGGTGGTGAGAAAGATTGCCCTCGATAAATTGCCCCTTAATTGGAAATAATTAATTGGCTACTATAAAATTTATTAAACAAGAATTCAATCTTATTATAATCAATATTAAAAAATTGATATTGCTGGGAAGATACCATCGTAAAATAATTTTTTCCCCCATTTCTGACAGGAGTAGAATCTGTACCTTCTGAAAACAAGGGAGACGATACAGCGGCATTATCAATTGAAATTGATGTTGAACCTATTGGGTCAGTACTTTCATTCACGCTCTCACGCTGTGCAGTAGATAGTCACGGTAAGTTCCCCGAGTTTGCTCAACTCCGAAAGCATTACACACCATCTAATTCCGGTCCAATTGTACTTCATGGGAGTTGCCAGTTCCCATTGTGCCTCCGACACGTGTTGTATCAACGCAATCTGTTATCGACAGCACAGGGTCTGATGGGGCGAAGGTCAGTAATCGAACACAGCAGAATGAAACTTAGAGTACCCAATTCATTTTTTCCAATTAAGAGGCAATTTAGCGTGGCCAATCCACCTAGCTTGCACATCTTTGGGTTGTGGGGCCGAAACCAACGCAAACACGGGGAGAATGTGCAAACTCCACACAGACAGTGACCCTGAGCCGGGATCGAACTTGGGACCTCGGCGCTGTGAGGCAGCAGTATTTTTTTTAAAAAATGTCTTCAAATTTTTCAACAAATTTTCAACAAACCCCGCACCCCCCTCCCCCAACAAAAAGAAAGAAACAAGAACACAACAATCAGAAATTATACATTGGATTTCCCCCATATACAATAGCCCGCCATATAACATTTAAAACACAAATAGGGAACCCCCCCCACCTTCACCCAAACGCCACCCCAAAAGAAACCCCCCCTCCCTCCCCTTTGCCCTTGTGCTGCTGCTGCTGCTGACCTCCTCCTAACGCTCCGCGAGATACTCTAGGAACAGTTGCCACCACCTGAGGAACCCTCACACAAACCCTCGCAAGGCAAACTTTATCCTCTCCAGCTTGATGAACCCTGCCATGTCATTGATCCAAGCTTCCACACTAGGGGGCTTCGCATCTTTCCATAGTAGCAAAATCCTCCGCCGGGCTACCAGGGACGCAAAGGCCAGAATACCGGCCTCTTTCGCCTCCTGCACTCCCGGCTCGTCCGATACCCCAAATAATGCCAATCCCCAGCTCGGCTTGACCCGGGCTTTCACCACCTTGGACATAGTCCTTGCAAAACCCCTCCAAAACCCATCCAGCACCGGGCACGACCAGAACATATGGACATGATTTGCCGGGCTTCCCGAGCACCTCCCATAACTGTCCTCCACCCCAAAGAACCTACTCAACCTCGTCCCTGTCATATGCGCTCTGTGAGTAACTTTGAACTGTATTAGGCTGAGCCTGGCACAAGAGGAGGAAGAATTAACCCTACTCAGGGCATCAGCCCACAGACCATCATCCATCTCCTCCCAAAGCTCCTTCCACTTGCCCTTTATCTCCTCCACCGAGGCCTCCTCCTCTTCCTTCAGCTCCTGGTAAATCGCCAAAACCTTGCCTTCTCCAACCCATACACTCAAAATCACCCTGTCCTGAATCCCATGTGCCGGAAGCAGCGGGAATTCCCTCACCTGCCGCCTCACAAACGCCCTCACTTGCATGTACCTGAAAGCGTTTCCCGTGGGTGGTCCAAACTTCTCCTCCAGCGCCCCTAGGCTCGCAAACACCCCATCGAAGAACCCTTTCTTCTCAAAGCTGCAAAATAGCCCTTTTTTAAATTATGACTGACATTATCACCGTAGCAGCTTACTTTAGGGATGCGAGGGTTGTGGTTGCAAATGCTTCAGCCCTGTCTGCTGGGTTCCCCGTTGGTGAGAAAGGGGATATTTGTAGAGTCCCCTTCTCCAGTTAGTTGCTTAATTGTCCATCACCGTCCCCAGCTGCATGGAACAGGACTGCAGAACGTTGAGCTGATCCATTGTTTGTGGGGTGGCTTAGCTCTGTCTCTCGCATGCTGCGTCTGCTAGTTAGAATGATAATGGTGCTGAGATGTAGCTTCACTGGCTTGGCACGTCATTCTTTGGAATGCTCGGTGCTGCTCCCCGCAAGCCCCCCTACACTCCTGATTTTGTTTTGGGAAAATATTATTATTCGGTTTTTTAACGTTTTAACATTTTGTACATAAAACAAAGTAGAAAGGATAACAGAATAACCCCACACCCCACTACCAACTGTGACTCGAAAAAATTGACCCCCCCCCCCCCCCCTTTTAGCAGCTGGGGGTGACTCTATAAAGCACAGAATAAATAGATTCTATCTCTTATAGAATCCCCCAATAGCCCCCCACATGGTGAACATAACCGTCTCAAGATACAGGAACTCTATCAGGCCCCCTAGCCAAACTGAGGCACAGGGCGGAGAGGCTGAGCCCCACCCCAATAGAACCCGCCCTCGAGCAATCAGCGGGGTGAAGCCAGAACGTTCGGACCCCGCCACCGACTGCAGATCCGGCAGATACCCATATATTGCCCCCAGGCTCCTGGGCTCTAAGTCCAAGGGCAAGGTCGCCCACTCGGTGAGGAAGGAACAACCCCAAAACTTCTGCAACTTCGGGCAGGACCAGAATATATGCACCCCCCCCCCCCCCCCCCACACTACTCACAAGAGTCCGCCAGTCCCTCCAACAGCCGGTTCAACCTTGATCCCATCAGGTGTGCCCTATGCACCACCTTTAATTGTATTAACCCTCGTCTCACACACGAAGTTGAGACATTACCTTCCGCAGCACCTCATGCCACAACACCTCTTCCAGCAGCCCCCCCCCCACCAGCTCCTCCTCCAACTTGGCCGTAACCCCAACCAGAATCCTCCCATTAATCACTGAGATGACCCCGCCCCTCACAACCCCATCACCGACAACACCCCCTCCATCAACGAAGAGGGCAGTGTCACCTGAAACGTTGGAATAGCCTTCCCTGCAAAGTCCCACACCTGCGAATACCTAAAGGCCTCCGTCCGGAGATCTCAAACTTCTCCGTCAACTCCTCCAAGCTCACGAACCGCCCTTCCAGAAATATGTTCTTTATTTTCACCAGTCCCCTCTCCTCCCAGGCCCGAAACCTAGCATCCAATCTCGCCGGCTCAAACTAGATGAGTCTCTCGAATCGACATCAACTTCGCCCCTGCCCCTAACCTAATAATGCTGCTGAAATTGTCTCTCTATCTTCAGTGTGGCCACTACCACCACACTACCCAATATTTACCTGGGGCAAACAGGAGTGATGCCGTTGCCAGCGCCCACAACCCCGATCCCCTACAAGAGCCTGTCTCCACCCTCGCCCACACTGCCACCCCCCCCCCCCCCACCCTCCCCCCACCCCCCCCGAAGCACTATCTTCCAAATCCTCGCTTACTTGCCCGCCTAGACAAATGACAAAATCAACTGTTCCACCCCTATAAAAAATGCTTTCGGCAAGAAGACCAGTGAACACTGGAATAAAATCCACGGCAAAACATTCATCTTTACCCACTGTACCCAGCCTGCCAATGATAGGAGACTGACCCACCGCAACTGATCCGCTTTGACTCTGCCCACCAGACTCGTAAAATTTTATTTACAGAGCCGGGTCCAGTCTCGTACCACCTGCACCTCCAAATACCTGAAGTGAATGGTCGCCAGACAAAATGTCAATCCGCCTGAAGCCAGCTCCCTTCCCCAGCAGGGAGACCAAAAAGCACTCGCTCGTCTCCAAATTCAATGTGTATCCCGAAAAAGCCCCAAATGGTTTGAGCAGCCCCATTATATTCCTCACTGTGGGAACCAGGACGGAAATATACAACAAAAGGTCATTGGCATACAGGGACGCCCTATGCTCCACCACCCTCCTCCCCCTTCACTATCCCCCTCCACTTATTCGAGCCCTTCAACGCAATGGTCAAGGGTTCCATCACCAGCGCAAGCAAAAGGGAGGACAAGGAACACCCCTGACTCACTCCCCTGTGCAACTGAAAATATCCAGAGTTCACCTGATTTGTGTGAACACTCGCCTTCAGATTCTTAAATAGCACTTTGACCCATGCCACAAATGCAGGCCCAATACCAAAGTGTTCCAAGGCTGCAAACAAATAACTCCACTCGATCAAACGCCTCCTCCACCACCACCTCCCTTCCGATGGGAACAGTATCACTTTTAGCAAGTGACGCATATTGCAGGACAACTGCCTTCCCTTTCCAAACCCTGTCTGCTCCTCCCCAACCACCAGCGGGAGGCACTCCTCCAACTGCAGTGCCAACACTTTGCCAAGAATCTTGGAATCCACATTTATCCACAGGGGTATTGGCCCACAAGACCCACACTCCTTTGGGTCCTTATCTTTTTTCAACAAAAGCCACTCGCCTTCTCCTCGTATTCGTACACCAAATCCTTTGCTCACCACAACAGGCGGAAGGTCAAACTGTGTCTATAGTTCCTTTATACTGGCCATACGTTCCCGAGCGGGATCTTCCCATCCACTTCCAAAATTTCATCCACCAGCCACTGCTGCTACTCCCTTGCCTCCTTATCCAACTGCACCTAAAACAAGATGATCTTGCCCCTCACCACCGCCTCCAACGCCTCCCAGATCACCGACGGCGAGACCTCCCCATTTTTATTGAACCCCACATCATCGTCAATCACCTTCACCATCCTCACACAAAAACCCGGAACCGCAAACAGCCCCACATCCATCCTCCACATCGGCATCCGTGCAGGCCCCTTATCCAAGACCACATCCACCAGGCGCGGAGGGCGATCGGAAATAACAATCGCCGCGTATTCCGCTTTCCTCAGCCTCGACAATAATAACTTCCCCATAATAAAGAAATCAATCCTCAAATGTACATTATGCAACGGTGAACAAAGGAACCCTCTCTAAACCCTGGATGCAAGAACCACCACGTGTCTGCTCCCCCCATCTCCTTCATGAACTCTGCCAAAACTTTCGCTCCCCCCAAAGGAACCAACGAGCATGGCTTGGTTCAATCCATTTTCGGATACAGCTCTGTGTTTATGTCCTCACCTAAATTTAACTGATGCCAATACAGGCCAGGAATGGCCACGAACATCCACTTCATAAACCCTACATCATCCCAATTTGGGGCATACACGCTAACCGACACCACCATCCTACCCTCCAAAACGCTTGTTACTATAACATATCTGCCACCCTGATCTGCCACCACCTTCTCCATCTGAAAGCTAACCAGTATCGTTACCCCCTGGACCCGGTACGTCCCAATTTATCTCTACAAACTTGCCCATGTGATATCAATAACTCTTTCAGGTCAGTTCGTTTTTCCTCTGGAAGGTAACTTAACAATTCATCCCAATTTTTGAGAGCATCCTCATTTTCCAATTTAATTTGAGGTATGTCAAATTCACAGTCATCTGGATTTGGTTCATCACTTTGAGTTAGAATCATTAAAACCTCCTTTTTCTCTCCTTCCCTTTCAAAGTACCTTTTAAGCATATTCACATGACACACTCGGCGAGTCTTCCTTCTATCTGGTGTTTTTACCACATAATTCACCTCACTTAATTTCCTTTCAATCTGATACGGTCCACAAAACCTAGCTTTTAAAGGTTCACCTACCACTGGTAACAACACTAAAACTTTATCTCCACTGGCAAAACTACGAACTTAGGATTTCTTGTCCGCTACCCGTTTTATCACATTTTGTGCAACTTTCAAATGTTGTCTAGCCAATTCATCTGCTCTATTTAATCGTTCCCTAAAATTTGACAAGTAATCCAATAGTGTAATTTCCGATTTCTCACCCACCAATTTTTCCTTAATCAATTTAAGCGGTCCTCTTACCTCATGACAAAAAATTAGTTCAAAAGGTCTAAATTTGGTAGACTCATTAGGTGCATCCCTAATTGCAAACAATACGAATGGGATTCCTTTATCCCAATCCTCTGGATAATCTTGACAATACGCCCTCAACATTGTCTTTAATGTCTGATGCCACCTTTCTAACGCTCCCTGAGATTCTGGATGGTACGCAGTTGATTTAAATTGTTTTATTCCTAAGCGATCCATAACTTCTTTGAATAACTTTGAAGTAAAATTCGTTCCTTGATCCAATTGAATTTCTGTGGGTAGTCCATATCTAGTAAACAATTTAAGCAACTCCTCCACAATCTTTTTAGCTGTAATATTACGTACTGGAATGGCCTCTGGAAACCTAGTAGACACATCCATTACAGTCAAAAGATATTGATTCCCACTTCTCGTTTGAGGAAGCGGTCTTACGGAATCAATTAGGACCCTTGTAAAAGGTTCCTCAAAAGCTGGAATGGGTATTAAGGGCGCTGGTTTTATCACTGCTTGAGGTTTCCCTATCACTTGACATGTGTCAAATGCTTGACAAAATTTAATTACATCTTTATGTAGTCCAGGCCAATAAAAATGTTTCTGGATTTTAGCTTGAGTTTTCCTTATTCCCAAATGACCTCCCACTCGTACCTCATATGCAACTTGCAACACCTCCTATCTATACCCTACTGGTAATACTACTTGATGAACCTCTGCCCACTTTTCATCCACCTGCATATGTACTGGTCTCCATTTTCTCATCAAGACATCATTTTTAAGGTAAAAACACTCTGGCATACTCTCAGATTCCTCTTCCGTATATGCTTTCTGATATATCCGTTTTATTTCGATATCTTTCTGTTGTAACTCCGCCAATTTCCTGAGCTAAAAATATCCACCTCATCCTCCACCTGTTCTTGTTTTTTTTCAACCATCTGATCAAAAATAGTTTCTAATTGCACTTCAACTTCATCTTCACTCTTTGATGTCTCCTCTTGTCTTAACCTATGATTTGCGACCTTGTTACTGCACAATCCGGAAAAATCCCAGGATATTCGTCCTTCAACACTTCAGTTGACTGATTTTCCACTGGCTTATCAACCCCAGTAGGCATCACTCCCACCTGCGATCCAGCTATATCATTACCCAAGATAAACTGTATTCCTGGACAAGATAGTTTATCTATTACTCCTACTACCACTTCACCACTCTTCACTGGACTTTCCAATCTTACCTTATATAATGAAACGCTACTCCTCTCACCCTGAATTCCACATATCACCACCTTTTCTGACAGCATTCTTCCCAAACTACATAATTCCTCATCTCTTACCATTAAAGATTGACTAGCCCCTGTATCTCTTAAAATTTTGACTTCTTTACCGGCTCCTCCTGATACACATAAGTAAATGTTACCCACACAAGTAAATTCTTTAAAGACATCTGGCACCTTCTCAACAATTACTTCTTGAACAGGCTGTACAATCGTTTGCACCTCCTTTGCTTCCCTTGGGCTTTCCTTTACCACTCTAACAAACCCCACTGTCTTATCCTGTTTTACCACATCAGCCTTCCCAGTGCTTTTCTCCAACCACCAACACTGTGACTTTACATGGCCTAGTTTATTACAGTGAAAACATCTGAAACTTTTCATTTCTTTTCCACCCTCCTGGATTTCTTTTTTAATCTGAGGTACACTCTCTTTATTGTCTCCCATCAGATCACCTTTACCTTTATCACGTGAGTATTTCTCATGTCCCCAGTTTCTATCCCTCACCGGCTGAAACTGATGTCGGAAACCAATCTTTGATTTATGAACTAATTCATAATCATCTGCCATTTCCGCTGCTAATCTCACAGTTTTAACCCTCTGTTCTTCCACATGAGTTCTCACTACATCAGGAATTGAATTTTTAAACTCCTCCAAAAGTATAATTTCTCTGAGAGCTTCATACGTTTGGTCTATTTTCAAAGCCCTTATCCACCTATCAAAATTACTCTGTTTGAGCCTTTCAAACTCCATGTATATTTGACCAAATTCTTTCCTTAAATTTCTAAACCTTTGTCTGTAAGCTTCAGGCACTAGCTCATATGCACTTAAGATGGATTTCTTCACCTCCTCATACGTTCCAGATACCTCCTCCGGTAGTGATGCAAACACTTCACTAGCTCTACCTACCAGCTTTGTTTGAATCAGTAACACCCACATGTCCTGTGGCCATTTCTTTCGTTTTAGCTACCTTCTCAAATGAAATGAAAAAGGCTTCCACTTCCTTCTCGTCAAACCTTGACAATGCTTGGACATATTTAAATAGATTCCCACCAAGCCTTCGACTATGGTGCTCTTTCTCACTATTTTCATCACTATCATCCAATTGTATGTTTCCCTTTACGCCTGCCAATTTTAACTGACTGTCATGTTTCATTGCCATTTTCTGAAGTTCAAACTCCCTCTCTTTTCCCTGATCTTTATCTCCCTTTCTTTTTCATTTTGTTCTGCTAGGGCTATTCTTTCTTTTCTCATTTCATCTCTCTCCTTTTCTTTTTCCTCTCTCTCTCTTTCTCTTCCTTTTTCCTCTTTCTTTCTTTCTCTTTCTTTTCCCTCTCTCTCACTCTCGTATTCAAGCCGCTTTAATTCTTTCTCATGTTCCATTTGTTTAATTTGTAACTGAATTTTTGCCATTTCCAATGAATCAAACTCTATCTCAGTCAACTTTAAATGCTTAACCACCGCCATAATTACCTCATCTTTTATATTTTTGTCAGGTAATGTGAACTGCAATGTTCTTGCCAAATATAACAGTCTGCTTTTCGTTTCTGTCCGTAAAGTACTACCCCCAAAAACATCTGAGCCTCTGAAAGAGCCATTGCTCACAACACTCTAACCACTTAAACTAAAATACCACACCGGAAAAGCAACAATCCTTCACTGTCTTTAAGTTCACAAAAGCCAATCCAATAGATAGACTTTTATCGCGGACGAGCCCCCAATTGTTATGGGCGAGGCCTTTTCAGAACCCCAAAATGTATCATGGAGTTCAACCAACCTCTCCCTTTAATGGATTTGTTGCTTTTCCTAGCACACGGCTTTTTCCCTAGAAGTGGGATTACAATTATGGACACATGGGTTTTTAAACACACAACACTGTTTATTCCATGAACTCAACTTAACATCTTATATAAATATTGGATCTCTTAACACCCCTTACTTCAAAGATAACTCAGAAAATATTGCAACAGTAAATAATTCCTCAAAATGTTCCTTCAAACTTCCAAGAGACATAACACCTTTAAACAAAATCACATCAGGTTAAAGGTTTTACTATTATGAGTTTAAATCACCCAAATGATCCAGAGATGGTATTTCATGGCAGAGATCCAGCTCACTGCAAACACGGACACTCCCCAAGCTCTTTTTCTCCAAACTGCAAAACTAAACTGCAAAATGGCTGACCTGACCTCAGCTCCACCCACTCTCTGACATCTTTGTTTTCTTAAAGGTACGTTGCTTAAACATCCATGTCTTAAAGGTACTCTCAGATGACAGTAACCAACTCAAGTTTGCTAGTGAGGTGACCCCGCCCTCCCCCACTCCCCCCCATATACCTAACACAAAAGCCAACAGAAACAGCCCACTACACCCAACCCTTCTAAACAAGCAACATGTTAAACACAAAAGCAAGGGGAAAAACCAAACACATTACCCCACTGTCCCCAAACCACCCCCTCCCATAATGAGAAATCAAAATCCAAACTCAGTTCAGCCCCAGTCCTTCAGCCTTCACGATCGCCTCTGCCTCTTCCTCCACCATCTCAAAGAAATGGTCCTTGGAGTTATACCTAATCCTCAGCTTTGCTGGGTAGACCACCCCGAACTTCACACTACTCCTGTAAAGCACTGCCTTCGCTCTGTTAAGGCGGTGTGCCTTCTTGCCAGCTCCACTGTGATATCCTGGTATATTCGAATACCACTGCCTTGCAACCTCACCTCCCGATTCTGCTTGGCCCATCTCAAGACCTTCTCCTTCCTCTAATAGCTGTGAAAACAGCCTATCACAGCTCTTGGTGGATCGTTCGCCTTTGGCTTCGACCAGAGCGACCGATGAACCCTATCCAGCTCAAAGAGGGAAGTGATCTCCTCCTCCCCCAACAACCTGGTGAATATCTCCACAAAGTACTCTGTCAGCCTGGGGCCCCCCAGTCCCTCAGGCAACCCCGCGATCAGAAGATTATGCCACACCTTGGCTCTCAGCCCTTTATTACTATCCTCCATCTTCAGCAGCTCTTCTTCCAGCGAGGCGAGCTGGTCGCTGTGCCGTGACAATGCCTCCCCCACCCACTTCCAACACCTCATCATGTTCCCTCACCGCCTCTGACATCTTTCCAAGAGCCTCCTGTACCGGGGCTAGCACATCTTCCACCAGCTGTTTGAGAGTTTCCATTGTCCCACTCCCATGCCGCTCGAACTCAACCGCCCTTGCCTCGGCCGGCGTGTCCACCGTAATGGGCGCAGCCTCACCTGGTGAGCTTGCTGCTGCCATCTTTCCTCCCACAGGACTCCGCACCGTGCTCGGGCCTGCTGGCAGACTTCAGCTCATTCCTTTTCATGTTGTATTCTTTCGTTGAAATTTCAACATCCTCTAATACCCAGGACTTTATTGGACACAGTTCACATAAAATGTGCCCCCAAAACTGGATGAAAAGGGCCAGAAAAATGAGAACTTTGGTGGGAGCCATCCAACGTGCAACCACCACCTACATGTCGCCACCGGAAGTCCCCTTGCACTCCTGATTTAACCAGGGCTGTGCCTCTAGAATCCACAGCATCCCTACAATGCAGAATGAGGCCATTCAGCCCATTGAGTCTGCACCAGCCCTCTGAAAGGACACTCTATCTAGGCATGCTCCCTCGCCCTATCCTGGTAATCCCGTAACTCCAATTAGCATGCACATCCTTGTACAATAAGGGTAATTGTAGCATGGGCAATCCACCTAACCTGCACATCTTTGAGCTGTGGGAGGAAACCGGAGCACCCGGAGAAACCCACGCAGACATGGGGAGAATGTGCAAACTCCACACAGAGAGTCAGCCAAGGCCGGAATCGAGCCTAGCTCCCTGGCACCGTGAGGCAGCGGTGCTAACCACGCTGCCACCTATCTTGATGGTAATGGTGAGGGCCTGGCCATGAGATTACGGATTGTGGTCGTACATAATTCTGCTGCTGATGGGCCACAGCTCTCATGGATTGCCATAAATTAGGAGAGAAGAATGTGCAATGAGACCTGGGTGTCCTCATTCACCAGTCGCTGAAGGTAAGCATGCAGGCACAGCAGGCGGTATAGAAGACAAATGGTATGTTGGGCTTCATAGCGAGAGGATTCGAGTACAGAAGCAGGGATGTTTACTGCAATTGTACAGGGCCTTGGTGAGGCCACACCCGGAATATTGTGTGCAGTGTTGGTCTCCTTCGCTGAGGAAAGATGTTCTTGCTCTAGAGGAAGTGAGCGAAGGTTTAGCAGACTGATTCCGTAGATGGCGGGACTGATGTATGAGGCAAGATTGAATCGATTAGGATTGTATTTGTTGGAGTTCAGAAGAATTAGGGGGGCTCTGATAGAAACCTATCAAATTCTAACAGGACCAGATAGGGGAGATACTGGAAGGGTGTTCCTAATAGTGGGTGTGTCCAGAACCAGGTGGTTACAATCTGAGGATACGGGGTAAACCATTTCGGACAGAGATGAGGAGAAATGTCTTCACCTAGAGAATGGCGAGCCTGTGGAATTTGTCACCACAGGAAGTAGTTGAGGCAAAAACATTGCTTCTTGAAAACATGCAATGTTTTTTGCCTCAATTACTTGAATATATTCAAAAGGCGGCTAGGTATAGCACTTGGGGAGAATGGGATCAAAGGCTATGGGGAGAAAGCAGGATTAGGCTATTGAGTTGGATGATCAGCCATGATATTAATGATTGGTGGAGCAGGCTCGAAGGGCCGAATGGCCTCCTCCTGCTCCTACTTTCTATGTTTCTGTGCCCAGCTTTGAGTTGCTCGATCTGTTCTGAATCTCTTCCAATTATCATGGCGGTTATGTTACATAACACGATGGAGGGTGTCCTCAATTTGAAGACTGGATTTCAACTTCAAAGGACTGAGCAGTTGTCACTCCTACCAGTGTTGTGATGGGCAAATATATTGAGGACAGGTAGATTGGTGAGGAAGAGGTCAAGAGGTCTCTCTGTTTGGTTCTCTCACCACCTCCTTCAGGCCCAGTCTGGCAAGAATGTCCTTCAGGACACGGCCAGCTGGGTCAGCAGTGATAATACCAAGTCACTCTAGGTGATGGTCACTAAAGTCCCCCACCCTGAGTACATTCTGTGCCCTTGCCATCCTTGATGCTTCTTCCAAGTGGTGTTCAGCACGGGGGTGGGGTACCTAATCATCAGATGAGGGAATCATCTGAGGGAGGTTTCCTTGTTCATGTTTGGCCTGATCCCATGACATTTAATGGAGTCTGGAATCAACGTTGAGGACTCCAAGAGTCACACCCTCCTGACTACATATCATTGTGTCCCTGCCTCGACTGAGTCTACAGTGCCGGTGGGACAGATCGTACCCAGGGATGGTGCTGGATGAGCCTGGGATTTTGGCTGTGAGATATGATTGGGCGAGTCTGACAATGTCAGGCCTGGAAGTTCAACTCTCCAAATTCTGGAACAAGTCCCCAGATGTTAGTGAGGAGAGGTCTTGCAGGGTCGGCAGGGTTGGTTGTGCCCATGTCGTTTCCAGTGCTGGCCACCGATGGTGGGTGGTCCGCTTCAGTTTTATTCTTGTTCAATTTTTCTGCAGTGCTTCTGTTGGCTTGCGAGGCCAACTCAGAGGGCGGTTAAGGGTCAGACCACACTGCGGTGCGTCTGGAGTCACGCGTAGACCAGACCGAGTAACGGCGGCAGACTTTCTTCCCCAAAAGACTTGAGTGAACCGAGTGGCTTTTTATGATCATCCGATAGTTTAAAGAACATCAGCGACCCATCTCCACATCAATTATAACTCAGGCATTTTCTATTGAGATTGGTTTAGTCTATTACTAATTCATGAAACAATCATTATTAAACAAAGACTAAATATTCTAAGATTGTCGGTTGGTTTCATGAGTGTATAATATACAAATAATACATCAAATATTGATAAAGCAAATGACTTGCAGACTTTGATTTATAAAACTTTTGCTTGGCTGGAATTTCCTGTTGAATTTTTGTTTGATGTAGTGAATAAGTCCTCGCAATATAAAGTTATTTGTGGCTCCCCTCAACTACTTTCAGCTGCTCTGGGCCTATAGTCCCACTCATTTGCATGTTCCAGCTGTTTTTCCTGATCTCACAGGATGTTGTGCATAGCCACGCTATGTTTAAATGTGGCCCTGCTGTCCTGTCACAAATTCATAGAATCATAGAATTCATAAAATCATAGAATTTACAGTGCAGAAGGAGGCCATTCGGCCCATCGGGTCTGCACCGGCCCTTTGAAAGAGCACCCTGCTTAAGACCACGCCTCCACCTTATCCCCGTAACCCTGTAACCCCACCTAGGGGCAATTTAGCATGACCAAGCCACGTAACCTGCACATCTTTGGGCTGTGGGAGGAAATCGGAGCACCCGGAGGAAACCCACGCAGACACGGGGAGAGCGTGCAGGCTCCGCACAGAGAGTGACCCAAGCCGGGAATCGAACCTGGAATCCGGAAGCTGTGAAGTAACAGTGCTAACCACTGTGCCACCGTGCCGCATGTGATGGTGCCGGACTGGGCTCCAGAACTGATCTGTTGATCAGCGGCCTTCCCTTCTCTGACTCCCAGTCGGTAAATGAAAAGGTCGTGTTGACCCAAGACTGTCCATCTTATCTAAGCCGTGGGGTTTACGTTTCAAAGGTCCAAAGCTTGGTGTCAATGATAAGGGAGACTTCTGTCCGGGTTTTGCCCATCCTGTTGACCTTGCTGGCAACACTTGCTCCCGCCTTGTCCCAACCTCCTGCCTAGTTGCAGCTCCCACCAACTAGCTGCTGCCTCCTTGGCCCTTGCTTCTGATGTTGTTTCAGCCAATCTTGTTATTGAGTCATGGCAATAAATTCTTCCAGGATTAGGTTTGACTGATGGTTTGGGTTCAGCATGGAGTGAGGGTCTCCAGACTTCATGCAAGGGTTGATGTTGTTGGGCCTGGGCTTTGTTAAAAATTGATTTCCAGTATTTCACTGAAGGGCAGTGTTTATTTCAACAGGAAAAATGCTGAATCAGATGGAATGAGTAGAGATTCAGTGGGCCGATATATAGCAGAGTTAGCTGAGGCTCAGAGGGTGCAGTACATTCACTTCTGAATCACTAGGTTTCAGGTCAAGGCCCACTCCAGGGCTTGAATGCAAAAATCAAGGCCGATACTCAAGGGTAACATTTTTTTAAAAATTCATTCAAGGGATAGTGTACTCCGCTGGTTGGGCCAGCATTCGTTGCCCATCTCTAGTTGCCCTTGATCAGGCGGTGGTGAGCTGCCTTCTTGAACCACTGCAGTCCATGTGGTGTAGGTTCACTCACAGTTCCCAGGTATCTGCTGCCCTTGTCCCTCTAGATGGTCACAGGTGTGGGTGTGGAAGGTGCTGTTAAGGAGCCTTGGTGAGTTCCTGCAGTGCATCTTGTCGATGGTACACGCCGTGACCAATGTGCACCAGTGGTGGAGGGAGTGAATGTTTGTGGAAGGGATGATGCCAATCAAGCGGGCTACTTTGTCTTGGATGGTGTCAAGTTTCTTGAGTGTTGTTGATGCTGCACTCATCCAGAAAAGGAGAGAATATTCCATCACACAACTGACTTGTGCCTTGTAGATCATGGACAGGCTTCGGGTAGTCAGGAGCTGAGTTACTCACCACAGGATTCCTCGGATTCGCAGGGCCTGTTGTTGTATTTCTAGTATTTACATGGCTAGTCCAGTTGGTCAATGGTAACCCTCAAGAATGTTGATAGTGGGGGATTCAATGATGGTAATGCCATTGAATATCAAGGGGTGATGGATAGATTCACTCTTGTTGGAGATGGTCATTGCCTGGCACTTGTGTGACATAAAAGTTGCTGGCCACTTGTCAGCCCGAGCCTGGATATTGTCCTGGTCCTGTTGCATTTGGACACGGACTGCTCCAGTTCTGAGGGAGCACTACACTGTTGAAGGTGCTGTCTTTCTGACAAGATATTAAGCTGTGGCCCCATCTGCCTGCTTGATTTAATGTAAAAGATCTCCACTATTCTGAAGAAGTGCGGGGGTGAGTTATCCCTGATGCCCTGGCCAATATTTAATCCTGAATCAACATCACAAGAAATAAATTATCAGGTTATTGTGACATTGCTATTCAGTGAAAATTGGCAACTGCTCTTTCTACATTGCAACAGTGGCCACACCTGAAAAATTACTTCATTGGTGTGGTGTGTTTTACGACATCTGGTGGTCATGAAAAGTGCAATTCTTTCTTTTGCAAAGCCTCCACTTCTCCGTCTCACTGCTGTCTATGCTGTGGCTGCTCTCTGGGTCCAATGTTACAGGACAAAGTCAAAAATGGTAGTTCATGGTCAAAGTGGACGGTACCAACAAAGACAGGCCATGGAGGCTGGTGGTGAGTGCCCTGTCTCAACAAAAGCCATTTAGGGTGGCAAGGTGGCGCAGTGGTTAGCACCGCTGCCTCACGGCGCCGAGGACCCAGGTTCGATCCCGGCCCCGGGTCACTGTCCGTGTGGAGTTTGCAAATTCTCCACGTGTTCGCGCGAGTCTCACTCCCACCACCCAGAGACGTGCAGGGCAGATGGATTGGCCAGGCTAAATTGCCCCTTAATTGGAAAAATTAATTGGGTACTTTAAATTTTTTTTTGAATTAATTTTTTTTAAATAACAAAGACATCACTCATGCTCCATCAGGTATCTGTCAACTCTCTCTGGAGTTTCAGAATTCTTTCAATAGGCCGTGGGATAACAGCACTGAGAAAAATAAAATAAAAACAATATTTCTCCTGGCAAACGAAAATTGGGGTAACTTCACCGAATCAGCTGTGCCCGGGCCTGTTGCCTGACAGTTTGAAGCTGAGTGCAAAGCTGGTCAAACAGGCTCTAACCTGCACCTGCTCAAACACACAGAGCAACCTGCATATCTCTGAGTGAGTGCCGCAGGCCTGGCTCAGCTCTGTGTTGCAAATGGATGCAGTGCCATCATATGGACAGACGCTGGAATAAAATACATTTGCTTCTAACATTGACTCAATGGCTTCCTTACAAGTGCATTTATTGAACGTTGCCTCCACTAGGATTGCCACTGCAGCGGCAGCACCTGTTACGTGGAAACGTAGACAAATAGAAAACAATAGGAGCAGGAGGAGGCCATTCGGCCCTTCGAGCCTGCTCTGCCATCCATTATGATCATGGCTGATCACCCAACTCAATAGGCTAATCCACTTTCCCCCATATCCTTTGACCCCATGCCCTAAGTGCTACATCTAACTGCTTCTTGAAACCATACAATGTTTTGGACTCAACTACTTCCTGTAGTAACGAATTCCACAGGCTCACCATTCTCTGGGTGAAGAGATTTCTCCTCATCTCTGGCCGAAATGGTCTACCCCGTATCCTCAGACTGTGACCCCTGGTTCTGGGCACCCCCACCATCGGGAACATCCTTCTTGCATCTACCCTGTCCAGTCCTGTGAGAATTTTATAGGTTTCTATGAGATCCCCCCTCATTAGAACATTAAACATACAGTGCAGAAGGAGGCCATTCGGCCCATCGAGTCTGCTCCGACCCACTTAAGCCCTCACTTCCACCCTATCCCCCTAACCCAGTAACCCCTCCTAACCTTTTTGGTCACGAAGGGCAATTTAGCATGGCCAATCCACCTAACCTGCACGTCTTTGGACTGTGGGAGGAAACCGGAGCACCCGGAGGAAACTCACGCAGACACGGGGAGAACGTGCAGACTCCGCACAGACAGTGGCCCAGCTGGGGAATCGAACCTGGGACCCTGGCGCTGTGAAGCCACAGTGCTAGCCACTTGTGCGACTGTGCTGCCTAACTCTTCTGAAGTCCAGCGAAAACAATGACCCGAAGAGGTGTTTTACTCGGAGCCCACTAAGATGGCAACACTGCCGGCGCAGACCACCTCTTGCCCCGTTGGTTGCGGGGAAGAGTGAAGAATAGCAAATAGCTGCCAGAAAAGTGGAATCAAGTCATAGACAACAGGTTGGGCTGCATTCGAAAAACAGCAGATCTGAAATTACTGAGTTAAGAAGGCCGTAAATCAGGATTTGTGTATTACCTGGGCAAGAAATGTCCAATGCAGCCTTTTGACGCTGGGGTTCTACTGGAGAACGACCTCAACAGGAGTTCTATTTGGGTTCAGGGATGAGCTGAAGGGCTTCAGTCCTCACGGTGTCAGAGTTAGCACAGGACCTCTGTCCTTGTGCAAAAAGTGCAGAGGATACTGGAAGTCTGCAGAGGGATTTGGATAGGTTAAGTGAATGGGCTAGGGTCTGGCAGATGGAATACAATGTTGACAAATGTGAGGTTATCCATTTTGGTAGGAATAACAGCAAAAGGGATTATTATTTAAATGATAAAATATTAAAACATGCTGCGATGCAGAGAGACCTGGGTGTGCTAGTGCATGAGTCGCAAAAAGTTGGTTTACAGGTGCAACAGGTGATTAAGAAGGCAAATGGAATTTTGTCCTTCATTGCTAGAGGGATGGAGTTTAAGACTAGGGAGGTTATGCTGCAATTGTATACGGTGATAGTGAGGCCACACCTGGAGTATTGTGTTCAATTTTGGTCTCCTTACCTGAGAAAGGACGTACTGGCGCTGGAGGGTGTGCAGAGGAGATTCACTAGGTTAATCCCGGACCTGAAGGGGTTGGATTACGAGGAGAGGTTGAGTAGACTGGGACTGTACTCGTTGGAATTTAGAAGGATGAGGGGGGATCTTACAGAAACATATAAGATTATGAAGGGAATAGATAGGATAGATGCGGGCAGGTTGTTTCCACTGGCGGGTGAAAGCAGAACTAGGGGGCATAGCCTCAAAATAAGGGGAAGTAGATTAAGGACTGAGTTTAGGAGGAACTTCTTCACCCAAAGGGTTGTGAATCTATGGAATTCCTTGCCCAGTGAAGCAGTTGAGGCTCCTTCATTAAATGTTTTTAAGATAAAGATAGATAGTTTTTTGAAGAATAAAGGGATTAAGGGATATGGTGTTCGGGCCGGAAAGTGGAGCTGAGTCCACAAAAGATCAGCCATGATCTCATTGAATGGTGGAGCAGGCTCGAGGGGCCAGATTGCCTACTCCTGCTCCTAGTTCTTATGTTCTTATGTCTTTGCCAGCTGCCCTTGACAACCTGCGAAAGCAGACGCTGCCAGGATTGATTCAATAAGAGAGAGAGATACTAATTAAAAGTGACACTGGTCACTGATCATTCGGATTCTTGAGACTGTTATGGTATTCTTGTGGCTGATTTTTATCTCTACTCTATTTACCTGGCTCGGTTCCATGTTCCTAACAATAAACAAACAATCTTCAGTTTGAAATGTTTTAGTTGACTTCGCCTCAACTGCTCCAAGAGGGAGAGAGTTCTGGATCTCTGCAACCTGTGAGTGAAGAAGTGCTTCCTTATCTCCCATCAACACCAAGCTTTCATTTAACAATGTCCCATTGTTCTCGACTCTACCCCCAACCCCACCAGAGGAAAATGCTTTCCTTGATCCTATCCGTTGTAGCACGAGGTAATACGATGAGGCAGGGGTAAATCACAAAGGTGATTTATTAGCAGCTGAAGAACTTTATATAGACAGATCAACTCAACTCCAATACAGGTCTAGTCCCACCCACTCCAGGGCTTACTCTGATGATTGCCCCTCCTTCCCGGGTCCGCACCCCAGCACCCGAGAGGCCGAGATATGCACGCTCTGTCCCCACAGGTTCCGGGTGGGCCACGTGGCCCCTGACGGATTGCCCCTTGAAGGGGACACGCTATCACATTCCTCCCTCCTTAAGCTCCCTTTCAATTACCCAGAAAAAAACTAAGTACAGCTAAACAGTATTTTCAGTGAGGGAGTCACTGGGCAAAGTTCAGAAGGTCAATCGATCCGGGGACTTTCGGACTCTTGTGGCGCGCCGCAACTCTGCAACCGGTTTCTCCGGAGTCTACATCAGAGGCAGGCAAATTTACAGATTGCAAAAACAAACCAGTGCCAGCTGGTACACTGGTAACTAACACTGGGTCCACACACGCCTCGCTGTAAGGGCGGCAGCTTCCCGCCACCTCATATGATCGGCATGCTTCTGCACTTCGCGGACCTGTAGGTGGACAACATAAAACACTGGGCCAGTCCTTGCAATAACCCCCCCCTGGGTAACCAGTCTGACTACCCGCCGGAATTTCGGACAAAAGCTAAATCCTCCGCTTCACGTGACCCGTCTGCCTTGGCTGAACCATGGCTTCCACCCTGCCTGTCAAATTCGGCAAAACGAGGTCAGGGCGGGTCTTAAGGGCGACCCATCAACACGTTGGCCAGAGTAATCCCCGTGGTAGCACGTGGGGTCGCGTTGTGTGAGAGTATGGCATTGGCTAAGTGGGGCCGTTGTGGTCTGTTGGACTGTTCCCTCATTGAGACTTTAAAAGGTTTGTAACGCTCTTTCCGCCAGGCCATTGGAAGCGGGGTGGGGGGGGGGGGGGGGGGGGGCGGTGTCCGTATGTGTTGGATACCGTTAGACTTGATGAAGAGTGGCAACTCCTCGGCTGTGAAACGTGTTGGGGAAATCTGCTGCAGCTTGCCAACCGTGGTTGATGATGTCGTTGGGCGCATGAGTTGGACCGCCAGCCATTTTGAGTGGGTGTCCACAACAATTAAAAACATCGTTCCCATAAAAGGGCAAAATCAATTTGGAGCCCTGCCAAGGGGGGCCAAGTCACTCCCCAGGATGTGGTTTAGCTGCGGGTGAGAGGGTCTGCTGCGTCTGGCAATGTTCGCAATGGCTGATCAAGCTATCCCTGGCCACCAAATGTAGCTCCTGGCCAACGTCTTCATCTTCGTTTGGATGTGCGTTGTGCAACTCCTGGAGAAGTGGCTCTTGCCCCGGGGGTGGCACTATCACACTGCATCCCCACACAAGAACCCTGTCATCACAGCTAATTTCATCCCTGTGCTGCAAGGGCTGACTTGCACTGATTTACCAAAGTGCCAGCCATTTAACGCCATCCTTTTTACCTTTGGTAAGACCGAGACACTGTCAGTCCATGTTTCGATATGGGCTGACAAAATGGGCAGCATGTCCAGAAAATTCAAAGCAAGGACTCACTCCAAAGGAACGGGAGGCTCAGAGACCATCTGTGGAAGTGGAAGCCTGTTCAGAGCATCGGTATTTGAGATCTGTGTACCTGGTCTGTGTTGACAAGTATAACTATACGCAGCCAACAGTAATGCCCATCCTCGTAGTCTGGTCGATGCAATTGGTGGAATTGGTTTATCCTTGTGGAAAAGCCCAAGTAATGGCTTATGGAATCATAGAATCTCTACAGTGCAGAAGGAGGCCATTCATAGAATTTACAGTGCAGAAGGAGGCCATTCGGCCTGCCGAGTCTGCACCGGCTCTTGGAAAGAGCACCCTACCCAAGGTCAACACCCCCACCCTATCCCCATAACCCAGTAACCCCACCCAACACTAAGGGCAATTTTGGACACTAAGGGCAATTTATCATGGCCAATCCACCTAACCTGCACATCTTTGGACTGTGGGAGGAAACCGGAGCACCCGGAGGAAACCCACGCAGACACGGGGAGGATGTGCAGACTCCGCAAAAAAAGTGACCCAAGCCGGAATCGAACCAGGGACCCTGGGAGCTGTGAAGCAATTGTGCTATCCACAATGCTACCGTGCTGCCCATTCGGCCCATCAAGTCTGCACCAACCTTCTGAAAGGTCACCCCACCCAAGCCCACTTCCCTGGCCCTTATCCCGATAGCCCCTTAACCTAATCTGTACATCCCTGGGCACTAAGGGGTAATCTAGTATAGCCAATCTACCTAACCTGCACATATTTGGACTGGTCCGAGATGATGTGAAGTGGTGGCCATAAACATATTGGCGGAATTCTTTGGCGGCTATATAGATCCCAAACTCTCTTTATCTCTCTGTGAATATTTCCTTTTGGCATCCAACAAGGTTCTGGAAGCAAAGGCAATGGCATCTCCACGCTGTCTTCTACCTTGTGGGTAAGTACGGCCTCCTAGGCCATAAGGCGGTGCATTGCACGTAAATACTTGCACCAATTCGAACCCGGGTGACCTCCGGCTAAGAGGGGCGGAGCATGGCCGAGGGGCGGAGCATGAAGCGTCCAACCCGTTAATGAGATTTAAACCCATGCAAATAACGCAGGGGCAAACTTCGATCACACCGGAGCATGGCGGCGGAATAGACGCTGGACGCAAATGGGGATTTCTTTGTTTCCATTGCGCGCAATTCTCCGCCCGATCGCAACCCTCCCTGCCGGCGCCACAAAGCAGAGGATTCGGCCCGCGCTCTCGAAGTGACGCAGGCCGGAGAAGCCTTTTTGGTGCGCTGAAGAAAAGCCTGAATGTTTTTCGGAAGACGGATTCACGGCTGCTTATCGCCCGCCACAGCAGACTTCGCTCGAGTCAAGGTGAGACGTGGAAACGTCCTCCGGTCAAACCCTGGCACGCGTCCTCTGGTGGAGACGTCAAAAATATGAAGATAGAGAACTGTCGGCAAACAAAAGATAAATCTTCAATTACACTTTAAAAATGTTTCATCAGCTGCAAAGAACCGTAGGGTATTCCGAGGTCATGAAAGGTGCGAGATAAATCCGTCTTACTTTGTTTTGAATTTTCTAAGATTTCCTGCTTCCTTGTCTTGCCAATGCTGTTTAAATGAGCAGGTCCTGGAGTTTCTTTTTCAATGTTTTTATTGAGGCATTTAGAAATATACATCAAACCAAAACCAAAAAGAGAACAAACAGGAAATCACATAATAAATAAATAACCAACACCCTGCGTGCCCCACCCACCGTGCCGTTACCCTCCACCCACTCTGCCTCCTTCTTTCATCCCAAAGACCCCCATCCCCCCCTGTAGCACCGTCAATATGACGCGAGGCAGGTTGAGGTAATGTCAATTGAAGGCTTTATTAAGCAGAACTTTATCCCCAGCAGCGTGGTTACAGAATGCAGCTGCTGAGGGAAATGGAGGGAAAAACTGGGTTCTTATACCGGCATTTCTGGGTGGAGTCCAGTAGGTGGCAGATCCTATCAGGACCTGGCATCCCTCCACCAATAGCCTGTCGACACGTGGTGTACCGTATTACCCCTAATACATACCACCACACCCCCCTCCCCCTGCCGACTTCTTCACTATCCTTGAAGAAGTCGATAAACGATTTAGACCCCGGAGTTTCTGACAGTATCAGCCTCCTTGGATCTGCGTGGAAGTAGGAGTGGGTCCACGGGAACATCCGGGGCAAGATCACAGAATTGTCTCGGCGCAGAAAGCAGCCCGTTGGCCCGTCGTGACTCTCCAAACGAGGATCGTGGCTTAGTGCCACTCCCCTGCCCTTTCCCCGTACCCCCTCCACATTGATTCTATTCAAGCAATCATCCAATGCGCTCCTGAATGTTTGCTGCTCACCTGCAATTGGGGGGGGGGGGGGGGGGGGGGGGGGAGGAGGAGGAGTGGGGGAGGGGTAGCCAATTGAGGTATTTAAGGGGCTTCTAGTGACTAGTGAAAAGAGATGACTCCCCAGGCCACAATTACATTTGCCTTTACCACACTCCCAATCACTTTATTCCAGACTATAAACACTTGCTGCATAAAGTTGTCCCTCAATGGCACCCCTGCACCTTTTGCTCTTTACTGTAAATGTGTACACCTCTGGTTCTCAACCCTTCTGCCAATAGGGACAGTTTCTAGCCATTCTGTCGACACTTATTAGCCGTAATTGTCCAGATTCCTCTATTGCGGGGTCCAGTGAGCTATTGAATTCTCCGCTCGAAACGGGGGTTTCCGGGAGATCCCACCTCTGGTCATTGTTTTGAATACTTCCATTAAATTTCCGCTCAACCTTTTCTTCTCTAAGGAAACCAACCCCCTACCCCCCCATCTTTTTCAACCCACCCATGCAACTGGAATGCCTCATCCCTGGAACATTCTCGAGAATTCCGTCAGCATCCTCCATAAGGCATTCACGTCCTTCCTGAGGTCCCGTGCCCAGTAACTGACATGGTGTCCCATTCCCCTGACAATTAAGCTGCAGTGTTGCCATCAGTACTTATGGTATTGAATATTATGGCCCCCGGGGGGTTAGGTGGCAGGTGGAGGAGGCTCTTCAAATTGGACATCACGTCAGGGGTGTCATTCCTGCACCTACTCACCTGTCCCCACCCCCATTGTGATTCTATCAGTGCTGGGAGAGGCACCGGGAGCCTGCAGGCCAAAGGAGACCCTTAAGCGACCAATTAATGGCCGCTTGACAGTCACGTCCGCTGCCACCGGGATTTTACCCACTGTGGGGGGAAGACAACTTCCAATGCCCAGCATGCCACGTTTTACTGGTGGCAGCGAGGAGGGTGTCCTCTTTTCGGTCTCCCTGTGCCCATTGGGGGCCCTCCCCCTAGTTTTTTCCCTCCCCCACTGCTCTGTACACTCCGACCCCAAACACTTTGCCCTTCTTCAGGACCTTTCAGCCCGCCCCAGGCTGAATACTTCCATTAAAGGAGGACTTACTTTGAAGTCTGGCTCCATCACAGCAGACTCCCCTCTGGGACTGCTGCACTTGCGATGTGTTGGTATTTGGAATATAGCTGGGGGTGGAGATGGTACCACTTTTTAAAAAATGTTTTCCAATTAAGGGGCAATTTATTGTGGCCAATCCACCTATCCTCCACATCTTTGGGTTGTGGGGATAAGACCCATGCAGACACGGGATAATGTGGAAACTCCACACGGAGGGTAACTCAGGTTCGGGATCGAACCGTGGTCCTCAGCTCAGTGAGGAAGCAGTGCTAACCACTGCGCCACCGTGTTGTCCTGGAGGTGGTACTATTGATAATATACTGTACCGGCCATTAAAGGGTTAATAGCTCTATCCCATGTCTTCAGCATTACAGCGCTCATAACCAACTTTCACTTTGCCACAGATCAAGAGAGAAGCATTAAATGTATAATAAATGACATTTGCTAAATTACCGATTAGTAATGCTTCAACACCATCAACTGATTTAATCGAGGTAGTGATTAATTTCCAGATTCTGATCGGAAAGTTTAGTTGCCGTAATTGCTCTAGAGGGTCTCTCTGCGTTACTAACGTGACCAGCTCGTTACAATCTGCATACAATCGCCATCTCAAGGTGATGATTTGCAAACTGAGGCAAATTAACTGATAGCATTAATATAATAAAAAATGACAGACATTATGCCCATTGACATTGCAACGCCTGCTACCCTTGTTCAGGAGCTCACAGCTGCGCTTTGCTTCATTCGCAGAGCCCAGCCTAGACTCTTATCAATTTTAGATGCCCTTTGTCTTCCGAGCAAACACATTTGCCGCAGCCTCTCAAATGGTAATAATAACCTTCAGCACCGCCAAAACGTACGCAAATGAAAGGTTGCAGAAATGTGATCTGACTCTGTTCTCCTCAAAGTCCCGGGGGGGTGATTCGCGAACACAGAGTAAATCACTGTAATCGACGCTTGTCAAAAATAGTGATTTGAATGGAGCAAGGCATTTTGTCACGCTGCGCAACATGACAGTGTGAGAATCAAAGGCTGCTGTTCCGAGCGGAAAGCTGGGAACCCATGGGATTCTCAACAGAAAATCCGATCGGTCTTTGATGAGGGAAGGTGTGTGTGCCAACTTGTCCGATTTTTCTGGGAGTGACATTGCACTGAACTATCTCTTGAATATGCACAACATGAGACATATGCACAATATGAGACAACATGCAAAACTCCATCCTGCTGTCTGCTCGTTCTCTCTCAGGCGAAGGTGTTGAACCAACCCCCCTTCCCCAGGCATAGAATGTCGGGGCAGGAGGAGGGGGCGGTGGGCAACAGTTTGTCAACTATAGCCAACTGCTGTGGAGTAGCAGTTCTGACACTGTGGGTGGGAACACACAAGGAACTCTTTGAGCGACCTCAGTGGGCGGCATGGTAGCACAGTGGCTAGCACTATTACTTCACAGTGCGAGGGTTGCAGGTTCGATTTCCGGCTTGGGACACTGTCTGTGCGGAGTCTACACGTTCTCCCCGTGTCTGCATGGGTTTCCTCCGGTTTCCTCCCACACGTCCCGAAAGACGTGCTGTTGGGTGAATTGGACATTCTGAATTCTCCCTCAGTGTACCCGAACAGGCGCTGGAATGTGACGACTAGGGGCTTTTCACAGTAACTGCATTGCAGTGTTAATGTAAGCCTACTTGTGACACTAATAAAGATTATCATTAGTTGCCAGAATCAACTTGAAGCAGATCATTTAATTATCCATCCATTGACACATCGTCCATTATGATTGGAACAATCCATTCTTAATCTCTGATTCCATTTTATTTAAAGTTTACTTTTAAATCAGCTGAATTTCTGTGGTGATTCTCCAATCACCCTCCCTAACTTTTTATTCTACACTATTTTTCCACGGTTTCTGAAGCTCTCTTGTCAAGGTTCCCAATTATAATACAATGGATTGGTAAGTTAGTGATCCTGTTGTGGTTGGCAATATCGCTGGATGCAGTTGGAGGGAGTCACAGTGTATTCCCAGCCACAGAGACAGATTCTGTCTGCTCTAACTCGAAAACCTCCGGCTCCCTATTAAACCCCGGCGCGGCTTTCATTGAATAATTAATTTAATTAATTACCAGCAGCAAGGAGGTAGGGATCATCATTCGAGAAGGAAAAATACTCAACAAGTTCTTGAGGCAGATTTTATGGGAAGTAGGATCCAAAATTGCAAAATGGCTGCAGAAAAGTCAAGGAGGAAGACTGAGGGGAAATTTTAAACAAGGAATCCTTTCTCGAGATTAACTTCAGTAAAAGGAAACATCATAGATGGTGTGGGCCATCAGGAAATTTTAACTTCTTCATGGGCCACCAGTTAAAAAAAAAATTTAGAGTACCCAATTCATTTTTTTCTCCAATTAAGGGGCAATTTAGCGTGGCCAATCCACCTAACTTCCACATCTTTCGGGTGTAACCCACGCAGACACGGGAAGAATGTGCAAACTCCACACGGACAGTGACCCAGGGCCGGGATTCGAACCCGGGTCCTCAGCTCCGTAGTGAGCCACCAGTTTTAAGGACAAGAAGGAGAGGTTGCGAAGGAAAACCAGATCTCCCCTTGCTAGAAAGGGCTAAATCGCTGGCTTTGAAAGCAGACCAAGGCAGGCCAGCAGCACGGGTTCAATTCCCGTACCAGCCTCCCCAAACAGGCGCCGGAATTTGGCGACTAGGAGCTTTTCACAGTAACTTCATTTGAAGCCCACTTGTGACAATAAGCGATTTTCATTTCATTTCCCTTCTCAACCAGGACTACAGCCAGCTTTGCTTTATTGAATATCCTCTGGGAAGAGAAAATAATGAGTCAACTAAGTATAAGGAAGATCAAAGCCATTTTCCTTGGTATCCACCACAAACACAATTCCCAAGCCACCAACTCCATTCCTTCTCTCTGTCCACTGCCGAACTGGACCATTCATAACTTTGGCATCTGTTGAACCCTGAGATGGGCTTCATCAAAACTAGGAACAGGAGGAGGGCATTCGGACCTACGAACCTGCTCCGCCATTTATTGTGATCATGGCTGAACGTCCAACTCAACAGCCTGGTCGTGCCTGGGGGGGTTCCCCCGCTTACTGGGGTCCCTGGGATGAGGCCCCTATCACAGGGGTCCCTGTGGGGGGAATCTCCCCATCACTGGGTTCCCGGGGGGGGGGGGGGGTGTTCCCCATCACTGGGATCCCTGGGGGCTGGGTTTCCCTCTAACAGGTGTCCCTGTGGAAGGGTTCTTCCTATCACAGGGGTCCCGGGCGGGTGGGGCGGGTCACCCCCGTTCTTGCGGGGTCAGAGCAAGGCATTCGGGTCAGCACCCGACGCCAATCAAATTGTGCCCCGACGCCCGATTCTCCATCCCATTGGGGAACGCATTCCGAGTGTCCTGGGACGCAAGTTGTCATTATCCTTATCAAATGCACAATACAGGTGGATGCTGACAATCTGAAATAAATACAAAATTCCGGAAACATTCAGCTGGCCTGACATCATTGATGGAGAGGAAAATAAAGGAACATAGGGCGGGATTCTCCAGGGGGGGGGGGTTGCTGAAATCTCCGGCGCCGGTTTTCGGGCGGGGGCAAGAATCACGCCACGCCAGTCGGGGGCCATTGGCAGCGCCCCCCCCCCCCCGGCAATTCTCCAGGCCCCGATGGGCCGAGCGGCCACCCGCTTTCGGCCACTCCCGCCGGCGTGAAATGGACATGGTCCCACACGGCGGGTCCTGGCTGGGAGGCCGTCTAGTGGAGGCCTCGGGGTGGCGCTGGGGGACCCGGCCTCCGGGGGTGCCCCCACGGTGGCCTGGCCCGCGATCGGGACCCACCAATCTGCGGGCGGGCCTGCGCCGTGGGGGCACTCTTTCCTTCTGCGCCGGCGGGTGGGCGGCGGGAGGGCGGGGGAGGGGGGGTGGAGATGGAAATCACTGCCAGGAAGACAGCACCACAATTCACGGAGGGATCTCGCACCAAACTCCTGGATGGTGTGGAGCAGAGGCGTGACATTCTCTATTCGCTCTCTAACTCACACTGATCTACTGGGAGCAAGGCCACTGATGGCAGAGCCTCGGCTGAGACACTAACGGTTATGGGTCTTCCACCGGAGAACTTCCTACCTCCACATGTCAGAGGACTAGTGCCGGAGAAGACTGCGTCTTTTCAGGGGGACAATGAACCACCTGTGCTAGATGATGCCGGAGCTGGCGCCACATAAATTGGGAGGTCACCCATTGCCTGTGGCCCAGAAAATCATTGCCGCTCTGAACTTCTATGCCAGTGGCTCGTTTCAGGGTTGTACGAGTGACCTGTGTGACATCTCCCAGTCTGCTGCACATAGGTCCACAGGAGAGGTGGCAGAGGCACTGTTTGCGAGGGCTCACCTGTACACTTTGACTGGGACCAGGTGAGCCAGGACACCAGGGCCATGGGTTTCACCCACATATCTGGCCTGTCCCAGGTGCGAGGTGCCTCGGCTGAACCCAGATGATTGCATTCCCCATAGGGGCATGGTGCGCTATTTGTAAAGCACAAGGGATTCCACTACCTCAATGTTCAGTTCTTATTTCACCACGCCGTGCACACTGTGCAGATGTGTGCCTGTTTCCTCGGAAGCGCCCATGGTAATTACACCTTGGCATGCTCACATCCCTGCCATTTTTGAGGGAGATTAGCAGCTGGAGGGATGACACCTCAGGGTCAAGGTGGTGGATCTCGCCTGTGTGGAGCCACTAACACCACTGAAACTCGTTACAACTAGGCTCATGCGTCAACGCGTGCTCTGGTCAAGCAGGTGATTGGACTGCTCAAGATGTGGTTCCACATCTTGGACCAGTCTGGGAGTGCCCTCCAATGCAGCTACCAGAGGGCATTGGAATGTTGGAACATCCCGTCCTACATATGTAACTGTGCTTTGGTAGTTGGATATCACATTACAATTCGAATGGTCAATTTGGTTTTGAGTGGGTTCCGAACCTATTTCTGATGGGTCTTCACTCACGGTGTGTAGTGCGGGGCCGATTTAGCTCAGTTGGCTGGTCAGCTGGTTTGTGATCCATTGCGAGGCCAGCAGCGTGGGTTCAATTCCCGCACTGGCTGAGGTTATTCATGGCAGCCCCGCCTTCTCAACGCCTGAGGTGCGGTGATCCTCAGGTTAAATCACCACCCTCCCTCCCTCTAAGTGGGGGAGAGCATCTGCAGCAGGTATGTTGGTGAGGATGAGATCAGGTATATTTCTCCCCTTGTTTGTTCTCTCACCACCTGCTGTGTTCCAGGTCTCTCATGTCCCTTTCTACTTTCAGAGCCACCACCCAATCTCTTTTGATGCCTCTTTTCCTCTGGTTCCACAAATCCTCCAGGAAGGTGACCTCGCCGGCTGAACACCACCTTTAATCGGTCATAACCTGAAGGCACATGTTTTCTGCCAGCTGCCCCCTCAGCTGCAAAGATATAATTTCATCTGGAGAAGTTGTGCTTTAATGAGCATGCATGACAAGCTGAGGTATTGAAGATAGTTTTCCACTGCTTGACATTAGGAAGCTTATTTTGCCTTTATTCCGCCACCAGCTTAATTTCATCCTGCTGTCGGGAAGCTGATATTCAGGAAAGAAGGCAGACCTCAGCAAAACTCTGGGCTTATCCTCATCTATGTTAATATCTTTGTTCTCTTGCTGGCTGTAGGTTTGGCGCCAATGTTGGTCCTTGCACAAGAATTTGATTGTGTTCCATGGATTGTTGTCCAGTCAAAGCTGTTGACTAATGGTGAAAAAGGGACTATGCTAGTTTACCAATGGGTGGCACGGTGACACAGTGGTTAGCACTGCTGCCTCACAGCGCCAGGGACCCGGGATCAATTCCAGCCGTGAGTGACTGCGTAGAGTTTGCACGTTCTCCCCACGTCTGCATGGGTTTCCTCCGGGTGCTCCAGTTTCTTCCCACAAGTCCAAAGATGAGCACGTTAGGTGTATTTGCTGTGCTAAATTTCCCCTTAGTGTCCAAAGATGTGTAGGTTAGGTTAAGGGGTTACTGGGATTGGGCAGGGTAGTGGGCTTGGGTGGAGTGCTCTTTCAGAGGGTCGGTGCAGACTTGATGGGCCAAAAGGCGTCCTTCTGCACAGTGGGGATTCTATAAAAAATAAATAAACTATACATAAACAAGAGCGGACTATACGGTCAATGGAAGAGTCCTGGGGAAAATTGATGTACAGAGAGATCTGGGAGTTCAGGTCCATTGTACCCTGAAGCTGGCAACGCAGGTCGATAGAGTGGTCAAGAAGGCATACAGCGTGCTTGCCTTCATCGGACGGGTTATTGAGTACAAGAGTCGGCAGGTCATGTTACAGTTGTACAGGACTTTGGTTAGGCCACATTTGGAATACTGCGTGCAGTTCTGGTCGCCACATTACCAGAAGGGTGTGCATGCTTTAGAGAGGGTGCAGAGGAGGTTCACCAGGATGTTGCCTGGTATGGAGGGTGCTAGCTATGAAGAAAGGTTGAGTAGATTAGGATTGTTTTTGTTGGAAAGACAGAGGTTCAGGGGGGACCTGATTGAGGTCTACAAAATTATGAGAGGTATGGACAGGGTGGATAGCAACAAGCTTTTTCCAAGAGTGGGGGTGTCAATTACAAGGGGTCACGATTTCAAGGTGAGAGGGGGAAAGTTTAAGGGAGATGTGCGTGGAAAGATTTTTACGCAGAGGGTGGTGGGTGCCTGGAACGCTTTGCCAGCGGAGGTGGTAGAGGCGGGCACGATAGCATCATTTAAGATGCATGTAGACAGATATATGAACGGGCGGGGAACAGAGGGAAGTAGATCCTTGGAAAATAGGCGACAGGTTTCGATAAAGGATCTGGATCGGCGCAGGCTGGGAGGGCCGAAGGGCCTGTTCCTGTGCTGTAATTTTCTTTGTTCTTGTTCTCTTATTTCACTATATATAACCTAATGCAATTGTAGGCGTAAAGCTTGCTGTGATGACTTGCCGTGAGTAAAAGGATTCAACTACAAGGAGTTTTTAATTATGTTGCACTCTGTTGAATGCAGTTCAAATCTGGTGCTGTATCCGATTATAAATATATTGTTTTATTTACAGTACTCTTTATCCATACGATAGGTATGTGTACACAGTATGTGTACACAGTAGCCATTTGGGTATATTCATGCTCGAGATGGTATAATAAATTTAAATGAGAAAATTCATAGGTTTTACATTCAGTTGCGAAAATCCTTGTAACATGATGAAGAAAATATTACCCAATCAACCACTTTTGTGAGGCAATATATTGACGATTATTACAGACTGAAGGTGACGCCTCCGCTAATTAGACTGACTAGTGGAAACGCACTTTAGGGAGATTAGGGAAAGTAGAATGAGCCCACAGCACAAACCTCAGCCATGCTGCATGCTCGAGTAAGTTCCAATTGTGCAACAAGAGGTTTCTTGACTGTCGGTGCTCGGGTCGCAGCTGCATCCCGTATTTGTTCATGTGCTGCTTTCAATCCATGGGAGTCAATCCTGGGCCCATTGCTCCAAAAGTGAATCAGCATCATTTTGGTAACTCACCACTACCTTCTCAAGGGCAACTAGGGATGGGCAACAAATGCTGGCCTAACCAGCCACGCACACATCCCGCAAACATTAATGCACAAAATAATTAATAGTTAATAAATCGGAATTGAAAGCTATTCTCGCTCACGGTGATCCTGACAACGATCAACTATTGTCGTAAAAGCCTGTGCAGATTTGGGCAAGGAGGGTTTGTTAGTTTAGGGAGAGGGATGGGGGGAGGGTGCATTTAAGGGAGGGTGCGAGTAGAAATGGGGTTGTAGAATCCAACAAAGAGACACACAGGAACGTACAGTAGGATGTAACGGACACAGGTTTATCCGATATACACAGCTAACTCTCCTCGCCCCGTCGTGTCAACTTCCCCAACCAGCACGCAGGTCGGGGTTTAAATGCAATGAGGTCTCCCCTTGTTAAGGGGAAACCCCGCCCTGTATTACCGGGGTTTCATACTCCGTTGGGTTAATGGAGACCCGGATGTTGGATACTACGTGACCTCAAATGGGACCGGAACATCCCTCCCGCCCTCCCCAAGTCCTGAGGGATGTCCACGTCCATTGCTTGAGGAGCAGGTCCCCATGTCCATTTGCAGAGCGGGCGGCATTCCGGCGTCCACGGAGCAGAATGGGGGTGGGGGGTCTGCATCACACTGGCGACCGCCGTTTGCAGAAGCGGGTGCGGGCGGCGGTGTCAAGACGTTCCCTGGAGGGCACATGTCCATGTCAGAGTCCGAATCCATAGGGCTGGTGTCCAGCATTTCGGCCTCCGGAGGAGGCGGCAGAGGGAACAGTAACAGAGGCCGCGCGAGGATCGAGGTCGGAGCGTCATCGGCAGGTTCCGGTGACTCCGAGCCGCGGTGGCGAACATGGCCCACGTGGGGGCTCATTTCCTTTCCTTGTGCTTGGAGTGAGCATGAGACTGGTCCGACTGGGCGAAGTAGAACACTGGGAGCCACGTGGCACTGACACCGAAATTACATATGTAGATCCCGTCTCCCGACTCAAAACAGTGCAGCAGTGCGCGCCAGCCTGCGGCCGCCTCTGAACGGTCCTGTCCGCAGTGGGCTCACTCCCGATGTCCGGGATGATCAAGTTTAAACATGTCCCGAGGCGTCTTCCCAACAATAATTCCGCCGGTGCCACCCTTGTGGTGGCAGGTGGTGTGGTTCGACAGCTGAATAGGAACCGGGCAAACCAGATGTCCCAGGATCCGGTGGCCAGCTTCTTCATCCCGCGCTTGAATGTTTGGACCACCCGTTCGGCCAGGCCCTTTGAGACCGGGCGATATAGGATGGTACACACGTGGTGGATGCCATTTGAAGCCATAAATGTCCCGAATTCTTCGATAGTAAAACTCCACTGTCGGATACGAGAACTTCAGGGATGCCGTGAGTGCCAAAGGTGTGCCGTAACCAATCCATGGTCGCCCTCATGGGCATGGTCTGCATCCTGTGGACTTCGAGCTACTTGGAGTGATCGTCCATAATGGCCAGGACCATTGCCCCCTGAAATGGGCCGGTGAAGTCGATATGTATGCGGACCACGGTCGCCTGGCCATTCCCCCGGGTGCATTGGCGCTGCTGGTGGAGCTTTTTGATGCTCTTGGCCTGGGCTGCAGAGCTGAGTCACCTTCTCTATGTAGGGATCGATTCCGGGCCACCAGATGTAACTGCAGGTCAGTATTTTCATCTTCGACACCCTGGGGCGTCCGTTGCGGTGGCCCTGTAGCAGGGGCGCACATCCACATTCCAGAACGAGCACCCTCTGCCCTCAACGCTGAGCTCCGGGAGTTTTGTTGTGTCGGCCCTTCGGTCGTCGGCAACCAGTGTTGGGCTCCGTATAGGACAATGTGATAGACCCTACACAATGATGGGTCAGTTTGGATCCATTCCTTGATGCGACTCGTCGTGACCAGTAGAGAGTCTATGAAATGGAGGGCGGCGACGGCTTCCTCGCCCGATGCGGGTGCCGGTGGACACGTGGAGAGGTGGGGGCAGTGGAAGCGGCTCAATGCGTCGGCAGCTGGTATCCTTGAGTCAGGGTGGTGAAAAACATATTGCATGAGCTCCATTTATTGAGTCCAGTCATCGGTACTCAGGTGGGGCATCCAGTTTGCTGGAGCAAAGGTCTCCTGGGGCCTAGACGAAGTGGTCTGGTGGTGTCGTACCCGGTGCCTGTGGCAGCTCCACTTCAGCCTCGTCGCCAGTGTGGAATCCAATGAAGAGACACACAGGAACGCACGGTAGGATGTAATGAACACAGGTTTATTCGGCATACACAGCTAACTCTCCTTGCGCCATAGGGTCACCCCTTCCCGACCTATACCCAGCTCAGGGTTTAAATACAATGGGGTTCCCCCTTCTTAAGGGGCAACCCTGCCCCGTTTTACCGTGGGCATTCCTATTCCATGGTGGTCACGGGGACCTGGATGTGCATAACCCATAACCTCCGAGGGGGTCGTAACAAGAGAGGGGGGGGTTGGGTTATCCGATGATTGGCAAGGGCAGCCCTGAAGCGTGACCCACCCCCCCTTCCTTCCCCCTTTAAACACTGAGTGAAAGAAAATCAAGCTGCATGCTTCCACCCAGCTGCCTGCATTAAACGTATTAAGACAATGGGCAGCGTTTACTCAGGGGCAATCAGCTTGGTAACGACCCTAATTGACCTTTGATTATTTATTTAAATATGGCGGGCGGGTTGTCCACTTGGCCGCCTCGACCACCCTTCAGATTTTGGGGATGAGCCCGGGGGGTGGATGGGAAGTTGGTATCACCGCTCCCCCCCCCCCCCCCCCAACCCCCTCTCATTTTATGTGCCTTTCCTGCGGGAAACGCATCTGCTGGGGGCAGATAAAATTCAGGCCAAAGTTTCTCTCGACCTGCCCTGGTTGGAACGTAATCCAAAAAACCTGAGCCAGATCTTTCAGGACTGAAAAGTAATAGTAAACTCCGAGTGAGCAAGTCAGAGGCAGAATTTGCTCGTTTGAACTTGATCCTGTCAGGAGCGAGGAAGAAACTTTTCCCCAGTGACTCAAAAGTTTTTGTATGTCGACAGGGAGTTACTCTGAAGTTGGGTGATTAAAATGTCTACTGCTGGCTGCGGCTTCATGACAGCGCTCAGGAGAAGAGGGGAGAGGAAATTTGTGTAAATTGCCCTGGGATAAAACCATGCAAAGTAGATTAATCCTGTGACAGAGCTGCTTTTTGTGTTTATTGAAGAGCACAGGAAGAATTTGCATAATTATCTCTTCACGCCAGTCCGTCCGATTGACTGTCTAACCCGAGGGCAAGACTGTTTACAGCAGGTGTTTGACGGGAGCAAATTCTTCAATTCATTCTTGGACAAAATGTTCCTGTGGCCAAGAGATAACACCTGGGATGCACGGTGCAAACAAATGACATGCAAATGCAGGCAAATTATTCCGACGTGGGCCCAGACTTTGTGCAATAGAGCAGATCGCTTACCTTTTGTGGGTCAGGCGAATGTGAACATGATGTGAAGCAATTCCACGGCAGCAGCCCTTAAAGATGTTCAATACGCTTTCATATTTTATAGCTGGTGATTTTGTACATATTGCAAAAGGCAATATGTTGGGGCCTTACGGAGGCCCTGACCCCGATGGCATCCGAATCCTGCCCACCTGCACCTTCTTCGCAGAGATGGTCAATTAGGAGGACACTTCCAGGCCCCGTTAGTGGCCAGCACCTTGTGGCCTCTGGCCTTGGCACCCGTCGCTTATGCCAGGGATACTGCACCGTTGGCTGGCACTGCCCCCACCAGGGGTAGGCACCAGGGCCCCCCTAGGGGCTACGGTAGGCATTGCCCTGGGTGGGCCGCCAGTGGGTGGCGGCCGGGTGGGGGGTGGAGGTGTGGCGCGGGGGAAAACCATTTGGCCGATGTCACTCTGCATAACTAGGGGCCAGGGTGGCTGCCTTGAAGGCTGCGGTAATGGACACCGCCCCAGCCCCATGGGGAGTCACCCCGGTCACACGGACTGTTCCTCTGTCATCTCCCCACCCCCGGCCCTGGCAGGGACCCCCATCCCAGTCAGCCCAGCTAGTGTCCGGCCCGGCAGCCGACGGTCTTCATCTCCTTCCTCCTTTCCCTCCCTCAGCAGCCACCACACTGGTATCACGATTTTTGAAAGCACACAAGAACCGTGTCATCGGAAACTCGGCCCATCGTAGGCGGAGAATCTCAGAGGCCCCGGAGAATACCGGGCCAGGCCCGCTTATGACATGCGAACAATGTTTGCTGTACGTGGGTTCTGGAATGCATTGGTGCTGCTAGCGCGGTGACAGAGAATTGCGATTTGGTGGCAAATCGGCTGCTGCCACGATTTCGGCGTTGGAGCCGATCGTCCGCCCAATCGAATTACGCGATTTTGGCATTGTCCAACAGTGAATCCCGACCTTCATTGCCGCTGGGACAGAATTCTGGACTCCCCTCTCTAACATCACAGTGGGTGTACCTACAGCACAGGGATTACAGCGGTTCAAGAAGGCAGTTCACCACCACCTTCTCAAGGGCAATGAATGGTGACCTCGCCAGCGAAGCCCACATCCCTTGAATGAATAAACAAAGAAAGTCTTACTACAGACGGCCAATGGTGAATGCAAGGGCTGTCCTTACCGTGAGAGATCGGCGGTGTGGTGGGTTGGAGATGTCTTGTGAGAATGTATTCACTGACCTTATCCGACTTTTTCTGGCAATGCTGTCATATCATCAGGGGGGTTGGTCCCTTGCATTCATCCAGCTGACGACCTGCTCCCATCTCCATTCCACCCCCCTTCCTGCTCACTACCATAGAAACATGACCTCCCTCCTCCTGGTGACCTCCATCACTGCGGTTTTCTATGCCGCACCTATGAAGTTGTAAGCCCTTTCACTTTTTGTTTGCCCCACTTTGTTTTGTTTCTTCTAGCAGCTAATTGCAGTATTAACAGTCAGCAGGAGCTTCCTTTCAGTCCATGCAGCTCCCCTATAAAATGGGCAGACTGCCTTTAAGAGCTGGGCTGGAACATGTAGCCACCTTACGTGCTCTTAGGCCCCATGTCGTGTGTATGGTCAGCTAGCAGGAGTTTTCATGCTGCCTGCCTCATGGGACTGTGCATGTTTGAATCACAATTGGTGAACTCGATGCGGATGAAACATTAGCACCCCTATCCTTGGCAATGATCTTTTCCAAGTATTGCAGCTATATCCTGTGTTCTAGGCTCCTGACATGATCATATTTTGCAACCTCTTCCGACTGCCAGCGTCCTGATGCCCCACATGTCACTCCTTGAGCAGATAAACAAGGAGAGCCTAATTCACCTGTTCGAGTACCCAGTTAAACAGAACAGCTCGCCATCGCATTACTGTTTGTGGGACCTTTCTGCGCACAACATGGCTGCTGCATTTCTTACATTGCAACAGTGGCTACACTTAAGTAGGGTCGGCACCTTCTCAATGCAAGTCCTTCATGTTGCTCTGATGCATCTTCCTCCCCGTTTCAATGTTCCTGCCTGTCTCTGTATCTTGCCTATCCTGAATCTGGTGAAGGGGGCCAGCTCCCCAAGTGGCGGTGGAGATTGTTATAATTCTCTGCTCATGCACCGCTAGTAAAGGAGGAATCTGAGCCAGTCTTTACTTAATATAGGTTTATTCACAAAACCCAGAGACCACAGGCATAGAGGCACAGACTTCCATTTCCTTCTCCGGCACGGGTGGAAACCAGCTCTTATAAATACTTAAGAATAATGCCCCACTAACCTGTCCTCAATGAGCAACAGTTGTTCTCAGTCACAACTAGAGTATTTCATTGTGACAGGATTGCGTGGAGATTATAGTCAATAATAGAATCATACAGCACAGGAGGAGGCTATTTCGTCGGTTATGTTTATGCCAGCTCTTTGAAAGAATTGTCCAATTAGTCACATGCCTTTTCTCCATAACCCTGCAAATATGACCTGTGAACCTTTTATAATGACTGCAGGTTTTATTTTGTCTCATATGGTTATGTTTTTTAACCTGGGGGAGGTAATAATTCATCTTGCAACCCAAAATCTGCTACCAATAGTTGTTTTAACAATCTTTAATAATAATATTTAATAACAATTGTTTTATTCCTTCACTGAACCAAATGCGTTTTTGCCTGATTTGTTGTTTTGTACCTAATTTCCTGTGTGATGACCACAGCAAATAGTCTGCTGTATAACTTACAACGTCACTTTCTGAAGACATCAATTAATATGAAGCAGAAAGAAAAATGACTTCCTTACCCAAGGCGTTTATTCCGCTAACCTTACTTAGAATTTGGCACGGCAGTATTTCTTTCTAAACGTTACATTTACTCAAGGTAGATGTGATGTACTTAATTCGAGCTGAATCTAGGGTTGAAAGAACAAAGACTTCAGGCAAAGATTACGTGGAATTAGAATTGGAAGGAAGCTTTCAGGTGCTCATCTGACATTGCTTTGTCCTACTTCAGGATGGGGTTACCCCATCTCTGGATCTGTAAAGATTTAATCACCTGCTAATGCTCGCATTCCAAGCATTGTCTGGCAGCTTTGAATTTGTCTATATATTTGTTTCTGGAACATACCTCTTCATTCACCTGAGGAAGGAGCAGCGCTCCGAAAGCTAGTGACATCGAAACAAACCTGTTGGACTTTAACCTGGTGTTGTAAAACTTCTTACTCTACTTCAGGAGAGCAGTCGACATGTTTAAGTACCCATAGACTGGTCAGTTCCTGTCTTAAAATAACAGCCAGAAGAATATCATGATGATTCAGCTGCCAATATTTCCAAGCCATTTATCGGCCCCATATCGGAATGGGAGGAGGGAGATGAGTTTGAGGTGATAGTTTATGAACCGGGTCAAAATCCTAGAATCCCCACACCACAGCACTGTGGGTGTACCTGCACCACATGGGCTGCGACAGCTCAAGAAGGTGGCTCACCACCACCTTCTCAAGGGCAATCGGGGTTGGGAAACAAATGCTGGGCCAGCCAGCGATGGCTGCACCCTGTCATAATATCCACTCATGTATATAATAAGATGCAGACAGGCAGTGATGACACACAGGATAACCAATGAACACACACGACACAGGACAACCAATCACCAGACAGGACACTACCACTATAAAACACACAAGGCATTAAGACTCTCTCTCTTCTCACAGGATACAGCTACAGAGATAGTTAGAGTGCACAAGGCCGTGAGCACCGCCTCCATGTGAGAGAGAGCTAGTCTGGTCAAGCCAGTCGGAGGTTATCAGTTAGATTGATAGAATGTCAACCCACAGCAGATTATGTACAGCAACCAGCAGGTTCAATAAAACAGTGTTGGACCATCTCCTGCGTCGGAAGCCTGTTTCTAGTCTCACTGCATCCAGTTGCAGTCAATGTTAAACCACCTCAGATAACACATCACGCCCCATAAATGAATTAAAAAACCTGTGCTCCTGGTGTGGAGATTTACCCTCCTCCATTCTCTGTCAGAGGCAACAACATGCTCATTTATCTGGGTAATTCTACACTGTACAGAAACGGCCTGCTTTCTGTTCCCAGGCAACGGACATTGGAAAATACTGGTAGCAGGATGTTGTTATAACTTAAACCATTGAACATTTATGCAAATCAGAACAAACACTGCTCGCTTAAACCGTAAGACTTAACGTTTAAATGCAAATAATTTCAATTGGATTGAAAGGGAACACCCTGTTCTGTGGAAATTCTCTCTAAATACTGCATTGACATCTAACAGGGTGCTTGCATCCGGATGGAATAACCACTGGCTCAGTGCTTCTGTTCCTGCTTGTGAAAGAGAAGGATTGGATCCACACCCTTCCTTGGAAATGAACCAAATCCGGGACAGTCTAAAAAAAAAAATGATACCGTGTTAGTGATTTTTACTCTACAAGGACTGGGCCTCCCTTGGTACTTTTGCTGGGAACACAGAATCTGCCAAGTGATTTCTGACATTTACCGCAGTTTTGGCACTGCCTAAACACCACTGTTTCCTCATTAACACAACACCAGTAAATTTGTCAAGAAAGTGGGTCAAAGTTTTCTGGCAAGTTTTAATGGTGTCCACCAGTATTAACGTGTAAATAATCCAACAACGTGTAGTGACGGTGTTATACCTCGTGAGTTGTGAATCATTACAATTTGCAGGGCCAGTGTTCACTGCCTTGCCATCAGCCCCACCATCAAGCTCCCCTCAAAAAGCTGCATTTGCGCATTTGTCATCGCATCACAGAAACCCAACCGTGCCATTCAGCAAATCTGCACCGACCCTCTGAAAGAGCACCCTACCTAGTAGGTCCACTCCCCCGCAATCCCGTAACTCCACCTAACCTTTGGACAATTAGGGGCAATTTAACAGGGCAAATCCACCTAACCTCATTAAAGTGAAGGTGCTGTAAACACAGGATTGGAAACCACATAAAATAGAATCACAGATTCTGTACAGTACAGAAGGAGGCCATTCTCAGACCTCAGACTGCCCGGCCCCTCGGCTGCTCCTGACTCCACCTGCTGTACCAGGACGGCTGTGTTGTGCGTACCAGTTAGTGTACCAGAGGCCTCATCACTAAAGTGCCCAACCGAGGTGAGTGTCTCTGCGATGGTGTAGGAGATAGCAGTGGCGTAGTGTCGTGCTCCTCATCCGACCCGAAGCCCAGGATCCCCTGGAGTGGTGTTTTTTGTCCATCTGTCCCCTGTGTGTGGGTGTCGTGTGCGTCAGTGTCCTGCGCATTGGTGTCCAGTGCGTCAATGTCCTGTGCATCAGTGTCCTGTGCGTCAGTGTCCTGTGCATCGGTGTCCTGTGTAGGTGTGTCCAAGGGTAGGTGTGTCCTGGGTAGGTGTGTCCAGGGCATCAGTGTCCTGTGTAGGTGTGTCCTGGGTAGGTGTGTCCTGGGTAGGTGAGTCCTGGGTAGGTGTGTCCTGGGTAGGTGTGTCCTGGGTAGGTGTTTTGTGTAGGTGTGTCCTGGGTAGGTATGTCCTGAATAGGTGTGTCCTGGGTGGGTGTGTCCTGGGTAGGTGTGTCCTGGGTGGGTGTGTCCTGTGTAGGTGAGACCTGGGTAGGTGTGTCCTGTGTAGGTGTGTCCTGGGTAGGTGTGTCCTGTGTAGGTGAGTCCTGGGTAGGTGTGTCCTGGGCGTCAGTGTCCTCGGTAGGTGAGCCCTGGGTAGGTGAGTCCTGGGTAGGTGTGTCCTGGGTTGGTGTGTCCTGTGTAGGTGTGTCCTGGGTAGGTGTGTCCTGGGTAGGTGTGTCTTGGTTGGGTGTATCCTGGGTAGGTGTGTCCTGGGTAGGTGTGTCTTGGTTGGGTGTGTCCTGGGTACGTGTGTCTTGGATTGGTGTGTCCTGTGTAGGTGAGTCCTGGGTAGGTGTGTCCTGTGTAGGTGTGTCCTGGGTTGGTGTGTCCTGTGTAGGTGTGTCCTGGGTAGGTGAGTCCTGGGTAGGTGTGTCCTGGGTAGGTGTGTCCTGGATTGGTGAGTCCTGGGTTGGTGTGTCCTGGGTGGGTGTGTCCTGGATTGGTGAGTCCTGGGTGGGTGTGTCCTGGGTTGGTGTGTCCTGGGTAGGTGTGTCCTGGGTAGGTGTGTCCTGGGTAGGTGAGTCCTGGGTAGGGGTGTCCTGGGTAGAGGTGTCCTGGGTAGGTGTGTCCTGTGTGGGTGTGTCCTGTGTAGGTGAGTCCTGGGTAGGTGTGTCCTGGGTAGGTGTGTCCTGTGTAGGTGAGTCCTGGGTAGGTGTGCTGTGTAGGTGTGTCCTGGGTAGGTGTGTCCTGGGTAGGTGTGTCCTGTGTAGGTGAGTCCTGGGTAGGTGTGTCCTGGGCGTCAGTGCCCTGGGTAGGTGAGTCCTGGGTAGGTGAGTCCTGGGTAGGTGTGTCCTGGGTTGGTGTGTCCTGTGTAGGTGTGTCCTGGGTAGGTATGTCCTGGGTAGGTGTGTCCTGGGTGGGTGTGTCATGGGTAGGTGTGTCCTGGGTGGGTGTGTCCTGTGTAGGTGAGACCTGGGTAGGTGTGTGCTGTGTAGGTGTGTCCTGGGTAGGTGTGTCCTGGGTAGGTGTGTCCTGGGCGCCAGTGCCCTGGGTAGGTGAGTCCTGGGTAGGTGAGTCCTGGGTAGGTGTGTCCTGGGTTGGTGTGTCCTGGGTAGGTGTGTCCTGGGCGTCAGTGCCCTGGGTAGGTGAGTCCTGTGTAGGTGTGTCCTGGGCAGGTGTGTCCTGGGCAGGTGTGTCCTGGGTTGGTGTGTCCTGTGTAGGTGAGTCCTGGGTAGGTGTGTCCTGGGCGTCAGTGCCCTGGGTAGGTGAGTCCTGGGTAGGTGAGTCCTGGGTAGGTGTGTCCTGGATTGGTGAGTCCTGGGTAGGTGTGTCCTGGGTAGGTGTGTCATGTGTAGGTGTGTCCTGGGTAGGTATGTCCTGGGTAGGTATGTCCTGGGTAGGTGTGCCTGGGTGGGTGTGTCCTGGGTAGGTGTGTCCTGGGTGGGCGTGTCCTGTGTAGGTGTGTCCTGGGTAGTTGAGTCCTGGGTAGGTGTGTCCTGGATTGGTGAGTCCTGGGTAGGTGTGTCCTGGGTAGGTGTGTCATGTGTAGGTGTGTCCTGGGTAGGTATGTCCTGGGTAGGTATGTCCTGGGTAGGTATGTCCTGGGTAGGTGTGCCTGGGTGGGTGTGTCCTGGGTAGGTGTGTCCTGGGTGGGCGTGTCCTGTGATGGTGTGTCCTGGGTAGTTGAGTCCTGGGTAGGTGTGTCCTGGATTGGTGAGTCCTGGGTAGGTGTGTCCTGGGTAGGTATGTCCTGGGTAGGTATGTCCTGGGTAGGTGTGCCTGGGTGGGTGTGTCCTGGGTAGGTGTGTCCTGGGTGGGCGTGTCCTGTGTAGGTGAGACCTGGGTAGGTGTGTCCTGGATAGGTGAGTCCTGTGTAGGTGAGTCCTGGGTAGGTGTGTCCTGGGTAGGTGTGTCCTGTGTAGGTGAGTCCTGGGTAGGTGTGTCCTGGGTAGGTGTGTCCTGGGTAGGTGTGTCCTGGGTAGGTGTGTCCTGCGTAGGTGTGTCCTGGGTGGGTGTGTCCTCGGCGTCAGTGTCCTGGATAGGTGAGTCCTGGGTAGGTGTGTCCTGGGTGGGTGTGTCCTGGGTGGGTGTGTCCTGGGTAGGTGAGTCCTGCGTAGGTGTGTCCTGGGTGGGTGTGTCCAGGGTAGGTGTGTCCTGGGTAGGTGTGTCCAGGGTAGGTGTGTCCAGGGTAGGTGTGTCCTGGGTAGGTGTGTCCAGGGTAGGTGTGTCCTGGGTAGGTGTGTCCTGGGTAGGTGAGCACATTACGAAGTCTTACAACACCAGGTTAAATTCCAACAGGTTTGTTTCGATGTCACTTGCTTTCAGAGCGCTGCTCCTTCCTCAGGTGAAGCGCTCCGAAAGCTAGTGACATCGAAACAAACCTGTTGGACTTTAACCTGGTGTTGTAAGACTTCGTACTGTGCTCACCCCAGTCCAACGCCGGCATCTCCACATCCTGGGTAGGTGAGTCCTGGGTGGGTGTGTCCTGGGTAGGTGTGTCCTGGGTGGGTGTGTCCTGGGTAGGTGTGTCCTGGGTGGATGTGTCCTGGGTGTCAGTGTCCTGGGTGGGTGTGTCCTGGGTGGGTGTGTCCTGGGTCGGTGTGACCTGGGTAGGTATGTCCTGGGTCGGCTGCGACGGGGGCCTGTACCTGTGGCTGCCCCCCTCGCCGCTGGGTCTGGCCCGCCTGACGTCGCCGCACTCGCACTAGATGGGGTCGTCGTCTCGCTGGTGCGCCGGGTCTGTCCCTAGATCGTGGCCACCCTGGATCGTGGTGGGGGCGTCGTATGCCTGATGGGCCGGGTCTGTTCCTGGCTTGTGGCCGCCCTGCATCGTCCTGGGGAGACGGTTGGCATCCGCGGGGACGGGTGGGTCGACGTTTGGTCCTGAACTACACAGTACAGCATGCATGGTTAGACACGCAGACGGGGATAGGGGGCAGGGGGGATATGGGGGAAGGCGATATGGGGGTTATGGGGGATGTGGGGGGGATATGGGGGATATCGGGGATATGGGGGAAGGGGAATATGGGGGAAGGGGAATATGGGTGAAGGGGGATGTGGGGAAGGAGGATATGGGGAAAGGGGGGCAGGTAGTGGGGGATCTCACTTGGTGGTGCGCCCCCGACCTCTGCATCCGCAACCTCCTGGTCCTCGGGTCCGCCTGCAAGTTCCAGGGCCCTTTCCTCATGGATGGTGAGTGGTCGCAGTCCAGGTGGACCCCCTCTGGTCTTCGCACGCTCCCGGTTGTTGTGAGCGTGCTTCTCCTGTGGGGGGCGGGAGGGTGGCAGGGATAAAGGGCAACAGTGTTGGGCAGACATATATATGCGGACCGGCGGTTGTGTGTATGTTGGCAGAGGTTCACCACCCATCCTGCCACAGCAGTCTGCATGGGTGGGTGCAGCCATGTCGGTTGCACCTAGGGCTGTGCCGCCCATCGGAGGTTGGGGGGAGGGGGGGGGGCATCTTTTGTGCTGCGACGCGGGGGGGAGGGCTGTCCTTTGTGCTGTGATGCCGCGTTGCGTCACTGACGGCGTGCGCGTCCATGACGGGTGACACCGTCGCAAATGGCGTCACGCTGCCGCTAGCCCATTCCGGGCTGGAGAATTCGCAACGTTTCGGTGCGCCGGACGCTGGAGTGATTTGCGCCGTTTCTGGAGACGGGTTGGGGCCATCGCGCCGATTCACGGAGAATCCTGCCCAAGGTTCCAGTCATACATCCTATCCAGGAACTTAGTTACCTGTGGAACTATCCTAAATTTGCAACCAGCCTCGATTCTATGAAGTCACAACACTGAATGGGGAGACTTGAAGAAGGAACTGAAGCCAGCAAAGGAAATTGGGCACGAGCATCGCATCCAGCAGTCCAATTGTGTCCTGTGTAGGTGTCCAGCACACATCCAAAGATGGACTCATTGTTAATTCCAACAAATCTATGTTGAGAAAGAATAAGTCTGAAGCTAGCCTGTACCTATTTCCAAGAAAACAAAACCACAGACTCTCCCAGCGTGAACTGGTTTATATACTCTTGCCAATTCCCTAATCCTTCTTTAACTCATAGAATAAACTCCCTACAGTGCAGAAGGAGGTCATTCAGCCCATCGAGTCTGCAGCGACACTTGGAAAGAGCACCCTACTTAAGCCCACACCTCCATCCTATCCCTATAATCACACCCAACCTTTTGGACACTAAGGGGCGGTATAGCATGCACCTAACCTGCGCGTCTTTGGACTGTGTGAGGAAACCGGAACTCCCGGAAGAAACCCACGCAGTCACGCGGAGAACGTGCAGACTCCACACAGACAGTCACCCGAGGTCAGAATTGAACCCGGGACCCTAGCGCTAACCACTGTGCTGCCCCTGGGGACAGCTGCGCTTGATTATCAAGTTAAAACTTGTATTCCGTTGCAGCACAATTTCAACATTATCGCTCAAAGTGAAATTGTACAAGATCACCGTGCAAACAATCAGCACTCTGACATTACACAAAATACCAACACACTTACAATTCAAGGACGCCCACGGTAGCACGGCGGTGGGGGGGGGATGCACTATCAATTACGATGAGATGAGAGTCGAGTGTAATCGAGGCTTTATTACACAGAGATGTGTAGCCTCCTACAGCTGCTGCCGAAATGGCTGCAGTTCGGAGAGCACACACATTTATACTACGCCTACTGGGCGGAGCCAGCAGGCAGGGATCTACCCCCGTACGTAGTACAGGGGCCTTACCATAATACCCTCATATGCAGTGCAGTATATACAATATAATACAACAGTGGTGACTACCACATTCACCCCGTTAAAAATGAGTCCAGTGGGGGTCGTGGAAAACTATTTACATACAGGTTGTCACAAAAATTTCAGAGAAGGTTACAAATTTAGACGGTCGGGCGCCTTGATCCGTCGTTGAGAGCGCCGCAGTGCTGGTGGCAAGTCAGGCGTCGGCTCGGTGGTCGGTGACTCCGGGAGCATGCCGACATCCTCTTCATCCCCGGGTGGGACCAAGGGGAGGATGGATTGTCCTGGAGCGGGGGCTGTGGTGGGGTGCGCTGGGGGAAGGGAGGGTGGCGCCGGGGCAGGGGGGGTGGTTGTGTGGGGACCCAGCTGGTGCCAGGTCCCTGATGGAGACTGTGTCTTGGCGGCCATCGGGGTACACTATGTAGGCGTACTGCGGGTTTGCGTGGAGTAGCTGTACCCTCTCGACCAACGGGTCCGCCTTGTGGAGCCGCATGTGCTTGCGGAGGAGAATGGGTCCTGGAGCTGCCAGCCACGTTGGGAGCGAAACTCCGGAGGTGGACTTCCTGGGGAAGGCAAAGAGTCGTTCATGGGGGCTTTCATTAGTCGCCGTGCACAGGAGCGACTGAATGGAGTGAAGTGCGTCGGGGAGGACCTCCTGCCAGCTGGAGGCCGGGAGATTTCTGGACCGTAGGGCCAGCTGGACGGCCTTCCAGACCGTCCCATTCTCCCGCTCCTCCTGCCCGTTTCCCCGGGGGTTGTAGCTGGTCGTCCTGCTCGAGCCAATGCCCCTGTTGAGCAGGTACTGGCGCAGCTCATCGCTGATAAATGAGGATCCCCGGTCGCTGTGGATATATGCGGGGAAACCGAACAGAGCGAAGATGGTGTTGAGGGCTTTGATGACGGTGGCAGGCGTCATATCGGGGCATGGGATGGCGAAGGGGAATCTGGAATATTCGTCGACCACATTGAGAAAATACATGTTGCGTTCAGTGGAGGGGAGGGACCCTTTGAAATCCACGCTGAAACGTTCAAAGGGGCGGGAGGCCTTCACCAGGCGCGCACGGTCTGGCCGGTAAAAGTGCGGTTTACACTCCGCGCAGACCTGGCAGTCTCTGGGACAGCCCTGACTTCCTCGAAGGAATAGGGCAGATTGCGGGCTTTAATGAAGTGGGAAAAACGGGTGACTCCTGGGTGACAGAGATTGTCGTGCAGGGACCAGAGTCGGTCCACTTGTGCGCTGGCACATGTACCTCGGACAGGGCATCGGGGGGCTCGTTGAGCTTACCGGGGCGACACAAAATCTCGTAATTGAAGGTGGAGAGCTTGACCTTTTGTCACCGCAAGATCTTGTCATTTTTGATCTTACCCCGCTGTGTGTTGTTAAACATGAAGGCAACCGACCATTGGCCTGTGAGGAGAGTGAATCTCCTGCCGGCCAGGTAATGCCTCCAGGGCCGCACAGCTTCGACGATCGCTTGGGCCTCCATTTCGACGGAGTGCCGAATTTCGGAGGCATGGAGAGCGCGGGAAAAGAATGCCCCGCCTGCCTGGTTGAGGGTGGCGGCCAGAGCGACGTCTGATGCATCGCTCTCGACTTGGAAGGGGAGCGTCTCGTCGACCGTGTGCATCGCGGCCTTGGCGATGTCGGCCTTGATACGGTTGAAGTCCTGGTGAGCCTCGACCGTCAGTGGGAAAGCGGTGGACTGGATGAGTGGGCGGGCCTTGTCCGCATAGTTAGGGACCCACTGGGCGTAATACGAAAAAAAACCCAGGCATCGTTTGAGGGCCATGGGGCAGTGGGGAATGGGGAGATCCATGAGGGGGCGCATGCGATCGGGGTCGGGCCCTAGAACTCTGTTCTGAACCACATAGCCAAGGATGGCTAATCGGTTCGTGCTGAACACACACTTCTCCTTGTTGTAGGTTAGGTTGAGGAGTTTGGTGGTGTGGAGAAATTTGGAAAGGTTAGCGTCGTGGTCCTGCTGGTCGTGGCCGCAGATGGTGACGTTATCCAGGTACGGGAAAATGGCCCGCTGTCCATACCGGTCAACCATTCAGATCATCACCCGTTGGAAGACCAAGACCCTGTTAGTGACGCCAAAGGAAATGGTAAAGGCGGCCGTCCGCTTCAAACGTGGTGTACGGGCGATCCGCCTTGCGAATGGGGAGCTGGTGATAGGCAGATTTCAGATTTCAGGTCCACTGTCGAGAAGACCCAGTACTGTGCAATCTGATTGACCACATCAGATATGCGTGGGAGGGGGTACGCGTCGAGCTGCGTGTACCGATTGATGGTCTGACTGTAGTCAACGACCATCCTGTTTTCCTCCCCCGTTTTCACCACTACCACTTGGGCTCTCCAGGGGCTGTTGCTGGCCTCGATGATACCTTCCCGCAGCAGCCGCTGGACCTCAGACCTGATGAAGGTCCTGTCCTGGGCGCTGTACCGTCTGCTCCTGGTGGCAACGGGTTGCAATCCGGGGTGAGGTTTGCAAACAGAGAAGGCGGGTCGACCTCAAGGGTCGTGAGGCCGCATACAGTAAGGGGTGGTAGGGGCCCGCCAAATTTCAGGGTTAGGCTCTGGAGGTTGCACTGCAAGTCCAGGCCGAGTAGCAAGGCAGCGCAGAGGTTGGGGAGGGAGTAGAGCCGGAAGCCGCTGAACTCTACGCCCTGGATGGTGAGGGTGGCGATGAAGTACCCCCGGATCGCCACGGAGTGGGATCCGGAGGCCAGGGGAGATTCTTTTGTAAATGGGGTGTACCGCAAGGGAGCAGCGCCTTACCGTATCAGGGTGGATGAAGCTCTCAGTGCTCCCAGAGTCCAGAAGGCAGGATATCTCATGCCCGTCAACCTTCACCTTTGTCAACGCGGTCGCGAGGTTGTGCGGTCGGGACTGGTCGATTGTGATGGAGGCGAGACGCGGCTGGTCGTTGGCGGTTGCAGGTGATGAGCGGCCCGATGAGGTGGCCAACGGGCAGGGGTCCTGAGTTGAGTAGGATGGCGGCGCCCACGGGCCGCACGTGTCCTGAGGCAGGCAAGATGGCTCCGCCCATTGGTTGTGAGGCAAGCAAGATGGCGGCACCCACGGGCCGCACGTGTTGTGAGGGGAGCAAGATGGCGGCGCCCACAGGCCGCACGTGGTCTGAGGCGAGGAAGATGGCGGCGCCCACTGGCTGCATGCGGGGGGTGCAGGGACAATAGCGGCGATTGAGCTGGCCTGGCACACTGCAGCAAAATGTTCTTTCTTGCCGCAGGCCTTGCAGAGCGCGCTCCGCGCCGGGCAGCACTGCCGGGGGTGTTTATCTGTCCGCAGAAGTAGCACTTGGGACCCCGATGTTGCTTGGCTGCCGTGCGGCGCAGATGTGGGGTTGGCTAGGGGCGGTCGCTGATGGGGTCCACGATGCCCAGAGGGAGGCATACACCTGTACGTTGCGTGAGGGAACTGTGAGCGAGAGCGCGAGTTTCTTGGTCGCCGCGAGGCCAAGCGTAGCCCCTTCTAAGAGGTGCTGGCGGATGTAGGCCGACCCTATGCCCGTAATGAACGCGTCTCTCATTAGCCGGTTCGAATGTTCAGTGGCCGAAACGGCCTGGCAATCACAGTCTCTCACCAGGGCGAGCAGGGCACGCCAGAAATCTTCCACAGACTCACCAGGAAGTTGCTGCCGCATGGACAGGAGGTGCCTGGCGTAGATCTTGTTGGTCTGCTGAGCACAGTTCTCCTTCAGTAGTGCCATGGTCTCTGCGTAGGTAGGCACCTCCTGGATGAGGGGAAAGACATTGGAGCTCAGCCACGTGTACAGAATCTGGAGCTTCTGTGCTTCTGGGATTGGGTCTGTCGCAGATCCGATGTATGCTTCAGAGCTAGCTAGCCAATGTGCAAAGGCCTTTTTGGCGTTGTATGCTTGAGGATGCAGCTGCAGGCGATCCGGCTCGATGCGGAGATCCATCTTTGTAAAATCTCTGTGGAATAAATTGATGCACTATCAATAACGACGATACGAGAGTAGAGAGTGATCAAGGCTTTATTACACAAAGATGTGTGGCCTCCTACAGCTGCTGCCGAAATGGCTGCAGTTCGGAGAGCACACACATTTATACTCCGCCTACTGGACGGAGCGTCCAGGCGGGAATCTATCCCCGTACCTGTAGTACACGGGCCTTACCGTAATACCCGCGTATGCAGTGCAGTATATATTATATAATACAACAGTGGTGACTACCACATGCGGCACAGTAGCACAGTGGTTAGCACTGTTGCTTCACAGCTCCAGGGTCCCAGGTTCGATTCCCGGCTTAGGTCACTGCCTGTGCCGAGTCTGCACGTTCTCCACGTGACTGCGTGGGTTTCCTCCAGGTGCTCCGGTTTCCTCCCACAGTCAAAGATGTGCAGGTTAGGTGGAATGGCCATACTAAATTGCCCTTAGTGTCCAAAAAAGGTTGGTGCGGTTACTGGGATAGGGTGGAGGGGGGGCTTAAGTAGGTTGCTCTTTCCAAGGGCCAGTTCAGACTTGATGGGCCCAATGGCCTCCTTCTGCACTGTAAATTCGATGATTCTTTGATTCTATGATAAGTCTAGATCTCAGGAAGGTCATATACAATTACGAGATCTGGAAGGATCGTAAAACCAGTTATATGTAACATAGGCTTTTAAACTCAAATTCTTCGATCCGTAAACTCTTGAACAGAGATTTATTTTTGTGTAAATAGCTTTTGCAATTACCCCAATGTATATGTATTTTCACTCTTAATGTATGTAGTATTATCTTGGAGAAAAAGGGAGATGCTGGGATATCACTTTCAGAGAGACTAGGCTTATAAATAAGTAGCCAGAACATAAGATATGTGACCAGGAGCCATTGTTTAGAGGAGCTTTCAGTTTACTTAACAGTGTGTGGTGTGAAGGAATTGCAGCTGTAATTTCCTGTTAACAATAGCTGCTGAGCCTTTATAGTAAGTCTGCTTGCTGAGGAATCCTGTACTACGTCTCCAAGTAAAATAATGCCCCTTGACATTCAAATGGCATAACGATCACTGAATTCCCTACTACCAACATACTGGCGGCTTATCGTTGACCAGAAACTGAATTGGACTCGCCATATAAATACTGTGACTACAAGAGTAGGTCAGAGGATAGGTGTCCTGTGGCGATATGCTAACCTTCTGACTCTCCGTAGCCTGTCCACCATCTACAAGGCACAAGTCAGGACTGTGATGGAAAACACTCCACTTGCCTGGATGAGTGCATCTCTAACAACACTCAAGCTCAAAACCACCCATGCCAAAGCAGCCCGTTTGATTGTCACCCCTTCCACAAACATTCACTTTATCCACCTTTGACAAACCATAGCAGCAGTGTGTACCATGTACAAGATCATAGAACATACAGTGCAGAAGGAGGACATTCGGCCCATTGAGTCTGCACCGATCCACTTTAAGTCCTCACTCCCCCCCCCCCCCCCCCTATCCCCGTAACCCAATAACCCCTCCTAACCTTTTTGGACACTAAGGGCAATTTATCATGGCCAATCCACCTAACCTGCACGTCTTTGGACTGTGGGAGGAAACCGGAGCACCCGGAGGAAACCCGCGCAGACATGGGGAGAACGTGCAGACTCCGCACAGACAGTGACTCAGCGGGGAATCGAACCTGGGACCCTGGTGCTGTGAAGCCACAGTGCTAACCACTGCGCAACCGTGCTGCCCAATGCACTACAGGATCTCACCAAGGCTCCTCAGGCAGCACCATCCAAACCCATGCCCACCACCATCTAGAAGGACAGGGGCAACAGCTATATGGGAGCATGACCACCTGGATGCTTCTCTCCAAATCATTCACCATCCTGACTTGGAAATATATCACCGTTCCTTCACTGTTGCTGGATCAAATCTTGGAACTCCATAACAGCACTGCGGGTGTACGTACATCACATGAACTGCAGTGGTTCGAGAAAGCAGCTCAGCACCACTGTCCCAAGGGAAATTAGGGATTGGCCAATAAATGCTGGCCTTGTCAGCGACGCCCACATCCTCTGAGTGAATAAAAAAGACCTACGTTTAATTTACCAGTGCTGTGCGAGATTGATAAATTTGTATAAAATAAGCACGGAAATACAACAAAAGTGACTTGTAAAAGTGCTTGATTCAGGGTGTTTTTTAGACAAATGTGGGAATGGAACTTACTCCAGCTCTCTTTTCTATCCAGCAATCACTTTAGCTTAATTCAAGTTCCCTTGGGTGAAAGTTGATTTGGAAATGGAATTGAGAACAGTAGATGTTTACAGCACGGAGACAAGCAACTTTGCTCAATTTGTCCTTTCTGCTCAAACAATCTAATCCCACTGCCCCAATCTCTTGATATGGATTTACGTTTTCCTCGGTTTCTAATGCTCAACCAACTTTCTCTTCAAGGATCATAGAATCATAGAATTTACAGTGCAGAAGGAGGCCATTCGGCCCATCGAGCCTGCACCGGCCCTTGGAAAGAGCACCCAACCTAAGCCCACACCTCCATCCTATCCCCGCAACCCCACCTAAGCTTTTTGGACGCTAAGGGGCAATCTATCATGGCCAATCCACCTAACCTGCACATCTTTGGACTGTGGGAGGAAACCGGAGCACCCGGAGGAAACCCACGCAGACCCGGGGAGAACGTGCAGACTCTGCACAGCCAGTGACCCAGCCACTGGCGATTAGGCTGGATGCCTGAGCAGATCAGATCACGCAAGGTGCACACTTCACCCACACAAATGACAATCATGCTTCGAAATACATCACAGGACCCAATTTCCCAAATCAGGACATCTGCCGTTTGAGACAGGTAGATTCTATTGACCCACCAACTAATGGCTGATGAGATTCAACGCAGAGAAGTGTGAATTGAGCCATTTTATTAGAAGAATTGAGGGGAGGCTACATAAACTAAATGGTACAAATTTAAAATGGGGTGCACGATCAGAGGCCAGCAGTATATGTACACAAGTCTTTGAAGATAACAGGACAAGTTGAGAAGGCCGTTTAAACAGGATGCAGCTTCCTGAGACATTGGGTACCGAAACAAAGAAGGGCGGCACGGTGGCACAGCGGTTAGCACTGCTGCTTCACAGCGCCAGGGACCCGGGTTCACTTCCAGCATTGGGTGACTGTGTAGAGTTTGTACGTTCTCCCTGCGTCTGCGTGGGTTTCCTCCGGGTGCTCCATGTTTCCTCCCACAGTCCAAAGATGTGCAGGTTTGGTGGATTGGCCATGATAAAGTTGCCCCTTAGTGTTCAGGGATGTGGGGTTGCAGGGATGGGGGTGGGTTCTCAACCTAGGTAGGGTGCTCTTTTAGCAGGTCAGTGCAGACTTGATGACCTGAATGGCCTCCTTCTGCACTGTAGGGATTCTAAGTCATGTAAACCATTGGTTAGTCCTTAGCTGGCCCACACTCTGACCAATTTTGGGGACCACACTTTTGGAAAAATGTCGAAGATTTTGAGAAGGTACAGAGGAGATTCACTGGAATGATACCTTGGCCAAAGACTTCAATGACGTGGAAGTACTGCAGTTGTTCATCAAGTAGAGAAGATTGCGGGGTGATTTGATAGAAGAGTTCAAAATCATGAAGAATCATAGAATCATAGAATTTACAGTGCAGAAGGAGGCCATTCGGCCCATCGAGTTTGCACAAGCCCTTGGAAAGAGCACCCTACTTAAGTCCACACCCCTACCCTAACCCCACCAAACCTTTTTTGGGCACTAAGTGCAATTTAAGGGCAAGAGATTTGAATTTTTTTTTTAATGACTCAAGGGATGTGGGCATAGCCAGGATTTATTACCCAATATTATCCTTCATTGTTTGTGCAAAGATAGTGGTCAGGCACTTTCCTGAACTACTGCGGTGAATGTGGTGTAGGTATGTCTACATTGCTCTTAGGGAGAGAATTCCAGGATTTATCCATGATGACAAAGAAATAGAACTATATTTCTCTTGTAATATGCCTTTAAAGGATAGCAGCATGTCATCATTAGAAGGGAAGTGTGTCAAGCGATCCAGTTGTAGTTTTATTTTTGCTTTGGAGCAGAGCACTCACGCCAGCCCTGCTGCCGATGTCTTTAAGCTGCTAATGCCTTTAAGCTTTCTGTCTCTGTATGCCTAACAGCACGGCAGCATGGTGGTTAGCACAACTGCTTCACAGCGCCAGAGTCCCAGGTTCGATTCCCGGCTTGGGTCACTGTCTGTGCGGAGTCTGCACATCCTCCCCGTGTCTGCGTGGGTTTTCTCCGGGTGCTCCGGTTTCCTCCCACAGTCCAAAGATGTGCAGGTTAGGTGGATTGGCCATGATAAATTGCCCTTAGTGTCCAAAATTGTCCTTAGTGTGGGGTGGGGTTACTGGGTTATGGGGCTAGGGTGTAGGTGTTGACCTTGGGCAGGGTGCTCTTTCCAAGAGCCGGTGCAGACTCAATGGGCCGAATGGCTTCCTTCTGCACTGTAAATTCTATGAAAACGCAGGACTGTTCTATGAAATAAATAAGTTCACAACATGTTTACCCAATCCCTTATGAGTGATTAATGTCTTTATATCATTATAAATGCACCACAATTTCCAAGTCAGGATTTTATTGGTTTGGAGCTAAACTTGGAGGTGGCATTGTTCCCATGTGTCGGTTGCCTTTGTATGTGTAGGTGACGGAGGTTGAAGGTTTTGAAGGTACTGTTGGAGGACCCTTGGCGAGTAAATGAAGCACACTGTGCACTGCCAATTGAGGCAGTGAAGGGTTGAAGTGGTGATTGAGTGTTGATCAAGCAGGCTTCTTTGTCCTGGATGTTGCTGAATTACTTGAGTATTGAGCTGCACTCATCCAGGCAAGTGAAGAGTATCTCATCACACTCCTGATTGTGCCTTGTGGACAGGCTTGGGGGAATCAGGAAATGACTTACTCACCCTCGCACTCCAAGCCTCTGACCTTCTCTGGTAGGCACAGCATTTAAATGGCTATTCCAGTTGAGTTTCTGCTCAATGGTAAGCCCCAGCCCGGGATGTTGATAGTGGGAGATTCAGGGATAATAATGCCATTGAACAACAAGGGGCATTATTTTATTTGGAGATGCAGTACAGGACTCAGCAGGCAGGTTGACTATAAAGATTCAACAGCTATTGTTAACAGGGAGGTACATTACAATTCCTTCACACCACATGTTGCTAGCTAAACTGAAAGATCCTCTAAACAATGTTTGCTGATCACATGGTTTATATTCTGGCTACCTACTAATCAGTGAACACTCCTTATGGTGGAGGTAAAGGCTAAAGATGGTTGGGTCTGGGGAAATACCCTGAGGAATTCCTGCAGTGATATCCTGGGACTGAGATGATTGACCTCCAACAACCACATCCGTCTTCTTTTCTGCCAGGTATGACTTCAACCAGAGGAGAATCTTCCCCCAATTCCCATTGACTTACTTTTTTTCCCCAAAAGTATGCTTTATTCATAAAATACCTGAAAGAACATTACAAACATTTCAAAATGGTCATGTTTTCTACATAGATCATGCAGCACTCTGAGGTGCTTCAATACAATCAAAAGAACATTACAGACATTTCTAAATGTTCACCACAAAACTTGCAAAGGTATTTAAGTTGCCTACATCAACCATGTTACACTCTGAGGTGCTTCAAAACAATCGTGATACATGTAATATTCACCCTATATTCAATGTGAGTCATACAGCCCAAGAAGGCTCTATACAATTGCCCTCGCCTCAGTTCATTATGGCTGAAAGGTCTGAGACAGCGGCCTTCCCCCATTGCGCCTCTGCACGGCTGCCCCCAGCTTTAGTGCATACCTCAGCACCTCGTCCTGCACTTTGGAATGTGCCAATCTGTAACACTTGGTCGGAGACAACCCTCTGCACTGGAAGATCAACAAGTTTCGGGCAGACCAAAGAGCATCTTTTACCAAGTTGATGATCCTTTGGCATATGCCGATATTTGTCTCAATGTGCGTCCCGGGGAACATCTCGTAGAGTGCAGAATCCTGTGTCACGCAGCTGCTCGGGATGAATCTTGACAAAAATCACCTCCTCTCTCTCCGGGAATATTTGAACACTTTGTAATGCAGTGTCAGTTCCTAATTGTAGAATAAAAACCTCAGAACCTTTGGTTTAATTCATGGATTGTGGATGTAGACTATATACATGTTATACATCAAACAAATTAAGGCTTTAAAGGAGTTTTTTTATTCGTTCACTGGCTGTGCCAGCATTTATTGACTATCCCTAATTGCCCTTGAGGGAGCAATTGAGAGTCAGCCACATTGCTGTGGGTTTGAAGTCACATGTAGGCCAGACCAGGAAAGGACAGCAGATTTCCCTCCCTAAACGACACTAGTGAACCAGATGGGGTTTTACGACAATGGTTTTATGGTCATCATTAGACTTTTAATTTCAGATTTTTTTTCATTCAAATTTCACCATCTGCCGTGGCAGGATTTGAACCTGGGACCCAAGAGCATTACTCTGGATTACTGGTGTACTAGTCCAGTGATGGTACCACTACGCCGCTAGCCACAATATTAATGTGGTTAGCCCAATCCAGTTTCTGACCAATGGTAACCCCCAGGATGTTGATTGTGGGGTTATTCAGCGATACCTGCACCCATAGAGTTTAATCACCTGTTGACTGCCATTGATTTAATTTACATGACTCACTTAAGCAGCAGATTTAAAGTCATTAAATGCCCCCAAGGCAGTTCACAGGAGCATTGCCCGATGGACCATCGAGCCACGCAAAAATTATTGGGACATGGGGTCAAAGGTTTGGTCAAAGAAGTTGGCTTTGAAGGTGACTGAGGGGTCGGGGGAGAGAGAGTTTGGGGCCCAGATAGCTGAAGACACGGTTGCCAACATGGGAAACCAGGGATGTACAGGAGGCTAGATTTGAAGGAGCGCAGGGAGCTCGGAGGTTGGTAGGATGTTACAGAGAGAGAGAGAGGAGGAGGATGCTGTGGGAAAGGTTTGAACACCAGGATGGGATTAAAATGAATGTCTTGTATGCTGCTGTCATTATATAAGTTTCTCCACACAAACAAGTCGGTGCCAAGTTCAAGAACTTGCCGCAGGCAAAACGAATGTGAGCATGTGTTCAAACCTGAACGTAATCCTTTAAAGCTGAATTTATGTCATCAACATACCATTGTGAGCAAAATGAACCAGCATCAAACTTTCATTGCCACTGCTGCTAGGGCAGCACTCCATCTCGAGTCCAATCAGCAAGGCCTCAAGCTTTCCTCATTTAACCAGGATTCCCAGCAGTGCAAAACCACAGGATTGAGGGTCTGAAGTCTTTTGAGTTTGTCAAAACCCTTTATTTTATTTCTTGTAAGAGGGAAGAGCCTAGCATTCATGTAACATGCCAGACCTCTCTGAATTTCACTTCTGTTTAAATTCTGACAAAACGTTTTATTCCATCGTCACTCCCAAACCTGCAACTTGGGTCAAAATTTCCTGAGAATCTTATTGCTGGGCACCGGAATGTCAAAAGCCAGGCATAAAGTAAGCACAACTCAGCATGAATAATTGTGGGCCAAATACTCCCTTTGTGCACAAACCTTGATTCCGGTACCAGTTGCAGCCAAACTCGAGCCAGTTTTGAAACGTATATGTTTTTTTCTCCCAGGTTTCTGCCTTTCCGTACCAACAAATGTGAAGCCTACTATGAATCATCGTAATTAGAGAGGGTATGAAAACACGGATCTGAACTCCCGGGGAGTGGCAACCTGAGTCGGTTTCTCACCCCCACATCGTTCTCGATCCTGTCTCAGGTTGGGCATGATCCGAGTAGTGCAACACGCCCCCAGGGCCTAGCGTGGAGTGCCGTCCTGCCGTCTTCAAGAGAGCCAGGTCCGTGTTTTATGGCACGAGCTGCCGCAGAGCAGGGGCAGTATTCTCCGTTTGGGAGAACAAGGGCGCGATACAGTGGACTTAAAATGAAGTCCGCTGTCGGGCGTGTTTCGCGGGGAGTTTCACCTCGCTATTCAATGGCACTTTGCCATTTCTATTGGCCTCGGGGAATTTCTCTCCGCCGAGGTCGTACTTAGAATGATTTCCTGCTGAGGCTGTGCGCAGATCGGGGCGCCATTGCGCCCAGCAGCCTCGATCTCCCCATCTCCACTTTCAACCCTCCGCCCGCCCCCGCTTTATCGACCCCCTCTCAGCCCAAATCTTGGGGAGGTCCCTGGGAACCCCTCCCCCTCATTGGCAAGGCACCCGCGTGCTGACCCCTGGCGCCCAGGCAAGCCGGCAGTGCCCGCAGGGCACCCTAGCAGTGCTCCTGTCACCCTGGCAGTGCTCCTGTCACCCTGGCAGTGCCACACAGGCGCCCTGCCTAGGTGGCACTGCCAGGGTGTAAGGTGCCAGGGTTCCAGGGGGAGTGTCAGGCTGCCACCCGGCCCTGTCCCCGGTATGTCCTGGTGGTCTCCAATGGCCAGAGAGACCCCCCCACCCCCACCCCCACCCTCCCAAGCGCCATCATGCCTGGCCCACTTTTATGTGGAGCAGTATTAAATGGCATCCTGACAAGGTGGTCTAGGCACAGCCGTTGGCTCCCAGGCGCTGGGGAAATCTGGCACCCAAGTATTTACATGAGCCTAATGACTCATTTAAATATCCAGATCAGGGGCGTCATTCTCCGCCGGCGGGAGTCTCCGTTTTGCTGGCGCCCGGGGGTTTCCCGACGGCGTGGGGCTGCCCCACAATGGGAAACCCCATTGACCGGCCGGTGTTACGGAGACTCCCGCCGGCCGGTCAGGACAGAAATGTGGCGGGGCGGGTAGGAGAATTTCGCCCCTGGATCTTGCCCAACATGGCGAGATCCAGATCGCGTTGAGCGGAGCGGGTCAGGTGACTCGCGATCAGCCCGGCACAGAGCCCGATTTGGGGTCCTTGTGAAATTCACCCTCTGCATCCGGCTCGGTGCCAGGTGCAGCGGGGTCGCTGAATTGTGCCCGAAGTCTTGGTGCCAGGACTGAATAGCCTGCAATTCGCGTTATTTTGGGGGCGCTATTCGTAAAGCTAGCACTCTGCCAGCGTGAATCCAGAGCAATTCCCGGCCAGCGGCCGTTCTAACCGCCGGGGCTGGAGTTAGCGCTAAAGAGCCTGGTAGCTGGAGCTGTTTTTAAAATGTGCCACTTACCACACACTCACTCCAGCCACAAAGATGGCTCACAGAAGACCTGCCCCCGAGGACGGGAGTCCCAGTGCGGAGCAGAGGGAGACCCTCTTCCCGAGGGTGGGCCACAGTTCTCAAGCCTGTCCTCCTGAACACCACCTGGGAGGTGCTCACCTCACCAGGAGGATTGAGCTCATGATCGGGTCACTGGTGAAGCCTCTGCCCTGAGAGGGGCAGAGAACCAGGGAAGGCTCAAAGGTCACGGTGGGGATGTCCTCTGGTTGGGGTGAGCTCTGCTGATCCTCTGCTTCCACTGCAGTGGGGCAGCGCTGCTGAGGAGTGCCAACACCCACTGTGCCCCTGATTGAGCTTGGCCATGCCCATCCCCTTGCTGAAAGAGCTGGGGTAAGAGGGTATCCAGGGATGCAGTCTGGGTGGGCTCCCAGATGACCAGATGCCTTCTGAGCATTTAAAGAACACAGGCAGCACTCATCAGAGTGAGCAGCCAGGAGCCTGTAAGAAGCACCAAAGGGATGTGTTTAATAGACAGACTGCAGCACTTGGGCCGGCCTGAGCCAGGCCACCCCAATCCCGAGGGGGGGGGGCACCCCGAATCCATGGACCTGACAAGTTGTTCCCTGCAACTGCCTCCGACCCAGGCAGCCACCCACCCCCAGCAAGCCCGACAATTGTCGAGGGGTTTTCAGTGCTTCTTAGCCTTCCCCTCCCCTTCCGCAGCCACTTGTTAATACTTGCACTCATTTGCACCTGCACGACACCCACCTCAGAGGGGTGGAGCCTCGCGTATGGGTGGAGTTTCCTGTGTCCAAGCTGCTACTGATATTGAAATCTATGCAAATGACGGTTTTGCATGGATCCACCGGCGCGGGCTGCAAACGTCGATATCGTTGCCAGTGAGGGACTCGGATCTTGGCATAGGAACAGGTGTCAGCCGCAAACCTCAATTGTTGGATGACCCATGATTCTTCACCCAAGCACAATTCACGTTTCAGGTGTCGCGAAGCGGAGAATTCAGTCTCAGGGAATCAAAGGTCCTGTCAGGTTTAAAGGTCCTTGACAGGCCTGGGAGATGGTAAGTGTATAAAGTAAGTTGGTAGGATTTGGGGGGTGGCGGTGGAGGTTTGCGGGGCTGGGGGGGGGGGGGGGGGGGAGCTGCCACAGGGAGTCAGGCCTCAGGGTCAGGGGGTAGGGGTTGTTGGGTCAGGGCGGTTTTAAGTGGGGTTGAGAGTCGGCCTGGGAGTGGAGGGGTGGGTGGGGAAATAATCTTTGTGGGAGTGAGGAATCCCGTAGTTTGGGGAGTTCCTTTCGGGTATGTAGTCCCTTGGAGGTAGGGGGAGTCCTGGGGGTGGGGGACGGTAGTGTTCCTAATTGAAGAGACCCCTGGGTGGGCACTCGGGGCACTGGTGGAGCCTGGGAGGGGTGTAGTCTCAGGTATGGGGGGAGCTGGGGGATAGAGCTCTGGGGGTGTTTGGAAGAATGGGTGCGTCCCGGGGGAGTGGGGCGGGGGGGGGGTCGGTGTGGGTCTGCGCAATCGTTACCCAGAAGTTAGAAGAGATTTTAATTGTTTCTGGCTAACTATTGATGTAACGCAGTCAGAGCCATCCAGAGTTTGCGATTTAAGTCACATTTTCGGATGGACCGCAGTGCAGGGAAATTGCCCGGGGGGCAGTTTGCACTTCTGGGCAATTGCAATGCAAACCATAGCTGTGAATCTCCAGTGGGGGGAGGTTCCCTAGTGCGTCCTTTGGGGTAGCCTGCCCTGGAGTTTGGTACCTATGGTCAAATTGGAAACTTCAGGCAAAGTGTCAACCATCAATCAGCTTCTTTCTGTCTCTCTTTACAATCAATACAGTGACAATTGAGGATTGAGACCATCAAACCATTATTTATAGATGCTGAGCACCTCAGGGAAGATCTTGACCTTGGGTGATAGTGAGCTGGCAACTCATTTTACACCTCTTTTAACTTTTATTTCCATTGGAGTCAATCGGGAGATGTACATGTCAGGCCGCCGACGTACGGCGACCTGGATTAAGCTGTTGCGGATGAGTAACGCAGGAATACGGCACTGGGTGTATACATCAGAACAAGTTGGCTGCCGCATCACTAAAGTAGGAACGATCGACGTTGCAAGATCAAACACAGATTGATCGATCACTTTACATAACATTGCCATTTAGTCCGCAAGTGTGAGCTTCACCTCACTTGTCACGTCAGTACTCCAATCTAACTCTAAACTCCCTATCCTCATCATCCTGTACCGATCCCATCAACTCAATGGCAGTTTGAGGAACACCATCTCATCTTTTCGACGGGCTTTTCAAACTCAACAATTTAAGGTCATAAACATTGCTCCCATTTTCCCCCCCAGGTACGTAAGGTAAGGAGTAGGCCATTTGGCCCGTCGAGCTTGTGCTTCCAATCAATAAGACCATGGCTGAACTAGTTGTGGTCTCAACTCCACTTTCCTGTCTGCCTCCCATAACCCTTGATTCCCTTGTCCGTCTCTATAACTCCTCCTTGAATAGATTCAGTGACCCGGCCTCCACTGCTTTCTGTGGAAGAAAATTCCACAGACTTACGACCCTTTGAGAGAAACTATTTCCCCCCAACTCTGTCTCACAAGGATGTCCTCTTACCCTTAAACTGACTCCTCTGCAAGAGAAAACCTCCTCCTTGTATCCACCCTGTTAAGTCACGTCAGGATCTTATATGTTTTAATAAGATCACCTCTTATTCCTATATAAATACTTGTAGTAACTGATCAGTTTGTATATTTCCAGCCAGCTTCCTCTCATACTCTCTCTCTCTTTTTACTTTACTTTTATTCACTCTTTGCTGTCCAATATTCTGACCCACCACTAACTTTCACACATTCGTACCATGTTCCTTTTAATTTGATATTATTCCTAACTTCCGTATTTAGGCATGCATGATACATCCTTCTCAAATAGTCTTTGGGGGCCGATTTTCCAGTCCTCCCTGCTGAAAGCATCTTCCGGTCCCTATGAAGGTAACCCCTTCCACCGCCCCCCCGCCCCCCCGCCCCCCCGCCCCCTCCCGCCCCACCGGCCCCACCCCTGCACACCCTCCCGCAGCGAGTTCCCTGTCGCTGGGATGGGCGAGAACGGTAGCACAGTGGTTAGCACAATTGTTTCACAGCTCCAGTGTCCCAGGTTCGATTCCCGGCTGGGTCACTGTCTGTGCGGAGTCTGCACATCCTCCCCGTGTGTGCGTGGGTTTCCTCCCACAGTCCAAAGATGTGCAGGTTAGGTGGATTGCCATGATAAATTGCCCTTAGTGTCCAAAATTGCCCTTAGTGTTGGGTGGGGTTACTGGGTTAAGGGGATAGGGTGGAGGTGTGGGCTTGGGTGGGGTGCTTTTTCAGAGGGCCGGTGCAGACTCAATGGACCGAATGGCCTCCTTCTGCACTGTAAATTCTATGATTCTATGAGCTACGCAAAAGGCCGGAGACATCGCAGGACCTGAATATCCCATTGGTAGCTAAAGACGAATCTCCTTCTCCACCGAGAAACATGTCGCAGTTGGTGCGGTGGGGGGGTTCTTGGCCTTTATTTCTTACTGGGATAAATATTTCCAGAGAATTGTTCAATATTTCCTTAAAAGTGCCACTGCATTGCTACAGTGCCACAGCCCTATCTTTCAACCTAGAGTCCCAGTTCACTTTAGCCAGCATTGCCTTCATACCCTTATGATTGCCTTTATTTAGGTTTAAAACACTAGTCTTAGATGCACACTTCTCACCTTCAAACTGAACGTGGAATTCTGTTATGTGCAGATCGCTGTCACCTAGAAACCCCTTTACCATGAGGTTAGCGATTATGTCTCATTGCACATTAATAGGTCTGGAATATCCTGGCCCATGGTTGGCGCTACATCACATACCACTAATAAATTGCCCCAAATGTACTCTATGAAGTCATTTCCCAGGCTGTCTCTGCCAATCTGATTCGCCCAAACTACATTTAGATTAAAGTCACCTGTGATGATCACAATACCTTTCTTACACAACCCATTTATTTTTCTGTATGCTCTATCCGACACTGTAACTACTTTTGGGAGCCCCGTTAAATACTCCTGCAAGTGACCTCCACCTTTTCCACTTATCTGTACAGAAATTGATTCCTACAGATTTTTAATCAGCAATAATTGAGATAAGGCGGGAAAGTGGAGTTGAGGATTATCGTATAAGATCAGTTATTAGCTTACCGGGTAGGGGCAGCACGGTGGTGCAGTGGTTAGCACTGCTGCCTCATGGCGCTGAGGCCCCAGGTTCGATCCCGGCTCTGGGTCACTGTCCGTGTGGAGTTTGCACATTCTCCCCGTGTCTGCGTGGGTTTCGCCCCCACAACCCAAAGATGTGCAGGGCAGGTGGATTGAACACGCTAAATTGTCCCTTAATTGGAAAAAATGAATTGGGTACTTTAAATTTATTTTTTAAAATGATCTCATGGGGTAGCACCTTGAGGGTGGCGAGCGTCGATTATGTATCAGGGTGGCTTTTAAAAGTGGCGCCCCGACCCGAGAGTGGGTATCTAATGCACAGCCGCTGACTCTCTAACGGCCACTGCCATTTAACGTTCGCCTGAGCGTTGATTGGCAGTGGGCGGGACCTCCGCCCGTGAGAGTTGTCGGTCAGTCTGATTGGCGGACTGTTCTTCAACCCGACCAGGCACCGCAATGCTCTGCCTGGGACGAAGGCCCGGGACCTTTTGAAAAGGTAAGTCTTGGGGGTCCAGGGGTTCGGGAGGATAGGGGGTGCCCAGAGAAGAGAGAGGTTGGAGGTCGGGAGCTCGGCGATCGCAGTGTCGGGGAGTAGGCCAGAGGTCTACACGAGCCCAGGTGAGTGCATTGCAGGGAGAGAGGGTTATGCCCGGGCACTGCTTGACTGGGTAGTGTCGGGGGGGGGTTGTGTTGGGGGGAGGTGGGTTGGCAGGGGCCTGCGTGGGGTGGGTGGTTGTATGGGGGGGGGGGGTAGGGGCGTGCTGTGTGGTGTGGGGTTTGCATGGGGGTGGGTGTTGCAGGGGGGGGGGGTCAGGTTTTTACTTGTATGTATCGGGGTGACTTTTAAAAGTGGCACCCCGACCTTTGGGGAAACAAAGTTGCTGGTGGGGTGGGCTCAGAGTCACTTCGTGGGATCCGTCTCCTGAATTTATCTTCAGTGTTCTTCACGATACGTTGGAGAAAGTCGCTGTTGGGGTCGGTGGTTTCAATGACCCTTTGCCGCCCATAATAGCACACATGATAATGATGAACGTCACTTGAGTATGAATCAAACTTGAATTCAGGCTCACGTTTGGTGTTGGAGAACATGTTGAGGAAGCTTGTGTTACTTTGGTGCCCTCCATTTAATGGTGGCTGAGGGCCGTCTGCCCCTGAGTGGGGCAGCCCTGCTTCCCGCTAAACCAATATTGGCATCAGACCAGTAGCCAGAGTATAATTGCACCCTTACATAATGCGCAATATTCTATTGGAAATGCGCGCGGGTTCATAGAATCATAGAAGGAGGCCATTCGGCCCATTGAGTCTGCACCGGCTCTTTGAAAGAGCGCCCTACCCAAAGTCAACACCTCCACCCTATCCCCGTAACCCAGTAACCCGACCCAACACTAAGGGCAATTTTGGACACTAAGGGCAATTTTAGCATGACCAATCCACCTAACCTGCACATCTTTGGACTGTGGGAGGAAACCGGAGCACCCGGAGGAAACCCACGCAGACACGGGGAGAACGCGCAGACTCTGCACAGACACTGACCCAAGCCGGGAATCGATCCTGGGACCCTGAAGCTGTGAAGCAATTGTGCTAACCACTGTGCTACCGCGCTGCCCCTCCATTCCCGCACGATTACATTGTTATCCATGGAATTCTCTGGTCGTTGCGATTCACTTTTCCCGCTGGCAGCTCGCGGGTTTCCCGGCAGTGTGGGGTGGTTACAATGGGAAGTCCCATTGACAGGCGGCGGGATGATGCGAACGGAGTGCCGTCGAGAAACAGGAACCGGAGCATCACGATTTCTTAACTTCTTGATGTGTTGGGTGTTCTGGATCACATACAGGTCACCAACACTTGAAATAGTGCAACACTATTTTATTTAATCATTAACTGTTTAAACATACTTAGACTGTTGGTTACTACAATACTAGCTTTAACTAAAGACCTCTGCCTTGCCCTAACCAGCCGGTGCACTCAGCACATGGTGAATGTCTGTGTTGCAGGCTGTGAGCTCTGTCCTCCTAGCTAGCTGCAACTCGAATGAGCGGGAACTCTGATGCCCCCTGTCTTTATAGTGCGTGTGCTCTCACTGGTGACTGGCTGCGGTGTTGTGTGTGTTGATTGGTCCCACTGTGTGTCCATCAGTGTGTGTGTCTGCACCATGAAATACTGGTGTATATTATGACACTTCTGTGAAAGCTCAGAAAATGTGTACGCAGAGTCATTTGTTCTTTTCACCGTTGGTTAGTCTGCCACTTCACAGAACACCGCCTGGATTTCCAGCTCTGCTTCATGCTAAAAAACGTTTCCGCAAGTTCAACATCCCATTTATTTTTGTTTGATTTTTGAAGCAAAACATAGGCATGACAGGGATAACGCGGGTCAGTGTGGAGTGACAGCAGGAATGTATGCGGTGACCTTTGGTGCAGCGGCTTCTTGTCATCTACATCTTCAGTCAACTCAAGTCTCACGTTTTCGCACGGATATGCGGATATGATGCATTGGAAGTTTTCAAGTAAAGGTGTCGTGGGCCTGTGTTTCGACGGCTGTCTTTGCTGTGATAATGCCTTTCCTTTTGTCACGATATTCTGGTTCGACTGAGCTGTGAATACTGCGAGATTCACCCCGAGGTTTCCAATTGCAATAATGGTTGGAAACTGCCGGGCAGTTTGCACACAAGTAGAAATGATGGAATGGCAGTGCCACCTACTGTTGCACCTTCATAACAACTTGCACAAGGGAATCTAGTTCAGGCGAAGGCCCCGAGGCTGTCAACGACATTACGCACTGAGAACCTAAAATATGTAGGGCGTGAGACTCTCCCGTAACGAGTAGTGACATAAACCTTTGTATCAATCAACTTCTTGAAAGATCAATAATGTTTAAATCTAAGGGATTCCTTGCTTTATTTCAAATATGTATTTTTAAGTTGACCTATTGGAAATTGTCAAGATTGTGGGCGGGATTTTCTGCCCACCCTCCGCCGTGGCAGGATTTCCGGCGGCTCGGCTCGCCGGCGGGATCTTCCAGTGCCACCGGTGTCAACCGCATTTTGCATGGCTCACCTGCCTCGCCGTCGGGGAACCTGCCACGGGAGGGTGGCTTTTGGCCGGACTGGAAGATCCCGTCCTATCATGGGAATTGGCAAAATAAATCAAAGCAAACTCCACACGGACAGTGACCCGGGGCCGGGATTGAACCCGGAGCCTCGGCGCCGTGAGGCAGCAGTGCTAACCACTGCACCACCGTGATAGCCTTTTTAATCAAAATACCAGGGGACACAATTTCTTTCTGCAAAACAATTGCAGAAGGCTTCATTGTCCAACGTGACACTTGACTCAGTCCAAAAATATAATAAATGCCCCTCACAAATTCTACCTGAGTTTATTAAATTGAATAGACTTGTTGGAGTGATGGTCCCTGGCCTGTAATCAGATGATTAAACCGTTTCCACATCACTCTTGGTGGTTTACGCTGCCATCAGATGTGATCCCCGCATGAGAGGATCTCACTGATGTCAGCTACAATTTATTAAACCTTTTCTTTTCCATTCACTTCGTGGCAACCAATTCTGTTTCTGTGGTTCCTATTTTAATGTCCTCGGCCCTTAACCCACAGAGATGGCGATGAGGACAAACGTTTTCTCTCTCAGGGTAATTGGTCTGTGGGATTCTCTGCCTCGGGAAGCAGTGGAGATCGGGGTCATTGAATTTATTCAAGGCAGGGTTGGGCACCTTTCAGACAGAGTTGCGGAGGGGCCGAGGGCAACATAGAGTTCAGACTACGGGCAGGTCAGCCTCGATCGTACTGAATGGCAGATCAGGCCTGAAGGTTCTGAATGGCCCCTTCCCGCTTCTCCCTCCTGTGCTCGCATTCCCCCAAGTAGAATTGGAGGAGTGGAGCGTTAGTTAACAAAGAACAAAGAAAACGTACAGCACAGGAACAGGCCCTTCGACCTTCCAAGCCTGTGCCGACTGTGCTGCCCGTCTAACCTAAAACCTTCTACACTTTTGGGGTCTAACCCTAACTCTATTCCCATCCTATTCATGTATTTTTCAAGGTGCCTCTTAAATGTCACAATCGTACCTGCTTCCACCACCACTTTCAGCAGCGAGTTCCAGGCACCCACCACCCTCTGGGGCGGGCGGGATCGGGGGGGGGGGGGGGGGGGGGGGGGGGGTGGGTGGGCGAGCCATATCCCGCCCCCTACTGACTGACTCTAACTTTAAATTCAGGTGGCAAGGACAGTCATTCCTAACTGGCAAAGTCTACTGTAACTAGGAGATCAGGGGCGGGATCCTCGATCCCCCCGCCGGGCCGGAGAATCGCCGGGGGCGCGGCGTGAATCCCGCCCCCGCCGGGGTTGGAGAATCGCCGGGGGCGCAGCGTGAATCCCGCCCCCGCCGGGTCGGAGAATCGCCGGGGGCGCAGCGGAATCCCGCCCCCCAGCCGGGTCGGAGAATCGCCGGGGGGCGCAGCGTGAATCCGCCCCCGCCGGGCCGGGAATCGCCGGGGGCGCAGCGTGAATCCCGCCCCCGCCGGGCCGGGGAATCGCCGGGGGCGCAGCGTGAATCCCGCCCCGGCCGGGCCGGGGAATCGCCGGGGGCGCTGGCGTGAATCCCGCCCCCGCCGGGCCGCCGAATTCTCCTCAGCGCCGGGGATTTGGCGGGGGCGGGATTCGCGGCGGTCAGCGGCCGCTGGCAGCGGCCCCCCCCCCCCCCCCCCCCGCCCCCCCGCCGATTCTCCGGCCCGCAATGGCCCGAGTGGCTGCCCGTTTTCGCATGTCCCACCGGCGTCTGTTACGATAGCGGGACCTGGCTCTACGGGCAGCCTCCGGAGTCCTCGGAGGGGTGGGGGGGGGGAGGAGGGGCGGGGGAATCTGGCCCCGGGGCGTGCCCCCATGGAGCCCAATGGGCCTGTGCCGTGGGGGCACTCTATCCCTCCGTGCCGGGCCGGTGTAACGGTCCGCGATGGCCGGCGCGGGATGAACCCGCCCCTGCGCATGCGCTGGAATGACGCCAGCACACGCTGGCGCTCCCGCTGGCGCTCCCACGCATACGCCAACTCGCGGTGGCTGGTGGAGGCCCTTCCGCGCCGGCCTAGCCCCTGAAGTTGCGGAGGATTCCACACCTTCGGGACGGCCCGATGTCGGGGTAGTTTACGCCACTTCCGTCCCGCCGGAGTTGCCCGCCCGCCAGTTTCCGAAGAATCCCGCCCCAGGTTCACATCTAACACGGGCCCAATCCTTTGTTTTAACTGGAGGCCTGGGGGTGTTGGTCACAGTGATGGCTTCCCAGTCACCACCAGGCTGCTGAGCTGCATCCAGGACGAAGAAGATAAGTTTCCTCCATGGTTTTTGAACATTCCTCCTCAGGTGCAGCACAAGGTAACCCCGAACCTCGCTTAACTGGAGTTCTCCATAAGCCACTCGCACCATTTAACTGACTCCTGGTTCATTCCGGCCCGGTTCCCAGCCGTGACTTCCTGCCGTCTGGTTTGGTCTTCCTTCATGCCGGCCTGGCAGTGACTCCCAGCGGATTTGAAGCAACCAATTAGTTCGAAAGCACGTCCTGGAATGCCACAAGAACGGGCAGCACGGTAGCTTTGTGGATAGCACAATTGCTCACAGCTCCAGGGTCCCAGGTTCGATTCCGGCTTGGGTCACAGTCTGTGCGGAGTCTGCACATCCTCCCCGTGTGTGCGTGGGTTTCCTCCGGGTGCTCCAGTTTCCCTCCCAGTCCTAAGATGTGCAGGTTAGGTGGATTGGGCCGTGATAAATTGCCCTTAGTGTCCAAAAACTGTCCTTAGTGTTGGGTGGGGTTACTAAGTTATGGGGATAGGGTGGAGGGTGTGGACTTGGGTAAGGTGCTCTTCCCAAGAGCCGGTGCAGACTCGATGGGCCGAATAGCCTCCTTCTACACTGTAAATTCTATGATAATCTATGATAAGGAAAATCCCAGTGGTTTGGAGGAGCTTTTTGAAGTAAAGGTCACCTTTTAACTTCAAAGCTTCTTAACCTTACACAAGCCATGTCCCATAACCCCAAAATATGGGGCGGGATTCTCCGAGCCCCACGCCGCCCCGACGCCGGCGCGCGAATCTCTGAGGTGCGGAGAATCCGCCGCCATTTCCACTGGCGCGTTTGGCAACGGCGCCGGTCCGGCGGGCCGCGGTACGAGGCCGGGCCGCCGATTCTCCGGCCCGGATGGTCCGAGCGGCTGCGCGGAAAAAAGCAGAGTTCCCGCCGGCGCCGTCCACACCTGGTCGCTGCCGGAAGGAACTCTGCGCGAAGGGTCGGGGGTGGCCTGAGGGTTGGGGGGGGGGGGGGAGGGGGGGCTCCGTCCCCGGCGGGGGCCTCTGATGGGGTCTGGCCCACGATTGTGGCCCACCTATCAGCGGGCCGGCCTCCCCCCCCCCCCCCCCCCCCCCCGGCCTACTTTGTTGCGCGTCCGGCCCCAGAATCCCTGCGCCATGTTGCATCGGGGGCCGGCGTGTTCCGTGAAGCCACCGCGCATGCTTGGGTTTGGCGCGTCGCCACTGCGCATGCGCTGGCTGCGTTGCCCCCAGTGCGTGCCAGGAAGTGAGGCTGGAGCGGCGTGAACCGCTCCAGCGCCATGCTGGCCCCCTGTGGGGGACAGAATCGCTACTGCCCGCGCCCGTTTCGCACCGTTGTGAAACGCGACGGGCGTTCACGAAGGCGCGGACACTCTGTCCCGCGATCGGAGAATCGCGCCCGCCGATGTTCTGACAGAACCCTTTATCATTTTGCATTTGAATGATTCGTTGACTCCCCGGGGTGCCTATTCCATTGCTCACCCACGCCACTTTAAATAAGCTTGTAGGCTGCCCCGTTGCCAGAGTGGCTGTGAATCTTCCAGCACTCTCTGGATGCAAGATGTGGTTCCTGACATCCACGTTGGAGAGAGGCCCGCCATGACCAGGCAGAATTTATTCCTATTGGTTGAGAAAAAGAAAGGCTTCCATTAATGTAGCACTCCTCAACTGGACGTCTCAAAAAGCTCCATCCATGTTATCTCGGAGAATAAAGGGCTCGCAACAACATGGAAAAAAAGTATTCAGCGACAAAATAACTAAAGCATTATTACTCATGGGTAATTAACAGTTGTCTCAGCTGTACAGATCCATAAGCAGCACTGCCTGTCTCCCGAACATGAAACTGTGCACCCAGATGTGGAAATGAGTGACCAGCGACATTAACAAGGTGAATTATTTATAAAGAAAAGAATGAATCAGCACCTATTGCGAATCAAGCAAAAGTAAGTGATTTTATTTCACTAAAATGTTATTTCTTCACTGATCCGACCCAGTAACCCAATCCTCTTGGTGAATAATTTCTCTGACAGCCCAGCGGTGCAGACCTGTTTTTCTGTCGATGCTGACATTTCTGAGGGGTATGTGGTTTATTCATGAAACTGCCAGCTATCAGCACAGGTATGTTCACAGCAGAATGGGTGAAGCAGACCTCGGATAAACAGTTGCAAAATCCTACCTGTGTAGGTCATCTACCTTGGGCCAAAGAACGAGAAATCGGACTTTTTATTAAGTGTGGAATTGTGGAAGGGCAGAGAGATTTCGGGCTCCAGGTAGGGTTAACACTAAAAGCCAAATGGGCAGCTGCAAAACAGTGGTCTTTAGTTCAAGGGGGCTGATTACCAAGAGGTGAAAGTTTGGGGTTTCATGGTCGGACAGGGGTTAGCATTGTTGCTTCACAGCTCCAGGGTCCCAGGTTCAATTCCCGGCTTGGATCACTGTCTGTGCAGAGATTGCACGTTCTCCCCGTGTCTGCGTGGGTGCTCCACTATCAGCCCAAGCCTGTTGTCCAGGGCTTGTTGCACATGGGCATGGACTGCTCCTGTTTCTGAGGAGTCTCGGATGATGTTGAACAATATACAATCATCAGGGAACACCCCACTTCTGACATTATGATGGAGGGATGTTCCTCCATTGATGAAGCAGCTGAAGATAGTTGGCCGAGGATAATACCCTGAGGATCTCCTGCAGTGATGTCCTGGAACTGAGATGATTGACATCCAACATCCACAACCATCTTTCTTTCTGTCAGGTATGACTCCAATGGAAATATTTCTTCCTGGTCTCACTTTCTTCAGTTTTGCTTGGGTTCCTTGATGACACACTCAGTCAAATGCTGCCTTGATGTCCAGGGCAGTCACTCTCACCTCTTGAGTTGAGCTCCTATGGCTGTAATGAGGTCAGGAGCTGAGTTGCCCTGGAGGAACTCAAACTGAGCATCAGTAAGCAGGTTATTGCCGAGCAAATGCCTCTTGGTGGCACTGTTAACGACACGTCCCATCACTTTACTGATAATCAAGAGTTGACTAATGGGGCATATTAGATTTTGTCCTGTTTCTTGTGGACATGTCAGGGCAGTTTTCTACGTTGTTGGGTCGACGCTAGTCTTGTAGCTGTACTCAAACAGCTTGGTTAAGGGCCCAGCTTGTTCTGGAATACAAGTCATCAGTGTGTGACACAGGGAGTCTTGCAGTTTGTGCAGTCTTCATGTTCCTGCTGCCCCACCCATCTGGGTGATAGAGCTTAGAGGCAGCACGGTAGCCTTGTGGATAGCACAATTGCTTCACAGCTCCAGGGTCCCAGGTTCGATTCCGGCTTGGGTCACTGTCTGTGCGGAGTCTGCACATCCTCCCCGTGTGTGCGTGGGTTTCCTCCGGGTGCTCCGGTTTCCTCCCACAGTCCAAAGATGTGCAGGTTAGGTGGATTGGTCGTGATAAATTGCCCTTAGTGTCCAAAATTGCCCTTAGTGTTGGGTGAGGTTACTGGGTTATGGGGATAGAATGGAGGTGTTGACCTTGGGTGGGGTGCTCTTTCCAAGAGCCGGTGCAGACTCGATGGGCCGAATGGCCTCCTTCTACACTGTAAATTCTATGTAAATTCTATGTTACCGTTGAAGTAGCCTTGGAAAATTCCTGCAATGCCTCAGTATCTGAGGAGTTGTGAATGGTACTGAACACCATGCAGTCATCGGTGAGCATTCCCACTTTGAAGAAGAGAAGGTCATTGATGAAACATCAGAAGACAGTTGGACCTAGGGAAAGCATTCTCTCCGATTCCCTTCAATTTTACCAGGACTCCTTGATGCCACACTCAGTCAGCCTTGATGTCCAAGGGCAGTCACTCTCATCTCACCCCTGGAATTGAGTTATTTTATTCCCCTTCAGGAGAGGCTGAGATCTGGAGCTGAGCGGACCTGACAGAACCCAAATGAAGCATCGGTGAGTAGATTATTGCTGTGTAAGTGCCAGTTACACAGCACTGTCAATACCACCTTCCATCACTTTGCTGATGATTGAGAGTAAACTGATGGGCTGGTAATTGGCCGAATTGGATTTGTGATCAGGACACACTTGGGCAATTTTTCACTTGTGCAAGTAAAATGCTTATGCTGAAAGTATTCAGACATCGCAGTGAATAGCACGGTGTTCTTTCATTTATGAAACCTGTCCGTAATTCCAGCTCCGATATATGTGCTGGAACTCACTGTTTTCTGATGCGTAGATTAACTCTCGCTGGTGAGGTTAAAGTTCGCCTGGGGAGGTTGAATTATCTGCAACAGGATTTCAGTTTCAAAATATTTAGGTAGGGCAGCATGGTGGCGCAGCGGTTAGCACTGCAACCTCATGGCGCCGGAGGTCCCAGGTTCGATCCCGGCTCTGGGTCACTGTCCGTGTGGAGTTTGCACATTCTCCCTGTGTTTGCGTGGGTTTCGCCCCCGCAACCCAAAGATGTGCAGGTTAGGTGGATTGGCCACGCTAAATTGGAATAAATGAATTGGATACTCCCCCAAAAATTTCTAAAAAGGAAAACAAAGAAATATTTAGGTAGGAGGATATGCTTCATCAGTGCATCAGACATATCACCAGTTGAACAATTTGGCTGATGTGGTCTCGTCATGGCTGGCCATCATCTGGGAATGGGTAACAGTAGCCTTAGAACTGGAAAACCTCGGGGAGGTAACTGTGACCTCCAGAAGCAAATAAAGTGGACAGGAGTGCTTTGCAAAAACAGTGCATGGTGAATACAACTCAACTTTGATTAGGATCAACAGGCGTTTCCTAGCTACTGACTAATATAATCGGCATAATCTGGAGCAATTAAACGGAAGGCTTCTTCTGATTCATCAAAGCCCTTGGGCCATCCTATAGCAGAAGCGGTAGATGTTTCGTGAGCTGGCATTTTAATTCGCACTTATCTCGAATAATTTTATTTGCGCATCATTCATTAAGAAAAACAAAACGCAGAACCCTTCATGAGGCCCATTTAAGGATCTGCTGTGCTCACACTTAGGGTTGGGGGCAGGGTCAAGGGATTTGCCGATTCGGGGGAACCACAGATTGGAGCCAGGGAAGTGGGACGGAAACTTTCGGAAATGGGAGGAGAAGGGGATTAAGACACTAAAAGATTTGTTTCTCGAGGGTCAGTTCGCAGGGTTGAAGAAGGTTGGGAGTGAAGCTGGAGCAGGGGGAAATGATTAGATACATGCAGGTTCGAGATTTTGCCAGGAAGGAGATACAGAGCTTCCCGGTGGAGCCGGCCTCCACATTGCTGGAGAAGGTGCTGACAACAGGGGGACTAGAGAAAGGGGTAGTGTCGGCGGTTTACGGAGCTATTTTGGAAGAGGAGAAAGCACCACTGGAAGGGATCAAAGCAAAGTGGGAGGAAGAGTGGGGAGAGGGTATGGAGGAGGGCTTCTGGTGTGAGGTGCTCCGGAGAGGGAACGCCTCCGCCTCGATGGCGAGGTTGGGGCTGATACAGCTGAAGGTGGTATGCAGAGCACACCTCACTAGGGCGAGGATGAGCCGGCTCTTTGAGGGCGTAGAAGATGTATGAGAACATTGCGGCGGGGGGGGGGGGGGGGGGGGGGTGGGGGGGGTGGGGGGGGGGGGCATGAATCACATTCCATATGTTTTGGTCCTGTCCAAAGCTGGAGGATTACTGGAAGGAGGTTTTTAGGGTAATCTCTAAAGTGGTGCACGTGAAACTGGACCTGGACCCCCGGGAGGCCATATTCGAGGTGTCGGACCAGCCAGGGTTGGAAACGGGTGCGGAGACAGATGTAGCCTTCGCCTCGTTGATCGCCCGAAGGTAGATCCCTGATGGGATGGAGAGCAACCTCTCCACCCCGTGCCCTGGCGTGGCGGGGGGACCTGCTGGAATTCTTGACTCTTGAGAAGGTTAAGTTTGAACTGAGGGGAAGGATGGAGGGGTTCTACAATTTATGGGCATTATTCATTATGCACTTTCAAGAACTGGATAACATTGAACATTAAGGGGGTTGGGGGCTGGGAGGGCTGGGGGGAGGGGGACTGTGTGTGTTCATGGTGATTATGGGTGATCCCTAATTCCTTTTTGTTATTTGTTTATGTGAACATGCGGGCTGCTGGTTGGGGGTTTGGTGGGAGGGTGGGATCGTTGTTATTGATATGGGGATTGACATTCCATTCATTACTGATTATTGTTTATTGTTGGTGGGTGTAAATTTGGGAGAAAATGTGAAAAAGGAGGAGAATTTAAATATTTCTTTAAAAGACGGATCTGCTGTGATGACCCAAAATGTGAAAGGTCCAACACGGTATTGGAGCAATATCCCGAGTGGCTTTCGCCAGCGGTGATCAATTGAACAGAACAAGGAAGGTGAGCGAACGGTTAATTATTCCCAAAGAGCTGACCGACCTTGCATTCATGCCGCTTAACCCCGAGCTGAATGAAAGATGGGAAATCGCGCAAAACAACTGACCACAGTGTGAACTGCCCTAAAATAATAAAGTATTTTCAGAATTGCGATGGCACATTCTGATAACCGAAAGGAAAAGGAAAGTCTGGAAATTAAATAATTCCTTTCATCGGGGCCTCCCGAAGCACTTTACAGACGATGAGGTATTTTCGAATTTAGGCGTCGATGGAATTTAGGGAAATGCAGCAGCGAATGTGCATGGGGTAAGTTCCCATAAAGACCAACGTCATCATTTCTTTTTTGACAATTCGTTTTATATTACATATTTTTAGTTCAAACGTTAAGTCGCAGGTGTTGTACCCGCGAGTAGTATTTTACAAAAGGTAGTCAGGGTGCGGTTCTAATTTATAAAAGAGGGAGAAAAAAAGAAAATTAAACAAGTTCACCAGAGTGCGAGCTGTACATATTTACAGTTGCCTGCTTGGTCTCTCGTTGGTGGCTGTGGGCCTAGTTCGGCCGGTCAGCCTCTGCTGCATTGCCTGTTGTTGGCCCTGACTTATGCTTCTCCATTTGTTGTCTGGTCTTTTTGCCCTTAGGTGTATCCCCCTACCTCTGTGCCCCTTGCATCCCGCAGACTTCTTAGACCATAAGACCAAGATGTGGAGATGCCGGCGTTGGGACAGGGGTGAGCACAGTAAGAAGTCTTACAACACCAGGTTAAAGTCCACCAGGTTTGTTTCGAATCACTAGCTTTTGGAGCACTGCTCCTTCCTCAGGTGAATGAAGAGGTGGGTTCCAGAAACACATATATATGGACAGAGTCAAAGATGCAAGACGATACTTTGAATGCGAGTCTTTGGAGATAATTAAGTCTTTACAGGTCCAAACGGAACAACTGGAGAGAGGGATAATCACAGGTTAAAGAGGTGTGAATTGTCTCAAGCCAGGACAATTGGTTGGATTTTGCAAGCCCAGGCCAGATGGTGGGGGGTGAATGTAATGCAACATGAATCCAACGTCCCGGTTGAGGCCGTACTCATGTGTGTGGAACTTGGCAACAAGCTTCTGCTCGGCGATTCTGCGTTGCCGCGCGTCCTGAAGGCTGCCTTGGAGAACGCTTACCCGAAGATCTGAGGTTGAATGCCCTTGACTGCTGAAGTGCTCCCTGACTGGAAGAGAACATTCCTGCCTGGTGATTGTCGCGCGATGTCCGTTCATTCGTTGTCACAGCGTCTGCATGGTCTCGCCAATGTACCACGCTTCGGGACATCCTTTCCTGCAGCGTATGAGGTAGACAACGTTGGCCGAGTCGCACAAGTATGTACCACTGGTGGATGGTGTTCTCATGTGTAATGGTGGTACCCATGTCGATGATCTGGCACGTCTTGGAGAGATTGCTATGGCAGGGTTGTGTGGTGTCGTGGTCGCTGTTCTGAAGGCTGGGTGGTTTGCTGCAAACAATGGTTTGTTTGAGGTTGCGCAGTTGTTTGAAGGCAAGTAGTGGGGGTGTGGGGATGACCTTGGCGAGATGTTCATCTTCATCGATGACGTGTTGAAGGCTGCGAAGAAGATGTTGTAGTTTCTCCGCTCTGGGGAAGTACTGGACGACGAAGGGTACTCTGTCGGTTGTGTCCCGTGTTTGTCTTCTGAGGAGGTCGGTGCGGTTTTTTGCTGTGGCAGGTTGGAACTGTCGTTCGATGAGTCGATGAGACATAGGAGCAGAATTAGGCCACTCGGCCGAACGAGTCTGCTCCGCCATTCAGTCATGGCTGATATTTTTCTCCTGCTTCACCCCATAACCCTGATGCCCTTATTAATCAAGGACTTATCTACCTCTGCCTTAAAGACACTCAGTGATTTGGCCTCCACAGCCTTCTGTGGCAAAGAGTTCCACAGGTTCACCACCCTCTGGCTGAAGAATTCTTGTGGGATATTACTCCCCCCTCCCTCTCCGCTGCCCCCCTTCCCTTCCCTTTGCGAACCATGGCTCACCTGTTTCTCCTGAAGACTGCCACTTTCAGGCTTGGCTCCACCCTCATCCCCACAACCTTGGACACCGCCTCAAAGAAGGCTGTACAGAACCCGACAAGTCTGGGGCATGCCCAGAACATGTGGGCATGGTTGACCTCCACCTCCGGGAAGAACCTGCTCATTCGGGTTCTGGACTTTCAGCTTTTTTAGCCTTGTACATGTGGAGGTGGAGTTTGCCCTGTTCAGTGCTTCACTCCAGAGTTCCCACCCTATTTCTATCTTTAGTTCTTCCTCCTATTTACCCCGTATCTCAGCCAGCAGGGAATGTGCCTCCTCTAACAGCCGGCCATACGGGTTCCCTCAGTTCCGCCTACCCAAGTCGCCCGCGACAAAAATTCCTCTATCATTGAGTGTCTCGGCATCCGTGTCTATGTTGTCGTCTCCTTCAGGAGGAAGTTCTTGATTTGTAAATGTCGTAGTTGCAACCTCCCCGTCAACTCTAACGTCGCTAGTTTGCCGTCCGTCTGGAAGTCCCTAACCATCAGTGTCACCCCGTCCTGTCTCCACCTCTTAAAGGTGCCGTCCACTGTAGCTGGCGTGAGCCTGTGATTGTTGCAGATGGGGGCCATGGTGGACATTTCGCTCAGGCCGAAGTGTTGCCTTAGCTGGTTCCTTGACCAGAGCGTGGCTATTACAACTGGGCTTGTAGAGTTCTTGGCTGGTGGGGATGGGAGTGTTGCATGGGTCCGGAGGGACGCTTCTACGCATAACTCTCCTTATTCTTACCCATTCTATTTCCGGCACCCTTACCCATCCCCATACTCTTTCCACTGTGATTGCCCGGTGGTAACATTGCAGGTTTGGGAGGACAAGGCCTTCCATGCTTCTCTTACTCTGTAACTTTTTTGGGATCCTTGGATTCATCCACCCCAATCCACCTCCCCCCCCCCCCCCCACACACACACACACACCTCCACCACCACCCACACACACACACACAATGCCATGATCATTTTATCTGTTGTGTAAAAAAAGGCCTTGGGGATGCAGATTGGTGTGGAAGCTGGGCAGTACGTTCATCTTGATTATCTGCCTCCTCCCTGCCAGGGAGAGTGGGAGTGTGTTCCACCTCTGACCCTTCTTTACCTCTTGCACCAGACCAGTTCAGTTCCATTTATGGATCCGTGACCAGTTGTGGGAAATTTGGATCCCCAGGTAGCGGAATTTGTTTTGGGTTTGTTTAAAAAGCAGTCCTTCCAGCCCTGCCCCTTCCCCTTGCGGGTTCACGAGGAAGATTTCACTTTTGCACAGGTTGAGTTTGTAGCGCGAGAAGGTTCCAAACTCCTTCAGAAGCTTCATGATCCCTTCCATGCTGCTCTGGGGGTCCGAGACATTGAGGAGCAGGTCATCCACATAGAGTGAGACTCTCTGCTCACTGCCCCTCTCTGGATCCCCTTCCAATTTTTCACCATTCTGAGGGCAATCGCCAGTGCTTCGATCACCAGGGCAAATAGGCGCCGGGCCAGCGGGCATCTCTGCCTTGTGCCCCTGTGCAGTTGGAAGTATTTAGAGCTCGTGTTATTGGAGCGCTGATCAGGAGTTTCACCCAGGCGGTGAAGCCTGCTTCGAGACCAAACTGCTCCAGCAACTCTATGAGGTACTTCCATTTGACTCTGTCGAAGGCCTTTTCTGCGTCCAGGGAGATGATCACCTCTGGCCTCAATCAGTCGGGCAGTTTGGCTTTCTTGGGTATCAGTGAGATTGAGGCTTGTGCCGCCGTTGGTGGCAGGGTCCCCTTTGCTAGCGAGTCGGTGAACATCTCCCACACGTGCGGGGCCAAAGCTGGTGCGAATTGTTTGTAGAAGTCCATCACGAATACGTCTGGTCCCGGGGCCTTCCTCGGCTGCATGGAGTTAATGCCCTCCATGACTTGAATGGTGCTTCCAGCCCCCATTTTCTATCCTCCCTCATGACTGGCTTGTCCAATTCACCGAGGAACTGATTCATCCTCGAGTCACCTTTGCGGGTCTCGGAGGTGTACAGTCCCCGGTCGAAGTAATCAAATGCTTTGTTGACCTTGCCTGACCCAGCACAGGGTCCTGGTACCGGTGCATTTTTACAGTTAACGCCCTCAGCTGCTCTCCGGCCTAGGGTTTCACCCAGAGCAACCTGTGGGCTCTGTCTATTTTGGCCGGGTTGGGGAAGCTGTCCCCTCCCATCAGGTTTCCCAACATCTGGGCCACATGTTCCCTCTGTAATTGGAGGGAATCAAGGGAATTAACAACCATTTAGCCAAAGATCTATTTTCGGGAAATTGGGACCGAGCATGCTCGAAGGCCCGAGTGGCCAACTCCTCCTCCTAATTTGTACGTACACTCGTAGAAATTGCTCGAGTCCATAATTAAAGAGAGTGACTGCACACCTTGAAAATTTTGGATTGATCATAGAATTTACCGTGCAAAGGAGGTCATTCGGCCCATTACGTCCACACCGGCCCTTGGAAAGAGCACCCCACCCAAGCCAACACCTCCACCCTATCCCCGTAACCCAGTAACCCCACCCAAACCTTTTGGACACTAAGGGCAATTTAGTGTGGCCAATCCACCTAACCTGCACATCTTTGGACTGTGGGAGGAAACCGGGGCACCCGGAGGAAACCCACGCAGACACGGGGAGAGTGTGCAGACTCCGCACAGACAGTGACCCAAGCCGGGAATTGAACCTATGATCCTAGAGCTGTGAAGTAATTATGCTAACCACTGTGTTACCGTGCTGCCCTGTCGGGGATAGCCAACACAGATTTGTAGTGGGCAAATGACTCACAAAATGTTTATGGGCATCATTTACATGGGCTTCCAGAAGGCATTTGCTAAAGACCATCAAAAGAGACCAATTATTAAAGTTGAAGTTCATGGAATTGCAGATAGATTATTGATAGGTTCAGGAAAATAGCTGAACAGCAGGAGACAGAGAACACGGATAATTACAGGTACTTTAATTGGCAAGATGTGCTTTCCCTGCTGGAAGGTATCTATGTTGGGGCAATTTAGCGTGGCAAATCCACTTACCCTGCACATCTTTGGGTTGTGGGGGTGAAACCCATGCAGACACGGGGAGAATGTGCAAACTCCACACGGACAGTGACCCAGAGCCGGGATCGAACCCTTATCCTCGGCGCCATGAGGCAACAGTGCTAACCACTGCACCACCGTGCCACCCTGGCCCGGCATAGTTAATCACAGCCTGGACAGCGGCTACCTATGGGCGTGTTGAGTTTTTCAAGGAAGGCCTGTGGTTTTTAAAAAAATAAAGAAATACAAGTAAAGACGCTGATCAAAAGATGGCCGAGACTGTCGAGTGACCACTTTCTGGAAAATTGTTATGTGGATTATACTGACAAACCTGACCTGAAACATTGAAGTTCACACCTGCAGAGGTTTCACGGCCCACTTCGAACAGAGACACCTGAAAGACAGGTATGGAAAATGCAAAACGCTGGGCTTTAATCTCCTGCGTTTGTGACGACAATGGAGATTGTATCCTACTTCTCATCAACATCCAAAAACCCATCTCCTGTTGGTTTATATCTCAAAATGTGTAACAAAGTTCCGAAATGAAATCGCAACAGACTGTAGTTGCAAAATATGCACAAAGAGGGTAAAATCTACCGACAACCAGTACGTGGCAGAAACACAAAGAACAACAACAGGGCACCTCCCTCTCTCTCTCTCGCTCTCTTGCTGGAGGCAAGTGTGTCCTAGCAGAGACGGACCATGACCAGGAAGAAAGAAGACAACCTCCTCAGTCACCTCTGCCCGAGATACTCAGGCCTATAAACGTCTCCAACAGACTGCAAAACTCACAAAGACAGCTCCAAGGTTCCATTGGAATCATCCAACTTAACGGCCGCAACATAGCATCAACTACACCTCGCAGACAAGTCAAGGACGGATTCATATATTCTTTGCAACATTTACTTTGACTCAAGTTTCTTGTTTCTGGTCTGTGTGAGTGTGTCATTTATTTTATTATTTTTCCTCAGCTTTTTAGTAACTAATAAACTTACGCTCTCTATGAATTAAGGGATGAATTGGCTCCATATAAGAAAGCGAATGCATTTGGGTTGGGAAAATGGAGCCACAGGGAAAGAATTTTAAACAAACGTTTGTTGCGACCAACCGAGGCGATTGAAAAAGAGGGGAGCCAGCTCATTCCTCCTCACCCAGTCCTCCCAGCTGGCACCGAGACAGCTGACAAGGCTGGCACAATCAAGGCTGATGTAAGACTGCGATGAGAAGTATTGTTATTGAGACTCAGTAGCCGCTGTCTGCAGCACGCACCTGTGCAATACAGCAGCAATTTGCTGGATAAACAGTGAAGAATCTGTTGGATAACACAACATGTCAGCTGAGAATTGATTCTTGGGGAGCAAGTGTGAAACAGCCTTTAGTCATCGCAGAGTAAATGAAGATGCAATGATCAAATTATTTTCCTACATGTGAAATGATGTACCAATTAGCGGATGAAGCTGGGTGACAGAGCTGACAATCCTTCTCTGCCGCTGATTGGAAGCTCAGAGCGGGAAGGCTGTTTGATTCTGTAAAGCTCCTGGTTTTAATTGCACTTTAACAGCAGGACCATTCAACCTGTTTTTTTTCTCTTTATTTTGTCATGGGGTGTGGGTGTCTCTGTCAAGGTCACATTTGCTGCCGATTCCTAATTGCCCCTTGAACTGAGTGGCTTTCTAGGGCCATTTCAGTGGGCAGTTACGAGTCAGCCACATTGCTGTGAACTTGGAGTCACCTGTAGATGAGGTGAGGATAGAAGATTTCCCTCCCCAAAGGACATTAGTGAACAATCGATGATAGTTGTCACGGTCACCATTACTTTTAAAAAAAATGTAGATTACCCAATTCATTTATTTTTCCAAATATGGATCAATTCACCTACCCTGCACATTTTTGGGCTGTGGGGGCGAAACCCACGCAAACACGGGGAGAATGTGCAAACCCCACACGGGCAGTGACCCAGAGCCGGGATCGAACCTGGGACCTCAGCGCCGTGAGGCAGCAGGGCTAACGCACTGTACCACCGTGCTGCCCCCCCCCCCCCCCGGTCACCATTACTGAGACCAGCTTTTCAATTCCATAATTTATTAACGGAATTTAAATTCTACTAGATGCTGTGGTGAGATTTGAACCCATGCCCCAGGAGCATTAACCTGGGGCCTCTGTATTGCTAGCCCCGTGGCATTCCCACTACATCACGATCTCCCCTTGGAATGGGCAAATTGGCTGCTGCATTTCCTATATTAAACAGTTTGGGCTTATACTCGCCGGAGTTTTGAAGGATGAGATCTGATCAAGGTGTATAAACTACTAAACGGGATTGATAAAATAAAAGTAGACCAAGTGTTCCCCCTTGTGGGGAAATCTAGAACGAGAGGTCACGGATAAAGGTTGAGAGGCGGTAGATTTAGAACTGAGATGAGGAGGAACTACTTCTCGCAGGGGATGGTGAATTTGTGGAACTCGCTGCCCCATTGTGCGGTGGAATCTGAGTCATTGAATGGTTTCAAGAAGGAGACAGATACATTTCTGATTAAAAAACAGGCTAAAGAGATTTGGGCAACAGGTGGGAGGTGGATTTGAGACCAGGGGCGAAATTCTCCGGTATCGGTGCGACGTCCGCCGACCGGCGCCCAAAACGGCACAAATCTGTCGGGCATCGCGCCGCCCAAAAGGTGCGGAATCCTCCGCATCTTGGGAGGCCGAGCCCCAACCTTAAGGGGCTAGGCCCGCGCCGGACTAATTTCCGCCCCGCCAGCTGGCGGAAAAGGCCTTTGGTGTCCCGCCAGCTGGCGTGGAAATGACATCTCCGGGCGGCGCATGCGCGGGAGCGGTAGCGGCCGCTCACGGCATCCCCGCGCATGTGCTGTGGAGGGAGTCTCTTCCGCCTCCGCCATGGTGGAGACCGCGGCGAAGGCAGAAGGAAAAGAGCGCCCCCACGGCACAGGCCCGCCCGCGGATCGGTGGGCCCCGATCGCGGGCCAGGCCACCGTGGGGGCACCCCCTGGGGCCAGATTGCCCTGCGCCCCTCCCAGGACCCCGGAGCCCGCCCGCGCCGCCTTGTCCCGCCGGTAAGGTAGGTGGTTTAATCTACGCCGGCGGGACAGGCATTCTAGCAGCGGGACTTCGGCCCATCCGGGCCGGAGAACCGCGGGGGTGGGGGGGGGGCGCCAACCGGCGCGCGTGATTCCCGCCCCCACCGAATATCCAGTGCTGGCGAATTCGGCAACCGGCGGGGGCGGGAATCTCGCCCCTGGTACAGAACAGCCATGGTCTGATTGAATGGCGGAGCAGGTTCGATGGGCTGAATTGCCGACTTTTGCTTCTAATTCCTATGTTCCGATGTACATTACAACAGCAAATACTCTTCAAAAAATACTGCATTTCCTGTGAAGCACTTTGAGATGTCCAGAGTTCACAAAAGACAAAAGTGATTTATTCTTTATACATGCATGGGTGCACTGCCAGTATTTGGGCAGAGGCTATCTAGAATGTATGAATGCAGCTTAATTGGTCTGCCAAAACCTCAAGAGGCACAGCAATAGGGTCAGGGAGAGAACCTCACTTTAGAGGTTCAATTCCCAGCTTGGGACACTGTCTGTGCGGAGTCTGCACATCCTCCCCGTGTCTGCGTGGGTTTCCTCCGGGTGCTCTGGTTTCCTCCCACAGTCCAAAGATGTGCGGGTTAGGTGGATTGGCCCTGCTAAATTGCCCCTTAGTGTCCAAAAAGGTTAGGTGGGGTTACTGGGTTACGGGGATAGGGTGGAGGTGTGGGGCGTAAGTAGGGTGCTCTTTCCAAGGGCCGGGTGCAGACCTGATGGGCCGAATGGCCTCGTTCTGCACTGTAAATTCTATGATTCTATGAAATAGGAACAGGAGTAGGCCATTCAGCCCTTCCAGCTCACTCTGTCATTCAGCAAGATTATGGCTGATCTTCTACTGCGCTATCCCCATCTCCCTTCATGATGTTAGTATGTGGAAGTATATCGACCTCAGTCTTGAACATGCTCAATCACTAAGCCCTCACAACCCTACGGGATTGCGAATTCCACATGTTCACCCTCTGAGTGAAGAAACTCCTCCTCACCTCGGTCCAAAGTGGCCTGTTCCTTATTCTGAGACTGTGTCTCATCGTTCTGGACTCCCCAGTCAGGACAAAACACCTTTCCCGCACCTACCCACTGGAGCCCGGTATGAATTTTGTATGTTTGAATGGGATCACCGCTCATTCTGCCAAACCCCAGAGGCCCAGCCTATTTAATCTTTCCCCATAGAACAATCCCTCCATCCCAGGAATTAGTTTGGCGAACCTTTGTATCTTAAGCATGTCGGACACAAGATGGCTGTAGATTGTGGCTTGGGGAAGAAGTGGCGAGAGGTTCTGTGTGGTCAACAAGGATTAAGGTTAGAGAGACGAGCGAAAGGAGAAGGTTCTGTGTGCAATTTGTGGGCTCGAGGAGATGGGAATGACTATAATCCAGGTCAAAGACCAGCCAAAAGTAAACCTGAGGCAATATTAAGCAGCTGGGTGGAGAAAATAAATGTGACCAAGTATATATCCATTTAAAATATAAAGAAAAGCTCACATCCTCACATTGATTTGTTTTTACATCCATATTTTGTCCAGCAAGCATTCAATAATGCTCTCAGGTTGTAATGGAGTGGAGGAAGATACACTGGTCCGTACTGTGCTCCCTAGTGTCACCCAGTGGCTAGGTCTTGCAGCTGCATCACTGTTACGTCAATAGGAAAATCCTATTGAGAAATTACCGGGGGCTGGAAACAGTACGGAAAAAGCCATAGGCACTGTTGACATAGGAATTCTGAGTGAAAAGATGACAGGACATGCCATTTTTAATAACATACTAATAAAGTGGACAAGCTTTGGAAGGCAGGGACTGTATTACAAAAAATACAGTAAGAAGTCTTACAACACCAGGTTAAAGTCCAACAGGTTTGTTTCAAATGCTAGTTTTCGGAGCACTGCTCCTTCCTCAGGTGAATAAAGCACATTAAAAGGGACATTTTCAGGTTGCAATAGGTATTTTCTTTCTTTCTGAAACCTTATGCAGAACCTTACTTGTTAATTATCATAGAATTTACAGTGCAGAAGGAGGTCATTCGGCCCATCGAGTCTGCACCGGCTCTTGGAAAGAGCACCCCACCCAAGGTCAACACCTACACCCCATCCCCATAACCCAGTAACCCCACCCAACACTAAGGACAATTTTGGACACTAAGGGCAATTTATCGTGGCCAATCCACCTAACCTGCACATCTTTGGACTGTGGGAGGAAACCGGAGCACCCGGAGGAAACCCACGCACACACGGGGAGAATGTGCAGACTCCGCACAGACACTGACCCAAGCCGGAATCGAACCTGGGACCCTGGAGCTGTGAAGCAATTGTGCTATCCACAATGCTACCATGCTGCCCCTTAAGAGCATAGATCAGAGAATTTAGTGTGACCTGCGGCTGCAAATCCTCCACTGTTTCACCTTTTGGCAGAGCTCTGTGGGCAGAGCTCTGTGTCCCGAAATGATTTAGGATCTATATTGTCATGTGCATGTATACATGTATATCCAAGGTGCCACATCACTCATGACTGCATCGCAGCCTGTGTGCCCAACCAACATTGTATCATCCTGCCACACACATGGGGAGGTCTGAAAAGTGTACCCGATGTAAGGCCCAGGAGCTATGTCTAAAAGTATGATTATTTCAGATTTTTGGGAATAAGACATAAAATGGTGGCAGCGGGTATTTGTGAGTAAAATACAAATATATGATGACTATGATTGAGAAAAATCAATCTGAATAAGTGACAGAGAGAGACTGAAAGAAGAATTTGAGTGAATTGTACAAAGGTGGGATGGTTACTGATATCTTGGGGACATTTTGGAAGTTTAAGCAAGTGCAGTTCAGGAATTTTCTAAAAGGCTCTAGCGAACAGGAAAGGGCCGGCTACATCCTTTTCTGGTCAAGAGAGAAAGAATTAGATGGGAAATTAGTGAGCACCAGAGTACGGGCGACACGGTAGCACAGTGGTTAGCACTGTTGCTTCACAGCGCCAGGGTCCCAGGTTCAATTCCCGGCTTAGGTCACTGTCTGTGCGGAGTCTGCATGTTCCCCCCATGTCTGCTTGGGTTTTCTCCGGGTGCTCCGGTTTCCTCCCACAAGTCCTGAAAGACGTGCTGTTAGATAATTTGGAATTTCTGAATTCTCCCTCTGTGTCCCCGAACAGGCGGCGGGTGGAATCTGGCGACTAGGGGCTTTTCACGGTAACTTTGGCATGGTAGCATAGTAATTAGCACTGTTGCTTCACAGCTCCAGGGTCCCAGATTCGATTCCCGGCTTGGGTCACTGTCTGTGCAGAGTCTGCACGTTCTCCCTGTGTCTGCGTGGGTTCCTCTGGGTGCTCCGGTTTCCTCCCACTGCCCAAAGATGTGCAGGTTAGGTGGATTGGCCATGCTAAAATTGCCCTTAGTATCCAAACAGGTTGGGTGGGGTTACGGGGATTGGGTGGAGGTGTGGGCTTGGGTGGGGGTGCTCTTTCCAAGGGCTGGTGCAGACTCAATGGGCCGAATGGCCTCCTTCTGCAGTGTAAAAAAATTCTATGAACTTCATTGCAGTGTTAATGTATGCCTACTTGTGACAATAAAGATTATTATTATTATAAAATCACAGGGTCTCCAGCTAAAGTCAAACCATCAGATCCACCAATGTGAATTTTCAGAGCCAGGTGAGTCGTTTGACAATTTCTTTATACTTTTTTTATAAATTTAGTGTACCCAATTCATTTTTTCCAATTAAGGGGCAATTTAGCGTGGCCAATCCACCTACCCTGCAAATCTTTGGGTTGTGGGGGCGAAACCCACGCAGACACGGGGAGAATGTACAAACTCCACACGGACAGTGACCCGGAGCCGGGATCGAACCTGGGACCTCGGCGCCGTGAGACTGCAGTGCTAACCACTGCGCCACCGTGCTGCCCCTGGTTGACAATTTCTTAACAAGTTTGAGGAGTGTAGGTGGAAAATGTAAATTCCAGGAAATAGATGAATGGCTGGTAGGGACACAGCGCACCCTAAACGGAACAGACAAGCTCACAATGTCACAGGCTGTTGACATTGCCTCATGAAGCCGTAGGTGGACAGATGAAGACACGGACTTCCTAAATGGCCAGCCCCCATTAGAGTCAAAGGAAAGGCAGCAGGACTGTGCAATGGAAGTCCAACAGAAGAATGCACACCAGGCAGAGAAAAATATATGCAAGAGCTCTGGGCAGATTCAGGGAGAGTAGGAAATGCTAAATCGCTGGCTTTGAAAGCAGACCAAGGCAGGCCAGCAGCACGGTTCGATTCCCATACCAGCCTCCCCGAACAGGCGCCGGAATGTGGTGACTAGGGGCTTTTCACAGTAACTTCATTTGAAGCCTACTTGAGACAATAAGCGATTTCATTCATTCATTCATTCATTCATGTCCCGCTTACAGATCAAACTGCAGTGGTAGTGGACAGCCCAGTCACTGAGAAAATACGTGCAGAACAAAGGAAGAAGAAAATAAAGGAGTCAGCATGAGGCATGAGCGGCAGGGCGAATGAGAAAGAAAATAAATCAAAGTCTCCACACCCCACAAGATAATGCTGCATTTGAGGATACATTAAGCGTAGGAACCACGTACCAACTCGAAATGCCTGGATGAGAGAATTCACAGAGAGAAAAAAAACCTCACGCAATCATTCAGATCAGGAAGAGGGGAGAAATAAGGCTGCAACTGTCCTTCTGCACTGTATGTTCTATGTTCTATGTTCTATGTAACTATAAAGCTGAAGTTGCAGCTTGGTTTCGGAGCCCAAAGTAACGTATTCCCAGTCAGACCACGCCAGAAGATCTCTACTTAAAATCTGAAGGAACATAGCTATCCTAAAAAGAATGCTCAGACACTGAGCGGTGTCATGCTAATGGCACACGAGGCACCAAGATTTGGCAGCTAGGAACGACGCAAATCACAGGGATACTAAAAGGAAAAGGTGTTAATTGCTTGTTCCATGTCACTGAAACAGATGGTTCTGCTATCCTGGGGTGGAGCAGTTGTGAAGAACTGCAGCTTGTCTCAGTAAGCGATGAGATGAAGGAGATTATTCTGAGGGCTGAAAAGCAGTACATGCATTGAAAAGCTCCCTCCGATTAGAAGCAAGTAAGATCCGATACAAATGTGCCCAGAGCTGACGACGGTTGGACGCTTTGGAAATGCTGACCGTCGTGCTACTGTTGACCCAGAAAAGAGACAAATAGGCTACCTCCCAAGTGAAGCATCAACAGAGCTAAAAGGAAGTTTGAAGAAAGAGCTTGAAGAGACGGAAGTTGGCATAAAAACGTGCTTCATGTCAAATGATGATTTTTCATCCAACTACTGGAAACTTGAACTGTACTTTCATAAATAGAGACTTTTTAAACCCCAAGGCTAAAAATGATTTGATCTGACAGCCAAAGATGACTACCCCAATTTTCATCGCTGCACATACCACATTTGAATGGAGAGCACGTGTCAGCAATAGCCGTCAAAGACATTATTACCACTTAGGGAAGTGGAAGACTCAAATGTCCTGCCCCATGAGCAAGGCATTAAAGCCATCAGCTGAGGTATTCAACTGTTGGAGGTTAACCATTGAGCTTAATCACTTGGACAATATAATTCTGGCAAGGAGAGTTGTCCAGACCTGACCTAAAGTTACCTTTACAATACACTGCCAATGACATTACTTAGATCCCATGAGGAGTTGGCGAGAGGCAGTCACATGGTAAGCCAACCCTTTGCATTTTTAGACACCCACTCCTCTGAAGAATTGAGGACACACAGCTGACACGCTGAGAGAGAAGACCTGAGTGGGGCCCCTCCTGCCTCCTCCTTCCTTCTCCAACCCAGCTTTCAAGCTTCAAACCCAACTCGCTGACTGTGACGACCCAGCATGACACCGCTCAGTGTCTGAGCATTCTTTTTAGGATAGCTATGTTCCTTCAGATTATAAAAGAACACAACCCAGCACCACCATCTCCAGAAGAACAACCAGCTCAGTCATCTACACATTCAAACCAGAAAAATCAGGACCATCAAATTCAACCTGAAGCCAGCCCAGTCACCAAACTACAGTCTGTATACTCTTCTACATTTTATGAACTCTAATTTGACCAGTCCATCCTTGCCCAGTCTGTAATCTACATTTCTGTGCGTGTGAACATCGAGTGTGTGCGAACGTCTGTGCGTATTTTATTATTTTACTTAGATTGGTTTTAGTAAAATAAAGTGAACCCCTTGCTTCGTTGAACTCAGAAAAACCTGTCCTGTTGGTTCTTTTATGGGCACAGCACATAAACAGTTAAGTCCTCAGTAAGTTTCAAACAAAAATACCTGTTGTGGTCAAAGGACGGAAGGGAAAAAAGAGGGAGCCTTTCAACCCAATCAACCCTTACTCACCTGATTGTGACAAAGTAAAGAGACCCTGCAGATTGGGTAAATTCTATGGGGGTGAGAGAGAAGCCGAATGGGCAACTGTGTATCCCCAAGCGATTGTGACATTATGTATAATGTCGAGCACATTAAAGGTTAATGTAATCTTTTATCCTATCACCAGATAGAGCTGGGGAGCAGACCTATAAAAAAGAATGCCTCTCAGACTTCTGGGAGAAGGAGGGAGAAGGTTAGAGAGAGTAGATGGAGAACAGGGAATACGTAGAGATAGTGTGTGTAAGATAGGTGTTAGTACAGTGTAGATTGTAATTATAGTTTAGAGTGTTGCTAGCTTTAGGAATAGTGCTCAAACTGTATAACAAGTAGTGTAATAAAATTTAGCTATGTTAATCGAACTTAGCTTTGTGGTCTTTGTGTACACTATGTCCAGAGTCCATCCTGAGTATTAGCAACACAAAGAACACCACAGCGATAAAGAGGAATCATTACCCTATTCCAACACGAGAGGAGATCACACCAGTCATGGCAGGGGTAAATAGGTCTTTGGCAAGCTTGATGCCAAAAATGGCTACTTGGATGCGTAGCTCGATGAGGAATCTTCGGTGGTGGAAACACCCTCTCCACCCTCTTTCCCTCGGGACCCTTATTTTGACCGACTCCAGGGTTCCGGAGATCATGGTAAAATCCAGCCTGTGCTGAGAGACTACAGGCGGGACTCTCCAACCCCCCCCGCCGGGTCGGAGAATCGCCGGGGGGCGGCGGAAATCCCGCCCCACCACTCCGACGCCGGTTGCCGAATTCTACACCGCCGTTTTTTTGGCGGAGGCGGGGATCGTGCCGCGCCGGTGGGGGGACATTGGCAGCGCCCCCCCCCCCCCCCCGCGGCGATTCTCCGGCCCCCGATGGGCCGAGCGACTGCCCGTTTGCGGCCAGTCCCCGCCAGCGTGGATTAGACCAGGTCTGTACCGGCGGGACCTGGCTCTGAGGGCGGCCTGCAGAGTCCTCGGGGGGGGCGCGGGGGGATCCGGCCCCGCGGGGGGGGGGGGGGGGGGGGCCCACGGTGGCCCGGCCCGCGATCGGTGCCCACCAATCTGCGGGCGGGCCTGTGCCGTGGGGGCACTCTTTCCCTCAGCACCGGCCGTGTAAAGCTCCGCCATGGCAGGGGTGGAGAAGAAACCCCCTGCGCATGCGCAGGGATCACGGCAGCGGTTCTGGGAACACGCTGGAGCCCCTGCGCATGCGCCAACTCGCGCCGGCCGGCGGAGGCCCTTCGCCGCCGATTGACGCGGCGCCAACCACTCCAGCGCCGGAGGATTCCGCACTTTCCGGGTGGCCCGACACCGGAGTGGTTCAAGCCACTCTTTGGCGCCGGAACGACCTGTCCGCCAGATCCGGAGAATCCCGGCCGTATACACAAGCTTCACAGATTCATTTTATACAGCTGAAAGATCTCCTCCCACATTTCATTTTGATTCCAGATACTTGTAACTACCTTCCCTTGGTATACTTCAAAATCCATTCCATACTGTGTGCACTTTGAAAAAAAAAATCCCTCTAATGTTTAACAGTTCCCAGTTGATGCCTAACAGATTTTTCACAAAATTGGCTTGGAGCATTCATCCTCCAACGTCAAATCCACATCTTTGATTGCCTCCCGATTACTATTCTGCCAGCGTCAATCCCTAATTGCAATTTATTTTGTACCTCTGTTTAACATGGTTTAAATCCTGTTACATGAATTAGTTCTAAGTGAGTCTGTATTAACTCAATTATAGGTGCTTCCCCATACTACACACAGTCCTCAAACATCGGTGCTTTCTCATACCATTCCCTCAGCTTTTCAAAATTATATTTCCCGACAATAGTTTTGTATCAGTGCCGCTAATTTTTCATTTTAAGTATTTGGTCTGTCCTCACCTCTTGTTTCTTAAACTTTCCTCTCATAAAATTTCCACCTATCACCCACTAGTTTGAATGTTTTATACACATTATGGTCCAGTGCCTGTACAATCAAAAGTAGTAAATCCTCATTAGCCAGTGCAAACTTGTCCTGCAACTAATTCTAATTTTCAAAATTTCCCTGCACAACTTGGTCAGCCTGAAGTTACTGTGATTAAAGGACGTTACATTACCTCACATCAACGCTGGCAATATTGCAGATGCCACCGCAATCTGGTGGTGTACCTGAGAACCAGCTCTTTACAGTAACATGGCTCTCTCGTTATATTTTAATCCCAGCATGGATACCTCCACAGAATTAAATAGAAAGGACAGTACATAGGAGTTCTTGTGGAGCAGGGAGTAGCGTCCCTGCCTCTGAGCCAGACAAAGAACAAAAGACAAAGAATAATACAGCAGAGGAACAGGCCCTTCGGCCCTCCAAGCCTGTACCGGTCATGATACCAACCATTGCCACCCCCCCCCCCCCCCCCCGCCCCCCCCCCCCCCCCCCCCCCCGGCCATCAAGCTATAAGCCTCTGGTGATTAGCGACCCTGAATTACGAGAATTACGAGCTATGGGAACAGACAAAAGTCTGCCTTAGCGCACCATTAGTTGTAGGTAGAGAATTCTACTCCATAAGAGCCTCCTGCCATCCTTCCTCATCAAACACGATCAGCAGATGGTTACCTAGCTACGGGCATCTCTGCTATTGACCTCAACCACTCCCTGGGAGCAAGTTCCACAGCCTTATCACTCTCTGAGTAAAGAGGTTTTTCCATTAATTCTCTGTTTGATATTATTTTGGTGTTCATCCAAAATTGATGGCCTCTGGTTTTGTTCTTCCACACAAGTCCTCTCTTTGTCTATACTTTAATAACTTTAAAGACCTCCAACAGGTCACCCCTGGACCCTCCCTTGACTGGAGAACTGAGAGGCAGTTATTTTACTTTCTTGCCAAGTGTCACAGACACATGTCCATCAGCTTGCAACAGAGTAGGTTGAAAATATCTGTGAATTTGCCCCCATGCTGCCAGTGTACTCAACATGCCAGGAACCCTGCTCTCTGCACCGGCAACAAGGTTATGGTGGTGAGAAATAACATCTGGGAGTTTGGAGGGATTTCCAGCCATAGCTTAGCCCCCCCCCCACCCCTCGTCCCCCCCTCCGTAGGTGCCAAACCTAACCCTTTCTGCAACAATTTGCTTTTTCCATCGAAATCCAGCAATGACAATCGCTCAGCCCCCAATAGCGGGCGACATCATTAAAGGAAGCACAATTCTGCAGATTCTGGAAATCTAAAATCAAGACAGGAAGCGCTCAGCAGGCCGGGCAGCATTGGTGTTGGGAGGGGCAGGAGTACTCTTAAGCATTCAGAATGAGCAGGAGAGCATTGGTTAGCATTTAAAAGCCAAAAAAGGGGGGGAGGGGGGGGGGCGGGATTCTGTGATCTTGAGGCTAAGCGTTGACGCTGTCGGGAAAGCAGTCGCGTTTCTCGACGGCGTCAACAGGGCCTCATGAGCAGCAATTCTGGCCCCTACAGGGGGGCAGCACGGCACTGGGGCAATCCACGCCGCTCCAGCTGCTGATCCTGGCATGAACTGGGCGCCAACGCGCACATGCGCAGTGTCACCGGCGCCAACGCGCGCATGAGCAGTGCCACCGGCACCAATGCGCGCATACGCAGAGTCACCGACGCCAACGCACGCATGCGCAGTGTCACCGGCGCCAACGTGCGCATGCGCAGTGTCACCGGCACCAACGCGCGCATGCGCAGTGTCACCGGCGCCAACGCGCGCATGCACAGTGTCACCGGCGCCAACGCGCGCATGCGCAGTGACACCAGCGCCAACGCGCGCATTTGCAGTGTCACCGGCGCCAACGCGCGCATGCACAGTGTCACCGGCGCTAACACGCGCATGCGCAGTGTCACCGGCGCTAACACGCGCATGCGCAGTGGTTCCCTTCTCCGCGTCGGCCCTGACGCAACTTGGCGCAGGGCTACAGGGACTAGCGTGGAAGAAAGGAGGCCCTCAGCCAGAGAGGCCGGCCCGCCGATCAGTGGGCCCCGATCGTGGGCCAGGCCGCATCGGAGGTCCCCCCCCCGGAGTTGGACGCCCCCTCACCCCCCACAGGCCGCGCCCGGACCCTTCCACGCCGAGGTCCCGCCGGCTGAGAGCAGGTGTGAACGGCGCCGGCAGGACTCAGACCATCCCGGGCTGAGAATCGGCAGGGGGGGGGCGCATAGAGCGGCCCCCGACCGGCACCCCGCCAACCACGCCGGCTCCAATGGCGCAGATTCTCCGCTTTACGGAGAATCGCGTGCCGGCGTCGGGGCGGCGTGGCGCGATTTGCGCCGGTCGCGGGGATTCTCCGGCCCCGCCCCGGGCTGGGAGAATCCCCCCCGGGATACCTGACCCAACCTGCCTCAAACCTCCCATCCTTGGTTTTAATGGATGTGAGTTTGCGGGTTGTCACTTGGTAGTTGTTTTAAATTTAACACCTCAGGGGCAGGTTTTCCTGAGCTCTGGAGGCCGTTGGCTGAAGGGTGGCAAGAGGGCCTGAATCCACCATGTCAGTCCCTTTCCAGCACAGCTTGTGGGCCAGGAGCACAGGAGAACATTCCTGCCCACGGCTTCCCAGGTTGAACTGCTTTCTACCCCATGCGTCCTGCCAAGCCTATTCCTTGTGATCAGATGTAACTTCACTGTGATCAGAACTATACCCCTTCCCACAATCTGACTCCCTAACTCCTTGCAATCAGATCCCCATCCACCCACCCCAATCTCACCCCCATTCCTTGCAATCAGATTCCCCGCACACACGTGATCGAATGCCCTCTCTCCCCATGATCAGAACCGTCCCCCATGCTGGGGCACCTCCATTCTGTAATTGAAATCCCATAATTTCTCCACAGGGCAACCAACTCTTTCTGACCCCAAGTGTTCTCTCCACATCTCTCTGCAAAACAATCTCTATCTCTTCATCTGATCTCTCGCTCTGCATTTCTCCACCAATCAATCTCTCCACCCAATATCTTCCAACATCGCTCCACACCCCCAATCTCGCCACCTCCACCAATATCTTCCCCTATCTCTCTGCACCCCTAAACCTTGATAAGTGTGAGGTGATTCATTTTGGTAGGACAAATTTGAATGCGGATTACAGGGTTAACGGCAGGGTTCTGAAGAATGTGGAGGAGCAGCGAGATCTCGGAGTTCATGTCCATAGATCTCTGAAAGTTGCCACCCAAGTGGATAGAGCCGTGAAGAAGGCCTATAGTGTGTTAGTATTTATTAACAGGGGGATTGAGTTTAAGAGCCGTGGGGTTATGCTGCAACTGTACAAGACCTTGGTTAGACCGCATTTGGAGTATTGTGTGCAGTTCTGGTCACCTCATTATAGGAAGGATGTGGAAGCATTGGAAAGGGTGCAGAGGAGATTTACCAGGTTGCTGCCTGGATTGGAGGGTAGGTCTTATGAGGAAAGATTGAGGGAGCTAGGGCTTTTCTCATTGGAGCGAAGGAGGATGAGAGGTTCCTTAATTGAGGTGAATAAGATGATGAGAGGGATAGATAGAGTGGACGTTCAGCGACTTTTTCCTCGGGTTGTTGTAGCTGTTACAAGAGGGCATAACTATAAGGTTCATAGTGGAAGATATAGGAGGGATGTCAGAGGTAGGTTCTTTACTCAGAGAGTGGTTGGGGCGTGGATCGCACTCCCAGCTATGGTAGTGGAGTCGGACACTTTAGGAATTTCAAGCGGTTATTGGATAGGCATATGGAGTGCACTAGAATGATTGGGAGTCGGTTGATTTGATCTTAGTTTCAGACTAGTTCGGCACAACATCGTGGGCCGAAGGGCCTGTACTGTGCTGTACAGTTCTATGTAATATCTTCCACCATCTTTCCACACCCCAATCTCTCCACCCCCAAATACCTTCCCCCATCTCCCACATCCCAATCACACCAGCCGCCCCCCCCCCATTGTCTTCCCATGTCTCTACACCCCCATCTCTCCTTCCCCCAACATCTCCCCTCATCTCTTCACAGCTCCAATCTCTCCACCCCCAAATACCTTCCCTCATCTCTCCGCACCCCCAATTTCTCCTCCCCCCAACATCTCCCCTCATCTCTTCACACCTCCAATCTCTCCTCCTCCCCAATATCTCTCTTACCTCTCTGCACGCCCAATATCTCCCCCCAGTCTCTGGCCTGCCAATTTTATTACCATTTATTTTTCCATATACTCCATCATTCAAGAAACCTCCTCTGGTCTCTTCTTATCTGCCCCCATTTGAATACCCCCTCCCTAACAACATTACAGCAGGTGGAACCTTCAGGAAATTCATGCTTGCGGGTATCTTGGTAGGGCCTGAGGAGGATAGTCGCACAATTCAAGAGGATATAGACAGTCTAGTGAAAGGGACAGACATAAGACCATAAGATACAGGAGTAGAGTTGGGCCATGCCGCCTTTCACGTCTGCTCCACCATTCGATCAATGCGGAGATAATTCTCACTCCCATTCTCCTGCCTCTTTGGATTGCTGTTATTGTGCGGGGCGCAGTGGTTGCTGAGTGAGTGCTTGCTAAGCGGAGTAAATTTTTAAAAAACTTACTGTTGGGGGTTTCCAGCTGAATCCGGTCGGAGTGAGGACAGAGTGACTGCTGGGTAAGTAGTTAAGATTGAAATTGTTTGCGCGAGACCATAACAGCTGATTGCTGTTATCGTGCGGGGCACAGTGGTTGCTAATGTGCTTTATTTTTCTCTGTATTTAAGTTGGGCGGTTCCTCAACTCGAGACACTACACTTGTAGTGTCCCCCACCCTTCCACCTCTTCTAACTTAAGGGGTTGAGTGAATATCAGGTAAGCTCTTTCTTTCTTTTTCTTATTTTTATCCGCAGGTTAGCTAGCGGGGATGGCAGGGAAGGTAGTGCAATGTTCCTCCTGCAGAATGTTTGAGGTGAGGGACGCCGTCAGCGTCCCTGCTGATTTCACCTGTGGGAAGTGCACCCATCTCCAGCTCCTCAGAAACCGCGTTAGGGCACTGGAGCTGGAGCTGGATGAACTTCGGAACATTCGGAGGCAGAGGTGGTCATAGATAGCAGCTTCAGGGATGTGGTTACTCCGAAGAATCAAGATAGATGGGCGACGGTGAGAGGGGCTGGGAGGAAGCAGTCAGTACAGGGATCCCCTGTGGTCGTTCCCCTCAGTACCGCTTTGGATACTGTTGAGGGGGACGACCTACCAGGGGTAAGCCACGGTGAACGGATCTCCAGCACTGAGTCCGTCCCTGTGGCTCAGAAGGGAAGGAGGGAGAACAGGAGAGCAATAGTTATTGGGGACTCGATAGTTAGAGGGACAGATAGACGGTTCTGTGGCAGCGAAAGAGACTCACGGATGGTATCTTGCCTCCCGGGTGCCAGGGTCCGTGATGTCTCGGACCGTGTATTCAGAATCCTTAAGGGGGAGTGGGGAACAGTCACAAGTCGTGGTACACATCGGTACCAACGACATAGGTAAGAGAAGGGACGGGGATTTAAAACAGGAATTTAGGGAGCTAGGATGGAAGCCGAGAGCCAGGACAAACCATGTTGTCATCTCTGGTTTGTTGCCGGTGCCACGTGCTAGCGAGTTGAGGAACAGGAAGAGAGTGCAGATAAACATGTGGCTGCAGGGATGGTGTCGGAGGGAGGGTTTCAGTTACGTGGATTATTGGAGCACATTCTGGGGAAGGTGGGACCTGTACAGACAGGACGGTTTGCACCTGAACCAGAGGGGCACCAATATCCTGGGAGGAAAATTTGCTACGGCTCTTCAGGGGGGGTTTAAACTAATTTGTCAGGGAGATGGGAAAACGAGCTGTAGTCCAGAAGCCAGTGTTGAGAGTAGTGAGGTACTGAGGAGGGTATCAAGGTCGCAGGAGTGTACCGGTAGACAGGAAGGTGGGTTGAAGTTTGTCTACTTCAATGCAAGGAGCATCCGGAATAAGGTAGGTGAACTTGGAGCGTGGATTGGTACCTGGGACTACAATGTTGTGGGCATTACAGATACATGGTTAGAACAGGGACAGGAATGGTTGTTGGAAGTTCCGGGGTATGGATGTTTCAGTAAGAGTAGGGAAGGTGGTGAAAGAGGTGGAGGAGTAGCATTGTTAATCAAGGATAGTTTAACGGCTGCAGAAAGGCAGTTCGAGGGGGATCTACCTACTGAGGTAAAATGGGCTGAAGTTAGAAATAGGAAAGGAGCGGTCATGTTGTTAGGAGTTTTCTATAGGCCCCCAAATAGTAATTGAAATGTGGAGGAAGAAATTGCAAAACAGATTATGGATAGGTGTGGAGGTCACAGAGTGGTTGTCATGGGTGACTTTAAATTTCCAAATATTGATTGGAACCTCTATAGGTTGAACAGTTTGGATGGGGTAGTTTTTGTACAGTGTGTGCAGGAGAGTTTCCTGACACAATATGTGGATAGGGCGACAAGAGGTGGGGCCACATTGGATTTGGTACTGGGTAATGAACCGGGCCAAGTGTTAGATTTGTTTGTGGGAGAGCACTTTGGAGATAGTGACCACAATTCAGTGTCTTTCACTATTGCAATGGAGAGGGATAGGGCCATACGGCAGGGCAAGGTTTATAATTGGGGGAAGGGTAATTATGATGCGATTAGGCAAGAATTAGGGAGCATAAGATGGGAACAGAAACTGTCAGGGAAAGGCACAAATGAAAAGTGGAGCTTGTTCAAGGAACAAATACTGCGTGTCCTTGATAGGTATGTCCCTGTCAGGCAGGGAGAAAATGGCCATGTGAGGGAACCATGGTTCACAAAAGAGGTTGAATGTCTTGTCAAGAGTAAAAAGGAAGCGTATGTAAGGATGAGAAAACAAGGTTTTGTTGGGTCGCTTGAGGGTTACAAGGTAGCAAGGAATGAGCTTAAAAAAAGGGCTTAGGAGAGCTAGGAGGGGGCATGAGAAGTCCTTGGTGGGTTGGATCAAGGAAAATCCCAAGGCTTCTTACTCTTGTGTGAGAAATAAAAGAATGACCAGCGTGAGCCGGTCAAGGACAGTAGTGGGAACTTGTGCATGGAGTCAGAAGAGATAGGAGAGGCGTTGAATGAATACTTTTCTTCAGTGTTCACCGAGGAGAGGAGCCATGTTTTTGAGGATGATAGTGTGATACAGGCGGGTAGGCTGGAGGAAGTAGATGTTCTGAGGAAGGATGTATTAGCAATTTTGAAAAATCTTAGGGTCGACAAGTCCCCTGGGCCAGATGGGATGTATCCTAGGATTCTTTGGGAGCCAAGGGATGAGATTGCAGAGCCTTTGGCTTTGATCTTTGGGTCCTCACTGTCCACGGGGATAGTGCCAGAGGACTGGAGAGTGGCGAATGTTGTTCCTCTGTTCAAAAAAGGGAATAGGAATGACCCTGGTAATTATAGGCCGGTTAGTCTTACTTCGGTGGTCGGTAAGTTAATGGAAAATGTCCTGAAGGATAGGATTTATGACCATTTGGAAAGATGCAGCTTAATCCGGGATAGTCAACACGGATTCATGAAGGGTAAGCCTTGCCTCACAAATTTTATTGAATTCTTTGAGGAGGTTACTAGGTTTGTAGATGAAGGTAGAACAGTTGATGTCGTATACATGGATTTTAGTAAGGTGTTTGATAAGGTTCCCCATGGTCGGCTCATTAAGAAAGTAAGGAGGTGTGGGATAGAGGGAAATTTGGCCAATTGGATAAGTAACTGGCTATCACATAGAAGACAGAGAGTGGTGGTGGATGGAAAATTTTCAGACTGGACACCAGTTACCAGCGGTGTACCACAGGGATCAGTGCTGGGTCCTCTGCTGTTTGTGATTTTTATCAATGACTTGGAGGAGGGGGCTGAAGGGTGGGTCAGTAAATTTGCTGATGACACCAAGATTGGTGGAGTAGTGGATGAGGTGGAGGGCTGTTGTAGGCTGCAAAGAGACATTGATATGATGCAGAGCTGGGCCAAAAAATGGCAGATGGTGTTTAACCCTGATAAGTGTGAGGTGATTCATTTTAGTAGGAAAAATTTGAATGCGGATTACAGGGTCAACGGCAGGGTTCTGTAGAGTGTGGAGGAACAGAGAGATCTTGGGGTTCATGTCCATAGATCTCTGAAGGTTGCCACTCAAGTGGACAGAGCTGTGAAGAAGGCCTATAGTGTGTTAGCGTTTATTAACAGGGGGCTTGAGTTTAAGAGCCGTGGGGTTATGCTGCAACTGTACATGACCCTGGTGTGACCACATTTGGAGTATTGTGTGCAGTTCTGGTCACCTCATTATAGGAAGGATGTGGAAGCATTGGAAAGGGTGCAAAGGAGATTTACCAGAATGCTGCCTCGTTTGGAGGATAGGTATATGAGGAAAGGTTGAGGGAGCTAAGGCTTTTCTCTTTGGAGCGGAGGAGGGTGAGAGGCGACTTAATAAAGGTTTATAAGATGATGAGGGGGATAGATAGAGTGGACGTTCAGAGACTATTTCCTCAGGTGGATGTAGCTGTTACAAGGGGGCATAACTATAAGGTTCAGGGTGGGAGATATAGGAGGGATGGCCGAGGTAGGTTCTTTACTCAGAGAGTGGTTAGGGTGTGGAATGGACTGCCTGCTGTGATAGTGGAGTCGGACACTTTAGGAACTTTCAAGCGGTTATTGGATAGGCACATGGAGCACACCAGAATGACAGGGAGTGGGATAGCTTGATCTTGGTTTTGAACAAGGCTCGGCACAACATCGAGGGCCGAAGGGCCTGTTCTGTGCTGTACTGTTCTATGTTCTCCAAGTAACACTTGATACCCATATTAATCAAGAAAGCCTGTTATTAATCAAGAACACCAGATTTATGTTTGAGGTGCTGTTACATTCAGGGCTACAGACCAAGAGCTGGAAGATGGAATTAGACAGAATACATTTTCCTTAGAATTTAGCCTTTCGAGCCTGGTCCACCATTCAATGTGAACATGACCGATCTCTTCATGGCCTCATCTCCACCATCCTGCCCGTTCTCCGTAACCCTTCAACCTGTAGCTTTATACCCATTACTGATTAAAAATCTGTCTAACTCCTCCTTAAATTTCCTCACTATCCCAGCATCCACCGCACTCTGTGGTAGCGAATTCCACAGATTCACAACCCTTTGGGAGAAGTAGTTTCTCCTCATCTCTGATTTAAATTTGCTACCTCTTATCCTGAGACTATGACCTCTCGTTCTTGAATGCCCCACAAGAGGAAGCAGCCACTCCACGTCTACATTATCCATCTTGTTGTGGGCGAGGCATTTTCAGAACTCCAAAATGTATCATGGAGTTCAACCAACCTCTCCCTTTAATGTATTTGTTGCTTTTCCTAGCACACGGCTTGTTCCCTAGGGATGGGATTACAAGTATGGACACGTGGGTTTTTAAACACAAAACAATGTTTATTCCATGAACTCAACTTAACATCTGAAATAAACATTGGATCTCTTAACACCCCTTACTTCAAAGATAGCTCCGAAAATATTGCAACAGTAAATAATTACTCAAAATGTTCCTTCAAACGTCAAAGAGACTTAACACCTTTAAACAGAATCACATCAGGTTAAAGGCGTTACTATTATGAGTTTAAATCACCCAAATGATCCAGAGATAGTCTTTCATGTCAGAGATCCAGCTCACTGCAAACACAGACACTCCCATGCTCTTTTCCAACTGCAAAACTAAACTGAAAAATGGCTGATTTAAAGCCCAGCTCCACCCACTCTCTGACATCACTGTTTTCTTAAAGGTACATTGTTTAAAGATCCATGTCTTAAAGGTACTCTCACATGACACCGCCCCCCAAGAACAAAAACCCCCATCAACTTCAAGATGGTTTCATTTTTCACGTTTGCACCATCCACTAAGAAATGCACACAGTAAATATACATTTCCATTTAAAGAAAACAACACACTCAAACAGGCATAATAATATAGTCCATTTTTCTTCGTTCTTCTTCCTCCAACCGAAAACCTTCTCAATTGACAGCCTCTTTGAACAAAGTCTCTGCACGATCCATCCATTCCTCAACTCCTCGGCATTTCTCTTTAGACTCAGATACTTTAATTCAATCTGACCACAGAGTCCCTTGCAATTCTCCAATACAGGAGCATTGGTGATCACAGCTTTCAGGCAGTCAAATGCCTGTTGAAAGTCCGCTCTCCATTGACATTTTTTACGTTTCTTCAGCAATTCCATCAGTGGAGTAATCACATCACAAATCTTTTGCACAACTGTTCGATCAAAGCCATTCATGCAAAGAAATTGCATTATTTCCCTTCGTCTTGAGGGTATCGGAAACTCCGCAAGGAAAGTAATTTGGGCTTCTCCAAATTCACTTTCGGCTAGGTTCATCACCAAACCCGCCTCCTGAAGTCGATCGAAGAACTCCATACGATGTTTTAAATGTTCTTTCCATGTCTGGAAGTTCGAAATAAAAGCAGATTGTCCCACTTTCTCAATGCAATCCTTCAAACGTGGGATAGGATAAGAGTCCGTTCTTGTAACCTTTCTGTAGTCCACACGTTGGGTACCGTCAGGTTTAGGTACCATCACTATGGGTGAGCTCCATTGGCTGCAACCCACTTCAATTATGCCATTTTTAAGCATACTTTCAATCTCTTTGTTAACCTGTGCCAATTTTAAAGGATTAAGTCTATATGGATGTTATTTGATAGGAACAGCATTTCCAACATCTCCATCATGTATAGCCATTTTAGTACTTCCCAATTTATCTCTACAAACTTGCCCATGTGATAGCAATAACTCTTTCAGGTCAGTTTGTTTTTCCTCTGGAAGGTAACTTAACAATTCATCCCAATTTTTGAGAACATCCTCATTTGCAATTTAATTTGAGGTATGTCAAATTCACAGTCATCTGGATTTGGTTCATTAAAACCTCCTTTTTCTCTCCTTCCCTTTCAAAGTACCTTTTAAGCATATTCACATGACACACTCGGTGAGTCTTCCTTCTATCTGGTGTTTTTAACCACATAATTCACCTCACATAATTTCCTTTCAATCTGATACAGTCCACAAAAGCTAGCTTTTAAAGGCTTCCCTACCACTGGTAACAACACTAAAACTTTATTCCCACTGGCAAAACTACGAACTTTGGATTTCTTGTCCGCTACCTGTTTCATCACATTTGGTGCAACTTTTAAATGTTGTCTAGCCAATTCACCTGCTCTATTTAATCGTTCCCTAAAATTTGACACGTAATCCAACAGTGTAATTTCCGATTTCTCAGCCACCAATTTTTCCTTCATCAATTTAAGTGGTCCTCTTACCTCATGACCAAAAATTAATTCAAAAGGACTAAATTTGGTAAACTCATTAGGTGCATCCCTAATTGCAAACAATACGAATAGGATTCCTTTATCCCAATCCTCTGGATAATCTTGACAATATGCCCTCAACATTGTCTTTAATGTCTGATGCCACCTTTCTAACGCTCCCTGAGATTCTGGATGGTACGCAGTTGATTTAAATTGTTTTATTCCTAAGCTTATCCATAACTTCTTTGAATAACTTTGAAGTAAAATTAATTCCTTGATCTGATTGAATTTCTGTGGGTAGTCCATATCTAGTAAAGAATTTAAGTAACTCCTCCACAATCCTTTTAGCTGTAATATTACGTACCGAAATGGCCTCTGGAAACCTAGTAGACACATCCATTACAGTCAAAAGATATTGATTCCCACTTTTTGTTTTAGGAAGCGGTCCTACACAATCGATTAGGACCCTTGTAAAAGGTTCCTCAAATGCCGGAATGGGTATAAAGGGCGCTGGTTTTATCACTGCTTGTTTCCCTATCACTTGACATGTGTGACATGATTGACAAAATTTAACTCCATCTTTATGTAGTCCAGGCCAATAAAAATGTTTCTGGATTTTAGCTTGAGTTTTCCTTATTTCCAAATGACCTCCCGCTGGTACCTCATGTGCAACTCGCAACACCTCCTTTCTATCCCCTACCGGCAATACTACTTGATGAACTACTGCCCACTTTTCATCCGCCTGCATATGTACAGGTCTCCATTTTCTCATCAAGACATCATTTTTACGGTAATAACACTCTGGTATACTCTCAGATTCCTCTTCCGCTTTCTGATATATCCGTTTTATTTCTACAGCTTTCTGTTGTAACTCCGCCAATTATCCTGAGCTAACAATATCCGCCTCATTCTCCACCTGTTCTTGTTCTTTTTCAACCATCTGATCAAAAATCGTTTCTGATAATTGCACTTCAACTTCATCTTCACTCTTTGATTTCTCCTCTTGTCTTAACCTGTGACTTTGCGACCTTGTTACTACACAATCCGGATAAATCCCAGGATATTCGTCCTTCAACACTTCAGTTGACTGATTTTCCAAAGGCTTATCAACCACAGTAGGCATCACTCCCACCTGCGATCCAGCTATATCATTACCCAAGATAAACTGTATTCCTGGACAAGATAGTTTATCTATTACTCCTGCTACCACTTCACCACTCTTCACTGGACTTTCCAACCTTACCTTATATAATGGAACGCTACTCCGCTCACCCTGAATTCCACATATCACCACCTTTTCTGGCAACATTCTTCCCAAACTACATAATTCCTCATCTCTTACCATTAAAGATTGACTAGCCCCTGTATCTCTTAAAATTGTAACTTCTTTACCTGCTCCTCCTGATACACATGAGTAAACTTTACCCACACAAGTACATTCTTTAAAGACATCTGGCACCTTCTTAACAATTACTTCTTGAACAGGTGGTACAATCGTTTGCATCTCCTCGCAGTTTTAACCCTCTGTTCTTCCACATGAATTCTCACTACATCAGGAATTGAATTTTTAAACTCCTCCTAAAGTATAATTTCTCTGAGAGCTTCATACGTTTGGTCTATTTTCAAAGCCCTTATCCACCTATCAAAATTACTATGTTTGAGCCTTTCAAACTCCATGTATGTTTGACCAAATTCTTTCCTTAAATTTCTAAACCTTTGTCTGTAAGCTTCAGGCACTAGCTCATATGCACTTAAGATGGATTTCTTCACCTCCTCATACGTTCCATATACCTCCTCCAGTAGTGATGCCAACACCTCATTAGCTCTACCTACCAGATTTGTTTGAATCAGTAACACTCACATGTCCTGTGGCCATTTCATTTGTTTAGCTACCTTCTCAAATAAATGAAAAAGGCTTCCACTTCCTTCTCGTCAAACCTTGGCAATGCTTGGACATATTTAAATAGATTCCCACAAAGCCTTCGACGCTGACTCTCTTTCTCACTATCCTCATCACTATCATCCAACTGTGCGTTTCCCTTTACGTCTGCCAATTGTAACTGATTGTCATGTTTCATGGCCATTTTCTGAAGTTCAAACTCCCGCTCTTTATCTTTTACCCTGATCTGTAACTCCCTTTCTTTTTCTTTTTGTTCTGCTAGGGCTATTCTTTCTTTTCTCCTTTCTTCTCTCTCCTTTTCTTTTTCCTCTCTCTCTCTTTCTCTTCTCTCTCTCTCTCTCTCTCTCTCTTTCTCTTTCTTTTTCCTCTCTCTCACTCTCATATTCAAGCCGCTTTAATTCTTTCTCATGTTCCATTTGTTTAATTTGCAACTGAAATGTTGCCATTTCCAATGAGTCAAACTGTATCTCAGGCAACTTTAAATGCTTAACAACCGCCATAATTACCTCATCTTTTTGCATTTTGTCAGATAATGTTAACTGCAATGTTCTTGCCAAATCTAACAGTCTACTTTTCGTTTCTGCCCGTAAAGTACTACGTGTGGCATTCTCCACCCCCAAAAACTTCTGAGCCTCACAACATCCCCCCACTTAAACTAAAATACCACATCAGAAAAGCAACAATCCTTCACTGTCTTTAAGGTCACAAAAGCCAATCCAATAGATAGACTTTTATCCTGGACGTGCCCCCAATTGTTATGGGCGAGGCATTTTCAGAACCCTAAAATGTATCATGGAGTTCAACAAACCTCTCCCTTTAATGTATTTGTTGCTTTTCCTAGCACATGGCTTGTTCCCTCGGAGTGGGATTACTATTATGGACACGTGGGTTTTTAAACACAAAACAATGTTTTTTCCATGAACTCAACTTAACAGCTCAAATAAACATTGGTTCTCTTAACACTCTTTACTTCAAAATGGTCCTTCAAACTTTCAAGAGGCTTAACACCTTTAAACAGAATCACATCAGGTTAAAGGCTTTACTATTACGAGTTTAAATCACTCAAATGATCCAGAGTTAGTCTTTCATGTCAGAGATCCAGCTCACTGCAAACACAGACACGCCCAAGCTCTTTTCCAACTGCAAAGCTAAACTGCAAAATGGCTGATCTAAAGCCCAGCCCCACCCTCTCTGACATCACTGTTTTCTTAAAGGTACATTGCTTAAACATCCATGTCTTAAAGGTACTCTCACATAACAATCTCTTTTATCATCTTATATACCTCAACTTGATGTCCCCTCATTTTTCAGAACTCAAGAGTGTATAGGCCTAAACTGCTCAATCTCTCTTGATATGACAAACCCCTCATCTCCGGAATCAATCTAGTGAACCTCCTCTGAACTGCCGCCAATGTAACTACATCTTTCCTCAAATAAGGGGGCCAAAACTGTACACAATACTCCAGGTGTGGTCTCACCAATGCCTTGTACATTTGCAACAACACTTCCTTACCTTATACTCAATTCCTTTAGCTATAAATGCCAACATTCCTTTTGCTTTCTTTATTATCTGCTGCGCCTGCACGTTAGTTTTCTGAGACTCGTGCATGAGGACACCCAGATCCCTCTGCATCGGAGCGCCACCCTATTCCGGTAACTGACTCCGAGATGCACCGTTGTCAGTGGGGTGGGGCTCGGGGGAGGGGGTGGCTGCCTTCGCCATTCCATAGGGTGGCTCTGGGTTGACACCGGATGCCCCCTCTCCCGGTCGGTGCCCATAGGGCCTTGGGGTTCACGTCGGGAATGAAGGGCAGCCGGACTTAGTCCCGGCTAACCCAGCGTCATCGGGCTCTGCCGGACCTGGAGGCTCCACCACTGCAGCACGGTGTCGACGCCCTTGGCAATGGTGCTCAGTGAGTGGCCCATGCTCTGGAACACCCCAGCAATGCCCTTGGCAATGGTGCTCAGTGAGTGGGCCATGCTCTGGAACACCCCAGCAATGCCCTTGGCAATGGTGCTCAGTGAGTGGGCCATGCTCTGGAACACCCCAGCAATGCCCTTGGCAATGGTGCTCAGTGAGTGGGCCATGCTCTGGAACACCCCAGCAATGCCCACGTGTACTGGGACACGTTCCCCAGCGACCAGGACATGCTCTGCAGTACCTCGGCCAACCCACCTGAGACTAGGACGCAGTGCCTCATCAAGTACTGCCTGGTACTGGGTAAAGTCCCACAGCAACTGCGACGTGCTGCTGAGACCCTCATGTTGTCACGGGCTACATAAGGTCTTGGACACCTTCATTCATGTTGCCGACGTCATGCACCAGGCTCTCCACTGCGATCGCCACCCGAGCAGTGTTGGCCTCAGTGCCACGCATTGCCAGCACCATCTCCTGTGCCGGTAGCCTCTGGGATTCCTCCAATTGGCTGTGTACCTGCTGGAGGGTTGCTAACAACCTCTCTGAATCTCACGGCCGCACCCTAGTGTCTGCATCAGCTCCGGGATAACCTCTTCCACAGACTCAGCATCAGGCTGGGACCCAGCTGGGTCCTGGGATCCAGCAGCCCTCTGACTGCCATCTCACCTGGGCGTTCCTGCCTCCGCCTGATGTACATCAGCGACTGTGTGGTGCTCACCGGAATGTGCTCCAGAAACCTGACCACGAACATTGCCCAGCAAGGTGTGTGGTGAAGGGTGGGGATGACAGCTGTGACACATCGACGATGGTATCCTTGGAGCTCTCCTCTGAGGTGTCTCATGGGAGATGGGTGGGGGGGTAACCATACCGGATGGGCCGTCTCCTTGAGGACGGAGAACCTGTGGGAGAATGGACAAGTGGTCGGCGGAGGAATGGGTCAGTCTGTATGGCATTAACAACTCATGTGTGACAGGTCATCTGGCGGATCCTCATCTCAGCGCCGTACGCCAACCTCTACATCAGTGGCAGATCTGTCTTCGGCAACCCCCCACGAACTCCAGGGCCCGCCCCTCGTAGGGGGTGATGACTCTGATGTCCGGTACCCCTCCTCTCCCGTCTGTTGTGAGCCAACTTCTCCTGCGGGGACACAGAGGGGGCATCATTAGCTACACATGCCGTTCATCATGGTGGGTAGGGGGCTCTGGGAGGGGGTGTCCTGTTGGGCTCGGTGGGTGAGGGGTTTTTGGCAGGCAGTGGAGGGCGTTAGGGAGATGGCCCGTGTGGGGGTATGAGGGGTGGGTGGCATGGGCGGCACTGCTAGACATGGGTGGGCCGGTGTTGGGCGGGTGTGGTGGCACTGGGTGCTGGTGCTCCTGGTCACATTCCCCGAGCTGACGCCCGCTGTCACTTACTCCCAGGCGGCACTGGATGCCTTGAGGCTGACCTTCTGAGACCCTCGGGGAAACTGGGGATCCCATTTCGTCGCGACTGCACGCAATAATCTGCCCAGGTCGGCATTCCCGAGTCATGGAGCTGGGCTTCCCAGAGGCATGGCTGTGAGCTGAGTGGCCTTGGCTGTGCAGGAGCGGTTTAAGAGCTTCTCTCCCTTGTTAGCGGGGGTCTGGCGAGCGCTGTCCCGGCAAATCAGCCATCATTTGCGGCATGAAAACAATGGGGCCTCATTAATTGGACCAATCAACAATTTATAGCGGTGGCGGTTTTGCCAAGTCAAGTGTCGGGAAGCTTGTGGCTGTTCCCACTCGCTACCACACTTAGAAACTTTTTCATTAAATCATGCCCTAAATCTAGATCGATGACACATTTCCTTTCTAGTGATGTGCTGTTGCAATCCTTGAAGTTATATTTCCCCCTGCCCCCCCAATCCCATCCTCTCTCATATGTCAGGCTTGCACTTTGAATAGTGATGTCCAGGTGACTTTAACAAACTATCAACAGTTTGGGGTAACGGCGAATAAAATTTTCTCAACTTCAGTCCAACCTCCACCAGCTTTCAGCAGCCCTTGCAAAGGATATTGCGCTGAAGTCCTTGACGGCAGCCTTGAGAAAATGCAAATGAGTTCTGAAAATATTTCCACCTATAATAATAATCTTTATTATTGTCACAAGTAGGCTTACATTAACACTGCAATGAAGCCACTGTGAAAAGCCCCTAGTCGCCACACTCCGGCGCCTGTTCAGGTACACAGAGGGAGAATTCAGAATGCCCAATTCACCGAACGAGCATGTCTTTCAGGACTTGAGGGAGGAAACCGGAGCACCCGGAGGAACCCCACGCAGACACGGGGAAAACGTGCAGACTCCGCACATATAGTGACCCCAGCCGGGATTCGAACCCGGGACCCTGCCGCTGTGAAGCAACAGTAGCAACCACTGTGCTACCGTGCCGCCCCTAAGGCACGGACTCCTGACCTCTTTCTGAGTCCACACACAAAACACGGCCCTCCCCCTTTCCCACGCGGATGAAAATAGGCAGAGCCTAAAATGGAAGTGAGACTGCCTCCAACGTGGCAGCGGCATGAAGATCCAAACCATATCATTAAAAAGCAAACAGGTTATTGCTGAAGCGTTTTAAGTCACTGATTAACCCTCAATTAAAACATTGCATCCAATGCTTGGCACTGCACTTTTGAAAGGATGCCAATGCCTTGGAGAGGCTGCAGGCAAGATTTGTATCCCCCCCCCTCTTCCCCCCCCCCCCCCCACGTCCGGCAAAGGTGGAAGCTGGTCCTTCTGTATACTTGAGAACAATGCCCTAACCTTTCCCCAATTAGTAACAGCTGTTCTCACTGATAAATAAAGCTGGCACTTAATTATGACAGGATTGCAACAACACCAGACGAGGAATTGGAACGTTCAGTGATTTGATCGTTCTGTGCTCGATTATGCAAGTCTGCTAACTGATCTATGCTCACTGTGCTTGATTGGTTGAACTCGGGTAGTGACTCCGAGATAAGTAAACCGGTACCACAGAAGCTGATGGAAATCTCTAGAAGCTGAGCCGGGATAAGCGTGCGGCAAGCATTTTGCGGGGCAGCAGGGATATCTGAAAGAAATCAACCTTTTTCACACTCAGGAACTAGTTTCACCTCTGCGTTGCTCTGAGGTAAATCAAATATATGAAATCCTTCGACAAGCCAGCGAAACACATCAGGGATTTAATAGAGATGTTGAAAATTGCAACGCGCATGATAGAAAGGAACTGGTGCCACAGAAGGAGGGCCAGAAAGAATAGATTTGCGATAATTGGAAAACCAGACATTTCTTTTTTACAAGGAGTGGGTTGTTATGGTTTGGAATGTATTGCCTGAAAGGGCTGTGGGACTAAGTGTCTGCTTTCAAAAATGAATTGATAAATATGCAAAAAAAGAAAAAAAACACTGGTCTGTGGTAAATGGGGCTGGTTTAGCACAGGGCTAAAGAGCTGTCTTTTAAAGCAGACCAAGGCAGGCCAGCAGCACGGTTCAATTCCCGTACCAGCCTCCCCGAACAGGCGCCGGAATGTAGCGACTAGGGGCTTTTCACAGTAACTTCATTTGAAGCCTACTTGTGACAATAATCGATTTTCATTTCACGAGCAGGAAAATGGGACTGATGAGACTGCTGTTTCAGCGAGCCAATAAGGGGGCAATGTGTCGAATGGCCTCTTTCTGTACTGCGTGATGCAATGAATCTGTTTAAAGATCTGTGTCCATAAACTAAAAAGAAAATGCTGGAAAATCTCAGCAGGTCTGGCAGCATCTGTAGGGAGAGAAAAGGGCTAACATTTCGAGTCCAGGTGACCCTTTGTCAAAGCTGTGTCCATAAACTGAGTGCCAGCCAGTTACTCACCTGTAATTGTTTTATTTTTGCTAAAAAAAAACACGGGGTAGCACGGTAGCATAGTGGTCAGCACAGTTGCTCCACAGCTCCAGGGTCCCAGATTTGATTCCCGGCTGGATCACTGTCTGTGCGGAGTCTGCACCTTCTCCCCGTGTCTGCGTGGGTTTCCTCCGGGTGCTCCGGTTTCCTCCCACAGTCCAAAGATGTGCGGGTCAGGTGGATTGGCCATGATAAATTGCCCTTAGTGTCCAAAAAATGTTAAGTGGGGGTTACTGGGTTACGGGGATAGGGTAGATACGTGGGCTTCAGTAGGGTACTCTTTGTAAGGGCTGGTGCAGACTCGATGGGCTGAATGGCCTCCTTCTGCACTGTAAATTCTATGAATAATACACTTCTATGAAGAAGAGTTAATCCTGTCCTGCCAATTGAAAGAGGCATCACAAGAGGAAAATAAAAACTACCCCAGGACCAGGAATCAATTTTTTTTGTTGTTATTTAAGAAAACCCAATACAATTTAAATTGTCACAGGATTTTGTTACACTCAAAAGAAGAACAGACCAAACAAAGGTACAAATCGCAGATGTGCGTCTAATTTACTGTAAAATACAATTTGTTCTTGTTTGTGTTTGTGTTTGAGATTCTGGTCACAATCTACGATCAAATTGTTCCAGTGCAAACAGCCCACAGCAGGACATTGGAGATCAACATTTGCGGAATAAGCACAGGGGTGCAAAAAATAACTGTAACTGGAGTTTCCCACAGGCGCTGTAACGGAGGTTTATATATCTCCTGATGTTCACTATCAGGGGCAGAAGCCAATCAGTGGAAAGCACCCCTTGCAGGGCTCGAACCTGATTTAAAATCAACTCGCGCCAATATAATTGCGGGCGGTTGTTTGGGGTGGGGGGGGAAGGCGGTTTAGAGAGGGGGTGAAAAGGGTGAGGCTGGAAGTAAACATGTTTCGGGACAGCACGGTAGCACAGTGGTTAGCACAGTTGCTTCGGAGCTCCAGGGTCCCATGTTCGATTCCCGGCTTGGGTCACTGTCTGTGCGGAGTCTGCACGTCCTCCTCGTCTCTGCGTGGGTTTCCTCCGGGTGCTCCGGGTTTCCTCCCACAGTCCAAAGATGTGCTGGTTAGGTGGATTGGCCATGCTAAATTACCCTTAGGTGAGGTGGGGTTACTGGGTTACGGGGATAAGGTGGAGGCGTGGGCTTAAGTAGGGTGCTCTTTCCAAGAGCCGTTACACACTGGATGGGCCGAATGGCCTCCTTCTGCACTGTAAATTCTATGATGCCATGATTCTATGTACAAAATTGAACCTCAGTTTGGCGGCTTCTATTTCTAGATAAGAGCAAATTGCACCTTGACCAGTACCATTGCTTTGGGCCAGCTCTTAGTTAGTACAAAATAGGACCTAAGCTTAGACTGTATTCAGTGATGGTTTCATTTATCCCCCCCCCTCCAATCCCCCCCATCCCGTCACCCATATAAAGCAGGCATTTGTTACCCGTGTCCGGGAACCGAAAGAATCCACATTCCTCATCATGGTTTAGCACACTGGGCTAAATCGCTGGCTTTTAAAGCAGACCAAGGCAGGCCAGCAGCACGGTTCAATTCCCGTACCAGCCTCCCCGAACAGGCGCCGGAATGAGGCGACTAGGGGTTTTTCACAGTACCTTCAGTGAAGCCTACTCGTGACAATAAGCGATTTTCATTTTTTCATTTCACTTGTTTATTCATTCCATCGCTCGCGATATCAGTGCCTGAAGCTCGCACACGATCTCCACCCGAGCGAGTTAGTAACCGACCTCCCCCCCACCCCCCCCCTCCCCTTTTGTGCAGCCAGCAGTGTTGCCCTCTAGGGCCCACAGTGCAAAACAGTGTGTCCTCCACATGGTCTCCTCACCCACACTCAGGGGTTATGGGGACGTCGACATGAAAGAGCAGGTACACAATTTCGAACTGGTCGGTCAAATTTGCCGTGTTTGTTCTTTTCATTTAACCAGGAACACCAGGAGTTCCTCAGACTCTATCCAGACTACATTTGATTTGGGCGCTATGCCTCCGTATGATTTCTGTCAATTCTGCTTCCTGGTCAACTTATCAGGTGCCACCAGCGAGATCCACGTCCTCCTCCAATTCCCTCTTTGTAAACTTCGCCACCTCTCTGCTCCGGGCTCAACCTTCAAGACGCTCCCTAAAAACCTACCCCTTTCACCAGTATCATTGTCACCTGCCCTAATGCCTCCTCGTGTGCCTTTGGTGTCAAATTGTGTTTGATAAAGCTCCTCAGGAGCACCTCGAGATGTTTAACTACATTAAAGGTGCCCCAGAAAGACAATTTGTCAGTCTTATTTCCAGAGGGATGGACTCTCCTTTCCCAGTCAGAATTCCCTTGCTCTGGACATGCAAACTCGGACAATCAAAGGAAAGCCCATGTGTGAATGCTGCGAACCGGCATCAAAATGGAGAAGTCCCAGTAAAGCTCTTGGGGGTAATTTTGACCGCAATAAATGAGTGGAAGTGAGTCGACAGCTGAACTTTAATCAATATAAAAAGGCGGGGAGACGTTAAACAAACTGCCAATTGACCACCACACGCAGTCCAAACCACCGACATGGGGCCTGATAGTTGAGGGTCTTAGAGTATGGGCTTTTTACTCATCATTAGTGGTCATTATGTTAAAAGGTTCAAATGTGCTCTTTTGTATGAAGTCGCCAATGATGGAGAGAAAATCCAGGGCCAGGAGGATACGGCCCCGCTGCGACATGTCTCCCCTCCCCTCCCCCCCCCCCCTCCCCACTCTCCACTGTGACATTATGAGAAATGTACAGCACTGTAAGGGTTAATGTTATGTCGGAATCAACCACTAGAGGGAGCGAGATGCAGAACTATATAAAGCATCGATGCTAAGGCTTCTCGGTGAGAGGTTGAGGAGAAGGCTAGGAGAAAGACTCTAGGAAACCTAGTGTGAGTGAGAGCAGATCATAGTTATTGTATTAGTGTCGAGATTAGTGGTAGATGAGTGTAGATTGTATATTTTTTGTCAATTGTTGATTATATAGAAGTAAGAGGTCAAATTCAATTAAGTAGTGTAAATAAATCATTAGCTTTGTTTAATATAAAAGCTAGTTGTGGTCTTTGTGGGCACTACGCCAACCATCCTCGGATCCGAACCACAAAGAACACCACATCCACAGCCCTCCCCCCTCCCCCCGGCGGATGCTGGGAGCCATTCAAACCTTGAATCAGTTTGGTGGAAACTTAATAGCCCAACTGGAGGGAGGGGCTGTCCAATCCTGGCCCAGGGAAAGGCTGATTGGATACAAATGGTCTTCTTAAACTTCATGCTGCTCGTCAGGGCTAAAGTTGAAAAGAGACTTACGTTGATATAGCACCGTTCAGGAACATCCCAAGTGCTTTGCAGCCAATGAAGTCGTCTCGAAGTGCAGTCACTGCCGTGCTGTAGGAAACGCAGCAGTCAATTTGCAAACATCAATATGATAATGACCAGATAAGCTGTTTGTGTGCTATTGACTGAGAAACATTCTCATTTGAAAGACAGTACAACACTCTCTCTTGCCATGGAGTGTTAGTCCAGAATTTAGACCAGGTGGGATCTGAACGCAGGGAGTGGGCAGCACGGTAGCAGAGTGGTTAGCACTGTTGCTTCACAGCGCCAGGGTCCCAGGCTCGATTCCCGGCTTGGGTCATTGTCTGTGCGGAGTTTGATGCAACGTTGGAGTCCACACACTTTCCTAGGCCGGCCGATTTTCTTGTCAAACAAGCATAGAATCAGAGGCACAGTGACACCAACAAGAAAATGTCAGATCATTGACAGAACGTTGCTCATATCCGTTTGTCAGTGGAAGTTTCAATTTAAAGTGTAGCATTTCCATGATGTTCCTTTCCCCTCGATTCAGCGCAACTCATTGCCACAGAAAGCGGCGGAAGCCAATCACTGAGGGTCTTTAAGACAGAGGTAGATAGGTTTTTGATTAATAAGGGGATCAGGGGTTATGGGGAGAAGGTAGGAGAATGGGGGTGAGAAACAGATCAGCCAGATTCGAGTGGCAGAGCAGACTCGATGGGCCGAATGGCCTATTTCTACTCCTGTGCCTTATGGTCTTAATTTCCGCTTGCTCAAACATTTTGCCAAGAGCATTTGTCTTCACACCTCAGTCTTTAGTCTCTCTCGATTTAATTATGTTTTTTGTGCGCTGCCAGTTCTAGTCGATGGTCACAATTTACAGCTATTGATGCATACTTAGCTTCGGACTGGCCCACGGTAGCATAGTGGTTAGCACAATGGCTTCACAGTGCCAGGGTCCCAGGTTCGATTCCCGGCTTGGGTCACTGTGAGGGGTCTGCACGTTCTCCCCGTGCCTGCGTGGGTTTCCTCCCGGTGCTCCGGTTTCCCCCCACTGTCCAAAGGTGTGCAGGTTAGATGGGTTGGCCTTGATAAAATTGCCCCTTGGTGTCCAAAAGGTGAGTTGGGTTTACGGCGACAGCGCTGGGGCTCGGGCCTAGGTAGGCTGCCCTTTCGGAGGGTCGGTGCAGACTCGATGGGCCAAATGGCCTCCTTCTGCACTGCAGGGATTCTATGACAACAAGCTTGAGGACGTCTGAGGCAATTCCCGGTGTGGAGAACGCCATGCTGCTCTGTGATTGCATCTTAATGTAAGTTTTATAAAGCTGCGAGCACTGCTTAATTAGGATTCTACCTGCCCCTGAGCCCTGCAGTACACATTATGACCAAAAGGGACAGCATCCACACATGCTGGGATTTGAACTGGGGTACAAGAGCGATTGTAAAGAAGGTCTCAGTTGAGTAAAATTGTTCAACTGATGTGATCGCCACCATCTCTCACAAACCATCAGGTTTGACCATCAGGTCACTTGTACCATTGCTTAGTTTGGTGACTCTTTCGGAGGAGCTGCCAAATTGACTTTCCACCACAGTGGTTAGCACTGCTGCCTCACAGCCCCAGGGTCCCAGGTTCGATTCCCGGCTTGGGTCGCTGTCTGTGCGGAGTCTGCACGTTCTCCCCGCATCTGCGTGGGTTTTCTCCGGGTGCTCCGGTTTCCTCCCACAGTCCAAAGATGTGCAGGGGTAGGTGGATTGGCTATGCTAAATTGCTCTTCGTGTCCAAAAAAGGTAAGGTAAGGTGGGGTTACGGGGATAGGGTGGAAGTGTGAGGATAGGGTGGAGGTGTGGGCTTAAGTAGGGTGCTCTTTCCAAGAGCCGGTGCAGACTCGATGGGTCGAATGGCCTCCTTCCGGACTGTAAATTCTGTGATTGCTTGTGGTAAGTCGGAGGGTTGGCTATTTCCTGAGGGGAGCATAATACCATGTGATACACGGTATATTATTCTGCTGCTAAGGGAAAGCAGATTCTGCGTTGAGGTCATTTAGAAAATAATTGCATTCAGGAACTTCCGCATCATGGAGAGCATTTACCAATGTTGGGGAAGCTTAACCAGGAAGCAAGTAATAGGCTTTCCTTTTTCCAATGAGTTACTGAAAAAAATGTAAAACAGAGTGTTGTATTCTGTGATCTTATCTATGCAATGATTCTACAGAACTGCTGGTGACTTAACTAGAATGATGTCTTATTGTTGTACACGTGGTAAAGTAACAATCAGAATGCTATACAGACCAAGTTACTGACTGAGTCTCCTAGACTCTCCTGGAACTATCCTTATGTGCGACTGTCCTGGTGTACGCTTTACAACCTTCTGCCGATAGCCGGGTGTCACATGACTGATGCCCAACGCCACCTGCTGGTCGGAGGTCGCACGGCTGAGTGAATGTAATATTGTTCACAGGCATATCGCCACATAGAGATTTGCAACTGTGTGTGTATGTGCGTGTGTGACAAAGTGCAGTACCTGAAGTGTGACAGGTGAGTCTGAAAACTTTAATGTGGAGACATATCTTGTTTCAAGCATGTTCCTGTCACACCCATTACATTGAACATAGAACATACAGTGCAGAAGGAGGCCATTCGGCCCATCGAGTCTGCACCAACCTACTTAAGCCCTCACTCCCACCCTATTCCCGTAACTCAGTAACCCCTCCTAACCTTTTTTTTTGTACACCATTGTACACCACAGCAATGCACAATATCTAACAATTAGGTCACTTGTATAATGGACCATCTCAGCATAGAGAAAAAAACCTTGTGCAGGGAAACAGGGATCTACCAGGGAAAAAAAAAGTTTCCAAAAGAAAGTTGGATGTGTCAGCCACCAGTTAAAAGGACATTTCCCAGGCAGCACGGTGGCGCAGTGGTTAGCCCTGCTGCGTCACGGCGCCGGGGTCCCAGGTTCGATCCCGGCTCTGGGTCACTGTCCGTGTGGAGTTTGCACATTCTCCCCGTCTCTGCGTGGGTTTTGCCCCCACAACCCAAAGACATGGGACTGGATTCTCCGTTTTTGGGACTATGCCCCCACGCCGTCGTGAACGCTGTGGTCTTTTACGGCAGGAAAACTGGCGTCAAAAGGACACAGATTTGCGTCTTGCAGGGGGCTAGCAGCCAGCTGCCGATACGGCCCCCTGAACCTCCGGGACAGAGGCCGCGCGTACGCACGGCGGCAGCCTCCAGCGGACCTGGACCGCGGAAATAGTGCCCCCTGAACTGGACCGCCCACACACAAAAAAAAACAGTCCCGAATGAGGCCCCCCTGCCCTCTGATCAGCCCGCCCTCGGCTGTGGCGGCGGCGGACTGAGTCCGCAGCCGCTTTGCGAGTTTCCCTAACGGCAGGACCAGATTAGAAACATGCCATCGGGAATTTGGCCGGTCGGGGACGGAGAATAGCGGGGCGGGCCTCAGGCAATGGCCTCAGGTGGTGGATACTCGATGGAGAATCGTGGAAGCGGCGCCGGTCCTGATTTCAAGCGTGAAACTGGATTCTCTGCCCCGTCACCGAACACGATTTTGGCGTCGGGGCGCGGAGAATCCTGCCCATGCAGGGTAGGTGGATTGGCCACGCTAAATTGCCCCTTAATTAGAAAAAATGAATTGGGTACTCTAAATTTATTTTAAAAGGACATTTCCCTGAGGAACACACCCTCATTTTGTCTGTTATTTCTGCGATCTGCATAAATATCACCTGTCAATGATTGGTAAGCACGGTGTATCAATTTATATTTTGGCTAATGTAAACCCTGAGCAGCGAGCACTCAAACCTGAGTGAGAAATCAATGCGTTGCAATCAAGCAATGTAACAATCACAGCTACTTTGCTCTGGCTGCATTCATGAATTCGTCCAGCCAACAGGCATTTTAATAAGGATTTGGGGAGCCCACACTGAATAAAATAAAGAACTTTAATTTATTTACAATCACGGTAGATACACTTCCCGATTGATCCAGATCGGGCCTCTTGGAGATCGGTCCCTTGTTGGAAGACCTTTTATACATTGCTAAATGGAGTTCCCCCACCTCTCATCAGGGGACCTCATGCTCCACGATAACCATGGGGAGGATAATTATTCCCACCCAGTGTGGGAAATTACATTCCTCCCACCCAAAGTCCAAAGATCCCCTTGATGACCAAGGAGAAGAGGAAGCAGGTGAAGGACGTCAGGCTCTCTCCGGTTTCAGTAAATCATCGTGTACCGGATGCATGGCTCAGTCAGTGTATATCTCGCTCACAGGGGACGTTGTCTGTGGCGGGAGCGCCGTGATGGACGATGGACAGGAGGCGGCTGAACTGTTGAATCAACTTCCGAGACCTCAGACGTCTGCGTCTCCATTTCTGAATCCGAAGATACAACATCGGGCATGTCGGCGTCGGTATAGCCTGGAGGTGTCAGAGCAGGCTGGTTCGGCAATGCAGGCAGAGGACCCGTGACAGGTCTCTTCCGAGGAACGTCATGAGGGACCAACCTCCGTGAGCAAAAATGATCCAAATGCCATCTCATCAGTTGCCCCCGGAACCAAACCTGGTAAGAGCCAGGTCCCGTTTGACGGACGACAGTCCCGGAGGGCCAGTGAGCACCGGTGTTGAAGTTACAAATGAACACAATATTGTCAGGTGCGACTGTGGCTTAGTGGTTAGCACAGTTGCTTCACAGCTCCCGGGTCCCAGGTTCGATTCCCGGCTGGGTCACTGTCTGTGTGGAGTCTGCATGTTCTCCCTGTGTCTGCATGGGTTTCCTCCGGGTGCTCCGGTTTCCTCCCACAGTCCAAAGACGTGCAGGTTAGGTGGATTGTTTATGCTAAATTGCCCTTAGTGTCCAAAAAAGGGTAGTTGGGTCGAGGTGTGGCCTTGGGTAGGGTGCTCTTTCGAAGGGCCGGTGCAGACTCGACGGGCCGAATGGCTTCCTTCTGTACTGTAAATTCTATGATTCGATGAGAGTACCAAGGGTTCTGTGTTCATATCCGAGGCTGAGTCGTCCGTGCCCTGCGGGCTTGGGTATAGGTCCCCAGTTGGAAGCGCTTCCTGAGTAAAGGACAGAAGACAGGGTGGTCAAAGCATGGATTCATCCAGCGTGTCTTCCTCTGGGTGGGTACATTGTCCTTGAGGTGGTCCACGTGCTTTTGCACGGTCTGCTATCTGGTCTTGACCGTGTAAGAAACTGGCTCCATTTTCCCCACTACAGACCCGAGGATCCATTGGGCGCCATTGCCTGAAATTCCAAACATGAACAGCATCCCCTGGCCTTAAAACCTCTGTCATGCGTTCAGTAATCATGGTACCTCTTCTAGACGTCCCGCTTCATTTCTAGATTTCCACCAAGAATCGGGAACAGTCGCCCTCAGGCAGGTCTGGAGGCGTCAGCCCATCGACAATTCTGCCGCCTCTGGCCCAGTTGCAATGTGCGGCGTCGCTCACCAATTGAATAAAAACCATGCCAGCTTCATTTCGTGGAAACCCACATTCTGCTTCTTCGTGCCTTGTTTAAATGTCTGGACTTCCTGCTGGGCCAAACCATTTGAGGATGGAGGGTACGAAGCAGTTTGTGTTGTGTTATGCTTCTTTACGTAGCATAAGCTGCTTCCTTGATGTTTACTCTTACAAAGGAAGGTTCAGACTTGGAGATAGATTTAACACATTTATTGAACAGTTAACAATTCTCCTACTTGGGTTCGACTCTCCTGCTAATCTTACTATGGTAACTCAATCTAACTAACCAATCTGCTCTAATCCATGCGGCGGGTGTGATGCTTCCCTGATCTGCCCCTGTCTCTCTGAGTGTCGCCTATGGAAAGAGAAAGAGCACGTGTGCCCTGTCCTTTTATATGGGTAGCCCCCTTGTGGTAGTGTCACCTCTGGGTGTTCTTGACTGCCCATTGGTCGTGTCCTACCTTACTGACCTATTGGTTGAATGTCTTGTGTGTCATGATGTCTCTGGTGCTCCCTCTAGTGATTATTTAGTCCCAGTGTATTTACATTAACCCCTTGTGTATTTACAGTGTCCTTTACAGCATATCAACACAGTTTGGACCTGGTTCACCCTATTGGCGAGGACTTAGAGGGCGTATTTACGAGCCCCAGCTGGCTTGGCCTCCACGCACTAGCAGGGGAGCTCATTTCCCACAGGTCCCACAGCGAGATCAATTTGAGGTGCTGCCCCCGTGGATCTCGCGAGGGTTATTCTAACTACTGTTTCCTTTCATTCTGATTTGTGTTGAATTGCAATCATCTGGGAGATGTTCCCCCAGGACTGCCAATCACAACTGCAATAATGTGAAGGATTAGAAAGGTATTTACATCTTCTAAAATGCTCCAACATCAATTTAAAGTGACAACATAAAGGGAGTAGTTTCAGACTTGTCAGGTGCTGTCAGGTTGAGAAAATGCTCATGAACAATTCGAAATTCCCTCAGCCTTTAATGTGCCGTCTATACAGGACTTGCCCAGCCTGGCCGCCTGGCTGGGGCAGGAGGGGGGGGGGGCACATTTCAAAATTTTCCGCAGTGAAGGGGGCCCTGAACCTGAGCACATTTCAGGAAAAAAAAGCTTGACGCATGAAATTTAGAAATGAGGTTTGAAAAGAACAACGTGTCGAGCCAAATTTTGACGCCAGTGGGATCTTACAGTCCTGCCAAACCCGTACAAACATGCGAAATAGGAGCAGGAGTGGGCCATTCGGCCCCTCGAGCCTGCTCCACCCATTCAATAGGATCATGGCTGATCTGTTTATGTTGAATTACTTATTCCCATCTACCCCATGATCATAGAATTTACAGTGCAGAAGGAGGCCATTCGGCCCATCAAGTCTGCACCGGCTCTTGGAAAGAGCACCCTACCCAAGGTCAACACCGCCACCCTATCCCCATAACCCAGTAACCCCACCCAACACTAAGGGCAATTTTGGACACTAAGGGCAATTTATCATGGCCAATCCACCTAACCTGCACATCTTTGGACTGTGGGAGGAAACCGGAGCACCCGGAGGAAACCCACGCAGACACGAGGAGAACGTGCAGACTCCGCACAGACAGTGACCCAAGCTGGAATCGAACCTGGGACCCTGGAGCTGTGAAGCAATTGTGCTATCCACAAGGCTACCGTGCTGCCCCCTTTTGATTGATAACTTTTGATTCCCTTGCCCAACAAGAATCCATCTACCTCCGCCTGAAAAATTATTCAGTGACCACACTTCCACCATCTTCTGAGGCCGAGTGTTCCAAAGTTGCACAGCCCTCCAAGAGGAAATATTTCCTCATCTCTGTCCTATAAGGACAGCCCCTTGCTTTTATGTTCAATTCCTCTTGTAATAAAGGATAGCATTTCATTAGCCTTCATGCTGCGCCTGCATTTTAGCTTTCAGCGACTCATGCACAAGAACACCCAAATCCCTTTGCGCCCTGCAGTAGTTCTCCATTTAACTAATGCTCTGCTTATTTTATTCTTCCTGCCAAAGTGAACAACTTCACACTTTCCCACATTATACTCCATCTGCCAGATTTTTGCCCACTCACCCAATTTATCTATATCCATCTGTAAGCTCCGTATGTCTTCTTCACAACATTCTGCCTTATCTTTTGTGTTGTCTGCAAATTTAGCTACCGTGCTTTCACTCCTCTCATCTAAATCACTAATGTAAATTTTTTTTAATTGAGGCCCCAGCAGAGACCCCACTTCTCACATCCTGCCAATCAAACAAAGGCCAATTTATGCATACTCTGTTTTCTGCCAGCAAGTCAGTCGGCAATCCAGGCTAATTTGTTGCCCCCGACACCATGAGCCTCTTGTTTTTTTTGCAGTCAGCTTTTATGTGGCACCTTATCAAATGCTTTCTGGAAACCCAAGTACAGTTCGTCTACAGGTTCCCCTTTACTCCTTTAGAAAACTTCAGCAAATTGGTTTCCTTTTCATAAAACCATGCTGAATCTTACCAATTATCTTGAACTTGTCCAAGTGCCCAGCTGTAACTTCTTTATTGATCAATTCTAACACCTTACTAATGACAGATGTCAAGCTAACTGGCCTATAATTTCTTGTTTTCTGCCTCACTCCCTTCCTGAATAGAGGTGTTGGGCTGGATTCTCCAAAAATGGTGCTATGTCCCCACGCCGGCGTACAAACGCTGGCGTTTCACTCCAGACTTTCCTAAAAAAAAATAAAGACCAATTCACCTACCTGCAGGGGGCTTGCAGGTACCCGTCGTGATTCACACAGCCTTGGCTGCGGATACGGGCCCCCGCACTTCTGATTCTGAGTCCGCGCATGCGCACGACGGCGGCCTCCAGGGCTGCGGCGAACACGATGGCGGACTCAGTCGGCAAACCTAGACCAACAAACAAGGTCCCACCTATGTGCACCGCGCGCGATGCTCCATATGACCTGCCCGATCGCCGCCCGGCTACCCATAAGGGCCCTCCCCAGGTGCTTGATCCCCCCGCCCCCCCACCGGGTGGCCGCGGACTGAGTCCGCAGCCGCCGCGTGTGAGTCCCGACCGGCCAGACGTGGTTAGAACCAAGGCGGCGGGAACTCAGCCGGTCGGGACCAGAGTATTGCGGCAGGGCCTCTGGCAATGGCCCCCTAGCCACGCCGCGTAATTCGCGTGCGAGCGATTCTATGAGGACCGGCGAATCGCGGGAACGGCACTGGCCCAATTCTCAGGTAAACGTCGATTCTCCCCCCACCCCCCCACCCCCCGCCGAATGCAATTTCGACGGAGGGCTGCGGAGAATCCAGCCCATTGTATTTGCTACTTCCCAGTCTGATGGAACCACTCCAAAATCGAACACATTTTGGAAAATTAATACCAATGCATCTACTATCTCATTAGTCAACTCTTTTAAAACCCTAGGTTGAAGTCCCCCATTGGGGCCAGGAGACATGTCAGACCACAGCTATACCTCCTGATTTACAGCTTTTACTGGAAAGTTCCGGATATACTCTTCAGTAAAGCTGAAGAAATATGGACTTTTGAGCGGCTCGCCACATTGTACAGCCCCACACCCACTGTGAGGTTGCTGTAACATTCCGCCAATCAGCAATAAATAATGATGAGCATTAGAGTGGATTGTGTGTGACTGTGTGTCTGCTTCACTCCCAGTTTCAGCAGCCTCACTCACTCTGTGAGGGTAGATGGTGTGGATGGCTGAGGGGGAATGAGGGAATTGATACTGCGAGTGAGCCAGATATATGGGCACTCGCTGCCACAATACACACACTCCATCCTCGCACATTCCCCCTCTCCCTTCTCTCTCCCAACACTCGCTTCTCCCGCACTCTGTCCCCGCTGCTCACACTCTCTCCCCACAATTCGCTTCTCCCACACTCATTCCTCCCTCACAGCCTCCTCCCCCACTTACCCTCTCTCCCTCACACAGTCTCCAGTCACTCGCTCACTCAGGCACCAGGTAACCTTGCTCCGGCTGCCTAGGGACAGCACGGTAGCACAGTGGGTAGCATTGTTGCTTCACAGCTCCAGGGTCCCAGGTTCAATTCCCGGCTGGGGTCACTGTCTGTGCGGAGTCTGCATGTTCTCCCCGTGTCTGCGCGGGTTTTCTCAGGGTGCTCCGGTTTCCTCCCACAAGTCCCAAAAGATGTGCTGTTAGGTGAATTGGACATTCTGAATTCTCCCTCTGTGTACCCGAACAGGCGCCGGAATGTGGCGACTAGGGGCTTTTCACAGTAACTTCATTGCAGTGTTAATGTAAGTCTACTTATGACAATGAAGATTATTATTATTAGAGCGCTCCACTCTGGCAGACACACACCCTACCAGCACACTTTAACCCTGCTCCAGCCCACGTTAACCCTGCTCCAATCCACCTTAACCCTGCTCCAGCCCACCTTATCCCTGTTCAAGCCCACTTTAACCCTGCTCCAGTCCACCTTACCCCTGATCCAGCCCATCCTAACCCTGCTCCAGCCTACCTTAACCTTGCTCCAGCCACCTTAACCCTGCTCCAGCACACCTTAACCCTGCTCCAGCCCACCTTATCCCTGCTCAAGCCCACTTTAACCCTGCTCCAGTCCACCTTACCCCTGATCCAGCCCATCCTAACCCTGCTCCAGCCCACCTTAACCTTGCTCCAGCCACCTTAACCCTGCTCCAGCCCACCTTAACCCGGCTCCAGCCCACCTTAACCTTGCTCCAGCCCACCCTAACCCTGCTCCAGCCCACCTTAACCCTGTTCCAGCCCACCTGAACACTGCTCCAACCCACTGAACCCTGTTTCAGCCCACCTGAACCTTGCTCCAGCCACCTTAACCCTGCTCCAGCCCACCTTAACCCTGCTCCAGCCACCTTAACCCTGCTCCAGCGCACCTGAACCCTGCTCCAGCCCACCCTAACCCTGTTCCAGCCCACCTGAACCCTGCTCCAGCCCACCTGAACCCTGCTCCAGCCCACCTGAACCCTGCTCCAGCCCACCTTAACCCTGCTCCAGCCCACCTTAACCCTGCTCCAGCCCACCTTAACCCTGTTCCAGTCCTCCTTAACCCTGCTCCAACCCACTGAACCCTGTTTCAGCGCACCTGAACCTTGCTCCAGCCACCTTAACCCTGCTCCAGCCCACCTTAACCCTGCTCCAGCCCACCTTAACCCTGCTCCAGCGCACCTGAACTCTGCTCCAGCGCACCTGAACCTTGCTCCAGCCCACCCTAACCCTGCTCCAGCCCACCTTAACCCTGTTCCAGTCCTCCTTAACCCTGCTCCAACCCACTGAACCCTGTTTCAGCGCACCTGAACCTTGCTCCAGCCACCTTAACCCTGCTCCAGCCCACCTTAACCCTGCTCCAGCCCACCCTAACCCTGCTCCAGCCCACCTGAACTCTGCTCCAGCGCACCTGAACCTTGCTCCAGCCCATCTTAACTCTGCTCCAGCGCACCTGAACCTTGCTCCAGCCACCCTAACCCTGTTCCAGCCCGCCTTTACCCTGCTCCAACCCACTGAACCCTGTTTCAGCGCACCTGAACCTTGCTCCAGCCCACCTGAACCTTGCTCCAGCCCACCTGAACCTTGCTCCAGCCCACCTGAACCCTGCTCCAGCCCACCTGAACCCTGCTCCAGCCCACTTTAACCCTGCTCCAGCCCACCTGAACCCTGCTCCAGCCCACCTGAACCTTGCTCCAGCCCACCTGTACCTTGCTCCAGCCCACCTGAACCTTGCTCCAGCCCACCTGAACCCTGCTCCAGCCCACCTGAACCCTGCTCCAGCCCACTTTAACCCTGCTCCAGCCCACCTGAACCCTGCTCCAGCCCACCTGAACCCTGCTCCAGCCCACCTGAACCTTGCTCCAGCCCACCTGTACCTTGCTCCAGCCCACCTGAACCCTGCTCCAGCCCACCTTAACACTGCTCCAGCCCACCTGAACCCTGCTCCAGCCCACCTGAACCCCTCATCGCGAGCCTCCCACCCCTCACCAGGAGTCTCACACCCCTCTCCAGCTGCCTCACTCCCCTCACGCTTCGGGCCCAAGGAACCTTCCTTAAAACATACCTTCCCATTTTTTCCTGCGTGTGCAGAAACTGCATTGAGAAGCCAGCCTGCGAGTGGATGAGCTGCTTTACAGCATTGTTCAAATTTAAGCCTGCTGAATGTCAAACAGGTTTGCCGGGGTGAGGTCAGAGGCCTCAGGAGTCACATCGCAACCTGCTGTCTGGGATTGGGCAAGTCTGGTATACACCCAGTGATTGGAGGAGAAGTATCTAATTCACAGCCAGCTCATCTGATAGGCAATAAAAACAAAATACTGCAAATGTTGGAAATCCAAAAGAAAAACAGAAAATGCTGGAAACGCTAAGCAGGTCTTGCCTCATTTGGGGAGAGAAAACAGAGTTAGCCTTTCGAGTCCACCATGACACCTCTTCAGAACAATCCAGTAGGTTACGGGCAGGTAGTTTCCACTGGCGGGTGAAAGCAGAAGTAGGGGGCATAGCCTCAAAATAAGGGGAAGTAGATTTAGGACTGAGTTTAGGAGGAACCTCTTCACCCAAAATGGTTGTGAATCTATGGAATTCCTTGCCCAGTGAAGCAGTTGAGGCTCCTTCATTAAATGTTTTTAAGATAAAGATAGATCGTTTTTTGAAGAATAAAGGGTTATGGTGTTCGGGCCGGAAAGTGGAGCTGAGTCCACAAAAGATCAGCCATGATCTCATTGAATGGCGGAGCAGGCTCGAGGGGCCAGATGGCCTACTCCTGCTCCGAGTTCTAATGTTCTTATGTTACTTTGGAGAAGGGCTGATGATCTTGGCCCGTGGATTTTCATCTATCTCCTGATGTGTTGGGTAAGCTGGGTCTGCGAGGACTGCGTTTACTGCAGCAGTGAGAGAGACAGGCTTCCAACACTTGAAGAAATGCAACTCGATTTTATTGAACTCTTAACTATCATACATACTTTAACTATGGGTTGACACTATGCTTAGTTGACTGGAGACCTGAGGCTAACCTGACCAGACTATCTTACTACCACATGGTGGATGTTCTAGTTGTTACTCACGGGCTCTGACTGTCTCAGAGGCTGCATCCTGAGAGAGCAGGAAAACTAGTGCCCTCTGGCTTGGTCGTGTCCTGTCTGGTGATTGGCTGCTGTGTTCTGTGTGTTCACTGGTCATCCTGTGTGTCAATCACTGCCTGTCTGTGCACCATCATATACCTGTGTGTGTATTCTGACATCTCTCTTGATAATCAGAGGAGACGCTTGAACTTTATTTTTGGTTTCATGTTTACCTCTCCAAGATCCATACTCTTCCTTTCCATCGGATGTGATGTTAAATCTGCAGGTTCGATCGAGGTATTCAAAAGGGAGTTGGATTACTGCCTGAAAAGAAGGAATGTGCAAGGTTACAGGGCAAGGCAGGCGGTACGGGATGAGGTAGAATGCTCTTTTAGAGAGTCAGTGCAGACTCGATGGGCCAAATGGACTCCTTCTGGGCTCGATTTAACAGGAACGCGGACACCCATGTGCCTCAATGAGTCGAACTGTTCACTTAAATATGTAAATCTGGGTCCCGCGTAATGAGGACAGGAGTCAGTTCGCGAGGCGTTCCAAGCATCGCAAATCCCGCGAGAGGCCTCTCGCGAGATTTAACGGCTGTGTCGCGTCACCGGGTCGGGCCGGGTTCGATCGCGCCCCCTGTGATTCTGTGCTCTTTGGTTTCTGCCAGTGTACATCCGCAGGGTGACCACAGGATGGTGTGCAAGAAGGTTGTTGGAAAATTCATTCTCACTTTCTATTCGTCACCTCGTTGCTCAGAGTAATGTCCTTTAAGAGCAGTGATAGATAAAAAGGGAAAGTCAATGGAAATGCACTGCAAAATGGGACAGGGGTTGCAATGGGGCAGCCTTTCAAAATAGGACCTTTCGCGGATGAACGTTTTTATAAACACACAAAGGGAATCAAAAGTTCAATGCAAAACCATATTCCAACGTAATAAAAAAACAAAACAGTGTTGGCAAAGTGTGTGGAGCATCGAACAAATGGCATCAAGGAACAAAATGCTCAGTGTAGCCGACACAGCATCTGCCACAGCTTACAGTGTGGTGCATTATCCATAAGGGACGCCGTGCAGCCCAGTGTGGGGAATTTGACTTTCTGGGTGGATAGTATTTTTCTGATTAAAGGGGATGCAAATGGCCCTAAGGTGGTGGCACAAACCCTTTAGAGAAAGAAGGACTTGAGTTGGTATTGCGCCGACAATGGCCTCTGGATGTCCCAAAGTGCTTTGCAGCCAAGTACGTTTTGAAGCGTAAGTCACTGTTGGAGTGTCAGAATCCCACAGGATCCCACAACCAGCAAGGTGATCACGGGCTGGGGACTGGCAGACATCTCTGCTCTTCACCTTTGAAGTGGCACTGGGCTGTCAGCCGAGATTTTGTGTTCCCGTGCCTGGGCGTAAGCCTAAAAAGCACGCACTTGGGTCTGAGAGCTCAGTCACCGAGCCAATGCTGACACTGTTTGAAGCTTAAGTGAAGAGTTCCACTCAAATGAACGATAATCCTTTTGAAATGTATCGGCCAGAAAACAAAAGTAAAGCCTTTTGTGAGAGATGGTGGCGATCACATCAGTTGAACAATTTTATTCACCTGAGACCCTCTTTACAATCGCTCTTGTACCCCAGTTCAAATCCCAGCATGTGTGGATGCTGTCCCTTTTGGTCATAATGTGTACTGCAGGGCTCAGGGGCAGGTAGAATCGCAATTAAGCAGTGCTCGCAGCTTTATAAAACTTACATTAAGATGCAATCACAGAGCAGCATGGCGTTCTCCACACCGGGAATTGCCGCAGACGTCCTCAAGCTTGTTGTCATAGAATCCCTGCGTGCAGAAGGAGGCCATTTCATAGAATTCACAGTGCAGGAGGCCATTCGGCCCATCGAGTCTGCACCGGCTCTTGGAAAGAGCACCCTACCCAAGGTCCACACCTCCACCCTATCCCCATAACCCAGTAACCCCACCCAACACTAAGGGCAACTTTGGACACTAAGGGCAATTTATCATGGCCAATCCACCTAACCTGCACATCTTTGGACTGTGGGAGGAAACCGGAGCACCCGGAGGAAACCCACGCAGACACGGGGAGAACGTGCAGACTCCGCACTGACAGTGACTGACCCAAGCCGGAATCGAACCTGGGACCCTGGAGCTGTGAAGCAATTGTGCTATCCACAATGCTACCGTGCCCGTCATTTCTGCACCGACCCTCCGAAAGGGCAGCCTACCTAGGCCCGCGCACTAGCACTGTCGCCATAAACCCAACTCACCTTTTGGATACCAAGGGGCAATTTTATCATGGCCAACCCATCTAACCTGCACACCTTTGGACTGTGGGAGGAAACCGGAGCACCCGGAGGAAACCCATGCAGGCACGGGGAGAACGTGCAGACTCCGCACAGACAGTGACCCAAGCCAGCAATCGAACCTGGGACCCTGGAGCTGTGAGGTAGCAGTGCTAACCACTGTGCCGGTCAGTCAATTTGGCAGCTCCCCCGAAAGAGTCACCAACTAAGCAATGGTACAAGTGACCTGATGGTTTATTTTTGTTGGTGCCGTTGACTAAGGGAGACATTTTGGACAAAAGGTGCTCTGCGATATTTAACAGCTGTCTAAAGCAAGCAGAACAGCTGAAACAGTGCAGCACCATAACAGAATTGATGCAATTCTGGGCTGGTAACACAAAGAAGGGAAAGGCCATTCAGACCCTTAAGTCTACTCTGCCATTCAACTAGGTCATGACTGATCTGCACCTCAGCTCCATTTTCTAACATTTACTCCTTAACCCTTAATACCTTGACCCAACAGAAATCCGACAAGGTCTCAATTGACTTGGCACCCAACATCTTTCAGGAGAGAGAATTTGATTTCCACTCATGTTGCATGAAAAGCATTGCATGATTGTTTCTGAATTGCCCAGCTCCAGTTGTAACGCCATATGTAATGCCCCGTTCTCAATTCCCCCAACCAAAGAAAAGGTTTCCCCACACCTATCCCATCAAATCAGTTTAGAATATCAAAAACCTCACTCCGATCACCCCTCAATCTCCTGTTTCATAGATTTCATAGAATTTACAATGCAGAAGGAGGCCATTCGGCCCATCGAGTCTGCACCGGCTCTTGGAAAGAGCACCCTACCCAAGGTCCACACCTCCACCCTATCCCCATAACCCAGTAACCCCACCCAACACTAAGGGCAATTTTGGACACTAAGGGCAATTTATCATGGCCAATCCACCTAACCTGCACATCTTTGGACTGTGGGAGGAAATCGGAGCACCCGGAGGAAACCCACGCAGACACGGGGCGAACGTGCAGACTCCGCACAGACAGTGACCCAAGCCGGGAATCGAACCTGGGACCCTGGAGCTGTGAAGCAATTGTGCTAACCACTATGCTACCGTGCTGCCCCAATAATAATAATTGCTTATTGTGACAAGTAGGTTTCAATGAAGTTACTTGTGAAATGCCCCTAGTCACCACATTCCAGCACCTGTTTGGAAAGGCTGGAATGGGAATTGAACCTGCGCTGCTGGTCTTGTTTTGTATTACAAGCCAGCTGTCGTAGCCCACGGTGCTAAACCAGCCGACGCTGTTCTCAGAGGAATGCAAGCTAGGTCTAAGCATCAGTCTTAATAATTTAAGTATGTAAACTCCAATTATCATTCTGGTGAATCTGTGCTATACCCAATAAATACTTCCCGAGATATAGTGCCTGTATTGAATACAATACTCCAGATAGGGTCTACACTTCTATATAACTCAAGCTTTGCTTTTCTGACTCGCATAGTTTAAAGCTCTATTACGTGCCAATCATTCTGAGGATTCCACTTTCCATTTTCTGTTTTGATCTTTATTGCACCCATTCAACCCCAGGAATCACATTCTCTATATTCAATCATTTTTAATGTCATCCGCTATTAATCGCTATTAATGGACAATTTGCAGAGCTTTTTAAGGAAAAATGGGCGCGATTCTCCGCTCCCGCGACTAAGTGCCCACGCCGTCGTGAACGGCCTCGAGTTTCACGACGGCGCGAAATGGCCCCGATCGCGATCAATTCAGGGCCCGGAAATGGGCTAGGAGCGGGGCCGCGAGGAACTCGGGCGGGGGGGGGGGGGAGCGAAAGCAACGTCGTAAGCGCGCGACGCCCGAATGATGCGGCGCTGCGCCATAAATGGCGCGATCCGCGCATGGAAGGACCCAGGAGGAGGAGAGATGGCTGAGCCCCAACAAGCCGCACCAAGGTTCCGGGACACGGACCTGGACACCCTCCTCGATGAGGTTGAAAACCGAAGGGCCACCCTCTGCCCGAACGTGGGCATCGCCAGCCATCCGGCACGGTGAGGCGCGGCTGGCGTGAAGTTGGCACCACTGTCAGTGCTGTGGGGCACAACCCCCTGGTCCGGGGAGCAATGCAGGCAGAAGCTGCACGACCTCACTCGGGCTGCCAGGGTAAGTGCCATGAGGACGCCCCCGAGTCACAACCAACACCCCCGAGGGGGGGAAGTGGGGTGGGGGGGGGTTCAGGGTGCACAACGCTGTACTCGACCCACATGAACACCTGGAGAGATGCCATGGCATGGCTCCAACTGTCTCCTCACCCAGCATTAATATAGCCTACATCTGCACGACCTGATGATACCCGCCTAATGGTGATGCTTTATCCAACTCCCCCTCCCCCCCACAGGACAAGAGAGCTCACAATCAACATGAGTGTATGAGAACCGGAGGGGCTGTGTTGTGCTGCACCCCCTAAACGTTCACGAGCAGAGAGCCCTGGACCTCGCTGGGGGATCCGCCACCCGGGAGGTCGCGCCATGCGATCCCCTCCCCCCTCACACTCTGGCCACTGTACCCTTGATCCCCTCCCCCCCCTCACACACTGCCCCCACCACCACCATACACCTGGCCCAGCGTGTCGAACGAACCCCATATCATTGTGTTCCCCAGGGCCAGCCGCCGAACATCCAGGGTCGTCTCGGCCAAGACACAGCCGACCATCTCCAACCTCAACTGCACCCAGGGACGCACGGCAGAGGGTGGCAGTCGGTCGGACAGGAGTGCCATCCTCTCAGTCTGGGACGCTGGATGGGGACGCACATACGACGGACAGAGACAATACTGAGGGGCACAGGACGGACAGTGACGATGACGCACAGAAAACGGCCACACAGTCCACGGATTCACCTGGAGGGCAACATGACATGGGCCGCATGCACCTTGCGCCGGGCCATGAGGGGGACCAGTACACATCAGACTTCCTAACGGACGATAACCTCGAGCTAGCGGCACTGCTGTCTCCCACACCGTTCACCATCGCAGAGATACTCACCTCAGTTGGGCAGATAAGTGATGAGGCTCCCGGGTCACGGTCTGGTGCGCACCACACAGCCGAGCCGGTACAGCAGGTGGAGTTTGGAGCAGCCAAGGGGCTGGGCGGTCAGAGGGCAGCCCAGGCCCAGCAAACAGCTGCCGCCCAGAGGGTTCCCGGATTCCTGGATGCACTTGACCCACCCGGACAACCGATGCATGTGGACACCCAGGGACTGAATAACGGGATGAGGGCCATCTTCCAGGACCTGCACACGCAGCTGGAGGAGTTCATTCGCGTCCAGGAGCAGGGAGTGGTGCCGCTCATCGCAGCCACCCAGGCCGACACCGCACGGGTGGCGTCCGCGGTGGAGGCTATGGGTGAAACGGTTTCGGCCATTGGTCAGGTTCTGCAAGGCGTTGGGCTTCATGTGCACGCGTCATCCATGGCCCAGGAGTGGGCTGCCCTCTCATAGGTAGCCATGCGCTAGAGCCAACACGACATTGCCGCCGCTCTCCGGGCCCTGGCCGAGTCTCACCATGCCATGGCCCGGTCTCAGCAGGCGATGGCACAGTCCCAGCAGTCAGTCGCGGAGGGCATAGACCACCTGGCGCACGTGATGGATGGTGTAGCGCACTCACAGGTTCAGATAGCACAGTCCCTGGCAGGAATGTGGCACTCCCTGGGCTCCGTTCCTGCGAACATTTGAACTGTGGTTGATACCGCTGCAGGCCTCCAGGACTGGCAGCGCCAGGTGTCGGTGGTGTGACGGGACATGTCTCCGATCACACCTCTGTCCCACAATGAGGCCCGGGGGCCACCGGGCTCCCCGAGGGAGGAGGAGGTTCTGGGGCCCCTCCCGGTACCTCCAGAAAGGGACGTCCCGGTACACTCGGCCTCCACCCGTTCCGTCCCTGGCGCATCTGGTGGGCAGCGGGCAGGGTGGCACCACGCCACCCAGCACGTCCACCGAGAAGCCTGGCCCATCGAAGCCGGGCCGCCACAGGAAACGCGTGCCGACGGGGAGCCATGTCGCAGGGCGTGATTCTCAGCAGTCCGCCTCCACTCCTGCTGTACAATCTGGGGAGACACCTAGACGTCGTGGTAGGGCCCGTAAGGCAAAGAAGTAAGGCACGTAAGAAGTTGGCACGGGTACAGGGCACAGTTTAGTTGTAGGGGGTAGTGTATCTGTATGTGAATGTCACAATTAAACTCACTGTTGCACTCAACTTGTAAGACTCTGTGCTCTGTCCGGTGCCAGGGGGCTGGTGAGGGTGACCGAGTGGCGCTGTGGTTAACGAGTGGGTCAACGTCGGTGCCGGATGTGCTGTCCCTTTCCCCCCCGCCTCCCAAAATCGGACACCGTAGTCCTCGGTGTGGTGTTGGGTGCTCTGGTGCACAGATGAGCCAACACAGTTGTATGTGGTACAACTCTATTTTATTTTAACTCTTATAATACAGTTCGTTCTGGATACTCTGCACGTGCTGTCTCCCTGAGTGTGTCTGGTAGCAGGTCTGTCCTGGTCTTCCTCTCCAGCTAATACTGACCACCGGGGGTCGTGTCTGTGCTTTTATATCTTTCTGTCATTGGTTGTGGTGTTGTGTGTTCTGATTTGTCTGTTGGTGTGTCTATCATGATGTGTGTGTTTGAATATCATGACATCCCCCCTTTTTACAAAGATATGTGCCTACGTGGTTATAAATATAATCGTGTCGTGAGTGCATCTAAGAGTGTGTGCGTGTGTTGTGTACAGCGTGTGTATAGGACGTAACTATTTACATGGGGCGATGTCGGGTGCGTCACACTAACAAGGTTGTACCACAACAAAACATGGATGCGAGAGAAAAAAAAACTTGAACAGTGGTCCGGTCAGACGATATCTGGAACAATAAACAACAACAGGTTATAATACAGAAGTGTTTGACTGTTTGAACGTATGAACAGCGTTATAAGTCCAGTCTAATGGGTGACCGCCTCAAGAATGGGCTGGCCCTCAAGCCGGATCAGCTGTGGAGATTTGGGGTCACACTGGTTCACCTTGGACTGTTGGAGGTGATGCTGTTGCCGAAGTCTCTACTTTACCATTTGTTGTACTTCGTGCAGTGCTTGGTTTTTCATTCGTGCAAATATAACATTCAACATCTTTGTTAGTGTTGCCTTGGCTGTGGTTTGGTTCTGGTGGCGATGGAAGGGGCATGATCCATGGCATCTCCACGAAGTCATCCTTGGGAACCAGTGGAGGATCCGGCGTGTGCGTACGGTTCAGTTGCGAGCGTGGAAGGCGGCGCAAAGCTCGCTGATTGCGCCTACGCACCAATCCATCCGCCCTGCATGCCAGGAACAAGGTGGAGTCTTTTTTCTTTTTATGTTTGTGGTGGACGGCATCTTGTAGCCGATGGGTCGTTGCCATCGAAGTAGCACCATCACTAATATCATGCAAGGCGATGACTGTGCCAGATGTGGAAGTTGGCCGAGACCGTGCACGCTGGTTCCAGCCACCTGCTGTGCCGGAAGGGCGACTCCGCAGAGAAACGTCGAAGCATGTCGCCTTGGAGAGAGAATTGTTGCTCGCATCAACGTCTGGCGATGGCGTGAATTGGTGTGTCCATCTTGGACCGCCGGTGCTGGTTGCCACTGCCGACCCAGTGGGACTGCCACGCGATCCATTCCCTGTCACCGTGGCATCCGTCGTCACCCTGAGCGTGCCATCACCGAGGCCGCGACACCGCCCGTCCGGAGCAAGGTCTGGCGTGCGCGAATCAGAGTTGGCGCTTGGCTGCTCCCCATCTGGAGTCCGGTCTGCCTTCCGTCGATGCCCCCCGTCCGGAGTCCCAACAGGTTCACTGGAGGCAGCCGAGATTCGCTGAAGCTGCACTTCTGGAGTCGGAACATGCAGGAATGCACCAACCAGTGGAGAGGCTCGAGCCATCGAGGGTGGAAGCGGTGCGCCGCCACCGCAGTCGTCAGTGGTCCCACCGTGATCGTCGAGTGCCTCGGTACGCACTAGGCGAGGTCTGTCACCTTGCACCTTTTGCATGGGAAGTGGGATGCTGTCGTCACTCGTCTCACATCCCGTGGATAGATCCTCATTAGCAGCTTGCTGTTCACTAGGGTTGGGTAAATTGTCAGAGTTTTCATCTGGTGGTGCACACCATGTCGGTGGACTGTCATTGTCTTGCCGTTGTCCTTCATTTGGGCTTTTCTTCTTTGGAATTTTAAATCTTCCCCCAGACATTGCAGAACCTTGTTTATTACCCCCAAATTCTCCCATATGTATGGTCTCGAATATAGGATCCAATGTTTCTATCGACATTGTACTATTTTCCAAAGAAATTTCCGTTTCACTTTTCTTCTCAGGTACCTCATATGTGTCTTTGTCTAATGTACATGCCTTCATGGTCTCTGGGTCTGATTTTGCTGGGACTGGCATGGTCACAGTCTCTCTTTTACTGTTCTCAATTGCCCACATTATACTCCCCATACATAACTGCTTAATCACTGGGGTTAGTGTGGTACAATGGATAATCGGGTCGACCTTATCTGCATCTTCACCATTAGTGGAAAGCACACTTGGTTCACTTGAAACTGCTGTGGGTTTTAAATTTGTTATCTGGCTACTCGATGTCGGTGTCCTCAGGATTCTTGCTCCAATGTTCTGCTCATTTATCAGTGGAGTGTGTATAGGTTCAATGCAATTAATGTTCCCTTCAAGGTTTGAAGAGTCATTACTGACTAACTGCTGGTCTCCGAAGTTGGGACTTTGCGGCGTTGTGTTGAAGGGAGACATTTGTCCCTGCTGTAGATATGATTCAGGTTGTGTTATTTCCATTACCTGAGGATCAATGTCTTGTCCATTTTTTCGATCCGTACTAAAACACTGGCAATTCTCAGTCTGCTCCTTGCAAGTTAAACATTCAATTAATTTCTTTAGCAAATCCTCAGCATCCTTCTGTGGCCGTGCAACATTATTAATCTCTGTTCGGCTATAATGATCCTGAAGGTCAGCGCATAAACCTTTTTCTTCGGGCTTGGACGAGGCGATTCCTTTGGCTTGTCTTCAGTTGGGCTTGAACAGTCTTCAGCGCTGTGCCCTTCATTGTAGCATGAGAGACCGTCATGGTCATGCTGCTGTGTAGTGGAGCATGGTAGGCTGTTATAGCCTTCTTGCTGTTCACGTGAGCATGGCAGACTTGCATCGTCTGCCGCTGGTTGGTCAGGAGAGGTTGCTAGACCCTCATGGTCTTGTTCCTGCAAGGACTGCACATTGGAGTCTTGCGTTGCTTCTATCGTGGAGGCTGTCCACGAGCTCTCTGTGGAGGCTTGTGACACTGGAGTCACTTCTTGTTCGTGCAAGGACTGCGCTCTGGAGTCTTGCGTTGCTTCTATCGTGGAGGCTGTGCTTGCAGCGCTCCCTGTCTGTTAATGTCAGGCTGCAGCATCATCCGGTACTGATAAGTTGGGACGTCATATCTGCTGGATTGAAGATCCTCAAATCCGAAAAATGAATCCGCATCGGATTCAATGTGGGGGCCGCCAATGTGCAACACGAAAGGTTCGTCCGAGTCATAGTCGTATAGGACCACGGAGCTATCATTGGGCTCGCGAGGTCCGGAAACACTGTAAAGATCGTCATCGAAGTATTCGAGGTCGGAATCATCGGCTTGTGCGTAGGTAACTGCTTGTCGGAGGGTTCTTCGGAGGTCAAATTCATCTCCTGGGTCAATTTGCGGCAATGTGCTGTCAATCCAGGTGAGGGAAGGTTGTTTTACAGCTTTAACAGATTTTTGTTTTTTTGATTTGGGACGTTTTCCTTTTAAATTGGATTTGGGACGTTTCCCCTTTAAATTGGTGCAGTCTGGGGCCTCTGACATCCTGACGCTTGGTATGTAGCACGTAGGAAGCGACTGCGCATGCTCAGATCGCTGTTCCTTTACCGATGGCCGTTTTCTTGACTGCGCATGCGCAGCATCTCGCGCATGCGCAAACGATACTTCCGGTTCTGCGCACTGCTCGCGCAACTGTGCTAGCGTGATACCTTTAGCAAGATGGCCGCCGACCTCGACCCAGCCCTCTCTCAGGCCCGGGATTTCGGCCTCTGGGAATTCAGGCTCCGGGATCCCAGCCACGAGGTGAGTACTGCCGCTTTTCTTACCTTTACTTGCCGATTGGATTGCGTTTTCTTCACAGTACTTGGAGAATTTGTCCAGGACTGCCTGGTAATCGTACCTTTGCTGCCTCCTGAAGAACCTAAACCTTGTGAATATCTCTCTTGCCCTTGCACCGGCGATGGTGAGGAGAAATTCAATTTTTTTCGCTATCATCCAGGTCTTGGAGTTCAGCTGCCACCAGGAACAATTCGAACACTTGCCGGAATCGCCGCCAGTTTTCGCGGAGATCGCCGTAGCACTGGAGCGGCTGCGGAACCGGGAGCTCTATCATTTTGCCTGGGCACTGCTGGTTGTCTGTGTACACTGAGGTATGCCGGCAGGTATCGATCCACTCCTGTACCATGTGGTGTTGGGTGCTCTGGTGCACAGATGAGCCAACACAGTTGTATGTGGTACAACTCTATTTTATTTTAACTCTTATAATACAGTTCGTTCTGGATACTCTGCACGTGCTGTCTCCCTGAGTGTGTCTGGTAGCAGGTCTGTCCTGGTCTTCCTCTCCAGCTAATACTGACCACCGGGGGTCGTGTCTGTGCTTTTATATCTTTCTGTCATTGGTTGTGGTGTTGTGTGTTCTGATTTGTCTGTTGGTGTGTCTATCATGATGTGTGTGTTTGAATATCATGACACTCGGCACTCCGACGCCAGCTACCCCACACGGGCACGTGATGAAATGCCCGTTACGAAGGCTGTGACCACCGGAGTGGATGGTTCAGCTATAGCCATGAGTCAGACCTTGGCTGGCGAATCTCAGCTCACAGCTCATCGCAGAGCGGGCTGTCATCATTCAACGTGGCACTGATCACACCCGCTTACCCAATCATCACTGTGCAATCCCGTAGTGCCGCAGTGGTAAGGTGCTGTGGAATTGGTGCCGTGAACGCGGTGCGGGGGTGCGGGGGCGGGGGGTGGTGGGTGCTGTGTGGTGCCCGTGTGCAGGACTGGCGGTGCAAGTGGCAGTGTTCAGCGAATCCCTCCCCCACGGTGCGTGAACCGTGCGGCCACCAACGCGTCGCATGCCCGCTGTCCTCGACGGTGCCGTCGTGCAGCCTCCTGGACGTAACCAGCACCCGGGCAGTGTCTGTGTCCTGCGCCCCTCCCCCCACCCTGATGCACACCATCCTCCTCCTCCTCCTCCTCCTCCTCCTCCTCTTCCTCCTCCCCTTCGTTTGCGTTGGCTCCGGTGCCGTCGGGTCCTCCCTCCGACTCCTCCACCAGGGCATCTCCCCTCTGCATGGCAATGTTGTGCAGCGCACAGCAGACCACAACTATGCGACCGACCCTGTCGGGTCGGTACTGCAGGGCACCTCCGGAGCGGTCCAGGCATCTGAATCGCATCTTCAGCAGCCCGAAGCACCGCTCCACCACACCCCTGGTTGCTGCATGGGCCTTGTCGGGCCGGAGAATAGCGGGGGTAGCGGAGAATCACCATTTTGGGCGTCTCGGGCGATTCTCCGGCCTGCGTCGCGCAGAACTCGACGGGGCCGATCTCGCCGCTTGGGTGAATCGCGGGTGGGCGTGGGACCAGCGTCGCGGGGAAAAATGGCGCGACAGGCGATTCTCCCAACCGGCGCGGCATCGGAGAATCGCGCCCAATATGGTCCTGTGCAAACTGAAAATAAGAGTAATTAGTAACTTATCAACTATAAGCTAAACCAACACAGTCTTTTGGGAGGTGAGGATGGAGCGGGGGGAAGTAGACCACTGAGAGCCATCCCCCTGTCCTTTTTGTTTGACCCCCCCATCTCCGCCACGTCCCCCATCCCACAACCCCGCAATCCACACCCGCACTCCCCCCTACCCAACACCCAATCCCCCCCCCAGCACCCCCCCCCCCTCCCTGCCCCGCCGCCACTAAATACTTTCCCAACTTAACATTTCTGTTGCACAGAGCTAAGAATTGAACCAAGTGGATGCTTTCATCGTGGAATTAGTTTATCAATTCATGTGAATTTTTATTTAATGACCTAATTTAAATAAAGCACGCGATGCTGGTTTCTTTGTTTAAATGGTTTGGTTTAGACAACAAACATCTGGGGAGAGAGAAACAGAATTAGAAGTTCAGGGCCGTGATTTAACGGGGGAAAAAAGAGTCCTGTTTTTGATGTGTTTAGCAGGGTGTTTCTCGAACAACTCCGCTATCAAGCGGGACACTTTTTTTATGGCTTCAGTGAGGAGCTGCCTGCCTAGGCCGCACTTAGCTTCATTTACTGCACTGGCTGCATTTTTAAATGCTGCCCTGATCCCCCTGACCTCTGGACCCCTCACCCCGGCCTCTGAACACCCCCAACACCCCAACTTGCCTGATAGGGAGACGTCGAGCCCCCGCCCTCACAAGAGTAGGGTAACCCCAGGTTCGATCCAGTGCCAACCTGGTACCCGGGCACCTTGGCACTGCCAGTCTGGCACTCTGGCAGTGCCACTGCCAGCTTGGCGATGCCACCCAGGCACCCTGGCAGTGTAAAGGTGGCATTGCCAAGGTGCCCAAGTGGCAGTGCCAAGATGCCAGGATGGCAGTGCCATGGTGCCCATGTGGCAGCGGAAATGCCAGAGTGCCACCCTGCCCAGAGTTCGACCACTCGGGGGGCCTCCGAAGGCCTGGCCGTTACGCCTAAAATGGTGCCACCGCGATGTCTCCCAGGCGTGGGCATTCGATCCCGGGCCTTGGAATACTCCGGCACAGACATACCTAAGTGAGACCAACAGCTCACTTAAATATGCAAGTCCGGATCCCGTCCAGCGAGGGTGAGCTACATATTCTGACATCTCGTGAGATCCCATTAAATGTCGCGAGGTGTCCCGAGCGTCGCAAATCCTGCGAGATTTGACCTTAAATGTTAACCCTCTCTCTACAGATGCTGCCTGAACTACTGAGTATTTCCAGTATTTTTATTTTAGTGAACAGAAATGTCATTATACTAGTCTACCGATTACCCTATAAGAACTAGTGCAACACTATCCGAGCAGTAAATTACACTCAGAAAATCCATAATTCAAATGATAAACTGTTTGCTTGAGGCTAGCTAATTAATTGCTTCCTAATAAAAGAAGACTTGCCTCTCTACAGGGCTACACTCTTCCTTAGTGCACAAAGCAGTCAACAAACCATTCCTCAATCTGGCTATTAAACCGCTCTTGAACGCCACATAGTCCGGGCAATAATATTACTTCCCAACAGGGCACAATCCAAGCATTACCCAGGCAATAAACTGCAGTCGATTGCCAGGGTATCACATCGATTATACTGATGGTGCGTACCACCGAGAAATAGTTTGCTCTCAAAATGGTGCAAATGCCCATTTTTAGTCTGCCCATTGACAGTGCAAAATCCCGTCAGTGAACAACTCTTGAATGGTGCATTGGACACCTAACAACCCATTCTCAGAAGGTGCAATACTCAGTCAGTTAGCAGCTTTCTAGTGGTCCAATATCTAATTGTTGAAGTGCCCCCGAAGGACGGACATTATAGTCATTCGACCGTTCAAACAAGTGCTTAATCCAATCAATAGACTGTTCTGATGGTGAATATTACAATCGAGAAAATACCATTGGATGGTAGAAATGTATTCATGAACTGAGCTCACCTTATAACTCAAAAAGTGCTCCATAATCCAGTCAGTAAAATTCCTCAATGACCAGCCTATCGTCTGTTGCCCAATGGGCAGATTGAAGCAAATGAAAAGTTGTTGAATTGCGTCTGTTGCAGTCAGTTCTCAAACGGTACAAGTATACTGCATTCTAATGGACCATTTTACTGCTAACAAATTTCATTCTAATGATCCATGGTCTCATCAATAAAGCTATTCTCAAATGGTGCATATTAGTCAACAAACTGCCCCTGAACGATGCATTAGGTAGTCAATAAACTTTTCTAGAATGGTGTAAATTGCAATAAAGAAATTGTTTTCTAATGGTGGAAGAAAGGACTCTCAAATGGTCATAGTCCAGTTAATCAACTGCTCTTGGAAGTTGCCCTATCCACTCAATAAACTGTTTTTAAATGAAATATGACTGAGTCAATTGATTGCCTTCCAATGAAGCAGAATCTACTCCACAAATTGCACTCAACTGGTGCATTATCTAGTCTATAATTTTTTTTCCTGAATGGTGTATAATCCATTCATTAGACTGTTCGCTAATGGTGCAGGCTGCTCAATAGAATGCTCTTGAAATGGTTCACATGATACATTGCCAAGTCAATAGAACGCCTTCTAAGAGGAAATAACACAAGCTCGGGCTGTTTCGAAGCATTGCATTGCCTATGAACTATTATTGATAGTTATACTGTTGCAATGTAGGCAAAGAAAGCAGACAATTTGGGCGCTGCAAAACCCCACAAATAGCAACAGGATAATAAGCTGAGCTGTTGGTTATGGGGTAGATTTTGGCCAGGACACTGGGGCAAATTATCATGCCATTTTACGCACACCTGGGTGGGCAGCCAGCACAGTTATGCCTCATCCAAAAGAAAGTGAGCGGGATACTCACTTGATGCAGTGTAGCGAGAGACAGACATCCAACACTTGATAAGATGCAACACGATTTTATTTAACATCCAAACTATTATACATGTTCAACTGTGGGCTGACACTATGCTGACTTGACTGGACACCTGATACTAACCTAACCAGACTTACTAGCTACCACATGGTGTTTGCACTGGCCAGCTCACTAACTCTGTCTGACCCAAAGGTTGGGTCCCAAGAGAGCGGGAAAACTGGTGCCCTCTGGCTTTATAGTGGCCGTGTCCTGTCTGGTGATTGGCTGCTCTGTTCTGTGTGCTTACTGGTCATCCTGTGTGTCAATCACTGCCTGGCTGCACTCCATTATATACATAGATGTATATTATGACAGTGGCCAACGTCGGGCGCCCGCCAAAATACCATGCTCTGGTGCCTCGACAGTGGCGTCAATGCGTTCTGCTCCACACGTACAGTACACACCAATATCATTAGCGGGCCTGATCCAGTATTCTCCGGGGGCTCCACGAAGCTCCACCTCCACCGGGGGGAATTTCCGACGGCGTGTTACACTTGTGGTTTCAAAAATCTGTAAACAGGTGCCATGGCTGGTGAGGGAGTGAGAGGAGGTAGGAGATGTAGAGGTACGATCATGGGCTGCTGGACCTGCCACTGGCAGGGCTGGCTGCAGGCAGGGGGGGGGGGGGGGGCTTCTGCCAGGCCTGGGGGTTGCTGGAGGGGGGGGGGGGGGGGGGTGGCGAGGGGTGATCAAGGGATGGGCCGCGAGGTTGGGGTTGTCATGATATCCACATCAGCATATCATGGTGCAATCACACACACACACTGGTGGACAGGCAGCTGGACCAACCAGCACACACACAACATCGCAGCCAATCACCAGTGAGAGCGCACGCACTATAAAACAGGGAACACCACAGTTCCCGCTCATTCTACCAGGAGATAGCTCAGAGCACAGAGCTCACAGCGCGCCACTCAGACTTAGACCATGTGCTGAGTGCCTCACTAAGATAGTGATAGGACTGGGTCCACAGGTTAGCTGGTGAAGCACGTACCCAAGCCAGTAGTTAGTTGTTACTGTTGTTTAGACAATAAAACAGAGTTGTACCATCTACAGCCGTGTTGGATCGTTTGTGCATCGGAACACCCAACACGACAGGGGTGACCCCCATGGAACCTGGGTGTCCAAGCACGGAGCGCCATTGCCGCAGCCTGCAAGGCAGCCATCTTGCTGCTCAACCAACTGACCATCCACCGTGGCCCGTGGTGATGCAGAGTGACATACGCTGTATGGGTGCACCCACCCCACCACCCCCGCGTCCCATCCCTCACCCTCCACCCCCCAACCTTAAGCCCCAGCCCCCAGCCTCTACCCCATCACCCCCCACACACACCCTCCCCCACCCTCTACCTCACCAAGGGCAATGCCAACAGTAGCCACTGCAGGAGGGCACCTGATGGGGCCGCAGAGTGTACCACCAGCCAACGGCACCCCTGCCAGTAGGGATGGGCACCAGGACCAGAGGGCGCCAGGTGTGCGGATGGATGAGTGCCAGAGGGATTGGCCAGTTGTGGGTGTGGGGATGGGGGAGGAAGGGAGACATGCAGGGGATGGGTCTGCAGTGCAGACCGAAGCCTTCATGTAGCCTGTTGGACCTCGCTGGGCACAGTGGGTATGCACCATGCTAACGTGTCTGCCTTTCACCCCCTGCAGACAATGGACTTCGGAAACCAAGCATGAATGGTGGCTGCTTGACGGGGACCCTGCAACAGCGGAGCTTGCCCAGAGGTACAGGAGGCAGCTGGTGGGAATGGAGAACCGACTGCCCAGCAGGCTGAGGAGGTGGTGAGAAGGAGGCACCATGTCAGGCCTTGTGTGTACCGGCAACGTCTACAATTCGAGGACCTGGCGGACGGAGCATGTCATCGAAGACTCCGGCTGAGCAGGGGGGGCATATCATGGCGTACCTGGCACCACAGGGGTATAGGGGAGCACACCTGCTCCTGATGGCCGTCAAGATGATGGTCGCCCTGAACGTCTATGCCTCGGGGTCCTTCAGGCGCCTGTTGTGTTCTGCTTCTTCATGTAACAGAAGCTGCTTCCTTGATGCATACTCTGATATAGGAAGGTTCAGACATGGAGATAGATTTCACACATTTATTGAACAGTTAACAATTCTCCTACTTGAGTTCAACTCTCCTGCTAATCTTACTATAGTAACTGAATCTAACTAACCAGTCTGCTCTAATCCATGCGGCGGGTGTGATGCTTCCTGATCTGCCCCTGTCTCTCTGAGTGTCGCCTATGGAACGAGAAAGAGCACGTGTGCCCTGTCCTTTTATATGGGTAGCCCCCTTGTGGTAGTGTCACCTCTGGGTGTGTCTTGACTGCCCATTGGTCGTGTCCTATCTTACTGACCTTTTGGTTGTATGTCTGCATGTCATGATGTCTCTGGTGCTCCCTCGAGTGTTTACTTAGTCTTAGTGTATTTGCATTAACCCCTTGTGTATTTACAGTGATGCATATCACCACAGCGTCGAGTGGGGACCTGTCTGGAATCTCACAGACCTCGGTGCACAGCTGCATCCATGCCATCACGGAAGCCCTGTATGCCCAGTCGGAAACAATACATCAAATTCAATGTGGACCGAGTCCACCAGGATGCCTGGACAGCGAGGTTCGCTGCCATTGCCGAGATGCCCCAAGTACAGGGATGATCAACGGATTGCATGTCCCCTACGAGCACCGGCCCATGTTGGGCCATGCTTCACAAAACAAAAGGGGTTCACTCGATGAACGTGCAGCTACTGTGTGACCATGAACTGCCCATCAAGCACGCCTGCGCCCAACACTCAGACAGTGTGCACAACGTCTTCATCGTGCCACACCCGATGGTCTCTGACCTCTTTGAGGTGCGCCCCCGGCCGATGAGTTCGCTCTTGAGTGATCGTGGCTGGTGACTCTGAAATGGAGGCCACAAACCGACACGGAGACGCCCATGCCGCGACCAAGGGGGTGATCGAGCAGTGCATCAGTATCCTGAAGATGCGGATCAGGTGCCTGGACCCTTCTGGAGGGACGCTCCGGTATAGCGGCTGGGAGGGTCTCCCACCTTGTGGTGGCCTGCTGTGTCCTCCACAACATCGCGCAGCAGAGGGGCGATGTGCCGGAGGAGGAGGATGAACGTCAGGCCTCGCCCGACAAGGAGGATGCGGAGGAGGGCGCGGGTGGACAGTACATGGAGCCGGGGCCAACACACACCAGACCCTCTAATCGACTCCAGGTTCATCGACTCGAGGCCTGACCAGCGGCACGGACATCCTGTCCCACACACCCCACCGGCCGGCCACACCCTCCAATGAACATACTCTCTGCGTCATCCACCCCACCCCCCTCTCCCACCCAAGCAACCCCCTCCGTGATACATAACTGTTGCACTGCAGGGTGCGGGCCCTGGATTAGCAGTAACAGGGGTCTGGTCCATGGGATGGAGGATAATGACAACCCGCTCTGCGATGAACTCTGGTGCTCCGCACGGTTTGACAACGTCTGATTCCTGCCCATGATCGCACTTTGCACCATCCACCTCAGTGATCCCTGCATGCGAACTGGCTATTGCATCACATGGTCCCACCGAAACCTTGGGTGGCGGAGGTGGGGATGGTGGGGACGGTGGAGGGTGAGGCAGGGGGAGCCATGAGGTGAAGAGGGATTGGGGTGGGGCACCGGAGTGGTGAGCGCTAGCGGAACGGGGCCCCGGCCCAAGCCCACACCCATTGCCTGCCCATCTTCCCTGTGCCCCTTGCCTCTGTAGCCAGCCCAGCCCATTGCTCACACCCATCTGATAAAGCACCGAGGCATGCTGAAATGCTGTGAACTGGTATTTATTGTGAAACGGTGAATACAATGTTGTGTCCTAACCCCCAATGTTATACTGTGTGCTCCACATGCGCCAACCTAACTGGTGTCTACCTTTCTGGCCTTACAATCCCTAACATTACGTCTAGGTGGATCCCCAGACTACAGCAGGAGTGGAGGTGGCCTGCTGCGATTCCCGCCCTGTGACCTGGGTCCAATTGATGGCCGCTTTCTGGGGCAACTGGGCCTGGATGCTGCTCGGGTGTCCCGGGTAGCATGGTGCCACTCTGTTCTGCCCGCTGCCCGTCAGATGTGCCAGGCACAGGAGGAGGAAAGTCCGAGGTGTTGTGGTGTTCCAGCACCTCTTCTGCGGGTTTCACCGGCACGGGCCCCTTCACCTCCTCCTCCCTCGGGGTTCCCAATGGCCCCCGGGCTACTCCATGGGACGGGGTGGGCGAGCGGAGCTAACACCTGAGGCTCCCCCAACACCTGGCACTGCCAGTCCTGGAGGGTCGCTCAATAGTGTCTCGATGCTCGCAGCCATGGAGCATAGGGAGTGGACCACCTCGCTCTGGCACTCTGCCACATCACCCCGTGACTATGCCAACAATTTCTGGGTCTGTGCCACATCAGCCAGTGACTGTGCCACCTCCCTCTGTGTCTGTGCCACATCAGCCAGTGACTGTGCCACCTCCCTCTGTGTCTGTGCCATATCAGCCAGTGACTGTGCCACCTCCCTCTGTGTCTGTGCCATATCAGCCAGTGACTGTGCCACCTCCCTCTGTGTCTGTGCCATATCAGCCAGTGACTGCGCCACCTCCCTCTGTGGGTGGCACAGGTCAGCCAGCGGCCGGGCATTACCACCGATGCCCTTAGCCGTGATCGGAGAATCCCGCCCCCAATTTCTTTCTGAAAGTTACAATTGAATGCGATTCCAGAACCCTTTAGACAGTGCATTCAAGATGATTGCAACTTGTTGCACATAAAAAATTATTCTCATCAAATCTTCTTGCTAATTATTGTGAATCTGTGTCCTCTGGTTATCAACTCACCTTCCTGTGGAAACAGTTCCTTCATGTGCACTTTATCAAAATGCTTCAGAATTTTGAAAAACTCTGTTGAATACCGCCTTAACGTACTCCAGTGTAAGGAGTGCAATCCCAACTTCTTTATTTCATGTAACTGAAGTCCTTTATCCCAATTCCAATAAACTCATTGCAGCTGTCTGGTTTCCGAACACTTGGAAAACCTGGCCAAGCACAGTTAAACCAGCCAAACAGCCTCATTAACATATCTCAAATGTGTACATGCCCCCTGGGGCAGTTTGACTTTCCACCCCTGGTTCTGCCTCAGTAAAACCCAAATAGGAACATAGCAACGTAGGAATTCGGAGCAGAGGTCGGCAATTCTGCCCTTCGAGCCTGCTCCTCCATTCAATCAGATCATGGCTGATCTCTTCCTGGTCTCAAATCCACCTCCCCACATGTTGCCCATATCCCTTTAACCCATTTGTTTCTATCTCCTTGAGATGTATCTATCTCCTTCTTGGAACCATTCAATGACTCAGATTCCACCGCACTATGGGGCAGCGAGTTCCACAGATTCACCACCCTCTGCGAGAAGTAGTCCCTCCTCACCTCAGTTCTAAATCTACCGCCTCTCAACCTATATCCATGACCTCTCGTTCTAGATTTCCCCACAAGGGGGAATATTTGGCCTCCGTTCACTTTATCAATCCCTTTTGGTATTTTATATACCTCGATCAGATCCTCCTAAACTCCAGCAAGTTTAAGCCCAAACTGTTCAACCTCTCTTCATACATCGACCCTTTCATCTGCAGAATCAATCTGGTGAATCTCCTCTGAACTGAAATGAAAATGAAAATCGCTTACTGTCACAAGTAGGCTTCAAATGAAGTTACTGTGAAAAGCCCCTAGTCGCCACATTCCGGCGCCTGTTCGGGGAGGCTGGTACGGGAACTGCCGCCAATGCCACCACATCCTTCCTCAAATAAGGAGACCAAAACAGGACACACTACTCCAGATGTGGTCTCACCAACATCCTATACAATTGCAACAACACTTCTCTATTTTTAGACTCCAGTCCTTTTGCAATAAAGGCTAACATTCCATTTGCCTTTTTAATTACATGCTGCACCGGCATACCTGCGATTCATGAACAAAGACATCCAGATCCCTCTGCCCAGACACGTATTGAATCTGCTCACCATTTAGATAATAACTTGCCTTTCTATTTTTTGGCCAAAATGGATAACATCACACTTTTCTATATTAAACATCACCCTGCCAGATTTTGGTGCAATCTCCTAGCCTGTCTTTATCCTTCTGGTAAATCTTTAGCTGCTCTTCACTGCCTGCTTTCCTACCTATTTTAGTATCATCCACATATTTTGTTATGTTACACTCTGTCCCTGCTTGCAAATCACGTTTTTAGATTGCAAACAGTTGAGGTCTGAGGACTGACCCCGGTGGCACCCCGCTTGTTACAGTTTGTCAGCCAGATAAGGATCAATTTATCCTGACCCACTGCCAACACTCAATCCAATCTAGTACTCTACCCCCAATCCCCGGTGATCTCACCTTCTGGATCTTGTCAAACGCCTTCTGAAAATCTAGATATACCACATCTACAGCTTCTCCCTTATCCACCTTGCTGGTTACGTCCGCAAAGAACTCAAGCAAGTTTGTCAAGCATGACTTAGCCTTCATAAAGCCATGCTAACACTGGTGGATTGAATATTGTCTTTCCAAATTTTCAGTCATCTCCTCCTTAATGATTGATTCCAGCAACTCCCTCACCATAGAGGTCAAGTTAACCGGTCTATAGTTTCCTATTTTTTGCCTCTCTCCCTTTTTGAATAGGGATATCACATCATGTTTCCAATCCACCGGGACCCTTCCAGAATCCAGGGAATTCTGAACTATCATAACCAGTGCATCCACTATCCCTGCTGTCACCTCCCTTAACACCCTTGGGTGCAAGCCATCAAGTCCTGGAGACTTATCTGCCTTTAATCCCATTAGTTCATTCAATACCATCTCCCTAGTGATGGTTATTGCGTCACGTTCCTCTGCATTAACTGTAGTTTTTGGAATTTTTTAATTATCTTCCACCGTGAAGACAGAGTCAAAATATTGGTTCAGTGCCTCCGCCATCTCCGTGTTCCCCATTATTACCTCACCAATATCGCCCTCTAAAGGGCCAACATTTACATTAGCTGTTTTCTTCCTCTTTATATACTTATAGAGCTTTTGGTATCAGTATTTATGCTTTCTGCTAGTTTTCTTTCATAGTTCATCTTATTTCTTTTGATTTCATTTTTCATAGCCTTTTGATTAACCTTAAATTTCTCCCAATCCTCCAGCTTACCGCTAGCTTTTGCAGTATGGTATGTCCTAGTTTTTGCCTTTACGTCTTTCTTGACTTCCTTGTTTAGCCATGGAATATTTTTCTCCCTTTTACAATTCCTCTTCGTCTCAGAAATATACTTTAATTGAGGAGTATTTAAAATCTCCCTGAACATCCGTCATTGTTCCTCAACTGTCCTACCCTTAATTAATTGTGCCGAGTCTACTTGGGCCAACTCTTTCCACAGGCCTGAATAATTATCTCTGCCCAACGCTAAAACTCTAGTATGGCACTCTGTCTTCTCTTGCTCAATCTGAATTTGAAATTCTAGCACGCTGTGATCACTCCTTCCAAGTGGATCCTTAATGACAAGACTATTTATCAACCTTTCTTTGTTACATAATACTAAATCTAAAATAGCCTGCTCCCTGTTTGGCTCCATAACATATTTCTCTAAGAAACAATCCCTCATATACTCTATTAAATCTCCCTCGAGGCTACCCTTGCCAATTTGATTAATCCAGTCAATATGCACGTTAAAATCACCCAAAATTACCATTGTGCCCTTCTCACAGTCCTCATTATTTCTTGGTTTATACTATGCCCCAATTTGGAAGTACTGCTCGGGGTCCTGTAAATTACTCCTTCCAAGGAGCTCTTTCCCTTGTTTTTTATTTCCACCCAGATTGATTCAACATTTTGGCCCTCAATGCCAATATAATTTCTTAATAAAGCCTTGATGTCACCTTTAACAATAAAGCTACTCCACCACCTGTTCCGACCTGCCTATGCTTTCTCAATACTGAGTACCCTTAGACGTTCAACTTCCAGTCCCAATCCTCCTGCAACCATGTTTCAGTGATCTCCACCAAACCATACCCATTTGTCTCTATTTGTGCCGTCAGCTCATTGACCTTATTCCGAATACTGCGTGCATTTAGGTACAGGGGCGGGATTCTCTGAGCACGCGCCGGGTCAGAGAATCGCCGGAGGGGTGGGGTGCCACGCCGCTCTGGCACTGGACGGCCAAGTGCCCGTCGTGTTCCGCCAAGTCCCGCCAGCGCCGTTCGCGTGTGGTCCTACCTGGCGGAACCTCGGTGTTCTGGCTGCGGGGGCCGTCCTGGCGGGGGTGTGGGAGAAGCCAACTCCGGGGCGGCCTCCACGGTGGCCAGGCCCGTGATCGGGGTCCACCGATCGGCAGGCGCGGTCATTCCGGGGGGGGGGGGGGGCTATGTTGCTCCGCTCCAGGCCCTTGTAGGGCTCTGCCATGTTTCCCGGGGGCCGGCGTGGAGATGGCCGTGGCACGCATGCGTGGACCAGTGCCGGCCGTGTAGGGCCGGCTTTCGGCGCCGGAGCAACACACAGCACTCCGTCGCCGTGCTAGACCCTGAGGAAGGGGAGTATGACTGGTCCTGGAGACCCGTTGTCGTCGGTGTCGCTCGCGCCTCTTTTGACACCGGCATCAACACTTGGCCGGGATTTCGGAGAATCCCGGCCAAGGTTTTTAAATATGTCCGACGGATTTGCCTTTCCTTTGTAGGATTTCCTTGTGCACTATGCTTTTCACACATTGTGACCTCCTTTTTTAACCTCTGATAACACTCAGACTCATCCCCAACTTTCACTCACAGTCACCTTACATTTAGATATTTTTACGTTTCCTTTCCCTTCCGTAGTCGTTAGACTGACCCTGCCTGTTCATCCTATTAACCTCTACCTTCTCCTCACACGCTGACCTGCTGCTTTGGTTCTCATTAAACATTATACTTCTTGTAGTTTTACACTTCCCTTCCTCCCTCCACTTGCGAGTTTAAAGTCCTTGTGACCACCCTCTTTATCCTTTCCGCTAAAACACTGGTCCCAGATCGGTTCAGGTGGAGACCGTCCCAACAGTACAGATCCCTCCTGTCCCAATACTGATGCCAGTGCCCCATGGAATGGAACCCCTCTTTCCCACACCACTCCTTTAGCTGTGTGTTTACTTCCCTAATTTTCTCACCCTTATGCCAATTTGCATTGGGTAACAATCCAGAGATGATAGGCCTTGAGGATCATTTTGTTCCTTTAATTGCTAAATTTGAAAAAAAAAACACTGCAAAATTAACTAAGTAGAGATGGCTGGGCAGGCGATGTGCTGTAGCTGCACGGCGTGGGAGCTGGCTGATCCCAATGCGAGGTGCAAGTGATCACATCTGCAGCAAGTGTTTGTTGCTCGAGGAATTCTGGCTCAGAGTTGATGATCTGGAGTCTGAGCTTCAGACACTGCGGCAGATCCGGGAGGGGGAGAGTTACCTGGACGCTCTGTTTCAGGAGGTGGTCACACCCCATACTTTAAGTACATCACATCCGACCAGTGGTTCCTTTAATTTTGTTCCTAGTTCCGGATAATCCTCAAACTGGTCCCCTTTCCTAGTCTTGCCTATGCTGTTTTTCCCAATGTTGGACCACAATAATTGGATCTTCCCCTCCCACTCCGATATTCTTTCAAGCCGGTTGGAGATGTCCCTCACCCTGGCACCGGGCATCCGGGACTCTCGGTCCTGCTCCAAAAGAGTCTATCTGTTCCCCTAATTATAGAATCCCCTACAACTGGCACTTGTCTCTTTGTTCCCCCCACTTGAATGACGTCCTGTACCACGGTGCAGAGGTCAGCTAGCTCATGCTGCCTATAGTCCTGTTCCCCATCCACACAGGGAGCAAGTACCTCATACCTGTTGGACAATGTCAAGAGCTGAGGCTCCTCCACTTCTGAATTGAGGGTCCCTCTATCTGCCTCACTCGCAGTCACACCCCGCTGTCCCGAACCACTGGTCGGATGTGAGGTACTTAAAGTATGGGGTTTGACCGCCTCCTGAAACAGAGCGTCCAGGTAACTCTCCCCCTCCCGGATCTGCCGCAGTGTCTGAAGCTCAGACTCCAGATCATCAACTCTGAGCCAGAATTCCTCGAGCAACAAACACTTGCTGCAGATGTGATCACTTGCACCTCGCATTGGGATCAGCCAGCTCCCACGCCGTGCAGCTACAGCACATCGCCTGCCCAGCCATCTCTACTTAGTTAATTTTGCAGTGTTTTTTTTTTCAAATTTAGCAATTTCACGTCAAATGTGACGTCAATTTTTTGCAGCTTCAGTGGAACCCCCGATACTCACTGCTCCGCCCTCCGAGACCACTCTCCGGAGACTAGGCCGGAGGAGTCAATTCCCCAATTTGCTCAGTTAATGCGCACACCCATCATATTCAGGATCTCTTGAGCCCCTATTCATAATGCCATGGAACCCCAATGCTTTTTAGAACAGCCTTGTCGCCTTTGTAATGATATGTATAATCTAAGGAGAGTAAAGGGTTAACAAGATGATCAGAGGATTGGATAGGGTGGACAGTGAAAGTCCTTTTCCTCAGATGGTGATGTCTAGTACGAGGGGACATAGCTTTAAATTGAGGGGAGATAGATATAAGACAAATGTCAGAGGTAGGTTCTTTACTCAGAGTGTGTGGAATGCCCTGCCTGCAACAGTAGTGGACTCGCCAACACTAAGGGCATTCAAATGGTCATTGGATAGACATATGGACGATAAGGGAATAGTGTAGATGGGCTTTAGAGTGGTTTCACAGGTCGGCGCAACATTGAGGGCTGAAGGGCCTGTACTGCGCTGTAATGTTCTATGTTCTAAGATGATGTTCATGTATATCAACACTAGATGGCATCACTGAGTAGTCTTATAAAAGGCTGCGTCTCTAAGCACTCTGAGAGAGAAGCTGATGAAGAAGGATAGTGTGAAGGTTGGGATAGAGTGTTGGTTGTATTAGAGAGAGATAATTAATTACTGTAACATAGATTCAATACTATTATTTTGTTAGTTATTACACAATAGAGTGTGGAAACTATTTCAATAGTGTAAAATAGACTAGTTTTGGCTTAAACATATGGCTCTCAGTTCTTTGTAAACACTACAACTTTGGCTATCTTGGAGAACAATACAAGGAACATAACAGTCTTGCCCTTCCACCTTCAACTTTACCCCACAACCTTCTGAGTCAGCGCGCCCTCAAAGCTGCTCTGAAATCTCTGCCTCGATCATGTGTTCAAGTGAGACTTTATCCCACAACCGCCTGACTCGGAGGCAAGTGTGCTACCACTGGACCAAGGCTGATACCTGCAATGATCTGTAATCGACTCAGTAAACAACTTTCAAAGGATACACCAATAACAGCCTGTCCACTTAATAAAGTGCAATTGAATGTTGCTTCATCCTTTTCATAGTGGATCTCCTATTCGTGCATTGGGTGCGTAATAAACTGCTCTCGCAGTTTAGAATTCACTAATAAATTCTTCTTCAACGATACACTGTCCAGTTAACAGATTGCCTTCTAGTATCCCAGTCCAGTCGAAAAACGTTCTCCTAACCTGCTTTGTACAGCCAGTCAACGTATTTCGAGCAACACCTTCAATCTGCCTTCAAATGGTGCATCACCCAGGGAATAAACTGCTGTTGAATTTTGCTAATCCCAGCCAGTAACTTGTTCCTCAGTCTTTGCAATCCAATCAACAGAGTACACCGGAATGAGGAATAACCCAGTCAATAAATTACTCTTGAATGATGCATTGTCCAGACACCAGAATGCCTTTTAACAGCACATTGTCCACTCAATAAACTCCCATTGAATGCTTCATAAAAGTGCTCTCAGTTCATACATTGTGTAATGATGGACAGCCCTGGTAAAAGTGCATGATACAGTCATGACCCTGACACCACATGGTGGATTGTCCGGTGAATGACCCTTTTCTGCAACGTTGGTTGACCTAACCAGTAGCCGCGTTCCTTATTGTTCATTTGCCATCGCTAAAAACTGATGACCCAGTCGTTATCATATTGCTGTCCGTGGGAACTTGCTGTGTATAAATTGGCTGCAGTGTACCCTGTGTTAAAACAGTGATAACACGTCCAAAATACTATAAAACACAATGACGGAATCGACCAGAAACCCCTCCATGGGTTTCCAAGCGGAGGGGGGTGGGGGGTGGGGGGGGTTGCATTAAATGGAAAGCCATGTTGACAGGGGTAGGATCCTCTGACCCGGCTGCCGGCCAATGGCAGGCTGCCTCTGCCGCCGCGAAACATGCCACGGTGGGCGCTGTGACATTATGAGAAATCTACAGAACTGTAAGGGTTAACGTTATGTCCGAATCAACCACTAGAGGGGGCGAGATGCAGAACTATATAAAGCATCGATGCTAAGCCTTCTGGGACAGTGTTGAGGAGAAGGCTAGGAGAAAGACTATGAAAGCTAGTGTGAGTGAGAGCAGATCATAGTTATTGTATTAGTGTAGAGATTAGTGGTAGATGAGTGTAGATTGTATATTTGTTGTGAATTGTTTATTATATAGAAGTAAGAGGTCAAATTCAATTAAGTAGTGTAAATAAATCTTTAGCTTTGTTTAATACAAAAGCTAGTTGTGGTCTTTGTGAACATTACGCCAACCATCCTAGGATCTGAACCACAAATAACACCACAGGCGCGCAGAATATCCAGCCCTAAGGGGCACTCGAAGGTCGAGGAACGCGCTCTATAAATACAGAACTTTCTTTCTTTTGATGTAAGCAATGTGGAAGAAACTGGATGTTGTGGAGTTGTAAAGGCTAGTAGTTATGGAGTTGTCATTGAATCATGTTCCACAGATGATATTATAAGGCACCGCCGAGGAGTTCAAGTAGTTTACAGATGTAATTTGTACCGCAAGTCAAACTACAATTTCACAAACTGTCTCCTAGCTATTATTTTTGTAGTGTAGCACCCGTGAAATGAGCCTGGTGTTTGTGATAAGGTCAGAGACAACCCACACAGTCGTGAATTGAAGATCATGAACAGCAACTCCGAGGTCATCAGTGCACGCTAATACTATTAAACTCATATTTAGCTCAACAAGCAAATTACTTGGCAGATTTAAAACAGAACTGCAAAGAAGTAAAATGCTACATTCGAAAATGAATAATAGTGCAGTGGTTAAACAGCATGCGGTGATAACTGTGGTGAAGATTGGTCTAATAACAAAAAGATATTCGAAAGCCAATACTGGGGACCATTAATTTTTTGCAGACACTAGTATATCCAGAGGGAGGCAAGAATGTGAAACCTGCTCCAAGATGAAGTGGTTGAGGCAAATAGTATAGATACAGTTAAAGGGAAGCTGGAGTACACAAGGGCAAAAGGAATAGAGGATGGGCTAATCAGATTGGATAGAGAGGGAAGAGGTTTGTCTGCTACACCAATACCGACATGGATTAGTTGGGCTGCGCGACCTGTTCCTATTTTGTAAATACGCTGTGATTCAATGTGCAACCAAATACGGCAATAGACACATTATCCAGCCATTTTATTATTGTTTAAGATAATGGCTGAAACACGCAATGATTGAGCAACGAGTCCAGGACCCATCTCTCATATTGTTAAACAGGCTGCTTTCCCACAATGATCTTGGGAATGAATTGCATGAGCGAGGTTCTCTCCCTGAAAACCGTGGGCAATCTGATCAGCATACCCTCTAGTCCTTTCTCAAGAGGCTGTTTAGCACAGGGCTAAATCGCTGGCTTTGAAAGCAGACCAAGGCAGGCCAGCAGTACGGTTCAATTCCCGTAACAGCCTCCCCGAACAGGTGCCGGAATGTGGCGACCAGGGGCTTTTCACAGTAACTTCATTTGAAGCCTACTTGTGACAATAAGCGATTTTCATTTCATTTCAGATTATAACTCAGATCTGCTTGGGTGCAGATCATCCCAGAGTCTATTTCAGTGAAGTTCAGTAAAGACAAAACTAATGAAAGGAGAAGGCATTTGCGTTTCCAACAATGAATCAAGATAATATGGGTTCTCTCTCTGAAACCGTGGACAATTGGGTGGTGAGTTTCAATATCAATTAAGATTAAAATCAAAATGAATTATTGGAAAATCGGATGACCCAGGAATTGGGTCTGTGGCTGCGTTAAGCCAACTGTCCGTCTGACTTTCACTGAAACTCTGTCCCAATCTTTCTCAACCCGCCTATCTTTGAAGCAGTGCTGAACTTCCAACAACCCTTCCTGTATCAAGCAGAAAGCCCACTTGGATGATACAGGGCTCTCAATGAAAAAAAAAAATTCTATTCCCTGGGAAAGAACCTTCCTAATGCTAAGGGATGAATACAGCTGTAAGCCTCCAAAAGGCGGAAAGGTATCAACTGACCATGTGAGACGTTAAAAGCAATGAGAGTTGAATATGATGTCTGGGATATACTTAATTTAAAGGAACATCTGGAAATTTTGGTATCAAATTTAAGGCCATTTACCCTATTGGTTGCAAAATGGAAGTGCTGGAAACTGCTGCCCAGTTCCAAAGGTAACGAAGAACAAAGAACAAAGAAACGTACAGCACAGGAACAGGCCTTTCAGCCCTCCAAGCCTGCGCCGACCATGCTGCCCGTCTAAACTAAAATTTCCCCTAAAGGGCATTAGTGAACCAGATGAAATTTTACGACAATCAATAATGGTTTCATGGTTGCTTGTAGATTTTTAATTCCAGATTTTTTCAAAAATTGTATTCAAATTTTGCCATCTGCCATGGCGGGATCTAATACACTTCCAGGTCCGTATCCCTCTATTCCCATCCTATTCATGTATTTTTCAAGATGCCCCTTAAATGTCACTATCGTCCCTGCTTCCACCACCTCCTCCGGCAGCGAGTTCCAGGTACCCACTACCCTCTGCGTAAAAAACTTGCCTTGTACATCTCCTCTAAACCTTGCCTCTCGCACCTTAAACCTATGCCCCCTAGTAATTGACCCCTCTACCCCGGGAAAAAGTCTCTGACTATCCACTCTGTCTATGCCCCTCATAATTTTGTAGACCTCTATCAGGTCGCCCCTCAACCTCCGTCGTTCCAGTGAGTCAAACCGAGTTTATTCAACTCGGGGATTTTCCCGCTCCCGTCGAACTCAATGGGCTTTTGAATGGTTCGCTACATTTTACAGCACCCCCCCCTCCCCACTCTGCGATGATGCCATAAAACTCCACCCAACATCTTCATCAAGCAACTACAAATTAATGACTGTATATTTTTGTTGCTAACCGAAAACATCTTCGTCAAATGGATTCAAACTTCGTGATTCTCCAAACGCCGTCATGGTTTGCACATATGAGCAAGGAGCAGGCCATTCAGCCCCTCAAGCCTGCTCTGCCATTCAATAAGATCATGGGTGAACTGATAGTAACCTCAAATCCGCATCCCGCCTACCCCCACCCAGATAACCTATCACCCCCCTCGCTGACCAAGAATCTATCCACCTCTGCCTTAAAAATACTCAAAGACTCTGCTTCCTCTGCCTTTTCAGGAAGAGTTCCAAAGGCTCGCAATCGTCTGAGAGAAATGTTTTTACCTCATCTCTGTTTTAAATGGGCGAGCCCTTATTTATAAACAGTGACCCCCTAGTTCTAGATTCCCTCGCAAGAGGAAACATCCTCTCCACATCCACCCAGTCAGGATCTTATATTTTTCAACCAAGTCTCCTGGACAACTCCCCTGCAATATAATGCAATGGGATCTGAATGATGCCATTATAAATTGAAACTTACAATATTTAATACTAATGGCGGGTGTCATGTGAGAGTACCTTTAAGAAATGGGTGTTTAAGAAATGTACCTTCAAGAAATGGAGCTGCTCATGTTACTGGAGTGATGTCAGAGTGTGGGTGGAGCTGAGCTCTACTTCTGCTTTTTAGATCCAGTTTGAGAAAAAGCTTGGGTGTGTCTGTGTTTTTCACTGTGTTGCTGCTGAAGTCAGCCAAAGCAGTTGTATTGTTGAGCTCTCTGCCATGAAGAACTATATCTTAATCATTTGGTGAATTCAGAATTATAAATGTTTTCAGTATTGAATGTGAACCCCAATGTGCTTCTGTTTAGAGGTTTGTTAAGTCTTTTGGATGTTAAAAGAACAGCATACAGATTACTTAGTGTTGTATTCTTTGGGGGGTGTATTTGAATTAATGGTTGCTAAGATATTCACTGTTTGGTTTAAAAAGGTTAACTTGAGTTCATAGAATAAACATTGTTTTGTTTTAAAAAATACTTTTCCATTTCTGCTGTACCACACTTGTAGAGTGGGCCGAGTGCTCCCCATACCATAACACGGGATAAATCCTGACAATATGCCGTGTAAAGGATAAAGGGCAGGATTCTTTGGCCGTACCTGCCCGCCAACCCGAAATTCCCGCCCAAGGTCAATGGACCTTCACATGGTCCCCGTCCGCTATTCGAGGCGCTCTTGCAGCAAGCGCAACTGAAGAATCCAGTTCACGGGATGTGGGCGTCATTGGCCGGGCCCGGCATTTATTGCCCATCTCTGTGGGAATTTAAGGATCAACCACATCACTGTGGGTCTGGAGGCACATGTAGGCCAGACCAGTTAAGGACAGCAGATTTCCTCCCCAAAAGGACATTAGTGAACCAGATGAAATGTTATGATAATCGACAATTGCTTGTAGATTTTTAATTCCAGATTTTTTTTTATTGAATTCAAATTTCGCCATCTTCCATGGCGGGATTTATAATAATCTAATAATCTTTATTGTTGTCACAAGTAGGCTCACATTAACGCTGCAATGAAGTTACTGCGAAAAGCCCCTAGTTGCCACATTCTGGCGCCTGTTCGGGAACACAGAAGGAGAATTCAGAATGTCCGATCCACCTAACAAGCAAGTCTTTCAGGGCTTGTGGGAGGAAACCGGAGCACCCTGAGGAAACCCGCGCAGATGAAGTGAGAACGTGCAGACTCCGCACAGCCAGTGACCCGAGCCTGGAATCGAACTCGGGTCCCTGGCGCCGTGAAGCAACAGTTGGGTCCCTGGATTATTAGTCCAGCGACAATACCCCAACACCACTACCTCCCCTCATTTTTGCTACCCTTTACACATTTTCCTTCAAACCGACACAAATTTTCTCAGGATTATTTTTCACTTCACTGGAAGTGCACAAGAACACAAAATAAAGTGCAGATGAGCAGCGAAATTCTCCGGAAACAGCGCGATGTCCGCCGACTGGCGCCCAAAACGGCGCAAATCAGTCGGCATCGCGCCGCCCCAAAGGTGCGGAATGCTCCGCATCTTTGGGGGCCGAGCCCCAACCTTAAGGGGCTAGGCCGGCGCCGGCCGAATTTCCGCCCCGCCAGCTGGCGGAAAAGGCCTTTGGTGCCCCGCCAGCTGGCGAGGAAATGACATCTCCCGGCGACGCATGAGCGGGAGCGTTAGCGGCTGCTGATGGCATTCCCGCGCATGCGCAGTGGAGAGAGTCTCTTCCGCCTCCGCCAAGGTGGAGACCGTGGCGAAGGCGGAAGGGAAAGAATGCCCCCACGGCACAGGCCCGCCCGCGGATTGGTGGGCCCTGATCGCGGGCCAGGCCACCGCGGGGGCACCCCCCGGGGCCAGATCGCCCTGCCCCCCCCCCAAGGACCCCGGAGCCCGCCTGCGCCACCTTGTCCCGCTGGTAAGGTAGGTGGTTTAATCTACGCCGGCAGGACAGGCATTTTAGCGGCGGGATTTCGGCCCATCCGGGCCAGAGAATCGCGGGGGGGGCACCAACCGACGCGGCGCGATTCCCACCCCCGCCGAATATCCGGTGGTGGAGAATTCGGCAACCGGCGGGGGCGGGATTCATGCCAGCCCCCAGCGATTCTCCGACCCGGCGGGGGGGTCGGAGAATCTCGCCCGAGATTCTGAAATTAAAATATATCTTCAAAAAAGACTTTAAATATAAAAAGCCTGAGGGACAAAACTGTTAAATGTCACAACATGTAGTTCTAAATGCAGAATTATAAGAGAAACCAGATCTCAACCTGCAGCTTAAACGTAAAGTTTGCCAGGTCAATCGACTCATCCCGCCAATCGTAAAGGGAGACGGGCAACGTGAAATCCCAGTCACCTGGTGTTTAACTCATTTAAATTGGCTTCATGATTGTCGGCAGACGGACATCTGACTCTCGTGACGGTATATCGCGCAAGGGCGTGACGGTGTCAGGATATGAGCCCGGTGTCTTCTCGCATGATTTTACGTGCCCCCGGGTCAGGTCCGCACCCAAGCTTATTATGTAAAGGTCAAACCCAATTCTTTTTAAAACTCAATGAGGGTTCCTTCCTCGGCCGCTCTTCACAGGCCGTGAGCTCCATAGCCCCCACATTGCTCTGGTGAAAAGAATTACTCCTCAGCTCTTCGTGATTGCTCACCGTTGCTTCTAGAATCTCGATCATTTGCTTGTCTTCATAAATGGCAGTAAAATATGCATTGCGGAGCTCACCACACTCAAACCTTGACAGATTAACTGTGCAGCGCACAAATAATGGTTATTATTAAGGTTTATTTTCCTTTTAGCGCTTACAATCTTCCACTTTTAAAACTGATTTGTGAGAGCTCTTTTAGGAGGGCTGGTTAGTCTCGAGCTTCGCATACCCATAATTGAGGCTTTCCTTCGCCCACCGTCGAAATATGAATTATTCCGAGGTCCCAAGTTCGATCCACTGTCCGTGTGGAGTTTGCACATTCCCCCCGTGTTTGCGTGGGTTTCGACCCCACAACCCAGGGTGGGTGGATTGGCCAAACTAAATCGCCCCTTAATTGGAAAAAATGAATAGGGTACTGTAAAAAAAAAATTTTAATTCAAAAGAAATAAAGAAATAATTCTGATGTTTAAAATGTAATTACCATTCCAATTCACAGGGCATCGACATCCTCTTCAACCAACCTCACACTTTTTTCAAGTGTTCTTCGGATAAGTCAATAGTTTGTTGGTACAGTTGCTTCACAGCTCCAGGGTCCCAGGTTCAATTCCCGGCTTGGGTCACTGTCTGTGCGGAATCTGCACATTCTCCCCGTGTCTGCGTGGGTTTCCTCCGGGTGCTCCGGTTTCCTCCCACAGTCCAAAGATGTGTAGATTAGGTGGATTGTTGGCCATGCTAAATTGCCCTTAGTGTCCAAAAAAGTTAAGTGGGGTTACTGGGTTACGGGGGCAGGGTGGAGGTGTGGGCTTAAGTAGGGTGCTCTTTCCAAGGGCCGGTGCAGACTCGATGGGCTGAATGGCCTCCTTCTGCACTGTAAATTCTATGATTTTAGCTGATTCTTGTTAGCCACGTGGCCCTTTGAACAGGTATCCCTCTGCAAATACAAATTAGGGTATGGAGAGAAAAGGAACTGCTCTTCACCCACCGCAGAGAAGCATGGGCCTATGTTGTTGCAGCCTGCTGCAACGCCAAACATTTATGGCTAGGGGTATGTCCCCTATCCCCATAACCCAGTAACCCCACCCAACACGAAGGGCAATTTTGGACACTAAGGGCATTTTAGCATGGCCAATCCACCTAACCTGCACATCTTTGGATTGTGGGAGGAAACCAGAGCACCGGGAGGAAGCCCACGCAGACACGGAGAGGATGTGCAAACACTAGAAGGCAGTCACCCAAGGCTGAAATTGAACGGGGTCCCTGGTGAGGCGAGGCAATAGTGCTAACCACTGTGCCACCATGCCATCTAATAATAGAATGTCTAATTCATACTGCACAACTCCCGACAACAAAACTTATGAACATGAGACGGGATCTATCGGTCGCTTTGCGCCTGAAAAGCAGCGCAGTTGAGCGCAATACAACAGGTAGATGCCGGGACGTCCCATTTCTGGGATCTATGCGGCTCGCCATGCCTGGTGAGATCTAGCACGATCCCGCGATACGTCACCATGTGAATCTTGCCCTTTGTGGGCGGCATCACTTTCGGACAAACCTGCAAATGAGAGTGAGACAGCTAGTCTCACTCTAATATGCTTTCCCGAGATCTAGCCAAGGCGTGGAATCCAGCTCTCTCGCCTTGGAGACCTCGGGCAAGCGCAGTTCAGTACTGGTCCCCACAATGGGGACCGGACGGGACGGCACTCGTGTGGGTCGCCCAGGGAATTGGAGGCCGCCAGATGCATGTCCTCTGTGCAGGGTGATACCCTGGCACTACTGGTGCCAGCATGGCTCTTCCAGCCTGGCACCCTAGCACTGCCAAGGTGTCTAGGTGGCATTTTTGGCATGGCGGTGATCGAACCAGGTGTGCTCTGCCGAGATGTGAGGGGATGCTGGGGGGTGAGGGGTCCTCCTCATAGTGGGTTGGGGCTTGGGGGGGGGGGGTTTCGGGGATCCCATCGGGGCTCGGGAGATTGGGACACCATTTAAAAATGGCCTCCGGATCTCGTGCTTTACTTCAGAGTTCTGATAAGCTCCTCAGTGCAGAAAACTGGACTAGGTGCGGCCTCGGCGAGGAGGTCCCCGCTAAGGCCCCAGATCTACCCGGATGGGCGTTAGATAATGGGGTGTTTCACCCGGCTAATCTTGCGCACGACAGGACTCTCTCCCCATTCAGGTAGATCGCATCCATAGGACCAGGAATAGGCCATGTAGCTCATCAAGCCAACTCCGCCATTCAATATGATCATGGCTGATGGGACATTTCAATGCTTTTTACACCCACTATCCCCATAACCCTTCATGTTATTGTTCAGCAGATATCGATCAAGCTTCATTTTAAACATACTCAATGACTGAGCTTCCACAGCCCTCTGGGGTAGAGAATTCCAAAGGTCTGTGTCAATAACGTTCTCCTCATCTCGGTCCTAAGTGGCTTCTCCTTATTTTGAAATTATGCTCTCTGGTTCACGACTCCCCAACCAAGAGATGCATCTTCCCTGAATCTACCCTGTCTATTCCTTGAAGTATTTTGTAGGTTTCAATGAGATCACCTCTCATGCTTCAAAACTCCAGAGAACACAGACCCAGATTGTCCAATCTCTGTTCATAAGATAGCACCCCACTACTGGAACATGTCTGGTGAACCTCCGTTGCACTCCCTCAATGGCATGTCACTCTACAAAGACCAAGTGCTGAGCTCTGGGTTGGGGGGTCTAGTCTGTTTTCCTGAGAGGACCAGGCACCCACCTAGTTCGCTAATTTTGAAGAACATCTGTTATTGCAAACGGTCCAGGGACAATCTAGAATTATTTTTTGGATGTGGAGGGGAGATCCTGGATTTGCCAAGGTGTTTTTCCGCATCCACACAAGGATGGCAGAGGATTAGGCGACATGTCTGCACAATGGCTCCAATAGTTATGGGGGAAGCAGGGACGGGCCTCAGGGTCTGCAGAATGACAGGGAGATGGAGCAGAGGCTGCAGAGTGAGCAGGTTATACGCTATACTCTCTGCCAACTTGGGGGCGGACTCCTCCATGCTCATAACGGGTGACAGGAGGCTGTCTGGGAAGCTGACCAAATCACCCAGAATCTCAGTGGTCCATGCCCATCAGCGCTCTTGTGCATGCCGCCCTATTGGCGTCCTCCTCTGACTCCCTGTGCGGCCTTGTCCGCCAATGAACTGGTACTTGTGCCAACTTTTAACCCTGGTCTGGCTCCAGTTCACTCATGCCTGAGGACTTGACGTCTCACACAGACTCTAACTCTGCGCACACCTTGAAATTCCATGCAGCACCAGTAGAGATCATAGGTCATTGAATTTACAGTGCAGAAGGAAGCCATTCGGCCCATCGTGTCTGCACCGGCCCTTGGAAAGAGCAGCCCACTTAAGCCCACACCTCCACCCTATCCCCTTAACCCAGTAACCCAACCAAACCTTGTTGGACACGAAGGGCAATTTAGCATGGCCAATCCACCTAATCTGCACATCTTTGGACTGTGGGAGGAAACCGGAGCACCCGGAGGAAACCCACGCAGACACGGGGAGAACGTGCAGACTCCGCACAGACAGTGACCCAAGCCGGGAATCGAACCCGAGTCCCGGGAGCTGTGACTTTGGGTGTCTGAAAACCAGAAGTGATATATAAAAACAAAGTCCCGTAGGTGCTGGAGATTTGAAGTTAAAACAGAAAATGGAGGAGAGGCTCAACAGGCCAGTCAGTAGCAGCGGGGAGAGAATCAGGGTTAACATTTCAAAAAGTTAGAGAGGGAACAGAACTGAGAGGGAGGAGGGAGTGAGAAGGAACAAAAGAGGAAAGTCCGTAGTAGGTTGGAGGGCAGGAGAGATTAAAAGAGAGATAAAAGAATTGGCGGTGCAGGGGCAGGGAAATTTGACCTGTGAAGAAACTAATGATATATCCAGAAGAGGTGTGAATGGCAGGGCCCTGAATAGCTGCTATCCTGGAACGAAAAGAGGAAATAAGAGGGAGAGATAGACAAAACCAGCAAAAATCAAGGAAACAACAAAGGGGGCAGAGATTATGATCTAAAATTAGTGCGCACGATCTAACGGGAGTCAAAATGTCAGGTCTGCCGCGACGTATAATCATGTTGCAATTCCCCCAGTGATGGGCGGGTTGATGGCGGGTTGGACATCGCAGTGGCAGGGGGCGTGAATGCTCTTTGCATTCATTTGCATCTCATGAATGTTCATTAAAACAGCTACCTGCTGGCATCCCGCCAGGCCTCCCAATTCGGTGCCACGTCCGCGTGAAATTACATTGGTCTGAAACCCCGCTTGCCAAAGACCGGCGAGCACAAGGCAGTGCTCAGTTCAGAAGAGACTTCGAGGTGAGTGCAACAACTTCCTGCACTGCTCCTGGTGCGCTGTGCACCACTCTGCCAAGGCGGGCCAGTTCCTGTCCTCCATCTCCATGCCGAGCTGGTCTTCACAGCCAACACCGTGCTGCTGGGACCGTGGACTCTCCTGCGTCACCGTCTCAGATCAGTACCCATGCCTGGCGTTGGGATCTCCTTCCCCCTGGTGTCACCCCTGGTACCACTCTCCGGTGGTCCTTGTGAACAGCACTGTGCTGCAGTCATCGCAACAAAGATCTGAATTTGACTGGTGGAGTGTGAGATGAGGCTGTGGGTGTGGAGGAGGGGAGGGGGAAAGGCCTGATGAAGACTGGGGGGTGGGCAACGTGGGAAGAGGGCTGTGCAAGGAGGAGTGAGCGAGGGCTCACCATGGCAGGCAGTGGGGCAAGGAAGTGGATGAAGAGGACAAAACATTGGAAGACAGAGAAAAGACCGAGCGGAGGGAACCTGGACCCTGACAAGGCTGCATGAAAAGATCACAAATGTGGGGCTCAAAGGGATATTATATTGGTTACTGGAAGGGAATGCATGCAGACTCCAGAAGTGGCGGCTAGAGATACAAGTGGGGAATGGGCGTCTTGCAGGTGATGGACCTGGGGGAGGGTGGTTGAATTGAGGAACAAACTTGTTCGCGAGGCCACGAGCCTTTTCCCTCTGGGTTGTTGGCCTGCTGCACAGTCTGGCGAAGACAGATGAGGCTGGGGAGAGTGGTATGAGTGAGCTGGATGATGTTTCAATCTCGGGCCAAGACCTTCAAACCCGCAAAGCTGATGACGGGCAGACGGATCAGCTGCCGGCCTGCCAGGCGATTCAGAGGGGAACTCACCTGTGCATGACTAATGAGGTTCCAAGTGCAGAATCTGGCGCGGGATCCGGTCATTCTTGTCAGTGGCAAAGGCGCCGCCAGAGCCCCCAGCCACTGCATTTAGTCTCGTAATGGGAGAATTCCGGCCTATGTGCTGTTTGTGTCGAGTTTCACTTGAACACTGCAGATGGCTGAGAGCAGGAAGGTCAAAGTAGGGTCAAGGTAGAGAATTGAACTGAAAAAGCGTCTGGACGCTTGGGGCCGAGTCTACAGAGTGAGTGGAGATCTTCGACAATATGGTCACCCAATCTGCCTTGTTGGGGAGATTGCATTGTGAGCGACGAATACAGTAGACCCCATTGGAAAACGTGCAAGTAAATCGCTGCTTCACCTGAGAGGAGTGTCTGGGGCTTTGAGGGGAAGAGAGGTTAGTGTGAGGCAAGAGATGGGTGGAAAGCAGGGTGTCCATGGTGGCTCCAACAGCAATTTGCTCATCATGACAGACAGCAGGACGAGGGTGATCTGAGAGATGAGAAGGGGGCACGAGGCAGCAACGTGCCATCACCCTCAATGTTCTCACAGATGCCGGATGCAACTGTCTGTGCTACAGCTAACCCCTTTTACGATGAGAGCCATCTCCTCCATTGGGTCCGGTCATCGCCGGTGTCCTTGCCCCACTGGTTAAACTTTGGTTCTTTCCATTGTGTGTTACCTGAGTGGGGGCAAACCGTCAGTGATTGTGTAGCATTTGAATGCTATGCTGGCCATAGCTGAATAGCTGGAGGTGCATGGAGACAGGGACAGGTGGGTATGAGACTGGTGAGTGTGTTAGTCCTGGAGTAACTGGATGTTTGGTCTGAGTGTCAAGGAGTGCTGCTCTTTGAGAGAAGTGTGTGCTGCGTTGCACCGAGCAGGGTAATATCTTGATGGAGCGCTGGGTTGGAGTCAAGATATGCGGATGCACTTGCTGACCTTGACATGGGGTCCTTAGACTTCTTGTCACACTGCTGGCAGGACCCCAGGTGCTCAGAGTTGACGTCCGTGACCACCTGCTCCCATTACCTTCTGAGGGTGGTGCGAGATTCCTGGCCCCCAGTGGAAGCATGGCATCTGTCCTCTAACCCCCACTAATACCCCCAAAGTTACATCCATCATCCCGGAACCCCCTAAAATGGCATGTTGTATGTGTTGAATTGCAGCAAGGTTATTCAGTGCAGTATCCTTTCAGTTGGATAGACTGCCTTTAAGAATAGAAGACTGTGCTATTTGCAGAATGATGATCAGCCACCTGCTGGACACAGAGACAGCTAGCAGCTTAAAGAGGCAGCCAGTAACGAAGCAGCTCTTCAGCCCAATGGCATCTATGGCTCTGTTGGTTATGAGTTCAAGACCGGGTGTTCCTGGAGCGATGCAGGAATAGGGGGGGGGGGTTGGCGCTGCCTAACCTCTGTGGGTATTATTGGTCCACCAACGTGGCGATGATGCGTAAGTGGGTGATGGAGGGGGATGAGGCAGCATGGAAGAAGCTGGAGATGGCGTCCTGTGTGGGCACGAGCCTGGAGGCGCTGGTGACGGCGCGCTGCCGCTTCCTCCAACGAGGTACACCACGAGCCCGGTGGTGGCGGCTACCCTCAAAATTTGGGGGCAATGGAGACATCACAGGGAGGAGGTGGGGGCCTCGGTGTGGTCCCCGATTCGGTGGAACCACCGGTTTGTCCCAGGGAGGATGGACGGAGGGTTCCTGAGCTGGCACAGGACAGGTATTAGAAGGATGGGGGACCTGTTTGTGGACGGGAAGTTCGCGAGCCTGGGTGAGCTGGAGGAGAAGTTTGGGCTCCCCCTGGGGAACACCTTCAGATATATGCAGGTAAGGGCGTTTGTTCGGCGGCAGGTGGTGGAGTTCCCACTGTTGCCGCCATGCGGGGTCCAGGACAGGGTGCTGTCAGGGGTGTGGGTTGGAGAGGGGAGGATCTCGGCAACGTATCAGGTGATGCAGGAGGAGGAGGAGGCCTCGGTGGAGGAGCTAAAGGGTAAGTGGGAGGAGGAGTTGGGTGAGGAGATTGACGAGGGGACGTGGGCGGATGCCCTGGAGAGACTGAACTCCTCCTCTTGCACGAGGCTCAGCCTCATACAATTTAAGGTGCTGCATAGGGCTCACATGACCGGGACAAGGATGAGCCGGTTTTTTGGGGGTGAGGACAGGTGTGTTATGTGCTCAGGGAGCCCAGCAAACCACACCCACATGTTCTGGGCGTGCCCAGCGCTGGAGGACTTTTGGAAGGGTGTAGCGAGGATGGTGTCGAGGGTGGTAGGATCCAGGGTCAAACCGGGCTGGAGGCTCGCAATATTTGGGGTGGCAGAGGAGCCGGGAGTACAGGAGGCGGAATAGGCCGGTATTCTGGCCTTTGCGTCCCTGGTAGCCCGGCGAAGGATTCTTCTTCAGTGGAAGGATGCGAGGCCCCCAAGCGTGGAATCCTGGATCAGCGATATGGCGGGGTTCATTAAATTGGAGAGGGTGAAATTTGCCTTAAGGGGATCAGTACAAGGGTTCTTTAGGCGGTGGCAACCGTTCCTAGACTTTCTTGCAGAACGTTAGAAGATGGTCAGCAGCGGCAGCAACCGGGGGTGGGGGGGGCGAGGAGGGGGGCGGGGGTGGGGGGGGCGAGGAGGGGGGCGGGGGTGGGGGGGGCGAGGAGGGGGGCGGGGGTGGGGGGGGCGAGGAGGGGGGTGGGGGTGGGGGGGGCGAGGAGGGGGGCGGGGGTGGGGGGGGCGAGGAGGGGGGCGGGGGTGGGGGGGGCGAGGAGGGGGGCGGGGGTGGGGGGGGGAGGGGGGGTGGGTTGGTTTGTTTTTCTTGAGTGGGCGTGTATATTTGCCTTTGTGTTGATGAAGACTGTTAATTTATTATTTATGTATATGGGGGGGGGGTTGTTTGTTCTTTTCTTTCTGTATTTGTTGTTGATATTTTTGTGAAAATTTGAATAAAAATTATTTTTTTTAAAAATGAGTTAAAGACTCCCTCCAAGACTTCAGTGCCAACGTGAGAGCTGCTGCCGTTTGAATGAGGTGTTAAGCTGAAGCACTCTGCACTATCAGCTGGATGCAGCAGATCCCCATGGCACTATTTAAAGATGGGCAGGAGAGATACGCCCAGCTTCCCATCCATTATTTATCCCTGAATCAACATCACAAAAACAGATTATCTGGTAATTATAACAGTGCTGTCTGTGGGAGTTTGCTGTGAATTGATTGGTTGACGCATTTCTTGTATTACAAGTTAAAAGAAAGTAAAGTTGCCATAGTCCCGGGTGACCAGAGGCTGCTTTCCCCTTTGAGGTGGGAAAGCTGACTGGTGGTGATTTAACCTGAGGACCACCACACCTCAGGCGAGGGGCAAGGTTGAGAAGGCGGGGCTGCCATGAATAACCTCAGCCGGTACGGGAATTGAACCCACGCTGCTGGCCTCGCTCTGGAAGCGACTGTCCAGCCAACTGATCTAAACCGGCCCCCAAAAAAAGCTGCCTTGCACTGTGAGCAATTTTTGGGCCCCACACCACAGGAAGGACATACTGGCACTTGAGCGGGTCCAGCGGAGATTCACACGGATGATCCCAGGAATGGTAGGCCTAACATACGATGAACATCTGAGGATCCTGGGATTATATTCATTGGAGTTTAGGAGGTTGAGGGGAGATCTAATAGAAACTTACAAGATAATGAATGGCTTAGATAGGGTGGACGTAGGGAAGTTGTTTCCATTAGCAGAGGCGACTGGACCCAGGGGCACAGCCTTAGAATAAAAGGGAGTCACTTTAGAACAGAGATGAGGAGAAATTTCTTCAGCCAGAGAGTGGTGGGTCTGTGGAATTCATTGCCACAGAGGGCGGTGGAGGCCGGGACGTTGAGTGTCTTTAAGACAGAAGTTGATAAATTCTTGATTTCTCGAGGAATTAAGGGCTATGGAGTTGAAATCAGCCACGATTGAATGATGGAGTGGACTCGATGGGCCGAATGGCCTTACTTCCGCTCCTATGTCTTATGGTCTTATTGGTCAGGAACTGAACCCGGGCCTCCCGTGTGGCAGGTAAGAATTCTACCATTGAACTACCAATGCAAACAGTGCATGTGACAACCGTGATGTCGGAAGTGCTTCATTGGCAACAAAGCACTTTGAGACATCCAATGGTCATGAACAGGGCTGTATAAATGCAAATAGTTTTTGTGTCTGAATCATGATATTGATGTCGAAGCATTGAATTTGCCTGCTGCCTACCTCCAATGCAACTGATGGGGACAGGTCACAAATACCCACCTTATACCTTTAATCAGGATAAGCCATTTTTCTAGTCCCGTATCTTTTGAAATAAAAAAGCAGAGGAAATTTGAACTCAAATGGACTCATCTTCCAACCCTGGAATGTTGCATTGACTCCAGACACCCAACTGGGATGAATTTAAATTGGAGGAGTGCGTGGGTTTGGGTGAGGGGCGGGGATTAAAACCGACATAAGAGAGAACGCGTTGGGAAGCTAGTTCCAGCCCACAGAGCTCCGCTTTTGGCTGGTGTCTATTAACATGTGGGTTGGAGCGATACAGCAACAGAGTTTTAAACTTAACGTTTCCTGCATTGGTTTAATGGGCTTTCTGAAGCTCGCTGAGGGAAGGCAAGATGAGAACGCAGCAGCAATTGTCAGAGCTCATTAAGAGTCATGGAAATACTACCCTGAATACTCAGTACTGACAGGTGCTGCCTTACTTACTAATGGGAAAGGATTTGTTCATAATACTCTTACGAAAGGTTTACTTACGGCTCTTTGGAGAATATTGCAATCAAATTAGAATGCGTCGCCTCTTGATTGCCTTAGATTAGATCTGCTTCCAATACGATCCGCAGCAACAGCCTGTCATTTAGAGACGTGTATCGGGCAACAGAGAAGGGAGCAGCAGGGATATGATAGTACTCGCGACACTGTGTGTCCAGGCAGTGGCTGACGTTCCTTGATCATCAGTGTTTCAGGGGGCTCAGGATGACAGGGTAGGTGGTGGCAGACACTTCCTCCCTGCTGGACCTGACAGTCACACATGACTAATAGCTGGCAAAGTAACGTTAACTACTTTGTCTCCAGAGCCTCACAGAGCTCTGCCGCAGGCATATTTAGGGTCTCCTAATTGGCAGACGGCCCACTAATGCTTGATAAAAGCATGGTCTCCTCTATATCGGAGAGACCAAATGCAGACTGGAGCATCTTCGGTCTGTGCGCATTCAGGACCCTGACCTTCCTGTTGCCTGCCATTTTAACACAAGACCCTGCTCCCATGTCCACATGTCTGTCCTTGGCCTGCTGCAATGTTCCAGTGAAGCTCAACGCAAACTGGATGAACAACATCTCATCTTCCGGTTCGGCACGCTATAGCCTTCCGGTCTGAACTCAACAACTTCAGATGATCAGCTCTACCCCACCTCGACCATTTGTTTTCATTTCATTTTAACTGTCTTTTACCATTTCTTTCTTTCTTAATATGTATTTAATCCCCCCCCCCCCACACACACACACAATCTTATCCACCTTTCCTTCATCTTTCTCCTCTTTGCTTCCCCCTTCCCCTCCCCCCACACCTACAGTTCATCCTCTGATGTTAGTTTCCCTGCTGTTTGACCTTTCACATCTTTTGTTCTCTCTGGGGACTGCCATCAGCACTCGTTCCCCTTGGTTCCTGTGGCCATTAGCACCCGGTTTCCCTGGGTTTCTGTGGCTATGAATCATCTTTCATTCACACTCCACAGTATACATATTTCCCACTTTCTCTGTCTGTTAGTCTTGACAAAGCGTCATCGGACTTGAAACGTTAGCTCGTTTCTCTCCCTACAGATGCTGCCAGACCTGCTGAGATTTTCCAGTATTTTCTCTTTCGCCACAAATGCTTGAGACAGATGGGCTGTTTTGCCAGCACTGGCAATTCCTCAACTTTGGCCTCTGATGATGCCAGTCAAGATGAGGGCATGTTGAGCTTCGCCACTCTGGCTGGCTTTCTGCAAGGGAGGGCACCATTGCTATCCCCGCACCAACAGATTGGTGAATCTCAAGGGCCTGCACACCGCCAATGTGCAGGCCACAGAGACCCCTGCAAAGAGTGTTCCACCTCTACATAGCAGGACAGATTCACCCACAGGGCCAGGGACAGTATTATGGTTAGTATGGATCAGACAACTGGTGAGAAGTAAAAGTTATTTGAGTGAGGTTGCCATTTCCATGTCCATTTCACCATTGTCCTTCTCTAAGGCCAGCAGCAATGGGGAGGCAGGGTAGAACCGTCTCCCAAACCGTCTCAAGTGGACAGCATCTTGATCCGGCTGAACAGAGCTTGACGAGTGCTGTGTCCTCTGACACGGACTCAGTACTGCTGGCCCTGCCACCACAATCTACGTTTGCTCACTTGTGGGATGTGAGCCGGGACGAGAACTCAAATACCTGCCTTACTGATCCCTGGCCCCGTGAAACCATGAGGAAAATAGAGACTATTACCCAAATATCGTGGCCGGGATTCTCCGGCGCGGAGACGGGAACCCACGCGCACGTACGAACCCGCGGCCAGCTTTCGAGCTGTGGAGACCACTCTGGCGCCGTACTAGCCCCCTGGGAAGGAATGGATAGCTGCCAGGTGAGGCCCGTTGACGCGGGAGTGGCTCGCGCCACCTTTCAAGCCGGCGTCAGAACTTGGCCGCAGGATTGGAGAGTCCCGGCCTGTATGTCTGAATTGTGTATGAAATCTCAGATTTGCAAGGATCGTGTGAGGACTCTTCCTCAATATGTGATATTTAAAACATATACTTTTCTCAGGTGGGTGATGGGAAGTTCCTTTTGATCTCTCGGTCCTGTGTTGCTTTTGGTGAGTCGCACCTATTTCACAGGTAAGGCCTCTAACAACTTGACTTGCTGCCGCATTTTATGGCACTCAATTGAAATATCCGTCATTTGGGAGAACAGAACTTGAGTACTGTGAAACAAAGAGGCATGTCGAAGCTTATCACCTTACACTCTTCAGGACAAGTTTGCAAAAATACCAATTGTAAAGGGAACAACAGTTTATATTGCATGAGAAGGGATTGGTTGAGAAGGGAGTGCTGATTGGTTGGCAAATGGACTCGGATTGGTAGACGCATTGTCTTGGGGAACGAATCAGGGACCAGTGAACTGTCAGACTTTTGGTTAAGCTAAACGCAAGTATACCGTTTTGGATGCTGTTGGGGGGATGACCTACCGGGGGAAGGCCCTAGCGGCCAGGTCTCTGGCGCTGAGTCTGGCTCTGGGGCTCAGAAGGGAAGGGGGGAGAATAGAAAAGCAATAGTATTGGAGATTCAATGGTTAGGGGAAGAGATAGGAGATTCTGTGGTCGCGAGCGAGACTCCCGGAAGGTGTGTTGCCTCCCGGGTGCCAGGGTCAGGGATGTCTCGGACCGTGTCTTCAGGATCCTTAAGGGGGAGGGGGAGCAGCCAGAAGTTGTGGTGCACATTGGTACCAACGACGTAGGTAGGAAAAGGGGTGTGGAGGTAATAAACAAGTTTAGGGAGTTAGGCTGGAAGTTAAAAGCCAGGACAGACAGAGTTGTCATCTCTGTTTTGTTGCCGGTGCCACGTGACAGCGAGACTAGGAATAGGGAGAGAGTGCAGTTGAACACGTGGCTGCAGGAATGGTGTAGGAGGGAGGGCTTCAGGTATTTGGATAATTAGAGCGCATTCTGGGGAAGGTGGGACCTGTACAAGCAGAACGGGTTGCATCTGAACCAGAGGGGCACCAATATCCTGGGAGGGAGGTTTTCTAGTACTCTTCGTGAGGGTTTAAACTAATTTGGCAGGGGAATGGGAACCGGATTTGTAGTCCAGCAACTAAGGTAGCCGATATTCAGGACGCCAAAGCGTGTACTGAGGCAGTGGGGAAGGGAACACTGACAAAGGAGAGTACTTGCAGGCATGGAGATGGGTTGAAGTGTGTATACTTCAATGCAAGAAGTATCAGGAATAAGGTGGGTGAACTTAAGGCATGGATCGGTACTTGGGACTATGATGTGGTGGCCATCACGGAAACTTGGATAGAAGAGGGGCAGAAATGGTTGTTGGAGGTCCCTGGTTATAGATGTTTCAATAAGATTAGGGAGGGTGGTAAAAGAGGTGGGGGGGGGGGGTGGCACTGTTAATTAGAGATAGTATAATAGCTGCAGAAAGGCAGTTTGAGGAGTATCTGCCTACTGAGGTAGTATGGGTTGAAGTCAGAAATAGGAAAGGATCAGTCACCTTGTTAGGTGTTTTCTTTGGGCCCCCCAATAGTAGCAGAGATGTGGAGGAACAGATTGGGAAACAGATTTTGGAAAGGTGCAGAAGTCACAGGGTAGTAGTCATGGGTGACTTCAACTTCCCAAACATTGAGTGGAAACTCTTTAGATCAAATAGTTTGGATGGGGTAGTGTTTGTGCAGTGTGTCCAGGAAGCTTTTCTAACACAGTATGTAGATTGCCCCACCAGAGGGGAGGCCACATTGGATTTGGTACATGGCAATGAACCAGGGCAAATGATAGATTTGTTAGTGGGGGAGCATTTTGGAGATAGTGACCACAATTCCGTGACTTTCACTTTAGTAATGGAGAGGGATAGGTGCGTGCAACAGGGCAAGGTTTACAATTGGGGGAAGGGTAAATACGATGTTGTCAGACAAGAATTGAAGTGCATAAGTTGGGAACATAGGCTGGCAGGGAAGGACACAAGTGAAATGTGGAACAGGTACTACGTGTCCTTGATATGTATGTCCCTGTCAGGCAGGGAAGAGATGGTCGAGTGAGGGAACCATGATTGACAAGAAAGGTTGAATGTCTTGTTAAGAGGAAGAGGAGACTTATGTAAGGCTGAGGAAACAAGGTTCAGACAGGGCGCTGGAGGGATACAAGATAGCCAGGAGGGAACTGAAGAAAGGGATTAGGAGAGCTAAGAGAGGGCATGAACAATCTTTGGTGGGTAGGATCAAGGAAAACCCCAAGGCCTTTTACACATATGTGAGAAATATGAGAATGACTAGAGCGAGGGTAGGTCCGATCAAGGACAGTAGCGGGAGATTGTGTATTGAGTCTGAAGAGATGGGAGAGGTCTTGAACGAGTATTTTTCTTCTGTATTTACAAATGAGAGGGGCCATATTGTTGGAGAGGACAGTGTGAAACAGACTGGTAAGCTCGAGGAAATACTTGTTAGGAAGGAAGATGTGTTGGGCATTTTGAAAAACTTGAGGATAGACAAGTCCCCCGGGCCTGACGGGATATATCCAAGGTTTCTATGGGAAGCAAGAGATGAAATTGCAGAGCCGTTTGCAATGATCTTTTCGTCCTCACTGTCAACAGGGGTGGTACCAGGGGATTGGAGAGTGGCGAATGTCGTGCCCCTGTTCAAAAAAGGGACTAGGGATAACCCTGGGAATTACAGGCCAGTTAGTCTTACTTCGGTGGTCGGCAAAGTAATGGAAAGGGTACTGAAGGATAGGATTTCTGAGCATCTGGAAAGACACTGCTTGATTAGGGATAGTCAGCACGGATTTGTGAGGGGTAGGTCTTGCCTTACAAGTCTTATTGAATTCTTTGAGGAGGTGACCAAGCATGTGGATGAAGGTGAAGCAGTGGATGTAGTGTACATGGATTTTAGTAAGGCATTTGAGAAGGTTCCCCATGGTAGGCTTATGCAGAAAGTAAGGAGGCATGGGATAGTGGGAAATTTGGCCAGTTGGATAACGAACTGGCTAACCGATAGAAGTCAGAGAGTGGTGGTGGATGGCAAATATTCAGCCTGGAGCCCAGTTACCAGTGGCGTACTGCAGGGATCAGTTCTGGGTCCTCTGCTGTTTGTGATTTTCATTAATGACTTGGATGAGGGAGTTGAAGGGTGGGTCAGTAAATTTGCAGACGATACGAAGATTGGTGGAGTTGTGGATAGTGAGGAGGGCTGTTGTCGGCTGCAAAGAGACATAGATAGGATGTAGAACTGGGCTGAGAAGTGGCAGATGGAGTTTAACCCTGAAAAGTGTGAGGTTGTCCATTTTGGAAGGACAAATATAAATGCGGAATATAGGGTTAACGGTAGAGTTCTTGGCAATGTGGAGGAGCAGAGAGATCTTGGGGTCGATGTTCATACATCTTTGAAATTTGCCACTCAAGTGGATAGAGCTGTGAAGAAGGCCTATGGTGTGCTAGCGTTCATTAACAGAGGGATTGAATTTAAGAACTGTGAGGTGATGTTGCAGCTGTACAAAACTTTGGTAAGGCCACATTTGGAGTACTGTGTACAGTTCTGGTCGCCTCATTTAGGAAGGATGTGGAAGCTTTGGAAAGGTGCAAAGGAGATTTACCAGGATGTTGCCTGGAATGGAGAGTAGGTCTTACGAAGAAAGGTTGAGGGTGCTCGGCCTTTTCTCATTAGAATGGAGAAGGATGAGGGGCGACTTGATGGAGGTTTATAAGATGATCAGGGGAATAGATAGAGTAGACAGTCAGAGACTTTTTCCCCGGGTGGAACAAACCATTACAAGGGGACATAAAATTTAAGGTGAATTGTGGAAGATATAGGGGGGATGTCAGAGGTAGGTTCTTTACCCAGAGAGTAGTGGGGGCATGGAATGCACTGCCTGTGGAAGTAGTTGAGTCGGAAACATTAGGGACCTTCAAGCAGCTATTGGATAGGTACATGGATTACGGTAGAATGATATAGTGTAGATTAATTTGTTCTTAAGGGCAGCACGGTAGCATTGTGGATAGCACAATTGCTTCACAGCTCCAGGGTCCCAGGTTTGATTCCGGCTTGGGTCACTGTCTGTGCGGAGTCTGTACATCCTCCCCGTGTCTGCGTGGGTTTCCTCCGGGTGCTCCGGTTTCCTCCCACAGTCCAAAGATGTGCGGGTTTGGTGGATTGGCCGTGATAAATTGCCCTTAGTATCCAAAATTGCCCTTCGTGTTGGGTGGGGTTACTGGGTTGTGAGGATAGGGTGGAGGTGTTGACCTTGGGTAGGGTGCTCTTTCCAAGAGCCGGTGCAGACTCGATGGGCCAGGTGGCCTCCTTCTGCACTGTAAATTCTATGATAATCTATGATTAATCTGGGTCAAAGGTTTGGCACAACATCGTGGGCCGAAGGGTCTGTTCTGTGCTGTATTTTTCTATGTTCTATGTTCTATTGTCATGAGGACTAAACCAGGGAATGATTGCCCCCCCCCCCCCCCGCCCCACCTCCCCAAGCTTCTGCTTAGTTGAAAAAGGTGTAATGCATGGAACATGCTCCTTCTGTTTACAGAGGGCAGGACCCTGTATGTGCATGTATGTAGCTTCTGACATGTGTTAGTGAGCCACACTGCCGCCACAACTGACAATCTTAAATTGGTTTCCAGGGAGGGGCAGGGGGACGCACCAGAAAATGGGGATGGCAGAACGGAGAATCTCGCCCAGCATCTGCGCAAATCGGCAAGGGGAGGAGGTTTGGGGTAATTCCATTGGTAACCAACAATGATGTTAGCACGAGCTGGACCAGGGGGCAATTGCATGGCAACACCAACTTTTTCGGCATACGTTGTGTTGTTAAAACTGAACTCAATTGCGCGAGTTCTGAGTTCATAAATTCAATCAATACAGATTCAGACAATAGCAACACGCTGAGATCGCCATGATATAGTGACATGGTGCATGTCTATGGCTCCCTTGAGCAGTACATTAGTGAATAAGCTAGCAAAGTCAACCATGCACATTGGCACAGCATTGTTATCGATAAGCAAAACCTGTGTGGTCTTCGTAAAGGTGAAAGAATCCTTTACTGTGTATGTGGAAAATCTGCCCACAACCAGCAACCTGCTCGACCATATGGCCAATTCATATTGCGTAGAACCAGTCATAGATCAGAAAGGGCGTAAAGGGACGACACTTTTGTGTGTCTTGGGCAGTCCATACAAACGTGGACGGACTCAGCTTTCAAGGCCTCAGCGTCCTCAGCGTCTTCAGTCGATGCTGGTTGTTGGTGGTAGTTGAGGAGTGCAAATTCAGCAAACACCTCTTCCCATCTGGTGTGGGATGAAGGCACACCAAAATTGAAGACATGCACACAAATAAACTGCTCACTTTCAGAGAGTACATGATCAGAGAGACTAAGTGCATTTTTGGCAGCGTGATTAATTCTGCTGCCAAACTGCTTCAATTTAAGTGAGCTTATTGTAAGGGCTTGTTTCACATGGGTTTTGTTGATGGTGCGGTCATCTGGTAAGGTAATAGAGTGGCACACACAGGGTCCTGCTGTCTTCAGACAGAAAGAGCATTTCCATGCATTACGCCTTTCTCAACTAAACAAAACCTTGGGGGTCAGCCATTCCCTGGTTCATTCCCCATAGAAACCAGAGGCAATCTGCCTGGTTTGAATTTAAACAAAAGTTTGGCAGTTACCTATTCCCTGGTGCATTATCCATGGCAACTCCTCTAACAATCAGAGTCCTCTAGCCAACCAACTCATGCAGTATAAATTGTTGTTCCCATTAAGGCCCGTAAGCTTTGTCGACATGGGTGAATCACTTCGTACCTACACCCATCCTTGAGTAGCTCTTTCATACGATACATTTTGGGCTTGTCCAGCAGACCTTTCTGCTGCGATTTGGCATGAAACTCAGCGAGCACACGGTGATAATGGAGTGGGACACAGGCAGCAGATTATGGGATGCCCTCAAGTTTACAGAGGGTAAAACAAGAGAGGCCAGCCAGGAGTCCATTGGAATAGTCGAGTCTAGAGTTGACAAAGGTATGGAGGAGGGCTTCTGCAGCAGATTAGCCAAGACAGTGATAAAGCCAAGAAAGGCAACGGAAGTGTAAAATGGTGGTCTTAGACACGACACCTCTAACAGTGCAGCACCCCCTCAGTATTGGAATGGGACTGCCTGCCTTGATTTTTGCACCCAAAACCTGGGGCACGATTTTAAGGCCCCGCCCACCAGTAGGATCTTCCAGTCCTGCAGAAGTTAAGGGATTTTTGAACGTCTTGCCACATTTTCTGGCTGTTCCACCCACCCCCGCCCTTGCGACTCTGAAGCAAGAGTGATCCACTTCCTAATGGTGGACCATCCACCAGCTTTTAATGATTCAAACACATGGGCAGCCAAATCCCTTCAATCTCCACATTTCCTAACCTCATAATAACCTCAACACGACGGAAGTGCAAACACCAGTGCAGAATTACAAAATAACACAAAGTTAGCTCTTCATAACTGTAAATTCTGTCGATAGTCTAAGCTGCAGACAGAATCGATGTTCCAATGAAAATGCTCAATTGGTATAATATTCCTTGCAGTGCAACGATAGTACCTGTGTTACACTGCTTCTGCTTGCTCAGTTCCACGAATGAGCCTGGTATGCATTTTAACAGTGGCCTGGATGCAAATCAGGATTATTTAGCATAAATTATCACTATGTTCTTGTTGTGTTATGTATTTTGGAATAACACAAGCTGCCACTTGATGCAGTTTTGAGTAAAAGATGCTCCAGACTTTGAAGTGAGTTCAATGTGTTTTATTGAACTATTAGCACAGTTCTCAATGAGTTCGACTCTCTGCTAATCTAAACGTAGTAACTCAGTCTAACTGAACCAGCCTTGCTCTAAGCCACGTGCTGGGGTGTGATGCTGAGGATACACCCTGTCTCACTCTGTAGATGTTGGTCTGTGGAAAGAGACAGAGCAAGTGTGCCCTGTCCTTTTATATGGGTTGTGAAGTGCCCCCCTGTGGTAATGCCACCTCTGGGTGTCCTGATTACCCATTGGTTGTGTCCTGTTGTAATGACCCATTGGCTGTATGTCTGCATGTCATGACATCTCTGGTGCTCCCTCTAGTGCTTACTTAGTTGTAGTGTATTTACATTAACCCCTTGTGTATACACAGTGATGCATATCACCACAGTTCTCACCATCCATTTGGCCTACAAAGTTTTCAGGATTTTAATCTTGGAAAGGTTTATAAGAGATAGGATGTATAATCATCTGGAAAGGAATAATTTGATTAGAGATAGTCAACACGGTTTTGTGAAGGGTAGGTCGTGCCTCACAAACCTTATTGAGTTCTTTGAGAAGGTGACCAAACAGGTGGATGAGGGTAAAGCAGTTGAAGTGGTGTATATGGATTTCAGTAAAGCATTTGATAAGGTTCCCCACGGTAGGCTACTGCAGAAAATACGGAGGCATGGGATTCAGGGTGATTTAGCAGTTTGGATCAGAAATTGGCTAGCTGGAAGAAGACAAAGGGTGGTGGTTGATGGGAAATGTTCAGACTGGAGTCCAGTTACTAGTGGTGTACCACAAGGATCTGTTTTGGGACCACTGCTGTTTGCCATTTTTATAAATGACCTGGAGGAGGGCGTAGAAGGATGGGTGAGTAAATTTGCAGATGACATTAAAGTCGGTGGAGTTGTAGATAGTGCGGTAGGATGTTACAAGTTACAGAAGGACATAGATAAGCTGCAGCGCTGGGCTGAGAGGTGGCAAATGGAGTTTAATGCAGAAAAGTGTGAGGTGATTCATTTTGGAAGGAATAACAGGAAGACAGAGTACTGGGCTAATGGTAAGATTCTTGGCAGTGTGGATGAGCAGAGAGATCTCGGTGTCCATGTACATAGGTCCCTGAAAGTTGCCACCCAGGTTGAGAGGGTTGTTAAGAAGGCGTACAGTGTGTTAGCTTTTATTGGTAGAGGGATTGAGTTTCGGAGCCATGATGTCATGTTGCAGCTGTACAAAACTCTGCGTGCAATTCTGGCATTATCGGAAGGATGTGGAAGCATTGGAAAGGGTGCAGAGGAGATTTACCAGAATGTTGCCTGGTATGGAGGGAAGATCTTATGAGGAAAGGCTGAGGGACTTGAGGCTGTTTTCATTAGAGAGAAGAAGGTTAAGAGGTGACTTAATTGAGGCATACAAGATGATCAGAGGATTGGATAGGGTGGACAGTGAGAGCCTTTTTCCTCGGATGGTGATGTCTAGCACGAGGGGACATAGCTTTAAATTGAGGGGAGATAGATATAGGACAGATGTCAGAGGTAGGTTCTTTACTCAGAGAGTAGTAGGGCGTGGAATGCCCTGCCTGAAACAGTAGTGGACTCGCCAACACTAAGGGCATTCAAATGGTCATTGGATAGACATATGGACGATAAGGGAATAGTGTAGATGGGCTTTAGAGTGGTTTCACAGGTCGGCGCAACATCGAGGGCCGAAGGGCCTGTACTGCGCTGTAATGTTCTATGTTCTATGTTCATATCTGAGCAACGGGAGTCCCGAGTGACAAATAACCCTGTTGCAGCTTCCAAATCCTAAATTTAGGCCACCTTTTGTTAAGTGCAGTACTTCATGTCACAGACAACATTGAGGCAGAATAATCATCGTGTTATCAGGGACGTCTAAAGTTAATTGTATTTCATCAAGAGGCACAGGACCTTAAAATTATATCACTGCGACTGCTAACCTCCCAATTGTAATGCACTCTACACATATGGCACTTTTATTTAATTCTATTATCTCCTTCAAAGATTTTTTTTCCTGAATCTATCCATCAGTCACAAAAATGTCCTCCAGATTGACAGCGAGTAAGCGGGTAAGCTTTTTTGTTGTTGTTGCCAACGCTAGAGCAAGTGCTGCTGAAAGACAAACACTTTTTCAAAATGTCATACATGCCCTGTGGTGACTGAAGGATAAAGCCGCTTCTGTTTCATACACCTTAGATATTGTGCACAGTTGCATATCCCTTTCCGACACTGAACTTTTCCGACTCAACCTCCTCGGTCATCCCATCCGTCGCAGCAAATTGGGTTGGATTGGATTGGATTGGATTTGTTTATTCTCACGTGTACCGAGGTACAGTGAAAAGTATTTTTCTGCGAGCAGCTCAACAGATCATTAAGTACATGGGAAGAAAAGGGAATAAAAGAAAATACATAACAGGGCAACACAACATATACAATGTAACTACATAGCACTGGCATCGGCTAGTGGGGCCGAGCAATAGGCCAGCAGGGCGAGGCAGAAGTCCGACCCGGCAGCAGCAGCCTTGCAGAGGAGCCGCTTGGCAATGTGAACGCCCTTCTCCGCCTTTCCATTGGACTGGGGATGCAGAGGGCTGGACGTCACGTGTGTGAAGCCATACGAGGCGGCAAAGGACGACCATTCCTGGCTGGCAAAACAGGGCCCATTGTCCGACATGACAGTCATCGGAATGCCGTGGCGAGCAAAGGTGTCTTTGCAGGCCCTGATGACAGCAGCCGACGTCAAATCGTGCAGGCGTATGACTTCAGGGTAGTTTGAGAAGTAGTCAACTATGATAACATAGTCCCTGCCGAGCCGGTGAAACAGGTCGACACCCACCTTCGCCCAGGGGGACGTCACCAGCTCATGGGGCAGAAGCGTCTCAGGAGGTTGCGCCAGCTGAAACCTTTGGCAGGTTGTACAGTTGAGCACCATGTTGGCAATATCGTCACTGATGCCCGGCCAGTATACCGCCCCTCAGGCCCTCCGTCTCCACTTCTCGACCCCCAAGTGGCCTTCGTATAGTTGTTCGAGAACCAGCTGGCGCATGCTGTGCGGAATCACAATCCGGTCCAGCTTCAGAAGGACACCATCAATGATGGCTAGGTCGTCTCGTACATTGTAGAACTGCGGGCACTGCCCTTTGAGCCATCCTCCCGTCATGTGGCGCATCACTCGCTGCAGAAGGGGGTCGGCCGCAGTCTCTCGGCAGATACGGGCCAGACTGGAGTCGTCAGCCGGCAGATTTGCCGCTGTGAAAGCCACCTGTGCCTCGACCTGACATACGAACCCCTCCGCATCTGGCGGCGTGCTCACTGCTCTGGATAGGGCATCCGCCACGATGAGGTCCTTCCCTGGAGTGTAGACCAGTTGGAAGTCATACCTCCTGAGTTTAAGTAGGATGTGCTGGAGGCGAGGGGGTCATCTCGTTCAGGTCCTTGTTTATTATGCTGACCAGGGGGCGGTGGTCAGTTTCGACCGTGAACCGGGGAAGACCATAGACGTAATCGTGGAACTTGTCTAAACCGGTTAGCAAGCCCAGGCACTCTTTTTCGATCTGCGCGTAGTGCTTCTCTGTGGGGGTCATGGCCCGCGATGCATAGGCCACTGGGGCCCATGATGCCGTGTCATCCCTCTGCAGGAGCACTGCTCCAATGCCGGATTGGCTGGCATCAGTTGAGATTTTGGTGGCACGAGACGTGTCGAAAAACGCCAAAACTGGTGCCGTGGTGAGTTTGTGTTTGAGCTCCTCCCATTCCAGCTGGTGTGTGTGTTGCCACTGGAACTCTGTGGATTTTCTGACGCGGTGGCACAGAGCTGTCGTATGGGAGGCAAGGTTGGGAATGAACTTCCCCAGGAAGTTGACCATGCCAAGGAAGCGTAGGACAGCTTTCTTGTCGGCCGGCTGCGGCATGGCTGTGATGGCGCTCACCTTGTCTGCATCCGGATGGACCCCTGACCGGGAGATATGGTCCCCCAGGAACTTCAACTCGGTCTGGCCAAAGGCGCACTTGGCTCGGTTGAGGCGCAGGCCGTTTTCCCGTATGCGGGCAAAAACGCGTTGGAGACAATGTATGTGCTCCTGCGGTGTGGTGGACCAGATGATGACATCGTCCACATATAGGCGCACCCCTTCGATGCCTTCCATCATCTGCTCCATGATTCTATGGAAGACCTCGGATGCCAAGATGATGCCAAATGGCATCCGGTTGTAGCAGAACCTGCCGAAAAGGGTGTTGAAGGTACATAGCTTTCGGCTGGACGGGTCCAGTTAGATCTGCCAAAATCCTTTAGAAGCATCCAGTTTAGTGAATATCTTCGCCTGGGCCATTTCACTGGTGATCTCCTCCCGTTTGGGTATGGGATAATGTTCCCTCATAATATTATTATTGAGGTCTTTGGGGTCAATACAGATACGGGGCTCGCCGGAGGGCTTCTTGACACATACCATGGAGCTGACCCATGGCGTGGGCTCCGTAACCCTGGATAGGACCCCTTGGTCCTGGAGATCCTGCAGCTGCTGCTTGAGGCGGTCTTTAAGTGGCGATGGAACCCTGCGAGGTGCGTGAACGACCGGGATGGCGTCCGGTTTGAGGCAAATTCGGTATGTGTATGGCAGTGTTCCCATGCCTTCGAATGCCTCCTGGTTATGGGCGAGGAGCGATTGGAGTTGTGCGTTGAACTCTGCATCCGGGAAGTCAGACGTGCCGCCTGGAGAGAGAGAGTGGATTTGTTGCGCAAGAGCCTTACATGCCTGTGCACCCAGCAAGGAGTCCTTCGATGAGCCAACTATCTCGAACGAGAGTGTGGCCATGTGTGTGTGTTGTGTGCCACCTGGAGCTGGCAGGATCCCATGGCCGGGATAACGTTCCCGTTGTAGTCGACCATCTTGCACCGGGATTGCCGGATTGGTGGTCTGACCTTCATGGCGTAGAAGGCTGACCATGCGTTGAGGTTGGCGGAGGCACCAGTGTCCAGGTGGAAAGTGATCGGCGATCGGTTGACCGTCAGCGTGGCACACCATTCATCGCCCGGATTGATGGTGTTGACCCGGTTCCCATCAATGACCGCAACCCGGAAGGCGCCTTGGTCATCTGTGTCATCGGTTTGGATGTCGTGGTGTGGAGGCTGAATGGTCCGCACGTTCCTGTGAGGTTGTCGGAGATGTGGAAGATCAACAGGTTGAGCCGCTCGACAGTAGGCAGCGTAGTGGCCCATCTTGCCACAGCGTAGGCATTGTCGGGTTTTTGCAGGACATTGCCCTTTTAAATGTGTAGCTCCACAGTTGCCGCACGTCATGACGTCATGGCGTTTGTTACGCCACTGCGCATGCGCAGTTCGGTCTTGCGTCGGGCGCGCCTGCGCAGCACGTCCCTCAGTGTTGCCGTAGGTTTTGGCGCGCACAAACGCGGGAGGCCTTGAAAAGCGCGCGAAACGGCCGCCCTCGTCCGGGCCACGGGCCGGGAGAAACTCGATTGCCTGGATGCATTCGGCCTCGTGGGCGGCCTGGCTTGCCGATTCGGTCGCGTGGGACCCCCTCCGTGCCGATTCGGTCACCTGAAATTGGGCATAGCGGCTGGTCGCATTCTCATGCAGGACACAGGCTTCAACTGCAGATGCTAAGGTCAGGCTTTTTTATTTTTAGAAGCTGCTGGCGTAGGCCACTGGAGGCAACGCCAAAAACGATCTGGTCCCGGATCATGGACTCTGAGGTGGTGTCGTAACCGCAGGACTGCGCGAGTATGCGGAGGTGCGTCAGGAAGGACTGAAAGAGCTCATCCTTACCTTGCAGGCGCTGCTGAAAGACATACCTCTCAAAGCTCTCGTTGATCTCAACATTGAAGTGCCTGTCGAGCTTGAGGAGGACCGTGTCATACTTAGCTTTGTTCTCGCCTTCCGCGAACACCAAGGAGTTGTATACATCGATGGCGTGCTGACCTGCGGTAGTGAGGAGCATGGCAATCTTCGTTCCATCCGAGGTGCCCTGTTTTTCATTGGCTTGCATGAAGAGTTCGAATCGCTGCTTGAAGAATGTCCAATTTGTGCCCAGGTTCCCAGCGACTTGCAACGGCTGCGGTTTGTTGAGGGTGTCCATGGCTCAGGATGGCAGATTTGCCGGTAGGTATCGATTCACTCCTGGTATCATGAAGTGTTGGGTGCTCTGAGGTACAGACAAACCAACACGGTTGCGATTGGTACAACGCAGTTTTATCCCATTAAACTATTTGTACATCAGACTTGGCACTCAGCACGTTGTGACTGTGTGAGTGTCTTGCTATGAGGTCCTGGCCCTGTGCCAACTCCAGATGGACTGCCTAGGAAGTGTTGTGTTTCTTGTTTTATACTGTGTCTGCTCTTGTCTGTGATTGGCTGTCGTGTTATGTGTGCTAATTGGTCCGTTGGTCTGTCTTTCATTATGTATGTGTTATGATGTATGTTTGAATATCATGACAAACACCGCAGCCAATCACCAGTGAGAGCACACGCACTATAAAGAGAGGGGACAGGAGAGTTCCCGCTCATTCTAGTAGCAGCCAGCTCGGAGCACAGAGCTCACAGCCTGCAACACAGACATTCACCATGTGCTGAGTGCATCACCTGGTTAGGACTAGGCAAGGGTCAACAGTTAAAGCTGGTATTGCATTTACCCACAGTTCAAGTACGTTAATATAGTTAACCTCATAATAAAATAGAGTTGCACCACTTCCAGTGTTGGTGACCTGTTTGTGATCCAGAACAGATACATGTATGTGTTTGTGTGATAAACTAGGAATGGAACTTCAATCCGCTTAAGTAGCAGCTGTTTATCATCCACAATATCACAGAGGCAGAAAGAAAGGGAAAAGGAATAGGCCGTTTAATTCAATTCTGGTCTTGGGTGACTGTGTGGAGTCTGCACGTTCTCCCCGTGTCCACGTGGGTTTCCTCCGGGTGATCCGGTTTCCTCCCACAGTCCAAAGATGTGCAGGTCAGGTGGATTGGCCATGCTCAAATTGCTCCTTAGTGTCCAAAGATGTGCAGGTTAGGTGGGATTGGCCATACTAAAATTGCCCCTTAGTGTCCAACAGTTTGCTGGGGTTTCTGGGTTATGGGAATAGGGCGGGGGAATGGGTCTGGTAGGGTGCTCTTTCAGAGGGCCAGTGCAGAATTGATCTGCACTACAGGGATTCTATGGGCCCCTCAAACCATGCCATTAAATATGATCATAGCTGATTTGACAGTGGCCTTAACTCCACTAACTGTGCGCCAGCGATTTAGCCCAGTGTGCTAAACCAGCCCCTGTACAAGGGTCTGCAGGGAAATGGTCGCACAGGCGCAGTTTGTGTCTTTTACTTTCTTTTGTGGGGGCGCCGGCCCTGTGTGCTTGGGCGGAGAAAAAGCAGAACGGTATGAATAGCAGATCAGGTAACCTGATAACAGAGTGCCATTGTGCTGAGTGTGTACCAGTGGGCAGCTCACAGGAGGGGAGCATGGAGAGATCCCAGAAGAATGTCCCCAGGGAGAGACAAAACAGAGATCATAAAGGGGTCCCAGAAGTCAATTGGAAAGAAAGGAGCAAAGTTTAGACTTTGGTTACAGAACAAGAGAGCTGCAAGGAACTGACTTGAAGAAAATTGGGCTTGGGAGAAGCCATGAAGATTCGAGGAGCCAGCTGAATGTTGGTAACTCTGTCCTGCAGGCTCTTTGGAGCAGTGGTGTTCTGCCTTGCACGGCTGAAGATCTGAAATTGTGCTTGGGGGGTGGGGGGTGGGGGGGGTGGGGGCGGGGGGTTGGTGCAGCTTGAGTGTACTTGGAGGTCCAGGGAAAAGGACTATTGCAGGGCAAGATTGAAACTCCGGAGGTGGCTCCACGTTGGAGCTGTCTGAGGGGGAGTAACCCCCGCCACAAGCCAGAGGTCACCAGCTGCATGGAGGCAGCCTCCCTCCTGCTTCACACAGACAAGGGGGGCCTTTGTAGCCTGAGGACTCGTGGACAAGGTGGGGGTTCCAATCAGCAATGGCTGCCTCCACAGTCTCGATGCCGCTCCTGGGAGTCACATGCTTTGCCCCCGGTGCCAGGGTGCCTCAAAATGGAGGCGTCCTCTTGTTCCCCTTACAGATTCAAAAGTAACCACCTCGCTCAGTGGCGATGCTGACAATATGATTTTAGTGCCCACGGACGAGCCCGAGGCAAGTGGATGAAGAGAAGCTAGTCTTATTGCAAAGTAATAATAGGTACAAAACTCTTCAGATCCCAGCCGGGTCTGAGGTATCGGTTCCAAGTCCGGCTCACTTTTGTAGCAAAGTCTGCCATTCTGTCGATGGGCTCCCCGCTCCTCAGTGGGGGAACTCGTACTCAGTGAGGTTCACGGGGAGACTGACTGCTTCTACCCCGTAAGTACCCCGCGGTTTATACCATCCCAAGGTGACTTGATACATGAGGCTGTTGCTCCAACTCCCCCCTGCTCCTCTCGGTCCTCGGGTCATAATCGGGTATTACTGACAGGCCTGATGCAAACTGCCAGGTATTTTTATGGCTTGTACCTTTAGATATCCATACTCTCTTTTAGGCTTAGCCCAGACATTCAGGAATAAGGCACAAATCACCCCGAATTTTCCCTTCTGGTCCCACTCTACTTCAACAACCTCTACTGCTCCCACTAAACCCCGTGGTCAACGAATGTCGTGTGCAGCGGAGTGAGTCCTCTGGTCTTTTCCTCAGACCGGAGTGTTATCTGTGGAGATATGCCTGTGCACAGTTGTGTTTATAGTTAGCAATGCCATCTCCAATCAGCTGGTGGCGATAGAGATCCATCATGTGACTCAATACACCCGCCAGTTGATAGTAAGGCGTACAAGAGGATAGTCGCACTTAAAGTAGATCCAGGAGAATTCACTGAATTTATTTAGTCGCCGTCATCAGTATTATAGTTCCTGAGTTATCTTTTCCACACGTTTTATTAACAAATCATCTTTATAATTAATCAACTATATATTCTGTGTACATCATGACAATGGTTACATCACAGAACACAACATTATCTACTGGGTATATACTGTCCATAAGAGGCAAAGGTTTTCTATCCCCAACATGGTGCCCTCAGTGTTTGAACGCACCCAGAATCGAACGGGGACTTCCACTTCCCCGATTTCAGGTGTTACCCACTCACTTCTTTTAGCTTCTATTTATTCCCCTCTCAATATGGTTTGTTTGGTTGTTGGCTTTGTACAGGAGATGGACACCACCATGTCTATCAACATTCTGTAATGCCACCCCCCTAACACCGTGTCAATAAACAACCTGGGTCACCGCTTGCCCGTGCACTGTGGGCCGATGTCACTTATTCTTTTCATGTTAAGTTTATTTTGTATTAAGCCTATCTTTGCTAGCTGACCACGGGTGACGGGTCGGTCTCTTTCTGACTTCCTTGATGTTTGGGTCTTGCCCCTGCCTTCCCTCCTCCCTTACTCCAACACTCGGCCTTGATGTGGCCCAGCTTATTGCAATTCTCGAAAACTTTCTTTGGCTTGCCTTTATGGTTCCTGCTTCTCTTCCGGCAATCCCTCGCCAGGTGTCCCTTCCTACTACATCACTACCATCAGGGGCGCCTTGGAATTGCCTGCTGTGTGGCTTGGCAGTGCTAGGGTGGCACTGCCGGGGCACTGGATGGGTGACGGGGCACTTTAAGGGCACCAGACTGGCAGTGCCAAGGTGCCTGGGTGCCAGGTTGGCACTGGCCAGGAGTCAGGCTTGGAAGGGGCTTGCCCATTCAAGGGGGGAGGTGGAGGGGTATTCCGGGGCCCACAAGAAGGTTGAGGGGTGAAGGGGAGGGCCCAGAAAATGGAGGGGGAGGGGATCTGGAAGTGGGGGGTGGTGTAGAGATCAGGGCTGCCAGTCAAAATGGCATCCCGATCTGCGATGTGCCCCTCCTGCTAGCGGGTTGAAATCAACTAAAGTATGGCCTCGGCGTGGAGATACTCCCCGAGGCTCAAAAAACCGGCAAAGTGCTGATGAATAGCGGGTGAATCTGAGAAACACCCCGCAAAACACTCCCGAAAGCGGACTTTGTTGTATGTCCGCTGTATCGTGCCTGTTTAATTTGCCTGGTATGTTATTAAATGTATTTCAAATTATCCTCATACAGAATTACACAGAGCTGTAATAGATTATCATCCTTTGTTTTTCTGCTGCTTACTGTTATTTGATTGACCTATTGGTAGCAACTTTATATGGAATGAATCTTGCCAGGGAAGAGTAGATAATTAGACTCAGCGGGTAAGAATCTTAGACACATGCTTTTCTTTGTCTAATTTTGCTTCAGACGCACGTTGACTGAGAAATCCGTCAAAGCCACTCTTGGCCGATATAAATGACACTGCAATTACAAATATTAAAACTCAGTTTCCATTCTGTGCCCGACTATTTGATGAATCGCAGGGGGAAGATTGGCCTGCTTTAAATTACTACCACTTGGCTGCATTGGGTGTCCAAAGGCAGCTTTGGGCCTGTAAGGATCAGGTGGTTCAAAATCCTCAAGGCCAGCGGGTCGGGTGAGTCGAGGGATAGGCGGGCCAGGAGGGTGGCGCGTGGCAGCTTTCATCGTGGGGCTTCTCGCCGCAGTAAGCTGTAAACTCATCCAGCAGCATCTCCATTGGATGCCCACCAGGTTCCACTGAGTGAACTGGACGTTCTCCTCAGGGGTCACTTCAAACCGGGTCAACAGCACAGAACACCCGTTGACATTTATGCATGAAGATCATTCCTGAATCAGCAGAACTCCCACGAAGGAAAGAGCATTTATATTACTATCGGGTGAGAAAGAACGCTGAATGTAATATTTGCATTTTAACTCCCATTCTGTTTGGCTAACATTCCCTTTTCCTGCTCCTTCACTTTATGCCTGATAACCCCCTGCTCCCCCACCCCCGTTATATTGCCCTCACACAACGCGCATTATGACAAGTCTCTCACGGCATACACCTGGCGAGCAGTACCCACCAGAGGGGTTCAGGTGAGTGCTAGGCCCAAGGAGGAGAGGGTCATGCCAGGGCACTGCCCCCCAGCCAGGGAGTGCCGGGGGGGGTGTTCCACTGGGGGGGTGGGGGGTGTTGTGGGGGGTGGGGAGTGTTCCGTGGGGGGTGGGTGTTACATGGGAGTGTTCTGTGGGGTGGGGGAGAGGGTTCCTTGGGATGGGAGGGCAGGGTTGTTCGGGGCATGGGATGTTCAGAGTTGGGGGGGGGGGGCACCCGTTGTCGGGGACGACGGCTGCCATGTTGTTTTTCCTGCCTGCTGCTACATTCTGCAAGTGAATGAGAATATTCCAACCCAATTCATTCTTATATTACTGGCCAACTTTCTCTCATACTCAGCTTTCTGCCTCTTTATTCTTTTTTTGGTCCTTCTTTGCTGGTTCGTAAAGTCAGTCCAATCATCTGGCTAACCGCTAATCTATGCATATTTGTACAGTTTCTTTCAATTTAAAACTATGCTTTGTCATGTTCTGTAGACTGGCCAGTAAGAACGATGAACATCTAGTTTAAATAATTTATTGTGAAACAACTGCGTGATAAAGATAACTAGGATAAATAAAATCATAAACTGCGAACACTAACTATTATAGAACTACTGCAAAATACATCTATCCTCCAACACATCTTCCTCCCTACTCCCCAGACAAGGGTCACGTGGTGGGTTCACACTGCCAACTGATGGTTGGAGCTTGTGTATAATATTATCCACAGAATTGTCTAATGCATGTCATCACATCCTTAACCTCCTCATTCAGCCACAGATGATGGATCCTCCTCAAAGAGCCTTTCTTTCTCACTGAGATGAAATATCTTCTTAAAATTCTGCCACTTCAACTCTCTTGAAGGATATGAAACCAATAGAAACCCCGAGGCGTCAATCCATTCGCATACAATGCGCTCTAGGGGGCTACAGCTATGAAGAGACACTTGAGAAGTAAACAAATGTTTTTGCACGAACTGAAGTGATTAAGTCATGAAGACAATGGCGATTGTGAAGGGTTAGGGCAAGATCGAAAGCAATGGATTGTTTGCGGTCGACGAGGATGTAATAACAGGAGGCACCATTGCAAGGCATTCATGAAGACAATTGCAGAGAAGGTTAGGAAAATAGTAGTCAGCAATCGTGTTTTTATGGCAATACGATGACTGAAGAACATCCATCACTTCTTTTGAAAACAAACTAGATAATTGCTTGAAAACAGCAACATTAATAGGTGTGGGGATCAAGTAGGAAAGTGGAATTTGGCTGTATGACTAATGTGGAGCTTGATGTGTACACTGTATCTATGTACAAGGTTCTATCATTCCACAGCATCTAACTCTTTAGTCATTCCAATGTCTTCACCACCCTCCTCTCCGCACCCACACCATTAATCATTTTGTGTAAAGCCTTGTTTTCCAACATTAACCCTGGATTTGCCTTTTACTAATTTGCTCTGCTGTTCCCTTGATGATTTAATATTAAATATTGCTCTGGCTAAGGCTTGGAGTCTTATAAACCTTTACAAGGCCCCTCACTCCCTTTCAAAGTTGAAAAATCTTATCCATTCCGGATACCTCAGTCCTCCGACACAATGGATCAGCCTCCTGACCCTTCACCCAACTGTTTCCAGGTATTGCAAGCTTACCAATTAATTGTTTGACCCCAAGCTTTATCCTGGTTAGAGCCCTCTCTGCTTCAGCATGATACCCGTAGATTAATGGTCCACTAAGTTAGCAGTATAGGTCAGGATTCTGTTTGCTTTGAGGATTCCCATCTTTAGTGACAAGGGCCTGACTGAGTTAAGCCTGGTATCATTCCCAGATCCCTATCAGCTTCTCCCTCGGCGCAATGACACCATTTCGTTCAGTAAGCAAATCCTCAAATCAACGCTGAACATCTGGCGGTGTAATTTGAGCATTAATGACATTCCACGGAAATGCTCACACACATCTTCCCCAAGGCTGATGTGGGACTGAATAATGTATAATTAGCAGATTCATATCTCACTTTCTGTTTGACATCAGTAAAGCTTTGGCTATCCTCTCGCCCTCAGCTACAGCCTCCATGTAAACAAAGTCCATAAACAGAGGTGTACCTGAGACAATTGGGGAGGTGGGGGTAGTGGAATTCCTCAAACCAAAACCTGGAGCGAGGCATTGTTTGGCGTGGTTATTCTTTGGGAACAGAGTTTGCAAGATCTTTTACTGGAAATGAAAAATGAAAATGGAATGAAATGAAAATCGCTTATCGTCACAAGTCGGCTTGAAATGAAGTTACTGTGGACTTCCGGGTGCGGCGATGTGGAGCTAAGCCGCACGAGTCGGCAGCTCCCGCTACCACGGACCTTCGGGCTCGCTAGAGGAGCCCCAACGGAACTTTTTTCGACAAAAACCCATGGGGAAGGGAAGAGAAGGTCCCCCTCCAACGCCTATGAAACAGACCCGAAGTGCAACGGCCAGAAAAGTGGCACTGGAGCAACGGGAGAAGCAGGGTAAAAAAAACAAATTTGCGGCGGCCAGGGACAAAGGGGAGCTGCAGGAGTTCATCAAGCGCTGCTTCGAAGAGCAGCGCGAGGAGATGCTCAAGGAGATGCTGGCGCCTATGCTTTCGGCAATTGAAGGACTCGGGATCACCCAGAAGGCCCACGAGGTTAAGATCCAGGAGGTAGAGGAAAGAGTCAGCCAGAACGAGGACGAGCTCTTGGGCCTGGCGGTGAGAGTGGAGCAGCACGAGGCGCTACACAAGAGATGGGCGGGAAGACTCGAAGACCTGGAGAACAGGTCGAGGAGAAAGGATCTGCGGATCCTGGGTCTCCCTGAAGGAGTGGAGGGGGCTGATGCCGGGGCATACGCGAGCACGATGCTTGGGGCGATGATGGGCGCGGAGGCACCTTCGAGGTCGCTGGAGTTGGACGGAGCACATTGGGTGATGGCGAGGAAGCCCCAGGCAAATGAGCCGCCAAGGGCGATGGTGGTGAGGTTCCACCGGTTCACGGACAGAGAGTGGGTCCTGAGATGGGCCAAGAAGGAGCGGAGCAGTAAGTGGGACAATGCAGAGATCCGAATATACCCGGACTGGAGCACGGAGGTTGCAAAGCGGAGAGCGGGTTTCAACCGGGCCAAAGCGCTGTTGCACCGGAAAGAAGTGAAATTCGGAATGCTGCAGCCAGCGCGACTGTGGGTCACATACAAGGGCCAACACTATTACTTCGAAATGCCTGAAGAGGCGTGGAACTTTATACAAACCGAAAAGTTGGACTCTAACTGAGGGTTTGTGAGGGTGGGGGGGATGTTTGAGGTTTGATGTGTGATGGTTGTTGTATATAGGGGGTCAATCACGCGCAGGAAATGTTACATGGGCTGGGGGAGAGAGACAAGGCCGCGACAGGAGCTGCGCCAGAGGGGGCGGAGTGGGCTGTGGAAAGCGCGGGGTTTCTCCCGCGCGCGGGAAGAAAGGCGGGAAGGGGAACGAAGGAACGCATATGGATTGGGAGACTCCCACACGGGGAGGTCAATGGGACGGCGGGGGAAGCCTGGGTCAGCAGGTGTCAGCTGACCTACGGGAGTGACATGGGGGGGAGCAAAAAAGCTAGACAGGGGTCTAGCGGGGGGGGGGAGAGGAGGGGGGGAAGGAGGGGGGAAAAAGGGTTGCTGCTGCACTGGCCGAAAAGGAATGGGACACAGAGGAGGTGGTCGAGACGGAGGCTCCCCGTCTGGGGGACTGGAGGGTGAGAGAGGCGTGGACACGGGACTGGCCCAGAAAAGGAGATGGCTAGTCGGCGGGGGGGGGAGTTGAGAGCCCCTCCAATCCGGCTGATAACGTGGAATGTGAGGGGGCTGAATGGGCCGGTGAAGAGGGCTCGGGTGTTCGCGCACTTAAAGGGACTGAAGGAGGACGTGGTCATGCTCCATGAGACACACCTGAAGGTGGCGGACCAGGTCAGGTTAAGAAAGGGATGGGTAGGACAGGTATTCCACTCGGGACTGGACGCGAAGAATAGAGGGGTGGCAATATTAGTGGGAAAGCGGGTGTCATTTGAGGCCAAGACTATTGAGGTGGACAATGGAGGGCGATATGTAATGGTGAGCGGTAGGCTGCAAGGGACGTGGGTGGTGTTGGTAAACGTATACGCCCCGAACTGGGATGATGCAGGATTCATGAAGTGCATGTTGGGGCGCATTCCGGACCTGGAGAAAGGAGGCCTGATAATGGGAGGGGACTTCAATACAGTGTTGGATCCAGCACTGGACCGCTCCAAATCAAGGACTGGAAAGAGGCCGGCGGCGGCCAAGGTACTTAGGGGGTTTATGGTTCAGATGGGGGGAGTGGACCCATGGCGGTTTGCAAGGCCGCAGGCCAGGGAATTTTCTTTCGTTTCCCATGTACACAAAGCCTACTCCCGGATAGAATTTTTTGTTCTGGGCAGGGCGCTCATCCCGTGGGTGGAGGGGGACAGAGTATTCAGCCATACCCGTTTCGGACCATGCCCCGCACTGGGTGGAACTGGAGCTGGGAGAGGAGAGGGACCAACGCCCGCTGTGGCGGCTGGATGTGGGACTGCTGGTGGACGAGGTTGTGTGTGGGAAGGTGAGGGGGTGTATCGAAAGGTACTTGGAGGCCAACGACAACGGGGAGGTGCGGGTAGGGGTGGTATGGGAGGTGGTGGTCAGGGGAGAGCTAATCTCCATTAGGGCTCATAGGGAGAAGACAGAGGGCATGGAAAGGGAGAGGTTAGTGGGGGAGATTTTGAGAGTGGACAGGAGATACGCAGAGGCCCCGGAGGAAAGATTACTTGGGGAAAGACGACGGCTCCAGACGGAGTTTGACCTGTTGACCACAGGGGAGGCGGAGACACAGTGGAGGAAAGCGCAGGGGGCGACCTACGGGTATGGGGAAAAGGCTAGTCGGATGCTGGCACGCCAGCTCCGTAAAAGGACGGCAGCGAGGGAAATAGGGGGAGTCAAGGATGGAAGGGGAGCCACGGTTCGGAGTACGACGAAAATAAACGAGGTATTTAAGGCCTTCTATGAAGAGCTGTACAGATCCCAGCCCCCAGTGGGGGAAGAGGGTATGAGACGATTCCTAGACAAACTGAGATTCCCGAGGGTGGAGGAGCAAGAGGTGGCTGGTTTGGGGGCACCAATTGGGTTGGAGGAGCTGAGCAAGGGTTTGGGGAGCATGCAGGCGGGGAAGGCCCCGGGACCGGACGGATTCCCGGTGGAGTTCTACAGGAAGTACGTAGACCTGTTGGCCCCGCTACTAGTGAGGACCTTTAATGAGGCAAGAGAGGAGGGGACCCTACCTCCGACAATGTCGGAAGCGACAATTTCTTTGGTCCTAAAGCGGGTCAAGGACCCACTGCAATGTGGATCGTACAGGCCGATCTCGCTCCTTAATATGGATGCAAAGTTGTTGGCAAAAGTGCTGGCCATGAGGATCGAGGACTGTGTCCCGGGGGTGATTCACGAGGACCAGACAGGATTTGTAAAGGGTAGGCAGCTAAACACCAATGTGCGGCGGCTCTTAAACGTGATAATGATGCCATTGGTGGAGAGAGAGGCGGAGATAGTGGCAGCTATGGACGCGGAGAAGGCCTTTGACCGAGTAGAGTGGGAGTACCTCTGGGAGGTGCTGCGTAGGTTTGGGTTCGGGGGAGGGTTTATCAGTTGGGTTAAGCTCCTTTACAGAGCCCCGGTGGCGAGTGTAGTGACGAACCGGCGGAGGTCGGAGTACTTTTGACTGTATCGAGGGACGGGGCAGGGGTGCCCCCTGTCCCCCCTGTTGTTCGCATTGGCGATCGAACCATTGGCCATGTCATTGAGGGAATCTAATAAATGGAGGGGGGTGGTCCGAGGGGGAGAAGAGCATCGGGTGTCGCTATATGCGGATGACCTGTTGCTGTATGTGGCGGATCCAATGGAGGGGATGGTGGAGGTCATGCAAACTCTGAGGGAGTTTGGGGAGTTTTCGGGCTATAAGCTCAATGTAGGGAAGAGTGAGCTCTTTGTATTACAGGCGGGGGACCAAGAAAGAGAGATAGGGGCCTACCGCTGAGGAGGGCGGAGGGGAGCTTTCGAGTTGGGGGGCCCGACATAAACTGAATTTGATGAGGTTGGTGGAGCAAATGGAGGAGGATTTTAAAAGATGGGACATGTTACCGCTCTCGCTGGCGGGTAGAGTGCAGTCGGTCAAAATGGTGGTCCTTCCGAGGTTTTTGTTTGTGTTTCAGTGCCTTCCCATCGTGATCACTAAGGCCTTTTTTAAGAGAGTAGGTAGGAGTATTATGGGGTTTGTGTGGGCGAATAAGACCCCGAGGGTAAGGAGAGGGTTCCTGGAACGCCGTAGGGACCGAGGAGGGTTGGCGCTGCCAAACCTGGGGAGCTACTACAGCAAATGTGTCGATGATCCGCAAGTGGGTTATGGAAGGAGAGGGGGCAGCATGGAAGAGGATGGAGATGGCGTCCTGTAAAGGAACGAGCCTGGGGGCGTTGGTGACGGCACCGCTGCCGCTCTCGCCGACAAAGTATACCACGAGCCCGGAGGTGGCGGCAACGCTAAGGATCTGGGCCAGTGGAGACGGCACAGGGGTGCAATGGGAGCATCGGTGTGGTCCCCGATCAGGGGTAACCATCGGTTTGTCCCGGAGAAGATGGACGGGGGTTTCCAGAGCTGGCAGCGGGCGGGGATCAGAAGAATGGGGGACCTGTTCATTGACGGAACGTTTACGAGCCTGGGGGCACTGGAGGAGAAGTTTGAGTTACCCCCGGGAAATGCCTTTAGATATATGCAGGTGAGGGCTTTTGTGAGGCGACAGGTGAGGGAATTCCCGTTGCTCCCGGCACAAGAAGTTCAAGATAGGGTGATCTCGGGTGTCTGGGTCGGGGAGGGCAAGGTGTCGGAAATACCCCAGGAGATGAAAGAAGAAGGGGAAGCGCTGGTAGAAGAGTTGAAGGGTAAATGGGAGGAGGAGCTGGGGGAGGAGATCGAGGAAGGTCTGTGGGCGGATGCCCTAGGTAGGGTTAATTCCTCCTCCTCGTGTGCCAGGCTCAGCCTGATACAATTTAAGGTGGTCCACAGAGCGCACTTGACGGGGGCGAGGTTGAGTAGGTTCTTTGGGGTGGAGGACAGATGTGGGAGGTGCTCAGGGAGTCCGGCGAACCATGTCCATATGTTTTGGTCATGCCTGGCACTGGAGGGGTTCTGGAGAGGAGTGGCGGGAGCAATATCTCAGGCGGTGAAAGTCCGGGTCAAGCCAAGCTGGGGGCTAGCAATATTTGGAGTAGTGGACGAGCCGGGAGAGCAGGAGGCGAAAGAGGCCGACATTCTGGCCTTTGCATCCCTAGTAGCCCGGCGAAGGATCTTGCTAATGTGGAAGGAGGCGAAGCCCCCCAGTGTGGAGGCCTGGATAAACGATATGGCTGGGTTTATAAAGTTGGAGAGGATTAAGTTCTCCTTGAGAGGGTCTGCGCAGGGGTTCTACAGGCGGTGGCAACCGTTCCTAGACTATCTCGCGGAGCGTTAGAGGAAGACCGGTTAGCAGCAGCAGCAACCTGGGGGGGGGGGACGTCCTGGGAGGGGGAGGGCAGGGGGGGAAGGGGGGCTGCCTGGGAGGGTGGATGAGCAAGTGATAACATGAAGGGTTGGGGAAACTGGCACGTATGGGAGAGAGCCAGCGTACAAAGACATGTAAATATATCATTTTACCATGTATATATCTTGCTCTGCATGATTTATCATTATTTTGTTACGGGGGTGGGGGGTGGGGTGGGGGGGGGGAGTTATTGTTTGTAAGGGAGAAAAATTGTGTTAAAAAACTTTAATAAATATATTTTTTTTAAAAAGAAATGAAGTTACTGTGAAAAGCCCCTAGTCGCCACATTCCGGCGCCTGTTCGGGGAGGCTGGTATGGGAATTGAACCGTGCTGCTGGCCTGCCTTGGTCTGCTTTAAAAGCCAGCGATTTAGCCCAGTGAGCTAAACCAGCCCCTATTCTTTATTCATGGGGAGTGGGCACCATTGGCAAGGCCACCATTTGTTGCCCCTCCCACATTGCCCTTTCTCGGCCATTTCAGGGGGCAGCTAAGAGTTAGCCACATTGCGGTGGGAGTCACATGTAGGCCAGGTCAGGTAAGGAGGGCAAATTTCCTTCCCGAAAGGAACGTTAGTGAAGCAGATGGGTTTTTACAACTAATCGATGATAGCTCCAAGTTTCAGGGTCACCGTTACAGGAGCACAGAGTAACATCACCACACTCGGACTACACCCGAGGGAAATTTGAAAGGAAGTCATAAGATTGTTCTCGTAGAATTGTTACGATGCAGAAGGCCACTCCGCCCACCAAGTCTGCTGGTTACCAAAAGTAAAACGCAATGAAACTGAGCAGCGTCGCTCCAACAGCATTCAGCGAAATTGACGTTCGATAGCTAGGAATGATCCAAATCGAGGGACACTCGAAGGGAAAGACATTACCTGCATTTTCCAAGTTGCAGAAATAGAGGATCTGGCTATACTGGGGTTGAGCGGTCGTGAGGATCTGTAGCTGCTCTCAGTAAACCATGGTGTAAAGGAGGCATCACTGAAGGTTAAAGGTAATACACCCATTGAAAAGCACCCTCCGATCAGAAGCAAGAAGGGCGGCAATGTGACACAGTGGTTAGCACTGCTGCCTCACTGTGCCAGAGATCCGAGTTCAATTCCGACCTCGGGTTACTGGGTGGAGTTTCTACATTCTCCCCCTGTCCGCGTGGGTTTCATCCGGATGCTCCGGTTTCCTCCCACAGATCAAAGATGTGCAGGTTAGGTGGAAAGGCCATGCTAAATTGCCCCTAGGTGGTGTTACAGGGATAGGGTGGAGAATTGGGCCCATATAGGATGCTCTTTCACAGGGTTGGTGCAGACTAGATGGGACAAATGCCTCCTTCTGCTCTCTAGGAATTCTATGATTCGAAGGTGATTGCCAGAAAGATTGAGTAAATTCCATCATTATTAGATGTTACGGACATCTGGTGAGACCTCAAAAATGGCTAAGATACTGAGCCAGATGCCATAACTTTTAAAATTTTTAATGCAGTGCGGAAAGATCGATCCATTCGAGGAGTGATAATGCAAGAAATTGGGTGTGGTTATTTTATAAACAAACTTTATTAAAACAAAAGAAAAGAATATTTAAACTTTTACTTCAGCTCAACACTAACAGGTTAGTTTCTTAACCTTAACACACTAGTTCCCATTAGACAATACTATAACAGAACATAGGATTGGATTTGTTTATTGTCACATGTACCGAGATACAGTGAAAAGTATTGTTCTGCGTATAATTCAGATAGATCATTCCATACATTAGAAAAATACATAGGGCAAACATAAATACATAATGTAAATGCATAGGCGCAGGTTTTGGGTGAAGCATACAGGAGTGTAGTACTACTCAGTAGAGAAAAAGTGTGAAGAGGTCAGATCAGTGCACTTCAGTCCATAAGAGGGTCATTTAGGAGTCTGGTACCAGCAGGAAAGAAGCTATTTTTGAATCTGTTAGTGTGTGTTTGTAGACTTTTGTATCTCCTGTCCAGTAGAAGACGTTGGATGACGGAATAAGCCGGGTGGGAGGGGTCTTTGATAATGCTGCACGCTTTCTCGAGGCAGTGGGAGGTGTAGACAGAGTCAATGGATGGGAGGCGGGTTCGCGTGATGGACTGGGCTGTGTTCACGACTCTCTGTGGTTTCTTACGGTCTTGGGCTGAGCAGTTGCCATACCAGGCTGTGATACAGCTCTCGTGCCACTTTCACAGGAAGTCAAAGACAATACTAGCATTTATGAAGCAACTTTTTTTTCGGTAGGGTGATTTGTTTGGAACCCTTTCCCAAAGCCTGCCTCGGTGGTAACATCCATGGCCTCTCTGTCGCTCTCTTGTTCAGCCTTCTCCATGTAACTGTTCAAAAAAGCATTTTTTCCTCTCTCTCTCTCTCTCTCCGAGCTCTGCCCACCCCCTAAAACAAAGCTTCTCCCCTGAGGTGGCCAGACTTGAATCCCTTACCGTTATCTTGGCTGATTGCCCACTCCCATTTATACTACAGAACAGAGCTATGCAATTCATATGAAACTAACCTGCCATTGACAGACAAGTAAGACTCTGTGATGGGTTAATGGCTGGTCATACAAGGTTGTCCCGACCGACAATGGATCTTGAGTGGTTCATCCTGGCTGAACCGGGGAAGCCTGTGTATTCCCACTAAGGAGGTTAAGTCTGAATGGGACAAGGTAGCTCAGGCTGTGGCCGTATATCTATGACTTTGCTGATAGTAGCCTTTTTAACCCCTAAATTGCCTCCTACATCTTGGACCCCATTTCTGGGCCCAAGTTCCTAATATCTCCCTATCATGACAAAGAGGTGACATGCAAAGCTGAATGAATGGGCAGCAACCAGATGTTGAAATTCTCAAGGCCAATACTGACAGAAAAGGAAAGTACAGGCAGCCGAAGAAGGTTTCTGGAAACTTACAATGCTCTAAAATGGAAAAAGAAGTACAACAAGAAAAAAGACAGTACGGTTGCCAATCTGGAAAGACTAAAGGCTGAAGGGAACAGAACAACGGGGAGTTGAAGAAAAGCATGCAGAAGAAAAACTGCTCGCTGTACAGTTAGCGGGGGAGGTATCCAAACGGGAGATGCTGAACCTCAGGCCAAAACTTTCATATCACCTGCTTCAAATAGAAGGCCTTGGGAAAGAAAAGAATGTCCGTGCCTAGTTCAGAAAGCAAATTAGTGAACAACAGCTTAACATTATATCACAGTCGGAGAACAACTTACTGGAGACCCAATGACAAACTAATGCTGGAGCATTTAAAAGAGAAAATACGAAATGCAAAAAGCCAAGTCGATCAGGTACAGCAGGGGACTGGTGGAAGACAGGAGCATGGAGTGGTTGGAAGTGAGACATGAACTGCTGAATCATAAGTGGAGCTTGAGGAGAAGTACTGTCGGGACAAAGATTGATGGTGGTGTGCACTGCTTCAGCTCAGAGGAAACGGCGCAACATTTAGCCCTGGTTAGCACTGCTGCCTCATGGCCTCGGGTCACTGTCCGTGTGGAGTTTGCACATTCTCCCCGTGTCGGTGTTGGTCTCCCAAAGATGTGCAGGGTAGGTGGATTGGCCACGCTAATTTGCACCTTAATAGGAAAAAATAATAAATAAACTCTGCTTTCCTGACTTTCCCAGAAACTTTAATTCCCTTGTATTTTTTTAATTTAGTGTACCCAATTCATTTTTTCCAATTAAGGGGCAATTTAGCGTGGCCAATCCACCTAGCCTGCACATCTTTGGGTTGTGGGGGCGAAACCCACGCAAACACGGGGAGAATGTGCAAACTCTACACGGACAGTGACCCAGAGCCGGGATCGAACCTGGGACCTCGGCTCCGTGAGACAGCAGTGCACCAGCGTGCTGCCACCTTTAATTCCCTTGTTGACCAATAACCTGGCCAGCTCAGCCTTGGATATAACCCAGTGTCTCAGCCTCTTCTGCTCTCTGGGGTAGAGGATCGTAAAGGCTCAAGACCCGCTGAGCAAAGATATTCCTCATCGCCACATCTCCATCTTAAATGTAAGATGGAGAGGTAGAGAATGATCCTCAAGGTTGATGAGTGGGGTGCAAGGTTAAATGTCAGCGATCTAGGACAGTGTGCAGGAGAAACCTATTGTTTGAAAGAGCATTGGGAGACTGACTGGCTGGCTCAATGATTCAAGCAGTGATCGTGTCAACTTGTAAGAATAGTTTAGAAAGCGAGTGAAGTAATAAGGGTGGGTGCATGGGTTGAGGACAAATGTTCTTGTGGAGGATAAACAACAAGAAAGGGTGCATCTGTGGAGAGAGAAGGTGTTATAACCTGCCTGAATACTATTGGCTGGGGACTACTGGGTATCCCATAATGTATTATAGGGGCTGGGGACTATTGTGTATACCATAATATATTTCAGTTTATTGACAACTCTACAATAGAAAAAAGAGTCAGCAACATGCAAAAACAACATAGTCACGAAAAACAGTAATATGCCAAAAGCATTGACAAGATACAAAAACCACCAGCTCTCTAGCCAGCACACACACACAACCACCCCTGCCCCAACGGCAGCCCCACATCAGCGGAAAGGCGCCCAATGAGCAGCATAGACAACTGGAAAGGTACACACCTGTAAAGGGCACAATTTGAGAGCGAACACCCCTCTCCTCCCAATAAGGGGCACAGTTCAATCCAAAACAGTTCCCTTGAACAAGCCACCAGCTACAACGCCAGCATACGGCCACTTCTCATCATCCCCCCCCCCAACCCTCCCAATGGTAGCCTCACATTATCGGCGGAAAGGTGCCCAAACGAGGAGCACAGATCACCGCAAAGGACACGCCGATACGGGCATGGCAGAAGAGAGGGATCTCCCTTTACAAAAACAAATACAGAGCAACCACAAGAAACCCAACAAACAATTAAATACGAGTCAAAGCTGCCAGTACTCAAGCCAGGGCAAGCTCCCCTCCCCCACCCACCCCCTGCTCCAGCAACAGCCCCACGTCGGTGGGGAGGCGCCCGCAAACAGCTCTGTCCACCGGAAAAGGACAGGCAGCGCGCGGTTGAGGAGGGAGCAAGAGAGAGAGAACACCCCTCCCCGTCACTCGCACCAGGAAGGACCCCTCAACCCCCAGTGCACAGAAGCACGAGGGCCGCAACTGGCGTGCACCCAACCTAAACCCAAAATAACAATACACAACAAAAATACCATAATAACCATACAATCCCCCAATAGTAAAGCGCAACCAACATCAGTACAAATAGTGCACATAGAGAACTGGGCCACCGCTCGACGGCTCTCACGGTCCCGGCATCCTGTCTCCAGACGCCACCCAGTCCAAAACTGCAAAAGCGAGTCTGTTCCCCTCCACTCTCAGCCCAGCAACAGGCCAATCAAAATCCACCCCGTGCTCCACTCCCAGCCGGTAAGCACAAAGGCAGCCAGTGGCAAGTATGAGTCCCAGGCATGGCAACTGCAGCCAAGCACTCCTCTCTCTCTCCCCTGCAAGCAACTGGCAGCAGCAACAGGCTCCCCTTCCCAACATTCAACCGTCCGTAGCAAAGTTCCCCCTTGCCGTAGTCCAGGCTTCAAAGACCAGAAAAGGCAGCCAGCATACAGAACAGCATCCCAGGTCCATAAGCAGGGTTACAGACAGAGGCAGCAGGAGCTCAGAGACAGATTGTACCCTGTAGCGCACAAAGACTCCTTGAGACGAATAGAGTGAAGTCGATGAGGCTTTATTAAGCGTGTCTGTTCCCCAGCAGCCCGATAGTAAACTGGCCTGCGGGGGAAGGCACCGGCTTCTTATACTTCGCCTTCAGGGCGGAGCATGAGGTCAACGGCCAACCAGGACCCGGGATCTGTCAGCCAATGACATTAGGGCTTCCAGTCCCACATGACCCCCAATACATACTACCACATTCACCCCTTGTCAAAAATGAACCCGGCGGGGTGATGCTTCGTATGGTGGTAAGGGTTTACAGGGCTGGTCCTGGGAGGATAGAACAGTTACATGGTAGTACAGTATTGGACAGTATCGTCCTGTTACAACTATTTACAGAGGGTATAGGAAAAACAAAATGTTCATTGGACAGTCCATCTTTGTTTTACATCGACGCCACGAGTCGGTCGGGCGGTCTGGTCGTCCGTGTCGATCGCCTCGGCCCCGGCGGTGGTGGTGGTGCTTGTACCAGTGTTGTCGCCTCCGGGAGCCGCACGGTTTCGGCTGTCGGTGCAAAGGGGAGGGGGACTGATCCTCCTGGGAAGGGGGCGGTCGCGGGGTGCAGCGGTGGCAGGAAGGGGGGCGGTTGGGTTGATGGTGTCGGGGGGGGTGTGCGTGGTGCCGGCGGGCGCCAGATCCCACAGGGAGACCGTGTCCTGTCGGCCGTCGGGGTACTCCACGTAGGCGAACTGGGGGTTTGCGTGGAGGGGGTGAACCCTTTCGACCAACGGGTCCGCCTTATGTGCCCGCACGTGCTTTCGGAGCAGGATGGGTCCTGGGGCCGCCAGCCAGGTCGGCAGCGACGTTCCAGAGGAGGACCTCCTAGGGAAGACAAGGAGACGCTCGTGAGGCGTTTGATTAGTGCTTGTACATAATAACGACCGGATGGAATGGAGAGCGTCCGGGAGGACCTCCTGCCACCGTGAAACTGGGAGATCCCTGGACCGTAGGGCCAGTAGGACGGCCTTCCAGACCGTGCCGTTCTCCCTTTCTACTTGCCCGTTCCCCGGGGGTTGTAGCTGGTCGTCCTGCTTGAAGCTATGCCCTTGCTGAGCAGGAACTGGCGCAGCTCGTCACTCATGAAAGAGGACCCCCTGTCGCTGTGGACGTATGCGGGGTAACCGAACAGCGTGAAGATGCTGTTCAGGGCTTTAATGACTGTGGCCGCGGTCATGTCGGAGCAGGGAATGGCAAAAGGGAAGCGGGAGTATTCGTCCACTACATTAAGGAAATACGCGTTGCGGTCGGTGGAGGGGAGGGGCCCTTTGAAATCGAGACTGAGGCGTTCAAAGGGGCGGGAAGCCTTAATCAGGTGCGCTCCATCTGGCCTGAAAAAATGCGGTTTGCATTCTGCGCAGATGTGGCAGTCCCTTGTGACTGTACGGACCTCCTCTAAAGAGTATGGGAGATTGCGGGACTTGATGAAGTGGTAAAACCGAGTGACCCCCGGGTGGCAGAGGTCCTCGTGGAGGGCTTGGAGGCGGTCAATTTGTGCGTTGGCACATGTGCCGCGGGATAGGGCATCGGACGGCTCGTTCAGCTTTCCGGGCCGGTACAAGATCTCATAGTTGAAGGTGGAGAGCTCGATCCTCCACCTTAAGATCTTGTCATTTTTAATCTTGCCCCGCTGTGCATTATCGAACATGAAGGCTACCGACCGTTGGTCAGTGAGGAGAGTGAATCTCCTGCCGGCCAGGTAATGCCTCCAATGTCGCACAGCTTCCACTATGGCTTGGGCTTCCTTTTCCACTGAGGAGTGGCGGATTTCTGAGGCGTGGAGGGTTCGGGAGAAGAAGGCCACGGGTCTGCCCGCTTGGTTAAGGGTAGCCGCTAGAGCTACGTCGGAGGCGTCGCTCTCGACCTGGAAGGGGAGGGACTCGTCGATGGCGCGCATCGTGGCCTTTGCGATGTCCGCTTTGATGCGGCTGAAGGCCTGGCAAGCCTCTGTCGACAGAGGGAAGGTCGTGGTCTGTATTAGGGGGCGGGCCTTGTCTGCGTACTGGGGGACCCACTGGGCGTAGTACGAAAAGAACCCCAGGCAGCGTTTCAGGGCTTTTGGGCAGTGCGGGAGGGGAAATTCCATGAGTGCGCGCATACGTTCGGGTTCGGGGCCTATTATCCCATTGCGCACTATGTAGCCCAGAATGGCTAGCCGATCGGTGCTAAAAACGCACTTGTCCTCGTTGTATGTGAGGTTCAAGGCTTTGGCGGTCTGGAGGAATTTTTGGAGGTTGGCGTCGTGGTCCTGCTGATCGTGGCCGCAGATGGTTACATTGTCGAGGTACGGGAACGTGGCCCGTAACCCATGTTGATCAACCATTCGGTCCATCTCCCGTTGGAAGACCGAGACCCCGTTTGTGACGCCAAAAGGGACCCGTAGGAAATGGTATAATCGCCCGTCTGCCTCGAAGGCTGTGTACTTGCGGTCACTTGGGCGGATGGGGAGCTGATGGTAGGCGGACTTGAGGTCCACGGTGGAGAAGACTTTATACTGGGCAATCCGATTGACCATGTCGGATATGCGGGGGAGAGGGTACGCGTCTAGTTGTGTGTACCTGTTGATGGTCTGGCTATAGTCAATGACCATCCTTTGTTTCTCCCCTGTCTTCACTACTACCACCTGCGCTCTCCAGGGACTATTGCTGGCCTGGATTATGCCCTCCTTTAGTAGCCGCTGGACTTCGGAGCGAATGAAGGTCCGGTCCTGGGCGCTGTACCGTCTGCTCCTAGTGGCGACGGGTTTGCAATCCGGGGTGAGGTTCGCAAACAAGGACGGGGGTTGCACCTTGAGGGTGGCGAGGCCGCAGATAGTGAGTGGGGGTATGGGGCCGCCGAATTTAAACGTAAGGCTCTGTAGGTTACATTGGAAATCTAAGCCCAGCAAGGTGGGGGCACAGAGTTGGGGAAGGACGTTAAGTTTGTAGTTTTTGAATTCCCTCCCCTGTACCGTTAGGGTAACTATGCAGAATCCCTGGATCTGTATGGAGTGGGATCCTGCAGCTAGGCAAATCTTTTGTGCGCTGGAGTAGGTAGTTAAGGAACAGCGTCTTACCGTGTCGGGATGTATAAAACTTTCCGTGCTCCCGGAGTCGACTAGGCATGGCGTCTCGTGGCCGTTAATTAGGACCGTTGTCGTCGTCGTCTGGAGAGTCCGGGGCCGAGCCTGATCGAGCGTAACCGAAGCGAGCCGTGGTTGTAGTAGTGGGGTGGGGTCCGTTGTTGCCGTCCAAGATGGCGTCGGGGATGGACAAAATGGCCACCCCCATACATCGCACGCGGCTGAGGGGTCACAAGATGGCGTCGGGGGTGGACAAAATGGCCGCCCCCATGCGTCGTACAGGTCGGGGGCGGTCCAAGATGGCGGCGCCCCTCCTCCCCTCATGGTGGTCGGGACCCAAAATGGCGACGTCTGCGGGTCGCACAACGGCGCCCCTCCTCCCCTCGTGGTGGTCGGGACCCAAAATGGCGGCGTCTGCGGGTCGCACATGGTGTGCTGGGGGGTCTGGGGAGTGCTAGGACCGCGCGGAGTTCCTGCACTGCGAGCGCCAGGGCCGCGGGCGCTAGGACCGCGCGGAGCTCCCTCGCCGGGGACAGCGGTGGTCGGGGCCCAGGTCGGTGGCGCCGGCGGGTCAGTCGTGGGGCCGCGAGCGCTGGGACCGTGCGGAGCTCCCACGCCGGGGACAGCGGTGGTCGGGGTCCAGGTAGGTTGCGCCGGCGGGTCAGGCGTGGGGCGCGGGACGGGGTTGAGGGTGGCGTTCGGGACGCGAAAAACCCCTTCCTCTCCGTGGAGAGTGTTGGCCGGCACCCAAATCGGGAGCGCCGGCGGCGGTTCGTACATGGACTGCGGGGAGGGGGGTTGGGGAGCGTAGGCGGCGTGCAGGGCTCCCAGTTCTCCCGGGGCCGCGGTGGTCGGGACCCAAAATGGCGGCGTCTGCGGGTTGCACATGGCGTGCTGGGGGGGTTGGGAGGCATAGACTGCTTGTAGGGCTCCCTGTGGCCCCGGGACGGCGGCGACCTCGCGGGATCGGCACACCACTGCATAGTGGCCCTTTTTCCTGCAGCTTTTGCAGATGGCTGCGCGGGCCGGACAGCGTTGTCGGGGGTGCTTCGTCTGGCCGCAGAAATAACAGCGGGCGCCCCCGGTGCGACTCGGCGTTTGGACTGCGCAAGCCTGTGGGGTGTCCGGGGGGGGGGTGGGTAGGGGGTTTGCCGCGACGGGTACGTATGGGGCCCAATGGCCTGCCGCGCGGTCGGGGCCGTAGGCGCGGGTATTACGCGCGGCGACGTCTAGGGAGGCTGCTAGGGCCCGTGCCTCTGAGAGTCCTAGCGACTCTTTTTCTAGAAGTCTTTGGCGGATTTGGGAGGATTGCATACCTGCCACAAAAGCGTCGCGCATTAACATGTCCGTATGTTTGTTTGCATTCACCGACAGGCAGCTGCAGGCTCGTCCCAAAATCGTCTTGTCGCGAGCTGGTAGCGAGCGTAGATTTGGTTAACTGGGCGAACGTAGAGACTTCTCAGTGCTGTGAACGCCGTCTGGAAATCGTCGGTGTCTTCAATGAGGGTGAAAATCTCCGTGCTCACCCTCGAGTGCAGGACCTGCAGTTTTTGTTCGTCTGAGACTCTGCCTGTGGTCGATCTGATGGAGGCCTCGAAGCAAGTCTGCCAGTGTTTGAAGGCTGCTGCCGCATTCACTGCGTGGGGGCTGATCCTCAGGCATTCTGGAATGATCCTGAGCTCCATAGTCCTTTTTAGGCACGCTTAATAAATTGTAGCGCACAAAGACTCCGTGAGACGAATAGAGTGAAGTCGATGAGGCTTTATTAAGCGTGTCTGTTCCCCAGCAGCCCAATAGTAAACTGGCCTGCGGGGGAAGGCACCGGCTTCTTATACTTCGCCTTCAGGGCGGAGCATGAGGTCAACGGCCAACCAGGACCCGGGATCTGTCAGCCAATGACATTAGGGCTTCCAGTCCCACATGACCCCCAATACATACTACCACATACCCCTCCTGCACTTCAGAGCATGAGCTACTCAGGTGGAGTGTGAGCTCCCCCAATGAGGGAGGGGGGAGGAGGGGGAGGGGGACGGAGGGGGGTAGGGAGGTGGGGGGGGGGGAGTGGGGTGGGAAATCAATAGCAGTTTCACCTGCATAAACAGAGCTGGCCTGTGTGGTACCAGCTAGAGGAATGAAGCAGTGGTGAAGTACTGCTGTGTATATATTATTGTAAATAAAGTTATTTTCTTTTGACTCTACAAACACGTGCTGGATTCTTCGTGGCCCTCACAAAAGAAGGGTCCAAATGTTTCAAGTCTGGATGACTCTTTGCCAAAGCTTCGACATAGGATCATCCAGACTCGAAACGTCTGCTCCCTTCTCTCTCCACAGGTGCTGTCAGACCTGCTGAGATTGTCCACTGTTTTCTGTTTTTGCCACAGATTCCAGCATCTGCTTTTAACAACATAGAATGGCTGGTCTAACTTTTTTTTCTTGTGAATTTCAATTGCTGTTCATTGCTAACCACTTCATTTCCTTATCTCATTCGCCTGGCGCCAGGGTCCCAGGTTCGATTCCCCGCTGGGTCACTGTCTGTTGCGGAGTCTGCACGTTCTCCCCGTGCCTGCGTCGGTTTCCTCCGGGTGCTCCGGTTTCCTCCCACAGTCCAAAGGCGTGCAGGCTAGGTGGATAGGTAAATTGCCCCTAGTGTCCAAAAAGGTTCGGAGGGGTTATTGGGTTACGGCAATTTTGGCAATTTTGGAAGTGGAATTCTTCTGCAGGTACTTCTTGAGAATGGAGGAAAAAGCCAGTCCTCGGTTTTGGGGGCGCTCTATTTAAAAGAGGGCCGACGAACCGGCATTGCTATCCCGGCATACAAGCAGAAACTTAAGCGGGAGAATCCGGTCCGGAAGGTCGTGCAGTGTTGTTCCGAAGCAAAAGAGGAGTTCCTATGTGACTACTTGGAGTCAGTGGGCTGGTCCACATTTAAGAATTCGGGACCAACCTAAACGAGTATGCCACCACCGTCACAGACTTTATCAGCAAACGTGTAGAAGACTGCGTGCCGAAGAAAGTAGTACGTACGTTCCGCAACCGGAAACCATGGCTTAATCAGGAGATTGACTCCCTACTGAAGGCCATATCTGAGGCGCTCAAGTCAGGCAACCCTGACCTGTACAAGAAAACCAGGTACGATCTCCGCAAAGTCATCAGGGATGCCAAGAGACAATACCAGACCAAGCTAGAGTCACGGACTGACGTCACGGACTCTCGTCAGTTGTGGCAAGGCTTAAACAACATAACGGGCTACAAAGCGAAGCCGAGCAGAATCTCTGGCAGCAGCGCACCCCTCAATGTATTCTGTGCTTGGTTCGAGCAGGAAACCATCAAACCGCCGTTGACTGCCCCAGCAGCCCCGGACACACCCATACCCACCGTCACAGCTTCTGAAGTCAGATTGGCCTTCTTGAAAGTGAACCCTCGGAATGCGACGGGTCCCGATAGGGTCCCCGGGCGTGCACTGAGAGCCTGCGCGGACCAGCTGGCAGATGTGTTCGCAGACATCTTCAACCTCTCCCTACTGCGTTCCGAGGTCCACACAAGCTTCAAGAAGACCACCATCATACCGGTGCCAAAGAAGAACCAGGCAACGTGCCTCAACGACTATCGTCCGGTGGCCTTCACATCGATTGTAATGAAGTGCTTTAGGACGTTGGTTATGAGGCACATCAACTCCATACTCCCAGAATGCCTTGATACACTGCAATTCGCAAACTGCCTCAATCGGCCCACAGCAGACGCCATCTCCCTGGTGCTGCTTTCCTCCCTGGAGCATCCCGACAACAAGGACCCCTACATCAGACTCCTATTTATTGACTAGAGCTCCGCCTTCAACACCATAATCCCAGCCAAGCTCATAGCAAAGCTCCAAAACCTAGGACTTGGCTCCTCACTCTGCACCTGGATCCTCGACTTCCTGACCCACAGGCCACAATCAGTATGGACAAACAACAACACTTCCTCCACGATAATCCTCAAGGCCGAGGCCCCGCAAGGCTGCGTACTTAGCCCACTACGATACTCCCTATACAACTCGACTGCGTGGCAAAATTTGGCTCTAACTCCATCAACAGGTTTGCTGACAATACGACCGTAGTGGGTCGGATCTCGAACAACGATGAGTCAGAACACAGGAGGAGATAGAGAACCTAGTGGAGTGGTCTAATAACGACAATCTCTCCCTCAATGTCAGCAAAACTAAAGAGCTGGTCATTGACTTCAGGAAGCAAAGTATGTACACACCCCTGTCTGCATCAGTGGTGCCGAGGTGGAGACGGTTGACAGCTTCAAATTCCTAGGTGTGCACATCACCAACAATCTGTCCTGGTCCACCCACGTCGAATCTATGACAAACAAAGCACAACAGCGCCTATACTTCCTCAGGAAACTAAGGAAATTCGGCATGCCCACATTGACTCTCACCAACTTTTATAGATCCCCCATAGAAAGCATCCTATCGGGCTGCATCACAGCCTGGTATGGCAACTGCTCGGCCCAGGACCGCAAGAAACTTCAGAGTCATGAACACAGCCCAGTCCATCACACGAACCTGCCTCCCATCCATTGACTCCATCTACACCTCCCGCTGCCTGAGGAAAGTAGGCAGCATAATCAAAGATCCCTCCCACCCGGCTTACTCACTCTTCCAACTTGTTCCATCGGGCAGGAGATACAGAAGTCTGAGAACATGCATCAACAGATTCATAAACAGTTTCTTCCCCACTGTTCCCAGACTCCTGAACAACCCTCTTATGGACTGGTCTGATCTCTTCACACACCTTCTCTGCTGATATTTATTTTCTTTTCATGTACAGAATGATATGTCTGAACTGTACGCAGAACAATACTTTTCACTGTACCTCAGTACACGCGAGAATGAACAAATCCAACCTCAGCACTACCACCCCCGTTTGCCCCCAGCCCTCGCAACTATTCACACCTTCCCCGCATCCCATAAATAGCTTTCATTCCTTTGATATTTCTCACAAAGCCTTCTCTTTGTTACATGCTGATGTCACTTCTGCCATTTCGTTATCTCGGTTCTGTTTTAAGAGCGTTCGTCTGTAATTCCCTCAGCTTGTCTGAGGTTATCTGTTAGATTATTCCACTCACGCATCCTTTGGTTTGACATGAGAAAAATTATGCTCAAATATGTATCCCTTTTCCCCCTCCTTTCGAATTTTATAGATAATTTCCCCCTGTCTTTTCTGACTGCATTAATGCACCTGCCTCTTAGTTTTCAATTTAGAGTGGTCGGCACGCAAAACATTGGAAATATGTCACCGTTCCTTCACTGTCGCTGGGTCAGAATCCATGAATCCCTCCCTAACAGCATTGTGGGTGTACCTACACCACAGGGACGGCAGCGGTTCAAAAAGGCAGCTCACCACAACCTTCTGAACTAGGGATGGCCAATAAATGCTGGCCTGACCAGCGACGGCCACATCCCGGAAATTAATTTTTTTTTAAAGTGCCCTTTTTGCGCCTCTGCTTATGGGTCAGAACTCACCAGCGTGAAATGGCAGCGATTCCCACTCCATGGTGATGGGCTCAAAATAATTTACTGAGTTGATAGACCGGAGTAGAGGGAGGGAACCTTCGCCTTCCCATACTGTTTGCATGTCATTAACGGGCCCGGCCCAGTATTTTCCAAGACGTCCGCGATTCTCCGCCTCCGATGGGCCGAATTCTCGGTGGCGCGGTTCACTTGAGCTTTTATAAATCGTGGAAACGGCGTCGTGGCTGATGTGGGAGAGAAAAAGGAGGTAGGACACAGAGCGGAGCGACTGAGGGCCGCCAGGACGGGCACTGGCCAGGCTGGCTGGGGTGGGGAGTGCCGTGCCTGGGCCAGGGGAGGGGGGTTGGTTACGAGTGGCCGGAGTGAGCCCCCACGGTACTGGGGCGGTGTCCAGTCATGGACCGCCATTGCCGCAGCCTGCAAGGCAGCCACCTTGATACACACCCCTCTGACCACCCACCTTGGCCCCTGGTTCTGCAGAGTGACACCGGCCTTTCGCCCCCTGCAGACAAAGGATATTGGAAATCAACAGCAATGGTGGCCTTCCTGCTGGTCGCCGCAGCCCGGGGGGATGCCCTGCGGCTGTACGAGCAGGAGCTGCTCGAGGAGGAGGAGGAGGCTGCAGCAGCGGAGCCTGCCGCAGAGGAACTGGAGGCAGATGCCCAGGATGGAGAGTTGGCCGCCCAGGTCGAGTAGGAGGTGATGCAAAGGAGGCCCCGCATGAGGCCTCGTGTGTACTGGCAGCACCTGTCATTCGAGGACCTGCTGGACCGGACATGCTGTCGAAGACTCTGGCTGAGCAGGGAGACTGTGCAACATATCTGCCAGATCATGGAGCACCTGGCACTGTGGGGGTAAGGGGGGAGGGCACCCACTCCTGGTGGCCGTCAAGGTGACGGTTGCCCTGGAATGTTACGCCACGGGGTCCTTCCAGGCACCGAGTGGGGACCTGTCCAGGTTCAGGTGCCTGCACCGCTCTGGAGGAGCCAGCCAGTATGATGCTGAGAGGGTTGCATCGTGGCGGCCTGCTGTGTCCTCCACAACATTGTACAGCAGAGGGACCCAGGCCAGCGCACTGTCAACCCATTCTCCCACCATTCTCTGACCAGCCCAAAGCAGCCCACCCATCAGACCCACCTGACAGAGCACCGAGGCAGGTTGTAACAGTGTGAACAGGTGTTTAATGTGACAACATATACACAAATATGTGGCCTAGCCTCTATAACTAAACTGTGCCCCGCAGCCGTGCCAACTTAACCGGTGTCTAACTTCCTGGCCTTATGGGCCCTAACCCTAGGTGGTTCCCCAGACCTTACAGCAGGAGTAAAGGCGGACTGCTGTGATTCCTGTCCTGCGACCTGGGCCCCCATTGGCTGTCATCGTCTGGGGCTCCTGGGCCTGGATGTGCCCGGCTGCTGCTCGGGTGTCCCAGGTGGTGTGGTGTCGCTCTGTTCTGTCCGCTGTCCACCAGATGCACCAGGGACAGGAGGAGTGGGGGAGTCCAAGGTGCTGAGGTGTTCCGGCACCTCCCCTGTGGGAGTCACCTGCATGGGCCCCGTCGCCTTCTCCAGGATACTTCATGGCACAGGGGTGCGAGCGGAGCTATTCCCTGACGCTCCTGCCACCTGGCACTGCCAGTCCTTGAGGCCCGCTCTGGTCTAGACCAGGGCCCGCACGCTCATGGCCGTGGAGCACAGGAGTGGACTCGAGATCCGGGGTGTCTTGGTTCTCTTCTCGAAGGTGGTCGTCCAAGCTGCTCTCCTCATCACTGCCTGGCACACAGTGGGTGTCCGGCTGTGGCACTGGCTGGGGCCGGGGGACACCAGATGGATCCGCCTCATCACCAGCCAGTCCTGCAAGACACAAGACAAGATGCATGATTAGACCGCTGGCCTGCGCCCCAGCACGGCGAACGGTAGCGGCTGGCAGCCTCCTTCCTTGGCCAGGGTACAGAGTGGCCCACCTCTCCTCCACTGCGTGCAGGAGGGTCTCCAGCTCGGCATCCGTGAAGCGTGGTGTCGTGCATCTTGCTGCCATCTTCCTGGCTGGGATGGTGTGTGTGGGGGGCGTAATGTGTATATGCGGCTGCAGATTGTCAGCCTCCCGAGTGTCAATAGCGAAACCGGCGAATCCGGCACCGTTTCTCATTGGGATCGATTGTGTCCCACATGGTGCCGAATCGGTCCCGGTGCGGCGCCAGTTCTGCTGTCGTGGAAGTCCACGAATTCTGCGTCAGCAGCAACACAGAGCCTCAGAAACGGAGAACTCAGCCTATTGGTGCTCCTTGGCCAATCAGGGCACACCATGACGAGGGTGACTCAGCGTATATCCAAACACCTCAGTTACCACACAATCCGCCTCACACTATCAATCTACCGAACCGCGGAAAATGGGTCTGAGCGCCAGATAGCTGAGGGACTTGAAACAGTTACTCTCTGGCTGTGAGTCAAGTGTACTTTTTGCTTCAGCGAACAGCGCTGCCCTCCAGGCATCAAACCTCAGAAAGGCTTTAATTATACAAAGCATAAACATAAAGAAAGAACACAAGAGAAATTTCTTCTTGTTATTAATGTTACATTCACTCGGTGTCACATCATATTCCCACTTTATATTTTGTGTGTTTGTTCCCTGCAGCCAAAAGAAAACAAAGTAAAGTTGGGAGTATTCAATGAATTGTCTGGAATCATAACAGACAGACTGAATTCAGCACTTTGCTCAGTTTACAGATGAAAATAATTCAGATTAAATTGAGCTGTTCTCAAAGAGCATCCACCAGCTGTGAATGGCAGCGATGGCGCGACGTTTCCTGAGGGAAGAGAAAGGCACAACGTCACACTGAGAGCAGTGCATCAAATCAATTGAACGGAAGATCGTGGACAGCTTTCCGACCGGTACTGTCGTGTTGGGTGCTCTGCTACACAGACGAACCAACACGGTTGCGGATGGTACAACTCAAGTTTTATTACTAACTATATATACAATGTTAAACTGGTTACTGTGGTTCGTTCATTTCCCTTGAATCTGTGGACCTATCCCTGACACTATCTTGGAGTGGCACTCAGCACATGGTGGATGTCTGAGTGGCTTGCTGTGAGCCCCGTGCCCTGAGCTGTCTCCTGCTGGAATGGGCGGGAAGTGTCGTGTTCCCTGTTTTGTACTGTGTATGCTCTTGCCTGTGATTGGCTGTGGTGTTGTGCGTGTATTGATTGGTCCGTTGATCTGTCCATCATGTATGTATGTATGTTTGCACCATGATGTTTACCTGAATATCATGACAGGTACTACTTCGGAAAAATAGCATGAAGCAGAGAGCCACACTATGGAGATGAAATCCATCTTTGGCAGGGGCATTAAATGGCTGGTATCGCGTGGATTGCTTGTTATATATCAGGTCGGGCGTTTGGTTCTGAGGAAGAAAATGAGTACGAATGTCAGGCAGAGAGACGTACAGGTGACAATTACAACGCAACTCATTGAGCTCTGCAGCTCAAACTGAATTTCTCCCGTGACATGTGCAGACCTCCCTGATACGTATGCCACAGATCTACAGGTTTATTCGAGTCCAATTCATGGGATAAACATTCAATGTTGTGGACGAATTGTTTACGTGTTTTTTTATTCTGAAGCAGTCAACTGGCTTTGAGTAGGGGGTCTCCGCCTTATTGCTCAATGCAACCCTGCTTGATTGGCATCCCGTCCGCCATCTTAAACAGTCAGACCCTCCACCACTGGTGCACCGTGGCTGCGGTGTGTCCAGGAAGCACAAAGCAAGTTTGTGGTTGTTGGTGGCCAATCATCTCAGCCCCAGGAGTTCCTCAGGAAAGTCTGAACTCCAACTATCCTGCTCAATGACCTCCTCTCCATCGTAATAATAGGAAACAAAGAAATGGCAGACGAACTGAATAGTTACTTTGCATCAGTCTTCACGGTGGAAGACACCAGTGGGATGCCAGAGCTCCAGGAGAACCAGGGGGCAGAGGTGATTGCAGTGACCATTACTAAGGAGAAGGTTCTGGGGACACTGAAAGGTCTGAAGGTGGATAAGTCACCTGGACCGGAGGGACTACACCCCAGGGTCATAAATGAGATAGCTGAGGAAATTGTGGAGGCATTAGTGATGATCTTTCAGGAATCACTGGAGGCAGGGAGGGTCCCAGAGGACTGGAAAGTGGCTAATGTAACACCCCTGTTTAAGAAGAGATGGAGGCAGAAGACGGGAAATTATAAGCCGGTTAGCCTGACTTCAGTCATTGGTCAGATTTTAGAGTCCATTATTAAAGATGAGATTGCGGAGTACTTGAAAGTGCATGATAAAATAGGACTGAGTCAGCATGGCTTCGTCAAGGGGAGGTCATGTCTGACAAATCTGTTAGAGTTCCTTGAGGAAGTAACAAGGAAGTTAGACAAAGGAGAACCAGTGGACGTGATTTATTTAGATTTCCAGAAGGCCTTTGACAAGGTGCCGCATCGGAGACTGTTGAGTAAGTTAAGAGCCCATGGTGTTCAGGGTATGTTCCTGGCATGGATAGAGGATTGGTTGACAGGCAGAAGGCAGAGAGTGGGGATAAAGGGGTCTTTTTCAGGGTGGCAGCCGGTGACTAGTGGTGTGCCTCAGGGGTCAGTGCTGGGACCACATCTTTCCACAATATACATCAATGATCTGGAAGAAGGAACTGAAGGCACTGTTGCTAAGTTTGCAGATGATACAAAGACCTGTAGAGGGACAGGTAGTATTGAGGAAGCAGGCGGGCTGCAGAGGGACTTCGGCAGACTAGGAGAGTGGGCAATGAAGTGGCAGATGGAATACAATGTGGAAAAGTGCGAGGTTATGCACTTTGGAAGGAGAAATGGAGGCATAGACTATTTTCTAAATGGGGAAAGGCTTAGAAATCAAAAGCACAAAGGGACTTAGGAGTCCTTGTTCAAGATTCTCTTAAGGTTAACGTGCAGGTTCAGTCGGCAGTTAGGGAGGCAAATGCAATGTTAGAATTCATGTTGAGAGGGCTAGACTACAAGACCAGGGATGCACTTCTGAGGCTATATAAGGCTCTGGTCAGACCCCATTTGGAGTATTGTGAGCAGTTTTGGGCCCTGTATCTAAGGAAGGATGTCCTGAGAAAGGGTCCAGAGGAGTTTCACAAGAATGATCCCTGGGATGAAGAGCTTGTCGTATGAGGAAATGTTGAGGACTCTGGGTCTGTACTCGTTGGAGTTTAGAAGGATGAGAGGGGATCTTATTGAAACTTACAAGATACTGCGAGGCCTGGAGAGAATGGACGTGGAGAGGATGTTTCCACCTGTAGGAAAAACGAGAAGCAGAGGACACAATCTCAGACTAAAGGGACGATCCTTTAAAACAGAGATGAGGAGGATTTTCTTCAGCCAGAGGGTGGTGAATCTGTGGAACTCTTTGCCGCAGAAGGCTGTGGAGGCCAAATCACTGAGTGTCTTTAAAACAGAGATAGATAGGTTTTTGATCAATAAGGGGATCAGGGGTTATGAGGAGAAGGCAGGAGAATGGGGATGAGAAAAATATCAGCCATGATTGAATGGCGGAGCAGACTCGATGGGCCGAAGTGGCCTAATTCTGTCCTATGTCTTATGATCTTATGGTCTTATAAGATCAGAATGTTTGCTGTGTAATGTTCAGTACCATTTGCAACTCCTCAGATGCTGAAGCAGTCCATGCCCACATGCAGCAGGACTTGATACATTGTAAGTAACAATCATGCCAAGAAAGTGCCAGGCAATGATTGTCTTCAACAAAAGAGAATCTCAGCATCTCCCCTTGATTTTCAACAGAATTACTATAATTGAATCCCTCACCATCAACATCTTGGGCGCTACCATTGACCAGAAACTTAACTGGATAAACCAGATAAATACAATGACTACAAGAGCAGTAAGAAGTCTTACAACAGGTTAAAGCCCAACAAGTTTGTTTCTAATCACTAGCTTTCGGAGCGTAGCTCCTTCCTCAGGTAAATGAGCAGGTCAGAGACTAGGAATCCTGCAATGAATATGTCACCTCCTAACTCCCAAAAGCTTGTCCACCACTTACAAGGCACAAGTCAGGACTGTGCTGGAATACTCTCCACTTGCCTGGATGAGTGCAGCTCCAACAACACTCAAGAAGGTTGACAACATCTAGGACAAAACAGCCCGCTTGATTGGCACCCCTGCCACGATTGTAAACATTCCTTCCTTCTACCACAGTAACAGCGGCCTATACCGCCTACAAGATGCACTGCATCAACTCACCAGGCTCCTTTGACAGCATCTTCTGCCATTTCGAAGAATGAGGAAAGCAGGTTCATGGGAAGACCACCATCCGCGAGTCCAGACACCATTCTTACTTGGAAATGCATCACTGTTTCCTCACTGTCACTGGCGGCATGTGAGAGTACCTTTAAGACATAAGAATATAAGAACTAGGAGCAGGAGTAGGTCATCTGGCCCCTCGAGCCTGCTCCACCATTCAATGAGATTATGGCTGACCTTTTGTGGACTCAGCTCCACTTTCCGGCCCGAACACCATAACCCTTAATCCCTTTATTCTTCAAAAAACTACCTATCTTTATCTTAAAAACATTTAATGAAGGAGCCTCTACTGCTTCACTGGGCAAGGAATTCCATAGATTCACAACCCTTTGGGTGAAGAAGTTCCTCCTTAACTCAGTCCTAAATCTACTTCCCCTTATTTTGAGGCTATGCCCCCTAGTTCTGCTTTCACCCGCCAGTGGAAACAACCTGCCCGCATCTATCCTATCTATTCCCTTCATAATCTTATATGTTTCTATAAGATCCCCCCTCATCCTTCTAAATTCCAACGAGTACAGACCCAGTCTACTCAACCTCTCCTCGTAATCCAACCCCTTCAGCTCTGGGATTAACCTAGTGAATCTCCTCTGTACACCCTCCAGTGCCAGTACGTCCTTTCTCAAGTAAGGAGACCAAAACTGAACACAATACTCCAGGTGTGGCCTCACTAACACCTTATACAATTGCAGCAGAACCTCCCTAGTCTTAAACTCCATCCCTCTAGCAATGAAGGACAAAATTCCATTTGCCTTCTTAATCACCTGTTGCACCGCAAACCAACTTTTTGCGACTCATGCACTAGCACACCCAGGTCTCTCTGCACAGCAGCATATTTTAATATTTTATCATTTAAATAATAATCCCTTTTGCTGTTATTCCTACCAAAATGGATAACCTCACATTTGTCAACATTGTATTCCATCTGCCAGACCCTAGCCCATTCTCTTAGCCTATCCAAATCCCTCTGCAGACTTCCAGTATCCTCTGCACTTTTTGCTTTACCACTTATCTTAGTGTCGTCTGCAAACTTGGACACATTGCCCTTGGTCCCCAACTCCAAATCATCTATGTAAATTGTGAACAGTTGTGAGCCCAACACTGATCCCTGAGGGACACCACTAGCTACTGATTGCCAACCAGAGAAACACCCGTTAATCCCCACTCTTTGCTTTCTATTAATTAACCAATCCTCTATCCATGCTACTACTTTCTCCTTAATGCCATGCATCTTTATCTTATGCAACAACCTTTTGTGTGGCACCTTGTCAAAGGCTTTCTGGAAATCCAGAAATACCACATCCATTGACTCCCCGTTATCTACCGCACTGTTAATGTCCTCAAAAAATTCCACTAAATTAGTTAGGCACGACCTGCCCTTTATGAACCCATGCTGCGTCTGTCCAATGGGACAATTTCCATCCAGATGCCTCGCTATTTCTTCCTTGATGATAGATTCCAGCATCTTCCCTACTACCGAAGTTAAGCTCACTGGCCTATAATTACCCGCTTTCTGCCTACCTCCTTTTTTAAACAGTGGTGTCACATTTGCTAATTTCCAATCCGCCGGGACCACCCCAGAGTCTAGTGAATTTTGGTAAATTATCACTAGTGCATTTGCAATTTCCCTAGCCATCTCTTTTAGCACTCTGGGATGCATTCCATCAGGTCCAGGAGACTTGTCTACCTTTAGCCCCATTAGCTTGCCCATCACTACCTCCTTGGTGATAACAATCCTCTCAAGGTCCTCACCTGTCATAGCCTCATTTCCATCAGTCACTGGCATGTTATTTGTGTCTTCCACTGTGAAGACCGACCCAAAAAACCTGTTCAGTTCCTCAGCCATTTCCTCCTCTCCCATTATTAAATCTCCCTTCTCATCCTCTAAAGGACCACTCTTAGCCACTCTTTTTTGTTTTATGTATTTGTAGAAACTTTTACTATCTGTTTTTATATTCTGAGCAAGTTTACTCTCATAATCTATCTTACTCTTTAGAGCTTTTTTAGTAGCTTTCTGTTGCCCCCGATAGATTTCCCAGTCCTCTAGCCTCCCACTAATCTTTGCTACTTTGTATGTTTTTTCCTTCAATTTGATACTCTCCCTTATTTCCTTAGATATCCACGGTCGATTTCCCCTCTTTTTACCATCCTTCCTTTTTGTTGGTATAAACCTTTGCTGAGCTCTGTGAAAAATCACTTGGAAGGTTCTCCACTGTTCCTCAACTGTTTCACCATAAAGTCTTTGCTCCCAGTCTACCTTAGCTAGTTCTTCTCTCATCCCATTGTAATCTCCTTTGTTTAAGCACAAAACACTAGTGCTTGATTTTACCTTCTCACCCTCCATCTGTATTTTAAATTCCACCATATTGTGATCGCTCCTTCCGCGAGGACATGGATGTTTGAGCAATGTAAATTTAAGAAAACAGTGATGTCAGAGAGTGGGTGGAGCTGAGGTCAAGTCAGCCATTTTGCAGTTTAGTTTTGCAGTTTGGAGGAAAAGAGCTGGGTGTGTGTCTGTGTTTTGCAGTGAGCTGGACCTCTGCCATGAAAGACGATCTCTGGGTCATTTGGGTGATTTAAACTTATAATAATGAAGCCTTTAACCTGATGTGATTTTGTTTAAAGGTGTTAAGTCTCTTGGGAGTTTGAAGGAACATTTTAAGGAATTATTTACTCGTTGCAATATTTTCTGAGTTATCTTTGAAGTAAGGGGTGTTAAGAGATCCAATGTTTATTTAAGATGTTAAGTTGAGTTCATGGAATAAACAGTGTTTTGTGTTTAAAAACCCACGTGTCCATAATTGTAATCCCACACCTAGGGAAAAAGCCGTGTGCCAGGAAAAGCAACAAATACATTAAAGGGAGAGGTTGGTTGAACTCCATGATGCATTTTGGGGTTCTGAAAATGCCTCGGCCATAACACTGGGTTAAAATCCGGGAACTCCCTCCCCAGTACCACTGTGGTTGTTTTACACCACGTCGATTTGCAGTGGTGCCGGAAGCTTGTGAACCCAAGTGGGATGGGAAAGGCTGCCGAACTTTGGGGGCTTGACATGGATCCAATTATGTGCATCTAATGCAAAATAATGTCACAACCGCACAAAGGAAGGGGACCAGTTTGGAAAGACATCTTGCTCTTTTGCGAGTGCTATCTACAGTGGGCACTGCAACAGCCCACCTGCCGCGGATGCCACCCCTTTAAGCCTCTCGTGATGCCTCCCAGTTTCATTCATCTGTTGTGGTCAACAGGTGCAACACTGCTACGGCCAGATGAAACCACGCGTGTTTTGGAATGTTAAATTCCGTGGCCGCAATTTCTGACCAGTACGCTGCCTGTAAGTGAAATTCGCCACGATGAATGAAGTAAATATCAGCTGGATTCTCCGTCCCGTCAGACCCGTTTTCTAGCGCGGCGCTCCCTCACCGGCAGCGGGATTCTCCATCCCGCCAGACCCGTTTTCTAGCGCAGCGCTCCCTCACCGGCAGCGTGATTCTCCGTGCCGCCAGACCCGTTTTCTAGCGCGGCGCTCCCTCACCGGCAGCGTGATTCTCCGTGCCGCCAGACCCGTTTTCTAGCACGGTGCTCCCTCACCGGCAGCGGGATTCTCCATCCCGCCAGACCCGTTTTCTAGCACGGCGCTCCCTCACCGGCAGCGGGATTCTCCGTGCCGCCAGACCCGTTTTCTAGCGCGGCGCTCCCTCACCGGCAGCGGGATTCTCCGTGCTGCCAGACCCGTTTTCTAGCACGGCGCTCCCTCACCGGCAGCGGGATTCTCCATCCCGCCAGACACGTTTTCTAGCACGGCGCTCCCTCACCAGCAGCGGGATTAACTGTCTCGCCGGACTCGTTTTCTACCGCGGTGCTCCCTCACTAGCAGCGGGATTAACTGTCCCGCCAGACCCGTTTTCTAGCGCAGTGCTCCCTCACCAGCAGCGGGATTCTCCGTGCCGCCAGACCCGTTTTCTAGCGCGGCGCTCCCTCACCGGCAGCGGGATACTCCGTGCCGCCAGACCCGTTTTCTAGCATGGCGCTCCTTGACCGGCGGTTGTATTTTCCATCCCGCCAGGCTTCTGTTCTAGCGTGGCGCTCCTTCACTGGCAGCGGGATTCACCGTGCCGCCAGACCCGATTTCTAGCGCGGCGCTCCTTCACCGGCAGCGGGATTCACCGCGCCGCGAGACCCGTTTTCTAGCGCGGCGCTCCCTCACCGGCAGCGGGATTCTCCGTCCCACCAGTCCCGTTTTCTGGGGCTAAATTCTCCGACCCCCCGCCGGGTCGGAGAATTGCCGGGGCCTGGCGTGAATCCCGCCCCCGCCTGTTGCCGAAGTCTCCGGCACCGGAGATTCGGCGGGGGCAGGAATCGTGCCGCGCCGGTTGGCGGGCCCCCCTGCACGATTCTCCGGCCCGGATGGGCCGAAGTCCCGCCGCTAAAATGCATGTCCCGCCGGCATAAATTAAACCACCTACCTTACCGGCGGGACAAGGCGGCGCGGGCGCGGGGCGATCTGGCCCCGGGGGGTGCCCCCACGGTGGCGTGGCCCGCGATCGGGGGCACTCTTTCCCTTCCGCCTCCGCCACGGTCTCCGCCCTAGCGGAGGCAGAAGAGACTCCCTCCACCGCGCATGCGCGGGAAGCTGTCAGCGGCCACTGACACTCCCGCGCATGCGCCGCCCGGAGATGTCATTTCCGCGGCAGCTGGCGGGACACCAAAGGCCTTTTCCGCCAGCTGGCGGGGCAGAAATTCGTCCGGCGCCGACCTAGCCCCTTAAGGTTGGGGCTCGGCCCCCAAAGATGCGGAGCATTCCGCACCTTAGGGGCGGCGCGATGCCCGTCTGATTTGCGCCGTTTTGGGCGCCAGTCGGCAGACATCGCGCCGTTTCCGGAGAATTTCGCCCCATTTTTCTTCCAAAAAATCTACCTTTTGCAGAATTGAAGTGGGAGTGAATTTTGCTTTTGGAATTTAATACGCTTGAACAAAGTGTGCAGCCAAGTCAATATATCCCTGAAGGAAATAACCCCGGTAAAAAGACTTGCTCTCGAGATGAAATGTTACCAATTCCCAGCGAGGCGATTAACCTTGCTGCAGCCACAACTCTGTTGCAGATTATTAGATTACTCTCTCTCTCTCTCTAAATCTTCTCCAGTATTGCATTTTTAATCTATTTGAGCGTCTGCGTACATCACCTTGAAAGCAGTTGCTATTTCCATGAAAGGATAAAGGACAGTCAAGCTGCATGAGGTGAAGAAAGGGAATCTTACACCACGGATTATCTTCCATTTAATGCCAACAGCCCAATTTGAAATGCCGGCCTATAGAACATTTTCAATTGCAATTCAAGGAAGCATCCAGTAGCAAAAACAGGATAATGCACCAAGGTTTCCATTTTGTTAATCGACATTTTGATGACAACATGCCAAATAATGGCATCTTAATAAATAAATAATAGCAAAAGCGAATGGAAGGTAAGGCCTGTTAGTGAGCCCCTCCACCCCCCAAAGATTGAGTAACTGACCCCAGCCCCAGCCCCAAGTTGAACTTATAGTGACCCCTTAGTCCTCTCTTGTGCACCCTGAGCGGCGAAGACCCTGGAGGTTCATGGCTGCCTGCTCACCTCCGATATCCCCCTCGGAGGTGAGGCTGCCAGGTTCACGTTTGTCTGGATCTGATGTAAACGACGCTGGTCGCAACTACAGAGGAGGGGGAGGGTAGCTGTTCCAGGAGCAGTACCACAGAGGGAGGAACGCCGTTGGAGACAGTTCCTGCCAAGGGTATCCCGATCTCGGACATCCTATCGGCAGATGTCAGATCCACAGTGCCGGAGGAGATTGCACCAATGGAGGACGTCCCGGGGGACGGTGGACCACCTTGGCCATGTGCTGCAAGAGCTGGAATCACATGGAACAGGAGGACATCTACTGCCTGTGGCCTTTAAAGTTACCGCCGCTCTGGACCCGATGCGAGTGGCTCAATTCAGGGCAGCGCCAGTGATCGGTGTGGCATCACCAAGTCAGCTGCACTCAAATGCATTAGGGATTCGCTCTATGCTGAGGCCCACATGTATATCACTTAGACTTGGAACCAGGAGAGGCGTGACGCCAGGCCATGGGCTTTGCCCGCTCAGGTGCAGGGTGAGACACGTGGCCCTGGGGTCTCCATGACAACATACGGCAATAATGAACCACAAGGGATATCACTCCGTCAATGTCCAGATCGTCTGTGACCACACGACAAGCATCGAGCTGACCCAAAATTGAGGTGGTTGAAGACGTCAGTGCGGAAGCCACGAATACATGCAGGGACTCACTATAACAAGTCTCGTGGATCAATGCGCATGGATCGAGCAGGCGGTTGGACTGCTCTAAATGTGGTTTCAATGCCTGGACCAGTCGGGGTGTGCCCTGCAATATAAATATGAATTGCGGTCTGCTGCGCTCTCCACAACTTGGCGCTGCAGAGGGGAGACTACCTGGATCAGGAGGAGATGGAGAGGTGCCTCGGATGAGGAAGAGGTCGAGAAGGGCAGTGAGGGGCAATTCGCGGGGGCAGAGGAGAAAGACCGCAAGCCATAGCCAGGGCCCGCATGGGCCAACGAGCTAGAGACGCCCTCATAGCCTCGGTTTGAGGACGGGCAGGATGAAGGAGTGAGGATATCTCCCACCATAGGGGCTGCTATCTCAGCATTAGTGTAATGTGAGTGGTGAGCTTGATTTATGGTGTCTTATTCCATGGGCAGGGCGCTAAAGTCATTGGCCGGCCTCTGCAGGTAAATTATGCTGACCTGCGCTGAGGACAGAGTGATGTGTCATGTGAGAGTGCTTTTAAGAAATGGATGTTTAAGCAATGTACCTTTAAGAAATGCAGCGATGTCAGAGTGTGGGTGGAGCAGAGCATTAGATCAGCCATTTTGCAGTTTTTTAGTTTCAGTTTGAAAGAGCTTGGGAGTGTCTGTGTTTGCAGTGAGCTGGATCTGCTGTGATCTCTGCCATGAAAGACTATCTGTGGATCATTTGGGTGATTTAAACTCATAAAAGTAATGCCTTTAACCTGATGTGTTTCTGTTTAAAGGTGTTCTGTCTCTTGGATGTTGAAAGGGGGGGGGACAGAACGTCCCACCTCTGCTGGGTGCCATCCAAAGGTCAGGTCAAAGGGGTAGCATGGTAGCATTGTGGATAGCGCAATTGCTTCACAGCTCCAGGGTCCCAGGTTCGATTCCGGCTTGGGTCTCTGTCTGTGCGGAGTCTGCACATCCTCCCCGTATGTGCATGGGTTTCCTCCGGGTGCTCCGGCTTCCTCCCACAGTCCAAAGATGTGCAGGTTAGTTGGATTGGCCATGATAAATTGCCCTTAGTGTCCAAAATTGCCCTTAGTGTTGGGTGGGGTTACTGGGTTATGGGGATAGGGTGGAGGTGTTGACCTTGGGTAGGGTGCTCTTTCCAAGAGCCGGTGCGGACTCGATGGTCCGAATGGCCTCCTTCTGCACTGTAAATTCTATGAAACAAAGCTCCTCATGAGATTCTAGGAGCGGCTTTCCTGGCTGACACGTCACCTCCAATGGATCTGGAACAAGCGCTGTGGAGGTGTTTACAAGGAACTCACCAGTGATTGCAGTGATTGGATTTCCCCCGGGGCGAACGAATCAGCGGGAGTCCGCCAAGAGCAGGGTGATGCACGTGGTGAAAAAAAAAACCTATGTTTAAGAGGCTCAAAATTCCGCGGGACATCCCGCCAATTTTTTCACCGCGCCTGACACTTTGCCATTTTCTGGTCAGGTTGCGTCCGATGTCTTTAAAGACTTTGGGCGGGATTCTCCATTGGCTGACGCCGAAATCGGGAACCGCGATTGGGCAGAGAATAGATTCCGACGCACAAATTGTGGCGGGCGCCGATTTGACGCCAAATCACAATTCTCCGTTCCCTCGACAGCGGCGTCAATGCAGTACAGGATGCACGTACAGTAAACACCGTTTGCATGTCACTAGCGGGACCGACCCGGTATTCTCCGGGGCCTCTGCGATGCTCCGCTTCCGATGGGTCGAGTTCCCGAGGGTGGGTTCATTTGTGCTTTTAAAAATCATGAAAGCGGCGTGGTGGCTGCTGAGGGAGAGAGAGCGGGGACGGAAAGTGACCAACATCGCCATAGTTTGCTGACAGTTGTCAGCAGGGGACTTCTGCCAGGGCTGGTGGGGAGTAGCGGGGGGTGGCCAGGAGGTGGGCTGTGGGGTCAGGGTGGACGGGCATGGGGCATCATTGCCACCGCCGGCAAGGCAGCCATGCAGCTACGCACGCAGCTGACAGCTCACTGTTAATTTGGGGCCACATGTGGTATAGGTGTCTCCCCAAGACCCCCCCCCCTAGATGCCCTCTGGCCCCAACCGACCCATCAGCTGTGTGAGCGCACTCCAGCTCAACCAGTGCCAACTTGTTGGCTGGGATGCGTGTGTGTGGGGAGTGAAGTGTGTAGGCGCGGCTGCAGCTTGTCAGCCTCCCGAGTGTCAATCAGGGATCTGGCGAATCCCGTACCATTTTTCATTGGGATCGATTGTGTTCCACGTGGCGCCGGCGCAAGCCCCGCCACAGTCGCTGAATCGGTCCAGGTGCGGCACCAGTTTTGCTGTCGTGAAAATCCACAAATTCTACGTCGGCGGCAACACCTAGTCTCAGGAACGGAGAATTCCGCCCATTATCCTCTGAACGGGCAGCACGGTGGCACAGTGGTTATCACAGTTGCTTCACAGCTCCAGGGTCCCGGGTCCGATTCCCGGCTTGGGTCACTGTCTGAGCGGAGTCTGCACGTTCTCCCCGTGTCTGCGTGGGTTTCCTCCGGGCGCTCCGGTTTCCTCCCAGAGTCCAAAGATATGCAGGTTAGGTGGATTGGCCATGTTAAATTGCCCTTAGTGTCCAAAAAGGTGGGGTGGGTTACTGGGTTACGGGAATGGGGTGGAGGTGTGGGCTTGGGTAGGGTGCTCTTTCCAAGGACCGGTGCAGACTCAATGGGCCGAATGGCCTGCTTCTGCACTGTAAATTCTATGATTCAATGATTCTATGAACACTTCTGCAACAACAAAGAGAAATTCACTCTCATTTTGTTACAGACTAGGAAAGAGCACAAACAACAAAAATAAACAGAACCCATACCGACACGTTCATCCGTAAACTTACATCTTCTCTTTCACTGTTAGTTGTGCTCTGTTGAGGTTCAGATTGTTGTTCTTGTACGGGTTTTAAACTCCGGACAGAGCATCCACCATCACAGTATTGTCCTGCAATGTGGAGCATTTTCAAGTGATACGGTTGGAAGAACATAGAACGTGCAGTGCAGAAGGGGGCCATTCGGCCCATCGAGTCTGCACCGACCCACTTAAGCCTTCACTTCCACCCTATCCCCACAACCCAATAACCCCTCCTAACCTTTTTGGTCACTAAGGGCAATTTATCATGGCCAATCCGCCTAACCTGCACGTGTTTGGACAAACTCCAATGACGTAGTCCCAATTTTCCGCTTTTAATTTTTCGGCAAGTGTCAAAGGATTGTGGTCTGTCTGGCCCGTGGCTGCTGTGCCGCCACTTCACCTGTGTGCCTCAAAGTGTCTGAGAGCCAGCAAGAATCCTAAGGTTCTTTCCTGGCGTTTGTTCCGTTTGTTGGAGACATACCTAATTGGCCCTTCTGCGGTTGATCCATCCTTCTGGAGTGGGCCAGCCCCTTCCCCGGGGTCACCAACATCAATGGCTACTTGAAGCACTTTGCTGAAATCTGGAGCTGTGGGCCCTCGGGTTAGTTTGCTAGAATGGTTTTCAGCTTCTGAAAAGCCGTTTGACAGATTGATTTATTTCCAATGTGCGCTTAAGCTGTATCTTAACTAACTGACAGCATCGTGCACATAGCTCGTGGAAAGCGTCACCCACAACAATTTGCGGAGCCAAACTGAAATAGCGGGTGGTCTTTGCACAAGAACTTTGTGTTTGCAATAAGAGTATTTGGCTGTCATTCTTCAAAGGAAATAGAGCCATGGGAACAGGAATGTCCCAAATAAGTTATGGACTGCATTGTCTCGCTCTCAGGAAGCATTCATAATGGTTAAACGTACAAAAGTAGAAAACAGAGTAATGGGAAGGAATGACACTGGGGTGTAGTTTTCCTTTAAAAAGTACTATCTCCTTGGAAACCATTCCCTTAGTGGTGGCATCAGCCTCTGATCAAACTCTTTTCATTTCTCTGGAAAGCGTTTCTCATTTATCGACCTTCCGCAAACGTTGTCAACCTTTTGGACTCTCATTGTTGTCTTCCTATAGCTGCACTGTGACCTTCCATCTTCAATAAAAGACCTACATGCTGCGTTGAACACGGGAAAATGAAATGAAGAAGTGAAATTAGTGCTCAAAATAAAAGGCAAGAGGTGCTGCAAAATAAGTGAAAGGTTATTAATTGTACGAGCATGATGATCTCTCACGGCAAACGTGTCTCTTGTCCGGAGGCCAGAGATGTCATCGGAATGTCATAGAATTGACAGTGCAGAAGGAGGCCATTCGGCCCATCGAGCCTGCACCAGCCCTTGGAAAGAGGACCCCACTTAAGCCCACACCTCCACCCTATCCCCGTGACCCAGCAACCCCACTCAACATTTTTTTGGACACTAAGGGCAAATTAGCCTGGCCAATCCACCCAACCTGCACATCTTTGGACTGTGGGAGGAAACCGGAGCACCCGGAGCGAAACCCACGCAGACACGGGGAGAACGTGCAGACTCCGCACAGACAGTGACCCAAGCCGGGAATTGAACCTGGGACTTTTGAGCTGTGAAGCAACAGTGCTAGCCACTGTGCTACCATGCTGCCCGTTCAGAGGACAATGGGCGGGATTCTCCGTTCCTGAGACCAGGTGTTAACGCCGACGCAGAATTTGTGGATTTTCACGACAGCGAAGCTAGTGCTGAATCTGGACCGATTCAGCGACTGTGGAGGGGCTAGCGCCAGCGCCACGTGGAACACAATCGATTCCAATGAAAAACGGTGCAGGATTCGCCGGGTCCGTGATTGACACTCAGGAGGCTGACAAGCTGCAGCCGCACATACACATTACCATCCCCATACATACTCATCCCAGCCAACAAGATGGCACTGGTTGTGCTGATAGGTCGGCTGGGGTCAGAGGGCATCTAGGGGGTGTCCTGGAGCTGTGAAGCAAGGTGCTAACCACTGTGCTGCCGTGCCACCCTAATCTAGATGTTGCTGCTGCATCTACCCGATGTAAGGTGTAAGGTGCTGAGGGTGTAGGTGGGAATCCAAATTGCCCCAAACATCAGGCTCCTTGTATTTCCCCGGAATGGGTGCCAGGTTGGCAGTGCCACCTCTCCATTTGGTCGTTTTCCCGGACATTTGCCCATTCAGCATCAAGGACTGAAACAGATTCAGGTTACAGCCCCGTTACCATGATGCCCGCAAGCTGCAGGCACCAAGCGGGCATCTCACGTGCCCAATCCTAGCAACGCAATGTAAATCAGCGCCTGCCCATATTGCACTCAATCCAGTTGTACCTGAATTTTTCAAACTTCTACTCGAATTAAAGGGTATAATTCTAGTGGGGGTGGAGGGACACAGGGAGCCCGGGAGTATATTGACACAAATGGTTGAAGGTGGCAGGGCGGGTTGAGAAAGTGGTTAAAAAGGCACATAGAATCCTGGGTTTTATTAATAGAGGCAAAAACAAGGAAGTTATGATGAATCGTTATAAAATGCTGGTTTGGCCGCAACTGGAATATTGTGTTGAAAAGTGGCGTGAGGAAAAACGTTTTTAAGCAGTGAGTGGTTCGGATCTGGAAAGCACAGCTATAGAGTTTTTTTACTTATTCATTCATGGGATGCGGGCTTTGATAGCTCGGCCAAGATGGGCGGCAGGGTAGCACAGTGGTTAGCACTGTTGCTTCACAGCACGAGGGTCCCGGGAACGATTCCCGGCTCGGGTCACTGTCTGTGCGGAGTCGGCACGTTCTCCCCGCGTCTGCGTGGGTTTCCTCCGGGTGCTCCGGTTTCCTCCCACAAGTCCTGAAAGACGTGCTTGTTGGGTGAATTGGTGCTCCGGTTTCCTCCCACAGTCCAAAGATGTGCAGGTTAGGTGGATTGGCCATGATAAATTGCCCTTAGTGTCCAAAATTGCCCTGAGTGTTGGGTGGGGGTTACTGGGTTATAGGGATAGGGTGGAGGTGTTGATCTTGGGTAGGGTGCTCTTTCCAAGAGCCGGTGCCGACTCGATGGGCCGAATGGCCTCCTTCTGCACTGTAAATTCTATGACAATCTATGATTCTGAATTCTCCCTCTGTGTCCCCGAACAGGCGCCGGAATGTGGCTACTAGGGGCTTTTCACAGTAACTTCACTGCAGTGTTATTTTATTATTTATTGCCCATCTCTAATTGTCCTTGAGAGTGTGGTGGTGTGTCACATTTTGAATCACTGCAGTCCAGTGCTGTTATGGAGGGAGTTCCAGGATTTTGACCCAGCGACAGTGAAGGAACAGCATTGTGTTTCCAAGTCAGGATGGTGTGTGGCTTGGAGGGGATGTGCAGATTATGGGGATTCCATGTATCTGCTGCCCTTGTTTATCTCGATGATACAAGATTAGGAGTGGCATGGACAAAGTGGTTCGTCAGATGCTCTTTCCTCGGTAGGAGAGTCAAGTACATGGGGGACATAGTTTTAAAGTGAGTGGGGAAAAGTTTAGAACTGATGTGCGAGGCAAGTCTTTTACACAGAGAGCGGTAAATATATGGAATGCGCTGCCTGGGGAGGTGGTGGGAGCAGGTACGATAGCGGCATTTAATGGATATCTCGACAAATATATGAATAGGGTTGGATTGGAAGGATACGGACTCTGTAAGTGCAGACGGTTTTAGTTTAGGCAGGTACCATGTTCGGTGCATGCTTGGAGGGCCGAAGGGCCTGTTCCTGTGCTGTATTGTTCTTTGTTCGTTGATAGTGGTCACGGGTTTGGAAGGTGCTATTGAAGGATCTTTGGTGAGTTACAGTGCATCTAGAAAATAATACACACTGCTGTGACATTATGCAGAATATCTAGAATATAAAGAGTTAATGTAATATCGTAATTGACCACTAGATGGAGCTAGATGCAGAACTATATAAAGCCCTGACTCTCAGGCTTCTGGGAGAGGGCTGGAGAGAATGCAGAGGCGAAGTCTGGAGAGTGCAGAGTACAGTTATAGATAGAGTGTAGAGACTACTGTTAGTAGAGTATAGATTGTAGATTACTAGATTATTACTTGCTATATCAGCCATGATTGAATGGTGGAGCAGACTTGATGGGCCGACTGATCTAATTCTGCTCCTATGTCTTATGGTCTATAGGAGTAAGTGGTCGAGCTTTAATAGGTAGTATAAATAAATGTTAGCTTCGTTATTTAACTTAGCTTCTGTGGTCTTTGTGAACACTACAACATCCATCCTGTTAATAAGAATCACAAAGAACACCACAACTGCTGCCACTGTACATCGGTGGAGGAGGGACTGAATGTTAAAAGTATTTGGGTGGGGTGCCAATCAAGCGGGCTGCATTTTCTATGGATGGTGTTAAGCTTCTTGTGCTGGTTGGAGCTCCACTCAGTGCAGAGTATGCTCCTGACTTATGCCTTTTAGATGGTGGACAAGCCTTGGGGAGTCAGGAGGTGAGTTACTCTCTGCAGGAATCCCCAGCCTCTGACCTGCTTGTGTAGCCACAGTGTTTATATGGCTAGTTCTGTTCAGTTGCTGGTCAATGATAACCCTGGATTTTGATAGTGGGGGATTCAGCGATTGTACTGTCATTGAATATCAAACAAAGAACAAAGAACAAAGAAAAGTACAGCACAGGAACAGGCCCTTCGGCCCTCCAAGCCCGTGCCGACCATGCTGCCCGACTAAACTACAATCTTCTACACTTCCTGGGTCCGTATCCCTCTATTCCCATCCTATTCATGTATTTGTCAAGATGCCCCTTAAATGTCACTATCGTCCCTGCTTCCACCACCTCCTCCGGCAGCGAGTTCCAGGCACCCACTACCCTCTGCGTAAAAAACTTGCCTCGTACATCTACTCTAAACCTTGCCCCTCGCACCTTAAACCTATGCCCCCTAGTAATTGACCCCTCTACCCTGGGGAAAAGCCTCTGACTATCCACTCTGTCTATGCCCCTCATAATTTTGTAGACCTCTATCAGGTCGTCCCTCAACCTCCTTCGTTCCAGTGAGAACAAACCGAGTTTATTCAACCATCAAGGGGCGATGGTTAGATTCTCTCTTGTTAGAGATGGTCATTGCCTGGCTCTTGTGTGGTGTGAATGTTATTTGTCACTTATGAGACCAAATCTGAATATTGTCTGATGTGTTGGGTACTCTGGATCTGTGGAGACTGCGTTTACCTTAGCAGTAACATAGACAGGCTACCAACACTTGTACTAGTACAACTCTATTTTATTTAACTAAGAGCTGTTAAACATACTTGCACTGTGGGTCGACACTATGTTAGATTGACTGAAGACCTATTCCTAACCTGACCAGTCTACACTGCTTGCACATGGTGGATGTTACTGACTGTGGGCTCTGTCTGTCTCAGAGGCTGCATCCCGAATGAGCGGGAAAACTAGTTCCCTCTGTCTTTATAGTGACCATGCCCTAACTGGTGATTGGCTGCTGTGTTGTGTGTGTTGATTGGTCTTGCAGTGTGTCAGTCAGTGTGTGTCTCTGCACCATCATATACTGATGTGTATATTATGACATCCCCCTTTTCTAAGAAAAAATGTATTCGTGGCAATAAATAATGTAGTATGCGAATGTTCCTAACTATGTGTGGCACATGCGAGCATATTTACAGGACTATGTACAGAAACTCTAAGATATTTACATTGGAAGGTGTCTAGTGAGATGGACAGTATGTAACACAAAATATAACTAGAACAACAGTATGTACAAACCAGTGAGTTAATCAAACCGGCTAACGAAACAATCAGTTCATGAGTTCAAAGAGTCCATGAATTCAGGCAGTTCATAAATTCAGTCTCTGAGGTGGGCGACAAATTCTGGTTGACCGCATCAAGGGTGGGTCAGGGGTCACCTGTTCTGGAATGGGCGGGTCTGTGTCAGACTCAGAGGATGGCAGAGCGAAAGGGAGATCTGCAAAGTCCATGATGGGTTTGTCGTGACGGTGAGGCAGGACATGATGATCTGGTGGCGAGCGAGGAAGGAGTCGTAGTGCCCGCCTATTTTGGCGAAGAAGAGAGCCGTCTTGTAGACGGACCAAAAATGACCTGGGGGCCACTTGTCTGAGCACCACAGCGGTGGCGGACCAATCACCATCGGGAAGTTGGACACGGACCTCGTCATCAGGAGGCAGAGCAGGGAGATCCGTGGCGTGGGCGTCGTACGCCGATTTGTGTTGGGCCCGAGACAACTGCATTCGACAAATGACCGGAAGGTTGTCCAAGTCCGGGACATGAATGGCCAGCACCGTCGTCCGCAGCGTGCGATTCATCAACAATTGAGCCGGTGACAGGCCGGTGGACAATGGAGCTGATCTGTAAGCAAGCAGGGCAGGGTAAAAATCGGATCCTGCATCGGCCGCCTTGTACAGGAGTCGTTTGACAATGTGCACCCCCTTTTCTGCTTTGCCATTGGATTGGGGGTAATGGGGACTGGACGTGACATGTATGAAGTTGTATCATTTGGCAAAATTGGACCACTACTGACTGGCAAATCACAGGCCATTGTCAGACATGACCGTGAGCGGGATGCCATGGCGAGCGAAGGTTTCCTTGGAAGGATGACTGCAGTTGAGGTGAGGACCTGTAGCCTAACTACCTCCGGGTAGTTTGAGAAATAGTCCACTATGAAGACGTAGTCCAGGCCAAATGTATGGAACAGGTCGATGCCCACTTTGGTCCAGGGGGACGTGACCAACTCATGGGGTTGCAAGTTCTCCCTTGGCTGAGCAGGCTGGAAACGCTAGCATGTTGGGAAGTTAAGAACGGCGTTGGCAATGTCCTCGTTGATTCCAGGCCAGTACACTGCCTCACGGGCCCGTCGGCGGCATTTCTCCACTCCCAGGTGGCCCTCATGCAGCTGCTCAAGGACGAGGTTCCGCATGCTGTGCGGAATGATGATCCTGTCCCGCTTCAGTAGAATTCCATCTACCACCACCAGGTCATCTGTAATGTTATAGAATTGAGGGCATTGGCCCTTGAGCCACACTTCTGTCAGGTGGCGCATGACACGTTGGAGCAGGGGATCGTTGGCCGTCTCACGATGAATCTGGATGAGTTGTTCGTCCGTGGCGGGCAAATTGAATGCGGCGAATGCCACCTGAGCATCAATTTGGCACATGAAGCCCGCTGGGTCGCAGGGTGTGGTGACAGGTCGGGAGAGTGCATCGGCGACGATGAGCTCCTTACCCAGGGTGTAGACGAGTTCGAAGTCGTACTGCCTGAGTTTAAGGAGAATGCGTTGCAGGCGCGGCGTCATGTCGTTAAGGTCTTTTTGAATGATATTGACCAGTGGCCTGTGGTCTGTCTCGATTGTGAACTTTGGGAGTCCATAGACATAGTCATGGAATTTGACGACTCCGGTAAGAAGGCCCAGGCACTCTTTTTCAATTTGCGCATAGCGCTGTTCGGTGGGCGTCATTGCACGTGACGCGTATGCGACAGGAGCTCATGAGGAGGCCTTGTCACGTTGAAGGAGCACTGCTCCAATGCTGGACTGACTGGCATCCGTGGAGATCTTTGTTTCTTTGGCCGGATCGAAAAATGCCAACACCGGGGCCTTGGTCAGCTTCGCCCTGAGTTCCCGCCATTCTTGTTCATGGGCGGGGAGCCATTGGAACTCGGTCGTCTTCTTAACCAGGTTCCTGAGAGCCGTGGTGTGGGAGGCGAGGTTAGGGATGAATTTCCCCAGGAAATTAACCATGCCCGGGAAGCGGAGGACCGCATTCTTGTCCTCCGGTGTCTTCATGGCCTTAATGGCAGATACCTTGTCAGCATCCGGCTGCACACCAAACTGTGAAATGTGGTCTCCGAGGAATTTAAGTTCTGTTTGACCAAAGGGGCATTTGGCCCTGTTGAGGCGGAGGCCATGCTCATGGATTCGTCGGAAGACGCGTTGGAGGCGATCAATGTGCTCCTGCGGGGTGGTAAACCAGACGATGATGTCGTCCACATATACGCGAACTCCTTCGATACCTTCCATCACCTGCTCCATTATTCTGTGGAACATTTCCGATGCAGAGATGATGCCAAACGGCATCCGGTTGTAGCAATGCCGGCCAAACGGGGTGTTAATGGTGCAGAGCTTCCGACTGGATGCGTCGAGTTGGATCTGCCAGAACCCCTTGGTTGCGTCTAGCTTGGTGAAAAATTTGGCGCGAGCCATCTCGCACATGAATTCTTCGCGCTTTGGAATAGGATAGTGTTCTCTCATAATATTGCAGTTGAGGTCCTTGGGATCATGTGTAATTCGCTGGATGTTTTTTTCACTCCCACCATAGAGCTGACCCAGTCAGTCGGTTCTGTAACTTTCGAAATTACGCCCTGGTCCTGGAGGTCCTGCAGCTGCTGCTTGAGGGGGTCCTTGAGGGGTGCTGGTCCCCTGCGAGGTGCGTGCACCACAGCCGTGGCATTTGGTTTTAACAAGATTTTATAAGTGTATGGGAGTGTGCCCATGCCCTCAAATACATTGTGGTATCGGGTGATGATGGCATTCAGATGTGTCCGAAAGTCAGCGTCCTGCGATGCGGAAGTGTCAGCGGGTGACAGGGAGAGAACCCTTTGGACAAGGTTTAGAAGTTTGCACGCCTGAGCACCAAGCAGGGAGGCTTTAGTGGATCCCACTATTTTGAATGGCAGGTTAGCCTTTAATGACCGGTGCGACACTTCCATCAGCCAAGAGTCACTGGCAGCAATGGCATTACCATTATAGTCCAGAAGCTGGCAGGCGGATGGCAGGATGGTAGGCTTGACATGGAGGCTTTCGAGGTCAGACCGCGCAATGAGGTTGGCTGAAGCGCCGGTGTCCAGGTGGTATCGGATGCGGGATCGGTTGACCATGAGGGTGGCACACCACTCGTCGTCCGGATCAATGCTCAATATTGGGAGAGACTTGGCTTTTGTCTTCTGGAGCATCTTGTGTTTGGTAATGATGCCCACCCGAAATGGTGCTTTAGGGTCCTCGGTGTCAAGGTCCGGAATCAAGTCGGAGTCGGAATCGGTGACCGGTGGCTGGATGGTTCGGACATTCCTGCGAGGCTGGTTGGAGCGATGAGAGGTAGTAGGTTGAGCAGACCTGCATAGGGCTGCATAGTGGCCAAGCTTGCCACATTGGAGACAGCGTCGGGATTTTGCAGGACATTGCCGCTTTAAGTGGGCGGAGCCACAGTTGCCGCACGTCGTGACGTCAGAACGTTCGGTACGCCACCGCGCATGCACGGTGCGGGCGTACGTAGTGCGCGCCTGCGCAGTGCGGTCTTCAGCCTCGCCGTCCCCTCGGTCAGTGCGCGCATGCGCGGGAGCACGTGAAGAGCGCGCAAAATGGCCGCCCTCATCCAGGCTTAGGCCCTGGAGTTGTTTAATGGCTTGGACCCGCTCTGCCTCGTGGGGACCTTGCCGCGCCGTTTCAGCCGCATGAATGTGCGAGTATCGGTTAGTGGCGTGTTCATGCAGAACGCAGGTCTCGATGGCTATCGCAAGGGTGAGCTGTTTAACCTTGAGGAGCTGCTGGCGTAGGGGGTCCGATTGCACACCGAAAACGATCTGGTCACGGATCGTTGAGTCGGAGGTGGAGCCATAATTGCAGGACTGCGCGAGGATGCGAAGGTGGGTGAGGAAAGATTGAAAAGGTTCATCCTTACCCTGCAGACGCTGTTGAAAGACATAGCGCTCAAAACTTTCATTTACCTCGATGTCACAGTGACTGTCGAATTTGAACAGGACTGTCTTCAACTTGGACTTGTCTTCACCTTCATCGAAAGTGAGAGAGTTGAAGATATGGATGGCGTGATCCCCGGCCGTGGAAAGGAAGAGAGCAATCTTCCTGGCGTCTGAAGCAGCTTCCAGGCCTGTAGCTTCGAGGTATAGCTGGAATCGTTGTTTAAAGATTTTCCAGTTCACACCGAGGTTGCGAGGGAATGTGTGTGGGGGGCAAGTGTCGGGGTAGAGGGCTGTTTAGCACAGGGCTAAATCGCTGGCTTTGAAAGCAGACCTAAGCAGGCCAGCAGCACGGTTCAATTCCCGTAACAGCCTCCCCGAACAGGTGCCGGAATGTGGCGACTAGGGGCTTTTCACAGTAACTTCATTTGAAGCCTACTTGTGACAATAAGCGATTTTCATTTTCATAGAGGGGCGGGAGTGGAGGATCAGTGCTGAAGGCCACTGGCAAGTTAGACAACAGCAATACTGCAGCTTGTGTAATCCATGGGCCAATGTCAAAATGTAAAAAGCGTGATTGAATCAGAGCCAAAAATATGTAGGCCCGCTGCACTCACATCGGCAACAATAAAAGTAACAGAAATAATCATTTGAGCAGGTTGCAGAAAGGTCTGTACAGCAGTAAATTAGAAGGAAACAAGTGAATTTAGAAGCTGAAATTACATCTGACAGATCACCTCAGCTTCTTTGTAAATCTTATAAATAAAGGAGACAACAGAACTCTCTGTATTCAGGTTTCTTCGGTGTTTGAGGAAGCTATTTATAAAGTTCCACATGAAAGGTTTTTAATTGAACTAAAATCCACGAGAATTCAGGGTAAAACATGGAAATAAAAAAAGAAGTTGATTAAACTAAACAGACAACATGGTGCTCGAGAGAGGAGCAGTGTCAGATTGATAAGTGGAGTGCCACTAAAATCTGTGTTTGGGAACCATGATGTTGTGTTAATCTACACGGAGAACCCAAATTCAAAAAACTATCTGGAAGCTTGTCAGATTCACAGACAACACTAATCTAAGGTGAATAGTAGGCACAGCGAGTGTCAGCATAGATTTTGTAAAGATCAGTTATAAAACTGGACAGGTAATTGCCCACATGCGACTTAATAGTGACAAATGTAAAGTATTGTACACTGGACAAAATACCATCCACCATAAGTATGCAACGAATAAAATAGAAATAGCGCTGAGACATAAAAAGGGACATGGAAATAATTGTAGACTTGTCACTTTCCTTGTGACAGGTCAAATAGAACACTGCGTGCATTGCAAAACACGAGAAGAGCACAGTCTGCAGAGATCGTGTCAATCTTTAAATTGCTCTGCATAAGACCCAGCACTGAAAGGAGATGAACCGTGAGAAAAATCTAGAATAACTCCAATGGACAATTCTAGTCCCCAAGGATGAGTGGGTTGGGGATGGGTGGAAGGTAAAAGTCTTTCAAATCGTCAACCTTCAGCCGCTTCAGGTTTCAATGGTGTCTGGTTGGGGGTTAGGTGACTAATTGGCTCTCAGAATGGGGGCGGGTTGGTCAATTAACATCTTCATAGAGGTGGCGGGCCCCCATTTTAACAGGATTTATATTTTCCCTCGCCAGATTCCAAAGGCTCAGGAATCCCGGCAGGTAAAAGGAGGCAGATAGGGTCAGGAATAAATGAAGTAATTGTGTTTACAGCACAGCGTGTGGGTCAGGAGGAGCAGAAATGTTTATCGCGGACCAACGAGGAAACTCCTTTACATTTCCGAAGATCCCCCAAGCCATGTGACCCTGACTCACCCCAAACCTGCCCTCTGACCAACCCCCCCCCTCCTCCAAACTCTTATCAAGTCTGGCCTCCACCCCATGATCTCAAATACTCTCACAACCCGACCTCCAACTCCTCCCACCAATTCTGCCCCATTCTCCAACTGATCTGCACAACCCCCCAAATCTCAATCTCTGCCTCCTCCCTGTTATACAACCCTCCTGTAACCCCTAACACTCCCTTAATATCCATATATGCTGTCTTGATCCCGCTCTCTCCCATGTCCTCGGATCTCCACCTGCCCCGTCCACCAACCTCTGACTCTGTCCTTGAATTCCAAGTCCCATCATGATCCCTGAAACTCCTACAATCAGAGAATCACTACAGTACCGAAGGAGGCCATTTGGCCCTTCAGGTCTGCACCAACCCTCCGAAAGAGCACCCTATCTAGGCCCATTCCCCCACCCTATCCCCATGTGCCCACTGTTGCCTTTTTGGATCTGCTGTAACAATGGCAGTCAGTGATGTTGCCCTCCTTCTTTTTGATATCGATATTATATTGCTCAGAGTCGCCAGGTATCAAATGATACCACCACAAGGTTCAACCAGCTATCGATCAAAGAGCCAGGTCCAAGAGAGGCCAAACACATGGTGGACTCTCTATGTATACTTGGGGGTTTTCGCGCTCTTTTGGGCGGTCCTTCAGTTTGGACCCCACTAATTGGGTGATCCCTGATCACTATGTTCGATTCGAACCAATAAATGGGCGGGTGCCTTGATGGCTGGGCGTGTCCCAAGCGGTCATTGACCCTGCTGTTTACGCTTTCCTAGTACAGGGAGTGTCGCCAAAATGTCTGGGACTGTGCCGGTCGCTCAAGTACCAGTCCTTTGTCTGGCGGAGATGGGCCACCAAATGCTAATCGGTTGGGGTTTCGATACCGTCTGGATTCCTCACTCGCAAATATACATTTTCAGGCTCTGAGCCTGCCTGAATCTCGCATTGTCCATTTTTCCCACTATGCTTTGCAACCTTCCATGTTCCTGGTTGTAAGGGACAATCAAAATGCAGACGGTTGCGAGACTAGAAGAATTAGGATAATAACAAGATGACATTTGATGGAACAATGGAGTTTTTCCTCTTCTTATGGGGTTGACTTTGCCGTCCTTTGCCGTCCTCCCAGTTGGAAAGAAGTGGCTGGGAACTAAGATGACAGTGGCACAAGCTACATGCTGGATGCAGTTATGACTTTAATCATCTTTACCTCACCTTACCTCAGGAGGCCTGCCCACCCCAGGCCGGTGAAGGCCGACTTCACATTTACATTGTGGTCTGATGACCACACGCCACAACACAATCTTAACGAACAAACTCACAAAGCCGGCAAAGCATCAAACCTGACAGAATGGCCCAGCAGCAGACAGCAGAATGGCTGGAAGAGGCAAAGATAAGGCAATGGCCGAAAATGGATCTTTTCAGAGGATTGCCCGTTGACCAGACGGAGCCCCCCTAGCAAACCTTGGGCCTTCCCAGCCTCAAATCCAGAAACTTTACCCCGCAACTAACTTGGCGACTTTCCCTTTGAGTTCACACCCCTCGGCCCACCTTCCTTCCACCAATTTTGAGCAGGATGTCGTGTTGGGTGTTCTGGTTCACAAACAAGCCAACAATGCTGGAAGTGGTGTAACACTATTTTATTAACTGTTCAACTATGCTAACATACTGTAAACGTGGGTATAAGCAATACCAGCTTAACTGTGGACCCTTTCCTATCACTAGCTATGGTGAGGCACTCAGCACATGGTGAATGTCTGTGATGCAGGCTGTGAGCTCTGTGCTCTGAGCTGGCTGCTGCTAGAGTGAGCAGGAACTCTCCTGTCACCTGTCTTTATAGTGCTTGTGCTCTCACTGGTGATTGGCTGCGGTGTTATGTATGTTGGTTGGTCCTATTGCATGTTCATCAGTGTGTGTATGTGATTGCACCATAATGTACTGATGTATATTATGACATCCCCCTTTTTTACAAAGAACATGTGCCTATGTGAGAATAAATAACATGTAATGAGTGTATCTGACCATGTGTGTGCAGTATTTACACAACAATGTACATGAGGCTAGTCTATAGACACGGGAAGGTGCCTGGTGCAGAGATAAGAAAAACAAGGTGTTACACCAACAACAAAACTAATAATGAATGCTATAAACAAACTAGTGAAATGCTGAAACAGGATGAAAGAACAAAGCACTGAGTCCAACACTGTAAGGCTCATAAATCAAGTCTCTGAGGTGGGCGACGAATTCGGGTTGACCGCCTCAAGGGTGGGTCAGAAGTCACCGGCTGAGGATCGGGCCGGGCCACGGCCAAGTGAGGAGGATGCAGAGTATCCGGAAGTGCTACAAAGTCCAGGTCGGGGACAACAGGAGGGCGTGGAACTGGTGGAGGATCGCGTAGCGAGCGTGGAACCAGACGAAGGGCACACCGATTGCGGCGGCGAATGGAGCCATCAGGCAGATGAACCAGGAACGAGCGGGGAGCCACCAGCCGAAGAACCACAGCAGTCGCAGACCAGCCACCCTCCGGAAGATGGATTCGGACGTTGTCACCTGATGCCAGAGCAGGAAGATCAGTCGCTCGAGCGTCATGCGCCGCCTTGTGCTGCGCGCGAGACTGTTGCATCCGCTGAAGGTCCGGAGCATGGTCGAGGTCTGGGACGTGAATGGACGGTACAGTGGTCCTGAGGGTGCGACCCATCAGCAGTTGGGCTGGTGACAGGCCCGTGGACAGTGGAGTCAGGCGATAGGCCAGCCAGATGAGGCAGAAGTCGGATCCTGCATCAGCAGCCTTGCAGAGGAGCCTCTTTACGATGTGGACGCTCTTTTCTGCTTTGTCATTTGACTGGGGGTGCAGGGGACTGGACGTCACGTGTACAAAGTTGTACCTGCTGGCGAAGTTAGACCATTCCTGGCTCGCGAAGTAGGGGCCATTGTCCGACATCACAGTGTGTGGGATGCCGTGACGAGTAAAGTTCTCAAAGCTTTCGTTGACTTCAACACTGAAGTGTGTGTCGAATTTGAGGAGCACCGTCTTGTACTTGGTCTTGTCCTCGTCGTCCGTGAATGTCAGGGAGTTAAAGATGTGGATGGCATGTTGCCCAGCTGTGGAGAGAAGAAGGGCTATCTTCCTGGTGTCCGATGCATTCTCCCTGTCCGTGGCCTTGAGGAAGAGCTGGAAGCGCTGTTTAAATATCTTCCAATTTACCCTGAGATTGCCCGCGATGCGGCGCGGGCAGGTTGATGTTCTCCATGCTGTAGGATGCCGGAATGCTGAGAAGTTGCAGGTAGGTCTCACAAGTGCTAGATTGCGGCCACTCCTTGTACCATGTCGTGTTGGGTGTTCTGGTTCACAAACAAGCCAACAATGCTGGAAGTGGTGTAACGCTATTTTATTAACTGTTCAGCTATGTTAACATACTGCAAACGTGGGTATAAGCAATACCAGCTTAACTGTGGACTCTTTCCTATCACTAGCTATGGTGAGGCACTCAGCACATGGTGAATGTCTGTGATGCAGGCTGTGAGCTCTGTGCTCTGAGCTGGCTGCTGCTAGAATGAGCGGGAACTCTCCTGTCCCCTGTCTTTATAGTGCTTGTGCTCTCACTGGTGATTGGCTGCGGTGTTATGTATGCTGGTTGGTCCTACTGCATGTCCATCAGTGTGTGTATGTGATTGCACCATAATGTACTGATGTATATTATGACACAGGAGACAGTTTCGCCCCCTACTTAGTGAGACTTGTGAGTTAAAATGGTCCTGGCCACAGGCTGACGTCTCTGTGAGGTGTTTCCATCCTGCCCTGCATTCCGACTGCCCTGACTCAACTCTAAGTCACACTATCGTCTCAAGCCATCAAAGGGGATATTAGTTGAAAAGATTAAAAACTCAAAGGGGTAACTGCAAGGGAACATTAGCTCAAGTGATGTTGTTCATAAGAGGATTTAAATTGAGGCCTTGTGTACCTGTTCAGGTAAACATTAACCAATCCATTGCTCCATCTGAAGAACAGAGAGTTCTCCTGGTGTGCTGGCCAAAATTCCTCTTTCAACCATTGCTGCCAATGAACACATTAACTCATTGCTTTTTGTGCGCTCTCATTGGCCTGGATTTTGTCGGATCAATGGGAATGTCACTAATCCGTTGAAAAACCGGCTGCGAACCCCTTCTAGTTCCGTGGGGAACGCCAAATTGAATCAAGTACCCTTCAGGCACAATTGGCCATTGTCAGGTCTTCCCAATGATTAAGGACCCAGCAGTGGAAGTTCTGCCAATGCAAGCTACCAGCCAATCAGAGGCCAGCAACTCCTCTTGTCACCATTGCCAATGGCAGCTAGTGGCAATGCCAGGACAGAGTCAATGGGCCGAATGGCCTCTTCTGCAGTGTAAAGACTCTCAAAGTAAATTATTCTACATCAAGCACTTCAGGGCATTTTAGAGATGTAACAAGGTATATGAATGCAAGTTCCTTATTTATCTCTTGTGCTTTGTAACATTGATATCAGAGTAATGAGATACCACATGGTCAATTTGTGTCTACATTCTGTCCCAAAAATGGGCACAGATGGGATGGATGGCACGGTAGCACAGTGATTAGCACTGTTGCTTCACAGCGCTTGGGTACCAGGTTCAATTCTCGGGTTAGGTCACTGTCTGTTTGTAGTCTGCACCTTCTTCCCGTGTCTGCATGGGTTTCCTCTGGGTGCTCCGGTTTCCTCCCACAAGTCCCGAAAGACGAGCTGTTAGGCAATTTGGACATTCTGAATTCTCCCTCCGTTTACCCGAACAGGTGTGGTACAGCAGAAATGGAAAAGTATTTTTTAAAACAAAACAATGTTTATTCTATGAACTCAAGTTCACCTTTTTAAAACAAACAGTGAATATCTTAGCAACCATTAATTCAAAGATAACCCCCAAAGAATATACTAAGTAATCCTTTAAGCTGTCCTTTAACATCCAAAAGACTTAACAACCTTTAAACAGAAGCACATCAGGGTTTACATTCAATACTGAAAACATTTAAATTCCTGAATTCACCAAATGATCAAGAGATAGTCCTTCATGGCAGAGAGCTCAACAGTACAGCTGCTTTGTCTGACATCAGCTGCAACACACTGCAAAACAAAACCAAAAAGACAGACACACCCAAGCTTTTCTCAAAGTGAAACTAAAAAGCAGAACCAGAGCTCAGCTCCACCCACACTCTGACATCACTGCAGTAACATGAGCAGCCAAACATTTCTTAAAGCCACATTCTCATGACAGGTCCTGACTCATGTACTGTAGTGTTTGCAATGGAGCTTTGGAGTAGGTGGAGGTTCTCCCCCCCCCCCCCCCCCCCCCCCCCGCCGCCCCCCAAGGAGTAAAAGGACACCTAGCATGGAAGATTTCCTGACACTCATTCTCACAGGATAACCAAATTCAACACAATTTTAGACATTGAATGTTCAGGATTGTTGGGGGACCCAAGGAGACGGGTGAAAAATCATTGAGAAGCACTGGACAGTTAAAGAGGTTTCTTTTTCCAACTTAGCTTGATCTGCTTTTTTTGCTGGTTCTTGGGTTTTTCGAGAGCTTTTGTGCCAAATGTTTGCAAAAATTCGTTGTTGTAGCTCCCAGGAGAAGAGCCACAGGGGAATGCCAGGTAGCTGATGCCACCTGAAAGCTGGGCCGGGATTCTCCAAAAACGCGGCTAAGCGCTGATGCCAGCGTAAACACCGGACTGTTTCACGCCGGCGTCAATGAGCCTCTTGGCTCAGCGACTCTGTAACTCACAGGAAGCCAGCACGGCGCCGGAGTTCTCCGCGCTGCTCCAGCTGCCGTACGTGGCCCTGCACTGCCGGCCGCGGGACAGCCGCTTCCGTGCCGGCGCCGCACATGGCGGAACCACACAACAGGCGGGCGCGGAAGAAGGTATGCCCTCCCCCACATCGCACGTGCCCGCCGATCAGTGGTCACTGATCACGGGCCTTGCCGTCGTGGAGGCTCCCCCAGAGACTGATCCCCACCGCCCCCCCATCAGGACGGCCACCGCAGCCACTATGCCGAGCTCCCGCCGGGTGTAACCATACGTGAACCACGCCGGTGGGAACCCGGCCAGTCAACCGCGGAGAATTGCCGCAGGGACCTCTTTCAACGCCCCCCCGACCGGCGCCGCGTCGACCGCCCGTGACTGGTGCCTCTTCTCCGGTCGCCGGGGAATCGGGTCCCGGCGTCGAACCTGATCGCGGGTCTGAGGCCCCATTCTCCGCCCCCGCCTCGAGCCATTTCGCCGCGGAGGCTCCGAGACTCCCGGCCCTGGTCTCTGCCTTCTTGCCGACCTACCTGCGGAAAAAGGTCAAAGTAGCCCTCCACGACAAACAGCAATTACCAGCCAAAACTCTAAGCTGCATTGGCCAAGGTATGATGAGTGAGTGTTTAACTAACTAGAAGGCCAGGTTGTGTTGAGGAAGCAGGGGGGGCTGCAAAAGGACATGAACAGGCTAGGAGAGTGGGCAAAGAAGTGGCAGATGGAATACAATGTGGCAAAGTGTGAGGTTATGCACTTTGGTAGGAAGAATAGCGACAAAGTATTTTCTAAATGGGAAAAGGCTTCGGAAATCAGAAGCACAAAGGGACTTAGGAGTCCTATTTCAGGATTCTCTTACGGTTAACGTGCAGGTTCCGATGGCAATAAGGAAGGCAAATACAATGTTAGCATTCATGTTGAGAAGGCTAGAACACAAGAGCAGGGATGTACTGCTGATGCTACAAGGCTCTGGTCAGACCCCATTTGGAGTATTGTGAGCAGTTTAGGGCCCATATCTAAGGAAGGATGTGCTGGCCTTGGGAAGGCCCCAGAGGAGGTTCACAAGAATGATTCCGGGAATGAAAGACTTATCACTGAGTGTCTTTAAGACAGAGATAGATAGGTTCCTGATTAATAAGGGGAACAGGGCTTCTGGGGAGAAGGCAGGAGAATGGAAATGAGAAACATATCAGCCATGATTGAATGGCTGCGCAGACTTGATGGCAACGGGGGTGGGAAGCTGTCTCCACAGGGCACATGTTGGCAAAACCCCAAAACCTATCGTAGGGGCAGCTGCTGTTCACAGTTAGTGATGGTGCCTGTCCACAGTTAGTGATGGTGCTTGTCCACTGCCTGACAGACATGGACACTTCTATCACTGTAAAATGGTACAGACGGTAACTCGAACAGTGCCACCTCCCGATCAGCAGCCATCAAACAGTGTGTTAGCTCTCAGGCAGCCTGATGCACGATCAATTGCACAAAGACTAAAAAGTTGGGTACAACTGTGGCTTTATTACAGTCAGATGCGTGGCCTCCTGCTGCAGCTGGCGAAATGGCAGGGCACTGGAGGTCATGCATATTTATACAGTTCTCCGTTGGCGGAGCCAGCCGGCAGCAGCTACCGGTGAACGTGTAGTGCAGGTCCGACCTTACATCTCCTAGTGCGGGCGAGATTGGTCCAGTGTCATCGAAGCGAGCTGCGGGTAGCCATCAGATGCTTCGGGTGCATGTGCGGTTCCGATGTCGGGATGTTCGGAGACCCTGTGGGGGACATGATGGCGGCGCCCATGGTGCGCACATTGCAGGGTCGGGACAAGATGGCGGCACCCATGGTGCGCACATTGCTGGGTTGGGAGAAAATGGCGGCGCCCATTGGGTGCATGTGGCTGAAGGGGGACAAGATGGCAGCGCCCATTGATTGCATATGGACCCGGGAGGAGAAGATGGCAGCTCCCATTGTGCGCCTGGCATGGGGAGGGGGCGATAGCAGGCGCGATCGCAGCGACTGTGCGGGCCTGGCACACAGCCGCGAAGTGGCCCTTCTTACTGCAGGTTTTACAAACTGCAGTGCGAGCCGGGCAGTTTTGGCGAGGGTGCTTCTGCTGACCGCAGAAGTAGAAGCGGGGACCCCCGGGGTGTGCGGATCGACGTGCGGTGCAGGCATATTGGGAAGGCAGGGCCCCGGCTGAAGAGGTAATCGGTGGGGTCCAGGAGGGGTCGGAAGGAGTAGAAGGGTGGGCAGCGCAGCGGGAGGGGTACAACTGTACGTTCCTGGATGCAACCGTCATGGAGAGCGCCAAGATTTTTGTCTCTGCCAGTTTGAATGTGGCCCCTTCCAGTAATCGTTCTCGGTTGCGGTCCGACGCAATCCCCGTCACGAAGGCATGAGGAGATTCGCGCGTTCGGCGGCCGTAACGGCCTGGCTGTCACAGTCCTGGACAAGTGGAATTAGGGCCCACCAGAAGTCTTCGATGGACTCACCAGGTAGTTGTGAGCGGGTGGCGAGTGCCTGGCGAAGAGCGTGTTCGCCTTCTGCACGTAGTGTTCCTTAAGGAGTTCCATTGCTTTTATGTAATTCGTGGCATCTTGGATCAACGGGAACACGCTGGAGCTCAGACTGGAGTACAGGACGTTTATCTTCTGAGCCTCCGTTGACGCGGGGTCCGCCGCGTTGATGTAGGCCTCAAAACAATCTAGGCAGTGAGTAAAGTCTTTCCTGGCGTTGGGCGAATGCGGATCCAGCTGCAGGCGATCGGGCTTAATTCTGATATCCATTCTGTGGAAAATCTGACTGTAATAAATTGATGCACGATCAATTGCACAAAGACTAAAGTCGGGTACAACTGTGGCTTTATTGCAGTCAGATGCGTGGCCTCCTGCTGCAGCTGGCGAAATGGCAGAGCACTGGAGGTCATACATATTTATACAGTTCTCCATGGGCGGAGCCAGCCGGCAGGAGCTACCGGCGAACCTGCAGTGCAGGTCCTACCTTACACCCCCTAATACAGTGGTTCACTACACAGCCACACCACTTGCCTGCAGATCCCAAATTGTATATTTGCTTCCCGATCCCTTCCTTTCTTTGCTCAGTCTCCACATGCTTTTTGAACTCTTTCAGAAGCCGTCAGATCTTGACATCTGACTGTTCTGCTTTAATTGTCTGAAATTTCTTTAAATTTCACTTGCAGTTTTTGACTCCCGTCACCAGTAGACTCCCTACACCCAGCGAAAACTGTACCTCGTACTCTAACTGCGCAAGCGGACTGATTCTGAGAACCGAAGGTCATTCACATATTCCCGATTTGGTGAGATTAATGAAAACCAGGCTCGCTGCTTTGTCCTTACATCAAGTTCAAGCATTTTTCCCGGGAAGTCAAGCACTATCCCCTCTCTCTCAGGGTGCCATGCCCAAACAGGGCTTGAGGGTCCATGAGCTTCCATGTGTTAATCCATCGTCGTACTTTGCATGGTACCGCGGTGCTTTGTTGCTGCCTTCTGCAGGTCCTGGCTGACCAGAAAACTCTCCCACACTTACCGCTCCCCCTCAGGCACATTGGAAGGGTTTGCAGGTTGATAATCAACCCGTTTTGCAACGCTACGAACGCACCTTCTGTGGTCATCAACTCCCGTGGCGTTGCTCAAACCCGTAACTGGCGGATCAGGGTTAGGGACCCAACGCCCCCCGGTGCACCAGAGGAAACTTATATTATTCAACCCTGATCACATTCCTGAGGTCACAATTACCGCACCACCCTGTTCTCCAAAGAGAATGAAAAGTTCACTGTATTTTCCACGCAATGCGCTCCCCTGTCTGTATTTATCTCGAGGGCATTTCTAGTTTAATGTAAAACCAATACATTCCATTCTCCTTTTCATTCCGCTCAATGACACAGGGCACTTTATAGCCATTCTAGTAGCTTAAGTGTGACCTGCCACTTCATAATAAAGCCTCCGAAGGAAACAGTTGGGGAGTATCTTGAACAGGAAGTCCTCCTCCTCAGCCCTCCTTTCTCTGTTGGTCAGATATTTATCCAGCTTTAGTTAAAAATAATTAATTGGCAGAAGGATATCTGTTAGAAGAAGCCACCTCAGCCTGTTTGCTCATTCCTGAAAGAATGATGCTCCATATGAGATTTGAGTGTGTTTTTCAGTTGCAGGTGCCAGAAATGGCAAATTAGTGATTTCTTCCTTTAAGGAGATAGAATTCAACACTCGCGAAGTCCAGCACGGTGCTCAATGCAAAAATACTTCATTGAAAGAAGCTACCGCGTTGTAAGAAAAACTTTGTGAAAATGCAATTGCCTCTTCAATCTCGAAGCACCACCTCTTCACTTAAAGGCTATTAAAAAAAAAAATCTGTCCCCGACAGAGGCCATCCTTTAAACAGCTGTCACACGCAACTTAAATATCCTTCACATTTCGCTGAGGAACCTCAAGGGTTCAGGAAGAATGATTAAAGCAAGTTTAATCAGCTTGTCAACCGACACAATTGCATTACTCATGTAATCGTTACACAATTATCATCTCCCTGTGAGATTTCAGAACTTTGATGCACTGTTTCTCAGACTCAGAGGAAGTCATTAAAAACCAGACAGACTATTAAAGATAGCATTTCAGTGCTATCTTGATGGCACCATCAGTTAAAACAGTGAATGGTTCATCAACACCAGGAAGGTTATGTTTGTAAACCGGATTCTGGATTGGTGTAGTCACCCCCCCCACCCACCTCCGACCATGGGCTGGGAGGGAGAGGTCATTATGATTAGGCTCAATGCTCCCGGGCATGGATAGCAAATTCAAGCTTGGTTTCTGCTATTGTTTTACCAACTAATGCAGATAGGGCACATCGGACGAAGGAGCGATCGGAGTTCACTGCAATACGTCATGCCATTGAACAACCTGTCCCCATTTTCTGTTGGGCATCAAGGATCAGCTCCCCCCAACTCCGGCCTTTCTTGCGCCCTCTGCTCCCTGCAGTTGCTGCATGCTCCCAAGCTGCGGCCGGTTCTGGAGAGTTTGGAGCCCAACTGGAGGCCCAAACTGACAACCAGGTAGATATTCGGGTAGGGGGAACCTGTAAAATGAAAATGAAGGAAGCTGTGGAGACAAAATTTCCCAGGCAATGGGGAAACATGGATTTCTGGATGGTCCCCCTTCCCGCCTGCATGGCCAGTCCCCGCCTTAGATAATTCAAAGATGAAAGATTCTATGATCACCTCCATTGGAAACTGAGATTTGTTTGGTAAAATAATTAACAAGAGAAACAGAGGAAACATAATGAGAAATTCTTTGTAAGCAGTGAGTTGTTGGGGGGCACTCCATGATCCTGGTGGAATACGGTCAACAGATGGCACGCCTGCCATTGGTGGTTGTAAATTGCAGTGGTCCCAGATGTTGGGGAGTGACTGGCTGTACTATCTCAGATTGGACTGACAGTTGTGCTGGTGATGCAGCCCGAAGGTTCCGTCCACCTTTGTGGGGAATACAAGATGACGGTCATGCATGTCTCCCATCTGCATCGCTATCCCATCCCTCATAATGAGGACCTATTCGCCAAGCTCAGCGGTGGCCACACATTGTCCAAATTAGACATGAGCCATGCGTACTTCCAACTGCCTTTGGCTCTGGACTCAAGGTAGATTGTGGCTATCAAAATGCACCGTGGGCTATATGAATGTACCCGGCTATCTTACAGAGAGTGATGGAAAACACCCTACGTGGACTCCCGAGAGTGGCGATATACCTTAACGATGTCCTGATCACCGGATCGTCTGACCAGCGGCATTTGGACAACCTGCTAGAGGTTCTCCGGTGTTTTGAAGAGGCGAGGTCCACCTCCGCAGGAAAAAAAAATGTGTTTTAACGCAGCAGAGGTCACCTACCTGGGCTATCATGTGGATCGCCATGGGGGTTGCACCCCATGGAGGAAAAAGTACAGACCATCCGTCAGGCCTCTGTGCCAATTGAACCGACGGAACTAGGCTAATTTTTGGGCCTAGCAAATTACTATGACGGTCGTTCTGAACCTTGCCCCGGCCTTGACCACCCACCACACCACACCGACTGCTAAAGAAAGGTTAACGTTGGGAATGGCCCCAGCCCAGGAGACGGCTTTCGTGTCAGTGAAGAAGCAGCTATCCTCCTCCCATCTATTGACTCACTTTGACCCAACCATGCCGCTGTTGTTGACGTGCGATGCGTCCCCTTCTGGGGTCGTGGCCGTCCGCGCCCATTGGTTGGGCAACGGGTCGGAGCGCCCCATAGCATTCACGTCGCGCACATTGCCGTTTGCGGAAATAACTACGCACAAATCGAGAAGGAAGGCTTGGCCATGGTGTTTGGGGTAAAAACATTCCATCAGTACGTCTCCGGGCATCTTTTCACCGTCTGCACTGATCACAAGCCACTGGAGAGGTTATTTAAGGCAGACTGGGTGATTCCCTCCATCGCCTCTGCCAGGATCCAGCAGTGGGCGATACTGTTAGCAACATACGAGTACGTATTGGAGTACCGCTCCATGTCCACGATCCCACACGCCAATGCGTTGAGCTGCCTCCCTCTTCCCACTAGGTCGGTTGCACTGGCAGCAGCCAACCAACTGATAGCCGCTCTCCATTTTATGGATTTCTTGCCAGTCACAGCTTCCCACATCCAGGGGTGGACTCAGACGGTTTGTCATCCCAAAATGTATCATGGAGTTCAACCAACCTTTAATTGATTGTTGCTTTTGAAGCACACACCTTGTTCCCCAGGTATAGTATTACAATTATGGGCACGTGGTTTTTAAAACAAAACAATGTTTATTCCATGAACTCAAATTAACCTTTTAAATAAACATTGGATCTCTTAACACCCCTTACTTCAAAGATAACCCCAAAAATAATACACTACCCAATCCTGCAAACTATTCCTTGAAACATCCAAAAGACTTCAACCCTTCAAAAATAGGAGCACAACAGGTTACATTCAATATAGTTATAGTCTTTGGATTTGCAGAAATCACCAGACCAGCTCTTTTCCTTTCTGCAGCTCTCAGCAAAACACACAGACACTCCCAGCTGCTCTCTCAAACTGAAACTAAAAACTTCAAAATGGCCGAGCTGAAGCCCAGCTCCACCCACACTCTGACATCACTGCATTTCTTAAAGGTACATTGCTTAAACGTCCATTTCTTAAATGTACTCTCACATGACACCTCCCCCCAAGAAAAAAATAAACCATCAACTTCAAGATGGTTTCAGTTTTAACCTTGCACCATCAATTAAGAAATGCACACAGTAAAACTACTTTTCCGTTTAAAAAAAAAAACCAACACACGCAAACAGGCAAAATAATATAGTCCATTTTTCCCGTTCTTCTTCCTCCAACCGAAAACCTTCTTGATTGACAGTCTCTTTGAACAAGAAAGTCTCTGCACGATCCATCCATTCCTCAACTCCTCGCCATTTCTCTTTAGAATCAGATACTTTCGTTCAATCTGATCCCAGAGTCCCTTGCAATTCTCCAATACAGGAGCATTGGTTACCACAGCTTTCAGGCAGTCAAATGCCTGTTGAAAGCCCGCTGTCCATTGAAATTTTTGACGTTTCTTTAGCAAGTCCATCAGTGGATTGTCCCGGGTGTGGCACATAACCCAGTATGGGGCCCCATACCCCACCTTGCCGGGGGATTTGAAGGTGTGCACGAACAAGATACCCGAGTTAAGCATCAAGGACGGTGGCATCCTGTGGGGAACAAGTGTGCCGGGTCATGAGCGCGGGCGTGCACCTGTCCTGCTGAACATCCACAATGGACAACCAGGGTTGTCAAAGATGAAGATGTTAGCCCACAGCTATGTATGGTGGCTAGGCATTGACGTGGGTTTAGGGAAGGTGGCCCAAAATTGTACGCGATGCCAGGTACACCAGAAGATTCCACCCATGGGAATGGCCGGGCCATCGTTGGTCCCGCCTCCACGTCGCGTTTGCGAGACAGTTCCGGGGAACAATGCTCCTCATCGTCACAGACGCCCACTCAAAGTGGATGGAGGTCCATAAAATGCAATGTATGACAGCTGGGGCCTCCATGGACAGGCTGCGGCTATCTGGCAGCTGGGGCCTCCATGGACAGGCTGCGGCTATCTGGCAGCTCGGGCCTCCATGGACAGGCTGCGGCTATCTGGCAGCTCGGGCCTCCATGGACAGGCTGCGGCAATCTGGCAGCTTGGGCCACCATGGACAGGCTGCGGTTATCTGGCAGCTCGGGCCACCACGGCCAGGCTGCGGCTATCTGGCAGCTCGGGCCTCCATGGACAGGCTGCGGCAATCTGGCAGCTCGGGCCTCCATGGACAGGCTGCGGCTATCTGGCAGCTCGGGCCTCCATGGACAGGCTGCGGCAATCTGGCAGCTCGGGCCACCACGGCCAGGCTGCGGCTATCTGGCAGCTCAGGCCTCCATGGACAGGCTGCGGCTGGCTATCTGGCAGCTCGGGCCTCCATGGACAGGCTGCGGCTATCTGGCAGTGTGTGAACAGGATACCAGAGGTGCTGGTCTTGGACAATGGGACAGTGTTCATGAGTGTGGAGGTTGAAGCTTTCATGACTGTAAACGGGATACAACATGTACATATGGCCCCGTATCACCCAACGTCAAAAGGATTAGCGGAGCGTGCAGCCCAGACATTTAAAAACAGAATGAGAAAACAGACCTTGGCTGGCGTGATTCCTTTCTTGCTACCGGACAGCACTGCGCACCAAGCCAGAGGTCACACCGGCAGGGAAATCCGTTGGGGGCCAGGATAGAGCCGGGGCTGACACAGACCAGCGAATGACTTTGTTCACCTTCGCTGTAGGAGATCTGGTGTACGTCCGTAACTTTGGGGAAGGCGCCAGATAGATCCTGGGTGTTGTGTTAGCCCAGGCAGGAACTATCTCTTATCAGGTGAGGACACAGGGATATCAATCGAATCGGAATGTGGATCATCGTGGACCAAAACCGCCCGCAGGTGGAGTTAACACCTCCGCCCCAGCTGCCGCCTTTGGCTCCAGCCAAACCTGCTGTGGAAAAGCCTGTTTCAGGGACATCAAGGTCACTGAGATGCCGGACGAGGTTCCGCTGAATTCCGTTTCCGAGACCGACCTGGATGTATTGCCACAACCGGAATCCGTTGTGTCAGCGGGGGGAGGAACCTTCGGCAGAGGTGGGCTGCCATGGGAGTGGGGGAGAGGCGCTGGGAGGGCAACCACGCGCGGCACCACCATGTCAACCTCTGGATTGTGTGTACCCGTTCTGTAGGCAACCCTTGTCCATGCCTGTATGCCCCACCGACCACCCATAACCCCCACCGACTGCCGTGGCCTCAGGTAAAGGAGCAGTGCTCCGAAAGCTAGTGATTTGAAACAAACCTGTTGGACTTTAAGCTGGTGTTGTAAGACTTCTTACTGTTCCCACCTCAGTCCAACGCCGGCATCTCCACATCAGTGCGGGAGGCAACAGCACACATGCAGCAGCCAACATCCAAAATCTCCGGGGACATGTCCACAGTCGATGAGTGCCACAGCGAGGCCCCCGTCCAGGTGAGGTTATGAGCGGGTGTTCGGGGTACTGGGTCAGGGATCCAGTGAGGTGGGCCCGCTGCGGCCTGGAGTGTGTGGGCAGGGGGTTCCAGGCATGGGCGGGCGGAGAGAGGGCAATCAATGGGGGATTGGAGGGTCCCAGGGTGGGAGCCACCGCTGTTTGTCAGTCGAACACCCTCTCCCAATGCCTTACAGATTTCGGAACGCTATGGCAGGGATTTTGGACCCAGAACTTTCCCTAATGGTGCTGTTGCTAGGCCGGGCGGCCAGATGCCGGAGACAGCAACAGCAACGTCAGCAGATGCTCGAGGCGGCAACCCATGTGCAGACCCCACACCATGCCCTGGGGACCCTGCTGCCCATCAGGCCAGGGAGGGACCCAAAGGGCGACGCCCGCGATGGCCCAGGGTGTACAGGTGCTGCTGGTCTTTTGAACAAATGACAGACAGTGCATGCCGTAGAAGATGGTGCGACACCTGTGCCATGTCCTCACGGACGTGACACCACGTGGAGGTGCAGGAAACCCGCTCTCTGTACCTGTCAAGGGCACCGCAGCTCTGAAGCTTAACTTCTCGGGATCATTCCAGGATTCGAGCATGGACCTGTGTGGTATCTCGCAGGCCACAACCCACAGGTGCATCCTGGATGGACAACTATATAAATTTTGCTATGGACCAAACCCAAACCCAACAAGATTCCCGGGCAGCAGGATTCTCCGCCAAGCCGGGATGCCCCAGGTCCAGGGGCTGATAGACTGCACGCATGTCGCCTTCTGCTCACTGGGCCATCTGGGAGTGCCCTAGGTTAACAGGAAGGGTTTCACGCCCTGAACATCCAGCTCATGTGTGATCACCACATGAAAATCATGCATGTCTGCACCCTTCCGAGGGAGTGTCCACGGCAGCTGCATCCTGGGGCAGTCAGACATCTCCGGCCTCTTCGAGGACCACCCGAGGATGACCGGTTAAATCTTGGGGGATAAGGGGTACCTGCTGAGGACCTACTAATGAGGTCCATGTGGCCATCCAGGCTGTCATTGAGCGGTACACCAGACTGCTCAAAATGCAGTTCCAATGCATTGGCCACTCTGGGGGTGCCCTGTAGAACCCCCCCCCCCCCCGCTAGAGGGATGTCCGCTTTGTGGTGGTCTGCTGTGTGTCCTCTACAACTGGCATAGCAGTGGGGCGACAAGTTGAGGTTGGGGATGAAGAACACCTCATCAAGGTCAACCTGGTACGGGGTAACATCCCCCAGCGAGGCGGACATTCTGCCGAGACCCTCAGCCATGGCCGTCACTGACTGCGCAACGTCTTGGACGCCTTCACTCATGGTGCCCACGTCGTGCACCAGGCTCTCCACTGCGGTCGCCACCCTAGCAGTGTTGGCCTCGGTGCCACGCATTGCCAGCGACATCTCCTGCAGCAGTAGCCTCTGGACTACTCCAATCGGCTATGGACCTACTGGAATGTCGCTGACATCTACCTCTGAATGTCCTGACCGCTCCCTAATGTCTCCCTCAGCTCCGGGATGACCTGTTCCAGAGGCTCAGCATCAGGCTGTGACCCACCTGGGTCCAGGGATCCAGCAGCCCTCTGACTGCCTGGGGGTTCCTGCCTCCATCTGATGTGCATCAGCAACTGTGTGGTGCTCACCAGATTGTGCCCCAGAAGCCTGACAAACCTTTCTCACTGGTATCTGCGCTGGTGGACGGTAGAGATGACAGCTGTGTCGCATTGATCGCGTCTTCCTCGGAGCTCTCCTCTGAGGTGTTCCCATGGGAGGCTGGAGAGGAGGCCACTCGGGATGCGCCACCGCCGTCGGCTGGAGGACCTGTGGGAGAATGGATATGTGGTCAGTGGGAGGGATGGGTCAGACAGTAAGGCAATAACAACTCACGTTTGCCAGGTCCTCCGGATGGGACCCAATGGTTCCTCACCTCTGCAGCTTCTGACAGCCTCTGTGTTGGTGACCGCTCTGTCCTCAGCCACCGCCCATTCCTCAAAGGTGGTGGGGTTCTTAAGTCTGGCACCCCGCCGCCAGTCTGGGCCCACCGATCCTTCCGGAGAATCGCGCTCATAGTGCCTTTTGTGTAGTAAAATAGACAGGATTGCCTCACAGGATTATTATCAGATAAAATATGAGGTGAAGGTGACCAAAAGTTTGGTAAAAGTATGTTTTAAGACGTATCTTAAAAGGGAATTATCATAGAATTTACAGTGCAGAAGGAGGCCATTCGGCCCATCGAGTCTGCACCGGCTCTTGGAAAGAGCACCCTACTCAAGGTCAACACCTCCACCCTATCTCCATAACCCAGTAACCCCACCCAACACTAAGGGCAATTTTGGACACTAAGGGCAATTTATCATGGCCAATCCACCTAACCTGCACATCTTTGGACTGTGGGAGGAAACCGGAGCACCCGGAGGAAACCCATGCACACACGGGGAGGATGTGCAGACTCCGCACAGACAGTGACCCAAGCCGGAATCGAACCTGGGACCCTGGAGCTGTGAAGCAATTGTGCTATCCACAATGCTACCGTGCTGCCGTGGAAGAGAGAGAAAGATCAGGCAGGGACGTTTAAGAAGGGACTTGAGATCAGACCAAGGCAGCTGGCAGTAAGGCCACCAAGGTGGGAGTGATTAAAGTTGGAAATGCTCCAGAGAACCGAATTGAAGCAAGACAGGGATCTTGAGAGGTTGTTGGTCTGAAGGAATAGAGAAATAGTCTTGAAAGAAGAGGTTATGAGAGGCTGTGAGAATGCGATGGTACACACAACCTAACAAAGTTTGAGAGCCATTGAAATAGCAAATGTTCCACGATGTGACCCCCAAGGACACGTTGGGCTCACTTGAACAAAGCTTCAGCTTTTATTCAGCCAATGTCTGGGAGAAGGCTGACTAAATGCTACACTTGTTTAAAAATTCATTCATTCAGCTGTTAGAACAAATGATGGGCAGGCACAAGAGAGGCTAAGAGGCTTTTCTGTTTTACTTTTAATTTAATTACACTTGATTGACTGGGCCGGTGGGAGAAAATATGAGATACACAAAGTTAGAGACAAGGCAGAGAAAACAAGAAGAGGCACAGACGGAACACACATGTTAATGAGCATTATAGAACAGACAAACAAAGCAGAGAAGGAGAAAGAAGGAGACTACTGAAGCCGCGGAGATTGAGATAGCAACAGATAGCTGGACAGAGAGCTATATTAGTACAGGAACTGTCGCGATAGAGACCGGGATAGAAACACGCACAGGCAAACACAAACATGCATGTACACACAAACACCTGAGTACACGCACATACACACGGAAAAAGAGACAAAATAACAAATAAAAAGGGAAAACAAATAAAAACTTGCAGGTGAAAAAATTGAGGGAAAACAATAAAGTAAATATAGAAATTTTAAAAAAGAGAGAAAAATGTAGAAATCAAATATGGAATACAGAAATCATGTTGCACGAAGTGTAAGGGGGAACACGATGATTAAAAGCTTTTTATTGTAATTTCTGTCAACGTAGAATCCATACTGTGCAGAAGGAAGCCATTCAGCCCATCGAGCCTGCACCTATCCCTCCCCAAAGGCCATCCTACCTAGACCCACTCTCCCACGTTATGCCCGTAAGCCCACCTAACCTAGGATAAAAGCAAATTACTGCGGAAGCTGGAATCTAAATGAATGCTGAGCACCTTCGGTCTGTGCGCGTTCAGGACCCTGACCTTCCCGTTGCTTGCCATTTTAACACAAGACCCTGCTCCCATGCCCACATGTCTGTTCTTGGCCTGCTGCAATGTTCCAGTGAAGCTCAACGCAAACTGGAAGAACAACATCTCATCTTCCGGTTAGGCACGCTACAGCCTTCCAGTCTCAACATCGAATTCAACAACTTCAGGTGATTAGCTCCACCCCACCTCGACCCATTTATTTTCATCCCATTTCATTTTAACTGTCTTTTACCATTTCTTTCTTTCTTAATATATATTAAACTCCCCCCCCCCCCCCCCCCCGCCATCTTTTCCACCTTTCCTTACCCTTTCCCCTCTTTGCTTCCCCCTTCCCCTCCCCTCACACCTACAGTCCATCCTCCGATGTTAGTTTCCCTGCTGTTTGACCTTTCACATCTTTTGTTCTCTCTGGGGACTGCCATTAGCACTCTTTCCCCTTGGTTTCTGTGGCCATTAGCACCCGGTTTCCCTGGGTTTCTGTGGCTATGACTCATCTTTCATTCTCACTCCACAGTATAAATATTTCCCACTTTCTCTGTCTGTTAGCTTTGACAAAGGGTCATTGGACTCAAAAAGTTAGCTCTTTTCTCTCCCTACAGATGCTGCCTGACCTGCTGAGATTTTCCAGCATTTTCTTTTTTTGACCCCACCTAACTTACACTTCTTTGAACACTAAGAGGCAATTTATCATGGCCAATTCACATAACCTGCACATCTTTGGGCTGTGGAAAGAAACCAGAGTGCAAACTCCACACAGTCACCCAAGGCTAGAATTGAACCCACATCTCTGGTGCCATGAGGCAGCAGTGCTAACCTCTGTGCCACCGTGCTACATTATATACTGCTTGTGCAACGATGTGCAAAACTTTGAACATTTACAGGCAATGACTATCCTGCAAACCCACCAGCATTTATTTCAGCACCACTGCAGCCTGGGTCCCAGGTTCGATTCCGGCTTGGGTCACTGTCTGTGTGGAGTCTGCACATCCTCCCAGTGTGTGCGTGGGTTTCCTTCGGGTGCTCCAGTTTCCTCCCACAGTCCAAAGATGTGCAGGTTAGGTGGATTGGCCATGATAAATTGCCCTTAGTGTCCAAAATTGTCCTTAGTGTTGGGTGGGGTTACTGGGTTACGGGGGTGGAGTTGTGGGCTTGGGTAGGGTGCTCTTTTCAAGAGCCGGTGCAGACACGATGGGCCGAATGGCCTCCTTCTGTACTGTAAATTCTATGAAATTCTATGAGCTACCCAAATAAAACAGATCTTCTTGGGGGACGTTACAGAGGGGACAAGTGACAAAGTGATGGGGTGGAGGATGGAGATAAACAGACAGAGAATTATCTTATTCAGCAAGGAAAGAAAGGATAAAAAGGTCTGGTGGGCAGGGACGTTCAGAGGAGAGATGTAGTCAAAGTTTGTTTTGTGAAGGAGAAGAGAATGGAGGACGGGGCGGGGGGGGGGGGGGCGGTTAACCCTCGCTTTGCTGGGGCAGGAGGCTCATTCACTCTAAGGACATGGCAGGCTGAAAATAAATGATCCCACTTGCTTCAGCTGTTGTGTGCGCAGAATCTGATGTGGGAGTTCATTCTGCCTGGGGTGCAGAGATGAGAGACTGAGGTGACCCCTAATTGTGAAGAGGGCATAAAGAGCGAAACAATCCATAGGTGAGGGTGGGTGTCGTGATATGCATCACTGTAAATACACAAGGGGTTAATGTAAATACACTACAACTAAGTAAACACTAGAGGGAGCACCGGAGATGTCATGACATGCAGCCATACAGCAAATGAACACATAGAATAGGACACGACCAATGGGCAGTCAAGACACCCAGAAGTGACACTACCACAAGGGGGCAACCCATATATAAGGACAGGACACACATACTCTGTCTCTTTCCACAGGCGACTCTGAGAGAGTAGGACAGGGGCAGATCAGAAGCATCACACCCACCACGTGGCTTAGAGCAGACTGGTTAGTTAGACTGAGTTACTATAGCAAGATTAGCAGGAGAGTCGAACTCATAGAGAACTGTGCTAATGGTTCAATAAAACACATTGAACTTACTTCAAAGTCTGGAGTATCTTTTGGTCAAAGCTGGATCGAGTTGCAACCTGTGTTATCCCGGAGTACATAACACATCAGTGGGCATTACTTTGTGGGGAACGACTACAAAAAGACCCGATCAGTCAGGGGAAAATAAAAGGTCTGACCCAGTAGGTTAATTGAGGAATGCGCAGGGGAGGGAGAGAATCTTTGGCCCACTTGGCAGCTGGAAGAATGGCTGTTGTTAGGACTTCACAAGCTCAGATTATAACATAGTGTGTCCCCTAATTGAGAGTGAGCAATGTCACGGCCACTAGCAATATTAATGCAACATTTGTATGCTTTCCAAACCTCCAATGTTTTGTTTGTTCAGTTTTTGTCTCACTTTAAAAAAGCGGAATAATCAGCAATTTGATTATGTATATTGAAGCAATGCTGTGCAATCCAGCAGCTACTCTACATGTTATCTGATAACCTTGAATGTGATTATCGCCCGCGTTTGGGGATGTTCTGAAAATATTGCACATTTCACAATGCTCACTGAGACATCACTCAAGCAATTTGAAGTTTTTAATGTGCGGAAGTAATTAGATTGAGTAATTAGTGATCTTGTAAACACGTTATGAAAATTAATAATTGCTCATTAGTATGATCATGGACAGTAAAGAAATCAACTGAGGGAAATTTTAAAATGTTTGCATGAGAATCTATTAATTGAATTAATTTGGATTAATCGGTAATGTCAATTTTATGCATAAGAACACAATGGTCCTTTGGGGAAACAATGTTCAGCAATTATAATGGAGAAAATGGAATAAAGTGCTAAATATGTATAGTTTTTCAACAAAAAGCATTATGCAATGACATTTTATTTTATGCTGACACATTTTAAAGTTATTAACTCTGCATTCATCATGGTGTTCCTTAATCTCCAATTTACAAATCTGATGGAGTGTTCAAAATATTCAAAATTCACATGTTTGCGGGAATCGCCTGATTAAACTACAATTACCACTTTCAAATATTGATACTGAAAATTCATTTGAATGACATGGTTGGTGCAGCAGGTTTGAACCTGCACCTTTATCCTCCAAGATTTTGTTCAGTTTCCCACTCAGGGATTGCAGATTGTTCGCTACAGAAGGCAGAACTTAATAGGTGGTATTTCAGGGGCTGGTTTAGCACAGTGGGCTAAATATCTGGCTAACAATGCCAGCAGCGCAGGTACAATTCCCGTACCGGCCTCCCCGAACAGGCGCCGGGGATGTGGCGACTAGGGGCTTTTCGCAGTAACTTCATTGAACTACTTGTGACAATAAGCGATTATTATTATTATTAAAGGAGGAGAAGGAGTCTCGCCCACTGTTTGAAGAGACAACGAGAGCCCCACGTCGCTCTCCGAGACAAGGCCTTTCGACATAAGTGCTGCTCAGGTGCTACGCTGGACCCCCTGTGGGCCTTCCCCTGGATCACGGACCCCAAGGTGGCACAGACATCCCACCACCAAGGGCAGCAGACTGATCAGAGGCCGGCGGCACTATTGAATGGGCATGACCCACTGTGTATTGTTGCTGGATTCCAGGCCACAGATGGTGGATGGGGGGGGGGGAGTGGGGCCATGGGGTAAGAGTCGCGGAGGAGGGGGGCGTGCAAGCAGTCCCTGCTTGATGCTGGGTCCCAATGAGTGCCTTTGAATGAGGGAGCTCCCCTCAGAGATTGCAAGTAACCTCTCACAGGTTTGCTTGTTATGCTTCCCACATGGCGAGGTCCCCATCCGGCACTGGGCGAATACCAGTAGCAGTGGGATGACACTCTTAAGTGGACATTCGTTGTCCATTTAAGGGCATCAGTTGGTGATGGGAGTAGGAAGGACATCTTGCCATGAACACAATCGGAGTGAATGCTTGTCTTGTATTGTTAATTACATTGTTAGGAGACAGGTGAGGGGCGTTGTTTAATTAAATACTTCAAGCACATATAAATAGGGATTTAGTTAATTAAATTTCCTTTGATGTTTTGTTTTAAGTACAGTGTCCCAAGAGGGACAGTCACCCCGGTCATTTGTGTTTAATTTTTATTAAAAGATTAGAAATAGGGGACAGTTGACACACTGCGTGTGTGAGGGGACTGCTGAGACTCTCTCTGCAACACAAACCTCCCTATCTTGGTTTTGACTTTAGCAACTGGCGCAGATTCTGTTAATTGACGAATAGCCGTGTTACCACCCTCCTACCTGTTTAAATGCCCCCCGCCACCAAACTCACCGCGGGAAGGGGGACTGGGTGCATTAAATTCTACCCGACGAGTCCAGGAGTACACATGAGGAGCAGAAAGTGGTGGGGAAAATAGAAAACCTGCGGACATACACGTGTTTGAAGATTCTGAGAGAGTTCTCACAGAAATTCCTCTGTGACGATAATCATCATCAGGAGTTCCTCAAGGTGGTCCAAATTATTGCGAACGATCGGTTAAAGGTGCGTCGGAGTACGCTGGCTTTATCCAAGTACTTTTTCAGGAGAGCTGCACTGGATTGAAGCTGACCCTGGAAAATGTTGCAACTCCCGGGATTCTCCGATATTGCGGCAGAGAGTCCGCGCCGTCGTCGCGGGCATGATCAATCGGGTATGATCGATTCAGGCCCCGAAAAGGGGCCAGCAGCGGGGCCGCGAGAAACGCGGTGGGCGTGGCGCCAGAGCAGCGGCGGCATCGCGCGACGCCCGGCTGATGCCGCGCCGCGTCATTTAAAGTGCCCGATACGCGCACAGGAGCCAAAATATCGCGATGGCTGAGCCCCGCCGTGCCGCACCCAGGTGCGGGGACAGTGATCTCGAGACGCTGCTGGACGCTGTAGAAGAGCGCAGGGCCATCGTGTGCCCAAGACGTGGGCACCGGCAATCATCCATCACTGTGAAGCGCAGCTGGCGTGAGGTGGGCACCGCGGTTAGTGCTGTGGGGCACACCCCCCACTCTGGAGACCAGTGCCGGAAGAAGCTCCACGACCTCACGAGGGGTGTCAGGGTAAGTACCCCGAGAGTTCCCCCGGGGCACACCTCATCCCCCCTCTCCCCCCCCACCACGTCTCGCGGGACCACCACCCCCGCCCATGCAGGAGGGGGGTGGCTGGGGGCACCACGTTGTACCCGACCCACATGGGCAACCCATGAGAGCCGCCATGGCGTGGTGCCCAGTGTCCCCCACCCTGTCATAATGTTGCCAACATCTGCGTGCGTTGATGCTGACCGCCGAAATCTGATGACCCCGCCCCCTCCTGCCCCGCAGGATAAGACTGCTCACAACCAACGTGAGCGTACAAGAACGGGAGGGGATCACCTGTGCTGCATCCCCTCACCGTCCATGAGCAGAGGGCTCTGGACCTCGCTGGGGGAGTCGCCACCCGGGAGGTAGCGCCATGCCAGATCGGAGGCGCAGGACCAAGTGAGACTCCCCTGCCTGGCTACACCCCCTCAGCCCGTTACCTCCCCCCCACCTCACACTGCACCCCCTACCACTGCCCCCAAGCCCCCCCCCTCCAACCCACCCCGTGACACATACCCCGCCACCCCCTAACCCTCCCCGACACTCCACCCCCTCACAATGCCCCCTCCACCCCCTAAACCCCCCCGACACTCCACCCCCTCACACTGCCCCCTCCACCCACTAAAACCCCCGACACTCCACCCCCTCACACTGCCCCCTCCTCCCCCTAAAACCCCCGACACTCCACCCCCTCACACTGCCCCCTCCACCCCCTAAAACCCCCGACACTCCACCCCCTCACACTGCCCCCTCCACCCCCTAAAACCCCCGACACTCCACCCCTTCACACTGCCCCCTCCACCCCCTAAAACCCCCGACATTCCACCCCCTCACACTGCCCCCTCCACCCCCTAAAACCCCCGACACTCCACCCCCTCACACTGCCCCCTCCACCCCCTAAAACCCCCGACACTCCACCCCTTCACAATGCCCCCTCCACCCCCTAAACTCCCCCCGACACTCCACCCCCTCACACTGCCCCCTCCACCCCCTAAAACCCCCGACACTCCACCCCCTCACACTGCCCACGGCGCGGCATGGGAGAAAAGCTCCTCCTAGCACTGGTCCCTGAGCACAATCCGAGTACTCCTCCTCAGTCTTTACATTGCTGCCTCCAGAGATCTCGGGCTCCAGTCTGCAAGGTGTCCTCCTGTTCCGTTTCGAAATGCTGGGGTCCACATCAGATGGGAAGAACATGGAGGTAGACATTTACTGCAGTCCATGGGCTTTCTCTCGTGTAGACCAGTCGATATGCAATGGGACTATTCAGCCATGCGGGTAGGGCTGATGCCGTCTCTTGGGATGATGTTGCATTTTGCCCATCTGCATCTCCTGAGCAAGTGATGGTCGAATAGGTTCGAAAGCAGACAGGAGCATCTATCCGCAGCAGCGGTCCATATGGCTCAATCAGTTTATGGACCACTTCTTATAAAAGTCAGGAGGATCAAGGCCACCGAGATCCTTAGTAACTCCCACAGAACGCAGCCGTCTGAGAACACCTTCCTCCTCCCACTGAGGAGTCCATTAGCAGAAGTGACAGTTGAGTTTGAAGCTCCATATGGCTACTATTAAAGGTCAGCATCTTAGGATAGTATATTGACATGTATTCTGACAAGTTAGCCACAGAGCACATCACAGAAAGTATGGGAATAAATTCAATGCACCGTGTTGGGGGAAACAAATTTGCAGGGTCAGCTTCAGTCCAGTGCAGCTCTCCTGATTAAGAGTTATTAACAATGGTCTATTAGGACAGTTAGCACTTATTCTTAATGATATTGAATCTATATAGTGCAGTAAAGTATACGAAGGAAATTTTCATAAAGATGTCAGCTAAAAGCTTTTGTGGCACCATCTACAGCAGTCAGTAGAAGGGTCAAGCGTGCTCCAGTTCCAGTGACCTTAACAGCTTGTTCTAAGATGCAATCTACAGCAGTCAGCATAAAAAGTTAGAAAACATGTTTTTTTCCAACTCGACCTGAGGACCAGACACATCTATCGGGTCTAGCGCCAAGTAGGGAGGTTAGGGAGGGATCAAAGGAAATCTGAAGGGGAGATAAGGATAGCTAACACTCACTCTGGGTGCGCATAACTTGTTTAATGTAAAATTTAAAACAGACATGATCGGTTTTAAGCAGCACGGCAGCACGGTAGCATTGTGGATAGCACAATTGCTTCACAGCTCCAAGGTCCCAGGTTCGATTCCAGCTTGGGCCACTGTCTGGGCAGAGTCTGCACATCCTCCCCGTGTGTGCGTGGGTTTCCTCCGGGTGCTCCGATTTCCTCCCACAGTCCAAAGATGAGGCAACGTGCCTCAATGACTACCGACCAGTGGCCCTGACCTCAGTCGTAATGAAGTGCTTCGAGAGGTTGATCAAGAAGCGCATCACCTCCATATTCCCAGAACGCCTTGATCCACTGCAATTCGCATACCGCTGCAACCGGTCCACATCAAACACCATTTCTCTGGCCCTGCACTCATCCTTAGAGCAGCTCGAAAACAAGGACCCCTACATCAGACTCCTATTTATTGACTACAGCTCTGCCTTCAACACCATAATACCAGCCAAGCTCATATCAAAGCTCCAAAACCTAGGGCTTGGCTCCCCACTCTGCAACTGGATCCTCGATTTTCTGACCAACAGACCACAATCAGTAAGAATGAACAACAACACCTCCTCCACAATAGTCCTCAACACCGGTGCCCCGCAAGGCTGCGTACCTAGCCCCCTACTCTACTCCCTGTACACACACGACTGCGTGGCAAAACTTGGTTCCAACTCCATCTACAGGTTTGCTGACGATATGACCATAGTGGGCCGGATCTCGAATAACGATGAGTCCGAATACAGGAGGGAGATAGAGAACCTAGTGGAGTGGTGTAGCGACAACAATCTCTCCCTCAATGCCAGCAAAACTAAAGAGCTGGTAATTGACTTCAGGAAGCAAAGTACTGTACACACCCCTGTCAACATCAACGGGGCCGAGGTGGAGATGGTTAGCAGTTTCAAATTCCTAGGGGTGCACATCTCCAAAAATCTGTCCTGGTCCACCCACGTCGACGCTACCACCAAGAAAGCACAACAGCACCTATACTTCCTCAGGAAACTAAGGAAATTCGGCATGTCCACATTGACTCTTACCAACTTTTACAGATGCACCACAGAAAGCATCCTATCGGGCTGCATCACAGCCTGGTATGGCAACTGCTCGGCCCAGGACCGCAAGAAACTTCAGAGAGTCATGAACACCGCCCAGTCCATCACACAAACCTGCCCCCATCCATTGACTCCATCTACACCTCCCGCTGCCTGGGGAAAGCGGGCAGTATAATCAAAGATCCCTCCCACCCGGCTTACTCACTCTTCCAACTTCTTCCATCGGGCAGGAGATACAGGAGTTTGAGAACACGCACGAACAGACTCAAAAACAGCTTCTTCCCCACTGTCACCAGACTCCTAAATTACCCTCTTATGGACTGACTTCATTAACACTACACCCTGTATGCTTCATCCGATGCCAGTGCTTATGTAGTTACATTGTATATGTTGTGTTGCCCTATTATGTATTTTCTTTTATTCCCTTTTCTTCCCATGTACTTAATGATCTGTTGAGCTACTCGCAGAAAAATACTTTTCACTGTACCTCGGTACACGTGACAATAAACAAATCCAATCCAATCCAATCCAATGTGCAGATTAGGTGGATTGGCCATGATAAATTGCCCTTAGTGTCCAAAATTGCCCTTAGTGTTGGGTGGGGTTACTGGGTTATGAGGATAGGGTGGAGGTGTTGACCTTGGGTAGGGCGCTCTTTCCAAGAGCCGGTGCAGATGCGATGGGCCGAATGGCCTCCTTCCGCACTGCAAATTCTATGATAATCTATGATCTAATGTAAGCAATAACCTTAGATATGTAACCAATGTAACCACACTCTATAAATGTGCACTGGCAAAGTAAGCTCCAGGGGTCTATCTCTGAAGCTGGGCTCTCCCAACGCGTTGGTCAAATTACGATCATTCTGTACCTGAGATTCCGGTGATTACTTTGGTGAGAAGAGAAAGACCACAACACACGGTATATGGATGTTGTTCACAGAAATTGTTTCTGACTGTATAGAGTAAGAACGAATCACAGGACCGTTGGTAGTGGTAGAAGTGCAGGAACTAGTGCTGGGGAAAGTTCCTGCAGCCACTTTCTCAATATTTAATGGATATTAGGGTTTCCTAAACGAACAGTTAAGAATTTTCCTGGAGTAGCCAGATAAATACAGTGGCAACAAGAGCAGGTCAGGTGCTGGGAGTCATGGAGTGCATAACCCATCTCCTTACACGCCAAAACCTGTCTACCATCTACAAGGCAAAAGTGTGGTGAAATACACCCCACTTGTCTGGATGAGTGCAACTCCATCAACACCCAAGAAGCTCAACACCATCCAGGGCAAAGTAGTCCGCTTGATGGGCACCCCATCCACCACCGCCGCATAGGGGCAGCAGTGTGTTCCATCTACAAGATGGATCGCAGTAACTCACTGTAGTAGTCAGTATTAGGGGTATTACGGTACCCAGGTTGATGCTGTAAGACCATTGGTGTGGGAGGTACCTGAGACTGCTATATCATTGGTGAAGCCTGCCTGCTGGTTCCGCCCAGTAAGGCGGAGTATAAGAGCCTGTGTCTCCCCAGCAGCTGCATTCTGTACCTGCGCTGCTGGGGGAAACATCTAGTCCAATAAAGCCTTCAATTGTCTCCAATCTCGCTTCTGGAGTTATTGATAGAGCATCACTCACCAAGGCTTCTTGAACAGAAGATAAAAGCAAATTATTGCAGATGCTGGAATCTGAAACAAAAAGAGAAATACTGGACAATCTCAGCAGGTCTGACTGCATCTGTGGAGAGAAAAAGGAGGGAACGTTTTGAGTCTGGATGACTCTTTGCCATGACTCATCTTGGACAGCGTCATCCAAACTCGTGACATCTACCATCTAGAAGGACAAGGGCCTTCAGTGTTTGATTAAAAATGAGTGATTCACTAGGCCGCTTCAGAGGACTGTTAATCACATTGGTGAGGAACTGCTTCAGAACAGATATGCAGATATACTTGAGAAGGGAAAAAACAGTGATTCATGCAAAACAAACCCTGAAATTCTCTGCTGCTTTGAGTTCAGTTTATGCCCCAACATCTGACTTGTTGCCATTAATAAATATCTTGGTCCACGCACTGTAGGCCTTCACTTTACCGTGAGCGAGGAAATCAGAGATTATCTGGCAAAATTTGCCATTGTCAAACTGTTTTCAGAGACTAAGATCCTCCAGAGCCTTCCACAGCTGACTGCTAACACCAAGTAAAGCAACATAGGCAGCAGAGGAGAATGCACCATGCAGGGTCTTTAGACCTAGAGAATGCACCATGCTTGGACATGTGCTCAAGGATACTCTCAAACCTGTCAACAACAGCACCACCATCCTGCATTAATAGAGAATCCTTATGTAGTACCCTCAATAATGATGCGAGAGAGTAAAACGGTAAAGAAGGCTTTAATAAGCTAAGAACTAGCCTGGTGCCGAGACGGGTGCTTACTGGGTGCTGCCTGCAAGGCGGCCCCTTATATAGGATTCCCAGGTGGGCGGAGCCGGAGGCGGAGTCCCCAAGGGTTCCAAGCCCTGTCTTAAAGGGGACATCACCTTCCATAATGATAAGGGTACAGTAATACAATGACCGTTCATCACACCTTAATGTAGTGAAACATCCTGAGGCGCTTCACAGGAGTGTTATCAGACAGCAGCCGGGATTCTCCATTGCAAGTCCGCCCCGTGACTGCTGCTAGCAAGGGCGGAGACTTTTGGCGCGCCGTGCACTGGCGCCGGGTTTCCGCACTCCAGCTGCCTGTCAATGGAGTTTCCCATTGAAGCCACCCCATGCCACCGGGAAACCCGCGGGCAGGGATAGGCAGCCGGTGGGACCACAGAATCCCAACACCAGCGGATGGCCGGAGAATTCCGCCCAGCATTTCACACTATCCAGGCGGCCAGCCTTTCCCATTTCTCAGGGCTGCCAGTTTTACTCAGCTTGTAGATTCTGAAGTCAGAACGCAACAGAAATTTCACCCACGGAACCAAAGAAATCCACAGGCCTTGTTTTGGTACGTTACTGATTGAAGGGCGGATGGGGCTGGGACCAGAAGCCAGCAGTGAGGAGCGACCCAGGCTCTGACAATGTAGCTTGGCAGAAGCACGGCCACACCATATTTTGGTTAGCAAAGGGCTTCCCTGTCGATTCACACCACCTGTTGCTGTGCAAGTTCAGGGGCATTCGAAAATCTTGCAAGGCTTACTGGATTTGAATTCAAATGAATTAACCTGGCTTCTAAATGCTCTTGACGTGTGCCCCTGATATCTACCTCATCCAATGTTGTGAATAGGGTGTGTTTCCTGCCTGTCAGGCTGAAAATCAGCATGACGAGATATATTTCTTGATCAGAATTTCGCAGAACAGAAAGAGATTACTTTAATAATAATAACAATCTTTAGTGTCACAAGTAGGCTGACATTAACACTGCAATGAAGTTACTGCGAAAAGCCCCTAGTCGCCACACTCCGGCGCCTGTTCGGGTACATAGAAGGAGAATTCAGAATGTCCAATTCACCTAACAAGCACGACTTTCGGGATTGTGGGAGGAAACCGGAGCACCCGGAGGCAACCCACGCAGACACGGGGAGAATGTGTAGACTCCACACAGACAAGGTGACGCAAGCTGGGAATCGAACCTGGGACCCTGGCGCTGTGAAGCAGCAGTGCTACCCACTGTGCTGCCGTGTGGCCCATATTTGACCCATTGAGTGCCTTCACAGTCTCTTTCAAAGACTATTCTTTTCATCCCATTCCCCTACCCATGCACCACACTCTTTTAAATTTGCTTTTTCCATCGTTCATAGCAAGCTCGCTGGTTTAATGCTGTCATGATATCCACATCAGCATATCATGGTGCAATCACACACACACTGATGGACAGGTAGTTGGACCAACCAACACACACACAACATCGCAGCCAATCACCAGTGAGAGCACACGCGCTATAAAACAGGGAACACCACAGTTCCCGCTCAAGCTACCAGGAGATAGAGCACAGAGCTCACAGCGTGCCACTCAGACATAGACCATGTGCTGAGTGCCTCACTAAGATAGTGATAGGGCTGGGTCCACAGGTTAGCTGGTGAAGCACGAACCTAAGCCAGCAGTTAGTAGGTGTCGTTGTTTAAGACAATAATACAGAGTTGTACCATCTACAGCCGTGTTGGATCATTTGTGCATCGGAACACCCAACACGACATGATACCAGTCGTGGAAGCTAACCAGCGACTGTGAGACCTACCTGCACCCTTCCAGAAATCCACCATCCTGCTCCATGGAAAACATCAGCCCGCCGCAGCCGCTCCGAATCGCTGGCAATCTCGGCGTAAACTGGAAGCTGTTTAAACAGCGCTTCCAGCTCTTCCTAGAAGCCACAGACAGGGAGAATGCATCGGACACCAGGAAGATCGCCCTCCTCCTCTCCACGGCGGGGCAACACGCCATCCACATCTACAACTCACTGGTGTTCGCGGAAGGCGAGGACAATACAAAATATAAGACGGTGCTTCTGAAGTTCGATGACCTCTTCAGCGTGGAAGTCAATGAGAGCTTCGAGAGGTACCTCTTCCAGCAGCGCCTGCAGGGTAAGGATGAGCCTTTTCAATCTTACTTGACACACCTCCGTATCCTCGCGCAGTCCTGCGGCTATGAGGTCACCTCCGACTCCATGATACGGGATCAGATAGTTTTTGGGGTCATCTCGGACACCCTACGCCAGCAGCTCCTTAAAATAAAGCGCCTCACCCTAGCGACTGCCATCGAGACCTGCGTCCTCCATGAGAACGTGACCAGCCGGTACTCCCAAATCCAGGCGGCCGAAACGGCACGGCACGGGTCCTACGAGGCAGAGCGGGTCCAGTCGATCGAGTTCCTCGCAGCCCGGATGAGGGCGGCCATTTTGCCCGCTTTCCGAGACCACCCGTGCTTGTACACGCCAAAAGAGGGGACTTTGACGCAGAGGGACGTAATGCGCAGGCGCGGTCTACGCAGGACCGCACCGCGCATGCGCGGTGGCGCAACGAACGCCATGACGTCACGACATGCGGCAACTGTGGCTCCGCCCACTTAAAGCGGCAATGTCCGGCAAAAGCGCGACAATGCCTCCGCTGTGGCAGGATGGGCCACTATGCTGCCTGCTGTCGAGCAGCTCAACCTGCCAACTCCCAACAATTCCGCCAGCCTCGCAAGGACGTGCGGGCAATTCAGCCCCCATACACTGAGTCATATCCTGATAGTATGCAGACCAACGATACTGAAGACAGGGAGCCCTTCCTCGTTGCGGTAATCCACAAGAACCGGGTGTCCCCAAGTCGGAACCACCAGCCGCTGCCAGTGCACAGCATTGATCTGGGCGATGAGTGGTGTGCCACCCTAACGGTCAACCGATCACAGATCACATTTCGCTTGGACACTGGTGCCTCCGCTAATCTCCTCGCATGGTCAGCCTTCCAGACCTTGAAGGCTAAACCACCGATTCTGCCATCCCACTGTCAGCTGGTGGACTATAACGGAAACGTCATCCCGGCCACGGGATCCTGTCAGCTCGAGGTTACACACAACTCACACAAAGCCACATTGTCGTTTGAAATAGTTGGATCCTCGAAGGACTCTCTGTTAGGCGCACAGGCGTGCAAGATCCTCCACCTCGTTCAGCGGGTACACACTCTGTCTCCAGAAGGCATGTCCGATTTCCCGGATGGAGAATTTAGGGCGCAGCTCCACTCACTCCTCACGCACAACCAGGAGGTTTTCGAGGGCATGGGCACACTGCCCTACACGTACAGAATACGGCTCAAATCGGACGCCACCCCGGTCATTCACGCACCTTGTAGAGTCCCAGCACCACTCAAGGACCGCCTCAAGCAGCAGCTGCAGGACCTGCAGGACCAAGGGGTGCTTTCCCGGGTCACGGAGCCAACGCCATGGGTCAGCTCCATCGTATGCGTCAAGAAGCCCTCCGGCGAGCTCCGGATCTGTATCAACTCAAAAGATTTGAATCACAACATTATGAGGGAACACTACCCCATACCCAAATGAGAAGAAATCACGAGTGAAATGGCTCGGGCAAAAATATTCATCAGGCTTGATGCCTCAAAGGGCTTTTGGCAGATTCAATTGGATCAGTCCAGCAGGAAGCTGTGCACTTTCAACACTCCCTTTGGCAGATACTGCCACAATAGGATGCCATTCGGCATCATCTCGGCCTCCGTGATGTTCCATCGCATCATGGAACAGATGATGGAGGGCATCGAAGGGGTACGCGTCTACGTAGACGACGTTATCATCTGGTCCACCACACCACAGGAGCACATCAGTCGTCTCCAGCGTGTCTTTGCACGGATACGAGATCAGGGCCTGCGCCTCAACCGAGCCAAGTGCTCTTTTGGCCAGACTGAGCTAAAGATTTTGGGGGACCACATCTCCCGGTCGGGTGTGCGGCCGGATGCCATAAAAGTGGCAGCCAACGCAGCCATGCAGCAGCCGTCAGACAAGAAGGCAGTGCTGCGCTTTCTCGGGGTGGTCAACTTCCTGGAGAAGTTCATTCCTAACCTTGCCTCGCACACGACTGCTCTTCGCCACCTGGTCAAAAAGACAACGGAATTCCTGTGGCTGCCCGCACACCAGAGTGAATGGGAGGAGCTCAAGGTCAAGCTCACCACCGCCCCGGCACTGGCGTTATTCGATACCACACGGGAAACAAAGGTCTCGACTGACGCCAGCCAGTTCGGCATTGGGGCGGTACTCCTGCAACGGGGCGACCCTGCATCATGGGCCCCGGTTCCCTATGTGTCGCGGGCCATGACCCCCACAGAACAGCGCTATGCGCAGATTGAGAAGGAGTGCCTAGGCTTGTTGACCGGCATCGACAAATTTCACGATTATGTATATGGTCTTTCGCAGTTCACTGTGGAGACCGACCATCGCCCCCTGGTCGGCATCATTCAGAAGGACCTCAATGATATGACCCCTCGCCTCCAGCGCATTCTGCTCAAGCTCCGGAGGTACGACTTCCAACTTGTCTACACCCCGGGAAAGGATCTCATCATCGCAAATGCTCTGTCCAGGGCGGTTAACACACCGCCCGACTCGGAGGGGTTCGTTTGTCAGGTCGAATCACAAGTAGCCTTCACATCGGCCAATCTGCCGGCCACTGACGCACGTCTGGCCCACATTCGCCGTGAGACTGCGGCTGACCCCCTTCTACAGCGTGTAATGCGCCACATGACGGAAGGGTGGCTCAAGGGGCAGTGCCCACAATTTTACAATGCCCGGGACGACTTGGCCGTCATTGATGGTGTCCTCTTGAAATTGGACCGGATCGTGATCCCACACAGCATGCGTCAGCTTGTCCTCGAACAACTGCACGAAGGCCATCTCGGAGTTGAAAAGTTCAGGCGGAGGGCCCGAGAGGCTGTGTACTGGCCGGGCATCAGCGACGACATCGCCAACATGGTGCTCAACTGCCCCACCTGCCAAAGGTTCCAGCCGGCGCAACCCCCTGAGACGGTTCCAGCCGGCGCAGCCCCATGAGTTGGTCACGTCCCCCTGGGCGAAGGTGGGCGTGGACCTCTTTCATGCGCTCGGCAGGGACTACATTATTCTTATTGACTACTTCTCAAATTATCCGGAGGTCATACGCCTGCACGACATGACATCATCAGCTGTCATCCGGGCATGCAAAGAAACCTTTGCTCGCCATGGAATTCCACTCACCGTCATGTCTGACAACGGGCCTTGCTTTGCGAGCCAAGAATGGTCTTCCTTTGCCACTTCATACAACTTCACGCACGTGACGTCCAGTCCCTTGCATCCTCAGTCGAATGGCAAGGGGGAAAAGGGCGTCCAGATTGTGAAGCGGCTCCTCTGCAAGGATGCTGATGCCAGATCTGACTTCTGTTTAGCCCTGCTGGCCTACCGCTCGGCCCAGCTGTTGATGGGTCGCACCCTCAGGACCACTGTGCCGTCCATTCATGTTCCTGACCCCGACCATGCTCCAGTATTGCGAAGGATGCAACAACAGCGTGCTCAGCAGAAGGTGGCACATGACGCTCAGGCAACTGATCTTCCTGCCCTGGCGACTGGAGACAACGTACGCATACACCTACCGGAGGGTGGCTGATCGGCAACCGCCGAGGTTCTCCGCCGCGTGGCTCCCCGCTCACTCCTGGTTCGCATGCCTGATGGCTCCATTCGCCGCCGTAATCGGCGGGCCCTTCGGCTGCTTCCGTGCTCGCTACGTGATCATTCACCGGTGTCACGCCCTCCTGTTGTCCCTGATGTCGACTTCGTTGAGCTTCCTGCCACTCTGCCTCTTCCTCTCTCGCCCATGGCCAGGCCCATTCCTCAGCCGATGGATCCTGACCCACCCTTGAGGCGCTCAACCCGAATTCGTCGCCCACCTGAGAGACTTGACTTATGAGCCCGTTAGCACATTGGACTCACTGAATTGTTTTACAGTACTGTTAACGAGTTTCTTTTCTTGTCGTTCATTGTTCCAGAAGTTTTCTCTCGTCGTTTGATGATTGCATTTGTTCTGTTATTGGTACAACCTCGTTGCTCTGTTGCACCTGACACCTTCCTCTGTATATAGTTTAGCCTCATGTACATGTTGTAAATATTGTACACACATACTCAGATGCACTCAGTACACATTTCTATTTATTAGCATGTAGGCACATATCCTTGTGAAAGGGGGGGATGTCATGATATCCACATCAGCATGTCATGGTGCAATCACACACACTGATGGACAGGTAGTTGGACCAACCAACACACACACAACATCGCAGCCAATCACCAGTGAGAGCACATGCACTATAAAACAGGGAACACCACAGTTCCCGCTCACTCTACCAGGAGATAGCTCAGAGCACAGAGCTCACAGCACGCCACTCAGACATAGACCATGTGCTGAGTGCCTCACCAAGATAGTGATAGGGCTGGGTCCCTAGGTTATCTGGTGAAGCACGAACCTAAGCCAGCAGTTAGTAGTTGTCGTTGCTTAAGACAGTAAAACAGAGTTGTACCATCTACAGCCGTGTTGGATCATTTGTGCATCGGAACACCCAACACGACAAATGCAATTTGCTCATTCCAGGCACTGGATGCCACAACAAGTCACAGGGTGATTGAAGGCTAACTAACCCTGTCCCCTGACTGTCACAGCAAGCAAAATAGTGAGGCCTGATTCCACAAACAGCAATGTGGCAAAGGCCAGATGATCTGACTTAGTGATATTGATTAAAGGATAAATATTGGTCAGGGATAACTCAACTAGTCTTCTTCACAAGAGCACCATTGGATCTTTTACATCCAGCTGAGCGTAGATGGGTTTCACATCTCATCCAAATGATGGCACTTTCGCCATTGCAGCACCTGCCCCCACATCACACCGGGATGTTGGCCTGTATGTTTGTGCCGTGGTTTCTGCAGTGGGATAATGAATACATAACCTCCTGACTCAGGGGTGCCAACTGAGCCAAAGCTGACACTTACAGGGCAGATAATCCAGCCCCACCATGTTGGGACCCACTGCGGGGAATGCAGCGGGTCAGCCAATGGCCCATTGACCTTCGGCAGGAATGGAAGACCCCGGTGGCAGGCGGGGCCAGAACATTCCAGCCATACCTTTCTGAGTTTCTTGCAAGTGTCAGCCATTTTGGTGACAAAACAAAATTCATATTTGCAACCTCATGTGACCAAAAGGTAACACCTAAGAATATGAGCGTGGCATATAACATTACAGCTTTCTTCTGTGGAAGAAAGATCCTTGCTCCTTCTACAGGAATAAAGGTTGTGGTGTTCTTTGTGGTTCAGATCCAAGGATGGTTGGTGTTGTGTTCACAAAAACCACAACTAGCTTTTATATTAGTCAAAGCTAATGATTTATTTACACTACTTAATTGAATTCGGCTCTTACTTTTATATAATAAACAATTGACAATAATCATACAATCTACACTTATCTATCACTAAACCCTACACTAATACAATAACTATGATTTGCTCTCACTCACTATCTTTCCTACAGTCTGTCTTCTAGCCTTCTCTTCAACTCTCTTCCAGAAGGCTTAGCATCGATGCTTTATCTGCATCTAGCTCCCGCTAGTGGTTGATTCGGACATAACATTAACCCTTACAGTTCTGTACATTTCTCATGATGTCACAGAGGTGATGATGGTGCTTTGTTTTATTTAAAGACCAAAGCACAAAAAGACAATTCTCTCATTGATCTTGAGATTTAATATTCACCTCCTCATGAGATGTGGGAGATAGTTTAAAAACATGGACGCGTCCATTGTTATATTTACATATACACAAATGAACATTTTTTAAATCAGTCTTCAGCATCACAGTCCAGACCTGGATTTAAATTTAAACAAGGCCAGACGGGCCTCCCAGGATTCAGGAAACCCAACCGTGAAATGATGGCAGGAATTGGAATTCCGAAAGGTAAATGCCTTTTCAGCACTCCCCGGCCCATCTGTGGATCACAGCCTCTTTCTGTCTTGGCACCGTCGCTGATGATCCTCCCCCACAAGCCCCCACCTGTAGTACCCTTCCTCTCAATAGCCAGGGACCGTCGCCAAGCGGCCTATCATTGCTGGTTTTCCCTTCCCATTAACAGCCGTCTTCCTCATTAACCTGGCCGTCCGAAATGGAGGAAAGAAGTTATGAGTTAAAGTCGGGAGGACCACTGCATGCCCAGTCTGGTCAGGTTTCCCCCGCACTCCACCCGGCTTCCCACAGCTCCGCGCAAATGTCTGTCCCGTTGAGTCTGACAGAATATTGTTTCAATACTTCTCAATCAACAGCCTGTGAAAAACGTGAGAAGGGTAAGGTGGGATATCCATTTGCTAGCTATAGAATGAAGAGACAGGCTTGTTCTGGATGGAGGAAATCTGTAGTATTTTAAAGGCAAGTTAGATTGGAACAATAATAGCTGTCAAATTTCCCCTCAAGAAAACTAAATTGGAAGCTAATTTTGATTTCTCTACTTGCCCAGAAGGAATGAACAAAATCTTACTTGACAGTGTGTCTCACATCAATAAATTTGAGCTGTGGAATCTTAATCCTCCACCCCAGAGCATTTAATGATCACTTAATATCTGGACCAGTTAAATGGCATAACTGAAAATAAAAGGCTTACTTTCTAATCTCTCAGTGCAATATGAACATAGTTAAGGGAGCGGCTGAAATGGAATACTGATGAGGCGGTTATGATGGCAATCAATATATAATATAAGGGCAAAGTTAATCTTTTTTCCCTCCGAAGCCCCGTTGTAGTATCATAAACTTTCCTGGAAGGCTATGTAGCTAGATCCAAGCCTGAGAGTTTACGAGGAATATTATACAATGTTCCTTCCAATGCGTTTATCAGCATTCCCACAGACAGGCAGGAAAACAGATAAGTGTGCAGTTAAAATACTGGAAAATCCTAATGCTCCGCTTATGTTGGCATACAACACTAATCAAGGCACTCCACATGTTTGGAATTAACTAGTTTAGGGTGTGGGCAGCACGGTGGCGCATTGTTTAGCAATGCTGCCTCACAGCGCCGAGGTCCCAGGTTCGATCCCGGCTCTGGGTCACTGTCCGTGTGGAGTTTGCACATTCTCCCCGTGTTTGCGTGGATTTCGCCCCCACAACTCAAAAATGTGCAGCGAAGGTGGATTGGCCACGCTAAATTGCCCCTTAATTGGAAAAAATGAACTGGGTACTCTAAATTTATTTTTAAAAACTAGTTTAAGACGGTATTGTTTTCGGATTTAAAAAAATTACATTGCAGAAAATAGTCAGCAAAATTTACCGAGGTGAAATAAATATTTCCTAAGTAGTTCATCGACTATTGAAAAAAACAATCTGAAAACAGGATATTTCTTTTTATGAAGGGTAATCACAAAAGTGGAGGAAGGGGGGAGGGGGTGGATGATGTTGAGAATACGTTTGAGAATTCCTGTTCATGTTTGCCTGAAAGAATACCTGAGATTCACAGTTATAAATGTGTTGCTTGTTATGGTTGTGTTTACCTTTGATACACACAGATGTCTCGTGAGTCACGGGTGGTTGCACAACTGCCTGCAAAAACAAATAAGGCCTCGATGGCAACAACAGATAGAAGGTCAGACATCCTGTGGCTGAACAACTAGCTGTGGGAAGGTCACATGAGGGAAAAAGCCCAGCAGGCCATGGGCCAGTGGAAGCCTGATCACACGACCTTGAGACCAACGGACGTGGCTCAAAAGGATTGGGTACGTGGGCTGTTCCTGGGCAGCCTAGGTACAGAATCAGTGCTGGAAACCCTCATCAACACTGTGTTGCTGAACCTGAGGCAATCAACAGAAGTCCCATTGGAGACAGATTGGGCCCAGTCAGGTTGGACAAAGTCAATCCGTAGTCAACCTAGCCTGAGGAACAATGCTCATTTTTTAAAAAGTTTATAACCTTATGACAATAAAGCTGCCGGATTTGCAGGAAAAATTGTGTCTGTTGTGATTCTCAGTCTTAAGGACGTGACATGAGTTAAGCATTTCAGTCTCAACCACCAGCTTTGGCAGTGGATTCCAGAGGCCCACCACCCTCTGGGCAAAAAAAACCCCATTCCTCATGACCCCTTTAATCCCTCCACCAATCGCCTTAACTCCACGCCCCAGCGTAATGATGCACTTTAACAGACTTCATTAGAAACAAAAAAAGGCCTCTTGTTGTATGTTACGAACGTACGGTTGAAAGTTTTGACAGGATCATGGGGAACTTGGGGGATTCAGCCTTTTTTTGGGGTAAAAGCTCAACATGGGAAAGAGTGAGGTATTCCCAATCAACGCATGGGGATGGTGGGGGGGGGGGGGGGAGATGGCGGGGGGGGGGGGGGGTGGCGGGTTTAAGGAGGTTGCAGTTTCGGTTGGTGGGGGCGAGCGTTCGGTATCTTGGGATACACGTGGCACAGAGCTGGGCCCAGCTGCACAAGTTGAATCTGGCCAAAACCGGTGGAGGGAATGAAGGAGGACTTCAGGAGGTGGGATGTGTTGCCTTTGTCACTGGCTGGAAGGGTCCAGACGGTAAAGGTGACGGTGCTCCCAAAGTTTTTGTTTGTGTTTCAGAATCTCCCAATTTTCGTGGCCAAGTCTTTTTTTTGTTGTTTGCTCACTTCCGATCTGAATATATTTGAAAATACCTCCAATAAAATATTTTTTAAAAAGCACAAAAGGTATTTATTAATAAGAAGAATTGTACAGGAGTAAAGCAGCCACACAGCTGCACCTAGTCCCCTGCATGTGTCCTGCCGAAGAGAGGACTGGGGTGATTACCCACTCTAAGTCCCAATTGGTCGCACAGGCCATGTGACCCTTACTCTGCTGTGTTGCCCTTTAAGGTGACAATCACCACAAATCACCGCACCCAGGTAATTAATCAGCTAGGGGAAACAAGCATTCCCTGTCTACCCTGCCTAGACCACTCGTAAGTTTGTACACCTCAGTTAGGTCACCCCTTCTCCTTCTCTATTCTAAGGAAAACAAACCTCGCCTCTTCGATCTCTCCTCTTAGCTGCAGTTTTCAATCCTTGGCAACATTCTTGTAAATCTCCTCTACTATCTCTTCAGAGCAATTATATCCTGCCTATAGTGCGGTGATCAGAACTGTACACAAAACTTCAGCTGTGGCCTAAGCAGTATTTTATACAGTTCCATTACATCCCTTCTTTTGTATTCAATACCTTGCCCAATAAAGGAAAGCATTCCATTTGCTTTCTTGATCATCTTGTGCACCTGTCCTGCCACCTTCAAGGACCTATCGACGTGCACTCTAAGGTCTCTCGCTTCCTCAACCCCTTTCAATGTCCTCCCACTTAAGACCATAAGACCATAAGACATAGGAGCGGAAGTAAGGCCATTCGGCTCATCGAGTCCACTCCGCCATTCAATCATGGCTGATTTCAACTCCATTTACCCGCTCTCTCTCCATAGCCCTTAATTCCTCGAGAAATCAAGAATTTATCGACTTCTGTCTTAAAGACACTCAACGTCCCGGCCTCCACCGCCCTCTGTGGCAATGAATTCCACAGACCCACCACTCTCTGGCTGAAGAAATTTCTCCTCATCTCTGTTCTAAAGTGACTCCCTTTTATTCTAAGGCTGTGCCCCCGGGTCCTAGTCTCCCCTGCTAATGGAAACAACTTCCCTACATCCACCCTATCTAAGCCATTCATTATCTTGTAAGTTTCTATTAGATCTCCCCTCAACCTCCTAAACTCCAATGAATATAATCCCAGGATCCTCAGATGTTCATCGTATGTTAGGCCTACCATTCCTGGGATCATCCGTGTGAATCTCCGCTGGACCCGCTCCAGTGCCAGTATGTCCTTCCTGAGGTGTGGGGCCCAAAATTGCTCACAGTATTCTAAATGGGGCCTAACTAATGCTTTATAAAGCTTCAGAAGTACATCCCTGCTTTTATATTCCAAGCCTCTTGAGATGAATGACAACATTGCATTTGCTTTCTTAATTACAGACTCAACCTGCAAGTTTACCTTTAGAGAATCCTGGACTAGGACTCCCAAGTCCCTTTGCACTTCAGCATTATGAATTTTGTCACCGTTTATCATCGGCAAACTTAGCCAGAATGCCCCCAGTCCCGTCATCTAGATCGTTAATATATAAAGAGAACAGCTGTGGCCCCAACACTGAACCCTGCGGGACACCACTCGTCACCGGTTGCCATTCCGAAAAAGAACCTTTTATCCCAACTGTCTGCCTTCTGCCTGACAGCCAATCGTCAATCCATGTTAGTACCTTACCTCGAATACCATGGGCCCTTATTTTACTCAGCAATCTCCCGTGAGGCACCTTATCAAAGGCCTTTTGGAAGTCAAGATAGATAACATCCATTGGCTCTCCTTGGTCTAACCTATTTGTTATCTCTTCAAAGAACTCTAACAGGTTTGTCAGGCATGACCTCCCCTTACTAAATCCATGCTGACTTGTCCTAATCTGACCCTGCACTTCCAAGAATTTAGAAATCTCATCCTTAACAATGGATTCTAGAATCTTGCCAACAACCGAGGTTAGGCTAATTGGCCTATAATTTTCCATCTTTTTCCTTGTTCCCTTCTTGAACAGGGGGGTTACAACAGCGATTTTCCAATCCTCTGGGACTTTCCCGGACTCCAGTGACTTTTGAAAGATCATAACTAACGCCTCCACTATTTCTTCAGCTATCTCCTTTAGAACTCTAGGATGTAGTCCATCTGGGCCCGGAGATTTATCAATTTTTAGACCTCTTAGTTTCTCTAGCACTTTCTCCTTTGTGATGGCTACCATATGCAACTCTGCCCCCTGACTCTCCGGAATTGGTGGGATATTACTCATGTCTTCTACTGTGAAGACTGACGCAAAGTACTTATTTAGTTCCTCAGCTATTTCCTTGTCTCCCATCACAAAATTACCAGCGTCATTTTGGAGCGGCCCAATGTCAACTTTTGCCTCCCGTTTGTTTTTAAATTTTTAAAGAAACTTTTACTATCATTCCTAATGTTACTGGCTAGCCTACCTTCATATTTGATCCTCTCTTTCCTTATTTCTCTCTTTGTTATCCTCTGTTTGTTTTTGTAGCCTTCCCAATCTTCTGACTTCCCATTACTCTTTGCCACATTATAGGCTTTCTCTTTTGCTTTGATGCATTCCCTAACTCCCTTTGTCAGCCATGGCTGCCTAATGCCCCCTCTGATAACCTTTCTTTTCTTTGGGATGAACCTCTGCACTGTGTCCTCAATTACTCCCAGAAACTCCTGCCATTGCTGTTCTACTGTCTTTCCCACTAGGCTCTGATCCCAGTCGATTTTCGTCAGTTCCTCCCTCATGCCCCTGTAGTTACCTTTATTTAACTGTAACACCTTTACATCTGATTCTACCTTCTTTCTTTCAAATTGGAGATTGAATTCTACCATATTATGATCACTGCCTCTTAAGTGCTCCCTTACTTTAAGATCTTTAATCAAGTCTGGCTCATTACATAATGGCCTGTTCCCTCGTGGGCTCCATCACAAGCTGTTCCAAAAAGCCCTCCTGTAAACATTCAATGAATTCCCTTTCCTTGGGTCCACTGGCAGCATTATTTACCCAGTCCACCTGCATATTGAAGTCCCCCATGATCACTGTGACCTTGCCTTTCTGACATGCACTTTCTATTTCGTGGTGCATTTTGTGCCCCCGGTCCTGACCACTGTTAGGAGGCCTGTACATAACTCCCATTATGGTTTTTTTGCCTTTGTGGTTCCTCAACTCTACCCACACAGACTCCACATCATCTGACCCTATGTCATTTAGTGCTATTGATTTAATTTCATTCCTAATTAACAAGGCAACCCTGCCCCCTCTGCCCACCTCCCTGTCTTTTCGATAGGTTGTGAATCCCTGGATGTTTAAATGCCAGTCCTGAACCCCCTGCAACCATGTCTCTGTGATGCCTACCACATCATACCTGCCAGTCACAATCTGGGCCACAAGCTCATCTACCTTGTTCCGTACACTGCGCGCATTTAAATATAGCACCTTTAATTCTCTATTGACCGTCCCTTTTTGTTTTCTTAGTGTGGTGGACCTTGATTTACTGAGCCTTTCCATACACTGTGTCATATTTTGTGGGATGGGGACTATCGTAACCTCTCCTGAGTTTTGTCTTTTCGTGCTTTTTTGTATTCCTAAGCAGCTACGCTTCCCACTGATTATTTCACCTCTTGGTTCCCTGACTTTCCCTTCCCCCCCAATCTTTAGTTTAAAGTCCTATTGACCACCCTATTTATTCTTTTCGCCACAACACTGGTCCCAGCTCGGTTCAGGTGGAGACCATCCCAACGGTATAGGTCCCCCCTGTCCCAAAACTGATGCCAGTGTCCCATGAAAAGGAACCCCTCTTTCCCACACCACTCTTTCAGCCACATGTTAACTTCCCTTATTCTTGCCTCCCTATGCCAATTTGCACGTGGCTCGGGCAGTAATCCGGAGATTATGACCCTTGAGGACCTGTTTTTTAATTTGAATCCTAGCTCTTTATAATCTCTAAACAGGTCCTCTTTCCTAGACTTGCCTATGTTGTTGGTACCGACATGGACCACAACAACTGGATCCTCCCCCTCCCTCTCCAGTATCCTTTCAAGCCGGTCAGAGATGTCCCGCACCCTAGCACCGGGCAGGCAACATACCATGCGGGACTCTTTATCCTGCTCACAAAGGATACTATCTATCCCCCTGATAACAGAATCCCCTACAACTACAACTTGCCTATTTACTCGATCCCCTTGAATGGCCTGCTGAACCATGGTGCCTTGGTCAGCTGACTCATCCTTCCTGCAGCCCTGTTCGCCATCCACACAGGGAGCAAGTGCCTCATACCTGTTGGACAGAGTCAAGGGCTGAGGCTCCTGAGTTCCTGACTGCTGGTTCCCTTTACCCTTTACACTTATTGTGTATTCCATTGCTTTGTTTGTCCTCTGTGATGAATGATAACTGTACCTTTAATGTCATGACAGCCAATCACGGACAAGAGCATACACAATACAAAGCAGGGAACACAACATTTCCTGGGCACTCGAGCGGGAGAGAGCTCAGGGCACAGACCTCATTGCCAGCCACTCAGAGGTTCACCATGTGCTGAATACCAGAGTTTACTATGTTTATAGTTCAATGAAATAAAACTGCGTTGTACCATTCGCAACCGTGTTGGTTTGTCTGTGTGTCAGAGTACCCAACACGTCACTGCCCATATAGTAATGTAGAGAGTCACATGATGGTAGACGGTGTGTAGTTGAGTCTGGAAGGAACCAGCATTGAGACAGCACCCATGCAGGGCTGTACCTTGGAGATGTATATGGTTACTGATTACCGATAAACAGTCATTATTCAAACATGCAAGCCTCCGGATCATAGTGAGGTGCCAAACAACCCTATTACACCTACCTATCTCCATAACTGCCGCCAGTCCTACATTCCTCAGGAATTCTATGCTCCTCTAATTCTGGTGTTTGCACCTCCCTGATTTAAGTTAATCCACCAAGGTTGTAACTTCTAAAAAAATTCCCTCCCAGACCTTTCTGCATCTCTTTTCTCCTTTGACCCGCTCCTAAGAAACTTACCTCTTTGCCCATCTTGCCCTTAATATCCCCTTCTGTAGATGGGTGCCAAATGTTATTTGCTATGTTTCAGGGAGACGGTTCACTTGCCAAAGGTGCAATATAAATGCAGGCAGTTGTTGCTTGATTATTATCAGCATTTTGTAAATTGAGCTATTCTCGCAGGAACAATTTTTTACTTTATGTTCAATTCTACTCTATATTTACAATTGATATGGCTGAAAATGATGGTGACTGCATCAAATTAAAGTGGTAGTTCAAATAGCCTTTCCAAGCTACACTTTGAACATTCCACCATTGCAAAAATAGTCTATTGTAGGATCAGCGCCATGTTATAGGCAGAGTTAGAGAGAGCTAATTATGTCAAATCAATTCATTTAGTAAACTGCAATACAGAGAATAAAGAAAATGTACCGTCAAAAATCATGAATGGGCAAAATAATCGAAACAAAGAAGTTTTCTTTCGTTATGATTTCTAAGCTTTTCAGGGTCTATCTGTTTAGTCCACGAGCACGTGGGGGCAGGTTTTCCCACCATTCCGGCTGGTGGGATTTTCCGGTCCCACCAAAGGCAACGCAAATGGTCAGTGACTTCAGCCGGGCCAGAAGATCGCGCCGGCGGCCGATGGTGAACTGCCTCCGACATCTCACCCTCGGAGAGTAGCCGGCGGGGGAGGGGGGGGGGGTGGAATGTCCGAGCCATGTATTCAATCTCTTTGTTTTGGTGAACAGCATAAACCTGTGTATATAAACAGAAGTTAATCTGATCATAGGATCATAGAATTTACAGTGCAGAAGGAGGCCATTTGGCCCATTGAGTCTGCACTGGCCCTTGGAAAGAGCACCCTACCTAAGCCCACACCTCCACCCTATCCCCGTAACCCAGTAACCCCACCCAATCTTTTTGGGCACCAAGGGCAATTTCTCATGACCAATCCACCTAACCTGCACATCTTTTTCTTCCCCCCAGAGAAACCCACGCAGACACAGGGAGAATGTGCAGACTCCGCACAGGCAGTCACCCAAACCGGGAATCGAACCTGGGACCCTGGAGCTGTGAAGCAACAGTGCTAACCACTGCTACCGTTCTGCCCGTTTTGGATAAATATATTTTTTCCAATACATGTTTTAACCTCATTCAAAGTCAAAGGACAAAGATTTAATCACCTGCTAATGCTCACATTCCAAGCATTGTCTGGCATCTTTGAATCTGTCTATATATATGTTTCTGGAACATACCTCTTCATTCACCTGAGGAAGGAGCAGCGCTCCGAAAGCTAGTGACATCGAAACAAACCTGTTGGACTTTAACCTGGTGTTGTAAGACTTCGTACTGTGCTCACCCCAGTCCAACGCCGGCATCTCCACATCAAAGTCAAAGGAGTTATTGTCCCTCATCTTGTGGGCAATACGCTGCTGCGAAATCTTGAAAAGAACGTCAAAGATATTTAGGTTGAACATGGTTCACCAAAATGATAAGGACCTTTCTGGAGAGCTAACTTTGGGAAGATTTCAGAAGTGAAGGAAATTTTGAGCTGAACGTTGAGAAGATTCCATTCAAGAGGACTTACAAAATGTGGATCACCATTATCTTTGAAGTTCCCCAGCCAATCATTCAGCATATGAAAGAGCTTGAACGTTTTTGTAATGGGAACCAACGACATGCTCGTGCTATTTTCACCAAGTACCTTGAAAACATGAATTTTGATACAGGTTTGGTACACAGCTAATGATATATGAACCAGGTAAGGTATTGAGTGCTTCCTCTGTAATCATTGATTACATAACTTTAATTAGTCATACTTGTGGTGTATGCACCTAGTGAAATGATGTGGGTATTAGCACATTATTCCCCAGTGACTCTAGCAGTTTCCTGATGTGAGTCAGTTCCTGTAGGACAACTCCCAGATCGATGTCACATAGACGATCTCAGCTGTAATGGTAAATCTCAATCTACACACCAACAGACAGAGTGCAAGGTTAGATTCTCAAGGCGAGAGAACATTGACGGGGTGACACCATGGGGGTCTTTATAATTATGAAAAAGAACAATAAAATAGTCACAGAGAAGGTGCTTCCTCTTCTGGGGGAGTTGAAAGCCACAGGCCAAGATAGAAGATAATAAATCTAATACGGAATACAGGCGAAACATGTTTACCCAATGAGTGAGATCTTGCTATCAAATGGAGTAGATAAGTCAAAATTAGATAAGTGCATTAGGGAAAAGGAGATAGAAGGATAAGTTGATTTGGTTAGAGGAAACAGGAAGAGGCTTAATGTGGAACACAAACACTGACATAGACCAATGGGCTGAGTGGGCCTGTTTCTGTGCTGTAAATTCTACACAATGAGTTTGCCTGAAAAACCTTTGGGGTTTAGCTGTACTGGTCATCTCTGTAAGCAATCCCTGCAGCCCAATGCCGCCCAGTGTCTAATCATACAACGGCACAACCTGGGCTCTTAACAAAAGAAGCACGTTGGGATCTGAGCTGGCTATGAAGGGTAAGAATTACTGCAGGAATTCTCCTGACCTCCCGGGGGAGGGGTCAGTGTTGAGCTCCCGAGAAACAGTGGCCGGAATTCTCCAGACGTTCGTTCCTGGCGGGATTCTCTGGTCCCGGCGGCAGCGCACGCCAGCCACATGTGTTGGCTTCAATGGGGATTCCCGTTGATAGTGGGAGGGAGCAGCGAATCCCGCCACCAAGTAAATGGCGCATTGCCTCCTGCCACGAGAAGCAAGGAGGTCAGAAAATCCCACTCAGTATTAACAACAGTTTTATCCATTCCCATTATTTCTCCTGTGCTATCGCTGAAGATGTAGCAACAGATCTGGAATATCCATGTGGAAATTCTAAGTAAGCACATAACCACATTGTGGGATGAGGCCAGATATAAATTGCTTTTTTAAAAACTTAGAGTACCCAATTATTTCTTTCCAATTAAGGGGCAATTTAGTGTGGCCAATCCACATACCAGGCACATCTTTGGGTTGTGGGGGTGAGACCCACGCAGACACGGGGAGAATGTGCAAACTCCACACGGACAGTGACCCAGGGCCGGGATCGGACCCGGGTCCTCAGCGCCTTGAGGCAGCAGTGCTAACCACTGGGCCACTGTGCCGCCCGGAGAAATAAATTGCTGAGCTTCTTTAATTTATGGACAACAATTGAAGTGAAGAGTGATAGTTATAATTAAAATGAGCTTCAATGAATTGTTACAATCTCCGTAGAGACCAATAAACTTTTAAAAGAGATTTGAACTTCCAGCTAATATCTGCACGAGTGACATAATAAGATTTCACATTTTAAGACTTTGGCTGTACTAAATAACTAAAAACACAAGACTTAACACTGTTTTCTTTTGTAGACAACTTATACTTTAAACTAGAGAGTAATATTCTGCTTTTATATTTATCACACCTCACACTCTCAACAGAACGACAGCCCTGTTAGCAAACAATCCATAATTGCTCCCATCTTCTGATGCTTCCTCATATCCCTATTTCACTGAGTCATAACTTCAAGGGATCATCTCCAGGTATTTTCCTCAACTTAAAGCTGGAGGGCGGGATGTTTCACAAAACCCACTGAGTATTTAGCAGTGGCAGAGGTAGCCCACCATTGGCCGTCGGCAGGATCTTCTGGCCCCGCCATTGTCAACGGGGTTTCCCATTGGAGGAGCAAAACTAGATCCCATCAATATAAGATAGTAAACGAGAAAACCAATAGGGAATTCCAAAGAAATTGCATTACTCAGGGAGTGTGGAACTCAATCCCACATGCATGGGTGGATTGAGTGGTGTGGATGCCTTTAAGCAGAATCTAGATAAACATATGATGGAAAAGGGATTGAAGGAATGTGCGATGGAGTTAAATGAGGAGGAAGTTCCAAGGGAGCAAAAGACCAACATGGACTGTTTGCGTTGAATGGCCTGTTTCTTTGCCGTATATTCTAAGCAGAAGTATGTGAATCATAGGACACGTTTTATGGCCACATTGCGCCCGGTGCTGAACCCGCTATTCCCACTGAATTGCGAGAGAGCCCAAAAATGGGTTTCGTGGAGGGCACAGATCCGATCATGATGCTCCCGACCCGTGGCGTCCAACGTGATGAGGATCACGCCCAGATCAGCATGTTTAAATGAGCCTTAAATCTGCGCAGCCCGTTCAAGGCCAGAGTCCCCCGGCGCCCAGGATTCACCGGCATAGCATGATGCCGGCCCCAATCAGTCCTGGTTTCCAAATATGGAAAACAGACGTGATGGCCATGGAGGTCATTGGAGCACCCGGATAGTCGGGTATCGGGGCAGGGCAGTGCCTGGGCACTTCCCTGGTATACTGGCAGTGCCAACCTGGCACCCTGGCACTGCCAGGTCGGCACTGCTAAGGTGCCGGTGACACCCTACTTCCCGGGTGCTGTAATAGAATTTAGAGTCATAGAATTTGCAGTGCAGAAGGAGGCCATTCGGCCCATCGAGTCTGCACCGGCTCTTGGAAAGAGCACCCGACCCAAGTCCACACCTCCACCCTATCCCCATAACCCAGTAACCCCACCCAACATTAAGGGCAAATTTGGACACTATGGGTAATTTATCACGGCCAATCCACCTAACCTGCACATCTTTGGTCTGTGGGTGGAAACCGGAGCACCCGGAGGAAACCCACGCAGACATGGGGAGAATGTGCAGACTCCGCACAGTCAGTGACCCAAGCCGGGAATCGAACCTGGGACCCTCGATCTGTGAAGCAATTGTGCTAGCCACAATTCTACCATGCTGCCCACCGTGCTGTGAAAGGGGAGTAAATGGGAAAGGCTCGAAGGGGGTTATGAAGGGCGGGTATGAAGGGGAGTTGAGCGGGGCTTTGAAGGAGGGCATGAAAGGTGGGGGTGGTGAAGGGGGGGGCTTGAAGCAGGCGCATGGGGACTGAAAGGGGGGAACTGAAAGAGGGGGTGGCCTTAAGGTGAGTTCCTCAGTGTCCCCATAGCGGGGTATGATCACTTCAGGGAGGGGTGGTGGCCCAATACCAATGAGGGTGGATGGGGGTGGGCCCAGTACACACTCAAGCCTGGGTGTTGGGTGGGGGGGGGGGGGGTGGTGGTGATGTAGACATTTAATGATGGGGGTTGTCCCTCCGGGTTCGAGGGTTGGGGGTGTTGTCAATGTCTGTGGGGGGGGGGGGGGGTGGGAGACCCTCAACCTAACTTTGAGATCTGCAGATGCTTCAAAAATGGTACCCCAATCTCTGAGGAGCCAGTCTTACTGCTATCTTTAGTTCCCCACTGCAGAGAAAATTATGGGTCGAGAGATCGGGACGCCTTTGCGCTGTGTCGAGGAGCTCCGGTCAGTGGAGCACCTCAGCGCAGAGAACTGGGCTCAGTACGGCCTCGTCAGGGAGTTCCCCACTGAGGCCCCTGATCTACCTGGATGGGGGTTAGATGTTGGGTGTTTCTCGCCACTCGGACACTATTGGACTCTGTCCCCATTTGGGTAGATCTTGCCCATAGTAATTTTTTGGGAGAGTTTCACCAGTTGTGTTTTTTTTGAGGGGTGTAAATTCTGCCTCTCGGCGTTCGATTTTATCTTTTGTGCTTGCAAACCCAGCAGTTCTATTAAGACATCCATCGGAGGCCTGTGTGTATGAAAGGCAAACTGTCTGGTTGTGACAGGATCAGGTATGGTATGAAGAAACTCATTCGAAAATGAAATGAAATGAAAATCGCTGATTGTCACGAGTAGGCTTCAAATGAAGTTACTGTGAAAAGCCCCTAGTCGCCACATTCCGGCGCCTGTTCGGGGAGGCTGGTACGGGAATTGAACCGTACTGCTGGCCCGCCTTGGTCTGCTTTAAAAGCCAGCGATTTAGCCCTGTGCTAAACCAGGCCCAATTTCTGAAGAGGCTGTTAAAGAGGGGGCAGCTACTCTGAGAACAAAGCATGTGGCTTTTGTCTATTTGACCACGGTCTAAATATAGTTCCTCCGTCCACTGTTAATGGCACAGCACTGGAAGTAGTGAAGCCACCAGACAGAACATGACATTAATCGGAGGCTGATCACTTAGTAAGCTAGAGATTTGTGGCTGGAAGCACGCAGGTTAGGATGGGTCTCGGAACACCAGGCAATGTTAATCACCAGCACAGAATGATTCACTCGGTCGTAAATCAATAAACTCTCTTCGCTTTTCACTTGCTATTCTGTCCATCATTTATTCTCAAGGTAAATGTGCACTTTTAGCTGCTCTCTGTCCCTCTGGTCACAAAACTGGGCTCCACAATGCGTAAGACACTCTATGGGTGTCCTTCTGGTATCCATAGTCCATGGCGAATACCAACTTGATGAAGGCATTAGGCATTAGGTAGCATTAGGAGCGTGCACTGGAACTCTATGAATTAGGTAGATCAGGATGTCAGGCACTGATCTGAGTGCCACCATTTTGGGTCATACTGTTCCTCTTAACCTCACAGAGCTGAATATACGTTGAGAAACAGGAAGGGGTGGAGCATGGTGGGGGAGGGGTGGAGACAACTGTTTCACATATCGCTGTCGCGTTGGGTGTTCCGATGCACAAATGATCCAACACGGCTGTAGATTGTACAACTCTGTTTTATTGTCTTAACAACGACAACTACTAACTACTGGCTTGGGTACGTGCTTCACCAGCTAACCTGTGGACCCAGCCCTATCACTATCTTAGTGAGGCACTCAGCACATGGTTTATGTCTGAGTGGCACGCTGTGAGCTCTGTGCTCTGAGCTATCTCCTGATAGAATGAGCGGGAACTGTGGTGTTCCCTGTTTTATAGTGCGTGTGCTCTCACTGGTGATTGGCTGCGATGTTATATGTGTGCTGGTTGGTCCAACTACCTGTCCATCAGTGTGTGTGTGATTGCACCATGATATGCTGATGTGGATATCATGACAATCGCCAAATCGTAGACCCCCAGGGCCATGATTCTCCATCATTTCTAAAAGAACAGGAGTGAATCTTTTAGCGCTGCCCTGAGAGGAAGCATTTCCTCAGCCTTTTTTCTGAATATTAGCTGCCCGAAATCAATTACTCTGATTCACAAATCACTACAAGTAGCAATAGAGGCTAACAAGGCCATAAAAACTGTGAACAAAACACTGGGGTTAGTTTCTAGAGGAACAGAGTTGAAAAGCGGAGGAGTTATGTTCGACCTGTAGGAAACCTTGGTTAGACCACAATTCGAGGACAGCACACAGTCCTGTTCTCGTTGCAATAAGAATATGGAGGCACTGGAGAAGATGGTAAAATGATATGAAATGACGAATTGAAAACTGAGAGGATACACTTACAGGAAAGTCCGAACAGGTTGGGTCTCTTTTCTTGGGAAAATAGGAAACTGACGGATGAAGAGGTCTTTAAAATTATGAAGGGGTTTGATCGGGTAGATGTGGAGAACCATGTTTTTGCTTGTACAATAGTTGCTGATAAATCCAATAGGTAATGCAGAGAACGCTTGCTTACTCAGTGGCTAGATGGGGAACTCCTTGGAATAGCTAACGCAGATAGCATAGATTTGAGGGAACGTTAGATTAGTCCATGAGGGGCAATAAATAGGTTATGTTGATAGGGTTGTATTAAGTATATGGGAGGATGATTGAATAGGGCATTGGCAGCATCATAGACCAGTCGGGTTGAATGGCCTATTTCTGTGCTGTGTTGTGTAGTAATCATCAATCTAGGCAACAGCTTCTGCAGCGAGTAAATGGAGCTCTCTGAGCCCTCTGCTGAATTTTGTCAGGGGGCAGTCTTCAATGATATGAGTCATTGATTGGGGGGCACCAGAGCAGCAGCCCGGGTTCCCTGCAAGGCCCCACTTGTGCCAAAATGCTGCACAAAGGCCTTGGACCTGTGCTGAAACGGTTGAGGAGTGCCCAGTGTTGTTATGGCAGGTTGAACCTGGGTGGGTGAGTGGCTGGTGGGATCTGTGATGAGGAAGTGCTTTTTAATGGTGGTGTGTTGGTTCCATTCCAGCTGCTATTGGGCCTCTGCTGTTATTCCCTGGCATGGTGCTCTTAGCCATACAGGCTGGCATTTTGGGAGGCGAACAGCAGGTGGATTGGGAAGGTCCTTATGGAGCAGCAGACTTGGCTTGATGTAAACCTCCTCCAAGAGCTTTCTTGTTGCAATCTCCCATCTTATGTGAGGGGGTGGGATGTTGCTTAGGACTGGGAGCCAGGAGAGTTGAGATGAGAGGGCCAGTTTAGCTCAGTGGGCTAGACAGCTGGTTTGTAATGCAGAACAAGGCCAGCAGCGCGGGTTCAATTCCCGTACCGGCTTACCCGAACAGGCGCTGGAATGTGGCGACCAGGGGCTTTTCACAGTAACTTCATACTCGTGACAATAAAAGATTATTATGATTGGAGGGTGCCCGAGATAGTGTGCACTGTTATGTTGAGCTGGGTATCTACAAGACCGGTGTGGGATGAGTTGTACTATCCTGCTGCACAATTCTCTGGCTGTAGATGAGTAGACGATGGCAAGAGCTGATGTCCTTAAGGTTTGAGCATCTGCCCCCCACGAAGAGTCAGTAGGTTTGCTGAGGCAGTTGTTTCGCATTTTGAACTTTGCTGCTGTCTTTTTCCACGTCAGTACCCGGTCAAGGGTAACACCAAGATGAAGAGGGTGATGTTCCTGATTCTGTCTCTTGCCATTCAAGAACATCTTGAGTTGCCTTATGGCATTGGTATTGTGGAGGTGGAATATACTTGAGGAATCCTGTGTAATTTGTTTCACACCGCAGTTTGTTGAAGCTGCCACAGGGTATCATGATGTTCTTATGTTGCGTAGATGTGTGGAGATGGGGGAGAAGATGTGAGCCCTCTCTGGCTTGGCCTGGCTTCCTAGAGCTGACAGGTAGAGATTAACATTCAACCGACCTTTGCCTTGAATTAGCGAGCAGCGTACACAAAGCCTAGAGAGCTTACTATTTCTAGTGTTACCTGTCTGTGATTATCATGAGTGACTGTTATTATGGGATAAATCATTGCTATGTTAACACTGACACCACATTATGTTGTGTAATGCACACTGTGCATTACCTTCTGGCAGTACAGCCGTCAGCGCAACAACCACTTCAGTGAAATATTTCAAATAGCAGTACACCTCGTTGGTTTCATAGCCCTGAATGGAAGCACAATCCAAAATTCTGAAAAGGACGCCATCAATTCCTTTGAATTCTCATGTCTACGCATCCTCACTGTGGGATGTGCCCATCTCCTGCAGCTCATAAGGGTTTTCTGAGACGCTTATTCTAGGAAGACTCCTGGAGTTCAGGCCTGAGAGCGACCTGCCTCACACCACAACCATTCCACATCTACCAGAGCTGTCGGGCCCAGCTGACTTTCTATCATGAGGGTGGGCAATAGTCCAGGGGAATTGTGAAGGTCCAGAATATTGTTATGATGAGAAATGGTATCATGTGCCAGTCCCATTGCACATATGCTCTGCTGACTGGGCTTCAGCTGTTATGATGGCCCGTAGAGAGCAAATTCTAGGACATCTGTGATCTGACTGAAGCCCTGATGCGTTTTCTTCCCCTTCCTGCCCATGTTGGAGAAGGCGGTTGAGTTTTAAAAGGTCCTTTCAAGCCTTTGTATCTCCCGCCAGCTTGGTTGTGCGCTGCCCATCTAGTTAGCTCCTCCCAAGACCTTGTTAGCGACTCCACCAGATCCTGCTTCTTTAGCCGGATATCTCCGGCCGTTGGGATTCTCTGTTTCCACCGACAGTGCACCCCCACCCACAGGTTTCCCTGTAGCATGGGGTGGCTTCAATGGGAAATCCCATTGACAAGCGGCGTGAGTGGAGAATCCCGCTACCAGAGAAAGGCAGGCCGTCGAGAAACGCACAGGTGGTTGACAGGAAAATCCAGCCCTTAGAAGCTAGAATAGAACCCTAAAATTCTATAGCACAGCAGCATGACCAAAACACCTGATCAAAGGGGGAAAAAGAAACATGGGAATAAATTAGCCAGGAATATCAAAAATGGACTGTAAGAACTTTTACCAGTAAAGAGAAAGGAGGAGAGTAGCTAAAGTGAACATTGATCCCTCAGAGGCAGACGCAGGAGAAATTATCATAGGGAATAATTAACAGAGACTTTGAACAAAAGTCATGTCTTCACAGTAGTAGTCACAAATTATATGCTAAAAATAAAGGGTAACCAAGGGGCTCATAAGAGTGAAGAACTTAAAATAATTAATATCAGAGTAACTTAAGGGACTAAAAGCTGACCAACTCTATATTCTAGAGTTCTAAAAAAGCTGGTTGTGGAGATAATGGACGTACTGGTTATGATGTTCTAAAATTCCCGAGATTCTAGAACTGTCTTAACAGTTTGAAGATCAGCAAATGTGACACCGCCATACAAAACAGGGACTCATAGGCCAGTTAGCTGGGAAAATGCTGGAATCTATAATTAAGGAAGCCTTAACTGCACACTTAGAAAGTCATAGTCTGGTCAGACAGAGTCAACGTGTCTTTACAAATGGGAAATAGTGTTTAACAAAATGATTATAGTTCTTCTAAAGATGTAAGTAGTGGGGTGGATGAAGGGGAGCCAGTAACTGCGGTATAGCTGGATTTCTGAAATGCATTTGATAAGGTTACACATAAAAGGTTAATTCACGACAGAAAGGTTCATGAAGTTGGATGTAATAGAATAGTGTGGATGGAGGATTGGTTAACACTCAGCAAGCAAAGAGTCAGGATAAACAGGGCATTTTCAAGTCAGCAGGCTGTAACTAATGGAGTGCCACAAAGATCAGTGCTGGGGCCTCAACCATTTCCAATCTATATTAGAGGACAAGAGTAATGTTTCTAGGTTTGCTGATGATACAAAGCTGGGTGGGAATGCAAGCTGTGAGGTGGGCACAAAGAAGCTTCAAAGGGATACGACAAGTTAGGTAAGTGGGCAACAAGGTGGCAGATACATTGCCAATGTATTTCTACAATTTTTGGTGAACCCACATCTGGAGTACTATGCACAGGTTTGGTTTCCACATCTAAGGAAGGATATATTTTCCGCAGAGGTAACCCTTGGTTACCCTTTATTTCATTGGAACAGAGGAGCAGGCGTCTGCCATTCGGCCCTTCAAGCCTGTTCTGCCATTCAATTAGATCAAAGCTGCATGATAGCATAGTGGTTAGCACTGTGGCTCCACAGTGCCAGGGTCCCAGGTTCGAGTCCCTGCTGTCTGTGTGGAATCTGCACGTTCTCCCCGTGAGTTTCCTCTGGGTGCTCCGGTTTCCTCCCACAGTCGAAAGACGTGCAGGTTAGGTGGATTGGCCATGTTAAATTGCCCTTAGTGTCCAAAAAGGTTAGGAGGAGTTATTGGGTTAGGGGGATCGGGTGGAAGTGAGGGCTTAAGTGGATCGGTGCAGACTCGATGGGCCGAATGGCCTCCTGCTGCACTGTATATTCTATGTTTCTGTTTCTGTTTATCTCAACACCATATTTTCAAATTAGTCTGTAATGTATAGAAATCTATCGATCTCGGTCTGGAACAAATGACCCAGCATCCACAGCCCTCTGCGGAAATGAACACCAAAGATTCACCACCCCTCAAGTGAAAGGAATCCTCCTCCTCTCAGTCCTAAATGGTCTGTCCCAGGCTCTGAGACTGTGTCCACTGGTTCTAGACCACCACCACCCCCCCACCCCCACACCCCCTCCACCCAGGGGAAACATCTCAGCTACATCTATCCTGTCAAGCCCTGTTAAGAATTTTGTAAGTTTCAATGAGATCACCTTTCGTTCTTCTAAAGTCCCGAGAATGCAGACCCAGATTCCTCTAACTCTCCTCATTGGATAATCCTGCTATCGCAGGAATCAACCTGGCAAACTTTTGTTTAGCTCCCTCTATGGTAAATGTATCCTTCCTTATGTAAGGAGAGCAAAACTCTGCACAATATTCTAGGTGCAGCCTCACCAAGGCTCTATACAACTGCAGCAAGACATAATAACTCCTGCACTGAAACCCTCTTGCACTAAAGGCTAACATACCAAATGCCTTCCTAACTGCTTGCCGCACCGGCCTGTTAGCTTTCAGTGACTCATGCACAACACTTCGGACACCAACACTTTCCAACCTCTAACCATTTAAGAAATAGTCTGCATTTCTGTATTTCCTACCAAAGTGGATAACTGACCTCATTAACACCTGTATGCTTCACCCGATGCCGGTGCTTATGTAGTTACATTGTATATGTTGTGTTGCCCCATTATGTATTTTCTTTTATTCCCTTTTCTTCCCATGTACTTAATGATTTGTTGAGCTGTTCGCAGAAAAATACTTTTCACTGTTCCTCGGTACACGTGACAATAAACAAATCCAATCCAACTTCACATTTCTCCACATTATATTCTATCTGCAATATTCTTGCCCACTCTGTCATGAGAATGTCGCTTTAAGAAATGTTTGGCTGCTCATGTTACTGCAGTGATGTCAGAGTGTGGGTGGAGCTGAACTCTGGCTCTGCTTTTTAGTTTCACATTGAGAAAAGCTTGGGTGTGTCTGTGTATTTTTTGGTTTTGTTTTCAGTGTAGGGGCTGAAGCCAGACAGAGCAGGTGTACTGTTGTTCTCTCTGCCATGAAAAGACTATCTCTTGATCATTTGGTGAATTCAGAATTATAATTGTTTTCAGTAGTGAATTTAAACCTGATGTGCTTCTGTTAAAAGGTGTTTCTTTTGTCTTCTGGATGTTGTTTGGGAAGTTATTAAGGATTACTTAGTGTTGGATTCTTTGGAGGTTGTATTTGAATTAATGGTTGCAAAGATGTTCACTGTATGTTTTAAAAAGGTTAACTTGAGTTCATAGAATAAACATTGTTTTGCTTTGAAAAATATGTTCCATTTCTGCTGTACCACACCTGTAGAGTGGGCTGTGTGCCCCCCATACCACAATCTATTAAACGTTGTGGGTCAGGTGAACTCCATCATACACGTTGGGATTCTCTAAACCCCTGCCCATAACAAATTGGGGGCTCGTCCGGGATAAAAGTCTATTGGCTTAGTGAACTTAAAGATAGTGAGGGGTGAGAATATTGTGGTTGCTTTTCAGGTGTGGTATTCTAGTTTAAGTAGGGAGTGTGTTGTGGATAGTGGTTCTTTCAGAGGCTCAGAGGTTTTTGGGGGTGGAGACGGTCACACGCAGTACCTTACGGACAGAGACTAAAAGCAGACTGTTAGATTTGGCAAAAACATTGCAGTTAACATTACCTGACAAAATGCGAAAAGGTGAGCTAATTATGGTGGTGGCTAAGCATTTAAAGCTGCCTGAGATACAGTCTGACTCATTGGAAATGGCAAAAATTCAGTTACAACTTAAACTAATGGAACATGAGAAAGAATTAAAGCAGTTTGAATAGGAAAGAGAGAGAGAGAGAGAAAGGAAAAGGAAAAGGAGAGAGAAGAAAAGGAGAAAAGAAAGAATAGCCCAAGCAGAACAGAAAGAAAGAGAAAGGGAGATACAGATCAGGCAAAAAGATAAAGAAAGAGAGTTTGAACTTCAGAAAATGGCCATGAAACATGACAGTCAGTTAAAATTGGCAGATGTAAAGGGAAATGTACAGTTGGATGATAGTGATGTGGATAGTGAGAAAGAGCGTCATAGTCGAAGGAAAGGTGGGGATCTATTTAAATATGTCCAAGCATTGCCAAGGTTTGATGAGAAGGAGGTGGAAGCCTTTTACATTTCATTTGAGAAGGTAGCTAAACAAATGAAATGGCCACAGTATTACTGATTCAAACAAAGCTGGTAGATAGAGCTAGTGAAGCGTTTGCATCACTACCAGAGGAGGTATCTGGGACGTATGAGGAGGTGAAGAAATCCATCTTAGGTGCATATGAACTAGTGCCTGAAGCCTACAGACAAAGGTTCTAAATTTAAGGAAAGAATTTGGTCAAACACACATGGAGTTTGAAAGGATCAAACAGAGTAATTTTGATAGGTGGATAAGGGCTTTGAAAATAGACAAAACATATGAAGCTCTCAGGGAAATTATACTTTTGGAGGAGTTTAAAAATTCAATTCCTGATGTAGTGAGAACTCATGTGGAAGAGCAGAGGATTAAAACTGCGAGATTAGCAGCAGAAATGACAGATGATTATGAATTAGTTCATAAATCAAAGCTTGGTTTCCGACATCAGTTTCAGCCTGTGAGGGATAGAAACTGGGGACATGAGAAATACTCAAGTGGTAAAGGTAAAGGTGATCTGATGGAAGATAATAAGGAGAGTGTATCTCAGATTAAAAAGGAAATCCAGGAGGTGTAAAAGAAAAAATGTGAAAATATGTCATTTGAAACATGGAAGTCTGGCAATACCTGACCTAAGAGTACATGAGAGAATGTAGGGAAAAATCCCACAAAGGGTTTATAGCAACTGCAAAAGGAGGTTTTGAAATGCAGATAGCTTTTATCAAACAGGCGTTAAGAAAACAGCTTGTGACTATTCAAGCTGTAAAACTAATGTATGTCTTTTAAGTCACAACAGATTGAACTTTTAGTTAGATGTAAAAAAGCAATATTTCGCACCTTCTTTGAAGTTAATTATTTTAGTAAGCAGCTAGAAAAGAATGGCAAGAAATTTCAGTTGAATTGGGTGACAAATGTTTAGGTGTGAAATTCTGCTGACACCAGGTGAATATGGGAAGCTGGAGACAACGTGTCCACGGGAACATAGTTTAGACCCAAATTGGAGTCAGAGTTCTGAGCTGGGGGACTATTTGATAATAAAGCAACTTGAGAAATCACAGAAACCAGATGTAACAGCCCTCTGGATCAAAGCACTTTTGAACATCACAAAGGAAACAATGTAATCAGAGTTCGACGAGCTGAAGTCATGCTCAATATGAATATATAGTTGTGTTAGAAATAATTCAGATTTCAGGTACCTTGTACAATCAAGAGTAAAATAAAGTTACTTTACGATAATGGCATATAAACTTAATAACTGCTAGAAGGGGAATCTAAACCCTGAAAAAGGGGACAGCCAGCAGAGTCAGCTCTCATAGTTCGGTCATGGGAAGAATAGAACATAGCAACCGAGCAGAACAGCAAATCCATCTGAGGAAGACCAAAAGCTAAAGAAGAGAGATTGTCAAGGTGGACCTGAAGGTCTTTTCAACCAACCAGGAGAATCCAGAAGCAAGATCTTTTTACTTTTCTGTAACGACAGTGATTGTATCTTTTAAAAGAAAAAATATAATAATAAAATAACTTAAAGTTTTAACCTGAAACAGTGGTTATTACAAAGTCTACTTTACTTACTTAGCAATGCCGGGACCCAGGATCGATGCAACTAAGTGGTAGGTAGATAAAATTCTTCTATGAAGATCTGGGTTATACCGGGGGATAACTTGAAAATATAGTTTGACCCAAAAAGCACCCACCTAAGTCGGCATAGGAGTCAGGGAGTGAGAATCCCTGTTCATCATTTAGAATGTCTTATTGACCCTTTTTGGTACAGGGGCAATTCTAAGAATGGTGGTGAGTTTTTTACTTGAGAGGGTGGAAAAGAAATGAAAAGTTTCAAATGTTTTCACTGTAATAAACTAGGCCATGTAAAGTCACAGTGTTGGTGGTTGAAGAAAAACACTGGGAAGTTTGAGGTGGTAAAACAGGATAAGACAGTGGGGTTTGTTGAAGTGGTAAAGGAAAGCCCAAATGAAGTGAAGCAGGTGCAAAAGATTGTGCAGCCTGATCAAGAGGTGATTGATAAGAAGGTGCCAGATGTCTTTAAAGAATGTACTTGTGTGGGTAAAGTTTACTCATGTGTAGCAGGAGGAGCAGGTAAAGAAGTCACAATTTTAAGAGATACAGGAGCTAGTCAATCTTTAATGGTAAGAGATGAGGAGTTATGTAATTTGGGAAGAATATTGCCAGAAAAGGTGGTAATATGTGGAATTCAGGGTGAGAGGAGTAGTATTCCATTATATAAGGTAAGGTTGGAAAGTCCAGTGAAGAGTGGTGATGTGGTAGTTGGAGTAATAGAGAAACTATCTTGTCCAGGAATACAGTTTATCTTGGGTAATGATATAGCTGGATCGCAGGTGGGAGTGATGCCTACTGGGGTTGATAAGCCAGTGGAAAATCAGACAACTGAAGTGATAAAGGGCGAATATCCTGGGATTTTTCCGGATTGTGTAGTAACAAGGTCGCAAAGTCACAGGTTAAGACAAGAGGAGAAATCAAAGAGTGAAGATGAAGTTGAAGTGCAATTATCAGAAACGATTTTTGATCAGATGGTTGAAAAAGAACAAGAACAGGTGGAGGATGAGGCAGATATTTTTAGTTCAGGAAAATTGGCGGAGTTACAACAAAAAGATGTAGAAATAAAACGGATGTATAAGAAAGCATACACGGAAGAGGAATCTGCGTGTATACCAGAGTGTTATTACCGTAAAAGTGATGTCTTGATGAGAAAATGGAGACCTTTACAAATGCAGGCGGATGAAAAGTGGGCAGAAGTTCATCAAGTAGTATTGCCGGTAGGGTATAGAAAGGAGGTGTTGAGAGTTGCACATGAGGTACCGGTGGGAGGTCATTCGGGAATAAGGAAAACTCAAGCTAAAATCCAGAAACATTTTTATTGGCCTGGACTACATAAAGATGTAGTTAAATTTTGTCAATCATGTCACACATGTCAAGTGATAGGGAAACCTCAAGCAGTGATAAAACCAGTGCCCTTAATACCCATTCCAGCATTTGAGGAACCTTTTACAAGGGTCCTAATTGATTGCGTAGGACCGCTTCCTAAAACGTAAAGTGGGAATCAATATCTTCTGACTATAATGTGTCTACTAGGTTTCCAGAGGCCATTCCAATACGTAATATTACAGCTAAAAAGATTGTGGAGGAGTTACTTCAATTCTTTACTAGATATGGACTACCTACAGAAATACAATTGGATCAAGGATCAAATATTACCTCAAGGTTATTCAAAGAAGTTATGGATAGCTTAGGAATAAAACAATTTAAATCAACTGCGTACCATCCAGAATCGCAGGGAGTGTTAAAATGGTGGCATCAGACATTAAAGGCAATGTTGAGGGCGCATTGTCAAGGTTATCTAGAGGATTGGGATAAAGGAATTCCATTCATACTGTTTGCAATTAGGGATGCACCTAATGAGTCAACCAAATTCAGTCCTTTTGAACTAATTTTTGGTCATGAGGTAAGAGGATCACTTAAATTGATTAAGGAAAAATTGGTGAGTGAGAAATCGGAAATTACGTGATTGGATTACGTGTCAAATTTTAGGGAACAATTAAATAGAGCAGGTGAATTGGCTAGACAACATTTAAAAGTTGCACAAAATGTGATGAAACGGGTAGCGGACAAGAAATCCAAAGTTCGTAGTTTTGCCAGTGGAGGTAAAGTTTTAGTGTTGTTACCAGTGGTAGGTGAACCTTTAAAAGCAAAGTTTTGTGGACCTTATCAGATTGAAAGGAAATTAAGTGAGGTGAATTTTGTGGTGAAAACATCCGATAGAAGGAAAACTCACCGAGTGTGTCATGTGAATTTGCTTAAAAGGTACTTTGAAAGGGAAGGAGAGAAAAAGAAGGAGGTTTTCATGATTCTAACTCAAAGTGACAAACCAAATCCAGATTACTGTGAATTTGACATAGCTCAAATTGAATTGGAAAATGAGGATGTTCTTAAAAATTGGGATAAATTGTTGAGTTACCTTCCAGAGGAAAAACAAACTGACCTGAAAGAGTCATTGATGACACATAGGCAAGTTTGTGGAGATAAATTGGGAAGTACTTAAATGGCTGTACATGTTGTAGATGTGGGAAAGGCTGATCCAATCAAACAACATCCATGTAGACTTAACCCTTTAAAATTGGCACAGGGTAACAAAGAGATTGAGAGTATGCGTAAAAATGGCATAATTGAAGTGGGTTGCAGCCAATGGAGTTCACCCATAGTGATGGTACCTAAACCAGACGGTACCCAACGGTTGTGTGTGGACTATAGAAAGGTTAATGCAGTTACAAGAATGGATTCTTATCCTATCCCACGTTTGGAGGATTGCATTGAGAAAGTGGGACAATCAGCTTTTATTTCCAAACTGGATTTACTTAAAGGTTACTGGCAGGTACCTTTATCCGAAAGGGCAAAGGAGATTTCAGCTTATGTGACTCCAAATGGTATATACCAATTCAACGTTGTGCCATTTGTCATGAAAACTCCCTCGCCACATTTCAACGGTTAACTAACAAAGTTGTTTCAGGATTACCCAGTTGTGCGATATACATTGACGATCTGATAATTTTCAGCCAGACATGGAAAGAACATTTTAAACATCTGATGGTGTTATTCGATCGACTTCAGGAGGCGGGTTTGGTGATAAACCTAGCCAAAAGTGAATTTGAAAAAGCCCAAGTCACTTTCCTTCGCCATACAATCGGACAGGGTCGAATGGTCACACGGGATGTGAAAACAAAAGTTGTTGAGGAGTTTCCGATACCCTCAAGACGAAGGGAAATAATGCGATTTCTTGACATGAATGAATTTGATCGAACATTTGTGCAGATGCTTTGGAGCGTGATTGCTCCACTGATGGAGTTGCTGAAGAAATTTTCAGTGGACAGCGGACTTTCAACAGGCATTTGACTGCCTGAAAGCTATGATAACCAATGCTCCTGTGTTGGAGAATTACAAGGGACTCTGATCAGATTGAACTAATGTATCTGACTTTAAAGAGACATGCCGAGGCGTAGAGAAATGGATGGATCGGCCAGAGACCTTCTTGTCCAAAGAGACTGTCAATCGAGAAGGATTCAGTTGGAGGAAGAAGAAAAAAAATGGACTATATTATTATACCTGTTTGCGTGTGTTGTTTCTTGAAACGAATATTTACGGTGTGCATTTCTTAAAGGACAGTGAAAAGGTGAAAAATGAAACCATCTTGAAGTTGATGGTTTATTAATTTTTTCTTGGGGGGGAGGTGTCATGAGAATGTCGCTTTGAGAAATGTTTGGCTGCTCATGTTACTGCAGGATGTCAGAGTGTGGGTGGAGCTGAGCTCTGGCTCTGCTTTTTAGTTTCACATTGAGAAAAGCTTGGGTGTGTCTGTGTTTTTTTTTTGGTTTTGTTTTCAGTGTTGGAGCTGAAGTCAAACAAAGCAGGTACTGTTGTTCTCTCTGCCATGAAAAGACTATCTCTTGATCATTTGGTGAATTCAGAATTATAACTGTTTTCAGTAGTAAATTTAAACCTGATGTGCTTCTGTTAAAAGGTGTTTCTTATGTCTTCTGGATGTTGTTTGGGAAGTTATTAAGGATTACTTAGTGTTGTATTCTTTGGGGTTGTATTTGAATTAATGGTTGCTAAGATGTTCACTGTATGTTTTAAAAAGGTTAATTTGAGTTTATAGAATAAACATTGTTTTGCTTTAAAAAATACTTTTCCATTTCTGCTGTACCAGTGGGCTGTGTGCTCCCCATACCACAATCTATTAAAAGTTGGGGTCATGTGAACTCCATGATACACTTTGGGGTTCTCAAAACCCTGGGCCATAACAACTCACTCAGCTGGTGTAAATCCCCTTTTTGCATCCTCCACACAACTCCCACTACCACCAAGTTCTGGGTCATCAGCAAACTTGGAAACATTACATTTGGTTCCCACATCCAAATTATTGAAATAGATGGTTAACGGCTGGGAACCAAGCACTGATCCTTGTGGTACCCCACTAATCAAAATCTGCCAAACTGAGAATGACTCATTCATTTCTACTCTCTGTTTTCTGACCATTAACCAATTTCCAATCCATGCCAGTATATTACCCTCAAGCCCACGTGCTCTAAATTTGTTTGCTGACCTTTCATGTGGGACCAGTTTTCTGAAAATCCAAATATACCACATCCACTGGTTCGCCCGTCTCTATTCTGCCAGTTACATCTTCAGAAAAATCCAACAGGTGTATCAAACATGATTTCCCTTCCATAAATCCATGTTGGCTCTTCCCAATCGTACCAGATTATTACCAGATCCTAGCCGGAATTCTCTCGGCTGTTCGGATTCTCTGTTCCCGCCAGCAGCGCACCCTCGCCTGCGGGTTTCCTAGCGGAATGGGGTGTCTTCAATGGGAAATCCCATTGACAAGAGGCGGGAGTAGAGAACGGCACGCCACCTAGAAGCACAAGGCTGGGGGACCAGAGAATCCAGCCCTCGATGTAACAGATTGGCTAGATCCTAGGTCCCTGGGGTGAAAGGTTTGTCTTAGGATGTGAGGCTGGATTAATTAGGCCTTAATGCTCTGGAGTTTCGAAGAATGAGAGGTGATTTCACGCACACATACAAGATTGTGAAGGGGTTTAATAGGATAAAGACCATCAGGTGGATTTTCCTGGTTGGGGAATCTGGAATACGAGGGGCGCGGCCTCAGATTCAGAGACCGATCATTTCGGACTGAGACGAGGAGAAATTTCTTCAACCATAGAATTGCGAATCTTTGGAATGATCTACCTCACAGTGTTGTGGATTCCCTTTTGTTGACTATTTCCAAAGCTGAGATAGAAGGACTTTGGATCTCACGGGAATCAAAGGGTATGTGGAGCAGACAGGAAAGCGGAGCTGAAGATCGTGCTCGTATTGAAATGGCGGCGCAGGCTCAAGGGGTCGTGTGGGCCACTCTGGCTCCTATTTCCGTTGTTCCTATACTTTCAAGAGGCCATTCAGCCCATTGTATGAATCCACTCGTACAGTACCATGGAACTCGCAATAGTATTTAAATCACCGGTGATGCTTAATTCTGTGCTGTTTCAAGGCAGGCAAGAATAAGTGATAGTGCATTACCTTCCGTATTCTCTTCAGTATGCCTGATTGGAATGGCTGATTAATTTGATCAACATTTTAAATTGGGGAGAGGTTTAGAGTATAGTTCTGAATGTTTGTCAAGATCAGTCACAGCACTTGCACCTCCAGATTGTCAGGGTGTAAGTGCATAGCTGAATAGTTCAGTGAAGAAAAAGGAAATATGGCAACATATCCTGTTGTGCTAGGCCTCAAACCTGCCACCTCTAATGCTGACGACTCTGTGTTTCCTAATGCTGTCAATGACCACAATTCCACTACTCTCTTTAACAGTCTTCATCCCGTCAAATTGCGCTGACACACAATTTTGTATGCACCATTAGTCGGCCCTGTCCAATCCCGCAGCTACATTTTTGCTCGCCAGCAGACTAAGGATAGATTCTCATTTGAGTCTGTGTCGAATCTGCCAACGCCCAGACTGGTGGTAACTAGTGAGAGTGCCTGGGCTAGTGAATGACGTGTTGTTAATAGATGAACTTTCTCCCCTGTGCTATACTTAGATTGCAGTGCAGTCGGGATGTATTGCTGTGGTATACTTAGACTCTACAAATCAGAAGTAGAGACTTTGATGGATGCTGAAGGACACTGTTGCTTTTCAAAAATTTTAGTAACAGGTTAATCAATCATTACCCATGAATAAAATATTGTCCTTATTCTGTCACCACAGCCTGGATTTTAAGTGTTAGTTAGTGAAGTGATTTCCCCAGCAGACAACCACCGCCTGACTCCCTGCCTGGCGTCCCATCTCAAGGTTCGTGGTGCGAATCGGTTCTGGAGACGTTTAGCGGTGGCCTCAGGTTTGTGAAGGAGAGCCGTGCGGGGCAAGGGAGACCTATGCAGAAGTGCTCCTCTGGGCCCTACAAAGGACAGAAAAAAGCACTTGGAGTGGAAATTTCCACCTACCCCCCCCCCCCCCCCCCCCCCCCCCCCACCCCGCCCCCGCCTTCCCCGCTTCCTGGAGTCTCCTGTATTGCTTTCGAGGAGGATATTGTCTGCTTTTGGCTGTCAGCAGGACCTTCCTGACCCATTGCTGTCAATAGGATTCCCGTGAATCGCACCCTCTGCCGCTGGGGAATCTGTGGCTGGGGGAGGGGGGGGGTCGCCATCGACGGGAGCGGAAGATCCCACCGGCGCAAAGGGCCGCAAAATCCCTTTTTTTCAACCCCCCTGCTGAGGCTGAACCTCGTTTGTCCCGAGTTAGCCGCAGTGAATTTGTTGTTCAGGTCTGAGTTCTAATTGTAGCCAGGTCACAGTGACAAGCCTTAGGGCAAACCAACAGAGAGGTTTTTGTGAGGCATCGGGCCCCTTCTTCGCAAATGCAAAGGGCCCAATGTCTATTTTAGCAGAGCACATGGATGCATGCTGGAGGGAATTTCGATCCCGTTTGCCGAGGGCGGGAAAACTGGAGGGGGTGGAAATTACAGTGGGAGTCACAAAATGGCATCTGTATTGGCAGGATCTCCTGATAATATAGACCCTGCCCCCTGCAGCACGGTGGCACAGTGGTTAGCTCTGCTGCCCCACAGCACCAGGGACCTGGGTTCAATTCCGGCCTCGGGTGACGGTCTGTGTGGAGTTAGCACGTTCTCCCCCGTGTCTGCATGGGTTTCCTCAGGGTGCTCCGGGTTCCTCCCACAGTCCAAAGATATATGGTTAGGTGGGTTGGCCATGGTAAATAACCCCTTAGTGTCCAAAGATGTACAGGTTAGGTGGGGATAGAGCGGGGGAGTGGGCCTGGGTGGGCTGCTCTTTCAGAGGGTTGGTGCAGACTCGATGGGCCGAATGGTCTCCTTATGCACTGTAAGAATTATATGGCTCTATAATAGGGTCCCACCATGAGAAATCAGGGGCATGCCAGGGGGGCTTCTGTTTGGGAGGTTCAGGGTGTGAGGAGGGTCTCCAGTGTGAGGGTGTCCCGTGTCCTTGAGGGATCCATTTTTTATTTTTATTTTTTGCGGATCAGGGCACCCTTTAAAAATGGCGCCTTGACCTGTCGAGGCCGTGGTTGCTGGTAGGACGTGCTTATTCAGAGCCCGCCCTGCCAGCGTGATGCCATGGGATGCGTCTCCAGAATTTGTTTTGACTATGTGCCAAAAACTATGGTGGGAAAAGCCGACAGTGCAGCTCGAGGGCTCCACACTGCTTTTCCCACCTTAGTTGACACATAGTCAAAGTAAGAGAAAATCCTGCCCACTACTTTTTCCATCACCAATGTAACGAATCAAGCGCTTCTGACCAGATTTGTGTGCACGACCTCCATGCTTTCTTGGTCATTTAGTAGGGCTGGTTAGGATCCAAAACGTAGGTACTGTGCGCCAAATTTATAGAGCCCGGTTTCCATTGACCGTATAATGGAATTGCTTCTGAATCAGTTCCAAAAGCAGGTTTATTTCCTTAGCTCCTCACTAGCCACGTTCAGATCCAGCAGTCAAATGTGATTTCATCAGTATTTTCGATATATTTTTTCCATACAGCTATCCTATCACAGGTATTACAAGAAAAAAAGTAGGCGAATTTCAATTGGAAGTAGAAATTTCAAATAGGCAAGTTATGCGTGATTCAGAAGTAACAAAGAATATGGATCAGACATTTAAGTTCTGTATCCTTAATTGGCATTTAGATCACAATAATATACTGGCTCCAAATGAACAAAGCTCTTGCAGAAAATACAATATATTCCGGGCAATTGAAAAACATTTATTTCCACAGATGAATTAAATTAAGCAATAATTTCAATTGGATAATGAGAATAACACGGACAAAATAGGAATTTGGCGCTGAGGATAAAACGGAATTATTCGATAATGCGAATCAAGCGATTTTGCAATAGCGGTAAATTATATAAAGCCTTGTGTTTTTTTCTGCAGGCTAAAAGGTAGATTATGCTTTGTTTCTGAAAGCTTATTTAATATTATCCAATCTCTTTTTAGTGAAGGAAAACATGGGGGTGAATTTTATGGGGGGTGCAAGGGCAGGTGGTATTGTATAACTAACTGTGCTTAGTTGTGCACTTTTTGCATAACAATAGTTATGCTCTATTTTTTATTCTTTCAAAAGATGTGGGCATGTCACATAAGGCCAGCATTTGTTGCCCACCTTATTTGCCCTTGAGCTGAGTGGAGGACTAGGCCATTGCAGAAGGCAGTTAAGAGTTAAACACATTGCTGTGGGTCTGGAGTGAGATGTGGACAAAACCAGGTAGCAATGGCAGATTCCCTTCCCCAAAGGAGATCAGTGAACCAAATGTTTTTTTTAACCACTTTAAAAATGATAGCTGTCAATGGCTACCATCATTCGCCTGAGGAAGGAGCAGTGCTCCGAAGGCTAGTGATTTGAAACAAACCTGTTGGACTTTAACCTGGTGTTGTAAGACTTCTTACTGTGCTCACCTCAGTCCAACACCGGCATCTTCACATCATGGCTACCATTATGGAGACCGGTGTTATTTTGCACCTTTGATTTAATTTGATTTTAATTTAAATTCCTCCAGATGCCATGGTGGGATTTGAACCTGCATTCTCAGAGATTTTGCCTGGGCCTCCAAATTACTTATCCAGTGACATTACCACTACAACACCAGATCCAGAATCACTACAGTGCAGAAGGAGGTCATTCAGACAATTAAGTCTGCACCGACCCTCTCAAACAGCACCCTAACTAGGCCCACGCCCCCACCCTATCCCCGTAACCCCACCTAACCTTTGGACACTAAGGGCAATTTAGCATGGCCAATCCACCTAACTTGCACATCATTGGTCTGTGGGAGGTGTTGCTCTTATTAGCCTTAGTTTTATTAGCTCTAATTCTGTCACCTTTGCTCACGAGTCGCCAGGTATCTTTCTGATACCGCCACGTGGTTCAAGCTCTAGTTATGATTAATAAGACAGCACACCGCTTAGTAAGAGTAAAATCAACGGTCATTTATTATATACAACAATAAATACTTATACGATAATCCTACTTTCTAGACTACTACCTACCACTACTGGCCAATACTTAACTTTTGGGAATGGCCCACCAGGTCAGGGAAACAAATGGCTTATCGAATTGGGTCTGGCTTGCGGGATTCAAAGGCTGATACAGGTCGATGGCTAGGAGTCTCTATCGGGTAGCGATCACTGGAGTCAAACTTACGGTTTCTGGTCGATGGTTCTTCCGAAGGTTGCGAGCAGGAGAAGAAGGGAGAGAAGGATCGATCTGAACTTGGCCCCTATCTTTATAGTTCCCGGGGGCTTCCCGCCTCTCGGGGCGGACCTTGACCCTGGTCCCAAGTGATTGGACTTGGTCCCAATCACTGGGTTCGATATGCTCCAATAATGGGGCGATTCCTTGATCGGGGGGTGGTCGTTCACCTTTCTTTGTCTCGGCCACTGCTGCCGCCGAGAGGTCTGGATTGGCTTTCAATTGCTAATTTGTTGCAATTGTTCCCGGGGATCGCCGATTAAACTGCAGATGGCTGGGTTGATGTGCTGCTAATGGCCTTGAGTATCGATCTGGGCCGACTTCCCCAGAGCCGAATACGCTGTTCTGTCTGCAGCTGTCCGTTTGTGCCCTGTTGGCTGATTTTCCCATCAGCCTTTTCAGTTAGCCATTTTACATCGGGTTTTGGCCAAATTAATCGGGAATCAGCCATTTTAGGTGACTACATTCCCTCCTTGTGATCCTAACGCGAAGCGTGAAGGATCACATACATTTTGTCCTTTCCGTTCCCTGACCGGGGGGACACCTCCTACATGGGCACTACTCTGACCCTAGCTATGCACCAAAAATTTTTTACCTAAACAATTCTAAGGGCACTATGTCAGGCAGGGGCATGCATCTACAAACAAAAAAACTTGGAACCTCTAATTTTACCTAAATACGCTATACTCACCAAACATTGCATTATCCTATCTTCCTAAAACGTACAACAACAATCATAACATTCAATGTACTCTTTCCTGGCTTGGCAGTCAAGCTCAGGATCATACATTTCTTTGTTTATGGAAGTTTTGTACATCTTATATTTACAGAAAAACGCAAGTGCATGTTCTTTATTATTGTGTTATAGGTCGCGGGGGTCGGGGGTCTGGTCATAACCGAATATAACGGATCTGATCCGATATACCGGGATTCGAGCACGGTACGCTCTCCTTCTCCACTTGCAGAGGCGCATAGTCTGCACTACACAGCAGAGTTTCGCCAACGCTAACAGTGCTTCGATCACGTAGGACAGGGAGTACCAGGTTATGAACCTGGCACACCAGGAAGATGCAGTGCTGGTGACTGGGCTCTGTGTAATGCGGGGCAGTGAAACATTAACGGCAGGGAGGTTTGGAGTAATGGGGTCCGCGTTCCCGTGCAACCAAATGTCCAATAAAAAGATTTTGATCACAATGAAAGAAGTCCCATGGCTGTCCTCTTTCTTTGTGTTCTCTGTTTTCTCCGGTCCTGGAGCTTCTGGAGTTCTGTAAAACAAGCATAGTATCTGTAACTACCTTGGTATAATATCCGGTATGTTAGTGTGTCTGTCCTTTTTGGGGCCAATTATACCCTTATAATTGGTCACTATGTGTGACTCCCTCATTTTTTTTTCAAAACAAATTTTAGGGCATGGCACACTTCCCAGTGAGTGGCCAGTGCTGATTTACCATCCAAATGTTCCCGGATGTAAATAGCATATGGCAGCAACCTAAAGGTCGCCTAAACAAAATAAAAACTTATTGAAATGAAAATGTCAAATGAGGTGCGTATGGGCCGCGACGGGTAAGATTTGGATGGAGTCCCCAGGTAGGACGGCTACCAATACCGTATCTCCCCTACCCGAGCGTGTTTGACTAACGGGGGTGTCCCCTGGCACGGCGGGTCTCACGCCGTTTCTCCACTGCCTGAGCAACCGACAAGAACGGGCAAAAATGTAGTCATTGTGGTGGGGTTGCTACAGTGATTCTATCCTTGAATCACAAGAGCAGCTACGATCGGGCATCTGATACCCGAACCAGTATCAGCTGTAAAGCTAGTTCCTCTGAACGAGCGTGTGGTCTGTTGACCAGGTATCTGCAGATAAGCTAGTTCCATTGAACAAGCGCCTGGTCTGTTGACCAGGTATCTGTGGACAAGTTGGTTCCGCTGAACAAGCGTCTGGCCGCGGTGGGTCTCTGAGGGCAAGTGCTCAGACGTTTCAGGTGAATGGGTGTGTGACAGTGAGAAACATTCTCCTGTCGGACAAACAACATAAAACAAACGTACGAACAACATAAAACATCCTGCAGGTTCCATCGGGAAGGACAACACTTCTCCCAAGTGTCTCCTTTAAATCATCATGTGGACACCTCAGTTCTCTGTTGCGAACAGGGTCGCAAAGGGGTTGGCGGATTGGGGGTCCGACTCGAGGTCGTCCCCTTCTCCCGAGTGCCAAACTCTAGAGTGAATTAATGCTGAGAGGGCTGCGTGGTGTGAGTTGGGGTTGCTTTCGTCGTTTCGGACGAGTCTGCAGGAGTAGTCGCGGTGCCAATGAGTTTCGTTGAGTTGTGTGGGGACAAAGTCGGGGTCGTCCGTGTGGTTCGGTGGTCGGTGGTGGGATTTGTTTAGAAAAGTGATCATGAAGGGATCACTGGAGTCGAAATCGGAGTCACTGGGTGTGGGTCCGGTTGTATGAGGATAGTAGGGAGGCGTGCTGTGGCTATCGTCAGAGTCACAGTCGCTGTCTCTGCTGCTGCAGTCTGTGGGCGTTCCGGGGCGGAGTGTAGATTTTGGGGGTGGAGTCGAGGGCGAGTCCGTGTCTGGGCTGGACGTGGTGGGGGTTGGTCTGGTTACGTTGGCTGTGGGCGGGGTGGGGTCTGCTGCGTCAAGCATGACATGGTGGGCGTGGTTTGACTGTGCTCCATAAGCCTTTAACTGGTTTATGTGAAACCACGCAGTCTTACCATTTGGGTATTTGATTTTATATACCGATGGGCTTACTTTATCCATAATGGAGTACGGACCCGAGTATTTTGGAGGCAGGAATGTGCTGGGGTTATACACAGACAACATCACTTGTTGTCCTATATAATACTCCGTTGCATGCACTGCCTTATCAAAACAGGCCTTTTTGGTGCCCAATGTAACTGCGGCTGCTAACTGAGCTGTTTTTACATTCGCAACTAATTGCTCAACGGCTTTCTCGTGGGTGAGGGCCGTAACTTCAGGGCTGGTCAGGTCTAAACCTAACAAGTACTCTGTCCCTTTCATGGGGCGTCCGGTCATAAGAGTGTGTGGGGTGTAACCTGTGGAGGTGGAAACAGTGTTACGCAAAAACATCAGCGCAAACGGGAGGACTGAATCCCAAGAGGTGTTGTTCTGCTGGACCATTTTTCTAAGGGTGGTTTTTAGGGTCCGATTCATGCGCTCCACTATACCACTCGACTGTGGGTGGTACGCAATGTGAAATTTTTGGGTTATGCCAAATATCGTGAGGACATTCTGCATGACCTGTCCCGTAAAGTGAGAACCTTGGTCCGATTCAATACTGCGGGGGAGTCCCCATCTTGTAAAAATGTGGTGGGTTAGGATCTTGGCTGTGGTTTTCGCGGTGTTGGTGCGGGCTGGAAATGCTTCCACCCACTTTGTAAAAGTGTCTATGACCACCAGAACATATTTATAGCCATTCCTGCAAGGGGGCAATGGACCTACAAAATCGATCTGGAGGTTAGTCCAGGGGCCGTTAACGGGTCGGGTGTAGCCAATTTACATTGGGTTTTGGCCAAATTAATCGGGAATCAGCCATTTTAGGCGGTTACAGAGGAAACCGGAGCTACCGGAGGAAACCCATGCAGACAAGTGGAGAATGTACAAACTCTACACGGACAGTGACCCAAGGATCGAATTGAACCCGGGTCCCTGTCCCTGTGAGGCAGCAGTGCTAACCACTGTGCCACCCCTATATTCCTCGAAATCTCGACATTGCATGCTGCAGAGAAATGTAGGCAACCTGGGATGGTTAGTGGCCCTCCTCCATCTCAGTGGATCACAAGGTTGAAATTGGTCTTGTTGGCTAACCATGATCCCATGAAGTAGTTTGAATACGCACCAAATATTTCGTAATGAGTTGTAGAAAATGCTTAATCATTCATATATTAATAGAGCTATCAACTTCAAATGGTAAAAACAAAATAAATATTTGCACTTTGGACACAAAGGGAAAGCACGGCTCTCACAGTCAATGTTGTGAGCAATCAGCACACACTTCACTTGCTTCCTGTGCCTGTCACTTCAGTCATTCCAGTAGAAAAAAACTGTGGGGACGGAAATCAGCGGAAAATGGCAACCCTCCTCGTGGACAACGGTCAACAAAATGGCTAATGGACCGCACTCAGAATACAGATGGGCCACATCTGGCCCCAGGCTGTGGGTTGCCTAACACTGCTGCAGAATAACTAACGCACAGCTTGCTGATTGAGACTATTTATGTAGCGGAATTAAATATCAATTTAAGTACAATTTTTTGTAATACAATAATTGCAGATTATCTATCATTCCACTAGCAATGAAAATTTCAATATTATCCACTCACACAGAGCTGAATGATGAACTTAATGTCTTGGAAAATGGTGACTGTATAACGCTATTAAATCAGTCATTAACCATAAGACCATAAGGCAGAGGAGCAGAATTAGGCCACACGGCCCATCGATTCTGCTCCGCCATTCAATCATAGCTGATACATTTCTCATCCCCATTCTCCTGCCTTCTCCCCATAATCCCTGATCCCCTTATTAACCAAGAGCCTATCTATCTCTGTCTTAAAGACACTCAGTGACTTGGCCTCCACAGACGTCTGCGGCAAAGAGTTCCACAGATTCACCATCCTCTGGCTGAAGAAATTCCTCCTCATCTCAGTTTTAAAGGATCGTCCCTTCAGTCTGAATCCTCGGGTTCTAGTTACTCCTACTGGTGGACACATCCTTTCCACATCCACCCTATCCAGGCCTCTCACTATCCTGCAAGTTTAAATAAGATCCCCCCCTCATCTTCTAAACTCCATTGAGTACAAACCCAGAGTCCTCAAACGTTCCTCATATGACAAACTCTTTATTCCAGGGATCATTCTTGTGAACCTCCTCTGGACCCTTTCCAAGGCCAGCACATCTTTTCTTAGGTATGGGGCCCCAAATTGCTCACAGTACTCTAAATGGTCATTTCTTTTACCACATTGTTTTCTTGAACAAAGGAAGAAAATCGTAACAATTTACACACCCAAATCTACATCCATACCTTGAAACCTCTTGCACTCCCTTCCACTTTGATGGACATCAGAGTTTCCATTACCCGTTTTTTGAAAAAAACAGCAGGGATATTATCTAAAAAGTGGCTCCATTGACCAGTGGTGCAAGATCTCACTTCAGTTTGTTATTGCTGAGAAAATAGCTGTCATCGTTAGTTCCAAAAGGACTTATCTTGCTGCATTGTCTGTTTCGCGGCCCGCTAAGAGACTGATATCACAATGGTGTTTCATTGGGAGGACTGGGCGAGCCAGATGGTATTCATCTGACACCAAGTCAAGATTGAAGAGAAGAAAATGAGACCGGATCAACCCATTCGGGGAGTTCATCAAAGATTCAGGTGTTCGGACGGGGGGGGAGTCAGCATAAGATAAGAACAGAGCAACTTCAGAAACAGGAAAAGGTCCATTAACGCACCCCCCCCCCCCCCAGAAACAGCCTTCATTGGTGTCCCCACCTGCTCACCATCTCAACCATGGCCATCAATATCTTCTCCCTCAAGGTAGTCACCGAACTGCCTATCAAACTCACTCATGCCAATGGCAACATACTTTGGGAATATCTTTTTTTTAATAAAGAAATTCCATTTAATTTCTCTTTTCATTCTCAACTTTCAAGCTTGTGTCACCCCGAACAACTGAACTTTTCACCAAGGTGAAGACTTCGAATGTTCAGGTCACCCTTAGGTCATCATTTCCTTGATCATGATCATTTGTTCGTCAAGGACAGTATTATGGTGGCAGAAAGGACGTTTGATGAGGACTCGTCGACTGAGGTAGTATGGGCTGAAGTTAGAAACAGGAAAGGTGAGGTCACCCTGTTAGGGGTTTTCTATAGGCCTCCAAAAAGTTCCAGAGATGTAGAGGAAAGGATTGCAAAGATGATTCTGGATAGGAGCGAAAGTAACAGGGTTGTTGTTATGGGGGACTTTAACTTTCCAAATATTGACTGGAAACGCTATAGTTCGAGTACTTTGGATGGGTCCGATTTTGTCCAATGTGTGCAGAAGGGTTTCCTGACGCCATATATAGATAGGCCAACGAGAGGCAAGGCCATATTGGATTTGGTACTGGGTAATGAACCAGGACAGGTGTTAGATTTGGAGGTAGGTGAGTACTTTGGTGATAGTGACCACAATTCGATTACGTTTACTTTAGTAGTGGAAAGGGATAGGTATATACCGCAGGGTAAGAGTTATATCTGGGAGAAAGGCAATTATGATGCGATGAGGCAAGACTTAGGATGCATTGGATGGAGAGGAAAACTGCAGGGGATGGGCATAATGGAAATATGGAGCTTGTTCAAGGAACAGCTACTGCGGTCCTTGATAAGTATGTACTGTACCTGTCAGGCAGGGAGGATGTGGTCGAGCGAGGGAACCGTGGTTTACTAAAGCAGTTCAAACACTTGTCAAGAGGAAGAAGGAGGCTTATGTAAAGATGAAACGTGAAGGCTCAGTTAGGGTACTCGAGAGTTACAAGTTAGCTAGGAAGGACCTAAAGAGAGAGCTAAGAAGAGCCAGGAGGGGACATGAGAAATCTTTGGCAGGTAGGATCAAGGATACCCTAAAGCTTTCTATAGATATATCAGGAATAAAAGAATGACTAGGGTAAGAGTAAGGCCAGTCAAGGACAGTAATGGGAAGTTGTGCGTGGAGTCCGAGGAGATAGGAGAGGTGCTAAATGAATATTTTTCATCAGTATTCACACAGGAAAAGGTCAATGTTGTCGAGGAGAATACTGAGATACAGGCTACTAGACGAGAAGGGCTTGAGGTTCATAAGGAGGAGGTGTTAGCAATTCTGGAAAGTATGAAAATCGATAACTCCCCTGGGCCGAATGGGATTCTCTGGGAAGCTAGGGAGGAGATTGCTGAGCCTTTGGCTTTGATCTATAAGTCATCTTTGTCTACAGGAATAGTGCCAGAAGACTGGAGGATAGCAAATGTTGTCCCCTTGTTCAAGAAGGGGAGTAGAGACAACCCTGGTAACTATAGACCAGTGAGCCTTACTTCTGTTGTGGGCAAAGTCTTGGAAAGGTTTATAAGAGACAGGAAGACAGAGTACTGGGCTAATGGTAAGATTCTTGGTAGTGTGGATGAGCAGAGAGATCTCGGTGTCCATGTACATAGATCCCTGAAAGTTGCCACCCAGGTTGAGAGGGTTGTTTAGAAGGCGTATGGTGTGTTAGCTTTTATTGGTAGAGGGATTGAGTTTCGGAGCCATGAGGTCATGTTGCAGCTGTACAAAACTCTGGTGCGGCCGCATTTGGAGTATTGCGTGCAATTCTGGTCGCCGCATTATAGGAAGGATGTAGAAGCATTGGAAAGGGTGCAGAGGAGATTTACCAGAATGTTGCCTGATATGGAGGGAAGGTCTTGTGAGGGAAGGCTGAGGGACTTGAGGCTGTTTTCGTTAGAGAGAAGAAGGTTAAGAGGTGAGTTAATTGAGGCATACAGGATGATCAGAGGATTAGATAGGGTGGACAGTGAGAGCCTTTTTCCTCGGATGGTGATGTCTAGCACTAGGGGACATAGCTTTAAATTGAGGAGAGATAGATATAGGACAGATGTCAGAGGTAGGTTCTTTACTCAGAGAGTAGTAAGGGCGTGGAATGCCTTGCCCGCAACAGTAGTGGACTCACCAACATTAAGGTAATTTAAATGGTCATTGGATAGACATATGGACGATAAGAGAATAGTGTAGATGGGCTTTAGAGTGGTTTCACAGGTCGGCGCAACATCGAGGGCCGAAGGGCCTGTACTGCGCTGTAATGTTCTATGTTCTATGGGACTATTGAATGTTACCGACAATAGGGACATGTTGCCAAAGTTTTTCCATTTCCACCTCAACAGGACAAATACAAGAATAGCAAATTTCAAATGATTATAAAACTTGATACCACAGGAGAAAAAGGGTGCTGATTGGTTGGCAAGTTCGATTTTTCCATGTCACAATTGGGTGGTCGCACCATCCAGTCAAGTTTGAGATTCACTTCTCCATTTGACAGATTTATAATCATGGTTGAAAGCCACTTGATACTTAAACTTCCCTCCTCGAATGAGGTTATGGTTACCCTGCGTGTCTTTAATTGGGTTCCTTCCCTGGAAGATGTTTGTTCCGGAAATAAAAATTCAATTGAGGATGGGAACAAAAGGGCAATTTTCCCACTTCCGAATCAGCCAGCAGCTGAAATCAAATTTCACATTCAGGAACAGACCAAATTGTATCATCGATAAATAAAGGTTTAACATCTGAATGTTGACGTGAGAGCAGTGCACAATTCTCAGGAACTACTGCAGCCTTTGCATCACCAGCATGCTCTCGCATGTAGTAAAACATAAAAATGCTGAAGACATGCATCTTCCAGGTGAGCTTTTTTTTTCAATTTTCCTCGGTCCAAGCTCGTCTGAAGAACCTTTAAAGAATAAAATAAAGTAACTGGCTTGTGTGGTGGTGTAGCCGCTAATTGGCAATGACAAATTCAAATCAGGCTCTCTCCATAGGAAGAGGAGGAGAAATAAACAGGACGTGAATGCTTGAGCTATTTTTGTACACCTTCTAATCGCTGACTAACAAACCGCATGGATACAATTCTATTAAAAGGTTGACGTCGGCATGTGGGTTGAAGAATGGTACTTGGCTCGAGAGGCCACCCCACAGCATGCTTCCAAGCATAATGGATCTTGGTCTGTGCTCTCTTTGCTTTTCTTAGCCAGTGCGGCAACAGATAAAGAGGGAGAGAAAATATATCTGCAGCCCCTTGACTTTTACTCAGTCACCCCTGCTGCTGACCACAAGGTAAAGGATAGACCAGGTTTGCGATGCTCTCCATTGCAAATGAAAACCTCATTTCAGAAGGCTAGCAAATTCAGAGCAGCTCTCGCCCCTGTGGGAGCAGTGGTTTTGAGCCAGCAGAGAGTACTGACCTTTCTCCATTCTGTGCTGCGAGGCCCTCGTCTTTAATTCTCCTCGGGAAAACATGCACAGCAGGCAGACTTGTCGCACACTTAGCTTCGGAGGTGAACAATTGGGTGAAAAAGCTGTTTTTTTTAAAGGGCTCCTGCTTGCCATTAAATGGGTGGGAAACAAGTTTGGTCCATTAACCTGAAGGAATGGGATTACTGAGGATGCATGGACTTTGCTTGCTTTGAAAAATATTTGGAATGAGGATTATTCCAGGTTATATTCTGGAAATATTCCCTCACTTACAAATTGCTGGAGTACTGCTGGAAAATGATCAGCAAAGGAGGGTGGTTCTATTGGACGCTGAAGACGGCAACACCCAGGTTTATGCTGATAATTTGCAAGTAACATGAACTCAAGCCACGTCTGAGGTGATGACCATTTCCAACAATAGTTGCTTGATCAACTCACTTTGATGTTCAATGGCATCAAAGAATCCCCCATCTTTAACATTATGAGTGTCAACATTGATCAGAAACCTAACATAAATGCTTCGATCACCAGGAGCTCACTTTCCCAAAGCTTTCACCCAAAGCTTCTCAACACCACAGGAGATGAGCTAGGGGTGCGCTCGAATAACCTCCACATGACTCTTGTGTGCAGCTACAACGGGTTGTCAAGAAATGTAATTGTCCAGCTTGGTTGGCACCACATGTTCACCCCTTCTACCACTAGTGCATTGTGCTTACAGTGTACACACAATGTTCAAGATGCACTACAGCAACCTGCCAAGGCTTCTTCAGCAGTACCTCCAAAACCCGCAATCTTCACCATCTAGAAAGAGTGGCACGGTGGTACAGTGGTTAGCACTGCTGCCTCACAACCCCAAGGACCCGGGTTCAATTCCGGCCTCGGGTGACTGTGTGGAGTTTGCACGTTATCCCCGTGTCTGCGCGGGTTTCCTCCGGGTGCTCCGGTTTCCTCCCACAGCCCAAAGATGTGCAGGTTAGGTGGATTGGCCTTGATCAATGCAGGGTGTTGTGAGGGAGTGGTTCTGGATTGAGTGCCCTTTCAAAGGGTCGGTGCAGGCCCTTGTGGGCCAAATGGCCTCCTTCTACACTGTAGGGATTCAACTCGCCACCAACTCAAGTCACCCACCATCCTGACTTGGAAATATATTGCCATTTTCCATCATTGCTGGGTCAAATGCCTGGAATTTGTACAATCAGACAAATTAGGAGACCACCCAGTCGCTTGAGGCTGCTCCGCCATTCAATGGAATCATGACTGATCTGATTCTAACCTAAACTTGACATTCCCACCTATGCCCAATAACCTTTCGCCTCCTTTCTTAGCAAGGATCTATCTAGTTCTGCCTTAAAAATATTCAAACATTCTGCTTCCATCGCCTTTTGAGGCGAAGAGATCCAGAGACTCACAGCCCACTGAGAATAAAATCTTTCCCCTCATGTCTGTCTTCAATAAGTGGCCCCCTATTTTTAAACAGTGACCCCTAGTTCTCGGTTCCCCGCAAGAGGAAACATCCTCTCCATATCCACCCTGTCAACAGCCCTCAGGATCTTCTATGTCTCTCATTCTTCTAAACTCCAAGCAGTTACCAGCCTAACGTGTCCAATCCTTCTTCATAAGACAACCTGCTCATTCCAGGTATTAGTCGAGTGAACCTTCTCTGAACTGATTCCAACGCATTCACATCTTATCTGAAATGAGGAGACTAATACTATGCACAGTACTCCAGTGTCCTGTTCAACTGAAGGAAAACTTCTCGACTCACAATAAGCAATAACAGTCTATTAGCTTTCCTAATTACTTGCTGTACCTGCATACTAACCTTTTGCAATTCATGCACTGGGATCCTTTTATGCATCAGAGAATACATCCCTGCTGGTAAAGCGTCAAGTGATGTGCAGTGCCATCAGCAAGGTGGTGGCGAACGCCTTCTCCATCTTAGATTGTATGAGCAACACCTCTAAATAAAACCTCTCATCTCAGAGTGTGGATCCACCTTTGTAACTTTTCTTTTTGTGGTGAACAATAGAGAAATCTGGCGACGAGGATTGAGGCAAGAAAATATTGCTGAAGAAGAGATTCATCGACAAGGATAGTGGAGATGGCATCAGGAGCAGGAGAAGGTTCTCGGCACTGGACTCACTCACACACTCACACACTCTCACACACGCACACATACACACACACACTCACGCACACACTCACACACTCACACACACACACGCACACAAACGCAGGCAAAGTATTGCCGTCGATGCTGAAGGGTTTAAAAACAATTTGACTGCAACCATGAGTAAAGACGAAAGACAGTTCAGGAAACGTGCTTGCCATTTAAATGGGTAGAATCTGGACTACGGAGACCGCACACGAGGCGTAGCTAAACAGGATTCAGAAGTCTTCCCACTCTGTGTAGGCCACTGCTCGGGAAAAAGTCAAACTACAGTCAGGCAAGAAGAAAAAATCCTAGTGGCTTGTGAATAAGCTGATCATATGCCGAGAGATTCCAATTATATCTCATAGCAAATCAAACACCTCATGGTCGCAACATTCCTCAATTCGGTGGAGCGTAAATCTTTTATGCTGCTACAAAACCTAATTCACCCGCTGTACCTTTCTTTGGCTGTGCTGTACTTTTCTTTGTTCTTTCGGACGGAGTAAGGGCAGAAGGGTTTTTATTTAGTTAGGGCATCATGATCGGAATAGGCTTGGGGGGCCGAAGGGCCTGTTTCAGTGCTGTACCTTTCTTGGTTATTTGTTCTTTCGGACCCAGCAAAACTGGGAAATAGGTCCTATTGTGAACCAATGAAGATTTTATAAGAACATTTCTCACCGAGGACGTTGTTATTTGCAGAAAGGTTTCAGCTCCATTGCTGTGGTCAGAAAGAAGGTGAAAGCATTTTACAAATCGTAGAAACTTTAAGAAGGTTAGAAAAATATTGGGAATCTGGTGCAACACTTGATGATACTCTTCGTGATAGGCTGGTTTGTGGACAACGCAGGGAAGCTATTCAGAGGAAGTTGCTTGCTGGAAGTGATTTAACTCTAAGTTAACTCTATGTTTTTTATGGAACTAGCAACGAAAGAAGCTTCACAGGTAGGGGCTGGAGTGAAGATTCACAAAATGGATACCACAAGGAAAAAGGCTGCAATGGTGCAACCAAGTCACCACTGTACACAGGTTGGATACTCAGCGAGGGAATGCTGGAGTAGAACAAATACATGCAAGAACTGTGATATAAAGGTCATATTGCCAAGACATGTTGGGGTCAGGAAACCTCTGCAGCACTCAGGATATGCAAGAAGAAAAACACATCTAAACAGACTATCCCAGTCTATAAATTAGTGGACAAAGCTCAAGACCACTCAGAAGACTAGGTTCCCGAGCTACTGCTGGAGCTGAAACTAGGCGTCTTGTCGGTGCAGAGCGATCAACAACGTTTTTGGGCATATCCAAAACTCAACGCTCACCAGATAAAAATGGATGTGGATATGGGCACAGCTGTATCGTTAATACCTGAGAGAATTTATAATCAAAAGCTGAAGCATCTTCCTTTAAAACCATTAAATGTGATCCTAAGGATGTACACTGAAGAAGTCGTACCATTAAAAGGGTGCGTTATGCTGAAAGTAGAAGCAAATGGGCAGAAGGTGAAATTGCCTCTTCATGTTATCTGTGGAAATTCCCCTGCTTTACTTAGTAGAGCACGGCTGGCGAAGGTTAAGCTGAACTGGGAAGCAGTAAATGAACCCGTGGATTCAAAGAGAAACTTGCAACAACGTCTTGCAAAATATGAGAAAGTGTTCGACGATGACTGGAATTGAGGTGCACTTAAAAATCAAGTCAAGCAGCACACCCAAATGCCTCAAAACTAGAACCGTTGGCCATTAGACCAAAAGTTGCAGAAGAACTAGAACGAACAGTGCACACAATTGTCATTGTACACGTTGCTACAAGTGATTGGGCAGCACCGATAGTTCCTGTGTTGAAATGTGATGACAAGGTGAGAATATGTGGAGATTTTAAAATATCTATTTACCCAGTATTGTGCTCAGGTCACTATCCACTGCAGCTGATTGAAGACTTGTTTGCTGGACTTTCTGGAGGGCAGAAATTCAGTAAAATTGATCTTTCACAGACATATCTACAGATGAATGTGGCTGCAGAAATCACAACCACTACTCGCCATAGTGACGCACAAATTCAGTTTTGTGACAGAAAAGTTCCTTTTGGAATAACATCTGACCCTACTGTTTCTCAGAGATCCATGAACAAATTCTAAGTGGACTGAATGGGGTGGAATTTTATTTAGGAGGCACACTCATCACTGGTTCAAATGAGAAGGAACACTTGGAGAATTTGGAAGCTTCCCTGAAGCAGTTATAGAGCCACAACCTGGAGAGTTAAAAAGGAAAAGTGTGACTTTTCCAAGTCACCATTAATTACTCGAGTCATACTATCGATGAAGTCGGCTTACACAAGGAAATGTCAACAATCTTAGAAGCACCGCGTCCTCAAAATGTGACACAATTAAGGTCATTTTTAGGATTGATCAATTGATCGATTGAAGCCTTTACACACTTTGCTGTGTGTCAAACAGGTATAGTAAGAAGTTTTACAACACCAGGTTAAAGTCCAACAGGGTTGTTTCTAATCACTAGCTTTCGGAGCACTGCTCCTTCCTCAGGTGAAGGAGCAGTGCTCCGAAAGCTAGTGATTTGAAACAAACCTGTAGGACTTTAACCTGGTGTTGTAAGACGTCTTACTGTGCTCAACCCAGTCCAACGCCGGCATCTCCACGTCATGTCAAACAGGTGTGGCACTGGTCAGAAGAATACAAGGAGGTAAAAAATGCCTCAGAGGTCAGAGATGTTGGTTCACCGCAGTCCAATGCGGAAGTTGCAACTTGCTTCTGATGCGTCACCCTATGGGGTTGGTGCAGTTGTCTCGCACATTGTGCCTTGGGGACAGGAAGACCGATAGCATTTGCTTCACAAACTCTTACCAGCGCAGAAATGAATTACGTTTAGCTAGGAAAACAGGCTTTGAGCATCGATTTTGGGGTAAGAAAGTTCCACCACCACCTTTATGGACATTGTTTTACTCTTTCGGCGGATCTTCGACACTTGACCGCAAACTTTGGGCCACATCAAGGTATATCTTCTTTGGCAGCTAGCAGATTACAAAGATGGTCTTTGATATTGCTGACACATATGTGGCTGGCTTGGCACAGGGCTAAATCGCTGGCTTTTAAAGCAGACCAAGGCAGGCCAGCAGCACGGTTCAATTCCCATACCAGCCTCCCCAAACAGGTGCCGGAATGTGGCAACTAGGGGCTTTTCACAGTAACTTCATTGAAGCCTACTTGTGACAATAAGCGATTATTATTATACTCTATGTTTCCTGTTAGCTGGCAAATCTATGTCAATATGTTATCCCCTGCACCATGAGCTTTTATTTTCCACAATAAACTGCAATGTGGCACCTTATCAAATGTCTTTTTTTAATATAAATTTAGAGTACCCAATTCATTTTCTCTAATTAAGGAGCAATTTAGCGTGGCCAACCCACCTAGCCTGCACATCATTGGGTTGTGGGGGCGAAACCCACGCAAACATGGGGAGAATGTGCAAACTCCACACGGACAGTGACCCAGAGCCGGGATCGAACCTGGGACCTCAGCGCCGCGAGGCAGCAGGGCTAACCCACTGCGCCACCGTGCTGCCCTGTCTTCTGGAAATCTGAGTACAGTACATCCACTCATCCCCCTCTGTCCACAGCACATGTTACTGTTTCAAAAAAAACTCCAATAAGTTTGTTAAACATGATTACCATCACACAAAACCATGTTGACTCTGCCTGATTGTCGTGAATTTATCTATGAGCCGCCCCACCGCGCCCCACCCCCAATTGCCTCCCTACTAGGATTATGGGAATTTATTCACCAGAGATAGAGCACAATTGGTCAAGAAGGCAGATCAAGAATACCTTCTAAGGGGTAACTAGCGATGGATAATAAATACTGGTCTTCAATGCCCATACAGAGAACTAATTTTTGAAAGCAGTACATCCAGCTTGCATGGGTGGAGACAAAGACTGTTACGTTTTCAGGGGTTATATATATACTCACAGTATAAACGAAGGATAATTAGGTTGCCACCACACCATAGGTTGTGAGAGCAGAGGTATTGCATGCTCACAGTCCAAAATGGAAGCAGAGGGAAAATCTCCCAAGTGCCTCTGATGATGTCACCACGTAATCATGTGATTAATAAGGGGACCAGGGATTATGAGGAGAAGGCAGGAGAATGGGAATGAGAAACACATCAGCCATGATTGAATGGTGGAGCAGACTCGATGGGCCGAATGCCTAATTCTGCTCCAATGTCTTATGGACACACTACACAGAGGGACATTGGTTACAATACAGAACAAAGACCACCTACTGGAGTCTTCTGCATCATCAAAGCAAATGCAACTCTTTAGTAACATTGAGGCAAATATCAAGATGAGTGTACCAAACTTTGTATGGTGCACTGGGTGGAAAAAAACTAAGTCTTGAGGATCTACAGCTTCATAGGGAAAGCATGGAGACCTTGTCTATCACCGTAGCATTTTTAACACTCTTACGCACTAAAATTGTGGGGCGCAATTCTGATGGGGAACTTAAAAACCTCCACATAGTTCAACTAAGAATAAGCACTGCTAGCGCTAATAGCATGCAAGCTACTATGCAAGGCCCTCACACAGGGAGGGAGCGTGGCCACAGAGATATTTTGGATGTTCAGACACTGGTTAACACAATTTCATAATGATAGGACCATCAAGATCAAAGCAGAAAATAACGACAGAAGACCCATGATACTGGAGCATCTTCACAAATGGTTTTTCTTTAGCCATGAGCCTGCGGAGGGTATTGGTGAGGGTGAGTTTGTATGTGTCGGTCTGCCACACAGCAAGTTTTGTTCATTCATTCCCATCTCTCTTACACTGACACACTTATTAATCATTGTGGCCAGGGAAACCTTTGCTTGGTAGGTGAATGAAACATAAAGGGGCAGGACGCAGATGTAGCCTGTGCCCTAATCTGAAGATCTGAGACTAGGCCTAATTTAGGCCTTGAGCCTCATTAACACTGTTGTCTGGGCTGCCTCACGACAAGATGTCGGTCTTCAGAACCGTGGAGTCTGGGTTGCCCCTTGTGGCTCCATCGAAGATTTTAAAAAATTATTTTTACTTAATAGAGTCATACAATACAACAAAGGCCCTTCAGCCCATCAAGTCTGCACCAACAAAACTAAACTGAATTTACACTAATCCCACTTTCCAGCACTAGGCCCATTGCCTTGAATGTACTCACCTACATACCTTTTAAAGGTTGTGATGTTTCCTGCCTCCTACGATTGTATATGGTACCTAAATCTTCAGCTTCCAGGACAGCTAACCATAAGCAATCACCTCATTATTGCCTGGGCTTGCTTGTGATCAAATGGTGGGGTGCTGGTTAGCTGGCATTGGCACAGTATAAAGCTGACATTCTGATGGTGTGGGAATTCAAGGTCAGGCATGCCAACCATTCATTCTAACGGGCGGAAACCGCGGGCACTATTTTCCAATCAGCGTTGCCAGCGGACAAGGCAGCCTGCTTCAAGACAAACTTGCAAAATGCCTGCCGTATGTAGCAGCGGTGTAGGTTTCTATCTTCACTTCCTAGGAAGTAATTTAGCGGAGCCGATCACTTCTCCGTTGTATGCACTTGTCTGATCTTTATTCCATTGAAATGAATGAGATGAAAATCAGGTGAGATATGAACCAGGTAGGCAATCCATTACAACCCATGCGAGTTACAGCATAGATAGTACAGACGAAAAAAAATCAACATCAGACTTTCACTACATCAAACTAGCCATCGTCTTTCCAGCAGAATGAAATGGAAGTTTATGTCGTGGAAACGTCTGGACACAGGATTAACCTTTTAGCTCTTATTCACGTATTACTGAAGATGAAGAAGGTTCCTTTCTTCTATAACCTTAGTGACCCTTGCTAAGATTGTACGTACCTTAAACATCAAGCACCACACCTAGATAGCCAATTTAGGGCTATGATGATAATCTCTAATTGTTTAAGTTGATGTTTCAAATGACAAGCAAAGTTTGACCAGGAAGAAGGGAGTTGAAATGTAGTCACTTTTTTTTTTACAATACCCCTTTTGAAGTCTGTGAGAATAACTGTGAAACCTTCCTGTCCTTGCCAAGGTAATGAATAAATTTGCGACTGTAAATTTGGATTGATACTTGCAAGCTCCACACACAAGGACATGGTTTCCTGTGGCTGACGATTACTTCCTCGCATGGTTACCTTATCCATAAGCATTATGTTTGCTGTTCAGATTATATCTTGTTCACTTGGTTTTCATAGAGTTTGAACATTCCACATCAGCGGTCTATTTCTATACTCTAGCATCTGTAAATTACTTGTTTTATTTAAAAAAGAAAAATTCGAAGCCATGTTCTGCCCACATTCTGTCTTCGGTGAAGGAGATGCAGTGAGGGAAAGTCATTCTCTTGAGGATGATGCAAAAGATGACTGCTGCCGCCTCAAAGGGACTCACTTTCAACTTACCACTGGAGCATAAAACCGGCGGCCTTGGGTGGGCTAAGGCTGCCAATATAGAAACCCCGAGGCTTTCCCCCGATCGAAAACACTGCAAAGAAAGAACTGGTGTCTTCTAAACTAGCCACAAGAACAACAACTGACTGCATTTATACAGGTTATTAGTCATTCTAAAATGTCCTGAGGGGCTTCACAGGACTGATTATCAAACCGAATTTGACGGCAAGCTACACGAGGAGTGTTATAACCTGCCTACTTACCATTGGCTAGGGACTAATGACTATCCCACAATCCTGTGGGAGTATGAGCTTCCCCAATGAGGGGGGCGGAGAAACCATTAGTAAACTCCTAGTATAAATAAAGCTGGCCAGTTCAGGAACCAGCAGGAAGGATTATGTAGCAAGGGAAGTTACTGCTACTGTTATGTATATATGTTATTGTAAATAAATGTTATTACTTGGTATCCTTAAAACTCATGCTGGATTCTTCGTGGCCCTCACAAAACTGGCGACGAGGGTTAAAGTGAATAGCTGTCTACACTGCTGAAGCCACCTCCCTGGATTTTTGTTGGATACAGGTTGGAAGTTGTTTTCTATTATACCATGCCTCTGTACGGACGTTTGGATGTTTTTGATGCTGCGCTGGAAAGCTGGAAACAGAACACACAACGGATGCGTTACTATTTCCGGGCAAACAATATCACCGAAAACGAGCGCCAGGTGGTCATATTGCTCACCGCCTGCGGGCCGCATACGTTTGGGGTGATTAGGAGCCTTACGTACCCAGCTGCGCCGGACACCAAAACGTTTGATGAACTTGTGAATATAGTGGGGTAACATTTTAACCCAACCCCGTCCACGATAGTCCAGCGTTACCGGTTTAATACCGCGGAGAGGACCACTGGAGAATCCCTTGCCGATTTTCTATCCAGGCTACGCGGGATTGCGGAGTACTGTGACTATGGTGAGACCTTGTCAGAAATGTTACGTGACCGTTTGATTTGCGGTATTAACAGTGCGGCCACCCAGAGAAAGTTGTTAGCGGAGCCAACATTGACTTTCCAACAGGCCATTCAAATAGTATTGTCCCGAGAGAGCGCAGAACGAGGAGTGCAGGAGCTACAGGGAATGGAAGTGCATGCCTTGGGGCGCAACCCCTTCCATCCGAAAACGTCCCCCCGCACTCCTGCGGTACCTTGGGCGATGCAACGTCCGGACCGACGCCAGTGGCCGTCGGACATTCCTCCCCGAAGGGAGCCTTCTCCAGAACCAATGGATGAGGAGCCATGTCCGTGTCAGACTTGTAGGCGCCGACCCTGTCGCAGACGGCGGTCCTGGGGGCGCCAGAGGCGCCGTCATTCCGACCGAAACTGGGACCAGCCCAGGGGCCGTACCTTCCATGTGGATGAACCTGCGGTGACTACTCCTGAGGACGTGGAGATGGAGGATGACTGCCTGCAGCTGCATTGTGTGGCAGCTCCCCGTGTGGCCCCCATTAAGGTGACAGTACGGGTCAATGGCCACCCGCTTGATTGAGATGGAGTTGGATACTGGCGCAGCGGTCTCCGTGTTCGCCCAGAGGACATTCGACCGCATCAAGCAGGGTATACAGACCCTTACATTAACCGACTTACAGGCCAGCTTGGCCACCTACATGGGGGAACCACTGGACATTGCAGGAACTACAATGACCCCTGTTGTTTGTGGATGCCAGGAGGGGCGGTTCCCACTTATCGTGGTGCGAGGCCATGGGCCCAGCCTGTTGGGTCGGGACTGGTTGCGCCATTTGCGGTTGCAATGGCAGCACACCCTCCAAACAGTTTCTGAAGGGTTGACTGAGCTGCTCGGACGATACCCAGATGTATTCCAGCCTGGTTTCGGGAAAATAAAAGGGGGCGTAGCCCGTATCCAAGTCGAACAAGGAGCCACGCCGCGCTATTTCCGGGTGCGCCCAGTGCCTTACGCCTTGCTCGAGAAGGTAGAAGGGGAGATCACTCGTTTGGAGAGTTTGGGTATTATCAGGCCCGTCCGTTTTGCTGACTGGGCAGCACCAATTGTACCTGTAATGAAGCCAGATGCCACTGTTCGCTTGTGTGGCGACTATAAACTTACAGTGAATACGGTTTCCCGACTCGACCGATATCCAATGCCTCGCATAGAGGATCTCTATGCGAAACCTGCAGGTGGACTCTCGTTCACAAAATTAGATATGAGTCACGCCTACCTGCAGTTGGAGCGGGACCCTGCCTCCCGACCATATGTAACGATTAATACACACCGGGGTCTGCATGAATATACACGGTTGCCCTTTGGAGTATCCTCTGCTTGTGCAATTTTTCAACGTGTTATGGAGGGCATTTTGAGAGGTTTACCACGTGTGGCTGTCTACCTAGATGACGTTTTGATTACAGGGACGTCGGAGCAGGAACATTTGGAAAATCTGGCGGCTGTCCTTAGACGCCTTTCGGCGGCTGGAGTCCGTTTACGTCGCACAAAGTGCGTATTTCAGGCAAAGGAAGTAGGTTATTGGGTGGACCGCGAAGGTTTGCACCCGTCGCAGAGAAGGTGCGTGCAATTCAACATGCCCCCGCCCCGACTGACACTTCGCATCTTCGTTCTTTTCTCGGTCTCGTAAACTATTACGGTGAGTTCCTCCCCAATCTGGCAACTACGCTGGCCCCTTTGCACCTTCTGCTAAAGAAAAATCACACCTGGGTTTGGGGTCAGCCGCAAGAAACCGCTTTCCGACGGGTAAAGCAACAATTGTCGTCGTCTGGGTTACTAACCCACTATGATCCTGGAAAGCCTTTGCTCGTCACATGTGATGCATCCCCGTATGGTATTGGGGCCGTCCTGTCCCACAAGATGGAGAATGGGGCCGAGCGACCGATAGCTTTCGCCTCCCGCACATTGACTGCAGCGGAGAAAAAGTACGCGCAGATCGAGAAGGAGGGCCTGGCAGTGGTTTTTGTGGTGAAACGCTTCCACCAGTACATGTATGGCCGCCATTTCACTATCGTGACTGATCATAAGCCTCTGCTGGGACTTTTCAGAGAGGATAAGCCAATACCGCCCATTGCTTCTGCACGGATCCAGCGCTGGGCTTTGTTGCTTGCTGCATACGAGTATTCTCTGGAGCACAAATCAGGTACGCAGATAGCAAATGCCGACACACTGAGCCGATTGCCTTTATCGACCGGCCCCATGTCAACCCCCACGACCGGTGAGGTGGTTGCAACAGTAAATTTTATGGACACCTTGCCTGTCACGGCATCACAGATCCGTGAGTGGACCCAGACGGAGCCAGTCCTGTCAAAGGTTCGGCACATAGTCCTATATGGTGGGCAGCATAGACAGCTCCCAGGCGAGTTGCGGGCATTTTCCTCCAAGCTGTCAGAATTCAGCGTGGAAGACAGCATCCACTTTTGGGGGACGCGTGTGATTGTCCCGGAAAAAGGCCAGGAGCTGATACTAAGAGACTTGCACAGTGGGCATCCAGGCGTGACCAAAATGAAAATGTTGGCCCGGAGTTATGTCTGGTGGCCAGGCCTCGACACTGACATTGAGAAGGTGGCCCAAAACTGCTCCATTTGCCAGGAGCATCAGAAGCTTCCGCCGGCCGTGCCCCTACATCACTGGGAATGGCCAGGGCGGCCTTTGGCACGCTTGCATGCAGATTTCGCAGGCCCTTTTCAAGGATCCATGTTCCTTCTACTAATTGACGCCCAGTCCAAATGGCTAGAGGTGCATAAGATGCAGGGGACAACGTCCTGCGCAACAATTGAAAAGATGCGTTTATCGTTTAGTACGCATGGCCTCCCCGAGGTGCTGGTCACGGATAACGGCACTCCATTCACGAGTGAGGAGTTTGCGAGGTTCACGAAGATGAACGGCATCCGCCATATCCGCACTGCCCCTTACCACCCGGCTTCAAATGGGTTGGCAGAGCGCGCAGTGCAGACATTCAAAAGAGGCCTAAAGAAGCAGTCTTCCGGATCAATGGACACGAGACTGGCTCGCTTTTTGTTTATGTACAGGACCACCCCCCATGCAGTGACTGGGGTAGCTCCCGCAGAACTCCTAATGGGCCGGAGACTTCGCACCCGCCTTAGTATGGTTTTCCCGGACATTGGCGCAAAAGTACGCCGCACACAAGAACGGCAGGGACAGGGATTTTCTCGGCATCGGCCGATTCGGCAGTTTGCGCCCGGTGACCCAGTGTTCGTTCGGAATTTTGCTGGTGGTGCCCAATGGGTTCCCCGTGTAATCTTTCGCCAAACGGGCCCTCTATCTTACCAGGTGCAAGCCCAGGGTCGTCTCCAGCGAAAACATGTAGACCACGTTCGGTCCAGAAGACTATCCCCTCAAAAGGTTCCCCGCCCCCGGAGCTCATTTCTACAGCCGCAGAGACCAGAGACAAGGGAAGGTAGTCCTCACAATCTTCCATTGGTGCCTCACTCGAAGCCTGCGCAGGTCATTACGGAACCGAATGGAGATAGAGACGCTGACATGACGGAGGCAGCAGACTCTGACTCCGCGATGGAGACACAGGATGCATCAGAGGGGGAATCCTCGGGTCCACGGGTCGTGGATGTACAACCGTTGCGCCATTCATCACGGAAGCGCCGGTCTCCGTCTCATTACACGCCGCCTGATCCAGCGCCGTGTGCAAATGGTGTCCGGCCTGCGGCCAAACAAGTCCGACGCCCTCCTTCGCCAGGGTCTTCGGTGGATTCCTTGGACTTTGGGGGGAGGGATGTTATAACCTGCCTACTTACCATTGGCTGGGGACTAATGACTATCCCACAATCCTGTGATAGTATGAGCTTCCCCAATGAGGGGGGCGGAGAAACCATTAGTAAACTCCTTGTATAATTAAAGCTGGCCAGTTCAGGAACCAGCAGGAAGGAGTATGTAGCAAGGGAAGTTACTGCTACTGTTATGTATATATGTTATTGTAAATAAATAACATATCTTACTTGGTATCCTTAAAACTCATGCTGGATTCTTCGTGGCCCTCACAAAAGGGAGATATTTGGATAGGTGAGGAAAAGCTCAAAGATATAGGGCTGAATTTAATGGCCATAGCCGGAAAGCTGGGATCACCCTGCCATGGCTATTTTTGGTAACCCAGGCAGGATTCAAAGGCAATCAGACAGTTAACAGCCTCCCGTCGGGGCTTCCAGACCTTCAAAGAGCCCACCTCCAAGAGCCGCTGACCTGTCAGAAGCTGACAGCTTTTCAGCATCAGCAGCGCCACCGGGGATGGTGGTCGCTATTGGCACTACAACAGTCCCCCAGACCAACAATGATGGAGGAGGGCACTGAGTACAGGTATCGGACCCAGGCTCCCCAGGGCCAGTCAGGCATGCTCCAGTGAAGGGGTGGTCAGTTGTTAAGACAGCGGGGGGGGGGGGGGGGAGTCTTTCAGTGTAGGCAGCCTTTGCTGCTGGAGCGGAGTCCTCCATGGGCCAAAAGATGCCTGGTCAGGACAGGAGCTATATGGCCCCACGTCCTGAGCCAATAGAAAGGCCATTAGTTTTAATGGGCGCTTCCAACGGTGGCAGAGAACCCTCCATCGCCCTGACCCTTCCACTGGATGAATGCCAGCAGCGGCTATATGAAGCCTTTAAGTAGCTGTTCATTAAGAGGCCGATAATTAAGTGGCCATTTATGGGCCTTAACTGGCCTTTAAGCAAGAATGCCATACTCAATGTTCCCCACCCCCGACTTCACCGGGAGGATCAGGAAGGGGATAGACAGTCTGCCCGCAGCTGCCCTCAATTCTGTAGCCCCCCCCCTCGTCTTCCAGCCTTCTCCTGCTGAGGAGCGTGAGGAATCATCCTGCCCGCAATGGAGCATCTTAAAGGAGGACAGAGGGGGTCAAGAGGCGGAGAGGTTTTAGGGAGGGAAATTCAGAGCTTAATCCAGGAGATGGAAATGTTGGTTTTCCATCCTGGTAGCAGGGTGAACGTTATGCTGAAAGTGCTTTACCGAGATAAAGGGAAGACAGGTAGCACGCGTTCCCTCATGAAAACCTTCAGTTTTCACCGTGACAATGCAGATGGGCCACAAGAACTTTTCGGGTTCTCTCCATTGTCCTGCTTATAAGGTATTGGTTAGGGTGAGACTTTAAGAAAAAACTGAAATATCAGAAATACCGAACGTGCAAGCTGAAAATCGAGTACCTGGCGCTGTGAGGCAGCAGTGCTAACCGCCCTTGGAAAAGGCTGTCAATGTGTTCAAATACATTCACAGGCTGTCCGAAGCAACCAGAAATATTGTCCTGCTCTTGTGAAATTCCCCCTTTTATTGTTCCAATCCCTTTCAGTCTACCTTGCATGTAATCTGCCCTCTCACTGCTAGTGCACATCCCTAGCCATGTGAATCTGCAACTGAGGGCGGGATTTCCCCACCAGCCCGCTGCATGTTTTTCGATGGCGGAGGATCGACCGGTCCCATCGTTGTCACTGGGATTTCTTCCTGGTCAGACTCCGGAGCTTACAGCCGCCGCCACCTCGTCCCAGGCGGCACTGGCTGCCCTGTGGCTCACCCTCCGAGACCCTCGGAGGACCAGGACATCTCTTCTAGCCTCCACTGTGTCCAGGAGCCTCCCCAGGTCTGCATCGCCGAATCTTGGGGCCGGTCTCCTGTGCGCCATTGTTGCGAGCTAGCTGGGGTTGGCTGAGCAAGTGCTGCTTAAGTACTGATCGATCTTGTTAGCGGGGGGCTGGCGAGCGCGGTGCCGGTGAATCGGCTGCCGAGTCTTCATTTGCGGCGGGAAGCCCGTGAAGCCTCGTTAAGTGGACCAATTAATGTTGAGTAGCGTTGCCAGCATCGCTGGGCCAAACGCCGGGAAGCTCGCGGCAGTTCCCACTCGCTGTTAGAAATCTTTCCGGAGGATCACATCCTAAGTATGGTTAGATAGCGGTGGGGAACTCACCAACAGAGCCAGGGAGAAACCAGCAAAGCCCGCCACAGATGGCACTTTGATGTTTTTCCATTAGGATATTGCGCCCTATGCTAATGAACTAACACACTTGGGTAAATTTGTGGTAATGGCCCAGTTTGCCATCGATATTTCTTCTAGAATAAATAATGCCAAAATCAGAAAAAGCTGGGCTGAAGGCAAAGTGGAAAATATGAAACAAATACAGAAAAATGCAGGTCAGGCAGCATCTTTGGAAAGAACAGACATGTTGATTGTTGTGTTATTGACCCTGGGGTAACACGGACTGCAACAGGATGCCGATGAACTGTAAAGCATACACCAAACGTAGGCGTTGGTTCAATATGATTTATTGAATTTCTGTAACACTTCTGCACTCAGCTGGCTGTGGGTTGACACTATACTACTCTAAGTGTACTAACTCTAACTAACTGAACCAGGCTAGCTCTGATCCATGTGTAGAAGGTGCTGACTGATATATATACCCTGACTGTCACTACAGTTGTCACCAGTGGAAAGAGATGGAGTGCTGATGCATCATGTGTTTTATAGTTGGAAGCGCCCCTCTAGAGTTCTGTTTGGTGATTGGTTGTGTTCTGTCCTGTATGTTGATTGGCTAACCCTGGGTGTCTGTCACTGCCTGTCTTTACCTCATGATGTGCATGGGTGCATATTATGACATCCTCCCTTTAAAAAAAAAATTTGTCGGTTACTTGGAGCATATACGACATATATACAAATATGACTATTTACAGCAAATGGCGAGTGAATGAATATGTACATGTAATGTGTCTCGCGGCAGATACAGAACAATATGTACAAAGGAAATATTTATAAGTCCAGTCTCTGGGGCATCGGATCCTTGTCGATCGCCTGAGAGGTGGAGGTGGGGACGATGGCACCTTGATAGGCGGGATTGCAGCCAGATTGGTGGCCTCGTGTAGCGAGGTGTCCGGAAAAGGCATAGCGACAGCTGGAAATGTGAGATTCGGTGGTGGGCAGGCAAGTTTGCGTAGTGCCCTTCTGTTGCGCCTGACAATGGATCCATCAACCATGCGAACCACGAACGACCTGGGAGCAGCCTGTCAAACAACAACAGCTGGGGCTGACCAGCCTCCATCAGGTAACTTGATGCGAACAGCATCTTCTGGAGAGAGCACGGGCAGATAAGTAGCATGAGCATCGTACGTCAGCTTTTGCCGGTTTCCGAGTTGCTGCACCTTTTGCAGCACTGGGAGGTGATCCAGGTTAGGTAAATGAATGGCCGGAACAGTCATCCGTAGGTCACGATTCATAAGGAGTTGTGCCGGAGACATACCGATGGACAGAGGGGTTGCCCTGTATGCCAGCAGCGCAAGGTTAAAGTCAGAAGCTGAGTCCGCAGAATCCACGTTGAGGATGGGTAGGCATGTTGTTGAGCTTGAGGAGGCCTTGTCATATGTAGTAATGATGCCCACAAGATATGGGACACTAGGCAGTCGTCCTCTGGATCCGTGGTGTTACCAGGTTCCGATCCAGCAGCCCTTGTTGCACACTTCGAACGCATTTGCATTGGAACTGGGATCGCTGGCCCACGATCAGTGGTGCAGACCTGCACAAGGCTGCATAATAGCCAGGCTTTCCACAATTTAGACATCACCTGCCTCCTGCAGGTCATTGCCGCTTTAAGTGGGTGGTGCCGCAGTTTGGGCACGTCATGATGTTGACGTCATAACACTCCGTGCGCCATTGCACAGGCACAATGCTGTCAGCCGCCGCTCGCACCTGCGCAGTGTGGTCTTCGGCTGCTTCGTTCTCCCGTTCGTGGTGCGCATGCGTGGGACCCCGGGAAAAACACGCGAAATGGCCGCCTTCATCGATGCTAAGGTGCTGCATCCGGGCAATGGCCTGTACATTCTCTGCCTCGTGGGAGGCAAGTTGGTCCTGTTCTGCTGATTTAAGGCGGGAGTAGCGACTTTTCGCCTGTTCATGCTCTTTACACGTCTTGATGGCGACTGGCAGGGTCATGGTTTTTATTTTTAGGAGCTGCTCCCGCAGGGCGTCGGAGTGGACGCCAAACACGATCTGATCCCTGATGAGGGAATCAGCGGTGTCATTGTAGTTGCAGGATTGCGCTAATATGCGGAGATGAGTTAGAAAGGATCGGAAAGGCTCATCCTTACCCTGAAGGCATTGCTGGAAGACATAGCGCTCAAAGCTCTCGTTCGTTTCGATTTCACAGTGACTGTCGAATTTGGCTAACACGGTCTGGAACTTGGTCCTGTCCTCGCCGTCGGCAAAAGTGAGCGAATTGAAGATTTGGATGGCCTGGTCCCCCGCAGTCGATAGGAGCAGCGCAAATTTTCTGGCATCGGACGCATCCTTGAGGCCCAAGGCCTCAATGTAGAGAGTGAACTTCTGCTTGAAGACCCGCCAGTTGGTGCCGAGATTTCCGGAGACCCGGAGCTGTGGGGGGGCCTGGATCTTCTCCATGCCGCTGGAAGGCACTTGCTGGTCATCACTGAATTATTCAAGGTAAATTACTTAGATGAAGTAGACTCCTGGTATCATGTCGTGTTATTCGCCCTGGGGTAACACGGACTGCAACAGGATGCAGATGAACTGTAAAGCAGACACCAAACGTAGGTGTTGGTTCAATACGATTCATTGAACTTCTGTAACAATGCACACAGCTGGCTGTGGATTGACACTCTACTACTCTAAGTGTACGAACTCTAATTAACTGAACCAGGCTAGCTCTGATCCACATGTAGAAGGTGCTGACTGATATATACACCCTGACTGTCACTACAGTTGTCACCAGTGGAAAGAGGCGGAGTGCTGATGCCTCGTGTGTTTTATAGTGGGAAACCCCCATCTAGTGTTCTGTCTGGCGATTGGTTGTGTTCTGTCCTGTATGTTGATTGGCTGTACTGGGTGTCTGTCACTGCCTGTCTTTACCTCATGATGTGCATGGGTGCATATAATGACATTGATGAGTTTGTTGTTTGTTGCAACATAATATTACATAAGAATAGAACTTCAAAAATAAACTGTGTCAGCAGATGGAGAGGAAGGATAACACAAAAGTATTATTTTTACCAATAAAGGGCTTAATTGGAGAATATTAAATGAAATGAAAAGAAAATGAAAATCGCTTATTGTCACAAGTAGGCTTCAAACGAAGTTACTGTGAAAAGCCCTTAGCCGCCACATTCCGGCGCCTGTTCGGGGAGGCTGGTATGGGAAAATTGTTAGATAGCCAGACTGATATTAATACAAGGACAATAGTGAGAGCAATCCAGGAGTGAAAAAAAATACATGCATGAAAATTAGTGTGGGGACAGCTTATGGGGGAGAGGAATGGGCAGGTCAAAAGGGAAACATGACTAACTGGTCACTTAGGGCAACCTGATGGAAGTTGGATAATCAGGTCATCGCCATGGGTACAGACCATTCTGGTGCTCCTACAGAGGATTCCTGCCACAGGCAGGGCATTCAGGAACCCACAGCATCACCACACATCACCCCCACCTCCCCCCCTCCCCCCGCACACCTCCTCCACCCCCCACACATCCAATCTTGTCACCACCCCTTGTAAACATTAGGACACCCGTCAGAAAATCTGAACTGCACTGACCCAGGTAAAGAGATGATGATCTTCCAAAATGTTTCAAGCAATTAATAATAACAATAATAATATTAATAATACTGATCTTTATTGTCACAAGTAGGCTTACATTAACACTGCAATGAAGTTACTGTGAAAAGCCCCTAGTCGCCACATTCCGGCACCTGTTATGGTACACTGAGGGAGAATTCAGAATATCCAAATTACCTAATAGCACATCTTTAGGGCCTTGTGGGAGGAAACGGGAGAGCCCGTAGGAAACCCACACAGACACGGGGAGAACGTGCAGACCCCACACAGACCCAAGCCGGAATCGAACCTGGGACCCTGGAGCTGTGAAGCAACAGTGCTAACCACTGTGCTATCGTGCTGCCCATTGTTAGTGTCATGTATTAGTACCCCGCTCTGAACGCATTAATACATATTTCATTCAAGCTGTCATTAATTTCTTATCGCTCTCCTGCAACTCTTTCGAGAACAATAATAGTATAATTACAGAACAGCTCGGTACAGAGGTGTTCCTGCCGCCCCTGAACCGCCTGCCAGGCTTTTGGCTTGCTCGCTCACTTACCGCTTTATAGGTCCTGGCCTGCCTTTGGTACCTCTTTAGCTGATCAAATATTGATCTAGCTACACAATCCCTTCCAGTTTGTTACACAGCAATGGTTACCACTCAATAACATCAGACCTCTATTGTTCCCATAGTAATGCACTGCAGTGTGGAATAGGGCGAGGCAGCTGGTAGGAATTCTAATGAAGGAGATAAATGCTAGCATAAATACAGTATGAATTCTCGGCTAAGAACTTCATTCTGTTGTGCATCAAAATAAATTTCTAACAAAATAAAAACACGACGCCAGCTGCATATGTAAATGATTATTTATTGATAATGTAGCAAGAATTCAAATAAAATGAATCCACGACTAAATAAAGCTGAGGACCTTGCTCACAAATCTGGGACAACGTAAAACCGTCTGGACGAGGAAGGTTCAAAGTTTGAGCCAGTGTGTACACTGAGTCACCTGATTCCGACTGGCGGAGCAACGGGGAAACGGCCACAGATTCTTTAAGCAAAGCAATACGATTCCATTCTCAACTGCCATGCTGTGACCCTCCTCCCATCAAGCACCTGTTTGAATGGTAGCTGAGGAAAGATCCGGCTCATCTCTAGTGGCATAAATGATTGAAAGCCTGACGTTAACTAACTGAGTTCATCCAGATGGAATTGCCACTTAGGCAAAGTACTGGAGGGCTGCTGTCAAGCACGGAATTGTGGAACGAGGCGGGACCTTCAGATAATAATTAGGTAAGAGGAAAGCAATGAGGAGGAATAAATACATTCAAGGCTTCCTCTTCAACGCCTGCGATTTGTGGAAAGTTCTGTGACAACCTTGACGGGATCGGAAGTCAAATCCTGTCACAACTGAAGAGAAGTGCTCTCCTGTCAATGGTGGGCGCAAAGACCAGAGCGCAAAGCACACAAACCAAATGCTGCCGGAAGACTGAATAAAAAACAAGAATGCAAAGGAGGGATGGTTAGCACCAAGAGAATCTTGTCGTTCCCAAGATTTGACTATGACCAGAAGAATAGCTGAAATCCATCATCCTCAGTAATATCATGATGCGGCATTCGAAGAATGTTAACGATGTCCTTAAATTAATTCTTGCACACGCCCTCAATTGCTGACTCCTAATATTTTAAAACCATGAATGACTATTGCTGACTTTTAATCATGGGGTAATTTCTGCTCAAGGGATCAACATTTCAATCACATCTACGGAATAAATTATAATTATACAAAATTGATTGAACCTAAGCTTTCGTCAAGGTCAGTGTACATCACTGAGAGTTTAACTGTCAGTTCAGTGATACTTTCAGTTTCAGTAAACAGAACCTGTCACTTTGATCAAAGAACCCATCACAAACTGGCTGATGAGTTCCATTAATGGGCGTAGACCAAGCTACGTGAAAAGGGGAGATGTTGGAAATCAAAGTAGAAGTCTCCATCTTAACTGAGACTCAATGGTCCTCTTGTTACAAATTATATTTGGTGTTAAAATAATTCAGCATTATTTCTGGCCAGGTCAGAAGGCGGTGACATTTTTCAAGTGTAAGCTAGGCCGGTAAATGTTGACCAGCACTGCACATCACAATTGATTCCATTGTGGTTCTTACCAAGATCCAGCGTTACAAATTTTGGATCTACAAGTGGTGCCTTCTTGGGGTCAATGACATCAGTCACACCCATAAACATTCGAAACATACTCTGATGGGAGTTGACGCACGGCCACACCTACTTGCACAAGCGCGCCACTTGGGAGAATACCGATAGTACCCCCTTGTGACCTGAATGAGGCATTTGTGCCTCTTGCACATAAATCTCTCCAACCTCTCTGAAGCCAGACCAAGTCAACAGTTGACAAGTGAATGTTTGTCAAATGAATCAACATGTTTCTTCATTTCACAGGCAGGAGAAAGTACAGAACAATCATTGTGATCAAATGAAAAACTCAAGCAGTACACCGCGTCTTTATCTAGTAATGCAAGCTAATGAAGTCATCTGACGTGACGCGCACAAATAATTTCTGATACTCTCGGGCCCACTTGCACTTTTGGTACCAGACTGTTTCACAAACGTGGCTGCCTGCCAGTGTCTGCGTCTTGGCCTTACCGAGGGATGTGTCTGACTCACCCCAGGGACTTGAGCACAAAATCTAAGTTGGCATTTGAGTACAGTAAGTCGGTGGAGTTGTGGACAGTGCGAAAGGATGTTACAAGTTACAGAGGGACATAGATAAGCTGCAGCGCTGGGCTGAGAGGTGGCAAACGGAGTTTAATGCAGAAAAGTGTGAGGTGATTCATTTTGGAAGGAATAACAGGAAGACAGAGTACTGGGCTAATGGTAAGATTCTTGGCAGTGTGGAGAGATCTCGGTGTCCATGTACATAAATCCCTGAAAGTTGCCACCCAGGTTGAGAGGGTTGTTAAGAAGGCGTACGGTGTGTTAGCTTTTATTGGTAGAGGGATTGAGTTTCGGAGCCATGAGGTCATGTTGCAGCTGTACAAAACTCTGGTGCAGCCGCATTTGGAGTATTGCGTGCAATTCTGGTCACAGCATTATAGGAAGGATGTGGAAGCATTGGAAAGGGTGCAGAGGAGATTTACCAGAATGTTGCCTGGTATGGAGAGAAGCTCTTATGAGGGAAGGCTGAGGGACTTGAGGCTGTTTTTGTTAGAGAGAAGAGGGTTAATTGAGGCATACAAGATGATCAGAGGATTAGATAGGGTGGACAGTGAGAGCCTTTTTCCTCGGTTGGTGATGTCTAGCACGAGGGGACATAGCTTTAAATTGAGGGGAGATAGATATAGGACACATGTCAGAGGTAGGTTCTTTACTCAGAGAGTAGTAAGGGCGTGGAATGCCCTGCCTGCAACAGTAGTGGACTCGCCAACACTAAGGGCATTCAAATGGTCATTGGATAGACATATGGACGATAAGGGAATAGTGTAGATGAACTTTAAAGTGGTTTCACAGGTCGGCGCAACATCGAGGGTCGAAGGGCCTGTATTGCGCTGTAATGTAGTGTTCTATGTTCTAGTACTGAGGGAGTGTTGCACTATCAGCGATGGCTCTTGGATGAGGCATTACATCCCAGACCCCATCTACTCTCTCGAGTAGACAGCAAAGATCCTATGGCACTTTTCACAGGGGCGAATTCTCCGGTATCGGCGCGATGTCCGCTGACCGGCGCCCAAAACGGCGCAAATCAGTCGGGCGTCACGCCGCCCCAAAGGTGCGGAATCCTCCGCATCTTGGGGGGCTGAGCCCCAACCTTAAGGGGCTAGGTCCGCGCCGGACTAATTTCCGCCCCGCCAGCTGGCGGAAAAGGCCTTTGGTGCCCCGGCAGCTGGCGCGGAAGTGACATCTCCGAGCGGCGCATGCACGGGAGCGTTAGCGGCCGCTCACGGCATCCCCGCGCATGCGCTGTGGAGGAAGTCTCTTCCGCCTCTGCCATAGTGGAGACCGTGGCGAAGGCGGAAGGAAAAGAATGCCCCCATGGCACAGGCCGCCCGCGGATCGGTGGGCCCCGATTGCGGGCCAGGCCACCGTGAGGGCACCCCCCGGGGCCAGATCGCCCCGCGCCCCCCCCAGGACCCCGGAGCCCGCCCGCGCTGCCTTGTCCTGCCGGTAAGGTAGGTGGTTTAATCTACGCCGGCGGGACAGGCATTCTAGCAGCGGGACTTCGGCCCATCTGGGCCGGAGAATTGCGGGGTGGGGAGGGAGGGGGGGGGGGGGCAACCGGCGCGGCGCGATTCCCGTCCCCGCCGAATATCCGGTGCTGGAGAATTCGGCAACCGCCGGGGGCGGGATTCATGCCAGCCCCCGGCGATTCTCCGACCCGGCGGGGGGTCGGAGAATCTCGCCCCTGATCCTAAATGCTGCAATAAAGTCTCGATCAGTCAACTTGTTCGACTTCTAGTGTTGGACGAGTGGAGCTTTCCTCCGGTTGAATATTGAGAAGACTGAAGCCAGTGTCTTTGGTCCCCTTCCGACCACCCCCCCCAACCCTCCACAAACTTTGTTCCCAAGCTGCCATCTCTATCCCTCTCCCAGGCAGCTGTCTGAAGCAGTGCGGGACTGCTCATAATTTCAGCTTCCTGTTTGACCCCGGAATGGGTTTCCGGCCCACAGATCCATGCCGAGGCCTAGATTTCCAAATCCAGAACATGGCCGGACTGAGCCCCTGCCACGGCCCATCCATCTGCTCAAACCCTCACCCGTGCCGTCACTGTCTCTGGATTTGATGACTCCCGCCTCCCACTTTTTATCCGACATAAACTTGAGGTTGTCCAAATCTCTGCTCCCTGTCTCCTTACTCACACAAAGTCCCATTTAAACAAGAATCATTCTTGGTATGTCAGCATCACTGGTAAGGCCAGCATTAATCGTCCATCCCTAATTCTCCTCGAGAAGGTGGTGGTGAGCTGCTTTCTTGAACTGGAGCACTCAACAGCACCACGGGATGGCTCAGTTGCGCAGGAGGGGATGGAGAAGAGTGGAAGAGCAGTAGTGATAGGGATTTGTTAGTTAGGCGTTTCTCCGGGCATAGTGACTTCAGGAAACGTGTGTTGCCTCCCTGGTGCCAGGGTCAGGGATGTCACTGAGCAGCTGCAGGACATTCTTCTGGGGGAGGGCGAAGAGCCAGATGTTGGGGTCCACGATGGTACCAAAAACTGTAAGTAGGAAGAGGGATGAGGTCCCAAAAGCAGATTTTAGGATGTTAGCGAGGAGATTACAAAGTAGAACCTCTGAAGCAGTGATCTGGGGTTTACTCCCAGTGCGAGTGAGCATCACCATAGGACGATTGAGCTAACGTGTAGCTGGAGAACAATGTAGGAGGGAGGGCATCAGAGTTTTGAGGCACTGGGACTAGTTCTGAGGCAGGTGGGACCTGCACAAGATGGTTGCGTTGCATCCTAGCAGGACAAATATCTGTGCAGGGAGATTTGCTCCTCCTGTTGGGAAGGGCTTAAACTAAATTGGCAGGAAAATGGGAACCTGACAGGGAGCTCAGATTGGAAGGAAGTAAAACTGGTGACAGGAGGTAAAAAAGTAATAAGTGAAATCAGAAAGCAGATGAAACAGAGGTAAATATCAAATAGGATCAGCAACTTGCCCCTCATACGTTTATAGTTTCCCTTGTTCAGAGAAAAAGCCAGAATTAAAAGCACTCTTTCTGAATGTACATCGAATTTTCAAGAGGCTGATGATTTGAAGGCACAAATTGAGGTAAATAGGTGTGATTTCATTGTCATTATGGAGACGTGGCTACAGGGTGAACAAGATTGGGGGCTGAATATCCCAGGATATTTGACATTTAGGAGTCATAGGCAAAATGGAGAAAAGGAAGAGGGGTAGCCCTCTTAATAAGGGAGGAGATCAGTACATCAGTGAGAGAGGATGGTGGATTGAAGAACCAAGGTTTAGAATCTGTTTGAATGGAGCTAAGGAACAGAAAGGGGTAGCAAACATTGGTGGGTGTTGGTTACAGGCCTCAAAATAGTAGTGGTAATGTTGGGCAAGTTATAAATGAAGAGATTAGAGCTGCATGTAACATGGGTATTACAGTAATAATGGGTGACTTCAATGTACACATAGACTGGGCTACCCAAATCAATACTAATGCTCTGGAGGAGGAAATCCTGGAGTGTATACGAGTTGGTTTTCTGGAGCAGTATGTTGGAGAACCAACTCAGGATTGGGCTATTTTAGATTTGTTATTATGTAAAGAGAAAGGGCTCATTAATAATCTTGCTGTTAAGGAGTCTTTAGGAAATAGTGACCATAATATGACAGAATTTCGCATCAAGTTTGAATGTGATATGATACATGCTGAATCTAGGATTTTAAATCTGAAAAAGGGAATCTATAAAGGTATGAGGGACAAGCTGGCTATGGTGGTTAGGGGAAGATACATTAAAAGATTTGACGGTAGACAGTCAATGGCTAGTATTTAAAGAAAAACATATAATACCGTACCTTATAAAATTCTAACAGGATTAGATAGGGTAGATTCAGAAAGAATGTTCCTGATGGTGGGGCAGTCCATATTTTGAGGATAAGGGGTAAACCTTTTAGGACTAAGGTGAGGAGAAATGTCTTCACCAGAAAGTGGTGAATCTGTGGAATTCACTACCAAAGAAAGTAGTCGAGGCCAAAACGTGTGATTTGAAGAATGAATTAGATATAGCTCTTGGGGCTAAAGGGATCAAGGGATATGGGGGAAGGCGGGATAAGGGTATTGAATTTGATGGTCAGCCATGATCGTAATGAATGGTGGAGCATGCTCGAAGGGCCAAATGGCCTCCTTCTGCTTGTATTTTCTGTGTATGGTTCTCTGTATGTCTACAACAGATATACATATAAGTCACAAACCCCCAAAGGGAAAGGGAAATGAACCGTGGCTGGCAAAATAAATTAAAGATTGCATTAGATCAAAGGAAGTGGGTCCAAAGTCCCTCTGAGAAAAATCATTCTGCCTCATCTCCGTTTTAAATTCCTTATTTTGAAATCACTCCAGGGCCGTGCCACTTCTACCTCGCGACTCTCGTCCAGTCCCACAATCCTTTGGGATAGCTGCCTTCCTCTATTCCCGGCCACCAGAACGTCCCCGGTTTTAATTTCCCCACCACTGGTGATCATGCCTGCTACGGCCAAGGTCTTAAGCTCTGTAATTTCCTCCCTAAACCTCTCTGCCTTCTCGTCTCCTCTGCTAAAACACACCTCTTTAATCAAGCTTTTGGCCACTTGCCCTAATATCGCCTTCTGTGGCTGGATGTCAAATGTTGCTTAATAATGCACCTGTTAAGTACCATGGCCTATTTTCATCGTATTACAGGGTGCTGTATAAAGGCAAGGTTATTTTTAGCGACATCCTTTCAAGATTCAGAAACTAGGTGTAAATTTTAACTCTCGGGTTGGGGAACATTGTCTGGTTCCTGGCACTGCCAATGGGAAGGTCAATCCATTCTGAGGGCTGGGTTTTATTAGCAGATGCAAAGCAGGATGCGGAAGCCAGGTGGCAGGCATGTTACGGTTCACCAGCTCAAGGCTGGCGCAATAATTGAGTAGTCCAGCTTGGAAATAGATAGGTCCGGGTGCGCTGCGGGTGAAGCTGGTTTGTTAGCGGCTCACATTACTGGTGTGGAGGCCAACGTGTTCCCTGTTTCTGCTCCTCTTGACATCAATCTAACTCCAACGCTTAACTCTTCCACGACTGGCCAGCTCCTACTCAAAGGAATATCCTCAGCAGGCACTCCATCAGTTAGAATGGTTTTGCGGGGGGGGGGTTCTTACACATGCTCTTCGGTGTACTCAGCGAGATTGTAAATTTTGCTTACGCAAAGATGTTTGGTATGTCTATTTCTGATTAGCAAGCCATGCATCACTGCTCCCTATCATACTACTCTGGCATAGATAAACGCCTCATATGACATGCAAGCATACACAATCGCCCTACTAAATAAGTGGACTTAATATCCGGATATTCCAATTGCTGATGCAGTTCATGTCAGGCATAAAGCCCATGCTGGGGTGTTAAATCAACTTTGCACAGTATTCGTGCAAGTTCTTGGCTTATTCAAGGATAATGTTCGTATCATTGAGGTAGGCAAAACACAAATAAAGCAACTATAAAAGGCATGAGATGGCCTTAAATGCATTAAATATTAATGATAATAATGTCCATTTGAAATAGAATTTTATACCCTCTGGTCCATTAGAAAAGTGCTCACAGACAAATCCTCCTCGAGCTACAAGCTACATGTAACAGTACTATGATTTACATAGCACTGGAAGCCATTATCAATGATTGAGGAGTTTTAGAAATTATAACTAATCTCTGCTGTCTATAAATTCCAAATTGTGATGAATGTATATTCTATAGCACACTAAAGCAGCAGTAAACAATAGGTAATGGAACAAAATGGCAACCTACCAAATAAATTCACTGACAAGAAATCACCTTCTGCATGCATATATTAAGGACCTGAAAATCCCGAAAATATAAGGTGCAATACAGGCGACTAATTCCAAAAGTACAGGCCCTGAAAGTCTACATGTGACAACCTGACGATATTCCTCCACAATCTCGATTATGTTTTCTCAAAGTTGTGCCTTGCTATTATCTCCTCCTCTGTGAAGATGCTGAGAAATGTCGCCAAAGCAAATGTATCCTTCCAGGAATTTGCTTAAGCGACCATTACTCAACGTCAAGCGACCGCATGCAAATTTAACCGTGAGAATCAACAACCCTGTTCAAACGTCGGAGAAAGGCAGGGCACAACTATTTCCTTATGAGGGCGAAGTCCAGAACAAGGGTGTACAGCGGCAAAATAAATGAACCTGATGCATAGTGTTGTCAGAAAGCACTTCTGCATGCAACAGCGAAGTGGAAATTTGGAAATCCCTTCCGCAAAAAGCTATCTAGGCAAGGTTTAATTCAAAATTTTAAAAATGAGACAGGTGGATTTTTGTTAGGCAAGAGTTTCCAGGATTGCAAAACCACATTGGACAAAAAGAGTAGAAACAGAAATCACCCTAGATCTAACTGAATCGTGGAACACGTTCAAGGTGTTCGATGGTGTACTTCTGTCCCTAACTTCCTATCATAAAGATCACTTCTTCGCATGGTCATGCGTGACTTTTTGATTCAGATTGTTAAGGAACCCTCTTGGAGCAGACAATTTGAGATCTAGAACCAAATGTGATTTAACAGATCAGATATAATCTTAAAAACAATGACCACTGTACAATTGAGTTCCATGTCTGACTTGTCATTGATTAGGTGAGTGCCCAATGGAAACTTTTAATTTTAGGGCGATGGACTTGAGAAGGCTGAGGAAGCGGCTCAGGAAACTCTGAAGTGGAGTGACATATGGACTTGAAACGTTAACTCTGTTTCTCTCTGTCATGTTCTGTAGACTGGCTCGATGTGAATAATGAACAATGGAACAGCTTGTTTAAATAATTTATGATGAAACAACTGAGTGATAAAGATAACTAGGATAAATAAAATAATAAACTACTAAAACTTAACTAACTATTATAGACCTACTGCAAATTACGTCTATCCTCCAACACGATTTACTCCCAACACGTCAGACACAGGGTCCTGTGGTGGGTTTACACTGCCACCTAGTGGTCGGAGGTTGTGTATAATATTATGTACAGAAGTGCTTTATGTATATCAGCACACTCTCTCCACAGATGCTGCCATACCTGCTGTAAGTTGCAGCATCTCATCAGCAGAACAAAAATGAACTGGACAAAGTTGGAAAAGGACATATTCCATTTTAAAAGGGCAAGCTGTACATACCACGTCTGCTGGCAGACAACAGAATATACAAAAACAAGCCGGGCCATGTGTCATGACAGAACCAACAGGAAAATGATGCAGGAAGATTAAACAGCCCAAACTCATTCCAAGAGGAGCAGTTGGAATGAAAATCATTTGTTGCCCTGGCCAGACAAAATCACAATACCCTAATGGGAAAATGATTGAAGTTGTCTCCAGCAACCATTTTCAAGAGATCAACAGCCTCCGAAGACATTATGAACCTTTATTGGGACACTAATCATATCTATCCCATCCTGTCAGCAATCAGCAGGCCTTTGTCTTGGAACTTACCTGTGGGAGTGGTCGGTCAGCTCCATACAGGTTTTTGCCCTTAAAAAAATAGGGGACTCAGGAACTAATTCAGATTTCCTGTTTGGCGCACACCTCACTTGCTGCGAACAGACCACGAAGGCCGGAGGGACACCGGGCTCACGACCCAGCAGCCACACGGACCAGCCAGTTTGGAGGAAGAACCAGAGATTTCCGTGCCGGATTTTAAATATCCTTCCTGGGAATGGTGAGCATACTCCCTCAACCCACAGAAATTCCCAATTAATGTAGATTGTTGAGGTTTGGGGTGAGTGAGTGGATATATCTATGTATCTATGTTTACCGGCGTTAAAGTAAATTTGTGTAACAGTAAGAATTTTCGATGTGCCGTTTATCCTCTTCTATTATACATCGTACTTTATAACTGGTGTTTGTGTGTTATGGCCTGAGTTGTGGAGGACCTAATTTTCTTGAATAAATTATTTAATTTTAAATCTACCATTGTGGCAGTCTCACCTTTCTTTCACTGTCCGCTCTGGTTGAGTCACAATAATTGCCAGAACATAATTCCGTAGTCGAGGACCCAAAAGGAATCCGAGTGCTTCGAACACGCTCACTCAAGAGAGGCTACTGGTTAGGAATAAACAGTGGTCCCTCTTTCTCTCTTGTGAAATTGCACGAGTGGGGCGCTTCCAGGTGACATTTCACCATCAACAGGAGAGAGATTCACACAGGTGTAGGTGGCAGTCAAGGTAACTGGTGTGGCATAAGGACAACCTCACTGGTTAGGTATAAGCAGTGAGACTTGTTCCCTCTCTCTTGCGAAGCTGTCCCAGTGCGACACTTCCGGATTGTGGTTTCAACACCTGCAGGAGAGACACACCCACAGTTATCCGTGACACCCAATACCAGCCTGTTGTGGAGTAAAGGAAACCCTTTTTGTTACACTGCTGAGTTTTCCCAGCATTTTCTGTTTATATATTAGATTTCTTTCATCCACCGTATTTTGTTTGGGCTGGTGTTTCCGCTCCCCCAGCGCATGTTTCTCAGTGATGCACCGTTGACTGCTGGCGGGATTCTATACTCCTGATACTTGCACAGTTGCAGAACGTTTTGCCGGAGACAGATCTGACCAGCAGTGAAGACAAAAGATCGCACAAGGACATTCCTCTGTTCGCCTGAAAACATTTCTGCTGGCATACCGAAACACACCACGTGCTATCTTGAAGCATCTCCGGCATTCCTACGAACGGGATGACGACTGCGCACGTAATTTAATCGTCTGAAATCAACGACAAGCTGTGCAAGATCAACAGCGCACCCAACGGAAGAGATGAGCGCAAAGATCAAAGCCAATGATTTTCTGTTCTGGACAAGCGGTTCTAGCTTGTAATTATTCCACTGCAGCTAAATGGCTTTCTGTTTCTGTGATTGCTCAGGCAGGATCTTACACAGATCAAACGGTGAATTAGCTCACCTGGCGGAGACCAACTTTTGCCAAGACAAGCACCACCCCTTATGGAAGAGCCTGGTTTCATCACTTTGAATGAGCCAAGTCAAGGACTGCAGACTCCAGTCTCACCTCCTCGGTCTGGCTTGACTGAGGTTGAAGCCGTCTCACCTTCCCTGGCATTAGACGCAACTTCAGATTTGGCCACAAGTCCTGAGTTGACATTGCTCTCCAATGAACATCACTCTGCAAAAGCACCAGGGCCGAAATTCTCCGGAAACGGCGCGATGTCCGCCGACTGGCGCCCAAAACGGCGCAAATCAGACGGGCATCGCGCCGCCCCAAAGGTGCGAAATGCTCCGCATCTTTGGGGGCCGAGCCCCAACCTTAAGGGGCTAGGCTGGCGCCGGACAAATTTCCGCCCCGCCAGCTGGCGCGGAAATGACATCTCCGGGCGGCGCATGCGCGGGAGCGTTAGCGGCCGCTGACAGCTTACCACGCATGCGCAGTGGAGGGAGTCTCTTCTGCCTCCGCCATGGTGGAGACTGTGGCGGAGGCGGAAGGGAAAGAGTGCCCCCACGGCACAGGCCACAGGCGGTGGGCCCCGATCGCGGGCCAGGCCACCGTGGGGGCACCCCCCGGGGCCAGATCGCCCCGCGCCCCCCCCAGGACCCCGGAGCCCGCCTGCGCTGCCTTGTCCCGCCGGTAAGGTAGGTGGTTTAATTTACGCCGGCGGGACAGGCATTTTAGTGGCGGGACTTCGGATTGGCGGGATGGCGGGACTTCGGATTTAGCGGATGGGCCGGAGAATCGAGCGGGGGGGCCCGCCAACCGACGCGGCGTGATTCCCGCCCCCGCCGAATCTCCGGTGCCGGAGACTTCGGCAACCGGCGGGGGCGGGATTCACGCCAGCCCCCGCCGATTCTCCGACCCGGCGGGGGGTCGGAGAATCTCGCCCCAGATGTCTGCTGTAAACTACACCGGCAGAGAAGACCCTGCGGAGTGTCTGAGTTATGGTTAAGGCAAACAAGTGCCTTTTTTGTAGGTTGGGGGGGCTTTTGTCTTGTGGGGGGGGAAGAATAATCCCGAGTGTTTAGCTGGGGAACGTGGCAGTCTACCCTCTTGCCCTAATTCTAATTCAGAAACTGTTTTGCTAAACTGACATTTCCAATAAGGGGGGGAGGAATATGCTATGTACTGTACATCTTGTTTAGGTTGCTGTATTTGTAAGCCAGGGAATTGCCCGATCACAGAATCCATGTTGTTAGTTAGTTTGGTTGCTGAAGTAATATAAACGGAAGCTGCAATGTTAAATCACCTGCATGCCAACATGTGTATTGATTAATCAATGAAAATAATAATAATAATCTTTATTGTTACAAGTAGGCTGTGAAGCAACAGTGCTGCCCACTGTGCTACCGTGCTGCCCTGAAGCTACAGACAGTACCAGTATTAAAACATTAAACAAATAGAATATTAGAGAGCCATTGGTACGCTTTCAAAAGCAAAATGTTTAGACTGAAATGAAATGAAAATCGCTTATTGTCACAAGTAGGCTTCAAATGAAATTACTGTGAAAAGCCCCTAGTCGCCACATTCCGGCACCTGTTCGGGGAGGCTGGTACGGGAATTGAACCCGCGCTGCTGGCCTGCCTTGATCCGCTTTAAAAGCCAGCTCTTTAGACCTGTGCTAAACCAGCCCCTGAGGGTTTGTGCATAATGCCATGGAAGAAGTACAGAAGTAATGAAACTAAACTTTTTTGAGGACCACGAGCACTATAATGCCAGAAATAAGGGCAAATATTGAGACTCAGGTTCAGTGATAGACAGGCAGGAATATTAGGATAGAATTTTAAAACTGGTTAGACAGGTTAAAGCAGGCTATGAAATTCATATTACAGAGAGCAAGAGAACCACAAAAAGTCTTCTTTCAGGAAGCAGACTAAAGTAAAGTCACATTAGTCCCAGATGACCAGAGGCTGCTGTCCCCTTTGAGGGGGAACTAACTGATGGTGGTTTAAACTGAGGATTACCGCACCTCAGGCGAGAGGTAAGTTTGAGAAGATGGAGCCTTCATAAATAACCTCAGCCAGTACTGGAATTGAACTGCTGGCCTCGCTCTACATCAGTGGACCAGCTGTCTATCCAAGTGAGCTAAACTGGCTCCCAAGGAAACAGACTATTGGGGAAATCACGGTTGGTGTAGTCGGATGCCCGGGCATACAGATCATCTGTGGCCTCCCGAAGGCACCTGTAGGCTGACAACTGCGAGATGCCGCACAGGTCCCCACTCGACCCCGGGAATTGCCCAGTGCATAGAAATTGAGGGCAACCACGACCATCGTGGCCACCATGAGTGAGTGCCCTCCTCCTCCATCTGGTGCCAGGTCCACGACGACGTGGCACAGGTGCCGCACGGTCTCCCTGCCGTGAGGCAGTCATCTGCGGCATATGGCATCTGTCAGCTGAAGTACTGGTGAGTCCCTTCTGGCCCCTCCTCAGTCTGACGGGCGGCCTCGTTGCAGTTGTCGACGTCTGCCCACCCCGGCTTCGACTGTCAGGATGATAGCCATCTCAGCTGGCTGGATCCCAAAATTCATCTCCCACCTGGTAGGATGCGGAGAAGGCGAGAGAGACTGACTGACAGTAAGGTCACCCATCCCACGGGACCCTCAGCGCCCTCCCCCTAACTCTCCCCACAGCCCCTTGCCTCAAGATCTTTGCAGCTGACCACCCATCACTGTGCTCGGCAACCACGCAGGTTGCCTGGCCCGTGACCCTCAGCCCTTGCCTTTGAGTCTTCCACTGACCCAGACTTGGAGAGTGATGCAGCGGAGAGTGCTGAGAATGATGATAGCCAAGTGGTTGTAGTGGCCTGGCTCGCTGCACTGGACGGGGATACAACAGCTAACAGAGTCAACGAGGGGATACACAGCTATGCACAGGCAATACCCAGCCTTGGACAACGCATGATCTTATTGCTGTCATGCCATCGCACTCAGTGCACCTGGGTTGCCAGGGCTGGTACTGTGCTTTGAAACCTGACGGAGAGTCCGTGTTGCAACTCTGTGCTGCCCTTAATATGACTGCCCTGCCTTCTCTCAGAGTGCCATCCACTGCTGGCAAACTTCACTCTGCACAGTAACACCCACCCAGACCAGGGGCCGCTAGACCCCTAGCCACTGCCAGCATCAGGGAGGTCATGCCAGCTCTCTGCCGCTCATCCAGAAAGTCACCCTTTCACCATAAGAGGGCCCTCAGTGGTGAACCCCTGCTCTTTGATGTATGAGTTGCCACTGCCTCTATGGCGCTGATGCACCTACAGTGCAGACACACTGTTCAGGCATCAAAGGTTGCAGGACATCCAGTCTAGTTAAAAATTCTCTCAGACAGGGCACCTGATCTTTCGAGGAGGCACTTCAGATTTCAGGGACTGTCAAGTGCGATCACAATTAACAAAGGCTAATCCCTCCTTTGAGATAGCCTTCAACTGTCAAGCTGGAGGTTTGTCACAGTCAATGGAGTGTGAAATGGAAGGTACACAATCAGGTACAAAGGGATGAAAAGAGGCAGACTGCAACATTGAAACCACAGAGCCTTTTGAAACATCAAGGGGGTTGAAATGGAGTTTTAAAAGAATAAAGGGGAAACTACACAGGGAGTAAAATGGGCTTTCAAGACACAAGCTGCAGTGTGGTTCTGTCCTGTGAGAGTTTTGTCGGACGGACCTGTCCTGTTATGGGAATTCACAAGAAATAAAGATGACCTCAATGCTTCACACGCCCAAATCCACCCTCCCTCTTCACCTGGCAAGCAGCTATGGTGCACTTGAGCTCCATGGGGGTAAATGGAGAAGGCCACTCACTCCCTTGCTCCTCCTCGAAGCCCATTGCAACTGGTCCCCGCTTTTGTGCTGAATAACTTCTCATTGGAAGGGGCTGGTGACTCCCGGATTCAGCTGGATTCATTGTAATCTTGCTAATTAAATTAAAATGAATGCAACTGAGGTGTGATCAGCGATCATGGCAGCTGGGGCGGGCCGGGAGAATGGCCAATTGTTTGGTGCCTGACATAGCGGGATCGGCGCCGGGCGCAAAGCGTCCAGAGAATCGTCCCCAATGTTCTCTATCCCTTTACGTTCGTATGTCCCTGTGACAGTCAGATTTCTTTTCTCCTTTGGATAGTTAAAGGTTACCCGAACTTCAAATTATTTTTTTTATTCGTTCACAGGATGTGGGCGTCGCTGGCTAGGCCAGCATTTATTGCCCATCCCTGAAGGTATTTAAGAGTCAACCACATTGCTGTGGGTCTGGAGTCACATGTCAGCCAGACCAGGTAAGGATGGCAGCTTTCCTTCCCTAAAGGACATGAGTGAACCAGATGGGTTTTTACGACAATTGACAACGGTTTCATGGCCACCATTAGACCTTTAATTCCAGATGTTTAATTGGTTTCAAATTCCACCATCTGCCCTGGCGGGATTCGAACCCAGGCCCCCAGAGCATTACCCTGGGTCTCTGGATTACTGGTCCAGCGACAATACCACTCCGCCACTGCCTCCCCATTTATTAGTAAATAGCAAAAGTGTTCTTCCTTGTTGAGGTTGTTGTTACTGGATAAGATATATACATAGGTTTAGAGGACACAGAGGAGACTGGTAAGAGAGTTTAACAAAAAGGTTTATTGTCAAAATATAAGCTGAATTTAAGTCCCAGCCGGGACTGCAAACAACATCACGGCTCCGACCTGGGCTGACTTTTATGTCCCACGTCCAATATCCCTCAGAGGGGGAGCTCATACCCACGAGCCTCACAGGCAGATTAACCAGTTCATCCCTGTAGGTCTCGTGGGGGTTATAACAATAGGCCTCATTTTATAACTTAATCCAACAGACTGGTTTCAGTGTCTGACATATCTGGTCTATTCACTTTGATTAATGTCAATTAGAGAGATTCTTATTCCTGCAGCTGGGCAATGAGAACGTTTCCCACTTGTCACTCCATGCTATACATCAAACTTACTCTCTATTTTATCACTTGAAACATTTTGTTGGATAACACAGGTGTGGTGAGCCACGTATGGCTACGTAAGGCTGTTGTATATATGTTCTACTGCTCTATTAGTATTGTTATCTCCACTGTTGTCTATACTTATTGTTTTTGCTGTTCTGTTATTGGTTGTTGCTGTTGTACTGTTGGAATGTTATTATTGGTGCTGCTGTTGGCTCCGCCTGTGGCTCCGCCCAGCTGTGGAGGTATAAAGCCTGTTGACCTGGGTCAGCCCTGCAGTGCGGGAGGAGCTACAGGTCGGCACATATTTAGCTCATTAAACCATCGGTTCACTGCTTCTCAGCGTCTCGTCTGAATTGATGTCTATCAACAGGATGGCTGGAGAATTTTTTTTAACAACAACTAACTAGATTCATATTCGATAAGGCACTTACCACCCTTTCGGCTGTTTTCAACAACCTCAAATTATAAACCGAGCTTCTGTTTTCTCGGCACAGGGCTAAATCGCTGGCTTTGAAAGCAGACCAAGGCAGGCCAGCAGCACGGTTCAATTCCCGTAACAGCCTCCCCGAACAGGCGCCGGAATTTGGTGACTCGGGGCTTTTCACAGTAACTTCATTTGAAGCCTACTTGTGACAATAAGCGATTTTCATTTCATTTTTCATTTCATTTCTACACCACTTCTGGATCCATCTTTTGTTCCTGCATTGTCCCATTAGCTAAATTACTTATTACCTTGCATCAGGGCGACAGGGTCATGCAGTGGTTAGCACTGCTGTCTCACAACGACCTAAAACATAACTTGTTTTCTCTCTCCACAGATGCAGCCAGATATGGAGAGCCTCCTTAGCATTTTCTGTTTTTATTGTAATGTTCGGATGAATCTCAGAATACAAATGACGGTAGTTATCTTTCAGTCGATAACCACCATCACGGAATGGATTAACTGGAGGCATGATAATAACATCATTGCCTTGTAATTTTAGCAGAAAGTGAAGATTTTTTTTTCTAGTCAGGGTAAATTATAACACGAACGATACATGTGCGTAGGGTGGTCCTCTCTCCTTTGCTGCTGGACTGAGGTTCCAAGGGACTTGTTGATTGCAAAATGCAATCATTCCATCACTAGTATCACACCAAACTACCCTACTGCACAACCAGTACCGTTAGTTTTACTTCAACTCATTATGTCAAAATTGTTGTTCATAAGAAAGTAGACTTCCTCTGCAGACAATTGTCTTGAGCCACAACTGCCCAAAGAGCCAAGTCAAATGGTTTATTTACAAGGCGATGAATTTAGGAATCGCCTCATAGTCTCTTTATTATAATCTTTATTAGTGTCACAAGTAGGCTTACATTAACGCTGCAATGAAGTTACTGTGAAACGCCCCTTAGTCACCACACTCCGGCACCTGTTCGGGTACACAGAGGGAGAATTCAGAATGTCCAATTCACCCAACAGCACGTCTTTCTGGACTTGTGGGAGGAAACCAGAGCACCCGGAGGAAACCCACGCAGACACGAGGAGAACGTGCCGACTCCGCACAGAGGGTGACCCAAGCCGAGAATTGAACCTGGGTGCCTGGCGCGATGAAGTGACAGTGCTAACCACTGTGCACATTCTTCGACAAATGTGAGAGTTACTCTTAGAAATGCATACACCTGAGGAAGGAGCAGTGCCCCGAAAGCTAGTGATTCGAAACAAACCTGTTGGACCTTAACCTGGTGTTGTAAGTCTTCTTACTGTGCTCACTCCAGTCCAACGCCGGCATCTCCACATCTTAGTAATGTTTAACTGCACTCCCTTCCTTTGTCGGAGTTTGACTGGGTGTGGGGTGAACTGGAACAACTAAAGGTCGCTCTGGTGATTAGTGCGAGAGAAATTAGATTTTTTTGTTCCTGAACACTTGGGAACACCTTTGTGATTGGAGCGCTCAGGGAATTGTAGGTCAGTCCAACCTTAATCCGTGTGCACGAACGGCATTCCAAATCGAAAACAAGTCCTGAACTGGTATAAATGACCTAATGTAAGTGGAATGAGGCAATGTCTTAAATTGATGCTGTTTTTCCCCACTGTCAAGCCAAACACACTCTTAGGTTGCAATGGGTCAAGAGGCATGAAGACTCGACATTTTGATTCATACAATGTTTCTCCACTAAAATGTACAAGTGGTATTAAGAGGAAACAGTGCTGCAGACAGGAGCAAGAAGAATATTGTACCAGAGAAGGCATTCGGGATGGATTAACATATTTCAAAACACATAGAACAATGGATGAGTGGCTGCACTATCACTGTTATCTCCAAACAGGCCTATTTCTCACATACCTGCCGCCCACTCTCTGAATTCCACTGCGTTTATCGTCACCAATCTACGTTCACAGTTTTTCAAGCTTCCAAGCTGTTTTACTTGAATTGAAAAATGCTGAAGGTCTTTTGAATGCCCACTAGATGTTGGGGGAGGGAGGTGGAAAAGAGGGGGTGGGGCGGGGTGACGGCCAGCAGAGCCAATTCCTTCCACATTACATGCAAACCCCGTAAAGAAAAAATCATGCCAGTTGGCTGAGCGAAACTATTAGCTCATAGGAAGGTCTAATAAAGTGCAGAAAATGAGTTTCCTTGCAGGTCGCAAATTCTCTCAGTAACACAAACTGAGATGTCATCCCAGTCATTTTTATCACTCTTTAAGGCAATTCGGATGGCAGAGGAATGGTCACGGTTCGTTCAGATCAATCAAAAACGCATTGAGAATTAGTACAAGATTTCACTTTTCTAACCAAACAGCTCTCAGAAGAGAAAGGGTGTGGCACATATTAGTCACTGCGTTTGCTGCGGGGCCAGGCACTGAGAATTAAACAGGCAGTTTATTACATGGGAAAATGTACGGGGCCAGCCATTTCTTGCTAACCAGGCCTTAAGTGGTTAAGCTGCCATCCAGAATATTCCATTTTAATAAAAATCTGTTTGTCAGGGTTGTGCAATTCAGAGAGAAAGGCTGTGCTTGTTTGTGGCAGCACTGCAGATCAATCAAAAACAAATTGTTTTTGGATAGATGAAAGTGCTAAGGTATGCAGTGAGGAGAATGTAAATCAAGCCATGGGGTAGAATATTGGTGGCGACAGAGATGACTCAGGCAACCGAGGGAAATTCAGCTCGAGAACAGAGATCATGGAAATGGCTCAGGCAGCCGAGGGAAATTCAGCACTAGATCAGAGAAGATGAAAATGGCTTTGGGGGTGGGGACCCCTTGGTGTGGTGTTTAATCCTACTTTATACTGGTTTAGCATAACGCTTTCACATTCCATGCTTAAATATGATGTTTAATAGGATTTAATCTTACCCTAAAACTCTCTGCAATAACTAACGGCCTGCCTGCTCTGCAACACTTAGTAAATACCTCACAGTACCGTAAATGTTCAGAGAAAAATGCTATGGGTACACTGAATGTCACCTATCAAAGAATTAGTTAGAAATATAAAGGCCAACAGAAATAATGTGCATTAAGTGAACATCTATAGTGTAGTAAAAGCATTCACAGCAACGTTATGAAGAAAAATCTGACACTATGCAGCATAAACAACAATTAGGCAAGAGACCAAATGCTTCATCAATGATGGAGGTTTAAGGGGAGTCAAAAAGAGTAAAGACTAGTGGGGCAGAGAGATTACAGGGAAACGATTTCCCAGCTTCAGGCCAAGGCAGTTAAAGGTATGGCAACTAATGGCGCAGCAGTTAATATTAGGGATTCTCAGGAAACTGGAATTGGAGGAATACAAACACCTTGAAGGGCTGTGGTGCTGGAGGAGATTACTGCGATAAGGAGAGGTGACGCAATGGAGAGATTTGAGAAGAATGAACGGCGGCATTGATTAACTACAATCCAATGTAGGTCAGGGTGCACAGAGTTAATGTGGGGACAGGACTTGATGCAAGTCAGGACATGAACAGCAGAGTTTTGGATGACCTCAAGTTCATATAGGCTTGATGGCGTGAAGCTGACTGGGAGGGTGTTGGACTAATTGCGGTTTGAGGCAACAAAGGCATGGATGATGATTTCAGCCGCAGATGAGAATCATTGAATTCCTACAGTGCAGAAGGAGGCCATTCGGCCCATCAAGTCTGCACCGACCCTCTGAAAGATCACCCGAGCGAAGCCCACACCCCTGCCCTATCCCCGTAAACCTATAACCCCACCTATCCCCCACATCTTTGGATACTAAGGGGAAATTCACTAACTTGCACATCTTTGGACTGTGGGAGTAAACCTGAACACCCGGAGGAAACCCACATAGATATGGGGAGAAAGTCCAAACTCCACACAGTCACCCAAGGTCGGAATTGAACCCTGGTCCCCGGCACTGTGAGGCAGCAGCGCTAACCACTGTGCCACCATGCCGCCCCTGAGCTGAGATAGGCACAGAGTTAGGTGACGTTACAGAGGTTAAAATAGACAAAATGATTGGTGGCACAGCTACGTGGTCAGACAATGGCCTTGGTAATCCCAATATTTAATTGAAGGAAATCTCCATTCATTCAGTACTGGATGCTAGACAACGGACCTGGCTATTCCCACACAGTGAAGGGGTCAAGAGAAGTGTTGGTGACTTAGGGCTGGGTGTACACGTGAAAACTAATGGGAGAAGAATGCGTTTATTACATTTTATAAATATATACATTCTATTAAGTTCCGATTCCATCATTGAGCCTTAAAATCATCATGTGAGATCCTGCAGTGACAATTTTAGCCTTCAGTTTTGACAAGCATTCTCCTATTCAGCCTCTGGATCAAATAACAAAAAATTCAAATGCATTCTTAGTGTTGTAACCCCAGCGGAGGTCACCGGAAAGGAACCACCACGTTTCCCGTGCCCTCCGGGGAATATGAACTTCCCGGTAAAGGGGCTGGGCTTCCCCTTAACAGGTGTAGCGGCTCTAGTATAAAACCCTCGACCAGGGAGCAGGTCGGGGAAGGGGCCTGTCATGTTCTGTAGACTGACCGAAGTGAATGATGAACTACAGAACATGTAGTTAAAATAATTTATTGCAGAACAATTGCGTGATAAGTTAACTAGGATAAATTAAATATTAAACGACTAACACTAAACAACTACGGTTTAGGGAACACTGTGACGCGTGGCCCCGCAATCGTGAATACCGTGACGCATGGACCCGTGATCGTGAACTCCGTGACGCATGGCCCCATGATCGGGAATACTGTGACGCATGGACCCGTGATCGTGAACTCCGTGACGCATGGCCCCGCGATCGGGAGACTCGAGGGCAGGTAGAAGTAGAAAGAAGTTGAACCGTGACGTCACAGCCTGCAGTGAAAGAGCATGAGGAGAGCGGCGGGGACTCAGTGAAAGAACGCGAGAGCGGCGGGGTCACAGGATAAAAGAGCGCGAGGAGAGCGGCGGGGCCACAGGATAAAAGAGCGCGAGGAGAGCGGCGGGGACTCAGTGAAAGAGCTGAGGAGAGAGGCGGGGACACAGGATAAAAGAGCGCGAGGAGAGCGGCGGGGCCACAGGATAAAAGAGCGCGAGGAGAGCGGCGGGGACTCAGTGAAAGAGCTGAGGAGAGAGGCGGGGACACAGGATAAAAGAGCGCGAGGAGAGAGGCGGGGACACAGGATAAAAGAGCGCAAGGAGAGCGGTGGGGACACAGCTGCTGGAGAAGCGGCCTTCAGATTTTCGGCGGGAGCAGTGGCCAGGGGTCTGTCGGGAAGGTAGGTTTTCCTCTTTAAAAACTTACCTTGAAGAGTGACATCACAGCAAAGCAGTGGCCTGATTGGCTGGCAAGGAAAGTGCTCCAATTAGCAGTAGCTGGGAGAAATTTAACTCTTCGTGTAGTGGTAAGTATTGTGATTGGTAAGTAAAATCTTTATTCCTTTCACTTATTCATTATTTGATATTATATTTGTAATCAGTTAAGGTAAAGTGTAAAAATGGCAGGAGATCCCAGACCCGTGTTATGCTCCTCGTGTTCAATGTGGTAGCTCAGGGACGCGGCCGATGCCCCTGACTCCTTCATGTGTGGGAAGTGTGTCCAGCTGCAGCTCCTGTTAGACTGCATGACGGCTCTGGAGCTGTGGATGGACTCACTTTGGAGCATCCGCGATGCTGAGGAGGTCGTGGATAGCACGTTCAGTGAGTTGGTCACACCGCAGATTAGGATTGGTGAGGGAGACAGGGAATGGGTGACCAAAAGGCAGAGAAAGAGCAGGAAGGCAGTGCAGGTGCCCCCTGCGGTCATCTCTCTCCAAAACAGGTATACCGTTTTGGATACTGTTGGGGGAGATGACTCACCAGTGGAAGGCAGTAGTAGCCAGGCTCATGGCACCATGGCTGGCTCTGCTGCACAGAAGGGCGGGAAAAAGACTGGCAGGGCTATAGTCATAGGGGATTCAATCGTAAGGGGAGTAGACAGGCATTTCTGTGGTCGAAAATGAGACTCCCGAATGGTATGTTGCCTCCCGGGTGCACGGGTCAGGAATGTCTCAGATCGGCTGCAGGACATACTGAAGGGGGAGGGTGAACAGCCAGTTGTCGTGGTGCATATAGGCACCAACGATATAGATATAAAACGTGATGAAGTCCTACAATCAGAATTTAGGGAATTAGGAGATAAGTTAAAAAGTAGGACCTCAAAGGTAGTAATCTCAGGTTTGCTACCAGTGCCATGAGACAGTCAGAGTAGAAATTCAAGAATAGTCAGAATGAATATGTGGCTTGAGAGATGGTGCAGGAGGGAGGGGTTCAGATTTTTGGGACATTGGAACCGGTTCTGGGGGCAGTGGGACCATTACAAATCGGATGATCTACACCTGGGCAGGACTGGAACCAATGTCCTAGGGGGTGCATTTGCTAACACTGTTGGGGAGGTTTTAAACTAATGTGGCAGGGGGATGGGAACCAGATTAGGAAGTTAGAGGTCAGTAAAGAGGCAGCAACTAAAGCCAGTAAGATACTAGACAATAAACTCAATGTGACTAAGGGGAAGAGTAGACAGGGAAGAGATGATGAACGCAAAGGGACAGGTGGTCTGAGGTGCATTTGCTTCAATGCGAGAAGTGTAGCAGGTAAGGCAGATGAACTTAGGGCTTGGATTAGTACCTGGGAATATGATGCTATTGGTATTACGGAGACTTGGTTGAGGGAAGGGCAAGACTGGCAACTAAATATCCCAAGGTATAGATCCTTCAGGAGGGATAGAGAGGGAGGCAAAAGGGGTGGAGGAGTTGCATTACTGGTCAGAGATGATATCACAGCACGATGGAGGGCACGATGGAGGATTCGAGCACTGAGGCAATATGGGTAGAGCTAAGAAATAGGAAGGGTGCAGTAACGTTGTTGGGACTTTACTACAGGCCTCCTAAAAGCGAGCGTGCAGTAGAGGTACAAATATGTAGACAGATTATAGAAAAATGTAGGAGCAATAGGGTGGTCGTGATGGGAGATTTTAATTTCCCCAACATTGAATGGGACTCATGTAGTGTTGGAGGCATAGATGGAGCAGAATTTCTTAGGAGCATCCAGGTGAGTTGTTTAGAGCAGTATGTAAATCGTCCAACTCGGGAAATGGCCATACTGGACCTGATATTGGGGAATGATCCCGGCCAGGTGGTTGAAGTTTCAGTCGCTGATTACTTTGGGAATAGCGATCACAATTCCGTAAGTTTTAGAATACTCATGGACAAAGACGAGAGTGATCCTCAAGGAAGAGTGCTAAATTGGGGAAAGGCCAAGTATAACAAAATTCGGCAGGAGCTAGGGAATGTGGATTGGGAGCAGCTGTTTAAGGGTAAATTCACATTTGAAATGTGGGAGTCTTTTAAGGAAAGGTTGATTAGAGTGCAGGACAAACATGTCCCTGTGTAATTGAGGGATAGAAATGGCAAGATTAGGGAACCATGGATGACGGGTGGAATTGTGAGACTAGCTAAGATGAAAAAGGAAGCATACATAAGATCTAGGCAACTTAAAACTGATGAAGCTTTGGAAGAATATCGGGAAAGTAGGACAAATCTCAAACGCGCAATAAAGAGGGCTAAAAGGGGTCATGAAATATCTTTGGTTAACAGGGTTAAGGAAAATCCCAAAGCCTTTTATTCGTATACAAGGAACAAGAGGGTAACTAGAGAAAGCATTGGCCCACTCAAAGACAAAAGAGGGAATTTATGCGTGGAGTCAGAGGAAATGGGTGAGATTCTTAATGAGTACTTTGCATCGGTATTCACCAAGGAGAGGGACATGGCGGATGTTGAGGCTAGGGATGGATGTTTAAATACTCCAGGTCAAGTCAGCATAAGGAAGGGGGGAGTTTTGGGTATTCTAAAAGGCATTAAGGTGGACAAGTCCCCAGGTCCGGATGGGATCGATCCCAGGTTACTGAGGGAAGCGAGGGACGAAAATAGCTGGGGCCTTAACAGATATCTTTGCAGCATCCTTGAGCACGGGTGAGGTCCCGGAGGACTGGAGAATTGCTAATGTTGTCTCTTTGTTTAAGAAGGGTAGCAGGGATAATCCAGGGAATTATAGACCTGTGAGTTTGACGTCAGTGGTAGTCAAACTGTTGGAGAAGATACTGAGGAATAGGATCTATTCACATTTGGGAGAAAATAGACTTAACAGTGGTAGGCAGCATGGTTTTGTGTAGGGAACGTCATGTCTCACAAATCTAATAGAATTCTTTGAGGAAGTGACAAAGCTAATTGATGAGGGAAGGGCTGTAGATGTCATATACATGGACTTCAGTAAAGCGTTTGATAAAGTTTCCCATGGAAGGTTGATGGAAAAAGCGAAGTTGTATGGGGTTCAGGGTGTACTAGCTAGATGGATAAAGAACTGGCTGGGCAACAGGAGACAGAGAGTAGTGGTGGCAGGGAGTGTCTCAAAATGGAGAAAGGTGACTAGTGGTGTTCCACAGGGATCCGTGCTCAGACCACTGATGTTTGTGATATACATAAATGATCTGGACAAAGGTATAGGTGGTCTGATTAACAAGTTTGGAGATGATGCTAACGTTGGTGGAGTTGCAGATAGCGAGGGGGACTGTCAGAGAATACAGCAAAATATAGATAGATTGGAGAGTTGGGCAGAGAGATGGCAGATGGAGTTCAATCCAGGCAAATGCGAGGTGATGCATTTTGGAGAATCTAATTCAAGAGCGGACTGTATGGTCAATGGAAGAGTCCTGGGGAAAATTGATGTACAGAGGGATCTGGGAGTTCAGGTCCATCGTACCCTGAAGGTGGCAACGCAGGTCGATAGAGCGGTCAAGAAGGCATACAGCGTGCTTGCCTTCATCGGACGGGGTATTGAGTACAAGAGTCGGCAGGTCATGTTACAGTTGTATAGGACTTTGGTTAGGCCACATTTGGAATACTGCGTGCAGTTCTGGTCGCCACATTACCAGAAGGATGTGGAGGCTTTAGAGAGGGTGCAGAGGAGGTTCACCAGGATGTTGCCTGGTATGGAGGGTGCTAGCTATGAAGGAAGGTTGAGTAGATTAGGATTGTTTTCGTTGGAAAGACAGAGGTTGAGGGGGGACCTGATTGAGGTCTACAAAATTATGAGAAGTATGGACAGGGTGGATAGCAACAAGCTTTTTCCAAGAGTGGGGGTGTCAATTACAAGGGGTCACGATTTCAAGGTGAGAGGGGGAAAGTTTAAGGGAGATGTGCGTGGAAAGTATTTTACGCAGAGGGTGGTGGGTGCCTGGAACGCTTTGCCAGCGGAGGTGGCAGAGGCGGGCACGATAGCATCATTTAAGATGCATCTAGACAGATATATGAACGGGCGGGGAACAGAGGGAAATAGATCCTTGGAAAACAGAAGACAGGTTTAGATAACGGATCTGGATCGGCGCAGGCTGGGAGGGCCGAAGGGCCTGTTCCTGTGCTGTAATTTTTGTTGTTCTCTTTGTTCTTTGTTCACAGTGGATAGCACGGGTGAATTTTACATCAACAGTGGGTGCTCGGTGGGAAACCAGTTGGGTGCGTTGACCTCCAGCCCAGCAGGGTAAGCAGGAGGCCACAGACATGGACTTCAAGTAAATACCACTTGTCCCCGGGATCAATAAGGTGTTCCTTGGCTTCTGGGTCTCTCACAGGAGGAGTCTGGGGCAGGGAAGATTGTAACTTTGCTTGTGAGGCCCCGAGAGCAGTCATGCCTCTGATGGCCCCACGAGGAAAGGTTTTGAGTTACCCGGAAGGCCTCTTCAGTTCTTTCTACCCAGCGAGAAAGCCACAACAACCTCATTTTATTGTTATAGTTAATGCTGGGTCAGGATCCTATTGACTGTAGCCATTTACAGAATGTCCATAGGTAGAAGCGCCGAAGATGATCAGTGCACGAAAGACTGTGCGTGACCACTCAGGGTTCTGTCCACAATTCCCAAGCCATTCGATGCGGCATCAAGTAGAGACAACATGGCTTTTACCATAGGCACAGAAGGGAGATAGAAAAATATGATTGTGTCAACCAGGGAGATATTTCTAATCACTCGGTGGACAATGAGCATGTCACCAGTCAGAGATCTGCAAACATGGTGGGCTGGATTCTCCGCCGGGGGGTGCTCTGATTTGCCGGCAGCCCGGGGGTTTCCCGACGGCGTGGGGCTGCCCCACACTGGGAAACCCCATTGACCGGCCGGCGTAACGGAGCAGCCCGCTGGCGGGTGAAACAGAAATGTGGCGGGGCAGGGAATCCAGCCCATTAGCTCTGTGGTAGTACCAGGTATTGCGGTACCTAAGAGGCTGATGACCATTGGTTAGATCCAGGAGTCTACCATTGGCTGTTGTTACGTAGCCCAATGATCGGGAAGACCGTGACGCTTGGCCCTGCGATCGGGAACACCGTTACCGGTGAGTGGGTCACGGGAGGGCCAAGTATCGTGGTGTTCCCGATCACAGGGCCATGCGTCACAGAATTCCCGATCGCGGGGCCATGTGTCACGGTGTTCCCGATCGCGGGGCCATGTGTCACGGTATTCACGATCACGGGTCCATGCATCACAGAATTCCCGATCGCGGGGCCATGCGTCACGATATTCACGATCACAGGTCCATGCGTCACAGTGTTCACGATCACGGGTCCATGCGTCACGGTGTTCCCGATCGCGGGGCCATGCGTCACGGAGTTCACGATCACGGGTCCATGCGTCACAGTGTTCACGATTGCGGGGCCACGCGTCACGGTGTTCCCGATCGCGGGGCCATGCGTCACGGAGTTCACGATCACGGGTCCATGCGTCACAGTATTCCCGATCATGGGGCCATGCGTCACGGAGTTCACGATCACGGGTCCATGCGTCACGGTATTCACGATTGCGGGGCCACGCGTCACAGTGTTCCCGATCGCGGGGCCATGCGTCACGGTGTTCCTGATCGCGGGGCCATGTGTCACGGTGTTCCCGATCACGGGGGCATGTGTCACCGTGTTCCCGATCACAGGGTCATGCGTCACAGTGTTCACAATCGCGGGGCCACGCGTCAGTGTTCGCGATCCCGGGGCCATGTCACGATGTTCCCGATTGCGAGGCCATGTGACACGGTGTTCCCGATCGCGGGGCCATGTCACGGTGTTCACGATCGTGGGGCCATGAGTCACGGTGTTCCCGATCGCGGGGCCATGTCACAGTGTTCCCGATTGCGGGGCCATGTCACAGTGTTCCCGATCGCGGGGCCATGTCACAGCGTTCCCGATCGCGGGGCCATGTCACAGTGTTCCCGTTTGCGGGGCCATGCGCCACAGTGTTCCCGATAGCGGGGCCATGTCACAGTGTTCCCGATCGCGGGGCCATGTCACAGTGTTCCCGATCGCGGGGCCATGTGACACGGTGTTCCCAATCGCAGGGCCATGTCACAGTGTTCCCGATCGCGGGGCCATGTCACAGTGTTCCCGATCGCGGGGCCATGTCACAGTGTTCCCGATTGCGGGGCCATGCGTCACGGTGTTCACGATCGTGGGGCCATGAGTCACGGTGTTCCCGATCGCGGGGCCATGCGTCATGGTGTTCCCGATCGAGGGGGCCATGCGTCACGTGTTCCTGATCGCGGGGCCATGCGTCACGTGTTTCCGGCTGCGGAGCCATCTTTCGCGGTGTTTACGATCTGGGGGCCATGCGTCACGGTGTTCCCGATCACAGCGCCATGCGTCACGGTGTTCCCGGGTGCGGAGCCATGTATCGCAGTGTTCCCGAACATGGGGCCATGTATTGCAGTGTTCCCAATCGCGGGACAATGTGTCACGGTGTTCCCGATAATGGAGCCATGTATCGCGGTGTTCCCGAACACTGGGTCTTGCGTCACGGTGTTCACGATCATGGGACCATGTATAGGACTAGGAGCAGGAGTAGGCCACCTGGCCCCTCGAGCCTGCTCCACCATTCAATGAGATCATGGCTGATCTTTTGTGGACTCAGCTCCACTTTCCGGCCCGAACACCATAACCCTTAATCCCTTTATTCTTCAAAAAACTATCTATCTTTATCTTAAAAACGTTTAATGAAGGAGCCTCTACTGCTTCACTGGGCAAGGAATTCCATAGATTCACAACCCTTTGGGTGAAGAAGTTCCTCCTAAACTCAGTCCTAAATCTACTTCCCCTTATTTTGAGGCTATGCCCCCTAGTTCTGCTTTCACCCACCAGTGGAAACAACCTGCCCGCATCTATCCTATCTATTCCCTTCATAATCTTATATGTTTCTATAAGATCCCCCCTCATCCTTCTAAATTCCAACGAGTACAGTCCCAGTCTACTCAACCTCACCATGGCCCCGTGATCGGGAACACTGCGATACATGGCCCCATGTTCGGGAACACCTAGATACATGGCTCCGCCGCCAGGAACACCGTGACGCATGGCGCTGTGATCGGGAACACCGTGACGCTTGGTCCCCAGATCGGGAACACCGCGAAGAATGGCTCTGCGGCCGGATGCACGTGACGCTTGGCCCTGCGATCGGGATCACTGACACATTCCCCGTGTTCGAGAACACCGCGATACATGGCACCGCGATCGTGAACGCCATGACACATGGCCCCGTAATCGTGAACCCCATGACACATTGCCCCGTGATCGGGAACACTGCGATACATGGCCCCATGTTCGGGAACGCCACGATACATGGCTCCATGATCGGGAATACCGTGACGCATGGCCCCACGATCGTGAATACCGTGACGCATGGCCCCGCGATCGGGAACAGCGTGACACATGGTCCCGTAATCGGGAACACTGCGATACATGGCCCCATGTTCGGAAACACCGCGATACATGGCTCCGCGGCCGGAAACACGTGACGCTTAGCCCTGTGATCGGGTACACTGGCGCATTTCCCCGTGTTCGAGAACACCGCGATACATGGCCCCATGATCGCGAAGACCGTGATGCTTGGCCCTGCGATCGGGTACACCAGGACGCATGGCCCTATTGGGAACACCGCGATACATGGCTACATGATCGGGAACACCGTGGCGCTTGGCCCTGCGATCGTGAACACCGTGAGGCATGGCCCCATGATCGTGAACACCGCATGCATAGGTGTTCACGATCGCGGGGCCATGCGACACGGTGTTCCCGATCGCGGGGCCATGTTACAGTGTTCACGATCGCGGGGCCGTGTCACGGTGTTCACGTTCGTGGGGCCATGCATCACGGTGTTCACGATCGCGGGGCCATGTCACGGTGTGCACGATCGTAGGGCCATGCGTCACAGTGTTCACAATTGCGGACCATGTCACGGTGTTCCCGATCGCGGGGCCATGTCACAGTGTTCACGATCGCGGGGCCGTCTCACGGTGTGCACGATCGTAGGGCCATTCGTCACAGTGTTCACAATTGCGGGACCATGTCACGGTGTTCACGATCGCGAGGCCATGCGTCACAGTGTTGCCGATCGCGGGGCCGTGTCACGGTGTTCACGATCGCGTGGCCATGCGTCACAGTGTTCACAATTGCGGGACCATGTCACGGTGTTCACGATCGTGGGGCCATGCGTCATGGTGTTCACGATCGCGGGGCCATGTCACGGTGTTCACGATCGTAGGGCCATGCGTCACAGTGTTGCCGATCGCGGGGCCGTGTCACGGTGGTCCCGGTTGCAGGGCCATGCGTCACGGTGTTCACAATTGCGGGGCCATGTCATGGTGTTCACGATCGCGGGGCCATGGGTCACGGTGTTCACGATCGCGGGGCCATGCATCACGGTGTTGCCGATCGCGGGGCCGTGTCACGGTGTTCACGATCGCGTGGCCATGCGTCACAGTGTTCACAATTGTGGGACCATGTCACGGTGTTCACGATCGTGGGGCCATGCGTCATGGTGTTGCCGATCGCGGGGCCGTGTCACGGTGTTCACGATCGCGTGGCCATGCGTCACAGTGTTCACAATTGCGGGACCATGTCACGGTGTTCACGATCGTGGGGCCATGCGTCACGGTGTTCCCGATCGCAGGCCAACTGTCCTGCAAAATCCTACCAACTGTCCTGGCTTGAGAAAATTCACACCTCTTTAACCTGGGGTTACCCCATCTCTGGATCTGTAAAGATTTAATCACCTGCTAATGGTCGCATTTCTAGCATTGTTTGGCATCTTTGAATTTGTCTATATATGTGTTTCTGGAACATACCTCTTCATTCGCCTGAGGAAGGAGCAGCGCTCCGAAAGCTAGTGACATTGAAACAAACCTGTTGGACTTTAACCTGGTGTTGTAAGACTTCGTACTGTGCTCACCCCAGTCCAACGCCGGCATCTCCACATCACGGTGTTCACGATCGTGGGGCCATGCGTCACAGTGTTGCCGATCGCGGGGCCATGTGTCACGGTGTTCCCGGGTGCGGAGCCATGTATCGCGGTGTTCCCGAACATGGGGCCATGCGTCACGGTGTTCAAGGTCGCAGGGCCATGCGTCATGGTGTTCACGATCGCGGGGCCATGGGTCACGGTGTTGTTGATTGTGGGACCATGTGTCACAGTGTTCCCGATCACGGGACCATGTGTCACAGTGTTCCCAATCACGGGGCCATGTGACACAGTGTTCCCGATCACGGGGCCATGTCACGGTGTTGCCGATCGTGGGGCCATGTGTCACGGTGTTGCCGATCGCGGGGCCGTGTCACGGTGGTCCCGGTTGCAGGGCCATGCGTCACGGTGTTCACAATTGCGGGGCCATGTCATGGTGTTCACGATCGCGGGGCCATGGGTCACGGTGTTCACGATCGCGGGGCCATGCATCACGGTGTTGCCGATCGCGGGGCCATGTGTCACGGTGTTCACGATCGCGGGGCCATGTGTCACGGTGTTCACGATCGCGGGGCCATGTGTGACGGTGTTCACGATCGCGGGGCCAGGTGTCACTGTGTTCCTGAACGCGGGGCCATGCGTCACGGTGTTCGCGATCGCAAGACCATGCGTCACGGTGTTGCCAATCGCGGGGCTATGCGGCACGGTGTTCCCGATCGCGGGGCCATGCGTCACGGTGTTCCCGATCAAAGGGCCATGCGTCACGGTGTTCACAATTGCGGGGCCATGTCATGGTGTTCACGATCGCGGGGCCATGGGTCACGGTGTTCACGATCGCGGGGCCATGCATCACGGTGTTGCCGATCGCGGGGCCATGTGTCACGGTGTTCACGATCGCGGGGCCATGTGTCACGGTGTTCACGATCGCGGGGCCATGTGTGACGGTGTTCACGATCGCGGGGCCAGGTGTCACTGTGTTCCTGAACGCGGGGCCATGCGTCACGGTGTTCGCGATCGCAAGACCATGCGTCACGGTGTTGCCAATCGCGGGGCTATGCGGCACGGTGTTCCCGATCGCGGGGCCATGCGTCACGGTGTTCCCGATCAAAGGGCCATGCGTCACGGTGTTGCCGAACACGGGGCCATGCGTCACGGTGTTCACGATCAAAGGGCCATGCGTCACGGTGTTGCCGAACACGGGGCCATGTGTCACGGTGTTCACGATCGCGTGGCCATGCGTCACGCCCTTCCCGATGGTGGGAATTAATGCCCAACGGCATTGATAAATGCCGGCTGCAACCAGCTTTCAGAATGACGGCTGTTTTGCACACGTGTGCTCCCTCAGCATTGCGCAGGTCCGGAGCCCAGTGGGGCACAATGCTGCCTCCTGACGTCAGCGCGGTGACCTACAATCTGGTGTCTTCCTGTCTGAAGCGGCAGCAGAGGGCATGTCATGCATCCTGTACGCTCACATCACGTGTTCTGGGCGTGAGAGAGATTCCTCCATTTGGCAGCTGCCAGCAATGCTGGTGTGAACTTCAGAGCCAATGGCGAACAACTCACGAAGGTGAAAATAGCATCAAGATTATTACTTGATGTGTGGGTTTATTAATTGTGCCACTGAAAATCAGGTTTCAAAGGTCATGTGTCATATGCAGGGAAGCACCGGCAAATGAAAGTTTAAAACTTCAAAGACATTTGACGACTAAACATGGCGAGTTCAAGGACAAACCTCTTGATGTTTTTCACGGATGCAGCGAGATCTTAAATCATCAGCTGAAGTCCTCAGCAGAAATGTAACATTGAGTAACAAGGCAAGTGAGATCATGGGGACCAAGCAGGCTCACCTGTCGCACTAAAGGCAAGTGAAAATGGGTGGGTCGCGAAGGTTGGCCGGCATGGGTCCTGAATGATGGCCGGTTGATAAAAATGGGTCCCGGGCAAAAACGTTAGGGAAGCACTGATGTAATTGCATCGCCAATTCACTCATTGGATCTTCCTCACTTTATTAACCGGAGTAAGCATCACCCGTTCCCCTGAAATCAATTTTGAATCTGGGGAAAGTGCTACTGAGTGCTTGCACATTGGAGCTTAATACCGCACAGTGGGGTTGGAGTCCTGGCTCACTTAAACGCTGATCTAGCCACACCGAGCAAGAATTGCTAGATGCAAAATCTGCGGCAACTCTCAGTAGGGTGGGTAGTAAATTAAACATTAAAATTCAGACATGAACTCATGGTACCTCTGGCGATCTGCAACAGTTTATAACCCATTCTCTCCACTGCAGATGTTGAACTACTGCACAGAGAAAGATGATTGACAAACGGGAAATAGAAAACATTTACCATACCATAATTCAGACAAAAAAAAAAATCCACTCCAATACATTTGTTGTCTTTATTGAAACTGAATGGCTCCTGGCCTATCAATGAACCCTGGGACTGTATTGAACCATGTACGAATGGAGTTAAAATGTACAGAAGGAAACCATGACAATACTTATCTCCAGGCCAGTAAACATGATCAGTTGGCCAAAAGTGGGGCAGGTTTTATCACTCACAACTGACTTTTCGTGAATGAGTTATTCAGCCTCATGAATAGAATATGAATCATATTTCATCGCTGGCCAATAATAGCATGGATTTTGCAAACCCAGGCAAAGCAATAATGGTCGCTGCTGACCTGGGAGAAAGCTGGCCGCAAGGATCTAGTCATCTCCGTGCCGCGGATTTCCTGGCCTGGGCTTGAAGATGGCACCAAGGCAAGGGGACCCCGAGGCATCCAGTGGCAGTGGCGACCACAAGCCAATCACATGGATAGATGGCAATAAGGCAGAAGTTAAGATCTCATAAACTTAAAAAAAATATTTCAAAGTGTGGACTGTTTGATCAAATTGGAGAAAGTTTGGCATTCGACAGATTTAAAACTGCTTCAGGGCCAGGGAGGATGCTTAGCATTAATTATAAACTTAGAATACCATTAAAATCCTAATTACAATTCTACAAGGTGCAATGTTTTCGCGGATTTTACAGCAAGACTAGATGCTGTTAACAGTGGAAAGTCTGGTCAATTCAGTGATTATTTCTCATTGATTGCAGTCTGATTTCAGGGATTTCAACAGCGCTCCACCTGGAGAAGTACAGAATCACTGACAGCAACTTCTGAATTTCCACATTCACCTGCGCACGTACAGACTCCAAAGGTTGCTATTAGCCCTATAACCCTATGAAGAGGTAGTAACATCACTCGACTAGTGATCCACAGGACCAGGCTAACGCTCTGGAAACCTGGTTTTGAATCCCAATAGTTTGAACTCAATGAATAAAATCTGAAATTAAAGCTAGCCTCAGTTCATGGTGACCGTGAAACTATCAGTGATTGTGGTCAGAATTCACCTGGTTCTCTCACGTCCTTTTAGGGAAGGAAATCTGCCCTCCTTACCTGGTCTGGCCTACATGTGACTCCAGATCCACAGCAATGTGGTTGCCCTTCACCTGCCCTCTGAAATGGCCGAGCAAAGTCACTCAGTTTGGGCGTAATTATGGGGAGGGTAGGGGGGGTGGGGCAACAAATGCTGACCTTACCAGTGATGTGGAGATGCCGGCGTTGGACTGGGGTGAGCACAGTAAGACGTTTCCACATTCACCTGCGCACGTACAGACTCCAGAGGTTGCTGGCGGTCTCACTAATGACAGTGAATGCGGAGAACTCCATCGTCATTGCTACCACAAAGTCCAGGCCAATATTTTATTGCACATTTGGACGGTTTTATGGTCTTATGGTTTTCGCCAAGCATGTTTTTAAATGTCTAAATCACTCAAGATTTGGTTATTGTCATCTTCATGTTGGTGTTTTTCTCGCTCATTTTCCTATTCTGCCTCCCTCTGTCCCATCTTTGATTCCGGACCATTGAAGGAAGGGTGTGACGGGTTAAGCCAAGGTGTGCAATGTATTTACAAGGTCTTTCAGTTCGCCTCTCATCCGCACGGCCAACCCTGCTATCCCTCCTTCAATTCACAATTACCATTGGGCATCCTGCATTATCACTACCCCCCCTCACCCCAGCAATCACTGTGAACTCTCTACGAGCTGCGAGTCAACCCTAACACAAAGGAAGATGGCTTGGTTTCCCGTGCAATTTCCTCCTACTCCTGCCCCTCTTCCTTATTATATCCCAAGCTTTAAAAGCACAGTATGGAGGTTGGAAAAACCCTTGTATATTCTTTTAAGGTGGAATTTAGATGTCAGCTTATCTCAATGATATCACTTTTACCCTCATCTCCAAGTTGGAAGGCTGTGTGTTCATGTTCCGCTGGAGGACTGGGGTATATAATCCAGGCTGAAACTGCAGTGTGATACCGAGAGAATGCTGCATTGTCAGAGGTGCAACCTTTCAGATACAAAGTTAAGCTAAGGTTTCCTCTGCCTGTCCAATAGTGGGCACTGGAGTCGCCCGTGTTCCCAGGTCCATGCAGGGGAGTTCTTTGTAATGACTTGGAAGACATCAACATTCTGAATTCAACAAAGATTCAACAAATACATTTCTGGGCCAAAGAGGTATTTGAAAGACATGTGATCTGAAGGTGCCAGGTCAGGTGAGCTTGTGGGACCACATCGTCTTCTCCTGTCCCTTATCTCATCCCCATTGCTGCACCAGCACCTTAACACCAATTAGGAAAGCCGTCATTAGCAGCTCTGGACCCAAAGAGCGTCAAAGCTTTAACACAAGCAGAGCTGTTGCTTCCACTTTACAATTACTTATTGCCATGAGGAGACACTCATACTCCCAAGCAAGAGGTGGTATCAGGATCAAGGCTTAATAGTGACAGGTGATAGAAGGAGCATGGTCAGTAGGTAGGCAGTGGTACAGGCCACTGACCAGGAACGAGCAGAGAGCGCGATTCCATGCATCATGTGGCACCTTGTTTTTGTTATGGACTAAAAAATAACTAACGGGAAGTGTGATACATAGAACATACAGTGCAGAAGGAGGCCATTCGGCCCGTCGAGTCTGCACCGACCCACTTAAGCCCTCACTTCCACCCTATCCCCGTAACTCAATCCTAACCCCTCCTAACCGTTTTGGATTCGAAGAGCAATTTAACATGGCCAATCCACCTAACCTGCACGTCTTTGGACTTGTGGGAGGAAACCGGAGCACCCGGAGGAAACCCACGCAGACACGGGGAGAAAGTGCAGTCTCCACACAGACAGCGACCCAGCAGGGAATCGAACCTGGGACCCTTTCGCTGTGAAGCCACAATGCTAGCCACTTGTGCTACCGTGCTGATATCATGAGCTTTAAGCCGACAGCTAGGATCAACGTAAATAGCATGACGGATTGCACAATAAAGAAATAATTATGTGGAAGGTTAAGCGTAATGCAAAGGAGTAAATCTCAAAATGTCCAATATGTTACAAATGAAGCCCTTTGGTTATTCCTCAATATTCAAGATTTGTTTTTGGTTGACTTGGTTCATCGTTGATGACACGGTCTGAAAGAAATAGCCTCAAGGGGTTGCTGTGCCTTGCGTTTGAGCACGACCCAGACATTCTACCACAGGGAATACAGAGAACGCAGTGCAAACTGAATGATTATTGAAGCATTCCGGGTTAATTAGCAGCCGTATCCAGGGATAGTAATTGAATGCCTTCCTCACTTACCAGCTTAACAGCTCCTCCAAGCAAGTTTAACCTAACAATGTCACCGACACAGCTTCAACAGAAGCGTTCAGGCGCACAAAAGATCTGTTAAAAATAATCTGACAAATAACCGGTTTTCAAGGGGGTCCTTATCTTGCCTCCTCCACTCACTTTCCCGTCATACCCTGCCCCCAAAATACCTGCTTGCGCACATTAATTCCCACCGGATGGCGAAAAGTTATTGCGAAACGGAAACAACCATGGAAGATCATTCTCTTACAGTACCTGGTGTTCCGTGGCAGCAGAGGTGGGGAGGTGGGTGGAGGGGTGAAGGGGTGCGGGGCGGGGGGGGGGGGGGGGGGGTGGGATGACATCACTGAGCCAGAGGCGTCTCTGCGGTGACTGGCAATGATGCAATGGAGCGGAAGAAAGCAATATCCCTGGGAGCTTCATGGGCCATTCTGAGGTACTCCCAGAGAACCCAAAAGGGCTATTAGCCCTAAAACCCTGTAAAGAGGTAGTAACATCACTCGACTAGTGATCCACAGGACCAGGCTAACGCTCTGGAAACCTGGCTTTGAATCCCAATAGTTTGAACTCAATGAATAAAATCTGAAATTAAAGCTAGCCTCAGTTAATGGTGACCGTGAAACTATCAGTGATTGTGGTCAAAATTCACCTGGTTCTCTCACGTCCTTTTAGGGAAGGAAATCTGCCCTCTTCATATACCTCTTCATTCACCTGAGGAAGGAGCAGTGCTCCGAAAGCTAGTGACATCGAAACAAACCTGTTGGACTTTAACCTGGTGTTGTAAAACTTCTTACTGACCTTACCAGTGACATCCATATCCTATGAAAGAAAGAAAAAATGAAGTGCAATTTTCTCCCGGATCTTCAGCAGCCTCACAGGTCGTCTGAAGGGAGAGGAACAATATTCCTTGGCTTAATGTATCGGGGGGGGGGGGGGGGGGGGGGGGGGGGGGGGAGGAGGAGGAAACAAAATTGCAGCAAATCCTTTAAAAGGCTGCAACCAGTTAAAGATCAGTCTCACTCTTCTCAAAGGTGGCAGGCGAATTAGCAGCCAGCAAGGTCTTGCAGCTGGAAAGAGAGAGACAAAACATTTAGCCAGCAATATGCACGCCACAGGAATTTTTATTCCCATTGGGCATCCTGCATTATCACTACCCCCCCCCCCCCCCCCCCCCCCACCCCCACCCCTCACCCCAGCAATCACCGTGAACTCTCTACGAGCTGCGAGTCAACCCTAACACAAAGGAAGATGGCTTGGTTTCCCGTGCAATTGCCTCCTACTCCTGCCCCTCTTCCTTATTATATCCCAAGCTTTAAAAGCACAGTATGGAGGTTGGAAAAACCCTTGTATATTCTTTTAAGGTGGAATTTAGATGTCAGCTTGTCTCAACGATATCACTTTTACCCTCATCTCCAAGTTGGAAGGCTGTGTGTTCATGTTCCGCTGGAGGACTGGGGTATATAGTCCAGGCTGAAACTGCAGTGTGATACCGAGAGAATGCTGCATTGTCAGAGGTGCAACCTTTCAGATTCAAAGTTAAGCTAAGGTTTCCTCTGCCTGTCCAATAGTGACAAAACATTTAGCCAGCAATATGCACACCACAGGAATTTTTATAACACTAATCAAGAGCTCGAGGTGTCTTCGCTGCTGCAATGAAGGAAATGGGGTCGCCACCGGAAGATGCCAAAATCAGGGGTGGGATAATAACCAGATTGATGGTCTGTTTCTGCAGCGATGCTGATAAATATTGGCCAGTAAAGCAGGAAGAGCTTCTCCGAAGTAGCGCCGTGGGACATTTTGCAGCCGCCTCAGAGCCTCTGCTTGACGCCTCATCCTAAAGCCAGCAGCCCCGCCAATGCCGTGCTCTGGTGTGTCACTATTTTGGCGCTCAAGTTTCTGGAGTGGGACTTGAACCCACAATTTTTCAAATGCTCCTGTGGAGGTGCTCTGAATGGAGGGAGGGTCGGGAGGGACCCCCGGATGGACAATGAGGGCGGAGGGCCAACGGCGAGGCATTTGGTGCAATTCCCGCCACCCTGTGATCTGCCCCACAGCGAAGGAAGATGCTCACCTCGTAATGGTGGTCAAAGTGAGGTGACGCAATGGTCCCAATACATATTCGTTTACAGCTTTACTCCCCTTTTTAACAACCAAAATCTTTCTTTTTCAGTATCCGTGGGGCATTTCCTAGATTCAAAACCACAACCCCTGCCTCCCACAAGAGCTTCTATTTCTGCATTGACCTTCCAACGACCCAACTCTCCAAAATGTCAGCGCTACGCTAGTTCAAGCCTCTTGATCATTCCCAATTATAATCACTCCACCACTGGTAGCCATGCCTTCAGTTGCCTAACCCTGCGCGCTGCGATTCCCCCTATACACCTGTCTCTTTCCCTCACTTTCCTTATTTCAGACATTCATTAAAAACTACCTTTTTGGCAAAGCTTTTCGTCACCTGGTCTAGTACCTCCCCACGCGACTCAGTGATATTCTTTGTTTTATAATGCTCCTGCGAAAGGCCGTGGGATGTTTAATTACATTAAAATACGATGTTTAATTACTGCGTACAGTTCTGGTCGCCACATTAATGAATGAAAATGAAATGAAATGAAAATGAAAATCGCTTATTGTCACAAGTAGGCTTCAACGAAGTTACTGTGAAAAGCCCCTAGTCGCCACGTTCCGGCGCCTGTTCGGGGAGGCTGGTACGGGAATTGAACCGTGCTGCTGGCCTGCTTTAAAAGCCAGCGATTTGGCCCAGTGTGCTAAACCAGCCCCATTACCAAAAGGATGTGGATGCTTTGGAGATGGTTCACCAGGATGTTGCCTGGTATGGAGGGCGCTAGCTATGAAGAGAGGTTGAGTAGATTAGGATTATTTTTGTTAGAAAGACAGAGGTTGACGGGGGACCTCATTGAGGTCTACAAAATCATGAGAGGTATAGACAGGGTGGATAGCAAGAAGCTTTTTCCCAGAGTGGGGGACTCAATTACTAGGGGTCACGAGTTCAAGGTGAGAGGGGAGAAGTTTAAGGGAGATATGCGTGGAAAGTTCTTTATGCAGAGGGTGGTGGGTGCCTGGAACGCATTGCCGGCGGAGGTGGTAGAGGCGGACACGATAGCGCCATTTAAGATGTATCTAGACAGATACATTAATGGGCAGGGAGCAGAGGGATACAGATCCTTAGAAAATAGGCGACAGTTTTAGATAGAAGATCCGGATCGGCGCAGGCTTGGAGGGCCGAAGGGCCTGTTCCTGTGCTGTAATTTTTCTTTGTTCTTTGTTTTTTTGTTCTTTGTTAAAGATGCTATATAAATGCAAGTTGTTGCCGTCACCACTTAACACCTTGGCACGCGTGACCTGCAGGACATACACGCACAAGGCAATAATTCTGGTCAGGAACTTACCCCGCAGCTGTTCCTACTTCACAAGCGATCATAGATGCATCCCAAGCACTATCGTTTAACGACCTAATTAATTGGATCCCCAAGATACGGCAAGAAACGCTAAATTAAAATGCTGCAAAGAATCACATGCATTCTCTGATTCTTGTCAGTGAAGCCTCTTTCACCCCCAAGACGATGGCGAGAGTTTTAAAATGAACCATGCTGAGCTTCAGCCCCAGAATTGACAGCAGCAAGAATTGGAACATCAGAGGAAAATGTTGGTGTGCATTTCATTCTACAAGTGGAATGTGTTCTTGAACAGGTAATTAGGGGACGGCCTCGGCTTAGTGCTGGCAATCTCACCTCACAGTCAGATGGCAGAATTTACACCAATGCTCCTTCAGTTCTGTACTGCTAACTGGTGCCATCTTTCAGGTTGTTGCTAACTTTTGGTTGGTTCAATTGGCTGTTTTATAACCTTTGCTCTCGAGTCGCCAGGTATCTTTATGATACCGCCACGAGGTTCAAGTTCAAGTAATGATCAATAACTCAATACACCGATTAGTAAGATTCAAATCAAAGCACATTTATTATACACAGTAATCGCTACTCATGCACACATTCTACTTCTAAGCTACTTCTACAACTAACAGGCCTATACTTAACTTCGGACTGGCCCACCAGGTCAGGGGAACAAATGGCCTTTTGTTCGGGTTCTGAGTCTGCGGGATTCAAAGTTGGTACGGACTGGTAGCTAGGAGCGCCTATTTCGTAGCGAGCGTTGACTTAAGACTTACGGTCTCTCGGCGGCAGCTGCACCGGTCACTGTCAAGGGTTGGTTCGCGTTGCTGAGTGACCCGGTCAAGAAGAACGATTTGAACTTGGGGCTTAACTTTTATATTCCCCAGGGGCTTCCCGCCTTTCGGGGCGGACCCTGTACCTGGTTCTAGGTGATTGTACTTTGTCCCAATCGCTTGGTTCGATTTCTGCAATACTGGAGCGGTTCCCTGATAGATGGGCGGTCTTGAAGTGTCCGTTAACCTCTATTGTGTTGGCTCCTGCTGGCGCCGGGGAGTCTGGCTTAGCTTTGTTTGTCCCAAATGTTGCGATTGTTCCTGGGGATCGCGCATTAGTATGTAGATGGCTGCTACATTATTATGCAGATGGCTGCTGGTATCGATGCTGTCTGGGCTTTTTGCAGAGTTTAGTACACAGTAACTTGCACCTGCTGGTTTCTGCCTGCATTGGCTGACTTTCCCTTCAGCCTTTGCTGTTCTCCATTTTAAATCGGGACTTGGCCAACTCAGGTGGCTACAAGGTGAACACCAAAATCGATATTCTGCCCGCCTTGGGAACAAAAGACTCCACGGTACTATACAACACAGAGCAGGGGGTTTCCCCTGTGCCCTGTTCAAATTTACCCCAAAACCGACACCAGTGAAACCGATTATCTGTTATTTTACTCGTAGCTTTTTAAAAATTCTTCATGGGGTGTCGCCAGCATTTACTGCCCATCCCAAATTCCCCTTGCGAAGGCAGTGGTGAGCCTCCATCTTATCGCTGCAGTCCGTGTGGTGTAGGTGCATTCACATTGCTGTTAGGGAGGGAGTCCCAGGATTTTGACCCAGCGACAAGTGAAGGAACGGCGATGTATTTCCAAGTCAGGGTGGTGAGTGGCTTGGAGGGGAACTTTGACGGTGGTGGTGTTACCTTCTATCTGCTGCCCTTGTCCTTCTAGATGGTAGTGGTCATGGGTTTGGCAGGTGCTCCCTAAGGAGCCTTGGTGAGTTGCCGCAGTGCATTCTGTGGATGGTACCCACAGCTGCCACTGTATATCAGTGGTGGAGGGAGTGAATAAGTGGTGGATGGGGTGACAGTCAAGCTGGCTGCTTTGTCCTGAATGGTGTTGATCTCCTTGAATGTTGTTGGGAGCTCTTTTTCAACTTTACAACAGTGGCTACATTTCAAAAGCACTTAATTGGCGGTGAAGTGCTTTGGACCATGTTCAGAACATGGGCGTCGTGGTTAGCACTGCTGCCTCACAACTCTAGGGTCCCAGGTTCAATTCTGGCCTTGGGTGACTGTCTGTACCACCAAGAAAGCACAACAGCGCCTGTACTTCCTCAGGAAACTAAGGAAATCCGGCATGTCCACATTAACTCTTACCAACTTTTACAGATGTACCATAGAAAGCATCCTATCTGGCTGCATCACAGCTTGATATGGCAACATCTCAGCCCAAGACCGCAAGAAGCTTCAGAGAGTCGTGAACACAGCCCAGTCCATCACACAAACCTGCCTCCCATCCATTGACTCCATCTACACCTCCCGCTGCCTGGGGAAAGCGGGCAGCATAATCAAAGGTCCCTCCCACCCGGCTTACTCACTCTTCCAACTTCTTCCATCGGGCAGGAGATACAGAAGTCTGAGAACACGCACAAATAAATTCAAAAACTGCTTCTTCCCCACTGTTACCGGACTCCTAAACGACCCTCTTATGGACTGACCTGATTAATACTGCACCCCTGTATGCTTCACCCGATGCCTGTGTCTATATACTTACATTGTGTACCTTGTGTTGCCCTATTATGTATTTTCTTTTTATTGTATTTTATTTTCATGTACTAAATGACCTGTTTGAGCTGCTTGCAGAAAAATACTTTTCACTGTGCCTCGGTACACATGACAATAAACAAATCCAAACCCATTTGTACCTTCCAGTTCAGGCAGCGATGGTTAGAGAATAAAATCCGAACATGTTTCTGTCAGTTTCAGTTTGTTAACATTCTGTTGAATTCTGTCACAAAAGATCGCACTGTTGGGATTTGTCTTTTTGTTTGCGAATACTGTTTTGAGCAGAATGATTCCATTGTTTTTGCTCTGACATATTAAGTGTCACTTTTGTTCGACTAGGTGCGAATAGAATAAAACATGCAAACAGAAAGTAATCAGAGGCATCTCTTTGACCAACCTCTGCCTCTTTCTTAAAAGTCTTTTCAATAAATTGACTAAAAGGCAGAATATACAGAAACAAAAATTTTATTGAAGATTCTTCTCATTTTTAAATGTTCAGTGTCATCTTGGCTCCGGTTGATAATATTCTCGTGTCTGAGTTCGAAGCACGTAATCTAAACTGACAATTCATGGTGTCACTTGGGGAGCGCTGAGCTGGGGAAGACACTGTCCATTGGACAAGACATTAAAACTCGGGCGGCACGGTAGCACAGTGGTTAGCACTGTTGTTTCACAGCGCCAGGGTCCCAGGTTCGATTCCCGGCTTGGGTCACTGTTGTGCGGAGTCCGCACATTCTCCCTCTGTCTGTGTGCATTTCCGCCGGGTGCTCCGGTTTCTTCCCACAAGTCCCGAAAGACGTGTTTGTTGGGTAAATTGAACATTCTGAATTCTCCCTCAGTGTACCCGAACAGGCGCCGGAGTGTGGCGACTAGGGGATTTTCCACAGTGACTTCATTGCAGTGTTAACGTACGCCTACTTGTAACACTAATAAAGATTACTATTGTTAAAATTGTAGTGATGTCTGCCTTTTCGGAGTGTGTAAAAAGGTCCTCCGAGCCTAATGTCAAAGATTTTTCACCCAACCATTGTCACCTAAGCGACTCATTATGATTTGAAGATCTTGCTGTGTGCAAAACACTGCTACAATTTTTTACATAATAAGAGGCAGGACCTCGGGTGACTGTCTGTGTGGAGTTTGCACTTTCTCTCCCCGTGACTGCGTGGGTTTCCTCCGGTTTCCTTCCACAGTCCAAAGATGTACAGATTATGTGGATTGGCCATGATAAAATTGCCCTTTAGTGTGCAAAAAATTAGGTGGGATTATGGGGATAGGGTGGGGGAGTGGGCCTAGGCAGAATGCTCTTTCAGAGGGTCGGTGCAGACCTCCTTCAGCACCGTGGTGAATCTATGAACCCTTGATTCCTTTACTGATTAAAAATCTGTCTCTCTTAGCCGTGAACATACTTAATGACCCAGCCTCTACAGCTCTCTGTGGTAAATAATTTTGCAAATTCACTACCCTCTGAGAAGAAATTCCTCGTCATCTGTTTTAAATGGGTGACTCCTTATTCTGAGATTCTGCCCTCTGGCCCTAGACTCACCCACAAAGGGAAACAACCTCTCAGCATCTACCCTGTCAACCCCCCCTGAGATTCCAATATGTCTCAATAAGGTCACCTCTCATTCTAAGCTTCAATGAGTACAGGCCCAACCTACTTAACCTCTCCTCATTTTGAAATCCCTCCATACCCAGGATCAACCTCGTGAACCTTCTCTGGACTTCCACCAATGCCAGTATATATTTCCTCAGATAAGGGGACCAAAACTGTCAGGTGTGGTCTAATTAGTGTCTTGTATCGTTTTAGCAAGTTTATCCTATTTGTATTCTCCATTCCCTTTGAAATAAAGGCCAACATTCCATTTGCCCTCCCAATTACCCGCTGGACTTGCGTGCTGGCTTTTTGTGACTGATGCACGAGGACCCCCAAATCCCTCTGTGCTGCAGGTTTCTGTCTCATTGAGTGTGGCGGAGGACTCGGTCCCAGACGGCAATGCCTAGAGGAGGGCGTCTGTTTGGCGGGGGGCATGGAGGATGATTTTGAGGCAGTGGACTCCCTTGTGATTGATATCGAGTCGCCCCTCATCGCCCAGGGGAACTCCGGAAATACCCAAGTGTAAACCGCGGTCGTCGAATGCAGCTAACCCACGACCGATGGTCAGTCGGCGCTGCTCATTAAGTCCTCCCGTGCCTGCGGTAGGAGACGCAGACGCAACACCGGGCTGAAATCTTTCCTCGCCGGGCTCCAGTGGGAGCGGAGGGGGGGCACGCTCTCCTCTCTCCCTCCAAGAACCAAAAAGATGGTACCTTCCTGCTGACATAGAGGTGACCATAGCCAGTCTCAAATTCAACAGCAGCAGGGACGGCGCTCCGCAGATTCAAGAACTTCTCGGTCCTCCGGGACGGGATGTATGAAGCGCTTCCTGCAAGAAACCCACAGTGCCATGCAAAACAAAGCCATATAGCTCCTGGAGTGGCAAGGGGCTTCTACATGAGCCACTTGATCTCACGTTCAGGTGGGGTGGCTATCGCGTTAACCCCACATTTCAGTCAGAGATCTTGGGTCAAGGAGCCAGTGTAAGGCCGGTCGCCTGGTGAGTTATTTGCAAAAGAACTGCAGAGTCACAAGTCAGCCTTACGGAACAGGAAACTGTCATAACTTCGAATCATTTTAGAATGTTAAATAATTACACCAAAATGTTTTTTTCAAAACAATGCAATACCTCATTGAGTTAAAGAGAGGATCTGTTGGCTCCTACCTTTGAAATGAAGAGATTCAGGTATCCAGCACCTTCCCCACACCCTAAAATAGTTCTCTCACACAGTCAAACTGCTCTCATACCAGCTTCGCGCGATTGTCGGGCCAGATTTCTCTGCCAGCAGTAAGAAAGAATCTAGTTCAAAAGACAGGGAAAAAAAACAAAGACACGCTTCAACAAACCCGTCCACCTCCCAGAGCTGAAATGACAGGTTAACTGAGACGAGTAGTTTCATTTTCCAGGTGCCCAGGGACTGCTCGTGCAGTGACCAACGCCACTCCTGGTTCATTTCAGATTAGCAAACATTCATGTGTGTGTGTGTGTAGCTCAAAGCGATAGCGTTCCTCTCCCTTCTCAGACCCCAGCAAGTAGTTTGTCCAAACCAGGCAAGAGAGAGAGAGAGAGGGAAGAGGGAAAACTACTGGTTGAATGAGAGCCGATGGGTGGAGACAAACAACTCAAAGAAACTTTTGACTGCTCCTGCAAGGCTCCACACATCCGTGCGCTGCTGCCAACTCACAGCTTACCTTGACGCTCCGGAAAGGGGGAGGGAGACAGAGAGAGAGAGGGAGGGAGACCCAGGATCGATGCAAACGAGTCACATTTCCAGCCCAGGCGGCGGCGGCGGCAGTGGCGGCCGAATCCCGCCGTCCAGTTCACTGGAAACCGACAAGTGTTTGGAGGAGGCGAGAGGAACAACAAACAGAAAGGGAGGGAGGGAGTGAAAGCGTTTCCTCTCCCGTCCGACCTGTACCTGTGAGCTGTTTGGAGCCCAGCACCCGGGCAACACCTGAGAGGCGCTGAAACAGGCGGCAGGACCGGAAAATCCAATTCTTAAAAGCCAGGAATTCCAGTCCGCAGCTGGAGAGGCGATTACAATCCAACTCTTAAAGGAGTGAATTACAGTCCGGAGCTGGAGAGAGGATTACAATCCAACTCTTAAAGGAGGGAATTACAGTCCGGAGCTGGAGAGAGGATTACAATCCAACTCTTAAAGGAGTGAATTACAGTCCGGAGCTGGAGAGAGGATTACAATCCAACTCTTAAAGGAGTGAATTACAGTCCGGAGCTGGAGAGAGGATTACAATCTAACTCTTAAAGGAGTGAATTACAGTCCGGAGCTGGAGAGAGGATTACAATCCAACTCTTAAAGGAGTGAATTACAGTCCTGTGCTGGAGAGACGATTACAATTCAACTCAAAGGAGGGAATTACAGTCCGGAGCTGGAGAGACGATTACAATCCAATTCTTAAAGGAGTGAATTACAGTCCTGTGCTGGAGAGACGATTACAATTCAACTCAAAGGAGGGAATTACAGTCCGGAGCTGGAGAGAGGATTACAATCTAACTCTTAACGGAGGGAATTACAGTCCGGTGCTGGGGAGGAACCCTTTCCTTCTCCACCTGCTCTAACTTTGCTGCTCTCACCTCCCCTACCAGAGCCTGATGGAGGCGGGTGTGGAAGATCCCTTTGCCCGGAGCTTCTGAGTTGATTCTCCGGCGTGGCTGCTGCTCGCTCAGGCGGGGAGAGGGGTTTGAGGGAGAGAGAGGTTTGAGGTTGAAGGAGAGAGGTTGAGGGAGAGGGGGGTTGAGATTGTGGGGGGTTGAGATTGAGGGAGAGTGGGGGGTTGAGATTGAGGGAGAGGGGGGGGTTGAGATTGAGGGAGAGGGGGGGGTTGAGATTGAGGGAGGGGGGGGTTGAGATTGAGGGAGGGGGGGTTGAGATTGAGGGAGGGGGGGGTTGAGATTGAGGGAGAGGGGGGGTTGAGATTGAGGGAGAGGGGGGGGTTGAGATTGAGGGAGAGGAGGGGGGTTGAGATTGAGGGAGAGGGGGGGGGTTGAGATTGAGGGAGAGGGGGGGGGTTGAGATTGAGGGAGAGGGGGGGTTGAGATTGAGGGAGAGGGGGGGTTGAGATTGAGGGAGAGGGGGGGTTGAGATTGAGGGAGAGGGGGTTTGAGGTTGAGGTAGAGGGAGTTTGAGGGAGAGGGGGGTTGAGGCAGAGGGAGGTTGAGGCAGAGGGGGTTTGAGGTTGAGGCAGAGGGGGTTTGAGGTTGAGGCAGAGGGGGGTTGAGGTTGAGGCAGAGGGAGTTTGAGGGAGAGGGGGGTTGAGGTTTAGGGGGTTTGAGGGGATAGTTGTTGCTGGCTGTGTGGACACATGGAGTGGGTTTGACTCTGCCACACTCAGACACACAGAATGGGCAACCAGGTGGAGCGGCTCACCCATCTGAGCTACGCCGAGGTGCCGACCGCCGAGCCGGCGGGAGGGGAGCGGGAGGAGACGGGGCCCCGGATCGGGGTCTCCTACATCTTCTCGGTGGACGACGAGGAGCTGGAGGAGGTGGTGGAGGAGGGCGAGAGGAGGAGGAGGGAGGGAGGGAAGGAGGAGGAGGGGGAGCGGGAGAGGGGCTCCTACGACCCGCTGAACGAGCTGGAGTGCTCGGTCTACTACCGGGAGGAGTGCGTCTACGAGCAGCGGAGGGGCTGGGAGCTGACAGGAGGCCCCGAGGCCCTGCTGGGACAGTGCAAGCCGGGGGACCTGGTGGAGTTCGTGGCCCGCAGGCAGTACCCGCACTGGGCGGTGTACGTGGGCGAGCTGCAGGTGGTGCACCTGCACCAGGCCGAGATCCGCCGCGACGCGCTGAGCGCCGCCAGCCAGGGCCGGCCGGGCCGCCTGGTGAACGGGCGCTACCGCTACCCGGCGCTGCCGCCCGAGCGGGTGGTGCAGAGCGCCCTGCGGCAGGTGGGCCTCCGCGGGCCGCAGCTGGCCTGGCGCAGCTCCGAGTGCTTCGCCGCCTGGTGCCGCAGCGGCCGCCGCGAGTTCAAGGCGGGCGGCGAGCTGCGCATCGGCAAGCAGCCCTACCGCCTCCGCCTGCAGCTGTCCGGCGGCCGCAGCCACACGCTGGAGTTCCAGAGCCTGGACGACCTCATCATGGAGAGGCGCCGCAGCGACCAGATGGGCCGGGCGGCCGTCACCCAGGAGTTGGCCGCCCACCTGCAGCTGGAGGAGGATCAGCAGGAAAGGACTGAGCATTGCTCACACACTGAGCAGGTTAAACTCCCCCAAACTGAGCATAACTCACACACTGAGCAGGTTAAACCCCCCCAAACTGAGCATAACTCACACACTGAGCAGGTTAAACTTCCCCAGTCTGAGCATAACTCACACTGAGCAGGTTAAACTTCTCCAGTCTGAGCATAACTCACACTGAGCAGGTTAAACTTCTCCAGTCTGAGCATAACTCACACTGAGCAGGTTAAACCCCCCCAAACTGAGCATAACTCACTCACTGAGCAGGTTAAACCCCCCCAAACTGAGCATAACTCACACACTGAGCAGGTTAAACTTGCCCAGTCTGAGCATAACTCACACACTGAGCAGGTTAAACTTCCCCAGTCTGAGCATAACTCACACACTGAGCAGGTTAAACTTCACGAATCTGAGCATAACTCACACACTGAACAGGTTAAACTTCCCCAGTCTGAGCATAACTCACACACTGAGCAGGTTAAACTTCACCAATCTGAGCATAATTCACACACTGAGCAGGTTAAACTTCACCAATCTGAGCATAACTCACACACTGAGCAGGTTAAACTTCTCCAGCCTGAGCATAATTCACACACTGAGCAGGTTAAACTTCCCCAGTCTGAGCATAACTCACACACTGAGCAGGTTAAACTGCCCCAAACTGAGCATAACTCACACACTGAGCAGGTTAAACACCCCCAAACTGAGCATAACTCACACACTGAGCAGGTTAAACTTCCCCAGTCTGAGCATAACTCACACTGAGCAGGTTAAACTTCTCCAGTCTGAGCATAACTCACACTGAGCAGGTTAAACTTCCCCAGTCTGAGCATAACTCACACACTGAGCAGGTTAAACTTCCCCAGTCTGACCATAACTCACACACTGAGCAGGTTAAACTTCCTCAGTCTGAGCATAACTCACACACTGAGCAGGTTAAACCCCCCCAAACTGAGCATAACTCACACACTGAGCAGGTTAAACTTCCCCAGTCTGAGCATAACTCACACTGAGCAGGTTAAACTTCTCCAGTCTGAGCATAACTCACACTGAGCAGGTTAAACTTCCCCAGTCTGAGCATAACTCACACTGAGCAGGTTAAACTGCCCCAAACTGAGCATAACTCACACACTGAGCAGGTTAAACTTCCCCAGTCTGACCATAACTCACACTGAGCAGGTTCAACTTCCCCAGTCTGAGCATAACTCACACACTGAACAGGTTAAACTTCCTCAGTCTGAGCATAACTCACACACTGAACAGGTTAAACTTCACCAATCTGAGCATAACTCACACACTGAGCAGGTTAAACTTCCCCAGTCTGAGCATAACTCACACACTGAGCAGGTTAAACCCCCCCAAACTGAGCATAACTCACACACTGAGCAGGTTAAACTTCCCCAGTCTGAGCATAACTCACACACTGAGCAGGTTAAACCTCTCCAGCCTGAGCATAATTCACACACTGAACAGGTTAAACTTCACCAGTCTGAGCATAACTCACACACTGAGCAGGTTAAACTTCCCCAGTCTGAGCATAACTCACACACTGAACAGGTTAAACTTCACCAATCTGAGCATAACTCACACTGAACAGGTTAAATTTCCCCAATCTCAGCATAACTCACACACTGAGCAGGTTAAACTTCCCCAGTCTGAGCATAACTCACACACTGAGCAGGTTAAACTTCCCCAGTCTGAGCATAACTCACACACTGAACAGGTTAAACTTCCCCAGTCTGAGCATAACTCACACACTGAGCAGGTTAAACTTCCCCAGTCTGAGCATAACTCACACACTGAGCAGGTTAAACTGCCCCAAACTGAGCATAACTCACACACTGAACAGGTTAAACTTGCCCAGTCTGAGCATAACTCACACACTGAGCAGGTTAAACTTCACCAATCTGAGCATAACTCACACACTGAGCAGGTTAAACTTCCCCAGTCTGACCATAACTCACACACTGAGCAGGTTAAACTTCCCCAGTCTGAGCATAACTCACACACTGAGCAGGTTAAACTGCCCCAAACTGAGCATAACTCACACACTGAGCAGGTTAAACTTGCCCAGTCTGAGCATAACTCACACACTGAGCAGGTTAAACTTCCCCAGTCTGAGCATAACTCACACACTGAGCAGGTTAAACCCCCCCAAACTGAGCATAACTCACACACTGAACAGGTTAAACTTGCCCAGTCTGAGCATAACTCACACACTGAGCAGGTTAAAGTCCCACCCTGGGACACTCCTGAATCCTGCCACTCCAGGATTGCCACTTCCAGTTTCTTTTCCATTCTGCCCCTCTCTCACCCCAACCTGCAAGGAAAGATTGTCAACGTGGGCAGATTGCAAAGAAGTAAAAAAAACAAAATGATCACCGCCTTAGTTTTTCTGCAGACATCTCCAGGTTGATATAACTGTCAGTTTATTGTAAAACAAGAGCACTGGTGCCCTTTGCAAAACGGTATCTTTTTATACCTGATTGATAATCTGTGACTTCTCTTGTTACCCCCTTCCCTCGTGACTGGCTACATCAAAAGCCCACTTTAACTGAGAATTAAACATCTCTTCTAAAGGGAAGGTTGCTCAGTTGTAATGGTTCCTTCAAAATGAAGGGCAAAGCTTATTAATAGAAGGGGGTTAGGCTGAACTGAAGATCACAGGAAGCCAGGTAAACACTGTTGTGGTGATGGACAATGCACACTGGCTTTTAGTAACCAGGTCAGGAGACTTCTGAAGTGGTTCATTCACCAAATATGCCCTCCACTCATGTTTAATTAAACCGTAAAAGAAATACTTTGTGCGGTTAGCTGGGCAAGTAGCAACTGGTGATTTTATCGTAAGTTTAGTTTGAAGCCTGTACTGATTCTTATTGGTTTCCTGTGATACACCTTCCCATGACACATTGAAGCAGAGTTTGAGTGTCCATACTCTTTGCACATCTTTATTGAGATTGAATTAAATATTTTTATAACAATATTTTTGAATTCATTGTGCATTAACTTATACACTACAGTTGATTATTTTTTGCCTGCCTTAATGTTGATGTGCATAACATATCAAAGTTTTGAAAGGTTCTAAAGATCAACGCAATGCACAGATGATGTATTAATAGTGTCTTAAGAAGCACTTGTGTTAATTGAAAAAACGCGTAATAAAATGTTGGATTGCATGATTTTCCATGTGAGAATCCTTATACACAATTCATGTAAACAAGCAGAGTGGTGATGAAAGTTTCCCAACTCCCCTCCCACAATCCCTTAAAAAAGGTTCAACAGCGCATCTGAGTCTGCTATTGTTCTCTACTCCTATCTGAAGATGCAAAAATAAATCAAATATACTTGATGAGTAAGAAAGAACTTGCATTTACATATAGTTCAATTCCCCCGCTCTAAGCCCTTGGGCCTGCACGTTCTTTTCCGCTCGACTGCCTGTCCTGTTTCCAGTTGAAATTATCGAGATCTCTTCTGCCCTCAAGGCTGGTGAGTTCCAGCTCGTGGCCACTCACCACTTAAAAAGAAAACTTTGTCCTCCGATCTCCAGCCCAAACCTTCGAATCTGTGTCTCCTACGGCCTGTACCACCTGCTAATGGGAACAACATTACTTATCTTATCTAAACCTGGCATAACCTTGTGGAACATCTACCAAATCTCCCTTCAACCCCCTTTGCTCCATGATCTTATGGCCGTTTGGATAACATATCAGAAATCACTGAGCCATTGGGTTTCCGCTGCTTCAGGGTAAACGTCAATTCAGGAGGAGAGGGAAGAAATCTTTTTGATTTTGATTTTGTTTTTAAAAAAAAGCAATGCAGCCAGACATGGTGAGAATCATCTTTTATTTAGCAAAGTCCTTGATGGATGTAGCTGTGATTTAAATGCAGTTGTGAATTTTCATCATGAGTTATGGATATAGAAGGCATTAGTTGACAAGTGTGAGGGAGTTGAAGGACTGTCTCTATGTTGCATTCATATTAGATAACTGCTTCCCGCAGTCATTTCCCAGTAATAACTCTCCACCCCATTACTCGAGAATCTGCCCTGTTTGAATTGTATTGAAAAGTAGCTGCTGTGTCGCCACCTGACAAACTTTAAAACAATTGTGCATATTTGGAACTTTTGGAATCGAAAGAAAGAGTTTCATTTGTGTAGCACCTTTCCCAACCTCAGGCAAACCCTTTTTGAGGTGTGACCACTGCTGCAATGTGGCAGTCAATTTGCGAACAGCAAGCTCCCCGCAGAGAGCAATGTGATCGTGACCAGATAATTTGTGCAGGGAGGTTAGCTGGATTGGATTGGATTTGGATTTGTTTATTGTCACGTGTACCGAGGAACAGTGAAAAGTATTTTTCTGCGAGCAGCTCAAACAGATCATTTAGTACATGAAAAGAAAACAAAATACGTAATAGGGCAACACAAGGTACACAATGTAAATACATAGACATCGGCATCGGGTGAAGCATATAGGAGTGTTCAGGAGTTTGAGGGAGAAATATTGGCCAGGGAACAGGGACAATTTCCCTGCTCTTCACTTAGTACCATGCGATCTATCACATCCAGCCTGAGAGGGCAAAGAGGATCTCGGTTTAACTCTCAAGTATTCTACTAATGTGTCAGTCTGGATTACCTCCTCCAGTGCCTGGAGTCGGGATCGATCCCATAACCTTTGGATTTGGGTGAGGGTGCTCCTAACTGAGCCATGAGCGCCACCATGCTTGCTCTTTACACTTTTACCGTGACCTGAGAAATCTGAATGGGCCAGTGATCGCGATACCATTTTGCTGGAAGGGTGCAGAGGTAGACAGGAGGAAGTTCGCTGCTCGGTCCACCAGCCACTACCCTCCCCCCACCCCCTGCCTACTTCATGCAAGCTGTTTTGTGTTTATGCTGCCATAGAGCTGGGACTGTAATTGAAGGAATGGATCAAAAAACATCTACTTTGATGTCCCTCACTGCCTCTGGCACCACAAGCACCGGTTTGTTTATATTCACAGTCTGCCACTGACTTTGCAGATATTGTCAGCTGCAAATTGCAAATGTAAATGGCCTATCATGCCGGAGGGAACTCTCTCAGCTGCATTTTCCCTTTGTTGTGGATTCAAAGTTAGACATGATCGACCGTGATTTAAGAGCGGCATCTCGAAGCGGCAATGGACACTTCTGATGCCGTCTGGAATAACGGTGTGATTCAGAAAACCACTCAGTGTGACAACGGATTCTGCAAACCACTCTCTGCCACATCAAGATGAGCACCTCTAAGGCAGGGACCACTATGAGGGTTTCTCAAATTAGCATGGGGAATGGACTGAGTCACGGCGAGTAGGTCAACCACAACAGTCAGTCAAAAACATCAATGGTTGACATTTTGTGTTGTAAGCCTGCAGAATCCCCCCAAAGAATGTGATTTAACATGTTAAATGTGGTGCGATTCGATATGTTGTGAAACAAAACAGAACAAAGGTGCCCTGAGCACACCTGTCTCTACCAAAAAGCAATCCTTTCCCGTCATGGGGTTAATTTCAAGGGGGACAGTGCATGTTCATCCAAAGGTGGCTTGAACAGATACTGAACAACTGTTACGACCACAAGACTTGAGTGTTCAGTAGGCAAGGGCCACTTTTTGAATCCATAGTCTGCTCCCTAAAATCATCCTTCAATTAAATAGGGATTCACAATTTCTAAAATGATAAAAGGGCCTTGTTAAATAGTCCTTTGTCGAGTGGCACGGTGGTGCAGTGGTTCGCACTGCTGCCTCACGGCGCCGAGGACCCGGGTTCGATCCCAGCCTCTGGTCACTGTCCACGTGGAGTTTGCACGTTCTCCCCATGTCTGTGTGGGTTTCACTCCCACAACCCAAAGATGTGCAGGTTAGATGGACTGGCCACACCAAAATGCCCCTTAATTGGAAACATTAAAAATGTAATCCTTTGTAAATTTCGAGAGAGTTCCCTGATCCCAGCAGAAATTGTTTCATCCGCGGAAATGCAAGGGAGCAGTAAGCTTGGCTATTATATAAAGGATGGCCTGTTTGTGGTGTTTTAAGGCAATAAAGGGCACTGACAGGTTAGATAGGGACTGGATGTAGCAAATGAATCTGAAGTAACAATAATAAACAAAAACGTCTTCATGCAGTGGGTTGTAAGAAAGAGATGTGCACTGCCCCAAAATATCATACGTGAAAAATCAATTGAAATGGTTAGGAAAGAGATGGATGCTTGAATGGAAAGAAAAGGTAGTGAAGAATGGGTGAGGAACTGGGACTGAGTTTATATTTCCTTTGTCAGCTCCTGCACTGATCTTGATTGTGGTGGTATCTGCATTATCCTCATGCTTTTGAACCCTCTTATAGCTGTTCATATAACTAGAACCATAGAATTCCTACACTGCAGAAGGAGGCCATTCAGCCCATCGAGTCTGCACCAACCCTCTGGAATAACACCCTAGCTAGGCCGACTCCTCCACCCTATCCCCATAACCCCACCTAACCTGTACATCTTTTGGACACTAAGGGCCAATTTTGCATGATTAATCCACATATTCTGCACATCTTTGGACTATGAGAGGAAACCGGAGCACCCGGAGGAAACCCACATAGACATGGGGAGACAGTCTGCACTTGGCATTTTCAAATACATTAATATGTTCAAATGTGCGACATTGGAAAAAGTCCGGCGGCCAATAAGACCTGTTTTACTGAATCTTAACCCCACCTTTTCACCTCGCCTACATATCCCCTCCTTCAAAATAGCAACCTTGAAACTCCTTATACCACTCTATCCAATAACCTTGCCGGTAATATTTCACGCGCCTATTTATATGAGGTGATATAATTCTGCTGGAAAATTCTTGTGACTATATTCCTGATATAGAAAATATCTTCCCTAGTTTTTGAAACCATTGTTGGTGTGAACCATTTGCCTTTGGTTATCTTCATAACCTGGATTCACAAGTTTGAAAAATTCTATCAGAACTTTCATCAGCTGTGTCTTAGTGGTAGTGCGCCCGCTGCTAAACCCCAGGGTCCTGGATTCAAGATCCTCTCCAGGGCTTGAGTGCAAAAATCAAGGCTGACCCCTCAGCCCAGTAATGAGAGAGAGTGCTGCACCTCTGGAAGTGTCCTCAGACTGCGTCTGCCAGCTCGGATAGTGTAAAAGACCCGTTGGCACTATTTCCAGAAAGAGCTGGAAAGCTATGGTCTGACCAATATTTATCCTTCAATCAACGTCACAAAACAAACCATACGGGGCGGGATTCTCTGGTCCACCAGCCACGTTTTCCTGCGCGACGCGCCATCGCAGGCTGGGCGATCCTCCTTACTGACAGCCTGTCAATGGGATTTCCCATTGTGGCCACCCCACGATGTCGGGAAACCCACGGGCGTGGGTGCGCTGCCAACGGAGCAGAGGATCCCACCAACGGAGAATTCCGCTGATGGCCTTTAGCACATGTTGGTCAGTGTTTTCTCTGAATGAATTATCAGCTGTGTTGCCTGCATTACAACAGTGACTACACATTAAAACGGATGTCATTGACTGTAACGTATTTTGAGACACCTGGGGTGGGATTTCCCACCACCCACTCCCCTCGCGGCATGTTTTTTGGCAGCGAAGGTGGCATCTTCCAGTCCCGCTGATTTCTACGACTGCCGGGAAGGGCTGGAAAATCCCGCCCCTGGTGGCCATAGAAAGGCACTACATAAATGCAAATCCGTCTGTCCTGTCGCCATTAACCATTCCTCAAAAGATCTTTGCATCAAACAAGGGGATACATCCATTTCAATCCATTCTGGGCAGTAATAAACAATGAGTGCTATCCTTTTACACACTTGCTATATGCCCCACCCAAGATTCAATTCTGTTGACTTCAATGGAGCTGACTACCAGATGGGGTGCAAAATGACTGGCCATTGTGATGTCACCATTTTACATTATTGCCCGAGACAAATCTCTTCTCATAGTATGATCCCCTTTCATTTCAGCTCTGCCCACTTCAAGTACTAATATCTCCCTTAACCCTTTTGGAAATTGGTTCTGTCCTGCAGGTGATTATTTGTTGTCTCCCAGTGTCAAGTATTTAAATGGATACAATGACATTATGCTATTTCAGCAGCATTAAGAACCAAACTTCACTATGAACTGAAGAGGGGACGAAAGATTAGCCATGGAATAGCATTTCCAGAGTTGGGCAGAGAGGTAGCATACCTTTGTGTCAATTTTCTGTGGCAAAGACTTGAGTTTCCATTCGCAATTTCCTCTGCAGCAAATTCCCCGTTTTTTACGGTGCCCTTCAGGGAAAATCCACAGTCGAGATAAAGTAGGGAGAATTAGGTGGCAAGTCGATATGGCCCACTATTTCCTACTTTCCAACAGCACATTCGTGACCACCTTTGTAAAGCGATCCCAAAGAAAAAATGCTGGAAAATCTCAGCAGGTCTGGCAGCATCTGTTGGGAGAGAAAAGAGCTAACGTTTTGAGTCAAAACAACCCTTTGTAAAGCGATAAATGCTTGCCTGCCTGCTTAATTTCTGGGACTATTATGTGTAACCCAGGAATATTATTGGTGCCCAGTTGGAAACGTGTTGCACAACATATCAAACATAAACCACTGAACAATGAACGCGTCCATATGATTTAAGACTAGATATGCAAGAGTTGTTCAGGTAATGACTGCTTTAAGGAACAGATTGTTCAATATATCAGAGCTAAGCTACCTTTAAGTTAAAAAAAACCCGGTTCTTTGTAAATTATGTTTTGTTGTGGTGCAGCATGCTGTCACAAATGTTCAAATCACAGAAAGCAATGAGATTAGTTAGGAAGGAGGGCAGAGACTGGAGAAAATTTAAATAAAACAATTACTCCATCCTCATAATACTATTAACATGGACAAAGTAACCTCACCTGCATTAATATTCATACTCCCAAGATCAAATTCCAATTCAAACACACTGTCACAGGGTGTTTACTGAAGGATAGTTTAAACTTTGGTCTAAAAAGATATGTTCTATTTTCGTACGTTGAATTAACCTGTCACCCTTCCAATGTATCAAGGGGTATGGTAGCACAGACCAGGGTTACTCAATCACAGCAGGTGTGATAGCATCTGTGGAGAGAGAAAGGAGCTAACATTTTGAGTTTGTGTGGCTCTTTGACAAAGCTAGAGAACTGGAATCCGGGTCAGATTTATACTGTCGTTGTGGGAAGGGTTGGTTGGGGGGGGGGCACGGGGAGTGTGGAGCAGTGGGGCTGGATCGAGTGCCAGCATTCGGTGGAGATTGACAAAGATGTTGTGGACAGAAGGACAAAGGGGACGTAAAGGGGGGTGATAATGATTAAGGAGGGTGCTGATAGAGGCATATTAAGAGATCAGAATGGTGGAACAAAGGTAAGCAGTGTGTCAAAGGACAACCAGGAGCAGAGAACAGGTGGCCCTAGTGGGGTGGGGCAGGGGGGAGGGGAGAAAATGGTGAGGGGGAAACGGATCGATGGGAGAAATTAAAATACATTTATAGAAATAAAAATGGGGAGGATAGAGTTCACAGTCTGAAGTTGTTGAACTCGATGTTGAGTCCGGAAGGCTGTAACGTGCCTATTCGGAAGATGAGGTGCTGTTCCCCCAGTTTGCACTGGGCTTGACTGGAACGTTGCAGCAGGCCAAGGACGGACATGTGGACGTGAGAGCAGGACGGTGAGTTGGAATGGCGAGCGACAGGAAGGTCTGGGGTGCTGCTTGTGGGCTATTTACATTCCTTGATCTTTCTGTCCACAACATCTTTGTCAATCTCCACCTATTGCTGGTCTTCTATCTAACTCCACTCCTCCCCCACAGCAGTATAAATCTGATCCAATTTGCAGTTCTCTCCAGCTTGGACAGTCATCCAGACCTGAAACATTAGCTCCCTTCTATCTCTCCACAGATACTGTCAGACCCGCTGCGAATGTCCAGCATTTTCTGCTTTTGTTTCAGATTGCAGCATCCACGGCGATTTGCTTTTACCATGCTTAATCACTGGATAAAAGCAAATTGCTGCGGATGCTGCAACCTGAAACGAAAGAGAAAATGCTGGAAAATCTCAGCAGGTCAGGCAGCATCTGTAGGGAGAGAAAAGAGCTAACGTTTCGAGTCCGATGACTCTTTGTCAAAGCTAACAGACAGAGAAAGTGGGAAATATTTATACTGTGGAGTGAGAATGAAAGATGAGTCATAGCCACAGAAACCCAGGGAAACCGGGTGTTAATAGCCACCTCCTGTGACATCTACATCTGTCACAGTTTACCCTCTGATGTTAGTTCCTCTGCTGTTTGGCCTCTCACACCTTTTGTCCTCTCTGGGGACTGCCATTAGCACTCTTTCCCCTTGGTTTCTGTGGCCATTAGCACCCGGTTTCCCTGGGTTTCTGTGGCTATGACTCATCTTTCATTCTCACTCCACAGTATAAATACTTCCCACTTTCTCTAACTGTGAGCTTTGACAAAGAGTCATCGGACTTCAAATGTTAGCTCTTTTCTCTCCCTACAGATGCTGCCAGATCTGCTGAGATATTCCAGCATTTTCTCTTTCGTACCCGGCTTAATCATTTGGCAACGTGAGTTCCAATCCTCCCATGGCATGCAAAGAATTTTAAATTTAATTAATGAAATAAATTCTTGAATTAAAAAGGTGAATGGTCACAGCAAAATTGTCAAGAACACTTCCAGTTCACATTGTCCTTTATGGAAGGAACCTGCCATCCTTAACGGCACTGGTCTGTGAATCCAGGTGCACAGCAATGTGGTTGATGCTTAACGTCCCTCTGAAATGGCCCAGTTGGACGTAAAAAGCTGGCTCATCACCATTACTCAATGGTAATGAAGACTGGGTAATAAATACTGGCCTCTCCAGTGACGCCCACATCCTGTGGGTGAATGAAAAATACCTTTTAATGTTTTATTTAAAACTCTGCTGAATTGACTAAACACATTTAAACCAATTGCACCTTTGGTCGATGAATGTTATTTGTTAGGAGTCATGATAATGAACTATTGTGATGAGGTTAATGAAAACGGAGCATTGATTTTCCTTTTATATTGTGGTAGTTTGCACTCAAGCTTGTTCTGCCACCAATCTACCATTTAGTAGCCTGTACACAATTGTAATTAGAGATGGTTTACTTTTCCTTCACAAACACAAATGTCCCGGGAAGAGGAAAAGGTTTTGGACAACGAGAGTTTCTTGTACTCATCTGCCGAGTCAGCAACAGTAACATTTTCCTCTTGGAGGCCACACCCTTTTTATTTAAAAAAAAAGACAAGTTTGGAGTCAAAGTTCGCATTCTTCCGGGAGCTGTTTGGCACTTTTGGCTGTGTTTGCAAATCCCAGGTTGCAGCGTTCTGAGCATGTGCATGCACTGAGTCTCCCAACATACATCAGTATGAGTCAATGACATGATTCTCAGGCTGACGGTAGTGAGATTGTTTTTTCTTTCAGGGAGTGATTTGAAAACAAGCTGGAGGGTAAATTTTAAATCATTTTCGAGGTGAACGTTTGGCACAGAGAAAAAAATCCCACTAATTGTTTTTACATCAGAGGTTTGCGTGAAAGAGAGAGACTGGTTCGAAGACACGGAAGGATCATTAGAGCCATGCTTTATTTTGTCTTTATTCAAAAACGATTATTGTTTACATTAATAATTTATATATATGGCTGCAGTTGGCACAGTACCTGAGAAATTTCAGACCCTTTCCCCATACGATACAATCTCTTTTGCACGCCCTTTTTTTCACTCATTCATTGCCAGCATTATATTTCCCAATCACAACACACCCTACATATTAAAGGACTAACCTGTTATAAAGCGTCTAAAGGATAAATCTCCACCTTGTGGGAAGCGGTAGCGGGTTCTACAACTATTTCCGGCAGGGCGTACCTGTGCCATAGCCAGGTCATTAAACCCAGTCCCCACAAATGCTCAGCTTCCAGTCACCGCCCCGTCATGCAGTTACTGCAACTGGTGGGCAACACGGTTGCTGGTGCGTGGGGTGGTGGTGGGGTGGTGGTGGTGGTGGGGGGGGGGGGGGGGGGGGGGGGGGGGCGTGCGGTCCCGTATTTGGTTGGGGTGCGGTCACGTATTTGGTTGGGGTGCCTGGACACGTGGCCCTTAAACCCGTGTGTTGATGCAGTCCCATCGTAGCACAGCGGTTAGCACTCTTGCTTCACAGCGCCGGGGACCCAGATTCGATTCCCGGCTTGGGTCACTGTCTGTGCGGAGTCTGCACGTTCTCCACGTGCCTACCTGGGTTTCTTCCGGGCGCTCCGGTTTCCCCCCCCACAAGTCCCGAAAGACGTGCTTGTTAGGTGAACTGGACATTCCGAATTCTCGCTCCGTGCCCCCGAACAGCCCTGGAGTGTGGCAACTGGGGGATTTTCACAGTAACCTCATTGCAGTGGTAATGTAAGCCTACTTGTGACACTAAGAAAGATTATTCTTATATATCCACAGCCAGTGAATAACATCTGAGGAATAATCTCTGTTGCATTGGAGGCAAATGCAACATCCAATTTTTACCCAGTAAACTCAGATTAAGCATCCATTTAAAATGTGTTATGGTAGTGATGGTTGAATGTTGGCAAGGACACCAACAGAACTATATGTTCTACAAAAGGAGGAATGGGATAAAGTTTACTTCCTCAGCAACGGGTAGGGATTCATTATCTCGGGTAATACTTACAACTGCAGTCCTGAAGTGTCGGACTAGATTATGTTATCCAATCCCAGATTGGGGTTTCAGTTACAATCTTGTGACTCGAGGGAGTGCTACCTCTAAGCGAAGAACCTTTGAAGCAGACATTTTATTTCCACGGAACGATAGAAGCGCTAGTTTTCACTGTCTGCGCAGATCATTTAGCATCCTCCCATTGGCACCCTGTAGCTCCCTCATGGTTAAACATTGCTTCAACCATGGGTTTAATGCCAAAAACGTTTTTAAAAATTCAATTATTCAAAAGGAAACATGCCAAAATAATCTCAGAGCAGTGAGGTGATAAAAATTACATTTTGAAAGTTTTAAATTATGCATATTTATAACATGAAAGAAGTGTGATTGAGATTTTGGATACATGGCATGTCCTGTTGAAGTATATTGCTGTCTTAATTGCCTGCAGGAACAATAGCCAGATTGGATGTGCGTCATTTCCACTTCAGTGTTGTCGAGCCCAAGTGACATAATTATGTGTTTGGACATGGGCTGTGTTGTTGTATTGTGGTGTTTGGAAAATACAGAGGAAAAGATTTGTCTCGCACCTCTTAACAAATCATTGCTTCACTCGGCTTGAAATGGATTGGACGACATGTGCAAATGAAAAGCAATCATTGGCTTGCGTGCAGGCAATGATCGCACAAACATCTGGGGTGCGATCGAACGGCCACGCTGCACCAGAAAAGCAGCGTGTCATGTCGCAACGTGGCTGATGGAATCTGGAACACCCTGCTCCCGGGATCTACCAGACACACAAAGCCTAGCGAGATCTAACGCAATGTCGCGGAGACATTGTGATGTAAATTACACGGGCAAATGCGCTCACGATGGGACTCTGTTCCCGTTTAGTTAAATCACGTCCCGATCAACATAACGGCTCTACTTAACGACTATGTTAATATGTGAATAGCAGCTTGGCTGCCGTAAAACTGCAGAGCAAGAGGTTTCCAATTGAAGCCTGAGTGAATCAGGGGAAGATGGAAATTTCAGCACGTGACAAGTAGCCAGCCCCTTGAGGTACAGACTGATTTCCAATGAATCAGTCTGTACCTCCTCTCATTTTGCAGCACACTCACTCAGCCTACCGACTATCAGTCCTGTCATGATAGGAGGACAAAACATATTGGAGGGAATTTTAACCTCCTTTCCAACCGCGCCACCCCCCCCTGTTAAAAATCGGAATCTCTGCCCTGTGGTTTTGGGGGAGGGGGGGGGGGGGGGATGAGTTGTTGCAGGCAGCCAACTTGCTTATGCGGGCAATTTGAGCCACAATTTAAAATTCAATTCTAGCAAATCACGAATCCAGCATGTGGCAAGTAAGGTGAGCACTGCCCCCTCCCCCTCCCCTCTGGACCCAGTGTTCCTGCCTGGTCATCCTGCCCCACCACCAATCGCATTCAAACCTTCCAATTTCTCCCGAGGCGTCCACGCTCCCATGCTCTGCTCTGTCTCATCCCCAGCCTCCAATCTCCCAAAAGCTCCTCTGACCTTAGACCCCCCCCCCCCCTCAACACACACACACACACACACCTTTCTCCCCTCCCACTCAAGCAACCTTCAATTACCTCTGGCCTCCTATCTCGACCGCCCCCGGCCTCCGGCCCTCAATCAGAACGGTGTCATAGGCCCATTTAGTGGCTGAACAGGAAATGCAAATCACACAAAGTGAATTTGACATCTAAGTGCAGATCACAAGACTTTAGCGTGAGGGAATTAGCGGTACAAATCCTGGTCGCCTCTGTTGTCTGCATGATGTTGTCGATACCCTACCTCTGACTAACCCTAGCCCTCAAACCTCCTATCTCTAGCGTCACCACCCCCCTCCCCCCCCAGCCTCTGATCCCTCCGTCCCCTCTACTCCCAGGCTGCAGCCAGGGTCCAGAGGTGGGCAGGCTTACTGTTGGATAGGCCTATCAAGGCTCACCGTTATTAACGAATAAATTGAACAGCAACTTCTAAAACCTGCTGTCTGAGTTGTCTACTCTTCCACATGCTGCGCTGTGATGGCATCGCACTGCGAGATTTGGCATTCAAATACATAAAGATCCACCCATTAGATACCCACTCAGCACGCGAGAGAAAGGTTAGGGCTTTTCCATTCATTTCCGTGAATTTTTTAACAATGTGATGAATCTTAATTGCTGCCCAAAGTGGCTCTGAAAATTTACTTCAGAAGGAGGGTTAGGGTTAGGGTTAGGGTTAGGGTTAATCATCGTTGAGGGTTTAAAAATATACATTTTTAAACCACTTCTTGTTTTGTTAGCTCTCTCAATCGTGTTCTTTGCTTCCTTTATTTTCACTTACATTGAACTAAATAATTTGGCTTATACTTCCTGGTTTAACACTGCATGTGACAGTAAAGACTTGTTATTCTAATTGCTGAAAAAAAACATGCAGTTACTTGTCTTTTCACCTGAGGCCCAGATCTGCTGTAAAGGACTCATGGTGATCTGGTTGTCTAACAACTGTAAAGATGTTGTTACGTGTGTGGTATTATCAGGTATTGCAGTACCCGAGAGGCTGTAAACCCAGGAGTTTGCCATTGGCTGTTTGGTATGTAGGTCCGCCCTGACAGGCGGGGTATAAGAACCGGTGACGTCCCAGCAGCCCTCATTCTGTACCGAAGCTGCTGGGGAACAGATCTAGTCTATTAAAGCCTTCAGTTATGTTACAACCTCGTCTTTGAGTTTAATTGATCGTGCATCAATTTAATAGACTACTCTTAAGCTGAAAGAATGGATCTCCGAATCAAGCCGGAGTGTCTACAACTCAGCCCCCATGTGGAGAACTCGGCGGCGATATTTAAGCACTGGCTGGCATGTTTTAAAGGCTACCTCGAGACGGCCGGAGGCACCCCCTCAGGAGAACAGAAACTGCATCTCCTGCACTCGAGAGTAAGCCCTGGAATATTCACCCTCATCGAGGAGGCGGAGGACTATGATGCTGCGATCGAATTGTTAAAGGGACATTATATACGCCCTGTAAACCAGGTCTATGCACGCCCCCTGCTTGCAACTAGATGGCAAAGCCCTGGGGAATCGCTGGAGGACTTCTACCGTGCGCTACTGGTGCTGGGCCGAAACTGTGGCTGCCCGCAAGTTTCGGGCAGCGAGCTCACGGAACATCTAATCCGGGATGCCTTCGTAGCAGGTATGAGCTCCTCAGAGATCCGCCAAAGACTCTTAGAAAAGGACACCCTGGGACTGAGAGAGGCACGGGCCCTGGCAGGGTCCATGGACGTAGCCTCCAGAAATGCGCAGTCCTATGCGCCCGACTGCACGGCGGCCCCCTGGGCTGCATGGCATCCCGCAGCGGCAGCCCCACTGACCTTCCCCGTGTCCCCGCAGGCCTGCGCTGTAAGACGGCCCGTTAACTCCATCAGGCCCCGCTGTTTCTTCTGCGGGCAGGCAAAGCATCCCTGCACGTGCTGCCCGGCCCGCACCTCCACCTGCAAAGGGTGCGGCAAGAAGTGCCATTTTGTGGGGGTCTGCCAAGCACGAGACGTGGCCGCGGTCTCCAGCGACTCCGGACTGCCGCGGCAATCTTCCCCTCGGGCCCCAGGCGGCCAGCACTCGGCGCCACACCCCTATCCTAGGGCCACGTCTGACCCACGGGCGTGACCACCTTGCCCCTCGGACACCACGCTGGACGGATGGGCGCCGCCATTTTGTCCATCCCTGCCGCCATTTTGTACATCCCCGACCACCATGTGAGATTCATGGGAGACGCCATCTTGGATGGGGCCCCTGGCCCCCTGCACGGCCGACTACACGGGGCCCGATCACAACCCGCAACTGCTCCATCTGGCCTCGGTGACGCTGGACCAAAATCGGCCTCGGACACTCGCGACTGCAACGACGACGGTGTTCATCAACGGCCACGAGACGTTTTGCCTGATCGACTCTTGGGAACACGGAGAGCTTTATACACCCCAACACGGTAAGGCGCTGTTCACTTGTTACCCACCCTGTAAACCAAAGAATCTCCCTGGCACCGGGTCACACTCGGTGGAGATAAAGGGGTTCTGCCTAGCAGACCTCACTGTCCAAGGCAGGAAATTCAATAATTTCCGCCTTTATGTCCTGCCGCACCTCTGCGCGGCTACATTCCTGGGGTTGGACTTCCAATGTAACTTGCAAAGCCTGACCTTTAAATTCGGCGGCCCTAAACCCCGCCTTACAGTCTGTGGCCTCGCGAACCTTAAGGTCGACCCGCCTTCCCTGTTGGCGAACCTCACCCCGGATTGCAAACCCGTTGCCACCAGGAGCAGATGGTACAGTGCCCAGGACCGGACCTTCATCAGGTCAGAGGTCCAAAGGCTACTGAGGGAAGGGGTCATTGAAGCTGGCAACAGTCCTTGGAGAGCTCAAGTAGTGGTGGTGAAGACCGGGGCGAAACATAGGATGGTCATTGACTACAGTCAGACCATCAACAGGTTTACGCAGCTGGATGCGTACCCTCTCCCCCGCATATCCGACCTGGTGAACAGGATCGCGCAATACAAGGTCTTCTCCAATGTGGATCTCAAGTCCGCTTACCATCAGCTACCCCTCCGCACTAGTGACCGCAAGTACACTGCCTTCGAAGCAGATGGGCGGCTCTACCAATTTTTAAGGGTTCCCTTTGGTGTCACTAATGGGGTCTAGGTCTTCCAACGCGAGGTGGACCGAATGGTTGACCGATACGGCTTACGCGCAACGTTCCCGTATCTGGATAACGTCACCATCTGCGGTCATGACCAGCAGGACCACGACACCAACCTCCGGAAATTTCTCCAGACCGCGAAAATCCTTAACTTAACGTATAATAAGGATAAATGCGTATTTAGCACCGACCGTCTAGCCATTCTCGGCTACGTAGTGCGAAATGGAGTTATAGGCCCCGACCCTGAACGCATGCGCCCCCTTATGGAGTTCCCCTCCCTCACTGCCCCAAGGCCCTGAAGTGCTGCCTCGGGTTTTTCAGTTATTGCTCACAGTGGGTCTCCAACTACGCACACAAAGCCCGACCCCTAATCCAGTCCACAACCTTCCCCCCTGTCGACGGAGGCCTGCCAGGCCTTCTGCCGCATCAAAGCAGACATTGCAAAGGCCACGATGCACGCCATCGACGAGTCCCTCCCCTTCCAGGTCGAGAGCGATGTGTCCGACATAGCTCTGGCCGCCACCCTCAACCAAGCGGGCAGACCCATGGCCTTCTTCTCCCGAACCCTCCATGCTTCAGAAATTCGCCATTCCTCGGTCGAAAAGGAGGCCCAAGCCATTGTGGAAGCTGTGCGACATTGGAGGCATTACTTGGCCGGCAGGAGATTCACTCTCCTCACTGACCAATGGTCGGTGGCGTTTATGTTTGATAATGCACAGCTGGGTAAGATAAAGAATGACAAGATCTTACGGTGGAGGATAGAACGCTCCACCTACAACTACGAGATCTTGTACCATCCTGGGAAGCTAAACGAGCCTTCCGATACCCTGTCCCGCAGCACGTGTGCCACCGCGCAAGTGGACCGCCTCCAAGCCCTCCACGAGGACCTCTGCCACCCGGGGGTCACTCGTTTTTTCCACTTCATTGAGACCCGCAACCTGCCCTACTCCATCGAGGAGGTCAGGACAGTCACCAGGGACTGCCAAATCTGCGCGGAGTGCAAACTGCACTCCTCCCTCCACCAACCGCAACACGTACTTCCTGCACGTGATTGACAAGTACTCCCGGTTCCCATTCGTTATCCCCTGCCCCAACATGACCGCAACCACCGTCATCAAGGCCCTCCATGGTATCTTTACACTGTTCGGGTTCCCCGCGTACATACACAGTGATAGGGGGTCCTCCTTTATGAGCGACGAACTGCGTCAATTCCTGCTCAGCAAGGGCATCGCCTCGAGCAGGACGACCAGTTACAACCCCCGGGGAAACGGGCAGGTAGAGAGGGAGAACGGAACGGTCTGGAAGACCGTCCTACTGGCCCTACGGTCCAGGAATCTCCCACTCTCCCGCTGGCAGGAAGTCCTCCCGGAGGCCCTCCACGCCATCCGGTCGCTGCTCTGTACAACTACCAATCAGACACCTCATGAACGTCTCCTTGTCTTCCCCAGGAAGTCCTCCTCCGGGACCTCGCTCCCAACCTGGCTAGCAACACCCGGACCCATCCTGCTTCGGAAGCACGTGTGGGCGCACAAGTCGGACCCGTTGGTCGAGGGGGTCCACCTGCTGCACACTAGCTCCCAGTACGCCTACGTGGTGTTCTCTGATGGCTGGCAAGATACAGTCTCCCTCCGGGACCTGGCACCCGCCGGAACCCCACGCACACCCGAACCATTACCTCCCCCCCCCCCTCCCCCCCCACCCCACCCCACCCCCACAGCACCTCACTGGAGGGTCGGTCCTCCCACCGCTCATGCCTAGGCCATCCCACCCACCGACGCCCCCTACAGGCGCCCCCCTCTCGTGTCAACCGTTTGCCCCACCAGCGCGTCTAGGGGTGCCAAAGCTGCCATGGACGACGAAGCCACGCTCCCGGAGTCGCAGACGCCCGGACCCCCACCAGAACCACCACAGAGGCTCAGACGATCCAGGAGGATGACCAGGCCACGCGACCAACTGGTTGCTTCACTGTAACTGTAACTGCAAATGAACACTGACTGTATATATCTTCCACGCTTGTAAATATTCTCGACAACCCTGTAAGAAGGTATCACGGTACCTCCATAATCTGATCATACCATGTTAAATGCAATTGTAACCACTGGCCACCACCCCAGCCGGACTCTTTTTTTAACAGGGGGTGAATGTGGTATTATCAGGTATTGCAGTACCCGAGAGGCTGTAGACCATTGGGTAAACCTAGGAGTTTACCATTGGCTGTTTGGTATGTGGCTCCGCCCCGACAGGCGGGGTATAAGAACCGGTGACGTCCCAGCAGCCCTCATTCTGTACCAAAGCTGCTGGGGAACAGATCTAGTCTATTAAAGCCTTCAGTTATGTTACAACCTCGTCTTTGAGTTTAATTGATCGTGCATCAACGTGTCCTGACCAGAATTCACATTTTGGTTAAGATCCCGGACTGGAACCCAGCTATATGCATTTGGTAAAAGTGTGAGGACAGGTTACTGCACCACAGGAGGGTACCATGATGTGTTAGTTATGCTGGGCGGCGAGGACTGCGTTTACCAAAGCAGTGAGAGAGACAGGCTTCCAACACTTGTAGAAGTACAACTGTATTTTATTTAGCTATGAGCTGTTAAACATACTTGCACTGTGGGTTGACACTATGTTAGGTTGACTGGAGACCTGAGGCTAACCTGACCAGACTATACTGCTAACACATGGTTGATGTTCGTGTTACTGATCACGAGCTCTGGCTGTCTCAGAGGCTGCATCCCGAATGAACGGGAAAACTAGTGCCCTCTGGCTATACAGTGGCCGTGTCCTGTCTGGTGATTGGCTGCTGTGTTCTGTGTGTTGATTGGTCTTTCAGTGTGTTAGTCAGTGTCTGTCTCTGCACCATCATATACTTGTGTGTATATTATGACAACCAGAAGACAGCTTTCATGTTAAAACAAACTTTAATCTGAACACAAAATTAAGCACATTAGCACAAACAAATTGCTTTACGGTTAACAGTTACAACATCTTAACTTGCTACCTAAAACCTGCCTCTCCATTCCAATTAAGCAACCCATGTATTCCAAATACCACTTGGGTATAAAGTTGACAACCAGGTTTTAATTCCTTATCTTGGTGCAGAATCCTTTGGAGAGAGAAAACCATTTTTTTTAGGATAAGGATGAGAGCCCTGGAAGTGACTCCTTTCTTCAGAAAGACCTGGCCCCTCCCATTGGCTACACTTGCTGCACTCAAAGCACACAGCATTCTTTTGGTCCTTGATTTGTTTAGCCAGGCTCAAACTGTTACAATATTACATTAGCTCTCTATCTGCTAACAGGTAAAATGGCTTTTAATTACAGCTCTAGCAGACAAACTGTCTGTAAGCATTTTATCCTCAGCTTTAATGATATTACTGCAGAAATGCAAAGTATAAAATATGACCATTTCTTATATTCATCACATTCCCTTGGCTGCTGTGAGTGTAATGAGTGATGCACATCATTTCTTCACCACTAGCTGCACAAACTGGTCATATATTTATTCATGGATATTGTGCAGTATTTCTTGTCTATGCTAAGTGCCTTTGTCAAAGTGGTCATAAAGTCATACAGTACAGAAGAGGCCCTTCGGCCCATCGAGTCTGCAGTGACAAAACAACATTAAATCTACACCAATCCCACTTTCCAGCAATGGTGGTAAACCACCTTGTTGAACTATTAGGGTCTATGTGGTGTTAGAAAGGGAGTCCCAGGATTTTGACCCAGCGACAATGAAGGAACGACCGATATAGTTCAAAATCAGGATGGTGCGAGGCTTGGAGGCAAAGGTGCAAGCGGTGGCCTACTCCTGCCATTCTCCCTTATGTTTGCAAGCTCGCACCAAAACACTTGCATTACAAACTTCCTCAGTGTTTCAAGGGACTTCCAAGTTTTGTTTCGTCGGCAAATTTGGAAATAATGACCAAGTCAATAACGTACAATAAAAACGACGGTGATCCTCAAACTAAACCTTGGAGAACTCCATTGTTTAACACCCCCCAGCACAAAAGTGGCCATTCACCTTAACTTGCTGCTCTCTGTCCTTTAGCCAATACGCATCCATCCCAGGAAGAAACAGTGCAAAACGGGGGGAACACTGGCCTTAAAATGGAGCACCAGTAAAAACAGGAAAATAAGAACACTGGTCCGAATTGTTCTTTACTCTGGGGTACTGCTACACCTTCACTTGTATGATGTGGGCTTCTGTTTTATGAACAAACCTCCATATGTGGCACTTTACCAAATGCTTCTTGAAACTCTATACACACACACACACACATCTTCTGGTCAATGATCTTTCAACAGAATTGTTGACTAGGCCTGACGAAGGCCATCGGCCTGGAGCGTGAGCTCTGTTTCTCTCTCCACACATGCTGCCTGACCTGCTTCCAGAAATCTTCTGTGACCGGAGAGAAACCCTTTCCTCTCGCGAATGTTCTGTTGATCGCATGTGCGTAGTATTAATAATTGGGAGTGGGGGGGGGGGGGGGGGGGGGGGTGAGAGAGGGGGGGAGTGGGGGGGTGAGACCCAAATCCCAGATCCCACCTTTGCCTCAGGGGCAAACGATAAAATTGATGACTTGTGTCAGCAGGCTGCATGAAATGTAAAATCTTATGTTTTCGTGGCCTTGTCCAATGTCTGAACGGTTGTTCCTCATACATTTCAGTCGCCTCGACATGGGAAAAGAGAGAGGAGCAGTTGCTGGGAACTGCGCCAACAGCGGTGGAAAACAAAAGTTGATCTTGAACTGCTGCAGCTGATCCGGAGAAGATAAGAATGGCAGAGTTACTGAGCGCACAGATTTGGAACAGCTCCAGCTTACTAAACAATGTGCCATGCACTTAATGCGCTGACTCTCATGATCCTACACTCTTGTTTCCCTTTTTGTGCTTCTTGATGAACTGTGCAAATCAGGTTGAGGGACCGTAGGCTGGCCCCAAGAGTTACTTTGAAAGGAGATTGTCGCTGTTTTAGCAACAATGCCATCTTTTGTATCAGACACACAGCACGGTGATGTTTTCAAAGCACAATGGCTTGTGGCAACATGAAATCTGTCACCGAGTCACATCTTATTAGGATGAGCGAAAAAAAATTCCAGCTGTTTTTAAAGATTTTCCTTTGAAACCTTGCCCTTTTAAAAAAAAGTGACAATGGCACCCGCATTTTGAACAAACCCAATTAGACCTGGAATGTTTGTCCAGTTGGGCAACAGCATCTTGTAACTCCCTTTTAAGGTTTGGGAAGTGTTTGGTTAAGCCACAGAGTGCGTTTCTGGATGCAGATAATGTTGTCAGCACAATCAACGTCCTAAAATAACAATGCCATGCATTCATGTAGCAGTTATTCATTACACTGGAGATCACTGGTCTGTAATGTAGGCTCACAATGTCAGAAAAGTGGAGTTGGTGTAGAACTAGGAGTCGTGGTTCCAGGCTAAGGGGTCAGCCGCCTGGGATTGAGATGTGAAGAAATCTCTTTACTCAAACGTTGTGGATTTTTGGAATTCTTCTTCGGGTAACTGTGTGGAGTTTGCACTTTCTCCCCATGTCTGTGTGGGTTTCCTCCGGTTTCCTCCCACAGTCCAAGGGTGTGCTGGTTAGATGGATTGGCTATGCTAAATTGGCCCACGGTGGAGTTCTGGGGATAGTGTGGGGCTTGGGCCTAGGTAGGGTGCTCTTTCAGCGGGTCAGTGTGGACGTGATGGGCCGTATGGCCTCCTTCTGTACTGTAGATATTCTATGATCGAACACTAATTGAAAGAAGCACCGAGGGTGGCTAGAGCACAGAATGTCCTTTGGGTGGGGGATCTCCAATGTCTATCACAAAGAGTCAATGGATAACAGGGGAAAAGCTCTCCACTTGTTGGAGTCATGCCTGGCACAAAGGAAGATGGTTGTGGAGGTCAATCATCTCAGCTCCAGGACATCACTGCAGGCGTTCCCAGAGTAGTGTCCAAGGCCCAATCATCTTCAGCTGCAACATTAATGACCTTACTTCCATCATAAGGTCAGAAATGGGGATATTTTCCGATGAATGCACAATGCTCAACACCATTTGTGATTCCTCAGATACTGAAGCAGCAAGAGCAGACCAATTCAGGTTTGGGCTGATAAATATCCCCCCCCCCCCCGCCATGACATTCATCGGCATTATCATCGCTGAATCCCCCACTTTCAACTTCCTGGGGGTTACCGTTGGACAGAAACTGAACTGGACTTGCCATGAAAATACTGTGGCTACAAGAGCCAGTTAGAGGCAGGGTATTCTGCAGCAAGTAACTCACCTCCTGAATCCCCAAAGCCTGTCCACCATCCGCAAGGCACAAATCAGGATCGTGATGGAATAGTCTTCACTTGCCTAAATGAGCAGAGCTTCAACAACATTCAAGAAGGTTGAAGCCATCCAGGACAAAGCAGCCCACTTGACTGGCACCCCCTCCACCCTCTTCAACATCAACTCCTTCACCACTGATGCACAGTGGCAAGTATCCACCATCTACAAGGTGCACTGCAGCTATTCACCAAGCCCCCTTCAACAGCGCCTTCTAAATCTGTGACCTCTACCACCTAGAAGGACAAGGGCAGAAGATGAATGGGAACTCCACCACCTGCAAGCTCCCCTGCAAACCACACACCATCCTGGCTTGGAAATATATCGATATATCGTAATTCCTTCACTTTCGCCAGGTCAAAACTCAGGAACTGCCACCCTAACAGCACTGTGGATGTACCTACACTACATGGAGCTGCAGTGGTTCAAGAAGTCAGCTCACAACCACTTCCACAAAGGAAATTAGGGGTGGTTGAAAAATGCTGGCCTATAGCGATGCCCATATCCCGTGAATGGGCAGCACGGTAGCCTTGTGGATAGCACAATTGCTTCACAGCTCCAGGGTCCCAGGTTCGATTCTGGCTTGGGTCACTGTCTGTGCGGAGTCTGCACATCCTCCCCGTGTGTGCGTGGGTTTCCTCCGGGTTCTCCGGTTTCCTCCCACAGTCCAAAGATGCGCGGGTTAGGTGGATTGGCCATGATAAATTGCCCTTAGTGTCCAAAATTGCCCTCAGTGTTGGGTGGGGTTACTGGGTTATGGGGATAGGGTGGCGGTGTTGACCTTGGGTAGGGTGCTCTTTCCAAGAGCCGATGCAGACTCAATGGGCCAAATGGCCTCCTTCTGCACTGTAATTCTATGATAATTGAATGAATGAAAAAAGAAGGAAAAACAGTGGTTGATAGATTCTGGAGCAGTAAGGAATTAACGGATTTGGAGACCGGGTGAGAAATTGGAGTTGTTGTCTAAGATGAGATCTTATGGAATGGAGAAGAGTAGAATCAAAGTGCCTAGTCCTGCTTTTACTTCTTATGTTAATGAATCTGCAGCAAAACCTTGTTAAGATTATTAATTCGGGAGTATTTCCAATTTCCACTTAAGCATTTGCAGTTAAAGAGGACCACATTCTAATCCTCAGAGCTCCGAAGTTCATTATCACTTATCAGCCCAACTTCAAGCGGGCACTTACCAAGTGTCTGCAGGCAGTAAATGAACAGTGACAGTTCAATGTTGTCCTCTCTTTGCTGTCATTATCCTTTCAAAGAAAGCATGAGACAAAGTAGAAATTCTGGAAAACCTGATTGCCACACATTTCAGTTGAAGAAACCTCTTGTGGTAAGACGAGAATCATTAGCCTGACTGACACCAGGTTACACACATCAATCCAGGACCAGAGAACATGCAGTTAATGCTACTTTCCCAAATCCCTGTAATTTTTATTTCCTTCAAGTATTTATCCAATCCTCTTTTGCAGGATATTATTGAATCTATCCAACGCCCTCTCAAAATAACAGAAGTTGCGAATATCTGTTTCCCATTATTACACCAACATCCACCTTTGCTTGATATCATTGCCTCTCTCCATGGCGAATACAAACATGGTGGAATTTTCCACTCCCTCAAACCCCCATGCGGCTTGTTTTGCGGTAGCGGAGGCAGCAATGCATTGGCTGGCCGCGTGATCTTCCTGCCCCGCTGCTGTCAACAGGGTTTTCCGTTGCTCTCACTCTCCGCCACCGGGGAACACATGGCGGGGATCGCTATCCGTGCGGCCGGAAGTTCGAGCAGTCGGGAACAGCTGTAAATTCCCGCCCAATGACATAAAGATATGCATTCCTGGTACAGAACATAAGACGTAGGAGCTGAGATAGGCCATTATGTCCATCGAGTCTGCTTCTCCATTCAGAGATCTTGACTGATCTGATACAATAACCCTCAACTCCACTTTCCTGCCAGGACCCTTGATTCCCTGACTGATTAGAAATCTGTCTATCTCAGCATTGAACATACTTAATGACCAAGTCTCTGAAGAATTCCACAAATTCCTCCTCATTTCTGTCTTAAATGGGCGAAGCCTTACTCTGAGATTATGCCCTCTGGCCCTAGACTCTCAGCATCTACCCTGGCAAGCCCCCTGAGAATCCTATATGCCTCGATAAGGCCGCCTCTCATTCTTCTAAACTCCAGTGAGTACAGGCCCAATCTATTTAACCTCTCCTCATAAGAAAATTCCTCCACACCCAGGATCAACCTAGTCAACCTTCTCCAATGCCAGTATATATTTCCTTCTGTAAGGGGATCAGAACTGTTGACAGTATCCCAGGTGTGGTTTGACTAGTGCCTCGTATAGTTTGAGGAAGACTTCCCTATTTTTATTCTCCATTCCCTTTGAAATAAAGGTCAACATGCCATTTGCCTTCCCTATTACCTGCTGAATTTGCATGCTAGCTTTTTGTGGTTGAGGCATGAGGAACCCCCAAACCCCCCTGAGCTGCAGCTTTCTGCAGTCTTTCTACATTAATGCATAAAAGACATTGAACAATCATGGTCAAGGACTCACTGTCTTTAGGTTAGGGTATCCAAAGATAACAGACCAACTCCCACCTGTTTGATTGCATTCCCTATCCAAGAGTGCCCGACTGTGATTGCTGGCCTTCTTGGTCATTTGACCCAATGGGGCACAACACTTTGAAGCAATATCCGACGCTGCTTGATTCCTCGGCCACAGAAGTTTCGATTGCAGTCAGTATGCCCTAGCTGTTCCATCCATTGTGGACTGCACTCTGGTCAGTTCTTGGTCCAATATGTTACATTAGTGAAAAATGGAAAGCAATGGACACCAAGAGGGATTTGACCACCCTTGTTAGCCTCTTACACATTTAGAGTGCAAGGTCGCTGTCTTCTTTCTGCTCCAATACACAAAATGAATACAGTCCACCGATGTCAGTACCCACCATTTCCTCTGATTATGGGGTACCAATGGCCCGCAATAACATTACTGGCATTCACTTAGCTGATTAATATCCATTGCTTTGATAAGCAGCCCTATAGTGCTAATTGCCTAAGATGTGAAAGGACAAGTATACATGTGTTCTGGCTACAGTTGTGATGTCATGGTCGTGGCTGTTTTGCAAGTTACACTTGTGCCCTGCCTCCCAGACAGTCGTGATTCACCTGTGGAAGAACAGAAGGGGTAGATATCAGCAAGGTGCTTGTCACTGTCAAATGTATTGGTTATACATAGTGTTCTGGGCCAGGATTTAGAAAATTCCAAAGTATATCATGGAGTTCACCTGATCTTTATAGATTTTGGTTACGGGGAGCACAAGGGCCTACCTTTCAGGTGTTATTAAACAGAGGCCTCAAGCACTTTTAATCCAAAACAAAGTTTATTCTACGAATTTAGTTAACATTTTTCTAAACACACACAGTAAGCATTTTTCTCAACTACAAACATAAATACCCCACACAGCTACCGCACTCTATGTATAACCCTTAATCAATTCCCCCTTTAAGCTATCCCAATTTGATAACTAGATCCCATAAACCAGAAAATCCTTTTCAAAGGTGTGGCCCGGCACACAGCACTCTTACTGTCTTTAAGACCAGCATAGGGATAATCCTGTCCTTTCCAAATCAGCAGGTTTGAATTCCATCCAGAAAACAGTTATCACTTTTAGATTATCAAGTGATCTGGAGCCAGCTTTTAAAATGCAGAGAGAGAGAGACTCCAGGATGCTTGTCTGTCTGAATACAGCCGCCAAATGTGAAAACGGAAGCAAAAAAATCTCAGAGCCACACAACAGCTCAAACCAAAAACGAAAGTAAAACCCGGAGCCACAGCCCAGCTCCACCCACACAATGACATCACTGAAGCCATTTTATAAGACAAGACATTTCTTAAAGGGACGCTCCCATGGCACATAGGTACATTAAGCAAGCAATTAGTAGTGAAAGAATGTTCCCTAACTCTAACTGCTAAACTCTTTTTTTACATGTGATGTAATGTGCCACCCTAGTTAAGCTGCCCAAGTTAAATACTTCCGGTTTCAGTTTAATTTTCACAACTTCAGGAATAGGCTGCGGGATTCCCCATCGGTGGGATCCTCCGCTTGGCTGGCAGTGCACCCACGCCCACGGGTTTGCCGACGGGAAACCCCGTTGGCCGGCTGCAGGAATGGAGAATCCCGCTGCCGACAGGGTTGCGCCAGAAAACAAGGCTGGTGGGACAGAGAATCCCGCCCAGGGTGTGCCACAGATAGAACTGCAGCAGTCTCACATTCAGAGAAAAATGCTTGCCATGGACAAATACCCATCGAAGGCCCTAACAAGCAACACAGGGACAGTCAATCCCTGCATAACTGAAGTTATTATAATAGCTCTTCATTTTAATTGTAGAACAAATTTTTTAAAAAATTCTGTATCATCACAACAAAGCACGAATCTTTGGAGAGCAGACGTTTGAATTGTGAATTTTGATTGTGAATGTCTGTGCACTTTCAATGCATAAATCTATTATTAATCATTATGTGGCAATGTTTTATCACCCTTTAGTAATAAAATCTAACTAACCATTTTAAAGAGAAAATGTAATTGATGTGTTGGGTGTTCTGGATCACAAACAGGTCACCAACACTTGAAGTGGTGCAACTCTATTTTATTATAAGGGCAACTATATTAACATACTTGAACTGTGGGTAAATGCAATACCAGCTTTAACTGTTGACCCTTGCCTAATCCTAACCAGGTGATGCACTCAGCACATGGTGAATGTCTGTGATGCAGGCTGTGAGCTCTGTGCTCTGAGCTGGCTGCTACTAGAATGAGCAGGAACACTCCTGTCCCCTGTCTTTATAGTGCGTGTGCTCTCACTGGTGATTGGCTGCGGTGTTGTGTGTGTTGATTGGTCCCACTGCATGTCCATCAGTGTGGTGTGTGTCTGCACCATGATATACTGGTGTATATTATGACATCCCCCCTTTTATATAAAGAACATGTGCCTGCGTGACAATAAATATTGTGTAGTGAATGTACCTGACTATGTGTGTGCGTGTTATTTACATGACTATGTACATGAGGCTAATCTATTTACACGGGAAGGTGCCTGGTGCAGAGAAATAGGGTGTCACACCAACAACAAAATGAACATTATATACAAACTACTGGAACGATGAAACAGGATAACAGAACAGATCAAAGAGTCCAACATTGTAAAACTCATAAATCAAGTCTCTGAGGTGGGCGACGAATTCTGGTTGACCGCCTCAAGGGTGGGTCAGGAGCCACCGGCTGAGGAACGGGCTGGGCCACGGCAGAGTGAGGAGGATGCAGAGTATCCGGAATCTCCACATAGTCCGGGTTGGGGACAACAGGAGGGCGTGGCACCGGTGGAGGATCATGTAGCGAGCATGGAACGAGACGAAGGGCACGCCGATTGCGGCGGCGAATGGAACCATCTGGCAGATGAACCAGGAACGAGCGCGGAGCCACCTGCCGAAGATGGATGCGGACGTTGTCATCCGGCGCCAGAGCAGGGAGATCAGTCGCCCGAGCTTCATGCGCCGCCTTGTGTTGTGCACAAGACTGTTGCATCGGCTGAAGGACCGGAACGTGGTCGAGGTCTGGGACATGAATGAACGGCACCGTGGTCCTGAGGGTGCGACCCATGGGCAGCTGGGCTGGCGACAGGCCCGTGGAGAGTGGGGCCAAACGATAGGCCAGCAAGGCGAGGTAGAAGTCGGATCCTGCATCGGCAGCCTTGCAGAGGAGCCGTTTGACGATGTGGACGCCCTTTTCCGCTTTGCCATTGGATTGGGGGTGCAGGAGACTGGATGTCACATGCACAAAGTTGTACCTGTTGGCAAAGTTGGACCATTCCTGGCTCGCCAAGCAGGAGCCATTGTCCGACACCACAGTGAGTGGGATGCCGTGACGAGCAAAGGTCTCCTTGCCGGCATGGATGACCGCCGATGATGTGATGTCATGCAGGCGTAGACCTCTGGGTAGTTCGAAAAATAGTCTACAATCAAAATATAGTCCCTGCCGAGCGCATGGAACAGGTCAATGCCTACCTTAGACCAAGGGGACGTGTCCAACTCATGGGGCTGTAGGGTCTCACGTGGTTGGGCCAGCTGGAACCGCTGACAGGTGGGGCAGTTGAGCACTGTGTTGGCGATGTCCTCATTGATGCCGGGCCAGTACACAGCCTCTCGGGCCCTCCGTTGGCACTTCTCCACGCCAAGATGGCCCTCGTGTGGCTGTTCCAAAACGAGCTGACGCATGCTGTGCGGGATCACGATGCGGTCCAGCTTCAGGAGGACACCATCGACTACTGCCAGGTCGTCTCTGATATTGTAGAACTGCGGGCATTGGCCCTTGAGCCACCCGTCCGTCATGTGACGCATGACACGCTGTAGCAGGGGGTCAGCCGCAGTCTAGCGGCAAATGTGGATAAGGCGTTCATCCTTGGCCGGCAGATTGGAGGCCGTGAAGGTCACATGGGTGTCAACCTGGCAGACGAACCCCTCTGGGTCACACGGGGTGTTGACTGCCCTGGACAGAGTGTCGGCTATGATCAGGTCCTTGCCCGGGGTGTATAGGAGCCGGAAATCGTACCGCCGGAGTTTAAGCAGAATGCGCAGGAGGCGAGGGGTCATAGCATTCAGGTCTTTTTGTATAATGTTGACCAGCGGGCGATGGTCGGTCTCGACAGTGCATTGGGGGAGGCCGTACACATAATCATGAAATTTGTTGACCCCAGTCACAGGCCCAGGCACTCCTTTTCGATCTGCGCGTAGCGCTGTTCGGTGGGGGTCATGGCACGTGACGCATATGCAACGGGGGCCCATGATGAATCTTCATCGCGTTGCAGGAGCACTGCCCTAATGCCGGATTGGCTGGCATCCGTTGAAATTTTTGTTTCCTTCGTGGGATCAAAAAGTGCCAATACCGGGGCCGTGGTAAGCTTGGTCTTAACCTCCTCCCATTCGCGCTCGTGGGCGGGAAGCCATTGGAAGTCTGTCGTCTTCCTGACCAGGTTCCGGAGAGCTGTGGTACGGGAGGCAAGGTTGGGGATGAACTTCCCCAGGAAGTTGACCATGCCCAAAAATCAGAGGACCGCCTTCTTATCCGCTGGCTTCTGCATGGCCGTGATGGCTGCCACCTTGTCCGCATCCGGCCGCACACCCAACCGGGAGATGTGGTCCCCATGGAACTTGAGTTCCGTCTGGCCAAAGAAACATTTGGCTCTCTTGAGGCGAAGGCCTTGGTCCCGTATTCGTTTGAAAACGCGCTGGAGGCGACTGATATGCTCCTGATATGACCAAAAGCTGCTGCTTGAGGCGGCCCTTGAGGGTGCTGGGACTCTGCGAGGTGCATGAACCACAGGCGTGGCGTCTTGTTTGAGCAGGATTTTGTAAGTGTATGGAAGCGTGCCCATGCCTTCGAAAACGTTGCGGTGCTGGTCGATGATGGCATTGAGTTGCGCCCTGAAGTCCGCATCCTGGAAGGCAGACGTGTCCTCTGGAGAGAGATTGTGTACTCGTTGAACGGGGTTTAGGAGTTTGCATGCCTGTGCGCCCAGCAGAGACCCCTTCGAGGAGCCCACCATCTCGAAGGGAAGGATGGCTTTTCACGAGTTGTGCGTCACTTCGAGTTGGCATGAACCGGTAGCAGGAATGACGTTGCCATTGTAGTCCATTGGTTTGCAGGTCGACGGAAGAATGGTTGGTTTAACCCCAAGGGTCTGAAAGACTGACCACGCTAGGAGATTAGCGGAAGCACCTGTGTCCAGGCGAAATCGTATCTGGGATCGGTTGACCGTCAGGGTGGCACACCACTCGTCGTCTGGATCAATGTTGTGCACCGACAGCGGCTGGTGGTTTTCATTCGGGGTTCTTTGTTATAACAGCGACTCGAAAAGGCTCCCTCGGGTCCTCGGTGTCACTGGCATGCGCGGCGTCGCGCAACTGCAGTCCCTTTAGAAAGATGGCTGCCGACCAAAATCGTTCTCTGCTCCGGGATTTCGGCCTCGAGGTGAGTACTGGCGCTTCTCTTACCTTTCCTTGCTGGCTGGAGTGTGTTTTCCTCACAGTATTTGCCGAATTTGTCCAGGACTCCCTGGAAGTCGCTCCTGTTTTGCCCCTTGGAGAACTTGAATTTTTAAAAGATTTCTTCTGCTCTGGCACCGGCAATGGTGAGAGAAGCTCTGTTTTTTCAGGATCGGCCAGGTCCTCTAGTTCGGCTGCCAGCAGGAAGAATTCAAGCTTTTGCCGGAATGCCCGCCAGTTTTCGCCGAGATCGCCGTGGCACTGGAGCTGCTGCGGAACCCGGATCTTGAACATCTTGCCTGGGTATCGTTGCTGGTTGTCACTGTTCGCTGAGGTATGGCTATCTGGACTGAACCAGTTCACTCCTGGTATGATGTGTTGGGTGTTCTGGATCACAAACAGGTCACCAACACTTGAAGTGGTGCAACTCTATTTTAAGGTTAACTATATTAACATACTTGAACTGTGGGTAAATACAATACCAGCTTTAACTGTTGACCCTTGCCTTGTCCTAACCAGTCGATGCACTCAGCACATGGTGAATGTCTGTGTTGCAGGCTGTGAGCTCTGTGCTCCGAGCTGGCTGCTACTAGAATGAGTGGGAACTCTCCTGTCCCCTGTCTTTATAGTGCGTGTGCTCTCACTGGTGATTGGCTGTGTGTGTCTGCACCATGATATACTGGTGTATATTATGACAGTAATACTCACATTAAATTTAAGAATGCTCTGAAATAATTATGATAAATGTTTGTGGAACACATCGCTGATGTTTACCATGTCATTTTACAACCATACTATTGAGAAAAATATTATGAGCATATTAAAGTATAAAAACTCATGTATCAAGAAAACTCACCTTATTTTGCCCCCCCCCCCCAATCCTCTTTGCTCTATCTCCTCTCAACCCTCTCCTTCCTATTTCCCCATCCCCTTCTCCCTGTTCATCCATTCCTCTTCTATCTATGTCCCTGCTCTCTTTCCCCTCCTTCCTACCTCTTTCGTTTTTAGAACTGCTGTGTAGATTACTGTGGTCAATAAATGCACAATGCTAGGACAGCACGGTGGTGCAGTGGGTTAGCCCTGCTGCCTCACGGCGCTGAGGTTCCAGGTTCGATCCCGGCTCTGGGTCACTGTCCGTGTGGAGTTTGCACATTCCCCCCCGTGTTTGCGTGGATTTCGCCCCCACAACCCAAAAGGTGTGCAGGGTAGGTGGATTGGCCACGCTAAATTGCCCCTTAATTGGAAAAAATGAATTGGGTACTCTAAATTATAAATAAATGCACAATGCTGAAGGAAATCAGACTGAGCGTCACTACAATTTTCAACGTGAGTCATTTCGAAATCTGCTGGAAAAACGAAACAAGAGGAATTAAATTCCACCTCAAAGTAAGCCTGAGCAGTGTGGCCACCAGTCTCCATGATATTTGAAACACAAATTCATCAGAATAAATACAAGCGACTTTTTCGTAATAATCTTATGTTGTGAAATATTGGATATGCATTTTTTACACAAGTTGTGAAACATGAATATTGAAAACTTTATAAGGAAATCATGAACTTTTGGAGTCAGAGGGCATTCACGCCCCTGCAGATCATAGAGGTAAGCTGTTGATGCAGCGAAGAGAGTAGGCCTGGAACCCAGTAATATTGACCAAGTGGAATCCAGGCGAGGACCGAGCTCCACACATTATTGTTCTGGGAGGTAGAAGCTGGAGCCCGGCAGCAGCCACGTGATTTGGACCGATTGTGACAAAGAGCATGGGTCAGAACCTACTGGAACCGACACTTACCAGGATCAGGAGAGCGGGGCTGGCACTTAACAACGTCAAAACTCACCAGGGCCCCACAATCCTTCTGGACCAACTGAGAGATACTTTCGTACAACCCAAAAGCTTTTAACCCAGTCCGTAAAAAATTTAAATCACTCGGGGATGCCTTCCAAGAAACTTGTCGGATGGTGGACCAACTTGAAGAAGCTGAACCAACCCAGAATTCCTGAGACAAATTGGGGGAAAATCTGGACGGACACAGAAAACCTCACAAAAGAACCCAGAACCGTGCAATAAATGAAAAGAAAATGTTGGGATGATTCAGACATTCAAACAACGTGGAACAGCTTTTATATCATTCCAAAGTTTGAAAAATGTAAAATTGTCAGAGGATGGAATATTTAGTGCAAGGCAGTGGTTGTAGAATGCTAGAATTCTAAACCCGGGCTTGTAGATGGATTCACCTGATTGATGAGTCTGAAGTGCGTTGTCCTTCATGAACTCTGCTATGCTCACATAGCAGTTCAGATGAATCGTGTCCATTCAAAGGGAAGCTGGAAAAGTACATGAAGGAGAAAGGATATGCTGATAGGGGACGCGATTCTCCCCAGAAATGACTAAGGGCCCGATCCAACGGCCACGCTGCACCAGAAAAACAGCTCGCCACAGTGTAGCGTGGCGCTAAAAGCCGGGAGACCGCGCTCCCGGTATCTATCCGGCAGGCAACACCTCGCGAGACGTTGTGATATAAATCCCGCCCATTGTGGGTGGGATCACTTTTTGGCAAATCCGCATATTAGAGCGAGACAGTTAGTCTCACTCTAGGGTTTTGATTCCCGAGGTACCTGAGGCTTTGGGATTCACCCCCTTCACCTCGGAGACCGTGGGCCAGCACCGTTCAGCACTGGTCCCCATTTATGGATTGGTACTCGTGGCGGTGTCCCAGGGGATCGGAGGCCCGGGGCTGCATACCCTTTGGGCATGGTGGTGTCATGGCACTGCTGGTGCCACCTGGGCACCCTGGCACTGCCAGCCTGTCACACTGACAGTGCCAGCCTGGCACCCTGGCTATTCCAGCTAGGTGCCAGCCTGGCACTTCCATAGTGCCCAGGTGGCATTGCCAGCTGGCATGGGCACTGCCAGGTTGGCATTTTTGTGCACGCGCGATTGGACCGGGCTGCTTTGCATGGGTGTTGGGGGGATGTCAGCAACCCTCCCATAGTGTGTTCGGGCTGGTGAGGGGGGGGGGGGGATGTCTGAATCGCTTCGCGAGACTCGGAGATCAGGGGCGAAATTCTCCGTTATCGGCGGAAACTCCGCTGATCGGCGCAAAAAACGGCGCAAATCCCACTTGCGTCACGTCATAAAAATGGGCCGATAGTCTGCGGCCCGAAATGGGCTGGCAGCGACGTAACGGGATCCGCGCTTGCGCAGTGGTTCACGCCGTGCAGCGACATACGCGCTGCACGGCGTGACGGCTCATAAGGCCGCGCAGCTCCCCCCCACCCGACCGGAACAGCCGACCGCAACACCCGACTTGATGGCTGGCCGTCGCTCAGCCCCGAGGTTCGAGTCACGCGATGTGGAGGCACTCCTGGATGCGGTGGAGCAGAGGAGGGACGCCCTGTATCCCGGGCACGGCCGCAGAGTTGCCCCACGCCACAGCCGGCGTCTGTGGAGGGAGGTGGCAGAGGCCGTCACCGCTGTGGCCCTAACACCACGGACAGGCACCCAGTGCCACAAGAAGGTGAACGACCTCGTCAGAGCAGGCAGGGTGAGCCTCCCCCATATCCCCCATATCCCCTCTCCCCCAAATCCCCCCTCCCCCATATCCCCCCCTCCCCCATATCCCCCCTCCCCCATATCCCCCATATCCCCCCTCCCCCATATCCCCCCTCCCTCATATCCCCCATATTCCCCCCTCCCCCATATCCCCCATATTCCCCCCTCCCCCATATCCCCCATATCCCCTCTCCCCCAAATCCCCCCCTCCCCCATATCCCCCCTCCCCCATATCCCGCCCTCCCCCATATCCCCCATATCCCCCCTCCCCATATCCCCCCTCCCCCATATCCCCCATATCCCCCCTCCCCCATATCCCCCATATTCCCCCCTCCCCCATATCCCCCCTCCCCCATATCCCCCATATCCCCCCTCCCCCATATCCCCCATATCCCCCCTCCCCCAAATCCCCCCCTCCCCCATATCCCCCCTCCCCCATATCCCCCATATTCCCCCCTCCCCCATATTCCCCCCTCCCCCATATCCCCCCTCCCCCATATCCCCCTCCCCCATATTCCCCCCTCCCCCATATCCCCCCTCCCCCATATCCCCCATATCCCCCCTCCCCCATAACCCCCCTCCCCCATATCCCCCATATCCCCCCTCCCCCATATCCCCCATATTCCCCCCTCCCCCATATCCCCCATATCCCCCCTCCCCCATATCCCCCCCCTCCCCCATATCCCCCTCCCCCATATCCCCCCTCCCCCATATCCCCCCTCCCCCATATCCCCCATATTCCCCCCTCCCCCATATCCCCCTCCCCCATATCCCCCATATCCCCCCTCCCCCATATCCCCCCCTCCCCCATATCCCCCCCTCCCCCATATCCCCCATATTCCCCCCTCCCCCATATCCCCCATATCCCCCCTCCCCCATATCCCCCATATCCCCCATATCCCCCCCTCCCCCATATCCCCCATATCCCCAAGTGAATCCAGCCCTAACCTTAACCTCTGCAATGCACGCGCAACCGATGGCGTGCATTCATATACCTGCCTAACACTGTTGCCTTTTACCCCTGTCACCACCCCCCCCCCCCAAGAGAAGCGCGCACACAACAATAGGGAGCATGTGAGGACTGGAGGAGGGCCCGCTGATGAGAGGCCACTGACCGTACACGAGGAAAGGGCCCTGGAACTGGCTGGCGGACCTGAGGACCGGGAGGTTGCTGATGCAGAGGTCGGGGCCTCACGAGCAAGTGAGCCACCAACAGCCCGTCCCCATATCCCCCCTCCTCTATATCCCCCTCCCCCGTATCACCTGATCACTGCCTGATGTCTAACCATGCATGCTTCATTATGTATCGCAGGACCAAACGTCCAGGCACCCATCCCCGCAGATGCAGGCCGCCCGCAGGATGCCCCTCGGAGAACACAAGAGACGGAGAGACCCGCACCCTCCAGCATGCGACGCCCGCAGGATGCCCCTCGGAGACCACGGGACACGGAGAGACCCGCACCCTCCAGCATGCGACGCCCGCAGGATGCCCCTCGGAGACCACGGGAGACGGAGAGACCCGCACCCTCCAGCATGCGACGCCCGCAGGATGCCCCTCGGAGACCACGGGAGACGGAGAGACCCGCACCCTCCAGCATGCGACGCCCGCAGGATGCCCCTCGGAGACCATGGGAGACGGAGAGACCCGAACCCTCCAGCATGCGACGCCCGCAGGATGCCCCTCGGAGACCACGGGAGACGGAGAGACCCGGACCCTCCAGCATGCGACGCCCGCAGGATGCCCCTCGCACACCACGGGAGACGGAGAGACCTGGAGCAACAGGGAGACGACACCCCCGTCACGTGCGGGAGCGACCACCCAGCGATGAGGGGGGCAGCCACAGGCCCCCGTCACATCCGAGCCAGGACACCACTACCCAGGACACCACTATCCAGGACACCCCTACCCGGGACACCACTACCCAGGACACCCCTACCCGGGAAGACGAAATACCGGACAGTGACTCAGAGTGGATGGGTGGAGACGAACCCCCACCCCAAAGTGCCATGGACTCAGAGTGGGACGAAGAGCACGACACAACGCCACTGCTGTCACCAACACCCTCCACCATCGCAGAAACACTCACCACGGTTGGGCACTTTAGTGATGAGGCGTCTGGTACACTCACTGGTGCGCACAACACAGCCGTCCCGGTACAGCAGGTGGAGGTAGGAGCAGCAGAGGGACCGGGCGGTCGGAGGGCAGCCCAGGCCAAGCGAACATCTGCCGCCCAGATGGATCCCGGGTTCCTGCAGTTACCACACCCACACATAGATCCGATGCAACCAATGACACGGAGACGAGCGAATAGGGTGACGGGTGGCTTGCGGCGGCTGCGGTCGCAGGTGGAGGAGTCCACCCGCGTCCAGGAGCTGGGAGTGGTCCCGGTCATGCGTGCCACCCAGGCTGACACCGCACAGGTGGCGTCCGCGGTGGTGGCAATGGGTGCGACGGTGTCAGACATGGGGAACGGTTTGCGAGGCCTGGGGCCTTCCGTGCAGGCGGCGTCTGTGGCCCAGGAAATGGCTGCCCTCTCACAGGAGGCCATGAGCCAGTGCCAGCGCCAGATGGCAGAGGCGCTCAATGCCATAGCCCAGTCTCAGCAGGCCATAGCCCAGTCCCTGCAGGCCATGGCCCAGTCTCTGCAGGCCATGGCCCAGTCTCAGCAGGCCATCGCTGAGGGCATCGGCGCCAGTGGCCATGTGCGAGCTGGCGTCGCACTGTCGCAGACAGGGTTCGACAACCCCCTGGGCTCCATGGCTGCAAACCTGCAGACCCCTGTCGATACCAGCACGGGCCTCCAGGACTGGCAGCGCCAGATGTCGGGGGCGCGTCGGATGGCCAGTCCGTTCGCATCCCCCACCCATGTAGAGGCCTGGGGGCCATCGGGCACCCCGAGGGAGGAGGTGGTGTGGTCCGTCCCGGCTCCCTCTGTAGGGGAGGTCCCGGTACACCGCGACACCTCGGACTCCCCCCCTTCCGTCCCAGGTGCATCGGGTGGGCAACGGGCAGGACAGGCTGGCAGCTCGCCATCCCAGTCGCCCGGGCCGCAGCCTGGCCCATCTAGGCCAGGATGCCCCAGGAAACGGCCGCCAAAGGGATCCAGTGTCAGAGGGCAGGAATCACAGGAGTCCACCTCCAGTTCTGCTGTACCGTCTGGGGAACCACGTAGACGTAGTCAAAGGGCCCGTAAGGCCAAACAATTAGACACTGAGTAAGTTGGCACGGGTGCAGGGCACAGATGAGTTTTAGGCGCTAGGGCACGTGCATGAACTCCTTTGGTTATTAAAGTCAATGTTACACCTACAGAAGCTGCCTTTGTGCTCTGTCCAAAGTGTGCGGGGGTGTCATGTACGTTGAGCGCAAGTGTGTGTGTGAGGGGTGGTCTTACCTCAGCCCCAGGTGAGTCTGCCCCCTTCCCCCTGGGCCGCCATCAACATCCCCCGGGCAGAGGACGGGACCGTGCGCTGCAGTGTCACAGCCGCATGCAGGGATGGTCCGGGTGGATGGTGGTACTGTGGCCATGGGTCAGACATAGTCCAACGATGTAGAGCCAGGAGCTCATCGGAGGCGGGTTGTCATCATTCTCCATGGCCTGCGATAGACACGCGTCCACCCGCAACTGGGTGAGCCCGGCCCGTTGTGCCGGCGGTGGATCGGCAATTGGGGGTGGGGGGGTGGTATGCATGCGGGTGGGGTGTGTGGGGTTGGGGAGGGGGGTGAGGGTGCTGGGTGGGTGGATGGGTGGGGGGTGTGGGTGGTCGGTTGTTGTCATGGTGTGCGGTCTGTGGCCATACTACCCGATTCCCACGCCCATCTAGTCAGTGAAGCGGGCGTCTATCAGTCTGTCCCGTGCCCGCTGGGCCAGCCGGTAACGGTGGACAGCCACCCGTCTGTGTATACCCCGTCTGCCCTGACCATTGCCCCCATCCCCCTCATCTGGGGAGGACTGGGCCTCTTCCTGCTGCTCCTCCACTCCGCCCTCCTCTGCCTGCGGCACATCGCCCCTCTGCTGGGCTATGTTGTGCAGGACGCAGCACACCACAATGATGCGGCCGACCCTATCTTACCGATACTGGAGGGCGGCCCCAGAGAGGTCCAGGCACCTGAAACGCATCTTCAGCACGCCAAAGCACCTCTCGATCACTCCCCTTGTCGCTACATGGGCATCATTGTAGCGGTTCTCCGCCTCATTGCGTGGCCTCCGTATAGGCGTCATCAGCCACGATCGCAATGGGTAGCCCCTGTCGCCCAGCAACCAGCCCCTCAGCCGGGGATGGCGTCCCTCGTACATGCCGGGGATGGATGACCGCGACAACACGAATGAGTCATGTACACTGCCTGGGTGACGGGCGCAGACGTGCAGGATCATCATGCGGTGGTCGCAGACCACCTGTACGTTCATCGAATAGGTCCCCTTCCTATTAGTGAACACGGCCCTGTTATCTGCAGGTGGCCGCACGGCGACGTGCATCCCATCGATCGCGCCCTGGACCATGGGGAACCCGGCAATGGCAGAGAAGCCCACGGCCCGGGCATCTTGGCTGGCCCAGTCCACGGGGAAGCGGATGTAGCGGTGCGCCATGGCATAAAGGGCATCTGTCACTGCCCGGATGCACCGATGCACCGATGTCTGCGATATGCCGGACAGGTCCCCACTCGGTGCCTGGAATGACCCCGTTGCATAAAAGTTCAGGGCCACCGTAACCTTGACGGACTCGGGGAGAGGGTGTCCCCCGCCAGTGCCACGCGGTGACAGGTGTGCCAGCAGGTGGCAGATGTGTGCCACGGTTTCCCGGCTCATCCGGAGTCTCCTCCTGCATTCCCGGTCCGTGAGGTCCTGGTATGACTGCCGGGGCCGGTACACACGGGGCGCCCTCGGGTGCCTCCGTTGCCGTGGGGCCGCGACGTCCTCCTCCCCCTCCTCGTCCTGTCGGTCAGGTGTCCCTCCAGCCTGGGCGGCTGCCGCCTGCCTCTCTGCGGCAGCCTGCGCCGCCTCTCTGGCATGCTCCTCCTCCTCCTCCTCCACCTCCTCCTCCTCCTCATCCAGGGCAACATAGACATGAGCGGCTGCCACCACGGCGGCCAACATCGCTGGATGGTCTGAAAACATGACGGCCTGGTGGGGGGGAGGGGAACGACGACATGTCATCATTGCCCATATCCCCTCCTCCCCCCAGCCAGGTGGCATGGACCGCATGGGTCCAACTGTTGGAGGCTGGCACCTGGCCAGGTGGACCAACTCATTTGCCCTCCCATCACCCACCCCAGCACGGACCCTCCCCCAACCCCCAACCTCCACCCCGGCACGGACCCCCCCCCCAACCCCCAACCTCCACCCCAGCACGGACCCCCCCCCCAACCCCCAACCTCCATCCCGGCACGGACCCCCTCCCCAACCTCCACCCCAGCACGGATCCCCCCCAACCCCCAACCTCCACCCCAGCACGGACCCCACCCCAACCCCCAACCTCCATCCCGGCACGGACCCCCTCCCCAACCTCCACCCCAGCACGGATCCCCCCCCAACCCCCAACCTCCACCCCAGCACGGACCCCCCCCCAACCCCCAACCTCCATCCCGGCACGGACCCCCTCCCCAACCTCCACCCCAGCACGGACCCCCCCCCAACCCCTAACCTCCACCCCAGCACGGACCCCCCCCCAACCCCCAACCTCCATCCCGGCACGGACCCCCTCCCCAACCTCCACCCCAGCACGGACCCCCCCCCAACCCCCAACCTCCACCCCAGCACGGACCCCCCCCCAACCCCCAACCTCCATCCCGGCACGGACCCCCTCCCCAACCTCCACCCCAGCACGGACCCCACCTCAACCCCCAACCTCCACCCCAGCACGGACCCCCCCCAACCCCCAACCTCCATCCCGGCACGGACCCCCTCCCCAACCTCCACCCCAGCACGGACCCCCCCTCAATCCCCAACCTCCACCCCGGCACGGACCCCCTCCCCAACCCCCAACCTCCACCCCGGCACGGACCCCCCCCCCCAACCTCCACCCCGGCACGGACCCCCTCCCCAACCTCCACCCCAGCACGGACCCCCCCCCAACCCCCAACCTCCATCCCGGCACGGACCCCCTCCCCAACCTCCACCCCAGCACGGACCCCTCCCCCAACCCCCAACCTCCACCCCGGCACGGACCCCATCCCGGCACTCCCCCGGAGCCCAACCTACTCTAACCACCCCCCCCCTCCCCCCCCCCCCCACGGCCGCACACACACACACACAAGCCGAGACACACCTCTCCTCAGGCAATCAGTCTGCGGCCACGCCATTTCCTGCCCAGAGCCAACCCCCCAGGCCGTCACTCACCTCCTCGCTGGTCGGCGTGAGCCTGGAGCACCGGGTCACGCCGATGAAAAGGAGGTTTGATTCACGTCGACGTGAACGGTCATCACGTCGACGGGACTTCGGCCCATCCGGAAGGGAGAATATCGGCAGGCCGAAAATCGGCTGCCTTGCGCAGACCCGTGACATTCTCCGTGGCAGCGGCGCCATTAACGCCCCGCCGACTTTTCTCCCTTCGGAGACTTCGGCGGGGGCGGGGGCGGGATTCACGGCGGCCAACGGCCATTCTCCGACCCGGCGGGGGGTCGGAGAATGACGCCCCAGGATTTCATTTTTAAATGGTGTCCTGATCTCTCGCTGCACTGGGGAGTTCCGGCGTGCGGAGCTCCCCACTGTACAAAATGGGTTATGTGTGGCATCGACTGCATGTTCCCTTGTTGAGGCCCCTGATACAAAGCGAATCGAGTTGTATAGCCGTGTGTCTCTCAGCACTGCGATGGCCCGGAAACAACGTGGCTCAATGCACTCGCCAGGGGACTTTGTCTCATTTGGTTGAATCAAGTTTGACGTGTCAGTTTGGGCGGGTTTGGCGTGGCGAATCGTGTTATGTTTGGATGCGTTCCAGACCAGTATTCATCCACGCACAGTCATTGTTTTGGAGCTTTAGGAATTTCTCACCAGTAAATCCCACACTTGGAATTATTTTCTGCAGTGGGGAACTAAAGCCGCCAGCAAGACCAGCTCCTCAGAGATTGTGGGGCCACCATATCTCCAAGTCGGGTTGAGCACCTCGCACCCCCCCCCTCCCCCACGCACAGACACTGGGGCCCCCAACAGACGTGGGCAACACCCCCGACCCTCGACCCCAGAATGGCAACTACTCCCATCACTAAAATTCCGCCTGATCTCCATGAGGCATGAGGATAACCCGGCCCCACACCCATCCATTCTCGTGGGCATCGCCCCCTACCCAACAAGTGAGCATACCCCACCAAGGGCTCACCTTTTTGAGTTCCCCTCTTTCAGCCCCCCCTTCACCCGTCAACCCTCATAACCCCCTTTCATACGCTCCCTTCACCCTCCCCCACCTTTCTTAACCCTTCATCAACCCCTTCTTCATCCTTTTCACATCCTCTTCCGGCCCCCTTCGCTTCCTGTTTCATGGGCATGGCCCTCCTCAGGCCTTGCCCCCTTGGGAGTGTCTCTTGCACCCTGGAAGTGGGCTTGCACTACCAGGGTACTAGGTTGGCATTACCTGGATGCGAGGGGCACTGCCTTAGCTGTCTCCAACCACCCAGGGCTTCAATGACCTCTAAGCCCCCTTGGCATGGCCAACATGCCAGTACAAGCGAGGGCGTGATCCAGGTCGCGTCAGGCATAGCGGGCCATGTGCATCGCGATGGGCTCAGCGCCCAGAGCAAAACCTGTATTGGGCCTCTCCAGCTGTGCACTCAGCAGGATCTGCGCCAGGGGTGGAAAAAACCCCGCCCAGGGTTACATAGTGGGAAGAGACCTGAGTGGATCATAAACATCGGCATAGCTTGGGTGAGCTGAATGGTCTGTTTTCAATGCTGAACCCTCTATGAAATTTGATGAGTCCTGTCCCCTACCAATATAAATGACCAAAGGAAACTTTATGGTCTGAGATTTCACACCACAGGGCATTTTCCATAAACAGGCAAATACTCCAATCAAACCAAAGCTGTAATCTTAAATACGTCACGTCACTGCACTTTGCCAAGCATTAACAATGCCCTTTGATTGCGATGTTGGCTACTCTACATTAATGTGGAATGCACACCATGACCTCGGCATTCCTTTCTTAAACTGGGTAGATTTATCGAGTAGCATCGAGCAGTTAAGCTCGGCTAACTGGACTTTCCATTTAACTTGCCTGATTTGCCGCGGTGGAGTAAATAAAATGAGGCGGTGTGGCCGTTTGCTGCAAGTTAACCTCACAAAATGTTGGTGTCAGAATGGTTGCTGGTAAATCCTGCCAGATGGCAGTGCCATCTCCATAGAGTCTGCCATGGCACAAATAAATTGGAGTGGATCGGCAAGGCCTCGATGCCATTCACCCCAAGCACCACCACAAATCCTATCTCTGAGAGCAAAGCAACAACGTTACTGCGGCTGTAAGCCAACCGTGATTGAGATTTTGAAACCTTTATGCAATTATGAGTGGACATCGATTTTTACTGTTTGTGCTAAAGATTTACAATAAAACAATCTGTGAGTTACTTCATATCCTCGTTTAAAAGACAATCTCCTGTCCATTCAACCCCCTGGTTTACGGCCTAACAAAATGTTTTTCATCTCCCTCGTGTAAAAGTCGACCTCAGTTTGTCAGGGATCAAAGCTCATAAATAATAATAATCTTCATTGTCACAAGTAGGCTTACATTAACACTGCAATGAAGTTACTGTGAAAAGCTCCTCGTCGCCACATTCTGGCGCCTTTTCGGGTATACGGAGGGAGAATTCAGAATGGCCAACTTACCTAACCTGCACGTCTTTCGGGATTTGTGGGAGGAAACCGGAGCACCCGGAGGAAACCCACGCAGACACAGGGAGAACGTGCAGATTCCGCACAATGAGCCAAGTCGGGAATCGAACGTGGGACCCTGGAGCTGTGAAGCGGCAGTGCTAACCACTGTGCTACTGTGCTGCCCAAATAAGGATACAGATCGATGTTGACTTTCGGTGGGAGAAACTGACAGATTGGGGAAGAGAAATGAATAGCGCACATTGAAACAGGGATGCAGGGCCCGACTTCCAGAGTGAACATCAAGTAAAGAAATGCCCAGGGCCGCTTATGCCTCCAACCATCATAAACAACCTTCTTGGGGGTGGGACCTTGTCAATTGTAGCTTTTACGAGTGTCGATAGGGCCTTGCTCTCGGTATTCCATCCTGCACCAAGGCCTGGGTCATGGGACTGTGGTGTGACACTTTCTGACAGCATGGCCCATCCGTTCACCTCACCCCCAGGCAGCACTGAAACCAAAGGCCCATCCAACACTGCCATTTCCTCTCTCAGGATAGGGTGGGCTGGGGCAGACTCCTTAATAAAAATACAGACGGAGAGAACATGAGCTGTTGGTGTGGCCGTTGCTTTGCACCATTACCTTGTGGATTCATTTGAGAGCCATGTCAGGTGTGCCAGGCGGGTGTGTGTTCGTTGAAAGTGAGCGCCTCAAAATTATCCAAATGTGATACTCATGCCTAAAACATTGGTCTCAAAAATTCAACACTTCCACAAGTATGCAGGGGATACCGAGCATTGGTGCAAGTTAATATTTGGACTCAGAATCTCCCTCTTCATTAGTGTGTTGCAATGAAGAAATGAAAGACGCTAATTTGGAAGATATTCAAGCGAGGACTCAGCATATGGATATTCACTGAATTGGTTTTAACAAACCGAGAATGATTTACTTTGAATTCTCCTCCCATAAGAGACTCAGAAAGTTCTTTGTGACCCCATTGATGATTATTGGGTTGTCCCAGTTCGGGCTAACTTTGAAAAAGTGACCTGCTCTGCAGCAGTTTAAATGGTCCTTGATCTTTTTGTTTTGTTACTGAATTTTTCCAAGAAGACTTTACGGCATAAAAAAGTTGACCGCTCTAATCTGCAGACAAACTTCACAGTTTATTCCCTTCTCCATCGGCTCTGCAAATCACAGGGGGTGCACAATCCGATTCTGGCACAGTTGCCAAGGATGCAGGAGCAACTTCCAGGCACTTATTTGGCAGTTAAAGCCCTCATAACAACACCATACATTATGTGAGCCGGAAAGGATTACACTCAACTAACTGGAGCCTGTAAACTTTCGCGCCACTGATTGCTCAGAAAAGCAGAGATAGAAAGAGAAAAGATAAACAAATTGAAACAAAAACCGGATAGAGAGGGAAACATTCGTGGGTCACGAAGGCAGTGGATTAAAGCTGAACTCGAAAGGAAATGCCTCAGCAAATCAATGAAAACACCAATGAACATATCCAAACAGTAAAGGAAGAATAGTTATTGCAGTGCGACACAGTAATACTGCAATGAGAGGGAGGAAATGAGGATTATCCACACAATGGTCGAGCCAACTGCCCTGTTCATGAGCTACTAGGCCCCAGAATCACTTCCCATCTGCTCATTGCCCTTGGGAGCTCAATAAGAAAGCAAGCCAGTCCTCCACAATACAAAATGCATGGAAGGAGGTTTATTTACTTCAGGGGACAGGCAATGGGGGTCGAACATCTGCATAGGCTGCCAACAATGGCCAACTCATTGGTTAACCAGTGCCAGCTGCGGGTGAGTGGTTGTGAAGCACCTGCCACAACACTTTGATGAACCAAGCTGGCAGAACTGTCTCTTGTCTCAGCACCCACTGGATCCTGCACAAGGATTCTTGCTTTGTCTTGTCTCCTTCAGCAGGTTCGGCACAGTTGGGGGAGGGGAGAGAAGGAACCTAACGGGGCTGAGCTGAAAGGAACCAGTTATCTTTGGAAAGAGAAGGAAGATGCTAATGGTGTTGATGAAGATGTCCAGCCTGCTCCATCTAATTCCAATGTCCCTCTCTCATTTTCCACTCCTACCCTACCCTGTGCACCAGCTCAGGGATGGTCACAGGGTCAGGACAGTATAGGGAGGATGATATTGCACCAAGTGACTCATGTCACAGGAGAGTTGAAGGAACAGATGATGATTCAGCCATTTCTGAATGGAACAAGTAAAGATATTTTCCTTTGAACTCAAATCTCCCATGTTAAGAACCTATTCCTAGTAGGTGCAGCAAATAATCAGGTGCTCAGCTGGGGTTACTAACCCTCCAGGATTGGCCTGGAGACTTGAGGAATTTAAGGTCAATTTCTAGGACACTGCTGTGTGCAACACCAGTAGCAACTCTCAGATACTGAAGCAGCCCATGTCCAAATGCAGCAAGACCTGGACAATATCCTGGTTTGGGCTGACAAGTGGCAAGTAACATTTAAGTCACACACAGGCGCCAGGCAGCGCTCACCTCCCGCAGGAGAGAATCTGGCTAACACCCCTTGACATTCTTTGAACATTTCTATTTGCCAGATATTAAAATATTGAAAGTGGCAAATAAAAGGCACTCAGGCTGTGGACGCTAGATCAGGACTCTCCACAACTAATGGCAATCAGAAAATCTGCCAACCTGCTGTCCTCAATCTGGGTCAGTAAGAGTTGTGTAGCTGGAGACAACACACAAGAGGCTGTGATTCATACAATAGCGGTACATGTCTGAACTGACCCCCGAGGTGGCAGACCCATAGGCTACTGACAAAATCGCAAAAGACACACAGCCCATAGCAAGCATTTGCCAGAATTGAATCACAAAGCAGCAACTATCTCATCCTGACATTATCCTCAGGTGGCTCGATGCAGCATCAAGTGAAGTAATAGAAAAACATGACTAGACACCCAGGGGCATATGTATTAATCACGGTCCATGCAAAATAAATCTGATTTGCAGTAAAAACAACAGGAAATGCTGGAAGCATTCAGCAGGTCAGGAAGCAGCAGTGGAGAGAGAAACAGAGTTGATGGGTGGGATTGTCCCCCTCCCCCCAAAGGGCGGATTTTCCGGTGGGATAGGCGGTCCATCTTTGACCAACAGTGGGTTTTGCATGGCCCGCACCTTCTGTCGCCCGGGAACGTCCTGTGGGAATCACGGGACCGGATGATCCCGCTGGCGGGAATCACAGAATCACAGAAAGCACAGCGCAGAAGAGGCCCTTCGCCCATCGAGTCTGCACCGAAGGGATGGAAAATTTCAGCCAATGTTTCAGGTCAACGACCTTTCATCATGGTGGGAGTTGGTACGTGTGGTGAACAAATGGAAGGCCCATGATTGGGTGGAAGCAAGTAAATCATTGCCTCACCTGTAAGGAGTGTTTGGGACTTTGGACAGTGAGAAAGGGGGCGGTTAGAGGTCTTGAAGTTCCTACGCTAGAATGCAAAGGAGCTATTGGGAGGTGAGGGGTTATTGGAGGCGTCTGATGAGTGAACCCGGGTATCGCGATGGTAAAACTACCTCTGCACCGCTGAAAGGGGACGGCAAGTTGTGTTTGATGGTGACACCACATTGGAGATGGCGGAAATGGGGGAGGATGATCCGCTGAACACTAGAAGCATGGAAGGTAAGAACTGTTGCTTCACAGCGCCAGGGTCCCAGGTTCGATTCCCGGCTCACTGTCTGTGCGGAGTCTGCACGCTCTCCCCGTGTGTGCGTGGGTTTCCTCCGGGTGCTCCGGTTTCCTCCCACAAGTCCTGAAAGACGTGCTGTTAGGTAATTTGGACATTCTGAATTCTCCCTCTGAGTACCCGAACAGACGCTAGAATATGGGGACTAGGGACTTTTCACAGTAACTTCATTGCTGTGATAATGTAAGCCTACTTGTGACAATACTAAAGATTATTATTATTATTATTATTATTAATATTAACTTTTAAAGGTTTTGCAAAGTGAAAGCCTAATTTCTGGCCTGAGGTGCTGGACTTTGGAAATGGGGAGAGTTTGGACCCCTGAGAGTAAAAAAAAGGAGATACGTAATAGAGATATTTAACACGATGGGTGGCTTTGATGGAGCAAATAGATAGAAACTGTTTCTCCTGGTAAGTGAGTCGGTGGCTATAGTCAAAAGAATTCGAGAGGAAATAGAGAGAACATTTGATGCACAGCAGAGGGAGGTGGAAGCAGATTCCATTGGACGTTTTGTTCTGGGTCCGGGTTTACAGAACCCCAAAGTGTTTCATGGAGTTCAACCGACCCACAACTTTTAATAGATTGTGGTGTGGGAAGCACACGGCGTACTCTCCAGGTGTGATACAGCAGAAATGGACAAGTGGTTTTTAAAACTAAACAATGTTTATTCTATGAACTCAAGTTAACCTTTTAAAAACAAACATCGAATATCTTAACACCCATTACTTCAAAGATAACCCCAAAAGACTACAACACTAAATAATCCTTTAAACCGTTCCTTTAAACATCCAAAAGACTTCAAACCTTCAAATATAGGAGCACATTAGGTTACATGTAAACATATTTATGGCCTTTGGATTGCAGAAATCAACAGACCAGCTCTGTGTTTCTTCATGCAGCTCACAGCAAAACACACAGACACTCCCAGCTGCCTTCTCAAACTGAAACTCAAAAAAGCAGAAGTGAGCTCAGCTCCCCCACCCTCTGACATCACTTTGGTAATATGATCAGCTCCATTTCTTAAAGGTACATTGCTTAAACATCCTTTTCTTAAAGGTACTCTCACATGACAGTTTGGAAAGGCAATTGGACAAAGAATCATAGAATCACAGAAGGAGATCATTCGGCCCTATGGTGGCAACGTACTTGATTAGGACAAATTTGGAAGGATATGGGGAAAGGCAAGTTCGAACGATTAACGTGGGCAGCTCTTTCAAAGATCTAACGCAGTGACAAAATGCCTCCTTCTGTGCTACGAGGTTCTATGTTCCTGAACATTTATTATTTCCCGAATTGAAAATTTGAAGAAGTTGTTACATTGAAACATCCTCATGTCCAATAAGATTATTTATATGCTTACAGCGCGGTGTGGATATGAGCATACACTAACTGATAGTTCGATCATTCATTTCCTTTAATATATCTCAAAGCTTTATTATTTTTGTATTTCTGCCTAGTGTTTAATTCCATTTTTCCAGGAGACTTTTGTGTAAAACCTGGCATTTAAATGAATATGGAAAATGTTAAATTTATTCAGTCCAAATTCTGTTGTGGACTAATCAATTTGATTCTAGAATCAATTTTTTCTTCTGATAATAAAAGAAATTCTCAGAAGAACCTTATTGCCCACAAATGTGCGAAGAATCAAAAATAGTGATAACTTTATAATGCTGTGTAAGGAAATTAAATCTGTTGACTTACAATGCCAATATTGTCAAAAATGAAGCTGTTGCACTTTATTCATCTTTATTCATATTCCGATAACAGAACTCTAATATTAATGGTTGTTATTATGTCCCTCGGCCTAAAAGTCATAAGCCTTCAACTGGATTCAGTAGATAATTACGTGAAATGTAATAACTAGCAATCTGTTTTACTGATTGTCAAACCAGTGTAACCCTAGTAACATTTTTCACTTACCAGCAGGAAATATTTTGTTCCGAGCCTAAAGCACACTGCCAGGCCTCACTCTGTGATTGGGCAACAAAAGAAGATTAAAATGATATGAAAAAGCATGAGAGACCTAATGGAGTGCAAAGTTTTAAATCTCTCCTACTCCTTTTGTTCATTCATTGTCAGGTAAATTAACATATTAATCGTTTGATGAAACATGAAACTACTCTAATATAATACTGGGGCATTTTTAACTGCCCCTCCCATCCAGTTGCCCCTGCCAGATGGGTATACAGTTTAAAATCAGGTATAGAACATAGAAAATACAGCACAGAACAGGCCCTTCGGCCCACGATGTTGTGCCGAACCTTTGTCCTACATTAATCATAGATTATCATTGAATTTACAGTGCAGAGTATGTGGACTTAGCACACCAATATCATTGAATTGCCACCCCAGTGACATTTTGACTTACATTGCAGACAGGAACAGGTGGGGGGGGGGGGGGGGGGGCAGTTCAAACAACACAGCTTCCCTCTTACCACCTGTCCTTCAACAGGAGGCGCTGTGAATTAGGCTTTTTTTTTTCAGAGGGGGAGTTGGCGCCGTCGTGGTAATGTCACTGGACCAGTAATCCACAGGCCCAGTCTAAAACCCTGGGGGCATGGGTTCAAGTCCCCACATGGTAGCTGACGGAATTTAGATTCAGTTAATAAATCTGGAATATAAACCTTTTCTCAGCGATGCTGACCATGAAACCATAATTGCTTGTTGTAAAAACCCATCTGGTTCACTCATGTCCTTTAGGGAAGGGAATCTGCCATCCTTACCTGGTCTGGCCTACATGTGACCCCAGACCCATAGCAATGTGGCTGACTCTTAACCGCCCTCTGAAATGGTGTGACAAGCCACCCGGTTCAAGGGAAATTAGGACGCGATGCTCACGTCATATGAAAGAATAAAATGAGGTGATAAATTTTTAAAAAAATTTTAAACAGTGGTGAATTTTCATGTGATCCAAATTTATTAAATAACTCGAATTAGGATGAACTTAGAGGGTTACTTTATTTTAACACGTTCAAAACCAGCAAAAAGGAGTGTTTGCAACTTACCAAATAATAATAAATGAAATTAAGTGCGGCCGTGGAGGAACCTTCCCCGCCAAGGCCCGAAAAAAATAACAGAGTCTCTTTTGATAGCGGGGTCGTTTAAACCCGCCCATGACTGGGACTCTGGGTCTTTTTTTGTTTAATCGCAACAAATGTCTCAGCCATTATGATTTGAAAGGCGTACCATTTGTGTTGAGGGTCTGGTGTTCGGCAAGCCATTTCTCAGTGGACCCGCGGACTCCACTAGCGAGGTGGGCTTACCAAATGCAAATTGAGTTCTTGTAGTCCTTTTGAAATTGGTCTGCAGAGTCCAGGGGTCTGTTGAAAGATCCTGAGGCATAATGAGGTGTGGTGATCCCGAAACTGAGAGAATGCTTTTGTTCTGGAAACTGCTGGGGAAATAATTCCCAGACATAGCATTTTAATTATCTGTGTTCATCAGAAAAGTCGAGTTTAAAAATAAGGAATAACAAAAAGAATAAAGTTTTTAATGTTTCATGTTTGGAAGAATCCAAAATTGGTTGTTCAAATTATATCATTGTGACATGTTTTACTGAATTAATTAATTCTACCCGCCTATCTTTAGCCACAACCAAAACTGTTTAAAAACCATCAAATACCCTACCTTTGGCATTTGATACTAAGGGGTGTATTTTCACCCAGTCAGGCTGGCTCAGGAGCCCTTACAAATGGTGGTGGGTCCCGATTTGGAATTCCTGATTTTCAGAAGTGCCGTTAAAGGATGCAGATTAGTTCCTTTCAAAAGCCCACATCCAGCATTCCCGACTTGGCTGGTTTCATTGCGGGGATAGACATCTTCTACACCTTTGCAGTTTTTTGGGAGTTGGGCCAGGTTTTTAATGAGTCATGGTTGACAGGCCCCTCAGAGGAATCGTGAACCATTGTCTGTATGAGGGGATGTTTTAAAACTTATAGTTCAAAAGGTCCTTCTTGTGCCCCCTATGTCAAGGCAAGGACCCCTTACCCATTCCACATGGCCCATAATACCCTACTCCAAGGTGTGCCCCTCCACCCTATCTCCCCATGGCTCCGCTTAGCCCCAGTTTCACGTCAAGCTCTGCAACCACCACCCCTCCCAACTTGGCTCATTATATCACAAGCTATGCCCCTCCATCCACTACCTATTTCCTCCCATGCCAAGCTCTGAAACTCCATGCACGACTCCCCACTGTGGCCCCTCATGCTTCCGTTGCCAGGATATGGTGCTTCCATGCCATTGACTCACTGTACACTGTTTAGAACCAATTAACCCCATATTGACAGTAGCTCATGCCAAAAAACTTTTAAAATAATTCATTCATTATTTTGCATTATGTTGAGAAAAGTATTTTCACTGCAAAGCAACAAACGTTCTAATCATCCAAACCCTTTAAAGTGTCAATCATAGAACTGTAGGCCCTGGAAACCACTTAACTTTGTGTAAGTAAATATTGTGAAATTGACTGCAGAGATCAGAGAGTCTGAGTTGTCAATCAGCACTTTTCCTGAGGGTCAGGTCTACAAACCAAGGTGTGCTTCAGGACCCTGCAGACGTTCCGACACACTGACTCTGCCCGGGACATTTGAACTCTGATGGGAACTTCCCCTGCTCTCTGGGACCATCCAAAAAAGACTTGTACTGTGAGTTACAGTCAGGAACTTCAGACAATTCTGACTTATTTACCTAGATAGTTACCCAGCAACTGTTAGACAAACAACTCCTAGTTTGACTCCTGGGTAACTGTACAATTGACCCCAATCACTCTCATTTAACCTCACAACTTGCCCTTCGCCCCCTAACCCAGAAATCATCTCTTTGTCTCCCCGACTCTGACTACCCCCAATCCACTAATTGCTCTCCAGCCCCTGGCGCCCCCTGACCCACAACCCACAATGTTTATAAACATCTAGGAGTTAAGTGCTTTCAATTCCTCTTTTTCGCAGCAGAAAACGTTTATCTGCTTTTGATGTGCAGTTAGGTTCACAGCAGGGTACTTGGGATGCATTCAAGCATGAAGGGAAATTAAAATAAGCAATTCAGACACCTGGTGGTCTGGAAGCTGTCAATTACAGCTTACTAAAAGGTATTTCTCTTTGAAAGTGAATAGAAGCCTTGCAGATCAAAGGTTCACCTTCCAGCCATCAAACACCACCCCAATTTATCTAACTGGACAAAAATGTAAGAAGGTTGCAATATAGAAACAACATTCCCCACCAAGGCTCGTGAAAGCCCTTGCCCACCTCAGCAGTTCAGCTATGATGCGTTCAGGCCTCATGGTGTCAAACTCACCATCAAAGGCCGCAGCAGAGAAGACAGGTCAAAACAATATCCTGCACATAGATCGGACCAATGTTCACTGGAGTTTGGAAGAATGAGAGGTGACCACATTGAAACACATGGAATGATTTGGGGGCTTGGCAGACTGGATTCTGAGAAAACATTTTCATGGCTGGGGAATCTGGGGACCGAATTCTGGCCCTTCCCGTCGATGGGATCTTACGGCCCTGCCGGTGGCGACTAAACGCAGTGAGTTTCCCGGCAGCGCGGGCGGCGAACAACACAAAACGGTGTTGACATCGGCAGGACCAGACCAACCGGCTGCCGGTCTATGGCCAGTCAGAAAACATGTCGCGGGGGTGGGGGAGGGAAGGTCCCGCCGTGGAACATGGAGCCAATGTCTCAGAATAATGGCGTGGACATTTAGGGCCGAGATGAGGAAAAATGACTTCACTGAAATGATTGCAAATCTTTGCCCCAGGGAATTATGGATGCGCTGTCATGAGTATGAAAAGCTGAAGTTGAGGAAGACGGTAAGCCATGATCTTGTTACATGGCAGAGTTGGCTCAAGTGATCAAATGGCCTCCTCCTCCTGCTCCTAGCTCTTATATTCCTATATTAGAGTTGCAAGAAGGCGGGTTTAGCTCAGTGTGCTAGACAGCTGGTTTGTGATGCGGAACAAGGCCAGCAGCGCGGGTTCAATTCCCGTACTGGCTGAGAATTCTGAATTCTCCCTCTGTGTACTCGAACAGGCGTCGGAATGTGGCGACTAGGGGCTTTTCACAGTAACTCCATGACAGTGTTAATGTAAGCCTACTTGTGACAATAAAAGATTATTAATATTAGTTACTTAGTGGTTCAGGAACATGGGTGGCGTGGTAGCACAGTGGGTAGCACAGTTTCTTCACAGCTCCAGGGTCCCAGGTTCGATTCCCGGCTCGGGGCACTGTCTGCACGGAGTCTGCACGTTCTCCCCGGGCCTGCGTGGGTTTCCTCCAGGTGCTCCGGTTTCCTCCCACAGTCCAAAGATGTGCAGGTTAGATGGATTGGCCATGCTAAATCGCCCTTAGTGTCCAAAAAGGTTGGGTTGGGTTACTGGGCTACGGGGGTGGAGTTGTGGGCTTGGGTGGGGTGCTCTTTCCAAGGGCCGGTGCAGACTCGATGGGCCGAATGGCCTCCTTCTGCACTGGAAATTCTGTCGCAATTTGGGCTCATCCAAGAAAAACTGAAACCAATTTCCTTTGCAAAACAGTCCTGGGAGCTTTTGTTTCCTGTATTTAACTTAATCCTGTATTTCTCCAACTCAGGAAACCACTTTCCACAGCAGTTTCAGAAACTGCTGGATGAACACTCTGCAAATTGCCAAAATGATGAATGAGTCCCCAAATTCTATTATTGTCATTAACTTAACAAACAACCCAAATGTAATAGTCCCTTTTTAAAAAAAAAGAAGCTTTGCTCTCTCAGCAGAGACAGTGGTAAATTGAAGTAGACGACTGGGGTCATCGTCTTGTGAAGGTTCTTGCTGCTGAGGGGGGAGTGCGGAAAAAAGTCAGGAAGGCAGGATTTGAGGCCTGGAAGTGGGATGAAGACGCCATTGCTTGTGGCACACAAAAAGATAGCCGCCCATTCTGATCCCACCTTCCAGCACTCGGTCCGTAGCCCTGCAGCTTACTTATTTCCTCTGTCTCCTCCCTGATCTTAGTTTTCTCCCTTCAGGCGTGTACTTACTAACAGGGAAAGAGACCCACTGCAGAAAAGTTATGTACACATGGGGCTTCTATATACAGTGTACAATCTGAAATAGATACGAAGCACGATACTAGGAGAATGGAGATATCTGTACCGAGGGAAAATTGAAGGAGTTCTGAGCAGAGGGCCGGGTTCAGTAATTGAGATAGGACCTCCTGCAACTCACTCTCTTGGACACCTCCACACCTTCTTTGTGGTGCTGGTGGACATCCTCTACCCACCTCACGGGAATAGCTCTGCCAACCCTGACCACTGCATTACAGTGCAGAAGGAGGCCACTCGGCCCATCGAATCTGCACCGGCCCCTGGAAAGAGCACCCGACCTACGCCCCACACCTCCACCCCAACCCCGCAACCCCACCCAACCTTTTTGGACACTAAGGGCAATTTAACATGACCAATCCGCCTAACCCGCACATCTTTGGACTGAGGGAGGAAACCGGAGCACCCGGAGGAAACCCGCACAGACACGGGGGAGGAAGTGCAGACTTCGCACAGTTACCCAAGCCGGGAATCGAACCTGGGACCCTGGAGCTGTGAAGCAACTGTGCTAAAAGCTGGGGGAAAACTTTTCCCCCTTTCCAGCCATGTTCAAACGGCAGTGCAATGGGAAACACAAAAGAAATCAAATCAGGGGAGAATGCAACCTCGCTTTCAGAGGCCCATTGACCCTTTTAAATAATCCCTCAGGACTGCTTCTGGGAATTGTGCAGTCCGGGTAGCTAGACAGCCTGGTGCCAATGGAATTGGCTGCTCCATCGACCGATCCTGTTACAATTGGCCGGGCCCCACTTCACTCCCACCTCACACCCTCAATCCGACTCTCCAGTGCAGAGATCATGCTCATTGCTAAAATCAACCGCACTGCACCTGCCACCTGGCACCGTGTTTAAAATTGTGTTGAATGCTGAACTCTATTACCTCACCAGACTGGTTGAAATTGGATAAAGTGTTATATTAAAAAAAGACAAAGAGAATCTGGAATTTGAGTTTCAAGGACTCGATGTGACAGTCGCAGTCAATTTGTTGGAGTTCTGTCACTGACTTAGACTGAAATTCGATCTTCTGTGGCAGCTATAAAAGGAAGAATTGAGTTGCAATATGAAGGGACCTTTATCAGATTATTTACATACCCGTGGAAAGGTCAAAGTTTTATTAAATACTGAGCTATGTACAAAAACACAGTAAGTTCGAGAAGCTTCAGTGCTGCCTTCAAAGTAAACTCTCTGGAAACAATTAAATCAATTGGAAATCAAATTCTTCTCCAAGTGGTCAGTGCGTGTGTGCTTAATGGCTTTTTACTTAAGACCCTCCCCTTTGTGGTAGTGTATGTTTTATGCATTTCAATTGCTAGGCCCATCTTCCTTCTTGGCATTCTCTTCATGATAAGACTGGTTATCTATGGGCATGCAGCATTTACTACCCACTCCTCGAGCTGAGTTTGGAGTTGGGCGGGCATTTAATCAGGAGTGGAGGGTGCCGGGTGGGGTCGTTGCTGTTTTCGTGCCTCTCCCCGATAAAGCCAGGATGGGCAGGCTTGTGGGCCACCAGCCTGAGCACCAATTTCGGTCCTGAAGTGGGAAATTGATGCCCATTTAAGAGCCTTGTCCCGTTGCTGCTGGTATTCAGCCAGTGCCAGGCTGGGCAGTCACCACACTCGTGCCCGCAAGCAAACATGCCACCTGGGAAGCAGGGTGTGTGTCTGATTGAGGGAGATTTGAAAAGGGAGGTTGGCATTGAGAGCTACCTCCTGGCCTTGCCTCCCACTCACTCCCGTGTCCTCCACCCAGCGACCCCTATCCCACCCTCAAATACCTGTGGCCTGGGAACCTCACTGATTCTCAGCCTCTGGTGGGTGTACTACCAGTAGCTGCCTCTGCCCTCCCGGTGGCACTGCCTGCAATGATGAACTGTCCGCCTCGGATTGGCCAGCAGCTTTCAGGGGGTGTGGGTTTCCACCCAGAGTCTTTGATCTTAAGGAAGGCCTGTCACTGGCTATTTAAGTGCCGGGGTGGCACTGAATACCGCAGGCCTGCGCCAAAATAGGTGGCACCGAGTTCTTACCAGCTTGATCCCCAGCCAGTGACTGTGACTCTTGTCCGCTGGATTAAATTTCACCCTAGATCTCTGTTGGAAACCATGGGATTGAGGTGCCCTCTGCCCCAGTGTATTGAGTCAAAGAAGACCTTGGCAATGGTTCTGCCATGTCATGCTCTGGTGGCTGTATAGTCCTGCTCACTTCCTGCAACATCTGTCATTTGAGGGAATATAAACAGAAAATGCTGGATAAACTCATGAATAGTTTATTTACCAGATGAGCAGCCACAACATGCTTGCATTTTACCCACGCTCCGGGGAGAACTCCTGCGTTTCCATCACATGACCGGTGAATACAGTGGCTAAGTGTGGTGATGTGCATCACTGTAAATACACAAGGGGTTAATGTAAATACATTACGACTAAGTAAACACTAGAGGGAGCACCAGAGACATAATGACATGCAGACATGCAGCTAATGAACACATAGAATAGGGCACGACCAATGGGCAGTCAAGACACCCAGAGGTGACACTACCACAAGGGGGCATTACACAACCCATATATAAGGACAGGGCACACATGCTCTGTCTCTTTCCACAGGCGACACCGAGAGTGTAGGACGGGCAGATCAGAAGCATCACACCCACCACGTGGCTTGGAGCAGCCTGGTTAGTTAGACTGAGTTACTGTAGCAAGATGAGCAGGAGAGTCGAACTCATAGAGAACTGTGCTAATGGTTCAATAAATCACATTGAACTTACTTCAAAGTCTGGAGTATCTTTTGGTCAAAGCTGCATCGAGTTGCCGCCTGTGTTATCCCAGAGTACATAACACAACATGGTACCAGTAGTGCCTGTTGAATCTATATGGTTCAACTCAGCAAGATCCGTGACTACCAGCAACAGCACCCAGGCAAGGTGATCGAGATTCCGGTTCCTCAGCAACTCAGGTACCACGGCAATCTCAGTGCCAACTGGCGTGCATTCAAGCAGAGATTTGAGATTTACATGGTAGCATCCGACCTAGATGGCATGGCCGATGGTGAGAAGATAGATCTTCTACTCACCATTGCAGGTGAAAGTGCAACAGAAATCTTCAACTCCTTCAAGTACTCCAGAGGGCAGGACAAGAGAGACTTCCAGACAGTCCTGGACAAGTTTGAAAACTACTGCGAGGTGAACACAACAGAAATCGGTAAAACTGGCGCCGAAACTCACCACGAGGCAAAGGTAGGCTTGCAACTGAAGCAAACGGCAATTTTTATTGGCAGCCATCTTGCGCAAGGAGCCGCACATGCGCAGTTCCCGAGAAGACGCGAACCGGCAAACAGTGTTTTGCGCAAGCGCGAGAAGCCGCACATGCGCAGTTGCGAAAAGAGCACACAGTGAAGGAAAAGCGATCTGCGCATGCGGAATCCATTCCTCCCCCTCCGCACTACGTCACAAGCGTCATGATGTCAGAGGCCCCGGACCACGCCCACTTAAAGGGGAAATGTCCGAAAATAGTGGAAAAAAAATTTAAAGCCAGAAAACACAATTCTTTCACCTGGAACAACAGCACAATGCCTGATCTTTGACCAGTAGCTGAAAGTAACCTCCGCAGAACCCTGCAACAAGCAGTTAGCACCGCCCAAAGAGATGATTTAGTCCTTGAAGACGACAACTCAGACGATGATTTCATCATTGGAAGTGGCGGCCTCAGTACCAAATCCGAACCGCAATGAGATGTGTTGTACGGTGAAGCATCCGACACAGACATGGATGAGTTCTTCGGATTTGAGGAACCTCAGACCAGCACAGACGACATCCCGACCCATGAGTACAGGATTCTGCTGCGGCCTGATGCCAAGAGTCAGAGAGCGGTACAAGCCCACAGAGAGCGGCCTGACGCCAAGAGAGTGGTCCACGCACCACGAGAAGTCCCCAACTCCACACAGAGAGTGGTCCACGCACCACAAAGAGTCCCCGACTCCTCACAGAAAGCGATGACAGACTCCACAGCGAGACCACTGCACGACTCCGTTGAGTGCGCACAGATCGACTCCACAGTGAGACCATTGCATGACTCCACACAGGGAATGATGGCAGACTTCACAGAGAGAGCAATACAAGCCTCCACAGCGAGCTCGTTGACAGACTCCACGATGGAAGCAACGCAAGACTCCAGAGCGCAGCCTTTGCATGAACAAGACCATGAAGGTTTAGCAACCTTATCTGAGCAACTAGCAGCAGACGATGGAAGTCTGCCATGCTCAAGTGCACAGCCAAACGACTATGACAGTCTACCACGCTCACGTGAATAACAAAAAGACTATGACAGTCTACCCAGATTATTTGAGCCACCAGAAGAAGACTCTGACAGTCTACCCAGCTCATCTAATCGACAAGAAGATACTGAAGGTCTACCCACTGTAGGTGCGACAAGTGACAAAGGCTTCACAATTCCCATACAAGATGTGTGACATCTCAGCGAGACTGGCAGATCTCAGCCAGTCTGTATAGAGGCACTCGACAATCAAAGTGAGGCTATTAGTGACTCCAGTGACACCACGTTAATTCAAACCTCATCTACTCGAGCCTCTTCACAAGAACCTGAAATGACTCCAGACGGGGAGCATCAAGAAACCAAAGATGATTCAAGTGAACCGGACAGGGGAGCGCCGAGGAATCAGAGACGGCGCGCTCAATGAAACAGCAGATGCCACAAAGGACACTGACACAGTAACTTTGCGAAGGACTCGAATTCTCCACTCGGTGTGGTCATTGAGCGCAACAAACACAACAACAAAACCTACGGAAACAACAACAAAGACAACAACAAGAAGCGCACCAGAGGCAACAAACACAACAACAAGCACGTCAATAACATCAATGACAACAACAATAGAACAACAACTGGTACGACATGGTATAACTCTGCCCATGAAGGACAATGTTACTGCTCAGCTCAGACCAATGGCGAGAGTGCAAACATACCATGGCATGTCAACGCATCTTACCAATTCACGTTTGCTACACTACGGACAAGCAAACCAGCTTTCAGGAAAGATGTCATCGAGAATTGCTACCACAAGCAGAAAAAAAAAAAGTCCACCTCAGACAATGAAGTGATTTGACCATTTGAACACCTCTTGATGACGTCTTGGTTACGTAAACACCAGAACACTGACGGCGTTCACAAGGGAATGACAACATCAACATCGACACTTCCATAACACCACAAGAAAGCCACTCGACCGTGTAAATAAGACCCATTGGTGTAAGGTAAGTGCCATATTATATTATATATTATTAGCATTGTGCAGGCCAAGGATTGGAGGTGGAGGAGCAGTCTCTGTCAGCGAGAGAACCTGAGAACATCTCAGAAGGTAAGCAAGTGAATTTTACTTTTATACCTTTTTTCAAATTGTGTGTGTCGGGGGGAAACTGAAGTGACATCACAGAAAAGCTGTGACCTGAGTGGCTGGTTGGGATTCTAACCTAAATTTTTTTTTTGACGATTTGGGAACTAATTAAACATAATAACTTAATTATAATTTACATAGATTACATAGAACATACAGTGCAGAAGGAGGCCATTCGGCCCATCGAGTCTGCACCGACCCACATTAATCCCTCACTTCCACCTTTTCCCCGCAACCCAATAACCCCTCCCAACCCTTATGGACACTACGGGTAATTTAGCATGGCCAATCCACCTAACCTGCACGTCTTTGGACTGTGGGAGGAAACCGGAGCACCCGGAGAAAACCCACGCACACACGGGGAGAACGTGCAAACTCCGCACAGACAGTGACCCAGCGGGGAATCGAACCTGGGGCCCTGGCGCTGTGAAGCCACAGTGCTAATCACTTGTGCTACCGTGCTGCCCGTTTTAGAGGATATCTAAGCCAGAGATCTGAGGATATTATAGTTAGCTATCGCATTTCTATTAGAAATCTAGTGCTAGGAAACAGATAGTTGACAGTAACTTTGTAATTTAAAAAAAAAAGTATTTATAAAAAAAAAAGACAAATTTTAATTTTAATTAATTGACGCAATGTCAGTTAGAGGGGTGCTGTGCTCTGACTGTGAGATGTGGCAGGTCCGGGAGGCTTCCAGCGTCCTGGATGGCTTCATCTGCAGAAAGTGCACCCAACTGCAGCTCCTCACAGACCGCATGGTTCGGTTGGAGCAGCAATTGGATGCACTTAGGAGCATGCAGGTGGCGGAAAGCGTCATAGATCGCAGTTATGTAAGTGTGGTCACACCCAAGGTGCAGGCAGAGAAATGGGTGACCACCAGAAAGGGCAGGCAGTCAGTGCAGGAATCCCCTGTGGTTGTCCCCCTCTCGAACAGATATACCCCTTTGGATACTGTCGGGGGGGATAGCCTATCAGGGGAAAACAGCAGCAGCCAGAGCAGTGGCACCACGGCTGGCTCTGATGTTCAGAAGGGAGGGTCAAAGCGCAGAAGAGTAATAGTTATAGGGGACTCTATAGTCAGGGGAACAGATAGGCGCTTCTGTGGACGTGAAAGAGACTCCAGGATGGTATGTTGCCTCCCTGGTGCCAGGGTCCAGGATGTCTCCGAACGGGTAGAGGGAATCCTGAAGGGGGAGGGCAAACAGGTAGAGGTCGTTGTACATATTGGTACTAACGACATAGGCAGGAAGGGGCATGAGGTCCTGCAGCAGAAGTTCAGGGAGCTAGGCAGAAAGTTAAAAGACAGGACCTCGAGGGTTGTAATCTCGGGATTACTCCCTGTGCCACGTGTCAGTGAGGCTAGAAATAGGAAGATAGAGCAGACAAACACGTGGCTAAACAACTGGTGTAGGAGGGAGGGTTTCTGTTATCTGGACCACTGGGAGCTCTTCCGGGGCAGGTGTGACCTGTATAAGATGGACGGGTTGCATCTAAACCGGAGAGGCATAAATATCCTGGCCGCGAGATTTGCTAGTGTCACACGGGAGGGTTTAAACTAGTATGGCAGGGGGGTGGGCACGGGAGCAATAGGTCAGAAGGTGAGAGCGTTGAGGGAGAACTAGGGAATATGGACAGTGTGGCTCTGAGGCAGAGCAGACGGGGAGAAGTTGCTGAACACAGCGGGTCTGGTGGCCTGAAGTGCATATGTTTTAATGCAAGGAGCATTACGGGTAAGGCAGATGAACTTAGAGCTTGGATTACTACTTGGAACTACGATGTTGTTGCCATTACAGAGACCTGGTTGAGGGAAGGGCAGGATTGGCAGCTAAACGTTCCAGGATTTAGATGTTTCAGGCGGGATAGAGGGGGATGTAAAAGGGGAGGCGGAGTTGCGCTACTTGTTCAGGAGAGTATCACAGCTATACAGCGAGAGGACACCTCAGAGGGCAGTGAGGCTATATGGGTAGAGATCAGGAATAAGAAGGGTGCAGTCACAATGTTGGGGGTATACTACAGGCCTCCCAACAGCCAGCGGGAGATAGAGGAGCAGATAGGTAGACAGATTTTGGAAAAGAGTAAAAACAACAGGGTTGTGGTGATGGGAGACTTCAACTTCCCCAATATTGACTGGGACTCACTTAGTGCCAGGGGCTTAGACGGGGCAGAGTTTGTAAGGAGCATCCAGGAGGGCTTCTTAAAACAATATGTAAACAGTCCAACTAGGGAAGAGGCGGTACTGGACCTGGTATTGGGGAATGAGCCCGGCCAGGTGGTAGATGTTTCAGTAGGGGAGCATTTCGGTAACAGTGACCACAATTCAGTAAGTTTTAAAGTACTGGTGGACAAGGATAAGAGTGGTCCGAGGATGAATGTGCTAAATTGGGGGAAGGCTAATTATAACAATATTAGGCGGGAACTGAAGAACATAGATTGGGGGCGGATGTTTGAGGGCAAATCAACATCTGACATGTGGGAGGCTTTCAAGTGTCAGTTGATAGGAATACAGGACAGACATGTTCCTGTGAGGAAGAAAGATAAATACGGCAATTTTCGGGAACCTTGGATGACGAATGATATTGTAGGCCTCGTCAAAAAGAAAAAGGAGGCATTTGTCAGGGCTAAAAGGCTGGGAACAGACGAAGCCTGTGTGGCATATAAGGAAAGTAGGAAGGAACTTAAGCAGGGAGTCAGGAGGGCTAGAAGGGGTCATGAAAAGTCATTGGCAAATAGGGTTAAGGAAAATCCCAAGGCTTTTTACACTTACATAAAAAGCAAGAGGGTAGCCAGGGAAAGGGTTGGCCCACTGAAGGATAGGCAAGGGAATCTATGTGTGGAGCCAGAGGAAATGGGCGTGGTACTAAATGAATACTTTGCATCAGTATTCACCAAAGAGAAGGAATTAGTAGATGTTGAGTCTGGAGAAGGGGGTGTAGATAGCCTGGGTCACATTGTGATCCAAAAAGACGAGGTGTTGGGTGTCTTAAAAAATATTAAGGTAGATAAGTCCCCAGGGCCGGATGGGATCTACCCCAGAATACTGAAGGAGGCTGGAGAGGAAATTGCTGAGGCCTTGACAGAAATCTTTGGATCCTCGCTGTCTTCAGGGGATGTCCCGGAGGACTGGAGAATAGCCAATGTTGTTCCTCTGTTTAAGAAGGGTGGCAGGGATAATCCCGGGAACTACAGGCCGGTGAGCCTTACTTCAGTGGTAGGGAAATTACTGGAGAGAATTCTTCGAGACAGGATCTACTCCCATTTGGAAGCAAATGGACGTATTAGTGAGAGGCAGCACGGTTTTGTGAAGGGGAGGTCGTGTCTCACTAACTTGATAGAGTTTTTCGAGGAGGTCACTAAGATGATTGATGCAGGTAGGGCAGTAGATGTTGTCTATATGGACTTCAGTAAGGCCTTTGACAAGGTCCCTCATGGTAGACTAGTACAAAAGGTGAAGTCACACGGGATCAGGGGTGAACTGGCAAGGTGGATACAGAACTGGCTAGGCCATAGAAAGCAGAGGGTAGCAATGGAGGGATGCTTTTCTAATTGGAGGGCTGTGACCAGTGGTGTTCCACAGGGATCAGTGCTGGGACCTTTGCTCTTTGTAGTATATATAAATGATTTGGAGGAAAATGTAACTGGTCTGATTAGTAAGTTTGCAGACGACACAAAGGTTGGTGGAATTGCGGATAGCGATGAGGACTGTCTGAGGATACAGCAGGATTTAGATTGTCTGGAGACTTGGGCGGAGAGATGGCAGATGGAGTTTAACCTGGACAAATGTGAGGTAATGCATTTTGGAAGGGCTAATGCAGGTAGGGAATATACAGTGAATGGTAGAACCCTCAAGAGTATTGAAAGTCAAAGAGATCTAGGAGTACAGGTCCACAGATCACTGAAAGGGGCTACACAGGTGGAGAAGGTAGTCAAGAAGGCATACGGCATGCTTGCCTTCATTGGCCGGGGCATTGAGTATAAGAATTGGCAAGTCATGTTGCAGCTGTATAGAACCTTAGTTAGGCCACACTTGGAGTATAGTGTTCAATTCTGGTCGCCACACTACCAGAAGGATGTGGAGGCTTTAGAGAGGGTGCAGAAGAGATTTACCAGAATGTTGCCTGGTATGGAGGGCATAAGCTATGAGGAGCGATTGAATAAACTCGGTTTGTTCTCACTGGAACGAAGGAGGTTGAGGGGCGACCTGATAGAGGTATACAAAATTATGAGGGGCATAGACAGAGTGGATAGTCAGAGGCTTTTCCCCAGGGTAGAGGGGTCAATTACTAGGGGGCATAGGTTTAAGGTGAGAGGGGCAAAGTTTAGAGTAGATGTACGAGGCAAGTTTTTTATGCAGAGGGTAGTGGGTGCCTGGAACGCACTACCGGAGGAGGTAGTGGAGGCAGGGACGATAGGGACATTTAAGGGGCATCTTGACAAATATATGAATAGGATGGGAATAGAAGGATACGGACCCAGGAAGTGTAGAAGATTGTAGTTTAGTCGGGCAGTATGGTCGGCACGGGCTTGGAGGGCCGAAGGGCCTGTTCCTGTGCTGTACATTTCTTTGTTCTTTGTTCTTTGTTCTTTTAAATTTATGAGCTTTGGACTCATAACTATTATTTGGTATTGTATAATCCTCAACATTATCATATCTATTATTTGGTATTATATAATCATCACTGTCTTAATGACTTGTACATGTCATCACTTATCTACCTATTTTGTTCAATTTTCTTTAACATCGTACAGAAAATATGTAACACGAAAAAGGGGGGATGTGGTGATATGCATCACTGAAAATACACAAGGGGTTAATGTAAATACACTACAACTAAATAAACACTAGAGGGAGAACCAGAGACGTAATGACATGCAGACATACAGCGAATGAACATAGAATAGGACACGACCAATGGACAGTCAAAATACCCAGAGGTGACACTACCACAAGGGGGCATTACACAACCCATATATAAGGACAGGGCACACATGCTCTGTCTCTTTCCACAAGCGACACCTAGAGAGTAGGACAGGGGCAGATCAGAAGCATCACACCCACCACGTGGCTTAGAGCAGACTGGTTAGTTAGACTGAGTTACTATAGCAAGATTAGCAGGAGAGTCGAACTCATAGAGAACTGTGCTAATGGTTCAATAAATCACATTGAACTTACTTCAAAGTCTGGAGTATCTTTTGGTCAAAGCTGCAGCCTGTGTTATCCCAGAGTACATAACACAACACTAAGAAGCCATATGGTATACTTGCCTTTATTAGCTGAGCCATAGAGTTTAAGAGCAGGCAGGTTACGCTGGAACTGTATAAAATGGTGCATAGACCACAGCTAGAGTATTGTGTGCAGTTCTGGTATTCACGTTATAGGAGGGATGTGATTGCATTGGACAGGGTGCAGAGGAGATTTGCCAGGATGCTGCCTGGGCTGGAGAGATTGGATGCACTGGGGTTGTTTTCCTTGGAGCAGAGGTGATTGATGGGGAGACATGAGTGAGATGTATAAAACTATGACGGGCATAGATAGTGGAGACAGGAAGAAACCTTTCCCCTTGGTGGAGGGATCAATCACCACAGGGTATTGATTTTACGTAAGGGGCAGGAGAGTTAGAGGTTATGTGAGGAAAAACCTTTTCACCCAGAGGGTGGTGGGAGTCTGGAACTCGCTGCCTGAAAGGGTGGTGGAGGCAGAGACCAACATAACATTGAAGAAGTATTTAGATGGGCACTTGCGATGCCAAGGCATACGAGGCTATGGGACAAGTGCTGGATTATTTAGATGGTTGTTTCTGATTGGCGCAGATGCGATGGGCTGAAGGGCCTTTTCTGTGCTGTAGACCTCTATAACCTCCTAAGTAATCAGCGCCGTCACGAGACTATCCCTCTTTCGAACCTGGGTCCTGCAGCTTCAGGGGTTGGACAGCTGAAGGTAGGTGTGAAGTAGTCCTTCAGTCTTCAGGACCCGACTCCACTTTCACAATTTTCTGCTCCCTTGACTTCAAGCCCTGTGTGTCACCTGGTTCACCCCCCACTGTAACCCACTAGATCTTCAGCCCCCTCGCCGCTGTGTGGAAGATAGTGTGAGGAGGAGAACATATTTGTTGGAGTCAATGGTAAAAAAAAAATCTTGAGAGATATAATAAAATGGATGGCTGTTCTGCTATTATGTTGTTGCATAACGTCACAATGACCTGTCAGTTCTTCAAGTGTGTGTGAAGTGAGCTATGCTTCAAGCTCCATTGTTATTTGCCATCACTCTCGCGGTAAAAGTAGAACATGTAGTCAATAGCATTTGAATAGGAAAACTATGCAACTTCACCACTACATCACCACATCTCATTGGTAACTGTCATGAAAATGTTAAACATCTCCCACATCGAATAATGTCCTGTCGTGTCTCCTTCGCATCTGCAACAAAAAAGAACACATGAATAGATATTACTGAACTCAGTTTCAAACACTGTAGATTACATCGTAAACGGAATGAAAAGGAAGCATTCATACTGCTTTGTGAACATTAACTCAACCACACATAACAAAAGCCCGAAAGGTTAAGGACCATTTTGCAGAGTCACAGAACAGAGGCAGGAACATTTTTAAAATGAGGAACGATTTTGAACACAGTTGCCACCTATATCTTTCAATAACATGTCAATAAACAGGCGGACAGGAAGGACACGATTGATGAATAAGTCAGATATGTTTGGAGTGAGGGGCAGGAGGTTTAGGCGGGATTTGAGGGGAAACCATTTTGCCCAGAGGGTGGTGAGGGTCTGGGACGCACAGCCTTGGGAGGGTGGTAGAGGCGGGTTGCCTCAAATCCCTTAAAAGGTACCTGGATGAGCACTTGGCACGTGATGACATTCAAGGCTATGGGCCAAGTGCTGGCAAATGGGATTCGGCAGGCAGGCCAGGTGTTCTTCATGTGTCAGTGGCGACTCGATGGGCTGAATGGCCCCTTGAGCACTGTATGATTCTGTGTGATTCTGATTCTGTGATTCTGCATGCCACGTGGATAGAACCGTGGATGCAAGCAGTGAAATATTGGATATCTGCTTCATCTTCCTCACTCGATGGAACTGTCCCCCGGGAATAAACAAACAGAGGAGGCAATTGTGTCAGAGGTTTTGATCTCCGACTCTTGCAAATGGTACAACTTCCTGTTATTTTTCAATGCTTTCTGCTTAAGTTTGGAAATGGTGGGACATCAAAGTAAACATAAATATTACAATTGGCCTGTAATTGGGGCTACTCATATAAGTTTAAATGATATTTAATTGTGCCTCGAAGTCTGACATTCAAAAACCACAAAGAGACCCACGGGCTCTTTAGCCTAATAATGTGCTGTGTTCCTTCAGTACGCTCTGTACTCTTATTTAGAAGTGTTTGTTTACAGGTAGGAGATACGTGACAGGGAAATAGTATAATTTATCACTTGGGCTAAACACACTCCATCAGTTAGTCATGTATCCTTGATAAATACCGGATCAGTAAGCATTTCCCTTTGCTGAGAGAGCGATCTATCAGAGCCCAGTGAGGATTAAAGATTCAGCCCCAACAGACCACATCATGCTGGAACCAGCGTCCAATTCAGATCCCAAGAGGCATTGGTCACAGATAACTCCATTACAAATTAAATCCCATTACCCGATGCAGAAACAGTAATCCGGAGAATATATATAAGACGGGCCAGAAGCGTTCATCAATACACACGTCACAGAGGAAAGCTAATGTTTAGCGCAAGAATGTAATGGCATCGGAGCCCAGTTACTGAAATTTAGTCAGAAATTAAAGCTCTGATTTTAACCCTTTTCTGGGGTTGGTGGGAGTGGTGGGGTTTGGGGACGGGTGTAGGGTGGTGGAGGTGGAGTCTTTTACTGAGTGGTCAACATTAGACCGCAGGTCATTTGAATTCCCAGGCCCCATTTTAACACTGCAGGATGTGTTTCTCACTCAAAGAGCGAGTCGTACATGGGATGTGGACTTAATGGCAAGGGCGGCATTTGTTGCCCATCCCTAATTACCCTTGGACTGACTTACTTGCTGGGCCATTCCAGAGGGCATTTAAGTTACTGTGGGTCTGGAGCCACATGGAGGCCTGACTGGGTAAAGGCTGCAGGTTTCCGTCATGAATAAACCGGATTGGTTATTAATGACAATGGTTCCCATGGTCACGATCACTGAGGCGAGATTTTCAATTCCAATTGAATTTAAGTTACACCGGTGGCAGCGGTGGGAGTTGAACCCTCTTCCCCAGAACGCTAACCTGGGCCTATGGATTGCTAATCCACTACACCACCACCTTCCTCAGCTTGGCAGGCGGGAGCTGGCCAGCATTGGGGATCAAGGGGCCAGTCCTCAGCGCAAGGTTTAGTGTTAGGGCGGAGGGTGGGGGTGAAGGTTGTTAGGAGAGGTGGAGGTGGAAAAGTCGGGGGAGGAGGTGGCAGGATCGCAACAGGGGAAAGCCCAGGGGATCCTTGTGAGTCTCAGAGGTGATCCTGGGAATCATCCCAACACTTCTTTCAAAATCACTTAACCTTGGTCTCTTTGGGCCTTGTTATTACGTCAGGCCTCTCTTGATGTGACGTCATCGTCAGTGGAAGGGGAGGGGAGGGTGCAGAAGCCCAGGGCAGTGAAGGTTCATCCAGTGGATCAGCCAGCTTCTCCTCCATACGACCCTCCAAAGAAACTCAAAAGAAAGAAAAGTAACTCGTGTCTTTGGGTCTCTTCCAGACTCAGTTAATCTTTCCCCTCTTCACCTGCACCGTTTGAAATTGCAGTCAGCCCCCAATAATTGCAGTCACCAGAGCCCAATCTAAATGTGACGGTAATGGAAGAGAGATTCACCTTTACATAGCGCCCCTGGATGTCTCAAAGCACTTTACAGCCAATGGGAGTGTAGTCACTGTTGTAACGTAGGAAATGTAGAAAATGTAGACAAATTGTTTAAGGATCTCGCGGGTGCCTGTCTTCCTTCCTCAGGATTAAAACGGGAACCTGCAGCAGGCAAACCAAGATCCACTGGTCACTTTAAATGTGCTCCCCTGTCCTGTTTCTGCTGGATACACAGCGAAAATCGTTCCTTTTCAGAAGCCTAGTTAATTATACAAGCTGAATAAATACCTGGCAACAAGACCGCAAAGCACAAGCGTAGTTAAGTGGTTGTGTAACAGCATAAGCTGCGAATACAAATCTTCACTGTTTTATGAGAGTCAGAAGAACGTAATAGATTAAATTGCAATTTCAATACATTGTCAGGCATTTGTAGTGTAAACTATAAAACCACTGCTTGCCCCAAATTAGAGGGATTTTCAGTTCTCATAACATTAATGGCATACTCCAATGAGTATCTTACCAATATTCATAAAACAACTTGGATAATCCGCTCTACATGTCTTCCCAAAAGAGTTGCTGTTCTAAATACTTATTGTCTGTTTCCAACGTAAGTGCTGAAAGCTAAAGTCAGGATAACAGAAAGCCTGGCTGTGTATTGCAGCCTGTTCACCGGGATTGCCGGAAGTCTGAGTCTTAAGTACATTAGAAATGTTGGTGCATTTTTAAAAATATTCATTCATGGGTTGTGGGCTTCGCTGACTCGGCCAGCATTTACTGCCCATCTCTAATTGCCCTTGGAAAAGTGGTGGTGAGCTGCCTGCTTGAACCGTTGCAGTCTGATGTATTAAGTGAGTTGGTTCAACGTTGACTGCAACTGGATGCAGTGAAACTAGAAACAGGCTTCCGACACAGGAGATGGTCCAACACTGTTTTATTGAACTTGCTGATTGCTGTACATAGTCTGCTATGGGTTGACACTCTATTAATCTAACTGATAACCTCCTACTGGCTTGGCCAGACTAGCTCTCTACCACATGGAGATGGTGCTCACTGGCTTGTGCACTCTAACTATCTCAGTAGCTGTGTCCTGTGAGAGAGAGAGAGTCTTAATGCCCTGTGGGATTTATAGTGGTGGTGTCCTGTCTGGTGATTGGTTGTTATGTTGTTATGTGGCGTGTGTGTTCATTGATTATCCCGTGTGTCAATCACTGCCTGTCTGCAACTCATTATATACATGAGTGGATATTATGACACAGTCCATGTCATAGAAATTATAGTACACAAGGAGGCCATTCAGCCCATCGAGTCTACACCAGCCCCTGAAAGAGCATCCAACCTAAGCCCACACCTCCACCCTATCCCCATAACTCAGTAACCCCACCTAACTTTTGGACACTACAGGGCAATTTAGTGTGGCCAATCCAGCTAACCCGCACATCTTTGGTGTGTGGGAGGAAACCGGAGCGCCCAGAGGAAACCCACGCAGACACGGGGAGAACGTGCAGACTCCGCACAGACAGTGACCCAAGCCGGGAATCGAACCTGGGTCTCAGGTGCTGTGAAGCAACAGTGCTGACCACTGTGCTGCCGTGCCACCCATGTGGTGTAGGTACAACTGTGCTGTGAGGGGGGAGGGGTGTTTTCCAGGAGTTTGACACAACTACAGTGAAGGAACGGTGATACAGTTCGAAGTCTGAATGGTGCGTGGCTTGGAGGGGAACATGTTCCCATGCACCTGCTACCCTTATCCTTCATGATGGTTGTGGTCGTAGCTGTCTAAGGAGCCTTGCTGAGTTCCTGCGGTGCATCTTGTAGATGGGGCACACTTTTGGCGCACAGCTACATTTATCCAAGCAAGTGGATTGTGTTCTATCACACTCCTGACTTCTGCCTTGTAGATGGTGGACAGGATTTAGCAGCATAATTCCGAGTCTCTGACCTGCTCGTGCAGCCACAGTATTTATATGGCTAGTCCAGTTCAGTTTCTGGTCAGTGGTAACCCCCAGGATGTTGATAGTGTGGGGGGGGGGGGGGGGATTCAGTGATGGTAGTGCCATTGAATGTCAAGGAGCGATAGTTAGATTCTCTGTTGTTGGAGATAGTCATTGCCTGGCACGTGTGTGTGGTGCATGTTACTTGCCAGTTGTCAGCCCAAGCCTGGATATTGTTGCATTTGGACATGGACTGCGTCATTATTTGAGGAGTCACGAATGGTGTTGAACATTGTGCAATCATCAGAGAACATCCCCACATCTGACCTTATGATGAAAGAAAGGTCATTGATGAAGCAGCCAAAGGTGGTCAGTTAATGCTGATGTATTATCTTGTTCAATGAGCATTTTTCACATCTATTTAATATATCCACACCCAGACCTTTCCTGGTTTGATTTTCCAGCATTTTAGAACATTTTGAGGACAGATATGTGGGATAACATCGATGTTCAGTACATTCAATGCTATTGGACAACACTGAACTACATGGTGTGATGAGAAGTCAAACTAATCACATATGCAGATATTTAATATCCCAAACACTAAACTTTAGGTTCATAGCACACAAATAAACCCTCCCAGTGTTAGAAAATCAGGGGCGGCATTCTCCGCCCTGCCGCACCAGTTTTCCGGTGCTGCGCACCCCCGCTGGCAGCGGGCTTCTCCGTTGTGCCAGCCGGCCAATGGGGTTTCCCATTGAGGGCAGCCCCAGGCCGTCGGGAAATCCCCAGGCATGTGTGCGCTGCCGACGCAACGGGGAACCCTGACAACGGAGAATCCAGCCCCCAGATCTATTCCAATTGCCCTGGCTGCCCATTGCACCATGATCGAAGGTGGGGCAGAGGGTTCAAGTTGCAGTTCTGAGAGGCCTGGTAATGAGGGAAACCACCCAGCTGGGTTTGCCTTAGGGCCTTCCCATGTGTCAAGTGCCCGGCCCGCCGCCAGTTAAATGCCAGCGGCTGTCGGATGAGGTCCTTGGGCGGACATTAATTGCCCACTTCTCGGCCTCAATTGGAAGCGGGAGGAAGAATGTCATCCGTGCAACTTCCCCCCCCCAGACTCAATCAGGGCAGAGAGGGAAGGCGGCAGAGTGACCCCTCCCGCCCAATGAAATTACCTCTCCATTCAAACTCACTCCAGGAGGGGGCATTAAATTCCACCATATATTTCAGGAAAGCTACTCAAATATAAGTTTGCTGTGGAGCTCTTTCAAAATTCATGATTAATTCTCAACGGTGGGATAATTACATTGGTAATTTTTACATTTCTTAATCAGTTGCACATCTGAGTGAACAGTGCTGTGTGGCTCTGTTATTTTCATCAGAAGTGGACCATGTTTGGAGGGGGTGTCTCCATGATTCAGTGGTTTGTGTCAGGTATTAATTATTGTCTCACGAGGAGTATTGCTTCTGGATTCTGCCTGCTAGTTAGGATAAGATTCATGCTTGTGGCAGAACGATATGTTCTTTTAGTTGAACAAAAAAAAAAAATCAATAAATGAGAAGGGGTGATAGCCCCTGATGGGGCCGACCCTCTACTTAAGCAGACAAAAACGTCCCTTGACCGTTTAGGGCATAGAGAATGTAAGGTGCAATTCAAAGCATAAATAATCTAGGTGCAGTTTTGGGCGCGTTTAGCGGGGGTGTTGTCGGAGTCTTCAGCGCCAAGAAACACCCGCTATTCAACAGCACTTTGCCACCTATTTTGTCCTCAGGGGTCCTCTCCGCCAAGGCCTCACTTGAGTTGGTTCTCGTGGACCTCACCAACTAACCCTGCTCTGGTAGAACCTCTGACCAGGAGGAGGGTTGTCCACCTTCCAGAGTTGCTGAAGAATCTCCAGTGGTTAGCACTGCTGCCTCACAGGATTAGGGACCCGAGTTCAATTCCAGCCTCGGGTGACTGTCTGTGTGGAGTTAGCACGTTCTCCCCGTGTCTGCGTGGGTTTCCTCCGGGTGCTCCGGTTTCCTCCTCCCACAGTCCGAAGATGTGCAGGTTAGGTGGATTGGCCGCGCTAAATTGCCCCATAGTGTCCAAAGGCTAGGTGGGGTTATGGAGTTAGGGTGGGGAGTGAGCCTAGGTGGGGTGCTCTTTCGGATGGTCGATGCTGACTCGATGGGCCGAATGGCCTCTTCGGCACTGTAGGGATTCTATAGTTCTATGTCTAAAAAACAAATTTCCAGGACACTGCTGTAAGTAACCAAGGAGAAATACTGCAGAACCATTGAAACAAAATCGGCAGGATTCTCTGGCCAGTGACGCTGTAATTGGGGAACACGACTTGGTGGAGAACCGCGCGTGATGTAAAAATCGCCGCCGGTGCCAGGCACTCAACAGAATGCTCCGTTCCCTGGACGGCGGCGTTAATGCATTCTACTCCGCACATACAGTAAACGTCGTTGGCATATTATTAACGGGCAAAACCCGGTATTCTCCAGGGCCTCTGCGATGCTTCGCCCCTGCCAGGAGTTACCCATGATGAGCTTCACTTGTGGTTTTAATACGGGAAACAGGCACCATGGCTGCTCAGGGACACGGGTGGTAGCACATGTTCCCAGAGGTACAACCTTGGGCTGCTGGGCTGCCGCTGGCCTGGCTGGCTGGGGAGAGAGACTGTCTGCCAGGAACAGGGGGAGTAGCGGGGGGTGGTGGGGGATGACCCCACCATTGCCGCAGCCTGCAAGGCAGCCAGCCTGCTGGGAAACCCATGACTACCCACCGTGGCCTGTGGATACATAGAGTGTCACAGGCCATATGGGTGACCCCATCCCCCCACACCTAACCCCTCCCTCCACCCCACCTCCACCCCACCAACCCAGCCCCACAACCGGATGCCACCTGCCAGCAGGGCATCACGCGGTCCACACAATGGCAACGCCCATGGAAGCCCCTACAGGAGGGAGCCGGACAGGGGCCACAATGTATGCCGATGGCATGGTTAACGCCAGCCACCGGTATCGCTGCTGGCAGGGACGGGTGTCGGGGCCAGAGGCACCCCCAGTTCCGGGCACCAAGGGAGCTAGGGGTACGGTGTGGAGGGCAGAGTGCCGGGGGATCAGTCAGGGGTGTGTGAGGGGATAGAGGAGGAGAGGGGTAGGGGGACATGAGGGGCCAGGGCCACCATGTTGCCCGGTGGACTTGGTTGGGCATGGGGGTACACACTATGCTAACATGTCTGCCTTTCACCCCCTGCAGACAATGGACTTTGGAATCTAACCAGGAATGGTTGCCTCCATCGTGGCCGCCACAGCCCTGGGGGATGCACTGAGGCTGTACGAGCAGGAGTTGCTCGAGGAGGATCCTGCAGCTGCGGAGCCTACCCCAGAGGAACAGGAGCCAGTGGTTCGGATGGAGAGCCTAATAGGCCGAGGAGGAGGTGGGAAGGAGGCGCCACATGAGTACCGGCAGTGCCTGTCATCCGAGGACCTGCCGGATGGGCATGCCGTCAAAGACTCTGGCTGAGCAGGGGGACAGTGCGACATATCTGCCGGGTTATGGTGCACCTGTCACCTGGGTATGGGAGAGGACACCCGCTCCCGGTGGTGGTCCAGATAACAGACTTTGATTTGAACAAACCAAGAGGTCTCAGCTGAGAATAAGAAGCCAATGAAAGTAAATTAAAGGTTAAACCAGAGATAAGAATCCCTTAACAATAGAATCTCGTGGTCGAGACCTTTGTTCCTGAATTCTTGAATCATCTATCTTTTTGTTTGTGTTAAAGTGATTTACTTTTGCTCCTTATGCCTTTTGCCACGTGCTTGACTTTTTAATGTATTGTTTGATATTTATTCAGTTCTTATTCATGTGAGTAATTAACATGAATAAAATTGTATTTTTGACACCTCCCACCTCCTACCGATTCTTATTAGAAGGTAAAATAAGAGTCCCAAGAGGTTCAGGTGCCTGGACTGCTCCAGAGTGGCCCTCCCACCTGCCGCTTGGAAGGTCTCCCACATCGTGATGACCTGCTGTGTCCTCGATAACATCGCACAGCAGAGGGGCGATGTGCTGGAGGAGGGGAATGAACGGCAGGCCTCGCCCAACAAGGAGGATGCAGAGGAGGGCCAGGATGGGCAGGACACGGGGCCTGGGCAGGCACAGGAGGCCGTCGCGCAGGGGACACTCTATTCCATCCCACCCCCTCCCCACCCCCCACCCGGCCAACTACCCCCTCCCATGCCAATCATCCTCCACCTTGCCACCCCCTACCAGCGGGTGCAGACCCTGAGTTTGCAGTAACAGCGGATCTGGTCTATGGGATGGAGATGCTGACGACTTGCCCTGCGATGAACTCTGGTGCTCTGCTTTGTTTGACAACGTCTGAATCCTGCCCAGGTTAGATCATTCCACCGTCCAGCTGGGTGTTTCCTGCCTGCAGGCTGGCCATTCCATTACATGGTTCCACCGAACTCTGTGGGTGACGGAGGCGGGGAATGGGGTGTGGGGGGCGTTGGAGGAGAGGGAGGGGGAAGGGCGGAGAACTGGGGGGATGTGCGGGGTCCGACCTGGAGGCACAGCCCTTTCACGACACCTCCACTGTCCACCCATACCCCCCTTTACTGGAGTTTAGAAGAATGCGGGGTGACCTGATTGAAGTATATAAGATCCTGAATGGTCTTGACAAGGTGGACCTGGAAAGGGTGTTGCCTCTTGTTTCCTCTTGGGCAGCATGGTGGCACAGTGGTTAGCACTGCTGCCCCACAGCGCCAGGGACCCAGGTTCAATTCCGATCGCGGGTGACTGTCTGTGTGGAGTTTGCACTTTCTCCCAGTGTCTGTGTGGGTTTCCCTCCGGGTGCTCCGGTTTCCTCCCACAGTCCAAAGATGTGCAGGTTAGGTGGATTGGCCATGATAAATTGCCCCTAGTGTTCAAAAGGTGAGGTGCGGTTACTGGGTTACAAGGATAGGGTCGGGGCCTGTGCCTAGACAGGGTACTCTTTCCAAGAGTCGGTGCAGACTCGATGGGTCGAATGGACTCCTTCTGCACTGTAGAGATTCTATTTTATTCTTTTCTTGTGGGTGAGTCCAGAACTAGGGGGCACGGTTTTAAAATTTGAGGTCACCCTTATAGGGCAGCGATGAGGAGAAATCCTTTCTCTCGGAGGGTTGTCTGACTGTGGAACTCTGCATCAGAAAATGGTGTCACTGAATGCTTTAAAGGTGGAGGTAGATGGGTTCTTGTTAGGTAAGGAAATCAAGGGTGATTGAGGATGGTGGGGATGTGTAATTAGAAACACAAATAGATCAGGCATGATCTTAATGAATGGTGGAGCAGGCTCGAGGAGCCAAATGGACTACTTCTGCTCCGATATCCTATTTCCTATGTTCATATACAAACCCCCTCACAAAGACCTGCCTTCGTTTGACTTAGAGACCAGCGGAGGTGGGTACTAGATATTGTGGTGACTAAGAGTTGCCACTCAACCCCATGTGCACTTGGTTTTTGTCATGATATCCACATCAGCATATCATGGTGTCACACACACACACTGATGGACAGGTAGTTGGACCAACCAACACACACACAACATCGCAGCCAATCACCAGTGAGAGCACACGCACTATAAAACAGGGAACACCACAGTTCCCGCTCATTCCATCAGGAGGTAGCTCAGAGCACAGAGCTCACAGCGTGCCACTCAGACATACACCATGTGCTGAGTGCCTCACCAAGATAGTGAAAGGGCTGGGTCCACAGGTTAGCTGGTAAAGCACGAACCTCAGCCAGCAGTTATTAGTTATAATTGTACAAGACAATAAAACAGAGTTGTACCATCTATAACCGTGTTGGTTCGTTTGTGTATCGGAACACCCAACACGACATGATACCCGGGCTGGAAACTAGCCAGCGACTGTGAGACCTACCTGCACCTCTCCAGAAATCCGCCATCCTGCTCCATGGAAATCATCAGCCCGCTGCAGCCGCTCCGAATCGCTGGAAATCTTGGCGTAAACTGGAAGCTGTTTAAACAGCGCTTCCAGCTCTTCCTAGAAGCCACAGACAGGGAGAACGCATCGGACACCAGGAAGATCGCCCTCCTCCTCTCCTCGGCGGGGCAACACGCCATCCACATCTACAACACCCTGGCATTCGCGGAAGGCGAGGACAAGACAAAATACAAGACGGTCCTTCTAAAGATTGAGGAACACTTCAGCGTGGAAGTTAATGAGAGCTTCGAAAGGTACCTCTTCCAGCAGTGCCTGCAGGGTAAGGATGAGCCTTTTCTATCTTATTTGACACACCTCCGTATCCTCGCGCAGTCCTGCGGCTAAGAGGCCACCTCCGACTCCATGATTTGGATTCAGATAGTTTTTGGGGTCACCTCAGACACCCTACGTCAGCAGCTCCTCAAAATAAAGCGCCTCGCCCTAGCGACTGCCATCGAGACCTGCGTCCTCCACGAAAACGCGACCAGCCGGTACTCCCAATTCCAGGCGGCCGAATCGGCACGGCAGGGGTCCTACGAGGCCGAGCGGGTCCAGTCGATTGAGTTCGTCCCGTCCCGCGGCCTCCATGTGGGCGGCCATTTTGCCCGCTTTCCGAGGCCTCCCCCGCTTGTACGCGCCAAAAGAGGGGACGTCGACGCAGAGGGACGGGATGTGCAGGCGCGCTCTATGCAGGACCGCACCGCACATGCGCGGTGGTGCAACGAACGCCATGACGTCACGACGTGCGGCAACTGTGGATCCGCACACCTAAAGCGGCAAAGTCCGGCCAAAGCGCGACATTGCTTCCGCAGGATGGGCCACTATGCTGCCTGCTGTCGAGCAGCTCAACCTGCCAACTCCCAACAATTCCGCCAGCCTCGCAGAGACGTGCGGGCCATTCAGCCCCCATACACTGAGTCATATCCTGACAACATGCAGACCAGCGATACCGACGACCGGGAACCCTTCCGCGTTGCGGTAATAAACAAGAACCGGATGTCCCCAAGTCGGAACCACCAGCCGCTGCCAGTGCACAGCATTGATCCGGGCGAAGAATGGTGTGCCACCCTAACGGTCAACCGATCACCGATCACATTTCGCTTGGACACTGGTGCCTCCGCCAATCTCCTCGCATGGTCAGCCTTCCATATCTTGAAGGTAAAACCGCCGATTCTGCCATCCCACTGTCAGCTGGTTGACTATAACGGAAACGTTATCCCGGCCACGGGATCCTGCCAGCTCGAGGTTACACACCTCACATAAAGCCACATTGTCTTTTGAAATAGTTGGATCCTCGAAGGACTCTCTGTTAGGCGCACAGGCGTGCAAGATCCTCCACCTCGTTCAGCGGGTACACACTCTGTCTCCAGAAGGCATGTCCGATTTCCCGGATGCAGTCTTTAGGGCGCAGCTCCACTCACTCCTCGCGCACAATCAGGAAGTTTTTGAGGGCATGGGCACACTGCCCTACACGTACAGAATACGGCTCAAACCGGACGCCACCCCGGTCATTCACGCACCGCGTAGAGTCCCAGCACCACTCAAGGACCGCCTCAAGCAGCAGCTGCAGGACCTGCAGGACCAAGGAGTGCTTTCCCGGGTCAGCCAACGCCATGGGTCAGCTCCATGGTGTGCATCAAGAAGCCCTCCGGCGAGCTCCGGATCTGCATCGACACAAAAGACCTGAACAACAACATCATGAGGGAACACTACCCCACACCCAAACGGGAAGAAATCACGAGCGAAATGGCTCAGGCAAAAATATTCACCAAGCTTGATGCCTCAAAGGGTTTTCGGCAGCTTCAACTGGATCAGTCCAGCAGGAAGCTGTGCACTTTCAACACTCCCTTTGGCAGATACTGCTACAATAGGTTGCCGTTCGGCATCATCTCGGCCTCCGAGGTGTTCCATCGCATCATGGAACAGATGATGGAGGGCATCGAAGGGATACACGTCTATGTAGATGACATTATCATCTGGTCCACCACACAACAGGAGCACATCAATCGTCTCCAGCGTGTCTTTGCAAGGATACGAGAACACGGCCTGTGCCTCAACCGAGCCAAGTGCTCTTTTGGCCAAACTGAGCTAAAGTTTTTGGGTGACCACATATCCCGGTCAGGGGTGCGGCCGGATGCCGACAAAGTGGCAGCTATCGCAGCCATGCAGCAGCCGTCAGACAAGAAGGCAGTGTTGCGCTTTCTCGGGATGGTCAACTTCCTGGGGAAGTTTATTCCCAACCTTGCCTCGCACACAACGGCTCTGCGCCACCTGGTCAAGAAGACAACGGAATTCTAGTAGCTGCCCGCACACCAGAAGGAATGGGAAGAGCTCAAGATCAAGCTCACCACCACCCCGGTATTGGCATTCTTTGACACTACTCGGGACACAAAGATCTCGACTGATGCCAGCCAGTCCGGCATTGGGGCGGTGCTCCTGCAACGGGACGACACCGCATCAAGGGCCCCGGTCCCCTTCTACAACGTGTGATACGCCACATGACGGGAGGGTGGCTCAAGGGGCAGTGCCCACAATTCTACAATGTCCGGGACGACTTGGCCATCATTGATGGTGTCCTCCTGAAGTTGGACCAGATTGTGATCCCACACAGCATGCACAGGCTGGTCCTCGAACAAGTGCACGAAGGCCATCTCGGAGTTGAAAAGTGCAGGCGGAGGGCCCGGGAAGCTGTATACTGGCCGGGCATCAGCGACGACATCGCTAACATGGTGCTCAACTGCCCCACCTGCCAACGGTTTCATCCGGCGCAACCCCCTGAGACACTTCAGCCCCATGAGTTGGTCACGTCCCACTGGGCGAAGGTGGGTGTGGACCTCTTTCATGCGCTCGGCAGGGACTACGTCATTCTTATTGACTATTTTTCAAATTATCCGGAGGTCATACGCCTGCACGACATGACATCATCAGCTGTCATCTGGGCATGCAAAGAAACCTTCGCTTGCCATGGAATTCCGCTCACCGTCGTGTCTGACAACGGGCCTTGTTTTGCGAGCCAAGAATGGTCTTCTTTTGCCACTGCACACAATTTCACACATGTGACGTCCAGTCCTTTACATCCCCAGTCAAACGGCAAGGCGGAAAAGGGCGTCCACATCGTGAAGCGGCTCCTCTGCAAGGCTGCTGATGCCGGATCTGACTTCTGTTTCGCCCTGCTGGCCTATCGCTCGGCCCCACTGTCCACGGGCCTCTCGCCAGCCCAGCTGTTGATGGGTCGCACCCTCAGGACCACTGTGTCGTCCATTCATGTTCCTGACCCCGACCATGCTCCAGTACTGCGAAGGATGCAACAACAGCGTGCTCAGCAGAAGGTGACACATGACGCTCAGGCAACTGATCTTCCTGCCCTGGCGCCTGGAGACAACGTCCGCATACACCTACCGGAGGGTGGCTGGTCGGCAACCGCCGAGTTTCTCCGCCGCGTGGCTCCCCGCTCGTTCCTGGTTCGCATGCCTGATGGCTCCATTTGCCGACGTAATCGGTGGGCCCTTCGGTTGCTTCCGCGCTCGCTATGTGATCATGCACCGGTGCCACGCCCTCCCGTTGTCCCTGATATCGGCTTCGTTGAGCTTCCTGCCACTATGCCTATTCCTCTATCGCCCGTGGCCAGGCCCATTCCTCAGCCGGTGGATCCTGACCCACCCTTGAGGCGGTCAACCCAAATTCGTCGCCCACCTGATAGACTTGACTTATGAGTCTGTTAACACATCGGACTCACTGAATTGTTTTCCAGCACTGTTAACGTGTTTCTTTCTTGTTGTTCCAGAAGTTCTCTCTCGTCGTTTGATGATTGCACTTGTTTTGTTCGTGGTACAACCTCGTTGCTCTGTTGCACCTGACACCTTCCTCTGTATATAGTTTAGCCTCATCTACATGTTGTTAAATATTGCACACACTTACTCAGATGCACTCAGTACACACCAATATTTATTAGCATGTAGGCACATATCCTTGTGAAAAGGGGATGTCATGATAACCACATTAACATATCATGATGCAATCACACACACACTGATGGACAGGTAGTTGGATCAACCAACACACACACAACATCGCAGCCAATCACCAGTGAGAGCACACACACTATAAAACAGGGAACACTACAGTTCCCGCTCATTCCACCAGGAGATAGCTCAGAGCACAGAGCTCACAGCGCGCCACTCAGACGTACACCATGTGCTGAGTGCCTCACCAAGATAGTGAAAGGGCTGGGTCCACAGGTTAGCTGGTAAAGCACGAACCTCAGCCAGCAGTTATTAGTTATAATTGTACAAGACAATAAAACAGAGTTGTACCATCTACAACCGTGTTGGTTCATTTGTGTATCGGAACACCCAACGCGACAGTTTTCAGCTGCTGTCCCCAGGCTCAATGCAAATGGGACCCCGCTCTCAAAATCGACCCAACCTCTTGACCAGAATGTCATCAGTGATGTCCACTGACTAACACCCAGGTGTGGGAAAGAATCCGACACCTAGTTTTTAAATGTGTGATCCCTGTTCAATAAAATATCCATCCAAACAGGATAGAGCTCCCATTTTTAACATTTACATTTAGCGAATTGGACATGGGGGAATTTGACTTCAGGCAAAACAACTTTTCCTGCTGGAATGAGATTGCGTTATTTTTCCCAGCGCAACATCTCGATCGGAATGTTGGAAACATGATTCTGGTTAATTTCTGGTGTAATCGGGATAGGGAAACATCACTTGATCACTCTTTTCACTTTGAACTCACTCTCACTTCAGCCCAGTATGAAAGGGGAAGCCATGTTAAACTGAGTTCAGATAGCTGAACAGACAACAAGAATGTCAGTTAGCCCACGTCAGTGACTCTGACTGTTGTCTTTCTAGAAAGTTTGCCTAATCTTTCGTGGGAAAGTTGCAGGAGACAATACACTACACCACAGGCTACCTCCACTCCTTGAGTGGACTCCTGGTACTTTACAAGAGTTCCATCCACTAATAACCTCAGTTCAATACTTGTTTCAGCAGCCTGTGTGTAAGGTACATTCATTAATCCAAAGCTTTGATTGCTTGGGTGCAACGTCCTTTGTCAGAAGCTTGGAAGTATAAGCAGGTCAGCTCGAAATCTGTTTGATTTACGAGTTTTGAGAGCAAGCTTTGAAGCTAGATTATATCAGGTTCCTACTTGTGGTAATGGAGAGGGCTTTATGATTGGGACATCAATACCATGTAAGCTTTCGCTGAATTTGTACTGTAATAAATAAATGTTTAAAGTATCAGATAAATATATAGTGCGTAGTTCCTGAATCAGGAAATCGAGCTTCTGATTCACAGAAAATTTAATGCTTTTTTGCAGTTTGCAAATACATCTTAGAAATCTTAGTAACACAAAAATGGTCGTCGGTAGCTTCTAGGCTTCTGAGTTGTAATAAACAAGGCAGAGCAATTTGTAAAGGGACGAATAACTGCTCCAAATATAATGCCCAGCTCCACCCTTACCTCAGCTCAGATGCTGCTGAAACTCTTTTCCAGGCCTCTGCTATCTCTAGACTTGATGATTCCAATGCTTTCCTGGCCAGCCTCCCACTTCCCACTCTCTGTAAGCGCAAGGTTATCCAAAGCTCTGCTGCCTTTCTCCTGACTGGCATCATATCCCATACATCTGTCAATCCTCCACGTGCTGACCGACATTATCTCCCTTGTTTTCAAATCTCTCCATGGCCTCACCCCTCCCTCAGTCTGTAAACATCTTCCAGCCCGAAAACACTTTACGATCTCTGCACTCAATTCAATTCTGCTATTTTTGCACATTCCTGATTTTCATCACTTCCGCACTGGCAGTTCTGCAACCACCTTCCACCGCTCATCTGACTACTTTCCCGATCACCAGACCGACCCCTTGATCCCACCCAACTACATCCCCGACCTCCCATCCACACTCCCGACCACCCGACTATCCTCCGACCTGACCTGGTTATGTGCCCAACCACCCGGCTACTCACTCACCCACCCATACTGCCTCCCCACTTCGCCCACCTATCCACCCAGCCACCCGCCCACCTCACCCGCCCACCCATTCACTAACCCCCATTCATCAAAAGACTGGGCTTTTAAAAACATATCTGAATATGGCAGCTAGTTCGGTAAAAAAGGGAGGGTGTCTTCTCTTCCCCCCAACTCGCCTCCACCGACTGGATGGGAGACGCTACGTTGCCCATTCCTCTGTCAACTGGGATCGGAATATCCCAGAAGGAATGGGCAATAATGTCAGGTTGGTAAAATCCTCGCAGGCAGTGGCAATGAGTCCAGCATTGCGGTTGGCCAGAAGATCTAGGTCACTATGCCTTTAGCTGGGGACTTTGACACTGTAACAGTGTGTCAGTGGCTGTTAATTGCTTTGGGACACCCTGATATTCTTTTCATGACCTGGAAAACGGCACCTCTTAAAAGTGGCGCCCGTTCCCAGAGGCAGATGGAAGACAGAATTAATGGAAATCAGGATGGGCCCAACCTTGCTCTTCCGACTCTGTCATTCATGCGTGGCCGACGCTGAGGACGTGAGTGTTTCTCCATCACGGCCGGAAACTCACCGGCAGCTGAACACTTCTGTATTAAACCACAGCGAATGTCAGGCCCGTCAGAACATTCATCCAACACAAAGGCTCAATCGCTGACGATCTCACCGCTGAAAATTCTTCAATCGCTGACAGTTCACCATTTACCTCACGCCTTGTCGCGCAACAATGACTTACACAAGTCGAGAAGTGATGAAGGCTATCGAGGCTTTATTAAGCAAGACTTGTTCCCCAGCAGCTCAGTTACAGAATGCGGCTGCTGGGGGAACTTGAGCTCTTATACTCCGCCTTCAGGGCGGAGCCAGAAGGCGGCAGATCCAACCAGGACCCGGGACCTGTCAGCCAATAGCCTCTCGGCTTCACAGGTACCGTCGTACCCCTAATACATACCACCACACACCTCACCATTTGTTGTGCCTGATTTACAAAATAGAACTTTTATTGGAAGTGGAACAGAACCCAAGACAGCATCGATGTCTCGCGGCTGGAACCAGATGGTTTGGAGTCAATACAGGCTACACCAAATTTTCTTCATCCGAATGCACGCATTTCCCTAAAGTATAGCAAAGCCCAGAGTTTTTTTTAAAAAGGTATATAGTCGATCTTTGCCACTGTACTTGGAACTCACTATAACAATATTTTCGTGGACTTTACCCCGCCTCAATAGGTTGATCTCCTAGTTTAAAAAGCATTACACTCTTTCCCCTGCCTCCCTGAAGAAACAAGCAGCGCTATTAATATCTCGATCAACCTCAATCCTCCTTCCAGTTTCTTTTTTAGAGTGTCAACTACCTTCTTTAACAATCCACTCCTCCCACAGGGAAGAAACAGATTTCCAGGGCCTGTCGTGCTTTTCATGGACTTGCGAAGCCGGGTACCACCAGAAATTCGGGGAGGCAGTAGCGGAGTGGTATTTTCACTAGACTAGTAATCCAGAGATCCTGGTTGTGGCCTGGTGACCTGGGTTCTGAACCCACCATGGTAGGTGATGAAATTTGAATTCAATGAAAATCTGGAATTAAAAGTCTAATAATGATCATCAAACCATTATTGACTGTGGTGAAAACGCATCTGGTTCACCAGCGTCCTTTAGGGAAGGAAATCTACCATCCACGTCTTGCCAAAACATGATTTTGGACCCACAGCAATATGGGCGACTCTTAAACAGCCTAACTCAGTCCAAGGGCAACCAGAGATGGGCAACAAATGGGCAACATCCCATGTTTTTATTTTCAGCCCCCATGAAAAATGGGGACCCTGACGATTAGCGCGGGGGGGGGGGGAGGCATTCCTGATCACAAAAAGGCCAGAGGGAAATGGGGCAAGGTCGCGATTATGGAAGTAAATTGGATTTCCTCCAAAAACAATCAAAGTGTGGACATTCACACACCAAAACGCATATCCCCAGACAAATATACAGCTCCTAATGTCAAACCTTGTTTGAGACTATGATTTCTGCACTTGTGGCTTCTCTGTTCATTGTCCAAGTCAAGTGGGCGGAATATCTACATCTTTCATTGTTTCAATTAACCCCATTGCAAATCTTCGATTCGCCTCCCAAAATAAGCTGTGTTGTTTCAGATTTCCTTCAGAACTCCAATCTGGACCGAGATGGTTAACGATTTCTTCACTCAGAGGCTTTAATCTTTCTCTCACCATTTGTAAGAGTAAACTCTGAACAATTGGATTGGCTCCTGGGATGAAAAGAGTGTTTTGTGGCGAGAGATTGAGTAAATTTGGCCTCCACACTCTGAAATTCTAAATGAGAGCTGATCTCGTTGAGCCATAGATGATTCTGAAGGGGTTTGACAGGATTGTTGAGGTTATTTCCCCCCAGACTAGGAAATCTAGAACACGGGGCACAGTCAGGATAAGGGGACAATCATTTAGGACCGAGATGAGGAGTAACTTCTTCACTCAGGGAGCTTGATTCTCCGCAGCCCCGCACCAAAATCGCATTTGGCGCGGGGGCGGAGAGTCAATCTTTGTGCGGGAATCATGCCCAGCGCCGCCCCCGTGATTCTCCGGTCCCCGGAGAATCGCTCGCACGCGGATTATGCGGTGCGGCTGGGTGGCTATTGACAGAGGCGTGATTCTCACCACGTTTGGCCCGTCGGGAACCTTGGGTGGCGGCTGCAGACTCAGTCCGCGCCCGCCCTGGTGGGGGTGGGGGGGTTCTAGCACCGGGGGGGGGGTGGGGGCATCATGGCCTGGCCGGGGCAGCGATCGGCCGGCTCGGATTCACAGGCCTACATCGGGCCTACTATCTCGGCCAACATTTTCGATGTCGGTCCGCCGTTCGGCGTTTGCCGTTCGGCGCGGCCGCTGCAGGTAGGAGAATACCTCTTGACTTTTATAAGGAAAGTCAAGAATGAAACGCCAGCGTTTTTATGCCGGCGGGAAGACATAGCCCCATTTTTGGAGAATCCAGCCCTGGGTGTCATGAATCACTGGATTTCTCCACTCCAGAGGGTTGTGGATACGTCATCATCGGGATATTTCCTCAGTGGCGGTGGTTATACCTCGATTCGAGGGTGACATCTCCTCAGGATGATGGGTTTCTGCCATGGCTCTGAACCCGGCTAGTTTTTGACCCAAAGATCTTTTGGGGCAGGCCATGAGGTAGTGGGATCCGGAGTGCAGGATTTAGTTTATTTTCTTTCCTTCTTCGTCGCCGCTAAGCCTCGTCATCAAAACATCGTGACTCAAATGTGTGATGCTGCTTGATGGGCAAGTAATCGGCTTTATGAACAATTGCTATCAAACTCCTCCCAGGCATTAATTTCAATGCTGTCACACTGCAAGGAGAGCTTCAGAGTCTCTTTGAAACATTTTCGTTCAAGAACATTGGCCTTTTGTGAGTTGAGGAAACAGGACCTGTCGGGGTGACACTTTTCTCTCATGTGGACACAGTGACCAGTCCATCAAAGTTGATTCCATGGGAGTTTTGCCCGAACGCTTTTGGAAATGGCTTCCAGGGCTACACTAGCGTTAGTTCAACTATCTTCGCAATGAATCTGGAGGGTGCAGCAGACACATTGCTGCTGGAATTTCTTGAGCACTCTTATGTATCTCTGATACACAGTCCAGGTTTCGCCACTGTGCACGAGTGTGGTGACAACAACTGCTTTGCACACTTAGTGACTTGCGGAGGTTTTGGTTGTCAAACACTTGCAGCCGCATTATGTCGATGGATGAGCTAGCACAGCTGATCCAGTGTTGGATCTCCTCGCCGATGGTGGCCTATCAAGAGAGGTAGCTGCTGAGATGTGGGAAGTGCTCAACATATTCCCCAGTCTCTCCTCCCAACATATATCAGAGGTGGAATATTTGGCTGACCAGGTGTGGGTTGATATACGAAATATATTTTGGCCACATTCAAAGGAGGGCCAAGCTTCCTTTCTGCAGAATTGCAGAGATTGAGAGTAGCTTGCTAACCCGGCACAGAATGGACAACAACACTGCAGTCATCCACAAACTGTAGATCATATATGGCCATGGCGGTCAGTTTAGCTTTGTACGGAGGCGACGGTGGTATTTAATACTCACACCAGAGTGCAGTCGATCTTTGGTGAGGTGAGTAGAATGTAAATAGTAGAGGGGCTAATACACAACATTGCACAAGGCAAGGGTGTGTGCACGAGGTGGGGGGGGGGGGGTGGGGACGGGGGGGGGGGGGCACCGAGGGGCAGGGGTGGGCATTTGGGAGCAGCTATTATCTGAAGACTTGATGTGGGCAAAAGCCCTCCAGCGTTGAAGGCCTCAGCTGCAATTCTGTCGGGGGCCACAGGCTTTAATGTTTTTCAAACGTTTGATTGATTGTTGCAGCCCTCGCATCGATTGTGGCTTACTCATGGATTCTACCATGGCATACCGGGGGATATCCTGGAGAGTATCAACTTGTTACTGCAGATTCATGGTTGAGGACTTGTTCAAAATGTTCTTTCTAGTGTTGTAGCGGGGCAGCATTGGCATTAAGAAGAGAAATCCAATCTAAGAACGAAGGGGACTTTGTCCATTTGACCTCGGTGTGTAGATGGCCCTGGTGGCTTCAAAAAAGATTCGCCCATCACGAAGGTCAGCCTATCAATGGACCACTCAGGCTTTCTCTTCCCACCACCTATCCTCTATCTTCCCCATTTGTCTTTCGGTGCCAGCCTTGAGCTGTTGGAATGCTGCTTCCTTGACTTGCAACCTTGGTCTTTTATGCTAAGCAATGAAGGCTGCTCATTTTTGTTGCAGCATCATTTTCACCAAACCAGCCCTGGTGACGGCAGGGCTAGAGTCCAATAGTCTGGCTGCTGGAGTTTAGTACAGCTCACTTTCTGATCCCACTGTTCGGGAATTGGGTTGGATGCGTGAACATGTTTTGCAGATTTGTTGTGAACTGCACTTGGAATTCCCCTCTTTGGCCAAATCTAGGGCTCTAAGGTGGTCTTCTGGTCTTCTCCTTCTTGGATTTTGCTCCTTTCTGATGTCTTGGTGCTCGGTGAACGTTCATCACCAATCGAACAAGTCAATGATCTGTCCAGCAGCCATCATTGAGTTAGACAGCCATCACTTCGATCTCTGACCCAAACAATTATATATTCCTGAACTTGCCAATGCTTCAATCTAGGGTGTCTTCATTTAGTTTTGTATTTGACCCCTGCGAAAGAGAGCATTTGTTGTTATGAGGCCATGCTGAGCACACTTTGTAAGCAGGACGCCATCTGGTTTTCCTAATGATTCCGCTCCAGACAGCAGAGTCACGGAAAACTCTGGCACTAAAGTCCCCCAGCAGGATGATCTTCACCTCTTTTGGGATGACAGTGAGATCAGAACAGAACTTTTCCTTAACAACTGCATCAGAGTCAAGGGTCGGGGAATAAGCGCTAATGACGGTGGCATTTTGAACATGGCTGCGGTGACGGTGAAATGTCATTAGTCTTTCAGTTATGCAATTGGGGAGCTCTGGCACGATCCTATTCCGAATCCCAAAACTCACTCTGTGGACACACAGGCTGATGTCGACCTTTTCTTTCCAGTAGAAGGCGTATCCCCTGCACCCACTCACCCCCCCTCCCCCAGCCCATTCCTTCAGCTGCCCCTCCTCAGGAAGACGGGTCTCACGGAGTGCAGTGATGTCAATTTAGAGTCTTAATAGATCGTGTGAGACAGTTATCGTCCTTTCTGGGTGGCTATTCTCCAGATGATCCGCAAGTGTTTTGACACGTCAAGTTGCAGAAGTTTTCTTTCTTTGACCTCGAGGATGGAGATCCCACAGTTTCAGGTTCCCCGGCCAGGAAAAACTGGGACAGCCTAATTTTAGGGCACCTTTTCTAGCCCCGTCTCCATTGGAGGTGAACACAGGGTATCCTGAAGTGGACTGCTCACTGTCATGAATTTGCCGAGCAGCAGCAGGAGTAAAACAAAGTTATCAAAAGGTAATAGGATGTGAAATGTCCAGCAACAGGTAGAAATCTGCCTAGAGACAGCAGGAGTCAGTATTCAAAAGGCCCAATGACATGTGCCGCTACCAATAATGAGTTTAGGAAACACGGAACTCCTGACTACCTCATCCTCTCCATACCATCAAGGTGGAAACCCATAGGTTGAGTGGGAGGGAAGGTCTTGAGGCAGAAGATGAGCCAGGATTTTATTGAATGGCAGAGCGTGCTCAAGGTGCCATTTGGCCTACTCCTCCTATTTCTTAGGGCTTCACTGGCCAGGCCAGCATTTGTTGCCAATCCCTAGTTGCAATTGTGAAGGTGGTGTGCCTTTTTGAACCTCTGCAGTCTATGTGGTGCAGGTACACCTGCACTGCTGTCAGGGAGGGAGTTCCTGGATTCTGACCCAGCGACGGTGAAGGAACGGCGATATATTTCCAAGTCAGGATGGCGGATGGCAAGTGGCTTGGAGGGGAACCTCCAGGTGGTGGTGTTTCCGTGTGTCTGTGAAGCGGTCATGGGTTTGGAGTGAGCGATGGTTTCTGTCATTTGTAAACAAGTAGAATTCTTAGCGAAGTGGACAAGGTAGGTGCTGTGAGAGATTGTTTTTCTCCTGGCTGATGAATGTAAAAATTAGGGAGCCAGAGGGTTGTGAACCTTCTCTGCCCCAGGGAGTTGCGGATACTTGGTAGTTGAGTATATTCAAAACTGGGATTGATAGATTTCTGGGTTCTAAATGTATCAGTGAGGGAAGGTGGGGTGGAAGCAGAACAACCATGATCTTGTTGAATGGCTCATGGGTGCAAATGGCCAATTCCTGCTCCTATTTCTTATGTGAAATGAAAAATGAAATGAAAATCGCTTATTGTCACAAGTAGGCTTCAAATGAAGTTACTGTGAAAAGCCCCGAGTCACCACATTCCGGCGCCTGTTCGGGGAGGCTGTTATGTTCTAATAAACCACTGGACAATGTGATAAATGTCCTCATGTGAACATTGAACAGAGAACATACAGTGCAGAAGGAGGCCATTCGGCCCATCGAGTCTGCACCGACTCACTTTTAAGCCCTCACTTGCACCCTATCCCCGTAACCCAATAACCCGTCCTAACCTTTTTGGACATTAAGGGCAATTTAGCACAGCCAATCCACCTAACCTGCACGTCTTTGGACTGTGGGAGGAAACCGGAGCACCCGGAGGAAACCCACGCAGACATGGGGAGAAGGTGCAGACTCCGCACAGACAGTGACCCAGCGGGGAATCGAACCTGGGACCCTGGCGCTGTGAAGCCACAGTGCTAGCCACTTGTGCTACTGTGCTAACCCTGAAGATAGGGTTAAATTGGAAGATATTTCTTTGTGTGTCATTCGGACGTGGAAAGCTTTAATGCAAGGGGCTATTTAGACTGAGTTTATGAATTTGAAAAGGAGATTAGAAATGGAAGAGCAGAAAAGGCTATGGGGAAATGGTGGAGTAAAGTGGTCACAGTTATCAATTCCATTTGACACAACCTTGACACATGCACAATGGTCCAAAGTGGGAGGCCCTGTGTGATTTTGTGACATAGCCTTTAATCTTGCCTGCCCAGCTGCTCATTTCACTTTGGTATGAGTTGTATATTTTCCATTTCTCTAAAACTCAACATCAATACAGAAAGGTTTTGCCTGTGGGAGGGCAAACATATGAGATAACTAAGCCGTAAATTTGCAAAGAATAAAATAGAAGAAAACATCAAACGTGAAAGCATTGGTGAAACAGAGACAATTCACAAAAAAATACAAATGAATAGTATTGCACTAAAACTCTCTTCGAGGAGCACTTATTGGGCAGCACGGTAGCACAGTGGTTAGCATTGTTACTTCACAGCTCCAGGGTCCCAGGTTCGATTCCCGGCTTGGGTCCCTGTGCGGAGTCTCCACGTCCTCCCCATGTCTGCGTGGGTTTCCTCTGGGTGCTCCGGTTTCCTCCCACAAGTCCCGAAAGACGTGCTGTTAGGTACTTTGGACATTCTGAATTCCCTCTGTGTACCCGAACAGGTGCCTGAATGTGGCGACGAGGGGCTTTTCACAGTAACTTCATTGCAGTGTTAATGTAAGCCTACTTGTGACAATAAAGATTATTATTACAATAGTCACCATCATGTTTGGGGCAGGACAGCTTGGACCAGTGGTGGGTAACCTAGGCTAGTGGGTGGGCCGCATGAGTGGCCCTCCTTCATCTTAGTGGACCCCTAGATTTAAATCTGGCTTGTTGACTAACCATGGCCCCATGAATAAGATTAAATACATGCTGAATATTTCACGAGTTATCGAAGATTCTCACTCATTCATCTATTAATAGAACTGACATCAACTTCAAATCATAAAAACAAAATAAATATTTACACTTTGGATAAAGAGGCATGGCTCGCACAGTCAATGTAGTGAGCAATCAGCATACACCTCACTTCACTTGCGCTCGCTTTACGTGCAAATCGCTTCAGTCATACCGGTAGGAAAAAAACTTATGTGGATGGAAATCAGTGGAATGTGGCGACCCTGTGCTTGGACAACTGTTGCTTATTCATGTTTGTTCCTAGTTGGAACAAGGCCACTTTAAGACTTTGATCATGTGACATATTGATGACATCATCAGTCAATTCATTCCAGCAGCCTGTGAGAAAACACCTTTCCAATAAAGCTCTTGTTTGTTTTGTACCTTCGAGGTTTGCAAGGTTCTTTTAAAAATACCACAGAAGTGGTCAACAAAACGTCATGTGGGCCACACTCAGATTGACTGCATGTGGCCCCCGGGCCGTAGTTTGCCTGCCACTGGCTTGGGCTAATTGCATCATTCCACAACTCTATTAATCAGTTAGGAATCTCTTGCTGCAGGAGGGGAGTGGGAGTGGGAGCTGGGTGTTGGTGTGGCGATGGGTGGGAATGCAGGGTGGGTGATAAAGGAGACTGCATGAAGTGTGGCAATTCCCCAAGATTGGCCATGAATTATTATTGATCCCCTCACATCGGCTGGTCTCCAGCGGCTGGCTGGGGATACCAGTCCTCAAGAGGACAATGACTGACTGACTGGGATGCCAGCTCCAGATCAGAGCGAGTCTTGAAAGGAGGTGTAAGAGGGAATTGAGTGGCAATGAGCAATGATAATCAACGGTGTTAAATGCACTTGCAGAGTGTAACCGGGTGAAAAAGCCCATTTTCCTCGATTGATAGGCACAACACTTTTACTTTTAAATTAAATCACTTCTTTATTAAAACAGTATAAAAAATACCAATGCTTATCACTGCTATTACACTGTACCCAAAACACTTAAATGATTCTACCTCCCATCACTATTGCTATAAGTTCCTAAGCACAGGTTTAAAAGAGACAATACTTTTTTAGTAACTTATGGAGACTTCGCCACCTCATCACGCTGGCCAGTCACGAAATGGGGATGAGACTCCAACGTGAAGCTAGATGCTTGAGATTCCTTCTCGATTGTTAGTCCTGCAGGTTCTCGATGATACATCCAATTCTGTGACTATTATTGTATCTTTCTTGGGATTGATTGTCTAACCACCCGCTTGTACTCCTGCACTCAGCTGGTGACCATTCCCCTTTGTTCCATCAGATCTCAGCAAATGCTAATGCTTTGTGGCCTGCTATACTTCACACCCAATATCTTCTGTTCCCCGGGTGATTGGTGCTTGTTTCCAGCCATTTGTTTCATGTCACATTTCTGGTGCTTCAGGGTGATATTGATTGCCTTTGAGGTCAAAGGCCTCCAACTGTCATATATCTTGTTGCAAACGGTGTTATCCCAGCTCAGTTTAAATGTCTCTGAGACTTTGCAATGTCTCCTGGCCACATGTCCCATCATGCTCCAGTGTTCTCCTAACTTGGCCACACTTCCCATCATGCTCCAGCATTCTCCGAACCTAGCCACATTTCCCATCATGCTCCAGTGTTCTCTTAACTTGGCCACATTTTCCATTATGCCTCAATGCTATCTTAACTAGGGGCAGCACGGTAGCCTTGTGGATAGCACAATTGCTTCACAGCTCCAGGGTCCCAGGTTCGATTCTGGCTTGGGTCACTGTCTGTGCGGAGTCTGCACATCCTCCCCGTGTGTGCGTGGGTTTCCTCCGGGTGCTCCGGTTTCCTCCCACAGTCCAAAGATGTGCGGGTTAGGTGGATTGGCCATGATAAATTGCCCTTAGTGTCCAAAATTGCCCTTAGTGTTGGGTGGGGTTACTGGGTTATGGGGATAGGGTGGCGGTGTTGACCTTGGGTAGGGTGCTCTTTCCAAGAGCCAGTTCAGACTCGATGGGCTGAATGGCCTCCTTCTGCACTGTAAAATTCTATGATAATCTATGATAACTTTGCCACATTACCCATCATGACCAAGTGTTCTTTTATCTATGCCACATTTCCAATCATGCTCGAGTGTTGTCTTAGCTTGGCCACATTTCCCATCATGCTCCAGTGTCCTCCTAACTTGGCCTTGTTTCCCATCATGCTCCAGTGTGCTCTTAGCTTGGCCACTTTTCCCATCAGGCTCCAGTGATCTTTTATCTCGGCCACATTTTCCATCATGCTCCAGTGCCCTCCTAACTTGGTCACATTTCCCATCATGCTTCAGCATTCTCTTGGTCACATTTCCCATCATGCTCATGTGTCCTCCTTACTTTGCTACATTTCCCATCATGCTCCAGTGTTCTCTTATCTAGCCCAAATTTCCTATCATGCTCCAGTGTTCTCTGAACATGACCACATTTCCCATCATGCTCCAGTGTTCTCTTAACATGACCACATTTCCCATCATGCTCCAGCATTCTCTTAACGTGACCACATTTCCCAGTAGACCGTGACATTTCTCTTTATCTTGGCCACAACTCCTTTCAGGCCATGTGGCCGGAGTCAACAAGAGGATAGCGAGATTTGGAAATGGAGAGGAAAACAAGCTATGCTAAATATTGCTCAGCAGGGAAGGCTTATGCAAAACAAGACTTGAATTTCTAACACTCTGTAAACCTTTGTGAACTCCTTCCTTGCCACTTTGTTCTTAAAGCACTCTTACAAATCTCGCTCTTCATACTGAGTGGCCGGGGAAGGACGCTAATAGCTCACTTTAAATGAATTAAATGAGGAAGCCGGGTGGTATAACCCCAGCGGAGGCCACAGGATAGGCCCATCGGCCCATCGCATCTGCTCCTCCATTCAATGAGATAATGACTGATCTGATGGGATAATCCTTCCCGCCTTATCCCTATAACCCTCGATTCCCTTACTGATTAAAAACCTGTCTATCTCAGCCTTGAACATACTTAACAACGCAACCTCTACAGCTCTCTGCGGTAAAGAATTCCTCAGATTCACTACCCTCCCAGAGAAGAAATTCCTCCTCACCTCTGTCTTCAATGAGATTCTGCCCGCTGGTCCTAGACTCTCCCACAAGGGGAAACATCCTCTCAGCATCTACCCTGTCAACCCCCCTGAGAATCTGATGTGTCTCAATAAGGTCGCCTCTCATTCTTCTAAACTCCAATGAGTACAGGCCTAACTTACTTAACCTCTCCTCAGAAGAAAATCCCTCCATACCCAGGATTAACCTAGTGAACCTTCTCTGGACTGCCTCCAATGTCAGTACATCTTTCATTAGATGAGGGGGCAGAAACTGTTCACTAATGGGGGAGGGGTGTAGAAGATACAGAGGGGGTGGATGTGTGTAAAACATGAAGTTGGGGGGGGGGGGCAGATCCGGATGAGAGGAAAGGGACGGGTTGAGTGGAAGACACAAAGGGTGGGGGTGATTAGAGTGAGGGGGGGAAGAAAGAAAGCTTAAAGGAGTGGGGGAAGGAGAAAGGCATGTAGGGGAAGGTGGGGAGTGAGCGTGGGGTGTGTGGGCACAGAGTGTTTCAGAGGGAGGGGTCCGTTGAGTCAATGTTGGAATCCTGGGGGGAGACGCAAGGGTGCTGATGATAGGAAGGGCTAAATATGGCCTCGCCAGTGACCTCCCATCCCATAAATGAATTTTAAAAAGGAAATAAAAAATGAGTGGTGATGTGAGTTGGGGGAGCAGAAGGTTCACTTACCTTTGCAGAGAGGGTCAGATCATTAATCCATTTCCGGCACTGCGGGACAGTCCTCTGGACCTCCGTGGCGCTGACCCGCCCTGGTGACTTCCTCCCAGGTTGCTGTGGTCAGACGAGTGGACCTCCTACTACCATCCCTTGGGAACCGGACATCTCGCCTTTCCTCGCTGGCCTGAGGAAGATGTTCCATGGAGAGATCGCTAAACTGACGGTCTGGAGCTTGGTGCATTCCGCTGCTCTTCTTTGCTCAGGGTCCTGGGGCCCTTAACAGCTGGCCATCTGGGTGCCTTTCAAAAATGGTGCCCGGTCATGGTGGTGGGGTGGCTGGCTTCTTGCATGGCCCTGCCACAAGACTCAACACCAACTGCGCGCATCCGTAAATAATGAGGTGGGGGCGCACAATTGTGTGTAACAACCCACCCAGTTCTATGGCGGGAGTCACTCCAACCTTTTGGACATGCCGTGGAACCTGTGACAGGAGGAGGCAATTGTATTCTATGTATGGTTCCTAACTATTTAGAGTTGCTTCATTGTCACGACTTTATCCACTTAAAAAATTAGGTGGAAATTTATCCATTCTCATCATTTGCCAATTATTCGTTTGTTTTTATCTTCTTGTTCAATTTCTGTAAAAAGAAATGGCTTGACTTTTGTGATGCTCTATCATTTTTCAATGCGAGGACAATTTCTTATGAAGCAGAAGATAAGTTCAGTCGCGAAAAGTAATTATGAGACAAAAGTTGCTGTTTGTTTCCGAGGCATTTTGCCAAAAGCTTATCGAGACCTTAAGCCTAGTTACACTTTCAAAGGTTTAAGTGTGGCTTGTTTGAGCCTCCTCCGCCGTGCCTGAGAGGCTCCATCGATTCCATTCTTTCTGCCCTATCTCCATATCCCGTGTTTCGCTTTAGTGCCCCAAAACCTATTGATTTCAGTGTTGAATATATTTATCGACTGAACATTCACAGCCCTCTGAGGTAGAAGATTTCAAAGATGGAAAAGTCGCCCATGAGAATTACTTAAAATGCTGGACCTGAAATAGCCTGGGGTACCAATGCTTGCAAAACTCAACAAGTGATGATAATTCAAGTAATAAGAGATGGGATTTTCTAGATCTTCCCACTGGGGGTTTGTCCAGTCCCCCCCCCCCCCCATGATGGGTTCCCCAGCGGTAGGCGGGCGAGCCTTTAACGGGGCATGAAGATCCCACCGGCGGCCAATGGCTGGCCGCGGTCGCCATGGGGAAATCCGCCACAGGGGCGAGGGGCTGACAGGAAAATCCCAGCCAAGGCGTTCGCTGTGTCCCGGTGGTGCCACTCTCATCCCAGATCATGGATTCAAATCCCAATCCGGAGATTTGAGCATAACGTCTGAGCTAACACTTCAGAGCGTCACCTAGCAGCTGCTGCACTGTCAGAGGTTCCGTCTTTGGATGAGATCTTCACGAAGGCTTCAATTGCCCTCTCACTAAAAACAAATTATCTGGCAATTTATCACATTGTTGCTCATGGGAGCTTGCTGCACACAAATTATCCATCACGTTGCCTATATTAAACAGTGCCTACGCTTCAAAATGTACTTCATTGGCTGTAACCTGTCCTGAGACATAGTTAATTTGTAAAAGAACATACAGTGCAGAAGGAGGCCATTCGGCCCATCGAGTCTGCACCAACCCACTTAAGCCCTCACTTCCACCCTATCCCCGTAACCCAATAACCCCTCCTAACCTTTTTTTGGGGGACACTAAGGGCAATTTATCATGGCCAATCCACCTAACCTGCACGTCTTTGGACTGTGGGAGGAAACCAGAGGAAACCCACACAGACACGGGGAGAACGTGCAGACTCCGCACAGACAGTGACCCAGCCGGGAAGTGAAAAGTTCAAAGAAAATGACAAAGAAACAACAATCTTTTTTGTGGCCTGATGACTTCTCTTCAGGCCTGCACCTGGCAGAGGCCTGGAGAGTCCGGGCCTACCTCGGAGGGGTGGCAATCCTGCCCCTCATCTCCGTTCACAACTGATCAACCGCAAAATAAATTACTCCCATTTTTTGGCCGGCAAGCCGCAAACAGCAGCCTGGGGTGAAAAGCTGCAAGTCTAGGCTCCCCTGGAATTGTTTGCGGAGGTTAGTCTTGAATCGTCCACCAACATCAATTTGCAGGCTAGTGAAAATAAACCTTCAAGCATTCCGAGAAATATTCCCGTGGACCTGCTAAAAGACTTCTCCCATTTCCACCTCATCCCACCCCGAAACATTCTCTCTGGGGTTCTGGAACTTACCTCATGTAGATATCTTCAGGTCTTCGTACATACATGGGGCGGGATTCTCCATTACCCAACGCCAATACCGGGGGCAGCGACAGTTTGACGCCGGTTTTCAAGTCTCCGCCCCTTCTGAGATGGCCAGGGGGGGCTTCCGCGAGGGCTGGGGGGGGGGACTGGTGGGAGGAAGCCAGGGTGGCCAGGTTGGGTCCGCGAACAGCCGGCGACATGTTGTTCGGCGTGACAGCTGAAGGTCGACGCCGTGCGCAAACACGGCCAGGGATCTGACCATTTTTGGCGCGGGAGCTGGGAGTTTTGCCCGGCGCCGCTGCTAGCCCCTCACCAGTCCTGGAATCGGTGAGGGTCCGGCGCCAATTTTGGCGTTGTAAAGTGCCTGTGAATTCTATGTTTCAGCCAGCACTTAGCCGTTGAAGCGGAGAATCCAGCCCCTGACCTCTGAGCCATTAAGCCCCACCTGGCATGTAGTTGCGCTGTAGTACCACAGCAAAAGGTTCCATTTCTCCTCCTGGTCTCCTCCTAAGTGGTTCATTTCCACACCCATTGATGGCTCACTGCAAGTCCCATCTGCCCCCAGTCCAGGCAGATACATCCCGAGTCTCCTGGTAATGCTTGACACCCGAGTCCCACCCTGGATCCCCTAGAGTGGTAGCCAAGAGCAAAGCAGAGGGAGGTCAAAAGAGTTATAAGAACAAAGAACAATACAGCACAGGCACAGGCCCTTCGGCCCTCCAAGCCTGTACCAGTTATCGTGAGGAAACACCAATTACAGAGATCCTGAATGCTGGTGTGAGGCGTGCTGTGGAAGATCGGGATGCCAAGGCTAAATGTTGGGTGGGGAAGCACACAAAAAATGGGCAATCTCTTTGCTTGTTTGGCTGAAACATTAGAGTATACTTTTCAGCTGAAAACACAGGTATTTTTAGGTTAAAATGGGCTGTGTGGGGTTGTGAAACTGGGCAGGGAACACAACTTATAGAATTCCTGTGATTTTTATGAGGAGTACGGTGGGGTCCATTTTGACTTTGCATGAGAGAGTGTCAACGAATCAACAGCCTGTGTTACATATTCTTCAATTATTTCCATTGAAAAACCATTGCGTGTCACCCTGACAGCTTTAAGTAGGCATTGCAGGGATCGAGATTCAGTGCTGACGTTAGAAGGGGGCTTGGGGATGTGTAATTGTTGTAAGTGGAGTGAGCAATTTAAGTGAAGATTTTTGTTACAAGTTATTTTGACAGCTGCATTTCTGAGCCGAATTTGGGAAACGAGAATTCACGGCGGAACCATTTTTCTTTTCTCGCTGGTAAAGAAGCTCAGGAAGCTCGGGCAAAGGAAATTCCACCTACGTTGGGCATCCTACAAGATGGGATGGCAGAGGCACACCGGCCTTGGCATGTATCTAAACATCCGCCGTTGAAGTCGGGTGAGAGAATGGGACAGAGTTTTACCATCCTCCATCACAGGGGTTGCCCTGTTCATAGAACAGAATATCTACAGTGCAGAAGGAGGCCATTCGGCCCATCGAGTCTACACCAATCCTTCGAAAGGCCACTCTACCTAGGCCCAATCCACCCGCCCGATTCCTGTAACCCTACCCAACCTTTGGACACGAAGGGGCAATTTAGTATGGGCAATTCACCTAACCAGCTTTGGCCTGTGGGAGGAAACCGGAGCACCCGGAGGAAACCCACGCAGACACTGAGAGAAGCTGCAAACTCCACGCAGACAGTGACCCGAGGTCGGAATAAAACCCGGACCCGGCGTGTGAGGCAGCAGTGCTAACCACTGTGCCACCGTGTCACACTGGCTATAATGGCAATAAGGCAATGATGGGCAACCTGGACTAGTGAGTGGGCAGCACAAGTCTCACTCCTTCAACTCTGTGGGCCGCAAGATTCAAATTGCGCTTGTTCACTAATCATTACCATGAATGAGACTAAATACATTCAATACACACCGGATATTTCATAATGAGTTATAGAAAATGTTTTCTCATTCATATATTTATGGAACTGTCATCAACTTCAAATGGTAAAAACAAAAGAAATATTTACACTTTGGAAGCACGGCTCTCACAGACAATGGGCTGAATTCTCCGCCGTCGGGATCCTCCATTTTGCCGGCAGCCCGGGGGTTTCCCCGACGGTGTGGGGCTGCCCCACAATGGGAAGCCCCATTGACCAGCCAGCGAAACGGAGCACCCCGACGGCGTGCTGAACCAGAAATCTGGTGCGGCGGGTCAGAGAAACCCGCCCAATGTTTTTGTCAATTGTTTCACTTGCCCTTGCTGTGCGTACGCATCACTTCATTCGTACTGGTTGGAGAATAAATGCGTGGGTGGAAATCTGCAGACATTGGCACTTCTGCACATGGGCAACAGTCAACAAAATGTCTTGTAGGTGGCACTCAGAAACCAGATGGGCTGTATTTTTGCCCACCATTGCTTTAAGGTCACCCTGAAACTCTAGCTTCATTTCAAGCTAGGCCGGACCATACATCAGTAAAAGAAATGCCAATATCCAGTTCTCAGATGCATCAAGGAGGCATCTGAAGGGTTGTTCTCAAGGCCAAAGTGCGAGAGAGTAAGAGGACTCTGCAGTTTGTTGTATTGGTCACCTTTACCCAAGGTTCAGGACACCTGCCCATTCCTACCCTTTCCAGATAGTAAGGGATCCCAGTCCTTCAACTCATGGGTTGCCATTGGCAACATAGAAGCATAGGGACGCAGTATCGGGATGGATTTGGCCATTCAGCCCATCGAGCCTGCACCGCCATTCAATTTGATCATGACTGATAATCTACCTTAAAGCCACCTTGCCGCGCTATCCCTATATCCCTTGATGCCATTGGTCTCCAGAAATCTATCAATGTCTGTCTTCAGCAAGCTCAACGATTGAGCCTCCACTGCCCTCTGGGATAGAAAATTCCCAAGGATCACCACCCTGAAGAAATTACTCCGCAGCTCAATCTGAATAGGATCGATGCACAGAAACTATTTCATCTGTATATGGAGGAGAATGAGGTGTCACCTTCAAATTAGAGTAAGGCCATTTTGGAACTAGGGAAATCAGGAAACACTTTTTAACACAAAAGGAAGTGGAAATCGGGAACTTTCTTCCCAAAAGACGGTGGATTGTTAGTGAATTGAAATTTTCCAGAGATCAGTCGAAGTTTTGTTCAATGAGTTTATCACCGGGGCGTCAGGGTAGCACAGTGGTTAGCACTGTTGCTTCACAGAGCCAGGGTCCCAGGTTCGATTCCCAGCTGGAGTCACTGTCGATGCGGAGTCTGCACGTTCTCCCTGTGTCTGCGCGGGTTTCCTCCGGGTGCTCCGGTTTCCTCCCACAAGTCCCAAAAGAGATGCTGTTCCGTGAAAAGGACATTCTGAATTCTCCCTCTGTGTATCAGAAGAGGCGCCGGAGTGTGGCGACTAGGGGCTTTCCACAGTAACTTCATTGCAGTGTTAATGTAAGCCTACTTGTGATACTAATGAAGGTTATTATTATGATTATTATCAAAAGATATGGAGCTGCGGAATCTATCAAGAGGCTGAATTGTGTACTCCTGTCACTCACCTCCAATTCGAGGTCATATAAATGTTATGGTAAGTGATGGTTAATCTGAGCAAAGCAGTACCGATTGAGCAAGGCAGCTGGCTATGCCCATGTGAAAGTGGGGGAGCTGTTCTTTTTACTGTGCAGAGACCTGAATGGGCTGAAATCAGAAATTACTCTTTTTTTTTAGATTCTTGGATGTAAGAAGGCATTCAAATGAAATCCTGCTGTGTGGGTTGGGATTGAAGTGTTGCTCTGGACAATGTGTGCTGCTTGGAGATGACCATAAGCATGTGAAATTCAACGTTACCTTTTTAGAATGTCTTCATGACCATTTTCTCAGGTTTCCCAGTGGTGGCACGGTAGCACAGTGGTTAGCACAGCTGCCTCGCAGCGCCAAGGTCACGGGTTCGATTCCAACCTCGGGTGATTGTCTGTGTGGAGTTTGCACGTTCTCTCCGTGTCTGCGAGGGTTTCCTCCGGGTGTTCTGGTTTCCTCCCACAGTCCAAAGATGTGCAGGTTAGGTGGATTGCCCATGATAAATTGGTTGCAGGAATAGGGCGGGGAATTGGGCCTATGTCGGGTGGTCTTTCGGAGGGTCGGTGCAGACCCGATGGGCCGAATGGTCCCCTTCTGCACTGTGGGGATTCTTTGATTCTGTGATTATTAGGCTGCAATCGAAGCATTGATCCAAAAAGAAGTTAGAGTTCAGTTAACGTCGGTCTCTATAACTCCAAAGTCGAATTGGTCTCAGTCACCTCAATGGAAGATCTCTCTGAATTGGGGTTTCAGTAGAGGCTGTGATGCCTGTTCAACTCTGCACCCATTACAGTCGATGCATTACGCACTGGACTATGGGCGAGTCCATTGCCATCACTGATGAGTCCAGAGAAGGAGGCAACCCCCATATTCCATCAAGCAGTGGTCCCACCCGTTGGAAGGGAATGGGGCAGCAGCTGCGTGTCGAAGCACAATCTAATAATGCTGGGCATTGGATCCAGGACACAGAAGGACATGTTCCAATATCCGGCCTCACCTTTCCAGCATTCGGAAGGTTCAGGTTTTCATTTGTGATCCAGTTGGTGCCCTCTTTCATCGTGTTGGCAGGCGAGAAAGGGCAGCTTGCTCTTTACTTCCCTTGCAACCTCCATGTTCAAACAGTTCAGCGCTATTATGCAACCGAAAGGTTTTTTTTTTCAAAAACCTGTGAGATTCAGGACCAAACAACCAGGTGGATTTGTGGCCAAGAAAATGGAGCATCTGCAGGGAAGGATGGTTTGGATGGTTGAGGCAGCACAGTAGCACAGTGGTTAGCACGATTGCTTCACAGCTCCAGGGTCACAGGTTCGATTCCTAGCTTGGTTACTGTCTGTGCGGAGTCTGCACATCCTCCCCGTGTGTGCGTGGGTTTCCTCCGGGTGCTCCGGTTTCCTCCCACAGTCCAAAGACGTGCAGGTTAGGTGGATTGGCCGTGATAAATTGCCCTTAGTGTCCAAAAAGGTTAGGTGGGGTTCTGGAGATGGGGTGGGCTTAAGTGGGGTGCTCTTTCCAAGGGCCGGTGCAGAATTGATGGGCCGAATGGCCTCCTGCTACACTGTAAATTCTACGATTCTATGGATTCTATGATCTCCACCAATCTACTGTTGCCCTTTCTGGTGGGTGAGATGGAAGCAGGGAGTAATCAACTTCATGGTGATTTTCCCTTTGACAAAGCCTTTGCACATGAGGACCTGAATTATGCTATATATGAGTAAGACCGGTATATAGTACGGGAGATTTTAAGATCACTTACATTTTAAAAACAGTAAGAAGTCTTACAACACCAAGTTAAAGTCCAACTGGTTTGTTTCGAGTCACTAGCTTTCGGAGAGCAGCTCCTTCATCAGGTGAGTTTCACATTCACTAAGGGCAAAAAAAAGTAACAGAATTTTACCATCACGGCTGCTTTGAAAGTGTATGGCTCTGTGCGTTTGCATTTATAATGTTTCATCTATACTGAGGAAGAGGAGCTAGGAATCACACCTTTGGACTTTTATCTGTTGAATCAAGATTTTTTTTGCACAACTGGAATCTCAATTCAAAATCCAAATTATCAAAATATTGACTCAGACACAACCTGAAACATATCACGCTAATTTGGAGCTCAAGTTTTACTTTGTTTTTGGTGGGGTTCGAAAATTGAGGCTCTTCTTAGCTAACTCCAAACTTCAATTGTGGCTGCTCTAAACGATTCCTTTATCACAGGTGGATGAGGTGGAGTGGACAGGTCAGGGTGGGGGGATAGACTAGTGGTCAAGGGATAGTGGGTTGTTGGAGGAGATCATCGGGCTGTTAGACCATAGCCGGGTTGTAGGGGGTAGTCAGGTAGTTGAGGGGGGGGCAGTCAGTGTAGTTGGAGGGCAGGAGTATTTGGGTAGTCAGCGACGTAATCTGGCTGTAAGGGGTATTTGGGTGATTGGGTGGGTCAGGGTAGTCAGGTTGTTGGCGGTAGTTGGGGGTCGTTGGGTTGTCAGGGTATTTGGGTTGTCGGAGGTAGTGGGGTGGTCGGGGGCAGTTGGTTGGTCGGGGGTAGTTGGGTGATCGGGGGTATTTGGTTTGTTGGGGGTATTTGTGTTGTTCTGGGTATTTGTGTTGTTGGGGATATTTGTGTTGTTGGGGGTATTTGTGTTGTTGGGAGTATTTGTGTTGTTGGGAGTATTTGTGTTGTTGGGGGTATTTGTGTTGTTGGCGGTATTTGTGTTGTTGGGAGTATTTGTGTTGTTGGGAGTATTTGTGTTGTTGGGAGTATTTGTGTTGTTGGGGGTATTTGTGTTGTTGGGGGTATTTGTGTAGTTGTGGGTGTTTGTGTTGTTGGGGGTATTTGTGTTGTTGGCGGTATTTGTGTTGTTGGGAGTATTTGTGTTGTTGGGAGTATTTGTGTTGTTGGGGGTATTTGTGTTGTTGGGAGTATTTGTGTTGTTGGCGGGGTATTTGTGTTGTTGGGAGTATTTGTGTTGTTGGGGGTATTTGTGTTGTTGGGGGTATTTGTGTTGTTGGGAGTATTTGTGTTGTTGGGAGTATTTGTGTTGTTGGGGGTATTTGTGTTGTTGGGAGTATTTGTGTTGTTGGGGGTATTTGGGTTGTTGGCGGTATTTGTGTTGTTGGGAGTATTTGTGTTGTTGGCGGTATTTGGGTTGCTGGGGGTATTTGTGTTGTTGGGGGTATTTGTGTTGTTGGGGGTATTTGTGTTGTTGGGGGTGTTTGGGTTGCTGGGGATATTTGTGTTGTTGGGGGTATTTGTGTTGTTGGGAGTATTTGTGTTGTTGGGAGTATTTGTGTTGTTGGGGGTATTTGTGTTGTTGGCGGTATTTGTGTTGTTGGGAGTATTTGTGTTGTTGGGAGTATTTGTGTTGTTGGGGTATTTGTGTTGTTGGGAGTATTTGTGTTGTTGGCGGTATTTGTGTTGTTGGCGGTATTTGTGTTGTTGGGAGTATTTGTGTTGTTGGGGGTATTTGTTTTGTTGGGGGTATTTGGGTTGTTGGGAGTATTTGTGTTGTTGGGGGTATTTGTTTTGTTGGGAGTATTTGTGTTGTTGGGGGTATTTGTGTTGTTGGGAGTATTTGTGTTGTTGGGGGTATTTGTTTTGTTGGGGGTATTTGGGTTGTTGGGAGTATTTGGGTTGCTGGGGGTACTTGGGTTGTTGGGAGTATTTGTGTTGTTGGGGGTATTTGTTTTGTTGGGGGTATTTGGGTTGCTGGGGGTATTTGTGTTGTTGGCGGTATTTGTGTTGTTGGGAGTATTTGTGTTGTTGGGGGTATTTGTGTTGTTGGGAGTATTTGTGTTGTTGGGGGTATTTGTGTTGTTGGGAGTATTTGTGTTGTTGGGGGTATTTGTGTTGTTGGGGGTATTTGTGTTGTTGGGAGTATTTGTGTTGTTGGGAGTATTTGTGTTGTTGGCGGTATTTGTGTTGTTGGGGATATTTGTGTTGTTGGGGTATTTGTGTTGTTGGGGATATTTGTGTTGGGGTATTTGTGTTGTTGGGAGTATTTGTTTTGTTGGGGGTATTTGTGTTGTTGGCGGTATTTGTGTTGTTGGCGGTATTTGTGTTGTTGGCGGTATTTGTGTTGTTGGCGGTATTTGTGTTGTTGGGAGTATTTGTGTTGTTGGCGGTATTTGTGTTGTTGGGAGTATTTGTGTTGTTGGGGGTATTTGTGTTGTTAGGGGTATTTGTGTTGTTGGGGGTATTTGTGTTGTTGGCGGTATTTGTGTTGTTGGCGGTATTTGTGTTGTTGGGAGTATTTGTGTTGTTGGGGGTATTTGTTTTGTTGGGGGTATTTGGGTTGCTGGGGGTATTTGTGTTGTTGGCGGTATTTGTGTTGTTGGGGGTATTTGTGTTGTTGGGGGTATTTGTGTTGTTGGGAGTATTTGTGTTGTTGGGAGTATTTGTGTTGTTGGCGGTATTTGTGTTGTTGGGAGTATTTGTGTTGTTGGGGGTATTTGTGTTGTTGGGGGTATTTGTGTTGTTGGGAGTATTTGTGTTGTTGGCGGTATTTGTGTTGTTGGGGGTATTTGTGTTGTTGGCGGTATTTGTGTTGTTGGGGGTATTTGTGTTGTTGGGGGTATTTGTGTTGTTGGGAGTATTTGTGTTGTTGGGGGTATTTGTGTTGTTCTGGGTATTTGTGTTGTTGGGGGTATTTGTGTTGTTGGGGGTGTTTGGGTTGTTGGCGGTATTTGTGTTGTTGGGAGTATTTGTTTTGTTGGGAGTATTTGTGTTGTTGGGGGTATTTGTGTTGTTGGCGGTATTTGTGTTGTTGGGGGTATTTGTGTTGTTGGGGGTATTTGTGTTGTTGGGAGTATTTGTGTTGTTGGGGGTATTTGTGTTGTTCTGGGTATTTGTGTTGTTGGGGGTATTTGTGTTGTTGGGGGTATTTGTGTTGTTGGGAGTATTTGTGTTGTTGGGGGTATTTGTGTTGTTCTGGGTATTTGTGTTGTTGGGGGTATTTGTGTTGTTGGGGGTATTTGGGTTGCTGGGGGTATTTGGGTTGCTGGGGGTATTTGTGTTGTTGGGAGTATTTGTGTTGTTGGGAGTATTTGTGTTGTTGGGGGTATTTGTGTTGTTGGCGGTATTTGTGTTGTTGGGAGTATTTGTGTTGTTGGGAGTATTTGTGTTGTTGGGGTATTTGTGTTGTTGGGAGTATTTGTGTTGTTGGCGGTATTTGTGTTGTTGGCGGTATTTGTGTTGTTGGGAGTATTTGTGTTGTTGGGGGTATTTGTTTTGTTGGGGGTATTTGGGTTGTTGGGAGTATTTGTGTTGTTGGGGGTATTTGTTTTGTTGGGAGTATTTGTGTTGTTGGGGGTATTTGTGTTGTTGGGAGTATTTGTGTTGTTGGGGGTATTTGTTTTGTTGGGGGTATTTGGGTTGTTGGGAGTATTTGGGTTGCTGGGGGTACTTGGGTTGTTGGGAGTATTTGTGTTGTTGGGGGTATTTGTTTTGTTGGGGGTATTTGGGTTGCTGGGGGTATTTGTGTTGTTGGCGGTATTTGTGTTGTTGGGAGTATTTGTGTTGTTGGGGGTATTTGTGTTGTTGGGAGTATTTGTGTTGTTGGGGGTATTTGTGTTGTTGGGGGTATTTGTGTTGTTGGCGGTATTTGTGTTGTTGGCGGTATTTGTGTTGTTGGCGGTATTTGTGTTGTTGGCGGTATTTGTGTTGTTGGGAGTATTTGTGTTGTTGGCGGTATTTGTGTTGTTGGGAGTATTTGTGTTGTTGGGGGTATTTGTGTTGTTAGGGGTATTTGTGTTGTTGGGGGTATTTGTGTTGTTGGCGGTATTTGTGTTGTTGGCGGTATTTGTGTTGTTGGGAGTATTTGTGTTGTTGGGGGTATTTGTTTTGTTGGGGGTATTTGGGTTGCTGGGGGTATTTGTGTTGTTGGCGGTATTTGTGTTGTTGGGGGTATTTGTGTTGTTGGGGGTATTTGTGTTGTTGGGGGTATTTGTTTTGTTGGGGGTATTTGGGTTGCTGGGGGTATTTGTGTTGTTGGGGGTATTTGTGTTGTTGGGAGTATTTGTGTTGTTGGGAGTATTTGTGTTGTTGGCGGTATTTGTGTTGTTGGGAGTATTTGTGTTGTTGGGGGTATTTGTGTTGTTGGCGGTATTTGTGTTGTTGGCGGTATTTGTGTTGTTGGGAGTATTTGTGTTGTTGGCGGTATTTGTGTTGTTGGCGGTATTTGTGTTGTTGGGGGTATTTGTGTTGTTGGCGGTATTTGTGTTGTTGGCGGTATTTGTGTTGTTGGGAGTATTTGTGTTGTTGGGGGTATTTGTTTTGTTGGGGGTATTTGGGTTGCTGGGGGTATTTGTGTTGTTGGGGGTATTTGTGTTGTTGGGAGTATTTGTGTTGTTGGGGGTATTTGTGTTGTTGGGGGTATTTGTGTTGTTGGGGGTATTTGTGTTGTTGGGGGTATTTGGGTTGCTGGGAGTATTTGTGTTGTTGGGGTATTTGTGTTGTTGGGGGTATTTGTGTTGTTGGCGGTATTTGTGTTGTTGGGAGTATTTGTGTTGTTGGGGGTATTTGTTTTGTTGGGGGTATTTGGGTTGTTGGGAGTATTTGTGTTGTTGGCGGTATTTGTGTTGTTGGGGTATTTGTGTTGTTGGGGGTATTTGTGTTGTTGGGGGTATTTGTTTTGTTGGGAGTATTTGTGTTGTTGGGAGTATTTGTGTTGTTGGGAGTATTTGTGTTGTTGGGGATATTTGTGTTGTTGGGAGTATTTGTGTTGTTGGGGATATTTGTGTTGTTGGGGATATTTGTGTTGTTGGGGTATTTGTGTTGTTGGGGGTATTTGTTTTGTTGGGGGTATTTGGGTTGCTGGGGGTATTTGTTTTGTTGGGAGTATTTGTGTTGTTGGGAGTATTTGTGTTGTTGGGGATATTTGTGTTGTTGGGGTATTTGTGTTGTTGGGGGTATTTGTTTTGTTGGGGGTATTTGGGTTGCTGGGGGTATTTGGGTTGTTGGGAGTATTTGTGTTGTTGGGGATATTTGTGTTGTTGGGAGTATTTGTGTTGTTGGGGATATTTGTGTTGTTGGGGGTATTTGGGTTGTTGGCGGTATTTGTGTTGTTGGCGGTATTTGTGTTGTTGGCGGTATTTGTGTTGTTGGCGGTATTTGTGTTGTTGGGAGTATTTGTGTTGTTGGGGGTATTTGTGTTGTTGGGAGTATTTGTGTTGTTGGGGGTATTTGGGTTGCTGGGGGTATTTGGGTTGCTGGGGGTATTTGTGTTGTTGGGGTATTTGGGTTGCTGGGGGTATTTGGGTTGCTGGGGGTATTTGTGTTGTTGGGGGTATTTGTGTTGTTGGGGATATTTGTGTTGTTGGGGTATTTGTGTTGTTGGGGATATTTGTGTTGGGGGTATTTGTGTTGTTGGGGGTATATGGGTTGTTGGGGGTACTTGGGTTGTTGGGGGTACTTGGGTTGTTGGGGGTACTTGGGTTGTTGGGGTATTTGTGTTGTTGGGGGTATTTGTGTTGTTGGGGGTATTTGTGTTGTTGGGGGTATTTGTGTTGTTGGGGGTATATGGGTGGTTGGGGGTACTTGGGTTGTTGGCGGTATTTGTGTTGTTGGGGGTAATTGGGTTGTTGGGGATATTGGGATCGGCGGGGTATTTGTGTTGTTGGGGGTATTTGTGTTGTTGGGGGTATATGGGTTGCTGGGGGTACTTGGGTTGTTGGGGGTATTTGGGTTGTTGGGGGTATTTGTGTTGTTGGGGGTAATTGGGTTGTTGGGGATATATGGATCGGCGGGGTATTTGTGTTGTTGGGGGTATTTGTGTTGTTAGGGGTATTTGGGTTTTTGGGGGTATTTGTGTTGTTGGGAGTAATTGGGTTGTTGGGGATATTTGGATCGGCGGGGTATTTGTGTTGTTAGGGGTATTTGGGTTGTTGGGGGTATTTGGGTTGTTGGGGGTATTTGGGTTGTTGGGGGTAATTGGGTTGTTGGGGATATTTGGATCGGCGGGGTATTTGTGTTGTTAGGGGTATTTGTGTTGTTGGGGGGTATTTGGGTGGTCGGGAGGGGGGGGGCGTGGTTGGGTTCTTCATCCTCATTGATCATGGAAACAGAAAATTCATGGAGCAGAAAGTGATCTTTCAACCCATCGTGTCTGTGGTTTTGCAAAAAACCACGTCTGTCTTTCATTTTATGCTTTGCAATTCCACAAGAAGCATGAGTCCAAAGTACTTCTCGCTCTGCACCAGTTCATCTTTTCTTTGGAAATAGCTGGCTCCAGAGGTGCACAAATCTTCAGGAGCTTCACTCTTTGACATTTCCATGCGAGTAGTAGTGAAATGAATTCACCTCCCTTCCTGTGTAATGTTAATGAAAGAGCTCCACAAGAACCATGGCATTTCCCAAAAGGTCACCCGGACAATTTCCCAAGGAATCGATGATAACTGCAGCACTAAGAGAGATTTTACCAGTCACCAGTTTTCGGAAAATATTTTTTTGCTTCTCATGTGGAGCTTTTAATACTCCTGCCTGACATGATTGGTAGTCCACATTGATTTTGTGGGGAAAATACTTAAGTTTCCATGAATATTTTTAAAAGCAATCATGGTGGAAATTGTTCAGGCCATATTTCAATTATTTTTTCAACCCATAAAAAGCAAAAAGGCAGCACTTATCAGAGAGTACCTTTAAAGTTACGAGTACTTATTACTTTCAGTGCTGCACGGTAGCACAAGTGGATAGTGTTGTGGCTTCACAACGCCAGGGTCCCAGGTTCGATTCCCCGCTGGGACACTGTCTGTGCGGAGTCTGCACATTCTCCCCGTGTCTGCATGGGTTTGCTTCGGGTACTCTAAATTTATTGGAAAAAATAGGTAATAGTCCTTTCAACTCACTTACATAAATAATCCCTCTTCTTGGACATGGGATGGTTGATGCAGGATCACTTTCCCATTTAAGGCATTAGTATCGGCATTGTGCGCTGATCAACAATTAAAGAATAAAAACCTTGCATTAATATAGCAAATTTTGCAGAATCACGGAAGTGTTACGGTGCAGAAGGCCATTCGGCACATCGTGACTGCACCAGCTCCTCAAATGAGCATCATGACTTCGTGCCATTTGTCACGTGAGTGTACCTTTAAGAAATGCAGTGATATCAGAGAGTGGGTGGAGCTGGGCTTCAGCTCGGCCATTTTGAGGTTTTAGTTTCAGTTTGAAAGAGCTTGGGTGTTTGTGTTTGCAGTGAACTGGATCTGCTATGATCTCTGCCATGAAAGACTATCTCTGGATCATTTGGGTGATTTAAACTCATAATAGTAATGCCTTTAACCTGATGTGTTTCTGTTTAAAGATGTTAAGTCTCTTGGATGTTTACAGGAACAATTTGAAGGATTATTTAGTGCTGTAGTCTTTTGGGGTTATCTTTGAAGTAATGGGTGTTAAGATATTCGATGTTTGGTTTTAAAAGATTAACTTGAGTTCATAGAATAAACATTGTTTTGTTTTAAAAACCACGTGTCCATAATTGTAATATCACACCTGGGGAACAAGCCGTGTGCTTCAAAAGCAACAATCCATTAAAGGGGGGAGTTGAGTGAACTCCATGATACATTTTGGGGTTCTGAAAACACCTCGCCCAAAACACATTCCCCCACCTTTTCCCCAGACCCCTGCACACTGTTTCTATTCAAATGACCACCTGACGCCCTCTTGAATGCCTCGACTGAACCTGCCTCCGCCACACTTCCAGGCTGTAGATTCCAGACCCCAACCACTCGCTGTGATTTTGCAAATCACTTTAAATCTGTGCCCTCTCGTTTTTGATCCTTTTAGGAGAGGGAACGGTTCCTCCCTCTCTATTCTGGCCAGCCCCCTCATGATTTTGAACATCTCTATCAAATCTCCTCTCAGTCTTCTTCTCTGCAAGGAGAACAGTCCCAACCTCTCGAATCTATCCTCATGAGATATCTCATCCCTGGAGCCATTCTTGTAAACCTCTTCTGTGCTCTCTCCAATGCATCTACAACTATCGGACATCCCAAAGCACGCTATAGCCAACAAAGTACTTTTTGAAGTGTAGTCACTGCTGTAATGGCAGCATATTTTACATACAGCAAACAGCAATGGGATAATGCCAGATCATCAGCTCTTGTGATGTTGGTTGAGGAACAAATATTGGCCAGGACAATTGTGCCACTGGATCTTTTACATCCAGCATCGCAGACAGATGGAGCCTTGTTTCAACATCTCATCCAATAGACTGCACCACTCACCATGTAGTCCTCCCTCAGCACGGCACACAGTGTCAGCTTGCATCTTTTGTGCCTGGAGCAAGTATTGAACCCAGGAACTTACGATTCTGAAGAGATCATGCTGCCAACTGATCCACATCTGATACCAGATACTTTCTTTCCATTATCCCTCGCACAAATACCATCCCCAACTACTGTACATACTTGACATTTCAACTTCTCACGGTAACGTCCTGGTTACTTCTTTGAACAAGCTGACCAAATTGGGCAGGTCTCTGCTAAGTGGCCATGTCTACAAGGAACAATTCTTGTGAAGGGTTTCTCCATCCGCCATTTTCTCCAGTCGTCTAGGCTGGATCAACCCCAGAACTTGTGCTTACATCTCCCATCGGATAGTCACACCTCGGGGATGAATTCAACACAGTGTGGGTGGGTGTCCCCCACTGCCACCCGCCCCGCCCCCCCCCTTCAACATCCGCCCCCCCACCCGCCAATTGAAATATGCATCCAGAGAAGCCAGTGAGGGGTTCAAGTGAAATTCAGCAAATTAAACTGCTGAGTTGCCCATTGGGTATTTCGATGCATCTCGTTGGTCAGCGTCTTCAGAATTCCGGCCTGCTTTGCCTCAGCCAGCCCACAGGTGGGTCATGAGCGAAGGCGGGGGGGGGGGGGTAAAGCAGGAGTGGGGGCGGTGACCCTGAGACCAGATCAGCAGTGACCTGCGGTATGTTTGTGGAGCCAGGATGCCAACCCAAAGAAATGTCATGATTTTTTTTTTTTAATTCAGTCTTTAGATTTTGTGGGGTCTCTGATGGCCCCTTTAAGTACCACTGGTCCGTTTCAACCAATGGAAGGAATAAGGTTCAACCTGTTTGTGAGTGCGTTTCAACCAGGATCCAACAACTATCCATGGTCATATTGAACGGTGGAACAGGCTCGAGGGGCCATCTGGTCTACTCTCCGTCCTACTTCTGATGTAGTTACATTGCCGATTGGCCGGGGCAAGGTATCTGATGCCTGTCCCAGGCAGGTGCCTCTCCACACCAAGGAGATCCAGGTTTCCAATTTGGCAGCAGGGCAAGATCAGATGGCAGGAAATTGCAACCTGAAACTTGTTCTTCATCTTTCCCCCCACCAAGACGAAACAAAATGATAATGTTAAAACCAGGGTCAGGCCGTCCAAGAGAGAAGTTAAGAAACACTTCTTCACACAAAGGTTGGTACAGCTGTGAAACCCCCTCCCTCAAAAGGCAGCAGATGTTAGTTCTATTAATAACTTAAATCATAGGTTGATATATTCTTGCCCGCCAAGGGTTTATAAGGATATGGAACAGAGGCAACTGGATGGGTTAGGATACAGAACAGACAAGGGGTGGGTTTCTCCGGTGACCCAGCCACGTGTTTCTCAGCAGGGTGCCATTCGCTGGCGGTCGGATTCTCTACTCGCACTGCTTATCAATGGGATTGAAGCCACCCCACACCCTCGGGAAACCCACGGGCGGCGGTGTGCTGCCGGCAGGACAGAGAATCCCAACAGCCAGAGTATTCCGGCCAAGATCTCATTGAATGGGTAGAGGAGGCTGTACAGCAAAGGTTCACTCTTTGGATCCCATGGGTGAGGGGGTTGTCCTACGCTTAGAGGCTCAGTAAACGGGGCGTATACCCTGGCGTTTGGGCGAAGGTGACGTACCGTGATCTCACGGAAACATACAAGACGCTGGACAGGCTCGACCAGGTAGACACAGAGATTGTTTCCACCAGACGGGGAACCTGAAAAACAGCGGCCCAGCCTCAGGATCAGGGGCCAACTGTCTGACATGAGGAGAAATTACTTCACGCAAAGGTTTGTGAATCCTTGTAATTGTCTACCCCAGATGGATGATTCATCGTTGACTACATTTATGGCCGAGATAGGCAGATCTTTGGTCTCTCAGAGAATCAAGGGATACGGGGAGTGGACAGAAAAGTGAAGCTGTCATCCAAGCTCAGTCATGATTGCACTGAATGGCGAGGCAGGCTTGACGGGCCATTCGTCCAATTCCCCCTGTCCGTGTTTCTTGTGCTCTTGTGCAACACGCTTGATCGGCTGAATGGCCTCTTCCTGCTCTATGTTCTCATGCTGTCTCAGTTTTTATGTCGCTTTTATGCCAGCTCTGTGACGGAAACTGCTTTTACAGCCATTCATAATAGGAATTCTTGTATGAACAATTATAAAGAATATTGACGCAGGCCTCCCACCAATACTGTTACCCAACCCTAGAAGCGAGGTAAGGGTTCATTTTACGTGGTATTTTAATTTAATGTATGATTTCCCCTGTCTACCCGCCCACCTCCCCACCACCTCCTCTTGGTCACAATCTCCACTTTGTCCTACTCTTCAGAAATTTCCCCAGCCCCTCCCACCATTCATAGAACCATGCAGCAAGGAGGCGATTGGACCCGATCATGTCTGCGCTAGCTCATTGAATGAGCTGTCCATTTACACCCACACCCTCTTCATTTTCCACAGTTCAGAATTTTTTCCGACTCCCTCTCTCTCCTGCACCCATTCAGCCCCCATCACTCACAGCTCGACTTATTCCCAGTGTCGTCACCCCCCCCCACCCCCCCCCCCCCCCCCCCCCCCAGTCCCACCTCAACCCCTCTGCTGACCTCTGTCAAATTCATTATCGGGCCCTGCTCCTCCACTCACCTCTCCTTTTCCCTTGGCCCTACCAGCCACTTGACATAGGAACATATGAACTAGGAGCAGGTGTAGGCCATCTGGCCCCTCGAGCCTGTTCCGCCATTCAATAAGATCATGACTGACCTTTTTGTGGACTCTGCTCCACTTACCCGCCCACTCACCCTAACCCTTAATTCCTTTGGACGGATCGCCACTTTGGTGGAGAGGTCCACGCAGACAAGACAGCTCAAATCTGCCTCATCTACAGTAGGCCCGGCCGCCCTATCTCAATTCTACCCCTGCTTCATTTCCACAGCAACAAACATATCCGTGCCACAAGGGACTGGCCCAGTCACCCAGAGAAATACAGGTTCTCAGGAGGAATTAAGCCACTGCAAAAAAACATATTACCAGAGATATGGAGAAAGGGCAAAAGCAGGACAAGGAAGCTCCTTGAAAAATCTCAGGGGCCAACGAGATGTCTACAAGATAAAAGCGAGAGAGATAGAGTCACAAACATTGACGGCAACTGTAAAGAGCTGAAGAAAAAAATCAACAGAACAAAGAAAGATAGATGAAGCAATATCAGAGAGCCTGTTGGTAACAACAGTATTTACAAAACAATGCAGACAGTCACATCAGACAAAACCATGGACCAGGCACAAAAAATGTATCTGCATTTCCTGCCAATTTACCATGTTCAACATTGTTGGGCGTCCACTTATTGTAAATAACACAAAGTGTTACTTTCACATATTGGGAAATTATGGGCAGAATTCTCCGTAGCCCGATGCTGAAATCGAGAACGGTGATCGGGCGGAGAATGGCTCCCGATGCCTAAATCGGGGCAGGCGCCAGTTTGACGCCAGTTGGCGAATCCCCGCCCACTCCAAATCGGCGTCATCGGGACGTGCGCTGCACGCAACCGCAACACCGTTGGCACGTCATCAGCTGGCCCACCCGCCATGCTCCGCCTCTGATGGTCCGAGTTCGCGACGGCACGGGCGACGTGCGGTCTCAGCGGTCTGGAGCCTGGTGTGCCGGCTGCGGACAGTGCCCAGCGCCGCCACACTCGGCCGAGATCCGTGCCGCCGGCCGGGGGGCACCTGCCAGGGCTGGGTGGAGTGGTGGGGGGTGGCCAGGAGGTGGGCTGTGGGGTCGGGGTGGGCGGGTACGCGGTCCAGCATGGCCTGCGCCATGTTTTCCGCCACGACCTGTGCTGGCATAGACGTGCGCGGCTGCAGCTTGTCAGCCTGCGCATGTGCGGCCCGGAACCCGCCGAATCTCTGGCCATATTCCGCGCGTTCCGCGGGTGTTTACGCGGCACCGGTGCTAGCCCCTCACCGGTACCGGAATTGGGGTGGGTTTCGCGCTGATTTTTCTATCGTGGAACACCACGGATTCTCCGTTGGCACCGGCACTTATCCTCAGAAACGGAGAATCCAGCCCTGTGTAAAACGTTTACATAGGGCTGTCTCTCTGAGCGCCACAACACCAATTCATGTAATGAAGCTGCCAATCCGGACTTCCGGTTGTGGCTATGCTGAGGTAGGTTGAACGTTCGGCAGCTCCCGCCAGGAACGGACTTTTGGGCTCTCCAGAGGGGCCCCAACGGCAATTGTTCGACGGCTTCCAGTGTGGGAAGGTGACAGCAAGGTCCCCCCGACATTATATGGATTGGACCAGGAGTGGAGCGGTTAAAAAAGTGATCCTGGGGCAGCGGAAAGTGCGAGGGAGGAAACGATGGCGGCGACACAGCAGCATGGGCGCAGTGGTCGCAGGAGCAGCAGGAGTTTCTTAAACGCTGCTTTGAGGAGCTGAAGACAGAAATGCTGGCGTCAATGAAGGCAGCGATTGGGAAGCTTGTGGAGACCCAGCGGCGATCCGGGAGGTGCGGCAAAACGCCTCAGAGAATGAGGATGAGATCTTGGGCCTGGCGGTGAAGGTAGAGGCGCACGAGGCGCTGCACAAGTGGTGGGCGGAAAAATCCGAGGACCTGGAGAATAGGTTGAGGAGGAAGAATCTTCGGATTCTGGGTCTCCCTGAAGGAGTGGAGGGGCCCGATGCCGGGGCATACATGAGCACGATGCTCAATTCGCTGATGGGTGTGGGAGCTTTGCCGAAGCCCATGGAGCTGGATGGGGCTCATCGGGTCCTGGCAAGGAGACCCAAAGCCAACGAGCCGCCAAGGGCTGTAGTGGTGAGGTTCCACCGCTTTATTGTCAGAGAGTGTGTCCTGAGATGGGCCAAAAAAGAGCGGAGCAGCAGGTGGGAGAACACTGAGATCCAAATTTACCAGGGCTGGAGTGCGGAGGTGGCTAAGAAGAGGGCTGGTTTTAACCGGGCTAAGGCAGTGCTCCATCGAAGGGGGTGAAGTTCGGAATGCTGCAGCCAGCGCGATTGTGGGTCACGTTCCAAGATCGGCACCACTATTTTGAAACGCCTGATGAGACATGGAACTTTAAACAGACTGAAAAGTTGGACTCAAATTGAGGGTTGGTCGTGGGGGGACGTTTACTGTGTTTATTGCGTTTGGGGAATGTTCTCTTGGTTTGAGTGCTGGGTGGGGATGGGTGAATGGATTTGATGTGGGGGCTGTGGGAGAGTGTGGGCATCGGTGTTGGGGGGCAGGGCCCCACAGAGGAAGAGGGGGAGTGGAGGTGCGGGGATGGGGAGTTGGGGTAGGCCGCAAAAAGGAGCTGCGCCAGAGGGGGCGTGGCTGGCTCAGGAAAGCGCGGGCTTTTTCCCGTGTTAGGGAAGGATGGGGGCGGGGCCGGGGGGAGAAGGGCGGTGCTGGAGAGGAGCGTACACTGACTGCCAAGGGGTGGGGGATTCTCACACTGGGGGGTCGATGGAATGGCGGGAGAGGCCGGGGTCAGCAGGAGTCAGCTGACTTACGTGAGTGTCATGGGGAGAGCAAAATGGCTAGATGTGGATCTAACGAGGGGGAGGGGGGTGGAACAGGGTTGCTGCTGCATTGGCCAAATGGGAGCTGGAAGTAGGAGAGGTAGTCGGGGCGGGGGTCCGCCGCCTGGGGGACTGGAGGGTGCGGGAGGCGCGGGCACGTGGCTGGCCTAGAAAATTAGATGGCTAGTCGGCGGGGGGGGGGGGGGGGGGGGGTGAGTAGCCCCCCAATCCGGCTGCTAACTTGGAATGTGAGGGGCCTGTCTGAACGGGCCGGTCAAGAGGGCCCGGGTCTTCGCGCACTTAAAGGGACTGAAGGCAGACGTGGTTATGCTCCAGGAGACACATCTGAAGGTGGCAGATCAGGTTAGGCTGAGAAAGGGATGGTTAGGGCAGGTCTTTCATTCAGGGCTGGATGCGAAGAACAGAAGGGTTGCAATACTGGTGGGGAAGCGGGTGTCGTTTGAGGCAATGAATATTGTAGTGGATAATGGAGATCGATATGAGGTCGACCGGCCCGTTGTGGGCAGCACGGTAGCATTGTGGATAGCACAATTGCTTCACAGCTCCAGGGTCCCAGGTTCGATTCCGGCTTGGGTCACTGTCTGTGCGGAGTCTGCACATCCTCCCCGTGTGTGCGTGGGTTTCCTCCGGGTGCTCCGGTTTCCTCCCACAGTCTAAAGATGTGCAGGTTAGGTGGATTGGCCATGATAAATTGCCCTTAGTGTTCAAAATTGCCCTTGGTGTTGGGTGGGGTTACTGGGTTATGGGGATAGGGTGGAAGTGTGGGCTTGGGTAGTGTAGAAGCCAAGTATTTCAAATACAACTAGTATAGGTAAAAGATAGCTGTTTAAGCATAAATGTTGAGCCCCAGTTTTTTAATACCCACTTATACAGCATAATTCATTTTTACTGAAGTCCATTGTTCTGGCAAATGCATATTTTCAAGAAACAGTGTGACATTAAAAAAAAGCACAGTTGCAAGATAATTTGACACTGTCTTGTGCTAATTGTCAAGGACAGGGACTGGATACACAGCACCATTGTTCACAATGCAGATAACAGCTAGGTCAGAAAAGCTGATGTTGCACATTGAAGATGGACGGCTTGCCATCAAATCAAATGTGTTTGAGTCTAACCCAAACCAATTAGGATTATATTGGGGTGTAATTAGATGACTTAAGACAGATATGAAAGTGTATAACTAAAAAGTTTTTCCCCGCCATTTTGGGGTTTTAGTTTTTAAGTTTTGTCTTTCTGTTAGTTTAGTCAGTTTTTGCCTTTAATTCTAGTCTCCATTTTAGAGATGTCTTTTGGGGGTTGTCAGTTTAACAGTCTGTGTCAGTGATGTTAGTCCACTTTTGACTTTGAGTTTGAGTTTAGCTGAAGATTAGCTTTCTCTCTCTCTTCATGTTTCATTGCCAGACTTTGACCTTTAAAAAGTTACTTTCGAGCTGTCTGCCTAAGCAAAGAAAGATAATGTCTGTAATTCTCTGAAAGCTTCGAATTGTCTACGAATTGCCTTTTAAATGACTTTCAAATTGTAATCAAGCGACTACAAATAAAACAATTCTTTTTGGCACCTGAGGAGTTTATACTGCAAATTTCTGCTGAGTTCCAGTATTCGCAAAGTGCTACTGATAACCGAATAGCAGAGATGATATAAATTCCTTCAACTATACACAGTCGAATAATACAAGGAATCGAACAACTTAACACAGTCTAAAAAATATTACAAATCTTATAACTTGTCGTATTGCGCCAGGACTTGATTCATCAACTAAGTTTCCCCCAAACCTGGCGTAGTTCGACAGGTTAAGATCCCTATAATTTAAAGTTTCCTTTAGGTAGGGTGCTCTTTCCAAGAGCCGGTGTAGACTCGATGGGCCGAATGGCCTCCTTCTGCACTGTAAATTCTATGATTCTATGATTCTATGTGATGGTGAGTGGTAGGTTGCAGTGGGTGCGGGTGGTACTGGTGAACGTATATGCCCCGAATTGGGATGATGCCGGATTTATGAAACGCATGCTGGGTCGGATTCCGGATCTGGAGGTAGGAAGCTTGATAATGGGGGGGCACTTCAACACGGTGCTGGACCCAGCACTGGACCGCTCTAGGTTCAGGACGGGTAAGAGGCCGGCTGCGGCCAAGATGCTCAGGGGGTTTATGGACCAGATGGGGGGAGTGGATCCATGGAGGTTTGTCAGGCCGCTGGCCAGGGTATTTTCCTTCTTTTCCCACGTCCATGGAGCCTACTCCCGGATAGATTTTTTCATTTTGAGTAGGGCGCTAATGCCGAAAGTGGAGGGAACGGAATATTCGGCCATAGCCATCTTGGACCACGCCCCGCATTGGGTAGAGCTGGAGTTGGGGAGGAGAGGGACCAGCGCCCGCTGTGGCGCCTTGGTGTGGGACTATTGGCGGATGAGGAGGTGTGTGGGCGGGTGCGGGGGTGCATTGAAAGATATTTGGAGGCCAACGACAACGGGGAGGTGCAGGTGGGGGTAGTCTGGGAGCCGCTGAAGGCGGTGGTCAGGGGAGAGCTAATCTCCATTAAGGCCCACAGGGAGAAGAGAGAGGGGAGGGAGAGGGAGAGGTTGGTGGGGGAGATTTTAAGGGTGGACAGGAGGTATGCAGAGGCCCCCAAGGAGGGGCTACTCAGGGAGCGGCGGAACCTCCAGACGGAGTTCGACCTGTTGACCACTGGGAAAGCAGAGGCACAGTGGAGGAAAGCGGGGGCGACGTATGAGTATGGGGAGAAGGCGAGTCGGATGCTGGCACACCAGCTTCGTAAGAGGGAGGCAGCGAGGGAGATTGGTGGAGTTAAGGATAGAGGGGGGAATACGGTGCGGAGTGCGGTGAGAATAAATGAGGTATTTAGGGACTTCTATGGGGATCTGTACAGGTCTGAGCCCCCAGCGGGGGAGGAGGGGATGCGACGATTCTTAGATCAGATGAGGTTCCCGAGGGTGGAGGAGGAGGAGGTGGCTGGTTTGGGGGCGCCGATTGGGCTGGAGGAGCTGGTTAAAGGATTGGGGAACATGCAGGCGGGGAAGGCCCCGGGGCTGTATGGGTTCCCGGTTGAATTCTACAGGAAATACGTGGACCTACTGGGCCCGTTGCTAGTGAGGACTTTCAATAAGGCGAGGGAGGGGGGGACCTTGCCCCCGACAATGTCTAGGGCGCTGATTTCTTTGATCCTGAAGCGGGACAAGGATCCACTGCAATGTGGGTCGTATAGACCGATCTCGCTCCTCAATGTTGATGCTAAGTTGCTGGCGAAGGTGCTGGCTACGAGAATTGAGGACTGTGTCCCGGGGGTGATTCATGAGGACCAGACGGGATTTGTGAAGGGTAGGCAGCTAAATACAAATGTGCGGAGGCTCCTCAATGTGATTATGATGCCCTCGGTGGAGGGGGAAGCGGAGGTAGTGGCAGCTATGGACTTGGAGAAGGCCTTTGACCGGGTGGAGTGGGAGTATCTTTGGGAAGTGTTGCGGAGGTTTAGGTTCGGGGAGGGGTTCATCAGTTGGGTCAGGTTGCTATATGGAGCCCGGTGGCGAGTGTGGCTATGAATCGGCGGAGGTCGGAGCACTTTTGGCTGTACTGGGGGACGAGGCAGGGGTGCCCCCTGTCCCCCTTGTTGTCTGCACTGGCAATTGAGCCTCTGGCCATGGCACTGAGTGAGTCCAGGAAATGGAGGGGATTGGTGTGGGGGTGAGAGGAACACCGTGTGTCGTTGTACGCCGATGACCTGTTGTTGTATGTGGCAGATCCAGTGGAGGGGATGGCGGAGGTCATGCGGATCCTAAGGGAGTTTGGGGACTTTTCGGGGTATAAGCTCAACGTAGGGAAGAGTGAGCTCTTTGTGGTGCATTCAGGAGACCAGGGAAGGGGGATAGACGAGCTACCGCTGAAGAGGGCGGAAAGGAGCTTTCGGTACCTAGGGATCCAAGTGGCTGGGAGTTGGGGGGCCCTGCACAAGCTCAATTTGACGCGATTGGTGGAGCAGATGGAGGAGGATTTTAAAAGATGGGATATGCTGCCACTCTCACTAGCGGGTAGGGTGCAGTTGGTCAAAATGACGGTCCTCCCGAGGTTTCTCTTTGTGTTCCAGTGCCTTCCCATTAAGATTCCCAAGGCCTTTTTCAAACGGGTAAGTAGGAGCATCATGGGTTTTTTGTGGGCGAATAAGATCCCAAGGGTGAAGAGAGTGTTTCTGGAGCGTGGCAGGGACAGGGGGGGGCTGGCGCTGCCGAATTTGTGTGGCTATTATTGGGCAGCCAATGTGGCGATGATCCGGAAGTGGGTAATGGAGGGAGAGGGGGCGGCGTGGAAGAGGCTAGAGATGGCGTCCTGTGTGGGCACGAGCCTGAGGGCGCTGTTGATGGCACCACTGCCGCTCTCGCCGACAAGGTGCACCACAAGTCCGGTGGTGGCGGCGATGCTGAAGATCTGGGGGCAGTGGAGACGACACAGGGGCGAGGTGGGAGCCTCGGTTTGGTCCCTGATTCGGGAGAATCATCGGTTCGTCCCGGGAAGGATGGATGGGGGGTTTCGGAACTGGCATCGGGCAGGGATTAGAAGAATGGGGGACCTGTTCATCGATGGGACGTTTGCGAGCCTCGGGGCGCTGGAGGAGAAGTTTAGGCTACCCCCGGGAAACGCTTTCAGGTACATGCAAGTGAGGGCGTTTGTGAGGCGGCAGGTGAGGGAATTCCCACTGCTCCCGGCACAGGGGATTCAGAACAGGGTGATTTTGGGTGTATGGGTTGGAGAAGGCAAAGTTTTGGCGATTTACCAGGAGCTGAAGGAAGAGGAGGAGGCCTCGGTTGAGGAGTTAAAGGGCAAGTGGGAGGAGGAGCTGGGGGAGGAGATAGATGAGGGTCTGTGGGCTGATGCCCTGAGTAGGGTTAATTCTTCCCCCTCTTGCGCCAGGCTCAGCCTAATACAGTTCAAAGTTACTCACAGAGCGCATATGACAGGGGCGAGGTTGAGTAGGTTCTTTTGGAGTGGAGGACAGATATGGGAGGTGCTCGGGAAGCCCGGCAAATCACGTCCATATGTTCTGGTTGTGTCCGGCGCTGGATGGGTTTTGGAGGGGTTCCGCGAGGACTGTGTCCAAGGTGGTGAACGCCCGGGTCAAGCCGAGCTGGGGGTTGGCATTATTTGGGGTATCGGACGAGCCGGGAGTGCAGGAGGCGAAAGAGGCCAGTATTCTGGCCTTTGCGTCCCTGATAGCCCGGCGGAGGATTTTGCTACTATGGAAAGATGCGAAGCCCCCTAGTGTGGAAGCTTGGATCAATGACATGGCAGGGTTCATCAAGCTGGAGAGGATAAAGTTTGCCTTGTGAGGGTCTGTGCAGGGGTTCCTCAGGCGGTGGCAACCGTTCCTAGACTATCTCGCGGAGCGTTAGGAGAAGGTCAGCAGCAGCAGCAGCCCAGGGGCGGGGAGGGGGGGATGGGGGGGGTTCTTTTGGGGGGGGCGTTTGGGTGGGTGGTTGGGGGGGTTTCCCTTTGGTGCTTTAAATGACATATGGGGGATTATTGTATATGGGGGAAATCCAATGTATAATTTTTGTATAATTTTTGATTGTTGTGTTCTTGGGGGGGGTAAAAAATAAAAAATTAAGCTGCCAATCCATTGTCATCCCGGAGTAGTGTCTTTTCTATGTTCCATTCTCTCGGGGATCAGAACCTTGGGGGTTAACAAAAATCCCACTTGCAGTAATCTGCTTACTGGATTTAACATAGTCTCACGCCACGCTACCAAATAACAGCTTTCAATGTGCAGTCCAGAGGTTCACCACATTAACAATAAATACCTTTAGTTACAATTAATTAAAAGCCCGAAGCAGGAAAAATGGCTAAAGCTTGAAGTACATTTGAACTGGTTGTCCTCATTTGCATTCCCGACATGGGGAGCGTAAGGTGGGAAATCCCAAAATGCAGAAGCATGCAGTCACCGTGGGCGGGCAATATTTTTGAGTGACATGATTTGTTCACCTTCATCTTTCAGCAGCCTCTTGATAGGCAGATAAGCCATGAACTAATTGAATGGTCGTGTACAAACGCACCAATTAGGAGTAGTAGTAGGCCTCAAGCCTCTTCCATCATTAATTAAGGTCACGGCTGATCTGATTGCAATACCCGAACAGGCGCCGGAATGTGGCGACTGGGGGTTTTCCACAGTAACTTCATACTTGTGACAATAAAAGGTTATTATTATTATCTCCCGCCTACCCCAATAACCTTGCTTCTCCAGATTCTATCCAGCTCTGCCTTAAAAATATTCAAAGGCTCTGCCTCCAGTGCCTTTGAGAAAGAGAGTTCCAGAGACTCAATGTGCTCAGAGAGAGAAAAAATTCCCTTCATTTCTGTCTTAAATGGTAACCACCATTACACGTATTTCTAGATTCTTCCACAAGAGGAAACGTCCTCTCCACATCCACCCTGTCAAAGGCTCCTCGGGATCTTGAAAGATTCGACCAATCGCCTCTTATTCCTCTAAACTCCCAGCAGATACAAGCCTCACCTGTCCAACCTTTCCTCAAGGAAGCTCAAGGGTCAACTGGCTTACACTTTTTCCTTTGAACCCCTACAGTGCAGAAGGAGGCCATTCAGCCCATCGGGTCTGCACCGACCCTCCGAAAGAGCACCCTACCCCAACTCACTCCCCACCCTATTCCTGCAACTCGGTAACCCCACCTCACCTGCATATATTTGGGTACTAAGGGGCAATATGGCATGGTCAATCCACCCAACCTGCACACCTGTGGGAGGAAACCCACACAGACACCGAAGGCCGGAATCGAACCCGGATCCATGGTGCTGTGAAGCAGCAGTGCTAACCACTGTGCCGCCGTGCTGCCCCTATGTTCCTGGCACCGCCAACCTGGTTACCTTTGATCATTTCAAACAGGCGCCAATGGAGTGCCGCTATTAAACTGTAACATTTCCACTGGCTGGGTCGCAGTCACTTTTTACTGTTTAGTAATCTCTGTGCAGAGGTCTCAACGTCAAATAGTTTTGTTGCCCTCATGGGACTTCCTCATACGACAGCTTAATTAGGCTAAATTCAGCGTGTGGAATTTAATCCCCTCCGCAGTGACGTGCTTGGTGGCGGAGGACATTCAAGCAGGCCAGAGGCTCGCTGGTGACGAGCCTTCCTGTTTCCACCCCAATTAAGTCCACGGTAGGACGGCCTGTGGATGGCCTCCCTCCTGCATGGCAACTAACGGGCCTTATCCCAATGCTGATGGTCTGCAGGGAACACAACATAAAATTGCTGGATAGACTCAGCAGGTCTGGCAACAGCATCTGTGGAGAGAGAAACAGAGTTAACGTTTCGAGTCCGTGTGACTCTTCTTCAGGGCTGGATAGGGGTAGAACATAGAACATAGAAAATACAGCACAGAACAGGCCCTTCGGCCCACGATGTTGTGCCGAACCTTTGTCCTAGATTAATCATAGATTATCATTGAATTTACAGTGCAGAAGGAGGCCATTCGGCCCTTTGAGTCTGCACCGGCTCCTGGAAAGAGCACCCTACCCAAACTCAACACCTCCACCCAACACCAAGGGCAATTTGGACATTAAGGGCAATTTATCATTGGCCAATTCACCTAACCCGCACATCTTTGGACTGTGGGAGGAAACCGGAGCACCCGGAGGAAACCCACGCAGACACGGGGAGGACGTGCAGACTCCGCACAGACAGTGACCCAAGCCGGAATCGAACCTGGGACCCTGGAGCTGTGAAGCAATTGTGCTATCCACAATGCTACCGTGCTGCCCTTAAGAACAAATAAATCTACACTATATCATTTTACCGTAATCCATGTACCTATCCAATAGCTGCTTGAAGGTCCCTAATGTTTCCGACTCAACTACTTCCACAGGCAGTGCATTCCATGCCCCCACTACTCTCTGGGTAAAGAACCTACCTCTGATATCCCTCCTATATCTTCCACCTTTCACCTTAAATTTATGTCCCCTTGTAATGGTTTGTTCCACCCGGGGAAAAAGTCTCTGACTGTCTACTCTATCTATTCCCCTGATCATCTTATAAACCTCTATCAAGTCGCACCTCATCCTTCTCCGTTCTAATGAGAAAAGGCCGAGCACCCTCAACCTTTCCTCGTAAGACCTACTCTCCATTCCAGGCAACATCCTGGTAAATCTTCTTTGCACCTTTTCCAAAGCTTCCACATCCTTCCTAAAATGAGGCGACCAGAACTGTACACAGTACTCCAAATGTGGCCTTACCAAAGTTTTGTACAGCTGCATCATCACCTCACGGCTCTTAAATTCAATCCCTCTGTTAATGGACGCGAGCACACCATAGGCCTTCTTCACAACTCTATCCACTTGAGTGGCAACTTTCAAAGATGTATGAACATAGACCCAAGATCTCTCTGCTCCTCCACATTGCCAAGAACTCTACCGTTAACCCTGTATTCCGCATTCATATTTGTCCTTCCAAAATGGACAACCTCACACTTTTCAGGGTTAAACTCCATCTGCCACTTCTCAGCCCAGCTCTGCATCCTATCTATGTCTCTTTGCAGCCGACAACAGCCCTCCTTACTATCCACAACTCCACCAATCTTCGTATCGTCTGCAAATTTACCGACCCACCCTTCAACTCCCTCATCCAAGTCATTAATGAAAATCACAAACAGCAGAGGACCCAGAACTGATCCCTGCGGTACGCCACTGGTAACTGGGATCCAGGCTGAATATTTGCCATCCACCACCACTCTCTGACTTCTATCGGTTAGCCAGTTCATTATCCAACTGGCCAAATTTCCCACTATCCCATGCCTCCTTACTTTCTGCATAAGCCTACCATGGGGAACTTTATCAAATGCCTTACTAAAATCCATGTACACTACATCCACTGCTTTACCTTCATCCACATGCTTGGTCACCTCCTCAAAGAATTCAATAAGACTTGTAAGGCAAGACCTACCCCTCACAAATCCGTGCTGACTATCCCTAATCAAGCAGTGTCTTTCCAGATGCTCAGAAATCCTATCCTTCAGTACCCTTTCCATTACTTTGCCTACCACCGAAGTAAGACTAACTGGCCTATAATTCCCAGGGTTATCCCTAGTTCCTTTTTTGAACAGGGGCACGACATTCGCCACTCTCCAATCCCTGGTACCACCCCTGTTGACAGTGAGGACGAAAAGATCATTGCCAATGGCTCTGCAATTTCATCTCTTGCTTCCCATAGAATTCTTGGATATATCCCGTCAGGCCCGGGGGACTTGTCTATCCTCAAGTTTTTCAAAATGCCCAACACATCTTCCTTCCTAACAAGTATTTCCTCGAGCTTACCAGTCTGTTTCACACGGTCCTCTCCAACAATATCACCCCTCTCATTTGTAAATACAGAAGAAAAGTACTCGTTCAAGACCTCTCCTATCTCTTCAGACTCAATACACAATCTCCCGCTACTGTCCTTGATCGGACCTACCCTCGCTCTAGTCATTCTCATATTTCTCACATATGTGTAAAAGGCCTTGGGGTTTTCCTTGATCCTACCCGCCAAAGATTGTTCATGCCCTCTCTTAGCTCTCCTAATCCCTTTCTTCAGTTCCCTCCTGGCTATCTTGTATCCCTCCAATGCCCTGTCTGAACCTTGTTTCCTCAGCCTTACATAAGTCACCATTTTCCTCTTAACAAGACATTCAACCTCTCTTGTCAACCATGGTTCCCTCACTCGACCATCTCTTCCCTGCCTGACAGGGACATACATAGCAAGGACACGTAGCACCTGTTCCTTGAACAAGTTCCACATTTCACTTGTGTCCTTCCCTGCCAGCCTATGTTCCCAACTTATGCACTTCAATTCTTGTCTGACAACATCGTATTTACCCTTCCCCCAATTGTAAACCTTGCCCTGTTGCACGTACCTATCCCTCTCCATTACTAAAGTGAAAGTCACAGAATTGTGGTCACTATCTCCAAAATGCTCCCCCACTAACAAATCTATCACTTGCCCTGGTTCATTACCAAGTACTAAATCCAATATTGCCCCTCCTCTGGTCGGACAATCTACATACTGTGTTAGAAAAGCTTCCTGGACACACTGCACAAACACCACCCCATTCAAACTATTTGATCTAAAGAGTTTCCACTCACTATTTGGGAAGTTAAAGTCGCCCATGACTACTACCCTATGACTTCTGCACCTTACCAAAATCTGTTTCCCAATCTGTTCCTCCACATCTCTGCTACTATTGGGGGGCCTATAGAAAACTCCTAACAAGATGACTGCTCCTTTCCTATTTCTGACTTCAACCCATACTACCTCAATAGGGTGATACTCCTCGAACTGCCTTTCTGCAGCTGTTATACTATCTCTAATTAATAATGCCACCCCCCACCTCATTTACCACCCTCCATAATCTTATTGAAACATCTATAACCAGGGACCTCCAACAACCATTTCTGCCCCTCTTCTATCCAAGTTTCCGTGATGGCCACCACATCGTAGTCCCAAGTACCGATCCATGCCTTAAGTTCACCCACCTTATTCCTGATGCTTCTTGCGTTGAAGTATACACACTTCAACCCATCTCCGTGCCTGCAAGTACTCTCCTTTGTCAGTGTTCCCTTCCCCACTGCCTCATTACACGCTTTGGCGTCCTGAATATCGGCTACCTTAGTTGCTGGACTACAAATCCGGTTCCCATTCCCCTGCCAAATTAGTTTAAACCCTCCCGAAGAGTACTGGAAAACCTCCCTCCCAGGATATTGGTGCCCCTCTGGTTCAGATGCAACCCGTCCTGCTTGTACAGGTCCCACCTCCCCCAGAATGCGCTCCAATTATCCAAATGCCTGAAGCCCTCCCTCCTACACCATTCCTGCAGCCACGTGTTCAAGTGCACTCTCTCCCAAATCCTAGCCTCGCTATCACGTGGCACCGGCAACAAACCAGAGATGACAACTCTGTCTGTCCTGGCTTTTAACTTCCAGCCTAACTCCCTAAACTTGTTTATTACCTCCACACCCCTTTTCCTACCTATGTCGTTGGTACCAATGTGCACCACGACTTCTGGCTGCTCCCCCTCCCCCTTAAGGATCCTGAAGACACGATCCGAGACATCCCTGGCCCTGGCACCCGGGAGGCAACATACCTTCCGGGAGTCTCGCTCGCGACCACAGAATCTCCTATCTATTCCCCTAACCATTGAATCGCCTACAACTATTGCTTTTCTATTCTCCCCCCTTCCCTTCTGAGCCCCAGAGCCAGACTCAGTGCCAGAGACCTGGCCGCTAGGGCCTTCCCCCGGTAGGTCATCCCCCCCAACAGCATCCAAAACGGTATACTTGTTTTGAAGGGGAACGGCCACGAGGGATCCCTGCACTGTCTGCCTGTTTGTTTTTTTCCCCGACTGTCACCCAGCTATTCTTGTCCTGTACGTTGGGTGTGGTTACCTCCCTGTAACTCTTCTCAATCACCCCCTCTGCCTCCCGGATGATCCGAAGTTCATCCAGCTTCAGCTTCAGTTCCCTAACACGGTCTTTGAGGAGCTGAAGTTGGGTGCACTTCCCGCAGGTATAGTCAGTGGGGACACCGGTGGTATCCCTCACCACCCACATCCTACAGGAGGAGCATGTAACTGGCCTAGCCTCCATCCCCTCTTACCTTACAGAATATAGCTGCCGTGTGGACTAACTAGATCTCCGCCCTCCGACTCTGCTCCCAGTCAGCTACACTTTCTGTAAACTCCTGGCTCTCTTCGCACTCTTTGCGGAAATCTCGGAAACAAAATGAAAGGAGCACCTTACTCCCTCCTCACCTAACTCCCTCGGTCACCAAACTCTCACTATCGCACTCAAATGCACCAAATTCAGCAATCAGTGCAAAACCCAGAAATATGATGGATTACACGGTTGGAGAGGGGTGCGGAGATGGTGGAACTGAATAGGAGTTAGGTTGGAGCTCAGGAGAGATTGACAATGACGTCATGGACACAAAACAGAGGGAGTGTTAATGGTATTGTTAAAGACTAAAGAAGGTGCTGATAGAGGTATAAAGGTAAGGGGAGGGATTCTGCCGTAATCGGCGGGGCCGGCAACTCCGGCGGGAAGGAGTGGCGTGAACCACTCCGGCGTCGGGCCGTCCCAAAGGTGCAGAATCCTCCGCACCTTCAGAGGCTAGGCCGGCCCCGGAGTGATTTGCGCCCCGCCGGCCGGTGGGAAAGGGGCTTGGCGCCACGCCAACCGGTGCCGAAGGGCCTCCTCCGGCCGGCGCGAGTTGGCGCATGCGCGGGAGCGCCAGCGTGTGCTGGCGTCATCCCAGCACATGCGCAGAGGGCTTTGTTTCTGACAATGGCGGACCGCTACAGCCGCCGGTGCAGAATAGAGTGCCCCCACGGCACAGGCACGCCCGCGGATCAGTGGGCCCCGATCGCGGGCCAGGCCACCGTGGGGGGCACCTCCCGGGGCCAGATCCCCCCTCACCCCCCCGAGGACCCCCGCGCTGCCAGGTTCCGCCGGTAAGGACCTACTCTAATTAACGCCGGCGGGACCGGCAAAAAAAGGGCGACCACTCGGCCCATCGCGGGCCGGAGAAACGCCGGGGGGGGGGGGCGCTGCCAACGGCAGCCACCCGACGCGGCGCGATTCCCGCCCCCGCCAAATCCCCGGCGCCAGAGAATTCGGCAGCTGGCGGGGGCGGGATTCACGCCGCCCCCCCGGCGATTCTCCGACCCGGCGGGGGGCTCGGAGAATCCCGCCCAAGGTAACAAAATATATTAATGACCGAACAAGGATCAGCACTTTGTAAAAGTAAAACGAGTTACAGATGGCCCTGTGGGGAAGGGGGGTTTGGGAAAAAGATCAAGTGGGGGGGAGAATTGATGGGCTGAAGTTGTTGAACTCAATGCTGAGTCCGGAAGGCCGTAACGTGCCTAATTGGAAGATGAGGTGTTGTTCTTCCACTTTGTGTGGGGCTTCGCTGGAACATTGCAGCAGGCCAAGGGCGGACGTGTGGGAATGAGAGCAAGATGGCGAGTTGAAGTGGCAAGCAAGCAGAAGGTTGGGGTCATGCTTGTAGGTTGAGAAAGATGGAGGAAATACTCAGTGCTGATTGGTCTCGGGAACAGGGAGATCTGCTGAGAGCCATACCCTGCCCCTGAATCTCAACCCCCTACTCCATGATCCCACCCTGCAACGGCCCCTTACCACCATCAGCCAAGTGTGGTCTGGGACCCACCAGAAATCCTAGGCATCGGGTCAGTCCCCTACCAACAGCGGCCAATGCCTTACTGGTGGTGCAGCCGTTCAATAGAACTATTGGTTTCTGATTCACCAGCAGCTCCCGGGGGGTAGGGCCCCAGCCTCCAGATTCTTAATCCATAGGAAGACCTGCCAATCTCCAGTCAAGTGCCTGAGTGGTGGGCCTTCCAAAAAGAGGCAATGCAGGGCTCTTGCCAGGTCAACTAGCCATCAGGCTTAGACCCCCATCACCTCCATTACACCATTACATACACCCAGTGTGCCTGCTGTTTAAGGTTTATGCTGCAATGCCCAACAGTAAGAGCAGTGACACTAGAACCATCAATCCCATTACCTACGGGCTCTTCATTGACCGACAGTGGTTCAGTGGTAGCACACTATCCTCTAAACTAACCGGTTATGGGTTTAGGCCTTGTGGTGATATACATCACTGTAAGTACACAAAGGGTTAATGTACATACACTACGCCTAGCTAGACACTAGAGGGAACACCAGAGACATGACACACAGACAGTCAACCAATAGGTCAGTAAGATAGGACACGACCGATGGGCATTCACGATACACACAGAGGTGACACTACCACAGGAGGGCATTACACCAACCCATATAAAAGGACACATCACACATGCTCAGTCTCTTTCCAGTGGAGACACTCAGTGAGTACAGACACAGGGTTGATTGAACATCACTCCCACCACGTGGATTGTAGCAGACTGGTTCGTCAGTCTGAGCAGCTATAGCAGGATTAACAGTAGCATTGAATCCAAGTAGGAGAATTGTTAACAGTAATAAATGTGTTAAAGCTATCTCCAAGTCTGAGCCTTCCTTTGTCAGAGTGCACATCAAGGAAGCAGCTTATCTACGTCAAGAGCAGAACAAAACAGGCCTCACTCCAGAGTCTCAAAGACAAATTCTAAGGTAACACTCCAGTGCAGTATTGAGGGTGTGCGACACTGTCTCATGGCTAAGATGTTGAACGGAGGCCCTGCCTGCCTGTGCAGGTGAATATAGAAGATTCAGAGGCAGTTTTTGAAGAAGCTCCGAAGGGTCCTCCCAGTCCTGGTGGATCTTGCTCTTTTGACCGACATCGCTGATATATATTGGCAGAATTCTCCAGCCCTGCAATGGCGGTGGTGGGGCTGGAAGATGCAGCAAGTTTTTCAGAAGTCCATTGGCTTCGGCAGGATAGGACAATCCCACCAATGGGAAGAGCCGTAAACTTCTGCCCATTAGCTGTTCATTATCATCTTAAGGATTGCGAAATCTTGACATGGCACATTGGCTGCCATGTATCCTGCACGTAAATAAATACTTGCACTTATGTCAGCCTTTCACGGTCTCCAGTCCTCCCAAAGGGCTTTACAGCCAAAGAGCTATTTTTGAAAGCATAGTTACTGTTGTAATAGACAACATTTCTGATGGAACCCATTGGCTATAAAGATCTTGCCGGGATTCTCCCTTTGGGGGACTAAGTCCCCACGCTTGCCGGAAAACGGGCGAGAATCACTCCGGACCTTTTCCTTGAATGTCCAGGGAGATTCCCCGTTCTGCAGGGGGCTAGCAGGCCACCGGCGTGCGTCCCACAGCTCTGGTTGCCAGCGGGGCCCTGCTGGACAGACCGCGTGGCCGTGCATGCGTACGGCGACCGCATGCGGGTCCGCGCATGCGTGCGGTTCCCCACCTCGGCACGGGCATCGGCGACATGGCCGAGCCACACAGCGGGCCTGCGCGGAGGAAGATAGGCCGCTCCCGGATCGCAGTGGCCCGCTGATCGGTGGCCCCCAATCGCTGGCCTGCCCGTCGTCGAGACTCCCCCAGGTGTCCAATCCCCACGCCCCCCCCCACCATAACGCCCACATCAGCCGCGACTCCGAGTTCCCGCCGGGTGAAACCACATTAGAACCACGCCGGCGGGACTCGGCGTGCACTCGGCCCGTCGAGCGGGAGAATCGCCAGGGGTGGCCTTTTCCAATGGCCCCCGACTGGCGGCGCGTCGATCGCGCACATACGAATGGCGGCGATTCGCCGGTCACTGGAGAATCGTGTGCCGGCGTGGGGGCCTAATTTGGGTAATACTCCGCCCCCGCGCCAAGCGCGATTTCGGCGCGGAGGGTCGGAGAATCCCACCCCTTTTGTCTGAAAGAAAGTGATGGTAGTGAACCTTTGTGGATGACCATGAGAGTCTAGGTAAATAGTTAAGCTTAAGTGTTACTGAACAACAGTTCCGTGATTGGACAACACTTGCTAAACAATCCTGATTGTGCCAAAAATTACAGTGAAAACCAATTTATGATTATGTTAGTCTGAAAAATTATTACAATGGACACGCGCATCAATTATATGAAAGTCAATATGCTAAAACAAACTGACCCTTGTATCTCAAAAATCTGAAATATTAAATCCTGGATTTGGATCACTTTGATATGTAAAGTTAGTTAAGCCAGCAATACAACTTTGTCACATAACATGCACCTCTGTCTGGTCACCCACATGATTCATTCGCTGCATATAATTTATTCATATCCACACACACTCTCTGGCAACTGGGATATATTTTCTTGGCGCAATCAGTAATCGGTGGTTGCAGAAGCTGATGACACTTTATAATAAACACTGAGGGGCAGATAATGCAGACCTCGGACGGGATTCTCCGCCCCCCCGCCAGGTCGGAGAATCGGCGGGGGGGGGGGGCGTGAATCCTGCCCCCGCCGGTTGCCGAATTCTCCGGCACCGGGATTTTGCCGGTGGCGGGAATCGCGATGGAAGCGCCCCCCCCCCCGGCGATTCTCCGGCCCGCGATGGGCCGAGTGGCCGCCCGTTTTAGGCCGGTCCCGCCGGCGTAAATTACAACAGGTACTTACCGGCGGGACCTGGCTACGCTGGCGGGCTCTGGGGTCCTCGGGGGGGTGCGGGGGGATCTGGCCCCGGGAGGTGCCCGCGCAGTGGCCTGGCCCGCGATCGGGGCCCACCGATCCGCGGGCGGGCCTGTGCCGTGGGGGCATTCTAATCCTCTGCGTCGGCTGCTGTGGACCTCTGCCATGGCCGACGCAGAGATGAACCCCCCCCTGCGCATGCGCTGGGATGACGGCAGCACACGCTGGCACTCCCGCGCATGCGGCAACTCGCGACGGCTGGCGGAGGCCCTTGGGCGCCGGTTGGCGTGGCGGCAAGCCCCTTACATGCCGGCCGGCGCGGCGCAAACCTCTCCGGCGCCAGCCTAGCCCCTGAAGGTGCGGAGGATTCCGCACCTTCGGGGCGGCCCAACGAGGGGTTAACGCCACTCCTTCCCGCCGGAGTTGCCTGCCTCGCCGATTCCTGCAGAATCCCGCCCCTCAGGTTCGTTCGCTGAGCGATTATCATTCAGATTCTCTGTGTCGCTGAGGTATCGAGGTCTACAACACAGAAAAGGCCCTTCGGCCAATCACGTCTGCGCCGGTCAAAAACAGCCACTAACCATTCTAATCCGACTTTCCAGCACTTGGTCCAGACCCTTGTATGCCTTGGCATCGCAAGTGCACATCTAAATGCTTCTTAAATGTTCTGAGGGTCTCTGCCTCCACCACCCTTTCAGGCAGCGAGTCCCACACTCCCACCAGCCTCTTGGAGAATAAGCGTTTCCTCACATCCCCCACTAAACCTCCCGCCCCTTACCTTAAATCTGTGGCTGCCGGTCATTGATCCTCCACCAAGGGGAATAGTTTATTCCTGTCTACTCTATCTGAGCCCCCCATAATTTTAAACAATTCAATCCTGTACACCGCCCCCCCTCATCAGTCTCCTCTGCTGCAAGGAAAACAACCCCAGTCTATCCAATCTCTCCTCATAACTAAAACTCTTGCACCTGGCCTTGACAGAAGTGATGTCATGCAGGCTTAGTTCACTTACAAAATTGAAGTCTGGCTTGATCTTAAAATTCTCACCCTTATTTTCGGACATCTCCAAGCCTTCGCGCCTGTCTATCTTCAGGATCTCCTCCAGGCTCATAACCACCCTGAGGACACCGTACACCACCATTTCTCGCGAATGAAGCGCTTTGCAATGTTGCCAGATTAAAGCCTATGGTCGGGATTTTCCGGTCCTGGCAGCACCGCGTGCGGGAGAGAAAATCTGGAGAGAGGCCAAAAGCCGGTGACAATGGTGGGGCCGGATAATCTCGCCGTGTCGACATTTTGTAGTTGCTGTTGCAGCTTTCTTTCCAGGTCGCACGCCAAGGAAATAAGTCAGCAAGGGTGACTGCTGACTATCCATTGTGTGTGGGACACTTTCCCAGTACGAGGAGGTGGTCCAGGCACAAGGCACAGGTCAGGTGCACAGGGGTATGAGGGACTGAGGGCAAGAGTGCCAAGAGTGCAAAGGGATAAAAGAAAGATGTGTCTTGTTCCGATTCAACAATGGTTTCCGCCTCGGCCTCCACCGGCTGCTGTGCGACTGAGTTATTTTGCTATACTACTTGTGGTAAACCACTGTGTTCTTATATTAAGGGTTGTACGGTAGAACCTGCACTACAGGTTCACCTGGGCCCCTGCATGCTAGCTCCGCCCAGGAGCCGGGTTATAAATATGCGTGGCCTCCAGCTCGCAGCCATTTCGTCAGCTGCTGTGGGAGGCCACACATCTGGGGCGAAATTCTCCCCCAACGGCGCGATGTCCGCCGACTGGCGCCAAAGACGGCGCCAATCAGACGGGCATCGCGCCGGCCCAAAGGTGCGGAATGCTCCGCATCTTTGGCGGCCTAGCCCCAACATTGAGGGGCTAGGCCGACGCCGGAGGGATTTCCGCCCCGCCAGCTGGCGGAAATGGCGTTTGTTGCCCCGCCAGCTGGCGCGGAAATGCGGCGCATGCGCGGGAGCGTCAGCGGCCGCTGTCAGTTTCCCGGCGCATGCGCGGGAGCGTCAGCGGCCGCTGTCAGTTTCCCGCGCATGCGCAGTGGGGAGAGTCTCTTCCGCCTCCGCCATGGTGGAGGCCATGGCGGAGGCGGAAGGGAAAGAGTGCCCCCACGGCACAGGCCCGCCCGCGGATCGGTGGGCCCCGATCGCGGGCCAGGCCACCGTGGGGGCACCCCCCGGGGTCAGATCGCCCCGCGCCCCCCCCAAGACCCCGGAGCCCGCCCACGCCGCCTGGTCCCGCCGGTAAATACCAGCTTTGATTTACGCCGGCGGGACAGGCAATTTCTGAGCGGGGCTTCGGCCCATCCGGGCCGGAGAATCCAGCAGGGGGTCCCGCCAACCGGCGCGGCCCGATTCCCGCCCCCGCCCAATCTCCGGTACCGGAGACTTCGGCGGAGGCGGGATTCACGGCGGCCAACAGCCATTCTCCGACCCGGCGGGGGGTCGGAGAATGACGCCCCAGATACGAATAAAGCCTCAGTTTGGATTCAACTTCGTCTCCAGTCAATTGATCGTGCCTCAATTTATTAGTATCTGATTCAGAAGATGGACCTCCGGATTAAACCAGATCGCCTGCAGCTGGATCCACACTCAAGCGATGCCAGAAAGGACTTTGAGCACTGGCTAGCTTGTTTTGAAGCGTATATCAACGCGGCGCCGACCCCTGTTCCAGAGGCTCAGAAGATTCAAATTTTGTACTCGAGATTCAGCTCTAAAGTCTTCCCGCTGATCCAGGATGCGCCCAATTACGCTGATGCCGTGACTCGACTCAAAGAAAATTATGAGCAGAAGACAAACACGCTCTTCACCAGACACGCGCTCACAACGCGTACTCAACTACCTGGTGAGTCAATCAAGGACTTCTGGAGGGCCCTGATCCCACTAGTGCGGGACTGTGACTGCCAGGACGTTACAGCTAAGGAGCACTCAGATCTCCTTATGCGGGACGCTTTTGTAACTGGGATTGGGTCCGATGTTATCAGGCAGTGGCTCCTAGAAGGGGCCATGCGCGACCTCGCAGAGATTAAAACACTAGCGCTCTCCATGACGGTCGCCCTGCGTAATGTCCAGTCCTACGCCCCCAACCGCGCGGCCCACTCCTCCTACGCTTCATGGGTCCCACAGGCAGCCGCCCCAGCGGGGGCGCTACCCACCCAATACGCCTGCGCTACGCGCCAGCCAGTGATCTCCGGGGGGCCCCGATGCTATTTTTGCGGCCAGCAAAGACACCCCCGCCAACGCTGCCCGGCCCGCGCTGCCCTTTGTAAGGCTCGCAGGAAGAAGGGTCACTACGCAGCGGTGTGCCAGGCCCGCTCAGTGGCTGCGGTCGCCCCCACCTCCCCGGTCACGGACAATGGGCGCCGCTATCCTCCTCTCCTCACCAGGCCATGTGCGAGTAATGGGCGCCGCCATCTTCTCCCCCGCACAACACGTGCGTTTCATGGGTGCCGCCAACTTGCTCCACCTCCGCAATGTGCGTTCCATGGGCGCCACCATCTTGTCCACCCCGCAGCACATGGAGACCAACGGCATTTCAGGACCCCAACTCAACGGCCGCCTCACTACCCGACGATCAACCACGGCTCGCATCCATGCCAATCGACCAGTACGCTGACCAACGCATCCACCAGCGTGAAGGTCAACGGCCATGTGACCTCCTGCCTACTGGACTCCGGGAGCACCGAGAGCTTTGTACACCCGAATACGGTAAGGCGCTGCTCCCTTAAGGTATACCCTACCAATCAAAGTATCTCCCTGGCCTCCGGATCCCATCGCGTAGCGATCCGGGGGTACTGCATGGTCATGCTCACAGCCCAAGGCGTAGAGTTGCACGGTCTTCGCCTCTACATCCTCCCTTACTTCTGCGCTGCACTTATCCTCGCCCTGGGTTTTCAGTGTAACCTCCAGAGCCTGATCCTTAAATTCGGCGGACCCTTACCACCCCTCACTGTGTGCGGCCTCGTGACCCTAAAGGTCGATCCTCTTTCCCTCTTTGCCAATCTAACTCCAGATTGCAAACCCGTCGCCACCAGGAGCAGACGGTACAGCACCCAGGATAAGGCCTTCATCAGGTCCGAGGTCCAGCGGTTGCTTCGGGAGGGAGTCATCGAGGCCAGCAACGGCCCCTGGAGAGCTCAAGTGGTGATGGTTAAGTCTGGGGAGAAAAACTGAATGGTCGTGGACTACAGCTAGACCATCAACAGGTACACGCAGCTCGACGCCTACCCCCTCCCACGCATATCTGACATGGTTAACCAGATTGCACAGTACCGGGTCTTCTCAACGGTGGACCTGAAATCCGCTTACCACCAGCTCCTCATCCGTAAATCAGACCGGCCATACACCGCCTTCGAGGCAAACGGCCGGCTATATCACTTCCTCAGGGTCCCCTTCGGCGTCACCAATGGGATTTCGGTCTTCCAAAGTGAGATGGACCGAATGGTCGACCGGTACGGCTTGTGGGCCACGTTTCCGTATCTAGACAATGTGACCACCTGCGGCCATGATCAGCAGGACCACGACGCCAACCTCGCTAAATTTCTCCGCACCGCCACTCTCCTCAACCTAACGTATAAGAAGGAGAAGTGTGTGTTCCGTACAAACCGCTTAGCCATCCTCGGCTATGTAGTCCAGAACGGAGTTCTGGGGCCCGAACCCGACCGCATGCGCCCCCTCATGGTGCTCCCCTCCCCCACTGCCCCAAGGCCCTCAAACGCTGCCTGGGGTTCTTCTCATAGTGCGCACAGTGGGTCCCAAACTATGTGGACAAGGCCCGCCCACTCATACAGTGCACTCATTTCCCCCTGACGGCCGAGGCCCAACAGGCTTTCGCCCGGATCAGAGCTGATATTGCCAAAGCTGGAATGCACGCTGTAGACGAAACACTTCCTTTCCAAGTAGAAAGCGACACGTCGGACGTCGCCCTTGCCATCACCCTCAACCAGGCAGGAAGGCCTGTGGCATTCTTTTCCCGCACCCTCCATGCCTCCGAAATTCGGCACTCATCCGTCGAAAAGGAGGCCCAGACTATCGTTGAGGCTGTGCGACATTCGAGGCATTAACTGGCCGGCAGGAGATTCACGCTCCTCACTGACCAACGGTCGGTAGCCTTCATGTTCAACGACACACAGCGGGGCAAGATCAAAAATGATAAAATCTTGCGGTGGAGAATCGAGCTCTCCACCGATAATTACGAGATTAAGTATCGCCCTGGCAAACTCAACGAGCCCCCAGACGCCCTATCCCGAGGTACATGTGCCAGCGCACAAGTAGACTGACTCCGGGCCCTGCACGACAGCCTTTGTCACCCAGGGGTCACTCGGTTGTACCACTTCATTAAGGCACAAAATTTGCTCTACTCCGTCGAGGAAGTAAGGACGATCACCAAGGACTGCCAGGTCTGTGCGGAGTGCAAACCGCACTTCTACCGGCCGGACCGCGCGCACCTGGTGAAGACCTCCCACCCCTTTGAACGCCTCAGTGTGGATTACAAAGGCCCCCTCCCCTCGTCCGATCGACACACATATTTCCTCAGTGTGATCGATGAATACTCCCGGTTTCCCTTCGCCATCCCATGTCCCGACATGACATCTGCCATCGTCATTAAAGCCCTTAATTCTTTTTTCACTCTGTTCGGCTTCCCCGCCTACATCCACAGTGACAGGGGATCCTCATTCATGAGTGATGAGCTACGCCAGTTCCTGCTCAGCAGGGGTATCGCCTCCAGTAGAACGATAAGCTACAACCCCCGGGGAAACGGAGAGGTAGAAAGGGAGAATGGGACGGTATGGAGGGCCATCCAGCTGGCCCTGCGGTCCAGAAATCTCCCGGCCTCCCGCTGGCAAGAGGTCCTCCCTGACGCACTACATTCCATTCGCTCATTATTTTGCACTGCTACTAACAGTACACTGCATGAACGTCTTTTTGCCTTCCCCAGGAAGTCCACATCCGGGGTATCGCTCCCAACTTGGCTCACAGCTCCGGGAACCGTGCTTCTCCGTAAACATGTGCGGCTCCACAAGGCGGATCCGTTGGTGGAAAGTGTGCACCTGCTCCACGCAAACCCACAGTACGCCTACGTGGCGTTCCCCGACGGCCGCCAGGATACCGTCTCCCTCAGGGACCAGGCACCAGCAGGTTACACCCCCACACCACCCCCCTCGCCCCCGGTGCCACCCTCCCCTCCCCCGCCACCCCATCACCCCCTCTCGGACTGTCCATCCTCCCCCTGCCCACCCCTGTTGATGAAGAGGATTTTGGCACGCTCCCGGAGTCAACTTCGACCACGGCAGCACCAACATCGCCGGCTCCACTTCGTCGATCACAGAGGACGATCAAGGCGCCGGACCGGCTGAACCTCTGACCGGCCCGCCGGATGACCAGAGGCATTTTTTTACTGATCTGTAAATATTAAAGATCGCGAATTGTATATAGTTATCCACCACCCCCGCCAGACTCAATGTTAACAGGGGGTGAATGTGGTAAACCACTGTGCTCTGATATTAAGGGTTGTACGGTAGAACCTGCACTACAGGTTCACCTGGGCCCCTGCATGCTAGCCGGACCCAGGAGCCGGGTTATAAATATGCGTGGCCTCCAGCTCGCAGCCATTTTGTCAGCTGCTGTGGGAGGCCACACATCTGATACTAATAAAGCCTCAGTTTGGATTCAACTTCATCTCCAGTCAAATTGATCGTGCCTCACTTCTCCAGTGGGCATCTCAGTTCAATCAAAATCAAAGGCTTGATGAGTCTTGTGCACTGCCCCCAGCCCAGTCTCACACCCACACTGAGCAGCTCGGCCTTTGCAGCAGGAATTGGCAGCGCTTTGGCGCATGAGCCCGCCGCAATGATATTACTGGCCTTGGCGTTTGGAAATATATCTGTCCTTTAGCACAAAGTGGAGATTAACATTTTGAAATGAAGAAATTGCAATTTAAATGGTAATAAGGTAGGGAATTAAAATATTGGCCCTTGTTTGTGTGACTAACGTAGCAGTAATGTGACAAAAGTGATTATTCAGTTCGTATGTAATAACATTTCACCCTGTCATTAAAACATAAAATAATTCATAAATATCTCCATTCATGAAGGTTATCCTGACTCACTTGTGACTTATCTGCTCAGGCTTCCGAGAGAATGCCTACTTATTATGTATGACTTCTGGCCGTGCCTGCCCTGTATACTAATTGCAAGTATGCACATTATTAGAACTTCCAAGCCGACGCAGGAATGTAATTAAATATAAGTGCAAACTTGCATTTGCATAGTGCCTTCTCCTTAATAAAACATCCCAAAAATGCACCACCAGAGGATCGCCGGACAACATTTTGACTCCAAGTACAGAGAAACAAGGGCAGGCTGCCAAAAGCTTTCACAGAGGTGGAGTTTGATGAGCATCTTAAAGAAGAGCTGGAGGTAGGAGGCAGAAAGGTCTGAGGGAGGGAATTCTAGAGCTCGTCGGGCACTTACAGCTGAAGGCTGACCGTGGGGTGGTGAAATTTGGGGACTCCAAGAGGCCAGAATTGGAGGAGCGCAGAGATCTCGGGGATGTTGCAGAGCTGGAGGAGGTTGCAGAGATAAGGAGGCGTGCGATCATGGGAGGACTTGAATGGAGGGCGAGATTCTTATCGAGGTGTTACCGCACTGGGGGCCAACGTAAGTCAGTGAGAACAGGGACGATGGGTGGCGGACAGACCTTGAATATTTGAAATTCCCAATTATTAATACACGAGATGGAATCCGCAGCCGGTCCCACTCAACCCTTCCCCTGTTGACCTGACTACAGTGCAGCTCCTCTCAATCACACACATGAAAGGGTTGCAGGTCTTAACGGCGAATGCTGTTTAATGGATTTCTTGCACTGACAGTCAGTTTCAACTTTAAAACTGGAATCTGTAATGAGAAATTTGTTTTGAATGCCTCCATTTTCTTCCCAGCGGGGCCTCCAATCTGCAGTCACCACTGAGAATTAAACTAAGTGCAGTCCAGCCGCTTGTAATTCTCAAAGCCAACAAAGATTTTTTGAAGCTGCAAAGGCAAAATTGAAGGCTTTTAAGAAACAATTTCTCATTAAATTTCTTGTCTTAAGTTTGAAATCTAAACTCTCCATCAGTAAACAGAAAATAAAAGTTCTTTCTGCAGGTGACTGGACCATGACGGATAGGTTGTAGCTCCTAAAGCTCCTCGGAGCTAGAAGGCAGGATTAGACTTCAGGCCACTGGAAACCTGTGCCCAGTTTCACTTTGCAAAATCATGGGGCGGCATTCTCCTACCCCCCGCCGGGTCGGAGAATCGCCAGGGGGCGGTGTGAATCGCGCCCCCGCCGGCTGCCGAATTCTCCGGCGCCAGAGTTTGGGCGGGAATCGCAGCACGCTGGTCGGCGGCTGCTGGCAGCGACCCCCCCCCCCACCGGCGATTCTCCGGCCCGCGATGGGCTGAGTGGCCGCCCGTTTCCACCGGCGTAAATCACAACAGGTCCTTACCGGCGGGACTTGGCTCCACGGGCGGCCTGCAGGGTCCTCGGGGGGGGGGGGGGTGCAGAGGGATCTGGCCCCGGGGGGCGCCCCCATGGTGGCCTGGCCTACGATCGGGGCCATGGGGGCACTCTATTCCTCCACACCGGCTGCTGTCAGCCTCCGCCATGGCCGGTCTGGAGACGAACCCCTCTGCGGATGCGCTGGGGTGACACCAGCACACGCTGGCGCTCCCGCGCATGCGCCAACTCGCACCTGCCAGCGGAGGCCCTTCGGCGCTGGTTGGCATGGCGCCAAGCCCTTCCGTGCCAGCTGGCGTGGCACGAAACACTCCAGGGCCGGCCTAGTCCCTGAAGGTGCGGAGAATTCCGCACCTTCGGGGCGGCCCGACGCCGGACTGGTTCATGCCACTCCTCGTCGCCAGAGTGGCCCGCCCCGCCCGCCCCGCCGATTCGCGGAGAATCCCGCCCATAGAATGGTGCAGCACAGAAGGAGCACATTCAGCCCATTACGCCTAGTCCAGAATTCAAAGCGGGAGATAATTAATGGAGGCGATCAGAGTATCAAGAGCTGGTGGGAGTCCCATGTCTCCCCTTTTAGGGGTTAATTGGAAATAGGGTTTAAGTGGTTTCTCGCCTCGCTTGAGCGAGATCATGATTTTGCCTCGGGGAGGGGGCCGGCTGCATCGCAAACTGTTTGACGCCTGCTGCGGATCTTGTTTTCCGCCTCTCCTGTTATTCACCGGCCTTGTTACGCTTGCCTGCCGTGGATCTTGTTTCCCGCCTCTCCTGTTATTCACCGGCCTCGTTACGCTTGATCGAAAGCGCAACAAGGCCAGAGAATCACGCCCATGATGTTCTTGGTAAGTACACAGTCCCTGTAAACTAACAGGCCAGCTATGGCCAGACACACCACACTCTAGAAGCAAGTGGCAGACACCACTCAGTACAACTGTGGGTTTCTCACCATATCCCCCCCAGATGATTAGCACACTGTGAACCATCTGGTCTCTCTGGAACTCTGACTTCCCCACAAGTATTTACAAACTCCACTCTCAGAAAATCAGGCCATGCTGGAAGTAATGATTTCTCTCTGATGCTTCAACAAGTATCCACTAACAGGACTTCAATTTCTGCTTTCAGTATTCCTCTGCTCTGGGTTGCTATGTGGATTCAGGTTTCCGCACAATCTCTCAGATACGCAGCCATGCCAACACAACACTGCTTCTTCTCAGGCTGTCGTAAGATATCACCAACTTTAGGATTACTTCAGCTGTCTGGCTTCTTGCTAACCAATTTTATCAGGTCTGCATCTTTTGGGCGGGGTTCTCTGATCCTGAGGCTAAATGTTGACGCCGTCGGAAACGCCGTCGCGTTTCTTGACGGCGTCAACACGGCCTCAGGATCAGCAATTCTGACCCCTACAGGGGGCCAGCACGGCACTGGAGTGACCCTCGCCGCTCCAGCTGCTGATCCCGGCATCAACTGGGCGCCGCGGGATCGTGTATGCGCAATGGCACCGGCGCCAACGCGCGCATGCGCAGTGGCTTCCCTCAACGCGTCGGCCCCGACGCAACATGGCGTAGGGCTACAGGGGCCGGCGCGGAAGAAAGGAGGCCCCCAGCCAGAGAGGCCGGTCCGCCGATCGGTGGGCCCCGATCGCGAGCCAGGCCACATCGGAGTACCCCCCCCTCGGGGTCGAACCCCCCCCTTCCCCCCCCCACCACAGGCCGCCCCCCCCCGACCCTTCCATGCCGAGTTCCCGCCGGCTGAGAGCAGGTGTGGACGGCGCTGGCGGGACTCGGCTTTTTTACGATGGCCACTCGGCCCATCCCGGGCCGAGAATCGGCAGGCTGGCCACGTTGAGCGGCCCCCGACCGGCGCCGCGCCAACCACCCCGGCGCCAATGGCACCGATTCTCCGCGTGCCGGCGTCTGGGCGGTCGCGGGGATTCTCCAGCCCGGCCCCAGGCTGAGAGAATCCCACCCTTTAGCTTTGTATTTAACTGGGATCCTCTCTCTGCCCATTTCCTTAACTTCAGCGAACAGTACCAGCTTCAGAAGTCTTCCTGGCAATTCACTTCCCATTCCCTGGTTTCTCGTACTATCTGTTCCTTATCTTCTGGGACTTGCTGTCTCCCCCCTTTCTGCTGTCAGTTTCTGTGGGAGCTGCATTCTCCCCAGGTACCTGATTGCACCTGAACTACAAGGGCTTACACGTTTCAGTGTGGGGCCCCTGGTTACTAAGCAACAACCTAGTCTTTCTTTAAACCCTGTTTGTTTTCACATCGTAAACACTTTAATTATAATGCAGGAAGAGTTTAAAATGAAATCAAAACTCACAGACATGAGTTAACTGAGGTTTCAACCTTTCCATATACTGAAACAAATAATTAAACTCACTTAAAGCTATACCCTATTTCTAATATCCAAAAATACAAATATAGAGTACTTAAAAATGTCCCTGTTTCCTGACATATGTCAGAATCTTTATGAGTCGGTGGGCTTGTTGACATCTACAAGGATGCTTTGAGAACAGGAAGTAGCCATGAAGGATTTATCACACAGCGAGCGGTTTGGATCTGGAATGCCTGCCTGAGAATGTGCTGGAGGCAGGTTCAACTGAGGAATCAAAGAAGGAATTGGATAATCATTTGAACAGGAAAAATGTGCAGGGCTAAGGGGAGAAGGCATTATGTGAATTGCACCTTTAGAAAGCTAGCACAGACGTGATGGACCGAATGATCCTTATCCTGAGCTGTAACTATTCTGTGGCCTGGATGTGGGGCATCCCCCACCTCTTCAATGTATTTTGATGCAGGGGATGGGGAGCATGAAATTGCGTGCGCGGGGTTCCTCTAGGATCCCACCCTTCCCGACCCGGAATGATTTTACACTGGGGCGGGCAGGGCCTCAGGTGGGAAGCCAGCCCATTCTCCTGTTGAGGCCCAAAGTGGCCACTTAATGGACGTGAGGGGGTAGAGCACCTCCATCGGATGCTCCCCCCTCTCTCACCCCACACACCCCTGGAACCCCCGCACCCTCCCCCCCCCCCCACCCCCTTCGTCCCTCATCCCCGGCCTATCCCCCGATTACCCATTCACACGTCCCACGATCCACCGGGCATCCTCTGCCCTTCCCTCCCTGGCAACCCTGTCACTTACCTTCACTCTGGCTCCCTGCACTTTGTCCTCAGCGTGGCACTGCATTACTTCTTCCAACCACTGCAGCACTGTGCCTGGATGGGCGGGAAAGCTGTTGGCCAATCTGATTGGCCGACAGGTCTCCAAGAGAGGAGGTGTCTCCGGGGGGAGGGGGGGGGGGGGGGCGCTCCCTTCCAATTGAGGACGGAGGTCCCGCCTGCTGCAAATTACCTCTCATTAGAGCGGGAAATGCCAGAAGGCCTGTCACAGTTGAGAGGGGTGCATTTGCCGCCAATTCTCTGGATGACATGGGTCGATCCCCGGCATCCGAAAAATTCAGGCCTGTGATTCTGTGATGACAGGAACTACATGATAAAATATGCACAAAGCATAAACACGTACAATTCCTTTATATATCACATCAGAATCCAAACTATCTTTGAGCGAACTCAAAGACTTAATAAAGATCACTTCAGTGCTTGCATCTAATATCTGATAGACCAGCAAATTAAATCTATTCTCCTGATGGTCCCATAGCTGAACAATTTCTGTTTTGAATTCCACATCCAAGACCTTCTTTTGTTTTTGATTCTGCTTCATGTTTCCTACTTAACTCTCCATGCAAAGGGTAAAGAAGGAGTTTTCTCAGAATTGTTGATATATATTTGTTAATACAATTCCCACCACTGATGATGGGTGCATTCATGTGAATATGACCCCCCCCCCCCACAAACCCCCCCTCAGTGGCCAGTGCAGTGGAAGTGTTAAAGGCGACCAGAGAGAGGATAATTAAAATTCTCACTGCCACAGATTTCTCCATACTGGATGGCTTTCAATTCTGGGCTGTTTCTTGCAGTGGATTCACTGGGAGTTGAAATGCTTGCTTCGGTCCGTATTTAATCAGGTCGGGATGTTGCAGTGGAACGTTCCACACATGCAACTTTTGGTGAAGGATTCAAATCTGAAAATATTAACATGAATTTTGTCTCAGTAAGCCAGTGCAGCTTTTATGAGGCGCCATCCAGTGAGCAAACTAGTGAGCAAACCAGTGAGCAAACTAGTGAACAAACTAGTGAGCAAACCAGTGAGCAAACTAGTGAGCAAACCAGTGAGCAAACCAGTGAGCAAACTAGTGAGCAAACCAGTGAGCAAACTAGTGAGCAAACTAGTGAGCAAACTAATGAGCAAACCAGTGAGCAAACCAGTGAGCAAACTAGTGAGCAAACCAGTGAGCAAACTAGTGAACAAACTAGTGAGCAAACCAGTGAGCAAACTAGTGAGCAAACCAGGGAGCAAACCAGTGAGCAAACTAGTGAGCAAACCAGTGAGCAAACTAGTGAGCAAACTAATGAGCAAACCAGTGAGCAAACCAGTGAGCAAACTAGTGAGCAAGCCAGTGAGCAAACTAGTGAGCAAACCAGTGAGCAAGAACAACCATTGCTATCCAAAATAAAAAGAGCACTTAAGTCACTATGACAGAGGCAGCCTGCCATTGGTCAGCAATGGGATCTGCTAGATCCCCCCACTGCCCCGCTGTCCCATTGAATGCTCCCCTCCTCGCTGGGAAGCCCACGGCCGGGGTGCGCCATTGGCAGACCCGGATTTGACGTTGGTGTGACCAGCCGGAGAGTTCTGGCCTTTGATTTGATGCTGACGCGGGTGGATAGTAGTTATTGCCTTTTGGCCAATAACGCCAAGGTCTATTTGTAACATGGATGTTTTAGGAAGTGGGAGGCCGTGTCAAAATTGCACGACGGATTTTAAATTAGTCCCCCTGGCAGGAGTAAGGTACCAGTGCTTCCGAAATTACAGCTCTGCTTTTCCCACCCCACCCCATTCCAAACTCTGAGGCCACCAAAATGCGTGGGGCCTTCGCAGGGGTGACACATTTCCTACAGTACGCCAGTGCCCACACTTGGACAGTATTTAACTGTCATCGTGGGCTTTTGGATGTCCTGAGGCTGTGACAGCTGATCTCCCCCTTTCAAGTGGGGATAAGTGGTAACACTTCAGCACATTACAGAATTGACAATGTTTGTCATTTCATTCAGTTCGTAGGCACAGGAGGCAAGAATCCAGAGTGAAGCACAGATTGTGCAAAAGCAAGGTCTTCAACTCCCAAAGGAGTTCATCTCCTATCTGGAAACCAGCTGCCAAGATATGATTGCAGGGAACTGTACACATCTCTATGGTTACCCAGAGTGATACTTACCCTGAGCACTGCACACATCTCTATGGTTACCCAGAGTGATACTTACCCTGAGCACTGCACACATCTCTATGGTTACCCAGAGTGATACTTACCCTGAACACTGTACACATCTCTATGGTTATTGAGAGTGATAATTACCCTGAGCACTGTACACATCTCCATGGTTACTGAGAGTGATACTTACCCTGAGCACTGTACACATCTCTCTGGTTACTGAGAGTGATACTTAACCTGAGCACTATACACACCTCTATGGTTACCCAGAGTGATACTTACCCTACGCACTGTACACATCTCCATGTTTACCCAGAGTGATACTTACCCTGAGCACTGTACACATCTCTCTGGTTACCCAGAGTGATACTTACCCTGAGCACTGTACACATCTCTCTGGTTACTGAGAGTGATACTTACCCTGAGCACTGTACACATCTCTCTGGTTACTGAGAGTGATACTTACCCTGAGCACTGTACACATCTCCATGGTTACTGAGAGTGATACTTACCCTGCGCACTGCACACATCTCCATGGTTACTGAGAGTGATACTTACCCTGAGCACTGTACACATCTCTCTGGTTACTGAGAGTGATACTTACCCTGAGCACTGTACACATCTCCATGGTTACTGAGAGTGATACTTACTGAGAGCACTGTACACATCTCTATGGTTACTGAGAGTGATACTTACTGAGAGCACTGTACACATCTCTATGGTTACTGAGAGTGATACTTACCCTGAGCACTGTACACATCTCTCTGGTTACTGAGAGTGATACTTACCATGAGCACTGTACACATCTCTCTGGTTACTGAGAGTGATACTTACCCTGAGCACTGTACACATCTCTCTGGTTACTGAGAGTGATACTTACCCTGAGCACTGTACACATCTCCATGGTTACTGAGAGTGATACTTACTGAGAGCACTGTACACATCTCTATGGTTACTGAGAGTGATACTTACCCTGAGCACTATACACATCTCTATGGTTACCCAGAGTGATACTTACCCTACGCACTGTACACATCTCCATGTTTACCCAGAGTGATACTTACACTGAGCACTGTACACATCTCTATGGTTACCCAGAGTGATACTTACCCTGAGCACTGCACACATCTCCATGGTTACTGAGAGTGATACTTACCCTGAGCACTGTACACATCTCTCTGGTTACTGAGAGTGATACTTACCCTGAGCACTGCACACATCTCTCTGGTTACTGAGAGTGATACTTACCCTGAGCACTGTACACATCTCCATGGTTACTGAGAGTGATACTTACTGAGAGCACTGTACACATCTCTATGGTTACTGAGAGTGATACTTACCCTGAGCACTATACACATCTCTCTGGTTACCCAGAGTGATACTTACCCTTCGCACTGTACACATCTCCATGTTTACCCAGAGTGATACTTACCTTGAGCATTGTACACATCTCTCTGATTACCCAGAGTGATACTTACCCTGAGCACTGTACACATCTCTCTGGTTACTGAGAGTGATACTTACCCGGAGCACTGTACACATCTCTCTGGTTACTGAGAGTGATACTTACCCTGAGCACTGTACACATCTCCATGGTTACTGAGAGTGATACTTACCCTGCGCACTGCACACATCTCCATGGTTACTGAGAGTGATACTTACCCTGAGCACTGTACACATCTCTCTGGTTACTGAGAGTGATACTTACCCTGAGCACTGTACACATCTCCATGGTTACTGAGAGTGATACTTACTGAGAGCACTGTACACATCTCTATGGTTACTGAGAGTGATACTTACTGAGAGCACTGTACACATCTCTATGGTTACTGAGAGTGATACTTACCCTGAGCACTGTACACATCTCTCTGGTTACTGAGAGTGATACTTACCATGAGCACTGTACACATCTCTCTGGTTACTGAGAGTGATACTTACCCTGAGCACTGTACACATCTCTCTGGTTACTGAGAGTGATACTTACCCAGAGCACTGTACACATCTCCATGGTTACTGAGAGTGATACTTACTGAGAGCACTGTACACATCTCTATGGTTACTGAGAGTGATACTTACCCTGAGCACTATACACATCTCTATGGTTACCCAGAGTGATACTTACCCTACGCACTGTACACATCTCCATGTTTACCCAGAGTGATACTTACCCTGAGCACTGTACACATCTCTATGGTTACCCAGAGTGATACTTACCCTGAGCACTGCACACATCTCCATGGTTACTGAGAGTGATACTTACCCTGAGCACTGTACACATCTCTCTGGTTACTGAGAGTGATACTTACCCTGAGCACTGCACACATCTCTATGGTTACTGAGAGTGATACTTACCCTGAGCACTGTACACATCTCTATGGTTACTGAGAGTGATAATTACCCTGAGCACTGTACACATCTCTCTGGTTACTGAGAGTGATACTTACCCTGAGCACTGCACACATCTCCATGGTTACTGAGAGTGATACTTACCCTGAGCACTGTACACATCTCTCTGGTTACTGAGAGTGATACTTACCCTGAGCACTGTACACATCTCCATGGTTACTGAGAGTGATACTTACTGAGAGCACTGTACACATCTCTATGGTTACTGAGAGTGATACTTACCCTGAGCACTATACACATCTCTATGGTTACCCAGAGTGATACTTACCCTGAGCACTGTACACATCTCTAGTTACCCAGAGTGATACTTACCCTGAGCACTGCACACATCTCTATGGTTACTGAGAGTGATACTTACCCTGAGCACTGTACACATCTCTCTGGTTACTGAGAGTGATACTTACCCTGAGCACTATACACATCTCCATGGTTACTGAGAGTGATACTTACCCTGAGCACTGCACACATCTCTATAGTTACTGAGAGTGAAACTTACCCTGAGCACTGTACACATCTCTGTGGTTACTGAGAGTGATACTTACCCTGAGCACTGTACACATCTCTATGGTTACTGAGAGTGATACTTACCCTGAGCACTGTACACGTCTCTATGGTTACCCAGAGTGATACTTACCCTGAGCACTGTACACATCTCTATGGTTACCCAGAGTGATACTTACCCTGAGCACTGTACACATCTCTATGGTTACTGAGAGTGATACTTACCCTGAGCACTGTACACATCTCTATGGTTACTGAGAGTGATACTTACCCTGAGCACTGTACACATCTCCATGGTTACTGAGAGTGATACTTACCCAGAGCACTGTACACATCTCTCTGGTTACCCAGAGCGATACTTACCCTGAGCACTGCACACATCTCTATGGTTACTGAGAGTGATACTTACCCTGAGCACTGCACGCATCTCCATGGTTACTGAGAGTGATACTTACCCTGAGCACTGCACACATCTCTATGGTTACTGAGAGTGATACTTACCCAGAGCACTGTACACATCTCTATGGTTACCCAGAGCGATACTTACCCTGAGCAGTGCACACAGCTCCATGGTTACTGAGAGTGATACTTACTGAGAGCACTGTACACATCTCTATGGTTACTGAGAGTGATACTTACCCTGAGCACTATACACATCTCCATGGTTACTGAGAGTGATACTTACCCTGAGCACTGTACACATCTCCATGGTTACTGAGAGTGATACTTACCCTGAGCACTGTACACATCTCTCTGGTTACTGAGAGTGATACTTACCCTGAGCACTGCACACATCTCCATGGTTACTGAGAGTGATACTTACCCTGAGCACTGTACACATCTCTCTGGTTACTGAGAGTGATACTTACCCTGAGCACTGTACACATCTCCATGGTTACTGAGAGTGATACTTACTGAGAGCACTGTACACATCTCTATGGTTACTGAGAGTGATACTTACCCTGAGCACTATACACATCTCTATGGTTACCCAGAGTGATACTTACCCTGAGCACTGTACACATCTCTAGTTACCCAGAGTGATACTTACCCTGAGCACTGCACACATCTCTATGGTTACTGAGAGTGATACTTACCCTGAGCACTGTACACATCTCTCTGGTTACTGAGAGTGATACTTACCCTGAGCACTATACACATCTCCATGGTTACTGAGAGTGATACTTACCCTGAGCACTGCACACATCTCTATAGTTACTGAGAGTGAAACTTACCCTGAGCACTGTACACATCTCTGTGGTTACTGAGAGTGATACTTACCCTGAGCACTGTACACATCTCTATGGTTACTGAGAGTGATACTTACCCTGAGCACTGTACACGTCTCTATGGTTACCCAGAGTGATACTTACCCTGAGCACTGTACACATCTCTATGGTTACCCAGAGTGATACTTACCCTGAGCACTGTACACATCTCTATGGTTACTGAGAGTGATACTTACCCTGAGCACTGTACACATCTCTATGGTTACTGAGAGTGATACTTACCCTGAGCACTATACACATCTCCATGGTTACTGAGATTGATACTTACCCAGAGCACTGTACACATCTCTCTGGTTACCCAGAGCGATACTTACCCTGAGCACTGCACACATCTCTATGGTTACTGAGAGTGATACTTACCCTGAGCACTGCACGCATCTCCATGGTTACTGAGAGTGATACTTACCCTGAGCACTGCACACATCTCTATGGTTACTGAGAGTGATACTTACCCAGAGCACTGTACACATCTCTATGGTTACCCAGAGCGATACTTACCCTGAGCAGTGCACACAGCTCCATGGTTACTGAGAGTGATACTTACTGAGAGCACTGTACACATCTCTATGGTTACTGAGAGTGATACTTACCCTGAGCACTCTACACATCTCCATGGTTACTGAGAGTGATACTTACCCTGAGCACTGTACACATCTCCATGGTTACTGAGAGTGATACTTACCCTGAGCACTGCACACATCTCTATGGTTACTGAGAGTGATACTTACCCAGAGCACTGTACACATCTCTCTGGTTACCCAGAGCGATACTTACCCTGAGCAGTGCACACAGCTCCATGGTTACTGAGAGTGATACTTACTGAGAGTACTGTACACATCTCTATGGTTACTGAGAGTGATACTTACCCTGAGCACTATACACATCTCCATGGTTACTGAGAGTGAGACATACCCTGAGCACTGTACACATCTCCATGGTTACTGAGAGTGATACTTACCCTGAGCACTATACACATCTCCATGGTTACTGAGAGTGATACTTACCCTGAGCACTGCACACATCTCTCTGGTTACTGAGAGTGATACTTACCCTGAGCACTATACACATCTCCATGGTTACTGAGAGTGATACTTACCCTGAGCACTGTACACATCTCCATGGTTACTGAGAGTGATACTTACCCTGAGCACTGTACACATCTCTATGGTTACTGAGAGTGATACTTATCCTGAGCACTGTACACATCTCTATGGTTACTGAGAGTAATACTTACCCTGAGCACTATACACATCTCCATGGTTACTGAGAGTGATACTTACCCTGAGCACTGTATACATCTCTATGGTTACTGGGAGTGATACTTACCCTGAGCACTGTACACATCTCTATGGTTCCTGAGAGTGATACTTACCCTGAGCACTGCACACATCTCTATAGTTACTGAGAGTGATACTTACCCTGAGCACTATACACATCTCCATGGTTACTGAGAGTGATACTTACCCTGAGCACTGTACACATCTCTATGGTTACTGAGAGTGATACTTACCCTGAGCACTGTACACATCTCTATGGTTACTGAGAGTGATACTTACCCTGAGCACTATACACATCTCCATGGTTACTGAGAGTGATACTTGCCCTGAGCACTGTACACATCTCTATGGTTACTGGGAGTGATACTTACCCTGAGCACTGCACACATCTCTATAGTTACTGAGAGTGATACTTACCCTGAGCACTATACACATCTCCATCGTTACTGAGAGTGATACTTACCCTGAGCACTGTACACATCTCCATGGTTACTGAGAGTGATACTTACCCTGAGCACTGTACACATCTCTATGGTTACTGAGAGTGATACTTACCCTGAGCACTGCACACATCTCTATGGTTACTGAGAGTGATACTTACCCTGAGCACTGCACACATCTCTATGGTTAGTGAGAGTGATACTTACCCTGAGTACTGTACACATCTCTATGGTTACTGAGAGTGATACTTACCCTGAGCACTATACACATCTCTATGGTTACCCAGAGTGATACTTACCCTACGCACTGTACACATCTCCATGTTTACCCAGAGTGATACTTACCCTGAGCACTGTACACATCTCTATGGTTGCCCAGAGTGATACTTACCCTGAGCACTGTACACATCTCTATGGTTACCCAGAGTGATACTTACCCTGAGCACTGCACACATCTCTATGGTTACTGAGAGTGATACTTACCCTGAGCACTGTACACATCTCTCTGGTTACTGAGAGTGATACTTACCCTGAGCACTATACACATCTCCATGGTTACGGAGAGTGATACTTACCCTGAGCACTGCACACATCTCTATAGTTACTGAGAGTGATACTTACCCTGAGCACTGTACACATCTCTGTGGTTACTGAGAGTGATACTTACCCTGAGCACTGTACACATCTCTATGGTTACTGAGAGTGATACTTACCCTGAGCACTGTACACGTCTCTATGGTTACCCAGAGTGATACTTACCCTGAGCACTGTACACATCTCTATGGTTACCCAGAGTGATACTTACCCTGAGCACTGTACACATCTCTATGGTTACTGAGAGTGATACTTACCCTGAGCACTGTACACAACTCTATGGTTACTGAGAGTGATACTTACCCTGAGCACTATACACATCTCCATGGTTACTGAGAGTGATACTTACCCAGAGCACTGTACACATCTCTCTGGTTACCCAGAGCGATACTTACCCTGAGCACTGCACACATCTCTATGGTTACTGAGAGTGATACTTACCCTGAGCACTGCACGCATCTCCATGGTTACTGAGAGTGATACTTACCCTGAGCACTGCACACATCTCTATGGTTACTGAGAGTGATACTTACCCAGAGCACTGTACACATCTCTATGGTTACCCAGAGCGATACTTACCCTGAGCAGTGCACACAGCTCCATGGTTACTGAGAGTGATACTTACTGAGAGCACTGTACACATCTCTATGGTTACTGAGAGTGATACTTACCCTGAGCACTATACACATCTCCATGGTTACTGAGAGTGATACTTACCCTGAGCACTGTACACATCTCCATGGTTACTGAGAGTGATACTTACCCTGAGCACTGCACACATCTCTATGGTTACTGAGAGTGATACTTACCCTGAGCACTATACACATCTCCATGGTTACTGAGAGTGATACTTACCCTGAGCACTGTACACATCTCCATGGTTACTGAGAGTGATACTTACCCTGAGCACTATACACATCTCCATGGTTACTGAGAGTGATACTTACCCTGAGCACTGCACACATCTCTCTGGTTACTGAGAGTGATACTTACCCTGAGCACTATACACATCTCCATGGTTACTGAGAGTGATACTTACCCTGAGCACTGTACACATCTCCATGGTTACTGAGAGTGATACTTACCCTGAGCACTGTACACATCTCTATGGTTACTGAGAGTAATACTTACCCTGAGCACTATACACATCTCCATGGTTACTGAGAGTGATACTTACCCTGAGCACTGTACACATCTCTATGGTTACTGGGAGTGATACTTACCCTGAGCACTGTACACATCTCTATGGTTCCTGAGAGTGATACTTACCCTGAGCACTGCACACATCTCTATAGTTACTGAGAGTGATACTTACCCTGAGCACTATACACATCTCCATGGTTACTGAGAGTGATACTTACCCTGAGCACTGTACACATCTCTATGGTTACTGAGAGTGATACTTACCCTGAGCACTGTACACATCTCTATGGTTACTGAGAGTGATACTTACCCTGAGCACTATACACATCTCCATGGTTACTGAGAGTGATACTTGCCCTGAGCACTGTACACATCTCTATGGTTACTGGGAGTGATACTTACCCTGAGCACTGCACACATCTCTATAGTTACTGAGAGTGATACTTACCCTGAGCACTATACACATCTCCATGGTTACTGAGAGTGATACTTACCCTGAGCACTGTACACATCTCTATGGTTACTGAGAGTGATACTTACCCTGAGCACTGCACACATCTCTATGGTTACTGAGAGTGATACTTACCCTGAGCACTGTACACATCTCTATGGTTACTGAGAGTGATACTTACCCTGAGCACTGCACACATCTCTATGGTTACCCAGAGTGATACTTACCCTGAGCACTGTACACATCTCTATGGTTACTGAGAGTGATACTTACCCTGAGCACTGCACACATCTCTATGGTTACTGAGAGTGATACTTACCCTGAGCACTGCACACATCTCTATGGTTAGTGAGAGTGATACTTACCCTGAGTACTGTACACATCTCTATGGTTACTGAGAGTGATACTTACCCTGAGCACTGCACACATCTCTATGGTTACTGAGAGTGATACTTACCCTGAGCACTGCACACATCTCTATGGTTACCCAGAGTGATACTTACCCTGAGCACTGCACACATCTCCATGGTTACTGAGAGGATACTTACCCTGAGCACTATACACATCTCTATGGTTACTGAGAGTGATACTTACCCTGAGCACTGTACTCGTCTCTATGGTTACCCAGAGTGATACTTACCCTGAGCACTGCACACATCTCCATGGTTACTGAGAGTGATACTTACCCTGAGCAATGTACACATCTCTATGGTTACTGAGAGTGATACTTACCCTGAGCACTGCACACATCTCCATGGTTACTGAGAGTGATACTTACCCTGAGCACTATACACATCTCCATGGTTACTGAGAGTGATACTTACCCAGAGCACTGTACACATCTCTATGGTTACTGAGAGTGATACTTACCCTGAGCACTGTACACATCTCTATGGTTACTGAGAGTGATACTTACCCAGAGCACTGTACACATCTCCATGGTTACTGAGAGTGATACTTACCCTGAGCACTGTACACATCTCTATGGTTACTGAGAGTGATACTTACCCAGAGCACTGTACACATCTCCATGTTTATTGAGAGTGATACTTACCCTGAGCACTGTACACATCTCCATGGTTACTGAGAGTGATACTTACCATGAGCACTGTACACATCTCTATGATTACTGAGAGTGATACTTACCCTGAGCACTGTACACATCTCCATGGTTACTGAGAGTGATACTTACCCTGAGCACTATACACATCTCCATGGTTACTGAGAGTGATACTTACCCAGAGCACTGTACACATCTCCATGTTTATTGAGAGTGATACTTACCCTGAGCACTGTACACATCTCTCTGGTTACTGAGAGTGATACTTACCCTGAGCACTGTACACATCTCCATGGTTACTGAGAGTGATACTTACCCAGATCACTGTACACATCTCTATGTTTACTGAGAGTGATACCTACCCTGAGCACTGTACACATCTCTATGGTTACTGAGAGTGATACTTACCCTGAGCACTATATACATCTCTAAAGTTACTGAGAGTGATACTTACCCTGAGCACTGCACACATCTCTATGGTTACTGAGAGTGATACTTACCCTGAGCACTATACACATCTCCATGGTTACTGAGAGTGATACTTACCCTGAGCACTGTACACATCTCCATGGTTACTGAGAGTGATACTTACCCTGAGCACTGTACACATCTCTATGGTTACTGAGAGTGATACTTACCCAGAGCACTGTACACATCTCCATGTTTATTGAGAGTGATACTTACCCTGAGCACTGTACACATCTCCATGGTTACTGAGAGTGATACTTACCATGAGCACTGTACACATCTCTCTGGTTACTGAGAGTGATACTTACCCTGAGCACTGTACACATCTCCATGGTTACTGAGAGTGATACTTACTGAGAGCACTGTACACATCTCTATGGTTACTGAGAGTGATACTTACCCTGAGCACTATACACATCTCCATGGTTACTGAGAGTGATACTTACCCTGAGCACTGTACACATCTCCATGGTTACTGAGAGTGATACTTACCCTGAGCACTGCACACATCTCTATGGTTACTGAGAGTGATACTTACCCTGAGCACTATACACATCTCCATGGTTACTGAGAGTGATACTTACCCTGAGCACTGTACACATCTCCATGGTTACTGAGAGTGATACTTACCCTGAGCACTATACACATCTCCATGGTTACTGAGAGTGATACTTACCCTGAGCACTGCACACATCTCTCTGGTTACTGAGAGTGATACTTACCCTGAGCACTATACACATCTCCATGGTTACTGAGAGTGATACTTACCCTGAGCACTGTACACATCTCCATGGTTACTGAGAGTGATACTTACCCTGAGCACTGTACACATCTCTATGGTTACTGAGAGTAATACTTACCCTGAGCACTATACACATCTCCATGGTTACTGAGAGTGATACTTACCCTGAGCACTGTACACATCTCTATGGTTACTGGGAGTGATACTTACCCTGAGCACTGTACACATCTCTATGGTTCCTGAGAGTGATACTTACCCTGAGCACTGCACACATCTCTATAGTTACTGAGAGTGATACTTACCCTGAGCACTATACACATCTCCATGGTTACTGAGAGTGATACTTACCCTGAGCACTGTACACATCTCTATGGTTACTGAGAGTGATACTTACCCTGAGCACTGTACACATCTCTATGGTTACTGAGAGTGATACTTACCCTGAGCACTATACACATCTCCATGGTTACTGAGAGTGATACTTGCCCTGAGCACTGTACACATCTCTATGGTTACTGGGAGTGATACTTACCCTGAGCACTGCACACATCTCTATAGTTACTGAGAGTGATACTTACCCTGAGCACTATACACATCTCCATGGTTACTGAGAGTGATACTTACCCTGAGCACTGTACACATCTCTATGGTTACTGAGAGTGATACTTACCCTGAGCACTGCACACATCTCTATGGTTACTGAGAGTGATACTTACCCTGAGCACTGTACACATCTCTATGGTTACTGAGAGTGATACTTACCCTGAGCACTGCACACATCTCTATGGTTACCCAGAGTGATACTTACCCTGAGCACTGTACACATCTCTATGGTTACTGAGAGTGATACTTACCCTGAGCACTGCACACATCTCTATGGTTACTGAGAGTGATACTTACCCTGAGCACTGCACACATCTCTATGGTTAGTGAGAGTGATACTTACCCTGAGTACTGTACACATCTCTATGGTTACTGAGAGTGATACTTACCCTGAGCACTGCACACATCTCTATGGTTACTGAGAGTGATACTTACCCTGAGCACTGCACACATCTCTATGGTTACCCAGAGTGATACTTACCCTGAGCACTGCACACATCTCCATGGTTACTGAGAGGATACTTACCCTGAGCACTATACACATCTCTATGGTTACTGAGAGTGATACTTACCCTGAGCACTGTACTCGTCTCTATGGTTACCCAGAGTGATACTTACCCTGAGCACTGCACACATCTCCATGGTTACTGAGAGTGATACTTACCCTGAGCAATGTACACATCTCTATGGTTACTGAGAGTGATACTTACCCTGAGCACTGCACACATCTCCATGGTTACTGAGAGTGATACTTACCCTGAGCACTATACACATCTCCATGGTTACTGAGAGTGATACTTACCCAGAGCACTGTACACATCTCTATGGTTACTGAGAGTGATACTTACCCTGAGCACTGTACACATCTCTATGGTTACTGAGAGTGATACTTACCCAGAGCACTGTACACATCTCCATGGTTACTGAGAGTGATACTTACCCTGAGCACTGTACACATCTCTATGGTTACTGAGAGTGATACTTACCCAGAGCACTGTACACATCTCCATGTTTATTGAGAGTGATACTTACCCTGAGCACTGTACACATCTCCATGGTTACTGAGAGTGATACTTACCATGAGCACTGTACACATCTCTATGATTACTGAGAGTGATACTTACCCTGAGCACTGTACACATCTCCATGGTTACTGAGAGTGATACTTACCCTGAGCACTATACACATCTCCATGGTTACTGAGAGTGATACTTACCCAGAGCACTGTACAAATCTCCATGTTTATTGAGAGTGATACTTACCCTGAGCACTGTACACATCTCTCTGGTTACTGAGAGTGATACCTACCCTGAGCACTGTACACATCTCTATGGTTACTGAGAGTGATACTTACCCTGAGCACTGTACACATCTCTATGGTTACTGAGAGTGATACTTACCCTGAGCACTGTACACATCTCCATGGTTACTGAGAGTGATACTTACCCTGAGCACTGTACACATTTCTATGGTTACTGAGAGTGATACTTACCCTGAGCACTGTACACATCTCTCTGGTTACTGAGAGTGATACTTACCCTGGGCACTGTACACGTCTCTATGGTTACCCAGAGTGATACTTACCCTGAGCACTGTACACATCTCTATGGTTACTGAGAGTGATACTTACCCTGAGCACTGTACACATCTCCATGGTTACTGAGAGTGATACTTACCCTGAGCACTGTACACATCTCTATGGTTACTGAGAGTGATACTTACCCTGAGCACTGTACACATCTCTCTGGTTACTGAGAGTGATACTTACCCTGGGCACTGTACACGTCTCTATGGTTACCCAGAGTGATACTTACCCTGAGCACTATACACATCTCTATGGTTACCCAGAGTGATACTTACCGAGAGCACTGTACACATCTCTATGGTTTATGAGAGTGATACTTACCCTGAGCACTGTACACATCTCTATGGTTTCTGAGAGTGATACTTACCTCCAGCACTGTACACATCTCCATGGTTACTGAGAGTGATACTTAACCTGAGCACTGTACACGTCTCTATGGTTACCCAGAGTGATACTTACCCTGAGCACTATTCACATCTCTATGGTTACCCAGAGTGATACTTACCCTGAGCACTGTACACATCTCTATGGTTTCTGAGAGTGATACTTACCTCCAGCACTGTACACTTCTCTATGGTTACCCAGAGCGATACTTGCATATTTGTGTCATCTCATGGATTTCACTTTAAGAATATCTCTGCCCATTCCTCTCAAAATGATCACAATACAGAATTGTTCTACATTAGTGTGATGTTTAGGAATAATTTGATGGTGGAGATCCATCTGCAGAAATACCAATGCTCCATAACCTGTGGATCCCACAATGTGGAGTGTGGCAGTGAACTATAGCAACAGATATCCTAGGCTGCATTGATGCTGATGGTTTTACCGGGCTACAAAGCATCCTTCATTCTTGACATAGATTCCTTCGTGCTACGGTTTGGTCCTTGATGTGTTGGGTGCTATGGATCCGTGGAACACATACAGGCCATCAACACTTAAAATAGTGCAACACTATTTTATTAAGTTATAAACTGTTGAACATACTTTCACTGTGGGTTCACTGTGGGTTCACACGATGTTAGATTAAACTAAAGACCTATGCCTGTCTGAACCAGTCTATGCACTCAGCACATGGTGAGGATCTGTGCTGTAAGCTGTAAGCTCTGTCCTTGTAGGAGGCTGCATCCCGAATGAGCGGGACCTCTGATGCCCCCTGTCTTTATAGTGAGTGTGCTCTAACTGGTGATTGGCTGCGGTGTTGTGTGTGTTGGTTGGTCTTGCTGTGTGCCCATCAGTGTGTGTGTCTGCACCATGATATACTGGTGTATATTATGACATCCCCCTTTTATAAAAGAATGTATGTGTGTGTCAATAAATAATGTATGGTGAGAATGTTCCTAACTACGTGTGGGGTGCGAAGACATATTTACAGGACTGCATACATGAGAACTAAGCTATTTACATGGGAAGGTGCCTGGTGCAGAGAAGCAGTATGCAACAAGAATAACAAGATCAACACTGTATACAAACCACGGAAACGATCAAACAAAGCAACAAAACAATTCAGAGAGTCTATAAGTCCGCAAAGTTCATAAATTAAGTCTCTGAGGTGGGCGACGAATTCTAGTTGACCGTAAGGGTGGCACACCACTCATTGTTTGAATCGATGCTGTGTACCGATAGAGGCTGGATTTTTTTTGCTTCGGGGCACCCTGTTTTTTGTAACGATACCGACTCAAAAAGGTGCCTTCGGGTACTTGGTGTCAATATTGGGTAGTAGGTCCACATCGGACTCGGTGACCATGGGTTGAATGGCCCGAACATTCCTGCGAGGCTGGCTGGAGTGACGAGAGTTGGCAGGCTGAGCTGATCTGCATAAAGCAGCGTAGTGGCCAAGTTTGCCACATCTCAGGCATTGTCGGGATTTAGCAGGGCATTGCCGCTTCAAGTGGGTGGAGCCACAGTTGCCGCATGTTGTAGCGTCAGTATGTTCGCTGCGCCACCGCGCATGCGCGGTGCGGCCATATGTGGTGCGCGCCTGTGCAGTACGTTCGTCGACGTCGCCGTCCCCTCGTTCGGTGTGCACAAGCGCAGGAGTCTGCAAAAAACGCGCAAAGTGGCTGCCCTCATCCAGGCTGAGGCCCTGGAATTGCTTGATTGCTTGGACCCGTTCTGCCTCCTGGGGACCTTGCCGCGCCGTTTCAGCCGCTTGGATGTGGGAATACCGACTAGTGGCGTGTTCGTGTAGCACGCAGGTCTCAATGGCGGTCGCTATGGTGAGCTGCTTTACCTTGAGGCGCTGCTGGCGTAGGGGGTCCGACTGAACACCGAAAACGATCTGGTCACATATCATGGAGTCGGAAGTGGGCCCGTAATTACAGGACTGCGCAAGGATGCGGAGGTGGGTGAAAAAGGACTGGAAAGGTTCATCCTTACCCTGCAAACGCTGTTGGAATACGTAGCGCTCGAAACTTTCATTCACCTCTATGTTGCAGTGAGTGTCAAACTTGAGGAGGACCGTCTTGAATTTTGATTTATCTTCATCATCAGCAAAGGTGAGAGAGTTGAAAATGTGGATGGCATGTTCCCCGGCCGTGGATAGGAAGAGAGCGATCTTCCTGGTGTCTGAGGCAGCTTCCCGGTCTGTGGCTTCAAGGTCGAGCTGGAAGCCTTGTTTGAATATCTTCCAGTTGGCCCCCAGGTTACCGGTGATGCGGAGCGGCGGCGGCGGGCGGACGCTGTCCATTTTGCAGGATGGCTGTATGCTGGTGGAAGGCAGATCACTTGCAGGTAGGTCTAAGAAGTTCTAATATCCCTCAACTCCTGGTACCATGATGTGTTGGGTGCTCTGGATCCGTGGAACACATACAGGCCGCCAACACTTAAAATAGTGCAACACTATTTTATTAAGTTAGAAACTGTTGAACATACTTTCACTGTGGGTTAACACGATGTTAGATTAAACTAAAGACCTATGCCTGTCTGAACAAGTCTATGCACTCAGCACATGGTGAGGATCTGTACTGTAAGCTGTAAGCTCTGTCCTTGTAGGAGGCTGCATCCCAAATGAGCGGGAACTCTGATGCCCCCTGTCTTTATAGTGAGTGTGCTCTAACTGGTGATTGGCTGCGGTGTTGTGTGTGTTGATTGGTCTTGCTGTGTGTCCATTAATGTGTGTGTATCTGCACCATGATATACTGGTGTATATTATGACAGTCCTTAGATTGTAATTTTTCATACTTGGACCAGCGCAGTGATTGCCAGTAAGCTAGTTAACTAAGGGAACCAAAATCAATTCTGATTTACCATTTGTACTTACAGTAGAATGACCAATCTCGCCTAGTGACAGGAAAGCACATCCTTATCTTCCCCTTGCCAGTGGTCTCTCAGTTAATGCAACAGACCTAGGATTGAACATTGAACTCCTATATCATGCACAATTGTGTGATATCACCGAGAGAGAGAGAGACGCCAGATACTATTAACTATGTGAGTCAGAGAAACCCCAATGCATCTCACTCAGGATACTTGACCAGTTCTGGGGCGGGATTCTGCGTGGCCACACACCGGAATCGGGATCGGCGTGCGGGCGGAGACACACGCCACGCGCAGTTGCAAGGCCGTTGGAGCGTAAGTGTGGGGTCAGGTGGGCAGGTTAGGGTTCCACCACAGCCGGCACCATGTTTTCCAGCGCGACCAGTGCAGCTTGTCATCCTTGCGCATGCGCCTCCCGGGACCCCGCGATTCTCCAGTTGTTTTCCACGCGATCCGCGGGTGTTCCACCTGGCGCCGGTGCTAGCCCCTCACCGGTACTGGAATTGGAGAGGGAATCGCGCCAATTTTCCTGTAGTGAATCACTCGGCACTTAGCCTCAGGAACGGAGAATTCCGCCCACATTCTTTAATCAAATCAGGAAGTTTATTGAGTATCATACAGAAATGCAAGTTTAATACTCAACAATAGTTTTATAGCAAGTTTCCGCTCCAATGGTTGTTGTTTATGAGCTCTCTGGGGCACAGTCTCTCCTATGTTTCATCCAGTCTCCTGCTGTGCTTGGTTTGTCTTCTTCTTCTGCCTGGGCCCATGATCTTGTCACTTCCTTCTATTATCTTTATCCAGGGACCTTTGCCACATTCAGCTATAGTTTGTCCTGGCCACAATGATTGGATCAATTTGAGATCAGTGGTGGTTTATGGAATCCCTATGCCCGAACCCATAGGCACCTACAGTTACTCCCTGTTTTTCCAAAGGTTTTGAAGATTCACCTTTCCGTTAATAGCTCAACTTTTGCAATTCTACAGTTTCACATTCGTCTTATTATTTTTACAGACAAGTCCGAAGATCGTTTTGTCTTATATCTTCTATGATTCTTTCATTGTTCTCAACATTAGGTTTAAACAGAGTGTAGCCTTGAAAAACCATCCCACAATAGAGCAAGCATTAACTCAAACAGGCTTCATTGTATTGTTGCACATTATATATAATTAGTTCTGCTAGCCTAAGCGTCACATCTTTTGCAAGCATAGGATTTTATGGTCTGAGTTATAAGGAGAGGCTGGATAGGCAGGGACTTTTTTCCCTGGAGCGTAGGAGGCTGAAGAGTGATCTTACAGGCGTCTATAAGATAATGAAGAGCATAGATAAGGTAGATAGTCAACATCTTTTCCCAAAGGTGGAGGAGTCTAGAACTAGAGGGCATAGGTTTAAGGTGAGAGGGGAGAGATACAAAAGACACCAGAGGGGAAATTTCTTCACACAGAGGGTGGTGAGCATCTGGAACGAGCTGCCAGAGGCAGTGGGAGAGGCGGGCACAATTTTGTCTTTCAAAATGCAGTTAGACAGTTACATGGGCAGGATGGGTATAGAGGGATATGGGCCAAATGCGGGCAAGTGGGATTAGCTCAGTGATAAAAACTGGGTGACATGGACAAGCTGGGCCGAAGGGCCTGTTTCCATGCTGTAATCATCTATGACTCTATAACGTGTGTCCATTACCATTCCATCTGCATGTCCTCCCCTTCCCAGTATGGGATACATGCAGCAACACACAAACACAGACACACACACACTCTCACACACACACTCACACAGACACCCACACACTCACTCACACACACACACAGACACTCACCACACACACACACTCACAGCCACACACACACACACACACAGACACACACACATGCATATATCTCAACAATTAGAAATTGACAAATTAAATGAATTTGACCGTCATGCTTTGCAGTTCTGCCCTGACAATACATTTTCTTATAAAATAACCTTGCAGAATTATTCAAACCATAGAAATCCACAGAATACCATATATGATTCACTACCAGATAACAGGGCACATCTGCACACTTTGTTTGCTTCAAGTCCCCCGCACCGATGTACCCTTCACATCACTGGAATTTTAAAATAAAATTTGCCTACTTCTCTTTATTGGAGTCTCATTCGCTCGGTACAGAATATTTAGTGGTTTGTTCTAACCTGTCAGCTTTGCTGCGAGTAATTCAAACAGTTCTTTATCAGCAGTTTATTTTACATCCATTTTGGTGAAGGTGGGAATGGTTAACATGAATACGGGGGCTGGTAAAACAGTCCAAAGGCACATGATCAGCGCATTTGTAACGTTGCAGTAATTTGCAAGGTCAGTTCATTCAGATAATCTTGCAACAATGACGACATGCACTACTCCATGTGCAAGGCATATAACAAGGTTACAAGCGGCACAGTGGCACAGTGGTTAGCACTGCTGCCTCACAGCGCCAGGGACCAGAGTTCGATTCCGGCTTTGAGTCACTGTCTGTGCGGAGTCTGCACTTTCTCCCCGTGTCTGCATGGGTTTCCTCCGGGTGCTCCGGATTCCTCCCACAGTCCGAAGATGTGCAGGTTAGGTGGATTGGCCATGATCAATGCCCCTGGGTTACCGGGAAAGGGCTGGGGAGTGGACCTAGGTAGGGTGCGCTTTTGGAGAGTCAGTGCAGACCCGATGGGCTGACTGGCCTCCTTCTGCACTGCTGGGATTCTATGAAGCCAAGATATGAGCACAGCAACATGTGCTTCCTACACTACAGTCTATAGGCTGATAAAGGACTGGAACAAGTCACTGGTTGGATTGCTCCAATCAGTGAAGCAGCCTCAGAAGGCAGGGCTGGTCTCACTTCAAAATAGTCAAGAACAGTGTTGGCGCGGCCTGGATGGAGATGGAAAGGACCCATCCGCATCGCTGCTGTGCCATTGCATTTGTCTGTGTCCCAGTAAATATGACAAGTGAGAGACATCAAGGGCCAGAGTTTTGAGGCCTGAGTGGGGTGGAATCGTAGGCGGGCAGGCCAGGAATCTCCTGCCCCCGCCTGATGTACCGGTTCGTCAGCGCACTTCCACCTCTGAACCGCTTTCGCAAAGGCCGGGTTTCGGGGGGGGGGAGACTGACCCACAAACGATGGTCAGCCAACTTGGGTAATTAGGGAACATATTCATGTGCCCCTCCCCACGCTGGCCGAAATTTTCCACAATTGTCAGTCCGGACTCCTGGAGTGGCCAAAAGATGGTCAGCGGGAGAAGATGGCTTCCCTGTGGCTGACCAGGGGACTCCTGTGGGCATCTTAAGAACCCACTCCTTCTGCACCTGCCATCCCGCGATGGCCACAGCTATAGCTGCAAACCACCCTGTGGAGGGTTCCCCTCCATGAGTACAGACTGGCAGCAATAGCCTCTTTCTGTCTTAAAATTGGCAAAAATAAAATTCAGAAGATGTCATCTTTCTCTCTTTATCTCTTTCGACCTCTCCCTTCCCCCAACCCTCTCCCAATAGAAATATTGACTGCTCCCACATCAGATAGTGTGTCATTGCATCCTGCTGGCTGTACAGCCTTAGGAGCCTTCCCACCATCTTTAATTGGCTGGCAAGCAGCCCACTGGCCACAATTGGCCTAGTATTGAAAAATCACATCAGGTTTAGAGCGTTGAATTGTTCTGTGTTTGATTATGTGAGCCTGGTGGCTAATCTATTCTCTCCATGTTTGATTGATTAGGTCTAGGTGTTTACTCAGAGCTACTGGAGTGGCTACTGGAAATTGAACTGGGACAGTGCAGGCATTTTGTAATTGCCCGCTCAATAAACCTCTTGTGAACTTGGAAACTAGTGTCAACTCTTATTTCCGCTCACTTAAGGCATTTTGCCTGATCCACATTCTTTCTGCTTGTGTGAGAAGGCCACACATAACTGTTCCCACCATGTGCCTGCGCGCAGCAAGAGGGTCACCTAAACCAAGGCCACTGATGGCCTCTGAGCACCGGGTTCTGGTGATTCTGCTTATCAACGCAAGAGAAGTAATGGAGGTGTCTCTTCCTTTCATTCTCAATGTCCTTGTCCACCCCTTTATAATATTCCACAATGTCCTGCCATGATGCAGGTAAAGCAGCCAGGGCTTCACACAGTGAATATCACAGCTCTTGCCACAAACAAACGTCCAATCTTCTCCATTTAAAATAATGGGGGCATCACATCTTGGAGCAAAAGAAATCTATGGCAACTGCTGGGCGAATCAGTTTTCAAGTGCACTATTTTGTACCTGTGGTCAGAGCCAAGTGTCATGTGAGAGTACCTTTAAGAACTGGGTGATTATAAATGGGTGTGTATATAAATATCTATAGTGAGAGAACCTTTAAGAAATGGTTGTTTACTACTGCAGTGATGTCAGAGTGGGTGGAGCTGGGCTGTCTGTCAGCTTTTTACTTTCATTTTTGAGCAGGCTGCAGGGTGTGTTTTAGTTTCGTTTTCAGAGCTGGATAGCTGCAGTCACAGCCAGAAGGTGTATGAATCTCTCTCTGTAATCTAAAGACCGTAAATCAATCCTGGTGATTTAAAGGTAATAACAGTAGCGACTTTAACCTGATGTGCTTCTGGTAAAAGGTGTTTTAAGTTGTATGGATGTTAATAGGAAAACTTAAAGGATTACTTAGTGTTGTATTCTTTGGGGGTTGTATTTGAATTAATGGTTGCTAAGATGTTCACTGTATGTTTTAAAAAGGTTAACTTGAGTTCAGAGAATAAACATTGTTTTGCTTTAAAAAATACTTTTCCATTTCTGCTCTACCACACCTGTAGAGTGGGCCGTGTGCTCCCCAATCTATTAAAAGTTGTGGGTCAGGTGAATTCCATGATACACTTTGGGGTTCTCTAAACCCTGGCCCATAACACAAGCTAAACCTTTATGGAGTGGAACTTCACTTCTGTGCCATAAGTCATGCACAAAATAATGCGAGGACATGGATCTCATCCATAAAACTCTGCAATGTGGAATATTGAGCTAGCAGGTAAAAGTGAAGGGGCTGCCTCGTGTGTGTTTTCCATGGGGAAATGGCTGATTTCATTGACCACAGCAGATGGGTCAGCAGATGTAACCGTGCATTGCATTTGGGATATTTGACAGGTATCTCCAGCTGTTGAGTGTAAGGACTCAGTAACATCGAAAGACCAAGCCAGTGGTTACCTGAATGGATACCTCTGTCCTGCAAGTAGTTTCTCTGTTTGGACGCAGCGATGTACATAATTCTCTGGAAGCCTCCTTAGGGGATTTCAGTTGCTGAAATGCTGGCTTGTTTCAAACGCATCCAGGTCCTATCGCCTGGTACACAAACACAGGTGAAAAGGCAGGCTTCTCAGTGGTCCCTTAGGTGCCAACAGACTTGCTTGTCATGCTTCCTTCCGCTCCTGCACCATCTGGGAACGCAAAAGAGGTGAGCAGAAGGATAGTCTCCCCCCCATCCCCTATAGGAAGCACACAGTGAAATCTCGCCGGGGAAACAGGAAGAGAGGACAGATGGAGTCCAGCTCCATAAGTTCCCTCAATATGTTCATTCCTGGCAACACACCAAAGCAATGAAATAACTCAACACTTTGACAATGAAACAGCAAAGAAGTACTTGAAAGTGGAAACAAGTACGGTGGCTATGCTCAGCAAGTCCAACAATCAACGTTTCCTTCAATCATCTGATGGGGCTATCTGTAAAGCTAAGTAAAGTTTGGGTCTTAATGAGCTTTTTAGTGTAGCAGTTGCATAGGTTGTCCAGGATCACCCTACATTACACGCACCCTACATCAGATGCTGATGGGGGTATTGGTTGCTGACTGGAGACCGAGTGAGAGCCCCAACGACTGACTGGCCAGCAGCTCTTGGTGGCTGGGATTTCGTTCCTGGGTCCTTGATGCTGGGGCATGGCCTTCTGCCGGCTTCGCAAGGGCCTGATTCGAACAAGGTCGCAGCTTCCTGTAATCATTTTCTGTTATAAATTTAGAGTAGCCAATTCTTTTTTTCCAATTAAGGGGCAATTTAGCGTGGCCAATTCACCTACCCTGCACATCTTTTTTGGTTTTGCGGGTGAAACCCATGCAGACACGGGGAGAATGTGCAAACTCCACACGGACAGTGACCCAGAGCCGGGATCAAACCTGGGACCTCGGCGCCGTGAGGCAACAGTGCTACCACTGCGCCACCGTGCTGCCCTAGCTTCCTACAATCATGGGCACCAATAAATGCCAATGCTCATCAGTATTCCAGCCACAAATACTGTCGAAGGGGCCTCATAATCTAACAATAAGCTTCATCTACAGATTTCCCTTGCCTTTTTCTCAGTTTTGTACCAGTAAAGCGGAGAGAAAAGGGGTCACAGAATTCAGCAGGGAACATTACAGAATTCAGCAGGGAATACTGATTAGAAGATGGCGCCGGAGCGAGGCGACTCTCTGCAAGTTCTCCCCAACAGATCCACTTTTTACTTAACTTACAATCGTTCTAATCTTTTAAAATTTAATTCTAAGACTAACATTATTACTAACCTCTCTCTTTTATCTTTTCTTGCAGGCTTGAATATCCTCCGAGGCCCGTGGAGTCCTTTTGACCTGACCCAACCTGACCTCCACGACCTGGAAGCAGATCGGGCCCAAACCGGAAGTGAAGCCCCGGCCTCGATTTGGAGCCGACCCGGACCTCGGAGCTCCCAACCCGGCCTAACAACCGACGCCAGCCCCCGGATTGCCCGGCCCAGTCGAGTCCATCACACAAACCTGCCTCCCATCCATTGACTCCATCTACACCTCCCGCTGCCTGGGGAAAGCGGGCAGCAAAATCAAAGACCCCTCCCACCCGGCTTACTCACTCTTCCAACTTCTTCCATCGGGCAGGAGATACAGAAGTCTGAGAACACGCACGAACAGATTCAAAAACAGTTTCTTCCCCACTGTCACCAGACTCCTAAACGACCCTCTTATGGACTGGCCTCATTAACACTACACCCCTGTATGCTTCACCCGATGCCGGTGCTTATGTAGTTACATTGAATACCTTTGTGGTGCCCTATTATGTATTTTCTTTTCTTTCCATGTACTTAATGATCTGTTGAGCTGCTCACAGAAAGATGCTTTTTACTGTACCTCGGTACACGTGACAATAAACAAATCCAATCCCAGCCATTAAGGGCAGAATCCTGTGCCATCCCCGTGGTGCATTGGGTGGTGTTGGGGAATTTAATCAGGCAGGAGGGTTATGGACGGGTACCCTGACATCCTCCTGCCTCCACGCTGATTAACTCCATGGAGGGAAGGAGAGTGGCCTTCCTACCCCGCCACCAATTGAGGCCCTTGAGTGGGAATTTAATGCCTCAATCAAGAGCCTCGTCCCTCCACTGCTGGTATTAACCCAGAGGCAAGCAGGGGGCTTGCCATATAGTGAACACGACAAGGAAACCCATATGGGTTACTTGTCTGCTTCCAGAGGAGCCCCTTTCTCAGAGGCAGTCAGTTCTTGATCAAGGACCACGGCATCAGGAAGGGGAGGACCCATTAAGAGGCACCACTACCACGGCTGCCATCCCTCCTTCCCCACGAGTTACACCCCCATGACCCACCCACCCTCTCTCATCCTGCTATTCCTTACATGTGGCCCAGGATCCAACAACAATCTTTTGCCTTGGGTGGGTACCGTACCGGCATCAGCCATCATCGCCCCGGCGGTGCTGCCATTCAATAGAGTTGCTAACGTATGATTGGCCAGCAGCTCTTAATGGCTGGGACCTCTGCCCCCGGGTCCTTGATGCTGGGGCATTGCCTGCTGCTGGCTTCTCAAGGGCCTGAGTAGAACAAGATGTAACGGGTCTTCTCGAAAAGAGGTAACGCAGGGCTCTCACTGGGTCTCCAGTCAGCAACCAATATCCCGATTATCACATGATTCCATCTTCAAACTGACCTCCACCAATTGTCCTGCGAATTAGGGATAGGAATAGGCCACTTGGCCCCCTCGAGCCAGCTCCTCCATTCAATAAGATCACGGTTAATCTGATTATAACCTCAAGCCCCATTGATGCACGATCAATAACCTCAAAAATGAGATTGGAGACAATTGAAGGCTTTAATACGCAAGATGTTTCCCCCGGCAGCACAGGTACAGAAGAAAGCTGTTGGGGCGGAACGGGCTCTTATACCCCGCCTTGCAGGGCGGAGCTAACATACAAGCTTATCCAATGGGAACAAGTACATTCTCCACCAATGGTATTCCGGCATTATTAGGTACCGTAATCCTTCTAACACAGACTTACCACACCCATATTCCTGCCTACCCCCCTGATAACCTTCCACCCTTCGTTGATCATGACTTTTTTCAGTCTTGCCTTAGAAATATTGAAAGATTCTGCTTCCTGCACCTTTTGAGGAAGAGAGTTCCTGAGATCCAAGGTCCCCTGAGAGAAAATAATTCTCCTCATCTCTGCCTTAAATGAGTGAACCTTTATTTTTTTTAACAGTGACCCCTAATTCTAGATTCTCTGACAAGAGGAAACATCACCGCCACATCTGCCCTGTCAATACCCCTCAGGATCTTAAAGGTTCGAAGCTCTAGTGGAACAAACCTAACCTTTCCTCATAAGACAACCAAACCATTCCTGGTATTAGTCTAGTCATCCTTCTCTGAGCTGCGTCTAATATGCAGGTCTTGGCCTTCTAGATGTTTGTCACATCTTCTGCCGCTACTGTCATGAAATGCAGACACACACATAATGATATACAGACAATCAGCTAATGGACACAGAGAACAGGACATGACCAATAAGCAGGCAGGCCACTCAGGGGTGGGATCTGACTATAAAAGACACCAGGCACTCACACTTTGCCTCTTTCCACTGATGAACATCTAGAGAGTCAGTCAAGGGTGTTGTTACAATCTCACACCCCCACCACGTGGCTAAGAGCTAGTCTGGTTCAGTCAGACAGAGTAACCACACTTAAGTTAGCAGAGAGTCGAACTCACAGAGAACTGTGCTAACTGTGCTATTAGTTCAATAAACCTGATTGAACTAACTTCAAGGTCTGGAGTATCTTTCTGATCTAAGCTGCATCCAGTTGCAGCCAGTGTTAGACCAGTGTACCTAACACAACAGCTAGCACTTTGACAATGCTGGGCATTACTTACGGCAACTGTTTAAAAGGCACCCTGTATTATTTAGTGGGAAAGAATGACAGAAAAAGTCTGACAATCAATGAGCAATAAGTATAAGCAATAAGTATCGGCAATTCTTAGAAGGAGACACATTGAAGCCTGGCATTTATTTCTATCCCCCCCCACAAGGTGTTTGCGACTTTAAGCCTCTGCAACTTCTTTATTGGCTGCACATGCAATTTTCAGTCCCCTCCTGCAACAGTGACCATAGAAATGTTGCTGCGGTCAGACCTGGGGTGGTTCGGTGGCACTGTGGTTAGCATTGCTGCCTCACAGCGCCAGGGACCTGCGTTGCATTCCAGCCTTGGGTGACTGTCTGTGCGGAGTCTGCACGTTCTCTCCGTGTCTGCGTGGGTTTCCTCCGGGTGCTCCAGTTTCCTCCCACAGTCCACAGATGTGCAGGTGAGGTGGAGTAACAGGGGTCGGGTGGTGGTGAGAGTTGGCTTGGGTAGGGTGCTCTTTAAGAGGGTCAGTTCAGACCTGATGGGCCGAATGGCCTCCATTTTCACTGTCGGGGTTCTATGGTCAGTCTGGTGGGCATGAATCCCCAACAAATCCCCCAGCAAGAAAGAAAATCCTGTCCCATGACTTTAAAGACACTCTTCCTTATCCAACAGATTATTTTATTAAGATAAGATACATTACTGCAGAGGGAGAGGTTAGTTAATCCTCCTCTTGCATCAATGATTTGATCAAATCTTTTCATGCATCTGGGATATTTCCTGTTCCAGATGGTCATCAGGCCATGTCCTGCAACTTCATATTTTCCTTTTTGGTTCAGTTGCTACACCCTTCCTGTGTTTTTGCCGGGTGAATGAAACTTTTCCTCTGAAATTTCCCACTTGCCGCATGATTCCTGCTGGATTCTCCGTTCTGCAGTCTAAGTGCTGCCACCAGTGTAGAATCGCAGGAACTGCGCTCTCCAGAACTCACTCCGACCTCCCCTCCGTTCCATGGAGTAACCCAGGGGCCAGAAAGCACCCTGTGGGAGGAGGAAAGGGGCGGGTCCCATGCCGGTGCTTCCTGCAGGGGAGGTGCAGCAACAGCTCAGCGCTTCTGAATACCACCCCCCTCCGACACTGGCATATCTCATGGGCAGCAGGCAGCATAGGTTAACACGTCATCACCTGTGACACCCGAAAGTGTTGGGCCGGGCCCATCCAGGCCCAGGCTATCCAGAGGACGGCCCTCAAGGGCATCACAGGGCAGCGGGCGAGACAAGCAGCAGGCCGCCTCCACTTCTGATGTGCTGTCTGGGGTAACATCTCGAAGAGGCGGTAGGCCACGAAGGAGTTTAAATATAGATGACACTTAAGTTGGAGCGGGTGTAGTAGAGGAGGTAATAAGGAGGAAGGACACACATATTGTAAATACTCACCATTAAACACTTTTGCAGCACTAACCGATCTTCCTCTACCCTCTTGTCTCACACGCGTGAAACATGGGCTGGGGCTGCGTGTTGTGCGGTGGCCGGGTATGCCAGGAGGGGGCTCGGGCTCATGACACATGAACGTCCCACATGGACAGCACTCCCAGTGAGTCAGCCTTAACCGTTCACCATCTCCCGCAAACGCCACCCCCCCCCCTCCCCCAAGATATATGGCCCAGTGAGAAGGATTTGCCAGCACGCACGCAGGGATCACCCGTGTCACCCTAAAGACAGGAGTCAGACTTGGTCAGATAATGAGCAGCAGCAGAGCTCATCTCACAGCGGGCCATCATCATCCTCCGTCCCTGTGGACAAGGCCCGTTGATACTGCCAACCCAGGGCCAACACCCTGTGGTGGTGCTGGTATGGCATTTGGAAGGGGGAGCTGTGATAGTGGGAAGGAGTGGGAGACTAGGGTGAAGGAGGCGTGAAGGATTGAGGGAGAGGGAAGGTGTGGATGGACTAAGAGAGGGAAGGTGTGGATGGACTAAGAGAGAGGGAAAGGGTTGAAGAACTTAGGGAGAGGGACGGGATGGAAGGACTGAGGGAGAGGGAAGGTGTAAATGGACTGAGGGAGAGGGAAGGTGTGGATGGACTAAGAGAGAGGGAAGGTGTGGATGGACTGAGGGAGAGGAAGGTGTGGAAGGACTGATGGAGAGGGAAGGTGTGGATGGACTGACGGGGAGGGAAGGTGTGAATGGACTAAGAGAGGGAAGGTGTGGATGGACTAAGAGAGAGGGAAGGTGTGGAAGGACTGATGGAGAGGGAAGGTGTGGATGGACTAAGAGAGAGGGAAGGTGTGGATGGACTGAGGGAAAGGAAGGTGTGGATGGACTGATGGAGAGGGAAGGTGTGGATGGACTGACGGGGAGGGAAGGTGTGAATGGACTAAGAGAGGGAAGGTGTGGATGGACTAAGAGAGAGGGAAGGTGTGGAAGGACTGATGGAGAGGGAAGGTGGTAGATGGACTAAGAGAGAGGGAAGGGGTTGAAGGACTTAGGGAGAGGGAAGGCATGGAAGGACTGAGGGAGAGTGAAGGTGTGAATGGACTGAGGGAGAGGGAAGGTGTGGATGGACTAAGAGAGAGGGAAGGCGTGGATGGACTAAGAGAGAGGGAAGGTGTGAATGGACTGAGGGAGAGGAAGGTATGGATGGACTGACGAGGAGGGAAGGTGTGAATGGACTAAGAGAGAGGGAAGGTGTGGATGGACTAAGAGAGAGGGAAGGTGTGGATGGACTGAGGGAAAGGAAGGTGTGGATGGACTGATGGAGAGGGAAGGCGTGGATGGACTGACGGGGAGGGAAGGTGTGAATGGACTAAGAGAGGGAAGGTGTGGATGGACTAAGAGAGAGGGAAGGTGTGGATGGACTGAGGGAAAGGAAGGTGTGGATGGACTGATGGAGAGGGAAGGTGTGGATGGACTAAGAGAGAGGGAAGGTGTGGATGGACTAATAGCGAGGGAAGGTGTGAATGGACTGAGGGACAGGAAGGTGTGGATGGACTGACGGGGAGGGGAGGTGTGGATGGGCTAAGAGAGAGGTAAGGTGTGGATGGACTGAGGGAGAGGAAGGTGTGGATGGACTGATGGAGAGGGAAGGTGTGGATGGACTGATGGGGAGGGAAGGTGTGGATGGACTAAGAGCGAGGGAAGGTGTGGATGGACTAAGAGAGAGGGAAGGTGTGGATGGACTGAGAGAGAGGGAAGGGATAGAAGGACTGAGGGAGAGGAAGGTGTGGATGGACTGATGGGGAGGGAAGGTGTGGATGGACTGACGGGGAGGGAAGGGATAGAAGGACTGAGGGATGTGTTTGAAGGGGGGGAGGGGACAAAGAGATGGGACAGGGCGGGGGAGCTGCTATTGGCCAGGCCTCCTAGTTGGTAAATCGACAGGTGATGAGGTTATCCCATGTGTGCGGCCCTGGATCACACATTGGGCGGCTTGTCTTGCCAGCTGTGGCTCCACGCATGGATCTTCCTGGAAACCATCCTCGTCCTCCTCGGCAGGCGGGGCCTGATGTTCTTCCTCCTCCCCCAGCATGTCGCTCCACTGCTGTGTGATGTTATGAAGTATGCAGCAGGTCGCCACGATGCTCAAGACCATCTGAAGGCTTTATTGGCGGGCCCTACAAGAGCGGTCCAGGCACGGGAAACACCTTGAGCACACCGATGCACCGCTCAGTGACGCTCCTGGTTGCTATGAGAGCGCCATTGTAACAGTCCTTCGCCTCGGTCTGGGTCCTCCGCACATGTGTCATTAGCCATGACCTCAGGGTAACTCTTGTCGGCCACTAGCTACCTCTCACACGAGGGACGCCTCAAAGATGCCGGGATCCGATAGGAGCATCAGGATTACAAGCGTTGTGCACGCTGCCTGGGTATTGGATGCAAACGTGCATGATGTGTAGCTTTATGTCACACACGAACTTCACATTCATGGAGTGGAAGCCCATTCTATTAATGAAGCGCACCCTAAGTCGAACTGGTGTTGGAGGGACATGCGTGGCATTGATCGCCCCCTGGACTTAGGGCAATGGTGGCGAACCCTGCTGCCCAGGCATCTTGTTGGTCGTGGTCCAGGCCTGAATTTCAGATGGCGGGGGCTGGGATGGTGTGGACATACAGGTGGTAGAGAAGGTGTGAACAAGATTTATTAGAATGATGCCAGAACTGAGAGGCTGAACAGGATGGGTCTCCTTTCACTTAACAAAGAGGGCTGGCTGGGGGGGAGAGACCTGATATCGGTCTTTGAGGTGATGAGAATCTTTGATGAGGGTCGCCAGAGAGAAGATACTTCCAATCGCAGGCGAGACCGGAACGAAATGTAACACAGTTATGAACAGAACTCAGGAATTCGTGAAAGGAATTGAGGAGAAATACTGAGAGAGTGATAAGAATGTGCACAAGATACCGGTGGGATGACGAGCACGGATGTACATAAGGAGAAGTCAGATAAGCACATGAAGGGGCTGGTTTAGCACAGTGGCTTAAATAGCTGGCTTGTAAAGCAGACCAAAGCCAGCAGCACGGTTCAATTCCCGTACCAGCCTCCCCGAACAGGCGCCGGAATGTGGCGACGAGGGGCTTTTCACACTAACTTCATTTGAAGCCTACTTGTGACAATGAGCGATTTTCATTTTCATTTCATTCATTTCAAGAGAGAAAGTTGATGGCGTGAGGTGAAGATAGGTGGGAGGAGGCTCATGTGGAACAAAAACATCAACAGGGGACCGTTGGTCTGGCTGCCCATTTTCTGCTGTAATTACTTTGCAATTGTTAGCCCCAATTTGTAAAACTGACTGAAAATTTCCCAAGATAGGTTTTTGCCCTTTGGATTGCTGATGGAGATTTTCATGTTGTCGGGAGCACTTGGCATGGGGTCGGGCACACTCGATAATTTGGTGACTATTCCTTGGTGGGCCACCTCGGCATTAGAAAAGAAAATCCACCTTGGCGAATCTTATCGAGCTTTTGACATTTTCTCTTTACCTCCTCCCCGGATAGCTCAGCATGCCAGGCCGGACTGGTACCATGAGGAAAGGGGGGGAGGGAAAACTCTGCAAGCAATCGCAGGAATGCCGATAACAAATAAGCTGGATGAAATCATGGCTGAGCAACCCTTTTCTTTCCAGCTGGCGCAGCCACGATGGGCTGAATGGCCTCTTTCTCTGCTGTAACTTTTCTCTCGCTCTCTGGTTCTAAGCGGGATGAGGTAGAGCCCGCGCTGGATGCGGAATTAAGCTTACTAATTATATGAAAGGAGGGAAAACATATTGGAAACTAGGCTCATGATTATGCTTTGCTTCTCACTCTGTACAAAATACCGAAGAGCAATGTGGTCATTATTACGACCTTGGACCAGTGCCCAACAGTGGCTATGATACAGGACAGAACCACAATATTTCATTGTAAGGAATATTGTAAGGAAAGTCTGTGAGGAAAGAATGCCTCACTCCAAGAGAGATTTCACGCAAAATAAGGACATGGTATATTAAAGAAACTTTATTACTAATACTGTATTAAAATATCTCTGGCATCACAGAAGAAAATAACTTACGATTACCCCGTAAACAATGCTAATCGGTACAGTTGTACAACCCTCAACTGCTATCTTTATTCCCACTCAAACACCTGAACCATTTCAGGTCCCAATCCACTTTCAAATCCAGTTAGCACTCATGAATACTTGCTGTACAGAGATGTCTAGATAATCCACTTTGAGAAAGTAATATCCCCCGATCAGAATAATGCAGAACCTCTGGCTGTATTTCTTTTGAAAACCTCCTCCACTTGCCTTCCAGCCACACAATCAAAACTGAACCCCGACACCCAACTGCTTCAATCCCTGGCTCCTCCCATTAACTACAGCATCTCACTCAACTGCACACTATTTCACTAATTAACTGCTCTGCAGGGAACGCTCTTAATATAAACAATATTCCATTAGCCCAGACTTTTATGATGCTTTAATTGCACTTCTGGCTCCCAAAAAGCCTAGCTGTCTTGCAAATAGGACTTGTAAAAACATGACTGCAGCAGTCGCACACACACATACGAACCCAGGATTTTAACCCTTCCTGCACCAAATACATATAACACCATGGGCGCGATTTTCTGACCCCCCACCGGGTTGGAGAATCGCCGGGGGCTGGCGTGAATCCCGCCCCCGCGTGTCCCGAATTCTCCGCCACCAGAGATTCGGCGGGGGCGGGAATCGCGCCGCGCCGGTCGACGGGCCTACCCCCGGCGATTCTCCAGCCCGCAATGGGCCGAAGTTCCGACGCTGCCAACCCTCTCCCGCCGGCGTGGATTAACCACCTTTTGAACGGCGGGACAAGGTGGGGCGGGCGGGCTCCGGGGTCCTGGGGCAGGGCGATCTGGCCCCGGGGGGGTGCCCCCACCGTGGCCTGGCCCGCGATCGGGGCCCACCGATCCGCGGGCGGGCCTGTGACGTGATGGCACTCTTTTTCTTCCGCCTTCGCCATGGTCTTCATTATGGCGGAGGCGGAAGAGACCCCCTCCCCTGCGCATGCGCGGGGATGACGTCAGCAGACGCTGACGCTCCCGCGCATGCGTCGCCCGGCGAAGACCTTTCAGCGCCGGCTGGCGTGGCGCCAAAGGCCTTTCCCGCCAGCCGGTGGAGCGAAAACCACTCCGGCGCGGGCCCAGCCCCTCAAGGTGAGGGCTTAGCCACTAAAGATATGGAGGCGTCCGCACCTTTGGGGCGGCCCGACGCCGGAGTGGTTCCCGCCACTCCATTACGCCGGAACCCCCCGCCCCGCCGGGTAGGGGAGAATCCCGTCCAATATATCTGAAATTCTTACAAACCTCACATCATCGTGCAGCATTCTGAAAATCAGTGTGACATGGCTTTGCTACAATATTAAATCTTGTACAACAATAGGCGAAACATATTTTTGGGTTGTAACATATTTTCTGGATAATGCTCCAGAGGGGGAAGCAATGAGAACGCCTGGAGTCAGTGTTGGTTCTTTTACACTGTCACACTCTTTGCTCAAAGTCCTGCATGTTCTTTTGCGTCATATGTTTATCCAGGAAAAGCGAAGGAAGGCAAAATAAATGCAGGGGTCTCCGCCCTAACCACTTCCTGAGGTAAAGCCTTCTGTGCCCCCACAAGCCCCCGCAGGAAACAAATTCCACTTCACCGCTGACCGTCGTGACTATTTTAAATTGATCACCTGTCTTCACTGGCTCACCGAGAAAACCGCCTCCTGTAAAAACGAAAGCTTCGTGATTTTAAAATAATCTTTTAAATCTTCTCCTAGGCTTCTCGGTTCCAGACCAAAGAGTCACCATCATCGCAAACCTCTCCTCAGGAAAAAGACAAAATCCCATCTCTGGCATCAGCCTGATGAATCACAAACCATGGGGTATCCAAAATTGTATACTGTGCTCCGACTAGCTGAACCAATGTTTCAAGTAGATTCATCGTTGCTCCTGCACTCTTGTGTTAGATGTGCCTATCAATAAAACACAAAATTGGTTTTTTTCAAGTTTTTTTTTCTGCCCTTCCACTTTCAGGAAATTATATACTTGAACTCATAGTTCTCACTGTATACTCACTGCTCAAGGACTTTCCATGCTATGCTTTTACTCTCCAAAATACATCGTCTCGCGCTGATCTATTGCATCTTCCGCCTGTCTGCCCATTCTGTTACCCGCTTTTTCACTTCCTTGCAAAGGTTTTTACAGTCATTGTTCGTCAAACATTTGTGACGCTTACAGAGTTTGGTGTTCTGCTCCCTCTGTCCAAGTTCAAACCATGGGCTGGGATTTTGCGCCCCTATTGGCAGCGGGCGCGAATGGCAACAGGAGCGTAAAATATCGCGAGAGGTCCAAAACGCAGTTTACGCCGGCAGGGTTTTCCGTCGCAGCCACGGCAGGTCTCCCACGGTGTGCACTTGGTGAGTAGGACTCACCTGAGGCGTTCAGGTGAGTGCACCATTCACAGGGGGAGAGGGTCATGCCCGGGCACTGGCCCCAACATATCAAGGGGTGAGGGTTGTTATGTGTGGGAGGGTTGCATGGTTGGTGGGGGGGGGGGTTCTGTGTGGTGGGGGCGGGTGGATGGGCTGTCCATTTTTTTGTAGTGGGGTGCCCTTGATTGAGCCCGTCCCACCACGCTACGCAATGGGACCACCACTTCCCTTTTGTTTGGCTATTACCGAACGATGCAGCGGAACAGGCTGCCGTTGGTGCCAGCAGCTTCCACACCGGTTTTCCTGCCCGCTACGCCACTCTGATGATAAAATGGGAAAATTCCACCCTTAAACTCATAGACTGTTGCAGCACAGAAATAGGCCATTTTGTTCATTGTGCCTTGTGGGCTCTTTGCAGATCCAATCAATTAACTAACTCTTTCTCCAGCGATCTGGGCCTGTATTTTCAGGATGGCAGGGGCTCGGTCCCCATCATCCGAAGAATCAATTGTGGTACAACCTCCAGTGTTGTGAACTTGGGCTACCAAAGGAGATTGGGCCAAGTTTCACACAAAGAAATATAATTAACTGCACTCAAAGCTGTGGGGATTCAGGATAAAGTTCGGGTATGGTTAAGAAGTGATTGAATGGTAGAAGAAAATGGATACGAAGAAAAGGGGTTATGGAGAATGTTAGCATGGCATGTCCTATGGTTCACCATTGGAACCACCAGCGTTTTCACTCTGCATCAATGCAACTCTGTTAACTTTGCAGATGATGCCAATCTAGGCACGGCAGACGAGGAAGTCCAAAAATAACACAATGAGTGTGAAATACTCGTATGCCCAACAATGGCAGATGAAATTTAGCATAGACAAACTTATTGCACACAGGAAGGAAAAATGAACAATGTGGACATTTCACGGATGGTGCTAAAAGAGCTGAGGCTGGAATTGAAAACGAGAAGACCCAATGTACATGTCTGGACAATGCACAGCAAAAATCATCAAAAACAATACCAAACTGATGTGCGCAGTTAAAACAACAGAGTACAAGTCAGCGAAAGTCATGACGGGACCATGTGGAGAATTTTCTCATCATTTCCCCTTAGCTTCTTTTGCCAACTATTTGAACTCCATGAGCTCTGGTTACTGACCCATTTGTCACGTAAGAATACTGTGCTTTCTTTTCTCATTTAAATGTCACAGGAAACAAAATCCCTCCCGTGATTTACGCCTTTGGTTGAGACCGACGCCTCGCTGCAGTACTGAGGGAGTGCTGCATTATCGGAGGTGCTGTTTTTCAGGTGAAATTTTAAACCAAGGATTTTCCCATGGCTCAGATGGACATAAATAATGCACTGAACAACATTCCTCACTCAAGCAACATCACCAAACACAACTTAGCTATTATCTGATTATCGATCTTGCTTGGCCCCACTTGGCTACTACGACAATAGTGACTAATTATCTTGAATTATTCCTACAGTGCTTTGGACTGTCTATGAATCAGATAAAATGTTATATGAATGGAAATTATTTGTATTTATTGCGCATTCAACCTTTATTGTGCTTAATAATTTAGAGGTTGCTTGAATGAGCTCCAATGTGATATATTGTTTATCAGCCGTACGCACAGTAATAAAACAGGAAACTGCAACTACAAGAGCAAGGAGGTTATGCTGAACCTATACAAAACACAGCTGGAATATTGTGCACAGTTCTGGGTGCCACACTGTAGGAAGAATGTGAACGCCATTGGAGAGAGTGCAGAAGACATTTACAACAATGGTTCCAGGGATGAGAATCATCAGTTATAAGGATAGATTGGAGAGGTTGAGTTCTCCTTGGAGAGTAATGCAACCATCAATTCACTCAAGACGGGCGTGGAAGTAAGCTTTGGCTGATCCAATACTGAGAAGCGCCTACAGGTCGACTGCTCTTTATACCTCCCTTCAAGGGGAGGAGCCATGGGTGGAGCCCATACAGGCCCCAACATGTTCCCCTCTGGATAACGCCATACAATGGCCCATAGGAGGAGCCCACAAGGGAAAAAGCATAGCACCGATACAGATACAAGGCAATAGCACAAACACAAATACAATGGTGGATTATTGGCATAATACATTCACCACAGAGCGAAGAAGGCCGAGAGGAGAATTGATAGAGATGTTCAAAATCATGAAGGGGCTGGACGGAGCAGATAGGGAGAGTGGTTTGGGTCCGGAATGCACGGCCTGTAAGTGCGGTGGAGGCAGTGTCGATCAAGGTATTCAAGTGGGTTTTAGAGGGTTATTTAAATAAAAAGTGTGCTGGAGTATGAAAAAATGAAATGAACTGAAAAGTTAGATGAAAGTCGCTTATTGTTGCAAGTAAGCTTCAAATGAAGTTACTGTGAAAAGCCCCTAGTCGCCACATTCCGGCGCCTGTTCGGGGAGGCTGGTACGGGAATTGAACCCGCGCTGCTGGCCTGCCTTGTTCCGCTTTAAAAGCCAGCGATTTCGCCCCGTATGAGGGAAAGGGCAGGGGAACAGCATCAAGCTACAGGGCTGGTGCAGACAGGAGGGGCCAAATTGCCTCCTTCTGCTGGTGACAATTCTATGATATAGCTGTAAGTACCGTTTGATATGAGAGATAATTCTAGTATTGTTTCTTATTCAATGAGGCCATCATTTATTGCCCATCCCTAATTGCCCTCGAGGGGGCAGATTAGAGTCAACCACATTGCTGTGGGTCTGGAGTCACATGCAGGTCTGACCGGGTAAGGACGGCAGACTTCCTCCCCTGAAGGACATTAGTAAACCAGGTGGGTTTTCAACAACAATCGACAATGGTTTCCTGGTCACCTTTAATTCCAGATTTTTATTGAATTAAAATTCCACCATCTGCAGTGGTGAGATTCGAACTAGGGTTCCCAGAGAATTACTCTGGGTCTCTGGATTATTAGTGGATTCAATGCCTCCATTGCAGCAAAGGAAACATGAAGTTCAAATCTCAAAAAGTGGTTCTCTGCTCATGGTCTAGTCATGGAGAATATGTACAAATGTAGGGCTCATAAAACATTCATTAATAAATCCAACAGATAATTCAGGAGGAACTTCTTCACTGAGAGACTGATTAGGGTGTGAAGCTCGCCACCCTGAGGAGTTATTGAAATAAAGACATTAAGGGGAAGTTCGATCAGCAGCGGTGGGAGAAAATAGAAGGATATGGTCGAGTGAAGCTCGGCACAAACTGGAGGATTAGTGCATCCCTCCCTTCCCCTCCCCCACTGGGCCATCTGTCACTTGTTGTGCATATTTGTTGCGGTCTCTCCCTGCTCCTACTAATCACTGTTCCAGTTGTTCCGCCCTCTGTTAAACACAATCACATCTTTCCCTCGCTTTAGTTCTGAAGAAAGGGCGTGGGGACGCAAAAGGTTACCGATGGCCGGGATTTTCCAGCCGCGTACGAAAAACGGAAACCCGCATTGACAGCGTCGAGACTGGAAGATCCTGCCACCAGCCAACGGCAGGGCTGCCTCCACCGCTGCAAAACACGCCGGGGGGGGGGGGGGGGGGGGGGGAATCCCACCCAATCCCACCCTCTGTTTTCAGGATTGGTGAATTTTTCCAGCTTTTTCGGTTTTGGTTCCAGATTCCAGCACCCGCGATACATGCCGATCGGGTACAAGATGGGAAGAGGAGATTCATGTGAAGCACAAATATTGGCTCAGAGCAATTGTTCCAGATTGCCAGGGATCCGGGTGAAACACTGTGAATGGCTGTCAAACACTGACCTGCCGGTGAAGATGTATAGCAGGAGTTTGGGAGAAGCCCCATAGAAAGATGACCCCAATTATCAATGCAAATTACAGTAGTAATTTACAGTAGCCACTTAAAAATACCTTCCTATTTCACTACATTGATGAACAGGGTTTTCACAACTGTTATATGATAGCTGTTTGCACTAAGGTTGTGGGACCTCTGACGGCTGGAAGTGACACTGGAACTATTATTGACTTGTTCAGTTCAGAGATGAGTGCCAGAACAAATTCTAATTAGAAAACAGTTAATGAGAAAATCCTGGTAAACGGCATAAACCCCACAAAGCGTGTTGATTTGTCGCTTAATATCTGGAATATTAATCATTAAAATTGTAATTGTGTTTGAAATCATCCGACTAACGGGGTCAATTATGACTTAATTCAGGATAACAGCTGTTATAAATTCAACAGAGAAGCAATTATGGTGTTTTAAGCTCCACAGGTTTGTCTAAACTGACTTTGTCGTAAATTTAACCTGAGGAACATAGGAACAGGAGCTGGCCATTCAGCCCGTCGAGCCTGGTCCACCATTCAATACCACCACGGCTGATTGCATTACGATTGCCTTTTACGCTCACTAACCCCAGACGACATTGTTTAGAAAGCTATCAATCTCCACATTAAACATACTCAATGACTGAGCTTCCACAGCTCTCAGGGATGGAGCATTCCAAAGATTCACAACCCTCTGTGTGAAGAAATTTCTCCTCATCTCAGTCCTAAGTGGCTTCCCTTTATTTTGACATTGTGCTCCCTGGTTCTGGACTCACCAACCAATGGAAACATTTTATCTGCATCTACCCTCTCTATCTAACAACAGGTTTCAATGAGATCACCTCTCATTCTTCGAAACTCGAGAGAACACTCAGTTTGCCCCAATCTCTCTTCATAAGACAGCCCAGCCACCCCCGGACTGAACAAGTCCGGTGACAACCTTTGTTACACTCCCTCCATGGCAATAATATCCTTTCTGAGGTAAGGGGACCAAAATTGTGCTCAGGACTCCAGGTGCGGCCTAACCAAGATCCTATACAATTGAAGCAAGACCTCAGTACTCCTGCACTCAACTCCTCTTGCAATAAAGGCTAGCATTCCATTAGCCTTCTTAATAGCTGCACCTGAACACTAGCCTTCAGTGACTTGTGGACCAGGACACCCAGGTCCCTTTGTTCATCTACACTTTCTAATTTCTTACCATTTGGGAAATACTCAACACGTCTGTTCCTTCTTCCAACATGGATAACTTCACACTTTTCGATTCCCGGCTTGGGTCACTGTCTGTGCGGAGTCTGCCCATTCGCCCCGTGTCTGCGTGGATTTCCTCCGGGTGCTCCGGTTTCCTCCCACACTCCAGGTTAGGTGGATTGGTCATTCTAAATTGCCCCTCGTGTCCAAAAGGTTAGGTAGGGTTACTGGGTAATGGAGAGAGGGTGGAGGTGTGGGGTTAGGTAGGGTGCTCTTTCCAAGAACCGGTGCGGACTCGATGGGCCAAATGGGCTCCTTCTGCACTGTAAATTACATTCCATCTGCCATGTTCTAGCCCACTCACTAAGTCTGTCTAAATCCTCCTTTAACTACTTTACATCTTGCTCACAATACATATTCCTGCCTAGCTTTGTATCATCGGCAAACTAGTGGGTACCCTACTAGCCACATCCTGTAAATGCAAGAAGGCCTGCTTATTCCTACTCTCTGTTTTCTGACTGTTAGCCAATCCTTAATCCATGCCAGTGTATCGCTTCCTAGCTAACGTTCTTTTATTTTGCTAATCAATCTCCGGTGGGGACCTTATCAAAAGTCTTCTGATAATCCAAATGTACTACACCTATCAACTCTCCTTTATCAACTTTGTGCGTAACATCCTCAAAGAGCTCCAACATGTTCATCAAACATGATTTCCCATTCGTAAAGCCATGCTGACTATGTCCAATCAGATCATAATTATCCAACTGTCCATTTATCACATGCTTTATAATAAAATCCAGCGTTTCCCTTACCATTGATGTGAGGCTAACACCGCTCGGTAGTTCCCTGTTTTTTCTCTCCCTCCCTTCTTAAATAGTGAGGTAATCTGTAGAATTTTGCAAGGTGATCACCAATGCATCCACTATCTATCTCTATGGCAACCTTTCTCGACACTCTGGAATGCATAATATCAGTGCCCAGCGCCTCAACTGCTTTCAGTCCCATTAATTTCTCCAATACAATCTTCTTACTTAAACTCATTTCCTTCAACTCCTCATTCTCCCAGGTCCCTTGTATCTCGAATGCTGGGAGTTTTTTAATGTATCTTCCTGAGTGAAAACAGACACAACATAATTATTTAGCTTCTTTGCCATTTCTTTATACCCCATTATAAATTATCCTGACTTTGCAATGGACCCACTTTTGTCTTAGCCAACACTTGCTTTTACACACTTATGGAAACTTTACAATCTGTTTTTATGCTTTTTGCTAGGTTGCATTCATATTCTGATCTCCCTTTCTTTATCAGTTTACAGGCCTCCCTTTGCTGCATTCTAAAAACCTCCCAATCTTCAGGATTACCACTATTTCTGGCAACTTTATGAGCCTCTTCTTTTAATCTATTACAATCCTTAACTTCTTTTGTCAGCCACGGATATCTGACGTGTTTGAGCTTTTGCACCTTGAAGGAACGTATAGGTGCTGTACACTATGTAAGAGTTCTTTGAAGACTATCCATTGCCAATGCATAGGCATACCTGAAATGTATTTTCCCAAACCACCTCAGAAAATTTCTCCATTCATAATTTCCTTTATTCCACTTTAACACCTTGCCTTCAGACTGAACGTCCTCACCTTCAAACATAATGTAAAATTCTATCATGTTGAGGTAACTCATCCCTAAAGGTTCTTTGACAACAAGATTATTAATTAGCCCTTTTTCATTCCATAACACTGTTATAGTCATAGAATTTACAGTGCAGAAGGAGGCCATTCGGCCCATCGAGTCTGCACCGGCTCTTGGAAAGAGCACCCTACCCAAAGTCAACACCTCCACCCTATCCCCATAACCCAGTAACCCCACCCAACACTAAGGGCAATTTTGGACACTAAGGGCAATTTATCATGGCCAATCCACCTAAACTGCACATCTTTGGACTGTGGGAGGAAACCAGAGCACCCGGAGGAAACCCACGCACACACGGGGAGGATGTGCAGACTCCGCACAGACAGTGACCCAAGCCGGAATCGAACCTGGGACCCTGGAGCTGTGAAGCAATTGTGCTATCCACACTGCTACCGTGCTGCCCCACTGGATCTGGAATAATCTGCCCTCTAGCTGGATCCTCAACATACTGCTCTAGAAACCCATCCCTAACATGCTCCAGAAAGTTGTCTTCCTCAGCATTAGTGTTCAGTTGGTTAACCAGCCTATATGCTGATTGAAGTCACCCATATTGCCCATGCTACATGTGTCCAACCTTAATTGTTATTCATTCATGGGATGTGGGCGTTGCTGGCTGGGCCTGCATTTGTTGCCCATTCCTGAGGGCATTTATGAGTCAACCACATTGCTGTGGATGTGGAGTCACATGTAGGCCAAACCAGGTAAGGATGACAGATTTCCTTCTCTAAAGGGCATTAGTGAACCAGATGGTTTTTTACGACAATCGATCATGGTTTCATGGTCACCTTTAGACTTTTAATTTCAGATTTCATTTTGTTATTGAATTCAAATTTCACCATCTGCCATGGCGGGATCCCAGGTCCTGTGTGGTAATTATTTTCTGGATTTCACTCAAAGTGTTAAAACCTATGGGATGTTGTTTTGGGGAAGGTGTATTCTCGGAGCTTAGAAAGGTAGATAGATTTCGATTTGGGGGAAATTTAAGTTTATTATTTGGGTAACCATTATTGTAGTTAATTGTAAATGTTATTCTTTACTGTTGCCTTTCATGTTGTGTTTTCAAGATGAATAAATGTTTTGTGATGTGAATAATTTACAACAAGCTGGTACAGACGAAGGCATAATAACTACTGGCAGGATGTTGGGCAGTAACCCATGGTCGATGCCCCCGGCAGCACATTGAGGGAACTGAATCCCTTTTGGTTCAAGAAAATGGGTGGCATCTTGGCACAGTGGTTAGCACTGTCACTTCACAGCTCCAGGGTCCCAGGTTCGATTCCCGGCTGGGTGACTGTCTGCATGGAGTCTGCACGTTTTCCCCGTGTCTGTGTGGGTTTCCTCCGGGTGCTCCGGTTTCCTCCCACAGTCCAAAGATGTGCAGGTTAGGTGGATTGGCCGTGCTAAATTTCCCTTAGTGTTCACAAAGGTTAGGTGGGATTACGGGGATAGGGTGGCGGTGTGGGCTTAGTGCTCTTTCCAAGGGTGATGCCGGCTTGATGGGCCGAATGGCCTCCTTCTGCACTGTGAAATTCTATGATTCTATGAAAATGGTCGCATTGTTCTGAGATGCACTGCACTCACAGTGCCATATGTGGTAACAATGGGGAAGAGCTCTTTGTAGTCTATTAGAAATTTGACAAAAGAATGGAAAAGCACCTAAAATCCTAGAATTGTGGCAACAGACAGAAGAAATAATCCAGCAACCAACCTGAAAGTGGTTGATGACCCTTTAAATAGCGCAGAATTAAAGCACTGTGAATGAAAACAGGATAACGAGCACTTAACCTCATGTTACACTGCTTGTGCTCGTACATCAGCTGCACGTCAAGGGAACTGAATCCATTTCAGTTCAGTAAAATGGCCAAGTTGACACGGGATGTGGACGGAGCAGTGCAGCAGTCACCGTGCAGCACGGGGAAGGCTGCAGAGCTTGCAACGCCTTGCGCTCGCTCCACCTGTTTCTTTCAGCCAAGAAAAAAATGAGATGATGTGGGGATGCCCCTCAAACCGTTCAGCCTTGTGTTCAGTTCTGTAAGCTTAATAGAGGACATGTGCTGGAGTGTGGAGATGCAAGGTGGCATCAAATCACCATCCCGTGCTGGCTGCCATTTTGATATGCCTTGACGCCCACGAACCACTTTGCAAAGATATTGTCCCATGCACTTCCTGTCGAAAATGTGCACACACACAAACACACACACACACTGTGGACATCATTTTGGTAGCTTAAGGGACCTCATGGCGTCCCAAAAAAACGCAGGTATCACCAAGTCTAAATTTTTTTCTGTGGTCTTTTACAGATAATGTAAATCAGAGCATGATTTCTGCAGTAGTGGAAAACAGATGAATTGGCTCTTGCAGACTTTGTTTTACAATCACTTCATTTAGCATTGAGAAAGTGTCACAAAAGATGTAAATATCAAAGGAATCCAAATCTACCGGGGAGAATCATGACACAGTTACCCGTGTCTTTGAACTTCACAACAAAGCACACTTTAATCTATAGCAGGCTACTACAAATAACACTGTCATGGGGGGTACATTTTCGAAACCTCCTGTTGATTAAACTTGAACACGATATAAATTTTACGAGGTTGGGTGGCACGGTGGCACAGTGGTTAGTACTGCTGCCTCACAGCGCCAGGGAGCCGGGTCCGATTCCGACCTTGGGTCACTGTCTGTGTGGAGTTTGCACTTTCTCCCCGTGTCTGCGTGGGTTTCTTCCGGGTGCTCCGGTTTCCTCCCACAGTCCAAAGATGTGCGGATTAGTTGGATTGGCCATGCTCAATTGCCCCTTAGTGTCCAAAGATGTGGAGGTTAGCTGGGGTTACGGGGTTACAGGGCGGGGGAGTGGGCCGAGATGGGTTGCTCTTTCGGAGGGTCGATGCAGATTCGATGGGCTGAATGGCCTCCTTCTGCACTGTAGGGATTCTATGATTCTATGATAGTGGCTTTGGTCATAGATCAAACTAATTTTGGACCAATTAAGAACATTGATTATGGTAATCAAAGTTACGTTCTTTCAGAAAAGGAGATTCGGAGATAGGCACACAATTTCATTGAGGTTGAAGAGAAAACGTGTTTTGGAGCTTTTTTGGGAAGCAGTGAGATGGAGTGAGGTTATTGGTGCAATTCAAAACTTCAAGCAATGCTATAACCCACAAAAGCAATGACCTTCATATAATTCACATTATGTTCACAGGCATTACACAGATATTTGTATAATGCACATTGTACACCTATTATTCATGAAGCTTTTTACCAGGTTTAATGGATTTACTTTAATGGAGGTTTTACAATGAATAGAACCTCATTTTACTTCTCTAACATTCTTTAAGTTGGAATGGTTAAAGGATCTACCTCTTGGATATTGCTGAAAAATACATTTTGTCAAAACGTTTCAACTTGCACTCATCAGGACAATGCTGCAATGTGGTGTATGAATTTCAGTGCTTATGTGATGCTAGGTATGTAGTCTTTACATCCCAAAGAATGGCAAAACATATTAAAAAGCATGTCCCTTTCACCGTTCGCAAAGGACAAAGTACAGACCGTACCCAACCAGCCTATGTTTGCAAAACACAATGTCCAACATTAGATGTGATTTCACGATTGGACAACATTTGCTAAATAATCTTCAGTGTGCTAAAAATTTCGCTGACAACCAATTTAAGATTGTCAGTTGGGCTCGTAATGTGGTGCATTTGACTGTAATGGAGGCTACATATATTAATACACAGGACCCTGTTCTGTGCAGACAGAAAGAACATGTAAACTCATTGTGCCTGTTTCAGCTAAACAAAGTGAGTGATAGCCATTCGCTGGTTCATTCAACAGAGCAATGCCTTAATCAATCAGAGTCAAGCTTCCTGGTTTAAATTTTAAACAATGCTTGGCAGTTAACTATCAGTTGGCAGTTAGTTAACTTGGTAGTTAACTAACATTCTCAATGACAAAGCATCCAGCAATCAGAGACCACTTATAGCCAATCAGCGCCCTCTTCTCGCACGGTAGAAAGTTGTTGTTTCCCCTGACATTGATATTCTTGTGATTGCCCTGATAAGTGCAAGACCCAAAACTTCAACAAAATTTATTTTTTTCAGCAATATTCAAGTTCTTTTCGACCAAATGACAATCTTTCTCTTCAGAGCTACTAATCATGGAGGTATTTGACAGCTTATGCATGTTTATAAATATATAAATAAAGCTAAAAGCTGCGTGATTTGACTGCCATTGCTCATATCAGTAGTTTTAATTGTTCCCTATATTCAGTTGCTGCAGATTCTAGCCATGAGTACCAATGAATTCTCAGCAATTAAACATGTTGGAGCCAGGAGACTCCCATTTGTTCAGCAGACATGAATCTGATACCTTGTGTTGAGGTATGGGTCCACCAGTAGCAATTCACGAAAAGTCACTAACGTGCGCAATCTTCCTGAAGGCACAAGTTAATAATGTGAGCTGATGTAACAGCCAATAAGTAACATGTAAGCATGGATGCACTTAACACTGACCACCCCTCCAACCCCCATTATCAACCCCGGCTGAATCACCTCAAATTATACTGTCTCTCCTCCCCATTGCTAAAACCATTTGCTACTTAAGATCATTATGATTTTAAGAAATGTCTCCGAACGTCTTTTCTGGACAATGAACAGTCTCCCAAGATCTCTCACTAATTCACCACTATTCTCACCTCTCACTTATTAGAATTCTAGGACTTTTGGGTCTGAAATTGAGACCAGTGGCACAGTGGCCATTGCCTCTTCTGATTCTACAGACCCTGGGTCTAGCATTAGCTGTTTCTTCTTGGTGACCTACGTGTTATCCATTAGCAAGAATAATCATAAGCATGGACTCAGCTTCCACATGTATGCCGAAGACGTCCTCCTCTACCGTGTGTAGCCATCTGGGATGGCCACCTCCCGATTACAAAATGGACACTTGCAAAGAATGCAGGGACAATTGGACAATACTGAAAAAACAAGCAGGTGCAAGGTCTGTCTGTTGATTAGAGCTGTGGCTCTCAGACAGGAACGGTACTGCAGAGCCATCGACATACTAATGAGCCATCCCCGGGAACAAAAGGCAACAGTTAGGTAAACAATGCTAAGACAGACAGCCCGGCGCCAGAGGAGACTAAAACAAAGCAGACCAACAGTCACCTAGGACACGCCCAGCAACCAGGGAACCCACCCCTCTATTGGAGGAAAATCGATAAGGACAATTGGGAAACGGCCCAATTAATTGGGGCCAAGTTCAAGGCCCGCCCAAAAGCGCGTGAAGCCCTTTTGGGTATAAAAAGGATTCCCCAAGAGAGGATCTCTCTCTTGGCCTTGGTTCTCAGCGAGGAGAGACCTGCCAAAGCTACACCAGACCAAGTAAGTTCCAAGTCAATGCACGCTATGGGATAGACGCTCCTAGTTGCTATCCTGTAAACAGCTCAACGCAGCAGCTTCAGAACCGAGCAACGGCCATTGTTCCTCTGACTGAGTGGGCACCCGAAGCTAAGTATAGGCTTTTAGTAATAGTGATAGTTTAGGTTGTACAGTTTTATGCATGAGTAGATTTGACTGTGTGTAAATAAATGAGCATTGCTTTTGAACTTACTAACTGGTGTATCGAGTCTTTGATCAGTATTCGGTTTGAACCTTGTGGCGGTGTCGAAAGATACCTGGTGACTCATGAGCAAACGTAATTAAACAGCCAAATTAAGAGACAACAGCAAGTTAGCACCACGTGCCACCTCCTCCATTGATGCAAAGGTTGTTGTCACGCTCTGAAATTGCTTGTCTAATGTTAAGACTTGGATGAGCAAATAGGACTTTGAGATAAATTCCATTAGAACCAATGTCATTCTCTGCAGTTCCCGTCAGGCTATTTGACTTAACCTCATTGGCCTTCTTATCTGTCCTCTCAACCTGAACTGAGCAGTACCAGAACCTTAATATCCTGTTCAGCCCTCTCTTCCTCTCAGATTTCTTCCATTGCAAAACCAGTTTTCCTCAACTCCACAATGTTGTCCAGTTTGCCCATCTCTTGCCTTTCACTGTGGAAACCAGAGTCCAGAGTGCTTTTAGAGCATTGTAAGTTGATCTTTCAGCCTCAGTATACTACAAGCTTCAACTCAATTAAAACACTGAGGTCCACATTCTAACACACACTAGGTTCCACACTCCTCACCGCTGCAATTCCATTGACTCCAGACAGTTTGCGGCAAGCCTAACCTGCTCCCCATCAATATTATTTATCCTAACTGCACCCTTCCTTCTCCTCACACTCCAGCCTTCTACCTCCGCCACTGCTTGACTCCTCTTTCTCCTCTGTCTCTGCTTCACCGTGTGGTGTCCCATTTTCTAACATCCACAATATGAAAGATATCTTGACAATTTTCATGCCACAATTCTTTCAACATTTTCTCTCTATCAGCTATTTAACAGATTGCTGACAGACCTCAAGGGGAGAGGCACAACAGGAAGACAGAAACACGGCATGCAAAGAAACAAATCAAGGGGACTCGGGGACAGATATACAGAGATGAATTGCAGAACAATAACACAGATAAGGATCAGGAAGGCAGCCCAGCATACAAGCATCAGTTGACAAAATTCTACCAACAGTTCTCACGTCATGGAAGACAAGAATAAGGCATGCATAGAGTGAGAAGAAAAGAAATCCTAAGGAAATGTGTTAGCCAAAAAAAGACAGAGAAACATCAACAATAGGAAATATTACTCAACCTGCGATATTATCCACAATGTCATCACAATGACACGGGTGCAGAAACCCAACGGGGAACTTTCAACTATCGATTGCCCACTTCTCGCTGAGAATCGGGTGGGGTCTTTGTCCATTCAGTTGTCCACGTGAATTAACTTTCATGTCGGCCTGTAAGTAGGTGTCCAGCGCTCCCATTCAAAATAGGCAAGATCCCTGCACCTGCTGTAGGATCCAGACTGCACACGGCCGAGATAAAGGAGTTGAAGCATGTACAACGTAGTTACTCCAGTTTCACCTCCAGTGGTGCAGCTCTAACTGGGTCACCAGCAGGGATGATCCATAAGGGCAAGTGCAGTAAAATGACTGAGGAGCAAGGATAGTCCTTCAGCAACCGGGGCATTTACAGAGTGAAGTAACACAGCCGATCGGGGATGTACTAATGTTGAGATTCGGGGTGGCACAGTGGTTAGCACTGCTGCCTCAGAGCGCCAGACACCCGGGTTCAATTCCGACCTTGGGTGACTGTGTGTGGAGTTTGCACTTTCGCCCTGTGTCTGCGTGGGTTTCTTCCGGGTGCTCTGGTTTTCTCCCACAGTCCAAAGATGTGCAGGTTAGATGGATTGGCCATGCTAAATTGCCCCTTGTGTCCAGAGATGTGCAGGTTATGTGGGGTTACGGGGATAGGACGTGGGAGTGGGCCTAAATAGAGTGCTTTTTCAGAGGGTTGGTGCAGACTCGATGGGCTACATGGCCTCCTTCTGCACTGTAGGGATTCTATGATTCTAAGGTTGGGTTGTCGATTGAGATTCTGCTTAATTTACTTTTGGGGAAGGTGTGACTTTAGGAGATGATCAGAGAAACAGCAGAGAGCATGGAATTAAAACATGGATACACAGCCAATCAAACACATTTCCTGCAGTGACTACACACTCTGAAAAGACTTCATTTGTTATAAACGTACTTTCGGAAGCCTTGAGGTCATGAACAACTTTGTCTTTCTTTAAGTTCATGACATATATGCTGTACAGGAAGATGTTGTCTTTGTGGCATTCTGCGTGTGGGGTAAAGTCCATGATGTGACTGATCATACATGACCAATGACCTGACCTTGTACAATGGTCTGTGCGTCATTTATTTCATGCCTGTTCACCTGATAAGATTTACAGTATGAGGCTTGCCTTGCACGAATGTGAAGACAGAATGCAATTGAAAACTAAAAGTCTGTGTTACCATCTGTACAAATTTTAAAATAGGTCCAGCATAAAATGTCAAAATAGTTTTGGTTAATTCCATCTTGTTTTGCAGTGAAAATAGTTTTGTTGACTGTAAGCGAGCAGTTGATGGATACTGGAGCATATGTTGATGGGTCATTCCGACCGACCGACCTGTAATCAACTTAAATCTATTTACAACCCCGGGTCAGCTTGTAGGGTAGCGGATTGTTTACCATTTTACTCTAAACTAATTTGGTGAGGTGACCTAATTTGCACTGATCACCTGTCTGTTACTGGCTTAATGCATCAAACAGTTGCTTTAAAGAATTGCTTCCACACTGTGCATGATCATCAAAGGTGTGCCTTGTGCATCTGCCATCGTTAAAAGCAATAAAATTAGATGTTAGGTCGAGCACAAGCAGTAAAAAAAATCTATTTGCATGTGTCACGTAAAAATATTTTACATCAATATTTTAACCATTTTGAAAAAGCTCATTCCTTCCCCTTGACCATTCTAACGAATGCTGCATTTTCTCTTTAAAGTTATGTTGCATTACATTTGACTTTTCTTTGCAGGCTCGTGCTATGAATTCATCCCTTATTCTCTTTCATCCCACTTCATCTGTCCTGGAGTGCTTTAATTCCCCTACCACCAGCACCGCTGCTCTGTCACTCTTATTTCAACTTAAGGTGGGCTCTTAACACCATCTCAAATGCAGTTTCACCAAGGATAACTAATTCCCTGGTAGCGTCCAGTATGGGCAGCACGGTAGCACTGTGGATAGCACAATTGCTTCACATCTCCAGGGTCCCAGGTTCGATTCCCGGCTTGGGTCACTGTCTGTGCGGAGTCTGCACGTTCTCCCAGTGTGGGCGTGGGTTTCCTCCGGGTGCTCCGGTTTCCTCCCACAGTCCAAAGATGTGCAGGTTAGGTGGATTGGCCATGATAAATTGCCCTTATTGTCCAAAATTGCCCTTCGTGTTGGGTGGGGTTACTGGGTTGCTGGGTTGTGGGGATGGGGTGGAAGTGTGTACTTGGGTAGGGTGCGCTTTCCAAGAGCCGGTGCAGACTCGATGGGCCTCCTTCTGCACTGTAAATTCTATGTCTATGTCTATCTCATTTACACTCTATTCCAGTATTTAGCCCAGCATGATATCTTTACTCCGAAGATGACATTGCATGTAGATTCCCTCCACTTACACCGCCCTCGCTCGACAGGGAGTCCACACCAGCTGTTGCTCCTGTGGAGCTCAGAGGTGGGTGTCCACACCAGAATTTAAAAACGCCTGCCGGACCAACATGAAACCGAGGGACACGCACATGTTGTTGGACAGCAACGTTCAGGAATACACAGTCCCATGTGTGCGTTTGAGAGATGCGCAAGACCGGAAAATCAAATCAACAGTCTAAACAGCTCCCGAAACTCGGATCATGTAATCATGGATTCTGCCTCCACTGTCCTAGAATTGATTTCAAGCCAATTAAAGGTCTTTCTTTGTACTTTCTTCTAATCAGCCTGCATATCTTTAATCCCCAATACAGTCCTGTACAGAATGCTTTATTACAGAAGCATGGCTATGGGGTATTCATTGAAGAGATTTTTCAATGCCAAAAGGTGTTCTCTATCTTGAAAATTTGAATTAGAAAAAAGATCATTGTAAGTAATTTATAATAGATTCAGTCTTTGGCACTCACCAGAGATTAGAGCCTTGTTCTGCATTATACATGTGCATTATACTTATGGAATAAACTAGATTAGAAGAGGTAAAGTTTCCAAAATACAAAGGTTATACTTGTCAAACAGCTAAACGAGGTGGAGATACAACTTGATTAACATCATAAGGGCAGCACGGTAGCACAGTGGTTAGCACAGTTGCTTCACACCGCCAGGGTCCCAGGTTCGATTCCGACTTGGGTCACTGTCTGTGCGGAGTCTGCACATTTTCCCCGTGTCTGTGTTGGCTTCCTCCGGGTGCTCCGGTTTCCTCCCACAGTCCACAGATGTGCAGGTTAGGTGGATTGGCCATGATAAATTGTCCTTATGGTCCAAAAACGGTTAGGTAGGGTTACAGGGATAGGGTGGAGATGTGGGGTTAAGGTGGAGGTATGGGCTTAGGTAGGGCGCTCTTTCCAAGAGCTGGTGCAGACCTGATGGGCCTAATGGCCTCCTTCTGCACTGTAAATTCTACGATTCTATGATAAGTTTGGGAAGTGATCAGGTTTGGGTTGTCTTACCTTCATTTTAATCAAGTTCTAGTAATCTTCCCTATATTCATTAAAAAGAGTTCCTTATTCCTTGATTCTTGTGGTCCGAGATGCCTCTCATCACTTGTGTACTCTGTCTCTGGCCTAACTGCCCACAAGTCCATAACCCCATCGAGGACTCTCCAGACCTCCCTGTATACAAGAGATAAGATGGATTGGTATTGCCAACTTAGAAAGCTGCAAAGACAGGCTTGGCTCGGCAAGGTTTCAATCTTTAGCTACCTCATTACCAATGATGCAATTGAAACCCTTCAGGACTGATTACCTGACAGCTATCCCCTCCTCATATTAGCTCGACGGCTGGTTCACGATGTTCAGCGATGTCAACAGCGCGGGTTCAATTCCCGTATCGGCTGAGGTTCCTATTGAAGGTCCCGCCTTCTCAGCCTTGCCCGAGGTGTGTTGACCCTCAGGTTAAATCACCAACAGTCAACTCTCAAAGAGGAGAGCAGCCGATGGTCCTCGGGACTGTGGTGATATTTAGATGGCGTCTAACATACATTGCTAAAACCTAAAGTGGTTGTTTTGTCTCCAAAGGGAGTTAATACATTTTAATGGCTTTTAGAAGAAGGTGTGTAGTTTATCTAGTCTAGGTTACCAAAGTTCAATTCACCAGCAGGTGGGGTGACCTTCTGTCAATGTTGGCAGGAGGCATTGCTCCTTGACACTCCAGGTGCGGGACAACCCAATGCTGGTAGTTCAAAAAAGACATTGCCTTGTGAGAAATTATTTTGTTGATGATCCTGTTTGGCAGGTGTTCCTGAGTCGATTCATCCAAGGGCCTGCTGGGAGATCATACAGAACAGGTGGTTGGACATCACTGCAAGTATATTCTACAAACTTTACCTTGCTGTGTTTAAGATAGCAAACAATTCCAATTCTCTTATCAGGCTGTAATGATGCAATTTCGGAGACTTTATTAGCAGCACAGAAAAGGATTTATTTACAATCTACAAGTGTGGTCAAACAAAATTTGTCACTGATCCACGTGGGCTATATTAGGGTATGTTCAGGAGGAAGTAGTGCCTCAGAAGGCTGCCAGCCACCTGATTGGCTGGCAGTCCCAGTAGTGCCATTGGCAACATTGGCCACTGCCATGACGACAAGCAGTCCCGAGGTTCTAAGTGCCAAAGGCCACAGGACCAGATCAGTGTGCGGACTCTCAACAGGGATAGGAGAGAAAGCCTGCTTGTGTGGGGATTGTGGGGATGGAGGGGAGGTACGTGCGGTGCATGCATGTGGTGTGAAGAAATGGTGAAGCCAGGGTGGGGGGGGGGGGGGGGGTGACAGGATGGCAAGGCCATGTGGGGAGGGAGAAGACCTTGGGAGAGGATAGCCAATCTGGAAAGGGGCTCAGTGATGGAGATTCCGCAGTCCCCCATCCCCACCTTTCCCAGCTGAGGCCTGCGCAGGGTTCTCTCCCGGAAATCCCCCTCCCCTACTCCTACACTGCCCCATCCCTGAACTCCTTCCAGCAGCCGGAAAATTGTGGCAAGGTGGGAAGTGGCCAATAAATGGCCAATAATTGGCTACCTCAGGGCCACAGTTAGGGTGAGGCTGGGTAAGCCACACTAAGCCTTGTCGCCTGCCACCCACTACAGACAGGCCTGGGGGCTTGAGCAAGGAGGCAGCGGGAAGGTCACTTGGGGAATTTTACAGACCCCCACCTGCAAACCCGCTGGTCGGGGGAACCGTGTAACGCTGACCACAGCGTCACCATTTTAGAAGGCCTGAATGTTTTATTGCCACCTGTGCCTCCGTGGATTGTACTCCCAGCTCAGAACTAGATGGTTGTGGGTTCAAGTCCCACTCTAGAGGTTAGAGTACAGAATCCAAGCTGATACTGTAGTGTACACCTGAGGGAATGCTGCACTGACAGTGGTACCTCTTTCAGATGAGATGTCTCCTGGTGTCCTGACTGGTATTTAACTATAAATATCACTGAAGCAGATTATTTGGTAGTTTTTAATCTTCTCCCATGATACGCAGGCATCGCTAATTTGTTTCCCGTCCCTAATTGCCCTTGAACTGAGATGCTTGTTGGGCTTGTTGGGCACAAGTGATTAGCACTGTGGCTTCACAGCGCCAGGGCCCCAGGTTCGTTTCCCCGCTGGGTCACTGTCTGTGCGGAGTTTGCACGTTCTCCCCGTGTGTGCGTGGGTTTCCTCCGGGTGCTCCGGTTTCCTCCCACAGTCCAAAGACGTGCAGGTTAGGTGGATTGGCCATGCTAAATTACCCGTAGTATCTATAAGGGTTGGGAGGGGTTATTGGGTTGCGGGGATAAGGTGGAAGTGAGGGATTAATGTGGGTCGGTGCAGACTCGATGGGCCGAATGGCCTCCTTCTGCACTGTATGTTCTATGTAATCTATGTAATTTCTGAGTCAACCACATTGTTGTGGGTCTGGAGTCACGTGTAGGCCAGACCAGGTAAGGATGGCAGATTTCCTTCCCTAAAGGACATTAGTGAACCAGATGGGTTTTTACGATAATCGACAATGGTTTCATGGTCATCATTAGATTAATTTGGGGCTTTTATTGAACTTGAATTTTGGCATCCGCCGAGGTGGGATTCGAACCCAGATCCCAACAGCATGACACTGACTCTCTGGATCTCTACTCCATTGACAATGCCACTACGCTTCCACCTTCTTGCTGTGCACAAATGGGTTACTGCATTTCCTACGCTCCAATAGTGACAGCACTCCAGAAAGAACCTGACTGATTGTAAGTAGCCTTCGGATTTGCCGAGGTCCCAGTGGGTGCTACATCAATGCAAATCTTTTTCTTCATTTGTAAGAACAAACATAAGGAGCATGCATGTTTACAAAAACATACACAGAGCCGATTCCAAAAGGCAAAGCTCTCTGTGTGAACAAACAGAATTTATTAATAACAAGAAACAATGGTACATAGGCCACTGGCTTCACTGTCCTGGAGCAGCACAGAGCTGCCACTCCAACCTTTACACCTTTGCTACATGGCTCCCGATGTATTCTGCCCAGGAAAGGACTCCACCCTCAGTCGCCATTGTCATGATATTCAGATAAACATATCATGGTGCAAACACACATACACACTGATGGACAGATCAACGGACCAATCAACACACACGCAACATCACAGCCAATCACCAGTGAGAGCACACGCACTATAAAACGGCGAACACCACAGTTCCTGCTCATTCCAGCAGGAGATAGCTCAGGGCACAGAGCTCACAGCGTGCCACTCAGACATACACCATGTGCTGAGTGCCTCTCTAAGATAGTGTTAGGGCTAGGTCCACAGGTTAACGGGTAAATTACGAACCACAGTCATAAGTTTACAGATGTTGTTATCAAGAGTAATAAAACAGAGTTGTACCATCTACAACCATGTTGGTTCGTCTGTATAGCGGAACACCCAACACGACAGCCATTGCTCCCGGAGTCAGGTGTCTCTCCTTTGCTGTGCTGTCTTAAAGGGACACGTACCTCAATCAACAGTATCCCACCCCCTTCAACCTTTTTATACAGTCTTCAAAATTTATCAACTCAACCCCAATTCTACGCATACATTATACACACACAAGTTAGACATTTGTCAATCCATGTATCGATTGTTTGACGATAAGGACTTGAGGCTTGCATTTCACACAACACTTCAATAGCTGGCTGCAACTATGTACAGTTCCAAGTATAACCTTGCAAAGGGCTCTTCCATCCATGCTTGCTGCTTGGCGAGTTCTGTACCAGAGTCTGCGCTGACCAAGGACTCAGTACTTGGTTCTGTGGGCGGTTTCACTCTCCAATCCTCTGATGGTCCTTTTCTCTGTCAAGTATCTTAACAATGTACGCAGGTACCCTCATCGCAATACAACATGGTCTTATGTTTAGACAGCTCGTTCACAAACTTGGTCTGTCACTTGTGAAGGCCATGGTTGTGGTACTCTGTTTCTGGTACTTTGGTCGCGTGATAAAGTCCCTTCTCATTCTACCATTTCTATTTGTGCCTTTCCCATCGACCATGTTAACATATTAGCTCTTGTGCTTATCGATTACTGTGGCCATTTCAGCAATCTTATTCTGGTATCTCATCTCAGTTTCCTTCGCCTACTGCATCAACATATCGTCTGCTTGGGCATGAGGACTTCTTTATACCGTACATCCTCTTCCTCCTCCGCCTCCAAGTTGTTCTCACTCTGTCGTCGGCAGATCTGAGCCCGTTCCAATTCTTTGTGGAAAGTTCCCGATCCTCTGAAATTTTCCGCCAGCTGAATACTCTGTTACTGAACGTTGTTGATGGGTCGCGCACCGGGTAGGCCCACCACACGCCCCCCCCCCCCCAACCCCCTACTACACGCCCCCCCCCCCCCAACTGTACACCCTCTGCACCCAGCCCAGCCAATCTCTCACACCCTGCGGATCGAGGGACGAGCAGGTCGGAAAGTCGGTGAACATGTGTTGATTGGTGTCAGTGCTATGTACAATAACAGTGACCTCGCCCCTAACACTATCCAATGTGCCTCACCTGTGCTAAACTAACTGCTATCTAACTTTCCAGCTTTACATTCCCCAACGCTCTGTCTTGGTGGATTGCCAGGCGGTACATCAGGAGTGGAGGCGGCCTGCTGTGATTCCCGCCCTCTGACCCGGGTCCCCTTTGCCGGCCATATCCTGGACAGAGCGGGCCCGGGTGGGTCCAACTGTCGTCCAGGTGCCACCATGTTCTACCCACTGCCCATCAGATGTACTAGAGACATGTTGGGTGGGGATTCAGAGGCGCTGCAGTGTCCTGGTATCTCCCCTGTGAGCCACTGGCACGGGTCCCATTGGTTCCTTCTCCCTCGGGGTGCCAGATGGCCCCCGTACTCCCTGGGACAGAAGTGCAGCCGGAGCAAGCTCTTGGGGTAGGCCGTCATCTAGCGCTGCCAGTCCTGGAGTCCCACTCTTGTCTTGACCAGGGTCTCCATGCTCACGGCCATGTCGCTCTGGGACTGTCCCACGTACCTCTGGGACCGTGCCACGTCACTCAGGCACCCTGCCATGTTGATCTGGGACTGTGCCACATTACTCGTGGGCAATGCCATGTCGCTCAGTGACTGTGCCAGGTTCCTCTGTGTCTGGTTCAGGTCAGCCGGCTCCAGGCCGAAGCTCTTGATGCCCGCAGCCGTGGCCTGTTGTGACTGGGCCGCACTCTGGAGCACCGCAGCAATGTCATGTGGCCCTGGTACCTGGCTGCCTGGGACATGACCGCCCTGTCCTGTGCCTCAACCACTGCCCGCACAGAGTGCCCCAGACCTTGGACATCTTGACCTATGGCCCATACTTTCGCACCCAAGGCTTCCACTGAGGACCCCAGCCATGAGGTGTTGACCTGGGTAGCATGCATTTTCAGCACTGCCTCCTGTTCCTGCAGGCAGTAGGTGCTTTATGGTTGCTGATTCCCCCCCACCCACGTAGTCCCCGGCTCTGTGACTACATCTCCACTATCGATGGGACCGCCCTTTCCAGAAGTGTGAGACCTGTCTGGACAGAAACTCGTCCCTGGGGTCAGTCCGCCCTCCAACCGCCCTCCGTCTTGGGAGTTCCCACCTCCACCTGATGTACCACTGCATGTGTGCGGTGCGCACCAGATAGTGCCCCAAGAGCCTCTTCACTAAAATGCCCAGCTGAGGTGAGTGTCCCTGGGATCGTGGAGGATGCCGGTGACAGCAGTGATGAAAGGTCGGTGTCATCCCCGGACATGTGCACCAGGGTGTTGCGGCGGGGGGGGGGGGTCCTGTCCTGCCGCCCGGTGGGTGGCAGGTTTGCGGCTGAGGGTGGGGTTAATCAGGTCCTCCCGCGGTCCTCTCTGCGCTAAGGAAAACATACCCATCCTAAGCAGCTTCTCTTCATAGCTGAAATACTCCAGTCCATGCATTATCCTGGTGAAGCGCCTCTGCACGCTTTCTCGTGCAATCACATCCTGATCACATTATTGATCATGAAGCATAGTATCCCTAAAGTGCAGAAAGAATCAATTGTGCCCATCGAGTCTGCACCGCCTCACTGAAAGAGCACCCTACCCAGGTCCACTCCCCAGTCCACCCCCAACCTATCCCAATAATCCCGTACATCTTTGGACACTAAGGGCAATTTAGCATGCCCAATCCACCTAACCTGCGCATCTTTGGACTTTGCGAGGAAACCGGAGCACCCGGGGGAAACCCACACAGACTTGGGAAGAACATGTAAACTCCACACAGACAAGACCAGAATTGAACCCGGGTCCCTGGCATGGTGAGGCATCAGTGCTAACCACTGTGTCGCTGTGCCGCTTTCAAATTTTAGTCTTGTTTTACTAGACATGACAGTGAGCCTATTTTATTCTCTAATGTGCCCTCTTTCTGCTTTGATTCCTTCACAGAAACACCTATTCTAGAATTCTAAATCCCTAAAACCATCTTTTTACACCTCTGATAGATGGATCAGCCCATGTGACCACTGATCACCTAATTGTAAACGGATATTGTACATTGAAGGGTCTTGAGCAGATAAGGTAGATAATAAGGGCAAAACAGAAACTGATCCGCATTTCTCCATGGCTGTAGCCTAATTGGTGAGATGTCTGGAGTGACAGTCAGAGTTGGAGGATGCGGGAAAGGAGGGAGGACACCAGGGAAGTGGGCCATTGCTGTGGCTGCCATCGGTAATTCCGTTTCGGAAAAAAGGGGAAATTCCACTTCTTCAAATTGGCCGAGGCAAATGGGGAGCTGGAAACCAGTAAGGGGAAACGCCGTTGTCAATCAAATTTAATTGTTGCGCAATAGATTAGCGTCAAACTTCCACTTGTTAAATCACATAAAAGTTTCTTAACACTGCCGATTCTTTTTGCCAACAAACTGGAGATGTTCAGCTTTACACGGTTCCCAATGACCGCCCATCCCCAGGACATCTCCGCTCCCAATGACCGCCCATCCCCAGGACATCTCCGCTCCCAATGACCGCCCATCCCCAGGACATCTCCGCTCCCAATGACCGCCCATCCCCAGGACATCTCCGCTCCCAATGACTGCACATCCTCAGGACATCTCCGCTCCCAGTAACCGCCCATCCCCAGGAAATCTCCACTCCCAATAACCGCCCATCCCCAGGCAATCTACGCTCCCAACGACTGTCCATCCCCAGGAAATCTCCGCTCCCAACAACTGTCCATCCCCACGAAATCACCGCTCCCAACAACCGCCCATCCCCAGGAAATCTCCGCTCCCAACGACTGTCCATCCCCAGGAAATCTCTGCTCCCAACAACCGCCCATCCCCAGGAAATCACCGCTCCCAACAACCGCCCATCCCCAGGAAATCTCCGCTCCCAACGACTGTCCATCCCCAGGAAATCTCTGCTCCCAACAACCGCCCATCCCCAGGAAATCACCGCTCCCAACAACCGCCCATTCCCAGGAAATCACCGCTCCCAACAACCGCCCATCCCCAGGAAATCACCGCTCCCAACAACCGCCCATCCCCAGGAAATCACCGCTCCTAACAACCACCCATCCCCAGGAAATCTCCGCTCCCAACAACCGCCCATCCCCAGGAAATCTCCGCTCCCAATGACTGCCCATCCCCAGAAAATCTCCGGATTTGGAAGGTGAGCGCTGAATGAGCCCCTTAATAACTTAAAGCCCCAATTAAATGAAGGCAGCTTCACTTTGCGGTCCCTTGCACCCTCACAAAAGTCGATAACAGAGACAGCAGACCAACATGCAGCCCGTCTGTGCCATTCTCTCCGTCGCCCACCTCCTTCCCAATCCGGGTTCAGTGCACAAAGATTCCTCCCCAAAGTTCAAACATTTTTTTTTTAAAACCTAGGTATACCTTGGGCTAAAGTGAATAACTCAAACACTGGGAGGTCTTTGAGCCTGTGACTTGAACTCCACAGCATTCCCTCCAACCAGGATACTTGCCAAGAGCGCTAACAAGTAAGCTTTACCCCACAGACTCCAATTTGATGTTCTGTTTGTTTTTCAGTAACTTTCCACATTAATTAGACTAACTACACAGGATGTAAGAAGATAAATAATTTTGCCGAACAATTTCCAGACTGTTAGGGACTCCATGGGTTTATAGGTCCCTTTTGTCAGCGTCCCGGGCTGAGAATCATGTGCTGTATATAAATCACGTCATTAGCAGGACACCCACACCATTATTTTTCAGTCTAGCCGGATGTGACATGATTGTCAATGAGTACAATGGAGGGCTGATCAGAACGATTGGTATTGACAAGGCTGGGCGACACGGTAGCCATTGCCAGTCTGAAGTCCAGGAGTGTTAGCTACGTGGATTGCTGTTGGGCTGGACCTTCCTTTGGGAGTCCCCTGTGAATTACCCCCCTCCAACTTCCACAGGATCATAGCACCGCCTTCACCCTCCCTCTGCCGGCCTCTCAAACCGGTTGGTCTGCACTCCCCTCGCCGGACCTAACCCTGGCAATACCCAGGGGTTACCTTGGTGTGAGGTGGCAATCGGATGAGGGTACAGGTCAGTATCGGTTGTTAAGTGAGGAGGTGAGGAGGTGCCTCAAGACGGAGAGAGAGAGAGACCCTCAAGGTGGTTGATCTGAGGAGTGTCATGCAGGAGAGGGCCAGGGAAGGTGGAGTGAGGTGGTTCGCACTTGAATGTGTTCTATAAAGTCTAACCATGGGCGTTCCCATCCAGACCTTATTTAGATGGGAGCAGGAAGAGAATGGGGGGTTTGCAAGTCACCCTCCCACCTGATTAAGTGCCCTCCCCCACCTCTAAACGCACCAGGAGAGGGGGCAGGAAACTTCCCATTTTCTCACCCTCCTCCATGAATTCCAGCCATGCCTTCTTGACATCAGGGGCAGTTTTCTTTGTCCCGCACGCTGGAGACAACGGGCTGGATTCTCTGATTTTGCGGCTATGTCCGGAGGAAACATTTGGTCTTACGACCAAAAGTTGGTGCCACCCCAGGACCGGTGCTCCGCCGGGTGGGGGGCTGGCAGCCGCGCCACAGCTTTACCCGCCGATGTGGACGCAGAATGGCCGGGCCCGTGACCGCGCATGTGCACGGCGGCAACCGCGCTGCCAGACAGCGCCCCCCCCTGTAACCCCCTCGCCGTCCCACGGACCAACCCCCACCAGCCCCCGCCGAAGCCCCCCCTGCCAGTGAACGGCTCCCCCGCCCCGACTTTGATGGCGCTGGACCGCAGCCGCCACGCCAGGGTCACAAAGGTTGAGAGGACATGTATGCCACGCCGTCAGGAAGTCGACCCATCGGGGGCGGAGCATCAGGGGGAGGGCCTCAGGTGACATCCTAACTCAAGGAGTACGCCGTTCTTGAGCATCCGTAAAACGGCATCGCCCCCGGTTTCGGCATCAGCAATCGGAGAGTCTCACCCTATATTCCTCCGCAGGCCCTTATCCCTGGAGCTTGAGGTTCACGTTGCCCCTGAACCCAGGGTGGGAAGTTGGGGGCATCTTTCCCTCTTTGAGACTCCATCCCTCCATTCGTAGAAAGTTTCCTTTCAACACTACGTCTTCAACAATCAGGTGCGGGATGTGATCGCGCTCATCCGCTCTGATTGTTCGGGAAACTGGGATGCGGATGTTAATGAGCATGGTCCAGAAGATTGCCCCCTCTCCTGGTTAGAAGACCACGGGAAAACCCGTTCCGCAAACGCCTGGGTTTCCGACCTATCGCCGACCTCTCCCTCTCCGAGAGCCCCCAAATTTACAATTCAGCCCCAGAAAATATCCAAACAGAGTAGAGGCTTTGCAGGAAAATGTAAAATAAAGAAGCTAATTCCCAGGGTTGCCAAAGATTGCAACGAAATGGGCTACATTTAAAAAAAGTTATCAATCCAATCTCCTTGTGTGGAATTGGGTCTGATACTCATGGAGTTAGACAGGAAATTATGATTAAAATGTTATTGTCTTGTGGCACTCTCTTCAACGGACAAACAATTGACTGCTTTTGAAAAGGACAAACAATTGACTGCTTTTGAAAATGGGAATGCAAAGAGCTGCGAGATAACCCAATACCTCCACAATTATCAAGCATGGGTGCCTGTTGATTCCTTCGCTGGCACATGAATGAAAGCTTGTCTTGTTCCTCAAGACAATAACAGACCATTTCAAAGGTATAGTTACCTGGGTTTAACTCCAAAGAGCATTTGTATGATATGAGAGGCGAAATAATTTAACATAAGTATGAGCTGTTTGAAGAAAAATTGAATATTTTACCCTCCTTGAACGCTTTGGTATGCAAGCAGGAAATGCTGGAAATATGCAGCCGGCTAGATCTGCCGAGCGATAAACAGAGTTAACATTTCAGGTCAATCACCTTCCGCCAGACTTGAAGAAGTTAGAAACGGTCATTTGCTAGTTCAGAGCTTGAATATTGCTAAAAGAAGGGACGTGTCAAAGTTTTCTGTCTTGCACTCATCAGGTATGTCAAGAATCCCAGGATAAGGAGAAAACAACAATTTATACCGTGTGAGAAAAGAGTACTGGTTGGTTGGCTTGTGGGCTCTGATTGGCTGAGACATTGCCAGATGACTGACAGTTAACTACCAAGCATTGAATCATAGAATCATAGAAGTTTACAGCATGGAAACAGGCCCTTCGGCCCAACCAGTCCATGCCGCCCAGTTTTTACCATTAAGACCATTTTACCATTGTTTGAAATTTAAACCAGGTAGCTTGATTCTGATTGGTCAAAGCATTGCCTTGAGGAACAAATCAGCGAATGGCTGCCACTTAGTTTGTTTAGATGAAATAGGAACAATGTGCATACATGTTCGTTCTGTCTGCAAAAAACAGGGCCCCGTGCAGTAATCATAGAATCGCTACAGTGCAGAAGGAGGCCATTCAGCCCATCGATTCCGCACCAACCCTCTGAAAGAGAACCCAACCTAGGCCCACACCCCTAAGCTATCCCCATAACCGTACCTAACCTTTTGGACACCAAGAGGCAATTTAGCATGGTCAATCCAACTAACCTGCACATCTTTGAACTGTGGGAGGAAACCGGAGCACCCGGAGGAAACCCACGCAGACATGGGGAGAATGTGAAAATACCACACAGTCACCCGTGGCTGGAAATGAACCCGGGTCCCTGATGCTCTGAGGCAGTAGTGCTAAAAAATGTAGCTTCCACTCCAGGCAATTGCACCACACTGTGAATCCAGCTAACAATCTTAAATTGGTTGTCAGTGTCATTTTTAGCACACTGAGGATTATTTTCCAAATGTTGTCCAATCGCGGAATCACATCTAATGTTGGATACTTTGTTTGGAATTCTGTAAGCGCAGGCTAATTGGTTACGGTTTGTATCTTGTCCATCGTGAACACACATGGTTGGGGCATGTTGTTAGATATGATTCACCAGTCCTTGGGACGTACAGCTTCTTACCTCGCAACACACTGGCACTGCAATCATATACCACATGACTCATTTGTATGAGAGGCAGAACGTAGTTTTGGCTTTATGGCAGCACCCTGTTAGTGGCGAATACTACTTACGTTGCTCCTGATTTTAAAAGATGCCATTGGGGAAGTGGCAATTATATCCTCCATTGAGGGGCAAAGCATGCCTGCCAAGTCATGGTTCCCAATTGACCTAGTCCTGATGTTTTCATACTCAGTCTATCATTGCTGAAAAGATTTACACTTGCCAAAGCTTTTGCACCTGCACTCATTCGGAGAAATGCCAAATTTCAAACAATGACTGCAATTTTTATTACAGGGTAAATGGGTGCTGATATGCTGGCACAGCAAAATGTCTACTGCTGGATGTTATTCCGTGATTGGGCAGCACTTGCTGGACAATCCTGAATGCGCCAATAGCTACACTAACAGCCAATTAAAGATAATCAGTCGAGTTCAAAACGCTTGCTTATATGTTTGCTGGTAGTGACATACCCTCATATGTATGTATGTATGTAACCACCTATGTGGGCCGGTTTAGCTCAGTTGGCTAGACAGCTAGTTCATGTTGCAGAGCGTGACCATCAGCGTGGGTTCAATTCCCGTTCCAGCTGAGGTTATTCATAAAGGCCCCGCATTCTCAACCTAGCCTCTCACCCGAGGTGTTGTAACCCTCATATTAAATTGCCACCATAAGACATAGGAGCAGAATTAGGCCACTCGGCCCATGGAGTCTGCTCCGCCATTCAATCATGGCTGATATTTTTCTCATCCCCATTCTCCTGCCTTCTCCCCATAACCCCTGGTCCCCTTATTAATCAAGAACTTATCTATCTCTGTCTTAAAGACACTCAGTGATTTGGCCTCCACAGCCTTCTGCGGCAAAGAGTTCCACAGATTCACCACCCTCTGGCTGAAGAAATTCCTCCTCATCTCTGTTTTAAAGGATCGTCCCTTTAGTCTGAGATTGTGTCTTCTGCTTCTAGTTTTTCCTACAAGTGGAAACATCCTCTCCACGTCCACTCTATCCAGGCCTCGCAGTATCCTGTAAGTTTCAATAAGATCCCCCCTCATCCTTCTAAATTCCAACGAGTACGGACCCAGAGTCCTCAAACGTTCCTCATACAACAAGCTCTTCATTCCAGGGATCATTCTTGTGAACCTCCTCTGGACCCTTTCCAAGGCCAGCACATCCTTCCTCAGATACGGGGCCCAAAACTGCTCAAAACTTTAAGGGCCCTCGTGGTGGAGGTTGGCTGCACTTTGGCCTGTCCCGAACCTGTGCAGCAAGGACCACTCTTGCTGTGGTTCTTCCAAAACCTGCCATTCAACAGGTAGTGTTTGAACAAGGAACTTGCCAGTTTATTGCCATGTCTAACACTCACAGCAACCTTCAACCTACTTGCATTAGGAGGGGGTGGTGAGACAGTTTAGAAATACTCATCAACGCGACTGCATTAAAACACCCCTGAATTTCCCGCTTGCAAATCAATCCCTCTTCCTTCTGCCATTCTTGAGTTCCATGCCGTAGGCTCCAACAGTGAAGTCACTCGATATCTACGTACGCGCAGACCAATGCATATGAGCAGACGGGTATCAGTCGCTACCTTGCGTGGCCATATTGCATTGGCTGGAGATTCAGTGATGTAATGTTGATATATTTCCAAGTCAGGATGGTGTGGGGTTTGGAGTGGAACATGCAGGTTGTGTGGTCCCCATGTTCCTCCGAAGGTGAAATGTGCTGCCATATCTGTTTCAACTGCCAGTAAACAAAAAATTGCCTTGATTTATTTAAAAGGCTGTGTAGTCGAAACAGCATTATCGTTTTCGCACAATTATTCTGACAACCAATGTAACAGTAGAAACATCCATGTGGTCAGCGCGACTATTAATAAGGTCTCATTATTTCATTGTTCAAAATAATGCACTTGATGACTAATCCTTTTTAAAACAAGTTATTTAGAATGCTGGTAACTGTACAGGTTCTGTAAGTGCTATTCTTGTCGCTGTCCCTTCTCGTAATTAAGATTAGAAGCTGAATAAAACCTAATTATGTGGGACACAATGCTGTCTGCGATTGGTGAGTCGTGCGATCATCGTCTTTGTATCTTTGCTTCTGTTGTCTGCGTTCTGAGGCACAAAATTACATTTTTGCATGAACAGAACGGCAAATCTGCATGCACTTTGGGTGACGTAAAATCACTACAGATTGACCCTGAAATCATTCCCGAAGCTAGGTACGAAATGAGAAGGTTTTTTCCAGAGCATATGTTCATGAGATCCATGAGTTCTTTTATCTGGCTCACCATAACCTGACCAAAATTGCATAGTAACCATCATTTATCTTAAAGGTCAAGATCATAGAATCCGAGAATTCCACCCTTGATCTACAAGGACTAGGCGCAAGCACACAAAATGATTGAGAGAGCAAACTCCATTCTGAAAGGTTGCACTGTCGTCGCAGGCTATTTTCTTTCACCCTGACAGACCTTTCAGAGTCGCTTGTGCAAATGATATGCCAGGAGATACGAGTTGTGACAAATTGAGCAAGTAGTATGCAAAGTGTGAGAAGCAAACTTTGTTTAATGTGTTGATCCTGTTAAACAGCTTCAATACAATGCACTTCCGTAATGTCGCTACTAATAGTATGGGCTTTCGGAGCGGAGCGGCTTCTTGAACAGATTCGAACAATAACCTTTCTCCCTTTAATGTGAATACTGCTACAAGCAGATGTCCATCTGCTTCAGTCTAAAACACTGAAAAATGATGTGGACCTCAGGAGAAGCAAAGACAAACAGGAGAACAAGTGTGATTTATACTGTTTGACTGGTGTTATTATTCATCTAGAATATAAAGTTATCTAACTCCCAAGGCATTGCCTTTGCAGAACAGTACTTCACTGACCAATCCAGTTGATTCAAGTTGCCTGGACGTGCATAAGAATGAATTTACTTTACCCAAAGCTCAGTTCGTGTATTTTCTTTTCCTTTATTCTGATCATGGCGACTGGCTGACAGGGATTGTTGGCCATCTCCAATTGCCAGTTCAACGATTGGCTTGCTAGGCCATTTCAGGGAGTGGCATTGCTGTGGAGTCCTCCCTGTAGGTCAGACCGGCTGAGCACGGCAGATTTCCCGAAAGGGCGTGAGTGAACCAGATGGGATTTTTTTTTAACAACCGTCAACGACAGTTTCATGGTCACTATTACCGAGGCTAGCTCTTCAATTCCAGATGTCATAATCTGACCAAGTGAAATTCCACCAGCTACCATGGTGGCATTTGAACCCTTGCCCCCTGAGCGTTTGCCTGGCACCTCCAGATTACTAGTCCAGTGACATTACCGCTGCACCACAATATATGTCTATATCAAGTTTACATGGATTGAAAGACATTTGTTCGTATAATATCTGTACACAAGAAATGTCAACTTTTAGGACTTGTTGGTGTAGCTTTATAATGTGACAGATAATCCAAAGGGAAATGAAGTGACATTTTGTAAAGATCACTCCCTGCAAATTACATGGATGCTCCAGTCAAATCATGTCTTATTGGTGGAAATCACTGAGAAGGTAAGTACCGCTGGGAGTTATTAGTCACACTTTGATGAATTAAATCAAAATTAAACAAGAAAATGAAATAACAAATGGTACTTTGAGCTGCCTTGGCACAAGCCAGCATTTTAATTGTCTTTCGGTTCCGAAATGAAGAGTTTGCAAATAACGGGCGGAATCTTACCATATTGAAATGAAATGAAAATCGCTTATTGTCACAAGTAGGCTTCAAATGAAGTTACTGTGAAAAGCCCCTAGTCGCCACATTCCGGCGCCTGTTCGGGGAGGCTGGTACGGGTTTCACAGTGTCGGTTCCGGTGAGAAAACCGGTGAGAATGCAGGCAAGCCGAGGGCAGGTAGTCCCGTCATTTCTTTTTCTTCAGCCTCTTCAACAATCTTTTTTTCCCACGTGATTCACGCCCGCTCATGGGGACGCGCCTCGACACGCTCGGCCCTGGAAAACTTAAGCTCTGTGATCAGTGGGGCTCTCCTGTTCAATGCCTTTTAATAAGGACAGGGGAGGGCCACACAGAGTAAAATAAAGAAACGTAGTTTTATTAACAACACGATATGTACACTTCCCGGTAGATCCCCATCGGGTTCCGATTCTGGTCTGTGTCTCACTGGCCAAACTTTTGTGCAGAATTTAATAGAGATCCCCCCCCTCCCCCCCCCCCCCCCCCCCGCCCCGCCCCCCCTCTAGCGAGGGAGCTAATACTCCACAAGGAGCATGGGGAAGATAATCATTTCACACACCTCCCCAGCATACGTCCCAAGTCCAGTTGGGGGGTGGAGTTGCCTGCCAGGAAGACAGCACCACAACTTGGTGAGGAGCCCTCAGCAAACGTCTGGATGGTGTCGAGCAGAGGCGTAACATCCTCTACCCACAGCTGGGCAGACGTTTAGCCAGCAAAGTGACCATCCCGCTTGGGGGGCCCTGGCCGCGATTATTAGCTCCAGCTCACTCCATAAGAGGATGGGGTTGCAGTGCCGGACGAAAATGAATGGCCTTCGTTGTGCAGCTAGGCTAAGTCCACCTCCTCATGGCTCCCCCCAGCACCCCTTTACGCAGCCCTCACACTTCCACGCTGATCTCACTCCCACCCACTTTGTGGAGTCACAGCACTTGCCATGCACGCCGCACCGCCCCCCCCACCCCCCCAACCCAGGATCCCGTAGAACAACAGGCGTGAGCGGACACAGCCAGCCGGAGTGATGCTGGAGTTTAACCCACTTTGAGGAACAAATCCTTGAGTTTACGGGCGGGGAACAGGAGCGCTCCAGCACAGAGGGAGAAGTCGGGGTCCAAGGCACAAGTGAGAACCCTCAACGCGCCCAGCCACGGCACAAGCCTCACCTTAAGACCATAAGACATAGGAGTGGAAGTAAGGCCATTCGGCCCATCGAGTCCACTCCGCCATTCAATCATGGCTGATTTCAACTCCATTTACCCGCTCTCTCTCCATAGCCCTTAATTCCTCGAGAAATCAAGAATTTATCAACTTCTGTTTTAAAGACACTCAACGTCCCGGCCTCCACCGCCCTCTGTGGCAATGAATTCCACATACCCACCACTCTCTGGCTGAAGCAATTTCTCCTCATCTCTGTTCTAAAGTGACTCCCTTTTATTCTAAGGCTGTGCCCCCGGGTCCTAGTCTCCCCTGCTAATGGAAACAACTTCCCTACATCCACCCTATCTAAGCCATTCATTATCTTGTAAGTTTCTATTAGATCTCCCCTCAACCTCCTAAACTCCAATGAATATAATCCCAGGATCCTCAGACGTTCATCGTATGTTAGACCTACCATTCCTGGGATCATCCGTGTGAATCCCCGCTGGACCTGCTCCAGTGCCAGTATGTCCTTCCTGAGGTGTGGGGCCCAAAATTGCTCACAGTATTCTAAATGGGGCCTAACTAATGCTTTATAAAGCTTCAGAAGTACATCCCTGCTTTTATATTCCAAGCCACTTGAGATGAATGACAACATTGCATTTGCTTTCTTAATTACGGACTCAACCTGCAAGTTTACCTTTAGAGAATCCTGGACTAGGACTCCCAAGTCCCTTTGCACTTCAGCATTATGAATTTTGTCACCGTTTAGAAAATAGTCCACGCCTCTATTCTTTTTTCCAAAGTGCAAGACCTCGCACTTGCCCACGTTGAATTTCATCAGCCATTTCTTGGACCACTCTCCTAAACTGTCTAAATCTTTCTGAAGCCTCCCCACCTCCTCCATACTACCTGCCCCTCCACCTATCTTCGTACCATCGGCAAACTTAGCCAGAATGCCCTCAGTCCCGTTATCTAGATCGTTAATATATAGAGAGAACAGCTGTGGTCCCAACACTGAACCCTGCGGGACACCACTCGTCACCGGTTGCCATTCCGAAAAAGAACCTTTTATCCCAACTCTCTGCCTTCTGCCTGACAGCCAATCGTCAATCCATGTTAGTACCTTGCCTCGAATACCATGGGCCCTTACTTTACTCAGCAGTCTCCCGTGAGGCACCTTATCAAAGGCCTTTTGGAAGTCAAGATAGATAACATCCATTGGCTCTCCTTGGTCTAACCTATTTGTTATCTCTTCAAAGAACTCTAACAGGTTTGTCAGGCACGACCTCCCCTTACTAAATCCATGCTGACTTGTCCTAATCCGACCCTGCACTTCCAAGAATTTAGAAATCTCATCCTTAACAATGGATTCTAGAATCTTGCCAACAACCGAGGTCAGGCTAATTGGCCTATAATTTTCCATCTTTTTCCTTGTTCCCTTCTTGAACAGTGGGGTTACAACAGCGATTTTCCAATCCTCTGGTACTTTCCCTGACTCCAGTGACTGTTGAAACATCATCACCAGCGCCTCCACTATTTCTTCAGCTATCTCCTTTAGCACTCCAGGATGTAGCCCATCTGGGCCCAGAGATTTGTCAATTTTTAGACCTCTTAGTTTCTCTAGCACTTTCTCCTTTGTGATGGCTACCATATTCAACTCTGCCCCCTGACTCTCCTGAATTGTTGGGATATTACTCATGTCTTCTACTGTGAAGACTGACGCAAAGTACTTATTCAGTTCCTCGGCTATTTCTATGTCTCCCATCACAAAATTACCAGCGTCATTTTGGAGCGGCCCAATGTCAACTTTTGCCTCCTGTTTGTTTTTAATGTATTTAAAGAAACTTTTACTATCATTCCTAATGTTACTGGCTAGCCTACCTTCAAATTTGATCCTCTCTTTCCTTATCTCTCTCTTTGTTATCCTCTGTTTGTTTTTGTAGCCTTCCCAATCTTCTGACTTCCCACTACTCTTTGCCACATTATAGGCTTTCTCTTTTGCTTTGATGCATTTCCTAACTTCTAATGTCAGCCATGGCTGCCTAATCCCCCCTCTGATAACCTTTCTTTTCTTTGGGATGAACCTCTGTACTGTGTCCTCAATTACTCCCAGAAACTCCTGCCATTGCTGTTCTACTATCTTTCCCACTAGGCTCTGCTCCCAGTCGATTTTCGTCAGTTCCTCCCTCATGCCCCTGTAGTTACCTTTATTTAACTGCAACACCTTTACATCTGATTCTACCTTCTTTCTTTCAAATTGGAGATTGAATTCTACCATATTATGGTCACTGCCTCCTAAGTGCTCCCTTACTTTAAGATCTTTAATCAAGTCTGGCTCGTTACATAACACTAAGTCCAGAATGGTCTGTTCCCTCGTGGGTTCCATCACAAGCTGTTCCAAAAAGCCCTCCTGTAAACATTCAATGAATTCCCTTTCCTTGGGTCCACTGGCAGTATTATTTACCCAGTCCACCTGCATATTAAAGTCCCCCATGATCACTGTGACCTTGCCTTTCTGACATGCACTTTCTATTTCGTGGTGCATCTTGTGCCCCTGGTCCTGACCACTGTTAGGAGGCCTGTACATAACTCCCATTATGTTTTTTTTGCCTTTGTGGTTCCTCAACTCTACCCACACAGACTCCACATCATCCGACCCCATGTTGTTTAGTGCTATTGATTTAATTTCACCTGAATGAGCTTTCCCCTATCAACGTCCCCTGTCCCGCACATTACCTCCTCCCTTTCATTGCAGGCCAAAGATCAAGCTGCTCTGTTGTTCCGCGTGGGAACAGCGTCACTCTAAGAGTTCGACCGCGTGACGTACTGATGATGTCATTGGCAAATTGGGCGGGCTAACAATCGGTCTAATGTAGCAGCCTGTGTGAAAACACCTTGCCAATAAAGCTCTGTTTGTTTGCACCTTTGTGGTCTGCAAGCCTGTACTTTAAAAATACCAGCAAGAAACTGGCGACGAGGGGGACACTGCAAACACCCAGAAAAGAACTGCAGAAATCCGGTGGGGTAGGAAAAATCATTGAGCCATGCCCAAACATCCAAAAAGGATTACAAAGATAGATAAAAACATCGCAACACCAGAGCTGGCGGAAGGGGTGCCGAATAATAGCAGCAACCATCGAAGATACCAACATCTTAAACAAAGATTTCAGTGAAAACAGCAGCAAAAAGGAGGCTGCCATGTGCTTTTCTCGGAACATTCTGGAACATTCTGGAACAATGCCCAAATGCTCCCTCTACTGTGAGTAGCAAGTAAAGTAACAAATTAATTGAAGCAGGTGAAAGGAACAGGCTGAGCTCAGAATTACTTCGATTGAAAGAAAAAGAAGCGAGGTGTCGCTGAAAACAGCATGGCACATTTGTGTTGATGCAAGCCCTTCCCATTGTAAAAACACCAGGTTAAAGTCCAACAGGTTTGTTTCAAACACTAGCTTTCGGAGCACTGCTCCTTCCTCAGGTGAATGAAGAGGTATGTTCCAGAAACATGTATATAGACAAAGTCAAAGATGCCAGACAATGCTTGGAATGCGAGCATTTGCAGGTAATTAAATCTTTACAGATCCTGAGATAGGGGTAACCCCAGGTTAAAGAGGTGTGAATTGTGTCAATCCAGGACAGTTGGTAGGATTTCGCAGGCCAGATGGTGGGGGGATGAATATAATGCAACATGAATCCCAGGTCCCGGTTGAGGCCGCACTCATGTGTGCAGAACTTGGCTATAAGTTTCTGCTCGGCGATTCTGCGTTGTCACGCGTCCTGAAGGTCGCCTTGGAGAACGCTTACCCAAAGATCAGAGGGAAGATCAGATGGGGCAGCACGGTAGCATTGTGGATAGCACAATTGCTTCACAGCTCCAGGGTCCCAGGTTCGATTCCGGCTTGAGTCACTGTCTGTGCGGAGTCTGCACATCCTCCCTGTGTGTGCGTGCGTTTCCTCCGGGTGCTCCGGTTTCCTCCCACAGTCCAAAGATGTGCAGGTTAAGGGGATTGGCTATGATAAAATTGCCCTTCGTGTCCAAAATTGCCCTTAGTGTTGGGTGGGGTTACTGGGTTATGGGGATAGGGTGGAGGTGTTGACCTTGGGTGGGATGCTCTTTCCAAGAGCCGGTGCAGACTCGATGGACTTCTGCACTGTAAATTCTATGATAAGGCTGAATGCCCTTGACTGCTGAAGTGTTCCACGACTGGAAGGGAACATTCCTGCCTGGTGATTGTCGCGCAACGGCCATTGTTCCTCTGACTGAGTGGGTGCCCGAAGCTAAGTATAGGCTTTAGCAATAGTGGTAGTTTAGTTTGTAGAGTTTATGCGTGAGTAGATTTGACTGTGTTTAAATAAATGAGCATTGCTTTTGAACTTACTAACTGGTGTATCGAGTCATTGATCAGTATTCGGTTCTGAGCCTTGTGGCGGTGTCGAAAGATACCTGGCGACTCTTGAGCAAATGTAATTAAATAGAGCCAAATTAAGAACCAACCAAAAGTTAGCAACATTGCCAAGTTCCGCACACGTGAGTGCGGCCTCAACCGGGACCTGGGATTCATGTCGCATTACATTCATCCCCCACCATCTGGCCTGGGCTTGCGAAATCCTACCACCTGTCCTGGCTTGACACAATTCACACCTCTTTAACTTGCGGTTACCCCTATCTCTGGATCTGTAAAGACTTAATTACCTGCAAATGCTCGCGTTCCAAGCAGTGTCTTGTATCTTTGAATCTGTCTATCTGTATGTTTCTGGAACATACCTCTTCATTCACCTGAGGAAGGAGCAGCGCTCCGAAAGCTAGTCTTTGAAACAAACCTGTTGGACTTTAACCTGGTGTTGTAAGACTTCTTACTGTGCTCACCCCAGTCCAACGCTGGCATCTCCACATCATTGTAAAAACGGCAGGAGCTTTTGGCGTACACGGAAAGATTCAAATACTTTGTCCATGTGAGCAAAGTTTTGGAGGACAAAGCAGTCCCAAATTTCCTGAATATAATGGGTGGGAACCTTCAACCTCCTGCAATAGTACCCGTGATGAGGAAAGATGGTTCAGTACGCCTAAGTGCTGATTTTAAAGCCACTATCCATCCGGTACTGTGTGCAGAGCAGAACCCAATTCGCAACAATATTTGACAATCTTGACACATAAAGGACTATTCCGATATACAAGACTTCCTTTTGGCATCACATTCACACCTGCGTTGTTCCAACCTGCCATGGATAAAATTATAAGTGGACTTGAAGGAGTCCATTGCTACTTAGATGCTATCTTAGTTACTGAAAAGAATGAAGAAAAACAACTTGGGGTGGCACGGTAGCACAGTGGTTAGCACTGCTGCCTCACAGCGCCAGGGTCCCAGGTTCGATTCCCGTCTTGGGTGACTGTGTGGAATTTGCACCTTCTCCCCGTGTCGGCGTGGGTTTCCTCCGGGTGCTCCGGTTTCCTCCCACAGTCCAAAGATGTGCAGGTTAGATGCATTGGCCATGATAAATTGCACCTCAGTGTCCAAAAGGTTGGGTCGGGTTACTGGATTACGGGGATAGGTTGGAGGCGTGGGCAGGGGCGGGTGCAGACCCGAATGGCCTCCTTCTGCACTGTAAATTCTATGATTTTATGATTCTATGATCTGTAAAACTTAGATGTTACACTCCAGATATTAGAATATTATGGACTACGGGTACAGAAGGATAAACGTGAATTCTTTAAATCTTCTATTGAACACCTAGGGCAGGTCATAGATGCAAAGGGACTGCACAAATCACCTTCAAAAATAAAAACCATAATGGAGGCACCTGCACCTCAAAAGGTAGATCAACTTCAATTGTTTTTGAGGTTATTAGATTATTACGGAAGGTTTGTCCCGAATCTAGCAATGATTCTCAAGCCTTTAAGCGACTTATTGTGTCAAAACAAGAAATAGAAATGTGTGGCTCAGTGCATGAAGGCTTTTGTACGTGTAAACGAGGCATTATTTAGGTGAGACATCCTGACATACCTCGATCTGAAGTTAGCCTTACAACTGGCTTGTGATACATCACCTTCAGGGGTGGGAGCAGTGGTTTCTCACCTAATGCCCATTGGTGAAGAGAAGACAATAGCATTTGCATCAAGATCCTTGAACAAGAACAATGCACAGGTAGAGAAGGAACACAGGTAGAGAAGGAACACAGGTAGAGAAGGAACACAGGTAGAGAAGGAGCACAGGTAGAGAAGGAGCACAGGTAGAGAAGGAAGCATCATCTTAGGGATCAAACATTTTTACCAATACCTGTATGGAAGGATATTTACTTTGCTAACAGATCATCGACCACTGACAACAATATTGGGGCCGTACGCTCCATTCCATCTCTAGCAGCGAGCTGGATGCAGAGATGTGCATTGCTGTTGTCAGCTCACACCTATGCAAAACAATATCATTAATCAAATCTCCATGGTAACGTTGATGAACTCTCCAGATTACCTTTCCCTAACGAATCATCAACACAGTGCGAGTGGATATTTCCTATTTCGAAGAAGTTGATAACATTTTTGTAACAGCAGGACAAGTTAAGAACTGTACCAGAAATAATCCAACACTGTCAGAAGTTACGGACATCATGGCACGACTGAGGAAGCAAACCCAAACCTGAAGCCACATGTTACCCAAAGATTTGAACTGTCCATACAGGATAGTTGTCGCCACTGGGGATCGAGGGTCATCATTCCACCATTGTTCAGGAAACATGTTCTAAACCAGCTTCATGAAGGTCAATGCGGAATAGTAAGGAAGAAGGAGATAGCCAGGAGCTACTTCTGGTTGCCAGGACTCATTGGCGAAATTGAGGAGAAGGCGGGGATGTGTTTGTCGTGTGCAAAAGTTAAATACTTGCTGCCACTAGCCACTATATCTATTGGAAGGGCCATGACAAAAACCTCATCGAGATTATGGTTGAATGTTCCTCACTGTGGTTGACATGCACTGGAAAGGGCCTGAAGTCACCATTATGAAGACTACATCTTCAGAGAGAACCGGTGAGATTTTTGCAAGATTCAGGTACCCTGAGCAACTTGTTAGCGACAATTGGCGAGAGTTGATTTCACAGGAGTTCACGGATTATTTAAAGAAGAATGGAATCCAACACGTCCGATCCGCTCCTTATCAAATGGGCTGGCTGAAAGGTTTGAAGCATTCACTGAAGGTAACTCATGAGCAAGGGTCATTGTCTCAATGTCCAACCCATTTCCTGATGGCATGCAGGAATACAACACATTCGACAACCCAAGGTTCTCCTGCAGTACTCATGGTAAAACGTCAGTGTTAGATTTGCTGAAGTCGCCGAAGACAAAGGAAATTGTTGCGAGGAAACAGCAAAGTCAGGTTTTGAGACGTGAGAACAGGGCTAAAGAAATGGTCAGGAAGTGTTGGCGAGGAACTACACCACCGGTGAGAGGTGGTACCTCCCATTGTCTTCAGCACTGACAGGACTGGTCTCCTACACTATTCAAACTTGGAATGATGTAATGTGGAGGAAACATGCTGACCACTTTTAGCGACTAGAACTAGCTTGCCAGAGACAGAGTCAACTGAGAGTCCACAGCAAGCTGTACCAAGTGAAAACCGAGGCATTCCTGAGAATCTGAAAATACTAGAAATAACTGTGGAAGAGAGTGCCCCAGTTGAGGACATTTCAACACCGAGCCAACCAGCGAACACGATGCTGTCTCCGGTTCAGACAACAACGGACGACGTTGAAACTAAACCAAAAACACCAGAAGGCACGATTTTACGGCCACACTGTCCCCGAAAAGCAGCTCGCCGTGGGCAGCGTGACCGATAAAAGCCGGGAGACCCTGCTCCTGGGATCTACCCAGCGCACAACGCCTCAGGAGGTCAAACGCAATCTCGCGATATGTTGCTATGTGAATCCTGCCCATTGTGGGCGGGATCACCATTTAGCAAATCTTCACATTAAAGCGCGACAGCTAGTCTCACTTTAATGTGCAGATTCCCGAGTTTCCCGAGGTGTGGGATCAATCTCTTCCATCTTGGAGACCTCGGGCAAGTGCTGTTCAGTACCCATCTCCACAAGGAGGTGGGTGACCGTCTAATTTCCCCCACAGCCACTCCGAGGGCAGTGTGCAACGGCGCTGAGCCTTCGGGTGTACATGAAGAATCTGACAGGGAGGGCCCTTCTCACCACCAGCCAAGCTAGGTCTTGGTGCTTGTTTGTAAGTTCTGGTGATGAGGCGTTCTGCCAGATGACTCTGACAGTCTGCTCAGGGAACCGTCCAACGTCCTCCTCAGTCGCCTTTTCCCTGAGGGCCTCGAGGACATTACGTGCTGACCACTGCTTCATTGCCTTGTGGTCAAAGGTGTTTTTCTTCAAAAACTTTTCCACGAGAGACAGGTGATACGGCACGGTCCAACTACTTGGAGCGTTCCGCGGTAATGAGGCCAGGCCCAGCCTTCGTAACACCGGGGACAGGTAGAACCTCAGTGTGTAGTGACACTTGGTGTTTGCATACCGGGGGTCCACACACAGCTTGATGCAGCTGCACACAAAGGTGGCCATCAGGATGAGGGAGGCGTTGGGTACGTTTTTCCTTTGCAACGAAGGTCTGGAGAGAGATGCAGTGGTATTTGTCAAGGTTCATCCCGAGCAGCTCTGTGACACAGGGCTCTGTGCTCGACAGACTGTTTCCAGGGACACACACCGAGACAAATATCAACTGCTGCTGGAAGGTCATCAACTCGGTGAAAGACGCTCTTTGGTCTGCCCGAAACTTGCTGATCTTCCAGTGCAAAGACCTGTCCTCGACCGAGTGTTGCAGACTGGCACGTTCCAAGGTCCAGGACTACGTGCTGAGGAACGCACTCAAGCTTGGGGCAGCTGCCGCCAAGGCGCAATGGGGAAAGACCACCGTGTAAGGTCTTACCAGCAAATGTACACTGAGGGGCGGGTAGCAGTGTAAATTCCCCTTGGTCTGGGTCATTAACACTCCAAGGTATAAAAGAAACATGACAATGTAAATGTTTAAGAAGGAATTGTAACGTAAAGAGGGATTATGGGTGTAATGTTATCAAAATTGAATGGAAGAAAGTCAAGGGAATGTGTAACTCTGATGGAAATGTACAGTAAAGACAACTCGAAATGTTCTGTAATGTCTATGATAGATTTTATGAATCAAGTATATTTTTTGAAAAAAAACTCATCTCCACAAGCAGGGACCAGACAGGATGGCACTTCTGGAGGTCTCCCAGGGGATCGGAGGCCCCCAGGTGCATGCCCTTTGGGCAGGGTGGTCCCCTGGCACTGCTGGTACCACCCAGGCACCCTGGCACTGTCATCCTGGCACCTTGCAGTACCACCTGTGTGCCATCCTGGCACTACTAAGGTGCCATGTGGCACTTCCAGCTGACAAGGGCACTGACAAGGGGAGTGCCCGCTGTGGGTGTTGGAGGGGGTTTGGGGGGGTCCCTCCTCCCTCCCTCCCATAGTGTGTTGGGTTTTAGGAGGTCGGTGGTCACTTCAGCCAACACGAAAAAGCAGACGCCTGAAGTTCGCCGACCAGCACACAGGAATCGACGACCTCGGAAGCATCTGACTTATTAACTGCTGTGTTTGTAAATTGTACATATTATAAATTTTGATTGCTCATGTTATATTGTGTTTTACTGCTGGAACCTCTGATGTAAAGGAGAGGGGATGTTTTGTGTATTCATGTTGTTCATAGTGGGAACATTGTCACTTTAAGAGTTCGATCACGTGATGTATTGATGATGTCATTGGCAGCTTGAGCGGGCTAACAGTCAGTCTACAAGAGCGGCCTGTGTGAAAACACTTCCCAATAAAGCTCTGTTTGTTTTGTACCTTTGTGGTCTGCAAGCCTTCACTTTAAAAATACCACACTCGCGTCCCCTGGACTCCACAGACATGAGCAGTTCTGAGCAAGATATCTCGGAGGCCAACATTGAAAAGGTGTCACCCCTGTCACCCACACCCTCCACCAACACAGATACTCATACCTTGGTGGGATTAAGTAGGAGGAAGACTTCTTATCACTCACTGGTGAGACCTCACACCTGAACAACCATGCAGGCGGAGGCAGGGATGTCCCAGGGAGCTGGCACTCGGAGGGAAGCTGGAGCCCAGAACACAGCTGAGCCCAGGCCGATGACATCCTCAGTGGAGACCGTGGTGTCGGACACGGACTCCATGGTGAGGGATATCCACTCCATAGTTCAGCTCATGAGCTGCATGGCTGAGGTGCAGGGCTTCAACCGCATGGTGGGAGCTGGCTGCACGCAAATTGGTTGTTGCATATTACAACAGTGACTGCACTTCAAGAGTATTTCATTGACTGCAAAGTGCCATGGGATGTCCTGTGGTTGTGAAAGGCACTATATAAATGCAAGTCTGAGGGCAGCATGTGGCGCAGTGGTTAGCACTGGGGCTATGGTTTCACCCCCACAAGCCAAAGATGTGCAGGTTGGGTGGATTGGCCACGCTACATTGCCCCTCAATTGGAAAAAATAATAATTGGGCACTCGAAATTTAGAATAAATAAATAAATAAATGCAAGTCTTTCTTCGCTTTACATATTTTCTTCTTTTTTTTGCTTCGAGATACCCCGTTGGTGACAGCTGCTGTTGTGTTCTTGTTGCCAGATGGGGCAATCAGGGCTGAATGCCCTTTCCTTCTTGCATGCCCCCTTCTGTTGCTACAGATGGTCCAGCCACGTAAACACTGGAGATGTTGTTGATGCTGCACATTGGAAGATTTCTTGGTAAAGGTTCCAAGACTTGACCCACAGCCACATACATGCTTGTGTCTTTTCTTAAAATTCAAACACAATTTATCTTCAGGTTAATTTTTGGGGTTTATCAAAGTGAAGGAGTGAAGTAACGTAAAGTAAAAGTAAGGTCAGAAACTCTTGCAACATTTAAGAAATATTTAGACATTCACTTGCGCTGCCATAAACTCCAGGGCTATGGGCCAAATGCGATTGTTATACAGAATCCACAGAATGCATATCCATAGATATAGTCCATAGTTATTTTTAGTCAGATCATTGTTGACGGGCATGGACAGGATGGGCCGAATGCCCTCCTTCTATGCTGTAAATGTCTATGAATTACTGACGATTTCTATATTTTGATGTCCATCTGCTCCTTAGTCAACATTCAGAATAATGTATTTTAAAGAAGGAATCGATGGATAATATTCAGCATTAAGAACCTGGCTTGGAAGAGTAGGAGGGCAATTTTTAAGGTTTATGCAATAGTTCGTTACTTACCTTTCTTCCTCTTTCCTTTTCCATTGTCTCCTAATGGTTCACTTTACATTGTTGCACCAAGTTTGCAATTTCACCTGTAATCAATGGAATATTGGATACGGACACCGCCCTTTGATTCCTGGTGTCTTGGTTCAAATCCATCAGGAAGAAATGGAATTAAACAGCTTCCCCTCCCCCCACACAGCAGTCTAAGGAACACCGCAGTGATCTGGAGGTGTCTGACCCTGGAAAATGAACTGAGGCAGGCGGCCAGCAACAAAAACCTTCAGCTGAGTATTTACAGAGGACTACCCTTGACTGTTGTTGGAACCTTGCCTGCCTGAGGACCTTTCAACGTGGTAACAGTGCTCTTGCAGCTGGGGAGTGCAAGGTGGTACAATTGGGCAAGGCACAGAGGACCAGTGGCTCGTTCTGTTCCCTAACGCAGCAGACTCTGGAATAAATGGGAGGCAGGAGCAGATTTTTTGTGAGGAGATGTTCTGAACAAATCTTTCCACCACTAAGCCCTGGGGTGGTGGACACAGAAGAGTCCGAGAGCTGTGAAACATTTTGTTTTCTTGTAATGGTTGGCTTGCTTTGATGGCGTCTCACAATGATGTAGTTCATTCTGGTGAAGTTAATTCTGGTGCTATTGGCTTTGAAGTGACACTTGATATAATTTTACTCAGGGTGCACATCAGCTGTGTCAAAGTGATTGGAGTAAATCGGGTTTAACTGAAATACATTTCGCAATTAACTTGGCCAAGATGGAAATGAAAAGCGCATCTTCTGCTTTTCTGTCATTGTTCCGTTTACTTTATGCCACAAACTTTTATTTACACTTAATCATAAAACGACAGCGAGAGCAGTGCAACTATATGCTCTTGACAGTCCATTATGTCTTGTCTGTTGACGTTGATCCAGGCTCCTGACAACAATTGTTCTCCAACAAAGCATTTACCAATTCTTGTCAAAATACTGTCCTTCAGGTGAAAGATTAGCATCATTAATTATAGCCAGTGAGGCAGATAAAAAGTAAACTCGTCCTTTAAAATGTCACCATTGTGGTGTTGGGTGTTCTGACACACAGATGAGCCAACACGGTTGTATATGGTACAACGCTATTTTATTCAAACTTACTATGTACAGTTTTGTCTTTGCACTCTGCACGTGGGGGTTCCCTGCTTGTGATGTTGTAACAGCTCTTCTCTGTTTCTTTGTCCCCAGACCTACCGACCACCAGGTGTCGTGCTCGTGCTTTTTATGTGGTTGGTGCTCTTGTCTGTGATTGGTTGTGGTGTTGTGTGCTCTGATTTGCCTGTTGGTGTGTCCATCATGATGTGAATGTTTGAATATCATGACATCCCCCCCTTTTTACAAAGATATGTGCCTACGTGGTAATAAATATGATCGTGTCGTGAGTGCATCTAAGAGTGTGTGTGTGTCGTGTGCAGCATGTGCATATGACGGAACTATGTACATGGGGCGATGTCGGGTGCGTCACATGAACCAAGTTGTACCATAACATAACATAAATGCGAACGAGAGAAGAAGAAAAAAAAACTTGAACAGTTGTCCAGTCAGACGACATCTGGAACGATAAACAACAACAGGTTATCATGTAAAATTGTGCAACTTGTTAAACATATGAACGGTATTATAAGTCCAGTCTAATGGGCTTGCGACGAGTTCGGGTTGACCGCCTCAAGGGTGGATCAAGAACCACCGGCTGCTGTGCAGGCATGGCCATGGGTGGCGATGGAAAGGGCGTGATGTGCGGCAGCTCCACAAAGTCATCCTCGGAAGCCTGTTGAGGATCTGGCGTGTGCGTACTGTGTGGCTGTGAGCGTGGAAGTCGGCGAAGGGCGCGCCGATTGCGGCGACGCACTGAACCATCCGGCATGCGAACCAGGAACGAGCGGGGAGCCACTTGTCGGAGGACTTCGGCCGGTGCTGACCAGCCACCATACGGTTGATGGACGCGTACTTTGTCTCCGGAGGACAGGGGGGGCAGGTCCGTCGCTCGTGTGTCGTACCGACTTTTCTGGCGATCACGCTGCATTTGCATGTTCCGAAGAACCGTCTCATGGTCTGTTGTTGGTGCCAGGATGGAAGGTACCGTCGTCCTGAGGGAGCGACCCATTAGTAGCTGCGCTGGCGAGAGACCCGTGGATAGCGGGGCCGATCGATAGGCCAGCAAGGCAAGGTTAAAGTCCGATCCGGCAGCAGCCGCCTTGCACAGGAGCCGCTTGGCGATGTGGACACCCTTTTCAGCCTTCCCGTTCGATTGTGGATGTAGAGGGCTGGATGTCACATGAGTGAAACCATATGCTGCGGCAAAGGACGACCATTCACGGCTGGCGAAGCAGGGTCCATTGTCTGACATGACAGTCCTTGGAATGCCATAGCGAGCAAATGTTTCCTTGCAGGCCCCAATGACTGCGGACGACGTCAGATCATGGAGAGGCATGACTTCCGGGTAGTTTGAGAAGTAGTCTATAATAACGATGTAATCTCTGCCGAGCGCGTGAAATAGGTCAACACCCACCTTCGCCCAGGGGGACGTCACCATCTCGTGTGGTAGAAGTGTTTCCGGAGGTTGCGCCGGCTGAAACCTCTGACAGGTTGTGCAGTTGAGTACCATGTTGGCTATGTCTTCATTAATACCCGGCCAATATACCGCCTCCCGGGCCCTTCGTCTGCATTTTTCGACGCCCAAGTGGCCTTCGTGTAGTTGATGAAGAATCATCTGGCGCACGCTGTGCGGAATAACGATCCTGTGTGATTTCATAAGGACCCCGTCTATGTTGGTAAGATCATCTCGCACATTATAAAACTGGGGGCACTGCCCTTTGAGCCACCCTTCCGTCATGTGGCGCATCACTCGCTGCAGAAGGGGGTCAGTCGCCGTCTCTGCGCGTATGTGGGCCAGACTAGGATCATCAGCTGGCAGATTTGCTGCTGTCAGAGTTACGTGTGCCTCAATTTGACGCACGAACCCCTCCGCATCTGGTGGTGTGCTCACTGCTCGGGAAAGAGTGTCCGCCACGATGAGATCCTTCCCCGGAGTGTAGATCAGTTCGAAATCGTACCTCCTGAGTTTAAGTAAGATGCGCTGGAGGCGAGGAGTCGTGTCGTTCAGGTCTTTGTTAATGATGTTGACCAGGGGGCGGTGGTCAGTTTCGACCGTAAATCGTGGCAGGCCATACACATAGTCGTGGAACTTGTCCAGTCCAGTTAACAAGCCCAGGCATTCTTTTTCGATTTGCGCGTAGCGCTGTTCGGTAGGGGTCATGGCTCGTGAGGCATATGCAACCGGGGCCCATGACGACGTGCTGTCTTTCTGCAGGAGTACCGCTCCAATACCAGATTGGCTGGCGTCTGTTGAGATCTTTGTAGGGCGAGTCGTGTCAAAGAAGGCCAGCACTGGTGCCGTGACCAGTTTGTGCTTGAGCTCCTCCCATTCCCGCTGATGCGATTGGTGCCAGTTGAATTCTGTCGATTTTTTTACGAGATGGCGCATATTTGTTGTATGAGAAGCCAGGTTGGGAATGAACTTCCCAAGGAAGTTGACCATGCCCAGGAATCTTAGGACAGCCTTCTTGTCAGCCGGTCGTGGCATGGCTGTGATGGCGCTAACCTTGTCTGCATCGGGACGGACCCCTGACCTTGAGATGTGGTCCCCGAGGAATTTCAGCTCCGTCTGGCCGAAGGCACACTTCGCACGGTTGAGACGCAGGCCATTCTGTCGTATGCGGGTGAAGACACGTCGTAGACGATGCATGTGTTCCTGCAGAGTGGTGGACCAAATGATGATATTGTCCACATATACACGTACCCCTTCGATGCCTTCCATCATCTGCTCCATAATGCGGTGGAAAACTTCAGATGCTGAAATGATGCCGAATGGCATCCGGTTGTAGCAGAATCTGCCAAAAGGGGTGTTGAATGTGCATAGTCTTCGGCTGGCCGGGTCCAGTTGGATCTGCCAAAATCCTTTGGACGCATCCAATTTGGTGAATATTTTGGCTCGCGCCATCTCGCTGGTGAGGTCCTCTCGTTTCGGGATGGGATAGTGTTCCCGCATGATGTTGTTATTCAGATCTTTAGGATCTATACATATACGGAGCTCGCCAGAGGGCTTCTTTACACAGACCATGGAGCTGACCCATGGCGTGGGCTCCGTGACCCTGGATAGGACCCCTTGGTCCTGAAGAACCTGCAGTTGTACCTTGAGGCGGTCTTTGAGTGGCGCAGGAACCCTGCGAGGTGCGTGAACGACAGGGATGGCGTCCGGTCTGAGTCGAATCTTGTACGTGTATGGCAATGTCCCCATGCCTTCAAAAACCTCCTGGTTGTGAGCAAGGAGGGAATGGAGATTTGCGTGGAACTCAGCATCCGGGAAGTCGGATATCTCATCTGGAGAGAGAGACATAATGCGCTGTACCAGGTGAAGGACCTTACACGCCTGTGCGCCCAGTAACGAGTCCTTTGATGAGCCGACAACTTCGAAGGGGAGTGTGGCCGTGTGCATCTTGTGAGTTACCTGTAGCTGGCAAGATCCTATGGACGGGATGACGTTCCCGTTATAGTCAACCATCTTGAGCCGGGATGGCGTGATGGGTGGTTTGACCTTCATGGCCTGGAATGCAGAATATGCAATCAGGTTGGCGGATGCGCCGGTGTCCAGACGGAAGGCGACGCGCGATCGGTTGACCGTCAGGGTGGCACACCACTCATCGGCTGGATTGATGGCATTGACCTTGTTGACATCGATGACGGAAACGCGGAAGGCATCCTGGTCATCTGCATCACTTAACTGGAAGTCTTGATGCGTGGGCTGGACGGTCCTGACTTGTCTGCGAGATTGTCGAGGATACGCCGGATCCATGGGTTGAGCCGAACGACAGTGGGCTGCGTAGTGGCCCATCTTGCCACATCTGAGGCACTGTCGGTTTTTTGCAGGACATTGCCCTTTTAAATGTAGAGCTCCACAATTGCCGCACGTCATGACGTCATGGCGTTCGTTGCGCCACTGCGCATGCGCAGTGCGATCTTGCGGTGGGCGTGCCTGCGCAGTGCGTCCCTCGTTGTGGCTGTTATTTTTGGCGCGCACCTGCGCGGGAGACCGCGAAAAGCGCGGGAAGCGGCCGCTGTCGTCCGGGCCGTGGGTCGGGAAGTAATCGACGGCCTGGATGCGTTCGACGTCGTGGGCGGCCTGGCTTGCCGATTCGACGGCTGGGGACCCCCTCCGTGCCAACTCGGACGCCTGAAATCGGGCAAAACGGCAGGTAGCATTTTCGTGGAGGACACAGGCTTCCACAGCAGACGCTAAGGTGAGGCTTTTTATTTTAAGAAGCTGCTGGCGTAGGCCACTAGAGGCAACGCCAAAAACAATCTGGTCCCTGATCATGGACTCTGTGGTGGTGCCGTAACCGCAGGACTGCGCTAGAATCCGGAGGTGCGTCAAGAAGGGTTGAAAAAGCTCCTCCTTACCTTGCAGGCATTGCTGAAAGAGGTATCTTTCAAAACTTTCATTTACTTCAACTTGAAAGTGCTGGTCCAGTTTGAGGATGACCGTGTCATATTTGGATTGGTTTTCGCCTTCTTCGAACACCAGTGAGTTGAAGACGTCGGTGGCATGCTGACCTGCGCAGAAGAGGAGCATTGCAATCTTCGTTTTATCCGAGGCACTCTGTTTTTCGGTGGCACGGATGTACAGGTCAAATCGCTGCCTGAAGAGCTTCCAATTGGTACCTAGGTTCCCCGCGACTTGCAACGGCTGCGGTTTGTCGGTGCGGTCCATGTCCAGAATGGCAGGTTAGTAGGCAGGTATCGATCCACTCCTGTACCATGTGGTGTTGGGTGTTCTGACACACAGATGAGCCAACACGGTTGTATATGGTACAACGCTATTTTATTCAAACTTACTATGTACAGTTTTGTCTTTGCACTCTGCACGTGGGGGTTCCCTGCTTGTGATGTTGTAACAGCTCTTCTCTGTTTCTTTGTCCCCAGACCTACCGACCACCAGGTGTCGTGCTCGTGCTTTTTATGTGGTTGGTGTTCTTGTCTGTGATTGGTTGTGGTGTTGTGTGCTCTGATTTGCCTGTTGGTGTGTCCATCATGATGTGTGTGTTTGAATATCATGACAACCATGAGGTGGAGTCTCCTGACTGAAGGGACTTGCATAACTCTACAGACAATATGAATAGGCAGATGCTTAATGTGTCCATATGATGTTCTTCTGTATTATGATTCAATGGGATAACTGTGCAGGTCAAAGATCCTTGACAAATATCAACATGTGAAGTTGGACACTTTCAGTCCCACATGGCGAACAGTGATATAATCCACCAATTTATTGAGCTCTCTAAGGCACGACTTCCTCATGATAGGAGCCGAGGTTTCGCATTAAAGCCATTAACGCTGTTCCTGATGGCAGGGAGTCATCTGGATCGCATGCAGACCACCCCACCTGGCCACTATTTTTGGTCTAAGGTGCCGGGAGTGGGTCTTCGGCATGGGCATCCCATAATATCAGAGAATGGTTATAACATAGAAGGAAGCAAGCCATTCAGCCCATCCCGTCCATGCCAGCTCTCTGCAGGATCAATTCAGCTAGTCCCACTCCCCTGCCTCTTTCTCCGTCGTCTTGCACCTCTTTAACCCCTTCAGGTGCTTACCCAATTCCCTCTTGAATGAAGAGGGAATGAAGAAATATTCCTTCACCACACTTTCAGCCAGAGCGTTTTGAATCGTTACCACTCACTGAGTAAAAACAGGAGGGGGTATTGGAACAGAGGGGGAGCATCCCTAAAGGAGAAAGCAGAGGTGGGAAAGGTCCATGGAGGGAATTTCAGAGCTTTTGGGCCGAGGTAGCTGGAGGCCTGTCTGCCAAAGATGGAGGGATTAAAATTGGGGATGTGCAAGAGGGTTGTGGAGCTGGAGGAGGTTACAAAAGATCAGGGGGAGGGGGGGGGGGGGGGGGGGGAGAGGGGGGGGGGGAGAGGCCACGAAGGGATTTGAAAACAAGGATGAGAATTTTTTTAATCAAAGTGTGATTAATTAGGGGCAGGAGGGTGGTGAGCAGCAGAATCTGGGATGAGCTTAACGTTTATGGAGGAGGAAAGATGGGGAATCACTCAGGGGGAGCATTGGGAATGGTCAAGCCCACAGTAACGGTGATGTGGAGATGCCGGCGTTGGACTGGGGTGAGCACAGTAAGAAGTCTTACAACACCAGGTTAAAGTCCAACGGGTTTGTATCGAATCACTAGCTTTCGGAGCGCAGCTCCTTCCTCAGGTGAATCTCAGAGTCAGGGGTCGCCCATTTAAGGCCGAGATTAGGAGGAATTTAGGGTGGCATAGCTGTGGCTTCTAGCAACAGAGGAACTGAGGCCGGAGGGGGCATCTTGCGTTGTTCCAGAAGGGGAAGCAGGTGGACTTTGGTCAAATGTGGTCGGAAGCTCATCTCAGGATCAAATAAAGAACCAAGGTTGCACCAAGGTCCGATCCAGGCTCAGACAGTTACCAGGGAGAGGGGTGGAGTTGGTGGCAAGTTTGTGGGGGTGGATTTATGCAAATATGCGAAGAAACAAAGCTGTATAAAAATGCTTCCTTCTAATTATTGTTTTGAAAAATTCCAATGGAAGGAGACCGTGTTGTCACCGCTCGGGTGTGTTGCCATGGTGTGTTGCCAGGCTTCTTTCAGTCTTGAGAGACAATGATAGTATGTTTTATGACAATTAAGCGTGGGGGGAAAAAGATAGATTGTGCAAGGCTCATTTAATCAGATGTCAAAATTATACCTAATTTTCTAATGATGAAGTCATGTGAAAATTGGAAATGTTGTGAATCCAGTGCAGTAACCTCCAGACCCATTTACACCATAAGACGTAGGAGCCGAAGTCAACCATTCAGCCCATCGAGAATGTTCCGCCATTTAATGACATCAAAACTGATCTGATATGATAATCCTCAACTCCACTTTTCCACCTTCTCCCCATAACCCTTGATTCCCTTACTGATTAAATATCTGTCTATCTCAGCCTTGAGCATACTTAATGACCCAATCCCTACAGCTTTCTGTGGTAAAGAATTCCGCAAATTCACTACCTTCTGAGAGAAGAAATTCCTCCTCATCTCTGCCTTAAATGGGCGACCCCTCACTCAGAGATTATACACTCTGGTCTTAGACTCTCCCACGGAGAAAAACAAGCTCTCAGCATCTACCCTCTCAAGCCCCTTAAGATTTTCATGGGCGGAATTCTCCAATAATGGGGCTATGTCCCCACTCCAGCGTCACAACGCGGGCGTTTCATTCTGGACTCTCCTGAACATAGAACATAGAATATAGAACATGACAGCACAGTCCAGGCCCTTCGGCCCTCGATGTTGCGCCGACCTGTGAAACCACTCTAAAGCCCATCTACACTATTCCCTTATCGTCCATATGTCTATCCAATGACCATTTGAATGCCCTTAGTGTTGGCGAGTCCACTACTGTTGCAGTCAGGGCATTCCACGCCCTTACTACTCTCTGAGTAAAGAACCTACCTCTGATATCTGTCTTATATCTATCTCCCCTCAATTTAAAGCGATGTCCCCTAGTGTTAGACATCACCATCTGAGGAAAAAGGCTCTCACTGCCCACCCTATCCAATCCTCTGATCATCTTGTATGCCTCAATTAAGTCACCTCTCAACCTTCTTCTCTCTAACAAAAATAGCCTCAAGTCCCTCAGCCTTTCCTCATACGATCTTCCCTCCATACCAGGCAACATTCTGGTAAATATCCTCTGCAACCTTTCCAATGCATCCACATCCTTCCTATAATGCGGCGACCAGAATTGCACGCAATACTCCAAATGCGGCCGCACCAGAGTTTTGTACAGCTGCAACATGACCTCGTGGCTCTGAAACTCAATCCCTCTACCAATAAAAGCTAACACACCGTACGCCTTCTTAACAACCCTCTCCACCTGGGTGGCAACTTTCAGGGATCTATGTACATGGACACCAAGATCTCTCTGCTCATCCACACTGCCAAGAATCTTACCATTAGCCCAGTACTCTGTCTTCCTGTTATTCCTTCCAAAATGAATCACCTCACACTTTTCTGCATTAAACTCCATTTGCCACCTCTCAGCCCAGCGCTGCAGCTTATCTATGTCCCTCTGTAACTTGTAACATCCTTCCGCACTGTCCACAACTCCACCGACTTTAGTGTCACCTGCAAATTTACTCACCCATCCTTCTACGCCCTCCTCCAGGTCATTTATAAAAATGACAAACAGCAGTGGCCCCAAAACAGATCCTTGTGGTACACCACTAGTAACTGGACACCAGTCTGAACATTTCCCATCAACCACCACCCTTTGTCTTCTTCCAACTCGCCAATTTCTGATCCAAACTGCTAAATGACCCTGAATCCCATGCCTCCGTATTTTCTGCAGTAGCCTACCATGGGGAATCTTATCAAACACTTTACTGAAATCCATATACACCACATCAACTGCTTTACCCTCATCCACCTGTTTGGTCACCTTCTCAAAGAACTCAATAAGGCTTGTGAGGCACGACCTACCCTTCACAAAACAGTGTTCACTATCTCTAATCAAATTATTCCTTTCCAGATGATTATACACCCTATCTCTTATAAACCTTTCCAAGATTTTGCCCACAACAGAAGTAAGGCTCACTGGTCTATAGTTACCGGGGTTGTCTCTACTCCCCTTCTTGAACAAGGTCCTGAAGAAAGTCCTGAGCGATTCTCCTACCTGAAGGGGGCTATCAGGGCCCCGGGGTGCTCCTCGCAGCTCCGGCTGCCAATACGGGGCCCTGGACTTCCGATCGGGAGTCCGCGCATGCGCATGACAGCGGACGCCCCGCACGACATGGCGGATTCACACCGCGGACCGACCCCAAAAATATAGGCCCCCCCCCCCCTCGATCGCTAGCCTAGCCGTCCGTGAGACCCCCCCCCACCAGTGGAGGATCCCCTCCCCCCCCCCCCCCCCCCCACCAGGGCGGCCGCGGACAGACTCCGCAGCCACCACCTGGCCGTTCCCGACAGGCAAAACATGGTTAGAACCACGCCATTGGGAACTCAGCCAGTTTTCATTAGAGAATCGGCACGGGGCCTCTGTCAATAGCCCCCTACCTGCGGCGCGTAGACCGCACCTGATTCACGGCGATTCTCCGGGGAGAGGCGTCGGATCGGATTTCGTGGTTGACGCCCATTTTCCGCCCCCCGCGCTGATCGCGATTTTGGGCGGAGGCTCGGAGAATCTCACCCCAGGTGTCTCAATAAGATCATCTCTCATTCTTCTAAACTCCAATGACTGCAGGCCCAACCTACTCAACCTCCCCTTATACAAAATCCCTCCCTATCCGGGATCAACCTCGTGAGCCTTCTCTGGACTGCCTTCAATACAAGTGTATCTTTCCTTAGATAAGGGGACTTTGCCCCTGAAATACCAGGTCTGGGCGTGCAGCCTTGCCAAAGTGACCCCCCGATGAACCTTCCCACATCTCAGACTCTCCTGGATGCTTCTTAAAACCCACTCCTTTATCTAAGCCTCCTGTTCTAATATCTCCTGGTGTGCTTGAAATGAAAATGAAATGAAAATCGCTTATTGTCACAAGTAGGCTTCAAATGAAGTTCCTGTGAAAAGCCCCTAGTCGCCACATTCCGGCGCCTGTTCGGGGAGGTTGTTACGGGAATTGAACCGTGCTGCTGGCCTGCCTTGGTCTGCTTTCAAAGCCAGCGATTTAGCCCTGTGCTTCAGTGCCAAATTCTGTTGAGGATAATGCTGCTGTGAGGCACCTTCAGACAATTTACTGCACAAAAGGTGCTATAAAAATGCAAGTTGTTGTTATCGTCCAGCTTTGATTGAAATATTTAATGCGGCCAATTTTGATCTTCTGCAACAGTTTAAAACATGAGGCTGTGAATGAAGAACTTTGCTTCTCCTTTTTCTATTCCCATTGATTTTACCAGCTGCTCTCACACTTGCACAAAGTCAAGGTTCATCCAAATTGGTCGGGAGGTGTTAAAAGCCTTTCACCTCTAGGTTTGGGATAATTCTCTTAAATTGCTTCGGCGACACACTTCCGGGTTGTGACGGCAACGTGTAACCTCCATTGTCTCCACCACCTTCAGTGTCCTTCCCCAGCAAAGCCCCAGAATCCCTGGCACCAATAGCAGGCCATCTCAGCTCCTTGAGGTAGCTGGGCAGAAGCACCTCTGCAGGCACATCTCCAGTGACCCTTACAGCTGCAGAATGTGCTGCAAAGCTGCAGGGTTTTTTCCGGCGGAAGAGGAAATGGTCCACTTATCCCCTTCCCCCCTTCCCTACCTCCGTACACCCATCAAGAATCAGGAAGACGTCCCTTGCATCAATATTTTAGTTGGAACAAAAATAGAATATTCAAGACTCCATGTCCCTTTCCTGGTTTGTGCGCCCTCCATACCCTCCAGCATCCCCACCCTCAGCTATCTCCAGATACAGGGTCCCACATGGAGGCTGCTATACCTTGGACATGATTCAGTGGACAAAGGTCCGCCATGGACAATAAGTTCACTTTTGGGCATGTTTGGCAGGGTGTTCCACGGCAGCTGCATGGCCAAGAATCACCCCGCTATTCAACAGCACTTTTGCTGGTTTTCTTGGGCCTCGGGGGGTTTCCCCCCGCCAAGGCCGTACTCAGAGAGGGTGGCGCTGCCAGGGTGCCCGGTGGCAGTGCCATGGTGCCCGGTGGCAGTGCCAATGTGGCAGAGGGAGTGCCAGGGTGCCACCCTGCCCCGACCCCAAACCACCCAGGGGTCTCTAATGGCCTGTGAGAACCCCAGAGGTGCCGTTAAGCCTGGTCCACGTTTATGTGGACCAGTACTAAACGGTGCCCTGGCGAGGTCTCGCGGGCACGGTCGTTGACTCCCAGACTCCAGGTGAATCTGGCGTCTGGGTATTTAAATGAGCCTAATGGCTCATTTAAATATGCAGATCAGGATCTTGTCCAGTGACGGTGAGAGCGAGATCCAGATCACGCCAGACTGAGAGAGTCAGGTGACTCACAATCTGCCTGGCATGGGACCCAATTTGGGACTTTCCTGGGATTCATCTGGGGTGCTTGAATCAATGCAGGGTTGGATTGGATTGGATTTGTTTATTGTCAAGTGTACCGAGGTACAGTGAAAAGTATTGTTCCGCATACAGTTCAGGCAGATCATTCTGTACATGCAAAGAAAATACATAACAGGGCAAACATAAAATACACAATGTAAATACATAGACACAGGCATCGGGTGAAGCATACAGGAGTGTCGTACTACTCAGTAGAGAAGATGTGTGAAGAGATTAGATCAGTCCATTAGAGGGTCATTTAGGAGTCTGGGAACAGCGGGGAAAAAGCTGTTTTTGAATCTTTTCGTGCGTGATCTTAGACTTTTGCACCTCATGCCTGATGGAAGAAGTTGGACGAGTGAGTAAGCCGGGTGGGAGGGATCTTTGATTATGCTGCCCGCTTTCCCAAGACAGCGGGAGGTGTAGACAGAGTCAATGGATGGGAGGCAGGTTTGTGTGATGGACTGGGCGGTGTTCACTACTCTCTGAGGTTTCTTGCGGTCCTGGGCCGAGCAGTTGCCATACCAGGCTGTGATGCTGCCAGATAGGATACTTTCTATAGTGCATCTGTAACAGTTGGTAAGAGTCAATGCCGAATTTCCTTCGTTTCTTGAGAAAATCTCGGCGCTGTTGTGCTTTCTTGGTGGTAGCGTCGACGTGGGTGGACCAGGACAGATTGTTGGTGATGTGCACCCCTAGGAATTTGAAGCTATCAACCATCTCCACCTCGGTCCCATTGATGCAGACAGGGGTGTGTACAATGGTGCCACGCAATCGCTGAATCACGCCCCTTGTAACACTTAAGTGTTTCAACTTCCGAGACTAATGTTGATCCCGAATGAGCTGGGGATGTGAGAACACCCAGTTTGGGAGACCCTGAAATAAAAATAAAATACCACAGATGTTGGCGATTTGAAATAAAACAGAAGATGCTGGAAAGAGTCAGCGGGTCTGGCAGCATCTGTGGAGTGTGAAACAGAGCTGACGTTCTCAATCCAGAATGACCCTTCTTCCGAAAGTTGATGCGGTCAGTAGGTAATGCTGCCTCATTACACATTACCTAGTCTGAAAACAGCTGGTTGGTTCCCGAACATATTATTCTGAGAAACTGACCCAAATGCGCCTCCTAAAGTCATCCTCCCGGCTACATTTGCCAATTTGATTCTTTCAATCGATTTGAAGTTTTAAATCGCCCACTATTATTGCAGTACTGTTCTTACAAGCCCCCATTATTTCTTGGTCTATACTCTGTCCTACAGTCTAGCTACTGTTAGGGAGCCTGTGACCTACTCCCTGCAGAACCTGCTTCCTCTGCCTATCTTATCTGTATCCAAACTAATTCTATTATCTCGATCTTCCAAACTAAAGTTATTTCTGTATTTATCCCATCTTTTATTAACAGAGCTATACCACATCCTATAGAAATGCATTGTTAATTCCACAGTATCTAGAGTATATTTTTTATTCATTCATGGGATTTCACTGGCAATGTCAAGATTTTACACCCAATCCTAATAGTCCTTGGGAAGGTTGGTGGAGAGCGGTCTTCATGAATCACTGGGCTCTGCCATCACTGGAGATGGAGAAGTTCATGAAGCCTTCACTTCCTCTGAGTTCTGTAATTATCCACCCTCACCCACACCAGGAGGTTGTGGGATCAGTTGGCACTCTATTATTATTACCGTGTGCAGTAATCACCAAGCCAGGCAATAGCTTCCGCAGGGGCTAAGTGGAGCTCTCTGAGCCCTCCGCTGAATTTTGTCAGGGGTCAATTTTCAATGATGTGTGTCATTGATTGGGGGGCACCACAGCTGCAGCCCGGGATCCCTGCAAGGCCCCACTTGTGCCAAAATGCTGCACAAAGGCCTTGGACCTGTGCTGAAACGGTTGAGGAGTTCCTAATGCTGGTGTGGTGGATTGGAAACCAGCTGCGCAGGAGATGGAATCTGTGATGTTTTTAGTCTTGGCGCATTCCATTCCTGTTGCGATAGGGCTTCTGCCTTCATTCCTTTGCTGAGGGGTGAGCAGCTGGTGGATTGGTAAGGTCCTTGTGTAGCGGCAGGCTTGAGTTGAAGTAAACCTTCTCCAGGAGTGTTCTTGTTTTCCATCTCCCTCCTTGTGAGGGGGCAGAATGTTGTTCAGGGCAGGAAGCAGGAGAGTTGAGTTGATCAGAGGGTATCCAAGATCCTACCAATAATGTCATAATCGATTCACCTGCGACAAGAAGGATGAGGCGAAGTAGGTTTTTCCCTCTTGTGTGTATTCTTTTACCACCTGTTGCAGGACCAGTCTGGCAGATATATCCTTCAGGACTCAGCCAGTCATGGTGATACCTGATAAATGTTGAAGTCCCCAACATAGAGCACATTCTGTGCCCTCGGTGTTCAACATGGAGCATTCTGCTGTTTCGCCAGATAAGGGAGGATGGTCGATGGCAATCAGCAGGAGAGTCCCTTGCCCATGTTAGTCCTGATGACATGAAACTTTATAAAGTCCAACTCCAATGTTGAGAACTCCTGAGGGTAACTCCCTCCTGAGTGCGTAACAGCGCCGACACCTCTGGTTGGTCTGTCCTGCTGATAGGCAGGGATGGTGACGCAGGGGACTGGGAGACTGGCTGTAAAATATGATTTGGTGAGTCAGACTAGTCTGGTGGACAGCTCTCTCTGTTTTGGCACATGACCCCAGATGTTAGTGAGAAGTACTTTGCAGGGCCCTCAAGACTGGACGTGTCTCATCATTTCTGGTGCCTGGTCAATGCTGGTTGCCTGAACAGATTCATTGTTTCCCCCCCCCCCAACTTTTCTAAATTGATTTGGTGCTGCGGAGTGGCTCACTAGGCCATTTTGAGGGACAGTAAAGAGTCAATCACATTGCTGTGCGCCTGGAGTCACATGTAGACCATGTGTATTATCATAACTGTAAGAACCGCAAGGGTTAATGAAGTGTCGAGGGTAGCCACTAGAGGGAGCTACAGTTACAACTATATAAGGCAGTGTTGCTAAGCCTTGTGGGGAGAGTGTGTGCAGGAGTTAACTGGAGAGAGTCAGAAGTACAAATAGTGTAAGTGAGAGCAGATCATAGTTTATATCAGTATTAAGATTAGCTGTAGATGAGTGTAGTTTAAATGTTATTAATCAACTGTGTATTCTTTAGGAGTACGTGTCGAATCCAAATTAGGAGTGTTAATAAATGTATAGCTTTGTTTACGTTCGTGCTATTTTGTGGTCTTTGTGAACACTACGCCAACCATCCTGAAATAAGCACCACAAAGAACACCACAGACCAAACCAGGTAAAGTCAGCAGATTTCCTTCCCTGAACTGAATTAGCGAACCATTGGATCTTTATGGCATTCCAGTCATAATATGATCACCATTATTGATCATTTCAGTTTCATTTCATGAACTGAATTAAAATTCCCCAGCTGCCATTGTGAGATTTGCCATCCAGTCTCCCAAGCATCAGAGGTTCCCTTTGCCAGGCTGGTCTCAATGATAAAAGGCACACCAGAGAGGCCGGTGAAGAATTACAGTCCACACAGTTTCCCTCCCCCCCACAGCCGGGGTACAATTAGGATTCGATGCCCACCCTCTCCAATGCCATCTACTGTTGCCTCTGTGCACAATTCCAGCGTCGCAGTCCTTTCAAGTGTGTTGAAACAGTTAAAGCTCTTGTAATCGGTTAAGCTTCTTTTCTATTGAGGGCTGTTCAGACACCAGAGCAGTTATTGTCAACGTCATTAAGAGGCGGCCACATCAATGATTACGCGAATGGCACAGGACAGAAAGAAATGACGCTTAGGACTCAATTTCCCCAAACAAAATGTTTCACTTTGTTCTGCTGATCACAGGTTTCTTTTTGAACTTATCTGGTTCCCTGCAACCCTCAGGGCTGGCGAATGAATCGGGGATACGAGCAGGGATCTCCCGTCTCAAGGCAGCAGGGATATCAAAAACCTATTTGATCTGCACTTTTCTCTGTAATTCAACCTCAGTCGCCTATTTCACATGTTGTCAAACCAAAAAAAGACAAATATACATCTCCAAATTTTGAGAGGAGGGCCTGAGAGACCTAATGGGTGCTCACAGACAATCACAGAACCCTCACAAACCCAGAATCAACGAGGTGGGCATGTAGTCGCGGGCATTGTCGAATGAAGCTCATTCCTACATTTCTGGGGAAGCGTAAGCCCATCTGAATAATTAGTTCAGCAGGCTTGAGAGGTGAGCAGCTGATGGATTGGTAAGGTCCTTGTGTCGCGGCAGGCTTGGGTTCATAGAATTTCTTTTTTCATAGAATTTACAGTGCAAAAGGAGGCCATTCGGCCCATCGAGTCTGCACCGGCTCTTGGAAAGAGCACCCTACCCAAGGTCCACACCTCCACCCTATCCCCATAACCCAGTAACCCCACCCAACACTAAGGGAAATTTTGGACACTAAGGGCAATCTATCATGGCCAATCCACCTAACCTGCACATCTTTGGACTGTGGGAGGAAACCGGCGCACCCGGGGGAAACCCACGCACACACGGGGAGGATGTGCAGACTCCGCACAGACAGTGATCCAAGCCGGAATCGAACCTGGGACCCTGGAGCTGTGAAGCAATTGTGCTATCCACAATGCTACCGTGCTGCCCCAGTTGATGTAAATCTTCTCCAGGAGTGTCGTTTTTTTCCATCTACCTCCTTGTGAGGGGACGGGATGTTGTTCGGGACTGGAGCAGGGCAATTGAGTTGATCGGAGGGTATCCGGGTAACTTTAATAATCCAGTGAGGTCCCTCTGGAGCACTTTGCCTGATATCCGGGTCGTCGACAAATATGATTTTACTTCTCAATGATATTTGCAATGTTAACCTTTCCAGAGTACAACTAATGATATTTTACGGTGGTGTAATTACCTTCAAAGCAAGCTGTAAAATAAGACAAACAAACATTGGTTTAACAAACAGGTTTTGTTGTTATGTTGTTTATTTTGTATGTTCTCATTGCGATCAGCCCCTTCGGCGTTAATTAAGACATGATCGGTAATGAAAAGAATTTCATTGCTGCCTTGCTGGAAGAGTGATGAAGAGAAGTGTATTGTACTCCAGGTTCTGCCGAGAGAATTCTCCTCAACATCTGCAGCCAATTTACGTGACTAAGAGGCCTAAATCACAAATGAAGCAGCACTGAGCGAAGAATGGTCACTGTGGCTGTTGCCAAGACAACCTATCCCTGGACTTAGCGCTCAAACAGAAGAATCTGCTACTCATGTATTTAACTAATGAGCTGGGTCCAGTTCCACTTGATGCTCTTGATTTTCTTTTTTTTTTTAAATCATTAATTGCTTTGGGAATGATCAATCATTGAAGAAAATTCTGTTTGAAACCTACTTCCAGCTCTTCTGTGAAAAAATGGATGAGGCATGTTAATGTGTGAGTACAGGTTTACTGAAGAACCACTTAAACCACCAGTTTCCCAATGCGCGCCGGCAGCACTCATCCACCTCGATCTCAAAAGCATTGAATTCCTCTCAAGCAAAAAATACTTCCTCATGTTGCATCAGGTCAAAAGATTGTGCGACAGCCTTCCTCAGACTCCCAAACAAATCCTCCTCCAAGGGCTGAATTATCAAGAATCCCAGATAATCCGGCAGTACTCCGCAAATGCTGGCTGATCGCCCGGGATATGTGACAATCCGGGAGAAAATTCTATTATGTGTGGGGTTTGGGCCTGCGCACTGGGTGAAAGCCTGCCAACAGCAGGGGGGAAAAAAGGAGATGGTGGTGTAGTGGCGGCAGGGTCACTGGGCTAATAATCCAGGGCACGCCCAGGCTAACACAATCCATGTAGAAAACCTGAATGTTATTGCACATTTTGTGGTGGCCATTTTGAAATGTCTCGCATTGTTCTTTCAGATATTTTATGAACAAAGTATATTTTTGCAACTGTAGCCACGTAAAATGGCTGCGTCCCGATTAATTTGGCCAAAACCCGATTTGAAATGGCTTAGAAAGGCTGCTGGGAAAAGCAGGTAACAAGACAGAAACGGACAGCTGCAGACAGAATAGCATATTCGGCTCTGGGGAAGTTGGCCCAGATCGATACTCAGGGCTATTAACAGCTCATCCACCCAGACATCTGCAGTGTAATCAGCTATCCCCGTGAACAATTGCAACATATTAGCAATTGAATACCGGGCCAGACTTGTCGGCGCCTGCAGTGGCCGAAACAAAGGCAGGTGAACGACCACCCCCCGATCGGGGAATCGCCTCGCAATTGGACGTACCGACCCCAGTGATTGGGAACAAGTGCAATCACTTGGGACTCAGGGTCAAGGGCCGCCCCGGGAGGCGGGAAGCCCCTGGGCCCTATAAAGTGAGGGGCCAAGTTCAGATCTCTCTCTCTCTCCCTTCTTCGCCTGCTCGAGACCTTCGCAAGATCAGCAACCGGCAACCGTACGTTTGAATCCAGCGATCGCTACCCGATAAAGACTCCTAGCCATCGACCTATATCAGCCTTTTGAATCCCACGGGCCAGATCCGATTGGATAAGCCATTCGTTTCCCTGACCTGGTGGGCTCTTCCTAAAGTTAAGTATTGGCCAGTAGTGGTAGGTTTATTATATAGATAGTAGGAATATTGTGTAAACATTACTTGTTGTATATAATAAATGACCGTTGATTTCAATCTTACTAAGTTCCCCCTCCTCCCTCCCCTCCCCTCCATAACTCCCCCCAATGTATCTGTGCGCTCACTGCACACTCGACTCTGGCTCTGTATTGACCCGTAATCCTCTCTCCGTCTCCAGTTGCCTCCCAAAACTATCCCTTGTCCCCGCCATGACCATGACCCCTGTTCCCAATCCAGTCACCCAACCAATATCGCATTGCCCGCCCCCCCCCCCCCGTTGTCCCACTAACCCCAACTCTTGGTGCAGTGGCCCCCTCCAGCACACTCTTAGCAACTTAAAATGGAAAATGCATATATTGGGCGCGATTCAACCACAAAGGTTTTATGTGCGGTTTTCAGAAAGTCTAGCGGAGTGTTTCTCTGCCTTTTTTGACTTGAGTCATTTCCTGTTGGTGAGCCCAGCAGGAAAGGCTCCTCGCAGATCGGGGCTGGAAAGCTGGCCCGACATCCCCCCCCCCCACCCCCCCTTTCAGGCGACTCCCTGCACGTTTTCGAACCCCCATACTCCCCGCCGCCTGGTAAGGCCACCCCCCCCCCCAGGTCTGATACTTGCCACTGCCAGCCTGGCACCATGGCAGTGCCGCTTCCAGGCTGGCAGTGCCAAGATGCCAGGGTGCCAGGGAAGTGCCAAGGTGCTACCCTGCCATGCCCCCAACCACTTGTGGGTCTCTAATGACCTGGGAGACACCCCTCCACCGCACCCCCGTCCCGTCCCGGCGCCCCCAGCAGGTGTGATTACGACTGGTCCAAGCTTGTGTGGACCAGTGCTAAACGCCATCCTGGCGAGGTTTCCCAGTTGCGGCCGTTAGGGCACTGGGAGAATCCGCCAACCCGTATTTAAACGAGCCGAATGGATCATTTAAATATGCTGATCACAGCCCAATATATAAAATTATTTTAAACTAAAAAAATGTACATTGTTGCTCCCACTTCGGAACCACCCACCCCCCACCACCACACCCTTAACCTTGCTCTAACTTGCCCTTTGCAGCATCTTACCCTCCTGACACCTGTAGGGGGGTCCAGTGTCAGGTGGATGCACCTTTAAGAAATGGGTGTTCATCAAATAGCTGCAGTGATGTCAGTGTGTGGGTGGAGCTGGGCTGTCTGTCTTTCACTTTCGTTTTTGAGCTGGCAGCTGCAGTGTGTTTTTGGTTTCGTTTTCAGAGGTGGAGAGCTGCATTCAAAGCAAGCAGCTGTATAATGATCTCTCTCTCTACAAGCTAAGGAATGCCTCCAGATCATTGATGATTTCAAAGTAATACCTGTTTCTGTAGCGCATTTAAACCTGCTGTCTTTATTTTAAAAGGGTTTAACTTGTGGATGTTGTTTGGAAAGTTATTAAGAGTTATCTATAGAGTACTGTATCTTTTGGAGGGTGGTCAGGGTTGGTAGTTGATAAACTGTTTACTGTGTGTTTATAAATGTTAACTGGATTCATAGAATAAACATTGTTTTGTTTTAAACATACTTTAGCTCCCTGTTGCATCACACCTGTAAAGTGGGCCCTTGTGCTCCCCATACCACAATCTATTGAAGGTTGTGGGTCAGGTGAACTCCATGATAAACTTTGCTGTTCTCTAAACCCTGACCCATAATACCGGGGAGAGAGGCCCCTGCACTGACGGACTGCAGGCAGAGCTGACTGGCAGGTTGGGCAACAGAACAAGACCTTAACCTGCTAAATAAAAGGGAAAATAAACGAGGAAGTTTTTTATTAAAGGAGACAATGGCCTCGCTCGGACAGCGGGACAGCTACCAGTGAAATTACCAAAAAGAACAGCATCAGGAGAAGGAGAGAGAAACGGACGCTCCAGGAAGGAATAGGACGAGCACAGAAATCGTTGCGGAACTCTTCTCACAGAAACAGAAGACTGGTCTAAAATGGGTCCATAAAAGGAGGAGCTGCAGTTTCCCGCTAAAACGGCAAAAGTGCAGGAAAAGCACAGAGTGAGAGAATCGGCAGTTTGAAAAAAGGAATGTTGACAGCCGGAAAGCGGCAATGCATTCAAAGTTGCACAACGCTCAATGCAACAATCACAAGAAGGAACAAAAGATACGGGCAGGATTCTCCAGTCGCCGATGTCAAAATCGCATTCGGCGATCGGCCGCAAAATACACGAATCTGACCAATCGCCATTTTTGCGATGCTCTGCCCCTTCCAAAGCGGCGCACTCTCTGAGTACGCCGCGCCACATATCGACGGCCTCAGGACATTTCCTGAGCCCACCCCCCGATGTTCTGCCCCTGACTAGCCAAGTTCTTGTCGCATCGGTCGCGTGTGGTTTCATCGACCGGGAACTCGGCGTTGGCGGCTGCGGACGCAGTCCAGTGCCGCCACAGTTGGAGAAGGGCCGATCCGCGGGGAAGGGGGACGGGGGCTTTTTTCGGTCTGGGGGCACTGTGGGGGGGGGGGGGGGTGGTCCGGGGGGCACAAGCCAGCCAAAAGGGGGGCACTATTTCTCGGGCCGGGTCTGCGAATGGCCTCCGCCATGTAGCATGGCACAGCCGCTGTACACCGCCGCCGTGCACATGCACGGCCATGGACCCAGCAATTCCCCTGGGCGTATCGGCAGCTAGAGCCACGTGCTCTACGCTGCCGACCTGCTAGCCCCCAGCAAAATGGGGAATCAGTGGCCATTTGACCCCATTTCTACTGGTGGAAAACGCCACCGTTCCCACGCCGGCATGGGGACATAGCTGCAGAATGGGAGAATCCAGCCCAAGGGATATGAAAATCACAGAAGGTGCAAGACCTCAGTCGAGGAAGTTAAGACATCAAAGAAGGGGCAACGCTGGAGTTCAGAGGAGTTAATAAGCCCTCAAGAAAGAGGCAACGGCAGACTCAGAGTAGGTAGTGAAAGACTCTACAGAAGGAGGGCATCGATAGGTTCCGGAAGGAGGAGACTAATAGGTCGCAGAAGGAGGGCACTGATCGGCCCAGAAGGAAGGTATTGATAGGCCCAGAAGGAGGGCACTAATAGGTCGCAGAAGGAGGGTACTAATAGGTCGCAGAAGGAGGGCACTGATAGGTTGCAGAAGAAGGGCACTGGTAGGTTGCAGAAGGAGGGCACTGATAGGCCGCAGAAGGAGGGCACTGATAGGTCGCAGGAGAAGGGCACTGATGGTTGCAGAAGAAGGGCACTGATAGGTCGCAGGAGAAGGGCACTGATAGGTCACAGAAGAAGGGCACTGATAGGTCGCAGGAGAAGGGCACTCATGGTTGCAGAAGAAGGGCACTGATAGGTTGCAGAAGAAAGGCACTGGTAGGTTGCAGAAGAAGGGCACTGATAGGTTGCAGAAGAAGGGCACTGATTGGTCACAGAAGAAGGGCACTGATAGGTTGCAGAAGAAGGGCACTGATAGGTTGCAGAAGAAGGGCACTGATAGGTTGCAGAAGAAAGGCACTGATAGGTTGCAGAAGAAGGGCACTGATAGGTCGCAGAAAGAGGCTGAAGAACTGAAAGCAAGCAAGACTCAATTGCGTCCTATCCTTTCATATTGGAATGAGAAGTTCCTTGAGAGTTTAGCCATAAATTACAAGCAAACAATAAAACTGTAATCTGTCAGAAAATAAGACAAGCCACAGCTGAAGAAGTAGAAAGAGCGGAGAGAAAAAAGTTTGATAAACTTAATCCAGAACTACATCAAATAGAAAACAAGGTCCAGGTTTGTGACCTTAATCCAAAGGAGAAGCGGCTCAGCTACATCAAGCTAAGAGAAAGGTACGAGCACTATGAAAAAGGTGGAAGTAGCTGGGAAATCTAGTCGGGCCAGTAAGAAACAGCACAACATTCACCAGCAAGTGCTGGAGGAACTGGAGTTAGAGCATGAAGATGTGAAAAGGGTAAAAAGAGTTGAGAGATAAATCACAAGCGGAACTCAGCAACAGAGGTCACAGCCTGGAACTCGAACAGAGCTGAGGAAATCCGAGGTAATGGATGCTATCAGTTTTGTGATGGGCGAGAAATTTGCTCATCTCAGAGGGAAATGCATCGAAGATTTGATCCATGGCGCTCAGGTAGGACATCCTGTATCATCTACTACAAGGCTCACCGCAGAAAACATAGCAATGGAGAAACCCAAAGAAAGAACACAACAGTTGGAGCAAGTCAGCAGTTCATGAAAATTGCCGAATAAATAGAGCACGAAGAAAGAGTTAGAAGTTAGAGTTCGAGGAAACTACAACAAAAGGAATGTGCCAGTTGTCTGAACAAATGCAAAGCGTGAGAAGGGAGAGATGGTTGTCAAATGTTTTTAGAAGAGAATGTTTGATTCACCCTGTAAGAAACTCCGAAACTGACAAACTGAATGGATTGGAAAAGCAGAGCGCTGGACTAAAGAATGACTGCGATTCTTTTCGGCAAGAGAAAGTTATTCTGGCAGACAAAAAAGTCTCGGCGATTGAGGAAGAATCGGATGTGTTCAGTAACAGTGTGAAGATGGAAATAAATGTCAGGCGGGTGGGAATTTATCGCAAAGAGCAGGAGACCGAGGTTGGAATGCTGATGTAACAATGGTTACAGGAGACAAATGGACTAAGAGTAAGACTTGCATGTATAGAATAATGAGCTCCTCATCTCCAAGCAAAAGGTTAGTTGATGCAGAAGACAAAAGGAAGAGATTAGAAAATGACGCCACTCAGTGGTGGAGGTTGTGCCAGAGAGAAGTAGACAGAGCAACAATTCAAGCAGAGAAGGAGACTGGGATTACACGCCAGAACTGTTGCGTTCTGCAACCTTGCCATTGCAATGATGTACACAGAACATTTAGTTGTTTAACTAGAACAATGATTTATTGAGGAACACGTGGAAAGATAACAAACAGATTACTGTACAGACAAAGTTACTCAATGAGTTCGGTGAACTCTCCTGGAGCTATCCTTAATGTGCGACTGTCCTGTTGTAAGCCTTACTACAAACTGGCGAGTGTCTCACATCACGTGGCCGATGTCTGACGCCACCAGCTGGTTGTAGGTCGCATTACTAACGATGTACAAAACTGTTCACAGGCATATCACCAGAAAAGCAAGATTGCTGAATGGGTCAGACTAATAGAAATGCACAAGAACGAATATGGTGTGTGGAAAAAATTGAAATGCTAGAAGGAGAAGGAACTTTATCACACAACCTGAGTACCAGAAACAGAGTACCCCAACCATTCCTTCACAATGACAGACCCCGTTTGATTAGGGGCCGTCAAGACATAAGACTGCATTGTATTGTGATGATGGTACCTGCATGCATTGTAGAGAAAGATACGTTATGGAGAAAAGGATCAATGAAGGCTTGGAGAGTGACACCATCCGCAGAGTAAACTATGTAGTCCTTGCTCTGCACATACTCCAGAACGGATTCGGAAAGCAGCCAGCCTGTATGGAGGAATCCCATGCAAGACTATATTTGGAACTGTGCATAGTTGAAGCCTGCCAGTAGAAATGCTCGGTTAAATGCAAGCCTCAAGATCTCATCAAAGATCAATCGCTACATGAATTTACAACTGTCTAACTTGCGTGTATAATGTTTGTTCAGAATGTGGGTTTGAGTGAATAGATTTTGAAGATTGTATTAAAAAAAATTAAAGGGGAAAGAATGTAGTGATTGTGGTATTGGTCTCTTTAAGACAGCAAAACAGTAGAAGATCACCTGGCTTGATAGGCCAATGGGAACCGAGAGCAGGTGATCATCCCAGAAGGTGGAGTCCTCTCTTGGGCAGAATACATCTGGAAGCCATATAGTGAGCATGTAGGGTTGGAGCCACTAGGAGCTGCTGCTTCAAGGCAGCCTAGGTGCAAATTCCTGACCTTAGTTTCTCTTTATCAATAAAAACATTTTGTTCCTAACGAAGCCTGAAGTGGCTTGAGGATGTCGTTAGTGCCACTACAAAACATTGATCTACTCATGGACTGAACTCCTTTGATCTCAAGGAAAGTCTTGTCTCTCTCCATGACCTCGCACCCCAACCAGCCAGAATTTAAGACAAGAGGGTTAAAAATGAGAGAATCTAACAGAATTGACTTCTTCCCCAAATGATAACGTTCTGTGCGTATTGTGCCCGCTCTCATCATTCGCTGGCCTCAGCAATTTCAGGTCTGTTTGATGTTCAACTCAGTCCGTTTCAAGTATCTCTGCTGTATAATTTCCTATTTGATCCATGAGTATAACTTACCTTTGTCTGAGGAACATAGAGAACGTTTGACCTATTTGTTTCAAACGCTCTTCTGCACTTTCTCATGTTAAGAACAGAATCGCAGTGGTCACTCGGTGACATGATATTGAAGGGTCAAGAAGGTGATCCTGGTTACCTTCTCTATGTGTTCTTATGTTAGTATAACCTACTAACATACATTCACCAGCAGTTTGCATCCACAAGCCCTGTGACTTTGCATCTTGCTTTTAGATGTCGACACTGGGAATGAGAAGTCTCTTTGTGCCCAGTATATTTTTCTGACACTTACAAAAACATTTTCTTTAACCTAACACAAAATCTCTTTTAATTCCACTATACACAAGGAATGCAAAAAGTGCAAAGTTCCCCCATAAGAGGATGCAGAGTTTGGTCAAGCAGAATTGAATTAATAACAATTTTATCAAACTGTTGTAGTTAACTGTCGGCTAAGGTGTCTCCCTATAAAGTCTTACAGCTGGCAGCACTAACTGTGTTTGCATTGGGGTGCCATGCGCTGAAATCAAAGTGGACAAAACTGCCCCCATAAAGATATTGTCCCTGCATAGTTTTACTGATTTACTGTACTCTCAGCAAATTCAAAGGAATGTGAGACAAACATTACACTTCCCCCAGTGTGCATCAGTTTGCGTGCCCAGTAATGTTCCCATTGTTTTCCCATGGGAGGGATCATATCACTTTGCTCACATGAATCCCACCCCATAATCTCCTTCTCATGGCCAACTTCCCAACAGGCAAGATAGTCTGTTATTTTTGTGACACACCCTGTTTAACTTTCACTGAGCTTTTGTGTGCTAAACATTGCCTCTGATGTCAAACTGTAAACAGGATGTGTCCGTTCGACCCGAGTGTCATGTGACACATCTCTCGGGCCTCAGACAGAAAATCAGCCCTTCACCACAAACTGATTGAGGGAATGAGTGCCTATCATTACTGGTGTTGCTGACACACCGGGGAACAATCAACCGGTGCTAATTTGCACTAGGTCACGCCTCTGCGATCTCACCTCGATACTGTTTCAAGGGGTAGTCCATACAGACATTCAGTTGGGGGGGAGGAGCCGCACCTCACAGCACTGACCCCCCCCCTGACAGCAGTCAGCATCGAGGCATGCTGGCCAACTTTTTACTCCTCCACCAAATAGGTATTCAAAGCATGAGGGGTCCAGGCGAATAAGGAAAAACAGTTGTCCACTCGTGAAAGGATCGAGAATGAGCCACGCACAAGCATAAGGTAATTGGAAAAAGAAGAAATGGCATCATGAGGGATCAACAGCGAATTGTCTGCGCTGTGCTCTGTCCAAAAGTAAAAGGGAGGCTAAAACTGGATCACTTGACACACTTCCTTTCTAGTGATGCCATGTTGTAATCCCTTAAAGGCATCCACACAGTGAGTGGTTAGGATCTGGAATGCACTGCTTGAAAGGGTGGTGGGGGCAGGGTCAATGGAGGTTTAAAAAAAGGGAATTAGACAGTGATCTCAAAATGAAGAATGCGCAGGGGTTAGAAGAAGAGTGTGGCATCAGGGCACCAAATGAACTGCTCATTCCAAAAACCAGCACGGACACTGCAGGCCCAATGGCCTCTTTCTGTCCTGTAACAGTTCTGTGATTTGATAAACTGTGCAGTAATCTATAATACAATGTAATTATAGATAAATCACAATGATATCTTCATAAGATCAATGGATAGTCATTAGTGACTGAGCTCAACATGATTAATAAACACTTCCAGTGAAGAAACAGCACCATAAATTATTGAACTGGGCCAGCCTCTGTTCTCCAAGAAAGAGGAGAATGAGTCGTGGCCCAATAGATGTTCTTCCGTGTTCAACAGGGTAGACGGAGAGAACATTTTTCCAGCTGTGGAGAATACATATTTAGGGGCCACTAAAAAGCCACCAATAAATCAAATAAAAAAGGAGAAATGTCTTTGCTCAAAGAATGTTCACAATCTTTAACGTGACGATGGCAGCATGGTGGTAATGTCACAGGACGAAGAATCTAGAGGCGCAGGCTAATGTTCTCGGGACATGGGTTAAGATCCCATCATGGCAACTGATGGAATTTAGACTCAGTGAATAAATCTCTAATGTAAAGCTAATCTCAGTGACGGTGACCACAAAACTATCCCTGACTGTTTTAAAAACCCATCTGCTGCAGTAATGTCCTTTGGAAAGGAAATCTGCCATTCTTACTGCTGTGTTTTCATATTGACATAAAAAGCACCAATCGCCCATAAAGGATTGCGTGAGCATGTTGTGGGTTCATTCACTGCGACTGGTAACAGGGGGACATTTACAAAGTGGAGTAAAGCTTGAAGACAGATCAGCAGCAAAATTGTCCGTGCTGTGCTCTGTTCAAAAGTAAAAGGGAAGCTAAAACTGGATCACAGTTCCTTTCTAGTGACGTCATGTCGCAATCCCTTAAAGGCATATTACAACAGCCCTCTTTCTTTTTAAAGATACTTTTTCCATCCGAAAGAAGTGTAACTATTTACCACACATGTTTATGTTTTGTTGCCATTATATGAGTGTATAGAACGGAAGAATCTATGAGCCTCTAAATCGAAGAGGTAATTTGCTGGTACATCCAGATCTTGCAATGGTATCCTTATTTGGAGGTTTCTTTAATTGCTCAAAGAGGTCTGCGAGATTGTCATTCTTGCAGGTTATTCCTGGTTGCATTTGGGAACTTGTCTTAGCTGCAATAGGACTTCATGGTGATTGAGGATCTGGGACGGATCTGATTTGTCCTTGGTTACACCTTTGTGTGCAATGGCTTCAAAGGACCTTGGCTCTGAATAAACGTTTGTCACCTCAACTGGTTGCCAAGTACCGTCTGTGAGATCCTGGATTTGAACCCATTGCCCCGTCTTTGAACTTGGCAATTCAGTACCTGCATTCGTTTTATGCACGTTGGCCACCTTCTCCAGCAATTTTCTACGTTGCTCTCTAGTTTCTGGGTGAGTAGAATGGGCAAGAATAGGTAAATTGGTATGCACTGGTCAGCCAATCAGGAGCTACCAGTGATGGAAGAGTTGCACTTCAAGGTGTTGCTCTCAAATGTTACTTTGTAATGTGTAGATCTTGCTTGTTACATTTAAGAATTAGGGATTTCACAGCGCAAATCATTCTTTCAGCTAAGCTATTCGATTTAGGGTTCTGAGGAGAAGAGGCAGTGTGACCGATACTCCAATTCTCACACATATCCTGAAATGGTGCACCAATAAATTGTGCACAGTAAGAAGTCTTACAACACCAGGTTAAAGTCCACCAGGTTTGTTTCAAACACTAGCTTTCGGAGCACTGCTCCTTCCTCAGGTGAATGAAGAGGTGGGTTCCAGAAACATATATATCGACAAAGCCAAAGATGCACGGCGATACTTTCAATGTGAGTCTTTGCAGGTAATTATGTCTTTACAGGTCCAAACGGAGCAAATGGAGAGAGGGATAATCACAGGTTAAAGAGGTACATCTCAGAGTGAGCACAAATTGGCAGGTGGAATACAATGTGGAAAGTGCGAGGTTATGCACATTGGTAGGAAGAATGGAGGCACAGACTATTTTCTAAATGGGAAAAGGCTTAGGAAATCAGAAGCACAAAGGGACTTAGGAGTCCTCGTTCAAAACACTCTTAAGGTTAACGTGCAGGTTCAGTCAGCAGTTAGGAAGGCAAATGCAATGTTAGCATTCATGTCGAGAAGGTTAGAATACATGAGCAGGGATGTATTTCTGAGGCTGTACAAGGCTCTGGTCAGACCCCATTTGGAATATTGTGAGCAGTTCGGGGCCACATATCTAAGGAAGGAAGTGCTGGCCTTGGAGGAAGTTCACAAAAATGATCCCTGTAATGAAGAGTTTGCCGTATGAGGAGCAGTTGAGGACTCTGGGTCTGTACTCATTGGAGTTTAGAAGGATGAGGTGGAATCTTATTGAAACTTACAGGATGCTGAGAGGCCTGGATAGAGTGAATGTGGAGCGGATGTTTCCACGAGTAGGAAAAACTACAACCCGAGGGCACAGCCTCAGACTAAGGGGACGATCCTTTAAAACTGAGATGAGGAGGAATTTCTTCAGCCAGAGTGCGGTGAATCTGTGGAACTCTTTGCCGCAGGAGGCTGTGGAGGCCAAATCACTGAGTGTCTTTAAAACAGAGATAGATAGGTTCTTGATTAATAAGGGGATCAGGGGTTATGGGGATAAGGCAGGAGAATGGGGATGAGAAACATATCAGCCATGATTGAATGGCGGAGCCGACTCGATGGGCCGAATGGTCTAATTCTGCTCCTATGTCTTATGGTCTTAACCTCCGGTGGGTGTGGGGGGAGCTCGATTTGCGACTGGCTGGGCTCCCTCTCGGGTGTGGCTCGGACTCCCACCTCTTGGGTCCGCTGATCCGTTTGCTCGCTTCTCCTGCCCATTGCAGCTGCTTTCGGCCTTCTTGCGGCCTCTGAAGCAGCTGCTACCCGGCTTCTCTCCTTGCCTGCGTGTTGTAGGGGGAGAGGCGATGTTTTTGTCTGATATTTGCAGGGTGATTTCAGTCACAAGTGCCTATTTTCTAGTTCTTCGGAGGAGAGCCACCTTTCGTACATCCGCTCAGCACATCCCCGTCACCGGAATGGTAAATAATTACAAATAAAAAGTTATACAGGACAGTCCTTGAGTTGCGAGGAGTGGGTGAGGAGATGCATTGAGGAGTGGGTGAGGAGATGCATTGAGCAGTGGGTGAGGAGATGCATTGAGGAGTGGGTGAGGAGATGCATTGAGGAGTGGGTGGTGAGATGCATTGAGGAGTGGGTGAGGAGATGCATTGAGGAGGGGGTGAGGAGATGCATTGAGGAGGGGGTGAGGAGATGCATTGAGGAGTGGGTGAGGAGATGCATTGAGGAGAGGGTGAGGAGATGCATTGAGGAGGGGGTGAGGAGATGCATTGAGGAGTGGGTGATGTGATGCATTGAGGACTGGGTGATGTGATGCATCGAGGAGTGGGTGAGGAGATGCATTGAGGAGTGGGTGATGTGATGCATTGAGGAGTGGGTGGGGAGATGCATTGAGGTGGGGGTGAGGAGATGCATTGAGGTGGGGGTGAGGAGATGCATTGAGGAGTGGGTGATGTGATGCATTGAGGTGGGGGTGAGAAGATGCATTGAGGAGTGGGTGATGTGATGCATTGAAGAGTGGGTGAGTAGATGCATTGAGGAGTGGGTGAGGAGATGCATTGAGGAGTGGGTGATGTGATGCATCGAGGAGTGGGTGATGGGATGCATTGAGGAGTGGGTGAGGAGATGCATTGAGGAGTGGGTGATGTGATGCATCGAGGAGTGGGTGATGGGATGCATTGAGGAGGGGGTGAGGAGATGCATTGAGGAGTGGGTGAGGAGATGCATTGAGGAGTGGGTGATGTGATGCATTGAGGACGGGGTTGGGAGATGAATTGAGAAGTGGGTGAGGAGATGCATTGAGCAGTGGGTGAGGAGGTGCATTGAGGAGTGGGTGGTGAGATGCATTGAGCAGTGGGTGAGGAGGTGCATTGAGGAGTGGGTGGTGAGATGCATTGAGGCTCTCCCGGATTGTTTTCAGAGGAGTTGATTTCTGCTGGTGAATAGTTGATCCTTCGGTTCAGGTTTCCTCCAGGTCGGCAGAGATTTCAGTTCTTTCTCCAGCTGCAATTATTCTGCTGGCTGATCAACTTGCAGTCAGAGAGAGTTTGAGCTGTTCCTGTAACGGCTGGCTATTTATGTAGCGGCTCCGCCGTGGTCAATGTATCGCCTCCAATGTGTGGCAAACCTCCAGCTGCTGTTTCTCACAGCGCATCCGCACACACACCCACACACACACCCACACCCACACACACACCCACACCCACACACACACCCACACCCACACAGACACCCACACACACACACACCCACACAGACACACACACACACACACACACACCCACACACACACACCCACACACACACACACCTACACACACACCTACACACACACCCACACACACACACACCCACACACCCACACACACACACACACCCACACACACACCCACCCACACACACACCCACCCACACACACACCCACACACACACACACCCACACACACACCCACACACACACCCACCCACACCCACACCCACCCACACACCCACACACACACACACACCCACACACACACCCACAGTCCAAAGATGTGCAGGTTAGGTGGATTGGCCATGATAAATTGCCCTTAGTGTCCAAAAAGGTTAGGAGGGGTTATTGGGTTATGGGGTGTAGCACCATCAATATGACGCAAGGCAGGTTGAGGTAATGTCAATTGAAGGCTTTATTAAGCAGAACTTTATCCTCAGCAACGTGGTTACAGAATGCAGCTGCTGAGGGAAATGGAGGGAAAAACTGGGTTCTTATACCGGCATTTCTGGGTGGAGTCCAGTAGGTGGCAGATCCTATCAGGACCTGGCATCCCTCCACCAATAGCCTGTCGACACGTGGTGTACCGTATTACCCCTAATACATACCACCACATGGGGGTAGGCTTAAGTGGGCCGGTGCAGATTCGATGGGCCGAATAGCCTCCTTCTGCATTGTATGTTCTTAAAAAATGTTTTTTTTAAATTCTAGGGTCTTTTCCCCACCATTGTTACACTTGTCTGATTCAATCGCGCCCCATAGCTGGGGCTGGTTTAGCTCACTGGGCTGCTTGGTTTTAAAGCAGACCAAGGCAGGCCAGCAGCACGGTTCAATTCCCGTACCAGCCTCCCCGAACAGGTGCCGGAATGTGGCGACTAGGGGCTTTTCACAGTAACTTCATTGAAGCCTACTTGTGATCAATAAGTGATTTTCATTTCATTCATAGCTCTGTGTGCTCTATAAACATTTTGAATTTAAATATTCGGTCAGCCGCATCCCAACCCAAACTGGGGAATTTTATGGACATTTTGACAATGTCCCTTTGACCTTCCTTCTCTATTGTATCTGAAATGAGTGTCACTGTCGCTGCCTACGTGCACTTTCCAAAGCTCCACCCGTTATAATCACAATCTTCTCCGGCCTGATTATTACAAGGTTTTTCCTGGTTGTTTTTCTGTTTTTGTCGGACTCACCCTCGCTCGTTATCAACCTGGCCCACACCCTGATCGCTCCCCTTCCGTGACTGAGCTAACTCGACGGTGGGTCCTCGAGACGCGCTGTCCCACTCACTGAGCTGATTATAGGACGTGCGCTGCAATCTCACCCTTGTGGGATCCATCTCCTGCCCAGCTGCTTATGCCAGCACTATCCTGGCACTGCTTGTTCAAAGCTTTTCTGCTCAGTCACCACACAATGATTTCAACACTCTCATAAGCTGTGGCCCCATTGCAGCCTGGCCAGAACTGCGAGGGTCACGTTATGCTATGTAGCACGATCTAAGACCGTTCTGTGCTGAACGTGAGCAGCGAGTCATTTAGAAGACAGCACGGCTGAAAATCATGTCATGTTTTTACAATGATATGAAAAGTGGCAACAGCTCATAAGGGATTGTGTAAACATGTTGTGGGTTCATTTATGGAGATGAGGCACATGGGAATATTTATACAGAGGCTGAAAGCTTGAAGACACATCAGCAGCAAAGCTGCCGGCGCTGTGCTCTGTTCCAAAGCAGAAGTGAAGCTAAAACCGGGTTGCGTGACACACTTCCTTTCCAGTGATGTCATGCTGCAATCCCTTAAAGGCACATCACAGCACTCACCTGGTCTGGCCTACATGTGACTCCAGACCCACAGCAATGTGGTTGACTCTTAACTGCCTCCCCTCTGAAATGACCTAGCAAGCCACTCAGTTCAAGGGCAATTAGGGATGGGGCAACAAATGCTGGTCTTGCCAGTGACACCCACATCACATGCAAGAATAATGAAATATGGGACTCGATATCACGTGGAGCAATTGAGGCGAACAGCACAGCAATTAAGAGTTGCGAGGTGAAAGGAATCGAAATAAATGAAAATAGGGATCTGTCAAAAGGCGCGAGAAGGCTCTTGAGACAAGTAAACACTACCATAGACCAGTTAGCCGAAATGGCCTATGCCTGTGCAGGAAATTCTATGTAATCTTGAATAATGTATTTCTATATCAGCTTTTAAAAATACTAAACAAGTGAATTCAGGGCAGCACGGTAGCACAGTGGTTAGCACTGTTGCTTCACAGCTCCAGGGTCCCAGGTTCGATTCCCGGCTTGGGTTACTGTCTGCACGTTCTCCCCGCGTCTGCGTGGGGTTTCCTACGGGTGATCTGGTTTCCTCCCACAAGTCCAAAGATGTGCAGGTTAGGTGGATTGCCCCGAAATTGCCCCTTAGTGTCCAAAAAAAAAGGCTAGTTGCGGGTACTGGGTTACGGGGATGGAGTGGCGGTGTGAGCTTAAGTAGGGTGTTCTTTCCAAGGGCCGGTGCAGACTCGACGGGCCGAATGGCCTCCTTCTGCACTGTAAATTCTATGATTCTGGGACAAAAGAGATATTGCTTGATTCCAAAAACAAATCACGTTAATTAAAGGTATTTGAGGCAACGATAAATTATAAAGCTACCCCAGTGAGAAAGTAACCTTCGGAATAATTTCGATTTGAACTTCAAAATAAACCAAATAAGGAAGATCCATTTATGCACCAGCAGTCATTGCAGGAAGAGAGGGTTGTTAATATCCGCAGTGGATCCCACTCTCTGCCCACCGTGGCGTTGAAGGAGCGCGCACATTTATTTACCCCCTCCCCCCAAATATAAAATTCTCTCACCTACCTGGACACACATTGCTGACATCACCCAAAGGGACCGTGTGACATTCCCATTGATATCAGGGTGAATGCTACTAAAGAGTGTTGACTATAAAATTCCCTTTGAAACAGTGAACAGGCCATAAAAATCGCAACATTTTATTGAACATTTTCAGATGAGCCAGCATTTTTGTTTTTACTGCTCCTCCAGACTTCTGCTAAAATATAAAATTACAGCAAACACTGAGGAAATAATGACTCCTACCCTCCTGTTAAATACCTGAGCCTGCCGAGTTTAATATGTTTGGAAGTCATTCATCACTTCATATGCCCATGGCAGCCTGAAATGATCACTTAATTACTGTACAACAAAGCAACCCTGCCACTGCCCCCCGCCGTCATTACTGTCACATCTCCAGTGGTAACACCCGTGAATAATCACTCGATTAAAACAAAGATTGTTTCCTTTGCCAAGCACTTGCTTGTGGGTTCAGTTGAAGGGCACCCTCGCTGGAAAGGTTTACGTTGATTGGACCATGCTGCGTGAACAGAACGCGGACAAATAACGGCAATTGGGTAGCAGACTTTGGTCGTCTAATCACAAAGGATACCAGGAGCCCGCTGAAGATGATCTGCGCTGGCAAAGCTTTGCAGTATATGGCCTATTCCGCCTTATATTTATTCTCAGTAAGCTGTTCAATCCCTCTTTTCCTATCATCAACAGTGAACACGTCATAACTGTTGGTTCACAAAAGGCTGTGCTGATTTTTATATCTGCAAGCTTAACTTAACAAAAGAGCCAGATGATTGCGGTGAGCTTTGCAAATGGAGATGATAATCACAATATAATTATTAATTATTCCATTTGGGCAGCTTTGCATTTGTTAGACCATTATTGAGCTTGCCTTATTCCTTGTTCCTCACATCACCCTACCTGGCGTCAATTTTCAAGTGCCTTTCTCTTGACTGAGGAATGGGCCTTCCCAGGGTTGAAAATCAGTGGGGTGAGGCGGGCGTGAGGGGATGCGGGGGGTGGGGGGGGGGGGGAGGGTGGGGGGGGGAGAGGAGGGAGTGTCGTTGAAGAGACAGGCCACCTTAGGTACTCATTGATACCAAGAGTCTGTCTGATCCAGTTATCTAATCACAATGGGCGAGCTATGGGAGTCTACTTGGAAATGTAAATCAGGGCCCGACACCATCTTTAGGAGGCCATTTGCAATTCTCAGGCACAAATGGCTGGTTCGCGCACTGCACGAGCTCCAGTAATGGGTGAGCAACCTCTTCATTGATCATTGTAAAGGTCACTGACAAAATGGCCCAGTGTTTGTCTTTTGAGGAGGGTTTCTGTGAGGTCAGCAGAAGGAGGAATACTTGAGGTCCCAAGGTGACGCTGAATAGGATCAACCAATCAGCACTTTTAGGGGAAGGCACTCGAACACTCTCCAGTCTTGTCTCTGTCACTCAGGTACTAGGCCCCACCATCGTTGAAACTGAGACTGTTCATGGGAGTTGTCTAATGGCACAAAGCTACAGAGACGTAGGACGTGATTCAGCCACCGCGTTGCGCCCGGCTCGAAGCCTGTCGCGACAAGTGAATCCTGAGGGAGCCCTAAATCTGGCTTTGCACTGGGCCGAATGTGAGTCATCTGGTTTAAATATCCAAGCGTTGCATTCACCCGGTGCCCAAGAGTCAATGGTTGTGCCTGCAACTACTCAGTAGGGCACTGATTCGCACTGGTTTCGACAAGTGTGGACCAGGCGTGATGGCACCTCAAGGGTCTCGCAGACCATTTGAGCCTCCTGGGTAGTCTAGGACAGGGCAGGGTAGTACTCTGGCACTCCCCCTATCATCCGGGCACCATGGTAGTGCCACCGAACACCCTGGAAGTGCCACCCGGGCACCATGGCAGTGCTCAGATGCCCGGCTGCTAGGTTGGCTCTGCCAAGAGTCAAAGCCTGGGGGTGGGGATACCCATGAAAGGAAGAATCAAGGGGATATGAAGGGGCCGCAGAGAGGTCCGAGGGGTGAAGGGGGTTCCTGAGAGGGGGGTGGGGGGGGGGGGGGGGGGAGTTCTGAAAAGGGCGATGTAGAGATCGGGGCAGCCTTTCAAAATGGCGCCCCGATCTCTGAGGGGCCTGTCCTGCTGGCAAGCATCCTGGATCAGTGCCGGAAAATTTTCAAAGTGTGGTCTTGATCCGGGACAAATTCCCGAAGGCCCAAAAAAACAGCGAAGTGCCGTTGAATAGCAGCCTCCATCTCGACATTGGGTAGCAAGGGAGCAGTGACTCCAGATGGCCCAGCCCCATCTGATGGAGATCCTGCGAGAGAATGGACGTGTGGTCAGTGAGGGGGAAGGATCAGTTTGTCTGATCAGGTCATCTGGGTGAAGGGGCCATGGACCCTTACCTCTCTGGCCCAGGCCAACCTTGCTGTAGGTCACCGCTGTCTCCTCGGGCAACCCAGGGATCTCCAGAGCCCATTCCTGATAGGGGATGAGGACTCGGAACTCTGGGATTCAACCACTGTCAAGAAGCCTGCCAAGGCCGGCATCCCCAAAGGGCGGGGCAAGCCTCCGCTCTGCCTTCCTGGGAGTGAATGCTAAGGGAGCATTTAAAATCAGCTCCCCCTTGTTAGCGGCGAGCAGCTGAGGCGTGAGTCGGGCAAATCAGACGGTGAGGGAGTCGGGCATGGCGGGTTTCGCATGGGGCACGTTTTTGCACATATGCGGGTGAATACAGGTCTCAATCTCGCTATTACTGTCGAAGCGAAACACCCCGTCAAGCTCACCCAAAATGACATTGAATAACTCGCCCTCGTTTAGTAGGCTTGACACCACGACTTCCGCCCTCATCCCAACTACCCACCCAGCCAGCATGACAGCGCCGGCTCACATCACTGATGTTTTATGCAAAAATGAAAACGAATTGAGGTGAACATGCTCGGGCGTTCAGGTAAGTGTAGCCCCCGGGGGTGAGAGATATGCCTGGGCATTGCTCCTTTGCACTCTGACAGTGTCTCCCGGGTTGTCCTTACCCCTGGGGTGTTTGCCCTTTGTGTGTGTGTGTGGGGTTCCCTTTATCTGTTGGACGTGGGGAGGACGTAGGCCTTCTCTGTATGGGATCGATGTCAATGGTGCTGGGGGGGGGGGGCGGGGGGGGGGGGGATTCTTGGTGCTGCCGGCTTTGCTAGCCCCTGTGCCTCCAGCTGATTGTGTGAATCCCGATTCCCCTTTGGAATTTCACCGAGTGCTGCTCTATACAGCGAGGAAAGTCAGCTGTGAGGCCTGCGCACTTCACACCGGTTTTCACACCTGAGCCAACACTCTGTGCATTTTTGGGAAGCGTCCGGCCAATAAGTGTCATTGATTAACCGCACACAAAGCGGTAAAAGAAAGGTCCGTGACAATGAAGGGGAGAAGTTTCAGGATTTGGCCAGGACCACTCTCTTGATTAATACAGGGGATAGGTATCCACAGCGTTCTCTCAATCTCCAGCTGTCATGCACGGCAGACACACAACAAAGAAAAGCACAACACAGGAACAGGCCCTTCGGCCCATCGTGATGCCCTAACTGGAAAAAAAAACCTTCTGCCCTTAACTCGGTCCGTATCCCACTATTTCCTCCCTATTCATCTACCCATCCAGATGCTTCTTAAATGGTGCTAATGTGCCTGCTCTCACCACATCCTCTGGCAGCGTGTTCCAGGCACCCACCACTCTTTGCGTGAATAGCTTACCCCGCACATCTCCCTTAAAGCGCAGTGGTTAGCACTGTTGCTTCACAGCGCCAGGGACCCGGGTTCGATTCCCGGCTTGGGCCACTGTCTGTGCGGAGTCTGCACATTCTCCCCGTGTCTGCGTGGGTTTCCTCCGGGTGCTCCGGTTTCCTCCCACAAGTCCCGAAAGACATGCTTGGTAGGTGAATTGGAAATTTTGAATTCTCCCTCAGTGAACCCAAACAGGCGCCGGAGTGTGGCGACGAGGGGATTTTCACAGTAACATCATTGCAGTATTAATGTAAGCCTACTTGTGCCACTAATAAAGATTATTATTATTATTAATAAACTTTTCCCCTCTGGCATTGGGAACTCTGGAGAAACCAAGTGAACAGCTGCCTTTAGTTATTTACGTTTTTCTAGTATCTGGCCCATTAAGGGTTAATATGGGACAGTACTGCTTGCACATGATACATGATACAACAAGGCGGCCTCTTTTCTTCCGCGCCGGCCCCTTTAGCCCTGCTCCATGTTGCGTCAGGGCCAGCGCGTTGAAAGAAGCCACTGCGCATGCGTGCGTTGGCGCCGGTGCCACTGCGCATGCGCGGATCCCGCAACGGTCAGTTCACGCCGGGAGCAGCAGCTGGAGCGGCGTGAACCGCTCCAGTGTCGTGCTGGCCCCCTGTAGGGGCCAGAATTGCTGATCCTGGGGCCGTGTTGACTCCGTCGATAAGCGCAACAGTGTTTCCGACAGCGTCAACACTTAGCCTCAGGATCACAGAATCTCGCCCGTGGTCTTTATGCTAAATATACACATGGTTATGAGTTGTTAATAAAGACTTGGTGTGGGGCAGCATGGTGGCGCAGTGGGTTAGCACTGCAGCCTCACGGCGCCGAGGTCCCAGGTTCGATCCCGGCTCTGGGTCACTGTCCGTGTGGAGTTTGCACATTCTCCCCGTGTCTGCGTGGGTTTCGCCCCCACAACCCAAAGATGTGCAGGCTAGGTGGATTGACCACGCTAAATTGCCCCTTAATTGGAAAAAATGAATTGGGTACTCTAAATTTATTTTTTAAAATAAAGACTTGGTGTAAAGATACTCAAGACTACAAAGTCTACTTCATGGTGTCTGAAATAGCATTATTCAATTTAGTTGCTGATTCTCGAAGGGCCTGACTGAACCTCCAACCCCCATGGAAATTCCAGGCCCATTTCATTGGGCAACCAATGACACGCACTGCAAAATGTTCCTCTGTGACCTTTAAGGACGAGCTCAGCAGTCTTCATTCAATTCCTATAGGCCATATGCATAAAATTGTCTTTACTTCATTTGACAGACGCACTGGAAATGACAACAGCAGACCCAACCCTGCCACCCTGCAATGCCCACCTTACTAACATCTGGGGGGATTGTGCCAACATTGGGAGAGCTGTCTCACACACTGGTCAAGTAATCACCTGACATAGTCATACTCACGGAGTCAGATAATGTCCCAGACACCAATATCACCCTCTTGGGTAGATCTTGGCTCCCCGGCATGGCAGACCCAGCAGAGGTAACGGCACAGCGGTATATAATCGGGAGGGAGTTGGCCTGGGAATTCTCAACATCGACTCCGAAACAATGAAGTCTCGCGGCTTCAGGTCAAACATGGGCAAGGAAACCCTCTGCTGATTATCACGTACCATCCACCGTCAGCTGATGAATCAGCACTCCTCCATGTTGAACACCACTTGGAGGAAGCACTGAGGGTGGTGAGGGCACAGAATTCACTCTGGGTGGGGTACCTCAATGTCCATCACCAAGAGTGGCTCGGTAGCACCACTACTGACCAAGCAGGTCGAGTCCAAAAGGACATAGCTGCTCGGAAGGGAACCAACAAGAGGAAAAAACATACTAGACCTCATCCTCAACAATCTGCCTGCTGCAGATACATCTGCCCATGGTAGTGTCGATAGGCGTGACCACTGCAGTCCTTGTGGAGACAAAGTCCTATCTTCACATTATCATGGAGATCATAGAATTTACACTGCAGAAGGAGGCCATTCGACCCATCGAGTTTGCACCAGCCCTTGGAAAGGGCACCCTACCCAAGCCCACGCATCCACCCTATCCCCATAACCCAATAGCCCCACCCAACCTTTTTGGACACTAAGGGCAATTTAGCAAGGCCAATCCACCTGCACATCTTTGGACTGTGGGAGGAAACCGGAACGCCCGTAGGAAACCCACGCACACACAGGGAGAATGTGCAGACTCCGCACAGACAGTGACCCAAGCCGGGAATCGAACCTGGGACTCTGGAGCTGTGAAGCAACCGTGCTAACCACTGTGCTACTGTGCTGCACATTGAGGATACCCTCCATCATGTTGTGTGGCACTACCATCGTGCTAAATGGAATAGTTTCAGAACAGACCTAGCAACTAAGACCTGGCATCCATGAGGCTCTGTGGGCCATCAGCAGCAGCAGAATTGTACTCAGCCACAATCTGTAACCTCATGGCCCGGCATATCCCCTATTCTACCATTACCACCAAGACAGGGGATTAACCCTGGTTCAATGAAGAGTGCAGGGGGACATGTCAGGAGCAACAGCAGGCATACCAAAACTGATGAAGCTACACTGCTTGCATGCCAAACAGCAGAAGCAGCAGGTGACGGACAGAGATAAGTGATCCCATGACCAACGGATCAGATCTAAGCTCTGCCATTCTGCCACATCCAGCCGTGAATGGTGGTGGACAATTAAACAACTCACCGGCGGAGGAGGCTCCACAAATATCCCCATCCTCAATGATGGAGGAGCTCAGCACATCTGTGCAAAAGACATGGCTTAGGCATTCGCAACAATCTTCAGCCTGAAGTGCCGAGTAGATTTTCCACCTCCAGAGGTCCCCAACATCACAGATGTCAGTCTTCAGCCAATGCGATTCCCTCCACGTGATATCAAGAAATGGCTGAAGCCCCTCGATCTTGCAAAATCAATGGGCCCTGACAGTATTCTGGCAATAGTACTGAAGACTTGTGCTCCAGAACTTGTCACGCCCCTAGCCAAGCTGTTCCAGTACAGCTACAACACTGGCATCTACCCGGCAATGTGGGAAATCGCCCATGTATGTCCTGTACACAAAAAGCAGGACAAATCCAACCTGGCCAATTACCGCCCTAGCAGTCTACCCTCAACCATCATCCAAGTGATGGAAGGGGTCATAAACTGTGCTATCCGGTGTCACTTACTTTGCAATAACCTGCTCATTGATGCTCAGTTTGGATTCCACCAAGGTTGCTCAGCTCCTGACCTCATTACAGCCTTGATTCAAACGTGGACATAAGTGTTGAACTCCAGAGGAGAGGTGAGAGCGACCGCACTTGACATCAAGGCAGCATTTAATTGAGTATGGCATCAAGGAGACCTAGCAAAACTGGAGTCAATGGGAATCAGGGGGAACTCTCCAACTGGTTGGAGACATACCTAGCACAAAGGAAGATGTCTGTGGTTGTTGGAGGTCAGTCATCTCAGCCCTGGGACATCACTGCAGGAATTCCTCAGGAGGTTCTGGGCCCAACCCATCTTCAGCTGTTTAATTAGCTGTTTCCTTCCAACATAAGGACAGATGTGGGGACATTCGCTGATGACTGCACAAAATTCTGCATCACTCATGACTCCTCAGACACTGAAGCAGACCATGTTCAAATGCAGCAAGACCCGGAAGATATTCAGCTTGGCTGATGAATGGCAAGTAACATTCACGCCATACAAATACCATGGAATGACCATCTGCAATAAGAGAGAATCTAACCATCGCCTCTTGACATTCAATGGCATTACCATCACTGAATCCCCCACTATCAACATCCTGGGGGTTACCATTGACCAGAAACTGAACTGGACTAGCCGTATAAATACTGTGGCTACAAGAGCAGAGTTAGGAATCTTGCAGCGTGTAACTCACCTCCTGACTCCCCAAAGCTTGTCCAGCACACACAAGGCACAAGTCAGGAGTGTGATGGAATACTCCCCACTTGCCTGGATGAGTGCAGCTCCAACAACACTCAAGAAGCTCGGCACTATCCAGGGCAAAGCAGCCCGCTTGATTGGTATCCCTTCCACAAACATTCATTCCTTCCACCACCAATGTACAGTAGCAACAGTGTCTACCATCTACAAGATGCACCGCAGGAGCTCACCAAGGCTCCTTAGGCAGCACCTTCCAAACCCACAACCACTACCATCTAGAGGGACAAGGGCAGCAGATACACGGGATTACCACCACCCTGGAGGTTCCCCTCAAGTCACTTGCCATCCTGACTTGGAAATACATTACCGTTCCTTCAATGTCGCTAGGGTCAGAATCCTGGAACTCTCTCCCTAATAGCACAGTGGATGTACCTACACCGTAGGGACTCCAGCGGTTTAAGACGGCAGCTCGCCACCACCTTCTCAAGGGTAATTAGGGGTGGGCAACAAGTACTGGCCTAGCCAGCGAAGCCCACATCCCGTAAGAAATGAAGTTTATCACTCAATTGATAACCGCATTCGGTGCAAATATTGGCCACTTGTTGGCAGGAACAGAAAAAATTGTCACAGTGATGTATCAGGGAGTATGTTTCAAAGGTTAGATGAGGCAGACACAATGTTGGGAAAGAGTGGAGATGCTTGTTCACCTCCGAATGCTTGATCCTTACACTGGATGTATTCAATGACATCCTTCACCTTACAAACAGTACCAATTAAAACATTAAATAAAAGCACATTTAAATCAAATGATACCCCATGCAAAATCATCAGCTCGTTTTCTGTGTCTAATGTCTTTAAACTTGATTTTTCTCACTGAAGTAAATGGTAAATGTAAAGGATTAGCATGGCAATGAATGAGATAATGAATGAATTTACCACAATATTAATTGTTCCCCTGTTATTGAAATGAAACCAAGTAATCTACATGGGCCCATGTACCATAAAATGAGAGCTTTATGGTACAGTGGGTTTTACATTAGCAAATCTTTGGCATGATGCCCAAAGTATGCTGGGTTGAATGGAGGAAGTGTCATATTTCTGTTTACGGAAACTAGAATTGAAAATACTCAAAGCCATATCAATGTATAATGTTTCATGAATTCTTGGTGTTTTGTACAAAATTTTCGGGTTGTCAACGATATAAATGCAACTTTCTGAAAACATCACCTGATTTCTAAAAAGAATGAAAAATCGTTCTGCAGCATTCTGCATTTGAATGGAAGATGTTATCTGAGTACATCAGGGTTCATTGCATTGTATAAAATTATTGGACATACCTGAAGAATATTGAATACCCCTGAGTGATTACAAGGCAGTAATCTCATCAAGATATTCAATGACTGACAACCAAAGAGATTGCAATCCTGGAATCACACCTGAGTACCCATTGTTTTTCTTTTTATTTCATAAAAATGAAGTTCAGTGTGGGATTTTATTCGACTTTGGGACTTTTGTGATATCAATAGCAGCCACTTATGGCCCATACCAATAGTAAGCGTTCTCCGTGTCATTCATAATGCATTGCTTCGTCTGTGAACTGCACCAATGTTTGCATGAATTACTACACTCTCTGGCAGCTATTAACCAGAGAATCATAGGAGCTCAAAGGAGGCCATTCAGTCCTTTTTCTCCTTGCTGGCTCTTTGCAAAGTGCCACTAAGGGTCTTAATATGTGTGTTTTAAACAGCAACATCCCAAGCTCACTTGATAGCATAAATTTTTTATAAGATATATTTAAGGACTGATGGTTGCTATATATACAATGCAAATTGATTCAGTGGTGATAAACAATTAATGAAGCAAATCTTGTAAAGCCAGCAAACATTGTACAGGGGATGCTGGACAGATGATTGTAACACAGCAACAACATCAATGGTTTTAAATGTCTAATGATGACCATTGTCGATTGTCGTAAAAATCCATCTGGGTCACGAATGTCCTTTAGGGAAGGAAACCTGCCGTCCTTACCTGGTATGACTTACGTGTGACTCCAGATCCACAGCAGCGTAGTTGACTCTTACCTGCCCTTTCAAGGGTAATTCGTGATGGGCAATAAATGCTGGCCCACCCAGCGAAGCCCACATCCCATGAACAAATTTTTAAAAACTTGTCAATCAACACCCTGATATTCACCAAATCATCCCTTTCAGCAAATGTCCCAAACTCCACCATCATTATCCATGGTTGTGTCCTGTCCTATTGGCAAGACAGACGAAGAGATGGTGGCACAGTGGTTTACAGTCATTAGGGAGTGGCGCTGGAATTCTTCAACATTGACTAGGAACTCAAGGGGCCGGGATTCTCCGATCCGGCGCTCCGGAGCTGCCCCGCCGAATTCTCCGCCGCCAATTCCCGGGCGCCCGTGGGATCGGCGCCGCGCCGGTCGGGGGCCGTTGAAAGCGACCCCCCCCCCCCCCCGCCCGGCAATTCGTCGCGCCTCGACGGGCCGAGTGCCCGCCGAGTTCGGCCGAGTTCCGTTGGTGTGGGCAACGTATGGTCCCACCCGGCGGGACCTCAGAATTCTGGCTGTGGGGGTGGTCCTGGTGGGGAGGCAGGGGGATCCGACGCTGGGGGGTTCTCCACGGTGGCCTGGCCCGCGATCGGGGCCTACTGATTGGCGGGAGGGCTAGTTCCGTGGGGGGCTCCTCCGCGCCGGGCCCCGTGTAGGGCTCCACCATATTGCCCGGGGCGCGCCGGCTTACGAGCGCCACAGCAGCGTACACCACTCCGGCGCCGTACTAGCCCCCTAGGGAGGGGTGAATACCTGGGCCTGGAGGCCCGTTGATGCCGGAGTGGCTCGTGCCGCTTTTGATGCCGGCTTCAGAACTTGGCCACGGAATCGGAGAATCCCGGCCATGAAGTTTAATGTTATCGGGTCAAAGGCAGGCAAGGGAATCTTCTGCTGATTACCACCTGCCGTCCTCCCTCAGCTGATGAAACATTATGGGCGGATTCTCCGCGAATCGGCGGGGCGGGTAACTCCGGCGCGAAGGAGTGACATGAACCACTCAGAAGTCGGGCCACCCCAAAGGTGCGGAATCCTTCGCACCTTCAGGGGCTAGGCCGGCACCTGAGTGGTTTGCGCCGCGCCAGCCGGCGCAGAGCGGAAGGGGCTTGGCGCCACGCCCACCGGCACCAAAGGGCGTCCGCCAGCCGGCGCGAGTTGACACATGTGCGGGAGCGCCAGCGTGTGCTGGCGTCATCCCATCGTATGCGCAGGGGGTTCTTCTCCGCGTCAGCCATCGTGGACTGTTACAGCCGCCGACGCGCAGGAATAGAGTGCCCCCACGGCCCAGGCCCGCCCGCAGATCGGTGGGCTCTGATCGCGGGCCTGGCCACCGTGGGGGCACCTCCTGGGGCCAGATCCCCCCGCGCCCCCCCCCCCTCCACCCCCCACCCCCCCCGCGGACCCCGGAGGCCGCCCGCGGAGCCAGGACCCGCCAGTAAGTACCTATTGGAATTTACGCCGGCGGGACTGGCCGTAAATGGCCGGCCACTCGGCCCATCGCGGGCCGGAGAATCGCCGCGGGGGCCGCTGAAGGACATATCTGACAGACTGGATCATGAAGCATATGGCAAGGGAACTAACATGGGAAAAATCCTACTTGACTCCGTCTTCACCAATTTATCCCTTGCAGGCACATCTGTACATGAATGCATTACGAGGGACTTATGCTTATGAAGATAAAGTCCCATCTCCACACTGAGAACATTCCTCAGCATGTTCTGTGTAAATACCACTGTGCTAAATAAGATAGATTCAGAACAGATCTAGCCGCTCAAAACTGGGTTCACTGTGGACCATCAGCAGCAGCAGAATTGTATTCAACCGATAACTGATGCCCAGTATATCCCTCACCCTCCCATTACCGTGAAACCATGGAATGAACCCTGCATGGATGAAGTGTGCAGGAGAGCATGCCAGGATTAATCTCAGATACACCTAAAAATGAGATGCCGACCGGTAAGTCTACAACACAGGGTTACACCCTTGCTAGACAGTGGAAGAAGGATGTGATAGACAAAGCTAAGCGATCCCACAGCCAACAGATCAGCTCAAAACCCTTCAGTCCGGTATGAATGGTGGTGGCTGGCCATTCAAACATCTAACTGGACAGCATCTCTATCCTCAATGAGGATGGAGCCTGGCAATCCCTTGCAGAAGACAAGGCTGGCATATTTTCAGTCAGAAGTCCCAAGTTGACGTCCATCTTGGACTCCTCCCTGATAATCCCACCATCGCAAATGTCAGCTTTTAGAGAATTCTACTTACTCCACGTGGCTGCGGGCACCAGATGAAGAGAGCAAAGGCACACCCCGGCTGTGGTACTGAAGATTTCTGCGTCAGAACTAGCCGTGCTTCGAACCAAGCCTCTCAATAACGATTCAAAACTGGGGTCTACTCGACAACGTGGAAAACCTCCCAGCTGCGTCCTCGCCACAAAAAGCAGGACAACCTATTGTGCCAATTACCACCCCGTCAATCTACTCTCAGCGATGGGAAGGAGTCAACGACAGTGCTATTAAGAGACACTTAGTCAAAAAGTTACCTGCTCGTCAATGCTCAGTTTGGGTTCATTTCGGTCCACTCAGCTCCTGACCTCATTACGGGCTTACAAACATACAAATTAGGCGCAAGAGTAGACCACTCGGCCCCTCGAGCCTGCTCCGCCATTCAATGAGATCATGGCTGACCTGATTGTAACCTACCCCACCTCCCCACATTTATGCCTACCCCCGATAACCTCCCACACACTCGCTTATCAAGATTGAGCTTTGCCTTAAAAATAGTGAAGGACCCTGCTTCCCTGGCCTTTTGAGGAAGAGAGTTCCAAACACTCACCACCCTCTGAGAGAAACAAAACCTCCCAATCTCTGTCTTAAATGGACAACCCCTTATTTTTAAACAATGTCCCCTAGTTCTAGATTCTCCCGCAATAGGAAACATCCTTTCCACATCCACCCTGTCAAGGCCCCTCAGGACCATATTCATTTCAATCAAGTTGCCTCTCACTCTTCTAAACACCAGCAGATACAAACCTAGCCCGTCCAACCTTTCATCATAAGACAACGCACCCATTCCAGGCATTACTCAATGGAAATCGGTGTGGGGGGGGGGGGGGGTGGGGATACTCTCCATTGATAGAGTCAGACCTAGCAAAGAGGAAGATGGTTGTGGTCGTTGGAAGTCAATTATCTCAGTCCCAGGACATGGCTGCAAGAGCTCCTCAGGGCAGTGTCCTCGGCCCAACCATCTTCAGCCACTTCGTCAATCACCTTACCTCCATTCATAATGTCAGAAGTGGGGAGGTTCATTGATGATTTCAGAATGTTCAGTTCCATTCACATGTAATTAAGTAGTCTGTGCTCTCTTACCACAAGATCTGGACAACATTCAGGTTTGGGCTGATAAGTGGTCTTTAACATCCGTGTTGGACAAGTGCCAGGCAATAATCATCTCCAATAAGAGAGATTCAACCATCTCCCCTTGACATTCAATGGCATTGCCACTGTTAAATCCTCCACTATCAACTTAGTGGGGGTTAATATTGACTAGAAATTAAACTCGACCATCCTAATAAATACTATGGCTGCAAGACTAGAGCAAAGATTGGGAATTTTGCGCAAATCTGCTGAATCCTCAAAATTTGCCCACCATCTACAAGGCACAAGTTGGCAGTGCGTTGGGACCTGCCTAGCATAGAGCAGCTGCAAAATGAAGAAGCTGAACACTATCCTAAACAAAGCAACCTGCTCGATTGACACCCCACTGACTACCTTAAACATTCAGCATTCAACTCCTCCACCAATCGACACACATTAGCAGCAGTGTGCCATCCACAAGATGGACTGTAGCAACTCACCAAGGCTTCTTCAGTAGCACCATCCAACCTGCGACCTCTACCACCGAGACAGAACACCAGTACCTCCAGGTTCATCGCCAAGCCACACACCACCCTGACTTGGACCTATATCGCTGATCCTTCACTGTCACCAAGTCAAAATCCTGGAGTTCCGCCTTAACAGCACATGGGCTGCAGCAGTTCAATAGGGCGGCTCACCAACACCCACTCGAGGGCAATTGAAATGAAATGAAATGAAAATCACTTATTGTCACAAGTAGGCTTCAAATGAAGTTACTGTGAAAAGCCCCTAGTCGCCACATTCCGGCGCCTGTTCGGGGAGGCTGGTACGGGAATTGAACCGTGCTGCTGGCCTGCCTTAGTCTGCTTTAAAAGCCAGCTCTTTAGCCCCTATCAGAGATGGACAATAAACGCTGGCCTAGCAAATGATGCTCGCATCCCATGAACAAAGAAGAGAAAGCAATAAAAATGTCCTCTCTATTCTCACTGTTTCAATCACAGACAAGATCATCTCTGACCACTGCCTTGAATTCCTCAAGAACTCACACCCACCTTCCCCCTTCCAACCCCATTTCCTTCTCCAACCACCAATGGGAATAGAACCAGGGAGACATTTAAAACTGGTTGCTGATTTGCTATCATCTGTTCTAATAATGATAATAATAATCTTTATTGTCACAAGTAGGCATACATTAGCACTGCAGTGAAGTTACTGTGAAACGCCCCTAGTCGCTACATTCTGGCGCCTGTTTGGGTACACAGAGGGAGAATTCAGACTGTCCATATTCAGAATGTCCACATTCCGGCGCCTGTTCGAGTACACAGAGGAAGAATTCAGAATGTCTAATTCACCTAACAGCACGTCTTTTGGGAATTGTAGGAGGAAACCGGAGCACCCGGAGGAAAACCCACGCAGACGTGGGGCAGCACGGTAGCATTGTGGGTAGCACAATTGCTTCACAGCTCCAGGGTCCCAGGTTCGATTGCGGCTTGGGTCACTGACTGTGCGGAGTCTGCACATCCTCCCCGTGTGTGTGTAGGTTTCCTCCGGGTGCTCCGGTTTCCTCCCACAATCCAAAGATGCGCAGGTTAGGTGGATTGGCCATGATAAATTGCCCTTAGTGTCCAAAATTGCCCTTAGTGTTGGGTGGGGTTGTTGGGTTGTGGGGATAGGGTGGAGGTGTGGACCTTGGGTAGGGTGCTCTTTCCAAGAGCCGGTGCAGACTCGATGGGCCGAATGGCCTCCTTCTGCACTGTAAATGCTATGCTATGACACGGGGAGAGCGTGCAGACGCTACACAGCCAGTGACCCAAGGCGGGAATCGAACCCAGGACCCTGGCGCTGTGAAGCGACAGCTATCACGGTGTTACTGTGCTCGGCTATTGAAGAGTCAACAATACCCCACAGTTTTAGATAATTGTTGACATGTTCGTTTCTCTTCCATCCTGCTCTGCGTGACATCATTTTCACCTCGTCCTTTGCTTTTAACAGACGATTCAGCTGATTCCTTCATGATTCTTGCTAATACAGCTAAACTCTGCTTCCGGCTTGTTCCCAGCTAAGAGACTGCAGTTTTGGGGGGTGGGGGGTGGGGTGGGTGGCTTTGGGAATCTACTTGTTAATTGAAGATCTGCTTCCAGTTGGGATTTAGATTTACATCCATCAGATTATCCCACTTCAAAACATACAAATAAAAATGTACATGGGTGAAACTGGAGGGCGTGGGAGAGCAAGACTACAACAAAGGCAGTGGACACATCTGGTGCAGCTCATTAACCTGGGTAATCTGCCCAGGAGATCCAAGATGCAGTGTTCCAGATGAGCTAGACTGCAAGGTAATTGATTCCGAGATGGATATATTTTCCGCTCGACTACTGTAAAATTCAACCAACAGCACCAAATACTGGCAAAGAAACTTTAACGAGATCCGACAGATTTCTGTAAATATGGTATTCACACCACACAAGTGTTAAGCAGAGACTGTTTCCGCCCTTGACATTCAACTGCCTTACCATTGCTGAAATCCTCACCACCTACGTGGTTTGGATTACCATTGACCAGAAACTTAACTGAACCAGCCATATAATTACTGTCGCTGTGGTCAGAGGCTGGGAATCTGCAATGAATAACCCCCCCCCCCCCCCCCCACCCCCCAGATTCCACCAACCTGTCCACCATCTGCAAGGCACAAGTTAGGAATGTGATAGAATACTCTCCGCTTGCCTGGATGAGTGCGGCTCCAGCCACACTCAAGAGCCACAAAACCTTGCAGGATAAGGCAGCCCCGCTTGATTGGCACCGCATTTAGCATTCACTCCCTCCACCAGGGGCACACAGTGGCAGCAGTCCCTATAGAGCACCGCAGGAACTCACCAAGACTCCTTCAAGAGCGTCTTCCAAACCCGCGACCTTGGCCAGAATTCTCCGGCCGTTGGGATTTCCTGTTTCTGCTGGCGAGCGCGCCCGCCTGTGGGTTTCCTGGCAGTGTGGGGGGGGGTCTTCAATGGGGAATTCCATTGACAAGCTCCAGGAGTAGAGAATCCCACCACCAGCCAACCGCCGAGAAACACAGAGCTGGGGAACCGGAGAGAATCAAGCTCCGGAGGCCCAAGCGCGAGCTCGTTAATTCCCGGAGATACAATGCGGGCCAGGAAGGAGCCAGTACTTCACAATGGTCTTGGCTGGGTCTTGGGCTGTTGCTTAGTTGCTGTATTTCCAGCTGTGAGTCGGAAATAAACTACTGTTGACTCACCTTTTTAGGACTCCTCATTAACTACAATACAGCCCCTTTACTGTCTGGAGGGACAAGGGCAGCAGACATTAGGGAACAACACCCATTGGAAGTTCTCCTCTGTAGTAACTCAAGGCAATGCCAGGTAGATAGAAGTAATGAAGAACAAACGGCGGTATTCTCTGGTTGCTGACACTGAAATCGCGTTTGCCGATTGGCCAGGGGAATCCGTTTTTACGCCGAAAAGGGGCGCTGTCATTTTTCAGATACTCTGCGCCCTCAAAAACGGCGTAATCGCTGAGTACGCCGCACGTCGTTGGGACATCCTCAGGTTGTCACGTGAGGCCCTTCCCTGATGCTCCGCCCCCGATGGGCCGACTTCCCGACGCCGTCACTCGCGTGTGCTCTCGCTTTCCGGGGACCCCGCAAGGCGGCTGCGGACTGTGTCCAGCGCCGCCACAGTCGGGGGGTGGGGGGGAGCCGTTCTGCTGTTGGGGGGGGGGGGGCTTGGCGGGGGCTGGCAGGACTGGTGGAGGGTGGTCCAGGGGTGGCGAGTGGGGTTACAGTGGGGGGGGGGGGGGCGCTCTCTGGCAGGCAGGCACCATGTTATACAGCGCGACCGCTGTAGGTCGCCACCGTGCGCATGCGCGGTCACGGACTGGCAATTCTCCGCCTCTATCTTCAGGTAAAGCCGGGGGCTTTACGTGGCGCGGCTGCTAGCCCCCCACCGGGCGGAGCATCGATGCAAGGGTGGCGGCGACTTTTTGATCATAAGATTAGACACGTAGCCTCAAAATTGGAGAATCCAGCCCACAGTGTTTATTGGCAACTAACAAGGGCAACTTATGTCGAGGTACAGAGTATTGTATCGGTGTTAACATTCTGGGTTCACTCTGACCAGAACCCTGTTGCCGTGGACGCACACTGAGCCGTCACTGGTCAGTGTTTGCGTGCTGCTGCACGATAGGTCCCAAGCCAGTCACATGGACTGTGCGGCTATGCCCCTTAAAGGGGCCACGCTACCACACGTCATCCTCATTAGAAACCCTATCATCCTAATTGTCGCTGGATCAAAATTCTGGAACTCCCTCTCTCACAGCACTGTGGGTGTACTTACATCAGAGGGCCTGCAGTGGCTCAAGAAGAAAGCTTACCACCACCTTTTCATAAGCAATTAGGCATGGGCAATAAATGGTGACCTTGCCAACCATGCAAATAATATATCTGCAGACTGAACAGAGAGAGAGGAAGCAAAGTTGACTTATGTCTGCCATAATCCTAAATGATGTAATCTTAAGCACATCCGACCAGCCCATTTAATACTTTATAAAACCTGCCGAATGCTCGTCTTCCCTCATGAGATTCTAGAACACGGAGTTCTACCCAGTTTTTCCCACTGTGCGTTTAGTCATTCAGACTGGAAAAACATTTCTCAGATTTCATGCCACCTGATGGTAAGTGGAATCTGATCCGGACGGCCGGCCTCCGGGCTGAGTGCTTCAATGACTGGGGAACTCCGCTTAAATGCCCCCCCAGCACCTGGTCCAAGTCAGTTCAATTTATGTAAAACATCATTGCTTGTTATTTCACTCTGTCTAAGTGACCCATTATTGGATTACTGCTGCATGAGTGATTCCACATCCGTTATCACGTTAGGGTACCTGCCACTTCACAGTTTGATTGACAGCTGGAAGTGGTTATAGACCCTTTGAAGTAGGCCAATGAATTCCAAAGCTTGTTGTTCAAAGGGATTGTGCACTTGAATGAACACAGTTGCTTTATGCAGTTGAATGCAAATGTAGTAAATGGGTTTTTATGAATGAGAGTGTTTTCTTCAATACGGTGAAGTTTTCAATAGATACTTGGGACTTTATTTGATTTTATTTTTAATTCATTCATGGACTGTGGTCATTACTGTCCAGCATGTGTTGTCCACCCCCAATTGCCCTTGAACTGAGTGGTACCAGGCCATTTAAGAGTCGACCACATTGCTGTGGGTCTGGAGTCACATGTAGGCCAGACCAGATGACGATGGCAGATTTCCTTTTCTAAAGGACATTGGTGAACCAGATGGGCTTTTATGGCAATCGACAATGGTTTAATGCTCATCATTAGACTTTTTAATTCCAGATTTTTAGCGAATTCAAATTCCACCATCTGCTGTGGTAGGATTCAAATTCAGGACCCCAGCATACTACCATGCCATTGCATCCCCCTTAAAAGTGCCATGGAGGTGGGTACAGAGGCATAAATTGGCATGGTGATTATATGAGGCCATGGGGGATTCGTACAGGCACAGAGGGTGGCATTAGAGTTGAAAAGATCTTGGGGGTTGGTACAAGGACATATGTTGGTATGGAGTGCATGAGAGGCCATGGGGTATGGGTACAGGGGCTTAGGTTACACTGGAGGGTATTGAGGGGTTATGGGGAGTGGGTACAGGGGCATAGGTTAGCATGGAATATATGATGTTTCATGCAGGGTGGGTACAGTCATGAGGTGGCATGGGTTGGCATCAGTGGGCCATTGGGAGGATGTGGGGCTGAGAGGGGTGATGGATGAAGACTGCAGGTGTTCCTGGTTTTATTCCATTAAAACATTTTGGACACAGTGCAGGAGCCCCAAAGCCAGCCCTTCTGCCCATGCCGTCTCCACACCGGGAAGCCTCCTCGCTACTTCCGGGGTCACCTGCCCTGGCTTCTGATATGGCCCATCCCACCAGACCAAGGATCTGAAATATGGGCAACCATTTTTAACAGTGGGGTCCACAGCAAGGATGACTTAGAAGGGCCTTTCCTATCGACTCTCTTATTTCCAATTTATTCTATTTTGCCATTATTGTTTTTGATCCATGGATGTTGTTGGACATAAACTTTTACATCGAGCAGAGGACGTGAGGATCTTCAAAGTTACCAAATATACACGGTGCTAGCTTTCGAATAGCGGAACTCAGACTTTTTGGCACCCGAGAGACCAAAAGGATTCAGTTCGACTGGTTGGCAGGTGGCCAATGGATTAGCAAAAGGACTATACCCTGCCCGGCAACAAGCGGGGATCGGGTCTAACCCGAGTAGGATGGTTCGCAGAGGACCAAGGAAACGCCACTCGAGTCCTGGCTGCTTGGAGAAGAAGCAGAAAGTCTCTCTCTCTCTCTCTCCCGAAAAGCTGCATAGCTTCCATATTTCTCAACCTACAGAGATGAATCTACAGCGAAAACCATTACCGACTGAAAGCAGAAACCTCGAACTGAAAGCCCAGACTTAAGGAAGGAGGGCTAGAAGACAATCATCTGAAACAAAGATTTTATTTACTTACATCATTATTTTTACACCCCTCTTTTCCCCTCTGTGTTTGTTTGTGTGCAGAGCGTGGGGCGAGTTAAAAAGGGGGGGGGGGGTTGGCATTAAATCATAGTTAACCAATTGTATTTGTTGCATATTTAATTCTAGTTATTGCTATTAATTAATTGTGTTTAAATTTACAAACCTGGGGCGAGATTCTCTGACCCCCCGCCGGGTCGGAGAATCGCCAGGGGCTGGCGTGAATCCTGCCCCCACCGGTTGCCGAATTCTCTGGCACCGGATATTCGGCGGGGGCGGGAATCGCGCCGGTTGGCCGAAGTCCCGCTGCTGGAATGTTTGTCCCGCCGGCGAGAATCAAACCACCTCTCTTACCGGCGGGACAAGGCGGCACGGGTGGGCTCTGGGGTCCTGGGGGGGGGGGGGGGGTGCGGGGCGATCTGGCCCCGGGGGGTGCCCCCATGGTGGCCTGGTCCGCGATCGGGGCCCACCGATCCGCGGGGGGGCCTGTGCCGTGGGGGCACTCTTTTCCTTCCGCCTTCGCCATGGTCTCCACTATGGCGGAGGCGGAAGAGACCCCCTCCACTGCGCATGCGCGGGGATGCCGTGAGCGGCCCACTGACGCCCGGCAAAATCAGTTTCGCGCCAGCTGGCGGGGCAGCAAAGGCCTTTCCCGCCAGCTGGCGGGGCGGAAATCAGTCCGGCGCGGGCCTAGCCCCTCAAGGTTAGGGCTCGGCCGCTCAAGATGCGGAGGATTCCGCACCTTTGGGGCGGCGCGATGCCGGACTGATTCGCGCCGTTTTTGGCGCCGGTCGGCGGACATCGCGCCGATTGCGGAGAATTCCGCCCCTGGTGACTGTAATTATTCGGCAGCCAAGGGCCAAAGTCGTCAGCTGTTTCTCTCAGAATTATTTGCTAATTTCAGTTGTGCTACGACTCCAGGTCAAGTGTGGCTGGGACTGACCATGCACAAGTCCAAGGGGCGTAGCCGACTCAATTAGGGGCTTTCCAGAAACTGAGATCATCTGTATTGAAATTACAGAGGTTACCTGTAGCTTTGGCCGCAATCTTAGCTGCCTTGTGAGTATCCATTTTAAAGTACAAGAGACATTTCCAGAAGCTTCCACAGAAACATAGTTTATGCTTGGAGTTATGAGTAGGACCTTCCTGTGCTGGGCGTGCCATTCCCTTTCACTGAATGAATGCACAAATGAAGGACGTGGCATGATTTTCTTTGCGAGTGTCAGGCTATTTGAATTTGTCAGTATACGATTTTCCAAGTACCAAGGACCAGATTTTCCAAGCAAGGTTGGAAACCCGGCACCTGGATAGATTCTGCGTCCAGACCCCGCGCCTCAGGGTGTCCGATTTGAGGCTCTGAATACCTCAGAGAGACAGGAGCTGCCTGCCTGGCACCAGCAGCAAAGGCACGCAGCAGTCATGTTGGGGCCTTCCAACCCCTTGCCAGATAGATTAGGCACCTCTTCAGAGAGCCAATATTATGGAAAGCTGCCAAGGTGCAGCACTTGGCACAGCGGGAGCTGGCCCCTCAAATTTCATTTTAAAACAAGCGCAAACAACTTCACTTGAGCCCCACGAGGAACTCAACAGCTGGACGAAAGGGCAACATGGGCGTTTCCCACTCCCACCGCACACCACCTGCCCTCCCCTACCCCGCAATTCGGAAATCGGCAGCTGCCCAGAGGTGGCGGAACCCTGAGTTTCAAAGCCCACCCACTCCAGATCGCAGCCCTGCAGCTGTGGGTAATCTGGATTCACATATACCAATTGGTTGAATTCCAGTTTAAAATGTTGACTTGGAGCTCAACCCTGGCATTCACAGATTGGCTGGCAAAGGCAGGCCCTGGGCATTTGTTGTGAAATGGAACTTGATGTCAAAGCTAGACCTGTCTCTGGAAATATTTCAGCCAATAACCTCATGCAGGAGCCGATCCTTTCATTTTGCTTCAATTCATTCCAACCAGTTGCTTTTATCACATATTTTATTTAGTGCAATGGTAGCCCAGTGTGAATGAGAGTTAGCGTGCGCAGTAATGTTTTACCTCACCTTGGGCGGGATTCTTCCGTAATCGGCATGGCGGGCAACTCCGGCGTGACGGAGTGGCGTGAACCACTCCGGCGTCGGGCCACCCCAAAGGTGTGGAATCCGCCAGCCGGCGGGCGGGAAAGGGGCTTGGCGCCACGCCAACCGGCGCCGAAGGGCCTCCGCCGACCGGCGCGAGTTGGCGCATGCGCGGGAGCGCCTGTGTGTGCTGGCGTCACCCCTGCGCAGGCGCAGAGGGCTTCGTTTCCGCGCCGGGAATGGCGGACCGGTACAGCCTCCGGTGCAGAAGGATAGAGTGCCCCCAATGGCACAGTCCCGCCTGCCGTTCGGTTGGTCCCGATCGCGGGCCAGGCCACCGTGGGGGCACCTCCTGGGGTCAGAACCCCTCGTGCCCCCCCAAGAACCCCAGAGGCCGCCCGCGCCGCCAGGTCCCGGCGGTAAGGACCTACTCCAATTTACGCCGGCGGGGCTGGCAAAAGACGGGCGGGACTTCGGCCCATCGCGGGCCGGAGAATCCAGGAAGCCCCGGGGTTCATTGAGTCGCCCCGGACCGCGCCATTCTCCGAGGCGGGCGGCGCAACTCACGCCGGCCCAATTTTTGGGCGCCCAGAGAATTGGAGGACGGCGGGAGCGGGATTCACACCGGCCCCCGGCGATTCTCCGACCCGGCAGGGGGTCGGAGAATCCCGCCCCTTATCTTGCTCTGTAATTATTAGGGAAAGGACCAGACGTTGTAGAATTGCCTTGATAAATTTAAGGACTTATGTCTTTTGCCTGTAATTGAGAATATTCTCATTTCCATAGTTCAGTATTCGCAGTAATTCGCAGATTTGCGAATTACTGAACCATTCTGAAAATTATTTGAGATTAAATTTTCCCCTTAACTGGCGGAGCTTGTCTGGGATATTGGAGTTTGTTTTAGTATTAATTTGCTCATGGAGGTGCAGTGAAGCTATCGCAAACAAATTTAATTCTGTTCACTTATCATTGCACTCCATTGTGCCCTACTGTCAAACTTGTTCCCCAAAACTGAAATAGTCTAAAAGGATGAAGCCGCAATGACTTTGATATTAACTCTTTCATAAGGGACAGGTAAGGGTGGATGAGACAGGAAGGGTTAAAGGTGATAAAGTAGGGAACGCATCGCCAACTTACCATGAACTTCTGTTGCCGCTTTCACAATGGCAGGCTTCAACCCGTACCAACGTCCTGCCAACAAAGGACATTGAATCAGATCCCCACAGGGGAATTGGGAGGAGGATGTGTCTCTAACAATTCCCAGGGCTGGAACATCCGGATTTGCCCCATTGTTCCCATTATTCCCCTTCTAATGTTCCTAATGTTGTGTGACCTGCGTGGTCGATAACACGTGTTACTCAATCCTTGGCGGATGGCGAGGTCCTCTGGATCTTGTTGAAGAAGACTCGAACTCGTCCAGTAACAACAAAGGTTTGAGTAACTATAACTATTAATGCGTGAGTTCTTTACCTTAACATGGGAACTCGGAATTGGATAACAAGATTTAACAATTGTAACTAAATGTAACTCCACTAACTATCGATGTGATTCTGATGTTTCCCTGTTCACAGCACACCCGAGAGAGAGACAGAGACCCCGTGTGGCTGCCCTGTATACCCCTGTTGGTCCCGCCCTCTGGTGATCATGTGGTGCTGCTATCCAACCATTAACCCCTTGTGTGCATGCACCTACAGAGATTACCACCTCTCCCCCTTTTTAACGTGCTACAGGTTTTCTGTATGGTGTAACGAAAACTAAACAAACATAATGAATTAAGTCAACTGGGAACAGATAAAACAAGTAACGCTGTGTACAGAATGGGATGGTATTAATGACTGTACAAAGTCAATCAACGTTTAAAAAGTCCAATTCTAACAAAAAGCTTTGTGAGTCCAGACTGTCTGCGTTCGATCAGGTGAGCACAGTAAGAAGTCTCGCAACACCAGGTTAAAGTCCAACAGGTTTGTTTCAAACACTAGCTTTCAGAGCGCTGCTCCTTCCTCAGGTGAATGAAGAGGTATGTTCCAGAAACATATATATAGACAAATTCAAAGATGCAAGACAATGATTAGAATGCGAGCATTTGCAGGTAATTATGTCTTTACAGGTCCAGAGATAGGGGTAACCCCAGGTTAAAGAGGTGTGAGTTGTCTCAAGCCAGGACAGTTGGTAGGATTTCGCAGGCCAGATGGTGGGGGATGAATGTAATGCGACATGAATCCCAGGTCCCGGTTGAGGCCGCACTCATGTGTGCGGAAATTGGCTATAAGCTTCTGCTCGGCGATTCTGCGCTGTCGCGCGTCCTGAAGACCACCTTGGAGAACGCTTACCCGGAGATCAGAGGCTGAATGCCCTTGACTGCTGAAGTGTTCCCCGACTGGAAGGGAACATTCCTGCCTGGTGGTTGTCGCGCGATGTCCGTTCATTCGTTGTCGCAGCGTCTGCATGGTCTCGCCAATGTACCACGCTTCGGGACATCCTTTCCTGCAGCGTATGAGGTAGACAACGTTGGCCGAGTCGCACGAGTATGTTCCGCGTACCTGGTGGGTGGTGTTCTCACGTGTAATGGTGGTATCCATGTCGATGGTGTGACGCGTCTTGCAGAGATTGCCATGGCAGGGTTGTGTGGTGTCGTGGTCGCTGTTCTGAAGGCAGGGTAGTTTGCTGCAAACAATGGTTTGTTTGCGGTTGCGCGGTTGTTTGAAGGCAAGTAGTGGGGGTGTGGGGATGACCTTGGCGAGATGTTCGTCTTCATCGATGACGTGTTGAAGGCTGCGAAGAAGATGTCATAGTTTCTCCGCTCCGGGAAAGTACTGGGCGACGAAGGGTACTCTGTTGGTTGTGTCCCGTGTTTGTCTTCTGAGGAGGTTGGTGCGGTTTTTTGCTGTGGCGCGTTGGAACTGTCAATCGATGAGTCGAGCGCCATATCCCGTTCGTACGAGGGCATCTTTCAGTGTCTGTAGATGTCTGTTGCGCTCCTCCTCGTCTGAGCAGATCCTGTGTATACGGAGGGCTTGTCCATAGGGGATGGCTTCTTTAATGTGTTTAGGGTGGAAGCTGGAGAAGTGGGGCATCGTGAGGTTATCCGTGGGCTTGCGGTAAAGTGAAGTGCTGAGGTGACCGTCCTTGATGGAGTTGAGTGTGTCCAAGAATGTGACTGATTTTGGAGAGTAGTCCATGGTGAGTCTGATGGTGGGAAGGAACTTATTGATGTCATCGTGTAGTCGTTTCAGTGATTCTTCGCCGTGGGTCCAAAGGAAAAAAATGTCACCGATGTATCTGGTGTATAACGTCGGTTGAAGGTCCTGTGCGGTGAGGAGGTCTTGTTCAAACTTGCGCATGAAGATGTTGGCATATTGGGGTGCGAATTTGGTCCCCATGGCTGTTCCGTGCGTCTGGATGAAGAACTTGTTGTCGAAGGTGATCAGGTGGATTGATCCTTTCGCCTGTCGTTGAGGTGGCAGTGTTTCTGTCGCCATGTCGTTGTGACCGTCAGTGTTTATGTGACATCGGAATGGTCGAAGTAAGTTGACGTTAATAGCGGACTTTCTTTTGTGCTTGCAGTGTTGACCCCGTATGTCATCTTTTTTGCAAGCTGGGCTGGGTGATTGCTGCGGCGCAGACACAAAATCACGAGATCTGTTGATGTTGTTGTGGTTTTGTTCACTGCTTTGATCAACAGTGGGTAGACATTTAATGTCTGCTGCTGGCTGCTCATACAAGGCAGATAGAGCGTCATAGTCTTCTTCGTTCACAGCTGTCGCTCCGGAGTCGTCGCTTGTGGCCATTCTGGAGCCTGTCAATGAGCTCCCCATGGAGGCCGGTATCACTCCCTCAGTGGAGTCAATCTGTGCTCTCTGCGTGGCATCGCCTTCTGCTAGGATATATGACATGTGGTTGTCATCCACTTTGTCGACGAGCTGCCATGTCGTCATGGTACTGGATTCTCTCACCATGAGACTCGTATGGGACTTGGCACCCATGTTGCTGCTGCAATGACCATCAGATCCGGAGAACTGACCCATGGCTGAGTGGCATTCGTCAGCGAGCAAATCATCGCTTCTTGTCAGGGATGTGTCGTGATGCTCTATTTGTCCAATGAGGAACTCATCCCCTGAGCAATCATCGTCAATGAACAAATCTTTTGCTATGGATTTGTCACTGTGCTCCTCTCTTTGGGTGTTGCAAACGGTATGTTTCAGGGTGCTGCGGCAGTGATCTTCAACTGTGAGTGGAGGCTCGAGCTCCATTCTGTCGCTGGGGAAAAGAATTTTTTGTTTTGAGACTTTGAACCCCTTTTTGTTCACTTTCGGGCATTTTGGATGAGGCGTGGTGATGGAAGGTTCCTCCGCGGCTGTGACCGTGGCCACACGGTAGGAGTCATCATAGGCAATGTCATCGTTTTCGGACAGGTAATCACTGAATATTGGTTGGCGGTCCATAGATGCCACGTTCCGAACGTCACAGGGTCTTAGTTGTTGTCCCGTGGAAGTCATCTGCAGCACAGCTCGACATTTGAAGGCATAGTGGTTATACTTTCCACACCTCAGGCACTGTTTGCCATAAGCTGGACATTGCCCTTTTAAGTGGGCGTGTCTGCAGTTATGACACATCATGACGCCATCCTGGCACGCTCGCGCATGCGCAGTAGCATCCTCAGCCGGTTCCAGTCTTCGTGCGAACTGCGCATGTGTGTGGCTGACTTGCAGATTCGCTCCCGCGGGATTGCCGGTGGAGGAGCGCCTTCGAGAAGCCTGGGCCACCATTTTGACTGCTCCAACCTCGTGGTGGAGGCCTTGGTCCCGGTAAGCAAACTGTTGATAGTGTGCTTCAGTGATTTCATGAGCAGAACATAGTTGTGTAGCCATTTCAAGATCAAGATTTTCGTGCTTAAGGAGAGATTTTCTGAGTCCCTCATCGGAAATGCCACTGACAATCTGGTCTCTGATGAGGGAGTCACAGAGGGCCTCATAATTACAGGATTGGGCCAGCAGCTTTAAGTCAGTGAGAAAGCTGCTGTATGATTCTCCTGGTGAACTTGAAGCGTTCAAATGTTTCATTCACCTCCGATTTGCAGTGGGTATCAAATTTTTTTATAATTGTGTCCCACTTATTCTTGTCCTCCCCTTCGGCATAGGTAAATGAGTTGTATATCTCCATGGCCGGTTTCCCTGCCGCAGCTAAGAGGGATGCAATTTATTTTTTATCTGGCGCAGCGGTCATGTCCTTAATTTCCAGAAACAAATTAAATTGTTGCAGGAAAATCTCCCAATTATACTGGAGATTACCAGAAGTTCTGAGGTGTTCTGGAAGTGATTCCATCTTACCGGTTTGTGCCCGAGAGATCCGAGTGTAGCGATGCCTTCCTTGGCCGAATATCTTATCCGAGTTTTTTTCTTTTTTTTTTGTTTTCTCTTGTCTGTCGATCCTAAGCTAGCTAGTTTCTATTTTCGTTGTTAAGGCCAACACACTCCGTAGTACCATGTAGTTTTACCTGCGTGGTCGATAACACGTGTTACTCAATCCTTGGCTGATGGTGAGGTCCTCTGAATCTTGTTGAAGAAGACTCGAACTCGTCCAGTAACAACAAAGGTTTGAGTAACTATAACTATTAATGCGTGAGCTCTTTACCTTAACATGGGAACTAGGAATTGGATAACAAGATTTAACAATTGTAACTAAATGTAACTCCACTAACTATCTATGTGATTCTGATGTTTCCCTGTTCACAGCACACCCGAGAGAGAGACAGAGACCCCGTGTGGCTGCCCTTTATACCCCTGTTGGTCCCGCCCTCTGGTGATCATGTGGTGCTGCTATCCAACCATTAACCCCTTGTGTGCATGCACCTACAGAGATTACCACACCTAAAGCTCCTGGAATGCCCTCCTAGTGCCCTGGAATCCTGGTAAATCTCTGCAGGTATTGCTGGATCGTGAGCCCCCATCTCAGTGATGCCAGACGAAAGGCCAATTTCATGAGTGCCCAGATCGCAGTGCCACTGCAATCCTGGTCAATCAAGGTCTGAGCCAGTACAGCTTGGACTAATATCCCTGGCTTTATGAAAGCAAGCTTAACACCACAAGACAAAATACGTATATATGGAAGTCTGTGCACGGCATGTGCATTAATACTTGTGTGCTGCACGTGTGTGGCTACGTATGTGTGCATTTGGCAGTATGTGCCTGCGTGCTTCTGTGCCTGTGTGTGTGTTTAGTTTCTGTGATCCCATGTGTGTGCATGTGTATGTGCGTATGTGTTTGTGAGTGTTCATGTGTGTGCGTATGCCCCATGTGTGTGTTTGTCTGTGTGTGCGTATGTATGTGTGCACATGTGTGTACACATGCAAAGGTGTGTGTGCATGCATGCATGTGCTTATATGTGTTTACATGCACGCATGTGTGTGTGTATGTTTGTCTATCTGTGTGTTTCTGTGCATGTGGGCTGAATTTTGTGAGCAGTTTGAGACATAATGGGCGGGTTTCTCCGACCCACCACACCGGATTTCTGGTTCACCCCGCCGTCGGGATGCTCCGTTTCGCTGGCCGGTCAATGGGGTTTCCCATTGTGGGGCAGCCCCACGCCGTCGGGAAACCCCCGGGCTGCCGGCAAAACGGAGAATCCCGCCGGCGGAGAATTCTGCCCCATTTGTGCGACACTAGAAAGCCACTGAAGTGGGGATTAAGATGCTGATTAATCATTAGACCATAAGACCAATCAGTGGCCATCCTCGAGTTTGCTTTGGTGGCTCCTATGTGGCACAGGGGAATTCTACAGAGTGAAGGCATCATGACTGGTCCGAGGATGAATGTGCTAAATTGGGGGAAGGCTAATTATAACAATATTAGGCGGGAACTGAAGAACATAGATTGGGGGCGGATGTTTGAGGGCAAATCAACATCTGACATGTGGGAGGCTTTCAAGTGTCAGTTGAAAGGAATACAGGACCGGCATGTTCCTGTGAGGAAGAAGGATAAATACGGCAATTTTCGGGAACCTTGGATAACGAGAGATATTGTAGGCCTCGTCAAAAAGAAAAAGGAGGCATTTGTCAGGGCTAAAAGGCTGGGAACAGACGAAGCCTGCGTGGAATATAAGGAAAGTAGGAAGGAACTTAAGCAAGGAGTCAGGAGGGCTAGAAGGGGTCATGAAAAGTCATTGGCAAATAGGGTTAAGGAAAATCCCAAGGCTTTTTACACGTACATAAAAAGCAAGAGGGTAGCCAGGGAAAGGGTTGGCCCACTGAAGGATAGGCAAGGGAATCTATGTGTGGAGCCAGAGGAAATGGGCGAGGTACTAAATGAATACTTTGCATCAGTATTCACCAAAGAGAAGGAATTGGTAGATGTTGAGTCTGGAGAAGGGGGTGTAGATAGCCTGGGTCACATTGTGATCCAAAAAGACGAGGTGTTGGGTGTCTTAAAAAATATTAAGGTAGATAAGTCCCCAGGGCCTGATGGGATCTACCCCAGAATACTGAAGGAGGCTGGAGAGGAAATTGCTGAGGCCTTGACAGAAATCTTTGGATCCTCGCTGTCTTCAGGGGATGTCCCGGAGGACTGGAGAATAGCCAATGTTGTTCCTCTGTTTAAGAAGGGTAGCAAGGATAATCCCGGGAACTACAGGCCGGTGAGCCTTACTTCAGTGGTAGGGAAATTACTGGAGAGAATTCTTCGAGACAGGATCTACTCCCATTTGGAAGCAAATGGACGTATTAGTGAGAGGCAGCACGGTTTTGTGAAGGGGAGGTCGTGTCTCACTAACTTGATAGAGTTTTTCGAGGAGGTCACTAAGATGATTGATGCAGGTAGGGCAGTAGATGTTGTCTATATGGACTTCAGTAAGGCCTTTGACAAGGTCCCTCATGGTAGACTAGTACAAAAGGTGAAGTCACACGGGATCAGGGGTGAACTAGCAAGGTGGATACAGAACTGGCTAGGCCATAGAAGGCAGAGGGTAGCAATGGAGGGATGCTTTTCTAATTGGAGGGCTGTGACCAGTGGTGTTCCACAGGGATCAGTGTTGGGACCTTTGCTCTTTGTAGTATATATAAATGATTTGGAGGAAAATGTAACTGGTCTGATTAGTAAGTTTGCAGACAACACAAAGGTTGGTGGAATTGCGGATAGCGATGAGGACTGTCAGAGGATACAGCAGGATTTAGATTGTCTGGAGACTTGGGCGGAGAGATGGCAGATGGAGTTTAATCCGGACAAATGTGAGGTAATGCATTTTGGAAGGGCTAATGCAGGTAGGGAATATACAGTGAATGGTAGAACCCTCAAGAGTATTGAAAGTCAAAGAGATCTAGGAGTACAGGTCCACAGGTCATTGAAAGGGGCAACACAGGTGGAGAAGGTAGTCAAGAAGGCATACGGCATGCTTGCCTTCATTGGCTGGGGCATTGAGTATAAGAATTGGCAAGTCATGTTGCAGCTGTATAGAACCTTAGTTAGGCCACACTTGGAGTATAGTGTTCAATTCTGGTCGCCACACTACCAGAAGGATGTGGAGGCTTTAGAGAGGGTGCAGAAGAGATTTACCAGAATGTTGCCTGGTATGGAGGGCATAAGCTATGAGGAGCGATTGAATAAACTCGGTTTGTTCTCACTGGAACGAAGGAGGTTGAGGGGCGACCTGATAGAGGTATACAAAATTATGAGGGGCATAGACAGAGTGGATAGTCAGAGGCTTTTCCCCAGGGTAGAGGGGTCAATTACTAGGGGGCATAGGTTTAAGGTGAGAGGGGCAAGGTTTAGAGTAGATGTACGAGGCAAGTTTTTTACGCAGAGGGTAGTGGGTGCCTGGAACTCACTACCGGAGGAGGTAGTGGAAGCAGGGACGATAGGGACATTTAAGGGGCATCTTGACAAATATATGAATAGGATGGGAATAGAAGGATACGGACCCAGGAAGTGTAGAAGATTGTAGTTTAGTCGGGCAGTATGGTCGGCACGGGCTTGGAGGGCCGAAGGGCCTGTTCCTGTGCTGTACATTTCTTTGTTCTTTGTTCTTTGACTGCTGCCTTCAGTAACTTGGATGATTTACTGCCTATGGTCACCCAGTAGCTGGACATTGAATGATTTTGGATCTGGTATAGGTCAGAGTTGACATCCGACAAGTGATGTGCGTGTAATCAGGGGTACCCTGCACCATGGGGAAACCTAAAATCCGAACAAAACCACATGTTCCCTATTACACCTCGGATACGAGTCAAGCTTCATGGACAAAACACTCAAACTCTCAAATTATCGTAAAACAATCTCCTTTATTGTACCTTACTGCGTTACCACAAAAGTATCAAACCTCCACTATAAAGGATGTCAAAAACTCTATTCCACAAAGTACCAAAACTCATTTCGACAAAAGGTGTCTGTAGAATCCGACGGGAGAGACAACAGGAACCCAAAGGGCCGCCCTCACTGACCTGCACTCAGGTCAGGGGTTTTTATACTGAGTGGTTCCCCCTAATTAAGGCGAAACCCCTCCCCCAATTACCAGGGGGAGTTCATACTCAGCTATGTAAGGGGGAAATCGTATTGAGCACAGTCCTTGGCCCCCAAAGGGGTCGCAACAGTATCAAAGCTCATGGCTTGGAAGTAAATTCCACCCATTAAGAGGGGAGGTGATCAGTCTCCCTCTTGGTGGATTCTGATGTCCTCACTGAGTCTCTGACTCAGGGCTCTGCTTCTTCACGATAGTTGTTCCTGCAGGTTGTCACTACCGACGTTCCTTTGTGTCTCCTGCTTATCCAGATACTGCTGGCACGTGTTCTCAGTCACGTGTTCACAGGACAGGCACTAATCAGCTGTCTTTTGGCATGAATGCTCGGGGGTCGTATTCCTCTCAGGAAGTCGCCTTACTGAGCACTTAGACTCACAGGGGCCTGTGTTCCATCACTGTCCGCCTGCGCACAGCAACAACCATGTCTAGCATGAGGTGACTGCCCAATCAGCACTCGTGTTCACAGCTGTACACCCGCTCCTTTGCTGTAGACCACCGCAGTCTATACTGTTCCACAATTCCTTTGCTATTGCTTTTTAACCATTAGGCTTGTAGCCACCTGGGTTGGCCACTTCCCGACTTAAAATGGAGAACCGCAAAGGCTGAAGGGAAATTCAGCCAACACAAGCAAAGACTAGCAAATACAGAAATCATGTGTATTGAAACCTGTAAGGAACCAGACAGTACTGAAACCAGCAGCCATCTGCATAGTAATGCAGCAGCCATCTGCATAGTAATGAGCGATTCCAAGGCACAATCGCAACAGTTAAGGTGAATAAAGCCAAGCCAGACTCCTCGGCGCCAGCAGGAGCCAAGACAAAGGAAGGCCAACGGACATTTAGGGACCGCCCAACGATCAGGGAACAATTCCAGCATTGGAGAAATCGATCCAAGTGATCGGAACGCAGTCCAGTCACTTGGAACCAGGTACGGGGTCCGCCCCAAAGGGCGGGAAGCCCCTGGGGACTATAAAGTAAAGCCCCCAAGTTCAAATCGTCCTTCTTTGGCAGGGTCGCTCAGCAACTTGAACCGACCTTGACAGTGACCTGCCTCGCTACCTCCAACTAAGTAAGTCTCAAGTCAACGCTCGCTACGAGATAAGCGCTCCTAGCTACCAGTCCATACCAGCTTTTGAATCCTGCAGACTCAGGACCTGAACGAAAGGCCATTTGTTCCCCTGACCTGGTGGGCCAGTCCGAAGCTAAGTATAGGCCTTTTAGTGATAGGAATAGTCTAGAAAGTAGAGTTTATGCATGAGTAGTGATTTATTGAGTATAATAAATGTGCTTTGATTTGAATCTTACTAATTGGTGTGTTGAGTTATTGATCAGTACTTGAACTTGAACCTCGTGGCGGTATCATAAAGATACCTGGCCACTCTAGAGCAAAGTTTAATAAACAGAGCAAACTACAATTTAAGAGCCAACAAAACGTTAGCAACAGGCTTTACTGGTGTCTTCGCAGATACCCGTCAGGTTATAATTCCCCAGTTTGATACACTGATCGTGAGCAAATTGGATCCTAACTATACCGCTTGCTTTCCAAGTCACAATTGAAGTCCAAGCCCCATGTCACAATTTCACAATCTCAATTTAACATCCGTTCTCTCTTTCTCACTAACAGGCATCAAAATCAAAATTATCGCGATCATCATAGCATGCAAAACAATATCTTATCCACAGCTGTACTTTGTACGTTTATGCCTCATTTCCAAATATCAACCCACCAGCTGGTTTCTTTCTTCTTCCCTGACGTCCTAGCTCGATAACACCTACATATGCCCGATGGGGTTTAGTTAATTGTCTTTAGCCCATTGCAGGTTTTCTGGGAGAAATCTGATAATGGCTCCTATCAGGAAATGGTGATATCCACAGGGGCTCCTCCGCTTGCCTCGTCCCCATTCGAAACCAGAGATCTCTCATAGCTTTGCCTCGCTTCAGTGTTTAGACCTTAATCCAATTACTATTACCCACTTGGCTACGCACATTCACACATACACCCTACTCAAGGTCCACACCTCCACCCTATCCCCATAACCCTGTAACCCCACCCAACATTAAGGGCAATTTTGGACACTATGGGCGATTTAGCATGGACAATCCACCTAACCCGCACATCTTTGGACTGTGGGAGGAAACCGCTGCACCCGGAGGAAACCCACGCAGACACGGGGAGGACGTGCAGACTCCGCACAGACAGTGACCCAAGCCGGGAATCGAACCTGGGACCCTGGAGCTGTGAAGCAATTATGCTATCCACAATGCTACCGTGGTGCCCTGTCATGATGGTGGTTCTGGCAGGTTGGTGCTTCTAGTGTTTCCTTGTCTGTCCTGTTTATCCAGATCCTGTTGCCACTGATCATGACTCACAGTCATGAACTCACAGAACAGGCACTAATGAACCACTGTCTTTAGGCATGCATGCTCGGGGAGTCGTGTTTCTGTCAGGAGGTGGTGTTTCTGAGCACCTGAACTCACGGGGGTCTGTGTTCAAATACTGTCCACCCGAGGCATAGCAACAGCCATGTCTTGTATGAGGTGGCTGCGCAATTAGCTCCCATGTACTCTCCATAGCTGAACATCCTGGGCGTCATTCTCTGACCCCCCGCCGGGTCGGAGAATGGCCGTTGGCCGCTGTGAATCCCGCCCCCGCCGAAGTCTCCGGTACCGGAGATTGGGCGGGGGGCGGGAATCAGGCCGCGCCGGTTGGCGGGACCCCCCGCTGGATTCTCCGGCCCGTGTGGGCCGAAGTCCCGCCCAGAAATTGCCTGTCCCGCCGGCGTAAATCAAAGCTGGTATTTACCGGCGGGACCAGGCGGCGTGGGCGGGCTCCGGGGTCCTGGGGGGGGCGCGGGGCGATCTGACCCCGGGGGGTGCCCCCACGGTGGCCTGGCCCGCGATCGGGGCCCACCGCCTCCGCTACGGCCTCCACCATGGCGGAGGCGGAAGAGACTCTCCCCACTGCGCATGTGCGGGAAACTGACAGCAGCCGCTGACGCTCCCGCGCATGCGCCGCATTTCCGCGCCAGCTGGCGGGGCAACAAACGCCATTTCCGCCAGCTGGCGGGGCAGAAATCACCTCCGGCGTCGGCCTAGCCCCTCAATGTTGGGGCTAGGCCGCCAAAGATGCGGAGCATTCCGCACCTTTGGCCGGCGCGATGCCCGTCTGATTGGCGCCGTCTTTGGCGCCAGTCGGCGGACATCGCGCCGTTGGGGGAGAATTTCGCCCCCTGTTCTTTGCTGCAGACCACCACAGTTTATGCTGCTCCCACAATACAGAGTTGACCTCTTTATCTATCAGGCTTTCCTGGTGTCTTCACGGGTACCCATCACTCCAATTTCTTGTCTCTGTCAAGACAGAATAGTTAGCCTTCATTGACTAGGGATTCACAATGACCCTTATGCAACATTGAATGGCAAGCTCCATGGTGGTGATAATGGGCGAGATTCTCCGACCACCCACCGGGTCGGAGAATCGCCGTGGGCCGTCGTGAATTCTGCCCCCGCCACCCGCCGAATTCTCCGAAGGGAGAAAAGTCGGCGGGGCGTCAATCGCGCCACACGCCTCAGAGAATGGCACGGGTGGGCGCGAGGCAATGGATTTCGGGGCTGGCGATATTCTCCCGTCTGGATGGGCCGTAGTCCCGCCGACGTGATCACGGATCACGTCGGCGTCAATCAAAACACCTTTCAATCGGCGTCATCCAGTGCTCAAGGTTGACGCCGACCAGCGTGGAGGTGGGTGACGGCCTGGGGGGTTGGCCGCTGGAGAGGTGATGGCGTGGCCGCAGTCTGTATGTGTGGGGGAGAGGTGTGTGTAGGGTTGTGTGTGTGTGCGGCGGGGGGGGGTTAGAGTGGGGTGGGCTCCGGGGGAGTGCCGGGAGGGGGATGAGTGCCGGGGACGGGAGGATGACTGCCGGGGAGGGGGATGGGGGGGGGGTCCGTGCCGGGGAGGGGAACGGGGACGTGGGTCCGTGCCGGGGAGGTGGCCGGGTGGGGGGGGGGTCCTAGCCGGGGAGGGGGACGGGGAGGTGCGTGCCGGGGAGGGGGACGGGGAGGTGTGTGCCGGGGAGGTGGCCGGGGGGGGGGGTCCGTGCCGGGGAGGGGGACGGGGGTCCGTGTCCATGCCGGGGAGGGGGACGGGGAGGTGCGTGCCGGGGAGGGGGACGGGGGGGGGACGGAGGGATCCGTGCCGGGGAGGGGGACAGGGAGGTGCCTGCCGGGGAGGGGGGATGCGAGGGCAAGTGAGTTGGTCCACCTGGCCAGGTGCCAGCCTCCAACAGTCGGACCCATGCGGTCCATGCCACCTGGGTGGGGGGAGGAGGGGGTATGGGCAATGATGACATGTCGTCGTTCCCCCCCCCCCCCCACCCACAGGCCGTCATGTTTTCCGGTCAGCCAGCGATGTTGGCCGCCGTGGCGACAGCCGCTAATGTCCAGGTTGCCCTGGATGAGGAGGAGGACGAGCGTGCCAGAGAGGCGGCGCAGGCGGCAGCCGACCAGGCTGGAGGGACACCCGCCCGACAGGACGAGGAGGGGGAGGAGGACGTCGCGGTCCCACGACAACGGAGGCACCCGAGGACACCCCGTGTGTACCGGCCCCGGCAGTCATACCAGGACCTCACGGACCGGGAATGCAGGAGGAGACTCCGGATGAGCCGGGAAACCGTGGCACACATCTGCCACCTGCTGGCACACCTGGCACCGCGTGGCACTGGCGGGGCCACCCTCTCCCCATGTCCGTCAAGGTTACGGTGGCCGTGAACTTTTATGCAACGGGGTCATTCCAGGCACCGAGTGGGGACCTGTCCGGCATATCGCAGACATCGGTGCACCGGTGCATCTGGGCAGTGACAGACGCCCTATATGCCATTGCGCACCGCTACAGCTGCTTCCTGTGGACCGGGCCAGCCAAGATGCCCGGGCCGTGGGCTTCTCTGCCGTGGCCGGGTTCCCCATTGTCCAGGGCGCGATTGACGGGATGCACGTCGCTGTGCGGCCACCTGCAGATAACAGGGCCGTGTTCACAAATAGGAAGGGGACCTATTCGCTGAACATACAGGTGGTCTGCGACCACCGCATGATGATCCTGCACGTCTGCGCCCGTTACCCGGGCAGTGTACATGACTCATACGTGTTGTCGCAGTCATACATCCCCGGCATGTACGAGGGACGCCATCCCCGGCTGAGGGGCTGGTTGCTGGGCGACAGGAGCTAGCCATTGCGATCGTGGCTGATGACGCCTATACGGAGGCCACGCAATGAGGCAGAGAACCGCTACAATGCTGCCCATGTAGCGACAAGGGGAGTGATAGAGAGGTGCTTTGGCGTGCTGAAGATGCGTTTCAGGTGCCTGGACCTCTCTGGGGGCGCCCTCCAGTATCGGTCAGATAGGGTCGGCCGCATCATTGTAGTGTGCTGCGTCCTGCACAATATAGCCCAGCAGAGGGGCGATGTGCCGCAAACAGAGGAGGGCGGAGTGGAGGAGCAGCAGGCAGAGGCGCAGTGCTCCCCAGATGTGGGGGATGGGGGCAATGGTCAGGGCAGACGGGCTAGACATGGGCGGGTGGCTGTCCACCGTTACCGGCTGGCCCAGCGGGCACGGGACAGGCTGATAGACGCCCGCTTCACTGACTAGATGGGCGTGGGAATCGGGTAGTATGGCCACAGACTGCACACCATGGCAACAGCCGACCACCCACACCCCCCACCCATCCACCCACCCAGCACCCTCACCCCCCCTCCCCAACCCCCCCCACCCCACCCGCATGCACACCACCCCCCCATTGCCGATCCACCTGCGGCACAACGGCCGGGCTCACACAGTTGCTGGTGGACGCGTGTCTATTGCAGGCCATGGAGGATGATGACAACCCGCTCTGCGATGAGCTCCTGGCTCCACATTGTTGGACGATGTCTGACCCATGGCCACAGTACCACCATCCACCTGGACCATCCCTGCATGCGGCTGTGACACTGCAGCGCACAGTCCCGTCCTCTGCCCGGGGGATGTTGATGGCGGCCCAGGGGGAAGGGGGCAGACTCACCTGGGGCTGAGGTAAGACCACCCCTCACACACACACTTGCGCTCAACGTACATGACACCCCCCGCACGCTTTGGACAGAGCACAAAGGCAGCTTCTGTAGGTGTAACATTGACTTTAATAACGAAAGGAGTTCATGCACGTGCCCTAGCGCCTAAAACTCATCTGTGCCCTGCACCCGTGCCAACTTACTCAGTGTCTAATTGTTTGGCCTTACGGGCCCTTTGACTACGTCTACGTGGTTCCCCAGACGGTACAGCAGAACTGGAGGTGGACTCCTGTGATTCCTGCCCTCTGACACGGGATCCCTTTGGCGGCCGTTTCCTGGGGCGTCCTGGCCTAGATGGGCCAGGCTGCGGCCCGGGCGACTGGGATGGCGAGCTGCCAGCCTGTCCTGCCCGTTGCCCACCCGATGCACCTGGGACGGAAGGGGGGGAGCCCGAGGTGTTGAGGTGTTCCGGGACCTCCCCTACAATGGGACCCGGAATGAGCCCCAGCACCTCCTCCTCCTTCGGGGTGCCCGATGGCACCCAGGCCTCTACATGGGTGGGGGATGCGAACAGACTGGCTAACCGACGCCCCCTCGACATCTGGCACCAGTCCTGGAGGCCTGTGCTGTTATCGACAGGGATCTGCAGGTTTGCAGCCATGGAGCTCAGGGGGTTGGCAAACCCTGTCTGTGACTGTGCGACGCCGGCTCGCACATGGGCAATGGCGCCGATGCCCTCAGCAATGGCCTGCTGAGACTGGGCCATGGCCTGCTGAGACTGGGCCATGGTCTGCAGGGACTGGGCCATGGCCTGCTGAGACTGGGCCATGGCCTTCAGAGACTGTGCCACTGAGTTGAGCCCCTCTGCCATCTGCCGCTGGCGCTGGCTCATGGCCTCCTGTGAGAGGGCAGCCATGTCCTGGGCCACAAACGCCGCCTGCACGGAAAGCCCCAGGCTCGCAAACTGCTCCCCATGTCTGACACCGTCGCACCCATTGCCTTCACCGCGGACGCCACCCGTGCGGTGTCGGCCTGGGTGGCACGCATGACCGGCACCACTGCCAGCTCCTGGACGCGGGTGGACTCCTATCCCTGCAACTGCAGCCGCCGCAAGCTGGCCGTCGCCCTCTTCACTCGTCTCCGGTTCGGTGGTTGCATCGGACCTATGTATGGGTGTGGTAACTCCAGGAACCCGCGATCCATCTGGGCGGCAGATGTTCGCTTGGGCTGGGCTGCCCTCCGACCGCCCGGCCCCTCTGCTGCTCTTAACTCCACCTGCTGTACCGGGACGGCTGTGTTGTGCGCACCAGTGAGTGTACCAGACGCCTCATCACTAAAGTGCCCAACCGTGGTGAGTGTTTCTGCGATGGTGGAGGGTGTTGGTGACAGCAGTGGCGTTGTGTCCTGCTCTTCATCCCACTCTGAGTCCATGGCACTTTGGGGTGGGGTTTCGTCTCCACCCATCCACTCTGAGTCACTGTCCGGTATTTCAGTTTCCTGGGTAGGGGTGTCCAGGGTAGTGGTGTCCTGGGTAGGGGTGTCCTGGGTTGTGGTTTCGTGGCTCGGCTGTGACGGGGGCCTGTGGCTGCCCCTCTCGTCGCTGGGTGGCACACGACTGCGTCGCCGCACCCGCACGAGACGGGGGCGCCGTCTCCCTGTTGCTCCAGGTCTCTCCGTCTCCCGTGGTCTCCGAGGGGCATCGTGCAGGCGTCGCATACCAGAGGGTCCGGGTCTCTCCGTCTCCCGTGGTCTCCGAGGGGCATCATGCGGGCGGTCTGCATCTACGGGGATGGGTGCCTCGACGTTTGCTCCTGCGATACACAATGAGGCATGCATGGTTAGACACGCAGGCAGTGATCAGGTGATATGAGGGTTGTGGGATATGGGGGAGGGGGGATATGGGAATATGGGGACGGGCTGTCGGTGGCTCACTTGCTGGTGGGCCCCCGACCTCTGCATCAGCAACCTCCCGGTCTTCAGGTCTGCCAGCCAGTTCCAGGGCCCTTTCCTCATGTTCGGTCAGTGGCCTCTCATCAGCGGGGCCTCCTCCAGTCCTCACATGCTCCCTATTGTTGTGTGCGCGTTTCTCCTGTGAGGGGTGGTGGCAGGGGTAAAAGGCAACAGTGTTAGACAGGTATATGAATGCACGCCATCGGTTGTGCGTGTATTGCAGAGGTTAAGGTTAGGGCTGGATTCACTTGGGGATATGGGGGAGGGGGGATATGGGGGAGGGGGATATGGGGAGGGGGATAGGGGGGATATGGGGGAGGGGGGATGTGGGGGAGGGGGATATGGGGGAGGGGGGATATGGGGGAGGGGGATATGGGGGATATGGGGGAGGGGGATATGGGGAGGGGGGATATGGAGGAGGGGGGATATGGGGGAGGGGGGATATGGGAGGGGTGATATGGGGATATGGGGAGGGGGGATTTGGGGGATATGGGGGAGGGGGGATATAGGGGATATGGGGAGGGGGATATGGGGAGGGGGCATATGGGGGATATGGGGGATATGGGGGAGGGGGGATATGGGGAGGGGGATATGGGGAGGGGGGATATGGGGGTGGGGGAATATGGGGGATATGGGGAGGGGGATATGGGGGAGGGGGGATATGGGGGATGGGGGATATGGGGGAGGGGGATATGGGGGATATGGGGAGGGGGGATATGGGGAGGGGGGATATGGTGGATGGGAGATATGGATATCGGGCGGGGGGGGGGAGGCTCACCCTGCCTGCTCTGACGAGGTCGTTCACCTTCTTGTGGCACTTTGTGCCTGTCCGTGGTGTCAGGGCCACAGCTCTGACGGCCTCTGCCACCTCCCTCCACAGACGTCGGCTGTGGTGTGGGGCAACTCTGCGGCCGTGCCCGGGATACAGGGCCTCCCTCCTCTGCTCCACTGCGTCCAGGAGCGCCTCAATGTTGCGGGACTGGAACCTCGGGGCTGAGCGGCACGCGGCCATCCAGTCGGGTCTTCTGGTTGGGTGGGAGGAGCAGCGCATCTTATGAGCTGTCATGCCGCACGGCGTGAACCACGTGAGCCAGCGCGGATAGCGCCACGTCGCTGTTAGCCCATTCTGGGCCGGAGACTTTGCGGCATTTGGGGCAGCGCGATGCAGGTGGGATTTGTGCCGTTTTGGGCGCCGGTTGGCGGACATCGCGCCGATATCGGAGAATCCCGCCCAATATCTCCAGCTTCAGCCTGAAAAAAACTCTGCTTAAATTTCACCGCCATATTTACCATCACAGCCATTGTCAATTCAGTCCTTGCCACATTCTGAGATCAGAGAAATGGCTGCAGTAGCGGCCAGACTTCAGCGAGATGAGATTTGCTGAAATATAGACAACTGAAATATTCTTTCTCTCCGAGGATCCAGAAGGAGAACTATTTACTGAACATCCTGGGTGGATGTGATCGCCTGCTGACAGCCCTGCTCCACTTCATTTTGCTTCTTCCTCTTCCAGCAGCTTGCCCAGCTCTGTATGGCCTCTGTTCATTCTGTAAGTCACGCTGTGTAGCGAGGGGAATGCCAATTGGTGCACTCACACCTGGGACCTGCCGGCTTGTGCAGAAGCCTTAAAGGCAGCGTAAAGCAATTCAGTACCTATCACACCGCATCCTGTAGATGTTTGCAACTTTGTAGAGCTGCAAGAGCAAGCAGAGGAAATCAACCAGTAAGTAGTTCTTGACCCCTTTAAACAGCATTCTTGAGGGGACTTCCTGCCACTAAACGTGTATTGTGCAAGGTTATAGGAGGGTGTTCGATGGAGTGATGATTTCCAAAAATGGCATCAAATCAGCATTGCAGACTGATTGATCTACATGTCTGACTGCCTTCCATCACACACAACCTGGACATTGAAGGAGTGAAATCTCTGTTCTGCCCACTTCTGACAGGCAATCCCCACCCGAAACTAACACCCTCATCAATATTGTGTCCAATACATTGTAGATGCCATTTTGGATTTCCCAAACAAAGGCCACTAATGAGCCCAATTTCTTGCCCATTTTGGTCCACAACTTAAGAGGCGCAGAGGACCATCATAGTTTAGCCCTCAAGTACCTGTATTCCATAGTATCCTACTATACATTGAACTTCAGCTGGCGTTTCTCTCTCAGTTAACAGGTAAGTTTGAGAACCTTGCATCACAATGAAAGGTTACATTTATTTCTCCACAGTTCTGCCTGGCCCAGCATGCCGTTGTTTCTAGTTCAAGTCTCCAGCACCCGCAGTATTTTTTTTTAAAGTCATGTTTTTTGATCTCTGCCACCCGCCTAGGAGATGATTGTTGGGGGTCTCTGGGATTCTGCCCAGCTGTTTAGCAATGCTGTAAATGCAGGGTTTGTACAAGTCAGCAGAAAACCTACGTTGTTAAAGAGAATTCTGCCAGCTGATGCATTTTTATGTATCTTCCCTCCAAAGAATGACAGTTTTTCAGCTTTGTTAGGTACAACAGTCAGGAACATATAGGGTTAATGCGGAACTGAGTACAGTACCACCCATGCAGTGATGTAAGAGATGGAATCACCCGTATCCAGGATCAGTCTATTTTGGGGCAGAAGCATGTGTACCAACAAGCATTAGCTTGTCCCCTTTATTGGGGATGGGATTTTCCGGTCACCCCCCACCCCGAGGTCAACGGACCTTTAAATGGTCCATCAAATTTTCTGTCCTACCTGCGATGATTCTCATGGCAGGTGGGACCGGAAAATGTACCCCCGTCAATTTGTAAATAGTTCTAAGGGTCAATAAAGACTTACCTATGTATGACCCCAAAGACTTCTTCAGACCTACCAAACTGTAACCAACATCTTACAACATGGTGACAGCTTGTAGAAAAACCCAAGACTCGGAGAAAGCGCAGAGAAAAATTGAAGTGCTGGAAGACTGAGAAAAAATTCAGCAAGGCAGTCTAACCTGAAAAGAAGCTCCAGAAACAGGCACAGAGAAAGGTCTGGAAGCCTAAGGCAGGGATTTTAAAATTCCTTACTGCAGCAGAAGACTCCATTGCATCTCCTTTGGAATTCAATTCTCAGAGCCCAGAGTCCGCTGTGGTGAGCTAAAACTTTTAAATTTCAGAATACAGCAAGCCCTGAGAAACTTTTAAGTGGTTCACTGGTCAGGGATTGCCGCTTAAAAGCTCTGCCGATAAAACCAGATCCCTAGTTGGCACTGGGACACATGACATCAAACTCGCTGTGAAATTTTAAAAATAGTTCATTAAATAAGCTGGGGAATTGCAACCTCCAAACGCAAATGAGAGCAAGCAAAAGCCAGAAATTTCACAAATTTGCAACTTTAAAGTAAAATACTGAGCAAGAGAACTTTGCAGGCCATTGACCCGGCAGACATTGGTTAATTTTTTTTCAAGGTTAAGTGCGACCACCGTTATAGCAGAGTTTGCCAAAACCAAGCAGCACAGGAAATCCCTCTGTCTTCAAGTGAATGGTGATGCTATCTTAAAATTCAGAAAGTTCTTATATCCAAATTTGTATCCATGGATCAGAATTCCACTCATCCAGCACAATTTGGATTTATCCAAGCGCCAAATCTAGTGGAAAATTTGGCATCTGTGAGATGAGAATTTCTAAACTACCTGAGTACATTATCTCTAAGCACAAAGTCCGAAAAGCTCCAGATGAACATGCTCGTTTGGTGAACTTACAGATGAAGTAATCAAGGCATTATTGAGTCCTCAGCCAGCTTTAATGAATTATTAAAAGCCTTTGGTGAATATTTGAATATCCAAGTTGTGGTGTGGACGGAGCTTAATCAGAGGCATTGGAAACCCCAGTAAAGACATTAAAGGGCAAAAGACACTGCCCAAGCAAACCACACGAGGGTGCCAGAGGGGCAAACAACTGTTTGGAAGTACCAAAAAATATCCTTTTGGAAGCCCTGACATACTACACACAGGTGGCAGTGTGGAGTGAGCAGCTGGCTGTGAATGAAGAAAAGCTACCCGGTGAAGTCCAAAATACACAAACCCTGCAAAAGGAAAATTAAAGAAAATGCCCGCATCAAAGCTGAATTGGAAGATTTGAAACTAAAAATTGAAGCTGAGTATATACTTTTGAAAGCATATAATAAACTAATGCCTTTGATGAACCAAACTTTTTGTGATCTGACCAAACATGTTTTTGAAGCATCACAAAGGTACCAGGAGGAAATAACAACTCTCAATCCTAAATGAATGAAATGAAATGAAAATCGCTTATTGTCACAAGTAGACTTCAAATGAAGTTACTGTGAAAAGCCCCTAGTCACATTCTGGCGCCTGTTCGAAGAGGCTGGTATGGGAATTGCCTGCCATGGTCTGCTTTAAAAGCCAGCTATTTAGCCCTGTGCTAAACCTGCCCCAATGTTGGCTATTCAAAGCGAAAGTTGGGAAAACGTAACCAGAAATACAGCAGACAGAAAAATACTCAAAGAGGTTGCTGCCCTTAAAGACTCTTTGATGAACCAATGCTCAATATTGAGTATTTCAATTCAAACCATAGACAGGAGCACCAAAGCCCAAGGTGCTGAAATAAAATACACCCCAAATAAATTCCACATCAGCTTTGCCTAACAAAACTTCCAATGACACATAAAAATGAACTATTCACCCTTGTGCATTCTCTTAGTGTGACAACTGTATGACTTTAGGGATATTGAATTCTAAGTATTGGGAAATGTAAGGGGTAATAGTCTGCAGTGGTCATGTTTTTAAAAAATAATTTTGTTTTGCTGGGCCTGGGTGCATTTAGCAGCCCGAAGATGAAATTGACAAAGGAATGTGTTTTTCAGTCTGGCGTAATGGATTGTGGTTTGACTGAGAAAGTCCCTGGAGAGTTAATGTGCTTTGCAGCTTGCAGAGATAATTTGTTTTTTAGCTTGGGGAGATGAGGTCATTGATGGGTGGGGCCAAGGAATGCAGAGAGACATTTTGAAAAGCTTTAGAGGGGCAGTTTTTGTGGAGAAATTCTTGGAGAGAGGAACTGAATTCTGATCTGCCTGACGCTGAGTCCACAATTCTCCCACAGTAAAATAATAACAATAACCTTTATTGTCACAAGTAGGCATATATTGACACTGCAATTAAGTTACTGTGAAAAGCCCCTAGTCGCCAAATTCCGTCACCTGTTTGGGTACACAGAGGGAGAATTCAGAATGTCCAAATTACCGAACAGCACATCTTTCGGGACTTGAGGGAGGAAACTGGAGCACCCGGAGGAAACCCACAAAGACACGGGGAGAACGTGCAGACTCCGCATAGTGACCCAAGCCGGTGAATCGAACCTGGGACCCTGGAGCTATGAAGCAACAGTGCTAACCACTGTGCCACTGTGCCGCCCCATAGATGGAGAGCTGCATGTTTATTTTCTTGGTGTTTAATGGGAAATTGAGTAGTAGTGTTTACGGGGTCATTGTAAGCTGTCCTTTTTGGGTGTGAAGTTAAAAAGTTTAATATTGTAGTATTAATAAAGTTTTGTTTTAAAAATAGCCACGCCCTATTTATTCATGCAATCACTCATGTAGCGAATCATTCTTTCCACACAGCCTTACAAATAAACTAAAATATTGGGGTTTCAGGCCAGTATCCTAGCCACTGGTGGGGTCTGGTCTGGAATTGTAATATTAGTCAGTCTTGAGTGTATCTTTGCCTCTGTTGGTGCTCCTACACAGTACTGTAGCCCAGTAGCTGCAGTATGGCCAGTGGAAGTTTGCTGACGTCCAGGAGGGAGACTGCAGGATGGGCCAAACAACTTTGCGTCTTGATGACGCAGCCTTGGACTGCAAGGCAGCTCCGAGGGGGCTGGCAGGGTGTCAGTGATGGGAGGATGAAGGCTATCACTCTGAGAGAGGGCAGCGGGCGACTGCCATTCTCCAGGGTGGCTGGTCAGCAATTGCAATAATCTGCTGGGGGACAGATTGCCTGCCCCTTTGGACACTGGTACCCGCAGCCACGATGGCAACAGTCTGAACCGGCATGGCACCAAACTGGAGGTCTCTTGTTCTCAGCCTAAACTCCCTCTGCAGCACTGACATGTTGAGCGGGCTCCCACCTGTGCTGCAATGGAAACTGAGACAGCGCCATCAGACACTGCATCACAGAAGTGTGGGCATGGAGTGGGCCTCCATTTTCAGGCTGGAAAGGGTGAACAACAAACTCTGTGCATAAGCCTCTGCCAGTTTCGAATCAGACTCCTCCGTGCTCATAAGCACTGATAACTGGCTCTGAGGAAGAGCTGCCAACACAGCTTCTCTGTGGGCATGGGTCCATTAGATTTCTCCTGTGCGCCAACATCCATAACGTGATGGTAACAGAAATCACCTTTCTGCAAATAGCATGGTATCATCACTGAACTCCTCACTATCAAAAGCCTGGGGGCTGCTATTAACCACAATCGTATTTGGTCCAGCCATATAAATACTATGGTTATAAGAGCTGGTCAAGAAGCTCTTGCTGATGTGAAGGGTAAGAGGAAAATGAAAATGAATAAAAATTCAGATGGGGGATCGAAAACTGAAATTTACCAGAAAAAGGGATGAGAAAACAAGTTTATGCAACTGGCTGCCCTGCTGGGGTGCGCGGGAGTCCACCAGCTCTGGTTTACCATCAGTCTTTCTTTAACTCATGCTCGCGCCTCTGCTGGAGTGTAAAGATGCACTTTCACAGACTCCATTAGCGAACACAAAAGGCATTTATAAATCAGAATTGTACAGCAGCCCCATGGCTGGACCTCACTCCCAAAATGTCTCTTTGCTTTCTCACTCTGGGGTGATTCCACACTCTGAGTCCCAATTGGTCGCAGAGGCCATGTGACCCTTACTCTGCTGTGTTACCCTGAAAGGGTCAATCACCACATGAAGCCACTGACCTCCAGAGCTTGCTGTTTTACTTGGGTAAGAGTGATGATGTTTTGTTCCCCCACCCTTGCTCCTATCAACATCCTGGGGTGGGGCGGGGGGGGGGGGGGGTTACCATTGACCAGAAACAGAATTGGATCAACCATGTAGATACTGTGGTTACAAGAGCAGGTCAGAGACTAGGAATCCTGTGATGAATAACTCACCTCCTGCCTGCCCAAAGCCTGTCCACCATTTACAAGGCACAAGTCAGGAGTGTGATGGAATACTCCATCTTGGAATACTTGCCTGGATGAGTGCACCATCCCGACTTGGAAATATATCACCGTTCCTTCACTGTGACTGGGTCAAGATCCTGGAATCCCTCCCTAAAACACCATGGGTGTACCGACACAACATGGACGACAATGGTTCAAGAAGGCAGCTCACCACCACCTTCTAAGGGCTATTAGAGAAGGGCATCAAATGCTGCCTAGCCAGTGAAGCCCATATCTCATACAAATAAATTGAAAAAGGCATCTAACATGTCTGACGGGTTGTGGTCCCCATCTCTTGAATGAATAGCCACTCACAGTGTGCACCCACCGGCACCAAAAACATCTTGCCCCTAAGCGGGCCAGCATAGTCAGCGTGGACCCTGGTCCACAAGCAACCTGGCCATTCCCAAGGATGAAGGGTGGCAGAAGACAGCAAAGATTGCTGCATTTGGCAAAGGTGTTACTCTTGTACTCGTTCTTCAATGGCTTGGTGCCTGGCCACCAGGTGTTGCTGCAAGGCAGCAACTTTATATTTGCTTGCCCTGGGTGGGTGCTATGTAGCTCTTGAAGGAGGGGCCCCGAGAGGGGACGACCACCCGTGATCCCCACAGGATCACGCCATCTTCACATGTCAACTTGTCCTGACGAGTGAAGTTGACCTCAGCTGTTCAGACTTCTCGAACCGCCAGCCAGTCTGTATCATTCGTTTGACCTTTGCAAGGATCGGGTCTCTCTGGGTCCAGATGTGCCCACCAGACACTGGCAGAGTTTTTCTCAAGTTTAAAGCCAGAATGATCTTAAAGCCAGTGACTTAATACATCCGCAATAGCAATTCGCATCCCAGGCCGGTGATGAAAAGCATAGTTATAGGCTGCCAAAGGCAAGGCCCAATGCAGCACCCTCGCCCTAGTAATGGCTTGTGGTCAGTCACAGTGTCGAACTGTCGGCCGTACGCATACTGGTGGAATTTCCTTATACCATCTATAACAGCCAAGCTCCCCTTCTCAATCTGGGCATAGTTTTGTTCTGCTTCTGAAAGGGTCCTTGAGGCAGAGGCGAAAGGGCACCCTGAACCTTCTCCCACTTTGTGGGATAAAACAGTACCATAAGGGGACGCATCACATGTCAGCACGATTGGTTTCCCTGGGTCAAAGTGCACCAAGAGGTTTGAACACTGTAATGCTTGCTTCACAACTCGGAAAGCTTCCTCCTGAGGCCCCTCCATGACCACCATTGACTCTTCCTTAATAGCTGGTGTGATGGTGCCAATGTTGTGGCTGAATTTGAGGTGAATCTCCTGTTGTAATTGACCATGCTGAGGAAGGATTTAAGCTGACTGATATTCTGGGGTTCAGGAATTTCATATGGCAATGAACTTTTCTTCCAGGATCAATGCGAAATCTTAGGTACATCACTTCTAAGACCAGAAAAATTACTTTTTTGCTTTTTAGGCAGACTCCTGCATCATAAAACCTCTTTAATACCCCCTCTAGGCTGACCATGTGTTCTTCTGGTGTAGTGTCGGTGACGAGCACATCATCAAGATAAACCTTCACCTTGAGAATTCCCTGGAGGAGATTTCCCATCGTGCGCTGGAAGGTAGCGCAGGCTGAAGCGTTGTTAAATGGCAGTCTGGCATATTGGAAGAGGCCTTTAGGTGGCACGGTAGCACAGTGGTTAGCACAGTTGCATCACAGTGCCGGAGCCCAAGGTTCGATTCCCGCTTGGGTCGCTGCCTGTGCGGAGTGTGCACGCTCTCCCCGTGTCTGCGTGGGTTTCCTCCGGGTGCTCCGGTTTCCTCCCACAAGTCCCGAAAGACGTGCTTGTTAGGTAATTTGGACATTCTGAATTCTCCCTCTGTGTACCCGAACAGGCGCCGGAGTGTGGCAACTAGGGGATTTTCACAGTAACTTCATTGCAGTGTTAATGTAAGCGTACTTGTGACGATAATCAAGATTATTATTATTATTGATTGTAGCAAACCTATCTAACTCTAGTTGCAGGTAGCCATGACTGTGTTCCAATTTTGAATAGGTAAGGACCCCCACCAGCTTGGTGTAGAGGTCCTCGATTCGGGGAATCGGGTACCGATCGAGCTAGGCAGCCTGAGTTATGGTCAGTTTATAGTCCCCACAAATCCTTATTGATCAGATTTAAGCACAGGGACTAATGGCACCGCTCACTCTGAGAATGGAACCAGCTTGATTATGCCCAGCTCTTCCAATCTCTTTAGTTCTGCTTCAACCTTCTGATGCGGCTGGTTCTGGCCTGGCTCTGAAGAACTTGGGCATTGAATCCGGATTGACACATTTATGCCAGTAACTTGATCCAGTTCCTTGTGGAAAATACCTTCATACTTCCTTAAGGCATCTTGGAGAACACCCGTTGGATATGTTGAAGATTTCCAGACAGCTGAGCCTAATCTTCTGAAATTAGTCTTTTCCCAATATACTGGGCCCATGTCCTTCCATGACAATTAAAAGCAGCTTGGCCTCCTGCCCCCTGTAGGACATTGGGCTATTGGCTGTCCCGAGCATCTTCAAAATTTCCGTGGTGCATGTTGAAAGCTTGGCTGTAGCACTCTTCAAACTAAAAGACTGCATCACTGCATGAAGATATTGGAAAGTCTACTCACCCATTAGGGTCACTGGTGTCGACTTCTATTTTATGGGGTTTCCATTTAGCCTTAAGACAGTTTCAATCAGACCCATCTTACTCAGTTGGACTGCATTCAAACGATCCATTGCACGCTCTTCCCCAGAGCTCGTCCCCAATATGTTTTGTGGTGCTGTGGACTGCGGCGATTGTTTTTTTTGCATTGGCATGCTTTGCCTCGCATGGCAATGTGCCTGGATATGCCCCCTTCGGTTGCATCAGAAACACGCAAACTCCCGAACATGACAAGTCTCCGGGGAATGATCTCTCCCACAACGATAGCAATCCACTTCTGATTTTGTTTGATTCGTAGACTCCTTCCCACTCCTTGGGTTCCAGTCCTGTCCCAAGTACCGTGTCTGACTCTGCGCTGTGCCGGTTCAACCTGCCGTGGACCTCACAGCCATACCCCCCCCCCCCCCACACTCGCTCAACCTTCCCTTCAGCCACACTGCTCAGTGGCATCTTTTTCAGTGTTTTCATCACCTGAGCTTTCTCAATCACCTTTTCCAACATAATCATGGTCTCCATCAGAAGCTTCTTCTGGACATTAAGATTATGGATCCCACAAACCAGCCGATCATGCAACATGTCACCAAGTGCAGTCCCAAATCAGTGCACAGCAAGCTGGCGAAGACTGGCTATGAAGGCTAAGACAGACTCTTCATGGTTCCTCACTGGTCCTCCAACTTATAATGTTGGCGGATAATCGAGGGTCGTAGGTTGAAACCAATTTTACGATCTGGTCAAAGGTCTTCAAGTCGGGAGTCTCTGGGGGCGTGAGGTTCTGAATCAAATTAAGCGTTTAGAGCCCACAATCTGTCAGAAATATCACCTTCTGCTTGTCCTCGCTCGTGAACTCGCTCACGGTAAAGAATACAGAGCCGTTTCATGCACTGACTCCAACTCTCAACCCCTTGGCCAAATGAGTCTAGTTTCTCAATGATAGGCATTTCCTCTCACGATTGAAATAATTCCAACTCTTGCTGGAGTTTCTCTACTTTACCAACTGTACCTTCCTTTTCCTCCTCAACCCACGATGACTGTCGGTTGCGATCGAAAACTTTTACCTCATCGCCAACATACATTGGAGGCTTCCGGTAGTTAACAAAGGGGTTTATTGATGAAAGGAAAAGGCAGTTAAGTAACAGGCACTATACAATAGGTCTCAACATTTTGCCTCCTTGGTTCACACATCCCTGGCTTCTGCTCCCAGGGCCCCACGCAAACTTCCTATTCACCAGGTTTTGTGCACTCCTGCGCGATTGGCCCTGAACCTGTCACGTGGTTGTGGAACCTGCCCCTTTAACCTTTGCTCCCACAACAGCAACAATTGGCATTTGCTGGGATTGAACACAATGCAGTAACCATTTTAATGACCTGACAAGGGTAACAAGAGTGAGTACAGCTTTTCATTTTTCCATCTCTCTCTCATTAACACTATCAATAATCCTTTCCCACACAGGTTAAAGTTGAGCATTTTATTACAGTGCACTGATGGTTTCACACTGGTATGTGCAAACATGCTTCAATATTGGTCCTATACATACCGACATCTTTCAATGATGCATTGAGCTAAAGTTGAATTTAGGGGATAGATCGGTTGGAGACTTGGGCAGAGAAATGGCAAATGGAGTTTAATCCAGACAAATGTGAGGTAATGCATTTTGGTAGGTTTAACATAGAGAGGAAATATACCTTAAATGGCAAAACACTTCGGTATGTAGACAGTCTGGGCGTGCAGATCCACAGATTTTTGAAAGTGGTAACACAAGTGGACAAGATAGTCAAGAAAGCGTACGGAATGCTTGCCTTCATTGGATGGAGCAACGAGTATAAAAACTGGCAAGTCATGCTACAGTTGTATAGAACCTTGGTAAGGCCGCACTTGGAATATTGCGCACAATTCCGGTCGCCACACTACCAGAAGGATGTGGAGGCTTTGGAGAGGGTGCAGGGGAGGTTTACCAGGATGTTGCCTGGTCTGGAGGGTTGTAGATATGTGGAGAAGCTGAATAGACTCGGACTATTTTCATTAGAACGACAGAGGTTGAGGGGTGACCTGATAGAGGTCTACAAGATTATGAGGGGTATGGATAGAGTGGATGGGCAGGCACCCTTTCCCAGGGTGGACGGGTCAGTCACCAGGGGGCACAGGTTTAAGGTCCGTAAGGGGAAAGTTTAGAGGAGCTGAGTGAGGCAGATTTTTTACACAGAAGGTGGTGAGTGCCTGGAACGCGTTGCCAGGGGAGGTTGTGGAAGCACATACATTAACTACGTTCCAAAGGCATCTTGACAAATACATGTATAGGATGGGTATAGAGGGATGCGGCACAAGGAAGTGCTGAGGGTTTTGGCCAAGGTTAGTATTATGACCGGTGCAGCCTTGGAGGGCCGAAGGGCCTATTCCTGTGCTGTACTGTTCTTTGTTCTTTGGTACAGGCCTGACTTAAAACCCAATGCTGTAATGTTGATAAGCTACAAGCCTGCTTCAGCAGCTTGATGTTGTAGCCATTGGTGCGGTACAGATACTTTGCAGCATTATTGTGCCTGAACAAAATTCATATTATGCTCATCATATCATGTAACAGCTCTCGGAGATTAGGGCTGCTACCCGTGCATTCATGAAGATATTCCTAATCGAAAGTGACAGTAAGTCACTCTCGGCATCTTCCCAGCAGGTGACGAAAGTGCCTCATTAGATTTGGAGCAAATAATCACATTTACGACGACTGAGCTACAGTAATCTTAGAACAAGCAGTCAAAATACAAATACTGAAACAAACAATAAAGATGCTGGTGTCCAAGGGTGTGGGGAAATCAGTAAAATGTTTGTTTTCAAAATATAACTAAAGCTGGGAATTTGCCTTTGGAATTCCTGCACTGTTAGTGGATTAAGGAGAATTTGATATTATTAGGATCGACTCCCATTTCCCACTAGGTATCTCTATGGAGAAAGGGGTCAGTGAATGCTAATAATAATCTTTATTGTCACAAGTAGGCTTACATTAACACTGTAATGAAGTTACTGTGAAAATCCCCTAGTCGCCACACTCCGGCGCCTGTTCGGGTTCACTGAGGGAGAATTCAGAACGTCCAATTCATCTAACAGAGCACGTATCCAGGACTTTGTGGAAGGAAACCGGAGCACCCGGAGGAATCCCTCGCAGACACGGGGAGAACATGTAGACCCTGCACAGACAGTGACCCAAGGCGGGAATCGAATCCGGGTGCCTGCCGCTGTGAAGCAACAGTGCTAACCACCGTGCTACTGTGCCCGCGACAGAGCAGTTGGCTGCACAGCTGGTTTGTGATGGCCGATTGAGGCCAACAGCTCAGGTTGGTATTCCTGTGCCAGCTGAGGCTATTCTTCTCAACCTTGCCTGATGTGACGCTCAGGTTAAATCACCACCGCTCAGCTTTCATCAGCCCATGGTCATCTGGGACTATGGCAACTTTACTTATTACTGATGAGGAACTTTGGGAAATTAATTATTGCTAGAATGATAGGTAATGGTGACTGTAGAATGTAGCAGGAGGAGCTTTTTAAAAAAATAATTATTTCACAGCATGTCAGCGTTGTTGGATAGGCCAGCGTTTATTGCCCATCCCTAATTGCCCTCACAGTGATGAGCCACCTTCTGGAGCCTCGGCGACCCATGTGGTGCAGTTACACCTGTCAGCCATGAAGTGGCAGGAGTTTGACCCAATGATAGTGATATTGCCGGAATCGTTCAGATGAGGCGGCCTTGCTTCCCGCCATACGAAGAGCTGCCCGCCCCTTCCAAGTGCCCAGCAGCCATTTCACGTTCAAATGAACGTTAATTTGCTGCAGACAGAGCTTCTGTTACTCACTTGGGTGGAATTTCCACCTTAGAGAGCTGTTGGCCAATCTCTCCCCCAGTCTGATTTCCCCCCCACCCTGCGGCCAATGGCGACCCACCTTCGCTGCCCTAAAACCTGCTGGGGAGGGGCAGTGGGGGGGGGGGCTGGAATCCTGGTCCTGGACTATGTTGATATCGAATTGTGTCCTGGATTTTGCATCGGCAGGATATTGAGCTCTTAGTTCAAATGTTTAGTCAATGTAGTCATATTACCTTTGATTTCAATTCACTCCACTTTGCATTCATTGGTTGCAAGATCCTTATCAACAAATCCCATCCTGACTTCTCCCACCCCTCCTCTGGTTCCTATTCCTCCTTTGAGCACCTTTCTCCTTCCTCTCTCTTAACTTTTAAAATTGTTACAAACCAAAGCCCTAATCCCCACTCCTTAGGCGGGATTCTCCACGAACCGGCGGGGCAGGCAACAACGGCGGAAAGGAGTGGTGTGAATTCGGGCGGCCCCGGGGCCCATTGCGTCGTGCCGTTCCTCGCCATTCTCCAAGGCGGGCGGCACGATTCTCGTCGGGGGGATTTTTGGGGGGCCGGAGAATTTGGCGGCCGGCGGGGGAGGGATTCACGCCGAACCCCGGTGATTCTCCGACCCGGCGGAGGGTCGGAGAATCCCGCCCCATGTTTCCCACTGAGGTATGTTCACTTGTGTCTTCCTCTTCATGGAGGGTTTCCATCTCCATCTCAGCTCATCCTCCCGTCCGTCCTCTGAGTTCACTGCAGTCCCTTCCACACTCAACCTCTCCCTCCCTATATACTCTCCTCCCCATAATCACCGCCAGTACTTTGCCCTTTCCGTCTCTCTTCTCTCGTCAACGATTGAAAGATGAGGCCATTTCGAACCACACTAATCACTGTTCGCTTTGACATCATCACTATTATAGAGTTAATGCACAAAATTGGTCATACTTCCCACTACAATAACGCTTCTGTTCTGCGGTCAAATTCACATTACTCAGCGTCCACATCCCTGCAGTAATATTTTGGTATCTGTGGTCTTGCCACTGTAGCTGTCATGATGTGGTACAATTAAAGGCTTTTGAAATGGGTTGCTCACAGCAAACGTGAGCCAACACTGTGATTGCTGGAAAGATGGAACGTTATTATTTGCAATAGAATATAAGAGCACAAGAAACTCAGTCAGGGCAATTTCAATTCGAGGCGATGATGGAAACTGGGTGATAGAAACTCAGAAGCCCATTTCAGATTGCGGCTGCTTTTCTTTTCCACGGATGTTAATGGGAAGCTAAATCGGGCAGGACATTAATAGTGGCCGACTAACTTTGTCAGCACCCGTTTCACATCATTGTCCATTACACCCCCGCCTTGCCCCTGTCGACGCTGAGTGCTGTGGTTAGTGATAGCGATAATTCACTATTCCCTATTTCTCTTAGGATCGGAACCTATTTTCCATTATATTGATCAAGAATTCGCAATGAGATAATTTCACAATAGCGTAACACTGAGGTGGTGCTGGAGACGCACAGAAATAAAAAGCAGGAAAACCTCCGCAGGGCCGGCCGCATCTGTGGAGACAGAAGAAGAGTCATGGGGACTCGAAACGTTGGGCGGGATTTGCTGGCCGCCTTCGCCCGGCGACTGGAGAATCCCGCCCGAGGTCAATGGATTTTCCCATTGTCGGCATCTCGCCCGCTGCGTTCTTGCGGCGGATGAATCCAGCCCGTTAACTCTGTTTACATAGAACATAGAACATAGAACAATACAGCGCAGTACAGGCCCTTCGTCCCACGATGTTGCACCGAAACAAAAGCCATCTAACCTACACTATGCCATTATCATCCATATGTTTATCCAATAAACTTTTAAATGCCCTCAATGTTGGCGAGTTCACTACTGTAGCAGGTAGGGCATTCCACGGCCTCACTACTCTTTGCATAAAGAACCTACCTCTGACCTCTGTCCTATATCTATTACTCCTCAGTTTAAAGTTATGTCCCCTCGTGCCAGCCATTTCCATCCGCGGGAGAAGGCTCTCACTGTCCACCCTATCCAACCCCCTGATCATTTTGTATGCCTCTATTAAGTCTCCTCTTAACCTTCTTCTCTCGAACGAAAATAACCTCAAGTCCATCAGCCTTTCCTCATAAGATTTTCCCTCCATACCAGGCAACATCCTGGTAAATCTCCTCTGCACCCGCTCCAAAGCCTCCACGTCCTTCCTATAATGCGGTGACCAGAACTGTACGCAATACTCCAAATGCGGCCGTACCAGAGTTCTGTACAGCTGCAACATGACCTCCCGACTCCGGAACTCAATCCCTCTACCAATAAAGGCCAACACTCCATAGGCCTTCTTCACAACCCTATCAACCTGGGTGGCAACTTTCAGGGATCTATGTACATGGACACCTAGATCCCTCTGCTCATCCACACTTTCAAGAACTTTACCATTGGCCAAATATTCCGCATTCCTGTTATTCCTTCCAAAGTGAATCACCTCACACTTCTCTACATTAAACTCCATTTGCCACCTCTCAGCCCAGCTCTGCAGCTTATCTATATCCCTCTGTAACCTGCTACATCCTTCCACACTATCGACAACACCACCGACTTTAGTATCGTCTGCAAATTTACTCACCCACCCTTCTGCGCCTTCCTCTAGGTCATTGATAAAAATGACAAACAGCAACGGCCCCAGAACAGACCCTTGTGGTACTCCACTTGTGACTGTACTCCATTCTGAACATTTCCCATCAACCACCACCCTCTGTCTTCTTTCAGCTAGCCAATTTCTGATCCACATCTCTAAATCACCCTCAATCCCCAGCCTCCGTATTTTCTGCAATAGCCTACCATGGGGAACCTTATCAAACGCTTTGCTGAAATCCATATACACCACATCAACTGCTCTACCCTCATCTACCTGTTCAGTCACCTTCTCAAAGAACTCAATAAGGTTTGTGAGGCATGACCTACCCTTCACAAAGCCATGCTGACTATCCCTGATCATATTATTCCTATCTAGATGATTATAAATCTTGTCTCTTATAATCCCCTCCAAGACTTTACCCACTACAGACGTGAGGCTCACCGGTCTATAGTTGCCGGGGTTGTCTCTGCTCCCCTTTTTGAACAAAGGGACCACATTTGCTGTCCTCCAGTCCTCTGGCACTATTCCTGTAGCCAATGATGACATAAAAATCAAAGCCAAAGGTCCAGCAATCTCTTCCCTGGCCTCCCAGAGGATCCTAGGATAAATCCCATCAGGTCCCGGGGACTTATCTATTTTAAGCCTGTCCAGAATTGCCAACATCTCTTCCCTACGTACCTCAATGCCATCTATTCTATTAGCCTGGGGCTCAGCATTCTCCTCCACAACATTATCTTTTTCCTGAGTGAATACTGATGAAAAATATTCATTTAGTATCTCGCCTATCTCTTCAGACTCTACACACAATTTCCCATCCCTGTCCTTGACTGGTCCTACTCTTTCCCTAGTCATTCGCTTATTCCTGACATACCTATAGAAAGCTTTTGGGTTTTCCTTGATCCTTCCTGCCAAATACTTCTCATGTCCCCTCCTTGCTCGTCTTAGCTCTCTCTTTAGATCCTTCCTCGCTACCTTGTAACTATCCATCGCCCCAACTGAAACTTCACACCTCATCTTCACATAGGCCTCCTTCTTCCTCTTAACAAGAGATTCCACTTCCTTGGTAAACCACGGTTCCCTCGCTCGACGCCTTCCTCCCTGCCTGACCGGTACATACTTATCAAGAACACGCAGTAGCTGATCCTTGAACAAGCCCCACTTATCCAGTGTGCCCAACACTTGCAGCCTACTTCTCCACCTTATCCCCCCCAAGTCACGTCTAATGGCATCATAATTGCCCTTCCCCCAGCTATAACTCTTGCCCTGCGGTGTATACTTATCCCTTTCCATCATTAACGTAAACGTCACCGAATTGTGGTCACTGTCCCCAAAGTGCTCTCCTACCTCCAAATCCAACACCTGGCCTGGTTCATTACCCAAAACCAAATCCAACGTGGCCTCGCCTCTTGTTGGCCTGTCAACATATTGTTTCAGGAAACCCTCCTGCACACACTGTACAAAAAACGACCCATCTATTGTACTCAAACTATATCTTTTCCAGTCAATATTTAGAAAGTTAAAGTCTCCCATAATAACTACCCGGTTACTTTCGCTCTTATCCAGAATCATCTTCGCCATCCTTTCCTCTACATCCCTAGAACTATTAGGAGGCCTATAAAAAACTCCCAACAGGGTGACCTCTCCTTTCCTGTTTCTAACTTCAGCCCATACTACCTCGGAAGAAGAGTCCCCATCTAGCATCCTCTCCACCACCGTAATACTGCTCTTGACTAGCAGCGCCACACCTCCCCCTCTTTTGCCTCCTTCTCTGAGCTTACTAAAACACCTAAACCCGGAACCTGCAACATCCATTCCTGTCCCTGCTATATCCATGTCTCCGAAATGGCCACAACATCGAAGTCCCAGGTACCAACCCATGCTGCCAGTTCCCCTACCTTGTTTCGTATACTCCTGGCATTGAAGTAGACACACTTCAAACCACCTACCTGAACACTGGCCCCCTCCTGCGACCTCAAATCTGTGCTTCTGACCTCTATACTCTCATTCTCCCTTACCCTAAAACTACAATCCAGGTTCCCATGCCCCTGCTGCATTAGTTTAAACCCCCCCAAAGAGCACTAACAAATCTCCCCCAGGATATTTGTGCCCCTCAGGTTCAGATGTAGACCATCCTGTCAGTAGAGGTCCCACCTTCCCCAGAAAGAGCCCCAGTTATCCAGAAATCTGAATCCCTCCCGCCTGCACCATCCCTGTAGCCGCGTGTTTAAATGCTCTCTCTCCCTATTCCTCATCTCACTATCACGTGGCACGGGCAACAACCCAGAGATAACAACTCTGTTTGTTCTAGTTCTGAGCTTCCATCCTAGCTCCCTGAAAGCCTGCCTGACATCCTTGTCCCCTTTCCTACCTATGTCGTTAGTGCCAATGTGGACCACGACTTGGGGCTGCTCCCCCTCCCCCTAAGGACCCGGAAAACACGATCCGAGACATCATGTACCCTTGCACCTGGGAGGCAACATACCAAACGTGAGTCTCTCACGCTCCCACAAAATCTCCTATCTGTGCCCCTGACTATAGAGTCCCCAATTACTAATGCTCTGCTCCTCTCCCCCCTTCCCTTCTGAGCAACAGGGACAGACTCCGTGCCAGAGGCCCGTACCCCATGGCTTACCCCTGGTAAGTCGTCGTCCCCACAAGTATCCAAAGCGGTATACTTGTTTCTCAGGGGAACGACCGCAGGGGATCCCTGCACTGACTGCTTTTTCCCAGTCCCTCTTACAGTTACCCACCTATCTCCAATCTTTGGTGTAACTAATTCCCTGAAGCTGCTATCTATGACCCCTTCTGCCTCCCGAATGATCCGAAGTTCTTCCAACTCCAGCTCCAGTTCCCTAATTCGGTCTTGGAGGAGCTGGAGATGGCAGCACTTCCTGCAGGTAAAATCAGCAGGGACACTAACTGCATCCCTCACCTCAAACATCCTGCAGGAGGAACATTGCACTCCCTTCCCTGCCATTCCTCTAACTTTCTACCAAGATCTGGCTAACAACTAAATTAAAATTTTTATAAAAAATAATAATAATATAAAATATGGTACTTACCTCAGACCAATGGGTTTTATTATTAGGTTAGAGGAGGAGGGCGGGTGGGAGACACTACACGTGTAGTGTCTCGGGTTTCCTCTCCACCAGAATTTATTGGTGAGGGTCTTCCCAGACGTCCGCGGGTCGACTTCCTGTTCCCGCCTAAAACACTAATTTTTAAAAAAAAATTCTCAGCTCCTGCTGAAATTGACTAACCAGCCAGCTCCACTCCCGCCGAAATCGACTGGCCTGCCCCTGCAAAGACAAGTGGACAGGACAAGGACAGACTTACCTCCCAGCAGCCACTTCCGCACTGCTCCCGCTGAAACTGACTCACCAGCTGTTCTCCCGCCGAAATCGACTGGCCTGCCCCTGCAAAGACAAGTGCTTTTAAAGGGCAGACTTACCTCCCAGCAGCCACTTCCGCACTGCTCCCGCTGAAACTGACTCACCAGCTGTTCTCCCGCCGAAATCGACTGCAATCGACTTTCTCTGTCCACAGATGCTGCTGGACCTGTTAAGTTGTGTTTTGGACTGGGTGGGAACATTGAGTGGTGACGGGGGCGGTAACGACCCCAAGGTCAGGGGCCCGCCCTACCAGGCCTTGAATAGGCTGCCTGCCGCTCTTTGGGTGGCCCAAGTTCAGGACTGTCCTTCCCTGAAGCTCCTGAACTTCCTGTTCTGCGCTTTCTTGATAGATGTCTATCTCCACAGCTCGCTGTAAATCCAAGTGGGTTTCCGCTCGGAGCTTCTGTTGCGTTGCTGCATCGCAGATTCCACAAACCAATCGGTCTCTTAAGGTTTCAGTGAGCGTCGTTCCGGACTCGCAGAATTCAGCGAGTTTTCGCTGGCGGGCCAAAAAGACAGTGATGGGCTCACCTTGACTTTGGGTGACGCTGCGGACAATTATCGGCGGCTTTGGCTTAAAATGTTACCCGACTAAAGCCACTAAGGCAGCGAAAGACTGCGTATCTGGGGCATCCGGGTAAGTGAAACTTTTAATTATACTGTATGCGGCACCTCTGCAAGCCTTGAGTAAGATTACCATTTGTCTCTCATTGCCGAGTATCGCACTGGTTCTGAAAAAAATACTGCATTCGTTCTACGTACTTTGGCCAATCATCGGTAACTGCTTCAAGTGGCTCCAAGCTCCCGATACGAGGCATCTCTGCCGGTTGAAGAGCAGCCTCCTGAGGGCTATGAAAAGTGGCTCAAGATTTCAGCACTTGACACCTATGGCAGCTTCACTTGATCCTCGTCGCCTGTATAGAATCCAAATAGAGTCCATGTGGAACAAATAACGAAGGTTTACTGAAGGTACACACAAAGAGTAACTCCACTCCCCGAAGGGTCTCCCACCCCGACCTACACTCAAGTCGGGGTTGTTATACTATGTGGGCTCTCCTCGTTAAAGGGGAAGCCCCGCTCCATTATCAGAGAAGTTCGTATTCAGTAGAGGTCACGGGGAACTGGATGGTCCACACCCCGTGACCTCTGGAGGGGTTGTACAGAGTTCCAGGATTTTGACAAAGTGACAGTGAAGGAATGGTGATATATTTCCAAGTCTGGATGGTGTGTGGCTTGGAGGGGAACTTGCCATAGGTGATAATCCCAGGTATCTGCTGCTCTTGTCCTTTGAGGAGGTCGAGGTAATGAGTTTGGAAGGTGCTGTGGGAAGAGCTTTGGTGAGTTGCTGCAGTTCACACGGCTGCCACTGTGCATTGATGGTGGAGGGAGTGAATGTTTGTGGAAGGGATACCAATCAAGTGGGCTGCTTTGCCCTGGATGGTGTTGAGCTTCTTGAGTGTTATTGGAGCTGCGCTCATCCAGGCAAGTGGGGAGTATTCCATCGCACTCCTGACTTGTGCCTTGTAGATTGTGGACAGGCTTTGGAGAGCCAGAAGATGAATTTAACTTGCACAGTAAATCTGTTGAAATATCTTAGAATTAAAACAATGACTCACATAGTAGGAGCCGGTGTTATTCTGATATCTGATGTGATAATTTCAGATTTTCTCACCAAATTGATTCTGGTGAGGCCCAATTTTCACATCACTTATCTATCAATTACTCATCCAGCAGCATATTCACCTGACATCTCCTAGCCACAGACGGCATGAAGCACCACATCCCCATTACTCATCCAGCAACACTCCCAGACATTCAGGACTCACAGCTAACATCCAGGCACTCCACCAAAACCTCACATATATTCCAATGCTGCAGCCTCATAACTAGCTCTCACTGCTTCCACATTTTTGCAGCTATTCAGCTATGGCAGGCCTATCACCCAAACGCAGTGCTGCGCAAAACTGGTATCCTTCCCTCTCTCTTGCAGGATACGGTGGATTGTAATGGAAGGGAGCAAAGCAGAACCAGCGGAGAACAAGTAGACAAGGAGCTGCTACGCCCCACAGAGGAGATTCCTGGCTTCAGTGGGACATACTGCCGTAGCTAACGTACTGTGTGAAAGTACTGTGGACTGTTTTGGAAGGTGTCACGGTGAATTCCCGGATTAGCTGCAGCCTCACAGGGAACAGAAAGGTTGCATTAGGTATGTGCGTAGGAATGGGAGAGCCTCTGTGTCTGCACCTCAACAGGGAGGTGGAGCAGAGGCTGCAGGGAGGGCAAGCTCTGCATGATGCCCTCTGCCAAGTTGCCCTCTGTCCTCCTCCTGGGGCTCCTGTGGCCGGGTCGGTGGCAGTTCTTGGGTGTCTAAAAGCAGGAATTCAGAAAGGGAATAGTGGGGAAAGGGTTGACAGGGAAAGCAAGAGGTCAGTGGTCACACCATCTTGCACATTCTGCCAGATAACAAGATGAGGGTGAGCTGTATGATAAGGAGATTGTCACAGGAATATAGCATCACCTTCAATGCTCTCATTGACACCAATGCCAGAAATCTCCAGAGTCCGGAGACCGGAGACCATGGGTGGGATTTTCCAATTTTGAGGCTATGTCCGGAGGAAGTGTCTAGTTTTTCCACGGAAATGTCGGCGTCTCGCCTGCACCGATGCTCCGCCCGGTGGGGGGCTAGCAGCCGCGGTGGATAAAACTCCCGGCATTCCCGACATTGCCACAGCACCGGGTTTACGAAAACTCAGACCGCACGCAACCTGCACGGTCGAGAACTCGGCCCATTGGGGCCAGAGCATCCGGGGAGGGCCTCAAAGCGACACGCACGCCGTGCGGCATGCTCCTAGATGACGCCAATTTGGAGAGGACGGAGCATTCGAAAAACGGTGCCGACTCCGATTCGGTCGCAAACGGGGATTCTCCGCCCGATCGCCGGGTACAATTTCGGCATCGGGCAACGGAGAATCTCGCCCTAGGTTCTGCCGCTAGAGATAAATCACCAATGATTTGCACTCACGCTGGGGGCATAAATCCAGAGGCAATTCCCCATCCCTTGCCATACAATTTATGCATGGTGGGGATTGCAAGGAATTCTCTCGCAAATCCCGTTATTGGGCCGCAATTTTGAGCAGGCGGCCCAAAAGCGAGATCTGGAGGCTGCCCCCCCCCCCCCCCCCCCCCCCCGCACAGTACGAGGGTGACCCACTGTGGTAGTATGTATTGGGGGTCATGTGGGACTGGAAGCCCTAATGTCATTGGCTGACAGATCCCGGGTCCTGGTTGGCCGTTGACCTCAAGCTCCGCCCTGAAGGCGGAGTATTAGAAGCCGGAGTCTTCCCCCGCAGGCCAGTTTACTATCGGGCCGCTGGGGAACAGACACGCTTAATAAAGCCTCATCGACTTCACTCTATTCGTCTCACGGAGTCTTTGTGCGCTACAATTTATTAAGCGTGCCTAAAAAGGACTATGGAGCTCAGGATCATTCCAGAATGCCTGAGGATCAGCCCCCACGCAGTGAATGCGGCAGCAGCCTTCAAACACTGGCAGACTTGCTTCGAGGCCTACCTCAGAACGACCACCGGCCGGGTCACAGACGAACAAAAACTGCAGGTCCTGCACTCGAGGGTGAGCACGGAGATTTTCACCCTCATTGAAGACACCGACGATTTCCAGACGGCGTTCGCAGCACTGAGAAGTCTCTATGTCCGCCCTGTTAACCAAATCTACGCTCGCTACCAGCTCGCGACGAGACGGCAAGCTCCCGGAGAATCGATGGACGAGTTCTACGCCGTGCTACCCGCGCCTGCGGCCCCGACCGCGCGGCAGGCCATTGGGCCCCGTACGTACCCGTCGCGGCAACCCCCCCCGCCCCCCCCCCCCGCACACCCTACAGGCTTGCGCAGTCCAAACGCCGAGTCGCACCGGGGGCGCCCGCTGTTATTTCTGCGGCCAGGCGAAGCACCCCCGACAGCGCTGTCCGGCCCGCGCAGCCATCTGCAAAAGCTGCGGGAAAAAGGGCCACTATGCAGTGGTGTGCTGATCCCGCGAGGTCGCCGCCGTCCCGGGGCCACAGGGAGCCCTACAGGCAGTCTATGCGTCCCAACCCCCCCAGCACGCCATGTGCGACCCGCAGGCGCAGCCGCTCTGGTTCCCGACCACCACGGTCCCGGGAGAACTGGGAGCCCTGCACGCCGCCTACGCTCCCCAACCCCCCTCCCCGCAGCCCATGTACGACCCGCCGACGGAGCTACCGCTTTGGGTGCCGGCCAACACACTCCACGGAGAGGAAGTGGTCTTTCGCGTCCCGAACGCCACCCTCACCCCCGTCCCGCGCCCCACGCCTGACCTGCCGGCGCCGCCTACCTGGGCCCCGACCGCCGCTGTCCCCGGTGAGGGAGCTCCTCGCGCTCCTTGCGCTCGCAGCCCCACGCCTGTCCCGCCGGCGCCGCCTACCTGGGCCCCGACCGCCGCTGTCCCCGGTGAGGGAGCTCCGCACGGTCCCAGCGCTCGCGGCCCCACGCCTGTCCCGCCGGCGCCGCCTACCTGGGCCCCGACCGCCGCTGTCCCCGGTGAGGGAGCTCCTCGCGCTCCTTGCGCTCGCGGCCCCGCGCCTGTCCCGCCGGCGCCGCCTACCTGGGCCCCGACCGCCGCTGTCCCCGGTGAGGGAGCTCCTCGCGCTCCTTGCGCTCGCGGCCCCGCGCCTGACCCGCCGGCGCCGCCGGCTTGGGCCCCGACCACCGCTGTCCCCGGCGAGGGAGCTCCGCGCGGTCCTAGTGCCCGCTGCCCTGGCGCTCGCAGTGAGGGAGCTCCGCGCGGTCCTAGCGCCCGCGGCCTTGGCGCTCACAGTGAAGGAACTCCGCGCGGTCCTAGCGCCCGCGGCCCTGGCGCTCGCAGTGAAGGAACTCCGCGCGGTCCTAGCGCTCCCCAGACCCCCCAGCACACCATGTGCGACCCGCAGACGCCGCCATTTTGGGTCCCGAACACCACGAGGGGAGGAGGGGCGCCGCCATCTTGGACCACCCCCGACCTGTACGACGCATGGGGGTGGCCATTTTGTCCACCCCCGACGCCATCTTGTGACCCCTCAGCCACGTGCGATGTATGGGGGCAGCCATTTTGTCCATCCCCGACACCATCTTGGACGGCAACAACGGACCCCACCCCAACCCATCCTGCTCCGAAAGCATGTGCGGGCACATAAGGCGGACCCGTTGGTCGAAAGGGTTCACCTCCTCCACGCAAACCCCCAGTACGCCTACGTGGAGTACCCCGACGGCTGACAGGACACGGTCTCCCTGCGGGATCTGGCGCCCGCCGGCACCAGGCACACCCCCCCGACACCATCAACCCAACCGCCCCCCTTCCTGCCACCGCCGCACCCCGCGACCGCCCCCTTCCCAGGAGGTTCAGTTCCCCTCCGCTTTGCACCGACAGCTGAAACCGTGCGGCTCCCGGAGGCGACAACACTGGTACAAGCACCACCACCACCGCCGGGGTCGAGGCGATCGACACGGACGACCAGACCGCCCGACCGACTCGTGGCGTTGATGTAAAACAAAGATGGACTGTTCAATGAACATTTTGTTTTTCCTATACCCTCTGTAAATAGTTGTAACAGGACGAAACTGTCCAATACTGTACTACCATGTAACTGTTCTATCCTCCCAGGACCAGCCCTGTAAACCCTTACCACCATACGAAGCATCACCCCGCCGGGTTCAATTTTGACAAGGGGTGAATGTGGTAGTATGTATTGGGGGTCATGTGGGACTGGAAGCCCTAATGTCATTGGCTGACAGATCCCGGGTCCTGGTTGGCCGTTGACCTCAAGCTCCGCCCTGAAGGCGAAGTATAAGAAGCCGGTGTCTTCCCCCGCATGCCAGTTTACTATCGGGCTGCTGGGGAACAGACACGCTTAATAAAGCCTCATCGACTTCACTATATTCGTCTCATGGAGTCTTTGTGCGCTACACCCACCCACCCCACCCACACCCGAGACTCCCATTAGAGGGACCCCCTGCTTGGACCCCATTTTTATATATGCCACCTTATCCTGCAAGAGAGAGGGAAGAATGCCAGTGTTGGGCAGCATTGTGTTTGGGTGATACGCCTGTAATAGCTGAATAGCTGCAAAAATGTGGAAGCAGTGAAAGCTGGTTATGAGGCTGCAGCATTGGAGAGGAGACACATTAGACAATTCCTTATTGTCTAATAGCGAGAGACAAGTGGTCCAAGATGGGGAACGGGAGAAGGAGTTAATGGGGTTCATTTGAGACTGGGGTCTGCAATGGAAACCAAGGGTTGAGCTTGGGATGGACACTTATGAGAGGAAGTTTCCACTATTATAGATAACACAAACTCTTGAATACAGACAGCTACATTACCTTTGCTGCCAAAATTACTTCAAATCTGGTTCAACAGTTCATGCCTAGTCTGTTCCAGTGCTGACAGGTTTTTTTTTTGCTTCACTGAACCAACCAGATGGTTTACAATGAGTTCTCAGAATGGCCAGACTTGCTGTTAATCACTTAAAAATGTTTGGCATTTAGTGCCTTTTACCTCTTGCTTCAAAATGTGTTTACCTACCTCAGCAAAAAACTACGGGTCATGAGAAAAAAACGAATTCCAATTCTGTTGACAGTAAGAGGCCATTTTGAGAGCATGCCTGTTTCGAAGAGCGAATATCTTCATCAGATACAGAAGAAGGTGTGGTGGTATGCATTAGGGGTATTACGGTACCCTGTGATGCCGAGAGGCTATTGGTGGATAGATGCCGGGTCCCGATTGGATCAGCCGCCTACTGGCTCCACCCAGTAAGGCGGAGTGTGAGAGCCCGGGTTCTCCCAGCAGCCGCATTCTGTAACTGTGCTGCTGGGGAACAAGTCTGCATAATAAATCCATCGATTGACTCCTTCTCATCTCATCTCGTGAGTGATTGATTGTGCTACAATTTATTACGCAAACTTGAAAGAACATAGACCTCCGAATCACTGCGGAGTGTCTGTGAATCAGCCCCCACGTGGCAAACTCAGCGGCCCCTTTTGAACACTGGTTAGCGTGTTTTGAAGGATACCTCCGAACGGCCACCTGCGTACCTACAGAAGACCAGAAAATGCAGGTCCTGCATTCCAGGGTGAGCCCGGAAATCTACACTCTCATGGAAGACGCGGACGATTTCCAGGCGGCGCTCGCCATGCTGAGAGGAATCTAGGTTCGGCCCGTCAACCAGGTCTACGCACGCCACCAGCTCGCGACGAGACGGTGAATCCCCGGGGAATCGCTGGACGAATTCTACAGAGCGCTGTTAATACTGGGGAGAAATTGCAACTGCCCACCGGTTTCGGCTAATGAACATACGGAGCTACTGATTCGTGATGCTTTCGTGGCAGGTATGCTTTTGTCCCAAATTCGCCAGCGATTGCTGGAAAGAGACTCACTAGGACTCAAGGAGACACGGGCCCTCGCTGCCTCTCTCGATGTGGCATCGCAGAACGCCCGTGCCTACGCCCCCGACCGTGCGGCAGCCCCTTGGGCACCGTGGACCCCCGCCATGACCGAACCCCCGGCACCCCCCGCCACCCCCGCAGGCCTGTGCTGCTAGAGCGCCAGATCACCCGGGGGGGCCCTGCTGCTACTTTTGTGGGCAAGCAAAACACCCCCGACTGCGCTGCCCGGCCCACTCAGCCCTCTGTAAAGGGTGCGGCAAAAAGGGGCAACTTTGTAGCAGTGTGCCAGGCCCGGGGGGGTCGCCGCAATCTACGGGGGAGAACCAGGACCCCAACCTCAACCCCCCCACGGGCGCCGCCATCTTGGGTCCCGGACTCCATGCGGGAGGGATGGGAGACGCCATTTTGTGCTCCTCCGGCCACGTGCGATCAATGGGCGGCGCCATCTTGTCCACCCCGGACCGTGTGCGACCCGTGGACGCCGCCATCTTGACTGACAGCTAAGGACCCGGGATGGACGGCCCCACGGGGCCTGAGGAAAACTCCCCGATGCAGCATCAGCAACTGGCTTCGGTGACCCTGGACCAGTCGCGGCCCCGAACGCTCCAAACGGCAACAACAACGGTATTCATAAACGGGTACGAGACGCCCTGTCTGATCGACTCTGGGAGCACGGAGAGTTTTATACATCCCGATACGGTAAGACGCTGTTCCCTTCTGATCCACCCGAGTAATCAAAAGATTTTCCTGGCAGCAGGATCCCATTCTGTAGAGATCAAAGGGTTCTGCATCGCGAACCTCACGGTGCAGGAGAGGGAGTTCAAGAACTATCGGCTTTACGTCCTCCCCCACCTCTGCGCTGCCACACTCCTGGGGTTGGATTTTCAGTGCAACCTCCAGAGTTTAACATTTCAATTCGGCGGCCTATACCCTCACTCTATCTGCAGCCTCGCGACCCTCAAGGTTGATCCGCCTTCCCTGTTTACGAACCTCACCCCGGATTGCAAACCCGTCGCCACTAGGAGCAGACGGTACAGCGCCCAGGACCGAAGCTTTATCCGGTCAGAAGTCCAGCGGCTGCTGAGGGAAGGCATAATCCAGGCCAGCAATAGTCCCTGGAGAGCTCAGGTGGTAGTTGTAAAGACCGGGGAACAGCAGCAGAGGATGGTCATAGACTATAGTGAAACCATCAATAGGTACACGCAGCTGGATGCGTACCCTCTCCCCCGCATATCCGACATGGTCAATCGGATTGCACAGTACAAGGTCTTTTCCACCGTGGACCTGAAGTCCGCCTCTCACCAGCTCCCCATCCGCCCGTGCGACCGCAAATACACTGCTTTTGAAGCAGATGGGCGGCTCTACCACTTTTTAAGGGTTCCATTCGGCGTCACTAATGGAGTCTCGGTCTTCCAACGGGAGATGGACCGAATGGTTGACTGGTACGGTTTGCGGGCCACGTTTCCGTACCTCGATAACGTCACCATCTGCGGCCACGATCAGCAGGACCACAACGTCAACCTCCGCAAATTCCTCCATACCGCAAACGCCCTGAATCTCACATACAACAGGGAGAAATGCGTGTTTAGCACCAACCGTCTAGCCATCCTCGGCTACGTAGTGCGAAATGGAGTTAGAGGCCCAGACCCTGAACACATGCGCCCCCTCATGGAGATCCCCCTCCCTCACTGCTCCAAGGCCCTGAAGCGCTGCCTCGGGTTTTTCTCTTATTACGCCCAGTGGGTCCCCAACTACGCGGACAAGGTCCGTCCGCTAATTCAGTCCACTGTCTTTCCCCTGTCGACAGAGGCCCGACAGGCCTTCAGCCGCTTCAAAGCGGATATCGCAAAGGCCATGAGGCACGCGATCGACGAGTCGCTCCCCTTCCAAGTCGAGAACGACGTGTCCGACGTAGCTCTGGCGGCCACCCTCAACCAAGCGGGCAGACCCGTGGCCTTTTTCTCACGCACCCTCCACCTCAGAAATCCACCACTCCTCAGTGGAAAACGAGGCCCAGGCCATAGTGGAAGCTGTGCGACATTTGAGGCATTACCTGGCCGGCAGGAGATTCACTCTCCTCACTGACCAACGGTCGGTTGCCTTCATTTTCGATAATGCACAGCGGGGCAAGATCAAGAACGACAAGATCTTGCGGTGGAGAATCAAACTCTCCACCTATAACTAGGAAATCTTGTATCGTCCCGGAAAGCTGAACGAGCCTTCCGATGCCCTGTCCCGCGGCACATGTGCCACCGCACAAGTGGACTGCCTCCGAGCCCTCCACGAGGACCTCTGCCACCCGGGGGTCACTCGGTTCTATCACTTCGTGAAGACCCGCAACCTACCCTACTCCATCGAGGAGGTCAGAACAGCCACCAGGAACTGCCAAATCTGCGCAGAGTGCAAACCGCACTTCTACAGGCCAGATAAAGCACACCTGATAAAGGCTTCCCGTCCCTTTGAGCGCCTCGGTCTGGACTTCAAAGGCCCCCTCCCCTCCACCGACCGCAACACGTACTTCCTGAACGTGGTTGACGAGTACTCCCGTTTCCCATTCGCCATCCCCTGCCCCGACATGACCGCGGCCACGGTCATTAAAGCCCTCTGCACCATCTTTACATTGTTCGGTTTCCCCGCCTACATACATAGCGATAGGGGGTCCTCCTTCATGAGCGACGAACTGCATCAATTTCTGCTCAGCAAAGGCATTGCCTCGAGCAGGACGACCAGTTACAACCCACGGGGTAACGGACAGGTAGAGAGGGAGAACGGAACAGTCTGGAAGACCGTCCTGCTGGCCCTACGGTCCAGAAATCTCCCAGTCTCCCGCTGGCAGGAAGTCCTCCCGGGCGCCCTCCACTCCATCCGGTCGCTGCTTTGTACCACAACAAATCAAACACCTCACGAACGCCTCCTTGTCTTCCCTAGGAAGTCCTCCTCCGGAACGTCACTCCCCACCTGGCTGGCAGCCCCGGGAACCATCCTGCACAAATCGGACCCGTTGGTCGAGAGGGTTCATCTCCTCCACGCAAACCCTCAATATGCCTACGTGGCATACCCCAACGGCCGACAGGACACAGTCTCTCTGCGGGACCTGGCGCCCGCCGGAACTCCACACCTCCCCCCAACATCAATCACCCCCTCCCTCCCACCGGCGCACCCCACAGCTGCCCCCTTCCCGGGTGGATCGGTCCTTCCCCCGGCCCCGCCTAGGGGTAGTGAAGCAGGAAGAGACATCGCTACGCTCCCAGAGACGACGGTGCCCGAGCCAGCGCCTGCATCACCACCGGGGCTGAGACAATTGGGAAGGATGACCAGGGCACCCATTCGACTCATCGAATCTTTATAACAAAGCAAGAAATGCCTCCGTAAATAATTCAGTTGCCCAGTAAAAGCGGCATTGTAAATAGTACTGGTAGTTTGATATCGGAGCATAGCCGCTGTGTTAGTGGCATCCCAGGTACTGACTCTGTAAACCCCTACCACCATACGGCCCACTACCCCCGCCGGGTTCTTTTTTAACAAGGGGTGAATGTGGTGGTATGCATTAGGGGTATTACGGTACCCTGTGATGCCGAGAGGCTATTGGTGGATAGATGCCGGGTCCCGATTGGATCATCCGCCTATTGGCTCCACCCAGTAAGGCAGAGTATAAGAGCCCGGGTTCTCCCAGCAGCCGCATTCTGTAACTGTGCTGCTGGGGAACAAGTCTGCGTAATAAAGCCATCGATTGACTCCTTCTCATCTCGTCTCGTGAGTGATTGTGTGCTACAGAAGGGGAGAGATGTTTTTCCATTATTTGAAGGTGGGATCCACTATTTTTTGGACTCTCTTCAGTCGGGAGTGTCTGGGTACACGATGATCACATAACCACAGGCTGGTAAGGGGTCAAAGGAGGTCCGCGGAGGGAAATTATTTGTCCGGGTTTTCCACTAGCAAGGCATCTAACGGCGTATGGCCTTGTGGTTGAGGTTTTAAAATATTTTGCATTGCAAGTTGCTGAAAATGTGAAAACAGGAATCAGGGCAGCTCAAAGCTCCGTGAACAGGCATCCAACCATGTTTCTCCTCCACCTCAAATTGAAAGATTGTGAAATGAATAGTGTAAGGACTGAGGGGGAAAAGTGTGAATTACAGACTGCGAATTCAAAACCAAATCCGGCACAGAAAGAGAAATAAAGATAACAAAAACAGAGTGGATTGGGAAAGAAAAAAAGGGACTGAAAGGAAGAGTTTTTTTTTTAAATGTAATTGTTTTTTCTTTAAATCTCCAAAAACAATTCAAACCTAAAGGGATGATACTCCACACTTCTGATAATTATTTTTCAGTGTCAGAGAGGTTGTCGGTCAGTAATCAACATTTATCACATTAGTAAAAGAATAGTTAGATTAAAATGGCACGGCTTAACTTTCTGTGATGTGCTTAGTTTGTACCTACTGTGCAATGCAGCAACTTTACACAGTACAATATATTTAAATGATGAGACAGGCAGGCAGGAAGATGTCATTTTCATGAAGATAACAATAATAATAATAATCTTTTATTGTCACAAGTAGGCTTGCATTAATACTGAAATAAAGTTACTGTGAAAATCCCCTAGTCGTCACACTCCGGCGCCTGTTCGGGTACACCGAATCCAGAATGCCCAATTCATCTAACAGCACGTCTTTCGGGACTTTGTAGGAGGGAACCGGAGCACCCGGAGGAAACCCACGCAGACACAGTGAGAACATGCAGACTCCACACAGTCAGTGACCCAAGTGGGAATCGAACCTAAGGCTCTGGAGCTGTGAAGCCACAGTGCTAACCACCGTGCTACCGTGCTGCCCTTAGAATGGCACAACTCAATCAGCAACTTTGGACATTCAGCAACTTTGGAGATTGGCGTTTACCTATGCCACTATACCACAACTGAATTTGCAGCTTTTGCGCATAAATAACAGGAAAGGCCACGAGCCCTCAGCATTAATCTGAAAGCAAAATCTGCCCCAATCAATATTTCAGTGATTTCAACAAAGGAAATGTCGGGTTAAGCTTAATGGTTGTTTTGGTCAATTTTTTTTGGATGCTTCTTACATTAGAAATTTTTACTTTAAACACTTCAGCTGTGATCATAAAGAAGCCAGGGAAAAAATGTTTTGGATAGTTTGATGGGCAGCTTTCTGGTGCTTGCTGGTTGCTCATTTGTAGTCGATTTGTTCTTTCTGGGGTTATTCAGTGATAGATTTATGCCGCAGGTGTCTCATTGGTAATTTTCCCTGTTGCCTAGTTATAGTTGACGCAATGATCATTCTTTGCTCGAAGGAGCCATGTCCAATTGTGACAGACGGCTTTTGCAAGCTAGATGCGCACTAGACATAAGGCTTTTTATGTAAACAGATGGACTGGCCAATCATTTTTTTGTATTTAACAGGGTGAGTCATGTCAATCGCGTTGGTGTTGGATGGCGGGTCGTTTGTCGAGAATAGTAAGAGCTGGGATATGGATGCCCCAAGGCCCAAGGCATTTCGGCTCAACTCATTGCAACTGGCAGAAGGTATTTCATTAGCCTGGCTAGATTTGCACTAAAATACAGAAGTGAGAGTGGAACAGGATCATCACCCACTCTGCCATTCGGTTCCCTTAGATTTTCAACCTGCCTTGGCTGTACATCAATATTCCATTGTTAGGGTGCTGACTTAAACAGGAGCAATGTCATGAAGAAATCCAAAGGGTCTCCTAAACCGAGAGCTTTAAAAGAGTTGAAGTACCAGCCCCATGATAGAGCGCCCATCTTCCTGTCCCATCACCGTGATAACATGGACATCCTCGGCATTTATAGGGGAGGAGGTGGGATAGTGGTATTGTCACTGAACTAGTGGACCAGAGACCCAGAGTAATGCTCTGGGGGCGACGCGGGTTCAAATCCCGCCCCTGCAGATGGTGAAATTTGCATTTAATGAAAATCTGAAATTAAAAGTCGATTGTCGATTGTCGGAGAAACCCATCTGGTTCACTCATGTCCTTCAGGGAGGGAAATCTGCTGCCCTTACCCGGTCTGGCCTACACGTGACTCCAGACCCACAGTAATGTGGTTGGCTCTCAAATGCCCCCTCAAGGGCAATTAAGGATGGGCAATAAACGCTGGCACAGCCTGCGCCGCCCACGTCCCGTGAACAAATAAAAAGAAACTTCATATTCATGCGGCTGTTCCAGTTACAATTCTGGAGGTGGGACAATTTATTGAAAGTGGACGGGTGAAAAACTGGGGCACCCTGGTGGTCCGCAATGGCAGTGCTTCCTCGTTGCTGGAGGAGAGGGCTGGCCAGTGTGGTGTGCAGTGGCAGACGGGATCGGCAACCAGAGGTCACACAATTCAGCCAAATTGCAAGAGAACCAGGGATCATGTGAGGAAACTTCTTTTTCACACAGTGAGTTGTTGTAACATGGAAAGCAGTGCCTGTGAGGGTGGTGAAAGGCATTCAGTAATAACTTCCAAAAGAGAATTGAATAAATGTTTGAAAGAAAAAAATGATGGGACTAAAGGGAAAGAGAGGGGGAGTGGGACTAAATGGATAGTTCTTTGAAAAGGGTCAGTTTGCACACATCCCTCTACTAACCTATCTGATTGCACCATTCAATAAAAGGAGCGTCTTTTGCAGTAAGGCTACCTTCCAAATCTGTCAGTTATATGGGACAGGCCTGACTGACATGGCGGATCTCGTGGCTCGAATTTGTCTGCATTTTTCGTTTTGACTGAGGAATCAAGTTGAAGGGCCGAAACGTGACTCACTACGTGGTGGTCCTTTGTTTTCAAATGGAAAATACCTTTCGCGGTGAAAACATTGGCCAAAGTCGCAATGGAAACGGGGCCTCCTCTGCCTAAAATGAGCGAGCGGGTGGCCATCAGCCATCAAGGAATCTTCTCAGTCGGGGTCTAGCTCCGATGCCCATGACTGCCCGCCGATGCATCCTGGGAAAGGGGAGGCAGACGAACGTGAGACAGGAGGACTCTTCATGGCGGCTGACCACTGCGTTATCGTAGATCTAGTGCATCGGTAGCTCCTTAGTTCCCCTTTAAGGACGGATAGTTGGGCCACTGTCAACGCAAGGAACTGCCCAGTTTATGCCGCATTTGCAAAAGGGGTCCTAAAGCAGCCAGTTGGACCGTGAAAACCACTGACTTCCAATTTCACAGTCAAAATTTGTACATTATGAGGCCTGAAAATTGGTCCCCCCGTTCTAATTTTTCACCCAAGAGCTGAGAGCAACGGCGACTAATTCCTCCCCCTCTGATTTATGGAGGAATTTCTTTTTTTAAATTTAATCTTGCGATGTGAGCTTTACCAAGGCCAACATTTCATACCCAATCACTAATCGCCCTTGAGCAGGTGGTGGTGAGGGCATTTCAAAGAGCGGTTAAGATTCAGCCACATTGCTGTGGATCTGGAGTCGCATTAGGACAGACCTGGTAGGGACGGAAGATTTCCTTCCACGGAGAACATCAGGGGCAGCACCATGGCACAGTGGTTAGCGCTGCTGCCTCACAACACCGGGGACCGGGTTCAAATCCGGCCTTGGGTCACTGCGTGGAGTTTGCACATATTCCCTGTGTCTGCGTGGGTTTCCTCCGGGTGTTCCGGTTTCCTCCCGCAATCCAAAGATTGGCCATGCTAAATTGTCCCTTAGTGTCCAAAGATTTGCAGGTTAGTTGGGGTTACGGGGATAGGACGGGGGAGTGGGCCTAGGTTGGGTGCTCTTTCGGAGAGTCGGTGGAGCTGCACTCATCCAGGCAAGTGGAGAGTATTCCATTACATTCCAGACTTGTGCCTTGTAAATGGTTGACAGGCTTTGGGGGGTCAGGAGGTGAGTTATTTGGCATAGGATTCCTAGCCTTTGACCTACCCTGGTAGCCATAGTATTAATGTGGCTGGTCCACTTCAGTTTCTGATCAATTGTAACCCCCAGAATGTGGGGGATTCAGCGATGGTAATGCCATTGAATGTCATTGGGCGATGGTTAGATCCTCTCTCCAAGGAGATGGTCATTGCCTGGCACATGTGTGGTGCGAATGTAACTTGCCACTTGTCAGCCCAAGCCTGGATATTGTCCAGGTCCTGCTGCATTTGGACACGGACTGCTTCATTATCTGAGCAGCCGTAAATGGTGCTGAACATTGTGCAGTCGTCCGCAAACATCCCCACTTCTGGCCTTATGATGGAAGGGAGGTCATTGATGAAGCAGCTGAAGATGGTTGGGCCGAGGACACTACACTGAGTAACTCCTGCAGTGATGTCCTGGAGCTGAGATGATTGACCTCCACAACCATCTTCCTTTGTGCCAGATATGACTCCAACCAGTGGAAAGTTTTCCCCCTGATTCCCATTGGCTCCACATATTTCATTTAAATTCCGCAAACTGTCGCGAAGGGATTTGAACTCATGTCTCCAGTGTAGTCCAGCTCTCTGGGTTACTGGTTGAATTACATTACCGCTACTCTACCACCCAATAAAAAAAAAATCAAACAATCCCGGCTCATAATAACAATCTACGACGACAAAGCTCTTTATGTTGCCATCCTCACTTGGAGGCAACTTATTAATCACAAGGAATTGGCATACAAAAGAGAAAGCACGTAAAGAGTGTATTCCCCAGGGAAAGCGCCGGTGAATTTCTGTTTTTTCCTGATTGTAATTTTTAGCCTTTTGCATCGCACTTTTCACTTTGTGCAGGCTTGTTTTATTCCTGTCATTTAATTAAAGAGCAATTTAAAGTGTGCACCAGCCGCGTTCAAAGATCTACTCAACTGTCGGTTATAGGATTTTAACTAGCAGTCTTGTTTGATGACCCGCAAGCATTTACACAGTAGTAGGAACTGCAGTGTGGGAATTTCATTCTCCTTGAACTGCTGAGCAGAGGTTCACACTGCACAGAAGTGCTGTTCAATTGCATCAACACTGTCGATGATTGGCTCATTTTCCATCATTTTTATGCACTGAATCCTAGTTAACAAATTACCCAGTAAACTTTTACTTCCACACATCATCATAGAATCCCTACAGTGCAAAGGGAGGTAATTGGGCCCATCGAGTCTGCACCGGCCCTTGGAAAGAGCACTGTACTTAAGCCCACGCCTCCAGCCTATCCACGTAACCCCACCTATCCTTTTGGACACGAAGGGGCAATTTATCGCCGCCAATCCACCTAACGTGCACATTGTTGGACTGTGGGAGGAAACCCACGCAGACACGGGGAGAACGTGCAGGCTCCGCCCAGATAGTGACCCTAGCCGGGAATCAAACCTGGGACCCTGGGGCTGTGAGGCAGCAGTGCTAACCACTGTGCCGCCCTTGGCTTGATGTTATTAAAAGCTATCAAAAAAGCCTTTGTCCTCTTCTCCTTTGTAAAGCAGGAAAATATGCACCAGGGGCCCCCAAAGGACCGATTTTATCCTGCCCTGCTCCCACATTGTGCTCAAAAGTAGGTTAAATGTAGAGGAGATGCAAATTATTTACCTCATTTTGCTCCTAACATGGCTCACAAACTTCTTCAAAGGTTTTTTTGGTGCCTGTGCCTGCCCACACATGCAAGTTTCAAATAAATGTCAAATAACCAACTCAGGCACGATTTTGTGGCCGCCATGCGCTCGAGCGAGATCACAACGTGGCTGGTAGATGCCTGGTGAGGCCTCTCACGGGCTTCCCGGCAGGCTTCGTGCCTCGTGGAATCAACCCAAGTCCAGGATCTACCGGCCTCCCCTTCGAGGCTGCAGCCGGGCACCATTCAGCACTGGTCCGCCCAAGCATTTATCAGGTGGAACAGCACCCAGCGGAATCTCCTAGGCCATTGGCAGTCCCTGCGTGGCCAGGGATAGTGCAGGGTGCACCCCTGGCCCTCATCCCAGAATGCGGCACCTTGGCACTGCCCAGCTGGCACCTTGGCATTGCCTGCCTGGCACTGCCAATGTGCTCGGGTGGCACTGCCATGCTGGCAGCAGCACCGTCAGGGTGCTGGGGTGGCAGTGTAAGGGTGCCCAGCTACCCGTGTGTCACTGCCAAGGGTCAGGGCCCAAAGGGTGCCATGCCCATGAAAGAAAGGTGGGGGGGGGGTTTGAAAGGTAGGGGCAGTGCAGGGCAGGTAAGTAGGGGCCTCTAGGTGGTTGGGGGGGGGGGCTAACAGGTGGGGGTCCTGGTGGGGGGGAGGCGAGCATCTGTATGGCAGTGTGGGAGGCCTTAAGATTGGGGAACCCCCACGGTGGGGTGTCCTCACTTGGGGGAGGGTGGAGAAGTGCCCATATGTGTAGGGGGTGACAGTGCCCATGGATGGGGGACCCACAATCTCACTTGGAGATCAGGGTACCCTTTCAAAATGGCGGCCCGATCTCTGAATTCAGTTCCCCAGTGCTAAAAAGAATTCTAAGTGTGGGCTAAACCGATGAGAAACTCCCCAGGGCCCGATAAAAGTGACTAACCGTTTGATAGCGATGGGAAACTTGCCAGCAGAAACGACGGAAAGCGCCCTGAAAAACCTGTCACAAATAAACTTAGAAATGTTTCCGTTAAATTCCGCCCCTCGTGTCTATTGGCACCAGGTACGGATAAAGATCAGTCTGTTCCGAGGAATCGCTCCTTGCCTGATTTTCTGAGTTGCCTTATAGTCTCGATCTGTTTTGGCATTTTTGCATTTAAATCAAATGCTGCTTTTACTGTTGCTGTGGAGCATTCCTTTACATTTCTTGGCACACCACGTTGGTTACTGTGCCCCACACCTTTTACTGTTAATCAGGGTAATCAGCCCAACCAGCCAGCGCTTATGCTGGAGCCTCTGCCCATTCCTTTTCATCCAACCCTATTAACATATCTTTCTATTCCTTTCTCCCTCATCTGTTTATGTCACTGGTTCCTTAAATGCATCCCAACTGCTCTCCGGGGTAGTGATGACCACTTTCTAACCATTCTCTGGGTAAAGACATTTCTCCTGAATTTCCTATTGAATTCAATGGTAATGATCTTCTCTGACTGGACTCTAGTCTTGGACTCTCCCCAGATTTGGGAAAACCGCCTTTACGTCTTTCTGATGGCATGACGCAGCAAAACAAGCATCATTGCCAGAGGGGACTGCACCTTTAAATAAACATGAGGGCACCAACTTTAAATAGCAGCTTCCAGCAGGCCAAAATAGACTGAAGAAAATGACTATGGTGAGGCACGATCAATTTGGCTGGAGACGAAGTTGAATTCAAATTGAGGCTTTATTAGTATCAGATGTGTGGCCTCCTACAGCAGCTGACGAAATGGCTGCGAGCTGGAGGCCACGCATATTTATAACCCGGCTCCTGGGTGGAGCTAGCATGCAGGGGCCCAGGTGAACCTGTAGTGCAGGTTCTACCGTACAACCCTTAATATAAGAACACAGTGGTTTACCATATACGGTCATCACAAACATGTCCGCATGAAAATATTATTCCCATTCCCGAGGGTCTCTCATCGGCTTCCACTGGAATGGTCCCTTTAAGGCTACTGTTGTCACACAATAGAGGCTGACCCTGATAGGCCAACCCCGCACGCACCCAGTGTGATGCCTAAATTAGAGCCGACGGCAACACCGGACGTGGAGGTCATGATCCCAGCCCAGCAGGCTTTTGGTGTAATCTGCCCAATGCCTTTTGCACTCAGGAAGAGGAATGTGGGCCACACACATCCAAGAACTCAACTTCATAGCTATGATTTAATACAGTATTAGAACGTGGTCAGCGTGTCAGCCACATGGCTCAGTTGTCTGCACCCCTGTTTCAGAGTCAGATGGTTGTGGATTTGAATCCTGCACCAGGACTGAAGTGTGGAAATCAAAGTAGATATTCCCGTGCAGTGCTGAGGGATTCCTGCACTGCCAGAGGTGCTGTCTAACAGATGAGGTGCTTCCAGGTCCTGACCTCTCGGGTGAAAGAGCAGGGGAATTGTCCTGGCAAATAGTTATCCCTCAGTCAACTTCACAAAATCAATCAGATTACCTGGTCATTATCACATTGGGGAGGGGGGGTGATGTAGGAGCTAGCTTTGTGCAGAATTGACTGGAAAATTGCCTTTCTTGGCCCTCAAGCACTTTGAGACATCTGGAGGCCACTATGTAAATGCAAGGCCTTTTTCTTTTCTTTCTTTATTGAACATTGGTATGCTCAACCATCCTGGGATTTCCTCTGTGGGAGATGTGTTGTCCTGGGAAATATTGCAAATGACTGATTTAGGACAGTTTACCGTTTTTCGGCCCAGGCTTATCATTCCATAAGAAGCCTGAAGAGGGAGGCTTGGGCTCTCCCAGAATTGGGCCTCAGGCCTTTGCGTTCCGGGTTAGGGGTAGGGTTAGACCAGTTGCGCTGCCAACGGCAGCTCACTCCATGAGTAAAATCACTTTTGTGACACTGCAGGAGCCCTTAGTTAGGTTCTGGGAAGGGGGTGTCAGATTGGGTAGTACGGCCAGGTGAGCGGGGGGGGGGGGGGGGGGGGGGGGGGGGGCGAGAGATGTATTTATCACGGGCTGTGGAATTGGAGGGAGCTCCCTCTCCTCCTAACTGAAAATGTTTTATTCAGAACCTAATCTGGCATTGGCAGCCATAACAATGATGGGGTTGGATGGGAGTGAGCAGTCACTCAAAAAGCCTGAGCAGACAGGCCCAACTCATTGGGAAGCTATTTGGTAGGAGGGAAGCGGGGTCCCTTGAATTTACAATACAGAAGGAGGCCATTCAGCCCATTGAGTCAGCTCCGTCCCTTGGAAAGAGCACCTCACTTAAGCCCACGCCCCCACCCTATCCCCGTAACGCTCTATAACCTTTTGGACACTAAGGGGCAATTTAGCATGGCCAGTCCACCTAACCTGCACATCTTTGGACTGTGGGAGGAAACCGGAGCACCCGGAGGAAACCCACGCAGACACGTGCAAACTCCGCACAGATAGTCACCCGAGGCCAGAATTGAACCCGGGTCCCTGAAGCTGTGAGGCAGCAGTGCTCACCACCGTGCCACCCCCATTCCTCATTAACATATTTCAGGGGCCTAGAAAACCTTAATAAAATGGTCCAACAAATTTAGTAGTGGAGCCAACACCTGCATAGATTGCAGTACGAATGTACTCATTTCGTGTCATATTTTCTGGCAAAACGTATGCCAATTTCTACCTCTCAGAGGTTTGTCACAGTAGTGGGTGCTTAGTGAATGCAATTGTGTTGTATACACATGCCGCCGTGCCTGGCACCCTTGTGAATCGGTTCAACCAGGTCATTTGGCCCTTCCACAAGAAAGCGGTGGTCCCAAGTGGCATTGCTGCATCAAGATGTTTCTGGCCGGAGTGTATTATGTAACCGTAGCTGCGCCTGAAAGCTTAAGGTTTCCACTGTCAGGGAATTCGACCTAAATGCACCCTGACATTTTCAAAGAGATTTGACTCAAATGTGTATTGTCACCAGTTTAATGGATTTTCGAGGCAAATTTCCTTTCTGGTTGATGCATCTCACGTGCGACTGTGTCAGAGGGATTTATGTGGCTAACGTGTGACGAGCATCCTCAGCCCAATTGCACTATGTTTAAATAACTATCACAAGGCAAATTAGATCTATATTGAAGGAGAGGCATTGGTGCTTATTGTCCTGCTGTTACCATTCCACTTGCCTCAGCTCACAGGGTGTAACGGCATGGAAAAAGGAACCTGTGACGATGAGTCTCTGACCCTTTTGGCGCACGACATGCCTTCCCAGCAGACTGGAGCGTGGAAATGATATGGTAATGATGTGGAATTGATGCAATAATCCATTTGTGCTGGGCCCACGCCACTTTTAATTACCGTCCGTGTAAATGGACATTGCAGTGTGCGGAAGAAAGTCTAATCTGAGCATTTGAGTTTGGTTTCTTCTCCCCTTTTCCACGGTCGGCATTTAGCTTCCTAGAAGCCTCGCCCCATTTGCGATACTTTCGTTTTGCTCCTTGCAACGATGGGCTTCCCAATGGGAGTTTCCTCATCTGAGGTAGCTGGAAGAGGGGCAGCAGGAACACCAGTGAAGGGATGGCATGAAACCGGCCCAGTGTCTGTTAACTGGCCAAAGTGAATGATGAACTACAGAACTTGGAGTTTAAAATATTGTCATTTATTGTAAAGCAACTGATAATCAGGATAAATAAACTAACAAACAATTAACACTAAACAACTCTTGTGGAGCTACTGCAAATACATCTGTCTCCCAGCACGACCAACTCCTAACTCCCTGATCACTTGATGACGTGATGGGCTTACAAAGCCACCTAGTGGTTGGAGGTTGTGCATAACATTATGTACAAACTAACATTATGCGTATCACAGCCCAGTACACAGATTTGTCGGAGCTACACGCTCTCAGGATCCTGTGCCTCATGTAATAGTCGTGGTGGACTGTGCGTTGTTCTAATACGTGCGAGGCTGTAAATTATTTCAAAGGCAGGGCACTTTTCTCAGCTAAACCCACGCTAAGGAATTTCAATATAATGGAGGAAGGGCGCGTGCTGCAGCCCCCACTCTCCCGCCTGCTCTCACTCGATCCCCAGGAGCAAGGAGGATCCAAGATGTCCACCATCAGCCAACAACATCTAACCGGTACAATTGCCACGATATTACCCATTATGCCTAGCAGGTGGCAACAACAACTCGCATTTATAGAGTGCCATTTTTGGTAAAATGGCCACCCATTCCCTGCGACCAGGCATCTGATTTACTATTTAGGCGGAGAATTTAAGCTGTTGATTCCAACCTACATTTAGAACATAGAACATAGAACATAGGAAAATACAGCACAGAACAGGCCCTTCGGCCCACGATGTTGTGCCGAACCTCTGTCCTATATTAAGAACAAATTAATCTACACCCCATCATTCTACTGTAATCCATGCACCTATCCAATAGCCGCTTGAAGGTCCCTAATGTTTCCGACTCAACTACTTCCACAGGCAATGCATTCCATGCCCCCACTACTCTCTGGGTAAAGAACCTACCTCTGACATCGCCCCTATATCTTCCACCATTCACCTTAAATTTATGTCCCCTTGTAATGGTTTGTTCCACCCAGGGAAAAAGTCTCTGACTGTCTACTCTATCTATTCCCCTGATCATCTTATAAACCTCTATCGAGTCTCCGCTCATCCTTCTCCGTTCTAATGAGAAAAGGCCTGGCACCCTCAACCTTTCCTCGTAAGGCCTGCCTCTCCATTCCAGGCAACATGCTGGTAAATCTCCTTTTGGAGCCTATTTTAACATTTCTGAATACCAAGAAGCAGCAGCAGTCGGATAGGGGAATTGTGGTCGGGGAGAGATGCGTTAACAATTGATTTGTAAAAGTCAATTTAACTGGATCCTGATAACTCAACACTTACTTCTAAGAAAACAACCTCGGTGGAGTTGGATCAGCTGCTACGTAAATGGCAAGGCCGTGGGATCCTAATTTGAACTTGTTTGATCAGCATTTGAATTTCTATAGACTCTGCTGTGTCAAATATTTGTCCATTTAATCATTCATTCGGCAACAGCATTGAAGTGAAACTGAATGTGGTCTTACTTTGTAAGGAGCATCAAATCAATGATGATGCATAATTACATTTCCTTCACCACTGTGCAAGAGTCATAACATTGCAGTGAGATATCACCATTTAGAAGGGGGTCTTCTCCAGGTGGAAGGATATCAGCACTGCAGCCCAATGATCGGATGCCCCATTTAGTATCTGAGCCGCTATCCTTTCACATCTTGGAATCTAAAATGCCATTTCTAACTTTGCAGGTGACACCGCGGGCGGGATTTGCCGGCTCCCGAGTCCCGTGTTTCTCGGTGGCGCGCCATTCGTTGGCGACGGCATTCTATCTTCCCGCCGCTTGTCAATTGGATTTCCTGTTGAAACCACCCTAAGCTGCCAGGAAACCCACGGGTGAGGGTGCACTGCCACCAGGAAAAGAGAATCCCAGCGGCCGGAGAATTCCGGCCCGGAAGTGGGGGGGGTCAGGGGATACGGTGGTATGGGGTTAGTCAGTACTGAGGAGAGCTGCAACAAGTTACAAGAGGGCATTAATAGGCTTGCAGAATGGGCAAATGAAGTTCAACGCAGAAAAAGGTGAGGCAGCATATTTTGGCAGGGAGAATAGAGAGGTCACCTCTTTCTTGGAAAGTGCAAACCCAGGTGGGATGGAGGGACAAATAAATCTGGAAGTACAAATAAATCAATCACTAGAATTTACGCGACAGGTTAGCAAGGCCACAAGAAAGCAAACTTGGCTCTATCTCTAGAAGAATAGAATTGAAAAGTAAGGAGCCTTGCTAAACTTCATGAACCTTGGATAGACTTAAGAGTGCTGTGTGCAGTTCTGGGTCACCATATTGTAAAGTAGCGCCTGCAGTGGTGCTCGGATGGTCAGCAAGTGCGAGATGAAGTTCCCGTAATAATGCATGAGTCATAGGAACGACTGCAGTTCTGTCATGTTCTCAGTCATGGAGGTTTGTTTGATGGCATGTACCTTCTCCTCAATCGGGTGCAAGTCATGCCTGTCATCCCGGTACCCCAGGTGACCTCTTTTGCTTGAAAAATTCATTTGCCCCTTTTAAGGCAGACACCAGCCTCCGAAAACCAGTGGAGGACTTCCTCTGAGTTTCTCAGGTTCTTCCTTCCGGTGGCTCCAGTGATCAGGACATCATCGAAGTAAACCACCATCCTTGGAGACCCTTAGAGGATGCTCTCCATGGTCTCTGAAAAATTGCACAAGCCGATGATACCCCAAATGGCAACCTTGTATATCCGTAGTGACCCCTATGGGTATTAATGGCCACGAACCCTCTGGATTCTGTGACTAGCTCCAATTGGAGGCTGCATGACTCATGTCAAGTTTAGAAAAGGGGAGTCCTCCAGCCAGCTTTGTATAGAGGTCCTCCAATGCCCGACATCAGGTAGCCATCCAGGTGAGGAGCCTTGTTCACTGTTAACTTGTAATCCCCACATAGGCGGACTGTTTTATCTGGCTTGAGCAGTGGGACTACATGCGCTGCCCACTCTGCAAATTGTACCGCCTAATGATTCCAGGCTTTCCAATCAGTCGAACTTCATCTACCTTTGACGGCAAGGCATAAGTAGCTGGATGGACTCTAATATACCTCAGTTTGGCATGAGGGTCTACGTACATTTTGGAAACAATGTCCTTTCTTTTTCCCAGGCCATCCTGGAAGACCTCCGTGTATGTCCCTAGGACCTAGTGGTGGTTACCACTGCTGCCTCTCAGCGCCAGGGACCTGGGTTCGATTCTGGCAGAACAGACTGGATCCGGACCCTCTTACCACCATCAATGGCAAATGGATGAACTGCTGCTCATAGGCAACTTGAGTCCTCGTTGTGCCCGGGATGGCCAATGGTTCTCCTGTGTGTGCTGCCAAATGTGCTTCAGTGTCCCTACGTCTAGCTGTTGGACTCCCGTCCTGACCTTCTAGAACATCTGTCGTCCCATGGCCAAGACATCAGCTCTGATGTCAAGTTCCATTACAAGTGAATGACCAGTAACCTGGACTGTGACTTTGATGGGGGCAACCTGTGACTTGGCGATGCATTTTAACTGCATGCACTCGCCAGATGGAACGCCTTGGCTCCTGGTGGGCATGTCCCTTGACCAGTTGGCGCGCTTGTTGGCTGATTTGGTGTTCCTGGTCTCTGCAGTTCCTCCAGCCCACGTGAGTCCTCCTCCAGGATCAGGGGAGATGTCTTACTTGGCTGTAATGGCCCTTGACCAACGGGCCTGGTCCTCATGTTGCTCAGGCAACGGCTGGCCCCCAGAGGCTCTGGTCTTAGGGGACACCGTTTGCCTGAATGGGAGAGGCGTCCAACGCTATTCACCTCCATCTCTGAAGAGATTTGGAGCTCCAGGACTTCTTTCTCTGCGCTTTCCCGTAAGAGAGTGCTCTCTTTCACCCTTTTCATGTGCAAAGGTGGTTCAGCCAGCAATTTCCACTGGGTCGCCATGTTGTTGACTCTGCGCAGAAGGAGGCCCATAATTGCAGTGCTCAGCCAGCTTGTGTAGACATGCCAAAAGCTCTGTAGCACACTCTCCCGGGGTTCTCTCAGCCATATTGAAATGGTACATTTGGACAATGATTAACAGTTTGGGGTCATCGTGGTCCACCACAAGTGCCACCAAATTCATCAAATGTTTTGGAGCCTGGAGCCGCAGGGTAGGTCAGGCTTTTGATGATTCTAAAGGTAGGGGTCCTACAGGCAGTCAGGAGTATCACATTCTGGCGGTCATCCCCTATAATGGCATTTGCCCTGAAAAAAAGAACGCATTCGCTCAGCGTACTGGACTCACGTCAAAAGCATTGAGCCTCCCAAAGAGTGGCATTTTAATATCTGCTTTGACCTTCAACCTCTGTAGCAAGATACAGCCGTGGTCTGGACAGCCAGGAACACCACCTGCAGTTCCGGTTTGCCCTCGTCGCCAATAATGTAGTCACGAGGAGTCCCGACGAAAAGGTTTGAACAAATGGTTTTATTTTAAAGAACAGTAAAGCAGCAAAGCAGAGGAGAACACAACTAGACCCAGCCGGGAACATCCAAAGAGGCCTGTTCCCTTCTGGGCCGAGTTTTATCCGGTGAAGTCGACAAGCCCCCACCCCTCAGCAGGGGAACTCATATCCCACGGGTCATGCAGGTAGATCAATCAGGTCGCCCCCATTCGTTTCACAGGGGTTACAACATGTTTTTATAGACTTTGTAGCGGTTTGATACAACTGAGTGCCTCATTAGACCATTTCAGAGTCAACCACATTGCCCTGGGTCTGGAGTCACATGTAGGCTAGACTAGATGAGGACGGCAAATTTCCTTCCCCAAAGGACATTAGCGAACCAGATGAGTTTTTACGACATTCAACAATGTTTAATAATCACCATTATCTTGAAGCTAGCTTTTTAAATTCCAGATTTATTAATCAAATTTAAACTCCACCAGCTGTTGTGGCGGGATTTGAACCCATGTCCCCAGAGCATTAGTCAGGGCCTCTAGACTGCCAGATGAGGGGGGAACCTGACCACACTTTCTGCAGTGCAGCAGAATTCTGGCTCTGGTTACAGGGTGTATCAGAAAGATTACTCGTTAAAGGTAAGATATTAGAGGGTTACATCCATTACTGCGGACGCATCGCCTGCCTCTCAGTCCCTTTAGGCCCGGAAATTAGAGAGTCGATCTGATCTTGTAACAGAACAAAAGACGCAAAGAGAGTATTTCTTGCAGCACAATAAATGGCCCGGAATCTGGATGCTAAGAAACACAAATGTATTGCTAAGAAATGCAAAAGCAGGTGAGAAATAATTAAAAGGCTCAACATGAAATCCTGTGGAAATATCACAAGATTCCTTACCATTCTTACCAGCTGAGGAAACTTGGCTCCCACATTCCTTAATCTGTCACTAACGTTCACTGGCTGACATCCATACTGCTCATTGACATTACATCAAGTGGCAGCAATGAGAATAAGAGACATATCCAGCTCCAAGGCTAACAGCAAATTCATCTTTACAACATCGCACTAAATAACAGAGAGATGCACAAACAGCTGCAAATCCCAACTCAGAGGCAGCATCTCTTGCGCTGGGCTTTGTGTTGGCATGAGCTCCACCAGCTTGAGTGGTAACCAGCTGCTATCCTATCATTCCCCCAAGACACTGCGGAGGGACATGTCCTCATGAAGCCCACTGATCTGTGTTAGCATGGAACACTGAACGCCAAGGCAGTGTATCAGAAGCCTGGCATCAGCAGTTGGCAAGAACCAGAGAGTGTCGCTTTTCTGAGGTGCCCAAGGCAGACGTCGCTGGATTGCCATGTGCTCAATAGCAGGCAACATTTGCTGCATCAAGTAACTCACTGGACGTTTCCAGTGCAATTCTGTGTTAAATTCTCCTTGCCACGAACATAACCTTCCACTGATCTGCGGAAGGAAGCAAATGACACGTCCGTGTAGCTGACTGCCAAGTGCTCGACCAGGCTCAGTTTTAAAGCAGACCCACTAAATCTGTCCCGTCACACTGTGGCACTCTGTATATGGATCTCTACCCTGCATCAAACTGACCCTTAATTAATCACGAGCATTGTGCCTATTCTTCACAAGCAGCCAGTGGTCACCCTGGCTTTCTGGAGATTGATTGCTATCTTCCTCTATGAAGTGACCAGGTCAGCACTTTATGACTAAATAAATAGGCCAAGTGTCTGCTCAATGTGATAATGTGCCACACCATGTGCAGGGTCACAATCTCAGTGTGCACACATTGCAATAAACAATATATTATCTACAGTTCGCCATAGTTTCCCATGTTTTCACTTTGATGCTGCCTTTACAATTATTGTTAAAAGTATTGATCCAGGGAAAATCTTCCCTCCATGTTCAAAGTGTCAATAAATGTTAGTAACCGGGGGAGATTCCCCCTCCCTCACTCAAATTTAATCCGGTCGTTGCCTTCAGTGATGTTTTAACCATCACTATTTTTTTAAGAGTGAAATCATTGGTTTATGTATTAACCAGTTAAGATGCTTTGAGTCAAGATTCAAATTTACCACAGAGGTTTTTGTAAAAAGAGATCCATAAACAAGTATTGTACTAGGGAGTGTCTTTTCTGGCTCCGTTTAGGTTCAGATCCTTGTTCAGGTCCTGTAGTCACGAAGGTTGTGACGGTGGTGTGTGACAGTTCGCTCAGGAAATCCAGGTTGCTGTGGTGTCATGCACTTCAATACAGGCATGGTGTATTCGGGGGCAGACGATGGAGATTCCAACATTCTTTCTATCACTTGGTTGGCCAGGAATCTCCCCTGCTCTTGCCACCTGCCAATGATATACGTTGGAAGGATTTGCAGATTGATACTCAACCTTTTTGGCCGTGCGATGAACCCACCTTCCTTGGCCATCATGACCTGGTATGGGACTGTTTTTAATTTATTCTTTCATGGGATGTGGATGTCACAGGCAAGGCCAGCATTTGTTGCCAATCCTCAACTACGCTTGAGCCGAGTGGCTCGCTCCGCACATTGCTGTGTGTCTGGATTACGTGTAGGCCAGACCGGGTCAGGGTGGTAGATTTTCTTCCCTAAACATTTGGTGAGCCAGATGGGTTTTAACGACAATCGGCGATAGCTGTCATGGTCACCATCACTTGAGACTAGCTTTATATTCCAGGTTTATCAATTGAGTTTACATTCCGCCAACTACCGAGCTGGGATTTGAACCCATGTCCTCAGATCATTAACCTGGGCCCCTGAATTACTCACTCACCCCCATCTCCCCAGAACCCAGTGCCACCAGCTCAGAGGCCAGAGCGCTACCCACTCCAACCCAAGACTTTCTCACTCCGAGTTGTAACTGATCATAAATGCTGCCAGCCCAGAATACCAAAGAAACACTAAGGCCAAACATTTCAAAAATGTTCAACCGTGGTGACCTATGACAGCACCACCTTGAAAGGAAGTGGGGCTGGCCAATTTGTGGTATTCTAAGGAATTCAAAGTTCATCTTGGGTAACCCATTCCTCGATGAAACCTGACCTTGCTATTCAGAGCATTGCTGAAGATGGATTCAGAGGCTGTTTTGATCTAAAGGTGCGTCAGCTGGGTGCAGTCAAACATGTCACTGGGAAAAGGGTCTCAGGTCTGAGTTGAAGCTGCGTGGCGAGTGAGTAATACACCAGCCATCCTAACTAAACGTTACTCGCTTTTTCACAGCTTCCTTTAGATCGATTAGACAGCTCATCACTTAAAAGAAAACAAAGGAGAATTTATTTTACCTCACAAGACGATGCGTAAATTCAGATAGGGCATCGGGGGAGGGGGAGGCAAGTGGAGCCATGGTCGCCACCAGATCAGGCATGATCTTATCGAATGGCAGTGCAGGCCCGGGAGCCAAGTGGCCCACTCCTGCTCTTAACTCGTATGTTCGTATGCGCGTTTGTATCAAATAGACTCATTTAACCAATAGATTACGGCTTTCAATCAGTGGAGATATACGGTAAAACAAAGCGTATGTTTATACTTTATGTATTTACTAAAGATTGACCATTGTGTTGTGCAGGTTAGTTGGTAATCTATGTCTACATAGCTCAGTTGGTAGTGCAGTTTTCAGCCATTCATTTGCAACATGCCTAATTGTAACTCCTATTTCAGTGTACCACACCTATTGTCCCGATTTACGCCCCCCTGCCCCCCCCCCCCCCCCCACCCCCAGCTTCAAATGTGAAAAATTTGCTCTTTGCATTTAATTTGTTGCAACTCTCACTTATATCAACAGTGGCGCACGTAAATCCCGCTTTAACGCAACTTTCTGACGCAATCTGAATGGGATCAAATTGATCACCCCGTTTCCAGTAGTCATCCCTATTGTGTGTTAGTGTCGTGCGGGCGAGGGCAAAATGTGGAGGGCGGGTTTCAAGATAGCTCAGCAGAAAGTGTCACGGCTCGTCTCTCCGCAACCAAGTGGCCGTTTCGAATGGTGTGAAGAAATTGTGGCTTCAAACGCCATTCTCCAGTGTTTCAGCCTTCCGGTATCCTGAGAGGAAAAGAAGATATTTTGAAGGAATGAGGATGCTAAATCGAGGATGAGGTTGTGCGTTGTGCGTTGTAGGTTGTGCGGACAAATCGTCGAAGGTGGCCGGGCAGGTTGAGAGAGCGGCGATCGGGGAGCCTGGGTTTTGTTAGTCGGGACACAAAATACAAAGCATTAGTTTGGCTTGAACTGGAGAATTGTGTCCAATTCTGGGCATTCCTCTTCGGGGAGAATAGGCAAGAATCAGATAGGGGCAGAATTCTCCGCAATCGGGCACAATGTTCACCGACCGGCGCCCAAAACGGCCCGAATCAGACCAGCATCGCACCGCCCTAAAGGTGCGGAAGTCTCCACATCTTGAGCGGCTGAGCCCTCACCTTGAGGGGCTAGGCCCGCGCCGGACTGAGTTTCGCCCCGCCAGCTGGCGGGAAAGGCCTTTGGTGCCCCGCCAGCTGGCGCGGGAATGACATTGCCGGGCAGCGCATGCGCGGGAGCGTCAGCGGCCGCTCACAGCATCCCCGCGCATGCGCAGTGGAGGGGGTCTCTTCCGCCTCCGCCATGGTGGAGACCGTGGCGAAGGCGGAAAGGAAAGAGTGCCCCCACGGCACAGGCCCACCCGCGGATCGGTGGGCCCCGATCGCGGGCCAGGCCACCGTGGGGGCACCCCCCGGGGCCAGATCGCCCCGCGACCCCCCCAGGACCCCGGAGCCCGCCCGCGCCGCCTTGTCCCGCCGTTAAGGTAGGTGGTTTCATTTACGCCGGCGGGACAGGCATTTTAGCGGCGGGACTTCGGCCTATCCGGGCCGGAGAATCGAGCAGGGGGGCCCGCCAACCGGCGCGGCGCGTTTCCCGCCCCCGCCGTATCTCGGGTGCCGGAGACTTCGGCAACCGGCGGGGGCAGGATTCACGCCAGCCCCCGGCGATTCTCCGACCCGGCGGGGGGTCGGAGAATCGAGCCCCTGAAGTTTCAATTGTACTTTGGTTTTAGTTTCCCTAGAAACCTGAAGGTTCCGTTTCTCTTTTAGTTTGGGTTGCATCCAAAAAGTGCAAGCTTTGAAAGCACAGATTCCATCATACATTGTCGGCACATGCACACTTCTTCTACCAGACAGATTAAGAGCCCTAGTGTTGAGAATCTGTAATGATGCACTTTCAGAGTCTCCATGCGTGAACAACAAAGGATTTATTTACAAGGATCTACAAGAGCAGCAGCATATCTGCTGCTAGTTCTGGAATGACTCTGCCAAAGTGATCGCCTCCCCTGGGGTGGTTCCCCACTCTGAGTTCCAATTGGTCACCTGGGCCAGGTGATCCATACTCTGCTGTGTTGCCCTTAAAGAGACAATCAGCACAGAAACAATTGTTCACCTTGCGCAAATTGATGAACAAAATAGACAATGGGGCTGGAAGACCCCTTCACCTCTTGTGATCTGCTTTCCCGCAGACCAGTGGAAGCATTGATTTGTTGCACCGTGGAGTGGCAGTAGCACACTGGGTGCGGCACATGTTGCCCTCACCGAAGATGCCAACACATCTGCTCCTTTACCATCTCCCCTACAAACACCACCATGGTGAAATCAAGTCATCTAGGCTAGCAGCCTGTCCCAGGAGGAGCAGCAATCTAAAGCTAGGCACCTCAAAGGCTCAAGCACCCACATGTCCCCGGCAAGAAGCATCTCAAAATGGTCTCCACGTGACAAACGGCATTGCAACAGATTTTATTTTAATGCTGAGTTAAAACAGCGTCAGGCAGGGGAAACCCTTCGACCTCAATTTTAACTACCAGCCTGACTCTCTGTTGATGTCAGATGGCAGGGGTTAAAATCAGAGCTAAACTTACTGCAGGAAACAGAAGAAAATTGTGTTATGAGCAGAATATCAAAAGCATGTGCGAACAGGAGTGGTACAGCAGTGACTGAAACTATGTACACAAGAGAATTAATGAGTGATCTCAATTTGCCAGTTTTCACTTGACTTTGAATTATTATTTTGTTTCAGCTTCTGCTCCCGGACAGAAAATTTGAACTGGTTCATTTGCAAGATTCGCCAGGAGAGTGAGAAATTCAGCTTTGGGTCTTTAGGGCTTCGCCACGGCACCTGCTCAGCATTTATAGATAGGTCGAACTCGAAAAATGTTAGCATCCACATTGGTTCCGCACTTGTTTTTAATTGACAAGCTGCCAAAGTACCGTAGAGTCAAAGGGGGGAGTCTGACAGTCTTGTAATGCAGCGAGGTCGGAGACGTTGCGATGTACGATCACCCCAATCTCAAATAATCCCCGCAGGATGGTGTAACTTCACAACAGTAAAAGCTAGGTCACAGAACCAGTTTCTAATCGATCTTAATCAATGTCAGCGCTTGCCGTTGACGAAATCGAGCCTTGCTTCCGTCCAGCCATTTTGATGTAGATCACCATTCTATTTTTACGAAGCTGTGAGCTGAGTTTCCATAAATTGGATGATTTCACTTTGAAACAGTGATCCATAGCAAAAAAAGATAGGGCGCCGGGATCCTGGGACCTGAGTTCGCCCTGCCACCGCTGCCAGCGAGAACGGAGAATTTGGCACTCAGCCGAAACTTCATTCATTGCGGCGGGAACAGAAAGTCCCGCTGGCGTGAACGGGAAGCTAAGCCACTAATTTGCTGACCGCAAGATCCCCCAGGCAACAATGAGGTCAGGGGCTGGTTTAGCACAGGGCTAAATCGCTGGCTTTGAAAGCAGACCATGGCAGGCTAGCAGCACGGTTCACTTCCCGTACCAGCCTCCCCGGTCAGGCGCCGGAATGTGGCGACTAGGGGCTTTTCACAGTAACTTCATTTGAAGCCTACTTGTGACAATAAGCGATTTTCATTTAATTTCATTTTCGAGTGACCAGACAATGTGGTTTATGGACGTTGGCGAGGATATATGCACTGGTCACGACAATCTGCTCTTCTTTAATTAATGCAGTTTGAGACAGTAGACAAGTGCCTTGGTTTCATCGAAGGTATAACACCTCCAGCATTGCAGCCTAGAGATCTGTAGGGAAATGTCAGCCTGCATTATGTGCTCCAGAGTGAAGCTTCAACTCGTAACCCTCTGAGTCACCATCAAGAGTGTTACCACTGAATCAAGGCTGACACCTAGAAACTCAGGAATAATGTGCTTTCCCATAGTTTACCTCTTTCCCTTTTATCTACATCTTTGCATGACTGCTAAAGTGGTGCACTATTTTCTTTCCTCCCCTCCTCTCTCCTGGTGGGAATGACCTAATGTACGGCTCTGGTCCTAATGGGAAGCCCCCTCCGTCCCCACCCACCGCGATACTGAGCACCAACGGTCATTGGTCAAGAATAGCGTGATAGGTTACTCCACCACAGAGGCATCACAGCCCAGCCTGACCCTGTCCCAGCTTGCTGCTACTCTTCCAGCAGGAACCTGCCCAGAGAATCTCGCAGCACAGCTGGTCAGTCAGGTGTCCAGCGCCACCTTTCGGACAACACCCCCTTCCCTGCCCTTTCCCCTTTGATAGCCTTCTCCGTCCCCTTTCCCTTCAAAGGCCGATTAAGGACTCTGCGTCCGCACGAAAAGAACTGATGAGAGGTTACCAACTTGGAGAGTTAACTCTCTTTCCACCCATTTGTGTCTGAGCAGTAGAGTGTTTCCAATATCTTTGTCTCCATTTCACACTTCCCGCAAGTGCGTTAAGTCTGAGGAACTGACTGCCCAGTGGTAGAAAGTTAAGAACATAGGGACGTAGGAATTCGGGGCAGAAGTCGGCAATTCAGACTTTCGAGCCCGCTCCGCCATTCAATCAGATCAAGGCTGATCTCTTCCTGGTCTCAAATCCACGTTCCCACCTGTTCCCCATATCCCTTTAACCAGTTTTCTATCAGAAATATATCTGTCTCAAGTTCCACTCCCTAATCACCCACTTTGAAAATACTTTCTTCAAATCAAAGAACAAAGGACAAAGAACAAATAACAACACAGCACAGGAACAGGCCCTTCGGCCCTCCAAGCCTGTACCGGTCATGATACCATCCTTGGCCAAATCCCTCAGTACTTCCTTGTGCCGTATCCCTCTACACCCATCCTATCCGTGTATTTGTCGAGATGCCTTTTGAAAGCCGTTAATGTATCTGCTTCCACAACAACCCCTGGCAACGCGTTCCAGGCACTCACCACCCTCTGTGTAAAAAACCTGCCTCGCATATCTCCTCTGAACTTTGCCCCACGGACCTTAAACGTATGCCCCCTGGTGACTGACCTCTCCACCCTGGGAAAGAGTGCCTGCCCATCCACTCTATCCATACACATGCCCAAATTATTGCAGCTTCGCTGAACCAATGGAAATAGTTTTTTCAAGTGACCTTATCAAAGCCTATCATCATTTTCAATGCTTCTGTTAGACTTTGTATGTACCCATCTCCCCTCCCACTTAAAATCACTTCAGAGAAATCTACATGTTCATATATAGCTGATTAAAGCGCAGACTAATCATAGGAAGTTTAAAGTCAGGGTTGGGATTTCCTACAGGGCTTGCTGTAAGGTTGATTTCTTTTAACACCCCTCTGTTTTTGACGTCAAGTCACCAAGGAACCTGCTGCCCCACTAATTCTTCCGCAAAAAATCCAGCACCACATGATCAATATAGATCAATGCCCTTGCATAGCGTAATGCATCCCACTTAATAATAGTCTCCGGAATATATATTTAGAAATTCTAACCTGTCAGAGTGGGTGCTGGTGATGGTTTAAAAGAGAAAAGAAATTGGCATGTTAGGAAACTTGGCAGGATCTCAGTGACTTTGGCATCCAACTCGATTGTTTTTTGGTAGGGTGTGGGATGGGCGGGTCTGCTTTTGACATATATTACCCGCGATCATGTGCGCTTCTCGCCTGAATCACATCTTCATCGTCGCGATGGTTGTTCGATGGCCACTCTCGTGCTTATGTGGCTCTGGCCTGGATGTCGGTGGTGGACTTCTCAGAGATGCCATTAGCCAAGTCCCTGAGGAACTGTCTACCGAAACTGCTTGGAGGTGCAAGTATCTGTGGGAAACGCGACTGATGCAAAATAAAGGCACCGTTTAGCTTCCTAAGTAGCCTGCAATTTACCGTAGAAACGTTGATATTTATTGAATTGCGATGTATGTATCAAATTGCCTGAAGCATGGGCTGGTTTAGCTCAGTGGGCTAGACAACTGGTTTGTGATGCAGAACAAGGCCAGCAGCGCGGGTTCAATTCCCGTACCAGGTGAGAATTCTGAATTCCCCCTCTGTGTACCCGAACAGGCGCTGGAATGTGGCGACTAGGGGCTTTTCACAGTAACCTCATTGCAGTGTTAATGTAAGCCTACTTGTGACAATAAAGATTATTTACATTTACAAGTAATGCTTCAATCTTGATAATCTAAAATATTTACAATGGAGACGTTCTTGGAGTTTAGCAGCAGTAACTCCACTGCAACGTTAGCCTATTTGTGACAGTAAAGGTTATTATTATTAGGAACAATAAGATGGTAAGAGATCTATAACGAGTTTACTTTGAACTGCTTGAACTGCTTAACCACTTCCTTACCTTGCAGGTCAGCTGTTCGGGAGAGAGAGGGAGCCAGGACCTTGGAAACAGCGCGGGAGTTTCAAAAAGCGCGGGAGCTGCGAGGCAGAGGGGACAGTTTAAAAGGGCGCGCTGTGGGTGAGGTAAGTACTGCTTAACCACTTCCTTACCTTGCAGGTCAGCTGTTCGGGAGAGAGAGGGAGCCAGGACCTTGGAAACAGCGCGGGAGTTTCAAAAAGCGCGGGAGCTGCGAGGCAGAGGGGACAGTTTAAAAGGGCGCGCTGTGGGTGAGGTAAGTACTGCTTAACCACTTCCTTACCTTGCAGGTCAGCTGTTCGGGAGAGAGAGGGAGCCAGGACCTTGGAAACAGCGCGGGAGTTTCAAAAAGCGCGGGAGCTGCGAGGCAGAGGGGACAGTTTAAAAGGGCGCGCTGTGGGTGAGGTAAGTACTGCTTAACCACTTCCTTACCTTGCAGGTCAGCTGTTCGGGAGAGGGAGGGAGCCAGGACCTTGGAAACAACGCGGGAGTTTCAAAAAGCGCGGGAGCTGTGAGGCAGAGGGGACAGTTTAAAAGGGCGCGCTGTGGGTGAGGTAAGTACTGCTTAACCACTTCCTTACCTTGCAGGTCAGCTGTTCGGGAGAGAGAGGGAGCCAGGACCTTGGAAACAGCGCGGGAGTTTCAAAAAGCGCGGGAGCTGCGAGGCAGAGGGGACAGTTTAAAAGGGCGCGCTGTGGGTGAGGTAAGTACTGCTTAACCACTTCCTTACCTTGCAGGTCAGCTGTTCGGGAGAGAGAGGGAGCCAGGACCTTGGAAACAGCGCGGGAGTTTCAAAAAGCGCGGGAGCTGCGAGGCAAAGGGGACAGTTTAAAAGGGCGCGCTGTGGGTGAGGTAAGTACTGCTTAACCACTTCCTTACCTTGCAGGTCAGCTGTTCGGGACAGAGATCAGTTTTGGGAGCAGGCCTATTGGCTGACTGTAAATCAGGAAGGATACAAAGGGTGTGGCTGAAGTGCCTATAGAAACGGAGTGCTGAAGGCAAACAGAGTGTATCTGAGTTTGGGTAAGGCTGAGTTCGGGTAAGAGGGGAGTGACAAAAAAAAACTCAAGTTAATTAAGTAAAGTAATTAACTAGTTAAGGGAATTTGGTGCTCACCTGAAGGAGGTGCAGAGAAGCAAACCTGTGAGGGAGTCTCTGGAGCAATTGCATCACAGCCAGCAGGTAAGTGATTGGCTTGTAACTGGTAAGTGATTTCTCTCTCTTTGACTTTCTCCTAGCTGTGTAGTGTAGTTCAAACTTAACTTCAGGTTTAAGTCATGGCAGGAGAGCTCAGACCCGTGTCATGCTCCTCTTGTGAGATGTGGCAAGTCAGGGACCCTTCTGGTGTCCCTGACTCCTTCATCTGCAAGAAGTGTGTCCAACTGCAGCTCCTGTTAGACCGCTTGACGGCTCTGGAGCTGCGGATGGACTCACTTTGGAGCATCCGCGATGCTGAGGAAGTTGTGGAAAGCACATTCAGTGAGTTGGTCACACCGCAGATTAAAATTACTGAGGCAGATAGGGAAAGGGTGACCAACAGACAGAGGAAGAGTAGGAAGGCAGTGCAGGGATCCCCTGCGGTCATCTCCCTCCAAAACAGATTTACCGTTTTGGAAACTGTTGGGGGAGATGGCTCACCAGGGGAAGGTGGCAGCAGCCAGGTTCATGGCACCGTGGCTGGCTCTGCTGCACAGAAGGGCGGGAAAAAGAGTGGCAGAGCTATAGTGATAGGGGATTCAATCGTAAGGGGAATAGACAGGCGTTTCTGCGGACGCAAACGAGAATCCAGGTTGGTATGTTGCCTCCCTGGTGCAAGGGTCAAGGATGTCTCGGAGCGGCTGCAGGGCATTCTGGAGGGGGAGGGTGAACAGCCAGCTGTCGTGGTGCATGTAGGCACCAACGATATAGGTAAAAAACGGGATGAGGTCCTACAAGCTGAATTTAGGGAGTTAGGAGTTAAACTAAAAAGTAGGACCTCAAAGGTAGTAATCTCAGGATTGCTACCAGTGCCACGTGATAGTCAGAGTAGGAATGACAGGATAGCTAGGATGAATACGTGGCTTGAGAGATGGTGCAAGAGGGAGGGTTTCAAATTCCTGGGACATTGGGACCGGTTCTGGGGGAGGTGGGACCTGTACAAATCGGACGGTCTGCATCTGGGTGGGACCGGAACCAATGTTCTCGGGGGGGGTGTTTGCTAGTGCAGTTGGGGAGGGTTTAAACTAATGTGCCAGGGGGATGGGAACCGATGTAGGAAGTCAGTGGGGACAGAAACAAAAGGCAGGAAGGGAGAGTGTGTAAAGCATGACCAGAGAAAGCAGGGCAGAGAGCAAGGAAGGTCTACATTAAACTGCATTTATTTCAATGCAAGGGGCCTGACGGGCAAAGCGGATGAACTCAGGGCATGGACGGGCACATGGGACTGGGATATTATAGCTATGACTGAAACATGGCTAAGGGAGGGGCAGGACTGGCAGCTCAATGTTCCGGGGTACAGATGCTATAGAAAGGATAGAACAGGAGGTAAGAGAGGAGGGGGAGTGGCGTTTTTGATTAGGGAGAACATCACGGCAGTACTTAGAGGGGATATATCCGAGGGTTCGCCCACTGAGTCTATATGGGTGGAACTGAAAAATAAGAAGGGAGAGATCACCTTGGTAGGACTGTACTACAGGCCCCCAAATAGTCAGCGGGAAATTGAGGAGCAAATATGTAAGGAGATTACAGATAGCTGCAAGAATAATAGGGTGGTAGTAGTAGGGGACTTTAACTTTCCCAACATTGACTGGGACAGCCATAGCATTAGGGGCTTGGATGGAGGGAAATTTGTTGAGTGTATTCAGGAGGAATTTCTCATTCAGTATGTGGATGGACCGACTAGAGAGGGGGCAAAACTTGACCTCGTCTTGGGAAATAAGGAAGGGCAAGTGACAGAAGTGCTCGTGAGGGATCACTTTGGGACAAGTGACCATAATTCCATTAGTTTTAAGATAGCTATGAAGAATGATAGGTCTGGCCCAAGAGTTAAAATTCTTAATTGGGGCAAGGCCAATTTTGATGGTATCAGACAGGAACTTGCAGAGGTAGATTGGGGGAGACTATTGGCAGACAAAGGGACGGCTGGTAAATGGGAGGCTTTTAAAAATGTGTTAACCAGGGTGCAGGGTAAGCACATTCCCTTTAGAGTGAAGGGCAAGGCTGGTAGAAGTAGGGAACCCTGGATGACTCGAGATATTGAGACTCTGGTCAAAAAGAAGAAGGAGGCATATGACGTACATAAGCAACTGGGATCAAGTGGATCCCTTGAAGAGTATAGAGATTGTCGAAATAGAGTTAAGAGGGAAATCAGGAGGGCAAAAAGGGGACATGAAATTGCTTTGGCAAATAATGCAAGGGAGAATCCAAAGAGATTCTACAGATACATAAAGGGGAAAAGAGTAACTAGGGACAGAGTAGGGCCTCTTAAGGATCAACAAGGGCATCTATGTGCAGAGCCACAAGAGTTGGGTGAGATCCTGAATGAATATTTCTCATCGGTATTCACGGTGGAGAAAGGCATGGATGTTAGGAAACTAAGGGAAATAAATAGTGATGTCTTGAGAAGTGTGCATATTACAGAGGAGGAGGTGCTGGAAGTCTTAAAGCGCATCAAGGTAGATAAATCCCCGGGACCTGATGAAATGTATCCCAGGATGTTGTGGGAGGCTAGGGAGGAAATTGCGGGTCCCCTAACCGAGATATTTGAATCATCGGCAGCCACAGGTGAGGTGCCTGAAGATTGGAGAGTGGCGAATGTTGTGCCCTTGTTTAAGAAGGGCAGCAGGGAAAAGCCTGGGAACTACAGACCGGTGAGCCTAACGTCTGTAGTAGGTAAGTTGCTAGAAGGTATTCTGAGAGACAGGATCTACAAGCATTTAGAGAGGCAAGGACTGATTCGGGGCAGTCAGCATGGCTTTGTGCGTGGAAAATCATGTCTCACAAATTTGATTGAGTTTTTTGAGGGAGTGACCAAGAAGGTAGATGAGGGTAGTGCAGTAGACGTTGTCTACATGGACTTTAGCAAAGCCTTTGACAAGGTACCGCATGGTAGGTTGTTGCAGAAGGTTAAAGCTCACGGGATCCAGGGTGAGGTTGCCAATTGGATTCAAAATTGGCTGGACGACAGAAGGCAGAGGGTGGTTGTAGAGGGTTGTTTTTCAAACTGGAGGCCTGTGACCAGTGGTGTGCCTCAGGGATCGGTGCTGGGTCCACTGTTATTTGTGATTTATATTAATGATTTGGATGAGAATTTAGGAGGCATGGTTAGTAAGTTTGCAGATGACACCAAGATTGGTGGCACAGTGGATAGTGAAGAAGGTTATCTAGGATTGCAACGGGATCTAGATCAATTAGGCCAGTGGGCCGACGAATGGCAGATGGAGTTTAATTTAGATAAATGTGAGGTGATGCATTTTGGCAGATCGAATCAGGCCAGGACCTACTCAGTTAATGGTAAGGCGTTGGGGAGAGTTACAGAACAAAGAGATCTAGGAGTACAGGTTCATAGCTCCTTGAAGGTGGAGTCGCAGGTGGACAGGGTGGTGAAGAAGGCATTCGGCATGCTTGGTTTCATTGGTCAGAACATTGAATATAGGAGTTGGGACGTCTTGTTGAAGTTGTACAAGACATTGGTACGGCCACACTTGGAATACTGTGTGCAGTTCTGGTCACCCTATTATAGAAAGGATATTATTAAACTAGAAAGAGTGCAGAAAAGATTTACTAGGATGTTGCCGGGACTTGATGGTTTCAGTTATAAGGAGAGGCTGGATAGACTGGGACTTTTTTCCCTGGAGCGTAGGAGGCTTAGGGGTGATCTTATAGAGGTCTATAAAATAATGAGGGGCATAGATAAGGTAGATAGTCAACATCTTTTCCCAAAGGTAGGGGAGTCTAAAACTAGAGGGCATAGGTTTAAGGTGAGAGGGGAGAGATTCAGAAGGGCCCAGAGGGGCAATTTCTTCACTCAGAGGGTAGTGAGTGTCTGGAATGGGCTGCCAGAGGTAGTAGTAGAAGCGGGTACAATTGTGTCTTTCAAAAAGCATTTAGATGGTTACATGGGTAAGATGGGTATAGAGGGTTATGGGCCAAGTGCGGGCAACTGGGACTAGCTTAATGGTAAAAAACTGGGCGGCATGGACTGGTTGGGCCGAAGGGCCTGTTTCCATGCTGTAAACTTCTATGATTCTATGATTCTAACTATTCTTGCAAACAATCTAATAGGTGCGACAGTTTACTACAGCATTGAAACCGTGTGTTCTGATAAGCACCTCGGACAGGAAAAGGATAATTGTGGTCTATCTGTAAGAATATATGAAAGGCTTTAATCAACACTGAGAACAAAAAGTTTATGAATGAATGAGAGAAGATCCAATTCTATCCCATTCACTCTATGATGGCCGGGATTCACCGGATTCTCTTTTCCCGCTGGCAGCACATCCCCGTGGTTCCTGGCGTGGCTTCAGTGGGAAATCACATTGACAAGCGGCAGGAAGAGAATGCCGCTGCCAGCGAGTGGCGCGCTGTCGGGAAACACGCGACTGGGGAGCCGGAGAATCCAGCCATCGTTTGCGTGGATTAAGTACTATGTCTAGCTCCTGCTGGTAACTAAATTACACCTTTGAATTGAGTTAGCTTCCGAGGGTCAACCCAACAACTATAGTAGTTCTCATGCTGTTGCCTTTTTGGATCTGCTGTAAATATGGCAGTCAGTGAGGTTGCCCTCCTTTCTTTGGATATCTATATTATATTGCTCAGAGTCGCCAGGTATCAGATGATACCACCACAAGGTTCAACCGACTATCGATCAAAGAGCCAAACACCAGTTAGTTAGTTCAAGGTCAAGGGTACTTTATTTACACACACAATTAATCATGCAACATAAACACTACTAGTTAAACTACACCTATCGACTATGATAACCTGTACTTAACTTCAGAGGAACAGTGGCTGTTGTTCGATTCTGGATCTATCGGGTCTGGAGAAGTAACTGCTGCTCAGCTGGGCTCATCCGTCTGGTAGCGGGCGTTGAACTTGGACTTGCTTCTGGTGGTGCTGCACTTGGACGTAGATGTTGCCGGAGCGCCAGGTCCAAGGGAGGCCGAACACATAGCGGACTCTCTTTTTATTCTTGGGAGTTTTCGCGCTCTTTTGGGCGGTCCTTCAGTTTGGATCCCACTAATTGGGCGATTCTTGATCATTGGGTTCGATTCGAACCAATAAATGGGCGGGTGCCTTGATGGCTAGGCGTGTCGCAAGCGGTCATTGACCCTGCTGTTTACGCTTCCCTAGTACAGGGAGTGTCGCCGAAATGTCTGGGACTGTGCCGGTCGCTCAAGTACCAGTCCTTTGTCTGGCGGAGATGGGCCACCAAATGCTAATCGGTTGGGGTTTTGATACCGTCTGGATTACTCACTCGCAAATATACATTCAGGCTTTGAGCCTGCCTGAATCCCGCATTGTCCATTTTTCCCACTATGCTTTGCATCCTTCCATGTTCTTGGTTGTAAGTGGCCATCCCAGATGGCTACAATGCATAAAACTGCAGGTTGAAAACATAACTCCAATCCAATGGGCTGGATTCTCCGTTCCCCCAGCCATGCGCTTTTCAGCAATGCGCCATTCACTGGTGGCGGGGTTCTATCTTCCCACCACTTGTCAATGGGATTTCCCATTGAAAACACCCCACACCCCCGGGAAACCTGTGGGCGGGGGATGCACTGCTGGCGGGAAAACTAAATGGCAACAGTCAGAGAATTACTGTCATTATTTCTTTGGTGGGGGGGGGGGGGTGCGGGTGCAGTTTTTTTTAAAAATAATTTTTATTAAAGGTTTTCATAAAATATCAATAACAAAATGAGAAAGAAAAAAGAACCCAACAGGGTTAAGTACAAAACACAATCTAAAACAGCAACCCCCCAAACCCCTCCCCCCGTACCTAAATAATAAATTAACATTAACACCCCGACTTAAGACAACGGGTGTATACACCCCCTCAGACCCTCCAGTGTAAATAACATAAACAAAAATAAAGTAAACCACCCCCCCCCCCCCGAGCTGCTGCTGCCATTGACCAATGTCTACCGTTCTGCCAGAAAGTCTAAGAACGGTTGCCACCGCCTAAAGAACCCTTGTACCGACCCTCTCAAGGCGAATTTCACCCTCTCCAATTTAATGAACCCTGCCATATCGCTGATCCAGGATTCCACACTTGGGGGCCTCGTATCTTTCCACTGAAGGAGAATCCTTCGCCGGGCTACCAGGGACGCAAAGGCCAGAATTCCGGCCTCTTTCGCCTCCTGCACTCCCGGCTCCTCTGCCACCCCAAATATTGCGAGCCCCCAGCCCGGTTTGACCCTGGATCCTACCACCCTCGACACCGTCCTCGCTACGCCCTTCCAAAATTCCTCCAGCGCTGGGCATGCCCAGAACATATGGGTGTGATTTGCTGGGCTCCCGGAGCACCTAACACATCTGTCCTCACCCCCAAAGAACCTGCTCATCCTTGTCCCGGTCATGTGTGCCCTGTGCAGCACCTTAAACTGTACGAGGCTGAGCCTCGCGCATGAAGAGGAAGGGTTCACCCTCCCTAGGGCATCTGCCCACGTCCCCTCTTCGATCTCCTCTTCCAACTCCTCTTCCCACTTACCTTTCAACTCCACCACCGAGGCCTCCTCATCCTCCTGCATCACCTGGTAAGTTTCCGAGATCTTCCCCACTCCCACCCACCCCCCCCGAGAGCACCCTGTCCTGTACTGTGTGTGGCAGTAGCCGTGGGAATTCCACCACTTGCCGTCTGGCAAACGCCCTTACCTGTAAGTACCTGAAGGTGTTCCCCGGGGGGAGCCCGTACTTCTCCTCCAGCTCACCCAAGCTCGCGAACTTCCCGTCCAAAAACAGGTCCCCCAACTTTCGTATGCCTGCCCTGTGCCACCCCGAAAACCCTCCACCTGTTCTTCCTGGGGCGAACCGGTGGTTCCCCCGTAATGGGGTCCACGCCGAGGCCCGAACTTCCCTCCTATGCCGCCTCCACTGCCCCCAGATTTTGAGGGCCGCCACCACCACCGGGCTCATGGTATACCTCCTTGGAGGGAGCGGCAGCGGTGCCATTGCCAGCGCCCCCAGACTCGTACCCACACAGGACGCCGTCTCCAGCCTCTTCCATGCAGCCCCCTCCATCACCCACTTGCACACCATTGTTGCATTGGCGGCCCAGTAGTACCCACAGAGCTTGGGCAGCGCCAGCCCCCCCCTATCTCTACTCCGCTCCATGAACACCCTTCTCACCCTCGGAGTCCCTCGCGCCCACACAAACCCCAATATACTCCTGTTAACCCGCGTGAAAAAAGCCTTTGGGATAAACACGGGGAGGCACTGGAACAGGAACAAAAACCTTGGGAGCACCGTCATTTTGATTGACTGAACCCTACCCGCCAGGGACAGCGGCAATGCGTCCCACCTCTTGAACTCCTCCTCCATTTGCTCCACCAGCCTTGTAAAGTTAAGCCTATGCAGGGCCCCCCAGCTCCTGGCCACCTGGACCCCCAAATATCTGAAATTCCTCTCCGCCCTTTTTAGTGGGAGCTCGCCAATCCCCCTCTCCTGGTCCCCTAGCTGAATTGAGCTGGTACCCCGAAAAGTCCCCGAATTCCCTAAGGATCCTCATTCCTCCCACCGGGTCCGCCACATACAGCAGCAGGTCATCCGCATAAAGCGACACCCGATGCTCCTCCCCACCCCGCACCAACCCCCTCCAGTTCCTCGACTCTCTCAGTGCCATAGCCAGGGGTTCAATCGCCAGTGCGAAGAGCAGGGGGGACAGGGGACACCCCTGTCTCGTCCCTCGGTGCAACCGAAAGTACTCGGACCTCCTCCTATTTGTGGCCACACTCGCCATCGGGACCTCGTACAACAGCCTAACCCACCTGACAAACCCCTCCCTAAACCCGAACCTCTTCAGCACCTCCCACAGGTACCCCCACTCTACCCTATCGAAGGCTTTCTCAGCGTCCATCGCCGGCATCATGCTAATGTTCAAAAGCCTCCGCACATTCGCGTTCAACTGTCTCCCCTTCACAAACCCCATCTGGTCTTCATGGATGATCTGCGGCACACAATCCTCAATCCTCGTGGCTAAGACCTTCGCCAGCACCTTGGCATCTACATTTAGCAAGGAAATCGGTCTGTAAGACCCACATTGCAGGGAATCCTTGTCCCGCTTCAGGATCAAGGAGATCAGTTCCCGGGACATCGTCGGGGGTAAAGCCCCCCCCTCCCTTGCCTCATTAAAGGTCCTAACTAACAGCGGGCCCAACAGGTCCATATATTTTTTATAGAATTCGACCGGGAAACCGTCCGGCCCCTGTGCCTTCCCCGCCTGCATGCTTCCTATCCCTTTGATCAGCTCCTCCAGCCCAACCGGGGACCCCAGTCCCTCTTCCACCTTTGGAAACCTCAATTGGTCCAGGAAACGGCCCATCCCTCCCTCCTCCCGTGGGGGCTCGGATCGGTACAATTCCTCGTAGAAGTCCCTGAAGACCCCATTGATGCCAACCCCACTCCGCACCACGCTCCCTCCCCTGTCCTTAACTCCCCCGATCTCCCTAGCTGCGTCCTGCTTCCGAAGCTGATGCGCCGGCATCCGGTTTGCCTTTTCCCCATACTCGTAGACCGCCCCCTGGGCCTCCATCCACTGCACCTCCGCCTTCCTGGTGGTCACCAGGTCGAATTCGGCCTGGAGGCTGCGCCTCGTCCTCAACAATCCTTCCTCAGGTTCTTCCGCATACCTCCTGTCTACCCTCACCATCTCCCCCACCAGCCTCTTCCTCTCCCTCCGCTCCATGTAGGCCCTGATGGAGATCAGCTCTCCCCTCATCACCGCCTTCAGTGCCTCCCATACCATCCCCACTCGGACCTCCCCGTTGTCGTTGGTCTTCAAGTACCTCTCTATACTTCCTCGGACCCGCTCGCTCACCTCCTCGTCCGCCAACAGCCCCGCCTCCAAGCGCCACAGCGGGAGCTGGTCCCTCTCCTCCCCCATCTCCAAGTCCACCCAATGCGGGGCGTGGTCCGAAATGGCTATTGCTGAATACTCGGTATCCTCTACTCTCGCTATCAGCGCCCTACTCAAAATGAACAAGTCGATTCGAGAATAAGCCTTATGGACATGTGAGAAGAATGAAAATTCCCTAGCCCCCGGCCTTGCAAATCTCCAAGGGTCCACCCCTCCCATTTGGTCCATAAATCCCCTCAACACTCTAGCCGCCGGCGGCATCCTACCCATCCTAGACCTGGAGCGATCCAGTGCAGGATCCAACACCGTGTTAAAGTCTCCCCCCATTATCAGGCCCCCCACTTCCAAGTCTGGGATCCGACCCAACATACGCCGCATAAAACCCGCATCGTCCCAGTTCGGAGCATACACATTGACCAGTACCACCCTCTCTCCCTGCAACTTACCACTTACCATTATGTACCAACGCCATTATCTGCCACAATGCTCGACGCTTCGAATAACACCTTCTTTCCCACCAAGATCGCCACCCCTCGATTTTTGGCATCTAGCCCCGAGTGAAACACCTGACCTACCCACCCTTTCCTCAGTCTTACCTGGTCTGCCACCTTCAGGTGTGTCTCCTGGGGCATAACCACATCCGCCTTGAGCCCCTTCAGGTGCGCGAACACGCGGGCCCGCTTAACCGGCCCATTCAGTCCCCTTACATTCCAGGTTATCAGCCGGATCAGGGGGCTACCCACCCCCCTCCCCCGCCGACCAGCCATGACCCCTCCTCGGCCAGCCACGCGCCCGCACCCCACACCCGGCCCGTTCCCCACAGCGGCATACCCCTGTCTCGACCCACCCCACTCGCTCCAGCTCCTCCTTGATCTTAGCAGCAGCAACTCGATTCCCCCCCCCCCCCCCCGGCTAGGACCCATCCTAGCTGGTTTACTCCCCCCATTGCACTTCCACAAGTCAGCTGACTCCTGCTGACTCCCGCCTCCCCTTCGACTCCTCCCATTGTGTGGCACACCCTCCCCTCCCGCTCCCCATTCACAGGCTCTCCCCCTCCGTTCTAAGCGCGGGAAACAATCCTCGCTTCCCCGCCCTGGTCCCACCCCCCCCCCCCCCCCCCCAGTCTTCGGTGCGGGAAAAAAAATCCCGTGCTCTCCACTTACCAGGCCCCGCCACCAACCAAAACAGTGCCCAACCCGCCCCATCCACCCTCCCCAACCCGAAAGAGAAAAACACAGAGAAAAAGAAACCCAAAACAATGCAAAGGCCCCCCCCCCCCCGAACCAAAAATAGGCATAACATATCCACCGCAGTCCCCAATCGCCCATCCCGACCCTCAGTCTGTGTCCAGCTTCTCGGCCTGAACAAAGGCCCACGCCTCCTCCGGAGACTCAAAATAATGGTGCCGGTCCTTGTAGGTAACCCACAATCGCGCCGGCTGCAACATGCCAAACTTCACCCCCCTCCTGTGCAGCACCGCCTTCGCTCGATTGTACCCGGCCCTCCTCTTCGCCACCTCCGCACTCCAGTCCTGGTATATTCGAACCTCCGCGTTCTCCCACTTGCTGCTCCTCTCCTTCTTGGCCCACCTGAGCACACACTCCCGATCGACGAACCGATGGAACCGCACCAGCACCGCCCGCGGAGGCTCGTTAGCTTTGGGCCTCCTCGCCAGCACTCTATGGGCCCCTTCCAGCTCCAGGGGCCCCTGGAAGGACCCCGCTCCCATCAGCGAGTTCAACATGGTGACCACGTAGGCCCCCACGTCCGGCCCCTCCAGGAGGCCCAGAATCCGCAGATTCTTCCGCCTCGACCGATTCCCCATCTCCTCGAACCGCTCCTGCCATTTCTTGTGGAGCACCTCGTGCGCCTCCACCTTTACCGCCAGGGCTAAGATCTCGTCCTCATTGTCAGAGATCTTTTGTTGAGCTTCTCGGATCGCCACCCCCTGGGCCATCTGTGTCTCCAGCAGCTTATCAATAGAAGCCTTCATCGGCTCTAGCAGGTCCGTTTTAATCTTTCTGAGGCAGCGCTGGATACCCTCCTGTTGCTCCTCCGCCCACTGCCTCCACGCTGCCTGGTCTCCGCCCGCCGCCATTTTGTCCTTCTTCCCTCCCTTCTTCTGGTCCACCACCACCTTTTTTGTCACCCCGCTCCTAGTTAAAGCCATATACTGATGGGGAACTATTATTAACTCCTTCCCACACCGGGAAACGTCGAAAAAGTGCCCTTGGGGGGCCCTGAAAAGAGCCCAAAAGTCTCGAGAGGGAATCCTTTTGGCAGTGTTGGCTTCACCAATCTGCCCCAAAATGTCCATGGAAACTCCTGAAAAAGGTCTAAGTGTCCGTTCCAGACGGGAGCTGCCGAATGCGTGACCTACTCCTCCATGGCCGCCACCGGAAGCCTCGTCCCCGCTTATTCAGTGGCCCTGGTGAGATCTTTTCACAGTTGTTCCCTCTGCTGTTAGAATTCACTTTTGATAAAGGTCCTCAGGTCAGTTTGCAGCTTTAAGCTTGCCCTTCCCCCGCTTGCATGCTGGAAGAGGCTTTGTTTATCCTGGTGCAGCCAAATCTTCCACTGCTTCTGTCGGGCCTGGCAGCCAAAAGACACAACACTCCTGGGGGACACCGTCAGGGGAGTGTTGCAGTCCTCTTCCCACAACGGGAAATGTCAAACAAATGCCGTGGGGGCCCTGTAAAAGAGCCCAAAAGTCCGTTCCAAGCGGGAGCTACCGAATATGCGACCTAGCTCTGCATAGCCGCACCCGGAAGTCCTGCGGGTGCAGAGTTGGGCGATGATAATATAATGATAACATTACTGGACTAATAACGCAGAAACCTGGACTAACCTTCTGGTGACTTTCAGGGTGACCAACTCTTATGTGATGAATAAGAGACACTTCGACCATGGGGCCGTGTTGGGGTGGGGAGGGGGTCTTTCTGGTGATCAGAAGGATTTTGTGCTGGTGGCGACCATACGCATGGTGTCGGGGTTGGAGGTGTTGCTGACTATGGGGGTGGTGCTGTTGATCATAACTCCCCCTGGTGGCCAATAGCCACAGTGCACATGCTGACCAACAAAGACAGAAAGGCAAGAGGGAGACTCCCTGGTTCAATCTCCGGTGGGCTGTCCCAGAAATAAGGGATACAAGACATCCCTTCAGGGACAGAGGGCATTCGAAACAAGGGACCGTCCCTGAAAGTACAGCACTGTCCCTGGCGACATGGGCTCAAATCCCACAACACTGGGAGAACTTAATAATTTGAATTTAACAAACCTGGCATAAGATATTATTCTTATTAATAATAACCATGAGAGAAGAGATCTGTGCCTTTAGCCAATCTGACATACATATGACTCCACACCCACAGCTAAGAGGTTGACACCCAGAATGCCTGGACAAATTAAAAATGTGCTCTCCAACACCAGGCATTATTCAGTTTAACTGTTTACCATCCTTCAGATTTTAGAAATGAATGGATCCTACAGAAATTGCCAATCCAGACCAAAAGCACCGAGATTTCCACTGAAAAGGACCTCACAAAGTGCAAAGCTAATCCTGTCTATAGAGACTGACATAGTCAACAGTGTCATAACACAACAGGAGGCCCCTGTGTCAGGGGCAGCACGGTAGCATTGTGGATAGCACAATTGCTTCACAGCTCCAGGGTCCCAGGTTCGATTCCGGCTTGGGTCACTGTCTGTGCGGAGGCTGCACATCCTCCCCGTGTGTGCGTGGGTTTCCTCCAGGTGCTCCGGTTTCCTCCCACAGTCCAGAGATGTTAAGGGGATTGGCCGTGATAAATTGCCCTTAGTGTTGGGTGGGGTTACTGGGTTATGGAGATAGGGTGGAGGTGTGGACCTTGGGTAGGGCGCTCTTTCCAAGAGCCGGTGCAGACTCGATGGGCCGAATGGCCTCCTTCTACACTGTAAATTCTATGATATGATGTTCAATGATGTGGACAGCAGAGCACAGAAAATGCACAATATTTTGACAGACCAAATCACTGGAGCCCAGACTGACCTCATCTAGAGGGTCATCACTTCTTATTTTACGAGTTCAGACTGACACTGCAGTTAGACATTAACCCCAGACCCTGGCCAGGATTTCCCGGTCTCGGGCGTGAACCGGATTTTCCTGTCCCACCGCAAGTCAATGAAGATTTGGCTGGTTGGCTGGCCGCATTCCCCACGGCGGCACCGACCACAGCCGGAGCAGGAAACCCCTGCCTCGTCCCGCCCTCTCAGGTGATCCCATGGCACTAGTTCAAAAACGTACAGCAGAATTATCCGCAGTTTCACGACCAGTTTCCCGTCAATTTTCTTTCTAAAAGGCGTCTTGTTAAATGCCTTTGCAAAACCCAAGTGAGTTATTAGGTCCCCTGTGTTAATTAATTCATATATTGCCTCAGAGAACTTGAGTCGATTTATATGTCAGTCTCTATTGCTTCTGTTACTTCCTTGCATCTGTACCATTTGACTGACAGCTCACACATTGCGTTCATGTCGTCAGTTGTGTGTCCTTCCTAAGAAAGGCTCCAGTTTGCAACAAGCTCGTTTTATTAACACGTTTGTGTTTCTCAATTGAAATGTCATGTAAGGACTGAGTGACCAGAACAGGGGAAGCGATTCACAACACAGTATGCTGCACTGGAGAGATAAGGGACTGGATTCGCCATTCTGGAGACTTAGTGCTCTCGCCAGTGGAGACTCGTGACTGGTCTCTGCTGGTGCTAGGAGCGGTGCCCAGGTGTGATTCGCTGTCCTTTTCCACGTAAATCTACATGGAGGAGAGCTCATGGGATTCGGTCAAAATCGCAGACCGGCTGCCATTCTGAGCGGCCGCCTGATACCAAGGTCCAGCGACTGGCCCCTCCACCCACCCCTCATGATGCAAATCCTGTCCCTCCCCCACAGACAGGGAGCTGCAACATCACCCCCCCCCCCCCCCCCCAAACAGGCCCATCATCAGACTCCCCTAACAGAGACCCCAACAGAGACCCCCATCAGACACCACCAACAGAGACCCCAACAGAGACCCCAACAGAGACCCCCATCAGAGACCCCAACAGAGACCCCCATCAGAGACCCCAACAGAGACCCCCATCAGAGATCTCCAACAGAGACCCCAACAGAGACCCCCATCAGAGACCCCAACAGAGACCCCCATCAGAGACCCCAACAGAGACCCCCATCAGAGACCCCAACAGAGACCCCTATCAGAGATCTCCCAACAGAGACCCCAACAGAGACCCCCATCAGACACCACCAACAGAGACCCCCATCAGAGATCTCCAACAGAGACCCCAACAGAGATCCCCATCAGAGACCCCAACAGAGACCCCCATCAGGGACCCCCATCAGAGACCCCAACAGAGACCCCCAACAGAGACCCCAACAGAGACCCCCATCAGAGATCTCCAACAGAGACCCCAACAGAGACCCCCATCAGAGACCCCAACAGAGACCCCCAACAGAGACCCCTATCAGAGACCCCCATCAGAGACCCCTATCAGAGATCTCCAACAGAGACCCCAACAGAGACCCCCATCAGACACCACCAACAGAGACCCCCATCAGAGACCCCATCAGGGACCCCCATCAGAGACCCCAACAGAGACCCCTATCAGAGATCTCCAACAGAGACCCCAACAGAGACCCCCAACAGAGACCCCCAACAGGGACCCCCAACAGAGACCCCCAACAGGTACCCCCAACAGAGACCCCATCAGAGACCCCCATCAGAGACCCCAACAGAGACCCCCATCAGTCACCCCTGCTAAAAGCTGAAGAGAAGTTCAGGCAGTGGAGTGAAAGATCACTTCATTTTCACTTACCCTTCACTAACATCTGCTGCCTCAGACAGCAGGGCTTAAAGCAGCTGCTGTTACAAGTGTCAGAGGTTCCCTCCAAAACCCAGTACATTTCAAAGGGCTTTACATCCCTCGACAGGCTTTGAAATGCAAATTGACTTCCTCTTCTTCATAGCAGAACACATATGGCCGCTTTTGATATGGCGAGGAACTGTCAATCATAGCAAGAGTGTTGGGGAGGGGGTGCAGGACTTGCATTGTGGGGATTAGGGACCCTTCCAATAGGCTTTAGGGGGGCCCCTCCATCATGCACTGACCCCCTTGATGCAACGCGAGGTGCACCGCGTCAGGGCCATGCTTGGAAATACTTGAGCCAATCCATGAGGCTGGGAATACGCCATAACGAAAGACAAAGGGAAAGATGCTCTGTTGGCCAATGCCGGCAGCGAGATTCGTGAATGGGCAGAAAGTGTTGCGTCGTCCAACGCCAATCCCGTTGGAAAGATTTGTGGCCCGTGTCGGCGGCCCCATGCAAGTCCGCAGTTTGACTCCGATTTATGGTTGGACACCAGGGGCGGTATACCAGGTATTGCGGTACCAGAGAGAGGAATAACCATTGGCTAGACCACGGGGTCTACCATTGGGCAATGTACATAGCCCCGCCCTGAGAGGCGGGGTATAAGAACCAGTGCCGTCCCCAGCAGCCTTCACTTCTGTAACTTCGCTGCTGGGTACAGTTGGGTACACCAGGACACGTTGGCCGACGGCGAAATTGCGAAACGCAATTGGGCAGAGAATCGGTTCCGACGGCGAAATGGCGGCGGGCGCCGATTTGATCCAGTACCTCGACAGTGGCGCCAATGCGGTCCAGAACGCACGTCAGTAAACACCATTTACATATCGTTAGCAGGCCTGACCCGGTATCCTCTGGGGCCTCCGCGATTTCCTTCCTCCGATGGGCCGAGGCGTGGTTCACTTGTACTTTTAAAAATCGTGGAACCGGAGTGGCGGCTGCTGAGGGAGAGGGAGGGGGTATGGACAGTGTCCAACATCACCATAGTTTCCTGACAGTTGTGAGGGCTGGAGCACCACGGGGAGGCTGGGAATCCGGGCAGAGAGGGCTGGAGCACCACGGGGAGGCTGGGAATCCTGGCAGGGAGGGCTGGAGCACCACGGGGAGGCTGGGAATCCTGGCAGGGAGGGCTGGAGCACCACGGGGAGGATGGAGAATTGGGCTTCCAGCACATTATTCGGTAGCAAATGGGTGCAAAGCACTGATCTGCATGGTGTTGCTGGCATGAGGTGTGTAGCCCACTGCCACCGCTGGCAGGGGACTGGAACATCGGAACGCCAATCCCATTTTCCGGCTGATGCTCCATTCACTGCCTGATCGGGAAACCCGCTACCAGTGGCGGGCAATGGAATATCCATCCCACTATATAAACATGGGCTGGATTCTGAAGTTAATAATTCAGTGCAAGCTAGTTCCTCATTGATGCACAATCAATACGCTTGAGTCCACGTGGAGTCGTATCGATTCAGCTTTAATCAGATAGAACTGTACCCAGCAGCGAAGTTACAGAAGTGAAGGCTGCTGGGGACGGCACTGGTTCTTATACCCCGCCTCTCAGGGCGGGGCTATGTACATTGCCCAATGGTAGACCCCACGGTCTAGCCAATGGTTATTCCTCTCTCTGGTACCGCAATACCTGGTATTACCACACTCATCATTTATGTTCTTCAGCGTATCACCCACATTCACCTTCCATTTAACTCTCAATGATATTTGTCTAACTTGACCATTTGACAAAACTGTCCAAACATCAACACTTAGCCTCAGGATCAGAGAATCCTGCCCATTGATTTTGACGTTTATTGGCTTTTGCATTCACCAGGACATACTCTCACGAAGGAGAATCACCCCAAAACTGAGTAAAGTCCAGCAACTTTGGAGCACATTTCAGCCAAGTTAAGCTATGGAAAACCCGGAGAGTTTTTGGATCCACGTTCTTACTTCTGGGCTTCGATCATTTTTAATAGGAGGTATTTTGAAATGTTTGGACAGTTTTGTCAAATGGTCCCAGATACAGGGGGCGATCGATGGCATACATGTCCTCCTCCGAGCACTGGTTCAACACAGGGTGCCCTTCATCAATAGGAATCCCTGAATGTGCAGTTGGTGTGCGACCACCAGCTGTACACGTCATGCACGTCTGCACCTGATCTCCAGGCAACATGCATCGTGGTGCACTCGCAGCTCCCGGCACCTTCGAGGTGCCCCCTCGGTGAGGGGTTGGCTATTAGGCAATAAGACTTATCCGCTGACATCATGGCTGATGACACGTGTGCGGAGACCCCAGACCGAGGTAGAGACCTGTTATAACGACGCTCTCTCAACAACCAGGAATGTCATTGAGCGGTGCCTTGGCTTGTTCACGATGCGCTTCCGATGCCTGGACCGCTCTAGTGGGGCACTCCAATGTAGTCCCGAGAGGGTCTCGAGCATCATGGTGGCCTGCTGTGTCCTTCATAACATCGTGCAGCAGATGGGTGGCAGGCTGGAGGAGGTGGAGAAATGGCAGACCTCATCGGACGAGGACAAGGATCCAAGAGGATCCGGGTGTGGAGCCTGAGCTGGCACACCAGGCCATCCAAGAGGTGATCCAGGGCCACCACACATGGGACAACCACATAATTTCCCATTTTACCAACAATAAGGTCTAGCCACTGGCAGCTCCGCCGCCCTGGCCCACCTCTTTCCCATCTCTCACCCGGCTATTCCCCCCCCTACACACACAGAATCCCCCTTCCCCTGAACCTCTCAACCTTTCCCTCCCCTCAGTACTTCCACCCCTACCCTTTCACTCAGTCCTTCACTCCACCTTCCCCGTCCCTCAGTCCTTCCCCATCCCTCAGTCCTTCACTCCACCTTCCCCGTCCCTCAGTCCTTCATTCCACCTTCTCCCTAGAATTCCACTATTCCCTCTACCACTGCTCCCCCCTCCGAGGGTCATCACCACGGGATGTTGGCACTGGGTTGGCAGTATCAGTGGGTCTTGTCCATGCAACAATGGGCGGCTCGGTGGTACAGCGGTTAGCACTGCTGCCTCCCAGCACCACGGACCCGGGTTCAATTCGAGCCTTGGGTGACTGTCTGTGCGGAGTCTGCATGTTCTCCCCGTGTCTGCGTGGGTTCCCTCCGGGTGCTCCGGTTTCCTCCCACAGTCCAAAGATGTGCACATAGATGGATTGGCCATGATAAATTGTCCCTTTGTGTGCAGAGATGTGCAGGTTCGGTGGGGTTATGGGGATCGGGTAGGGTTTGGACCTAGGTAGGGTGCACTTTCAGAGGGTCGGTGCAGACTCGATGGGCCTAATGGCCTCGAGTAGGGATTCTATGGGACGGATGAGGATGGGATGAGCTCACCCACTGGGGATGCTGGCAGACAAGGCGGGCTCACACTGTTGCCCCCATGGCCTGCCACTTCTCGCTCAGGGTGTCACCATGTGGGACCTTCATGTGTCACGGCCTCCCTGCCCCAACCTCAAACCTCCCCCCCCCCCCCCCCCCCCCCCCCGCCATCCCCAACCCGGCCAACGCACAATACCCAGACCCAGTCAATCCTTCACACCCGTGAGACAGAGGGCTAGACGCAGTTCAGACTGATGGTGCAAAAGTGTTTAATGTGTACAATGGTGTGCCCTTACTCTTAACTATCTTCGATCTACGATACCCGCGCTCACTTAAGTGTCATCTACCTACCTTACCTTTCGTGGCCCACCGCTCGTTCTACGCGTTGCCTCAGACAGCACAGCAGGAGTGGAGACAGCCAGCTGCTTGTCTCGCCTTCTGCCCTGTGATGCTCCTGGTGGCCGTCCGTTGGAGGGCCTGGACCTGGTTGGGCCCGTCCGACTTTCAGGTGTCAGAGGTGACGATGCGTCACCCTGTTCTGCTCACCGCCCATGAGATATGCCAGTGTGAGGTGGGGTGGCATTCAGAAGCACTGAGGTGTTCCAGCACCTCCTCTGCGGGGGGCACCAGCACGGGCCCGATCAATTTCTCTTCCTTCGGGGTGCTCGATGGCCCCCCCGAGCTACTCCATGGGACGGAGTGATCTCCCGAGATACCGACATTACCTGAGGCTGTCAGTCCTGGAGGCCCGCCCTAGTCACGATGCCCTCAACCATGGAGCACTGAGACTGGGACATGTCCCTCAGCGAGTGAGATATGTCCCTCATTGCTTCTGCCATGTCCCTCGGTGCCTGTGACATCTCCCTCTGCGATTGGCCCGGTCAGTCAATGCCCAACCAATGCTCTCGATGTCCTCGACCATGACCCTTTGCGAATGGGCCAAGCTCTGGAGCATCACAGTAATGTCCATGTGCATTAGGTTCCGGAGTTGAGAGAATTAGCTTATGAGGAGAGACGAAGTAGACTGGGACTATGCTCATTGGAATTTAGAAGGATGAGAGGGGATCTGATAGAAACATATAAAATTATGAAGGGAATAGATAGGATAGAAGCAGGGAGGTTGTTTCCATTGGCGGGTGAAACTAGAACTGGGGGCATAGCCTCAAAATAAGGGGGAGCAGATTTGGGAACGAGTTGAGGAGGAACTTCTTCACGCAGAAAGTCGTAAATCTGTGGAATTCCCTGCCCAGTGAAGCAATTGAGGCTACCTTACTGAATGTTTTTTAAGGCAAAGGCAGATAGACTTTTGAACAGTAAAGGAATAAAAGGTTACGGTGAGTGAGTGGGTAAGTGGAGCTGAGTCCACAAAAAGATCGGCCATGATCTTATTGAATGGCAGAGCAGGCTCGAGGGGCCAGATGGCCTATTCCTGCTCCTAGTTCTTATGTTCTTATTTTATGTGCGCTCAGGACATGTCCGCCTACGGCTGGGTTCCCCTGACCTGCTCCTCAGCCAAGGACAGCACAGTGTGCCCCAAACCTTGGACGTCCTGACACATGGCTTTGATGTCTGGCCCCAGGCATCCACCGTGGAAGCCATCCTTTCAGTGTTGGCCTGGATGCCGGGCATTGTCGGCAGCAACTCCTGCACCTGAAGGCATTTAGACTCCTCCAGCTGGACTTGCAGGTGCTGGAAAGTCACTGACACCCACCCCCTCCTGTAAATTCTGGCTGTGCTTCTGCATCTGCTCCAATGGTGTGATCATCTTTTCTGGAAACACAACACCTGTCTGAATGACAACTGTTCCCTGGGATGGGGCAGCCCTCCGACCGCCCGCTCCCTGGGGCGTCCCTGCCTCCACCTGATATATTGCTGCACTTGTGTGGTGCTCACCAGAGGGTGGCCCAGGATCCTGATCGCGAACATTACCCACCAAGGTGATAGTGGGCGATGGTGGATAGCACTGGTGAATGCAGTGTCAAAACATTGGTGTCTTCCCCGGAGTGGGATTCCGGGATGTGCTGAGGATCCAGCTGGGGGGGGGCAGAGGCCCCAAACGGCCCGGCCTCGTCTGATGGTGAGTCTGCAAGATGAGACATGGGGTGAGATCTTGGAAAGGGCTGGTCAGTGAGAAAGGGGTGAATCATTTGCTGTAGGGAAATCTGCATTGCGTTGGACTCGCACTTGTTTGTCGCATGCCAATCTCCATCGCAGCCACTGCCCTCTCCTCGGCCTCCACGCTAGTTTCAGGGCCCTCTCCACTGAGGGGCTGTGGACCCGGATTTCTGGGACTCCCCCGCCCGTGTTCTGGAGCATGCGCCGATTGTGGGCCACCTTATCCTTGGAGACACAGAAAGGACACAGTGAGACACTGGAAGGCGGGTTTTATGAGGGGTTCTGTAGCTGGTGGCTTGTGGTGTGCAAGGTTCCTGGCCAAAGAGGGCAATACTCGACTTTCTGACCTACAGACCTCAATCAGTAAGAATGAACAACAACACCTCCTCCACAATAGTCCTCAACACCGGGGCCCTGCAAGGCTTCGTACATAGCCCCCTACTCTACTCCCTGTACACACACGACTGCGTGGCAAAATTTGGTTCCAACTCCATCCACAAGTTTGCTGACGTTACGACCATAGTGGGCCGGATCTCGAATAATGACGAGTCAGAATACAGAAGTGAGATAGAGAACCTAGTGGAGTGGTGCAGCGACACCAATCTCTCCCTCAATGCCAGCAAAACTAAAGAGCTGGTCATTGACTTCAGGAAGCAAAGTACTGTACACACCCCTGTCTGCATCAACGGGGCCGAGGTGGAGATGATTAGCAGCTTCAAATTCCTAGCGGTGCACATCTCCAAAAATCTGTCCTGGTCCACCCATGTCGACGCTACCACCAAGAAAGCACAACAACGCCTATACTTCCTCAGGAAACTAAGGAAATTCGGCATGTCCACATTAACCCTTACCAACTTTTACAGATGCACCATAGAAAGCATCCTATCAGGCTGCATCACAGCCTGGTATGGCAACTGCTCGGCCCAGGACCGCAAGAAACTTCAGAAAATCGTGAACATAACCTGCCTCCCATCCATTGACTCCATCTACACCTCCTGCTGCCTGGGGAAAGCGGGCAGCATAATCAAAGACACCCCCCACCCGGCTTACTCACTCTTCCAACTTCTTCTATCGGGCAGGAGATACAGAGGTTTGAGAACACGCACGAACAGACTCAAAAACAGATTCTTCCCCACTGTCACCAGACTCCTAAATGACCCTCTTATGGACTGACCTCATTAACACTACACCCTGTATGCTTCACCCGATGCCAGTGCTTATGTAGTTACATTGAATACCTTTGTGTTGCCCTATTATGTATTTTCTTTTATTCCCTTTTCTTCCCATGTACTTAATGATCTGTTGAGCTGCTCGCAGAAAAATACTTTTCACTGTACCTCGGTACACGTGACAATAAACAAATCCAATCCAATCCAATCCAATACGTGTTGGGGTTTGGTGGAGGGTGAGTTGTGAGGGAGACGCAGGCAAATGGGGTGTTCTTGGCGTCTAGGGGATTGGAAGTAAATGTGAGGTGTGAGGGATGGCAGTGATGCCAGGGGCACAGTGGTGGTGACTCGCCCAAGCTGCCCTATTCTTCCTGCACACCGGTCCTCCTGGGGAGGCTGCCAGCACTGACAGCCTCTGCCACCTCATCCCAAATGCTGGTGGGAAGGGCGGGCTTCTGTGGCCACCTGAGTTGGCCACTTCCCGATTTAAAATGGAGAACCGCAAAGGCTGAAGGGAAATTCAGCCAACACAGGCAAAGACTAGCAAATACAGAGATCATGTGTATTGGAACCTGCAAAACAACCAGACAGCACTGAAACCAGCAGCCATCTGCATAGTAATGAGCGATTCCAAGGCACAATGGCAACAGTGAAGGTGAATAAAGCCAAGCCAGACTCCTCGTCGCGCCAGCAGGAGCCAAGACAAAGGAAGGCCAACAGACATTTAGGGACTGCCCAATGATCAGGGAACAACTCCAGTATTGGAGAAATCGATCCAAGTGATCGGAACGCAGTCCAATCACTTGGAACCAGGTACGGGGTCCGCCCCGAAGGGCGGGAAGCCCCTGGGGACTATAATGTAAAACCCCCAAGTTCAAATCGTCCTTCTTTGGCAGGGTCACTCAGCAGCTCAAACCAACCCTTGACAGTGACCTGCCTCGCTACCGCCAACCAAGTAAGTCTCAAGTCAACGCTCGCTACGAGATAGGCGCTCCTAGCTACCAGTCCATACCAGCTTTTGAATCCTGCAGACTCAGAACCCGAACGAAAGGCCATTTGTTCCCCTGACCTGGTGGGCCAGTCCGAAGCTAAGTATAGGCCTGTTAGTGATAGGAATAGTCTAGAAAGTAGTGATTTACTGTGTATAATAAATGTGTTTTGATTTCAATCTTACTAATTGGTGTGTCGAGTTATTGATCATTACTTGAACTTGAACCTCGTGGCGGTACCATAAAGATACCTGGCGACTCTAGAGCAAAGGTTAAACAAACAGAGCAAATTACGAATTTAGAGCCAACCAAAAGTTAGCAACACCTCAGTCTCCGCCCCATCTTAAGGAAGAGGATGTCCCTCCTCTCCTTAATGGCATCCAGCATAGGGTCTATCTCGGACTCCTGGAATCGGGGGAGTAGGTTTTCGTGCAGCCATCTTCTTGGCTGGAATGACAGTCTGTGGTGAGTGTAGCGCTTATAATCAGCTCCAGCTTGTGAGGCTCTTTGACGCGAATCCTGGCTGCAGCGAATCAGACTCCAGCAGGGCCGGGAAACGCTTGGACTTGCCATGGGCCGTGTGCCGGCTCATTTGCATGACCTGAATTTCGACTGCCCGGCGCTCCCAGCAGGAGCGCAAATTCCCCCGCGATTCAGTTCCAGCGGGAGAACATCGGGCACGATTCAGTGGCCTCGTTGCTCCCGCCGGGGTGTCGGGATGAGTCTGTTGAATCTCGCGAGAAGCCTTCATCGGGAATTGTGACGCTCGGAATGTCTCGCAAGATTCAACCCTTGCTGGGCGAGATTCAGGCGCGCATAATTAAATGAACCATTAGGCTCATTTGAATATGCGCTCATCCAAATTACCCGGGGCCCAGGCTTCACCGGCCTTGCGAGTGAGGCCTCAACCAGCTGCCGTTTGGTGCTGGTTCACAAATTCGTGAACCAGTCATCATAGCACCTCGGGGGTCTCGCTCAGCTGTTGAGGCCCTTGGATAATCGGGCAGCGGGCAGGGTGGCACCCTGGCACCTTGGCACTGCCAGGGTGCCAGGCTGGCAGTGCCAAGGTGCCCCGGTGCTAGGTTGCCGGTGCCAGGAGTCGGGCCTGGGGGGGCCTTGACTGTAAGAGGTGGGCTGAGGGGGTCTTGAGGACTCCAAAAGAGGTAGTTTGGGTGAAGTGGGGAGACCTGAAGCGGCGGTGGGGGCACCGGGGGGTCGGGGGGGGGGGGGGGAAAGATTGAAGATGCCTTTAAAAATGGCATCGCGATCCGTGAGTAGTCTTCCTAGAGAGTGGCCAGAAACGGGAGTTCCTCACCAAGGCGTGAGTAAGTGCCATTGAGTAGGGGCGTCTTAGCGCCAAGATCACCCCACTAAACGTGCTGTGCATCGGACTTTAACTCAAGCCCGCCGAATCACGCCCATAGTCTCCCAAACGGAAAATCCTGTCCAGAGGGTTAAACCCTGGTTGCTTATCAAAAAAGACATCCGGGAGAACTTCCCTTCTTAATTAAAAGGTAAAAGCTGCCCATTGTGTTCACGGTAATATTGTGCCAATTGGGCCAGGCATTGTGATGGTAATTGGCAAAGCAATTCTGTTTATTTTCACATCAGATCTGGAAATAACGTGCAATTAGCAATGATAATCTGTACACTCTCAGCGCTCACTCCCAGGAGGGTGGAAGCCATGAGGAGGTCGCTAATTATTCCCGACGTATTTCGCTAATGTGCTCAGCCACGAACAGTCAGCATGTACTACAAATAAGGTGAAAGAAAACAAAATCGCTGTCACAGCAGCAGCTAAAAAGATGTAATCAGCCCTCTGGCTAAAAAGGTATTTATGGAACAACATAACAAAAAAATAATGCCTTCGGAGAGCCTTACATTCGCATGTGCAGAGGTGGTGATTTGCCTGGTCAGATATTTAAACGTAAAGACGCATGATCTAAGAAGTCATGGTCAATGCATTACTCATTGATTACTGTAGACATTTGTGAAATATCCCAAAACATTTTTATCTTCGACACATAATTAGAGTGGTTTCAACTTTCAGCTTAAATTTTTCAATAATTTCTACCCAGATACAGGGGCAGCTCTGAATTCAGTGTCAGTCAAAGGAATGTAGCAGGTGATAAAAACTGAAGGTGTGCTTACTCGGCAGCGTCTTCGCTCACCTGCTTACACCCAGTTTCGACTGATAGACAAAGGCAACCTTAAATGAACGACCCTGCAAAGAAATAGGGGTTGGTAATGGGATCCTGGATACCTATAATCCTGAAGGGCATTGGACGCTGAGGGCTCTGCCTTATGGAGGCCTTTTAAGCCACTGATGCAAATGATGCATGGCGCGAGTGTCTGTGGCGCTGAGACTCCGCCTACCTGTTGCCCGCGAAATTCCTCGCTTGGGTTGAGGTGCATGAAAGTTCAGGGTTTGGCCATCATGCAATGAGAGCACCCAGTTCTCAATGCCCGTGTGAATTGAATGGTTTAAAGCACGTTACATTTTACAGCAGTAACTGGCGATCGAGTGCTGCTGGACAGCCGGAGATCGGGAAAAGTGCTAAATAAATGCAAGATAAATCTTTGAAAATTCCTCCTTTCACTCCCCGACCTAATGCGTCCTGCCTTTCGGTGATGTAACCCCAGCCAGCAGTTGCCGTGTTGGTTGGCACCTTTTTCATTGCCTCTCTGTTTACCTGGTAATCTATTTAGCTGATTTGCCAACGTTGGGAACATTCTGGTCCTTTCCGAGACACTGACCGAGGCTAACAGTGGGGGGGGGGGAGAATGAAAATTGACGGCGATAGGGCAGCACGGTGATGCAGTGGTCAGCACTGCTGCCTCACAGCGTCGAGGATCCGGGTTCGATCCCGGCCCCGGGTCATTGTCTGTGTGGAATTTTCACATTCTACCTGTGTCTGTGTGGGTCTCACCCCCACAGCCCAAAGATGTCCAGGGTAGGTGGATTGGCCATGCTAAATTGCCCCTTAATTGGAAACGTTTTTAAAAATGAAATTGATGGTGAGGGTACAGAGTTTATGATGGGAGCCAAAGGTTAAGGCTTCGGCCTTCCTAAAAGTCAATTGGGGGAGCCCGTGACACACTCAGGGATGGCTCAAACACAGGTAGAATGTGAAAATTCCACACGGACAATGACCCGGGGCAAGGAGCTGGAGAACAACAAAGACAATGGTGGGGCCGGGAGCGGAGGCGATGAAGGAGTGCTAGCTAGCTGGCAGCCATCAGCGTATGTATGGAACCTACCTTCACATCTTCAGATGGTGTTGCTGAAGAGCAGGATGTAGAGGAGAGGGAGAAAGGAGCGATAGGTGGATCCTTGAGCACTTCAGAAATAACAGTGCAGGAATCAGAAGAGTAACCTTTGCACACGATTCTTTATGACTTGATAGATAAGGATTGAACTGGGAAAATGCAGTCCTACAGGATAATGGAGGAGAGTTATTGGAGAAGGAAGATTGACCGTGTCAAAGGCTGCAGTTGGACCGAGAACGATGCAGAGTGATAGTGCACCCCAATAGAGGATTTGTAATTTGTAATTTTAATTAAGATCTATTCAGTGATGTAATAGAGGTTGAAACACGACTGGCGAGGCTCAAAACAGTTGCTGGAAAGATGGGCACAGTTTTGAGAGGCAAAATGCTTTCCAAAGCTTTGGAGAGGAAAGGGAAGTTTGAGTTGGGATTGGTAGTTTACAAGGACAGAGAGGTCAATTGTCGGTCAGAGGGCATGATGCGAGAAGCTTTTGAATGTAGGACAACAGCACCTGAGGAGAGGGACTTTAACATGAGGGGGGGGGGGGCAGGAAAGGACGTTGCACAACAGTTGAATGGGAATAGGGTTGAAAGAGTTCAATGTGGATCTCAATGGATAAAATCAGCTTGAGGAGGGCGCGCAGAAGGACAGTGGAAAAATATGCAAGCTCAGGGTTAGGGCAAGGGCGAACCTTTGAGAAGCCTGAATTGGTGGGCAAGAGGAAGGGAGGAATGCAGCAGAGAAAACCGGGTGGAATGGTCTTAAGATGTCCACAAGCTCCTCACAATTGGTGTTGCAGGTGCGGGTGGAGGAGGCAGGGTGAGGGGTTCAGGAACTGGCTGCTGGTGCAGACAGGAAGCTGTTTATCAGAACTTTATCTTTGATTCCAGGATAACCCTGGAGTAGTGAAGAATTTTGATGAAGAAGAGCAGGACCCAACAAGACTTGATGTGGTCTAAACTGATCCATCCAGAAAGATCAGCATTTCTCCCCAATTACTGGACACAGTATTGCAGTGTCTATGTTACTGGATAATTACCACAGTGACCTAGACGAATAATCCCGAGACTGTGGGCAGAATTTAATGCCCCTTCCCCTACTGCTGGGAGCTATAGGACGAGATTCAATTGGGTGGGGGGTGGAGGGTGAGGAACAAATCTGTGGGGGTTACTTGTGGGTTTCCATGGTTGGGTCCCTCAAGGGCGGCACGGTAGCACAGTGGTTAGCACTGTGGCTTCACAGCGCCAGGGTCCCAGGTTCGATTCCCGGCTGGGTCACTGTCTGTGCGGAGTCTGCACATCCTCCCCATGTGTGCTCCGGTTTCCTCCCACAGTCCAAAGACGTGCAGGTTAGGTGGGTTGGCCATGATCAATTGCCCTTAGTGACCAAAAAAAAAAGGTTAGGAGGGGTTACTGGGTTACGGGGATAGGGTTGAAGTGAGGGCTTCAGTGGGTCGGTGCAGACTCGATGGGCCCAATGGCCTCCTTCTGTACTCTATGTTCTATGTACAAAGGTAATCAGTGTCTGATCGAGGACCCCGTCATCCAGAAAGGGGAGGAGGGGGGGTGCGTGGACACCCTCACCCATCATCCTCACTCCGCCATCACTCACCTGTGGCCTGGCGCCCCTCACTGATCCTGGGCCTTGAGTTTGTGCAATGTTGGCAGCAGCTACCGTCTTCCCTAGCGGCGCGGCCTGCAATGATAGTTACCTGCCTCTGACTGGCCAGCAGCACGTGTTCCACCTCCCCACCCCACCCTGATCCCGAGAAAGGCCCATAACTGCTTAGATAAGTGCTTGAGAGGCTCTTAGTACTGCAGGTCCTGCCGAAACGAGGTGGACGTGGTTTTTTGTCAGCTTTTCAGCCCTCGAATGAGACTCCCATCACAACTATTAAACACCACCCTATGCGTTCAAACCTCCAACATGCCCAGTTCCCATGGTCCCAAGACATCCCTGTAGAGGTTTCAATGGGCACCATCCTCTGCCTAACGTATTCAGCTATCAATGATCTCCCTGGGGTTGGCCAGCCGTCCTTCATTTCGGCTCCCTGTCAGCTTTAGTCTTTACCGATAACTGCAAAATATCCATCTCCTTCCATCCAAGTGAATTCCAGCCCCTTTAAACTCCCTCACAACCTTCTCTGGCACTGCACCATTCAACCTTTCACCTCCGGCCTTGAGGGCCTGTCTTGATCATTTCAATCAACTAACGTTTATTCCGGACATCGCTTCGCAAGGATATGTAACCCCCGCAGGAAAGCTACCGATTTCCTCAATTTAGATAGTTTTAACCATTAAGGGGACAGTCATTTGTAACGTACCAGCTACCAGCAGGACAAGTAGCAGAGTCCACCTTTAAATGTGAAATTCCTCATTCGGATTTAGGGAGCAGCTCGGGTAAGTTTTAAAGCTTTGGTGAGAGCAGCCTCCGGTCTGCTTTTTGGGGCTGGAATCCCGCATTTTGGGTAAAGAAGCAGAACAGAGGTAAAATTAATGAAACACTAATGAAATTTTTGCAGTGCGCCTTGCTCCAAAATGCAAATTGTGAGAAATTAGATGTTGCCATGGCAACAAAAGCAGTCAATTAGAATACACCTGTAATAATGATCTTCACGCACTCCCGAAACCGTCAACGAGCCAATTGTTGCCTAAGAATGTTGAAAAGTCCATTAATCCAGTTGCGAAGCATGCAGTTCGAACTTAAAATCTCTTGACAGCAACAACAAGCAATTCTGGAAAGTGAAGTGATGCAAATAATCTTTCGGCGGGCAAGCCTATTTGTTAGCAAGCGAAGAAGGCACCTTGCAAACCAGATATCATAGACAGCACCGACACTGTCTTCATGGTTTACAGAGCCTGGCAAAGCAGCCAGGAGAAGGTCTCCAACTTTACCGACAGCTGGACCTTAAGCTACAAGTATTGGACAGAAATGAGCATGACCAAACTCTGTAGCTCGAAAAGAAATATGCAGATCATTGCTGTGCTGACACAGAAAGATGTCTACAAGAATGTAACAAGGGAAGTATTGGATTGAAAGTAAATATAAGAGGGTTAAACAGATTGTATCATACCCGAGTAGAGGATTTGCAAGCACATGTTTCAATATGCTTACATTAACACTGCAATGAAGTTACTGTGAAAATCCGCTAGTCGCCACATTCCGGCGCCTGTTCGGGTACACGGAGGGAGAATTCAGAATGTCCAATTTACCTAACAAGCACGTCTTTCGGGGCTTGTCGGAGGAAACCGGAGCTCCCGGAGGAAACCCACGCAGACAGGGGGAGAACGTGCAGACTCCGCACAGACAGTGACCCAAGCGGGAATTGAACCCGGGACCCTGCCGCTGTGAAGCATCAGTGCTAACCACTGTGCTACCGTGCGGCCCATAAAGGAGCAGGCATCAGTAAGAAGGTGCATTTATTATTTAAAACTGGACACTGAGCCACATGTGGAAATATTGGGTCAGGCTTGATCCAAGGAAGGACCGAGCACTGTCAGGTGGGAGAGGTACAGAGGTGAGGAGGTTGACAGGGCAATTCCGGAACTTAAGGCGCAGAACCTAATAAATACGAACAGGATTAGGCCTGTCGGGAAAAATAGGGGTGACATGAAAATATCGAGGAAACTGGAATGTTTTCTGCTGGTTATATATTTTTTATCTATTGCAAAAAGGAAACTGCTTCGAGGTAGAGACACTTTGGTTTGGTCTACAGAACTAGTCGGCAGAATTCTCCGTTCCTGAGACTAAGTGTTGAAGCCAGGACAGGATTTGTAGAATTCCACAATAGCAAAGCTGGCATTGCACCTGGAACAATTCAACAACCGTTAAGCGGCTGGAACCGACCCACATGGAACCCCATCAATTCCAATGAGAAACACTGCCGGATTCGCCGGATTCGCAATTAACAATCAGGAGGCTGAAAAGACCCTCCACCCACTCCCCGAGCAGGAAAAGACTGGAGGGGGACCGTGGGGCCTTGAAGCACCTCACCATGGCAGAGCAGCGGGCACTGGATGTGGTCAGCGGGCCGAGGAAAGGGTAGTTGTCGGGGTGGAGGCTGGCGTCAGGCGAGACTCCCTGAGTTGCGGTTCCCTGTGCCACATGTGTCAACCGCCCCCCACCCCCAACACAACACTCACACCACCCTCACCCCCACACCACCCTCACCCCCCACCACCCTCACCCCAGGAAACCCTCACACCACACCCACCCCACACCATAAAAACATAAGAACTAGGAACAGGAGTAGGCCATCTGGCCCCTCGAGCCTGTTCCGCCATTTAATGAGATCATGGCTGATCTTTGTGGACTCAGCTCCACTCTCCGGCCCGCACACCATATCCCCGAATCCCTTTATCCTTTAGAAAGGTATCTATCTTTTTCTTAAAAACGTTTAAAGAAGGAGCCTCAACTGCTTCACTGGGCAAGGAATTCCAGAGATTCACAACCCTTTGGGTGAAGAAGTTCCTCCTACACTCCATCCTAAATCTACTTCCCCTTATTTTGAGGCTATGCCCCCTAGTTCTGCTTTCCCCGACCAGTGGAAACAACCTTCCCGCATCTATCCTATCTATTCCCTTCATAATTTTATATGTTTCAATAAGATCCCCCCGCATCCTTCTAAACTCCAATGAGTACAGCCCGAGTTTACTCAACCTCTCGTCATAATCTAATCCCCTCAACTCTGGGATCAACCTAGTGAATCTCCTCTGCACACCCTCCAGTGCCAATATGTCCTTTCTCAGGTAAGGAGACCAAAACTGAACACAATACTCCAGATGTGGCCTCACCAACACCTTATACAATTGCAGCATAACCTCCCTAGTCTTGAACTCCAACCCTCTAGCAAATAAAAGACAAAACTCGATTAGCCTTCTGAATCACCTGTTGCACCTGCAAACCTACTTTTTGCGACTCGTGCACCAGCACACCCAGGTCCCTCTGCACAGCAGCATGTTTTAACATCTTACCGTTTAAATAATAATCCATTCTGCTGTTATTCCTCCCAAAATGGATTGCCTCACACTTGGCAACATTGAATTCCATCTGCCCCACCCTCAGCCCACACCACCCTCACCCCCACAACCTCACCCTCACCCCCACATCCTCACCATCACACCACCCTCACCCCCACATCCTTACCCCCACACCACCCTCAACCCCACACCACCCTTAACCCGACATCACCCTCACCCCCACATCACCCTCACCCCCACATCATCCTCACCTTCACACCACCCTCACCCCCACACCATCCTCACCCCCACACAACCTCACCCCCACACCACCCTCACCCCCACGCCCACACCGCCCTCACACAACCCTCACATCATCCTCACTCCCCTCCCACACCACCCACTCACCCCCACATCACCCTCACCCCCACATCACCCTCACCTTCACACCACACTCACCCCCACACCACCCTCACCCCCACACCACCCTCACCCCCACACCACCCTCACCCCCACACCGTCCTCACCCCCACACCACTCTCACCCCCACACCACCCTCACCCCCACACCAACACTGCCCTCACACAACCCTCACATCATCCTCACTCCCCTCCCAAACCACCCACTCACCCCCACACAACCCTCACATCACCCTCACCCCCCCCCCCCCCCCACACCATCCACTCACCACACCACACCCACCCAAACACACCGCCTTCCCTAACATACCCCTATCACCCCCACATCCCCCCCCGGCCCGTGGTGTAATCATGCATCTTGTCCTGTCTCTTGCAGGACCTGATGGTGATGGGACATGTCCTTCTGGTATCCCCACCCCCAGCCAGTGCCACAGCAGGAGCCCCAGGTGCTGACCTGTGACAAGGACACTGACACGAGCCTTTGACCTGAGACTCAAGACACCCCAGAGCTCGAGTCCAAGGATGACACTGATTTCCCGTCACAGCTGTCTCCAACACCCTCCACCATCACAGAGACACTCACCTCGGCTGGGCACTTTAGTGAAGAGGCTCCTGGGACACCCTCTGACGCGCTCCCGGTACAGCTGACCCGGGACAGCAGGTAGAGGTAGCAATTCCCGAGGGGGCGGACGGTCGGAAGGCAGGTCGACACCAGGGCCTAGCTGTCGTCCAGGCGGGATTTGGGCTTCTGGAACGGACAGTCCCATCGATCGTGGAGATGCAGTCACAGAGCCAATGACTGCACGAGGGGGTCGACACAGACAGAGGTGGAAGAGTGCAGCAACAGGAGATGGTGTCGCCCATGCGTGCTACGCAGGCCAACACCGCACGTGTGGCATCCACGGTGGAGGCCAAGGAGGTGAAGGTTTCGGCTATGGATCAGCGTGTCCAAGGCTGGGCCATGTCTGGCCGAGGCCCAGGACAGGGCTGTCCTCTCACATTGCAGCGGCGCTCCTGAGGGTGGGCTTGGCTCGGGGAGTGTTCACCGTTCCGTGTCCCACCCCCATCCCATCACACCTCAACCCCACCTCCGCCAACCCCAGGGCACAGTGTGATGGAATGGCCAGCTCGCATTCAGGGATCACCCAGGTGGGCAGTGGAAAGTGCTACCATGGGCAGGAGTCAGATATTGTCAAATGATGCGGAGCACCAGAGCTCATCACAGAGTGGGTCGTCATCATCTATCCATCCCATGGACCGTGTCATGATATGTACTCATGCACATAATGAGATACAGACAGGCAGTGACAGACACCCAGTACAGCCAATCAACACACAGGACAGAACACAACCAATCGCCAGACAGAACACTAGACGGGGGTTTCCCACTATAAAACACTCAAGGCATCAGCACTCTGCCTCTTTCGACTGGTGACAACTGTAGTGACAGTCAGGGTGTATATATCAGTCAGCACCTTCTACACATGGCTCAGAGCTAGTCTGGTCTAGTTAGTTATAGTTAGCACACTTAGATTAGTAGAGTGTCAACCCACAGCGAACTGTGTGCACTGCTTAACAAGTTCAATAAAACGTATTGAACTAACATCAAAGTTTGGAGTCTACTTTCAAGTACTACTGCATCCAGTTGCAGTCCGTGTTACCCCAGGGTGAATAACATGACCTGATGCCAGGAGTCTACTTTATCTAAGTGGTTTATCTCGAGTGATTCCATGACGACCAGCGGCATGGAGAAGAACCAGGCCCCTCCACAGCTACGGATCTCCGCCAATCTCGGCGCCAAGCGGGTCTCAAGCAGAGGTTTCTTCTCTACATTGAGGCCTCAGGCCTCGAGGATGCGTCCGATGCCAGAAAAATTGCGCTACTTCTATCGACTGCGGGGTCCAGGCCATCCAGATTTTCAACTTGCTCACTTTTGCCGACGGCGGGGACAAGACCAAATTCAAAACCGTTTTAGCGAAGTTCGACAGTCACTGTGAAGTCGAAACGAACGAGAGCTTTGAGCGCTATGTCTTCCAGCAATGCCTTCAGGGTAAGGATGAACCTTTCCAATCATTTATAACTCATCTCCGTATATTAGCGCAGTCCTGCAACTATAGTGACACCGCTGATTCCCTCGTCAGGGATCAGATCGTGTTTGGGGTGCACTCCGATTCTTTGCGGGAGCAGCTCCTAAAAATTAAGCACATGACCCTGCCAGTCGCAATCAAGATGTGTAAAGTGCATGAACAGGCGAGAAATCGGTACTCCCGTTTCAAATCGGCAGAACATGAACAACTTGCCTCCCACGAGGCAGAGAGTGTACAGGCGATCGCCCGGATGCAGCGCCTCAGTATCGATGATGGCGGCCATTTCGCGCACTTTTCCCGGGGCCCCACACATGCGCAACACGGACGGGAGAATGAAGCGGCCGAAGACCAAACTGCGCCGGGTCGAACGTCAGCTGACCGCACTGCGCATGTGCGACAACGCACAGAGCATAACGACGTCAATGTCGTGACGTGCCCAAACTGCGGCACCGCCCACTTAAAGCAGCAATGCCCTACAAGAGGCAGGCGATGTTTAAATTGTGGGAAGCCTGGACATTATGCAGCCTTGTGCAGGTCTGCACCACCGGTCAAGGGCCAGCAATCCCATTTCCAACGCAAACGTGTTCGATGTGTACAGCAAGGTCAACTGGATTCTGATCCTGGTAGCACTACAGATCCAGAGGATGACTGCCTGGAGACCCCATATCGTGTGGGCATCATCACTTCATGTGAGTGTGCCTCCTCAAATTCAGCAAGACGCCTATCTATCCTCAATGTGGATTCCGTGGATGAATGGCAAGCTGTCATACACGTAAATCAATGCAGCATCCAGTTCAAGCTGGACACTGGTGCTTCTGCCAATCTCATCTCTCAAGCTGATTTTGACCGCATTAAAAAGCAACCCAAAATTCTTCCGCCAGCCTGCCAGCTCCTCGATTATAATGGCAATGCCATAACTGCACTAGGATCTTGTCATCTGTTTGTCTCCAACAAGACCATCAATGCCACACTGCGATTCAAAATCGTCAAACCTGATAAGGCATCCCTGCTTGGTGCCCATGCATAGCTAGCTACTCAACCTCGTACAGCAAGTCCATGCCATGTCTTCTTCCAATGTGGATCTTCAGGCTGACATTGATGACATCCTGGCGCAATACCCGGATGTGTTTGATGGAATGGGTACGCTGCCATATTGCTACAAAATCTTACTCAGGCCTGATGCCACGCCTGTGATCCATGCACCACGCCGGGTGCCGGCTCCTCTGAAGGAACGTTTAAAGGCACAGCTGCAGGAGCTCCAAGACCAGGGCATCATCTCCAAAGTGACGGAACCGACTGACTGGGTCAGCTCGATGGTCTATGTGAAGAAGCCCTCAGGAGAGTTGCGGATATGCATAGATCCCAAAGATCTTAACCGGAACATAATGCGGGAACACTACCCGATCCCGAAGTGGGAGGAACTGACCAGTGAGGTGGCACACACCAAATTCTTCACGAAGCTAGATGCATCTCGTGGTTTCTGGCAGATACAACTGGACGAGTCCAGTAGGAAGCTCTGCACGTTTCAACACACCATTTGGCAGGTACTGTTATAACCGTATGCCGTTCGGCATTGTTTCAGCCTGAAATCTTTCACAGGATCATGGAGCAGATGATGGAGGGCATTGAGGGTGTGCGTGTCTACGTGGATGATGTAATCATATGGTCCACAACCCCCGAGGAGCACATATCTCGTCTCAAACAAGTCTTTCAACGTGTTCATGCAAACGGCCTCAAGCTGAACAAGGCCAAGTGCTCCTTTGGCAAGTCATCCATCAAGTTTTTGGGCGACCAGATATCCCAGCAGGGTGTGCGACCAGATTCGGACAAAGTCAAGGCCATTCACGCCATGAAGACCCCGGAAGACAAAAAGGCGGGACGACACTCCCTCGGAATGGTGAACTTCTTGGGAAAATTCATTCCCAACCTGGCCTCACACACCACGGCTCTCAGGCATCTGGTGAAGAAGTCCACTGCATTCCAGTGGCTACCCACACATCAAGCAGAGTGGCTCGAGCTAAAGGCAAAGCTCACCATTGCTCCGGTAGGACAAGTGGCTAGCACTGTGGCTTCACAGCGCCAGGGTCCCAGGTTCGATTCCCCGCTGGGTCACTGTCTGTGCGGAGTCTGCACATCCTCCCCGTGTGTGCGTGGGTTTCCTCAGGTGCTCCGGTTTCCACCCACAATCCAAAGATGTGCAGGTTAGGGGGATTGGCCATGATAAATTGCCCTTTGTGACCAAAAAGGTTAGGAAGGGTTATTGGGTTATGGGGATAGGGTGGAAGTGAGGCCTTAAGTGGGTCGGTGCAGACTCGATGGGCCGAATGGCCTCCTTCTGCACTGTATGTTCTGTATATATCTATGTGTACGTACGTTTTTTGACCCGGACAGGGAGACAAAAATCTCCACGGACGCAAACCAGGACGGCATTGGTGCATTGCTCCTCCAGAGGGATGACTCCTCGTCCTGGGCTCCAGTGGCTTATGCATCAAGGGCCATAACTCCCACTGAACAGAGGTACGCCCAGATAGAAAAAGAGTGCCTGGGCCTCCTAACCGGCATTGTAAAGTTCCATGACTAAGTCTACGGTCTACCAACCTTCACAGTGGAGACTGACCACAGACCCTTGGTCCATATCATTCATAAGGACTTGAATGACATGACGCCCAGGCTTCAGCGCATTCTCCTTCGACTCCAAAGGTACGATTTTCAGTTAGTGTACACCCCAGACAAGGAGCTGATAATTGCGGATGCCCTGTCCCACTCCATCACCTCGCCCTGTGAACAGGTTGACTTCATCCGCCAGATTGAGGCACAGGTGCAGCTGTGTGCCAGCAACCTCGCAGCCTCAGATGAAAGAGTGATCAGCATTCGTGAAGAGACTGCCAAAGACCCTCTTCTGCAGCGTGTAATGCACCACCTCGCAAATGGCTGGCAAAAAGGGCAATGCCCTCAGTTCTTTAATGTCAAGGACGACCTGACAGTCGTCGAGGGGATCCTCCTCAAGCTAGATCGTATTGTTATTCCTCACAGTCTGCAGAGCTTAGCGCTCAAACAAATCCACGAGGGACACCTCGGTGTCGAGAAATGCAGGCGCAGGGCCCGGCAGGCTGTCTATTGGCCTGGAATCAACCAGGACATATCCAACATGGTCCTCAATTGTGCGACCTCCAACAATTCCAGCCTGCTCAAACAAAAGAAACACTCCAGCAACACGAGATCGTGACCTCTCCGTGGTCCAAGGTGGGAATCGACCTTTTTCACGCCAATGGGCGTAACTATGTGCTCATCATAGATTACTTCTCAAGTTACCCGGAAGTTGTGAAGCTGTCCGACCTCACATCAAGGACAGTCATCAAGGCCTGCAAGGAGACATTTGCCAGGCATGGTATTCCACTCACTGTCAGGAGTGACAATGGTCCCTGCTTCCACAGCCAAGAGTGGTCCTATTTCGCCAAGTTGTCCCAATTCAAACACATTACCTCAAGCCCACACTACCCGCAGTCCAACGGGAAGGTCGAGAAAGGGGTCCATATAGTGAAGCAACTGCTCTGCAAGGCTGCGGACTCTGCTTCTGACTTTAACCTTGCGCTGCTGGCGTACAGGTCAACCCCTCTGTCCATCGGTATGTCTCCGGCACAACGCCTCATGAATAGAGACCTGTCACACACTTACCAGACCTGGATCCCCCCCCCCCCCCAGCCCCCCCCCCTGCCCCCCCCAGCGCCCCCCCCGCCCCCCCCCCAGTGCTGCAAAAGTTGCAGCAACTCAGGAACTGGCAACAGCTGACGTACGATGCTCATGCTATCGATTTGCCTGTGCTATTACCGGAAGATGCTGTTCGGACCAAACTACCTGGTGGAGGCTGGTCAGCCCCAGCTGTTGTTGCTCGACAGGCTGCTCCCAGATCGTTTGTGGTTCGTTTGGCTGATGGCTCCATTGGCAACAGAAGGGCACTACGCAAACTTGCCTGCCCACCACCAAATCTTACTTTTCCAGATGTTGTCATGCCTCCTCTGGACACCTCGCACCATGAGGTCACCAATCTGGCAGCAATCCCGCCTGTCAAGGCACTGTCGTCCCCACCTCCACCTCTCAGACGGTCGACAAGGATCCAACGCAAGCCCCAAAGATTAGACTTATAGACATTTATCTTGTAAATTTTGTTCTGTATCTGCACGCTGACACCTTTCATGTACATATTCATTCACTCGCCATTTAATGTAAATAGTTATACATGTACATACAGTCGCATATGCTCGAAGCAACCGACAAAATTTTTTTTTTTTAAAAGGGGGATGTCATGAAGTGCACTCATGCACATAATGAGATACAGACAGACACCCAGTACAGCCAATCAACACACAGGACAGAACACAACCAATCACTAGAGGGTGGTTCCCCACTATAAAGCACACGAGGCATCAGCACTCTGCCTCTTTCCACTGGTGACAACTGTAGTGACAGTCAGGGTGTATATATCAGTCAGCACCTTCTACACATGGCTCAGAGCTAGTCTGGTCTAGTTAGTTATAGTTAGCACACTTAGATTAGTCGAGTGTCAACCCACAGCAAGCTGTGTGCACTGCTCAAGAAGTTCAATAAAACGTATTGAACTAACATCAAAGTTTGGTGTCTACTTTCAAGTACAATTGCATCCAGTTGCAGTCCGTGTTACCCCAGGGTGAATAACAAGACAGACCGTTCCCACTGTTCCTGCCAACTGGGCTGGGGTGCTGGGGTAGTGGGATGGGGTCACATATACGGCCGGTCTCACTCTGCAGAACGAGGGGCCAAGGTGGGTGGTCAGTGGGGTGCGCATTAAGCTGGCTGCTTTGCAGGCCGCGGCAATGGCAGTCCATGCCAGGACACCGCCCCAGTCCCGTGAGGGGTCACCCCGGCCCCACGCCCAGCCCCCCCAGCCACCCCTCCCCCCCCCCAGCCAGCCCAACCAGTATCCAGCCCGATAGCCCACGGTCGCGCCTCTCCATGTCTTACCTCCTCTCTTTCCTCCTCAGCAGCCATGGCACCTGTTTCTCGACTTTTAAAAGCACAAGTGACCCTCACCGTTGGGAATTCCCCCCAGTGGGGGACGGAGAATCGCGGAGGTCCCGGAGAATACCGGCTCAGGCCCGCTTACTGTATTTGTGGAGTTGAATGCATTGACGCCGCTGTCGGGGCACCGGAGAATTATGATTTTGCGGCCGCCACAATTTTGCCGTCAGGAACGATTTTCCACCCAATCGCGTTTCCCGAATCCAGTGTCAGCTGACAGAGAAAACCCACTCAGTACTTTTGGCATGTCGATGAGTCTAACAACACTGCAAATAGGGGCTGGATTCTCTGCCCCGCCGGGCCACACTTTTGCCCCGACCCGCCGGCGGGATTCTCCGTTATGCTGGCCGGTCAATGGGGTTTCCCATTGTGGGGCAGCCCCCCGCCATCAGGAAACCCCCGGGCTGCCGGCAAAATGGAGCATCCCCCGGCGGAGAATCCAGCCCCAGATATTTACCTCAGACAAATGATTACAATGGAGAATAGAACATAAAAGATTTAAATAAAGTGTTAGAGGATCAAAGGAGGAGACAAGGTACAAACTTTGCATTTACATTCGAAAAGGTAGATTGACAAAATGAAGGCAATTAATGTTGACTGAGGGGTTAGTTCAGACAAGCAGGAATAGCTGCTTCTTCATCTCAGTCCCAAATGGCCGAAGGCATGATCACCAATAATGAAGTGGGTGATGTGCATGAGACCAGAGTTGGAGGGGGACAGAGATCTCAGCACATTGGAGGTGTTTGCCGAGATAGGGAGGGGCAAGGTTATGAAGGGATTTTGAAGACAAGGATAGGAGTTCTAAAATTGAGTCCTCGCCAACTTGAGAGTGAGCAGAGTACAGAAGCGATGGTGTATTTGGCCCAGAAGTGTAGCCTTTGGCACTTTACTGAGTGTAAGAGTTGACAGCATTAGTAATTAGGTATTCTATAATTTGCACAATTGACTACATGGACATGTCCACACATTGATTATGTCCAAGATCATAATAGTCGGTCTAATCGCAATGCATATGTATTTTTATGAACTCATAATATACCCTCTGTTTTCTCTAAAGAGCACTGAGGACCCAAGGGGCCACCAGCCTGTTGACTACAGCATAACAGAACACCAGCTATTAGCATGGTGACACAAACTGTGGGAGCGTGCAGATTAGTAAGAGTTTGGAAATGCAGGATCAGGCACTGTACATTGGAAGAGAGAGCTACTAATTCTAATAGTTGATAAGGGGTGAGTTAATTGAGAGTGAAATTCTGAGATTTGCGTGTCCTGACTAGTCATTGCAGGGCCATGGACTTTAGTAGATCATTTTTCAGGTGGATGGTGATAGAACACAAGCATTTTATTGAGGATCATCTGTCACGTTGAAAATGTGACTGAAGGAGTGGGGCAAGATTCTCCGTGGGGCAGGATTCTCCGTGGGGCAGGATTCTCCGTGGGGCAGGATTCTCCGTGGGGCAGGGTTCTCCGTGGGGCAGGGTTCTCCGTGGGGCAGGATTCTCCGTGGGGCAGGATTCTCCGTGGGGCAGGATTCTCCGTGGGGCAGGATTCTCCGTGGGGCAGGATTCTCCGTTGGCTGATGCCGAAATCGGGAAACGCGGATTTGGGTTTGTTTATTGTCTCGTGGACCGAGGTACAGTGAAAGTATTGTTCTGCTGCAGCTCAGACAGATCATTCCGTGCATGAAAAGATAATACATAATAGGGCAAACATAAAATACACAATGTAAATACATAGAGACAGGCATCGGGTGAAGCATACAGGAGTGTAGTACTACTCAGTAGAGGAGGTGTGTGAAGAGCTCATGGACGGGATTCTCTCAGCCCAGGCCTGGCCGGAGAATCGGCGGGCCGGGTGCAAATCGTGCGACGCCGCCCCAATGCCGGTCCATCGATTGTCCGGAGAGCGGAGAATCAGCGCCATTGGCACCAGCGGAGTGGCGCCGGTCGGGGGCCGCTCTACACGCCACCCCCCCCCCCCCCCCCCCCCCCCCCCCCCCGCCCCGGCGATTCTCTGCCCGGGATGGGCTGTAAAAGAAATCCGGGTCCCGCCGGCGCCGTCCACGTGTGCTCTTACCCGGCGGGGCCTCGGCGTACATGCATCTGGAGGTGGCCTGGTGGGAGGGGAGGGGGAGTTTGACCCCGGGGTCCCCGGGGGGCCTCCGCTATGGCCTGGCCCACGATCGGGGCCTACCGATCGATGGGCCGGCCTCTCGGGCTGGGGGCCTCTTTTGTTCCGCGCCGGCCACTGTAGCCCTACGCCATGTTGCGTCGGGGCCGGCGCGGAGAAGGGAGACACCGCGCATATGCGCGTTGGCGCTGGTCCCACTGCGCATGCGCAGACCCGCAGCGTACATCTGGCGCCGGGATCGGCAGCTGGAACGGCTGATTTGGCAGCAAATCGCAATCCTCCGTCACCTCGACAGCGGCGTCAATACGGTCCGGAACGCACGTACAGTAAACACTGTTTGCATGTCATTAGCGGGCCTCCACGACGCTCCGTCTCCGATGGGCCGAATGCCCGACAGCAAGGTTCACTTGTACTTTTAAAAATTGTGAAAGCAGTGTCATGGCTGCTGAGGGAGAGGGAGGGGGTACGGAAAGTGTCCAACATCGCCGTAGTTTGCTGACAGTTGTGCAGTTGGCCGGGGGACTCCTGCCAGGGCCGGGGGGGAGTAGCGGGGGTTGGTCAGGGGGTTGGGCTGTGGGGTTGGGGTGGACAGGCACAGAACACCATTGCTGCAGCCGGCAAGGCAGCCATGCAGCTGCGCATGCCGCTAACAGCCCACTGTGAACTAGGGCCATGGGTCATATGGGTGTTCCCGCAGGCCACCACCTTGGGTGCCCTCTGACCCCTGCCGACCCATCAGCTGTATGGGCGTGCTCCAGCACAACCAATGCCACCTTGATGGCTGGGATAGTTTGTGTGGGGAGTGTAATGTGCATGTGCGGCTGCAGCTTGTCAGCCACGTGTCGATCACGGACCCGGCGAATCCCGCACCGTTTTTCATTGGAATCGATGGTGTTCCACGTGGCACCGGTACGAGCCCCTCCACAGTCGCTGAATCGGTTCAGGTGCGACGCTAGTTTTGCTGGTGTGACAGTCCGCGAATTCTGCCCCGGCGTCAACACTTACTCTCAGGAATGGAGAATCCAGCCCGCGAGCTGTGCAATGGGGAAGGTTAGAAACAGCCAAATGTACACCAAATATGGTATGGAATATGAAGATAAATATGAATTCAATGCAAACTGGAAATTTGAATACTCACAAGCTCATGAGCAACTTCATTAATCCTTTGATTTCAAAATGATTGTAACCAATTGTATATGGTGGATAAATAATGAGTAGATGTAAGAAATTGTAGGCAGGGTCACCTAGCAACCTGAATAACAAAGAACAAATAGAATTACCAAACAAATCAAGTAACAGGAGTTGCAAATAAAAGTTGTAAAGGCAGTCCAGTAGCCTCTCCATATTCTGGTAGTAACTGAATGGTTGATTACCAAATAATAATCAAAATCTGGGTCTGAATCTGGTATAAGTGCATGAATACAATGAATCACCATTAATATTAGATAGAGTAATACAAATGCAGGAGCAGGACTAGGCCATTTGGTCCACCAAGCCTGTCCACTATTTGATAAGACCATGGCTGATCTGATCTGTGGCCTCAACTCCACATTCCTGCCTGCACCCTCTATACTCTCTGACTCACCGTAGATAGCCAGTTTGTCAAATAGATGAGAGTCAACTTCTGGTGGTGGCCATGAGCTGAGTGGTCGCACGGACGGTGGCTCTCGAGTAACCCCCCCATCGACCGCACTGCCGAGCAAGACGGGAAAAAGTCAACCGACCAGCCGAAAAGCCAGCAGAGGGGAGGGAAACCTCAGCACCGGAGCCGACAGCGGGAGGCATAGAACCGGGGAGGGTGTGGTAAACCACTGTGTTCTGATATTAGAGGTGGTACGGTAGAACCTGCACTACAGGTTCACCTGTGGCCCCTGCATGCTTGCTTCGCCCAGGAGGCGGGTTATAAATATGCGTGGCCTCCAGCTCGCAGCCATTTCGTCAGCTGCTGTGGGAGGCCACACATCTGATACTAATAAAGCCTCAGTTTGGATTCAACTTCGTCTCCAGTCAAATTGATCGTGCCTCAGAGGGTGAACCTCGCAGAGCTCCCAGAGCAGGCCCAGGCGCTGATGGACAGGTTGACGGGCTTCGTCAGGGAGGAATTGAGGCGAGACCTACCAGCAGCTGTGGAAATGGCAGCGAAAGCAGCGACAGCCCCCATGAGGGAGGCAGTGGTCAATATAGAGCAGAGGCTGGAGGTCCAGGAGAAGATGACAAGGAACGTCAAAGGAGGGGCCTTCTACAAACATAGATACATAGAAGATAGGAGCAGGAGGAGGCCTTTTGGCCCTACGAGCCTGCTCCGCCATTCATCACGATCATGGCTAATCATCCAACTCAATAGCCTAATCCTGCTTTCTCCCCATAGCCTTTGATCCCATTCTCCCCAACATGGGGACAAGACCAGCCACATGCTGGCACACCAGTTGGGAACCCAGGCAGCCGTGGGAGAGATAGCACAAATTACATTAACGAGGCCTTTGCAAACTTTTACCAAGGGCTATACCCCCAGAGAGGGATTCGGTGATGGTACAGTTCCTCGACAGACTGGATATTTCGGCGTTAGGGAAGTACAGGAAACCAGGGCTGGAAGCACCAGTAGGGTTAGGCGAAATTCAATGCTGTCGGGGAAAGAGCCGGCTCTAGATGGGTTCCCGATAGACTTTTACAAAAAATTCTCAGCAGCACCGCCCCCCCATGTCCGGGAGATGTTTAACGACTCACTGTTGACGGAGCCCTGCCACCTGTCATACTATCTACTCATGCATGTACTGAAGTGCAGACAGGCAGTGATTGACATACAGGATGACCAGTAAGCGTACAACACAGTGCAGCCAATCACCAGACAGGGCCTACCACAATAAAGCCAGAGGGCACTAGGTTTCCCGCTCTCTCTGGACCCAGCCACTGAGACAGTCAGAGTCCACGAGCTAGCCAGTAAGTCTGGTCAGGCTTACAAGGTCTCCAGTCAGTTCAGTATGGTGTCGACCCACAGCTGAACATGTGTATCAGTTCTATCGTTGAATAAAACAGTGTTGGATTTTCTCCAGTGTTAGACGTCTGCTTCTAGCTTCCCTGCATCAAGTGCAGTCCACATCGAACCAGTCAGCAGAACACATCACCACCCACGCTGGCCCAAACCTTGATCTCACTGATCCCCAAAAAGGATAAAGACCCGACAGAGTGTGGAGCCTACAGACCCAGATCTTTCTCAATACTGAAGCAAACAATCCGAGCGAGAGCACTGGCGAGGCGCCTGGGGAGCTGCCTGCCCAGAAGTGATCGCTGAAGGGCAGCATGGTGGCGCAGTGGCTAGCATTGCTGCCTCACGGCGCCGAGGTCCCAGGTTCGATCCCAGCTTTGGGTCACTATCCGTGTGGAGTTTGCACATTCTCCCAGTGTTTGCTTGGGTTTCGCCCCCACAACCCAAAAGATGTGCAGGGTAGGTGGATTGGCCACGCTAAATTGCCCCTCAATTGGAAAAAATGAATTGGGTACTCTAAATTTATTGTAAAAAGGGGGGAAAAAGAAAAGAAGTGATCGCTGAAGATCAGACCGGGTTTGTCAAGGGCAGACAACTAGCAGCAAACATCAGGAGCCTGCTGAATGTAATAGTGACCCCCACATGGGGTGAAGTTACCAGAGGTGATCGTCTGCCTGGACACTGAGAAAGCCTTTGATCGGATAGAATGGAGGTCCCTCATGGAGGTACTGAACAGGTTTGGGTTCAGGGCAGGGTTCACCGTGTGGGCCAATGTCCCGTATAGCGAGCCTACAGCCACCCACTCCGAATGGTTTTGGCTGCATTGGGGAACAAGCCAGGGGTGCTGGTTATTCCTGCTCCTGTTCGCACTGGCAGTCAAACCACTGGCTATCGCCCTTAGATCGGACTGGTGGACGAGCATCCGGCGAAGAGGCCGAGTTCATCGAGTCTCACTCGATGCAGATGACCTGCTCCTCTATGTGTCAAACCCCCTAGCCAGTATGGGAAAGATAACAGGCCTTTATTTAAATTAAGGGGCAATTTAGCATGGCCAATCCACCTACTCTGCACATCTTTGGGTTGTGGGGGTTGTCATGATATTCAGGTAAACATCATAGCACATACATACATACATACTGATGGACAAATCAACAGACCAATCCACACACACAACACGACAGCCAATCACAGGCAAGAGCATACACAGTACAAAACAGGGAACACGACACTTCCTGGGGACTCGAGCAGGAGACGGCTCAGGGCACAGAGCTCATTGCCAGTCACTCAGACATCCACCATGTGCTGAGTGCCACTACAAGATAGAATTAGGAATAGGTCCACAGAATCAAGGGTCATGATCGAACCTCAGTAAACAGTTTACCAGTGTAAATAGATGTTTGAAATAAAACTGCGTTGTACCATTCACAACCGTGTTGGTTCATCTGTGTAGCAGAGCACCCAACACTTCAGGGGTGTGACCCACGCAGACACGGGGAGAATGTGCAAACTCCACATGGACAGTGACCCGGAGCCGGGATCGAACCTGGGACCTCGGCGCCATGATAAACACTGCGCCGCCGTGCTGCCGTGCCGCCGATAACAGGACTCCTTAGGGAGTTTGGTGCCATCTAAGGTTACAAACTCAGGCTGGGGAAGAGTGAAATCTTCCAGGTGAACCCCAAGAGGGAGGAGCAGAGCTGGAAGAACTGCCGTTTAAAGTGACCCAAACCAAGTTCAGATACCTGGGGATCCAAGTGGCTCACATCAGGACGAGGCTCCACCAATGGAACCTCTCCAGCCTGGCGGGGGAGGTGAAGGTGAAGAGGGTCCTGCAAAGATGGAACTCACTCCCCCTTACCTAGCGGGAAGGGTACAGATGGTCAAAATGTACGTGCTGCCTCGGTTCCTCTTCGTATCTAGGTCACTCCCAATCTTCAGCCCCGAGTCCTTCTTCACCGGGGTTGGCAAGTTAATCATGGCTTTCGTCTGGAGGGGAAGGGTCCCTAGGAGTCGTAAGACCAACTTGCACCGTGGGTGGCATGTGGGAGGCCTGGCCCGACTGAATCTCCTATTCTACCACTGTGTGGCAAATGGGGAGAGGGTGAGGGGGTGGCTAAGGGACCCAGAGGTGGACTGGGTTTGACTGGAGGAGGTCTCCTGCACGGAGCACTGCCCACCGCATGACTCCCCGCCCCACCCACTGACACACACACACACACACACACACACACACACACTCCAGGAGCCCGGTGCTCGTGGCCACCCAAAGAACACAGAACCAGTTCTGGCGGCACTTCAAGCTTGGCGAGATGTCAATAAAGGCCCCCATCTGCAACAACCACAGGTGCACATCGCCGAGGATAGACGCCACATTTGTGACGTGGACAGAGGACAGAGAGACACTGAGTGTAGGGGGACATGTACGTGGACAATAGACTGGCGACCCTGGGGGAACTCTCAGAGAAGCTCCAACTCCCGAAAGGGAATGAGCTCAGGTACCTACAGCTGCGTGACTTTCTCCATTAGGAGACTAGAACGTTCCCCGGACACACATTTTGGACACAAAGTAATGGGCTGGACTGGTTAGGGGACGGCAAATGTGGCCACATCTATGGGACGACTGCGAGAAAATGTCAGGACCTCACTAGACGAGACTAGACGTAAATGGAAATAGGACATGGACATGGAGATAAGGGGAGGACTCTGGGTCAAGGCGCTGCACAGGATTAACTCCACCCCCTCCTGCGCCAGGCTAAGCCTGATGCAGCTCAAGGTGGTGCACAGAGCACACCTTACTCAGACACGCATGAGCAGGTTTTCCCAGAGGTGGAGGATAAGTGCGAATGGTGTCAGGGGGACCGGGCCAACCACCCCCACATGTTCTGGCCCAGCCCCAGACTCAGGGAGTTCTGGGCGGCCTTTTTCGAGGCAATGTCCAAGGTGGTTGGGGTCAAGGTGGAGCCGTGCCCCGTCTGTGGCGGCCTTCGGAGTATCAGAGCATCCAGAGTTCTGGACAGGAAAGGGGGTGGACATCCAGGCCTTCGCCTCACTGATCGGCAGGCGGGCACTTCTGCCAGGTTAGAAGTCGGCAGCGCCACCCAGGGCCCCAGAATGGCTCGCTGACCCGGCCGAGTTCCTGAGACAGGAGGAAATTAAATTTGTGACGAGGGGGTCCCAGGAGAAACTCCATGACTAGTGGAAAAGGTTCACAAGCCTCTTCACAGCAACCAACAGCGGCTAGGAAGGGGGTGGGGGGAAGCTAGGGAATGGGTGGGGGAATATTAAGGGGGGTAGAAAGGTTGGGGGGGGGGTGGGCGGGGGGCGGAATGCCGTCTGGGTGAAAGGGAGCCTGCAAACGGCAGAGAAGAAATGGTGAGGACGGCCGCTTCTGAAGGGGACACAAGCCCCTCCCACACAGGCCAAATGGGAAGATGGATCTAGCCTGACACCCCCCCCCCCATCAGTATATTTCCCCCTCCCCCATCAGCAAAACAAAGACATAATGTAAACGAGGTGAAGGGTCGTGGCAATGAATGTAAATAGGTGGGGAAAGCTGGGGGTAACTCCAGTGACACTAAACGGTAAGAGCCCCAGTAAGAACCCTTCAAAATATTGTACAATTCACACAAACACTAATGTCAATAATGTAGGGTAGAACTGGGACCCCTGTCTGTCACAGACACGGTGACAGCTTGGGGCTCATATGTTGTTGAGTATTACCATTGATGTTCCTGGATTTTCTTTCTGCTGTAAAGTTCCATTTTTAAAGGCAAAATGTCAATTAAACTACTTATTAAAAAAAGGTGAGAGTCTATAACTCCAGTTTTTAAAGAGGGGTCATTATGGAGTACGTGAGCGCAAAGCGGGTACCACATGGGGAACCCAGTAATATGGAAGCCAGGCTGATCTTAACGACAAGGCCTCAGTTACACATACACTCCTGTATCCCTGCCCAAACCCCATGCACAATGACCTGTAATATCCAAGCTCCGGGGCAGTGGAACTGGGGGGTTCCCCAAAGATTTGCCGGGGAACATCTTTTCAAAAACTTGGAACAAGTGGGCACCTCCATCAACACACATGTGTAGTGACCGACGGACCACACCTCTGCGTCTGCTGCTGCACAAACAGCATCCGTCCAACATCTGGAGGGCTGAGGTGGAAGCTCAGACTGTGGCACTCCTGGCTCTGGATACCAGTGCATCAAGGGGCTTGCAGGGAAGCAGTCCACTACACAAATCTGTTCCCCAACACATCTATTGCTGAAAGACATCTGCAAATAAGGTTGGCTGCTGGCAAGCCTTCTCTTACCTCTCCTCCCTCCTCTTCTAGAAGCCTGTCCTGCTCTGAGCAGCCTCTGTTCATTCACCTACTCATGCCCAGTGCTGAGATGGAGCCTTACCAGGCTAGCCATGTCCAGAAGCAGCTGGTTTGCGCATTAAACATAAGTCAGCAAGTGGTGTTTCAACACTTGTCGGACCACTCCCTGTTGACTATTGAATCTTTAAACAAGTGTAGAATAAGGCCTGCGTCCATCCTGAATCTAGTTTAGTCTAATAAATTGAGGTACCCTCAATAACGAAGCTTAGAGATTAAACTGTAAAGAAGGCTTTATTAGACTAAGAACTATGTTAGAGCTGAGACAAGTGCTGACTGCTACACAGCCCATGAGGCAGCCCTTTATATATGGCTCACAGATGGGCGGAGCCAGAGGCGGAGTCCCCAGGGTTCCAAGCCCGGTCTTAAAGGGGACATCACCTTACATGATGATAAGGCAGTAACCGTTCATCACAACTTGAAATATAATTGCAGCTGCAGCTGACTTTATCATTAACTTGTTCTGCATAATGCCGGGAGTTCGGTTCTCACACTCTAACCACTTAACACAGATGGACTATCCCACTATCTGGACTGTGCAGGCACATGATGTGGACACTGCTTGGCTGCTTCAAGCGGCCACATAATCCAACATATGGGCGCTGATTTAACCTCCTGCAGAAGAGAGAGGGAAGAGCTAATGAAGGAAATCGGAAAATCTATATAGATCAGAACAAAAGTGTGTCAAATACAGTCTCATCTTCATTAAACTGAAAGAAAACTCTTCCCATTCAACTGAGCAATCTGATTGAAGAGCTCACCTCTCTTGGTCTCAATCATTTCAAATATTCATGTAGGCGTCCTCCCGATTTTTAAATTAAGGAGACATGAATACATAACCATGCCATGATTCAATTAAAACAAGAAAATGCTGGAAACATTTATTACAATTATGAGGTTTGTAAAGTTGATTGTTTCGGGATATTTAATGAAGGATAAAATTAAAGGTGGTAATGTGGCCTGTTCTGACATCGGCCTGACAACAGGCCTGGGCGACGTGGTCGTTAAAGATGTGGTGATATGCATCACTGTAAATACACAAGGGGTTAATGTAAATACACTACAACTAAGTAAACACTAGAGGGAGCACCAGAGACGTCATGACATGGAGACATACAGCTAATGATCACATAGAATAGGACACGACCAATGGGCAGTCAAGAGACCCAGAGGTGACACTACCACAAGGGGGCATTACACAACCCATATAAAATGGCAGGGCACACATGCTCTGTCTCTTTCCACAGGCGACACTTAAGAGAGTAGGACAGGGGCAGATCAGATGCATCACACCCACCATGTGGCTTAGAGCAGACTGGTTACTTGGACTGAGTTACTGCAGCAAGATTAGCAGGAGAGTCAAACTCAGAAAACTGTGCTAATGGTTCAATAAATCACATTGAACTTACTTCAAAGTCTGGAGTATCTTTTGGTCAAAGCTGCATCGAGTTGCAGCCTGCGTTATCCCAGAGTACATAACACAACAAAAAATTAACGGGAGGCACAGGTTATTTCCATCGGATTTTCCAGCCCTTCCTGCCGAAGGCTGCTCCCTGCAGTAGATTCCCTGTCGGTGCGGTGCGTCCAGCGATCTACACAAATGGACATTGACCAGAAGATCCCACCAGTGACCAATAGCGAGCCTCCTCCTTCATCACCGGTAATCCCAGCTTTTGTTTCTACTCTGCTCAATTGTCCACATTCCTCCAGCCAAGATCCTACTGAGGCCCAGACGTGACATATTTATGCCCCATTGACAAACCATCTTTAAGCATCAGAACAAGTCTTCTATCACAAGTAAAGGATGCTTTGCACTTTGTACAGAATACACAGGCCTTCAATTTAGCTAGCCGCTGTGGTGATATGCATCACTGTATATACACAAGGGGTTAATGTAAATACACTACAACTAAGTAAACACTAGAGGGAGCACCGGGGATGTCATGATATGCAAACATGCAGCTAATGAACACTTAGAATAGGACACAACCAATGAGCAGTCAAGACACCCAGAGGTGGCATTACCACAAGGGGGCGCTTCACAACCCATATAAAAGGACAGGGCACACATGCTCTGCCTCTTTCCACAGACAGACATCTAGAGAGTACATCAGGGTTGATCAGAAGCATCACACCCAGCACATGGCTTAGAGCAGGTTTAGTTAGACTGAGTTACGACAGTTAGATTAGCAGGAGAGACAAACTCATTTAAGAACTGTGTTAATAGTTCAATAAACATATTGAACTCATTACAAAGTCTGGACCTTCCTTTGTCATAGCATACATCAAGGAAGCAGCATATGCTACATGAAGAAGTATAACACAACAGCTGCCAATTAGGCTTTAAATAGTTTCAGTCACTGTGGCATTCCCAGTATTCAGTTTAACTGTTGACTCCATTTTAGGCCCCTTTCAATTGGAAACCATTTTGAGAACATTTTTCAGGGGCCTTTTCCTGGTCACATACACCATCATTTGGCCCAGCAGTAGTGTGCCAGTGCCATTGCTCCCACCTATGAGCCAGCAGGTAATGAGTTCAAGTCCAACTCCAGAATTTGGACAGGTAAACCGGACGGCAACTTCAGTAACCCAGGGCACCATCCGAAGGGGATTAGGGAATTCTCCCGGTGTCCTCCGTCAATAACAGATTAATCAGTCCGTCATCTTGCCCCTCTGCACAACTTTACTGACTAAGCTTCTGACATAAGAGCAGTAACGTACTGGGAAAGTAATTCATTGCTTGTAAAGTGCAATGAGGAAGCCCAAGGATGTTGTATAGTGCGCTGCATAAATAAAAGGACTTTATTTATTCAAAATAAAAGCCCAAAAGCAAACCAAGCAAAATACATGCAGAATACACGATAAGCATAATAGGGTTGCTTGCGAATGTGTCCAAATGAGGAGAATTATGTCCTAGATTCTGGCAAACCTGACAACTGACCCTCACTCACTCATCTCTCTGCCTGCAATGTGTGGGTTGCTGCTCATCATGGAGCGATATTATGCAGCATGTCACTGTAGCTTGCTAAACTTTGCTGGAACATATTCTAAAGCCCTGCTTAACCATTTCATGCATCCACAGTATTTCTTCAACATCCCAGAAGTCTACTCGATGAGCGCCCTGAACTTTTCCAGGTGCCTAGATATTCTCTACGGACGCGTGGCAAATTGTTCACAAGCGTCACCAGCCACAACTGGTGGAAACAAAGAAAATAGGAGCAGGAGGAGGCCATTCGGCCCTTCGAGCCTGCTCCGCTATTCATTACGATCCTGGCTGATCATCCAACTCAATACCCTGATCCCACCTTTCCCTCCCATACCCTTTGATCCCCTTCCCCTTCACCCCAAGTGCTATAACTAACTGCTTCTTGAAAACATACAGGACGGGATTCTCCATCCAACGACGGCGGAATCACAAAACGTGATTGGGGCGGAGAATTGCGCGTGAGCCGAAATGCCTGGCCAGCACCGAGCGCCCGACAGAATGCTCGGCTCCAGTGCCCCGGCAGCGGCATCAATGCATTCTACTCCGCGCGTACAGTAAATGCCACTGACGTCATTAACGGGTTTTCTCCGGAGTCTCTGTGATGCTCCGCCTCCGCCAGGAGGAATTACCGACGGCGAGTTTCACTCGTGGTTGCGCAGAGTGACGCCGGCTGCATGGGTGCCCCCTGCCCACCACCCCGACACTCCAGCCAGAGAGGCATCGTGCTGCCCATCAAAGGGGACACACCCACAGTAGCTCCTACAGGAGTGTGCCAGACCGGGGTGCTGAGCATACCACCGGCATGGGTAGGGCCAGCCACCGGTACCCCTGCTGGCAGGGGCGAGTGCCGGGCACCGGTGGTGTCAGGGGTACAGTGCAGAGGGCAGAGTGTCAGGGGAACCGCAGGGTGTGGGTGTGGGGGAGGAGTGGGGAAGGGGACATTCGGGGGCGGGGGCTGTAGTGCAGGCCGGGGCCCCCGTGTAGCGCGTTGGACCTGGTTAGGATTGGGGGTACGGAACATGCTAACATGTCTGCCTTTCACCCACTGCAGACAATGGAGTTCGGAGCCCAATGCAGGAATGGTTGCCTCCATCCTGGCCGCCGCAGCCCTGGGGGATGCACTGAGACAGTACGAGCTGGAGCTGCTCGAGGAGGATCCTGCAGCAGTGGAGCCTGCCCCAGAGGAACAGGATGCAGCCAGTGAGGATGGAGAGCCGGCCACCCAACAAGCTGAGGAGGAGATGGGAAGGAGGCGCCATAGAATTTTTTTTAATCATAGAATTTACAGTGCAGAAGGAGGCCATTCAGCCCATCAAGTTTGCACCAGCCCTTGGAAAGAGCACCCCACCCAAGCCTACACCTCCACCCTATCCCTGTAACCCAGTAACTCCACCTAATCTTTTTGAACACTAAAGGCAATTTAGCATGGCCAATCCACCTAACCTGCACGTCTTTGGACTGTGGGAGGAAACCGGAGCACCCGAGGGAAACCCACGCAGACACGGGGAGAACGTGCAGACTCTGCACAGACAGTCACCCAAGCCAGGAGTCAAACCCGGGACGCTGGAGCTATGAAGCAACTGTGCTAACCACTGTGCAACCGTGCCGCGCCACATCAGGCCTGGTGTGTACCGGCTGTGCCTGTCATTCGAGGACCTGCCGGACGGGCATGCCGTCGAAGACTCCGATGAGCAGGGGGGGCCGTACGGCATACCTGTTGGATTATGGCGCACTTGGTACTTTGGGGAGATGGGGGAGTACATGTACTCCCGGTGGCCGTCAAGGTGACGGTCGCCCTGAACCTTTACGCGACGGGGTCCTTCCAGGCGCCGAATGGGGGCCTGTCTGGAATCTCACAGACCTTGGTGCACAGGTGCATCCACACTGTCACAGAGACCCTGTAGACGCGGTCGGTGCAATACATCAGCCTAAATATGTGGACCCAGCCCACCAGGATGCCCGGGCAGCAGGGTTCGCTGCCATCGCCGGTATATCCAAGGTCCAGGGGGTGATCAACGGGATGCATGTCTCCCTAGGAGCACCAGCCCATGGCAGGCGGGTCTTCACAAACCAAAAGGGTTCCACTCGATGAACGTGCAGCTGATATGTGACCACAGATGCGATCACGCCCGTCTGCACCTGATTCCCGGGCAGTGTGCCCGACTCCTTCATCTTGGCACATTTGTCAGTTCCTGACGCCTTCAAGGTGCACCCCCGGCTGGGGGGTTGGCTCCTTGGGGACAGAGGTTATCCGTTGCGGTCGTGGCTGATGCCGCCTATCCGGAGGCCACAGACCAATGCGGAGAACCGCTACAACGACGCCCATGCAGCAACCAGGGGAGAGATCGAGTAGTGCATCGGAATCCTGAAGATGCGGTTATGACTGGACTGTTCTGGAGGGGCCCTCCAGTATAGCGCTAGGAGAGTCTCCCACATCGTGCTGGCCTGCTACATCCTCCACAACACCACACAGCAGAAGGGGATGAATGCCAGGCCTCGTCCGACGACGCGGATGCGGAGGGTAACCTGAATGGGCAGGGCATGGGGCTTGGGCAGGCACAGGAGGCTATATAACATGTGCCAACCCACCCCCACAACCCCCCCATATTGGCCGACCACCTACTCCCATGACCACCCATCCTGCACCAACCCCACCCCCGCAACCCCCTACCTGCGGGTGCGGCCCCTCGGTTGGTAGTCACAGTCCGTCTGGTCCATGGGATGGAGGATGCTGACGACCCACTCTGCGACAAGCTCTGGTGCTCCATTTCACCTGACTCTGGCCCACGGTAACTCTTTCCACTGTCCACCTGGGTGAGCCCTGCATGTGAGCTGGCCATTCCATCACATGGTCCCGCCGCATCCTTGGGGTGGCGGAGGGTGGTGAGGGGGGTTTTGTTATGCTTCTTGACGTAGCATAAGTTGCTTCCTTGATGTGCACTCTGACAAAGGAAGGTTCAGACTTGGAGATAGCTTCAACACGTTTATTAAACTATTAACAATTCTCCTACTTGGATTCGACTCTACTGTTAATCCTTCTATAGCTACTCAGACTGACTAACCAGTCGGCTACAATCCACGCGGTGGGTGTGATGTGTTTCAATCAACCCTGTTTGTACTCACTAAGTGTCTCCACTGGAAAGAGACTGAGCATGTGTGCTGTGTCCTTTTATATGGGTTGGTGTAATGCCCCCCTGTGGTAGTGTCACCTCTGGGTGTGTCGTGGCTGCCCATTGGTCGTGTCCTATCTTACTGACCTATTGGTTGAATGTCTGTGTGTTATGATGTCTCTGATGCTCCCTCTGGTGTCTAGCTAGGTGTAGTGTGTTCACATTAACCCCTTGTGTACTTACAGTGATGCATAGTGGTGAGGGGATGATGGGGGGGTGGTGAGGGGGTGGTGTTGGGATGATGGGAAGATGATGAGGGGGTGGTGAGGGTATGGTGAGGGATGGTATGAGGTTGGTGAGGGGGTGGTGAGGGGGTGGTGTTGGGATGATGAGAAGATGATGAGGGGGTGGTGAGGGGGTGGTATGGGGGTGATGAGGGTATGGCATGGAGTCGTGCCACATGTGCCATATGGAAACCTCAATATAACGGGGTCTCACTTGGTTTCCTGATGCCCAACCTTGGCCTCGGCGACCGCCCTCTCTCCAGGCCCAGCGACCAGGTAGAGTGCCTGCCGCTCTGCAACGGTAAGGTGCCGCTGGTCCGGCGATCCCCCTCCGGTCATCTCTCTCTCTCTCCGGTTATGCACCACCTTCTTCTGTGGGGGGGGGGGGGGGGGAATGGGAAAATGCACAATGTTAGACTGTCAGGCATGGGCAGCACAGGGAGTGAGAAGCTAGTGGCCTTGGTGGCCAGGGCACCCGACCATGGCGGGCGATATGGGTGCCGGAATGTGGTGCAGGGTGGGGAGCGAACACACTGTCGGCGGGTGGGGTCAGTTGTCCCCCGGATGGGATGGGTGCGGGGGGGGGGGGTTTTGTGGGATGGGGGTTGGCGCCAGAAGCACAATGCAGCCTGATCACCCTGGCCGCCCTGAGGAGGTCGTGCAGCTTTTTCCAGCACTGCTGTCCAGTCCTGGCAGTGGGGCCCACGGTGCTCACGGCCTCTGCCACCTGCGCCCAACCCTGGTGTGCGGCAGGGGTTAGTAGCCTCCTTCCCACCCCGGCAACAGGGTGTCCCGCCTCTGCTCCACAGGGTCCAGCAGGGTCTCCAGCTCTGCGTCCGCAAACCGTGGTGCCGCTCTCTGTGCTGCCATCTTGTTTGGCTGTGACGAGTGTTTGTGTGGGGAGCGGAGTGCTGATATGTGGCTTCGTGGCTTCAGCTTGTCAGCCTCTCGAGTGGCAATCCCGACCCCGCGAATCGAACACCGTTTTTCATTGGAATCGATCGAAATCCACATGGCGCCGGTGCTAGCCCATTAACGGATCATGAATTGCTCTGAGATCATCGCCAATTTGGTTGTCGTAGAACAATTCAGTCCCGGCGTCAACACTTTCCGAAACGGAGATTACCACCCACAATGTTTTGACCTCAACTATTTTCTGTGGTAGCGAATTCCACAGGCCGACCACTATCTGGGTGAAGAAACTCCTCCTCATCAGAGGCCTAAATCGTTTGCCCCGTATCCTCAGACTGTGACCCCTGGTTCGGGACACCTCCACCATCGGGAACATCCTTGCATCTATCCTGTCCAGTCCTGTTAGAATGTTATGGGTTTCTATGAGATCCCCCTTCTTTCTTCTAAACTCCGCCATATACATTCCTAACCGACTCAATCTCTCCTCATAGATCAGTCCCGCCATCCCAGGAATCAGTCTGGTAAACCTTCTCTGCACTCCCTCCACAGCGAGAAAACCCTTCCTCAGATAAAAACGGCGCACAACATTCCAGGTGTGGCCTCACCAAGGTCTTGTATAACTGGCGCAGAACTGTTCATGGCTCCTTCTTTTTCTAATTCTAACAGATGTGGAAAGAAAAGGACTAACAACTTACACTTTGGTCTTTTCGCAAAGTTGGCACCTCCCTGACATATCGAGCCACCATTGCTGAAACAAACATCTTTTCCGATTCCATTGAAAAGAGTTGAAATAAGAGAGCTACCGAGCGGTTTAATACAGGGAGAGAGTGAGAGAGAAAATAAACTTTCCTCAGGCATTATACTGGCTGTCATGTCCAAAGGAAATGATAGCACGGATGCGGGTTTAACAAGCTAAATTAGCTTTCCTCAGATTTTTAATGAGCGTTCTTCAATCTTGTTATTCAGGGGTGGGAGAGGTCAGATTAGAGCTTCATACGGATGATTTAACCATTGACATTTCCCCCGAGACAACCCAACACGCTTCACTCAAATCTCCATCACAGATGACGCAGGTAGAGGTCTTTATTCCAGCAGGATCTTTGAAACTCAATTAAACTTCACTCACTTAATCTGATTTAACCCAGATTGACACCCCTGATCCAGTTTTCAGGCAAGTTCACTTTTGAATTATGTTATATTGACACCGAGCACACAAAAATGTTAATCTCCAATTTGAATTTCTCTCTCGCAACCCGGAAAGTTTGAATAGAAATAAATCGGTCATAATATCAAATCAAGCCCAAAGATTTAAGTCTATTATGAGGTCTCCAATAACAGAGTTCCCAGCAACTCAAGCAGTGTGCTTTCATCTGAAAACTATATGAATATCACGTGCTTTAAAGCCACTTTATCAAGGTGATCATTATGGATTCACCGCATTGCACTGTGTTGCTGCTGTCGATAAGGGGTTAGGCTATTACTGAACTGAAGATTTATTGTTACATTATAATAAATCTTTCCCTCTTCTAAGTGGAAATTCTGACACCTAATATAACAGAGTGTTGTAAATGGTCTTGTGGTAGTGGTTCTTTCCGCACAAGCCAAATGCGGAGTTGCAAATGGTTGCGTTTTCTGCACACACTGCTTCTGCACGATTGACGTTGGGTCGTACCTCCTGAAGCTGAACACGAAGTCCAAGCTGACACAAGTCCTCATTCCTACAGCCGGATAATCCAATCCCAATTTTCCCATGAACTGACGTTTCTGAAAATCTCTCGGCGGGATACTCATTTCCTCAGACTAAGTATTGACGCTGGGGCAGGGTTTGTGGACTTTCCTGACAGCAAAACTGGTGCCGCACCTGGACTGATTCCGTGACTGTTAGGGGGCTAGTACCGGCACCACAATCAATTCCAATGAGAAAAAGTGTGGGATTCGCCGGGTTCGCGATTGACACTCAGGACACTGACAAGCAGCAGCCGCACATACACACTTCACTCCCCACATCCATCATCCCAATCAACAAGGTGGCAGCAAATAGAGCGGCCCCAAGATTCACTGATGCTGAGCTTGAGACCCTCCTGGACGCCGTGGAGGAGAGGTGGGTCACCCTATACACCTGGTCCAGGAAGGAGGCTGCCAGGCGGCCGCCGTTCGCCATGCTTGGGCACAGGTGGCAGAGGTGGTCAGCGCCACAAGCAATGCCGTCCAGGCCTTCCCGCAGTGCCATAAAAAAACTGCATGACCTCCTCAGGACGGCGAGGGTGAGCAGGCAGCTCTGTGCCCCTGGCACTAACCCCCATCCCACACACCCATTACCCCACCACCACCCCCAACCCAGAGGGCATCCGAACGCCCACCCTACACCACATGCCTGCACCATACCGACCGCCATGGCCGCGTGCCCGGGCCACTGAAGCCACCAGCTACCCACTCTCTGGGCTGCATGCATCGGACTGTCGAATACTTTCTGCTTCCCCACCCCAGGAGAAGGCCTCTCATAACTGCAGGGAGCGGGAGAAGACTAGAGGACGACCGCTCGACCTGCGGCCTCTCACCGGCGCAGAGCAGAGGGCCCTGGACGTGGTCAGCGGGCCTGAGGAAAGGGAGGTCGCTGGGTGGAGATTGACTTCGGGTGAGGATGTGAGAGCCCCGTGTGTCAACCCCCCCAGGCCACCATCACCCCCACACCACCCTCACTGCCACACCACCCTCACCCCACGCCACCCTCACACCCCTCACCCCCACACCACCCTCACTGCCACACCACCCTCACCCCCACACCACCCTCACCCCCACACCACCCTCACCCCCACACCACCCTCACCCCCACACCTCCCACACCACCCTCACCCCCACACCACCCTCACCCCCACACCACCCTCACCCCCACACCACCCACACCACCCTCACCCCCACACCACCCTCACCCCCACACCACCCTCACCCCCACACCACCCTCACTGCCACACCACCCTCACCCCACGCCACCCTCACACCCCTCACCCCCACACCACCCTCACTGCCACACCACCCTCACCCCACGCCACCCTCACACCCCTCACCCCCACACCACCCTCACTGCCACACCACCCTCATCCCCACACCACCCTCACCCCCACACCACCCTCACCCCCACACCACCCTCACCCCCACACCACCCACACCGCCCTCACCCCCACACCACCCTCACCCCCACACCACCCACACCACCCTCACCCCCACACCACCCTCACCCCCACACCACCCTCACCCCCACACCACCCTCACCCCCACACCACCCTCACACCACCCTCACCTTCACACCACCCTCACCACCACACCACCCTCACCCCCATACCACCCTCACCCCCACACCACCCACACCCCCACACCACCCACACCACCCTCACCCCCACACCACCCTCACCCCCACACCACCCTCACACCACCCTCACCCCCACACCACCCTCACCCCCACATCACACTCACCCCCACACCACCCTCACCCCCACACCACCCTCACCCCCACACCACCCTCACCCCCACACCACCCTCACCCCCATACCACCCTCACCCCCACACCACCCTCACACCACCCTCACCCTCACACCACCCTCACCACCCCAGCACCCTCACCCCCACACCATCCTCACCCCAAAACCACCCTCACCCCCCCAGCACCCTCACCCCCACACCATCCTCAACCCCCCAGCACCCTCACCCCCCACCAGCACCTTCACCCCCCAGCACCCTCACACCACCACCCCCACATCCCCACTACACCCTCATCCCCACACCACCCTCACTTCACGGTAGCGTGGTGCAGGGCAGGCAGCACGGTAGCATGGTGGTTAGCACAATTGCTTCACAGCTCCAGGGTCCCAGGTTCGATTCCCGGCTTGGGTCACTGTCTGTGCGGAGTCTGCACATTCTCCCCGTGTCTGCGTGGGTTTCCTCCGGGTGCTCCGGTTTCCTCCCACAGTCCAAAGATGTGCAGGATAGGTGGATTGGCCATGATAAATTGCCCTTAGTGTCCAAAAATTGCCCTAAGTGTTGGGTGGGGTTACTGGGTTATGAGGATAGGGTGGAGGTGTGGGCTTGGGTAGAGTGCTCTTTCACAGAGCCAGTGCAGAGTCGATGGGCCAAATGGCCTCCTTCTGCATTGTGAATTCTATGATCACCCTCACCCCCACACCATCTTCTCCCTCACACCATCCTCACCCCCACACCACTCCCCCACCCCCACTACCCCCAGCCCGCAGTATAATTATGTGTCCAGTCTTGTGTCTTGCAGAACCTGCAGGTGATGGGAGCGGGCCCTTCTGTTGGTCCCCGCCCCCAGCGACAGCTTCAGCCACAGCCAAAGCCACGGGTGCTGAGCAATGACAAGGATACCCACACCGAGGGGAGCCATAGACCTGAGACCCAGGACACCCCAGAGCTCGAATCCGAGGTGGACGCAGACTTTCCGTCACAGCTGTCTCCACACCCTCCACCATCCCAGAGACACTCATGTCGTTTGGGCACCTTAGTGAAGAGGTTCCTGGGACACTATCTGGTGTCACCACACAAATACACGAATGCTCCGGTACATGAGATGGAGGTAGGAACTCCCGAGGGGGCGGACGGTAAGAGGCCGGGCTGACCACAGGAACTAGCTGCCGTCCAGACGGATTTCGGACTTCAGGAACGGACTGTGCTATCAATTGTGGAGATATAGTCACAGAGCGAGGGATTACATGAGGGGTTTGTCGTGTTGGGTGTTCTGGTCTACAAACAGGTCAACACGGCTGGAGATGGTGTAACTCTATTTTATTAACAACTCAACTGTAATAACAGACTGCAAGCTTGGGTACGTGCAGTACCAGCTTATCTGTGGACCCTGTCCTATCACTATCTGGGTGAGGCACTCAGCACATGGTGAATGTCTGTGATGCAGGCTGTGAGCTCTGTGCTCTGAGCTGGCTGCTGCTGGAATGAGCGGGAACTGTCGTGTCCCCTGTTTTTATAGTGCGTGTGCTCTCACTGGTGACTGGCTGTGATGTTGTGTATGCTGGTTGGTCCTACTGTATGTCCATCAGTGTGTCAGTGTGTGTGCGAGTGATTGCACCATGATATGCTGATGTATATCATGACATCCCCCCTTTTCGCAAAGAATATGTGTCTACATGAGAATAAATAAAGTGTAGTGAGTGTGTCTGATCATGTGTGTGCAATATTTACATCAATATGTACATGTGGCTATGCTATATACACGGGAAGGTGCCAGGTGCAGAGGAAAACTATGCTACACCAAGAACGAAACAAATGCTATTAACAAACGATGACAAACTCTTAAACAGTGCGACAGAACAAGTCAGTGAGTCCAATAGTGCAAGGTTTATAAATCAAGTCTTTGGGGTGGGCAACGAATTCGGGTTGACCGCCTCAAGGGTGGTTCAGGATCCACCGGCTGAGGAATGGGCCGGGCCACGGTCGAGTGAGGAGGAGGCAGAGTATCCGGAAGCTCAACAAAGTCCATTGCAGGGACAACAGGAGGGCATGGCACCGGTGCAGGATCACGTAGCGAGCGCGGAACCAGACGAAGGGCACACTGATTGCGGCGGCGAATAGAGCCATCAGGCAGACGATCCAGGAACGAGCGGGGAGCTATCTGTCGGAGAACCTCAGCGGTTGCCGACCAGCCACCTTCCGGAAGATGTATGCGGACATGATCTCCAGGCACCAGGGCGGGAAGATCAGTCGCCCGAGCATCATGAGCCGCCTTTTGTTGCTCACGCTGTTGCTGCATCCGCCGAAGTACCGGAGCATGGTCGAGGTCTGGGACGTGAATGGACGGCCCAGTGGTCCTGAGGGTGCGACCCATAAGCAGTTGGGCCGGTGATAGGCCCATGGACAGTGGTGCCGAGCGATAGGCCAGCAAGGCGAGGCAGAAGTCGGATCCTGCATCAGCAGCCATGCAGAGGAGGCTTTTTACAATGTGGACGCTTCCCTGCTTTGCCATTTGACTGAGGGTGCACGGGACTGGACGTCACGTGTGCAAAGTTGTATGCACTAGCGAAGGAAGACCATTCCTGACTCGCAAAGCAGGGGCCATTGTCTGACATCACGGTGAGCGGAATGCCGTGGCGAGCAAAGGTCTCTTTGCAGGCCCGGATGACAGCCGATGACGTGGTGTCGTGCAGGCGTATGACCTCAGGATAGCTGGAAAAGTAGTCGATGATGATGATGTAGTCCCTGCCGAGCGCATGGAACAGGTCCACGCCCACCTTCGACCAGGGGGATTTGACCAATTCATGGGGCTGAAGGGTCTCACGTGGTTGTGCCGGCTGGAACCGCTGATAGGTGGGGCAATTGAGCACAGTGTTGGCAATGTCCTCATTTATTCCCGGCCAGTATACAGCCTCTCGGACCCTCCGCCGGCACTTCTCAACGCCGAGATGGCCTTCGTGCAGCTGTTCTAAGACAAGCCGGTGCATGCTGTGTGGGATCGCGATGCGGTCCAGCTTCAGGAGGACACCATCAATGACTGCCAAGTCGTCCCGAATGTTGTAAAACTGTGGGCATTGTCCCTTGAGCCACCCGTCCGTCATGTGGCGCATCACACGTTGCAGAAGGGGGTCAGCCGCAGTCTCACGGCGAATGTGGGCAAGGCATTCGTCAATGGCTGGCAGATTGGCAGAAGTGAAGGCTACATGTGCGTCGACTTGGCCAACGAACCCCTCTGGGTCGGACGGAGTGTCGACTGCCCTGGACAGAGCGTCTGCTATGAACAGGTCCTTACCCGGGGTGTATACAAGTTGGAAGTCGTACCTCCGGAGTTTGAGCAGAATGCGCTGGAGGCGAGGGGTCATGTCATTAAGGTCCTTTTGGATGATGCCAACCAGCGGGCGATGGTCGGTCTCCACAGTGAACTGGGGAAGGCCATACACATAGTCGTGGAACTTGTCAACGCCAGTCAACAGGCCGAGGCACACCTTCTCAATTTGCGCATAGCGCTGCTCTATGGGGGTCATGGCCCGTGACGCATAGGTGAATGGGGCCCATGATGAGGCGTCATCCCGTTGCAGGAGGACCGCCCCAATGCCGGACTGGCTGGCGTCAGTCGAGATCTTCGTCTCCCTTGCAGGATCGAAAAACGCCAGTACCGGGGCGGTGGTGAGCTTGATCTTGAGCTCCTCCCATTCACGCTGGTGGGTGGGAAGCCACTGGAATTCAGTTGTCTTCCTGACAAGGTGCCGGAGAGCTATAGTGTGGGAAGCAAGGTTAGGGATGAACTTCCCCAGGAAGTTGACCATTCCGAGAAAGCGTAGCACCGCCTTCTTGTCTGTGGGCTTCTGCATGGCCGTGATGGCTGCCACCTTGTCGGCATCCGGCCGCACACCCAACCGGGAGATGTGGTCTCCCAAGAACTTGAGCTCTGTTTGGCCAAAAGAGCATTTGGCACGGTTAAGACGCAAGCCCTGGTCCCGTATCCGTTTAAAGACGCGCTGGAGGCGACTGATGTGCTCCTGCGGTGTGGTGGACCAAATAATGATGTCGTCCACATAGACGCGTACCCCTTCGATGCCCTCCATCATCTGTTCCATGATGCGATGGAACACTTCATAGGCCGATATGATTCCAAATGACATCCTATTGTAGCAGTATCTGCCAAATGGAGTGTTGAAGGTGCACAGCTTCCTGCTGGACTGATCCAATTGAATCTGCCAGAAGCCCTTTGAGGCATCAAGCTTGGTGAATATTTTTGCCGGAGCCATCTCGCACGTGATCTCCTCACGTTTGGGTATGGGGTAGTGTTCCCTAATTACGTTGCGATTTAAGTCTTTCGGGTCAATACAGATTCGGAGCTCGCTGGAAGGCTTCTTGACGCACACCATGGAGCTGACCCATGGAGTCGGCTCCGTTACCCGGGAAAGCACTCCTTGGTCCTGAAGGTCCTGCAGCTGCTGCTTGAGGCGGTCCTTGAGGGGGTGCTAGGACTCTGCGAGGCGCATGAACTATTGGGATGGCATCCTGTTTGAGCAGGATTTTGTATGTGTAGGGCAGTGTACCCATGCCCTCGAAAGCATCCTGGTTGTGAGAGAGGATTGAGTTTAGTTGCGCCCTGAATTCCGCATCTTGGAAGTCAGACGTGCCTTCTGGAGAGAGAGAGTGTACTCGCTGAACGAGGTGGAGGAGTTTGCACGCCTGTGCGTCTAGCAGAGTCCTTTGAAGAGGCCACAATCTCGAAGGATAGGATGGCTTTATGCGAGTTGTGCGTCACTTCGAGTTGGCACGACCCCGTGGCGGGGATGACGTTGCCATTATAGTCGACCAGTTGACAGATGGATGGAAGAATTGCTGGCTTGACCCTCAGGGTTTGAAGTGCTGACCATGCGAGGAGATTTGTGGAAGCACCCGTGTCCAGGCGGAATGTGATCTGGGATCGGTTGACCGTCAGGGTGGCACACCACTCGTCGTCCGGATCAATGCTGTGCACCGACAGTGGCTGGTGCATTCGACTCGGGGACAGCTTGTTCTTGTTGATGACAGCAACGCGGAAAGGCTCCCTGTCCTCAGTGTCACTGGTCTGTATGATGTCAGGATCGGACTCGGTGAACGTGGGTAGAATTGCCCGAATATTTCTGCGAGGCTGGTTAAACTGTTGCGAGTTGGCAGGCTGAGATGCTCGACAGCAGGCAGTGTAGTGGCCCAACCTGCCATAGGGTAGGCATTGTCGCGCTTTGGCCGGAACTTGCCGCTTTAAATGGGCGCAGCCACAGTTGCCGCATGTCATGACGTCAGTGCGTTTGTTGCGCCACCGCGCGTGCGTGGTGCGGTCTTGCGTAGAGCGCGCCTGCGCATCGCGTTCTTCTGCATCAACGTCCCCTCTTTTGGCGCGTACAAGCGCGGGAGGCCTCGGAAAGCGCGCAAAATGGCCGCCCTCCTCCGGGCCGCGGGCCGGGAGGTACTCGATCGTCTGGACCCGCTCCGCCTCCTGGGGCCCCTGCCGCGCCGTTTCAGCCGCCTGGATGTGTGAGTACCGGCTGGTGGTGATCTCATGCAGGATGCAGGTCTCGATGGCCGTCGCTAGGATGAGTTGCTTGATTTTAAGGAGGTGCTGGCGCAAGGTGTCCGACATGACCCCGAAAACTATCTGGTCGCGTATCATGGAGTCAGAGGTGGGCCCATAGCTGCAGGACTGCGCGAGGATGTGGAGGTGCGTTAAATAAGACTGGAAAGGCTCGTCCTGACCCTGCAGGCGCTGCTGGTACAGGTACCTTTCGAAGCTTTCGTTAACTTCAATGCTGAAGTGTTCATCAAATTTTAGGACCACCGTCTTGTATTTGGTTTTGTCCTTGCCGTCCGCGAATGTAAGGGAGTTAAAGATGTGGATGGCGTGTTGCCCCGCTGTGGAGAGAAGAAGGGCAATCTTCCTGGTGTCTGATGCATTCTCCCTGTCTGTGGCCTCGTGGAAGAGCTGGAAGCGCTGTTTAAAAAGCTTCCAATTCACCCCGAGATTGCCAGCGATGCGTAGCGGGGGCGGCGGGTTGATGTTCTCCATGCTGTAGGATGGCGGATTGCTGATACGTTGCAGGTAGGTCTCACAGGGGCTAGTATGTGTCCACTCCTGGAATCATGTCATGTTGGGTGTTCTGGTCTACAAACAGATCAACACGGCTGGAGATGGTGTAACTCTATTTTATTAACAACTCAACTGTAATAACATACTGTAAGCTTGGGTACGTGCATTACCAGCTTATCTGTGGACCCTGGCCTATCACTATCTGGGTGAGGCACTCAGCACATGGTGAATGTCTGAGAGGCAGGCTGTGAGCTCTGTGCTCTGAGCTGGCTGCTGCTAGAATGGGCGGGAACTCTGGTGTCCCCTGTCTTTATAGTGCATGAGCTCTCACTGGTGATTGGCTGTGATGTTGTGTATGCTGGTTGGTCCTACTGTATGTCCATCAGTGTGTCAGTGTGTGTGTGATTGCACCATGATATGCTGATGTATATCATGACAGGGTTGTTAGCAGGTACAGTTGAAGGAGTCCAACCACGTGCAGAATCAGCAGGTGGTGCCTGCCACCCAGGCCAACACCACATGGGTGGCGTCCGTAGTGGAGGCCTTGGGGGTGAGAGCTTTGGCCAAGGAGCAGCGTGTCCAAGGCCTGGGGCACTCTGAGCAGGCGGTGGCCGAGGCCCAGGACAGGGCTGCCCTCTCACAGCCAGCCATGTGCCAGAGCCACCTGGACAGCGTAGCGGCCCTCCTGAGCATGGCTCAGTCACAACGGGCCACGGCTGAGAGCGGCAGCGGCATTGCCCATGCGCTGGCTGACATGGCACAGATGCAGAGGGAGGTGGCCCAGTCGCAGAGGGAGATGGCGCAGTCACTGGCTGATGTGGCACAGACCCAGAAGGTGGTGGCACAGTCGCAGCGTGATGTGGCGCAGTCCCAGACAGAGGTGGCCTGCTCCCTGTGCTCCCTGGCCCCGAGAATACAGACCCTGGCCGAGATGGCAGCAGGACCCCAGAACTGGCAGCGCCAGGTGACAGGGGAGCCTCAGGAGATAGCTTTGCTCCCAGCCCCACCCCATGGACGAGCCCGGGGGGGCCATCGGGCACTCTTGAGGGAGGAGGAGGTGATGGGGCCCATGCCGGTGACTCCCGCAGGGGACTTGACGGAACACCGCAGCACCCCGGACTTCTCTCCCCGCCCCCCCCCTACCTCCTGTGTTTGGCACGACTGGTGGACAGCGGTCAGAACAGGGCGGCACCATGCCACCTGGGAAACCCGAGCAGCAGCTGGTCTAATGTGGGCAATACCCTTGTGCTGGCCACATGATGCCCTTCAGAAGGGCTAAACTCAATATGGCATGAAAACTGGAGTGATGTTCACAATGTGTGATTCGTGTCCATTGATAACGATGGGGGCAGCATACAAACTCATCTCATTTCAATTATTTCAGCGTCCAGCGGCCAACTATGCTGTTGATTGGCTGGATGCATTATTCGGTGAGCACCACTTAAAGCTCGGCTGCGCCTCTTAAATAGAGGGGGTGGCTGAGCAGGCAGGAGCTGTGGTTGAAGAGAATCTGACCTGAAAAACATTGAAGAACTGCACACCACGGGACAGCATGGGCTCCGGAATTTTCAGACGCTGCCTTGGTGGGGGCCAGGGCACACTCCACGCCAAATGCATCAGAAACAGCTCGTCATGGACGTCAATGGCTAAGTCAAAGTCAAGCCACGAGGACCAGGTTGCAGTGCCACAAGAGGTTTACTGATCTCACACGAGTGGTCAAGGCCAGTAAATGCATGTTCAAATGTCAATACCCGAAAGACTGTACCATTGGCCTCAGTAACAGCTCAAATCCCCACAACGCCATCATTATCTATCAAGAATCTCTGTCAATCAGGACGCAGCCCCGACATTCACATACTCCATGGGACCTTTACAAAGACAGCATTGCTGCAAACCCCACGTCCACATCTTCACAGTGTGTACACACCAGCCGCCTTTCAACCATGACAGCCACGTCACCTTTTTAAATAGTGGGGTTACATTACTTACCTTCCAATCTGTAGGAACTGTTCCAGAGTCTATAGAACCTTGGAAGGTGACCATCAATGCATCCACTATTTCTCGGGTCATTTCCTGACACTGGGATGTAGATTATCAGGCCCTGGGGATTTATTGGCCTTCAATCCCATCAATTTCCCCAGCATTAATTCTTTACTGGTACTGATCACTAAACCCTGTATTCCCCAACATTTCTGGTATAAGATTTGTGTCCTCCTTTGTGAAGACAGGAACCAAAGTACGTATTTAGGTGGTATTCCTCGCCTCATTCAGAGCAGTCCGGGCAGTTTCAGCATGGTGATGGTTTTCTTCATCACATATTCTGTGGCATGTGCAGAATAACATTCATGGCATGCATGCCCTGCTCACAGAATCCCTACAGTGCAGAAGGAGGCCATTCTGCCCATTGAATTTGCATCGACCCTCCGAACGAACACTCTAGCTAGGCCCACTCCCCTACCTCATCTCTGTCACCCCGTGCATTGATCATAGTCGATCCACCTAGCCCGCAGATCTTTGGACTGTGGGAGGAAATCAGAGCACCCGGAGGAAACCCACGCAGACACGGGGAGAACGTGCAAACTCCGCACAGACAGTCGCCCAAGGCCTGCTCGAACCCGGGTCCCTGGCACTGTGAGACAAAAGCGCCAACCACTGTGCCACCGTGCCCCACATGGATGGCATGGATTGCAGGCTGGAATCATCAACCATGTCTTCAGTAGATACCCTTTGATCTGCTTTGGTCACACATTTGCTGTTGGCAGAGTGGACTCTCACAGAATGAGGGCAGCAGGTTTGCTGCCAGGACACCGGGTGTTGACCTGCATGATTTTCTGCCTGTGGTCACACACGAGCTGGACGTTAAGGGGGTGAAATCCCTTCTTGTTCCTGCGTGGGGCAGAGTTGGCAGGCAATGCCTGCAAGGCTATGTGTGTGCAGTCAATGGCACCTGACACCACAGGGAAGCCTACGATCCTAGCACAACCACGAGCTTGCTATACACAAGGCCAGCAGGATAGAATAAAATATAATTCGTTCTCATTGTGCAGAGAGCCATGGTGATGTCCTTTATGCAACACTGGATGGTAAAAGTGAACAATTCAGCATGTTAGTACTTCCAGGCTTGGTGTCTGCAATCGTCCCCTGACTTAGTGGCAGGTTCCAGCTGATGTCAGGAAAGGGGAAATCCACGTCACAGAAATCACCAGATCTTTGCAGGCATCTTTTTTATTCAGATCAACGGTGAGTGCTTTTGCTTCACTGCTGATCTTGAAATGCGAGCCAGTAGACCAGAACTCAATACTCATCCCTTTAACTTATGATGCATCTGAGCTGAGAGTGCTTTACAGTGACTGATGGGTGCTAGTGAGGGATGAAAAGAGAATCATTCTTCCCATAGTCGGGATTATATTGAAATATAAAGTGACACAATTTACTAAAGGATGTGTGGTGCCTCGAGACAATACACTAGAAGCTGCCAGTAATAACTAAATGGGACTTATCAACAGTAGGCAAAGGCATCTACACATAGGCACAGAGACATGATGGTTGGATCTTGACTCTCCAGCTCCAGGGTCCACACTGCCCGGGCCCCTGCTCCCAGAACACCTTGCTTTCTCCCGATTGGTCGGGGTTCATGCTACCTCGTGATTGGTCCTGAGCCGGTCAGGTGGAACGCAAAGCCCGCCCCCTGATCGGGTCACACCACCACATCCTCCACCCTTAAGTCCCTCATTACATTCTACAAGGTAAACTATATGCAAGTGGTATACACAAGGCCAAGAGACATATGGGAAAACACGTCATCACAGAGTCTGCCTACGAGCCCTCGCAGACCTCCTTAATCCCCCCAGCTGGCTCCACTGTCTCTGGAGGTAGTCGTGTTGGCTGCAGGAGACAATGATTCAGGAGACTCTTCCTCTGCTATAGGGCTGCTCGCCTCACCAGCTCCCAGCTGGACCCCTGATGGGGCTGAATCTGACATTTCCAGCTCCCTCCGCTCTACAACAGCCACAGGAGTGCCAGTGGCACTAGTTGAACCCACCTGATCTGGAATGGGGGTTCCTGTCCCCTGGCTCCTCACATGGTCGACACACTTCCGCACAGCCCTGCTATTGACATTGATCACTTATGACACATGTCCCAATTGGGATACGACCCAACAGGCTAACCGCAGTGGGCCCGCCGCGGTGCAATTTCGAAGTAGAGCCAGGTCACCCACCGGGAATGATCTGTCACCGTTTTCTGAGGGATGTTGATTTTTCTGGGAGGCCTGAGGTGCCTCCACCCTCCCCGTCAAATTGTATCAAGTCCGAAGGGGTTCTGAGGTGATAGCCCATAAGCAATACAACACGTGGTGACATGGGGGGTGTCATGTTGTAGGACAGTAACAAGTTGGTCAGCTGATGGCGCAATGGCCGGTCTGATTGCTTCCTCATAGCTTTATTAAAGTCTGTGCAGCCCTTTCCGCTGACCTGTTGGTTACAGGGTGATATGGGGACATTCTGGGATACCACTTCCTCAATACCTCTATCGAATCCCAGCCACCAGATCTAACTCGGAGCCTGAATCTTCATCTTTGATTGGCCTGGGAGGGTGGTGTGTAATTCCTATAGGAGGGGTTCCCTCGCTGGGGGGGGGGGTTACTGACGATGCGCTACCTGCTTTGGCGGGGGGGGGGTGGGGGTCGACTCACAGGCATCCACATTAGAGATTAGGGTACCAGGCCTGTGTTGGAAGATGTAGTTGTAGGTTGCTATCGCCAACATTGCACCATGGTGGAGGCAATTGATGGTATTGGCTTGTCCTCCCTCAATAGACCAAATAGCGGTTTATGGTCAGTATTCTGTCGAATCGCCATCCGTAAACATACTGGTGGAACTTTTTAACACCATAGAGGACAGCGTTTTCGTTTTGGGCGTAATTTAACTCTGCTTCTCAGAGGGTCCTTGAGGCAATAGCAACTGGCCGTTCTGAGCATAGAACAGATCATAGATCATAGAATCCCTACAGTGCAGAAGGAAGTCATTCGGCCCATCAGGTCTCCACTAACCCTCTGGAAGACCACCCTGCCAAGCACACTCCCATAATCCCACCTAACCTACACATCTTTGGGCACCAAAGGGCAATTTAACATGGCAAATCCACCTAACCCACGCAGACACCGGGAGAACGTGCAGACTCCGCAATTACAGTCACCCGAGGCTGGAATTGAACCCGGGATCCTGGTGTTGTGAGGCAGCAGTGCTAACCACTGTGCTAACATGCCACCCCGATATGTGTTCTTTGAGTGTGATTCCAGTGACTAAAACATTGTCTAGGTAGATTTTACAACCCCAGTGGAGGTCACGGGATAGGAACGATCTGATCAGTTTTCCCATACCCTCCGGGGATTATGAACACCTGTGGTAAAGGGGCGGGGCTTCCCCTTAAGCTGTAGCCCTTTAGTATAAAAACCCCGACCTAGGAGCAGGTCGGTGGAGGAGACCCTCCAGGGAGCGGTAGTGATTTGACTGCAAGTAATAATAAATCTTTGTTCTCTAAACCTACTGCTTATGCGTGGCTGCTTACCTCGTATCTAACACTGGCAACAAGGATTCAGTGGAGCTGCCGTCAACACCAGTTGCTACGTGCCCGGTCTACCTCGTCTAGGCCTCGTCAGGCCTCACTGGAAGTCATCACCAAGCCGCAGATTGTAAAGTTCTACCCAACCCTGGGCGAAGCACTACGTGACCGGTTAGTATGTGGGATCCGCGATGCGGCCGTGCAAAGAAAACTACCAGCCAAAGCCCATTTAGTCCTCCAAAGAGCTGTGCATATTGCGGTATCCAGGGGGAGCACCGAACAGGAAGTCCAAGAACTCCAAGGGATGGCGGTGTTTAGTTTAGGGCACAAAAGCAAGCCCAGCGCACAGCCCGCTAGAACGGAAGAACCCGTTCCCCAGCATTGGGGTAAGGGGCGAGATGCCGGATTCGGCCCCGGGAACATCACGGAAACTTTTCCCCTGACCAGGAGGACCGGGAGTATAATTGCAGTAGTAGCAGTGGGATGCAGAGATCTGGGGCACAGAATGCCCCGGGAGATACCATCCACCCAGCATGCCGGCTTGACTGCCCCATACATGACAGGACCCACTACGTGGAGGACAATGACGACCAGTGCCGACAAAAAACAGTGTGCCGGCACCTGGAACTGCGCCCATCCGAATCTCGCTGCAGGTGAACCTCCAACTCAACCCCCATTGAACTCGATATGAGCACGTCCGTGTCTCTCATTAGCTGACACACCTTTGACCTACGATCCGGGATTCATCCGCTGACTCTCCAGGTTACCAACATAAGGCTAGTGGCCTACACGGGGGAGCCTCTGGAATGACCACCATTGAATACGGCAGCCAGTCAGCAAATTTCCATTGATGAATATACGTGGTTGCGGCCCGAGCCTGTTGGGGCGCGACTGGCTTCGGCTCCTCCGCTTGGACTGGCAGAGGATTTGCCAAATGCACCCGCGTGGCCCTGAAGGGATATTAGCCAGATTTCCGACTGTATTCCAGGAAGGTTTTGGGGTCTATCAGGGGACCATAGCCCGAATAAGTGCGGACGCCATGGACCAGCCGCGCGATTTCCGCATCCGCCCCGTTTCATGCGCCTTGTTTCCAAAGGTAGATGCGGAGTTGGACCACATGGAGAAACTGGGGTGTGGTAAACCACTGTTGCACCTCTATTAGGTGATGTATGGTAGGACCTGTACTACAGGTACGTTGGTAGGCCCTGCCTGCTGGCTCCGCCCAGTAGGCGGAGTATAAATGTGTGTGTCGTCCATGCTGCAGCCATTTCGTCTGCTGCTGTGGGAGGCTACACATCTTAGAGCAATAAAGCCTCAGTTGTATCCAACTCAAGTCTTTGTGCAATTGATCATGCATCAATTTGTTGCTCTAAGATTTTCAAAAGGTGGACCTCCGTATCAAGCCGGATCGCCTGCAGCTGGATCCGCAATCAAGCGACGCCAGAAAGGACTTTAATCACTGGCTAGCTTGTTTCGAGGCGTACATCAACTCAGCGACCACCCCTGTTCCGGAGGTTCAGAAAATACAGATCCTGTACTCAAGGTTGAGCTCCAACGTCTTTCCGCTAATCCAGGATGCGCCAAACTACGCCGACGCCATGACGCTTCTCAAAGAAAATTAGGCTTAGAAAACGAACACGTTCTTCGCCAGGCACGCACTCGCCACTCGCTCTCAACTCCCTGGTGAGTCCATAGAAGACTTCTGGCGGGCCCTAATCCCACTCGCCCGGGACTGTGACTGACAGGCCGTTATGGCCAAGGAACATTCAAACCTCATTATGCGGGGTGCGTTCGTTATGGGGATTGGGTCGGACCTCATACGCCAGTGACTGTTAGAAGGGGCCACGCTCGATCTAGCAGAGACAAAGAAGCTAGCGCTCTCTATGACGGTCGCATCGCGCAACATTCAGGCCTACACTCCCAGCCGCGCGGCCCACCCCTCCTACGCATTGTGGACCCCACAGATGGCCACCCCAGCGGGGGCCTTACCCAGCCAATACGCCTGCACCACACGCCAGCAAGCAAACCCAGAGGGTCCCCGATGTTACTTTTGCGGCCAGCAGAAACACCCCCGCCAACGCTGCCCTTTCTAAGGCTTGCGGTAAGAAGGGGCACTTCGCCGCGGTGTGCCAGACCCGTGCAGTCGCCGCTATCGCCCCCACCCCCCTGGTTTACAGACAGTGGGCGCCGCCATCTTCACCTCCCCGGACCACGCGCGGCCAGTGGGCGCCGCCATCTTCTCCCCCTCAGAACACGCACGGTCAGTGGGCGCCGTCATCTTCTCCCCCTCAGACCAAGCGCGGCCAGTGGGCGCCGCCATCTTCCCCTCCGCGCAACACGTGCGGCCCATGGGCGCAGCCATCTTGTTCAACCCCCGCCATGTGCGGCCCATGGGCGCCGCCATTTTGTCCTCCTCAAGATCTTCAGGCGTCGCCATCTTGTCTCCCCCACGGCACATGGGCACCGCCAGCGTTCCAGGACCTGTGCCCCCCGGGCTCCCCATCATCCGACACCAGCGACGACCGACCATGACTCGCCTCAGTGACCATCGACCAGTGTCGTCCGCACAACCTGGCCACCGCATCGACCAGCGTTAAAATCAACGGACACGTGACCTCCTGTCTGCTGGACTCCGGGAGCACCGAAAGCTTCATCCACCCGGATACGGTAAGGCGCTGTTCCCTCGCGGTACACCCCGCCAACCAAAGAATCTCCCTGGCCTCCGGATCCCATTCCCTGGCGATCCGGGAGTACTGTACGGTCACACTCACGGTCCAGGGCGTAGAATTCAGCGGCTTCCGCCTCTACGTCCTCCCTAACCTCTGCGCTGCACTACTACTCGGCCTGGACTTCCAGTGCAACCTCCAGAGCCTAACCCTGACATTCGACGGGCCCCTACCACCCCTTACTGTGTGCAGCTTCCCGGCGCTAAAGGTCGATCCGCCTTCCCTCTTCGCAAATCTAACCCCGGATTGCAAACCCGTCGCCACCAGGAGCAGACGGGACAGCACCCAGGACAGGACCTTCATCAGGTCCGAGGTCCAGCGGCTGTTTCGGGAAGGCATCATCGAGGCCAGCAACAGCCCCTGGAGAGTTCAAGTGGTAGTAGTTAAAACTGGGGAGAAACACAGAATGGTCGTGGACTATAGCCAGACCATCAATCGGTACACGCAGCTCGACGCGTACCCCCTCCCACGCATATCTGATATGGTCAATCAGATTGCACAGTACCGGGTCTTCTCAACGGTAGACCTCAAACCCGCCTACCACCAGCTCCCCATTCGTAAATTGGACCGTCCATACACTGCCGTCGAGGCAGACGGTCGCCTATATCACTTCCTCAGGGTTCCCTTCGGCGTCACCAACGGGGTCTCGGTCTTCCAAAGGGAGATGGACCGAATGGTCGACCGGTGCGGTTTGCGGGCCACCTTTCCGTACCTAGCCAACGTCACCATCTGCGGCCATGATGAGCAGGACCACGATGCCAACCTTGCTAAATGTCTCCACACCGCTACTCTCCTAATCCTCAACCTTGCCGCCACTCTAAACCAGGCAGGCAGACCCGTGGCATTCTTTTACCGCACCCTTCATGCCTCTGAAATTCGACACTCATAGAATCATAGAATCATAGAAGTTTACAGCATGGAAACAGGCCCTTCGGCCCAACCAGTCCATGCCGCCCAGTTTTTACCATTAAGCTAGTCCCAGTTGCCCGCACTTGGCCCATAACCCTCTATACCCATCTTACCCATGTAACTATCTAAATGTTTTTTAAAAGACACAATTGTACCCGCCTCTACTACTACCTCTGGCAGCCCATTCCAGACACTCACTACCCTCTGAGTGAAGAAATTGCCCCTCTGGGCCCTTCTGAATCTCTCCCCTCTCACCTTAAACCTATGCCCTCTAGTTTTAGACTCCCCTACCTTTGGGAAAAGATGTTGACTATCTACCTTATCTATGCCCCTCATTATTTGATAGACCTCTATAAGATCACCCCTAAGCCTCCTACGCTCCAAGGAAAAAAGTCCCAGTCTATCCAGCCTCTCCTTATAACTCAAACCATCAAGTCCCGGCAACATCCTAGTAAATCTTTTCTGCACTCTTTCCAGTTCATCCGTCCAAAAGGAGGCCCAAGCTATCATTGAAGCTGTGCGGCATTGGAGGCATTACCTGGCCGGTAAGAGATTCACTCTCCTCACTGACCAACGGTCGGTAGCCTTCATGTTCAATAACACACAGCGGGGCAAGATCAAAAATGATAAAAACTTGCGGTGGAGAATCGAGCTCTCCACCTATAATTACGAGATTTTGTATCGCCCCGGTAAACTCAATGAGCCCCTAGATGCCCTCTCCCGAGGTACAAGCGCACAAGTGGACCAACTCCGGGCTCTACACGACAGCCTTTGTCACCCGGGAGTCACATGATTGTACCATCTGGTCAAAGCTCTCAATCTGCCCTACTCCGTCGAGGAGGTAAGGACAGTCACCAGGGACTGCCAGGTCTGTGCGGAGTGCAAGCCGCACTTCTACCGGCCAGACCTTGCGCGCCTGGTGAAGGCTTCCCGCCCCTTTGAGCACCTCAGCGTGGATTTCAAAGGGCCCTTCCCCTCCACCGACCGTAACACGTACATTCTCAGTGTGGTCGATGAGTGCTCCAGATTCCCCTTCGCCATCCCATGCCCCGATATGACGTCTGTCACCGTCTTCAAGGCCCTCAACACCACCTTCGCTCTGTTCGGTTTCCCCGCTTACATCCACAGTGACAGGGGATCCTCATTCATGAGCAATGAGCTGCGTCAGTTCCTGCTCAGAAGGAGTATAGCCTCCAGCAGGACGACCAGCTACAACCCCCGGGGAAACGGGCAAGTAGAACGGGAGAATGGGACTGTTTGGAAGGCCCTCCAGCTGGCCCTACGGTCCAGGAACCTCCCAGCCTCTCGCTGGCAGGAGGTCCTCCCTGACGCTCTGCACTCCATCCGGTCACTATTGTGCACCGCCACTAATGACACACCCCATGAACGTCTTTTGGCCTTCCCCAGGAAGTCCACATCCGGGGTGTCGCTCCCGACTTGGCTCGCAGCTCCATGACCCGTCCTGCTCCGTAGGCACGTCCGTCTCCACAAGGCGGACCCCTTGGTGGACAGGGTTCACCTGCTCCACGCCAACCCTCAATATGCCTACGTTGAATTCCCCGATGGCCGCCAGGATACTGTCTCCCTCAGGGTCCTGGCACCAGCAGGTTCCACACACACACATCCCTCCGGCCTGGCGCCACCCTCCCCTCCCCCGGCGCTCCCAGCAGCAACCTCCCCAGGACCATCCGTCCTCCCCCTGCCCACGCCCGAGGATGAAGAGGATTTCGGCACGCTCCCGGACGCTCCAGATATCAGACCAGCATTGGCATCGCCGCCACCACTACGTCGCTCCCAGCGGCACATCAAGGCCCCGGACCGGTTAACTGGTCCACTGGACTTCAAAAGACATTTTTGTCTCTCAAATATTGTAAATGTAAAACCCATTTGTTGTATATAATTCTCCACCACTCCCGCCGGACTCAATTTTAACAGGGGGTGAATGTGGTAAACCACTGTTGCACCTCTATTAGGTGATGTATGGTAGGACCTGTATTACCGGTACGTTGGTAGTCCCTGCCTGCTGACTCCGCCCAGTAGGCGGAGTATAAATGTGTGTGTCCTCCATGCTGGAGCCATTTCGCCAGCTGCTGTGGGACGCCACACATCTCAGAGCAATAAAGCCTCAGTTGTATCCAACTCAAGTCTTTGTGCAATTGATTGTGCATCATGGGGATCATAAGACCAGTACAATTCTCTGACTGGGCGTCACCGGTCGTACAAGTAATGAAACCTGACGGGTCGGTGCGTCTCTGCGGGGATTATAAAATAACAGTGAACCGGTTATCACGCTTAAACCGTTATCCAATCCCAGAATCGAGGATCTGTATGTCAAGCTCGGCGTTGGGCTTACATTCACCAAGCCAGATATGAGCCAAGCTTGCTGGTCCTGGCCCACGAGTCAAGAAGATTCGTCACCATCAACACGCACCGGGGACACTATGAGTATACCCGGCTAATATTCGGAGTGATCTCGGCGTGCGCTATTACTGGCAACGTATGACTACATATTGGAATACCGCTCCAGACCCTACATACCCCATGTGGATGCTTTGAAACGCCTACTGCTGCCCACTGAGCCACCTACTCCAGCCACGGCCAATGAGCCAATAGCTGTCCTCCATTTTGCGGACTCACTACCAGTCACAGCAACTCGCATCCGTGGCTAGACCCAGACTGACCCACAGCTGTCCCTCATCAGCCGCAAGGTGCAGGACAGGGCCCAGCACTGGGCTCTACCCGAGGACCTAAAGGCATACGTGGGGAATTTGCAAGAACTGAGCATCAAAGACGGTGTGCTCTTAGGGGGCACCCCCATGGTAATCCCCAAGCGTGACGTGCAGCGCTCTTAGTACATCTCCTTAATGAGCACCCAGGAGTGTCTAAAATGAAGATACTCGCTGGGAGCTGTGTATCGTTGCCCGGCATTGATGTGGACATTGAACGAGTCACTCAGCGATGCCCCCAGTGTCGGGCACACCAATGATTAACCCTGGCAGCCCCTCTCCACCCTTGGGAATGGCCCGGAAAGCCTAGGGCCCGGGCTCATATCGACTTTGCGGGCCCTTTCCAGGAGGCAATATTCCTCCTCCTAGTAGACGCTCACTCTAAGTGGCTGGAGGTGGTGTGGATGCAGGCGACAACCACCCAGGCCATCGAGGAAAATCTACACCAGATTTGCTGTACGCACGGAATCCGTGAGGTACTGGTGTCCGATAACGGCACGGCATTCACAAGCGTGGAGCTCCCTTCCTCCAATGGGATTTGACACGCGAGGACTGCTCCCTAACTCCCGGCTTCGAATGGACTGGCCGAAAGAGCGGCCCACACATTTAAGCTGGGCACGCCACTGACCCTACCGCCATCACCACCGGCCCCGGTCTCGGTTGTGGCCTCAGGCAGAAGCCATTCACTTGCAGAATAATTTCGATTGGGGCTACCTTATTTGCTTGAACGACATTCAGATGGTACATGTCGTGCTCTTCCTCAGAGCTCTTCTCCACTGGGTTCAGTGGTGTTGTGGATTGCTGCTGCTGCTGGGTTTTTTTTTGCGTTGCTGCGCTTTGCCTCTATGGGTACAACAAAACCAGACAACTTCCCGACAATAACAAGCTTCCTGGGGATGGTCACCCCCACATCGATAGAAATCCACCTCGGTCTTGGGCTGACGACCCATTCTTCTCCCGGTTATCTGACTCTGGTCCGGTCCAGAGGACCGTGTCTGGTTATCTCCTGTGCTTGTTGATCTCGCCATGTGCCTCACGGCCATATAGCCCCACAACTGATTTACTTCCCCTTCCGGCACACTTTGGAGCTCAGGTGCACCTTTTTCAGCGCACTCCATCGCCTGAGCTATCTCGATCGCTTGCTCTAATGTGATTTCAGTTTCAGCCAGGAGTTTTTCTGGAAGCTGAGGTTGTTAATCCTGCAAACTAAACGGTCGTGCAGCATATCGCTGAGCGCTGCCCCAAACTCACAGTGCTCAGCCATTTGGCGGAGCCTGGCTACAGCGGCAGAGATGGACTCTTCTGGGTCCCTGACAACAGAGTTGAATTTGTACCACTGCAGGATGATCCAGGGCCTGGGGTTAAAATGTTCATTGACCAAATATGACCCACTGGTCAGAAGCTTTTCAAATCAGGAGCCTCCAGGAGAGGAAGAAGACAGTCGGTTTGAGGCCCACGAACTGTCAAAAGTATTCACCCTCAGTTTGTTTTCCCCGCTATCTCATTCGCTGTGAAGAAAAAGCGAAGCTATTCAGTGTGCTGTCTTCAGTCTACGACCCCTGGTCGAACGCTTCTAATTTTCCGATCTTTGACATTTGACTCACTTTTTGGGTGCTACTGTCGGAGGTTCCCGATTCCCGACTGTCTTTGGACGTTTCTTCCTTCCTCCTTCAAATCCCGAACTGCTGAATACTAACAATCGAACCGTTTACCTCATCGCCCCAATGTGGTGGGTCGAGACAATACACCAGACACATCTCCTTAAAAAGGTTAATTAAGAGTCGGCAAAGTCAACTACACACAGGCACAGACCGACGCTGGATGGGTCTGAACTCTCCAGCTCCAGGGCCCACATTGCCAGGCCACTGCTCCCAGGGTCCCGTGCTTTCGCTCGATTGCTCAGGTTTATGCGTTCCCGCATGATTGGTCCCAAGCCGGTCACGTGGACCACAAGGCTCGCCCCCTTAAAGGGGCTGTGCTACTACACAGGACGGTGCTCCAAATGCCGTGAAAGGCCCAATTTTAAACCCCACTCCTGACAAGAATAACAAATGTGGGTCATTAATAAAGAATCAAGTGCGTAACTTTCCATTCATCATCCTGCCTGTTCCCTATTTAACTCCCAGTTGAGGCTCTCATGAATATTCAAAAGTAGGGTTCAATGATGTCGTTTTCAGTCTCTGTCGAAAGATCCGACCCACAACCTCCACTATGCTGAGGGCAAGGTAGCAGGTCCCAAATCCACGCCGGCCTGAACGCGATTGAACCCGAAGCTGTTGGCACCAATCTGATCCACACTGGCATTCCAACCAACTGAGACAACTGCTGGCCTCCAGGAGTCCAAGTTGCTGAGGCAACGTACACATTTGCATGCCTTGCTGTGGCCTGGAGCTATGAATAATGGTGATCGGGCCTCCTATTTCCTTGCATCGCACAGCCGACCATGAATCTTCCCGCTCTTACCGTCTTCCATTGGCATGCATTGGAGGGACTTACCTGTTGATACACAACCTGCTTTGCTGCATTGGGAAGGCACCTTCCTTTGCCATTCAATCAGGAGCTTGCCTACAATTCCGCTCCTTCCTGTTGACTTCCTCATCATTCCAGCCAGATTCCAGTGGGTACCGGTCATTGGTGATGGTAATCAGGCAGCGCCGAGGTAGCCCGGTTCCCTGAAGAAAGTGTGTCACTCAACTCACCCCCATCCGCCAACATGCGGCATTCATGTCCCTGGATGAAATCAGGACGCGATTCTCCGACCCCCCAACTGGTCGGAGAATCGCCGCGGGCCGGCGTGAATCCCACCCCCGCCGTGTCCCGAATTCTCCACCACCGGAGATTCGGCGGGGGTGGGAATCGCGCCGCACCGGTCGGCGGAAATCGCGCTGATTGCGGAGACTCCCGCCCGTGATTTATGTTCTGGGGTGGGAGTCTCCGCAATCGGCACGATGTCCGCCGACCGGCGCCAAAAACGGCCCGAATCTGTCCGACATCGCGCCGCCCCAAAGGTGCGGAATCCTCCGCATCTTGGGGGGCCGAGCCCTCACCTTGAGGGGCTAGGCCCGTGCCGGAGTGATTTCCGCCCCGCCGGCTGGCGGGAAAGGCCTTTGGCGCCTTGCCAGCTGGCGCGGAAATGACTTTGCCGTGCGACGCATGCGCGGGAGCGTCAGCGGCCGCTCACGGCATCCCCGCGCATGCGCAGTGGAGGGGGTCTCTTCCGCCTCCGCCATAATGAAGACCATGGCGAAGGCGGAAAGAAAAGAGTGCCCCCACGGCACAGGCCCGCCCGTGGATCGGTGGGCCCCGATCGCGGGCCAGGCCACCGTGGGGGCACCCCCCGGGGCCAGATTGCCCCGCGCCCCCCCCCCCAGGACCCCGGACTTTGCCCCGCACCGCCTTGTCCCTCCGTTCGAAAGGTGGTTCAATCCACGCCGGCTGGTGTGGGTTGACAGCGGCGGGACTTCGGCCCATCGCGGACCGGAGAATCGCCGGGGGTGGGCCCGCTGACCGGCCGATTTCCGCCGACCGGCGCGATTCCCGCCCCCGCCGAATCTCCGGTGGCGGAGAATTCTGGACACGGCGGGGATGAGGGGCGTCATTCTCCGACCCCCCGCCGGGTCGGAGAATGGCCGTTGGCCGCCGTGAATCCCGCCCCCGCCCCCGCCGAAGTCTCCGCTCCCGGAGATTGGGCGGGGGCGGGAATCCAGCCGCGCCGGTTGGCGGGACCCCCCGCTGGATTCTCCGGCCCGGATGGGCCGAAGTCCCGCCCAGGAATTGCCTGTCCCGCCGACGTAAATCAAACCTGGTATTTACCGGCGGGACCAGGCAGCGTGGGCGGGCTCCGGGGTCCTGGGGGGGGGCGCGGGGCGATCTGACCCCGGGGGGTGCCCCCACGGTGGCCTGGCCCGCGATCGGGGCCCACCGATCCGCGGGCGGGCCTGTGCCGTGGGGGCACTCTTTCCCTTCCGCCTCCGCTACGGCCTCCACCATGGCGGAGGCGGAAGAGACTCTCCCCACTGCGCATGCGCGGGAAACTTTCAGCGGCCGCTGACGCTCCCGCGCATGCGCGGGGAAACTGACAGCGGCCGCTGACGCTCCCGCGCATGCGCCGCATTTCCGCGCCAGCTGGCGGGGAAACAAACGCCATTTCTGCCAGCTGGCGGGGCGGAAATCCCTCCGGCGTCGGCCTAGCCCCTCAATGTTGGGGCTAGGCCGCCAAAGATGCGGAGACTTCCGCACCTTTTTGCCGGCGCGATGCCCGTCTGATTTGCGCCGGCTTTGGCGCCAGTCGGCGGGCATCCCGCCGTTGGGGGAGAATTTCGCCCGAGATTCACGCCGGCCCCCGGCGATTCTCCGACCCGGTGGGGGGTCGGAGAATCGCGCCCCACATTTCTGTAATAATATAGGCTGCCTGTTCAAAATGCAACATTCGTAAGATTAGTCATGATTGACAGCTTCTTAACTCCACATTTATTAGGGAAGGTATTAAGAGGTGCAAAACAGCAGCACAAAACTGATATGGACACAACCCTTCCCAAAGCGGCAGACAACTTATCACACCACTGCTTTCCTACTTCCTCACAGATCTCGGTCTCCCAGAAAACACATTTGACAGCTTATCAAAGTCAAGCCTATTAATGAGTCAACTCATGTGATCTGTGAAAATAAAATTGGGTTTATTTGATTGCAGTTTTTAATTGGATTTATTTGCTCATATTAATTTGCCTGAAGTTAATTAGCCGGATATGAATCTTTAATCAGGCCTGATGAGGTTTAGAGCCAGCTTGCGCATTTGAGGTGAGGCTAACCTGCTGCACATGGCTCTGATGGCACAGTGGAGAGTATTCTTTCCTGTCGTTAAGTGTTCAGGAAATGCCACAGCAAGATATGGCATGGTTAATACTTGGCATGTTGGAGGTTAACATACACAGCAACATCCAAAGAGAGCAGCAGGGGGAGCGGCGATGAATAACCCGAATGAATTTAGCATTTGTTGGAAGGAAATAAATTTCAACTGCACAATACTCCTGTCTGTTTAACACACGAATACCGAGCAAGATCTAAACTATCATCAGCTAACTAGTCACATGCAACACCACAGCTGTGTTTGCAAAAATTGGTTTTCTGTATTAGCCAACCCGTTAACTTAATTAGTTGTGAAATCAACACAGATGCCAGCATTATGGGGTGCCGAGTTCAAAACAAAATTGAAGTTTGGTGACTCAGTTTCAATGCAAATCAGCAATATTTGATTAAACAATTATTTTTCTTTGTTGCATCATTTAAGCCAAGTATGAAGCAACAATAAACAGTGACCTGGCCTCTATAGAGCAGACTTTTAATTTAATTTATTAGTTTAATGATTTAGTTATAGAAAACTAATATTGAAAAATTCTGAAAATAAAGTCACTTGGAATTTTTCATGTCGGTTAAAAATGGATCTTTTGCACGAAGTGCCCGCAGCCAGAAACTAAAAAATCTATTGAACATTGACCAGGTATTGAAAGGGGGATGTTAGCTTGATCGATGAAAATTAGTGACTGGATTGCATAAAAGTGAATCTGAAGGTTAGACATAGACATAGAATTTACAGTGCAGAAGGAGGCCATTCGGCCCATCGAGCCTGCATCGACCCTTGGAAAGAGCAGCCCACTTAAGGCCACACCTCCGCCCCATTCTCGTAACTCAGCAACCCCACCCAACCCCTTTGGACACTAAGGGCAATTTAGCATGGCCAATCCATCTAACCCGCATGTCTTTGGACTGTGGGAGGAAACCGGAACTCCCAGAGGAAACCCACGCAGACACGAGGAGAACGTACAGACTCTGTACAGAGAGTAACCCAAGCCGGGTATTGAACCTGGGACCCTGGAGCTGTGAAGCGACAATGCTAACCACTGGGCTACCGTGCCGCCCATTCCGTCTACGGGAATATCAATAATATAAGGGCTTTCCGAGGAGTACTGGGGTCAATAAGATACTGAGATAGACAGATTTTTAATCAGTACGGGAATCAAGGATTATGGGGATAAGGCGGGAAAGTGGAGTCGAGGGTTACCGTATCAGATCAGCCATGATCTCATTGAATGGCGGAGCAGACTCGAAGGGCCGAATGGTCTACTTCTGTTCCTATGGTGATCAGTGGCCAAAATGGAGATCTATCGGTGAAGGAGGAAAATGTGGCTCAGGTACAAAATGGGTGTTTTGCATCAATATTTACAAAGGAAGAAGATTGCCAAGCTGCGGTAAAATAGGCGTTTTTCAGGCTGCAGTTCTTGCGTGGCTAAAACCCAGGAGCCCACAGGCTAACAACACAGTTAGTTAAGCAGATGGGATCCTGCGCGTTACAAATAGAGACATGGCGTGCACAGGAAGTTGTGCCAGACCGACATGGAGCTGGGCACCGTGCACGCTTTGTAGGACACAGAAGCGATTTACTGGAATGGGACCTGGGATGAGGGATTACGCTTATGTGAGTAGGCTGGGGGGATCGATCACCTTGGAGAAGGTCAGGAGGAGATTTGAAGAGGTGCTCAAAATCATGAAGGACAGAGTAAATAAACAGAAACTGCTTTCGGTAGCTGAAAGGTCAAATGTCAGAGGGCACAGATGTGAAGTGATTCACTGAAGAGCTCGAAGTGAAAGAGGAAAAACATTTTGTTTACAGGGCGTGCAGTTTATTCTGACAGGGTGGCGGATGTAATTTTAATAATACCCTACCAAAGAGAATTAGATAAAGGTCACAGGGATATGGGGAAAGGGGCAGAGGAGTGGAAGGAACTGGATTGTTCTTGGAAAGAATTGGTGCAGACGGAAATGAAAATAAAATGTTGACAAACCCAATGGCATATCCATTTGGCTTTGAAATAAGTTAGCCAATTACAGCACCAAAACGGTCTTAGAACATAAGAACATAATAACTAGGAGCAGGAGTAGGCCATCTGGCCCCTCGAGCCTGCTCCGCCATTTAATGAAATCATGGCTGATCTTTGTGGACTCAGCTCCACTCTCCGGCCCGTACACCACATCCCCGAATCCCTTTATTCTTTAGAAAGGCATCTATCTTTTTCTTAAAAACGTTTAAAGAAGGAGCCTCAACTGCTTCACTGGGCAAGGAATTCCAGAGATTCACAACCCTTTGGGTGAAGAAGTTCCTCCTAAACTCGGTCCTAAATCTACTTCCCCTTATTTTGAGGCTATGCCCCCTAGTTTTGCTTTCCCCGACCAGTGGAAACAAGGGGTTAAGAGGAAGAAGGAGGCCTATGTGAAGATGAGGTGTGAAGTTTCAGTTGGGGCGATGGATAGTTACAAGGTAGCGAGGAAGGATCTAAAGAGAGAGCTAAGACGAGCAAGGAGGGGACATGAGAAGTATTTGGCAGGAAGGATCAAGGAAAACCCAAAAGCTTTCTATAGGTATGTCAGGAATAAGTGAATGACTAGGGACAGAGTAGGACCAGTCAAGGACAGGGATGGGAAGTTGTGTGTAGAGTCTGAAGAGATAGGCGAGATACTAAATGAATATTTTTCGTCAGTATTCACTCAGGAAAAAGATAATGTTGTGGAGGAGAATGCTGAGCTCCAGGTAAATAGATTAGATGGCATTGAGGTACGTAGGGAAGAGGTGTTGGCAATTCTGGACAGGCTGAAAATAGATAAGTCCCCGGGACCTGATGGGATTTATCCTAGGATTCTCTGGGAGGCCAGGGAAGAGATTGCTGGACCATTGGCTTTGATTTTTATGTCATCATTGGATACAGGAATAGTGCCAGAGGACTGGAGGATAGCAAATGTGGTCCCTTTGTTCAAAAAGGGGAGCAGAGACAACCCCGGCAACTATAGACCGGTGAGCCTCACGTCTGTAGTGGGTAAAGTCTTGGAGGGGATTATAAGAGACAAGATTTATAATCATCTAGATAGGAATAATATGATCAGGGATAGTCAGCATGGCTTTGTGAAGGGTAGGTCATGCCTCACAAACCTTATCGAGTTCTTTGAGAAGGTGACTGAACAGGTAGACGAGGGTAGAGCAGTTGATGTGGTGTATATGGATTTCAGCAAAGTGTTTGATAAGGTTCCCCACGGTAGGCTATTGCAGAAAATACGGAGGCTGGGGATTGAGGGTGATTTAGAGATGTGGATCAGAAATTGGCTAGCTGAAAGAAGACAGAGGGTGGTGGTTGATGGGAAATGTTCAGAATGGAGTTCTGTCACAAGTGGAGTACCACAAGGATCTGTTCTGGGGCCGTTGCTGTTTGTCATTTTTATCAATGACCTAGAGGAAGGCGCAGAAGGGTGGGTGAGTAAATTTGCAGACGATACTAAAGTCGGTGGTGTTGTCGATAGTGTGGAAGGAAGTAGCAGGTTACAGAGGGATATAGATAAACTGCAGTGCTGGGCTGAGAGGTGGCAAATGGAGTTTAATGTAGAGAAGTGTGAGGTGATTCACTTTGGAAGGAAAAATAGGAATGTGGAATATTTGGCTAATGGAAAAGTTCTTGAAAGTGTGGATGAGCAGAGGGATCTAGGTGTCCATGTACATAGATCCCTGAAAGTTGCCACCCAGGTTGATAGGGTGGCGAAGAAGGCCTATGGAGTGTTGGCCTTTATTGGTAGAGGGATTGAGTTCCGGAGTCAGGAGGTCATGTTGCAGCTGTACAGAACTCTGGTACGGCCGCATTTGGAGTATTGCGTACAGTTCTGGTCACCGCATTATAGGAAGGACGTGGAGGCTTTGGAACGGGTGCAGAGGAGATTTACCAGGATGTTGCCTGGTATGGAGGGAAAATCTTATGAGGAAAGGCTGATGGACTTGAGGTTGTTTTCGTTAGAGAGAAGAAGGTTAAGAGGAGACTTAATAGAGGCATACAAAATGATCAGAGGGTTAGATAGGGTGGACAGTGAGAGCCTTCTCCCGCGGATGGAAATGGCTAGCACGAGGGGACATAGCCTTAAACTGAGGGGTAATAGATATAGGACAGAGGTCAGGGGTAGGTTCTTTACGCAAAGAGTAGTGAGGCCGTGGAATGCCCTACCTGCTACAGTAGTGAACTCGCCAACATTGAGGGCATTTAAAAGTTTATTGGATAAACATATGGATGATAATGGTATAGTGTAGGTTAGATGGCTTTTGATTCGGTGCAACATCGTGGGCCGAAGGGCCTGTACTGCGCTGTATTGTTCTATGTTCTATTAACCTGCCCGCATCTATCCTATCTATTCCCTTCATAATTTTATATGTTTCAATAAGATCCCCCCGCATCCTTCTAAACTCCAATGAGTACAGTCCCAGTCTACTCAACCTCTCATCATAATTTAATCCCCTCAACTCTGGGATCAACCTAGTGAATCTCCTCTGCACTCCCTCCAGTGCCAATATGTCCTTTCTCAGGTAAGGAGACCAAAACTGAACACAATACTCCAGATGTGGCCTCACCAACACCTTATACAATTGCAGCATAACCTCCCTAGTCTTGAACTCCAACCCTCTAGCAATGAAAGACAAAACTCGATTAGCCTTCTTAATCACCTGTTGCACCTGCACACCAACTTTTTGCGACTCGTGCACCAGCACACCCAGGTCCCTCTGCACAGCAGCATGTTTTAACTTCTTACCGTTTAAATAATAATCCATTCTGCTGTTATTCCTCCCAAAATGGATATTCTCACACTTGGCAACATTGAATTCCATCTGCCAGACCCTAGCCCATTCACCTAACCTATCCAAATCCTTCTGCAGACTTCCGGTATCCTCTGCACTTTTTGCTTTACCACTCATCTTAGTGTCGTCTGCAAACTTTGACACATTGCACTTGGTCCCCAACTCCAAATCATCTATGTAGATTGTGAACAACTGCGAGCCCAACACTGATCCTTGAGGGACCCCATTAGTTACAGGTTGCCAACCAGAGAAACACCCATTTATCCCCACTCTCTGCTTTCTATTAGTTACCAGGTTAAAGTCCAACAGGTTTGTTTTGATGTCACTAGCTTTCGGTGCGCTGCTCCTTCCTCAGGTGAAGGCTCTGTGCTCACCCCAGTCCAATGCCGGCATCTCCACATTCTGTTAGTTAACCAATCCTCTACCCATGCTACCACTTTACCCTCAATGCCATGCATCTTTAGTTTATGCAGCAACCTTTTGTGTGGCACCTTGTCAAAAGCTTTATGGAAATCCAGATATACCACATCCATTGGCTCCCCGTTATCTACTGCACTGGTAACGTCCTCAAAACATTCTACCAAAATTAGTCAGACACGACCTACCCTTTATGAAACCATGCTGCGTTTTCCCAATGGGCCAATTTCCCTCCAGGTGCCCCGTTATTTCCTCCTTAATGATAGATTCCAGCATTTTTCCTACATTATTATTATAGGGAATGTATCTACATGAATAGCTGGGTGATTAAGGATAGAAAGCAAACAGTAATGGTAAATCATAGAATCATAGAAATGTCAGTGCAGGATGCCATTCGGCCCATCGAGTCTGCACCGGCCCTTGGAAAAAGCACCCCACCCAAGCCCACACCTCCACCCTATCCCCGTAACCCAGTAACCCCACCCAACCTTTTTGGACACTAAAGGCAATTTAGCAAGACCTAACCTGCACATCTTTGGACTGTGGGAGGAAACCGGAGCACCCGGAGGGAAACCCACGCGGATATGGGGAGAGCGTGCCGACTCCGCACAGGCAGTGACCGAAGATGTGAATCGAAACTAGGACCCGGGAGCGGTGAAGCAACTGTGCTAACCACTGTGCTACCGTGCCACCCAAATAGATGTGTTTCTGATTGATAGGATTGGTTTATGCTGGCATCTTGTTTTCCACTCATACATAATCTGGATAGGGGTTGACTGACCTGTTCCTGCTCTTAATATGTATGGTCTTTTCTTTTTAGTTCATTCATGGTATGTGAGCTTCATTGGCTGAGCCAGCATTCATGGTGCATCCCTAATTGCCTCCTGAGAAGGTGGCGGTGAGCTGCATTCTTGAACCGCTGCAGCTGACATCCCCTCCCCCTCTGAATGTCCCGGCCGCACTCCAGCGTCTGCACCAGCTCCGGGTAAACCTGGCCCAGAGGCTCAGCATCTGACTGGGACCCAGCTGGGTCCTGGGATCCAGCAGACCTCCGACTGCTGTCTTGCCTGGGCCTTCCTGCCTCCACCTGATGTCCATCAGCAGCTGTGTGGTGCCCACCGGAATGTGCCCCAGAGGCCTGTCCACTGCCGTTGCCCCCCCGAGGTGCGAATCTCTGCGCAGGTGGAGGGTGGGGATAAGATCTGTGCTGCGACTATTATAGTGGCCGCGGCGGAGCTCGTCCCCGAGGTGTTCTCATGGCGGGGGGTGGGGGGGGGGGGGAGGTGGAGAGACCACCCTGGATGGCCGGTGCCATTGGCTGCAGGTCCTGCAGGAGAATGAACACGTGGTCAGTGGGAGGGATGGGTCAGTGTGTATGGCATTAACAACTCACGTGTGACAGGCCATCTGGGTGGGGGCCAGTGAATCCTCATCTCCGCGCAGTACGCCAACCTCCATAGTTGTCGCCACTCGGTCTCGGCCACCCCCGTGACCTCCAGCGACGGTTTCTCATAGGGGTGAAGATTCTGATGTCCGACACCCCACTGCCTGTCTGGGTCCTCGCCCGCCGGTTATGGGCCAACTTCTCCTGCGGAGCCACAGAGTATCTAGCCACGCGTATCGTTCATCATGGGGGATGGGGCTTGGAGGTTGTGGGAGGGGGGCTTGGGGAGTTGGGGAGTACAGGGGGAGGGGGGGGATGTCCAGTGCAAACTCATCCAAGCGACCCGGTGGAGGTCATTGACCTTCTTGCGGCACTGGGCGCTCGTCCTCATGGTCACGCTCCCCGAGCTGACGGCCGCTGCCACTTCTTCCCAGGCGGGCGGTGGCTGTCCTGTGGCTGACCATCCGGTCTGGTCTCTACCACGTCTAGTAGTCATCCCCGGTCAGTGTCGGTAAGGGTTAGGGCTGGTCTCTGTGACGGCATGGCTGTGAGCTGTGTGGGGTTGATGGGTGTAGGAGCGGTTTAAGTGCTGCTGTCACTCGCTAGTTGGGGGCTAACGAACACGGTCCCGAGCGAATCAGCCAGTGAACCAATGATTTGTGGTGTGAATCCCATGGGGCCTCGTTAAGTGGGCCAAATAACATTTTATCGCAATGAAGGCCTCACCAGGCCAGGCGTCGGGAAACTCACGGCAGTTCCCGCTCACTATCACACTTGGAAACTTTTCCATTAAATCACGGCCCTGAGGTAATGGACGCTATCAGTTTTGTGATGGTTGAGAGAACTGTTAGTCTCAGAATGAAACTCATCAAAGATTTGATCCATGGCGCTCCAGTAGGTCACCTTGGGCATGATTCTCTGATCTTGAGGCTAAATGTTGACGCCGTCAACACGGTCTCAGGAGCAGCAATTCTGGCCCCTACAGGGGGCCCGCACGGCACTGGAGCGACCCTCGCCGCTCCAGCTGCTGATCCCGTCGTCAACTGGGCGCTGCGGGGTCCGCGCATGCGCAGTGGGACCGACGCGACTGCCGCCCACGTGCAGTGGCTCCCATCTCCGTGCCGGCCCTGACGTAACATGCGTAGGGCTAAAGGGGCCGTCACGGAACAAAAGAGGCCCCCAGCCCGAGAGCCCCCCCCCCCCCCCCCCGGGTCGGACCCTCCTCCCCACCCCCTGACCAGGCCGCCCACAGATGCATCCACGCCGAAAGTCCCGCCGGCTAAGACCAGGTGTGGACGGCACCGGCGGGACTCGGCTTTTTTAGCCTGGCCGCTCAGCCCATCCAGGACCGATAATTGCCGGGGGGGCCCCATAGAGCAGCCCCCGACCGGCGCGCGCTGACCGCGGCGGCGCCAGTGGCGCCGATGCCTCGCTCTCCGGAGAATCGGTGGACCGGCGTCGGGGCAGCGTGCCGCGATTCGCGCCAGTCCCGGCGATTCTCCGGCCCGACCCTGGGGTGATAGAATCCCGCCCCCTGTATCATCGATTACAAGAGTCACCGTGTTGTTGAAACAGGAATCAGGGGCAGCACGTTGGCACAGTGGGTATAGCACTGCTGCCTCACGGCGCCGAGGTCCCAGGTTCGATCCCGGCTCTGGGTCACTGTCCGTGTGGAGTTTGCACATTCTCCCCGTGTTTGCGTGGGTTTCGCCCCCACAACCCAAAGATGCGCAGGCTAGGTGGATTGGCCACGCTAAATTGCACCTTGATTGGAAAAAATGAATTGGGTACTCTAAATGTATTTTTTTTAAAGAAACAGAAATCAGAGCAGAGGTTTCATTTACCAGAGCCAGTATTAGGAATTCTTTGGAGATCCAATTGAACTACCTACCGGTCATGTGGAGAATACAGATGAGCTGGAGAAATGGGCATTGTGCGTGGAGGCAGAAACAGTCCGCAGGGTGCTGTGGGGCTCAGCAAAAAAAGAACACAACTAATGGAACAATTAGCAATTCAGGAAAATTGTCTAATAAAAACAATAAGAAGGAGAAATAACAAACATAGAAGTAGATTTCATTGCAACTACAACAAAAGGAATATGTCAGGTCTCTGAAAACATGCAAAGCATGATAAAGAACAAAGTGTGATCAAATGTTGTCAGAAGGGATTGATGGATTCACCTTGGAAGAAACTCAGAATTGGATAATTTGAATGGTTTGCAAAAGCAGAGCAATGGACGAAAGAACGATTGTGATTCTCTTCGACATGAGGACGTTTTCTGGCAGAGGAACATGCAGTGGTTTGAGGAAGAACTCAGATGTCTTCATCAATAAACACCTTCTTGTTTCTAACAAAGTCTGAAGTCCCTTGTGAACACCAGTAGTGTGCCACAATACATAACACCAAGCCTGGATATTGTGCAGACCTTGCTGCACTTGGACATGGACTGCTTCAATGTCAGAGGAATCGCGAATGGTGCTGAATGTTGTGCAATTATCAGCGAACATCCCCACCGAACGATGGAAGGTAGGTCACTGATGAAGCAGCTGAAGGTGGTTGAGGCCGAGGACAGTCCCGTGAGGAGCTCCTGCAGTGATGTCCTGGCCCTCAGATAACTAACCTCCAACCACATCAATCATCTTCCTTCGTGCCAGGTATGACTCCAACCACGTTCGGATGTTGCAGCACGCATGGGGTTAGATTCTCCGTCGGCGGGATACTCCGTTTCGGCGGCAGCGCACTCACACTCGCGGATTTCCCGAAGACGTGGAGGTGCCCACAATGGGAAATGCTGTTGGCCGGCTGCTGAGACCGAGAATCCTGCTGCCAGCGGGAGCGCGTCGCACCAGAAAACGGGTGCGGAGGGACAGAGAATCCCACCCAAGATGCTTGATGCTCGCCAATTATATCAAATTATAGAATTTACAGTGCTGAAGGCGGTCATTCAGTCCATTAAGTCTGCACCGGCCCTTGGAAAGAGCACCCAACTTAAGCCCACACCTCCACCATATCCCAGTAACCCCATCTCACCTTTGGACACTATGGGGCAATTTAGTCTGGCCAATCCACCTAACCTGCAAATCTATGGACTGTGGGAAGAAACCGGTGCACCCGGAAGAAACCCACGCAGACACGGGGAGAACGTGCAGATTCCGCACAGACAGTCACCCGAGGCCAGAATTGAACCCAGGACCCTGGAGCTCTGAAGCGGCAGTGCTAACCACTGTGACACCCATTACAAATTGTACGGGAGAATTCCTAGAGCTTGCAGTGAGCTGAGTTGGTAGAAAGCTGGCAGATGCAGTTCACCGCGATCAGGTCAAACATTTTGGAAAAAGGCACAAGAAAAAGAAATCAAATCTAATTTGTAAAATGAAGAACCGTGGAAATCCAGAAGGTGCAGATAAAAAGCAGAAACATTGGAGGAAAAAAGAAAATATATATCTGCGGCTTATAGGAGTTGTTGAATATAGAAATAGGAAAGTGTAGGCCCAGATTTTTGTTTCCAGGCCGGTTACCGTCTCTGTGAACCTGGCCTTTAAACATGGCAGCCCGCAGATCTGATTTTAATTCTAGGGGGCGGGCTAGATTATAATTCAGTTCCAAAGCCCCAAGAATGAGGTCAGTGGATGCCGGGAGCTGGACCGAGCGGAAAGCCTGCCTCTGTGGTCCCGAACTTTGTTGAATTTAATTTGAACACTTTGGGACAATTTTATATCGTGGCCAATCCACCTAACCCCGCACTTCTTTGGACAGTGGGAGGGAGCCGGAGCACCCGGAGGGAACCCACGCAGACACGAGGAGAACGTGCAAACTACACTCAGACAGTCCCCCGAGGTCGGAATCGAACCCGGGTCTCTGGAGCTGTGAGGCAGCAGTGCTAACCACTGTGCCGCCCATTCTCCACCATGTTTTTTACTCTTTGGAGACTAGAGGGGGTGGGGGTGGGGGGTGGGGTGGGGGGGGGGGGGAGTGATGGAAGGATTCCAGAGCCGATTATCAGCCTATTGAACTGTGTTATGATCATTCAGTGCCAGGGGGCATTGCCAGGGGCCAGTGTTGGGGGCAGTTCCAGGAGGCAATGCCAGGGGGCATTGCCAGGGTGTGGGAGGCAGGGCCAGTGGTGCCCCTCTGGGGTGCTCGATGGGGGAGGGATTCCCGTGTCTGTGAGGGGCTTCCCACGTCCATGAATGGAAGGGGATCCATGGGGAGCGGAGGGGTTTGTCTGTGACCGTTTTGAGGGGTCTCCATGTGCATGGCCGGAGAGGCTTCATTTTCCTTGTTAACGGAGCTGAGGGCACCCTTTGTAAATGATTCCCCGATCTTGGGATTTCCGACATAGCTCGCTTTCCCTGTCCCTGTCCTACCCGCGTTAGGGCGTGGGCCTCGGCCTCTATTGTTTTTTCCTGGATAATCTGGCGAGAAATGTCAGCTGTACAGCCGGCCAGCCGCCCTCCGGTTTTCTGACCTGAGCCAGTGCTTGGTGCAAAAATGATAGAAATGTCACCCTTAGGCTTGGGCAAAGGCAGAAACATGATATTATGAAACTTGTTGAGATAGTAGAATATAATGGGGTTAATTATAGGCTTCAGGATGACATGGGCAGGGTGTGAAATGGGAAGAAAAATGGGAAATGGAGGTCAATGCAGCGAAATTTGGAAGTGAAGCACTTTGGGAGGCCTGATAGAGAAAGAAAGGGTTCTGTAAATGGCAAGAATTTGGAAAATGTGGATGAGCAGAGAGATTTTGGTGTCTGTAAAGATAAATCCTTCAAGGCGGCAGGGCAAGCAAATAGGTACATGAATTCCTTGAGTTTATAAATAGAGGAATGGAATATAAAAGCAAAGTGATCATACCAGAACTTTACAAATCATTGGGTGGATTGGCCGTAACAAACTGCCTCGAAGTGTCCAGTGATTTACGGGCCAAGTGGGATTTTGGGGTTGCAGGGATAGGGTGGGAGCCTGGTTAGGGTGCACTTTCGGAGCGTCGGTGCAGACTCGATGGGCCGAATGGACTCTTTCTGCACTGTAGCGATTCTGTGATTCTGTGATTGGTTGGAACTGAGCTGGAATATTATGGACAATTCACGGCTCTTCAGGAAGGCATTAAAATACAGAGGAGGTTTCCCAGGGTGTGACCAGGGATGAGTGACCAGGGATGAGGGACTTTGCTTGTCAGGATAGTTTGGATATTTAGAATTAGAAGAGAAAAGGTTACGAGATGATCTCATGGAGGTTTTCAAGATGATAAGATAGAAGAGGGCTGGATTCTCCGCCTCCCGACGCCGCAAATGCGGATCGCGATCGGGCGGAGAATCGACAAAATTCGAGCCCCGTGCCTGGCGCTGATTCGGGCGCCGTGCCCTGGTCCCTCCCTGGCAGCACAAATGAGGTTTGCGCCCCACGCCAGCGAAGGCTTGCAAAACTGGCATTTGCATTCATTGAAATATACTTAACAGATTGGGCCCAGTACGTTCTGTGCCCCGCCCCTCTCAGGCGGAAGTCACACAAGTGCGATTTACAAATGGGGACTGGGTGCCATTGTCTGCTGAGAGGGAGAGAGAAGGTAAGCACAGCTTTAAAAAGACTTCAAAATGATAACTCTTGCCGGTGGGTGGGTGCCAGGGCCGGAGGAAGTGGCGGGGAGCGACTTGGTATCAGCTCCATGGATTTAGGGTGTCCTCCTCGGGATTGGGGCGACCTGGCTCAGGCCGTCATTGCTGCAGTATTTGTTTTAAACACACCCATTTGGCACAGGCCCCTGGCTGCTCACTCTGCTGACTGCTCACCGTGTGCTGTAAATGTTCACAGAGCCTCTGGTCATTTGGGAACCCACCCAGGCCGTCTCTCTGGAAGGCCTCAGACCCCAGCTGACCCATCAATGGGATGGGCGTGGCCAAGCTCAATCAGTGGCCCACCAGGTGCTGCCACTCCTCAGTGCGCTCATCAGAAGCTCAGCCCCACTGTAGAGTAAGCAGGGGAATAGCAGAGCTCACCCCAAACAAAGGACACCTGCACCGTGACCCTTGGAACTGATGTGACCATCAATTCACACAAGACGATGAGTCGAAGTGAACAGTGGTCTTAATCAGCTAGATCTGTGCCTTCCTGCGTCTGCTCTGTACTGAGTGCCGCCTACAGGCTGCAGATCTATATACCTCCCCTGAGGGGGCGGAGCCATAGGCGGAGCCCACAAGGGCATCAACATAATACAATACAATGTAATGTAATATGTCGTGTTGGGTGTTCTGCTATACAAACGAACCAACACGGTTGTAGATGGTACAATTCTGTTTTATTATTCTTGATAACAACATCTGTTAATTCATGGCTGTGGTTCGTACTTTACCCGTTAACCTGTGGACCCAGCCCTAACACTATCTTAGAGAGGCACTCAGCACATGGTGCATGTCTGAGTGGCATGCTGTGAGCTCTGTGCTCTGAGCTATCTCCTGCTGGAATGAGCGGGAACTGTGGTGTTCCCCGTTTTATAGTGCGCGTGCTCTCACTGGTGATTGGCTGTGATGTTGTGTGTGTGTTGATTGGTCCGTTGATCTGTCCATCAGTGTGTGTGTGTGATTGCACCATGATATGTTTATATGAATATCATGACATAATACAATGGTGAAGTAATACATTCACCAAAGGAACCCTCCCTGGCACACTGCCCCTTTCAGGGCAGAGACCTCACCAGTGACACTATCAGCTAGTCCACTCTGCAGGACGACCAGCTGTCCCCATGCCCTGCCTGCCCACCCCAGCTCCTGCTCCCATCCATCCTACCCTCAACCAGGCAGGCAGACCCGTGGCATTCTTTTCCCGCACCCTCCATGCCTCCGAAATTCGGCACTCATCCGTCGAAAAGGAGGCCCAGGCTATTGTTGAGGCTGTGCGACATTGGAGGCATTACCTGGCTGGCAGGTGATTCACTCTCCTCACTGACCAACGGTCGGTAGCCTTCATGTTCAACAACACGCAGCGGGGCAAGACCAAAAATGACAAAATCTTGCGGTGGAGAATCGAGCTCTCCACCGATAATTACGAGATTAAGTATCGCCCTGGGAAACTCAACAAGCCCCCAGACGCCCTATCCCGAGGTACATGTGCCAGCGCACAGGTAGACTGACTCCGGGCCCTGCACGACAGCCTTTGTCACCCAGGGGTGACTCGGTTGTACGACTTCACTGAGGCACAAAATTTGCCCTACTCCGTCGAGGAAGTAAGGACGATCACCAAGGACTGCCAGGTCTGTGCAGAGTGCAAGCCGCACTTCTACCGGCCGGACCACGCGCACCTGGTGAAGGCCTCCCACCCCTTTGAACCCCTCAGCGTGGATTTTTAAGGCCCCCTCCCCTCCTCCGACCGACACACGTATTTCCTCAGTGTGATCGATGAATACTCCCATTTTCCCTTTGCCATCCCATGCTGGTGCTAGGGCGCAACATGACGTCTGCCATCGTCATTAAAGCCCTTAATTCTATCTTCACTCTGTTCGGCTTCCCCACCTACATCAGCAGGGGTATCACCTCCAGCAGAACGACAAGCTACAACCCCCGGGGAAACGGACAGGTAGAAAAGGAGAATGGGACGGTATGGAGGGCCGTCCAGCTGGCCCTACGGTCCAGAAATCTCCCGGCCTCCGGCTGGCAAGAGGTCCTCCCTGATGCACTACATTCCATTCGCTCATTACTCTGCACTGCTACTAACAGTACACCGCATGAACGTCTTTTTGCCTTCCCCAGGAAGTCCACATCCGGGGTATCACTCCCAATTTGGCTCACAGCTCCAGGAACCGTGCTTCTCCGTAAACATGTGCGGCTCCACAAGGCGGACCCGTTGGTGGAAAGGGTGCACCTGCTCCACGCAAACCCACAGTGCGCCTACGTGGCGTTCCCCGACGGCCGCCAGGATACCGTCTCCCTCAGGGACCTGGCACCAGCAGGTTCCGCCCCCACACCACCCCCCTCGCCCCCGGCGCCACCCTCCCCCCCCCCCACCCCCCCCCCCCCGCCGCCCCCATCACCCCCCCTAGGACTGTCCGTCCTCCCCCTGCCTACCCCCGTTGATGAAGAGGATTTTGGCACGCTCCCGGAGTCAATTTCAACCACGACAGCGCCAACATCGCCGGCTCCACTTCGTCGATCACAGAGGACGATCAAGGCGCCGGACCGGCTGAACCTCTGACCGGCCCGCCGGATGACCAGAGACATTTTTTTACTGATCTGTAAATATTAAAGATTGCGAATTGTATATAGTTATCCACCTTCCCCGCCGGACTCAATTTTAACAGGGGGTGAATGTGGTAAACCACTGTGTTCCTATATTAAGGGTTGTACGGTAGAACCTGCACTACAGGTTCACCTGTAAAGCCTCAGTTTGAATTCAACTTCGTCTCCAGCCAAATTGATCGTGCCTCAGTACACATGACAGCATACAAATATCAAGACATAATTGCAATTTCTCTCGTACTTTGACAAGGGCATTAACCCAGGATAAAAACCTTAATTAAAACATCAGGAGGGGAAATTTCATATGAAGACATGCATAACACTCTAAGTATCTTTTATTCTTTTCACACCAGGGAGAAAGAGGTTCCGTGTGCGCAGCGATAATGGAAGATATGCTCCAAAAGGGGAGTTCTCTTAAATTTACTGCAAAGTGCTCCCTGGCAGAGGGGGCAGCTCCGAGGGCGTTTCCGGTGGAAGGAATTCTGTATAAATGTATTCATGGTCTTCCAGCACAATGCATGGAGAATTCTCTAGCCGTATAAATCAATGCAAGCTTCTTTCTGAATCAGTGTTGACGCTGGCTAATCATTTTTTTTTTAACCAAAGTGGTCATTGCAAATAATAATTTGGCTTCTATGTTCAGAGAAAATGCAGCAGGAAAGGCAGTCACGCAGCTCTCTGTATTTGTGTCCATGCTAGCTAGCTGCCTACCTCCATTTCCTCCTCTTTTCCTGTGATTCCAATTCCAAACATCCAATTTTCTCCCCCTCTCCTGTATATCCCTCCTTTGTCCCTTTTTCCCCTGCTCCTATCCCCGTTTGCTCTCCCGCCTCTGTTGAGTGGTGGTCCCCCCCCCCCTCCCCTGCCTGGTGCCTTCCCCCTGTTGGGGGCGCGTTGCATGTCCCCATCGCTAGCTTTCTTGCTAGTGCGGTGACCCCCCTCTCGGGAGTTTCTGTCTCGCTTCTCCTTTGCCCGGCCTCTGCGTTTTTCTGCCCGCTCTTGCCCCATCCTACCCTGCGCTCTCCACGCTCGCTCTCCCTTCTCCACTGCTCTCGTTCCCTCATCCTGGGGCCTGGTCTCCCACCTTTGGCGATCCTTCACGTAGTGGTTTGCTCTTTGCTCAGGGTGCTCGCCCTGGGTAGGGGTGGGGGTGGGGGGCTGGCGTTGCCTCCCCCCTCCTCCGTCGGCGTGCTGTTGCCCCTCGCGAGGTGCCCCGTATTTCTACCCTCGCTGTTGTTTTCCAGCCCATGTTCCTCGATAAACTTGTTCGCCCCGGCGGGGGCTGTGAAGAAATACTCTCTTTTTTGGTGTGTGACCCAGAGATTCGCTGGGTACAGCATACCAAAACGCACATAGCGCTTGTGAAGAGCTGCTTTCGCTCGATGGAATTCGGCCCGTCTCCTGGCGAGGTCTGCCCCAATGTCCTCGTAAATTCTAATCAAGTGTCCTTCCCATTTGCAAGTTCTGTTTTTCCTGGCCCAGCGCAGGATTGTTTCCCTGTCTTGGTACCGGTGCAGTTTAACTCTAACTGCCCTCGGGTGTTCCCCCGCCCTGGGCTTCGGGCGCAGCGACCGGTGCGCTCTGTCCATTTCTGGTGGGTCGGGGAAAGTTTCCCTCCCACTAAGTTGCCCAGCATCTCGGCCACATAGGACGTGGGGTTTCTACCCTCGATCCCCTCTGGGAGGCCCACTATCCTGACATCTTGTCGTCTTGAGCGCTTTTCCTGGTCGTCCACCCTGCCCTTCAGGCTCCCCTGCGTTGTGCCCAGTCTCGCCGCCTCTCTCCAGGGCCATGTTCCGGTCGCTCATGTCAGTTGCGGCTTTTTCCAGTTCCTTAATGGTCGCCTCTCGGGCTTCCAGTTTCTTCTCTGCTCTGCCCAGGGCGAGCTGCACCCCCGCCAGGGCCGTGGCCTTTGCTGCCTGCACTGCGGCCTCCATGTCTGCTCTGGTCTCTGCCTTGTTTCCCTGCTGATGTTCCCTCAGCGCCTCGGCAAAGGCTGCCTTCCAGTTCCCCTCTGGCCCAGGGGGAGAATACTCCTGTCTGACCGGGTCTTTTTGTTATAGCGTGGCTTTGGTTCCCCCGCTTCGTGTGACGGTTGGCTCGTCTGAACGGGCTCGCATAGTGGCATCCCGTTTGCTTTTGGTGCCCCTTCTCCCTCTGCTTTGGCTCCCTTCTGGCATTTTTTTTTCAGGTAAGTTTTTTTTTTTAACAGTGGGAGAAAAAAGAAAAAAAGAAAAAAAAACTAAAATAATTTCTCTTTAAAGGTTTCCTTTCCAAAGTCTTGGTTTGTTTTTTGAAAAAGGGGGGTGGGGGGGGGGTTCTTCTTTTTCTTTTGCCCTCCTCACTCACCAGGGTCGGGAGAGCGAGAGGCTTCTGGTTGGGTTGGGAGTCCCTCTTTGTTCCGCCAACCGCCTCGTGGTGGTTGCCGCCGGGGGGTCCTTGCTGCTGGCTCGGTCCCCGTTTTGGTTCTGGCTGCCGCTGGTCCTGCTGCCCCGCGTTCTGTTGCCCCGTGCCGAGCTGCTGCGCCGGGGGGGGGGGGGGGGGTGTTCGCAGGTAGTTCCTGCTGGCTCAGTGCCGCTTCTCCTCGGCCGGCCGTGCTCTTCTGTGCGGGGTGGGGGGGTGGGCTCGGTCGAGGCCGGCTTGCAGGTCCGCGCTCCGAGGCACTCGCTCCGTTCGCGCCCACTACCAATGTTGACTGACTGGCCTTTCGTTTTCTGATTTGCCGCGCTCCCCTTTCTTTAAGAATGGTATTAAATCAGCAGCCCCTCTAGTCCTTTGCCGTTACTTCTGTTTCTAACGAGGATTGAAACATTGTGGCAAATCCCTCGGTTATTTCTACTTTTATGCTTGATCTCTTTAGTGTGTCTTCTCTATCTATTGCTATCCTGTCCATAAATCCTCTTTCAATGCATGGATCTCACCGTCTGCTTCCTTTGTGAAGATGGATGCAAAGTACTGATTCAATACATTTGTCTTGAGCCTCTGCATGAACATTTCCCTTTGGGCTTTATTCGACCCAACATCGTCCCCAGCAAACCCGGTAGAGGGAAGGGTCCATTTTAAAAATAGCTATTGAGCATGCGAGCGTGCTCTGGCATAGTGCGAGCGTGCTCTGGCACAGTGCGAGCGTGCTCTGGCACAGTGCGAGCGTGCTCTGGCACAATGCGAGAGTGCTCTGGCACAGTGCGGGTCCAGTGCTCTGCCACAGTGCTGGTCCAGTGCTCTGACACAGTGCGGGTCCAGTGCTCTGACACAGTGCGCGTCCAGTGCTCTGGCACAGTGCGCGTCCAGTGCTCTGACACAGTGCGCGTCCAATGCCCTGGCACAGTGCGGGTCAAGTGCTCTGACACAGTGCGGGTCCAGTGCTCTGACACAGTGCGGGTCCACTGCTCTGACACAGTGCGGGTCCAGTGCTCTGACACAGTGCGCGTCCAGTGCTCTGACACAGTGCGAGTCCAGTGCTCTGACACAGTGTGCGTCCAGTGCTCTGACACAGTGCGCGTCCAGTGCTCTGACACAGTGCGGGTCCAGTGCTCTGACCCAGTGCTCTGACACAGTGCGGGTCCAGTGCTCTGACACAGTGTGGGTCCAGTGCTCTGATACAATGCGGGTCCAGTGCTCTGACACAGTGCGGGTCCAGTGCTCTGACGCAGTGCGGGTCCAGTGCTCTGACGCAGTGCGGGTCCAGTGCTCTGACACAGTGCGGGTCCAGTGCTCTGACACAGTGCGGGTCCAGTGCTCTGACACAGTGCGGGTCCAGTGCTCTGACACAGTGCGGGTCCAGTGCTCTGGCACAGTGCGAGCGTGCTCTGACACAGTGCGGGTCCAGTGCTCTGACACAGTGCGGGTCCACTGCTCTGACACAGTGCGGGTCCAGTGCTCTGACACAGTGCGGGTCCAGTGCTCTGACACAGTGCGGGTCCAGTGCTCTGACACAGTGCGAGCGTGCTCTGGCACAGTGCAGGCCCAGTGCTCTGGCACAGTGCGGGTCCAGTGCTCTGACAGAGTGCGAGTCCAGTGCTCTGACACAGTGCGGGTCCAGTGCTCTGACACAGTGCGGGTCCAGTGCTCTGACACAGTGCGGGTCCAGTGCTCTGACACAGTGCGGGTCCAGTGCTCTGACACAGTGCGTGTCCAGTGCTCTGACACAGTGCGGGTCCAGTGCTCTGGCACAGTGCGGGTCCAGTGCTCTGACACAGTGCGGGTCCAGTGCTCTGACACAGTGCGGGTCCAATGCTCTCGCACAGTGCGGGTCCAGTGCTCTGACACAGTGCGGGTCCAGTGCTCTGACACAGTGCGGGTCCAGTGCTCTGACACAGTGCGAGCGTGCTCTGGCACAGTGCGTGTCCAGTGCTCTGACACAGTGCGGGTCCAGTGCTCTGACACAGTGCGGGTCCAGTGCTCTGACACAGTGCGGGTCCAGTGCTCTGACACAGTGCGAGCGTGCTCTGGCACTGTGCGGGCCCAGTGCTCTGGCACAGTGCGGGTCCAGTGCTCTGACAGAGTGCGAGTCCAGTGCTCTGACACAGTGCGGGTCCAGTGCTCTGACACAGTGCGGGTCCAGTGCTCTGACAAAGTGCGGGTCCAGTGCTCTGACACAGTGCGGGTCCAGTGCTCTGACACAGTGCGGGTCCAGTGCTCTGACACAGTGCGGGTCCAGTGCTCTGGCACAGTGCGGGTCCAGTGCTCTGACACAGTGCGGGTCCAGTGCTCTGACACAGTGCGGGTCCAATGCTCTGGCACAGTGCGGGTCCAGTGCTCTGACACAGTGCGGGTCCAGTGCTCTGACACAGTGCGGGTCCAGTGCTCTGACACAGTGCGAGCGTGCTCTGGCACAGTGCGGGTCCAGTGCTCTGACACAGTGCGGGTCCAGTGCTCTGACACAGTGCGCGTCCAGTGCTCTGACACAGTGCGGGTCCAGTGCACTGACCCAGTGCTCTGACACAGTGCGGGTCCAGTGCTCTGACACAGTGTGGGTCCAGTGCTCTGATACAATGCGGGTCCAGTGCTCTGACACAGTGCGGGTCCAGTGCTCTGACGCAGTGCGGGTCCAGTGCTCTGACGCAGTGCGGGTCCAGTGCTCTGACACAGTGCGGGTCCAGTGCTCTGACACAGTGCGGGTCCAGTGCTCTGACACAGTGCGGGTCCAGTGCTCTGAAACAATGCGGGTCCAGTGCTCTAACACAGTGCGGGTCCAGTGCTCTGGCACAGTGCGAGCGTGCTCTGACACAGTGCGGGTCCAGTGCTCTGACACAGTGCGGGTCCACTGCTCTGACACAGTGCGGGTCCAGTGCTCTGACACAATGCGGGTCCAGTGCTCTGACACAGTGCGGGTCCAGTGCTCTGATACAGTGTGAGCGTGCTCTGGCACAGTGCGGGCCCAGTGCTCTGGCACAGTGCGGGTCCAGTGCTCTGACAGAGTGCGAGTCCAGTGCTCTGGCACAGTGCGAGCGTGCTCTGGCACAATGCGAGAGTGCTCTGGCACAGTGCGGGTCCAGTGCTCTGCCACAGTGCTGGTCCAGTGCTCTGACACAGTGCGGGTCCAGTGCTCTGACACAGTGCGCGTCCAGTGCTCTGACACAGTGCGCGTCCAGTGCTCTGACACAGTGCGCGTCCAATGCCCTGGCACAGTGCGGGTCAAGTGCTCTGACACAGTGCGGGTCCAGTGCTCTGACACAGTGCGGGTCCACTGCTCTGACACAGTGCGGGTCCAGTGCTCTGACACAGTGCGCGTCCAGTGTACTGACACAGTGCGCGTCCAGTGCTCTGACACAGTGCGAGTCCAGTGCTCTGACACAGTGTGCGTCCAGTGCTCTGACACAGTGCGCGTCCAGTGCTCTGACACAGTGCGGGTCCAGTGCTCTGACCCAGTGCTCTGACACAGTGCGGGTCCAGTGCTCTGACACAGTGTGGGTCCAGTGCTCTGATACAATGCGGGTCCAGTGCTCTGACACAGTGCGGGTCCAGTGCTCTGACGCAGTGCGGGTCCAGTGCTCTGACACAGTGCGGGTCCAGTGCTCTGACACAGTGCGGGTCCAGTGCTCTGACACAGTGCGGGTCCAGTGCTCTGACACAGTGCGGGTCCAGTGCTCTGGCACAGTGCGAGCGTGCTCTGACACAGTGCGGGTCCAGTGCTCTGACACAGTGCGGGTCCACTGCTCTGACACAGTGCGGGTCCAGTGCTCTGACACAGTGCGGGTCCAGTGCTCTGACACAGTGCGGGTCCAGTGCTCTGACACAGTGCGAGCGTGCTCTGGCACAGTGCAGGCCCAGTGCTCTGGCACAGTGCGGGTCCAGTGCTCTGACAGAGTGCGAGTCCAGTGCTCTGACACAGTGCGGGTCCAGTGCTCTGACACAGTGCGGGTCCAGTGCTCTGACACAGTGCGGGTCCAGTGCTCTGACACAGTGCGGGTCCAGTGCTCTGACACAGTGCGTGTCCAGTGCTCTGACACAGTGCGGGTCCAGTGCTCTGGCACAGTGCGGGTCCAGTGCTCTGACACAGTGCGGGTCCAGTGCTCTGACACAGTGCGGGTCCAATGCTCTGGCACAGTGCGGGTCCAGTGCTCTGACACAGTGCGGGTCCAGTGCTCTGACACAGTGCGGGTCCAGTGCTCTGACACAGTGCGAGCGTGCTCTGGCACAGTGCGTGTCCAGTGCTCTGACACAGTGCGGGTCCAGTGCTCTGACACAGTGCGGGTCCAGTGCTCTGACACAGTGCGGGTCCAGTGCTCTGACACAGTGCGAGCGTGCTCTGGCACTGTGCGGGCCCAGTGCTCTGGCACAGTGCGGGTCCAGTGCTCTGACAGAGTGCGTGTCCAGTGCTCTGACACAGTGCGGGTCCAGTGCTCTGACACAGTGCGGGTCCAGTGCTCTGACAAAGTGCGGGTCCAGTGCTCTGACACAGTGCGGGTCCAGTGCTCTGACACAGTGCGGGTCCAGTGCTCGGACACAGTGCGGGTCCAGTGCTCTGGCACAGTGCGGGTCCAGTGCTCTGACACAGTGCGGGTCCAGTGCTCTGACACAGTGCGGGTCCAATGCTCTGGCACAGTGCGGGTCCAGTGCTCTGACACAGTGCGGGTCCAGTGCTCTGACACAGTGCGGGTCCAGTGCTCTGACACAGTGCGAGCGTGCTCTGGCACAGTGCGGGTCCAGTGCTCTGACACAGTGCGGGTCCAGTGCTCTGACACAGTGCGCGTCCAGTGCTCTGACACCGTGCGGGTCCAGTGCACTGACCCAGTGCTCTGACACAGTGCGGGTCCAGTGCTCTGACACGGTGTGGGTCCAGTGCTCTGATACAATGCGGGTCCAGTGCTCTGACACAGTGCGGGTCCAGTGCTCTGACGCAGTGCGGGTCCAGTGCTCTGACGCAGTGCGGGTCCAGTGCTCTGACACAGTGCGGGTCCAGTGCTCTGACACAGTGCGGGTCCAGTGCTCTGACACAGTGCGGGTCCAGTGCTCTGACACAATGCGGGTCCAGTGCTCTAACACAGTGCGGGTCCAGTGCTCTGGCACAGTGCGAGCGTGCTCTGACACAGTGCGGGTCCAGTGCTCTGACACAGTGCGGGTCCACTGCTCTGACACAGTGCGGGTCCAGTGCTCTGACACAATGCGGGTCCAGTGCTCTGACACAGTGCGGGTCCAGTGCTCTGATACAGTGTGAGCGTGCTCTGGCACAGTGCGGGCCCAGTGCTCTGGCACAGTGCGGGTCCAGTGCTCTGACAGAGTGCGAGTCCAGTGCTCTGACACAGTGTGGGTCCAGTGCTCTGATACAATGCGGGTCCAGTGCTCTGACACAGTGCAGGTCCAGTGCTCTGACGCAGTGCGGGTCCAGTGCTCTGACGCAGTGCGGGTCCAGTGCTCTGACACAGTGCAGGTCCAGTGCTCTGACACAGTGCACGTCCAGTGCTCTGACACAGTGCAGGTCCAGTGCTCTGACACAGTGCGGGTCCAGTGCTCTGACACAGTGCGGGTCCAGTGCTCTGACACAGTGCGGGTCCAGTGCTCTGACACAGTGCGGGTCCAGTGCTCTGACACAGTGCGGGTCCAGTGCTCTGACACAGTGCGTGTCCAGTGCTCTGACACAGTGCGGGTCCAGTGCTCTGACACAGTGCGGGTCCAGTGCTCTGACACAGTGCGGGTCCAGTGCTCTGACACAGTGCGGGTCCAGTGATCTGACACAGTGCGGGTCCAGTGCTCTGACACAGTGCAGGTCCAGTGTTCCGACAAAGTGCGGGTCCAGTGCTCTGACACAGTGCGGGTCCAGTGCTCTGACACAGTGCGGGTCCAGTGCTCTGACACAGTGCGGGTCCAGTGCTCTGACACAGTGCGGGTACAGTGCTCTGACACAGTGCGGGTCCAGTGCTCTGACACAGTGCGGGTCCAGTGCTCTGACAAAGTGCGGGTCAGTGCTCCGACACAGTCCGGGTCCAGTGCTCTGACACAGTGCGGGTCCAGTGCTCTGACACAGTGCGAGCATGCTCTGACACAGTGCGGGTCCAGTGCTCTGACACAGTGCGGGTCCAGTGTTCTGACACAGTGCGGGTCCAGTGCTCTGACACAGCGCGGGTTCAGTGCTCTGACACAGTGCGGGTCCAGTGCTCTGATACAGTGCGGGTCCAGTGCTCTGACACAGTGCGGGTCCAGTGCTCTGACACAGTGCAGTTCTAGTGCTCTGACACAGTGCGGGTCCAGTGCTCTGACACAGTGCGAGCGTGCTCCGACACAGTGCGGGTCCAGTGCTCTGACACAGTGCGAGCGTGCTCAGACACAGTTCGGGTCCAGTGCTCTGACACAGTGCGAGCGTGCTCTGACACAGTGCGGGTCCAGTGCTCTGACACAGTGCGCGTCCAGTGCTCTGACACAGTGCGGGTCCAGTGCTCTGACACAGTGCGGGTCCAGTGCTCTGACACAGTGCGGGTCCAGTGCTCTGACACAGTGCGGGTCCAGTGCTCTGACACAGTGCGGGTCCAGTGCTCTGACACAGTGCGGGTCCAGTGCTCTGACACAGTGCGGGTCCAGTGCTCTGACACAGTGCGGGTCCAGTTCTCTGACACAGTGCGGGTCCAGTGCTCTGACACAGTGCGGGTCCAGTGCTCTGACACAGTGTGGTTCTAGTGCTCTGACACAGTGCGGGTCCAGTGCTCTGACACAGTGCGGGTCCAGTGCTCTGACACAGTGCGCGTCCAGTGCTCTGACACAGTGCGTCTCCAGTGCTCTGACACAGTGTGGTTCTAGTGCTCTGACACAGTGCGGGTCCAGTGCTCTGACACAGTGCGGGTCCAGTGCTCTGACACAGTGCGCGTCCAGTGCTCTGACACAGTGCGTCTCCAGTGCTCTGACACAGTGCGTGTCCAGTGCTCTGACACAGTGCGGGTCCAGTGCTCTGACACAGTGCGTGTCAAGTGCTCTGACACAGTGCGAGCATGCTCTGGCACAGTGCGGGTCCAGTGCTCTGACAGAGTGCGAGTCCAGTGCTCTGGCACAGTGCGGGTCCAGTGCTCTGACACAGTGCGGGTCCAGTGCTCTGACACAGTGCGGGTCCAGTGCTCTGACACAGTGCGTGTCCAGTGCTCTGACACAGTGCGGGTCCAGTGCACTGACACAGTGCGGGTCCAGTGCTCTGGCACAGTGCGGGTCCAGTGCTCTGACACAGTGCGGGTCCAGTGCTCTGGCACAGTGCGGGTCCAGTGCTCTTGCACAGTGCGGGTCCAGTGCTCTGACACAGTGCGGGTCCAGTGCTCTGACACAGTGCGGGTCCAGTGCCCTGGCACAGTGCGGGTCCAGTGCTCTGACACAGTGCGGGTCCAGTGCTCTGACACAGTGAGGGTCCAGTGCTCTGACACAGTGCGAGCGTGCTCTGGCACAGTGTGGGTCCAGTGCTCTGACACAGTGCGGGTCAGTGCTCTGACACAGTGCGGGTCCTGTGCTCTGACACAGTGCGGGTCCAGTGCTCTGACACAGTGCGAGCGTGCTCTGACACAGTGCGGGTCCAGTGCTCTGACACAGTGCGGGTCCAGTGTTCTGACACAGTGCGGGTCCAGTGCTCTGACACAGCGCGGGTTCAGTGCTCTGACACAGTGCGGGTCCAGTGCTCTGATACAGTGCGGGTCCAGTGCTCTGACACAGTGCGGGTCCAGTGCTCTGACACAGTGCAGTTCTAGTGCTCTGACACAGTGCGGGTCCAGTGCTCTGACACAGTGCGAGCGTGCTCTGACACAGTGCGGGTCCAGTGCTCTGACACAGTGTGGGTCCAGTGCTCTGACACAGTGCGGGTCCAGTGCTCTGACACAGCGCGAGCGTGCTCAGACACAGTTCGGGTCCAGTGCTCTGACACAGTGCGAGCGTGCTCTGACACAGTGCGGGTCCAGTGCTCTGACACAGTGCGAGCGTGCTCAGACACAGTTCGGGTCCAGTGCTCTGACACAGTGCGAGCGTGCTCTGACACAGTGCGGGTCCAGTGCTCTGACACAGTGCGGGTCCAGTGCTCTGACACAGTGCGAGCGTGCTCCGACACAGTGCGGGTCCAGTGCTCTGACACAGTGCGAGCGTGCTCAGACACAGTGCGGGTCCAGTGCTCTGACACAGTGCGAGCGTGCTCAGACACAGTGCGGGTCCAGTGCTCTGACACAGTGCGGGTCCAGTGCTCTGACACAGTGCGGGTCCAGTGCTCTGACACAGTGCGGGTCCAGTGCTCTGACACAGTGCGGGTCCAGTGCTCTGACACAGTGCGGGTCCCGTGCTCTGACACAGTGCGGGTCCAGTGCTCTGACACAGTGCGGGTCCAGCGCTCTGACACAGTGCGGGTCCAGCGCTCTGACACAGTGCGGGTCCAGTGCTCTGACACAGTGCGGGTCCAGTGCTCTGACACAGTGTGGTTCTAGTGCTCTGGCACAGTGCGGGTCCAGTGCTCTGACACTGTGCGGGTCCAGTGCTCTGACACAGTGCGCGTCAAGTGCTGTGACACAGTGCGCGTCCAGTGCTCTGACACAGTGCGGGTCCAGTGCTCTGACACAGTGCAGGTCCAGTGCTCTGACACAGTGCGGATCCAGTGCTCTGACACAGGGCGAGCGTACTCTGGCACAGTGCGGGTCCAGTGCTCTGACAGAGTGCGAGTCCAGTGCTCTGGCACAGCGCGGGTCCAGTGCTCTGACACAGTGCGGGTCCAGTTCTCTGACACAGTGCGGGTCCAGTGCTCTGACACAGTGCGGGTCCAGTGCTCTGACACAGTGCGGGTCCAGTGCTCTGACACAGTGCAGGTCCAGTGCTCTAACACAGTGTGGGTCCAGTGCTCTGGCACAGTGCGGGTCCAGTGCTCTGACACAGTGCGGGTCCAGTACTCTGACACAGTGCGGGTCCAGTGCTCTGGCACAGTGCGGGTCCAGTGCTCTGACACAGTGCGGGTCCAGTGCTCTGACACAGTGTGGGTCCAGTGCTCTGACACAGTGCGAGCGTGCTCTGGCACAGTGTGGGTCCAGTGCTCTGACAGAGTGCGAGTCCAGTGCTCTGGCACAGTGCGGGTCCAGTGCTCTGACACAGTGCGGGTCCAGTGCTCTGACACAGTGCGGGTCCAGTGCTCTGACACAGTGCGGGTCCAGTGCTCTGACACAGTGCGGGTCCAGTGCTCTGACACAGTGCGGGTCCAGTGCTCTGACACAGTGCGGGTCCAGTCCTCTGACACAGTGCGGGTCCAGTGCTCTGACACAGTGTGGTTGTAGTGCTCTGACACAGTGCAGGTCCATTGCTCTGACACAGTGCGGGTCCAGTGCTCTGACACAGTGCGGGTCCAGTGCTCTGACACAGTGCGGGTCCAGTGCTCTGACACAGTGCGGGTCCAGTGCTCTGACACAGTGCGAGTCCAGTGCTCTGACACCGTGTGAGTGTGCTCTGACACAGTGCGGGTCCAATGCTCTGACACAGTGCGCGTCCAGTGCTCTGACACATTGCGCGTCCAGTGCTCTGACACAGTGCGGGTCCAGTGCTCTGACACAGTGCGGGTCCAGTGCTCTGACACAGTGCGGGTCCAGTGCTCTGACACAGTGCGTGCCCAGTGCTCTGACACAGTGCGGGTCCAGTGCTCTGACACAGTGCGGGTCCAGTGCTCTGACACAGTGCGGGTCCAGTGCTCTGACACAGTGCGGGTCCAGTGCTCTGACACATTGCGGGTCCAGTGCTCTGACTAAGTGCGAGCGTGCTCTGACACAGTGCGGGTCCAGTGCTCTGACACAGTGCGGGTCCCGTGCTCTGACACAGTGCGGATCCAGTGCTCTGACACAGTGCGGGTCCAGTGCTCTGACACAGTGCGCGACCAGTGCTCTGACACAGTGCGTGTCCAGTGCTCTCACACAGTGCGGGTCCAGTGCTCTGACACAGTGCCAGTCCAGTGCTCTGACACAGTGCGGGTCCAGTGCTCTGACACTGTGCGGGTCCATTGCTCTGACACAGTGCGGCTCCAGTGCTCTGACACAGTGCGGGTCCAGTGCTCTGACACAGTGCGGGTCCAGTGCTCTGACACAGTGCGGGTCCAGTGCTCTGACACAGTGCGGGTCCAGTGGTCTGACACAGTGCGGGTCCAGTGCTCTGACACAGTGCGGGTCCAGTGCTCTGACACAGTGCGGGTCCAGTGCTCTGAGACAGTGCGGGTCCAGTGCTCTGACACAGTGCCGGTCCAGTGCTCTGACACAGTGCGGGTCCAGTGCTCTGACACAGTGCGGGTCCAGTGCTCTGACACAGTGCGGGTCCAGTGCTCTGACACAGTGCGGGTCCAGTTCTCTGACACAGTGCGGGTCCAGTGCTCTGACACAGTGCGGGTCCAGTGCTCTGACACAGTGCGGGTCCAGTGCTCTGACTAAGTGCGAGCGTGCTCTGACACAGTGCGGGTCCAGTGCTCTGACACAGTGCGGGTCCAGTGCTCTGACACAGTGCGGGTCCAGTGCTCTGACACAGTGCGGGTCCAGTGCTCTGACACAGTGCGGGTCCAGTGCTCTGACACAATGCGGGTCCAGTGCTCTGACACAGTGCGCGACCAGTGCTCTGACACAGTGCGGGTCCAGTGCTCTGACACAGTGCGGGTCCAGTGCTCTGACACAGTGCGGGTCCAGTGCTCTGACACAGTGCGGGTCCAGTGCTCTGACACAGTGCGGGTCCAGTGCTCTGACACAGTGCGGGTCCAGTGCTCTGACACAGTGCGGGTCCGGTGCTCTGACACAGCGCGGGTCCGGTGCTCTGGCACAGTGCGGGTCCAGTGCTCTGACACAGTGCGGGTCCAGTGCTCTGACACAGTGCGGGTCCAGTGCTCTGACACAGTGCGGGTCCAGTACTCTGACACAGTGCGTGTCCAGTGCTCTGACACAGTGCGGGTCCAGTGCTCTGACACAGTGCGCGTCCAGTGCTCTGACACAGTGCGGGTCCGGTGCTCTGACACAGTGCGGGTCCGGTGCTCTGACACAGTGCGGGTCCGGTGCTCTGACACAGTGCGGGTCCGGTGCTCTGACACAGTGCGGGTCCAGTGCTCTGACACAGTGCGGGTCCAGTGCTCTGACACAGTGCAGGTCCAGTGCTCTGACACAGTGCGGGTCCAGTGCTCTGACACAGTGCGGGTCCAGTGCTCTGACACAGTGCGGGTCCAGTGCTCTGACACAGTGCGGGTCCGGTGCTCTGACACAGTGCGGGTCCGGTGCTCTGACACAGTGCGGGTCCTGTGCTCTGACACAGTGCGGGTCCAGTGCTCTGACACAGTGCGGGTCCAGTGCTCTGACACAGTGCGGGTCCAGTGCTCTGACACAGTGCGGGTCCAGTGCTCTGACACAGTGCGGGTCCAGTGCTCTGACACAGTGCGGGTCCAGTGCTCTGACACAGTGCGGGTCCAGTGCTCTGACACAGTGCGGGTCCAGTGCTCTGACACAGTGCGGGTCCGGTGCTCTGACACAGTGCGGGTCCTGTGCTCTGACACTGTGCGGGTCCGGTGCTCTGACACAGTGCGGGTCCAGTGCTCTGACACAGTGCGGGTCCAGTGCTCTGACACAGTGCGGGTCCGGTGCTCTGACACAGTGCGGGTCCAGTGCTCTGACACAGTGCGGGTCCAGTGCTCTGACACAGTGCGGGTCCAGTGCTCTGACACAGTGCGGGTCCAGTGCTCTGACACAGTGCGGGTCCAGTGCTCTGACACAGTGCGTGTCCGGTGCTCTGACACAGTGCGGGTCCGGTGCTCTGACACAGTGCGGGTCCGGTGCTCTGACACAGTGCGGGTCCGGTGCTCTGACACAGTGCGGGTCCAGTGCTCTGACACCGTGCGGGTCCAGTGCTCTGACACAGTGCGGGTCCAGTGCTCTGACACAGTGCGGGTCCAGTGCTCTGACACAGTGCGGGTCCAGTGCTCTGACACAGTGCGGGTCCAGTGCTCTGACACAGTGCGGGTCCAGTGCTCTGACACAGTGCGGGTCCAGTGCTCTGACACAGTGCGGGTCCAGTGCTCTGACACAGTGCGGGTCCAGTGCTCTGACACAGTGCGGGTCCAGTGCTCTGACACAGTGCGGGTCCAGTGCTCTGACACAGTGCGGGTCCAGTGCTCTGACACAGTGCGGGTCCAGTGCTCTGACACAGTGCGGGTCCAGTGCTCTGACACAGTGCGGGTCCAGTGCTCTGACACAGTGCGGGTCCAGTGCTCTGACACAGTGCGGGTCCAGTGCTCTGACACAGTGCGGGTCCAGTGCTCTGACACAGTGCGGGTCCAGTGCTCTGACACAGTGCGGGTCCAGTGCTCTGACACAGTGCGGGTCCAGTGCTCTGACACAGTGCGGGTCCAGTGCTCTGACACAGTGCGGGTCCAGTGCTCTGACACAGTGCGGGTCCAGTGCTCTGACACAGTGCGGGTCCAGTGCTCTGACACAGTGCGGGTCCGGTGCTCTGACACAGTGCGGGTCCTGTGCTCTGACACTGTGCGGGTCCGGTGCTCTGACACAGTGCGGGTCCAGTGCTCTGACACAGTGCGGGTCCAGTGCTCTGACACAGTGCGGGTCCGGTGCTCTGACACAGTGCGGGTCCAGTGCTCTGACACAGTGCGGGTCCAGTGCTCTGACACAGTGCGGGTCCAGTGCTCTGACACAGTGCGGGTCCAGTGCTCTGACACAGTGCGGGTCCAGTGCTCTGACACAGTGCGGGTCCGGTGCTCTGACACAGTGCGGGTCCGGTGCTCTGACACAGTGCGGGTCCGGTGCTCTGACACAGTGCGGGTCCAGTGCTCTGACACAGTGCGGGTCCAGTGCTCTGACACAGTGCGGGTCCAGTGCTCTGACACAGTGCGGGTCCAGTGCTCTGACACAGTGCGGGTCCGGTGCTCTGACACAGTGCGGGTCCAGTGCTCTGACACCGTGCGGGTCCAGTGCTCTGACACAGTGCTGTCACCCATTGGGAGAGGATGGCTAAGAAGCATCTGAGAGAGTAACTCCAGCCATGTCTTGGTCTTACTTAACCTTTGTAAGTAATTAGTATTGAAATAATTGACTTTTCAACAAAAGACCACTGCCTCCGGTAAGATCTATTCTGGAGTTAGAAGCTCACAAATCTTAAGATAAATGTAGACTTCTGAAGCGGGATTCTCCGCCATCGGAACGATGGCCCGACACCGGCGTCAAAAACGCCGCGGAACACTCCGGCATCAGGCCGACCGGAAGTTGCGGAATTCTCGGCATTTCCGGGGGCTAGGTGGATGCTGGAGGGGTTGGCGCCACGCCCGCTGCCGCCGAAGAGACTGCGCGGGTCCATGCATGCGCCAAAGGGCCGGTGTGATCCTGCGCATGCGCGGAACCGCCGGCGTATTCTGGCCCACGCCCAGGGGGTGTCATGGCCGGCTCGGAAGGAAGACGTGACCCCACGGCACAGGCCCGCCCGCAGCCCCCCCCCCCCCCTCCCGAGGGCCGCCCCAGCCGACGTACCTGCCAGCTCCCACCGTGTGGGGACTGGCCAGAAACCGACGGCCGCTCGGCCCATCGGGGCCCAGAGAATTGCCGGGGGGGCCGATGCCAACGGCCCCCGACCGGCGGGGTTCGGAGAATCCCACCCGTAATGTTTAGCAATAACCATCAGCTGTGAAGCTAGAGGCTGCTCACAGTCAAAGGGAGTTAAAGTGACGGTCAGCATTTAACCAAGAACAGGGCTCTGTGCTGAAAGTGTTTGGTAGGACAGACAGGCTGCAGCTGTAGTTGCCCCTGTTATGGGTCTCCACGAGATTCAAAGAGGGCTTGAAGGCCTCACAGACGAGAAGTCCCTCACCCTGCCCAGCCCACATTCCCGGTCCAGGGGTGGCCCCCGGACTGGAGTGCTTCAGCCCCCCCGACCAAGTCCAACCTCCCTGAGTGGTTCCCAACCCCTCCCCCACCCCCAAGCACTAGGACAGCAGCTCCAGTTCACTTGTGCTACATACCAGAAAATGGAAGCGGCTATTCTCCTCCCCAGTTCCCCTTCAGCAGCCATTGTGCCAGCTTCACATTTTCAGAGAGGAGTACTAAACCACGCCCGCGTGATTTCTCACTGGGGAGCTGGATAATTCCCAGGAGGCCATTGCATTCCACTTCAATCTCACTAATGAGATGGAAATTGGAGCGAATTCGGGTCAATGATATCCATGCCGCATTTGGGCGAGATCCGGAACTTGGAATCAGGAACAGACCGGTTAGTTGAAAACTGATGCGCGCCCGGCACAAATCTTGATTTTGGCTTTTCTTGCTTTTTAACTGGCGCCCAGATCCGCACCAGGCGCAACACGGTGGTTAAATCATGCCCCTAGACTGAGATTATTGCATTTATATTAGAGGGGAAACTCAGTCCCTTTTTCACCCTTCAAACGGGGGTAAAACAAATACCACACCTTAAGGAGTGTGGTGGAAACAACGAGGCAGGATTTTCATGAGGGGAGAGCGAGATAGATCTCCGGTCTCAATGTTTGTATAAAATCAGCAGAATCTATGGAGGAATTGCAGTATCATTCACTCTCATTTCTGGCCAATCTTTGAGCACAGTTACAAAGGGAAATCTGGCTCCCCTTTGGAAATTGCAGTCCAAGATGTTGACGAATGGCTGCCACACTCATTGCCATAACCCACACTTGCCTCAATGAGAATTCAACGATGTACCAGATGGATATGCGGGCCGAATAGAGATTGAAATCTGAGGTTTATTCCCCCACTTTGCCATTCATTGTTCAGAGGGCAGTAATGTGTCATGTGAGAGTACCTTTAAGAAATGGGTGTTTAAGAAATGTACCTTTAAGAAATGGGTGTTTATCAGTGATGTCAGAGTCTGGGTGGAGCTGGACTGTCTGTCAGCTTTTTACATTCATTTTAGGCTGTTTGCTGCCGGGTGTGTTTTAGTTTTGTTTTCAGTGTTGGAGCTGAAGCCAGACAGAGCAGGTGTACTGTTGATCTCTCTGCCATGAAAATACTATCTCTTGATCATTTGGTGAATTCGGAATTATAAATGTTCTCAGTAGTGAATGTAAACCTAATGTGCTTCTGTTAAAAGGTGTTTCTTTTGTCTTCGGATGTTGTTTGGGAAGTTATTAAGGATTACTTAGTGTTGTATTCTTTGGTGGTTGTATTTGAATTGATGGTTGCTAAGATGTTCACTGTGTGTTTTAAAAAGGTTAACTTGAGTTCATGGAATAAACATTATTTTGCTTTAAAAAGTACTTTTCCGTTTCTGCTGTACCACACCTGTAGAGTGGGCCGTGTGCTCCCCATACCACAATCTATTAAAAGTTGTGGGTCAGGTGACCTCCATGATACACTTTGGGGTTCTCTGAACCCTGGCCCATAACAAATTGGGGGCTCATCCGGGCTAAAAGTCTATCTATTGGATTGGCTTAGTGAACTTAAAGACAGTGAGGGGTGAGCATATTGTGGTTGCTTTTTGGGTGTGGTATTTCAGTTTAAGTAGGGAGTGTGTTGTGGACAATGGCTCTTTCAGCGGCTCAGAAGTTTTTGCGGTTGGAGACGGTCACACGCAGTACCTTACGGACAGAGACTAAAAGCAGACTGTTAGATTTAGCAAAAACATTGCAGTTAACATTACCTGACAAAATGCAAAAAGTTGAGGTAATTATGGCGGTGGCTAAGCATTTAAAGTTGCCTGACATACAGTCTGACTCATTAGAAATGGCAAAGATCCAGTTGCAGATTAAACAGCTTGAACATGGAAAAGAATTAAAGCAGTTTGAATATGCAATGAGAGAAAAAGAAAGAGAAAGGGAGATACAGATCGGGGGAAAAGAAAAGGAGAGGGAAGAAAGAAACAAAGAAAGAATAGCCCCAGCAGAACAAAAAGAAAGAGATAGAGAGGAAAGGGAAAAAGAGAGAGAGTTTGAACTTCAGAAAATGGCTATGAAACATAACAGTCAGTTAAAATTGACATACGTAAAGGAAAATGTACAGTTGGAGGGATAGTGATGAGGATAGTGAGAAAGAGCGTCATAGTCGAAGGCTTGGTGGGAATCTATTTAAATATGTCCAAGCATTGCCAAGGTTTGACGAGAAGGAGGTAGAAGCCTTTTTCATTTCATTTGAGAAGGTAGCTAAATAAATGAAATGGCCACAGGATATGTGAGTATTACTGATTCAAACAAAGCTGGTAGGGCTAGTGAAGTGTTTGCATCACTACTGGAGGAGGTGAAAAGATCCATCTTAGGTGCATATGAACTGGTGCCTGAAGCCTACAGACAAAGGTTTAGAAATTGAAGGAAAGAATTTGGTCAAATATACATGGAGTTTGAAAGGCTCAAACAGAGTAATTTTGATAGGTGGATAAGGGCTTTGAAAATAGACCAAACGTATAAAGCTCTCAGAGAAATTATGCTTTTGGAGAAGTTTAAAAATTCAATTCCTGATGTAGTGAGAATTCATGTGGAAGAGCAGAGGGTTACAACTGTGAGATTAGCAGCAGAAATGGCAGATGATTATGAATTAGTTCATAAACCAAAGCTTGGTTTCCAACATCAGTTTCAGCCTGTGAGGGATAGAAACTGGGGACATGTGAAATACTCAAGTGGTAAAAGTAAAGTTGATCTGATGGGAGATAATAAGGAGAGTGTACCTCAGAGTAAAAAAGAAATCCAGGAGGGTGGAAGAGACATGAAAATTTTCAAATGTTTTCACTGTAAAACTAGGCCATGTAAAGTCACAGTGATGGTGGTTGAAGAAAAGCACTGAGAAGGCTGATGTGGTAAAACAGGATATGACAGTGGGGTTTGTTAAAGTGGTAAAGGAAAGCCCAAGTGAAGTTAAGGAGGTGCAAAAGATTGTACAACCTGATCAAGAGGTGATTGGTAAGAAGGTGCCAGATCTCTTTAAAGAATTTACTTGTGTGGGTAAAGTTCGCTCATGTGTATCAAGAGGAGCAGGTAAAGAAGTCACAATTTTAAGAGATATGAGAGCAAGTCAAACTTTAATGGTAAGAGATGAGCAGTTATGTAGTTTGGGAAGAATGTTGCCAGAAAAGGTGGTAATATGTGGAATTCAGGGTGAGAGCAGTAGTGTTCCATTATATAAGGTAAGTTTGGAAAGTCCAGTGAAGAGTGGTGAAGTGGTAATAGGAGTAATAGAGAAACTATCTTGTCCAGGAATACAGTTTATCTTGGGTAGTGATATAGCTGGATCGCAGGTGGGAGTGATGCCTACTGTGGTTGATAAGCCAGTGGAAAATCAGACAACTGAAGTGTTGGAGGATGAATATCCTGGGATTTTTCCGGATTGTGTAGTAACAAGGTCGCAAAGTCACAGGTTAAGACAAGAGGAGAAATCAGAAAGTGAAGATGAAGTTGAAGTGCAATTATCAGAAACGATTTTTGATCAGATGGTTGAAAAAGAACAAGAACAGGTGGAGGATGAGGTGGATATTTTTAGTTCAGGAAAATTTATGGAGTTACAACAGAAAGATGTAGAAATAAAACGGATGTATCAGAAAGCATACATGGAAGAGGAATCTGAGTGTATACCAGAGTGTTATTATCGTAAAAGTAATGTCTTGATGAGAAAATGGAGACCTTTACATATGCAGGCGGAGGAAAAGTGGGCATAGGTTCATCAAGTAGTATTGCTGGTAGGGTATAGAAAGGAGGTGTGGCGAGTTGCACATGAGGTACCAGTGGGAGGACATTTGGGAATAAGGAAAATTCAAGCTAAAATACAAAAACATTTTTATTGGCCTGGACTACATAAAGATGTAGTTAAATTTTGTCAATCATGTCACACATGTCAAGTGATAGGGAAACCTCAAGCAGTGATAAAATCAGCGCCCTTAATACCCATTCCAGCATTTGAGGAACCTTTTACAAAGGTCCTAATTGATTGCGTAGGACCGCTTCAAGAAAAAAAAAGTGGGAATCAATATCTTTTGACTAGAATGGATGTGTCTACTCTGTTTCAAGAGGCCATTCCAGTACATAATATTACAGCTAAAAAGATTGTGGAGGAGTTACTTAAATTCTTTACTAGATATGGATTATCCACAGAAATTCAATCGGATCAAGGATCAAATTTTACCTCAAGGTTATCAAAGAAGATATGGCTAGCTTAGGGATAAAACAATTTAAATCAACTGCGTACCATCCAGAATTGCAGGGAGCGTTAGAAAGGTGGCATCAGACATTAAAGACAATGTTGAGGGCTTATTGTCACGATTATCCAGAGGATTGGGATAAAGGAATTCCATTCGTACTGTTTGCAATTAGGGATGCACCTAATGAGTCAACCAAATTTAGTCCTTTTGAACTAGTTTTTGGTCATGAGGTAAGAGGACCACTTAAATTGATTAAGGACAAATTGGTGAGTGAGAAATCGGAAATTACCTCATTGGATTATGTGTCAAATTTTAGGGAACGATTAAATAGAGCAGGTGAATTGGCGAGACAACATTTAAAAGTTGCACAAAATGTGATGAAACGGGTAGTGGAAAGGAAATCCAAAATTCGTAGTTTTGCCAGGAGATAAAGTTTGAGTATTGTTACCAGTGGGAGGTGAACCTTTAAAAGTTAGGTTTTGTGGACCTTATCAGAGTGAAAGGAAATTAAGTGAAATGAAATGAAATGAAATGGAAAAAATGAAATGAAAATCGCTTATTGTCACAAGTAGGCTTCAAATGAAGTTACTGTGAAAAGCCCCTTGTCGCCACATCCCGGCGCCTGTTCAGGGAGGCTGTTACGGGAATCGAACCGTGCTGCTGGCCTGCCTTCGTCTGCTTTCAAAGCCAGCGATTTAGCCCTGTGCTAAACAGGTGAATTATGTGGTAAAAACACCAGATAGATGGAAGACTCATCGAGTGTGTCATGTGAATATGCTTAAAAGGTACTTTGAAAGGGAAGGAGAGAAAAAGGAGGAGGTTTTAATGATTCTAACTCAAAGTGACGAATCAAATCCAGATGACTGTGAATTTGACATACCTCAAATTAAATTGGAAAACGAGGATGTTCTTAAAAATTGGGATGAATTGTTAAGTTACCTTCCAGAGGAAAAACGAACTGACCTGAAGGAGTTATTGATATCACATGGGCAAGGTTGTAGAGATAAATTGGGAAGTACTAAAATGGCTGTACATGATGTAGATGTGGGAAATGCTGTTCCAATCAAACAACATTCAGGTGAACAAAGAGATTGAGAGTATGCTTAAAAATGGCATAATTCAAGTGGATTGCAGCCAATGGAGCCCACCCATAGTGATCGTACCTCCTCAAGGAAAGTGACTTGGGCCTTTCCAAATTCACTTTTGGCTAGGTTTATCACCAAACCCACCTCCTGAAGTCGATCAAATAACTCCATCAGATGTTTTAAATGTTCTTTCTATGTCTGGCTGAAAATTACCAGATCGTCGATGTATACCGCACAATTGGGTAATCTTGAAACAACTTTGTTAGTTAACCGTTGAAATGTGGCTGGGCGTTTTTCATACTAAATGGCATAACTTTGAATTGGTATACACCATCTGGAGTCACAAAAGCTGAAATCTCCTTTGCCCTTTCGGATAAAGGTACCTGCCAGTAACCTTTAAATAAATCCAGTTTGGAAATAAAAGCTGATTGTCCCACTTTCTCAATGCAATTCTCCAAACGTGGGATAGGATAAGAGTCCGTTCTTGTAACTGCATTAATCTTTCGATAGTCCACACACAACCGTTGGGTACCCAAAATCAGATGGTACCCAACGGTTGTGTGTGGACTATGGAAAGATTAATGCAGTTACAAGAACGGACTCTTATCCTATCCCACGTTTGGAGAATTGCATTGAGAAAGTGGGACAATCAGCTTTTATTTCCAAACTGGATTTACTTAAAGGTTACTGGCAGGTACCTTTATCCGAAAGGGCAAAGGAGATTTCAGCTTTTGTGACTCCAGATGGTGTATACCAATTCAAAGTTATGCCATTTAGTATGAAAACTCCCTCGCCACATTTCAACGGTTAACTAACAAAGTTGTTTCAAGATTACCCAATTGTGCGGTATACATCGACGATCTGGTAATTTTCAGCCGGACATAGAAAGAACATTTAAAACATCTGATGGAGTTATTTGATCGACTTCAGGAGGTGGGTTTGGTGATAAACCTAGCCAAAAGTGAATTTGGAAAGGCCCAAGTCACTTTTCTTGAGGAGTTTCCAATACCCTCAAGACAAAGGGAAATAATGTGAGTTCTTGGCATGAGTGGATTTGATCGAACATTTGTGCAAAGGTTTTCTAGCATGATTGCTCCAATGATGGACTTGCTGAAGAAACGTCAAAAATTTCAATGGACAGTGGACTTTCAACGGGCATTTGACTGCCTGAAAGCTGTGATAACCAATGTTCCTGTGTTGGAAAATTACAAGGGACTCTGTGATCAGATTGAACTAAAGTATCTGACTTTAAAGAGAAATGCAGAGGCATAGAGAAATGGATGGATCGTGCAGAGACCTTCTTGTTCAAAATGAAAATCCCTTATTGTCACAAGTAGGCTTCAAATGAAGTTACTGTGAAAAGCCCCGAGTCGCCACATTCCGGCGCCTGTTCGGGGATGCTGGTACGGGAATTGAACCATGCTGCTGGCCTGCCTTGGTCTGCTTTCAAAGCCAACGATTTAGCCCTGTGCTAAACCAGTCCCAGGGCTGTCTGTCAGCTTTTTACTTTCGTTTTAGGCTGTTTGCTGCAGGGTGTGTTTTAGTTTCATTTTCAGTGTTGGAGCTGAAGCCAGACAGAGCAGGTTGTATTTGAATTGATAGTTGCTAAGATGTTCACTGTATGTTTTAAAAAGGTGAACTTGAGTTCATGGAATAAACATCGTTTTGCGTTAAAAAGTACATTTTCCATTTCTGCTGTACCACACCTGTAGAGTGGGCCGTGTGCTCCCCATACCACAATCTATTAAAAGTTGTGGTTCAGGTGACCTCCATGATACACTTTGAGGTTCTCTAAACTCTGGCCCATAACAAATGAAAGGCTTCTCTCATTGGAACTCTGCCATTATGCTAATACTTTGCAATTTTTTTATATTTGAAAATCCAATCCAATGCTATTAAAGCACATAAATGGATAATTTCTTTCTTACAAACCATCCTATTGTTATCGTCTCAGGGATCATGGATTTAGAATTGGCTGTCAGTAAGTGGGCCATTTAGTAAACCATAGGGAACGCTAATTTAGATAGGTACGTAAGAAAGTAATTTGAACCAAAGTGGAGATAATAGCAAAGAACTTTGCATACACTTTAGAATCTTATCACTTTGCATAAAATGAATTACTTTTTGATGTACAGACAATGTTGGTAAATCTGAAAGATAATTTGCACACGGCAATGCTCCACAAGTGGATGGATGACCAGCTAATCTGCACCTCATGGTGTTGATTACAAAGCATTTACAGCACAAAAAGAGGCTATTCAGCCCATCAGGTCCTTTGTAGTGCTTCTGCTCCACACAAGCCTCCATCTAGCCTTCCTTTCCCAACCAATTGACATACCCTTCTATTTCTGTCTCCATTTATATAGCTTCCCGCACAAGTACATCAATGCTCGTTGCCCCGAATAATTCTTTACCCGATGACGGGTTTCACATTCGAACCACTCTCTGGTTGAGGAGAAGTGTGTTGATCAGAAGACCATCTGAACTGTGTGTCCCTTACCAACCATCTGAACCACTGAAATAGCTGGATTCTCCAATTTTGAGGCTATGTCCCCAAGCCAGCATGGGAACGGTGGCATTTTACGACATTAAAAATGGCGTAAAATGGCCACCGATTCTCCCTTTGGCTAGCTTCAAGGCAGCATAGAGCACCCGACTCTACCTGCCGATACGGCCCGGGGAATCTCCGGGTCATTGGCCGCGCATGAGCACTGCGCCGGCCACTTGTGAACCCGGCCTGCGAAATAGTGCCGCCCAGTGGCCGGCTCGCGCACCCCGGACCAGCCCCCCACAGTGCCCCCAGCCCCTGGCAAAGTCCCCCCTGCCCGCGGATCGGCCCTTCCCCGACTGTGGCGGCGCTGGACTGAGTCGGCAGCCGAACGCCAGGTTCCCGACGGATGAGACCACACGCGTACGACGCCGTCGGGAACTCGGCTGGTCAGGGACAGAGCATCGGAAGGCGGGCCTCAGGCAACATCCTGAGGCCGTCGGTACGTCGCACGGCGTACTCCAAGAGTAGTTTGGAGGGGGCGGAGCATCACGCAAGCGGCGTCGCCCCCAATTTGGTCGCAAACTTTGATTCTCCGGCCGATCGACGAACGCGATTTCGCCGTTGGCGACCCGAGAGTCCCGCCCACAGGGTCTCAATTGAACACTTCATCCACGTTGCCAAAACTCTTGGATCCCGATTCCACCATTGGAGGGAGGGACGGAAAAGGAGATAGAGGAAGGAAGGGAGAAACAACGAGAGGAAGAAATGGATGGAGATCGAAGGGAGGGAGGAAAAGAGAGAGGGTGGAAGGAAGGTAGAGGTGAAGAGAAGGAAATGAGTAAGCAATGGGAGGAGGAGAGTAAGAGGGAGGAAGGAAGGGAGGGAGAGAAGGAGGAAGAAGGATGGAAGGGAGGAAAGGAGGGATGGAGGGAGGGAAGGGAGGGAGCAACAGAGGGAAGGAGAGAAAGTTTTCAGTGTCTTTCACCACCACAGGACAACCAAAGCTCTTTATAGCCAATGCAGTATTTTATGAAGTGTTGTCTCTGTTGTAATGGAGGGAAGGCAGCAGATAGTTTCTGCACAGCAAACTCCTATAAACAGCAATGTGATAAGGACCAGATCTGATTTTGAGATATTGATTGAGGGATAAGTATTGGCCAGGGCCCCAGGGATAAAGATATCCTTCCCTTTTTTGAAACAGTGCTGTAGAATCTTTTAAACCTACCCAAACAAGCAGATCTCACCTGAAACCGAGCACCTCCAACAGTGCGGCTGTCCATCAGTACTGGGTGAGCCATCATTTTAGTGTTCAAGTGGACTTAAACCTGGAACTCTGTGAGTGTTGCCTGAGCAGAATTTTACCGTTGTCATTCTGACCCAGCGTCAGACCTATCGAAAATCTCCGAAATGGAGTCACACGAGGGCCATAGTTCGTTGCTTACATCCCCAGTCCCGGGCATCCACCTCACACGGGGTGGGGGGGGGGAATGGATTTTCGAGCAACAGCTTTCGATCTCCGTGGAGGAGGGAAGACGCTGATAGCTTCAATCAAGAATTTTAAACAACCAACGTGAATTCCTTTGCCATGAGATGAAGTGAATAGAGGAGGGAGAAAGCTCATGTGAAGCGTAAACATTAAGTGACCAGTTTCTATAAATTCACTGAAATGCCCTGTTATCAGACAAAATCGGCTAAGTCTAAATCCTGCCAGCCCACACAAAATAGTCGGCAAATAAATCGGTTACGTGAGGATTAAGCTGAAACTGAGCTCAAATGCACAAAATAATTTCCTGTCGCCCTGTCCAGTAATCCACATGCAAGTGAAATTTTCTATTAGTGTACCTGATACATAACCAAAGCAGCTGTCATTTAATGTGTGGGTCAATGTATTTACATTATAATGTGCTGGGGTGTAACTGGTATGTGGGAATTTACTGTGTTTGGACTGGCCTCACAGTTTGAATTAATCAGAATTACTCTGAAATAATTCGTGACCCCCCCCCATCCTTTGATCAAATGTCTTCACAGGATGCAGTGGTGTTGACAAGGCCACATTTATTGGCCATCCCTAACTACCCTGGCAAGGTGACAGTGCATCATCATCTTTGACCGTGGCGGCCCTTAACGATGTGCCAGGTTAGGAATCCCGGAGTTTTGACAGAGCAGCAATGAAAACTTTCCAGCGCAGCACCGAGGAAGTGCAGCACTGCCATAACCACCTGGGCGACGCAGTAGCACAGTGGTTAGCACTGTCGCCTCACAGCGCCAGGGTCCCAGGTTCAATTCCCAGCTTGGGTCACTGTCTGTGCGGAGTCTGCACATTCTCCCCGTGTCTGCGTGGGTTTCCTCCGGCTGTTCCGGTTTCCTCCCACAAGTCCTGAAAGACGTGCTTGTTAGGTGAATTGGACATTCTGAATTCTTCCTCTGTTGTACCAGAACAGGCGCCGGAATGTGGCGACTAGGGGCTTTTCACAGTAACTTCATTGCAGTGTTAATGTAAGCCTACTTGTGACAATAAAGATTATTATATAATGATTATTATTATCAGGGTGTGTCATTAAATGACGAGATGTCTACCCTCTCAGTTGAACCTAAAACATCCTCTGACACTATTTTAAAGCAAAGGGAGGTAGCTTTCCTTGGTGTCCATCATGTATTTCCCTCAACTACCACCACTAAGCCAGACAATCTTTTTTATTTGTTCATGCGATGTGGACGTCGTTGGCTGGGCCCAGCATTTAATGCCCATCGTGGAGATCATTTAATAGTCAACCTCATTGCTGTGGATCTGGAGTCACATGTAGGTCAGACCAGGTAAGGTAATGTCTTTCCCTAGTGGGCATTAGTGAGCCAGATGGGTTTTTACAACAATCAATTCATGGTCATCGTAGACTAATCCTGGGTCTCTAGTCCAGCGACAATACCACTATGACATTGCCTCCCCGGCCAATAATTCTGTTTGTTGAACCTTGCTATGCTCATTTTTTAATTCTTTCTTTGGAGTTGTCTCCGGTTGCAGCATTTCAGCATCCTGTCCCAACATACAAAACTTAGGTATATATTTTGAATTATAGCTTGACAAGAAAAAGGCAATGATAATGTATATAATACATGTCCAAAGATATGCAGGTTGGGTCGATTGGTCGCGTGGAATTGCCCCTTTGTGTCCAAAGGTGTGCAGGTTGGATGGGGTTACGGGGATAGGATAGGGAAATGGGCCCAGGTAAAGTGCTCTTTCAGAGGGTCGGTGCAGACTCCATGGGGTGAAAGGCCTCCTTCAGCACTGTGGGGATTCTAGGATTCTATGATCGTCTTCATATGCCCAAATCATGCCTGTTTAGTTTACCTATCAGCATTTTACCTGTGCCAACAAATAAGGCAGCTTTGCTTTAACTGCAGTAATTTATTGGCTGATAGAATGTCTGAATTATCTTGAATATAAAAAGACCTGGTGGCTCTGAAACTGAAGTGAAATTGAGGGACGCCTATTGCATTACAGCTTCATATTATATTGTCTGCATCTTTCATTTTGTAACTGGCAGTTTAATAATTGTGACAACTCCCTCGGGCGGATTTTAGTTGAGAATGTTCACGCTCAACGGTGGCATCACGAGTTACGATTTGAGACGCCCGTACAGAAGAGCAAAAGATTTTCCGTGTTACGTTCAGCTGAAAGATTCACATTTTGCCATCTGATAAATGATAATTGAAAAATCTGTGCGTGGTTCGCATTTGAAATCCTCGATTTAACGTCGCTGGAAAAGCATAAGAAAGGTCCCCCAGTGGAGCTGGAGCTGTAAACATAATGATGAGGCTTCAAACCAGCATCTCACCGTGGGCTTAATAATGGACTTAAAAACATGCAAAGACGTAATAACTCTTCTCTCCGCTCTGAACCGCACGAGCCATTCAAAAGGGTCTTGCCAGAAAAGAGCGATTACATTATCAACAAGCCGCACATTTTCAAATAAATTGATAAGACTTGCAATATAAGCTACAGCAAATAAGGCATACGAGAGCATACTATTATCAATGTACGCTATACCTCATGATTAATAAAAAATAAGCTATTGCAATAACATAGGCTACAACACATTACTAATAATGTAAATTATAATTTACTGCCAATAATCTATAGGATAATATTAACAATGGATTTTATAACATGAATGCCCTGAGATTCTATGGCCTAGAGATGGAATACAATTGACACACATAGAGGAGGAGGTATAGTGAAAGGGATTAAGGCAGGTCTGCTAGGCACCTCAGTCACTTGCACAGGAAATGCAACATCAGGAATAGTTGATCTTGCTATAGGTCTTCCTCTTCAATGGCTGGAATTTTCCCAACGGGGGACTAAGTGCCTGGGCGGGGCGGGACCGTGGAGTGTTCCCCGCTGCGGAGGCCAGCAGGAAAACATGGCAAATCATCTGGTCCCTAACTTGCTAATTATGGAACGGGGCATTTTGTGCTGTATTCTGTGGTGGGGCAGGCCTGAGTGGTGCACAGTCCACTGTCCTCTCCGAGCGCCATATTGAAAAGGCATCCAACATCACTGACTCACTATTGAAGAAAGTTAAAGAGGGCAACCTGAAAATGAAGATGGATCTCCGGGAGTACTCTGAGACCAGAAGATGGATCTTCTGAGAGTGAAGATGGATCCCCGGGAACATTCTGAGGCTGGAAGATGGAGCCTCTCCAGGATACCAAACCTGGAAGTTCCACCTGCAGATGCTCCGCTGACCGACTGCCATTGCGTTCCAGGATCCAGGAACTCTGGAGGGAGCCCCAGTCATTGTTTAAGTGAGTCCAGGCATCTGCACGACATGTTGGTCCAAATATGTTTTGCACCGGCATGCTTTCCCGTTGGCAGTACGAAGAATCAGGCAATGGCAGTCGGGCCTTCATCTTCACCCCATTGACGGGATGTGAATGTGTTCCATGCTGGCCTGCTGCAGGTTTCCCAATCCGCATGGTGGGCAGCAGTAAAAGTTCCCGGGCAGGATTCTCCGTCCCGCCAGCCCCGTTTACCAGCGCAGCGTCCCCCACTGGCAGCGGGATCCTCCATTCCAGCAGCTGGCCAATGGGGGCCGGGATTCTCTGAAAATGAGGCTATGTCCCCACGCCCGCCGGAAAACATGCGCAAATCACTCCAGGTTTTTTTAGAAAAGTCCGGAGTGATTCTCCGGAGTTCAGGGGGATAGCAGGGCCCTGGCCTACTCCCCAGAGCTGCTGCTGCCGATATGGGGCCCTGCACTGCCGGCCGCGGGTTCACGCATGCGCGCGGTGGCCGTTTTCGCGCCGGCCCCTGCGCAACATGGAGGAGCCACACAGCGGGCCAGTGCAGACGAAGGCCCCCCCCCGGAATGCGCATGCCCGCCAATCGGTTGCCCCCAATCGCGGGCCTGGCCATCGTGGAGGTCTCCCCTGGAGTCTGATCCCCTCCACCGCCCCCCCCCCCCAACCAGGACGGCGCCCACAGCCACAACGCCGAGCTCTCGCTGGGTGAAACCATACGGGAACCACGCCGGCGGGATTCGGCGGAACTCAACGGGAACTCGGCCGGTCGATCGTGGAGAATCGCCGCGGGGGGCCTCTTTCAACGGCTCCCGACTGGCGCCGCGTCGACCGCATGCGCGTGGCTGGCGGCGATTCTCCAGTCCGTGGAGAATCGCGTCCCGGCGCCACTGGTCTGAGACTCCGCCCCCGCACTGAGCGCGATTTAGGCTCGGAGAATCCCTGCCGGGGTTTCCCATTATGGCCATCCCGCGCTATCGCTAAGCCCATGTGCGTGGGTGCGCTGCCGGCGAAGTGGCAGATCCCACCAATGGAGAATCTCGCAGCCTGGTGTAAGTTTATACCAGCACAAAACCAAATTTTGGGCCTCCTGCCGAAATGTCTTTGTTCAAATTGAATTCTCGGAAGTCTCTACCCCACTGAGTCATGAATGCTCAGTTGCTGATTATATACATGTCAAAGGTGAGAGTGTAGAAGGGAGGCGAATGAATAGGCTTCACTAACAAAGATTTATGAGGGCAATGAATAATTATAGTCTATTAAAGGGGTCTTATGGATCTTTGGAACTTATATAGTGCAGTATAATATATCAGAACAGAGAAGGATAATTCCACAAAGATGTCAAACACAAAATTCCTGATATGGCAAAAGAACATGAATGATGCTAACTGAATGCTTACATAGAGAGACCCCCAAGAAGTCAGGATAAAGGGCAGTAACATGTTTCAGTCTAACTGGTTCTTAGTGAATTTAGCAACTTGTTTTGCGAGAACTCAGGTCAGGATCAACAACATATTTTCAGTCTAACATATAGACACTGACACATCTAACAGTTCTAACAACAAGGAAAGAGATTGGGGAAAAAGTCATGGTAAGATAAGGGTAGATAATACTCACTCTGCCTGGGTGTGCATAAAGTTTGAACCAGACAATGCTCAAATATAAACAATGTATTTGCCTACGTGACCTGCAATGTATAAATGTCACTTGATTTTTTTTGTTGGGTAAAGTCAATTCCAGGAAAACTTCTCTGAGGTTGTGTTCATAAACGATCATTCTGTAGCTCAGTCTCCTCCAATTATTTCATTAAGGGAACAAATACTACAACAGAGAGATCGGTCAACCTTGGGACAAAGGGAAGGTCAGGATGGTGGAGTTGAGATAGAAGATCGACCACAATCTTGTTGAAAGTGGGGGCAGGTCCAAAGGGCCAAATGGCCAAGTCGAGCTCCTATTTTTTATGTTCTTAAGTTCTGAGGTTTAAAATGGCTGGCAGGTGAGAAGTCATAAACGCTGTGAGCAATATTGAGGGGGTTGCCGGCTATCACTTTAACACTTGATCGCAACATTCCATTCAAAGTTCAAATTGGGATATATACTCTTGTCCACTTCAGCGATGCTGATTGTAAATTCCATTGCGCCTTGCCAAGCATCTACACCTCCCGCTGCCTGGGGAAAGCGGGCAGCATAATCAAAGATCCCTCACACCCGGCTTACTCACTCTTCCAACTTCTTCCAGCGGGCAGGAGATACAAAAGTCTGAGAACACGCACGAACAGACTCAAAGACAGCTTCTTCCCCACTGTCACCAGACTCCTAAACGACCCTCTTATGGACTGACCTGATGAATACTACACCCCTGTATGCTTCACCCGATGCCAATGTTGGAACATAGAACATGCCACGCGGAAGGAGGCCATTCGGCCCATCGAGTCTGCGCCGACCCACTTTAAGCCCTCACTTCCACCCTATCCCTGTAACCCAATAACCCCTCCTAACCTATTTGGACACTAAGGGCAATTTAGCATGGCCAATCCACCTAACCTGCACGTCTTTGGACTGTGGGAGGAAACCGGTGCGCCCGGAGGAAACCCACGCATACACGGGGAGAACGTGTAGACTCCGCACAGACTGTGAGCCAGCAGGGAATCGAACCGGGACCCTGGCGCTGTGAAGCCACAATGCTTCTCACTTGTGCTACCGTGCTGCCCATGTTATGTAGTTACATTGTGTACCTTGCGTTGCCTTATTATGTATTTTCTTTTCTTTTCTTTTCATGCACTTAATGATCTGTTGAGCTGCTCGCAGAAAAATACTTTTCACTGTACCTCGGTACACGTGACAATAAACAAATCCAATCAAGAATTTACAATCTGCCACTATCTCCCTAACCATGCTCACAGCTACGATTTCATGCTTAACTGCATTGTTGTGCAAATATATAGCCATCAGGCATGATTCATCCATTTTTATTAGTATTTGTTCAATATGCAGCCAAGCCTATATCATCTTCAGATTTACTATTATAAAGCAGGAATATAATTAGTGTAGGTTTTGTCGCTAACTTTGCCTTAGTTCAATTGCTCTGTTTTGTTACCTTTGCTCTCGAGTCGCCAGGTATCTTTATGATACCGCCACGAGGTTCAAGTCCGAGTAATGATCAATAATCCAATACACCGCTTAGTAAGATTTAAATCAACGCACATTTATTATACACAGTAATCGCTACTCATGCACAAATTCTACATCTAAGCTACTTCTGCAACTAACAGGCCTATACTTAACTTGGAACTGGCCCATCAGGTCAGGGAAACAAATGGCCTTTCGTTCGGGTTCTGGGGATTCGAAGTTGGTACGGATTGGTAGCTAGGAGCGCCTATCTCGTAGCGAGCGTTGAATTAAGACTTATGAGTTCGATCTTCACTGGAGTCACTGCACCAGTCAAGGTCAATGTTGGTTCGTTGTTGCTGGATGACCCGGGCAGGACGAAGAGCGCAAAGAGGTGGAGAAGAAGAGAAGAGCGATTTGAACTTGGGGCTCAATTCTTATAGTCCCCAGGGGGTTCCCGCCTTTCGGGGCGGACCCTGTACCTGGTCCCAAGTGATTGGACTTTGTCCAAATCGCTTGGTTCGATTTTCTCCAATGCTGGAGCGGTTCCCTGATCGATGGGCGGTCTTGAGGTGGTCGTTCACCTCCTTTTGTGTAGGCTTCTGCTGGCGCCGAAGAGTCTGGTTTTGCTTTGTGTGTCTAAATGTTGCTTATTGTTCCCGGGGATTGCTCATTAGTATGCAGATGGCTGGTGTTTTGTTATGCTGATGGTTGCTGCTATCGATATTGTCTGGCCTTTCCAGAGGTAAATACACAGCCAACCTGCAGCTGCTGGTTTTTGTCTTGTTGGCTGACTTTCCCATCAGCCTTTGCCGTTGGCCATTTTGAATCAGGAGTCGGCCATTTTAAGTGGCTGCAGTTTACAGGTCCTGGTATGTTCATTCAACTATCATGAGATTGCAAGATGGCTCTTGGACTGAGGCAGCTGCTTACTCGGCTTATCAGTCCTTAGTTATCCATTGTCATCCTTTCTCAATCCTCCAGTCTTCCCTCTTCCACTGCTTAAGATCCCTTGGCTCTCAATGTGGCTTGGGTTTTAGGCCAACAGCGCAAGTTCAAAATTGCAAATTTATTGCCCATACCCGTCCCCCGTCTCTGTACACCATTACGAAACAGGGTAATCCCAATTGTTGTCGCAGCTTCAGAAAGTGGCGGAGCTTTATTTAAAGAGGGTTGATGCTTCAATGGAAATGGAAAGATCCAGAGAGATACAAAGCAGACAGCTGCAATTACCCATCAAAATTATCCCCAGGCGATTCTGCTGAAGAAAATCCAGCTCCACTTTCCTTGAAATGTATGTTGAATATTGTGCTCTGAGAGACTGGCCATAACTATGTTAAACAAAGGTAATTACATCGTCGTGAGGACAGAGTGGACTGGGCAGGAAGACTAAAAGATAGGACAACTGATGAGCAGTGATAGAGGGGTAAGACGATATTCAATTCCTCCCAACTAAAATACATTCGAGTGAGGAAGTAAGATTGCAAGGGGGGAGGGAACCACCCATGGCTAAGCAAGGAAGTTGAAGATGATATAAATACCAAACTAAGGCGTACCATATTTCAAAGGCCAGTGACAGGCTGGACGTTTGGGAAACTTTTAAAGATCAACAAAAGGTTACTAAGGGCGGCACGGTAGCGCAGTGGTTAGCACTGTTGCTTCACAGTGCCAGAGACGTGGGTTCGATTCCCGACTTGGGTCACCGTCTGTGCGGAGTCTGCACGTTCTCCTGTGTCTGCATGAGTTTCCTCCGGGTGCTCCGGTTCCCTCCCACAAAATCCCGAAAGAAGTGCTGTTAGGTGAATAGGACATTCTGAATTCTCCCTCTGTGTACCCGAACAGGCGCCAGAGTGTTGGCGACTTGGGGAAATTTTCACAGTAACTTCATTGCAGTGTTAATGTAAGCCTACTTGTGACACTAATAAAGATTATTATTATTAAAAAAGTAATAATAAGAGCAATGGTAAATTATGATAGAAAATCAGCGCAACATATACAGAAGGATAGGAAAAACTTCCATAAATATCTAAAAAGGCAGAGAGTAGCGAAAGTGAATGTTGGTCCCTTGGAGGATGAGACCATGGAGTTAATCATGGGGTACACAGAAATAGCGGAGACACTGAATCAATATTTTGCCTCAGTTTTCACGGTGGAGGATAGTACCATCCCAATGGTAACAGGTAATGCAAGGGTAATAGAAATGGAGAAACGTACAACAATCATCATCAACTGATGATTCCAGATTGATTGATTCCAGAGATGAGGGCTTTGGCGTATGAGGAGAGATTGAGCAGTTTAGGCCTATACTATCTAGAGTTTAGAAGAATGAGGGGAGATCTCATTGAGATATACAAGATGTTAAAAGGTATTGATGAAGCAAACATGGAGCTGATGCTTCCTCTAGTGGGGCATTCTAAAACGAGAGGTAACCTGAGAATAAGAGGTAACAAATTTAAAACAGATTTGAGGAAAATCTACTTCTCCCAAAGGGTTGTGAATTTGTGGAATTTGCTACCCCAAAGTGCAGTGGATGCAGGGACACGTGAGTAAATTTAAAGAGGAGTTAGACAGATTTTCAATTGGGAATGGGTTGAAGGATTATGGAGAACGGGCAGGACGGTGGAGTTGAGGCCAGGATGGGATCGGCCATGATCACATTGAGGGTGCGTATTGGGCCAGGGTTTAGAGAATCCCAAAGTGTATCATGGAGTTCACCTGACCCACAACTTTTAATAGATTGTGGTATGGGGAGCATACGGCCCACTCTACAGGTGTGGTACAGCAGAAAATGGACCAGTGGTTTTTAAAACAAAACAATGTTTATTCTATGAACTCAAGTTAACCTTTTTAAAACAAACAGTAAATATCTTAGCAACCATTAATTCAAATACACCCCTCAAAGAATACAACACTAAGTAATCTGTATGCTGTCCTTTTTAACATCCAAAAACTTAACAAACCTCTAAGCAGGAGCACATTAGATTTATATTCAATACTGAGACCTTTTCTACAATTTTGAGTTCACCCAAATGACCCATAGATAGTCTTTGGATGACATGATCAGTGTTCTTCAAACTTTTTTTCTGGGGACCCTTTTTTACCAACCGGCCAACCTTTGAGGCCCAACCCAGCCGACCTTCGCGACCCAAGCCGTCCAACCTTCGCGACCCAAGCCGGCCGACCCTCGTGGCCCACGCCGGCCGGCCTTCACGACCCACCATTTTCTCTTACCATTAATGCGAGAGGTGAGCCTGCTTGGTCCTCACAATCTCACTCCAATCAGGTTCACAGGAAGAGAGGGCTATGCACATATCGGGTGAAGGATTCAGACGGTTCCTTTGTGCCATCTTCATCTTTGTGAGGACGGAAAATCCAACCTCGCACATGTAGGTCGTTGTGAAGGGCAAGAGCAACAAATGCTTGTTTTACTCAGCTCCGGATACTCCTCAGAGATGCTACTCCAGAATGCTGACAGCCTCATTGACTTGTGCCGTGTTTTTAATATGCTGTCACAGCTGAGACGCATAAGCTCAATTTCTTCTTTTGGAGTCAGCTGTAAGTTAAGAACTGATTCTGGGGTCTCAAACTCAAAGGGATTTTTCACCCACCTCCTCTCTCTCAGAATCTTAAACTTCTCCTCTGGAAAGTAGCGACCAAAATTGTCGATCAGGGCAGCCAGATGCAACTCAATAACGCTTGCCAATCCAGTTACAGTTTCCTTACTAATGCTGTTTTCTTCAATGTGTCGTAGCAGTGTGGGAAACATGTAGTAGTTTTGGCTTCGCATTCGCAATTGCCAAACTTTCAATATCTTTTGGAAAGCTTCAATTTCTTCAGAGTGCCGAAAGCAATCATCATCCTTCCCTTGCAATTTGAGGTTCAGTTCATTTAGAATTGAAAAGATGTCTGCAAGGTAAGACATTGCTAGCATCCAAGTTTCATCAGCAAACGAAGGGACAATTTCTCGAGGAGGAAAGCGTGGATTTTGTACCTCAGTTCGTAAACTCTGACTAACAATAAATGTGTGTACTCAGCCCCCATATAAAAAAGTCTGGTATTGAGTGGGCTGCGTTTAATTAAATTCACAACTTTCACTATTCCTCTCAACACCACTTCTAGATTGGATGGAATTCCTTTCGATGCCAATGCCTCACGGTGAATAAAACAATGATTCCAAATAATGTCCTGACCAGCTGCCTCCTTAATCCTTATTATAACTCCGCTATGTTCCCAGTCATGTTGGCTGCCCCATCACTTGTGATTCCTCTGCAATTACCCCAATCGGGTCTGCACTTACCAACCACAAAACTATTCAAAACTTCACAAATTTCTGCGCCAGTCGTGTGGGTTGCTAAAGTCAGGTAGCACAGCAAATCTTCAACAAATTCATTGTGCCAAACATACCTAACGTATACTAGCAAGGTGGCACAATCTGAAATGTCTGTACTTTCATCCAGTTGTATTGAGAACTCCTGCGCTGATTTTAAATGAGAAATAAGCTGGGCTTCTAAATTCTCAGCAATATCAGGAATTCGGCGAGCCACTGTGCTATCACTAAGTGGCATGCATTTCACTTTTTCAACGAACCTCTTATCTATGACCATACGAACTATATCTAATGCTGCAGGGAGAATTAATCTCTCTGCTATAGTGTGGGGACATTTTCTCTTTAGCTACACGGTAAGCTATCATGTAAGAGGCTAATTGTACTTTGTCGTTCAATGTAACATTTCTGCTGAGGACTTCAGCCGACGATTTAAGTTCACGTTGCATCCTTTGAAAAAAATCATGAGGTTTGTCCTCGAACTCGCCATGCTTAGTCTTCAAATGCCTTTGAAGTTTTGAGGGTTTTAAACTTTCATTTGCCATCACTTCCCTGCATATAACGCACATCGGCCTTGCATCCTGATTTGCATTGGCTCAATTAATAAATCCATACCTTAAAAAATCGTCTTTTTACTGCTTTGTGCCTGATTTCAGTTTCTTCTTAATGGGCTTGTGGTGAACCACTGTATTAGGGGGTGTAAAGTAGGACCTGCACTACAGGTTCGCAGGTAGCTCCTGCCGGCTGGCTCCGCCCACGGAGAACTGTATAAATATGTATGACCTCCAGTGCCCTGCCATTTTGCCAGCTGCAGCAGGAGGCCACGCATCTGACTGTAATACAGCCACAGTTGTACCCAACTTTAGTCTTTGTGCAATTGATCGCGCATCAATTTATTACAGTCAGATTTTCCTGCAGCTGGATCCACACTCGCCCGACGCCAGGAAAGACTTTGCTCACTGGCTAGCATGTTTTGAGGCCTACATCAACACGGCGGACCCTGCGCCAATGGAGGCTCAGAAGATAAACTCCAGACTGAGCTCCAGTGTGTTCCTGTTGATCCAAGACGTCACGAATTACACAAAAGCAATGGAACTCCTTAAGGAACACTACGCGCAGAAGGCGAACACGCTCTTCGCCAGGCATGTACTCGCCACCCGCTCGCAACTACCTGGTGAGTCCATCGAAGACTTCTGGTGGGCCCTAATTCCACTCGTCCGGGACCGTGACTGTCAGGCCGTTACGGCCGCTGAACACACAAATTTCCTCATGCGCGATGCCATCGTGACGGGGATTGCGTCGGACCGCATCCGAGAATGATTACTGGAAGGGGCCACGCTCGAACTGGCGGAGACAAAAACCTTGGCGCTCTCCATGATGGTCGCATCCCGTAACGTACAATCATACCCCTCCCGCCGCGCTGCCCACCCTTCTACTCCTTCCTACCCCTCCTGGACCCCACCGACGACCTCCTCAGCCGGGGCCCTGCCTTCACAATACGCCTGCGCCGCACGCCGATCCGCGCACCCCGGGTGTCCCCGCTGCTACTTCTGTGGTCAGCAGAAGCACCCCCGCCAACACTGCCCGGCCCGCACTGCAGTTTGTAAAGCCTGTAGTAAAAAGGCCACTTCGCGGCTGTGTGCCAGGCCTGCGCAGTCGCTGCAATCGCGCCCGCTATCGCCCCCTGCTCCAGGCCAGACGCACAATGGGAGCTGCCATCTCATCCCCCTTTGGCCACGTGCGCCCCATGGGCGCCGCCATCTTGTCTCGACCCCGCAATGTGCGCACCATAGACGCCGCCATCTTGTCCCCCACAGGGTCTCCAGACATCCCGACATCGGAACCGCACACACTCGCCACCCGAAGCATCCGATGGCTACCCGCAGCTCACTTCGATGATGCTGGACCAATCTCGCCCGCACAACCTGGCCACCGTGTCGAAGACGGTTAAAATCAACGGCCACGCGACCTCGTGCCTGCTGGACTCCGGGAGCACCGAAAGCTTTGTTCACCCAGATACGGTAAGGCACTGCTCCCTCGCGGTCCACCCTGCCAATCAAAGGATCTCCGTAGCCTCCGGATCCCACTCCATCCCGATCCGATGCTTTTGTACAGTCACCCTCACAGTCCAGGGCATAGAATTTAGTAACTTCCGCCTCTATGTCCTTCCTAACATTTGTGCTGCACTCCTGTTGGGCCTGGACTTCCAGTGCAACCTCCAGAGCCTCACCCTCAAATTCGGCGGGCCCTTACCCCCCCTTACCGTTTGCGGCCTCGCGACCCTCCAGGTCGATCCCCCCTCCCTTTTTGCCAATCTAACTGCGGATTGCAAGCCCGTTGCCACTAGGAGCAGACGGTACAGCACCCAGGACAAGACCTTCATCAGGTCCGAAGTCCAGCGGCTGCTTAAGGAGGGTATTATCGAGGCCAGCAACAGCCCCTGGAGAGCCCACGTGGTAGTGGTTAAAACTGGGGAGAAACACAGGATGGTCGTGGACTACAGTCAGACCATCAATCGGTACATGCTCGACGCGTACCCCCTCCCACGCATATCTGATATGGTCAATCAGATTGCGCAGTACCGGGTCTTCTCAACAATTGACCTGAAATCCGCCTACCACCAGCTCCCCATCCGGAAGTCGGACCGGCCATACACTGCCTTCGATGCGGACGGTCGCCTCTACCACTTCCTTCGGGTCCCTTTCGGTGTCACAAATGGGGTCTCGGTCTTCCAAAGAGAGATGGACCGAATGGTCGACCAGTACGGTTTGCGGGCCAACTTTCCGTACTTAGATAATGTCACCATCTGCGGCCATGACCAGCACGACCACGATGCCAACCTCGATAAATTCCTCCGCACTGCCACTCTTCTCAACCTCATGGAGGATTATCATAGAATTTACAGTGCAGAAGGAGGCCATTCGGCCCATCGAGTCTGCACCGGCTCTTGGAAAGAGCACCCTACCCAAGGTCAACACCTCCACCCTATCCCCATAACCCAGTAACCCTACCCAACACTAAGAGCAATTTTGGACACTAAGGGCAATTTATCATGGCCAATCCACCTAACCTGCACATCTTTGGACTGTGGGAGGAAACCGGAGCACCCGGAGGAAACTCACGCACACACGGGGAGGGTGTGCAGGCTCCGCACAGACAGTGACCCAAGCCAGAATCGAACCTGGGACCCTGGAGCTGTGAAGCAATTGTGCTATCCACAATGCTACCGTGCTGCCCTAAACCTACAACAAAGAGAAGTGTGTGTTCAGCACGACCCAGTTAGCCATTCTCGGCTATATAGTCCAAAACGGACTTCTCGGGCCCGACACCGACCGCATGCGCCCCCTCATGGAACATCCCCTCCCCCACTGCCCCAAGGCCCTCAAATGCTGCCTGGGGTTCTTTTCCTACTAAGCTCAGTGGGTACCAAACTATGCGGACAAGGCCCGCCCACTCAATCAGTCCACCCAATTCCCTCTCGCGGCCGAGGCACAACACGCTTTCGCCCGCATCAGAGCAGACTTGCCAAGGCCGGGATGCGCTCAGTGGACGAGTCACTGCCTTTCCAAGTAGAAAGCGACGCTTCAGACGTCGCCCTTGCCGCCACTCTAAACCTGGCAGGCAGTCCCGTGGCATTCTTTTCCCGCACCCTTCATGCCTCTGAAATTCGACACTCATCCGTCGAAAAGGAGGCCCAAGCTATCGCTGAAGCTGTGCGGCATTGCAGGCATTACCTGGCCGGTAAGAGATTCACTCTCCTGACGGACCAACGGTCGGTAGCCTTCATGTTCAATAACACACAGCGGGCCAAGTAAAAAAATGATAAAATCTTGCGGTGGAGAATCAAGCTCACCACCTATAACTACAAGATCTTGTATCGCCCCGGTAAACTCAACGAGCCTCCAGACGCCCTCTCCCGAGGTACATGTGCCAGCACACAAGTGGACCAACTCCGGGCCCTACACGACAGCCTTTGTCACCCGGGGGTCACTCGATTGTACCATCTGGTCAAAGCTCGCATTCTGCCCTACTCCGTGGAGGAAGTAAGGACTGTCACCAGGGACTGCCAGGTCTGTGCGGAGTGCATGCCGCACTTCTACCGGCCAGACCGTGCGTGCCTGGTGAAGGCTTCCCGCCCCTTTGTTTGCCTCAGCGTGGATTTCAAAGGGGCCCTCCCCTCCACCGACCGCAACACGTACATTCTCAGTGTGGTCGATGAGTACTCCAGATTCCCCTTCGCCATCCCATGCCCCGATATGACATCTGCCACCGTCATCAAGGCCCTCAGCACCATCTTCGCTCTGTTCGGTTTCCCCGCCTACATCCACAGTGACAGGGGATCCTCATTCATGAGCGATGAGCTGCGTCAGTTCCTGCTCAGCAAGGGTATAGTCTCCAGCAGGATGACCAGCTACAACCCCCGGGAAAACGGGCAAGTAGAACGGGAGAATGGGACGGTTTGGAGGGCTGTCCAGTTGGCCCTACGATCCAGGAACCGCCCAACCTCTCGCTGGCAGGATGTCCTCCCTGACGCTCTACACTCCATCTGGTCACTATTGTGCACCGCCACTAATAACACACCCCATGAACGTGTTTTTACCTTCCCCAGAGCCCACATCCAGGGTGTCGCTCCCGACTTGGCTCGCAGCTCCAGGACCGGTCCTTCTCCGTAGGCACATCCGACTCCACAAGGCGGACCCCTTGGTTGACAGGGTTCACCTGCTCCACGCCAACCCTCAATATGCCTACGTTGAGTACCCCGACGGCCGCCAAGATACTGTCTCACTCAGGGACCTGGCACCGTCAGGTTCCACCCCAACACCCCCCCACCAATGCGCCCCCCCCCCTACCTCCCACCTCACCGCCAACATTGACCCCACCAGACCACCCCCCTCCCCTTTTCCGCACAAGAGGACGAAGAGAACTTCGGCACGCTCCCAGAGTTCCCCAATGACTGGCCAGCATCAGCACCGCCACCACCGCCATTGATGCCACCTCCACCACCGCCAGCACCATCTTCGCCGCCACCGTTACACCGCTCCCAACGAAGCACCAAAGCACCGGACCGGCTGAACCGTTGACAGACTCCGGACCGTCAACTTGGACTTTTCTTTCCCTACCACTGTACATAATCGCACTAATTGTATATAGTTTCACGTCATCCCCGCCGGACTCATTTTTAACAGGGGTGAATGTGGTGAACCACTGTAATAGGAGATGTAAGGTAGGACCTGCACTACACGTTCGCCGGTAGCTCCTGCCGGCTGGCTCCGCGGAGAACTGTATAATTATGCATGACCTCCAGTGCCCTGCCATTTTGCCAGCTGCAGCAGGAGGCTACGCATCTGACTGTAATAAAGCCACAGTTGTACCCAACTTTAGTCTTTGTGCAATTGATTGTGCATCAGGGCTGTTCACCAGAGGCCCTGGAGCTCACACCAGCACTGCTTTGTCCTGGTGTAGACCCCCCTGAACAGCTCACACCAACACTGCTTTGTCCTGGCGTGGATCCTCCTGAACAGTTCACACCAACACTGCTTTGTCCTGGTGTGGACCCCCCTGAACAGCTCACACCAACACTGCTTTGTCCTGGTGTGGACCCCCCTGAACAGCTCACACCAACACTGCTTTGTCCTGGTGTGGACCCTCCTGAACAGCTCACACCAGCACTGCTTTGTCCTGGCGTGGACCCTCCTGAACAGCTCACACCAACACTGCTTTGTCCTGGCGTGGATCCTCCTGAACAGCTCACACCAACACTGCTTTGTCCTGGTGTGGACCCTCCTGAACAGCTCACACCAACACTGCTTTGTCCTGGTGTGGACCCCCCTGAACAGCTCACACCAACACTGCTTTGTCCTGGTGTGGACCCTCCTGAACAGCTCACACCAACACTGCTTTGTCCTGGCGTGGACCCTCCTGAACAGCTCACACCAACACTGCTTTGTCCTGGCGTGGATCCTCCTGAACAGCTCACACCAACACTGCTTTGTCCTGGTGTGGACCCTCCTGAACAGCTCACACCAACACTGCTTTGTCCTGGCGTGGATCCTCCTGAACAGCTCACACCAACACTGCTTTGTCCTGGTGTGGACCCCCCTGAACAGCTCACACCAACACTGCTTTGTCCTGGCGTGGACCCCGCTGAACAGCTCACACCAACACTGCTTTGTCCTGGTGTGGACCCTCCTGAGCCACTCTCTTCAGCAGGTTTAGTTGTGAGATCCTGGCCTGTTTGTGTCTCTGGTCCTCTCTTCCTTATAACAAAATGATCCATTTTAAATGTTTCTGTCCTGTTGCCTGTTTGCTGCTAACACAATGGAGGAACCGCAATCGCGCCCAAAGCACGTGACGCCGACATTCAGGGGGCACGACCTGCCCTCTGCCTCCCTTTAGGCAGGAAGATTAGATTTTAAAAATCTTCTGGGTCTCTGCAGCAGCCGGCTTTTAATAACGCCGGCTGCAAGCGGCCTTCAAAATGGCCGCGAACATATTTTTAAAAATCGTCCGCATTGCGCATGCGCGCCCGATCATTACTCACAGACACACCCAAGCTTTTCTCAAACTGAAACTCAAAAAGCAGAAGTGGAGCTCAGCTCCACCCACACTCTGACATCACTCCAGTAACATGAGCAGCTCCATTTCTTAAAGGTACATTTCCTAAACACCCATTTCTTAAAGGGTTCGGGAGGCTAAATTGCCTACTCCCTCTCCTAGGTCATGTATTCTAAGGAGAAGATGCTCTAGGTAATTTCGCAATCCATCTCTTGGCCTGTAACATTGTAGGTAGCAGATGAGGAAGATGTCAGCTATGATAGAATGGCGGAGCAGGCTCAATGGGCCGAATGGCCTAATTCTGCTCCTATATCTTAGAATAGGTGTGGTAGTCGGTATTAGAGGTATTACGGCACCCTGTAATGCTGTAAGACCATTGGTGTCGGAGGTACTGTTTTCATTGGTTAAGCCTGCCTGCTGGTTCCGCCCAGTAAGGCGGAGTATAAGAGCCCGTGTCGCCCCAGCAGCTGCCTTCTGTACCTGCGCTGCTGGGGGAAACATCTAGTGTAATAAAGCCTTCAATTGTCTCCAATCTCGCTTCTGGAGTTATTGATCGAGCATCAATTTTGACACTAGATTTTAAAGAATGAATCAAGCCGGAGTGTCTGCAACTCAGCCCCCACGCGGCAAACTCAGCGGCAACCTTCAAGCACTGGCTGGCGTGTTTCAATGGATATCTCAGGACAGCCACAATTACACCCACGGAGGACCAGAAAATGCAAATTCTGAACTCGAGGGTGAGCCCAGAGATCGACACTCTCATCGAGGACGCGGATGATTTTGAGGCCTCAATGAATCTGCTGAAAGGACACGATATTCGCCCTGTAAACAAGGTCTATGCCCGACATCTACTAGCAACGAGGCGACAAATCCCTGGGGAATCGCTGGAGGAGTTCTACCATGCGCTCCTGGTGTTGGGGAGGAACTGTAACTGCCCGCAAGTTTCGGCCAGCGACCACACAGAACTTTTGATCCAGGACGCATTTGTTGCAGGTATGCTGTCCTCCCAAATCCGCCAGCGATTGCTGGAGAAAGAGACACTAGGCCTCAAGGAGGCACGGGGCCTTGCTAGCTCCCTGGATGTGGCCTCCCGAAACGCTCCCGCGCTTACGTCCCGGACCGCGCGGCAGCCCCTTGGGCAGCGTGGAACCCCCCCACGTGACTGACTCCGATGCATCCCCCAACCCCCACAAGCTTGTGCTGCGAGACTGCCAGGCAACCCCGGGGGGCCCCGCTGCTATTTTTGCGGGCAAGCCAAGCACCCCCGACAGCGCTGTCCGGTCCGCTCATCCCTCTACAAAGGATGCGGCAAAAAGGGCCACTTTGTGGCGGTATGCCAGGCCCGGGCAGTCGCTGCGGTCTCCGGAGGCAAATCGGGACCGCCACCACAACACTCTCCACGGGCCACGTGCGGCCAGCGGGCGCCGCCATCTTCCTCCTTCAGAGCCACGTGTGGCCTCCGGGCGCCGCTATCTTGTCTCTCGGACACCACGTGCGATGGATGGGCGCCGTCATCTTGTGCACCCCCAGCCATGTGCGACCAATAGGTGCGACTCTCAGGACCCCGACTCGGATGACCACACACCGCCCGAGGAGAACATCCAACTTCTGCCACGACTAGCCTCGGTGACCCTGGACCAGTCTCGGCCCCGAACACTCTCGACTGCAACGACGACCGTGCTCATCAATGGGCTTGAAACATCCTGTCTGATCGACTCTGGGAATACGGAGAGCTTCATACACCCCAACACGGTATGGCGCTGTTCTCTCCCTGTTCACCCAGTTAACAAAAAAATCTCCCTGGCCTCCGGGTCTCATTCAGTGGAGATCAAGTGGTTCTGCATAGCGAACTTCACGGTCCAGGCAAGGGACCGGCTCTACGTCCTTCCGCACCTCTGCACTGCCAGAATCCTAGGGTTAGATTTTCAATGCAACCTCCAAAGCTTAACCTTTAAATTCGGCGGCCCTATACCCCCCTCACTGTCTGCAGCCTCGCAACCCTCAAGGTCGATCCGCCTTCCCTGTTTGCAAACCTCACCCCGGATTGCAAACCCGTCGCCACCAGGAGCTGACAGTACAGTGCCCAGGACCGGACCTTTATTAGGTCGGAGGTCCAACAATTACTGAGGGAAGGTATCATTGAGGCTAGCAACAGTCCCTGGAGAGCTCAAGTAGTGGTTGTAAAGACCGGGGAGAAGCATAGTGTTATGGGCGAGGCGTTTTCAGAACCCCAAAATGTATCATGGAGTTCAACCAACCTCCTCCCCCTTTAATGTATTTGTTGCTTTTCCGAGCACATGGCTTGTTCCCTAGGTGTGGGATTACAATTATGGACACGTGGGTTTTTAAACACAAAACACTGTTTATTCCATGAACTCAACTTAAATAAACATTGGATCTCTTAACACCCCTTACTTCAAAGATAACTACGAAAATATTACAACAGTAAATAATTCCTCAAAATGTTCATTCAAACTTCTACAAGACTTAACACCTTTAAACAGAATCACATCAGGTTAAAGGTTTTACTATTATGAGTTTAAATCACCCAAATGATCCAGAGATATTCTTTCATGGCAGAGATCCAGCTCACTGCAAAACACAGATACTCCCCAAGCTCTTTTCCTCCAAACTGCAGCTCTCTGGAAACACACAGACGCACACAAGCTGCTTTTACAAACTGCAGCTCTCTGGAAACACACAGACACACACAGGCACTTTTTCAAACTCAAACTTCAAAATGGCCGACCTGAACTCAGCTCCACCCACTCTCTGACATCACTGTTTTCTTAAAGGTACATTGCTTAAACATCCATGTCTTAAAGGTACTCTCACATGACAATAGGATGGTCATTGATTATAGCCAGACCATCAACAGGTATACGCAGCTTGACGCATACCCTCTCCCCCGTATATCCGATCTGGTCAATAGGATCGCACATTACAAGGTCTTTTCAACGGTGGATCTAAAGTCCGCCTACCACCAGCACCCCATCCGCCCGAGCGACCGTAAATACAGTGCTTTTGAAGCAGATGGGCGGCTCTACCACTTTTTAAGGATTCCATTCGGCGTCACTAATGGAGTCTCGGTCTTCCAACGAGAGATGGACCGAATGGTTGACCGGTACGGTTTGCGGGCCACGTTTCCGTACCTCGATACCATCACCATCTGCAACCACGACCAGCAGGACCACGAAACCAACCTCTGAAAATTCCTCCATACCAAAAAATCCTGAATCTCACATATAACAAGGATAAATGCGTATTCAGCACCGACCGTCTAGCCATCCTCGGCTACGTAGTGCATGATGGAGTTATAGACCCAGACCCTGAACGCATGCGCCCCCTCATGGAGTTCCCCCTCCCTCACTGCTCCAAGGCCCTGAAACGCTGCCTGGAATTTTTCTCTTATTATGCTCAGTGGGTCCCCAACTATGCGGACAAGGCCCGTCCGCTAATCCAATTCACGGTTTTTCCCCTGTCGACAGAGGCCCGCCAGGCTTTCAGCCGCATCAAAGCGGACATCGCAAAGGACACAATGCACGCCATCACCAAATCGAGAGCGACGCATCCGACGTAGCTCTGGCGGCCACCCTCAACCAAGCGGGCAGACCCGTGGCCTTCTTCTCACGCACCCTCCATGCTTCCGAAATCCGCCATTCCTCAGTTGAAAAGGAGGCCCAGGCCATAGTAGAATCTGTGCGGCATTGGAGGCATTACCTGGTCGGCAGGAAATTCATTCTCCTCACGGGCCAACGGTCGGTTGCTTTCATGTTCGATAATGCACAGCGGGGCAAGATAAAGAACGACAAGATCTTACGGTGGAGGATCAAACTCTCCACCTACAACTTTGAGATCTTATATCGTCCTGGGAAGCTAAACGAGCCTCCTGATGCCCTGTCCCACAGCACATGTGCCAACGCACAAGTGGACCGCCTCCCGGCCCTCCATGAGGACCTCTGCCACCCGGGGGTCACTCGATTCTTCCATTTCATTAAAACCCGCAACCTGCCCTACTCCATCGAGGAGGTCAGGACAGATAACCAGGAACTGCCAAATCTGCACGGAGTGCAAGCCGCACTTCTACAGGCCAGAGAAAGCACACCTGATAAAGGCTTCCCGTCCCTTTGAACGCCTCAGTACGGACTTCAAAGGGCCCCTCCCCTCCACCGAACGCAACACGTACTTCCTGAACATGATTGACGAGTACTCCCGGTTCCCATTCGCCGTCCCCTGCCCTGACATGACCACAGCCACCGTCATAAAAGCCCTCCACAGTATCTTTACGCTGTTTGGTTTCCCCGCCTACATACACAGCGATAGGGGGGTCCTCCTTTATGAGCGATGAACTGCGTCAATTCCTGCTCAGCAAGGGCATTGCCTCGAGTAGGACGACCAGTTACAACCCCCAGGGAAACGGACAGGTAGAGAGGGAGAACGGAACAGTCTGGAAGACCGTTCTACTGGCCCTACTGCCAGGAATCTCCCAGTCTCCCACTGGCAGGAAGTCCTCCCGGATGCCCTCCACTCCAACCGGTCACTGCTGTGTACCACGACCAACCAAACACCTCACGAACGTCTCCTTGTCTTCCCCAGGAAGTCCTCCTCCAGGACCTCGCTCCCGACCTGGCTGGCAGCTCCCAGACCCATCCTGCTCCGAAAACACGTGCGGGCGCACAAGTCGGACCCCTTGGTCGAGAGAGTCCATCTCCTCCACGCTAACCCTCAGTACGCCTATGTGGCATACCCCAACGGCCGACAGGATACGGTCTCCCTACGGGACCTGGCGCCCGCTGGATCCCCACATATACCCCCAACACCAATCCCACCCTCCCTCCCACCGGCGCAACCCACAGCTGCCCCCTTCCCAGGTGTATCGGTCCTCCCACCGGTCCCGTCTAGGGGTGATGAAGCTGCCAAAGAAGCCAAAGCCACGCTCCCGGAGCCACAGATGCCCGAGCCGGCGCCTGCATCACCACCAAAGCTACGACGATCGCAGAGGACGACCAGGGCCCCCGATCGACTAATTGCTTCATTCTGAACTGTAAATAAATTTTGTAAATAGTTGCGATGTAACGAGGCAAAACCACTGATGTATACCGGGTACCTCCATAACCTTAACCTCTACCACTGTGTAATGCGAGGCCACCACCCCCGCCGGACTCTTTTTTTAACAGGGGGTGAATGTGGTAGTTGGTATTAGAGGTATTACGGTACCCTGTAATGCTGTAAGACCATTGGTGTAGGAGGTACTGTTTTCATTGGTTAAGCCTGCCTGCTGGTTCCGCCCAGAAAGGCGGAGTATAAGAGCCCGTGTCGCCCCAGCAGCTGCCTTCTGTACCTGCGCTGCTGGGGGGAACATCTAGTGTAATAACTGTCTCCAATCTCGCTTCTGGAGTTATTGATCGAGCATCAATAGGGAAAAAGTACTGAACAAAGTATTGAGATTGAGGGCAGACAAGTCCACAGGGCCTGATGGCCCATATCCTAGGTTCTTAAAGGAATTGGCAGCGGTAATAGTGGATCCATTGGTTATAGCATTCCAAAATTCCCTGGATGGGGGAAAGGTTCCAGTGGATTGGAAAAATGCTAATTCAAAAAGGGTGGGGGCCAGGAAGTGGGAAACTATAACCTCACATTTGCCCACATTATATTGCATTTGCCAAATATTTGACCACTCAGCCAGCCTGTCCAAATTGGGCCCCAAGATTATCGTGGCAGATTCCTAACTCGGTCACTCAGGGTCAAGCACCATCCACTTCATTGGCAGCTGGTGACCTGCCACTATGTTAAAACCTCCATAAAACATACTCTGAAGATCAGGGGCTGGATTCTTCGATTTTGCGGCTATGACCGGAGGAAGCGTCTGCTCTTATGTCCAAAAGGTTAGCGCCGCCCCCGCACTCTTGCCGGTGGGGGCCTAGCAGCTACGCCACGTAAAGACTTCACCTGCAGATACAGGGGCAGAATGGCCGGTTCCGTGGCCACGCATGCGCACGGAGGCGGCTGACAGCTGCTGCACCGTACAACAAGGTGCCGGCCACGCGTGGACCCGGCCTGCCAGCTAGTGCTCCCCGTAACCCTCTCACCACCCCCGGACCATCCCCCCCCAATCCCCCCCAGTCCCACCGAAGCCCCCCCCTCCCCCCGCCAGCGGAACGGCTCCCTCCCCCCCCCCCCCCCCCGATTCTGGCAGCATTGACACAGTCCACAGCCGCCGCGCGAGGTCCCCGTAAACTGAGAGGACACGCGACCGATGCCGTCGGGAATTCGCCCCATCGGGGGCAGAGCATCGGGGGAGGGCCTCAAGTGACGTCCTGAGGCCGTCCCAACTGCGTGCGGCGTACTCCTCGAGTGCGCTGATTTTGAAGGGGCTGAGCATCTGAGAAACGGCGCCGGCCCCGGTTTCGGCGTAAAAGCGGATTCTCCGGCCAATCGCCCAACCCGATTTCGGCGTTGGCAATCGGAGAATCCCGCCCACAGTATGTGGGTGAATGCTCATTCTCTGCCCACAGGGGCACGTCCTAATGATCTAAAGTCGAGAGAGGCTAGAGCACAAAAGGGCAAAGTCAAGATTCAGTGACTACCCTGAGTGTGCACTGGGATTTGAGGGAGTGAATCCATGCAGCCTGCCAGCTGGCAAGATTCCAGTCAGATAACCATTGCAATGAACATGAAGTCAAGCATGAACACTCCCTGCTCCCAATAACAGGTTAACTCCTTCAGATGTCATTAGTAAGCCAGGCTACCTGGATGATTATCAGCAGTGCTCCAGGGAGAGGATTGTTGAGGTGGCTTGATCAAATTCCAAATTACCGACTCTGCCCATTGGAGGATTTATTTGGTTGCGAACATTCATCAGTCGGCACGGACCCGGGTCTGACTCAAAAGCGATCGTCATCATTTAGTTGACCACAGCAAGGCTCCGGAAGAACCTCCATGACTTTAGAAAGAGCAACGAGGTAAAGGGAAAATGTCAATCGATTTGAATGTGGAGTTGAATGTGCTTTCAACACTGGAGTGTCAACAATAGAAATGAAACAAGTTACTCACAAAATCATCTCAATGTATTTGAAGCAAGGTGGCACTTTAATCTTATTAAAATATGAACAGTGCTGAGCAACTGGGCAGAAAGGGAAAGATCTAATGACTATCTCAGGGGACGCCATCAACTCACTGAACACGGAAGGCAATTAATAGTAAGGGGATTTGTGGAAAGCACCAATTTGTAAAATGTTAAGGGATTACCAAGTGTGTACAATCAATTCTATTATTTGCATCATATGACAAATCAGTGTCTCCAGTTACAGTGATTGGGGTCAAGTGCATAGGCCATGGAAATACAATTCCCAAGGGGATAAGTTTGCTTCATGGTCCCATCTGCTCCATTTCCAGTGCGTTGTGAAGACGTCAATGGTTTTCAGTCATCGCTGCAACAATGCATTCACCACAGCACTAAACACATTTGAATGGGTCAGCAGCCTGGAGACAAACACATCTTTTATGCACTAACGAGGACTTTTAAAAAAGGCTTCACTCAGACCCCCGTCTGCTCAAAGGCCAAGAGGTACAGGGCCGAGGCCCATCTCAAGGGTAACATCAGCAATCACACACGGCACCATGTTGAGAGGGAACACGAGGTCAGACAGGGTTATAACACTGCGTTGCCAGCTCATCATTCTCTCCAACAGCATGGGATTTAAGAAGAGTGAGTTAACCTGTGAGTGCTTTGATGCACGATCAATTGCACAGAGACGAGAGTTGAATACAACTGAGGCTGTATTACTCTAAGATGCGTGGCCTCCTACAGCAGCTGGCGAAATGGCTGCTGTATAGGGAGCACACATATTTATACTCCGCCTACTGGGCGGAGCCAGCAGGCAGGGACGACCCCCGTACCTGTAGTACAGGGTCTTACCACACATCTCCTAATATATACAACAGTGGTGATTACCACATGCTTCAAAGAAGAAAAGGTTAACTGCTGTTTCAGAGCACCAGAAATAAATTAAACTACGTGGTCCCATCTAAGGGATAAAAACTCGCACATCCACCCAGGATTGCGGACGAGGCCACCAGTCGCTTCCACAAAGACACTCGCATGGTTTAGAAGTGTCTATTTGTGTATATTTTCATTTTCTTTTGACAAACTGAAGCAGGAACACGTGGGCACGGGCGACGGGCATTCAACCTCCGGAGCCTGTTCTTCCATTGAATGTGAGCATGGCTGCCCTGCGGCCTAACTCCAGCTGACTTTGTGCCACATTCCTTACTGAACCTTGGCTCACAAAGACCTATCGATTTCAGATTTAAAAATTAACATTTGATGCGCTGACGATTCTCAGAGGGAAGAGCACTTCAGCCAGAATATTTGAAATGGTTGTGAGGAATTGAACAAACAAATGTGATATAAAATAGTTAGTTCAAATATTAGTTACAGTAATGTAGATGTGGGCCAGTCTAATAGTCGTGAGTTCACAAAGGACAAAGGAATTCAGAAAGCATGGCAAGGAGGATGGGGAAAAAGATGCTGGGTAACAAGAGGCCCAGGGTTAAGGAATGCAAAGAGAGCCAATCAGGGTGTATGGCCAGGTCAGGAGGGGTATAGGATGACCTATGGGAATCTTGTATGTGAAACTTGATGCCATTTGAATGTATTTGCAGAGATCTCTTTGTCTACGACCTCACTTGATTCTAGGGTTCCAGGAGACAGCTTCTGTGTTCTGAATCTCTGTGGAGCGAGTCAGCCTTGCAAGTTGGTTAAAATAAATAATACTGTACCTACAAATCCATCTCGAGTTTTATTGAGGCCAGACTGACGGGTAAAGAATTCAATATTGTCAGTTGCAGGCCACATGTGTGAGAACACCTGGAGACGGTTGATGCTGGTTCGTGGGCAGCTAGCCTCTCCACAGCCGGTGGCTGGCCGCTGTCAACTGGAAACAGTCATCACCATTCGTTTTTTCTCCCGGCTGAACGAGCAGCCACCTCCGGCGGTTGTCTTTTCCTTTTTGCTTTTTGGAAGTGGTGGATGAAGAATGCTGGTGAGTAGAGAGGGGAAGGTGATGAAGCAGGGATTTATTTAAGCCCTTTAATCACAGCGCAAAATGGGAATGACATGAAAGGGAGCTGGTGAACCTGCACCCGAGCATCAGCGTGGGGTAACTTTCCGTTTCAGGAATACTGAGGTGGGGGCGGGGAGGGGGGGGCTTTCCCGCCCTGGAGGACGGTGGGAATTTGCACAATGTCGTGCGGCCTCATGAAACATGTGTCGGGGAGGGTTTCATGACGATCCGAGCAGCGGAGTCGCCTCGCCATCACACCTGGGCACCTTTTTTAAAAGGTCTCCGGACGCACCTGACCCGCCATTGAAGATAGCGGATGGGCCTCCTCGAAGACATTGAAGCTGGAAGATCCACCTGTAATGACATGTATAATCTAAGGAGAGTAAAGGGTTGACAAGAAGATGTTCATGTATATCAACACTAGATGGCATCCCTGAGTAGTCTTATAAAAGGCTGCATCTCTAAGCATTCTGGGAGAAGTTTATGGAGAAGGATAGTGCGAGGTTGAGTTAGAGTCTTGGTTGTATTAGAGAGACATAATAGATTACTGTAACATACATTCAATACTGTAATTTTGTTAGCTATTACTTAGTAGAGTGTGCGAACCATTTAAAGTAGTGTAACATAAACTAGCTGTGGTGAATGTATTCACCTAATGCATGAGCTGCCTGTATAATGATGTGACCTATTGTGACCTATGACCTGGAAGTGGTGATACGAGCTACTTCCAGGTACTGTACTGGAACCCCGGTGGCTCCGCCTCTGGCTCCGCCCTCACCGGGGCCATATATAGGTCGGCCACCTGTGGGTGGCACTCATTTGTACAGCCGACTCTGGCAGGCGAGTTCATGGTTAATAAAGCCTAATGTTCACTCACTCTCACGGTCTCACAGTGAATTGACGGTATAACACTAGCTTTGCTTTAAATACATAGCTTGATGTTCTTTGTAAACACGACTTTTAGCTATCTTGGAGAACTATACAAGGAACATCACACCACCTGGGTAGATGCCCTCCTCACCCAATGCTGTGTGTGGCAAGGTTGGAGGCCTCCATCCTGAACTCTGGAGACAGCCGCTGGGCCTTCTTCGGGTAAGTGCCAATGTGTACACGCCATGTTGGCCCAGACGTGTTCTGGACCAGTGTGATTTCCTACTGGTGTCACGGATGATTGGGCGTGGGGGAGGGGGGGGGGGCTTCCGGCCGGGAGTACATCTGAATCACATTAGCGGGATGCAAATGGGGTTTCACGTCAGCCTCTGGTGGGAATTGTGACCCGTCATGGTGAGAGGGAGAGGGAGATCCCACCACCAACTTTACATTGGTGTGGGACAGATTTTTTGAGCTCCCTCTGTCTTGTCCCCCACCCACCCACCATCAAACCCGCTAGGCCGGAACTTGGGAAAGTTGCACCCGATATTTGTAATCGGGAAAAGCCAAAGAGAAACTGAGTATTTCTGTAGGTTTCAAACTTTTATTGGGAAAACAGAATTAAATTAGATGTTACATTAAACGTATGTGCAAACACTTTCTTTACAAAATTTATATGCACCTAAATCATCTCTGGGAAAGGTTTCTTATTAAGGTCTTGTATTTTATCAGAGAAGCTGTTCACCTTCTTGACTTCTTTTGTCATATCCTCCGCACTTAGCCCCTGGGCGTGGAAGTGGTGGGTGAAGAATGCTGGTGGGTAGAGAGGAGAAAGGGATTAAGCAGGAATTTATTGAAGCCTTTAATCACAGCACACAATGCACATCTAATTGCAAGCAAGCAAGAGAGATAAAAAAAAGTGCATCAGACACGGAACATTGCCCAGGTGCTGGCTGACGTGGCGCAGACACAGAGGGAGGTGGTCCAGTCCCAGAGGGAGATGGCGCATGTCGCTGGCTGATGTGGGACAGTTGCAGCATGATGTGGCGCAGTCCGAGATGGAGGTGGTCCACTCCCAGTGCTCCATGGCCGCGAACATGCAGACCCTGGTCGAGATGGCAGCGGGACTCCAGGACTGGCAGTGTGAAGTGCCGGGGGAGCCTCAGGGGTTAGCTCCACCTCAGAGTATCCCGGGGCCCACTAGGCACCCCGAAGGAGGAGGAGGCGATGGGAGCAGGCTGGTGACTCCTGCAGGGGAGGTGCCGAAACACCACAGCCCCTCAGACCCCCCCCCACACCCCCCCCCCCCCACACACCCCCCTCCCCCCATCCTTGGCGCATCACATGGGCAGCGGGCAGAACAGGGTGGCACCACACCACCTGGGACACCCGAGCAGCAGCCGGGCCCATCCATACCCAATCACCCCAGAAAAATGCCCTCCAAAGGGGACCCAGGTCGCAGGGCGGAAAAGGCGGCAGGCCGCCCCCACTCCTGATGTACCGTCGGTGGATCTACCTAGACGTAGCCTTAGGGCCTGTAAGGCCACAAAAGTAGACACCAGCTAAGTTGGCACGGGTGCAGGGCACAGTATGGAGATAGAGGCTAGGGCACAAAACGGTACATTTGTTCACATTAAACACCTATGTACAATGTTACACCTGCCTTGGTGCTCTGTCAGAAGGGTGTGAGAGGTGGGCAGGTCTGAGCTGCCCGCGGAGGTGAGGGTGTCGGGGGTGAGGGTTGGGGGGGGAAATGGGCGTACATTGAGAGTGGGTTTGGCCCAGGGACTGTACTTCAGCCGGTGTCCTTCGAAGTGTGGAACCGTCGAGTGTGCCAGGAAGAAGGTATCATGCATATCGCCTGGGTATTGTGTGCAGACGTGCATGATGCGTATCTCATGGTCACACACCAGCTACACGTTCATCGAATGGAACCCCTTTCGGTTTGTGAAGATCGGCCTGTCATCTGCAGGTGCTCCTAGGGCGACATGCATCCCGTCAATCACCCCCTGGACCCGGGGTATCACGGCGATAGCAGCGAACCCCACTTCCCGGGCATCCTGGTGTACTCGGTCCACATTGAATTTGATATATTGCGCCGACAGGGCACACAGAGCCTCAGTGATGGCACGGATGCACCTGTGCACCGAGCTCTGTGAGATCCCAGACAGGTTCCCACTTGGTACCTGGAAGGAGCCCGTGGTGTAAAAGTGCAGGGCGACCGTCACCTGTAGGCGGCCGGGAATGGTGTCCTCCCCCATTCCCCCGCGGTTCCAGGAGAGCCATAATCCGGCAGATATGCCGTATGGTCCCCCTGTTCAGCCGGAGTTTTCGACGGCATGCCCAGCCCATGACAGGCACTGCCGGTACACACAAGGCCTCATGTGGCGCCTCTTTCCCACCTCCTGTTGGGCGGGCGGCTCTCCATCCTCACCGCTGGCTCCTGTTCCTCTGCGGCAGGCTCCACCGTTGCAGGATCCTTCCTGCCCAGCTCCAGCTCGTACAGCCTCAGTGCATCCCCCGGGGCTATGGCGGCCAGCATGAAGGCCACCATTCCTGGTTGGATTCTGATGGCCAGTGGCTGCAAGGGGTGAAAGGCAGACATGTTGGCATGCTGCATCAATCCCGTGCCCAACCAGATCCAATGGGCTACACAGTGGCCCCAGCCTGCACTGCAGCCCCTGCCCCTGCATGTCACCCACCTCCCCCATTGCCACGCCCACCCCGGCCATTCCCCTGGCACTCTGCCCTCCCAATCCTGGCCGTGTCGGAGCTTGGCACTGTGGGGGTCTCTGGCCCTGGCATGCGTCCCTGCTGACAGACACCCATCCCTGCCGGCAGGTGTACTGGTGGCTGGCCCTACCTATGTCAGTGGTATGCTCCGTGACCCCCATCAGACACCCTCCTGTCGGGGCTACTGTGGCCGTTGTCTTTGTGTGGGCCATGCAATGCCCCATCAGCGGGTTGCGCCCGGTTGGGGAGTGGGTTGATGGGGCAGAGGAAGGGGTGGAGTGTGGGGGTGGTGGGGCAGGGGGACCCATACGGCTAATGTCACTCTGCGCAACCATGGGCCACGGTGGGCGGTCACCAGGATGCGCAACAAGATGGCTACCTTGCAGGCCGTGGCAATGGCGGTCCTTGCCTGGATTCCCCGGTCTCAGGCATGTCACCTCGTGGCCCATCGCCAGGTCACCCCCCGTTAGCCCCCGCAGCTTTCCCCTGGCCCTGGCAGATGCCCCCCCCCCCCCACCCTCAGCCAGCCCTGCCAGCAGCAGACCCGCCAGCCCATGGTCGCGCCTCTGGGAACGTGTCCCACCTCCTCACCCTCCCTCAGCAGCCACCGTGCCCGTTTCCCCAATTTTTTAAATGGCAAGTGAAACTTGCCGTGGGCAATTCCTCCTGGCGGAGGCGGAGCATCGCGGAGACCCCGGGGGAAACCGGACAGGGCCTGCCAATAGCGTTTACTGTACGCGCGGAGTAGAATGCATTGACGCCGCTGTCGAGGCGCCGGGGCATGGCGTTCCGTCGGGCGCCTGGCGCAGGCCACGGTTTTCGCCTCACGCGCGATTCTCCGCCCAATCCCCTTTTGCGATTCCGCCGTGGCTCGACGAAGAATCCCGCCCCCTCGTTTCTCGACATTGAAGAAGCTGGATAAATGTAAGCTGCTGACAACAAGAGATGTAAAATTTCAGGTTTAAACATGGACTGAGGCCACTGGCCCCGCTAAAAATATTCCTTTCACCGACTCTGTCCAAGATGCTGTGCAATGACCCGACACAATCGGCAAACAAGGCTCGACAAAGTTTAACCCCGACTGACACTTTCAAAGCCCCACCCCAAACATTGCACCCTCCGCCTCACATGACAAGACGCCTCCAAATGCACAGCCATAAACTGACATGAGATGAGGATGTGTTTGTCCGTGATAGAGGGCAGCATGGCGAATTGAGCGCTGAGAACTGCCTGGCAACACTCGCTGAACGTGTTGACATGTTTAAATTGCAAATGCATTTTGTCCTTTTACACCAATAATCTCCAAACACATCAATCGACGCTTCCAGATGGTAAAACTATCTACACTACCCACACCATTCAGAGAGACAAGGTTATTGGATTCAGCATCGTTTTGATAAGAGCTTTAAATGGATTATATATGATGGCTAAATTGCGTTGTTTATTGCATTTTGTTAAATTTATGAATGTGCTGATTTATGGAAAAGAATAAACATTCAAATGACGGCAGAATCAATAACTCTCGAGCAGCAAAAAGCTGGCCATGTGTTATTCGTTGCACATGATATAAGCAGTATTAAATTATTCAGTTTACTTGTTCAGTTTTGGTTGTAAATACTAATATATATTTATAGGCTGCTCGCTCTCAGGTTCTTCATTTAACATTACTGAGGAAAGAGAGTTAAAAGGTGCCCATTTTAATTCGACCTGCCGAGCAAATAGGAAGTCGGCGGCAAAGCTAAAATAACTGCTGCCGCTCCACCGCAGTATTTTCCGGAAGCTTCCGCACGCCTGAATCAGGTGGGTGCAAATCAGGGTGCTCCGTGACAACTGGATGGCAAAGAGAAAAAGGGGCCTGAGGTTGTGGTCAGAAGATTATTTTCACAGGGCCAGGAGCAGCAGGGGTACTTCGTGCTCTGCGAGAATTACGGGGGCTGCTCTTGGCATGGACCTCCCCACACATCCTCACCACAGGTTCGTCCAGGCTGCCCAACACTGTGCCAGCCCAGAGTTAGCAAGCTGAAATGAATGCCCGCTGTGCGAATGAAGCTCACCCATGTCAAGGCAATGAACACCCACACTAAAAATGGATTGGTCCGCCTTCCGGTTCTGCCAGCCAGGCCTCCAAGTGTTCAAATCTATCCAAATGTTTTTTTCCCCATTCTGATTACCTCTGGAGCCAAGTAGACGAAAGAGCTGCTCAGTACCTCTGAGTAACTGTTACCAGGGTAACGCTTTTTATTTAACTACAAATTCAAAATGGCTGCTCCTGGGGGGGGGGGGGGGGGCGGTCCAAAGGTGACGAGGGGGGTTTTTAGGGCGGCACTATCTTGCGGCCGGCGCCATGTTGTACGGCTGCAGGTCGTCGCCGTGCGCATGCGCGGCCATGGACCCAGCAATTCTCCGGCCATTTCTGTCGGGAATGCCGTGGGTTTTACGTGGCGGGGCTGCTAGCCACCCACCGAGTGAAGTATCGGTGCGGGGGCGGCGCCGACCTTTTCATCGTAGAACTAGACACTTCCTCCGGACAAAGCCTCAGAATCGGCAGGGGGTGTCCCACATTATTGAGGTCGACTGCACTCGCCACAGTTTGGCGCAACAGAAGGGAGCCCACCTGGACTCGGAGGAGATGGAGGAGCGCCACATCTCCTCAGATGAGGAGGAAGCCAAGGAGGGACAACGCGTAGAGGCGGAGAAAGGACCTCGGACCATGGCCAGGACTCGCCTGGACCATCAACCATTGGACACTGTCATCGCCTTGGGACAAGCAGGACTAGGGATGAGGATAACTCTAACCGTGGTGCCTGCCGTGGGTTTACCATAGAATACCATACAAACCCTACAGCGCAGGAGGAGTCCATTCGGCCCATTGAGTCTACACCAACCCTCTGAAGGAGTCCCCTACCTATGCCCACTCCACCGCCCTATTCCCGCAACCCCACCGAATCTGCACATCTTTGGACTGTGGGGGTTACCGGAGCACCCGGAGGAAATCCACGCAGACATGGGGAGAACGTGCAGACTCTGCACAGTCAGTCATGCCCCGGAATTGAATCCGGGTCCCTGGCGCTTTGAGGCAGCAGTGCTAACCGAACCGCTGTGCTACCGTGCTGCCCAATACTATGGGCACAGCTCTAAAGTCATTGGCCGGATTCTGCAGGGGAATGCTGATGACCTGCCTTGAGGACAGAGCGATGCTCCTCATCCTCACCTGACAGAGAGCTCAACCTGTCCTGCTAACGAACCCGCTTATCGTGGAGTTTAGAGAGGCAGGATGAGCTGTCATCTGCAACAGCCCCCCTCCAGGTGAAGGGTCCTGGTGTATTTCTCCAAATCAGCTCCAGGGTGGGTCAACCTGTACAATTTGTCACCCCTGGTACCCTCAACCCTGCAGAACTGTGGCTGCAATGAGAGGCCTGAGCGTTGATGGAGGGCGCCGGGGGGGGGTGGGGGGGTGGGGGGGGGGGGGGGGGGGAGGCAGCGGTCTCCACTGAGTCCTCAGTGTGGGAGGGAGGTGGGAGAGCACTGAAATTCTCACACTGCACAGGGATGAAGCGTTGAGCTTGCACAGGGGTTTGTGGAGCACAGAGCAATGACGTGACCGGGTGGAGGAGCTGGTGGCGAACTAAGTGATGTTTATTTACAGTGGTGAGTTATCTTGACCAGTGTCTAAGTTCACCCATGCCCACTAGGAGTCTATCGTTTCTTACTCTTCCTCCCACTATGTCTATGTATCCCCAGGATCCACTGCTGAGGCAGAGGTGGTCGGTGACCTTACACACCCTGAAATGCCTGAAATGACTTTGGCGGGCATCCGCTGGGGGGCCTGGACGTAGAGGGTCGGAGTGTACCCTTGGGCAGCATGGGTGCTGCAGTGCTGCCCTCCTTGGTACATGATGCTGGAGGTATGTCGCTCACAGGGAGAGGGGTGCAGGATGGGCTGGATACCTCCGGGGTCCCACGGGTGGAGGGCCCGGGGCTGCACTCCTGACGATCTTCTTGCCTTCAGGTGCCTGGGTGCCTCAGAGCTCCTCTACCAGATCGAGGGGCAGCTGGAGTGCGATCCAGAAGCCCGCCGTGCTCTGGCGCTGACACTCATCGATTCCCACTGGTACCTGCACCATGCAGTTGAAACCATGTATCATGGAGCTCATACCCTCAGCCATGGCAGTCATGACTTGAACCATTGGAGCGCATGTCAGTCGCCACGGAGTGCACATCCTGCACCAACATCTCCACGGCGGCCGCCACTGTCGCAGTGTTGGCCTCTTTGCGCCAGAGTGATGGCACCATCTCCTCTGATGGGACTCCTCCAGTCGGCCCTGCAGTCTGAGGAGAGGTGCTGTCATCCCTTCCCGATGCTCGTGACTCTGCCTCTGCAGTTCCATCAGCTCTGGAGACCCAGGGACACTTCGTCAGCCAGGGGCTCCGCTGTATCCCGGGTTCCGGAATCCCTCTGAGTGCCAGTTCCCTGGGATGTCCCTGCCTCCTCCTGCAGTGGACCTTCAGCTGTGAGGTGCTCACCAGTCAGTGATCCAGAAGCCTGCCTACTAGTTAATCCCACCGAGGTGTGAGTATCTGCGTTGGTGAAGGGTGCGGGTGACCGATGTGACGGTTCTTCTCCGGCGATGGCGGAGAAATCGCCCTCTGAGCTGCTCGGATCTGTGATCTCCAGGGGGCTCGAGGATGGTCTGTGCTGCTCCCCTGATTGCCCGACAAGGGAAGGGAGATGGCATTAGTGCATCATGGGGGACAAGTGATGCCAGAGGTTTACTGACGTGAGGTTTGAGGATTAACGTGTGTCCTTCGGGATCTCACTGTTGCTCGCCACTCCCACTTCGCCATCCACACAGGCAGTCAGGCTCCTCCCTGGCCAGCTCAGCGGATCTTTCCTCGCGCGGGGTGAGGTTCCGGAGCTCGCGCATCGCTCCCAGAATGGGGGGTAGAGGTGGGGGGGAGAAGACGGCCTTGGCACCTGCGGGTAACCCGTGAGGGTATTGGGTGAGAGATCACCTTGAGTTGTGAGGGGGGGAGGGTGCAGTGAGAGACTGGAGGTGGCAGACCTACCCTGGCGGCGCACCAAAGGTCATTCAGCTTCTTCCTGCACTGGTGCCCCGTTCTCTTCTGGGGAGCGCTGGCACTCGGCAAGGCAGGTATTGGCTCCCAGACGGGGGTGGAAACCCTGCTGATGGGCCGCCTCCCGGACTGCGGGTACAGGACTTCCCGCCTGTACTGTACACCATCCAGGAGTCTGGTCAGGGCTCCCTCTGTGAAACGGGGTGCTGGCTTTCATGCTGCACTCCCCACCTCCCACCTCATAGATCTGGAACAATTGCTGGAGAGGAGAGGTGTTTACCAGGAGCTCACCAATAACTGCTTGTCGTAGTCACCACTGTTGTATTATATTGTATATACTGCACTGCATACGAGGGTATTACGGTAATGCCCCTGTACTACAGGTAGGGAGTAGATCCCTGCCTGCTGGCTCCGCCCAGTAGGCGGAGTATAAATGTGTGTGCTCTCCGAACTGCAGCCATTTCGGCAGCAGCTGTAGGAGGCCACACATCTCTGTGCAATAAAGCCTCGATTACTCTCTACTCTCGTCTCGTCGTAGTTGATAGTGCATCAGGTGATCAGGAATGGGCAGATGCCATTGAATGGGAGACAAAGGGAGGCAGTGGTGTATTGGTATTATCGCTGGACTAGTAATCCAGAAACTCCAAATTAAACTCTGAGGATTTGGGTTCAAATCCCACCATGACAGATGGTGAAATTTGAATTCAATAAAAAATTTGGAATTAAAAGTCGAAAAAGTGACCACGAAACCATTGTCGATTGTCGTAAAAACCCACCTGGTTCGCTAATTCTCTTTAGGGAAGGGAATCTGTCATCCTTACCTGGCCTGGCCTACATGTGACTCCAGACCCACAGCAATGTGGTTGACTCTTAAATGCCCTCAGGGTTGGGCAATAAACGCCCACATCCCGTGAACAAATAAAAAAAAGTGCGGCAGGTAACAGCCAGAGTACTGAACCCATTCAGGTGGGTGTTTTAGTAAAAACGTTTGGTGACAGCCACCAATTGTCCCTTTAAGGGCACATGTGCAATCCTGACAACCATTCCCCGCTTCGAGAAGAGACTCTGCAACAGGGTATTAAGTCGTTGGGCATGCAAAGGGCATATTTGAAGTGTGACCACTGGACGCCTGTACTTCAGCTTTCACCAGAATGTTGAGGGGCCTACCTCTCACCTGCCCTGCTGGGCGCTTGGGTCTCGCGGCCATGAAATGGAAAAGATATAAAATACTAGGGGATGGCCAGGCCGCTCATGGAACCATACATGAGTGCGTGAGTCAGCACTTTCACAAGAGAAATTTAAAAACAAACTCCGTTGGGAATGGCGGACGAAGAGGAATATCCATTTTTGTAGCAGTGTTCAGGTGAGAGTCCGCTGACTTTTGGGCAGTCTGTTATTTGGCAGAATAAATCTCAACTCTGCCTTAACTCCTTATTCCAGTCAACTTTACTGCAATAGTCTTGGTCAATTAGTATAAGATAATAAGGATAATAATGAAGATCAAGTGGTTTGCAGGCACTTAGAATGATGTGTTTTATGCATCACATGAGGCTACTTCAGTCTGATTCAGTCTCATAGAAACTTAGAAAATTCTAACAGGATTAGACAGGGTAGATTCAGAAAGAATGTTCCCGATGGTGGGGAAGTCCAGAACTAGGAGTCATAGTTTGAGGATAAGGGGTAAACCTTTTAGGACTGAGGTGAGGAGAAATTTCTTCACCCAGAGAGTGGTGAATTTGTGGAATTCACTACCACAGGAAGTAGTTGAGGCGAAAACATTGTGTAATTTCAAGAAGGTATTAGATACAGCTCTTAGGGCTAAAAGGGTCAAGAGATATAATAATAATATGTAATAATCTTTATTGTCACAAGTAGGCTTACATTAACACTGCAATGAAATTACTGTGCAAAGCCCCTAGTCGCCACACTCCGGCGCCTGTTCGGGTACACAGAGGGAGAGTTCAGAATGGCCAAATTGCCTAACAAGCACGTCTTTCGGGACTTGTGGGAGGAAACAGCGCACCCGGAGGAAACCCACGCAGACACAGGGAGAACGTGCAGACTCCGCACAGACAGTGACCGAAGCCGGGAATCGAACCTGGGACCTTGGAGTTGTGAAGCAATAGTGCTAACCACTGTGCTACCGTGCTGCCTACGGATATGGGGGAGAAGGCGGGATCAGGGTATTGAACTCGATGATCAGCCATGATCATAATGAATGACGGAGCGGGCTCGAAGGGCCGAATGGCCTCCTCCTGCTTCTATTCTGTGCATGTTTCTATGTAGTAAGAGTCAGTATCACAGGACCGATGACCAGATCATTTATAAACTCAGGGAATGATCAAGACACTGATCTTACAGAGAAACATCTTTCATATTTCTGAGTGGCGCTGTGATATAAATCTTATTTCTGATGGAATTGAATATTTAAGTTTATTGCCTAAGTGAATTTACGGCACACCAGAAATCAAACAAAACCCAGTTGTCCTTATGATTTATGAAGTACTCCATTAACTCTCAATGATACAATCTCCCTGCAAAATGGAAGACACAGGTCTCTTTGAAAGCAAGTGTTCTAGCCAGTAGTTGCCTCGGAATTAGACATTGAGGTCAACAAATATAGGAAACCTTAAGCAGCTGATGCATTCCAAATCACTAGAGGACCAAATAGTTGGTACAATTGCTTTAGTTCCAAGATGCACATTATTGAGCACTTAAAGCAACTTGGCTCACTCAGCGAACTTTTGACCCGAGGCCTTCGATTACTGTTCATTTCAAGTAGTAGGCCAAACTATTCTTGGCTATTCTTGTAGATATGGAAAGTGATGAATAGAAAATGGAAATAGACAAGGGAAGATTCGTGACCGTGTTGCAGTGTTCTGATCATGATGTAGTGCAGCACTATTCAATGTGAGACTTTCCCTGTTTAAACGTGGAGCTGCAATGATAGTGTTGGCTTGCATAATCAACATTCATAGAATCATAGAATTTACAGTGCAGAAGGAGGCCATTCGGCCCATCGGGGCTGCACCGGCCCTTGGAAAGAGCATCCCACTCAATCACACACCTCCTCCAACTTATCCCCCTTAACCCAGTAACCCCAATTAACCTTTTTGGACACTAAAGGCAATTTAGCATAGCCAGTCCACCTAACCCACACATCTTTGGACTGTGGGAGGAAACTGGAGCACCCGGAGGAAATCCACGCAGACACGGGGCGAACGTGCAGACTCCGCATAGACAGTGACCCAAGTCGGGAATCGTACCTGGGACCCTGGCGCTGTGAAGCAACAGTGCTAACCTGTGCTGGGAACAGACCCATAACAATTGCTGTATCCAATGTCTTCAGTTATTTCTTGATATCAAATAAAGTGAATCAAATTGGCTGGAGACTGGTATATGTGTCAGAAGCTAGAACTAGGGATCGCTGTTTGAAAATAAGGATTTGCCAACTTCCAGTGGTAGCCATGGAATGAGTGGTCGCACATTTGGTGGCTCCCGCTCAAGGTGGATTTTCCCCACCTGAATGTTGTGGTGTTTGAGGGGAGAGGTGTACGAGTGCCCAGGGAAGGGAATACTCCTCTGCTGAGGTTGGTGTATGGATCAGCGGATGAGAAGTGCCACGAGAAAGAGAGCAATGGAGAAGAAAGGGTTTTGTGGTGCGACACAGGTGAAGATGGCGGAGGGCAAGGGGGCGGTGCTGCCCACCCAGTGGCCGGGGGAGCAGCTGGTGGAGTTCCTGAATGACAAACTACAGCAGCAGAGGAGAGAGGCCTCAGAGGGTTTGGTCAAGGTGGAGGAGCCACTTAGGGCGATGTTCGAGCGGGTGGAGCAGAGGCAGGAGGCTCAGGGCCTGCCGATCCAGAAGGTGGAGGAGTCGGTGGTGGAGCATGAGGATCGGCTGACCTCGCTGGAGGCGGAGATTGGGATGAGCAGCCAGAAAAGGCAGAGGGAGAAATTGGAGGATCTCGAGAAACCCCACCCCCCCAGGAGGCAGAATCTGAGGACTGTTGGGAGGCCTGAAGGCATCGAAGGTGCGGAGGCCGCCAGGTTTGTGGTGAGCATGTTGAATAAGCTGATGGGGGAGGGGACATTTGACCAGCCCATCGCACAGGGCGCTGAGGGGGAGGCCGCAAGTGGGGGAACCGCTGAAGGCGATGGTGGTAAGGCTGCATCGGTTCCTGGATAAAGAGAAGATCTTGAGGTCGGCGAGGCAGACCAGGAAATGTACCTTGGAGGGGAGTGAGCTGCGGATTTACCAGGACCTGGGTGCAGAGCTGGCCAAGCAGAGTATAATCGGAGAAAGGCCACCCTCTACAAGAAGAGGCTGAAGTTCGGGGTTTTGTACCCTGCCTGTTTGTGGGCGACGCATCAAAAGCAGGAATTTTATTTTGACTAGCTGGAGGAGATAATAAACTTTGGAGAGGAGTTCTGCGTAAATTGAGGGGCATATTGGGTGGGTGGACTGGGGCAGGTTATGAAGGGGGAGTGGAGATGGTGAGTGTCCCATTTGTTTCTCTTTATTTGTCGGTGGTTGGGAGGGTTGGGGAAGGGGTGGACTGGGAGGATCAGGTGAAGTCAGAGGCCTTGGGCAGGGGGCCACCATGCTAGCTAGACGGGCTAGTTAATGGGAGTGAAGTGGGAGGTTGTCAGGAGGATGGATTGGCCATGCTAAATTGCCCCTTAGTGTCCAAAGGTGTGCAGGTTAATTGGGGTGGTGGGTTAGGGCGGGAAGTGGGTCTAGGTCGGGTTGCTCTTTCGGAAGGTCGATGCAGACTCGAGTCGAATGGCCTCCTTCTGCACTGTAGGGATTCTATTATATTCTATCCTATGAATAAAAACAAATCCCATGCCATGTCCCCTTATAAATATAATTGAAGTACAGCAGGCACATTGGAGGTTACTTTGGGCAAGAGTAGTGTGTGTGAGATTTTCAATCTGCACTGAAAACACATGAAGTGGGAGGCATCACAACACACATTCAAAACTTCAATCAGGAGAGAAGCTTTTGGGATGGTGCAGTCTTGGTCCAGCATATGGTTAGCTGTGTTACTGAATAACGATTAAAGCCCAGTGTAAAGGTGAAGAATAATGGGCAAATAAGGACGAAGGAATATTATAAGCAACAAAATACAGGAAAATGATCAGCGAGGTATAAACGGAGCATGAAAAATAATGTCAACATATAAACTTATAACCGGGCTGGACAGACCAGACAGATGCAGGGATGTTGTTTCCTCTGACTGGGGTAGTTCTAGAACAGTCTAGAATTCTCCGGTCGCCGACGCCGAAATCGCATTGGTTGATCGGCCGGAGAATCCAAGTTCACGACAGAATCGGGGGCGGCGCCACTTTAGTGATGCTCCGCCTCCTCCAAAGCGGTGTACTCCAGGGGTACGCCGTGCCACGTATCGACGGCCTCGGGAAGTTACCTGAGGCCCGCCCCCCGATGCTCCGCCCCCCGATGCTCCGCCCCCGACCAGCCGAGTTCAACTTGGCGTGGGTCTCTCAGGGTCTCATCTGTCGGGAACTCGGCGTGGCGGCTGCGGTCTCAGTCCAGCACCGCCACAGTCAGGTGAGGGCCGATCCGCGGCAGGGTGGACATTATTCACGGCTGGGGACACTGTGGGAGGGGGTCCGGGGTGCGCGGGCCGGCCGATGGGGGGGGGGGCACTATTTTGTGGGCCGGGTCCGCGGGCAGCTGCCGCCATTTTGAACGGCGTGACCGCTGCAGGACGACGCCGTGCACATGCGCGACCACGGACCCAGCAATGTGGTTGACTCGGAAATGGTATATTACTGAGGAGGTGAAACTCTGAGAAATCAAGATGAACATAAACATTATCATGGATGAGCGCGTGGAAACAGCTTCAGCCCCAAAAAGTTTCGACACAGGGAAATGAAAGATGTGTTAGTGATAGGAATTTAACTGTGATCCCGCACAGTTCTACTGCACTGTTCAGGTAAAACAAACCCAAAAGTGAGCTCCTCTGGCCTGAACGTACCAGGATTTGCAAGTTCAATCCAGTAGCCTAGGCTCAATGTACCCGGTGAGGAGCCCCACTATTGACAGAAGCTTATACCTCGCCAAAGGTGCAGATATCACTCTTCTGCTCTAGGCATCAGAGATTTCTGACTATTATCCAAAAAAGCAATTAACTGGGCTTGAAGTACAATTCCTGATCCATCCTTAAATAAAAAGGGACTATTTTTTGGGGCACTGTTGCCTTCATTTCCATTTTCCTTCCAATGGTCTTGCAGCCTTCCAATGAGACCCTCCAGCCAACCCCACACTCCCCATCCCCCCCCCCCCCCCTCCACACTGAATCCAGGGAACCGCAAACATCCCATAACAACACAAAGGGGTAGCCGCACTACCAGGATACCTCCCCAGTTGTTTCTCCGTTATTCCTGGCAACTAAGCATCTTTGAGGTAGATTTGCCAGGACATTTGGCCCTGTAATCTTCCAAAGTTCACCAGCTGTATGGAGAGTACCAGGGAACTGAATGTCAACAAACACTGCACCGTTATTCAACAGTGGCGAATCAGATGAACTGAATAAAGACAGACAGTGGCTGATGGTGGTTAGCACTGTTGCTTCACAGCGCCAGGGTCCTAGGTTCAATCCCGGCTTGGGTCACTTGTCTGCGCGGAGTCTGCACGTTCTCCCCGTGTCTGCGTGGGATTCCTCCGGGTGCTCCGGTTTCCTCCCACAAGTCCCGAAAGATGTGCTGTTAGGTAATTTGGACATTCTGAATTCTCCCTGTGTGTACCCGAACAGGTGCTAGAGTGTGGCGACAAGGGGCTTTCCACAGGAACTTTATTACACTGTTAATGTAAGCCTACTTGCGACACTAATAAAGATTATTATTATTACATGGGTAAATTGCGAAGTTTCCATTTTCAGAGTTGGAGATTGATGAAGGGAGCCAGTATTGCTTTATGAAAGGTGGGTCACACACCCATCCTAATAGAGTTGTATGACTGACCCAATATGGCAGCAGGCGGGACATGATCTACGGACACTGTGTGCATGTATTTTCAGAAGGCATCCGATAAGATTTATGCACAGGAGACTGGGACCTAAATGTCAGGGGCGAGATTCTCCATCTGGGAGACTATGGGCGGGATTCTCCTATTCCCCCAGTCGCATGTTTCTCAGCGGCGCGACGTTCACTGGGGGCGGGATTCCATCTTCCCACCGCTTGTCAAAGGAAGTTCCCATTGAAACCGCCACACCGCCACGGCCGTGTGCGCTGCCAGCGGGAAAAGTGAATCGCAGCGGCCGGAGAATTTCTCCTGCGTTTTTCCTCCATTGGCAGCGATGGGGCCAGAAGATCCCGCAGCTGCCTCCTGCCGCGCGGGGCGGCCAGAGAATCTTGCCCTGTATGTTTGGTTTTTGTTCCTATCCTTCTTGCTGAATATTTTTCAACTTCCGAATTTGTGGTTCCTCCTCTGTACAATTCCCAACATGCTCAGCTTTTCCAGGGTACATCCATTAGTCTTGACCTCTGCGTAGGATTTTATCAGCAGTCCCAGGAACACATTCTGAACAACCTTTCTGTTCATTGCTTTTGGTTACTTGAATTATCCTCTAACTCCATCAGGTTTTTTTTTAATCCATCTTTGATAAGTGATAAAGCATTGCAAATTCCGATCTCATTTTAAATTTAAAGTAAATTTATTTTCCAGCAGGTGAACAAGCAAATAACTAACATTGGAATAATGGATATGAATTTGTTAACCTGGTGAAAGATAAATAATGAAAGTTTGCAATTTAGCCTTTATCATTCCATCGAATACAATTTTCTGTTCTTCCTTCTATTTCTTCGCACTATAGGGGCTAACGGTGACTTAAGAAATGACAGCCGTGACTCAGGTAGTAGTCAGGAAAGCCGGCGATTATTCCCCGCTCCAGGGACACAGAAATCTAGGCTGACTCTCCTGTGCAATGCTTGTGGGGTGTTGCACTGCCAGATGTGCTGTCTTTCACATGAGACACATGAGATAGAGGCCTGTCAAATTAATGTAAAAGATCCCGTGGCATTATTCGGAAGGAGAGGGGTGGGATTATTCCTGGAGCCTTGGCCAAAATTGACCCCTGAATCAACACTGTTCAGACAGATTGTTAACTCATTGTCACATTGGTCTTTGTGGGCACTTGCAGTGCACCAATAGGCTGAACATGTTTCCTACGTTACAGCAGGGTCGACTCTTCAACATACTTGACTGACCATCAAGCACTTTTGAACACCCTTCGGTTGTCCAAGATGCTATGTAAATGCCAGTATCTTTTCTTCTTAAACTATTCTCTTCAGAGCTAGAAATGGAGATTTGAACAGTTTAAATCCTTAAACATCTCAAAAAACGTTAACAGGAGGGTGGCACGGTGGCACAGTAGTTGGCACGGTTGCCTCACAGCACCTGGTTTCGAAACTGGCACGAGGTGACTGTGTGGATTTGCACATCCTCCCCGTGTCTGCGTGGGTTTCCTCCGGGTGTTCCGGTTTCCTCCCACAGTCCAAAGATGTGCAGGTTAGGAAGATAGGCCGCTCTAAATTACCCCTTAGTGTCCAAGAATATGCAGGTTAGGTGGGGTTACGGGAATAGGGAGGTAGGACTGGGTCTAGGTAGGTTCTTTCAGAGGGTCGGTGCAGACTCGCTTGGCCGAATGGCCCACTTCTGCACTGTGGGGATTCTACTCTATTCGATGCTATGTATTCTTGTAAAGCAAATTCAAAAATAGCCTGGCCTGTTGCAAATGACTGACAAGTCATGAAATTGGCATTTGGTTCCTTCCTCGGACTTTGCAGATAGATGAGGAAACTTGAGATATTTGTATGTGGTGCAAGAATTCAATTCAGGCTTGTTTTCCAGCTCCTTTATTTTTCGTGTCTGTGTGCAAATGACTTTTATTTTGGAATGATATTTCCAAGGTCGTGGAGGACATTATGAAGATCACGAGGACAGCAAATGGCAAAAAGAAGATGGATTAAGCAATTGAGCCGCCTCGAAGATTTGATGCAACAAAGTTTGAGGCTATGTCCTTTGGATGTAAGAATGGCAGTAGGGAGTATAATCTAAATGAGGTGGTAGTGGGGTGGGTGGATGAACAAAGGGATTTAATGATCCAGGTATATAAATCATTAAAAGGTGGCTCGAAGGCACAAAATGCAATCACAAGGTTTAAGGTACTTTGGACTTCATCAGAAAGACTTATTAAATATAAAAGTGAGCAGATACACTGCAGTTATATGGAGTACTGGGTCTTAGTGGTGTGTTTTTGTTCAGAATAATGTAAAGAACCATGTGCAACCCAGTGAGGAATCAGTCCAGTTGCTGTGTAAACAATTAATTATTGTTTATATTCATTACAGTTAAAAAAAAGGAAAAAAACCACACAACAAAAGTACCTATGCTATTCGCTTAGGTACATGAATAACTAAACACGCTGTTATCTGAAGTTAACTCTTTTTCCCAAAATATACCTACATTCCCTAAACTCACTGAGACACCCCTTTTCCGAGCAACATTCAATTTTAGTAAATCTATAGGTCAAATCCAGCTCATAGTTACCACACAATACCGCTTAGGTGACCTAGTCTGGGAAAACCTCTCCCCCTCCTGGTTCAGCGCAGGTAGAAAACTGTCTTTTCGAGAATATCTGCAATCTGCCGTGTCTCTAAACGTTGGATGGAACGGGTCTCCGTGGCTCGGATCGCAGATGTAACTGGCCTGTCTGACTGTTCGATGGAGAACTACCGCCTTCCCTAATGAGAGTGCTGGTAGTTATACCGATTAGTCTCTTTGATATTCCCGTCTGTGGATTCTGCTGTCCATCTCCCTCAAATTATTTGGTTTTGGAAGTTATATTTGTATAGCTCCACTGATCTCTGGTAAACAATGAGCGGGATTCTCCAGCCCCCCGCCATCCGTGTGTTCCTCAGCGATAGGAGAAATTCCCATTGAAGCCACACCATGCCGCCGGGAAACCCATGGGCTGGGGTGTGCTGCTGTCAGTGAGCGGCTGGAGAATTCCGGCAAATGCTTTTAGTATGGCCATTCGCATCTCAATGTCTCGAGATTCCTACTAATCTTGTCACTGGGCAAATCACATCTCTTTATTCCTCCAGATACCTGCTGGTCTTGTTACTTGTCTGTTATTTTATTTTCATCTCAAATTCACTGATAATCTCGTTAATGTGCCACATTCCTAAGAGGAGTTACATGAGAGATGGTATAATGCTGGGTTCTATTCCCCCCCCCGGGGATGAGGAAATTAAGGAGTGATCTAATCAAAGTGTTGAAAATAATGTCACAAATTGCTGAGGTATACAGGAGTGACTCCTCACTCAAGGCAAAAGAAGTGAGAACAAAGGATGTCATTTTGAATTTGAGTTGAACCAGTTCAAATTAAATCCAGGAGGAGCCTTTTCACATTAACAGTCGTGAGAAAGTGGATCGCGCTACTCCAGAAGGCCGTGGATGCAAAGACATTTGGAGTGTTCAAAAATCACGGCACTGACAACAAATTCATTTATCTAGTACTTCCAACATAGTACGATATCCCAAGGTGTTTAACAAGAGCATTATCAAACAAAGGTCGACACCAAACCACACAAGGAGACATGAGGACAGATGACCCAAACTTGATCAAAGGTTTCAAGGAGCAGTTTAAAGGAAGGAAGAGAAAGGTTTAGGGAGGGAATTCCAGAGCTTGGGATCTCGGCAGCTCAAAAGGCCAAAATTGGAGGAGTGCAGAGATATCGGGAAGTTGTCTGGCTGGATTGCGGAGAGAATAAATCTGCCATAAATTTTGTTGTGTGTCATAATAATGTAAGGTTAGGCGAGAGTCAGACTTTGTTTTCGATTACTCCTGTGAAATGGCATGGGACACTTTACTATGTTAAAAGGCATTAGATTAATATAAATTGTTGCTTTTATTGTTACCCTTCCAATGCCTCGCTGAAACAGCTCCACAGCAGCCCAGGTTACTGTTGTTGATTGACCAGCCAATCTGACTTTGTAAGTGAGCCTGGAAGGTGGGATTCTTCACATTCAGCTACCAATAACCCCAGCAGATAACCTGTGGAATGTAACAATGCCCTCTGCAATGGGGAAAGTTGCTGTCTGCCACCTTTCAGTCATAGTGAACGATGGGGCGGGGAATTGTATAGAAACCCCTTGGGCTGTTTGGCTCACATTGAATGTATACAGTGAATACTACATGTATCACCATTGTATTGAAGCACCTCAGAGTGCAACATGATGTGTGTAGAAAACCTGAATATTATTGTACTCTGTGTGATGGCCGTATTGGAATGTTTGCAATGCTCTTTCAGATATTTTTTGAATAAAGTGTATTTTCGCTGAAAAAAATCTTACCTGGGCAGCACGGTGGCGCAGTGGGTTAGCACTGCTTTCTCCTGGCGTCAAGGTCCCAGGTTCGATCCCGGCTCTGGGTCACTGTCCGTGTGGAGTTTGCACATTCTCCCCGTGTCTGCGCGGGTTTCACCCCCACAACCCAAAGATGTGCAGGGTAGGTGGATTGGCCACGCTAAATTGCCCCTGAATTGGAAAAAATGAATTGGGCACTCTATATTTATTTTTTAAAAATCTTACCAACCCTCTGCTGGGAAACCATTCAGTTTTAGACAGCTAAACCGAAATACTCGGCAGAATTTTATGTCTCCACCTCACCTAAAGGTGAGTTCGGAGGCGGCGGTGCATTGTGGTTGGCGGGAGGATGTGGGATTCCTGTCCCTTCCGGGAGGGAAAGGTAGACGATAGCTTCCCGCCCGGAGCTCAACTGAGGCCTTTAAATATTCGCCAAAGTGTGTCACCCTGTCACTGTTGGAATTCTACCTGCGGCAGGTAGGGAGCTCACCACAGGGGAAAACCACACGATGGACAATATTGGGTATGCCTGTGGCCAATCAAGAGCCTGGGTCTGATCAAGGGACATAGCATCGAGAAGGAAGGGCCCGAGAGGAAGACACCCACCTTCCCTTACTGCCAACCCCCACCCCCCTCAACCCAATGTCATGGGCATCCGCCTCCTAAAGGAGGCCTGCGCAGCCCTGGTGAGAGCCTGGTGATTATAAAATTGTGATATGCCTCCCAAAAATATTCAAAAGAAGTTTCTCCACACTGGTGGTCAGCCAGTGGATCTGCACCCCACCTCAAACATTAAATTCCAGAAAGTCTACACTCGAGGTTTAGATTACTCTCTGTTAAAATGGAGATTAATTCTCCAGCCGACTATGGGGCTGGATTCTCAGCAGCTCCGCACCAAAATCGCGTTTGGCGCGGGGGGCCGGAGAATCGACGTTCGCACCAAGATCGGGCCCGGTGCCTATCCGGCGATTCCCTGGGACCCGAGAATCAGCGTTTTCGCGAATTACTCCGCGCGGTTGGGGGACCGTTGCCAGAGGCCCGCCCAGCGATTCTCCGCTCCCGACCGACCGAGTTCCCGACGGCGGGAACTAATGTGTTATGGCAGGTCGGGACTCTCACGTGGCGGCTGCGGCTCACCCTTGGGTGGGGCAGCTGCGGCCGCGGCCGTCCTGGTTGGGGGGGGGTATCAGGCACGGGTGGGGCCTCACAGGCGGCCGGGGCAGGGATCAGGCCGGAAAGATCCTCGGACACGCGGCCGATCGGGGTGGGGGCCTAGTTTGTTGGTGTTGGTCCGGGTCCACCATGGCGCTCGGCGCAGCCGCTGGAGGCCTCCGTTCTGCGCATGCGCGTACTCGGAACTGGAAGCGCAGGGGCCCGTATCCTCAGCCAAAGCTGCGTAGAGCTCCCTAGGTCCCTGCTAGCCTCAGAAGGTAAGTGATTCGACTATTATACTTTGCAGGAAACTAGGGAGAGCAATGCCAGCGTTTTTACGCCAGCAAGGGGACATAGCCCCATTTTGGGAGAATCCAGCCCGTGGTTCTTGACACCAGCTCTTACAAGTCTCATGGGATTATGGAACTCGTTTATGTGAACCAGTAAGACGTTATAGAATAATACCAAATTCTATGGGCAGGATCTGGCTATTCACACCGATGGAATCTTCCACTCCCGCCGATGGCGCACCCCTGCGACGGGGCCGGAAAATTCCGCTGCCTGCCATCCATGGACCGCCTCCCTTCGCCATGAAATATGCCGCAGGGAGATCAGGGAATCCCGCTCTTCAAGAATGTTTGGTTTTAAATTTATTGTCCTTGCGAAATAGACTGCGAAGATCAAAAGAAAAGCTACAACACGAGCAGCTATATATCACCTTAATTTAATAAAGGCACTTGATTATTTTTGCTCCATGTATTTGTTTTTTTTATTCTTTCATGGGCTGTGGGTGTCGGTTTTCCTCATCCTTAATTTCCCTTGAACTGAATGGCTTTCTGAGCCATTTCAGACGGCAATTAAGAGTCAACCACATTGCTGAGGGTCTGGAGTCACATGTAAGCCAGACTGGGTTTAGGATGGCAGATAGTGAACCAGATTGCCCCTTAGTGTCTGAAAAACCCTAGCACAGTGGTTAGCACTATGGCTTCACAGCGCCAGGGTCCCAGGTTCGATTCCCGGCTGGGTCACTGTCTGCACAGAGTCTGCATGTTCTCACCATGTCTGCGCGGGTTTCCTCCGCGTGCTCTGGTTTCCTCCCACTAGTCCCGAAAGACGTGCTATTAGGTAATTTGGACATTCTGAATTCTCCCTCTGTGTACCTGAATAGGCGGCGGAATGTGGCGACGAGGGGATTTTCACCGTAACTTCATTGCAATGTAAGCCTACTTGTGACAATAAAGATTATTATCTCTGTCATATGAGAGTACCTTTAAGACATGGATGTTTAAGCAATGTACCTTTAAGAAAACAGTGATGTCAGAGAGTGGGTGGAGCTGAGGTCAGGTCAGCCATTTTGCAGTTTAGTTTTGCAGTTTAGTTTTGCAGTTTGGAGAAAAAGAGGTGGGTGACTGTGTTTTGCAGTGAGCTGGATCTCTGCCATAAAAGACCATCTCTGGATCACTTGAGTGATTTAAACTCATAATAGTAAAACCTTTAACCTGATGTGATTTTGTTTAAAGGTGTTAAGTCTCTTGGAAGTTTGAAGGAACATTTTAAGGAATTATTTACTGTTGCAATATTTTCTGAGTTATCTTTGAAGTAAGGGGTGTTAAGAGATCCAATGTTTATTTCAGATGTTAAGTTGAGTTCATGGAATAAACAGTGTTTTGTGTTTAAAAACCCACGTGTCCATAATTGTAATCTCACACCTAGGGAACAAGCCATGTGCTAGGAAAAGCAACAAATCCATTAAAGGAAGAGGTTGGTTGAACTCCATGATACATTTTGGGGTTCTGTAAACGCCTCGCCCATAACATCTCTTACTCAGGATTAAGTACTGAGTCTGGTTTATGTTGTCCAAACACTCTTTATTTTCATTAGTTCACTTGGTGCATTTGTACAAAATTAAATTGAAACATTTTTGAGAGTGCATTGAGACACTGAAGAGTGGAATAACAGGCTTCAAAAGAAGAATAATTTCGGATTTACAAAATAAGAGTCATTTCAACAAGAGCTTTAAAAGTAATTTTCACAGATGCTTCAAGAATCTAGGAAGGCTAAAATTCTTCTCTCTAATCAGTCACACGGGTCACATTCTTAAGGGAATACTTATCTGGGTTTAGCCCTTTGTTTAGTTTCACTGGCTCTAATTCTCAACTGAGACCCCCTTGATTCGTTCAGGAAAGTGTCAGTCACTTAATGGGTGATTGGTTAATTAGACTTTAATCAATTACTCCAAACTAATTACCCTTCTCACGACTCCTGTCCCACGTTCAAAGTCCCTACATTACGTCTGGTCTCAGTTGCGAGATTATTTCAAACCCGTTAAATGTACCCTCATATCGCTTCTCTACAGTACATCGTTTGCAACATTTGAGACAGTCACTGCCAGGATTCAAAAGTTTAGCCAATTTTATAACTTGATCATATTTCTACAAATTCAATAATTTTCAAGAATCATTTTTTTTCCCAGTATATTCACTCTATCATTGTTGAACCCAACAGTGTCCAAAACATTAGGTGGGATTACTGGTTACGGGGGTAGGGTGGAAGCATGGGCTAAATTAAGTAGGGTGCTCTTTCCAAGGGTCAGTGCAGAACCGATGAGCCGAATGGCTTCCTTCTGCACTGTAGGGACGAGCTTTATAATTCCAGATTTATTAATTGAATTTAAATTCCACCAGATATCATGGTAGGATTTGAACCCATGTTCCCTGATAATATGCCTGGGCCTCCAGATTACTAGTGCAGAGGCATTACCAAAATGCCACCATCTCCGTTCGGCACAGGGGCGGAGAATCCAATTCCACGCCGAAATCAGGCCCGGACGCTGGGGGCCACCGCCGTGCACATGCGCGGACTCAAAACCAGAAGTGCGGGGTCCCATATCCGCATCTGAAGCTGCGAGAATCATTCCAGGTCCCTGCTAGCCCTGCAGGGCATTGAATTTGTTCATCTTTTTTGCAGGAATCTCCAGAGTAAAACTCCTCTGTTTTTACTCCGGTGTGGGGACATCGGCCCATTTTGGGAGAATCCAGCCCCACATTTTTTAAACTTCTTCTCGTGTGGATTGAAATGAAAATCATTGATTTTCATGTTGAAGATCTGTCGCGTGTCGTTCTGAGTGGATGGCACGGGACTAATGCTTACGAGGGTGCAAAATAATGACATTATCTTGAAATTGAGTAAAGTCATGTCGAGATACCACAGCTTCACACTGTCATGATATTCAGATAAACATATCATGGTGCAAACACACATACACACTGATGGACAGATCAACGGACCAATCAACACACACGCAACATCACAGCCAATCACCAGTGAGAGCACACGCACTATAAAACAGGGAACACCACAGTTCCCGCCCATTCCAGCAGGAGACAGCTCAGAGCACAGAGCTCACAGCGTGCCACTCAGACATACACCATGTGCTGAGTGCCTCTCTAAGATAGTGTTAGGGCTAGGTCCACAGGTTAACGGGTAAATTACGAACCACAGTCATAAGTTTACAGATGTTGTTATCAAGAGTAATAAAACAGAGTTGTACCATCTACAACCGTGTTGGTTCGCCTGTATAGCGGAACACCCAACACGACACACACTGGACCATTTACTTGTGAACGATAACTATTTGTGATGTGATTTTACACTGACCGAATTAACGGAATCGCACAAGATTTCAAATTTTAAGACTTTCTCCAATAAACATACCAAAATGAACATCGATTAAACAGTCGGCAACTAATACTCTAAACTACAGAATGGGTTTTCCTTCTTGGTTTGGTAACATGACCAATAACCCACATCCTGTTTGTAATATTACACAGTCATTTTCAAACCCAGAATCACGACCCGCGGATGGGTTGCTGGTGGGTGTCAGTAGGGCCGCGGGGCCATGTGTCGCGGTATTCCCAATCGCGGGAAGAAGTGCCCAAAGAATGAACTGGAATTCAATGACACTGGGACAACCCTGTGTAGCCCTATGAATTGTTTAAAAAGGGGTAAAGAAGTCATAAAGAACAATAGAAATAGGAGCAGGAGTAGACCTTTCGGCCGTTCAAGCTTTCTCCGCCATTCAATATTATCTTTGCTGATCTTCCACCTCAGCTGCGCCGTCCCGACTGTCCCCGGCTGGTTTAGCACAGTGGGCTAAATAGCTGGCTTTTTTCCAATTAAGGGGCAGTTTAGCGTGGCTAATCCACCTACCCTGCACATCTTTGGGTTGTGGGGGTGAGACCCACGCAGACACCGGGAGAATCTGCAAACTCCACACGGACAGTGATCCTGGGCCAAACCCAGGTCCTCAGCGCTGTGAGGCAGCAGTGCTAACCACTGCACCACCGTGCCGCCTAGCATTGAGAATTTCAAAGATTCAAAAACCTTGGTTGAAGAAACTTTCCTCACCTGTCCTAAATGATTGATTCTTTATTCCGAAACAATGACCCCATCCAGTGAAAACAGCCTCCCAGAATCTATTCCATCAAAGCCCTTTAAAAATATTATTTGCTTCAATTAGAATATCTCCCGACTCAACTCAAGGGAATAAAGGCCTCTGTCTATTCAATCTCTCCACATAGGAGAAATCTCTCATCACAAGCATCAGTCTATTAGTTTTCCGCTGCACTCCCTTGGGATCAAGTTTATCCTTCCTTAAGTAAAGAGACCAAAATTGGTAGAGTGCTGCAGGTGAGGACTCACCAAGGCCCCATTCAATTGCGATAAAACTGAATACTCCTGTAAAACTTTCTACTCCAGTCCCTCCATAATAAAGGCTATATATTGAATTAGCAACCCGTTAAAATGAAAGGGTTTGTTCTTAAGAGTGCATCTGTATCCAAAGATTTTATTCACCAGCAATAGGGACGGCTCCTAATGCCACGTACCTAGGAGTTTCTTTTTTAACAGCGCCCTAGTGTGATTGCAGAACTGGCAACTTAAGAGCTCGTACGATCTTTCATAATATGACACTGACAGAAAGAGAAAGAAAGGGCACTCAAGGCGTTTGATTAGCACAAATTACATCTTTTATTGAACCAACAGAATCAGTGGGAATTTCCGATCCCTTAACTGTGCACGAGGAGTACTTCCTCGAATTGCGACAGCTAATGTTTGCTCGACTAGATCTTGTGAGGGGAATTGGGAATGTGGACCTGGGCAATAAAATATTCCCCCCAAAAAATGAGTATCAGTTTACGAACATGAAGTTCTTGTGATTAAGAAGTAATGATCTGAACTGTAATGGATTATTTTGCTTTGTCAGAATATATCAACTGCAAATTTGTTGAAACACAAAGACAGATGATGGCAATCCATCCATTTAATGCTTCAGGATCCCATTCTGTTACCGCGGGACGCTCATTACTCAGCGTCCCGATGTAATCAAGTCAGTGGCAGTTTCCAGTGCTCTCAAATATTTCCTAATGTGGTTAGTTAAATTGCCTGCCATCTGCGGCCGTACAGATGGGCCTGCATCTTCCGGTGATAAGACGCATCACAACCGTGGCGTTATTTGATCAAGCATCATTGGCTTTCCTCGGTAATGGAAGGGGCAAAAATGCTTTGAGACAACATTGGATGAAACCCATGGAATTTGGGTTTAAAGGTGCTACGGAAACAGTTTATCCTGCCCCCCGTTTCTGTTTTGTGTTCTTTTCCAATGGAAAGTGCCTCAAGAAAACTGCTGAAGGAACTGGATCTACTCAGACCCTCTTTAATTGACCTAATGTCAGAATAATCTGCTGGAAGTTGAGAACTGCAGATGTTTGGATTATCGGAGACTGAAAGAAACTAACTATTTCTTATAAGTAAAAGAGGGTTAATTAATAAGTTGAATTAATAATTGATTTAAAAACTGATGTGTTATGTACTCTGGGATAACACAGGCTGCAACTGGATGCAGCTTTAACCAACAGATACTCCAGACCTTGAAGTTACTTCAATCTGATTTATTGAATCAGTAGCACAGTTAGCACAGTTCTCTATGAGTTCGACTCTCTGCTAACCGAAGTGTGGTTACTCTGTCTGACTGAACCAGACTAGCTCTTAGCCACGTGCTGGAGGTGTGATACAGTACATACACCCTGACTCACTCAGCAAAGACAGAAATCTTTGGATCCTCACTGTCTTCAGGGGATGTTCCGGAGGACTGGAGAATAGCCAATGTTGTTCCTCTGTTTAAGAAGGGTAGCAAGGATAATCCAGGGAACTACAGGCCGGTGAGCCTTACTTCAGTGGTAGGGAAATTACTGGAGAGAATTCTTCGAGACAGGATCTACTCCCATTTGGAAGCAAATGGACGTATTAGTGAGAGGCAGCATGGTTTTGTGAAGGGGAGGTCGTGTCTCACTAACTTGATAGAGTTTTTCGAGGAGGTCACTAAGATGATTGATGCAGGTAGGGCAGTGGATGTTGTCTATATGGACTTCAGTAAGGCCTTTGACAAGGTCCCTCATGGTAGACTAGTACAAAAGGCGAAGTCGCACGGGATCAGGGGTGAGCTGGCAAGGTGGATACAGAGCTGGCTAGGTCATAGAAGGCAGAGAGTAGCAATGGAAGGATGCTTTTCTAATTGGAGGACTGTGACCAGTGGTGTTCCACAGGGATCAGTGCTGGGACCTTTGCTCTTTGTAGTATATATAAATGATTTGGAGGAAAATGTAACTGGTCTGATTAGTAAGTTTGCAGACGACACAAAGGTTGGTGGAATTGCGGATAGCGATGAGGACTGTCAGAGGATACAGCAGGACTTAGATTGTTTGGAGACTTGGGCGGAGAGATGGCAGATGGAGTTTAATCCGGACAAATGTGAGGTAATGCATTTTGGAAGGTCTAATGCAGGTAGGGAATATACAGTGAATGGTAGAACACTCAAGAGTATTGAAAGTCAAAGAGATCTAGGAGTACAGGTCCACAGGTCATTGAAAGGGGCAACACAGGTGGAGAAGGTAGTCAAGAAGGCATACGGCATGCTTGCCTTCATTGGCCGGGGCATTGAGTATAAGAATTGGCAAGTCATGTTGCAGCTGTATAGAACCTTAGTTAGGCCACACTTGGAGTATAGTGTTCAATTCTGGTCGCCACACTACCAGAAGGATGTGGAGGCTTTAGAGAGGGTGCAGAAGAGATTTACCAGAATGTTGCCTGGTATGGAGGGCATTAGATATGAGGAGCGGTTGAATAAACTCGGTTTGTTCTCACTGGAACGAAGGAGGTTGAGGGGAGACCTGATAGAGGTCTACAAAATTATGAGGGGCATAGACAGAGTGGATAGTCAGAGGCTTTTCCCCAGGGTAGAGGGGTCAATTACTAGGGGGCATAGGTTTAAGGTGAGAGGGGCAAGGTTTAGAGTAGATGTACGAGGCAAGTTTTTTACGCAGAGGGTAGTGGGTGCCTGGAACTCGCTACCGGAGGAGGTGGTGGAAGCAGGGACGATAGTGACATTTAAGGGGCATCTTGACAAATACATGAATAGGATGGGAATAGAGGGATACGGACCCAGGAAGTGTAGAAGATTGTAGTTTAGTCGGGCAGCATGGTCGGCACGGGCTTGGAGGGCCGAAGGGCCTGTTCCTGTGCTGTACATTTCTTTGTTTGTTTTGTTGTTGATCAGTGGAAAGAGGTGGAGTGTGAGTGCCTCGTGCCTTTTATAGTGAGATACCACCCCTGAGTGTCCTGCCTGCTCATTGGTCATGTCCTGTTCTCTGTGTTCATTAGCTGCCTGTCTGTGCCTGGCTGTACATCATTATCTGCTAGTCTGCATATCATGACATCTCCCTTTTTTTCAATGTTTTGTTGGCACATGGGAACGTACTTATATGTGGTGGCATATATTAACATATTTACAAGTGGTGGCATATGTGAACATATTTACATGTGAAGCCAGCTGTCTAATGTGACAAACAGAACATAGGAAACAAAACAAATGTTCATAAGTCCAGTCTCTGGGGCTTGCGTCTGATCCTTGTCGACCTCCGGAGAGGTGGTGGTGGGGACGACGGCGCCTTGACAGGCGGGATGGAAGCCTGACTGGTGGCCTCATAGTTCGAAGTATCAGGAGGTGGCAAAACAACGGACGGAAACGGAGAAGAAAGCGGTTGCGGGCAGGCAACTTTGCGCAGTGCCCATCTGTTTCGTCGCACAACAGAACCATCAGCCATACGTACAACATACGAGCGGGGCGCAGCCTGTCGAACAATGACAGCTGGAGCAGACCAGCCACCATCCGGTATCTTGATCCTGACAGTGTCTGCCGGGGATAACACCGGCAAATCGGTGGCATGAGCATCATAGCCCTGCTTTTGCTGGTTTCGGAGCTGCTGCACCTTCTGCAGCACCGGGAGGTGATCCAGGTTGGGCAAGTGTATGGCTGGAAGTGTCGTCCGCAGGCCCCTGTTCATCAGGAGTTGAGCCGGCGACATGCCAGTGGACAGTGGGGTCTCCCTGTATGCAAGCAGCGTGAGGTAGATGTCAGAAGCAGAATCCGCGGCCTTGCAGATGAGCTATTTCACAATGTTCACCCCTTTGTCAACCTTCCCATTGGCCTGCGGATAGTGTGGGCTGGAAGTGACATGTTTGAAATGGTATGACTTGGCAAATATAGACCACTCGTGGCTGTTGAGGCACGGGCCATTGTCACTCATGACAGTGAGTGGGATACCATGCCTGGAAAACGTCTCCTTACAGGCCTTGATGACAGTACAAGATGTGAAGTCTGAGAGCTTCACAACTTCAGGGTAATTGGAGAAATAGTCAATAATCAACACGTAGTCACGACCATTCGCATGAAAGAGGTTGATGCCAACCTTGGACCATGGGGAGGTCTCGATTTCATGCTGCTGGAGCGTCTCCTTGCTCTGCGCTGGCTGGAAGCATTGACAGGTTGCACAGTTGAGGACCATGTTTGAGATGTCCTGGCTAATACCGGGCCAGTAGACAGCCTGCCTGGCTCTGCGTCTGCACTTCTCGACGCCCAGGTGTCCCTCATGGATCTGGCAGAGCACCAAGGTCTGGAGACTGAGTGGAATGACTATCCGGTCCAGCTTGAGGAGGATACCATCAATCACCGCCAGGTCGTCCTTTACATTGTAAAATTGAGGGCACTGCCCTTTCTGCCAGCCATTGGCGAGGTGGTGCATGACACGTTGCAAGAGGGGGTCTTCGGCTGTCTCCTCGCGGATACGAACCACCTTCTCATCAGACGCCGGGAGGGTGCTTGCACACAGCTGCACCTGTGATTCAATCTGCCGGATGATTTCCAGCGGTTCACTAGGCAATGTGATGGAGCGGGACAATGCATCAGCGATGATGAGCTCCTTGCCAGGCGTGTACACTAAGTCAAAGTCGTACCTTCTGAGTTTGAGGAGGATGCGCTGCAATCGAAGCGTCATGTCATTCAGGTCCTTGTGGATAATGTGGACCAGAGGCCTATGATCTGTCTCGACAGTGAATGTCGGCAGGCCATAGACATAGTCGTGAAACTTGAGAATGCCAGTGAGACGACCCAGGCATTCCTTCTCTATTTGCGCATACCTTGTTTCGGTGGGAGTCATGGCCCTCGATGCGTAGGCTACAGGCGCCCAGGATGAAGTGTCATTGCGTTGAAGCAGCACCGCACCGATGCCATCCTGGCTCGCATCTGTCGAGATCTTTGGTATAGTGCTCCAGGTGAGGACTCACCAAGGCCCTATTCAATTGCGATAAAAGTGAATACTCCTGTAAAACTTTCTACTCCAGTCCCTCCAAAATAAAGGCTATATATTGAATTAGCAACCCATTAAAATGAAAGGGATTGCTCTTAAGAGTGCATCTGTATCCAAAAATGTTATTCACCAGTATTAGGGACGGCTCCTAATGCCACGTACCTAGGAGTTTCTTTTTGTAACAGCGCCCTAGTGTGATTGCAGAACTGGCAACTTAAGAGCTCGTACGATCTTTCATAATATGACACTGACAGAAAGAGAAAAAAAGGGCACTCAAGGCGTTTGATTAGCACAAATTACATCTTTTATTGAACCAAGACATTTGATCCTCACTGTCTTCAGGTGATGTCCCGGAGGACTTGAGAATAGCCAATGTTGTTCCTCTGTTGAAGAAGGGTACCAAGGATAATCCAGGGAACTACAGGCCAGTGAGCCTTACTTCAGTGGTAGGGAAATTACTGGAGAGAATTCTTCGAGACAGGATCTACTCCCATTTGGAAGCAAATGGACGTATTAGTGAGAGGCAGCATGGTTTTGTGAAGGGGAGGTCGTGTCTCACTAACTTGATAGAGTTTTTCGAGGAGGTCACTAAGATGATTGATGCAGGTAGGGCAGTGGATGTTGTTTATATGGACTTTAGTAAGGCTTTTGACATGGTCGACTAGTACAAAAGGTGAAGTCACACGGGATCAGGGGTGAGCTGGCAAGGTAGATACAGAACTGGCTAGGTCATAGAAGGCAGAGAGTAGCAATGGAAGGATGCTTTTCTAATTGGAGGGCTGTGACCAGTGGTGTTCCACAGGGATCAGTGCTGGGACCTTTGCTCTTTGTAGTATATATAAATGATTTGGAGGAAAATGTAACTGGTCTGATTAGTAAGTTTGCAGACGACACAAAGGTTGGTGGAATTGCGGATAGCGATGAGGACTGTCAGAGGATACAGCAGGATTTAGATTGTTTGGAGACTTGGGCAGAGAGATGGCAGATGGAGTTTAATCCGGACAAATGTGAGGTAATGCATTTTGGAAGGTCTAATGCAGGTAGGGAATATACAGTGAATGGTAGAACATTCAAGAGTATTGAAAGTCAAAGAGATCTAGGAGTACAGGTCCACAGGTCACTGAAAGGGGCAACACAGGTGGAGAAGGTAGTCAAGAAGGCATACGGCATGCTTGCCTTCATTGGCCGGGGCATTGAGTATAAGAATTGGCAAGTTATGTTGCAGCTGTATAGAACCTTAGTTAGGCCACACTTGGAGTATAGTGTTCAATTCTGGTCGCCACACTACCAGAAGGATGTGGAGGCTTTAGAGAGGGTGCAGAAGAGATTTACCAGAATGTTGCCTGGTATGGAGGGCATTAGCTATGAGGAGCAGTTGAATAAACTCAGTTTGTTCTCACTGGAACGAAGGAGGTTGAGGGGCGACCTGATAGAGGTCTACAAAATTATGAGGGGCATAGACAGAGTGGATAGTCAGAGGCTTTTCCCCGGGGTAGAGGGGTCAATTACTAGGGGGAATAGGTTTAAGGTGAGAGGGGCAAAGTTTAGAGTAGATGTACGAGGCAAGTTTTTTACGCAGAGGGTGGTGGGTGCCTGGAACTCGCTACCGGAGGAGGTGGTGGAAGCAGGGACTATAGTGACATTTAAGGGGCATCTTGACAAATACATGAATAGGATGGGGATAGAGGGATACGGACCCAGGAAGTGTAGAAGATTGTAGTTTAGTCGGGCAGCATGGTCAGCATGGGCTTGGAAGGCCGAAGAGCCTGTTCCTGTGCTGTACATTTCTTTGTTCTTTGTTTGTTCTTTGTTCAACAGAATCAATGGGAATTTCAGATCCCTTAACTGTGCACGAGGAGTACTTCCTCGAATTGCAACAGCTAATGTTTGCTCAACTAGATCTCGTGAGGGGAATTGGGAATGTGGACCTGGGCAATAAAATATTCCCCCATAAAAATGAGTATCTGTTTACAAACACAAAGTTAGCACAGTTCTCTATGAGTTCGACTCTCTGCTAACCTCAGTGTGGTTACTCTGTCTGACTGAACCAGACTAGCTCTTAGCCACGTGCTGGAGGTGTGATACTGTACATACACCCTGACTCACTCTGTAGATGTTCATCAGTGGAAAGAAGCGGAGTATGAGTGCCGAGTGCTTTTTATAGTGAGATACCACCCCTGAGTGTCCTGCCTGCTCATTGGTCATGTCCTGTTCTCTGTGTTCATTAGCTGCCTGTCTATGCCTGTCTGTATATCATTATCTGCATGTCTGCATATCATGACAAAAACTCAATCAGAAACCATTCAAAATGGATTCCATAGATCATGACTCTGCAAAATAAATATCGGATTGCCTGTGCAAAATGAATGTCTGTTTGAAACAAACAGCTTGCTACGAGCTAAGCAAATGCAACATTTCTAACAAAGGTGTCATGTGAGAGTACCTTTAAGAAATGGACGTTTAAGCAATGTACCTTTAAGAAATGCAGCTGATCATATTACTGACGTGATGTCAGAGGGTGGGGGGAGCTGAGCTCACTTCTGCTTTTTTGAGTTTCAGTTTGAGAAGGCAGCTGGGAGTGTCTGTGTGTTTTGCTGAGAGCTGCAGGAAGAAACACAGAGCTGGTCTGTTGATGTCTACAAATCCAAAGACTATAAATATATTGAATGTAACCTCGTGTCTGTTTTTGAAGGTTTGAAGTCTTTTGAATGTTTAAAAGAACAGTTTGAAGGATTATTTAGTGTTGTAGTCTTTTGGGGTTTTCTTTGAAGTAATGGGTGTTAAGATATTCAATGTTTGTTTTTAAAAGGTTAACTTGAGTTCATAGAATAAACATTGTTTTGTTTTAAAAACCATTTGTCCATCACTGCTGTATCACACCTGGAGAGTACGCCGTGTGCTTCCCACACCACAATCTATTAAAAGTTGTGAGTCGGGTGAACTCCATGAAACACTTTGCGGTTCTGTAAACCCGGACCCATAACAAAGGTCAGGTTGACATTAGAGCTCACATGAACAATCCTTTGTCCGAAACAAGGGTTTGGACATTATCCAATTCCATGCCCTGGATAAAACGCATATCAGTATACGCTATGACATACCAATAGACGATAAAGCCCTACTGAAGAATTTATAAAAGCAACATTAATGTTAACTTTAAATTTGATGAAATATTGTTGCTTATAATAGAGAGACAACCCAAGGATTAAAAATTGACTCAAATTAATCAACACGTTACAGGGGCAAGGAATAGATTGATTTAGATTGATAACAAATTCCTTAAAAAGCCATGGTTTCAGACTACAGTTTATTCATGAATCATTCTTTACTTTTGTCTAAAAACTATCTACTATCTAATATCTACTTTGTACTGTTCTGTGCATGGAAACTGTTACTGTATTTTGAATTCAATGTATCTGAATTACTAAGGGTAATCTGATTCTCGAAAAAGCCTTTTGCAGGCAAGGGCTGAAATGAGAACGTTTTAAATTCTGTAACAAGAATTTCTTTTAGAATCGATCAATAGATACCAAATAAAATTACTTTGCACCGAGAAGTCTAGTCAAAATTTCTGCATTGTTAGTTGCATGGTGTGGTGTCACAGAGATATATGCAATAACAGAAAATGCAGATCGATCAGAGATTGTTTGTATATTTGGGTCCATGGATGAGAAAAACACTCCAGATCAACGATCAGCGATTCCATCTAAACCATGAAAGAACATCAAATTGCAATCAGTTCTCAACCAGAACAATTGTCTCCGTTTCGACCTCAGTTCCCCTTCACTGTTGGGGAAAAGAAATCACAACCAGAGCCGAAAAAATCTCAAGCTGATTGTAATGGCCACGTCTAATACTAATGGCTGTGAGGTAGCACAGCCCCTTCAAGGGGGCCGGCTCGTGGGCCCATGTGACAGGGTCTGAGCCAATCGTGCAGGAGAGCGTGAATCTTGGCCAATAGCATGCCAGCGCAGCGCCAGGGAGCGAAAGGCCAGGCAGGGTAAACCCGGAGCTGGGGAATGAACACCTGTACATAGTTGCTCCGTGCCAATATTGTGCCTGCCTTTACTCTTCCCTTAATAAACCCCTTTTAGTTTACACCATACACCACCAGCGTGTCTATCTCGAGCCACCACAGGCTGGTTCAATGCACATCTTCATTTGTACATCCATCTTCCTATTTACGTGTTTCTGTCATGAGGACGCGTAGCTGCTAAGATAACGTGGTAACAATTTCAGGCAGGAGAAGATCTTCGGTGTACCTATCGTATATCCTTGGTACACTTCAGATAACCCTGAATCCCATTTGCTGAGGAGAATGTGTCTCATTTCTTGTAACTCATTAAGTTTTCTTCTTCCGTCATGTCGGGCAATAATCTTTACAGCGTACCAGCCAAGCATTCAGGAACAGACCCAGGAGAATCAATCTTCCCTCATATATTGTTCCCTTAAGGTCTGGGCATAACCCTTCTCTGTATACCTCCCAAAAGCTAAAAATAATTTTAGAATAGGAAGGTCAAAACTGCACATAATGCTCCGCAAGACCAAACACATGGGGCGAAATTCTCCGTTATCGGCGCAAAGTCCGCCGATCGGCGCAAAAAACGGCGCAAATCCGACCTGCGTCACGCCGCAAAAATCGTCGCGAAGTCTCCGGCCCGAAATGGGCTAGCAGCGACGTGACGGGATCCACGCTTGCTCACGTGGTTCACGCCGTGCAACGTCATACACGCCGCACGGCGTGACAGCTCATAAGGACGCGCTGCTCCCCCCCACCCGACCGGAACACCTGACCGGAATACCCGACCGGATGGCCGGCCGCCGCTCACCCCGAGGTTCCAGTCACGGGATGTGGAGGCGCTCCTGGACGCAGTGGAGCAGAGGAGGGAGGCCCTGTATCCCGGGCACGGCCGCAGAGTTGCCCCACGCCACAGCCGGCGTCTGTGGGGGGAGGTGGCAGAGGCCGTCACCGCTGTGGCCCTGACACCACGGACAGGCACCCAGTGCCACAAGAAGGTGAACAACCTCGTCAGAGCAGGCAGGGTGAGCCTCCCCCCCCTGCCCGATATCCATATCCCCCATATCCCCCATATCCTCCCTCCCCCATATACCCCCCTCCCCCATATCCCCCCTCCCCCATATCCCCCCTCCCCATATCCCCCATATCCCCAAGTGAATCCAGCCCTAACCTTAACCTCTGCAATGCACGCGCAACCGATGGCGTGCACTCCTATACCTGTCTAACACTGTTGCCTTTTACCCCTGCCACCACCCCCCCTCCCCCCCCCCCCTGCCTCCCGCCACAGGAGAAACGCGCACACAGCACCAGGGAGCATGTGAGGACTGGAGGAGGCCCCGCTGATGAGAGGCCACTGACCGAACACGAGGAAAGGGCCCTGGAACTGACTGGCGGACCTGAGGACCGGGAGGTTGCTGATGCAGAGGTCGGGGGCGTACTAGCAAGTGAGCCACCGACAGCCCGTCCCCATATCCCCCTCCCCTATATCCCCCTCCCCCATATCACCTGATCACTGCCTGATGTCTAACCATGCATGCTTCATTGTGTATCGCAGGACCAAACGTCCAGGCACCCATCCACGCAGATGCAGACCGCCCGCAGGATGCCCCTCGGAGGCCACGGGAGACGGAGAGACCAGGACCCTCCGGCATGCGACGCCCGCAGGATGCCCCTCGCACACCACGGGAGACGGAGAGACCCGGACCCTCCGGCATGCGACACCCGCAGGATGCCCCTCGCACACCACGGGAGACGGAGAGACCCGGACCCTCCGGCATGCGACGCCCGCAGGATGCCCCTCGCACACCACGGGAGACGGAGAGACCCGGACCCTCAGGATGTCCCTTGGAGACCACGGGAGATGGAGAGACCTGGAGCAACAGGGAGACGACGCCCCCGTCACGTGCGGGTGCGACCACCCAGCGACGAGGGGGGCAGCCACAGGCCCCCGTCACAGCCGAGCCAGGACACCACTACCCAGGACACCCCTACCCAGGACACCCCCTACCCGGGACACCCCTACCCGGGACAGCACTACCCAGGAAGACGAAAGACCGGACAGTGACACAGAGTGGATGGGTGGAGACGAACCCCCACCCCAAAGTGCCATGGACTCAGAGTGGGACGAAGAGCACGACACAACGCCACTGCTGTCACCAACACCCTCCACCATCGCAGAAACACTCACCTCGGTTGGGCACTTTAGTGATGAGGCGTCTGGTACACTCACTGGTGCGCACAACACAGCCGTCCCGGTACAGCAGGTGGAGGTAGGAGCAGCAGAGGGGCCGGGCGGTCGGAGGGCAGCCCAGCCCAAGCGAACATCTGCCGCCCAGATGGATCCCGGGTTCCTGGAGTTACCACACCCACCTATAGATCCGATGCAACCACCGACCCGGAGACGAGCGAAGAGGGTGACGGCCGGCTTGCGGCGGCTGCAGTCGCAGGTGGAGGAGTCCACCCGCGTCCAGGAGCTGGCAATGGTGCCGGTCATACGTGCCACCCAGGCCGACACCGCACGGGTGGCGTCCGCGGTGGAGGCAATGGGTGCGACGGTTTCAGACATGGGGAACGGTTTGCGAGGCCTGGGGCTTTCCGTGCAGGCGGCGTCTGTGGCCCAGGACATGGCTGCCCTCTCACAGGAGGCCATGAGCCAGTGCCAGCGCCAGATGGCAGAGGCGCTCAACGCCATGGCCCAGTCTCTGCAGGCCATGGCCCAGTCTCAGCAGGCCATAGCCCAGTCTCTGCAGGCCATCGCTGAGGGCATCAGCACCATTGGCCATGTGCGAGCCGGCGTCGCACAGTCACAGACAGGGTTTGCCAATCCCCTGGGCTCCATGGCTGCAAACCTGCAGACCCCTGTCGATACTAGCACGGGCCTCCAGGGCTGGCAGCGCCAGATGTCGGGGGGCGTCGGATGGCCAGTCCGTTCGCATCTCCCACCCATGTAGAGGCCTGGGGGCCATATGGCACCCCGAGGGAGGAGGAGGTGGTGTGGTCCGTCCCGGGTCCCCCTGTAGGGGAGGTCCCGGAACACCGCGACACCTCGGACTCCCCCCCTTCCGTCCCAGGTGCATCGGGTGGGCAACGGGCAGGACAGGCTGGCAGCTCGCCATCCCAGTCGCCCGGGCCGCAGCCTGGCCCATCTAGGTCAGGACGCCCCAGGAAACGGCCGCCAAAGGGATCCCGTGTCAGAGGGCAGGAATCACAGGAGTCCACCTCCAGTTCTGCTGTACCGTCTGGGGAACCACGTAGACGTAGTCAAAGGGCCCGTAAGGCCAAACAATTAGACACTGAGTAAGTTGGCACGGGTGCAGGGCACAGATTAGTTTTAGGGGCTAGGGCACGTGCATGAACTCCTTTCGTTATTAAAGTCAATGTTACACCTACAGAAGCTGCCTTTGTGCTCTGTCCAAAGCGTGCGGGGGGTGTCATGTACGTTGAGCGCAAGTGTGTGTGTGAGGGGTGGTCTTACCTCAGCCCCAGGTGAGTCTGCCCCTTCCCCCTGGGCCGCCATCAACAACCCCCCGGGCAGAGGACGGGACCGTGCGCTGCAGTGTCACAGCCGCATGCAGGGATGGTCCGGGTGGATGGTGGTACTGTGGCCATGGGTCAGACATAGTCCAACGATGTGGAGCCAGGAGCTCATCGCAGGGCGGGTTGTCATCATCCTCCATGGCCTGCAATAGACTCGCGTCCACCCGCAATTGTGTGAGCCCGGCCCGTTGTGCCGCAGGTGGATCGGCAATGGGGGGGGTGGTGTGCATGCGGGTGGGGTGGGTGGGGTTGGGGAGGGGGGTGAGGGTGCTGGGTGGGTGGATGGGTGGGGATTGTGGGTGGTCGGCTGTTGCCATGGTGTGCGGTCTGTGGCCGTACTACCCGATTCCCACGCCCATCTAGTCAGTGAAGCGGGCGGCTATCAGCCTGTCCCGTGCCCGCTGGGCCAGCCGGTAACGGTGGACAGCCACCCGCCTGTGTCTAGCCCATCTGCCCTGACCATTGCCCCCATCCCCCTCATCTGGGAGGACTGCGCCTCTTCCTGCTGCTCCTCCACTCCGCCCTCCTCTGCCTGCGGCACATCGCCCCTCTGCTGGGCTATGTTGTGCAGGACGCAGCACACCACAATGATGCGGCCGACCCTATCTGACCGATACTGGAGGGCGCCCCCAGAGAGGTCCAGGCACCTGAAACGCATCTTCAGCACGCCAAAGCACCTCTCTATCACTCCCCTAGTCGCTACATGGGCATAATTGTAGCGGTTCTCCGCCTCATTGCGTGGCCTCCGTATAGGCGTCATCAGCCACGATCGCAATGGGTAGCCCCTGTCGCCCAGCAACCAGCCCCTCAGCCGGGGATGGCGTCCCTCGTACATGACGGTGATGGATGACCGCGACAACACGTATGAGTCATGTACACTGCCTGGGTAAAGGGCGCAGACGTGCAAGATCATCATGCAGTGGTCGCAGACCACCTGTATGTTCATCGAATAGGTCCCCTTCCTATTGGTGAACACGGCCCTGTTTCTGCAGGTGGCCGCACGGCGACGTGCATCCCATCAATCGCGCCCTGGACCATGGGGAACCCGTCCACGGCAGAGAAGCACATGGCCCGGGCATCTTGGCTGGCCCGGTCCACAGGGAAGCAGATGTAGCGGTGCGCCATGGCATATAGGGCATCTGTCACTGCCCGGATGCACCGATGCACCGATGTCTGCGATATGCCGGACAGGTCCCCACTCGGTGTCTGGAATGTCCCCGTTGCATAAAAGTTCAGGGCCACTGTAACCTTGACGGACACGGGGAGAGGGTGTCCCCCGCCAGTGCCACGCGGTGACAGGTGTGCCAGCAGGTGGCAGATGTGTGCCACGGTTTCCCGCCTCATCCGGAATCTCCTCCTGCATTCCCGGTCCGTGAGGTCCTGGTATGACTGCCGGGACTGGTACACACGGGGCGCCCTCGGGTGCCTCCGTTGCCGTGGGGCCGCGACGTCCTCCTCCCCCTCCTCGTCCTGTCGGTCAGGTGTCCCTCCAGCCTGGGCGGCTGCCGCCTGCCCCTCTGCGGCAGCCTGCGCCGCCTCTCTGGCACGCTCCTCCTCCTCCTCCTCCTCCTCATCCAGGGCAACATAGACATTAGCGGCTGCCGCCATGGCGGCCAACATCGCTGGATGATCGGAAAACATGACGGCCTGGTTGGGGGGGGTGGGGAACGACGACATGTCATCATTGCCCATATCCCCTCCTCCCCCCAGCCAGGTGGCATGGACCGCATGGGTCCAACTGTTGGAGGCTGGCACCTGGCCAGGTGGACCAACTCACTTGCCCTCGCACCCCGTCTCCCCGGCACGGGCCCCCCATTCTCCTCCCCGGCACGGGCCCCCCATCCTCCTCCCCGGCACGGCCCCCCCCTCCCATCCCCCTCCCCGGCACGGGCCGCCCATCCTCCTCCCCGGCACGGAACCCCCCCCATCCTCCTCCCCGGCACGGGCCCCCCATCCTCCTCCCTGGCACGGCCCCCCCCATCCCCCTCCCCAGCACAGACACCCCCCCATCCTCCTCCCCGGCACGGATCCCCCCCCATCCCCTTCCCCGGCATGGACCCCATCCTCCTCCCCGGCACGGGCCCCCCATCCTCCTCCCCGGCACGGACCCCATCCTCCTCCCCAGCACGGGCCCCCCATCCTCCTCCCCGGCACGGCCTCCCCACCCCCCAATCCCCCTCCCCGGCACGGGCCCCCCATCCTCCTCCCCGGCACGGACCCCCCCCCCCCCCCCCCCCGCCCATCCTCCTCCCCGGCACGGGCCCCCCATCCTTTTCCCCGGCACGGCCCCCCCCATCCCCCTCCCCGGCACGGGCCCCCCACCCATCCCCCTCCCCGGCACGGGCCCCCCATCCTCCTCCCCGGCACGGCCCCCCCCCATCCTCCTCCCCGGCACGGGCCCCATCCTCCTCCCCGGCATGGCCCCCCCCCCATCCTCCTCCCCGGCACAGGCCCCATCCTCCTCCCCGGCACGGGCCCCCCATCCTCCTCCCCGGCACGGGCCCCATCCTCCTGCCTGGCACGGACCCCCCATCCTCCTCCCCGGCACGGACCCCCCATCCTCCTCCCTGGCACGGACCCCCCATCCCCCTCCCCGGAGCCCAGCCCACTCTAACCACCCCCCCCGCCGCACACACACACTCATAACCCTAGACACACCTCTCCCCACACATTCAGACTGCGGCCACGCCATCGCCTGCCCAGCGGCCAACCCCCCAGGCCGTCACTCACCTCCACGCTGGTCGGCGTGAACCTGGAGCACAGGTTGACGCCGATTAAAAGGAGATTAAAAAGGATGACGTGATCCGTCATCACGTCGACGGGACTTCGGCCCATCCGGACGGGAGAATATCGGCAGGCCCAAAATCGGCTGCCTTGCGCCCACCCGTGCCATTCTCCGACGGCAGCGGCGCCATTAACGCCCCTCCGACATTTCTCCCTTCGGAGACTTCGGCAACCGGCGGGGGCGGGATTCACGGCGGCCAAAGGCCATTCTCTGACCCGCTGGGGGGTCGGAGAATGACGCCCATGATCTTGCTGAGTTTACATGTTATACCCCTGGCTATAGACATCCCATCATTCTTCCTTTTTAACATGAGCATTTTGCCCTGATGGTTTTAGTGCGCAGTCCCCTAAAATCTCAAGAACGCTCCCTGGCCGGCCCTGCTCAGTATGTTTCCATTTTGTAAATATCCCATATCAACCCTCCCTTTGATAAATCTCATTTGGTTCCATTTCCCTGGATAACATTGTGTTTGTAATTTATCTGCACAATAATTAATCTCACTGAGGTCCTTTTTGAATTTGTGCACACTGAGTGTCGTCATTTGCCATTGCTCCCAAGGTGGTAGCATTTGCAAATTCGACCAGTTTGCCATTAATTATAAGGCGTCCTGCCAGTAGATGATAGCAGACTGAAAAGGTGTGAAAGAAGTTGACATCCTGTTTCCTGCAGTTGCTGCTTCAGGACAAAACGTGACAGAAGTTTGGCATGTATGGTCCACCCCAGTTACCAGCTGGTAGCTGGGCCGAGTAGGTGCCAACGAGCAAAGCTTCATTTTAATCATGTGGGGCTGGTCAGTGTAGAAGTGCTCGCCAAGGCTCCACTAAACCAATTTGGCTTCCATCACGTCCCAAGGTTGGAACACCCATTTCACACCCTCCCCAACTGGACGTACTAGCCTGAAGGTTGGTCCGATGGCCTTCCATCGTGCTGGCCCAGAGCAGGCTGGCAGCCTAAAGCGCTCGGTTTCTACCTGCAGTCCGTCCACCCATTGCTGATCAGGTCAATAAAACAGATGGCTTGGACTTCCTGTGTAGCTTATCAAATGCACCAGCCGGCCAGCCAGCGTGTTCCACCATTTGTCCCCTGATGCACGATCAATGACCACTAAAGCGAGGTTGTAACCCAACTGAAGGCTTTAATAAGCTCGATGTTTCCCCCAGCAGCTCAGGTACATAATGAAGGCTGCTGGGACGGCACGGGCTCTTATACCCTGCCCAGCAGGGCGGAGCTACCATACATCCTAACCAATAGAAAGCATACAGTTTCCAATGGTGCTCCAGCCTATCAGGTACCGTAATACCTCTAATACCACATTCACCCACTGTTAAAAAAAAGTCCAGCGGGGGTGGTGGCCTGATATTACAAACATGGCAACATGGTAGGATTAGTTATGGAGGTACAGTAATACCTCCGTACAGTGTTTTGTAACTATTTACAATTCTGATAGCTATTTACAATTGGTGATTTAAATTTACAGTTTACAGTTTAAAATGAAGCAATCAGTCGATCGGGTGCGCTGGTCGTCCTCTGTGATCGTCGGAGCATCGGTGGTGACTCCGGTGGAGGCTCGGGCATCTGTGACTCCGGGAGTGTGGCTTCGATCTCCATGGCAGCTTTGGCACCCCTAGACGGCGCTGGTGGGGAAAATGGTTGACTTGGGGAGGGAGCGCCTGCGGGGTGCATCGGTGGGTGGGGGGGCCTAGACTGGGCCGGAGGGAGGACCGATCCTCCTGTAAAGTGCACTGGTGGAGGGGAGGGTGGGACTGGTGGTTGGGTTGTGCGTGGAGCTCCGGCAGACGCCAGGTCTCATAGGGAGACCATATCTTGTCGGCCGTCGGGGTACGCCACGTAGGCATGCTGGGGGTTAGCATGGAGCAGATGGACCCTCTCGACCAACGGGTCCGACTTGTGCACCCGCACGTGTTTTCGGAGCAGGATGGGTCCAGGTGCTGCCAGCCAGGTCATGAGCGATGTCCCAGAGGAAGACTTCCTGGGAAAGACAAGGAGACGTTCGTGAGGTGTCTGGTTGGTGGTGGTACACAGCAGTGGCTGGATGGAGTGGAGGGCATCTGGGAGGACCTCCTGCCAGCGGGAGACTGGGAGGTTCCTGGACCGTAGGGCCAGTAGGACTGTCTTCCCGACCATTCCGTTCTCCCTCTCTACCTGTCTGTTACCCCGGGGATTGTAACTGGTCGTCCTGCTCGAGGCGATGCCCTTGCTGAGCAGGAATTGATGCAGTTCGTCGCTCATAAAGGAGGACCCCCTATTACTATGTATATAAGCGGGGAACCCGAACAGTGCAAAGATGCTATGGAGGGCCTTGATGACGGTGGTTGCGGTCATGTCGGGGCAGGGGATGGCGAATGGGAACCGAGAGTACTCATCAATCACGTTCAGGAAGTATGTCTTGCGGTCGGTGGAGGGGAGGGAGCCTTTGAAATCCATGCTGAGGCGTTCAATGGGACTGGAAGCCTTTATTAGGTGCGCTTTCTCTGGCCGGTAGAAGTGCGGTTTGCACTCCACGCAGATTTGGCAATCCCTGGTAGCTGTCCTGACCTCCTCGATGGAGTAGGGCAGGTTGCGGGTCTTGACAAAATGGAAAAAGCGAGTGACCCCCGGGTGGCAGAGGTCCTCGTGGAGGGCTCGGAGGCAGTCCACTTGTGCGGTGGCACATGTGCCATGGGACAGGGCATCAGGAGGCTCATTTAGCTTCCCGGGACAATACAAGATCTCGTAGTTATAGGTGGAGAGTTCGATCCTCCACCGCAAGATCTTGTCGTTTTTTGTCTTGCCCCGCTGTGTATTATCAAACATGAAAGCAACCGACCGTTGGTCAGTGAGGAGAGTGAATCTCCCGCCGGCCAGGTAATGCTTCCAATGTCGCACAGCTTCTACTATGGCCTGGGCCTCCTTTTCGACTGAGGTGTGGTGGATTTCGGAAGCATGGAGGATACGTGAGAAGAAGGCCACAGGCCTGCCTGCTTGGTTGCGGGTGGCCGCCAGAGCTACGTCAGATGCATCGCTCTCGACCTGGAAGGGGAGGGACTCGTCGGTGGCGTGCATCGTGGCCTTTGCAATGTCTGCTTTGATGCGGTTGAAGGCCTGGCGGGCCTCTATCGACAGGGGAAAAGCTGTAGATTGGATCAGGGGATGTGCCTTGTCTGCATAGTTGGGGACCCACTGAGCGTAGTAACTGAAAAACCCGAGGCAGCGATTCAGGGCCTTGGCGCAGTGAGGGAGGGGGAACTCCATAAGGCGGCGCATGCGTTCAGGGTCGGGGCCTATAACTCCATTTCGCACTACGTAGCCGAGGATGGCTAGGCGGTCGGTGCTAATCACGCATTTGTCCTTGTTGTATGTAAGGTTAAGGATCTTTGCGGTCTGGAGGAATTTTCGGAGGTTGGTGTCGTGGTCCTGCTGGTCGTGGCCGCAGGTGGTGACATTATTGAGATACGGGAATGTTGCCCGTAAACCGTACCGGTCAACCATCGGTCCATCTCGCGCTGGAAGACCGAGACCCCGTTGGTGACACCGAAGGGAACCCTTAAGAAGTGATAGAGCCAACCATCCGCCTCGAAGGCAGTGTATTTGCATTCACTAGTGCGGATGGGGAGCTGGTGGTAGGCGAACTTGAGATCCACCGTGGAGAAGACCTTATAATGCGCGATCCTGTTTACCAGGTCAGATATACGGGGGAGAGGATCCGCGTCCAGCTGCATAAACCTGTTGATGGTCTGACTGTAGTCGATGACCATCCTAGGCTTCTCCCCGGTCTTTACCACCACTACTTGAGCTCTCCAGGGGCTGTTACTGGCTTCAATGACTCCTTCCCTCAGTAGCCTTTGGACCTCTGACCTAATAAAGATCTGATCCTGGGCACTGTACCGTCTGCTCCTGGTGGCAACGGGTTTGCAATCCGTGGTGAGGTTCACAAACAGGGAAGGCGGGTCGACCTTAAGGGTCACGAGGCCGCAGACAGTGAGGGGGGCTATAGGGCCGCCGAATTTGAAGGTTAGACTTTGGAGGTTACACTGGAAGTCTAAACCCAGGAGTGTAGCCGCGCAGAGGTGGGGAAGGATGTGGAGGCGGAAATTTTTGAACTCCCTTCCCTGGACTGTGAGGTTTGCTACACAAAACCCCTTTATCTCCACTGAGTATGACCCGGAGGCCAGGGAGATTTTTTGGTTAACGGGGTGGATGAGGAGAGAACAGCGACTTACCGTGTCGGGGTGTATGAAGCTCTCCGTGCTCCCAGAGTCGATTAGGCAGGACGTTTCATGCCCGTTGATGAATACGGTCGTTGTAGCAGTTGAGAGTGTTCGAGGCCGGGTCTGATCCAGAGTCACCGAGGCTAATCGCAACAGTTGAGAGTTCTCTTCGGGCAGTGTGTGGTCAGCCGAGCTGGGGTCCTGGGGGTTCATCCAAGATGGCGGCTCCCATTGGTCGCACATGGCTGGGGGTGCACAAAATGGCGGCGCCCATCCCTCCAACGTGGCGTCCGCGGAACAAGATGGCGGCACCCGGGGTCCGCACGTGGCTCTGGAATAGGAAGATGGCGGCGACCGCTGGCCGCACAGGGACCGTGGAGAAATTTGTGGTTGCGGTCCGCATTCGCCGCCGGAGACCGCGGCAACCGCACGGGCCTGACATACCCCCACAAAATGGTCCTTTTTGCTGCATTCCTTGCAGGTGGATGCGCGGGCCGGGCAGCGCTGCCGGGGGTGCTTGGCCTGCCCGCAAAAGTAGCAGCGGGGCCCCTCGGGGTTGCCAGGCCACCTTGCAGCGCAGGCCTGTGGGGGGATGGGGGACGTCTCGGGGTCGGCCGCGGAGGGGTTCCACGCTGCCCAGGGAGCTGCCGCGCGGTCGGGAACGTAAGCCATGTTCAGGGAGCCTGCAAGGGCCCGTGCCTCCCTGAGACCCAGAGTGTCTTTTTCTAACAGTCGCTGGCGGATTTGTGAGGATAGCATACCTGCCACGAAAGCGTCCCGGACTAAGAGTTCAGTGTGTTCGCTCGCCGAAACTTGCAGGCAGCTGCAGCGTCTCCCTAACACCAGGAGTGCACGGTAGAATTCTTCCAGCGATTCCCCAGGGGTTTGTCGCCTTGTTGCAAGCAGGTGCCGGGTGTAGACCTGGTTTACCGGGCGAATATAGTATCCTTTTAGCAGCTCTATTGCTGGATCGAAGTCTTCCACTTCCTCGATGAGGGTGTAAATCTCCGGGCTCACCCTTGAGTGCAGGACTTGCAGTTTCTGCTCTTCCGTGGGTGTGTTTTCGGCCGTCCCGAGATACCCTTTAAAACACGCCAGCCAGTGCTTAAAGATTGCCGCTGAGTTCGCCGCGTGGGGGCTGAGTTGCAGACACTCCGGCTTGATTCGGAGCTCCATCCTTTCTTCTTAAAAAAAACTAGCTTATTAAATTGATGCACGATCAATGACCACTAAAGCGAGGTTGTAGACCAACTGAAGGCTTTAATAAGCTCGATGTTTCCCCCAGCAGCTCAGGTACAGAATGAAGGCTGCTGGGGCGTCACGGGCTCTGATACCCCGCCCAGCCACCCTAACCAATAGAAAGCATACTGTTTCCACCAATGGTGCTCCGGCCTATCAGGTACCGTAATACCTCTAATACCACATCCCCCTGAAATCCATTGAGAGTAGGAAACCAACCACAATGAGCGAGACTCCCATCACCCCCTTCCCCGCCACGGCATGTTTTACGATGGTAGAGGTGATCCGCCTTCGGACGACAGCATTTTCACTCACCTTTTGGGTGTCACGGTCAATGGTTCCAAACTCTCGTTTGACTTTTTGATGTTTATTCCTTTCCCCCCTCGAACCGCGAAGGACTACAGGCCACGATTGAACATTTCACCTCGTCGTTGATGTGGTGTGTCGAGAGAATACACTGGAGGCTCCCAGTAACAACCAAGAGGGTTTTATTAACAATAGACAAAGGTAAGTATATGGAGACACAGGACATAACTTGACTCTCCTGCTCTGAGGTCCACTCAGCCCGGGGCTCCTGCTCCCAGGGCCCCGCGCTTATTCGCTATAGGTCGGGGGTCAAGCATTCCCATGCGGTTGGCCCCGAGCCGGTGACATGGACCACAAGGCCTGCCCCTTAAAGGGGTCGCGCTACCACACAAATCATCTAACTGACTCTTTCTAACATGAAGTACTTGGTTAGCTGTCAAATACTGTGGAATATCCGGAAGTAGTGTAATGTGCATTATAAATACAAGTCTTTCTCTCTGATTAACCGTAAATATAAAAGGCGCCAGAGTAAAACTGTTGGCCTCGGCACTTTATTTTGGAATTATTGGATTTGGGAAAGAGCATACTTCATCGGTTTGTTTTCGCACTTTGCGATCGGAGGCATTTACACTTTATTACATCTTGGTTATCCTCGGTTGAAGCATTAAGATGCAATCAATTTATGAGTAGACGTTAATACCTCTGAAACAGAAGTGTAAACATATAAATTAATTACATTGCAAACTGAAATGGACTTAATTTGCTTTCGTGGAAGCCATAATACTGTATTCAACTCATTAAAACATGAATAATCATGCTGCAAGAATGAAATATTCCAATATTTGAATACTGATGGCTGTATACAGAATGAAATTCAGTAGGACAAGTTGATCCATCTATAAAAAACATATAACATCCTAAATTTTAGAAATAGTGCCGAATACAAATGCACTGAGGATACGTTAAACCTGAACAAAGAATAGTTGGTATTTTAATTCAAATTTGTTCTGCCACTCGCACAGAAGTGTTGAGAAAAGCCTTTGACAGTGACAGCCCAATGGACCACATGCTGTGTGATTCTGTGTCAGCTGGAGCACGTACACATCCCAGTACTAAATTTTATGGCGGGCTTAACCAGAATAACAACAGTTTCAGAGCATTGGATGCTGAATCTTGCTCATCATTCCTTTTGATCGGAAACTAAAGCCCAGATTTTTGCACCTAGCTCGGGAAAAAGTGTCCTGAATAATGCGATCTTCGCATTCTGGGGGTGGGTGCATACTGGAGTCAGGCCCCTGGGACTTAGTTTTGTGGTAGCAAGGCAGGTCGGTTAAAAGGCCCGCCTCAGTGCTTTGGATCTTCATCCCAGTTGTGTGGTCCTCTAGCCCTCTCCCCTCACACGCTCTCACCCACTCCCCATGCCCCATCCATGCCAACCCATGCCCGCACCAACCCACAATTGTCACTCATACCCTCCATGCCAACTCATACATCTTCACCTCGCCCAATGGCTCCTCAGACCCTCCATGCCGACTTAGGCTCCTTCACCCACCTCCAATTACACTTCGTACCCTTCATTCCAATCCATGTCCCCATTCATCCCCATAGTCGCTGTGCCAAATCATAACAACACATGCCCCCCACTCATCCCATAGTCCCAATGGCAATTTAGTACCAACTCACGCCAAACATGCCCCCACTCATCCCATAGTCCCTTAAAGCTCTATATCAACTTAGTGCCAACTTATACCAACTCATGCTCAAAGTCCAGCAACCTTCGCCCTTATAGCCCCCATGACAGCTCACCCAGTATCCGCCATGGGCAGAACTCAGGAACCATTCTGAAATAAAATAAAGTTCAAATTGCCTGTTACAGACTTCACTATATAAAAAAATACTCCCATTGAGAATGCCCTGACTCCCAATGCTGCGGCCAAGTTCAGTAGAGCTATAGCGGTTATTGGTGCCATGTGTTACCTTTATTACTACAGCAAAATTTGGACTATGCCCTCATTAAAAATGTACATACAGTAAATAATAATGGTAATCCCCATATACCACCTGTGACTCTTAGTAATCCAGTAACCTGTTTATATCAAGCCTCAAACAGCCAGAATTCCCCAAACTTCACAAGGTGCAACCGGGCTCGCCAATCACTGCCAATCGGTGACAGGCTCCATTTCTCTCCCTGTATCTCCTTGTACGCTTGTTTGCACTCTGCTTCAGTGTCAAGGTGACAACTCCACATTGGGAGCTTCACAAAAAGACAATCCGTGAACATAGAAGCTAGAATCCCTGCAGTGCAGAAGGCCATTCGGCCCATTGAATCTGACCCTCCGAAAGAGCACCCTATCCCCGTAACACCGTCGTCCCGCCTAACTTTCGCATCTCCCAAGGGGCAATTTGTATCAAGGCCAATCCAGCTCGCCTGCACATCTTTGGACTGTGGGAGGAAAGCGGAGCACCCGGAGGAAACTCACGCAGACACGGGGAGTGCAAATTCCACACAGACAGTCACCCGAGGCTGGAATTGAACTCGGGTCCCTGGTGCTGTGAGGCAGCAGTGCTAACCACTGTACCATCGTGCCACCCTGTGCTTGGAACTTAATTCACATATCAAAATTGGTTGGAATATAAGAACATAAGAAATAGGAGCAGGAGTAGACCCCATGGCCAATCCAACATGCTCGGCCATCCAATACCATCAAGGCAGATCTTGGGCTTCAACATCATGACCGGGATTCTCCAACCCCGTGCCGGGTCGGAGAATCGCCAGGGGGGGGCCATGCCGCCCCGACGCCGGCCCGCCAATTCTCGGGTGCCCACGGGATCGCCGCCGTGCCGGTCGGGGGCCATTGTAAGCACCCCACCCCCGGCAATTCTCCGGGCCTTGACGGGCCGAGTGCCCGTCGATTTCGGCCGAGTCCCGCCGGCGTGGGTTACGTATGGTCCCACCCGGCGGGACCTCGGAGTTCTGGCTGCGGAGGCCGTCCTGGTGGGGGAGGGGTCGGGGGGGATCAAACTCCGGGGGGCGCTCCACCGTGGCCTGGCCCGCGATCGGGGCCTACCAATCGGCAGGCGGGCTAGTTCTGTGGGGGGCCTATGTTCCCCCGCACCTGGCCCCTGTAGGTCTCTGTCATATTGCCCGGGGGCCAGCGCGGAGGAGGGAACCCACGCACATGCGTGGACTCACGCTGGCCGTGGCGCGCCGGCTTCCGAGCACCGGAGCAGCGGACACCACTCCGCCGCCGTACTAGCCGTTAGGAATGGGTGCATACCCGGGCCTCGCGGCCCACTGCCGTCTTCCCACAACCCCTGATCCCCTTATTGATCAAAAACCTATCTATCTCAGTGATTTGGCCTTCACAGCCTCCTGCGGCAAAGAGTTCCACAGATTCACCACCCTCTGGCTGAAGAAATTCCTCCTCCTCTCTGATCTAAAGGATCGTCCCTTTAGTCTGACATTGTGTCCTCGGGTTCTGGTTTTTCCTCCAAGTGGAAACATTCTCTCCAAGACCACTCTATCCAGGCCACGCAGTATCCTGTAAATTTCAATATTCCCCCTCATCTTTCTGAACTCCACTCTTGCGCTGCAATCTCCTTGCAATAAAGGCCAACATGCTATTTGCTTTCCTAATTGCTAGCCGCACCTGCATGCTAACTTTCTGCGTTCCACGCCCAAGTCTCTCTGAACAATAACACCTACGAGTGTCACAGCCCACCCTGATCGAAAGCCAGTGATCGTACCGAGGGTCATGGGGGTTCAGAGCTCGTTACGTCTCCTGGGTCATTGTGATATGCAGATCTCGGCCGGGATTCTCCGGTGTCCGGCGCGCAGGCCATACCGGAGCCGAGGAGTGGTGTGAACCACTCCGGCGTCGGGCCGCACCATCAGGGGTTAGGCCGGCATTGAATTGCATTCATTGACATTGGGAATTTGAGCAATTTATAATATTTTGAACTGTTGTGATGCAGAATAAACTCTGAGAGCAAATAACAGGATTATATTTAATAAAACACTGTGGAAAAGTGGTGTACTGTTTATTATTCTGAACTGCTCGTGGAAGACAGCAATGTTTAAAGATTAACGCAGCCTCGGTTTCGTAGAAACAAATTAACAGGTATAAATTTTAAATATGGAGATGGAATTATAATCCGGAGCCCATACACAAAGCTGAGAGTCTACGCTCACACGCTGCAGTGCATTGTCACAATAAATACAATCCTTTATTCTTGAGCGACATTTACATTAAAAGGTTTTCAACACAATTGAACCAACTTCAGAAGAAGCCCTCTTGAGGAATAGTCAATGGAAAACATTGAATACAATCCATTAAATTCTCAAGGGAAACTGCAAGTGTTCAAGTATTTTAATAAAGAAAGAACCTTATAACCAAAGTGCTGTAAAACTATAGTACTTCAAAATGTATTAAACGCAGCTTTCCTCTTCCCCTGTATGCTAGGTAAGGCACAAAATGAGTCAAATGGTTCAAATGAACTTGCAACCATCACAGGACAGCTACAACATTCTATGATTCATTGATCACACAATAGCTCTGACTGTCTGCTGCACTTTGTGTTCGTAAATCATAGCCAGAGTGGAGCTCACTATTTCGCGCGGGCTTCTGCAGATCATCAAAGCCTTTCCTACCTGCCACAAGGCATTCCAATGTGTGCCCAATGATGATTAGACTACCCCAAAGCAAGTAACAAATGGCAATTGTGTCTTTAAATAGCATCTTTCAATAGTAGTAAAGTAGCCCGAGACCCCTCACAGGAGAGTCATCAAGCAACATTTAGCAGGAAGCCACCCAGGGGGAGATGCTCGGGCAGGCGAGGAAAAAGCTTGGTTGAAGCGACAAGTTCAAAGGATTGCCTTAGAGGAGGAAAGCGGGGTGGAGAATTTGAGAGATTTAGAGATGGAACTCCAAAGCTTAGGGTCTTGACAGTTGAAGGCACAGCCGCCGGTGGATTAGGAGGTGCTCAGGAGAAGGCCAGAGTTGAAGGCACACAGATATCTCGGAGGGCTAAAGGGCTGAAGAAGACTGCAAGAGATAGGGAGGCCTGTGGTTTCTTGAATAATAGATTGTATAAGTTAAAGTTGAAATGAGTGGATAAGTACTTTGACTTGCAGCTAGTCTCAGGGTCAATAGCCATTGCCCACCCAGAATGGCTTAAAGCTAAAATGTCATTGATATACACTAGGAGTTAGATGATGTTCATTCATACTTAGCTGGTGGATAACTGATCTCATCAGCTTTCAAATTGTTGAACTGCAAACCTGGAGACAATGGGCAAGGTTTAGAGGACCCATCAGCCATGGGCGTTAATTGTGCCAGCGAGATTTCGGATTGCAATCTTCCCAGGGCATCTCTGATGATGCGATCAAGAGGGCTGTGAACCTGATTAACATGAATTTGAATTCATCAGCATCTAGTTAGCAGGCTAAACGTCGCATCTTCAGCCCTCATTGAATGGCATGCAGTCTGCCTTTATCTTGAGTTTAACTTTGACTCAGTTATGCATCCAAGTGACTCCTCGAATGCCTTTTCATACTTTCTCAGAAGTGGTTGAAGATCCTTCGTAGAATCAACAAGTTGGCTCGCGATGGCCCAGTTTAACTTAATTTTCCTTAACCAAGATCTCCCAAACAGTGCTAGGACGTTTCCTTGAACAATGTGAAGAGGCAACTCCACTTTCTGCTCATTAACTTCCACAGTCACCTTGATGAAGCCCTTCAGTGGCACAACCTCCTTGGTAAATGTCCTCAAGACCACATCACTTGGTTCCAATGGCAGATGCTTCAATATCTGAAAACAAAATCAGTTTGGGTATAAATGATCTTGCAGCTCTCGTATCAACTTCCATCTTAATGCTGTTCCCATTTAATTTTGGATAGACCCAAAATCATTGCCGATCTCCTTGTACTGCTAGAACACCGAGCTTACGTTTCATAAGCCGACTTGACGCTTTGGTACTCAGTGAGTCTTCAGTTGAATCACTTAACAGGTAAACTCATCCTGCAGTATTTTTTTGGGTACATTTATTTTGTGCCAATGAGGGTTGGCGTAACCAACATGCCCTGGCAATTTGACCAACTTTACCACAACTATTGCATTTATTCTCCTTACTCCAACAATCTCCAACCATGTGTTCCGCTTGGTTGTAGTGTTGACAGGGTAGGATCTTGGTGAACATGTTTCTCACAGACTTCACCTTAGGGGCGTTAGCTGGACTCCAATCAGTGAAGCTTCTCTTGCAGCAAGTTGCACAGGCGTTGCAATTTCTACAACAGATTTTAGGGTTAATTCTCAGTCAACAATTTCCATTGGTTGGTCTCAATCCTGAGGCCATAAACTAATGAATCACCCCAAACTCTGGCCAAAACCTCAGTACTTTGCTAGCTTTCGCAGTGATTGCAATAAGTTTTGAAATGCTTTCCCCTCCTTCCTGGGCATGATGGTGAAAGTGGAATCTTTCAGCTATTAATAGTGGACGGGGAGAGGAAAGCTCTTGCAAGACAGTCATTAACTGTCATCATATGCCTTGTCTGTAGTGATATCATGGTTGTGTTGTAATTCAACGACTCGCCACTAGGAATCTCACTAGTGTATAGGTGAATGTTAGAGTCAGGTGAACCCTCAGACTGGCTGGAGGAAGCTGCAGAGAGTTTGCTTGTGATTGATCTTACTGTTATTCATCTGGTGTTTTGTGTATAGTTGCCACACAGTTAATGCTAATAAATCATTTATTGCTTTAGCTACAAGTGTTCTTGTAATACAAATCAGGCCATCTGACAAGAATATTTAATTGTCTGGGTGTACTAAATTCTGTAGTACGATGAACGTTTTCTTCCAAACTGAGTTGAGAAAGGTTGCAGAGTTCTGCTGGTGTCTGATTGGCTTTAAGGAACGACTGGAACCTTTCTTCGATGTCTCCTCCTCATCATTAAACGCACCCATGCCGCCTTTTCTTCCCGCCATTCCAGTTTTGGATTGCGGTTCACCGACCGATCTGTGCTACTCCGCCTTCAGCCTGTCTTCCCTGCTGTTTATTTCCTCTCCGTTTAAAGCAGACAAGCTCACAGCGCACAAGCAGACCGGCTGTTTCTGTGCCTCGCTATCGATTCCCGGGCAGTAGGCTGCAGAGTCGGCAGGCCTGTAGGTTCACGCTCCCGTGGCCAGTTTCAGTGCCTCGTGCATCGTCTCCGCAGCTCTACCTACTACAACGATGAATGTATTGAAAACGTCGATTCTCCATGTGAAGTAAGCCCCCGGTATCTCGCACTTGTCCGATAGCTCTTTGTTCTTAAATCCTTTTACCTGTAGTAGCAGCTGTCGCGATCGACCGGATGATTCGCTGATGTCCCGCTATAAACTGTACAGTGTCCAAATATTTACCTGAGAATAGTTTTTTACTTGCCACAACTACGATTTCACCTCAGGAGACTATGTAACCTCTCCCGACCTCACTCCCGATGGCCTATGGACCTGGATCTCCGTCAATTATGCATTCCTGTGGCTCACAAAATCGTTGCCGTTGTCAAGGGGACACGTTGGCACAGTGGTTAGCACTGCTGCATTATAGCGCCAGGGACCCGGGTTCAATTCCGGCCTCGGGTGAATGTTGGTGCGGAGTTTGCACGTTCTCCCCGTGTCTGCGTGGGTTTCCTCCCACAGTCCAAAGATGTGCCGGTTAGGTGGATCGGACATGCTAAATTGCCGCTTAGTGTCAAAAGGTTAGGTGGGGTTACAGGGGTAGGGTGCGGGCATGAGCGTCGGTAGGGTGCTCTTTCGGAGGGTCGGTGCAGACTCGATGGGCCGAATGGCCTTCTTCTGCACTGTAGGAATTCTGTAATTCTGTGACTGAGCCATGCTTCAGAGTTCTCCCGCCTGACATCGAGTCCCAGGTTTACCACTGAGGCAATAGCCTGGGTCTTTGGATTCCTCGTCCAGTGACAATACCGCTGTGGTGATTGTAGTGATTGTCCCTTTAAGGGCAACATGGCAGAAGAGGGTCGCCTGGCTTGAGGGACCAATTGGGAATGAGAGTGCGTAATCACCCCAGGGGGCGGAGTCCTCTCTCAAGCAGAAGACATGCAGAAGACATGAAGGGACAGGGGCAGCTGGTGGGCTGCTGGCCTCTCTCCAGTTTCTCTTATTAATAAATACCTTTTGTGTTTCTAAAGGAGTCTGTGAACGTGTATCATTCCAGCCACTATGCCATCACTCCTCCTAAATCTGCCATTGGGTTCCTCATCAGCATTTACAAGGGACCAAACACATGCTGTACTCATCGAAATGAGCCTTACCGAATTGAAGTTCAGACATTTCTCAGGCATTCTTAAGGTCCCTGAAATTGGGAATCAGTCCATCTGGTGTATTCCCACAAAATGGATGCTGCGAGGTTGCATATCTATCCTGTTGCCATCCATTGCAGGAAGTAGACATTCTAAATACTTATAATGTATTAGTACAGTGATGTACTTGGCAAGTGGTGACAACACCATTTATATTAGACACGTTCTTGGTTCCATACATGGGGAGTCATAAATGCACTTATTAAAATGACTGAGGTGACAGAACTAAAATCCCTAACAAAACAACCCATCCCCTTTCTTTATCGCAGGAAACACTCATTAATCTTTCCAAAATAACCAATAGAAGTGTACCTCATCTTACCTAAAATAACCCATGAACAATGTGAAGCGATGACAGGCTCAGGAAGATGTTTGTGGGCGGCACGGCAGCACAGTGGTTAGCACTGTTGCCTCACAGCTCCTGGATCCCAGGTTCGATCCCCGGCTTGGGTCACTGTCGGTGCAGAGTCTGCACGTTCTCCCCGTGTGTGCGTGGGTTTCCTCCGGGTGCTCCGGTTTCCTCCCAAAGATGTGCGGGTTAGGTGAATTGGCCGTGCTAAATTGCCCTTAGTGTCCAAAAAAAAAATGAAGTGGGGTTGGTGGGTTATGGGGATGGGGTGGAGGTGTGGGCTTAAGTGGGGTGCTCTTTCCAAGGGCCGGTGCAGACTAGATGGGCTGAAAGGCCTCCTTCTGCACTGTAAGTTCTATGATTCGCCAACTGAGAATAGACCTGCGTGAAAGAAATCAAATCGCAACCTAAAAACAGAAAGTCCTGGAAAATAACCCGCAGGTCTGATAGGTTTTTACTGCACAACTCCTACATCCGCAGTGTTTCCCTTCTAGTAACATGTCCAAATTAAGAGCATTAATCCCCAGGGAGTAACGAAAAAGCAAGCACTAACATCAGACTGGATGTCCTCTGCAAAGACAAGTCCACCTCATTCAGGGGCAGCAACCGCTGGCAGCAATCCCCCAGAGATCTTGTACAAAAGAATTGTTCATGCCTCATTTAGAACCAATAACTAACAGCGCTTTCATCGTGGAACTGTATGTCAAGGTTATATGTAGGAAATTAATTTCTCGTTACACCAAAATTATAATAGGTGACGTGAGGTGGCAGGCTGTTTTGTATGGAGCTGGGTGTCCTCAAGGAGTGGCAATTAAATGAAGACGGTGACCTCTGTGTGTTGCTCTCCCTAGTTTACCTTTCGACTTGATGCTGTTCCATATTAAAGAGACTGATTTAATAGCGGGGGGGCCCATACCTTACACGCGACGCTTGACTTTGCAGATAGATGTTCTAGAGAACAGTGGAACAAAGCAGACTTGGGACCCAGTCATATGAGCTTAGATCAGCGAGTGAATGGCAACAATTAGAATGGCAACAAAAGAGAAAACCGTTGGATCCATAAATTAAAATATTGAACCCCTGACGCAATTCGGATGCTAAAATGGGTGCCAGTCGAGGCTCGGTGGTAACGAAAGAATCCAGAGATTTAAGAATCTATTTTTAAATGTTTACAGAGATGCCAACCTACTGGAATTTAATAGATTTTTAATTCCACACAGAATGTGATTCTTGGCAATCGCTCTTGAGTTTTGCCATTTGGAACTTGGTGTGTGCATCTGGAGAAGTGTCTAAAAGGTGATGGGATGTACCTTTATTTTTGTGTTATTCGCTTCGCTGAAATATTGTGCTCCAATAAGGAATTAAGGAAACAAAAGTAAGTAAAACAATTCGGGCTTCATCAATCTGCATTGCCTGTTGGAATTGTCTGGCTGTGCAATACTGTGAGAATTTCCTTCAAGTTCGAAGAAAGTGCTAAGGCAACTGAGACTAAAGTTTAACAAGCCCCCTGGGCCCGGGGGACTACATCCCACAGTCTTAGAGGAACTGGCTGCTCTGAATATAACCTTCCAAAATTTCAGCAAAGCCTTTGACAAGGTCCCATATGGGAGACTTATAAAGAAGCCAAATGCACATGGGATACAGGGTAATGCGAAAGGTGGATTCAAAATTGGCTTAGCTGTAGGAGACAAAGGGTGATGACAGACGGCGGCTTGAGTGCCTGGAATCCAGTGACCAGTGGTGTACCACAAGAATCTGTGCTGGGTCCCCTAATGTTTGCCATTGATATAAACGGTATAGGTGACTATGTCAGGGGTAGGATCAGTAAGTTTGCAGATGACACAAAATTGGCCAGGTGGTTAACAGTGAGGTTGAGTGTCTTGGGTTGCAGGAAGATATAGACGGGATGGTCAAATGGACAGAAAAGTGGCAGGTGTAATTTAACCCTGAAAAGTGTGAGGTGATGCACTTTGGAAAGAGTAATTCGGTGAATGGCCTGACATTGGGAAATTCCGAAGAACAAAGGGACCTTGGACTTTTTGTCCAGAGATCTATGAATGCAGAAGGGCAGGTTAATAGGGTGGTGAAAAAGGCATTTGGGACACTTGCCTTTATCAATTGAGGCATGTTATGGGTCCGGGTTTACAGAACCCCAAAGTGTTTCATGGAGTTCAACCGACCCACAACTTTTAATAGATTGTGTTGTGGGAAGCACACGGCGTACTCTCCAGGTGTGATACAGCAGAAATGGACAAGTGGTTTTTAAAACTAAACAATGTTTATTCTATGAACTCAAGTTAAAGTTTTGAAAACAAACATTGAATATCTTAACACCCTTTACTTCAAAGATAACCCCAAAAGACTACAACACTAAATAATCTTTCAAACTGTTCCTTTAAACATCCAAAAAACTTCAAACCTTCAAAAATAGGAGCACATTAGGTTACATTCAATATATTTATAGTCTTTGGATTGCAGAAATCAACAGACCAGCTCTGTGTTTCTTCATGCAGCTCACAGCAAACACACAGACACTCCCAGCTGCTTTCTCAAACTGAAACTCAAAAAGCAGAAGTGAGTTCAGCTCCCCCCCACCCTCTGACATCACTTCAGTAATATGATCAGCTCCATTTCTTAAAGGTACATTGCTTAAACATCCATTTCTAAAAGGTACTCTCACATGACAGGCATAAATTATAAAAGCAGGGAGGTCATGTTGGAGTTGTATAGAAGTTTGGTGAGGTCACAGCTGGACTACTGTGTGCAATTCTTGCCGCCACATTATAGGAAGGATGTGATTGCACTGGAGGGGCTGAAGAGAAGATTCACCAGAATGTTGCCTGGAATGGAACATTTAAGTTATGAAGAGAGGTTGAATAAGCTTGGGTTGTTTTCTCTGGAGCAGAGAAGATTGAGGGTTGACCTGATTGAGGAGTACAAGATTATGAGAGGAATGAACAAGGTAGATAGGGGGCAGCTGTTCCCCTCAGTTGAAGGGACAGTTACGAGGGGACACATGTCCAAGGTGGGGGGTCAAGACATTTAGGGGGATTTGAGGAAAAACATTTTTACCCAGAGGGTGGTGACGATCTGGAATGCATTGCCAGGAGTGGTGGTAGAGGAGGGTTGCCACACATCCTTTGAAAAGTACCTGGATGAGCACTTGGCACGTCATAGCTATGAGCCAAGGGCTGGCAAATGGGATTAGGTAGGTATGTCAGGTGTTTTTCATGGGTCGGTACAGACTCGATGGGCCGAAGGGCCTCTTCTGCACTGGATTATTCTGCAGTTCTGTGAAAATTCCCTCGATTCTGGAAAGGCTCCAACAGATTGGAAAACTGCAGATTTAACACCTCGATTCAAGCAAGGAGGGACATTGAAAGCAGGACTCTAGAGACCAGTTAGCCTAATGTTTGTTTTAAGGGGAAATAGCTAGAATCCATTATTAAGGAACTGGTAGCAAGTTGTTTCGTAAATCATAACACAAAGAAGCAGAGTCAACATGGCCTTACGAAAGGGAAATTATGTTTGACAGATTTATTAGAGTTCTTCGAGGGCTGTTTTCCTTGGAGAAGAGAACGCGTTGAGAGAGGATTTGATAGAGATATTCAAAACATGAAGGTATGGATGGAGTAGAGAGGAGAAACTGTTCACACTCATGACAGGATCGAGAGCAAGCAGACACAGATTTAAAGTAATTGGCAAAAGAAGCAAAACAGATAGGAGGAGAGGATTTTTCACCCAGCGAGCGGTAAGGTCTACAATGCACAGCCTGAGAATGTGAAGGAGGCAGTCTCAACCAAGGCATTCAAAAGGCAATTAGACTGTTATCTGAAAAGGAAACAATGTTCAGGGTTCCGGGGAGAAGACAGGGCAATGACACTAGGTGAATTGCTCTTTCGGGGGGCTAGTGCAGGCGCAATGGGCTGAATTGCACAGTAACAGTTGTGTAATTCTTGTGATATAACAAGGAAAAGAAACAGGGGAGTGAGTAGATGTAGTGTATTTAGTTATCCAAATGATACTTGATAAGTTGCCAAACAAAAGATTACTATAAAGATAAGAGCTCATGGTATTGGGGGTAATATATGAACATGGAGACAGGTTTGGCTAACGAACAGGAAACAGAGTCAGGATAAATGGGTCATTTTCAGCTTGGCAACTGTTAATGGTGGAGTGCCACAGCCCACAGGAATCTGTGCTGGAACCTCAACTGTTAATGACTTGGATGAAGGGACTGTGTATATGGAGCCAAATTTGCTGATGATGGAAAGATAGGTGGGAAAGCAAGTTGTGAAGATATAAAGAGCTTGCAAAGAAATAAAGGTAGATTCAGTGAGTGGGCAAGAATTTGGCAAATGGAGTATGGTGGCTCGAGACAGATATTGGAGGCTTCCAGCAGTTAACAAACGGGATTATTGTTTAAAGGCAAAAGACAGTTAAGTGACACTGTACAACAGGACTTATCACTTCGGCTCCCTGGTCCTCACTGCCCCCACGGGGTCCTGCACCCAGGGCCCTGTGCAAACTCCGAGGGTTTGCACGCTCCTGTGCGATTGGCCCTAAGCTGGTCACGTGGCCTGAGACGGCCCTCTTAAACAGGCAACGCTACCGCATGGAGAAAAAGGTGAAACAATGTGAGGTTGTCCACTTTGGCAGGAAGAATAAAAAAGCGGAATATTACCTAAACGGAGAGAGGCTGAAGAATTCTCCAGTACAGAGGGATCTGGATGTCGTTGTACATGAATCTCAAAACATTGGCATGCCGGTACAGCAGGTTATTAAGAAGGCAAATAGAATATTAACATTTACTTCAAGGAGGATGGAGCATAAAAGTCAGTAAGTCTTGCTACAACTGTGCAGGACATTGGTAAAGGAGGTGTGGGTAAAGGAGGTGTGGGTAAATGGGGGACAGGTAAAGGGGCTGCAGGTAAAGGGAGTGCTGGTAAAGGGGGTGGGGGTAAAGGAGGTGTGGGTAAAGGGGGTGCAGGTAAAGGGTGTGTGGGTAAAGGGGGTGTGGTGTTGGGTGTTCTAACACACAGAAGAGCCAACACAGTTGCATATGGTACAACGCTTGTTTATTTAAACTCACTATTTACAACTTGGTCTTTGCACTCTGCACGTGGGGGGCTCCCTGCTTGTGGTGTTTCAACAGCTCTTTCATGCTTCCTTCTCCCCAGACCTACTGACCTCCAGGTGTCGTGCTCGTGCTTTTTATGTGGTTGGTGTTCTTGTCTGTGATTGGTTGTGGTGTTGTGTACTCTGATTTGCCTGTTAGTGTGTCCATCATGATGTGTGTGTTTGAATATCATGACATCCCCCCTTTTTACAAAGATATGTGCCTACGTGGTAATAAATATGATCGTGACGTGAGTGCATCTAAGAGTGTGTGTGTGTCGTGTGCAGCATGTGTCTATGACGGAACTATGTACATGGGGCGATGTCGAGTGCGTCACATGAATCCAGTTGTACCATAACATAACAGAAATGCGAACGAGAGAAGAAGAAAAAAAATTTGAACAGTTGTCCAGTCAGACGACATCTGGAACGATAAACAACAACAGGTTATCATGTAAAATTGTCCAACTTATTAAACATATGAACTGTATTATAAGTCCATTCTAATGGGTTTGCGACGAATTCGGGTTGACCGCCTTAAGGGTGGATCAAGAACCACCGGCTGCTGTGCAGGCATGGCCATGGGTGGCGATGGAAAGGGCGTGATGTGCGGCAGCTCCACAAAGTCATCCTCGGAAGCCTGTTGAGGATCTGGCGTGTTGTGTGGCTGTGAACGTGGAAGTCGGCGAAGGGCGCGCCGATTGCGGCGACGCACGGAACCATCCGGCATGCGAACCAGGAACGAGCGGGGAGCCACTTGTCGGAGGACTTCGGCCGGTGCTGACCAGCCACCATACGGTTGATGGACGCGTACTTTGTCTCCGGAGGACAGGGGGGGCAGGTCCGTCGCTCGTGTGTCGTACCGACCTTTCTGGCGATCACGCTGCAGTTGCATGTCCCGAAGAACCGCCTCATGGTCTGTTGTCGGTGCCAGGACGGAAGGTACCGTCGTCCTGAGGGAGCGACCCATTAGTAGCTGCGCTGGCGAGAGGCCCGTGGATAACGGGGCCGATCGATAGGCCAGCAAGGCAAGGTTAAAGTCCGATCCGGCATCAGCCGCCTTGCACAGGAGCCGCTTTGCGATGTGGACACCCTTTTCAGCCTTCCCGTTCGATTGTGGATGCAGAGGGCTGGATGTCACATGAGTGAAACCATATGCTGCGGCAAAGGACGACCATTCACGGCTGGCAAAACAAGGTCCATTGTCTGACATGACAGTCCTTGGAATGCCATGGCGAGCAAACGTTTCCTTGCAGGCCCCAATGACTGCGGACGACGTCAGATCATGGAGAGGCATGACTTCCGGGTAGTTTGAGAAGTAGTCTATAATAACAATGTAATCTCTGCCGAGCGCGTGAAATAGGTCAACACCCACCTTCGCCCAGGGGGACGTCACCATCTCGTGTGGTAGAAGTGTTTCCGGAGGTTGCGCCGGCTGAAACCTCTGACAGGTTGTGCAGTTGAGCACCATGTTGGCTATGTCTTCATTAATACCCGGCCAATATACCGCCGCCCGGGCCCTTCGTCTGCATTTTTCGACACCCAAGTGGCCTTCGTGTAGTTGACGAAGAATCATCTGGCGCACACTGTGTGGAATGACGATCCTATGCGATTTCATAAGGACCCCGTCTATATTGGTGAGATCATCTCGCACATTATAAAACTGGGGGCACTGCCCTTTTAGCCACCCTTCCGTCATGTGGCGCATCACTCGCTGCAGCAGAGGGTCAGTCGCCGTCTCTGCGCGTATGTGGGCCAGACAAGGATCATCAGCTGGCATATTTGCTGCTGTCAGAGTCACGTGTGCCTCAATTTGACGCACGAACCCCTCCGCATCTGGTGGTGTGCTCACTGCTCGGGAAAGAGTGTCCGCCACTATGAGTTCCTTCCCCGGAGTGTAGATCAGTTCAAAATCGTACCTCCTGAGTTTGAGTAAGATGCGCTGGAGGCGAGGAGTCATGTCGTTCAGGTCTTTGTTAATGATGTTGACCAGGGGGCGGTGGTCAGTTTCGACCGTGAACCGTGGCAGGCCATACACATAGTCGTGGAACTTGTCCAGTCCAGTTAACAAGCCCAGGCATTCTTTTTCGATTTGCGCGTAGCGCTGTTCGGTAGGGGTCATGGCTCGTGAGGCATACGCAACCGGGGCCCATGATGACGTGCTGTCTTTTTGCAGGAGTACCGCTCCAATACCAGATTGGCTGGCGTCTGTTGAGATCTTTGTAGGGCGAGTCGCGTCAAAGAAGGCCAGCACTGGTGCCGTGACCAGTTTGTGCTTGAGCTCCTCCCATTCCCGCTGATGCGACTGGTGCCAGTTGAATTCCGTCGATTTTTTTACGAGATGGCGCATGTTTGTTGTATGAGAAGCCAGGTTGGGAATGAACTTCCCAAGGAAGTTGACCATGCCCAGGAATCTTAAGACAGCCTTCTTGTCAGCCGGTCGTGGCATGGCTGTGATGGCGCTAACCTTGTCTGCATCGGGACGGACCCCGGACCTTGAGATGTGGTCCCCGAGGAATTTCAGCTCCGTCTGGCCGAAAGCACACTTCGCACGGTTGAGACGCAGGCCATTTTGCCGTATGCGGGTGAAGACACGTCGAAGACGATGCATGTGTTCCTGCGGAGTGGTGGACCAAATGATGATATCGTCCACATATACACGTACCCCTTCGATGCCTTCCATCATCTGCTCCATAATGCGGTGGAATACTTCAGATGCCGAAATGATGCCGAATGGCATCCGGTTGTAGCAGAATCTGCCAAAAGGGGTGTTGAATGTGCATAGTCTTCGGCTGGCCGGGTCCAGTTGGATCTGCCAGAATCCTTTGGACGCATCCAATTTAGTGAATATGTTGGCTCGCGCCATCTCGCTGGTGAGGTCTTCTCGTTTCGGGATGGGATAGTGTTCCCGCATGATGTTGTTGTTCAGATCTTTTGGATCTATACATATACGGAGCTCGCCAGAGGGCTTCTTTACACAGACCATGGAGCTGACCCATGGCGTGGGCTCCGTGACCTTGGATAGGACCCCTTGGTCCTGAAGAATCTGCAGTTGTTCCTTGAGGCGGTCTTTGAGAGGCGCAGGAACCCTGCGAGGTGCGTGAACGACAGGGATGGCGTCCGGTCTGAGTCGAATCTTGTACGTGTGTGGCAATGTCCCCATGCCTTCAAAAACCTCCTGGTTGTGAGCGAGGAGGGAATGGAGATTCGCGTGGAACTCAGCATCCGGGAAGTCGGATATCTCATCTGGAGAGAGAGACATGATGCGCTGTACCAGGTGAAGGACCTTACACGCTTGTGCGCCCAGTAACGAGTCCTTTGATGAGCCCACAACTTCGAAGGGAAGTGTGGCCGTGTACCTCTTGTGAGTCACCTGTAGCTGGCAAGATCCTATGGACGGGATAACGTTCCCGTTATAGTCAACCATCTTAAGCCGGGATGGTGTGATGGGTGGTTTGACCTTCATGGCCTGGACTGCAGAGTAAGCAATCAGGTTGGCGGATGCGCCGGTGTCCAGACGGAAGGCGACGCGCGATCGGTTGACCGTCAGGGTGGCACACCACTCATCGTCTGGATTGATGGCATTGACCTTGTTGACATCAATGACGGCAACTCTGAAGTCATCCTGGTCATCTGCATCACTTAACTGGAAGTCTTGATGCGTGGGCTGGACGGTCCTGACTCGTGTGCGAGGTTGTCGAGGATGCGCCGGATCCATGGGTTGAGCCGCACGACAGCGGGCTGCGTAGTGGCCTATCATGGCACATCTGTTGCACTGTTGGTATTTTGCAGGACATTGCCCTTTTAAGTGTAGACCTCCACACTTGCTGCACGTCATGACGTCACGGCGTTCGTTGCGCCACTGCGCATGCGCAGTGCGATCTTGCGGTGGGCGCGCCTGCGCAGTGCGTCCCTCGTTGTGGCCGTTATTCTTGGCGCGCACCTGCGCGGGAGACCGCGAAAAGCGCGGGAAGCGGCCGCTGTCGTCCGGGCCGTGGGGCGGGAAGAAATCGACGGCCTGGATGCGTTCAACGTCGTGGGCGGCCTGGCTTGCCGATTCGACGGCTGGGGACCCCCTCCGTGCCAACTCGGACGCCTGAAATCGGGCAAAACGGCAGGCAGCATTCTCATGGAGGACACAGGCTTCCACAGCAGACGCTAAGGTGAGGCTCTTTATTTTAAGAAGCTGCTGGCGTAGGCCACTAGAGGCAACGCCAAAAACAATCTGGTCCCTGATCATGGACTCTGTGGTGGTGCCGTAACCGCAGGACTGCGCCAGAATCCGGAGGTGCGTCAAAAAGGGTTGAAAAAGCTCCTCCTTACCTTGCAGGCGTTGCTGAAAGATGTATCTTTCGAAAGTTTCGTTTACTTCAGTTTGAAAGTGCTGGTCCATTTTGAGGATGACCGTGTCATATTTGGCCTGGTTTTCGCCTTCCTCGAACACCAGTGAATTAAAGACATCATTTGGGTGGGGGCCTGCGTAGAAGAGGAGCATTGCAATCTTCGAATCATCCGAGACATTCTGTTTTTCGGTGGCACGGATGTACAGGTCAAATCGCTGCCTGTAGAGCTTCCAGTTGGTGCCTAGGTTCCCCGTGACTTGCATCGGCTGCGGTTTGCCGGTGTGGTCCATGTCCAGAATGGCAGGTTGGTAGGCAGGTATCGATCCACTCCTGTACCATGTGGTGTTGGGTGTTCTAACACACAGAAGAGCCAACACAGTTGCATATGGTACAACGCTTGTTTATTTAAACTCACTATTTACAACTTGGTCTTTGCACTCTGCACGTGGGGGGCTCCCTGCTTGTGGTGTTTCAACAGCTCTTTCATGCTTCCTTCTCCCCAGACCTACTGACCTCCAGGTGTCGTGCTCGTGCTTTTTATGTGGTTGGTGTTCTTGTCTGTGATTGGTTGTGGTGTTGTGTACTCTGATTTGCCTGTTAGTGTGTCCATCATGATGTGTGTGTTTGAATATCATGACAGGGGGTGCAAAAAAGTGGGTGTGGGTAAAGGGGGTGTGGGTAAAGGGGGTGCAGGTAGAGGGGGTGTGGGTAAAGGGGGTGCAGGTAAAGGGGGGTGGGTAAAGGGGCTGTGGGTCAAGGGAGTGCATGTAAGGGGGTGGGGGTAAAGGGGGTGTGGGTAAAGGGGGTGTGGGTAAAGGTGTGCAGGTAAAGGGGGTGCAGGTAAAGGGAGTGCGGGTAAAGGGGATGTGGGTAAAGGGGGTGTGGGTAAAGGTGTGCAGGTAAAGGGGGTGCGGTTAAAGAGGGTGTGGGTAAAGGGGGTGTGGGTAAAGGGGTGTGGGTAAAGGGGGTGTGGGTAAAGGGGTGTGGGTAAAGGGGGTGTGGGTAAAGGAGGTGTGGGTAAAGGGTAGTGGGTAAAGGGGGTGTGGCTCAAGGGAGTGCAGGTAAAGGGGGTGGGGGTAAATGGGGTGTGGGTAAAGGGGTGTGGGTAAAGGGGGTGTGGGTAAAGGAGGTGTGGGTAAAGGGTAGTGGGTAAAGGGGGTGTGGCTCAAGGGAGTGCAGGTAAAGGGGGTGGGGGTAAATGGGGTGTGGGTAAAGGGGCTGTGGGTAAATGGGGTGTGGGTAAAGGTGTGCAGGTAAAGGGGGTGCAGGTAAAGGGAGTGCGGTTAAAGGGGATGTGGGTAAAGGGGATGTGGGTAAAGGGGGTGCGGGTAAAGGGGGTGTGGGTAAAGGGTGTGTGGGTAAAGGGGGTGTGGGTGAAGGGGGTGTGGGTAAATGGGGTGTGGTAAAGGTGAGCAGGTAAAGGGGGTGCAGGTAAAGGGAGTGCGGCTAAAGGGGACGTGGGTAAAGGGGGTGTGGGTAAAGGTGTGCAGGTAAAGGAAATGTGGGTAAAGGGGGTGTGGGTAAAGGGAGTGTGGGTAAAGTGGGTGTGAGTAAAGGGGGTGTGGGGAAAGGGGGTGTGGGTAAAGGAGGTGTGGGTAAAGGAGGTGTGGGTAAAGGGAGTGCAGGTAAAGGGGGTGCGGGTAAAGGGGGTGTGGGTAAAGGGGGTGAGGGTAAAGGGAGTGCAGGTAAAGGGGGTGCGGGTAAAGGGGGTGCGGGTAAAGGGAGTGCAGGAAAAGGGGGTGTGGGTAAAGGGGTTGTGGGTAAAGGGGGTGTGGGAAAAGGGGGTGTGGGTAAAGGGGGTGCGGGTAAAGGGGGTGTGGGTAAAGGGAGTGCAGGTAAAGGGGGTGTGGGTAAAGGGGGTGTGGTAAAGGGGGTGTGGGTAAAGGGGGTGTGGGTAAAGGGGGTGTGGGTAAAGGGGGTGTGGGTAAAGGGGGTGTGGGTCAAGGGGATGTGGGTAAAGGGGGTGTGGGTAAAGGGGGGGGTAAAGCCTCCCATGACACATAAACATCACCCAGGACCCCCCTTTTTTATTAGGGGAATGGGAATCAGTATTGTTAACATTTGCAATGTTGCCATTTGATTTGATGGATAATTGATGCTACCATCAATTCACTCGAGACATAGAATAGAAATGAATAGAGGCTTTAATCAACTAGAACAGTGTCTGCCTGCGACTGCTCTGCAAGTGAGAGCCGCCTGCAGGGTAGCTGCTCTTATACCTCCCCTCAAGGGGGCGGAGCCAGGGGCAGAGCCCACAATGGCACCAACATGATACAATTAGTATAGTACAGTACAATGGTCCATAGGTGGAGCCCACATGGGCAACAGCGTGATTTAGCACACTGGGCTAAATCGCTGGCTTCTAAAGCAGACCAAGGCAGGCCAGCAGCACGGTTCAATTCCCGTACCAGCCTTCCCGAACAGGCGCCGGAATGTGGCGACTAGGGGCTTTTCACAGTAATTTCATTGGAACCTACTTGTGACAATAAGCGATTTTCATTTCATTTCAATGTAATGCAGTGGTGAACGATTACCATAATACATTCACCACAACCACAGCAGAAAGCCATGTATTCTGCCAGTTATTTCACATGCAGCGCGCGCCCTTTTCGGAAACTTGCTATCCCAGAGTTGAAATGTCGGACTTCCAAAAGTGCTACCCGGCATTGATGCGCGGCCTTCACATTAGAGATTGAATTAACACTTGGAAAAAAATAAATCATGCATGCCTTGGTTCAGGCAAAGCTTTGTTCTGAAATTAAACACATTTGCATTTAGAGTGACTCATTTTCAGAGACTCCTCTTTCTTGTTCAGGAGGTGTTTAGGTGAGGGAATGTAAATTCATAAAATGGCTGCCTTTGCAAGTTGCTGCCAGACTTTAACCAAACAGTTTGGAATATAATTAGCGAATTATAACAATCACTTACATCCATTAGATTAGGCAGATGAAAATTAATACATTAGCAAGCTCAGTTCACCAATGTATTTGTACAGTCTGATAGCAAACTCGCATCTGTATGAATGCAAAGCTACACTCACAACTAAAGTTGACAGTGGCCTTGCTGTTTTTTATTATATTTCATAGCTGACTTACTTGCATGCCATATGTGCTTAAGAAAACAATAAACGAGTGTGGGACTTGCTGAGGTACTAAGAGCTTCTTAATTGTACTTTGGAGTACGCTCTTATCCAAATTGAACAGATCCCTGTTTGGTCTATGCAGGGGTAGCTTTTCTCCACATATCCACCACTGATTACCACACGGCAGTAATCCAACTATTAGAGCACTTACCGCCATCCCACACATTCCACATAACAATGTACCCAGCATAAGCCAACCAAAACACCAGTTATAGGCTTGAATGAACCAACATTGGGCCATTTTTAGAAATTTTCACTGGTTGCAGACTGACAGTTTTATTAAAAAATTCAATGGCTCATTTAATTGCAGAGCTAAAGTGTTGATATTAAAACGAAGCAGCCGTTTTATTGCCCATTAAAATATCAAATCGCCAGCTTCAAAAGCTAGCCGGATCAGTGAAAAACCAGCAAAGGAGCCACTCAAGCTGTACCGTTATAAGGGACTGAAGTGGAAGTCAGAATGAACACCTCAGTCTGGCCACATGCATATGGGTACCCGGCATTCTATTTGAATATATGTGAATGGATTATCATAGAATAGAATTCCTGTAATGCAGAATGAGGCCATTAGGCCCATCGAATCTGCATCGACCCTACGAAAGAGCATTTTACGTATGTGGTAGGCTAGATTAGGGGTATCGTGGTACCTCGGTGGGATGTACCTTATACTGCAGTATGAGTGGTGGAACCTGCCTGCTGGTTCCGCCCAGCAGGCGGAGCATAAGAGTCTGTGTTTTACCCACAGCAGTCATTCTGTGCCGGAGCTGCTGGGGTAACCACTTGTTCATTAAAGCCTTCAATTGGACTACAATCTCGCTTCAGTAGTGATTGATCGTGCATCAATTTAATGAACAAAATTGAAGAATGGCTGCTCTCCGCATCAAGCCAGAGTGTCTACAAATCAACCCCCACGCGGCAAATGCAGCAGCAACTTTTAAACATTGGCCGGCATGTTTCAACGGGTACATCAGGACGGCCCCGACTACCCCCACGGAGGAACAGAAAATGCAAGTCCTCCACTCAAGGGTGAGCCCAGAAATCTACACGCTTATCGAAGACGCGGACGGTTTCAAGGAAGCAATGACTTTGTTAAAAGAGCACTACATCCGCACTGTGAATCAGGTATACGCTCGGCATCTTTTAGCTACCAGACGGCAGATCCCAGGGGAATCACTGGACGATTTTTACCGCGCATTGTTAGTGTTAGGTAGAAACTGTAACTGTCCACAAGTCTCAGCCAATGACCACACCAAACTCTTAATACGGGATACTTTTGTTGCGGGCATGCTGTCCTCTAAAATCCACCAGCAACTGCTGGAAAACAACACGCTAGGGCTTAAAGAGGCACGGAAACCTGCGCACTCCCTAGATGTAGCCTCCCACAACGCCCAGGCCTACGTTCCCGACCGCGCGGTACCCGCATGGACAGGGTGGACCCCACCCGCGGCCGATTCCAAAGCACCCCTAAATTTCCCACAAGCTTGTGCAGTGCGGCAGCCAGGAAACCCTGGGGGGGAGGGGCCCAATGTTATTTTTGCAGGCAAAACAAACACTCCCGGCAACGCTGTCCGGCCAGATCCGCAATCTGCAAGGGCTGTGGGAAGAAGGCGCACCTTGTGGCAGAATGCCAGGCTCGGTCGGCCGCTGCTGTCTCCGCAGGCGAACCGGGCCTGCTGCCATTCCTCTCCTCACAGGCCATGTGCAATTCTTTGGGGCAGCCATCTTGGATGACGTCTCAGGACCCCGACTCGGGTGGCCGTGTATCCCCAACAAGATCTCCCAGCTTCTGCCACAACTTGCCTCAGTGACACTGGACCAGTCTCGGTCCCGAACACTTTCAACTTCTACGACATCGGTACTCATCAACGGGCACAAGACATCCTGCTTGATCGAATCTGGAAGCACGGAGAGCTTCATCCATCCCAATACAGTAAGACACTAATCCCTCGCTGTACACCCGATTAAACAAAAGATCTCCCTGGCCTCTGGGTCCCACTCTGTGGAGATCCGGGGGTACTGCATAGCCAACCTCACAGTCCAGGGCGTGGAGTTCAATAACTTCCGACTCTACGTCCTCCCCCATCTCTGCGCTGCCACACTCCTGGGACTGGGCTTCTAGTGTAACCTGCAAAGTTTAACATTCAAATTCGGCAGCCCCAAATCCCCCCCCCCCTCACTGTCTGCGGCCTCGCGACCTTCAAGATTGACCCGCCTTCCCTGTTTGCAAACCTTACCCCCGATTGCAAACCCGTCGCCACCAGCAGCAGACGGTCCAGTGCCCAGGATCGGACCTTCATTAGGTCGGAAGTCCAACGGTTACTAAAGGAAGGCATTATCGAGGCCAGCAACAGCCCCTGGAGAGCTCGAGTGGTGGTTGTAAAGACCGGGGAGAAACAGAGGATGGTCATAGACAACAGTCAGGCCATCAACAGGTATACGCAGCTCGACGCGTACCCTCTCCCCCGCATATCTGAAATGGTCAACCAGATAGCGCAATACAAGGTTTTCTCCACAGTAGACCTTAAATCAGCCTACCACCAGCTCCCCATTCGCCCGGACGACCGCAAGTACACTGCATTCGAAGCAAATGGGCGGCTTTATCACTTTCTAAGGGTTCCCTTAGGTGTCACAAATGGGGCCTCGGTCTTCCAACGGGAGATGGACCGAATGGTTGACCGGTACGGTCTGCGGGCCACATTCCCGTACCTCGACAATGTCACCATCTGCGGCCACGACCAGCAGGACCACGACACCAACCTCCTCAAATTCCTCCATGCCGCAAAAATCCTTAACTTAACTTATAACAAGGACAAATGCGTGTTTAGCACCGGTTACCTAGCCATCCTCGGCTACGTAGTGCATGATGGAGTCATAGGCCCAGATCCCGAACGCATGCGCCCCTTCATGGAGTTTCCCCACCCCCACAGCCCCAAGGCCCTGAAACATTGCCTGGGCTTTTTATTACGCCCAGTGGGTCCCCAATTATGCGGACAAGGCCCGCCCACTAATCCAGTCCATGGTTTTTCCCCTATCGGCAGAGGCCCACCAGATTTTCAGTCGCATCAAAGCAGACATCGCCAGGGCGACGATGCACGCAATCGATGAGTCCCTCCCCTTCCAGGTCGAGAGCGACGCATCAGACGTAGCTCTGGCTGCCACCCTCAATCAGGCGGGCAGACCCATGGCCTTCTTTTCACGCACCCTCCACGCCTCAGAAATCCGCCATTCCTCCGTCGAGAAGGAGGCCCAAGCCATCGTCGAAGCTGTGCGGTATTGGAGGCATTGCCTGGCTGGCAGGAGATACACTCTCCTCACTGATCAATGGTCGGTAGCCTTCATTTTTAAAAAAATAATTTTTATTAAAGGTTTTCATAAAATATCAATAACAAAATTAGAAAGAAAAAGGAACCCAACAGGGTTAAGTACAAAACACAATCTAAAAAAAAAAGCAACCCGCAAACCCCTCCCCCCATACATAAATAATAAATTAACATTAACACCCCAACTTAACACGACAGGTGTATACACCCCCTCAGATCCTCCAGTGTAAATAACATAAACAAAAATAAAGTAAACCACCCCCCCCGCCGAGCTGCTGCTGCCATTGACCAATGTCTATCGTTCTGCCAGAAAGTCTAAGAACGGTTGCCACCGCCCAAAGAACCCTTGTACCGACCCTCTCAAGGCGAATTTCACCCTCTCCAATTTAATGAACCTTGCCATATCGTTGATCCAGGATTCCACGCTTGGGGGCTTCGCATCTTTCCACTGAAGGAGAATCCTTCGCCGGGCTACCAGGGACACAAGGGCCAGAATTCCGGCCTCTTTCGCCTCCTGCACTCCCGGCTCCTCTGCCACCCCAAATATTGCGAGCCCCCAGCCCGGTCTGACCCTGGATCCTACCACCCTCGACACCGTCCTCGCTACCCCCTTCCAAAATTCCTCCAGCGCTGGGCATGCCCAGAACGTATGGGTGTGATTTGCTGGGCTCCCTGAGCACCTAACCCCCAAAGAACCGGCTCATCCTTGTCCCGGTCATGTGTGCCCTGTGCAGCACCTTAAACTGTATGAGGCTGAGCCTCGTGCATGAAGAGGAAGAGTTCACCCTCCCTAGGGCATCTGACCACATCCCCTCTTCGGTCTCCTCTCCCAACTCCTCCTCCCACTTACCTTTCAACTCCACCACCGAGGCCTCCTCCTCCTCCTGCATCACCTGGTACATTTCCGAGATCCCCCCCCCCCCCCCCGAGAGCACCCTGTCCTGTACTGTGTGTGGCAGTAGCTCGGGAATTCCACCACCTGCCGTCTGGCAAACGCCCTTACCTGTAAATACCTGAAGGTGTTCCCCAGGGGGAGCCCGTACTTCTCCTCCAGCTCACCCAAGCTCGCAAACTTCCCGTCCACAAACAGGTCCCCCAACTTTCGTATCCCTGCCCTGTGCCACCCCGAAAAGCCTCCACCTGCTCTTCCTGGGGCGAACCGGTGGTTCCCCCGTAATGGGGTCCACGTAGAGGCCCCAACTTCCCCCCTATGCCGCCTCCACTGCCCCCAAAGTTTGAGGGCTGCCACCACCACCGGGCTCGTGGTATACCTCCTTGGAGGGAGCGGCAGCGGCGCCATTGCCAGCGCCCCCAGACTCGTGCCCACACAGGACGCTGTCTCCAGCCTCTTCCATGCAGCCCCTTCCCCCTCCATCACCCACTTGCGCACCATCGTCGCATTGGCAGCCCAGTAGTACCCACAGAGGTTGGGCAGTGCCAGCCCCCCCCTATCTCTACTCCGCTCCAGGAATACCCTTCTCACCCTCAGAGTCCCTCGCGCCCACGCAAACCCCATTATACTCCTGTTAACCCGCCTGAAAAAAGCCTTTGGGATAAACACGGGGAGGCACTGGAACAGGAACAAAAACCTTGGGAGCACTGTCATTTTGATTGACTGCACCCTACCCGCCAAGGATGGCGGCAACGCGTCCCACCTCTTGAACTCCTCCTCCATTTGCTCCACCAGCCTTGTAAAGTTACGGCTATGCAGGGCCCCCTAGCTCCTGGCCACCTGGACCCCCAATATCTGAAGCTCCTCTCCGCCCTTTTTAGTGGGAGCTCGCCAATCCCCCTCTCCTGGTCCCCTAGCTGAACTACGAACAGTTCGCTCTTCCCCATATTGAGCTTGTACCCCGAAAAGTCCCCGAATTCCCTAAGGATCCTCATTACCTCTGGCATTCCTCCCACCGGGTCCGCCACATACAGCAGCAGGTCGTCCGCATAAAGCGACACCCTATGCTCCTCCCCACCCCGCACCAACCCCCTCCAGTTCCTCGACTCTCTCAGTGCCATAGCCAGGGGTTCAATCGCCAGTGCGAAGAGCAGGGGGGACAGGGGACACCCCTGTCTCGTCCCTCGGTGCAACCGAAAGTACTCAGACCTCCTCCTATTTGTGGCCACACTCGCCATCGGGACCTCATACAACAGCCTAACCCACCTGACAAACCCCTCCCCAAACCCGAACCTCTTCAGCACCTCCCACAGGTACCCCCACTCTACCCTATCGAAGGCTTTCTCAGCGTCCATCGCCACCCCCATACATAAATAATAAATTAACATTAACACCCCAACTTAACACGACAGGTGTATACACCCCCTCAGACCCTCCAGTGTAAATAACATAAACAAAAATAAAGTAAACCACCCCCCACCACCCCCCCCCCCCGAGCTGCTGCTGCCATTGACCAATGTCTATCGTTCTGCCAGAAAGTCTAAGAACGGTTGCCACCGCCCAAAGAACCCTTGTACCGACCCTCTCAAGGCGAATTTCACCCTCTCCAATTTAATGAACCCTGCCATATCGTTGATCCAGGATTCCACGCTTGGGGGCTTCGCATCTTTCCACTGAAGGAGAATCCTTCGCCGGGCTACCAGGGACGCAAGGGCCAGAATTCCGGCCTCTTTCGCATCCTGCACTCCCGGCTCCTCTGCCACCCCAAATATTGCGAGCCCCCAGCCCGGTCTGACCCTGGATCCTACCACCCTCGACACGGTCCTCGCTACCCCCTTCCAAAATTCCTCCAGCGCTGGGCATGCCCAGAACGTATGGGTGTGATTTGCTGGGCTCCCTGAGCACCTAACCCCCAAAGAACCGGCTCATCCTTGTCCCGGTCATGTGTGCCCTGTGCAGCACCTTAAACTGAATGAGGCTGAGCCTCGTGCACGAAGAGGAAGAGTTCACCCTCCCTAGGGCATCTGACCACATCCCCTCTTCGATCTCCTCTCCCAACTCCTCCTCCCACTTACCTTTCAACTCCACCACCGAGGCCTCCTCCTCCTCCTGCATCACCTGGTACATTTCCGAGATCCCCCCCCCCCCCCCCCCCCCCCCCCCCCCCCCCCCCCCCCCCCCGACAGCACCCTGTCCTGTACTGTGTGTGGCAGTAGCTCGGGAATTCCACCACCTGCCGTCTGGCAAACGCCCTTACCTGTAAATACCTGAAGGTGTTCCCCAGGGGGAGCCCGTACTTCTCCTCCAGCTCACCCAAGCTCGCAAACTTCCCGTCCACAAACAGGTCCCCCAACCTTCGTATCCCTGCCCTGTGCCACCCCGAAAAGCCTCCACCTGCTCTTCCTGGGGCGAACCGGTAGTTCCCCTGTAATGGGGTCCACGTAGAGGCCCCAACTTCCCCCCATGCCGCCTCCACTGCCCCCAAAGTTTGAGGGCCGCCACCACCACCGGGCTCGTGGTATACCTCCTTGGAGGGAGCGGCAGCGGCGCCATTGCCAGCGCCCCCAGACTCGTGCCCACACAGGACGCTGTCTCCAGCCTCTTCCATGCAGCCCCTTCCCCCTCCATCACCCACTTGCGCACCATCGTCGCATTGGCAGCCCAGTAGTACCCACAGAGGTTGGGCAGTGCCAGCCACCCCCCTATCTCTACTCCGCTCCAGGAACACCCTTCTCACCCTCAGAGTCCCTCGCGCCCACGCAAACCCCATTATACTCCTGTTAACCCGCCTGAAAAAAGCCTTTGGGATAAACACGGGGAGGCACTGGAACAGGAACAAAAACCTTGGGAGCACCGTCATTTTGATTGACTGCACCCTACCCGCCAAGGATGGCGGCAACGCGTCCCACCTCTTGAAATCCTCCTCCATTTGCTCCACCAGCCTTGTAAAGTTACGGCTATGCAGGGCCCCCTAGCTCCTGGCCACCTGGACCCCCAATATCTGAAGCTCCTCTCCGCCCTTTTTAGTGGGAGCTCGCCAATCCCCCTCTCCTGGTCCCCTAGCTGAACTACGAACAGTTCGCTCTTCCCCATATTGAGCTTGTACCCCGAAAAGTCCCCGAATTCCCTAAGGATCCTCATTACCTCTGGCATTCCTCCCACCGTGTCCGCCACATACAGCAGCAGGTCGTCCGCATAAAGCGACACCCTATGCTCCTCCCCACCCCGCACCAACCCCCTCCAGTTCCTCGACTCTCTCAGTGCCATAGCCAGGGGTTCAATCGCCAGTGCGAAGAGCAGGGGGGACAGGGGACACCCCTGTCTCGTCCCTCGGTGCAACCGAAAGTACTCAGACCTCCTCCTATTTGTGGCCACACCCGCCATCGGGACCTCGTACAACAGCCTAACCCACCTGACAAGCCCCTCCCCAAACCCGAACCTCTTCAGCACCTCCCACAGGTACCCCCACTCTACCCTATCGAAGGCTTTCTCAGCGTCCATCGCCACCACTATCTCCGCCTCCCCCTCCCTCGCCTGCATCATGATAATGTTCAAAAGCCTCCGCACATTCGCGTTCAACTGTCTCCCCTTCACAAACCCCGTCTGGTCTTCATGGATGCTCTGCGGCACACAATCCTCAATCCTCATGGCTAAGACCTTCGCCAGCACCTTGGCATCTTCATTTAGCAAGGAAATCGGTCTGTAAGACCCACACTGCATGGGATCCTTGTCCCGCTTCAAGATCAAGGAGATCAGCGCCCGGGACATCGTCGGGTGTAAAGCCCCCCCTCCCTTGTCTCATTAAAGGTCCTAACTAACAGCAGGCCCAACAGGTCCATATATTTTTCATAGAACTCGACCAGGAAACCGTCCGGCCCCAGTGCCTTCCCCGCCTGCATGCTTCCTATCCCTTTGATCAGCTCCTCCAGCCCAATCGGGGCCCCCAGTCCCGCCACCAGTCCCTCTTCCACCTTTCGAAACCTCAATTGGTCCAGGAAACAGCCCATCCCTCCCTCCTCCCGTGGGGGCTCGGATCGGTACAATTCCTCGTAGAAGTCCCTGAAGACCCCATTGATGCCAATCCCACTCCGCACCACGCTCCCTCCCCTGTCCTTAACTCCCCCGATCTCCCTAGCTGTGTCCCGCTTCCGAAGCTGATGCGCCAGCATCCGGCTTGCCTTTTCCCCATACTCGTAGACCGCCCCCTGGGCCTTCCTCCACTGCACCTCCGCCTTCCTGGTGGTCAACAGGTCGAATTCGGCCTGGAGACTGCGCCTCTTCCTCAACAATCCTTCCTCAGGCTCTTCCGCATACCTCCTGTCTACCCTCACCATCTTCCCCACCAGCCTCTCCCTCTCCCCCCGCTCCTTGTGGGCCCTGATGGAGATCAGCTCTCCTCTCACCACCGCCTTCAGTGCCTCCCATACCATCCCCACTCCGACCTCCCTGTTGTCGTTGGTCTCCAAGTACCTCTCTATACTTCCTCGGACCCGCTCGCTCACCTCCTCGTCCGCCAACAGCCCCATCTCCAAGCGCCACAGCGGGCGCTGGTCCCTCTCCTCCCCCATCTCCAAGTCCACCCAATGCGGGGCGTGGTCCGAAATGGCTATTGCCGAATACTCGGTATCTTGTACTCTCGCTATCAGCGCCCTACTCAAAATGAAAAAGTCGATTCGGGAATAACCCTTATGGGCATGTGAGAAGAATGAAAATTCCCTAGCCCCCGGCCTTGCAAATCTCCAAGGGTCCACCCCTCCCATTTGGTCCATAAATCCCCTCAGCACTCTAGCCGCTGCCGGCTTCCTTCCCGTCCTAGACCTGGAGCGATCCAGTGCTGGATCCAACACCGTGTTAAAGTCTCCCCCCATTATCAGGCCCCCCACTTTCAAGTCTGGGATCCGACCCAACATACGCCGCATAAAACCCGCATCGTCCCAGTTCGGAGCATACACATTGACCAGTACCACCCTCTCTCCCTGCAACTTACCACTTACCATTACGTACCTACCGCCATTTTCTGCCACAATGCTCAACGCCTCGAACGACACCTTCTTTCCCACCAAGATCGCCACCCCTCGATTTTTGGCATCTAGCCCCGAGTGAAACACCTGACCTACCCACCCTTTCCTCAGTCTTACCTGGTCTGCCACCTTCAGGTGTGTCTCCTGGGGCATAACCACATCCGCCTTGAGCCCCTTCAGGTGTGCGAACACGCGGGCCCGCTTAACCGGCCCATTCAGTCCCCTTACGTTCCAGGTTATCACCCGGATCAGGGGGCTACCCGTCCCCCTCCCCCGCCGACTAGCCATGACCCCTCCTCGGCCAGCCACGCACCCACACCCCACACCCGGCCCGTTCCCCACAGCGGCATACCCCTGTCTCGACCCCCCCCCAGCCCCTGGGCCCTCTGTGTCTCCAGCAGCTTATCAATAGAAGCCTTCATCGGCTCAAGCAGGTCTGCTTTAATCTCTCTGAAGCAGCGGTGGATACCCTCCTGTTGCTCCTCTGCCCACTGACTCCACGCTGCCTGGTCTCCACCCGCCACCATTTTGTCCTTCTTCCCTCCCTTCTTCGGGTCCACCACCACCTTTTTTGTCGCCCCGCTCCTATTTAAAGCCATATACTGATGGGGAGCTATTATTAACTCCTTCCCACACCGGGAAACATTGAAAAAGTGCCCTTGGGGGCCCTGAAAAGAGCCCAAAAGTCCGTTTATGCGGGAGCCGCCGAATGTGCGACTTAGCTCCGCATAGCCGCAACCGGAAGTCTCGAGAGGGAATCCTTTTGGCAGTGTTCGCTTCACCAATCTGCCCCAAAAAGTCTGTGGAAACTCCTGAAAAAGGCCTGAGAGTCCGTTCCAGACGAGAGCTGCCGAATGTGCGACCTACTCCTCCATGGCACAGCGGGGCAAAGTTAAGAATGATAAGATCTTACGGTGGAGGATCGAGCTCTCCACCAATAATTACGAGATCCTGTATCATCCCGGGAAGCTCAACGAGCCTCCTGATGCCCTGTCCCGCGGCACTTGTGCCAGTGTACAAGTAGACCGACTCCGGATCCTCCACGACAACCTCTGCCACCCGGGGGTCACCCGGTTCTTCCACTTTATTAAAACCCGCAATCTGCCCTACTCCATCGAGGAGGTCAGGGCCGTAACCAGAAATTGCCAAATCTGCGCAGAGTGCAAGCCGCACTTCTACAGACCAGAGAAAGCGCACTTGGTGAAGGCTTCCCGCCCCTTTGAACGTCTCAGCGTGGATTTCAAAGGGCCCTTTCACTCCACCGACCGCAACACGTATTTCTTAAACGTAATTGATGAGTACTTCCGGTTCCCTTTCGCCATCCCCTGTCCCGACATGATGGCTGCCACCGTCATTAAAGCCCTCTACAGAACCTTTACCCTGTTTGGTTTCCCCGCCTGCATCCATAGCGATAGGGGATCCTCCTTCATGAGTGACGAGCTGCGTCAATACCTGCTCAGCAAGGGTATTGCCTCCAGCAGGATGACCAGTTACAACCCCCATCCTACTGGCTCTACGGTCCAAGAATCTCCCAGTGTCCCGATGGCAGGAGGTCCTCCCCGATGCACTTCACTCCATCCGATCACTACTGTGCGCTACTACCAACAAATCATCTCATGAACGTCTCCTTGCCTTCCCTAGGAAGTCCTCCTCGGGGACGTCGCTCCCAACATGGCTGGCAGCCCCCGGACCCGTCCTACTCCGCAAACACGTACAGGCCCACAAGTGGGACCCACTGGTCGAGAGGGTACATCTCCTCCATGCTAACCCCCAGTACGCCGATGTGGCACACCCCGACGGCCGACAAGACGCGGTCTCCCTCCAGGATCTGTCCCCCGTTGGATCCCCCCCCCCCACCCCCACCAACCCCAACCATTTTTTCACCGGCACACACCACCGCAGCCCCCTTCCCAGGAGGATCCATCCTCCTACTGGCCCCATCCGGATGCGATGAAGCTGAAGACGACACGCTCCCAGAGCCATGGATGCCCGAGCCGACGCCAGCATCACCGGCGGGACTGCGACGATCACAGAGGACGACCAGGGCCCCCGACCGGCTGATAGTTTCATTGTAAAATGAACTTGTAAATAATTGTCTGTAAATATGTGTATTGCATGTAATGGCACCGAAAGGTACCGCTATAACCTCTACCACTGTAAAAGGAAGGCCACCACCCCCGCCGGACTCTTTTTTAAACAGGGGGTGAATGTGGTAGGCTATATTAGGGGTATTGCGGTACCTAGGTGGGATGTACCTTATACTGTAGTATGAGTGGGGGAACCTGCCTGCTGGTTCCGCCCAGCAGGCGGAGCATAAGAGTCTGTGTTTCACCCACAGCAGTCATTCTGTACCAGAGCTGCTGGGGTAATTATTTGTTCATTAAAGCCTTCAATTGGACTACAGTCTCGCTTCAGTAGTGATTGATCATGCATCAATGTAGGTCCACTCTCCCACTCTATCCCAGTAACTCCATCCAACCTGCACATCTCTGGACACTAATTTAGTGCAGCCAATCCACCTGAACTGCACATCTTTGGACTGTGGGAGGAAACCGGAGCACCCGGAGGAAACACACACACAGACGCGGGGAGAAGGTAAAAACTCCACACGCACAGTCACCCAAGGCTGGAATTGAACCCGGGTCCCTGCTGCTGTGAGGCACATGATAAGTTGATGTATTGTGGCTGGGGTTGGTTTAGCACAGTGGGCTAAACTGCTGGCTTGTAATGCAGCACAATGCCAGCAGTGCAGGTTCAATTCCCGTACTGGTCTCCCCAAACAGGCGCCGGAATGTGGCGACTAGGGGCTTTTCACAGTAACTTCATTGAAGCCTACTTGTGACAATAAGCAATTATTATTATTGGAGATTAGGGGAGTGATACACCTGAAGAATGGCTAAGTGTTTGGTGGGGCGTTTCGTGCTGGCTGTAATGGTGGGATCGCAGCCTGCATTCACCCACATTTAGTGAAAGAAATGAGCCCCCACGTGAATCTCGCCACGTCCCACTCCCTCGCCGTCTGATTCGCCCAACGCGTGCCTCAGCGCCTTGTCGCTAACATGGGGCGGGGCTGCTTTCAAAAACTGCCTCAGCTCTCAGTCGCAGTCATGACACAAGGTTGGCAGCACGGAGACCTGCTCCTCGCTTTGGGGATGCCGGCCTGGCCAGGCTTCTCGACACCCTACCTGTGAAGCGAGGCGCCCCATTCCCCGAAGGGTTCGAAGATCCAGCCGCATGGTGAGCAATGCCACCTGGTTAGGCCAGTATTTATTGCCCATCCCTAGTTGCCCTTCAGAAGTTAGTGGCGAGTTGTCTCCGTGAACCTCTGCAGGCTTGGAGGTGGAAGCCTGATTTGGGCAGAATTTAGCCCATTTGAACTGTGTGTATCAACTTTAAGAAATGATTAAATTGGGCTGGTGAGCTGAGTATAAAGCATTTCAAATTGCCACAGCGTGTGATGAAGAAAAAGGTGAATAAGAAATCAAAAACGTAATATTTTGTTGGTGGGGAGAAAGCAATGGTGGGTGAACCATTAAAGGCAAGATTTAGTGGGTCTTATCAAGTTGAAAGGAAATTGAGTAAGGTGAATTATGTGATAAGAACGCCAGATAGAAGGAGAACTCACAGAGTGTGTCATGTTAATATGTTCAGAGGGTATATTGATAGGGAAAGAAAGCAGGACGATGTTTTCGTAGTTATAACTCAGGGAGAAGAATAAATACAGAGGATTTGGAATTGGGTATTCCTCAAATTAGATTAGACAATGAGGAAGTAATAAGAAATTGGGATAAATTACTGAGTTACCTTCCAGAGGAAAATCGGAGTGACCTGAAAGATTTATTACAGTCACATAGAACTATATGTGGGAACAAACTAGGAAGTACAAAGGTGATTATGCATGATGTAGATGTAGGAAATTCTGTTCCAATTAAGCAACATCAATATAGACTGAGTCAACTCAAGTTGACACAGATTCAGGGCGGCACGGTGGCGCAGTGGTTAGCACTGCTGACTCACGGTGCCAAGGACCTGGGTTCGACCCCAGCCCCACTGTCCGTGTGGAGTTTGGACATTCGCCCCATGTCTGTGTGGGTCTCATAACCCAAAAGATGTGCAGGGTAGGTAGATTGGCCACGCTAATTTGCCCCTTAATTGGAAAAAAAGAATTGGGTACTCCAATTTTTTTTTTAAGTTGCCACAAGTTCAAAAGGAGATTGAAAGCATGCTTAAGAATTATATAATTGAAGTGAGTTGCAGCGAATGGAGCTCATCTATTGTGATGGTACCAAAACCAGATGGAATTCAATGATTGTGTGCGGACTATAGGAAAGTCAATGCAGTAACAAAAGCAGATTTGTATCCTATTCCTCGTTTGGAAGATTGTATTGAAAAGGTGGGACAAGCAAATGTCATTACCAAACCGTGACTTATTAAAAGAGACTGGCAAGTACCTTTATTGGAAAGGGAGAAGGAAGTTTCAGCTTCTGTATCGCCAAGTGATTTGAAGTTATGCATTTGGAATGAAGAATGTACCAACAACATTCCAAAGACTAACCAACAAGATAATTTCTGGACTAAAGAATTGTGCAGTGTACATAGATGATCTGACGGTGTTTAGTCAAATGTAGAAGGAGCATTTGGAACATATAAAGGAATTGTTCAATCATCTACAGGCGGCTGGCTTGGTGACAAGACGAAAAGTGAGTTTGCGAAGCCCAAATCACATTCTTAGGCCATACTGTTGGACGTAGTCAGATGGCCCCATGGAACAATAAGGGAAGTTGTTAGATTTCTGGGCATGAATGGTTTCTACAAACATTTCTGCCAAATTTTAGCAGTGTAGCTGCTCCACTGACTGAACATTTAAAAAAGAAGAGTAAGTTTTATTGGATGTCAGAATGTCAGGAGGCGTTTGATAACCTGAAAACCGTTGACCACAGCACCAGTTTTGGTGACATCGCGTTATGATAAGCAATTTAAGGTCCCCATTGATGCGAATGTTGTGGGCGTTGGTCCTGTACTATTGCAACATCTTTAAATTTGTATTGCGAACAATTCATCAGAGACAATTGTTTATACAGACCATAATCCATTAAAGTTTCTGGAGAAGTTTAAAGATCGTAAAGCAAGATTATTTAGGTGCAGTTTATTGCGACAACCATTTGACTTGTAATTATACATGTAGCAGGAAGAGAAACATAATCACGGATGCTTTATCACGACTTTGAGATGTGAGAAGACTGGAATGTTTAATGTTGGAAAAGAAAGACTGAAATAGACCATACTGATGTTTAAATTTGCATGCATAACTATGGTGAGGTGTGTATCTTATAATGTAATAGTAGAGTTTGGTAATGGGTAGTATTTAAAGTTGTAAAGGATTTGGAAAATGATGCCATCTTCTCATATTGCTGGCTCATTTTGTTTAACAGGAAGGTGTGATGAATCTAAGAAATTGTCATATTTTATATTTTTTGCAGTAATGTTATTAAAACTTGGGTTGAAATGCATACAGACAATATGATTGCCAGAGCTGTGATTAAGGCATTGTAAAGATGAGATAATCATTGATTTGCGGGTGACGTGTTCTGTTTATAGACCTTAAGAAGCATTCACTTGTTTACAGATAGCTAGCTAATGGAATATTGTTTGGGTTTGAAGGACTACTGGGGTGTAGCTAATTTCTGAGGGGTATTATGTTTGGTCCTGGCTAAACAAGTCAAGGGACATCTTGTAAGAAGATACAAAAGCGCAATAGCACACAGGTTAGCACAGTTGCTTCACAGCTCCAGGGTCCCAGGTTTGATTCCCGGCTTGGGTCACTGTCTGTGCAGTCTGCACGTTCTCTCCGTGTCTGCGTGGGTTTCCTCCGGGTGCTCCGGTTTCCTCCCACAGTCAAAAAAAAAAGATGTGCGGGTTAGGTAGATTGGCCATACTAAATTGCCCTTAGTGTCCAAAAAGGTTAAGTGGAGTTAGGTTGGAGATGCGAGCTTGAGTGGGGTTCTCTTTCCAAGGGCCGGTGCAGACTCGATGAGCTGAATGGCCTCCTTCTGCACTGTAAGTTCTATGATTCTATGATGCCATAATGCCTTATGCTTTGGGTACAGATAATGTAATTAATCAGAGGAGCCAGGTCTGTCTCAAGAGTCAGGGGTGGTCATCCAGAGCTTAAGCTGCCTAACTATTTTTTTCTCATATCGTTTTCTTGTTTATGTAACTTTAGTCAGCTCCAGTCCCCGATTCATCATTAATTTCCCAGGTATGTGAGTTGTATTAGCACAAGAAGACAAGAAGAAAAGCAACACAAAGAATGTGCAGATCAACTTGCCAGGGATCTCAAGATTAACCCTAGAAGCCTTTACAATTTTATTAATATAAGGAAAGGGTTCCCGAGGGTAATGTAAGCCCTTTTAAAACAGATGGAGGTAAATGAAAATAAGGAAATGACTGTTTGTTGAGCATTTACTTGATGTTAGTTTTCGCAGTAAAAGAGCTGACATTCCAGGGAAATGAATAACAAATTAAGAGCTGGAACTCACGAAAGTTGACATAAGCAAAGAAGCAGCATTAGAATAAATAATCACACTGAAGATAGGCGAATCTCTTGGGCAAGGAGCGCCTTCATCTTTAAAGAGGGGGTAATTATAACATCCGAGGAATTAAACTCCAGAGGGGACCGCCTAAATGGTAAGTAAGCGAGGGGGGGGCAGGTTCTCTCTCAGCCCACTGACTCAGACTTTCTAAAATTGACTTTGTAATCAGAGAAAATGCTAAATCTATCTACCACATCAGTAATAGCGGGAATCGGGGCATCCGGCTTCGATACAAACAACAGCACATCGTCAATGTAAAACCTGATACTGTTTCCCTCCTCTGTAAAGCCCAATAATTGAAGGATCCTGTCAAATTGCCTCTGCCAAAGGCTTTATAGCCGATGTAAATAATAAAGGTGATTTGGAGGGGCCCCAGACTGGCCCGCTTTATGTGGCTTAGCATAAAAACCCCTAAATGCCTTGTCAATATCCTCTGTTTCAATCAATCCATTACTCTTGGAATCTAGTACCAAGAGGGTAGCCCTAGAATCGGCCCTCTCTCTAGTCAAGAAAGCCAAGTATTTACTCGACTTCTTCTCAAACTCATACAATCTTTGTTTCATAAACTTTAAACCCTTCTCGGCCTGCTGAGTCAGCAAGGAATCAAGCACCACCCAAACTGTGTTCATCTCCCTCAAGCACCACCCAAACTGTGTTCATCTCCCTCAAGCATGAACAATTAGGATTCCTACCATCCTCCCCCTCTACCTCAACCAATCCAACTGCCAACCGACGCTGACGTTCCAGCATTTTACACCTTTTGTCGGCTGGATACAAAATAACTAACCCCCTTGCATAAGCCTTACAGGTTTCCCACAAAATGGAGGGGGTTACATCAGTGAGGGAACAGATTGAGTAACAGAGCTCAAATTCCTTCTTAAAGTACGTGGTAACGGATTTACCCCTGAGCAAAGACGCTTCAAATCACCGTGACCTAGATCGGGCGGGGGGGGGGGGGGGGGGGGGGGGGGGGTAACCTCAAGTAGGAACTCGTGGAAAGCAGATGTATGATTGGAGCAGGAGGCCACCAAAGGTAGGATTGTTCATGGCATTGAAGCAACAATCAATTCTAGAGTGACAAGGATGAGAAGCAGAGAAAAAAGTGTATTCTATATCTCCAGGATGTAGTGTTCTCCACACGTCCAGATACCCCACCTCCTCACAAACCAACGTTCCCGCCCTCGCCTGAGGGATGGGAGGACCTTTGGTCACTGGATGCCTATCTAAGAGCTTCAGGTGATAACTGAAGTCCTCACCAACAAAGGAATTATCCGATGCCAGCTCCACAACATCCATAAAGACTTGAGTAACAAACTCCAGGGAATGATTTGGTGGTTAACGAAACAGGTTCTCCATAGGCAAGTCCTTTTGCAATCACATATCTACCTCCCTTGTCCTTCACATAATTCTCTACCTTGAAGGGAACATTTTATTGACTAAAATTGGTATCCCCCCCCTTCCCCCGCACCACCACCACCACCACCACCACCACCAATAGTCGAGAGCAAGGCTATAAAAACCTGCTCCACGCAGTCCGGCTTTAACTTTAAGTATTCCTTGGCATCAAAATGATTCTCCTGCAACAAGGCTATGTCTGCTTTCTCCGTTTTAAGGAAATATTACTTTTCATAGGAAGATGGACCCCCCACACATTCCAGGAGCGTAGTTTTAAATTAGCTTCTGCCATTGCTCCATCAACCAGAAGAAATATAGCGTAGGATTTCCGTGCCCCATATTCAGGTGTGTACCCAAGCACACCTCCCCCAACTCCAGCCACACCAGAGGCACCATAGACTCCAGATTCCGACCCTTTCTCCACTAAGAGACCTGTCTGTACCATCGCAGGATCCAGTCAACAATTTAAAAACCCCAACATGAAAAAACGGATGGAGGGGTTCTAAAATTCATGGGCGTTATTCATTCTGCACTTTCGAGAATTGGATTACATCGAACATTAGGGGGGAAGGGGTGTTGGGAGGGTTGGGGGAGGGGGGGCGGTGTGTGTTAATGGTGACTATGGGTGATTCCTGATTCCTTTTTGTTATTTGTTCATGTTAACATGCGAGCTGCTGTTTGGGGGTTTGGTGGGAGGATGGGATCGTTTTATTGATATGGGGATTGACATTGCATTCGTCACTGGTTATCGTTTATTGTTAGTGGGTGTAAATGTGGGAGAAAATGTGAAAAAGGAGGAGAATAAAAATATTTTTTTTAAAAACGGAAGAAAAAAATCACGACGGCAATAGTTCTAAGGGGACATTCCTCAATACATGTGAAGATCTGTAAGGCGAACCCCAAGATCTTACTGTCGTTAATATCAGGAGGCATGCTTCTCAGAAAAGAGGAGAAGAGATAAGCCAAAAAGAGAATGGGAACCAAATGCCCCTCCTGCAGTTTGAGCCCACCCATGAAGACCTAAACCTTTCACCCACCTCCCGCTCATGGTGCCACTCATACCTATCATGGTTACAGTAAGGGTACTAAATAACCAGTATTACCATCATAAATACATGGATACGAAGAGGACCAGATGGATACTTAGCATGCGGTCCAGCTATCATGCCACTTACACAGTCCACCCTTGAGCTAGGAGAACGCGAAAGGGTGTCTTCCATTCAAATAAATGGAGGTCCCTGAGATTCTTAAGATAAAACATTCAGTGTAGTGCTCAGTTACCAACACCCCCCCTGCAAACATGACCTATAGCAACATAAGATCAGACAAGAGACATTGTGATAGGGAGAAAGTCTAGCTATTTCAACATTCTCCAGACCGTTACTCCAAACTATCCCCTGCTATAGACTTCACAAAAGCCAAAGCACTAGCTGGATCATCAAATGTCTTAACGGACTTGTCGGATAACACCCTCAGTGTTGCGGGATCAAACAGGGCATAATTCACTCCAGGTGACTTGAGCTATTTTCTGACTTTACCGAAGCCCCCAAGCTTCTGCTGTGTCACCACCGAGAAACCCTGGGAAAATGAGACACCCCCGTTTGGAGTCAGGTCCCACCAGGCCTCGCCACCTCTAGAACTTACTGCCGATCCTTGAAGTTGTGAAAGCGAATAATTACGGGCCTGGGACATTGATTGTCCCCAGGCCTCAAAGACAGGATACAATGTGCCCTTTCCAATTTGATACGCCCTGCCTTCCCGCCCAGCATAAGGAAACGTAGTAGCCAGCTCTCAAAAAGCTTGAATAGGGATCTTACTCACCAGTCCTTCTGGCAGACCTCTGACCTGGACATTCTTCCTCCAGCCTCCGGCCTCCAGATTTTCCAGGATTTCTGACATAGACGGTTTTCCAAGCATTGAAGGTGAGCCTCAGCTGAGGAAGGAAATCTTCAATGTTCAGGATTCCTTACTCCATTTCATCGAGCCTTTTAGCAGTATTCTGCAGCCCGGACTCATGAGCACTAACATTCTGTGAGTTTGTCGTCACTCACTCTAATGAAGTGCGCAGTCATCCATCATCTGCACCATCATCATCCGCTCGAGGATCAAGTCGCCATATTGAGAAGTTGGCTCCATCCCCGTTGCACCCGCCTGTTCTCTTTTATCGGCAGCTTTCTCAGGATTCCTCAACATTTTCTCTTCAACACTCAGCCCAAAATATTCCAGGGAGAGACTATGGAGCATGAACACCCGGATTGGGCAAGCATGTGCTGCGTGAACAGGATAAAAGAAGGATTAAAAGATTAGTAGAGCCAGAGCCATCCTCGAGTTTTTCAGGAAGTGAGTCAACAAAATGAAGAAAGTTTACACCAGAATCTTACAAAGTGCTCTTAATTCAGGAATTTTCTCTGCAGATTAGAAAACTGCAAGTGTAACTCCACTATTTAAGAAAGAAAGCATGAAATTATAGACTTTCTTTTTTATGTAAGTTATAGGGAATCTATAATTAATGCAGAATGACGTGGGAGAAATTTGGGCGGATCAGAAGAGCCAAAATAGATTTGTAAAGGCTAGTGTCATGTGAGAGTACTTTTAAGACATGGATATTTAAGCAATATACCTTTAATAAAACAGTGATGTCAGAGAGTGGGTGGGGCTGAGGTCAGGTCAGCCATTTTGCAATTTTAGTTTTGCAGGTTTTTAGTTTCAGTTTTGAAAAGAGCTGGTGTGTGTCTGTGTTTTGCAGTGAACTGCATCTCTGCCATGAAAGACTATCTCTGGATCATTTGGGTGATTTAAACTTATAATAGTGAAGCCTTTAACCCGGTGTGATTTTGTTCAAAGGTGTTAAGTCTCTTGGAAGTTTGAAAGAACATTTTAAGAAATTATTTACTGCTGCAATATTTTCTGAGTTATCTTTGAAGTAAGCGTGTTAAGAGATCCAATGTTTATTTAAGATGTTAAGTTGAGTTCATGGAATAAACAGTGTTTTGTGTTTAAAAACCCACGTGTCCATAATTGTAATCCCACTCCTAGGGAACAAGCCGTGTGCTAGGAAAAGCAACAAATACATTAAAGGGAGAGGTTCGTTGAACTCCATGATACATTTTGGGGTTCTGAAAACGCCTCGCCCATAACAATTGGGGGCTCGTCCGGGATAAAAGTGTATCTATTGGATTGGCTTTTGTGAACTTAAAGACAGTGAAGGATTGTTGCTTTTCCGGTGTGGTATTTTAGTTTAAGTGGGGAGAATGTTGTGAACAATGGCTCTTTCAGAGGCTCAGAAGTTTTTGGGGGTGGAGACTGTCGCACGCAGTACTTTACGGACAGAAACAAAAAGCGGACTGTTAGATTTGGCAAGAACATTGCAGTTAACATTACCTGATAAAATGCGAAAAGATGAGGTAATTATAGCGGTGGTTAAGCATTTAAAGTTGCCTGAGATAGAGTTTGACTCATTGGAAATGGCAAAAATTCAGTTGCGAATTAAACAAATGGAACATGAGAAAGAATTAAAGCAGCTGGAATACGAGAGTGAGAGAGAGGAAAAAGAAAGAGAAAGAGAGAGAGAGGAAAAAGAAAAGGAGAGAGAAGAAAGGAGAAAAGAAAGAATAGCCCCAGCAGAACAAAAAGAAAATGAAAGGGAGATACAGATCGGGGACAATCTCATCACAGGCTTTTCAACTGTGGCTTTCTGGCTGCAGAAGACTTCACAGAAGGGCAAATGTTTCCTCCCCACACCCCCCCCCACACCCCACACCCACACCCCCACCCTCCTCCCCCACCCCCACCCCCATGGCACTCAGCAAAGCTGGGAGTAAAGTATCTGCTGCAATTTATTCGCTTGGACAAAATAATTGAATCTTTCAGTATATGAGCTTCACCCCTCAGTGTTCTCATCGTCCATTTTTACTATGAGAAGGGTTTGCATAAGAACAATGTGCCATGAATTGTTTCACCAGTACCGCACTTCTTTTTGCAAACAAGGTACCCCTGAGCTCAACCTGTTTCCTTCCGAGTTTTGAAACACCCTCAGCTCTAAACTATTGTTGTGGGGTACAGTGCTCCCTGTAATATTCCAGATCTTTCCGGGCAGAGCACGTGGCGAGCTTCTTTTCGATGTTGTTTCCTCTGAAATTCGTGTTGACATTTTGGTTCCTTCAATTGCTGCTACCAATATTTAGCAACCCTACATCGCCAGCTTCTGTGCCACAAAGCTTTTAGCTTCTTAATCCTGTTCTGATGTCTGTGCATGGATCAACGATTTTTCTATATTTTCTTTACGGCTCGGGGAGTCTGCCAGCATAGTTCCAATCTCCTCATCGCCAGTTTTCTTTGTGGTATTTTTAAAGGATCGACTTGCAGACCACGAAGATACAAAGAAACATGAGCTTTATTGGAAAGGTATTTACTCAACAGGCTGTAAAGATAGACTGCCCGCAAAAATGGCCGATGATGTCATCAACCTGTCACGTGACCTTGTTCCAAATAGGAACAAATATGAATGTTATTCAAGTGTGCTGACGTTAAATACAAGAGGAGAGAGGTGACAGTGCAATAGAGAACCTAATGAATATCCACAACAAACTTCATCTCTTCATCATCTGTTTTGCCATTACAGTTTAAATGTTGACAGAATGTTGCAGAGCATTTTCAGCAACTAGGGCTAGAAATTGTTTATGCTGATGTTACCAGGGAAATACTAATTATCTGGTGCACAACGTGTCTGTTATTTTAAGAGGAGCAGAAACCCCACTTTTTCATTAACCAGCTTAACGCCTTCTCTGAAAGAGCCGAATAATGCCAAATTTGTTAAGGGCTTGTCTGCTCATATCACCATGTTGGAGAAGTCAAGTTATAGATTGTATTTGAAGGTTAGTTATTTCAAATTGGTTCAAATACTGCGTATCATAGTGTGAACAGTGCTGAAATTGTACAGCAAAGAATGGTGAGTGAGAAAGGTAAGTAAAAGTAAAGGGTTTTGCTCACCTTGTGATTGATAACTGGCATTGTCTGAGTGTATATGTAAGTAATGCAGACAATAAGAATGAGTTCTCCAATTCTTTAATGTTTATCTCAAGGAACGGCAAAGGGATTTACTCTTTGAGGGCAGCACGGTGGCGTAGTGATTAGCATTGCAGCCTCACGGCGCTGAGGTCCCAGGTTCGATCCCAGCTCCAGATCACTGTCCGTGTAGAGTTTGCACATTCTCCCCGTGTTTGCGTAGGTTTCACCCCCACAACCCAAAGATGTGCAGGGTAGGTGGATTGGCCACGCTAAATTGCCCCTTAATTGGAAAACATTAATTGGGTACTCTAAATATAAAAGAAAAAGGGATTTATTCTTTCTAATCTTGTGACCATAGCATTAATATGTTACGATGGTACAGACACGGTGACCCCATGGCACAGTGGTTAGCACTGCTGCCCCATAGTGGCAGTGACACGAGTTCGATTCTGGCTTTGGGTTACTGTCTATGCGGGGTTTGCACCTTCTCTCCGTGCCTGCGTGGGTTTCCTCCGGGTGCTCCAGGTTCCTCCCTCAATCCAAAGATGTGCAGGTTAGTTGGGGTAATAGGGATAGGGCAGGGGGGGTGCCTAGGTAGGGTGTTCTTTCGAAGGGTCAGAGCAGGTCCGATGTGCCAAATGGCCTCCCTCTGAACTGTAGGGATTCTATGGACACATTTGTCCAGATGAACGAGAGTCTAAGGGGATAAAGGCAATTCATTCATGTGATGTCTTTGATCAACAACATCAAAGTTTATGTAGCGAAAAATTAATTTGAAGGATACGATTTCTGGGATGCTTGTCTAGCAGAATGAAAGACAGAACTGGCCCGATGGCTGAAGAACTGCATAGCAAAACCCTCGCGACAAATTAATCTGTAAAGTTGCATTATGGTACTAATTATTTTGTCACCTAAAATTTTCTGGACATGTCTGCTGACTGCATCTTTTTGCATTCCAAATTATTGCCAGCAATCGAATGAAATGAAATGAAAATGGCTTATTGTCACAAGTAGGCTTCAAATGAAGTTACTGTGAAAAGCCCCTAGTCGCCACATTCCGGCGCCTGTTCAGGGAGGCTGGTACGGGAATTGAACCGTGCTGCTGGCCTGCCTTGGTCTGCTTTCAAAGCCAGCGATTTAGCCCTGTGCTAAACAGCCCCTGCTGATGTGCTACCGGTCCAATTGTCTGAAATGACATTAAAATTGTCATCGCTGAAGATATTTATCTTTGGGGTGAAGACAAAGAAGAAGATTGTCACGCAGGAAGCTGATGGCAGAATGAGAATTAACACACCCAACCAAACAAGCTAAATGGTTAGGTATTCAGCTAATCTTAACCTAAAAGAATGCGAACGGTACTTTGACCTTTGCAATGACGTGCCATAACCTTGAAAACTGGGTTTAATACTGTCAATGGATTAAAACTGGCTAATGCTGTGAAATTGTGGGATTCAGATTTTGTCGACTATTTAAATATAAACCACTTTTACCGTGACCGTTGGTGCTGAATGATTCAATACAGCAGTGCTGTTCGTGGCTTTAAATAAAGTAGCTTTTAATAGTAAATTCAGTTTTGTGTCATGTCCTTGAGGCCTGTTAGGAATTGATATTAAATCTTTGCTGTGGACGTCAATATTAACCATTGACTTTGATAGTTTCCCAAAGTGAGTTTTGCACGCATAGCTTTCTGCGACAAACAGCATCACATACAAAACACTTGTCATAAATGAGAAATCCGAAGACAGTTCTACATCTGGGATTTTCATTCAATTCTTCCCATAGTTAGCATCCAGCCTGTTGATTTAAGAATTTGAACATTTTGAGATATATAGACATTCATTCAACCATATTGATTAAATGGGTTAAATTACACTGGTTGAGCAATAGGCCCAGCTTGCTGGCCATTAGAAAATCATCAACAACTTATAGAGTTTCACGACAGAGAGCCTATTTGTGATCCATGGTACTGTTATGATCCTAGACCCTGTTTTTGGTAAGATACAATTAAGGACCAATAACCTTTTGTTTAAAGTAGTCAAAGCTTTGAGATTTAAGAAACTTGTTATGAGAATAAAGCCAAAATATTCTACGCTGGTTTTGAACAGACAAAAATATACTTGACCATACAAGGTCAAAGAGATAAAATAATTTACACTATCTAACTCAGGGTTAATATGAGGCACTTGTGAATTAACAGACAAATTGGTGTTGAACACATTGCACTGTACAATAAACAACAAATGTGAACAAGACAAATCCCGTGGAGTTTTCAGTAACCCGCCCAGGTATCAGTAAACACTGTGAGTCAACCAATCTCTGAAACTCTGTCTCCGTCACAAGGAACTCCAAGTTTTTCACTTTCGAAAATCAAGCCTCTGAAGTCTCTCAATGCCACTCCAGGCCAGACTGTCTCAATGACTGCACACCTCCCAAAGTTTCAGTCTCCTCTCCAGAGACTCTGTTCCCCTGGATTGCCAATTCTGCCCTCCAGCCTCTATTCACTGGTACAATGGAATGCAGATGAAAGTCTGGCCAGAATCATCCCCCCACGGCCGATACTCTGCGATGCCAGTGGGAAAATACGCCGGTCCGGAACACGTCTGGAACGGCATGGAGTGCAGAAGCCGGGACTCACCTGAACAATTCCCGGGGCTGCCTCCAGACTTCAGGATGGAGGCCACCAGCCACCCTGGACCCCTGCAATACCACCGCAGTCACGGGGGCGAGGGGAGCATCTACCGGTGCATCTACCAGATTCAGTGTCATCCGGGAGGTCTATCTTCCAGCCTCGAGTGTTCCTGGAGATCCACGTTCTTTATCAACTGGTCCATTTCTTTCTTCAATGGTGGGCCAATGGTGTTGGGCGCTTTTTTAATATGGCACCCAGGTTTGATGGCCGGAGGCGTTCCATCACTTCCGCCACGGAATACAGCACTAAACCCTCGGCTGCGTAATTTATAAGGTTGATGCCAGAAGGCATGTTGTGGTTTTCTACCAGCCTTTGCGGCGGGAAACAATTCCTGTTGCTGCCCCTGCCACAGGACCTTGTCCCAGATGGGAGAGTTCAACTCTAATATCCCGCACGGACGTACGGGGTGGGAATGACTATCTGCCCCTTTGTTCTTGCAGAGTCTGAGCTCTCCCTCTGAGGGGTGGAGGAACTCCATTCAACTGTATATAAAAGGTCATCCAGTAAGGCACCAAGCAAGAAGAGACCCGATAGCGATATACCAGAAGTTGTGTATAGTGTAACTGTAAACAAACCAAAGTTGTTATTCTTACTCAGTGTGGACTCCCGTGTCCTTATTTAATCCACCCTCGGTATTTATAAATTCACCGTATAGTCCATGGTACTCATCATACAGTGCAATGTCACTGGAGGATCACTGCCTCGTCACCTGTGATCTTTGACGTATTAGCTGCTCTGTATGTTTCACAGCTGGTAAGTTATAGAATGTTCCCGGTATCGGAATTCAGTGATAGGCCCTCAGTATGGCATTATTCAAAGTAGAATGAGAGGACTTCCTTCTGTCGTCCAGGTCAACCCTTCTCCCTCAACCAAAGTACTAAATTGGATAATCTGGGGCTGGATTCTCGGATTTTGAGGCTATGTCCCCACGCAGGCGTGGGAACGGTGGCGTTTTAAGACGGAAAAAATGGCATAAAACGGCCACAGATCCTCCGTTTGGCTGGGGGGTTCAACTTTACTATAATGTGAAGACAAACTGCCTGGGACTCCTTGATCATGGACAAAGTCATTCCTGATAGTTCCCTGCCTCTCGGCACCATCTATTCCTTCTGATCTACCTTCAGCTACATTACCCTCTCTTACTACACCTATGTTACAGCTCTCTCAGGAGCACGCTGCCTTCAACCTTCAATTCTCCCTCCTCTGCTCATCCGTCTGCCAGGATACCAGCACCTCAGCCTGCTCACCAGCTACTTTACTTCCATTTTCATGGCCTACCCTGGTCCCTCAAATCAACCACAACTGCGTCTCTTCATTCAGGCCGCGATCTCACAGCTGCGTCACACCCGAAAGGCAGCTCAGTGCGGTACGGTCAGTAGATGCCACGAGATCCCTCTTCCGGCATCTTCCCGGCTTGCCGCGTCTCGAAAGATCTAATGTGGTCTCTCAAGACGTCACGATGTGAATCCCGCCCATTGTGGGCGGATCACGTTTTAGCAAATCTGCATATTAGAGCGAGACAGCTAGTTTCACACTGATATGCACCCCCTCGATCTAACCATGGTGCTGGGATCTAACCCCTTCCTTCACCTTGGAGATCTCGGGCAGTTATATACAGTTGAATGGAGTTCCTCCACCCCTCAGAGGGAGAGCTCAGACTCTGCCGTTCAGTGTTGGCCTCCGCAAACTGGGACCAAATACAAAAGCACTCGTGGGGTCTCCCAGGTGCTTGCCCTCTGAGCAGGGTGGTACCTTGGCATGGCTGGTGTCACGTGGACACCTTGGTACTGCCAGCCTGGCAGTGCCAACTGGTGCCAGCCTGGCACTGCCAAGGTGCCCAGGTGACACTGTCACCTGAGGACCCCCTTGTAGGTGAGTTGGGGCTTTGGGGGCATTCGGGGGTCGCGTCGGGGGGTCGACAGATCGGGTTGCCATTTAACAATAGCGCCCAATCTCCTTCTGCAGTGAGGAGTTCCGGCAAGCTGAGCTCCTCAGTGTAGAAAACGGGACTAAGTACAACCTCGTCAGGGAATTCCCTGCTGAGGCCCTGAATCTACCCGAATGGGAACAGACTCCCGTTCAATAGCGTGGGGTTTCTCGGCGATCCGAGTGCTGGGAAACACTAAAGGCACTCATTATGCGACTCTGTTCCATTCGGGTAGATGGCGCCCTTAGCTTGGTTTAATGGCCACCACCTGAGCGTATGTCTAGCCTGCAACTTATCTGTTCCTCCGTCAACAGAACTATCTTAACCGTCTCAAGCATAAGTTGGCCCATAATTTACGAATAGCAGTGGAAGGCCACAGCCCACAGATACTAGAAGAGAAATGTGCCCACTTACCTGCGCCCGGAAAACGCAACACACTTCCTGACTCCAGTGGCAGCCTTGGGCTTCCAGTGTGGCGCAGTTTTGATGTAGCCACGCACCCATGTGACGCAGCAGCTACGGGAACGCCCATTGAGGGCGGGCATTTAAATTGCAAGTTTATATTGAAGACAACAGGCAACAGGTTTTACAAGTGTTTTAAAGGTATGTAGAAGTTTATTTTAAACAGTTTTATTTGCTCTTTTATACAGGCATTGAAGTTGTTATTGGTCCTTTTAAAGCAATTTTTAATTTTATTTTTTATGTTTAAAGGTGATTATTATTTATATGTGAACATTGTTGTGTTATTTGTTTTAAATCTGCATTACATCATTATAGAACTTTTCATGTGGCAAGCTTCAAAAGTACTTGTATGTTTTCATTTAGATTATGGTTGTACGATTTTAAAAGCTCTCCGGGGCTTTATGCTGTCACTGTCCTTGTAACATCTGATATTTTTTTGATTTGTGTTTACAGAATCAGAGAATCGCTACACTGCAGAAGGAGGCCATTCGGCCCATCGAGTCTGCACTGACCCTCCGAAAGAGCACCCTACCCAGGCTCACATCCCCAGCCTATCCCCGTAACCCCACCTAACCTTTTGGACACTAAGGGGCAATTTGGCACGGCCAATTCACCGAAACTGCACATCTTTGGACTGTGGGAGGAAACCGGAGCACCCAGAGAGAAACCCACGCAGACACGGGGAGAACGTGCAAACTCCACACAGTCACCCAAGGTCTGAATTGAACCCGGGTCCCTGGTGTTGTGAGGCAGCAGTGCTAAGCACTGCGCCACTGTGTTACCCTTGTTATTATGTTTCTGCCGTGTTTACTTCAATTATCTTATTCATTTATAATTATCTCATAGCTCAATGTTGCGATTTGATGTTTCAGTAAGGCATTTGTAGAAGCTTGTAAAATGTAATGGAAAACATTTATTAACATAATGTTGTGAACATAAAATCTTGATACCATGTTAACATAGCATTCGCAGCTGCTGGGTGACATTTCCTTTGATAACAACCACAACTTAGGACAGCACGGTGGCACAGTGGTTAGCACTGCTGTCTCACGGCGCCGAGGTACCAGGTTCGATCCCAGCCCTGGGTCACTGTCCGTGTGGAGTTTGCACATTCTCCGAGCGCCTGCATGAGTCTCACCCGCACTGACAAGATGTGCAGGGTAGGTCGATTAGCCACGCTAAATTGCCTCTTAATTGGAAAAAAATTATTGGATACTCTAAATTTATTTTAAAAAAAGATAAACAACCACAACTTTTCCAAACACTTTGCAATGAAATGTATCTTTTCACTTTACCTGGAACTCCTGATGCCACCCAGGCACTGTGGCACTGCCAGCCTAGTACCCCGGCAGTGCCACCTGGGCACCTTAGCAGTGCCACCTGGCACTTCCAGTATAGCTAGGAGGCACTGCCAAGGTGCCAAGCTGGCAATGCCAAGGTGCCCAGATGGCATCTTGCCCATGCTGGAGATCGGGTCTGGGGGTGCACTCCCCTTATGAGGTGGGGCGCGGGGGCTGGAGGACCCCTAATTAGTAAGTGGGGGAGCACTCTCTGGAGTGCAGAGATTGGGGCGCCATTTAAAAATAGTGTCGCGATCTCTTCCCGCACTGGTGAGCTGAACTCGTTAGTGCAGTTAAAGTGGCTAAATGCGGCCTTGGCAAGGCTATCCTCGCCGAGGCCCAGAAATGAAGCAGAGTCCCGTTTAATAGCGGGGTCGTTCTTGGCTCTGCCAGCGTCGAAAAACACACGGCTAAACACGTCCAAAACGAGACTCTGTTTCATTTCCGTTAAGTCGTGTCCCTTATCGTCCTCATTTCAGCATCTGCCGTTGTATATTAATGTTTATGTCGCACATACAGAGCTGTGCTACCTTGATCTGTGTGTTTTTGGAAGCTGCTTGAGGGAGGACGAGGTGTTGCCACAGGAGATTAAAGCAGATTTACATGCATGAAATTCTTCAAGCAATTCAAGCACCAAGGTGATTAGGCAAACTGCCTTCTGAGTCAATTATACACTGCCATAAGGGAAGGGGATAATCATTCACTCCCATTACTTCGCAAGGATTCGAGTGCCACTTGAAAATCCAAACAATTTTAATTAACTTCAATTAACTGGGAAAACTGATCAACCTAAAAATAAATATTGGAAGTGATTCAGCAGCATGGAACTGAACTTTCCTGACCGTTAACCCCCTCCCCCCACCCCCCCCCCACCCCACCCCCCCCCCCCCCCCCCCCCCACCCCCCCGCAAGAACTGATCGATTATTGGACTAGGCCTCTGGCTTTATGCCTGGCTGAGGTTTCTTGGGTTTCTGCCAAGGGAAAGGGCAGGCCTCAAATTTGCACTTGCAACAGGAGCAGGCCCAGCAATGAGTCAGGCAGAGGATGGAGGAACACTGCGGCTCCCTTGCCGCAATTACTTGCAACCAGGGCCTTGCATACCTCATGATGCCCCATGAAAGTTGAGCACCCTCGCAACACAACCTGCCACGGGATCGAAGGCTGGATTCAAGAATAATACTATCTCATGATGCACAGGTGGCCACAATAATCATGTTATTTTATCATTTGAAAGCAACATTTTAAGAGAGTCCTACTTAAGAGATCAACTACTTAAGCCATCAACTCGAAATTATTCCTGAAAGAAGCTACAGTGATGATTGTATAGCGTCAACAACTCCTGTGAATAACGCATCAAGGATATAAATGCACTTGAGGGGAAGCTAGGTAAACATATAAGAAGGAAGCAGAAGGTTATGTTGATCGGGTCAGATAAAGAGTGCGAGGATGGTTATGTGGAACAGACACACTCGTGAGGATCAGTTGGGCAGAATAGAATGTTTCTGTGGTGTATATTCTACCTGATTCTATGAAATGAAGCTGAATGAGTATCAATGCTGACACTGAATAAGTTGGTGGTATTTAATGGAGGGGGGGGGCGCGAGGGGGGGGGGGGTGGGGGGGTGCGGGGGGGAGAGTGGTCTCACTAGACAGCTGGCAAGAGTGGCACAATACCTCTTTTCGGCAAGGCAGGTCGAATTAAGTGTCAATTAGGCCAGCGTTGGGCATTCCACGAGATAAAAGACCGCATGAGCGAAGACCATGCCTGCCCAAGGCTGCCAGTAGCTCATCATTGCTTGGCAGTGCCACTGGGGAAACGGTGGTTGCTGCCGGTACTACACCCACCCCCACAGGTGAGTGATGGTGGGAGGTCGATCGCGCGGTGGAGGTTGTGGGGAGGAGGGACAGGGCTCAGCAGCAAGGGCACAGAGGTCCTTCTCTACAGGCCTGGTGCCGGGTCCCGCCATCAGTCTTTGACTGAGGGACCCCTCCCCTCTGCCCACACCCCCCGAAACCCCGGAAGCCCACATGCAACCCCGACAGGGTTCATTTTACCACATGGTAAATTCCAGCAGCAGACGGATGAAACGTCAACTAGCAGCAGGGTGAGAAGATCGCCCACAGACCTGCCTGCCACAAATTTAATTGGGGCAGAGGCAGGAAGGTGGCAGGAACCCAACCCATCACCCTCCTATATTATTAAATGCCCCCTGCCACCTAACTCCCCACGGGAGAAGGCATCAATTCCACCCTATAATGAATATCGAAAAGTAATGGTAATATTCTCTGACAATCACACAGAAGTGCCTACCTATTCAGGTCTAACTCACCATAACCTATTCTCCTAGTTTCGGAATCCCCATCCCAATATACCTCCCTCCTTTATATCCATTTTGTAATTTGCTAAGGGATATTTCATTTTGCTCATATACTATGTCTGCTGAAAGCCAATTGCATACACGATTGTTAGTAAATTGCTCTGACACCCATCTGTAATTATTCTTCAGACTTGCACTTTTTGCTCCACGTTCCTTCTGGTTTCTTGCCCTTTCCCCTCTTTTCCCCTCAAGACAGTGGCAAAGGTGCCGTGTCATGAATGGTGAGGGCAGACACTCAAGTGGTGGATCCACATTGTAATGGGGCGAACTTTCCCACTTTCTCCGCTTGACCTCCATTGGTGCTTTCTTAGACCACGGGCTAGTGAACAGGGGTGAGGAACTTGTGTGGTCAATGAAAGGTTAAATCAATGGGGAAGTCATGAGCGACCAATCCCCTATGATCCACCGAAAGTTCAAATCAGTCAAGAACAAACAAAGAACAAAGAACAAAGAAAAGTACAGCACAGGAACAGGCCCTTCGGCCCTCCAAGCTCGTGCCGACCATGCTGCCCAACTAAACTACAATCTTCTACACTTCCTGGGTCCGTATCCCTCTATTCCCATCCTATTCAGGTATTTGTCAAGACGCCCCTTAAATGTCACTATCGTCCCTGCTTCCACCACCTCCTCCGGCAGCGAGTTCCAGGCACCCACTACCCTCTGTGTAAAAAACTTGCCTCGTACATCTCCTCTAAACCTTGCCCCTCGCACCTTAAACCTATGTCCCCTAGTAATTGACCCCTCTACCCTGGGATAAAGCCTCTGACTATTGTAGCCACCTGAGTTGGCCACTTCCCGACTTAAAATGGAGAACAGCATAGGCTGAAGGGAAATTCAGCCAACACAGGCAAAAACTAGCAGGTGCAAGTTACTGTGTATTAGACTCTGCAGAAACCCAGACAGCATCGATACAAGCAGCCATCGGCATAGTAATGTAGCAGCCATCTACATAATAATGAGCGATCCCCGGGAACAATCGAAACATTTGAGGTAAACAAGGCCAAGCCAGACTCCTCGGCGCCAGCAGGAGCCAACACAAAAGAGGTTAACGGACACTTAAAGACCGCCCAATGATCAGGGAACTGCTCCAGTATTGGAGAAATCAAACCAAGTGATTGGAACAAAGTCCAATCACTTGAAACCAGGTACGGGGTCCACCCCGAAAGGCGGGAAGCCCCTGGGGACTATAAAGTAAAGCCCCCAAGTTCAAATCGTCCTTCTTGACAGGGTCACTCAGCAACGCGAAGCAACCGCTGAAAGTGACCTGTCCAGCTGCCGCTCCAAGAACGTAAGTCTCAAGTCAACGCTCGCTATGAGATAGGCACTCTTAGCTACCAGCAGTCCATGCCAGCTTTGAATCCTGCAGTTTCAGAACCCGAACGAAAGGCCATTTGTTCCCCTGACCTGGTGGGCCAGTCCGAAGTTAAGTACAGGCCTGTTAGTTGTAGAAATAGCCTAGAAAGTAGAGTTTATGCATGAGTAGCGATTTACTGTGTATAATAAATGTGTATTGATTTGAATCTCACTAATTGGTGTGTTGAGTTATTGATCAGTACTTGAACTTGAACCTCGTGGCGGTATCATAAAGATACCTGGCGACTCTAGAGCAAAGGTTATAAAACAGAGCCAATTGAACCAACCGAAAGTTATCAACACTATCCACTCTGTCTATGCCCCTCATAATTCTATCAGGTCGCCCCTCAACCTCCGACGTTCCAGTGAGAACAAACCGAGTTTATTCAACCGCTCCTCATAGCTAATGCCCTCCATACCAGGCAACATTCTGGTAAATCTCTTCTGCACCCTCTCTAAAGCCTCCACATCCTTCTGGTAGTGTGGCGACCAGAATTGAACACTATACTCCAAGTGTGGCCTAACTAAGGTTCTATACAGCTGCAACATGACTTGCCAATTCTTATACTCAATGCCCCGGCCAATGAAGGCAAGCATGCCGTATGCCTTCTCGACTACCTTTTCCACCTGTGTTGCCCGTTTCAGTGTCCTGTGGACCTGTACACCTAGATCTCTCTGACTTTCAATACTCTTGAGGGTTCTACCAGTCTTCATATAATTATTCTGCCCACACTGCTTTGTCCAAAGTTTTCTCTCAAAGAACTTTTGGTTTTCATCACCGGTTAGGTTAAAGAAGGGCAATAATTCCACACACTTAACATACTGGGCGCAATCTAACCAAATTCGTTCTAAGGGCGGTAGCGAGCGGGATTTGCTGGGTGTTTCCCAACAGCCGACCCGGCGAGGCTATCACCGGTATCTAACATTAATTAGGGCACTTAATGATGCCCCTGCACCTGGCACCGCCCACCCCCACACCCCCAGCACAAGACCGCAAAATGCTCCAGCACACCCTTCACCCACCAGTACACCAGCCTGTACACCTCGGGATGCCACCGGCCTCCCTCTCTGGATCCCTCTCTGGCCTGATAGGTGGCTGGGTCCTCAGGGTGTGAGGTGCGGCCCTGCGCACGGGCCACCACCTCGAGCCTCTGTCAACGCTGCCGCCGCCGTCTTCTCCGGCGTCTGCGAAACTGGCCTGCCAACACCGCGGTGAGGGTGGCTTCCGCGGGGTCCAAGATATCGTTCATAATGTAGTATCTGTAACGAATTGGAGAGGGTGTGAGACTGACAATCAGCTATGGCTTCCCCCCTGGCGCCCTCAGGTCCCCCAAGCATCCCCACCCTCACATCCCCAGCCATCCCTCAGGGTACCATCCAACACACCCTGCACATGCACCCCCGGCCACAGCGGTGGCCCATGGGCACCGGAACCCAGACCCTGTACCCAAGACACCCGTTGGAAACGTGACCTGGACCGGCTGCTGGTTACCTCCCCGGTCCACACACCCACCCTCTGGTTGCAGGGTTGTCCCCAGTGCTGAGGTTCAGCTCTTGGGCTTTTTAGTGTTGGCTGCTGCCTCTGTGGTGTTAATGCATCCGGAATTGAGGACAAGTGCCTGATTGGGATGCTAGGCAGTAACAACCGCCTGCTTCATGCCACAGGGATCCACTTGGGTGCTGTGAAGTGCTCACATTACTAGAATTGCCAGTTCCCCGTTAGGAATAGCCTTCAGCTATGCAGTCAATGGCTGCCACGGTCAATGGGAGTTAAAGTGACCTTCATCATATTAGGGTGAAACTCAGTCACGGGGATGTTTGGTGGGACGGACAGACAGCAGCTGGAGTTGCCCCCGTTGTGGGTATACACGATCTGGGGGATGGCTGAGTGAACCCGCTGGCACTGCACCCCCTCGTCCCCCTGGACCAGGGGTGACCCCACCAACAATGACGGTCACCACCCCCACCCCACCCCCGCCCGAACTGAGCCAAGGCTCCCCCGCACCCTCCCCCAGAGCACTGGGGCAGCGACCCCAGTGCCCCCGGGCTGACTGCCTGAATCTGGAGACGGCTACTCACCTCCTCGGATCCCCACAGCAACCATTTCGCCAACTTCTCGTTTTTAAATAGGTGTGCTATTTTTCTTTTTTTTTCACCCTCAGAACATAACATAACTCACACCCCGCGCTGTTCCAGATACCTGGCTTGTACTTGCTGTCCTTCTATTACTTAAAAAAAAAAGAATTACTTCAAAAGACATTTTAAAGAAAATATCATTTCGGGAGGAATGGATTTTAAAAACCATTTCATTGCCAAGCAAGAGACAGTCAAACTAATCAGCGAATCAATGTAATTGAGCCGCAAACATTCAGTAATATCCATTCAGTTCGGAATATCCTTAAATATGCTTGGTGCGAGCTTATTAACTTGCTGTGGCCTTTGCTGTATTCTCTGCATCACTTTAATTGACACCTCACAATTATTGACCAATCGCTTTCAATGAGTGATCATTGCAGTTCCACTTACAGTTGACATCCTTCTAAAGGAATATTGGGAGCATTACACATTTACGGCATCATAATTACAGTATTCGTGAGTGCATGAATGGAATCAGTTCATCAGCGCTTTCCTCTCCATTGTCCCAAAAGTGACTGATAAAAGCGATCACTTGTGACATATCTTTGCAAATTGCGCAGAATTAACAAATAAATTGCAGTGTGACTGGTCTGCATTGATGGTAATGTCCCGCACAAGTCTCTTCTCATCCAACCCTATCAACAATTCCTTGTCCGTCTTGCTCCCTCATGCACATATCTATTTTCCCCTTTAATGCATCTGAGCTACTTAACTCAACTGTCCCCGATGGTAGTGAATTCCACATTCTAATCATTCTTCGGATAAATCAATTCCTAGACGAATTTATTTGTGGCTATTTTTTTATTTATGGGCCATCACTTTCCCCCCGCCCCAAGTGGAAACATTAGGGATTAACCTCCACAGATGTGAGTGGTGATTGTGGTACACAGCCAAACCATCCATACCCACTTTTGTGTTGCAAGATGCTCGTTACATTGGTGGTGCCTGCTCTTTTATCCGAATGCTTGGCATAGCCACCAGTACCCACTCTCTGTTCATTGGCTGCAGATACCAGCAGGGGTCACCAATATTGCGAGCGACTTGGCACTATTTAAAGGCAGCCCACTTCTCTTCAAGGGGAGTGTACTATAGGCCCCAAACAGACAGGGAGAAATAGAAGGGCAGATATGTCGGCAAATCTCAGAGAGATGTAAGAATAATAGGGTACTCACAACGCCGAGGACACGGGTTCGATCCCGGCCCTGGGTCACTGTCCGTGTGGTGTTTGCACATTCTCCCTGTGCCTGAGTGGGTCTCACCCCCACTGTGGTGTTGGGTGCTCTGGTGCACAGATGAGCCAACACAGTTGTATGTGGTACAACTCTATTTTATTTTAACTCTTATAATACAGTTCGTTCTGGATACTCTGCACGTGCTGTCTCCCTGAGTGTGTTTGGTGGCAGATGTGTCCTGGTCCTCCTCTGCAGCTAATACTGACCACCGGGGGTCGTGTCTGTGCTTTTATATCTTTCTGTCATTGGTTGTGGTGTTGTGTGTTCTGATTTGTCTGTTGGTGTGTCTATCATGATGTGTGTGTTTGAATATCATGACATCCCCCCTTTTTACAAAGATATGTGCCTACGTGGTTATAAATATAATTGTGTCGTGAGTGCATCTAAGAGTGTGTGTGTGTGTTGTGTACAGCGTGTGTATATGACGTAACTATTTACATGGGGCGATGTCGGGTGCGTCACACTAACAAGGTTGTACCATAACAAAACTTGGATACGAGAGAAAAAAAAACGTGAACATTGGTCTGGTCAGACGATATCTGGAACAATAAACAACAACAGGTTATAATACAGAAGTGTTTGACTTTTTGAACGTATGAACAGCGTTATAAGTCCAGTCTAATGGGTGACCGCCTCAAGAATGGGCTGGTCCTCAAGCCGGTTCAGCTGTGGAGATTTGGGGTCACGCTGGTTCACCTTGGACTGTTGGGAGGTGATGCTGTTGCCGAAGTCTCTACTTTACCATTTGTTGTACTTCGTGCAGTGCTTGGTTTTTTCATTCGTGCAAATATAACATTCAACATCTTTGTTAGTGGTGCCTTGGCTGTGGTTTGGTTCTGGTGGCGATGGAAGGGGCATGATCCGTGGCATCTCCACGAAGTCATCCTTGGGAACCAGTGGAGGATCCGGCGTGTGCGTACGGTTCAGTTGCGAGCGTGGAAGGCGGCGCAAAGCTCGCTGATTGCGCCTACGCATCAATCCATCCGCCCTGCATGCCAGGAACAAGGTGGAGTCTTTTTTCTTTTTATGTTTGTGGTGGACGGCATCTTGTAGCCGATGGGTCGTTGCCATCGAAGTAGCACCATCACTAATATCATGCAAGGCGATGACTGTGCCAGATGTGGAAGTTGGCCGAGACCGTGCACGCTGGTTCCGGCCACCTGCTGTGCCGGAAGGGCGACTCCGCAGAGAAACGTCGAAGCATGTCGCCTTGGAGAGAGAATTGTTGCTCGCATCAACGTCTGGCGATGGCGCGAATTGGTGTGTCCATCTAGGACCGCCGGTGCTGGTTGCCACTGCCGACCCAGTGGGACTGCCACGCGATCCATTCCCTGTCGCCGTGGCATCCGCCGTCACCCTGAGCGTGCCATCACCGAGGCCGCGACACCGCCCGTCCGGAGCAAGGTCTGGCGTGCGCAAATCAGAGTCGGCGCTTGGCTGCTCCCCATCTGGAGTCCGGTCTGCCTTCCGTCGATGCCCCCCGTCCGGAGTCCCAACAGGTTCACTGGAGGCAGCCGAGATTCCCTGAAGCTGCACTTCTGGAGTCGGAACATGCAGGAATGCACCAACCAGTGGAGAGGCTCGAGCCATCGAGGGTGGAAGCGGTGCGCCGCCACCGCAGTCGTCAGTGGTCCCACCGTGATCGTCGAGTGCCTCGGTACGCACTAGGCGAGGTCTGTCACCTTGCACCTTTTGCATGGGAAGTGGGATGCTGTCGTCACTCGTCTCACATCCCGTGGATAGATCCTCATTAGCAGCTTGCTGTTCACTAGGGTTGGATAAATTGTCAGAGTTTTCATCTGGTGGTGCACACCATGTCGGTGGACTGTCATTGTCTTGCCGTTGTCCTTCCTTTGGGCTTTTCTTCTTTGGAATTTTAAATCTTCCCCCAGACATTGCAGAACCTTGTTTATTACCCCCAAATTCTCCCATATGTATGGTCTCGAATATAGGATCCAATGTTTCTATCGACATTGTACTATTTTCCAAAGAACATTCCGTTTCACTTTTCTTCTCAGGTACCTCATATGTATCTTTGTCTAATGTACATGCCTTCATGGTCTCTGGGTCTGATTTTGCTGGGACTGGCATGGTCACAGTCTCTCTTTTACTGTTCTCAATTGCCCACATTATACTCCCCATACATAACTGCTTAATCACTGGGGTTAGTGTGGTACAATGGATAATCGGGTCGACCTTATCTGCATCTTCACCATTAGTGGAAAGCACACTTGGTTCACTTGAAACTGCTGTGGGTTTTAAATTCGTTATCTGGCTACTCGATGTCGGTGTCCTCAGGATTCTTGCTCCAATGTTCTGCTCATTTATCAGTGGAGTGTGTATAGGTTCAATGCAATTAATGTTCCCCTCAAGGTTTGAAGAGTCATTACTGACTAACTGCTGGTCTCCGAAGTTGGGATTTTGCGGCGTTGTGTTGAAGGGAGACATTTGTCCCTGCTGTAGATATGATTCAGGTTGTGTTATTTCCATTACCTGAGGATCAATGTCTTGTCCATTTTTTCGATCCGTACTAAAACACTGGCAATTCTCAGTCTGCTCCTTGCAAGTTAAACATTCAATAAATTTCTTTAGCAAATCCTCAGCATCCTTCTGTGGCCGTGCAGCATTATTAATCTCTGTTCGGCTATAATGATCCTGAAGGTCAGCGCATAAACCTTTTTTCTTCGGGCTTGGATGAGGCGATTCCTTTGGCTTGTCTTCAGTTGGGCTTGAACAGTCATCAGCTCTGTGCCCTTCATTGTAGCATGAGAGACCTTCATGGTCATGCTGCTGTGTAGTGGAGCATGGTAGGCTGTTATAGCCTTCTTGCTGTTCACGTGAGCATGGCAGACTTGCATCATCTACCGCTGGTTGGTCAGGAGAGGTTGCTAGACCTTCATGGTCTTGTTCCTGCAAGGACTGCACATTGGAGTCTTGCGTTGCTTCTATCGTGGAGGCTGTCCACGAGCTCTCTGTGGAGGCTTGTGACACTGGAGTCACTTCTTGTTCGTGCAAGGACTGCGCTCTGGAGTCTTGCGTTGCTTCTATCGTGGAGGCTGTCCACGAGCTCTCTGTGGAGGCTTGTGACACTGGAGTCACTTCTTGTTCGTGCAAGGACTGCGCTCTGGAGTCTTGCGTTGCTTCTATCGTGGAGGCTGTCCACGAGCTCTCTGTGGAGGCTTGTGACACTGGAGTCACTTCTTGTCCGTGCAAGGACTGCGCTCTGGAGTCTTGCATTTCTGCAATTGTGGAGTCTGTCCACGAGCTTGCTGTGGAGGCTTGTGACACTGGAGTCACTTCTGGTTCATGCGAGGACTGCGCTCTGGAGTCTTGCATGTCTTCTTTCATAGAGTCGGGAACGTTGAGCGGGACTCCGTGTGCTTGCACCGCTCCCTGTCTGTTAATGTCAGGCTGCAGCATCATCCGGTACTGATAAGTTGGAACGTCATATCTGCTGGATTGAAGATCCTCAAATCCGAAAAATGAATCCGCATCTGCGTCGGATTCAATGTGGGGGCCGCCAATGTGCAACACGAAAGGTTCGTCCGAGTCATAGTCGTATAGGACCACGGAGCTATCATTGGGCTTGCGAGGTCCGGAAACACTGTAAAGATCGTCATCGAAGTATTCGAGGTCGGAATCATCGGCTTGTGCGTAGGTAACTGCTTGTCGGAGGGTTCTTCGGAGGTCAAATTCATCTCCTGGGTCAATTTGCGGCACTGTGCTGTCATTCCAGGTGAGGGAAGGTTGTTTTACAGCTTTAACAGATTTTTGTTTTTTTGATTTGGGACGTTTCCCTTTTAAATTGGATTTGGGACGTTTCCCCTTTAAATTGGTGCAGTCTGGGGCCTCTAACATCCTGACGCTCGGTATGTAGCACGTAGGAAGCGACTGCGCATGCTCAGATCGCTGTTCCTTTACCGATGGCCGTTTTCTTGACTGCGCATGCGCAGCATCTCGCGCATGCGCAAACGATACTTCCGGTTCTGCGCACTGCTCGCGCAACTGTGCTAGCGTGATACCTTTAGCAAGATGGCCGCCGACCTCGACCCAGCCCTCTCTCAGGCCCGGGATTTCGGCCTCTGGGAATTCGGGCTCCGGGATCCCAGCCACGAGGTGAGTACTGCAGCTTTTCTTACCTTTATTTGCCGATTGGATTGCGTTTTCTTCACAGTACTTGGAGAATTTGTCCAGGACTGCCTGGTAATCGTACCTTTGCTGCCTCCTGAAGAACCTGAACCTTGTTAATATTTCTCTTGCCCTTGCACCGGCGATGGTGAGGAGAAATTCAATTTTTTCGCTATCATCCAGGTCTTGGAGTTCAGCTGCCACCAGGAACAATTCGAACCATTGCCGGAATCGCCGCCAGTTTTCGCGGAGGTCGCCGTGGCACTGGAGCGGCTGCGGAACCGGGAGCTCTATCATTTTGCCTGGGCACTGCTGGTTGTCTCTGTACACTGAGGTATGCCGGCAGGTATCGATCCACTCCTGTACCATGTGGTGTTGGGTGCTCTGGTGCACAGATGAGCCAACACAGTTGTATGTGGTACAACTCTATTTTATTTTAACTCTTATAATACAGTTCGTTCTGGATACTCTGCACGTGCTGTCTCCCTGAGTGTGTTTGGTGGCAGATGTGTCCTGGTCCTCCTCTGCAGCTAATACTGACCACCGGGGGTCGTGTCTGTGCTTTTATATCTTTCTGTCATTGGTTGTGGTGTTGTGTGTTCTGATTTGTCTGTTGGTGTGTCTATCATGATGTGTGTGTTTGAATATCATGACACCCACAACCCAAAAAGATGTGCAGGGTAGGTGGATTGGCCACGCTAAATTGCCCCTTAATTGGAGAAAAAAAAGAATTGGGTACTCTAAATTTAAAAAAAATAATAATAGGGTAGAAATAGTTGAGGGCTTTTCAAATCTTCTCTGGCCACAGGAGAGGTGCCAGAGGACAGGAGGGCAGCTAATGTGGTAACATTATTCAAGAAGGGAAGTAGGGAAAAATCAGGATATTACAGGCACTGAGTCTAACTTCAGTGATAGGGAAGCTGAGGGACAGAATTAATCTCCACTTGGAGAGGTAAGGATTAATCAAGAGTAGTCAGCATGGCTTTGCCAAAGGGAGATCATGGCTGGGATTCTCCAAAATCCCGGCTAAGTGTTGACTCCAGCGATTCAGTGGGCCACAGGGGGCTAGCACGGCGGTGGAGTGCTGCACGCAGCTCCTGCACCGATATGCATCCCTGCAAGGTTGCCGCATGCGCCTGGTGGCCATTTCCACACCAGCGCATGCGCGTGTTGGCCGTTTCTGCGCCGGTGCCGCGCAACATGGTGGAGCCACACAGCGGGCCCGCGCGGAAGGAGGTAGCCCCCGATCGCAGGCCTGGCCATTGTGCAGGCCTCCCCCCGGAGTCTGATTCCCCCCCGCCCCTCCACCAGGGCGGCCACCGCAGCCGCGGTCCGAGCCCCTGCCGGGTGGTACTAGGTTGGAACCACGCCGGCGGAACTCGGCCGGTCGACCGAGGAGAATCGCCGCGGAGGCCGTTTGCAATGGCCCCCGACCAGCGCCTCGGCGAACACGCACGCGCGACTGGCGCCGATTCTCCAGTCGCCGGTGAATCACGTCCCGGCGTCAGAGCGGCATGGCGGGAATTTCCGGCGTGACCTGGCGCGGGCTCGGAGAATCCCGACCGATGTCTTACAAATTTGCTTGAATTTTTCAAGGAGGTGGCTGGGTGTGTAGGTGGGGGTAGATGATGTAGTCTCCATGGACTTCAGGAAGGTCTTTGTCAAGGTCTCGCACGGGAGACTGGTCAAGAAGATAAGAGCCCATAGGATCCAGGACAATAGGGAAAATTGGATCCAAAATTGGCTTAGTGGCAGGAGGCAGAGAATGATGCGAAGGTTGTTTTTGTGACTGGGAGCCTGTGTCCAGTGGTGTTCCGTAGGGATCGGTGCTGGGTCCCTTGCTGTTTGTAGTGTACATTAATGCTCTGGACGTGAATGTAGAAGGTATGGTCAGTAAGTCTGCAGATGACCCAAAAATCGGTGGAGTGGTAAATAGTAAGGATAGAAGTCTTAGATTACAGGATGATATAGACGACTGCTTAGATGAGCAGAACAATAGCAAATGGAATTTAACCCTGAAGAGTGTGAGATAATGGATTTTAGGAAGACTAACAGGGCAAGGGAATACACAATAAATAGTAGGACTCTTAAGAAGTACAGAGGATCAGAAGACTTTCGGCGGGACCAGGGATCTCAGTGATGGGTGGGGTCAGGAAATCCTGTATCTTGCAGCAACCACCCTCTCTCCCATGTCCGTCAATTAGGACTAACGCCACTCAATCGAAGCAGCCAAATATATTTCAGAATGAGTACTGCCAGAATTTCCTCTTCTTTGCCAGAGAATGTGGTGCTGGAGGCTGCGGGGAAGAACTGGAGGAGGATAAGTATGTCGCCATATTGTAACTCTGTAGCACATACGGTTCTGACCGTCAGTGGGAAAGGCCGGTTCAACTCAGTTGGCTGGGCAGCTGGTTCGGGATGCAGAGCGAGGCCAGCAGCGTGGGTTCAATTCCCGTACCGGGCTGAGGTTATTCGTGAAGGCCCCGCCTTCTCAACCTTGTCCCTCGCCTGAGGTGTGGTGATCCTCAGGTTAATACACCACCAGTCAGCTCCCCCCCTCAAAGGGGAAGGTCATCTGGGACTATGGTGACTTTCACTTTACAGGAGGGAACAGCATGAAGTGAGACAGCGGGCACGAGTGTCTAGGCACCAAGGTGGGTGGAGTAGGCGGTTGGGGAAAGGGTAGTGCGGGTGCCATCTTGCCAGAGGGCATGGTCCCAGACCAGTTCTGCTGCAGGGAAATCAGGACATTTGATGGAGCAAGCTGCCAAGTACTTTCACTTTAGTCCACTGTATTAATAGTTCACAATGTGGGAAAACCCAACGCAGATTAGGAGATAGCTTTGCAGAACATCTCTCTTCAATCCACAAGCATGAAGCCACGTTTCCAGCCACCTGTCACTTTAATTCTCCATCCTCTCTCATGCTGACCTTTCCGTCTTCGGCCGACTGAAGTGTTCCAATGAAGTTCGAGGAACAAAACCTCATCTTTCAGTGAGGTATGTTGTAGCCTTGACTGTACTCAACACTGAACTCAACAACTTCAATCAGCAAACTCTGTCCCATTTTGTTTCCTTTTTCTTTGCGGGTTTTGTCTCTTTCTTTCTTTCGGTTTTGCTTTCGGGCATCAGCTGTTCATCGTCACGTCATCCGCACCTTCTCGAGACGCGTCTTCTTTTTCTTTACCTGACCCATCTCCACTCCTTTTGCAGCCCTGACTCTCGTCATTTAGTCGCGCCTGTCTTCCACCCTATCCGAAAACGTCAGTTTTTTCCTCCATCCCCTCTTTCACTTTTTTTATTTCTGTTCTGACTTTCCCCAATTCTGATGGAAGGTCATTGACCTGAAATGTAATTCTGTTTCCCCTCCACGGATGCGACCTGACCTGCTGAGTATTTTGCCACGCGTGTGCATAGCTAAATGTGCCGGAAAACCTACGCACAATGTCAAGGAGACGGTAGGAGTCTGGCATGAACCTGGCACAGGGCTTGGTGAAGAGCTAGGAGCCCATCGTTTTCAACATGCAACAGGTGGCCACCTCCATCAACGTGCCCATAAGCCAAAATAATGCCTCAACCTTTTTGCAGCAATTAACAAACTCAATCAAACGTCTGGATGCTACAGTGAAAGTTCAGGCTGCCACCATCTTGGCCGTGGATATCAACCTTCAAACAAAATTTCCATCAATCCGTTGTCCCGCTGATCATCAGCATTGCTGATGTGGTACCCCTTGGAACTGGAACCTGATGTGCTCTCTTTTGTTTTATAAATTTAGAGTACCCAATTAATTTTTTCCAATTAAGGGACAATTTAGTGTGGCCAATCCACCTAACCTGCACATCTTTGGGTTGTGGGGGCGAAACCCACGTAAACACGGGGAGAATGTGCAAACTCCGCACGGACAGTGACCCAGAGCCGGGATCGAACCTGGGGCCTGGGACTGCCGTGATGCAGCAATGCGAACCGCTGTGCCACCGTGCTGCCCCTGATGTGCTCTCTTGGCATCTCTGGCAGCTTCCCATCCAACCTGTGACGGTGAAGACTGGGGCCGGGCTCCTCTAGGCCTAGAACCGGTTGAGTTCCCTCGGGACGGGGCTCTCTGCGGTATCCCCAGCTGAAGGGGAGTAACCACCCATCTTGTAGTTGCTGAGGAAAGCTCCTCATGGGAGCACACACAAGGCCGGCACCAAGGAAGTACTCAAAGGTGATTAACTTTGCATGTATTATCATAAATCAGTTTATAAAATTGAATCTGTATGAGCATTTTCTGGTGCGTGTTTTATGTCAGAAAAAAGACAATGTGACAAAGGAATGTTTGAAACTGCTGGTATCCTACAGGAATAATGTGATCACGGAGAGCCCATACAGAAAGGAGCCATGTTTATGTCGCAGCCTAACATTGACTCCATGTTCTTCCATTTCCTGTTGAGCCTCCTCCCCCTCCTCCTTCGCTTCTTACCCGATAGATGGCAGCGAGGGCTCGTCCCTCATAACCACCAGGTTCTCCAGCTTGGTACCAACAAACCTTGAGACTCCCTCAGTTGGGGTTCTTCTGAGTGGTCCAATTAGTGGAAGCATTGCTTGAGGATGGTATGCTCTACAATGCTCCTTGTGGTTGCTTGGCTCTCACTGTCAGCCACCAATCTATGTGTGCATGACTTCCTGGCTAGAATTATGAGCAATGTCATGAGTGAGTAACCCTTGTTGTCCAGGTGGTTTAACTGGAGGTGGAACAGAGGATTCCTGCGGAATGAAGGAATAATGACTACCGCCGGGATAACAATCATTCACCTGCATGATGAACGTAGAGAAGAGGAGCATGAGAAGGCCAATCAGCCCCTTGAGCCTGCCCCACCATTCAGCAACATCATGGCTGATTTTCTACCTCGCACAGTTTTTCCACACCATCCCCATATCCCTTGATATCCATTTTATCGAGAAATCTATCGATCTCTGTCTTGAATATGACAATGAACAGCTGTCACAGCTCTGGGGTAGAGAATTCCATTAATTCACCACTCTCTGAGTGAATAAATTTCTCCTCATCTGTCGGAAATGGCCTACTTCTTATTCTGAGACTGTGGCCCTTGATTCTAGTCATTCCCAGTCAAGAGAAACATCCTTCCTGCACCTACCCTGCCAAGCTTTGTTTGAATTTTGTAGACTTCAATGAGGTCACCCCTCATTCTTCTAAACTTCACAGAATATAGGCCCAGTCACCTCACTCTCTCCTCAAAAGACAATCCCGCCATCGCATGGCAGGCAAATCCCTACTGAGGTAAGGAGACCAGAAAGTGCACAATACTCCAGGTGCGGTCTCACCAAGGTTCTATACTCCTTGTGGTCATGCAACAGCTGAATATTGAGGGAGTGGAAAGCCTTTCAGTTCACCCAAGATGTGTAGGGTGTTGAAAATTGCATTGTGCATTTTGCCCCCTTGAGGCTATCATACATACTTGTACCAGCAGAGGGAACTGGGAGAGATAATGAAGGATCAACAGCTCGGGCAATTCCAATTCTAAATGTCTCTGGCTGAATATATAACTGTTTTTGCCCCAAAAATGTCAGAAGATATGCATAGAGGAATGTGTGCGCAGTGAAAGACACCATACTCCATGGCAACACTGTGACTCCATGTTCTGCCTGCAATCCATGCATACCATCATGTTCATACTACCTCCTTGCCTTTGGCTAGAGGGAATGAGATAAGTTGTCTCTCTTTCCCTCACTGTATTGAGAGCCTCAATGATTTCCTTCCTACCACAGTGCACTATAGACTAAGTTTCTAAAATTTATTTATGGGATATGAGCATTGCTGGCTAGGCCAGCATTAAGTGTCCATCCGAATTGGTCTCAAAAAGGAAATGGTGAGCTTCCTTCTTGAACCGCTGCAGCCCATGTGATGTAGGTACACCCAGAGTGCTGAAGGGGAGGGAGTTCCAGGACTTTGACCCAGCGACAGTGAAGGATCAATGATACAATTCCACTTCAGGGTGGTGTGTGGTTTGTAGGGAAATTTGCAAGAAATGATGTTTCATGTGTCTGCTGCCTTTGTTCCTCCAGGTGGTAGAGATCATGGGTTTGGAAGGTGCTGCCAAGGGAGGCTTGGTCAATCGCTGCAGTGCATCTTGTAGATGGTACACATTGCTGCCACTGTGAGCCAGTGGTAGAGGGAATGAATGTTGAAGGTGAAGGATTGGGTGCTAATCAAGTGGGCTACTTTGTCCTGGATGGTGTCAGACTCCTTGAGTGTTGTTGGAGCTGCACTCACCCAGGCAAGCGGAGTGTTCCATCACACTCCCAACTTGTCCCTTGGAGAAACTGGGCAGGAGTTGGGGAAGTCAGGAGGCCAGTTGCTCATCACAGAATTCCCAGCCTCTGAATTAATCTTGTAGCCACAGTATTTATGTAGGTTGTCCAGTTAAGTTTGTTGTCACTTATGACCTCCAGGATGTTCATATTACTTACACCTCCAACAACAGCCGAGAAGGAGTCAAACATCTAAAGAGCCTCAGTCAGCTTGAGGACCACAGGCAAAATTGTCCTTGTCATGCTTTGAGTTGCTTTCATATTTGCAACAACTGACAAATTTCACTGATAATCTTTCCTATGAAGTAAAGACATCTCAAGCATTGGTCCTCACTGATGTCGAAGCAAGAGGACCGCTCCCTAAAGACCCTTGGAGGATATGGCCTTCTGGCTCAGAGTCCTGCTCCCCCTCCCTCTTCTAGCAACTTGTCTTGCTCTATGTGGCCCTCATTCATTCATTCTCCTCGTCATACCCAATTTCCAAAGGAAGACATGCCAGGCCACTCAGGTCCAGTAGCCATTCCTTTATGCACAAAATTTTAAATGTTGAGGAACAACTTCAAGAACAGCCAGATCACACTTTGTGGTTCATTCAAACATTCGCCCAATGTAAGAAAGCTCAAAAATGCGTAAAACGGCACAGCAGCCAGAGAACTAATCTCGCCACGACTCTGTAAGTTGTCCATGATTTGTTTAATATCCGGTGTTGGTGGAGGAATTGGCCTTCATAGTGTCATGTTCAGATGTATGAGGTTGGTTTGAGTTTGGAGATTGAAGGTGGCAGCAGTGAAGACTTTAAATCATTCCCCTCATTACCGTGCTGCTTTGCACGTTGCCAGGAGTTGGTAGGTGCGTGCTCGCAGACCCTTTTCCCAGGCTGGAGGCCTGACGCACTTCCAGTTAGAGGTGTCAGCATGTATGTTAGACGTGGCGCCTAAACATGGGTGCTACACAGCTCAATCTAGCCCTCACCTTCTCTAATTCTGCTCTATCGAACCTTCTCACGATTTTAAAATCCTCCATCAACTCTGCCTTCTCTTTTCTCAAGAGAAGAGTCCCATCCTTCTAATTGTATGATATAAGGAGCTTAAAATCATTGGGCAACAGGAACAAGAGGGTGAAAGGAGACACAAGCACCCTGTTGAGGTGGCTGAATTTGTGAACTTAAGCTGAAATCTGATTGCAAGTCAGGCTCGACGGGCCAAAAGACCTCCTCTTGCTCCTATCTTCTAATGTAGAAACTTCCAAAAATATTACAATATTGCAGCTGTCGGATACATCATTATTACAATCTTGGAGGAATGTCCCCCTATTTCAGCATTGAGTGAACACTTGAGAGTTGGTAAATTATCAGAGCAACAATAATAAACTGGGACTATAATTGGCCGTTCTTTCCATCGTATTGGGATAAGAAAAACAAGATGGCTGGGATTTTCCAGTCCCGCCTGCCACAGGACTGGAGATCCTGGCCAAAAGTCAATGGACCTTTTGCTGGTCTGTCCCACCAGCGACAAATCCCACTGAGGGCAGGACTGGAAGACTTCGACGGATGATGTTGAAGAGCGGCCCCTTTAAGGGGTGATCGTTCGCGGGTAACATGACTCACCCAGGGCTTATCGTGTGGGAGCATACGAATCCTGGCCAATGGGAAGATAGCGCAGGGCCCGAAGAGCTTGGGCCCAGTCAGTGTGGACCCGGGAGTCAAGGCGTAAACGGCTGCATTTCAACTGCTGTTCCTGTACATAGTTTAACTCCGGTGTTAGTTCCAATGAATCACTTTGTCGTATAAGAAGCTCCCTGGTTGATACCCCGCGCTATTACATTGGCGACGAGAGTAAATCGGACAATGATCGTGAGCTGCAACATTTCGAGGGGGTAAAGTTGACCATCGGAAACCTCCGGAGAAAAGAGGAAGAAGTCGTCTCAACAGTATCCGGCAGTGAGAAACAATGCCCCTCATCGGAAAACTCGTTCTTTTTACCAGGGGCCCGAATACTGGGGCTGATACATTGAGAGGCTTTGGTACTTTTCCACAGCTAATAATATTACTGGAGAAGATAAGCAAAACGTCATCTTGCTGGTGGTACGTGGACCCCAGATGTGATCTTATAATATTTCTGGGAGTGTTCTTAAGATCTCAAACGTAGATCTCTCCAAGTCCACCATGTTGTGTTTGGATACCATATCCCTATCAGATTGCTAATATAAGGAGAGCTCACATTTAACATACACAAACACTGACGGAGGCTCAGCGGGACAAATGGCTTCCTTTTGTGCTGGAATCACGTCATCATTCTATGACTCTGCACTGAAAGTTTCTCCATTTTTTGTTTAGTTCCTACGCAAAGACAATAACGTTTCTTGAAAGTACAAATTTCCAACCTGTACTGATGCACTTTCACAGACTTCATCAGAAACGATCAAGGTGTTTATTCATTTTTTAAAAATAAATTTAGAGTACCCAATTAATATTTTCCAATTAAGGGGCAATTTAGCGTGGCCAATGCACACCTTTGGGTTGTGGGTGCGAAAACCACGCAAACACGGGGAGAATGTGCAAACTCCACATGGACAGTGACCCAGAGCCGGGATCAAACCTGGGACCTCGGCGCCGTGAGGCAACAGCACTAACCACTACGCCACCGTGCTGCCCAAAAGATGTTTATTCATAAGGAAAACTGTACAGCCGTACAGCAGCCACATGGCTGCCCTGAGCCCCCTACATATCTCCCTGCCAAAGAGAGGACTCCACACCCTGGGGTGGTTACCCACTCTGCATCCCAATTGGGCCTCCAAGCCAGGTGACCCTTACTCTGCTGCGTTGCCCTTCAGGGGACAATCATCATAAAACCAAATCCTTAAATTGAGCTGGTTAAATGGTATAAATGTAAGAACATTTTTTTAAAAGCATGAAATTAGGCCTCCCAACCTATCAATTGCATTTTTTCCACTCGTCAAGCATAAGTAGTCACTCTTTCACAAATTGCAGCATTTCACCTTTTTAATCTCTTAATGGAAATATCTCTTATTCATAAATACCCCTGACTCCCAAAGACAATCGGGGAAAATTCTGGACCACCCAAATCTAGCCCCACAACCCAAACATCTCTTCCATGGACAACACTTGTCTTCCACTGATTCCATTAGTTGGGGAGATATTTTCAAAGAACCACAAATTTTGGTCCCATTAAATATACTTCTTGTTCTTTTGTGAAGGAATGACTTGACACGGTGTCAGCTGCTCTCACTGGGGCATTATTACACATTAGAGTAACTTCCCCCTTAATTCAGTCTTGGTACTTTACGGCGAGATCTTCATGCAATTAAGCTTCTTGTGCAAAGATATATGCTGCCATCCCTTGGAGCAAATCTTTGACTCTTATCACTTGGTTTATAGGTTTTTTGAAGGGTTTGGTGGGAAAGGTCATGAGGTAGAAGTCCCAGAAACGATAGCCAGGAATTCTGAACAGTCCATTTCTGAATTTGCATGGGGTGTAATCCATATCTCAGAATGGAGAGGCCAATGGAACCAAGGGACACAGTTTAACAACTAGGGTCTCCCATTTAAGACTGAGCTGAGGAGAAATCTTTTCTCTCAGAGATCATTCGGCTGCGGAATCTCTTCTCCAGATAAGTGGAGGCCGGGTCATTGGATATGTTCAAGGCTGAGTTTGACAAATCTTTGATCGACGAGGGAGTCACGGTCAAGGGTGGGGGGGGGAGGCTAACAGGAGAGTGGAGTTAAGGCCATCGGCAGATCAGTCGTGATGTTACTGAATGGTGGAGCAGGCGCAAGGGGCCAAAGAGCCTGCTCCTGCTCCTAATCCGTGTGTTGGCTGGCACCGAATGAAAGTGTTCAACTTTGCAGCCCCCGCCAACTTCTTTGAAGCAGGAGGAGACATAAAATAAAGTGGGTGGCCAATCCGCTGCCTTCTCATCCACCACCACCCTGTCCCTCATATTATGGGGAGGAGCGGCTCAGGTGTCAAGAAGCCCAAAGCCCCTTTGGCCTATTGAGGCACTTGAGTGACCAACTGACTTCCAATTAAGGGCCTCATTCCAGCTCCATCACAACTGGCTGGACCACATTAGATCCACACCGTCGGGACTTCGGCCGGTTGGGGGCAGAGAATGGCGGGGTGTGCCTCCAGCAATGGCCCCAGGTAGGTCCAACTGGCACGGCGTAATCTTTTCGGGGCCCGCAGAATCTGGGAACCTGCACCGTTCCCGATTCCGTGCAGGAAAATACCCCATTGTATTTATATGGCTAGTCCAGTTCAGTTTCTGGTCAATGGTAACCCCCAGGATGTTGATAGTAGGGGATTCAGTCTTGATAATGCCATTGAATGTCATGGGGCGATAGTTAAATTCTCTCGTATTGGAGATGGTCATTGCCTGGCACTTGTGTGGCGCAAATGTAACTTGCCATTTGTCAGCCCTCGCCTGCATATTGTCCAGATCTTTGTGCATTTGGACATGGACTGCTTTATTATCTAAGGAGTCACAAATGGTGCAGAACATTTTGCAGTCATCTGCAAACATCAACCACATCTGACCTTATGATGACAGGGAGGTCATTGATGAAGCAGCCGAAGATGGTTCGGTCAAGGACACTGCCCTGAGGAACTCCTGCTGTGATGTCCTGGAGCTGAAATGATTGACCACAACCATCCTTCTTTGTGCCGGGTATGACTCCAACCAGCAGACTCTTTCCCCCTGATTCCCATTGACTCCAGTTTAGCTCGAGCTCTTTGATGCCACACCCAGTCAAATGCTGCCCTGATGTCAAGGGCAGTCACTCTCACCTCACCTTTGGCATTCAGCTCTATTGTCCATGTTTGAATCAAGGATGAAATAAGGTCAGGAGCTGAGTGACCCTGGTGAACCCAAACTGAACAAGTGTTAACAGATTATTGCTGAGTAAGTGCCTTTTATAGCACTGCGGATAGCCCCTTCCATCACTTTACTGGTGATCAAGAGTAGACTGATAGGGCAGTAATTGGTTGCGTTGGATTTGTCCTGTTTCTTGTGTACAGGACATGGCTGGGTAATTTTCCACATTGCTAGGTAGATGCAGCTGTACTGGAACAGGTTGGCTCGGGACGTGGCAAGCTCTGGATCACAAATCTTCAGTACAGTTGCTGGAGGATTGCCAGAGTGCATACCTTTGCAGTATCCAGTTCCTTCGGCCATTTCTTGATATCACGTAGAGTTAATTGTATTGGCTGAAGACTGACATCTGTGATGCAGGGGACCTCTGGAGGTGGATCATCCAATCAGCACTTCTGGCTGAAGATTGTTGCAAATGCTTCAGTCTTGTCTTTTGCAAAATGTGCTGAGCTCCTCCATCATTGAAGACGGGGATATTTGTGGAGTCTCCTCCTCCAGTGAGTTGTTTGATTGTCCACCACCATTCACAGCTGGATGTGGCAAGACTGCAGAGCTTAGATCTGATACGTTGGTTGTGGGATCACTTATCTCTGTCCATCACTTGCTGCTTATGCTGTTTGGTGCGCATGTAGTCCTGTTTGTAGCTTCACCAGATTGCCACCTCATTTTTCGGTATGCCTGGTATTGCTCCTGGTAGGATCTCCTGCACTCTTCATTGAACCAAGCTTGATCCCCTGGCTTGGTGGTAATGGTAGAGTGGGGATTTGATGGGTCATGAGGTTGCAGGTTGTGATTGAGTACAAATCTGCTTCTACTGATGGCCACATTAACTCATCAATGCCCAGTTTTGAGCTGCTAGATCCATCCTGAGTCTATCCCATTGAGAACGGTGGTGGTGCCACAATACACAACGGAGGCTATCCTCAATGTGAAGACGGGACCTTGTCTCCGTAAGGACTGTGCGGTGATCACTCCTACCAATACTGTCATGGACAGATGCATCTGCAAAAGGCTGGCTGGTGAGGATGAGGTCTAGTATGTATTTTCCTCTTGTTGGTTCCCTTACCATCTATCACAGACCCAGTCTAGCAGCTATGTCCTTTAGGACCCGGTCAGTTCGGTCAGTAGCGGTGCTACCGAGCTACTCTTGGTGATGGACATTGAAGTCCCCCACCCAGAGTACATTCTGTGCCCTTGCCACGGGGGAGTACTGACTAATTAGCTGAGGGGGGAGCGGTACGTGGTAATCAGCAGAAGGTTTCCTTTTGTAGGCATTCTATAAGATGGTTCTTCAGCATGATAGTCAGAATATTGTTGGGGCCCCCTGTCATCGCTATGTCCAGTGTGTTCAATGTCACATAGAGTGAAATATAAATATATTTATAGAACATTATTCATCCCCTTGTCACCTAAATTGAGACGAATGCACAATACATGCCAATCGCATCATTTGATCATAATGCGACTGAAGGGCAATGAAAGGTTAGCTGTATATGTTGAATGACCTGCATTCAACTTAATCTGAGCCGAGTGAATTTTTGAGGCACTAACTGCAGAGCGAAAAATGTCTCTTCTCTAAAAGGTCACCTCACACCTTGATGAAGTCACATTTATAATTTTTTTTTTCAGTTGCAAAAAGGAAATGCAGGATATAGCGGGTCTGGCAGCATCTGTGGAGAGAAAAAAACAGACAATTATTGGGCAGGATTTTCCCTCGGCGTTGCTGAACCCCCCCAACCCCCGATCCCCCACCCCCCCCCTACCCCACCGTCAAACTCAAACGTGGGTCAGGAGGAATGCTGCAAATGTATGAGAAACACTCATTGCGATTGTTCACGGAGCGCCCAATTGTCAGCTCGAGGGCCATCCAATGAAAAACCTTGTGCGGCGCCTCAAAGCTGAAGGGCCAATCAGAGGCCTCGCAGCTTCAAATCAGCAGCAGGCTGCTATCAAGATGGAGGCTCCTTATCTCCAACTTTAAAAAATGTTTAAACTGAAACATGGCTCTTTCCGGCCGGGCCAACGGGAAAGGGCCCATCTACGGAACGGCATCCGGCTGCCGTGGCACCACCCAGGCTGACAGGGAGGGTTTTAAAGCCTTGCCCATCACCCCACCCTCTCCTCGCAATCAGCCACTAGGTGATCGCCTCCAGGAAGTTAAACAGGCCCCGACTGCCAGTGACAATCTGGGGGGTGATTTTGGGCCTGCACTCTCCGCCCATGAGTGCAGAGAGAGTTCAAAATCTCTCAAAATCCAGAGAGAATCGAAAAACACGGCATGATTGGGATTTGCAGAATTTAACCCCCCCCCCCCCCCCCCACCTCTTTGGTGGAATAGTGCGAATCACACCGCCGGATACATTCGCGTTTCATTTGCGAGCTTTCAATTTAGACCTCCTGTTCCCCCCACTCAAAGGGTATTAAGAAGTTTGACCACACCAGGTTAAAGTCCAACAGGTTCGTTTCGAATCACTAGCTTTCAGAGCACTGCTCCTTCATCAGGTGAATGAAGAGCTGGGTTCCAGAAACACATATGTAGACAAAGTCGATGATGCGAGACGATACTTTGAGGAAGGAGCAGTGCTCCAAAAGCTAGTGATTCGAAACAAACCTGCTGGACTTTAACCTGGTGTCGTAAAACTTCTTACTGTGCCCGGCCCAGTCCAACGCCGGCATCTCCACATCAAAGAATATTAACCAGGCACCACTGTGACATCACAGCAGCAATTTACAGCAGGTCTACATAAATGTGAACCTGGCGGCCTCAACTCCGAGGTCGGTGTCGGAGGTGAGCACTCAGGCAGCCAGAAATCTCCAGAGTGTTCAACACTTAGGGTGTACTGGAGAGGGCGCCCCTTGCTCTAAGGGGGTCTGGAGGCTGATAGGTAGGCATCGCTTCCTGTCGTTTCAATGCAGGGCCTGTGCTCAAATCCTCACTGCGGGAGTGCCCATCCTTAGTGGGAGCTGGAAAGTGGATGGGAGGAGGTGAATACTGAGGTTAAGCACTGGGGATGACTGTGAGGTTCCTGGGTCGGGTCCCATGAAAGGCCAGGCTGCAAGGGCAGAGTGGGGAACTCAGCAGTGGGCTGCATCCCTGCCTCATGAGGAACGAAGAACCTCTCACTTTTGGCAGCAAGGCTTCAGTGTGAGTAAAACCCCACATTCAGTGAGGATAAAGGGGTGAATCTCTACGGAATTTCAATTCCACTTGTCTGGGAATTTTGACTGTCAGGAATCAGTGTGTTGGGCTGTGAAATGGGAGAATGAGGGTGCCCTCTAGGCCAGTGTTTGTTGCTATTTGCAGGCTTCATTCCAATCAGCTGTGCTTCATCTGGCACAAGAGGCAGTCATTTGCCCGACATGCTACCGTACCCTCAATTGACAAGTCAATTGTGCCAATGAAAGTTGAAGAGCTAAACTTCACAACCTCTGATTGGAAGCCCAAGCATTGAACTCCAATGCCCACCAAGCATTAACATCACACAGGATACAGGTGGGAAAGCTTTGAGGTGGCTGGATCCCTTTGGAGATGCAAGGAGTGTGTGAGGGAGTGCAGTGAGAGACTGGAGGTGGCACACCGATCCTGTCCACGTGAAGAAGGTCATTTCTTTCCAGCACTGCTGCCCCTTCCTCTTCTGCAGTGAGCAGACACTAATGCCGCGATAGCCTCCCAGGCGGGAGTGGTCACCTTGCTGGTGAGACACTTTCTGGAGTGCGGATACAGTGCGTCCCATCTCTGCTGGACACCTTCCAAAAGCCTGATCAAGGCTCCCTCCGAGAATCTTGGTGCTGGCTTCCTGGCTGCCATCTCACCTGTAATGAATCTGGAACAAGTGCTGCGGAGGTGCTTATATGGACCAATATAATTGTATTGCAAAAAAAGCAAGTTTTTTTAAAACTAATTCATTTGTGGTCCACAAAACTGTCGATGAGGATACAACTGGATTACTGTCGTCACTGCTACACTGTCGGGTGAACCGCCTCCATTACTCTGCTGGACCTAGACTGGAAGAAAAAGTTTTTTTCCGAAAATGCCATTGTTCCGGAGATTGGATGTGTTTGGCGCAAGTTTAGAGGATTGGACACAGTACTCAGGACACATGCATTACATTTTCTGGGCGAACATTATCACAGGTGATGATCAACAGACCGTAATATTGTTGACTGCCTGTCAAGCACACACTTATGGAGTGATAACAAGCCTTGTATATCCTGCATCTCCGGACACCAAAACCTTTGAACAATTGGTAACCCCAGGGGTGCAGCGCTTCAACCCTAAACCAGCCCTAATCGTGCAGAGATACTGTTTTAATACGGCAGCGAGGACCCCTGGAGAGTCCGTAGTCGAGTGTTTGACAAGGTCACGGCAAATAGCCGCATTTCATGAATACGCAACTTCCCTCTCCGAAATGTTGCGTGTCCATTTGGGCTGCGGCATAAATAACATGGCTGCTCAAAGGAAGTTGCTAGGGAGCGTAAAGCTCAAGTCAGACAGAGATCCAGCCGCCCTGGTTGAGGCAGGTGCCAACCATCGGCTCACACCTTCCACCTGGACCAGCCAGAGGAGGAGTATGCAGCTGAATTGTGTTGTGGCACCCCAAGTGGCCCCTATCAGGATAACTCTGCAGGTTAATAGGTGTCCATTAGACATGGAGCCAGACACAGGAGCTGCGGTTTCTGTTGTTGGAAAGCAGACTTTCGACAGGATAAAATCGGGGGTGCAGCGGTTGGATCTGCAGGCCACTGAGGCAAGATTAGCGACGTATACCAGGGAATCATAAGCCATTGCAGGAACCTCAATGACCCCCAGCACCTTATGGACAAGTCGATGCGACTTCCGTTGATCATGGTCAAGGGACTCGGCCCTAGCCGGCTATGCCACGATTGGCTAAAGCGCCTACATTTGGACTGGCAGCAAATTTTCCAAATGGGATCCAGAGGTTTTCCGACCCAGACTGGGGAAAATAAAAGGGGCCATGGCAAAAATTCAGGTAGACTCAGACCTACAACCGCAGTATTTCAGGACGCGCCCAGTCCCTTATGCTTTGTTAGCAAATGTTGAGGCCAAACTCAGCCACTGCTCGGTCATTTTAAAGAAGACAAGGCAATTGTGTCCATCGCCTCCGCCAGGATCCAGCGTTGGGCCCTCCTGCCGACTGCCTACGAGTACCCGTTTGAGCATCGTGCCAGCACCCAGATCGCAAATGGAGATGCCTTTGCTAATGCACCCTCCTTCTCCTGCCAGGACGGGCGAGGTACTGGCCATACTCAAACTTATGGCTTTTGTATACTGTTACAGCGTGAGTGGGCACAAACCGACCCAGTCCTTTCGAAGGTTCGACACATAATTCTATATGGGATTCAGCGTGAGTGGTTACCAGGAGAGTGGCGGGCATTCCTCCTTTTTTTTTTCCAATGAAGGGGCAATTTAGCGTGGCCAATCCACCTACTCTGCACATCTTTGGGTTGTGGGGGTGAGGCCCACAGAGATACGGGGAGAATGTGCAAACTCCACACGGACAGTGACCCAGGGCTGGGATCGAACCTGGGACCTCAGCACCGTGAGGCATTGTGCCACTATGCCACCCTGGTTTGCTGGCATACTCGACAAAGTTGTAGGGTGGAAGATGGCATCCTGTTGTGGGGTACGGGTGTTGCTGTCCGCTAGACAGGGCCAGTACCTTATGAAGTTCAGGCAGAAGGGGCTGGTTTAGCACAGGGCTAAATCGCTGGCTTTTAAAGCAGACCAAGGCAGGCCAGCAGCACGGTTCAATTCCCCTACCAGCCTCCCCGAACAGGCGCCGGAATGTGGCGACTAGGGGCTTTTCACAGTAACTTCCTTTGAAGCTGACTTGTGACAATAAGCGGTTTTCATTTCATTTCATTTTCAGAAGGGCGCGTCATGAGAAAGCACCTCGATCACATACGGTCCAGGCGACCCCTTCTTCGCAAAGTTTCTCGGGAGAGGAAAGTTGCAATCAAACCAAATCCAATGCGCGAAGAGGCTAGAGCATTGCCCCAAGGGATCAGACGCCAAAGTGAGAGAGGTCATAGATATGGAATCTGACATGGAAACCCAGGCACCGGAAGTCTCCAACAGGGACCAAGCAGTGCAGCAGCCTCAGAAAGTGCATCCACCGTGGCATTCTGATCGGAAGCAGCCTTCGCCCTGCAGATATACGCCACCTGATCCTGCACTGCGAGTGCAAGAAACACAACCAAGGGCGAAGAGAGCCTGGCTCCTGAAGAGTCTTTGGCGGGGTGGGTGGAGGGGAGGGATGTTGTAACCGCACAAAGCCAACAGGGTTGGAGTAAGCAGTCTACCCACGAGTCTTGCCGAGTACAAGCTCCCCGCTAAGGAGGCAGGGAGTCCTAGATCATTCATGGCTAAGATCCGTATAGAGTCGGCCAGGAATAAGACCGTTGGGGCAGACTCGGCTGAGGTCTGATGTACATAGCAAATATAATTGCTTTGCAATAAACCAAGTTTTCATTTTGCTGACTCGGTTCGGACTCATTTATGGTCTGCAAAATCAGGAATAAAGTATATTTTGGGGAAAAATAGAAAATCCCTGCCGAATTTCACAACCATTCTGTTAGACGTTGCTCGATTGGTTGATTGATGGCATCGTCTCCAAAACTCATAACCATCGCCACCTAGAAAGACATTGGCATAAGGGCACCACCCACCTCCAAGTCACACACCGTCCCAACTTGGGCACATGATAACTGGTCCTTCATCATCGCTCGGCCAAAAGTCCTGGAAATCCCTGCCCAATATTATTCCGGTCACGCCTTTGTCAAGTGGGAGTACCTTTAAGACATGGATCTTTAAGCAATGTACCTTTAAGAAAACAGTGATGTCAGAGAATGGGTGGGGCTGAGCTCAGGTCAGCCATTTTGGAAGTTTCAGTTTGGAAAAGCAGCTTGTGTGTGTCTGTGTGTTTCCAGAGAGCTGCAGTTTTGCAGTTTAAAAATAGCTTGGGAGTGTCTGTGTTTGCAGTGAGCTGGATCTCTGCCATGAAAGACTATCTCTGGATCATTTGGGTGATTTTGTGTTTAAAAACCCACGTGTCCATAATTGTAATTCCACACCTAGGGAACAAGCTGTGTGCTAGGAAAAGCAACAAATACATTAAAGGGAGAGGTTGGTTGAACTCCATGATACATTTGGGGTTCTGTAAATGCCTCGCCCATAACAATTGGGGGCTCGAGGGGGATAAAAGTCTATCTATTGGATTGGCTTTTGTGAACTTAAAGACAGAGAAGGATTGCTGTTTTTCCGGTGTGGTATTTTAGTTCAAGTGGGGAGAGTGTTGTGAACAATGGCTCTTTCAGAGGCTCAGAAGTTTTTGGGGGTGGAGAATGTCACATGTAGTACTTTACGGACAGAAACGAAAAGCAGACTGTTAGATTTGGCAAGAACATTGCAGTTAACATTACCTGACAAAATGCGAAAAGATGAGGTAATTATGGCAGTGGTTAAGCATTTAAAGTTGCCTGAGATAGAGTTTGACTCATTGGAAATGGCAAAAGTTCAGTTGCAAATTAAACAAATGGAACATGAGAAAGAATTAAAGCGGCTTGAATACGAGAGTGAGAGAGAGGAAAAAGAGAGAGAAAGGGAGAGAGAAGAAAAAGAAAAGGAGAGAGAAGAAAGGAGAAAAGAAAGAATAGCCCTAGCAGAACAAAAAGAAAAAGAAAGGGAGTTACAGATCAGGGAAAAAGATAAAGAGAGGGAGTTTGAACTTCAGAAAATGGCCATGAAACATGACAATCAGTTAAAATTGGCAGGCGTAAAGGGAAACGTACAGTTGGATGATAGTGATGAGGATAGTGAGAAAGAGCGTCATAGTCGAAGTCTTGGTGGGAATCTATTTAAATATGTCCAAGCATTGCCAAGGTTTGACAAGAAGGAAGTGGAAACCTTTTTCATTTCATTTGAGAAGGTAGCTAAACAAATGAAATGGCCACAGGACATGTGGGTATTACTGATTCAAACGAAGCTGGTTGGTAGAGCTAGTAAAGTGTTTGCATCACTACCGGAGGAGGTATCTGGAACGTATGAGGAGGTGAAGAAATCCATCTTAAGTGCATATGAGCTAGTGCCTGAAGCTTACAGACAAAGGTTCAGAAATTTAAGGAAAGAATTTGGTCAAACATACATGGAGTTTGAAAGGCTCAAACAGAGTAATTTTGATAGGTGGATAAGGGCTTTGTAAATAGACAAAACGTATGAAGCTCTCAGAGAAACTATACTTTTGGAGGAGATTTAAAATTCAATTCCTGATGTAGTGAGAACTCATGTGGAAGAACAGAGGGTTAAAACTGTGAAATTAGCAGTGGAAATGGCAGATGATTACGAATTAGTTCATAAATCAAAGATTGGTTTCCGACATCAGTTTCAGCCGGTGAGGGATAGAAACTGGGGACATGAGAAATACTCAAGTGGTAACGGTAAAGGTGATCTGATGGGAGACAATAAAGAGAGTGTACCTCAGATTAAAAAAGAAATCCAGGAGGGTGGAAAAGAAATGAAAAGTTTCAGATGTTTTCACTGTAATAAACTAGGCCATGTAAAGTCACAGTGTTGGTGGTTGAAGAAAAGCACTGGGAAGGCTGATGTGGAAACACAGGATAAGACAGTGGGATTTGTTAGAGTGGTAAAGGAAAGCCCAAGGGAAGCGAAGGAGATGCAAACGATTGTACAGCCTGTTCAAGAAGTAATTGATAAGAAGGTGCCAGATGTCTTTAAAGAATTTGCTTGTGTGGGTAAAGTTTACTCATGTGTATCAGGAGGAGCAGGTAAAGAAGTTACAATTTTAAGAGATACAGGGGCTAGTCAATCTTTAATGGGAAGAGATGAGGAATTATGTAGTTTGGGAAGAATGTTGCCAGAAAAGGTGGTGATATGTGGAATTCAGGGTGAGCGGAGTAGCGTTCCATTATATAAGGTAAAGTTGGAAAGTCCAGTGAAGAGTGGTGAAGTGGTAGCAGGAGTAATAGATAAACTATCTTGTCCAGGAATACAGTTTATCTTGGGTAATGATATAGCTGGATCACAGGTGGGAGTGATGCCTACTGTGGTTGATAAGCCATTGGAAAATCAGTCAACTGAAGTGTTGAAGGACGAATATCCTGGGATTTATCCGGATTGTGTAGTAACAAGGTCGCAAAGTCACAGGTTAAGACAAGAGGAGAAATCAAAGAGTGAAGATGAAGTTGAAGTGCAATTATCAGAAACGATTTTTGATCAGATGGTTGAAAAAGAACAAGAACAGGTGGAGGATGAGGCGGATATTTTTAGTTCAGGAAAATTGGCAGAGTTACAATAGAAAGATGTAGAAATAAAACGGATATATCAGAAAGCATATACGGTAGAGGAATCTGAGAGTATACCAGAGTGTTATTACTGTAAAAATGATGTCTTGATGATTAAAATGGAGACCTGTACATATGCAGGCGGATGAAAAGTGGGCAGTAGTTCATCAAGTAGTATTGCCGGTAGGGTATAGAAAGGAGGTGTTGCGAGTTGCACATGAGGTACCAGTGGGAGGTCATTTGGGAATAAGGAAAACGCAAGCTAAAATCCAGAAACATTTTTATTGGCCTGGACTACATAAAGATGTAGTTAAATTTTGTCAATCATGTCACCATGTCAAGTGATAGGGAAACCTCAAGCAGTGATAAAACCAGCACCCTTAATACCCATTCCACCATTTGCGGAACCTTTTACAAGGGTCCTAATCGATTGTGTAGGACCGCTTTCTAAAACAAAAAGTGGGAATCAATATCTTTTAACTGTAATGGATGTGGAATTCCTTGCCCAGTGAAGCAGTAGAGGCTCCTTCATTAAATGTTTTTAAGATAAAGATAGATAGTTTTTTGAAGAATAAAGGGATTAAGGGTTATGGTGTTCGGGCTGGAAAGTGGAGCTGAGTCCACAAAAGATCAGCCATGATCTCATTGAATGGTGGAGCAGGCTCGAGGGGCCAGATGGCCTACTCCTGCTCCAAGTTCTTATGTTCTTATATCTACTAGGTTTCCAGAGGCCATTCCAGTACGTAATATTACAGCTAAAAGGATTGTGGAGGAGTTGCTTAAATTCTTTACTAGATAGGGACTATCCACAGAAATTCAATCGGATCAAGGAACAAATTATACTTCAAAGTTATTCAAAGAAGTTATGGATAGCTTAGGAATAAAACAATTTAAATCAAATGCGTACCATCCAGAATCGCAGGGAGCGTTAGAAAAGTGGCATCAGACATTAAAGACAATGTTGAGGGCGTATTGTCAAGATTATCCAGAGGATTGGGATAAAGGAATCCCATTTGTATTGTTTGCAATTAGGGATGCACCTAATGAGTCTACCAAATTTAGTCCTTTTGAACTGATTTTTGGTCATGAGGTAAGAGGACCACTTAAATTGATTAAGGAAAAATTGGTTGGTGAGAAATCGGAAATTACATTATTGGATTACGTGTCAAAGGGAACGATTAAATAGAGCAGGTGAATTGGCTAGACAACATATGATGAAACGGGTAGCGGACAAGAAATCTAAAGTTCGTAGTTTTGCCAGTGGGGATAAAGTTTTAGTGTTGTTACCAGTGGTAGGGGAGTCTTTAAAAGCTAGGTTTTGTGGACTGTATCAGATTGAAAGGAAATTAAGTGAGTGAATTATGTGGTAAAAACACCAGATAGAAGGAAGACTCACCGAGTGTGTCATGTGAATATGCTTAAAAGGTACTTTGAAAGGGAAGGAGAGAAAAAGGAGGTTTTAATGATTCTAACTCAAAGTGATGAACCAAATCCAGATGACTGTGAATTTGACATACCTCAAATTAAATTGGAAATTGAGGATGTTCTTAAAAATTGGGATGAAGTTACAGTCCAGAGGAAAAACAAACTGACCTGAAAGAGTTATTGATATCACATGGGCAAGTTTGTAGAGATAAATTGGGAAGTACTAAAATGGCTATACATGATGTAGATGTGGGAAATGCTGTTCCTATCAAACAACATCCATATAGACTTAATCCTTTAAAATTGGCACAGGTTAACAGGGAGATTTAGAGTATGCTGAAGAATGGCATAATTGAAGTGGGTTGCAGCCAATGGAGCTCACCCACAGTGATGGTACCTAAACCAGACGGTACCCAACGGTTGTGTGTGGGCTATAGAAAGGTGAATGCAGTTACAAGAACGGACACTTATCCTGTCCCACCATTGAAGGATTGCATGGAGAAAGTGGGACAATCTGCTTTTATTTCCAACTTCCAGACATGGAAAGAAATTTAAACCATCGTATGGAGTTCTTCGATCGACTTCAGGTGGCGGGTTTGGTGATGAACCTAGCCGAAAGTGAATTTGGAGAAGCCCGAATCACTGTCTTTGAGGAGTTTCCGATACCCTCAAGACGAAGGGAGGCAATGCGATCTCTTAACATGAATGAATTTGATCGCACCTTTGTGCAAACGTTTTGTGGCGTGATTATTCCACTGATGGACTTGCTAAAGAAACCTAAAAAATTTCAATGGACAGCGGACTTTTGACATTTGACTGCCTGAAACCTGTGATCACCAATGCTCCTGTCTTGGAGAAGTGCAAGGGATTCTGTGGTCAGATTGAACTAAAGTATCTGATTCTAAAGAGAAATGCCGAGGAGTAGAGGAATGGATGGATCGTGCAGAGACTTTGTTCAAAGAGACTGTCAATCGAGAAGGATTTTGGTTGGAGAAAGAAAAACAAAGAAAAATGGACTATATTATTATACCTGTTTGCATGTGTTGTTTTTTTAAAAAACGAAAAGGTAAATTTACATTTCTCAGTGGATGGTGCAAAAGTGAAAAATGAAACCATCTTGAAGTTGATGGGGGTTTTTTTCTTGGGGGGAGGTGTCATGTGAGAATACCTTTAAGACATGGAGGTATAAGCAATGTATCTTTAAGAAAACAGTGATGTCAGAGAGTGGATGGGGCTGAGCTCAGGTCAGCCATTTTGGAAGTTTCAGTTTGAAAAAGCAGCTTGTGTGTGTCTGTGTGTTTCCAGAGAGCTGCAATTTTGCAGTTTGAAAAGAGCTTGGGAGTGTCTGTGTTTGAAGTGAGCTGGATCTTTGCCATGAAAGACTATCCCTGGATCATTTGCGTGATTTAAACTCATACCTGATGTGATTCTGTTTAAAGGTGTTAAGTCTCTTGGAAGTTTGAAGGAACATTTTGAGAAATTATTTACTGTTGCAATATTTTCTGAGTTATCTTTGAAGTAAGGGGTGTTAAGAGATCCAATGTTTATTTAAGATGTTAAGTTGAGTTCGTGGAATAAACAGTGTTTTGTGTTTAAAAACCCACGTGTCCATCATTGTAATCCCACCTCTAGGGAACAAGCCATGTGCTAGGAAAAGCAACAAATCCATTAAAGGGAGAGGTTGGTTGAACTCCATGATACATTTTGGGGTTCTGAAAACGCCTCGCCCATAACACCTTCACCACATGGACCCCAGTGGTTCAAGAGGAAGGCCCACCATTGCCTTCTCAAGGACAAACCAACAATGGCCAATCATCGTCTACCTTGCCAGCAACGTGCGCATCATGAGAATGATTTTTTTTTTTGAAGAATACCGTGATGGAGTGCTTAAGTATCTGTTTTATTTTAATCTAATTCTGTAGCTCGAGAGATAAATAATTTGAGTCAACTTTTCGTGCGCATAAATGATGTTCTCCAATAAAGCTAAAAGAAATTCGCGAATCACCTTTTTACTGGCAATGAGGAATCTAACTGCAGTGCATTTAGGAAAATTGTTCTTCATTCGTTCAATTCTAAGTGAGACAATCCAGAGGTGGAGCATGACTGTTTAAAACGCACACTTCATTAGATAGCTACTGGTTAGTGATGCCGTTTATTCTCACCTTTTATGATTAAGCTATTAGCACATTTGGAGGGTTTTGCGCGTTGACTCTGGGTCATTAAGGGATGATTACTGTGATATATACGAAGCACTGAACAGCCCAGCATCGTGCATCTTCGAAATGTGCCACAGATGAGAAAGGAAACATGCAAATCCTTCCTTAATTCAGGCGTTTAGTGGCGCAGAAATTAATTTTTTAAAATGGATCTTTACACAGGTCGGATATTTTAAGCAATGTCTAATTTGCTTGCGGCAGAATAGCTTGCATCCTGTAAATAGTTACAAAGGGGGAAAACACTGGTGGATAGGTTCGAAGGCTGGGTTAGTTAAAACGATCGGGATTTTCTCACACTCATTAAGAGGAAGAAAAAATGCCATCCATTATCTGTACTTCTAATTTCTAATGAAGGTCCCCCCCGGCATGCAGACGTGTCTATGTATTTAATCACTTCAATTAGTCATTCATGTAGCTATTAGAAAAATATTATTAAGAAACCAAGGTCAAGGGCCAACGCACATTTTTGGATACAATTTATGTCATATTCCTAATGACCCACCCTGAGTCGTCTGAAATGCCTGCCTGTGTCAAATTGTGTATCCTATCAATGTGCAAATTGGTGTCCCCTGATGTGTGTAGGTCCCCAAGCACCAAGTGCCAGTTTGAGACTTAAGTGGGCAGAGGATGCACCATGTTTGCACCGCACTGTTTCATCTTGATCCTCGGTAAAGGACCCTGTGATGATATACATCACTGTAAGTACACAAAGGGTTAATGTACATACACTACACCTAGCTAGACACTAGAGGGAACACCAGAGACATGACACACAGACAGTCAACCAATAGGTCAGTAAGATAGGACACGACCGATGGGCAGTCACGATACACACAGAGGTGACACTACCACAGGAGGGCATTACACCAGCCCATATAAAAGGACACATCACACATGCTCAGTCTCTTTCCAGTGGAGACACTCAGTGAGTACAGACACAGGGTTGATTGAACATCACTCCCACCACGTGGATTGTAGCAGACGGGTTCGTCAGTCTGAGAAGCTATAGCAGGATTAACAGTAGCGTTGAATCCAAGTAGGAGAATTGTTCATAGCTTAATAAATGTGTTAAAGCTATCTCCAAGTCTGAACCTTCCTTTGTCAGAGTGCACATCAAGGAAGCAGCTTATGCTACATCAAGAGCATAACAAAACAGACCCCAAATGGAAACCACAGGTTGCCCACAACCCCCCCCCCCACCCCTCCACCCCCACCCCGCGCCGTGGTGAAGGGGAAGAGGCCTTGAAAAGTCAATGAATTCATTTTGTTGGAGGAAGGAAGAGCTGGCGTAAGCTTCCGTCACCTCAGGCTTCTCCCGAACCCCCCCCCCTCCGCCCTACCACAACATCCTGCCCCTATAAAGCCCCCCTTCCTGTTGATGGGGTGAGTCTGTAGGGTAGCCGAATATTACTTCGCCAGCACCCACTACAGTTAGGAATATAACCAGAGAATGTTGGAAATGCTCAGCAGGTCAGGCAGTGAGAAGCCAAGTTAATGGGACGGGATTCAACCAAAACATTTTGGGCGAGATTGTCAAGGGCTTTTTTCTCACCGGCTTTTTGGTTGAGATCCACACCGCTATTCAACCACATTGAGGGAGCGATTTACTGGCCAGTGGGCTGCCATTTTGAACGGTGACCCGATACCGAGGACCCACAGCTGGCCACCCCTACAGCGCGATTCAGCCTCCCACCCTCGGATTTTCTGGGTCCCCATTCCTGACCCACCCACCCCCACAGAGATCCCCTGAATAAAGAGACCCCCACCCTTATTCCCTAAATAAGGAGATTCTCCCAAGACCCCCCCAGAAAATAGACCCCTCTCAGGAAGCGCCCGGGAAAGAGACCCCTGTCAGGAAGCTAGAGAGTAGTTAAGTGCTGTCAGTTTCTTGATTCTTGTTTTCCTTGAAGCAGAGGAGACTGAGGGAGAACAAGAGACATAGATAGAGTAGACAGGAAGAAACATTACCCATTGGTGGATGGTTCAATGATCAGGGGGCAGAGATTGAAGGTAAGGGGCAGGAGGTTTCGAGGGGATGTGAGGAATTTCTTTTTTATCCAGAGCATGGTGGGAGTTTGGAAGTCGTCGCCTGAAAGGGTGGTGGAGGCTGAGACCCTCATAACATTTAAGAAGTATTTAGATGTGGACTTGCGATCCCAGGACATACAAGGCTATGGACCAAGTGCTGGAAAATGAGATTAGAATGGGTAGATGGTTGTTTTTGGCCAGCGCAGATGCAATGGGCCGAAGGGCCTTTTCTGTGCTGTGTGATTCTATGGCTATAACTCTGTCACAACTTTAAAATCACTCAACCAAGAAGGGAAGTGATTGGAAAGCACTTCATTCTGTTTGAAGTGGTCCAGGAGCTGCCAATCAAAGCTTGATGTATATAAGCATTGCGGTTAGCCCACTTCAGAGTTACTCAACTGTGAAGTAATATTAACAGCTGGGGTGTATGGAAGCTGTCACTCACAGCCTGGAAAAAGCAAAATGAAAGAGAAATGAATTGTGGAGGGTGGCCCTCAGATGGACATTAGGGGCAACACCCTTAAAGAGTTACCCCCTTGGCCCACCGCAGGGTCCATCGCATCAGGGCCACATTTGTCAGGACCAGTAGTAACCGGAGAATCACTCGGGCCCGGAGAAGATGGTGTACGGCCCATTAACTGGATGTAAATAGGTCTTAATGACCCATTTGCATCTTACCGCTGGCACTTGGCACGATCCTCAATCCCGACGCTGGGGGGGGGCCGGATCTTCAGAAAAGGATCGCCGCTGTTTTCTTCATAACGCTAGATTCTCCCCACCATCGGTAACTCCGCTACTGGCAGCACGAGGCAGAGGATATAGTCCAATGTCTCCAATTATCTACACCCCAGAAATCAGAACAAAAATTCAATAGAATTGTCCTTTTACACATAAGCATGGTTTGAAATAAGGATGATTGGATTGGATTGGATTTGTTTATTGTCACGTGTACCGAGGTACAGTGAAAAGTATTTTTCTGCGAGCAGCTCAACAGATCATTAAGTACATGAGAAGAAAAGGGAATAAAAGAAAATACATAATAGGGCAACACAACATAGGCGGCAAGGTAGCACAGTGGTTAGCACTGTTGCTTCACAGCGTCAGGGACCCGAGTCCGATTCCCAGGTTGGGTCACTATCTGTGTGGAGTCTGCATGTTCTCCCCATGTCTGCGTGGGTTTCCTCCGGGTGCTCCGAGTTTCCTCCCACAAGTCCAGAAAGACGTGCTTAGTAGGTGAATTGGACATTTGGAATTCTCCCTCTGTGTACCTAAACAGGCGCCGGAATGTGGCGACTAGGGAGTTTTCACAGTAACTTCATTGGAGTGTTAATGAAAGCCTACTTGTGACAATAATAAAGATTATTATTATTATTATTATGATGCCTTAATTGCCCCTTCTGTAGCCACAGTGTCTGCCTTTCTTTTAAGCCAGGATTTTAAAAAACTTTACTGCAGCAGATATATGCACGCACTAACCCAGGCTTTTAACCGTTACTGCACCAGGTACATATAACATAACAGAGATCTGAAATCCCGACATTCAACACGAAACAGAAAAGTTATCTCCCATGCCCTGGCCAATATTTATCCCTCAATCAACATCCCAAAAATAAAACAGATTTTCCGGTCAGTATCACATTGCTTCTTGTGGAACTTGCTGAGGGTAAGTTGACTCCCACACTTCCTACATTGACTATAAAACGCTGTGGGACATCCCAGGGTCTTGAAAAACGCTACATAAATGCACGTCTTTTCTTAGTGCAGCGCTTCAAGTTTTAAAGGTGTAAGGACGGTGATAATGAAGCACAAGAGCACCAAGTACTTCTGAAAACCTGACTTCAGGATACTGGACTGTGTTGTTGAAGGCAGGGATCCTTAGTAATTATCCTGGTGCCAGGGAAATCAGCCCTGTTTAGCATTCATCTCCACGGATGTGCTTGGCTGGAACGAAGATCCGCAATGGACGGGATTCTCCGGAGCCCCAGCCGCGTGTTTCTCGGTGACGTACCATTCGCTGGTAGAGGGATTCTATCTCTCGCCGCTTGTCAATGGAATTTCCCATTGTAACCACCCCACGCCGCCAGGAAACCCATGGGCGGGGGTGCATTGCCGACAGGAAAAGATAATCGCAACGAACAGACAATTCCGGTCAATCTCTTTGAACCTATCGAATTACCTTCGGAGCTAAAGTTTGAAAAATATATATATTTTCACCACACGGTAAGTGCCACAGGCCCACTACAGGGGTGGGATTCTCCGACCCCCCCCCCCCCACCGGGTCAGAGAATCCCTGGGGGGCAGCGTGAATCCTGCCCCGCCACCCCGACGCCAGCTGCCGTATTCTCCGGCGCCGGTTTTCAGGCGAAGGCGGGGTTCACGCCACGCCGGTCGTGGGCCGTTGGCAACAGCCCCCCCGGCAATTCTCCCGGCCCCAATGGGCCGAGCGGCCGTCGGTTTCTGGCCAGTCCCGCCGGCGTAGATTAGGCATGGTCCCACACGGCAGGACGTGGCAGGTAAGTCGGCTGGAGCGGTCCTGGGGGAGGGGAGGGGATCCGACCCATGGTGGCCTGGCCCGCGATCGGGGCCCACCAATCTGCGGGCGGGCCTGTGCCGTGGGGCACTTCTTCCTTCCACGCCGGCCCCTGTAGGGCTCCGTCATGGCCGGCGCAGTGAAGACACCCCCCTGCGTATGCGCCAGAATACCCTGCCGGTTCCGCGCTTGCGCGGGATCACACCGGCCCTTTGCCTCATGCGTGGACTCGCGCAGTCCCTTCGATGCTGGCTGGCGTGGCGCCAGCCCCTCCGGCATCCACCTAGCCCCCGAAAGTGTGGAGAAATCCGCTACTTCCGGTCGGCCCGACGCCGGAGCGGTTCGCGCCGTTTTTGACACCGCCGTCGGGCCATCGCGCCAATTGCGGAGAAGCCCGCTGCAGATTTCTTTGGAAGGGAACCATTGAAAAGACAACGGTGTTGTGTGTGTCTGAGTCGTATTGATTGCAATTCTTTGGAACACAGATCTGTAAACATGCTTGAGTAACGTTCTGCAGAGAGTCGGTTAAAAGCTCTTGTAGATATTTTCTCAGCAAAAGATGATATTTTTCCCTTAACCGGAGTACAACCTCTCCGGAAAACCTGACACTGTTCTCCAGAATCTTCAAATAAATCAATAGATCCCCCTGCCAGGCGTGCGGAGGATTTGAAAGCGGTGGGTGTTGTAGCCTCTTCCAAATATTTGGGTACATTTTAAGCATTTTGTTATTCTGGTCACTGGAAGGAACAGAGGGATGGGAGCCAGGAAGAACAAAGAAAGGCAAGAAGGGAAGGTTTGTATTTGCATCGAGACATTCGTGTCTCCAGGGCATCTCCTCAGTGAGTTACTCTTTGAAGCATTGTCGCTAATATTATGTAGATGAAAGCGACAGCTGAATGATCAAAGTAGCAAATGATCGGTGCACTCAAGGGGGAATCACTTTGACTTTGTGCTATAATGTTAAACAGGTGGCATCGACACAGACCTGTTGGACGTCGATCTCAAAATTTCAAAATCCGGCAGTGGAATCAGGATCATTCCTGTTACAAAATTGGCAAAAAAGTATCTCCAAGATACGTCCTGTTCAATTGGAGCGATGCCCCAATCCTGCCGTCCAATTCGGAGCGAGCTCTGCCTGTCAATGTCTGGAGGAAGACAGAGTGGGGACTGAACTCTCTCCGCTGGTTAGGTACGGAGCGATGGCGCAAGCAGTTAAAAAGGAGCCTCTCCATTTCCTGCTGACCCCTGATTCTAACTGGTCTCTGGTTCTGTCGACGGGTAAATCGCCAGTCAGACTCCAGTGCAAGCATGGAATCTAAATACTGATCAGAAGCCAATTGTAGTGATCTGTACATCTGTACATACATCTGCACATACACCAGGGACTGCAGCACAGATGTGACAGCCACAGCATCACCCGAGGGAGCATCAGAGACGGGTGTAAAGGGTCGAGCCCAAGGCAGGATCCGCCTCTTTTAGAAGCACAGAACTAGTGAGCAGCAGCACACAGGGATAGCTTAGCATAGGCAGTTTACCTTAGTTTCACTGGTGATACCTCTTGACTGTTTTACACCTAGTTGAGCTCTGGAAGCAGAACAAACCCTTTGAATAAAGTGTTTGTGTTAACTGTAAGTCTACAGTCGTTATTCAGAATTAGAGAATAACATATGGTACCAGGAGTGGGTGTTGGTCAGATTTAACTCGGGCTCGAGCAAGGAAACTGCCTCAGCTTTCCCACCGGGCTGAAACAGGCCAATTCTTGACGCAAAGGACAAAATAGCCCTCCAGGGAAGTGAGAATATTTCTCTAATGGACAATGAGGAGTGAGAGTACTCCTCCATTCTTCAAATGGAGCGTTGCGGTCTCCCCACCCAGAAGGGGAAAAGCAGCTCAGATCAGTATTCTTATAGGCAGCACGATGGCACAGTGGTTAACACTGCTGCCTCATAGCGCCGAGGACCCGGGTTCGATCCGGGCCCCGGGTCACTGTCCATGTGGAGTTTGCACATTCTCCCCGTGTCTGCCTGGGTCTCACTCCCACAACCCAAAATGATGTGCCGGGTATATGGATTGGCCACGCTAAATTGCCCCTTAATTGAAAAAAAAGAATTGGGTATACTAAATAATTATTTATAAAAAGGAATCAGTATCCTTATTTCCCAGTTTAACTGTTTTCTTTCCTTCTGGGCAGCCCCAGCCTCCTAACCTCCCTCCCACAAGACCCTTCACAAGAACCTGCCATCCCATCCCCCTTCCCACAAGAACCTTCCAAAGATCGCAGACCAAAATTCCACCATCAAAAATCTCCTCAGAACTTGTACCAATCTTAAGTCCCATTAGATTTACAGAGAGGGAGCAGGGTTTAACAATATGGATATTATATGGGAGATAAAGGGTTAATAATTTCACTAAATACATCTTCCCACCAGATGGTGCTCAAGAGCAGTCATGTAAGAACACGTGACAACCCTTGATTCTGGGAGAAGGTGTTTATGCATGGGGGAAGAGTAGCCGTGTGTTGAGGAGATCTGTGGTTAGATTTATAGCATAGTTTATTTCGCAACCTTTATATTTAGGAAGACGTTTGAATCGAGTTATAAGTAGTGTTAATAAATTAGCTTTGTTAATCAACATAGTTTGATGTTCTTTGTTGAACACTTCACATCAAAGCCATCCTAACCAAGAGAACAGAGAACATCACACAGGGGAAGCTCCAAGGGGGCACCCGGCGAGTGTGCATGTGTGGCGACACTTGCTATGTTTCTCTGCCTTAACACACTCCCTCAACAGCAGTGCAAACAGACATTTCAATTCTGGCTACCTGCCAACACCACCCTCACAGAAATGTTCAGCGTTGCACTGTATTTAAATGGGGGGGGGTTTAAAGGTGAGTCGTGTGGCAATTCTGTGGGAGGAAACGCCTCAGACTTCCTTGACACTGTCTTGGGGCGAGACCATCCTCAAGCACCACAAAGTACAAAAGCAACAATCTAACATGAAAGATAGCGGGCGCGATTCTCCGAGCCCCGCGTCGGGCCGGAGAATCGCCGCAACCGCGCCACGCCGCCCCGGCGCGCGATTCTCCGAGGTGCGAAGAATCGGCACCATTTGCGCCGGCGCCTTTGGCGCAGCGCCGGTCGCGGGCCGCTGTCCGCGGCGGGGCCGCCGATTCTCCGGTCTGGACGGGCCGAGCGGCCGCGCGGAAACGGCAGAGTCTCGTCGGCGCCGTTCACCCCTGGTCGCTGCCGGCGGGAACTCTGCGCGAAGGGTCAGGAGGCGGCCTGTGGGGCGGGGAAAAGCGCTCCTCCTCCGGGGGGCCTCCGATGGGGTCTGGCCCGCGTTCGGGGCTCAGCGATCGGCGGGCCGGCCTCTCGCCCCATGGGCCTACTTTGTTCCGCTTCCGGCCCCAGAACCCCCGCGCCATGTTGCGTCGGGGCCGGAGCGTTCTGCGACTCTACCACACATGCGGCGGTTGCCGCTTTGCCACTGCGCATGCGCGGGTTGGCGCCGCCCCCAGTTTGCGGCAGGATATAAGGCTGGAGCGGCGTGAACCGCTCCTGTGCCGTCCTGTGGGGGCCAGAATCAGTTGTCCCCGCGCCCGTTTCGCGCCGTCGTGAAACGCGACGGCATTCACGGCGGTGCGAACACTGAGTCTCCGTTTTGGAGAATCGCGCCCAGTTTGAGAGCACCTGCCAGTTTGAATGGCAATGATTGAGACAGCTGGAAGAAAGAGTTAGTCTAACTGTTGCCTGGATACATTATCACCAACTGAGCTAGAGGTGGGCAGGAAGCAATTGTAACCATGCAGAGAAAATTAGTGATTACGGTAACCCAAGCGTGTTTCAGAGCAAGAATTTATATCTCCTATTATTATTTTGACTTTATCGCCAAACATTGAGCGTGTCCACCGACACTTCGAACAGTTAAGCCTTTTCTTGCAGCCTCCCTCAGTAAATTCAATTCCTGGCCTCTGACTCACTTATCAAAGTGAGTTTTATTTTAAGCTTCACTCAGCTTGCCAGTGACTCTTCTGCCTTAATTATTCAGGTGCAATTGCATCCCAAATAAGAGTTATAATTTATTCATTGACTTATAATGACCAGTATTGGAAACAAGAGGCATTTCATCTCATCGTGCCATGTGAACTGTGCCCAACTCTCTTTGCAGAGATGGGTGCCCATAAATATGGTTGATTTCATATGGCAATCTGGGGAGGGGAAGGGAGAGGATGGGGGGGGGGGGGGGGCGGTGAAATTGGTCTTTTACACCTGGCCTGATTTGTTTTCCTATCATTGGTTTCTTATAAATACATTTTGCGGGTGGCATGTGGCGCAGCGGATAGCACTGGGGCTGCGAAGCTGAGGATCCGGGTTCGAATCCCAGCCCTGGGTCACTGTCCGTGTGAAGTTTGCACATTCTCCCCGTGTCTGCGTGGGTTTCACCCCCACAACCCAAAGACGTGCAGGGTAGGTGGATTGGCCACGCTAAATTGCCCCTTAATGGGACAAAAAAAATAAATGGGTACTCTACATTTAAATAAGTAAATAAATACATTTTGCACTGTAGGTAAAGGTCAGTTTTATTCCGCTTCTAAATTTCCTATCCCTCAGTTGGATCCAAGGAAGTGACCACATGGGAGCACACAGGATATGAAGGTTTATTTAAACGTTGAATGAAAACTCTATACACCCCCACTCCCCGAAGAGACTCCTGAAACCGGCCCACACGGGGTTTTTACGTCCAGGTTTGTCCCCCGCTATTGAGGAAGCCCTGCCCTCTCAGCGGGGTAACCCGTATTCCTTGAGAGTCACAGGGAACCTAATCGTTCCCGTCCCGTGGATCTCATATAAATTACAACACCTTCTTTACCTTTCCTACCTCAACTTCTGCCCTCTCCCAGAGACGTTCTCTGAGTTGCAGCAGCCATAGAGTACATCTCTCAACTTAATATTCTCCTTGTTCACGAATAGAGGCCCCAGTTCCACGTTTAGCTGTAACTCCCCCCCCCCCCCCACCCCCCCGGTCCAAACACAGACATTCCGAGCAGGTGATTATCCAGTCACGGTTAGGAACAGGGGCCTAACTCTCCCTTTCCCCCTCACAATGCAGGAACGCTGAGCTCACGAGCAATTCCTCACCTGTGCCCAAACTGAGATAAGCTTATCAAGTTCAGATCAAGCATCGAATTTTGACCCTTCCTGGTTTGTAAGGCCCCGTTATACCAGATGACACGTTTCCCAACACAATCCAGGAGAGTCCCTTCAGTCAATCTTCTGAGGAACTATTTTTGGCATGGAATCACACAAATGTTTTTCTCATCGATTAATAATTGGCATTACATGACTGAATAATCTATTTCAAATGCAGCAAGGTAAGAAACATTACGGATTTGGCAGGGGGGGGGGGGGGGGAATCAGACCTCATTACGCCCTTTACAAGGCCCAGGTGACTGCAGGGATTTCTGGTTTGGCGAGCTCACCTCCTGCATCCAGAACAACATTGAAAACACATCCTTCACCGTATTGATTTCGGCACCATTGAGACACTGCTGGCAGCATCTTAAACTGAACATTAGGCTCTGTGCACACGGTCATCAGGTGCCTAATGCCTATCCTCGGTCTCATTTCGGAAATTTGCTTGCTCTGAGTGCAACATGCATCACACCTGCTGAGCTCAGGATTACCTTTTCAATATTCCCTTTAAGCAGTGGGGCTTAAAATGAACAAAGTTATTTGAAGATACTTGCATCAACCGCTGGAGCTGTGAGGAGCAGGAGGGCAGAGGAAGATGTTTCAAAAGGGGGAGAGAGAGAATGGAGAAAGTTGCATTGCGTCCTGTGAATGTAGGATAGAGGAAGTGCTATTATTTCGGTCGAGAATCATAGAATCCCTACAGTGCAGAAGGAGGCCACTAGGCCCATCGAGTCTGCACCGACCCTCCAAAGGAACACCCTACCCAAGGCCATGCCCCCGTCTTCCGATCGAATAACCCCACCCAACCTTTTGGGCACTTAAAGGCAATTTATCATGGCCAATCCACCAAACCTGCACATCTTTGGACTGTGGGAGGAAACCGGAGCACCCGGAGGAAACCCACGCAGACACTGGGAGAACATGCGGATTCCGCACAGACAGTGACCTGAGGTTGGATCGAACCCGGGACCCAGGAGCTGTGAGGCAGCAGTGCTTACCACTGTGCCAGTCCCACAGTGGTGATAGGGGCGGGGGAATTATCGAGTGGAGGGGGGGTTTGCTGAAGGGTATCGTTGAGAGGGCAGGACAGATGAGGAGCTGTTTGTTTGCTGCTCTTGATGGCTCTTGAGCTTTTGTATGTAATTTGTGGCCTCGTCTCCTGTGCCCCTGGTCCCCAGGAGAGGTTCACCAAATTTGTTCGCCAGGACAAGATCCCTCAGCTTGTTGATTCATGGCTGGGATACCTCCCCAAATTGTAATGCCCCCGGGTGAGGAGGGATGAACCGGCTCCCCTCCTTTATTCAACCCCCTCTGCTGGTCGCAACAAGATTAATGCGAAAAAAGGGCCTCCTCTTCCTTCGTGGATCCCTTTTTCCCAGTCCCAACATTTATGTTTTAAAATAAGCCAATTTAATCAGGCTTTTTTGAGTTAAAGAAAGAATGATTTTATTTTTTTAAAAAATATTTTTATTAGGGTATTTGCAAGTTTTTATAATAACAATAACAGCGACATAAACATGGTACAATAAACATTTCCACCCCCATCACAATCTTCACACACCCCAGCCATAAAACAACAATCCGGCCCTTTACCCCCCCCCCCCCCCCACCAGCTTTGGAATTCTGCATCTGCTGACATTTTAATTTTCCCCGAGAAAGTCGACGAACGGCTGCCACCTCCGGGTGAACCCAACCATTGACCCTCTTAAGGTGAACTTTATTTTCTCGAGACTGAGAAACCCAGCCATGTCACAGACCCAGGTCTCTGCACTCGGGGACTTCGAGTCCCTCCACATTAACAGGATCCGTCTCCGGGGCTACCAGGGAGGCAAAGGCCAAGACGTCGGCCTTGTTCACCCCCTGAACTCCCGGCTCCTCCGACACTCCAAAGATCGGCACCTCCGGACTCGGCACCACCCGTGTTCTGAGTACCGTGGACATTGCCTTAGCGAAACCCTGCCAGAACTCCTAAGCTTTGGGCATGCCCAAAACATGTGGACATGATTTGTTGGGCTTCCCACGCACCTCGCACACCTATCTTCGATCCAAAGAAACTTGCTCATCCTAGCCGTTGTCATGTGTGGGGTGGACTACCTTGAATTGCATCAGACTAAGCCTGGCACATGATGAGGAGGTATTAACCCTGCTTAGGGCATCCGCCCATAGACCCGCCTTTATCTCTCCTCCTAGCTCGTCCTCCCACTTGCCCTTAAGCTTCTCCACCGGAGTTTCCTCCGCCTCCGAAAGCTCCTGATAAATATCTGAAACCTTCCCCTCTCCCACCCAGGTACTAGAGACCACTCTGTTCTGTACCCCCTGTGGCGGCAGCAGCGGGAAGGCCGGAACCTGCTTTCTCAAGAAGTCTCGCACCTGCAAATACCTAAACCCGTTCCCTGCTGGCAATTCAAATTTATCCTCCAAGGCTTTCAAGCTGGGAAAGCTCCCATCTATAAATAGATCCCTCATCCTTCTAACCTTGCCCTTTGCCATCTCCGGAACCCACCATCTAGCCTACCCGGTACAAACCGATGGTTGTTATAAACCGGGGTCCAAATCGATGCTCCCTCCACTCTCTTATTTCTCCTCCACTGCCCCCAGATTCTCACAGCCGCCACCACCACTGGACTTGTGGAGTATCGGGCCGGCTAGAACGGAAGAGGTGCCGTTATCAGTGCTCCCAAACTTGTGTCTTTACATGACGCCGCCTCCATCCGCTCCCATACCGACCTCTCCCCCATTACTCACTTCCTAATCATGGCTATATTAGCCGCCCAGTAGTAATTGCAGAAGTTCGGCAGCGCCAACCCACCCTCACCCCCGACTGCGCTCCAGCAACACTTCCTTCACTCCCAACCCTTCCACCAGATCCTCATCCACCCTATGGAACCTCAACTGCCTCATCCCCTCCAACCCTGCCGGGAGTTCCGACTCATATAATTTACTGTAAAAGTCTTTAAACACCTCATTCATCCCCACTGGGTCCAGGACTGTATTCCCACCTCTACTCTTTACTCTCCCTAACTCCCTGGCTGCCTCCCTTTTTCTGAGCTGGTGCGCTAACATTCTGCTTGCCTTTTCCCCATACTCATAATTGCCCCCCTTGTCTTCCTCAGCTGTTCCACCGCTTTCCCTGTAATCAACAGCCCGAACTCCGCCTGTAACCTACGCCACTCCTTCGGAAGCCCCACGCCCGGGGCCTCCGAGTATCTCCTGTCTACCTGGAGTGTCTCCTCAACTAATCTATCCCTCTCAGCGCGTTCCACGTTTTCTCTGTGGGCACGTATCAAGATTAATTCCCCTCTGACCACTGCCTTCAAAGCTTCCCAAACCATCGCTGCAGAGACCTCCCCCGTATCATTTGTTTCCAGGTAGTTCTGGATGGACTTATACACCCGCCCACAGATCGCTTCGTCCGCTAACAACCCCTCATCCAGCCTCCACAGCGGGGGATGCCCTCTCTCCACACTAACCCATAGATCCACCTAATGTGGGACATGATCCGACACTACGATTGCCGAGTACTCAGTATCCACCACCTCTGGTAATAGCGCCCTACTCAGAACAAGAAATTCAATGCGAGAGTATACCTTGTGGACATGGGAGAAAAAAGAAAACTCCTTCGCCCTTGGCCGTGCAAACCTCCGTGGGTCTATTCCCCCCATCTGTTCCATAAACCCCTTCAAATCCTTTGCCGCAGCCGGCCTCCTCCCTGTCCTGGATTTTGACCGGTTCAATTCCAGATCAATGACTGTATTAAAATCTTCTCCCATAATCAAGTTATGTGGCTCTAAGTCTGGGATCTTACCTAACACCCGCCTCATAAATTCCACATCGTCCCAATTCGGAGCATATATATTCACGAGTACCACCCGCACCCCCTCCAGCTTCCCACTCACCATTCTGTACCTACTCCCCTTGTCTGACACGATTCTCCCTGCCTCGAATGTCACTTGTTTATTGATCAAGATCATTACCCCCCTGGTCTTTGAGTCCAGCCCTGAGTGGAAGACTTGGCTAACCCAGCCCTTCCCCAATCTAGTCTGGTCTATAACCTTTAGGTGTGTCTCTTGTAACATTGCCACATCCGTCTTCAGCCCCCTCAAATGCGCAAACACGCGAGCCCTCTTGACCAGCCCATTCAACCCTCTAACGTTCCAGCCTGGTCGGGGGGCTCCCCCATCCCTGCCAACTAGCCATCACCCTTTTTAGGCCAGCCTCCAGCTCGCACTCCCGGCCTCCTCGAACCCTCCTTCAGGCATTCGACCTCCTATTTGTCCCCTAGTAACAGTTCCTCCCATGTCAGCAAAGCAGCCCTCCCCCCCTAGTAACAGCACTAGAAACCCAACCCCCCAGATCAAGCTCCAGCTTCACACCTGCTCACCCCCCACTGTGCTTCCGTGAATCAGCTGGCAAGGCTGACTTGATAGCACCCGCCCATGGCACCAAACAGCCTGTCTCCCCATTGTTCTCTCCCCTCTCCCCCCACTTGGACAAACATATTCAAAGCATCACATTTCCCAGTGAACAAACATCAGAGAAAACAGTGAAAAAACAGCCACAGAAAAAAACAACCCCAGAAACCAAACCCCCTCTAACCAGCTCCCAGTAAGACAAAGTTAACTTTAGCCATCAAAACAGCCCCTTATTGCACACAACACTACCATTTCAACCACAAAAGTGACTTGCAACAAATCACCACTACAATACTCTCCAAGGCTTCAGTGTCTTTTAGTTCACCTCCAGTCTTTTTTCCTTGATGAAAGTGCATACTTCGTCTGGTGTTTCAAAGTAAAAGTCACGTTCCTTATGTGTGACCCAAAGACGGGCTGGGTACAACATCCCGAACTTCACCCCCTTCTTAAAGAGGGCCGTTTTTGCCCGATTAAACCCAGCTCACTTCTTGGTCAGATCCGCGCCCAGGTCCTGATGAATGCGCAGCTCACAATTCTCCCACTTACTGCTCTGTTCTTTCTTGGCCCACCACAGAACATTGTCTTTGTCCAGGAATCGGTATAAACGTACCAGTATCGCCCTCGGCGGCTCGTTCGCTCGGGGCATCTTCGCGAGGGCTCTGTGCGCTCTATCCATTTCCAGGGGCCGAGGGAACGCCTCAGCCCCCATCAACATCTCCAGCATGTCCGTCACATAGGCCCTCGCATCCAATCCCTCCCTGCCTTCAGGGAGGCCGACGATTCTCAGATTCTGCCTCCTGGACCTGTTCCCCAGGTCCTCCAGCTTCTCCCGCATTCTTTTCTGGCGGTCGTTCATCATCTCCACCTTGGTCTCCAGCACGGTTATGTACTCCTCGTGCTCGGACACCTTTTTTTCCACCTCCTGGATCGCTCTCCCGTGGGTCTCTTGATTCTGCACAACTTGATCAATCGAAGCCTTAATCGGGTCCCGCGTGTCCTTCTTCAGCTTGGGGAAGCAATCCTCGAAAAACTTCACCAGCTGCTCCGTCGACCACTGTGCCGTCTCCCGTGGCCATGACTCCCTGCCATGCTTTCCCACATTGCCAGCTCTGCTCGCGTCTTTCTTATAGGACTTTGTCTTCTCACACAGCCACTTCTGGTCCAATTCTCCAGACACTGAAGGGGGATTTCTCCTCACTTTCTCACTCTTCACCGATTTATCCAATAAAATCTGGGGGGAAACGGGGGAAAAGGTCCAAAAGTCCGTCACAGGCGGGAGCTATCAAAAGTGGGACCTACTCCTCCATGGCTTCCACCGGAAGTTCGAAAGAGAGATTTTATTAACTGCTAAATGCAGGAAAATGATAAAACACATGCATAGACATTCATATAGTTTAGAAATGAGAATTGAGCAAATGTGAGTAGGTTATACAAAAGTATACAAATCAGCCCTTGGCTTGTCCATGAGGAGTAAATGATGGAACGTTGTGGCTATTGTAATTCGTGATTTCAGTGGTGCTGACTTCAGCAAGTGACTAGTCAGTTTTGAGATCCCAATGTTGTGCAGTTTTTGAAGAGAAGTTTCCCGGTTTTCTTTTCAGCTGTGGCTTGTTGACTTGGCTTGTCTCAGAAATCAGAGAGAGAGAGAGAGAGAGAGAGAAAAAATATTTGCAGGGTTGTCTGCTGCTAGCTGGATTTTTGCTTCTGTGTCACACACCCTCTGACACCACCAGCACTAGTCCACACCTAACCTGCAGTTTGATTTTTTTCACGGTCTTTATATATTCCTGGAAAGAGAAATCCACAATTTGGTTTTGGGATATGGTTCTCAGGATCATTCTTACTGAGATGATAATTAGCTCTCATTATCTCCCATTATCTCCACAGGAGATGGTCATTAGTTTTGGTATAGGTTCCTTTCTAGCTTGAGGTAGGTAACAGGATGTGGTTCCATGGTCTCTATCTTAGTATCATCCACCAATGATTCAGCCAAGACTGACTTTACATCCTCAGCCATCTTTTGTTTGTATGTACACTTCTAAATCCCCACAGGTTTTATTTAAAGTTCCGCACACAGTTTGGTATTTTTCCTCCATCATCACAACACTGTGTACATTGCATACTGCCACTTGAGGACCTGAGCACAAGCTCCACCCTTTTGCCAGCCCAACGCTGCGTTGTTTGAGAACCCGACTACCCCCACCCTCCAGCCTCTTCCTTTCCACTACTGACCAGTCCTTTTTCCCCATGTCGCCTGTCCTGTGTCACTGAGTGAGACAAAGACAAAACTTCACCTCAGAACTTTTCCCAGTGTGCACGCCATACAGGAGGCATGAGTTTCCTACACGCCGCCGACTTAATCTTGAAGTTAGGACTTCATTTGGTGTGTTTTCAATTCATGGGAATTCATGACATGCAAATCAGTGGTAAATATGGTCTTGCCAGACAGCAGGCTGGGCACTCAATGACTGGTGTGACACCCACTTTAGCTTATAAATTTAACCCGACATTGAAAAGCAAGGCCGGGATTTTCTGCCCCCCCCACCCCCCCATGGTGGATTTTCCCACACCAGACGTGGTGAGCCATTGGCCGCTGGAGAGATCGTCAGGTCTTGCTGAAGTCGGTGGTTTTTTTTGTGTGTTTCGCCCGCCCTGCCACCGGAGAAACCTGTCCGCAAGGGGTCAACTTCGGCAAGAGCCGAAGGCCCCGCTGGTGAGATGGGCCAGAAAATGCCAACCAGTGACTCTGCAGCAGTCTAAATAAGCACAGCTTCGTTCTGCACAGGCCCCCAGAGAAGGCCCCTGGTCCTATCCACACTGCAGAAACACCTCCTCCCATTCGGCCTACCAACAGCCGTCGTCCTGTTTGCCTCTTCCTCCTCCTGCTGCTGCACCTCCTTCGCGACCTCACCCTCTGGTCAGGATACAATTGACAGGTGAACTCCTAAGAAGGACGAAGCACGTTGCCAGAAATCTCCTTAGCGTTTATTGAGCATTAAGAACCTTGCATATCGAGATGTCTTGGCGGGGGGAGCCACCCGCGTGAGCTAACTAAAGTCAGCTAGTGAACGGGGGTGAGGTGAGAGGAGGGCTGCGGACGTTAGAGCTTGGATAGCAGGCTTCAATGGGCCTACGAGGCGAGCGAGAGGGGGGGGAAGGGATGGATGTTGAGGGGATGTTTTGTGGGGGGGTTCTTGGGAGGGGGGGAAGGGGTTCGATGTTAACAATGGACAAGGGCGGTTCAGGCTTATGGGGCAGGGCCCAGTGGTATGGTGATGGTGGATAAGAAAGGTGGGGGGGGGGAGGGGGGTGAGAGACCCCCAGTAAGGATAGTCACGTGGAATGTGAGGGGGTTAGGAGGTCCGGTCAAGAGGTCAAGGGTGCTTGTGCATCTTAAAGGTTTGAAAGCCGATGTAGCAATGCTGCAGGAGACTCACTTGAGGGTGAAGGACCAGGTGAGACTTAAAAAGGGCTGGGTTAGCCAAGTGTTTCACTCCAGATTTGATGGAAGGGCTCGAGGGGTAGCAGTGTTGGTCAGCATAAGGGTACGCTTCCAGATGCAGAAGGTGGTGGCAGATCAGGGGGGTAGATATGTGATTGTGACAGGGGCATTGGAGGGGAGATTAGTGGCGCTGTTAAGTGTACACGGTCCCAGTTGGGATGATATGGGATTCGCGAGGAAGGTGTTTGGGGCCATTCCCGACTTGGACACGCATGAGCTGATTGTGGGGGGGGACTGGAACTTGGTGCAGGAGCCAAGGTTGGACAGATCACGGCCGCGTTCGCTGGTCCCATCGGGGGGGCGATGGCGCTGGTAGGGCTAATGGTGGAAATGGGAGGGGTAGACCCTTGGAGGTTCCTGCACCCAAGGGAACGGGAGTATTAGTTTTTCTCAGCGGTCCATAAGCTATACTCGCCGATCGACATTTTGTGGTGGGGACGGCTTTGCTGGCTGGAGTCAAGGGGTCGGAATACTCTGCAATTGCAGTGTCAGATCACGCTCCACATTGGGTGGATATGGTGCTGGAGAAGGGGGCAGCGCAGAGACCGGGGTGGAAACTGGATGTGGGGCTTTTGGGGAACCAAGTGTTCTGTGAGAAAATTGAAAAGGTAATTAAGGAATATGTAGGTTTCAATTGTACGGGTGAGGTATCGAAGGCAGTCGTCTGGGAGACTCTAAAGGCGGTGGTGAGGGGTGAGGTAATTTTGTTTAAGACCAGGGTGGACAAAGAGGAGAGGTTGGAGCGGCAGAGGGTAATAGATGAGATGTTGGAGGTAGATAGGAGGTTTGCAGAAGATGGGGACCCAGCGAAGCTGGAAAAGAGGAAGGAACTACAGGCGAGCTTCAATCGACTGTCCACCAGGAAGGCGGTGCGCCAACTGAGACGAGCAAGGGGTGCAGTTTATGAACATGGAGATATGTTAGCAGGTCAGCTCCAGAGGGAGGCAGCAGCAAGGGAAATTCTTCAGGTGAGGGATAGGGCACGGAAGTTGGTGGTGGCTTCAGTGCTGATTAACAAGGTTTTTGAGGAGTTTTATGAGAGGTTGTACAAGCCAGAGCCACCCGAGGGAGACCGTGAGATGCAGGAATTTCTAGATGGGTTGGAGTACCCGAGGCTAGGGGAGGGGGACAGGGCTACATTAGAAGGAGCAATAGTGGAGCAGGAGATAAAGGATGTGATTGGGAGGATGCAGTCGGGGAAGGTGCAGGGCCGGATGGGTTTCCAGTGGAATATTATAAAAAATTCAAGGATAGGCTGGCACCCCTGATGGTGGGGATGTTTGAAGAGGCGATAGGTAAGAGGGTATTGCCGCAAACCTTGGGGCAGGCATCGATTTCACTGTTGCTAAAAAAAGATAAGGATCCGACGGAGTGTGGGTCGTATCGGCCCATATCACTTCTGAAAAGTGTTGGCGAAGGTACTGGCGGGTAGGCTGGAGGAGTGCCTCCCGAAGGTGGTAGGTGAGGATCAGACGGGGTTCGTGAAAGGGAGGCAGCTGTTTTCGAACATTAGGTGGGTTTTGAACGTCGTTATGGCACCGGCGGAAGGGAAGGAAACAGAGGTAGTTGTGGCATTGGAGGCCGAGAAGGCGTTTGACCGGGTAGAATGGGGGTACCTGATGGCAGTGCTGGAGCGGTTTGGGACTGGACCAAGATTTGTGAACTGGGTAAAGCTACTATATAAGGAACCGAAGGCGAGTGTCCGCACAAATAATATCAGCTCGAGACACTTTTCTCTCCACCGTGGGACGAGACAGGGATGTCCTGTGTCCCCCCTGCTGTTTGCACTTGCGATTGAGCCGTTGCTCATCACATTGAGAAGTTCGGGAGCATGGAAAGGAATAGTGCGGGGGGGGGGAATAGAGCATAGGGTGTCCTTATATGCCGACGACTGGCTGCTGTATGTGTCGGAACCGAGTGCGTCAATAGGAGGAATATTGGAGTTACTGCGGGTATTTGGGTCTTTCTCGGGGTACAAGCTGAACCTGGACAAGAGTGAGTATTTTGTGGTGTCTCGGCCGGGGGTGAGGGCAGGGGTGGGGGGGCTGCCATTCCGTAGGGCAGGGACTCACTTTAGGTATCTGGGGGTGCAGGTTGCCCGGGAGTGGGGGAGGCTTCGCAGGTACAACATCACTAGTTTGGTGGGGAGAGTGAAAGCCGATCTGGCAAGGTGGGATGGCCTTCCTCTGTCATTGGCAGGTCGGGTACAGGTGGTTGAAATGAATGTTTATTTTTCAATGCCTACCCATTTTCCTGCCAAAGTCTTTTTTCAGGGAGATTGAGGGAAGGATTACCTCGTTCATATGGGGAGGGAAGGTGGCCAGAGTGAGAAAGGTGCTGCTACAGAGGGGAAGGCAGGGCAGGGGGTTTGGGTCTCCCGAACCTGATGTATTACTACTGGGCGGCGAATGTGGAGAAGGTGTGGAGCTGGGTCAGAGGGGTTGATTCCCAGTGGGTCAGAATGGAGGAGAGTTTGTGCAGGGGGTCGGGGCTGAAAGCACTAGCAACAGCGCTGCTCCCGACAGCTCCGGGGAAATACTCAGGGAGTCCGGTAATAATAGCTTAAATGAAAATCTGGAGGCAGTTTCGCCAACACTTCGGGTTGGGGGCAGGGTCAAGGAAAATGCCGATTCGGGGGAACCACAGATTTGAGCCAGGGAGGTGGGATGGAAGTTTTCGGAAATGGGAAGAGAGGGGGATTAAGACGCTAAAAGATTTGTTTCTTCGGGGTCGGTTTGCAGGATTGAGGGAGCTGGAAGCGAAGTATGGGCATGAGCAGAGAGAAGTGTTTAGGTATATGCAGGTTCGGGATTTTGCCAGGAAGGAGATACAGAGCTTTCCAGAGGAACCGGCCTCCACATTGCTGGAGGAGGTGCTGACGACAAGGGGACTGGAGAAGGTGGCAGTGTCAGCGGTGTACGGAGCTATTTGGGAAGAGGATAAAGCACCACTGGAGGGATCAAAGCAAAGTGGGAGGAAGAGCTGGGAGAGGTTATAGAGGAGGGTGTCTGGTGTGAGGTGCTCCGGAGAGTGAATGCCTCCATCTCATGTGCGAGGTTGGAGCTGATACAGCTGAAGGTGGTATATAGAGCACACCTCACGAGGGGAGGATGAGCCGATTTAGGGGATGTGTGTGAGCGTTGCGGGGGGGGGGGCCCCGCTAATCACGTTCATATGTTTTGGTCCTGTCCAAAGCTAGGGGAATACTGGAAGGAGGTGTTTAGGGTAATTTCCAAGGTGGTGCGTGTGAAACTGGACCCGGGTCCCGAGGAGGCCATATTCGAGGTGTCGGACCAGCCAGGGTTGGAAACGGGAGCGGAGGCAGATATCATAGCCTTCGCCTCGTTGATCGCCCGAAGGCGGATCCTGCTGGGATGGAGAGCAGCCTCTCCACCCAGTGCCCTGGCGTGGCGGGGGGACCTGTTGGACTACTTGACCCTTGAGAAGGTTAAGTTCGAACTGAGGGGAAGCTCGGAGGGGTTCTACAAGTCATGGGCACTATTTATTATGCACTTTCAAGAACTGGATAACATCGAACATTAGTTGGGGGGTGGGGGGGGGTGGGTGGGAGGGTTGGGGGGGGAGGGGGGCTGTGTAGATTAAGGGTGACTATGGGTAATCCCTGATTCAATTTTGTCATTTGTTTATGTAAACATGCGGGCTGATATTTGGGGGTTGGTGGGAGGATGGGAGCGTTGTTACTGTTATGGGGATTGACATATCTGTTGCTGATTATTGTTTATTGTTGATGGATGTAAATGCGGGAGAAAATGTGAAAAAGGAGAATAAAAATATTATTTTTTTTAAGAAAAGAACCTTGCATACTGGAAATGCGTGTATGTTGGGGGTGGGGTGGGGGTGGGTACAACAGAAGCAAACTGTCTCCCAAAGGCGTGGCAGCATTTTAGCTGGGCGCTGGGAGGGGATCCTGTTAAATAATGCTAGAAATGGTCAACTACCAATCGGTGACATGATGGTTTGTGGGCAGGTTGAGGAACTCATGATAACAACAAGAATAGAAACAACATTGATATTGTGCTAACATACTTAATTCACCCCAATATGCCTTTAATCATAAACCCCCCCCACCGACCCCCACCCCCTCACCCCTTTCCGGCAGGCGTCTAAACCGAGCATGAACTAAAAAAGATGGTCTTGTCGCAATAAGTCATCAGGCCTGTTCCCAACATACACGCATTTCCAGTGCAAAACTGTCAAAGGTGTTTGAAAAGAACCCATGAGCAATAATTAGTTAACCAAAGCTATTATTTAAAAAATAATCCGCCCGAGAGTCAATTGAATCGCTTCCAAGTGATGTTGCTTGAATTTATGTCCCAGGCCACCTTGGAAAAGCATTGAGTGAAGAAGCGAGGGAATGCATTTTGTGTCACAACAAATACCTTGAAGAACTATACCATTTCAATAATTAAACTACCCCGTGGACTATCTGTTTGAAATGACAGCCACCACTGTCTGTCAAGGCATGGTGAAGAAGTCTCAATCTGACTTTCATGAGGATTATCAGCGAAAGACATTGTGCGTCTGTCTTTGCGAACTCAGAGAATCACCCCCTGCTGTTTAATACCCAGTAAAGCTGACTACAGTCTTTATGGATCTTCTTTTTAAATTCTTTCAGTAAAGAGTTGCATTTTGACCCCATATCCACCAATGAGCAAACCTCTCATTGAAACAGCATAGGCCGCACTCAATATGGACAACACCCTTGTACGTTACGTGGTATTATATTCCTGCCATTATAAAATCGCTCCAACAACTCCATCTAAACCATACGAGATTTATTATTTATCACTTTGATGTGACTGCGGGTGTCCTGAGGAACAGTGGGTAGTTTTCCTGTCTCCAAGCCATACATTCTGGGTTCAAGTCCCACTCCTGGACTTGATGGCCACCCAAGGAATGCCAAAACCTGGCCAATTGGGTGATTATCGACCTTCCAGTATGCAAGGTGGTGAGAGTGGGGGAGTCTCCCAGTCAGCCAGGACTGATGCAGATTGGTGCCACTCAAGCCTGAGCCTGTTGCATCAAAACATAGCCAGAGGCACAGACACGAGTGCTTTGTCTGTCTCACGTGGCGCGCAGGAAGCTTCAAAGGTGACGTTGTGCAGGAGGATTTTTCGCTGAACGTTTGTAAAAGTGCAAGAGAAAAGGGTCAATCGAAGTTGCACAAGGTGGATGGCTACTTGTTGAAGACATGTAATCTAGTCTGAGATTACATCATGGACAACAGCTTAAAACGGGAAAGAAATTGTCTTCGTGGGCGAACACCAAGTCGTGCAAAAACGGAAATGGTTTTCAAAAACTCCCACTCATTCATCGCTGTAACTATCCAATCCTTTCCAAACTTTAACGGAGCACATTGTGGTGAATGCTGGGGCAGCTGAATCCAAATCACAGGGAAATAAATCCTGCTGCGGTGAAAGACTTGGAGTTAAAGGATAGAATGTCATTAATTAACACGATATTAACAGTGCTCAATCATACGTGCGTCACACAGCATCCTCATCCCCGCTGTGACAGAAGGTTAATAAAACAACAAATCACCCTGAGGGACACTCTGCTTAGATTATGTGAGAGCCATTTGGATGTGGAGAAATAATGTTGGATCATTTTAGAAAAGCAGAATGTTTTCCATTGAATTTATTGATCATATATAAGCAGGGGTCAATACATTTCTGGACACCAATGGCATCAAGGGGTGTGGGGATGCGGGTAGAGGATGAGCCTTAATCCAGTTAAATGGTGGAGTGGGAACAAGGCGCCAAATGGTCTACTCCTGCTCCTATCTTCCTATGTTCCATCTGTCATGAAGCTCCATCATCATGCAGGTCATGCAAGTATAATCAGTTAAACAAGATCCTCAAGTCTGGTTGGTTGGACGAGCTCATTGCTAAATGCCTTTCGATCACAATCAAAAACGTTGCATCATAATCTTCAGCCCGTGCTTCATACTTTGTGCAATGCCCCATGTTGGAAAGCAGCAGAAAGCAGTGTCGATGTGGCGTACATATTTGCACATACACAGGCAGATGTACACTTTAAAGGGCATTTGATTTCAACCAAAATGATGAACAGAAAAACACCTGACTGCCAGAACCTAACCAGATGAACAGAGATGTATGCATCTTACAATAACTCGCATTTATATAACACCTTGAGCATAGAAATCCATCCCCAACCTCTTCACTCAAAATGCTGTGAGAACAATATTTATGCTTCGTTACTTTCTCAGTTATAAATACTTCTAATGCCCAAAGTTGACACTGCAAACAAAATAAAAACAAAATACTTACCAATAACGTAAGTTGCTCTATTGTGTCTTTTCGCATTAAAATTTCGCCTGGAAGGCCTTAGTTTCTCCCAAAAGCCAAAATTCATATTTTCCCCGTATTTTCAATGCTGTTTATAAAGGCGTGGTATTGTCATGTGGATGTGCACAATCTTTCGGCTTGCATCAATAGCATTTAAGCCAGTCAAACAAAAGATTGCTTTTCCCAGGTTTGGAGCAAAATCTATTTTCTTTTCTAGACAATGATTGAGAATTCTGTTGTGCGGTTCCTGGCCCTGCGGGGAGCCCCTATCAAAGAGTTGCACATTCCCAGTCTGCAGTTGCGCATCTACTAATGAATGGAGATTCATGGGTTCTGTGTGCCCAACTTTGCAAAATGCACTTCCCTGGCATAGCAGAATTTCTACCCCCAGTGTTCCTGTCATCAGTTTACTCGCAAAGAATTATCCTGTGCTTTACACGTGATTCCTTCTGTTCATCGTGTTCTCAGTCTTTATTTGCTAAGATATCATTCAGTTGTTTACTGATTTATAATTCCTCTGCTTTATTGCGGGTGAAATAATTGTTCCCTTTTATGAGTCACATCTTGTGCATTATTATATCAAATAAGATCTCTCCTTCAAAGTGTAAATGATTATAAATACCTATAGCTTCTTACCCAATAATGTAGTCAATGTGATGCTTTCAGCTTGTTCTTTTTTCATTTGCTCCAGTAAATGCTCTTTCAGTAGCCTAAATCAACTCCTGCAAGAATTCCAGTGACATTGAAGGCTAAGTGGAAGTGGTAATTTAAGCTGGTTTGTGGTACAGAGCGAGACCAGCAATGTGGGTTCAATCCCATACCGGCTGAGATTATTCATGAAGACCTCGCCTTCTTACCCTTGCCCCTCGCCTAAGGTCACCCTCAGGTTAAATCACCACCTGTCAGCTCTCCCCCTCAAAGCGGAAAGCAGCCTATGGTCATCTGGGACTATGGCGACTACTTACTATTACTGCCACAGTAATGCAATGTTCAATGGGCACCCTCCTACTGGACATCATTAACATGTAATGTAGGAGCATAGTAATTGGGCCATGGTTATGATAATATGCTTAAGCAATCAAGTACTGTTGCTTCACAGCACCAGGATCCCAGGTTTGATTCCCAGCTTGGGTCACTGTCTGTGCCGAGTCTGCACATTCCCCCCAGTGTCTGCGTGGGTTTCCTCCGGGTGCTCCGGTTTCCTCCCACAAGTCCCGAAAGATGTGCTGTTAGGTGAATTGAACATTCTGAATTCTCCCACAGTGTTCCCAAACAGGCACCAAAATATGGCGACTATGGGATTTTCACAGTAACTTCATTGCAGTGTTAACGTAAGCCTAGTTGTGACAATAATAAAGATTATTATTATTATTATTATTATTAAATAGTGATGTAAACGACCTCAAACCAGCAGGTGGCAGTATGAATCTACCACGTGACTCTACCTCGAGGAGTCTGGAGATAGTCATGTGAGTGGATAGTCATGCTTGCAGTAGCTTTCGGATAATTTATCATAATTAGTAGTTTGTAATATATTTCTCACAGTTACCTGAACCACCCAATTATTTTACAAGAAAACATTTTAACTAGTCAAGAACTAGATGTTCTATCGTGCATAACTCCTACCGGCCAAGCACCAGAACGTAACGATGGTTTCTCACTTGAAGTGTACCTGACACAATTCCAGATCCTCTTCAGGGATTCAGTTTTGTCTGAAATCCTAGGGTGCCTATTGTCATGTGAGAGTACCTTTAAGAAATGGATGTTTAAGCAATGTACCTTTAAGGAATGGAGATGATCATATTACTGAAGTGATGTCACAGGGGGGGAGCTGAGCTCACTTCTGCTTTTGGTTTCAGTTTGAAAAAGCAGCTTGGGTGTGTCTGTGTGTTTCCAGAGAGCTGCAGGAAGAAAAGCAAGGTGCTAGAGCTGAGGTCAACCAAGCTGATATATCTCTGCCATTAAACAGAAAATATATATATTCTGTGACCTGTTTTGAAGGTTTGAAGCCTTTTGGATGTTTGAAGGAACATTTTGAGGGATTATTTAGTGTTGTACTATTTTCGGGGTCATCTTTGAAGTAAGGGGTGTTAAGAGATCCAATGTTTATTTAATAGGTTAATTTGAGTTCATGGAATAAACATTGTTTTGTTTTTAAAACCACGTGTCCATAATTGTAATATCACACCTGGGAAACATGCCGTGTGCTTCAAAAGCAACAATCCATTAAAGGGGGAGGTTGGTTGAACTCCATGATACATTTTGGGGTTCTGAAAACACCTCGCCCATAACATTATTTAATTCATATAAATGAGGGTGTTGCGCTTCTTTAGTAACCCAAGCTCTTCAGCTGACTAATTTCTACATCCCAGTACCAGCCGTACCTCCAGCTCCCGTCTTTCCATTGTATTCAACACAAATGCGTCTATTAGTTATATCACAATGCCTGCTCACCAAACATGTGCTGCATACCAACAATTTCAGACAATACGTTAATGATGACGAAGACCAGTACATTATATTGCCATTAATCACTGCAATAAAAGCCTTTACTGGCTGACTGAAGTGTTCTCTTACCTGCTCTTACGCTCTGAGAAAGGTGGTGAGCCTCCAGTGAGGGAACCTGAAATAGACGGAGATAGCGGTTTGAGAAGCTTGCAGCTGAGAGAGCCCAGCTTCAAACTGTGGCATCTCGACTGCTGCCAGGGCGGGCCGTCCCTGCCAGCTTTTTCTCGGCACCAAGGTAGGCATTGGTTGAGGTTTTGACAGGGAAGGGGAAATGTGGTGTCCGCCTGAGAGAGGAATTGTGACGCGGCTGAAAAGCAAAATCACCACATCCTGTGACTTCAGGTTTGTAATAGGTAGAATTAAATATCGGCACATGGGAAGCATTCGGCCCATCGCTCCGATGCCAGCTTATTGATTGATCAATCGATTTCAATCTCCGCCCACAGATCTGTAAATATCTACCCAATTCCTTTTCGAATTTTGCCTTTGGGTCTGTTTCTACCTCCTTTTCAAGCCGTGTATTTCATACAACAACAGATTATCGACTTCAGGAACCGTAGCACGACCCCCCCCCCCACCCCCCCCCCCCCCCCCCCACCCCCGTCTACATCAATGACTCCGAAGTAGAGATGGCCAATAGCTTTAAGTTCCTGGGGGTCACCATCACCGACAGTCTGTCCTGGTCCACTCACGTCGATGCAACAGTCAAGAAAGCCCAACAATGTCTGTACTTCCTACGGAAGCTAAAGAAGTTCGGCATGTCTGCATCGACTCTCACAAACTTCGACAGATGTGCCATAGAGAGCATCCTGCCCGGCTGCATCACAGCCTGGTATGGCAACTGCTCGGCCCAAGATCGCAAGAAACTGCAGGGTGTGGTGAACTCAATCCAACGCATCACACAAGCTCGCCACCCCCACATTGATTCTGTGTACATCTTCCGCTGCCTCAGGAAGGCAGACAGCATTATCAGAGGCCCCTCCCACCCAGGCTTTGCCCTCTTCCAGACCATTCCATCAGGCAGAAGATACAGAAGTCTGAATGAATGAAAATGAAAATGAAAATCGCTTAATGTCACAAGTAGGCTTCAAATGAAGTTACTGTGAAAAGCCCCTAGTCGCCACATTCTGGCGCCTGTTCGGGGAGGCTGTTACGGGAATGAGGTTTAACTATATACAGGCACAGGGGTGTATCATCTAGGTCTTCACTCCATGGCTACCGGATCCACACTGCCTGGGCCCATTTGCCCAGGGCCCCACGTTTTTCTTTTCCATTGATCGCGGTTCGCACGCACCTGCGCGATAGGCCCCAAGCGGGTTACAAGGCCCTCGAATCATTACCCCCTTAATGAGGCCACGCCACTGCAGATTCTGATTCTGAAATCGAAATACGAAATAAATGCCCCATGGGGGGCGAGCCATGAATTGGATGAAGCCTTACTGTCATGATATCCACATTAACATATCATGGTGCAATCACACACACACACTGATGGACAGGTAGTTGGACCAACCAACACACACACAACATCACAGCCAATCACCAGTGAGAGCACACGCACTATAAAACAGGAAACTCCACAGTTCCCGCTCATCCTACCAGGAGATAGCTCAGAGCACAGAGCTCACAGCGTGCCACTCAGACATACACCATGTGCTGAGTGCCTCACTAAGATAGTGCTAGGGCTGGGTCCACAGGTTAACTGGTGAAGTACGAACCACAGCCAGAAGTTAACAGTTATTATTGTACAGAACAATAAAACAGAGTTGTACCATCTACAACCGTGTTGGTTCGTTTGTGTATCAGAACACCCAACATGACACTTACCTCCTCACAAGCAGCAGCATTCTGAGGAAAAAAATTTTTTTAAACTTCCAAACCGTGATTCATTCTTTTCATCGTGCGACTATTGTAAATCAAAATGCTGCGGATCAAATACAGAGCCTTAGTCAATCAGATTGCACAGGTGCCTGACGTTAATATATTCCAACTTGGGACGAAGACGGCATTCCAAACAGCTGGAATGCCACGATGAGCCTTCGAATGTGAACAGTTGCACAATATATTCCAGTTTAACCTCTTAAAAAATATCAACGGAAATGCTTGCAACTGCTAATAGCACTGGCATTTTAAACCACTTATCTCAAGCTGTGATAGACAGCAAGGTCATAACCGGCGTGTTTGATTTAGCGTTATGCGTTTATTTTATGAATTGTGTCTTCTTGTTTCGAGGTTTGGTTTTTGTTTGATGGGGGAGAACATTTAATCAGGCAGGAGGGTGGTGGGCAGGGACCCTGCCACCTGGCCGCCTCCACCCCCATTGAGCCCATGGCAGGAAGGCATGTGGATGGCCTTCCCATCCCAACGCCAATTGAAGCCCTCAGGTGGCCACTTAAGGATCTTGTACTGACGCGATGGGCTGAGGGGGGTGGCGAGGGGGGGGTTCACCCAACGGTGGGCAGGGGACTCGCCACATATGAAGCATGACAAGCAACCCAGTGCAATATTGCTCAGGGGCACCAGGGGGACAACCTCAATCAAAGGCCTGATCAAAAAACCCATGGTCAAGAAGCAGAAGACTACTGGAAGCCACACTCACTCTCTCTGCTGACACCCCCCTCCACCGCCCCCCCCCCCACAAATCTCCACTGCCCCCCTTCCTCCACCACCACCACTTAGAATCATCGAATCCCTACAATGCAGAAGACCATTCGGCCCATCGAAACTGCACCGGCCCTTGGAAAGAGCACCCTACGTAAGCCCACGCCTTCACCCCCGCAATTCACCCTACTGCAATTCCAAACGCCCTTCCGGCCCCGAAAGGGAAACTGGTGAGCCTCAAACCGACATGTAGTAAATTCTTCGTAGAGATTCATCAAAAAAGTAAATTAAGCCATTCACAATTTTGCTTACTTTTCTTTTCTGACTCATCTCTCTCTCTTAGTTCAATCTTTCTTTTCCTCTGTTTATTTCCCCTTTTGTTCCTGATTTTACTCTAACCCGCCCTCCTTTCTCATTCGGTCTTCTGGTTCTCTCACAACCCTTACTCCTTATCCATTGGGGAGATAAACTGTTTGCCCCATTGTTGACTAACTTCCCAGGTGCCCCTCTACCCTTGTCACTGATCATCAAATTATTCATGCTGACTGCGGATTGTACGCCTTAACTCTAAGCTCTCATTGTTGCGAACTTTAAAAAACAAATTGCTTGACTTTATTATTTGATTATTCGTTTAGATTGTTTCTTGTTTAGCATTTATATTGATTTGACGTTTGCAATCATGTGAATCTTAAATGCATCGCAGTTATTTTTTTTTTTGCTCTGATTAAAATTGGGCTGCTGTTGTACAAACAGACAGCACTGTGCAGAGATGAGCCACACACAGACGGATCCACCAGATTACAGCTCTCCATCCCAGTTGCGTATCAGATTGTAATACCGCATATTCTGCTTATAGCACTTTGTACAACAGCTTTAGGAACCAACACTTCGACACTTTTGCAGTTAAATCCCTTGAAATCTTGAAGAGAAATGTTACGATAACAGTAAGAACTCAACGAGCTGTTTCAAAATCCGGGGACTCCCTCCCTAGCAGCACTGTAGGTGTACCTACACCACTGAAATGATTAAAGAAGGTGCCCACCATCACCTTCTCAAGAAGCAATTAGGTATGGGTAACAAATGCTGGCCTTCCCAGCAACATCCGCAGTGGTGGTACAGTGGCTAGCACTGCTGCCTCACAGCGCCAGGGACCCAGGTTCGATTCCGGCCTTGGATGACTGTCCATGTGGAATTTGTACGTTCTCCCCATGGCTGCGTGGGTTTCCTTCGGGTGCTCCGGTTTCCTTCCACAGTCCAAAGATGTGCAAGTCATGTGGGTTGGTCATGCTAAATTGCCCTTTAGTGTCCAAAGATGCGCAGGTTAGGTTATGGGGTTACTGGGATTGGGTGGAGGGAGGGCGGGGGAGTGGGCCTAGATGGGGTGATCTTTCGGAGGGTCAGTGCAGACTCAATGGCCTCTTTCTGTACCATAGGATTCTATGGAAAGAATGAAAGTTAAAAATGCTTACAATAAAGGTCTAAATTATTTTGTACATCATGGAAAGCTGCAAGAGGATCCACAAGGCTGGAACCATGTGGAAATCTAGGAGACTATTTAAAAAGAAGCAATGTGAAGCAACGTTGTAAAGGTGCCAGTTCAGACAAACAATGCTAACAACAACAAGGTTTCTTCCGGCTGTCTGTTAGGTTGACTACACGGGAGCTGGTGACACTGTTTAACTTGAGATTTTTTTTCCCCTTCTCACAGATATTCCTTCTTCAATGTATCCACTTCACTTGGATTCCCCTGTGGTAAGGTTTCACAGCAAAGTGAGTGACATTCATTACTTCAGCGAAAAAAAACATTATTCATCTGTGAGTCATCACAGTGAGGAGGCGAATATCTTCCACTCAACGCCCCAAGTTCATTGCATTAGGCGGAGACAATTGAAGTGAAGACCAGATCCCTCCCTCCTTTCGGTTAGTCTACTTTGTGTGTGAGCCCACCGGAAACAGGACGTTTTAAAAATGTCATGCAAATTGCAAACAAGTATCATCATCGAGCTGCATTTAGGAGCGAAGCTGGATAAGCACAAGGAAGGGAAAGGGATAGATTATGCTGACTAGATGAGATTATAGTGGAAGAAGGCTCCTGTCTCATACTGGGATGGATCAGTTGACCTGAATGGCCTGTTTGCATGCTGTACGCCAACACCTCCTGGGAGTTCACTGGGCGGTCAGCCGAGAAGAGAATCACCCAGAGAAAGCAGCCATTCAGAGCTGTCACTGACCCAAGCAGATCAGAGAATGCACAAAGGGTGTTGCCAGAAAACCCTCCACAAGTCCAGAAAGGTAACTCTTTGCAGCATAGCGCTAGAGGGATAGCGGGAAAGTTTCTCCCAGTAATGAAATGGTGCAGAACCTGATAGGAACCTTTGCTGGTGGAGTGTTTCCAGCCTTATAACAGTGTTCAACTTCCTTTTACTGAACACAGGAAGATATAAATGTGGCATGTAAGTAAGGCCACGCAATAATCATGGGTAACTTGTGCACAGGACAGCTCACATGGACCAAAGTCCATAGGATCTGATGACCTGCATCCTAGGGTCTGAGAAGAAGTGACTGCAGAGATAGTAGAGGAATGGGTTATAATCTTCCAAAATTCATTAGATCCTGCCAAGGTCCCAGCAGATTGGAAAATAGCAAATGTAACACCTTTATTCATGAAAGTGTGAGACTGAAAGCAGGAAACTATCGGCCAGCTAGCCTAACATCTGCCTCAGAGATATTGTTGGAATATAAGGAGGTTATAGCAGGTTACTTAGAAAATAATAATGGGATCAGACAGAGCTTTGACAAAGAGTTGTCCAGGCTCAAAACGTTAGCTCTCTTCCCTCTCCAGATGCTTAGTAAGAAGTCTTACAACACCAGGTTAAAGTCCAACAGGTTTGTTTCAAACACTAGCTTTTGGAGCACTGCTCCTTCCTCAGGTCTGAGGAACGCCCTTACTACTCTCTGAGTAAAGAACCTACCTCTGACATCTGTCCTTTCTCTATCTCCCCTCAATTTAAAGCTATGTCCCCTCGTGCTAGCCATCACCATCCAAGGAAAAAGGCTCTCACTGTCCACCCTATCTAATCCTCTGATCATCTTGTGCCTCTATTAAGTCACCTCTTAACCTTCTTCTCTCAAACGAAAACAGACTCAAGTCCCTCAGCCTTTCCTCATCAGGGGCAAGATTCACCAACCCCCCCGCCGGGTCGGAGAAATGCCGGGGGGCCACAGGAATCCCACCCCCGCCGGCCGCTGAATTCTCCGGCACAGAAAGTTCGGCGGAGGCGAGAATCGCGCCGCGCTGGTCGGCGGGCCCCCCCCCCGGCGATTCTCTGGCCCGTGATGGGCCGAAGTCCCGCTGCATCTATGCCGGTCCCACCGGCGTGAATCAAACCACCTCTCTTACCGGCGGGACTGGCGGCGCAGGCGGGCTCCGGGGTCCTGGGGGGGGTGCGGGGCCATCTGGCCCCGGGGGGTGCCCCCACGGTGGCCTGGCCCATGATCAGGGCCCACCGATCCACAGGCGGGCCTGTGCCGTGGGGGCACTCTTTTCCTTCCGCATCGGCCATCGCGGAGGGCCCCCCCCCTGCGCATGCGCGCGGATGACATCAGCAGCCGCTGACGCTCCCGTGCATGCGAGGAATTCCGCCGCCCGGCGGAGTCCCTTCGGCCCCGGCTGGCGTGGCGCCAAGGCCTTTCCCACCGGCCGGCAGCGTGCCAACCACTCCGGCGCGGGCCTCGCCCCTCAAGGTGAGGGCTTGGCACCTAAAGGTGCGGAGAAATCCGCACCTTTGAGGCGGCCCGACGCCGGAGTGGTTCCCGCCACTCCATCCCACCGGGACCCCCCGCCCCGCCGGGTAGGGGAGAATCCCAGCCAAGATCTTCCCTCCATACCAGGCAACATCCTGGTAAATCTCCTCTGCACCCTTTCCAATGCTTCCACATCCTTCCTATAATGCGGCAACCAGAATTGCACGCAATACTCCAAATGCGGCCGCACCAGAGTTTTGTACAGCTGCAACATGACCTCATGGCTCCGAAACTCAATCCCTCTACCAATAAAAGCTAACACACCGTACGCCTTCTTAACAACCCTATTCAACCTGGGTGGCATCTTTCAGGGATCTATGTACATGGACACCTCTCTGCTCATCCACACTACCAAGAAGCTTACCATTATCCTAGTACTCTGTATTCCTGTTACTCCTTCCAAAATGAATCACCTCACACTTTTCTGCATTAAACTCCATTTGCCACTTCTCAGCCCAGCTCTGCAGCTCATCTATGTCCCTCTGTAACCTGCAACATCCTTCCGCACTGTCCACAACTCCACCGACTTTAGTGTCATCCGCAAATTTACTCACCCATCCTTCTACGCCCTCCTCCAGGCCATTTATAAAAATAACAAACAGCAGTGGCCCCAAAACAGTTCCTTGTGGTACACCACTAGTAACTGAACTCCAGGCTGAACATTTCCCATCAACCACCACCCTCTGTCTTCTTACAGCTAGCCAATTTCTGATCCAAACCGCTAAATCACCCTCAATCCCATGCCTCCATATTGTCTGCATAGCCTACTGTGGGGAACCTTATCAAACGCTTTACTGAAATGTATATACATCACATCAACTGCTTTAACCTCGTCCACCTGTTTGGTCACCTTCTCAAAGAACTCAATAAGGTTTGCGAGGCACGACCTACCCTTCATAAAACCGTGTTGACTATCTCTAATCAAACTATTCCTTTCTAGATGATTATAAAGCCTATCTCTTATAATCCTTTCCAAGACTTTGCCCACAACAGAAGTAAGGCTCACTGGTCTATAGTTACCGGGGTTGTCTCTACTCCCCTTCTTGAACAAGGGGACAACATTTGCTATCCTCCAGTCTTCTGGCACTATTCCTGTAGACAAAGATGACATAAAGATCAAACCAAAGGCTCTGCAATCTCCTCCCTAGCTTCCCAGAGAATCCTAGGATAAATCCCATCCAGCCCAGGGGATTTATCTATTTTCACACTTTCCAGAATTGCTAACACCTCCTCCTTATGAACCTCAATCCCGTCTAGTCTAGTAGCCAGTATCTCAGTATTCTCCTCGACAATATTGTCTTTTTCCTGTGTGAATACTGATGAAAAATATTCATTTAGCGCCTTTCCTATCTCCTCGGACACCACGCACAACTTCCCACTACTGTCCTTGACTGGCCCTACTCTTACCCTAGTCATTCTTTTATTCCTGACATACCTAAAGAAAGCTTTAGGGTTTTCCTTGATCCTACCTGCCAAGGGCTTCTCATGTCCCCTCCTGGCTCTTCTTAGCTCTCTCTTTAGGTCCTTCCTGGCTAACCTGTAACTCTCAAGCGCCCTAACTGAACCTTCACATCTCATCTTTACATAAGCCTCCTTCTTCCTCTTGACAAGTGATTCAACTACTTTAGTAAACCACGGTTCCCTCGCTCGACCACTTCCTCCCTGCCTGACAGGTACATACTTATCAAGGACACGCAGTAGCTGTTCCTTGAACAAGCTGCACATTTCCATTGTGCCCATCCCCTGCAGTTTCCTTCCCCATCCTATGCATCCTAAGTCTTGCCTAATCGCATCATAATTGCCTTTCCCCCAGCTATAACACTTTGACAGAAGAATAGAAAAAGCAGGCTAGAGATTTCAGAACCCAGTGGTACAGAGGGATCTGAGTATCCTGGTACATGAAACACAAAAAGCTAATACGCAGGTACAGCAGGTATGCAGAAATGTTGACATTTATTGTAAGGGGAATGGAATATAAAAATAGGGAAGTTACACTGCAGCTGTTGAGACCAAATCTGGAGCATTGTGTACAGTTTTGGTCTCCTTATTTGAAAACAGATATAACTAACCTTCTGCACTGTAAATTCTATGATAATCTATGATATCAGGAATGGTTCAGGGAAGATTCATTTAACTCATTCCTGGAATGAGGGGTTTATCTTATGAAGAAAGGTTGAAAAGGTTAGGCCTTATACCCTTTGGAGTTTAGAAGAATGAGAGATGAGATTATTGAAACAAATAAGATCTGAGGGGGCCTTTAGGATGGATAGCGGACAGATGTTGCCTCTTGTGGGGGGGACTTGAACCAGGGACACAGTTTAAGAATCAGAGATCTCCCTTTTCAGGCGGAGATGAGGATCTCCTCATCTCCATCGGAAAAGGGAGATCTCTTTTCTTTCAGAGGGTCATTAGTCTGTGGAATTCTCTTTCACAGAGAGCAGTAGAGGTTGGGTCATTGACTATATTCAAGGGTGGGTTAGATAGATTCTTGATAAACAAGGGAGTCAAGAATCTTACAGTTGAGGCCACAATCAGATTAGCCTTGATCTTATTGAATGGTGTAGTAGGCTCGAAGGGCCAAATGGCCTGCTCTGAAGTCATATGTTCCATGTTCCTATATTTTTACCAATTTGATGCCCTCTCCCATTCACAGTTACACTCACCTGGATCAGTGTATAACCCCTGAAACTCAACCAGGTTCTGCTACATTCAGGGCAGTGTCAACAGGTAATAATAAACTTACCCTCGGAATGTGCTTCCAGGTGATGGAGATTCCAATATCAATTTGGCCCTGACTTTAGCTATGAGCTCGTTTTTCCGTGACTGGGAACACTGGCATCTCCCTCTAGCACGCCCAACGACCGCACCCCTACCATCTCTCTCTCTGCCCATTTGGGTCAATTGCCAATAAACCTGTCTGCCGCCCAAACCTTTGGCCTGGCAACATCATATTTCCTGTTCAAAGCGGCCTGAACATTAATATAACTGCAACCTGCGCCAGTCTCACTAATTACAAATAGAATGCCCAACATTTTCCCAATGCACTTGGGAGTTGAGTGCAGCATCACCGGGGTAGAAAATTATGTTTTTACCTCTTCTGATAGAACCTGAGGCACAAATGGAAAAGAGAGGCTGATCATATTAAATTGCGGTCAACAGATCTCTGATGAGCGTTGCTTGTGAATATGTTGCCCTCTAGTGCCCACATTTAAACTTCCTGAGAATTTCATCAGTCTGGCCAGGAAACGGCAACAAAAACTGAACAGCTTCTGAAGGTGGAGTTTTTATCCAACTGCGATAGTAGTCCTTCCAGTTCGGAAAAGACAGGAAATGGGCTGGGAATATATTTTGCTCTATCTATCATCAAGTTGTGCTGAACGACAATATCTGGCCAGTGTTGCAATCCCGTCTGAAGTGTCCTTGTGTGGTCTATGCGAGAGTATCACTTAAATGCAGTGCAGAGGGGCAGTGCGCTGGGGTAGCTCAAATAGAATGGATGTTAAAGGCCAGAGACGCTCTGGGATTTTAACTGAGGTAAACAATTAAAGTTGCATTTGTGATTGCTACCATCTAGGTTCTGAATTTCGGATTTTACAGCTGTTCTGTGTTCGAGGTTTCAGGATGTGCAAGAGGGTGAAAGGTTTGTTCACCTGTACCAGAGGTAGTCTTACCACACTCACGCTTACTCAGGGGGTTATAGACAAGCAATTGTACATCTACCTGGGAATATTCAAGGGCTTTTCCAGGCTCTGCTTGGCTTGCAAGACAGTGACTGAGTTTTGCTGTGTACTGAACAACAGGCCCTCCAGCCAGCCTCAATCACCAGAGTGGCCCTGACCGTGACAATCACAACAGCAAGTGCTTCAATGTTCAAAAATACGTCAAGGACCATCCATAACATCTGTCAATTTGCACTTCACAGATAGATAAAGAAAACCACTGGTATGTTATTCACAAGTCAACCCGGATGGGAAAGTGGCAGCAGAATGAGTGGGCACTATAATTCCCCATGGCACCCAGAAACCGCCCAGCAAACCCCATCCAGACTCTCTCATTGGCAGGTCCAGTGTCTCCAAGGCACATGACAGGAGTGCCGCTGGGCCCAAAATCCCGGGGTTCCCTCCCTAACAGCACAGCGGGTGTACCTCCACCACATGGACTGCAGCGGTTCAAGAAAGCAGCTCACCACCAGCTTCTCAAGGGAAGCTGGGATGAGAAATAAATGCTGGCCCACATCCCGTGAATGAATTTTTAAAGAAAGGATACGCCCTGCTCGATCGAGGGGTCCGAAGTCGGGAAAGGGGTGTCTCTGATTGGCCAGTAACTGTTGGGGGGGGGGGGGAGATTCCCAACCCGCACGGCCTTCGATCCTGTAGGAGGTGCCGAGGTTGCTCCCTGCGCTATCCTTGCTCCGTGCCCTGGATGCAGCACAGCGTCCCACCACAGGCAGAGTCTACTTGCATGCTTTCCTCTGAATTACGTCAAGTGTTCTGGTTATTGCGAGTGTCAAATCAAATGGCAGTGCACCTGTATTGTCATGGTCTTCTTTGTGTGCCCCCCACCCACCCCCCACCCCCCACAGTCAGTCGGAACAGAGAGTGGGCTGATGGGAAAGTGGGATGTGAGCGGGAGGGTGAGGAGTGAGGATACTAACATTCCTGATGGTCACAGCTGTCCCTGACAGACACAGGATATCTTTTCTCCTTTCCAGCTCCTCCACCGTGGCCTCCAGTGCAGTATCTGAAACCTTGAAGGCCGCACATTCCCATGGTGTGTTTCCCCGGTCAGACCCACTTCCCCAAATGACTGTCATCACTTGCCTCAATGAATCTCCTCTTTAAGAAGAGCAGCTTAGTCTAGCTGTAAGCAATGTGAGCTAATTGTAGCTGCTGCTAGTTTCTCACAATATTGCCCCTCGCCCACCCTGCCCCCTTGATACAACCAGCCAATTGGCAGTTAGCGATGAATAGGCCCTAGAATAATTAAACCAAGCAGACGATGTGAAATGTCTGCTTACATCGCAATCCATCGGTGTGGGTTTCTGCAGCCCAGGAAGCAATGGAAACGGAGGCCAGAAAGGCAAGGTGGTGATAGTCGTTAACCATGGGGCTACACTCACTAATGACATTGCTGGGCCTATGCCAGTGTCAAAGGGGCTGGACTCAATTTAATTGGTCACTTCTGGTTGGTGTAAATTGGTTTGGATGGGATGCTGCTTTTTTTTGGGGGGGGGAGGGGTTGCGGGGGGGGGGGGGAACACATCAGTAAATCAGCAACCTTTAAAGGGCTGCAGTCCACCATTGAAGTAGAAGGAGTGTGTGGCATGGAGAAGAACAATGACGGTGGGAAATGTGGCTATTGCTAGAGGCGCCTAAGAAATATTGGAGACAGGGTGTTGGGAAAAGTCTTCTCACCATCTATTACTGGAGGAGCTTTTGTGACAAGAGAAGGTGGCCCTATCCTGAGCAATAGACCACCCTCCTCTCAAACCAAGATCTTGTCTGTGCACACAGGTTGCGGTGAAAGATCCCGTGGCATTATTCAAAGATAAATGGAGGTGTTCTCCCATTCTCCTGGTCCACATTCATGCTTCAACCAACATCACAATAAGTATCAGTTTAATTGGCCATTTCCCCCATTGCTGTTTGTGGGAGCTTTCTCTGGGCAAATTGGCTGTTGTGTCTACATTACAGCAATAAATACATTACAAAATGTAATCTACTGGCTATGAAATGCACCATTGTAAATGCAATTGTTTTTTTCACATCCCTAAGTAACTTAGATGAAAGGAGCAAAGGGAGACAATGGAATCTTCAAGGTCAGTAGGATTTCAGAACAACAGAGCAAGACATATTATGCTGTCAGGTGGAATGTCAAAGTAGGTCTACCCCTATTTGAGTATAAATACCACAATGGCCCTAACACAGAAGCACACAGCGGCGATGGATCTCAATAAATGTCCACTTAACCCCTTGGAAAGCACGCCACCACAATACCCTTGTAACTACCAAGTTCATGTCTTGCCAAGGAAAGGATGATTGGAGTTGGTTAGGGTCCTAAGGAGTTCAAAGTAGGTTGCGATCCACGCTCCCTTATGGTCTAAAAAGCCCTCACGGACCCTGGGGTGGGTGCAGGAGTTAGCCTGGGGCAGATCCATTGGAGGTGAGCTGGATCACGACGATCAGGGTCAATGCTCTTCTGGCTTCAAAGAAAAACTCCAAACCAGAATCGGAAATTTCACGCTTCTGTATCTCCAAAACGAAATAACTGTAGCAAAAATCAACGGTAAGGAGAACAATTGTCTGCTCGATTCAAAGCCCCCAAGCAACTCTATTTGTGTGAAAAATAATTGCTTCTTCAACCACTCCTCAATAGTTGACATAGAACAACCTTGCTTCATTTCTTGCCGAGGTTCGACAGTAATTTCCTGATGCAAGGTTTGTGCAGAGCCAAACTATCAGTGTCCATGAGCTTTAAACATCACAGGCCGAATCTTTACTCCCAAAAAGCAGGATCATGCCAGAGGTTAAAATGCAAACAAAAAATGCAAAAGGAACCAAACCCACCTCAAACCTGCCCACTGCTTTTTTAACCAGAGACCAAACCTCTCCCAAGATGTGAGTTAGCCTATTTAAATATTATAATGAAGTTGCAAGCGTCTGTTTAACATTCTTAACATTCTTCAGCAGATGCAACAGCTTATAGAAGGTAAGAAGGGAAGAGGGCTAAATTCATGAGGACATGCCTTTATAGCACTCCTTGTGGGCCGGGTGAAGCAGGGCCATTTGCCACAGACTGCTCACCGAACCCCAACAATGTATCGGCTCCCTCCCATCATTAGATCCCCTGCATTGCAATTGAACGCACCTTCCCCTGCGACCTCATCGTGACACCCCCACTCCCCCACCACCACCACCCCACCCCCCCCCCCCCCCCCCACCCCACCCCGGCCCCACTTATTACCACCATCAGACCACCATCGGACATCTCCCCCTTGACTGCCATCAGACACTGTCTGCAGCTCACCATCGGGTACCAGATCCCTCAATCACCACTTGGAGGGGCGTCTCCAAGCCACTCACTACCCTGTCTTGGAAATATATCGCCGTTCCTTCACTGTCGCTGGGTCAAAATCCTGGAACTCCCTCCCTAACAGCACTGTGGGTGTACATACACCACGTGGACTGCAACGGTCCGAGAAGGCAGCTCAGCACCACCTTAACAAGGGCAATTAGAGATGGGCAATAAATGCTGGCCTCGCCGGCAACACTTCATCCCATGAATGAATTTTAAGAAAGCTCGTTCTCCCTGATCACCACGAGACACCCCTATCCCCAACTGACATCAGACACCTATCCCGAACTGGATTCCCCCACCGCGCGATACCTGAACCCGGTTTCACAATATCGACCACCTACCCACAAAAAAAATCCCCCCCCTCTCCCAATGCTTCTATCCGCTTCCGTAGGCTTTGGCCTTGTGAGGCAGCGTCCAGTCTGAAATGTCTCCAGCCTCTCATTCAGACTGAACATGGGCAGGAGCCCACAGCAAGGAACATTGATAACAGCCCTTCAGTTAAGCACTGTGAAACATTCAGGAAACCCATTCTCCGGATTCCCGAAACGCACAGCGGCAGCCCTGCCCCAGAATTTGTCTCCAGGTACGCATTTCACTATGAACAGACATTTGTTCCCATTTTGCACCATTAGAATCTGGCAGAAAGTTACAGGTTGATTTTTACTGGAGACACAAGGTAAAGGCGGGGGAGGAAGGCAGGGTGTGTGGGGGGTGGGGGGGGGGGGGGGGTTGAAGGAGAGAAGAGCGGACTCCTCAGCATGAAGCCTGACTATAAATCTTTGGTCAAGAAAAAATGTGTCCTTTACCCACGCCTGAAGCTGGCTTTAAGGGTTTGGCATCTGCAAACTATCATGAGAATGTCACTTTAAGAAATGTTTGTCTGCTCATGTTACTGCAGTGATGTCAGAGTGTGGGTGGAGCTGAGCTCTGGCTCTGCTTTTTAGTTTCACTTTGAGAAAAGCTTGGGTGTGTGTGTGTGTTTTTTTTTGGTTTTGTTTCAGTGTTGGAGCTGCAGTCAGTCACAGGAGGTGGACTGTTGATCTCTCTGCCATGTAAAGACTATCGCTTGATAGTTTGGGGAATTCAGAGGGATAACTGTTCTCAGTAGTGAATTTAAGCCTGACGTGCTTCTGTTAAAAGTTGTTTAAAGTCTTATGGATGTTAAAAGGAAAGCTTAAGGATTACGTAGTGTTGTATTCTTTGGGGGTTGTATTTGAATTGATGGCTGCTAAGAAGTTCACTGTATGTTTTAAAAAGGTTAACTTGAGTTCATAACATAAACAATGTGTTGCTTTAAAAAATACTTTTCCATTTCTGTTGTACCATACCTGTAGAGTGGGTCGTGAGCTCCCCACACCACAATCTATTAAACGTTGTGGGTCAGATGAACTCCATGATACACTTTGGGGTTCTCTAAACCCTGGCCCATAACAAAACATGGAGCCTAACGTCTGCTTGAGGTCCCCTCTGCACGATCATGAGAGGCTTTTCGTCAGGGAGGCCTTCAATCCATCTTTAAATATTGTGAGGCCCATAACAGAGGTAACTGCAGCTGCTGCCTGTCTGTCCTACCAAACACTTTCAGCACAGAGCCCTGCTCTTCGTTCTATGTTGGAGGTCACTTTAACTCCCTTTGACTGTGAGCAGCCTCAAGCTTCAAGCTTCACAGGTTGTCCCCCTCTCGAACAGATATACCCCTTTGGATACTGTCGGGGGGGATAGCCTATCAGGGGAAAACAGCAGCAGCCAGAGCAGTGGCACCACGGCTGGCTCTGATGTTCAGAAGGGAGGGTCAAAGCGCAGAAGAGTAATAGTTATAGGGGACTCTATAGTCAGGGGCACAGATAGGCGCTTCTGTGGACGTGAAAGAGACTCCAGGATGGTATGTTGCCTCCCTGGTGCCAGGGTCCAGGATGTCTCCGAACGGGTAGAGGGAATCCTGAAGGGGGAGGGCAAACAGGCAGAGGTCGTTGTACATATTGGTACTAACGACATAGGCAGGAAGGGGCATGAGGTCCTGCAGCAGGAGTTCAGGGAGCTAGGCAGAAAGTTAAAAGACAGGACCTCGAGGGTTGTAATCTCGGGATTACTCCCTGTGCCACGTGCCAGTGAGGCTAGAAATAGGAAGATAGAGCAGACAAACACGTGGCTAAACAGCTGGTGTAGGAGGGAGGGTTTCTGTTATCTGGACCACTGGGAGCTCTTCCGGGGCAGGTGTGACCTGTATAAGATGGACGGGTTGCATCTAAACCGGAGAGGCATAAATATCCTGGCCGCGAGGTTTGCTAGTGTTACACGGGAGGGTTTAAACTAGTATGGCAGGGGGGTGGGCACGGGAGCAATAGGTCAGAAGGTGAGAGCATTGAGGGAGAACTAGGGAATACGGACAGTGTGGCTCTGAGGCAGCGCAGACGGGGAGAAGTTGCTGAACACAGCGGGTCTGGTGGCCTGAAGTGCATATGTTTTAATGCAAGGAGCATTACGGGTAAGGCAGATGAACTTAGAGCTTGGATTACTACTTGGAACTATGATGTTGTTGCCATTACAGAGACCTGGTTGAGGGAAGGGCAGGATTGGCAGCTAAACGTTCCAGGATTTAGATGTTTCAGGCGGGATAGAGGGGGATGTAAAAGGGGAGGCGGAGTTGCGCTACTTGTTCAGGAGAGTATCACAGCTGTACAGCGAGAGGACACCTCAGAGGGCAGTGAGGCTATATGGGTAGAGATCAGGAATAAGAAGGGTGCAGTCACAATGTTGGGGGTATACTACAGGCCTCCCAACAGCCAGCGGGAGACAGAGGAGCAGATAGGTAGACAGATTTTGGAAAAGAGTAAAAACAACAGGGTTGTGGTGATGGGAGACTTCAACTTCCCCAATATTGACTGGGACTCACTTAGTGCCAGGGGCTTAGACGGGGCAGAGTTTGTAAGGAGCATCCAGGAGGGCTTCTTAAAACAATATGTAAACAGTCCAACTAGGGAAGGGGCGGTACTGGACCTGGTATTGGGGAATGAGCCCGGCCAGGTGGTAGATGTTTCAGTAGGGGAGCATTTCGGTAACAGTGACCACAATTCAGTAAGTTTTAAAGTACTGGTGGACAAGGATAAGAGTGGTCCGAGGATGAATGTGCTAAATTGGGGGAAGGCTAATTATAACAATATTAGGCGGGAACTGAAGAACATAGATTGGGGGCGGATGTTTGAGGGCAAATCAACATCTGACATGTGGGAGGCTTTCAAGTGTCAGTTGAAAGGAATACAGGACAGGCATGTTCCTGTGAGGAAGAAAGATAAATACGGCAATTTTCGGGAACCTTGGATGACGAGTGATATTGTAGGCCTCGTCAAAAAGAAAAAGGAGGCATTTGTCAGGGCTAAAAGGCTGGGAACAGACGAAGCCTGTGTGGCATATAAGGAAAGTAGGAAGGAACTTAAGCAAGGAGTCAGGAGGGCTAGAAGGGGTCATGAAAAGTCATTGGCAAATAGGGTTAAGGAAAATCCCACGGCTTTTTACACTTACATAAAAAGCAAGAGGGTAGCCAGGGAAAGGGTTGGCCCACTGAAGGATAGGCAAGGGAATCTATGTGTGGAGCCAGAGGAAATGGGCGAGGTACTAAATGAATACTTTGCATCAGTATTCACCAAAGAGAAGGAATTGGTAGATGTTGAGTCTGGAGAAGGGGGTGTAGATAGCCTGGGTCACATTGTGATCCAAAAAGACGAGGTGTTGGGTGTCTTAAAAAATATTAAGGTAGATAAGTCCCCAGGGCCGGATGGGATCTACCCCAGAATACTGAAGGAGGCTGGAGAGGAAATTGCTGAGGCCTTGACAGAAATCTTTGGATCCTCGCTGTCTTCAGGGGATGTCCCGGAGGACTGGAGAATAGCCAATGTTGTTCCTCTGTTTAAGAAGGGTGGCAGGGATAATCCCGGGAACTACAGGCTGGTGAGCCTTACTTCAGTGGTAGGGAAATTACTGGAGAGAATTCTTCGAGACAGGATCTACTCCCATTTGGAAGCAAATGGACGTATTAGTGAGAGGCAGCACGGTTTTGTGAAGGGGAGGTCGTGTCTCACTAACTTGATAGAGTTTTTCGAGGAGGTCACTAAGATGATTGATGCAGGTAGGGCAGTAGATGTTGTCTATATGGACTTCAGTAAGGCCTTTGACAAGGTCCCTCATGGTAGACTAGTACAAAAGGTGAAGTCACACGGGATCAGGGGTGAACTGGCAAGGTGGATACAGAACTGGCTAGGCCATAGAAGGCAGAGGGTAGCAATGGAGGGATGCTTTTCTAATTGGAGGGCTGTGACCAGTGGTGTTCCACAGGGATCAGTGCTGGGACCTTTGCTCTTTGTAGTATATATAAATGATTTGGAGGAAAATGTAACTGGTCTGATTAGTAAGTTTGCAGACGACACAAAGGTTGGTGGAATTGCGGATAGCGATGAGGACTGTCTGAGGATACAGCAGGATTTAGATTGTCTGGAGACTTGGGCGGAGAGATGGCAGATGGAGTTTAACCTGGACAAATGTGAGGTAATGCATTTTGGAAGGGCTAATGCAGGTAGGGAATATACAGTGAATGGTAGAACCCTCAAGAGTATTGAAAGTCAAAGAGATCTAGGAGTACAGGTCCACAGATCACTGAAAGGGGCTACACAGGTGGAGAAGGTAGTCAAGAAGGCATACGGCATGCTTGCCTTCATTGGCCGGGGCATTGAGTATAAGAATTGGCAAGTCATGTTGCAGCTGTATAGAACCTTAGTTAGGCCACACTTGGAGTATAGTGTTCAATTCTGGTCGCCACACTACCAGAAGGATGTGGAGGCTTTAGAGAGGGTGCAGACTAGATTTACCAGAATGTTGCCTGGTATGGAGGGCATAAGCTATGAGGAGCGATTGAATAAACTCGGTTTGTTCTCACTGGAACGAAGGAGGTTGAGGGGCGACCTGATAGAGGTATACAAAATTATGAGGGGCATAGACAGAGTGGATAGTCAGAGGCTTTTCCCCAGGGTAGAGGGGTCAATTACTAGGGGGCATAGGTTTAAGGTGAGAGGGGCAAAGTTTAGAGTAGATGTACGAGGCAAGTCTTTTACGCAGAGGGTAGTGGGTGCCTGGAACTCACTACCGGAGGAGGTAGTGGAGGCAGGGACGATAGGGACATTTAAGGGGCATCTTGACAAATATATGAATAGGATGGGAATAGAAGGATACGGACCCAGGAAGTGTAGAAGATTGTAGTTTAGTCGGGCAGTATGGTCGGCACGGGCTTGGAGGGCCGAAGGGCCTGTTCCTGTGCTGTACATTTCTTTGTTCTTTGTTCTTTATTACAAATAAGGAATTAGTCTTGTTAGTTGTGAGAGCACTTCATAGCTGCAGGTGGTATTTGCCGCTTGCTCCTGCTGGTGGCTGCAAATGCCTGGAGGCTTCTGTTGCTGTTTCCTTCCTTTTCTGTAGCCGGAAAGAAGGACAATTGTTTCTAAGATACCTGGGTCCTGGAACACCGGGCTCAGGGTCCAGAAGGCAATCGGGTTTGAAGCAAGAAGGCGCTGTGAGACCTGGTGTGCGACATTGATTTACATGGACAACCTGATGACACGGTTGAAGAAATGCTTTCACAGGTTGCTGATGTTTTTGTAGCTGGTGTGGTGGGTGCTGCGTGTAACTGGCACGTGAACACGGGTGAAACACGCTGGAAGTCAAGGATGTTCAACTGCACCTTGAGCAGCGGTGGAATGTGTGGATGCCAGGATTTGGCTCCGGTGTGGGCGGGTCTGCACGGCTGCAGCTCCTGGACAGAGAATGGCACTGATAGGTGGAGCGAGTAACACATTGATCATTTCTACGACAAAGTTCTGGACACGATAACGCATTCTCAGGCTTATCCTCCATTTCAGTTGAGGAGCCTGCGAGGGGAGGTAAATGCGTTTTTTTTGTGTGACAATGAGCTGATATAGCTTTGTATCGGCACCGATATGGAACAGAGACGTTTCCTTGTTGTTCAATGGTTACTGTGATATGTGAAATGTTAAGTAATTGATTTTCAAATCATTGTTACTGTTGACCGTTTAATAAACAAGATATTCCCAAGTGGCTTCTCGTGGGTACACGTGCCAGGTCCCAGACGGTGATTATTACATCACATTTCAGTCAAACTTCAAAGCCTGAACAGTTTGCCTGAACTCTAGAAGTGTCAGCACCATAGAGGCAGCAACCAACACTCAAACACTCAAGACCTGGGCTTCAGCACTGGGGATATCCTCACGACTAAAGGGTGAGTGTGTGGATCAGGGGAGGGTACCTGAGCACCGTCTCCCCAATGTTCCCGGCAGGGGTCTGGAGTCGATGGTCCCAGATGTGGCCGGGGGTGAGTGTGCCGAGCAAGTTTATCCAGCACAACGGGCTTGGTAGATGCCACTCTGGCGGGACATGTAAGGCTGGGGAGGCATGTGGGATTTGAGGGTTCCAGGTGGACGCTCTCACTGACTGTCGGTCTCTCTCCTTCTCCAATTCCCTACAGATACCAAAGTGGCTGGTGGTGTCGGTCCCTCACGGTGCTGGGGATAGCCCAGGCGGGCAGATGCCAGAGAAGGCAGCAGCGTCGACACAGGCTGGAGGTGCCACCTCATGTGCAGGGGGGCCGCCACGCACCCTGAAGGCTCGGCCACCCATCAGGCCGAGGAGGATTCCAGTAGGTGCACAGGCATTGTTGGGCTGTCAGGGAGATGACGGGCAGCGCGTGCTGCAGGAGACTCCGTCTCTACACAGAGACAGTGCAGCACCTGTGCCATGTCCTTCGGCCTTGGCACCCCGTGGAGGAGGAGGACACTCCCGGTGGCCCTGAAGGTCATCGCAGCCCTGAACATTTATGCAACGGGTTCATTCCAGTGCTCGAGCGGGGTCTTGTGCGGCATTTCCCAAGCGACAGCCCACAAGTGCATCCGTGAGTTGACGGATGCCCTGAATGCAGAGGCAGCAGACTGCATCAACATTGGGGTGGGCCAAGCCCACCAAGGTGCCCGGGCTGCAAGATTTCCCACCATCGGTTCTTGGGGGATAAGGGCCCTGGCTGGTGATGCAAGTGCGGAGGACGGAGATCAATGCAGAGACCCGATATTACGAGGCTCGTGATGCTACCCACGCTGTCACTGAGCGGTACACCGGACTGCTCAAAATGCTGCCCCAATACCTGGACTGCTCTGGTGGTGCCCTGCAGTACACCACCCCGAGGGTCTTCCATTTTGTGGTGGGCAGCTGTGTCCCCACATCTGGCACAGCAGCGGAGGAGGAGGACAGCACTGCGGACTCGTCTGAGTATGAGGGGGTATTTCGGACCAGGAGGGGATGGGGAACGAGCCCGAAGAGGAGTCGCCGGAGGAGCTGGAGAATGGAGAAGAGGCGGCTGCGGCCCTGATCCTCACCCGCTTCTCATTGGGCGAGGTGTGTCCATCAGCTCACCTCCTCCCCCACCCACCTCATTCCCCTCCTTCCCCCCTTTCCCTTCCTTCCCCGAAAGAGTTGAACCCAGTGCCCGATTCCCCATCAGGAGGGAAGCTGTGTACCTCGGCCCCCCACCCCGACAAGCCACATGTAGCGCCCACCAGCAACTCCGAGCACTGTGTCCCGAGGGTCTTGGCAGTTTGACCACTTCCCCTCCTTCCCGTCCGTTCCCCTCCTCCCCTCCCATTCCTCTCCTCCATCCCTCCTCCTCCATCCTCCGGCCCACTCAGTTATCCTTAATCTTCTTGATCTTTTGGGGTGTGCTGCAACATCTCGGTGCGGCCCCAGGATGCACATCAGAGGTGGAGGCAGCCAGCTGCTATTCATGCCCTGTGGCCTTTGATGCCCCCGGCGGGCATCCTCTGGAGGGTCTGGAGCCGAAGGGCCCTGGCCAACTTACCGGTGCCACTGGCATCGTCATACCACCCTGTTGTGCCCGCTGCCTTTGAGATACGCTGGTGTCAGGAGGGGAAGATTCAGAGTCCCAGGTTGGCCTCCAGCGCTTCCTCCTCTTTCATGATGTACTTAGGGCCCTGGTGGTCTCGAAGGGACAGAAGGGCAGCTGGAGTCATCTGCAGAGGCCTTTGCGCCACCTGGCTCTGTCAATCCTGGTGCCTCCTCATTGTCTACACCATGGAGTCGACTCCTCGGCGATGCTCCTCAGTGACTGAGCCACATTCTGCAGTGTCTCAGCAATATCCGGCTGGCACATGTTCCTCAGTGACTGCGACATGTTGTCAAGACCCTCGGCCATGGTTGTCACAGACTGAGCCCTACCTTGGACATCACCACTCAAAATGCTGACGTCATGCTCCAAGCTTCTCACTGCGATTGCCATTCTAGCAGTGTTGACCTCAGTGTCACGCATTGTAGGCGTCATCTCCTGTCCCGCAGCCTTTGGGACTTCTCCAGTCGGCCATGCACTCACTGGAATGTCGTTGACATCCCCTCCTGAATCTCAAGGCCGTGTCCTAGCATCTGCATCAGCTCTGGGATAACCTTGTCCAGACGCTCGACATCTGACTGGGACTCAGCAGAGACCCGGGATCCAGCAGGACCTCCGACTGCCGTCTCCCTTGGATGTCCCACTTCCAGCTGATGTGCATCAGCAACTGTGTGGTGCTCACCAGATTGTGCCCTCGAAGCCTGTCCACTAATGTCGCCCACCGAGGTGTGTGTCTCCGGATGACTCCGGATGGCCCGGCCCCATCAGATGGTGATCGTGCGAGACATGTGGGACGGGATTCTCCGAACCCCCGGCGGGTCGGAGAAGCACCAGGGGCGGCATGAATCGGGTCCCCGCCGGGCGCCGAATTCTCCGGCCCGAAAATTCGGCGGGAGCGGGAATCGCAGCGCGCCGGTCAGCCCCCCCCCCCCCCCGGCGATTCTCCGGCCCGCAATGGGCCTAAATCCCGCTGCTGTCACGCCAGTCCTGCCGGCGTGAATCAAACCACCTCCCTGCCCGGCGGGACTGCCGGCGTGGGCGGGCTCGCCCCTCAAGCTGAGGGCTTGGCCCCTAAAGGTGCGGAGAAATCCGACGCCGGAGTGGTTCCCGCCACTCCATCCCACCGGGACGCCCCCGCCATGCCGGGTAGGGGAGAATCCCGGCCGTGTTCAGTGGGTGGGAAGGATACTTTTGTCTGACTTGAACAAGTCCCTGCGATTTCCGGGGTCCGTTCCTCATTGGAGTGAGGATTCTGATCTCTGGTAATCCGCTTCTCACCTTGGCCCTTTCACCCTTATTATGGGCTATCTTCTCCTGTGGGGATAACGAGAGGACATTGTGAGCCCCGCGCGTGATGGATCGGGGGTCTATGACAGATGGCATGTGTGGGCACTGCAACTGGACATAAGGGGTTCTGCTGGTGGGTGCCAGTGGGTTCAGAGGAGTGAACGCAGAGATTGGATGTGGGGAGGGTGTGAGGTATCACCCAGTAATTCGAGGTGGCAGGGGGCGGGGGATTGGGAATTCAAGGGGTGGCAGGCGGAATTGATGCCAGGTGGGAGATGGCAACTTAACCCTTGCAGCTCGGTGGAGGTCGTTGGTCTTCTTCCTACAATGTTCAGCAGTCCTCCTGGTCACACTGCCCGAACTGACAGCCGCTGCCACTGCCCCCCAGGGGAGACTGGTGACCCTGCTGCTGGTCCTCCGACCTCCTCGGAGGAACTGGACATCCCTTCTCGCATCCACAGCGTCAAGAAGCCTGGTCAGGTCAGCATCCCCAAAGCGAAGAGGAGGTCTGTGTACCGCCATGCTTGTGGGTTAACTGGGGGTGAGCGGTGAGGGAGCGTTTAAAAGCAGCTCTCCCTTGTTACCAGCGAGATGCTGGCGAATCAGACGGTTGCCTTTGACAAGGTCCCTCATGGCAGACTGGTACAAAAGGTAAAGTCACACGGGATCAGGGGTGAGCTGGCAAGGTGGATACAGAACTGTCTAGGTCATAGAAGGCAGAGAGTAGCAATGGAAGGGTGCTTTTCTGATTGGAGGGCTGTGACCAGTGGTGTTCCACAGGGATCAGTGCTGGGACCTTTGCTGTTTGTAATATATATAAATGATTTGGAGGAAAATGTAACTGGTCTGATTAGTAAGTTTGCAGACGACACAAAGGTTAGTGGAATTGCGGAAAGCGATGAGGACTGTCACAGGATACAGCAGGATTTAGATTGTTTAGAGACTTGGGCGGAGAGATGGCAGGTGGAGTTTAATCCGGACAAATGTGAGGTAATGCATTTTGGAAGGTCTAATGCAGGTAGTATTGACAGTCAGAGAGATCTAGGTGTACAGGTCCACAGGTCACTGAAAGGGGAACACAGGTGGAGAAGATAGTCAAGAAGGCATACGGCATGCTTGCCTTCATTGGCTGGGGCATTGAATATAAGGATTGGCAAGTCTTTTTGCAGCTGTATAGAACCTTAGTTAGGCCACACTTGGAGTATAGTGTTCAATTCTGGTCGCTACACTACCAGAAGGATGTGGAGGCTTTAGAGAGGGTACAGAAGAGATTTACCAGGATCTTGCCTGGTATGGAGGGCATTAGCTATGAGGAGCGGTTGAATAAACTCGGTTTGTTCTCACTAGAACGACGGAGATTGAGGGTCGACCTGATAGAGATCTACAAAATTATGAGGGGCATAGACAGAGTGGATAGTCAGAGGATTTTTCCCAGGGTAGAGGGGTCAATTACTAGGGGGCATAAGTTTAAGGTACGAGGCACGTTTTTTACACAGAGGGTAGTAGGTGCCTGGAACTCGCTACCGGAGGAGGTGGTGAAAGCAGGGACGATAGTGACATTTAAGGGGCATCTTGACAAATACATGAATAGGATGGGAATAGAGGGATACGGACCCAGGAAGTGTAGAAGATTTTAGTTTAGACGGGCAGCATGGTCGGCACAGTCTTGGAGGGCCGAAGGGCCCGTTCCTGGGCTGTACTTTTCTTTGTTCTTTGTTTTCTTTGAGACAAACAGTAATGGTGAGAAGCTCGAGGGGGCTCATTTCCGGCACTAAATACCGTTAAATACGGACCACGATCTCACCAACGCTGCCGTCGAGAAAATCTCTGCCAATCGCACCCAAAAATGACACTTTTCCCGTTAAATCAGACCCTCTGAATTTTCCTTCATTTTTTAAATGGTTGGGTGAGTCCCAGCTCCCCAATGCCTCCAAGGATATTCCGTTGATATCTGGGCAAGATTTCAGTGATGTGTCCAGTATATCACACAAAATAACACTTCTGCTCATTGCTTTTGGTTGCAAGAAATTAATTATTAATAATTAGCTATAATTTACAAACTGTACGGTAATAAATGGAGTGTTTCCAAGTTGGGTGAGGGCAGAATTCAGGCTGGAACTGAGTTATACCAAAGTCCCGTGTTCAAACGATTGTCAGGATCAGTGGGAGGTCGGGGCGGGATGCCCCTCCCACCGCGCCACATTTCTGTTCCACCACGCCAGCGGGATGTTCCATTACGCCGGTCGGTCAATGGGATTATCCATTGTGGGGCAGCCCCACGCTGTCGGGAAACTCCCGGGCTGCCGGCAAAATGGAGCATCTCGCCGGCGGAGAATCCCGCGCGTGGCGTTCTTTGTGTTGCTTATTTCAGGATGGTTGGCGTAGTGTTCACAAAGACCACAAAATAGCTTTTACTTAAACAAAGCTATGATTTTATTTGCACTACCAAAACTGGGATTCAACACTTAATCCTTAAGAATACAGAACTGATCAATAACATCTAACTACACACATCTACTGCTAATCTCACTACTGGTATAAACTATAATCTAACCTTGTTCACACTATCTGCTCTTATGACCTTCACTAGCTACCTCCTGCATACACTCCTCCCCGAAGGTCTAGCATCACTGCCTTATATAGTTGTATCTGTAGCTCCCTCAGGTGGCTACTCTCGACACTACATTAACCCTTGTAATGCTGATAGTTATAATATCACAGGAGGCACCTCTTTAATAGGTGGTCCAAAATTCCAATTCATGTGCATCTGTGGTGCATACCTGACCATGGCGGATGGGGACTCTGACATGCCAAACCCAATGGAGAAGTAGAATATTTCAAATGAAAAGTCGTCAAGAGCCTGGACCACTTCCCGCTCCTGATCCCCACCTTTGTTTTATTTTTATTAGTGCGTGGGAATGTGGGTGTCACTGCACGTATTGCCCATCCCTTGAACTGAGCAGCTTGTTGAGAGGACATTGTCGGAGGGCATTTTAAGAGTCAACCACTTTGCTGTGGGTCTGGAGTCACGTGTAGGCCAGACAAGGACGGCAGAGTTCCATGGATACCAGCCTCGACTGGTAAACCTGCTTCCAGCCCAATCAAAAGGTTGGAACTCCTGGTGTGACATGTTCCGGCCTGTTGTTCCACCTTCTCATCACAGTAAGGGACTGTGGAAGCTTGGGTTATAGTTTGTACAGTAGAGCACTGGACAGCTACCAGAAAAGCAGAGATCCAGCGCAACCATTTTCCAAGATGGAGTTCTGCCAGTCTCCCGCAGAGCTCGGGTGGGAGACCAAACCAACAAGGAATTTAATTAACCCTCCTTTGTGAGTTAAGCAAACCGTTAAAGCCATTAATGACTTAAAGTTGCATGTATTTATTCAAGGTGACTTTTCTGGTGGCAACAATGCCTGGTGTCCACTAGAGGTCAGTGTACGCTGACGTGAATAAACATCGCCCTCCGTCAGGTTTGGTTTTGTCCCTAATTTTCCTGCCACTTTCCCTTCCCTACTTCTCCCTTCCTGAAAGAGGAGGCCAATCCTCGGACTCAGTTCCCCAGACGCCTGCCCGGCCTCCAGCTCCTCGCGAAAATGACCAACTGGGCCCAGGCAAGGGGGTTGAGAAAGAAAGTGTGAAGGAGTTGGACAGGGTAGATGCACGGAGGGTGTCTCCAAAGAGAACACAACGATAAGATTACCAATAACTAATCAATCCAATAAGGAATTAAAGAGAAGGTTTGACCAGAAATGGTGGGAATGTGGAACTCGCAACCATAAGGAGTACTTGGGGCAAATCTCATTGATGCATTGAAAAGGAGGCTGTGTAGGTACATGAGCGTGAGGCAATAGAAGGGTATTTTGATAGGGTGCCTTGATGTGGGTGGGAGGGGGCCCATGTGGAGCATTAACACTGGCAGGATTGGCCGAGCTGGGCCTGTTTGTGTGTGCTGCGGAATTCTCATTCCACATTTAGAAAACACATAGCGAAACACATTTTACCCTCGCTGAGCGCCACTTCAGAAGGGATTGGCAGATAGGGGGCTGGAGGTCTGGTTGACTTTTGTCCCTCTCTAGTTTGCGATTGCTGAGGTCGATTTTAGCAATCCAACCGCATTCTCCTCTACACCCAACTACACAGGTGCCCCAGGCAAACCAACTCAGCAAAAAGAAAATGTCCTTATTCACGTGGCATGGTTTTTGCACCTTGTAACACTGGAGAATGATCTCCTTCTGTTCTGTCCACAGGCAATGTCTGTGGGATCTGGGACAATCAATAGGATTACTTGCAATAACTTATCAGAAATTCTTATGAGGTTGCTCCCCCCACCCCCAACGCCACAACGTACACGGCACTAGCAGCCAAGTTGTGGCAGTGAAGCATCACCAGGTTTATGGTGATGCTCACGCTACCCTCACTGTTCCAGACGTTTGTTCCGTATATTAACGTCAGCCATGCCTCTGCTGCTCGCACGGACTTCTCGTTGTCGGTTTAAACTTCCTCTTCCGAGATTGAGCAGCAAAGTCTAGCCTGGTACTCCAGTGCAATACAGGGGGGAGTCCTGTTCTGCCTTGGGAGACATCGTTTCGATGACGCATTAAAACCCAAGGCCCTATCAGCCGCCTCAGGTGTCTGTTGAAGATCCCGTGGCCCTATTTCGAAGAAGAGCAGGGGAATTCTCCCTGGCGTCTGTGGCCATTTCCTGGATCACCTCGTGTCCGGAATAAAGATGGACCCTTTCTCCTGCTCTCATTCAACGTTGATCCCCATATCTTGTATTTTTGCGAAACGTTTGCTTCTGAATCACAGAAGCCAAATACCCGGACACTTAGTAATTTTACAACCCAATTACTCCCAGATGGCACAGTTTAGCGGGAAGGGTGTTTATTATGGGCTAGGTAATATCACGTGGCACAGAAGGAGACCATCATGGCTGGAAGGGTGATTTCAGTTTCCATCACTCCAGGACTTCCAATGTAGCTTGAGTAAAGAAGGAAAGGATTTGCATTTCTAGAGCACCTTTCGCGACCTCAGGGTGTGCCAAATGATTTATAGACAATTCAGTATTTTTGACATGGAGCAACTATTACCGCGTCTCGAAGCACAGCAGCACAAAGCAGAATCCCGCAGGCACACAGGGCTTAGGAGCAGGGGTGGGCTATTCAGCCTTTCGAACCTGATCGGCCATTCGTTAAGATCGTGGCCGATCTGGTTGTGGCCTTGACCCCGATCAATCAATGTCACAAAAACGGGTTACCCAACATTACCACGCTGCTGATCCTGATCCTCTGCTCAAGGTGGCTGCCATGTTTCCCACTCTACGATAGTGACTACACTACCGGCAAAACCACGGTGGTCTCCTTCTGTGCCACACGGTTCTATCCAGCCCAAAATAAACACTTGTATCTCATTTAAAATGAAAAGCAATATGGGAGCTCTATTAATAATGATCACTGGAGAGAGGCATGCCAGTAGAGCAGCAGCCACAGCAAAGATAGGAATGCACTATGGAGTGGGATGTCTCATCTAATGCCCAGGGTGCTCAGATCCATTACAGATGCATTTTCTGCCTCATCATCACAAACCCAGATGTATCCCTCGCAGACTCTCCCTTGCAAGCATGAGTCGGGCGGGTCATTTTCAGCTTGGTGACCTCATCCCTTTGGAGTGAATTAATCACGGTTTATTTATTACCAGGTCTCTGGAGCAGATGGGTACCCTCGGTGATTACCGGGTCAGAAACCTGCCCCCTCGCTGCTGTACATGATGCAGGGCAGGAGTTCCATTTTAATTAGTGGGTGGCCATTTCCTGGATCCCCTCGTGTCCGGAATAAAGAGGGATCCTTTCCCGTGTTCTCGCTGAACGTTGATCTCATTTCTTGCAATTTTGCGAAACTATTACCGTGCATCGAAACACAGCAGCGCAAAGCAAACTCCTGCAGGCAGCATTGGGCTTAGGAACAGGAGTGGGCCATTCGGCCCTTTCGAACCCGTCTCGCCATTCGATAAGATCATGGCTGATCTAGGGCAGCCCGGTGACACAGTGGGTTAGCACTGCTGCCTCACGGTGCTGAGGTCCCAGGTTCGATCCCGGCCCTGGGTCACTGTCCGTGTGGAGTTTGCACATTCTCCCCGTGTTTGCGTGGGTTTCACCCCCACAACCCAAAGATGTGCAGGGTAGGTGGATTGGGCACGCTAAATTGCCCCTTAAAGCAGATCCCCATTTGATAATCATAAACCAATGTCAGTCACAATTGAGTTTGTACCGTTGGGAGTTATTTTTTCATGAGTTTTAACTTTTTATTGGACATTCTCTTTTAAAAGGGAACTACCATGTTTTGAATAAGCTGAGTACTTCAGGACAGACGATTACTTTCTAAGGGCAGCACAGTAGCATTGTAGGGCAGCACGGTAGCATTGTGGATAGCACAATTGCTTCACAGCTCCAGGGTCCCAGGTTCGATTCCGGCTTGGGTCACTGTCTGTACGGAGTTTGCACATCCTCCCCGTGTCTGCGTGGGTTTCCTCCGGGTGCTCCGGTTTCCTCCCACAGTCCAAAGATGTGCAGGTTAGGTGGATTGGCCATGCTAAATTGTCCATAGTGTCCAAAATTGCCCTTAGTGTTGGGTGGGGTTACAGGGTTACGGGGATAGGGTGGAGGTGTGGACCTTGAGTAGGGTGCTCTTTCCAAGAGCCAGTGCAGACTCGATGGGCTGAATAGCCTACTTCTGCACTGTAAATTCTATGATCTAATTGTGCTAAAACTAAGCAGCAAGGAAAAGTTTTCCTCAGCTTTTTGTGGCATTTCTATGGCTGTTGCCAATGTATGCGATGTGATAATAAATGAGCCAAAAGTTTTTAAAAAATAGATCATGGCTGATCTAGTTGTGGTCTCAACCCTACTTTCCTGTCTGCGCTCCCCCATGGTCCTTCACTCCCTCGTCTCTACCCAACCCAGTTCTGCATACATTGACAGCATTGTAGGGCAGCACGGTAGCACCGTGGTTGGCAGTGTTGCTTCACAACGCCAGGGACCGGGGTTCGGTTTTAAAACCCACAACACTCTGACTCAGAGACAACGAGCTTCTCATTGAACCACCAGATGAACAATTGCTGCTAAATAAAGTGAAGCACCAACTTGGGGGAAACCTGAGTAATTCTGTGCGTTCCAGTGCTTTCAAGCACCCAGCTTTATTACTGCACGGTAGAATGAAGCCAAATCCTTTTGATCGAGAGAACAAGATTTTTTTTAAAAGCTGCAGCTATTTTAGATTTCAGCTTAACAATCATTTACGTCGATTGAAGTAACCATTTAAGTATTAATCCCGCGAACCAGGGTGTATGTATAAAAATGTCCGACGGTGGGAAGAAACCATTATTTCTTGTGGCAAATGATGCTGGAGCACCTGTCAGAAAATATATAGGGCTGGATTCTCCAACTTTGAGGTTACGTCCGGAGGAAGTGTCTGGTTTTACGACAAAAAGGTTGGTACTGCCTCCGCACCGACGATCCGACCGTGAGGGGCTAACATCCGCACCACATAAAACACTTGGCCTTCCCGATATAAACGCCTGGAGAATTGCCGGGTCCATGGCCGCGTATTCGCACAGTGACGACCTGCAGAGGTCACGCCGTACAAAACGGAGCCGGCCGAGCGTGGACCCGGCCTGACAGATAGTGGCCCCTTTGGACACCCCCTCGCCACCCCCGGACCACCCCCACCAGTGCCCCCAGCCCTCGTCGAAGCCCCCCCCTGGCCAGCAGCACGGCTCCCTCACCCCCGACTGTGGCGGCAGTCACTCCAGGTTCATGAAAACCGAGAGCACTCGTATCCCGCGCCATGGGGAACGCAGCCCATCGGGGACAGAGCATTAGGGGAGGGCCTTCAGGTAACGTCCTGAGGCCGTCCCAACGGCTTGCGGCGTACTCCTCGATGACGCCACTTTGGAGGGGGCGGGGCATCCGAAAACAGGCCCCGCCCCCGATTCGGTCACAAACAGGATTCTCCGCACGATCTCCGATTACAATATCGGCGTGGGGGAACGGAGAGTCTTCCATCCCAACCTTGCACCCTAATGTAACACATCCAACATCATTTCCAGGAACACATCCCAGAGGTGGTATCAGGTGGGCAGAGACACAACGGAACGCTCCCTGTCCGAACTTCCACCCTCACCCTGTTTACCAGCACAACAACGCAGGAGAACCGGGCCAGGTGGGCCCAACAGCTCACCAAATACCAACGCAAAACATCTGCTCAAACATTGCTGCGGCTTTCCAACATGCGACGGGACGGGACCGTCCGCCAACAGACACTTGACAAATTACTCCCAGCAACTCTTTTTGGTCATGATATATACCGAGGGGCAACTTCTTGTTTTAGGAATGGGGAGCGGAAGCCGCGTGTCGGGGTGTAGAAAGTGCCGGCCTTTTCAAAGAAAGACGCAGGTAAATTATAGGGTGAGGACAGAATCATACCACCCCTCCTAAATTCCGTGACGTCAGCCTTCCCGCTTTGAAATGGGAGCTGACAATTCGGGTGTCAGTGGGTGTTTGAAGGGGAGCAGTTAAAGAGTGAGATAGCTTTTGCCGACTTTTGGCCACTTCTCGTGATGGAGGCAAATGCCTGCAAAATCCTGGCACAATAACAATCAGGAGGCCTTCATTGACGGAGTGCCTCATACTTACTGAGAATTAGAAAGGGGATATCCACCAGCCACAAAGTAAGCTTCCCACTTCACATGGTAAACATGTCGGACTCGGGAGGAAGCGGAGCTGCAGGAGATTACGCCTGATATCCAAATAGCAGATGAGCGTTTACAATCTCTTTCTCATGAACACTGTCTCAGGAGGCTACACTTCACTCATAAAAAAATTGTGTAACCTCAGCTCAGTGCTGCAACTGGATCTGTAAATAAAGTCCGCAGTCTGGGCAGCTCTGACTGCGGCTGGGAAAGTGACCACAGATCTGAACGTTTGGCTTTGTAAACGCTGGGCCAGCATTTATTGCTCGTCCCTAATTGCCCTGGCCTGGCCGGCCTACATGTGACCCCCAGAGCCAACAACATTGGCGTGCGTCTACAGACACGTGGAGGCCAGGCAAGAACATGAATAAACCAGAGCAGATTTTTATGGCAGTCAACAATGGTTGCACCATCGGCCGTGGTGGGTTTCGAACCTGGGTCCCTATGGCATTACCCTCTATACCTGACAACACCATGACATCGCGGCCTCACCCACAAGGCTTACTCCCAGAAACATTTAGTGGATCAGTCAGTGTTCTGTACATTCATTTATAAGGAGTGGGGTTCTCCGTTGGCTGTTGCCGAAATCGGCAAACGCGATTGGGGTGAAAATAGTTTCCGACGCCAAAATCACGGCGGGCGCCGATTTCACGCCAAATCGCAATTCTCCGTTGCCTCGGCAGCAGCGTGAATGCATTCCAGAACGCACATACAGTAAACACCGTTGGCATATCAGCAGGCACCACCCGGTATTCTCCGGGGCCTCCAGGATTCTCCGCCTCCGATGGGCCGAATTCTCGGTGGCGCGGTGCTTTTAAAAATCGTGAAACCAGCGCCGTGGCGGCTGAGGGAGAGAGAGGGGGTACGGAAAGCAATCCCTTTCATCCCCATAGTTTGCTGACAGTTGTGCCACTGGCCGGGGGCCTTTTGCCAGGACTGGCTGGAGGGGGGGGGGTGGGAGAGCAGGGGGTTGGCCAGGAGGTGGGCTGTGGGGTCTGGGTACACGGGCAGGGACTACCATTGCCGCGGCCTGCAAGGCAACCACTTAGCTACGCACGCGGCTGACTGCCCACTGTGAACTGAGGGCCACAGGTCATATAGGTGTCCCCCAGGGCACCCGCCTAGGTTCCCTCTGGCCCCAGCCGTCCCATCAGCAAACCCCCCCCCCCTTGGTCATAACCCTTAATGCTGGAATCTATCATCAAGGAAGAAATAGCGAGGCATCTGGATGGAAATTGTCCCATTGGGCAAACGCAGCATGGGTTCATAAAGGGCAGGTCGTGCCTAACTAATTTAGTGGAATTTTTTGAGGACATTACCAGTGCGGTAGATAACGTGGAGCCAATGAATGTGGTATATCTGGATTTCCAGAAAGCCTTTGACAAGGTGCCACACAAAAGGTTGCTGCATAAGATAAAGATGCATGGCATTAAGGGGAAAGTAGTAGCATGGATAGAGGATTGGTTAATTAATAGAAAGCAAAGAGTGGGGATTAATGGGTGTTTCTCTGGTTGGCAATCAGTAGCTAGTGGTGTCCCTCAGGGATCAGTGTTGGGCCCACAACTGTTCACAATTTACATAGATGATTTGGAGTTGGGGACCAAGGGCAATGTGTCCACGTTTGCAGACGACACTAAGATAAGTGGTAAAGCAAAAAGTGCAGAGGATACTGGAAGTCTGCAGAGGGATTTGGATAGGCTAAGTGAATGGGCTAGGGTCTGGCAGATGGAATATAATGTTGACAAATGTGAGGTTATCCATTTTGGTAGGAATAAAAGCAAAAGGGATTATTATTTAAATGATAAAATATTAAAACATGCTGCTGTGCAGAGAGACTTGGGTGTGCTAGTGCATGAGTCGCAGAAAGTTGGTTTACAGGTGCAACAGGTGATTAAGAAGACAAATGGAATTTTGTCCTTCATTGCTAGAGGGATGGAGTTTAAGACTAGGGAGGTTATGCTGCAATTGTATAAGGTGTTAGTGAGGCCACACCTGGAGTATTTGGTTCAGTTTTGGTCTCCTTACTTGAGAAAGAACGTACTGGCACAGGAGGGGGTGCAGAGGAGATTCACTCGGTTAATCCCAGAGCTGAAGGGGTTGGATTACGAGGAGAGGTTGAGTAAACTGGGACTGTACTCGTTGGAATTTAGAAGGATGAGGGGGGATCTTATAGAAACATATAAGATTATGAAGGGAATAGACAGGATAGATGCGGGCAGGTTGTTTCCACTGGCGGGTGAAAGCAGAACTAGGGGGCATAGCCTCAAAATACAGGGAAGTAGATTTAGGACTGAGTTTAGGAGGAACTTCTTCACCCAAAGGGTTGTGAATCTATGGAATTCCTTGCCCAGTGAAGCAGTAGAGGCTCCTTCATTAAATGTTTTTAAGATAAAGATAGATAGTTTTTTGAAGAATAAAGGGATTAAGGGTTATGGTGTTCGGGCCGGAAAGTGGAGCTGAGTCCACAAAAGATCAGCCATGATCTTATTGAATGGTGGAGCAGGCTCGAGGGGCCAGATGGCCTACTCCTGCTCCTAGTTTTTATGTTCTTATGTTCTTAACACTCCCCCACGGTTGGTGTGGGCAGATGGGCAGAAAGCCATGTCTAGGTTTCCCAACCCTTCCCGATCCAAAACCCCAGGCTTACCTGGGTCTGGATGCCATGGCAATGACTGAATGTGATGCATTGTTTAAAAGCCTCACTAAGACACAGCAGAACGATGCCATCACCCTCACTGGCATTTTGCACTCCATTACATTCCTCAGGGACTGCACAATGTCGGAAAGGTCCTTTGATAAATTTCTTTGTCTTTTATATTTATTATATTTCTGTTCACAGGTTGCTCCTGATAATTGCACGGCACGGCCTCACATCCTTTGTTCAATATGAAGTCTTACAACAGACTTACACAGGTTAAAGAGGTGTGAATTGTCTCAAGCCAGGACAGTTAGTTGGATTTCGCAAGCCCAGGCCAGATGGTGGGGGGTGAATGTAATGCTACATGAATCCAAGGCCCCGGTTGAGGCCGTACTCATGTGTGCGGAACTTGGCTATAAGTTTCTGCTCAGCGATTTTGCATTGTCGTGCGTCCTGAAGGCCGCCTTGGAAAACGCTTACCCGGAGATCAGAGGCTCAATGCCCTTGACTGATGAAGTGTTCCCTGACTGGAAGGGAACATTGCTGCCTGGCGATTGTCACACGATGTCCGTTCATCCGTTGTCGCAGCGTCTGCATGGTCTCGCCAATGTAGCACGCTTCGGGACATGCTTTCCTGCAGTGTATGAGGTAGACAACATTGGCCAAGTCGCATGAGTATGCACCACGTACCTGGTGGGTGGTGTTCTCACGTGTAATGGTGGTATCCATGCCAATGACCTCCAAAGCAGAATCGGCGAGCAGAAACTTATAGCCAAGTTCCGCACACATGAGTACGGCCCCAACCGGGGCCTTGAATTCATGTGGTATTACATTCACCCCTCACCATCTGGCCTGGGCTTGTGAAATCCTACCAACTGTGCTGACTTGAGACAATTCACACCTCTTTAACCTGTGATTATCCCTCTCTCCAGTTGCTCCGTCTGGACCTGTAAAGACTTAATTACTTCCAAAGACTCGCATTCAAAGTATCATCTTGCATCTTTGACTTTGTCTGTATACATGTTTCTGGAACCCACCTCTTCATTCACCTGAGGAAGGAGCTGTGCTCCAAAAACTAGTGATTTGAAACAAACCTGTTGGACTTTAACCTGGTGTTGTAAGACTTCTTACTGTGCTCACCCCAGTCCCAACGCCGGCATCTCCACATCATTTGTTCATTATGTCCAGCCTCAAGGAGCGTCCACCCCTAGTTAAAATTGATGCCCATTTGCACTGATCATTTACTTTTAGAATATTTTCAAAAACTGGAATAATATAGCACCTTTCGTAACCTCAGGACACCACAAAGCAATTTACAAACAGCAAAGTCACTTTTGCAATGTAGGAAATGCAGCAAATTGCACCCAGCAAGGTCCCACATTCAGTAATGTCACAATGACCAGATAATCCATTTTGCTGATACTTATTGAGGGATAAATATTGGCCAGGGCATTATAAATTATAGAACGGACACCAATTTAATGGCACCTGCAAAGTTTTTTAAATTCTTTCATGGGACGGTTGGCATCATTGGTTAGGTCAGCATTTATTGTCCATTCCTAATCGCCCTGGAGAAGGTGGTGGGTCTTCCTGAACCGCTGCAATCCATATTTTGTAGGTACACGCACGGTGCTGTTAGGGAGGGAGTTCCAGGTTTTTGACCCAGTGACAGTGAAGGAACGGCGATATATCTCCAAATCGGGCTGGTGAGTGACTTGGAGGGGAACCTCCAGCTGGTGGGGTTCCCAGTTATCTGCTCCTCTTTACCTTCTAGACGGTAGCAGGCGTGGGTTCGAAAGGTGCTGCCTAAGCAGCCTTGGGGAGTTCCTGCAGTGCATCTTGTAGCTGGCATACACGGCTGCCACTGTGCGTCGGTGGAGGAGGGAGTGAATGTTTGTGGGAGGGCTGCCAATCCAGCGGCCTTCTTTATCCTGGTGTCAAGCTTCTTGAGTGTTGTTGGAGCTGCACTCATCCAGACAAGTGGGGAGTATTCCATCACACTCCTGACTTGGGCCTTGTAGATGGTGGACAGACATTGGGGAGGCAGGAGGTGAGTTACTCGCTGCAGGTTCCTCATCGCTGACCTCCTCTTATAGTCGACCAGTTCAGTTCAATTTGTGGTCAGTGGTAACCCCCATTTTGTTGATAATGTCATGACAACGGATCACTAACAGACATATTAAACTCTTCAGTAAAGCATATAGCTGAGAATGTAATTTCTGATAATGTACTTCAGTGACGAGCTGGAAAGTTCCTGTGTGGATTATGCTAAATCACTTGAGAAATCATGGAATGTTGTATCTTTTCCAGATAGAGGCACTTCAAAGGAAGAAATGCAATGCAAAAACTGCAATTTTCTGTCGAGATAATGGAGGCTGATTACCATCTGTGCAGAAACCAACTCCTGTGAGTTATATCCCAGCCCGTGGACATGATGTGAGTTGAAAGAAAGCAGTTTCTGGGCAGAAGACATGATTGTGTTTTTCCAGGAATACACAAGAAAAGGGCTCAAAACCATCTCCAACCCTGGTCTGTGTGTGCACTAGTCTGGTATACTAGTCTGGTGTTCTAGTCTGGTGTATTAGTCTGGTGTATTAGTATGGTGTACTAATCTGGTATATTAGCCTGGTGTACCAATCTGGTGTACTAATCTGATGTACTACTCTGGTATACTAGTCTGGTGTACTAGTCTGGTGTACTAATCTGGTGAACTAGTCAGGTATACTAGTCTGGTGCACTAGTCTGGTATACTAGTCTGGTGTACTAATCTGGTGTACTAGTCTGGTTTATTAGTCTGGTGTACTAGTCTGGTATACTAGTCTGGTGTACTAATCTGGTGTACTAGTCTGGTTTATTAGTCTGGTGTACTAGTCTGGTATACTAGTCTGGTGTACTAGTCTGGTGTATTAGTCTGGTGTATTAGTATAGTGTACTAATCTGGTATATTAGCCTGGTGTACTAATCTGGTGTACTAGTCTGGTGCACTAGTCTGGTATACTAGTCTGGTGTACTAATCTGGTGTACTAGTCTGGTGTATTAGTCTGGTGTACTAGTCTGGTATACTAGTCTGGTGCACTATTCTAGTGTACTACTCTGGTGTACTAATCTGGTGTACTTGTCTGGTATACTAGTCTGGTGTACTAGTCTGGTGTACTAGCCTGGTGTGCTAACCTGGTGTACTTGTCTGGTATACTAGTCTGGTGTACAAATCTGGATTACCAGTGTGGTGTACTAGTCTGGTATACTAGTCTGGTGTACTGCTCTGGTACAAGTCTGGTGTACTAGTCTGGTGAACTTCTCTGGTATACTTGTCTGGTGTACTAGTCTGGTATACTAGTCTGGTATTCTAGTCTAGTGTAATAGTCTGGTGTACTCGTGTGGTATACTAATCTGGATTACTAGTCTGGTGTACCAGTCTGGTATACTAGCCTGGTGTACTAATCTGGATTACCAGTGTGGTGTACTAGTCTGGTATACTAGTCTGGTGTCCTCATCTGGTATACTAGTCTGGTTATCCCATCCGGTGTACTAATCTGGTGTATTAGTCTGGTATACTAGTCTGATGTACTAGTCTGGTATACTAGTCTGATGCACTAGTCTTGATTACAAGTCTGGTGTACTAGTCTGATGCACAAGTCTAATGTACTAGTCTGGTATACTAGTCTGATGTACTAGTCTGGTATACTAGTCTGGTGTACTAGTCTGGATTACTAGCCTGGTGTACTAATCTGGTACACTAGTCTGATGTACTAGTCTGGTATACTATTCTGATGTACTAGTCTGGATTACTAGTCTGGTGTACTAATCTGGTATACTAGTCTGATGTACTAGTCTGGTACACTATTCTGATGTACTAGTCTGGATTACTACTCTGGTGTACTAGTCTGGATTACTAGTCTGGTGTACTAGTCTGGTGTACTTGTCTGGATTACTAGTCTGGTGTACTAGTCTGGTGTAATAGTCTGGTGTACTACTCTGGTGTACTAGTCTGGTGTACTAGTCTGATGTACTAGTCTGGTATACTAGGCTGGTGTACTAGTCTGGTGTACTACTCTGGTCTACTAGTCTGGTATACTAGTCTGGTGTACTAGTTAGGTGTAATAGTCTGGTGTAATAGTCTGGTGTACTACTCTAGTGTACTAGTCTAGTGTACTAGTCTGGTATACTAGTCTGATGTACTAGTCTAGTGTACAAGTCTGCTGTACTAGTCTGGTGAACTAGTCTGGTATACTTGTCTGGTATTCTAGTCTAGTGTACTAGTCTGGTGTACTAGTGTGGTATACTAGTCTGGATTACTAGTCTGGTGTACTAGTCTGGTGTACTAGTTCGACTTTGCTGGTGTGTGCTGTGAAGTTCACAGTGAAGAACATCCGGGGCACCCCTGTGCTTTAAGGTAAAAAAAGTCTCTCTGGCTGCTGGAATAAAGTGACAGGTTGACAAAGCCACAATGGAAAAGGAAACGTCTTTCAGCTAACCGACAGAACCACGAATCTCCAATAGCAGCTGCTCAGCTGCCAGAGTCAGCACCGCAGGAACCGTTTTATTACTTTCTTCTCAGATTTTAGAAACACTTTCCTTAACTCCTTCCTTTAACTGAAGGAAAGCTGGTTACATTGGCTCCTTTTAAAACACAAATACATTTGGACTGGGAAAAGGTATGCCCGAGCAAAGGGATCCTTCTCGAACATAACTGGTGTGAGCGGGCACAGCCTGCCGGAGCCATGCCCGAGTTGAAAATCCAAATGCCCTTCGAGGAAAGAGCCCTTGAACGGGCCGGCGAGGAGCAGAGGCTGAGGTGGGGGCAGCAGATATAAGTGAGAGCCCTCAACACATGCAGCCATGAAGCAAGCCTCACGTGAGTTAATCTTCTCCCATTAGCCCCTGTCAAGCACTAATGCCATCCCGCTTCCCTTCAGGCCAATCAGTCGACCAGCCCAGACCATCCTCGGGCCCTCGGAAGACCACAGTCTCAAGCAGTTGCAAGGGAAACATCTCCAGGACACCATGGAGGAGGCGTCACCGCTGTCACCCGCAACCTCCACCAACGCAGATACTCACACCCCGGTGGGATTAACCAGTAGGCAGGCTTCTGGGTCACTGACTGCTGAGTACCTCACAGCTGAAGATCCACAGCAAGCGGAGGCAGGGGACGTCCCAGCAACCGGCACACGGAGCGATGCCCTCAGCCATGGGAATCATCAGCTGACCCATGGAGTGGACATCCCCTGGAGCCCAGGACCCTGCTGAGGGCCCTGGCCCACGACGTGCCCCTGGGTCCGGTCATCCCAGAGCTGCTGGAACTGCAGAGGCAGAGTCGCGAGCATCAGGAAGGGATGACCGCATCTCTCCTCAGACTGCACGGCCGACTGGAGGAGGGCCAATGCCTTCTGTTCGAGGAGATAGTGCCATCACTTTTAGGCAATGAGGCCAACACTGCGAGGATGGCGTCCACAGTGGAGACCTTGGCGCAGGACGTGCACCCCATGGCGGGGGATTTCTGCTCCATGGCTCAGCCCATGACCTCCAGGGCTTGAAGTGCATGGTGCAGGTACTAGTGGGAATGTCTGTGCCAGAGGGCGACGGGGCTTCTGAATCTCACTCCAGCTGCCCCTCTATCCTATCGAGGAGCCTCCACCCCCAGCGGCGCACACAGAGGAGGGCGGCACTGCAACTCCCATGCAGCACGAAAGGAAGCCCAGTTCCTCAAGGTCCAGGCCCCCCAGGGACACCCACCATGGTCATCTCAGGAAACAGAGCATGGAAGGCAGCTGACCATCTCACACTCAGATGCGGATTATGGGGTTAAATCTAGATGTAGCGGGAAGGGGAGAAAGAGTAAGGAATGACAGGCACCCAGTGGACACGGCAGAGATACATTTGGGCTGGGAGTAGCGCTAAGTCACCGTTGTAATAGCACACTTATATTAAAAATCATTTGGTTCACCCATACAGATCCTCAACGATGCCATGATCCGCAAAACCTGGCATAAATGCTGAATGCCCTTGATCTCCGGGTAAGCATTCTCCAAGGCGGCCTTCAGGACGCGCGACAACGCAAAATCGCCGAGCAGAAACGTATAGCCAAGTTCCGCACACATGAGTACGGCCTCAACCGGGACCTTGGATTCATGTCGCATTACATTCATCCCCCACCATCTGGCCTGGGCTTGCGAAATCCTGCCAACTGTCCTGCCTTGAGACAATTCACACCTCTTTAACCTGGGGTTACCCCTATGTCTGGATCTGTAAAGACTTAATTACCTGCTAATGCTCGCATTCAAAGCATTGTCTTGCATCTTTGACTTTGTCTATATATATGTTTCTGGAACATATCTCTTCATTCACCTGAGGAAGGAGCAGCGCTCTGAAAGCTAGTGATTTGAAACAAACCTGTTGTACTTTAACTTGGTGTTGTAAGACTTCTTACTGTGCTCACCCCTGTCCAATACCGGCATCTCCACATCGTGTTAAGGAGAGTTAGGGGACAGGGCATTAACTGGGCCCTGGGTGGGGCAGGAGGAGGAAGCAGGTGGAAGAGATGGGTTGGGCAGTGTCATGATATGCAAACATGCAACCAATGAACACTCAGAATAGGACACAACCAATGGGCAGTCAGGACACTAAGAGGTGGCATCACCACAAGGGGGCATGACATAAACACTATAAAAGGGATGAGGCACTCACCCCTGCCTCTTTCCACAGACAGACATCTAGAGAGTTAGACAGGGCTGATCAGCAGCATCACACCCCAGCACGTGGCTTAGAGCAAGCTGCTACAGTTAGACTGAGTTACTACAGTTAGATTAGCAGAGAGTCAAACTCATTTGAGTACTGTGTTAATAGTTGAATAAACACGTGGAACTCATTTCAGAGTCTGGAGCATCCTTTAGTTAAGACTGCATCAGGTAGCAACCTGTGTGGTCTGAAGCAGCACAACACAACAGGCAGCAGGAAGAGAAATGAATGTGCAAGGGGAAGGAGAAAATCAGATAGTAGAGGGGTCAGGAGGGCATGGGACGGGGAAGAGGAGGAAAGGGGGGAGTGGAGGATATGGGGGATAGAAGGGGCCAGCCTGGGGGAACAAAGGAAGGAGAATTATCTCTGCAGTGTGTTGGGAGGTGGGATGGTTGCTGGGGAGACCAAAAAGCTCCATCATCCTCCTAACTCAGCACCAACTTGTGTTTTGGTGAAGCAATGGGAGAGAATGTGGTTGATGAAAGCAGCTAAATGTCTGTTAGTATGGAGAGAAAAGAGCATAGGGCAAAATTTAACTAAATGGGAACAAGGTCTGATAGCGAGCGCATTTAGCCGCGGGTTTCACGGAGCTCGCAGTGCCAAGAAATACAACGCAATCAAACGTCTCTCGGTTAGAAAGGGGGCGTTAGCGGGGAATGGGTGGCACTGGCAGTACATGGGTACTACGCTGCCCAAAGGGCATGCACCTGAAGGCCTCTGATCCCCTGGGAGACCCCCAATAGTGCCATCCCGTCTAGTCCCCATTTGTGGAGACCAGTATGGAATGTGACCCGCCAAGGTCTCCGAGGAGAAGGGGATAGGTCCCAACACTTCGGATAACTCGGGAAACTGATTATTACAGTGAGACTAGCTATCTCGCTCTGACATGCAGGTTTGCCAAAAAGTGAGCCCGCTCACAACGGGCGGGATTCACATCGCAACATCTCGCGAGATCACGTTACATTTCGCGAGGCGTAGTGATCCGGGTAGATCCCAGGAGCGGGGTATCCCGGCTTTTATTGCCCGCGTTGCGCCGCGGTGAGCTGCTTTTTGCCATTCGATCGCCCCCAGAGTCTTTGAATCCAGTAGAAATTGTTTCAAACGTGGGAGTTTCCATTCTGAAAACCAAAAATAACAATTTCTTACGCAGGTCTCCTGTTGCTACCATGTTCACACGCTCACCTTTCAATGACTTTATGTGCAACAAGATACTGCAGACAATAAAAATGTTGACGTTACCTGGAGCATTCCATTTCCCCGCTTCTGATGTAATTGCTTTATATTATTCACATGAATAGCAGCCCTGATGGCTTGATTAGGGAGTGCCACCTTGCTTCTAATCCAGCTACACAGACTCAAAGGCTTATTCTTGTGTGTTTCCACAAATTCTCGTTGATCTAATCAAAGCAGCAGAAACTCCCACCAAGGGTTTTGGAAGCACGCCAGTTCACTTTAAGAAGGGAGTTGCTTGCTGCCACACAGACATCAACACATGCTGCGGGCCACAGGCACTGCCAATAGTGTATGCAACACTTTCTAGGAGGTTCCAGTGACACGCACCGCATCAAATCAATCTTCAGCACCTCTGACCTCCACTCAAATGACGGAGGTCGGCAGCAAGCAATCTGTTTGTCTCCAAATGCTCGAGTGACGTGTCCATGCTTATATGGCACTTGACAACCATCTGCCTGATGCGTCCCTTTCAAAATGTTCAACCCCACGTCCACAGTTCCCAAAGGTGTCTGCCCCACACCACATGAGGCACCCGAGCAGCAGCCGGGTCGCCCCAGAAGACGGCCGGCAAAGGGGACCCAGGTGACAGGTCGGGAATCACAGCAGGCCGCCTCCAGTCCTGATGTACCATCTGGAGATCCACCGACACATAGCGTTAGGGCCAATAAGGCCAGGAAGTTAGACATCAATTAAGCTGGCACGGGTGCAGGACACAGTTTAGCAATAGGGCTCAAATTTGTAGATATGTTTTCTCATTAAATACCTGTGCACAATGTTACAAACTGCTGCCTCAGTGTTCTGTCAGAAGGGTGTGAGAGGTGGTCTGGGCTGTAGAGTGAGCTCGGGGTGGGGGAGGGGGGAATGGGGGGACGTTGGGGGACCGCAGTTCAGCCAGCACGCTCACCCCCGGTGTCCCACCATGAGTCTCCACCCCCCCTCCCCACCCCACCCCACCCCCTCCCCATCCCCACCTCTATCACTCCAGAGATCCGATGGGACCGTGTGATGGAATGGCCAGCTCGCATGCAGGGATCAACCAGGTGGATGGTGGAAAGCGCTACTGTGGGCAGGAGTCAGACGTTGTCAAAAGATGCGGAGCAGCAGAGCTCATTGCAGAGCGGGTTATCATCATCCTCCATCCCATGGACCATGCCCGCTGGTACTGTCAACCCTGGGCCCATACCCCATAGTGCAGCAGGTATGTATCGCGGAAGGGGTTTCAGGTGGTGGTGGGGGGAGGGGGGGGGGGCGGGGGCTTTGTCAGGGTGAGAGGTGGTGTCTGTGCCCCTGGCCAGACCCCGCTCCCCTGTCGGTGAACCTGGAAACGATCAGAGTGCCCTGTGCACGTTTGCGTGGGAACACACGTTGTGCGGCCTCCCGTGCCTGCCCGGGCTACCCGGGCCCCACATCCAGCCCATCCTCACGCTCCCCCGCATCTTCCTCATCAGACGAGGCCAGATGTTTATCCTCCTCCTCCAGCACATCGCCTTCTGCTGTACAATGTTGTGGAGGACGAAGCAGAGCACCACGGTGTGAGCGACCCTTTCAGCATCAAATTGGAGGGCCCTTCCAGGGCGGTCCAGGCACCTGATTGATTGATTTGATTTGATTTATTGTCACATGTAGCGAAGTACAGTGAAAAGTATTTTTCTGCGGCCAAGGGAACGTACACAGAACGTACATAGTAGACAAAAGAATAATCAACAGAGAACATTGACAAACAGTGATTGGTTACAGTGCGGAACCAGAGGTCAAACAAAGCAAATACATGAGCAAGAGCAGCATAGGGCGTCGTGAATAGTGTTCTTACAGGGAACAGATCAGTCCGAGGGGGAGTCATTGAGGAGTCTTGTAGCTGTGGGGAAGAAGGTGTTTCTATGTCTAGATGTGCAGTTCTTCAGACTTCTGTACCTTCTGCCTGATGTAAAGCTCTGGAAGAAGGCAATGCCTGGGTGGGAGGGGTCTCTGATAATGCTGTCTGCCTTCCTGAGGCAGGGGGAGGTGTATACAGAATCAATGTGTGGGGGTGGCAAGCTTGTGTGATGCGTTGGGCTGAGTTCACCACACTCTGCAGTTTCTTGCGATCTTGGGCCGAGCAGTTGCCATACCAGACTGTGATGCAGCCGGATAGGATGCTCTCTATCGCACATCTGTAGAAGTTTGTGAGATTCGATGCAGACATGCCAAATTTCTTTAGCTTCAATCAATCAATCAATCAATTAAGTTATCAGCCGGTGCTCGTAGGGCAACTTGCGTCCTGTCGCTGGCAGCGAACCCCGCTGCCCGGGCTCGGGCCACATTGAAATGGCAGTATTGTGCCGACTGGGCATATAGGGCGTCCCTGACGATGCGGATGAATCAGTGCACCACGCTCTGTGAGATCCCGCACAGGTCCCCACTCGGTGCCTGGAAGGGCCCTAATGCGAAGAAATTCAGACCGTCCGTCACTTTGACGACCATTGAGGGAGAACTAGGGAATAGGGACAGTGTGGCTCTGAGGCAGAGCAGACGGGGAAAAGTTGCTGAACACAGCGGGTCTGGTGGCCTGAAGTGCCTATGTTTTAATGCAAGGAGCATTACGGGTAAGGCAGATGAACTTAGAGCTTGGATTACTACTTGGAACTATGATGTTATTGCCATTACAGAGACCTGGTTGAGGGAAGGGCAGGATTGGCAGCTAAACGTTCCAGGATTTAGATGTTTCAGGCGGGATAGAGGGGGATGTAAAAGGGGAGGCGGAGTTGCGCTACTTGTTCGGGAGAATATCACAGCTATACTGCGAGAGGACACCTCAGAGGGCAGTGAGGCTATATGGGTAGAGATCAGGAATAAGAAGGGTGCAGTCACAATGTTGGGGGTATACTACAGGCCTCCCAACAGCCAGAGGGAGATAGAGGAGCAGATAGGTAGACAGATTTTGGAAAAGAGTAAAAACAACAGGGTTGTGGTGATGGGAGACTTCAACTTCCCCAATATTGACTGGGACTCACTTAGTGCCAGGGGCTTAGACGGGGCGGAGTTTGTAAGGAGCATCCAGGAGGGCTTCTTAAAACAATATGTAGACAGTCCAACTAGGGAAGGGGCGGTACTGGACCTGGTATTGGGGAATGAGCCCGGCCAGGTGGTAGATGTTTCAGTAGGGGAGCATTTCGGTAACAGTGACCACAATTCAGTAAGTTTTAAAGTACTGGTGGACAAGGATAAGAGTGGTCCGAGGATGAATGTGCTAAATTGGGGGAAGGCTAATTATGACAATATTAGGTGGGAACTGAAGAACATAGATTGGGGGCGGATGTTTGAGGGCAAATCAACATCTGACATGTGGGAGGCTTTCAAGTGTCAGTTGAAGGGAATACAGGACAGGCATGTTCCTGTGAGGAAGAAAGATAAATACGGCAATTTTCGGGAACCTTGGATGACGAGTGATATTGTAGGCCTCGTCAAAAAGAAAAAGGAGGCATTTGTCAGGGCTAAAAGGCTGGGAACAGACGAAGCCTGTGTGGCATATAAGGAAAGTAGGAAGGAACTTAAGCAAGGAGTCAGGAGGGCTAGAAGGGGTCATGAAAAGTCATTGGCAAATAGGGTTAAGGAAAATCCCAAGGCTTTTTACACGTACATAAAAAGCAAGAGGGTAGCCAGGGAAAGGGTTGGCCCACTGAAGGATAGGCAAGGGAATCTATGTGTGGAGCCAGAGGAAATGGGCGAGGTACTAAATGAATACTTTGCATCAGTATTCACCAAAGAGAAGGAATTGGTAGATGTTGAGTCTGGAGAAGGGGGTGTAGATAGCCTGGGTCACATTGTGATCCAAAAAGACGAGGTGTTGGGTGTCTTAAAAAATATTAAGGTAGATAAGTCCCCAGGGCCTGATGGGATCTACCCCAGAATACTGAAGGAGGCTGGAGAGGAAATTGCTGAGGCCTTGACAGAAATCTTTGGATCCTCGCTGTCTTCAGGGGATGTCCCGGAGGACTGGAGAATAGCCAATGTTGTTCCTCTGTTTAAGAAGGGTAGCAAGGATAATCCCGGGAACTACAGGCCGGTGAGCCTTACTTCAGTGGTAGGGAAATTACTGGAGAGAATTCTTCGAGACAGGATCTACTCCCATTTGGAAGCAAATGGACGTATTAGTGAGAGGCAGCACGGTTTTGTGAAGGGGAGGTCGTGTCTCACTAACTTGATAGAGTTTTTCGAGGAGGTCACTAAGATGATTGATGCAGGTAGGGCAGTGGATGTTGTCTACATGGACTTCAGTAAGGCCTTTGACAAGGTCCCTCATGGTAGACTAGTACAAAAGGTGAAGTCACACGGGATCAGGGGTGAGCTGGCAAGGTGGATTCAGAACTGGCTAGGCCATAGAAGGCAGAGGGTAGCAATGGAGGGATGCTTTTCTAATTGGAGGGCTGTGACCAGTGGTGTTCCACAGGGATCAGTGCTGGGACCTTTGCTGTTTGTAGTATATATAAATGATTTGGAGGAAAATGTAACTGGTCTGATTAGTAAGTTTGCAGACGACACAAAGGTTGGTGGAATTGCGGATAGCGATGAGGACTGTCTGAGGATACAGCAGGATTTAGATTGTCTGGAGACTTGGGCGGAGAGATGGCAGATGGAGTTTAATCCGGACAAATGTGAGGTAATGCATTTTGGAAGGGCTAATGCAGGTAGGGAATATACAGTAAATGGTAGAACCCTCAAGAGTATTGAAAGTCAAAGAGATCTAGGAGTACAGGTCCACAGGTCATTGAAAGGGGCAACACAGGTGGAGAAGGTAGTCAAGAAGGCATACGGCATGCTTGCCTTCATTGGACGGGGCATTGAGTATAAGAATTGGCAAGTCATGTTGCAGCTGTATAGAACCTTAGTTAGGCCACACTTGGAGTATAGTGTTCAATTCTGGTCGCCACACTACCAGAAGGATGTGGAGGCTTTAGAGAGGGTGCAGAAGAGATTTACCAGAATGTTGCCTGGTATGGAGGGCATAAGCTATGAGGAGCGATTGAATAAACTCGGTTTGTTCTCTCTGGAACGAAGGAGGTTGAGGGGCGACCTGATAGAGGTCTACAAAATTATGAGGGGCATAGACAGAGTGGATAGTCAGAGGCTTTTCCCCAGGGTAGAGGGGTCAATTACTAGGGGGCATAGGTTTAAGGTGAGAGGGGCAAGGTTTAGAGTAGATGTACGAGGCAAGTTTTTTACGCAGAGGGTAGTGGGTGCCTGGAACTCGCTACCGGAGGAGGTAGTGGAAGCAGGGACGATAGGGACATTTAAGGGGCATCTTGACAAATATATGAATAGGATGGGAATAGAAGGATACGGACCCAGGAAGTGTAGAAGATAGTTTAGTCGGGCAGTATGGTCGGCGCGGGCTTGGAGGGCCGAAGGGCCTGTTCCTGTGCTGTACATTTCTTTGTTCTTTGTTCTTTGACCACTGGAAGCAGTAGTCCTCTCCCATACCCCTGCGGTGCCAGGTACCGGGGAGACTCTGGCCAGCAGTATGCTCTGCAGCCACCGTGCCGTGCCCCCCTGTAGGGGCTACTGTGCGTGCTGCCCTTGGTTGGGGAGCATGATGCCCCGCTGGTGGGTGGTGGCCGGTTGGGGGGACGGTATGGCAGAGAGTGGGGTGTGGGTGTGGTGGCACCCATTCGGCCGGTGACACCCTGCAGAAGCATGGCCAATGTAGGTGATCAGTGGGGTGCGCAACAAGATAGCCGCTTGCAGGCGGCGACAATGGCAGTCCGTGACTGGACAACGCCCCAGTCCCGTTGGGGGGGGGGGGGGGGGGGGGGTCCCCCCTCCCCCTGCCCTCCAGCCCTGACCAGGTCCTCCTCCACCACAGTCAGTGGCAGATCCGGCAGCCCATGGTCGCGCCTCTGCATGTCCTACCCCCTCTCCATCATCAGCCACGGTGCCTGTTTCCCGATTTTTAAAAGCACAAGTGATCTTGGCCGGCGGGAATTCCTCCCAGGAGAATCGCGGAGGCCCCGGAGAATCCCGTGTCAGGCCCGCTAATGATTTGCAAACGGCGTTTACGGTCTGTGCGAAGTGGAAAGCATTGATGCCGCTGTTGAGAATTACAATTTGCCGTGAGCTGCTGGGCATTTCTAGTTGGTGGGAGCTGGCAGAATAATTTGTCACTCCAGATTTTCCAAACAAACCCGTTGTAGTTAGGCCAAAGAGACTGTAACGCCAAAGGAAAATCTGGCCCTCTGCTCGGTAAATGCCCCAACGCATGGCATTCATCAAGGGCTCCAAACTACTCCACTCCATTCCTGGTAACAGCTCAGGTCAACTCACAGTAATAAAAAAGCTGGACTCTTAGTTGAATGAAAGACTAGGTCACAAGTTGCATCGTTTATGGGCCCAGAAACAGTTTATGTTCAATAAACGCAGCAACATCAATATGATACGATTTGTTGGTAGTTGACAGTCCAGTTCTGATTGGTCCAGTTCTGTAGACTTTTGGGACCACGTTTCTATAAACATTCATAAATGCCAAAGTAATCCTCAGGAATGTAAGATTTATATGCAACATAATAGCTTGTGGGCCTTGGCACCCTCATTGTAAAACACTTCCTCCTTGATTGGGATATAGCTTACGTTTATCAAAATCTTTTCTCCTGATTTGGGTGGATCACCTTATTGACGATAATTGAGGAAAACTTTATAATCCCACAACACAGAGCACGCTAATTTACAGAAACATTTTTAGCCGCCGCACCTCTTAACTCTATCCTTGCAGAGTTCCGCGGTAGTGCACAAGTGGAAACCTTCCAAACGTCAACTGATGTCAACACCAAGTGGATTCTGCCAACTACCGATGTCTTCAATAGGAACTATTCGGGTTGCTGCAAAACACAAGACATGTCAAGGTTTTTGAAAGGCCTATGACCCTTGTTGGTTAGAAGAAAGCGAGACTCTCTCCCAAGAGATTTCACTGAACAAGAACTCATCCCCTTCCACCACAATGCTGGGCATCTTTGAAATCGGCAAGGTGTGAAAGGTGGCAGGGCCCTGTGGAGAGGGTTAACTTCATTCTGTCCATCAGGAAAGCATGGGCTAGGCTCCATTAGTCCGGTCGGGAAAAACCCTGCCCTGCCTACAAAAACAGGTTGAGTCGCCCGTAAGAGCAGAAGCCATTACATCTGACTCGCTGAAGACCAAGGGCTCTGGTGGACAGAGGATTTCAGGATCAAGCGAGGCTGCAACATGTGACAATCTTGATGGCAACCTCAGGAAGATCCTAGACCAACTTGATCCAGAAACTCACTTGATCCACAAGGGGAGCAGAGGCCCCCCAAACCCTCCATTATTAGGCCTGGTGCACTCGACAGCAAAGTATAACTCTCTGGCATAGCTCTCAAGTGTGCATGTCAAATCCATTCATGTCCAGCTGGGTTCTACTCACCAGTAACATCAACACCCTGACTCCCTACATTCACCAATATCACACCACCGCGTGATATAATTTCCAATTGTCGCTACATCAGCAAAGTCATATCAATCCAGATTGTTTTGGCCAACCGACCAACATCTCAAATCTGGAAGTCCATTCAGGGCCACCGCTGACGCCCTTCAATGATCTCCCCTCAACCTTGATGACGATTAGCCTACTGCTTTGGTGAATGGCGGGACATACAAAATTAATTACTTTTGGACATAGTACATCCTAAAGGATCAAACCATCTACACCACACCAAACCATCTACAACCATAGGAGCTGCTGCCGTCTTCTATGTCAATGAAGGTTGAAGCATCTCCATTATGTGACTGTGCAATCAGGGACTGGAGCACATCATCAAAACTGCCCTGAAGAGAAATTCGCCTGAAAGAACCCGACACTGTTAAACTAGAATATTTGGCCTAGGTATCTGACTTCAATTTTTTTTTCCATTTAAGGGGCGATGTAGCGTAGCCAATCCACCTACCCTGCACTGCACATCTTTGGGTTGTGGGGGTGAGACCCACGCAGACACCGGAAGGATGTGCAAACTCCACGTGGACAGTGATCCGGGGCCTGGGTCGAATCTGGGCCCTTGGCACCGTGAGGCAGCAGTGCAAACCATTGTGCCACCGCGCCATCATCTGACTTTGATATTGATATGTGATTTAGTTTTTGCAACTGCCAAACAAAAGAGAATAAGAGGGTAATAAAGGCCCTTTAAGATGTCTTTTCATGACCCTGCATCTAATATTCATCATAGGTCATCATAGAATTTACAGTGCAGAAGGAGGCCATTCGGCCCATCGAGTCTGCACCAGCTCGTGGAAAGAGCACCCTACCCAAGGTCCACACCTCCACCCTATTCCCGTAATCCAGTAACCCCACCCAACACTAAGGGCAATTTTGGACACTATGGGCAATTTAGCATGGCCAATCCACCTAACCTGCACATCTTTGGACTGTGGGAGGAAACCGGAGCACCCGGAGGAAACCCACGCACACACGGGGAGAATGTGCAGACTCCGCACAGACAGTGACCCAAGCCGGAATCGAACCTGGGACCCTGGAGCTGTGAAGCAATTGTGCTATCCACAAGGCTACCGTGCTGCCCGTTCAGGTATAACTCTCAACGTAATTTTGAAATGCCCCTTTGTTTCCAGCAAAAACTAAATTGGGGCAGGAACCTGGATGTCCTCTGATGTGATAACTAGTTATTGCCAAAAAGAGAGATATATTGCTGAATCTTTTCAACTTGCACTCATCAGGTCAAACACAAGAATGCCAAATTTTAAACAATCAGAACAATTTATATTGCAGGAGAAAAGGGTACTGATTTGTTGGCAAGATGACTCTGATTGGCTTAGGTGTTGCCATGGAGAAAACAAGGGGGATCTATAGGCTTCTCAAGCTCCTATGGTAGCACAGTGGTTAACACTGTTGCTTCACAGCGCCAGGGACCCAGGTTCGATTCCCGCTCGGGTCACTGTCTGTGCGGAGTCTGCATATTCTCCCTGTGTCTGCGTGGGTTTCCTCCTGGTGCTCCAGTTTCCTCCCACAAGTCCCAAAAGACATGCTTGTTAGGTGAATTGGACATTCTGAATTCTCCCTCAGTGTACCTGAACAGGCGCCGGAGTGTGGCGGCTCTGGGCTTTTCACAGTAACTTCATTGCACTGTTAATGTAAGCCTACTTGTGAAAGCACCTTTAGGGGCCAAGCCCTCACCTTTAGGGGTTAGGACCGCGCCGGAGTGCTTGCCGTCCCACCGGCTGGCGGGAAAGGCCTTTGGTGCCACGCCAGCCGGGGCCGAAGGGACTCCACCGGCCGGCGGAAGTCCGCGCATGCGCGGGAGCGTCAGCGGCTGCTGACGTCATCCCCACGCATGCGCGGGGGGGGGTCGCCTACGCGTCGGCCATCGCGGAGACCTACACGGCCAAGACATAGTAAAAGAGTGCCCCCACGGCACAGGCCCGCCCGCGGATCGGTGGGCCGCGATCGCGGGCCAGGCCACCATGGGGGCACCCCCCGGGGCCAGATCACCCCGCGCCCCCCCCCCCCCCCAGGACCCCAGAGCCCGCTCGCGCCGCTTGGTCCCGCCGGTAAGGGAGGTGGTTTAATTCACGCCGGCGGGACCGGCATTACAGCAGCGGGACTTCGGCCCATCGCGGGCCGGAGAATCGCCGGGGGGGGGGGGCCTGCCGACCGGCGCAGCGCGATTCCCGCCCCCGCCGAATCTCCGGTGCCGGGGAATTCGGTGGCCGGCGGGGGCGGGATTCACGCCGCTCCACGGCGATTCTCTGACCCGGCGGGGGGGGGGGGGGGTCGGAGAATCCCGCCCCTGTATTTGAATGTGTGTCACGGTCAGCAAGAGTAAATGAGCCTCTTTGTGAGCTTGACGGATTATCTTAAATCAGTTGTTAGTGTAGCTATTAGCTCATTCAGGCCCAATCATGGATTCACATCTAACAGTAGATATCTTGAATTGAGTTTTGCAAGCACGAGCTGGTTGTGTAAGATCTGTGTTCTGCCTATTATGGGTATCGGGTGCTGGGGTCAGTTACACAGGCCCTGGGGAGGGCGTAGGTGAGGGGGTTGCTGAGGGAAGGCCACGCCATTTCCACGGAGCCTGCCATTGCGAGACACCAGCAGAAGCGGGAAGAGGCCCTTCAACTGACCACTTGATGTGGCTCAATTGGGCTCCAGGTCGTTGGCCACCTATCCTGCTGCTGGCAAAATGGTGACGGGAAGGCATTGAATAATGCCCTCTTTCCTCTTCCAGCCTGCCCAGAACGAGAATGACCACGTGACACTGATTTACCGGGAAGGAACTGAAAACATGATTAACCTGTCAGGTAGCAAAAACGGGGGAAAAATGCTGCATCCAGCATTAATTTATGAAAATACTTGTTTTATTTAGGGCAGCAGTGTGTATTTATTTTAGGGCAGCACGGTAGCATAGTGGTTAGCACAGTGGCTTCACAGCTCCAGGGTCCCAGGTTCGATTCCCGGCTTGGGTCACTGTCTGTGCGAAGTCTGCACGTTCTCCCCGTGTGTGCGTGGGTTTCCTCCGGGTGCTCCGGTTTCCTCCCACAGTCCAAAGATGTGCAGGTTAGGTGGATTGGCCGTGGTAAATTGTCCTCAGTGTCAAGAAAATGTTAAGTGGGGGTTACTGGTTTACGAGGATAGGGTAGATACGTGGGCTGCAGTAGGGTGCTCTTTGCAAGGGCCGGTGCAGACTCGATGGGCCGAATGGACTCCTTCTGCACTGTAGATTCTATGATTCATTGAGTTTGCAGCAGAAATGCCTGGGCTAACGTTAATGTTGAGGAGGTTGAGGAGACGAGAGTAGTAATTGCTCTGCCCCCTTTTCAGAAATACCATTCAGAGTGGCACCGTACGATTTGTATGCAGGGCAGACACTAGCCTTGAAAAACTTCAGCCTTGATCTCACTGTTTCAGGTTCCTGGAGGCTGGTGGGGGTCCTGAACAAATCCAAATATTGTGATGTTTAACAACGCATTTATTTGATAATCATTTGTGGAGAAAGATGTGTGAATTTTCTTTTTTGAACAGCAATTACAAAGAACAAAGAAAAGTACAGCACAGGAACAGGCCCTTCGGCCCTCCAAGCCTGCGCCGACCATGCTGCCCGTCTAAACTACAATCTTCTACACTTCCGGGGTCCGTGTCCCTCTATTCCCATCCCATTCATGTATTTGTCGAGATGCCCCTTAAATGTCCCGATCGTCCCTGCTTCCACCACCTCCTCTGGTAGCGAGTTCCAGGCACCCACTACCCTCTGCATAAAAATCTTACTTCGTACATCTACTCTAAACCTCGCCCCTCTCACCTTAAACCTATGCCCCCTGGTAATTGACCCCTCTACTCTGGGAAAAGGCCTCTGACTATCCACTCTGTCTATGCCCCTCATAATTTTGTAGACCTCTATCAGGTCGCCCCTCAATCTCCTTCGTTCCAGTGAGAACAAACCGAGTTTATTCAACCTCTTAACTTAGTGTAATTGGCTGGTTTCCAGAACTCCATCATCAGTCTGACTCGGGCCAGATTGACCAACATCTGTAAGTCCTGTATTCCTTCCCCTCGTGGCCGACTGCAATTATTCTCGACGATCTGTCAGGCCCGTCCCCGCGGCTGCTTCAAGAATCCGATCCAACCACGGTCTGTGCGCACTGAACTGATGCCCCGATGTGTCTACGTTCAATGTGCCTAAATTCCTACGTTGTTGATTGCTTGCAGCCACAGTGAATGTCATGTTCTCCAGGGTGGAATGTAAACACAATTACTTGGCAGAGCCCCACAGCATACACTTAACGACGCAGCTCTGAGAACTATTGCTCAGAATTCTCAGCATCTCGCCCGTGACGCTTCTGTGGTGAGCCCTCTGTGACATGGATTACCGAAACTCCCCCCAAAACAATATTGTTTGATGAAATTCCGGGCAAGACTACTGGAGAAACAGGCTTGCATCTCTATCTCACCTTTCACAGACTCAAGTTATGCCAAAGCATTTTACAGGCAACTTTTGATGTTCGTCGCAGTTGTAGCATCGGCAACGTTGCTGCCAAATTGTGCACAGAACGATCCCACAAACCGATAATGACCAGATCACCTTTTCTTTTCAATGATTTTGGTCGAGGGATAAATGTTAGCCAGGACACAAGGGAGAACTGCCTTGCTCCTATCCAAACAGCGTCACGGGATTATTTATGTCTACCCCAGAGAGCGGGTGAGGCCTCAGTTTAATGCCTGAGTCAAACACATAACCGTGGTGACTCATAACGAAACTGGCTGTCGGTTAGAAAACAATAGGGCGGCACAGTGGGCAGTGGTTAACACTTAGGAAAGATATATGGACCTTTGAGAGAATGCGGAATGACGCTAGAATGATACAAGGACACCAAGGGTTATGTGACAGGAAGAGGTGGCACAAACCAGGGATGTAGTCACTGGAATTTAGAAGGTTAATGAGTGATTGAATCAAGGTGTAAGATAATAAGGGAAACTAATTGGGTTGATGGAGAGGAACTATTTCTGCTGGTTGGGGCATAGTGAGAAAATTACAGCCAGGCCCTTCAGCAGTGCAAGTAGAAAACATTTCTTCAGGCAAAGGTTGGTAGAAGTTTGGAACTCTCTTCCACAAACAGCAATTGATGCTTGATCAATTGTTCATATTAAATCTGGAATTGATAGATATTTGTTCGCCAAAAGGCATTAAGGGATACGAAGCAAAGGCAAAAGTTAGGTCGCAAGCCAGGCATAATTTCACTGAATGGTGGGACAGACTAGAGGGACTAAATGCCCTCCTCGTTCCTTTGTGCACAAAGATAGGGAAAATGGCTGGTGAACATGAATCGTGTTGAAGTAGCTACATGGTGGCACTGTGTTGTGTGTGTCTTTGTTGTGCGCGTGTGTGTCCTTGTTTGTGTGTTGCATGTATGCGCATGTGTGTGTGTGGACAAGTATGTTTGTGAGTGTATGTGTGCTTGGTGTGTGTATGTGTGTGCGGGCGCACGCGCATATGTGTGTACATGTGTGTGTGCACATGTGGTTGCATGTGCATCTGTGTGTGCATGTGCATGCGTGCATGTGTGTGTGTATGTGTGTGCGCACATGTATGTGTGCGTACACATGTGTGTACACGTGCATGTGCGTGTGCATGTGTTGAGTGTTTGTGCGTGTGTTAGTGTTGTGTATTGCCCATCAAGCCCTTGGCGACAGAGTATTCTGTTCTTGGAATAATTAGCTACAGAAACAGACTAAAGTCTGACCTATGCAGGTCAGGGTGCAGAAATGTTGAGAGAGTGAGAGCGAAGCTGTAAGAGGCCAAGGAATCTTAAAAGACTCACCATAAGACCTTTCCAAACTGTGCAAGGCTGCAATCAACAAAGCCAATTGGACGTTAAACAACGTAACAATATAGTAGGATACAACTTAGAAACATGTGAACTCGGCAAAGCACACCTTGAGAATCATACCTCATTCCCATCAAGAAAGTGGAGAGGCTGCTAGAGACTGCAGAGAGAGTATTCACTGAGGCTGAACCCCTACTGCCAGCTGTCTGAATTATATGGGGATACCAAGGAAACTTGGGCTTCTGAACCTGAAATTTAAAGGGTGGATTTTAATGTGTTTTTCCAGCCATTAACCAGGTAGAAATTGAATCGGGAGAGATGTAAATCAGATTGCTTATTTGTTACCATCTATTTTATAGTATTGCACATTGTCAAAATTACTCCCCTGAAGTCTGTCTTTTTGATATCAGCCAGCACGACTGGATTCCTGTTTTATCTGAGTGCAATGCATCCTCAATATTAATGCAACAATAATCATGGTTAACAGAATGCAGGCTCCCCATCATTACTTCCTCATTTAACCCACCCACCATTTTGTAAGATAGATGCTTGAAGCTCCAGCCAGGAACGAGAGCAGGAAATTGAGTTGGGAAAAGAGTGCGTTCAGATCCAGCACAATAGAACCACACCCATTTTCCGAACACTCTGAAGCTGGCAATCCGATAGTAACGTTTAGTAACTTGCGGAAGCTAGCGGTAGAACAGAGATTTATTTAACTATCTACAGTATTCTGCGCGTAGCAGTTACTCGCTCCCACTCAGTCCTTGTCGGGAGAACTAACCACCCCAGGCCCGGCTTTGGGACGGTTTTTATCTCTAGGCAGGGTGGCCTCCCCTATCTGAGAAGCTCGTACTCCATGCATCCTACGGGGAGATCGACAATGGTTTCCCCGTGGTCCTTGTGAGGGCTGTAGTACCTCCCCCCCCCCCCAAAGTCAGAAAGTTCCCCATCAGCCAATGGTGGGGGCTTTCTGTGACATTTTGCCCATGGTTGTGTCTCAGCTCGCGGTGGCTCTGGGTCGGGCGGAGGGTATCGGTTTGGCGACGGCCATTTCCTGGCCCACCTCCGAAGTGTTGTTGCCAGGACCTCGGTCCCGGACGAGACGTCGTCCGTCGTCCTGAGCCCGCCAGTGTCCATTTCCGAGCCGGAGTCATCCTCCTCCTGCTGGACCGGGCGCTGGTATGTAGATGGCTGCGTCCCCAGGCTGAAGGGCAGTTCCTGGCACAGAGCAGACATCGATGCTGCCGCCTGGGCATCGTGAGGCGCAGGCTCCCGCCTCTTAAGGTGGTCCAAATGCTTCCGCTGAACTCTCCCCTCAATCCCTCAATTGTACGAGACCAGACCGGCACCTGGGAGCCAAAGTGCCCTGTCTCCAAAGTTGCGGGCATGGACAGAGTCCCCTGAGAGAAATTGCCGCCCTGGTGTCCTCAAGTCCTGGTGCTGCTTCTGGACCTCCTGCTCCACCTCCACTTTCCTGCCGAGGTTCGGAAATGTGAGACTAACTCGCGTTCTCAGACCTCAGCCCATCAACAGTTCTGCAGGGGCGATTTCCGTCGTCGCGTGTGACATTGTGCGGCAGTTACAAAGGAACCGCGCCAGTCGCCTGTCCATGGAACCCGTGGTATGGTTTTTTTATGTCCCTTTTGAAAGTCTGGCCCGCCCTTTCTGCCAGGCCATTGGAGAAGGGCTGGGACGGGACGGTTCTGATGTGCCGGGTGCCAGTCCATTTTGTAAAAGCGGCAAACCCTTCACTCGTGGAGGGTGTCCCAGTATCCGTCACCAGGACCTCAGGGATCCCATGGGTGCTAAATGAGCACCAGAGCTTTTCTGTTGTGGCCCGGGGCGTTGTCGAGGCCGTCTTGTACACATCGAGCCACTTCCAGGGGACATCCACGATGACGAGGAACATGGACCTCATGAAAGGCCCTGCGAAGTCTGCATGCGGTAGAACCCATGGACGTCCTGGCCATTCCCAGGGGTGAAAGGAGGCCGCCGGCGGGAGCTTCTGATGCTCCCGGCATGCCAGGCAGCTGCACACAGCCCTCTCGATGTCCCCATCGATGCCGGGCCATAACTACGGGCAAGCATCTTCACCTTAGAAGCACCCAGGTGCCCACTGAGCAAGTCCTCCAGCAGGGACTTCTAACTCTGTGGCAGGATTACCACCCGAGCTCCCCACAATATGCCGCCGTCCTCCATGCTGAGTTCCAAGAATTTCTAGGCGAAAGGCTGGAGTGCTGCAGGAAGGACCCCTGTACGCCGCCACTCAACAACATGAGGCAAGGTTTCGCCAGTGCCGGATCCCGCTGCGTCCATGTGCGCAGCTGAGTAAGCGTCACCAGCAAGGTATCCAGAAGTTGAAAGTTGCAAACACATCAGCCGCCAATGGTGGGGATGGGGCACTTACACGCAATGGTAGGCAACAGAGAGCGTCGGCATGGGCAATCTGCGTACTCTGGCGGCGTCGAAACAAATATTCATGCGCAGCGAGCAGAGACGCCCAACGCTGAATTGTAGCCAATGTGATGGGTGGGTTCCCTTATCCTCACTGACAAGGTGAGCAGTGGCTTGTGGTCAGTCACTATGGAGAAATGTCACCCATAAACATACACATCAGGTGGAGGCAGGAACCCCCAGGCGAGACAGTAGTTGGAGAGCTGCTGGATCCCAGGACCCAGCTACATCCCAGCCAGATCCTGAACCTCTGCAGCAGACTATCCCGGAGCTGATGAAAAGGTTAGGGTGCGGCCGGGACATTCAGAGGGAGATGTCAGCAATACTCCAGCAGGTCCGTAGCCGATTGGAGGAGTCCCAGAGGCTACGAGTGCAGGACATGTCGCCGGCAATGCAAGGCACTGAGGTCAACACTGGTGCATGACGTCGGCAACATGAGTGAAGGTGTCCAAGGCGTCGCTCAGTCGGTGACAGCCATGGCTGAGGGTCTCAGTAGACTGTCTGACTCGATGGGGGACGTGACCCAGTACCAGGCTGACCTTGATGAAGTTCTGCGGGACATGCCCTGGTCTCAGATGGGAATGGCCGAGGCGCTGCGGAGCTTGTCCTTGTCGCTGGTGGGCATTGCCGCGGCACTGCAGAGCGTGGTCACTGGGGGACATTGCCGAGGACATCGACACCATGGGCAGACATTGGGAGCCGCCATGGCTGATGATGCAGGGGCAGCCGGGGCTCGAACAGCTGCCCTTCCATCCCGAGTTGAACCCCAGGGCCCTTTGGGCACCGACCAGGAAGAGGGTGCCAACCCGGACCCATCCCATGGAGTGGGGATGGTGGCCACCAGCTCCCCCGAGTATCACCCCTTTGATGACACCGACAAGTGCTCCAGGGCCCACCGGCCCCAGAGCCCCCAGAGGACGCCCGCCAGGGGCATCAAAGGCCACGGGAGGTGGTAAGCAGCTGGCTGCCCCCACCTTTGATGTGCATCCTGGGGACACACCTAGACGTAGCGGTACAGCAAGGAAGGCCATGTACGTCGAGGATCAGGTGAACCTGAGAAAGGAGCAGTGCTCCGAAAGCTAGTGATTCGAAACAAACCTGTTGGACTTTAACCTGGTGTTGTAAGACTTCTTACTGTGCCCACCCCAGCAAAACGCCGGCATCTCCACATCATGGTCAGTGTGAGAGAAGCTGTGACTTTGATTAGATCCATTCTGCTGTTGTGGCAACACTTTCAAGCACATTGGAGACGGAAAGCCTCCGAGACAGATACAAACAGAGAGTTGTAAGAGATCTGGGTGGTGATGATGTGGTTAAAGACTCTGGAAAAAAAAGGGGCATAGGTGATGGGTGCCAGGTAGGGTGACGAGAGGTTGGGGGGGCTTTGTGAGAGGCATGAATGCTGACTTGGGCCATTCGGCTTCAATGGCCTCGTTCCGTGCCGTACTTTTCTTGTGATTCTAAGTAACTGGGCAAGCATCAGACCGGAATCTGGCCAGAATTTAATTTCCTTTCTGTCACTCACTACCACTCCTCCCCCCTCCCCCCTCCCCCCCCCCCCCCGCCCCCTCGCTGTGTTTTAGTCCAGGCACATCAACATCATGTAGAAACGTGATTGAAAATCGATACAGCAAGCCTTGTAGTAGCCACTAGCATGTCTCAATGCTGTATTTCTCAACTTGGTTCTTGGTTTGATACACTTTGTACACTTTGATGAAATTGCAGTCGTTACAACAGCTCATTGCCTGAACAGTGACGAAAAACAAGAAATTGGTCCAGATCCTATTATGATGATCACATATTGTTTTCTTTTTTCCTCTCCCCGACTCTACACTGCCTTTCTATCGCTCTCTCGCTCTCTCTCTCTCTATTTCCCCATCTATACACAAATACATTTGCTTCTCCCACAAGCACAGCAAAAATGACGGGGATGAATCATTGTCATAGTTTAATGGAGGAGAAAGAAAATGATAAAAGAACTCGATTAAGTTGTTCCTGTTTTTCACACTTTCAAAGAGCACTACCCCCACCTTTTCCCTTGTGGGTCACTCAGTAAACGCTCCATTTGTTGTACAGAGCCTGGCAGGACAAGCAAATCTAAACTTTATTCTCCAGGTTCAGTGCGGGGATGGTTGTGGGAAACCACTGTGTTCCTATATTAAGGGTTGTTCGGTAGAACCTGCACTACAGGTTCACCTGGGCCCCTGCATGCTAGCTCCGCCCAGGAGGCGGGTTATAAATATGTGTGGCCTCCAGCTCGCAGCCATTTCGTCAGCTGCTGTGGGAGGCCACACATCTGACACTAATAAAGCCTCAGTTTGAATTCAACTTCGTCTCCAGCCAAATTGATCGTGCCTCAATGGTTAAACTGGCGTCAGTGCCGCATTGTTGAAGTACATTCAGCCCCTCGAGACTGTTGTGCTGGTCAGTCAGATTGTGGCTGGTGTCTACCTCAGCCCCACACACCCACCCCGATCCCCTGCCCCTTGCTGACTTTACCTCACCGAGTTTTAATGGGCTCGGTCTGGAAAGGCAAGTGACCCAAAATTCATATCCTTTCAGGGCAGGTGGTTCTATTGCCTCAGGAAGTGCGTCCAGACTTCACTCCTGAACGCAACTGCAAGAAGCCCGGCCTACCTCTCAGCTCCAAAGAAGAAAATGCAGGTTTGTGAACATTTACTGGAGATGCTAAAAGCCTCAAGTGACACATCCCCCATAATAATGTCAGTCAGGCCAGGCTTATTCTCGAGAGCAGGGTTTCCCAAATGGCGTTCCCAGGCAGGCCAGTTAAATGCGCAAAGTTTGATTGGACGAATACGAAACAACACAAAATAAATTCTCCAGCTTTCCAGATCAGCAGGATGAGAGGGAGAGTGCGGGGAGGGGGCCACCATCGAGTGGTGGGGGCGGGGCGGGAGGGAGTGTGGGGGGGAGACAGTCATCATTAGCTGGGAGTGCGGGAAGATGGACATTGTTGGGTAAGGGGGGAGGGGGCCATCACTCGGATGTAGAGTGGGGGGCGGGGGGGAGGCTCAAGAGAGGCAGCGGGAGCCCAAGAGAAGCCGGGGCCATCGGAACCCAAGAGAGGTGTGAGTTTAGTGTGTGTGTGCTGTCAGTGTGCGTGTGTGTGTGTGTGTGGTAATACCAGGTATTGCAGTACATGAGAGGTGAATGACCATTGGCTAGACCTAGGGGTCTACCATTGGATAAGGTACATAGGGGCTATATACCCCTGAGCGGCGGGGTATAAGAACCGATGCCGTCCCAGCAGCCTTCACTTTCTGCATCATCGCTGCTGGGTACAGTTCTAGCTGATTAAATTGATGCATAATCAATACTCTCGAGACAAAGAGGAGTCATATTTAATCAGCTTGCACTTTTGAAGGATGGATCTCCGCATCAAGCCGATTAGATCTGACTCCTCTTTGTCTCGAGAGTATTGATTGTGCATAAATGTGGTGAGTGTGTGTGTGTGAGAGGAGAGAGTGTATGTGTGGGTACGTATGTGTGGGGGGGTGAAAGTGTGTGTGTGAGTGTGAAGTTGTGTATGGTGAGTGTGAGTGTGCTTGTGGGATGAATGAGTTTGTGTGTGTTTGTGGGGTGAGTGTGTGTGGGGGGGTGTACATGTGTGTGATGAGTGTGTGTGGGGTGAGTGTGTGTGCAATGAGTGTGTGTATGTTTGTGAGTGTGTGAGTAGGGTTAGTGTATGAGTGGGTTGTGTGTGTTTATGTGTGAGGTGAGAGGTGTGTGTGTGGAAAAGGTGTGTGTGTATGTGTGGTAAAGGTGTGTGTGCGTGTGTGGAAAAGGTGTGTGTATGCGTAAGGGTGTGTGTGTGTAGTAGAGGGGTGAGTGTCTGTGAGTGTATAAATATGTGTGAAGGAGAGGGGTGTATAAGAACATAAGAACTAGGAGCAGGAGTAGGCAATCTGGCCCCTCGAGCCTGCTCCATCATTCAATGAGATCATGGCTGATCTTTTGTGGACTCAGCTCCACTTTCCGGCTCAAACACCATAACCCTTTATTCCTTTATTCTTCAAAAAACTATCTATCTTTATCTTAAAAACATTTAATGAAGGAGCCTCAACTGCTTCACTGGCCAAGGAATTCCATAGATTCACAAGCCTTTGGGTGAAGAAGTTCCTCCTAAACTCAGTCCTAAATCTACTTCCCCTTATTTTGAGGCTATGCCCCCTAGTTCTGCTTTCACCCGCCAGTGGAAGCAACCTCCCCGCATCTATCCTATCTATTCCCTTCGTAATTTTAGATGTTTCTATAAGATCCCCCACATCCTTCTAAATTCCTATAAGTACAGTCCCAGTCTACTCAACCTCTTCTCGTAATCCAACCCCCTCAACTCTGGGATTAACCTAGTGAATCTCCTCTGCACACCCTCCAGTACATCCTTTCTCAGGTAAGGAGACCAAAACTGAACACAATACTCCAGGTGTCGCCCCACTAATACCTTATACAGTTGCAGCATAACCTCCCTAGTCTTAAACACCATCCCCCTAGCAATGGAGGACAAAACTCCTTCTTAATCACCTGTTGCACCTATAAACCAACTTTTTGCGACTCATGCACTAGGACACCCAGGTCCCTCTGCACAGCAGCATGTTTTAATATTTTATCATTTAGATAATCATCCCTTTTATCGTTATTCCTACCTGTGGTGAATGTATTCACCATAATGCATGCATGATACCATAACATGTGACCTATGACCTGGAAGTGGTGATATGAACTGCTTCCAGGTACTGTACTGTAACCCCAGTATGGCTCCGCCTCTGGCTCCGCCCACACCAGGGCATATATAGGCCGGCCTCTTGTGGGCGTCATTCATCTGTACTACTGACTCTGGCTAGGCAGGTTCATGACTAATAAAGTCTTATGTTCACTCGCTCTCGCTGCCTCTCTGTGGATTTAAGGTACATTAATATATTAGTCATAGACAGCACCATGGATGCCGCTCTAAAGCCAGACAGGCTCGACGCCCGCGGGTCCGAAGCCAAGGAAATATTTGAACATTGGCTTCGATGCTTCGAGGCCTACATCGACTCCTCAGCAACTGCTCCCTCGAAGACCCTCAAACTGCGACTCCTCCACACTCGGGTGAGCCATCGAATCTCGGTAATGATTGAAAAAGCGACCACGTATGAGGAAGCGGTCGCAACCCTCAAGGCGCACTTCGTGAAGCCCGTGAACGAGGTGTTCGCTAGGCACCTCCTCACCACTTGCCATCAACGTGCCGGAAAATCGTTAGACGAGTATCTGGAAACCCTGACCCTACTCGCAAGAAACTGCAGCTACCGAGATGTGATGGCGGAGGAACACATGAACTCACAGATCTGGGACACTTACGTGGCGGGGGTCCGCTCGAACTATATCAGGCAGCGCCTGCTGGAAAACGGGACCTCCGACCTGCGGGACATGGTAAAGCTAGCTACCTCGCTCGAGGTGGCCTACCAGAACTTCAGCGCATTCCCCGTGGGCCTGGGCCCAGCGAACCCCTCCTGGACACTATCGTCACGGCCCCCGTCGGACCCGCCTACGCCGCAGGCCTGCGCTGCGCGTCTGCCAGCCCAGCCCGGAGAACCGCAATGCTACTTCTGTGGCCAGGGCCAACACCCCCGGCAGCGCAGCCCAGCCCGCTCAGCGACGTGCAGCGACTGCAGGAAAAAGGGGCACTACGCGAGAGTCTGTCTGGGCCGATCCAAGGTCCAGAAATCGAAAACGCACCAGGCCCGACCCATGGACTCACAGCCCCACAAACCACGCAATGTGGTTGCGTGCCTGCCCGGAACGTCCTCCCCTGACACGTCACCGGCATCGTGCGAATCGTGGGGGCCGCCATCTTGGCCGCCGGCCCCAACACCGACCAACACGTGCGACCGATGGGGGCGGACATCTTGGTCGCCATCTTCGACCCCGTCCGACACGTGCGACACTTGGGGGCCACCATCTTGCGACTCCACCGACCACGCAGGCTACCCACAGCTGGGCGTGGTGACCCTCGACCAGTCACAGCCGAAACCACTGAGGAACTCCATGGTGGTCGTCCGGGTCAACCGGCACGAGACCCCCTGCCTCTTCGACTCCGGGAGCACGGAGAGCTTTGTCCACCCCGACATGGTAAGGCGCTGCTCCCTCCACACCTACCCCACCTCACAAACAATCTCCCTTGCCTCCGGATCTCATTCGGTCCAGATCCGGGGGTACTGTATCGTCAACCTCGCGATACAGGGCGCAGAGTACGCTCATTTTAAGCTCTACGTCCTCCCCCACCTCTGCGCCCCCCTACTGCTCGGATTGGATTTTCAGTGTAATCACCGAAGCCTGACCTTACAGTTCGGCAGACCCTTGTCCCCCCTCACAGTATGCAGCCTCTCGACCCTCAAGGTCTCCCCCCCTTCACTCTTTGCGAACCTCACTCCTGACTGTAAGCCCATTGCCACCAGGAGCAGGCGGTACAGCTCGCTAGACATGGTATTTATCAAGTCAGAGGTCCAGCGACTGATGAGTGAGGGGATCATAGAGGCCAGTAACAGCCCCTGGAGAGCGCAAGTGGTGGTCGCCCGGACCAGGGAAAAGAACCGGATGGTTGTGGACTACAGCTAAATAATTAACCAGTTCACGCAACTGGTGGCGTATCCCCTCCCCCGCATAGCGGAGATGGTCAACCAGATCGCACAATACAACAAAGAAAAGTGCGTCTTCCGTACTACCCGACTGGCCATCCTCGACTACGTCGTGGAGAACGGTGTCTTAGGGCCCGACCCCGACTGCATGTGCCCCCTCAAAGAACTCCCCCCTCCCCACAGCCTCAAGGCCCTAAAACGATGCCTGGGGCTGTTCTCCTACTACGCCCAGTGGGTCCCCAACTATGCGGACAAAGCCCGCCCACTGATTCAAACCACCAGTTTCCCCCTGACAGATGAGGCCCGCTCCGCCTTCAGCCGCATCAAGGCCGACATCACCAAGGCCGCAATGCATGCGGTGGATGAGTCCATCCCTTTCAGGTAGAGAGCAATGCATCAGACGTCGCCCTGGCCGCCACACTCAACCAGGCGGGCAGGCCAGTAGCATTCTTCTGTAGGACCCTCCACGCTTCTGAAATTCGACACCCCTTGGTCGAGAAGGAAGCACAAGCCATAGTGGAAGCCTTGCGGCACTGGAGGCACTACCTAGCCGGTAGGAGGTTCAACCTCGTCACCGACCAACTATCGGTAGCCTTCATGTTTGACAACGCACAATGGGGCAAAATAAAAAATGATAAAATCTTGAGGTGGAGGATCAAACTCTCCACCTACAACTACGATATCAAGTATCGTCCTGGGAAGCTCAACGAGCCCCCAGATGCCCTGTCCCACGGCACATGCGCCAGCGCGCAAGATGACCGACTTCGGGCTATGCACAATGACCTCTGCCACCCGGGGGACACCCGGCTTACCCACTTCATTAAGGCCCGCAACCTGCCCTTCTCCTCCTCCGAGGTCAAGGCCATGACCAGGGATTGCCAAGTCTGCGCGGAGTGCAAACCGCACTTCTACCGACCAGACAAGGCCCACCTGGTAAAGGCCTCACGGCCCTTTGAGCGCCTAAGTGTCGATTTCAAAGGGCCCCTCCCCTCCACCAGCCGGAATATATACTTTCTCACTGTCATCGATGAGTACTCCCGCTTCCCCTTCGTCGTCCCCTGCCCCGGCATGACCTCGTCCACTGTGATAAAGGCACTGCACAGCATCTTCCCGCTGTTCGGTTTTCCTGCCTACGTCCACAGTGACCGGGGCACATCGTTCATGAGCGATGAGCTGCGTCAGTACCTGCTCAACAAAGACATCGCCTCGAGCAGGACTACGAGCTATAACCCGCAGGGAAACGGGCAGGTGGAGAGGGAGAACGCGACGGTATGGAAGGCCATTCTTCTGGCCCTTAGGTCTAGAAGTCTCCCAATTCCCCGCTGGCAGGAGGTCCTCCCTGATGCTCTCCACTCCATCAGATCGCTCCTTTGCACGGCCACGAACGAGACCCCTCACGATCGTTTGTTAGTCTTCCCCAGGAAGTCCATCTCCGGGGTCTCGCTTCCATCTTGGCTGAAAACTCCGGGACCAGTCCTTCTCCGGAGGCACATGAGGAGCCATAAGACCGACCCCCTGGTCGAGAGGGTCCAGCTGCTCCACGCTTACATCGCGCACCAGGACGGACGGCAAGATACGGTCTCCATACGGTCTCCCTCCTGGCGCCAGCTGGTTCCCCCACCAACGCGCCCCCCCGCCTACATCCCCCCCGTCCCCGCTGTCTGCCACCACTCACAGCGCCCCATACGCCCTCCTGGGTCTCCTGTATTGTCCCGCGCCGACACTGCCGCCACCCATCGCCCCCCACCCTACCCCCACACCCCAACCGTTTCCGACACCCCGGACTGAGGCTCAAGCTCCAGGCGCAATGCCCCTGGAGTCACCACCTGCGACAACTGTGCCAGAGCTGCGGAGGTCAAAGAGAACGATCCAGCCTCCAGATAGACTGGATATGTAATGACCCCACTGTCATGATATCCACATTAACATATCATGGTGCAATCACACACACATACTGATGGACAGGTAGTTGGACCAACCAACACACACACAACATCGCAGCCAATCACCAGTGAGAGCACACGCACTATAAAACAGGGAACACCACAGTTCCCGCTCATTCTACCAGGAGATAGCTCAGAGCACAGAGCTCACAGCGTGCCACTCAGACATACACCATGTGCTGAGTGCCTCACTAAGATAGTGCTAGGGCTGGGTCCACAGGTTAGCTGGTGAAGTACAAACCACAGCCAGAAGTTAACAGTTGTTATTGTACAGAATAATAAAACAGAGTTGTACCATCTACAACCGTGTTGGTTCGTTTGTATAGCGGAACACCCAACACGACATGATACCAGGATTGGAAACTCGCCAGCGACTGTGAGACCTACCTGCACCTCTTCAGAAACCCGCCATCCTGTGCCATGGACACCATCAGCCCGCCGCAGCCGCTCCAAATCGCTGGAAACCTTGGCATCAACTTGAAGCTGTTTAAACAGCGCTTCCAACTCTTCCTAGAAGCCACAGACAGGGAGAATGCATCAGGCACCAGGAAGATCACCCTCCTCCTCTCCACGGCAGGGCAACACGCCATCCACATCTACAACTCCCTGGCATTCGCGGAAGGCGAGGACAAGACGAAATACAAGACGGTCCTGCTATAATTTGAGGAACACTTCAATGTGGAAGTTAATGAGAGCTTCGAAAGGTACCTCTTCCAGCTGCGCCTGCAGGGTAAGGATGAGCCTTTTCGATCTTATTTGACACACCTCCGTATCCTCGCACAGTCCTGCAGCTATGAGGCCACCTCCGACTCCATGATTCGGTATCAGATAGTTTTTGGGATCACCTCGGACACCCTACGCCAGCAGCTCCTCAAAATAAAGTGCCTCACCCTAGCCACCGCCATCAAAACCTGCGTCCTCCACGAAAACGCGACCAGCCGGTACTCCCAATTCCAGGCGGCCGAATCGGCACGGCAGGGGTCCTACGAGCCCGAGCGGGTCCAGTCGATCGAGTTCCTCCCGGCCCGCGGCCCGGATGAGGGCAGCCATTTCGCTTTCGCGCCAAAAGAGGGGACATCAACGCAGGGGGACGTGACGTGCAGGCGCGCTCTACGCAGGACCGAACTGCGCATGCGCGGTGGTGCAACGAACGCCATGACGTCACGACGTGCAGCAACTGTGGATCCGCACACTTAAAGCGGCAATGTCCGGCCAAAGCGCGACAATGCCTCCGCTGTGGCAGGATGGGCCACTACGCTGCCTGCTGTCGAGCAGCTCAACCTGCCAACTCTCCGCAATTACGCCAGCCTCGCAGGGACGTGCGGGCCATTTAGCCCCCATACACCGAGTCATACCCTGACGACGTGCAGACCGGTGATACCGACGACCGGGAACTCTTCCGCGTTGCGGTAATAGACAAGAACCGGATGTCCCCAAGTCGGACCCACCAGCCAATGCCAGTGCACAGCATTAATCCGGGCGATGAATGGTGTGCCACCCTAACGGTCAACCGATCACCAATCACATTCCGCTTGGACACTGGTGCCTCCGCCAATCTCATTGCATGGTCAGCCTTCCACACCTTGAAGGTTAAACCACCGATTCTGCCATCCCACTGTCAGCTGGTTGATTATAACAGAAATGTTATCCCGGCCACGGGATCCTGCCAGCTCGAGGTTACACACAACTCACATACAGCCACACTGTCTTTTGAGATAGTTGGATCCTCGAAGGACTCTCTGTTAGGCGCACAGGCGTGCAAGATCCTCCACCTCGTTCAGCGGGTACACACTCTGTCTCCAGAAGGCACGTCCGATTTCCCGGATGCAGACTTTAGGGCGCAGATCCACTCGCTCCTCACCCACAACCAGGAGGCTTTCGAGGGCATGGGCACACTGCCCTACACTTACAGAATACGGCTCAAACCGGACGCCACCCCGGTCATTCACGCACCTCGTAGAGTCCCAGCACCACTCAAGGACCGCCTCAAGCAGCAGCTGCAGGACCTGCAGGACCAAGGAGTGCTTTCCCGGGTTACGGAGCCAACGCCATGGTGTGCGTAGAAACGCCCTCTGGTGAGCTCCGGATCTGCATCGACCCGAAAGACCTGAACAACAACATCATGAGGGAACACTACCCCATACCCAAACGGGAAAAGATCATGAGCGAAATGGCCCGGGCTAAAATTTTCACCAAGCTTAATGCCTCAAAGGGTTTTTGGCAGATTCAACTGGATCAGCCCAGCAGGAAGCTGTGCACCTTCAACGCTCCCTTTGGCAGGTACTGCTACAATAGGATGCCGTTTTGCATCATCTCGGCCTCCGAGGTGTTTCATCGCATCATGGAACAGATGATGGAGGGCATCGAAGGGGTACGAGTCTATGTTGACGACGTCATCATCTGGTCCACCACACCACAGGAGCACATCAGTCGTCTCCAGCGTGACTTTGCTCGGATACGAGATCAGGGCCTGCGCCTCAACCGAGCCAAGTGCTCTTTTGGCCAAACTGAGCTAAGGTTTCTGGGGGACCACATCTCCCGGTCAGGGGTGTGGCCGGATGCCGACAAAGTGGCAGCTATTGCAGCCATGCCGCAGCCGGCAGACAAGAAGGCAGTGTTACGCTTTCTCGGGATGGTCAATTTCCTGGGGAAGTTTATTCCCAACCTTGCCTCGCACACAATGGCTCTTCGCCACCTGGTCAAGAAGACAACGGAATTCCAGTGGCTGCCCGCACACCAGAAGGAATGGGAGGAGCTCAAGGTCAAGCTCACCACCGCGTTCTTCGACACCACTCGGGACACAAAGATCTCGACTGATGCAAGCCAGTCCGGCATTGGGGCGGTGCTCCTGCAACGGGACAACACTGCATCATGGGCCCCGGTCGCCTATGCGTTGCGGGCCATGACCCCCACAGAACAGCGCTATGCGCAGATTGAGAAGGAGTGCCTGGGTTTGATGACCGGCATCGACAAATTCCACGATTATGTGTATGGTCTTCCGCAGTTCACTGTGGAGACCGACCATCGCCCCCTGGTCGGCATCATTCAGAAGGACCTCAACGATATGACCCCTCGCCTCCAGCGCATTCTGCTCAAGCTCCAGAGGTACGACTTCCAACTTGTCTACACCCCGGGAAAGGACCTCATCATCGCGGATGCCCTGTCCAGAGCAGTGAACACACCGCCCGAATCGGAGGGGTTCGTTTGTCAGGTCGACGCACAAGTAGCCTTCACATCGGCCAATCTGCCGGCTACTGACACACATCTGGCGCACATTCGCCTTGAGACTGCGGCTGACCCCCTTCTGCAACGTGTGATGCGCCACATGACGGAAGGGTGGCTCAAGGGGCAGTGCCCACAATTTTACAACGTCCGGGACGACTTGGCCGTCATTGATGGTGTCCTCTTGAAGTTGGACCGGATCGTGATCTCACAGCATGCACCGGCTTGTCCTCGAACAACTGCACGAAGGCCATTTCGGAGTTGAAAAGTGCAGGCGGAGGGCCCGAGAAGCTGTGTACTGGCCGGGCATCAGCGACGACATCGCCAACATGGTGCTCAACTGCCCCACCTGCCAAAGGTTTCAGACACTTCAGCCCCATGAGTTGGTCACGTCCCCCTGGGCAGAGGTGGGTGTGGACCTCTTCATGTGCTCGGCAGGGACTACGTCATTATAATTGACTATATTTCAAATTATCCAGAGGTCATACGCCTGCACGACATGACATCATCAGCTGTCATCAGAGCAAAGAAACCTTCGCTCGCCATGGCATTCCGCTTACCATCATGTCGGACAATGGGCCCTGTTTAGTGAGCCAAGAATGGTCTTCTTTTGTCGCTTCATACGACTTCACACACATGGCGTCCAGCCCTTTGCATCCTCAGTCAAATGGCAAGGCGGAAAAGGGTGTCCATATCGTGAAGCGGCTCCTCTGCAAGGCTGCTGATGCCGGATCTGATTTCTGTTTAGCCCTGCTGGCGTATCGCTCCATGGGCCACTTGCCAGCCCAGCTGTTGATGGGTCACACCCTCAGGACCACTGTGCCGTCCATTCATGTTCCTAAACCCGACCATGCTCCAGTACTGCAAAGGATGCGACAGCAGCGTGCTCAGCAGAAGGTGGCACATGACGCTCGGGCGACTGATCTTCCTGCCCTGGCGCCTGGAGACAACGTCCGCATACACCTACCGGAGGGTGGCTGGTCGGCAACCGCCGAGGTTCTCCGCCGCGTGGCTCCCCGCTCGTTCCTGGTTCGCATGCCTGATGGCTCCATTCGCCGGCGCAATCGGCGGGCCCTTCGGCTGCTTCCACGCTCGCTACGAGATCATGCACCGGTGCCACGCCCTCCTGTTGTCCCTGATGTTGACTTTGTTGAGCTTCCTGCCACTCTGCCTCTTCCTCTATCGCCCGTGGCCAGGCCCATTCCTCAGCCGGTGGATCCTGACCCACCCTTGAGGCGGTCAACCCGAATTCGTCGCCCACCTGATAGACTTGACTTATGAGTCTGTTAGCACATCGGACTCACTGAATTGTTTTCCAGTACTGTTAACGAGTTTCTTTCTTGTCGTTCCAGAAGTTCTCTCTCGTTGTTTGCAGTTTGCACTTGTTTTGTTCGTGGTACAACCTCGTTGCTCTGTTGCACCTGACACCTTCCTCTGTATATAGTTTAGCCTCATGTACATGTTGTAAATATTGCACACACTTACTCAGATGCACTCAGTACACACCAATATTTATTAGCATGTAGGCACATATTCTTGTGAAAAGAGGGGATGTCATGATAACCACATTAACATATCATGATGCAATCACACACACACTGATGGACAGGTAGATGGACCAATCAACACACACACAACATCGCAGCCAATCACCAGTGAGAGCACACGCACTATAAAACAGGGAACACCACAGTTCCCGCTCATTCTACCAGGAGATAGCTCAGAGCACAGAGCTCACAGCGCGCCACTAAGACGTACACCATGTGCTGAGTGCCTCACTAAGATAGTGCTAGGGCTGGGTCCACAGGTTAGCTGGTGAAGTACGAACCACAGCCAGAAGTTAACAGTTATTATTGTACAGAATAATAAAACAGAGTTGTGCCATCCACAACCGTGTTGGTTAATTTGTGTATCAGAACACCCAACACGTCACCCACGTCACCCCCGCAGGACTTAATTTTTTTAACAGGGGGTGAATGTATTCACCATAATACATGCATGAAACCATAACCTGTGACCTATGACCTGGAAGTGGTGATATGAACTGCTTCCAGGTACTGTACTGTAACCCCAGTATGGCTCTGCCTCTGGCTCCGCCCACACCGGGGCATATATAGGCCGGCCTCTTGTGGGCGGCATTCATCTGTACTACTGACTCTGGCTAGGCAAGTTCATGACTAATAAAGTCTTATGTTCACTCGCTCTCGCTGCCTCTCTGTGGATTGAAGGTACATCACTACCAAAATGGATAACCTCACATTTGTCAACATTGTATTCCATCTGCCCATTCACTTAAACTATCCAAATCCCTCTGCAGACTTCCAGTATCCTCTGCACTTTTTGCTTTACCACTCATCTTAGTGTCGTCTGCAAAGCTGGACACATTGCCTTTGGTCCCCAACTCCAAATCATCTATATACATTGTGAACAATTGTGGAACCAACACTGATCCCAAGGGATACCACTAGCTACTGATTGCCAACCAGAGAAACACCCATTAATCCCCACTCTTTGCTTTCTATTAATTAACCAATCCTCTATCCATGCTGTTACTTTCCCCTTAATGCCATGCATCTTTATCTTATGCAGCAACCTTTTGTGTGGCACCTTGTCAAAGGCTTTCTGGAAATCCAGATATACCACATCCATTGGCTCCCCGTTATCTAACGCACTGGTAATGTCCTCAAAAAATTCCACTATTCTCCAAACCGCCAGAACCACCCCAGAGTCTAGTGAATTTTGGTAATTTGGTGTCTGTGTGAGCGGGATGTGTGTGTTCTCTACTGCCACCTGGTGGTTGGAGGTCGTATACAATACTATTTACCTGATTGTTTATGCATATCATCACACCGAGTGGGACAGCTCTGCTACGAATCGGAGCTGGGATAAGATGGTGCAAAGCAGGTCAATGGAAATTCATGATGTTCTCCATTGCTGCTTGTAATTCTGCTGTGCTGCCCCAAGCATTCCTCTCACCGGCGGACCCTGCTCGGACTCCAGCGCCCTGAGGCAGGGAGCAGACATTCTAACACCTACGTTTGGCAGTGTCCTCCTAGTGCAATCAAAAATTAGCACGGGGTCAAAGTACCCTGCCCTCCTCCCACGCGCTGCCCACCTTTCACGTGTGCATAGAACCTCATGAGGGGGAGTGGAGATCGTTCCCACACAGCTGGTACTGAGCACATTTGCCTCACTGGCTGATAATAATAATGATAATAGCCTTCATTATTATCATATGTAGGCTGAAAATGAAATGAAAATTGTTTATTGTCACAAGTAGGCTTCAAATGAAGTTACTGTGAAAAGCCCCTAGTCGCCACATTCCGGCGCCTGTTCGGGGAGGCTGGTACGGGAATTGAACCGTGCTGCTGGCCTGCCTTGGTCTGCTTTAAAAGCCAGCAATTTAGCCCAGTGAGCTAAACCAGCCCCTAAATGAAGTGAAAAGCCCCTAGTCGCCACATTCTGGCGCCTGTTCGGGTACACTGAGGGAGAATTCAGAATGTCCAATTCACCTAACAAGCACGTCTTTCGGGACTTGTGGGAGGAAACCGGAGGAAACCCAGGCAGACACGGGGAGAACGTGCAGACTCCACACAGACAGTGACCCAAGCCGGGAATCGAACCCGGGATCCTGGCGCTGTGAAGCAACAGTGCAACCGTGACTATAGAGTGCTGGAAGCTAGAAAGTCGTATCTGTGAATCTCAGCCTCTGGCTCCTGCCAGCTGAACACCTTGTTCTGAACAGTGGATGTGGTGTCATTATTTTACAGCAACACAATTGTCGGTATTGGATCGGGAGGAACAATATTTGGATTAATTGCCTTCACCCGTCTTAATCCTCTGCACTTGTGGTTATCCATAGATCAACAAATTACTGGGCACACTGACGCTGAAATAACGCTCCATCGGAGAAGGCTGCCGCTGCTCTGAAAACATTTACCGCTGAATCGTTCTGTTTGGCAGTGGTGACATCATGTGGGATGTGGGTCTTACCCACACAATGAATCTAATGCTCATTATCACTTCTAAATCCCCTTTAAAGCTACAGTGGAATTGGTAAACACTTGCGTCATATTGCCACAGATTTTTTTTAATTACTCATTCTCGGAATGTGGGGGTAACTGGCAAGGCTGGTATTTATCAACCCTCCTGGGTTGCCCTCGAGATGGTGGTGGCGAGCCTTTGCAGTTTGTGGTAAGGATCTGAAGTATGCTGAGCGTTATAGCAACAGTATCAATAAGACTTAAGAAGGGGACACTCTCTTCACAGGTTTCAAGTTTGGCCATGGTACACTCTTTCTGACCCCTCCCCTTGAAGAGAATCCCAGTGCTAGCTGTTGATTGGATCTTCAGATTACGTAACCCTTACTCAGCAAGGCTGGTCTTAAGGTGACAATCGTAGAATCCCGACAGTGCAGAAGGAGGCCATTCGGCCCATCGAGTCTGCACCGTCCCTCTGAAAGAGCACCCTAACCTCGGCCGAATTCCCCCACCCTATCCCTGTAACCCCACCTAGGGACAATTTAGCATGGCCAATCCACATAACCTGCACATCGTCAGAGTGTGGGAGGAAAACGGGGCACCCGGAGGAAACCCACTCAGGCACGGGGAGAATGTGCAGACTCCGCACAGACACTCGCCCGAAGTCGGAATCAAACCCGGGTCTCTGGCGCTGTGAGGCATCAGTGCTAGCCACTGTGCTGCCCCCTTTACCTCCTTTTCACAATGCTTATTTACCAAATTATTTTATACAGACGAATCGAAGACACCATCAAAATATGAGAAATAATTACATTTGTACCTAGTCCTGAACTCTAAATACACATCGTACACATCGGTCATTATAGGAAGGATGTGGAAGCATTAGAAAGGGTGCAGAGGAGATTTACCAGAATGTTGCCTGGTATGGAGGGAAGATCTTATGAGGAAAGGCTGAGGGACTTGAGGCTGTTTTCGTTAGAGAGAAGAAGATAAGAGGTGACTTAATTGAGGCATACAAGATGATCAGAGGATTGGATAGGGTGGACAGTGAGAGCCTTTTTCCTTGGATGGTGGTGTCTAGCACGAGGGGCATAGCTTTAAATTGAGGGGAGATAGATATAAGACAGATGTCAGAGGTAGGTTCTTTACTCAGAGAGTAGTAAGGGCGTGGAATGCCCTGCCTGCAACAGTAGTGGACTCGCCAACACTAAGGACATTCAAATGGTCATTGGATAGACATATGGATAATAAAGGAATAGCGTAGATGGGCTTTTGAGTGGTTTCACAGGTCGGCGCAACATCGAGGGCCGAAGGGCCTGTACTGTGCTGTAATGTTCTATGTTCTATGTCAGTAAGTCTTTGAGGAGGTTTTCTGTTTCTTTTTTTTAATACATTTAAAGTATCCAATTATTTTTCCAATTAAGGGGCAATTTAGCATGGCCAATCCACCTAGCCTGCACATCTTTGAGTGAGACCCACGCAGACACGGGGAGAATGTGCAAACTCCACATGGACAGTGACCCAGAGCCGGGATCGAACCTGGGACCTCGGCGCTGTGAGGCAGCAGTGCTAACCCACTGCGCCACCGTGCCACCCCCTTTCTGTTTCTGATACAGCAGTATGGTTCTATCTTTGAGATGCTTCCACAGGGTCGAAGTTAACAGGAACTGTAAGAACTATTGGGGGCACAGGTAGTTCATAACTGGTGTCTCTGAGGAGGCAAATTGTAATGTTATAAACAGGTCGATCAGGTACTTTGGTGCTTATGGTTCGAAAATGTTTCTTTTTTTTTAATAAACGTTTCATTGAGGTATTTCTTTGGCATTATAACAGCAACAAAATCAACAATATACATAACAAGAAGAATATAAACACAGTGCAAATTCCACCTCCCTCTCCCACAGGTCTTGCCGTTACTTACCCCCCTAACACCGCACCCCCCACTTTCTGCTGACGCTTAGTTCTCCGCGAGGAAGTCGACGAATGGTTGCCACCTCCGGGAGAACCCCAGCAGAGACCCTCTCATGGCGAACTTAATTATCTCCAGGCAGAGGAAGCCAGCCATGTCTGAAAGCCAGGTCTCCGACTTCGGGGGCTTTGAGTACCTCCATGCCAGCAATATGCGCCTCCGGGCTACCAGGGAAGCAAAGGCCAGAACGCCCGCCTCGTTCTCCTCCTGGATTCCCAGGTCCTGCGATATTCCAAAAATCGCCACCTCCGGACTCATTGCCACCCTCATATTTAATACTGTGGACATGGCGTCGCAAACCCCTGCCAAAACCCCCTCAGTTTTGGACATGCCCAGAACATGTGGACATGATTCGTTGGCCCCCCCCCCGCACACTTCGCACACCTATCCTCCACCCCAAAGACCCTGCTCATCCGGGTCACTGTCATGTGAGCCCGGTGAACAACCTTAAATTGGACCAGGCTGAGCCTGGCACATGTTGCAGTCACATTGACCCTCCTTAATGCGTCCGCCCAGAGGCCCTCCTGTATCTCTCCCCCCAGCTCCTCCTCCCACTTACGCTTCAGCTCCTCGGTCTGCGTCTCCTCCGAACCCATAAGCTCTTTATATATGTCCGAGACGCTCCCCTCCCCTATCCATCCTCTAGAGACGACCCGATCCTGAATCCCCCTCAGCAGCAGGAGTGGGAAGGTTGGTACCTGCTTCCGTAAGAAGTCCCGTACCTGTAAATATCGGAATTCATTTCCCCCCGCCGATGCAAACTTCTCCTCCAGCGCCCTCATATTCGGGAGGCTTCCTTCTAAGAACAAGTCCCCCATTCTCTCAATGATTAAAGTCATTTTTGGCGTCGCTTGATTGCGGATCCAGCAGTAGGCGATCTGGTTTGATACGGAGGTCCATCGTTTAGAAAATCTTAGAGCAATAAATTGAGGCACGATCAATTGAACAAAGACTAGAGTTGTATACAACTGAGGCTTTATTGCTCTAAGCTGTGTGGCCTCCCACAGCAGCTGCCAAAATGGCTGCTGAATGGAGGACACGCATATTATACTCTGCCTACTGGGCAGATCCAGCAGGCAGGGACTACCAGCGAACCTGTAGTACAGGTCCTACCTCACATCACCACACTGCTCTCTGCCAAATTCGGAACCCCCCCCCCCGTCCATCCTCCCCGGGACAAAACGATGGTTATCGCAGATTGGGGACCACACCAACGCCCCCTCTGCTCCCACATGTCTCCTCTATTGCCCCCAGACTCTCAGGGCCGCCACCACCACTGGACTGGTGGAGTACCGCGCCGGTGGGAAAGGCAGGGACACCGTTTGAAAATATTTCTTGATGGCAACACTGACTGCTGGAGCATCTCACTGCTCTCCAAGTGGTCCGCAGGCTTACGAATGATTCATCTGTCCATGTATACTTGGTACGAATAACGATAACCTTAATTAGTGTCACAAGTAGGCTTACATTAACTCTGCAAGTACGTTACTGTGAAAAGCCCCTAGTCGCCACACTCCAGCACCTGTTTGGGTACACTGAGGGAGAATTCAGAATGTCCAATTCACCTAATAAGCATGTCTTTCGAGACTTGTGGGAGGAATACCGGAGCAGCCGGAGGAAACCCACGCAGACACGGGGAGAACGTGCAGACTCCATACAGACTGTGACCCAAGAGTTAATCGAACCTGGGACCCTGGCGCTGTGAAGCAACAGTGCTAACCACTGTGCTACCGTGCCACCCATGTGCTATTGTGCCACCCAAAAAGAGACTCAGTCTCAGAGACAATAATCCCTGGGATCCAACTTGGCCCACTGCCCAGGTTTTTCATAAATACGGCTACATCTATCGTAAATTTTCTTGCACTGCTGTCTGAATCATGACTTGTTTTCTGATTACCGGTCTGTCAAATTTGGAAACACAAGGCTGAGTCTCATTCTGACACAACATTTCATTAGGGGGGACATATATAGGGGCAGCACGGCAGCCTTGTGGATAGCACAATTGCTTCACAGCTCCAGGGTCCCAGGTTCGATTCCGGCTTGGGTCACTGTCTGTGCGGAGTCTGCACGTCCTCCCTGTGTGTGCGTGGGTTTCCTCCGGGTGCTCCGGTTTCCTCCCACAGTCCAAAGATGTGCAGGTTAGGTGGATTGGCCATGATAAATTGCCCTTAGTGTCCAAAATCGCCCTTAGTGTTGGGTGGGTTTACTGGGTTATGGGGATAAAGTGGAGGTGTTGACCTTGGGTAGGGTGCTCTTTCCAAGAGCCGGTGCAGACTCGATGGGCCAAATGGCCTCCTTCTGCACTGTAAATTATATGATATGATATGATATGATATTAGCAGTTCTACTGGTGCAAACCCCATTGTTGCATTTGGAGTGGTACGGTAGCTTAGAAAGAAGCCTGAGACTTTGGTTTCCAAGGTTCCTCCTGATAGTTCTTTAGACCAGGCCAGACTTGAAAGTTTCATGACTCTCTCAGCTAGTCCATTTGATGCTGGGTGGGAAGGCTCAGTTCCGTTGTTTAACACCATTGAGATTGGTGAAGTTTTCAAACTCAGTGCTTGTGAATATGCTTCCAATGACTTCAGATAATCAGAGAGTTGAAAAGCATTGGCATAATCTTTCGATGGTGGCACGCAATGTAGGTGACTTCACTTCAGAAATCTCCATCCATTTAGAGCGGGCGTCAATCACGAGCAAAAACATTGGCTGGATTCTCCGCCCCCCACCCCCCCAACGGCAAAATCGGGTTTGGCGACAGGGCGGAGAATTTTGGCGCCAAAATTGGAAGCGCACTGGTTTTCAAATTCTCCACCCCCCCCCCCGCAAATCGGCGTACTCGTGGAGTACACCGCGCCAAGTATCCACCACCTCAGGCCATTGACTGAGGCCCGCCACACAATGCGCCGTTGCCGACCGGCCAAATTCCCGACGGGATCCTCGCATGGCGGTTACGGACTCAGTCCAGGGCCACCACAGTCAGGGGAGGGACGATCGGTGGGCAGTGGGGGGGGGCTTCACTCGGGGCTAGGGGCAATGTGGGCGGGTAGACAGTGGTGCACGAGCGGCCGATGCAGGCACTATTTTGCCGGCCCAGGTCCGCGGGCAGAGTCCGCCAGGGAATGCGACGCGGCTCATGCGCGGCCCCTGACCCGGAAATGCTGGGGGCCGTATCGGCAACTAGAGCTGCGAGCCCTTTGATGACTGACTGCTAGGCCCCTGCAAAACGGTGTGTCTGTGGCCTTTTGACGCCGGTTGTCCTGCCATAAAAGACCATAGTATTCACGACGGCGTGGGGATTAGTCCCAAAAACAGAGAATCCGTCCCATTGTGATATGGAATGGGCCAATGTAGTCGATATAGATGTGTACCCATGGCCGGCCAGACCTTCCCCAAGGGTGTAGTGGGACTGCAATTGGCACAGTTGACAGTGCTTGACTAGCTTAGAATCCCTACATTGTAGAAGGAGGCCATTCGGCCCATTGTGTCCACACAGACCTTCTGAAAGAGCACCCTAACTGGGCCCACTCCCCCACCCTATCCCTATAATCCCATAACCCAACCTCACCTTTGAACACTACGGGGCAATTTAGCATGGCCAATCCACCTAAACTGCACATCTTTGGACTGTGGGAGGAAACCGGAGCACCCGGAGGAAACCCACGCAGACACGGGGAGAAGGTACAAACTCCACACAGAAAGTTACCCGAGGCTGGAATTGAACCTGGGTCCCTAGTGCTGTGAGGCAGCAGTGCTAACCACTGTGCCACCGTGATGGTTCTTGATATCTACATCAATGTCAGGCCACCACACCCAACTCCTTGACAGCATCTTCCTCTCAGAGATGCTAGGGTGTGAGGTGTTGAGTGCTCTGAGGTACAGACAAACCAACACGGTTGCGATTGGTACAATGCAGTTTTATTCCATCCAACTATTTATACATCTGACTTGGTACTCAGCACGTTGTGACTGTGTGAGTGTCTTGCTAATGAGGTCCTGGCCCTGTGCTGTCTCCAGATGGACTGACTAGGAAGTGTCATGTTTCTTGTCTTATACAGTGTCTGCTCTTGTCTGTGATTGGCTGTCGTGTTATGTGTGCTAATTGGTCCGTTGGTCTGTCTATCATTATGTATGTGTTATGATGTATGTTTGAATATCATGACATCCCCCCTTTTTTACAAGATTATGTGCCTACGTGGTTATAAATATAAATGTGTCCTGAGTGCAGCTAAAGGTGTGTGTGCGTGATATTTACATCATGTACATGGGGCTTAACTATATACAAGGGGCGATGTCAGATGTGACATGCTAACGAGGTTGTACCACAACAAAAGAAGAGCAACGTTGAAATTTGGAACGATCAAACGAGGCCTGGAACGATAAAACAGTGACATGTTACAAAACAGTAGTTGCTAAAGTTTGACGTGTGAACAGTCTCATAAGTCCAGTCTAGTAGGTGGGTGACGAATTCGGGTTGACCGCCTCAAGGGTGGGTCGAGAACCACCGGCTGAGGTGCGAGCCTGGCCGCGGGCGGCGACAGAAGGGGCATGGTATATGGCAGCTCCACGAAGTCACTATCAGGAACCAGTGGAGGACACGGGGTCTGTGTATGGTTCCGTTGCGAGCATGGAAGTAAGCGAAGGGCTCGGCGATTGCGCCTACGCATGGATGCATCTGGCATGCGTACCAGGAACGAGTGGGGAGCCACGCGCCGGAGAACTTCGGCAGGTGCTGACCAGCCACCGTCTGGTAGGTGAATGCGGTCGTTGTCTCCAGGGGCCAGGGAGGGAAGATCAGTTGCCCGTATGTCATACGATCTCTTCTGGCGATCGCGCTGCAGTTGCATCCTATGCAGTACCGGAGCATGGTCTATTGTTGGTGCCAGGATGGAAGGCACAGTGGTTCTGAGGCTGCGACCCATCAGCAGCTGTGCTGGCGAGAGACCCGTGGCTAGTGGGGCCGAGCGATAGGCCAGCAGGGCGAGGTAGAAGTCCGACCTGGCAGCAGCAGCCTTGCAGAGGAGCCGCTTGGCAATGTGAACGCCCTTCTCCGCCTTTCCATTGGACTGGGGATGCAGAGGGCTGGACATCATGTGTGTGAAGCCATACGAGGCCGCGAAGGGCGACCATTCCTGGCTGGCAAAACAAGGCCCATTGTCCAACATGACAGTCATCGGAATGCAGTGGCGAGCAAAGGTGTCTTTGCAGGCCCTGATGACAGCAGACGACGTCAAATCGTGCAGGCGTATGACTTCTGAGTAGTTTGAGAAGTAGTCAACTATGATGACATAGTCCATGCCGAGCGCGTGAAATAGGTCGACACCCACCTTCGCCCAGGGGGACAGCACCAGCTCAAGGGGCAGAAACATCTCAGGAGGTTGCGCCGGCTGAAACCTTTGGCAGTTTGTGCAGTTGAGCACCATGTTGGCAATATCGTCACTGATGCCCGGCCAGTATACCGCCCCTCGAGCCCTCCGTCTGCACTTCTCGACCCCCAAGTGGCCTTCGTATAGTTGGTCGAGAACCAGCTGGCGCATGCTGTGCGGAATCACAATCCGGTCCAGCTTCAGAAGGACACCATCAATGATGGCTAGGTCGTCTCGTACATTGTAGAACTGCGGGCACTGCCCTTCGAGCCATCCTCCCGTCATGTGGCGCATCACTCGCTGCAGAAGGGGGTCGGCCGCAGTCTCTCGGTGGATACGGGCCAGACTGGAGTCGTCAGCCAGCAGTTTTGCCGCTGTAAAGCCCACCTGTGCCTCGACCTGACATACGAACCCCTCCGCATCTGGTGGCGTGCTCACTGCTCTGGATACGGCATCCGCCACGATGAGGTCCTTCCCTGGAGTGTAGACCAGTTGGAAGTCGTACCTCCTGAGTTTAAGTAGGATGTGCTGGAGGCGAGGGGTCATCTCGTTCAGGTCCTTGTTTATTATGCTGACCAGGTGGTCAGTTTCGACCGTGAACCGGGGAAGACCATAGACGTAATCGTGGAACTTGTCTAAACCGGTTAGCAAGCCCAGGCATTCTTTTTCGATTTGCGCATAGCGCTGCTCTGTGGGGGTCATGGCCCGCGATGCATAGGCCACTGGGGCCCATGATGCCGTGTCATCCCTCTGCAGGAGCACTGCTCCAATGGCATGGACTGGCTGGCATCAGTTGAGATTTTGGTGGCACAAGACGTGTCAAAAAACGCCAAAACTGGTGCCGTGGTGAGTTTGTGTTTGAGCTCCTCCCATTCCAGCTGGTGTGTGTGTTGCCACTGGAACTCTGTGGATTTTCTGACGCGGTGGCACAGAGCTGTCGTATGGGAGGCAAGGTTGGGAATGAACTTCCCCAGGAAGTTGACCATGCCAAGGAAGCGTAGCACTGCTTTCTTGTCGGCCGGCTGCAGCATGGCTGTGATGGCGCTCACCTTGCTGCATCCGGACGGACCCCTGACCGGGAGATGTGGTCCCCCAGGAACTTCAGTTCGGTCTGGCCAGAGGAGCACTTGGCTCGGTTGAGGCGCAGGCCGTTTTCCCGTATGCGGGCAAAAACGCGTTGGAGACGATGCATGTGCTCCTGCGGTGTGGTGGACCAGATGATGACATCGTCCACATATACGCGCACCCCTTCGATGCCTTCCATCATCTGCTCCATGATTCTATGGAAGACCTCGGATGCCGAGCTGATGCCAAATGGCATCCGGTTGTAGCAGAACCTGCCGAAAGGGGTGTTGAAGGTACATAGCTTGCGGCTGGACGGGTCCAGTTGGATCTGCCAAAATCCTTTAGAAGCATCCAGTTTCGTGAATATCTTCGCCTGGGCCATTTCACTGGTGATCTCCTCCCGTTTGGGTATGGGATAATGTTCCCTCATAATATTATTATTGAGGTCTTTGGGGTCAATACAGATACGGGGCTCGCCGGAGGGCTTCTTGACACACACCATGGAGCTGACCCATGGCGTGGGCTCCGTGACCCTGGATAGGACCCCTTGGCCCTGGATATCCTGCAGCTGCTGCTTGAGGCGGTCTTTAAGTGGCGCAGGAACCCTGCGAGGTGCGTGAACGACCGGGATGGCGTCCGGTTTGAGGCGAATTCGGTATGTGTATGGCAGTGTTCCCATGCCTTCGAATGCCTCCTGGTTGTGGGCGAGGAGCGATTGGAGCTGTGCGTCGAACTCTGCATCCGGGAAGTCAGACGTGCCGTCTGGAGAGAGAGAGAGAATTTGTTGCACAAGGTGGAGAGCCTTACATGCCTGTGCGCCCAGCAGGGAGTCCTTCGATGGGCCAACTATCTCGAACGAGAGTGTGGCCGTGTGTGTTTTGTGTGTCACCTGGAGCTGGCAGGATCCCATGGCCGGGATAACGTTCCCGTTGTAGTCGACCATCTTGCACCGGGATGGCTGGATTGGTGGTCTGACCTTCATGGCATAGAAGGCTGACCATGCTATGAGGTTGGCGGAGGCGCCAGTGTCCAGGCGGAAAGTGATCGGCGATCGGTTGACCGTTAGGGTGGCATTCCATTCATCGCCCGGATTGATGGTGTTGACCCGGTTTGCATCAATGACCGCGACCCGGAAGGCATCTTGGTCATCTGTGTCGTCGGTTTGGATGTCGTGGTGTGGAGGCTGGATGGTCCGCACGTTCCTGCGAGGTTGTCGGAGATGTGGAAGATCAACAGGTTGAGCCGCTCGACAGTAGGCAGCGTAGTGGCCCATCTTGCCACAGCGTAGGCATTGTCGGGTTTTTGCAGGACATTGCCCTTTTAAATGTGCAGCTCCACAGTTGCCGCACGTCATGACGTCATGGCGTTCGTTACGCCACTGCGCATGCGCAGTTCGGTGTTGCGTCGGGCGCGCCTGTGCAGCACGTCCCTCAGTGTTGCCATAGGTTTTGGCGCGCACAAACGCGGAAAGCCTTAAAAAGCGCACGAAACGGCCGCCCTCGTCCGGGCCACGGGCCGGGAGAAACTCGATTGCCTGGATGCGTTCGGCCTCGTGGGCAGCCTGGCTTGCCGATTCGATCGCGTGGGACCCCCTCTGTGCCGATTCGGTCGCCTGAAATTGGGCATAGCGGCTGGTCGCATTTTCATGCAGGACACAGGCTTCCACTGCAGATGCTAAGGTCAGGCCTTTAATTTTTAGAAGCTGCTGGCGTAGGCCACTGGAGGCAACGCCAAAAACGATCTGGTCCCGGATCATGGACTCTGAGGTGGTGTCGTAACCGCAGGACTGCGCGAGTATGCGGAGGTGCGCCAGGAAGGACTGAAAGAGCTCATCCTTACCTTGCAGGCGTTGCTGAAAGACATACCTCTCAAAGCTTTCGTTGACCTCAACATTGAAGTGCTTGTCGAGCTTGAGGGTGACCGTGTCATATTTAGATTTGTTTTCGCCTTCCGCGAACACCAGGGAGTTGTATACATCGATGGCGTGCTGACCTGCGGTAGTGAGGAGCATGGCAATCTTTGTTTCGTCCGAGGCGCCCTGTTTTTCATTGGCTTGCATGAAGAGTTCGAATCGCTGCTTGAAGAGCTTCCAATTTGTGCCCAGGTTCCCAGCGACTTGCAACGGCTGCGGTTTGTTGCAGGTGTCCATGGCTCAGGATGGCAGATTTGCCGGTAGGTATCGATTCACTCCTGGTATCATGAGGTGTTGGGTGCTCTGAGGTACAAACGAACCAACACGGTTGCGATTGGTACAACGCAGTTTTATTCCATCCAACTGTTTATACATCTGACTTGGTACTCAGCACGTTGTGACTGTGTGAGTGTCTTGCTAATGAGGTCCTGGCCCTGTGCTGTCTCCAGATGGACTGACTAGGAAGTGTCATGTTTCTTGTCTTATACAGTGTCTGCTCTTGTCTGTGATTGGCTGTCGTGTTATGTGTGCTAATTGGTCCGTTGGTCTGTCTATCATGTATGTGTTATGATGTATGTTTGAATGTCGTGACAGGGTGTGCGCTGTGTAATCCAGTTAGGAGCAGCTCTCTGCCTGGTACAGGAAACATTACTCTTGCTTCCCACAGAATGATGCCATCCGAACAACTCAATTCATTTTTGCAGATAAAGAATTTCCTTGGAAACAGGCTCACTTACCAATCCTGGAAAGTATCTGTCTCTCCCCTTGCACAGAAGTAGATGTTGATTGGTCAAGTTCCTGATCTGCTTCGCACTGACTAACAATCGGATTCTCCGATTCTGAGGCTGTGTCCGGAGAATGTGTCTAGTTCCACGATGAAAACATCGGCGAGGCCCCAGCACCGATCCTCCGTCCAGTGAGGAGCTGGCAGTCGCGCCACGTAAAACACACGGCCTTCACAAAATAAACGGGCGGAAAATTGCCGGGTCCGTGGCCACGCATGCGCACGGCAACGACCTGCAGCGGTCGGGCCGTACGACATGGCGCCTGCCGCATGCGGACCTGACCTGCCAGATAGTGCCCCCCTGGACACCCCACCCACTCACCACCCCCGGACCAGCCCCCACCAGTCGCCCCAGCCCTCACTGAAGCCCCACCAGCCAGCAGCACGCCTCCCCCCCCATGACTGTGACGGTGCTGGACTCAGTCCGGTGCGCCACACCAGGTTCACAAAAAACTCAGAGCACAAGTGAACCACGGCATCGTGAACTAGACCCATCAGGGGTGGGGCATCGAGGGGAAGGCCTTCAGGTAACTTCCTGAGGCTGTCACAACGGCGTGCGGCATAGTCCCGATGACGCCGTTCTGAAGGGGGCGGAGCTTCCAAAAACAGGCACCGCCCCCGTTCGGTCGTAAAAAGGGATTCTCTGCCCGATCGCCGATTACAAAATCAGCTTAGGCAAGCGGAGAATCCCGCCCAATGTGTCTACCAAACTTGCGTACATGTAACACGCTCTCACAAGAGTAGGTGGCTAAGGGCATCTGGAATCACTATGTGTATCCCAGGTTGGTGTTTGAAAATATATTCGTGGGCGGCACGATGGCGCAGTGGTTAGCACTGCTGCCTTTGGCACTGAGGACCCAGGTTCGATCCCGGCTCTGGGTCACTATCCGTGTGGAGTTTGCACATTCTCCCTGTGCCTGCGTGGGTTTCGCCCTCCACAACCCAAAGTTGTGCAGGTTAGGTGGATTGGCCACGCTAAATTGCCCCTTATTTGGAAAAAAATAATTGGGTACTCCTAATTAATTTTTTTTAAAGTATATTTGCAGGTTGTCAAAATTAATGCCCATTGCTAAATTCTTGCCAAGTCTATCGAAAGGATAGCCTTATCCTCTTTGAAAAGGCCCAAGAGCGGTTTGTGGTCAGAAACAATAGTGTCTACCATGTAAGTACTGGTGAAATTCCTTGATACTAAAGACTATTGATAGTCTTTCCTTCATGATTTGAGAATACCCTCTTTCAGTCACTGAGAGGATTCTTGACACATACCCTATCAGCCTTTCAGAGCCGTCATTCATTTAGTGGGACAGCACCGCACCATCGCCAAATGAAGAGATGTCGTAGGTCACATCAGTTCTTTAGATGGGTCCGAGTGTATTAACAGGTTTGAGGGATGCAGTAATTGCTTTCTGTTGAAAGCTTCTTCCTCGGGAACTTTCCAAGACCAACGATGGTGTGCCTTTAGCAGAATATGCAAGGGGCTTGTTGATAAGTTTGGTGTAAAAAAAAACATTCATAGTCGTTCACAATCCCCACGTAGCACGACTCGGCTGCTGCAGGCGGCCGCCGTGCGTCTGTGCGGCCACGGACCCAGCAATTCTCCGGTGGGTATCGGCAGCTCGAGCCGGGGGGGTCTACACTGCCGTCCTGCTAGCCCCCAGAAAAATGGGGACTCGGTGGCCGTTTTGCACCATTTGCTCTGGTGTAACACCGTTCCCACGCCAGAGTGGGGCATTGCCCCAGAATCGGAGAACCCAGCCCCCTGTATGTCAAATCCAACCCCGCCGGAATAAATCGGATTTCCACAAACCGGCGTCCACAGCAACATGCCCTCTAGCTGATAATGTTGCCGAAACTGATTCCAAACTCTTACCAAAGCAAGAGGTTTCCACCTCCAAAGAGGCAATCCGACCCTCACGGTCAGCAACTACCTCCTCCACCTTCTGGATCACCGAATTTTGAGTCTCCAGCCGCTGTTCCTCCCTTTCCAGGGCAACTGAATTGGTTTCGCCGCTCTCGCCATGTGACCGCCAGCCTATGTTTCTTCAATTCGGCCGAAAAGAAGTTGGCCGATTGCTCCATCGACCACTGTGCGGGCAACGACGCCACAGGCCCCACCGCCACATTTTCCCCTCCTGCGCCACGCGTGTCCTCCGGGTCGGAAGAACGCCCCTTGCTCGACACACTCCTCGGCTGGACACTCTTCTTCATCGCCCACCAGAGGAGAAATCCTAGTTCTTCAATAATACCATTTTCCCACCTGCACCACCCCCCCGTACAAATGGGCTAAAAGGGCTAAAGAGCCAGTTCTCAGGCAGGAGCCACCTTATGTGCGACCTCTCAGTCCATGGCCACCACCAGAAGTCCTACAAGATTGCTTTGTTCACTGCCTGTTTCAAGCTGGCCCATAGTACACGCTTTCTAACTGTGAAAACTCCACCCCGGAGAGAGATTCCCCGCAACGGGGTTAATCGGTTGTTTGGACCATTCGACCCTTACTCAGTAAGGCTGGTCTTAAAGTGGCAATCACCACCCAAAGGCGGCTTAACGAACATTTATGGTTTTGTCACAGACCATAAACAGAAAAGCCACTTTTCTCCCATTGATGAGACAGTTTGAAGTCACGTTTCCACTCTGTGTCTCAATACAATTTGTCCCATTCGTACGGGGGTCTGTACACCTGCGTCACCTCAACATCTTGCTGGTTACATTATTCTACATAAAAGTATTACAATTGAGCCCACCAACGCGTTGTCAATTGTAGTATTTACTTCCTGATCTTGGGATAGATCTATGGCAGGTAGGAATCCGGGTGAGATCTGCAATGACACATTTTCACCCGCTTGAATTTTCCAAAATCACTTAATCCCTATCTCTGCCCAAAATAACATGGGTAACAGATTTCAATGGGGTAACACGGCGGTGATAACACTATGCGTTTCCCCCCTTACCCTCCTTTTCTGTCCTGGAAATAAATGGGACTTGCATTTCTGTAGCGCCTTTCTTGTCCTCAGGATGTTGCACGCTGCAATACAGCCAATTAGCTGCTTTTGATGCGTTGTCACTGCTGCAATGCAGGAAGCATGGCAGCCAATTTACGCACAGCAAGATCCCAGAAGCAGCAATAAGATCAAGACCGGATGATCTGTTGTTTCATCAGGTCCGTTGGTTGGGGGATAAACATTGGCTCGGAAAGCAGGAGAACTCCTCTGGTCCTCAAAATATTGCCCTGGGTCTTTTACATCCATCTGAGAGGGTTACGCGGTTTGGGTCACCCGAACATTGTTGGGGTATAGCTCCTGCCCAAACTGGGCAAGACAGGGAGGCGCAGTGGTGCAGTGGCTAGCATTGCTGCCTCATGGTGCCAAGGACCCGGGGACGATCCCGACCCCGGGTCACTGTCCGTGTGGAGTGTTTGCACATTGTCCCCGCGTCTGCGTGGGTCTCACCCCCACAATCCAAAGATGTGCAAGTTCGGTGGATTGGCCACGCTAAATTGTCACTTAATTGGAAAAAAAGCATCATGTTATCATAATATAGTTATTTCTTCATTGTGATGTGAAGAAAGCGGAATTAATTGGATACTCTTAAAAAAAAAATTTAAACATAAAAGAAAACTGGGCAGGACAGAAAAGGCGAAAGTATGTTTAACAGCCGTCACAGCAGTTACTTGAAGACGGCTTGTGCAGATCTAATTTCTCGACTGTCATTTCTACTTTTCCATTACTGCGTCGCCATTCGTGCTTTCTGTCCTGGAGCTCCCAGCTCCTTCCCCACGGAACGAGAGGTGGGGGATTATCAGGACCACCATCTCTGGCCAATATCTCTCTGCTGAGACAGGTTCTCCTCTCCTCAAAGCAAATGTGACCAGTGGGACCATTTAAGGGCCTCGAATGGCCTCCAGGAGGGAAGGCCACCCTTGACATTCCTCCCCACTGAGTGAATTGCAAGAAGTCAGGAAGGCGACGGGCTCTCCACCCCTGCCTTTATTCCCTCCCCCTTCTATGGTCGCCTCCACCTTGCAACACAGGCCATGGGCCCCGTTAAATTCTGCCCTTTATGAGTACATCTTAAGTTAAGCTTGCGTCCTTGAAACTGTTTAGATATTTTTTTTTTAAATTTAGAGTGCCCAATTCATTTTTTCCAATTAAGGGGCAATTTAGTGCGGCCAATCCACCTACCCTGCACATCTTTGGGTTGTGGGGGCAAAACCCACGCAGACACGGTGAGAATGTGCAAACTCCACACGGGCAGTGACCCAGAGCCGGGATCGAACCTGGGACCTCTGCGCCGTGAGGCAGTAGTGCTAACCACTGCACCACCGTGCTGCCCGTGAACTGGTTATATCAAGACAACAGTCTCCCCCGTCCAATCTGCAGAAATGTCAATAAGATCTGGACAGCGTAGCACTTAATTTGTTTTAATAGGTTACAAGTTATATCAGAATGGTGATTTTCTTATAAAATTTGGTCAGCTAATTTCAACACACAACACAGTCAGGATTTAGATATGAATCATGTTATCATAATATAGTTATTTCTTCATTGTGATGTGAAGAAAGCGGAATTAAACTGACATTTCAGGCAAGCAGTTATGTCTTATCCAGATCAGAATATAAAATGGCTGTCCATAAATTCAATATGTGAATCTGGAGCTTTGTTGGTCAGGTATTTCTGCGTTTTGACCAAGCCGTAGCGTAGACGTTTTATGGGCTCCATACGTTGAATTATTAATCTTTTCCTCAGCTCAAGTCCTTTAAATATGGAAGGTCAAGCAGCAATCTAATTGGAGGGGTCCAAGGTGCTAAAATCCTTCAATCGGATAAATAAATAAATACTTTTGGTGGAGGAGTCCAGACAATGGAACATAACCTTACCAGCAGAACGAGGACTCAAGGGGTGACGTCAGGTAGTAATTTGTCCCACAAACAGTGGACGTGTAGAACTTTCTCCCTCAACGCCATCACCACCGCCCCCCACCACCCCCCATCGCCCCCCACCACCCCCCACCGCCCCCCACCGCCCCCCACCACCCCCTCAAAGCCGTTGATCAGGGTTCAGTTGAGAATTTCAAAACTGAGATTGGTAAGTTTCGATTAGGCAAGGGTATTAAGGGTAATGGAACTGAGGCGGCTTGATGGAGTTAAGATACAGATCAGTGCTGGTCTAACTGACCAGAAATGACGATTGAGATCCAAATAGCCGACTCCTGTTCCTCAGGGCAAAGTGACAATTTCACCACATAGGAGTGAAGGGAGTATTAATACAGCTAGACGATGCCTCCCCCCAGATTCTCTTCCTTCTCAGTTTTGAAATGCCCAAAGGGTTCCATGGCCTGAATTCTTTTGTCTGTCAGGCATCCGGACCCGGTGATCTTGGAAGCGGGTGCAAAACACGCTGGCGGTGGTGGTCAGCCTCGAAGGGGGGTTTTACGCTGACTGGCCAATTGACGGACCAGTTCAAACACAGTCCTCGGTCACCAGACACCTCTTCTTTCATTTCATTCCAGCCTGGACAGATCATCCTGCCTGACCAATCAGCTCGCCCACCAACCGGAGAAGCAGACGGACCACGCGTGAAAACGGTGTTCAATTGATCCCTCTAAATCGCCTGCTTGCTTGTCAGCACCCCGCGCATGCAAGAGCCACAAGCATAGGGCGGCACGGTGACGCAGTGGCTAGCACTGCTGCCTCATGGCGCCGAGGAGCCAAGTTCGATCCTGGCCCCGAGTCACTGTCCGTGTGGAGTCTGCACATTCTCCCCGTGTCTGCGTGGGTCTCATCCCCACAACCCAAAGATGTGCTGGGTAGGTGGATTGGCCACGCTAAATTGCCCCTTAATTGGATAAATGTTTTTGAATAATGAGCCGGAGGCGTAGGTCCGCCAACTGAAATATTGCTCGAATGTGCGATGAGGTAAGGACACGCGCCCGACGCCTTCTCACCGGATCTCGGGGGTTGGGAGTGTGCCCGAGCAACGCAAGATTCTGGCCCATGTCTGCTTGGAGTTGCAGTCTCTGTTTCACTGCCAGAGGAAGCGCTGCACCTCAATTCTTGGCTCCAATTCAGTCCCGAGCCCCTCATGCCCGATACGGGGGAGAGCGGGCAGGTTTGGGGGCCTTCTCACAGGACTGCTCCTGGGCCTTGCCAAGGTGACCATTAACCGGCCCAGTCAGCGGGAGATCGAGGAGGCTGTGAGGCCCAACTGCCTGCCCCCCAACTGTGGTTGTGCCTAAGACTGGGCACCCATGAGACACAGTTTGCTGTGTCTGCCGGTACACTTGAGGCCTTCCGGGGCCCATGGGGCATTGGAGGGACTGGAGTTTTTCATCGCTCTCGAGATGACATTTTAATTAGATTTGGGAAGCTTCCTTTAATTGTCAGAATCACCATTAGTATAAAAGGTTATGGCCGCATTTCAAGCACCGCGTTGCCCCCTGGCGAGATTCATGCCGTTTGCAATTCACCTGGCCCGCTCCCAATGGCGAGTGCTGGATATCACCCAAAAATGGCAAGAATATCATTAACTCACATTTGCATTCATTTCAATCTCATTAATGATATAACCTGCCTGCTTACCATTGGCTGGGGACTAATGACAATCCCACAATCCTGTGGGAGTATGAGCTTCCCCAATTAGGGGGGGCGGAGAAATCATTAGCAGACTCCCTGTATAAATAAAGCTGGCCAGTTTGGAACCAGCAGGAAGGAGTGAGCAGCAAGCGAAATTGCTGCTGCTGTTGTGTAGAAATGTTATTGTAAATAAATGTTATTTCTTTGTATCCTTAAAACTCGTGCTGGATTCTTTGTGGCCCTCACAAAACTGGCGACGAGGGTTAAAGTGAATAGCTGTCTACACTGCTGAAGCCACCTCCCTGGATTTTTGTTGGATACAGGTTGGAAGTTGTTTTCTATTATACCATGCCTCTGTACGGACGTTTGGATGTTTTTGATGCTGCGCTGGAAAGCTGGAACCAGTACACACAACGGATGCGTTACTATTTCCGGGCAAACAATATCACCGAAAACGAGCGCCAGGTGGTCATATTGCTCACTGCCTGCGATATGTTTGGGGTGATTAGGAGCCTTACGTACCCAGCTGCGCCGGACACCAAAACGTTTGATGAACTTGTGAACTTAGTGGGGCAACATTTTAACCCAACCCCGTCCATGATAGTCCAACGTTACCAGTTTACTACCGCTAGAGGACCCCAGTCGAATCCCTTGCCGACTTTCTATCCAGGCTACGCAGGATTGCGGAGTACTGTGACTATGGTGAGACCTTGTCAGAAATGTTACGCGACCGTTTGGTTTGCAGTATTAACAATGTGGCCACCCAGAGAAAGTTGTTAGCTGAGCCAACATTGACTTTTCAACAGGCCATTCAAATAGTATTGTCCCAAGAGAGCGCAGAACGAGGAATGCAGGAACTACAGGGAATGGAGGTGCATGCCTTGGGGCGCAGCCCCTTCTGTCCGAAAACGTCCCCCCGCACTCCTGTGGTACCTTGGGTGAGGCAACGTCTGGATCGACCCCAGTGGCCGTCGGACATTCCTCCCTGAAGGGAGCCTTCTCCAGAATCAATGGATGAGGAGTTATGTCCGTGTCGGACTTGAGGGCGCCGACCCCGTCACGGACGCTGGTCCTGGGGGCGCCAGAGGCGCCATCGTTCCGACCGAAACTGGGACCAGCCCAGGGGCCGTACCTTCCATGTGGATGAACCTGTGGCGACTACTCCTGGAGATGGAGAACGACTGCCTGCAGCTGCATTGTGTGGCAGCTCCCCGTGTGGCCCCCATTAAGATGACAGTACGGGTCAATGGTCACCCGCTTGAGATGGAGTTGGACACTGGCGCAGCGGTCTCCCTGGTCACCCAGAGGACATTCGACCGCATCAAGCAGGGTATACAGGCCCTTACATTAACCAACACACAGGCCAGGTTGGCCACCTACACGGGGGAACCATTGGACATTGCAGGAACTACGATGACCCCTGTTGTTTATGGACACCAGGAGGGGCGTTTCCCACTTATCGTGGTGTGCGGCCAGGGGCCCAGCTTGTTGGGTCGGGACTGGTTACGCCATTTGCGGTTGCAGTGGCAGCACATCCTCCAAACAGTTCCTGGAGGATTGACTGAGGTGCTAGGACGATACCCAGATGTATTCCAGCCCGGTTTGGGGAAAATAAAAGGGGCCGTAGCCCGTATCCAAGTCAAACCAGGAGCCACTCCGCGCTATTTCCGGGCGCGCCCGGTGTCTTCCGCCTTGCTCGAGAAGGTAGAAGGGGAGCTCACTCGTTTGGAGACTTTGGGTATTATCAGGCCCATCCGTTTTGCTGACTGGGCAGCACCAATTGTACCTGTAATGAAGCCAGATGCCACAGTTCGCTTGTGCAGCGACTATAAACTTACAGTGAATATGGCTTCCCGACTCGACCGATATCCAATGCCTCGCATAGAGGATCTCTACGCTAAGCTTGCAGGTGGACTCTCATTCACAAAATTAGATATGAGTCACGCCTACCTACAGTTGGAGCTGGACCCTGCCTCCCGACGATATGTAACGATTAATACACACCGGGGCCTATATGAATATACACGTTTGCCCTTTGGAGTATCCTCTGCCTGCACTATTTTTCAAAGCGTTATGGAGGGCATTTTGAGAGGTTCACCGCGTGTCGCTGTCGACTTAGATGACGTTTTGATTACAGGGATGTCGGAGCAGGAACATTTGGAAAATCTGGAAGCTGTCCTTAGACGCTTTTCGGAGGCTGGAGTCCGTTTACGTCGCACAAAGTGTGTCTTTCAGGTGAAGGAAGTAGTCTACCTGGGTTATCGGGTGGACCGAGAAGGTTTGCAACCCGTCGCAGAGAAGGTGCACGCGATTCAACAGGCCCCCGCCCCGACTGACACTTTGCATCTTCGTTCTTTTCTCAGCCTCGTAAACAATTACGGGAAGTTCCTCCCCAATCTGGCAACTACGCTGGCCCCATTGCACCTTCTGCGAAAGAAAAATCACACCTGGGTTTGGGGTCAGCCGCAAGAAACCGCTTTCGTCTGGGTTACTAACCCACTATGATCCTGGAAAGCCTTTGCTCGTCACATGTGATGCATCCCCGTATGGTATTGGGGCTGTCCTGTCCCACAAGATGGAGAACGGGGCCGAGCGACCGATAGCTTTCGCCTCCCGCACATTGACTGCAGCGGGAAAAAAATACGCGCAGATCGAGAAGGAGGGCCTGGCAGTGGTCTTTGCGGTGAAACGTTTCCACCAGTACGTGTATGGCCGCCATTTCACTATCGTGACTGATCATAAGCCTCTGCTGGGACTTTTCAGAGAGGATAAGCCAATACTGCCCATTGCTTCCGCACGGATCCAGCGCTGGGCTTTGTTGCTCGCTGCATACGAGTATTCTCTGGAGCACAAACCAGGAACGCAGATAGCGAATGCCGACGCACTGAGCCGATTGCCTTTATCCACCGGCCCCATGCCGACCCCCACGACCGGTGAGGTGGTTGCAACCCTAAATTTTATGGACACCTTGCCTGTCACGGCATCACAGATCCGTGAGTGGACCCAGATGGAGCCAGTCCTGTCAAAGGTTCGGCACATAGTCCTGTATGGTGGACAGCATAGACAGCTCCCAGGCGAGTTGCGGGCATTTTCCTCCAAGCTGTCAGGGTTCAGCGTGGAAGACGGCATCCTCTTGTGGGGGACGCGTGTGATTGTCCCGGAAAAAGGACAGGAGATGATACTAAGAGACTTGCACAATGGGCATCCAGGTGTGACCAAAATGAAAATGTTGGCCCGGAGTTATGTCTGGTGGCCAGGCCTCGACACCGACATTGAGAAGGTGGCCCAAAACTACTCCATTTGCCAGGAGCATCAGAAGCTTCCGCCGGCCGTTCCCCTACATCACTGGGAATGGCCAGGGCGGCCTTGGGCGCGCTTGCATGCGGATTTCGCCGGCCCTTTTCAAGGATCCATGTTCCTTCTATTAATCGACGCCCAGTCTAAATGGCTAGGGGTGCATAAGATGCTAGGCACAACGTCCTGCCCAACAATTGAGAAGATGCGTTTGACGTTCAGTACGCATGGCCTCCCCGAGGTGCTGGTCACGGATAACGGCACTCCATTCACGAGTGAGGAGTTTGCGAGGTTCACGAAGATGAACGGCATACGCCATATCCGCACTGCCCATTACCACCCGGCTTCAAATGGGTTGGCAGAGCGCGCAGTGCAGACATTCAAACGAGGCCTAAAGAAGCAGTCTTTCGGGTAAATGGACACGAGACTGGCTCGCTTTTTGTTTTCGTATAGGACCAGCCCCCATGCGGTGACTGGGGTAGTTCCTGCAGAACTCCTAATGGGCCGGAGACTTCGCACCTGCCTTAGCATGGTTTTCCCAGACATTGGCGCAAAAGTACGCCGCACACAAGAACGGCACGGACAGGGTTTTTCTCGGCATCGGTTGATTCGGCAGTTTGCGCCCGGTGACCCAGTGTTCGTTCGGAATTTTGCTGGTGGTGCCCAGTGGGTCCCTGGCGTAATCTTTCACCAAACGGGCCCTATATCTTACCAGGTGCAAGCCCAGGGTCGTCTTCAGCGCAAACATGTAGACCACGTTCGGTCTAGAAGAACATCCCTTCCAAAGATTCCCCGCCCCCGGAGCTCATTTCTACAGTCACAGAAACCAGAGACAATGGAAACTAATCCTCACAATCTTCCTCTGGTGCCTCACTCAAAGCCTGCGCAGGTCGTTACAGAACCGCGTCGAGATAGAGATGCCGAGATGACGGAGGCAGCAGACTCTGACTCCGAGATGGAGACACAGGACGCATCAGAGGGGGAATCCTCGGGCACACGGGCCGTGGATGTACAACCGTTACGCCGTTCATCATGGAAGCTCCGGTCTCCGTCTCGTTACACGCCGCCCGATCCAGCGCCTCGTGCAAATGGTGACCGGCCTGTGGCAAAACGTGCCCGATGCCCTCCTTCACCAGGGTCTTCAGTGGATTCCTTGGACTCTGGGGGGGGGAGGGATGTTATAACCTGCCTGCTTACCATTGGCTGGGGACTAATGACAATCCCACAATCCTGTGGGAGTATGAGCTTCCCCAATGAGGGGAGCGGAGAAATCATTGGCAGACTCCCTGTATAAATAAAGCTGGCCAGTTTGGAACCAGCCAGGAAGGACTAAGCAGCAAGCGAAGTTGCTGCTGTATATACATACATATGTTATTGTAAATAAATGTTATTTCTTTGTATCCTTAAAACTCATGCTGGATTCGTTGTGGCCCTCACAAAAGTTAACAAGATTGAATTTCAATGCAGTGGCCTCCTGGGAATTACCCAATTTGCCAGCGGGCGCCATGGCTACTGAGGGGAAGTGAGGAGGTGAGTAGCCCTTTCCATTTGCCTGCATTCAGCTCAAGGGCACCGGAGCTGCTGCCCCTCTGCTCGGGGGAGTGGGAGGAGTTGTTGGGGGTTATCCCTCAGGGTTTGGGCTTAGTTGGGGTGGGGGGGCTGAAACATTCTAGGGCAGGAACCACCTGGGTTGGGCGGGATGAGGGGCTTTGTGTCTGTGGGGCCTTCAAGTCATCTTCAAATATTGTGGAGGCCCATAACAGGGGCAACCACTGCTGCAGCCTGTCTGTCCTGCCAAACACTTCCAGGCTAGAATTTCACTGTGGCTTCAATGCTGAAAGTCAACCTCGCTCCTTCTGACCGTAAGCAGCCTCTAGCTTCACAGCTGAACGCTATTGCAAATGATGAATTAGCCTTGTTATTTGTGAGAGCACTTCACAGCTGCAGTTTGTGTTTGCTGCTTGCTCCTGTGAGGCACGATCAATTGAACAAAGACTAGAGCTGGATACAACTGAGGCTTTATTGCTCTTAGATGCGTGGCCTCCCACAGCAGCTGGCGAAATGGCTGCTGAATGGAGGACACGCATATTTATACTCTGCCTACTGGGCGGAGCCAGCAGGCAGGGACTACCGGCGAACCTGTAGTACAGGTCCTAATACAGGTGCAACAGTGGTTTACCACATTCACCCCCTGTTAAAATTGAATCCGGCGGGGCGGGGGCGGGGGCGGGGGGGGGGGGGGTGGTACTACATACAGCAATGAATTTATATTTACAGTATTTGATCAGAAAAAAAAATGTCTTTTGAAGTCCAGCGGACCAGTTAGAGGTTCAACCGGTCCGGTGCCTTGATGTTCCGCTGGGAGCGACGTAGCGGTGGCGGCGATGTCGATGCTGGCCTGATGTTCGGTGACTCCGGGAGCGTGCCAAAATCCTCTTCATCGTCGGGCGTGGGCAGCGAAGGACGGATGGTCCTGGGGAGCTTGCTGCTGGGAGCACCGGGGGAGGGGAGTGTGGCGCCGGACCGGAGGGGTGTGTGTGTGTGGAACCTGTTGGTGCCAGGACCCTGAGGGAGACAGTATCTTGGCGGCCGTCGGGGTACACCACGTAGGCATACTGGGGGTTGGCATGGAGCAATTGCACCCTTTCCACCAACGGGTCCGCTTTGTGGAGACGGACGTGCCTACGGAGCAGGACTGGTCCTGGAAATGCGAGCCAAGTCGGGAGCGACACCCCAGATGTGGACTTCCTGGGAAAGGCAAAAAGACGTTCATGGGGTGTGTTGTTAGTGGCGGTGCACAGCAGTGACCGAATGGAGTGGAGTGCATCAGGGAGGACCTCCTACCAGCGAGAGGTTGAGAGGTTCCTGGACCGTAGGGCCAGTTGGACAGCCCTCCATACCGTCCCATTCTCCCTCTCTACCTGCCCGTTTTCCCGGGGGTTATAGCTGATCGTCCTGCTGGAGGCGATACCCCTGCTGAGCAGGAACTGACGCAGCTCATCGCTCATGAATGAGGATCCCCTGTCACTGTGGATATAGGCGGGGAAACCGAACAGAGCGAAAATAGTGTTTAGGGCTTTGATGACGGTGGCAGACATCATGTCGGGGCAGGGGATGGCGAAGGGGAACCTGGAGTACTCATCGACCACACTGAGAATATACGTGTCTCAGTCGGTGGAGGGGAGGGGCCCTTTGAAATCCATGCTGAGGCGTTCAAAAGGGCGGGAGGCCTTCACCAGACGCGCACGGTCCGGCTGGTAGAAGTGCGGCTTGCACTCCGCACAGACCCTGGCAGTCCCTGGTGATTGTCCTTACTTCCTCGACGGAGTAGGGCAGGTTGCGGGCCTTTGTGAAATGGTACAACCGGGTGACCCCCGGGTGACAAAGGCTGTCGTGCAGGGTCCGGAGTCGGTCTACTTGTGCGCTGGCACATGTACCTCAGGATAGGGCGTCTGGGGGCTCGTTGAGTTTGCCGGGGCGATACAAAATCTCGTAATTATAGGTGGAGAGCTCGATTCTCCACCGCAAGATTTTATCGTTTTTGATCTTGCCCCGCTGTATGTTATTGAACATGAAGGCTACCAACCGTTGGTCAGTGAGGAGAGTGAATCTCTTACCGGCCAGGTAATGCCTCCAATGCCGCACAGCTTCAACAATGGCTTAGGCCTCTTTTTCGATGGATGAGTGCCGAATTTCTGAGGCATGAAGGGTGCGGGAAAAGAATGCCACGGGTCTGCCTGCCTGATTGAGGGTGGCGGCTAGGGTGACGTCTGATGCGTTGCTCTCTGCTTGAAAGGGCAGTGTCTCGTCTACTGCGTGCATCCCGGCCTTGGCGATATCGGCTCTAATACAGGCGAAGGCATGTTGAGCCTCGACCGTCAGGGGAAAATGGATGGACTGAATGAGTGGGCGGGCTTTGTCCGCATAGTTTGGGACCCACTGGGCGTAGTACGAGAAGAACCCCAGGCAGCGTTTGAGGGCCTTGGGGCAGTGGGGGAGGGGAAGCTCCATAAGGGGGCGCATGCGGTCGGGATCGGGCCCCAGAACTCCGTTCTGGACCACATAGCCGAGTATGGCTAAGCGAGTCGTGCTAAACGCGCACTTCTCCTTGTTGTAGGTGAGGTTGAGGAGAGTGGCGGTGTGGAGAAATTTGCCAAGGTTGGCATTGTGGTCCTGCTGGTCATGGCCGCAGATGGTGACATTGTCTAGGTACGGGAAGGTGGCCCGCAACCCGTACCGGTCGACCATTCGGTCCATCTCCCTTTGGAAGACCAAGACCCCGTTAGTGAAGCCGAAGGGAACCCTGAGGAAGTGATAGAGACGACTGTCCGCCTCGAAGGCAGTGTATGGACGGTCCGATTTACGAATGGGGAGCTGGTGGTAGGCGGATTTGAGGTCTACCGTTGAGAAGACCCGGTACGGTGCAATCTGATTGACCATATCAGATATGCGTGGGAGGGGGTACGCGTCGAGCTGCGTGTACCGATTGATGGTCTGGCTGTAGTCCACGACCATTCTGTGTTTCTCCCCAGTTTTAACGACTACCACTTGGGCTCTCCAGGGGCTGTTGCTGGCCTCGATAATGCCCTCCCGAAGCAGCCGCTGGACCTCGGACCTGATGACGATCCTGTCCTGGATGCTGTACCGTCTGCTCCTGGTGGCGACGGGTTTGCAATCCGGGGTTAGATTGGCGAAGATGGAAGGCGGATCAACCTTTAGGGTCACGAGGCCGCACACAGTGAGGGGTGGTAGGGGCCCACCGAATTTGAGGGTTAAGCTCTGGCGGTTGCACTGGAAGTCCAGGCCGAGTAGTAGGGCAGCGCAGAGGTTAGGGAGGACGTAGAGGCAGAAGCCGCTGAATTCTACGCACTGGACCGTGAATGTGACCGTGCAGAACCCCTGGATCGCGACGGAATGGGATCCGGAGGCTAGGGAAATTCTTTGGTTGCCGGGGTGTACCGCGAGAGAGCAGCGCCTTACCGTATCCGGGTGTATGAAGCTTTCGGTGCTCCCGGAGTCCAGCAGGCAAGAGGTCACGTGGCTGTTGATTTTCACACTGGTCGATGCGGTGGACAGCTTGTGCGGACGAGACTGGTCGATCGTCACTGAGGTGGGTCTTGGTTGGTTGTTGGATGATGGGGAGGCTGGGGGGCCCAGGTCCTTGAATGCTGTCGGTGTCCATGTCCCATGGGGGAGACAAGATGGCGGCGCCTGAAGATTCTGCAAGGGACAAAATGGCGCCGCCCATGGGCCGCACGTTGCGGGGGTTGGACAAGATGGAGGCGCCCACTGGCCGCACATGGACTGAGGGGGAGAAGATGGTGGCGCCCACTGGCCGCGCGTGGCCCCGGGAGGTGAAGATGGTAACGCCCACTGGCCACGCGTGGTCCAGGGAGATGAAGATGGCGGCGGCCATTATGTGTAGGCTAGGGGGGTGGGGGCGATAGCGGTGACTGCGCGGGCCTGGCACACCGCGGCGAAGTGCCCCTTTTCGCCGCAAGCCTTGCACAGGGCACCGCGGGCCGGGTAGCGTTGGCGAGGGTGCTTCTGCTGGCCACAGAAGTAAAATCGGGGACCCTCGCGGTGCACGGGCTGGCATGTGGCACAGGCGTACTGGCTGGGTAAAGCCCCGGCTGGGGTGGCCGTCTGTGGGGTCCACGAGGGGTAAGAGGGGTGGGCCGCACGGCTGGGAGTGTTACTTGAGGCAACCGTCATGGAGAGCGTTAGCTTCTTTGTTTCAGCTAGGTCGAGCGTGGCCCCCTTCTAACAGTCTTTGGCGTATGAGGTCCGACCCAATCCCCGTTACGAACGCGCCCCACATAAGAAGGTTGGAATGTTCGATGGCCGTAACGGCCTGGCAGTCACAGTCCCGGACGAGTGGGATTGGGGCCCGCCAGGAGTCTTCTATGGACTCACCAGGGAGTTGGGAGCGAGTGGCGAGTACGTGCCTGGCGAAGAGCGTGTTCGTTTTCTGTGCGTAGTTTTCTTTGAGAAGCGCCATGGCGTCGGCGTAGTTCGGGGCGTCCTGGATCAGCGGAAACACGTTGGAGCTCAACCTTGAGCACAGGATCTGTATCTTCTGAGCCTCTGGAACAGGGGTGGTCGCTGAGTTGATGTACGCCTCGAAGCAGGCTAGCCAGTGATTAAAGTCCTTTTTGGCGTCGCTTGATTGCGGATCCAGCTGCAGGCGATCCGGCTTGATACGGAGGTCCACCTTTTAGAAAATCTTAGAGCAATAAATTGAGGCACGATCAATTAAACAAAGACTAGAGTTGGATACAACTGAGGCTTTATTGCTCTAAGATGTGTGGCCTCCCACAGCAGCTGGCGAACGAAATGGCGGCTGAATGGAGGACACGCATATTTATACTTTGCCTACTGGGTGGAGCCAGCAGGCAGGGACTACCGGCGAACCTGTAGTATAGGTCCTACCTTACATCACCTAATACAGGTGCAACAGTGGTTTACCACATCCTGCTGGTGGCTACAGATGCGTGGAGGCTGCTGTTGCTGTTTCCTTCCTTTTCTGTAGCTGGAAAGAAGGACAATTATTTCCAAGATACCTGGGTCCTGGAACACTGGGCTCAGGGGGACGTATGAATCCAGAAGGCTCCTGGATGGAGAATGGCACTGATACCTGCAACAAGTATTACATTGATGGACAGATCATTTCTTGACAAATGTATGGACATGATAACACATTCTCAGGATTCTCCTCTGTTTCTGTTGAGGAACCGGCGAGGGTTGATACCGTATGTTTGTTTTTGTGTGACAATGAGCTGATGTAGCTTTGTATTGGTAACAATATGGAACAGTGACGTTTCCTTGTTGTTTAATAGTTAGTGTGATATTTGGAATGTTATGTAGCTGCTTTGCAAATCTTTGTTCATGTTGACCTTTCAGTAAACAAAATATTCTCAACTCGCGAGAGCCTCCTCGAAGGCACACGTGCCGTGCCTCAGACGATGATTAGTGCATAGCAAATTAAGGAAACTTTGAAGCCTAAACATTGTGCCTGAACTCCAGGAGCCTCAGCACCATAGAGGCAGCTGCCAACAATCGACCACTAAAGAGCTGGGCTTCAGCACTGGGGGCAAAGGGTTGTAGTGATCTCTATGTGTGCATGTACACAAGGGGTTAATGTGTAATCAGTAGCACCACATGATCACTAGAGGGCCGGACCAACAGGAGTATAAAGGGCAGCCACATTGGGTCTCTGGGGCTCTCTTGGGTGCACAGTGACCAGGGCAATAGCAAACTCGTTCAGATTGCTAGTGGAGTTATATATAGTTACCGTAGTTAGATCTTGTTAACCTTATCACTAGTATCAAAGTTAGAGTAAAGAACTCATGCAATTATTATTATAGTTACTCAATAAACCTTTTGTTACTACTGGACGAGTTCGAGACTTCTTCATCGGGATTCAGAATACCTCATCACTAACCAAGGATTGAGTAGCACATGTTACCTACCACACAGGTAACAAAACAAGGGTGAGTGTGTGGATCAGCGGAGGGCACCTGAGCACGTATTTCCTAACGTTCCGGCAGAGGTCTGGCTACTATGGCTCCTGATTGTCGTGTTGGGTGTTCCGCTATACAAACGAACCAACACGGTTGTAGATGGTACAACTCTGTTTTATTATTCTGTACAATAATAACTATTAACTTCTGGCTGTGGTTTGTACTTCACCAGCTAACCTGTGGACCCAGCCCTAGCACTATCTTAGTGAGGCACTCAGCACATGGTCTATGTCTGAGTGGCGCGCTGTGAGCTCTGTGCTCTGAGCTATCTCCTGGTAGCTTGAGCGGGAACTGTGGTGTTCCCTGTTTTATAGCGCGTGTGCTCTCACTGGTGATTGGCTGAGATGTTGTGTGTGTTGGTTGGTCCATCTACCTGTCCATCAGTGTGTGTGATTGCACCATGATATGTTAATATGGATATCATGACATCCCCCCTTTTCACAAAGATATGTGCCTACATGGTAATAAATATTGGTGTGCATCTGAGTATGTGTGTGCAATATTTACAGCATGTATATGAGGCGAAACTATATACATAGGAAGGTGTCAGGTGCAACAGAGCAACGAGGTTGTACCACGAACAAAACAAATGCAATCATCAAATATCGAAAGAGAACTCCTGCAACGACAAAAAAAACACGTTAACATTATTGCACAACAAGTCAATGAGTCCAATGTGCAAACAGGCTCATAAATTCAGTCTATTAGGTGGGCGACGAATTCGGGTTGACCGTTAGGGTGGCACACCACTCATCGCCCGGATTAACGCTGTGCACTGGCATCGGCTGGTGGGTCCTACTTGGGGACATCCGGTTCCTGTCTATTATCGCAACGCCAAAGAGTTCCCGGTCATCGGTATCACCGGTCTGCACGTCGTCAGGGTATGACTCGGTGTATGGGGGCTGAATGGCCCGCACGTCCCTGCAAGGCTGGCGTAATTGCGGAGAGTTCGCAGGTTGAGCTGCTTGACAGCAGGCAGCGTAGTGGCCCATCCTGCCACAGCGGAGGCATTGTCGCGTTTTGGCTGGACATTGTCGCTTTAAGTGTGCGGATCCATAGTTGCCGCTCGTCGTGACGTCATGGCGTTCGTTGCGCCACCGCGCATGTGCGGTGCGGTCCTGCGTAGAGCGCGTCTGCGCATCACGTCCCTCTGCGCGACGTCCCCTCTTTTGGCGCGTACAAGCGCAGAAGGCCTCGAAAAGCGCGCGAAATGGCCGCCCTCGTCCGGGCCGCGGGCCAGGAGGAACTCGATCGCCTGGACCCGCTCGGCCCCGTAGGACCCCTGCCGTGCCGATTCGGTCGCCTGGAATTGGGAGTACCGGCTGGTCGCGTTTTCGTGGAGGACGCAAGTTTCAATGGCGGTGGCTAGGGTGAGGCGCTTTATTTTGAGGAGCTGCTGGCGTCCGAGGTGACCCCAAAAACTATCTGATCCCGAATCATGGAGTCGGAGGTGGCCTCATAGCCGCAGGACTGCGCGAGGATACGGAGGTGTGTCAAATAAGATTGGAAAGGCTCATCCTTACCCTGCAGGCACTGCTGGAAGAGGTACCTCTCGAAGCTCTCATTCACTTCCACGCTGAAGTGTTCCTCAAATTTTAGAAGGACTGTCTTGTACTTTGTCTTGTCCTCGCCTTCCGCAAATGCCAGGGAGTTGTAGATGTGGATGGCGTGTTGCCCCGCCGTGGAGAGGAGGAGGGCGATCTTCCTGGTGCCTGATGCATTCTCCCTGTCTGTGGCTTCTAGGAAGAGCTGGAAGCGCTGTTTAAACAGCTCCCAGTTGACGCCGAGATTTCCAGCGATTTGGAGCGGCTGCGGCGGGCTGATGGTGTCCATGGCGCAGGATGGCGGATCTCTGAAGAGGTGCAGGTAGGTCTCACAGTCGCTGGCGAGTTTCCAATCCTGGTATCATGTCGTGTTGGGTGTTCCGATACACAAACGAACCAACACGGTTGTGGATGGTACAACTCTGTTTCATTATTCTGTACAATAATAACTATTAACATCTGGCTGTGGTTCGTACTTCACCAGCTAACCTGTGGACCCAGCCCTAGCACTATCTTAGTGAGGCACTCAGCACATGGTGTATGTCTGAGTGGCGCGCTGTGAGCTCTGTGCTCTGAGCTATCTCCTGATAGCTTGAGCGGGAACCGTGGTGTTCCCTGTTTTATAGTGCGTGTGCTTTCACTGGTGATTGGCTGCGATGTTGTGTGTGTGTTGGTTGGTCCATCTACCTGTCCATCAGTGTGTGTGTGTGATATGTTAATATGGATATCATGACACTGATGTGACCAGGGGTAAGTGTGCAGAGCAAGGTTTGCCAGCACAACTGGGTCGCTGGATGGCACTCTGAGAGAAAGCGGGACAGTCATGGTCAGACTTAGGTAGAGACTTGTGTGAGTTGAAGGTTCGGGATGGAAGCTCTAACTGATTGTCAGTCTTCCTCCTTCTCCAATTCCTTACAGATATCAAGATGGATAGTGGTGTTGGTCCTGCAGCGGCTGCCCTCGCGATGCTGGTGGCAGCCGAGGGAGGCAGATGCCGAAGGAGGAGGCAACACCGTTGATGCAGGCTGGAGGTGGCACCTCATGTGCAGGGGGCCTCCGCACACCCTGAAGACCCAGCCACCCATCAGGTTGAGGAGGAACCAAGGCGGGGAGGCCAGCGACAGGCTAAAGTATACAGGCGTCGATGGCCTTTCAATGAGGTGACGTCAGCATGTGCCGCAGAAGACTCCGTCTCAACAAAGAGACAGGGCAGCACCTGTGCCACGTCCTTGCGGACTTGGCACCCAGTGGAAAAGGAGGACACTCACTCCCAGTGGCCATGACGTTCACGCAACCCTCAACTTGTAAGCAACAGGCTCATATAATCATAGAATCTACAGTGCAGAAGGAGGCCATTCGGCCATTGAATCTGCACCTCAGAAAGAGCACCCTACTTTAGCCCACGCCTCCACCCGATCCCTGTAACCCACTTACCCCACTTAACCTTTTGGACAATAAGGGGCATTTTTAGCATGGGCAATCCACCTAACCTGCACATCGTTTGGAGTGTGGGAGGAAACCGGAGCACCCGGAGGAAACCCACGCAGACATGGGGAGAACGTGCAAACTCCACACAGACAGTGACCCAAGCCGGGAATCGAACCCGGGTCCCTGGCGCTGTGAGGTAGCAGTGCTAACCACTGTGCCATCCAATAATAATAATCTTTATTGTCACAAGTAGGATAATTAACACTGCAATGAAGTTACTGTGAAAAGCCCCTAGTCGCCACATTCCGGCTCCAGCAGGCCCCTGTGTTGCATTTCTCAAGCTACAGCCCACATTGATATCCGGGAGGTCACGGATGCTCCGTATGCCCAGGCATCCAATTTATCATCTTCCAACTGGACCAGGGCCACCAAGATGCCTGGGCTGCAGAATTCTCCATCATCACCTTGATGCCCAAGTTCAGGGGACAATAAATGGCACACATTTCGCCTTGTGCATCGTAGAGTTCCCCTCCCTGAATGGTCAGATTGTGTGCACCCACCGCCTCCATATCATGCACGTTTGTGCCTACTACCCAGGGAGAGCGCATGACAGCTACACCTTGGGGCATTCAGAGATCCCCAACGTCTTCGAGGACCCCAGGGTGATGGGCTGGGTCTTGGGGGACAAGGGGTACCTGCTGAGGTCCTGCCTGACTATGCCGGTACAGAGGGCTGATACCAAGGCAGGGACCCGATACAATGAGGCCCACACTGCCACCCGTGCTGTCATTGAGCAGAACATCAAACTGCACCAAATGTGGTTCCAATGCCTGGACCGTTCCGGTGGTGCCCTGCAGTGCACCCCCCCAGAGGGTCTCCCGCTTTAAAGTGGTCTGCTGTGCCCTCCACAACCTAGCACAACAGAAGGGTGACATTCTGGAGGAGGAGAAGGGACATGTAGCCTTGTCTATTGAGGAGGAAGAGGCGGACCAGGAGGGGCTGGAGGATGAACCCGGGGAGGAGCCAGAGGAGGGCCTGAGGATGCAGGACAGGCCGCAGAGGCGATCCGACATGCCCAGAGGACCAGGAAGGCCCTCATCCTCACTAGATTCACATAAGACAAGGCTATGTCCGTCAACTCCAGTCCCCCCACAATTTCCCTGCTTCCCTCCCCCCCCCCCAATCGACCCCCTCCCCAACCTCCCTGTTCCCCCCTCCAAGGATCTGTGTAACATCAGTCCAGGTGATGGGCCTGTGTTGGCACTGTCAGCAGGTCAATATTAAGGCAAGAGAGTGATGTTAATTCGCTGTGAGGTAAGTCTGTGCTCCTCAGTTTCTGCAAACGGCTGACTTCTGTGTTTCTGTTGACAGTGCGTCACACCCATCCTCTGAACAGGGTCTGCATCGGGGCGTTTGATCTTAGATCACTGAATGCGGGGGGAAGTGGGGGGGGCAAAAGGGGAGTGAGGCCCGCTGTGAAGATTAACGTGACAGAGGCTTAATATATACCAGGTGTTACATGTTTTAACAGTGAACATTTGACGTTTCTATTACCCCTGGCTACAGATAGTGATCCCTCTACCTCGACCGTTGTCTCCTTGGTGGCTGGTCCTGGGTTTGCCTCCAGTGCTTCCTCCTCCCTGATGGTGCCCGTCGGGCGCTGGGGGTCTCCATGGGTCGGAGGGGCAGCTGGATCGAGCTCCCGAGGCCTCTGCATCATCTTGCTCTGCCAGTCCTGGCGGCTCCCCATTGTCTGCACCGTGGTGTCACGCCCTCAGCGATGCTCCTCAGTGACTGGGTCACGCTCTGGAGAGCCTCGGCGATGTCTACCTTTGGGACGCTTCCCTCGATGACTGGGACATGATGCCGAGGCCCTCAGCCTTGGTCGTCGCAGACTGAGCCAGGCCTTGAACACTGCCATTCAAGATGCGGACATCGTGCTCCAGGTTTTCCACTGTGATTGCCATCCTATCAGTGATGGTGTTGACGCCAAGTATGGCCGGCAACATTTCCTGCAACCAAAGCCTTTGGGATTTCTCCAATCGGCTATGCAGTCGCCGGAATGTCGCCGACATCCCCTCCTGAATGTCACGGCTCTGGCCAATCATCTGCATCAGCTCTGGGAGAACTTCATCCAGAAGCTCGGCATCTGACTGGGACCAGCTGAATACTGGGATCCAGCTGACCTCTGACTGCCGTCTCCCTTGGATGTTCCTGCCTCTACCTAATGTGCATCAGCAACTGTGTGGTGCTCACCAGATTTTGCCCCACTCATGACACCCACCGAGGTGTGGGTCTCTGCGCTGGTGGAAGGCACGGGTGATAGCTGTGAGACCTCAATGGTGGTCTCCTCGGAGCTCTCCTCCGAGGTAGTTTCTTGGGTGGCAGTGGAGGGAACGACTCCGGATGGCCCGGGCCAGCCTCGCTGTCGGTGACTGCTCTCTCCTCGGTCAAACCCGCGATCTCCCAGGTCCCCCCCCCCCCCCTCATAGGGGGTGAGGACTCGGATCCCTGGGACTCGACTCCACCCCACCCCCCCGTCTTGGCCATTACCCACTTATTATGGAATATCTTCTCCTGCAGGGACAAAGAGAGGACATGTGGGGGCACAGCACCTGAACATGAAGGGGTTGTGCTGGTGGGTGCCAGAGGGCTTTGAGAAAGATGTAGTAAGATTGGATGTGGGGAGAGCGCGAGGTGTCAGCCAGTGATCCGTGTGGATGGGGGGGGGGTTGGGAATTTGAGGGTAGGCGGAACTGATGCTAGGAGAGGGTGGTAACTTAATCCTTGCTGCTCGATGGAGGTTGTTGGTCTTCCGGCATTGTACGGTGGCCCCCCCTGGTCATACCGCCTGAACTGGCAGCCGCTGCCACTGCCTCCCAGGGGGTTTTGGTGACCCTACAGCTGGTCCTCCCACCCCCTCAGGGGAACAGGATGTCCCGCCTCACATCCACAGCGTCGCGATGGCCTTCTCGGCATCCCCGCAGCGAGGAGCAGGTCTGTGCGCCGCCAGGCTTGTGTGTTGACTGGGACTGAGTGATGAGGGAGCGTTTGAAAGCAGCTCCCCCTTGTTAGCGGCGAGACGCTGAGGCAAGAGTCTGGCGAATCAGACGGCGAGATAACCAGTCATGGCAAGAAGCTCATGGGGGGCTCATTTTCAGCTCTAAGTGGAGTTGAATACGATCCGCGATCTCGCCATACATGCCCAATGTGACACTTAGAAATGTTCCCGTTGAATCGGGCCCTGTAGATTTTCTGCACTCACAAAATTTAAGCTGAATTCCCGCTCCCTCTCACACTGGAATCCTGAATGACTTAATACCCAAGGCATTGAAGTCAATGGAAACTTTGTAGGGCTCAGAACAAGCAGATTGCGTTAAATAATAAGTCTGTCTCTGTTTTAAACACTGTGTGGCACATTAAGTAGAGGTCGATGGGAGAATGGTTCAAGCAGTTTAACAGTGACAGTGAACTGAGTGGCCAACGTGAGAAGTAGTTCTTGAACATACTTCAGCTTTTAGGTGCTTTCTTGGAATGCCGGAGTTTGTGGAACTTGTCACATTTAAAAATAATCCCGGCCACGCCAATGTAAAAATAGTCTGTCAGTGCATTTATTTTTAAATACGATTCTGCAATGTGGCAAGGTTCGGGTCTTGTAACAAACAAGAAGTCATTGCGTAAGGTGAATTTCTTTGATGCTTTTGCAATGCTGTTTATGTAATCCAGAATTCTGCAGCAATACATGGCATCCTTCATCGGTTGGGTAATTATGTCCATGTGCAGCAGATGTCAGTTGCCCAACATGCCTCCATCCTGAATAACAAGCTGAGACTTGCGTCACCTTGCCTCTTGGCTATACAATCATTGCAACAACTGCTGTATTTGTACTTAACATCTATTGATTTCAAAGGCCTCCCATCGCTTTTCTGTTAATTTCTAACCGCCTTGGAGAGGCACGTGCCCCGAGGCTGAATTTGCACACCCTTGGGTGAAACAAAAACCCACACACACACACACACGCAATGACGGGGTGAGGTTCACCCACTTGCAGCCTGTTTAGTTACCAAAAACATTGCAGGGATTTAGAAGACAAGGTTCCATTGTTCTCCCTATTAAACAAAAATCTGCAAAGCGTCATGCTGCATAAGATTACATTCAGTCCAATGAGGCAGGTTCCAGTTAGGAAGATCAGAGTTAGTGAAGAGCGTTGGATAACAGTGTAACAATGATATTTACACTGACCTAGTTTTGGATTACTAATATTGGGCTCTGATAGGGGTATTAGCTTGACTTGTTTTGCATTGCTCTCACCTGGGAAATTGAGAGATCAGGGACTGGATTCTCCGGTCCCCCAGTCGCGTGTTTCTCGACAGCGCGCTCTTCATTGGCGGCAGGATTCTCTACTCCTGGTGCGTGTCAATGGGATTTCCTATTGAAGCCACCCCACACCTGGTTTTAATATACAATGGCCGTGATCTACCGGCCGAGTCCTGCCCGAACCTGGACGCGACACGGCCAGTTGATCCCTGGAGAGGTTTCCCCGGGCTTTCCGACATCCGTTACACCTCCCGAGATCTAACCAGATCTCGCGAGACGTCGCGGTCTGGATCCCACTCACAATGGGCGGGATCCAGTCTCACAGAGTGAAATCGGCTTACCTCTGCCTTCGCCAGATCAAACCGCTGTTAGATTACCTTGTGTAATATATGTTACTCATTCGCTTCTTAGCATGATGATCCTGTATTCAATGTTCATTAACTCTCAAAGTCTTCCAATTAAAGCAAATAATTTATTGAGTAACGTTAACAAATAAACTGTGAGTTTGTTCTCCCCCAACACTTATACTAGATATTAAATAAACAAGATTGAATATGAATTAACTATGATGAACAACGCCTGCACTCTGAGCTATCTGTCTCTACCTCTGGTCACTAGTCACTGCACACACAAAGAGGCAGGAACTCGGCTTGAGTCTGTCTTTATATCCATCTGTAGTGCTCCATCTAGTGATTACTTAGCTGTCATGTCTATACATTAACCCCTTGTATACATACAGTTATGCAGATCACTACAGCCGCCAAGCATCTTCCGGCCTTGCCGAGGAAACCACAGGTGGGCACCGTTCAGCACTAGTCCCCATAAACAGGGACCAGGTGGAATGGTACCTGGGGGGCGGCCTCCGAGACAATCGGAGGGCCCAAGGTAGTTGGCCTATAGCCAGGCTGGCATCCTGGCACTGCTGGTGCCACCCAGGCATCGTGGCACTGCCACTTGGGCACCCTGGCCATGCCACCTCGTCGGAGTTCATCAGCATGGGAAATGCGACTAAGTGCGGCATTTCTTGCTTCTGCCCGGACGGTTGGAGGTGCCTCCACTGAAACACAAGGACCATGGATGACAACCGAGATTTCCAGACTGGAGATGCTGGGACACCTGCCACCTTTCCGACACAATGTTCCTCTTTGCGCAAAAATGGATTTGTGGTTCTGAAAGGGCGCCCCTGCAAGATTGTTGAAATGTCGACATCTAAGACTGGCAAGCATGGGCATGCCAAGGTTCACATGGTTGGTGTTGATATATTCACTTCAAAAACGATTATCAGTTGATTGGAATTACAGATGGCTACCTCTCTCTGACGAAAGATAGATGGTGGTGACATACATGAGGACCTGAAGCTAGCAGAAAGTGATCTGGGAAAGGAAATACTACAGAAATATGACGCTGGCAAAGATCTAGTAGTCACAGTTCTGCACGCAATGAACGAAGAAGCAGCCATTGGCTTCAAGCCATTGGCCAAACAATGAATGGGGATCACATGCGGGATTTCTTGGAAGCGCTGGCAGCAACCCTGTTAATCTCACCCAGAACGGCACTCTGTTTAATTTGGTTAGATACCACCCCATATCTCTACTTGTGCGTGGAATCACTCTTCGAGTGTTTCTAGTCGGTATCCTAGCAATTAATGGGAACTGGTTCGCAATTGTAAAATAACCCAGAGATTATTACCTTTGACGTCCTGCTTTTTAATTGAGTGCATAATTCCTCATGCTCATTATGCAGAACTGCATTCCTAGTTCTGCAAGTGTCACTGGTACCGCTGTGGACCACAACAACTGGATCCACCCCCTCCCACTGCCAGTTCTGCTCCAGGTGGATGTTCGACACTCTGGCACTAGGCGGACAACACAGTCTTCGGGACTCTTGTTCTTTTGTGCGGAGAACAGTATCATCTGCCTCACCGTACTGTCCCCTACTAATACCCCATTCCTTTTTATTCCCCCACTTGAATGGCTTCCTGTACCATGCTCAGTTTGCACATCCACCCTGCAGACCCCGCTCTCATCCAAACCAGCTGAGAGAACGTCAAGCGTCTTGGGCAATTGCAAAGGTCGAGGCTCCTGTGTCCCTGTGTTCTCCAGGTCCCCTTAGCTGCAGCACTCACAGGCCCACTCTCCTGTCCCTGACCAAATCAGAAGACTCTATCCTAAGTGACGTAACTGCCTCCAAGGTCCAAAGTCTCCAGGTATCTCCCCCCCCCCAACCCCCCCGACGTGTCACCGTGTGTGCAGCTCAGCCTCCAGCTCAAACTCCGAGCCACAGGCACTCACAGCAGACACGTTTGACCTGGATCACATTGGCATCCGGGAGCTCCCACATGTTGCAGCTTTGACACACCACCCTTCCTGCCACCCTTAATGTGCTTCAATCAATCGTTTAATGACATCATTCACTCATTTGTTTTCCCTGTTTTAGATATACTTTATTAACCTTATCACCAAAGTTATACTTTTGAAATCTTAAAAATAGAATATACCACTTGCCATAACTTTAAAAGCTATTTAGTACAATTAAAATGAGCTGAATAACTTAACAGTTGCTCACTAATCAACTTCTTCCCCCTGTACCAAAGTAAGATCCAGCTACTGGAGGCTGAGAAGAGGTAGTAAAGGAAAGGAACACTTCCTGCCTTTAATAAGGGAGTTCACATTGAGTAAAATAAGAACAATGTTTTATTTACACGAACGATATATACACTATCCGGCAGATCCCAACTGAGTTCCTCTCTGCTCGGTACCTTACTGGCCGACATTATCTACATTGGTTAATTGAGATGCCCTGCCCCGAGTGGGGGGAGCCCGTTCTCCGCAAGGAGCATAGGGAAAACAAGTATCCCCCCTCTGTAGCTCCCGTGCGGGATATTACCCTGCCCCTCTTCACCAAACCCCCACTTTACACTGTGTCTACCCAACAGAAGCTGCTGCTGCTCTTCGAGAGCTGGTTTTAAGGCTGGAATAAAATGTAACTTCTAACTTAAAGAGTCATTATATAAAGTTTCCATCAGCTTCAATGATACTTGGACTCGAGCCATTGGAATGGATCAAGGTTTAATCACAAAGGTAGAGCAAAAAGATCATTTATTCACTCCCCCCAAAAATAAATGACGCTGAAATGAGTGTTGTCCTAGTCTGCACCACAGATAGCAGGTGAGAGAGTTTAAAGGGTTGATTTCTATCTAACGGCTAGTTTTGTTCCTAAAATTTAGCAACTGGAAGGTTTTCGCGCTGTGCTGTGCCAGGCAGTGAGAGGTTAGGTGGTAAATGAGACCATTGTTCCCCAGCGACTGAATAGATCAAATTCCACTTCCATTATGTGGCAATCTGGAATTTATACCAGTTCTTGGGACATTGCCCGGATTGCCATTGACAACCTGATTCTGAATGTCAATGCTGAACACTTTACAATCGCACAGATCGCTGGCTTTTCATTGCCACCTGCGAGTTTTGCAGAAATAAAGACAGAAACTGCTGCAAAAACAATCGCCAAGCCAAGCACCATCTATGCAGAGAGAGACACACACACAAGAGTTTGAGGTCCACTTATCATTTATCAGAACTGGAAGGTGTTTGGGATGAACAGCTTCTTAAACAAGTGCAGAGGCCGGGGGATGGGACACCGCCAGAAGTTAACAAAGGGAAGATCTGTGATAGAATGGGGAGAGGGAGTGAGTACCTTCGGGGCAGCACAGTCGTCAGCACGGCTGCCTCACAGCGCCAAGGACCCGTGTTCGATTGCTGCCTTGGGTGACATATCTGTGCGGAGTCTGCACGTTCTCCCCGTGTCTGCGTGGGTTTCCTCCAGATGCTCCGGTTTCCACCCACAGTCCAAAGATGTGCAGGTTAGGTGGATTGCTATGATAAACATCCCCTTAGTGTCCAGAGCTGCGCAGGTTGGGTAACTGGGTTACGGGGAAGAGGGCTGGGAGTAGGTCTAAGTAGAGTGCTCTTTCAGATGGTCGTCGCAGACTCGCTGGGCCGAATGGCCTCCTTCTGTACTAAAGGCATTCTATGTTTCTTCTAACAGCCTAGCGGCACATTCACCCCCATTCCCCCTCTCACCGCCACCAATCGCCATTGCTCACCCATCCATGCAGAAGGATAAACTTACATGATTCTGGGGCAGCACGGTGGCGCAGTGGGTTAGCACTGCTGCCTCAAGGCGCCAAGTTCCCAGATTCGATCCCGGCTCTGGGTCACTGTCCGTGTGGAGTTTGCACATTCTCACCGTGTTTGCGTGGGTTTCGTCCCCACAACCCAAAGATGTGCAGTGTAGGTGGATTGGCCACGCTAAATTGCCCCCTTAATTGGAAAAAATGAATTGGGTACTCTAAATTTTTAAAAAACTTATATGACTTCCGGTTGCGGCTCTGCAGAGCTAAGTCGCACGTTCGGCAGCCCCCGCTTGGAACGGACTTTTGGGCTCTTTTCAGGGCCCCCAACGGCATTGTTTCGACATTTCCCGATGTGGGAAGAAGACTGCAACATTCCCCCGACAGTGTATGGCTTGGACCAGGAGCGGGGCGACTAAAAAAGTGGTGGTGAAGCCAAAGAAGTGCGAGGGAAGAAGGGCAAGATGGCAGCGGGCGGGGACCAGGCAGCGTGGATGCAGTGGGCGCAGGAGCAGCAGGAGGTCATCCAGCGCTGCTTCAGGGAGCTCAAAGCGGACCTGCTGGAGCCGATGAAGGCTTCTATTGATCAGCTGCTGGAGACCCAGACGGCCCAGGGGGTGGCGACAAAAGATCTCAGATAACGAGGACGAGATCTTGGGCCTAGCGGTAAAGGTGGAGGCGCACGAGGCGCTCTACAAGAAATGGCAGGAACGGTTCGAGGAGATGGAGAATCGGTCGAGGCGGAAGAATCTGTGGATCCTGGGCCTCCCGGAGGGGCTGGATACCCTACCGGTCACCGCTGCCCAGATCTGCGATGGGACACAAAAAGACCCCATATTGTCGAAAGTCCGCCACGTGGTATTGTTCGGAGATCCGCACTGAAAGCTCCCTGACCACCTGCGGCCCTTTGCAACCAAGGGGCGGGATTCTCCGGTCTCCGGCGGGCGGGCTGTACCGGCGCCAAAGAGTGGCGTGAACCACTCCGGCCGACCATGCCAACCGGTGCTGAAGGGCCCCTGCCGGCCGGTGCTTGTTCCCAGAACCGCTGGCGTGATCTCTGCACATGCGCAGTGTTTTCTTCTCCGCGCCGGCATGGCGGAGCTTTGCAGCGGCCGGCGCAGAGGGAAAGCGTGCCCCCACGGCACAAGCCCGCCCGCAGATCGGTGGGCCCCGATTGCGGGCCAGGCCACCGTGCCCCCCCACCCGCACCCTCCCCCGGGGCCAGATCCCCCCGTACCCCCCCCGAGGACTCCGCAGGCCGCCCGCAGAGCCAGGTTCCGCCGGTAAGAACCTTGTGTAATTTACGTCGGCGGGACTGGGTGGAAACGGGCGGCCGCTCGGCTCATCGCGGAGCGGAGAATCGCCGGGGGCGCCGCTGCCAACGGCCCCCGACCTGCGCGGCGCGATCCCCGCCCCCGCCAACAAACCGGCGACGAAAGGGCGGCGCAATCTTTTAAAAGGGGCTTACAGAAGCAGCTCTCCGGATCCTTGGACACCAGGCTGGCTAAATTTCTATTTTGCTACCATACCGCACCACACCGCATGCCGCGACTGGTGTAGCACCGGCAGAACCTTTAACGGGCCGAGGGTTCCGGAACCCCGATATTGCCGGGGAGGTGCGGCGGACTCAGGGTTAGCGGGGCGTAGACCAGTCGGGCGTGCATGGGTCTGGCAGTTCAGGCCAGGTGACATGGTTCCCGTTCGGAACTTCGGCAACGGCGCCTAGTGGGTTCCTGGGAAGGTAGTGCAGCAAATAGGGCTAGTCGCCTACCAGGTGGGGACAGCAGACTTGACAATGAAGAAGCAGGTAGACCACTTCAGCGGCAGGAGACCAGCATTACGCCATGCCCCGTCCGCCAGCTTGTACAAATCGACCCCAAAAAAGCTTTGGGGCGTCAGTCCCTGGGGGCTCGACACCGGAGGTCTGCTGGATCCCAGGAGTCAGCTGGGTCCCTGTCTGGTGCTGAACCTGTCAAAGAGGTCATCCCGAAGCTGATGGAGACGATAAGGAGCGGCCTGGACATTCAGAGGGAGATGTCAACGACACTCCAGCAAGCACATAGCCGCTTGGAGGAGTCCCGGAGGCTACAGTTGCAGATATCGCCGGCAATACATGGCACTGAGGCCAACACTTTAGGGTGGTGGCGGCAGTGGAGAGCCTCATGCAGACGTAGGCAACGTTATTGAAAGTGTTCAAGGCGGCACGCAATCGGTGACGGCCATGGCTGAGGGTCGTGGAGAATGTCTGCCTCACTGGGGGATGTCACTCAGTACCAGGCTCACCTTGATGGGGTTCTGCGGGACATGTCCCGCTCTCAGATGTGAATGGCCAAGGCGGTGAGGAGCTTGTCCCAGTCACAGGTGGGCAAGGCTGAGGGGCTGCGGAGCGTCGCCCAGTCACTGAGGAGCATCACCAACGACGTTGACAGGCTGGTGTGAACCATGGGCACCGCCAGGGCTGGCAGAGCCAGATGATGCAGGGGCAGCCGGGGCTCGAACCAGCTGCCCCTCCATCCCGAGGTGAACCCATGGGCCCTATGGGCACCGACCAAGAGGAGGGGGTGATGAGTGCCAACCCGGGCGCGTCCCATGGACTGGCGACAGTGACCACCAGCTCCCCCGAGTTCCACCCCTCTGCTGAGGCCGCATCTCACGCCCAGCACACGGGACAGGGCGGCACGGCTGTGCATCGACAAGTGAGCCGGGGCCCTCCGACCCCAGAGGATGCTGGCCAGGAGCATCAAAAGCCACGGGATGAGGTAAGCAACTGGCTGCCTGCACCTCAGATGTGAATCCTGGGGACACACCTCAATGTAGTGATAGAATTAGGAGGGCCAAACACATTGAGGATCATTGAGGGCACCGGGGGAGGAGGGATGGGGTGGGGTGGGAGGTAGGGGTGTGGGGGGGAAGAGAGGCGGCACCATCGGGAAAGTGGGGAGTTGTTGCACACAATAAACACCCATGTGCACAACTAGTGTGATGCCTCTGTCACGTTCTTGCACAATACGGGCCAACCTCCGAACCCTTGGCACATCCCTCCAGGCATCTCCCCCTTCCCCGTGACACCCACCCACCCTCCGGCCTTGGACATGTCCCTTGAGCTGTGTCCCATCTCCTGGGTGTTCGGATGCTGTGTGTGTGGTGTTGCCTCCTGCAGTGTTCAAGCAGCGTCCAGGCATCAAGGTGTGATTGGGATGCGAGGCAATGACTCCACATGCCCCATGGCCCGCCCACCCACAGCAATCCACTTGGCTTCTGTGAAGTGCTCACTTAACCACAAATGCCAATTCCCGATAAGCAATAGCCTTCAGCCGCATGGCCAAAGGCCTCAGGAGACGGTGGGGGTTATGGCTGGTCGGTGGGGCAGCAGGGCACGAACAAGGGTTGCTCCCAGAATGGGTACACATGATCCAGAGGTTAGTATGGTGGTGCCACGAGCGCTTACCCTCAATTGTCCCCCAGCACCTCCCCCCCGACCCTCCCATGATAGCCCTGATATGACCATCAATTCACACGAGACGATTAATAGAAGTGAACAATGGATTTAGTAAGCTAGATCTGTGCCTGCCTGCGACTGCTCTGTACTGAGTGTCGCCTACAGGCTGCAGATCTATATATCACCCCCGAGGGGGTGGAGCCACAGGCGGACCCCACAAGGGCATCAACATAATACAATACAATACAGTGGTGAATTGTAGCAGCAATACGTTCACCACATTCACCCCCTGTTAAAAAATTGAAGTCCAGCGGGGGTGAAGTGGGCTCACAGATCGAGTCTGTCCGGCACTTTGATCGTTCTCTGTGATCGCCTCAGCTCCGGCTTCGCTGCGGGCACGGGTGTTGGGCTCGTTGCCTCCGGGAGCGTGTCGTCTAGTGACGGAAGGTCGGCGATGGGGCCTCGGGGTGTAGGCCGGGGGTGGGGGCGGTGTTCGGTGGGGGGGGGGGGGGGGGTGTAGGTGATGGTCGCTGGGGAGCCGGCGGGTGCCAGATCCCAGAGGGAGACTGTATCTTGTCGGCCGTCGCTGTGCGCCATGTAGGCATACTGAGGGTTGGCATGTAGGAGCTGGACCCTCTCAACCAGGGGGTCGGACTTATGGCTCCTCACGTGCTTCCGGAGGAGGACAGGCCCCGATGTTGTCAGCCAGGAATGAAGGAAGACCCCGGAGGTAGATTTTCTGGGGAAGACAAATAGACGGCCGTGAGGGGTCTCATTCGTGGTTGTGCAGAGGAGCGACCGAATGGAGTGGAGCGCATCGGGGAGGACCTCCTGCCAGGGGGAAACCGGGAGACCTCTAGACCGTAGGGCCAGAAGGACAGCCTTCCATACCGTCGCGTTCTCCCTCTCCACCTGTCCATTTTCCCGGCAATGCCCTGACCGAGCAGATACTGACGCAGCTCATCGCTCATAAACGAGGAGCCCCGGTCACTGTGGACGTAAGTGGGGAAACCGAACAGGGTGAAGATGCTGTGCAGGGTCTTAATGACAGCGGCCGCGGTCATGTCGGGGCATGGGATGGCAAAGGGGAAACGGGAATACTCGTCAACGACGTTGAAAAAATACACGTTGCGGTCAGTGGAGGGGCCCTTTGAAATCGACGCTGAGGCGCGCAAAGGGGCGGGATGCCTTCACCAGGTGGGCCTTATCTGGCTGATAGAAGTGCGGTTTGCACTCCGCGCAGACTTGGCAGTCCCTGGTCATGGCCCTGACCTCCTCGGTGGAGTAGGGCAGGTTGCGGGCCTTGATGAAGTGGAGAAGCCGGGTGACCCCCGGGTGACAGAGGTCGTTGTGGATGGCCCAGAGTCGGTCACCTTGCGCGCTGGCGCATGTGCCGCGGGACAGGGCATCTGGGGATCATTGAGCTTCCCAGGACGATACACGATATCGTAATTATAGGTGGAGAGATCGATTCTCCACCTCAAAATTTTATCAATCTTGATCTTGCCCCGCTGTGTGTTGTTGAACATAAAGGCTACCGACCGTTGGTCGGTGACGAGGGTGAACCTCCTACCGGCCAGGTAATGCCTCCAATGCCGCACAGCTTCCACAATGGCTTGAGCTTCATTTTCGACAGAGGAGTGTCGAATCTCGGAGGCGTTGAGGGTACGGGAAAAGAAGGCCACGGGCCTGCCTGCCTGGTTTTACCGTCTCTTCCAGGTCGAGGGCGCCCTTTTCGAGCAGGCGCTGTCTGACATAGTTGGACCGGACTCCAGCCACATAGTGTTCCGGATGGCGAGTTCCATGTGCTGTGAGGCCGTGACGAACATTGTAGTTGCAATTTCGAGCGAGTACCCTCAGGTCTCATAGATATTCCTCCAGCGATTCCCCGGGGCGTTGACGACGGGTGGTGAGGAGATGCCGCGCGAACACTTTGTTCACCTGCCTCACGTAATGTCTTTTCAGGATCGCGACCACGTCTGCGTACGTGGTCGCGTCTTCGGTTAGTACAGAGATTCTGTGGCTCACCCGGGCGTGGAGGACACTCAGCTTGTGTACCTCGGTGATGGCGGGCGAGGAGAAGGTGGCGAGGTAGGTCTCAAAGCAGCGGAGTCAGTGTGGAAAGATTCCTTTTGCTTCAGCTGCTTGTGGGTCGAGTTCCAGTCGATCAGGTTTAAGGGCGGCTTCCACTGCGATATCTTAGCTGATTAAACTGATACGACCATCAATTCACACAAGACGATTAGTAAAAGTGAACAGTGGCTTTAAAAAGCTAGATCTGTGCCTGCCTGCGACTGCTCTGTACTGAGTGCCGCCGACAGGCTGCAGCTCTATATACCTCCCCGAGGGGGCGGAGCACACAGGGGCATCAACATAATACAATACAATGGTGAAATATAGCCGCAATACGTTCACCACAAGCCCCCCATCAGCCGAGTGTCCCCACCCCCCTCCGAACACTGCGGTGGCAAACACAGTCCACCGGGCTCTTTGCCTGTGAGCAAAGATAGCCACTCACCTCCTCGGCACCCCACAGAAGACCTTCCGCCAGGTTCACGTTTTTCAAAAGGAGTACAAATGGGCGCCAGCGTGACCACTTGCTGGTGAGGCCGCTGAATGACGGGAGGCCGTTGGATATGGGGTGGCTCCCATTAATGGTATGGAAATGGACCTTAAGTGGTGATATAAGAACATAAGAACTAGGAGCAGGAGTAGGCCATCTGGCCCCTCGAGCCTGCTCCACCATTCAATGAGATCATGGCTGATCTTTTGTGGACTCAGCTCCACTTTCCGGCCCGAACACCATAACCCTTAATCCCTTTATTCTTCAAAAAACTATCTATCTTTATCTTAAAAACATTTAATGAAGGAGCCTCGACTGCTTCACTGGGCAAAGAATTCCATAGATTCACAACCCTTTGGGTGAAGAAGTTCCTCCTAAACTCAGTCCTAAATCTACTTCCCCTTATTTTGAGGCTATGCCCCCTAGTTCTGCTTTCACCCGCCAGTGGAAACAACCTGCCCGCATCTATCCTATCTATTCCCTTCATAATCTTATATGTTTCTATAAGATCCCCCCTCATCCTTCTAAATTCCAACGAGTACAGTCCCAGTCTACTCAACCTCTCCTCGTAATCCAACCCCTTCAGCTCTGGGATTAACCTAGTGAATCTCCTCTGCACACCCTCCAGTGCCAGTACGTCCTTTCTCAAGTAAGGAGACCAAAACTGAACACAATATTCCAGGTGTGGCCTCACTAACACCTTATACAATTGCAGCAGAACCTCCCTAGTCTTAAACTCCATCCCTCTAGCAATGAAGGACAAAATTCCATTTGCCTTCTTAATCACCTGTTGCACCTGAAAACCAACTGTTTGCGACTCATGCACTAGCACACCCAGGTCTCTCTGCACAGCAGCATGTTTTAATATTTTATCATTTAAATAATAATCCCTTTTGCTGTTATTCCTACTTGTAGCGCACAATGACTTACGAGAGAGACGAATAGAGATGAAGTCGATGAGGCTTTATTAAGTGTGACTTGTTCCCAGCAGTTCAGCAACAGACTGGAGCTGCGGGGAGAAGCCCAGGTTCTTATACTCCGCCTTCAGGGCGGAGCTAGCGATGAACAGCCAACCAGGACCCGGGATCTGTCAGCCAATAGCATCACGGCTTCACAGTCCCACATGACCCCTAATGCATACTACCACACTACCAAAATGGATAACCTCACATTTGTCAACATTGTATTCCATCTGCCAGACCCTAGCCCATTCACTTGGCCTATCCAAATCCCACTGCAGACTTCCAGTATCCTCTGCACTTTTTGCTTTACCACTTATCTTAGTGTCGTCTGCAAACTTGGACACATTGCCCTTGATCCCCAACTCCAAATCATCTATGTAAATTGTGAACAGTTGTGGGCCCAACACTGATCCCTGAGGGACACCACTAGCTACTGATTGCCAACCAGAGAAACACCCATTAATCCCCACTCTTTGCTTTCTACTAATTAACCAATCATCTATCCATGCTACTACTTTCCCCTTAAAGCCATACATCTTTATCTTATGCAACAACCTTTTGTGTGGCACCTTGTCAAAGGCTTTCTGGATAATTGGTTTCTCGCTATCCTACGGTGCAGGTCCCTGTCCCAGTCTGTACAGAGAAAGCAGGTCCCTGTCCCAGTCTGTACAGTTAGAGCAGGATCCTGTCCCAGTCTGTACAGAAAACCAGGACCCTGTCCCAGTCTGTACAGTTAGAGCAGGTCCCTGTCCCAGTCTGTACAGTTAGAGCAGGACCCTGTCCCAGTCTGTACAGTTAGAGCAGGTCCCTGTCCCAGTCTGTACAGTTAGAGCAGGACCCTGTCACAGTCTGTACAGTTAGAGCAGGTCCCTGTCCCAGTCTGTACAGTTAGAGCAGGACCCTGTCACAGTCTGTACAGTTAGAGCAGGACCTTGTCCCAGTCTGTACAGAAAACCAGGACCCTGTCCCAGTCTGTACAGTTAAAGCAGGTCCCTGTCCCAGTCTGTACAGTTAGAGCAGGCCCCTGTCCCAGTCTGTACAGTTAAAGCAGGACCCTGTCCCAGTCTGTACAGAAAACCAGGACCCTGTCCTAGTCTGTACAGTTAGAGCAGGACCTTGTCCCAGTCTGTACAGTTAGAGCAGGCCCCTGTCCCAGTCTGTACAGTTAAAGCAGGACCCTGTCCCAGTCTGTACAGAAAACCAGGACCCTGTCCCAGTCTGTACAGTTAGAGCAGGTCCCTGTCCCAGTCTGTACAGTTAGAGCAGGACCCTGTCACAGTCTGTACAGTTAGAGCAGGACCTTGTCCCAGTCTGTACAGAAAACCAGGACCCTGTCCCAGTCTGTACAGTTAAAGCAGGTCCCTGTCCCAGTCTGTACAGTTAGAGCAGGACCCTGTCACAGTCTGTACAGAAAACCAGGACCCTGTCCCAGTCTGTACAGTTAGAGCAGGACCCTGTCACAGTCTGTACAGTTAGAGCAGGACCTTGTCCCAGTCTGTACAGAAAACCAGGACCCTGTCCCAGTCTGTACAGTTAAAGCAGGTCCCTGTCCCAGTCTGTACAGTTAGAGCAGGACCTTGTCCCAGTCTGTACAGTTAGAGCAGGCCCCTGTCCCAGTCTGTACAGTTAAAGCAGGACCCTGTCCCAGTCTGTACAGAAAACCAGGACCCTGTCCCAGTCTGTACAGTTAGAGCAGGCCCCTGTCCCAGTCTGTACAGTTAAAGCAGGTCCCTCTCCCAGTCTGTACAGTTAAAGCAGGTCCCTGTCCCAGTCTGTACAGTTAAAGCAGGACCCTGTCCCAGTCTGTACAGTTAAAGCAGGACCCTGTCCCAGTCTGTACAGAAAAGCAGGACCCTGTCCCAGTCTGTACAGTAAAAGCAGGTCCCTCTCCCAGTCTGTACAGTTAAAGCAGGTCCCTGTCCCAGTCTGTACAGTTAAAGCAGGACCCTGTCCCAGTCTGTACAGTTAGAGCAGGATCCTGTCCCAGTCTGTACAGTTAAAGCAGGACCCTGTCCCAGTCTGTACAGTTAGAGCAGGATCCTGTCCCAGTCTGTACAGTTAAAGCAGGACCCTGTCCCAGTCTGTACAGGTAAAGCAGATCCCTGTCCCAGTCTGTACAGTTAGAGCAGGACCATGTCCCAGTCTGTACAGTAAAAGCAGGTCCCTCTCCCAGTCTGTACAGTTAAAGCAGGTCCCTGTCCCAGTCTGTACAGTTAAAGCAGGACCCTGTCCCAGTCTGTACAGTTAGAGCAGGTCCCTGTCCCAGTCTGTACAGTTAGAGCAGGTCCCTCTCCCAGTCTGTACAGGAAAAGCAGGACCTTGTCCCAGTCTGTACAGTTAGAGCAGGTCCCTGTCCCAGTCTGTACAGTTAAAGCAGGTCCCTGTCCCAGTCTGTACAGTTAAAGCAGGTCCCTGTCCCAGTCTGTACAGTTAAAGCAGGACCCTGTCCCAGTCTGTACAGTTAAAGCAGGATCCTGTCACAGTCTGTACAGTTAGAGCAGGACCTTGTCCCAGTCTGTACACTTAGAGCAGGTCCCTGTCCCAGTCTGTACGGTTAAAGCAGGACGCTGTCCCAGTCTGTACAGTTAAAGCAGGTCCCTGTCCCAGTCTGCACAGTTAAAGCAGGATCCTGTCCCAGTCTCTACTGTTAGAGCAGGACCCTGCCCCAGCCTGTACAGTTAATGCAGGTCCCTGTCCCGGTCTGTACAGTTAGAGCAGGACCCTGTCCCAGTCTGTACAGTTAGAGTAGGACCCTGTCCCAGTCTCTACTGTTAGAGCAGGACCCTGCCCTAGCCTGTACAGTTAATGCAGGTCCCTGTCCCGGTCTGTACAGTTAAAGTAGGTCCCTGTCCCGGTCTGTACAGTTAAAGCAGGATCCTGACCCAGTCTGTGCAGTTAAAGCAGGTCCCTGTCCCAGTCTGTACAGTTAATGGAGGTCCTTGTCCCAGTCTGTACAGTTAAAGCAGGTCCATATCCCAGTCTGTACAGTTAGAGCAGGATCCTGTCCCAATCTGTACAGTTAGGGCAGGTCCCTGTCCCAATCTGTACAGTAAAAGCAGGTCCCTGACCCAGTCTGTACAATTAAAGCAGGAGCCTGTCCCTGTCTGTACAGTTAAAGCAGGTCCCTGTCCAGGTCTGTACAGTTGAAGTAGGACCCTGTCCCAGTCTGTACAGTTAAAGCAGGATCCTGTCCCAGTCTGTACAGTTAGAGCAGGATCCTGTCCCAGTCTGTACAGTTAGAGCAGGATCCTGTCCCAGTCTGTACAGTTAGAGCAGGATCCTGTCCCAGTATGTACAGTTAGAGCAGGATCCTGTCCCAGTCTGTACAGTTAGAGCAGCACCCTGTCCCAGCCTGTACAGTTAGAGCAGCACCCTGTCCCAGCCTGTACAGTTAATGCAGGTCCCTGTCCCAGTCTATACTGTTAAAGGAGGTCCCTGTCTCAGTCTGTACAGTTAAAGCAGGTCCATGTCTTAGTCTGTACAGTTTAAGGAGGATCCTGTCCCAGTCTGTACAGTTAAAGCAAGTCCGTGTCCCAGTCTGTACAGTTAAATCAGGTCCCTGTCCCAATCTGTACAGTTAAAGCAGGATCCTGACCCAGTCTGTACAGTTAGAGCAGGATCCTGTCCCAGTCTGTACAGTTAAAGCAGGATCCTGTCCCAGTCTGTACTGTTAAAGCAGGTCCCTGTCCCCGTCTGTACAGTTAAAGCAGGTCCCTGTCCCAGTCTGTACAGTTAAAGCAGGTCCCTGTCCCAGTCTGTACAGTAAAAGCAGGTCCCTGTCCCAGTCTGTACAGTAAAAGCAGGACCCTGTCCCAGCCTGTACAGATAAAGCAGGTCCCTGTCCCAGTCTGTACGGGTAGAGCAGGTACCTGTCCCAGTCTGTACAGTTAGAGTATGACCCCGCCCAGTCTGTAGAGGTAGAGCAGCACCCTGTCCCAGCCTGTACAGTTAATGCAGGTCCCTGTCCCGGTCTGTACTGTTAAAGGAGGTCCCTGTCCCGGTCTGTACAGTTAAAGTAGGAACCTGTCTCAGTCTGTACAGTTAAAGCAGGATCCTGTCCCAGTCTGTACAGTTAGAGCAGGACCTTGTCCCAGTCTGTACAGTTAAAGCTGGATCCTGACCCATTCTGTACAGTTAGAGCAGGATCCTGTCCCAGTCTGTACAGTTAGAGCAGGATCCTCTCCCAGTCTGTACGGTTCAAGCAGGTCCCTGTCCCAGTCTGTACAGTTAGAGCAGGTCCCTGTCCCAGTCTGTACAGTTAGAGCAGGATCCTGTCCCAGCCTGTACAGTTAAAGCAGGACCCTGTCCCAGCCTGTACAGTTAAAGCAGGTCCCTGTCACACTCTGTACAGTTAAAGCAGGACCCTGTCCCAGCCTGTACAGTACAAGCAGGTCCCTGTCCCAGTCTGTACAGTTAAAGCAAGTCCCTGTCCCGGTCTGTACAGATAAAGCAGGTCCCAGTCCCAGTCTGTACAGTTAGAGCAGGTCCCTGTCCCAGTCTGTACAGTTGAAGCAGAATTCTGTCCCAGTCTGTTCAGTTAAAGCAGGTCCCTGTCCCAGTCTGTACAGTTAAAGAAGGATCCTGTCCCAGTCTGTACAGTTAAAGCAGGATCCTGTCCCAGTCTGTTCAGTTAAAGCAGGTCCCTGTCCCAGTCTGTACAGTTAAAGAAGGATCCTGTCCCAGTCTGTACAGTTAAAGCAGGATCCTGTCCCAGTCTGTACAGTTAAAGAAGGATGCTGTCCCAGTCTGTACAGTTTGAGCAGGATCCTGTCCCAGTCTGTACAGTTAAAGCAGGTCCCTGTCCCAGTCTGTACATTTAAAGGAGGTTCCTGTCCCAGTCTGTACAGTTAAAGCAGGATCCTGTCACAGTCTGTACAGTTAGAGCAGGATCCTGTCCCAGTCTGTACAGTTAAAGCAGGATGCTGTCCCAGTCTGTACAGTTTGAGCAGGATCCTGTCCCAGTCTGTACAGTTAAAGCAAGTCCGTGTCCCAGTCTGTACAGTTAAAGCAGGTCCCTGTCCCAGTCTGTACAGTTAAAACAGGATCCTGACCCAGTCTGTACAGTTAGAGCAGGATCCTGTCCCAGTCTGTACAGTTAAAGCAGGTCCCTGTCCCAGTCTGTACAGTTAAAGCAGGTCCCTGTCCCAGTCTGTACAGTAAAAGCAGGATCCTGTCCCAGTCTGTACAGTTAGAGCAGGATCCTGTCCCAATCTGTACAGGTAGAGCAGGATCCTGCCCAATCTGTACAGTTGGAGCAGGACCCTGTCCCAGTCTGCACAGTTAAAGCAGGTCCGTGTCCCAGTCTGTACAGTTAGAGCAGGTCCCTGTCCCAGTCTGTACAGTTAGAGCAGGATCCTGTCCCCACCTGTACAGTTAAAGCAGGTCCCTGTCCCAGTCTTTACAGTTAAAGCAGGTCCCTGTCCCAGTCTGTACAGTTAAAGCAGGTCCCTGTCCCAGTCTGTACAGTTCAAGCAGGTCCCTGTCCCAGTCTGTACAGTTCAACCAGGTCCCTGTCCCTGTCTGTACAGTTCAAGCAGGTCCCTGTCCCTGTCTGTACAGTTCAAGCAGGTCCCTGTCCCAGTCTGTACAGTTCAAGCAGGTCCCTGTCCCAGTCTGTACAGTTGAAGCAGAATTCTGTCAAAGTCTGTACAGTTAAAGCAGGTCCCTGTCCCAGTCTGTGCAGTTAAAGCAGATCCCTGTCCCAGTCTGTACAGTTAAAGCAGGTCCCTGTCCCAGTCTGTACAGTTCAAGCAGGTCCTTGTCCCAGTCTGTACAGTTGGAGCAGGACCCTGTCCCAGTCTGTAACAGTTAAAGCAGGTCCCTGTCCCAGTCTGGCAGTTCAAGCAGGTCCCTGTCCAAGTCTGTACAGTTAGAGCAGGTCCCTGTCCCAGTCTGTACAGTTAAAGCAGGACTCTGTCCCAGTCTGTACAGTTAAAGCAGGATCGTGTCTCAGTCTGTACAGTTAAAGCAGGTCCCTGTCCCAGTCTGTACAGTTAAAGCCGGTCCCTGTCCCAGTCTGTACAGTTAAAGCAGGTCCCTGTCCCAATCTGTACAGTTAAAGCAGGATCCTGTCCCAGTCTGTACAGTTAAACACGACCCTGTCCCAGTCTGCACAGTTAAAGCAGGTCCCTGTCCCAGTCGTACAGTTAAAACAGGTCCCTGTCCCAGTCCCAGTCTGTACGGTTAAAGCAGGATCCTGTCCCAGTCTGTGCAGTAAAAGCAGGACCCTGTCCCAGTCTGTGCAGTAAAAGCAGGTCCCTGTCCCAGTCTGTACAGAGAAAGTAGGTCCCTGTCCCAGTCTAGGTCTGTACAGTTAAAGCAGGATCCTGTCCCAGTCTGTACCGTTAAAGCAGGTCCCTGTCCCGGTCTGTAAAGTTAAAGCAGGTCCTTGTCCCGGTCTGCACATTTGAAGCAGGTCCCTGTCCCAGTCTGTACAGTTAAAGCAGGATCCTGTCCCAGTCCGTACAGTTAAAGCAGGACCCTGTCCCGGTCTGTACAATTAAAGCAGGTCCCTGTCCCCGTCGGTACAGTTAAAGCAGGACCCTGTCCCGGTCTGTACAATTAAAGCAGGTCCCTTTCCCAGTCTGTACAGTAAGAGCAGGATCCTGTCCCAGTCTGTACAGTTAGAGCAGGATCCTGTCCCAGTCTGTACAGTTAAAGCAGGACCCTGTCCCAGTCTGTACAGTTAAAGCAGGTCCCTGACCCAGTCTGTACAGTTAGAGCAGGATCCTGTCCCAGTCTGTACAGTTAAAGTAGGAACCTGTCTCAGTCTGTACAGTTAAAGCAGGATCCTGTCCCAGTCTGCACAGTTAGAGCAGGACCTTGTCCCAGTCTGTACAGTTAAAGCTGGATCCTGACCCATTCTGTACAGTTAGAGCAGGATCCTGTCCCAGTCTGTACAGTTAGAGCAGGATCCTCTCCCAGTCTGTACGGTTCAAGCAGGTCCCTGTCCCAGTCTGTACAGTTAGAGCAGGTCCCTGTCCCAGTCTGTACAGTTAGAGCAGGATCCTGTCCCAGCCTGTACAGTTAAAGCAGGACCCTGTCCCAGCCTGTACAGTTAAAGCAGGTCCCTGTCACACTCTGTACAGTTAAAGCAGGACCCTGTCCCAGCCTGTACAGTACAAGCAGGTCCCTGTCCCAGTCTGTACAGTTAAAGCAAGTCCCTGTCCCGGTCTGTACAGATAAAGCAGGTCCCAGTCCCAGTCTGTACAGTTAGAGCAGGTCCCTGTCCCAGTCTGTACAGTTGAAGCAGAATTCTGTCCCAGTCTGTACAGTTAAAGCAGGATCCTGTCCCAGTCTGTTCAGTTAAAGCAGGTCCCTGTCCCAGTCTGTACAGTTAAAGAAGGATCCTGTCCCAGTCTGTACAGTTAAAGCAGGATCCTGTCCCAGTCTGTACAGTTAAAGAAGGATGCTGTCCCAGTCTGTACAGTTTGAGCAGGATCCTGTCTCAGTCTGTACAGTTAAAGCAGGTCCCTGTCCCAGTCTGTACATTTAAAGGAGGTTCCTGTCCCAGTCTGTACAGTTAAAGCAGGATCCTGTCACAGTCTGTACAGTTAGAGCAGGATCCTGTCCCAGTCTGTACAGTTAAAGCAGGATGCTGTCCCAGTCTGTACAGTTTGAGCAGGATCCTGTCCCAGTCTGTACAGTTAAAGCAAGTCCGTGTCCCAGTCTGTACCGTTAAAGCAGGTCCCTGTCCCAGTCTGTACAGTTAAAACAGGATCCTGACCCAGTCTGTACAGTTAGAGCAGGATCCTGTCCCAGTCTGTACAGTTAAAGCAGGTCCCTGTCCCAGTCTGTACAGTTAAAGCAGGTCCCTGTCCCAGTCTGTACAGTAAAAGTAGGATCCTGTCCCAGTCTGTACAGTTAGAGCAGGATCCTGTCCCAATCTGTACAGGTAGAGCAGGATCCTGCCCAATCTGTACAGTTGGAGCAGGACCCTGTCCCAGTCTGCACAGTTAAAGCAGGTCCGTGTCCCAGTCTGTACAGTTAGAGCAGGTCCCTGTCCCAGTCTGTACAGTTAGAGCAGGATCCTGTCCCAGCCTGTACAGTTAAAGCAGGTCCCTGTCCCAGTCTTTACAGTTAAAGCAGGTCCCTGTCCCAGTCTGTACAGTTAAAGCAGGTCCCTGTCCCAGTCTGTACAGTTCAAGCAGGTCCCTGTCCCAGTCTGTACAGTTCAACCAGGTCCCTGTCCCTGTCTGTACAGTTCAAGCAGGTCCCTGTCCCTGTCTGTACAGTTCAAGCAGGTCCCTGTCCCAGTCTGTACAGTTCAAGCAGGTCCCTGTCCCAGTCTGTACAGTTGAAGCAGAATTCTGTCAAAGTCTGTACAGTTAAAGCAGGTCCCTGTCCCAGTCTGTGCAGTTAAAGCAGATCCCTGTCCCAGTCTGTACAGTTAAAGCAGGTCCCTGTCCCAGTCTGTACAGTTCAAGCAGGTCCCTGTCCCAGTCTGTACAGTTAGAGCACATCCCTGTCCCAGTCTGTACAGTTGCAGCAGGTCCTTGTCCCAGTCTGTACAGTTGGAGCAGGACCCTGTCCCAGTCTGTAACAGTTAAAGCAGGTCCCTGTCCCAGTCTGACAGTTCAAGCAGGTCCCTGTCCAAGTCTGTACAGTTAGAGCAGGTCCCTGTCCCAGTCTGTACAGTTAAAGCAGGACTCTGTCCCAGTCTGTACAGTTAAAGCAGGATCGTGTCTCAGTCTGTACAGTTAAAGCAGGTCCCTGTCCCAGTCTGTACAGTTAAAGCAGGTCCCTGTCCCAGTCTGTACAGTTAAAGCAGGTCCCTGTCCCAATCTGTACAGTTAAAGCAGGATCCTGTCCCAGTCTGTACAGTTAAACACGACCCTGTCCCAGTCTGCACAGTTAAAGCAGGTCCCTGTCCCAGTCGTACAGTTAAAGCAGGTCCCTGTCCCAGTCCCAGTCTGTACGGTTAAAGCAGGATCCTGTCCCAGTCTGTGCAGTAAAAGCAGGACCCTGTCCCAGTCTGTGCAGTAAAAGCAGGTCCCTGTCCCAGTCTAGGTCTGTACAGTTAAAGCAGGATCCTGTCCCAGTCTGTACCGTTAAAGCAGGTCCCTGTCCCGGTCTGTAAAGTTAAAGCAGGTCCTTGTCCCGGTCTGCACAGTTGAAGCAGGTCCCTGTCCCAGTCTGTACAGTTAAAGCAGGATCCTGTCCCAGTCCGTACAGTTAAAGCAGGTCCCTGTCCCAGTCTGTACAGTTAAAGCAGGACCCTGTCCCGGTCTGTACAATTAAAGCAGGTCCCTGTCCCCGTCGGTACAGTTAAAGCAGGACCCTGTCCCGGTCTGTACAATTAAAGCAGTTCCCTTTCCCAGTCTGTACAGTAAGAGCAGGATCCTGTCCCAGTCTGTACAGTTAGAGCAGGATCCTGTCCCAGTCTGTACAGTTAGAGCAGGATCCTGTCCCGGTCTGTACAATTAAAGCAGTTCCCTTTCCCAGTCTGTACAGTTAAAGCAGGATCCTGTCCCAGTCTGTACAGTTAGAGCAGGATCCTGTCGCAGTCTGTACAGTTAAAGCAGGTCCCTGTCCCAGTCTGTACAGTTAAAGCAGGTCCCTGTCCCAGTCTGTACAGTTAAAGCAGGTCCCTGACCCAGTCTGTACAGTTAGAGCAGGATCCTGTCCCAGTCTGTACAGTTAAAGCAGGTCCCTGTCCCAGTCTGTACAGTTAGAGCAGGATCCTGTCCCAGTCTGTACAGTTAAAGCAGGATCCTGTCCCAGTCTGTACAGTTAAAGCAGGATGCTGACCCAGTCTGTACAGTTAGAGCAGGATCCTGTCTCAGTCTGTACAGTTAAAGCAGGATCCTGTCCCAGTCTGTACAGTTAAAGCAGGATCCTGTCCCATTCTGTACTGTTAAAGCAAGTCCGTGTCCCAGTCTGTACAGTTAAAGCAGGATCCTGTCCCAGTCTGTACAGTTAAAGCAAGTCCGTGTCCCACTCTGTACAGTAAAAGCAGGATCCTGTCCCAGTCTTTACATGTGATGAACGGTTACTGCCTTTTCATCATGTAAGGTGATGTCCCTTTTAAGACCAGGCTTGGAACCCTGGGGACTCCGCCTCTGGCTCCGCCCATCTGGGAGCCATACATAAAGGCCTGCCTCATGGTCTGTGTAGCAGTCAGCTCTCGTCCATATCTGTAGCACAGTTATTAGCCTAATAAAGCCTTCTTTACAGTTTAATCTCTAAGCATCATTATTGAGGGTACCTCAATTTATTAGGCGAAACTAGATTCAGGATGGACGCAGGCCTAAAACCAGAGAAGCTCAATCTGGAAGCACGAACGCCGGAGGCAAAGGAAATTTTTAAATACTGGCTGCGGTGCTTCGAGGCCTACCTGGACTCCGCAGAGACTCCCATCCTGGGGCCACGCAAGCTGCGTCTACTCCACGCCCGGGTGAGTCACAGAATCTCCGCCCCGCTCGAAAAGGCGACGACTTATGAGGAAGCCATTGAGTTGCTCCGTAAGCAGTTTGTCAAACCCGTCAATGAGGTGCACGCCCGGCATCTGCTCTCTACCCGCCGGCAGCGCTCGGGGGAAATCGCTCGACGAGTTTGTTGAGAAACTCACCGCGCTGGCCAGGGACTATGACCATCAGGATGTGACAGGGGAAGTCCATATTAACCTGCACATCAGAGATTCTTTCCTGTCCGGCATCCGCTCGACCTACATCCGGCAGCGACTGCTCGAAAACGGGGCAAAAGACCTCCAGGAGACGCTAACGCTCACCTCCTCGCTGGAGGTGGCCCGACATAACTTGGGTACGTACCCCGCGGACTCTGCCAGCCCCCCCCGGACTTCCTCAGACTCGCCCGTATTACAGGCCTGCGCCACGCGGCGACCCGCTCACCATGGGGGCACACCTTGCTACTTCTGCGGGCAGGGCCAGCACCCACGCCCACGCTGCCCAGCCCGCTCCGCGATCTGCAGCGACTGCGGGAAGAAAGGGCACTTTGCGAGGGTCTGCCTGGCCAGACCCAGGGGCCAGAAAAACAACGAACAGCCGCCCCGAAAATCAGGCTCTCAGGCCCGCAGGCCTCGCAATGCTGCTGCGCACCGACCCGACACGTCCTCTTCTGACGCGTCATCAGCCTCGTGCGAATCATGGGAGCGGCCATCTGGTCGGTGGCCATCTTCTCGACCCAACACGTGCGACCAACGGCAGCAGCCATTTTACGACTCCGACTGGGTGCGATCACTCTCGATCAAACTCGGCCAAAACACCTGCAGAACTCCATGATGCAGGTCCAGTTCAACGGGCACGACACTGCATGCCTCTTCGACTCCGGGAGCACAGAGAGCTTTATCCACCCTGAAACGGTAAGGCGCTGCTCCCTACGCACCCATCCCACATCCCAAACCATAGCCCTCGCATCTGGGTCCCACTCGGTACAAATCACGGGGTACTGTATTACGGATCTCTCGATCCAGGGTGCCAAATACACCCGTTTCAAATTTTATATCCTCCCTCACCTCTGTGCCCCCCTGCTGCTCGGACTGGATTTCCAGTGCAGCCACCGAAGCCTGACACTGAAGTTCGGCGGACCCTTGCCCCCCCTCACGGTGTGCTGCCTTGCGACACTGAAAGTCGCACCCCCCTCGCTATTCGCTAACCTCACTCACGACTGTAAGCCCGTCGCCACCAGGAGCCGGCGCTACAGTGCCCAAGATATGGCTTTTATCAAGTCAGAGCTCCAGCGTTTACTGGGAGAGGGGGTCATCGAGGCTAGCAACAGCCCTTGGAGAGCGCAAGTGGTGGTAGTCCGGTCCGGGGAGAAGAAACGGATGGTCGTGGATTATAGCCAGACCATAAACCGATTCACGCAGCTTGATGCGTACCCCCTTCCTCGCATCGCAGAAATGGTAAATCGGATCGCCCAATACCGAGTCTTTTCCACGGTCGACCTCAAATCTGCCTACCACCAGCTCCCCATCCGACCAAAAGACCGCCCCTATACTGCCTTCGAAGCAGCCGGCCGGCTCTTCCACTTCCTCAGGGTCCCCTTTGGTGTCACAAATGGGGTCCCCATCTTTCAAAGGGCGATGGACCAAATGGTGGATCAGTACGGTTTGCGGGCTACATACCCGTACTTGGACAATGTCACCATCTGCGGCCATGATCAGCAGGACCATGACGCTAACCTCAAAAAGTTCCTCCAGACCGCCCGAGCCCTTAACCTGACCTATAGCGAGGGCAAATGCGTTTTCCACACCACCCGGCTGGCCATCCTCGGCTATGTCGTGGAAGACGGGGTCCTAGGTCCCGACCCCGACCGCATGCGCCCCCTTAAGAAACTCCCTCTCCCCCGCAGCCTCAAGGCCCTCAAACGGTGCTTGGGGCTTTTCTCCTATTACGCCCAGTGGGTCCCCAAGTATGCGGACAAAGCCCGCCCACTCCTAAAGACCACCACTTTTCCCCTCTCGGCTGAGGCTCAATTGGCCTTCAACCGCATCAAGGCCGACATCATCAAGGCCGCCATGCACGCGGTGGACGAAACCATCCCTTTCCAGGTAGAGAGCGATGCATCAGACATCGCCCTGGCTGCTACCCTCAATCAAGGAGGCAGACCAGTAGCGTTCTTCTCCCGAACCCTCACCGCCTCCGAGATTCGACACTCTGCAGTCGAAAAGGAGGCACAAGCCATTGTGGAGGCTGTGCGGTGCTGGAGACACTACCTCGCCGGTAGGAGGTTTACGCTCGTCACCGACCAACGGTCGGTCGCCTATATGTTCGATAACACGCAACGGGGCAAAATAAAAAACGATAAAATTTTGAGGTGGAGGATCGAACTCTCCACCTACTCGTACGATATCAAGTATCGTCCAGGGGAGCTCAACGAGCCCCCAGATGCCCTGTCCCGCGGCACATGCGCCAACGCGCAGGAGGACCGCCTGCAAGCCATCCACAATGACCTCTGCCACCCGGGGGTTACCCGGCTCGTCCATTTCATCAAGTCCCGCAACCTACCTTACTCAACCAAGGAGGTCAAGGCCATGGTCAAGGCCTGCCAGGTCTGTGCGGAGTGCAAACCGCACTTCTATCGGCCAGACAAGGTTCGGCTCGTGAAGGCCTCGGGCCCCTTTGAGCGACTGAGCGTGGACTTCAAGGGGCCCCTCCCGTCCACCAACCGTTATGCCTATTTCCTCACCGTCATCGATGAGTTCTCCCGTTTCCCATTCGCCATTCCCTGCACCGACATGACCTCAGCCAACGGTGATTAAGGCACTGCACAGCATTTTCACCCTGTTCGGTTTCCCTGCTTATATCCACAGCGACCGGGGTACATCGTTCATGAGCGATGAACTGCGCAGTATCTGCTCAGCAAAGGCATCGCCTCGAGGAGAACGACCAGCTATAACCCATGGGGAAACGGGCAGGTGGAGAGGGAGAACGCGACAGTGTGGAAGGCTGTCCTTCTGGCCCTGCGGTCGAGAAATCTCCCAACCACCCGCTGGCAGGAGGTCCTACCCGATGCCCTACACTCCATTAGGTCACTCCTCTGCACGGCCACAAATGAGACCCCTCACGACCGATTGTTTCTCTTCCCCAGGAAGTCTACCTCCGGGTTCTCGCTTCCACCTTGGCTGACGGCTCCGGGACCTGTTCTTCTCCGGAGGCACGCGAGGAGCCATAAAACGGACCCCCTAGTTGAAAAGGTCCGACTGCTCCACGCCAACCCCAGTTACGCCTACGTGGAGTACTCCGACGGCAGGCAAGATACGGTTTCCCTCCGGGATCTGGCGCCCGCTGGATCCTCCACCACAGACGCCCCTTCCCGCGCCGCTCCCCTGCAGGACCCGTCGCCCCCTACAACACACCCCCTTCCGGCCCTACCACCCGTTGGTGAGCTCCTACAGTGCGCCCCCCCCTTGCGCCCCCCCTTTACACACCCCGCCGGCGCCGGCTCCGCTACCCCCGGCCCTGCCTAGTTCCTCTGCCCCGACCCGGACCGAAGCTCCGACTGCTGTGCTCCCGGATGTGCCCTCAACCGGGACGTCCGTGCCCGCCGCACCACCGCCCGAATTGAGGAGATCGAGGAGGACGATCCGGCCGCTGAGACGGATGGACCTATGATGGCACTTCACCCCCGCCGGACTCCTTTTTAAACAGGGGGTGAATGTGATGAACGGTTACTGCCTTATCATCATGTAAGGTGATGTCCCCTTTAAGACCAGGCTTGGAACCCTGGGGACTCCGCCTCTGGCTCTGCCCATCTGGGAGCCATACATAAAGGCCTGCCTCATGGTCTGTGTAGCAGTCAGCTCTCGTCCATATCTGTAGCACAGTTATTAGCCTAATAAAGCCTTCTTTACAGTTTAATCTCTAAGCATCATTATTGAGGGTACCTCAGTACAGTTAAAGCAGGTCCCTGTCCCAGTCTGTACAGTAAAAGCAGGTCCTTGTCCCAGTCTGTACAGTAAAAGCAGGTCCCTGTCCCAGTCTGTACAGAGAAAGCAGGTCCCTGTCCCAGTCTGTACAGTTAGAGCAGGATCCTGTCCCAGTCTGTACAGTTAAAGCAGGTCCCTGTCCCAGTCTGTACAGTTAAAGCTGGTCTCTGTCCCAGTCTGTACATGATGTGGAGATGCCGGCGTTGGACTGGGGTGAGCACAGTACGAAGTCTTACAACACCAGGTTAAAGTCCAATAGGTTTGTTTCGATGTCACTAGCTTTCGGAGCGCTGCTCCTTCCTCAGGTGAATGAAGAGGTCTGTTCCAGAAACACATATATAGACAAATTCAAAGATGCCAAACAATGCTAGGAATGCGAGCATTAGCAGGTGATTAAATCTTTACAGATCCAGAGATGGGGTAACCCCAGGATAAAGAGGTGTGAATTGTCTCAAGCCAGGACAGTTGGTAGGATTTCGCAGGCCAGATGGTGGGGGATGAATGTAATGTGACATGAATCCCAGGTCCCGGTTGAGGCCGCACTCATGTGTGCGGAAGTTGGCCATAAGTTTCTGCTCGGCGATTCTGCGTTGTCGCGGGTCCTGAAGGCCGCCTTGGAGAACGCTTACCCGGAGATCAGAGGCTGAATGCCCTTGACTACTGAAGTGTTCCCCGACTGGAAGGGAACATTCCTGCCTGGTGATTGTTGCGCGATGTCCGTTCATTCGTTGTCGCAGCGTCTGCATGGTCTCGCCAATGTACCACGCTTCGGGACATCCTTTCCTGCAGCGTATGAGGTAGACAACGTTGGCCGAGTCGCACGAGTATGTACCGCGTATCTGGTGGGTGGTGTTCTCACGTGTAATAGTGGTATCCATGTCGATGATCTGGCACGTCTTGCAGAGATTGCCATGACAGGGTTGTGTGGTGTCGTGGTCACTGTTTTGAAGACTGGGTAGTTTGCTGCAAACAATGGTTCGTTTGAGGTTGCGCGGTTGTTTGAAGGCAAGTAGTGGGGGTGTGGGGATGACCCTGGCAAGATGTTCATCGTCATCAATGACGTGTTGAAGGCTGTGAAGAAGATGACGTAGTTTCTCCGCTCCGGGGAAGAACTGGACGACGAAGGGTATTCTGTCGGTTGTGTCCCATGTTTGTCTTCTGAGGAGGTCGGTCCGGTTTTTCGCTGTGGCGCGTTGGAAGAACAGTCTGTACAGTTAGAGCTGGACCCTGTCCCAGTCTGTACAGTTAAAGCAGGATCCTGTCCCAGTCTGTACAGTTAAAGCAGGACCCTGTCCCAGTCTGTACAGTTAAAGCAGGTCCTTGTCCCAGTCTGTACAGTTAGAGCAGGATCCTGTCCCAGTCTGTACAGTTAAAGGATGTCCCTGTCCCGGTCTGTACAGTTAAAGCAGGATCCTGTCTCAGTCTGTACAGTTAAAGCAGGTCCCTGTCCCAGTCTGTACATTTAAAGGAGGTTCCTGTCCCAGTCTGTAAAGTTAAAGCAGGATCCTGTCCCAGTCTGTACAGTTAGAGCAGGATCCTGACCCAGTCTGTACAGTTAGAGCAGTGTGGTAGTATGTATTGGGGGTCATGTGGGACTGGAAGCCCTAATGTCATTGGCTGACAGATCCCGGGTCCTGGTTGGCCGTTGACCTCAAGCTCCGCCCTGAAGGCGGAGTATAAGAAGCCGGAGTCTTCCCCCGCAGGCCAGTTTACTATCGAGCTGCGGGGGAACAGACACGCTTAATAAAGCCTCATCGACTTCACTCTATTCGTCTCATGGAGTCTTTGTGCGCTACAATTTATTAAGCGTGCCTAAAAAGGACTATGGAGCTCAGGATCATTCCAGAATGCCTGAGGATCAGCCCCCACGCAGTGAACGCGGCAGCAGCCTTCAAACACTGGCAGACTTGCTTCGAGGCCTACATCAGGACGACCACCGGCCGAGTCTCAGACGAACAAAAACTGCAGGTCCTGCACTCGAGGGTGAGCACGGAGATTTTCACCCTCATCGAAGACTCGGAGGATTTCCAGACGGCGTTCACAGCACTGAGAAGTCTCTACGTTCGCCCAGTTAACCAAATATACGCTCGCTACCAGCTCGCGACGAGACGGCAAGCTCCCGGAGAATCGATGGACGAGTTCTACACCGCGCTGCTGATTTAGGGACGAGCCTGCAGCTGCCCGTCGGTGAACGCAAACGAACACACGGACATGTTAATGCGCGATGCTTTTGTGGCAGGTATGCAATCTTCCCAAATCCGCCAAAGACTCCTAGAAAAAGAATCGCTAGGACTCTCAGAGGCACGGGCCCTAGCAGCCTTCCTAGACGTGGCCGCGCGTAATACCCGCGCCTACGGCCCCGACCGCGCGGCAGGCCATTGGGCCCCGTACGTACCTGTCGCGGCAAACCCCCTACCCCACCCCCCCCCCGGACACCCCACAGGCTTGCGCAGTCCAGGCGCCGAGTCGCACCGGGGGCGCCCGCTGTTATTTCTGCGGCCAGGCGAAACACCCCCGACAGCGCTGCCCGGCCCGCGCAGCCATCTGCAAAAGCTCCGGAAAAAGGGCCATTATGCGGTTGTGTGCCGGTCCCGCGAGGTCGCCGCCGTCCCGGGAGCACAGGGAGCCCTGCAAACAGTCTATGCGCCCCAACCCCCCCAGCACGCCATGTACGACCCGCAGGCGCAGCCACTCTGGGTCCCGACCACCACGGTCCCGGGAGAACTGGGAGCCCTGCACGCCGCCTACGCTCCCCAACCCCCCTCCCCGCAGCCCATGTATGACCCGCCGCCGGCGCTACCGCTTTGGGTCCCGGCCAACACTCTTCACGGAGAGGAGGGAGTTTTTCGCGTCCCTAACGCCACCCTAACCCCCGTCCCGCGCCCCACGCCTGACCCGCCGGCGCCACCTACTTGGACCCCGACCACCGCTGTCCCCGGTGAGGGAGCTCCTCGCGGTCCTTGCGCTCGCAGCCCCACGCCTGACCCGCCGGCGCCGCCGACTTGGGCCCCGACCACCGCTGTCCCCGGTGAGGGAGCTCCGCGCGGTCCTACGCTCGCGGTCCTAGCGCTCCCCAGCCCCCCCAGCACACCATGTGCGATCCGCAGACGCCGCCATTTTGGGTCCCGACCACCACGAGGGGAGGAGGGGCGCCGCCATCTTGGACCGCCCCAGACCTGTACGATGCATGGGGGTGGCCATTTTGTCCACCCCGCCGCCATCTTGTGAACCCCCAGCCACGTGTGATGTATGGGGGCGGCCATTTTGCCCATCCCCGACGCCACCTTGGACGGCAACAACGGACCCCACTCCACTACTACAACCACGGCTCGCTTCGATTACGCTCGATCAGGCTAGGCCCCGGACACTCCAGACGACGACGACAACGGTCCTAATTAACGGCCACGAGACGCCATGCCTAGTCGACTCCGGGAGCACGGAAAGCTTTATACACCCCGACACGGTAAGACGCTGTTCATTGACCACCTATCCCAGCGCACAAAAGATATGCCTAGCTGCAGGATCCCATTCCGTACAGATCCAGGGATTCTGCATAGTTACCCTTACGGTGCAGGGGAGGGAGTTCAAAAACTACAAACTTAACGTCCTTCCCCAACTCTGTGCCCCCACCTTGCTGGGATTAGATTTCCAATGTAATCTACAGAGCCTTACGTTCAAATTCGGCTGCCCCATACCCCCACTCACTATCTGCGGCCTCGCAACCCTCAAAGTGCAACCCCCGTCCTTGTTTGCGAACCTCACCCCGGATTGCAAACCCGTCGCCACTAGGAGCAGACGGTACAGCGCCCAGGACCGGACCTTCATTCAGTCCGAAGTCCAGCGGCTACTAAAGGAGGGCATAATCCAGGCCAGCAATAGTCCCTGGAGAGCGCAGGTGGTAGTAGTGAAGACAGGGGAGAAACAAAGGATGGTCATTGGCTATAGCCAGACCATCAACAGGTACACACAACTAGACGCGTACCCTCTCCCCCGCATATCCGACATGGTCAATCGGATTGCCCAATATAAAGTCTTCTCCACCGTGGACCTCAAGTCCGCCTACCATCAGCTCCCCATCCGCCCAAGTGACCGCAAGTACACAGCCTTCGAGGCAGACGGGCGATTATACCATTTCCTACGGGTCCCTTTTGGCGTCACAAACGGGTTCTCGGTCTTCCAACGGGAGATGGACCGAATGGTTGATCAACACGGGTTGCGGGCCACGTTCCCGTATCTCGACAATGTAACCATCTGCGGCCACGATTAGCAGGACCACGACGCCAACCTCCAAAAATTCCTCCAGACCGCCAAAGCCTTGAACCTCACGTACAACGAGGACAAGTGCGTTTTCAGCACCGACCGGCTAGCCATTCTGGGCTACATAGTACGCAATGGGATAATAGTCCCCGACCCCGAACGTATGCGCGCACTCATGGAATTTCCCCTCCCGCACTGCCCAAAAGCCCTGAAACGCTGCTTGGGGTTCTTTTCGTACTACGCCCAGTGGGTCCCCCAGTACGCAGACAAGGCCCGCCCCCTAATACAGACCACGACCTTCCCTCTGTCGACAGAGGCTTGCCAGGCCTTCAGCCGCATCAAAGCGGATATCGCAAAGGCCACGATGCGCGCCATCGACGAGTCCCTCCCCTTCCAGGTCGAGAGCGACGCCTCCGACGTAGCTCTAGCGGCTACCCTTAACCAAGCGGGCAGACCCGTGGCCTTCTTCTCCCGAACCCTCCACGCCTCAGAAATCCGCCACTCCTCAGTGGAAAAGGAAGCCCAAGCCATAGTGGAAGCTGTGCGACATTGGAGGCATTACCTGGCCGGCAGGAGATTCACTCTCCTCACTGACCAACGGTCGGTAGCTTTTATGTTCGATAATGCACAGCGGGGCAAAATTAAAAATGACAAGATCTAAAGGTGGAGGATCGAGCTCTCCACCTTCAACTACGAGATCTTGTATCGTCCCGGAAAGCTGAACGAGCCGTCCGATGCCCTATCCCGCGGCACATGTGCCAACGCACAAATTAACCGCCTCCAAACCCTCCACGAGGACCTCTGCCACCCGGGGGTCACTCGGTTTTACCACTTCATCAAGTCCCGCAATCTCCCATACTCTTTAGAGGAGGTCCGTACAGTCACAAGGGACTGCCACATCTGCGCAGAATGCAAGCCGCATTTTTTCAGGCCAGATGGAGCGCACCTGATTAAGGCTTCCCGCCCCTTTGAACGCCTCAGTCTCGATTTCAAAGGGCCCGTCCCCTCCACCGACCGCAACGCATATTTTCTTAATGTAGTGGACGAATACTCCCGCTTCCCCTTTGCCATTCCCTGCTCTGACATGACCGCGGCCACAGTCATTAAAGCCCTGAACAGCATCTTCACACTGTTCGGTTACCCCGCATACGTCCACAGCGACAGGGGGTCCTCTTTCATGAGTGACGAGCTGCGCCAGTTCCTGCTCAGCAAGGGCATAGCCTCAAGCAGGACGACCAGCTACAACCCCCGGGGGAACGGGCAAGTAGAAAGGGAGAACGGCACGGTCTGGAAGGCCGTCCTACTGGCCCTACGGTCCAGGGATCTCCCAGTTTCACGGTGGCAGGAGGTCCTCCCGGACGCTCTCCATTCCATCCGGTCGTTATTATGTACGAGCACTAATCAAACGTCTCACGAGCGTCTCCTTGTCTTCCCTAGGAGGTCCTCCTCTGGAACGTCGCTGCCGACCTGGCTGGCGTCCCCAGGACCCATCCTGCTCCGAAAGCATGTGCGGGCACATAAGGCGGACCCGTTGGTCGAAAGGGTTCACCTCCTCCACGCAAACCCCCAGTACGCCTACGTGGAGTACCCCGACGGCCGACAGGACACGGTCTCCCTGCGGGATCTGGCGCCCGCCGGCAACACGCACACTCCCCCCTGACACCATCAACCCAACCCCCCCCGCTTCCTGACACCGCCGCACCCCGCGACCGCACCCTTCCGAGGAGGATCGGTCCCCCTCCCCTTTGCACCGACAGCTGAAACCGTACGGCTCCTGGAGGCGACAACACTGGTACAAGCACCACCACCACCGCCGGGGCCGAGGCGATCGACACGGACGACCAGACCGCCCGACCGACTCGTGGCGTCGATGTAAAACAAAGATGGACTGTTCAAAGAACATTTTGCTTTTTTTTTTCCTATACCCTCTGTAAATAGTTGCAACAGGACGAAATTGTCCAATACTGTATTGCCATGTGAATGTTTTATCCTCCCAGGACCAGCCCTGTAAACCCTTACCACCATACGAAGCATCACCCCGCCGGGTTCATTTTTGACAAGGGGTGAATGTGGTAATATGTATTGGGGGTCATGTGGGACTGGAAGCCCTAATGTCATTGGCTGACAGATCCCGGGTCCTGGTTGGCCATTAACCTCAAGCTCCGCCCTGAAGGCGGAGTATAAGAAGCCGTAGTCTTCCCCCGCAGGCCAGTTTACTATCGAGCGGCGTGGGAACAGACACGCTTAATAAAGCCTCATCGATTTCACTCTATTCGTCTCATGGAGTCTTTGTGCGCTACAAGCAGGTCCCTGTCCCAGTCTGTGCAGTTAAAGCAGGATCCTGTCCCAGTCTGTACAGTTAAAGCAAGTCCGTGTCCCAGTCTGTACGGTTAAAGCAGGTCCCTGTCCCAATCTGTGCGGTTAGAGCAGGTCCCTGTCCTAGTCTGTTCAGTTAAAGCAGGTCCCTGTCCCAGTCTGTATAGTTAAAGCAGGACCATGTCCCAGTCTGTACAGTTAATGGAGGTTCCTGTCCCAGTCTGTACAGTTAAAGCAGGTCCCTGTCCCAGTCTGTACAGTTAATGGAGGTTCCTGTCCCAGTCTGTACAGTTAAAGCAGGTCCCTGTCCCAGTCTGTACAGTTAAAGCAGGATCCTGTCCCAGTCTGTACAGTTAGAGCAGGATCCTGTCCCAGTCTGTACAGTTCGAGCAGGATCCTGTCACAGTCTGTACAGTTAGAGCAGGTCCCTGTCCCAGTCTGTACAGTTAAAGCAGGATCCTGTCCCAGTCTGGACAGTTAAAGCAGGTCCCTGTCCCAGTCTGTACAGTTAGAGCAGGATCCTGTCCCAGTCTGTACAGTTAGAGCAGGATCCTGTCCCAGTCTGGACAGTTAAAGCAGGACCCTGTCCCAGTCTGTACAGTTAAAGCAGGTCCTTGTCCCAGTCTGTACAGTTAGAGCAGGATCCTGTCCCAATCTGTACAGTTAGAGCAAGTCCCTGTCCCAGTCTCTACAGTTAAAGCAGGTCCCTGTCCCAGTCTGTACAGTTAGAGCAGGATTCTGTCCCAATCTGTACAGTTAGAGCAAGTCCCTCTCCCAGTCTGTACAGTTAGAGCAGGTTCCTGTCCCAATCTGTACAGTTAGAGCAGGATCCTGTCCCAGTCTGTACAGTTAGAGCAGGATCCTGTCCCAGTCTGTACAGTTTGAGCAGGATCCTGTCCCACTCTGTACAGTTAAAGCAAGTCCGTGTCCCAGTCTGTACGGTTAAAGCAGGTCCCTGTCCCAGTCTGTACAGTTAAAGCAGGATCCTGTCCCAGTCTGTACAGTTAAAGCAAGTCCGTGTCCCAGTCTGTACGGTTAAAGCAGGTCCCTGTCCCGGTCTGTACAGTTAAAGCAGGTCCCTGTCCCAGTCTGTACAGTTAAAGCAGGATCCTGTCCCAGTCTGTACAGTTAAAGCAAGTTCGTGTCCCAGTCTGTACGGTTAAAGCAGGTCCCTGTCCCAGTCTGTACAGTTAAAGCAGGATCCTGTCCCAGTCTGTACAGTTAAAGCAGGTCCCTGTCCCAGTCTGTATAGTTAAAGCAGGTCCCTGTCCCAGTCTGTACAGTTAAAGCAGGTCCCTGTCCCAGTCTGTACAGTTAAAGCAGGATCCTGTCCCAGTCTGTACAGTTAAAGCAGGTCCCTGTCCCAGTCTGTATAGTTAAAGCAGGTCCCTGTCCCAGTCTGTACAGTTAAAGCAGGTCCCTGTCCCAGTCTGTACAGTTAAAGCAGGTCCCTGTCCCAGTCTGTACAGTTAAAGCAGGTCCCTGTCCCAGTCTGTACAGTTAAAGCAGGTCCCTGTCCCAGTCTGTATAGTTAAAGCAGGTCCCTGTCCCAGTCTGTACAGTTAAAGCAGGTCCCTGTCCCAGTCTGTACAGTTAAAGCAGGTCCCTGTCCCGGAATGTAAAGTTAAAGCAGGTCCTTGTCCCAGTCTGTACAGTTAGAGCAGGATCCTGCCCAATCTGTACAGTTGGAGCAGGACCCTGTCCCAGTCTGTACAGTTAGAGCAGGACTCTGACCCAGTCTGTACAGTCAAAGCAAGTCCCTGTCCCAGTCTGTACAGTAAAAGCAGGTCCCTGTCCCAGTCTGTACAGTTAAAGCAGGACCCTGTCCCAATCTGTGCGGTTAGAGCAGGTCCCTGTCCCAGTCTGTTCAGTTAAAGCAGGTCCCTGTCCCAGTCTGTATAGTTAAAGCAGGACCCTGTCCCAGTCTGTACAGTTAAAGCAGGTCCCTGTCCCAGTCTGTACAGTTAAAGAACGTCCCTGTCCCAGTCTGTACAGTAAAAGCAGGTCCCTGTCCCAGTCTGTACAGTTAGAGCAGGTCCCTGTCCCAGTCGGTACAGTTGAAGCAGAATCCTGTCCCAGTCTGTACAGTGTGGTGTTGGGTGTTCTAACACACAGAAGAGCCAACACAGTTGCATATGGTACAACACTTGTTTATTTAAACTCACTATTTACAACTTGGTCTTTGCACTCTGCACGTGGGGGGCTCCCTGCTTGTGGTGTTTCAACAGCTCTTTCATGCTTCCTTCTCCCCAGACCTACTGACCTCCAGGTGTCGTGCTCGTGCTTTTTATGTGGTTGGTGTTCTTGTCTGTGATTGGTTGTGGTGTTGTGTACTCTGATTTGCCTGTTAGTGTGTCCATCATGATGTGTGTGTTTGAATATCATGACATCCCCCCTTTTTACAAAGATATGTGCCTACGTGGTAATAAATATGATCGTGACGTGAGTGCATCTAAGAGTGTGTGTGTGTCGTGTGCAGCATGTGTCTATGACGGAACTATGTACATGGGGCGATGTCGAGTGCGTCACATGAATCCAGTTGTACCATAACATAACAGAAATGCGAACGAGAGAAGAAGAAAAAAAATTTTGAACAGTTGTCCAGTCAGACGACATCTGGAACGATAAACAACAACAGGTTATCATGTAAAATTGTCCAACTTATTAAACATATGAACTGTATTATAAGTCCATTCTAATGGGTTTGCGACGAATTCGGGTTGACCGCCTTAAGGGTGGATCAAGAACCACCGGCTGCTGTGCAGGCATGGCCATGGGTGGCGATGGAAAGGGCGTGATGTGCGGCAGCTCCACAAAGTCATCCTCGGAATCCTGTTGAGGATCTGGCGTGTTGTGTGGCTGTGAACGTGGAAGTCGGCGAAGGGCGCGCCGATTGCGGCGACGCACGGAACCATCCGGCATGCGAACCAGGAACGAGCGGGGAGCCACTTGTCGGAGGACTTCGGCCGGTGCTGACCAGCCACCATACGGTTGATGGACGCGTACTTTGTCTCCGGAGGACAGGGGGGGCAGGTCCGTCGCTCGTGTGTCGTACCGACCTTTCTGGCGATCACGCTGCAGTTGCATGTCCCGAAGAACCGCCTCATGGTCTGTTGTCGGTGCCAGGACGGAAGGTACCGTCGTCCTGAGGGAGCGACCCATTAGTAGCTGCGCTGGCGAGAGGCCCGTGGATAACGGGGCCGATCGATAGGCCAGCAAGGCAAGGTTAAAGTCCGATCCGGCATCAGCCGCCTTGCACAGGAGCCGCTTTGCGATGTGGACACCCTTTTCAGCCTTCCCGTTCGATTGTGGATGCAGAGGGCTGGATGTCACATGAGTGAAACCATATGCTGCGGCAAAGGACGACCATTCACGGCTGGCAAAACAAGGTCCATTGTCTGACATGACAGTCCTTGGAATGCCATGGCGAGCAAACGTTTCCTTGCAGGCCCCAATGACTGCGGACGACGTCAGATCATGGAGAGGCATGACTTCCGGGTAGTTTGAGAAGTAGTCTATAATAACAATGTAATCTCTGCCGAGCGCGTGAAATAGGTCAACACCCACCTTCGCCCAGGGGGACGTCACCATCTCGTGTGGTAGAAGTGTTTCCGGAGGTTGCGCCGGCTGAAACCTCTGACAGGTTGTGCAGTTGAGCACCATGTTGGCTATGTCTTCATTAATACCCGGCCAATATACCGCCGCCCGGGCCCTTCGTCTGCATTTTTCGACACCCAAGTGGCCTTCGTGTAGTTGACGAAGAATCATCTGGCGCACACTGTGTGGAATGACGATCCTATGCGATTTCATAAGGACCCCGTCTATATTGGTGAGATCATCTCGCACATTGTAAAACTGGGGGCACTGCCCTTTTAGCCACCCTTCCGTCATGTGGCGCATCACTCGCTGCAGCAGAGGGTCAGTCGCCGTCTCTGCGCGTATGTGGGCCAGACAAGGATCATCAGCTGGCATATTTGCTGCTGTCAGAGTCACGTGTGCCTCAATTTGACGCACGAACCCCTCCGCATCTGGTGGTGTGCTCACTGCTCGGGAAAGAGTGTCCGCCACTATGAGTTCCTTCCCCGGAGTGTAGATCAGTTCAAAATCGTACCTCCTGAGTTTGAGTAAGATGCGCTGGAGGCGAGGAGTCATGTCGTTCAGGTCTTTGTTAATGATGTTGACCAGGGGGCGGTGGTCAGTTTCGACCGTGAATCGTGGCAGGCCATACACATAGTCGTGGAACTTGTCCAGTCCAGTTAACAAGCCCAGGCATTCTTTTTCGATTTGCGCGTAGCGCTGTTCGGTAGGGGTCATGGCTCGTGAGGCATACGCAACCGGGGCCCATGATGACGTGCTGTCTTTTTGCAGGAGTACCGCTCCAATACCAGATTGGCTGGCGTCTGTTGAGATCTTTGTAGGGCGAGTCGCGTCAAAGAAGGCCAGCACTGGTGCCGTGACCAGTTTGTGCTTGAGCTCCTCCCATTCCTGCTGATGCGACTGGTGCCAGTTGAATTCCGTCGATTTTTTTACGAGATGGCGCATGTTTGTTGTATGAGAAGCCAGGTTGGGAATGAACTTCCCAAGGAAGTTGACCATGCCCAGGAATCTTAAGACAGCCTTCTTGTCAGCCGGTCGTGGCATGGCTGTGATGGCGCTAACCTTGTCTGCATCGGGACGGACCCCGGACCTTGAGATGTGGTCCCCGAGGAATTTCAGCTCCGTCTGGCCGAAAGCACACTTCGCACGGTTGAGACGCAGGCCATTTTGCCGTATGCGGGTGAAGACACGTCGAAGACGATGCATGTGTTCCTGCGGAGTGGTGGACCAAATGATGATATCGTCCACATATACACGTACCCCTTCGATGCCTTCCATCATCTGCTCCATAATGCGGTGGAATACTTCAGATGCCGAAATGATGCCGAATGGCATCCGGTTGTAGCAGAATCTGCCAAAAGGGGTGTTGAATGTGCATAGTCTTCGGCTGGCCGGGTCCAGTTGGATCTGCCAGAATCCTTTGGACGCATCCAATTTAGTGAATATGTTGGCTCGCGCCATCTCGCTGGTGAGGTCTTCTCGTTTTGGGATGGGATAGTGTTCCCGCATGATGTTGTTGTTCAGATCTTTTGGATCTATACATATACGGAGCTCGCCAGAGGGCTTCTTTACACAGACCATGGAGCTGACCCATGGCGTGGGCTCCGTGACCTTGGATAGGACCCCTTGGTCCTGAAGAATCTGCAGTTGTGCCTTGAGGCGGTCTTTGAGAGGCGCAGGAACCCTGCGAGGTGCGTGAACGACAGGGATGGCGTCCGGTCTGAGTCGAATCTTGTACGTGTGTGGCAATGTCCCCATGCCTTCAAAAACCTCCTGGTTGTGAGCGAGGAGGGAATGGAGATTCGCGTGGAACTCAGCATCCGGGAAGTCGGATATCTCATCTGGAGAGAGAGACATGATGCGCTGTACCAGGTGAAGGACCTTACACGCTTGTGCGCCCAGTAACGAGTCCTTTGATGAGCCCACAACTTCGAAGGGGAGTGTGGCCGTGTACCCCTTGTGAGTCACCTGTAGCTGGCAAGATCCTACGGACGGGATAACGTTCCCGTTATAGTCAACCATCTTAAGCCGGGATGGTGTGATGAGTGGTTTGACCTTCATGGCCTGGACTGCAGAGTAAGCAATCAGGTTGGCGGATGCGCCGGTGTCCAGACGGAAGGCGACGCGCGATCGGTTGACCGTCAGGGTGGCACACCACTCATCGTCTGGATTGATGGCATTGACCTTGTTGACATCAATGACGGCAACTCTGAAGTCATCCTGGTCATCTGCATCACTTAACTGGAAGTCTTGATGCGTGGGCTGGACGGTCCTGACTCGTGTGCGAGGTTGTCGAGGATGCGCCGGATCCATGGGTTGAGCCGCACGACAGCGGGCTGCGTAGTGGCCTATCATGGCACATCTGTTGCACTGTTGGTATTTTGCAGGACATTGCCCTTTTAAGTGTAGACCTCCACACTTGCTGCACGTCATGACGTCACGGCGTTCGTTGCGCCACTGCGCATGCGCAGTGCGATCTTGCGGTGGGCGCGCCTGCGCAGTGCGTCCCTCGTTGTGGCCGTTATTCTTGGCGCGCACCTGCGCGGGAGACCGCGAAAAGCGCGGGAAGCGGCCGCTGTCGTCCGGGCCGTGGGGCGGGAAGAAATCGACGGCCTGGATGCGTTCAACGTCGTGGGCGGCCTGGCTTGCCGATTCGACGGCTGGGGACCCCCTCCGTGCCAACTCGGACGCCTGGAATCGGGCAAAACGGCAGGTCGCATTTTCATGGAGGACACAGGCTTCCACAGCAGACGCTAAGGTGAGGCTCTTTATTTTAAGAAGCTGCTGGCGTAGGCCACTGGAGGCAACGCCAAAAACAATCTGGTCCCTGATCATGGACTCTGTGGTGGTGCCGTAACCGCAGGACTGCGCTAGAATCCGGAGGTGCGTCAAAAAGGGTTGAAAAAGCTCCTCCTTACCTTGCAGGCGTTGCTGAAAGATGTATCTTTCGAAAGTTTCGTTTACTTCAGTTTGAAAGTGCTGGTCCATTTTGAGGATGACCGTGTCATATTTGGCCTGGTTTTCGCCTTCCTCGAACACCAGTGAATTAAAGACATCATTTGGGTGGGGGCCTGCGTAGAAGAGGAGCATTGCAATCTTCGAATCATCCGAGACATTCTGTTTTTCGGTGGCACGGATGTACAGGTCAAATCGCTGCCTGTAGAGCTTCCAGTTGGTGCCTAGGTTCCCCGTGACTTGCATCGGCTGCGGTTTGCCGGTGTGGTCCATGTCCAGAATGGCAGGTTGGTAGGCAGGTATCGATCCACTCCTGTACCATGTGGTGTTGGGTGTTCTAACACACAGAAGAGCCAACACAGTTGCATATGGTACAACACTTGTTTATTTAAACTCACTATTTACAACTTGGTCTTTGCACTCTGCACGTGGGGGGCTCCCTGCTTGTGGTGTTTCAACAGCTCTTTCATGCTTCCTTCTCCCCAGACCTACTGACCTCCAGGTGTCGTGCTCGTGCTTTTTATGTGGTTGGTGTTCTTGTCTGTGATTGGTTGTGGTGTTGTGTACTCTGATTTGCCTGTTAGTGTGTCCATCATGATGTGTGTGTTTGAATATCATGACATACAGTTAAAGCAGGATCCTGTCCCAGTCTGTACAGTTAATGGAGGTTCCTGTCCCAGTCTGTACAGTTAAAGCAGGACCCTGTCCCAGTCTGTACAGTTAGAGCAGGATCCTGTCACAGTCTGTACAGTTAAAGCAGGACCCTGTCCCAGTCTGTACAGTTAAAGCAGGTCCTTGTCCCAGTCTGTACAGTTAGAGCAGGATCCTGTCCCAATCTGTACAGTTAGAGCAAGTCCCTGTCCCAGTCTCTACAGTTAAAGCAGGTCCCTGTCCCAGTCTGTACAGTTAGAGCAGGATTCTGTCCCAATCTGTACAGTTAGAGCAAGTCCCTCTCCCAGTCTGTACAGTTAGAGCAGGTTCCTGTCCCAATCTGTACAGTTAGAGCAGGATCCTGTCCCACTCTGTACAGTTAGAGCAGGTCCCTGTCCCAGTCTGTACAGTTAAAGCAGGATCCTGTCCCAGTCTGTACAGTTAAAGCAAGTCCGTGTCCCAGTCTGTACAGTTAAAGCAGGTCCCTGTCCCAGTCTGTACAGTTAAAGCAGGATCCTGTCCCAGTCTGTACAGTTAAAGCAAGTCCCTGTCCCAGTCTGTATAGTTAAAGCAGGTCCCTGTCCCAGTCTGTACAGTTAAAGCAGGTCCCTGTCCCAGTCTGTACAGTTAAAGCAGGATCCTGTCCCAGTCTGTACCGTTAAAGCAGGTCCCTGTCCCGGAATATAAAGTTAAAGCAGGTCCTTGTCCCAGTCTGTACAGTTAGAGCAGGATCCTGCCCAATCTGTACAGTTGGAGCAGGACCCTGTCCCAGTCTGTACAGTTAGAGCAGGACCCTGTCCCAGTCTGAACAGTTAAAGCAGATCCCTGTCCCAGTCCCAGTCTGGACAGATAAAGCAGGTCCCTGTCCCAGTCTGTCCAGTGAAAGCAGGTGCCTGTCCCAGTCCCAGTCTGAACAGTTAAAGCAGGTCCCTGTCCCAGTCCCAGTCTGTACAGTTAAAGTAGGACCCTGTCCCAGTCTGTACAGTTAAAGCAGGACCCTGTCCCAGTCTGTACAGTTAAAGCAGGATCTTGTCCCAGTCTGTACAGTTAAAGCAAGTCCGTGCCCCAGTCTGTACAGATAAAGCAGGATCCGATCCCAGACTGTACAGGAAAAGCAGGACCCTGTCCCAGTCTGTACAGTAAGGGCAGGTCCCTGTCCCAGTCTGTACAGTTAAAGCAGGATCCTGTCCCAGTCTGTACAGGAAAAGCAGGACCCTGTCCCAGTCTGTACAGTAAGGGCAGGTCCCTGTCCCAGTCTGTACAGTTAAAGCAGGTCCCTCTCCCAGTCTGTACAGTTAGAGCAGGTCCCTGTCCCAGTCTGTACAGTTAAAGCAGGATCCTGTCCCAGTCTGTACCGTTAAAGCAGGTCCCTGTCCCGGAATGTAAAGTTAAAGCAGGTCCTTGTCCCAGTCTGTACAGTTAGAGCAGGATCCTGCCCAATCTGTACAGTTGGAGCAGGACCCTGTCCCAGTCTGTACAGTTAGAGCAGGACTCTGACCCAGTCTGTACAGTTAAAGCAGGTCCCTGTCCCAGTCTGTACAGTAAAAGCAGGTCCCTGTCCCAGTCTGTACAGTTAAAGCAGGACCCTGTCCCAATCTGTGCGGTTAGAGCAGGTCCCTGTCCCAGTCTGTTCAGTTAAAGCAGGTCCCTGTCCCAGTCTGTATAGTTAAAGCAGGACCCTGTCCCAGTCTGTACAGTTAAAGCAGGTCCCTGTCCCAGTCTGTACAGTTAAAGCAGGTCCCTGTCCCAGTCTGTACAGTAAAAGCAGGTCCCTGTCCCAGTCTGTACAGTTAGAGCAGGTCCCTCTCCCAGTCTGTACAGTTGAAGCAGAATCCTGTCCCAGTCTGTACAGATAAAGCAGGACCCTGTCCCAGTCTGTACAGTTAGAGCAGGACTCTGACCCAGTCTGTACAGTTAAAGCAGGTCCCTGTCCCAGTCTGTACAGTAAAAGCAGGTCCCTGTCCCAGTCTGTACAGTTAAAGCAGGACCCTGTCCCAATCTGTGCGGTTAGAGCAGGTCCCTGTCCCAGTCTGTTCAGTTAAAGCAGGTCCCTGTCCCAGTCTGTATAGTTAAAGCAGGACCCTGTCCCAGTCTGTACAGTTAAAGCAGGTCCCTGTCCCAGTCTGTACAGTTAAAGCAGGTCCCTGTCCCAGTCTGTACTGTTAAAGCAGGACCCTGTCCCAGTCTGTACAGTTAGAGCAAGGTCCTGTCACAGTCTGTACAGTTAAAGCAGGACCCTGTCCCAGTCTGTACAGTTAAAGCAGGTCCTTGTCCCAGTCTGTACAGTTAGAGCAGGATCCTGTCCCAATCTGTACAGTTAGAGCAAGTCCCTGTCCCAGTCTCTACAGCTAAAGCAGGTCCCTGTCCCAGTCTGTACAGTTAGAGCAGGATTCTGTCCCAATCTGTACAGTTAGAGCAAGTCCCTCTCCCAGTCTGTACAGTTAGAGCAGGTTCCTGTCCCAATCTGTACAGTTAGAGCAGGATCCTGTCCCACTCTGTACATTTACAGCAGGTCCCTGTCCCAGTCTGTACAGTTAAAGCAGGATCCTGTCCCAGTCTGTACAGTTAAAGCAAGTCCGTGTCCCAGTCTGTACAGTTAAAGCAGGTCCCTGTCCCAGTCTGTACAGTTAAAGCAGGATCCTGTCCCAGTCTGTACAGTTAAAGCAAGTCCCTGTTGTGGTGTTGGGTGCTCTGGTGCACAGATGAGCCAACACAGTTGTATGTGGTACAACTCTATTTTATTATAACTCTTATAATACAGTTCGTTCTGGATACTCTGCACGTGCTGTCTCCCTGAGTGTCCCCGGCTATGGCTGTGTCCTGGTTCTCCCCTGCCGCTCTTTCTGACCACCAGGGGTTGTGTCTGTGCTTTTATATCTTTTTGTCATTGGTTGTGGTGTTGTGTGTTCTGATTTGTCTGTTGGTGTGTCTATCATGATGTGTGTGTTTGAATATCATGACATCCCCCTTTTTTACAAAGACAAGTGCCTACGTGGTTATAAATACAATTGTGTCGTGAGTGCATCTAAGAGTGTGCGTTTGTGTTGTGTACAGCGTGTGTTTATGACGTAACTATTTACATGGGGCGATGTCGGGTGCGTCACACTAACAAGGTTGTACCATAACAAAACTTGGATGCGAGAGAAAAAAAAAACTTGAACATTGGTCCGGTCAGACGATATCTGGAACAATAAACAACAACAGGTTATAATACAGAAGTGTTTGACTTTTTGAACGTATTAACAGCGTTATAAGTCCAGTCTAGTGGGTGACCGCCTCAAGAATGGGCTGGTCCTCAAGCCGGTTCAGCTGTGGAGATTTGTGGTCACACTGGTTCACCTTGGACTGTTGGAGGTGATGCTGTTGCCGAAGTCTCTACTTTACCATTTGTTGTACTTCCTGCAGTGCTTGGTCTTTTTCGTTCTTGCAAATATGACATTCAACATTTTTGTTAGTGGTGCCCTGGCTGTGGTTTGGTTCCGGTGGCGATGGAAGGGGCATGATCCGTGGCATCTCCACGAAGTCATCCTTGGGAACCAGTGGAGGATCCGGCGTGTGCGTACGGTGCAGTTGCGAGCGTGGAAGGCGGCACAGAGCCCGCTGATTGCGCCTACGCACCAATCCATCCGCCCTGCATGCCAGGAACAAGGTGGAGTCTGTTTTCTTTTTATGTTTGTGGTGGACGGCATCTTGTAGCCGATAGGTCGTTGCCATTGAAGTAGCACCATCACTAATATCATGCAAGGCGATGACTGTGCCAGATGTGGAAGTTGGCCAAGACCGTGTACGCTGGTTCCGGCCACCTGCTGTGCCGGAAGGGCGACTCCGCAGAGAAACGTCGAAGCATGTCGCCTTGGATAGAGAATTGTTGCTCGCATCAACGTCTGGCGATGGCGCGAGTTGGTGTGTCCATCTTGGACCGCCGGTGCTGGTTGCCACTGCCGACCCAGTGGGACTGCCACGCGATCCATTCCCTGTCGCCGTGGCATCTGCCGTCACCCTGAGCGTGCCATCACCGAGGCCGCGACACCGCCCGTCCGGAGCAAGGTCTGGCGTGCGCAGATCAGAGTCGGCGCTTGGCTGCTCCCCATCTGGAGTCCGGTCTGCCTTCCGTCGATGCCCCCCATCCGGAGTCCCAACAGGTTCACTGGAGGCAGCCGAGATTCCCTGAAGCTGCACTTCTGGAGTCGGAACATGCAGGAATGCACCAACCAGTGGAGAGGCTCGAGCCATCGAGGGTGGAAGCGGTGCGCCGCCACCGCAGTCGTCAGTGGTCCCACCGTGATCGTTGAGTGCCTTGGTACGCACTAGGCGAGGTCTGTCACCTTGCACCTTTTGCATGGGAAGTGGGATGCTGTCGTCACTCGTCTCACATCCCGTGGATAGATCGTCATTAGCAGCTTGCTGTTCACTAGGGTTGGGTAAATTGTCAGAGTTTTCATCTGGTGGTGCACACCATGTCGGTGGACTGTCATTGTCTTGCCATTGTCCTTCATTTGGGCTTTTCTTCTTTGGAACTTTAAATCTTCCCCCAGACATTGCAGAACCTTGTTTATTACCCCCAAATTCTCCCATATGTATGGTCTCGAATATAGTATCCACTGTTTCTATCGACATTGTACCATTTTCCAAAGAACATTCCGTTTCACTTTTCTTCTCAGGTACCTCATATGTAACTTTGTTTGATGTACATGCCTTCATGGTCTCTGGGTCTGATTTTGCTGGGACTGGCATGGTCACAGTCTCTTTTTTACTGTTCTCAATTGCCCACATCATACTCCCCATACATAACTGCTTGAGCACTGGGGTTAGTGTGGTACAATGGATAATCGGTTCGACCTTATCTGCATCTTCATCATTAGTGGAAAGCACACTTGGTTCACTTGAAACTGCTGTGGGTGTTAAATTCGTTATCTGGCTACTCGATGTCGGTGTCCTCAGGATTCTTGCTCCAATGTTCTGCTCAATAATCAGTGGAGTGTGTATAGGTTCAATGCAATTAATGTTCCCTTCCAGGTTTGAAGAGTCATTACTGACGAACTGCTGGTCTCCGAAGTTGGGATTTTGCGGCATTGTGTTGAAGGGAGACATTTGTCCCTGCCGTGGATATGAGTCAGGTTGTGTTATTTCCATCACCTGAGGATCAATGTCTTGTCCATTTTTTCGATCCGTACTAAAACACTGGCAATTCTCAGTCTGCTCCTTGCAAGTTAAACATACAATTAATTTCGTTAGGAAATCCTCAGCATCCTTCTGTGGCCGTGCTGCATTATTAATCTCTGTTCGGCTACAATGATCCTGAAGGTCAGCGCATAAACCTTTTTTCTTCGGGCTTGGACGAGGCGATTCCTTTGGCTTGTCTTCAGTTGGGCTTGAACAGTCTTCAGCGCTGTGCCCTTTATTGTAGCATGAGAGACCGTCATGGTCATGCTGCTGTGTAGTGGAGCATGGTAGGCTGTCATAGCCTTCCTGCTGTTCACGGGAGCATGGCAGACCTGCATCGTCTGCCGCTGGTTGGTCAGGAGAGGTTGCTAGACCCTCATGGTCTTGTTCCTGCAAGGACTGCGCTCTGGAGTCCTGCGTTCCTTCCATCGTGGAGTCCGTCCACGAGCTCTCTGTGGAGGCTTGTGGCACTGGAGTCACTTCTTGTTCGTGCAAGGACTGCGCTCTGGAGTCTTGCGCCGCCTCCACCGTGGAGGCTGTCCACGAGCTTGCCGTGGAAGCTTGTGACACTGGAGTCACTTCTGGTTCATGCGAGGACTGCACTCTGGAGTCTTGCATGTCTTCTTTCATAGAGTCGGGAACGTTGAGCGGGACGTGGACCACGCTCTGTGTGGCAGCAGGGCACCCTCCGTGTGCTTGCACCACTCCCCGTCTGGTAATGTCAGGCCGCAGCATCATCCGGTACTGATAAGTTGGAACGTCATATCTGCTGGGTTGAAGATCCTCAAATCCGAAAAATGAATCCGCATCTGCGTCGGATTCAGTATGGGGGCCGCCAATGTGCACCACGAAAGGTTCGTCCGAGTCATAGTCATATAGGACCACGGAGCTATCATTGGGCTCGCGAGGTCCGGAAACACTGTAAAAATCGTCATCGAAGTATTCAAGGTCGGAATCATCGGCTTGTGCGTAGGTAACTGCTTGTCGGAGGGTTCTTCGGAGGTAAAATTCATCTCCTGGGTCAATTTGCGGCACTGCGCTGTCATTCCAGGTGAGGGAAGGTTGTTTTACAGCTTTAACAGATTTTTGTTTTTTTGATTTGGGACGTTTCCCTTTTAAATTGGATTTGGGACGTTTCCATTTTAAATTGGTGCAGTCTGGGGCCTCTGACATCCTGACGCTCGGTATGTAGCACGTAGGAAGCGACTGCGCATGCTCAGATCGCTGTTCCTTTACCGATGGCCATTTTCTTAACTGCGGATGCGCACCATATTGCGCATGCGCATACGAAACTTCCGGTTCTGCGCACTTCTCTCGCAACTGTGCTAGCGTTATACCTTTAGCAAGATGGCCGCCGACCTCGACCCAGCCTTCTCTCAGGCCCTGGACCTCGGGCTCCGGGATCCCAGCCACGAGGTGAGTACTGCAGCTTGTCTTACCTTTAAGTCCCCATTGGATTGCGTATTCTTCACAGTACTTGGCGAATTTGCCCATGACTGCCTGGTAATCGTGCCTTTGCTGCCTCCTGAAGAACCTGAACCTTCTGAACATTGCTCTTGCCCTTGCACCGGCGACGATGAGGAGAAATTCAATTTTTTCCTTGTCATCCAGGTCTTGGAGTTCAGCTGCCGCCAGGAACATCTCGAACATTTGCCGGAATCACCGCCAGTTTTCGTGGAGGTCGCCGTCACACTGGAGCGCCTGCGGAACCGGGAGCTCTTGCATTATGCCTGGGCACTGCTGGTTGTCTCTGTACACTGGATGTATGCCGGCAGGTATCGACCCCACTCCTGGTACCATGTGGTGTTGGGTGCTCTGGTGCACAGATGAGCCAACACAGTTGTATGTGGTACAACTCTATTTTATTATAACTCTTATAATACAGTTCGTTCTGGATACTCTGCACGTGCTGTCTCCCTGAGTGTCCCCGGCTATGGCTGTGTCCTGGTTCTCCCCTGCCGCTCTTTCTGACCACCAGGGGTTGTGTCTGTGCTTTTATATCTTTTTGTCATTGGTTGTGGTGTTGTGTGTTCTGATTTGTCTGTTGGTGTGTCTATCATGATGTGTGTGTTTGAATATCATGACACCTGTCCCAGTCTGTACAGTTAAAGCAGGATCCCGTCCCAGTCTGTACAGTTAAAGCAGGTCCCTGTCCCAGTCTGTTCAGTTAAAGAAGGTCCCTGTCCCAGTCTGTATAGTTAAAGCAGGTCCCTGTCCCATTCTGTACAGTTAAAGCAGGATCCTGTCCAAGTCTGTCCGTTAAAGCAGGTCCCTGTCCCGGAATGTAAAGTTAAAGCAGGTCCTTGTCCCAGTCTGTACAGTTAGAGCAGGATCCTGCCCAATCTATACAGTTGGAGCAGGACCCTGTCCCAGTCTGTACAGTTAGAGCAGGACCCTGTCCCAGTCTGAACAGTTAAAGCAGATCCCTGTCCCAGTCCCAGTCTGGACAGATAAAGCAGGTCCCTGTCCCAGTCTGTCCAGTGAAAGCAGGTGCCTGTCCCAGTCCCAGTCTGAACAGTTAAAGCAGGTCCCTGTCCCAGTCCCAGTCTGTACAGTTAAAGTAGGACCCTGTCCCAGTCTGTACAGTTAAAGCAGGACCCTGTCCCAGTCTGTACAGTTAAAGCAGGATCTTGTCACAGTCTGTACAGTTAAAGCAAGTCCGTGCCCCAGTCTGTACAGATAAAGCAGGATCCGATCCCAGCCTGTACAGGAAAAGCAGGACCCTGTCCCAGTCTGTACAGTTAAAGCAAGTCCGTGCCCCAGTCTGTACAGATAAAGCAGGATCCGATCCCAGCCTGTACAGGAAAAGCAGGACCCTGTCCCAGTCTGTACAGTAAGGGCACGTCCCTGTCCCAGTCTGTACAGTTAAAGCAGGATCCTGTCCCAGTCTGTACAGGAAAAGCAGGACCCTGTCCCAGTCTGTACAGTAAGGGCAGGTCCTTGTCCCAGTCTGTACAGTTAAAGCAGGTCCCTCTCCCAGTCTGTACAGTTAGAGCAGGTCCCTGTCCCAGTCTGTACAGTTAAAGCAGGATCCTGTCCCAGTCTGTACAGTTAAAGCGGGATCCTGTCCCAGTCTGTACAGTAAGGGCAGGTCCCTGTCCCAATCTGTACAGTTTAAGCAGGTCCCTGTCCCAGTCTGTACCGGAAAAGCAGGACCCTGTCCCAGTCTGTACAGTAAGGGCAGGTCCCTGTCCCAATCTGTACAGTTAAAGCAGGTCCCTGTCCCAGTTTGTACAGGAAAAGCAGGACCCTGTCCCAGTCTGTAAAGTTAAAGCAGGTCCCTGACCCGGTCTGTGCAGTGAAAGCAGGATCCTGTCTCAGTCTGTACAGTTAAAGCAGGTCCCTGTCCCAGTCTGCACAGTTAAAGGAGGTTCCTGTCCCAGTCTGTACAGTTAAAGCAGGTTCCTGTCCTAGTCTGTGCAATAAAAGCAGGTCTCTGTCCCAGTCTGTACAGTTCAAGCAGGATCCTGTCCCAGTCTGTACCGTTAAAGCAGGTCCATGTACCGTTAAAGTAGGTCCATGTACCGTTAAAGCAGGTCCCTGTACCGGTCTGTAAAGTTAAAGCAGGTCCTTGTCCCAGTCTGTACAGTTTAAGCAGGTCCGTGTCCCAGTCTGTACAGTTAAAGTAGGATCCTGTCCCAGTCTGTACAGTTAAAGCAGGACCCTGTCCCAGTCTGTACAGTTAAAGCAGGTCTTTGTCCCAGTCTGTATATTTAAAGCAGGTCCTTGTCCCAGAGTGAACAGTTAGAGCAGGATCCTATCCCAGTCTGTACAGTGAAAGCAGGATCCTGTCCCAGTCTGTACAGTTAGAGCAGGTCCCTGTCCCAGTCTGTACTGTTAGAGCAGGACGCTGTCCCAGTCTCTGCAGTTAAAGCAGGATCCTGTCCCAGTCTGTACTGTTAGAGCAGGATCCTGTCCCAGTCTGTGCAGTTAGAGCAGGATCCTGTCCCAGTCTGTACAGTTAGAGCAAGATCCTGTCCCAATCTGTACAGTTAAAGCAGGTCCCTGTCCCAGTCTGAACAGTTAAAGCAGATCCCTGTCCCAGTCCCAGTCTGGACAGTTAAAGCAGGTCCCTGTCCCAGCCTGTCCAGCGAAAGCAGGTCCCTGAGCCAGTCCCAGTCTGGACAGTTAAAGCAGGATCTTGTCCCAGTCTGTACAGTTAAAGCAAGTCCGTGCCCCAGTCTGTCCAGATAAAGCAGGATCCTGTCCCAGTCTGTACAGTAACGGCAGGTCCCTATCCCAGTCTGTACAGTTAAAGCAGGATCCGATCCCAGCCTGTACAGGAAAAGCAGGACCCTGTCCCAGTCTGTACAGCAAAAGCAGGACCCTGCCCAGTCTGTACAGTAAGGGCAGGTCCCTGTCCCAGTCTGTACAGTTAAAGCAGGTCCCTCTCCCAGTCTGTACAGTTAGGGCAGATCCCTGTCCCAGTCTGTACAGTTAAAGCAGGATCCTGTCCCAGTCTGTACAGGTAAAGCAGATCCCTGTCCCAGTCTGTACAGGAAAAGCAGGACCCTGTCCCAGTCTGTACAGTAAGGGCAGGTCCCTGTCCCAATCTGTACAGTTAAAGCAGGTCCCTGTCCCAGTCTGTACAGGAAAAGCAGGACCCTGTCTTAGTCTGTACAGTTAAAGCAGGTCCCTGTCCCGGTCTGTACAGTGAAAGCAGGATCCTGTCTCAGTCTGTACAGTTAAAGCAGGTCCCTGTCCCAGTCTGCACAGTTAAAGCAGGTCCTTGTCCCAGTCTGTACAGTTAAAGCAGGTCCGTGTCCCAGTCTGTACAGTTAAAGCAGGATCCAGTCCCAGTCTGTACAGTTAAAGCAGGACCCTGTCCCAGTCTGTACAGTTAAAGCAGGTCTTTGTCCCAGTCTGTATATTTAAAGCAGGTCCTTGTCCCAGTCTGTACAGTTAGAGCAGGATCCTGCCCAATCTGTACAGTTGGAGCAGGACCCTGTCCCAGTCTGTACAGTTAGAGCAGGACCCTGTCCCAGTCTGAACAGTTAAAGCAGATCCCTGTCCCAGTCCGAGTCTGGACAGATAAAGCAGGTCCCTGTCCCAGTCTGTCCAGTGAAAGCAGGTGCCTGTCCCAGTCCCAGTCTGAACAGTTAAAGCAGGTCCCTGTCCCAGTCCCAGTCTGTACAGTTAAAGTAGGACCCTGTCCCAGTCTGTACAGTTAAAGCAGGACCCTGTCCCAGTCTGTACAGTTAAAGCAGGATCTTGTCACAGTCTGTACAGTTAAAGCAAGTCCGTGCCCCAGTCTGTACAGATAAAGCAGGATCCGATCCCAGCCTGTACAGGAAAAGCAGGACCCTGTCCCAGTCTGTACAGTAAGGGCAGGTCCCTGTCCCAGTCTGTACAGTTAAAGCAGGATCCTGTCCCAGTCTGTACAGGAAAAGCAGGACCCTGTCCCAGTCTGTACAGTAAGGGCAGGTCCCTGTCCCAGTCTGTACAGTTAAAGCAGGTCCCTCTCCCAGTCTGTACAGTTAGAGCAGGTCCCTGTCCCAGTCTGTACAGTTAAAGAAGGATCCTGTCCCAGTCTGTACAGTTAAAGCGGGATCCTGTCCCAGTCTGTACAGTAAGGGCAGGTCCCTGTCCCAATCTGTACAGTTTAAGCAGGTCCCTGTCCCAGTCTGTACCGGAAAAGCAGGACCCTGTCCCAGTCTGTACAGTAAGGGCAGGTCCCTGTCCCAATCTGTACAGTTAAAGCAGGTCCCTGTCCCAGTTTGTACAGGAAAAGCAGGACCCTGTCCCAGTCTGTAAAGTTAAAGCAGGTCCCTGACCCGGTCTGTACAATGAAAGCAGGATCCTGTCTCAGTCTGTACAGTTAAAGCAGGTCCCTGTCCCAGTCTGCACAGTTAAAGGAGGTTCCTGTCCCAGTCTGTACATTGAAAGCAGGTCCATGTCCCAGTCTGAACAGTTAAAGCAGGTCCCTGCCCCAGTCTGTACAGTTAAAGCAGGACGCTGTCCCAGTCTGTACAGTTAGGGCAGGTCCCTGTCCCAGTCTGTACAGTTAGAGCAGGTCCTTGTCCCAGTCTGTACAGTTAGAGCAGGATCCTGTCCCAATATGTACAGTTAGAGCAAGTCCCTGTCCCAGTCTCTACAGTTAAAGCAGGTCCCTGTCCCAGTCTCTACAGTTAAAGCAGGTCCCTGTCCCAGTCTGTACAGTTAGAGCAGGATTCTGTCCCAATCTGTACAGTGACAGCAAGTCCCTCTCCCAGTCTGTACAGTTAGAGCAGGTTCCTGTCCCAATCTGTACAGTTGGAGCAGGATCCTGTCCCAGTCTGTACAGTTAGAGCAAGATCCTGTCCCAGTCTGTACAGTTAAAGCAAGTCCGTGTCCCAGTCTGTACGGTTAAAGCAGGTCCCTGTCCCAGTCTGTACAGTTAAAGCAGGATCCTGTCCCAGTCTCTACAGTTAAAGCAAGACCGTGTCCCAGTCTGTATAGTTAAAGCAGGTCCCTGTCCCAGTCTGTACAGCTAAAGCAGGTCCCTGTCCCAGTCTGTACAGTTAAAGCAGGATCCTGTCCCAGTCTGTACCGTTAAAGCAGGTCCCTGTCCCGGAATGTAAAGTTAAAGCAGGTCCCTGTCCCAGTCTGTACAGTAAAAGCAGGTCCCTGTCCCAGTCTGTACAGTTAAAGCAGGACCCTGTCCCAATCTATGCGGTTAGAGCAGGTCCCTGTCCCAGTCTGTTCAGTTAAAGCAGGTCCCTGTCCCAGTCTGTATAGTTAAAGCAGGACCCTGTCCCAGTCTGTACAGTTAAAGCAGGTCCCTGTCCCAGTCTGTACAGTTAAAGCAGGTCCCTGTCCCAGTCTGTATAGTTAAAGCAGGTCCCTGTCCCAGTCTGTATAGTTAAAGCAGGACCCTGTCCCAGTCTGTACAGTTAAAGCAGGACCCTGTCCCAGTCTGTACAGTTAAAGCAGGTCCCTGTCCCGGTCTGTACAGTAAAAGCAGGTCCCTGTCCCAGTCTGTACAGTTAGAGCAGGTCCCTGTCCCAGTCTGTACAGTTGAAGCAGAATCCTGTCCCAGTCTGTACAGTTAAAGCAGGATCCTGTCCCAGTCTGTACAGTTAATGGAGGTTCCTGTCCTAGTCTGTACAGTTAAAGCAGGACCCTGTCCCAGTCTGTACAGTTAGAGCAGGATCCTGTCCCAGTCTGTACAGTTAGAGCAGGATCCTGTCACAGTCTGTACAGTTAAAGCAGGACCCTGTCCCAGTCTGTACAGTTAAAGCAGGTCCTTGTCCCAGTCTGTACAGTTAGAGCAGGATCCTGTCCCAATCTGTACAGTTAGAGCACGTCCCTGTCCCAGTCTCTACAGTTAGAGCACGTCCCTGTCCCAGTCTGTACAGTTAGAGCAGGATTCTGTCCCAATCTGTACAGTTAGAGCAAGTCCCTCTCCCAGTCTGTACAGTTAGAGCAGGTTCCTGTCCCAATCTGTACAGTTAGAGCAGGATCCTGTCCCACTCTGTACAGTTAGAGCAGGATCCTGTCCCAGTCTGTACAGTTAAAGCAGGATCCTGTCCCAGTCTGTACAGTTAAAGCAAGTCCGTGTCCCAGTCTGTACAGTTAAAGCAGGATCGTGTCCCAGTCTGTACAGTTAAAGCAAGTCCGTGTCCCAGTCTGTTCAGTTAAAGCAGGTCCCTGTCCCAGTCTGTATAGTTAAAGCAGGTCCCTGTCCCAGTCTGTACAGTTAAAGCAGGTCCCTGTCCCAGTCTGTACAGTTAAAGCAGGTCCCTGTCCCAGTCTGTACAGTTAAAGCAGGTCCCTGTCCCAGTCTGTATAGTTAAAGCAAGTCCGTGTCCCAGTCTGTTCAGTTAAAGCAGGTCCCTGTCCCAGTCTGTATAGTTAAAGCAGGTCCCTGTCCCAGTCTGTACAGTTAAAGCAGGTCCCTGTCCCAGTCTGTACAGTTAAAGCAGGATCCTGTCCCAGTCTGTACCGTGAAAGCAGGTCCCTGTCCCGGAATGTAAAGTTAAAGCAGGTCCTTGTCCCAGTCTGTACAGTTAGAGCAGGATCCTGCCCAATCAGTACAGTTGGAGCAGGACCCTGTCCCAGTCTGTACAGTTAGAGCAGGACCCTGACCCAGTCTGTACAGTTAAAGGAGGTCCCTGTCCCAGTCTGTACAGTAAAAGCAGGTCCCTGTCCCAGTCTGTACAGTTACAGCAGGACCCTGTCCCAGCCTGTACTGTGAAAGCAGGTCCCTGTCCCAGTTTGTACAGTAAAAGCAGGTCCCTGTCCCAGTCTGTACAGTTAAAGCAAGTCCCTGTCCCAGCCTGTACAGTTAGAGTAGGTCCCTGTCCCAGTCTGTACATTTAAAGCAGGTCCCTGTCCCAGTCTGTACAGTTAGTGCAGGACCCTGTCCCAGTCTGTACAGTTGAAGCAGGACCCTGTCCCAGTCTGTACAGTTAAAGGAGGTTCCTCTCCCAGTCTGTACAGTTAGAGCAGGATCCTGTCCCAGTCTGTAAAGTTGAAGGAGGTCCCTGTCCCAGTCTGAACAGTTAAAGCAGGTCCCTGTCCCAGTCTGTACAGTTAAAGCAGGATCCTGTCCCAGTCTGTACAGTTAGAACAGGTCCCTGTCCCAGTCTGTACTGTTCGAGCAGGACCCTGTCCCAGTCTCTACAGTTAAAGCAGGATCCTGTCCCAGTCTGTACTGTTAAAGCAAGTCCGTGTCCCAGTCTGTACAGTTAAAGCATGTCCCTGTCACAGTCTGTACAGTGAAAGCAGGATCCTGTCCCAGTCTGTACAGTTAAATCAGGACCCTGTCCCAGTCTGTACAGTTAAAGCAGGTCCTTGTCCCAGTCTGTATAGTTAGAGCAGGATCCTGTCCCAATCTGTACAGTTAGAGCAGGACCCTGTCCCAGTCTGCACATGTAAAACAGGTCCGTGTCCCAGTCTGTACAGTTAGAGCAGGACCATGTCCCAGCCTGTACAGTTAAAGCAGATCCCTGTCCCAGTCCCAGTCTGGACAGTTAAAGCAGGTCCCTGTCCCAGTCTGAACAGTTAAAGCAAATCCCTGTCCCAGTCTGCACATGTAAAACAGGTCCGTGTCCCAGTCTGTACAGTTAGAGCAGGACCATGTCCCAGCCTGTACAGTTAAAGCAGGTCCCTGTCCCAGTCTGAACAGTTAAAGCAGATCCCTGTCCCAGTCCCAGTCTGGACAGTTAAAGCAGGTCCCTGTCCCAGTCTGTCCAGTGAATGCAGGTGCCTGTCCCAGTCCCAGTCTGAACAGTTAAAGCAGGTCCCTGTCCCAGTCCCAGTCTGTACAGTTAAAGCAGGTCCCTGTCCCAGTCTGTACAGTTAAAGCAGGACCCTGTCCCAGTCTGTACAGTTAAAGCAGGACCCTGTCCCAGTCTGTACAGTTAAAGCAGGATCTTGTCCCAGTCTGTACTGTTAAAGCAAGTCCGTGCCCCAGTCTGTACAGATAAAGCAGGATCCTGTCCCAGTCTGTACAGGAAAAGCAGGACCCTGTCCCAGTCTGTAAAGTAAGGGCAGGTCCCTGTCCCAGTCTTTACAGTTGAAGCAGGATCCTGTCCCAGTATGTACAGGAAAAGCAGGACCCTGTCCCAGTCTGTACAGTTAAAGCAGGTCCCTGTCCCAGTCTGAACAGTTAAAGCAGGATCCTGTCCCAATCTGTACAGTTAAAGCAGGATCCTGTCCCAGTCTGTACAGTTAGAGCAGGTCCCTGTCCCAGTCTGTACTGTTAGAGCAGTTCCCTGTCCCATTCTCTACAGTTAAAGCAGGATCCTGTCCCAGTCTGTACTGTTAAAGCAAGTCCGTGTCCCAGTCTGAACAGTTAGAGCAGGATCCTGTCCCAGTCTGCACAGTTAAAGCAGATCCCTGTCCCAGTCTGTACAGTTAGAGCAGGATCCTGTCCCAATCTGTACAATTAAAGCAGGTCCCTGTCCCAGTCTGAACAGTTAAAGCAGATCCCTGTCCCAGTCCCAGTCAGGACAGTTAAAGCAGGTCCCTGTCCCAGTCTGTCCAGTGAACGCAGGTCCCTGAGCCAGTCCCAGTCTGTACAGTTAAAGCAGGACCCTGTCCCAGTCTGGACAGCAAAAGCAGGATCTTGTCCCAGTCTGTACAGTTAAAGCAAGTCCATGCCCCAGTCTGTACAGATAAAGCAGGATCCTGTCCCAGTCTGTACAGGAAAAGCAGGACCCTGTCCCGGTCTGTACAGTAACGGCACGTCCCTGTCCCAGTCTGTACAGTTAAAGCAGGATCCTGTCCCAGTCTGTACAGGAAAAGCAGGACCCTGCCCAGTCTGTACAGTAAGGGCAGGTCCCTGTCCCAGTCTGTACAGTTAAAGCAGGTCCCTCTCCCAGTCTGTACAGTTAGGGCAGGTCCCTGTCCCAGTCTGTACAGTTAAAGCAGGATCCTGTCCCACTCTGTACAGTTAGAGCAGGATCCTGTCCCAGTCTGTACAGTTAAAGCAGGATCCTGTCCCAGTCTGTACAGTTAAAGCAAGTCCGTGTCCCAGTCTGTACAGTTAAAGCAGGTCCTTGTCCCAGTCTGTACAGTTAGAGCAGGATCCTGCCCAATCAGTACAGTTGAAGCAGGACCCTGTCCCAGTCTGTACAGTTAGAGCAGGACCCTGACCCAGTCTGTACAGTTAAAGGAGGTCCCTGTCCCAGTCTGTACAGTAAAAGCAGGTCCCTGTCCCAGTCTGTACAGTTAAAGCAGGACCCTGTCCCAGCCTGTACTGTGAAAGCAGGTCCCTGTCCCAGTTTGTACAGTAAAAGCAGGACCCTGTCCCAGTCTGTACAGTTAAAGCAAGTCCCTGTCCCAGTCTGTACAGTTAGAGCAGGTCCCTGTCCCAGTCTGTACATTTAAAGCAGGTCCCTGTCCCAGTCTGTACAGTTAGTGCAGGACCCTGTCCCAGTCTGTACAGTTGAAGCAGGACCCTGTCCCAGTCTGTACAGTTAAAGGAGGTTCCTCTCCCAGTCTGTACAGTTAGAGCAGGATCCTGTCCCAGTCTGTAAAGTTGAAGGAGGTCCCTGTCCCAGTCTGAACAGTTAAAGCAGGTCCCTGTCCCAGTCTGTACAGTTAAAGCAGGATCCTGTCCCAGTCTGTACAGTTAGAACAGGTCCCTGTCCCAGTCTGTACTGTTCGAGCAGGACCCTGTCCCAGTCTCTACAGTTAAAGCAGGATCCTGTCCCAGTCTGTACTGTTAAAGCAAGTCCGTGTCCCAGTCTGTACAGTTAAAGCATGTCCATGTCACAGTCTGTACAGTGAAAGCAGGATCCTGTCCCAGTCTGTACAGTTAAATCAGGACCCTGTCCCAGTCTGTACAGTTAAAGCAGGTCCTTGTCCCAGTCTGTATAGTTAGAGCAGGATCCTGTCCCAATCTGTACAGTTAGAGCAGGACCCTGTCCCAGTCTGCACATGTAAAACAGGTCCGTGTCCCAGTCTGTACAGTTAGAGCAGGACCATGTCCCAGCCTGTACAGTTAAAGCAGGTCCCTGTCCCAGTCTGAACAGTTAAAGCAGATACCTGTCCCAGTCCCAGTCTGGACAGTTAAAGCAGGTCCCTGTCTCAGTCTGTCCAGTGAATGCAGGTGCCTGTCCCAGTCCCAGTCTGAACAGTTAAAGCAGGTCCCTGTCCCAGTCCCAGTCTGTACAGTTAAAGCAGGACCCTGTCCCAGTCTGTACAGTTAAAGCAGGACCCTGTCCCAGTCTGTACAGTTAAAGCAGGATCCTGTCCCAGTCTGTACAGTTAAAGCAGGATCCTGTCCCAGTCTGAACAGTTCGAGCAGGATCCTGTCCCAATCTGTACAGTTAAAGCAGGATCCTGTCCCAGTCTGAACAGTTCGAGCAGGATCCTGTCCCAATCTGTACAGTTAAAGCAGGATCCTGTCCCAGTCTGTACAGTTAAAGCAGGTTCCTGTCCTCGTCTGTGCAGTAAAAGCAGGTCCCTGTCCCAGTCTGTACCATTAAAGCAGGTCCATGTACCGTTAAAGCAGGTCCCTGTACCGGTCTGTAAAGTTAAAGCAGGTCCTTGTCCCAGTCTGTACAGTTAAAGCAGGTCCGTGTCCCAGTCTGTACAGTTAAAGCAGGATCCAGTCCCAGTCTGTACAGTTAAAGCAGGACCCTGTCCCAGTCTGTACAGTTAAAGCAGGTCTTTGTCCCAGTCTGTATATTTAAAGCAGGTCCTTGTCCCAGTCTGTACAGTTAGAGCAGGATCCTGTCCAAATCTGTACAGTTAGAGCAGGACCCTGTCCCAGTCTGCACATTTAAAAAAGGTCCGTGTCCCAGTCTGTACAGTTAGAGCAGGACCATGTCCCAGCCTGTACAGTTAAAGCAGGTCCCTGTCCCAGTCTGTCCAGTGAAAGCAGGTCCATGTCCCAGTCAGAACAGTTAAAGCAGGTCCCTGTCCCAGTCTGTACAGTTAAAGCAGGACGCTGTCCCAGTCTGTACAGTTAGGGCAGGTCCCTGTCCCAATCTGTACAGTTAAAGCAGGTCCCTGTCCCTCTCTGTTCAGGAAAAGCAGGACCCTGTCCCAGTCTGTACAGTTAAAGCAGGTCCCTGTCCCAATCTGCACAGTTAAAGCAGGATCCTGACCCAGTCTGTACAGTTGGAGCAGGACCCTGTCCCAGTCTGTACAGTTAGGGCAGGTCCCTGTCCCAATCCGTACAGTTAAAGCAGGTCCCTGTCCCAGTCTGTGCAGGAAAAGCAGGACCCTGTCCCAGTGTGTACAGTTAAAGCAGGATCCTGTCCCAGTATGTACAGTTAGTGTAGGACCCGGTCCCAGTCTGTACAGTTAGAGCAGCAACCTGTCCCAGCCTGTACAGTTAATGCAGGTCCCAGTCCCTGTCTGTACAGTTAAAGGAGGTTCCTGTCCCAGTCTGTACAGTTAAAGGAGGTTCCTGTCCCGGTCTGTACAGTTAAAGCAGGTCCCTGTCCCAGTCTGTACAGTTAAAGGAGGTTCCTGTCCCAGTCTGTACAGTTAAAGCAGGATCCTGTCCCAGTCTGTACAGTTAAAGCAGGATCCTGACCCAGTCTGTACAGTTCGAGCAGGATCCTGACCCAGTCTGTACAGTTAAAGCAGGATCCTGTCCCAGTCTGTACCGTTAAAGCAGGATCCTGTCCCAGTCTGTAAGGTTAAAGCAGGTCCCTGTCCCGGACTGTAAAGTTAAAGCAGGTCCTTGTCCCAGTCTGTACAGTTAGAGCAGGATCCTCCCCAATCTGTACAGTTGGAGCAGGACCCTGTCCCAGTCTGTACAGAGAGAGCAGGACCCTGTCCCAGTCTGCACATGTAAAACAGGTCCGTGTCCCAGTCTGTACAGTTAGAGCAGCAACCTGTCCCAGCCTGTACAGTTAATGCAGGTCCCTGTCCCTGTCTGTACTGTTAAAGGAGGTCCCTGTCCCGGTCTGTACAGTTAAAGCAGGTCCCTGTCCCGGTCTGTACAGTTAAAGCAGGTCCCTGTCCCAGTCTGTACAGTTAAAGGAGGTTCCTGTCCCAGTCTGTACAGTTAAAGCAGGATCCTGTCCCAGTCTGTGCAGTTAGAGCAGGATCCTGTCCCAGTCTGTACAGTTAAAGCAGGATCCTGACCCAGTCTGTACAGTTCGAGCAGTATCCTGACCCAGTCTGTACAGTTAAAGCAGGTCCCTGTCCCAGTCTGTACCGTTAAAGCAGGATCCTGTCCCAGTCTGTACCGTTAAAGCAGGTCCCTGTCCCGGACTGTAAAGTTAAAGCAGGTCCTTGTCCCAGTCTGTACAGTTAGAGCAGGATCCTCCCCAATCTGTACAGTTGGAGCAGGACACTGTCCCATTCTGTACAGATAGAGCAGGACCCTGTCCCAGTCTGTACAGTTAAAGCAGGTCCCTGTCCCAGTCTGTACAGTAAAAGCAGGTCCCTGTCCCAGTCTGTACAGTTAAAGCAGGACCCTGTCCCAGCCTGTACAGTTACAGAAAGTCCCTGTCCCAGTCTGTACAGTTAAAGCAGGACCCTGTCCCAGCCAGTACAGTTCAAGCAGGTCCCTGACCCAGTCTGTACAGTTAAAGCAGGTCCCTGTCCCAGTCTGTACAGTTAGAGCAGGACCCTGTCCCAGCCTGTACTGTGAAAGCAGGTCCCTGTCCCAGTTTGTACAGTAAAAGCAGGTCCCTGTCCCGGTCTGTACATTTAAAGCAGGTCCCTGTCCCAGTCTGTACAGTTAGAGCAGGACCCTGTCCCAGTCTGTAGAGTTAAAGCAGGATCCTGTCCCAGTCTGTACAGTTGAAGGAGGATCCTGTCCCAATCTGTACAGTAAAAGCAGGATCCTGTCCCAGTCTGTACAGTTAGAGCAGGTCCCTGTCCCAGTCTGTACTGTTAGAGCAGGATCCTGTCCCAGTCTGTACAGTGAGAGCAGGTCCCTGTCCCAGTCTGTACTGTTAGAGCAGGATCCTGTCCCAGCCTGTACAGTTAAAGTAGGACCCTGTCCCAGTCTGTACAGTTAAAGCCGAATCCTGTCCCAGTCTGCACATGTAAAACAGGTCCGTGTCCCAGTCTGTACAGTTAGAGCAGGACCCTGTCCCAGCCTGTACAGTTAAAGCAGGTCCCTGTCCCAGTCTGCCCAGTGAAAGCAGGTCCCTGGTCAGTCTGTACAGTAAAAGCAGATCCTGTCCCAGCCTGTACAGTTAAAGTAGGACCCTGTCCCAGTCTGTACAGTTAAAGCCGAATCCTGTCCCAGTCTGCACATGTAAAACAGGTCCGTGTCCCAGTCTGTACAGTTAGAGCAGGATCCTGTCCCAGTCTGAACAGTTAAAGCAGGTCCCTGTCCCAGTCTGTACAGTTAAAGCAGGTCCCTGTCCCAGTCTGTACAGTTAAAGCAGGACCCTGTCCCAGTCTGTACAGTTAAAGCAGGTCCCTGTCCCAGTCTGTACAGTTAAAGCAGGATCCTGTCCCAGTCTGTACAGTTAAAGCAGGAGCCTGTCCCAGTCTGTACAGTTAAAGCAGGATCTTGTCCCAGTCTGTACAGTTAAAGCAAGTCCGTGCCCCAGTCTGTACAGATAAAGCAGGATTCTGTCCCAGTCTGTACAGTTAAAGCAGGTCCCTGTCCCAGTCTGTACAGTTAAAGCAGGGTCCTGTCCCAGTCTGAACAGTAAGGACAGGTCCCTGTCCCAATCTGTACAGTTAAAGCAGGTCCCTGTCACAGTCTGTACAGGAAAAGAAGGTCCCTGTCCCAGTCTGTACAGTAAGGGCAGGTCCCTGTCCCAATCTGTACAGTTAAAGCAGGTCCCTGTCCCAGTCTGTACAGGAAAAGCAGGACCCTGTCCCAGTCTGTACAGTTAAAGCAGGTCCCTGTCCCGGTCTGTACAGTGAAAGCAGGATCCTGTCTCAGTCTGTACAGCTAAAGCAGGTTCCTGTCCCAGTCTGTACAGTTAAAGAAGGATCCTGTCCCAGTCTGTACTGTTAGAGCAGGATGCAGTCCCAATCGGTACAGTTAGAGCAGGACCCTGTCCCAGTCTGCACATTTAAAAAAGGTCCGTGTCCCAGTCTGTACAGTTAAAGCAGGTCCCTGACCCAGTCTGTCCAGTGAAAGCAGGTCCATGTCCCAGTCTGAACAGTTAAAGCAGGTCCCTGTCCCAGTCTGTACAGTTAAAGCAGGACGCTGTCCCAGTCTGTACAGTTAGGGCAGGTCCCTGTCCCAATCTGTACAGTTAAAGCAGGTCCCTGTCCCAGTCTGTTCAGGAAAAGCAGGACCGTGTCCCAGTCTGTACAGTTAAAGCAGGTCGCTGTCCCAATCGTTACAGTTAAAACAGGATCCTGACCCAGTCTGTACAGTTAGAGCAGGATCCTGTCCCATTCTGTACAGTTAAAGCAAGTCCGTGTCCCAGTCTGTACAGTTAAAGCAGGTCCCTGTCCCAGTCTGTACAGTTGGAGCAGGACCCTGTCCCAGTTAGTACAGTTAGGCCAGGTCCCTGTCCCAACCGTACAGTTAAAACAGGTCCCTGTCCCAGTCTGTACAGGAAAAGCAGGTCCCTGTCCCAGTGCGTACAGTTAAAGCAGGATCCTGTCCCAGTATGTACAGTTAGAGTAGGACCCTGTCCCAGTCTGTACAGTTAGAGCAGCACCCTGTCCCAGCCTGTACAGTTAATGGAGGTCCCTGTCCCTGTCTGTACTGTTAAAGGAGGTCCCTGTCCCGGTCTGTACAGTTAAAGCAGGTCCCTGTCCCAGTGTGTACTGTTAGAGCAGGATCCAGTCCCAATCGGTACAGTTAGAGCAGGACCCTGTCCCAGTCTGCACATTTAAAAAAGGTCCGTGTCCCAGTCTGTACAGTTAAAGCAGGTCCCTGACCCAGTCTGTCCAGTGAAAGCAGGTCCATGTCCCAGTCTGAACAGTTAAAGCAGGACCCTGACCCAGTCTGTACAGTTAAAGGAGGTCCCTGTCCCAGTCTGTACAGTTAAAGCAGGTCCCTGTCCCAGTCTGTACAGTTAAAGCAGGACCCTGTCCCAGCCTGTACTGTGAAAGCAGGTCCCTGTCCCAGTTTGTACAGTTAAAGCAGGACCCTGTCCCAGCCTGTACTGTGAAAGCAGGTCCCTGTCCCAGTTTGTACAGTAAAAGCAGGTCCCTGTCCCAGTCTGTACAGTTAAAGCAAGTCCCTGTCCCAGTCTGTACAGTTAAAGCAGGTCCCTGTCCCAGTCTGTACAGTTGAAGCAGGACCCTGTCCCAGTCTGTACAGTTAAAGGAGGTTCCTCTCCCAGTCTGTACAGTTAGAGCAGGATCCTGTCCCAGTCTGTAAAGTTGAAGGAGGTCCCTGTCCCAGTCTGAACAGTTAAAGCAGGTCCCTGTCCCAGTCTGTACAGTTAGAACAGGTCCCTGTCCCAGTCTGTACTGTTCGAGCAGGACCCTGTCCCAGTCTCTACAGTTAAAGCAGGATCCTGTCCCAGTCTGTACTGTTAAAGCAAGTCCGTGTCCCAGTCTGTACAGTTAAAGCATGTCCCTGTCACAGTCTGTACAGTGAAAGCAGGATCCTGTCCCAGTCTGTACAGTTAAATCAGGACCCTGTCCCAGTCTGTACAGTTAAAGCAGGTCCTTGTCCCAGTCTGTATAGTTAGAGCAGGATCCTGTCCCAATCTGTACAGTTAGAGCAGGACCCTGTCCCAGTCTGCACATGTAAAACAGGTCCGTGTCCCAGTCTGTACAGTTAGAGCAGGACCATGTCCCAGCCTGTACAGTTAAAGCAGGTCCCTGTCCCAGTCTGAACAGTTAAAGCAGATCCCTGTCCCAGTCCCAGTCTGGACAGTTAAAGCAGGTCCCTGTCCCAGTCTGTCCAGTGAATGCAGGTGCCTGTCCCAGTCCCAGTCTGAACAGTTAAAGCAGGTCCCTGTCCCAGTCCCAGTCTGTACAGTTAAAGCAGGACCCTGTCCCAGTCTGTACAGTTAAAGCAGGATCCTGTCCCAGTCTGTACAGTTAAAGCAGGATCCTGTCCCAGTCTGAACAGTTCGAGCAGGATCCTGTCCCAATCTGTACAGTTAAAGCAGGATCCTGTCCCAGTCTGTACAGTTAAAGCAGGTTCCTGTCCTCGTCTGTGCAGTAAAAGCAGGTCCCTGTCCCAGTCTGTACCATTAAAGCAGGTCCATGTACCGTTAAAGCAGGTCCCTGTACCGGTCTGTAAAGTTAAAGCAGGTCCTTGTCCCAGTCTGTACAGTTAAAGCAGGTCCGTGTCCCATTCTGTACAGTTAAAGCAGGATCCAGTCCCAGTCTGTACAGTTAAAGCAGGACCCTGTCCCAGTCTGTACAGTTAAAGCAGGTCTTTGTCCCAGTCTGTATATTTAAAGCAGGTCCTTGTCCCAGTCTGTACAGTTAGAGCAGGATCCTGTCCCAATCTGTACAGTTAGAGCAGGACCCTGTCCCAGTCTGCACATTTAAAAAAGGTCCGTGTCCCAGTCTGTACAGTTAGAGCAGGACCATGTCCCAGCCTGTACAGTTAAAGCAGGTCCATGTCCCAGTCTGAACAGTTAAAGCAGGTCCCTGTCCCAGTCTGTACAGTTAAAGCAGGACGCTGTCCCAGTCTGTACAGTTAGGGCAGGTCCCTGTCCCAATCTGTACAGTTAAAGCAGGTCCCTGTCCCTCTCTGTTCAGGAAAAGCAGGACCCTGTCCCAGTCTGTACAGTTAAAGCAGGTCCCTGTCCCAATCTGCACAGTTAAAGCAGGATCCTGACCCAGTCTGTACAGTTGGAGCAGGACCCTGTCCCAGTCTGTACAGTTAGGGCAGGTCCCTGTCCCAATCCGTACAGTTAAAGCAGGTCCCTGTCCCAGTCTGTGCAGGAAAAGCAGGACCCTGTCCCAGTGTGTACAGTTAAAGCAGGATCCTGTCCCAGTATGTACAGTTAGTGTAGGACCCGGTCCCAGTCTGTACAGTTAGAGCAGCAACCTGTCCCAGCCTGTACAGTTAATGCAGGTCCCAGTCCCTGTCTGTACAGTTAAAGGAGGTTCCTGTCCCAGTCTGTACAGTTAAAGCAGGTCCCTCTCCCAGTCTGTACAGTTAGGGCAGATCCCTGTCCCAGTCTGTACAGTTAAAGCAGGATCCTGTCCCAGTCTGTACAGGTAAAGCAGATCCCTGTCCCAGTCTGTACAGGAAAAGCAGGACCCTGTCCCAGTCTGTACAGTAAGGGCAGGTCCCTGTCCCAATCTGTACAGTTAAAGCAGGTCCCTGTCCCAGTCTGTACAGGAAAAGCAGGACCCTGTCTTAGTCTGTACAGTTAAAGCAGGTCCCTGTCCCGGTCTGTACAGTGAAAGCAGGATCCTGTCTCAGTCTGTACAGTTAAAGCAGGTCCCTGTCCCAGTCTGCACAGTTAAAGCAGGTCCCTGTACCGGTCTGTAAAGTTAAAGCAGGTCCTTGTCCCAGTCTGTACAGTTAAAGCAGGTCCGTGTCCCAGTCTGTACAGTTAAAGCAGGATCCAGTCCCAGTCTGTACAGTTAAAGCAGGACCCTGTCCCAGTCTGTACAGTTAAAGCAGGTCTTTGTCCCAGTCTGTATATTTAAAGCAGGTCCTTGTCCCAGTCTGTACAGTTAGTGCAGGATCCTGCCCAATCTGTACAGTTGGAGCAGGACCCTGTCCCAGTCTGTACAGTTAGAGCAGGACCCTGTCCCAGTCTGAACAGTTAAAGCAGATCCCTGTCCCAGTCCGAGTCTGGACAGATAAAGCAGGTCCCTGTCCCAGTCTGTCCAGTGAAAGCAGGTGCCTGTCCCAGTCCCAGTCTGAACAGTTAAAGCAGGTCCCTGTCCCAGTCCCAGTCTGTACAGTTAAAGTAGGACCCTGTCCCAGTCTGTACAGTTAAAGCAGGACCCTGTCCCAGTCTGTACAGTTAAAGCAGGATCTTGTCACAGTCTGTACAGTTAAAGCAAGTCCGTGCCCCAGTCTGTACAGATAAAGCAGGATCCGATCCCAGCCTGTACAGGAAAAGCAGGACCCTGTCCCAGTCTGTACAGTAAGGGCAGGTCCCTGTCCCAGTCTGTACAGTTAAAGCAGGATCCTGTCCCAGTCTGTACAGGAAAAGCAGGACCCTGTCCCAGTCTGTACAGTAAGGGCAGGTCCCTGTCCCAGTCTGTACAGTTAAAGCAGGTCCCTCTCCCAGTCTGTACAGTTAGAGCAGGTCCCTGTCCCAGTCTGTACAGTTAAAGCAGGATCCTGTCCCAGTCTGTACAGTTAAAGCGGGATCCTGTCCCAGTCTGTACAGTAAGGGCAGGTCCCTGTCCCAATCTATACAGTTTAAGCAGGTCCCTGTCCCAGTCTGTACCGGAAAAGCAGGACCCTGTCCCAGTCTGTACAGTAAGGGCAGGTCCCTGTCCCAATCTGTACAGTTAAAGCAGGTCCCTGTCCCAGTTTGTACAGGAAAAGCAGGACCCTGTCCCAGTCTGTAAAGTTAAAGCAGGTCCCTGACCCGGTCTGTACAATGAAAGCAGGATCCTGTCTCAGTCTGTACAGTTAAAGCAGGTCCCTGTCCCAGTCTGCACAGTTAAAGGAGGTTCCTGTCCCAGTCTGTACATTGAAAGCAGGTCCATGTCCCAGTCTGAACAGTTAAAGCAGGTCCCTGTCCCAGTCTGTACAGTTAAAGCAGGACGCTGTCCCAGTCTGTACAGTTAGGGCAGGTCCCTGTCCCAGTCTGTACAGTTAGAGCAGGTCCTTGTCCCAGTCTGTACAGTTAGAGCAGGATCCTGTCCCAATATGTACAGTTAGAGCAAGTCCCTGTCCCAGTCTCTACAGTTAAAGCAGGTCCCTGTCCCAGTCTCTACAGTTAAAGCAGGTCCCTGTCCCAGTCTGTACAATTAGAGCAGGATTCTGTCCCAATCTGTACAGTGACAGCAAGTCCCTCTCCCAGTCTGTACAGTTAGAGCAGGTTCCTGTCCCAATCTGTACAGTTGGAGCAGGATCCTGTCCCAGTCTGTACAGTTAGAGCAGGATCCTGTCCCAGTCTGTACAGTTAAAGCAAGTCCGTGTCCCAGTCTGTACAGTTAAAGCAGGACCCTGTCCCAATCTATGCGGTTAGAGCAGGTCCCTGTCCCAGTCTGTTCAGTTAAAGCAGGTCCCTGTCCCAGTCTGTATAGTTAAAGCAGGACCCTGTCCCAGTCTGTACAGTTAAAGCAGGTCCCTGTCCCAGTCTGTACAGTTAAAGCAGGTCCCTGTCCCAGTCTGTATAGTTAAAGCAGGTCCCTGTCCCAGTCTGTATAGTTAAAGCAGGACCCTGTCCCAGTCTGTACAGTTAAAGCAGGACCCTGTCCCAGTCTGTACAGTTAAAGCAGGTCCCTGTCCCGGTCTGTACAGTAAAAGCAGGTCCCTGTCCCAGTCTGTACAGTTAGAGCAGGTCCCTGTCCCAGTCTGTACAGTTGAAGCAGAATCCTGTCCCAGTCTGTACAGTTAAAGCAGGATCCTGTCCCAGTCTGTACAGTTAATGGAGGTTCCTGTCCTAGTCTGTACAGTTAAAGCAGGACCCTGTCCCAGTCTGTACAGTTAGAGCAGGATCCTGTCCCAGTCTGTACAGTTAGAGCAGGATCCTGTCACAGTCTGTACAGTTAAAGCAGGACCCTGTCCCAGTCTGTACAGTTAAAGCAGGTCCTTGTCCCAGTCTGTACAGTTAGAGCAGGATCCTGTCCCAATCTGTACAGTTAGAGCACGTCCCTGTCCCAGTCTCTACAGTTAGAGCACGTCCCTGTCCCAGTCTGTACAGTTAGAGCAGGATTCTGTCCCAATCTGTACAGTTAGAGCAAGTCCCTCTCCCAGTCTGTACAGTTAGAGCAGGTTCCTGTCCCAATCTGTACAGTTAGAGCAGGATCCTGTCCCACTCTGTACAGTTAGAGCAGGATCCTGTCCCAGTCTGTACAGTTAAAGCAGGATCCTGTCCCAGTCTGTACAGTTAAAGCAAGTCCGTGTCCCAGTCTGTACAGTTAAAGCAGGATCGTGTCCCAGTCTGTACAGTTAAAGCAAGTCCGTGTCCCAGTCTGTTCAGTTAAAGCAGGTCCCTGTCCCAGTCTGTATAGTTAAAGCAGGTCCCTGTCCCAGTCTGTACAGTTAAAGCAGGTCCCTGTCCCAGTCTGTACAGTTAAAGCAGGTCCCTGTCCCAGTCTGTACAGTTAAAGCAGGATCCTGTCCCAGTCTGTACCGTGAAAGCAGGTCCCTGTCCCGGAATGTAAAGTTAAAGCAGGTCCTTGTCCCAGTCTGTACAGTTAGAGCAGGATCCTGCCCAATCAGTACAGTTGGAGCAGGACCCTGTCCCAGTCTGTACAGTTAGAGCAGGACCCTGACCCAGTCTGTACAGTTAAAGGAGGTCCCTGTCCCAGTCTGTACAGTAAAAGTAGGTCCCTGTCCCAGTCTGTACAGTTAAAGCAGGACCCTGTCCCAGCCTGTACTGTGAAAGCAGGTCCCTGTCCCAGTTTGTACAGTAAAAGCAGGTCCCTGTCCCAGTCTGTACAGTTAAAGCAAGTCCCTGTCCCAGTCTGTACAGTTAGAGCAGGTCCCTGTCCCAGTCTGTACATTTAAAGCAGGTCCCTGTCCCAGTCTGTACAGTTAGTGCAGGACCCTGTCCCAGTCTGTACAGTTGAAGCAGGACCCTGTCCCAGTCTGTACAGTTAAAGGAGGTTCCTCTCCCAGTCTGTACAGTTAGAGCAGGATCCTGTCCCAGTCTGTAAAGTTGAAGGAGGTCCCTGTCCCAGTCTGAACAGTTAAAGCAGGTCCCTGTCCCAGTCTGTACAGTTAAAGCAGGATCCTGTCCCAGTCTGTACAGTTAGAACAGGTCCCTGTCCCAGTCTGTACTGTTCGAGCAGGACCCTGTCCCAGTCTCTACAGTTAAAGCAGGATCCTGTCCCAGTCTGTACTGTTAAAGCAAGTCCGTGTCCCAGTCTGTACAGTTAAAGCATGTCCCTGTCACAGTCTGTACAGTGAAAGCAGGATCCTGTCCCAGTCTGTACAGTTAAATCAGGACCCTGTCCCAGTCTGTACAGTTAAAGCAGGTCCTTGTCCCAGTCTGTATAGTTAGAGCAGGATCCTGTCCCAATCTGTACAGTTAGAGCAGGACCCTGTCCCAGTCTGCACATGTAAAACAGGTCCGTGTCCCAGTCTGTACAGTTAGAGCAGGACCATGTCCCAGCCTGTACAGTTAAAGCAGATCCCTGTCCCAGTCCCAGTCTGGACAGTTAAAGCAGGTCCCTGTCCCAGTCTGAACAGTTAAAGCAAATCCCTGTCCCAGTCTGCACATGTAAAACAGGTCCGTGTCCCAGTCTGTACAGTTAGAGCAGGACCATGTCCCAGCCTGTACAGTTAAAGCAGGTCCCTGTCCCAGTCTGAACAGTTAAAGCAGATCCCTGTCCCAGTCCCAGTCTGGACAGTTAAAGCAGGTCCCTGTCCCAGTCTGTCCAGTGAATGCAGGTGCCTGTCCCAGTCCCAGTCTGAACAGTTAAAGCAGGCCCCTGTCCCAGTCCCAGTCTGTACAGTTAAAGCAGGTCCCTGTCCCAGTCTGTACAGTTAAAGCAGGACCCTGTCCCAGTCTGTACAGTTAAAGCAGGACCCTGTCCCAGTCTGTACAGTTAAAGCAGGATCTTGTCCCAGTCTGTACTGTTAAAGCAAGTCCGTGCCCCAGTCTGTACAGATAAAGCAGGATCCTGTCCCAGTCTGTACAGGAAAAGCAGGACCCTGTCCCAGTCTGTACAGTAAGGGCAGGTCCCTGTCCCAGTCTTTACAGTTGAAGCAGGATCCTGTCCCAGTCTGTACAGGAAAAGCAGGACCCTGTCCCAGTCTGTACAGTTAAAGCAGGTCCCTGTCCCAGTCTGAACAGTTAAAGCAGGATCCTGTCCCAATCTGTACAGTTAAAGCAGGATCCTGTCCCAGTCTGTACAGTTAGAGCAGGTCCCTGTCCCAGTCTGTACTGTTAGATCAGTTCCCTGTCCCATTCTCTACAGTTAAAGCAGGATCCTGTCCCAGTCTGTACTGTTAAAGCAAGTCCGTGTCCCAGTCTGTACAGTTAGAGCAGGATCCTGTCCCAGTCTGCACAGTTAAAGCAGATCCCTGTCCCAGTCTGTACAGTTAGAGCAGGATCCTGTCCCAATCTGTACAATTAAAGCAGGTCCCTGTCCCAGTCTGAACAGTTAAAGCAGTTCCCTGTCCCAGTCCCAGTCAGGACAGTTAAAGCAGGTCCCTGTCCCAGTCTGTCCAGTGAAAGCAGGTCCCTGAGCCAGTCCCAGTCTGTACAGTTAAAGCAGGACCCTGTCCCAGTCTGGACAGTAAAAGCAGGATCTTGGCCCAGTCTGTACAGTTAAAGCAAGTCCATGCCCCAGTCTGTACAGATAAAGCAGGATCCTGTCCCAGTCTGTACAGGAAAAGCAGGACCCTGTCCCGGTCTGTACAGTAACGGCACGTCCCTGTCCCAGTCTGTACAGTTAAAGCAGGATCCTGTCCCAGTCTGTACAGGAAAAGCAGGACCCTGCCCAGTCTGTACAGTAAGGGCAGGTCCCTGTCCCAGTCTGTACAGTTAAAGCAGGTCCCTCTCCCAGTCTGTACAGTTAGGGCAGGTCCCTGTCCCAGTCTGTACAGTTAAAGCAGGATCCTGTCCCACTCTGTACAGTTAGAGCAGGATCCTGTCCCAGTCTGTACAGTTAAAGCAGGATCCTGTCCCAGTCTGTACAGTTAAAGCAAGTCCGTGTCCCAGTCTGTACAGTTAAAGCAGGTCCTTGTCCCAGTCTGTACAGTTAGAGCAGGATCCTGCCCAATCAGTACAGTTGAAGCAGGACCCTGTCCCAGTCTGTACAGTTAGAGCAGGACCCTGACCCAGTCTGTACAGTTAAAGGAGGTCCCTGTCCCAGTCTGTACAGTAAAAGCAGGTCCCTGTCCCAGTCTGTACAGTTAAAGCAGGACCCTGTCCCAGCCTGTACTGTGAAAGCAGGTCCCTGTCCCAGTTTGTACAGTAAAAGCAGGACCCTGTCCCAGTCTGTACAGTTAAAGCAGGATCGTGTCCCAGTCTGTACAGTTAAAGCAAGTCCGTGTCCCAGTCTGTTCAGTTAAAGCAGGTCCCTGTCCCAGTCTGTATAGTTAAAGCAGGTCCCTGTCCCAGTCTGTATAGTTAAAGCAGGTCCCTGTCCCAGTCTGTACAGTTAAAGCAGGTCCCTGTCCCAGTCTGTACAGTTAAAGCAGGTCCCTGTCCCAGTCTGTACAGTTAAAGCAGGATCCTGTCCCAGTCTGTACCGTGAAAGCAGGTCCCTGTCCCGGAATGTAAAGTTAAAGCAGGTCCTTGTCCCAGTCTGTACAGTTAGAGCAGGATCCTGCCCAATCAGTACAGTTGGAGCAGGACCCTGTCCCAGTCTGTACAGTTAGAGCAGGACCCTGACCCAGTCTGTACAGTTAAAGGAGGTCCCTGTCCCAGTCTGTACAGTAAAAGCAGGTCCCTGTCCCAGTCTGTACAGTTAAAGCAGGACCCTGTCCCAGCCTGTACTGTGAAAGCAGGTCCCTGTCCCAGTTTGTACAGTAAAAGCAGGTCCCTGTCCCAGTCTGTACAGTTAAAGCAAGTCCCTGTCCCAGTCTGTACAGTTAGAGCAGGTCCCTGTCCCAGTCTGTACATTTAAAGCAGGTCCCTGTCCCAGTCTGTACAGTTAGTGCAGGACCCTGTCCCAGTCTGTACAGTTGAAGCAGGACCCTGTCCCAGTCTGTACAGTTAAAGGAGGTTCCTCTCCCAGTCTGTACAGTTAGAGCAGGATCCTGTCCCAGTCTGTAAAGTTGAAGGAGGTCCCTGTCCCAGTCTGAACAGTTAAAGCAGGTCCCTGTCCCAGTCTGTACAGTTAAAGCAGGATCCTGTCCCAGTCTGTACAGTTAGAACAGGTCCCTGTCCCAGTCTGTACTGTTCGAGCAGGACCCTGTCCCAGTCTCTACAGTTAAAGCAGGATCCTGTCCCAGTCTGTACTGTTAAAGCAAGTCCGTGTCCCAGTCTGTACAGTTAAAGCATGTCCCTGTCACAGTCTGTACAGTGAAAGCAGGATCCTGTCCCAGTCTGTACAGTTAAATCAGGACCCTGTCCCAGTCTGTACAGTTAAAGCAGGTCCTTGTCCCAGTCTGTATAGTTAGAGCAGGATCCTGTCCCAATCTGTACAGTTAGAGCAGGACCCTGTCCCAGTCTGCACATGTAAAACAGGTCCGTGTCCCAGTCTGTACAGTTAGGGCAGGACCATGTCCCAGCCTGTACAGTTAAAGCAGATCCCTGTCCCAGTCCCAGTCTGGACAGTTAAAGCAGGTCCCTGTCCCAGTCTGAACAGTTAAAGCAAATCCCTGTCCCAGTCTGCACATGTAAAACAGGTCCGTGTCCCAGTCTGTACAGTTAGAGCAGGACCATGTCCCAGCCTGTACAGTTAAAGCAGGTCCCTGTCCCAGTCTGAACAGTTAAAGCAGATCCCTGTCCCAGTCCCAGTCTGGACAGTTAAAGCAGGTCCCTGTCCCAGTCTGTCCAGTGAATGCAGGTGCCTGTCCCAGTCCCAGTCTGAACAGTTAAAGCAGGTCCCTGTCCCAGTCCCAGTCTGTACAGTTAAAGCAGGTCCCTGTCCCAGTCTGTACAGTTAAAGCAGGACCCTGTCCCAGTCTGTACAGTTAAAGCAGGACCCTGTCCCAGTCTGTACAGTTAAAGCAGGATCTTGTCCCAGTCTGTACTGTTAAAGCAAGTCCGTGCCCCAGTCTGTACAGATAAAGCAGGATCCTGTCCCAGTCTGTACAGGAAAAGCAGGACCCTGTCCCAGTCTGTACAGTAAGGGCAGGTCCCTGTCCCAGTCTTTACAGTTGAAGCAGGATCCTGTCCCAGTCTGTACAGGAAAAGCAGGACCCTGTCCCAGTCTGTACAGTTAAAGCAGGTCCCTGTCCCAGTCTGAACAGTTAAAGCAGGATCCTGTCCCAATCTGTACAGTTAAAGCAGGATCCTGTCCCAGTCTGTACAGTTAGAGCAGGTCCCTGTCCCAGTCTGTACTGTTAGAGCAGTTCCCTGTCCCATTCTCTACAGTTAAAGCAGGATCCTGTCCCAGTCTGTACTGTTAAAGCAAGTCCGTGTCCCAGTCTGTACAGTTAGAGCAGGATCCTGTCCCAGTCTGCACAGTTAAAGCAGATCCCTGTCCCAGTCTGTACAGTTAGAGCAGGATCCTGTCCCAATCTGTACAATTAAAGCAGGTCCCTGTCCCAGTCTGAACAGTTAAAGCAGATCCCTGTCCCAGTCCCAGTCAGGACAGTTAAAGCAGGTCCCTGTCCCAGTCTGTCCAGTGAAAGCAGGTCCCTGAGCCAGTCCCAGTCTGTACAGTTAAAGCAGGACCCTGTCCCAGTCTGGACAGTAAAAGCAGGATCTTGTCCCAGTCTGTACAGTTAAAGCAAGTCCATGCCCCAGTCTGTACAGATAAAGCAGGATCCTGTCCCAGTCTGTACAGGAAAAGCAGGACCCTGTCCCGGTCTGTACAGTAACGGCACGTCCCTGTCCCAGTCTGTACAGTTAAAGCAGGATCCTGTCCCAGTCTGTACAGGAAAAGCAGGACCCTGCCCAGTCTGTACAGTAAGGGCAGGTCCCTGTCCCAGTCTGTACAGTTAAAGCAGGTCCCTCTCCCAGTCTGTACAGTTAGGGCAGGTCCCTGTCCCAGTCTGTACAGTTAAAGCAGGATCCTGTCCCACTCTGTACAGTTAGAGCAGGATCCTGTCCCTGTCTGTACAGTTAAAGCAGGATCCTGTCCCAGTCTGTACAGTTAAAGCAAGTCCGTGTCCCAGTCTGTACAGTTAAAGCAGGTCCTTGTCCCAGTCTGTACAGTTAGAGCAGGATCCTGCCCAATCAGTACAGTTGAAGCAGGACCCTGTCCCAGTCTGTACAGTTAGAGCAGGACCCTGACCCAGTCTGTACAGTTAAAGGAGGTCCCTGTCCCAGTCTGTACAGTAAAAGCAGGTCCCTGTCCCAGTCTGTACAGTTAAAGCAGGACCCTGTCCCAGCCTGTACTGTGAAAGCAGGTCCCTGTCCCAGTTTGTACAGTAAAAGCAGGACCCTGTCCCAGTCTGTACAGTTAAAGCAAGTCCCTGTCCCAGTCTGTACAGTTAGAGCAGGTCCCTGTCCCAGTCTGTACATTTAAAGCAGGTCCCTGTCCCAGTCTGTACAGTTAGTGCAGGACCCTGTCCCAGTCTGTACAGTTGAAGCAGGACCCTGTCCCAGTCTGTACAGTTAAAGGAGGTTCCTCTCCCAGTCTGTACAGTTAGAGCAGGATCCTGTCCCAGTCTGTAAAGTTGAAGGAGGTCCCTGTCCCAGTCTGAACAGTTAAAGCAGGTCCCTGTCCCAGTCTGTACAGTTAAAGCAGGATCCTGTCCCAGTCTGTACAGTTAGAACAGGTCCCTGTCCCAGTCTGTACTGTTCGAGCAGGACCCTGTCCCAGTCTCTACAGTTAAAGCAGGATCCTGTCCCAGTCTGTACTGTTAAAGCAAGTCCGTGTCCCAGTCTGTACAGTTAGAGCAGGATCCTGTCCCAGTCTGCACAGTTAAAGCAGATCCCTGTCCCAGTCTGTACAGTTAGAGCAGGATCCTGTCCCAATCTGTACAATTAAAGCAGGTCCCTGTCCCAGTCTGAACAGTTAAAGCAGATCCCTGTCCCAGTCCCAGTCAGGACAGTTAAAGCAGGTCCCTGTCCCAGTCTGTCCAGTGAAAGCAGGTCCCTGAGCCAGTCCCAGTCTGTACAGTTAAAGCAGGACCCTGTCCCAGTCTGGACAGTAAAAGCAGGATCTTGTCCCAGTCTGTACAGTTAAAGCAAGTCCATGCCCCAGTCTGTACAGATAAAGCAGGATCCTGTCCCAGTCTGTACAGGAAAAGCAGGACCCTGTCCCGGTCTGTACAGTAACGGCACGTCCCTGTCCCAGTCTGTACAGTTAAAGCAGGATCCTGTCCCAGTCTGTACAGGAAAAGCAGGACCCTGCCCAGTCTGTACAGTAAGGGCAGGTCCCTGTCCCAGTCTGTACAGTTAAAGCAGGTCCCTCTCCCAGTCTGTACAGTTAGGGCAGGTCCCTGTCCCAGTCTGTACAGTTAAAGCAGGATCCTGTCCCACTCTGTACAGTTAGAGCAGGATCCTGTCCCAGTCTGTACAGTTAAAGCAGGATCCTGTCCCAGTCTGTACAGTTAAAGCAAGTCCGTGTCCCAGTCTGTACAGTTAAAGCAGGTCCTTGTCCCAGTCTGTACAGTTAGAGCAGGATCCTGCCCAATCAGTACAGTTGAAGCAGGACCCTGTCCCAGTCTGTACAGTTAGAGCAGGACCCTGACCCAGTCTGTACAGTTAAAGGAGGTCCCTGTCCCAGTCTGTACAGTAAAAGCAGGTCCCTGTCCCAGTCTGTACAGTTAAAGCAGGACCCTGTCCCAGCCTGTACTGTGAAAGCAGGTCCCTGTCCCAGTTTGTACAGTAAAAGCAGGACCCTGTCCCAGTCTGTACAGTTAAAGCAGGATCGTGTCCCAGTCTGTACAGTTAAAGCAAGTCCGTGTCCCAGTCTGTTCAGTTAAAGCAGGTCCCTGTCCCAGTCTGTATAGTTAAAGCAGGTCCCTGTCCCAGTCTGTATAGTTAAAGCAGGTCCCTGTCCCAGTCTGTACAGTTAAAGCAGGTCCCTGTCCCAGTCTGTACAGTTAAAGCAGGTCCCTGTCCCAGTCTGTACAGTTAAAGCAGGATCCTGTCCCAGTCTGTACCGTGAAAGCAGGTCCCTGTCCCGGAATGTAAAGTTAAAGCAGGTCCTTGTCCCAGTCTGTACAGTTAGAGCAGGATCCTGCCCAATCAGTACAGTTGGAGCAGGACCCTGTCCCAGTCTGTACAGTTAGAGCAGGACCCTGACCCAGTCTGTACAGTTAAAGGAGGTCCCTGTCCCAGTCTGTACAGTAAAAGCAGGTCCCTGTCCCAGTCTGTACAGTTAAAGCAGGACCCTGTCCCAGCCTGTACTGTGAAAGCAGGTCCCTGTCCCAGTTTGTACAGTAAAAGCAGGTCCCTGTCCCAGTCTGTACAGTTAAAGCAAGTCCCTGTCCCAGTCTGTACAGTTAGAGCAGGTCCCTGTCCCAGTCTGTACATTTAAAGCAGGTCCCTGTCCCAGTCTGTACAGTTAGTGCAGGACCCTGTCCCAGTCTGTACAGTTGAAGCAGGACCCTGTCCCAGTCTGTACAGTTAAAGGAGGTTCCTCTCCCAGTCTGTACAGTTAGAGCAGGATCCTGTCCCAGTCTGTAAAGTTGAAGGAGGTCCCTGTCCCAGTCTGAACAGTTAAAGCAGGTCCCTGTCCCAGTCTGTACAGTTAAAGCAGGATCCTGTCCCAGTCTGTACAGTTAGAACAGGTCCCTGTCCCAGTCTGTACTGTTCGAGCAGGACCCTGTCCCAGTCTCTACAGTTAAAGCAGGATCCTGTCCCAGTCTGTACTGTTAAAGCAAGTCCGTGTCCCAGTCTGTACAGTTAAAGCATGTCCCTGTCACAGTCTGTACAGTGAAAGCAGGATCCTGTCCCAGTCTGTACAGTTAAATCAGGACCCTGTCCCAGTCTGTACAGTTAAAGCAGGTCCTTGTCCCAGTCTGTATAGTTAGAGCAGGATCCTGTCCCAATCTGTACAGTTAGAGCAGGACCCTGTCCCAGTCTGCACATGTAAAACAGGTCCGTGTCCCAGTCTGTACAGTTAGGGCAGGACCATGTCCCAGCCTGTACAGTTAAAGCAGATCCCTGTCCCAGTCCCAGTCTGGACAGTTAAAGCAGGTCCCTGTCCCAGTCTGAACAGTTAAAGCAAATCCCTGTCCCAGTCTGCACATGTAAAACAGGTCCGTGTCCCAGTCTGTACAGTTAGAGCAGGACCATGTCCCAGCCTGTACAGTTAAAGCAGGTCCCTGTCCCAGTCTGAACAGTTAAAGCAGATCCCTGTCCCAGTCCCAGTCTGGACAGTTAAAGCAGGTCCCTGTCCCAGTCTGTCCAGTGAATGCAGGTGCCTGTCCCAGTCCCAGTCTGAACAGTTAAAGCAGGTCCCTGTCCCAGTCCCAGTCTGTACAGTTAAAGCAGGTCCCTGTCCCAGTCTGTACAGTTAAAGCAGGACCCTGTCCCAGTCTGTACAGTTAAAGCAGGACCCTGTCCCAGTCTGTACAGTTAAAGCAGGATCTTGTCCCAGTCTGTACTGTTAAAGCAAGTCCGTGCCCCAGTCTGTACAGATAAAGCAGGATCCTGTCCCAGTCTGTACAGGAAAAGCAGGACCCTGTCCCAGTCTGTACAGTAAGGGCAGGTCCCTGTCCCAGTCTTTACAGTTGAAGCAGGATCCTGTCCCAGTCTGTACAGGAAAAGCAGGACCCTGTCCCAGTCTGTACAGTTAAAGCAGGTCCCTGTCCCAGTCTGAACAGTTAAAGCAGGATCCTGTCCCAATCTGTACAGTTAAAGCAGGATCCTGTCCCAGTCTGTACAGTTAGAGCAGGTCCCTGTCCCAGTCTGTACTGTTAGAGCAGTTCCCTGTCCCATTCTCTACAGTTAAAGCAGGATCCTGTCCCAGTCTGTACTGTTAAAGCAAGTCCGTGTCCCAGTCTGTACAGTTAGAGCAGGATCCTGTCCCAGTCTGCACAGTTAAAGCAGATCCCTGTCCCAGTCTGTACAGTTAGAGCAGGATCCTGTCCCAATCTGTACAATTAAAGCAGGTCCCTGTCCCAGTCTGAACAGTTAAAGCAGATCCCTGTCCCAGTCCCAGTCAGGACAGTTAAAGCAGGTCCCTGTCCCAGTCTGTCCAGTGAAAGCAGGTCCCTGAGCCAGTCCCAGTCTGTACAGTTAAAGCAGGACCCTGTCCCAGTCTGGACAGTAAAAGCAGGATCTTGTCCCAGTCTGTACAGTTAAAGCAAGTCCATGCCCCAGTCTGTACAGATAAAGCAGGATCCTGTCCCAGTCTGTACAGGAAAAGCAGGACCCTGTCCCGGTCTGTACAGTAACGGCACGTCCCTGTCCCAGTCTGTACAGTTAAAGCAGGATCCTGTCCCAGTCTGTACAGGAAAAGCAGGACCCTGCCCAGTCTGTACAGTAAGGGCAGGTCCCTGTCCCAGTCTGTACAGTTAAAGCAGGTCCCTCTCCCAGTCTGTACAGTTAGGGCAGGTCCCTGTCCCAGTCTGTACAGTTAAAGCAGGATCCTGTCCCACTCTGTACAGTTAGAGCAGGATCCTGTCCCTGTCTGTACAGTTAAAGCAGGATCCTGTCCCAGTCTGTACAGTTAAAGCAAGTCCGTGTCCCAGTCTGTACAGTTAAAGCAGGTCCTTGTCCCAGTCTGTACAGTTAGAGCAGGATCCTGCCCAATCAGTACAGTTGAAGCAGGACCCTGTCCCAGTCTGTACAGTTAGAGCAGGACCCTGACCCAGTCTGTACAGTTAAAGGAGGTCCCTGTCCCAGTCTGTACAGTAAAAGCAGGTCCCTGTCCCAGTCTGTACAGTTAAAGCAGGACCCTGTCCCAGCCTGTACTGTGAAAGCAGGTCCCTGTCCCAGTTTGTACAGTAAAAGCAGGACCCTGTCCCAGTCTGTACAGTTAAAGCAAGTCCCTGTCCCAGTCTGTACAGTTAGAGCAGGTCCCTGTCCCAGTCTGTACATTTAAAGCAGGTCCCTGTCCCAGTCTGTACAGTTAGTGCAGGACCCTGTCCCAGTCTGTACAGTTGAAGCAGGACCCTGTCCCAGTCTGTACAGTTAAAGGAGGTTCCTCTCCCAGTCTGTACAGTTAGAGCAGGATCCTGTCCCAGTCTGTAAAGTTGAAGGAGGTCCCTGTCCCAGTCTGAACAGTTAAAGCAGGTCCCTGTCCCAGTCTGTACAGTTAAAGCAGGATCCTGTCCCAGTCTGTACAGTTAGAACAGGTCCCTGTCCCAGTCTGTACTGTTCGAGCAGGACCCTGTCCCAGTCTCTACAGTTAAAGCAGGATCCTGTCCCAGTCTGTACTGTTAAAGCAAGTCCGTGTCCCAGTCTGTACAGTTAAAGCATGTCCATGTCACAGTCTGTACAGTGAAAGCAGGATCCTGTCCCAGTCTGTACAGTTAAATCAGGACCCTGTCCCAGTCTGTACAGTTAAAGCAGGTCCTTGTCCCAGTCTGTATAGTTAGAGCAGGATCCTGTCCCAATCTGTACAGTTAGAGCAGGACCCTGTCCCAGTCTGCACATGTAAAACAGGTCCGTGTCCCAGTCTGTACAGTTAGAGCAGGACCATGTCCCAGCCTGTACAGTTAAAGCAGGTCCCTGTCCCAGTCTGAACAGTTAAAGCAGATACCTGTCCCAGTCCCAGTCTGGACAGTTAAAGCAGGTCCCTGTCTCAGTCTGTCCAGTGAATGCAGGTGCCTGTCCCAGTCCCAGTCTGAACAGTTAAAGCAGGTCCCTGTCCCAGTCCCAGTCTGTACAGTTAAAGCAGGACCCTGTCCCAGTCTGTACAGTTAAAGCAGGACCCTGTCCCAGTCTGTACAGTTAAAGCAGGATCCTGTCCCAGTCTGTACAGTTAAAGCAGGATCCTGTCCCAGTCTGAACAGTTCGAGCAGGATCCTGTCCCAATCTGTACAGTTAAAGCAGGATCCTGTCCGAGTCTGAACAGTTCGAGCAGGATCCTGTCCCAATCTGTACAGTTAAAGCAGGATCCTGTCCCAGTCTGTACAGTTAAAGCAGGTTCCTGTCCTCGTCTGTGCAGTAAAAGCAGGTCCCTGTCCCAGTCTGTACCATTAAAGCAGGTCCATGTACCGTTAAAGCAGGTCCCTGTACCGGTCTGTAAAGTTAAAGCAGGTCCTTGTCCCAGTCTGTACAGTTAAAGCAGGTCCGTGTCCCAGTCTGTACAGTTAAAGCAGGATCCAGTCCCAGTCTGTACAGTTAAAGCAGGACCCTGTCCCAGTCTGTACAGTTAAAGCAGGTCTTTGTCCCAGTCTGTATATTTAAAGCAGGTCCTTGTCCCAGTCTGTACAGTTAGAGCAGGATCCTGTCCAAATCTGTACAGTTAGAGCAGGACCCTGTCCCAGTCTGCACATTTAAAAAAGGTCCGTGTCCCAGTCTGTACAGTTAGAGCAGGACCATGTCCCAGCCTGTACAGTTAAAGCAGGTCCCTGTCCCAGTCTGTCCAGTGAAAGCAGGTCCATGTCCCAGTCAGAACAGTTAAAGCAGGTCCCTGTCCCAGTCTGTACAGTTAAAGCAGGACGCTGTCCCAGTCTGTACAGTTAGGGCAGGTCCCTGTCCCAATCTGTACAGTTAAAGCAGGTCCCTGTCCCTCTCTGTTCAGGAAAAGCAGGACCCTGTCCCAGTCTGTACAGTTAAAGCAGGTCCCTGTCCCAATCTGCACAGTTAAAGCAGGATCCTGACCCAGTCTGTACAGTTGGAGCAGGACCCTGTCCCAGTCTGTACAGTTAGGGCAGGTCCCTGTCCCAATCCGTACAGTTAAAGCAGGTCCCTGTCCCAGTCTGTGCAGGAAAAGCAGGACCCTGTCCCAGTGTGTACAGTTAAAGCAGGATCCTGTCCCAGTATGTACAGTTAGTGTAGGACCCGGTCCCAGTCTGTACAGTTAGAGCAGCAACCTGTCCCAGCCTGTACAGTTAATGCAGGTCCCAGTCCCTGTCTGTACAGTTAAAGGAGGTTCCTGTCCCAGTCTGTACAGTTAAAGGAGGTTCCTGTCCCGGTCTGTACAGTTAAAGCAGGTCCCTGTCCCAGTCTGTACAGTTAAAGGAGGTTCCTGTCCCAGTCTGTACAGTTAAAGCAGGATCCTGTCCCAGTCTGTACAGTTAAAGCAGGATCCTGACCCAGTCTGTACAGTTCGAGCAGGATCCTGACCCAGTCTGTACAGTTAAAGCAGGATCCTGTCCCAGTCTGTACCGTTAAAGCAGGATCCTGTCCCAGTCTGTAAGGTTAAAGCAGGTCCCTGTCCCGGACTGTAAAGTTAAAGCAGGTCCTTGTCCCAGTCTGTACAGTTAGAGCAGGATCCTCCCCAATCTGTACAGTTGGAGCAGGACCCTGTCCCAGTCTGTACAGATAGAGCAGGACCCTGTCCCAGTCTGCACATGTAAAACAGGTCCGTGTCCCAGTCTGTACAGTTAGAGCAGGACCCTGTCCCAGCCTGTACAGTTAAAGCAGGTCCCTGTCCCAGTCTGTCCAGTGAAAGCAGGTCCCTGTCCCAGTCTGTACAGTTAAAGCAGGATCCTGTCCCAGTCTGTACAGTTAGAGCAGGTCCCTGTCCCAGTCTGTACTGTTAGAGCAGTTCCCTGTCCCATTCTCTACAGTTAAAGCAGGATCCTGTCCCAGTCTGTACTGTTAAAGCAAGTCCGTGTCCCAGTCTGTACAGTTAGAGCAGGATCCTGTCCCAGTCTGCACAGTTAAAGCAGATCCCTGTCCCAGTCTGTACAGTTAGAGCAGGATCCTGTCCCAATCTGTACAATTAAAGCAGGTCCCTGTCCCAGTCTGAACAGTTAAAGCAGATCCCTGTCCCAGTCCCAGTCAGGACAGTTAAAGCAGGTCCCTGTCCCAGTCTGTCCAGTGAAAGCAGGTCCCTGAGCCAGTCCCAGTCTGTACAGTTAAAGCAGGACCCTGTCCCAGTCTGGACAGTAAAAGCAGGATCTTGTCCCAGTCTGTACAGTTAAAGCAAGTCCATGCCCCAGTCTGTACAGATAAAGCAGGATCCTGTCCCAGTCTGTACAGGAAAAGCAGGACCCTGTCCCGGTCTGTACAGTAACGGCACGTCCCTGTCCCAGTCTGTACAGTTAAAACAGGATCCTGTCCCAGTCTGTACAGGAAAAGCAGGACCCTGCCCAGTCTGTACAGTAAGGGCAGGTCCCTGTCCCAGTCTGTACAGTTAAAGCAGGTCCCTCTCCCAGTCTGTACAGTTAGGGCAGGTCCCTGTCCCAGTCTGTACAGTTAAAGCAGGATCCTGTCCCACTCTGTACAGTTAGAGCAGGATCCTGTCCCAGTCTGTACAGTTAAAGCAGGATCCTGTCCCAGTCTGTACAGTTAAAGCAAGTCCGTGTCCCAGTCTGTACAGTTAAAGCAGGTCCTTGTCCCAGTCTGTACAGTTAGAGCAGGATCCTGCCCAATCAGTACAGTTGAAGCAGGACCCTGTCCCAGTCTGTACAGTTAGAGCAGGACCCTGACCCAGTCTGTACAGTTAAAGGAGGTCCCTGTCCCAGTCTGTACAGTAAAAGCAGGTCCCTGTCCCAGTCTGTACAGTTAAAGCAGGACCCTGTCCCAGCCTGTACTGTGAAAGCAGGTCCCTGTCCCAGTTTGTACAGTAAAAGCAGGACCCTGTCCCAGTCTGTACAGTTAAAGCAAGTCCCTGTCCCAGTCTGTACAGTTAGAGCAGGTCCCTGTCCCAGTCTGTACATTTAAAGCAGGTCCCTGTCCCAGTCTGTACAGTTAGTGCAGGACCCTGTCCCAGTCTGTACAGTTGAAGCAGGACCCTGTCCCAGTCTGTACAGTTAAAGGAGGTTCCTCTCCCAGTCTGTACAGTTAGAGCAGGATCCTGTCCCAGTCTGTAAAGTTGAAGGAGGTCCCTGTCCCAGTCTGAACAGTTAAAGCAGGTCCCTGTCCCAGTCTGTACAGTTAAAGCAGGATCCTGTCCCAGTCTGTACAGTTAGAACAGGTCCCTGTCCCAGTCTGTACTGTTCGAGCAGGACCCTGTCCCAGTCTCTACAGTTAAAGCAGGATCCTGTCCCAGTCTGTACTGTTAAAGCAAGTCCGTGTCCCAGTCTGTACAGTTAAAGCATGTCCATGTCACAGTCTGTACAGTGAAAGCAGGATCCTGTCCCAGTCTGTACAGTTAAATCAGGACCCTGTCCCAGTCTGTACAGTTAAAGCAGGTCCTTGTCCCAGTCTGTATAGTTAGAGCAGGATCCTGTCCCAATCTGTACAGTTAGAGCAGGACCCTGTCCCAGTCTGCACATGTAAAACAGGTCCGTGTCCCAGTCTGTACAGTTAGAGCAGGACCATGTCCCAGCCTGTACAGTTAAAGCAGGTCCCTGTCCCAGTCTGAACAGTTAAAGCAGATACCTGTCCCAGTCCCAGTCTGGACAGTTAAAGCAGGTCCCTGTCTCAGTCTGTCCAGTGAATGCAGGTGCCTGTCCCAGTCCCAGTCTGAACAGTTAAAGCAGGTCCCTGTCCCAGTCCCAGTCTGTACAGTTAAAGCAGGACCCTGTCCCAGTCTGTACAGTTAAAGCAGGACCCTGTCCCAGTCTGTACAGTTAAAGCAGGATCCTGTCCCAGTCTGTACAGTTAAAGCAGGATCCTGTCCCAGTCTGAACAGTTCGAGCAGGATCCTGTCCCAATCTGTACAGTTAAAGCAGGATCCTGTCCGAGTCTGAACAGTTCGAGCAGGATCCTGTCCCAATCTGTACAGTTAAAGCAGGATCCTGTCCCAGTCTGTACAGTTAAAGCAGGTTCCTGTCCTCGTCTGTGCAGTAAAAGCAGGTCCCTGTCCCAGTCTGTACCATTAAAGCAGGTCCATGTACCGTTAAAGCAGGTCCCTGTACCGGTCTGTAAAGTTAAAGCAGGTCCTTGTCCCAGTCTGTACAGTTAAAGCAGGTCCGTGTCCCAGTCTGTACAGTTAAAGCAGGATCCAGTCCCAGTCTGTACAGTTAAAGCAGGACCCTGTCCCAGTCTGTACAGTTAAAGCAGGTCTTTGTCCCAGTCTGTATATTTAAAGCAGGTCCTTGTCCCAGTCTGTACAGTTAGAGCAGGATCCTGTCCAAATCTGTACAGTTAGAGCAGGACCCTGTCCCAGTCTGCACATTTAAAAAAGGTCCGTGTCCCAGTCTGTACAGTTAGAGCAGGACCATGTCCCAGCCTGTACAGTTAAAGCAGGTCCCTGTCCCAGTCTGTCCAGTGAAAGCAGGTCCATGTCCCAGTCAGAACAGTTAAAGCAGGTCCCTGTCCCAGTCTGTACAGTTAAAGCAGGACGCTGTCCCAGTCTGTACAGTTAGGGCAGGTCCCTGTCCCAATCTGTACAGTTAAAGCAGGTCCCTGTCCCTCTCTGTTCAGGAAAAGCAGGACCCTGTCCCAGTCTGTACAGTTAAAGCAGGTCCCTGTCCCAATCTGCACAGTTAAAGCAGGATCCTGACCCAGTCTGTACAGTTGGAGCAGGACCCTGTCCCAGTCTGTACAGTTAGGGCAGGTCCCTGTCCCAATCCGTACAGTTAAAGCAGGTCCCTGTCCCAGTCTGTGCAGGAAAAGCAGGACCCTGTCCCAGTGTGTACAGTTAAAGCAGGATCCTGTCCCAGTATGTACAGTTAGTGTAGGACCCGGTCCCAGTCTGTACAGTTAGAGCAGCAACCTGTCCCAGCCTGTACAGTTAATGCAGGTCCCAGTCCCTGTCTGTACAGTTAAAGGAGGTTCCTGTCCCAGTCTGTACAGTTAAATGAGGTTCCTGTCCCGGTCTGTACAGTTAAAGCAGGTCCCTGTCCCAGTCTGTACAGTTAAAGGAGGTTCCTGTCCCAGTCTGTACAGTTAAAGCAGGATCCTGTCCCAGTCTGTACAGTTAAAGCAGGATCCTGACCCAGTCTGTACAGTTCGAGCAGGATCCTGACCCAGTCTGCACAGTTAAAGCAGGATCCTGTCCCAGTCTGTACCGTTAAAGCAGGATCCTGTCCCAGTCTGTAAGGTTAAAGCAGGTCCCTGTCCCGGACTGTAAAGTTAAAGCAGGTCCTTGTCCCAGTCTGTACAGTTAGAACAGGATCCTCCCCAATCTGTACAGTTGGAGCAGGACCCTGTCCCAGTCTGTAAAGATAGAGCAGGACCCTGTCCCAGTCTGCACATGTAAAACAGGTCCGTGTCCCAGTCTGTACAGTTAGAGCAGGACCCTGTCCCAGCCTGTACAGTTAAAGCAGGTCCCTGTCCCAGTCTGTCCAGTGAAAGCAGGTCCCTGTCCCAGTCTGAACAGTTAAAGCAGGTCCCTGTCCCAGTCTGTACAGTTAAAGCAGGTCCCTGTCCCAGTCTGTACAGTTAAAGCAGGATCCTGACCCAGTCTGTACAGTTGGAGCAGGACCCTGTCCCAGTCTGCACAGTTAGGGCAGGTCCCTGTCCCAATCCGTACAGTTAAAGCAGGTTCCTGTCCCAGTCTGTACAGTTAAAGCAGGACCCTGTCCCAGCCTGTACAGTTAAAGCAAGTCCCTGTCCCAGTCTGTACAGTTAAAGCAGGTCCCTGTCCCGGTCTGTACATTTAAAGCAGGACCCTGTCCCAGTCTGTACAGTTAAAGCAGGATCCTGTCCCAGTCTGTACAGTTGAAGGAGGTTCCTGTCCCAATCTGTACAGTAAAAGCAGGATCCTGTCCCAGTCTGTACAGTTAGAGCAGGATCCTGTCCCAGTCTGTACAGTGAGAGCAGGTCTCTGTCCCAGTCTGTACTGTTAGAGCAGGATCCTGTCCCAGTCTGTACAGTTAAAGTAGGACCCTGTCCCAGTCTGTACAGTTAAAGCAGAATCCTGTCCCAGTCTGTACTGTTAAAGCAGGTCCCTGTCCCAGTCTGTACAGTTAAAGCAGGTCCCTGTCCCAGTCTGTACAGTTAAAGCAGAATCCTGACCCAGTCTGTACAGTTGGAGCAGGACCCTGTCCCAGTCTGCACAGTTAGGGCAGGTCCCTGTCCCAATCCGTACAGTTAAAGCAGGTCCCTGTCCCAGTCTGTGCAGGAAAAGCAGGACCCTGTCCCAGTGTGTACAGTTAAAGCAGGATCCTGTCCCAGTATGTACAATTAGTGTAGGACCCTGTCCCAGTCTGTGCAGTTAGAGCAGCAACCTGTCCCAGCCTGTACAGTTAATGCAGGTCCCTGTCCCTGTCTGTACTGTTAAAGGAGGTCCCTGTCCCGGTCTGTACAGTTAAAGCAGGTCCCTGTCCCGGTCTGTACAGTTAAAGCAGGTCCCTGTCCCAGTCTGTACAGTTAAAGGAGGTTCCTGTCCCAGTCTGTACAGTTAAAGCAGGATCCTGTCCCAGTCTGTGCAGTTAGAGCAGGATCCTGTCCCAGTCTGTACAGTTAAAGCAGGATCCTGACCCAGTCTGTACAGTTCGAGCAGTATCCTGACCCAGTCTGTACAGTTAAAGCAGGTCCCTGTCCCAGTCTGTACCGTTAAAGCAGGATCCTGTCCCAGTCTGTACCGTTAAAGCAGGTCCCTGTCCCGGACTGTAAAGTTAAAGCAGGTCCTTGTCCCAGTCTGTACAGTTAGAGCAGGATCCTCCCCAATCTGTACAGTTGGAGCAGGACACTGTCCCATTCTGTACAGATAGAGCAGGACCCTGTCCCAGTCTGTACAGTTAAAGCAGGTCCCTGTCCCAGTCTGTACAGTAAAAGCAGGTCCCTGTCCCAGTCTGTACAGTTAAAGCAGGACCCTGTCCCAGCCTGTACAGTTACAGAAAGTCCCTGTCCCAGTCTGTACAGTTAAAGCAGGACCCTGTCCCAGCCAGTACAGTTCAAGCAGGTCCCTGACCCAGTCTGTACAGTTAAAGCAGGTCCCTGTCCCAGTCTGTACAGTTAGAGCAGGACCCTGTCCCAGCCTGTACTGTGAAAGCAGGTCCCTGTCCCAGTTTGTACAGTAAAAGCAGGTCCCTGTCCCGGTCTGTACATTTAAAGCAGGTCCCTGTCCCAGTCTGTACAGTTAGAGCAGGACCCTGTCCCAGTCTGTAGAGTTAAAGCAGGATCCTGTCCCAGTCTGTACAGTTGAAGGAGGATCCTGTCCCAATCTGTACAGTAAAAGCAGGATCCTGTCCCAGTCTGTACAGTTAGAGCAGGTCCCTGTCCCAGTCTGTACTGTTAGAGCAGGATCCTGTCCCAGTCTGTACAGTGAGAGCAGGTCCCTGTCCCAGTCTGTACTGTTAGAGCAGGATCCTGTCCCAGCCTGTACAGTTAAAGTAGGACCCTGTCCCAGTCTGTACAGTTAAAGCCGAATCCTGTCCCAGTCTGCACATGTAAAACAGGTCCGTGTCCCAGTCTGTACAGTTAGAGCAGGACCCTGTCCCAGCCTGTACAGTTAAAGCAGGTCCCTGTCCCAGTCTGCCCAGTGAAAGCAGGTCCCTGTCCCAGTCTGAACAGTTAAAGCAGGTCCCTGTCCCAGTCTGTACAGTTAAAGCAGGTCCCTGTCCCAGTCTGTACAGTTAAAGCAGGACCCTGTCCCAGTCTGTACAGTTAAAGCAGGTCCCTGTCCCAGTCTGTACAGTTAAAGCAGGATCCTGTCCCAGTCTGTACAGTTAAAGCAGGAGCCTGTCCCAGTCTGTACAGTTAAAGCAGGATCTTGTCCCAGTCTGTACAGTTAAAGCAAGTCCGTGCCCCAGTCTGTACAGATAAAGCAGGATTCTGTCCCAGTCTGTACAGTTAAAGCAGGGTCCTGTCCCAGTCTGAACAGTAAGGACAGGTCCCTGTCCCAATCTGTACAGTTAAAGCAGGTCCCTGTCAGAGTCTGTACAGGAAAAGAAGGTCCCTGTCCCAGTCTGTACAGTAAGGGCAGGTCCCTGTCCCAATCTGTACAGTTAAAGCAGGTCCCTGTCCCAGTCTGTACAGGAAAAGCAGGACCCTGTCCCAGTCTGTACAGTTAAAGCAGGTCCCTGTCCCGGTCTGTACAGTGAAAGCAGGATCCTGTCTCAGTCTGTACAGCTAAAGCAGGTTCCTGTCCCAGTCTGTACAGTTAAAGAAGGATCCTGTCCCAGTCTGTACTGTTAGAGCAGGATGCAGTCCCAATCGGTACAGTTAGAGCAGGACCCTGTCCCAGTCTGCACATTTAAAAAAGGTCCGTGTCCCAGTCTGTACAGTTAAAGCAGGTCCCTGACCCAGTCTGTCCAGTGAAAGCAGGTCCATGTCCCAGTCTGAACAGTTAAAGCAGGTCCCTGTCCCAGTCTGTACAGTTAAAGCAGGACGCTGTCCCAGTCTGTACAGTTAGGGCAGGTCCCTGTCCCAATCTGTACAGTTAAAGCAGGTCCCTGTCCCAGTCTGTTCAGGAAAAGCAGGACCGTGTCCCAGTCTGTACAGTTAAAGCAGGTCGCTGTCCCAATCGTTACAGTTAAAACAGGATCCTGACCCAGTCTGTACAGTTAGAGCAGGATCCTGTCCCATTCTGTACAGTTAAAGCAAGTCCGTGTCCCAGTCTGTACAGTTAAAGCAGGTCCCTGTCCCAGTCTGTACAGTTGGAGCAGGACCCTGTCCCAGTTAGTACAGTTAGGCCAGGTCCCTGTCCCAACCGTACAGTTAAAACAGGTCCCTGTCCCAGTCTGTACAGGAAAAGCAGGTCCCTGTCCCAGTGCGTACAGTTAAAGCAGGATCCTGTCCCAGTATGTACAGTTAGAGTAGGACCCTGTCCCAGTCTGTACAGTTAGAGCAGCACCCTGTCCCAGCCTGTACAGTTAATGGAGGTCCCTGTCCCTGTCTGTACTGTTAAAGGAGGTCCCTGTCCCGGTCTGTACAGTTAAAGCAGGTCCCTGTCCCAGTGTGTACTGTTAGAGCAGGATCCAGTCCCAATCGGTACAGTTAGAGCAGGACCCTGTCCCAGTCTGCACATTTAAAAAAGGTCCGTGTCCCAGTCTGTACAGTTAAAGCAGGTCCCTGACCCAGTCTGTCCAGTGAAAGCAGGTCCATGTCCCAGTCTGAACAGTTAAAGCAGGACCCTGACCCAGTCTGTACAGTTAAAGGAGGTCCCTGTCCCAGTCTGTACAGTTGAAGCAGGTCCCTGTCCCAGTCTGTACAGTTAAAGCAGGACCCTGTCCCAGCCTGTACTGTGAAAGCAGGTCCCTGTCCCAGTTTGTACAGTTAAAGCAGGACCCTGTCCCAGCCTGTACTGTGAAAGCAGGTCCCTGTCCCAGTTTGTACAGTAAAAGCAGGTCCCTGTCCCAGTCTGTACAGTTAAAGCAAGTCCCTGTCCCAGTCTGTACAGTTAAAGCAGGTCCCTGTCCCAGTCTGTACAGTTGAAGCAGGACCCTGTCCCAGTCTGTACAGTTAAAGGAGGTTCCTCTCCCAGTCTGTACAGTTAGAGCAGGATCCTGTCCCAGTCTGTAAAGTTGAAGGAGGTCCCTGTCCCAGTCTGAACAGTTAAAGCAGGTCCCTGTCCCAGTCTGTACAGTTAGAACAGGTCCCTGTCCCAGTCTGTACTGTTCGAGCAGGACCCTGTCCCAGTCTCTACAGTTAAAGCAGGATCCTGTCCCAGTCTGTACTGTTAAAGCAAGTCCGTGTCCCAGTCTGTACAGTTAAAGCATGTCCCTGTCGCAGTCTGTACAGTGAAAGCAGGATCCTGTCCCAGTCTGTACAGTTAAATCAGGACCCTGTCCCAGTCTGTACAGTTAAAGCAGGTCCTTGTCCCAGTCTGTATAGTTAGAGCAGGATCCTGTCCCAATCTGTACAGTTAGAGCAGGACCCTGTCCCAGTCTGCACATGTAAAACAGGTCCGTGTCCCAGTCTGTACAGTTAGAGCAGGACCATGTCCCAGCCTGTACAGTTAAAGCAGGTCCCTGTCCCAGTCTGAACAGTTAAAGCAGATCCCTGTCCCAGTCCCAGTCTGGACAGTTAAAGCAGGTCCCTGTCCCAGTCTGTCCAGTGAATGCAGGTGCCTGTCCCAGTCCCAGTCTGAACAGTTAAAGCAGGTCCCTGTCCCAGTCCCAGTCTGTACAGTTAAAGCAGGACCCTGTCCCAGTCTGTACAGTTAAAGCAGGATCCTGTCCCAGTCTGTACAGTTAAAGCAGGATCCTGTCCCAGTCTGAACAGTTCGAGCAGGATCCTGTCCCAATCTGTACAGTTAAAGCAGGATCCTGTCCCAGTCTGTACAGTTAAAGCAGGTTCCTGTCCTCGTCTGTGCAGTAAAAGCAGGTCCCTGTCCCAGTCTGTACCATTAAAGCAGGTCCATGTACCGTTAAAGCAGGTCCCTGTACCGGTCTGTAAAGTTAAAGCAGGTCCTTGTCCCAGTCTGTACAGTTAAAGCAGGTCCGTGTCCCATTCTGTACAGTTAAAGCAGGATCCAGTCCCAGTCTGTACAGTTAAAGCAGGACCCTGTCCCAGTCTGTACAGTTAAAGCAGGTCTTTGTCCCAGTCTGTATATTTAAAGCAGGTCCTTGTCCCAGTCTGTACAGTTAGAGCAGGATCCTGTCCCAATCTGTACAGTTAGAGCAGGACCCTGTCCCAGTCTGCACATTTAAAAAAGGTCCGTGTCCCAGTCTGTACAGTTAGAGCAGGACCATGTCCCAGCCTGTACAGTTAAAGCAGGTCCCTGTCCCAGCCTGTCCAGTGAAAGCAGGTCCATGTCCCAGTCTGAACAGTTAAAGCACGTCCCTGTCCCAGTCTGTACAGTTAAAGCAGGACGCTGTCCCAGTCTGTACAGTTAGGGCAGGTCCCTGTCCCAATCTGTACAGTTAAAGCAGGTCCCTGTCCCTCTCTGTTCAGGAAAAGCAGGACCCTGTCCCAGTCTGTACAGTTAAAGCAGGTCCCTGTCCCAATCTGCACAGTTAAAGCAGGTCCCTGTCCCAGTCTGTACAGTTGGAGCAGGACCCTGTCCCAGTCTGTACAGTTAGGGCAGGTCCCTGTCCCAATCCGTACAGTTAAAGCAGGTCCCTGTCCCAGTCTGTGCAGGAAAAGCAGGACCCTGTCCCAGTGTGTACAGTTAAAGCAGGATCCTGTCCCAGTATGTACAGTTAGTGTAGGACCCGGTCCCAGTCTGTACAGTTAGAGCAGCAACCTGTCCCAGCCTGTACAGTTAATGCAGGTCCCAGTCCCTGTCTGTACAGTTAAAGGAGGTTCCTGTCCCAGTCTGTACAGTTAAAGGAGGATCCTGTCCCAGTCTGTAAGGTTAAAGCAGGTCCCTGTCCCGGACTGTAAAGTTAAAGCAGGTTCCTGTCCCAGTCTGTACAGTTAAAGCAGGACCCTGTCCCAGCCTGTACAGTTAAAGCAAGTCCCTGTCCCAGTCTGTACAGTTAAAGCAGGATCCTGTTCCAGCCAGTACAGTTCAAGCAGGTCCCTGTCCCAGTCTGTACAGTTAAAGCAGGTCCCTGTCCCAGTCTGTACAGTTAGAGCAGGACCCTGTCCCAGCCTGTACTGTGAAAGCAGGTCCCTGTCCCAGTTTGTACAGTAAAAGCAGGTCCCTGTCCCGGTCTGTACATTTAAAGCAGGTCCCTGTCCCAGTCTGTACAGTTAGAGCAGGACCCTGTCCCAGTCTGTACAGTTAAAGCAGGATCCTGTCCCAGTCTGTACAGTTGAAGGAGGTTCCTGTCCCAATCTGTACAGTAAAAGCAGGATCCTGTCCCAGTCTGTACAGTTAGAGCAGGTCCCTATCCCAGTCTGTACTGTTAGAGCAGGATCCTGTCCCAGTCTGTACAGTGAGAGCAGGTCTCTGTCCCAGTCTGTACTGTTAGAGCAGGATCCTGTCCCAGTCTGTACAGTTAAAGTAGGACCCTGTCCCAGTCTGTACAATTAAAGCAGAATCCTGTCCCAGTCTGTACAGTTAAAGCAGAATCCTGTCCCAGTCTGTACAGTTAGAGCAGGTCCCTGTCCCAGTCTGTACTGTTAGAGCAGGATCCTGTCCCAGTCTGTACAGTTAGAGCAGGACCCTGTCCCAGCCTGTACAGTTAAAGCAGGTCCCTGTCCCAGTCTGTCCAGTGAAAGCAGGTCCCTGTCCCAGTCTGAACAGTTAAAGCAGGTCCCTGTCCCAGTCTGTACAGTTAAAGCAGGTCCCTGTCCCAGTCTGTACAGTTAAAGCAGGATCCTGACCCAGTCTGTACAGTTGGAGCAGGACCCTGTCCCAGTCTGCACAGTTAGGGCAGGTCCCTGTCCCAATCCGTACAGTTAAAGCAGGTCCCTGTCCCAGTCTGTGCAGGAAAAGCAGGACCCTGTCCCAGTGTGTACAGTTAAAGCAGGATCCTGTCCCAGTATGTACAATTAGTGTAGGACCCTGTCCCAGTCTGTACAGTTAGAGCAGCAACCTGTCCCAGCCTGTACAGTTAATGCAGGTCCCTGTCCCTGTCTGTACTATTAAAGGAGGTCCCTGTCCCGGTCTGTACAGTTAAAGCAGGTCCCTGTCCCGGTCTGTACAGTTAAAGCAGGTCCCTGTCCCAGTCTGTACAGTTAAAGGAGGTTCCTGTCCCAGTCTGTACAGTTAAAGCAGGATCCTGTCCCAGTCTGTGCAGTTAGAGCAGGATCCTGTCCCAGTCTGTACAGTTAAAGCAGGATCCTGACCCAGTCTGTACAGTTCGAGCAGTATCCTGACCCAGTCTGTACAGTTAAAGCAGGATCCTGTCCCAGTCTGTACCGTTAAACCAGGATCCTGTCCCAGTCTGTACCGTTAAAGCAGGTCCCTGTCCCGGACTGTAAAGGTAAAGCAGGTCCTTGTCCCAGTCTGTACAGTTAGAGCAGGATCCTCCCCAATCTGTACAGTTGGAGCAGGACACTGTCCCAGTCTGTACAGATAGAGCAGGACCCTGTCCCAGTCTGTACAGTTAAAGCAGGTCCCTGTCCCAGTCTGTACAGTAAAAGCAGGTCCCTGTCCCAGTCTGTACAGTTAAAGCAGGACCCTGTCCCAGCCTGTACAGTTACAGAAAGTCCCTGTCCCAGTCTGTACAGTTAAAGCAGGACCCTGTCCCAGCCAGTACAGTTCAAGCAGGTCCCTGACCCAGTCTGTACAGTTAAAGCAGGTCCCTGTCCCAGTCTGTACAGTTAGAGCAGGACCCTGTCCCAGCCTGTACTGTGAAAGCAGGTCCCTGTCCCAGTTTGTACAGTAAAAGCAGGTCCCTGTCCCGGTCTGTACATTTAAAGCAGGTCCCTGTCCCAGTCTGTACAGTTAGAGCAGGACCCTGTCCCAGTCTGTACAGTTAAAGCAGGATCCTGTCCCAGTCTGTACAGTTGAAGGAGGATCCTGTCCCAATCTGTACAGTAAAAGCAGGATCCTGTCCCAGTCTGTACAGTTAGAGCAGGTCCCTGTCCCAGTCTGTACTGTTAGAGCAGGATCCTGTCCCAGTCTGTACAGTGAGAGCAGGTCCCTGTCCCAGTCTGTACTGTTAGAGCAGGATCCTGTCCCAGCCTGTACAGTTAAAGTAGGACCCTGTCCCAGTCTGTACAGTTAAAGCCGAATCCTGTCCCAGTCTGCACATGTAAAACAGGTCCGTGTCCCAGTCTGTACAGTTAGAGCAGGACCCTGTCCCAGCCTGTACAGTTAAAGCAGGTCCCTGTCCCAGTCTGTCCAGTGAAAGCAGGTCCCTGTCCCAGTCTGAACAGTAAGGGCAGGTCCCTGTCCCAATCTGTACAGTTAAAGCAGGTCCCTGTCCCAGTCTGTACAGGAAAAGCAGGACCCTGTCCCAGTCTGTACAGTTAAAGCAGGTCCCTGTCCCGGTCTGTACAGTGAAAGCAGGATCCTGTCTCAGTCTGTACAGCTAAAGCAGGTTCCTGTCCCAGTCTGCACAGTTAAAGCAGGTTCCTGTCCTAGTCTGTGCAGTAAAAGCAGGATTCTGTCCCAGTCTGTACAGTTATAGCAGGACCCTGTCCCAGTCTGTACAGTTAAAGAAGGATCCTGTCCCAGTCTGTACTGTTAGAGCAGGATCCAGTCCCAATCGGTACAGTTAGAGCAGGACCCTGTCCCAGTCTGCACATTTAAAAAAGGTCCGTGTCCCAGTCTGTACAGTTAAAGCAGGTCCCTGACCCAGTCTGTCCAGTGAAAGCAGGTCCATGTCCCAGTCTGAACAGTTAAAGCAGGTCCCTGTCCCAGTCTGTACAGTTAAAGCAGGACGCTGTCCCAGTCTGTACAGTTAGGGCAGGTCCCTGTCCCAATCTGTACAGTTAAAGCAGGTCCCTGTCCCAGTCTGTTCAGGAAAAGCAGGACCCTGTCCCAGTCTGTACAGTTAAAGCAGGTCGCTGTCCCAATCTTTACAGTTAAAACAGGATCCTGACCCAGTCTGTACAGTTAGAGCAGGATCCTGTCCCATTCTGTACAGTTAAAGCAAGTCCGTGTCCCAGTCTGTACAGTTAAAGCAGGTCCCTGTCCCAGTCTGTACAGTTGGAGCAGGACCCTGTCCCAGTTTGTACAGTTAGGGCAGGTCCCTGTCCCAACCGTACAGTTAAAACAGGTCCCTGTCCCAGTCTGTACAGGAAAAGCAGGTCCCTGTCCCAGTGTGTACAGTTAAAGCAGGATCCTGTCCCAGTATGTACAGTTAGAGTAGGACCCTGTCCCAGTCTGTACAGTTAGAGCAGCACCCTGTCCCAGCCTGTACAGTTAATGGAGGTCCCTGTCCCTGTCTGTACTGTTAAAGGAGGTCCCTGTCCCGGTCTGTACAGTTAAAGCAGGTCCCTGTCCCAGTGTGTACTGTTAGAGCAGGATCCAGTCCCAATCGGTACAGTTAGAGCAGGACCCTGTCCCAGTCTGCACATTTAAAAAAGGTCCGTGTCCCAGTCTGTACAGTTAAAGCAGGTCCCTGACCCAGTCTGTCCAGTGAAAGCAGGTCCATGTCCCAGTCTGAACAGTTAAAGCAGGTCCCTGTCCCAGTCTGTACAGTTAAAGCAGGACCCTGACCCAGTCTGTACAGTTAAAGGAGGTCCCTGTCCCAGTCTGTACAGTAAAAGCAGGTCCCTGTCCCAGTCTGTACAGTTAAAGCAGGACCCTGTCCCAGCCTGTACTGTGAAAGCAGGTCCCTGTCCCAGTTTGTACAGTAAAAGCAGGTCCCTGTCCCAGTCTGTACAGTTAAAGCAAGTCCCTGTCCCAGTCTGTACAGTTAGAGCAGGTCCCTGTCCCAGTCTGAACAGTTAAAGCAGGTCCCTGTCCCAGTCTGTACAGTTAAAGCAGGATCCTGTCCCAGTCTGTACAGTTAGAACAGGTCCCTGTCCCAGTCTGTACTGTTCGAGCAGGACCCTGTCCCAGTCTCTACAGTTAAAGCAGGATCCTGTCCCAGTCTGTACTGTTAAAGCAAGTCCGTGTCCCAGTCTGTACAGTTAAAGCATGTCCCTGTCACAGTCTGTACAGTGAAAGCAGGATCCTGTCCCAGTCTGTACAGTTAAATCAGGACCCTGTCCCAGTCTGTACAGTTAAAGCAGGTCCTTGTCCCAGTCTGTATAGTTAGAGCAGAATCCTGTCCCAATCTGTACAGTTAGAGCAGGACCCTGTCCCAGTCTGCACATGTAAAACAGGTCCGTGTCCCAGTCTGTACAGTTAGAGCAGGACCATGTCCCAGCCTGTACAGTTAAAGCAGGTCCCTGTCCCAGTCTGAACAGTTAAAGCAGATCCCTGTCCCAGTCCCAGTCTGGACAGTTAAAGCTGGTCCCTGTCCCAGTCTGTCCAGTGAATGCAGGTGCCTGTCCCAGTCCCAGTCTGAACAGTTAAAGCAGGTCCCTGTCCCAGTCCCAGTCTGTACAGTTAAAGCAGGACCCTGTCCCAGTCTGTACAGTTAAAGCAGGATCCTGTCCCAGTCTGTACAGTTAAAGCAGGATCCTGTCCCAGTCTGAACAGTTCGAGCAGGATCCTGTCCCAATCTGTACAGTTAAAGCAGGATCCTGTCCCAGTCTGAACAGTTCGAGCAGGATCCTGTCCCAATCTGTACAGTTAAAGCAGGATCCTGTCCCAGTCTGTACAGTTAAAGCAGGTTCCTGTCCTCGTCTGTGCAGTAAAAGCAGGTCCCTGTCCCAGTCTGTACCATTAAAGCAGGTCCATGTACCGTTAAAGCAGGTCCCTGTACCGGTCTGTAAAGTTAAAGCAGGTCCTTGTCCCAGTCTGTACAGTTAAAGCAGGTCCCTGACCCAGTCTGTCCAGTGAAAGCAGGTCCATGTCCCAGTCTGAACAGTTAAAGCAGGTCCCTGTCCCAGTCTGTACAGTTAAAGCAGGACCCTGACCCAGTCTGTACAGTTAAAGGAGGTCCCTGTCCCAGTCTGTACAGTAAAAGCAGGTCCCTGTCCCAGTCTGTACAGTTAAAGCAGGACCCTGTCCCAGCCTGTACTGTGAAAGCAGGTCCCTGTCCCAGTTTGTACAGTAAAAGCAGGTCCCTGTCCCAGTCTGTACAGTTAAAGCAAGTCCCTGTCCCAGTCTGTACAGTTAGAGCAGGTCCCTGTCCCAGTCTGTACATTTAAAGCAGGTCCCTGTCCCAGTCTGTACAGTTAGTGCAGGACCCTGTCCCAGTCTGTACAGTTGAAGCAGGACCCTGTCCCAGTCTGTACAGTTAAAGGAGGTTCCTCTCCCTGTCTGTACAGTTAGAGCAGGATCCTGTCCCAGTCTGTAAAGTTGAAGGAGGTCCCTGTCCCAGTCTGAACAGTTAAAGCAGGTCCCTGTCCCAGTCTGTACAGTTAAAGCAGGATCCTGTCCCAGTCTGTACAGTTAGAACAGGTCCCTGTCCCAGTCTGTACTGTTCGAGCAGGACCCTGTCCCAGTCTCTACAGTTAAAGCAGGATCCTGTCCCAGTCTGTACTGTTAAAGCAAGTCCGTGTCCCAGTCTGTACAGTTAAAGCATGTCCCTGTCACAGTCTGTACAGTGAAAGCAGGATCCTGTCCCAGTCTGTACAGTTAAATCAGGACCCTGTCCCAGTCTGTACAGTTAAAGCAGGTCCTTGTCCAAGTCTGTATAGTTAGAGCAGAATCCTGTCCCAATCTGTACAGTTAGAGCAGGACCCTGTCCCAGTCTGCACATGTAAAACAGGTCCGTGTCCCAGTCTGTACAGTTAGAGCAGGACCATGTCCCAGCCTGTACAGTTAAAGCAGGTCCCTGTCCCAGTCTGAACAGTTAAAGCAGATCCCTGTCCCAGTCCCAGTCTGGACAGTTAAAGCAGGTCCCTGTCCCAGTCTGTCCAGTGAATGCAGGTGCCTGTCCCAGTCCCAGTCTGAACAGTTAAAGCAGGTCCCTGTCCCAGTCCCAGTCTGTACAGTTAAAGCAGGACCCTGTCCCAGTCTGTACAGTTAAAGCAGGATCCTGTCCCAGTCTGTACAGTTAAAGCAGGATCCTGTCCCAGTCTGAACAGTTCGAGCAGGATCCTGTCCCAATCTGTACAGTTAAAGCAGGATCCTGTCCCAGTCTGAACAGTTCGAGCAGGATCCTGTCCCAATCTGTACAGTTAAAGCAGGATCCTGTCCCAGTCTGTACAGTTAAAGCAGGTTCCTGTCCTCGTCTGTGCAGTAAAAGCAGGTCCCTGTCCCAGTCTGTACCATTAAAGCAGGTCCATGTACCGTTAAAGCAGGTCCCTGTACCGGTCTGTAAAGTTAAAGCAGGTCCTTGTCCCAGTCTGTACAGTTAAAGCAGGTCCGTGTCCCAGTCTGTACAGTTAAAGCAGGATCCAGTCCCAGTCTGTACAGTTAAAGCAGGACCCTGTCCCAGTCTGTACAGTTAAAGCAGGTCTTTGTCCCAGTCTGTATATTTAAAGCAGGTCCTTGTCCCAGTCTGTACAGTTAGAGCAGGATCCTGTCCCAATCTGTACAGTTAGAGCAGGACCCTGTCCCAGTCTGCACATTTAAAAAAGGTCCGTGTCCCAGTCTGTACAGTTAGAGCAGGACCATGTCCCAGCCTGTACAGTTAAAGCAGGTCCCTGTCCCAGTCTGTCCAGTGAAAGCAGGTCCATGTCCCAGTCTGAACAGTTAAAGCAGGTCCCTGTCCCAGTCTGTACAGTTAAAGCAGGACGCTGTCCCAGTCTGTACAGTTCGGGCAGGTCCCTGTCCCAATCTGTACAGTTAAAGCAGGTCCCTGTCCCTCTCTGTTCAGGAAAAGCAGGACCCTGTCCCAGTCTGTACAGTTAAAGCAGGTCCCTGTCCCAATCTGCACAGTTAAAGCAGGATCCTGACCCAGTCTGTGCAGGAAAAGCAGGACCCTGTCCCAGTGTGTACAGTTAAAGCAGGATCCTGTCCCAGTATGTACAGTTAGTGTAGGACCCGGTCCCAGTCTGTACAGTTAGAGCAGCAACCTGTCCCAGCCTGTACAGTTAATGCAGGTCCCAGTCCCTGTCTGTACAGTTAAAGGAGGTTCCTGTCCCAGTCTGTACAGTTAAAGGAGGTTCCTGTCCCGGTCTGTACAGTTAAAGCAGGTCCCTGTCCCAGTCTGTACAGTTAAAGGAGGTTCCTGTCCCAGTCTGTACAGTTAAAGCAGGATCCTGTCCCAGTCTGTACAGTTAAAGCAGGATCCTGACCCAGTCTGTACAGTTCGAGCAGGATCCTGACCCAGTCTGTACAGTTAAAGCAGGATCCTGTCCCAGTCTGTACCGTTAAAGCAGGATCCTGTCCCAGTCTGTAAGGTTAAAGCAGGTCCCTGTCCCGGACTGTAAAGTTAAAGCAGGTCCTTGTCCCAGTCTGTACAGTTAGAGCAGGATCCTCCCCAATCTGTACAGTTGGAGCAGGACCCTGTCCCAGTCTGTACAGATAGAGCAGGTCCCTGTCCCAGTCTGTACAGTTAAAGCAGGTTCCTGTCCCAGTCTGTACAGTTAAAGCAGGACCCTGTCCCAGCCTGTACAGTTAAAGCAAGTCCCTGTCCCAGTCTGTACAGTTAAAGCAGGATCCTGTCCCAGCCAGTACAGTTCAAGCAGGTCCCTGTCCCAGTCTGTACAGTTAAAGCAGGTCCCTGTCCCAGTCTGTACAGTTAGAGCAGGACCCTGTCCCAGCCTGTACTGTGAAAGCAGGTCACTGTCCCAGTTTGTACAGTAAAAGCAGGTCCCTGTCCCGGTCTGTACATTTAAAGCAGGTCCCTGTCCCAGTCTGTACAGTTAGAGCAGGACCCTGTCCCAGTTTGTACAGTTAAAGCAGGATCCTGTCCCAGTCTGTACAGTTGAAGGAGGTTCCTGTCCCAATCTGTACAGTAAAAGCAGGATCCTGTCCCAGTCTGTACAGTTAGAGCAGGTCCCTGTCCCAGTCTGTACTGTTAGAGCAGGATCCTGTCCCAGTCTGTACAGTGAGAGCAGGTCTCTGTCCCAGTCTGTACTGTTAGAGCAGGATCCTGTCCCAGTCTGTACTGTTAAAGCAGGACCCTGTCCCAGTCTGCACATGTAAAACAGGTCCGTGTCCCAGTCTGTACAGTTAGAGCAGGACCCTGTCCCAGCCTGTACAGTTAAAGCAGGTCCCTGTCCCAGTCTGTCCAGTGAAAGCAGGTCCCTGTCCCAGTCTGAACAGTTAAAGCAGGTCCCTGTCCCAGTCTGTACAGTTAAAGCAGGACCCTGTCCCAGTCTGTACAGTTAAAGCAGGATCCTGACCCAGTCTGTACAGTTGGAGCAGGACCCTGTCCCAGTCTGCACAGTTAGGGCAGGTCCCTGTCCCAATCCGTACAGTTAAAGCAGGTCCCTGTCCCAGTCTGTGCAGGAAAAGCAGGACTCTGTCCCAGTGTGTACAGTTAAAGCAGGATCCTGTCCCAGTATGTACAATTAGTGTAGGACCCTGTCCCAGTCTGTACAGTTAGAGCAGCAACCTGTCCCAGCCTGTACAGTTAATGCAGGTCCCTGTCCCTGTCTGTACTGTTAAAGGAGGTCCCTGTCCCGGTCTGTACAGTTAAAGCAGGTCCCTGTCCCGGTCTGTACAGTTAAAGCAGGTCCCTGTCCCAGTCTGTACAGTTAAAGGAGGTTCCTGTCCCAGTCTGTACAGTTAAAGCAGGATCCTGTCCCAGTCTGTGCAGTTAGAGCAGGATCCTGTCCCAGTCTGTACAGTTAAAGCAGGATCCTGACCCAGTCTGTACAGTTCGAGCAGTATCGTGACCCAGTCTGTACAGTTAAAGCAGGATCCTGTCCCAGTCTGTACCGTTAAAGCAGGATCCTGTCCCAGTCTGTACCGTTAAAGCAGGTCCCTGTCCCGGACTGTAAAGTTAAAGCAGGTCCTTGTCCCAGTCTGTACAGTTAGAGCAGGATCCTCCCCAATCAGTACAGTTGGAGCAGGACACTGTCCCAGTCTGTACAGATAGAGCAGGACCCTGTCCCAGTCTGTACAGTTAAAGCAGTTCCCTGTCCCAGTCTGTACAGTAAAAGCAGGTCCCTGTCCCAGTCTGTACAGTTAAAGCAGGACCCTGTCCCAGCCTGTACAGTTACAGAAAGTCCCTGTCCCAGTCTGTACAGTTAAAGCAGGACCCTGTCCCAGCCAGTACAGTTCAAGCAGTTCCCTGACCCAGTCTGTACAGTTAAAGCAGGTCCCTGTCCCAGTCTGTACAGTTAGAGCAGGACCCTGTCCCAGCCTGTACTGTGAAAGCAGGTCCCTGTCCCAGTTTGTACAGTAAAAGCAGGTCCCTGTCCCGGTCTGTACATTTAAAGCAGGTCCCTGTCCCAGTCTGTACAGTTAGAGCAGGACCCTGTCCCAGTCTGTACAGTTAAAGCAGGATCCTGTCCCAGTCTGCACAGTTGAAGGAGGATCCTGTCCCAATCTGTACAGTAAAAGCAGGATCCTGTCCCAGTCTGTACAGTTAGAGCAGGTCCCTGTCCCAGTCTGTACTGTTAGAGCAGGATCCTGTCCCAGTCTGTACAGTGAGAGAAGGTCCCTGTCCCAGTCTGTACTGTTAGAGCAGGATCCTGTCCCAGCCTGTACAGTTAAAGTAGGACCCTGTCCCAGTCTGTACAGTTAAAGCCGAATCCTGTCCCAGTCTGCACATGTAAAACAGGTCCGTGTCCCAGTCTGTACAGTTAGAGCAGGACCCTGTCCCAGCCTGTACAGTTAAAGCAGGTCCCTGTCCCAGTCTGTCCAGTGAAAGCAGGTCCCTGTCCCAGTCTGAACAGTTAAAGCAGGTCCCTGTCCCAGTCTGTACAGTTAAAGCAGGTCCCTGTCCCAGTCTGTACAGTTAAAGCAGGACCCTGTCCCAGTCTGTACAGTTAAAGCAGGTCCCTGTCCCAGTCTGTACAGTTAAAGCAGGATCCTGTCCCAGTCTGTACAGTTAAAGCAGGAGCCTGTCCCAGTCTGTACAGTTAAAGCAGGATCTTGTCCCAGTCTGTACAGTTAAAGCAAGTCCGTGCCCCAGTCTGTACAGATAAAGCAGGATTCTGTCCCAGTCTGTACAGTTAAAGCAGGTCCCTGTCCCAGTCTGTACAGTTAAAGCAGGATCCTGTCCCAGTCTGAACAGTCAGGACAGGTCCCTGTCCCAATCTGTACAGTTAAAGCAGGTCCCTGTCACAGTCTGTACAGGAAAAGAAGGTCCCTGTCCCAGTCTGTACAGTAAGGGCAGGTCCCTGTCCCAATCTGTACAGTTAAAGCAGGTCCCTGTCCCAGTCTGTACAGGAAAAGCAGGACCCTGTCCCAGTCTGTACAGTTAAAGCAGGTCCCTGTCCCGGTCTGTACAGTGAAAGCAGGATCCTGTCTCAGTCTGTACAGCTAAAGCAGGTTCCTGTCCCAGTCTGCACAGTTAAAGCAGGTTCCTGTCCTAGTCTGTGCAGTAAAAGCAGGATCCTGACCCAGTCTGTACAGTTATAGCAGGACCCTGTCCCAGTCTGTACAGTTAAAGAAGGATCCTGTCCCAGTCTGTACTGTTAGAGCAGGATCCAGTCCCAATCGGTACAGTTAGAGCAGGACCCTGTCCCAGTCTGCACATTTAAAAAAGGTCCGTGTCCCAGTCTGTACAGTTAAAGCAGGTCCCTGACCCAGTCTGTCCAGTGAAAGCAGGTCCATGTCCCAGTCTGAACAGTTAAAGCAGGTCCCTGTCCCAGTCTGTACAGTTAAAGCAGGACGCTGTCCCAGTCTGTACAGTTAGGGCAGGGCCCTGTCCCAATCTGTACAGTTAAAGCAGGTCCCTGTCCCAGTCTGTTCAGGAAAAGCAGGACCCTGTCCCAGTGTGTACAGTTAAAGCAGGATCCTGTCCCAGTATGTACAGTTAGAGTAGGACCCTGTCCCAGTCTGTACAGTTAGAGCAGCACCCTGTCCCAGCCTGTACAGTTAATGGAGGTCCCTGTCCCTGTCTGTACTGTTAAAGGAGGTCCCTGTCCCGGTCTGTACAGTTAAAGCAGGTCCCTGTCCCAGTGTGTACAGTTAAAGGAGGTTCCTGTCCCAGTCTGTACAGTTAAAGCAGGATCCTGTCCCAGTCTGTACAGTTAGAGCAGGATCATGACCCAGTCTTTACAGTTAAAGCAGGTCCCTGTCCCAGTCTGTACTGTTACTGCAGGATCGTTTCCCAGTCTGTACTGTTAAAGCAAGTCCCTGTCCCAGTCTGTACAGTGAAAGCAGGATCCTGTCCCAGTCTGTACAGTTAAAGCAGGACCCTGTCCCAGTCTGTACAGTTGGAGCAGGACCCAGTCCCAATCTGTACAGTTAAAGCAGGTCCTTATCCCAGTCTGTACAGTTAGAGCACGATCTTGCCCCAGTCTGTACAGTTAGAGCAGGACCATGTCCCAGCCTGTACAGTAAAAGCAGGTCCCTGTCCCAGTCTGTACAGTTAAAGCAGGTCCCTGCGTCAGTCTGAAAAGTTAAAGCAGGTCCCTGTCCCAGTCTGTAGTTAAAGCAGGATCCTGTCCCAGTCTGTGCAGTTAAAGCAGGTCCCTGTCCCAGTCTGTACAGTTAAAGCAGGTCCCTGTCCCAGTCTGTACAGTTGAAGCAGGAACCTGTCCCAGTCTGTACAGTTAAAGCAGGTCCCTGTCCCATTCTGTACAGTTAAAGCAGGATCCTGTCCCAGTCTGTACAGGAAAACAGGTCCCTGTCCCGGTCTGTACAGTTAAAGCAGGATCCTGTCCCAATCTGTACAGTTGGAGCAGGACCCGGTCCCAGGCTGCACAGTTAAAGCAGGTCCGTGTCCCAGTCTGTAGAGTTAGAGAAGGACCCTGTCCCAGTCTGTACAGTTAAAGCAGATCCCTTTCCCTGTCTGTACAGTTAAATGAGGTCCCTGTCCCAGTCGTACAGTTAAAGCAGGTCCCTGTCCCAGTCTGTGCAGTAAAAGCAGGATCCTTTCCCAGTCTGTACAGTTAAAGCAGGACCCTGTCCCAGTCTGTACTGTTAAAGCAAGTCCATGTCCCAGTCTGTACAGTTAGAGCAGGACCCTGTCCCAGTCTGTACAGTTAAAGCATGTCCCTGTCCCAGTCTGTACAGTGAAAGCAGGATCCTGTCCCGGTCTGTACAGTTAGAGCAGGTCCCAGTCCCAATCTGTACAGTTAAAGCAGGTCCTTGTCCCAGTCTGTAAAGTTAGAGCAGGATCCTGTCCCAATCTGTACAGTTAGAGCAGGACCCTGTCCCTGTCTGTACAGTTAGAGCAGGACCATGTCCCAGCCTCTACAGTTAAAGCAGGTCACTGTCCCAGTCTGTACAGTTAAAGCAGGTCCCTGTATTAGTCTGAACAGTTAAAGCAGGTCCCTGTCCCAGTCTTTAGTTAAAGCAGGATCCTGTCCCAGTCTGTGCAGTTAAAGCAGGTCCCAGTCCCAGTCTGTACAGTTAAAGCAGGTCCCTGTCCCAGTCTGTACAGTTGAAGCAGGAACCTGTCCCAGTCTGTACAGTTAAAGCAGGTCCCTGTCCCATTCTGTACAGTTAAAGCAGGATCCTGTCCCAGTCTGTACAGTTAAAGCAGGACTTGTCCCAGTCCGAACAGTTAGAGCAGGATCCTGTCCCAATCTGTACAGTTGGAGCAGGACCCGGTCCCAGTCTGCACAGTTAAAGCAGGTCCGTGTCCCAGTCTGTACAATTAGAGAAGGTCCCTGTCCCAGTCTGTACAGTTAAAGCAGATCCCTTTCCCAGTCTGTACAGTTAAAGTAGGTCCCTGTCCCGTTCTGTAAAGTTAAAGCATGATCCTGTCGCAATCTGTACAGTTAGAGCAGGACCCTGACCCAATCTGTACAGTTAGAGCAGGACCCTGACCCAATCTGTACAGTTAAAGCAGGTCCCTGTCCCATTCTGTACAGTTAAAGCAAGATCCTGTCCCAGTCTGTACAGTTATAGCAAGTCCCTGTCCCGGTCTGTACAGTTAAAGCAGGACTTGTCCCAGTCTGTACAGTTAGAGCAGGATCCTGTCCCAATCTGTACAGTTAGAGCAGGACCCTGACCCAATCTGTACAGTTAAAGCAGGTCCCTGTCCCAGTTTGTACAGTAAAAGCAGGTCCCTGTCCCAGTCTGTACAGTTAAAGCAGGTCCCTGTCCCGGTCTGTACATTTAAAGCAGGTCCCTGTCCCAGTCTGTACAGTTAGAGCAGGTCCCTGTCCCGGTCTGTACATTTAAAGCTGGTCCCTGTCCCAGTCTGTACAGTTAGTGCAGGACCCTGTCCCAGTCTGTACAGTTGAAGCAGGACCCTGTCCCAGTCTGTACAGTTAAAGGAGGTTCCTCTCCCAGTCTGTACAGTTAGAGCAGAATCCTGTCCCAGTCTGTACAGTTGAAGGAGGTTCCTGTCCCAGTCTGTACAGTTAAAGCAGGTCCCTGTCCCAGTCTGAACAGTTAGAGCAGGTCCCTGTCCCAGTCTATACTGTTAGGGCAGGTCCCTGTCCCAGTCTATACTGTTAGAGCAGGATCCTGTCCCAGTCTGTACAGTTAAAGCAGGATCCTGTCCCAGTCTGTACAGTTAGAGCAGGTCCCTGTCCCAGTCTATACTGTTAGAGCAGGACCCTGTCCCAGTCTCTACAGTTAAAGCAGGACCCTGTCCCAGTCTGTACAGTTAAAGCAGGTCCTTGTCCCAGTCTGTACAGTTAGAGCAGGAAACTGCCCCAATCTGTACAGTTAGAGCAGGACCCTGTCCCAGTCTGCACATGTAAAACAGGTCCGTGTCCCAGTCTGTACAGTTAGAGCAGGACCATGTTCCAGCCTGTACAGTTAAAGCAGGTCCCTGTCCCAGTCTGAACAGTTAAAGCAGATCACTGTCCCAGTCCCAGTCTGCACAGTTAAAGCAGGTCCCTGTCCCAGTCTGTCCAGTGAAAGCTGGTCCCTGTCCCAGTCCCAGTCTGAACAGTTAAAGCAGGTCCCTGTCCCAGTCCCACTCTGTACAGTTAAAGCAGGACCCTGTCCCAGTCTATACAGTTAAAGCAGGACCCTGTCCCAGTCTGTACAGATAAAGCAGGATCCTGTCCAAGTCTGTACAGAAAAAGCAGGACCCTGTCCCAGTCTGTACAGTAAGGGCAGGTCCCTGTCCCAGTCTGTACAGTTAAAGCAGGATCCTGTCCCAGTCTGTACAGTTAGAGCTGGACCCTGTCCCTGTCTGTACAGTTAAAGCCGGTCCCTGTCCCAGTCTGTACAGTAAAAGCAGGTCCCTGTCCCAGTCTGTACAGTTAAAGTAGGACCCTGTCCCAGCCTGTACAGTTAAAGCAGGTCCCTGTCCCAGTCTGTGCAGTTAAAGCGGGACCCTGTCCCAGCCAGTACAGTTCAAGCAGGTCCCTGTCCCAGTCTGTACATTTAGAGCAGGACCCAGTCCCAGCCTGTAGTGTGAAAGCAGGTCCCTGTCCCAGTTTGTACAGTAAAAGCAGGTCCCTGTCCCGGTCTGTACATTTAAATCAGGTCCCTGTCCCAGTCTGTACAGTTAGTGCAGGTCCCTGTCCCAGTCTGTACAGTTGAAGCAGAATCCTGTCCCAGTCTGTACAGTTAAAGCAGGACCCTGTCCCAGCCTGTACTGTGAAAGCAGGTCCCTGTCCCAGTTTGTACAGTAAAAGCAGGTCCCTCTCCCGGTCTGTACATTTAAAGCAGGTCCCTGTCCCAGTCTGTACAGTTAGTGCAGGTCCCTGTCCCAGTCTGTACAGTTGAAGGAGGTTCCTGTCCCAGTCTGTACAGTAAAAGCAGGATCCTGTCCCAGTCTGTACAGTTAGAGCAGGTCCCTGTCCCAGTCTGTGCAGTTAAAGCAGGATCCTGTCCCAGTCTGTACATTTAAATCAGGTCCCTGTCCCAGCCAGTACAGTTCAAGCAGGTCCCTGTCCCAGTCTGTACAGTTGAAGCAGGTCCCTGTCCCAGTCTGTACAGTTAGAGCAGGACCCTGTCCCAGCCTGTACTGTGAAAGCAGGTCCCTGTCCCAGTTTGTACAGTAAAAGCAGGTCCCTCTCCCGGTCTGTACATTTAAAGCAGGTCCCTGTCCCAGTCTGTACAGTTAGTGCAGGTCCCTGTCCCAGTCTGTACAGTTGAAGGAGGTTCCTGTCCCAGTCTGCACAGTAAAAGCAGGATCCTGTCCCAGTCTGTACAGTTATAGCAGGTCCGTGTCCCAGTCTGTACAGTTAAAGCAGGACCCTGTCCCAGTCTGTACAGTTAGAGCAGGTCCCTGTCCCAGTCTGTGCAGTTAAAGCAGGATCCTGTCCCAGTCTGTACAGTTAAAGCAGGACCCTGTCCCAGTCTGTACAGTTAAAGCAGGACCCTGTCCCAGTCTGTACAGTTAAAGCAGGATCCTGTCCCAGTCTGTACAGTTAAAGCATGTCTCTGTCCCAGTCTGTACAGTGAAAGCAGGATGCTGTCCCAGTCTGTACATTTAAAGCAGGACCCTGTCCCAGTCTGTATTGTTAGAGCAGGTCACAGTCCCAATATGTACAGTTAAAGGAGGTCCTTGTCCCAGTCTGTACAGTTAGAGCAGGATCCTGTCCCAGTCTGTACAGTTAGAGCAGGACCCTGCCCAGTCTGCACATGTAAAACAGGTCCGTGTCCCAGTCTGTACAGTTAGAGCAGGACCATGTCCCAGCCTGTACAGTTAAAGCAGCTCCCTGTCCCAGTCTGAACAGTTAAAGCAGGTCCCTGTCCCAGTCCCTGTCCCAGTCCCTGTCCCAGTCCCAGTCTGGACAGTTAAAGCAGGTCCCTGTCCCAGTCTGTCCAGTGAAAGCAGATCCCTGTCCCAGTCTGAACAGTTAAAGCAGGTCCCTGTCCCAGTCTGTACAGTTAAAGCAGGTCCCTGTCCAAGTCTGTACAGTTAAAGCAGGATCCTGTCCCAGTCTGTACAGTTAAAGCAGGTCCCTGTCACAGTCTGTACAGTTAAAGCAGGATCCTGTCCCAGTCTGTACAGTTAAAGCAGGACCCTGTCCCAGTCTGTACAGTTAAAGCATGATCTTGTCCGAGTCTGTACAGTTAAAGCAAGTCCGTGCCCCAGTCTGTACAGATAAAGCAGGATCCTGTCCCAGTCTGTACAGTTAAAGCAGGATCCTGTCCCAGTCTGAACAGTAAGGGCAGGTCCCTGTCCCAACCTGTACAGTTAAAGCAGGTCCCTGTCCCAGTCTGTACAGGAAAAGCAGGTCCCTGTCCCAGTCTGTACAGTAAGGGCAGGTCCCTGTCCCAATCTGTACAGTTAAAGCAGGTCCCTGTCCAAGTCTGTACAGGAAAAGCAGGACCCTGTCCCAGTCTGTACAGTTAAAGCAGGTCCCTGTCCCGGTCTGTACAGTGAAAGCAGGATCCTGTCACAGTCTGTACAGTTAAAGCAGGTCCCTGTCACAGTCTGTACAGTTAAAGCAGGATCCTGTCCCAGTCTTTACAGTTAATGCAGGACCCTGTCCCAGTCTGTACAGTGAAAGCAGGATCCTGTCACAGTCTGTACATTTAAAGCAGGATCCTGTCCCAGTCTGTACAGTTAAAGCATGATCTTGTCCGAGTCTGTACAGTTAAAGCAAGTCCGTGCCCCAGTCTGTACAGATAAAGCAGGATCCTGTCCCAGTCTGTACAGTTAAAGCAGGATCCTGTCCCAGTCTGAACAGTAAGGGCAGGTCCCTGTCCCAATCTGTACAGTTAAAGCAGGTCCCTGTCCCAGTCTGTACAGGAAAAGCAGGTCCCTGTCCCAGTCTGTACAGGAAAAGCAGGTCCCTGTCCCAGTCTGTACAGTAAGGGCAGGTCCCTGTCCCAATCTGTACAGTTAAAGCAGGTCCCTGTCCAAGTCTGTACAGGAAAAGCAGGACCCTGTCCCAGTCTGTACAGTTAAAGCAGGTTCCTGTCCCGGTCTGTACAGTGAAAGCAGGATCCTGTCTCAGTCTGTACAGTTAAAGCAGGTCCCTGTCCCAGTCTGCACAGTTAAAGGAGGTTCCTGTCCCAGTCTGTACAGTTAAAGCAGGTTCCTGTCCTAGTCTGTGCAGTAAAAGCAGGTCCCTGTCCCAGTCTGTACAGTTAAAGCAGGATCCTGTCCCAGTCTGTACAGTTAAAGAAGGACCCTGTCCCAGTCTGTACAGTTAAAGCAGGTCTTTGTCCCAGTCTGTATATTTAAGCAGGTCCTTGTCCCAGTCTGTACAGTTAGAGCAGGATCCTGTCCCAATCTGTACAGTTAGAGCAGGACCCTGTCCCAGTCTGCACATTTAAAAAAGGTCCGTGTCCCAGTCTGTACAGTTAAAGCAGGTCCATGTCCCAGTCTGAACAGTTAAAGCAGGACGCTGTCCCAGTCTGTACAGTTAGGGCAGGTCCCTGTGCCAATCTGTACAGTTAAAGCAGGTCCCTGTCCCAGTCTGTTCAGGAAAAGCAGGACCCTCTCCCAGTCTGTACAGTTAAAGCAGGATCCTGTCCCAATCTGTACAGTTAAAACAGGATCCTGACCCAGTCTGTACAGTTAAAGCAGGTCCCTGTCCCAGTCTGTCCAGTGAAAGCAGGTCCATGTCCCAGTCTGAACAGTTAAAGCAGGACCCTGTCCCAGTCTGTACAGTTAAAGCAGGATCATGTCCCAATCTGTACAGTTAAAGCAGGGCCCTGTCCCAATCTGTACAGTTAAAACAGGATCCTGACCCAGTCTGTACAGTTAGAGCAGGATCCTGTCCCATTCTGTACAGTTAAAGCAAGTCCGTGTCCCAGTCTGTACAGTTAAAGCAGGTCCCTGTCCCAGTCTGTACAGTTGGAGCAGGACCCTGTCCCAGTTTGTACAGTTAGCGTAGGTCCCTGTCCCAACCGTACAGTTAAAGTAGGTCCCTGTCCCAGTCTGTACAGGAAAAGAAGGACCCTGTCCCAGTCTGTACAGTTAAAGCAGATCCCTTTCCCAGTCTGTACAGTTAAAGCAGGTCCCTGTCCCAGTCGTACAGTTAGAGCAGGTCCCTGTCCCAGTCTGTGCTGTTAGAGCAGGATTCTTTCCCAGTCTGTACAGTTAAAGCAGGACCCTGTCCCAGTCTGTACAGTTAAAGCATGTCCCTGTCCCAGTCTGTACAGTGAAAGCAGGATCCTGTCCCAGTCTGTAAAGTTAAAGCATGTCCCTGTCCCAGTCTGTACAGTGAAAGCAGGATCCTGTCCCAGTCTGTACAGTTAAAGCAGGATCCTGTCCCAGTCTGTGCAGTTAAAGCAGGTCTCTGTGCAGTTAAAGCAGGTCTCTGTGCAGTTAAAGCAGGTCCCTGTCCCAGTAGGTACAGTTAAAGCAGGTCCCTGCCCCAGTCTGTACAGTTGAAGCAGGAACCTGTCCCAGTCTGTACAGTTAAAGCAGGTCCCTGTCCCATTCTGTACAGTTAAAGCTGGATCCTGTCCCAGTCTGTACAGTTAAAGCAGGTCCCTGTCCCGGTCTGTACAGTTAAAGCAGGACTTTTCCCAGTCTGTACAGTTGGAGCAGGATCCTGTCCCAATCTGTACAGTTGGAGCAGGACCCGGTCCCAGTCTGCAACGTTAAAGCAGGACCCTGTCCCAGTCTGTCCAGTTAAAGCAGGATCCTGTCCCAGTCTGTACCGTAAAAGCAGGATCCTGTCCCAGTCTGTACAGTTAAAGCAGGTCCCTGTCCCAGTCTGTACAGTTAAAGCAGGATCCTGTCCCAGTATGTACAGTTAGAGTAGGACCCTGTCCCAGTCGGTACAGTTAGAGCAGAACCCTGTCCCAGCCTGTACAGTTAATGCAGGTCCCTGTCCCTGTCTGTACTGTTAAAGAAGGTCCCTGTCCCGGTCTGCACAGTTAAAGCAGGTCCCTGTCCCAGTCTGTACAGTTAAAGGAGGTTCCTGTCCCACTCTGTACAGGAAAAGCAGGACCCTGTCCCAGTCTGTACAGTAAGGGCAGGTCCCTGTCCCAATCTGTACAGTTAAAGCAGGTCCCTGTCCCAGTCTGTACAGGAAAAGCAGGACCCTGTCCCAGTCTGTACAGTAAGGGCAGGTCCCTGTCCCAATCTGTACAGTTAAAGCAGGTCCCTGTCCCAGTCTGTACAGGAAAAGCAGGACCCTGTCCCAGTCTGTAGAGTTAAAGCAGGTCCCTGTCCCGGTCTGTACAGTGAAAGCAGGATCCTGTCTCAGTCTGTACAGTTAAAGCAGGTCCCTGTCGCAGTCTGCACAGTTAAAGGAGGTTCCTGTCCCAGTCTGTACAGTTCAAGCAGGTCCGTGTCCCAGTCTGTACAGTTAAAACAGGATCCTGTCCCAGTCTGTACAGTTGAAGCAGGACCCTGTCCCAGTCTGTACTGTTAAAGCAGGTCTTTGTCCCAGTCTGTATATTTAAAGCTGGTCCTTGTCCCAGTCTGTACAGTTAGAGCAGGATCCTGTCCCAATCTGTACAGTGAGAGCAGGACCCTGTCCCAGTCTGCACATTTAAAAAAGGTCCATGTCCCAGTCTGTACAGTTAGAGCAGGACCATGTCCCAGCCTGTACAGTTAAAGCAGGTCCCTGTCCCAGTCTGTCCAGTGAAAGCAGGTCCATGTCCCAGTCTGAACAGTTAAAGCAGGTCCCTGTCCCAGTCTGTACAGTTAAAGCAGGTCGCTGTCCCAGTCTGTACAGTTAGGGCAGGTCCCTGTCCCAATCTGTACAGTTAAAGCAGGTCCCTGTCCCTGTCTGTTCAGGAAAAGCAGGACCCTGTCCCAGTCTGTACAGTTAAAGCAGGTCCCTGTCCCAATCTGCACAGTTAAAGCAGGATCCTGACCTAGTCTGTACAGTTAGAGCAGGATCCTGTCCCATTCTGTACAGTTAAAGCAAGTCCGTGTCCCAGTCTGTACAGTTAAAGCAGGTCCCTGTCCCAGTCTGTACAGTTGGAGCAGGACCCTGTCCCAGTCTGTACAGTTAGGGCAGGTCCCAGTCCCAATCCGTACAGTTAAAGCAGGTCCCTGTCCCAGTCTGTACAGGAAATGCAGGACCCTGTCCCAGTGTGTACAGTTAAAGTAGGATCCTGTCCCAGTATGTACAGTTAGAGTAAGACCCTGTCCCAGTCTGTACAGTTAGAGCAGCACCCTGTCCCAGCCTGTACAGTTAATGCAGGTCCCTGTCCCTGTCTGTACTGTTAAAGGAGGTCCCTGTCCCGGTCTGTACAGTTAAAGCAGGTCCCTGTCCCAGTCTGTACAGTTAAAGGAGGTTCCTGTCCCAGTCTGTACAGTTAAAGCAGGATCCTGCCCCAGTCTGTGCAGTTAGAGCAGGATCCTGTCCCAGTCTGTACAGTTAAAGCAGGATCCTGTCCCAGTCTGTACCGTTAAAGCAGGATCCTGTCCCAGTCTGTACCGTTAAAGCAGGTCCCTGTCCCGGACTGTAAAGTTAAAGCAGGTCCTTGTCCCAGTCTGTACAGTTAGAGCAGGATCCTGCCCAATCTGTACAGTTGGAGCAGGACCCTGTCCCAGTCTGTACAGTTAGAGCATGACCCTGTCCCAGTCTGTACAGTTAAAGCAGGTCCCTGTCCCAGTCTGTACAGTAAAAGCAGGTCCCTGTCCCAGTCTGTACAGTTAAAGCAGGACCCTGTCCCAGCCTGTACAGTTAAAACAAGTCCCTGTCACAGTCTGTACAGTTAAAGCAGGACCCTGTCCCAGCCAGTACAGTTCAAGCAGGTCCCTGTCCCAGTCTGTACAGTTGAAGCAGGTCCCTGTCCCAGTCTGTACAGTTAGAGCAGGACCCTGTCCCAGCCTGTACTGTGAAAGCAGGTCCCTGTGCCAGTTTGTACAGTAAAAGCAGGACCCTCTCCCGGTCTGTACATTTAAATCAGGTCCCTGTCCCAGTCTGTACAGTTAGTGCAGGTCCCTGTCCCAGTCTGTACAGTTAAAGCAGGACCCTGTCCCAGCCAGTACAGTTCAAGCAGGTCCCTGTCCCAGTCTGTACATTTAGAGCAGGACCCTGTCCCAGCCTGTACTGTGAAAGCAGGTCCCTGTCCCAGTTTGTACCGTAAAAGCAGGTCCCTGTCCCGGTCTGTACATTTAAATCAGGTCCCTGTCCCAGTCTGTACAGTTAGTGCAGGTCCCTGTCCCAGTCTGTACAGTTGAAGCAGAATCCTGTCCCAGTCTGTACAGTTAAAGCAGGATCCTGTCCCAGCCTGTACAGTTAGCGCAGGATCCTGTCCCAGCCTGTACAGTTAGAGCAGGTCCCTGTCCCAGTCTGTACTGTTAGAGCAGGATCCTGTCCCAGTCTGTACAGTTAAAGCAGAATCCTGTCCCAGTCTGTACTGTTAAAGCAAGTCCGTGTCCCAGTCTGTACAGTTAAAGCATGTCCCTGTCCCAGTCTGTACAGTTAGAGCAGGACCCTGTCCCTGTCTGTACAGTTAAAGCAGGACTCTGTCCCAGTCTGTACTGTTAAAGCAAGTCCGTGTCCCAGTCTGTACAGTTAAAGCAGGTCCCTGTCCCAGTATGTACAGTGAAAGCAGGATCCTGTCCCAGTCTGTACTGTTAGAGCAGGTCCCGGTGCCAATCTGTACAGTTAAAGCAGGTCCTTGTCCCAATCTGTACAGTTAGAGCAGGATCCTGTCCCAGTCTGCACATGTAAAACAGGTCCGTGTCCCAGTCTGTACAGTTAGAGCACGACCATGTCCCAGCCTGTACAGTTAAAGCACGTCCCTGTCCCAGTCTGAACAGTTAAAGCAGGCCCCTGTCCCTGTCCCAGTCTGGACAGTTAAAGCATGTCCCTGTCCCAGTCTGAACAGTTAAAGCAGGTCCCTGTCCCAGTCTGTACAGTTAAAGCAGGATCCTGTCCCAGTCTGTACCGTAAAAGCAGGATCCTGTCCCAGTCTGTACAGTTAAAGCAGGTCCCTGTCCCAGTCTGTACAGTTAAAGCAGGATCCTGTCCCAGTATGTACAGTTAGAGTAGGACCCTGTCCCAGTCGGTACAGTTAGAGCAGCACCCTGTCCCAGCCTGTACAGTTAATGCAGGTCCCTGTCCCTGTCTGTACTGTTAAAGAAGGTCCCTGTCCCGGTCTGTACAGTTAAAGCAGGTCCCTGTCCCAGTCTGTCCAGTTAAAGGAGGTTCCTGTCCCAGTCTGTACAGTTAAAGCAGGATCCTGTCCCAGTCTGTACAGTTAGAGCAGGATCCTGTCCCAGTCTGTACAGTTAGAGCAGGATCCTGTCCCAGTCTGTACAGTTAAAGCAGGATCCTGTCCCAGTCTGTTCAGTTAGAGCAGGATCCTGTCCCAGTCTGTACAGTTAAAGCAGGTCCCTGTCCCAGCCTGTACAGTTAAAGCAAGTCCAGGTCCCAGTCTGTACAGTTAGAGCAGGACCCTGTCCCAGTCTGTATAGTTAAAGCATGTCCCTGTCTCAGTCTGTACAGTTGAAGCAGGATCCTGTCCCAGTCTGTACAGTTAAAGCAGGTCCCTGTCCCAGTCTGTACAGGAAAAGCAGGACCCTGTCCCAGTCTGTACAGTAAGGGCAGGTCCCTGTCCAAATCTGTACAGTTAAAGCAGGTCCATGTCCCAGTCTGTACAGGAAAAGCAGGACCCTGTCCCAGTCTGTAGAGTTAAAGCAGGTCCCTGTCCCGGTCTGTACAGTGAAAGCAGGATCCTGTCTCAGTCTGTGCAGTTAAAGCAGGTCCCTGTCGCAGTCTGCACAGTTAAAGGAGGTTCCTGTCCCAGTCTGTACAGTTCAAGCAGGCCCGTGTCCCAGTCTGTACAGTTAAAACAGGATCCTGTCCCAGTCTGTACAGTTGAAGCAGGACCCTGTCCCAGTCTGTACTGTTAAAGCAGGTCTTTGTCCCAGTCTGTCTATTTAAAGCAGGTCCTTGTCCCAGTCTGTACAGTTAGATCAGTATCCTGTCCCAATCTGTACAGTTAGAGCAGGACCCTGTCCCAGTCTGCACATTTAAAAAAGGTCCATGTCCCAGTCTGTACAGTTAGAGCAGGACCATGTCCCAGCCTGTACAGTTAAAGCAGGTCCCTGTCCCAGTCTGTCCAGTGAAAGCAGGTCCATGTCCCAGTCTGAACAGTTAAACCAGGTCCCTGTCCCAGTCTGTACAGTTAAAGCAGGTTGCTGTCCCAGTCTGTACAGTTAGGGCAGGTCCCTGTCCCAATCTGTACAGTTAAAGCAGGTCCCTGTCCCTGTCTGTTCAGGAAAAGCAGGACCCTGTCCCTCTCTGTACAGTTAAAGCAGGTCCCTGTCCCAATCTGCACAGTTAAAGCAGGATCCTGACCCAGTCTGTACAGTTAGAGCAGGATCCTGTCACATTCTGTACAGTTAAAGCAAGTCCGTGTCCCAGTCTGTACAGTTAAAGCAGGTCCCTGTCCCAGTCTGTACAGTTGGAGCAGGACCCTGTGCCAGTCTGTACAGTTAGGGCAGGTCCCAGTCCCAATCCGTACAGTTAAAGCAGGTCCCTGTCCCAGTCTGTACAGGAAATGCAGGACCCTGTCCCAGTGTGTACAGTTAAAGCAGGATCCTGTCCCAGTATGTACAGTTAGAGTAGGACCCTGTCCCAGTCTGTACAGTTAGAGCAGCACCCTGTCCCAGCCTGTACAGTTAATGCAGGTCCCTGTCCCTGTCTGTACTGTTAAAGGAGGTCCCTGTCCCGGTCTGTACAGTTAAAGCAGGTCCCTGTCCCAGTCTGTACAGTTAAAGGAGGTTCCTGTCCCAGTCTGTACAGTTAAAGCAGGATCCTGTCCCAGTCAGTGCAGTTAGAGCAGGATCCTGTCCCAGTCTGTACAGTTAAAGCAGGATCCTGTCCCAGTCTGTACCGTTAAAGCAGGATCCTGTCCCAGTCTGTACCGTTAAAGCTGGTCCCTGTCCCGGACTGTAAAGTTAAAGCAGGTCCTTGTCCCAGTCTGTACAGTTAGAGCAGGATCCTGCCCAATCTGTACAGTTGGAGCAGGACCCTGTCCCAGTCTGTACAGTTAAAGCAGGTCCCTGACCCAGTCTGTACAGTAAAAGCAGGTCCCTGTCACAGTCTGTACAGTTAAAGCAGGACCCTGTCCCAGCCAGTACAGTTCAAGCAGGTCCCTGTCCCAGTCTGTACAGTTGAAGCAGGTCCCTGTCCCAGTCTGTACAGTTAGAGCAGGACCCTGTCCCAGCCTGTACTGTGAAAGCAGGTCCCTGTCCCAGTTTGTACAGTAAAAGCAGGTCCCTCTCCCGGTCTGTACATTTAAAGCAGGTCCCTGTCCCAGTCTGTACAGTTAGTGCAGGTCCCTGTCCCAGTCTGTACAGTTGAAGGAGGTTCCTGTCCCAGTCTGTACAGTAAAAGCAGGATCCTGTCCCAGTCTGTACAGTTAGAGCAGGTCCCTGTCCCAGTCTGTGCAGTTAAAGCAGGATCCTGTTCCAGTCTGTACAGTAAAAGCAGGATCCTGTCCCAGTCTGTACAGTTAAAGCAGGACCCTGTCCCAGTCTGTACAGTTAAAGCAGGATCCTGTCCCAGTCTGTACAGTAAAAGCAGGATCCTGTCCCAGTCTGTACAGTTATAGCAGGTCCGTGTCCCAGTCTGTACAGTTAAAGCAGGACCCTGTCCCAGTCTGTACAGTTAGAGCAGGTCCCTGTCCCAGTCTGTGCAGTTAAAGCAGGATCCTGTCCCAGTCTGTACAGTTAAAGCAGGACCCTGTCCCAGTCTGTACAGTTAAAGCAGGACCCTGTCCCAGTCTGTACAGTTAAAGCAGGATCCTGTCCCAGTCTGTACAGTTAAAGCATGTCTCTGTCCCAGTCTGTACAGTGAAAGCAGGATGCTGTCCCAGTCTGTACATTTAAAGCAGGACCCTGTCCCAGTCTGTATTGTTAGAGCAGGTCACAGTCCCAATATGTACAGTTAAAGCAGGTCCTTGTCCCAGTCTGTACAGTTAGAGCAGGATCCTGTCCCAGTCTGTACAGTTAGAGCAGGACCCTGCCCAGTCTGCACATGTAAAACAGGTCCGTGTCCCAGTCTGTACAGTTAGAGCAGGACCATGTCCCAGCCTGTACAGTTAAAGCAGCTCCCTGTCCCAGTCTGAACAGTTAAAGCAGGTCCCTGTCCCAGTCCCTGTCCCAGTCCCTGTCCCAGTCCCAGTCTGGACAGTTAAAGCAGGTCCCTGTCCCAGTCTGTCCAGTGAAAGCAGATCCCTGTCCCAGTCTGAACAGTTAAAGCAGGTCCCTGTCCCAGTCTGTACAGTTAAAGCAGGTCCCTGTCCAAGTCTGTACAGTTAAAGCAGGATCCTGTCCCAGTCTGTACAGTTAAAGCAGGTCCCTGTCACAGTCTGTACAGTTAAAGCAGGATCCTGTCCCAGTCTGTACAGTTAAAGCAGGACCCTGTCCCAGTCTGTACAGTTAAAGCATGATCTTGTCCGAGTCTGTACAGTTAAAGCAAGTCCGTGCCCCAGTCTGTACAGATAAAGCAGGATCCTGTCCCAGTCTGTACAGTTAAAGCAGGATTCTGTCCCAGTCTGAACAGTAAGGGCAGGTCCCTGTCCCAACCTGTACAGTTAAAGCAGGTCCCTGTCCCAGTCTGTACAGGAAAAGCAGGTCCCTGTCCCAGTCTGTACAGTAAGGGCAGGTCCCTGTCCCAATCTGTACAGTTAAAGCAGGTCCCTGTCCAAGTCTGTACAGGAAAAGCAGGACCCTGTCCCAGTCTGTACAGTTAAAGCAGGTCCCTGTCCCGGTCTGTACAGTGAAAGCAGGATCCTGTCACAGTCTGTACAGTTAAAGCAGGTCCCTGTCACAGTCTGTACAGTTAAAGCAGGATCCTGTCCCAGTCTGTACAGTTAATGCAGGACCCTGTCCCAGTCTGTACAGTTAAAGCAGGATCCTGCCCCAGTCTGTACAGTTAAAGCATGATCTTGTCCGAGTCTGTACAGTTAAAGCAAGTCCATGCCCCAGTCTGTACAGATAAAGCAGGATCCTGTCCCAGTCTGTACAGTTAAAGCAGGATCCTGTCCCAGTCTGAACAGTAAGGGCAGGTCCCTGTCCCAATCTGTACAGTTAAAGCAGGTCCCTGTCCCAGTCTGTACAGTTAAAGCAGGTCCCTGTCCCAGTCTGTACAGGAAAAGCAGGTCCCTGTCCCAGTCTGTACAGTAAGGGCAGGTCCCTGTCCCAATCTGTACAGTTAAAGCAGGTCCCTGTCCAAGTCTGTACAGGAAAAGCAGGACCCTGTCCCAGTCTGTACAGTTAAAGCAGGTCCCTGTCCCGGTCTGTACAGTGAAAGCAGGATCCTGTCTCAGTCTGTACAGTTAAAGCAGGTCCCTGTCCCAGTCTGCACAGTTAAAGGAGGTTCCTGTCCCAGTCTGTACAGTTAAAGCAGGTTCCTGTCCTAGTCTGTGCAGTAAAAGCAGGTCCCTGTCCCAGTCTGTACAGTTAAAGCAGGATCCTGTCCCAGTCTGTACAGTTAAAGAAGGACCCTGTCCCAGTCTGTACAGTTAAAGCAGGTCTTTGTCCCAGTCTGTATATTTAAGCAGGTCCTTGTCCCAGTCTGTACAGTTAGAGCAGGATCCTGTCCCAATCTGTACAGTTAGAGCAGGACCCTGTCCCAGTCTGCACATTTAAAAAAGGTCCGTGTCCCAGTCTGTACAGTTAAAGCAGGTCCCTGTCCCAGTCTGTCCAGTGAAAGCAGGTCCATGTCCCAGTCTGAACAGTTAAAGCAGGACGCTGTCCCAGTCTGTACAGTTAGGGCAGGTCCCTGTCCCAATCTGTACAGTTAAAGCAGGTCCCTGTCCCAGTCTGTTCAGGAAAAGCAGGACCCTGTCCCAGTCTGTACAGTTAAAGCAGGATCCTGTCCCAATCTGTACAGTTAAAACAGGATCCTGACCCAGTCTGTACAGTTAAAGCAGGTCCCTGTCCCAGTCTGTCCAGTGAAAGCAGGTCCATGTCCCAGTCTGAACAGTTAAAGCAGGACGCTGTCCCAGTCTGTACAGTTAGGGCAGGTCCCTGTCCCAATCTGTACAGTTAAAGCAGGTCCCTGTCCCAGTCTGTTCAGGAAAAGCAGGACCCTGTCCCAGTCTGTACAGTTAAAGCAGGATCCTGTCCCAATCTGTACAGTTAAAACAGGATCCTGACCCAGTCTGTACAGTTAAAGCAGGACCCTGTCCCAGTCTGTACAGTTAAAGCAGGATCATGTCCCAATCTGTACAGTTAAAGCAGGGCCCTGTCCCAATCTGTACAGTTAAAACAGGATCCTGACCCAGTCTGTACAGTTAGAGCAGGATCCTGTCCCATTCTGTACAGTTAAAGCAAGTCCGTGTCCCAGTCTGTACAGTTAAAGCAGGTCCCTGTCCCAGTCTGTACAGTTGGAGCAGGACCCTGTCCCAGTTTGTACAGTTAGGGTAGGTCCCTGTCCCAACCGTACAGTTAAAGCAGGTCCCTGTCCCAGTCTGTACAGGAAAAGCAGGACCCTGTCCCAGTCTGTACAGTTAAAGCAGATCCCTTTCCCAGTCTGTACAGTTAAAGCAGGTCCCTGTCCCAGTCGTACAGTTAGAGCAGGTCCCTGTCCCAGTCTGTGCTGTTAGAGCAGGATTCTTTCCCAGTCTGTACAGTTAAAGCAGGACCCTGTCCCAGTCTGTACAGTTAAAGCATGTCCCTGTCCCAGTCTGTACAGTGAAAGCAGGATCCTGTCCCAGTCTGTACAGTTAAAGCATGTCCCTGTCCCAGTCTGTACAGTGAAAGCAGGATCCTGTCCCAGTCTGTACAGTTAAAGCAGGATCCTGTCCCAGTCTGTGCAGTTAAAGCAGGTCTCTGTGCAGTTAAAGCAGGTCTCTGTGCAGTTAAAGCAGGTCCCTGTCCCAGTAGGTACAGTTAAAGCAGGTCCCTGCCCCAGTCTGTACAGTTGAAGCAGGAACCTGTCCCAGTCTGTACAGTTAAAGCAGGTCCCTGTCCCATTCTGTACAGTTAAAGCTGGATCCTGTCCCAGTCTGTACAGTTAAAGCAGGTCCCTGTCCCGGTCTGTACAGTTAAAGCAGGACTTTTCCCAGTCTGTACAGTTGGAGCAGGATCCTGTCCCAATCTGTACAGTTGGAGCAGGACCCGGTCCCAGTCTGCAACGTTAAAGCAGGACCCTGTCCCAGTCTGTACAGTTAAAGCAGGTCCCTGTCCCGTTCTGTACATTTAAAGCAGGACCCTGTCCCAGTCTGTACAGTTAGAGCAGGTCCCTGTCCCGGTCTGTACATTTAAAGCTGGTCCCTGTCCCAGTCTGTACAGTTAGAGCAGGATCCTGTCCCAGTCTGTACAGTTGAAGGAGGTTCCTGTCCCGGTCTGTACAGTTAAAGCAGGACTTGTCCGAGTCTGTACAGTTAGAGCAGGATCCTGTCCCAATCTGTACAGTTGGAGCAGGACCCGGTCCCAGTCTGCACAGTTAAAGCAGGTCCGTGTCCCAGTCTGTACAGTTAGAGAAGGACCCTGTCCCAGTCTGTACAGTTAAAGCAGATCCCTTTCCCAGTCTGTACAGTTAAAGCAGGTCCCTGTCCCGGTCTGCAAAGTTAAAGCATGATCCTGTCCCAATCTGTACAGTTAGAGCAGGACCCTGACACAGTCTGTACAGTTAAAGCAGGTCCCTGTCCCAGTCTGTACAGTGAAAGCAGGATCCTGTCCCAGTCTGTACAGTTAAAGCAGGATCCTGTCCCAGTCTGTGCAGTTAAAGCAGGTCTCTGTGCAGTTAAAGCAGGTCTCTGTGCAGTTAAAGCAGGTCCCTGTCCCAGTCTGAAAAGTTAAAGCAGGTCCCTGTCCCAGTCCCTGTCCCAGTCCCAGTCTGGACAGTTAAAGCAGGTCCCTGTCCCAGTCTGTACAGTTAAAGCAGGTCCCTGTCCCAGTCTGTACAGTTAAAGCAGGATCCTGTCCCAGTCTGTACAGTTAAAGCAGGTCCCTGTCACAGTCTGTACAGTTAAAGCAGGATCCTGTCCCAGTCTGTACAGTTAAAGCAGGACCATGTCCCAGTCTGTACAGTTAAAGCATGATATTGTCCGAGTCTGTACAGTTAAAGCAAGTCCGTGCCCCAGTCTGTACAGATAAAGCAGGGTCCTGTCCCAGTCTGTACAGTTAAAGCAGGATCCTGTCCCAGTCTGAACAGTAAGGGCAGGTCCCTGTCCCAATCTGTACAGTTAAAGCAGGTCCCTGTCCAAGTCTGTACAGGAAAAGCAGGACCCTGTCCCGGTCTGTACAGTGAAAGCAGGATCCTGTCTCAGTCTGTACAGTTAAAGCAGGTCCCTGTCCCAGTCTGCACAGTTAAAGGAGGTTCCTGTCCCAGTCTGTACAGTTAAAGCAGGTTCCTGTCCTAGTCTGTGCAGTAAAAGCAGGTCCCTGTCCCAGTCTGTACAGTTAAAGAAGGACCCTGTCCCAGTCTGTACAGTTAAAGCAGGTCTTTGTCCCAGTCTGTATATTTAAGCAGGTCCTTGTCCCAGTCTGTACAGTTAGAGCAGGACCCTGTCCCAGTCTGCACATTTAAAAAAGGTCCGTGTCCCAGTCTGTACAGTTAGAGCAGGATCCTGTCCCAATCTGTACAGTTAGAGCAGTACCCTGTCCCAGTCTGCACATTTAAAAAAGGTCCGTGTCCCAGTCTGTACAGTTAGAGCAGGACCATGTCCCAGTCTGAACAGTTAAAGCAGGACGCTGTCCCAGTCTGTACAGTTAGGGCAGGTCCCTGTCCCAATCTGTACAGTTAAAGCAGGTCCCTGTCCCAGTCTGTTCAGGAAAAGCAGGACCCTGTCCCAGTCTGTACAGTTAAAGCAGGATCCTGTCCCAATCTGTACAGTTAAAACAGGATCCTGACCCAGTCTGTACAGTTAAAGCAGGACCCTGTCCCAGTCTGTACAGTTAAAGCAGGATCCTGTCCCAATCTGTACAGTTAAAGCAGGGCCCTGTCCCAATCTGTACAGTTAAAACAGGATCCTGACCCAGTCTGTACAGTTAGAGCAGGAATCTGTCCCAATCTGTACAGTTAAAGCAAGTCCGTGTCCCAGTCTGTACAGTTAAAGCAGGTCCCTGTCCCAGTCTGTACAGTTGGAGCAGGACCCTGTCCCAGTTTGTACAGTTAGGGTAGGTCCCTGTCCCAACCGTACAGTTAAAGCAGGTCCCTGTCCCAGTCTGTACAGGAAAAGCAGGACCCTGTCCCAGTCTGTACAGTTAAAGCAGATCCCTTTCCCAGTCTGTACAGTTAAATCAGGTCCCTGTCCCAGTCGTACAGTTAAAGCAGGTCCCTGTCCCAGTCTGTGCAGTAAAAGCAGGGTCCTGTCCCAGTCTGTTCAGTTAGAGCAGGTCCCTGTCCCAGTCTGTACAGTTAAAGCAGGTCCCTGTCCCATTCTGTACAGTTAAAGCAAGTCCATGTCCCAGTCTGTACAGTTAGAGCATGTCCCTGTCCCAGTCTGTACAGTGAAAGCAGGATCCTGTCCCAGTCTGTACAGTTAAAGCAGGAACCTGTCCCAGTCTGTACAGTTAAAGCAGGTCCCTGTCCCATTCTGTACAGTTAAAGCTGGATCCTGTCCCAGTCTGTACAGTTAAAGCAGGTCCCTGTCCCGGTCTGTACAGTTAAAGCAGGACTTTTCCCAGTCTGTACAGTTGGAGCAGGATCCTGTCCCAATCTGTACAGTTGGAGCAGGACCCGGTCCCAGTCTGCAACGTTAAAGCAGGACCCTGTCCCAGTCTGTACAGATAAAGCAGGTCCCTGTCCCGTTCTGTACATTTAAAACAGGACCCTGTCCCAGTCTGTACAGTTAAAGCAGGTCCCTGTCCCGGTCTGTACAGTGAAAGCAGGATCCTGTCTCAGTCTGTACAGTTAAAGCAGGTCCCTGTCCCAGTCTGCACAGTTAAAGGAGGTTCCTGTCCCAGTCTGTACAGTTAAAGCAGGTTCCTGTCCTAGTCTGTGCAGTAAAAGCAGGTCCCTGTCCCAGTCTGTACAGTTAAAGCAGGATCCTGTCCCAGTCTGTACAGTTAAAGAAGGACCCTGTCCCAGTCTGTACAGTTAAAGCAGGTCTTTGTCCCAGTCTGTATATTTAAGCAGGTCCTTGTCCCAGTCTGTACAGTTAGAGCAGGATCCTGTCCCAATCTGTACAGTTAGAGCAGGACCCTGTCCCAGTCTGCACATTTAAAAAAGGTCCGTGTCCCAGTCTGTACAGTTAAAGCAGGTCCCTGTCCCAGTCTGTCCAGTGAAAGCAGGTCCATGTCCCAGTCTGAACAGTTAAAGCAGGACGCTGTCCCAGTCTGTACAGTTAGGGCAGGTCCCTGTGCCAATCTGTACAGTTAAAGCAGGTCCCTGTCCCAGTCTGTTCAGGAAAAGCAGGACCCTGTCCCAGTCTGTACAGTTAAAGCAGGATCCTGTCCCAATCTGTACAGTTAAAACAGGATCCTGACCCAGTCTGTACAGTTAAAGCAGGTCCCTGTCCCAGTCTGTCCAGTGAAAGCAGGTCCATGTCCCAGTCTGAACAGTTAAAGCAGGACGCTGTCCCAGTCTGTACAGTTAGGGCAGGTCCCTGTCCCAATCTGTACAGTTAAAGCAGGTCCCTGTCCCAGTCTGTTCAGGAAAAGCAGGACCCTGTCCCAGTCTGTACAGTTAAAGCAGGATCCTGTCCCAATCTGTACAGTTAAAACAGGATCCTGACCCAGTCTGTACAGTTAAAGCAGGACCCTGTCCCAGTCTGTACAGTTAAAGCAGGATCATGTCCCAATCTGTACAGTTAAAGCAGGGCCCTGTCCCAATCTGTACAGTTAAAACAGGATCCTGACCCAGTCTGTACAGTTAGAGCAGGATCCTGTCCCATTCTGTACAGTTAAAGCAAGTCCGTGTCCCAGTCTGTACAGTTAAAGCAGGTCCCTGTCCCAGTCTGTACAGTTGGAGCAGGACCCTGTCCCAGTTTGTACAGTTAGGGTAGGTCCCTGTCCCAACCGTACAGTTAAAGCAGGTCCCTGTCCCAGTCTGTACAGGAAAAGCAGGACCCTGTCCCAGTCTGTACAGTTAAAGCAGATCCCTTTCCCAGTCTGTACAGTTAAAGCAGGTCCCTGTCCCAGTCGTACAGTTAGAGCAGGTCCCTGTCCCAGTCTGTGCTGTTAGAGCAGGATTCTTTCCCAGTCTGTACAGTTAAAGCAGGACACTGTCCCAGTCTGTACAGTTAAAGCATGTCCCTGTCCCAGTCTGTACAGTGAAAGCAGGATCCTGTCCCAGTCTGTACAGTTAAAGCATGTCCCTGTCCCAGTCTGTACAGTGAAAGCAGGGTCCTGTCCCAGTCTGTACAGTTAAAGCAGGATCCTGTCCCAGTCTGGGCAGTTAAAGCAGGTCTCTGTGCAGTTAAAGCAGGTCTCTGTGCAGTTAAAGCAGGTCCCTGTCCCAGTAGGTACAGTTAAAGCAGGTCCCTGCCCCAGTCTGTACAGTTGAAGCAGGAACCTGTCCCAGTCTGTACAGTTAAAGCAGGTCCCTGTCCCATTCTGTACAGTTAAAGCTGGATCCTGTCCCAGTCTGTACAGTTAAAGCAGGTCCCTGTCCCGGTCTGTACAGTTAAAGCAGGACTTTTCCCAGTCTGTACAGTTGGAGCAGGATCCTGTCCCAATCTGTACAGTTGGAGCAGGACCCGGTCCCAGTCTGCAACGTTAAAGCAGGACCCTGTCCCAGTCTGTACAGTTAACGCAGGTCCCTGTCCCGTTCTGTACATTTAAAGCAGGACCCTGTCCCAGTCTGTACAGTTAGAGCAGGTCCCTGTCCCGGTCTGTACATTTAAAGCTGGTCCCTGTCCCAGTCTGTACAGTTAGAGCAGGATCCTGTCCCAGTCTGTACAGTTGAAGGAGGTTCCTGTCCCGGTCTGTACAGTTAAAGCAGGACTTGTCCGAGTCTGTACAGTTAGAGCAGGATCCTGTCCCAATCTGTACAGTTGGAGCAGGACCCGGTCCCAGTCTGCACAGTTAAAGCAGGTCCGTGTCCCAGTCTGTACAGTTAGAGAAGGACCCTGTCCCAGTCTGTACAGTTAAAGCAGATCCCTTTCCCAGTCTGTACAGTTAAAGCAGGTCCCTGTCCCGGTCTGCAAAGTTAAAGCATGATCCTGTCCCAATCTGTACAGTTAGAGCAGGACCCTGACACAGTCTGTACAGTTAAAGCAGGTCCCTGTCCCAGTCTGTACAGTGAAAGCAGGATCCTGTCCCAGTCTGTACAGTTAAAGCAGGATCCTGTCCCAGTCTGTGCAGTTAAAGCAGGTCTCTGTGCAGTTAAAGCAGGTCTCTGTGCAGTTAAAGCAGGTCCCTGTCCCAGTCTGAAAAGTTAAAGCAGGTCCCTGTCCCAGTCCCTGTCCCAGTCCCAGTCTGGACAGTTAAAGCAGGTCCCTGTCCCAGTCTGTACAGTTAAAGCAGGTCCCTGTCCCAGTCTGTACAGTTAAAGCAGGATCCTGTCCCAGTCTGTACAGTTAAAGCAGGTCCCTGTCACAGTCTGTACAGTTAAAGCAGGATCCTGTCCCAGTCTGTACAGTTAAAGCAGGACCCTGTCCCAGTCTGTACAGTTAAAGCATGATCTTGTCCGAGTCTGTACAGTTAAAGCAAGTCCGTGCCCCAGTCTGTACAGATAAAGCAGGATCCTGTCCCAGTCTGTACAGTTAAAGCAGGATCCTGTCCCAGTCTGAACAGTAAGGGCAGGTCCCTGTCCCAATCTGTACAGTTAAAGCAGGTCCCTGTCCCAGTCTGTACAGGAAAAGCAGGTCCCTGTCCCAGTCTGTACAGTAAGGGCAGGTCCCTGTCCCAATCTGTACAGTTAAAGCAGGTCCCTGTCCAAGTCTGTACAGGAAAAGCAGGACCCTGTCCCGGTCTGTACAGTGAAAGCAGGATCCTGTCTCAGTCTGTACAGTTAAAGCAGGTCCCTGTCCCAGTCTGCACAGTTAAAGGAGGTTCCTGTCCCAGTCTGTACAGTTAAAGCAGGTTCCTGTCCTAGTCTGTGCAGTAAAAGCAGGTCCCTGTCCCAGTCTGTACAGTTAAAGAAGGACCCTGTCCCAGTCTGTACAGTTAAAGCAGGTCTTTGTCCCAGTCTGTATATTTAAGCAGGTCCTTGTCCCAGTCTGTACAGTTAGAGCAGGACCCTGTCCCAGTCTGCACATTTAAAAAAGGTCCGTGTCCCAGTCTGTACAGTTCGAGCAGGATCCTGTCCCAATCTGTACAGTTAGAGCAGGACCCTGTCCCAGTCTGCACATTTAAAAAAGGTCCGTGTCCCAGTCTGTACAGTTAGAGCAGGACCATGTCCCAGTCTGAACAGTTAAAGCAGGACGCTGTCCCAGTCTGTACAGTTAGGGCAGGTCCCTGTCCCAATCTGTACAGTTAAAGCAGGTCCCTGTCCCAGTCTGTTCAGGAAAAGCAGGACCCTGTCCCAGTCTGTACAGTTAAAGCAGGATCCTGTCCCAATCTGTACAGTTAAAGCAGGACCCTGTCCCAGTCTGTACAGTTAAAGCAGGATCCTGTCCCAATCTGTACAGTTAAAGCAGGGCCCTGTCCCAATCTGTACAGTTCAAACAGGATCCTGTCCCAACCGTACAGTTAAAGCAGGTCCCTGTCCCAGTCTGTGCAGTAAAAGCAGGATCCTGTCCCAGTCTGTTCAGTTAGAGCAGGTCCCTGTCCCAGTGTGTACAGTTAAAGCAGGTCCCTGTCCCATTCTGTACAGTTAAAGCAAGTCCATGTCCCAGTCTGTACAGTTAGAGCATGTCCCTGTCCCAGTCTGTACAGTGAAAGCAGGATCCTGTCCCAATCTGTACAGTTGGAGCAGGACCCGGTCCCAGTCTGCAACGTTAAAGCAGGACCCTGTCCCAGTCTGTACAGATAAAGCAGGTCCCTGTCCCGTTCTGTACATTTAAAACAGGACCCTGTCCCAGTCTGTACAGTTAGAGCAGGATCCTGTCCCAGTCTGTACAGTTGAAGGAGGTTCCTGTCCCGGTCTGTACAGTTAAAGCAGGACTTGTCCGAGTCTGTACAGTTAGAGCAGGATCCTGTCCCAATCTGTACAGTTGGAGCAGGACCCGGTCCCAGTCTGCACAGTTAAAGCAGGTCCGTGTCCCAGTCTGTACAGTTAGAGAAGGACCCTGTCCCAGTCTGTACAGTTAAAGCAGATCCCTTTCCCAGTCTGTACAGTTAAAGCAGGTCCCTGTCCCGGTCTGCAAAGTTAAAGCATGATCCTGTCCCAATCTGTACAGTTAGAGCAGGACCCTGACACAGTCTGTACAGTTAAAGCAGGTCCCTGTCCCAGTCTGTACAGTAAAAGCAGGTCCTTGTCCCAGTCTGTACAGTTAAAGCAGGACCCTGTCCCAGCCTGTACTGTGAAAGCAGGTCCCTGTCCCAGTTTGTACAGTAAAACAGGTCCCTGTCCCAGTCTGTACAGTTAAAGCAGGTCCCTGTCCCGTTCTGTACATTTAAAGCAGGTCCCTGTCCCAGTCTGTACATTTAAAGCAGGTCCCTGTCCCAGTCTGTACAGTTAGAGCAGGTCCCTGTCCCGGTCTGTACATTTAAAGCTGGTCCCTGTCCCAGTCTGTACAGTTAGAGCAGGTCCCTGTCCCAGTCTGTCCAGTGAAAGCAGGTCCCTGTCCCAGTCTGTACAGTTAAAGCAGGACCCTGACCCAGTCTGTACAGTTAAAGCAGGTCCCTGTCCCAGTCTGTACAGTAAAAGCAGGTCCTTGTCCCAGTCTGTACAGTTAAAGCAGGACCCTGTCCCAGCCTGTACTGTGAAAGCAGGTCCCTGTCCCAGTTTGTACAGTTAAAGCAGGTCCCTGTCCCGTTCTGTACATTTAAAGCAGGTCCCTGTCCCAGTCTGTACATTTAAAGCGGGTCCCTGTCCCGGTCTCTACAGTTGAAGGAGGTTCCTGTCCCAGTCTGTACTGTTAAAGCAGGACCCTGTCCCAGTCTGTACAGTTAAAGCAGGTCCCTGTCCCGGTCTGTACAGTTAGAGCAGGATCCTGTCCCAATCTGTACAGTTAGAGCAGGACCCTGTCCCAGTCTGCACATGTAAAACAAGTCCATGTCCCTGTCTGTACAGTTAGAGCAGGACCATGTCCCAGCCTGTACAGTTAATGCAGGTCCCTGTCCCAGTCTGAACAGTTAAAGCAGATCCCTGTCCCAGTCTCGACAGTTAAAGCAGGTCCCTGTCCCAGTCTGCCCAGTGACAGCAGGTCCCAGTCCCAGTCTGTACAGTTAAAGCAGGACCCTGTCCCAGTCTGTATAGTTAAAGCAGGTCCCTGTCCCAGTCTGTCCAGTGACAGCAGGTCCCTGTCCCAGTCCCAGTCTGTACAGTTAAAGCAGGATCTTGTCCCAGTCTGTACAGTTAAAGCAGGACCCTGTCCCAGTCTGTACATTTAAAGCTGGTCCCTGTCCCAGTCTGTACAGTTAGAGCAGGATCCTGTCCCAGTCTGTACAGTTGAAGGAGGTTCCTGTCCCAGTCTGTAAAGTTAAAGCAGGTCCCTGTCCCAGTCTGTACAGTTAGAGCAGGATCCTGTCCCAGTCTGTACAGTTGAAGGAGGTTCCTGTCCCAGTCTGTAAAGTTAAAGCAGGTCCCTGTCCCAGTCTGTACAGTTAAAGCAGGTCCTTGTCCAAGTCTGTACAGTTAGAGCAGGATCCTGTCCCAATCTGTACAGTTAGAGCAGGACCCTGTCCCAGTCTGCACATGTAAAACAAGTCCATGTCCCAGTCTGTACAGTTGGAGCAGGACCATGTCCCAGCCTGTACAGTTAATGCAGGTCCCTGTCCCAGTCTGAACAGTTAAAGCAGATCCCTGTCCCAGTCTCGACAGTTAAAGCAGGTCCCTGTCCCAGTCTGTCCAGTGACAGCAGGTCCCAGTCCCAGTCTGTACAGTTAAAGCAGGACCCTGTCCCAGTCTGTATAGTTAAAGCAGGACCCTGTCCCAGTCTGTACAGTTAAAGCAGGATCTTGTCCCAGTCTGTACAGTTAAAGCAAGTCCGTGCCCCAGTCTGTACAGTTAAAGCAGGATCCTGTCCCAGTCTGTACAGGAAAAGCAGGACCCTGTCCCAGTCTGTACAGTTAAAGCAGGATCTTGTCCCAGTCTGTACAGTTAAAGCAAGTCCCAGTCCCAGTCTGTACAGATAAAGCAGGATCCTGTCCCAGTCTGTACAGGAAAAGCAGGACCCTGTCCCAGTCTGTACAGTAAGGGCAGGTACCTGTCCCAGTCTGTACAGTTAAAGCAGGATCCTGTCCCAGACTGTACAGGAAAACCAGGATCCTGTCCCAGTCTGTACAGTAAGGGCAGGTCCCTGTCCCAGTCTATACAGTTAAAGCTGGTCCCTCTCCCAGACTGTACAGTTAGGGCAGGTCTCTGTCCCAGTCTGTACAGTTAAAGCACGATCCTGTCCCAGTCTGTACAGTTAAAGCAGGATCCTGTCCCAGTCTGTACAGGAAAAGCAGGTCTTTGTCCCAATCTGTACAGTTAAAGCAGGTCCCTGTACCGGTCTGTAAAGTTAAAGCAGGTCCTTGTCCCAGTCTGTACAGTTAAAGCAGGTCCGTGTCCCAGTCTGTACAGTTAAAGCAGGATCCTGTCCCAGTCTGTACAGTTAAAGCAGGCCCCTGTCCCAGTCTGTACAGTTAAAGCAGGTCTTTGTCCCAGTCTGTATATTTAAAGCTGGTCCTTGTCCCAGTCTGTACAGTTAGAGCACGATCCTGTCCCAATCTGTACAGTTAGAGCAGGACCCTGTCCCAGTCTGCACATTTAAAAAAGGTCCGTGTCCCAGTCTGTACAGTTAGAGCAGGACCATGTCCCAGTCTGTACAGTTAAAGCAGGTCCCTGTCCCAGTCCGTCAAGTGAAAGCAGGTCCATGTCCCAGTCTGTACAGTTAAAGCAGGACGCTGTCCCAGTCTGTACAGTTAGGGCAGGTCCCTATCCCAATCTGTACAGTTAAAGCAGGTCCCTGTCCCAGTCTGTTCAGGAAAAGCAGGACCCTGTCCCAGTCTGTACAGTTAAAGCAGGTCCCTGTCCCAATCTGTACAGTTAAAGCAGGATCCTGACCCAGTCTGTACAGTTAGAGCAGGATCCTGTCCCATTCTGTACAGTTAAAGCAAGTCCGTGACCCAGTCTGTACAGTTAAAGCAGGTCCCTGTCCCAGTCTGTACAGTTGGAGCAGGACCCTGTCCCAGTCTGTACAGTTAGGGCAGATCCCTGTCCCAATCCGTACAGTTAAAGCAGGTCCCTGTCCCAGTCTGTACAGGAAAAGCAGGAGCCTGTCCCAGTGTGTACAGTTAAAGCAGGATCCTGTCCCAGTATGTACAGTTAGAGTAGGACCCTGTCCCAGTCTGTATAGTTAGAGCAGCACCCTGTCCCAGCCTGTACAGTTAATGCAGGTCCCTATCCCTGTCCCGGTCTGTACAGTTAAAGCAGGTCCCTGTCCCAGTCTGTACAGTTAAAGTAGGTTCCTGTCCCAGACTGTACAGTTAAAGCAGGATCCTGTCCCAGTCTGTGCAGTTAGAGCAGGATCCTGTCCCAGTCTGTACAGTTAAAGCAGGATCCTGACCCAGTCTGTACAGTTAAAGCAGGATCCTGTCCCAGTCTGTACCGTTAAAGCAGGATCTAGTCCCAGTTTGTACCGTTAAAGCAGGTCCCTGTCCCGGACTGTAAAGTTAAAGCAGGTCCTTGTCCCAGTCTGTACATTTAGAGCAGGATCCTGCCCAATCTGTACAGTTGGAGCAGGGCCCTATCCCAGTCTGTACAGTTAGAGCAGGACCCTGTCCCAGTCTGTACAGTTAGAGCAGGATCCTGTCCCAGTCTGTACAGTAAAAGCAGGTCCCTGTCCCAGTCTGTACAGTTAAAGCAGGACCCTGTCCCAGCCTCTCCAGTTAAAGCAGGTCCCTGTCCCAGTCTGTACAGTTAAAGCAGGACCCTGTCCCAGCCAGTAGAGTTCAAGCAGGTCCCTGTCCCAGTCTGTACAGTTAGAGCAGGACCCTGTCCCAGCCTGTACAGTTAAAGGAGGTTCCTCTCCCAGTCTGTACAGTTAGAGCAGGATCCTGTCCCAGTCTGTACAGTTGAAGGAGGTTCCTGTCCCAGTCTGTACAGTAAAAGCAGGATCCTGTCCCAGTCTGTACAGTTAGTGCAGGTCCCTGTCCCAGTCTGTACAGTTGAAGGAGCTTCCTGTCCCAGTCTGTACAGTAAAAGCAGGTACCTGTCCCAGTCTGTACAGTTAGAGGAGGTCCCTGTCCCAGTCTGTGCTGTTAGAGCAGGATCCTGTCCCAGTCTGTACAGTTGAAGCAGGATCCTGTCCCAGTCTGTACAGTTAACGCAGGACCCTGTCCCAATCTGTACTGTTAGAGCAGGTCCCAGTCCCAATCTGTACAGTTAAAGCAGGTCCTTGTCCCAGTCTGGACAGTTAGAGCAGGATCCTGTCCCAATCTGTACAGTTAGAGCAGGACCCTGTCCCAGTCTGCACATGTAAAACAGGTCCGTGTCCCAGTCTGTACAGTTAGAGCAGGACCATGTCCCAACCGGTACAGTTAAAGCAGGTCCCTGTCCCAGTCTGAACAGTTAAAGCAGGCCCCTGTCCCAGTCCCAGTCTGGACAGTTAAAGCAGGTCCCTGTCCCAGTCTGTCCAGTGAAAGCAGGTCCCAGTCCCAGTCTGAACAGTTAAAGCAGTTCCCTGTCCCAGTCTGTACAGTTAAAGCAGGTCCCTGTCCCAGTCTGTACAGTTAAAGCAGGATCCCGTCCCAGTCTGTACAGTTAAAGCAAGTCCGTGCCCCAGTCTGTACAGATAAAGCAAGATCCTGTCCCAGTCTGTACAGTTAAAGCAGGATCCCGTCCCAGTCTGTACAGTTAAAGCAAGTCCGTGCCCCAGTCTGTACAGATAAAGCAAGATCCTGTCCCAGTCTGTACAGTTAAAGCAGGTCCCTGTCCCAGTCTGTATAGTTAAAGCAGGATCTTGTCCCAGTCTGTACAGTTAAAGCAAGTCCCTGCCCCAGTCTGTACAGATAAAGCAGGATTCTGTCCCAGTCTGTACAGTTAAAGCAGGATCCTGTCCCAGTCTGAACAGTAGGGGCAGGTACCTGTCCCAATCTGTACAGTTAAAGCAGGTCCCTGTCCCAGTCTGTACAGTTAGAGCAGGTCCCTAACCCCGTCAGTACAGTTAGAGCAGGATCCTGTCCCAGTCTGTACAATTAAAGCAGGTCCCTGTCCCAGTCTGTACAGTTAAAGCAGGTCCCTGTCCCAGTCTGTCCAGTTAGAGCAGGACCCTGTCCCAGTCTGTACAGTTAAAGCAGGTCCCTGTCCCAGTCTATACAGTTAAAGCAGGACCCTGTCCCAGTCTGTACAGTTAAAGCAGGTCCCTGTCCCAGTCTGTACAGTTAAAGCAGGTCCCTGTCCCGGTCTGTAAAGTTAAAGCATGATCCTGTCCCAATCTGTACAGTTGGAGCAGGACCCTGTCCCAGTCTGCACAGTTAAAGCAGGATCCTGTCCCAGTCTGTACAGTTAAAGCAGGACCCTGTCCTAGTCTGTACAGTTAAAGCAGGTCTTTGTCCCAGTCTGTGTATTTAAAGCAGGTCCTTGTCCCAGTCTGTACAGTGAGAGCAGGATCCTTTCCCAGTCTGTACAGGAAAAGCAGGACCCTGTCCCAGTCTGTACAGTTAAAGCAGGGTCCTGTCTCAGTCTGTACAGTTAAAGCAGGTCCCTGTCCCAGTCTGTACAGTTAAAGGAGGTTCCTGTCCCAGTCTGTACAGTTAAAGCAGGATCCTGTCCCAGTCTGTACCGTTAAAGCAGGTCCCTGCCCCGGTCTGTAAAGTTAAAGCAGGTCCTTGTCCCAGTCTGTACAGTTAGAGCAGGACCCTGTCCCAGTCTGTAGTTAAAGCAGGATCCTGTCCCAATCTGTGCAGTTAAAGCAGATCCCTGTCCCAGTCTGTACAGATAAAGCAGGTCCCTGTCCCAGTCTGTACAGTTAAAGCAGGTCCCTGTCCCAGTCTGTACAGTTAAAGCAGGATCCTGTCCCAGTCTGTACAATTAAAGCAGGACCCTGTCCCAGTCTGTACAGTTAGAGCAGGACCCTGTCCCAGTGTGTACAGTTAAAGCAGGTCCCTGTCCCAGTCTGTCCAGTTAGGGCAGGACCCTGTCAAAATCTGTACAGTTAGAGCACTACCCTGTCCCAGTCTGTACAGTTAAAGCAGGTCCCTGTCCCGGTCTGTAAAGTTAAAGCATGATCCTGTCCCAATCTGTACAGTTGGAGCAGGACCCTGTCCCAGTCTGCACAGTTAAAGCAGGATCCTGTCCCAGTCTGAACAGTTAAAGCAGGATCCTGTCCCGGTCTGTTCAGTTAAAGCAGGTCCCAGTCCCAGTCTGTACAGTTAGAGCAGGTCCCTAACCCCGTCAGTACAGTTAGAGCAGGATCCTGTCCCAGTCTGTACAATTAAAGCAGGTCCCTGTCCCAGTCTGTACAGTTAAAGCAGGTCCCTGTCCCAGTCTGTCCAGTTAGAGCAGGACCCTGTCCCAGTCTGTACAGTTAAAGCAGGTCCCTGTCCCAGTCTATACAGTTAGAGCAGGACCCTGTCCCAGTCTGTACAGTTAAAGCAGGTCCCTGTCCCAGTCTGTACAGTTAAAGCAGGTCCCTGTCCCGGTCTGTAAAGTTAAAGCATGATCCTGTCCCAATCTGTACAGTTGGAGCAGGACCCTGTCCCAGTCTGCACAGTTAAAGCAGGATCCTGTCCCAGTCTGTACAGTTAAAGCAGGACCCTGTCCCAGTCTGTCCTGTTAGAACAGGACCCTGTCCCAGCCTGTACTGTGAAAGCAGGTCCCTGTCCCAGTCTATACAGTTAGAGCAGGACCCTGTCCCAGTCTGTACAGTTAAAGCAGGTCCCTGTCCCAGTCTGTACAGTTAAAGCAGGTCCCTGTCCCAGTCTGTCCAGTTAGAGCAGGACCCTGTCCCAGTCTGTACAGTTAAAGCAGGTCCCTGTCCCAGTCTGTACAGTTAGGGCAGGATCCTGTCCCAGTCTGTACAGTTAAAGCAGGTCCCTGTCCCAGTCTGTACAGTTAGGGCAGGATCCTGTCCCAGTCTGTACAGTTAGAGCAGGATCCCGTCTCAGTCTGTACAGTTAGAGCAGGATCCTGTCCCTGTCTGTACAGTTCGAGCAGGTCCCTGTCCCAGTCTGTACAGTTAGAGCAGGATCCTGTCCCGGTCTGTACAGTTAAAGCAGGTCCCTGTCCCCCCGGATCTTGCGGGGCCGCGGAAGGAGGTCCTCCTTCAGAGAGGACGGCCCGTCGATCGGTGGGCACCGATCGCGGGCCACCTCACATTTGAGCAGGTCCCTGTCCCAGTCTGTACAGTTAAAGCAGGACCCTCTCCCCGTCTGCTGCTCAATAATTTGAGAACATCCTGCACATATCACTGAAGTTGGTGGTGTGATACTGGATGCAGGGAGAGCAGCGAGGAAGCCAGCGTTGTGTTGTCACCCTGCCTGCAGTCATGTTTAGCCTGCTGCTGGAGCTTCATTTGGACATTTGCCCAACTTTGAAGTTTCTCATTACGTACGCTTCCTGCATCCTATCTTCCACATCCTCGTCCCTGGATGTTTCAATGCTCCTCATGTTTCCACAGTAGGTCAGATAGCCACAATTAAACTAAGCCCTGGGTTTGAATCTTAATGCACAGACTGACAAGCTGCTCACTTATTGGTTGGTAGTGAAATCTCTTCCATCTTGTAATATATGGGAGGCACAGATTCTCCTCCGACCAAAATAGTTAAAATGTCTGAATGAACAAGTTTGATAGGCTCACGGCCTCGTCTACCGATCTGCCAGGAGATCTCAAAGATGGGAATTTAATGATGGGGCCAATGCCTGCACAGACTCTGCTAAAATTGTTGTGCTTTACTTCCAGTTTATACCTGAAGAGCAAGCAGAGGGCAAAATAATCTTCAACCCTAAATTGTAATTTTTTTTGTTGGCAGCAATAGTGGTAATGTTTCGATATAGAGCACCTGAATTAGTGCTAAGATCAAGATACTCCAGAGTTACACCCATTCTAAAATGCACCTATAATCTTGGCCAAAGTGGGGCATGTAGACAATCGCCAGGGTAAAAGGTGGCATCCCAGATTGACACCGTCACTGGACTGGGGGTTACGTCTGTGGAATATACAGCGGCACAGTGGTTAGCACTGCTGCCTCACAGAGCCAGGGACCCGGGTTCAATTCCGACCTTGGGTGACAGCCTGTGTGGAGCTTGTACGTTCACCCCGTGTCTGCGTGGGTTTCCTCCGGGTGCTCCGGTTTCCTCCCACAGTGTAAAGATGAGCAAGTTAGGTGGATTGGTCATGATAAATTGCCCCTTAGTGTCCAAACTTGTGCAGGTTTGGTGGGGTTGTGGAGATGGGGAGGGGTTGGGGCGAGGGAGTGGGCCCAAATGGGTGCCCTTTCAGAGAGAGGGTCGGTGCAGACTCAATGGGCCAAATGGCCTCCTCCTGCACTGTAGGAAGTCTATGGGGCGGGATTCTCCACCCCCGCGCCGAAGTGCCCATGCCGTCGTGAACGCCGTCGAGGTTCACGATGGCGTGAAACGGCCCCTATCCCGACCGATTCAGGGCCCGATAATGGGCTAGGAGCGGGGCCGCGTCATCTACATGCGCCAGGCCTTGTCGCCGCGTAAAGGCGGCGCCACATACATGACGCGGCCGGCGCCGCATAACTGCCGTCACCCGCGCATGCGCGGGTTGCCGTCCTCTCCGAGTCAGCCCCGCAAGAAGATGGCGGACGGATCTTGCGGGGCCGCGGAAGGAGGTCCTCCTTCAGAGAGGACGGCCCGACGATCGGTGGGCACCGATCGCGGGCCACCTCACATTTGAGGTACCCCCCGGTGCAGGATTCTCGGCGATTCTCCGGCCTGCGGCCCGCGGAACTCGACGGGGCCGTTCCCGCCGCTTGGGAGAATCGCGGGAGGGCGTCGGACCGGCGTCGCGGGAAACCTTGGCGGCCCAGGCGATTCTCCCAACCGGCGCGGGAGCGGAGAATCTCGCCCATGGTTCTAAGTGGCCTTCCATCAGTATCAAAGCAGGAAGTGAGTGAGTTCACAGGCTTGGAATGGCCACAAACCTTATCTGAACCCTCAGCTTTGACTGAAGTTACCAAAATCTATCCCCAGCTGTGCGATTAAGAAAGGGTTCAGCAATCCGACTTTCAGCAGTTTCAGGCTGGAAAGCTTCTCCCGTTCTTCTGCCCTGGAATGGCTCAGTAAGGAGGCAGAGAAAGAATAATGTCCCATTGCAAACTGACCTCCAAACGTCCTCTCAATCATCAAACCATTCAAGGAATGAACACACTTTGGAATACGGACCTTCATATCACAGTGTTTTCACTGTGCACAGATACAGCTACAGCAAGTGACTTTTTATCGCTATGAGTCCGGTGTTTTTCCGTGGCATCCTTTATTCTGTCACAGGGCTGTGTTGAGGTGATGATAGCTAAAGGATCAGGTCAGCAGTGGCGCCTGCTGCACTGTGGTGTTCGGACCTCTGGGAACGGAGGGGATCCTCTTTCCAGGGCTGCTGAAACCCGACAGACCACTCTTCAGAAGGCCACATTGCCATTACACGGGTGTATAGAGCCTGTGCCCTTGCCCAACTCCAGTCGGGAGTTACAGATGCTGACTGGAGACAGGGGGATGTCATTACTCAGGCGGATTCTATACACAGCACTTGTGCTCGGTTCTGGATCTGAGTGCCCACTGGTCACTGGGAGGGCGGGTGTCTTGCTATCAGTTAGTCTGCAGGCCTTGAGAAATGGCATCCCCAAACAGCTCGAAGGTCGATGTCTCCCTCCAAATTTCCCCTCCCCAAAAGCCTGGCGGCATGTACGATTCACTGACTGATCCAGTGGCCTCCCTGTCAGCGCAAAGATCCCACTGACTCCAGGCAGTGCTGCGGGGACTGAATCCTTCTTGGATGTTGACACGGAGGATGGCGCTTCCGCGACCCTTACCTCGGGTCTCCTCCGATGATCCTCAGTGGGACCTCCAGGAGAGCACGATGCTCACCCAGCATCCCACCGTATCGGCCAGAATCCCAGCAACGTGAGACTTCAGGGCACTTCGCTGACACCTGCAGAGCCTCCGTTCCTCACTGGCAGATCCCATCTTGACCTCTGAATTCTCTGGGCCTGTGAAGGTGGCAATTAAAGAGCCTCGAACCTATAAAGAGACAGCAAGGACAGATCAGGAGAATAGATCGTTTGCCTTGCTGCTGGAGAGAGAGACCTGCATTGCAAAGAAATGTTGGGACTCTCAAAGATACCATTTAATGTTGCAACCTCCTCCCCTCCACATTCTTGATGGATTTCTTGTCCTCCACACTAAACAGATCATCCCTCCTCCTCCATATTCCCGTAAGGCCAGTTTCCTGAAGTTTGCTGTATATTTCTCTGATATTAAAAAAAAAGCACCAGGTCTTTCACTTGCTTCCATCAATGCTGCCCCTTTAAGTAGCAAGTTTTAGATCCGAAACGTAAAATCCGAAACAAGCAATTCTGAAATCGTACTGGCGTTTCCACATTCCAAATGTTATTGTTGCTTTAAACCTTGATGGTTTAGTATTGCACAGCTTAACGTTGCACTGCCTGGTGCTGTTCGATATTTTACAATTTAACATTGCACAGTTCAACATTGTGCAAGTTAAACAAAGCCTATTTTCTAATCCACACGTTGCACACAGCCTTAGCAAAAGGTGCAACAGGCGCAAGATTGCACAGCGGCTAAATCATCTGCAGTATTAAAGTTCAAATATGCACAGCACAAACAAACCCCCCCCCCCCCCCCCTCCCCTCCCCCCGAGCAACTGTTCAACTGAGATCAGTTAGTAATATTCCTCGAGTGCCCTTGTCACCTTGCTCCTTTGTTTGACAAGGTTCTGCCCTGGCAACACTGCACCCATGGCAATAATGGGCATCAAACGCAAATGCTATTACCCAAGGATATGTGACGCCTTTTAAACCTTTCTTAATTTAAGTTGGACCCTGCAGATTTGACAGTTCAGAACAGAATACAGAAAGCCTGAGAATTTGTGGACAAAAGACAATAATAATCCATCATCAGCTGTTCACGACGTGTGCTGGCAATTTTATCTTGCCTACACTGGCAATAATTTATTGAATGTTTCCACAGCCGACGCAGAGTAAGAATCGGAGTTTCCCCTCCCGTCCCCACAAGCTATGTGGTTTGTACATCACGGTTTAATATGCCAACCTGCCCCTATGTCTACCCGAGTGGGGACCTGCCTTACAGATCATTGGCTGAACACATCAGTGGATTTCCCAAGACGGAGTCCAGTTATTTCAGTCGATGGAAGAATCCAAATTCCTTTGATTCGGAACTAGAGGGATACATTCAGGGCCCTGTGCAAGTAACCAATAATAGGGTCGCTAGGAACTGGTCCTTGGGTTGATACCAAAACTCATTGCACCTCCAAGAGAACCTCATTACCTAGTGGAGTGGTGCAGCGACAACAATCTCTCCCTCAATGCCAGCAAAACTAAAGAGCTGGTCATTGACTTCAGGATGTAAAGTACTGCACACACCCCTATCAGCATCAACGGGGCCGAGATGGAGATGGTTAGCAGTTTTAAATTCCTAGGGGTGCACATCTCCAAAAATCTGCCCTGGTCCACCCACGTTGACTCTACCACCAAGAAAGCACAACAGCGCCTATACTTCCTCAGGAAACTAAGGAAATTCGGCATGTCCACGTTAACCCTGACCAACTTTTACAGATGCACCATAGAAAGCATCCTATCGGGTTGCATCACAGCCTGGTATGGCAACTGCTTGGCCCAGGACCGCAAGAAACTTCAGAGAGTCATGAACACCGCCCAGTCCATCACATGAACCTGCCTCCCATCCATTGACTCCATCTACACCTCCCGCTGCCTGGGGAAAACGGGCAGCATAATCAAAGACTCCTCCCACCCGGCTTACTCACTCTTCCAACTTCTTCCATCGGGCAGGAGATACAGAAGTCTGAGAACACGCACGAACAGACTCAAAAACAGCTTCTTCCCCACTGTCACCAGACTCCTAAATGACCCTCTTATGGACTGATTTCATTAAAACTACACCCTGTATGCTTCATCCGATGCCAGTGCTTTTGTAGTTACATTGTATATGTTGTGTTGCCCTATTATGTATTTTCTTTTCTTCCCTTTTCTTCTCATGTACTTAATGATCTGTTGAGCTGCTCGCAGAAAAATACTTTTCACTGTACCTCGGTACACGTGACAATAAACAAATCCAATCCAATTACTCACCTCCTTGATAACCTCCAATTTAAACCAGTCGCCTCGCAGGCAGCGGCTCTGAAGTAAACTGGAAGAGGTGAGGGTGGAGGGAAGGTAGGCGATTGTGGACTGGCTGCTCTTTCGGGCTCTTCACTCAATAAAAATCTGAGAAAAACGTAACGATTTCCTGGTCATTACGTGTGGTCCCTTTAAGGACCATTGGTTAGTCGGCACCTAATCCAGGGAACACTGGACAAAGGATCTAGCATCTGGCTGAGGCAGCCTGGGAGGTTCCTGAAAAGGCGACTGAGCAAATCTGGATTCTGAGCATTTTCAGGTGCCCTTGGGCCATGGGACACAGCCCCAGGAATTTGTTCATTTGTCCCATGTTTCCCACCTGGGAAGCCGGTGCAATTAAGTCCACTTTCTTCCACAAGGTCTTGGGCATAATGGCACAAAGAATATAATTGGCCTAAAGCTAGCAGGGCTAAAGGGCAGGTCATTGACTCTTTTACTGGCGTACAAATGATGTCCTTCACCTGTATATCCGGCGATATAATTAACAAACCATTAACTGGATGAACAGGTGATAAATACAAGGAAATAAACAGTGTAAAAACCAATAAATATGGCACATGCGCAAAGGACTTGGGCCCGGATATTGCTGATCCCAGGCAGAGAGGGAAAAGGGAATCAAGACCAGTTCCATTGGATCCTGTACTCCCCACGTCTTTTCCATTATTCTATATTTTCCGTGGTTTCCCCGTACACATATTCCTGCTTCTGGACCTAGAACAGGCGTGGGGACAGTGCTACTTCGACTGAGGTGGGAGGCTATGTTCCCAGCTCACCTCCTCCTCCTGACCCTGTTATCCAAAGCAACTGCCAGTGGGTCACACCCTCAGTCTGGAGATTGTGAGTGGAGCAGTCAGCGAGGCAGAGGGAGCTACGCAGGTAAGGTGCCCCCTTTCCCCTGCGGCCTCTCAACAGTGTTCTGAGCCCGTGGCACTTCCGGCTGTGATTCTCCAACATGGTCTTTGAAAGCCCCATGCCCCGAGGATGCACTTCTCTTGACAAATTCCTGGGCAAGAAGCCAAGGTATGGGCCTTGAAGTTCTTGAATAGGCTGATTAATCTGTTCTATACACTATTCATTCGTTTGGGACTTGGGGATGGAGAGGAACGGGGATCAATCAAACAGCGGGACAGGAACATCAGTACAAGAGGTCTTTGCGTAGACACTGTGGCCATGCAGTCAACCATTTAACTTAGCTGAAAATATCAACTCAGAACTCTGACATCACGGCGGCGCGGTGGCACAGTGGTTAGCACTGCTGCCTCACAACGCCAGGGACCGGGGTTCAATTCCAACCTTGGGTGACTGTGTGGAGTTTGCCCTTTCTCCTCATGTCTGCGTGGGTTTACGCTGGGTGCTCTGGTTTCCTCCCACAGTCCAAAAGATGTGCAGGTTCGGAGGATTGGCTAAGCTAAATTGTCCCTTAGTGTCCAAAAGATTAGGTGGGGTTACGGGGATAGGGCAAAGGAGTGGGCCTGGGTGGGGTTGGTGTAAACTCGATGGGTTGAATTTCCTGCTTCTGCACTGTATCTATGATCTAGTGCTACTAATTGTTACAGACTGGAGGGGGGATTAATTTAAATGGCATTAATTTCTCTTCTCAACAACTATCCATAGGTGTTTCGATTTATACACGGTGGCATATTTCCCCAACCCCTCAGTTTTGGTGAAAATTACCCCACAGCCAAATTGAGATAGGATGAACACAAAGGGTTAGTTTATTTGCACACACTCAAAACACAAAATAGCTTTGCAACATCCCTTTCATATTCAGACAATAAAGAGGGGGCTAGAGAAAAGTAAGATTTACAGTGCAGAGACCACAGAGAAAATAAATATTGCTTCACATGGGTTCCAGAATCAAAGTTCAATGAGGGATTCCTTCACGAAGGTGGGTGGGTTGAAAACCGATGCTGGATAATGGGTAATTCATTTTTCTGGTGGTGTTGAATTCACACAATGATATAGGCACGCAGTGATGAATCAGTCTTGTAGGCAAAGGTACAGATTTCTCGAAGAATCAATGGTCAGGTGTCTAACCTGGGCCAGAGCTTCTTTGGTGTGGCCTGCTGGTCAGATGTTAAACAGCAGATTAAACCATGCAGTTCAGTAAGGCAATATTACTTGTTCCACAAGCTGGAGGCCCATGTCACATGACTCCCAGCTCTCCATCATCTTTGACAACGGATGGCTGACGATTCATCGCCTACTAACCAGCATAGATTATTAAATGCAGGTGGCCCTCTTCGAAGTTGGGGCTGTGCAGTCCTCAGGCCATCATTAGTAGCTCCTCAGGGATAAAAAGGTGTGAGATTTCCGAAACTACAAAACTCCAGGGCCATAGACTGTCACAGTTTCTGCCATATTCAGGGTCTTTGTTCAATTTTAAAAATGTTCGAAATAGCCATGAGGGTATCATATTCTACAGTTTGTAAAAGAATACCGTGTGAGGTCTTAGTCCTTCACACAACCTTGGGATTTCCCTGGGGTATCCAGGAATTGAGGATTAGTCTCTGGAATCCTGCTGGAAGAAACTCAGAAGAAAAATCATCGGGGCTTTAAAACATATATTTTATTTCAACACTTTTGCTTATTAATTCTAAAAATATTGGAGTTGTTTGACCAATACTTATAAATCACCCAATCAGGTAACAAACTTTCCAATTGGCCAAGTGAATGTGTTGGGTGATCAATCAATGGGGGCAGTTTGGGGGAGGGCCAGTTGAATAGAGGCAGTCACATGACAAAACCTCCAATTGTGATCTCTGGGAGCCAACGTCGGCGCGTGTGTACATATCGCCATGGAAACCAATAAACCCGCGGCCCAGCTCTACAGGCCTCAGTGAGCACAGCCCACACTGTCAGCCCCTGTGGAAGGAAATCTTCTTGCAACATGCCAAATTACAGCAGCAACAAATCGAAATATTTTTCGAAATGTCAAAACACCAACAGCTACTAAGAAATCCATCGAGAAATTTGATTCACGGAGATGTTGTCATCGTGCCTTCAGGCCCGTTTCCAGGAAAAGCGAGGCCGCAATAAGCCTGCTCTCAGAAACCTGCCGGCGGGGGGGGGGGGGGGGGGGCAAAAACAACCACCATTAAATTAGTCTGCTTGTTTATAACGGTAAAAATAAAGCCCAGGCTGAAAACTCACAAGCGATTGCTCGACACACGTTCCTCAAGGTGTTCATTTTCTGCAGGTGTTGACCGCTTTATTTATTTTGAAACGCCGCGCGCGCAAAAAAATGTAGCACGATCGCATTCAGCACTCTCTCACCCGACTTCAACAATCGGTTTTACTAACCCAGGCGTCGAATTTTCAAAGGACCCGATACCCGGATGAATTCCGAGACCCGATCCCACTCCTGAACTGCATCAGTCCGGCGACACTTAAAAAAAAAAATTGGGCGGGAGGTGAATTCATCACCCAATCAGGGGAGCTTAGAGGGCCGTTAATGGGCGGCCTGCTGGTTTCCCATCCCCTCCCATCTAGCCGGCCGTTTGAAAATTGCAAACTTTCCCGAAGGTGATGGGATCTAAGGCCACCCTCCAGGGACACAATTTCCAACCAAATCGCGCTTACGCTCATTTCCACCCTGGTTGGCAATTGGAAATCCAGCTCTTTGAGTCAAAAATATCAATGCCTTTTGTGGTCTCGCTGCAATCGATAGTGAGAATGATATCAAGCAATACTTACGTCTGCCCAATCTGGTTAACTGCTTAGCAAGGTTGAAGCTGACCGATGTTAATTGACCAAATAAGGCAGCAATCTTCCATGGGTATGTAAGGGCGAGGGGAGGGGCGCCAACTAGTGGCTGCTGTGGCTTAATCGCTTTAATCGTCATCATTAAAGGACAGCAAAAAAACACTTTTCCCATTTCATAGAATTTACAGTGCAGAAGGAGGCCATTCGGCCCATCGAGTCTGCACCGGCTCTTGGAAAGAGCACCCCACCCAAGGTCAACAGCTCCACCCCATCCCCATAACCCAGTAACCCCACCCAACACTAAGGGCAATTTTGGACACTAAGGGCAATTTATCATGGCCAATCCACCTAACCTGCACATCTTTGGACTGTGGGAGGAAACCGGAGCACCCGGAGGAAACCCACGCAGACACGGGGAGGATGTGCAGACTCCGCACAGACAGTGACCCAAGCTGGAATCGAACCTGGGACCCTGGAGCTGTGAAGCAATTGTCCTATCCACAATGCTACCGTGCTGCCCTTCATCCTTACTACAGAAAAATTGCAATCAAGTGTTCCCACAATTTACCTGACAGTTAAAATTAGAATCATTTCACAAAATGGTAAGTAGGCTGCATTTGATTTAACAGAGGCCTTTTATCATTAAGGAGACTTTTTCTAAATTAGTTTTGCAGCACGGTGGGAGCACCCTCACCCCTAGGCCCGAAGCTCCAGGTTCAGATCCACTTGATGGCCATGGAGGGTGCATTCATAACATGGCCAAGTCCTTTCGCTAAGCCTGACGGCAGGCGGCAAGAGCAGGAGAATTTCCTGGTCAGCCACACTGCAGAAGGCAACAGCAAACAACTGCAACACCTTGCCAAACATAATGGGCGGGATTCTCCTTTCCGAGGACTAAGTCCCCACGCCGGCGGGAGAACCGGCAAGCCACCGTGGGGTCAGATCCCCCCGTGCCCCCCCCCCCCCCCCCCCCCCCGTGGACCGCCCCGGCCGAATTACCTGCCAGGTCCCGCCGTGTGGGACCATGCCTGACCCACGCCAGTGGGACTGGCCAAAAACAGACTGCCGTTCAGCCCATCGGGGCCCGGAGAATTGCCGGTGGGGCCGCTGCCAACGGCTCCCGACCGGCGTGGCATGAACACCGCCCCCACCCAAAAACCGTCACGAGAGAATACGGCAGCCAGCGTCGGGGCGGCGGGGCAGGATTCGTGCCGCCCCCCGGGGATTCTCTGACCCGCCGGAGAGTCGGAGAATCCCGCTGAATATGTTACGAAACCAATGGAAATGCATGGTCACCAACACCCTCTTCGTGCTTGGTACCTGGAGGAGGTACTGAAGAGCCAGCAGCTGTCAGCAGCGGGACTCCTGTCCCTGGTGCCTTTAGTAACTTGAAGAAGCCAGCGGCTAGAGAACAGAGATTTATTTAACTATCTACAATATTCTGCTCAAGGCAGCAACTCGTTCCCACTCCAGCCTTGCTGGGAGAACTAACCACCCCAGGCCCTGCTTTGGGCCGGTTTTTATGTTCATTTACAACAAGCTCCTCTGGGTGGCCTCCATCCCCTATCTGGGAAGTTCGTACTTCATGGGTCCTACAGGGAGATCAACAATGGTTTCCCCGTGGTCCTCATGAGGGTTATAACAGTGACTTTGATCCCTGGATAAGACCCTCTGCTGTCCGGATAAGTGCCGGAGTGCCACTTAATTTGGCAGGCCTTCCCTAATGGAGGGAAGTGAAGCTCTCGCCAGCCGCCCAGCCAGTGGGCGAGACTCCCCTCACCTCCAGTAAATACGGCCCATTAACTCCGTTCTCCTCGCCACAGATGATGCCTGACCTCCTGAGCACCTTTTTTTTTTTAACCTCACGTTTTCAGCATCCGCAGTACTTGGCTTTCGTGATGAGCAACTTGCTGTTTCCAATAACTTGAAGCACGCCCCTCACTTTGAAACCGGTCGCGGTAAGTGAAGCACCCAGAGTGCTCCCCTAGATCCCACTAAGAACGTTTTGCCTTCCAGTGTCCAGGGAGGCGATTTGGGCAGGTAGGTGAGCAGTCTGTGTTGGGATGCTGCATGATGCTTAAAAAGTACCCATCTGAATAGAAGTCTCATATAAAGCCTGTTTGGACAGTGCTCTTTAACCCGGAGTTCATGGTTTCTCTAGGGTGCACCGCCTTATTTTGACATGTGCGTAAACTTTGAAATTTATTTCTTTAGTACCACATTCCCCCGCTCCCTTTCCTTCTTTCACCATCATAATATCCTTTCCCGAGAGTTAGCCTGTGTGTGTTCGCGCCCCCAAGGGACCCATCCACAGTGGCTGTCGGGGGAGACAGCAGAAAACAGATTAGGTTAGGGAGGTGACGTCGATGGTGGCACAAACCCTCTGCTACACCTTAGTTTAGGTGCATGAACCCTTGCAACAGGCGGCCCAGATCAACACCCGGTACCAAGCTGGCCTCGGAACCCTGCAGACATTGTCCTCAGGCATTGTCAGGTACGTAGGCCGAAGCTTGTTGATACAGTTGGCAGCAATAGGCTGCTGTCAGCACTGTCGCTCTGGAGACTCACTGGGAAGCCTTCTCTCATCATGGCTGGGCCCAATTCTAACCCATTCAAAACCCACCCTCTTGCACAGTTAAAATTGGTCCTGATGTACAACTTGAAATTCTGCCAAGCCCCCATCACAAATTGAACTTGACTGTTGGGGAATTATCACTCAGCCATTTGGCGGGTAACTTTTAACTTACTGACACTCTGGCAGCTGAGGATTGGGGGGAAAGGGAGGTCAAAAGCCTGGGTTAGCCCAGGGGATAATGAACGTTTAACTCCACAGCATCCATTGTCTGTCATTGACAGGCTCCCCACTCAGGTGGCAGCAGACTCGCCTAAACCCAGGCAAGGAGATCTCCAGACGGGGTGGCAGAACTGGGGTCTGGTCCCTGATCCTTCGTATGGGACTGAGGGGCCTGCTATTTAGGGAACTTCGGGGGTTGCTGAGAGGAAGCCCACCTGTTCCCCTTGGCCCACAAGGAGTGCTTTGAAGGCACTACTACCCTGCTCTCCAAAGTATTCCTCATCCTTCAGCATCAAGATTTCCCGAGACCTGGGGAAACCCCGTCGCCCACGGCTAAACCTGAAGAGCAAGTTAATTCCGAGATGTTTAAAACTCATAGTTAAAATGCCAATCCGCCCCCTGGGAGCGGATTGGCCAGTCGCTTCTTGTCCCACCCCTATGGCAGCCGAAGGTCAGCAAGTTGAAACCGGCTTCCTGATACACAGGGAATTTTTCCCCATTGAACTTCTCTCAACCGCAACCAACCCCACCCACCTACTCAAGTTGAAATTTCTCCCTTTTTCCTCCCTGAGTAAGTTAATGGTGTAAGAAGTCCGTTTTAATCCCCCCTCTTTTGACAAGTCTTTTTCTTCCGCTGAAGGAGCGTAAATTCCCTGCTTGGATTCAGCTTTCTGATACATTATCAGACATCTCAGCAAATGTAGCTCCCACGCCGACACAATGTGAATACAAAGAAAATAAATTCTCCCAAAATTATTTGTTTTGAAATTATCATTTCTGTCCAGTAAACAATTCATATTAAGTGGAGGAAACAGGATTGCGTCATTTATTGGTTCCACCCTAAAAGCCTGATTAAAATTTGTTTTTTAAAAAGTCACCGAACCCAACAGAATTGATGTCACGTTTTACACTGGATGTGACCTGGATTGCAACAGAGTCAACCTCCAGATTTTTAATTCCGACAGTGCACTTGAAACAAGATTTTAAAACATACTTTTTTTTCATTCTTTCACGGGATGTGGGCGTCGCTGGCTGTGCCAGCGTTTGTTGCCCAGCTCTAATTGCCCTTGAGGCGGGCAGTTAAGAGTCAACCACATCTCTGTGTGGGTCTGGAGTCACGTGTAGACCAGAATTCCTTCCCGAAAGGGCATTAGTGAACCAGACGGGTTTTTACACCAATCGACGACGTTTTCATGGCCATCATTCGACTTCTAATTCCAGATGTTTACTGAATTCAAATTTCACCGTGGTGGGATTTGAACCTGGGTCTCTGGTTTACCAGTTCAGTGACCGGCCTTCCCATGGAGACCCCAGCCGGGCGCCACTTAGTATTGGTCCACGCAAATGCAGACCAGGCGGGATGGTATCCGGAGAGTCTCCCAGGCCATTGGAGTCCCCCGGGTGGCCAGGGACAGGGCAGGGTGTCATCCTGGCTCTCCATCTGCGACCTGGGTACCTTGGCACGACCAGCGTGGCACTGCCAAGCTACCCAGGTGACTGTGCCAGGCTGGCAGGAATGCTTCCAGAATAACACTGTGAAGGGTCCGGGCCTGAGGTTGGCCATTCCCATGAAAGGAAGGGCGAGGGGAGGTATGAAGGGTGTGTGGGGGGGGGGGTAGGGCTGGTATAAAGGAGCCTCCAGAAGGTTGGGGGGGGGGGTGAAGGGTGGGGGTCCTGAAAGGGGAGTGGGGAGACCTGAAAATGGGGGCCCCCTCAGTGACCACATAGTGGGGTGTCCTCACTTGGGGGGGGGGATGTGGTGTAATGCTCATGTGTGTGGGAGGTGACATTGTCCATGGGTGGAGGGGGGGGGGGGGGCGGTGAGGGGGACCCTCCAACTCACTTAGAGATTAGGGCACCCTTTCAAAATGGTGGCCCGATCTCTGAGGAACCGGTCTGACCAGCGGGTTCAGCTCCCCAGTGATGAAAGAAATTCTATGGCGCGATCTAACTGAATTGCAAAAGAATGCCATGGCAAGCAAGTTTAACTGGACGTTTCCTGCACTGAAGAGCTCTGGTCATCACAACTGCTCAGTGCAGGAGATCGGGACACCATTTTTAAATCGCGCCCCGGTCTCTGTACCCCCCCCCCCCCCCCCCCCATGACGGAATCCCCGGACAGCCCAAAGCACCAACTCACTTATAAGGGGGTCCTAGACCCCCGCCGCAACCCAGCTCATACAGGCAAGTCACCCCAGGCCTGATCCCTGGCGCAGGCAGGTTGCCAGCATGGCACCATGTCAGTGCCCCTTCCAGCCAGGGTGCCGGCTGGCAGTGCCAAGGGTGTCATCTATCCAGAAGGCAACCACCCAGGGGCCTCCGATCCCCAGGCCTGCCCCCCCCCCCCTCCCCTATTGTGGAAGTGCTCCTGCCAACTGGCAGCACCACCTGGACACCTTGGCAGTGCCTGGGTACCATTCTGCCCAAAGGGGCCTCCATTCCCCTGGGAGACCCCATGGTCCCCATTTATGGAGACCAGTACTGAACGGCGCTCGCCCGAGGTCTCCAAGGCGAAGGGGATAGATCCCAATGCCTAAGGTACCTCAGGAATCTGCACATTAAAGTGAGACTTGCAGTCTCGTTTAATATGCAGATTTGACACAAAGTGATCCCGCCCACAATTGGCAGGATCTGCATCGTATCACGTTGCAAGATCACTTTAGATTTCACAAGGCTTAGCAAACCGGGTAGATCCTGGGAGCGCGGTCTCCCGGCTTTTATCGGCCATGCTACACCATGGCAAGCTGCTATTCGGGCGCATCGTGGCCATTCGATCTCGCCCTTAGTGTGTTTAGATAGCGCTGGGAAACTCGCCGACAAAGCCAGGAAGAAACTCCCAGTCAAACCCACTTGAAATGACACTTAAAAGCTTTTCTGTTAGATCGCGCCCACTGTCTCTAGTTACTTACAGCCCAGGGAACCTCTTCTTTCTACAAATAAAATTCCATTAGCCCTATTCAGGTAAACAATATACATGGTTGGAATGAATTGTGAACTTCTTTTACGACATCTTAATTACACGTTCTGCAGCCAAAGTGTCTGCCTTTCTTTTAAACCAAGATTTAAAAAAACATGATCGCAGCAGTTACATACACGCACTAACCCAGACTTGTAACCATTACTGCACCAGATACAGATAATACAATATATATCTGAACTTCCGACATTCATCACAGTGTGCATGTGTGTGTGCATGAGTCCATGTATATGTGTGTGTGTGCGTGTGTGTGTGAGTGTGTGAGTGCATGTGTGTGTTTGTGCATGTGTGTCTGTCTGTGAGTGGGTGCTGTTACAAATTGGATGTCAAAAAGTAAATATGTAATATTTCTTTAAACTTACAAGAAAACTTGCCTTTTCTCTGTACATTTCGACGCTCAAGGATGTAATACATTTTTTCTCTTTAACACTACTTAGAAGAATAAAATAACGTGATTGATTAGTTCCTGGAAGATAATTAAATATAGAGTCATTCTTCATACGTTTCTATCCCTGCCATGGAACCAGCTCCAATGGGAGTGCATCATTGGAAATCACGCAAAATTCTTCTCATGTGCTTCCAGCAGGCAAGAGCTGTCACCCATTACGGTCAATTTTGTCGTACCCATACTCCTCAAGGGCAACTAGGGGCGGCCAATAAATGCTGGTGTAACCAGCGGACCCACATCCCAGGAATGAAGGAAAAATGATCAATGGAAATTTCTCCAATTCTGTAAATTGGTGCAAGGTTTTTTTAACCCATTGGGACCATTTTATCCGTACCTGCCAGAGGTGGATTTACAGTTAGTGGGGCATTGTGCTCACCTTCATTTCTGGGTGCCCCCCCCACCCAACACCACCCCACCCCCGCCTTCCCCCCAACCTCACCCGTCTCCACCCACCCTCACCCACAGAACATAAAGGCAGAAGCCATAAAAAATGTTCAATACTTTGAGCTTCTAAAATAAAATGAGAAACTTTCTTTGCTTAGCTTTGTCCTCTTGTCTTGCCTTCAACTTTCTGTGTTTTGGACTTCCAGATTGATAGCATCGCTTCATATTGCAGAAGAAACTGATCTTGTTATTAGCCAGCTAATAAAGTGCCTGAAAGAGCTGGCATTCACACAGTCAATCCCAATGCTTTTATCAGATTCTAACTTTGTGAAAATTAGATTCATCTTTTAACTATGAAACACTGTTTCTGATCGGGGATTTCAAAAAACATGCACTCCACTCTTCCCCCTGCCCACACACTCCCCCTCTCACAAACACTACCTCCCCCGCAACACCCTCACAAACTCTCCCTCCCCACAACACCCTCACAAACTCTCCCTCCCCCTCACAAAATCTCCCTCCCCGCAACACCCTCACAAAATCTACCTCCCCGCAACACCCTCACAAACTCTCCCTCCCCCTCTCACAAACTCTACCTCCCCACACCACCCTCACAAACTCTCCCTCCCCACAACACCCTCACATACTCTCCCTCCCCGCAACATCCTCACAAACTCCACCTCCCCGCAACCTCCTCACAAACTCTCCCTCCCCTCTCACGAACTCTACGTCCACACAATACCCTCACAAACTCTACTTCCCCCGCAACACCCTCACAAACTCTCCCTCCCCGCAACCTCCTCACAAACTCTCCCTCCCCTCTCACAAACTCTACGTCCACACAATACCCTCACAAACTCTCCCTCCCCGCAACACCCTCACAAACTCTCCCTCCCCGCAACACCCTCACAAACTCTCCCTCCCCGCAACACCCTCACAAACTCTCCCTCCCCGCAACACCCTCACATACTCTCCCTCCCCGCAACATCCTCACAAACTCCCCCTCCCCGCAACCTCCTCACAAACTCTCCCTCCCCTCTCACAAACTCTACGTCCACACAATACCCTCACAAACTCTCCCTCCCCGCAACACCCTCACAAACTCTTCCTCCCTGCAACACCCTCACAAACTCCCCCTCCCCGCAACCTCCTCACAAACTCTCCCTCCCCTCTCACAAACTCTACGTCCACACAATACCCTCACAAACTCTACTTCCCCCGCAACACCCTCACAAACTCTCCCTCCCCCGCAACCTCCTCACAAACTCTCCCTCCCCTCTCACAAACTCTACGTCCACACAATACCCTCACAAACTCTACTTCCCCCGCAACACCCTCACAAACTCTCCCTCCCCCGCAACCTCCTCACAAACTCTCCCTCCTCCTGCAAGACCCTCACAAACTCTCCCTCCCCCTCTCACAAACTCTCCCTCCTCCCACAATCTCCTCACAAACTCTCCCTCCTCCTCAACACCCTCACAAACAGGGTGTAGTGTTAATGAGGTCAGTCCATAAGAGGGTCGTTTAGGAGTCCGGTAACAGTGGGGAAGAAGCAGTTTTTGAATTTATTTGTGCGTGTTCTCAGACTTCTGTATCTCCTGCCCGATGGAAGAAGTTGGAAGAGTGAGTAAGCCGGGTGGGAGGGATCTTTGATTATGCTGCCCGCTTTCCCCAGGCAGCGGGAGGTGTAGATGGAGTCAATGGATGGGAGGCAGGTTCGTGTGATGGACTGGGCGGTGTTCACGACTCTCTGAAGTTTATTGCGGTCTTGGGCTGAGCAGTTGCCATACCAGGCTGTGATGCAGCCAGATAGGATGCTTTCTATGGTGCATCTGTAAAAGTTGGTAAGGGTTAATGTGGACATGCCGAATTTCCTTAGTTTCCTGAGGAAGTATAGGCCCTGTCGTGCTTTCTTGGTGAATAAATACGAATAAAAACTGCCCAGACCAGGGAAATCACAAGAAATTCACCAGGGGATGGAAAGAGGAAGTGAACAATTACATTAACACGCAGTCAAAGCTGTTTCATAATCCGAGCACAACCCTGCAAATAATGGAGATGTTAATGCATTGATTAGCAATGCCCTGGACAGGACAGTCAATGCTGTTGAACTCTTATTAAGGCAATGGAGCCTCTGCAAGAGAGTGGCATGACCAGCAGTATGTTTGGTAAGGCAATGGTGCCAGTACAAGGAGACAATCATTGCAGCATTGTCACTGCCAATGGGGGAAGGAGGTCAGATACTGCCCAGTCTGTGGAACCGCTTCGGACCTTAATTGCCAACTTTCAGTTGCAAACTGGGTTGTGTCGCAGGTCGACACCGAATGGCACTTAAATCCGCAGAACACTCAGAAATTCCAACAACGTTGCAGGTATTTAAAAGCCCTGCCAGGTGGGCGCCGGTGGTATTAAAATGGGAAGAAACCAATTGCAAAGTTGGGTTATTCAACAGTGCTGCCAGTAAATGTAAAGGGAATGTCAATATCCATAGCACAGCACAGTGGTCCAACTTATTGTATGTTTCAACATGCTGTGTAACAGACTGCTAAGTGTCAGTGTCACGTTAATCACTCAGTTCCAATGCAGTTTCTGTCGGTCTAACAAGGGATGCGATAGAAATTTTCGTTTTGGCTCATCGGTCCGAAGTAACAACACTTTCACTTTTCTTTTTGCCCCTCAGGTGCCACCAGACCTGGTGAGCTTTCTGAATCAGGGAGGACAGCGACGGAGCCCACTGCTTTGCTCGGATAGGACATTCTGAAACGGTCTGGCATAAACTCTCTTTGGATCCAGGGATGCGTTGAGGGATCGCCACACATCGCAGCGACAGCCGCCTGTACGTGGCACAGGTAGGACGAGACGTCATCGTCATAGGACCAAAGGGAGGCTCTTCGGCCCTTCGAGCCCCTCCTGCTAGATTATGGCTGATCACACCACAACTCCCATTTATTTGATTTTGTTCTTGATGCAGTTACCAGGCAAATATCTCAATCACTGCCCTGAACATTTCAACTGACTCAGCATTCAACTTCATTTGGAAGTTCCAGATTTTGAATACACTTAGCGTGACCAAATATATTTAGTCCCAAATGCTCCACTTTAAACCAGTTTGAAGATTTTTCCCCTTCTTCTAGCCTCCCGCACTAGTGGCGACCAGTTCTCTGTGTCTACCCTAAAAAATCCCTTTATTATTTTGTCAGCGGGATCCCCTTTTACCTCCACCCCCGTGGGCTTCTACCAGGCTTGGCACCCCGTTGGCCAAGCCCCACCACTGCCCGGGTGATCGTCTCTCTCACCGGTGGATTCGCTCCCACCTGCGCCTGCTTCACCTGAGCAGCGCCCCCAAGAGAGAGAGGAAAGGAAAACCTCTGCCCACCTGTACCTGGCAGCCTTTCCTGAGTGAGCGGGTTCGAATCGCCCAGGGATTTCCCTCAGTTCTCGACACTGGATTTATGGTAAGGAGTATTTTAATAGTGACTTGGCTAGAGCTCGTTGGTGAGGGATTGAAGGAATTGAGACAGACTCCAATTCCAAAATCCAAACACATATATTTATTAATTGCCAAGATCAACCACCACCAAATACAGAAAACACACAATTATCTTATACTTTAATGACTATTACTATGGAAGGAATACTATCGCAGCACAACGTAAAACTTACATACACAATTTTAGCAATCTTTTAAAAGGACAAAATAGGAGCGTGCACCCCCTTTCCCCAAAGCCTCAAACACTATACTAGTCCCGGGAGCTTCGCAAGCTGCTGCGGGATACTTACAATCCAAGGCTGATGTTGTAGGAGCAGAGAGTTCAGCACGAGCAGAAGATCCTAAGTTTGAGGTCCGGTGGCCTTTAAACTCAAAAGTAAAATAATCAAGTTTTCAACAACTGAATAAGCATTTTTGCCCGAGCAGTTCAAACTCACACAACCTTCGATAGTCTCACACATTTTTTGTTTGATTGGGACAATTAGTACTTAGGGGATGTCAAATTTAGATAGCCTATCGCAATGGAGAAGCGGTCGCAACTCACGTCATCCCAGTTTCCCATATGAAGGGAGAGAGGAGAAAACAGTGACAGGGTGAACTTAGAAGGTTACATAAGTCAGGTTGAGATAGTAGATTGTGAATGGTCTGAGGGCAGGTCAGGTGGCGCAGTGGGTAGCATCCCTGCCTCTGAGCCAGAGGCTCCTGGTCAGCCACACTTGAGCCCCTCGAGCAATAATAAGGCCCTGGCGACAGGCTAATGACCTCCTCCGGCAATCACTAGCAATGGAAAGAGATGAAAGTCTGCCTTAATGCGGCACCAGGTGCGGGAGAAAGAGGAAGAAGAAATGGTCTGAGGAAAATGAGATGAGATGAGGGGCGGTGTTTTTCAGCCAACACGGGATTTCGCACCCCCTTCACCATTTCCGCAAAATCCCAGCTGAGGAGTTGCCAAAGGCGGAGATACTTAAGACAAACCTCTCTTGCCCACTCCATATTGGGCTGAATTTTCATTTTGGAAGCTTTGAATCCACGCCCAGGGAAAACAGTCACCGACCTGGGATTTTGACGATGCACCACCTTAAATTGGAATGGAGATATGTTCCTTGACCAATTGAGGTTCTCTCAGATCTAACTTCAGAGCAGCAGCACCTGCAGAGGAGGGTAAACGACTGAGAGGGTGCTTCACCTTTGCGCCGTCACACCAACTTCTCCCAAAATTGAAATCAAAAATATAAAAAGTAGCACCACCACCTTTGTTGGGGGAATTGAACTCTCTGCAGAGGGCAGTCTGTGGCTGCACCCACTCTCAGGCAAGCAGGGAGGGTCTCGAGGCCTGCATTGAGCACTGGTCTCCCAGCCTGTCTCTGAGTGCCTGCCTCCAGGCAGTTCAATGTAAAAATAACAATCTTTATTAGTGACACAAGTTAGGCTTGTGAAGTTACTGTGAAAATCCCCTAGTCGCCGCATTCTGGCACCTGTTCGGGTACACTGAGGGAGAATTCAGAGTGTCCAATTCAACTAACAAGCACGTCTTTTGGGGCTTGTGGGTGGAAACCGGAGCACCCGGAGGAAACCCACGCAGACACGGGGGGAACGTGCAGACTCCGCACAGACAGTGACCCAAGCCGGGAATCGAACCCGGGTCCCTGGAGCTGTGAAGCAACAGTGCTAACTACTGTGCTACCGTGCTGCCCTAGGTTACTGTGAAAATCCCTTAGTCGCCACACTACAGTGCCTGTTCGGATACACTGAGGGAGAATTTAGAATCATAGAATTTACAGTGCAGAAGGAGGCCATTCAGCACAACGTGTCTGTACTAGCCCTTGGAAAGAATACTCTACCCAAGCCCACACCTCCACCCTATCCCTGTAACCCAGTAATCCCACCCAACCTTTTTTTGGATATTAAGGGTAATTGATCATGGCCAATCCAACTAACCTGCACATCTTTGGACTGTGGGAGGAAACCGGAGCACCCAGAGTAAACCCACGCAGGCATGAGGAGAACGTGCAGACTCCGCACAGACAGTGACCAAGCCGGGAATCGAACCTGGGACCCTGGCGTTGTGAAGCAACTGCGCTAACCAATGTGCTACCGTGCTGCCCCTCAGAATGTTCCCCCACAGGCTTAGGAAGTCGGAGGCAAACTGGAAAATCCCAGTCAGCCTCGACTGTCTACCCTTGACCAGGTCCTTAATGAGCCTAATTGGCTGCCCACCTCGAAGGGGTGAGTAACCCGGCTAAGCTCCAATGTTTAGCACAGGGCTAAATCGCTGGCTTTGAAAACAGACCAAGGCAGGCCAGCAGCACGGTTCGATTCCCATAACAGCCTCCCCGAACAGGCGCCGGAATGTGGCGACTAGGGGCTTTTCACAGTAACTTCATTTGAAGCCTACTTGTGACAATAAGCGATTTTCATTTCATTTCATTTCATTTCATTTCCTCCCCTAAAACGGTTGGTCAGGAAACAGGTACACCACCCAGAACCGGTATCTTGGGACCTCGTTAGCCGCCTGACCTTGGAGGTGCCCGAAAATTCTGCCCCATGCTTCCTTGTAGGCTCGTGTCAAGAATTTGTCTGGGCCAATGCTGATGGAAGCACAAAGATTAAGAGATAATAAACAAAGTCTACTTCCAACAAGAACTAACCACACTTTTATGAACCACATTTTAAAGCAGTCACTCACTGAGTATATTCAAACACTTCCCATTTAACACTTAGGAATAACATGTTGACTTTCATTCCTATTACAACTAATTGAAATGGTTTGCACCATAAACCTAATCTGCCTACGAAAGCTTAAGACACGTGACCAAGCCATCCCTGATAGTTAAACCAATTAAGAACATATCTGTGTCAGCATCAAAATAAAAGCTAATAGGGGCAGCACGGTGGGGCAGTGGGTTCGCACTGTGACCTCACGGCGCCGAGGTCCCAGGTTCGATCCCGGCTCTGGGTCACTGTCCGTGTGGAGTTTGCACATTCTCCCCGAGTTTGCGTGGGTTTCGCCCCCACAACCCAAAGATGTGCAGGCTAGGTGGATTGGCCACGCTAAATTGCCCCTTAATTGGAAAAAATGAATTGAGTACACTAAATTTAAATAAATAAAAGCTAATGCAACTGGGTTTATGTTGTGCAGGACTCGCTCAAAGGTTGTTTAGCGATGCTCAGAACTTTGTAAAGATGCACAATTTTATCATTGAGGAGAGGCTAATTCAAATCTTTATGTCAACATCAATATGAGGCACATTTTTCCTTGTTTCCAAGCAACTGATACTGTCAGGTCAATTATGTAGAAATGCATCAGCTCGTCACTGGACAAGGTTCATTGCTGCAAAAATATGACCTCTTCCTTGTCAAATAGGATTTCCACTCTTCATTTTAAAAGTCATGGGCGGGATTCTCTGTCAGTGGGATCCTTCGCTGCACCGGCAGCGCACTCACGCCTGGGGATTTCCTGAATGGGAAACCTCATTAGCCGGCTGCCAGGACAGAGGATCCCGCTGCCGGCTGGGCTGCGCGCACCAGAAAACAGGTCTGGCGGGACAGAGAATCACACCCCGTTTTCCTGGCCATAACAACATGGACAGTATCTGGGCCCTGGGCCATGCTGATCAGATCCCCATTTACAACAAAGGTCTCTGCAAAGGGTAAGATCAAATAAACGTTCAACACACTAAAAATAGGAATCCAAATGATGTTCAACAGTGTTCTAACATAAGAACATAAGAAATGGGAATGGGCGTAGACCTTCTGGTTCCTCAATGACTTTGTCATTCAATCAGATCATTGATGGTCTTCAACCTCAACGGCACTTGCCTGCCTAATTCCCGTGGTCTTTCCCTTAAGAGTCCAAAACCTTATCAGTGTCATCCTTGAATATACTCAACAACTCAGCGTCCATAGCCCTCTGGGGGTAGAGAATACCAAACTCTCAACTCTCCAAGTCAAGAAACGTCTCCTCATCTCAGTCCTAAATGCCCAACTGTTTATCATGTTACTCTGCTCCCGAGTTCCAGAGACGCCATGTGGTAGTCACCACTGTTGTATTATATTGTATATATGGGTATTACGGTAAGGCCCCTGTACTACAGGTACGGGGGTAGATCCCTGCCTGCTGGCTCCGCCCAGTAGGCGGAGTATAAATGTGTGTGCTCTCCGAACAGCAGCCATTTCGTCAGCTGCTGTAGAAGGCCACACATCCCTGTGTAATAAAGCCTCGATTACATTCTACTCTCGTCTCGTCGTTATTGATAGTACATCACCCCAGCCAAGGAAAACAACATCTCAGCATTTACTCTGCCAAACCTTCTCGGGACCTTTTGATTTGATTACCTCTCATTCTTCTCAACTCCAGAGAATATAGGCCCAATCTACTCTTTAAACTACCTCATTGGACAACCTGCTCATCATAGGAATTAATTCAGGAATTAATCCCTCTGAGCAACAACATTTAATAGATCTTTAGAGTCTAAAAACATTTTATTTTAATTCTGCCTACTAACATAAATAACTTCACCTTTCCCCACTTTACACTCTATCTGCCACCTCCTTACTCACTTAACCCATTTCTATCCTATTGCAGATCCTTTAGGTCACTTTTAACCTCAAATATCAGGGTTGAGTGGGAGGTCAAAGTGTTACATTTGAATCCAACCCCAAACCCTCTTCCAACCCAGCCACTCCCAGATTTAACTGGAATTCATCAACCCAATCCCAAGAGAGGGGTTGCCACTTTAAGTGTAATAATGCGGTTGCAAGCCTCATTATGTTATTCCCCATTTTAACTGAGGTAACGAATGCCAGATCGAGAGGTTGCGGCTTTTCACTAAACAACCAGATCCAACGTGCCTGCCTTGTGCCTGCCTCGGAATCACCCTCTCCCATCAGTAAACACCCCCCCACACACATAACATATACAGACTCTTCTGATAATCAAATCTCCCCACTGCCAGGCCCCTTAAACCCCCTGCCCTGTTGATGGCCTCCAAACCCCTCTCCTAACCTATCACCCCCTCTAACATCCCTCTCCACACCCACGCACCCACCAATCTTGCACTGTTTAGCACAGGGCTAAATCGCTGGCTTTGAAAGCAGATCAAGGCAGGCCAGCAGCACGGTTTGATTCCTGATTCTGCCTCCCCGAACAGGCGCGGAATGTGGCGACTAGGGGCTTTTCACAGGAACTTCATTTGAAGCCTACTTGTGACAATAAGCGATTTTCATTTCATTCTATTCATTTCATTTTCATTTCATTTCATTTCAACAGGCCCTGGTCTCCCAACTGCTCAGGTGGAGGCCAAAATCTGAGAACATGGGGGATCCCTGATCTCCAGGTTCGTTGTGCCTTCGCCATTCCCGGCCATTCAGGTAAGTTAAGAGCCAGTCCTTTGCGTCCTCCTCAGAGCTTACCTTCCCAGTAAGCTTTGCATCACAGGCAAAATTGGATACATTATGCTCTGTCCCTTAATCTAAGCCAAAGGTCTGCAACTCACATCGCTACAATTGTACGGGTGGCACGTTGGCACAGTGGTTAGCACTGCTGCTTCACGGCGTCGAGGACCCGGGTTTGATCTCAGCCCCGGGTCACTGTCCATGTGGGGTTTGCACATTCTCCACATGTCTGTGTGGGTCTCACCTCCACAGTCGAAAAAGATGTGCAGGGTAGGTATTGGGTTCTATGAGTTGCCAGCATACTGGTCCAGGGCTGGTTTAAGTGCAGCCCATTCAAATGGAACAGCTCCCCTTTTCCCCGGTCCTGGTGTCAGTGTCCCATGAATTGAAACCACCGTCTCTGAAACCACTCTTTAAGCCACACACACAACCTATAGATCTGGTTTGCCTGTATGCTACTTTTCACATAACCAGGCAGTGTCCCAAAGATAATTACCTTTACGGTTCTGCTTATTAATTTGGACCCGAGCTTCTCATGCTTGTTTTTCTTGTTCGTTTACAGGATGTGGGCGTCGTTGGCTAGTCCTGCATTTGTTGCCCATTGTTGGGGCAGAGGTCAAAGGTCGTTCAGCACCTTTACATCACCCTCCTGTCCTTGACTACTTGACCAGGCCTGTACCATTGCCAACCGGAAGGGGTATGACTGCCTCCTGGATCAAAATGTCCAGGTAGCTCTCCTCCTCTAATATGCTCCACAATGTCTGCCCTCAGGTTCCAGTTCAACAACTCGAGGTTGTGGTTGCTCAAGATGCAGATGTGATTATCCAGGATTGCCATACTGTCCACAAACCCCAACATGCTTCAGCTGCGGTACACCACATCCCCATCTAACCTCACCTTATTGATTTCATTAATTAAAGTTCATGGCCACAAAATTGGGCTCCTTGAAGAGGTTTGTATTTTTGAACGAACGAACCCTGGCCACTATTGCCAGGTTGTCGGTATGTACGGGGCCATCGGGCCCAGTTGTGACCTACTGATCGCAGTACCTCCAGTGACGGAGCTGGAGTGAATTGTGTGAAAGAGGCCTCAAGGGACCCCCGGACAGCCACCAGCAAGTCGACTCCAGGAACCTGTTGGAATTCGGCTTCATCAGGAGGGCCCAACCGCCCTGGTGTGTCCCCAATCTGTTTTGAAATGGGCCCTTACAAATTCAAATTGAGGAAAGGTTGGGCTTATATTCTTTGGAGTTGAGTAGAATGAGAATCAATCCTATTGAAAGGTTAAGGGTAGAATTCTCCCATTTTGAGGCTAAGTGCAGTGGTGGGCAGCTCCGGAGGTGCTTTTCCCGCTGGCCGAAGTGGCCAGATCCCACTCCAGATTATACGGTTGGAACCTCATTAATCATGTGCAGGTGAGTTCTCCTCAGAGTTACTGGCGGGCCGCAGTTGATTTGTCCGCCCGTATCAGCTGGTGCGTACAAAGGTCCTGGCACCGTATTTAAATACTAGTCCAGCCCACTCATCTCATTCTCTCCAGTACACCTGCCTTCACCAGACTTTACAGGATGTCAACAACCCAGAGGGAAAAGGCTAGCAGCCTCAAGAGGACATTTGTTCCTCGATTCAACCACGCTCCCCCCGAGCCCATCACCTGCAAGGCCCCCATACCCCACTTGGACATCTACCCACTGCACCTGGAGTCTTCGTGCTGCCCCTTCCAGTAAACGATGCGGTAACCCTTTGACCTCCTCGTTTGTGAACTTTTCATGCAGACTTGTCGGGGTCCACCTTCTGTCCCCTCAGTCCTACCTCTGCCTTCCATTGTACAACCCCCTTGTCCCACCGCCTGCCTCACCCTCGCCCCTTCCTTGCACGGTCCCCCTGCCACATTGTTCTCTTATATCTTTGTCAAGCCACCACCACCCTCTTGCCTCAACTTGCACTCCACCTGCCATCAAAGTTGAACCTTTGTTGCGGTGGCTTTATGAGTCCCGTAGCACAGAGCTGTCCAGATAGGCACTGGTGGCTGGCACCCGGGAGAAGGAGACCCCTGTGTGCCCCCAAGCCCAGGCACTGTACTGATCTGAGACAGTGCCACAGGAGGGTTCATGGTGCAGTCCATGAAGACCAGTTGGGCATGGAGATGGAGGACAGGAACCGGTCTGCCCCTTAATTGCCTGATGACTGTGAAATCTGGTCATAGCTTCCCAGCCCGACGGAGGCGATCGTATCCCGATTTTCCGGCTGGTGGGCGGGGCTAAAGTCTGGGCAAAAATGCCGGCCAAAGAAACAAAATATTAGCTGGCAGTGTAAAAGAGGAGTGCTGTGCACGATGTGGTGCGTACTGTGTAAATGCTGGCACAGAACAGAGAATCGTGGTATTACGCCCCTTGCAGCGCTTTTCAAACCATGTCATTTGACCCTGAGAGTTTCTTGCCATTTGCGTCTCTCGAGTTGAGTGACACACACAGGAGAGGTGGAAGTGGTAGCAATACGTTGGAAACTGATTAGCATTTCCCTGTATTTGTCAAATGTTGCTTTTGACCTTGGTCGGCTGCCCATCTAGATGTCTGCCAATTGAAAGGGGTTGGCCCTGACTCTTTATATAATAACAGAATCACTAATCCCACAACTGACAAGTAGATCGCTTCCACAGTTTCGAGTCAGAGGGTCCTTGTTATACATGGGTTTTTTTCAACCAAAAAAAAACTTTATTCATAAAATCTATACTAAACATTACAGAACATTTCGAATTGGCTTGACTGTAAATTTCCAATCGAGTTACACATTCCCTTGACTTTCTTCCATTCAATTTTGACATTACACACATATCGCTCTTTACGTTACAATTCCTTCTTAAACATTTACATTGTCATGTTTCTTTTATACATTTGTGAAGACTTTATATATATGTGTGTGTGTCCACTTACTCCTTGGAATGCACCATACATTGACACCTAGTCTAAGGGCCGCCCATTATTACCAGTTCCGGAAGGTCTGTGCTCTATTCAATGTCACTCCGCTCAATCCCGTGCTGACTTCCCTTTTTCTAAGCAGAAACAAACTGCATCCAATACCCATGTGAACCCGAGTAGACTCGTCCAGCCTTTTCCAAAAACAACAGGCAAGCCTTGGATCACGTCCAAAGGACACATTCTGGTTGAGGAGCTCACAATTAATGCAAACCGATGTGGGGCAATCTGCGGTGGAATCAAGTGGGTAATTTGCTTTCGTAGATGGATTCCTTCTGTCAAGTTAGGAATATGGGGGGGGGGGGGGGGGGGGGGCGGGGGAGGACTTGGATCACCCAGGGGAATATTAACTGTAAGCTTTTCCGAGAGCGATATCACGTCAGTTAATTTTCTGATCAGTGATTTGCGGCTACCCCTGAAGTTTTAATTCGAGCAGGGTTCTTAGCATTTTCACTTCTGAGCACCCTTTCCATGTTAATAGAACTCCAAAGACCCGCCCAACGCAAGTATTGTTTCTGTACATCAATCAGTTTTGCACCTATGAAAATAAACGTTCCTTTTTATTTTTTTGAAATAGATTTAGAGTACCCAATTTTTTTTTTCCAATTAAGGGGCAATTTAGCGTGGCCAATCTGCCTAAACTGCACATCTTTGGGTTGGGGGGGGGGGGGGGGGGGGGGGGTGAGACCCACGCCGACACGGGGAGAATGTGCAAACTCCACACGGACAGTGACCCGGGACCGGGATCGAACCCGGGTCCTCAGTGCCGTGAGGCAGCAGTGTTAATCACTGCGCCACCCTGCCGGCCAACATTCCTTTCCCTTCTATGTTTCATTGCTTGGCAATTAAACGTCTGCAATTTCCAGGGTTTCGAAGATTCATCGGACAGGACTTGTACACCAATTACACGTTATAGTTCAGGAATAGGTCCACTTCTAGTTCTAATGAAGCCAAAATTCAAGTAGCTGTCTTTGTATTTCCCTAATTTTGCAGGGTTAATTTGACTGCTTCATGTCTTTCCCTCACATCTTCACCAACTCAGTACTCTAATCGCTGAACTTGATGAAGAAAGTTCTGCCTTATCATTCAGTGAGTTTTGTTGTTTCCAAGCTGATGGTCTGACATATCTATTTACCACGGTCATTCCTGTTCTTTGTCATTCATCCTGCTGCCCTGAAATAGCTCTATTATACCTTACACAACGGGAGGACACATTATCATGCCTAACAAGGTGCTAATTCCTGCTTTCACTGTGTGACAAGCACACAGCAAATGGGGTGAGCACCATGCTCTCACCCCAAGGATCAAAACATAACTCAAAAATACTCCCGCCCTCACACAGATGGTGAGCAAAGCCTTTTACGTCAATGGCATTAGATACTCCATTTGGATGAGCAAAGCATCAAATATCCCAGGTGGGTGAATATAGGATCAGATACCCTGAACCATTCTGAAGATATATTGCCTGCTCTTCCTGTGGCTGTTGATTCGCCTGTTCTTCCTGTGGCTGTTGATTCGCCTGCTGTTTTCCAGTCTGTCTACTGTTGCAGGAATTTTCGTTATTATCTTCCTACAAAGGGAATGCTTTGAAACGTCATCTTGTGAACCTGCAACACATTCCCAGTTTTATGGAGGTGTTGCGAAATGGGTTGCTGAGCCTGACCCTGTGCCTCTTGGGTCATTGGTGTGGTTGCCAGTAAATCTCTAAATAGAATCATAGAATTTACAGTACAGAAGGCCATTCGGCCCACCGAGTCCGCACCGGCCCTTGGAAAGAGCACACGACACAAGCCCACACCTCAACACTATCCCCACGCCTCCACCCTATCCCCGTAACTCCCTAACCCCACTTAGTATTTTCTTAAGACACTAAGGGCAATTTAGCACGGCCAATCCACCTAACCCGCCATCTTTGGACTGTTGGAGGAAACCGGAGCTCCCGGGGGAAACCCACGCAGACACGGGGAGAACGTGCAGACCCGTACAGACAGTGACCCAAGCCAGGAATCGGACCTGGGACTCTGGTGCTGCGAAGCAACGGTGTTAACCACTGTGCCACCGTGCTGCCCTAGAGAGTGCAGTACAGCTGAAATCTGCACTGGGGCAATGCACCAGAAGCTGGTTCCAAGGTGAATGGGGGGGGGGGGGGGGTACACGTTAAGAAGACCAGGGTGAAAATCACTCAGTTAACCTCATCACCACCCATGACCCCATCTCAGAGGGGGACAGGGTTTACCTCAAAGTCATGGTTTAATTGTGCAAAGGTGAGCTGTTGGAACTAACTCCACAGGTCGCTGTCCATCTCCAGGTGTGTCCTTCACCTCCGCCCTCTGCTTTATAATGATCCTTTTTTTCCCCCAAACATCGCGCTGCTGCTGTGACTTTCCAATCAGTGTCCAATTCCCAGTGACCTCACTATACCACGTGCGCAAAGTGGAGCGGTGCTAATTTGGGAATGAGTGCATTATTACATTGGGTCAAAAATGAAACTTATTTTTCGACCTTTAGGTCACAAACCCCTAGTTGAGAAACCATGAGAAAACCGAAGATATTTGGGCTAATTCACCAACGAACAGCTGTCCACTGCTGTCACTTTAACATGGAGTCCAGACATCGTTTCAACTCCATTCAAGTTATCTATTGGATTTCATAGCCGGCACATCCATAGCACTTTGGAATAAATGTCTTTGAGACTAAAATTCATCAGTTCTTGCCCCTTTTTCTGCTTGTCAGACTCCAATCTGGTAGGCAGTGAACTCATTACCAGCCAGAATCACTGTATTAATGTAGGTAAGTAAAACGGCGCCTGGCGCAGGAGTTAGTCCCACTGCGCATCTTAACAAAGGACCATGCCTCTGCCTGCTGTTTAAAATTGAGTTAACCTAAATGCTGTCGACTCCGCCCAGCTACCCAAACATATTGCAGTTCGATACCAGCCCATGCTCCCGAACCCCGCCATCTAGCACACTGGGCTAAATCGCTGGCTTTGAAAGCAGACCAAGGCAGGCCAGCAGCACGGGTTCAATTCCCGTACCAGCCTCCCCGAACAGGCGCCGGAATGTGGCGACTAGGAGCTTTTCACAGTAACTTCATTTGAAGCCTATTTGTGACAATAAGCGGTTATCATTTTTCATTTCATTTCATCTTGCTGCCCCCCACTCTCCCATCTGGATTGGATGCCCTGCCCCTACCCCCCCCCCCCCCCCCCCGCCCACCCACCCCAGCCCGCACCGTGGCCTAATCTGCCCCTTGGCCCCTGTGTATGAAACAAACAATTTCCTGCTGTCCCAGAGCCGAAGCAGGGTAGGGTGCTAGGATTGGGGGGGGGGGGGGGTGCTGTTTGATGCCCAGTTGCACGCAAATGTGCAAATTATTTGGCCCTCTTGACAAGTTTTGAGTGGGTGACATTGCCTCTCCGTCAACCTCACTCCGGCTGAATATTCGTTCCCTGCCCCCCCATTTAACATTAGACACTGATTTCAACTGGTACCAGTTAAAACCAGACGGGGGAGATGGTGCCATGATGGTAACGAGTGATCCAGAGGCCCAGGCTAATGTGCTGGGAATGTGGCGAGCACATTCCACCGTAGCAGGTGGCAGAATTTAAATCCAATTAAGAATCTGGAATTGAAAGCTAGTCTCAGTAATGATGACCATGAAACCATTGTTGATTGTCATGAAAACCCCGTCGGGCTCACTCATGTCCTTTAGGGAAGGAAATCTGCCCTCCTTACCTGGTCTGGCCTACATGTGACTCCAGACCCACAGCAACATGTTTGACCCTCAGCTGCCCCTCTGGGATGCTGTGGCAAGCCACTAACTTCAAGGGGCTATTAGGGTTGGGCGACAAATGCTGCCCTTGACAATGATGCCCCCCCCCCCCGCCCCGAAATAATAAAAAAGGAGTCAAAGTAATACCGTCTCATTTCTATTGCACTAAATTTACCACATCAGTCACCAGAAGGGGCGTTTTGACTGGATGTTTTTGTTGGAAAACACAACGCAAGACCATTTTTGTTGTCATTTAATTCCAATTCAGTTTAGTTCGTTTAATTGACAAACCACTTTCCTGAAACTGAAAGTAGGTTACGCAAAAGGAAGTCAATGAAATAGATGAGGGTTTGCATTCCCTCGGCAGTCAGAGTAAGGATGCGGAGGGTGAGTCACAGAAGCTGCCCTGAAAATGAAATTAAGGTCATGGGAATATTTCCCTGACCAGAAAACAGATGTCACACGGTCGGCACAGGATTTAACCGTGGATGTCTGGAGACTCTTTGACATCCTACTGACAAGTACGATGAAAAGCATAAGCTGGAACCAGAACATCCTGAACTGACGCAACGTCGAAGCTGTTTATTGAGCCTTGTGAAAAAGACTTTTGTTTCTTTCCGTACATAATAAGTGCTTTCTGGCCGAGTCAGTCAACTCCCTTGAGGTTCCATCACAAATACTATTACTGGGCACATTCCAAGCCTCGGGGGTAAACAGAGAAGTGTTCTATTAAGATCTCCGATCTACAAGAGAGGCATCAGGGTAGGAGCCCATGTGGAATACAACTGATTCTATCCAAGAGGATTTCATAACTGGCTGGTCAAGGAGGACTTCACCCACGTTGTGCCAAGTAACGGGAAGGACATTATTAAACTTATTAAAGAAAAGAGTGCCGAAAAGATTTACTAGGATATTACCGGGACCTGATGGTTTGAGTTATAAGGAGAGGCTTGATAGATTGGGACTTTTTTCCCTGGAGCGCAGGAGGCTGAGGGGTGATCTTATAGAGATCTATAAAATGATGAGGAGCACAGACAAGGTAGATAGTCAACATCTTTTCCCAAAGGTAGGGGAGTCTAAAACTAGAGGGCATAGGTTTAAGGTGAGGGAGGAGAGATACAAATAGGTCCAGAGGGGCAATTCTTTCCCACCGAGGGTGGTGTCTACAATGAGCTTCCAGAGGCAGGAGTAGAGGCGGGTACAATTTTGTCTTTTCAAAAGCAGTTAGACAGTTATATGTGAAAGCGGGTATAGAGGGTTATGGGCCAAATGCGGGCAATTGGGATTAGCTTTGTGGTAAAAACTGGATAGGTTGGGCCGAAGGGCCTGTCTTCATGCTGAAATCTCTATGAGGTGGTTGGGAAGCAGGGGTGGGATAATGAATTAGCAACAACAGCTCTAAGGGCAGCACGGTGGCGCAGTAGTTAGCGCTGCTGCCTCACGGCGCCGAGGACCCGGGTTCAATCCCAGCCCCGGGTCGCTGTCCGTGTGGAGTTTGCACATTCTCCCCATGCCTGCGTGAGTCTCACCCCCACAGCCCAAAGATGTGCTGGAGAGGTGGATTGGCCAGGCTAAATTGCCCCTTAATTGGAAAAATAAAATAAACCACGGCGCTGGAACGCCCTTGTTCTCCCGCCGTTATTCCAACCCGAGATCGGGGGGGACGTCGGCGGAGTTTCAGGATCAGTGAGTACAGACACCAGCAAGTAACCATGTGACACTTTGTTGAAGCCACACGCATGAGGAGGAACTGAGGGAAACATAAATGAAGCTGGTCTGAACCCCAATCATAAAACCATTGAAATTACAGCGCAGACAGCGACCATTTATCCTATCCCAGGTCTGCCAATGTACCCAGATTTCCCTTCACATTTGCCCAGAACTGTGTCAGGGCAGATGTTCTGCCTGCAAATGCATCCCCACTCTGTCTCCATCCTGATTTCTTTCCTCAGTTTTATTTCTGGGCAGGCTTTTAGCATTCACTCTTATAAACGTGCCTCAGGAAACCAGCACTAATGCAATGTGCAGTTAGCTACAGAAACTTAAATGGACAGGTCAGCAATTTCAAAACTGGAAGCAACAGCATTTTCAAACCAGGAGTGTGTCGGATGGTAAATCCCCGGTAGAGATTTTGTTCGACGAAAGGAAGAAGAGGTTAGTTAGCACTGAGGGAGGGAAGTCAACAAGGCCATGGTCTCAACACAGTGGGAGCAGGTGGGCTTGCTGGGCAAAGCTACCTCCCATATACCCCACAAAGCATTGAGAAAGCATTTGGGGCGGCACAGTGGTTAGCACTGCTGCCTCATAGCATCAGGGACCCGGGTTCAATTCCGGCTTTGGGTGACTGTACGGAGTCTGCACGTTCTCCCCGTGTCTGCGTGGGTTTCCTCCGGGTGCTCCGGTTTCCTCCCACAGTCCAAAGGTGTGCAGGTTAGGTGGAGTGGCCATGCTAAATTGCCCCTTAGTGGCAGAGGATGGGCAGGTTAGGTGGGACTATTGGTTTGCAGGGATAGGGCAGGGGAGTGGGCTTGGGTCGGGTGCTCTTTCGGAGGGTCAGTGCAGACTCGGGACAAATGGCCTCCTCCTGCACTGTAGAGATTTTACGATTTGAAATTTTCGATAACCTCACCAGGCAAGACAAGGTAAAGCTGGTAACCAAACCATAATATGGGGGGTCATTGTAACCCAGGGAGGAAACCCACAGGATTGTGTGGAATACAGACTTTATACCGCATCCAATAATACTGACAACAATGGAGAGTAAAATCCAGCAGGACGAGAAACCAGTGTTGCACTTTGCACTTGATCCCATCAGCTTCCTAACACACATCCGAAGTTAAAGTAACCCCCAGTGAAACTGAAGAAGCAAATTTCACATTTGTAACCCCTTGCCCTTGCAACGATCTCTGTAGAACGTCCCAGAAATTCGTACGAGGTACCATGGAACCTCCCACAAACCATGCTATCCCTTGTAATTGTGCCTGCACTCACTCAACTTAACATGAGGTCAAGCTGCAAAATTGTGCATGCCGTACACTGCACCTGTACGTTTGCATCTTGCAACTGCTAACAACTCCATAGTGGAATACTTACCACTATTTATACTGCTGCCCACATGATGGGCAGTAGAAAATCTTCACATCATGCACTTCTTAAAAGTAGAATAAGATCAGACTCAAGTGGTGAAACCTTCAACTGCTCACCTGTAATAGGGGAAGTAACTCTTCAACTCGAGCAACGCAGGAAAAGACCAGTTGTAGATTCACCTAATGATTAATTTTCCCATGCCTCTGAAGCACCTGCAGTGCACAAATAAGTGGTATCGCGATAAAAGTGAATGCTTGAGGTTATATCTTTTACCGAATACACTGTAGATGTTTGCTGTTCATCCTCCCCAGCGTATCTTTCTTCATTTTGTACCTTCCTAAGTGTTTTGCATTAACCAAGAGAGGAAGAACAACAGGAGGATCCTGGTGTTTCTGCTTGAGGACAACCCCAACTCCTCAGTACAAACTGCATCATTCAGTCACTTCCTCCCAAACACCAACTCAACGGAATCATTGAATCCCTACTGTGCAGAAGGAGGCCATTCAGCCCATCGTGTCAGCACCGGCCCTTGGAAAGAGCGCCCCACTTAAGTCCACTTCTCTATCCCATCCCCATAACCCAGTAACCCCACCCAACCTTTTGGACATGAAGGGGAATTTATCATGGCCAATGCACTTAACCTGCACATCTTTAGACTGTGGGAGGAAACCAGAGCACCCGGAGGAACCCCATAGAGACACGGGGAGAAAGTGCAAACTCCACACAGACAGCCACCTGAGGCCGGAATTGAACCCGAGTCCCTGGAACATCCCACGTGGGCCGGACGCTCGTAACCTTCCTTTGGATTCGTCTTTTTTTTTTTCTTTTGATTTCGAAGGCTCTGAATTCCAATTGAACTTCTCCCTCAAGATTTTCTCGTTCTAGGCTCAAAGGTCAGTCCTCGGAATATCCTTGGAAATACATGTCTGGAGGATCCTGTGCTCGGAGAGATCTCTGTCGAACGTCCTGGAGCTATCAGGTGGCACAGCGGTTAGCATTACTGCCCCACAGTGCCGGGTTCAATTCCGACCTTGGGCGTGGACTTTGCACGTTCTCCCTGTGTCTGCGTGGTTTTCCTCCGGGTGCTCTGGTTTCCCCCCACAGTCCAAAGATGTGCAGGTTAGGTGGATGCTAAATTGCCCCTTAGTGTCCAAAAGGGTAGGTGGGGTTACTGAGTTATGGCGATAAGGTGGGGCCGCCTAGGTAGGGTGCTCTTTTGAAGGGTTGGTGCAGACTCGATGGGCCGAATGGCCTCATTCTGCACTGTTGTGTAGTAGCGATTCTACCAGACATTCCAGGATAGAATGAATTGGTAAATATCTTTTTCAGGTAGTACCACAAAATTGGGCTTGGGACTCTAACATCCTTAGCGGCGCCTTGATATTGCCTGATGCTCTCTCCCCTAACATCATCATCTGAATGATGAACAATTGAAGTCTTATGTCTCTTAAGCCTTCAGTCGGAAAATACCTTTCCAGTCCAATGCCTCATTCATTAGCTTCCCAATGAACCCCAAATCACCCAATCCCTCTTCCAGACTATCTGCATCACCCTGAATGAAATCATCTGTGCTGATTCATTGACGTGATTAGGGGTCGTGACGGAACGTGCCAATATCTGCTGGGAGAGCCACATGCTAAATATTCTGCCAATTGTTCTATTCTCTCTCTCTCTCTCCCTCTCTTTCCGCACCATCTTCCCTGCTTCTGGCTTTGGTGGAGATAAGAAAAATGGGAATTGTAATGAGTTTCCTGCCTTCTACGTTTTCCTTCCTGTTGAACTCTTGTTAGTGTCTCCCCAGAATTTGAGACGTAACAAAGAGAAAACATGTCGGATTTCTGGCCATTGGTCAATGCACACACCCTCCCACGTCTCCATCCTTACAGCCCTGGCTGAGTGAGTTCCCAGGATTGACTTTGCCTCCTACCCCTGGGTGTTGTATCTATTTAGTTTAAGCCGTCCCTTTGCAGAGTTGACGACTAAGTCCTGCTGACCATTTAGGACACAGAGTGAAACCCTTAGCTTTGTGATTCACACTTTCAGAGTAAATATAGGTTTACTGAAAAGAGCAAAATATCCATTACTGACACTTTTCAGCTATCACATTATCATCACTGACCTGGTGAGGCCATAATTGCCCTGGTGTTGGATAGATTCTACTCACTAAATGTACCATTCTGTTGCTGTACTCCAAGCTTGCTTGCTACTCATTCCTAGTTCTCCATTTCACCCATCATCATCCCCCCCCACCCCCTAGCCCCCACACCCCAGGGGTGTGCTGGCAACAGGGGGTTGCGGGGTGGTCAACAGCAAGGACAAGCCCCCTCCTCTCAACTTGCCCTTCCCAATGTCAGATCACCTTGAGCGAGCAAGAAGGGAAAGTCCGGCAGCTCATGGAATTTTCTGTTCATCTCAAGGGGACTTGAGGAGAAAGTTGTGCTCCAGTTGTGCAGAGGCTTGGCCAGATCACATCTGCAGCACTGTGCTCAGTTTTGAGTACCGCGGATTAGAAAGGGTGCAAATTCACCAGGATGACACCACGCGACGGCAAGCTGCAAATACTTGGCTTGTCTTCCCTTAGGCTTAGAAAGAAGGGTGATCTCGTTGTGATATTTAACATTTTAAAGGGATTTGAGAGGGTAGATACACTACAATGCTTTCCTCTGAAGGGAGGATTCCAGAACAATTTTTAAATTAGAGCGAGGCCATTCTAGGGTTGAATAAGGATGCAGTTTGTTCCACACAGAGGGTAGTGGAAATCAGGGATTCCTGCCCCCAAACATCTGTGGGGGGAATTCAACATGGCTGCAGGGTGGTCCCGGACTTGGCAATAAAATCTGGTGGCACCCTCCCGCCGGCCTGATATCCCAACGTAATAAAATGCCTAATTGGCAGTGAGAACCAGGGACATTTAATTGTGGCACTGCTGTGTCTGGGCGGATGTCCTGCCCTGAGAGCTGCCAGCCAATCAGAGGAACTCCAGCAGTGCCACCAGAAGCGGTGGCCACTGTCAGTATTGCATGCGGGCCTTCACAGAGGATCACCGTTCAATACTCCCGAGTCAGATAAATGGAGCAGGATGGGGGTCCCGGGAAGGGGTGTGCTGGCAAAGGGTTGGTCGACAGAAAGGACATAAAGGTTGTTTCCTACGAGCCCCCCCCCCCCCCTCCCCCCACACACAACCCCGCCAGTTCCCAATGTCAGCTCCCTCAAGCAAGCACAGAATGCCTGAGAACATGGGACCCCACTAAGAGACTACAGGGCAGACCTGAAAGAATTTGCTGTGTGGTCTTCAGCGATAGCGAGTCCCTGGCTCACTACAAGTAGAATTGCATGCGCAATTCCATGACTGAAAACACTCAGGTGATTTTCCCTCAGGGAGTCCAGCCTATCAAGCTAACCTTTGTGCCCTGGGGCACCGTGGTTTTAGCTGGGCAGTAACCGAGCCCCTGCTGCCGGTGATGCAGGGGAATTGCACAAACTCTCCCTGTCCAGAGTCTCCACCCCTGATTGTACAAGGCTGAAAAATCCCTATGGTCAGGCTGATATCGGGCAGAACCAGACCCAGGCCCATTTTACCAACCCTTCCAGCCCACTCCCATTCGAATGTATGTGAGATACCTTTAAGTTTTATTTATTTAAGCGATGATTCACCGTTGCACTTTTTAAAAAACAAGTGCTGGGTGGAAGTCTCTGAGCCCTGCAATTTGTTTATGTAACACTACCATATCAGCAAAGCTGAATGGACAGTATTTTCAGAAGGAACTGCAAATCACTTTTACTTGATTTCAGCAGTTCTCGGTGGGACATGAGCAGGGTGGAGGTTCCAGTGACAAGGAAACAGTTTTTTGGATATCGTCTTCTAATCTTTGGTGGTGGAAGATGTTTGCTGAAACTTACCCTGGGCTAAATCTGGTCACGTTGAGCAATCTCAGCTTTTGCATGCAACATTCTTTGGCAGGCACCCAGCATTGTCTGGGAAGCTTCAATAGCACTGATTCTGCGTAATCCTCTACTGATCCACAGGTTACGCAAGACACACACATCAGGCCCAACAACAAAAAATTTCAACTCTTCTAACTCAGCTGAACCATTTTAAGTCTGCTTTTCCTTTTAGCACAGTTTCAAAATGTAAGCGGCATTCGTTTTCTTAATGGTTCAAAAGGACTGAACCCCAACTTTCATGCGCTGTGAGGACGCAAGGGTGGCAGGGTGGGAGGGGGGGCACCTAATTCACATGGGCTGGCAGGCACCTGCCCACTATGGGCAGGTGACACCCCCCCCCACCGGGTGACACCCCAGCCCCCCATCACTGTCCCACTCCATCCTGCTCTAAGCTGCCAGGATCTCCAGCCTGTTAGTTCCAAGGAGATATCAAGACCAATCATACTGATCACATCCTTCGCTGTGCATAACCATTCATTTCAATGTACAATACCTGTACATTTTTTTGCATGGCCGCTCTGTGACCGAATACGCATGCAACCTTAAATGCACTGAAGCCTGAACAAACGTAGGGCTTAGAGTTGCTGCACATCCACGGACAACCACATCTTAGGGGAAGTATTGATCAGAGATGCATAAAACACCCGCGATTGGTCTCAAATGTCTCATTTTGTAAGGGGCGGGGAGGGTCATTAACCACACACACACAGAATAAGTTGGCTGTCAGCCTTTGGGGCTCAGTCCTTGGCCTGGACACTTATTGTGTTTCTCTCGCGCCCATGAAGCAGCTTCTTTGCATCTGAGATACTAACTCTCAGGGTTCGGCCTGTGAAGTCAGGGATAGGGGATTTCCCCGGGTAGGGAGCTCTCTCTGAGGCAGGAGCTCCTATAAGGGGCAGGCAGGCTGGCACGATCCCAATCCGTTTCCAGCCCTCTCACCGTCCTTCAGCCTGAGTTGGGTCAGGGGTTGTGTTCGAAGGCCATGGAATTCTGGCCACGTTTGAGTGCCTTTCCTGGAACAATTTACTCAGCCCGCTCACTTCCTGAACATTTGCTGGGCTAGAAGCTCACAGGTATCAGTCGCCATCTAGTCATTCACCCGACTGGTCATCAGACTTTGATTGCTGGCAGGAATCTTGACCATGGGACTTCCGGTGGAGGCATGTCGTGGAGGTTGCACGTTAGATGGCTCCTGCTAGAATCTCTGGACCTTGGACTTTTATGCCCGGTTTCAGGGGTAGTTTGTGAAGGAGTTGGTGTGGGAAGTTATAAGGAAGGTGTGAAATGTCGAAGACCCAGAAGAAGGGTGCTGGAAAGAAGGAGGCGAGCGAAAGTCCGGCGTCGAGTGAGTCTGGAGTTCTGCAAGAAGGAAGATGGTGGGGTTGGGCTGTCGGGTGGGGCCGATTCCATCACGGTGGAGACTCTGACTGAGGTGATGTCGGGGGAGCTCGAGAGGCTGTTTGCCAAGCATATGGAGGGAGATGATGGCTGTGATGAAAGAGTGGGTGGAGGAGGCGATTGCCCTGGTAAAGGCAGCAGCGATGAAGACGTTGGTCGAGGTGCGGGATCAAGGAGAGAAGTTGAAGGGGGTGGCGGAGACATTGTTGCAACACAGCGACCAGTTAACCTCGATGGGTGAGGAGCTGTGGAGGGTGGCAGAGGCAGACAAGGGCTCAGGGCTAAGGTGGGAGGACCTGGCTGCCTACGGCGCTGAGGACCTGGGTTTGAATCCCGGCCCTGGGTCACTGTCCGTGTGGAGTTTGCACATTCTCCCCGTGTCTGCATGGATTTCACCCTCACAACCCAAAAGATGTGCACGTTAGGTGGATTGACTATGCTAAATTGTCCCTTAATTGGAAAATAAAAATATTTGGGTACTCTAAATTGATTTTTTTAATTAAATTTTTTTTGAAAAGGTGGAGGACCTGGAGAAGAGGTCTAGGAGGCAAAATCTGAGAACCGTGGGCCTGCCTGAGGGGGTACCCGGAGGGCACGGGTCCGAACGGGTATTTTGCGAAGATGTTTACGGAGTTGATGGGAGAGGGGGAAGAACCCTCCCGCTACGAGTTGGACAGGGCACGTCACTCGCTCAGGCCGAAGCCTAAAGCGAATGAGCCACCAAGAGTGGTTTTAGTCTGCTTTCACAGGTTCCATGTGAAGGAGAAGGTCTTGAGCTGGGTGAAGCAGAGACAAGAGGTGAAGTGGGAAGGTGTTGGTATGCGAATATATTAAGACCTGGCAGCAGAGCTGGCAAGAAGGCAGGTGGCCTTTGGATGGGTAAAGGCTGCATTGGATCGCAGCAGAGTGAGATTTGGCGTGGTCTACCCTGCAAAATTGAGAGTGGCACACAACGCGAGGGATTTTTATTTTGAGACGGTGGAGGAGGCGGAGGTGTTCGTTAAGGCTGAAGGACTGGGACTGAGATGAGAGTTGGGATTTGGACTTGGTTGATGGGGACGCATATGGTGTTTTTCTCAGGGAGGGCTTTCTATTTGATTGGGGCTTTGGTTTTCTGTCTCTTGAATGGGGGATTTTGTTTTGATTTGTTTGTATGTGCTCTGGGTTTATTCCTTTTTTCTGTGGGTACAGTTTTGTACGGTTCTGTAATAGGAGGGAGGTGGGGATTTGTTGAGGAGGAAGTTGAGAGGAGGGGGGGGGGGCTCTGGCAGGGGTCACCACACGAGCAAGCGAAGGTTGGCTAGTGAATGGGAGTGTGGTGGGGCCATGGTCACGGAGTCTGGTCGAGCAGGTTTCATTGGGCCTGGGAGGTGTGAATGGTGGGGGGAGGGGATCGATACTGGTTGAGGTGTTTGTACGAGGAAGTGGAAGGAGTGATTCTGGGAGTGGAGGATGGGTTCGGCTGTAACAAAATGGTAGGGCGGGCCTGGCCGGAGGGGCAGGGCCCGGGGTTACAGTGTTGGCGGATAGGAAGGGGGGCGGGGGGCGGTGAGAGCCCCCCAGTCGGAATTGTCATGTGGAACGTGAGGGGTTAAGGGGGCTGGTGAAGAGATCAAGAGTTTCACGCACTTGAAGAGTTTAAAAACTGACGTGGTGATAGTGCAGGAGACCCAATTGAGCGTGAAGGACCAAGTGAGGCTTAGGAAGGGTTGGGCGAGTCAGGCGTTTCATTCGGGGTTGGAGTAGGATTCGGGGGATTAGGGATATTGGTGGGCAAGTGGGTGAGGTTTCAGACGGAGAAGGCAGTGGCTGATCCAGGGGGGGGGGGGGGGGGGGCAGGTACGTGGTAGTGACGGGTGCATTGGTGGGGAGGTTGGTGGCACTGGCGAGTGTATATGGCCCCAATTGGGATGATGCAGGGTTTGTGACGAGGGTGCTGGGTACCATCCCGGATCTGAATACCCATGAGCTGATAGTAGGGGGTGACTGGAACACAGTGTTGGAACGACAGGTCCCAGGCGTGCTTGCTGACCCAGTCGGGGGGGGGGGAGGTGAAGGGATTGGCTTGGCTCATGGGGAGATGGGAGGAGTGGACCCATGCAGGTTTTCACACCAAGGGATCGAGAGTATTTGTTTTTCTCCCCAGTGCACAAGGTGTATTCGAGGTTTGGCTTTTCTTACGGTGGAAAGGCGCTGTTTGCTGGGGTTAGGAGGTCGGAGTACTCGGCAGTTGAGATCTCGGATCACGCTCCGCATTGGATGGAGGTGGTTTTGGAGAGGAGGCAGCCCAGAGCTGGGGTGGAAAATGGATATGGGGTTATTGGCGGATTGGAGCTTCTGTGACCAGATAGGGGAGGTGATTGAGGAGTAAGTGGGGTTCAATTGCATGGGGGAGGCCTCACGGTCGGTGGTCTGGGAGGCTCTGAAGGTGGTGGACTCAGGTACCTTGGCAAAGAGGAAAGAGCTGCAGCGAGGGAGATAGTTTGGGTGTGCGATAAGGTGGGAGAGTTGGTGGTGGCTCCGGAACAGATTAATAAGATGTTCGAGGAGCTCTATAGGGATTGGTAAGGTCAGAGCCACCAGAGGAGGAGCATGAAATGAGGGGATTCCTGGGTGGGCTGGAGTATCCGAGGTTGGGGGAGGCAGAGAGGGTAGGGTTGGAGTAGCCGGTGGGGGAGGAGCAGGTGGAGGTGGAGATTGGGAGGATGCAGGCAGGGAAGGCGATGGGGCCTGACGGGTTTCCAGTCACGTTTTATTAAAGATTTAAGGACTGGCACCGTTAATGGTGGGAATGTTTGAGGCCATGATGGTTAGGGGTGTCTTGCCGCAAACAATGGGGCAGGCTTCCATCTCATTGTTGCTAAAGAAGGACAAGGACCCCGTGGAGTGTGGGCCATACAGGCCCATATCTCTGCTGAATGTAGCCGGCAAGGTACTGGCAAAGGTGTTGTCGTTAATGTTGGAAGGGTGTCTCCCAAAGGTGATTGTAAGGACCAGATGGAGTTTGTAAAGGGAAGACAGTTGTCCTCGAATGTGATGAGGTTGCTGAACTTGATGTTCTCTCCGGCAGAGGGGGGGGGGAGATGGACGTGATGGTGGCGTTCGATGCGGAGAAGTTGGTCGCTCGGTTGGGGTGGAGTTATTTGATGGCGGTATTGGAGAAATCTGGGATTGGGCCGAAGTTTGTGGGAAGGTTGCAGCTGCTATACAAGGAGCCGATGGCGAGCGTGGTACAACAGTATGAACTCGGAGTATTTTGCATTACATCAGGGTACGAGGCAGGGATGCCCCATGTCTCCCCCTTCTGTTCGCATTGGTGATAAAGCTCTTGGCTATTGCGCTGAGTAGCTTAGGGTTACGGAAAGGGATAGTGAGGGGGGAGGCGGAACATAGGGTGCCCTTATATGCAGATGATTTGTTGCTGTATATTTCTGAGCCGAGCTCTTCGGTGGGGAGTATAATGGGGCCGTTACAGAAATTTGGGACGTTTTCAGGGTATAATTTGAATTGAGGGAAAAGTGAGTATTTTGTCGTCTCCCCTCCGGGAGGGGGAACGGGGGGGGGGCTGCCATTTCATCTGTCAGCGTCTCACTTTAGATATATGGGGGCCAGGGATTGGGCAGGGCTTGGGAGGTTTAACTGCACTAGCTTGGTGGGGGGGGGGGATGTCTGATTTGCTGAGGTGGGACGATCTCCCTCTGTCATTGTCAGGCAGGGTGCAGGCAGTAAAGTTGAATATTTCACCGCAATTCCTGTTATTGTTCCAATGTCTGCCGGTCTTTTTGCCCAAGGCATTTTTCAGGGGGGTGGGCAGGCTGATTTAGCTTGTTTGGGGGGGGGGGAAGGTGGCCAGGATTAGGAGGGCGATACTGCAGAGGGGACGGCAGGCAGGGGGGGGGGGGGGGGGGGGGGGGGTTAGGGTTGGGGTTAGGCAAAGAAAGTTATTCCCAACCTTCCTGATAGCACCGACCTCCTCATTGCTGGAGGTGGTGTTGTCGGGGGGGTGGGGGTGGTTTTGAGAGGGGGGTCGTCTCAGCGATTTATGGGAGGATTTTGGTGGCGGACTGGCTGTCCATGGGGGGGGTTAAGGCAAAGTGGGAGGAAGAGCTGGGGTGATGCTGGAGGAGAGTTTGTGGTGTGAGGTGCGGCGGAGTACAGGGCGCACCTCACAGAGTCTGGGATGAGCTGTCTATTTGAGGGGGTGGAGAATGTCTGTGAGCGATGTGGGAGGGGCCCTGCGAATCATGTACATATGCTTTGGTCCTGCCCAAAATTGGAAGGTTTTGGAGGACAGTGTTCCGCACCATTCCGGGGGTTTTACATGTGGACATGGAGCCTGGTTCCCGAAAAGCCATATTCGGGGTGTCGGATTGGCCGGAGCTGTAGGCAGGTGTGGGGGCTTTAGCCTTCGCCTCGTTGATTGCTCGGAGGGGGGGCTTGTAGGGTTGGAGGTCGGCGGGGGGGGAACCTGCTGGAGTTTCTGACCCTGGTTGAATAAACTCAGTTTGTTCTCACTGGAACGAAGGGGTTTGAGGGGCGACCTGATAGAGGTCTACAAAATTATTATTATTTTTTTAAAATTTAGAATTCATTTTTTCCAATTAAAGAGCAATTTAACATGGCCAATCCACCTAGCCTGCCCACCTTTGGGTTGTGGGAGCGAGACCCACGCAAACACGGGAAGACTGTGCAAACTCCACATGGGCAATGACCCAGAGCCGGGATCGAACCTGGGACATCATGGCTAACCCACTGCACCACCGTGCTGCCCAGAGGTCTACAAAATTATGAGGGACATAGACAGGGTGGATAGTCAGAGACTTTTCCCCGGGGTAGAGGGGTCAATTGCTAGGGGGCATAGGTTTAAGGTGCGAGGGGCAAGATTTAGAGAAAATGTAAGAGGCAAGTTTTTTACACAGAGGGTAATGGGTGCCTGGAACTCGCTGCCGGAGGAGGTGGTGGAAGCAGGGACGATAGTGACATTTAAGGGGCATCTTGACAAATACATGAATAGGATGGGAATAGAGGGATACAGACCCTGGAAGTGTAGAAGATTGTAGTTTAGTCGGGCAGCATGGTCAACGCAGGCTTGGAGGGCCGAAGGGCCTGTTCGTGTGCTGTACTTTTCTTTGTTCTCTTTGTTCTTTGAAAAGGCGACATTCGTTCTGAGGGGAGCGAGTGATGGGTTTTACGATTGTTGGGGAGTTGTTCATCATGCATTTTGGGGGCTGGGTTGTTTTTGTGGAGTTGATTTGTATTGTCAAACTGTTGAAAATTTGTTGAATAAGAATACTTTTAAAAAAAAAGGAATCTCGATTATGGTAGGCATCATCGGAACGCCTTCCACAAATGTGCCTTTTCCAGCCAAAATGCACAGGACAGTGATCTGGAGCAGGCTACCCTGACTGATTCGTCCTCTTCCTATCACAGTGGCACTGGGACTATTTGCAATTCTTCAGCCTGACATCAACAGACAGGTCAGCGTTCTGCCTGGGTTGATCCTTCAGCAGGTCGTGCCTGTAGGAAACAGACCATTGGCAAATTCATCAACATCATCTAATACCAAGCAAGGAATATTATTGCAGCAAGAACTTTAGCCTGGGCCGTCTCGCGCCGAGTTCCCATTACTGTATATTTGCAAATGTATATATCAGGGTCTGTCCTCGCTGCTCCAACATTGAGGATAATTATAGTGACTTTCCACTTAAGTCTAAACACAGCTGCCACAGAATATACAGTGAACTAAAACCCCAATTAAAACAATTATTAGAGGGTGGATCTGAGTGGAATGAACCAAGCAGCTACTGCCTTGCTGTTTTGGGAGGGGCGCTAAATATGTGTGTTCTCTAAATCAAACTGGAAGTGGCGTTTAACACCTCCCACTGCTTTATGTTGAGGTTTGGTTTTACAGCTATCTATTTATGGAGAGACAGACTACAATCATTCTCATTATCTGTCATGATGCATCTGATGCAATATAATTATAGAACCAAGTGATCATTTATGAAAGATTGCACCTTGGATTACATTATGAGACAGGGATTTAAAAAGACTCTAATCTAATTACATATATTGCAGCTTTCACACGGTACATTCTACCACAAGTTTATGCCACTCACAAACAAAAACAAGCAAGGGGTCAAAGGAGAGAAGGAAAGGGGAGGAATGGTGGCCGAGACGAAGAGGAGGTGGAGGAGAGAGGTTGCAGAAAACAAGGGTGCGAGCAGAGAAGGGGTGAAAGGGTGGAGGTCGCGGAGGGGAGGAGAAACGTGAAGGAGCTGGCAGGATGTAGGTGTCGAGCAGATAGAGGATCAGGTTGGCAACTAATCATTTTAACATTTCCCTTCTCCCCCCTCCCCTCTTTTCCCATATCTCCTCATTCTCTCTCGCTTCCCCTTTTGCGCTCCATTGGCCCTCCATTGTCCTCAATTCCTCCCCCTCGCTCACTCTCTGCCCTCTCCACGTCTCCCTCCTTTTTCTCAACTCCTCTGATCCATTCTCAGCCTCTTTGCCCCTTCACCATCCCTCGTCATCTTTCCCTTCCTTTTTCTTCTCTCTACTCTCCTTCCTCTTCCCACTTTCTCATTCCCCTTTCCCTCTTTGTCCCCTCTCCTTTCCGCCTTCCTATTCCCAAATTCCCTTCCCCTGCAGCCTTCCTGCTCTCCCAGCATTCCACCTTCCTACCCTCGCTTCCCGTCTTCTCTACCCCTCCCCACCCTCGGTAGACAGTGCAAAGTTGACCATCTGTTAATTGTGAAGTTGGTTGTGTGAATAGAACAAATTGCAGGTCTGCAGGACAACGGTGGCGGAATGGAACTGGGTGAGGTGCTCTTGCAGAGAGGCAGCACGGACACCAAAGAGAAAAGGCTGGAAAATCTCAGCAGGTCTGGTAGCACATGTAGGGAGAGATAAGAGCTGATGTTTCGAGTCCAGATAACCCTTTGTCAAAGCAGCACAAATACAATGGGCTGAATAGCCTCCTGCTGCACTGTAAATATCCTGCAGCTGGCGTTTTCCAGCCCTTTCATGGTGGGACCCGCCTTGTGGATGCAGAGGCCCAACCAAAGGTCCATTGATTTTCGACAGGACCAGACCAGACCAGCAACAAGTGGGGTTGGAAGGTTCCTCCCTATTGTTCTAATGGCTGGACAGGAAGTTGGCCCTTTCATAACATAGAATTTACAGTGCAGAAGGAGGCCATTCAGCCCATCGAGTCTGCACCGGCCCTTAGAAAGAGCACCCTACCCAAGCCCACACCTCTACCCTATCCCCATAACCCAGTAACCCCACCCAACCTTTTTTGGACACTAAGGGCAATTTAGCATGGCCAATCCACCTAACCTGCACATCTTTGGACTGTGGGAGGAAACCAGAGCACCCGGAGGAAACCCACGCAGACACGGGGAGAACGTGCAGGCTCTGCACTGACAGTGACCCAAGCTAGGAATCGAACCTGGGACCCTGGAGCTGTGAAGCAACTGTGGGTCTGCTCCAACATTCAATAAAGCCACTGCTGACCTGGTTGTGATGAACTCCCCATAACCCTCTTGACTGTCCCCCCCCCCCACCCCGATAATCCTCGACTCCCTTGTCCAACAAAAATCTGTCTAGCTCTGCCTTAAATTAATTCAATGACATAACCTCCACTAACTTCTGAGGAAGAGAACCTCGAACACCAACGATCAACTCTTTGGGAAAAAAGGTTTCTCCTCATCTCTGTATTTTTTAAACTATAGTGTCCTCGTTTAGGTTCTTCCGCAAGAAGACAAGTCCTCCGAGTCTCCACTCTGTCAAGTCCCCTCAGAATCTTGTATTTGCCCAGATTAGGCCGAAGAGGCTATGTGATGAAGGAGAGGTCATTAAACGGTGGACAGGCATGATAAAGACACAGCAGAAAAGGAAACTCCTGTTTCCTCGGGAGTTCACACTTTCTTTCCCGCTCAAAGCTGACGCGAAGCTTGAAGAACTGGTGTCTGGGTCGTTTCATCTGTGTCTGAATGGACTGCTGCTCATTAGCCCCAGTGTGCATGATACTGAGAGATAGATAGTGTTTGGGAAGTTACTCCTGCTTAACCTTGGCGGTGTTTCTGATAGAGAAGCTGAATATTCCACTGAACCAGCGTTATTTAAAACTAAGTGTTACATTTCTAGGGGGGCTGCCTAATCTCATCCCTTTAATGAACAGGGGTGATGAATGAACCGTTTGGAGGGACTGAACGGGCTCCTCCTGTTCCTCTGGCGACATGTTCATGTCCTGACGAGGACATTGTGGTTGTAAACCCTTCAATTATCTTGCTTTATAATAAACGCCTGAATCAAAATCTTGAATTTGCTCTCCTTGAGACATTGCAATGACAACTATTTCTCAACTTAATATAGTTCAACAATTAAACGGGTACTGCCTTGCCTACCCAATTTCAAGATGGAGTCATTAGAACAATATCAGTGGGACAAGGCCATGTTGATAGACCGGAAAAGGGATTCCGTTCCAGGCATCCCTGTTTGTGAAATTATTTCATTATAAATGATCACAGCTTTATCGAGTGCACAAGACCTGGATGATATGCAAGATAGGGCAATATCCCCAGCAATGCAGGGTGGCACGGTGGCACAGTGGTTAGCATCGCTGCCTCACAGTGCCAGGGACCCGGGTTCAATTCCGGCTTTGGGTGACTGAGTTTGCATGTGCTCCGCGTGGGTTTCCTCCGGGTGCTCCGGTTTCCTCCCACAGTCCAACGATGTGCAGGTTAGGTGGATTGGCCATGATGAGTTTAAGGGGAGGGCCGGGTGGGATGGAGGAGTGGGCATGGGTGGCGTTTTCTTTCAGAGGGTCGGTGCAGACTCAATGGGCCGAATGGCCTCCTTCAGCACTGGAGGGATTCTAGGATTCTATGAATGCACCATTGACCGACAGATGTGACATCGGAGACTTGCAGACTGAATCTGGGACACAATAGCCGGAATTCTCCGGCCGTTGGGATTCCCAGTTCCCGCTGGCAGCACACCCCTGCCCACGGGAATCCCATTGACAAGCGGTGGGAGTAGAGAATCCAGCCCAATATCTCCGGTTTTGATCCTGATTGGGGATTTGAACTCCATGACGGAAATGTAATTCCCGTTATTCGCGTAACGCATTGTACCACTCAGGCCTGTGAAAAACAATTGAACCACAAAACCCCTGTCACTTAATCCTACCCCTGGAACCACACGGCACTGAAGGAGGTAATTTGGCCCATCAGGCCCGGACTAGCTCTTCAGAAGGACCCTCAAATCAGTCGCAGTTCTTCCCCAGTGGTTGTGAAATTTCTTTCCTTGCTAACAGTAACTAATAGGAGGGCCACCATGGCACAGGGTAGAACCAGGTGCGGCAATGAAAGAAATGGAAGGGCAGACACCATTGCACTGGGTTTCTGCCTCCATGCACTGTCTGACAATATTCCGCAGTTCCCAAAGCGTGTGGGACTGGGCCTACGCCTCCGACAGGCAAGATGTCTCAAAAGGCGAGGCCCGGACACTCTACGGGGCTGGAGTGCCTCTGGGTATCCTGGGAAGACTGCAGAGAAAGTTGATCAGAAGATCAGGAGCCCATTCAGGGCCAGAGCGGTTTTGATAAGAGCAACTACAAGTTCTGCATTGTACTTTGCTCATGGCTATGGTTGGAGGAGGGAGGGGAACAGTAAGTCGTGGATTTTCTCATGGCCAAGTCTGAAAAACCTGTTCATTTCTCAATATCAGCAACTTCTCAATCTAAAGCTTCACTTTCCCACGGAATCCAGCCCATGAGGTATCTGACTCATCGCCTTCAAACCTCAAGACAATGAGCATTATCAACTATTGCATAATGATCTATCACCAATGGCATCCTTTCCACACTGTAAGCTGCATAGATGTACTGTGCAAGTCAGTCCAGCCTCCAGCTTGCTGTGACGATCTCACTGTGAACACTCTGAAAAGCATTATCATTCTGAACTGGCGTGGATTGATCAAGTTTCCTGGAATTGCGTGAATTTGGTGAAAATTGCAAACACAAACATATGAGCAGCTCCCGAACAGGGACTTAAACCCTGGACCCTCAGATTAAAAGTCCGATGCTCTAACCAACTGAACTGGCCGGGCTCAATGTACAAATGCAAATGGCGTCCTCCTAAAGATAACGTGTGCTCAGCATGGTCTCATTGCAACAAACACCCTCTTCCACCAGAGGGGCAAATACAAAACCCCATGAAAAGACATACTTGCCAGAGAGGCAGTGCAGGGGAGGGTCACTCTGCTGGTACCAGGGTTGGCGGGACAGTACTATGAGGAGAGATTGGCTTGACGGGGCCTGCAGTCACGAGATTTCAGAAGGATGAGAGGAGATCTGATCGAAGCGTATTAAATTCTAACAGGGCTGGACTGACTAGACGTAAGGGATGTTGTTCTCCCTTGTTGGGGAATCTAGAACCAGGGGACACAGTCTCAGGATGCGGGGCGGACCATTTAGGACTGAGATGAGGAAACATTTCTTCACGCAAAGGGTAGAGAACCTGTGGAATTGTCCACCACTGAAGGCTGTGGAGGCCAAGTCACTGAATGTACTTCAGAAAGAGATTGATAGATTCTTTTTTAGATTTTAATGGCATCGAGGATTAAGGGAACAACACGAGAATATGCATTGAATTTGATGATCAGCCATGATCATAATGAATGGCGGAACAAGCTCGAAGGGCCGAATGGCTTCCTCCTGCTCCTAGTTTCTATGTTTCTTAGGTAGCATTGGGTACTTCTAATCCATTGACACATTGTTCTGGTGGTTTGTTAGGTGGCCCTGGACAATGGCAGGTGTGAAATTCCCCAGGAGAGTCCACTTGGGCATGTCCATTGCTAATCCATTTGGAGCGTTCTAGAACCTTGATAAACATTGCGGTTGAAAAAAATCCAAGTGACCCTTGGAGTCCATTTTAAAGCTTCAGCAGTGTCCATTTTAAAATAAAGTCCAGGTTTATTTTTAAATTGTAATATCCTCATGTGCACTCAGCATGAAAAAACTATTCCCCACCCTCCAAAGTTCAGAAGTGCACCAATTGTAAATATCTTCAAGAAGGTGATAAATCATTCTGAGGAAACGTTTGATTTATTTATTTCTTGTCCGAAGTAGGGGAAACACTGACAGGCATTTTCCTGATCCGCCTATTTCCTGCGGCTGAGGAAATCCTCCCAGAGACACATTTGGCTTCAGATCTTCCACAGGTACTTGTGTCAGCCTCCTTGTTGCCAGGAAAGCTGAAGAAAAACGTCCGAAACTACACACGCATCTCTTCACTGCGTTCATCAGCCGGACCTAAGCAATTGACTCAGTGAACCGTAAACCTCTGAAAATAGTGTCTCAAACATTTGGATGTCCAATTGATAAGTGTCATCACAATTCTGCAACTGCTTCATGATTATATGGTTGCCTCTATCTCGAGAGGATGGTCTGAAACAGGCCCCTTCAAAATCCACACCGGGCTCAAGCAAGGCTGTGACGCTGCCATACCATTTACTACCTATCTGACAGTGGCTATTCACCTCATTGGAGATCAACTCCCCACTGCCGTGAGTACTACTTACCGCCTCGGTCAAAAGATCTAACCTTAGTCGCCTCCGTGCCAACGCTAAGAGATCTATAGTTTGTGGGTGACTGCAATGTCGTTGCCCACACTATGGCAAATACAAATTTCTTTACCCGTCAGTCTGGCCTCAATAAAAGTCGAGATGGATTTGCAGGTACAGCATTAGTTATTTTATTTGACTTGCAAGTCTGATTCATTTCACACAGGCACAGGACACAGAACTAGTCTCCTAGACCCCTGGAAAACGAATGAAGAAGGAGACAAAGGGATTTCTGCAAATACATTCAAATGGCATCAAGTTTCACATACACGATTCCCATAGGTCATCCTATACCCCTCCTGACCTGGCCATACATCCTGATTGGCTCACTTCTCATCCCTTCCTCTGGCCTCCTATTACCCAGCATCCTTTTCTCCTCCTTATCTGGACACCCCTGCCCCTTGCTTTGCCATGCGTTCTGAAATTCTTTGTCTGTGAACTAACAGAATCAGACCGGCCTATGTTTACATTACAGTAACTAATATCACTAAAGTAACTATTTTATATCACATTCGTCAACTACACCAGATTTGCAAGCCACACTCAATCTCCGCTATTCCGCCTAAAGAAACATGACCCATCCTTGAATGTTGTCAAAACAGAATTCACATATAAACCCACACCTGGTCAGCCAGTTATTCCACCTCCCGGATATGATGACGAGGAGACTCTGGGATATGTTTAACCCTTTCTTGCACATCGGCAGTCACCTCTTTCAAAAAGCCACCATGGACAAGGAGATCCAATACCACCTCATCTGTCCAACTCGGCCTGGTACAAACTATGACAGCAAGTGTTTGACAACAAAGACTTCTGCAAGTCCTAGGCCACGTTTTTCAGGGCTCACTTGTTACGGGCGCAAATCCTTTTATGGGCACTAACTCTCATGAGGGGGCCATAACGGGGCTTGCGCAGGTCCGATTTCAGAATGAGATCTTTCCCGCCTTCCCATTGGCAATGTAATCAGGTTCATGTCCAGCGAGGTCGTGAACGTGATTACCACTAATTTGCATGGATTTAATATTCCTGGACAGCACAATCCCATATCTTCTGGGGGCGTCAGATGATACGACCCATCAGTATCACATCACACCAGCAGGAATCATAATCAAAGGCCTCTTCCATCCAGGGTATTCTCCCTTCCATCGGACAGGAGATACAAAAGTCTGAGAACACGCACTCACAGATTCAAAAACAGCTTCTTACAGCTTCTTCCCCGCTGTTACCAGACTCTGAATGACCCTCTTATAGACTGAACTGATCTCTCCGCTCATCTTCTCTACTGAGTAGTACGACACTCCTGTATGCGCCACCCGATGTCTCTGTCTATGTATTTATATTGTGTATTTATCATATGACCTAGTTTTTCAAGTATGGAACAATCTGCCTGGACTGTACGCAGAACAATACGGTACGTAAAACGATACTGTATGCAGAACAAAACTGTACACAGAACAATACTGTACGCAGAATGATACTGTACGTAAAATGATACTGTATGCAGAACAATACTACGCAGAACAATACTGTACGCAGAACAATACTGTACACAGAACAATACTGTATGCAGAACAATACTACACAGGACAATACTGTATGCAGAACAAGACTGTACGTAGAACAATACTGTACGCAGAACAATACTGTATGCTGAACAATACTACGCAGAACAATACTGTATGCAGAACAATACTGTACACAGAACAATACTGTATGCAGAACAATACTACGCAGAACAATACTGTACGCAGAACAATACTGTACGCAGAACAAGACTGTATGCAGAACAATACTGTACGCAGAACAATACTGTACGCAGAACAATACTCTATGCTGAACAATACTACGCAGAACAATACTGTATGCAGAACAATACTGTACACAGAACAATACTGTATGCAGAACAATACTGTACACAGAACAATACTGTACGCAGAACAATACTGTACACAGAACAATACTACACAGAACAATACTGTACACAGAACAATACTGTATGCAGAACAATACTGTACACAGAACAATACTACACAGAACAATACTGTGCACAGAACAATACTGTATGCAGAACAATACTGTACACAGAACAATACTGTATGCAGAACAATACTGTATGCAGAACAATACTACACAGAACAATACTGTACACAGAACAATACTGTATGCAGAACAATACTGTACTCAGAACAATACCGTACGCAGAACAAGACTGTATGCAGAACAATACTGTATGCAGAACAATACTGTACGCAGAACAATACTGTATGCAGAACAATACTACGCAGGACAATACTGTATGCAGAACAATACTGTACACAGAACAATACTGTATGCAGAACAATACTGTACACAGAACAATACTGTACGCAGAACAATACTGTACACAGAACAATATTACACAGAACAATACTGTACACAGAACAATACTGTATGCAGAACAATACTGTACACAGAACAATACTACACAGAACAATACTGTACACAGAACAATAGTGTATGCAGAACAATACTGTACACAGAACAATACTGTACGCAGAACAATACTGTACACAGAACAATACTACACAGAACAATACTGTACACAGTACATTACTGTATGCAGAACAATACTGTACACAGAACAATACTGTATGCAGAACAATACTACGCAAAACAATACTGTACACAGAACAATACTACACAGAACAATACTGTTACCAGAACAATACTGTATGCAGAACAATACTGTACACAGAACAATACTGTATGCAGAATACTGTACACAGAACAATACTGTACACAGAACAATACTGTACACAGAACAGTACTACACAGAACAATACTGTACACAGAACAATACTGTATGCAGAACAATGCTGTACACAGAACAATACTACACAGAACAATACTGTACACAGAACAATACTGTATGCAGAACAATACTGTACACAGAACAATACTGTACGCAGAACAATACTGTACACAGAACAATACTACACAGAACAATACTGTATGCAGAACAATACTGTACACAGAATACTGTACGCAGAACAATACTACGCAGAACAATACTGTACACAGAACAATACTACACAGAACAATACTGTACACAGAACAATACTGTATGCAGAACAATACTGTACACAGAACAATACTGTACACAGAACAATACTGTATGCAGAATACTGTACACAGAACAATACTGTACGCAGAACAATACTGTACACAGAACAATACTACACAGAACAATACTGTACGCAGAACAATACTGTACACAGAACAATACTGTACACAGAACAATACTGTATGCAGAACAATACTGTACGCAGAACAATACTGTACACAGAACAATACTACACAGAACAATACTGTACACAGAACAATACTACACAGAACAATACTGTACGCAGAACAATACTGTACACAGAACAATACTGTACACAGAACAATACTGTATGCAGAACAATACTGTATGCAGAACAATACTGTACACAGAACAATACTACACAGAACAATACTGTACACAGAACAATACTGTACGCAGAACAATACTGTATGCAGAATACTGTACACAGAACAATACTGTACACAGAACAATACTACACAGAACAATACTGTACACAGAACAATACTGTATGCAGAACAATACTGTACGCAGAACAATACTGTACACAGAACAATACTACACAGAACAATACTGTATGCAGAACAATACTGTACGCAGAACAATACTGTACACAGAACAATACTACACAGAACAATACTGTACACAGAACAATACTGTACGCAGAACAATACTGTACACAGAACAATACTGTACGCAGAACAATACTACACAGAACAATACTGTACACAGAATAATACTGTACGCAGAACAATACTGTATGCAGAATACTGTACACAGAACAATACTGTACACAGAACAATACTACACAGAACAATACTGTACACAGAACAATACTGTACGCAGAACAATACTGTACACAGAACAATACTGTACGCAGAACAATACTACACAGAACAATACTGTACACAGAACAATACTGTACACAGAACAATACTGTATGCAGAACAATCTAAATCACTATTGCTCTCCAGCAGTCGGGTGGTCAGAAACATGGGGCTGGATACTACGCCGTAATTGCGGCTGGCGAAGGGGCGGAGAATCCATTTTGGCGCACGGAATTGGGACCGCCGCCGATTCCCCGATTCTCCAGACCCCCAAGTGCGGTATGTTCCGCCATTCTCCGCCCCCGACCAGGTGGATCTAATGTGGTCCAGCCAGTCGGGATAGTCGCGTGGCGGCTGCGGACTCAATCCATGGCTGCCCTGGTCGGGGGGGCGGGCCAATCAGAGGGCTGGAGGGGCCGGGGAATGTTTGTGCAGGTGTTGAGGGTCAGGCGCACGGCCAATCGGGGGGGGGGGGGGTTATTTTTGGGGTCCACCTCCGCGACCCGAGCCTGCCATGGAGCACGGCAATCCTACGGCACTTACCTGACTGGCTGCAGCTTCCTAAAAGGCCTCCCCCTTCTCTTCAGTGATGTCCCACCATCGAGACGTCCTCGTAATGAAGCACCAGCCTTAGCGCTGGCCACTGCCACCGTAGGCACTACTGAGGCTGTGAGGGCTGGCAGCTCTTGGGCAAGGGAGGCGGTGCTGGTGCTGGCAAGCGGGCATTCTCAATTGGACAATGATCCAGGGACCCCAGCCTCCTAATTGGCCACCACCAGCAAAATCCCACCCCAGGATTCCGCTGCCAGTTTCATCCCTGGAAGGTCAATAATCTCCATAAAATTCAAACAAAGAACAAAGTAGAGCACAGGAATAGGCCCTTCGGCCCTCCAAGCCTGTGCCGCCCATGCTGCCCCATCTAAACTAAAATCTTCTACACTTCCTGGGTCCGTATCCCTCTATCCCCATCCTATTCATGTATTTGTCAAGATGCACCTTAAATGTCACTATCGTCCCTGCTTCCACCACCTCCTCCGGTAGCGAGTTCCAGGCACCCACTACCCTCGGTGTAAAATACTTGCCTCGTACATCTCCTCTAAACCTTGCCCCTCTCACCTTAAACCTATGCCCCCTAGTAATTGACCCCTCTACCCTGGGAAAAAGCCTCTGACTATCCACTCTGTCTATGCCCCTCATAATTTTGTAGACCTCTATCAGGATCGCCCCTCAACCTTCTTCGTTCCAGTGAGAACAAACCGAGTTTATTCAACCGCTCCTCATAGCTAATGCCCTCCATACCAGGCAACATCCTGGTAAATTTCTTCTGCACCCTCTCTAAAGCCTCCACATCCTTCTGGTAGTGTGGCAACCAGAATTGAACACTATACTCCAAGTGTGGCCTAACTAAGGTTCTATACAGCTGCAACATGACTTGCCAATTCTTATACTCAATGCCCCGGCCAATGAAGGCAAGCATGCCGTATGCCTTCTTGACTACCTCCTCCACCTGTGTTGCCCCTTTCAGTGACCTGTGGACCTGTACACCTAGATCTCTCTGACTTTCAATACTCTTGAGGGTTCTACCATTCACTGTATATTCCCTACTTGCATTAGACCTTCCAAAATGCATTACCTCACATTTGTCCGGATTAAACTCCATCTGCCATCTCTCCGTCCAAGTCTCCAAACAATCTAAATCCTGCTGTATCCTCTGACAGTCCTCATCGCTATCCGCAATTCCACTAACCTTTGTGTCGTCTGCAAACTTACTAATCAGACCAGTTACATTTTCCTCCAAATCATTTATATATACTACAAAGAGCAAAGGTCCTAGCACTGATCCCTGTGGAACACCACGAGTCACAGCCCTCCAATCAGAAAAGCACCCATCCATTGCTACTCTCTGCCTTCTATGACCTAGCCAGTTCTGTATCCACCTTGCCAGCTCACCTCTGATCCCGTGTGACTTCACCTTTTGTACCAGTCTGCCATGAGGGACCTTGTCAAAGGCCTTACTGAAGTCCATGTAGACAACATCCACTGCCCTACCTGCATCAATCATCTTTGTGACCTCCTCGAAAAACTCTATCAAGTTAGTGAGACACGACCTCCCTTTCACAAAACCATACTGACTCTGGTTTCTTTACCTCTGGCTCCTGTTCTACAAATTGTACAACTACTTGCTTCCTCTGACAGCCCAAAATACGAGCCCTACAAGCATGTCCCTCTTCAGGTTTGAGGTTTTGGCACCCCTGTCACAAACAGAAACTTCCTAGTTTACCCTTTGCTGCAAACCCCAATAACCAGAATGGCAATTCTTCGGCGATTGGCCAGAGAATCAAGGTTCCTGACCAAATCGAGGGCGGCGCTGCTTTCGCGATGTTCCGCCCCCTCCAAAGTGGCCCACATTGCCTGAGGCCCACTTCCCGATCGGTCGTGTTCTCCGCAGCGTCGGTCACGTGTGGTTTCATCCGTCGGGAGCTCGGCGTGGCGGTTGTGGACTCAGTCGGGGGAGGGCCGATCCGTGGGCAGGGGGACTTTGTCAGGGGCTGGGGGCACTGTGGGGGGCTGGTCCGGGGCACGCGAGCCGGCCAAAGGGGGGGGTACTATTTCGTGGGCAGGGTCCGTGGGTGGCCTCGGCGCAGCCGCTCCAGGCTGCGCCATACGTACGCGCGGCCACGGACCCGGCAATTCTCCGGGCTGTATCGGCAGCAACAGCTCGGTGCTTTACACTGCCGGCATGCTAGCCCCCAGCCAAACGGAGGATCGGTGGCCGTTTTACGCCATTTCTTCTGTCGTAAAACACCACCGTTCCCACGCCAGCATGGGAACATATCCTCAAAATCGGAGAATCCAGCCTTTGAACTTTTTGATGTTCTTCCCAGCTTGATCTCTGCTTTATGCGAGGTTTATGCTTGTTGCTCTTGCAACTTTTGCAAGAGCCATTGAATTATTTTTCTTTGTTCATGAGAGCTGAAGGCTTTACCTCACAAATGGAGTTTTACTCATGTGCATCTTTGAATGGTAACGTGTCCGGACAAGCGGTCTTATCATTCCACTCCGTCATCTGTGCGAGTCAAAGAGAAATAACAAAAACTGATCTTAAGAAATCGGACTTTAATGTTCAAATCTGATGTTGATTCAAAGATTAACAGGCAGGTAGGGAGTATAATGTCCACAGCATACCTCATTGAATGAGTGAGACGTCCCTTCAAAGGCATTCTATGTTTCCCACAATTAGGTGGAACTCTGCACCTTAAAGATGTTGATCAATTATACCCAATAAATGTACTGAACGAAAGACAAAGGAATAGAAGAAACATTTCCTCAGTCAGAATCACAAGATTGCACCGAGCTCATGTTTGGATGAAAATGAAGGGAAGATGAAACAAGAGGAGTCTCAATAATGTCCCCTTGAATCAATACTCATGAAACATTCTCTCAGATACGTTGGGCAGATCATGGTCAGTTTGACGGTCCTGGCGAACTGTATGCCCCAAATGAGCATGCCTCAGCTTGCAGCAGGATCATGGGGCAGGGAGACCGATCTGAGGGCTTGGGGTGGGGGGGTGTTGGCGGTTGGTTGGAGGGGGGGGAATAGGGCGATGCAGGAACATTGTTTTGTGAAACTCTTCGGAGAAATCCCGCTCCTACACTGCGGGCTTTTTCTGCTGTCCCAGCTCCAGCTCAGTACACTGAGCGTGGCACACGTTCTGCCCAATTGTCCCTCTAACTTACATCCTGTGCATGACTTAAGATAACAATTTGCATACTGTAATGAGACTCCCGTTCTCCCATGCCCCCGCCGATGGGATCAATGGGGAACGGGGAGCAAACTTTCCCAGGGTGAGAAGCCCCGGGGAGGCACGGTGGCACAGTGGTTAGTACCGCTGCCTCACAGCGCCAGGGACCCGGTTCAATTCCGGCCATGGGTAACTTTGTGGAGTTTGCACGTTCTCCCCGTGTCTGTGTGGGTTTCCTCCGGGTGCTCCAGTTTCCCCCTGCAGTACAAAGATGCACGGGTTAAGTGGATTGGCCATGCTAAATTGCCCCTTAGTGTCCAAATGTTAGGTAAGGTTACGGGGTTGGGCAGGGCAGTGGGCCTGGGTAGGGCGGTCTTTCAGAGGGTCGGTGCAGACTTGATGGGCTGAATGGCTTCCTTCTACACTGTAAGGATTCTATGGGCGGGATTCTCCGACCCTCCGCACCGAAATCGGCTCGGCGCGGGGGGGGTGGAGAATCACCCAAAATAGGCTCTCACGCCGGCCCACGATTCTCCAGCGACCAGAGAATCGCCGTCAGTTGCGCACGCGCGATCGACGAGGCGCCGGTCGGGGGCCATTGAAAGCGGCCCCCGCGGTGATTCTCCGTGCTCGACGGGCCGAGTGACCGCCGAGTTCCGCCGAATCCGCCGGCGTGGTTCACATGAGGTCCCACCCGGCAGGGCCTCGGCGTTCTGGCTGCGGGTAATGTCCTGGTGGGGGGGGGGGGGGGTGGCCTTCACGGTGGCCAGGCCCGCGATCGGTGGCCACCAATCGGCGGGCGCGCTCATTCCGGGGGGGGCCTATGTACCCCCGTGCCAGGACACTGTAGGGCTCCGCCATGTTGGGCGGGGGCCAGCGCGAAGACGGCCGCCATGCGCATGCGGGCTGCGTGGGCGTAACTGCAGGGTCCCGCTGGCAGCCGGAGCTGCGGGGCGCACGCCGGGGCCCTGCTAGCCCCCTTGAAGACGGGGAATCACCCCGGACTTTCTAGGAAAAAGTCTGGAGTGATTCCCGCCTATTTTCCAGCGGGCATGGGGACTTAGTCCCCAGAAGGGAGAATCCCGCCTCTATGATTGCGGTTGAGGCCCAAAAATCGGATTCACGTTGGCAAGACTTTACAGAGGGGTCTTCCCACGGTTCCCGCCATGACAGTTGGGGAAGCTTTGCGCAAGTCAAGGAGACACAGCCGGAGTGAGACATATCCAGAGTGGGAATTTGGAACTTGGTAGTTTGGTGCAGTGAGGTAATTCGGTGCAGAGTGGGAGAAGGTGCTTTTTCTCTACTGTTTTGTTCTCTCTCTTTCTTCTGGCCTGTAACTTTTAATCTGCAGGGAGAGAACCAGAGAGCATCTGAGACCCTCGGAAGGTAAGTAAGTGATTTTTACTCATTTTTACTTTTATTACCTTTCCAAATTGTGTTTGTGGGGGGGGGGGGGGGGGGAGAAACTGAAGTGACATCACGGAAAAGCTGTGACCTGATTGGCTGGTTGGGAATCTACACTAAATTAAAAAAATTAAGCATTGGTAAACTAATTAAACATAATTACTTATTACTTAATTATAATTAAGAGGGGTATCTAAGCCAGAGATCGGAGAGTACTGTATTTAGCTTTCACATTTATAGTAGAAATCTAGTGCTAGGAAACATACAGTTAACAGTAACTTTTAAAAAAACTTTTAAATTTAATTTACTAATTAATTGACGCAATGTCAGTTAGAGGGGTGCAGTGCTCTGACTGTGAGATGTAGCAGGTCCGGGAGGCTTCCAACATCCCGATGGCTTCATCTGCAGAAAGTGCACCCAACTGGAGCTCCTCACAGACCGCATGGTTCAGTTGGAGCAGCAGTTGGATGCACTTAGGAGCATGCAGGTGGTGGAAAGCGTCATAGATCGCAGTTATATAAATGTGGTCACACCCAAGGGGCAGGCAGAGAAATGGGTGACCACAAGAAAGGGCAGGCAGTCAGTGCAGGAATCCACTGTGGTTGTCCCCCTCTCAAACAGGTATACCCGTTTGGATACTGTCGGGTGGGTAGCCTATCAGGGGAAAACAGCAGCAGCCAGAGCAGTGGCACCACGGCTGGCTCTGATGTTCAGAAGGGAGGGTCAAAGCGCAGAAGAGCAATAGTCATAGGGGACTCTATAGTCAGGGGCACAGATAGGCGCTTCTGTGGACGTGAAAGAGACTCCAGGATGGTATGTTGCCTCCCTGGTGCCAGGGTCCAGGATGTCTCTGAACGAGTAGAGGGCATCCTGAAGGGGGAGGGCAAACAGGCAGAGGTCGTTGTACATATTGGCACTAACGGCAGAGGTAGGAAGGGGCATGAGGTCCTGCAGCAGGAGTTCAGGGAGCTAGGCAGAAAGTTAATAGACAGGACCTCTAGGGTTGTAATCTCGGGATTACTCCCTGTGCCACGTGCCAGTGAGGCTAGAAATAGGAAGACAGAGCAGCTAAACACGTGGCTAAACAGCTGGTAGGAGGGAGGATTTCCGTTATCTGGACCACTGAGAGCTCTTCCGGGGCAGATGTGACCTGTATAAGAAGGACGGGTTGCATCTAAACTGGAGAGGCATAAATATCCTGGCCGCAAGGTTTGCTAGTGTCACACGGGACGGTTTAAACTAGTATGGCAGGGGGGTGGGCATCGGAGCAATACGTCAGAAGGTGAGAGCATTGAGGGAGACTAGGGAATAGGGCCAGTATGGCTTTGAGGCAGAGCAGACAGGGAGAAGTTCCTGAACACAGCGGGTTTGGTGGGCTGAAGTGCATATGTTTTAATGCAAGAAGTATGACGGGTAAGGCAGATGAACTTAGAGCTTGGATTAATACTTGGAACTATGATGTTGTTGCCATTACAGAGACCAGGTTGAGGGAAGGACAGGATTGGCAGCTAAACGTTCCAGGATTTAGATGTTTCAGGCGGGATAGAGGGGGATGTAAAAGGGGTGATGGAGTTGCGCTACTGGTTAGGGAGAATATCACAGCTGTACTACGGGAGGACACCTCAGAGGGCAGTGAGGCTATATGGGTAGAGATCAAGAATAAGAAGGGTGCAGTCACAATGTTCGGGGTTTACTACAGGCCACCCAACAGCCAGCGGGGGATAGAGGAGCAGATAGGTAGACAGATTTTATAAAAGAGTAAAAACAACAGGGTTGTTGTGATAGGAGACTTCAATTTCCCCAATATTGACTGGCACTCACTTAGTGCCAGGGGCTTAGACGGGGCAGAGTTTGTAAGGAGCATCCAGGAGGGCTTCTTAAAACAAAATGTAGACAGTCCAACTAGGGAAGGGGCTGTACTGGACTTGGTATTGGAGAATGAGCCCGGCCAGGTGGTAAAAGTTTCAGTAGGGGAGCATTTCGGGAACAGTGACCACAATTCAGTAAGTTTTAAAGTGCTGGTGGACAAGGACAAGAGTGGTCCTAGGGTGAACGTGCTAAATTGGGGGAAGGCTAATTATAACAATATTAGGTGGGAACTGAAGAACCTAGACTGGGGGTGGATGTTTGAGGGTAAATCAACATCTGACATGTGAGAGGCTTTCAAGTGTCAGTTGAAAGGAATTCAGGATCTGCATGTTCCTGTGAGGAAGAAGGATAAATACGGCAAATTTCGGGAACCTTGGATAACGAGAGATATTGTAGGCCTCGTCAAAAAGAAAAAGGAGGCATTTGTCAGGGCTAGAAGGCTGGGAACAGACGAAGCCTGTGTGGAATATAAGGAAAGTAGGAAGGAACTTAAGCAAGGAGTCAGGAGGGCTAGAAGGGGTCACGAAAAGTCATTGGCAAATAGGGTTAAGGAAAATCCCAAGGCTTTTTACACGTACATAAAAAGCAAGAGGGTAGCCAGGGAAAGGGTTGGCCCACTGGAGGATAGGCAAGGTAATCTATGTGTGGAGCCAGAGGAAATGGGTGAGGTACTAAATGAATACTTTGCATCACTATTCACCAAAGAGAAGGAATTGGTGGATGTTGAGTCTGGAGAAGGGTGTGTAGATAGCCTGGGTCACGTTGAGATCCAAAAAGATGTGGGGCGAAATTCTCCCGAAACGGCGCCAATCAGACGGCCATCGCGCCGCCCCAAAGGTGCGGAATGCCCCGCATCTTTGGGGGCCGAGCCCCAACATTGAGGGGCTAGGCCGACGCCGGAGGAATTTCCGCTCCGCCAGCTGGCGCGGAAATGACATCTCGGGGCGGCGCAAATCTTTGGCGGGTCGGATCAAGGAAAACCCCAAGGCCTTTTGCACATATGTGAGAAATATGAGAATGACTAGAGCGAGGGTAGGTCCGATCAAGGACAGTAGCGGGAGATTGTGTATTGAGTCTGAAGAGATGGGAGAGGTCTTGAACGAGTACTTTTCTTCTGTATTTACAAATGAGAGGGGCGATATTGTTGGAGAGGACAGTGTGAAACAGATTGGTAAGCTCGAGGAAATACTTGTTAGGAAGGAAGATGTGTTGGGCATTTTGAAAAACTTGAGGATAGACAAGTCCCCCGGGCCTGACGGGATATATCCAAGGATTCTATGGGAAGCAAGAGATGAAATTGCAGAGCCGTTGGCAATGATCTTTTCGTCCTCACTGTCAACAGGGGTGGTACCAGGGGATTGGAGAGTGGCGAATGTCGTGCCCCTGTTCAAAAAAGGGACTAGGGATAACCCTGGGAATTACAGGCCAGTTAGTCTTACTTCGGTGGTAGGCAAAGTAATGGAAAAGGTACTGAAGGATAGGATTTCTGAGCATCTGGAAAGACACTGCTTGATTAGGGATAGTCAGCACGGATTTGTGAGGGGTAGGTCTTGCCTTACAAATCTTATTGAATTCTTTGAGGAGGTGACCAAGCATGTGGATGAAGGTAAAGCAGTGGATGTAGTGTACATGGATTTTAGTAAGGCATTTGATAAAGTTCCCCATGGTAGGCTTATGCAGAAAGTAAGGAGGCATGGGATAGTGGGAAATTTGGCCAGTTGGATAACGAACTGGCTAACCGATAGAAGTCAGAGAGTGGTGGTGGATGGCAAATATTCAGCCTGGATCCCAGTTACCAGTGGCGTACTGCAGGGATCAGTTCTGGGTCCTCTGCTGTTTGTGATTTTCATTAATGACTTGGATGAGGGAGTTGAAGGGTGGGTCAGTAAATTTGCAGATGATACGAAGATTGGTGGAGTTGTGGATAGTAAGGAGGGCTGTTGTCGGCTGCAAAGAGACATAGATAGGATGCAGAGCTGGGCTGAGAAGTGGCAGATGGAGTTGAACCCTGAAAAGTGTGAGGTTGTCCATTTTGGAAGGACAAATATGAATGCGGAATACAGGGTTAACGGTAGAGTTCTTGGCAATGTGGAGGAGCAGAGAGATCTTGGGGTCTATGTTCATACATCTTTGAAAGTTGCCACTCAAGTGGATAGAGCTGTGAAGAAGGCCTATGGTGTGCTCGCGTTCATTAACAGAGGGATTGAATTTAAGAGCCGTGAGGTGATGATGCAGCTGTACAAAACTTTGGTAAGGCCACATTTGGAGTACTGTGTACAGTTCTGGTCGCCTCATTTTAGGAAGGATGTGGAAGCTTTGGAAAAGGTGCAAAGAAGATTTACCAGGATGTTGCCTGGAATGGAGAGTAGGTCTTACGAGGAAAGGTTGAGGGTGCTAGGCCTTTTCTCATTAGAACGGAGAAGGATGAGGGGCGACTTGATAGAGGTTTATAAGATGATCAGGGGAATAGATAGAGTAGACAGTCAGAGACTTTTTCCCCGGGTGGAACAAACCATTACAAGGGGACATAAATTTAAGGTGAAAGGTGGAAGATATAGGAGGGATATCAGAGGTAGGTTCTTTACCCAGAGAGTAGTGGGGGCATGGAATGCACTGCCTGTGGAAGTAGTTGAGTCGGAAACATTAGGGACCTTCAAGCAGCTATTGGATAGGTACATGGATTAAGGTTAAATGATATAGTGTAGATTTATTTGTTCTCAAGGGCAGCACGGTAGCATTGTGGATAGCACAATTGCTTCACAGCTCCAGGGTCCCAGGTTCGATTCCGGCTTGGGTCACTGACTGTGCGGAGTCTGCACGTCCTCCCCGTGTCTGCGTGGGTTTCCTCCGGGTGCTCCGGTTTCCTCCCACAATCCAAAGATGTGCAGGTTAGGTGAATTGGCCAATGATAAATTGCCCTTAATGTCCAAATTGCCCTTGGTGTTGGGTGGAGGTGTTGAGTTTGGGTAGGGTGCTCTTTCCAAGAGCCGGTGCAGACTCAAAGGGCCGAATGGCCTCCTTCTGCACTGTAAATTCAATGATAATCTATGATTAATCAAGGACAAAGGTTCGGCACAACATCGTGGGCCGAAGGGCCTGTTCTGTGCTGTATTTTCTATGTTCTATGTTCTATATGCGCGGGAGCGTCAGCGGCGGCTGACAGTTTTCCACGCATGCACAGTGGAGGGAGTCTCTTCCGCCTCCGCCATGGTGGAAACCGTGGCGGAGGCGGAAGGGAAAGAGTGCCCCCATGGCACAGGCCCACCCGCGGATCGGTCGGCCCCGATCGCGGGCCAAGCCACCGTGGGGGTACCCCCCCGGGGCCAGATCGCCCCGCGCCCCCCCCAGGACCCCGGAGCCCGCCCACACCGCCTTGTCCCGCCGTTCAAAAGGTGGTTTAATCCACGCCGGCGGGACAGGCAATTTATCGGCGGGACTTCGGCCCATCCGGGCCGGAGAATTGAGCGGGGGGGGGCCCGCCAACCGGCGCGGCCCGATTCCCGCCCCCGCCGAATATCCGGTGCCGGAGACTTCGGCAACCGGCGGGGGCGGGATTCACGGCAGCCCCCGGCGATTCTCCAACCCGGCGGGGGGTCAGAGAATGACGCCCGAGGTGTTGGGCATCTTGAAAAATATTACGGTAGATAAGTCCCCAAGGCCTGATGGGATCTGCCCCAGAATACTGAAGGAGGCTAGAGAGGAAATTGCTGAGGCCTTGACAGAAATCTTTGGATCCTCACTGTCTTCAGGTGATGTCCCGGAAGACTGGAGAATAGCCAATGTTGTTCTTTTGTTTAAGAAGGGTAGCAAGGATAATCCAGGGAACTATAGGCCGGTGAGCCTTACATCAATGGTAGGGAAATTACTGGACAGAATTCTTCGAGACAGGATCTACTCCCATTTGGAAGCAAATGGACGTATTAGTGAGAGGCAGCATGGTTTTGTGAAGGGGAGGTCGTGTCTCACTAACTTGATAGAGTTTTTCGAAGAGGTCACAAAGATAATTGATGCAGGTAGGGCAGTGGATGTTGTCTATATGGACTTCAGTAAGGCCTTTGACAAGGTCCCTCATGGTAGACTGGTACAAAAGGTGAAGTCATACGGGATCAGGGGTGAGCTGGCAAGGTGGATACAGAACTGGCTAGGTCATAGAAGTCAGAGAGTAGCAATGGAAGGGTGCTTTTCTAATTGGAGGGCTGTGACTAGTGGTGTTCCGCAGGGATCAGTGCTGGGACCGTTGCGGTTCGTAGTATATATAAATGATTTGGAGGAAAATGTAACTGGTCTGATTAGTAAGTTTGCAGACGATACAAAGGTTGGTGGAATTGCGGATAGCGATGAGGACTGTCAGAGGATACAGCAGGATTTAGATCATTTGGAGACTTGGGCGGAGAGATGGCAGATGGAGTTTAATCCAGACAGATGTGAGGTAATGCATTTTGGAAGGTCTAATGCAGGTAGGGAATATACAGTGAATGGTAGAACCCTCAAGAGCATTAAAAGTCAGAGAGATCTAGGTGTACAGGTCCACAGGTCACTGAAAGGGGCAACACTGGTGGAGAAGGTAGTCAAGAAGGCATACGGCATGCTTGCCTTCATTGGCCGGGGCATTGAGTATAAGAATTGGCAAGTCATGTTGCAGCTGTATAGAACCTTAGTTAGGCCACACTTGGAGTATAGTGTTCAATTCTGATCGCCACACTACCAGAAGGATGTGGAGGCTTTAGAGAGGGTGCAGAAGAGATTTAATGAGGAGAGGTTGAATAAACTCGGTTTGTTCTCACTGGAATGACGGAGGTTGAGGGGTGACCTGATAGAGGTCTACAAAATTATGAGGGGCATAGACAGAGTGGATAGTCAGAGGCTTTTCCCTAGGGTAGAGGGTTCAATTACTAGGGGGCATAGGCTTAAGGTGCGAGGGGCAAAGTTTAGAGGAGATGTACGAGGCAAGTTTTTTACACAGAGGGTAGTGAGTGCCTGGAACTTGCTGCCGGAGGAAGTGGTGGACGCAGGGGCGATAGTGACATTTAAGGGGCATCTTGACAAATACATGAATAGGATGGGAATAGAGGGATACGACCCAGGAAGTGTAGAAGATTGTAGTTTAGTCGGGCAGCATGGTCGGCACAGGCTTGGAGGGCCGAAGGGCCTGTTCCTGTGCTGTACTTTTCTTTGTTCTTTGTTCTTGAATCCCGCTGGGGAGCGACGTGAAACTGAATTACACCCCACTAATATTGCAAATGAAGGCCTGCCGAAGTTTGTGGCATGCAAAATTCAGGACTTACCTGAAGAAGACCTGGGGTTGCCTTGGGAGTTGGAGATGGAGGCGACCCCGGACCCTGGAACACCACAGGAGTGGGTAGGGGGAGCATCAATCAGGTGGATCTTCAGCATCAGTGTCTTCGAGGAGGTCCAATTTCCAGCCTCAGAGAGTTCCTGGAGAAACAGCTTCTTTCTTCAGGAGATCCATTTTCTTTCTTCAATGGTGGGTCAGTGATGCCGGGCACCTTTTCAATGTGGCTCCCACGTATGACGGCGGAACACCATCCAAGCCCGCCCTCATAACGGGAGATGGCCCGAAACGCCCAGATGCACAATTCATTACACTGGGGGTGGAAGATATGACGTGGTCTCTCATCGGCCTTCGCTGCGGGAAACGTTCTCCATCTCCGCCCCTGCCACAGGTCTTAGTTCCGGGCAGGAGAATTCCGAGATTGGTTCGGGGGGGGCACCTGGACCACCCACAGGAAGCACCCTGTAAACATCGCTGTGGCAGGTTAACATGATGGTCAATGATCCACAGCAATATTAACTCAATGAACACCTTTGCTTCCGCCAAGCAAGTTAACCCTTTCATTTTTACAACAATCTTCCACTTCATGGGCGAAATTCTCCGATATCGGCGGAAAGTCCGCCGATCGGCGCAAAAAACGGCGCAAATCCGACTTGCGTCACGTCGGAAAAATGGGTCGATAGTCTCCGGCCCGAAATGGGCTAGCAGCGACGTAACGGGATCCGCGCTTGCGCAGTGGTTCACGCCGTGCAGCGTCATACGCGCTGCACGGCGTGACGGCTCATAAGGCCGCGCAGCTCCCCCCCCACCCGACCGGAACACCCGACCGCAACACCCGACTCGATGGCTGGCCGCCGCTCAGCCCCGAGGTTCGAGTCACGCGATGTGGAGGCGCTCCTGGACGCGGTGGAGCAGAGGAGGGACGCCCTGTATCCCGGGCACGGCCGCAAAGCTGCCCCACGCCACAGCCGGCGTCTGTGGAGGGAAGTGGCAGAGGCCGTCACCGCTGTGGCCCTGACACCACGGACAGGCACCCAGTGCCACAAGAAGGTGAACGACCTCGCCAGAGCAGGCAGGGTGAGCCTCCCCCATATCCCCCCCTCCCCATATCCCCCCTCCCCCATATCCCCCCTATCCCCCCTCCCCCATATCCCCCCTCCCCCATATCCCCCCTCCCCATATCCCCCCTCTCCCATATCCCCCCTCCCCCATATCCCCCCTCCCCCATATCCTCCCCTCCCCCATATCCCCCCCTCCCCCATATCCCCCCTCCCCCATATCCCCCCTCCCCCATATCCCCCCTCCCCCATATCCCCCTCCGCCATATCCCCCCTCCCCCATATCCCCTATATCCCCCCCTCCCCCATACCCCCCCTCCCCCATATCCCCCCTCCCCATATCCCCCATATCCCCCCTCCCCCATATCCCCCCTCCCCATAACCCCCTCACCCATATCCCCCATATCCCCCCCTCCCCCATATCCCCAAGTGAATCCAGCCCTAACCTTAACCTCTGCAATGCACGCGCAACCGATGGCGTGCATTCATATACCTGCCTAACACTGTTGCCTTTTACCCCTGCCCCCCCCCCCCCCCCACAGGAGAAGCGCGCACACAACAATAGGGAGCATGTGAGGACTGGAGGAGGGCCCGCTGATGAGAGGCCACTGACCGTACACGAGGAAAGGGCCCTGGAACTGGCTGGCGGACCTGAGGACCGGGAGGTTGCTGATGCAGAGGTCGGGGGCGTACTAGCGAGTGAGCCACCGACAGCCCGTCCCCATATCCCCCCTCCCCTATATCCCCCTCCCCCGTATCACCTGATCACTGCCTGATGTCTAACCATGCATGCTTCATTGTGTATCGCAGGACCAAACGTCCAGGCACCCATCCCCGCAGATGCAGACCACCCGCAGGATGCCCCTCGGAGACCACAGGAGACGGAGAGACCCGCACCCTCCAGCATGCGACGCCCGCAGGACGCCCCTTGGAGACCACAGGAGACGGAGAGACCCGCACCCTCCAGCATGCGACGCCCGCAGGATGCCCCTGGGAGACCACGGGAGACGGAGAGACCCGGACCCTCCAGCATGCGACGCCCGCAGGATGCCCCTCGCACACCAGGGGAGACGGAGAGACCTGGAGCAACAGGGAGACGACACCTCCGTCACGTGCGGGAGCGACCACCCAGCGACGAGGGGGGCAGCCACAGGCCCCCGTCACATCCGAGCCAGGACACCACTACCCAGGACACCACTACCCAGGACACCCCTACCCGGGACAGCACTACCCAGGAGACGAAATACCGACAGTGACTCAGAGTGGATGGGTGGAGACGAACCCCCACCCCAAAGTGCCATGGACTCAGAGTGGGACGAAGAGCATGACACAACGCCACTGCTGTCACCAACACCCTCCACCATCGCAGAAACACTCACCACGGTTGGGCACTTTAGTGATGAGGCGTCTGGTACACTCACTGGTGCGCACAACACAGCCGTCCCGGTACAGCAGGTGGAGGTAGGAGCAGCAGAGGGACCGGGCGGTCGGAGGGCAGCCCAGCCCAAGCGAACATCTGCCGCCCAGATGGATCCCGGGTTCCTGCAGTTACCACACCCACACATAGATCCGATGCAACCACCGACCCGGAGACGAGCGAAGAGGGTGACGGGCGGCTTGCGGCGGCTTGCGGTCGCAGGTGGAGGAGTCCACCCGCGTCCAGGAGCTGGGAGTGGTGCCGGTCATGCGTGCCACCCAGGCCGACACCGCACGGGGTGGCGTCCGCGGTGGAGGCAATGGGTGAGACGGTGTCAGACATGGGGAACGGTTTGCGAGGCCTGGGGCCTTCCGTGCAGGCGGCGTCTGTGGCCCAGGAAATGGCTGCCCTCTCACAGGAGGCCATGAGCCAGTGCCAGCGCCAGATGGCAGAGGCGCTCAACGCCATAGCCCAGTCTCAGCAGGCCATGGCCCCAGTCTCTGCAGGCCATGGCCCAGTCTCAGCAGGCCATGGCCCAGTCTCTGCAGGCCATCGCTGAGGGCATCGGCGCCAGTGGCCATGTGCGAGCCGGCGTCGCACTGTCACAGACAGGGTTTGCCAACCCCCTGGGCTCCATGGCTGCAAACCTGCAGACCCCTGTCGATACCAGCACGGGCTTCCAGGACTGGCAGCGCCAGATGTCGGGGGGCGTTGGATGGCCAGTCCGTTCGCATCCCCCACCCATGTAGAGGCCTGGGGGCCATCGGGCACCCCGAGGGAGGAGGAGGTGGTGTGGTCCGTCCCGGTTCCCTCTGTAGGGGAGGTCCCGGTACACCGCGACAACTCGGACTCTCCCCCTTCCGTCCCAGGTGCATCGGGTGGGCAACGGGCAGGACAGGCTGGCAGCTCGCCATCCCAGTCGCCCGGGCCGCAGCCTGGCCCATCTAGGCCAGGACGCCCCCAGGAAACGGCCGCCAAAGGAATCCAGTGTCAGAGGGCAGGAATCACAGGAGTCCACCTCCAGTTCTGCTGTACCGTCTGGGGAACCACGGAGACGTAGTTAAAGGGCCCGTAAGGCCAAACAATTAGACACTGAGTAAGTTGGCACGGGTGCAGAGCACAGATGAGTTTTTGGGGCTAGGGCACGTGCATGAACTCCTTTGGTTATTAAAGTCAATGTTACACCTACCGAAGCTGCCTTCGTGCTCTGTCCAAAGTGTGCGGGGGTGTCATGTACGTTGAGCGCAAGTGTGTGTGTGAGGGGTGGTCTTACCTCAGCCCCAGGTGAGTCTGCCCCCTTCCCCCTGGGCCGCCATCAACATCCCCCGGGCAGAGGACGGGACCGTGCGCTGCAGTGTCACAGCCGCATGCAGGGATGGTCCGGGTGGATGGTGGTACTGTGGCCATGGGTCAGACATAGTCCCAACGATGTAGAGCCAGGTGCTCATCGCAGGGCGGGTTGTCATCATCCTCCATGGCCTGCGATAGACATGCGTCCACCCGCAACTGTGTGAGCCCGCTCGTTGGATCGGCAATGGGGGGGGGGGTGGTGTGCATGCGGGTGGGGTGGGTGGGGTTGGGGAGGGGGGTGAGGGTGCTGGGTGGGTGGATGGGTGGGGGGTGTGGGTGGTCGGCTGTTGCCATGGTGTGCGGTCTGTGGCCATACTACCCGATTCCCACGCCCATCTAGTCAGTGAAGCGGGCGTCTATCAGTCTGGTCCCGTGCCCGCTGGGCCAGCCGGTAACGGTGGACAGCCACCCGCCTGTGTCTACCCCGTCTGCCCTGACCATTGCCCCCATCCCCCTCATCTGGGGAGGACTGGGCCTCTTCCTGCTGCTCCTCCACTCCGCCCTCCTCTGCCTGCGGCACATCGCCCCTCTGCTGGGCTATGTTGTGCAGGACGCAGCCACACCACAATGATGCGGCCCGACCCTATCTGACCGATACTGGAGGGCGCCCCCAGAGAGGTCCAGGCACCTGAAACTCATCTTCAGCACGCCAAAGCACCTCTTGATCACTCCCCTTGTCGCTACATGGGCATCATTGTAGTGGTTCTCCGCCTCATTGCGTGGCCTCCGTATAGGCGTCATCAGCCACGATCGCAATGGGTAGCCCCTGTCGCCCAGCAACCAGCCCCTCAGCCGGGGATGGCGTCCCTCGTACATGCCGGGGATTGATGACCGCGACAACACGAATGAGTCGTGTACACTGCCTGGGTGACGGGCGCAGACGTGCAGGATCATCATGCGGTGGTCGCAGACCACCTGTACGTTCATCGAATAGGTCCCCTTCCTATTAGTGAACACGGCCCTGTTATCTGCAGGTGGCCGCACGGCGACGTGCATCCCATCGATCGCGCCCTGGACCATGGGGAACCCGGCCACGGCAGAGAAGCCCACGGCCCGGGCATCTTGGCTGGCCAGGTCCACGGGGAAGCGGATGTAGCGGTGCGCCATGGCATATAGGGCATCTGTCACTGCCCGGATGCACCGGTGCACCGATGTCTGCGATATGCCGGACAGGTGCCCCACTCGGTGCCTGGAATGACCCCGTTGCATAAAGGTTCAGGGCCACCGTAACCTTGACGGACACGGGGAGAGGGTGTCCCCCGCCAGTGCCACGCGGTGACAGGTGTGCCAGCAGGTGGCAGATGTGTGCCACGGTTTCCCCGGCTCATCCGAGTCTCCTCCTGCATTCCCGGTCCGTGAGGTCCTGGTATGACTGCCGGGGCCGGTACACACGGGGCGCCCTCGGGTGCCTCCGTTGCCGTGGGGCCGCGACGTCCTCCTCCCCCCTCCTCGTCCTGTCGGTCAGGTGTCCCTCCAGCCTGGGCGGCTGCCGCCTGCCCCTCTGCGGCAGCCTGCGCCGCCTCTCTGGCACGCTCCTCCTCCTCCTCCTCCTCCTCCTCCTCCTCATCCAGGGCAACATAGACATGAGCGGCTGCCACCACGGCGGCCAACATCGCTGGATGATCTGAAAACATGACGGCCTGGTGCGGGGGAGGGGAACGACGACATGTCATCATTGCCCATATCCCCTCCTCCCCCCCCCAGCCAGGTGGCATGGACCGCATGGGTCCAACTGTTGGAGGCTGGCACCTGGCCAGGTGGGACCAACTCACTTGCCTTCCCATCCCCCTCCTCGGCATGGACACCCCCCCCAACCTCCACCCCAGCACGGACCCCCCCCCCCCCCCCAACCTCCACCCCGGCACGGACCCCCCCCCCCCCAACTTCCACCCCAGCACGGACCCCCCCCAACCTCCACCCCGGCACGGCACGGACCCCCCCCCAACCTCCCCCCAACCTCCACCCCGCACGGACCCCCCCCCCCAACCTCCACCCCAGCACGGACCCCCCCCCAACCTCCACCCCAGCACGGCACGGACCCCCCCCCCCAACCGCCACCACGGCACGCACGGACCCCCCCCCAACCGCACCACCCCGCACGCACGGACCCCCCCCCAGACATCCACCGCCGCACGACCCCCCCCCCAACTTCCACCCCGCACGGACCCCCCCCCCAACCTCACCCCGGCACGGACCCCCCCACCGCCACCTCCACCCCAGCACGGACCCCCCCCCCAACCTCCACCCCGGCACGGACCCCCCCCAACCTCCACCCGGCACGGCACGGACCCCCCCCCAACCTCCACCCCGGCACGGCACGGACCCCCTCCCCTAGACCTCCACCACCGGCACGGACCTCCCCCCAACCTCCACCCCGGCACGGCACGGACCCCCCCACCAACCTCCACCCCGGCACGGACCCACCCCCCCCAACCTCCACCCCGGCACGGACCCCCCTCCACCTCCCCGGCACGGACCCCCTCCCGGCACTCCCCGGAGCCCAGCCTACTCTAACCACCCCCCCCCCCCCCCCCCCCCCCCGCCGCACACACACACACACACACAACCCGAGACACACCTCTCCCCACACATTCAGACTGCGGCCACGCCATTGCCTGCCAAGAGCCAACCCCCCAGGCCGTCACTCACCTCCACGCTGGTCGGCGTGAGCCTGGAGCACCGGGTCACGCCGATGAAAAGGAGGTTTAATTTACGTCGACGTGAACGGTCATCACGTCGACGGGACTTCGGCCCATCCGGAAGGGAGAATATCGGCAGGCCGAAAATCGGCTGCCTTGCGCAGACCCGTGACATTCTCCGCGGCAGCGGCGACATTAACGCCCCGCCGACTTTTCTCCCTTTGGAGACTTCGGCAACCGGCGGGGGCGGGATTCACGGCGGCCAACGCCCATTCTCCGACCCTCTGGGGGGGCGGAGAATGACGCCCCATGTGTTAATTTAAATTTTATTTTCCATTTCTGCTACTTTCAAAGTTGCCACTTTCCATCCTGGTAGAACAAAATCAGGATGATTATAAGCTGGCAGGAAAGATCTTTTCCTGACAAGTACATTCTATTTGGCTGGATTACAATGTTCTCTTATATAACATAAAGACTTAATTAATGACTCATTATGCTGATAATTCAGATGCAAAAGTTTAGTTCCAAAACATTGCGGGAAATCAGTGATTTATTTTTCTTTCAATGAGTATGATTTGAATTTGTTCCTAAAAATCAGGATTAAACTTGGCGTGCTTTCTCTCCCGTGAGCAGAGTCTCTGTCAATGCCGCAGTCTCGTTTTGTGAAGTCCGTCTTTTTCTTCATCGAGTCCTTTTCGCAAAGCAGAAGATTGCGACGGACAAATCCCCAAAGTCATTGAGACTGTATAATCAGGATCAGGATAATAAAGTTCCAAGTAATTCATCATCTTTGTGGCACGTCAGATTGGGTTTTAAGGAAATGGGTTCATGGTGACCTCTGATCGTATTCTAGGACCAAAATTAGTCTTCTGATGAGAAGCCTCACGAACCGGTAAGGATCTTTCCACTTAATCCACATTTTGTTTGTATTTGGAGAAGAAAGCATTCTGTTAAGTTTGGTGAAAACTATTTTTTTGCAGGCGAGTGGAGTGGAATCAAACAGAGGAGTCTAACTGGCTCAGTGATGGAACAACACAGAAGCTTCTTTTTTAAAAATCCTAAAAAAACAACTGTGAACAGAAATGAATCCTCATTATTCCCTCTTCCTCTGGGTTGGAAGTAATCATTTGCGTTCCTCTGGGTAGGAAGTCTTCCAGATTATTCTCGACCTGGGCCTAAGATGGGGCCAAGCTCTCGTCATTCACACTTCAACTCCATTTGGAAGAATCGAGCATCTATTGTTCGCAGTTATAACTGGGATTAGGAACTCTCCATCGCTCCACGTTAGAATACTTCTTTGCTTTGAGAATTCATTCTTAGAATGTGGGGGTCACTGGCAAGGTTGTCTAATTCCCAAGTTGCCCTTGAGAAGGTCGTGTTGGGCCTGCTCTTTGAGTAGTGTTAACCCTGTAGCCATCTGGGGTGGCCATTTACAATAAGAAAGATGGACGGTCGCAAAGCATAACGGGAAAAATGGACAATGTAAGGTTCAGGCAGGCTCAGAGCCTGAATGTATATTTGTGAGCGAAGAATCCAGACAGCATCGAAACCCCCAACCGATTAGTATTTTGATGGCCCATCTCCGTAAGACAAAAGACTGATACTTGAGCAACCGATACAATCCCACACATTTCGGCGCCACTCCCTGTACCCAGGATGCATCAACAACAGGGTCAATGACCGCTTAGGACACGCCCAGCCAGGAAGGCACCCGCTCCTTTATTGGCTCAGATCGAATACAGTGATCGGGAACTACCCAATTAGTGGGGTCCAAACCGAAGGACCGCCCAAAAGAGCGCGCAACTCCCCAAGGATAAGGAGAGAAACCGCCATGCGTTCGATCTCTCTTGGGCCTGGCGCTCCGGCAACGTCGACCTCCAACTGCAGCGCCACCAGAAGCAAGTCCAAGTTCAACGCCCGCTACCAGACGGATGAGCCCAGCTGAGCAGCAGTTACTTCTCCAGACCCGATAGACCCAGATTCGAACAACGGCCACTGCTCCTCTGACCTAAGCCGGGTGCCTGAAGTTAAGTACAGGTTGTCATAGTCGATAGGTATAGTTTAGCTAGTAGTGTTTATGTTGCATGATAATTGTGTGTGTAAATAAAGTACCCTTGATCTTGAACTAACTAACTGGTGTTTGGCTCTTTGATCGATAGCCGGTTGAACCTTGTGGTGGTATCATTTGATACCTGGCGACTCTGAGCAATATAATATAGATATCCAAAGAAAGAAGGGCAACCTTATTGACTGCCATATGTATAGCAGGCAAAAAAGGCAACAACCCACGCCTAACATTAGCCCAGAACCTCGCACCCTCTTCTTTTTAACTCCAACCTGAAAGAACTGCCACAACAAAAGCAGGGAGTAATTTATTTTTAATTTGTTCCAAGACAACACAGTCAAATCGATGGGCTGAAAAGCTGCACTCAATGTATATCCTCTGCCCCTGGGTTTATATCTATTTCTGAGAAGGTAGCAAATAATAAATTCTGACAGGGATGGAAGTCAAAAGTGCAAAATTCTACACTTCTCAGTTCCTGCAAGTAGATTAATAGGGGTAGGACAGATTTCCCCTCAGGCTAAAAATACACTTCTTGTTACTCACTAATGACTCATGTTCATTGTATGGCATTGCAACTAAAATATCACTGAGTGCAAACGTAACGTGACTCCAAACCTCAATCCCATAAACCACCCAGCAGCCCACCTCAGGCAATGAATGGGTAGCAAAAAACCTGGATGTGCTACTCTACTTCAAACCCAGCTTTTTATCCCATTTCTGATCCGGTCTCATGACCACTTTTGTCCATCTCAGGAATATCATCACCCCTTGCTGTTGAAATTTTAACCCATGCCTTAATGGCCACAGGGCTAAAGTTCTGCAATACGTCCCTTGCTAGCCTCCCGGTTTCCATTCTCATTAGCTCCAACTCACCCAGAACTGCAATGCTCGAGGTCTTCAACATATTACGGCCTACGTCACCCTTAATCCCATCCTTTCCACAATTCGCTTGCTCGCAATTCTCCTGATATTTCCCTTTAAGCGACCCAGCCTCATCTTTTCCTGCCCCGTGCCTTAAACCAGCTCATTCACTCTTTCATGTGGTGAGGTGGCAGGGTTTTGGGTGGCATGGTGGCAAAGTGGTTAGCACTGCTGCCACACAACAGCAGGGACCCGGGTTCGGTTCCGACTTGTCAGAGTGGAGTCTGCACGTTCTCCCAGTGTGTGCGTGGGTTTCCTCCGGGTGCTCCGGAGTTTCCTCCCACAGTCCAAAGATGTGCAGGTTAGGTGGATTGGCCACGCTACTTAGATGAGGGGAGTGAAGACATCGGGTGGGGTTCTCTGACCCCGGGCCGGGTCGGAGAATCACCGGACTGGGCGTGATTCACGTGACGCTGCCCCAACGCCGGTCCACCAATTCTCCGGTCAGCGGAGAATCGGCGCCATTGGCATCGGCGCCAATCATCCCGACGATTCTCCGCGCAGGATGTGCCGAGTGGCCGCCAAGATGGGCCGAGTCCCGCGAGATAGGCGATTACGCCACTTCCACGGGGGCGGAGCATGGCTGACCGACGCCCCGATTTAGGCACCGGAGTGGATTCTCCGCCCGATCGCCAATTACGATATTGGCGTTGGGCAATGGAGAATACCAACCAGGAAATAGGAGCAGATGTAGGCCATTCTCCACAGCTCTGTTAAAAGGGTGATCACTCATTTTAAAACAGTGTCCCCTCATTCCAGACTCACCCACAAGAGGAAACATACCTTCCACATCCACCTTGTCAAGATCATTCAGGATCTTACATACTTCAATCAGGTCACCTCTCACTCTTCTAAACCTCAGCTGAAACAAGCCCAACCTGTCCTATCAATACTCGTAAGACAATCCACTCATTCCAGTTACAGTCTAGTAAACTTCCTCTGAACTGCCTCCAACACATTTACATCCTTGTTTAAACAAGGAGACCAAAAGCTGTGCACACAATTTGACATGTGGTCTCGCCAATGCCCTGTATAACTGAAGCATAATGTGCTGACTTTTATGCTCAATTTCTTTCGTAATATAGGATAGTATTCCACAACCCTCTTGATTACAGGCTGTACCTACACACTAACCTTTTGTGACTCATGTAGGAGAACACCCTCTGCACCTCGGAGTGCTGCAGTCATTCTCCCTTTGAGATATCCTCTGCTTTTTTATTCTTTCTGCCAAAGTGAATTTTTCCACATTATACTCCAGCTGCCAGATTTTTGGCCACTCACTCACCCTAACTTTATCCGTCTGTCTGCAAACTCCGTGGGCGTGATTCTCCGTTTCTGAGACTAAGTGTTGACGTCAATGCAGAATCCGTGGACTTTTACGACAGAAAAACCTTTGCCGCACCCAGACCGATTCCGCTACCATTGAGGGGCTAGCATTGGTGCTGCGCGGAACCCATTCGATTCCAATGAAAAACGGTGCGGGATTTGCCGGGTCCGTGATTGACACTCGGGAGGCTGACAAGCTGCAGCCGCACCTACACAGTACAATCCCCACACACACTATCCCAGCCAACAAGGTGGCACTGGTTGTGCTGGAGCACGCCCATACAGCTGATGGGTCGGCTGGGGGCAGAGGGCACCCAGGGGGGTGCCCTGGTGGGACACCGATACGACACGTAGCACTAGGTTCAAAGTGGGCCGTTAGTGGTGTGCGCAGCTGCACAGCTGCCTTGTGGGCTGCGGCAATGGTGTTCCGTGCCCATCCATCCCACTCCACAGCCCACCTCCTGGCCACCCCGGCTACTCCCCCCGACCCTGGCAGAAACCCACCCGGTCAGTGGCACAACTGCCAGCAAACTATGGTGATATTGGACACTGTCCGAACCCCCTCTCTCTCCCTCAGCAGCCGCCACGTCGGTTCCACGATTCTTAAAGGCACAAGTGAACCGTGCCGTCGGGAACTCGGTCCATCGTGGAGACCCCGGAGAATACCGCGGTGGTCAGGCCCGCTAATGACATGCAAATGGTGTCTACCGTGCGTATGTTTCGGAATGCATTGATGCGTCTATTGAGATGACGGAGAATTGCGATTTGGCGTCCAATCGGCGCCTGTCGCAGTTTTGGCGTCGGCTAACGGAGAATGCCGCCCCTTATACCTTCACAGCATACTTTCCTACCTTTCTTTGTGTCGTCTGCAAATTTAGCTACGATGGGCGAGATTCTCTGGTCCTGAGGCTAAGTGTTGACGCCCATTTACGACGGCGACGGCATTTACGACGGCGCCAACAAGCCCCCAGGCGTCAAATGGGCGCCACGGGTCTGCGCGTGCGCGCCGCGTCCGGCACGAACTCGCGCAAGCGTGCTAGCTTCCTTCTCCGCGCCGGCCCGGCGCAACATGGCATAGAGCTACAGGGGCCGGCGCGGAGTAAAAGAGGCCCCCACCAGGAGAAGCCGGCCCGCCGATCGGTAGGCCCCGGTTCCGGACCAGGCCACGCTGGAGGCACCCCCTGGGTCGGACCCCCCCCCCCTCCACCAGGCCGTCCGCTGCAGGATGGACGCTTCAGTTATGCTTCAGTTATACAGGGCATTGGCGAGACCACATGTCAAATTGTGTGCGCAGCTTTTAAACAAGGATGTTTAAACAAAGATGGAAAATGTGTTGGAGGCAGTTCAGAGGAAGTTTACTAGACTGTAACTGGAATGAGTGGATTGTCTTACGAGTATTGATAGGACAGGTTGGGCTTGTTTCAGCTGAGGTTTAGAAGAATGAGAGGTGACCTGATTGAAGTATGTAAGATCCTGAATGGTCTTGACAAGGTGGATGTGGAAGGTATGTTTCCTCTTGTGGGTGAGTCTGGAATGAGGGGACACTGTTTTAAAATGAGTGGTCACATTTTTAGGACAGAGCTGTGGAGAACCTGCTCCTATTTCCTGCTCGGTATTCTCCGTTGCCCAACGCCAATATCATAATTGGCGATCGGGCGGAGAATCCACTCCGGTGCCTAAATCGGGGCGTCGGTCAGCCATGCTCCGCCCCCGTGGAAGTGGCGTAATCGCATCGAGCGCCGCACGTCATTGCAGCGGCGTTGGCACGCCATCGGCAGGCCCTCCCACGATGCTCTGCCCCCGATGGGCCTAGTTTCCGACCACACGGGACACGTGTGGTCTGAGCGGTTACGAACCCGACGTGGCGGCTGCGGACTGAGTCCAGTGCCGCCACGCTCGGCTGGCATTCCTGCCGCTGGCCAGTGGGGCTTCCGCGGGGGCTGGGGGACTGGTGGGGGGGGGGGGGGTGGCCTATGGGGTGGCGGATGGTGGGTCGGGTTCGCAGGCGGCCGGCGCCATCTGTACGGCGCGACCGCTGCAGGTTGTCGCCGTGCGCGGCCACGGCCATTCTCCGGCCGTTTTCAGCACGGGAACTGGGAGTTTCATACGCTCGCCCCTCCCGGAATCGGTGAGGGTTCGGCGCCGATTTTCGGGTCGTAAAACGCCATGAATTCTCGGTTTGAGCTGATGCTAAGCCGCTGAAAGGGGGAAGCCAGCCCTTTTTCTTTGCCAAAGCGATGCATGACCTGTCTCTTCATAATGAGTTTTAAAAAAGAAAATGATGATTATCACAAGCTGTACTTTCCCACTTGAATGCTCACACAAATGTCAGTATGTGGTTTTATCCAGGATAATTTCTTCACTGCTATTTTATATTTGGGGGGATTCTTCCAAAGGCTTTACTGGCTATCCCTTATCTGCTTGAGAAGGTGATGGTGAGCCACGTTCTTGAACCGTGGCAGTCCATTTGGCGTGGGCACACCCAGATTCCTGGTAGGAAGGGAGGTCCAGGATATTGACCCAGCAGCAGTGAATGAATGGTGACATTGTTCCAAGCCAGCATGATATGTTGCTTGGAGGGAAACTTGCAAGTGGTGGCATTCCCATGATCATGAGTTTGGAAGGTGCTGTCGAAATAGGCCGGGACCTCCGGCGTGAATGTTGGAAGTGGTGGATGGGTTGCCAAGAAAATGGGCTGCTTTTGCCCAAGATGACATCAAGCTTTGAGTGTTGTCGAGCTGCACTCTACTCGACGAGTCAAAAGTATTCCACCTCACTCTTTGTGAACTTGGAGATCTTGACAGGCTTTGAGGAGTCGCTTGGTGAGTTACTAACCACAGAATTCCCAGCCTCCGACCTGCTGTTATAACCACATGGCTGACACCATTCAGTTTCTGGTCAATGGTCGTTGATCGAATGTGACCAGCTCGGGTGATCAATTATGGTAATACCATTGAACGTCAAGGTGCATTTTGGAAGGTCTAATGCAGGTAGGGAATATACAGTGAATGGTAGAACCCTCAAGAGTATTGAAAGTCAAAGAGATCTAGGAGTACAGGTCCACAGGTCATTGAAAGGGGCAACACAGGTGGAGAAGGTAGTCAAGAAGGCATACGGCATGCTTGCCTTCATTAGCCGGGGCATTGAGTATAAGAATTGGCAAGTCATGTTGCAGCTGTATAGAACCTTAGTTAGGCCACACTTGGAGTATAGTGTTCAATTCTGGTCGCCACACTACCAGAAGGAAGTGGAGGCTTTAGAGAGGGTGCAGAAGAGATTTACCAGAATGTTGCCTGGTATGGAGGGCATTAGCTATGAGGAGCAATTGAATAAACTCGGTTTGTTCTCACTGGAATGAAGGAGGTTGAGGGGAGACCTGATAGGGGTATACAAAATGATGAGGGGCATAGACAGAGTGGATAGTCAGAGGCTTTTCCCCAGGGTAGAGGGGTCAATTACTAGGGGGCATAGGTTTAAGGTGAGAGGGGCAAGGTTTAGAGTAGATGTACGAGGCAAGTTTTTTACACAGAGGGTAGTGAGTGCCTGGAACTCGCTACCGGAGGAGGTGGTGGAAGCAGGGACGATAGGGACATTTAAGGGGCATCTTGACAAATATATGAATAGGATGGGAATAGAAGGATACGGACCCAGGAAGTGTAGAAGATTGTAGTTTAGTCGGGCAGCATGGTCGGCACGGGCTTGGAGGGCCGAAGGGCCTGTTCCTGTGCTGTACACTTCTTTGTTCTTTGTTCAGCAATGAGATCGGAAACGACTTTTTTATGATGAAGTGCAGATTCAATTTTGAGTTATGAGGTACCAATTACCTTACAGGCAATAAATCCCAAAACTGCAGCAAGGGGGCCTCAGAAAGAAATCTATACATTACTGTCCCAATGTGTAAAGTTTTGGGGCTGAATTCTCCGCCGTTGGGATTCTCCGTTTTGCTGGCAGCCCGGGGGTTTCCCGGCGGCATGGGGCTGTCCCGCAATGGGAAACCCCATTAATCAACCGGCAAAACGGGAGAGTCCCGACAGCGTGCTGAACCAGAAATCCGGTGCTGCGGGACGGAGAAATCCGCCCTTAGTATTTGTACACATAATTACTGATTAGTAAAATTACAGTTATCTTCATCTGAATTGGTCAAAACACTCCTAATCTATGATTGGCCAAAATAATTTTCACTGTTTCTAAAAGTATAATTACAATTTTTGCACCTTGTGACGAATGTAAGAAATTGTCATTTTTTTTTTGTTGCAATTATGTTATTAAAGCCAGACAGTGTGACTGCGAGAGCTGTGATTAGGGTGCCGCAAAAGTGAGGTCATCGTTGATTTGCAGGTGAAGTGTTCTGCGAATAGATCTTGAGAACCATGTGCTTGTTTACAGATAGCTTCCTAATGGGACGCTGCTTACATTTGAAAGACCCTTGGTGTGTAAATAATTTGAGGGGTATTGTGTTTGGTCCTGGCCAAACAAGTCAAGGGATATCTTGTAGGAAAGGACCAAATAATGTCTTATACTTTGGGTACACTTATGTGACACTCTACTGTTTCCGAATGCCCTATTCCACTTAAACTTTCAGTAAGGATCCTGAATATAAAAAATGTCCAGTAAGAAGTCTTACAACACCAGGGTAAAGTCCAACAGGTTTGTGTCGAATCATGAGCTTTCGGAGCGCAGCTCCTTCCTCAAGTGAATGAAGAGGTGGGTTCCAGCAACGCCGGCATCTCCACATCATAACAAATGCCGGGGCGGAATTCTCCATTCCAGCAGTTAAGTGCTGGCGCCAACAGAGAATCCGCGGGTGGCTCACGACCTGGAAAATCGGCACGAACCCCTCACCGATTCCGGTACCGGTGAGGGGCTAGCGCCAGCGCCGCGTGAGCCACCCACGGATCGCGCGGAAAACAGTCGGAGAATGGCTGGATCCCGGGCAGGGCTGACGGCCCGGAAAACATAGTTCCGGCCGTGCCCGAACCCTAATCTGCCCACCCCGGCCTCACAGCCTACCGGCTGGCCACCCCCCACCAGCCCCCCCAGCCTTAGCAGAAGCCCCCCCAGCCAGCGGCACGGATCCCGGACGGGTGTGGCGGCGCTGGACGCCGCCCGCAGCCGGCACTCCGGGTTCCCCACCATTGAGACCGCACGTGGCCCGCGCCGTCGTAAACCCAGCCCATCGGCATCATCGCGGGTGGGCCGACTGATGATGCGCCAACAGCCTTGCGCCCTGGATCCAGCTTCGCAGTCCATTCTCCACCCCATCCCAATTTTGGCATCTGGCTACAGAGAATCCCGCCGCATATCTATTGCCCCTACTCGGGCAAGTGACTCTGCTGCCAATGTACTTCTTACCATTCATAGAATCATAGAATTTACAGTGCAGGAGGCTATTCGGCCCATCGAGTCTGCACTGGCCCTTACAAAGATCACCCTACTCAGGCCCACGTATCTACCCTATCCACATAACCCAGCAACCCTCACTTAACCTTTTAGGATACTAAGGGCAATTTAGCACGGCCAATCCACCTAACCCACACATCTTTGGACTGTGGGAGGAAACTGGAGCACCCGGAGGAAATCCACGCAAACACGGGGAGAACGTGCAGACTCCACACAGGTAGTGGCCCAGCCTGCAATCGAACCTGTGACCCTGCAGCTGTGAAGCAATTGTGCTAACCACTTTGCTACCGTGCTGCCCGTAGAATGGCTGGGTCCCATTCTTAGTATCTTTTTGTTTTTCATGCCAAAGGACAATATTTACCTTCCCCACCCCCATCCTCCCTCAGAGAAAAATTATAAATCCTCCCGCATAAGATGAGTCACTATAAACAATCAGTTTCCGCTGCCTAATATCACCTCAAGATGGGAATTTCAAAACACAATTGTCCAATTTAATTTTGCCAATGTTTTGTTTGTTCACTTTAGTGCTTAGTTCTAAAACATCAAAAAAAACTGCCGTCCAATCTTGATTGCCGAGCTAACTAATTCAGCTGCCCAATTAAACTCTTTTTCCATTTCAGGAACCGCCGTATCCTTTAGTGAGATCCGACAACGAGTAATCGCGATGAGGTTAATATTCTCCAAGTAAGGAGTGATATGCGAGCCACTCTGCCCAATGTCTAACCCAATGTATTTGAATGCACCAGAGGCCTGACTTCCAATCTTAAACTGTGTTCTCAGCCGGTTATTAACACTATTTCCAAATTTGCTGCTGCCGCCGATACACGATCAATGACCTCTAAAGCGAGGTTGTAGTCCAACTGAAGGCTTTAATAAGCTAGATGTTTCCCCCAGCAGCTCAGGTACAGAATGAAGGCTGCTGGGGCGGCACAGGTTCTTATAGCCCACCTAGCAGGGCGGAGCTATCATACATTCTAACCGATAGAAAGCATACAGTTTCCACCAATGGTGCTTTAGCCTATCAGGTACCGTAATACCTATAATGCCACACAGCACCACAAAAAAATCATCTCCGGGCATCATGAAGATGCCTGAAAGTTTCCCTCCATGGTTCGAATAAAACATCGCAGCTTTCAACTGGAGACAGCCCGACTGTAACAAAACTGGCATCACTGAGAAATATCAAATTGTGGGGGCATCATTCAACCCCGCGTAAACATTCATTTAACTTGCAGAGCACCTCTTCTGTGTTTGCCACCTCTTTTGGGGGACAAAGAAAAATGCACCTTTGAAGCTATATCCCTGTAGGAAAGCAGCTTTAATGTCTATTGACTTGCATTCCAAAGCATTTGAAGCTCACAGAGCCAATAACCTTTCCTGCTGTAGGTGCATCTGTCCTTACATCTTGGTCACCCATTTTTTCTTCAAAACCTTGTGCCACTAGCTCGGTTTTGGCCTTAGAAGTTCCATCAGGAAGCATCCTTTCCTTGCATATCCATCGATGAGATAAAACCCATTATCCCCTATCTGGGACCTCCGTGTACACCCCAAATTCTTTCCAACTTTGCAGTTCTTGCTGCTATGCATGTCTTATTAATTTATCACCTAATATATTGGAAACCACTAAGACCTCCCGATCATATGGGCATCTGCTCCTTGTAGCTTTCTGTGCCTCTACCAGATTACTTGACCTTGTTAAGCTGTGCCCTCCATCCTGCCTTATGTCTTGTTCCGGATTGCTGCTGTTTGATCTCCCCCTCTTAATGTGAGATGTTCTGTCAACGGTTCTTGATTGCTTCCTATGGGCATGTTCACTGCCAGAGCTACTGTCCGAAATAGCACTACATTTCTCTGCTCCCCCATTTTATACAAAGAATACAGCACAGGACCAGGCCCTTCGGCCCACCAAGCCTGTACCAGTCATGGTACTAACCTTGGCCAAAACCCTCAGCATTTCCTTGTGCCATATCCCTGTATCCCCATCCAATCCATGTATTTGTCAAGATGCCTTTTGAACGTAGTTAATGTATCTGCTTCCACAACCTCCCCTGGCAACGTGTTTCAGGCACTCACCACACTCTGCATAAAAAACCTGACTCACACATCTCCTTTAAACTTTGCCCCCTGGACCTTAAACGCCTGGTGACTGACCCCTCCACCCTGGGAAAGAGTGCCTGCCCATCCATTCTATCCATGCCCCTCATAATCTTGTAGACCTCTATCAGGTCGTCCCTCAACATCCGTCTTTCTAATGAAAACAGTCCGAGTCTATTCAGCCTCTCCACATAGCTAACACTCTCCAGACCAGGCCACATCCTGGTAAACCTCCTCTGCACCCTCTCCAAAGCCTCCACATCCTTCTGGTAGTGTGGCAACCAAAATTGTGCGCAATATTCCAAGTGTGGCCTTACCAAGGTTCTATACAACTGCAGAATAACTTGCCAGCTTTTATACTCGATGCCCCGTCCAATGAAGGCAAGCATTCTACATGCTTTCTTGACTACCTTTTCTACTTGTATTGCCACCTTCAAAGATCTGTGGACCTGCACGTCCAGATCTCTCTGACTTCATGTTCTCAAACTAAGGGCCTAACCTCCACCCCTTCATCTTGTACATTCAAACAGTTATTATGTTTTCTGGTGGCCTTCCCTGCTCTCCCAATGAAGGTTGCGTCCTTCCACTGACCGGCCCCTTCTGACAAGTATTTTACTTTAGCACCAACCTTTGGCAGTTGTCCTGTAGGACAAATAGCCTCATCCGGTCCATCAAAATTAGCATAGTCTGGTTTCCATGTTGCAAAATGATTGTTTTATCATCTATATCTCGAAGCTTTCCTGGACCTTTCCACTCGTTAACTCCATCTCTTTTATAGTATGCCATGTCTGTTTGAAAATAGTTCCCGCTGCCCGTACATTGTGCCTCAAGGCTCTCTGAATTCTACTTCATGTTCTTTTGCCCGCGTGGGGTGCATTCAAATACTGAGAAAAGATAGAGCTAATTGTAGTTCCCCTCCCAAGCTGGAGGATGATCATTCATGACTGAAACGTATTTTGGGATTTCCGCCCAAAAACCAATTGATACGGCTGTAGCCCCTAACCATCTGCAGCAAATTCTTTGCATGTATGGCCCATGCTAAAGCCGAAGTTACTTTATGTGGTGCGGTCTATTTAAACATTGAGTGAAATCTATTGAACAATAAAACAATTAAAACACCAATTCTGTCTCATGTGCTGGGGCATCTAACTCTTTCCTAACACTGCACTGTAAGCAGAATAAAATACTCACTTCATCATTGGCTGTGTGGAAGGAGGGTGTGTCTTCAGCTCAGTGGAATTTTCTGAGGAACAGAAACTTGAAGATTGCCTAGTTTGAAGCTAATGGGAGAATCTTCAGTGGACCTGACAGTGTCTTATTGCAAAAGAAAGTAACCAGCAGATTAGCATGGTAGCACAGTGTTAGCACTGTTGCTTCACAACGCCAGGGTCTCAGGTTCGATTCCGGCTTGGGTCACTGTCTGTGCAGAGTCTCCACGTTCTCCGTGTGTGTGCGTGGGTTTCCTCCGGGTGCTCCGGCTTCCCCCCCACAAGTCCCAAAAGACGTGCTGTTAGGTAATTTGGACATTCTGAATTCTCCCTCAGTGTACCCAAACAGGCGCCGGAATGTGGCGACTAGGGGCTTTTCACAGTAACTTCATTGCAGTGTTAATGTAAGCCTACTTGTGGCAATAAAGATTATTTTTTAAAAAGTGTTGAAAAATAACCACAAGGCCTCCACAGTCGAGAGAGGATGAATTAAAGTTTTACCTCTGAGAATAGCTGGAGCTGCGGAGAATTCTCCAGGGGACTGTGGCGTATTTATGGGTGGTCCCTATGGAAATAATAACTTAAAGATTGGTGTGTCATATAAGAGAATTCTTGGGAGAAGTAGTGTGCGAACCTGAGTGCCTAATACACGTAGTTATAAACCATATTGTTTAGGTAATAATGTTAATAGCGGCATGGTGGCACAGTGGTTAGCACTGCTGTCTCACGCCGCCGAGGACCCGGGTTCAATCCCACCTCCGGGTCAGTCTGTGGGGTGGTTGCACATTTTCGCCGTGTCTATGTTGGTCTCACCCCCACAACCCAAAAAGATGTGCAGGGTAGGTCAATTGGACACGCTAAATTGCCCCTTAATTGGAAAAAATAGAATTGGGTACTCTAAATTTATCTTTCAAAAAGTTAATATTAGACTGCTTGCTTTGTTTATTTTGTTCTATGTGCAATAAAGTTTTGTTAAAAAAAGTGAAATCTTATTGCACAGTATTTGGATTTATTTTTTAAATGCTAATGGTCCCCAAATGTATCAAAACAATTCAATCTCTGGGTAAAGAGAGTGCCCATGAATTCTTTTTTGGACTGTTCAGCGACTGTCTTGTATTTGACTCTCAGTTTTGGGGTGTGCATTCCATTGACCTGGCTTGTACCAGGTCCCCAATGCCCAATCCTTCTGGAGTCCCTATTCCATAGCCCATTGGCCTCAAGCACAAAAAGGTTTTGTTCATTGACGTCTTTCAATGGGAAATAGTGAAATATATAATTTTGCATGTGAGACAATAGGTTATAGTGTGCAGAGATTGCATAAAGCAGGTTATAGAGGTACAGAACCTTTGCTAGGATTCAAATCAAAACCACAATTGCTGTATAGATTCTGTGTAAGAATACTCTATTTTATGTCCTCTGCATCATTAACTATAGATGACTGAATTTTACAATCTTACAAGCTGCTTGAACAAGATGCTACACCTGAGCCTTGCTAAAAGCCGCAGATCATTGTTCCTTTTCTCGCATTCCTGTTGTTTGCGGTGCATTTCTGTTTTGAGCAGAGAGCGTATGTTGTGCAATTTTAAGATGGGTGCGATCTTGCCAGGCGTCACAGAATGTTGAGATGATGTGTCTGCCTTAGTCTCGGTTAGCAATGGAAAAACTTTGCTTTTCTCAGATATTTGCAAAATCCCCTCAGATTTCCCTCTCAAACCACGGGACTTTAACGGAACCTTTTTAAAAACATTTCAGCGAGCGATGATTCTGCCGCGCCGCGTACGGTAAATTAAGGTGTGTTTGGATCCACAACGGGAGGCCTGTTCGCCCTGGTGTACGGAGGCGTCGTTTCGAGGGGTGACGGGTTTGCGCTCCATGATTTCCCAAGTGAGGTTTGGAGGGTGGGGTTGAGAGAGGGGTGCGGGGTCAGTTCAGATGCTTCCCGCACCAGTGCAGCTCCCCTGTGGTTCCAGGCGGATAGCCGACAGCAGATTACCCGTTCAGTTCAGGCTGCGGAATAACGCCTTGCAAAAAAGTCTTGTAATATCTGATCCCTCGCATGTGATTCTGCACATAGCCTTTCATGCCACCTTCGTAAGAGGGCTAAGGTTATGAACCCAAGGGCGGCACGGTGGCGCAGTGTTTAGCACTGCTGCCTCACGCCGCTGAGGACCCGGGTCCGATCCCGGCCCCGGGTCACTGTCCGTGTGGAGTTTGCACATTCTCTCCGTGTTTGCGTGGGTTTCACTCCCACAACCCAAAGAATGCGCAGGGTAGGTGGGTTGGCTATGCTATATTGCCCCTCAATTGGAAAAAAAATAATTGGGTACTCTAAATTTATATTAAAAAAAAGATAATGAACCCGGTAAGCTGTGATCCTAGTGTATGAGCATGTTAGTTTGACTGAAAGGACATGTCCAGCTGAAAGAGTTATCTATCATTAATCCACAATAACTGTTCCTGCACCAATATACACAGCCAACACATCTGGACTAGAGAACTGCAGCATTACTGAAGCCCCAACCGACCTAACCACCTGAAATGATGCAGAGCTTTGCAGCATTTACAATATTGAAGTACATGGAGCAATCTCAAGTGGCAAAAAGTTGCCCTAATAATATCCAGCGTTAGCCTGAACAGTTCTGACCTATATTGGAAAATATACTTGTGCTTACTCTTCCCCCTTTTTTTATTCCTTTCTCAGAATTACAAAGCAAGCCCTTAATCCACCTGACTCCAAAAAAAATTGAATCCAATTCATGGTCCCCAAAGAGTCATACTAGATTGGAGTTGTCTCGAACAGGCATTCCACCCGATCGCAAGCTTGAGTCTACGCTTGGTCTTAGCCAAAAGGTCGAGAAGCGATCTTCCGCTGAATTCCAGAGAGGCTTTTATCTTCAGCTAGTGAGCTGAAGATTAAACTCGAGACCCTTTGTATACAGTAACCACGATCGGGTCACTATCATCAACCAACCAGTTAAATGTATGACAATAGGTTTTTCTAATTGCTCGGCAGGATTGCCTAGTAACTAGGCCGCCCGGTTCAAGGCGGGTCTGTATTTGATGCGTGGTCTCTGCTGAGTTGGCCGTTCATAGCCAGGGTCGTACAATTGGCCTCAAATGGGGAAAATTACCATGTGTAGTGTTATGGCGAGGCATTTTCAGAACCTCAAAATGTATCATGGAGTTCAACCAACCTCTCCCTTTAATGTATTTGTTGCTTTTCCGAGCACACGGCTTTTTTCCTAGGTGTGGGATTACAATTATGGACACGTGGGTTTTTAAACACAAAACACTGTTTATTCCATGAACTCAACTTAACATCTTAAATAAACATTGGATCTCTTAACACCCCTTACTTCAAAGATAACTCAGAAAATATTGCAACAGTAAATAATTCCATAAAATGTTCCTTCAAACTTCCAAGAGACTTAACACCTTTAAACAGTATCACATCAGGTTAAAGGATATATATTTTCTGTAGAATGGCAGAGATATATTAGCTTGGTTGACTTCAGCTCCAGCACCTTGCTTTCTTCCTGCAGCTCTCTGGAAACCCACAGACACACCAAGCTGCTTTCTCAAACCTGGCTTTCTCCCTTCAAGCAGATCACAGCAAACCAGAACTTCTCAAGCTGCTGTCTCAAACTGGCTTTCTACTTTTAAACTGCTCTCAGCAAAACCAGCCAGGCACTTTTTAGCTGCTCTCAGCAAAACCAGCCAGGCACTTTTCAAACTGCAAAATGGCTGAACTGAGCTGAGCTCCACCCACTATGACATCACTGTTTTCTTAAAGGTACATTGCTTAAACATCCACGTCTTAAAGGTACCCTCACATGACAGTAGTGACCTCCGTAGTCGTCAATGGGAAGGGGGGATGGGGGGGTTGAGTTTGAATGTGATGCCCTTGTAGTCAAATAGTCTGCCAAAACGCACCGTCAGAGCTCCCGGAAAAATATTGGTGACTTTGGCAAGGAACCAGAGACCATAAGAGAATGACTGTTGCCCATGGACCATCTTCAAGGAAGGTGTCAAAGGGGTGGCTTCTGATCTTCTCAATTCAGTGGTGCATGTGATCTCACTGAGGGAGGTGAATGCTGCCCGACTGGTGATGCCTCCATCTCTGCCAGGATAATGTATGAACATCACTGGTCTCCCTTCAGTAAAGGCTGTTTAACAAAACAGGCATGTCTGTTTTCACCTTTAACGGCTTAATCATCAGGTGAAAGGTTTTAAATTTGCACCATTACACCATATTTGGGGGAGGTCTTGTGGCGGTGGGCAGGTCCCTGTCTCTGAGCCAGAAGCTCCAGGTTTGAGTCCTACCCCAGGGCTTGATGCCCAAGGAAGGGCCATTCATAATGCAGTCAAACAGGTTTGAGTATCAACCTGCACATCCTTCCAGGCACACCAATGGCTGGCGGTAAGAGCAGGAGACACTTCTGGTCAGCCAACACTCAATGTGGAGTGGTGCCCATCAAGCTATAAGCCGCTGGTGACAGACTAGTGACCTGTTCCAGGAATAACTAGCGACAGAAACAGTCAAAGCCTTTGTGCCACGAGGTGTGGGAAAAGAATTGGAATTGGAAAGCATATTTGCAAGTGTGTGAACTCACGAGCAAGTGGACACAGCAGAATAACTGTGGTCTGTGTCAGGTTCCCCTCCCTCAAGCCCATTTTTTGTGAATAATATGGAAGGCCTGTGCAGTGGGAACCAGCATTAGAATAATAGAATCCCAACAGTGCAGAAGGAGATCATTCGGCCCATCGGGTCTACGCCGACCCTGCGCAAGAGCACCAGGTCCACCACGCCCAATCCCCGTAACCTAACCTGCACATCCCTGGACACGGAAGGGCGATTCGGCATGGCCAATCCTAACCTGCACATCTTTGGATCGTGGGGGAAACTGGAGCCCCCGGAGGAAACGTAAATCAGGTATTATTTCCACGGTAAGGAATATGTCAAAACTTAGACCTCAACAGTAGCACAGCCACTGTGCTAAATAACCAGTCAAGATTTTGGACAAGCAATTGACTGCAGGACGTTTTGATACATCGCACTACCTACCTCATTTCACCAAACTCCGCAAAGCAGGCGCGTGAGACTGAATGGCCTACTGCTGGGCCTCTTCATTAGTTCCTCATGTTCGTCTGCTCAAAGGTTTATAATGTCTCCACCAACACCAAATAGGACTAACTAGGCTGCCTCAGCAGACATGATGCACGTAGAAATTCTTGATAAGTCTGCCTATCACTGTCAGCAACAAAGGGCATGGCTCGATACAGACTCCTGGCAAACTGCATTGCATCAATTCAGGGGAAAGAAAAACATCCAATGTGTTAGTTGCTTGAAATCAAACAAAGAAAAGTGAAATAATACGAGTTTCCCTTCCAATTCTCACTTTACTTACATTAACAAAACACACAAACTATTTGTTCATGTAATTTTGCCTTTATTGCTGAAGGTTCATTTACAGCTGTACATATTCACATATTCACATTTTCAAAATAGTGTTTCATATTTTTCAGCAGGACATTGCTGCCAGTATAGATTTGCATTTCCCAATAGTCTTTTTTCACCTTGTATCACAGATACGATAAGCTCAACAACCATGAGAATAATCAGTGCAACAGAAATATTTCACCGTCTTTTAAACCTCAAATCTCATGATTTTCATCTAATATTGCTTGTAATAATTCACATTTACACTGATCTTTTATACAACACCAGTAAGATATTTTTCTGACGATATGCAAGAAAAGATACAGGTTACACGTCCACTGTACACGAGGTATAAACAAAACATACACAGTAGTTAATGAAAATGCAACATCTAACTCAAGCCAGTTCGTCCTGCTGTTAGCTCAGATTTCACCCCTGTAGTTGGCGACCTTATTTCACAAGCTGCAAAACTAATAAATGAGCTCTTTAACGGATGCACATAATCTTCATAATGATTCCACAAACACAAAAGGATGTAGCAAACACATGATGATGGTCACCTTTCAACCGAGGATCAAGTGTGTAATGTATTTGAGTACAACTGGGATATCTTTTGCGATGTTTCACACAATGAAAAATACAGTCACAGTATCGTTTACACGTGGACAAAGTTCTAGAGTAGTCACGGTAATGGATGCTTTTTGAAACACATTTGTCTTGATATTGTATGGACAATTTTAACACACTTGCATTGTAAAGATCCTACTTTAAATTCCTCCAGGAGAAACAGTGAAGTTGTTTGCAATAATGCTCATGGCATCTGCGCCATTTTTGAAGCGGTCAACAGCATCCAAGGAAGCAATGGACAATGCAATATTTTGGCTGTCTTCACAAACATTAGCTTCATTTGTGTGACGTTTGCACTTTTAGACTGAATTACAAAAGATTCCCTGTTAAATGAAAAATATATATAGACCTACTTTACCCCTTTGTAAGACTGACAATATCTCACTGACCATGATATACGTTTCCAAGCCTAAAACTTAGATTTGTAAGGCTGGTTTAGCACACTGGGCTAAATAGCTGGCTTTTAAAGCAGACCAAGGCAGGCCAGCAGCACGGTTCAATTCCCATACCAGCCTCCCAGAACAGGCGCCGGAATGTGGCAACTAGGGACTTTTCACAGTAACTTCATTGTAGCCTACTTGTGACAATAAGTGATTTTCATTTCATTCTTGTAGATGATAAAACGTTACTAAAGTTCAGGTGTTTTAAACCTTTTTTTCCTCTTAATAAATTTAGAGTACCCAATTATTTTTTTCCAATTAAGGGGCAATTTAGCGCAGCCAATCCACTTACCCTGCACATCTTTGTGTTGTGGGGGCAAAACCCATGCAAACATAGGGAGAACGTCCAAACTCCACACGGACAGTGACCCAGAGCCGGGATTGAACCTGGGACCTCGGCGCCGTGAGGCAACAGTGCTAACCACTGCGACACCGTGCTGCCCTTAGGGATTTTAAACCTGACGCTTGCAAACCTTCCCATTTTCTTGTACCATGCCACCCCTGCAAAGCTAATAACCAATAGTGTGTTATAAGGCTGTGTCGTACTTGCCCTAGTACTCCAAATCTCAAGGGTACATTATGCTTGTGAACCCGCTTAAACAGTTTTCCCGCTTTGTTTATGTTACACAAGTTAGCAGTCTCTTTCCCAGTGGTAAATATTACTATCCGAGGTTTACCAGTTGCCAATTTTCCCCCCAAATCATTGTTAGTCAGCTTGGGCAATAAGATTAATTGTTTGTGTTAAGATGATGAAAAGGATTTTTTTTCAAAACAAGATTCTGATACCAGCTACAATAGTATGGGCTGATGAGAGTTTTACTGAAAAATAATGCAATCTTTTACTGTGTTATAATAGGCTTGGATGCATTATGCAACAGTTAACCAAGACAGCTGTATAATCAATGGGGCCAGATGACATCAAAGCCAAAAGGCACAGCTTAAATACTATACAATGTCAACTGATCCCTGGCTATTTGTGTAGCTGCCTTGGAGTGACTCATTGACATTTATTAAATATGTTTACGCAATGTAGTAATGGTTGCTGTATAATGCATAATTTGAAAGCATTGTCCAGCTGCAGGGTTCCCTCGGTCATGTTGTAGAGTTGTATTATTTATGGTGGTGGAGCAAGATGTCGGAGGCCATGTTACCAGCTAGCATTTGGGGGGGGGGGGGGGGGGGGGGGGGGGGGGTGTACGGCAGTGTGCAATAAGGGAGCTCTTTCGCTGTGAGTGGAAGGCCTCAGGCTGCTGAGAGATCAGTTCAAATTGCCAGCCCTCACACAGAGGCCCAATGACAACAACCATGCACAAATCTCCCCACCTTCTCAAGCCAGAAGGCCCACCTGCAAAGACCCAAATACAGGAGGAAAGGATTTTGACGAAACAACCAATTATATAGAAATTAACAAAATTCATAACGGTTTCAATGTTACACAAATACAATAAGTTAAAGTGGTTGCACTTGCTCTCTCTTAAATAAATCTTTAAATGAATAAATAGGTTAGGGAGGGTGTGAATGACATTGTGAAATTTAATAAATTCCAACACAAACGGAGGTCTCTGCCTAGGTAACCTGAACTGGTCTGAAAGTTGGGGAAAGGTCTCATGTGATGGAAACTGCTGCCAAACTGAAGGATATTAATGCCCGTTTGAGACCGGTGTAAGTTTGCGTGTGCAAATGTATACAGGGGTTCCTTCTTGGATGAGAAAGGATTGGGATGGGCTACTTCGCAGTTCTTTCTTGTGGGCGAGTTATAAAAGTTTTTCAGTTCTCCCACTGGTCAACAGGAAAGGGGGTGGTCTTCCTGCCCATCACCCTCAAATTCTGGGACTGTCTGGTCCGAATTCAGGCTCTCCTGATCGGGCTGCAACGGCTGGCAGGCAGCGCGGAACCAGGGGTGCAGCAGGATCTCTCCGGCCGCCAGTCTCTCCGGCGGGTCCCGCCTCAGCAGGCTACGGATCAGGCACTTGGCTTTGGGGGAAACACTGTCGGGAATGCAGAAGTGGCCTCGGCGGATCTTGCTGAACAGGGCGCTGGGGTCCGAATCGTGGAAGGGGTAACGTCCCACCAGCAGAGTGTAAAGCATCACACCCAGGCTCCAGACATCGGCTGCCTTCCCGGAATAACATCCACTCGTGTTCAGTATCTCCGGGCTCACATAAGCTGGACATCCGTGCTTGTCGGACAGGGAATCGTCCTTTCCTTTCAGAATATGAGCATCTTCCAAGCTCTCCAGCCTGAGCCTCGTGCTGTGGGAATAGCACAGAGATGATCAGACCCTGCCTAGGAAACATACTGTACCCCACCCACCCCCACACGGTGTATAAAAACCCCTGAGGAATCCTGGTTTATAAATTACTCCAACCCACACTCTATAAAAAAAAACCATTCCAGAGTGGATCTAAACTATCCCATTCCACAGTGTATAAAATGTGCTAGCTCAGTCTAATGACCGATATGCTGAACAATATAACCCCAAACTAAACCACATCCAGATTAGTGCATGTTTAGCACAGGGCTAAATCGCTGGCTTTGAAGGCAGACCAAGGCAGACCAGCAGCACAGTTCAATTCCCGTAACAGCCTCCCCGAACAGGCGCCGGAATGTGGCGACTAGGGGCTTTTCACAGTAACTTCATTTGAAGCCTACTTGTGACAATAAGCAAATTTCATTTCATTGTGGGGACAAATCTCCTGTCATCACAATGCTGACTTATACTCAGGTTTTTATTTGAGGTCGAAAGTGAAATATAACTAACAGCATTTGCCACACCTTTAACGTTTGTTAAATATTAATGATGCCCCAATTGTACGTGACTTTTGAGTGCGAAGCGTTTGCATACTGTTCGTTGCAATGAAATGACATCCATTGGAAATTAAGTGAAGGGTTAACGTGGGGCTAAAAATATGTTTGTTATTCTATTTTAATTTTTGGGGGGAGGGGATGCAATTTAAGTGCTTTGAAGAGGGGAAATCGATGGCGGGGGATGTGTCCTATAACTGAGCCCTGGAGCCAGTGGAAAGGGCAGTACCCTCAGCTCTCCTGTTTTGTAAATGGAAAACATGACTCATTGCAGCCTGCTGTGTGTGTGTATTATAGTCCCTTACGACACCGAATCAATAAACACCTGCTTTGACACGGAGAGTACCTTCAATTGCAAAACCGCCCCGAGTTGCCAAATCTGCAGCACATGATGTTTAAAAAAAAGTCTGCCCAATGCCTGCTGCTGCTGCAAAAAAAAATTAGCACAAGCAAGCAGAATTGCAATTTCATTTCCAGCTTCCAGTGTGTGTAAAGAATAAATAACGCGGCTGCACCGCCTCCTGCTGCGGGAACATTCTCAGCTATTGAGAATGAAATGGAATTTCACAGCACCCAGAAACAGACCATTCGGTCAGTGTCAATTTCCCCACTAAGGCTCTTCCCACCCAACCCCCATCTAAATTAACCACTCCAGCATAGCTTTGCTATGCACTCCCCACATGCTTGTGAATCAGGTTCTCCTCCCGTCCCCCTTCCTGAATACCTCAACTATTCCATGCGGTCCAATCTCACCGCATCCGTGACACAAAGACAATAAGCTCACCTCGTGCAACAGAGAAGCGATCAAGAGAAAATGCTGGGCAAAGTTTCTCCCCACCCCTCCCCCAGAACTTTCTGTTTTATTTCAGATCTCCAGCTTTCATCCAATGCACATCGCCCTGATCCAGACAAGAGACACAAAAGGTGCTCGGGTTTAACTAAGCCCTTTTTTTTGTACAGTGAAGGACTAGTTACAAACCGCACCGCCATGAAAATGTCCAAAGCAGCCTCCAGAAAATAAGGGGAGGGAAGTACTGAAGCGGGACTAACAATCAGGGCAATTGCTAAAAAAAATAGATACACAAAACTTCAATTCAAACGTCCCGTGGTTCAGTAACCATCAAAAAACTGGGTGCAAATGTCAACTGCGATTTTTAAAAAAAAGTTTAATATTTATATTAATAAATTACCCATTTAAAAAAAGGCTGCAGATAATAATATTTCAAGTAAACCTGCACTTGCCCAACTCCACTCTATAAATGTTTGATAACCTTGTGCAATACGTTTTATTCCGCCGTAATAAAGTGTTTTGAAACATTTGGACCAATGTTCGTTCGTCCCAATCGTGTGTCTGCGCCGTGTGCAGCATCACTCCCATTCTACAAAAGGGCAAATCACTCTTTGAGGGATAGATTTATAAGGGCTCGGCCAGGTTTGGTGGTTAAGTGTGTTAAAGATGTCGTTATAACGGATAAAACATACTTTCATGTTTCTTGAGTATTGAATACGAAATTAATTTTGCACAAGATTTTGATACTACCAAAAAAAGGGGGGACTAAACGCACCTTGCAAATATTTTTAGTAGATTCATTAATATTTGCAGCTTTTGCCTGCACCATTCCGAAAGTTAACCCCTCAGTAAACTGTGCGTGTTAAATAATTCTCCTTTAAGGTGGCCTTTAGGAAACAGTGAATCTTTTTTGAGATTGGGGACATGGAAAACACCATTGTGCTCACACTCAATTATTGACAAAGTGTATTAATAGGGCATTAAAATCCTGTAAATGGAAACGGTGCTAAACCCCTTCCCATGAATTACATTCCAGATACACCCCTGTCCATTAATAAAACACACACATGGAGCCCGGTTGGGGCATTCATGCAGCCTGACAATCAATTCATATTTTGTTTATTGGATTAACCTGTCAGTTTTTGTACCATTATTAAATTGGGGGTTAACTCTCTGAATGCCATCACATGGTTTTACCCTTTTGCGTTACATGTACCCACCTCTGCTTGTCGGCGAAGACGAATTTCCTGAGTTTGAGGTCTCGCAGGACGATGCCCGAGCTGTGACAGTGCGCCACGGCCGAGACAATCTGGCGGAAGAGCCGCGCCGCCTCCTCCTCGTCCAGCCGCTTGCAGCTCCGCATGTACAAGTGCATGTCCCCGTGCCCCTTCCCCAGGAACACGTAGCACCTCCGCTCGCCCAGGATGATCTCCTCGATCGCCGTGATGTTCTCGTGGGCTGGGATTTGCAGATAGGGTCCGATTTCATCCCTGTAACTCTTGATGTCAAAAACCTGGGCAGGGAGGGGGAGAGAGACACACACCACACTCAACTCTCAGAAAATGTTGCCTCGCCAGAGAAGGGAAAAAAAGAGTCAATGTTTCTTTGAGCAGCATCCAGCCATTATTGACAAACTGAGACTCCGAATCTCAGGCAGCTGGAGCTCAGAAACAACAACAACAAAAGTTCAATAAAAGCAAGGAAGTTATCCAATAACAAAAAAAAACCAGAAAAATGCTGGGCAATCTCAAGCAGGTCTGACAGCATCTGTGGAGATTTGGGAGCTATCGTTTGGAGTCTGGATGACCCTTTTGTCAAAGCTGATGAGAACTTTGTCAAATTATCTAACATTGGACTCGAAATGTTAACTCCCCACAGATGCTAGCCCCAAGCACTTTATTTGCAACAAGTGAGTTTTTGCAACAAAGTTTTCGTGGAGCAAACCTCACTTTGACCTGTCTGAACTCAACATGGTGCAAAAATTAAAAATACAGATTTTGCCCTTCAATAAATCTAGGCAGACTTGGCGATACTCTCTCCCCGGATTCTTGCCGCAGCCTCTTGGCCACACACGGTGGCAGCACCGGGTGGGCTGTCAGTCTCACGGCCGCATCCACTTCAAAGTGCAAATCCAAACAAAAAAAAACCCTCAGAAGTTGCACTCAAAACTCCCACCCTTTTAACCCAGTCCCCCGGGGTCACACGTTGCACTTGCAAAAGGCTGTGCAAAAATGCATAATGAAAAATTATTATTCCTCCCTCCCTGATAAAACTGCGCCCATCCAACAATTTAGAACAGGACTTTCTGCTGTAGCATTTCCCCTTCCTTACCTTGCAGACGAATTCCTCTCCCGTGTGGCTGCCAATCGCCCGGAAGACCTTGTCCCGCTCCAGGCTCTGCAGGAGAATGTAGTCGCCGATGCGAGCCGATGCCTGCGAGCCGGGCGGGCAGCTCTCGGTGGGGCAGGGGGAGGCCGGCGAGGGGAGGTCAGCGCTGTCCGGGGGGCAGTCACTCAACCGCGGGCACTTGGCGGCCGGCTCGTCCGCCTCCACCCGCTTCTGTCTCCATCGCAGGATGGGGATCGCTGTCCGCGCGTTTACACTCATCAAAAACCGCTCGGTGCAAGAAAGAAGCGAGCCGGGATCACGAGGTTTGCAAAGACACAGGCACAAAAAAACCCACACAGGAGCTGGGTTAGGAGGGAGGCACACACACACCCCCAAACTTTCTTTTCCTCCTCTGGGGGTGGGCTGAAGTCGAGATTGCAAATAAGTCCAGAGGGTTAAGCGTTTGCAGAAATGCTCATTGCAATTCACCGTGGATCAAGACAGCGAGCTGCTCTCCTCTGCGCCTGGAACAAAGGAGCCGCTTTAAAGTGACTGGTCCACGGCTCTCTCTGCACAAGTCGAACGCATCCGCCTCACTGTGTCTGCGGGATGAAATTGGGAGGGCGGAATTGTTTCCTTTTCCCCCTCACCCTCGCCACAACCGAGTATCCGTTTCCCCACCACCTCCTCTCCCTCTCCTCCCCGGATGAAGGTCGCGACTCCTGGAGAAGATCCCAACTTGCGTGCAAGGTGTTCGCTCTCTGCTCTCTCTTTCTTTAACAAGCGATCCAGGCGAAGGAACGCATTGCAAAACTTTAGCCGAAGTCCCCCACACCCTTCCCTGGGTTGGAATAAGCTTGTAGGTGAAGCTTGAAGGACAGTTGCCCTGTTTGGGAAAAGTTGCAGTAACTGATGCAGAGAGAGAGTGAGTGTGTCTATGGAATGCAGGCTGGGTCACAGTGTGGCTGCACAGAACAGACTGGGAGATTGCAACATCACGCACTCAATGAGTCGCCCTAGCTGCCAGAAATCGGCAAGAACACAATAGTTTCACTGCCCTTTACCTGCACCCGGGGAGAAGCTACATTTACGCAATCTGGCGCCGCCCGCAGTGTGAGAAAGCAGATTGTGAACCTCACGTTTCTCTCTCCCGCCTTGCAATAGAGAGAACCCCCCCCCAAAAAAAATTAAAGAAACCCTCAACCAACCAACCCCCCCAAAAAAAAGCAAATCGAGTTTATTTTAAGAAATCAAATAGGGTACCCTTTAAGGGGGGGGTGCTTGTTAAGGTCATAAGTGTTACTAATTATATCCGAGTTTTTTTAAGGCAGAGGGGTTTTTGGTCGCTCGATTTGCAGATGCACATTTAACCTTTCATGTATTACGGTAGACGAATTCGATCCCCCTTCTCTCTCTCTCAACACAATTCATCACCATCACATGGGCTGCCTGGAATGACGCAAGGTTCCAGTCTAGGCAACTCTCTTGACGTCGAGGCCTCGGTGCGAACTATCATTAACTCAACACCTCCAGCAGCTCACTTCAACAGCAAGCCTATTCCCTCCCCCCCCCCCCCCCCCCCGATAGCAATGAGGGCTGAGTGACAACCTTACTAAGCCAACACAATCGGGTTTTGGCCAGGACAAAGCAAAATAGACCAAATCTGATGTGTGTGCACTTGCATTTTGATGGCACTTTAACCCCTTCCGAAGTTGTTTCAACGACTGCTCTCGAATTAAATTGCTAGCGAGCAACATTAGGAGGAGCTATCAGGACAGGGGACTAAAGCGTGGTCAAAGAGGTTTCAGGAGTGAGTTCCAAGAGCTTATGTCATAGAATCGCTCCAGTGCAGAAGGAGATGGTCATTCGGCCCATCAAGTCTGCACCGACCCTGCGCAAGACCACCCTACCAAAGTCTAATCCTCCGTCCTATCCCCGTAATGTTTTGGACACTTAGGGGCAATTTAGCAAGGCCGAGCCACCTAACCTGCACATCTTTGGGAAGAAACTGGAGCACCCAGAGAAAACCCGTGTAGACACGGGGGAACGTGCAGACTTCACACAGTCAGCCGAGGTCAGAATCAAACCCGGGTATTTCGCACTATGAGGCAGCAGTGCTAACCATCCGAGCTGTCCCTCTGTGGATGAATGTTATATAGGTTTAAAACAGCAACCAAATACATGAATATAGTGTCTTTAATTTAGTAAAATATCCCACAGCCCTTCACAGCAAGTCCCAACAAAAACCTGAAAATAAAATTCAAAGTGACTTTTACACATTTGCCATTTAAACGTAAACAGAGAATGCTGGAAAACTCAGCATGTCTGACAGCATCTGAATCATAGAATTTACAGTGCAGAAGGAGGCCATTCATCCTATCGAGTCTGCACTGGCCCTTGGAAAGAGCACCCTACTTAAGCCCACCCCTCCACCCTATCCCCGTAACCCCACCTTTTTGGACACTAAGGGCAATTTATCATGGCCAATTCACTTAACCTGCACATCTTTGGCCTGTGGGAGGAAACCTGAGCACCCGGAGGAAACCCACGCCGACACAGGGAGAATGTGCAGACTCCGCACAGACAGTCACCCAAGCTATGAAGCAGAAGTGCTAACCATTGTGCTACCGTGACGCCCTTAAGGGAGAGAATTTAAAAATAAAATTAGGGAGAAAATTAAACTGCCATTTTAAACTTAGTTCATTTTAATTTTAAAAATGCATTTATTTGAAAACAATTCCCAAATATATTATAAAATGATACACATATAATATAAAATATCCCATTGGTTTACATAAATTGCATAATTAACCAACATGGTCATAGATGCTTGAATATCTGAAGATCATCCTTCATGTACAAGCAAGTTCATAACAATGGCATGAGTGAAGTGTTTAGGGCTTAGAATCCCTGCAAGAATTCAGCCCCTTCTGGAGAGGGGATGGGTGAAATTGTAATTTTAAAGACTGCCTACACTCTAGTTGTTTCAATATTTGAATGGATGGAGGATCTACCCACAGACAGTTCATCTTATGATTGGATGCATTTCACCAACTATCACAACAAGCTATTACTTTAATTTCTGTTCCAGTAAAACAGGCGTCTGGATATAATCGCGTTATCTTTTCCGTCAAGTGGTACAAAATTCTGCAACCATTGATGTAGTGTAGCCTATGTTCTATTTTGGATCGTGAATAGAAGGAAATAACAGGATGGTGAGCTCCTGTGCTAAGTGGAACTCAGCAAACACATTTGGTAAGAATGTATTTTACCGCATAAGCATTCGCGACAGCATAATGATAGCCATAACTACCAATTAGAACTTGCTGCATCAAAATCGGTGACAAGGTCAGAGTTAGGAACTCCCCATCAAGCAATTGCCTGGAATTTTCTTGTGGATTTTCCAGTGGGTGATTAACCAAGCTCCCCAGGGAAATGGCATTGAAAACCAAAAATTACACTACACTACACTTGCTTCCAACCTACCTTAACATAGTCCGAATATGTTGTCGCATAGCTTCTTTTCCCCACTTGCTGCCCAACAAGGTCACCTTAGATGTGCTATGAACTTGAGTCATTGGTCCCTCTGTCCTATGTGTTAGGACCTCAGTGACATTATCCATAAGTGGCACAGGAGCACACTGGTGAGCACTGTTGCTTCACAGCGCCAGGGTCCAAGGTTCGATTCCCGGCTTGGGTCAATGTCTGTGTGGAGTCTGCACGTTCTCCCCGTGTCTGCGTGGGTTTCCTCCGGATGCTCCGGTTTCTTCCCACAAGTCCCGAAAGACGTGCTTGTTAGGTGAATTGAACATTCTGAATTCTCCCTCAGTGTACCCGAACAGACGTCGGAATATGGGGACTAGGGGATTTTCACAGGAACTTCATTGTACTGTTAATGTAAGCCTACTTGTACAATAGTAAAGATTATTAAAGTGTCAGATCAGCTTCTGCATGTAGCCTGACAATTCCCACTCCATCACCAGCTTTGACCCAATTGTCGCCACTGTGCTGTCGGACCGTCTGTCAAATCACGGATGAGCCACAATGTTCTCAACCTAACCCGTGATGGAAGCCTGCCAACACCGTAACTTTGTCCTTGATGTCAAGGCCCCTTCCTCAGCTGGTACCGCAGACTGAGCAAAATGCTACATAACCTTGGTCCCGATCTGAATGTTAAACCTTACGAGACCATCTTGCTCAATCTCTACCTTTACTTCAACCTCACTGCTTCTGAAAACCCCATGTTCATATTTGGTATTGACACTGAACCTTCCCAGCATGCTCCTCACCAGCTTTTGAGCAAAATTCCAACTCCTCCAAAATTGCACCATGCAAAAGCTTTGTGCATTAAGTTGAATGTACCCATCACTTGTCCCAGCTAAAGGACACAGAGTGATAGACAACCGGAAAAAGATACAAAGGAAATTAAAAACAAGAGAAAGGATCAGACAGTGGTAAAAGTAAAGAACTGGAAACGAGAATTGGAGAAAGACATCATTGGGGTAGCACGTAGCGCAATGGTTGGCACTGCGGTCTCATGGCGCCGAGGACCCGGGTTTGAGCCCAACCCTGGGTCACTGTCAGTGTGGAGTTTGCACATTCACCCCATGTCTACGTGGGTCTCACTCCCACAAACCAAACATGTGCAGGGTAGGTGGATTGGCCATGCTAAATTGCCCCTTAATTGGGAAAAAAAAATTGGGAACTCTAAATTTATTTTATTTTATTTTTAAAAATAAATTTAGAGTACCCAATTAATTTTTTCCCAATTAAGGGGCAATTTAGCATGGCCAATCCACCTAACCAGCACACCTGTGAGTTGTGGGGGTGTGGTATTGTAGGTATTACGGTACCTGATAGGCTGGAGCACCATTGGTGGAAACTGTATGCTTTCTATTGGTTAGGATGTATGGTAGCTCCGCCCTGCTAGGTGGGGCATAAGAGCCGTGCCACCCCAGCAGCCTTCATTCTGTACCTGAGCTGCTGGGGGAAACATCGAGCTTATTAAAGCCTTCAGTTGGACTACAACCTCGCTTTAGTGGTCATTGATCATGCATCAATTTAATAAGCTAGTTTTTTTTTAAGAAGAAAGGATGGAGCTCCGAATCAAGCCGGAGTGTCTACAACTCAGCCCCCGCGCGGCGAACTCAGCGGCAATCTTCAAGCACTGGCTGGCATGCTTTAAAGGGTATCTCGGGACGGCTGAAAACACACCCACGGGAGAGCAGAAACTGCAAGTCCTGCACTCAAGGGTGAGCCCGGAGATTTACACCCTCATCGAGGAAGCGGAAGACTTCGATGCAGCAATAGAGCTGCTAAAAGGACATTATATTCACCTGGTAAACCAGGTCTACGCTCGGCACCTGCTTGCAACAAAGCGACAAACCCCTGGGGAATCACTGGAAGAATTCTACCGTGCACTCCTGGTGTTAGGGAGACGCTGCAGCTGCCCGCAAGTTTCGGAGAGCGAACACACTGAACTTTTAGTCTGGGACCCTTTCGTGACAGGTATGCTATCCTCACAAATCCGCCAGCGACTGTTAGAAAAAGACACTCTGGGTCTCAGGGAGGCACGGGCCCTTGCAGGCTCCCTGAACATGGCTTACGTCCCCGACCGCGTGGCAGCCCCCTTGGCAGCGTGGAACCCCTCCGCGGCCGACCCCGAGACTTTCCCCATTCCCCCACAGGCCTGCGCTGCAAGGCGGCCTGGCAACCCCAGGGGGCCCCGCTGCTGCTTTTGCGGGCAGGCCAAGTACCCCCGCCAGCGCTGCCCAGCCCGCGCATCCACCTGCAAGGGATGTGGCAAAAAGGGCCATTTCGTGGGGGTATGTCAGGCCCGTGCGGTTGCCGCGGTCTCCGGTGGCGAATGCGGACCACAACCACAAATTTCTCCACGGTCCCCATGCGGCCAGCGGTCGCCGCCATCTTCCTATTCCAGGGCCACGTGCGGACCCCTGGCGCCGCCATCTTGTTCTGCGAACGCCACGTTGGAGGGATGGGCGCTGCCATTTTGTGCACCCCCAGCCATGTGCGACCAATGGAAGCCGCCATCTTGGATGAACCCTCAGGACCCCAGCTCGGCTGACCACGCATTGCCCGAAGAGAACTCTCAACTGCTGCGATTAGCCTCGGTGACCCTGGATCAGTCCCGGCCTCGAACACTCTCAACTGCTACAACGACCGTATTCATCAACGGGCACGAGGCGTCCTGCCTAATTGACTCTGGGAGCACGGAGAGCTTCATACACCCCGACACGGTAAGGCGCTGTTCTCTCCTCATCCACCCCATTAATCAAAAAATCTCCCTGGCCTCCGGTTCACACTCAGTGGAGATAAAGGGGTTTTGTGTAGCAAACTTCACAGTCCAGGGAAGGGATTCCAAAATTTCCGTCTCTACGTCCTTCCCCACCTCTGCGCGGCTACACTCCTGGGTTTAGGATTCCAGTGTAACCTCCAAAGTCTAACCTTCAAATTCGGCGGCCCTATACCCCCCCTTACTGTCTGCGGCCCTTAAGGTCGACCCGCCTTCCCTGTTTGCGAACCTCACCCCGGATTGCAAACCCGCCGCCACCAGGTCAGAGGTCCAAAGGCTACTGAGGGAAGAGGGTCATTGAAGCCAGTAACAGCCCCTGGAGAGCTCAAGTAGTGGTGGTAAAGACCGGGGAGAAGCATAGGATGGTCATAGACTACAGTCAGACCATCAACATGTTTACGCAGCTGAACGCGTACCCTCTCCCCCGCATATCCGACCTAGTAAACAGGATCGCGCATTATAAGGTCTTCTCCCGGTGGATCTCATGTCCGCCTACCACCATCTCCCCATCCGCACTAGTGACCGCAAATACACTGCCTTCGAGGCAGATGGACGGCTCTACCATTTCTTAAGGGTTCCCTTCGGTCTCACCAACGGGGTCTCGGTCTTCCAGCGGGAGATGGACTGAATGGTTGACCGGTACGGTTTACGGGCAACATTCCCGCATCTCGATAATGTCACCATCTGCGGCCACGACCAGCAGGACCACAACCTCCGAAAATTCCTCCAGTCTGCAAAAATCCTTAACCTTACATACAACAAGGATAATTGCGTGTTTAGCACCGACTGCCTAGCCATCCATGGCTACTTAGTGCGAAATGGAGTTACAGGCCCCGACCCTGAACGCATGCGCCCCCTTATGGAGTTCCCCCTCCCTCACTGCTCCAAGGCCCTGAAGCGCTGCCTAGGGTTTTTCAGTTACTATACCCAGTGGGTCCCCAACTACGCGGACAAGGCACGTGTCCTGATCCAATCCACAGCTTTTCCCCTGTCGATAGAGGCCCGCCAGGCCTTCAGCCGCATCAAAGCAGACATTACAAAGGCTACGATGCACGCCATTGATGAGTCCTTCCCCTTTAAGGTCGAGAGCGATGCGTCCGACGTAGCTCTGGCGGCTACCCTCAACCAAGCGGGCAGACTGGTGGCTTTCTTCTCTCGTACCCTCCATGCTTCCGAAATCCGCCACTCCTCAGTCGAAAAGGATGCCCAGGCCATAGTAGAAGCTGTGCGACATTGGAGGCATTACCTGGCCGGCGGGAGATTCACTCTCCTCACGGACCAACGATCGGTTGCTTTCATGTTTGATAATGCACAGCGGGGCAAGATAAAAACGACAAGATCAAACTCTCCACGTACAACTACGATATCTTGTATCGTCCCGGGAAGCTAAATGAGCCACCTGACGCCCTGTCCCACGGCACGTGTGCCACCGCACAAGTGGACCGCCTCCGAGCCCTCCACGAGGACCTCTGCCACCCGGGGGTCACTCGCTTTTTCCATTTTGTCAAGACCCGCAACCTGCCCTACTCCATCGAGGAGGTCAGGACAGCCACCAGGGACTGCCAAATCTGCGTGGAGTGCAAACCGCACTTCTACCGACCTGAGAAAGCACACCTGATAAAGGCTTCCCGTCCCTTTGAACGCCTCAGCATGGACTTCAAAGGCCCCCTCCCCTCCACCGACCGCAACACGTACTTCCTGAACGTGATTGATGAGTACTCCCGGTTCCTATTCGCCATCCCCTGCCCCGACATGACCGCAACCACCGTCATCAAGGCCCTCCATAGCATCTTTGCACTGTTCGGATTCCCCACTTACATACATAGTGTTAGGGGGTCCTCCTTTATGGGCGAAGAACTGCGTCAATTCCTGCTCAGCAAGGGCTTCGCCTCGAGCATGGTAACAGACAGGTAGAGAGGGAGAACGGAACGGTCTGGAAGACCGTCCTACTGGCCCTACGGTCCAGGAACCTCCCAGTCTCCCGCTGGCAGAAGGTCCTCCCGGATGCCCTCCACTTCATCCAGTCACTGCTTTGCATGACAACCAACCAGACACCTCACGAACGTCTCCTTGTCTTCCCCAGGAAGTCCTCCTCTGGGACCTCGCTCCCGACCTGGCTGGCAGCACCCACTCATCCTGCTCCGAAAACACGTGCGGGCGCACAAGTCGGACCCGTTGGTCGAGGCGGTCCATCTGCTCCATGCTAACCCCAGTACGCCTACGTGGCGTACCCCGACGGCCAACAAGATACGGTCTCCCTACGAGATCTGGCACCCGCTGGAACCCCACGCACACCCCAGCCAGCAGTCCCATCCTCCGCTCCACCGGGGCACCTTACAGGAGGATCGGTCCTTCTCCCGGCCCCGTCGAGGCCCCCCCACCCACTGATGCTCCCCGCAGGCGCTCCCTTCCCAGCTCAACCGTTTTCCCCACCAGCGCCATCTAGGGGTGCCGAAGCTGCCATGGAGATCGAAGCCACGCTCCCGGAGTCACAGACACCCGCGCGTCCACTGGAGTCACCGCCGAAGCTCCGACGTTCACAGAGGACGACCAGGGCCCCCGATCGACTGATTGCTTCATTTTAAATTGTAGACTGTAAACTGAAAACTGATTGCTCCATTTTAAATTGTAAATTGTAAACTGTAAATCATCAAATGTACATAGCTATCAGAATTGTAAATAGTTACAAAACGCTGTACGGAGGTATTACGGTACCTCCATAACTAATTCTACCACGTTGCCATGTTTGTAATATCAGTCCACCACCCCCGCCGGACTCTTTTTTTAACAGGGGGTGAATGTGGTATTCTAGGTATTATGGTACCTGATAGGCTGGAGCACCATTGGTAGAAACTGTATGCTTCCTATTGGTTAGGATGTATGGTAGCTCCGCCCTGCTAGGCGGGGTATAAGAGCCGTACCACCCCAGCAGCCTTCATTCTGTACCTGAGCTGCTGGGGGAAACATCTAGCTTATTAAAGCCTTCAGTTGGACTACAACCTCGCTTTAGTGGTCATTGATCGTGCATCAGGGGGTAAAACCCACGCAGCCACAGGGAGAATGTGCAAACTCCACACGGACAGTGACCCAGGGCCGGGATTCGAACCCCGGACCCAGTGCTAACCATTGTGCCACATGCCGCCTCTAAATTTATTTTATAAAAATGGAGAAAGACATCAGAAGATCGAGAGAAGCTTCCAGGCAGAGGGGGTTGGAAGACAAACGATAACTTCTGACTTATATTGACTACACATGGGAGACCAATGATTTGTTGATAGCAATTTATCACGAAAACATAGAAACTATGTATCAATGCAATGGAATTTAAATTATCAGTGACTTGCATCCTTACTTCCACTGTAAAAAGGCGTATAAATCTCTGCTGCTAAAAAAGAATCATTTTCCATATGACTGGAATAACCTTTTTAATCATTACAGTGTGGGTTTTGTGGGTGGCCTGGTGGGATCACAATTTGAAGCTCATTTTCTTGTTGTGTTTTGCAGGGGAGTGAAACAGGAAGCAAAATAAAACTGAAAGAGTCAATATATTCTAATGCTTATTTCAAATTTAAGATGCGTTCAACATGGAAAACTGAAAATGTTCTGTTCCACTGTCATTCCAGAGAAAACTGATTGACATTAAATGTAGAACATACTGATGGTAGCATGTATAAACATGAGAACATAATCTTGGCGGGTATCATGGGGTCATTTTTTACCTACAAGATAAAGGCTGCTGCAAAATCAAATGATCAAACGAAGAGTGAAATGGTTTTACATTTCACCCACAGTACTTTTAGCATCAAGGCGTCAAAGTTAATAATGTGAGGATGGTGCGAGGGTATCCCAACTTGGAACACCGGTTTATGGGGTTATATAGCTTCATTTTCGGAGTGGGGCAGCACGGTAGCACAGTGGTTAGCACTGTTGCTTCACAGCGCCAGGGCCCCAGGTTCGATCCCCGGCTTGGGTCACTGTCTGTGCGGAGTCTGCACATTCGCCTCGTGTCTGTGCGGATTTCCTCCGGGGGCTCCGGTTTCCTCCCACAAGTCCCGAAAGACGCGCTGTTAGGTGAATTGGACATTCTGAATTCTCCCTCTGTGTACCCGAACAGGTGCCGAATGTGGCGACTAGGGGCTTTTCACAGTAACTTCATTGCAGTGTTAATGTAAGCCTACTTGTGACAATAAAGATTATTAAAAATTAAAAGAGAGAGAGAAAGCCCTTGCCTTAGTGTCCAGGATTTGAAACAGAGCTTCTTGGGTCTCTGTAAATCATTCAACTCGAGTAGGACCCAATCATCACCTGTTACTGGGCAGAATACGGCCTTTTGGCCAATTCATTAGCCATCAGCCAATCAATTGGATCAAGTACCACCCCATCTCTCGGATGCAGAATTGTCTGGGCCTTACTGTCCATATACTATGTTGCAACTTCTAGAATTCTTCCTTGTCTCTGCTGCTTGACTTAAAGATCATAGATCATAGAATTTACAGTGCAGAAGGAGGCCATTCGGCCCATCGAGTCTGCACCGGCACCCACACTTCTTACCTATCCCCCTAATCCAATAACCCCAACTAACCTTTTTGGACTCTAAGAGCAATTTAGCATGGCCAATCCATCTAACCTGCACGTCTTTGGACTGTGGGAGGAAACCGGAGCACCCGGAGGAAACCCACGCACACACGGGGAGGATGTGCAGACTCCGCACAGACAGTGACCCAGCCGGAAATCGAACCTGTGAACCTGGAGCTGTGAAGCAACTGTGCTGACCACTATGCTACCGTGCTGCCCATGTGCATGGATCAAAATGACACCAGCATAAATAAAGAATGGGGAAATAAGAGAATCAGCAGGAAGGACCCCTACACACCTTTGTGATTCAACGGAAAAAGTTCAGAGCCCGTTTTAGGACCCATTTAGGAGATGGGAAAGGCCCCGTTTCAATGGCACTTTGGGGTTATTTTTTTGGCCTCGGTGAGGAACGCCCCGTTGAGTCGCACTTTAGTCATTAGCTCAGTTCACCAGTACAGGAAGACAACTCGCAGATCAGGGCACAATTTCTAAAGGCAGCTCCGATCTTTTAACCCCCCTCAGTGACCCCACTGTGGCCTCCAGACCCTCCATCCCCCACTGCACCAACTTACTTCTTCCAGGGTCCTTGAGCCCTCCTCACCCCACCTCTTATGGGCAAGTCACCCCCGGGTCCAACCACAGGTACGGGCAACTTGGCACCCGGGCACCTTGGCACTGCCAGCCTGGCACCATGGCGGTGCCAGGCTGTTAGTGCCTTGGTGCCAAGGTACCACCCTGTCCAATGCCCGACCATCCAGGGGTCTCTAGTGGCCTGGGAAACCCTCCAGGCGTTGTTATGCCTGGTCCACGTTTGTGGAAACCAGTGATAAACAGTGCCCTGGTGAGGTCTCCCAGGTGCGGCCAATGGCTCATTTAAATATGCATATCTGGATCTCGCTGAGTGAGGGCAAGATCCAGATTGCAATGTCTCGAGAGGTTTGGTTGAATCACATGAGATGTCTCAAGCGCTGTGAATCTCACAACAGGCCTCTCGCGAGATTAACGGTTTTGTGCGATGCCAAGTCAGGCGCAAAATGGCCGGTACATTGCACGCCTTGATTCCAGACATTAGCATGTGCATACCTAATTAATCTCCCAATCATCTAGGTAAACTGTTTCTACTAAAAAGCTATTCACATCTGGTTCTATCTAAAGACCTTCTAATCTTGTTACTGGGAGAGACACAAGTCATCTGGCCTTTTGAATACTGGCTATTGCTTTCGCTGGGCAGATTTGTACCTGTCGCTGGCAGGTCGTATCCTATTGTATCTTGTTAAATGGCTATTGCTGTCACTAGGCACTTCCAAAATCTAAAGTTATTTAAAATATGTAAATAAATATACAAGCAGCAGGAATGTGAAATTGGCATCAGATCATCCAGGCTAAGGAAGGTAATAAAATTGCAAATCCTTAAGCCTTGTTCAAGGATTACTTACATATGCATAGTTGGGGAAAGAGATTGGCATTGACCTTGGCTTTGATATCCTTTATGATTAGATGGGTGCTTGGTCATCACTGGGCTGAATATTCCTGTTTGTTTCATTATCACACTGGTCTAAATTCAGGGTCAGGAACTCTGAACTGGCCGCATGGTGGGACATATATCATGATTTTCCCAGAAGTGGCCAATTAAGAAGCCACTTCCAGTAGCCCCATCAAATTAAGCACAGTGAGCAGAGCCAAGGCCCAATCAGGAATCCTGCAATGATGTTCAACCACTAGCCCCACCAGGAGAGGTGGGTGCTGTCGATGTAAGTAATGGAACAGGAGGGCATCTCATGAGGGAGGCGCCCTCTGAAGAGCTCATTAGTCTGCAGGATACCCTATGTTGTGAGCCTCTGATACCCGTATCTCTATGGAGAGGGAAGGACTTAAAGGAGACCTCACTAGTCCCTTGGCCTGCCTCCAGCATGATGGCTTGCAGGTGTGATCGTGTCAGGGATCTTCCCCAACATGTTATTCTCTAATTTTGCTCCCAGGCATACCTCCAAAGCTACCAGGGAAATTCTGCCCTGCTATTTGGGCTCACGTTCGAAATAGGTACTTGAGAAACCAATATGAGACAGAAGGAGAATGAATGTGAGGAGAATGGAAAGGATGAGAAACTAATCATGTGGACTAGAGATGTGAAACACTCACCGTTAACATGAAGGTCAGAACGCTGTTAAATATCTTTAATTATCCATGCCTTTTTCTTCATTGCAAGAATGAAGCTATCGAAAATTAAGAATTTGAACCTGGGCAAGTGTGGAAAAAATCAGCCAAGATTCCTTGGATATCGGTTTCTGAAGATTCAGTAATAAAATGTTTAATCTGATAGGACTTGGTTTAACCTTTAAAGTACCATCGATCTAGGCACTGTCCAACTCCAGGTCCCTCTGACTATTGTGCTTTTTGGCAGAGCTCTCTCCGAGTTTGACATGTTACATTTGGTCTGGTCATGTCAATGATGTAACTGTGTCAATGTTATTGTTTTTGACTGGCTGGAACTCAAATCAGCTTCCAGCCAACCAAACCAATTTTATTTTTTGGAATATGTTCCAAAGTACACAGCTTTAAATAACCAACAGTGGACGGAGGTAGCAGAGAAGGTTAGTGCCAGGAAACCCGCGATACAGACCTGGCTTCAATGCCCGAAGAAGTTTAAAGACATGACCAGGGTTGCTAAGGTAAGATTTCTTACCCAGATTTCTTACTAACTAGGGGCTTTTCACAGTAACTTAATTGAAGCCTACTCGTGACAATAAGCGATTATTATTATTGTGCTAAACCTTGCAATATCTGTAGCCCCAGCGCCCATAACACTTCCCTGTCCTGATTTCAACCATTCCCCATCCCCTCCAATCACTACAACATTCATTCCAGCCTCTTTGTGTCTTGATGTCACACTCTATGGGCCAGTGGCGCAATGGATAATGCGTCTGACTACGAAGTAGGAGATTCCAGGTTCGACTCCTGGCTGGCTCAGAGTTCAAAATTTTAGGGGCTGGTTTAGCACACTGAGCTAAATAGCTGGCTTTTAAAGCAGACCAAGGCAGGCCAGCAGCACGGTTCAATTCCCGTACCAGCCACCCCGAACAGGCGCCGGAATGTGGCGACTAGGGGCTTTTCACAGTAACTTCATTGAAGTCTACTTGTGACAAGCGATTTTCATTTTTTCACTCTGCACCTGCTAATCTTCTCATCATCACTCCATTCATTTCCTTACACCTCTGGTACCCTTTACACACTCGCACCACTATTTTAACTTGACATACAAATCTTCAAAATATCTCACTGACTCTTCCAGGGAAAGCTAGCAACTAATAATGTGAATCATGTGCACCCGTTAAGGTCCTCTCCCCGGAGAGAAGAGTATCATAGATTGAAGGAATTGGATGGGTCCGAGATGTGGTGAGTGGCGAGGCTGGAGAACACATGCAGCACGCCTCTTGACCATCTTACACTCTCATCTTCCCACTGAAATCTCACCGTTAAACATTGTACTCACTGTGACAAACTGCAGCTGGCTTCAGCAGCCACTCTTCTGTCTCAATCTTCAAGACTAAAAAGTAATCCTTGCCTTTCTGCTAAAACAAACATATAGCAACGAGGGGAAAAGGAGCTGGGCAAAGGGAGCATTAATGAAGATACAGAATTACCGAAAGCACCAACTCAGAGACTGACACCAGTAGAGGATCCATGAGATGGCTCTACACTGGCAGACCCACCAAGCACTGGTGTGCAGGAGTTTGGGAAGGGGAAAGAATGGCCCAGGAAGCAGCTTGCCAGAGTGAGAATTTGCACCCCAAGCCCTGTTGCAGACAGAGGGAATGGAGGAAAACTTTGAAAGTCTACATAAAAAAGGTAATCGCTATACACTAGCTCCTTCCAACTGCGCTGGGCAGCTGCCATTGAGATTGCACACCACAGCACAGAACAGAACATGGAAGCACCCAGTTCCAGCTTGTGTGCAGCTGTCTAGCACAAAATTGGGATTGTATATTCATACATGGAGTATTTGGCAAACTCAAGGAGGTCCACAAGACTGATCCCTGGAATGAAGAGCTTCTCGGATGAGGAACGGTTGAGGACTGGGTCTTTATTCGTTGGAGTTTAAGAAAGATGAGGGGGGATCTTATTGAAACTTACAGGATACTGCGAGGCCTGGATAGAGTGGATGTGGAGAGAATGTTTCCACTTGTAGGAAAAACTAGAAGCAGAGGACACAATCTCAGACTAAAGGGACGATCCTTTAAAACACAGATGAGGAGGCATTTCTTCAGCCAGAGGGTGGTGAATCTGCGGAACTCTTTGCTGCAGAAGGCTGTGGAGGCCAAATCACTGAGTGTCTTTAAGACAGGGATAGATAGGTTGTTGATTAATAAGAGGATCAGGGGTTATGAGGAGAAGGCAGGAGAATGGGGATGAGAGAAATATCAGCCATGACTGAATGGCGGAGCAGACTCGATGGGCTGAGTGGCCTAATTCTGCTCCTATGTCTTATGACAGCTCTGATAGAATCACTGGAAACGTACCACTGCTGTCATTATTGCTCTGGGATCGAGCATCTCCGCAGGCCATTGATCCATGAAGGAAATCATGGATAGGGGCTTCCAGTGTTTCATTCCACTCGTTCACTTTGCTCTCCCGCAGAGCAATGGGATGGTAGATATACCATCCCGATGGCAGTGGTATTGATTGCATGGAAAAGACGCATGCTGTCTTCCCCAAGGATAAAAGAATGCCTGCTCTCCTAACTTCAGACCATTGCCTTTGTTGTACATCCACATGATCAAACTGAGACACAGCAGAATTCAGCTGAGCCCTCAAGGGCAGAGCTGTTTAAGGTCACCTACTGCAGCCAACTCCCATGCTTCAATGAATAATCAGCAATCTTCAACATTCCAGACTCCAGTGACAGTGGAACAGCCTCTTGGGGCCTCTAAAGTAGGTCAATGAACAAAAAGGACAGCCACTACGATAGGATGATTTCGCCTTCATTCAGAGAACTGAAATTTGTCAAAGGCTTCATCTGCAAGATGAAAATGGTTTTTTCTCATTCAGGTTGGTTTCATATTCTGCTCAGACATGTACAGTCGGACCCTTCCATAGGTGTTCAGAAATTGAAATCTTTGAGACTGACGATGATTTGTTCAATGCAATCTCTTACTCCTGCCTGGCTCTCATTGTATCGGCACTTTGCATCTGTGCCGCGGCCCTAACAGTAGTCATGAGCCAGATCTGGGGTGATTATCCCTGTCTTCAAGTAGCTAGAGAGTGACTTACTGGTCTCTGTGGAAGGCAAGGGGTGGGGTGGTGGCGGGATTGAGGAGGAGTGCAGTATGACCTCACCATGACTACTTCCAGAACATCTAGTCTGTGGTAATTCACCCCGCTGCCCAATGTGTGGGTGGAACTCCTTCCTAGTAGAGAACATGGTCGATTCTTGGGTGTTTGCTGATGATTGCACAATGTTCAGCACCATTCACAACTCTTTAGGCATTGAAACAGTCCGGGTCCATATGCAGCTAGACCTGGACAACATTCAGGCTTGGGTTGGTGTGCAAGTAACATTTGCACCAGGCAATGTTCATCCCCAACAAGAGAGGCTCTAACCATCTCCCCTTGATATTGGCTAGAGGTTGGGAATTCTGAGTAACTCACCTCCTGCCTCCCCAAAGCCTGACCCCCATCTACCACAGGGGCTGGTTTAGCACAGGGCTAAATCGCTGGCTTTGAAAGCAGACCAAGGCAGGCCAGCAGCACGGTTCAATTCCTGTACCAGCCTCCCCGAACAGGCGCCAGAATATGGCGACTAGGGACTTTTCACAGTAACTTCATTTGAAGCCTAGTTGTGACAATAAGCGATATTCATTCATTCATTTCATTCATTCATTCACCAGGCACAGGTCAGCAATGTGATGGAATACTCTCCGCTTGCCTGGATGAGTGCAGCTCCAACAACACTCAAGAAGCTTGACACCATCCCAGGTCAAAGCAGCGCCGCTTGATTGGCAACCCATCCACCACCTTAAACATTCACTCCCTCCACCACAGTGGCAGCCGTGTGTACCGTTTACAAGACACACTGCGGCAACTCACCAAGGCTCCTTCAACAGCGCCTTCCAAACCTACGACCTCTACCACCCAAGAGTAATAATAATAAGGGCAGCAGATACATGGGGACGCCTCTCCTTGCATGTCCCTCTCCAAGCCACACACCATCCTGACTTGGAACTATATCGCCGTTCCTTCACTGTCACAGAGTGAAAATCCTGGAAAGCCCTTTCTAACACTGTGGGTGTACCTACACCACTGGGACTGCAGCAGTTCAAGGAGGCAGCGCACCACCACCTTCTCAAGGGCAATTAGGGATGGGCAATAAATTCTAACCTAGCCAGAGACGCCCAAATCCTGTGAAAAGAATGAAAAAACATTTTGATTCAGACAACGCAGGGCAACCCCTGTGCAATCAATTATGCTTTGCACATGGGGAAACACAGCAGTACATGACAAATCAGAGCGTTCTTTCTGCAGTTTAGTAGCCTCTATGGGAAAGGGTTTGCTCTCTTCCGGCAAAGAGGGCACCATTTCAGCTTGATGGTTGAATGGATAGAACGGCGGCACAGTGGTTAGCACTGCTGCCTCACAGCGCCAGGGTCCCGGGTTCAATTCCGGCCTCGGGTGGCTGTGTGGAGTTTGCACTTTCTCCCTGTGTCTACGTGGGTCTCCGGATTCCACCCACAGTCCGAGGATATGCAGCTTAGGTGGGGCTGTGGGGTTAGAGCAGGGAAGTGGGCATAGGTAGGGTGTTCCTTCAGGGAGAGGGTCAGTGCAGACTCGATTGGCGAATGGCCTCCTTCTGCACTGTAGGGATTCTATGGAAAACCGATATAATGCTGCTGGCGACACCTGCTGTAGCTTGGCATGAGAGCTTCTGGTTAATAAGCTGAGTTCTTTAACAGCCACTGGCAATGCTGTGTGTCCTGAGGATTGGTTCAAATTTCTGCTGCAATAGATGGGATAGATCAGATCTGCTGAAAGTTCATTGACCTGAAACATTAACTCTTGCTTTTCTCTCCACTCATGCTGCCTGAGCTGCTGAACGTTACCAATGTTTACAGATTCTGGGTCACTGACGTCCTGACTGTTGACACGGAGCCTCCTCATAACCTGCTTCAGTCATATATGAAGTTACATTCTGGAAGATCTGCATCCTGCACAGCCTCTCATGCCTTTGCCCACTTCTGTGAGCCTCCCAGGTCCCTGCTGCTTTGCCTGCTCTGCTGCTCCCTCTGGTGTGGCAACCCCAATAACTAACCCTTTGTCTTCATCGTCTGGGTCAATGGCAGAGTAGCTGGTGGAACTGAAACCCTGTGTGTATTGTATAGTTAGGCCCGGTCGTAAGGTGAAACTGGGGCGGCACGGTGGCACAGTGGTCTGCACAGCTGCCTCACAATGCTAGGGACCCGGGTTCAATTCTGGCCTTGGGTGACTGTCTGTGCGGAGTTTGCACTTTCTCCCAGTGTCTGCGTGGGCTTCCTCCGGATGCTCCGGTTTCCTCCCACAGTCCAAAGATGTGCAGGTTAGGTGGATTGGCCATACTGAATTGCCCCTTAGTGTCCAAAGATGTGCAGGTTAGGTGGCGTTATCGGGTTACATGGTAGGGCGAGGCGAGTGGGCTTAGGTAGGGTGCTCTTTCAGAGAGAGGGTCGGTGCAGACTCAATGGGCCGAATAGCCTCCTTCTGCACTGCAGTAATTCTATGGCAGACAGCAGCAACTGACACCGGGGATTCCAATTTAAATATCCACAAACTGTTTTGTCATGTAAATTTGCTAACTCTCAAAGCTGTTCTTACTTGGTGCAGATGGAGAGCACAAGGCACATAATACATGACGCTATTTCATTGAAGGTATGCATCTGAGACGCATGTTTACATTAGCCACAATTATACATGGGACAGTGACATTTAAATCCGTAAGGTGACAATAAGTCAGTTATTCAACACTATACTGGGCTGAAGCAGCTTTCAATCAGAGATTGACAACTCAATACATGCTGAGGCTTAACATACAATGGCACAATGGGATGACCACATGGACTAACATCAACAAAAGTTTTGAGAGGTAGTCCCTCTGAACATTCACATCAAAAAATGGGTCCCAGTATCTATTTGTTCATTCTGGTGGTAGGTGGAGGACATCAGAATGAGGGATCATTCAGAATACTGGTTGATCTACATTCAGGAGAGATTTTGTTATTGCGGGTTTGTGTAATGCTTTGATGATTAACAGGTCTGCCCCAAATAGTTCCAGCCATGAGTCATTCTGACTGTAACCTTAATATTTTGCACTGCATTTGCAAGCAGTTAATGATTTTACCTGGGATTTACTGTAGAAATGTTTCTATCACAATGAAACAGGGTGCAAAAAGCCATCTATTTAAAGAGACACTATTTAATTTTCTGAATGGCTCCCTGGGCAAAGGTATCACCAATGTGGTACTGAGTCACGTATAGTCCAGAAGTTCAGATTCCATTGCTGGTCTTTTTCGTGTCAGCTGATCTCAGTTTTAGGTAACACCAGGCATACTGCGGGTGTCCTCAGCTGATGCAGAGGATTAAAATAATTCAGGAGTCTAATCCCTGGAGCTATCCCCGTGGAAAGGACTGATGCCTGGAGGCTGGGAGAGGAGGTTTTATGGCCCCACCATCTGGCAAGTTGCTTAAACTCAAAATTCATTCACAAGAGATTGACATCCTGGCTGGCCAAGATACTGAACAATTCAAAATGGTCATGAAATTGTAAATCGCCACCAGTTGTTGCCTTCGTAAGGGAGATAAATGGAGGGTGGGTGGGGTATTTTGGGGAAGAGTTGGCATTTCTTGCTCTAATTCCAATATGATCTGTCCTGAGAGACACATGCAGAAGGCCAGAGTTTTAGCTCAAAACAAACGTCTGCATATACCTTTCTGAAAGTATTTATTTTTAATGAATTCAATATTGCAGAACAAGGTTAATGATGTTTCCAGGCATAGGTCTTCGAGCAATTGTAGAACAGTGCATGAGGGTATCCAAATTGTACTTTTTTTTCTGTGGAATTATGCTAAATTATCTGGTAGCAACAGCTTGTATGGAAATGCACTTAGTGTTTTCTGTGCAATTCAGTAGAAACTCAACCCCACAGCCACAAGCGTTACAACAGTTCAAGACCACATTGTGAACTTTGTAATCTTCGCTAATTTATAGCTGTTGCCCTAATTAGCAAAAACCAATCTGCCCACATGGAACAGACTTTGGTGTTGTCATTAGGTTATTTTTTTCTCTTATAGGACACAAGTATTACTTGTCTCTCAGACACACAATGAATAATTGGAAGCATGACTTAATGAATTAGATATTTCAGTAAGTATTTTTTCAAATTATCTTCCGTCTGATTAATAATACGAATCATTTTTGTATTTTCAAAAAGGGGGCGTGGTTTTAAAATTAGGGCGTCGCCCTTTTAGCACAGGGATGGGGAGAATTTCTTCTCTCTCTCAGAGGGCTGTGCTACTTTGGAACTCTCTACCTCAGCAGGTGGGGGAGGCGGGGGCCGTTGGGACATTTTTAAAGCGGAGGTAGATGGATTCTTGTTGGGCAAGGGAATCAAAGGTTATCGGAGTAGGTGGGAATGTGGAACGCGATATACAAACAGATCAGCCATGATCTTATTGAATGGCAGAGCAGGCTCTATGGACCGAATGGCCTACTTCTGCTCCTATTTCGCATGTTTGCACGAATGCGCGGAATAAAATAAGCCTTCCAGTTATCTATGTTTAGAAATGCCACCAATTAGTGTTTCCAATTATCATTAAGGGGACTGCAATTATTTTGTTAATCCACAGAAGTTAAATTTAACCTTTACTCTTCTGACAGCTTGAGAATGCATTTCAACAGGAGATTGTACACAACAGGCCCAGAACTCAAAGCTTCCAATGTTATCCCATCTGTGGAATGTTATTGCAAAACATAACAGTATGACTGGAAGAGCAGCCTGCCAAATGTTTGGAAAGATCACAGGAAATGTTTCACATAGACTTGAATGCAAGAGACTTGATGTGTAAATAAGGAGGCGCGTACTTCAAATCCATGGGCATTGGCAAATATGCCATGTTATCTGTCACATGAGCCATGAATGTTCAAGATCTACCCGGTGACTTTAAAGGTGAAAGCGGCACACTGAATTTAAAACAGACACTGGATTCATACATATTACACCTGTTACAATAAAAACTAAGCATTAGAGCAAAAATACAAACATATCACTGGAGAGGGATACAAACATGGAAAGCACAGTTCCTGTGGTCCCCTGTTCCCTTCCCACTTTCTATCCTGCATCCCCCCACCCCGGTCGTCTAGCGTGCCTTCTTCCCTCGTCTGTTCTTGTACCTTGCTCTAGTTACGTTGGTGTGATGCTGTCTTGTGTTTCTTGTTGGGCCTGGTTGGGTTCCATGTCTCCCCTGACCCCCCAGCCCCCACCCCTTGTTGTATCGTGACTAACCTCTCCTGTTCTTTGGCTTATTGCCTGTTGGTTACGAACAGGTCTTGGAACAACTGAGTGAATGGCTCTCCATTTGGAGAAATTCCAATAGGTCGGACAGCCTGTCTGTAGCTTTGGGTGGTGCTGCTGACCGCCAGTCGAGCAGGATTCTCCGGCGGGCGATTAGGGAGGCAAGTGCGTCGGCCCTCCTCCCCATGAATGTTCTGGCTGTTCAGAGACCCCAAAGACTGCCACTCTCGGGCATGGCTCCACCCTCATCCCCACCACCTTGGACATAGAACATAGAACAGTACAGCACAGAACAGGCCCTTCGGCCCTCGATGTTGTGCCGAGCTTTGTCCGAAACCAACATCAAGCTATCCCACTCCCTGTCATTCTGGTGTGCTCCATGTGCCTATCCAATAACCGCTTGAAAGTTTCCTAAAGTGTCCGACTCCACTATCACAGCAGGCAGTCCATTCCACACCCTAACCACTCTCTGAGTAAAGAACCTACCTCGGACATCCCTCCTATATCTCCCACCCCGAACCTTATAGTTATGCCCCCTTGTAACAGCTACATCCACCCGAGGAAATAGTCTCTGAACGTCCACTCTATCTATCCCTCTCACCATCTTATAAACCTCTAATAAGTCTCCTCTCATCCTCCTCCTCTCCAAAGAGAAAAGCCCTAGCTCCCTCAACCTTTCCTCATAGGACCTACCCTCCAATCCAGGCAGCATCCTGGTAACAATGCTTCCACATCCCTCCTATAGTGAGATGACCAGAACTGCACACAATACTCCAAATGTGGTCTCACCAGGGTCCTGTACAGTTGCAGCATAACCCCACGGCTCTTAAACTCAAGCCCCCTGTTAATAAATGCTAACACACTATAGGCCTTCTTCACGGCTCTATCCACTTGAGGGGCAATCTTCAGAGATTTGTGGACATGAACCCCAAGATCGCTCTGTTCCTCCACATTCCTCAGAACCCTGCCGTTGTCTCGCCTGGTGACATTGTCTCAAAGAAGGCTGCCCAAAACCCTGTAAGTCTGGGGCAAGACCAGAACATGTGGGCGTGGTTGACGGACCTCCTTGGCACCATTCGCATTTGTCCTCCACCTCCAGGAAGAACCCGCTCATTCAGGTTCTGGTTAAGTGGGCTCGGTGTACCACTTTTAGCTGCATTAGGCTGAGCCTTGCACATGTGGAGGTGAAGTTGACCTTGTGCAGTGCTTCGCTCCAGAATCCCCACCCTATTTCAAACCTCAAGTCCTCCTCCCACTTCTCTCTTGTCAAGTTGGGTGATAGCCTTCCCTTGTAGTCACCCATATATATCGCCACAGTTCCCTTTCCCTAGGATGTCCGCGTCCAGTAGGTCCTCTAGCAGTGACTGTTGTGGTGGTCGTGGATACGTCCTCATTTCCTTTGTAGGAAGTTTTGGATCTGCAAGTACCTTAGTTCGTTCCCTCCGCCAGCTGGATTTTTTCTGTCAGTTTCTCGAGTGTTGGCAGTGTAGAAGTCCCTGTCAGTGTACCCCCCGTCCTTTCTCCACCTTTTGAGGGTGGCATCCATTGTCGCTGGCGGAAACCCGTGGTTGTTGCAGATGGCAGACCCATTACCCATCTCCGCTCCAAAGCAGCTAAGTGATTTCACTTCCTCTTTTCTAACCGCAAAAAACACTTAGCATTGTTGAAGCGGTCAGCAGCTTTCAATCATAACAAGACTGTTTACAAACATTGCAGTTAGGATCAATGGAGGGTACTTCAGATGCATGCAAGCATGAAAGGAAAGATGCATAAACAAATCTCCTGGCAGCTGTTTTTAAACCATTAAGCTATCAATCGAAGGCAAGTTAAAGGTACTGTATTGTAAAATTGAATGAATGCTTAGCATTTCTAAGGATCTCGGGGGGTTTAAAGCCTGTTAAGGTGTTGTGGGCTTTCTTTTAAAAAAAATAAATTTAGAGTATCCAATTATTATTTTCTGAGGGGCAATTTAGCGTGGCCAATCCACCTATCCTACACATCTTCGGGTTGTGGGGGTGAAACCCACGCAGACACGGGGAGAATGTGCAAACTACACACGGACCGTGATCCGGGATCGAACCCGGGTTCTCAGCACCGTAGGCAGCAGTGCTAACCACTGCACCACCGTGCCACCCTTGGGCTTTCTCGGAAAGCTGTTACACTTCAAAAAGCAGAGTTTCAAAAGCATAGGGCTGAGGGAACAGGTGTGAGGAAAGGAATGCTTTCCTGGCTTGATTCTTCAATGAACTGTCTGCCCTGTTCATCAGCTGTCAGGCAGAGCAGTTCAGAGTGAGAAGCCACCTCAGTGTTTACACCAGGATGAAGACCTTAAACAGGGGACTGCCTGAGATCAACATGCCAAGAGTGATCTTCAGGTTGCCCATTGCTGGAAGGGGTGGTCCAGACACAGGACCCCCATCCGGGGGGGAAGGATCCCAAGGCGAACCCCTTATCAAAAGCCTGAGCCCACCCAACTCCCAGGACCCTTGAGGAGCCTTCCCTCTGTGACCTGGCAGCAGCATAGGGGCATATGAGCAATGAGTTAACCCCCCTCGGGTCCACTGCACCAGGCGAGGGAGTCACTGCCACGATGTTAGTGCCAGGTGGCGGTGCACCATTGGCAATGCCAGGGGGGGTGCCAGGGACTGAAGGGGGTGGCTGAGGGGGCCGGCGTACCCTCATGCGTGTGTGGTAATAATAATAATCACTTGTCACAAGTAGGCTTCAGTGAAGTTACTGTGAAACGCCCCTAGTCGCCACCTGTTCGGGGAGGCTGGTACAGGAATTGAACCGTGCTGCTGGCCTGCTTTCAAAGCCAGCGATTTAGCCCTGTGCTAAACCAGCCCCCCAGTATGGGGGGGGGGGGTGACCCGTTATTCCCGTGGTGGGGAGTATGCCCTTCCTTGATGAGTTGGGGGTTCTCCCCTCATCAGCAGGGGGGGTTCAGCATTTGCGTGGTGGAGGGAGGGATGGCTAAAGAGGGGGGCCTATCCCGGGATGCTGGGATTGTGGCACCCATTCAAAATGACAGCCTCACCCCAGTAACTGCAGGTAAACCGGCGTGTTCAGCGTCATGCAAATTTTCGCGTAGTCAAGCTATGAGCCTCCCACCCCAGCAACATTACTAGCAACAGCAGGACAGAGTCCGGATTCTTTGCCTGCGGGAACACTTGGACTCCGGAATGGAGAATCCCAACCATGATCTTTTTCCCTTTCACCGACCTAGACCTATACATTCTGCATGACAAACTGCACGTGCTTTCACAGGTCACCTCTCGCTATGCATTAAAAGATAACCCCTTTCCCTAGCCTTTCATTTCGAGTGCTGAGAGAGTGGAGATACCCCTGCCACTCTGGGAAAAGGTCAGCCATTCTGAAGGTGGACCATCACCAGCTGAGACATTGAAATGCACTTCAGTGGGGAGGCTAGAGAAGCAGCTTCCTTGTACTGCATCACTGAGCACAAGAGTTCAGGATCGGGTGGAGGGGTGCAAGATGTTATGGGGGCCAGCTCACAAGACAAGAGACTGCATATTAGCTCTTCTACATAGGATTCAGATGAAGACTTCAAGGGCCCAGACAATTGATAAAAAGCAATGGGGATAAGCCAGGAAATGTTTAGTACTTTGGGAAGCCTGTCAGAAGTTCAGCTTCAACTTCTCTCAAGGATTTGTGCACGGAGATAATTCTACCCAGCACACACCGAGTGGTCACAGCTCATCAACAAGAAAGTGGCTTCGTCCATGATGAAGGTTCTGACAGCTTCCAGTGTAGCAAGCATTGCTGCCATAGCAGCTCTGGCCTCCACCGTCAAGATGGCAGTTGTCTAAGTTGGCAGGGAGCAGCTTCATTGCGATCCAGCAGTGTGCCTTCGTGCAAAATCACTAGAGTGCTGAGATCGTGGTGGATGGTCTTGGTTCTGTGAGAAGAGGCACCAGCTCCTCCCCTCTTCCACATCCCAAAGTGTCAATACCCACACTTCCTTACCCTCCTAAAACAGTCACTTGTCCTCTCTCCGTCCTGCCTCACATCGATTCCAGCCTTCATAATTTTACTTCTCCTTAGCATTGCGCTTACTCAAACCCAATTCATGCAGTAAGTGACTCAGGTCCGCCAAATGTAGTGGACAATAATTCCTCTTTAGTCATATAGTGGTCAGAATTACACACAGTAGCAGGAATGACTCAGGGGGGAGTGATGCTGAGGAAAGGGGCCCCATCAGTGCTGATCTTAGTCTGTGACCTCGCCAATTTTCCCAAATTAAATGCAGACATTTGGCATGTATAAATGCATGAGCCTACATCTTTGGCTAGACCATAGCTACAGTGTTACACAGTTTTTGATAACACACTTTGGGAAAATATATTGGCCTAGGGGGGAGTGCAATGTCGATTTACCAAAACTATCTTCAGGGGTTAAATTACAAAGAGGGATTATGCAAACTAGGGTTGTATTCCTTGGGATTAGAAAATTAAGGAGTATTTTAAGAAGCATAAATAGTCAAGATATTGAGGAAAACTGACAGAATAGAGAAAGATATTTCTGCTGGTTGGGAAGTCTGGGACTAGGGTACATTAAGGAACACTTCTAATAATAATAATCGCTTATTGTCACAAGCTTCAATGAAGTTACTGTGAAAAGACCCTAGTCGCCACATTCCGGCGCCTGTTCGGGGAGGCCTGTACGGGAATTGAACCCGCGCTGCTGGCCTTGTTCTGCATTACAAGCCAGCTGTTTAGCCCACTGTGCTATACCAGCCCCTGGAAAGGGCTGTAGAAGCTTGAAACGTTACTACTAAATGACAGCTAATACAAGGGCAAGTGTTAATTGTAAATTTGAGATTAAAAGATTTCTGTTATTACAAAATCTGGGACGAAGACGTTTGATCAAAGGTCAGCCATGAACTGATGGAATGGCAGAGCAGACTCAAGGGGCTACATGAAATCAGAGTGACTGCTTCACTGTGGAAGTGCCTGCCTCCTGTTACCCCTCTTAGAGAATAGGATGACTGAAATACAGAATGTCCTGTCTAGCACCGTGTCACTTTTAGGGCATTGCGCATTGGAACTTCGGTTACACCTTGCAGTCGATGCTTGATTTGTGGCCTATTTTTATTTTGGCAGATTTACACAAGTCAATATTTCATCATTCATTTTAAACTATGCATTCCCTTATGATTAGCATAGGCAAGTCAAATTAATTCCAGTTATTCCCCAAAATAAGAATTTAGAAATTAAGGTTCAACCAGGATAAAGCTGAAAATATCGACACAAATGTACTGCAGTTTTAGTGCGACATGGGGCAGCTGCTTTCTATTCGGTGAAGTGAGTGTTTATTTTTTTCTTCAGCCTCGGGGTAAGACTGACACATTGTACCTTCAGTTGCCCGCATTATGGAGAGACAGCTGAACAAAGTTCCATGGGAGAGGTGACACTACAGTTGATGATTCACATCAATGCCTTTCAGTATTGAAACACTTTGAAGACAGCTGTAAGCATTTTTTTGTGTATCCAGAGTACTGCATTTGTTTCTTCCAAAATTGACTTGCTTCGAAGTATTGTACATTGGCGCTAATATTCCCATTAGCCTAATCATAGCCCCCATTTTCTTTTTGAATACAAATGTTGTCCGTCATTTTTGACATTTAAATGGATACATTTGCTTACAGCTGATATCACCCCATTTGGAAAATCGAAAACCTGAAAATCAGAAAGACTGCCTTTAACCCACCAATTTTGCTTGAGGTGGACGAAATGGGTTGGAATCACTGCTTTGGTAATCAATATAATTGGAGATTGAAGAAGGGCGAGACTCGGGATTTCAGGAGATAATAGGAGGGCTGTTTAATGTTCCTTCACCTTCTGTAATAAATTGTGTGCAAGAAAAGCTATGGTTCGTATGAGTCAACATAATGTTTTTGATTCAAATTCATTAAATTGTTAATGTGCCCACGTCAACCACACTACTATTTAATGGTATTATTTAAAATTAACACTTAAAACAAAAGTGGCCGACATCACATTGTAAACTATATTTGTATCTATAACAAAATTAATCCAAGCCAAGAGTTAAAATGACTTGTAAACCACAATGAAGCAATTCAAATATGCAAGATTGGGTTACTGCTTTGTAACAAACTTATTCATTATCCTCTATGATTCAAAGCTTATGACAGTTTGGATGAGTGTCTTGATAGTTGCTGTCGCAAGTCGCACCACCCAAGTATTTCTGTAATATGTAAATGACACCATCTCACGTCCGTATCCTGCAATTTACATCAACATGCCCATGTTGGCTTCATCCTTCTACACAATACAGCAATGTAGTTTGGTAATCTAAGCAGTTTGATATTCAACATTCAAACTACATAGGCACACTTCCAAGTTCTTTTGGACACTTTTTGTCATAGCTGAATCAGCTGGCTGACTTTTGGGTAGTTGCTATCCCATTGCTAGGTCAAATGTATGTGTCCCCTCTTCAGAGTTTTGTGTCCTTCCGATCCTATTACCAATAGAACATAAAAACTGTCCTGAAATTACAAGTAATTGGATGTCACCCTCAGAAAAAACACAAAGTCAGTGAGTGTGAAAAGGTAATGCAGGTGGAAAATATAATTCCGCAGTCCTGGAACTTGTAAGGGCAATTTAGAAGTTCTGAATCACAATCAATTCATGGTCCATTTGACCTAGAAGTATTTCATGGGGTCACTGACTGCTAAATCATACATGCATAACGAGCAGCTCTCTTAAAACAGGCACTTGTACAGAAAACAAGTAAAAGTAATTTATTCAAAATTTAGCCTTGGTCAGGATTGCTGCTGAGAGGCAATTTGAATTGTTTCATGCAAGATAAGTAGATATCACGGGCATCTGGTATCTGTAAAAGGTAAACAATGCTATGCTGAAATTCATTTCCAAGTATTTGGAGAATTAATTAAAAAATGGCAACTATAATAATAATTTTTATTAGTATTACAATTAGGCTTACATTAACACTGCAATGACGTTCCTGCGAAAATTCTAACATGAAACATCACTGGCGGGATTCTCCGTTTCAGATGACACCGGGACTGAATGGGCGGTGTTCTACGACGGGGAAATTGGCGCCGTTCCCAGACCAATTAATCAACTGTTGATGGACTAGCACCGGCGCCACGTGGAACATCACCGATCTAATGAAAAATGGTGTGTGATTCACCGGAGTCGGGATTGACACTCAGGAGGCTGACAAGCTGCTGCCACATGTAAGCACTCCACTCCCCGCACACACACCATCCCAGCCAACAAGATGGCAGCAAGGAGAGCAACACCGCTGTTCACAGACGCTGAACCCGAGACCCTGTTGACTGCCATGGAGGAGAGGCAGGCCACCCTGTGCCCCGGGGCGAGTAGGAAATTGTCACCTGCCGCCGTGCACTGGGCCTGGGTGCAGGTGGGAGAGGTATTGAGCACCGTGGGCAACACCGCCAGGACCAGCCAGCAGTGCCGTAAAAGTCCGCACAACCTCCTCAGAGCGGCCAGGGTAAGTGTGCTCCTGGCACCAACCCCTGGCCCACACACCCTTAACCCCACCCCTCAACCCCTCCCTACCCGGGGGGCGACAGAACCATCACCCATACCGACCGCCATGGTCGGCTGTTCTGGCCACCAAGGCACCAGTTACCCACCGACTGCGCTGCATGCGTCCGACTGTCAAACCCCCCCCGCCCCACCCAGGAGAAGTCAGCCCACGACTGGCGTGAGAGGGAGAAAGCCGGAGGGGGCCCGTACAGACCTGCAGCCCCTCACGGCAGCTGAGCAGCGGGCACTGGACCTGGTGGGTGGGCCCTGGGAGAGGGCGGTCACTGAGGCGAAGGTCGGCCTCGGACGAGCAAGTGAGGTGGGCCAATCCCTGTGCTCCATGGCCACGAGTATGGAGACCCTGCTCTGGGCGGGTGTGGGCCTCCAGGACTGGCAGGGCCAGGTAGCAGGGGAGCCTCAGGGGTGAGCTCTGCTCACATCCCCATCCCATGAAGTAGCCTCGGTACAATCAGGCCCCCGAGGTAGGAGGAGGTGTTGGGGGGCTGTGCTGATGACTCCCGCAGGGAAGGTGCTGGAACAGCACAGGACCTCACTCTTGCGCCCCCCCCCCCCCCCCCGCCTTACAATTTTAGATAACGTTTTAATATCTCTCCAGCTTCTCGCAACCCCAAAACATGTGTGCATGATTCATCGGCCCTCGCCCTTACTTCTTGCACTCATTGTCCATCCCTTGAAAAAATCCATTCATCTTCGCCTGGGTCATATGAACCTTGTGTAACATCTAATATCTAACTGAATCAAGCTCATCCTCCACTTCACCCTACGAATCGCCTTACACCACAGTCCCTCCTCACATTTTTTCTTGATCAGCACTCCGACACCGCTTCCCCAACTATCCATAAATGTCCCCAGTCCTACCCTCCCCCAACTCTGCTGAGAGCAGCAGTTGCTCCGAAGCAACCTGGGAAACGTCCTCCATTTTGTCTTGCAAAGTCCCTCACCACCTGCATATACCTGAATTCACTCCCCCTCAAAACTCTCCCGCAACTCAACAAAGCAGTATTTATATGCTCACATTAAACACTTGATCACAACGTTACAACGTGTCTCGGTGCTCTGTCAGAAGGGTGTGAGGGATGGGATGGGCTGGTCTGGCCGCAGAGGGGGCGCAGGGGGGGTGGTGGGCTTGGCTCAGGGTCCCCAGTTCAGCCAGCGCTCACCGCTCCGGTGTCCCAGCCTCCATTCGCTCCCCACCACCCCCACCCCAAGGATTCGATGGGACCATGTGATGGAATGGCCAGCTCATATATTCAGTGATCACCCAGGTGGAGGGTGGAAAGTTGTTGACTGGTGCAGAGCACCAGAATTCACTGCAAAGCGGGTCACCATCACCCTCCATCCCATAGACCAGACCCGCTGTCACTGTCAACCCAGGGCCTGCACCCCGTAGTGAGGCAGGTGTGAATCACAGATGGGGTTGCAGGGGGTGAGATGGGATGTCCGTGCTGCCGGCCTAGCCCCCTGGTCGGTGAACATTGTGTGGCCTCCCGTGTTAGCCTGGGCCCCGTGTCCAGCCCATCCTTGCCCTCCTCCGCAGCCCCCTTGCCGGACGAGGACTTGTGTTCATCCTCCTCCTCCAGCACTTCACCCCTCTGCTGCGCGATGTTGTGGGGGACATAGCAGGTCACCACGATGTTAGACCCTCCTAGCGCTGTACTGGAGACCCCACCAGTGGTCCAGAAATCTAGACCTCATCTTCAGGATTCCAAAGCACCGCCCGATTACAGCCCTGGTTGCGGCGTGGCTGTTGTTGTAGCGTGTCTCCGCATTGGACTCCGGATGGGTGTCATCAGCCACTGCCGCAGTGGCTATCCCGTCTCCCAGGAGCTAACCCCTCAGCTGGCGATGCGCCTCGAAGAGGCCGGGAACCTTCAAATGAGTCAGGATAAAGGCGTTGTGCACACTGTCTGGGTATTGGTCACACACCAGCTGTACGTTCATTGAGTGGAAACCCTTTCAGTTTGCGAAGAATGGCCTGTTATGAGCGATGCATCCCGGCGATGCAGCCCCTGGATCTGGGGCATCTCCTCGGCGATGATGGCGAATCCCGCAGCCCAGGCATCCTGGTGGGCTCACTCCACATTGAATTTGATGGGTTGTGGCGACTGGCCACACAGTTGAATTTGATGGGTTGTGGCGACTGGCCACACAGGGGCTTCGTGACGGCGCGGAGGTACCGGTGCACAGAGGTCTGCGCGTTTCTGGACAGGTCCCCACTCGACACCTGGAAAGTTCCCGTGGCGTAAAAGTTCAGGGCGACCACCACCTTGATGGCCACCGGGAGTGGTTGGCCTCCCCCATATCCCCATGGTGCCAAGTGCACCATGATCTGGAAGATATGTCGCACTGCCCCCCCCCCCCCCCCTCCGCTCAGCGGAGTCTTCAACTGCATGCCCGGTCCGGCAGGTCCTCGAATGACGGGCGCTGCCAGTACACACGAGGTCTCATGTGGTACCTCCTTTGCACCTTCTCCTCCTCAGCCTGTTGGGCAGCCGGCTCCCAATCCTCACTGGCTGCCTCCTGTTCCACTGGGACAGCTATTCTACTCTAGAGCCTTGGCTATTCTTTTCAGACTTTACCCTGATCTAAACCCTCTCAACCACTTAATCGCTTGAAACCCTATTTAACTAGTTATTCAAATTGCCACGGCATTGGTTGAACCGGCAGGGGTCTATCTCAGCCAAACAGCTCTCGTTCCAGTACTGACATTGCAAGAAGTGTGGGCGGCACAGTGGCAAAGTGGTTAGCACTGCCTCACAGTGTCAGGGATCGGGTTCAATTCCAGCCTGGGAGACTGCCTTTGTGGAGTCTGCACATTCTCCCCGTGTCTGCGTGGGTTTCCTCCGGGTGCTCCCATTTCCCCCCACAGTCTAAAACTGTGCAGGTTAGGTGGATTGGCCATGCTAAAATTGCCCCTTAGTGTCCAGGGATGTGCAGGTTAGGTGAGGTTACGGGGTAGGGGCCTGGGTGGGGTGCTCTTTCAGAGGGTTGGTGCAGACCCGATTGCCGAAAGGCCTCCTTCTGCATTGTATGGATTCTAAAGCTCTGCCTCCCACACAACTCTTTTCAGCCACGCATTTATACCTCTAAGCAGTTGGTCCCCATGCCAATTTACATGGTTCAGGCAGTAATCCATTGATTATTCCTTGCTTTTTAATTTGTAGCCTGGCTCTTTAAACTACCTCAGCAGAAACTCATTCCTAGTTCTGTTTATGTTGGTGTTTCCTTATGTGGATCATAATTCCGGGATCAACTCCCTCCTTCACAATTCCCCCCAGCTACGCAGATGTCCTCAACTGGCAAGGAGCAGAGTCTTTGAAACCCTGCTCAAAGCTACACAGAACAGCACCTATCCCCAACTGTAGTATGCTCTACCCTTACCACAAGTCTTTATAAACCGCTACCTCTCCCTCCCCGCACGTGGTTTCTTGTACCTTGACTCCTCCCCGCTATATTTTTCATCATCTATACATGTAGCTGGTATCTCTTACCTGTGGAAAATGGCAAAGGATTACATTCTCCACACTTCATATGTTGCCTGAGTCAAAGTCCCATCAACCTGTCCCTGACCACTAACCAAATCGAAAACACTGCCCAACTTAAGAAGTGCGACTGCCTTCTCTGTCAGCATGCCCCGTTAGCTCTCCCAATCCCTGATGCATTGATGCATTGAAACATCTGCGTTTCAGATATTAGCTCGACAACTCTAAGCTGACGCCCCTCGAATTGCTGACATTTACCACATATGTGGTTGCTTAAGATCATGGAGCTCTCCGCAAACTCTGCAATACTGCAGATGTGGCACATCACCTGTGCTGCCATCGCTATGTAACCTTGTTTTTAAAAAAAATGTAATTCACAGCTCAGCTGTGATTCTGAAAAATGTTAACAGCGCAGTTTCAATTATTGTTCTGGCGGAGGTAGACTTGCGATCTGCATCCTTGCTCTGCCCCCGAGAGTGGAAGGCAAACCACCACTGACAAAGTCTGCCAAAAGAAACAGCTCAGGACGAAACATCAACAGACATTGAGCCAAGGACATGACATGATGATGAAAGCTTAATGTAATTCACCACTTTTATTTTTAAAAAACTAATTAATTAAACTAATTTAAACTATTAATTTAATATGGTATTAGTCATAGATTCCTAGCTTTAAATATTGCAAAAGGTAAAGACACCTCCTCATGAACGAGAGATCACAGATATAGGTTGAGAGGCGGTAGATTTAGAACTGAGATGAGGAGGAACTACTTCTCGCAGAGGGTGGTGAGTTTGTGGAACTCGCTGCCCCATAGCGCGGTGGAATCTCAGTTATTAAATGGTTTTAAGAAGGAGATAGATATATTTCTGATTTTAAAAAAGTGTTAAAGGGATATGGGCAACATGTGGGGAGGTGGATTTGAGACCAGGAAGAGATCAGCCATGATCTGATTGAATGGAGGAGCAGGCTCGAAGGGCAGAATTGCCGACCTCTGCTCCTAATTCCTATGTTCATCCTCTGTATTACATTCCCACTCATTTAATGTTTTCATTCAAAATACAAAATTCACACAGAAAGCTTAATAATTAAATACTGAATTTTGTTTCTCTTTTGTTTAACCTCAGGACCGTTACTTAGTTTAGACAAACAAAGCAATTTTGCAGCAATTCTATCCGCTACTACAGACATAGAAAGGATAAACCCCATTTTTGGCAGGAGTTCAACTTCTAAATTCTCCTAACGGATTTAGGTTATTTGCCACGGATCTTAATACAAATGAAAATGGCATTTAATACAATTATGGTATTACTGAATCTTGTAAAACTAATGCAAACGGATATAAAGTATTATTCCAGCTCAAACAAGGCTAAAGGCTTCTTTTTAGTTGTCATAGAATTTACAGTGCAGAAGGAGGCCATTCGGCCCATCTAGTCTGCACCGGCCCTTACAAAGAGCACCCTACTGAAGCCCACCTATCTACCCTATCCCTGTAACCCAGTAGCTCCCACTTAACATTTTTTGGACACTAAGGGCCATTTAGCACGGCCAATCCACCTAACCCGCACATCTTTGGACCGTGGAAGGAAACCGGAGCACTCGGAGGAAACTCACGCAGACACGGGGAGAACGTGCAGACTCCGCACAGACAGTGACCCAGCCGGGAATCGAACCTGGGACCCTGGAGCCGTGAAGCAACTGTGCTAACTACCATGCTACCATGCAGCAACATGGACGCCATTTTCTGTTTATTTAAAATGTTTGCAAACAGAAATGCTAGAAAAGCACAAAAAAACCTCAAGCTCCTACAAAGTATTAGCACCTCACGCTCTGACAGCTCAATGTGTAACCACCACCAATATTATGATGCAGATCCGAGAGGTTCCAAGGTTTTTACACTGGTCACCACAATGATCAGAGTTGTGTATCTGAGCACAACACCAGTGCCTGTTGCTACAATTCAATATGCATGGACAGGGGCACACAGCATCGGAATCAGCTGTGCCAGACTGCATCTGAATAGGCAGTAGACTACTGACTACAGCCCAGACAACCCCATGAAAAAAGGTTATTGGGGCAAGGGATGGAAAGGTTGCTGTCATGCCAAGTAAGCCTTTGGGGCAGCACGGTAGCCTTGTGGATAGCACAATTGCTTCACAGCTCCAGGGTCCCAGGTTCGATTCCGGCTTGGGTCACTGTCTGTGCGGACAGTGACCCAAGCCGGAATCGAACCTGCGTGGGTTTCCTCCGGGTGCTCCGGTTTCCTCCCACAGTCCAAAGATGTGCAGGTTAGGTGGATTGGCCATGATAAATTGCCCTTAGTGTCCAAAATTGCCCTTAGTGTTGGGTGGGGTTACTGGGTTATGGGGATAGGGTGGAGGTGTTGACCTTGGGTAGGGCACTCTTTCCAGGAGCCGGTGCAGACTCGATGGGCCGAATTGCCTCCTTCTGCACTGTAAATTCTATGAATAAAGCCTGTTTTGCAGGGCTATGGGGATGGGTCTAATTAGGTGTCTCTTCCAAAGAACAGGAAAAGGCACGACAGGCCCAATAGCCTCCCTTTGTGCTGTATCATTCCATGATTTTAAGTTAACTCCTCCAGATGAGGGGAACAAGCTGGACTGATAGCCAGAAATGCGTAGAAGCTGATTTTCAAATAGCTTCAATTTTAAAAACAGCCAAGATCTGCCCGCACTAAAACATGGTCGTTGTGTTTGATTGGAGTCAGGGCTCAGTTGGAACCAGTCTTGTTTCTGCTTCAGTAGGTTGTTGGCACCAGCTTCACTCCAGGACATAGAGTGTCCTGTAAGCTGACACTTCAGTGTGGCAAGTGTCAAAGTTGCTGCAATTCAAACACGACGTTAAATCCTTCCTGCCTGTGCCAGTGGCTCTGAGGGACATTGAAGATTCCATAGTATTTTGTGAAGGAAAGAACTATCCACCTGTAATAACCTGCACAGGACTCATCCACCTGGGGATGATTGTTCCCCGTGTTCAATTGGACTGAGTTAACCCAGCACTAGCATAAAAGGCAGGCAGCTGAAGAGCCAGCTAAAAAGGAATGAGGACCTGGTGAAAGGGAACCGGGCCCTGTGTATGTATGATGCTGTTGCTGAAATAAAGGACTTTTCAGAAGCTCGTTGGACTCCCCTGGCTTTATCACATTGGCGACGATGATGAATTGGAGCTGCTTGTTTGGCTGAGCTACTTCCCGGGAATTTTTTTTTCAAAAAAAGAGTGGACAACGGTACCAAGTTTGTTTCTGTGTTTTTTTTTTAGAGCCTCTAATGTTATGGAAGGCGAGGAGCCGGGGCGAGTTTTTTTTTTTCTGTCGGCTTGTGAAGTGTGTCCGCTGGGAGTGATCTGGAGTCTGATGTGTCCGGCAGTACCAGATGCGGTATCATTCTGGTGTGGGTCGCGTAGCGTTTCGTCCATCTGTCTGCTGTGTTTCCTGATGCTGGCAGAGCGGTCCACCGGGGAGTCCGCTCTCGAGTTGCCGCCGCCGTTTTGGAACGTCATTCTGGTCGCGAGTGCAGTCTTGTTTTTGGAAGACTGTTCTGCGGCAGCTTGGACTGTGGGATTTGCAACAGTGATGTTTTGCCTGCGACCTGACAGTTATTGTGCGACTGCAGGTTTTGTGCCTGAAGACTCTGGTGTGGAGTTGACAGGACATTCTATACGTGACTTCTGGTCCTGTGGAAGCTTGCACGGAACCATGCTTTTTTTTTTTATTTGCGCTGTGTGTTTATTTGCCTGTGTACTGTAAGAATGTCGGGGCGACAGCTCCCTGGGCATTTTGGTAGGTGTTTTATTTTTTTGGGGTAGAATTTAGAGTGCCCAATATTAAAAATTAAGGGGAGTTGCGGGATGTTGAGGTGGACGTTGTCTGATGTTCCCCACCCACTGTTCACTCTGTGGCTGGAAGGCATGCCACGCCGATTGGGCCTTGGGTTGATGGGTCCGATGCTGTGGCGTGCGCCGTCCCCGGGTTCGGCTGTTGGCAGCTTCGCCCCCTGTGTGACTGGTGAGGGTGTTGGGCCGGACGTAATGCTTGGTGAGGGTACACGCCTGCCCATCCTGCTTCCCCGTTCAGTGGAGCCTTATCCAAACCAATTTTTTTTTTAGGTTTGCTGTCTGGTCACTGTGGGGTTTGCACCCGTTTGGTCCTCTCCTATCCACTCCTCCTAAATGGCCGTCCTTGTGAGGGGTTTCGGGCTTTGTGGGGGGGGGGGGGGGGTGTAATAACCTGCACAGGACTCATCCACCTGGGGATGATTGTTCCCCGTGTTCAATTGGACTGAGTTAACCCAGCACTAGCATAAAAGGCAGGCAGCTGTAGAGCCAGCTAAAAAGGAATGAGGACCCAGTGAAAGGGAACTGGGCCCTGTGTATGTATGATGCTGTTGCTGAAATAAAGGACTTTTCAGAAGCTCGTTGGACTCCCCTGGCTTTATCACACCACCTAACGCAGCCTTCTGGTTAGGAGTTCAATACATCTTGTGGAGCACCTTCATGTCCTTTCGGCTGGTTTCCAGGGCTACTCCCAATTTCTGCTAATTTGCATCACCTTGCATCATGTTCTGCTAGCAGTCTCTGATTTACTGGACCTAATTAAATCAGAGAAACAACTTTAAAAAAAGCCACGTTTATTTTAGATGTATGCAACAAGGAAAGAAATTGCAAAAGGAAATCCCAAGCAGTGGTGGTGATAAATTAGAACAACAATATACTTAGGGAGTTTCATGTTGCAAAAGATTGAATCAAAGCATTATCCACATTGGAGGAGGATGCAGAAATTATTAAGTGAAAACGTTTAAATTTTAGTGAGAAATCCTTTGCTATTCGGAACTGCTCATATAGTTCAATACCGCTACCTTGGAACGGTAAACAACATTTAATTTGAAAACAATATGCTCAATTTTCCCAAACTAAGTTTTGACTGGGGCGACCTGAAAAAATTCAAAGATTGTATATATGTGCGCTTCCATCAAAGCAGGTCACACCAAAGTGAACATCAATTTTTGTCTAATTATATAATTAGCAATGATCGACCAGAACTCGTTCCTCCCATAAGATAACCTTCTGAATATTTGGATCGGATAGCTTCTTCTTCATCAGAATTGCCTGTTGAGGGTCTGATCATCTAATCATCGCATTTGATGTTTTTTGTGATTTTCAATAGCACGCCTCAGGGTGGTGTCCATTGAGAGGTCACACTGGTTGATATCTTCATTGTCACATCCAACAACGGGGCACCTATTGCCAAAACAAAAGTGCAACAATCACAAATATAAACTGGACAGTGCAGAAATAGTCAGGTGGCCATTTCTTAACTCACCTGCCGAATTCTGAGGCCGAGACTAGCTTAATTTTATATTTTTTAATGCCTTTCGCCATCAGGTACATAGGGTGGGATTTACCACATTGCTCCACACACAGAGCGTTGTCTGGTGGCAGAGGCAGCTCACCATTAGCTGCCGGCAGGGTTTGGCCCCATTGATGTCTACAGAGCTTTATGTGGCTCACCTGTCCTGCCGCCAGGAAACCCGCCGGGGGCAGAGGGAATCCAGAAGATTCCATCAGCAGGAATGGCCAGAAAATCCCACCCTCGGACTTTTTACTTTGAATAGTTTTGACAGACTGATGTATATCATATAATTTACAGTTGCACTAACTCCTAAGTATGCCTTTGCATAGTTATTGGTAATTATATATTCCTTTAACTGCCCGTTAAAGTATACATACCAACACCGAGAATGCTTTCATACAAAGTCTGATAGAAATATAACATCAGTGAGTTTGCATGCAAGAAGGTTCGTGATGAAGCCAGTGTTGCAATATTCCATTAATTCTGTGGCCAATCCATCTGTTAAAAATGTTAAACATGTCTGGAAATCATACTGCTTTTGGTTGTAAAGAACATTCCAATGTGCTTTACGTTGGAATAAGGAGCTTAGCCATCGTTGTGTTTCCAGTTAAGAGCCTAATATTGCTGGAATGTACGTGTCTTCAGTGGTTGGTAGAAAAAGGCGAGCCCAAGTCAATAGCAGCCAGTTTAAAAGACAGTATTCAGCTGGATGTTTTGAATCGCCAAAATCATTAAGAATGTGGGTTTCTCTAGCACGTTAAAGAAGTGTTGTGTCGCACTCAATTACTTTGCTGCAAGCAAGTGATCCAACAACCTTTTAGCAACAGCACAAGGAAATCTGCACTGCTAGCTGGCAAACAAATGACCATACAAATATGTTTAAAATGAGACTGCTGCTCTAACAGATGCTCTCTGACCTAGTTGGATGAGCTTGGAGAATCAATTATGTGCAAGTGCTAATTTGTTGTGATTAATTATCATATATCAAAAACAGGATACAAGTTGCCTCTTAATTGGAAACAAAGAGAGAATTTGGTTTTCATACATCGAAGACTGCAACAATGGTATGGTTCATTTAAGCCTCTGGACTGTACTTGAGTGATATATGGTCATACTTGTGACATCCAAGTGCCTGTTAGGGTGCAGTTGGGTCGTGTTCTGCTTTTAACTTACCGGGCTTTCTTCTTCTGTTTGTGTTTGTTCTGGATTATTCTTATTATGGCTTCCTCTTCGTAGCTGTGACCACAAACTTTATTCTTCACAGGACATTCCATTTCCCTCTAAAAATGCAAAAGTTTAAAAAAAAATGACTCCTTCCTCTCCTTTTAATAATAGAATGGCTAAACCGATTAGGATTTTCCACAACATTTGATACTTATAACTGGCCTGAAGTCAGTTTCTTATCAACAAAAGTGGAATAAAACAATAATTTCAATGAAAACAAAGCGTTTTACCCTTCTTTCCCTGCCAACCTTATTTAGTCTCTCATGCCTTTTGTAACCCTAAATTTGTCAATACCTGCATTTCAATGGCAATATTATTCTGCAGCTAGTTGGTCAATGGGATCTGTGGACCTGGATTTTCCTCTTTGGGGCAAAGTTTCAAGAGGGCAGTACCTCCACCTGCATGCTCCTGCAGGTACCCTAGCCTGGGCTGGAGTCATCAGAGATGCAAGGTAAACTCCCGATGATAGTCCTTTCATCAAGTGGAAGCCTGACAATGCCAGCCAGGAATCCATACAGTCTTCTAGCTGGGACGTGAATGCAGCTGCCAAACATACAGCGGAGGTATTAAAAGGACAGGAGTGATGAAAAGCATGAAAAGAGGCCTGCCCCGGAAGAACTCTCCTGAGAATCAGACCTTTAGCAGGCAAAACCCTTGTGTCTCCATTTTGGTATACACTGCGACTTCTGAAACCAATCATCCCCTACCACGTGGTTGACTCAGGAAGCTGAGGTAAATATGGCAGAGAGCAGCAAAGTCTTTCAGACTGACTATTTATATTTGGTGGGAGAATATGATGAAGACCTCAGAGGATGACTTTTAAAACATTTGCTATCAATTTGGGGGCGAGAAAAACTTTCCCTTGCTATTTACAAAGTCATATAGAGCAATCTTAGCTGCATTAACAGAAAGGAAAGAACTATAACCATTTCGAATCATAGAATTCCTACAGTGCAGAAGGCGGCCATTTGGCCCATCGAGTCTGCACCAACCCTACCTAGGCCCACTCCCCCACCATATCCCTGTAACCCCACCTAACCTGCACATTTCTGAACACTAAGGGGCAATTTTGGCATGGTGAATCCACCTAACCTGCACATCTTTGGACTGTGGGAGGAAACTGGAGTACCTGGAGCACCACACAGACATGGGGAGAAGGTGCAAACTCCACACAGTCAGTCACCTGTTGTCGGGCCGATTAGGCTCCCCGTGAGTCTCTTGGAATACGAGCTTCCCCCGCTAAGGGGGCAGAGGCTCCTCATCAGCGGGTATGCAAACCGGAAGATAAAACCCCAACCCCGGTGTGGGCTGGGTAGTCCCTTCTGGGCCCAGTGAATATAGAGTCTTCGTTCTTCATTCATAAATCTTTTGTTGCTTATACTTCCTGTGTGGCCACGTTTGTGAACTCAACGTCTACCAAGGCCAGAATTGAACCCGGGTTCCTGGCGCTATGAGGCAGCAGTGCTAACCACTGTGGCATCGTGCCTTTGGAAGTGCAAATTCTGCACCCCCACACTCCGCCCCCCCAAACTGGCCCTGCCTGGAATATTGAATATGTTGATGATAAAGCCAATGCTTTTTTTCTAAGAGTCAGTTTACTTTATCATCACATAATTGTCCTTTCATTCAGAGGCAGTGACGTTGTCACTGGGCTAGTAATCCAGAGACCCAGTGTAACGCTCTGGGGACCTGGGTTTGAATCCCACCATGGCAGATGGTGAAATTTCAATTCAATAAAAAATCTGGAATTAAAAGTCGCAAGGTGACCATGAAACCATTGTCGTAAAAACCCATCTGGTTCACTGATGTCCTTTAGGGGAGAAAATCTGCCGTCCTTCCCTGGTCTGGCCTACATGTGACTCCAAACCCATTGCAATGTGGCTGACTCTTAAATGCCCTCCGGGATGGGCAATAAATGCTGGCCTAGCCAGCGACGCCCACATCACGTGAACAAAGAAATAAAAGAGTAGATCCTTCCTGGATGGAGGGAGGGAAAAAGGAAAATCTGAAAAACAGATTGAAATATGGGGCGAAATTCTCCGGAAACGGCACGATGTCCGCCGACTGGCGCCCAAAACGGCGCAAATCAGACGGGCATCGCGCCACCCCAAAGGTGCGGAATGCTCCGCATCTTTGGGGGCCGAGCCCCAACCTTGAGGGGCTAGGTCGGCGCCGGACGAATTTCCGCCCCGCCAGCTGGCGGAAAAGGCCTTTGGTGCCCCGCCAGCTGGCACGGAAATGACATCTCCGGGCAGCGCATGCGCGGGAGCGTCAGCGGCCGCTGACAGCTTCCCACGCATGCACAGTGGAGGGAGTCTCTTCTGCCTCCGCCATGGTGGAGACCGTGGCGGAGGCAGAAGGGAAAGAGTGCCCCCACGGCACAGGCCCGCCCGCGGATCGGTGGGCCCCGATCGCGGGCCAGGCCACCGTGGGGGCACCCCCCGGGGCCAGATCGCCCCGCACCCCCCCCAGGACCCCGTAGCCCGCCCGCGCCGCCTTGTCCCGCCGGTAAGGTAGGTGGTTTAATTTACGCCGGCGGGACAGGCATTTTAGCGGCGGAACTTCGGCCCATCCGGGCCGGAGAATCGAGCGGGGGGGCCCGCCAACCGGCGCGGCGCGATTCCCGCCTCCGCCGAATATCCGGTGCCGGAGGCTTCGGCAACCGGCGGGGGGTCGGAGAATTTCGCCCATGAAGTGCCTCAGTTTTGCTGTAGATTTTAACGTGTGTCCTGGAGGGGGCTCATCAAAAAGAATAATGGAGATTCTCCAGAAAGGTTTCTTTTTTAAAAAATTTAGAATACCAAATTCTCTTTGTTTCCAAGGGGCAATTTAGCGTGGCCAATCCACATACCCTGCTCATCTTTGGGTTGTGGGAGTGAGACCCACGCAGACACGAGGAGAATGTGCAAACTCCACACGGACAGTGACCCGGGCCGGGATCGAACCTGGGACCTCAGCGGCATGAGACAGCAATGCTAACCACTGTGCCACCCTCTCAGAAAAGATTTTAAAATGTGGTAGCGAGCGGGAACTGCCGTGAGCTTTCCGGCTCTCGGCCCAGTGAGGCCGGCAATGCTATTAAATGTTAATTGGTCCACCTAATGAGGCCCCACGGGCTTCTCGCTGCAAATGACGGTTCGCCAGCTAATTCGCTAGCACTACCAGTCCCCCGCCAGCAAAGTCGAGCAGCACTTGCTCTGCCAACCCCAGCCAACTCGCAAGAATGGAGCCCAGGAGACCGTCCCCAAGATTCGGGAATGCAGATCTGGGAGGCTCCTAAACGCAGTGGAGGCCAGGAGGGATGCCCTGTTCCCCTGAGGGTTCCAGAGTGTCAGCCAGTGCCACCTGGGATGATGTGGCAGCGGCTGTGAGCTGCAGGAGTGTGAGAAGGAGGAAGTCCTCCAGTGCAGGAAAAAGGTCAACGACCTACATTGGGCACCATGAATGAATAGAATTCCGCCCCCCCCCTCCCTTTCCGCATCCAAATATCATGCAGAGGTGAGGAACCCAGCCAAAAGACTGATCAAACGTGAGTTTTATTGCCTTACTGACTGACCCATCCTTGCCACTGACCACATGTCCATTCTCCCGCAGGTACTCCAGCCGACTGGGCCGGCCCATCCCGGGTGGCCCCCTCTCCTGACTCCGAAGAGAACACCTTGGAGGGGAGCTCCGAGGATGCATCTATTGTAGTTGTGGCACAGTTGTCATCCCCACTCTCCACCAGCGCAGATACACGCACCGCGGTGGGAAATGTTAGTGGTTAGGTTTCTGGGGCACAATCTGGTGAGCACCACACAGCTGATGAGGCACATCAGGTGAAGGCAGGAACCCTCAGGCGAGACAGCAGTCAGAGATCTGCTGGATCCCACGACCCATGCTGAGCCTGTGGAGGAGATCACCCCGGAGCTGATGGAGACTTTAGGGTGCGGCCGCGACATTCAGAGGGAGATGTCAGCGACACTCCAGCAGGTCCGTAGCCGATTGGAGGAGCGCCAGGGGCTACAGGCGCAGGAGATGTCGCCAGCAACCTGGTACCGAGGTCAACACTGCTAGTGTGGTGACCGCAGTGGAGAACCTGGTGCACAACATCAGCACCATTAGTGAAGGTGTCCAAGGCGTCGTGCAATTGGTGACGGCCATGGTTGAGGGTCTCGACAGAATGTCTGCTTCGCTGGGGGATGTCACCCCGTGCTAGGCTGACCTTAATGAGGTTCTGCGTGACATGTCCCGCTCTCAGATGGGAATGGCCAATGCGCTACACAGCATGTCCCAGTTACTGAGGAGCATCGCCGAGGGAATTGACACGATGGTGTGAACCATGGGGAGCCGCCAGGGCTGGCAGAGCCAGATGATGCAGGGGCAGCCGGGGCTCGAATCAGCTACACCTCTGTCCAAAAGTGAATCCCAGGGCTCTATGGGCACCGAGCGGGAGGAGGGGGCGCTGGGTGGCAACTTGGACTTGTCCCATGGAGTGGCGGCGGTGGCCACCAGTTCTCCCAAATTCCACCCCTCAGATGAAGCCACTTCTCACAGGCAGCACACGGGATAGGGCGGCACACCTGTGCATGTGACGGCGACAAGTGAGCCGGAGCCCTGCAGCCCCAGAGGATGCCAGCCAGGGTCATCGTAAACCATGGGGCGAGATAAGCAGCTGGCTGCCTGCACCTCAGATGTGCATCCTGGGGACACACCTGGACGTAGCATTAGAGCTAGGAAGGCAAAGCAAATCGAGGAACACTGAGGGCACCGGATAGGGGGGACAGGATTGCGGAACCATCGGGAGAGTGGGAAATTGTGAAACCCCCTTGAGCACAGCCAGTATGATGCCTCTGTCACTTTCTTCCGCAATGCAGACCGACCTCTGAAGCTTTGCCCATCTCTCCAGGCATACCCCCACTTTCCCGGGCACCCCACATGCAGGTGATGGGTGTGAGTGAGCACTCAGCAGACAGGGAGGAGTTAGATTATGGCATAGAATGAGGACCACTGCCGCTCAGCACGATGCGGGTTATCATCACCCCCGCTGCCCTCGACAGTGGCTCACTGATGTTGCCGACAATCCTAGCACACTGGAGTGACGAGACATACCCTGGGAGGGTGGGAAATGGGAGTTGGGGGAGGGGGGGTTTGAAGGACCAGGCCATGTCCTATGTGAATCGGGCGAATAGGAGGGCCTCCCTGACCCTCCGAGCTTGCTGGACCCTCGCCGCTGCCGCCTGTCCTGCAGCCTCCGGCTGGTTCTTCAGCTCCTCCCCGGCCTCGCCCTCCAGCCCCTGCTAGTGTGACGCCACCTCAACATCATCATCCTCATCCTCCTCTGCCTCGGAGGCCCGCTGCTATGCCAGGTTGTGGCGGGCACAACAGACCACCACAAAGCTGGAGTGCACCACCGGAGCGGACGAGGCATCCGAACCGCATCCCATGGCTGTTCGGATCTCCGCTGTTGTGTGTGGTGTTGCGTCCTGCAGTATTCAGGCACAGTGTGCAGGCATCACAGTTTGATTGGGATTCTAGGCAATGACTCTCACATGCTACATGGCCCACCCATCCACGGGAATCTATGTGGGTTGTGCAAAGTGCTCATTTAAGGAATGTCAAATTGTGATATTATCAGGTGTGGTCGAAATAGGAGATAGCTGGGAATCTTTCATAGAGTTTAATAAAAAAGAACTATTATTTATAGAATCATCGAATTGACAGTGCAGAAGGAGTCCATTCAGCCCATTGAGTCTGCACCGGCCCTTGGAAATAGCACCCCATTTAAGCCCATGCCCCCACCCTATCCCCATAACCCAGTAACCCCACCTAACCGTTTTGGACACTAAGAGCAATTTATTCTGGCCAATCCACCTAACCTGCGCATCTTTGGACTGTGGGAGGAAACCGGAGCACCCAGAGGAAACACATGCAGACAAAGGGAGAACGTGCAGATAGCCACACAGACAGCGACCCAAGCCGGGAATCGAACCTGGGACCCTGGAGCTGTGAAACAACTGTGTTAACCACTGTGCTACTGACGATGAAAACTACATTAAAAATAAATGTTGTTGGGCAGTTCCAGTTGAATGATTTTGCGCATAACAAGATCCTAGTCAACCAAATCATTTGGAAGCAAGGGCAAATAGAGGAATCACATTCACCCGCAAGAAAAGCTAAATGAAATTCAAAGGCCATCCCCATCATTCATGTTGTCCCGACTCCCAGGTTGGGAGCAGGACCACATGACCCTCTTTTCTCTAAAATTGCAATTCACCAACATTTCGAATTTTAGGCCTCAGTCAGGCCTTACTTTCCAGCAACAACCAAGACTTTAAGCGAAAGGCAAGGACCTTAAGTTAATTTAAATGTATTGAAAGAACTCAAAATACATTCAATAGCTAACGTTGCTAGTTAACTGCAAAGGAAAATGGACCTGAACACTTAGTTCTGAGAATATGCTGTTCTGTACCTGTGTAATGGGGCAAATGAAATTTCTTTGGCTCTGGGTGACCGCAATGTCTTCATCAATCTCATTGGCTGAAGTGCTCTCATTTTGTGATTCGGCACCAACTGGAAATCCAAAAGAACATGATGAATAAGTCGCGTTTCCCAATGATGTGCCACACAACTACATTATTTATTCACTGACTGAAGTCCTTTAATTCTAACATTAAAACATGCTGCAGCTACAATGAATTCTACTATTACACAATCTATTTCAGCATTTACTTCATTACGTCTGGGAGCCGGTTTAGCTCACTTGGCTAGGCTTGTGATGCAGAGCCAGGCCAGCAGCGTGGGTTCAATTCCCGTACCGGCTGAGGTTATTCATTCCTTCTCAACCTTGCCCCTCGCCTAAGGTGTGGTGATCCTCAGGTTCAATTACCACCAGTCAGCTCTCCCCCTCAAAGCCTATCGTCATCTGGGACTATTTTTACATTACCTTTACTAGGTCTAAGTTATTTAGAAGTCAGTGCAGCTCATTTAACTCATTAATTCAACATTCATCCTCGGATTTAATGGAAGTATAATAGTGGAAGTCAACTTTTCAAATAACTACATGGATTTTCACGCAGCTATGGTGCACGATTTGTTTTTCAAGAAGGGGCTATTTTACAGTCTCTTCGAGCAAGCGCATTCTCTCCTCCGGGCAAAAAAATCACGTTCAGATAAATACTTGACCATCAGGAAATTAAAAAAGCAATAAAATTCATAAAACATTAGAATGTAAGCATGTAAAAGGTCAAAACACAAGGTACAATCTAGAGACAAGGGGAAATGAGACATTAATTTTTTTTTTACTGGAAAGAGAAAATGAATAGGTAAAATAGAATGTCAAATTGCTAGGGTCAACCAGATGGTGCACGAAGTAGCAGTTCCGATTATCTTGAACTGACTTTAACTTCTGTATGCACAATATCTTTGGAACTTTGTCCGGATACATTACTTTTCTCCGTCTGCTGATCTTAAAAGATTTTTTTTCGTGCTGTATCACTGAACGTTTGCAAAATTAACCTTTTACACTATATAGAGAAATTAACTTGCTTTTATGCAGCAACTTATTATGGCTCTTAATGAGCGATCTTAAATTTTGTGGAGGTAACATAATTTTAGGCAGAATTATGAAGTTGAAATTTAAGCTCGGAATCAAGTAGAATTCCAAAGCTCCGAGACAGTGACTGCAAAGGGATGGAATTCATGCCAAAAGTGCTGAGTTTGTGATTGGGGCCGATGGTCTTCCCAATATTTAGCCAGAGATATTTGTAGCTCATTAATGACTGGGCAAATCGCATGACAAGACAGAGGCAGTGGCAGGATGAAGAGAGACAGTAGGGAGGAAGAGATAGGTTTCATCATTGTAAGTGGGGGCAGTGACCTTGGCCGGGATTCGCTCACGCCGGTTTTGACGCCGGCATCAACAGACTTCCAGGCCCAGTAATTCTCCTCTTCTTCGGGGCTAGAATGGCGCCGGAGTGCTGTGTGGGCCCGCGCATGCGTGCCACCGGCGTCTCCGTGTATGCGCGTGGTTGCCATCACGCGCCGTGGAAAGTGTCAACCTGAAGTATTGTTGCCGCCGCACCCATCCTGGCGAATGGTAAGTTTTCCACCAGACGCCTGAATTGAACCACAGTTGGAGGTCAGTAGGACGTAGTTGCACATTTTTTTGTTTAGAATTATCATCATCTGCATCAAAGTAACATGAATATTACCTGAGGCTCGTCAGCCCAAGCTGTTGTTCAAGACCTACTGGCACTGGTTGCTTTATTGTTAGAGGCATTGTGAATGGAATTGAACACTGTAGAATAATCAGTGAACAGTCCTACGCCAGACCTTAAGATGGGGGGGGGAGGGGTGTTACTTAAAGAAGCTGTTACGGGCAAGGTGTTTTCAGAACCCCAAAATGTATCATGGAGTTCAACCAACCTCTCCCTTTAATGGATTTGCTGCTTTTCCTGGCACACGGCTTTTTCCCTAGGTGTGAGATTACAATTATGGACACGTGGGTTTTTAAACACAAAACACTGTTTATTCCATGAACTCAACTTAACATCTTAAATAAACATTGGATCTCTTAACACCCCTTACTTCAAAGATAACTCAGAAAATATTGCAACAGTAAATAATTCCTTAAAATGTTCCTTCAAACTTCCAAGAGACTTAACACCTTTAAGCAAAATCACATTAGGTTAACGGCTTCACTATTATAAGTTTAAATCACCCAAATGATCCAGAGATAGTCTTTCATGGCAGAGATCCAGCTCACTGCAAAACACAGAAGCACACCCAGCTCTTTTCCTCCAAACTGCAAAACTAAACTGCAAAATGGCTGACCTGAGCTCAGCCCCACCCACTCTCTGACATCGCTGTTTTCTTAAAGGTACATTGCTTAAACATCCATGTCTTAAAGGTACTCTCACATGACAAAGCTATTGAAGATGGTAGAACTGAGGACCCTTGCTGTAATATCCGTTAGCTGCCAACAACACAATCATTTTTGTTTGCGTTAAGGCTCCAGCTCTAGAAGGCTTCTTGCATTGACCATTATTTAATTGGGTCCCTTTTTACTATTTTAATTATTTCCCGTCATATTGGTACCTAAATGCTTAATTACAGTATGTAACTTTTCAATTCAGTACTACAGTGCATAAACTTAATTAAATTCCTTTCAGTTGCTTTCCTTGCTCCATTCAATTTGAAGTTGCATTTAATTAATTATTAATTTATTGCTCAAATCTTGCACTAAAAATTGACAATTCTTTCTTCTGACGCTTTTTATTTCACCAATTCTACAATAAATTTGATCTGGACCTGTCTTTGTGAATAGTTTCTTGCAGTGCATAACCTTTAAGGAAATTCCTCCTCCTTTCCTCGCTGTGAAGAGTTTTACTGAAGTAAATTACTTTTCAATTAATGTGGTTTGTTTTGTATATATGTAATGGTCACTTACATATGGTGTCTTCTTACAAAATTAAAATGGTTAAACCTTTGGAACTTAATCCCCCCCAAAATTGTAAAAAAATTGGACAATGGAATAGAAGTGGAATTTCACTTATTTGTCATTGTAAACTAGTGAGCCTGATGGTAGGCCAACATGAGTTATATTAAGAGTTCAGTAGATTTTTCTCTTGTTGTGCTTGGGATCATCTGTACACATGACTCAGAGGAACTCAGGGTTATAATTTAATTGTCCATGAGCTTCATTCTCTTCTTTAAAATTTATTACCCAATTCATCTTTTCCAATTAAGGGGCAATTTAGTGTGGCCAATCCACCTACCCTGCACATCTTTGGGTTGTGGGGACGAAACCCACTCAAACACAGGGAGTATGTGCAAACTCCACACGGACAGTGACCCAGAGTCAGGATCGAACCTGGGACCCCGGCGTTATGAGGCGGCAGTGCTAACCACCGCGCCAGTGGTGCTACCCGATCTTCATTCTCAACTAAGGGAGCAACGTCCAAATATTTTTCAAATTCCTTTTGCTGTGTTTTCTTTGTCTCCATTTTTAAACAATTACTGTGGCTTAAAACTGAAAACAAGCCTGTGAAGCAGCACAAGTCACAGGCTGAAAAATTGTTGTGTGGGCATTTTATTTGCATTCTGGTTGCACAGTCCTAACATAGTGGGGTTAAAGTCATTCATTTGGTGCAGGTGCTCAACCCGCTGACCAAACACAATTCCATGAAGCAAACATTTTATCATCAAATCTAAAGACTTTAGTTCTTTTGTTGTGGGGGCCGTGTATATATTTGCATTTCTGCAACATGCAATGTTTCTTCCTTCAAGCTGTGCTGTCTGTTCTTTTTTCTCAAGATGCATTATGTACATGTTTTCCCATTCTGCTTGTCTTTTATTTCGAGCTACATACAATGCTTTTTTCTCCTATCGCAGTACTTTTTAAAAAAAAGGCTGTGTTCTGCAATGTCTTAAAAATAATGATTGTTTTCAATTTTCTTTTAACAACCAGCACCTATTTTCTCCCAAATTCTCTATATTGGGCATCTTTTCTTTATTCTTTTCTAAACTGCCCTTCACCACTCTCCATTTCATAACCACCCCCCCAGCCCCCCAATTTCCATGTGATGTTACTGATTCTAATAACGCTTTATTTTATGAGTTTCTTCCAGACATAACCGAGTCTTTGCTTCAGAGAAATGTGACACACAATAAGAGGCTTGGAGGCAAATTCGTTTTTCAATTAACTCCTAAAATAATATGCGCCAGATGCAAATGCTCCCTGCCAAAATCATTAGATGTAATGGGGACACTACAATTTTGTACCAAATTTCTTCTTTCTGCTACTTTTCTGAAGTCTCCCACATACAACTTTCTTCGCCATCTACACCCAGGCTATTGCCAACTGGTCACTGTGATGGATGCTAAAGCAGCCTATTGTGCAGTCCTACAATTTTCTTTCCATGTGTGAAATAGCCTTGCTTCAACTTGATGCCTGTCCTGATAGTATGGCAGGATCAGACAATTCATGTGCCATCGTTGTGGGTGTTAACCACACCTTAGTCTCTGTTATAATGTATGGGAACTTTGGTAGCCAATCTGGCCAGGATCCAGTACCGGTTAGCTTTACATCTAATATTTTGATCCTTAGTCCCTTATCCTAATGAAACACCAGCATGGGCCTATGCTTGTTGCTTTCCCGCTCTGCAATAGCTTTGATGTGACAGGGACACAAAAGTCAAGTTTGTTTTAATCGTTCCCCCACAACCCGCCTGCCCACCCACCTCTGCACCCCTGTCTCCTCCACCCCCACTTCACCATCATTGTCTCTGCAGCTCCTTATTCAACTTGTTCGTTTACTGTTGCCCACTAAACATACATTTTAAGTATGATCCAGTGGGTATGATCTGGAAGATAAGATGCCAGAACTTAATGGACAACATATTATTTTTTTTTAAAAGTGTTTATTTGCAAGTTGAGTTCTTTAAAGAAGGCAGGAAACTAGTTCACCCAATGTCTAATGCTGCAATGTTATTAGTAGGATTAAGGCAGGTAATGGAATGCAAAACTATCCAAATAACTAGCTTTCTTTTGCATTTATTTATGATAAACTTTGTAAATGATAATTTGCTGAGTTTTAAAACAAAAAGAGAAATAAAATAAATACAAATGTACAACCTCACCCTAAAGTAGGTCTGCATACAGGAAACACACACTCAAATTACATCTAAATATTTAGCAAGTTTTCTTTGGGAAATTAGGCTGAGAACTAGAAGTCATGGGGGCTTGTGGACACGACAACATCCTCTCTTAAATACACAGAAAATGTCTCCACGACCTAATCATTTGCTAAATGCTGCAAAGTAATTTGAGATTTAAAAAAAAAAACTCTGTAGGTTCTGTTTTTTGGTGGAGGCGAATACTTCCCCAATTATACCAGATAATTAATAGTTTGAACAGAGAATGTTAAAACATTTACTAATGCTTCAGAAATCTCAGAGGTGGCCAAGTACCACTCCCACCCAGCCTTGAGCCTGGTATGTTGTTGCATTATACTTGTGTTACTTAATACTCATTGAAGGCCACTCTCAATGGTATGAATGTGCCTAGACCTGTCTCCCAGCCCATTTGGCAACCTCTATGAAATTTCGAAGTAGCAAATGAATACAGATTGATTGTCACTTCAAAGGAATGTTGTGACACAAATGCTATTCATTGCCACTTTACAACTTTTTTTGCATTCATATTGTCAGCTGCTCAAGCATCTGGGCTCTGTGACAAAATTAGTTATTTAAAAAAATATTTGCACTGTAACATGGACTTCTGTGGTCCAGAGAGGAGTGGGAACATCATTTACAGCCTATCACAGCGAATGTCATATTAAATTGATCTTCATTTTATTAAGCTATGATAATTGCAGCGATCTTTACATGAAACTTTTGTATTATCCATCTTTCCCAAAACCTCTGATGACCATTTACCCCAGTGGACAGTTGGCACTGCATACGAAACAAACGCAGAGCCAATTCACATAATTAAAGCATTTATTAAGGCCAATTTTTCAGCCTTTCTGGAATTTTGCCAGCCCCTGCCACAGCTGGCATCGGGGGAGCGGGAGGGGAGGGGGTGAAGAGATCAGAGCCAGAACAAACATGCCCCCAAGACAAAGCTGCGCTCAAGAAAGAGTGCGCCTTCTGTCCAAACGATACTGCCGAAGGGCTTCTCCTCTGCTCTGAGGGGCATACCAGCTTCATTTCAATCTGCTTCTCTCTTCTTTAATAAATTTAGAGTACCCAATTAATTTTTTCCAATTAAGGGGCAATTTAGCGTGGCCAATCCACCTACCCTGCACATCTTTTGGGTTGTGGTGGCGAAACCCACGCAAACACAGGGAGAATGTGCAAACTCCACACGGACAGTGACCCAGACCCAGAGCCGGGATCGAACCTTGGACCTCGGCGCCGTGAGGCAGCAGTCCTAACCACTGCACCACCATGCTGCCCACCAATCTGTTTCTCTCGAGGATGCCTCCACGTTGAGACACCTTTGCGGTCCCCAAAGTTCCTCAGCAGCACTCTCCTTTCCCAGTGAAGTAGTCGAGGTTCTAGAGCTGCCAGCCTGACCAGGGAGCAGGCAACTTCGGGAACGCAGCAAATGGGGAGATGATAACTTTGGCTGCTTCTGGGAGGATTGCAACAGCAGTCTTGCTGCTGGCAAGTTCCGGCTTGGGACTCTCACTTGATCCTGACGTCAAGTTCTTGAAGTCCAGGGGAAAATCTAGTCCACAGTCTCAAACTTTCACTATTGGAAGCATAGGAATCATGATAGAATAGGTATGGATCAGAGTAAGTTGAAATAAATTGGGGTGCCTGATTTAGAAAGAAAACCAAGAGTCAATCACAGAACCCTGGCTGGATTCTCTGAGCCGAAATCGGGTTCGGTGCGGGGGCAGAGAATGGCCGTTTACCCGGAAATCGGGACTGGCGCCATTCCCGGAGAATCGCTCGGGAGTCTCGCGTGCGCGAACTACGCGGGGGCCATTGACAGAGGCCCCCCCCCCCCCCCCCGGTGATTCTCCATGCAAAACTGGCCGAGTTCCCGACGGCGTGGTTCTAACCACCTATCGGCCATCGGAAACCTCGGGAGCGGCCAGGGGAGTGATCGGGTGTCACAGATCCGCCGGCGCGCGGGATTTCGGGGGCCTACATTTTTGTCTTTTAATTGTGAACTTGGCTCAGTTGTCTTTGAATCAGTTGTTAATAGGTTCAAGCCCTGCTCAGAATTAATGTTACCTTTGTTGCTCTCTCAACCAATGCTGTCAGGCCTGAGTATTTCCAGCATACTCTTTTTTTTTTAAATAAATGTATTTGTTTATGGGACAAGAGCATCACTGGCTAGACCAGCATTTATTGCCCATCCCTAATTGGCCTCAATAAGGCTTTGATACGCTGCCTTCTTGAACCATTGTAACCCACATACTGTAGACGCACCGATTGCGCTGATAGGAAGCAGGTTTCCAGGATTTTGACCCAATGACAGTGAAGGAATGGTGATACAGTTCCAAGTCAGGATGGCGAAGGACTTGGAGAGGAATTTGCAGGTGGGGGTGGTGCTACCATGCGCCTGCTGCCCATGTCCTTTTAGGTGACAAAGGTCACAGGTATGGAAAATGCTGTCAAAGGAAACTTGGTGAGTTCCTGCAGTGCATCTTGTAAATGTCACTGTGCGTTGGTGGTGGAGGGAGTGCATGTTGAAGGTGGGGGATGGGATGCCAATCAAGTGGCTCTTTGTCCTGGATGATGTCCAGTTTCATGAGTATTATTGGAGCTGCACTCATCCCAACAAGAGGAGAATATTCCATCACATTCCTAACTTTTCTTTGTGGATGGTGGACACGCTTTGGCGAGTCAGGAGGTAAGTCACTTGCCGCAGAATTCCCTGCCTCTGGGAGTTTCCGTGTTCCAGTATCCACAGTATTTTGCTTCTGTTCTAATTAAAGGGCTAATCAGTTTTGCTGGTGGGGGTTAAAGGATAAATATTAGTGAGGATTCGTAAAAAAAATTCATGCTCTTCAAAGAGTGACATGGGCCTTGTACCTCCACCTGAACAGTAACAACATGCCTTTATATAGCACCTGGGACAAAAGTGTACAAGTGTTAAACAGATTGTATGCTTCAGTCTATTTCAAAATTGTTGCAAATACTTCCTCCGAAGGTCAAGTCTGTAGATAGTTTTCATGCATGTCTTTTGAGAACATTTGACTACTTCAATGTCATCCAAAACTCAATTAAAAAATGACTCATACTCTCAACAGCCGCTTTACAGACGAATAGTAGGCAGACAATATGTTACTGCATCTCACTCCGGAAATGAACCAGTACCGAGAGTTAGTTTGCTGTAGCAGCTACCAAAATGAGTCTATGCACGTTCAAAATAGGAAAGATACAAAAATAAATTCTCAAAGCCTACAAAGGTCGACACGTGAAATTTTGGCTTATTCCCAGAAGCTTGCTCATTTTGCCTCATACTTTTTTAAGTGGTTAGAAAAATCAATTTATGCAGCCAGCTCAAAGTAATTTTAATCTCCAGGAAGCATAGCAAGATGCTCTTATTCACCAGGACCCACTGCCCCTTTGATACCAAATTTTACCTGCAACTGGACCCACCCTAGCCTTATTTATGATAACTATATCTGACTTAGATCTCAACTGATTACTTCTGCATCTGGTGAGATATTAAGCTTGCATTTCTCACTTCCTCCCTGCCCCACAAACTGAGAATATGAATCATTTAATTTCCTTCTCGGTAACATTTTGTCCGATCTGAAATCAAAGAACCTCCGATGCTGCTTTGAACTGGCTGCTTGGGATGTGAGAACACCCTGGACGTGACACTTATTCCTATTTTGTTTCCACTAATGCTATTGTAATATGCTTTTGTAACTGCCCAATTTCATGCCTGTTGTCACAGAGTGAACCGATGTGAGAACATGCAATATTTAGGGTATTCCTGACATAAGGTATCCTTGGAAGGTGATGGATGGTTCCAAATGGGAGCAAAAGAGCTGAGATGATAGAGCAGTGCACGGGAAATGCTGAACGAAGATTAACAATGGACAGAAAGTCGCTCAGCTCTGGTTAGAGAGACAATGCAATAATGCGGTGCTATGTCATACATGTCCATATTCGCTACTACTAATTGATTATTATTGCACCTATCCCCCCCCCCCATCAGTATTACTGTTTGATTTAAGGTCACAGGCCAGCTAGAGGTAGGAGTCAATACTTTCTGTCCTTCAAAGGAAAAATGATCTGTAATATCATAAATAAAAACAGATAATGCTGTGGAGAGAGAAACTTTCTGAACGTCCTTCCAAAACTTGAATGTTTATTTTATCATTTGATGACCAGGTACAATATTCAAAGGTCAAAACCTTGAGGGAGGTAAAAATCATTGAGTGTTTTATTTCTGCTATACTATTCCTGTAATAGCTAGTAGGAAGTGCAAATGTCAGATGATTACAAACCTAAATGTAACTGTGGTGCTGTGCATGGCTGACAAGCTGTTGGCGTCCATAACCAAGGTGGCCCAGATGTGCAAGATGGCACACGGCAACCATCTATTATTTAGTTATGATGGCTCAACTTTAGACAGGTATGATTGTTGATTGACAGTGCAGCTAATTAGATTCAATTAGCCAAATGTCTGTAGCACCACTCCACAAAACTCCAATTTGGTTCGTTCACATGGAATAGGTGTCGCAAAGCAGGGGAGAAAAGAAGTCTTAAAGCAGTAGCCCAGTTCTATTCATATTGGTTTTTCCAAATACAGCAGGCATTGTTTTGTTCGTGGTTACCATAGTCTTGGTGGGGCTGTTGGCACCATCTTGCTGCTTCTTTGACTTTTTACAAGCCTCCCTCAGTCCACATCTCAATGCTTACTGCCCTTCGGATTTTTCTAATTCCTCTTGTTTTCACCCTCAATTTCTCCTTCAGTTGTTGCCAGGACAAGGCAGGTCTTTGCTTCCAATAATGTCTATAACTTGGTTACCTTTTTAAACGGTACTCCGTTGACTCCAGAACATCTACTCTTGATCTAACCCAGAATTTTGAAAATTAAATTGATTTTTCTCAATGGGCAATCAAAATTATTACTGAAATTAACACTAATAATAATAATTATTATTATAAAATTTAAACACTCTGTACAAAAAAAATTACAAGGTCACACCTGCCCCCCAACAAGGAAACCAGATTTTCAACTAATGTCTTTGATCCTCTGCTCTTACAATAACTTGGAGCTTTGTTGGACTGGTTTAAGATGCTCAAATTAGTTTGATTACTCACTCGTTGAGTTCTGGGGAAAACCTGCAGAACCACTTGCAGATACACAGGTTAATAAGAAACTAAACTGCTTACATGCAAAAGTTTGAAAAATTAAGATTCTTCAGAAACTTTGTGATGTGCTCAACATGTAACATTTAATTTAGTTAATTGTCCTTTATCAGAAACAAACACTTCTAGAATAAGTATCAGCGGTGTAACATGGGGAGGTGGTGGCATAGTGGTATTGTCACTGAACTAGTAAACCAGAGACCCAGGATAATGCTCTTGGGACCCAGGTTCAAATCCTGTCACTGCAGATGGTGAAATTTGAATTCAATAAGAATCTGGAATCAAAAATCTAATGATGGCTATGAAACCATTGTGGATTGTTGTAAAAACCCACCTGGAAAGGAAATCTGCCATCCTTACCTGGTCTGGCCTACATGTGACTCCAGATCCACAGCAACCATGACTCTTAACTACCCCTCAAGGGCAATTAGGGATGTGTAATAAATGCTGGCACAGCCTGCAATGCCCACGTCCCAGGAACAAATAAAAGAAATGTTTAGAAAAAAAAAGTTGTAAATAATTTGAATTAAATTTAACATCTTTGCTTAAACATCTCTGTTGAAACATCGAAAGCCAATCACATCTTAGTTGGAGGAAAGAGGACAGACTGAGCAATATAACTGGTTACAATATGACATCTTGAACCGGATGCCGTGAGACGTCTGCATCAGTATTCATTAAGAAAACAAAAATAGGGACTTCCGGGTGCGGCTATGCAGAGCTAGGTCGCATATTCGGTAGCTCCCGCTTGGAACGAACTTTTGGGCTCTTTTACAGGGCCCCCACGGCATTTGTTTGACATTTCCCAGTGTGGGAAGAAGACTGCAGCATTCCCCTGACAGTGTCCCCCAGGAATGTTATGTCTTTTGGCTGCCAGACCCAGCAGAAACAGTAAAGGATTTGGCTTTGGCTGCAGGTTTAGACAAGGGCCTCTTCCAGCATGCAGGCGGGGGAAGGGCAAGCTTAAAGCTGCAATCTGACTTGACTCTATCAAAGGTGAATTCTAGCAGCAGAGGGAACAACTGTGAAAGGATCTACCAGGGCCATTGAAGAAGCAGGGACGAGGCTTCCGGTCGCGGCCATGGAAGAGTAGGTCGCGCATTCGGCAGCTCCTGTCTGGAACTGACTCTCAGACCTTTTTCAGGAGTTTCCATAGACTTTTTAAACAGACCAGAAGTGTAACGGCCAAAGGAGCGGCACTGGAGCAACGGGAGAAGCGAGGGAAAGAAAACAAAATGGCGGCGGCCAGGGACAAAGGGGAGATGCAGGAGTTCATCAAGCGCTGCTTCGAGGAGCAGCGCGAGGAGATGCGCAAGGAGATGTTGGCGCCTATGCTTTCGGCAATTGAAGGACTCGGGATCACCCAGAAGGTCCACGAAGCTAAGATCCAGGAGGTACAGAAAAGAGTCAGTCAGAACGAGGACGAGATCGTGGGCCTGGCGGTGAGAGTGGAGCAGAACGAGGCGCTACACAAGAGGTGGGCGGGAAGACTCGAAGACCTGGAGAACAGGTCGAGGAGAAAGAATCTGCGAATCCTGGGTCTCCCTGAGGGAGTGGAGGGGGCTGATGCCAGGGCATACGCGAGCACGATGCTCGAGGCGATGATGGGCACGAAGGCCCCTTCGAGGCCGCTGGAGTTGGACGGGGCACATCGGGTGCTGGCAAAGAAGCCCCAGGCAAATGAGCCGCCAAGGGCGATGGTGGTGAGGTTCCACCGGTTCACGGACAGAGAGTGGGTCCTGAGATGGGCCAAGAAGGAGCGGAGCAGTAAGTGGGACAATGCAGAGATCCGAATATATCCGGACTGGAGCACGGAGGTTGCAAAGCGGAGAGCGGGTTTCAACCGGGCCAAAGCGGCGTTGTACCGGAAAGAAGTGAAATTCGGAATGCTGCAGCCAGCGCGACTGTGGGTCACATACAAGGGCCAACACTATTACTTCGAAACGCCTGAAGAGGCATGGACCTTTGTACAAGCCGAAAAGTTGGACTCTAACTGAGGGTTTGTGAGGGTAGGGGGGATGTTTGAGGTTTGATGTGTGATGGTTGTTGTATATAGGGGGTCAATCACGCGCAGGAAATGTTACATGGGCTGGGAGAGAGAGAGACAAGGCCGCGACAGGAGCTGCGCCAGAGGGGGTGGAGCGGGCTTTGGAAAGCGCGGGGTGTTTTCCCGCGCGCGGGAAGAAAGGTGGGAAGGGGAACGAAGGAATGCATATGGATTGGGAGACTCCCACGCGGGGAGGTCAATGGGACAGTGGGGGAAGCCGGGGTCAGCAGGCGTCAGCTGACTTACATGAGTGAGATGGGGGGAGCAAAAAAGCCAGACAGGGGTCTAGCGGGGGGGGGGAGGGGAGGGGGGGGGGGGAAGAGGGGGGAAAAAGGGTTGCTGCTGCACTGGTCGAAAGGGAATGGGACACAGAAGAGGTGGTCGGGACGGGGGTCCCCCCTCTGGGGGACTGGAGGATGAGGGAGGCGTGGACACGGGACTGGCCCAGAAAAGGAGATGGCTAGTCGGCGGGGCGTGCGGGGGGGTGAGTGCCCCTCCAATCCGGCTGATAACGTGGAATGTGAGGGGCCTGAATGGGCCGGTGAAGAGGGCTCGAGTGTTCGCGCACTTAAAGGGACTGAAGGCGGACGTGGCCATGCTCCATGAGACACACCTGAAGGTGGCGGACCAGGTCAGGCTAAGAAAGGGATGGGTAGGACAGGTATTCCACTCGGGACTGGTGCGAAGAATAGAGGGGTGGCAATATTGGTGGGAAAGCGGGTGTCATTTGAGGACAAGACTATTGTAGCGGACAATGGAGGGCGATATGTAATGGTGAGCGGTAGGCTGCAAGGGACGTGGGTGGTGTTGGTAAACGTATACGCCCCGAACTGGGATGATGCAGGATTCATGAAGCGCATGTTGGGGCGCATTCCGGACCTGGAGTTAGGAGGCCTGATAATGGGAGGGGACTTCAATACAGTGTTGGATCCAGCACTAGACCGCTCCAAATCAAGGACTGGAAAGAGGCCGGCGGCGGCCAAGGTACTTAGGGGGTTTATGGATCAGATGGGGGGAGTGGACCCATGGCGGTTTGCAAGGCCGCAGGCCAGGGAATTTTCTTTCTTCTCCCATGTACACAAAGCCTACTCCCGGATAGATTTCTTTGTTCTGGGTAGGGCGCTCATCCCGAGGGTGGAGGGGACGGAGTATTCGGCTATAGCCGTTTCGGACCATGCCCCACACTGGGTGGAACTGGAGCTGGGAGAGGAGAGGGACCAACGCCCGTTGTGGCGGCAGGATGTGGGACTGCTGGCGGACGAGGTGGTGTGTGGGAAGGTGAGGGGGTGTATCGAAAGGTACTTGGAGGCCAACGACAATGGGGAGGTGCGGGTGGGGGTGGTATGGGAGGCGTTGAAGGCGGTGATCAGGGGAGAGCTAATTTCCATTAGGGCTCATAAGGAGAAGACAGAGGGTATGGAAAGGGAGAGGTTAGTGGGGGAGATTTTGAGAGTGGACAGGAGATACGCAGAGGCCCCGGAGGAAAGATTACTTTGGGAAAGACGACGGCTACAGACGGAGTTTGACCTGTTGACCACAGGGAAGGCGGAGGCACAGTGGAGGAAAACGCAGGGGGCGACCTACGAGTATGGGAAAAAGGCTAGTCGGATGCTGGCACACCAGCTCCGTAAGAGGATGGCAGCGAGGGAAATAGGGGGAGTCATAGATGGAAGGGGAGCCACGGTTCGGAGTGCGACGAAAATAAACGAGGTATTCAAGGCCTTTTATGAAGAGCTGTACAGATCCCAGCCCCTAGCGGGGGAAGAGGGGATGACACGATTCCTAGATCAGCTGAGATTCCCAAGGGTGGAGGAGCAAGAGGTGGCTGGTTTGGGGGCACCAATTGGGTTGGAGGAGCTGAGCAAGGGTTTGGGGAGCATGCAGGAGGGGAAGGCCACGGGACCGGACGGATTCCCGGTGGAGTTCTACAGGAAGTACGCAGACCTGTTGGCCCCGCTACTGGTGAGGACCTTTAATGAGGCAAGAGGGGAGGGGACCCTGCCCCCGACAATGTCGGAAGCGACAATTTCTTTGATCCTAAAGCAGGACAAGGACCCACTGCAATGTGGATCGTACAGGCCGATCTCGCTCCTCAATGTGGATGCAAAGTTGCTAGCAAAAGTGCTGGCCACGAGGATCGAGGACAGTGTCCCGGGGGTAATCCACGAGGACCAGACGGGATTTGTAAAGGGCAGGCAACTAAACACCAATGTGCGGCGGCTCTTAAACGTGATAATGATGCCATCGGAGGAGGGAGAGGCGGAGATAGTGGCAGCTATGGACGCGGAGAAGGCCTTTGACAGGTGCTGTGCAGGTTTGGATTCGGGGTAGGGTTTATCAATTGGGTTAAGCTCCTTTACAGAGCCCCGATGGCAAGTGTAGTGACGAACCGGCGGAGGTCGGAGTACTTTCGACTGTACCGAGGGACGAGGCAGGGGTGCCCCCTGTCCCCCCTGTTGTTTGCATTGGCGATCGAACCATTGGCCATGTCATTGAGGGAGTCTAATAAATGGAAGGGGGTGGTCTGAGGGGGAGAAGAGCATCGGGTGTCGCTATATGCGGATGACCTGTTGCTGTACGTGGCGGATCCAATGGAGGGGATGGTGGAGGTCATGCAGACTCTAAGGGAGTTTGGGGAGTTTTCGGGCTTTTAGTTAAATGTAGTGAAGAGTGAGCTCTTTGTATGACAGGTGGGGGACCAAGAAAGAGGGATAGGGGACCTACCGCTGAGGAGGGCGGAGGGGAGCTTTCGGTATCTGGGGATCCAGATAGCCAGGAGTTGGGGGACCCTACATAAACTGAATCTGACAAGGTTGGTGGAGCAAATGGAGGAGGATTTCAAAAGATGGGACATGTTACCGCTCTCACTGGCGGGTAGAGTGCAGTCGGTCAAAATGGTGGTCCTTCCGAGGTTTCTGTTTGTGTTTCAGTGCCTTCCCATCGTGATCACTAAGGCCTTTTTTAAGAGAGTAGGCAGGAGTATTATGGGGTTTGTGTGGGCGAATAAGACCCCGAGAGTAAGGAGAGGGTTCCTGGAACACAGTAGGGACCGAGGAGGGTTGGCGCTGCCAAACCTGGGGAGCTACTACTGGGCAGCAAATGTGGCGATGATCCGCAAGTGGGTTATGGAGGGAGAGGGGGCGGCATGGAAGAGGATGGAGATGGCGTCCTGTAAAGGAACGAGCCTGGGGGCGTTGGTGACGGCACCGCTGCCGCTCTCGCCGACAAAGTATACCACGAGCCCGGTGGTGGCGGCATCGCTAAGGATCTGGGGCCAGTGGAGACGGCACCGGGGTGCAATGGGAGCATCGGTGTGGTCCCCGATCAGGGGTAACCACCGACCGGTTTGTCCCGGGGAAGATGGACGGGGGGGTTCCAGAGCTGGCATCGGGCGGGGATTGGAAGAATGGGGGACCTGTTCATCGACGGGACGTTTGCAAGCCTAGGGGCACTGGAGGAGAAGTTAGAGTTACCCCCGGGAAATGCCTTTAGATATATGCAGGTGAGGGCTTTTGTGAGGCGACAGGTGAGGGAATTCCCGTTCCTCCTGGCACAAGAAGTTCAAGATAGGGTGATCTCGGGTGTATGGGTCGGGGAGGGCAAGGTGTCGGAAATACACCAGGAGTTGAAAGAAGAGGGGGAAGCGCTGGTAGAAGAGTTGAAGGGTAGATGGGAGGAGGAGCTGGGGGAGGAGATCGAGGAAGGTCTGTGGGCTGATGCCCTAGGTAGGGTTAATTCCTCCTCCCCGTGTGCCAGGCTCAGCCTGATACAATTTAAGGTGGTCCACAGAGCGCACTTGACGGGGGCGAGGTTGACTAGGTTCTTTGGGGTAGAGGACAGATGTGGAAGGTGCTCAGGGAGCCCGGCGAACCATGTCCATATGTTTTGGTCATGCCCGGCACTGGAGGGGTTCTGGAGAGGAGTGGCGGGAGCAATATCTCAGGTGGTGAAAGTCCGGGTCAAGTCAAGCTGGGGGCTAGCAATATTTGGAGTAGTGGACGAACCGGGAGTGCAGGAGGCGAAAGAGGCCGGCATTCTGGCCTTTGCGTCCGTAGTAGCCCGGCGAAGGATCTTGCTAATGTGGAAGGAGGCGAAGCCCCCCAGCCTGGATAAATGATATGGCTGGGTTCATTAAGTTGGAGAGGATTAAGTTCTCCTTGAGAGGGTCTGCGCAGGGGTTTTACAGGCGGTGGCAACCGTTCCTAGACTATCTCGCGGAGCGTTAGAGGAAGGTCGGTCAGCAGCAGCAGCAACCTGGGGGGGGGGGGGGGGGGGGGGGAGATGTCCTGGGAGGGGGGGGGGGGAGAAGAGGGGGGACTGCCTGGGAGGGTGGATGAGCAAGAGATAACATGAAGGGTTGGGGAAACTGGCACGTACGGGTGAGGGCCAGTGTACAAAGCTGTGTAAATATATCATTTTGCCATGTATGTATCTTGCTCTGCGCAATTTCTCGTTTTTTTTTGTTACGGAGGGGGGGGGGGGCGTTATTGTTTGTAAGGGAGAAAAATTGTGTTAAAAAACTTTAATAAATATATTTTTTTTAAAAAGAAAACAAAAATAGATTTTTCAAATTCAAGAGAAATAAATGGGTGAAAACAATGAAGTTAATTCCTCTCTGTAATTTTTTTTTAAGGATTACCAATAAGATTTCCACCCTTCTGAAGCCTACTGCCTGCCCTAAAATTTGCATTCCATTATTGCAAATTGCAATACAACTAAATTTTAAACTATGGCTATAATAATAGTGATATTATTTCTTTACTGCAAATTACATACGATTATATACTGTAGAATTTACAGCACAGAAACATGTCATGATGCTTTGGCTCCATCTGAGCTTCCTCCCACACTATTTACTTCATCTAAGTCCACCCATTCTTTTTGCCTCATGTATGTAAGTAGCTCGCTTCCCCTTAAATGCATCCATGATACCCTCCTCAACTACATTAATGCATTTTTATTAAAATCAATTTGCAGATTTTGTCTTAACTGGTTAGGCATTGAAACAGGGTGAACAAAATGACAGGATGTTTTGCCATTATTTTAGGGGTTACATGCGAGTCTTTATGCAACAGGACGCAAAAAAGCTCAGAAAACTGGGTGTGCCTAAAATAACTGCAGTTTACAGATCTGAACAAAATAACAACCCAGAGATTTGCATGTTTCCCAATGCAAAATAATCTGATTTTAACCTGTATGCATCTTATGAATAAAGCTGTGCACAGCAAATACAATTTAACAAATCGCTCATTTAAAAGGGAAACGCACGAAAATGAACAAAAAGAAAATAGGGTGTGAATCTCAAACTGAGATGAATTAGAGCTCAGCTCCATAAAAGTTTCTACGCTGACAACCTTCTGGTTCATATGTGATACACAAAATTATTAATTAAAAAAATAATAATTTCAAGTCTTTTTTTCCAATTAAGGGGCAATTTAGCATGGCCAATCCACCTACCTTGCACATTTTTTTGGGTTGTAGGGGCAAGACCCACGCAAACACGGGGAGAATGTGTAAACTCCACGCGGACAGTGACCCAGAACCGGGATCGAACCTGGCACCTCTGCTAACCACTGTGCCACTGTGCTACCCTACACAAAATGATTAAAGTGTACAATTTTAAATTTCCAATTTTTACATTCAATAGTCTGGCCTATTTTAACATACTAATAGTTCAGTTGAATTCCTTACAGATTATAAATCTGCCTATATAGCTGTATCTATAATGTATTAAAATTATAAGTATAGCGGACATTTCCTGTTGTGCCACTTTGTCACATTTTCCCTGCCACACTTTATTAATTGGGTCAAAGTAAAACAGCAAAAAAGTCAGAACTGAAGATATGGAAAGTAAATGCCGCAACCTGAATTTATGCAGCACTTCAGAAATGGAAAAATGTCCCAAGGTACTTCAGAGGCATTAAGAAAAAATGGATGCTAAACTGAAGGAGTTATCAAGGAAGTTGCCAAAAACTTAGCTTTAAGGAGGGTTCTACGAGAGGAGGAGGTGAAGATATTGATGGATTTAAGGAAGGAAATTCCAGAGCATGGATCCAGGATGTTAAAGACATAGTTACCAATGGTGGAACAAAGGAAGTGGGGATGCAGAAAAGCCAAATTCAGAGGAATAGAGATACAGGAGGAATAGTTCATAATTATGGGAGAGGTTACAGAGGAGGAGAGGAGTGGAGCTCACGGAGGGATTTACACATGCAACAAGAGAATTCAAAATTGGAGTCTTGAATATATAGCACTGGAATAGTCAAGTCCAGAAATGATATGGATGCAGGTTGCGATGACCAAAGTAGAGGCAGTTGCTGGTGATATTATACAGGAGGCGGCAGTTAGTGATGGAGAGCACATTGTTAGGCAAACAAAGATAGTTTTAAGGGATTTATATTTGTATGAATAAACATTTGAAATAAGGTATAGTTTTAAGTAGATTTAATTTAATGTTTCTGTGTCTGGAAGGGGCCTATAGCTAAATTCATACTGGACAAAGGAGTTTGCATGTGTGGAGGTTGGTTTCAATTCCAACTGGGATGCTATTGTGCTTAGAGAGGGGCACGGTATGAAGAATAAATAGAAGTAAGGTGTTGCTTAGCAACAGAAGGCCAGTTTCCAGAGAGATGGGATTTCCTTTGTTCTTAGTTTCTTTAAAACTGAAAGCCACAACAGTTGGAACCAGGGGCGAAATTCTCCGATATCGGCGCGATGTCCGCCGACTGGCACCCAAAACGGCGCAAATCAGTCGGGCATCGCGCCGCCCCAAAGGTGCGGAATGCTCCGCATCTTGGGGGCCGAGCCCCAACCTTAAGGGGCTAGGCCCACGCCGGACTAATTTCCGCCCCGCCAGCTAGCGGACAAGGCCTTTGGTGCCCTGCCAGCTGGCGCGGAAATGACATCTCCGGGCGGCGCATGCGCAGGTGCGTTAGCGGCCGCTGACGGCATTCCCGCGCATGCACAGTGGAGGGAGTCTCTTCCGCCTCTGCCATGGTGGAGACCATGGCGAAGGCGGAAGGAAAAGAGTGCCCCCATGGCACAGGCCCACCCGCGGATCGGTGGGCCCCGATCGCGGGCCAGGCCACCGTGGGGGCACCCCCTGGGGCCAGATCGCCCCGCGCCCCCGCCAGGACCCCGGAGCCCGCCCGCACCGCCTTGTCCTGCCGGTAAGGTAGGTGGTTTAATCTACGCCGAGGGGGAAGAGGCATTTTAGCAGCGGGACTTCGGCCCATCCAGGCCGGAGAATCGCGGGGGGGGGGGGGCCGCCAACCGGCGCGATTCCCACCCCCGCCGAATATCCGGTGCCGGAGAATTCGGCAACCGGCGGGGCCGGGATTCACGCCAGCCCCCGCGACTGGCGGGGGTTCGGAGAATCTCGCCCCAGATCACTGAGAAGTGAACAGCTTTTAACTCTGCTAGGCGAAGTTTCCGAAGTAACAAGCTACAGTCCAGATAACCAGCGAATTGTGACAGAAAGAGTTTCTTACAAAGTCTGGAGTTAAACCGAATAGAGAACCTGGGAACAAGACAGATTACTGTTCAGTAAAGTCACTGAGTTGAAAAGGCATTGGGTCATGAGAGGCCAGAAAGATATCTGCAGTGGTATTAAAGTCTGTAAGATATTACTACAGATTGTGAGACATTACTTGAAATAATCGAGTAAATCGGTGGCTGGATCTGAGAGTTTGTTTAGAAGCCTTTAAGGATCCTGAAGGATAGGTATAAAATCATGGCCTGGATTTGCTGGTAAAAGTGGAGCGGAAGCTCTGTCCACAAGAATATTTTGGAAGATGTGGACTGGACTTTCGATTGCAAACCTCTAATGGAAAGCATGATTATGTGAGACAATTTTAAAGCATGTTTTGGGGATTAGAATTTGGAAACCTTTGCATGACAATCATCTGGGGGATTCGGAGGAGACATCCACAGACATTGGGGTTTTCAGAGTGGAGTTTGTATTTGACCACAGGCATTGCGTGTGTGTCGAAGGGTCTTTGTGTGCCAATGAAACCATTGTAGCTTCAAATGTACTTTATCATCCGTGTTAATCTTAAAATCTGTGCGTATCTGTTAAGCTAAGCGGGGAATAAAGGAGTATTGCATTTTAATCCTTTTTTTTCAAGTTTAATAAACATCTTTTCTTGTTAAACTAATTTCGCAGCACTGTGACTCTATTCCTCCCCATTTGATAAAATAAAAGTTACAGTCTTTTGAGCCAGTGTTCCAGTCTGGGATCTTCCCGTCCAATTATATCAACTGGCATCGTAACAACTTGAGGCCAGAAAAGGATGCTGACAATAAAAAGAGCCTTTTTTATCCCAGCCAATGGCGAGGGAAATCAAGTTCGTGGTAAGTGCACAGAGCTAGTGACATGCCCAAGCGCTTGGGATTGGTTTTCTCAATATTTAGCCAGAGGAAATTACAGTTCATCCAAGAGTTAATTGTTGAAAAGCAGTCCGACAAAAAAAAAATCCAATACAGGGTATGAGAGAGGGAGGTGATGGGGAGATAAACCTGAGTGTCATCAATGTGCATGTGGAGGCTGACCACATATCTTTCTTTTAAAAAAAATATTTTAATTCAAATTTTTACATATTTTCAACAAAACCCCTCCCCCTTACAAAAAAAAAGAAAAACAAAGAACACATAAATAAACATCTTACAACTACATAAACACAGTAGTAAACACAAAGTACCCCCCCCCCCCCCCCGCCCCCCTCCTGGGTTGCTGCTGCTGCTGACCACCTCCTGACGCTCCGCTAGAAAGTCTAGGAACGGTTGCCACCCGCCTGAAGAACCCTTGCACAGACCCTCTCAAGGCAAATTTTACCCTCTCCAATTTAATGAATCCATGTCACTGATCCAGGCTTCCACGCTTGGGGGCCTCGCATCTTTCCACTGTAGCAGAATCCTCCGCCGGGCTACCAGGGACGCAAAGGCCAGAATAACGGCCTCTTTCGCCTCCTGCACTCCCGGCTCGTCCGATACACCAAATAATGCTATCCCCCAGCTCGGCTTTACCCGGGTTTTCACCACCTTAGACACCGTCCTCGCAATACCCCTCCAGAACCCATCCAGCACCGGGCACGCCCAGAACATATGGGCGTGATTTGCTGGGCTCACCGAGCACCTCACACATCTGTCTTCCACCCCAAAGAACCTGCTCAGCCTCGGCCCTGTCATATGCGCTCTGTGAAGAACCTTAAATTGTTTCAGGCTAAGCCTGGCGTAAGAGGAGGAAGAATTAACCCTACCCAGGGCGTCCGCCCACGTACCCTCGTCTATCTCCTCCCCAAGCTCCTCCTCCCATTTACCCTTTAGCTCCTCCACCGAGGCCTCCTCCTCCTCCTGCATCTCCTGGTAGATCGCCGAGACCTTGCCTTCTCCAACCCACACCCCCGAGAGCACCCTATCCTGGATCCTATGTGCTGGAAGCAGCGGGAACTCCCTCACCTGCCGTCTTACAAACGCTCTTACCTGCATGTACCTGAAAGCATTTCCGGGGGGAAGCCCAAATTTTTCCTCCAGTGCCCCAAGGCTCGCAAACGTCCCATCTAAAAACAGGTCCCCCATCCTTCTAATTCCTGCCCTGTGCCAGCTCAGGAACCCTCCATCCATTCTCCCTGGGAGGAACCGATGGTTCTCTCGGATCGGGGACCAAACCGAAGCCTCTACCTCACCCCTGTGGCGTCTCCACTGCCCCAAAATTTTCAAAGTTGCCGCCACCACCGGACTCGTGGTGTACCTTGTCGGTGGGAGCGGTGCTGTCACCAGCGCTCTCAGACTCGTGCCCACACAGGCCGCCATCCCCAGCCTCTTCCACGCTTCCCCCTCCCCCTCTCCCTCCATTACCCACTTGCGTATCATCGCCACATTGGCAGCCCAGTAGTACCCACACAGATTAGGCAACGCTAACCCTCCTCTGTCCCTACTCCGATCCAGAAACACCCATCTCACCCCTCGGGGTCTTTTTTGCCCACACGAATCCCATGATGCTCCTGCTAACCCGCTTAAAGAAGGCCTTAGGGATCAGGATGGGGAGGCACTGGAATACAAAAAGGAACCTCGGGAGCACTGTCATTTTCACCGACTGCACCCTACCCGCCAGGGAGAGTGGCAGCATATCCCACCTTTTAAACTCCTCCTCCATCTGCCCCACCAGTCGCGTCAAGTTGAGCTTGTGTAGGGCCCCCTAGCTCCTGGCCACCTGGATCCCCAGGTACCGAAAACTCCTTTCCGCCCTCTTCCATGGAAGCTCATCTATCCCCCTTCCCTGGTCCCCTGGGTGCACCACGAAGAGCTCACTCTTCCCCACGTTGAGCTTATACCCGGAAAAGTCCCCAAACTCCCTGAGGATTCGCATCCCCCCCACTGGGTCCGCCACATAACAGGTCATCAGCATACAACGATACCCGGTGTTCCTCCGCCCCCCCCCCCCCCCCCCCCCCCCCCCCCCCCCCGACCAGCCCCCTCCAGTTCCTGGACTCCCTTAAAGCCATAGCCAAAGGCTCAATTGCCAATGCAAATAGCAAGGGGGATAAGGGGCACCCCTGCCTCGTCCCCCGGTACAGCCAAAAGTATTCCGACCTCCTCCGATTCGTGGCCACACTCGCCACTCCGATTCATGGCCACACTCGCCACTCTGATTCGTGGCCACACTCGCCACCGGGGCTTCGTAAAGTAGCCTAACCCAACTAATGAACCGCTCCCTGAACCCAAACCTCCTCAACACTTCCCAAAGGTACCCCCACTCCACCCTATCGAAGGCCTTCTCCGCGTCCATCGCTGCCACTATCTCCGCTTCCACCTCCACTGCAGGCATCATGATTACGTTAAGGAGCCTCCGCACATTGGTATTCAGCCGCCTTCCCTTCACAAAACCCGTCTAGTCCTCGTGAATTACCCCCAGGACACAGTCCTCAATTCTGGTAGCCAACACCTTCGCTAACAGCTTCGCGTCCACGTTGAGGAGCGAGATTGGCCTATACGACCCACACTGTAATGGGTCCTTGTCCCACTTCAAGATCAGCGAGATCAGCGCCCTGGACATCGTCGGGGGTAGGGCCCCTCCCTCCCTCGCCTCATTGAAAGTCCTCACTAGTAGAGAGCCCAGCAGGTCCATGTACTTCTGGTAAAATTCCACTGGGAACTCATCTGGCCCCGGTGCCTTCCCCGCCTGCATACTCCCCAGCCCCTTAGTCAGCTCCTCCAGCCCTACCAGTGCCCCAAGCACAGCCACCCTCGGGAACCTCAGCCGATCAAAAAATCGACACATCCCCCCCCCCCTCCTCCGTCGGGGGCTCAGGCCTATACAGCCCCTCATAAAAGTCTCTAATTACCCCATTTATTCCCACTGCACTCCGCACCGTTTTCCCCCCTTTATCCCTAACTCCCCCAATCTCCCTCGCTGCCTCCCGCTTCTGAAGCTGGTGTGCCAACATCCGGCTAGCCTTCTCCCCGTACTCATACACCGCCCCTTGCGCTTTCCACCATTGCACCTCTACCTTCTTGGTGGTCAACAGGTCGAACTCGGCCTGGAGGCTTCGACGCTCCTTGAGTAGTCCCTCCTCGGGGACCTATGCATACCCCCTATCCACCCTTCACATCTCCCCCACCAATCTCTCCCTCTCTCTCCTCTCCTTCCTCCCCTTGTGGGCCCCAGTGGAGATTAGCTCTCCCCTAATCACCACCTTCCAGACCTCCCCCACCTGCACCTCCCCATTATCGTTAGCCTCTAGATAACTTTCAATGCCCCCCAGATCCGCCCGCTCACCTCCTCAGCCGCCAGCAAGCCCACATCCAGGCACCACAGCGGGCGCTGGTCCCTCTCCTCCCCTAGCTCCAGCTCCACCCAATGCGGGGCATGGTCTGAGATGGCTATGGCCGAATACTCCGTGTCCTCCACCCTCGGGATTAGTGCCCTGCTCATAACGAAGAAGTCTATTCGGGAGTAGGCTTTATGGACGTGTGAAAAAAAGAAAATTCCCAGGCCCGGGCCCGGCCTGACAAACCTCCATGGGTCCACTCCTCCCATCTGGTCCATAAACCCCCTCAACACCTTGGCCGCCGTCGACCTCTTACCCGTCCTGGACCTGGAGCGGTCCAATGCTGGATCCAGTACCGTGTTAAAGTGTCTCTCTCCCCCCCCCCCCATTATCAAGCTCCCTGCCTCCAGGTCCGGAATCTGGCCCAACATGCAGCGCATAAATCCCGGCATCGTCCCAATTCGGGGCATATACATTCACCAAGACCACCCGCATCCCCTGCAGCTTAATACTCACCATCACATACCTACCTCCATTGTCTGCCACGACGTTCAGCGCCTCAAACGACACCCGCTTCCCCACCAAAATCGCCACCCCTTGATTCTTTGCGTCCAACCCAGAGTGGAAAACCTGCCCTACCCACCCCTTTCTCAGCCTAACCTGATCTGCCACCCTCAAATGCGTCTCCTGGAGCATAACCACATCTGCCTTCAGTCCCTTCAGGTGCGCGAACACACGGGCCCTCTTGACTGGCCCGTTCAGGCCTCTCACATTCCATAATATCAGCCAGATCAGGGGGCTTCCCCTTTTCTAGGCCAGCCACGTGCCCGCGCCTCCCGCACTCTCCATTCCCCCCAGCGGCAGACCCCCTCCCCGACTCTCTCTCCGAGCCCCTCCCCAGATAGGTCCCCCCCCAGCTGCGTTGCTCCGCCCATAGCACTCCCGTAAGTCAGCTGACTCCTGCTGACCCCGGCCACTCCTGCCACACCATCGATCCCCCAGTGTGGTAGTCTCTCTCTCCCCCCCCCCCCCCCCCCCCCCCCCCCCGGTCCATCAGCAGGTACTCCTCTCCAACACCGGCCTCCCATCTCCCCATCCCAACGGGGCCCGGTCTTTCCAACCACCGACGCCCACACTCTCTCAAAATCCCCACTTCGAACCATTTCACCCTACCCCACCCAGCACCCAAGGAAACAGTACAGAACATCCCCCAAAACACAGTAACCACAGTAGCCCTCCCCCGCGACATCCCCTCACAACCGACCCTCAGTCCGTGTCCAATTTTTCGGCCTGGATAAAGGTCCACGCCTCCTCCGGCGTCTCAAAGTAATGGTGGCGGTCCTTAAACGTGACCCACAGTCGCGCCGGCTGCAGCATCCCAAATTTCACCCCCTACCGATGCAGAACCGCCTTAGCCAGATTGTACCTGGCCCTCTTCTTGGCCACCTCCGCGCTCCAGTCCTGGTATATACGGACCTCTACATTCTCCCACCTGCTGCTCCGTTCCTTTTTTGCCCATCTTAGGACACACTCCCTGTCCACCAAGCGGTGGAACCGCACCAATACCGTCCGCGGCGGCTCTTTAGACTTGGGTCTCCTTGCCAGGACTCGGGTGGGCCCCATCCAGCTCCAGGGGTCTCGGGAAGGCACCCGCGCCCATCAACATGTTCAGCATCGTGACCACGTATGCTCCAGCATCCGACCCCCCCACTCCCTCCGGGAGCCCCAGAATCCGCAGGTTCTTCCTCCTCGCCCGATTCTCCATGTCCTCAAACTTCTCCTGCCATTTCTATGCAGCGCCTCTACCTTCACCGCCAGGCCCAATATCTTGTCCTCATTCTCCGAGGCCTTCTGCCGCACCTCCCGGATCGCCACCCCTTGAGCTTGTCAATCGAAGCCTTCATCGGCTCCAGCAGCTCTGCTTTCAATTCCGTGAAGCAGCGTTTGAGAAACTCCTGCTGCTCTTGCGACCACTGCGCCCACGCTGCCTGGTCTCCCCCCGCCGCCATCTTGGTTTTCTTCCCTCGCACTTTTCGCTGCACCAAAATTACTTTTCTCACCGCTCCACTCCTGGTCCAATCCTTACAGTGCCAGGGGAAATCGCACTGTCACCTTCCCACACTGGGAACCGTCGAACAAATGCCGCTGGGGCCCCTAAAAAGAGCCCAAAAGTCCGTTTCTGGCGGGAGCTGCCGAGCGTGCGACTTAGCTCAGCATAGCCATAACCGGAAGTCCCCACATATCTTCTAATGATGTCGCCAAGGGGTGACATTTAGATGAGGAAGAGATCCAGAATTAAAGCCTTGGGAGATTCTCATAGTGACAGTGTTGCAAGGCAAAAAAAGCCACTGCACAAAACTATGATCAGACACGCAAGAGTAGAATGAAGTAACAGGAATCTGACCAAGCAAAGTTGTAAAAGATCAAGGAAGGATAATGCACCGTGATCACAGAGAGACTGTCATTTGTGATTTGATGTATAGCCAATTCTGCATTGTGAGAGGGATGGAACTCAAATTTCTTGTGTTCTGCTTTTAAATGGGCACAGATCTGGGAGGCAACTACATGTCCAACGACTTTGGAGAGCAGAGGAAGTTGCAGATGGGGCGGTAGTGCACAAGAACAGGGGTTCCATCGATATTTGATAACCTTAAGAAAGCCTCAAGTCTGACTTAACCATTTCCTTTGAGCAAACTTCATTACAATATGGCACTCTGAAAAAAGGAATTAGAAACGACCAGTCACTTGGAAAATAATTTTACAGTGGAATAGGAAAAGAAACAAAACAGGGAAAGGCAACTTTAAAAATGATAACTTAAAATAAAACAAATCAAAATAGAGGAAAGGAAAACAGCTGTTTTAAATAAACAGGTATTGACAGAAACTCAACTCAATGTTCTCTTCCTGCCACAGAGCTAAGTTTAAATACAGGGATCCTTTCTTGGGAGATGAAACGAACAAGGTTTTATTGAAGACTTCTGCAAGGCCTTTACCAATTCTCTAATTGTGTATCACTGGACAAAAGAATATCGGCAAATATTAAACATCATTCACCTACACCAAACAGTATGCAGTACTTAATTCTAAGAATATTCTTATGAATAACCATTCAGGACGGTATGGTACTAATTCAACTTCAATGATTTGAATTGGTTATCCTTCACCTGGGAGCGTATTTACACTATGTCAGCAGCATTTACACTATATCAGCAGCATTTCAACACATGTTTAAAGTGCAACAAAATTACAAAACATGGAAATTAACCTCTGTCGAGCAATCAAAATTAATAGCAAATTCTAAAACATTTCAGATAACTGAAATTGGTTACGAACCAGCTGATGACGCCTCTTAAGGTTTTTGCTATAGATCATTATTGTGTGCAGGGAATCTGATGAGACAGTATCATTTTCTGCTATAGCTATTAAGATGAAAGATCAAAACGTCTGCATTTCATTTTTGAAGTTAATACACAAAAGAAAACACATTCAGGGCTTTGAGATGTGAACTTCCAGACTTGTACCTTAGAAGCTCAATCGTTTTATGTGGTTTTAATACTGAAAAAACTGAAGACGTTTCTACATCAGACCAAGCTTTTCCTCCCAGTTTCACCGTAAATAAAATCCAAAGTTTTGAAGCTTGGAATAAGGAATCAGCAAAGTTCTGGTCAAAACATTCAAATATAGAGAATACATAGACAGGTTTAACTCCCACCTCCCAAAATCCCTAACCCTGACTATCACAGAGCATTTACTGTGTCCGGCTTTTTTGCAGCATAGGAAGTACAATTAAGTACCAGAGATCAGGTTCCACATCAGTAAATTGTAATAGAGTGTGCAATGGTCGATGTGGGAAAACACAGCATAGCATGTATGCTGTTATTTGGACCACCCACAGAAAGAGATTTTAAATTATTGTTTATGAAATCTATTTTGTAAGAAAAAGTTAAGGCACTAAGCACCACCAAATCTGACCAAGAACTAAGAACAAAAAACAAAGAAAAGTACAGCACAGGAACAGGCCCTTCAACCCTCCAAGCCTGCGTCGACCATGCTGCCCATCTAAACTAAAATCTTCTACACTTCCGGGGTTGATATCCCTCTATTCCCATCCTATTCATGTATTTGTCAAGATGCCCCTTAAACGTCACTATCGTCCCTGCTTCCACCACCTCCTCCGGTAGTGAGTTCCAGGCACCCACTACCCTCTGTGTAAAATACTTGTACATCTCCTCTAAACCTTGCCCCTCTCACCTTAAACCTATGCCCCCTAGTAATTGACCCCTCTACCCCGGGGAAAAGTCTTGACTATCCACTTTGTCTATGCCCCTCATAATTTTGTAGACCACTATCAGGTCGCCCCTCAACCTCCTTTGTTCCAGTGAGAACAAACCACGTTTATTCAACTTCTCCTCATAGCTAATGCCCTCCATACCAGGCAACATACTGGTAAATCTCTTCTGCACCCCCTCTAAAGCCTCCACATTCTTCTGGTAGTGTGGCGACCAGAATTGAACAGTATACTCCAAGTGTGACCCAACTTTGCATTCAAAAGGTACTTGAAACGACATCATAGGCCAAAACACAGCAAAAGGCCCAGCTGGACACTTCAATTCATTTAACCCAATGAACACTATCTTAATTTGTGCAGAAAGCTCACATATTCTGAAGACTGGAAAGATTTATAAACTATGCATGAAGTAATTCTGAACATCTTGAACTGCAGCCAAACTCCAGACCACCCAAAAGTGACAAACACGAACATGTTTATAGTGCACTGAGTTACTGCGAAACATAAAGAGGGCTACGTGCAGGTTCTACGAGAAGTTGTGACTCAATGAACGGCAGTAAAGTAATATTCAAACTTTATAGACGAGCGGTCAGAATAACCATTGTAGAATAATCACTAGAGTAGAATCACAAGGGCTAGTTTCAGTCTGGAAGAATAAAGCCCATAGTATGCTTCTCCCTCTCTTTCATGTGGTAAACATACACCAGCAGAATGAAATGCTAGATATCTTGAACAAATAACTAATGAGTAAGGAAGTTATGATTGGGACATGATCCCATCGGATAAGTGGACATATTCATCACATCATTATTCCATGCAGAGTCCATTTATAGCAATTGCAACAAATGTTCAATATGGAAAAATGAATTTAATGAAAATTATTTTAGCTTTTGTTGCCCAAAGGAAAATCAGATTAAACAGTCTTATGGTAGGAACGTAGGAGTGTACAGAACTGGAAGAGAGGATTACAGTCCACAATTAGTCAGATATTATGTTTCTATTTATGCACACGGGCTTTCAATCAGTTTATTAACAGCAACTTGTATTTATATAGTACCTTCAAATGTAGTAAAACACCTCAAGGTTCTCAAGAACATTATCAAACAAAATTTGACATTGAGTCACAGTAGGAGATGTTAGGACAAGTGATCAAAAATTTGGTCAAAGAGATAGATTTTAATGTGAGTCATCCAGAACGAGAGGTTCATTAAGGTGAAAGTTCTAGTGCCGAGAAGCCAGGCAGCTGAAGGCACCGTAACCAATGGTGGAGCATGGGCAGCATGGTTAGCACTGTTGCTTCACAACTCCAGGGTCCCAGGTTCGATTACTGGCTTGGGTCACTGTCTGTGTGGAGTCGGCACGTTCTCCCTGTGTCTGCGTGTGTTTCCTCCCACAGGTCCCAAAAGACGTGCTGTTAGGTAATTTGGACATTCTGAATTCTCCTTGTGTACCCGAACAGGCGTCGGAATGTGGCAACTAGGGGCTTTTCACAGTAACTTCATTGCAGAGTTCATGTAAACCTACTTGTGACAATAAAGATGATTAAAAATGATTATTTATCCACTTCTAAGCCTGCTAAAACCGCTAACACCTTCTCCCTCTCAATGCTAATCTGTTCAATGAACTTCCTCAGTTCATCGGCCTCAGCTGTAAGACTCCCTACATTAAAATAAATTCCATCCAGCCATGCCATATTCTCTTGTGCCTTAACATGTCTATCATTGCTCTGCCTTCCAGACTGACTTGTTTTTTCTTCTACATTAAAGCTGTGCATGACCGCCTACTGTACCTCCATTTTGCAACTCATCCCCCTCTGCCAGATTAGTTTTAGACCCCCCGCCCTCCCCCACTCCAAACAGCACTAGTAAACCTCCCCTCAAGGATATTGGACTTGTACAGGACCCACTTTTCCCAGAAACAGCCCAGTGATATAGGAAACTAAAGCCCTCCCTCCTGCAGCATCTCTTCACCCACGCATTCATCCAGTGCTGAGTGAAACATGCATTTTGTTGCCATTACCCTTCACCTACATGTGTGAGTTGGGATTTTCCATTTTCACAAAAATGAAGATGGCACAAAGGAACTGGCTGAAGTCAGCACCTGATATGCGCATTGCCCTCTGCTCCTTTGAACCAGATTCAAGTGAGATTAGGAAGAAAAAGCAGGCTCCCCTTTCGCATTAAAAGGGAAGCAAACATGTTGTGCGTCGCGAAGGTCGGTTGGCCAGCATGGGTTGCAAAGGTCAGCCGGCGTGGGTCCCGAAAGTTGGTCAGTTGCCAAAAGTGGTCCCGGGAAAAAAAGTTTGAAAAGCACTGCTTTAACCTTTGCTTTTCATCCTCTAGGCGAATAATTGTCAACCAGAATGCAATGACTTACTGATCCTGAAGTATGCTAATAGTATGGTATTTGTGTGTCTCATAGGGATAATGAAGTAAGCTATAGGGACTCGGTGGAAACGTTTGCAAAATGGGTGAGATAAAAATAATCTTAAACTGAATGAAAACGGGACAAAAGAACTAGTTGTAAACGTCAGGAAAAAGCCAGTTAAGGACAATGTTCTGGTAAAGATTCATGATGTGGACATTGAAAGTTACCAACTACAAGTCAACTTTTTACAAGTTATATAAGATTCCGACAGTGGAGTCAGCCTCGGTGAGGGTGAAATGGGAGGGGGAATTGGGATCTTTTTGGATGAGGAAGTGTGGAGTGAGGCCCTTCATAGGGTAAACTCCACATCTTCTGTGCACGGCTCAGCCTGATCCTGTTCTTGGGGGCCGCCCAATCACACCCATATGATCTGCTCGTGTTCCAAGCTGGTAGGCTTTTCAGTCTACTTCTTTAACACCATGTTAGCAATTCTTAACGTCCATCTTGTCCTTTGGTGGCTATTTTCGGGGTGTCAGACTTTTTGGGGTTGCAGACAGAGGTGAAGGCAGATGTCCTCACCTTTGCCTCGTTAATAGCCCGCAAGCGGCTTCTCCTGGGGTGGAGGTCTTCTACTCCACCCAGCCCCTCAGTCTGATTGGGTGACCTCATGAATTTTTGCATCTGGAGAAAGCCAATTACATTGTCAGGGAGTCAGATGAGGGGTTCTACCTGAGATGGCAGCCATTCATTTTCTTCTTTAAAGTGTTAGTCACCGTCAGCTGTTGGGGGGGGGGGGGGGGGAGGAAAGAGTGTTAGTTTATTGGTGGGGACAGGGTTCTTTTTGCTTTTGATGCGATTTATATGGTTGGTTGGGTTTTTGCTATATTGTATTGTGTAACATCCATCTTTTGTGTTGTTAGTTTGTTATAAATTTGTTATAAATTAAAAATCTTCAAAAAGATATATATTTTTGAAAGTTTGCCTTCCTAAGACAATACCAGACCATCCTGAAAGGATAATAATCTTTTTTTTTAAAACAAACATTTTATTCAGGTATTTATGGTTTTATAGCAATAAAAGATACAAATACAAATGTAAACATAGTTCAGTACGTAGCGCATCCCTCCATCTCCCACTGTTCCTGCCTAATCTAGACAAAAAATAGCCTAACTCCCTCTACCCCCCCTTACCCCTAACCACACACCCCTTATTGAATCTGCTAACAGCTTAGTTTTCTCCGAAGAAGTCGATAAACAGCTGCCACCTCCGAACGAACCCTAATGTTGATCCTCTCAGGGTCAACTTAATTTTCTCAAGTCTGAAAAACCCAGCCATGTCGCTAACCCAAACCCCTGAGTTCGGAGGCTTCGAGTCCCTCCATGCGAGTAAGATCCGTCTCCGGGCTAGCAAAAGGCAAAGGCCAAAACGTCAGCCTCTCTCGCCCCCTGGACTCCCGGGTCTTCCGACACTCCAAAAATCGCCACCTGTGGACTCAGCGCCACCCTCGTTTTTAGTACCGTGTACATGACTTCTGCAAATCCCTGTCAGAATCCCCTAAGCTTAGGGCATGCCCAAAACATGTGGACATGGTTTGCGGGCCCTCCTGCACACGTCACACACCTGTCCTCCACCCCATAAACCTGCTCATCCGGGCCACCGTCATGTGTGCCCGGTGAACCACCTTGAACTGTATCAGGCTGAGCCTGGCACATGAAGACGACGTGTTGACTCTGCTCAGAGCATCCTCCCACAAGCCCGCCTCTAACTCCTTACCCAGCTCATCTTCCCATTTACGTTTTATCTCACCTATCTGGGTTTCCTCCCACTCCATAAGTTCTTTATAGATTTCCGCTACCTTCCCCTCCCCCATCCCCGTTCCAGAAACTACCTTGTCCTGTATTCGCGGTAGAAGAGAAAGGTCGAAACCTGCCTTCGAACAAAGTCCCTCACCTGCAGATACCGAAACCCATTCCCTCCCGGCAATTCCAAGGATAACAATCTGAACTACAGCCGTTTAGAAAACTTTCATGATTGTAAGATCCACTTAAAAATGATTTTAATTTTCTGAGACAGTATAACTGCGTATGTCCCTTGCCCGCTCCATTCTGTACACCAATCCCTCCAATTTACCCTGTGAAGGGGCTCACTCCACGCTTCCTCATCCAAAAAGATCCCAATTCCCCCTCCCATTTCACCTTCACCTCATTCACCGAGGTCGACTCCACTGACGGAATCTTCCCGTAGATACCTGAAATAGTCGCCCACCAGACTCTGCTAAAAATAGAATCCTCCTCAGCAGGGATGATGGCGGTGCCACGGGAAATGACAGAAAGACCTTTTGCACAAAATTACGAAATTAGGTCGATCTGAACAAATAGAGTTGAAACTTTGCCGACAGCCTCTCCAGACTGGCAAACCATCTCTCCACGAACAAGTCCCCAAATCTCTCAAGACCCTTCGCCACCCCCCCCCCCCCCCCCCCCCCCACCCCCCCAACCCACCCACCCTCCCCACCATGACCTAAACGTCGAGTCTAAACTCGATGGCACAAATAGGTGGTCATCACTGGTAGGGGCCAGCAACGACATGGACCCAAGCTTAAAATGTTGCCAAATTGCTTCCATATCCTTAGAGTGGACACCACCACCAGGTTCAAAGAATAACAGAGAAAACAGCAGGAAGGCTGTTACCAGCTCACCTAAACTAGAGCTGCTGCACAAACCTGCCTCCATCTGTCCCAATATGGAACTCAGATCACTGAACCACCCCAACACCTTCTCAATATTGGCTGCCCAATCATAAAAATGTAAACTGGGCAACACAAGACCTCCCCTGGACTGTCTGCCTCTACGAATCTTTGGGGTCTTACCTGCCCGTATAAAGGAGGCTCCCAATTTATTAACCCACCTGAGGAAGGAGCTGCGCTCTGAAAGCTAGTGATTCGAAATTGGACTTTAACCTGGGTGTTGTAAGACTTCCTACTGTAACAAAAAAGGATTTGGGGAGAAAAGTGAGAAGACACTGAAAAAGAAATAAAAAAACCTCGGGAGGATATCCATTTTAATAGTCTGGACCCTGCCCACTAAGGCCAGGGGAAGGTTATCCCACTTTTGCAAGTCGGAAAAGCAGACGTTTAAAATTGTACAGAGATTATTCGAACAGACAGAAGGATATTTAATGAGCAGACCTCTCTTGACAAAATCTGCTCTAAGAAACTGAAAGAGACAAAAGACAAGACTGTCATAAACAATACCTCCTTGTCTCAGTATTACTGTTGGATATGTTCCGGGAAAAGGTTACAATCCCTCAGATGCAGGGCAAAGTGGTTCCTAAATTGGTTTGTTTGCTTCTCTATAAGAACTTTTTGCAGGAGTTTGATGTATGGGCAAGTATCTACACTGACGCTTGGACTGACTGTATGATTATTTCAATACACTGGAATAGTTTTTAATATATATTTTAATTAAAGATAGACTCCTGTGATAGGGTAATCTTCTTTCTTTTTATTCTTATTATTCATTTATATGTAATGTTTTATTGATCAAGCAATGTACCGGAAATAAACTTCTTTATGGATAATGAAGTGAAATCGAGCTGAATGGAATTTATTTTCATTCCCACTGCCCCTTTACACATTCCACACATTAGTTAACTTTGGAGCCTCAAATAAATCTCTCCTGGAGGCCTTCGCACCCAATAGCATTTTTATTCAAATGCTAACATTTTTACATTTAACACATCACATTACAAAACAATATAAGCCCAACACCAACCCCTAAACCCGCCCCTAACACCCCAAACAACCTCCCCACCTCCCCCTCTCCACCCCCTAACAGTTGACAGCAACCAGCTCCCCGAAATATAGTAAAAACAAACCCCATCTTTTATGGAAACACTCACACACCCCTCTTAAAGCGAATTGTACCTTTTCTAACTGCAAAAACTCCATTAAATCCCCTAGCCACACCTAGGAACAGGGCGGAGAAACTGACTTCCACCCCGACAGAACCCGCCTGCAAGCGATCAACGAGGCGAAGCCCCCACTCCCGTCTGCAACCCCGAATATGGCCCCCGGGGACTGGGCTCTAAATCCACGTGCAAACATTTCTCGAACTTTGGCAGGACCAGAACATGTGTAAGTGATTGGCTGGGCCCCACCCACACCGCTCACAAATATCACCCAGTCCCCCAAACAGCCGGCGCATTCTCGACTTTGTCAGGTGCGCTCTGTGCACTACTTTTAACTGCATCAACCCCAGCCTCGCACATGAGGTTGAGGCATTCACCCTCCGCAGCAGCTCACAATACAGCCCCTTCTCCAGCTCCATCCCCAGCTCCTCCTTCGACTTAGACTTCACCCACCCAACCAGAGACTTCTTATCCTCCTCCAAAATGCTCCAACAGATTGCCGAAATGACCCTCTTTCCCCCCCTCTAACCACATCATCGACAACACCCCCTCCAGCAATGACGGGGGGTGCTACCAGTAAGGTCGGAAAAATCTTTTTCGCAAAATCCCGCACCTGCATGTACCTGAAACCATCCATATGCAGGATCCTAAACGTCTTCCCCAACTCCTCCAAACCACTCTTCCGAAAACAAGTCCTTCATCTCCATCACCCCATGCTCCTCCCATCCCCGACACCTCGCATCCATCCTCCCTGGCTCAAACCCGTGGTTCCCTTGGATCAACATCAACTTCAGCCCTGCTCCCAGTGTAAATGCTGCCGGAATTGACTCCATATTTTCAGTGTGGCCACCACCATAGGACTCCCCGAGAACTTCCCTGGTGCAAACGGGAGCAACGCCGTTGCCAGCCCCCAGAACCCGAACCCTTACAAAAGCCTGCATCCATCTCACCCGACTGGCGTCCTCTCTGAAGTACCATCCGCCGAATCCTTGCCGCCTTACCAGCCCACACAAGCGCGTAACCAACCCCCAAAAAACAATTTCAGCAAAAAAACTAATAAGCACTGAAATAAAAATAAGAACTGCAACAAACTGTGCATCTTAACCGCCTGCACTCGACTGGCCAATGATAGGGGAAGACTGTCCCACCTCGATATCGATAGATCTGCCTTAACATTGCCCACCAGTCTCGAAGTTCAACTTATGGAGCTGGGCTTACTCGTGAGCCACCTGCACTCCCGAATACCTCAAGTGGGTTGTTGTTACCTAGCCCAACGCCCGCCCCCGGAGAAGACACCAAAAATCACACTCTTTTCCCCAAATTTAACTTTAGTCTGAAAAAGCCCCAAATCTCAGAGGCAGTGCTATTATATCCAGCCTGAAGAGCCGGGGTTAGAGAAACACGGCAACAAATCATCAGCATCAGCATACAGGGACATCCTATGCTCCACACCCACCCCTCACTATCCCAATATATTAATCTGAGCACCTCAGCGCTATGACCATGGACTCTATAGCCAGTGCAAACTGAAGTGGGGGGGGGGGTGGGCATCCCTGCCTCGTTCTCTTTTGCAACGGAAAGTACCCTGAATTCATCTCATTCGGGCACACACGCCATCAGATCCTTAGACAACAATTTCACCCGTGCCCCATATTTAGGCCCAATCCCCAACCTTTCCAGCACTGCAAGCAAATAACTCCATTCCACATGATCAAACACCTTCGCCTCATCCACTGCCACCATCACCTCTAACTCCCTCCCTTCTGCCAGAGAAAGGACCACATTCAACAGACAGCGCACATTTGTGACAGCTGTCTGGCCTTTTACGAACACCGTCTGATTCTCTCCAATCACCTCTGGGAGGCACTCCTCCAACTTAAGCGCCAGCACCTTCACCAAAATCTTAGCACCCACATTCAAAAAGATATAGCCCACACTCCACCGGGTCCTTGTCCTTCTTACGCAACTGTGAAATGGATGCCTATCCCATAGTCTCTGCCAGCGCCCCCTTAGTCACCACGTCCTCAAATATCTCCACCAACGTGACGCCAACTTATACATAAACGTTTTATAAAACTCTACCGGGAAACCATCTGGCCCTGGTGCCTTACCTGTCTGCATTTTCCCTTATGCTACCTGCACTTCTTCCACCCCCACTAGCTCCTCCAACCGTGCCCTCTCCTCTTCCTCTCCTACTTCAGGACACTCCAATCCCCACAAAAACTCCCTCATCTCCGACTCATCCTCCGAAGGCTCTGACTTATACAAACTCTGATAGAACTCCTCAAATGTCTTGTTCACTTGTTCCGGTGCACCACCAGCTCCCCGAACAATCTCTCTTACCGTCGCCGGCCAGCAGAGCTGGCCCGCCAACAAGCGACTAGCATTCTCCCTATACTCATACACGTCCCCTCTAGCTCACCTCAACATCCGAACAGCCTGTCCCATGGACACAATGTCTAACTTCGTCTGTAGCTCCCATCTCCTCATCAAAATATCCGGAATCGGATCCTCTGCATACCTTCCATCCACCTCCAAAATCTCCTCTACCAACCGCTGCCATTCCTCTCTGTCCACCTCAGCCTTAAACAAGATGGCCTCGCCCCTCACTATTACTCTCAAAGCTTCCCACACCACTGACAGCAAAACCTCCCATTCGTAATTATTACAGGACAGAAGGCGGCCAATCGGACCATCATGTCTGCAATTGCTCTCTGTGTGATCAATTCCTTTAGTGCCATTCTCCCGCATTCCCCACATAACATTTATCAGTCTAATTCCCCTTTTAATGCTTCCATTGAACTTGCCTCCAACCCACTCTCAGGCATTCTACACCTTAACGACTTGCTGCACGAAAAGATTTCTCACATTAATTTTGCTTCTTTTGTCAATTACTTTAAATCTGAGACCTCTTGTTCTTGATTCTTTCACGAGTCGGTACAGTTTCTTCCTATTTACTCTTCCCAGACCCTTCATGATTTTGAATACCTCTATCAAATCCATCTTCTTTTTTCCTAATTTTGCCAATCTGTCTTCATTGCTAAAGTTGCACATCTCAGCAACCATTCTCGTGAATCTTTTCTGCACTCTCTCCAATGCCTTTACATCGCCAGAACTGCTTGCAACATTCCAGCTGAGGCCAAATTAGTGACTTATACAAGTTCAAGATAACCTCATTGCTCTTGTACTCTATGCCCCTAGGGTACTGTATGCTTTATTAATCGGGCTCTCAACCTGTCCTGCCACCTTCAATGACTGATGCTTATATACATGCAGGTCCTCTTGCTCCTCCACCCCTTTTAGAGTTTACTTCAAAATAAAGCAAGTACTTTACTTTCATTTTATATTGTCTCCCCATGTTCTTCCTACCAAAATTAATCACTTCATATTTCTCTGTATTGAACTTCATCTGCCAACTGTCCACTCCTCCTCAAAGTTCACAATACTTCCAAGTTTTGCAACTTTGAAATTGTGCCCTTGTACACCAAGGTTTAGGTCATCAATATATATCAGGGAGAGCAAGGTTCCTACCACTGACCCCTGGGGAACTCCACCGCAAGCTTTCCTCCAGCCCGCGAAACATACATTAACCACTAGTCTCGATTTCCTGTCACTCAGCCAACAATGTTGCTGCTGTCCCTTTCGCCCATGAGCTATAACTTTGCTCTCAAGTCTTTGTGCGACACTGTATCAAAGGCCTTTTGCAAGACCATTTACACTAAATTAACAACATTGCCCTTGTCTACCCTCTTTGTTGCCTCTTCAAAAAACTCCTGCAAGCTAGTTAAACACTATTTTGCCTTAAAAAAAACCAAGCTGACTTTCTTCAACCCGCATTTGCCCTTGTGACTACTAATTTTGTCCCGGATTATTGTTCTACTCTATGGCAACAGAGGACAATGCAGTACAATAAGCAAAGGTGCAATCTGATGCCAAAACATCCCCAATATCAATATTATTAGTCACCCAAAGGTGCAATTCTTCAAATAGCTACAGCAGAGGATAATAGAATGGACTGAGTTACCCGATCTGGTTCCCGCTTCTGCACTATGGAGCCCCACCAGCCATTTATTTAATTCAACAAAAATAGTAGACACCTAGAAGACAACTGAAATGATGGGCACAATCTTCCCAAAAGGGGACAAAGTGCCCTAGCGAACATGTTTAACCATATGTTTCCCGGCACTCACAGTGCAGAGAAACACATGACTATTCAACGCAACTCGTTTTTAATTAGGGGCCTGAACGGACAACGCACGGCCGAGGCTGCACATAGTCCCGTTTTTTACAATGAGGGAGATCCGCTCACCGGAAATCCCCTGCCAGGGTACCCAATTGGCACCACCCTGCCCAAAGAACATAAGAACTAGGAGCAGGAGTAGGCCATCTGGCCCCTCGAGCCTGCTCCACCATTCAATGAGATCATGGCTGATCTTTTGTGGACTCAGCTCCACTTTCCGGCCCGAAGCCCATAACCCTTAATCCCTTTATTCTTCAAAAAACTATCTATCTTTATCTTAAAAACATTTAATGAAGGGGCCTCTGCTGCTTCACTGGGCAAGGAATTCCATAGATTCACAACCCTTTGGGTGAAGAAGTTCCTCCTAAACTCAGTCCTAAATCTACTTCCCCTTATTTTGAGGCTATGCCCCCTAGTTCTGCTTTTACCCGCCAGTGGAAACAACCTGCCCGCATCTATCCTGTCTATTCCCTTCATAATCTTATATGTTTCTATAAGATCCCCCCTCATCCTTCTAAATTCCAACAAGTACAGTCCCAGTCTACTCAACCTCTCCTCGTAATCCAACCCCTTCAGCTCTGGGATTAACCTAGTGAATCTCCTCTGCACACCCTCCAGTGCCAGTACGTCCTTTCTCAAGTAAGGAGACCAAAACTGAACACAATACTCCAGGTGTGGCCTCACTAACACCTTATACAATTGCAGCATAACCTCCCTAGTCTTAAACTCCATCCCTCTAGCAATGAAGGACAAAATTCCATTTGCCTTCTTAATCACCTGTTGCACCTGAAAACCAACTTTCTGCGACTCATGCACTAGCACACCCAGGTCTCTCTGCACAGCAGCATGTTTTAATATTTTATCATTTAAATAATAATCCCTTTTGCTGTTATTCCTACCAAAATGGATAACCTCACATTTGTCAACATTGTATTCCATCTGCCAGACCCTAGCCCATTCACTTAGCCTATCCAAATCCCTCTGCAGACTTCCAGTATCCTCTGCACTTTTTGCTTTACCACTTATCTTAGTGTCGTCTGCAAACTTGGACACATTGCCCTTGGTCCCCAACTCCAAATCATCTATGTAAATTGTGAACAGTTGTGGGCCCAACACTGATCCCTGAGGGACACCACTAGCTACAGATTGCCAACCAGAGAAACACCCATTAATCCCCACTCTTTGCTTTCTATTAATTAACCAATCCTCGATCCATGCTACTACTTTCCCCTTAATGCCATGCATCTTTATCTTATGCAACAACCTTTTGTGTGGCACCTTGTCAAAGGCTTTCTGGAAATCCAGATATACCACATCCATTGGCTCCCCGTTATCTACCGCACTGTTAATGCCCTCAAAAAATTCCACTAAATTAGTTAGGCACGACCTGCCCTTTATGAACCCATGCTGCGTCTGTCCAATGGGACAATTTCCATCCAGATGCCTCGCTATTTCTTCCTTGATGACAGGTTCCAGCATCTTCCCTACTACCGAAGTTAAGCTCACTGGCCTATAATTACCCACTTTCTGCCTACCTCCTTTTTTAAACAGTGGTGTCACGTTTGCTAATTTCCAATCCGCCGGGACCACCCCAGAGTCTAGTGAATTTTGGTAAATTATCACTAGTGCATTTGCAATTTCCCTAGCCATCTCTTTTAGCACTCTGGGATGCATTCGATCAGGGCCAGGAGACTTGTCTACCTTTAGCCCCATTAGCTTGCCCATCACTACCTCCTTGGTGATATCAATCCTCTCAAGGTCCTCACCTGTCATAGCCTCAATTCCATCAGTCACTGGCATGTTATTTGTGTCTTCCACTGTGAAGACCGAACCAAAAAACCTGTTCAGTTCCTCAGCCATTTCCTCATCTCCCATTATTAAATCTCCCTTCTCATCCTCTAAAGGACCAATATTTACCTTAGCCACTCTTTTTTGTTTTATGTATTTGTAGAAACTTTTACTATCTGTTTTTATATTCTGAGCAAGTTTACTCTCATAATCTATCTTACTCTTCTTTATAGCTTTTTTAGTAGCTTTCTGTTGCCCCCTAAAGATTTCCCAGTCCTCTAGTCTCCCACTGATCTTTGCTACTTTGTATGTTTTTTCCTTCAATTTGATACTCTCCCTTATTTCCTTAGATATCCACGGTCGATTTTCCCTCTTTTTACCGTCCTTCCTTTTTGCTGGTATAAACCTTTGCTGGGCACTGTGAAAAATCATTTGGAAGGTTCTCCACTGTTCCTCAACTGTTTCACCATAAAGTCTTTGCTCCCAGTCTACCTTAGCTAGTTCTTCTCTCATCCCATTGTAATCTCCTTTGTTTAAGCACAAAACACTAGTGTTTGATTTTACCTTCTCACCCTCCACCTGTATTTTAAATTCCACCATATTGTGATCGCTCCTTCAGAGAGGATCCCTAACTATGAGATCCTGAATCAATCCTGTCTCATTACACAGGACCAGATCTAGGACCGCTTGTTCCCTCGTAGGTTCCATTACATACTGTTCTAGGAAACTATCGCGGATACATTCTATAAACTCCTCCTCAAGGCTGCCTTGACCGACCTGGTTAAACCAATCAACACGTAGATTAAAATCCTCCATGATAACTGCTGTACCATTTCTACATGCATCTGTTATTTCTTTGTTTATTGCCTGCCCCACCATAATGTTACTATTTGGTGGCCTATAGATTACTCCTATCAGTGACTTTTTCGCCTTACTATTCCTGATTTCCACCCAAATGGATTCAACCTTATCCTCCAAAGGGCATGCAGCTGTGGGCCTCTGATCCCCTTGGGGAGCCCTTCGAGTGTCGTTCCGTCTGGTCCACGTTTGTGGAGACCTGTACCAAATGGCGCTCACCCGAGGTCCCTTTGGATAAGGGATTGACTCCCAAAGCCTCAGGTACCTTGGGAATCCGCACATTACTGCCTCTCTCTAATATGCAGATTTGCCATCAAGTGATCCTACCCATTGTGGGTGGGATTAACCTTGCAACAACTCACGAGATAGCATTGAATCTCGTGAGGCGTTGCGAGTGAAAGTCGGGAGACCCCACCCCAGAGTCTAGTGACTTTTGGTAAATTATCACTAGTGCATTTGCAATTTCCCTAGCCATCTCTTTTAGCACTCTGGGATGCATTCGATCAGGGCCAGGAGACTTGTCTACCTTTAGCCCCATTAGCTTGCCCGTCACTACCTCCTTAGTGATAACAATGTTTTCAAGGTCCTCACCTGTCATAGCCTCATTTCTATCAGTCACTGGCATGTTATTTGTGTCTTCCACTGTGAAGACCGACCCAAAAAACCTGTTCAGTTCCTCAACCATTTCCTCATCTCCCATTATTAAATCTCCCTTCTCATCCTCTAAAGGACCAATATTTACCTTTGCCACTCTTTTTTGTTTTATATATTTGTAGAAACTTTTACTATCTATTTTTATATTCTGAGCAAGTTTACTCTCATAATCTATCTTAATCTTCTTTATAGCTTTTTAGTAGCTTTCTGTTGCCCCCTAAAGATTTCCCAGTCCTCTAATCTCCCACTAATCTTTGCCACTTTGTATGCTTTTTCCTTCAATTTGATACTCTCCCTTATTTCCTTAGATATCCATGGTCGATTTTCCCTCTTTCTACCGTCCTTCCTTTTTGTTGGTATAAACCTTTGCTGAGCAGTGAAAAATCGCTTGGAAGGTTCTCCACTGTTCCTCAACTGTTTCAACATAAAGTCTTTGCTCCCAGTCTACCTTAGCTAGTTCTTCTCTCATCCCATTGTAATCTCCTTTGTTTAAGCACAAAACACTAGTGTTTGATTTTTACCTTCTCACCCTCCATCTGTATTTTAAATTCCACCATATTGTGATCGCTCCTTCCGAGAGGATCCCTAACTATGAGATCATGAATCAATCCTGTCTCATTACACAGGACCAGATCTAGGACCGCTTGTTTCCTCGTAGGTTCCATTACATACTGTTCTAGGAAACTATCGCAGATACATTCTATAAACTCTTCCTCAAGGCTGCCTTGACCGACCTGGTTAAACCAATCGACATGCAGATTAAAATCCCCCATGATAACTGCTGTACCATTTCTACATGCATCCGTTATTTCTTTGTTTATTGCCTGCCCCACCATAATGTTACTATTTGGTGGCCTATAGACTACTCCTATCAGTGACTTTTTCACCTTACCATTCCTGATTTCCACCCAAATGGATTCAACCTCATACTCCAGAGCACCGATGTCATCCCTTACTATTGACCGGATGTCATCCTTAAATAACAGAGCTACACCACCTCCATTACCATCCACTCTGTCCTTCCGAATAGTTTGATACCCTCGGATATTTAACACCTAGTCGTGACCATCCTTTAACCATGTTTCAGTAATAGCCACTAAATCATAGTCATTCACGATGATTTGTGCCATCAACTCATTTACCATATTCCGAATACTACGAGCATTCAGGTAAAGTACACTTTTGTTGGCTTTTTTACCTCTGTTTTGAATCTTAACACCTCGATCAGTAACCTCTCCTAAGTTATATTTCCTCTTAACTTTTCTCCTAATTTTCCTTGTCGTTGAACCCATATCTTCATGTAACAACCTGCCACGTCGCTTACCATTAATGTTTTTACTTCCCGTTTTATTTCTTTCAGTATTACTGGGCCTATTCACTGAGCTCCCCTCAGTTACTGTACCTTGTACTGTCGCCCTTTTTAATTTTTGACTATGGCTTCTCTGCCTTACACTTTCCCCCTTACTGCCTTTTGTTTCTGTCCCTGTTTTACTACCTTCCAACTTCTTGCATCGGTTCCCATCCCCCTGCCACATTAGTTTATACCCTCCCCAACAGCTCTAGTAAACACCCCCCCATAGGACTTCGGTTCCAGTCTTGCCCAGGTGCAGACCTTCCGGTTTGTACTGGTCCCACCTCCCACAGAACCGGCTCCAATGCGCCAGGCATTTGAATCCCTCCCTCTTGCACCATCTCTCGAGCCACGCATTCATCCTATCTATCCTGACATTCCTACTCTGACTAGCCTCTGGGCACTGGTAGCAATCCTGAGATTACTACCTTTGAGGTCCTACTTTTTAGTTTAACTCCTAACTCCCTGAATTCAGCTTGTAGGACCTCGTCCCGTTTTTTACCTATATCGTTGGTGCCTATGTGCACCACGACAGCTGGCTGTTCACCCTCTACCGCCAGAATGTCCTGCAGCCGCTCAGAGACATCCTTGACCCTTGCACCAGGGAGGCAACATACCATCCTGGAGTCTCGATTGCGTCCGCAGAACTGCCTGTCTATTCCCCTTACGATTGAGTCCCCTTTCACGAGAGCCCTGCCATTATTCTTCCTGCCCAGCTGCGCAGCAGAGCCAGCCACGGTGCCATGAACCTGGCTGCTGCTGCCTTCCCCTGGTGAGCCATCGCCCTCAACAGTATCCAAAACAGTATATCTGTTTTGCAGGGAGATGAGCGCAGGGGACACCTGCACTGCCTTCCTACTCTTGCTCTGTCTTCTGGTCACCCATTTTCTATCTCCCTCAGTAACTTTCACCTGCGTTGTGACCAACTCGCCAAACGTGCTATCCACGACGTCCTCAGCATCGCGGATTCTCCAAAGTGAGTCCATCCGCAGTTCCAGAGCCGTCAAGCGGTCTAATAGGAGCTGCAACTGGACACACTTCTTGCACGTGAAGGAGCCAGGGACAGTGGACGTGTCCCTGAGCTCCCACATCGCACACAAGGAGCATGACACGGGTCTGGGATCTCCTGCCATGTCTTAAACATTAGGTAAACTTATACAACTACAATTCAAAAAAAACAAAAGATAAAATAAATAAATTAGGCAATGAAAATAAAAACTACTTATCAGTCACCTACCAGGGATAAAAAGCACCCCCCCCCCCCCAAGCTTCGAATTCCCACCTAGCTTCAAATTCCCAAACTCACTCTTGGTTGTGTCTCACTCTGGCTGTGTCTTCTCTGGCTCACTGGGAGAATTATTATACACCTGATCAAGCTCGCCCGTTAAACATATGGGTATATGAACAGGAGTTAAAAGCAAATTACTGCGAATGCTGAAATCTGAAACAAAAACAGAAAATACTTGACATTTCAGCAGGCCTGGCGACATCTATGGCGAGAGAAGGGAACTAATGTTTTGAGTCTGGATAACTCTGCCAAATGGAAGTAGTGAGCCACTCGGCCTTGTAAGCCTGCTCCATCATTCAATTATCATGGCTGAACTGATTGTAACCTCCTGCCCAACCCCGACATCCTTTTAGCCATTGTTTATCGACCTCTGCCTTGAAAACATTCAAAGACTTTGCTTCCACTGCCTTCTGAGGGAAGGAGTTCCAAAGGCTCTCCACCCTCCGAGAAAATACTTCTTCTCATCCCTGTCTTAAATGGGCAACCTCTTAATTTCAAACAGTGACTTCCTAGTTCTAGATCCTCCCACAAGAGGGAATATTCTCACCGCATCCGCTCTGGCGCAACCCCACTCGGCATTCTATGTTTCAATCGAGTCATCTCTTACTCTTTTAAACTCCAGTGGATACAAGCCCTCGCCTGTCCAATCATTTCTCATAACACAACCTGCCCAGTTTAGTAAAGCTTCTCAATAATCTGATGTACATTTAAAGGAAGGTAATTTTGGAGGATCATTTCTGTGTTTGCTTTCAGGAATAGCTTTTTTCCATAAATATTCTTTGCCAAAATTTCTGTCTGCATTATCTTTTAACATCATCTTCATCAATCTCAACTGCCTCAAGAGATGTCAACCTCAGTACTATAGAGGGTGGCACAATGACGCATTGGTTAGCACCGCTGCCTCACAGCGCCAGGGACCCGGGTTCAATTCCAGCCTTGGGTGACTGTGTGGAGTCTGCACATTCTCCGTGTGTCTGGGTGGGTTTCCCTTAGGTGCTCCCATTTCCTCCCGAAATCTAACGATGTGCAGGTTAAGTGGATTGGCCCTGCTAAATTGCCCCTTAATGTCCAGGGATCTCCAGCTTAGGTGGGCATTAAGGGGAGTTGGGTACTCTTTAAGAGGGTCGGTGCAGACACGATTGGCCGAATGGCCTCCTTCTGCACTGTAGGGATCCTGTGATTCTATGCGGGCAATCTGCAGATACATCCACACCAACGTCACCATTGCTTAGAAAATTGCAAATAGTAAAATACAAAACACAAACGTTCCAGGAATGAATCAAAATAGTTGCGGTAGTCTCCCAAAGACATCCTAATCAACAGACTGAGAATTCACCACAAATACTGGGAAATCCAAAGCCAAGTGTAATCATGAGCTAAACATAGAAGTGCCTAGTCTTGGGGTATTCAAAAAGAATTACAGATGCCAACAGGCACTTAATCTTGAAATCTTACTGATGGTAAATTGTACACTCCTCTCTGATACTTTAATGTTGTCTCAAATCCGGTGCTCGCGATGCACGCAATTATTAATGTGTATATCAACCAGAAAGTTCAGGTGATGAAAAGATAGTCTGAGCTTAAAATCACCGTACCTTGCTAATCAATTGATGCTGCTCCACCATTTTCCTCACAAACAGCAGCTCACCCTCCATCTCTCAATCTCTCCATTACCTTTAAGAATTTGTTAGATTACTACACCAAACTCCCTAAAGAATGCTAGAGCTGGCACTTAATAATGCCATTTAAAAACATGGTTGTTAATAAAATGCCACCCAAACTCTCTAGCTGAGAAAGAGAACTATGTAAACTGTTGAGGGGTGGCACGGTGGCAAAGTGGTTAGCATTGCTCCCTCACAGCGCCAGGGGCCAGGTTTGATTCGGGTGACTGTGGGGTTTGCATGTTCTCCCATATCTGTGTAGATTTTCTCCGGGTGCACTGGTTTCCTCCCACAGTCCAAAGATGTGTATGCTAGGTGGATTGGTCATGCTAAAATTGCCCTTTAGTGTCCAAAGATGTGACGGTTCGGTGAGGTTACGGGCTTAGGGCAGGGTGTTCTTTCAGAGGGCCGGTGCAAACTTGATGGGCCAAATGGCCTCCTTCTGCACTGTTGGTATTCGATGCTCATTCCTAGCAAATCCTGCTTAGATATTTAAAGTTGAAAACAAAGCTCTTACTTTTTCTGTCTCTTTTTCCTCTTTCTTAATTTAATTTACTTTAACTTAATTTAATCCAAACTTAATTTATCTCTATGTATTTCTCTTTGTGCACCTGATTCTGAGTGTTCAAGGTGTAGTGCTATCATGGTTGTATTGTAATTCACCAACTGACCACTAGGAGTCTCATTTGAATATAAGTGAATGTTAAAGTCATAGATTTCATAGAATAGATTTCATAGAATTTACAGTGCAGGAGGCCATTCGGCCCATCGAGTCTGCACCGGCTCTTGGAAAGAGTACCCTATCCGAGGTCCACATCTCTACCCTATCCCCATAACCCAGTAACCCCACCCAACACTACTGGCAATTTTGGACACTAAGGGCAATTTATCATGGCCAATCCACCTAACCTGCACATCTTTGGACTGTGGGAGGAAACCGGAGCACCCGGAGGAAACCCACGCACACACGGGGAGGATGTGCAGACTCCGCACAGACAGTGACCCAAGCCGGGATCGAACCTGGGACCCTGGAGCTGTGAAGCAATTGTGCTATCCACAAGGCTACCGTGCAGTCAGGTGACCTCAGACTGATGAGGGAGCTGGGAGAGAGATAGTGTTTTGTGCATGTTTATACTATTATTCATCTGTTACCTGTATACATTTGATCCACAGTTAATGTTAAGAAATCGTTTATAGTTTAGGCTACAAGTGTGCTCTTTGGACATTCTGAATTCTCCCACAGTGTACCCAAACAGGCACGGAGTGTGGCGACTAGGGGCTTTTCACAGTAACTTTATTGCAGTGATAATGTAAGCCTACTTGTGACAATAATAAAAAAAGAGAGAGATTATTCTTGTAATATAACTCAGGCCATCCAGCAAGAACATTACACAAGGCAGACAATTAAGGGACACTTTGGCACTGTGGACTATATGACATCCTGAGAAAGTAGGGTGGTGGGGTTTGCTGGTGAACTTGTGAGATCGGGGGAGAGGGAGCGTTCGCTGGCAAACCTATCAGAGCAAATCACTACATGCGTGAAAATTGTGCATCAAAAATAAGGGACATTTAGCAACCCACCAAGAAACAACCTGGGACACAAGACAAATGCCTCAAATACGAGACCATCCCATCAAATCCGGGACAGTTGGTCACCTTGACCTCCACTGCTTCTTTCTCTGTACTTAAGACTCATTGGTAAAAGAAATAGACTGACAGTCATGTCATTGAGGTCCCATGCGCCCTGCTGTCCTCAGCCCGCCCTTATCAATTTGCACTTTCAGCAGCTCGCTGGCAAACCTTTTCGAGCTGAAGGATGCAGGAAAAGAAAACAATTGGTAGACCTCAACATTATCATTAATATGGAAGTGTAGTGGCACTGCAGTAAACATTGCAGTTGGACTAGAGGGGTCCATGGTATACATGTCAGCTAAAGACCTTTGAAAGGCAGCAAGTTGATTTCAGAAATCTTACCACCATGCGAATGTGCTGCAAGCAACTGAATTGAACCACTGTAAATTTGCTTCCTTATAGTAAAGTGAAGGCCTAACTGCATGGCTATCACCTCTCAATTAACTATGCAGAATTCTGAGCTATTGCTGGATAACAACACACACCATCTCCTCAATCCCATCATCTCCCCTCAATCCCAAAACTAAAAATACTTTTCTGTCAATTGGACACAGGATTGTTAGGAGCTATATAGGAGCGATTGTTAGGAATTGCATACAGCAATTCTATATAATTTTCAATCTTCATAAACATGTAAAACAATCAGAATGTTTGATTGCATGTGAAACAATTTTAATCACGTGTCTATCATGCTCCACCAATTTCATACCAAAACACCATTATCAAGGGCAAGCAGCTGATCCACTGAGTTAGGAAACAGTTGCAACAGGGCACAAAGGATTAGATTAAAACGACTGCAAACTGAAAACATGGGGTTCTGATGAAGAGTTACCTCTAGATGTTCATTTATTTTTGCAAATGCTGATTAATCTGCTTTTATTTGACTTTTTTTTTTGTGGGGGGGGGGGTCATTTTACAAAGAATTAGATTCAAGCCACTTGCAAATTGGCGAGTTTTCTTTATTTTCCAGCTAGTCAAATCTGGAAAGTAACACCCCAGCTTAGTTGGTAAACAAGCATTTCCAGCCCTGACGTCATCTGTAGGCCTGAATTAATCAGCTTTGGTCTTCAGTTGTGGTTACCTCAAACAATAATTGCTGCACTGTGCAAGGAGAGATCAACAGGGCTCTTGATTTTTGAAGTGTTTTCTTTAGAATGTAAACCCAAAAATAACTGCAGTATATGCAGAAAACCAAGCACTCTTATTGATGAATCACTGTTTGCTAAGTGAATATAAATTCCGAATATGTGGATAGTTATGCCACTTAAGACTTCACGCGCTCTCAATTTAGAATATAGATTGTGCACACGTAGATAACAATCACCGCTCTTGTTCCATGTTTGACCATTTATACACAACCCGAGTGCAGCTCTGAGTTTTATGTGGGAATTGAACTTTTAAACTAAACTTTTTTGATTAGCCAAATGTCACTCACTACCTTCATAACATTATTAAAATAATTCACAAGTTCTGGATGCAGGCATATTTTTTATGATGATCCCAAATTGCTCATGACTTGAAATGAGAAATGAACTGCAACATAATCCTTTAATGGTACAAAGAGAAAGAACTACTAATTGGTGTCTCTCAGTCATTCCACTTCCTCTGTTTAGAGTAGCTGGTCGGTCATTTTGTGGAGAACTCTGTCCTTGTGATGAGAACATTTCATCCCACTGACTTTATCAATGGGAACAATAAACTGTAACCATCACTTCTCATTCATGTCGTTGCAGTGAAATTTGAGTAAGTGCACTCAAATCCAGCAGCAGAGGTACCCAATTGAAAGCCAATAGATACAGGGCCCAAACCATCAATGTTGCGTTCAAGACCATGATTCTTGACTGCAGATGGAGTGCTGCGATGAAATATAAGCAATACAGGAGTTCAAATGAATGTGAAAGACTTCACTGGAGCTGTAGTAACTAAAGATTCTTTGATCTAAAGTTGCTAAGTTGCCAATACACAAACCTTCAATTTATCTGACCACATAGAGGCAGATTTATAGCTGCAAGTGAGAATTTGCAAATATCTGGCATTAAAAATCACCAATTTCTCAGCCTTGTCTTATCAAGTGACATTAATTCAAAGAGTTCATTTGTTTGCTTGTTTTTCTGAAGATTGGCCCTCGAACACCATTCAAACTTGCACCTAAAATTGGGAAACTTGGAAAAACGGTAGTTGTTTGAATATTCTGCAACATTAGGTAAGCTGTAGCAGTGACTGACTGCGACCTCCAAAAACCATCTCACATTCCAACTGGAGTTGAATGAAAACATTTCTAAACATTGCTTAAAGCAGCAATGTACCCTGTTCATTTATAACCATTTCACAACAGCCAACGTAAATCCAATCGCTACATCAAACAGTATTTAATACCTCTGTAATTTCAACATCAATAGCATACATTCCTCCATGGAAACAAACTAACTGCATTTGGTTCAAGAATGTTGTTAATCTGGATGGGTAGCATACAAATACCTAAATTCTGACACCATTCCTGTCACACAATCATAGAATGGTCAGCATAGGAGGCAGCCATGTAGCCTATCATGTCTGTGCAAATTCTCACAGAACTACACAATTATCCCCACTATCCTGTTCTTTCTCCACACCCTTTTAATTTTTTCTCTCTTGATTTATTTATCCAGTTTCCTTTTGCAAGTTGTTACTGAATCTACTTCCACCACCCTTCCAGGAAGTGTATTCCAGATCACCACTCACTGGGGATTTTTTATTCATGTTACATATGGTTCTTGTGCCTCGCCTCGATTGTGACCTCTGGTTAGTTTACAATGAAAGGCAACTGAGGCCCACGATGTGTGGTGCTTGCACAATATGGGAGGACCTAGATACTTATGTTCATGAATACGACATGTGGGTGACCATCCAAAGGGGTAGGAAGAGTAGATAACGCAGAGTGCCAGAAGAGAACAACCATGTGTTTTGTTACCTGTCTGGTAGGTAACATGTGCTACTCAATCCTTGGTTAGTGATGAGGTATTCTGAATCCCGATGAAGAAGATTTAAACTCTTCTAGTAGTAACAAAAGGTTTATTAAGTAACTACAACAATATTTACATGAGTTCTTTACTTTAACTTTGATACTAGTGATAAGGTTAACAAGATCTAACTATGGTAACAATACGTAACTCTACTGGCCATCTAAACTAGTCTGCTGTTGCTTTGATCACTGTGCACCCCAGAGAGAGAGAGACCCAATGTGGCTGCCCTTTATACTCCTGTTGGTCCGGCCCTCTAGTGATCATGCGGTGCTACTGATTACACATTAACCCCTTGTGTACATGCACACATAGAGACACCACACCATGAGCAAAACCCAGTAAGGTAAAGTCGCCACAGGCTGCTTTCCCCTTTGAGGGGGAGAACTGACTGGTGGTGTTTTAACCTGAGGGTCACCACACCTCAGGCGAGGGGCAAGGTTGAGAAGGCGGGGCCTTCATGAATAACCTCAGACGGTACAGGAATTGAACCTGCACTGCTGGCCTTGCCCTGCACCACGAACCAGCCGTCTAACCAAGTGAGATAAACCAGCCCTTAGCAAAAACTCGGCAAAAGGAGCAACTGACAGCTAGTGAGGAAGCACGGGATGTAAATGAAGGCCCAGCCCCCCCACTCTATACTCTTGGCTGTGCCGGTTGGAAATCACATTGGTGTAAAATGCATTACGGACAGCATGGCAGACAGATGTGAGGATCCATTTGACCAATACCTGGGGTTGTCTCCAGAGTTCAGGATGGAGGCTGCTCACAACCCTGGGACACCACAGCAGTGGGTCTGGGGTGCATTTGCAGGTGGACCTTAGGTGTTCTGGAAGGGATCCAACCTCCGGCCTCAGAATATTCCAGGAGATCCATCTTCGTTCTCAGGAGGTCCACCTTGTTTCTTCAATGGAGGTATAGTGATGTTGGACAACTTTTCAATATGGCAGCTGTACACGGTGGGTGGACTACGGGCCAGCCAGGCCTGCCCCACCACGGAATACGGCGTGAAATACTGAGGTCAGGGCCAGAAGATTTGACGTGATTACCCCGCCGGCCACTGCAACGGGAAACATTCCTGCACCCGCCATGGCACTTAGTTTCAAAATGAAAGAATTCCACCCATAATACCAAGGAGAATACCACCAAGATAATCATAATTAATTATCCAAAGACTGTGGTAAGAATAATCAAAAGACAAAATGGAAAATAATCTATTCTCCAATATGCCCATGATTCCTTTCTGAATCAGAGTCTGGAGTCATAAAAGTTTGCAGCAGAGGAAGGCCATTCAGATTGTCATTCAATGCCAGTTCTAAAACAGCCATCCATTTGTTCCCATTTCCCTGCCCCTTTACCATTTTTAGTATTGCTGCGTCTTCAAGATAACACAGTTCATAATGGCAACTGAGGACCAAGTGAACATTCTGTGTTAAGCTCTGACCCAATCTGGTATTCCAGGATGCTGCTTGTACGTGACCAGTCAGCCTGCCTCATGAATGGATCTTAGGGCAAAGAGGGGAAAGAGTTGATGGTGGTGACAGGCAGACTCTGTGGCTAGCGGTTAAAATTCAGATAGTCCGACAAGTTAATGTCCTTAGAGGAAGGATGGCTATAATAAGTAAGCAATAGAAAGCGTACTAAGGGCACAAAACTAAATTCCATCAATGCACTTACGCACAAAGAATTATTCCAGCAATCTCCAGCTGAACTAGAAACATACATACAAAATAAAAGCAGGAAGAGGCCATTCGGCCCCTCAAGCCTGGTTCCGCCATTCATTACGATCTTGGCTGATCTTCACATTCAATTGTCAAAAGAGCTTTGAGAAAGAGTCATCGGACTCAAAACTTTAGCTCTTTTCTCTCCCTACAGATGCTGCCAGACCCGCTGAGATTTTCCAGCATTTTCTCTTTCGTATCACAGTCAATATCCTGACCCCGCCTCTTCTTCTCCCCCCCCGCCCCCCCCCCCAATATCTGTAGAGACAACTACCTGCTACAGTAGTGAACTCGCCAACATTGAGGGCATTTAAAAGTTTATTGGATAAACATATGGATGATAATGGCATAGTGTAGGTTAGATTGCTTTTGTTTCGGTGCAACATCGTGGGCCGAAGGGCCTGTACTGCGCTGTATTGTTCTATGTTCTATGTAGACAAGATATGTCTACCAGGAACTCCCCATCATCGGGAATATTCTTCCTGAATTTACGCTATCTAATTCTATTAGAATTTTATAAGTTTCTGAGATCCCCTTGCACTCTAAACCCCAATGAATACAATCTTAACCGATTTAGTCTCTCCTCATATGACAGTCCCGCCATCCTAGAAATTGGCCTGATACACCTTCGCTGCACTCCCTCCAAAACAAGAACATCCTTCCTCAGATTTTTGATTTTGCCTAGTGTCCCTTTGCAGCAGGGAATGCACACCTCATATTAAGAGAAGAAACATTCTGTATGCATAAACTTCTGAGTAGCTTGGTTTGCAGATTCAAATATAATGATGGATTTAGAGGCATTGACAGCACTGATTAAAACAAAGTGCTTCTAATTAAGAAATAGGGTTACATAAGCCTCATGCATTTTATATCGTGCCATTCAACTGCAGATGAAGTGTGAAAAGGTAAAAAACGCATTCATAAATTGCACATCATTGAAGATCAGAAGATTGTAACACTCAACAGATCTGCACACCCCTTTTGATGTATCAGGCATCATTTCCAATAACGTTGAGTCAAAATATGGGAGAAAAGTAGGAATCAAGAAATTTTGCAGACGACACTCATTGCAATATCTACAGTCACAAGTCATTAATATTCCATCAAGCAACTTTCTGGAAAACATAAATCTAAGTTGGAGCTTCATTGCAGTACTGTGGGAGTGTTGCTGGCCAGAGCTGCCATCTTTCAGATGAGACATTAAACCAAGGTTGCTGATCCTGGAAGTCACACAGCGTGCTGTTCAATCATCAGGGCATTTCTGTAATGTATGTCGCCCAAGAGGGATGTATTAACTAAAAACAAGGTTCTGCTATAAAATGTCCTTTAGCAGACAAACTGCATTAAAGTACTTTGAATTTTTATTTTCTTAATAAATAAACCAAATACAGATTTTCTAAAAGTCACAAAATGCCAGAAATTTAACAAGAGTAACAATCTGTTTCATGTTCACACGTCAGGAAACAATTAGATTTAGCATAATTTTGAAAAACAATGGGTGGAATTCTCCATAGCCAGATGCCAAAATCGGGATTGGGCGGAGAATGGCTTCCAGCGCCGTATTCGGGGCAGGCGGCGGTTCGCGATGCTGCGTCCCCTCCAAATCAGCGTCATCGGGATACGCGCTGTGTGCAGTTAATGGGCCGAGTTCCCTACGGCGCAGGCCACGTGTGGTCCCAGCGGTCGGGAACCTGGCGTACCGGCTGCGGGCAGTGCCCAGCGGCATCACACTCGGCCGAGATCCGTGCCGCTGGCTGGGACCTTCTGCTCGGGTTGGGAGGAGTGGTGGGCGGTGGCCAGGGGGTGCGCTGTGGGGTCGGGGTGGGCAGGTACGTGGTCCAGCACGGCCGGTGCCATGTTTTCCGGCGCAACCGGTGCAGCTGGTCAGCCCTGCACATGCGTGGCCCGGGCATCGGCGATTCTCCGGCCGTTTTCCACACGACCTGTGGGTGTTTCACCCAGCACTGGTGCTAGCCCTTCACTGGTATCGGAATCGGTAAGGGTGATTTTCCCATCGTGGAACACCCGCGGATCCTCCGTTTGCGCAGGCACTTAGCCTCAGGAACGGAGAATTCCGCCCAATAATTACTCCTTCTTTAAAACACATTTGTGCCGATTCATACTTCTCCTGGCAAAAGGCTTGCTTTGTTTGCAATTTGGAATCCTGCAGATGTTGATTCGTTAACACCATGCAGTTCCACAGGTGCTGCTCATCCCTTGGTATGTAATTCAAGTGGTAATTTTTCATGTGCAAGCTTTGATAGTAAGCATGGGAAGGCTTGTTGACATAGGAATTATCATAACTAAGCAACCTTGTCCTGTCCATATGATACACAATCACCAAACAGAACGCAGGAACAGGGTCCTTGGCTGATCTTCTCCTGCACTGAGTGGCAATGGGGCCAGTTAAAGAACTGTACTGGCACAACATCTGAGGTAGTGCAGATACGAGATCAAACTTGCCACTTTCCTCATTTGTTGCTGTATAAACTCTACAGGTCAGAATTGCCTCACCTAATGCTCAGCCAACCACTCCCACTTACCAACTGCATACAGTTATGTTCAACAGTGCCTCACAGTACAAGATGCAAATCCATACCTGCACTACGAAAAGGTGAATTCAAATGTCAGTCAAGAATGAGTTTTAAAATTGGATAAATCTAACCACTGTGCTACTGTGCCCACTCTCATAAAGTTCACAGTAGCTAGTTAAAGAGAGTTAGATGACCTTTTGCAAAAAAAGAGAAACATTAACATTATTTTATTTGGTTCCCTTTTTCATATATTATATTTGAAATGTTTTTGTTTAAATGACAAGTACTGGTGATACTACTGACCCATAGTTCCTGAATCTTACCATGGAGAGGAATTGAATCAGTATTGGTAGGAATACAATCAAAACTGCAGGGATTACAGGTCATTTGTGTATTTTAGTTCATCTCCCTATGCGGAGGAGACCTAGTACAACATCAAGCCAGTAACTCTGCTGATGTCAAATAATTGTTGCTTAAAAACATCAACTAAGAAAATAATTTCAGTGCAAATCATAATTATTTCTAATTGTCTTATTCTTATAAGAGTCCTCAATTTAAGATTCTTTACAAATTCATTCTGTTGGAAAACCAACGGCAACTTGGGTGCCTGACTACATAGCCAAAAGAAAGCATGCACTAAAATCCAGTATAGCCTGCTCCCTGGTTGGCTCCACAACATATTGCTCCAAGAAACAATCTCTAATACGTTCAATGAACTCTCCCTCAAGGTTGCCCTTGCCAATTTAATTAATCCAGTCCCTATGCATATTAAAATCGCCCCTGATTATTGCCATACCTTTCTTACAAGCTCCCAGAATTTTGTGGTTTATACTGTGCCCCACTGCCAAATTATTCTTTTGGGGTCTATAGATGACTTCTACCAGGGTCTTCTTTCCTTTGCTATTTCTTATTTCTAGTCAGACTGATTCTATATCTTGATCTCCAGTGCCTATATCATTTCTCACTACAGCATTTATCACTTCCTTTACTAACAAAGCTAAAGCGCTTCCATGGAATCCCTACAGCGAAGACCATTCACTTCATCGAGTCTGCACTGACCCTCTGAGAGAGCAACCTACTAGGCCCAACCCCCAGCCCTAGCCTCGTAACCCCACCTAATTTTGAACAGTAAAGGGCAATTTTTAGCCTGGCCAATCCACCTAACCTGCACATCTTTGGACTGTGGGAGGATACTGGAGCACCCAGAAGAAACCCATGCAGGCATCACCCAAGGCTGTAATTGAACCCTGGTCCCTGGCACTGTGAGGTAGCAGTGCTAACCTGTGTGCACCGTGCTGCCTTCTTTTCCTCCCTGCCGATCCTTCTGAAATACTGAGTACCCTTGGATATTAAACTTCCTGTTCTCCTTGTAACCATGTCTCCACAATCCCCACCAAATCATACCCCTTTGTCTCTATTTGAGCTGTTAACTCATTGATTTTATTAAGAATGCTTTGTGCATTCAGATACAAAGCCTTCAAGTTTGCTCTGTTATCAAATTTCCCTACTCTTGTATGATTCCTTGGTGCAATATGACGTTCACACGTTCTGATCCATTCTTTTATTTACTGGTAACAATGAGCCTCATTGCGAGCCTGAAATCCTACCTTCCTCTTTAACTTTGATTTTCTAAATTTCCATGTAACTGAAATTACCCCTCCAACTATCTCATCATGAGATCGTACATCTTTGTGCCGGTAAAGAGACCATCAGTATACAAGAAAATTTATGTTTTGATCATGCATTTTATAAATTATTTTACATGGAGTTAAGCAATGGTTAGAAATTTCAGCTCTACCATTTGCATGGCAAGTAGTAACTAGCTTTTCCTTCAATTTTGATGCAAACATCTCCTCTTTCTGAAGGCCATTAAGCAAACCAATATAGAAGAACTGAAACCATGTTTTTAGCAAATTAACATCCATATATACTGTAATCGTGATATTTTGTAATACAACTTTTTTAAATTTAAAGTGCCCAATCCTTCTTTTTCCAATTAAGGGGCAATTTAGCGTTGCCAATCCAGCTACCCTGCATATCTTTGGATTGTGGGGGTGAGATCCATGCAGACATGGGGAGAATGTGCAAACCTAACACGGACAGTAACCTGTGTGCTCCCCCCCACCCACCCACCCACCCACCCACCCACCCACCCACCCACACACCCACACACCCACACACCCACACACACACACACAATAATCTCATAGTTAAGGATCCTCTCGGGAAGAATGATCATAGCATGCTAGATTTTCAAATTTAGTTTGAGGGTGATAATATGGAGTCCCACATTAGTGTTCTGGAGTTAATCAAAAGGTAATCACATAGGCATGAGGACAGATATTTGGCCAGAGTGGGCAGGAAGACTAAAAGGAAGGACAGCTGATGAGCAGCAGCTGATGGTTAAGGAGATTTTCAATTCCTCCCAACTAAAATATAGTCCTGAGAGGAAGAAAGATTGTAAGAGGGAGAAAAACAGCCAAGGCTAAGCGAGGAAGACAAAAACTAAGGCATACCATATTGCAAAGTCTGTGGCAGGCTGGAAGATTGGGAAACTTTTAAAGATTAACAAAGGGTTACTAAAAAAGTTTTAAAAAGAGCAAAGGTAAGTTATGAAAAAATATATGGGCAAAATAGGAAAAAGGTAGCAATAGCTCCTATAAGCATATAAAAGAAAGAGAGTCGCTAAAGTGAATGTTGGTCGCTTGGAGGATGAGACTGGTGTTACGAATCCCCCCCCCCCCCCCCCACTGGACTAGTGCGCGGTCAATTGCAGCCCCACTTGACCTGGAGTTGCAACACATTGAAATTAATAAATAATTCTTAGAAAAACACCCCATGTCTTTGGCTCTTATCTGCCCAATAACCACATTCACCAGGTTTGGAAATGTAAACATAATTAAGTTCATTTATAACAATAACTATAATTAAATATGCAGCAAATATAACAGGTTAACTATTATCCAATTCCTAATCACCCCCCCGGCCCCCCACCCTCTACACATACGCACACACACATACATACACAAAGACAGACAAATACAGATGGGAGAAGAGGGGGGAAAATAATATGCAACAAGGATAAAAGTCTTTGTTTCATGTGATTGTCTTATAGCACATCTTCCTTCTCTACAAACTTTGCTTTCAGTTCGAGGTTTTCACTGTCGGTCCATTTTAGTCTCTGCAGTTTCAGAAATACAGCAGCTTTTCTGCAGAAAACACGAGGACAGGGGAGCAGGTCCTTTCCCCCACCCCACGGAGTGTCCAAGTCTCCAACTGAACTTCCCCAGGCTCTCTGAAAATCAGCCTACTCAGGCAGGATCCAATCACCGCCTGTTACCGGGTCTTTTAGTCAGTTCATTGGCCACCAGCCAACCAATCAAACCGGGTCCCACCAATCTCTTGGGTGCCGAAAAGTCTGAGTTCTGCTATCCAATGGCTAGCACAGTGTTCTGTTTTGTAATTTTAAAATTCCTTCTTCCCTGCTCGACTTAAAGGTACATGTCCATTAAGCATCCATGGATCAAAAACGATAACAGCAAAAATAAAGGGGGAAAAATGGAATCAACAGGAAGGGCCCTTACACTGAGGGTTAATAGTGGGGAACACAGAAATGGTGGAAACTGGCAGCACGGTGGAGCAGTGGGTTTGCCCTGTTGCCTCATGGCGTCGAAGTCCCAGGTTCGATCCCGGCTCTGGGTCACTGTCCGTGTGGAGTTTGCATATTTTCCCAGTGTTTGTCTCCCCACAACCCAAAGATGTGCAGGGTAGGTGGATTGGCTACGCTAAATTGCCCCTTAATTGGAAAAAATTAATTGGGTACTCTAAATTTATTTTTAAAAAGAAATGGTGGAAACACTAAATCAATATTTTGCCTAAGTTTTTACAGTGAAGGACACCAGTACCATCTCAATAGTAACTGGTAATGCAGAAGTAATATAAAGGGAGGAACCTAGAACAATCAACAATAGGGAAAAAGTACTGAGCAAACTATTAGGGCTGAAGACAGACAAGTCCTCAAGGCCTGATGGCCTACATCTTAGGGTCTTAAATAGGTGGATGTGCAGATAATGAATCCATTGGAATATTCCAAAATTCCCTGGATGTGGGAAATGTTCTAGTGGATTAGAAAAATGCTTATTCAAAAAGGGAGGGAGGCAGAAAGTAAGAAACTATAGACTATTTAGTTTAACATCTGTCATGGGGAAATTGCTGGAACCCATTATTAAGGGATTAATAAACAGGATATTTGAATGACTTTCATCAGAGTCAGCATGGTTTTAAGAAGGGTAAACCGTGCTTGACTGATTTCTTAGAGTTTGTTGAAGATGTCACAAGCAAAACAGATAATGGGGATCCTGTAGATCTGGACTTCTGGAAGGTGTTTGATAAGGTGTCACACAAAAGATTAATACACAAGGGATTTGGTGTAATTTATTAGTTTTGATAGAGGACTGGCTAACCAACAGAAAGTAGCGTCAGGATAAATGGGTCTTTTTCTGGTTGGCAAGATGTAACTAGTGGGGTGCCACAGGGTTCGGTCCTCAGGGCCCAACTATTTACAATCTATTAATGACTTGGATGTAGGGATAGATGTAGGTACTTTAGCCAAATTTGCAGATGACACTAAAATAGGTGGGATAGTAAGTTGCAATAAAGAAATAAGTGGATATGGATAGGTTAGGTGAGTGGGCCAAAATTTGGCAGATGGAGTTTAATGTGGATAAGTGTGAGGTTATCCATTTTGGTTGGAAAAATAGAAAGGCTACTTACTATCTAAATGGAGGGAACTTCCGAGTGCTTTGATGCAGAAGGATCTGGGCGTCCTCGTGCATCAATCACAGAAAACTAGTATGCAGGTACAGCAGGTAATAAGGAAAGAAAATTGAATTTGGGCATTTATTGCTAAAGGAATAAAGTATAAAAGTAGGGAAGTGTTGTTGCAACTGTACAAGGCATTCATGATACTGCACCTGGAATATTTTGTGTACAATTTTGGGCCCCATACTTGAGGGTGGATGTAGTTACATTGGAGGAAGTTCAGATAAGGTTCACTAGATTGATTCCAGAGATGAGGGGTTTGTCTTATGATGAGAGATTGAGCAGTTTAGACTATACTCTCTCAAGTTTAGGAGAATGAGAGGAGATCTAATTGAGGTATATAAGATAAAGGGGATTGACAAAGTAGACGGAGAAAGGATGTTTACTCTTGTGGGGCAATCTAGGTTGAGGTCATAGTTTTAAGATGAAGGTTAGCAGATTTAAAACAGAGATGAGAAGAAATTACTTCTCTCAAAGGGTCATGAATCTGTGGAATTCACTACCCCAGAGTACGGTGAATGCAGGGACATTGAGTAAATCTGAGAGATAGGCAGATTTTTAATTAGTAATGGGTTGAAGGGCTATGGAGAACAGGCAGGAGAGTGGAGTAGAGGCCGAGATGAGATCAGCCATGATCATACTGAATGGCGGAGCAGGTTTGAGGGGCTGAATTGCCTACTCCTGCTCCTAGCTCTTATGTCCTTATAAATGATGTGGAGATGCCGGCGTTGGACTGGGGTGAGCACAGTAAGAAGTCTTACAACACCAGCTTAAAGTCCAACAGGTTTGTTTCAAACACTAGCTTTTGAAGCACTGCTCCTTCCTCAGGTGAATGAAGAGGTATGTCCTTATATGTGGTCGAGTGGATATTTATGCACTAAATAAGTTACCTTCGATGTGCACATTAGAAAGATGCCACGTACCTTGCATTCATAAGTAAATATTTTATTTTTAAAATTTTTATTAATGCAGCTATTAATGGCACTGGCCCTGACAAAGGAGAAAAACGGTGTAAAATGCAGAAATAACCTGCGGTAATGATGTGACTCACGACAAAATCTGCAACAGCATACTTCAGAATGCTTCATGCGTCATGTAGACCTTCCTGTTTCTGTCACCAGTTTGATCTCTGTTGGCAACTGTGTCTGATCATTTAAATAAATTCCTGATTAACCGTTTGAAGACCACATCCTTAATTAACTGGAAAGTATCTGCTAAAACTTGTTACATGGGAGATAGGCACCTGTATGGTGTGGGCTCTTGACCAGCAACTGCCCGAGAGCTACAAAGCATACTTTGCTGTCTGCAAATTATGAATCAAGCTCTGAACCCATAATGAAAATGTGAGGATTACACTATGGATACCCTCATAGAATAAGTGGAAAAATGTTTCCTGGTTAAACATCAACTGACTGAAGAAGTGGGAAAATAATGTACTACAGTTCATTAGGGAAGAGAGGACGTAATGGGAGTGTATTCTTGATCATGCTCATACAGTTTAGAAACTGGTTTCAGAACAGCATTGATAGAGGCTGAGGACCAAGTCTCTTCACTGCCCTACCAGCCACTAATGTTGGAGAGCTTGGAAAAGAAACATAATTGCCTGCAAAGTTTTTGATTTCAATTTTGTGCAAAAATACCATAAGGAGGAACAACTAATCAGTAGATTAACAGTCGTTTTGCACTGCACTCTTCATCGGCACAAACATTTGTCATTCAGCCAGGGAAATGTGCAAGAACTCAGCAGTGCCCGCAAGGCAAAAAGTAAAAGGGAATGTTATAAGTGAACAAATCTTTACTGTAGAGACAAGATATGTCTACCAGGAAAATGACTGGACATATTAAAGGAAACTAAAAAGAAAAAAAAGTAAAGTTGCAGATTCATTCCTTGCTGATGACAATGGACGGGATTCTACGTTTTTGAGGTGTTGACGTCAACGCAGAATTTGTAGACTTTTGCAATAGCAAAACTGGCGCCGAACCTGGATCGATTCAGCGGAAGGGCCCGCACCGGCGCCATGTGGAACACAATCGATTCCAATGAAAAACGGTGCAAAATTTGCCGGGTCCGTGATTGACACTCGGGAGGCTGACAAGCTGTAGCCGCATAGAGACATTACACTCCCCACACACACTCATCCCAGCCAACAAGATGGCACTGGTTGTGCTGTAGCACACCCATACAGCTGATAGGTGGCTGGGACCAGAGGACACCTGTACAACCTAGTGAGCTGTTAGTGGTGTGTGCAGCTGCAAGGCTGTCTTTCCAGCTACGCAATGGTGTCCATGCCTGTCCACCCCGACCCCACAGCCCATCTCCTGCCCCTACCCCCCGCACACCCCCACTCCCCCCGGCCCTGGCAGAAGCTACACCGCCAGCAGCACAACTGTCAGCAATCTATGGCATGGCGATGTTGGACACTTTCCGTACGCCCTCTCTCTTCCTCAGCAACCAGGACGTCGGTATCATGATTTTTAGAAGCACAAGTGAACCTCGCCATTGGGAACTCGGCCCATCGGAGGCAGAGCATTGCGGGGGCCCCGGAGAATACCGGGTCGGACCCGCTAATGACATGCAAATGGTGTTTACTGTACATGCGGTCCTGACCGCATTGACGCCACTGACGAAGTGACGGAGAATTACGATTTGGCGTCAAATTGGCACCCACCGCGATTTTAGCATCTCCGCCCAATCGCGTTCCCCAATTTAAAAAAAATATATTTTTATTCTCCTTTTTCACATTTTCTCCAAAATTTACACCCCACTAACAATACACAATAATCAGGAACAAATATGTCAATCCCCATATCAATAACAACGAGCCCATCCTCCCACCAAACCCCAAACATGAGCTCGCATGTTCACAGAAACAAATGACAAAAAGGAATCAGGAATCACCCATAGTCACCATTAACACACACAGCCCCCTTCACCCAACCCTCCCACCCACCTCCCCCAACTAATGTTCGATGTTATCCAGTTCTTGAAAGTGCATAATAAATAATGCCCATGAATGGTAGAACCCCTCCCCTCAGTTCAAACTTAACCTTCTCAAGAATTCCAACAGGTCCCCCTGCCACGCCAAGGCACAGGATGGAGAGGTTGCTCTCCAAACCCATCAGGATTCACCTTTGGGCGATCAACGAGGTGAAGGCTACACATCTGCCTCGGCACCCGTTTCCAACCCTGGCTGGTCCGACACCCCGAATATGGCCTCCCAGGGTCCTGGGTCCAGTTTCACGTGCATCACTTTAGAAATTACCCTAAAAACCTCCTTCCAGTAATCCTCGAGCTTTGGACAGGACCAAACCATATGAATGTGATTAGCGCCTCCCCCACCCCCGCAATGTTCACACACACACTCTTTCAAAGAATCGGCTCATCATCGCCCTCGTGAGGTGTGCTCTCTATACCTTCTTCAGCTGTATAAGCCCCAACCTCACGCACGAGGTGGAGGCGTTCACTCTCCAGAGCACCCCACACCAGAACCCCCTCTCCATATCCTCTCCCAACTCTTCCCCCCACTTTGCTTTGATCCCTTCCAGTGGTGCCTTCTCCTCTTCCAAAATAGCCCCGTAAACCACTGACAATACCCCCTTTTCCAGTCCCCCTGTCGTCAGCACCTCCTCCAGCAATGTGGAGGCCGGCTCCACGGGAAGCTCTGTATCTCCTTTCTGGCAAAATCTCGAACCTGCATGTATCTAAATATTTCCCCCTGCTCCAGCCCAAACTTCGCTTCCAGCTCCTTCAATCCTGCAAACCGACCCCTAAGAAACAAATCTTTTAGTGTCTTAATCCCCTCCTCCTCCGATTTCCATCCCACATCCCTGGCTCAAATCTGTGGTTCCCCCGAATCGGCATTTCCCTTGACCCTACCCCCAAACCGAAGTGTTGGAGAAACGGCCTCCAAATTCTCAATGAAGCTATTATTACCGGACTCCGAGTATTTCCCCGGGGCTATCGGGAGCGGCGCTGTTGCTAGTGCTTTCAATCCCGACCCCCTGCACAAACTGGGGATCAACACCTCTGACCCAGCTCCGCACCTTCTCCACATTCACCGCCCAGTAGTAATACATCAGGTTTGGAAGATCGAAACCCCCTGCCTGCCTTCCCTTCTGTAGCAGCACTTTTCTAACTCTGGTCACCTTCCCTCCCCATATGAACAAAGTAATCATTCCCTCAATCTCTGCGAAAAAAGCCTTTGGCAGGAAAATCGGCAGGCATTGGAAAATAAATAGAAATCGCGGCAACACGTTCATTTTAACTGCCTGTACCCGACCCTCCAGTGTCAGCGGGAGACCATCCCACCTTACCAGATCAGCTTTCACTCTCCCCACCAAACTAGAAATGTTGTACCTGCGTGCCCCCCCCCCCCCCCCCCCCCCCCCAACCCCCCCCCCACCCCCCCCCCCCCACCCCCACTCCCGGGCAACCTGCACTCCCAGGTACCTAAAGTGAGTCCCTGCCCTACGGAATGGCAGCCCCCCCACCCCTGGCCGAGACACTATAAAATACTCACTCTTGTCTAGATTTAGTTTGTACCCCGAGAAAGACCCAAACACGCGAAGCAGCCCCAATATTCCCCCTATCGACACACTCGGTTCCGACACGTATAACAGCAAGTCATCGGCACACAAAGACACCCTATGCTTTATCTCCCCCCCGCACTATTCCTTTCCATACCCTCGAACTTCTTAATGCGATGGCCAACGGCTCACTCGCGAGTGCAAACAGCAGGGGGGACATAGGACATCCCTGCCTAGTCCCACGGTGGAGAGGAAAGTGTCTCGAGCTGATGTTGTTTGTGCAGACACTCGCCCCCTTATATAGTAGCTTTACCCAGTTCACAAATCTTGGTCCAATCCCAAACCGCTCCAGAACTGCCATCAGGTACCCCCATTCTACCCGGTCAAACGCCTTCTCAGCGTCCAATGCCACAACCACCTCTGTTTCCTTCCCCTCCGCCGGTGCCATAACCACGTTCAATACCCTTCTAACATTTGAAAAGAGCTGCCTCCCTCTCACGAACCCCTTCTGATCTTCACCTATCACCTTCGGGAGGCACTCCTCCAGCCTACCCGCCGGTACCTTCGCCAATACTTTTGCGTCCACATTCAAAAGTGATTTGGGCTTATACGACCCACACTCCGTCGGGTCCTTATCTTTTTTTAGCAACAGGGAAATTTGATGCCTGCCCCAAGGTTTGTGGCAGCACCCCCTTCCCTATCGCCTCTTCAAACATCCCCACCATCAGGGGTGCCAGCTTATCCTTGAATTTTTTATAATATTCCACCTTCCCCGACTGCATCCTCCTAATCGCATCTTCTATCTCCTGCTCCACTATCGCTCCTTCTAATGTAGCCCTGTCTCCCTCCCCTAACCTTCGGGTACTCCAACCCATCTAGAAATTCCTGCATCTCCCGGTCTCCCCCAGGTGGCTCTGACCTGTATGACCTCTCATAAAATTCCTCAAAGACCTTGTTTATCACATCCGGAGCCACCACCAACTTCCCTGCCTTGTCCCTTACCTGAACAATTTCCCTTACCGCTGCCTCCCTCCAGAGCTGACCTGCTAACATATCTCCATGTTCGTAAACTGCACTCTTTGCTCGCCTCAATTGGCGCACCGCCTTCCTGGTAGATAGTCGGTCAAAGCTCGCCTGTAGTTCCTTCCTCTTTTCCAACTTGGCTGGGTACCCATCTTCTGCATAACTCCTATCTACCTCCAACATCTCATCTATTACCCTCTGCCGCTCCAACCTCTCCTCTTTGTCCACCCTGGCCTTAAACGAGATCACCTCACCCCTCACAACCGCCTTTAGAGCCTCCCGGACAACTGCCTTCGATACCTTGCCCGTACAGTTGAAACCTACATAGTGTTCCCCAATTTTGGCATCAGCCAGTGGAGGATCCTGCCCAATGAGCTTCCAAAATACAATACTGGACGCCAATGCGTGGTTGGCAGCATGATGCCGTTAACGCTTAGGAGCGTTTTAGGGGTGGCCACTTGTATTAGAGAAGTGATGGACATGTTACCAATGACGAAAGGTGCTTATAAAAATAAGTGCTGTGAGGAAAAAAGAACAATGGACAAAAATAAATGAGAGATCATAAAACAGAGATGGTAATGTAAGTATTTTGTCATCATGCTCAGAGTGTGCAAAATGAGTAAAAATAGTTGCTTGGTAGAACAGATCTTGAATATTGCTGAAAAAAGAAACATGTTGTCGAAACTTTTCATCTTGCACTCATCGGGATAGACACAAGAATGGCAAATTTCAAAGGAAACAGCAATCTGTACTGCATGAGAAAATGGGTGCTGATTGATTGGCAAGTCGGTGCATTCGCCTTAGTAACATCTCAACCAGAGCTGATGTTAACCAATTAGCATCCAATTTCTCATGCAGAATAAATTGTTGCTCCCTGTGGAATTTGGCGTTTTTGAATCTGTTCTGATGTGTGCATGAAGAAAAACTTTGACAGCATGTCTCTTTTTTTAGCAATACAGTGGAAAAGCTAAGAGTAGAATTCCAGGTTGGAGAGAACATCGCAAGTACCAACAAAAGATTTCACAGTAAACGCTGGGAAAAACTATTGGCCTATTTAGATCCGGCACACTATTTACTCATTGTTTTTTTTTAATAAACATTTTATTGATGTATTTTTGGTCTTATAACAACAACAAAATAAACAATGTACATGAAACTATAAACATAGTGCAAAAGCCATCTCCCTCCCTTACAGGTCCCACCTTTATTAACCCCCTACTCTAAGCTAAACTACCACCACACCTCCCCTTCTGCTGACGATTAATTTTCCGCGAAGAAGTCGACGAACAGTTGCCATCTCCGGGCGAACCCTAACAGTGACCCTCTCAAGGTGAACTTGATTTTCTCCAGAGAAAGCTAACCATGTCCGATAGCCAGGTCTCCGACTTCGGGGGCTTTGAGTCCCTGCAAGCTAATAGTATCCGTCTCCGGGCTACCAGGGAAGCAAAGGCCAGAACGTCTGCCTCTTTCTCCTCCTGGATTCCCGGGTCTTCCAACACCCTGAAAATCGCCACCTCTGGACTCAGTGGCACTCTTGTTTTTAACACCGTGGACATGACACCTGCAAACCCCTGACAAAATCCCCTAAGCTTCGGGCATTTCCAGAACATGTGGACATGTGCTGGTCCTCACGCACATTTTGCACACCTGTCTTCCACCCCAAAGAATCTGCTCATCCGGGCCACTGTCATATAAGCCCGATGAACGACCTTGAATTGTATCAGGCTGAGCCTGGCACATGTTGCGGACGAGTTGACTCTACTCAACGCGTCCGTCCATAGACCATCCTCCATCTCATCTCGCAGCTCCTCCTCCCACTTGCGCTTCAGCTCCTCGGTCTGCATCTCCTCTGACCCCAGAAGTTCCTTGGAAATGTCAGAGACGCCCCCCTCTCCTACCCACCCCCTGGAAACTACCCTGTTATGAATCCCCCTTAGGGGTAGGAGCGGGAAGGTTGATACCTGTTTACGTAGGAAGTCCCGCACCTGCAGATACCTGAATTTGTTTCCCCTCGCCAACCCAAACTTCTCCTCCAGCGCCCTCAAACTCGGAAAGCTCCCCTCTATAAACATATCCCCCATCTTCTCAAGCCCTGCTCTATCCGGAACTCCCCATCCATACTTCCCGGGGCAAACCGGTGATTATTACAGATTGGGGACCAGACCGATGCTCCCACATGTCTCCTCCATTGTCCCCAGACTCTCAGGGCCGCCACCACCACGGGGCTGGTGGAGTACCGTGCCGGCGGGAACGGCAGAGGCGCAGTTACCAACGCCACTGGTGCCCTTGCACGAAGCCGCCTCCATACGCTCACATGCCAACTCCTCCCCCACCACCCACTTCCTGATCATGGCTATATTCGCCGCCCAGTAATAGTGCCAATCCACCCTCTCCCCGACCCCACTCAAGCATTACTTTACTTACTCGCGGGGTCTTGCCCGCCCAAACGAAGCCAGTGATCACTTTGAAATGAAAATCGCTTATTGTCACAAGTAGGCTTCAAATGAAGTTACTGTGAAAAGCCCCTAGTCGCCACATTCCGGCGCCTGTTCGGGGAGGCTGTTACGGGAATTGAACCGTGCTTCTGGCCTGCCTTGGTCTGCTTTCAAAGCCAGCGATTTAGCCCTGTGCTAAACATGCACTAATCTGGATGTGGTTTAGTTTGGGGTTATATTGTTCAGCATATCGGTCCAGAAGCGTGATTGGAGACAATTGAAGGCTTTATTGGACTAGATGTTTCCCCCAGCAGCGCAGGTACAGAATGCAGCTGCTAGGGAGACAGAGGCTCTTATACGACGCCTTACTGGGCGGAACCAGCAGGCAGGCTCCACCAATGATATAACAGTCTCAGGTACCTCCCACACCAATGATCTTACAGCATTATCCAGGGTACCGTAATACCCCTAATACCGACTACCACATTCACCCCCTGTTAAAAAAAGAGTCCGGCGGGGGTGGTGATCTCGCATTATACAGTGGTAGAGGTTGAGGTTATGGTGGTACCCGGTATACATTAGCATAGTGTTTTGCCTCGTTACATGTTGCAACTATTTACAGTATTTATTTACAGTCATAATGAAGCAATTAGTCAATCGGGGGCCCTGGTCGTCTTCTGCTATCGTCATAGCTTCGGCAGTGATGCAGGCGCCGGCTCGGGCATCCGTGGCTCCAGGAGCGTGGCTCCGGCTTCTTCATCACCCCTACATGGGACAGGTGGAAGGACCGATCCACCTGGGAAGGGGGCGGCTGTGGGGTGCGCCGGTGGGAGGGAGGGTGGGGTCGGTGGTGGGGGTGTGGGTGGGGATCCAGCGGGCGCCAGGTCCTGTAGGGAGACCGTATCCTGTCAGCCGTCGGTGTACGCCACGTAGGCGTATTGAGGGTTAGCGTGAAGGAGGTGGACCCTCTCGACCAATGGGTCTGACTTGTGCGCCTGCACGTGTTTGCGGAACAGGATGGGCCCAGGAGCTGCCAGCTAGGTTGGGAGCAAGGTACCGGAGGAGGACTTCCTCGGGAAGACAAGGAGACATTCGTGGGGTGTTTGTTTGGTCGTTGTACACAGCAGTGATCGTTTGGCGTGGAGAGCATCCGGGAGGACCTCCTGCCAGCGGGAGACTGGGAGATTCCTGGACCGTAGGGCCAGTAGGACGGTCTTCCAGACCGTTCCGTTCTCCCTCTCCACCTGCCCGTTTCCCCGGGGGTTGTAACTGGTCGTCCTGTTCGAGGCAATGCCGTTGCTGAGCAGGAATTGACGCAGTTCGTTGCTCATGAAGGAGGACCCCCCTATCGCTGTGTATGTAGGCGGGGAAACCAAACAGCGTGAAGATACTGTGGAGGGCTTTTATGACGGTGGCTGCGGTCATGTCAGGGCAGGGAACGGCGAATGAGAACCGGGAGTACTCGTTTAGGAAGTATGTGTTGCAGTCGGTGGAGGGGAGGGGCCCTTTGAAGTCCATACTGAGGTGTTCAAAAGGGACGGGAAGCCTTTATCAGGTGTGCTTTCTCTGGCCTGTAGAAGTGCGGCTTGCACTCCATGCAGATTTGACAATTCCTGGTGGCGGTCCTGACCTCCTCGATGGAGTAGGGCAGGTTGCGGGTCTTAATGAAATGGAAAAATCGAGTGACCCCGGGTGGCAGAGGTCCTCGTGGAGGGCCGGGAGGCGGTCCACTTGTGCGTTGGCACATGTGCCGCGGGATAGGGCATCAGGAGGCTCGTTTAGCTTTCCGGGATGATACAAGATCTCATAGTTGTAGGTGGAGAGTTCGATCCTCCATCGTAAGATCTTATCGTTCTTTATCTTGCCCCGCTGTGCATTGTCGAACATGAAAGCAACCGAATGTTGGTCAGTGAGGAGAGTGAATCTCCTGCCGGCCAGTGCCGCACAGCTCTACTATGGCCTGGGCCTCCTTTTCAACTGAGGAATGGTGGATTTCTGAAGCATGGAGGGTGCGTGAGAAGAAGGCCACGGGTCTGCCCGCTTGGTTGAGGGTGGCCGCCAGAGCTACGACGGACGCGTTGCTCTCGACTTGGAAGGGGAGGGATTCATCGATTGCGTGCATCGTGGCCTTTGCAATGTCAGCTTTGATGCGGCTGAAGGCCTGGCGAGCCTCTGCCGACAGGGGAAAAACTGTGGATTGTATTAGTGGGCGGACTTTGTCCGCGTAATTGGGGACCCACTGGGCAGAATACGAAAAAAATCCTAGACAGCATTTCAGGAGTAGTGGGGGAGGGGAAACACCATGAGGGGGCGCATGCGTTTGGGATTTGGGCCTATAACTCCATCATGCACTACATAGCCGAGGATGGCTAGACGGTCGGTGCTGAACACGCATTTGCCCTTGTTATATGTTAGATTAAGGATTTTTGCGGTATGGAGGAATTTTCGGAGGTTGGTGTCATGGTCCTGCTGGTCTTGGCCGCAGATGGTGACGTTATCGAGGTACGGAAACGTGGCCCGCAAACCGTACCGGTCAACCATTCGGTCCATCTCTCGTTGGAAGACCGAGACTCCATTTGTGACACCGAAGGGAACCCTTAGGAAGTGGTAGAGCCGCCCATCTGCTTCGAATGCAGCATATTTGCGGTCACTAGGGAGGATGGGGAGCTGGTGGTAGGCAGATTTGAGATCCACCGTGGAAAAGACCTTGTATTGTGCAATCTGGTTGACCAAATCAGATATTCGGGGGAGAGGGTACGCGTCGAGCTGCGTATACCTGTTGATGGTCTGACTATAATCGACGACCATTCTATGCTTCTCCCCGGTCTTTACAACCACTACTTGAGCTCTCCAGGAACTGTTGCTAGCCTCAATGATACCTTCCTTCAGTAATCGCTGGACTTCCAACCTAATGAAGGTCTGGTACTGGGCACTGTACCGTCTGCTCCTGGTGGCGACGGGTTTGCAATCCGGGGTGAGGTTCGCAAACAGGGAAGGCGGATCGACCTTGAGGGTCGCGAGGCTGCAGACAGTGAGGGGGGGGGGGTATAGGCCACCGAATTTAAAAATTAAGCTCTGGAGGTTACATTGGAAATCTAACCCTAGGAGCGTGGCAGCGCAGAGGTGAGGGAGGACGTAGAGCCGGAATTTTTTTAATTCCCTTCCCTGGACCGTGAGGTTCGCTACGCAGAACCCTTTGATCTCTACAGAGTGAGACCCGGAGGCCAGGGAGATTTCCTGGTTCACTGGGTGGATGGGAAGAGAAAAGCACCGTACCTTATTGGGGCGTATGAAACTCTCTGCGCTCCCAGAGGCGATCAGGCAGGATATTTTATGCCCGTTGATGAGCATGGTCGTCGTCACAGTCGAGAGTGTTCGGGGCCGAGACTGGTCCAGGGTCACCGAGGCAAGTCGTGGCAAACGTTGGATGTTTTCCTCGGGCGGTGTGTGGTCATCAGAGTCGGGGTCCTGAGACTCCAGCCAAGGTGGCGGCGCCACTGGTCGCACATGGTTGGGGGTGTACAAGATGGCGCTGCCCACGGGTCACACATAGCTGGGGGAGTACAAGATGGCGGCGCCCATCCGTTGCACGTGGTCCCCAGGGAACAAGATGGCGGCGCTGGGAGGCCGCACGTGGCTCTGGAGAAGGATGATGGCGGTGGCCGCTGGCCACACGTGGTTCGTGGAGAAAGTTGGGGTGGCGATCACGGTTCGTCCTCAGAGACCGCAGCGACCGCCCGGGCCTGGCATATTGCCACAAAATGGCCCTTTTTGCCGCACCCTTTGCAGATGGATGAGCGGGTCGGGCAGCACTGCCGGGGGCGCTTGGCTTGCCCGCAAAAATAGCAGCAGGGCCCCCTGGGGATGCCTGGCAGTCTCGCAGCACAAGCTCGTGGGGGGATGGGGGATGCATCGGAGTCGGCCGCGCGGGAGGGGGGGTCCACGCTGCCAAGGGGCTGCGCGCGGTCGTGGACGTAAGCGCGGGTGTTTCGGGAGGCCACATCCAGGGAGCTGGCAAAGGCCCGTGTCTCCTTGAAGCCTAGGGTCTCTTTCTCCAGCAACCGCTGGTGGATTTGGGAGGACAGCATACCTGCAACGTATGCGTCCCAGATCAAAGGTTCTGTGTGGTCGCTGGCTGAAACTTGCGGGCAGTCACAGTTCCTACCTAACACCAGGAGCGCACGGTAGAACTCCTCCAGCGATTACCCTGGGATTTGTCGCCTCGTCGCTAGCAGGTGTCAGGCGTAGACCTGATTTCCAGGGCGAATATAATGTCCTTTCAGCAGGGTCATCGGCCGCATCCTCGATGAGGGTGTAGATCTCTGGGCTCACCCTCGAGTGAAGAACGTGCATCTTCTGGTCCTCCATGGGTGTTGTTGTGGCCATCCTGAGGTACCCATTGAAGCACGCCAGCCAGTGCTTGAAGGTTGCTGCTGAGTTTGCCGCGTGGGTGCTGAGTTGCAGACACTCAGGCTTGATTCGGAGCTCCATTCTTTAAAATCTAGTACAATAAATTGATGCTCGATCAATAACTCCAGAAGCGAGATTGGAGACAATTGAAGGCTTTATTGTACTAGATGTTTCCCCCAGCAGCGCAGGTACAGAATGCAACTGCTGGGGAGACAGAGGCTCTTATACTCCGCCTTACTGGGCGGAACCAGCAGGCTGGCTCTACCAATGATATAGCAGTCTCAGGTACCTCCCATACCAATGGTCTTACAGCATTATCCAGGGTACCGTAATACCCCTAATACCGACGACCACACCCTTCGTCAGCCAAAAGTCCCACATCTAACCTCCAATGCGGGTGCTGGTTACTGTCTTTACTAACCTGCAGGTTAACCCAGTGCGGAGCATGGTCTGAGATTGTGATCGTCGAGTACCCGTGTCCACCACTCCTGCCAATAAGGCCCTGCTCAAAATAAAGAAATAAATCTGGGAGTACACTTTATGCACGTGTGAGTAGAAGGAGAACTCCTTCACCCTCGGCTGCCCAAATCTCCATGGATCCACGCCCCCCATCTGCTCCATGAACCCTTTTAGTTCCTTTGCCGTTGCTGGCACCCTGCCCGTTTTTGAGCTTGACCAGTCCAAGCCAAGGTCCGTATGTGTGTTGAAGTCCCCTCCCATGACCAACCTGTGCGAGTCCAGCTCCGGTATCTTTCCCAGCATCCTCTTTATAAACTCCACATCATCCCAATTTGGCGCATACACATTTACTAATACCACCTGCACCCCATCCAGTTTCCCACTGACCATAATTCCCGTACCAGCCTCCCCGAACGGGCGCCGGAATGTGGCGACTAGGGGCTTTTCACAGGAACTTCATTTGAAGCCTACTTGTGACAATAAGCGATTTTCATTTCATTTCATTTCATGTACCGACCTCCCACATCCGAGACTATTCTACCCGCCTCAAACACCACCCGCTTATTAATCAGGATCGCGACCCCCCTAGTCTTTGAGTCTAGTCCCGAGTGAAAAACTTGACTGACCCAGCCTTTCCTCAATCTAATCTGGTCAGTTACTCTAAGCTGCGTCTCCTGCAACATTACCACGTCCGCCTTCAGTCCCCTAAGATGCACGAACACACGTGCCCTCTTGACCGGCTCATTTAACCCTCAAACATTCCAGATGATCAGCCTAGTTGGGGGTTCATTGCCCCCTCCTTTTGCCGATCAGCCATCCCCTTTTTTGGGCCCGCCTCCAGCCCATGCTCCACGCCTCCACCGGCCCAGCCCCAGACAGCGTCCGCCCACAACCTCCTCTCTGTCCCTTAGCCCAAGTCCCTCCCTCGTCAGCAGAACATTTATCCCCCCTCCACCCCTAGTAACAACACTCTGTAACCCAACCCCTTTAATAAACCAAACATATGCATACCCCCTACTGTGCTTCCATGAGCTAGCCCACCCAGCTGGCTTGGTGGCCCCCATCCCTGGCGCCGGATAGTCTCCCACCTATTGTTCCCTCCCTACCCTCCCCCCGCTCATACAAACATACTCCAACATCAAACAATCCCCATACAATTGCCCGACAGAAAAACACCAAGATCTAAAGAAGCACACCTCTATCCCCCAACAGTGCAAATGTAAACTTTAACTCACTCAGCTCTATTGCTGGTCCCAAATCAATGCCAAAGGCATTACAAACAGCTTCCACAAAACAAGAAACTTTTTTAAAAAGAACAGAAAAACAAACAGAAAAAAAACCATGAACGTTGTAGCAAAGTTCCAAAGTTCTCAGTCCACCACCAGTCCTTTCCTCGAAATCCAGCGTGTCCTCAGGCAACTAAAATAAAAGAGCTGTTCCTCATGCGTGACCCAGAGACTGGCCGGATACAACAGTCCGAACTTCACCTTTTTTTTAAAAAGGATCGACCTAATCTGGTTGAAGCCTGCTCTTCTCCTGGCCACCTCCACACTCAGGTCTTGGTAGACCCGCAGGATACATGTCCCACTTACAGCTCCGTGTCTGCTTGGCCCACTGTAGAATGCGCTCCTTATCCAAGTACCTGTGGAATCTCACCACCATTGTCCTCGGGGGGGGGGGGGGTCTCCCATTCGCAGCTTCCTCGTGAGTGCTCTGTGAGCCCTGTCCACCCCCCAAGGGCCGGGAGAATGCCCCATCCCCCAGCAGCTTCTCAAACATGTCTGCGATGTATGCCCCAGCGTCCGCTCCTTTGCTCCCCTCCGGGAACCCAACGATTCTCAAGTTCTGCAGGCGGGACCTATTCTCTAGGTCCTCCACCTTCTCCAGGAGCTTCTTCTGCTGGTCTCTCAGCATCCCCACCTCCAACTCCACCGCAGTTTGATGTTCCTCCTGCTCAGCCAGCACCTTCTCTACCTTCTGGATCGACCGATCTTGGGCGTCCAATCTAAGCTCCAGACACTCAATTTACTCTTTTATCAGGTCCAAGCAGCTCCGTTTCTGCTTAGCAAAGCCTTCCTGAATAACTTGCATCAGCTGCTCCGTAGACCGCTGGGTCGACAAACCAGAGGTCCGGTCCTCTGCCATGTTGTCTCCTGCTGGAGCTTCAGCCCAAGCCTTCTCTGTCTTTCTGTTTCTGCCTTTACGAGCACTTCTAGTCCTTCTCTCCATGCACCGATGTGGGAATTCAGTACACAACTGCCTCTGTCATCAGTTTTACAATTCAAGTCCGGTAGAAAATCGGGGGAAAAGGTCCGAAAGTCCGACCCGAGCGGGAGCCACCAAATGTGCGACTTACTCCTTCATTGCCGCCACCGGAAGTCTTATTTATTCATTGTTAATGAAATACTTCGCTATTAAATTTACTTTCAGAAAATATTTCACATATGCCTTTATCAAGAGGACGTCACTAATTCGGGTAGCAGATTTCTAGAAACAGCCCTCTCCACAAATAGCAGCACAAGTCCAATCCGCCCGTTGTCATCCTATCAGCCTATTTCAATCATCAGTGAAGTGATTGAAGGAAGCAACAACTGTACTATCAAATGGCACTTACTCAGCAATAATCTGCTCACCAATGCTCAGTTTGGGTTCTACCCAAACCACATGACAGCCTTTGTCCAGGCAAGGACGAAGTGATGAGCTGGGAGTGGCTGCCTTTGTCACCAAGGCAGAATTCAACAGAGTGTAGCACCAGAGAGACCTATTAAAACTGAAGTCAGTGGGATTCAAAGGGTAAACTCTAGTGGCTGGAGTCATATCCAGCACAAAGGAAGATAACTGTGGTTGTTGGAGTACAATCATCTCAGCCCCAGGACATCATTGGAAGAGTCCACTGCAGCATTCTTGACCCAACTATCTTTAGTTGCTTCATTAATTAACTTCTTTCCATCATCAAAAATTGTAATCGATGTCCAAGTTGGAATAATGTGCAGCTTGGAGGGGATGATTGCAGCCTGTTCAACCCCATTCATAATTTGATAGATTACAAAACAGTCCCACATATTACACAGCATCCAGGTTTGGGATGATAAATGGCAAGTAACGTGGACGCAATGTCATCAAATGAACACCTCCAAAGATAAAGAGCATCCCGATCTTACTGACATTTAACATCATTACCATGGATGAATTCCATACAGTCAACATCCTGGGGGTCACCATTGACCAAAATCTCAGCTGGACCAGCCACCTAAAAACCATAGTTACTTCAGTAGGTCAGAGGCTGGGTATTCTGCAGTTAATGACTCACCTCCTGACTCCTTAAAATGACAATTACAAAGCACAAGTTCATTTGGTTGGATTGGTACAACTGCTGTAATACTAAAGCTCAACACCATTGAAGACAAAGCTGTCTGCTTAATGTGCAGCCCATCCATCACCTTACGCATTCATTCCCTCCACCATCAGTGTATAGTGGCTGCGGTGTGCACTATTTGCAGGGTGCAATGCAGCAACTCACTCAGGCTTTTTTAGCAGCTCCTCTCAAAGCTCTGACATGGTATCTGCATCCATGAGTCTGAGGGCCCATTTGGCTGGGATGACAGCATTTCTATCTTGGGAGTCAGAGGACTGTACCAAATATGTTAGTACTGAGGAACTGCTGGTTCCTGAGGGAGCTCTCTTCATATCCAAGCCCAGATTTCTGCAATGACCAACAGCAAAAATATTAGATTAACTGCTCATTCATCTCCTTCACTGTTTGTGGTCTATTCTCAAATTGGCTTTAAAAAAAAATTAATTCATGGGATCTGAGCATCATTGGCAAGACCAGCATTTATTGCTCATCCCTATTTTCTCTTGAAGTGGTGCTGAGTCACCTTCCTGAGCTGCAGCAGTCCATGTCCTGTAGGTACATCCACAGCATTGTGTGGAAAGGTGTTCCAGACTTCTGAACCAATGACAGCGAAGGAACAGTGATACAGTTCCAAGTCAATGTGGGCTGCGACTTGGAGGAGAACTTGCAGCTGGTGATGTTTGGACCAAGGCTTTAATGAGCTCTGAAACTGAGTGGCCATGGCAGAACCCAAACTGAACACTGTTGAGATTACTGCTGTGCCATGACTTCGCTGAAGAGCGACAGTTAACTGATGGGACAATAATTGGCTGGACTGAACTTGTCCTCCCTTTAGTGGAATAGACAGGTTACAGTGGGCAATTTCCAACATTGGCAGACAGATACCAGTGTTGTAGATGCTGTCCTCACCAATGTAACAATGAGTACACTTCAGAAATAATAGAATTCATTGGTGCTTATGACAAAACGCAAGCTGTTTTTATTGAAGTGAGATACTGAATGAAGTTACTGTCTTGCATTTCTGTAGCAAAAGATCATGTCCCTCAGAAATGTCCTAAAGGACTCCACATGAATTACACTGACATGGTTATAAAGGAGGTATAGTTTTGGTATTCATGGTTGAGAGAGAAGTGTTGGCCAGAACATGGGGAAAATTCACTATTCCTCTTCAAATATTGCCATGAGCTCATTAACATTCACCTGACTAGGCATATGGAACTTGGACTTAATGTTTCTTCTGCAAGAGTGCAACACTCCTTTACATCTGCTTGGCATGTCAGTCAAAATAATGCACTCCGTCCTGGAGTGGGACTTAGACTTGCAACCTTCTGAATCAGAGGAGTTTAGGTTGCCAACTGAGCCAAACTGACACCCCTATTTGTGAAGATTGATATTTCTTTGCAGGTTTGATTTATTTGGAAGAGAATCCAAAGGCTTTGGAATTGACGGACTTCCATTATTTAAAAATAAAAAGGTTATGAGGCATGCCTAGAAACTACAGATCAATAAATTTACTATCTAATAAATGACTGAGACATCTAGCGAATGCTTGGAAAATAATCAAATGCAAAGAACGGTCAGCAGAGATTCTGGAAAGCGAGGTCATATGGAACAAACCTTACTAATTTCATGGACAGGACAATTGCAATTAGCATAAACCTTTGACAAAGTTCCACTTTAATGATTAATGGCTAAGACAGGCAGACCCCACAGGCAGTCAGGTAAGGTACTTGACAAAAACTTGGCTTAAAAGCAAGAAACATTCAGACCAGAAAGTGGTTATGAGCAAAATAACCTACAGTTAGTCACAGGCTCCTTGATATATTTATTAATACATACGTACATACATGGAAAGACTTATGCATATAAGCAGAATATCCAAACTTACAGATGATAAAAGGTGAGGCAAGGTAAATAATGAAGGGAGCACAAACTACCCAGGTCCTCAATGTCCTCGCCACAACCAGCTTCTCATCAATGACCTTCACTCCAAAAACTTCCGGTGGCGACATGAAGGTGGAGGTTGTATGTTGGGTGGCTCCTGCTAGAGCTTTAATTTTTGGCCCTTTTCGCCCAGATTTTGGGGAGAATTCTATATGGGTGACTACTAGAAAAGTTGTGAAAACCAAAAGATGTTGAAATCCCAGAAAAATAATCCGGAAATATAGGGTGCGAGCGATAGTCCACCGGCAAGTGGGAGGAAAGATGTCTGGAGCAAGGTCGCTGGCTGGGGTGGCGCGCATAACAGTGGATAAACTGGCCAAGGTGATGGCCGGGGAGTTTGAGCAGCTGTTTTCCAAGCACTTCGACAGGCATGGAAAGGAGATGATGGCCTCGGTCAAGGAGTGGGTGGATGAGACCCTTGCCCCAGTAAAGGAGGCTTTGGAAAAGACATAGACAGGGGTGCGGTAGCAAGGAATGGTGTTGAAGAGGGTGGAGGAGGCACTGTCGCAGCACAGTGACCAGTTCACCTCGATGGGTGAAGAGCTGCGGAGGGTGGTGGAGAGTAACAAAAGACTGAGAGCCAAGGTGGAGCATCTGGAGGGCCGGAGGATTTGCGGAGATATCCGCCACGTTGTTAGGGGAGTAGGAGGATCCTCTCCCTTCTAGCTGGACAGGGCTCACCGGTCGCTCTGGCCAAAACCAAAGGCGAAAGAACCACCAAGAGCTGTGATAGTCTGCTTTCACAGTTACCAGGTGAAGGAAAAGGCGTTTAGATGGGCGAAGCTGAATTGAAGGGTGAAGTGGGATGGCGGTGATATGTGTATATACCAGGATCTCACAGCGGAGCTGGCAAGAAGGCCTTTGGTCGGGTGAAGGGGGCATTGTATAAATTTGGGGTGATCTACCCAACAAAGCTGAGGATCACACCTAACTCCAGGGGCTACTACTTTGAGATGGTGGAGGAGGCAGGGGCATTTGTGAAGGCTGAAGGTCTGGGACTGAATTGAGTTTCGGTTTTGTTTGTTTTGCATCTTTTTATCTTTCTTCCTTCTTTCGGGTTGTATTTGGGATGATGGTTTTGGGACTTTGGTGTAATTTGTTGGGATTTGTTTCTTCTTGGTTTGAGGGATTATTGTGTTGGATTTGGAAGATCTGGGTGCGGGAGGGCCTTTGTGATGGTTTTCCTTTTGATATTGGGCGGGGGTTCTGGCAGAGGCCACCTCGTTAGCAAACGTAAGATGGCTACTGAACAGGAGTGAGATTTGGGGGGGGACCTATATGGACAGATTTCGATCGGCCTGGGAGGTGTGAATGGTGGGGGGGGAATGGGGACGATACTGGGAGAAGTGGTCTTGAGAGGAAGTTGCTGGGGTGGGGGGGGGGCATGTAGGAAGGGATGGGGTAGGTGGCTGACGGTGACTAGGCGTACGGCTGGGTCCTGCTGGCCGGGCAGGGCCAGGAGTAGCTGTTAAGACTGATAGGAGGGGTGGGGGGTAATGAGAAACCCCTGGCCCGTTTGGTAATATGGAACGTGCAATGGCTGGGGGTCCAGTGAAGCGAGCAAGGGTTTTCTCGCATTTGAAGAGCTTGAAAGCCGACCTGGTGCTGCTCCAAGTGACCCATCTGAGGGTGAAGGACGAGGTGAGGCTTCGCAAGGTCAGGGTGAGTCAGGTGTTCCACTCAAGCTTTGATATTGGGCCTGTGGTTAGCAATATTGGTGAGTAAGAGAGTGAGGTTTCAGATGGAGACGGTGGTGGCTGACCAGGGGAGACACATATGCTATAGTACAGGGTGCTTTGGAGGTGAGGCCGGTGAGCATGTAATAATAATAATCTTTATTATTGTCACAAGTAGGGGCGGGGGGAGAATTTTAACACAGTGCGGAATCCGAAGGGGGATAGGTCGAAGCCGCGTTTACTGACCCCCTCGGGTGGGTGGGTGGGGGCACGCGCGACCCATGGGGATTTTTGCATCCACGGGACAGGGAGTATTTGTTCTTTTCACCGGTACACATTGCGTATTCAAGGATTACTTTTTTATTATGGGAAAGGCGCTGTTGGTTGGAGTGAGGAATGCAGAATATTCGGCGATTGTTATCTCGGACCATGCTCCGTGGAGGTTGGATGTGGAGCTGTTGGTGGACCCAAACCTTTGTGCAAAGATGGTAAAGGTGATTGAGGATTATGTGGGTTTTAATAGGAGTGGGGAGGTTTCGCCGTCAGTGGTGTGAGAAGTGTGGAAGACAGTAGTAAGGGGTGAGATCATCTCGTTTAAGGCTCAAGTGGACAGGGAGGCAAGAGAGGAGCGGCAGCGTCTGGTAGAGGAAATTTTGGAGGTGGATGGAAAGTGTGCGGAGGATCCTACTCCGGATCTTCTGGTGAGGAGAAAGGAATTACAGGCAAGGTTTGGCCTTCTGTCCACAGGAAAGGCGGTTCTGCTATTGAGGCGGGCGAAGGGGACAGTGTATGAGTACGGGAAGAAGGCCAGCCCTGCTGGCAGGCGGCTGCGAGAGAGACAGTTCGGGTTTGGGATGGGACAGGGGAGCTGGTGGTGGCACCGGAGCAGGTGTTCAAGGCATTCGAGTTTTATAAAAAGTTGTATAGGTCGGAGCCTCTGGAGGATGTCAGGCATGAGAGAGTTTATGGGGAGGTTGGAGTGACCTAAAGTAGGAGGAGAAGAGGGCAGTGTTGGAAAGCCAGTGGGGATGGAAAAGGTGCGGATAGCGATAGGGAGGATGCAGGCGGGTAAGGCACCAGGGTCAGATGGTTTCCCGGTGGAGTTTTATAAAAAGGTTTTTGGAGAAGCTGGCGCCACTGTTGCTGGAGAAATTTGAGGATGTGGTGACTAAGGAGGCGCTGCCAAAGATCATGGGACTGGCAACTATTTCATTGTTGCTAAAAAAGGATAAGGACCCAGTGGAGTGTGGGTTGTATAGGCTGCTGAACGTGGATGCCAAGATTTTGGCTAAGGTGCTGACACTTAGGCAGGCTCTTGTCAGTGGTCAGTCAGTGTTGCGGGCGCTAACAACCTTTGCCCCAGGGAAATATTCGGGGAGTCCGGTGGTGGTGGCTACGTTGAAAATATGGAGGCAATTTCGGCACCATTTTAGGTTAGGGGTGGGGCCGAAGTTGATGTTGATCTGAAGGAACCATGGGTTTGAACCAGGGAGGATGGATGTGAGGTTTCAGGGATGGGAGGAGCGAGGGGTGATGGAAATGAAGGACCTATTTTTAGAAGGACGGGTTACGAGTTTGAAGGAACTGGGGAGAAGTTGGGGGGGGGGGGGGGGGGGGGGAGTGTATTCAGTGCGGGATTTCACGAAAAAGTTATTTTGAACTTTTCTGGTGGCACCACCCTCCTCGTAGTTGGAGGGGGTGCTGTCGGTGACGGGGGTTTTGAGGGGGTCATCTCGGCAATCTATGGGAGACTTTGGAGGAGGATATGGCATCTCTCAAGATTATGGCAAAGAGCGAGGAGGAGCTGGGGATGGCGCTAGAGGAGGTTTGAGGTGCTGCGGAGGGCGAATGCCTCAATCTCACGTGCAAAACTGGGGTTGATACAGCTAATGCTCGTACATGACGGAGTGGAGGATGAACCAGTTGTTTGAAAGCATGAAGGATGCTACTGGGCGGTGTGGGAGGGCCCCGTCCAATCACAAACGTATGTTCTGGTCCTGCCCTGAGTTGGAGGAATTTTGGAGATCGTTATTCAGCACCACATCAGCAGTCTCGCACAACATGCAAGATTCGGAGCCCAGTCCCCTAGGGGTCATATTTGGGGTGACGGACTTGCTGAAGCAGCAGACGAGGACATGGGCAGATGTTTTAGCCTTCGCCTCGCTGATTGATCGCAGGCGGATCCGGTTAGGGTGGAGGTCAGTTGCTCCACCCTGTGCCTTGGTGTGTGGTTGGGGGTTCTAATGGAGCTTTTGTCTGGTTTTGTCCGATACGTGGTAAGTAACTTTTGTGCCACAAAAGTACAAGGCAATGGCCATCTCCACAAGAGAGAATCCAACTATTTCCAATTATGATGGAATACTCTCCAATGATTGCAGCTCCAACAACATTCAAGAAGCTCAACAACATCCAGGACAAAGCAGCAGCTTGCTGGATTGGCACCCCATCCATCACCTGCAACATTCACTGCTCCAGCAACTGTCTGCCATCTACAAGACACACTGCGGCAACTCAACATAACTCCTTTGACAACATCTTCTGAATCTGCGACCTCTACATCCAGAATGGGAATACCACCAATTGCAGGTTTCCCTCCAAGCCACACACCATCTTGACTTGGAACCATATCCCCATTCCTTCACTTTCACTGGGTCAAAAGCCTGGAACTTATTTCCTAACAGCACAGTGAATGTATCTTCACCACGTGGACTGCACTGGTTCAAGAAGGCAGCTCACCACCATCTTCTCAAGGGCAATTAGGAGTGAGCAATAAATACTTGCCTAGCCAGCAACGGCCATGTTCCATGAAAGAATGAAAAAGAAACAGATAAGAGCGATTAGATCCTTTATACAGCTAAAGCTAATTGGAGAGATATAAAATAACTAGTAAAGCAGCAAAAAAATAAATTAAGGAGCAAGAGATAAGTGGAGCAGTTTCTAAGAACAGAACTTGTGTTGCTGCTGTATACGTTTTTTGTTCGACCCCATCTGAAGTAGGATTCGATGCATTCCACATTTGGCCACTGGATGGTTAAGATGTAAGCAAAGTAATTTTTAAAACCTGGCCCCGGTCACTGTCCGTGTGGAGTTTGCACATTCTCCCAGTGTCCACGTAGGTCTCATCCCCCACAAACCCAAAGATGTGTAGGGTAGGTGGACTGGCCACGCTAAGCTGCCCCTTAATTGGAAAAAAAAGATTTAGATACTCTAAAATTAAAAAAAAAAGTAATTTTCAAAAATATATTATTTTGTGGGATGAGAATGCCACTTGCAAAGCCAAAATTTGTTGTCCTCCCAAATTGCCCTTGAGAAGGTGGTGGTGAATTCACCATCATTAATACCCTGTGGGTTACCACTGACCAGACCTTAACTGGACCAACCATATAAATAGTGTGGCTACAGAACCAGGTCAGAGGCTGGCATTCGGTCATAGAAATAGACATAGATTTTACAGTGCAGAAGGAGGCCATTTGGCCTATCGAGTCTGTGCCGGCCCTTGGAAAAAGCACCACACTTAAGCCCACACCTCCATTCCATACCCGTAACCTAGGAACACCACCCAACCCATTTGGACACTAAGAGCAATTTAACATGACCAATCCATCTAACTTGCACGTCTTTGGACTGTGGGAGGAAACCGGAGCTCCCAGAGAAAACCCACGCAGACATGAGGAGAACGTACAGACTCCGCACAGCCAGTGACCCATGCCAGGAATTGAACCCGTGACCCTGGAGCTGTGAAGCGACAGTGCTAACCACTGTGCTACCGTGCCGCCCATAGTAACTGAGTAACTCACTTCCTGACTCCATAAAACCAAATACAAGGCAAAAGTCAAGAGCATGACGGAAGATTCACCACTTGCCTGGATGAATGAGCTCCAACGACATTCAAGAAGCTCAATACCATCCAAAGCAAAGCAGCTCAGATTGCAAGGACGTAAGAAAAAGTGAGCAGGAGTAGACCATTCACCCCCTTGAGGATGCTCCACCATTCAATACAATCATGGGTGCGATTTTTTAATATCAGTCCACCGGGAATCTATCTGGTCCTGGGGTCTTTCCCACCTGCATGGAGTTAATCCCCTCCAAGATTTCTCCCAGTTCTAATGGTGCTTCCAGCCCATTTTCTATCCTCCCCCACGAGTGGCATGACCGTCGAGGAACTGCTTCATCCTCGAGTCCCCTCTGAGGGGCTCGGAGGTGTACAGTCCCCGGTAGAAGGCCTTGAATGCTTCATTGACCTTTTCTGCTCAGTTACGAGTCTGCCATTGTTTCCCTGATCTGTGCTGCCTACTTTCTCAGCTGGTGAGTCAGCAGGTGGCTGGCTTTGGCTCCGTGTTTGTAAAAGGCCCTCCCGTGTCTGACAGAGATGGTGTACTGCCTTCCTGGTGGACAGCAGGTCAAAGTCCATTTGCAGCTTTTTCCTCTCCCTGGAACCAATTTAATGTACCGTCTTGTTTTCCAACTCCAGTGCAAGTACTGCATATATTTCCTGACATATGGAGACCAAAGCTGCAGACAGTACCCCAGAAGTGGTCTCACCAAAGCTCTACTGCAGCAAGACTCCCTTATTGTTATATACCAATCCCATTATAAGTACATAAGAACTAGCAGCAGGAGTAGGCCATCTGGCCCCTCGAGCCTGCTCCACCATTCAATGAGATCATGGCTGATCTTTTGTGGGCTCAGCTCCACTTTCTGGCCCGAACACCATAACCCTTAATCCCTTTATTCTTCAAAAAACTATCTATCTTTATCTTAAAAACATTCAATGAAGGAGCCTCTACTGCTTCACTGGGCAAGGAATTCCAGAGATTCACAACCCTTTGGGTGAAGAGGTTTCTCCTAAACTCAGTCCTAAATCTACTTCCCCTTATTTTGTGGCTATGCCCCCTAGTTCTGCTTTCACCCGCCAGTGGAAACAACCTTCCCGCATCTATACTATCTATTCCCTTCATAATTTTATATGTTTCTATAAGATCCCCCTGCATCCTTCTAAATTCCAATGAGTACAGTCCCAGTCTACTCAACCTCTCCTCGTGATCCAACCCCTTCAGCTCTGGGATTAACCTAGTGAATCTCCTCTGCACACCCTCCAGTGCCACTACGTCCTTTCTCAAGTAAGGAGACCAAAACTGAACACAATACTCCAGGTGCAGGTGTGGCCTCACTAACACCTTATACAATTGCAGCATAACCTCTCTAGTCTTAAACTCTATCCCTCTAGCAATGAAGGACAAAACTCCATTTGCCTTCTTGATCAGCTGTTGCACCTGTAAACCAACTTTTTGCGACTCATGCACTAGCACACCCAGGTCTCTCTGCACAGCAGCATGTTTTAATATTTTATCATTTAAATAATAATCCCTTTTGCTGTTATTCCTACCAAAATGGATAACCTCACATTTGTCAACATTGTATTCCATCTGCCAGACCCTAGCCCATTCACTTAGCCTATCCAAATCCCTCTGCAGACTTCCAGTATCCTCTGCACTTTTTGCTTTACCACTCATCTTAGTGTCATCTGCAAACTTGGACACATTGCCCTTGGACCCCAACTCCAAATCATCTATGTAAATTGTGAATAATTGTGGGCCCAACACTGATCCCTGCGGGACACCACTAGCTACTGATTGCCAACCAGAGAAACACCCATTAATCCCCACTATTTGCTTTCTATTAATTAACCAATCCTCTATCCATACTATTACTTTCCCCTTAATGCCATGCATCTTTATCTTATGCAGCAACCTTTTGTGTGGCACCTTGTCAAAGGCTTTCTGGAAATCCAGATATACCACATCCATTGGCTTCCCGTTATCTACCGTACTGGTAATGTCCTCAAACAATTCCACTAAATTAGTTAGGCACGGATGCCCTTTATGAACCCATGCTGCGCCTGCCCAATGGGACAATTTCCATCCAGATGCCTTGCTATTTCTTCCTTGATGATAGATTCCAGCATATTCCCTACTACCGAAGTTAAGCTCACTGGCCTATAATTACCCACTTTCTGCCTACCTCCTTTTTTAAACAGTGGTGTCACGTTTGCTAATTTCCAATCCGCCGGGACCACCCCAGACTCTAGTGAATTTTGGTAAATTATCACGAGTGCATTTGCAATTTCCCTAGCCATCTCTTTTAGCACCCTGGGATGCATTCCATCAGGCCCAGGAGACTTGTCTACCTTTAGCCCCATTAGCTTGTCCATCACTACCTCCTTAGTGATAACAATCCTGTCAAGGTCCTCACCTGTCACGGCCTCATTTCCATCAGTCACTGGCATGTTATTTGTGTCTTCCACTGTGAAGACCGACCCCAAAAACCTGTTCAGTTCCTCAGCCATTTCGTCATCTTCCATTATTAAATCTACCTTCTCATCCTCTAAAGGACCAATATTTACCTTCGCCACTCTTTTTTGTTTATATATTTGTAGAAACTTTTACTATCTATTTTTATATTCTGAGCAAGTTTACTCTCATAATCTATCTTACTCTTCTTTATAGCTTTTTTAGTAGCTTTCTGTTGCCCCCTAAAGATTTCCCAGTCCTCTAGTCTCCCACTAATCTTTGCTACTTTGTATGCTTTTTCCTTCAATTTGATACTCTCCCATATTTCCTTAGATATCCACGGTCGATTTTCCCTCTTTCTACCGTCCTTCCTTTTTGTTGGTATAAACCTTTGCTGAGCACTGTGAAAAATCACTTGGAAGGTTCTCCACTGTTCCTCAACTGTTTCAACATAAAGTCTTTGCTCCCAGTCTACCTTAGCTAGTTCTTCTCTCATCCCATTGTAATCTCCTTTGTTTAAGCACAAAACACTAGTGTTTGATTTTACCTTCTCACCCTCCATCTGTATTTTAAATTCCACCATATTGTGATCGCTCCTTCAGAGAGGATCCCTAACTATGAGATCCTGAATCAATCCTGTCTCATTACACGGGACCAGATCTAGGACCGCTTGTTCCCTCATAGGTTCCATTGCATACTGTTCTAGGAAACTATCGCGGATACATTCTATAAACTCCTCCTCAAGGCTGCCTTGACCGACCTGGTTAATCCAATCGACATGCAGATTAAAATCCCCCATTATAACCGCTGTACCATTTCTACATGCATCCGTTATTTCTTTGTTTATTGCCTGCCCCACCATAATGTTACTATTTGGTGGCCTATAGACTACTCCTATCAGTGACTTTTTCGCCTTATTATTCCTGATTTCCACCCAAATGGATTCAACCTTATCCTCCATAGCACCGATGTCATCCCTTAAGTTTCACACCTTTTAGCATTATTCTGTTTTTTTGTTCTTAGTGTCAAAATGAAATAACCTCACACTGATGTGTTATGTGAGTTGGTTCAACATTGACTGCAACTGGATGCAGTGAAACTAGAAACAGGCTTCCGACACAGGAGATGGTCCAACACTGTTTTATTGAACTTGCTGATAGCTGTACATAATCTGCTGTGGGTTGACACTCTATTAATTTAACTGATGACCTCCTACTGGCTTGACCAGACTAGCTCTCTACCACATGGAGATGGTGCTCACTGGCTTGTCCACTCTAACTATCTCAGTAGTTGTGTCCTGTGAGAGAGAGAGTCTTAATGCCCTGTGGGCTTTATAGTGCAGTACGAAGTCTGACAACACCAGGTTAAAGTCCAACAGGTTTGTTTCGATGTCACTAGCTTTCGGAGCGCTGCTCCTTCCTCAGGTGAATGAAGAAATCTGTTCCAGAAACACATATATAGACAAATTCAAAGATGCCAAACAATGCTTGGAATGCGAGCATTAGAAGGTGATTAAATCTTTACAGATCCAGAGATGGGGTAACCCCAGGTTAAAGAGGTGTGAGTTGTACCAAGCCAGGACAGTTGGTAGGATTTTGCAGGCCAGATGGTGGGGGATGAATGTAATGCGACATGAATCCCAGGTCCCGGTTGAGGCCGCACTCATGTGTGCGGAACTTGGCTATAAGTTTCTGCTCGGCGATTCTGCGTTGTCGCGGGTCCTGAAGGCCGCCTTGGAGAACGCTTACCCGGAGATCAGAGGCTGAATGCCCTTGACTGCTGAAGTGTTCCCCGACTGGAAGGGAACATTCCTGCCTGGTGATTGTTGCGCGATGTCCGTTCATTCGTTGTCGCAGTGTCTGCATGGTCTCGCCAATGTACCACGCTTCGGGACATCCTTTCCTGCAGCGTATGAGGTAGACAACGTTGGCCGAGTCGCACGAGTATGTACCGCGTACCTGGTGGGTGGTGTTCTCACGTGTAATAGTGGTATCCATGTCGATGATCTGGCACGTCTTGCAGAGATTGCCATGACAGGGTTGTGTGGTGTCGTGGTCACTGTTCTGAAGACTGGGTAGTTTGCTGCAAACAATGGTTCGTTTGAGGTTGCGCGGTTGTTTGAAGGCAAGTAGTGGGGGTGTGGGGATGACCTTGGCAAGATGTTCATCGTCATCAATGACGTGTTGAAGGCTGTGAAGAAGATGACGTAGTTTCTCCGCTCCGGGAAAGTACTGGACGATGAAGGGTATTCTGTCGGTTGTGTCCCATGTTTGTCTTCTGAGGAGGTTGGTCCGGTTTTTCGCTGTGGCGCGTTGGAACTGTCGATCGATGAGTCGAGTGCCATATCCCGTTCGTACGAGGGCATCTTTCAACGTCTGTAGATGTCTGTTACGCTCCTCCTCGTCTGAGCAGATCCTGTGCATACGGAGCGCTTGTCCATTGGGGATGGCTTCTTTAATGTATTAGGGTGGAAGCTGGAGAAGTGGAGCATCATGAGGTTATCCGTAGGTTTGCGGTAAAGCGAAGTGCTGAGGTGATCGTCCTTGATGGAGACGAGTGTGTCCAAGAATGCAACTGATTTTGGAGAGTAGTCCATGGTGAGTCTGATGGTTGGATGGAACTTATTAATGTCGTCGTTTCAGTGATTCTTCGCCGTGGGTCCAAAGGAAAAAAATGTCATTGATGTATAACATCGGTTGAAGGTCCTGTGCGGTGAGTAGGTCCTGTTCAAACTTGTGCATGAAGATGTTGGCGTATTGGGGTGCGAATTTGGTCCCCATGGCTGTTCCGTGCGTCTGGATGAAGAACTTGTTGTCGAAGGTGAAGACGTTGTGATCCAGAATGAAGCGGATGAGTTGCAGAATTGCGTCTGGAGATTGGCAGTTGTCGGTGTTGAGTACTGAGGCTGTTGCAGCAATGCCATCGTCATGGGGGATGCTGGTGTAGAGTGCCGAGACGTCCATTGTGACGAGGAATGTTCCTGGTTCAACTGGTCCATGGGTGCTGAGTTTCTGTAGGAAGTCCGTCGTGTCGCGACAGAAGCTGGGTGTACCTTGTACGATGGGTTTCAAGATGCCCTCGATGTAGCCAGAGAGGTTCTCACACAGGGTCCCATTGCCTGAAACGATAGGGCGGCCTGGTGTGTTGGCCTTATGTATTTTCGGGAGGCAGTAGAGATCTCCAATGCGGGGAGTACGTGGGATGAGAGCACGTAGGGTGCTCTGAAGATCTGGATCCAAGGTCTTGATCAGTCTGTTAAGTTGGCGGATGTGTTCCTTGGTCGGATCTGCGGGTAACTGTCTGTAGTGTTCTTGGTTGTTCAGTTGTCGGAATACTTCTTTGCAGTAGTCCGTTCTGTTCAGTACGACAGTGGCCCCCCCTTTGTCTGCTGGTTTGATGACGATGCTGTGGTTGGTCTTGAGAGCGCGGATGGCATTGCGTTGTGCTTGGGTGACGTTCGGGGCTGTCTTGTGAATGCGACTGATGAATCTGGCATTGACGCGACTCCTGACGGCTTGAGCATACATGTCGAGTCTAAGGCAGCGGCCTTCCGGAGGGGTCCAATTCGACTCTTTCCTCTTCGGTTGCCGCACCGCAGATCTCTCGGTCTGCTGTTCCGGTTCATTGGTAGTCTGCTTGGGTTCGCTGTTGGCCTCTTGGGGTCTGTGGAAGAATTCCCGGAGCCTCATTCGCCTGATGAATTCCTCCGTGTCTGCCGCGAGACTGATGGGGTCCATTTTGGTGGTGGTGCAGAAATCTCCACATCATGGCTTTATAGTGGTGTTGTCCTGTCTGGTGATTGGTTGTTCTGTGTCGTGTGTGTTCATTGGTTATCCTGTGTGTCAATCACTGCCTGTCTGTATCTCATTATATTCATGAGTGGATATTTTGATACACACTTTTTCACATTATACCCCATCTGTCACCCTGTTGCCCATGCACTTAATGTCCCTATCTTTTAGTAGCCTTATGTCCTCCTCATACCTAACATTCCCACCTAGGTTTGTATCACCAGCAAACACAGCTACAATACTCTTATTCCAGCAGTAATCAGCACCATGTTCACCAACTTGAACATTCACATCCCCACCATCACACTGTGGTTGCTGTGTATACAATCAACAAGATGCATTTCAACAACTCACTGAGACGTATTTGACAGAACTTCACAAACCCACAACCACTTCTCAAAGAACAGAAACAGCGGGTGCATAGGAACACCACCACCGGCAGTTCCTCTCCAAAGCAAACACATTCTTGATATGGGGAAATACAGATATTCCTTCATCATCAGTGGGACAAGGTTCTTGTGCTCTCTACCTACCAGCACTGTAGGAGTACCTTTACAACACAGATTGCTGCAGTTCAAGGCAGCAGCTCACCACAACATTCTCAAGGGCAGTGAGGGATGGGGATTAAATGATGGGCAGCATGGTAACACAGTGCTGAGCACTGTTGCTTCACAGCTCCAGGGTTCCAGGCTCGATTCCCAGCTTGGGTCACTGTCTCTGCAGAGTCTGCATGTTCTCCCTGTGTCTGCGTGGGTTTCCTCTGGGTGCTCCAGTTTCCTCCCACAAGTCCCGAAAGACGCTCTGTTAGGTGAATTGGACATTCTGAATTCTCCCTCTGTGTACCCGAACAGGCACCGAAATGTGGCGACTCGGGGCTTTTCACAGTAACTTCATTGCAGTGTTAATGTAAGCCTACTTGTGACAAGCCAGTAGGAGGTTATCAGTTAGATTAATAGAGTGTCAACCCACAGCAGATTATGTACAGCTATCAGCAAGTTCAATAAAACAGTGTTGGACCATTTCCTGTGTCGGAAGCCTGTTTCTAGTTTCACTGCATCCAGTTTTTATTAAAAGTACACTCTCTCCTCTGAGTTAGGTTTTAGGTGCAAGTCTCGCAACAAAACTTGAGCCTACAGTCTAGGTTGGCTCTTTATTGAGGGAATGCAGTATGATTGGAGGTGCTGTCTTTTGTGACACATGAAACCTGGCTGTTTCTACTGTTATGGGCGAGGTGTTTTCAGAACCCCAAAATGTATCATGGAGTTCAACCAACCTCCCCCTTTAATGGATTGTTGCTTTTGAAGCACGCGGCTTGTTCCCCAGGTGTGATATTACAATTATGGACGCGTGGTTTTTAACACAAAACAATGTTTATTCTATGAACTCAACTTAACCTTTTAAATAAACATTGGATCCCTTAACACCCCTTACTTCAAAGATAACCCTGAAAATAATCCAACACTAAATAATCCCTCAAAATGTTCCTTCAAACATCCAAAAGGCTTCAAACCTTCAAAACAGTAACACACCAGGTCACAGTTAATATATATTTTCTGTTGGATGGCAGAGATATATCAGCTTGGTCGACTTCAGCTCCAGCACTTTGCTTTTCGTCCTGCAGCTCTCTGGAAACACACAGACACACCCAAGCTGCTTTCTCAAACTGAAACCAAAAGCAGAAGTGAGCTCAGCTCCCCCCCCCCCGTGACATCACTTCAGTAATATGATCAGCTTCATCTGTTAAAGGTACATTGCTTAAACATCCATTTCTTAAAGGTACTCTCACATGACACTACCCTCTCAGATGAACCGCTCATGCAGAGAACTTGCACAGACACCACAAGTCGAATAGCCTCCCTCTGAGCTGTAACCATTCTATGATGTTAAAAAAAACAAGTGGCACTATTCAAAGAAAAGCTGGGGTGTTCCAGCAGAGAAGTTGCAGTACTTGAGGTTACACTGACGGGGATTGGTGAAATTGATGATGTAATTTAAAAAGAAGAACCTATGGACACTAAAAATGAATGTAGGCATGCGAAGGTGAGGGCAATGGGTTTGGTGGGGGAATAGGGAATGAGGAACATATCATTTAATATGAAGTTCCCTCTGCTAGACCTCATTTAAAACCACTATTCAAAGAGTTGTGACAATAGCTGACAGCGACTGGGATGCAATTATCCTCTCTCGCCTTGTGTGGGAATTAGTTAAGCTTCCTCTTTGTACCTTCTCAATAACATAATTCAGATGAGGAAGTGACAATGCAGACAATCAAAGGTGAAACCTTCACCCTAAGGGGGAAGCAGCCTATGGTAACCTAGGACTATGGCGACTTTACTGGTCACTGGAGCACGAGTTCCATGAGTCATTTTTGACTCAATAAGAGAGATAATCTCTGCTTCAAGCAGAATTACAGTTCTTCCAAGTCCAGTTAATAATTGAATTGTGATTCAGGAACAAATTGGTTCCAAATAATGTAAAGAAAATTACAGTATAAAAATGACCACGTCAACCTTTGGCCAATTGTGCTCTGACTCAGGTCAGGTAACGTAGCACAGGACAGGAACAAAGCAGATATCTGCCTGATTTCATTCTACGTTAAGCTGTGCCTTTCTCCATCAAGCAATCCTCAGAGCCATTTCCTCTATTACCAATAAATTTGTTTGGTGATAAGCACTTTCTAAGTTGGGTAATAGTAACAAGTTAAAGTTTAATCATCATTTGAATTAGTCAACATTTTCAGAGAAAACGACTGTACGTTTGGAGGTTGATTGAAGTTCACAAACAATGGTGATACAGGTTGCACAATATCTCTTTGCAAGATCAAATTAGCTGGGTCTGCTATTTTTCAAAAAGACAATAAGTAAATCTCACATAAATCAGTGTAGCAACAGCTTAAAATCAGTTTATGCAACAAAATCTGGCAGGAGGGCCAGGAATAGTAGCTCTTCTGATTTTGTGAAGGAAAAGGAAGGCTTATGTTGGCATATTTCTGAATTAAATTAAATTCCAACAGAATTTCTTTAAAATTTCTCATAGGTACTTTCTAACAGAAGTGCTCTCTAACATTTGTTTTCTGTGTGCGGCTGCCTTGTTGCGCTGTAAGACTGCCACATGGCCATTCATGCGCTCATCTTAAAGGGAATGGCACTTGTGTGCGACCTGTTTGTTTAGTGCACTGTGCATTCCTGATTGCTCCGGAACAGAGCATCTTAAGGGGAACATTGGTGGATAGGCAAGGAAACTGGTATCAATGTGGCTGCATATTTCATTCTAGTTGGTTTCCTGCAGTACTGCACACCAGGAGTAAAGACAAGGTTGTCTTTAATTGAAATAAGTTAGGGATTAGCATACTGAAGCCAACATTATGACCCGATTTTGATGCAATTCATATTGTAGTTGAACTGCAAAATATAACAGTTTGGGAGTAGGGAAACATTGGAGACCTAGAGCTTCATGACTGGCAGTGGGATGTAATTACACAGTTCCAGGTTTACATAAAACATTCCCATTACAAATAGGAACAACTTGTAGTGAAGACACCTGCTTGCAAATATAGGTGTCGGTTTCTTTGGCACGGCTTTATAATTTGTAATTTATGAATTGTTGAATATAAAATATGAAAACTCAATAAAAACATTTCTTTTTATAAAAGGCACAACAGGAATTTATATTTGAATAAAGGTTGACATGTACAAATCTAACATTTTTACCAGGTTATTAGGAAATCTCCCAAAATGTTATAAAAGTCAAGAACAATGATGCTAGATGCAGAAGGAGAAAATGGTGAGCGAAAGAGGGGAAAGGAGTGAGAGAGAGAATAAAGAAAGACAGATGATGGGGACAGCAGGGGTTTGGAAGAGAGTTTGGAGAGAGACCTTGTGGATAGAGTGAGCAACAGAGTGGGTAGAAAGTGCATGTAGTAACGAGAGAGAAAGAGAAATGGGGAAGAAGATAGAGGAGGATGGGGGGGGAAGGTAGAGGAGGATGGGGGGGAAGAGAGCAGGATGGGGGAAAGAGAGGAGGACGGGGGAAGATAGAGGAGAATCGGGGGAAGAGAGAAGAGGGAGGGAGATAGAGGAGGATAGGGGGAAAGAGAGGAAGTTGGGGGGGGGGGGAGATAGAGGAGGATAGGGGGAAAGAGAGGAAGTTGGGGGGGGGGGGAAGAAAGGAGGGTGGAGGGGGAAGAGAGGAGGTTGGAGGGGAAGAGAGGAGGTTGGAGGGGGAAGTGAGGAGGTTGGAGGGGGAAGAGAGGTGGGTGGAGGGGGTAGAGAGGAGGGTGGAGGGGGTAGAGAGGGTGGAGGGGGTAGAGAGGAGGGTGGAGGGGGTAGAGAGGAGGGTGGAGGGGAAGTGAAGAGGGTGGGGAGGGAAGAGATGAGGCTGGGGGGGAAGAGGGGAGGTTGGGGGAAGAGCAGAGGGTGGGGGGAAGAGATGAGTGTGGGGGGGGAAGAGCGTAGGGAGGGGGAAGAGTGGAGGGTGGGGGGATGAGGGAAGGATGGGGGGGAAGAGGGGAGGTTGGGGGAAGAGAGAGGAGAGAAGGGAGGCAAAAGGGAGGGAAGTAGGCAGGCAAGAGGGAGGGAAGGAGGGAGGGAGCGAGAAAGAGGGAGGGAGGGAGGCGATAGAGAGAGAGGGAGGAAGGGTAGCAAAAGTGGGTCGAGGGGGAGGGAGGGTGGCGAGGGAGGGAGGGTGGCGAGGGAGGGAGGGTGGCGAGGGAGGGAGGGTGGCGAGAGAGGGAGGGAGGGTGGCGAGAGAGGGAGGGAGGGTGGCGAGAGAGGAAGGGCGGTGAGAAAGGAAGGGTGGATGGCGAGAGAGGGAGGGTGGGTGGCAAGAGGGAGGGAAGGTGGCAAGAGGGAGGGAGGGAGGGTGGCAAGAGGGAGGGTAGCAAGAAGGAGGGAGGGAGGGTGGCAAGAGGGAGGAAGGGTGGTGAGAAAGAGGGAAGAAGGATGGTGAGGGAGGAAGGATAGTGATAGAGGGAGGAAGAATGGAGAGAGGAAGGGAGGGTGGGTGGCGAGAGAGGGAGGGAGGGTGGCGAGAGAGGGAGGGAGGGTGGCGAGAGAAGAAGGGTGGTGAGAAAGGGAGGGTGGAAGGCGAGAGAGGGGGGAGGGTGGCAAGATGGAGGGAGGGTGGCAAGAGGGAGGGAGGGTGGCAAGGGGGAGGGTGGCAAGAGGGAGGGTGGCAAGAGGGAGGGAGGTTGGCAAGAGGGAGGGTGGCGAGAAAGAGGGAGGAAGGATAGTGAGAGAGGGAGGAAGGATGGTGAGAGGAGGAAGAATGGAAAGAGGAAGGGAGGGTGAGTGTCAAGAGAGGGAGGAGAGAGGGAGGCAAGAGTGAGGGAGGTAGGGAGGCAAGGGAGAGTGGCGAGAGAGGGAGAGTGGCGAGAGAGAGGGAGGGAGAGTGGCGAGAGAGAGGGAGAGTGGCGAGAGAGAGGGAGTGTCGAGAGAGAGGGAGAGTGTCGAGAGAGGAAGAGTGGCAAGAGAGAGGGAGTGAGGTGGCGAGAAAAAGGGACGAAGGATGGTGAGAGAGGAAGGAAGAATGGAGAGATAAGGATGGTGAGAGAAAGCGGGAGGGTACCTGGGCCTTGTGCTAAATTCTTTGTACAAGTTTTGCTCTCGGCTCATTTTGGTCCTCCTCACTATGAGCTTCACTTAAGAAAAGCTGTGGCCCATAGTGCAGCTGGAGCACCTGAAGAGTGCTCAGCAGCCCAGCTTTCATTTGAAAGGGGCATCAACACTGTTGGGGTCAAATTGCCAGCCACTGCTGCCTGGTGCTTATCAGGCACTCCTGGCTGCTGCTCATCTGTGACTATGCCAGTAAAAGTTGCCCAACATGTAGCCACACTTCTACACTGGCATAGTCACAGACAGTCTCAACGTGCAGGTTGACGGCATTCCAAAATCGTCTGAGTGAGCTGATCTAACATTATGGGTGGGCTTTACTGGCCCTGAATCGTCCAGTCCTGCCAAAATCGACATCCCGCAGTGGAGCTGGCGAATCACGCAAATCGCACTTCAGTGGAACTGGAAGATCCTGCCGGTGGTCAGTAGCTCACCGTCTCTGCCGCAGGAAAACCCACCACGGTCCCTGGGGACAGGCCTATGTAGCCACGTTACCTTATTCCCCTGTAGTCTCATAACTTATTACTTTACTTGTTTTTTTTTTACTATTTGAAGTTAAACAAATATAAAATTAGAAGCCAATTTGTTGTGTCAGCATAGAATGATGACCAAAATGTGTCATCACAGTATTAAGCTTCCAATAAATTATCGCTCTACTCGACTTAACGCAATAGTGAATATTAATGTTACCAGTCATGTGAGAAAGTTGAAATATAACATTACTACATAATTGCAAACAAAAGTTAGCGATGACACAGTTAACTTTATGCCGTAGTACATACACCATGCTCAAAGCAGCCCAATGTAAACTCTTCTGCGACGTTACACAACTTTTCGAGGGCATCATACCCACTGAAACACAGACTTTTCCGCTGATCGAAATGGTGGCTAAAATGATATTTGTTTTCAAAAGTAGAGGGTTTAAGGAAGTGAGCCTCCCTGGAAACTCCCCGAAAAGGCAAAAAGATTAATTTCACAGTTCAGAAAAGGTGGATTCGCTTGAAGTACACAAGTCATCATGCAATTGCTATGCAATCAATTCAGTTGCCAGTGCTGGCATGAAAAAAATATTCAAACTTTTAGAGAGCATTCAATATCCTTTCAAAGTTCGCAATCCCATAACTGATTGGATTTCCCAAGCCAGATTCACGATAAAGTTCATTCAATTCTTGCTTTTCCCCTTCCACACACATTCATTACATACAATTTAAGTCAATAATAATTGCAATAAAACACCTAAAAAAAAAAGCAGAAGTTGGAAAATGATGCATCTATTGAATACCAATTTTATGACATATGGAACCAGCATATTTCCTGTTATGGGGAAGAAGCTTTGATAAAATTACATCATTCAATTTCCACCATTCTAGTTCCACTTGGGACTATTTCTACCTAGTTTCCTGTTTGGTTGTCAGTAATTTGAAAGTCTAAACCTCATCCAATGATAACGCAAATGCCGAGCCCCTTTTTCCACAAGAGGTGTAACAAAATACTTTGCATGTTCCGACTGAATGAAGCTCTTGGATTGTTGGTATTATTTCCCAACACATTCCTAGATAAGCTTTATGTGATGCAGGAGGACATGATCATATAGAAATGCCGGAATTCTCTGCCTGTTGCGATTCACTGCCCGCTTTTCCCCCCCTCCCCACCCCCGCTGTGCATCCCAAGCCAGCAGGTTTGCAGGCAGTGTGGGGTGGCTTCAATGGGAAATCCCATGGACAGGCGACGGGAGTGTCGAATCCCACCGTCAGCGAACGGCCCGCCACCGAGAAACACGGGGCTGGGGGACCACAGAATCCAGCACGAGCTCTTAATTCAGGTGAAAATCAGCCACACTTTTATGAGGGTATGACGGTCGTTTCATCAGCACAACTCACCATGTTGCCGCCCATTCACCGGCAACGCAGACCCCATTGTGTGCTTATTTGCCTACCAAGCAGAGGCAAATTAAATGGTGCCACTGAGACTGACACATACCCAAAGTAAAGTTTAGGCCAGGAGTGGGTGTAGGCAAATAATAGTTTGTGGTTTTATTGGAGGTTATGACAGTTGAATTTATTTGCAAAGATACACACAATTGTGATTTTCTAAAAATCTACCTTGAAGTGAAACATTGAGAGGGTGAAATCATAAAGTTTCATATAAAGTGAAGTTTATTTGTTTGACTGGTAAAGAAAACATAATGACACATCTAGCAATACAATGGTTATCAAACCTTACTGTCTGGTAACCACAGTTACTGTACTTGTTGCTCATAACAACATTTTATCATCTCCATAAATCCAGATGATGCAATGAGCCAAGCTTGCTGCTGCAACATAATAACCTCTCTGAAGATACCTGAAAGTTTTGATAATCAGTGCTCCAGTTCTCCAACTGGGATGAGTACGCACCTAAAGGATGATTGAAGTTACAGCAATGCTCGTGCCTCTTGGCACTGCAAGTTGTGGCACTCTAATATCTGTTTCTGATATCTGCGTTTTTTTTTCGTTTTTTTCTATTCTTATTCCATCTCTCTTCTGTTCTCATCAGTTGGTTCCCTCAACTCTTTTTGCTTCGTTCTTTGTCTTCTGAGGCTTCCCCATCTTTTTATTTTCTTCTTTCTTTCCGGTACAATATGGGTAATATGCCATGAAATGGAAGGGAAATGGAGGTACAAATGGACACAGGTTGTATTTAAGGTGGAGGTTACAGGGAAAATGTGTCCTTCAGTGGCTCCATTCTGAAATTCATACCTTTTCTGCCTCACTCATCTGCAACCCTTATCATTCTATGTTCCCACTACCCACTTCCTCCAAACACCACTGACACCCACCCCTCTGTGATCCCTTAGATATGCCATCAGTCATCACCCTGAATCTGCCATTCATTCTCTTCTATCAAGGGGAGATCCTGTCAGATTCCCCCCTCCCTTGTAACAAATTTCACTCCTGCCTATCCCTTGCAGGGACTTCCTGTCTTCAAGTTGAGTTTTCAAAGCAATTAACTTCGATCAGAAGAGAACCCCCTACCTGTTCCACTCTCTCACTCCCCATTCCATATGTTAGAAATCATAACCTTTATCCAACAAGTATACACAGCTAAAACTGACCTTTGCTTGGTTGTCAAAAAGCACAGGTGGAAATAGAGTTGGCTTCAAGATTCAACTGTTTCCCTTTATAAAATGAAGTATTAAATGAAGATACCCTTAGTTTACTACAGTCGCTAAGATATAGAGAACATGATATTGCTCACAGACAGCCTCGCCCCCAAAAATCCTTCATCACGGCAACGCAGTGAAATGTGTTTCTTGGGAAATCTAGGACACTGCACATGCTCAGGATGCACAATCCGAATTCAACTTACAGCGCTGGCAAAAAATATCCTTTTGGGAGAGGCTGAGACCCTTCAAATAAATATTTTAATGAAGGTGTTAAAAGATAATTCAATTCATAAATTTAATCATATTGCAAAACACGCCTTTTTGAATTTTCGTTTAAACTGTCATTTTGAACATGAGAAATTTCGGGGAGGCGGGAGGGAATGGCAGTAAAAAAAAAATAATCAGAAGGCATTTGGAGTGTTTTGTGGAAATCTGGTGACCAGGTTATGCAATCACAGAGCAATATACTTTTCTATTAAAATAACAATTAGTGCATCTGAAACTGACACCTTTAACATTGCAAAATACCCATCAAAGTGCCACTTACAGATGTAAGCTGCACTATAAGACCATAAGGTGGAGAAACAGAAGTACGCCTTCATGTCTGCTTCACCTTTCAGAAAGATCGTGACTGATATGAAATGATAATTCTCAACTCCACTTTCCTACCCTATCCCCATTACCCTTGACTCCTTTGCTGGTTAAAAATCTGTCTCACTGTAGGTGTTGCACCGATTTTCAATGTAATGTTCAATCCCAAATATCAAACGTATCTCAAGTCAAGGAACATAAAATTCAGACATGCACAACACAGTTCACCAAACTATTTTACACAGCCAGCCAAAGATAAGGTGGAAGAAAATAGAAAGAATGTGAGAAAGGGGGAAAGTTTTTTTAAATTTTAGAACAGTTTCCCAGAATAGAGCTCTCTTTTTCTATATCAATGCTTCGTTTCATACCCAGTTATGTTCCCACTGACACCCTGAAACATACCAAAGATATGACTCAAACAAAACATAACCCATTCTAACCAAGGTAAAATATCACCAGTTGTTGGACAAGATCTCATTAATGTGCGTCATGTAAATAAAACAACCAACAATTTTATAGCACGCCCTTTTTTTGTTATTGTCATTGAAGTTATCAATGTATCGCACATCCCATTTGAGTCATTAAATTAGAACAGGCTATCACAAAGTTTTTTGACAAGTTATAAGGAATGTTAATGAAAATTATTCTAGGTTATTACTCATTGGGTGTGCTGAGATTCACTGCGAGAATGACCTTTCAAACTTTTCAAGTAAATTTCAAAGCAGGTTGCAGCATCATGTAAAAAGCGACTAAATTTGCACATGCAAAAATAAGTAAATTCTATACCTACTTTACATAAATGTCAATGCACTCTTTTATTCACTGTGGAAACTCGTAAAAGACATGTTTGTCACTTAGCAAACCTCATGCGGGTTTTGCATCTGCATGAACTACGAATGAATGGCTACAGCTTTCAAATTACTGAACATATTCCTGAATCATGAGTTACAAATTGACCACTGGGTGTACATGAATTTTGAACATACAAAGTTAGTTGGCTGATCTCAGGGGAAGATATGTAAAAGCGAGCAATGCAAAAACATACTGCTGGCCATTACGCATAGGCAGGAAAGTTAAGTCTGCCAACTGCAAGGACCAAGCCTTTGAATCCAACTTCAAATCCCACGAGTAAGAGCTGCTGTCACTGGCATTCCTACAACCACCATCCACCCTCCTTCCTCTCTGCTTAAGGAGGCAACTCTGCAGCACAGAGAGGAATTGCTGTGCTAACATAAAAAAGTGAAGTTAATATATTAAATATTCATTCCAACGGTTTGAGCATCGAGTACATGCACCCCTACACAGGTAATTCTATAGGCATGCAAGTGTATAATAATGAAGTATTTTTCTGATACTTCATTATTGCACATAACAAATCTTTTCTGTGCAAAAATCCATTATGTCAATGAAAATGTTATAATATTGTGATAATTATAGTTTATCTTAAGCTCATTTCTTTAGGACGTAAACAATATGAGCACTGGCCAGCAACTTGATTCACACCTGCATGACCAACATATATGTCTTTTTGCAATCTTTGTATCCTTTAAATATAATTTTGCAAGTATTTGATACAGCTGTAAATCAATTACTGGTTTTTGAAAAAATTTTTGTGAACAGAGAGTTCTGCCCCCTGCTGGAGCAGAGCTAATTAAGCTGCAGAACCTGAACGCAAGAGGAAACTCCATGCCCGTCAATACTCATTGAGCATTGTATTCAATGTTCAGTATCAGCACGCCTGTCAATCCTGCTCCCTCAAATAATTGCACCCAATATCTCCTTCAGCGCAATGATGTAATCAGAAAAAAAATGTGAGAGCAAGTACACTTTCTCTGGTTTAACCAATAAACACACATTGGGTTTGACTAAACAGGATCATTATTTTAAATTGATTGGCAACGTTGACGCCAGTCGCTGGGAAACTCTGAAATGGAATGGGATAAAATGGAATGTCATGCGGTAACAAAGTGAATCTACTTTGAAATATAAAGCATTCACAATGAATACCCGCCAAAGGTTGACTTCTACACAGCTACATCTTTATTTCCCAGAGCAACTGCTTCCTTGTTTAGTTTTTGTTTACATTTTCAGCCCAAAGGCTATTTCAACCTCTTGCATACAGGATATGCAGGAATAGAATCAAGCCTTATACAGACGTCATGGATCAACGCCCAGCCAAAAGGAGCGTGGGAAAACTGCTATGTGGATAAAAAGTTGAAAAATAAGGCCCAGTACACCTCCAACGAATAAATAACTTTTCCACTTGATTTTGTTTCTTTCATACCAGACATATTTCTCCCAATGTGGTATGTTGCCTTCTTCTTCAAAACATTGAAGAGCTGTCACTGCAGCAAACATTTTAGCTTTCTTTTTGTTTCTTTATTGTATATTACATACTCTGTAATAGATACCTGGTGTCCGCTGCTAGGTTACTGCCAATATTTGGACTTATTCATATTGCAGTATTCATTGTGGCTTTTCCTATCTGAACAGTAGACAGGCTGATCAGGTTTTGCAGAAACCATCCAACACCCAGAATCTACAAATATTGCCATTCGTACACATATCTCAGCGAAAGGGATAGAACATACAGTGCAGAAGGAGGCCATTCGGCCCATCGAGTCTGCACCGACCCACTTAAGCCTTCACTTCCACCCTATCCCTGTAGCCCAATAACCCCTCCTAACCTTTTGTTGGTCACTAAGGGCAGTTTATCATGGCCAATCCACATAGCTTGCACGTCTTTGGACTGTGGGAGGAAACTGGAGCAGCCGAAGGAAACCCATGCAGACACAGGGGGAACGTGCAGACTCTGCACAGACAGTGACCCAGCGGGGAATTGAACCTGGGGCCCTGGCGCTGTGAAGCCACAGTGCTATCCACTTGTGCTACCGTGCTGCCGTGGATGAGGAGGTTTAATGCGAAGGGAACCACCAATGAGCCATCAAACACGTTGCAACCTGATTTTCAGGCCACTTTCAACATGTACAACACGGAACCCATGGATATCAAACTCACCGTCACACTGACTCTGCATGCTTGAGCTTAGCTCCGCCTGCTTCTGGGAATATTAGTAAATTACGGAGTACGCAATGCACACTTGCGTCAGTTAGGTAACAGATGCACGGCTTCGCATGGGCCAGTGATTACACATATATGTTCCCTCCAGGAGTTTGATCATTGATGACATGCAGGAAATTTTTACCACTTTTGGAATGTTCAGTTTATCTGTGAACCATCAGCAGATTATCATACAATTCAATGCTCATTTTCCTATTAAGTTAGCAATGCCAATACTTTTCAACCAGAAAGGCAAACCTCAGAGTGGATTCTGGAAAATCAAGTTTACATTGTGCAACTTTGGTTGATGGCACTTGTCAGGACACTTGGCAGGGTTACCCCAGGGTTCTAATCAAGCATATTGAAGAATTACCGACGTTTTATTTCAGGTACATGGATCGATTTGGAAGGGGGCTCAGTGTATTTCAGTTTAAGTCAGCAGTGTAGTGTTACATGACTTTCCATTGAGGTCCCCTCACGTTGGGCACCAAGGAATGAGAGAGAGGATGAAAACATCCAGCAACTGCTATGGGAAAGAAAAATAGGCTAACACATAGTCCCAAGATATTCAAAAATCCATCTACCTGGAAGGCTTTTTCTTGATAACTACATTAGCTCAAGGCTTATACAGCCCAGTCTCATTTTTATTCTCATATTCGATTACGTGCTACCTGAGATATAGTAACGCAAGAGGTGGTTGGTTAATTAAGATAGTGCAGGGCCTCCTCCTTGAGTAGCTGCCCACGAGTTTTGCCCGCGCACTTAATCTGATTATGTCCCTATGTAAGTTTCTGTTCCCATTGACATAACTCAATGTTTTTAAGAATTGCCGAGAAAAGACCTTCATAGAGGCTAGAGCATACATCTACCAAGGTAACAACGAGGTTTGAGAAGGACTAACCACACCCCCCAGAAATGTGTGCCGTGTTGTTGAATATGAATGCAATGTTCTGAATAGCCCTGAACATAAATTTGCTCGATGGCTTTTAGGGTATTTGCATCGAAAGAAAATGCAGCAATGTCACTTCAATGAAAGTGAATGTCAGAGACCAGTGCTCAGACTTACAAAAGCACTGGGCACAGTTGCAGGACTAATTGCCTCCTGGTATCCCTGATTCCAGAACTGTTGAGCCCCATCTGTTTTTACGTATTGCCAAGAGATTCTTTATTTTTGGTCCCATGGAATAAAACATTTTTTTATTGCTTCTGTGGGTGTAGCAAAACTCAAGTTAATATTTTACATTTAGTGATGGAGGCAATGTTTTATACTGATTGTGCCACCTGCCCTTTTGTGACATGACCTATCCTGAAGCAGACATGCCAAACTAATTGAAGCCTCTTTGACACCTGGAATCAATTGCTAGGTCACCTCTTCAGTAAACACTTGTTCCCCTTACAGACGAGGAAACTCTCCTTTCATTACGACCATAATACTGCTCCATGCTAGCTGTAATAAAAAGAGAAACCACACATCTCCTCCTATCCTTGCACCACAAATCAAATGCTACGGAACACTTTTTTCTTGCTTGGATGGATGTATGCAGATTGTTGTGTTGGGTGTTCTGGTTCACAAACAAGGCAACAATGCTGGAAGTGGTGTAACGCTATTTTATTAACTGTTCAACTATGTTAACATACTGTAAACGTGGGTATAAGCAATACCAGCTTAACTGTGGACCCTTTCCTATCACTAGCTATGGTGAGGCACTCAGCACATGGTGAATGTCTGTGATGCAGGCTGTGAGCTCTGTGCTCTGAGCTGGCTGCTGCTAGAATGAGCGGGAACTCTCCTGCCCCCTGTCTTTATAGTGCTTGTGCTCTCACTGGTGATTGGCTGCGGTGTTATGTGTGCTGGTTGGTCCTACTGCATGTTCATCAGTGTGTGTATGTGATTGCACCAGAATGTACTGATGTATATTATGACACAGATCAGGCAAAACTCAAGAAGCTCAAAACCACGCAAAGCAGCCCACTGGATTGGGAGCACCACCTTTAGTATCCTCTCCCTTCGTCACCACACACAGGAGCTGCAGTGTGTGCTAGCTACAAGATGCACTGCTGCAATTCGTCAAGGCTTCTTTGGCACTTCCCAAACCTACAACTTCCACCACTTAGAAAATGTCCATCGGAGCGCCTGAAGTTTTACTCAAAGTCACAAACATCTGTTTCCTTCATCATCATGGAAGTAAAATCCTCGAACGCGGTACCTAATAGAGTCAAGAGAGTCTCGAAGAGAAGGCAAGACATAAAGATCGGACAGAAACCTGAGAAAGATGTGGAGTCAGGTCAAGGGCAGGGAGAAGCTCAGTTGGTAGACAAAGGAAGAGATGGGTGGGGCAAAGGCAGCTCAATCTTAGTGGCAAATAAGTCCACAAAATCCTCATACTTCTTCTAGGCAAGGGTGGAGAGAACAGGACAAAGTTATTTATGAAGACTGCTGGTGGTGGAAAGAAAAAAAAAAACAGGGGTTATTGTTTCACTTCTGGACTATTTAGGAGTCAGTAAGGGTTTTACTCATGACAAGAGCATCAAAGGTGGAGCTCAGGGAGTCTTAAGTTTGTTCTCATAGTTTGTTCTACTGAATTACTGAAAGTAGGAAGGTGGATTTAAGAGCAGGAAGAGATCAGCCAAGATCTGACTGAATGGTGGAGCAGGCTCGAGGGGCTGATTTGCCTACTTCCGCTTCTAATTCCTATGTTTTTGCATTCCTATTACACTTTATAAAAGAAAATCACAACTACTAGAACAAATTGATAAAAATAAAACTGAGAGGATGAGATTTGGACTCCACATTTTAGTAGAGTTAAAAATCTAAATAGACACCAAAGGACATTTTGGAGCAAGTACTCACTTTATTTCAAAGTATTCAGTTGTAAATACAATTTAAGAACTGAAGCTAACAGCTGGTGGTATGACTTTCTGTTCCTATCTTGCATGGAGTGTATTTTGTTTTGGCAATAGAAGACTTTCATATAAAATGTAGATTTTTTTAAAAGTTGATAAATATCTATGGAACACTTTTCCCCCATACAGGCTGTGGTAATTCATGGGGTCTGCCTACTTACCTTGCCCCCTATGTAAGTGTTTAACACTGGCAGATTAGGTTAGGCTTACAGGGATCAAATGCAGAGTAAAGATTCCTATAATTGTTGCAAAATCTCAAAACTCTAACCTCAATAATTTGCATCAGCTAAATCTTTGACATTTGCCATTTTAACAACTTTTATGACCAAAGACTGGGTATTTGTTACCCTATGCATAGTGAATGTAGTTTTAGTCTACTAAAGATCGCCCAAACTCAACTTCCAAAGAAGCCTCGCAGTTAGAGTTAAATGACATTGCACTCACCTGCGATACAGGGTAATAAATCCCATTTTTCACCCAAGGTTAGCCCAGTTAGCACTCTTCCCTCGGAGTCAGACGGTTGTTGATTCAAACCCCACTACAGATTCCAATACTGTAGGCTGACACTTGGGAGTGTAGTACTGAGCACGAGCTACACTGTTGGACACACAGGGCGGGATTCTCCGTAGCCCGACACCAAAATGGAGAATGGCGATCGGGCTGAGAATACCAATTGGCGCTGAAATCGGAGCAGGCGCCGGTATGCAATCCTCCGCCCTTCCAAATCAGCGTCATTAGGCCGTACGCAGTCGTAACTCGTCGGAGCGCCATCAGTCGGCCCACCCATGATGCTCCACCTCTGATAGGCTGAGTTACCGACGGCATGTGTGGTCCCAGGGTTGAGAGCCCGGCGTGCCGGCTGTGGATAGTGCCCAGCGCCACCACATTCGGCTGAGATCCGTGCCGCTGGCTGGGGGCTTCTGCTAGCGCTGGGGAGTGGTTGGGGGGGGTGACCAGGAGGTGGGCTGTGAATCGGATACGCGGTCCAGCATGGCCGGCGTCATGTTTTCCAGCACGACCGGTGTGTGTGTGTGTGGGGGTGGTGGTGGGAGGGGGGGGGGGGGGGGCTATAGGCGGCGCGGCTGCTGCTCGTCAACCCTGCGCATGTGCGGCCCAGGACCTGGCGATCCTCCGGCCATTTTCCGTGCGCTCCGCGAGTGTTTAACGCAGCGCCTCACCGGTACCGGAATCGATCAGGATTTTGCGCCAATCTTCCCGTCGAGAAATACCATGGATCCTCTGTTGGCGCCGGCACTTAGCCTCAGGAACAGAGAATCCAGCCCAAATTCTTTGGATGAGACAACAAACTAATGTCCCACCTGTTTGCTCAGGCTGCAAATGATCCAATGGCACTATTCAAAGCATACTAGGAAATCCAATGCAAATCGTTGCACCTGACTAAATTATTGGTACAAAACATTACATAAAATGGCAGTGAAAATAGAAAGTACAAACTTTTAACCTATGTTAAAAAGTTGTTCAAATAGTCGGAAGCAATTAACCCAAGTTTCTAAATTCCAAACCTCAATATACCTCGCATTTAACAGAATCTCAATTATTTTGTTACTAATTGTAAAATTCAGACAGATTTCAACAATTAATTTAAATCCAGCTGATGCACGTCAAGAAAAACATTTTTAAAATGTAACCATCCCTTGATTTTATTAGATTCCTTTATCACTTGAATCTGTCATTGTTTGATCCAATCCTTTCTCAGCCAGCATTGTTCTTTCTTTTATCCCTCAATGACAATAGCTTTTGCAGAAGCCATCTTATGTGGGCTGCACTGTTCAACGAAGAAGACACGATTTTTAAATGATTGTTTTTTCCTTCATGCGGTGCTTTTGCTGTATAATGGTTTCCTTTCATAGAATCATAAGAATCTCAGCAGTGCAGAAAGAGGCCATTCGGCCCATCAAGTCTGCACTGGCCCTTGGAAAGAGCACCCTACTTAAGCTCACGCCTCCACCCTATCCCCATAACCTCACCCAACCTTTTGAACACCAAGGGAAAATTTAGCATGACCAACCCACCTAACCTACGCATCTTTGGACTGTGGGAGGAAACCGGAGCACTCGGAGGAAACCCACACAGACACGGGGAGAATGTGCAAACTCCACACAGTCACCTGAGGCCGGATTTGAACCCGGGTCCCTGGAGCTGTGAGGCAGCAGTGCCTAATCACTGTGCCACCGTGCCACCAGAGGCTACAGAAATCCTATGCCAGGTAATTATTCACTTAGCAACCAAATTTCCACCAACGAAGAAACCGGAACTAACCTATTCAGATAGTTTGAGCAGTCATTGTGACAATAAGAGCAGGTCTTTTCTTCTGTAGCTCTGAAAGAGTTTGTGTGTTCTTGGAAATCATCCCACATTACTTTCATCTACAGTAAAGACACCTTGCTTAATAAAGATTATTATTATGCAAGAGTCAGCTATGCACAATAGCACACGGACAGTGGTGAAAACTAATTTATTCATGGCATACGGGAACTGCTGGCTAGGCCTGCATTTAATGCCAATCCCTAGTTGCTTTGAATGTGAGAGTAAGCCATCTTCTCAAACTGCTACTGTTCAAAGGAGCACTCTCCGAGTACTGTTAATTAGGGAGCTCCAAGACTTTGACCTAGTAACAATAAAGAATGAAGATGTATGTTAAAGTTCGGGTGGTGCCTGACTTGGAAAAGAACATAAAGGTAATTGCATTCCCATGAATGTACTTCTCTTATCCCTCTAGGCAGTGGAGGTCACAGGTTTGGGAGGTGTTGATGAAGTAACATTAATGACTTGCTATAAGTAGAAATAGAATAGAATTTACAGTGCAGAAGGAGGCCATTCGGTCCATCGAGACTGCACCGGCTCTTGGAAAGAGCACCCAACCCAAGGTCAACACCTCCACCCTATCCCCATAACCCAGTAACCCCACCCAACACGAAGGGCAATTCTGGACACTAAGGGCAATTTATCATGGCCAATCATCTAACCTGCACATCTTTGGACTGTGGGAGGAAACCGGAGCACCCGGAGGAAACCCACGCACACACAGGGAGGATGTGCAGACTCCGCACAGACAGTGACCCAAGCCGGAATCGAACCTGGGACCCTGGAGCTGTGAAGCAATTGTGCTATCCACAATGCTACCGTGCTGCCCCTAACTGATCTAACTGAAAAATCAGAGAACTGGTAAATAATTCAAACTGAGCAGCAGACCGTTGATGAAACAGCCTAGTCCATAAAACATTTTGCAATTCCAGTGGTTAGCACTGCTGCCTCACGCCGCCGAGGTCCCAGGTTCGATCCCGGCTCCGGGTCACTGTTTGTGTGGAGTTTGCACATTCTCCCTATGTTTGCGTGGGTTTCGCCCCCACAACCCAAAGATGTGCAGGGTAGGTGGATAGGCCGCGCTAAATTGCCCCTTAATTGGAAAAAATTAATTGGCATTCTAAATTTTTTTTTTTAATTTTTGCAATTCAACAAATACTTTTGAGGAAATCACAAGCTGCGAGGACAAACCAAGTAGTTTAGGACAAATCAGCAAATCTCCAAGTTGAATTATTGCCTTATGCTCAGTGTCAGTTTATATAATTTATAGCTTTCAAAGTTTCGAATTTTTTCATACTTACACAGTGGGTACCATGATTTCCAGCAGTGTGCTTCATGCAATGATTGTCCTACCTGCAGACTTAATCACCAACAGTTCCTTTCACTGAGAAATTAGTACGAACAGTCAACCAGCACTTCAGAACCAGGATTGCTGGATACACAATATAATCACCGTGGTACATTAATTTTTCCGTGATTTTGCAGTGTGCATTGGTGCAGTTGCTGAACATTGTTCAGGGTCACGAATTAATAAATGTATGTTAATGGGCTCAATAAAATTCCTGTTCTCCCTGCAACAACAATGTTATCCTCATTGCTCTGACTCTGGGCAATCTCCACTGTCATGCTACATGTAATTTGCCACAAACAAAAATCAAGCATGTGTCATTAAAACTTCTATTTATGGACAATATCCAAATCTTATTTTCCTCAGTCTGTTTCAGCAGTCTCCAAATTTTCAATGACTAGAGTTCTTTCTTATCATCCCTCGCTTGTTTTTCTCTTTGAAAGGCAGATTTTTATTGCTGTTGTGCAAGAGGAGGAACAGTATAGAATTATCCAAATGTCACTGCGGTTTAAGGTTGCATCACTATTTATAATTGAGGGTATTTCTGCCTTGACAGACATGGTTCAAATATCATTTTGTTCATTGACATTAAAAGGAACATCTCAATTAGAAGGGTTCTCTCTGCGCATGTTTAATTATTCACATAAAAATTCATAAAGGGCTCCAGCTCTTAACGAGAAACAATGTCCTAGACATCTCATGCCCACTCATGTGTTACAACATTAAAGCTGAAATAACATTTTTTTTCTTTCTAAAACATTCTGAGTACCCAATTTTTCTCCATTCCCCAATTAAGGGGCAATTTAGTGTGGCCAATCGACCTACCCTGCACATAGATACATAGATGATAGGAGTAGGAGGAGGCTTTTTGGCCCTTTGAGCCTGCTCCGCCATTCATCACTATCATGGCTGATCATCCAACTCAATAGCCTAATCCTGCTTTCTCCCCAAAACCTTTGATCTTTGGGTTGTGGGGGTGAGACCCACGCAGACACGGGGAGAATGTGCAAACTCCACACGGACAGTGACCCAAAAGTCACCACATGAAGCTGCAGAAAAACAGACTTATCCACCAATACGGAGGTACAGATTACGCTCTCCTCTTGTCCCTCACCTCAAGAGTTGCGAGGCCCTCTCCAAGAAGTTGCCTCACTTCAATTTTCACTAAAAACAAATCAAATTTAAAACACAGGATGATATGAATCCATTACAATTTGTGAATTTGCGTTTCTGAAAAAAATGAGAACACTTCATGTTTATGAAGGTAAACCACCAATTTCTAAATTATAATTATTTTTTTGAGAGGGGGGGAGAAATTGACACAAACAAAAACTCTTAAAAGTTTGTTTACCCACCAAATGAAACCTGCCATTCATAAAGTTTCTCAATTCATCAACCCACTTCCTAGTTATTGTCTCTGGCTACAATTTTTTAATCTTGATGCACAACAGGGATACTCTGACAATTAATGGACCAGTCATTCGATTTGTCACTTCACAGTCTTCCAGCTTCAATATAAGAACTAGGAGAGGGAGACCATACAGCCCCTCGAACATACTCTGCATTCAATTCGATCACGGCTGACATTAAACTTCAGCTCCACTTTCCCGCCTGTTTCCATATTCCTCATCTCAATCCCAAATGATCAACTCCTCAACCTGGGCCCTAGATTCCCAAGCCAGGGGAAACAACCCCTCAGTGTTCACCCTGTCAAGCCCTTTCAGAATCTCTTTTTAAATAAATTTAGAGTACCCAATTCCACCGCCCCCCCCCCCCCCCCCCCCCCCTCCCTATTTAAGGTGCAATTTAGCTTGGCCAATCCACCTATCCTGCCCATCTTTTTGGATTTGGTGGGGGTGAGGCCCACTCAGGCACGGGGAGCACGTGCAAACTCCACACGGACAGTGACCCAAGGCCGGGATCGAATCTGGGTCCTCTGCGCCGTGAGACAGCAGTGCTACCCACTGCACCGCCATGCCGCCCCCATTTTCAGAAAATCTTGTATGTTCCGATGATATCACATCGCGTCTTACTTCACTCCAGAATTCAACAACTTCAGATCGTAAGCACAGTTGCATTTTTTTGTGGCCGCCAGCAGTTGGCTATGACCCCACCATTGCCATTCCCAAATGCTATATAGATAGAGCAATATTTTGTTTTCTTAATTTTCTAATTACAACTCCAAATCAACAATGTAGATGTAGTTACAGGAAATGTAGACTCTGCCAATGTAGAGTCTGGTCATAAATCAATAGAACACCAAATTCAATGTTTGACCTGCCCTATGGGTTCTGATCTTACTCTGGGAATGGGTAAGAAACGATAATAGCAGTTCTGATGGAAGGGCACCGACCTGAGACATTAACTCAGTTTCGCTCGCCACAGATGCTGCCCAGCCTGCTGAATATTTCCAGCAATTTCTTTTTTTATTTTATATTAGAAAACCCAATTTGGCCTGTGGGGAATGGTCGGAGAGGGATAATCACTATCCAATGAGCTTAGTTGTAAACTGTAAATGTTTAGACAATGGGCGCGATCAAATGGCCACACTGTGCCTGAAAGGCAACTGACAACGTGGCCAATAGATGCCACGAGACCCCCCCACTCGCGGGATCTCCCGGCTCACACTGCCTCACAAGGTCAAACACGATCTCTCAAGATATTGCGATATAAATCCCGTCCATTGTGGGCGGGATCAATTTTTGGCAAATCTGCATATTAGCGAAGCAGCTAGTCTCACTGTAATGTGCAGTTTACCGAGGCACCCGTGGTGTTGGGATCCATCCACTATGCCTTTGAGACCTCAGGCGAGCGCCGCTCAGTACTGGTCTCCCCTAACGGGAGCCAGATGAACGGTACTCGTGGGGGTCTCCCATGGATGGGCTGCGAGCGCCGGGAAACATGCGGCTAAACGTGCTTGCTCTGGACTTTGTTCCCATTTAGTTAAAATCGCACCCAAAAGGCGAGAACCCCAGGTTGAGTGCAGTTATGATACTCATGGTTAAACAGCTGACAATTAGGCCTGATGATTGGCTGCTTGGAGGACTGCTGCTGAGATGGAACTGTGTGAAGTCTCCCCATGTCTCCCCATGTCTGCGTGGGTTTCCTCCGGGTGCTCCAGTTTCCTCCCACAAGTCCCGAAAGACGTGCTGTTAGGGGGTAGGCGTCCCATGTCGACGCTACCATCAAGAAAGCACAACAGCGCCTATACGTCCTCAGGAAACTAAGGAAATTCGGCATGTCCACATTGACTTTTACCAACTTTTACAGATGCACCATAGAAAGCATCCTATCAGGCTGCATCACAGCCTGGTATGGCAACTGCTCGGCCCAGGACCGCAAGAAACTTCAGAGAGTCGTGAACACCGCCCAGTCCATCACACAAACCTGCCTCCCATCCATTGACTCCATCTACACCTCCCGCTGCCTGGGGAAAGCGGGCAGTATAATCAAAGATCCCTCCCACCCGGCTTACTCACTCTTCCAACTTCTTCCATCGGGCAGGAAATACAGAAGTCTGAGAACACGCACAAACAGACTCAAAAACAGCTTCTTCCCCACTGTCACCAGACTCCTAAATGACCCTCTTATGGACTGATTTCATTAACACTACACCCTGTATGCTTCATCCGATGCCAGTGCTTATGTAGTTACATAGTATATGTTGTGTTGTCCTATTATGTATTTTCTTTTCTTCCCTTTTCTTCTCATGTACTTAATGATCTGTTGAGCTGCTCGCAGAAAAATACTTTTCACTGTACCTCGGTACACGTGACAATAAACAAATCCAATCCAATCCAACCCAATTTGGACATTCTGAATTCTCTCTCATGTGTACCCAAACAGGTGCCGGAATGTGGTGACTGGGGGATCTTCAAAGTAACTTCATTGCAGTGTTAATGTAAGCCTACTTGTGACAATAAAGATTATTATACCCAAACTTATTATTGATCAGCTAATTATCAGGCCAACACACTCTGCAACACAGGTATAGTCCAGGCCCTGTATTTTAGATAACCCTAATCCTCCTAGAAATAAAATGGCATGTAGATCTTGTGCACCAACCTACAACTCCACTTACAGAATCTATCAGGGGTTACAACTGTCCTTGCTAAATAAGTGAAAATATATTAAATTTGAATACAAATATAACAGAGTAAAACAAACCATTTACAAATCATATATAATCATATAGCTTAAGTTATTCAATACTAATCAGGATATTAAACTACCTATAAGAAAATAGTCCAATAAATCAAAGAATGGTTGTCCTGTGCAATCGTAGATGTTTCAGGTGGGATAGAGGGGGATGTAAAAGGGGTGGAGGTGTTGCGCTACTGGTTAGGGAGAATATCACAGCTGTACTGCGGGAGGACACCTCAGAGGGCAACGAGGCTAAATGGGTAGAGATCAGGAATAAGAAGGGTGCAGTCATAATGTTGGGGGTTTAACTACAGGCCACCCAACAGCCAGCGGAAGTTAGAGGAGCAGATAGGTAGACAGATTTTGGAAAGGAGTAAAAGCAACAGGGTTGTTGTGATGGGAGACTTTAACTTCCCCAATATTGACTGGGACTCACTTAGTGCTAGGGGCTTGGATAACGAGTGATATCGTAGGCCTCGTCAAAACGAAAAAGGAGGCATTTGTCAGGACGAGAAGGCTGGGAACAGACGAAGCTTGTGTGGAATATAAGGAAAGTAGGAAGGAACTTAAGCAAGGAGTAAGGAGGGCTAAAAGGGGTCACGAAAAGTCATTGGCAAATAGGGTTAAGGAAAATCCCAAGGCTTTTTACACGTACATAAAAAGCAAGAGGGTAGCCAGGGAAAGGGTTGGCCCACTGAAGGCGAGGGAACCTATGTGTGGAGCCAGAGGAAATGGGCGAGGTACTAAATGAATATTTTGCTTCAGTATTCACCAAGAGAAGGAATTGGTGGATGTTGAATCTGGAGAAGGGTGTGTACATAATCTGGGTCACACTGAGATCCAAAAAGACGAGGTGTTGGGCGTCTTGAAAAATATTAAGGTGGATAAGTCCCCAGGGCCTGATGGGATCGACCCAGAATACTGAAGGAGGCTAGAGAGGAAATTGCTGAGGCCTTGACAAAAATCTTTGGATCCTCACAGTCTTCAGGTGATGTCCCGGAGGACTGGAGAATAGCCAATGTTGTTCCTTTGTTTAAGAAGGGTAGCAAGGATAATCCAGGGAACTACAGGCCGGTGAGCCTTATGTCAGTGGTAGGGAAATTACTGGAGAGAATTCTTCGAGACAGGATCTACTCCCATTTGGAAGCAAATGGACGTATTAGCGAGAGGCAGCACGGTTTTGTGAAGGGGAGGTCGTGTCTCACTAACTTGATAGAGTTTTTCGAGGAGGTCACAAAGATGATTGATGCAGGTAGGGCAGTGGATGTTGTCTATAGAGCCCTCATGGCAGACTGGTACAAAAGGTGAAGTCACACGGGATCAGGGGTGAGCTGGCAAGATGGATACAGAACTAGCTAGGTCATAGAAGGCAGAGAGTAGCAATGGAAGGGTGCTTTTCTGATTGGAGGGCTGTGACTAGTAGCGTTCCACAGGGATCAGTGCTGGGACCTTTGCTGTTCGTAGTATATATAAATGATTTAGAGGAAAATGTAACTGGTCTGATTAGTAAGTCTGCAGATGACACAAAGTTTGGTGGAATTACGGATAGCAATGAGGACTGTCAGAGGATACAGCAGGATTTAGATCGTTTGGGCGGAGAGATGGCAGATGGAGTTTAATCCGGACAAATGTGAGGTAATGCATTTTCGAAACATAGGTTTCATAAAAGGAAGTCTGACATCGAAGGTAGGGAATATACAGTGAATGGTAGAATCCTCAAAAGTATTGACAGTCTGAGAGATCTAGGTGTACAGGTCCACAGGTCACCGAAAGGGACAACACAGGTCGAGAAGGTAGTCAAGAAGTCAAGAAGGCATACGGCATGCTTGCCTTCATTGGCCGGGGCATTGAGTATAAAAATTGGCAAGTCATGTTGCAGCTGGAGAAAATCTTAGTTAGGCCACACTTGGAGTATAGTGTTCAATTCTGGTCGCCACACTACCAGTAAGGATGTGGAGGCTTTAGAGAGGGTGCAGAAGAGATTTACCAGGATGTTGCCTGGTATGGAGTGCATTAGCTATGAGGAGAGGTTGAATAAACTCGGTTTGTTCTCACTGGAACGACAGGTTGAGGAGCAACCTGATCGAGGTCTACAAAATTATGAGGGGCATACACAGAGTGGATAGTCAGAGGCTTTTTCCCAGGGTAGAGGAGTCAATTACTAGGGGGCATAGGTTTAAGGTGCGAGGGGCAAGGTTAGAGGAGATGTACGAGGCAAGTTTTTTTTACACAGAGGGTAGTGGGTGCCTGGAACTCGCTGCCGGAGGAGGTGGTGGAAGCAGGGACGATAGTGACGTTTAAGGGGCATCTTGACAAATACATGAATCGGATGGGAATAGAGGGATACCGACCCAGGAAGTGTAGAAGATTTTAATTTAGACGGGCAGCATGGTCGGCGCAGGCTTGGTGGGCCGAAGGGCCTGTTCCGGTGCTGTACTTTTCTTTGTTCTTTGTTCGCAGTGCAGAAAGAGGCCATTCAGCCCATTGAGTCTGCACCGACCCTACAAAAGAGCAGCCTACCTAGGCCCACTACCCCGCCCATCCATGTAACACCACCCAATCGGCACATCTTTGGACCTGAGAGGTAATTTATCGTGGCCAATCCACCTAACCTGCACATCTTTGGACTTGTGGGAGGAAGCCGGAGCACCCGGAGGAAACCCACACAGACACGGGGAGAACATGCAGACTCCGCACAGATAGTCAGCCAAGGCTGGATTTGAACCCGGGTCCCTGGCGCTGTGTGACAGCAGTGCTAACCACTGTGCTGCCCTAATGAATGCCAAAATGAATGTGTCACTTTTCCATCAGTGTGTTTATACTCATAGTACTCCTGATGGAATTGTAATTTTTCTGTAAGTTCTGATGCAATCCCCAAAAGATCCGAATATATAATTTTGCAAAAAGCACCAGTGTATAAGACAAGCCATCATCCCGTTCAAGATGCTAACTGCATGTAGGACACAGAACCCTAGAAGTGGGACATACATACAAACAGAAGTAGGCCATTCGGCCCCTCGAGCCTGCTCCGCCATTTAATAAGCTCACAGCTTATCTGACAGTAACCTCAAATTTGCATCCCACCTACTCCTGATAACCTATCGCCACCTTGCTGACCAAGAACCCATCCGCCTCTGCCCCGCACAACTGAAGCATAACCTCCCTACTTTTTTATTCAATTCTCCACCTGTGTTGCCTCTTTCAGAACCTGTGGACCTGTACACCTAGATCTCTCAGACTGTCAATGCTTTTGAGGGTTCTACCATTCAATAAATCATAAATACTATTAGTTTTCCTAATTAATTGCTGTACCTGCACACTAGTTATTGTGATTCATGCAAAAGGACACCCAGATCCCTTTGCACCTCAGAGGTCTGCAATCTCTCACCATTTAGGTAATATGCTTCTTTCTTATTTTTCCTACCAAGGTGGATAATGTCCCACATTATGGGCGTCATTCTCCGACCCCCCGCCGGGTTGGAGAATCGCCGGGAGCTGCCGTGAATCCCGCCCCCGCCGGTTGCCGAAGTCTCCGGAACTGTATATTCGGCGGGGGCGGGAATCGGGCCGTGCCGGTTGGCGGGCCCCCCCGCTCGATTCTCCGACCCGGATGGGCCGAAGTCCCGCCGATAAATTGCCTGTCCCGCCGGCATGGATTAAACCACCTTTTGAACGGCGGGACAAGGCGGCGTGGGCGGGCTCCGGGGTCCTGGGGGGCGCCCCACGATGGCCTGGCCCGCGATCGGGGCCCACCGATCCGCGGGCGGGCCTGTGCCGTGGGGGCACTCTTTCTCTTCCGCCTCCGCCACGGTCTCCACCATGGCGGAGGCGGAAGAGACTCCCTCCACTGCGCATGCGTGGGAAACTGTCAGCGGCCGCTGATGCTCCCGCGCATGCGCCGCCCGGGGATGTCATTTCCGCGCCAGCTGGCGGAGCAACAAAGGCCGTTTCCGCCAGCTGGCGGGGCGGAAATTCCTCCGGCGCCGGCCTAGCCCCTCAATGTTGGGGCTCGGCCCCCAAAGATGCGGAGCATTCCGCACCTTTGGGGCGGCGCGATGCCCGTCTGATTGGCGCTGTTTTGGGCGCCAGTCGGCGGACATCGCACCATTTCGGGAGAATTTCGCCCTATATTCCAATTGCCAGACCGTAACCTATTTATATCGTTTTGTATCCTCCTTAGGTCCTCTTCACAACTTACTTTCCTACCTATCTTGTCACCAGCAAATTTGACAACCTGTCTTTTAAGACATTTATATAAATTTTACAAATTGAGGCTCCAGCACTGATCCCTGTGGCACACCAAATCTTGCCAACCTGAGAAAGATCCATTTATGGCTGCCCTCTGTTTCCTGTTAGCCAGCCTTTGTTGTGATACTTTACCAAATGCCTTCTGGAAATTTAAGTACAGGACATTACAAATATAATAAATACTATATTATATTGCAATAATAACTAAGCAAAGTATACACTCTGTTCAAAACATAGGTTTCATAAAAGGAAGTCTGACATCATTCAGGACAAAGCAACACAGTTGATTCGCACCACAATCACCATCATAACCATTCACTCCCTCTTCCACCAGCGCAACATGGCTGCAGTGTGTATCAAGACATCCTCAACAGTACCTCACAACTCAGTACTTTGCAATTTAAATGATCATAGTTTGTGGTATATGGTTTGTAAATCAAAAATACATTTTCTGATTGAAGGGAGTATAAGTGACAACTTGTTCTGAGGTTGGTGTCTCTGACCTTTATTTAAGAGTTTGTATCCTTGAATGTGTAGAGCACAGAGCAATGGAAATGCTTTAGTAAAGGAGATTGCATTTTAGATTTGCTGAAATCATTCAGAAGCCCAGTTGCAGTGTTTTTTGTTGAACATTCAAAAATACCAGTCAGTAACTGTGACAGCTTTTTGCCCTTGGTTACTTTCCGTTTTGTCACCCTCTCTATTGCTTTTTCTGTTGTTTTTTTCTCTGTTGTTCTTTTGGAACCACAGAATTCCTACAGTGCAAAAGGAGGCCATTCGGCCCAGCGGGTCTGCACCGACCCTCTCTGAAAGAGCACCCTAGTTAGGACCACTCCCTGCCCTATCCCCATAACCCCACGCAGCCTTTCGGACACTAAGGGGCAATTTTAGCATGGCCAATCCACCTAACCTGCAAATCTTTGGACAGAGGGAGGAAACCAAAGCACCCGGTGAGAACCCACACAGACACGGGGCGAAAGTGCAAACTCCACACAGTGACCCAAGGCCGGAGTTGAACCCGAGTCCCTGGCGCTGTGAGGCAGCAGTGCTGACCACTGTGCCATCGTTCCACCCTTGTTCCTCTGGCGCTTTCTCTCTTTCAATTTGTTGGCTGATTACACACATGTACAGTAGTCTGCTGCCTAGAAAATGAAAGGCCGCAACCATGTGGGATCACCACTCCCCAGACTCCTGTCCACGTCACACACCATCTGGACTTCAATAAGTCATTGCTCCTCATCGTCGCCGGGTCAACAATGTGGAACTCCCTACCCAACAGAATTGTGGGAGGACCTTCACCACATCGACTACAGCTGGTCAAGAAGGTGCCTCACCACAACCTTCTCAAGGGCAATTAGCGATAGGCAATAAATGCTGATCTTGCCAGCAAAAACCTATGAATAAAAATCCCAAAGAACACTAAAAAACTTATCAGAAAAAATTCGAATAAATCAGGGAAAGTAGCATTATTGCACAAAATGAATAAATAAAAGCCAATACAGGATTTAGTCCTCCAAGTTTAGAACAAATGTACTCCAGCTTTCCCTCTGTTGGTGCTGTGATAATCTCCTATTTGCGCAATTTTTCCTCTCGTCCATTTTCCATGTTGGATCCTCCAGATAAGCATGAACTAACTGCTTTTATACATCAGCCAACCAATAGGCTGAGAGGGAGCAACAGAGAAAGCGACACACATGGAAAGTAACCAAAGGCAAACAGCTCTCATAGTTACTGACTGGTATTTATGAGTGTTGAACAAAAAACATTGCAGCTGGACTTCTGAATGATTTCAACAAATCTAAAACGCTTTCTCCTTTACTTCAGTATTTACTGATTAGGGCTCTGTGCCCTACACATTCAAGGATATAAACTCTTACATAAAGGTCAATGGCCCTAATCTCCAAACAAGTTATCATTTATACTTCCTTTAATCAGAAAATTCCGCTATCAATAATCACTAACTGAAATGTACGGGAACAAACGAGGAGCTGCAAAATTCATTCTTCCAAGTACAGAACCGTAAGTACATTATGGCTGTCACTGAGTAATATGTTCTCTACATTCTGTGCTAGTTGTGAAAATGATTCACTTTGCAATCAAAGACTGAATGCTTTTAACTAATCTTATTACAAAGGAGGATTTAAAAGAACTAAATGTAATCATGAGTTCCTAGAAAAAAATCTATAGCACAGTAAACAGAAAGCCTGCCAAATAATTCAATGTGCACAACTTCAGAATCACTTGAAGCAAATGACTCATACTGAGTCACACTTCTTTTTTTTTGGCATTTATACTGCTTCCATGGGTCGAAGTTAATATTCAACTCACTGTAAATTTAGCAATTTGTGAAAACAGTGGTTTCTATGACACTTCTAAAGTTTAAGCAGGCTGTTTACATTAAACCCCTGCAACCGAGCCAGTTTTACTAAGCGCAACACTTTTGCTCAGCAGGCGACAGATGCCAGAGCAACTCAAGGTTAATGGCTACCAAAACGATCACCTCGACGAAAAATATATACCACTCCAGGGTACATAGAGACTCTTAAGCAACCAATCGTAATAGCTGGAGGCACAGGTCTAACTTTTCCATGTCACTGAGAGCCACAACAGGTCAACACTGCCGTTGACAGAATGCGAGTAAAATGTAGAACAAACAGGATTTTGATAATTATGTTGCAAGGAGGTACTTTTGAACAAGAAATAGGAGGCTGACAATGCTGCTCTGGTGCATGGTGCCAGAGCTGGGTACCCGCCAGGCACTGAATGCACACATGCTTCCCTCAAGAGAATTACTGCGCCACCATCAGCTCCATGTGCTGCATGTCAAGACTATCAAATATTTATTGCTATAAGCCTACTTCATTAATGGCCAGTTTATTATAACAAATATTCAACACACAACATATAAATCGCGGGTACCTTGGGTAGAATATCCGATATTAGCAACTCTTAAAGAGCTGCTGGTCAATGACAAAAGGGAAAATAACGATCTTCACATGGCACTATACTCCAATTTATAATATTTTAAAGAAAGAGTTTTGCTGGGATTCATAGAATTCTAATTTTAGGAAAGAGGTAGGTACAAAGCAGAAAATTGACATCCAATTTTTAAAGTCCTAGATTTGGACTGCTGGTGTCAGTGGAATAAGGCTAGGTCAAAGCCTTTCCACAGTATGGAAAGGGATAAAAGAAACAGCAAATCTAAAATTAATATGGTAATAAAATACTGCGGCTGGTGGAAATCTGAATTGACAGAAAATGTTGGAAATATTCAGCAAGCCAGGCAGCATTAGTGCAGACAAACACAGTTAACATTTCTGGTCAATAACCTTCCATCAGAACGAAAAGGAAGTTAAATATGTAACAGGTTACATAAATAATAATCTTTATTGTCACAAGTAGGCATACATTAACACTGCAATGAAGTTACTGTGAAAATCCCCTAGTCGCCACACTCCGCAGCCTGTTCGGGTACACTGAGGGAGAATTCAGAATGTCCAATTCACCCGACAAGCATGTCTTTCAGGACTTGCGGGAGAAAACCGGAGCACCCGGAGGAAACCCACACAGGCACAGGGAGAACGTGCAGACTCCACAGAGACAGTGACCCAAGCCGGGAATCGAACCTGGGATCATGGAGCTGTGAAGCATCAGTGCTAACAACTGTGCTACCGTGCTACTAAGTATCTGGCTAAATTGGATCGAAGTGCACTGAAATAATTCAGTTCCCAATTTAAAGTCATGCATTCTGCATTTGTTTTCATGTAATACCTTGTTTTTATATTATTTATTACTAAATATGCCACTTTAGGAAGGAGTAGAGTTGACTGGAGCAAAGGAGTTTCGTTTTGTAGCAGCTAAGAAATAAGGTTTTGTCAACAGGAAGTGCACCCAGATTCATGATTTTTAATATATTTATAATGCATTTCTGAGATTCATGGGCTAATGTTAACTTTTTGGGCACTAGGTAGCAGTGTGAATTATCACTGTTTTCAAGAGGTGCCATACAGCAGGGCCAGATACTTTGCAACTGAGAGCTGAGAGTGATGAATGAATCAAAAATGTTAAGGAAAATAAAGAACCTGCTTTTTAAAAATGTGTTCATGGGCACTGCTAGCAAGATCACCGTTTATTGCCAAACCCAAATTACCTTCCAGAAGCTGGTGATGAGTCGCCTTCTTGAACCACTACAGCCCATGTGGTGTAGGTATTCCTAAAGTACTGGAGACCGGGATTTCAGGATTTTGATCGAGCACAAATGAAGGACAGCGATATAATTCCAAGTCTGGGCGGCGTGCAATTTAGGGATATTTTCAGCAATGGTGTTCTCAAGCATCTGCTGCCTTTGCGCTTCTAGGTAGTGTAGGTCACAGCTGCAGACGGTGCACACCGCAGCCACACTTGCCAGGTAGTACAGATGCTATTTGCCATTTATCAGCCCAAGGCTGAGCATCCTCCAAAGTACGCTGCATGTGGACACAGACCAGATATAGCATTAGAATGCTTAAGGCGTTAGTGCCAATCAAATAGGCTGCTTTATCTTGGATAGTTTCAAGCTTCTTGAATGTTGTTGGAGCTACACTCATCCAGGCATTTGGAGAGTATTCATCACATTCCTGATTTGTGCTTTGAAGTTGGTGGAAAGACTTTAGTCAGGAGGTGAGTTATTTTGACCTGTGCTTGCAGCCACAGTGTTCATGCAGTTTTCCCGAGTTAAGTTTCTGGTCAGTGGGGATTACAAGGATATTGATAGTGGGGTTTCAGCAATGATAATGCCTTTCAATGTCAAGGGGAAGCACTTAGATTATCTCTAGATGGAGATGATTACTGTCTGGTACTTGTGTAATTGCCAATTGTCAGACCAGGCCGGAGTGTTATCCAGGTCTTACTGCATGTTGACAACAGCTGCTTCAGTATCTGATCAGTTATGGATGGTACGGCACACCGTGCAATCATGAACGAATATCCCCACTTCTGACCTTATGATGGACCTTATTAAGGTTGATCAAGCAGCTGAAGGTGGCTGGACGTAGGACAGTGGCCTGAAGAATTCTGGAGAGATGTCGAGAGGCCCGGACAATTGGCCTGAACAACGCCAACCATCTTCCTATGTGCTAGGTCCCCAGATACCCAGTAATTTCAATTTTCCTCGGACTCCTTGATGCTACACTCAGTCAAATGCTACCTTGATGGGAGGTCATGTGATGTGAGCGTGGGAGCGGCTGCATTTTCGTGAGCTCCAGCGCTGCTCTTCTTTTAATCCGTCTTTCATCCTAGTGCACATTTTGTATGTCTTTCCTTGGGTTGCAAGGCTTGTGCTATGTCTCAGGAAGAAAGAGCAGAGATAAAATGTTAAAATTCTCGTTTGCTCGTGGCGGAAGGAGTAGGCTGGAGTGGGGCTTTGCAGTGGCGCAGTTGCTTTTGAGCAGGCTTTCACCTTGGCGGTACTGTGTGCATCGGATGATGGCTGCAAACAGAAGTGTTTGCATGGAATGAAATGTTAAACTAGTTTATTTTGTATCACAAACAGAGCAATCTTTCCTTTTGACATCAACCAAGAAAAAACAGACTGCTTGATTGGCATTCCATCACCTTGATCATCCTTCAATATTTTACGGACATAGGAATTAGGAGAAGAAGGAGGCAATTCAGCCCCTCAAGCCTGCACCGTCATTCAACCATGGCTGATCTCTTCCTGCTCTCAAATCCCTCTCCCTAACTAGCCCCCTATCCCTTTAACCCATATCCCTTAATCCCTTTTTACCAACTGTTTGGTGTATGTTTTTTTTCCCTCTCCTCTACAAAGAAGCACTATACAACACTTGGTTGCTGCTATCTGAACAGGATTAAGCACTGGATCAGTTACAAGTGGCATTTCTTTGAACATATTGAAGTTTATAGCAGGAGCTTCAGAAGCCAGATGATGACAAAGAAGTGGATGAGAATTTCGCCAGCAATGACAGCAAGGTAAAGTCAGAGCAGGACAATATTGATTCAGTAGAAATAGGTTGGCTAGGTCACAGAATAAATATGGGATTTGAACCACAGGATTTGGCACATCTGTCCATCATCAGTCTTAACCGTAGAAAACATCCACGGACAGGAGTGGATTTGAGAGATGGGCAATGGTCCTTTTTGATGGGAGCTGAACAGGATGGCTTATAAACCGTAAGTTAGAAAACAGCACAGTGGTGTTCACGTAAGCAAGGATGATGGAGAAAAGTACAGCGAGATTCCACAACATTTTCTGGAAGCTAACATCATGCTAAAAGTGGCATGTTATGCAACCTGTGATACAAAGCTATATTAGTCAGAAAATTTACAATTTATATAAATGACTTGGAAGAAGGGACTGAGGTATGGTTACTAGATTTGTTGTTGACACAAAGATAGGTAGGAAAGTAAATTGTGAAGAGGATGTAAGGAGAGTATAAAGAGACATAGATTAAGTGAGTGGGCAAAAACCTGGCAAATGGAATACAATGTGGGCAAATGTGAGATTCTTTATTTTGGCAGGAAGAATAAAAAAGATTATCCAAATGGTGAGAGATTGTAGAGCTCTGAGGTGCAGAGGGATCGGAGTGTCCTGCATGAAGCACAAAATGCTTGTATATAGCAAGCAATTAGGAAGCTGACAGAACGTTATAATTTATTATAAGGGAAATTAATTACAAAAGTAGGGAGGTTAATGCTTCAGTTGTACAGGGCATTGGTGAGACCACATCTGAAATACTGTGTATAGTATTGGTCCTCTTATTTAAAGAAATATGTAAATGTGTTAGGAGCAGTTCAGAGAAGGTTTAACAGACTAATACCAGGAAAGGGCAGGTTGCCTTACGAGGAAAGGCTGGAGAGGTTGGGTTTGTATCCATTAGAGTTCCGAAGAGTAAAAGGCGATATCCTAAGAGGGATATTGACAGGGTGGATGCAGAAAAGATGTTTCCTCTTGTCGAGAATCTCTTCCTCAAAAGGTAGTGGGAAGCAGTGTCTTTGAATATTTTTAAGGCAGAGGTACATTCTTGATTAACAAGGGGGTGAAAGGTTATAGGAGGCAGGCAGGAATGGGCATTTTAAGTTACACTCAAATCAACCATGGTCCTATTGAAAAGCGTAGCAGGCTCCAGGGACCAAGCATGTTCGGAAAAAGCTTGTCGTCACTTTTCATTTGGTTTAAGCATTAAGACACCAACAAACCATTTTGTAGTACAGTGCTCTTACAAGATTCTTTCTGATAATGTCAGTGTTATGGAGAGTCCTTATTCAATAACGTGAACCAATGCTTAGTTGGATATGTTTCACAGTAGAACTGCAGTTGCCTGCATAAAAGAGGTCACACGAAGTATTTCAAGAAAATATCTATTTTATATCAAAACCCACACTGCGTTTGCCTCCAGAATTCCCTAACATGTTAACTCTCTTCAGAAACATCCACAATCAAAGAAATACCAATGGTAATTACTTCAAAGTGGCATTCATAGGTTACAACATGTCCTGGAGAACTTCACAGGAAGAGAAAAAATTATAAATGATATTAAAAGAAAATATTACGCCTTTGGTCTCCGACACTTTGAAATTATAAACTAAAAAGTAGAACATACTGTGAGAATGAAACTGCAAACTAAATCTGCTGTTTCCGAGATGCTTTGATCGTCTGCCCACTGAAACCATGAATTAAAAATAATTTCACAATTTGTTCCTTTCAAGTAAAGTTCATGTATTACACTAGCTCAAGGAAAACAAATGTCGAACATTTATTTAAAATGAAAATTCCACTGGTATAAATTAATAGCCTGCATTAACTACAATAAACCAACCATGCTCACTAAAATCACTGAAACATAGACATTGCATCAGGGTTATGTCAGCATCATTAATAACCTTTGCTTATAATAAAACTCTCTGTCCACCAGTGTTAAGGTTTGTTCATAGTTCTTGCCTAAAAATATCTGCTTCTTCAACATTTACATACATGCTCTTTCCTTCCCGATTGGCTATTTTCTACTTCTTACATTATTCTCTCCAATTACATTCTACCAAACACATGCTCCACAACACAACATGTCAGTTCATACATCCTTTAAATTAAAGTCACATAACAGACAAAAGAAATCCCTTCCACCCAACAAACCTACCAATAAAACTTGGCGCCAATAATGTCTCCCTTCACCACCAACATTGTGAACTCCTCCAGGAGGTAGGTAGAGAGCAGTGTGGGCGGTGAGGTTGGGGGCTGGCTGGCAGTGGGCAGAAGGATTCTGAACGTTATGGAATTCAGACACTCACTTTCTCAGGATTCAATAAGCACTGATCAGGTATCGGGACTTTTTCGATCTGGCAACAAAGGTTTCAAAATAAAATGGACTATTAACACAGAGGCCCATGCTAATGCTCTGGGGACAAGGTTTCAAATCCCACCACGGCAGCTGGAGAAAATTCAATTTAATTAATAAATCTAAAATTTCTTCTCCGCATTGCTGGATGCCAGGAAAGGATGCAGTCCGAGTTGGATCCTGATCCTTTGGTATCCGATGGGTTAGTTCTGGGAGTTCTTGTTCTTTATTTCTTCTTTTTCTTCGACGGGAGGCCCTGAAGTTTTGATCGCAATCCGAATATGTTGTTGCCGGTCCCCTCTCCACAAATGTATGGAATTATTTTGGTTCTGCTCTGGGCCTGGATATGGGGTTATGTTATGTTGTGTGGCATGTATGTAACTCCCCTTAGAACCAGGGTTTTTGTGCATTTTCTTTTGTTTTTTGTAAGGATGGGTATGCTGAATCGGTTCTGGGCTACGTCATGGGTGCAGATGGGTGTGATATCCAAGGAGAGGAAGCTATGATGGGTCGTTGATGCCTTTGGCTGCTGAGGTCGAGGGAGTTGGATGTTGTTGCGCGCCCGATCAGGCCACGGAAATTTAACCTGATTTCTTGTGATGATTGTGCCTCGTGCAACCTGGGAGTGTGTGCTACGTTTTATCTGATCTTGTTTATGACTTTATCCTGCTTCTCATTCGGACTTTAGTGAGGCCATATGAGTATTTATGTTTGTCTAAGGATTGTATCTAGCCAGTTGTGATGTTTTTCCCCAGTTCCATTCTGTACTCATGTATGTTAAGCCGTTTTCTTCTTCTTCTTGCTTAATACTATGTATTGTTTTGTAATTTTTTTCTGTAATTCTCTAAAATATAATACCTCAATAAATATACTTGATATACTTGTTTTTTTAAACATCTGAACTTTAAAGACAGTCACAGTAATGCTGAACATCAAACCATCATTGTGTAAAAACCCATCTGGTTCACCAATGTCCTTTAATTAAGGAAATCTGCCATCGTGCTTAGTCTGGCCTACATGTGAATGCAACCCACAGAAATGTGGTCGACTCTTAGCTGCCCTCTGAAATGGCCTCGCAAGTCACTCAGTTCAAGAGTGATCAGGGATGGGCAACGAATGCTGGCCTTGCCAGAGACGCCCACGTACCAAGAAAGAAAAAAGGCTGGGATATGCTAAAAAGCCTCGTCACAGCTAGCACTCTGCCAGCATGGCTATACTACTGTCTCGAATGTATGCTTTACTCCCGTTGTTATGCATCACCAATTAGCTAACTTATATATACTGCGCTCTTGTTTGCTAGAGTTATTTACCAACACTCCAGATCCCAAAGCGGTTTGTTTTATAGCTTGGACCAATTTCATATAGCTCTCTTGCCCGCCTTCTGAATCAATTCAGATCCTTTTGTATTCGGATTTCCCCATTCCACTTGGCGATCAAGCCTCCTCAGTTGACAGCTTTATTTCTGTCCCTAGTTCCCAATCTTTAAAGTGTACTGTGAAGAGTAATGATCCCACAGAAGTCCCTTTGCCACCCTCCTAGTGAGTCCTTGCCCTTTTGACGAATCTCCATTGACAATTATCCTTTGCCTTCTCAGGTACAATCAACTTTCAACTAACTGTACAAGGTTTTTCTCATTTCATGCCATCCTACCTTGTATACCAATCACTTGTGTGGCATCATCAAATAAATCCCTTGTTGCAGTCTATAATCACAAGCACAGAATTTATTTTGTCATGGTTTCCTTGAAGAACTTCAGTAAATTTGTAAGGCAAAACTTTCTATCCATAAATCGAGGCTGTAATTGCTCTCTCGTTGCCCATTTAACTAATTCATCCTACATTCTTTCAGCTTCCCAGTTTTGCTGTCTATGTTGCATCTGTTCAGTGTCACCTCCCATACCAATGCTTCCGACATATCTACCTGTATCCCCAATTTCCCCTCCCACCCGGCTTACTCATTCTTCCAACTTCTTCCATTGGGCAGGAGATACAAAAGACCACGCACGAACAGATTCAAAAACAGCTTCTTCCCTGCTGTTACCAGACTTCTAAACAACCCTCTTATGGGCTGATCTGATTAATACTACACCACTGCATGCTTCACCCGATGCCGGTGTCTATGTATTTACATTGTGTACCTTGTGTTGCCCTATTACATATTTTCATGTACAAATGACCTGTTTGAGCTGCACGCAGAAAAATACTTTTCACTGTACCTCGGTACACATGACAATAAACAAATCCAAATGAGGATTTCTCCCCCCCCCCCCCAACCCTCCCCAACCCTCCCCCCCCCCCCCCCCCCCCCCCCCACCCCACCACACATACACAGTAGTTACCAGGGTCCTTGCCTGAGTCCAATCTATTTTCAACAATTCAGCTCTCATCACTTGCCTTCCTTCCAAGGACCACAATAAGGCTTCCTTGTTCTCACCTTCCAACCCACCAGTCTTCACTGGATTATAGCTGCAATTTCTGCCACCATACTTCTCCCCCACTTCCCTTTAGGCGTTCTGAAAAACGATTCCCTCCATGACACCCTGGTCCACTCATCAACCATTCCCAAATGCTCCTCTGCTTCCCGCAATAGCCATCCTCCACAATACCGTGCTCTGCTCATCAACCATTACCAACAGCCTCTCCATTTCCCACGGCTCCTTCCCATAAAAGTATAGAAGCTGCAACTCCTACTTTTTCACCTCCTCCCTCCTCACCATAGATTATCATAGCATTTACAGTGCAGAAGGAGGCCATTCGGCCCATCGAGTCTGCACCGGCTCTTGGAAAGAGCACCCTACCCAAGGTCAACACCTCCACCCTATCCCCATAACCCAGTAACCCCACCCAACACTAAGGGCAATTTTGGACACTAAGGGCAATTTATCATGGCCAATCCACCTAACCCTGCACATCTTTGGACTGTGGGAGGAGACCGGAGCACCCGGAGGAAACCCACGCACACACGGGGAGGATGTGCAGACTCCGCACAGACAGTGACCCAAGCCGGAATCGAACCTGGGACCCTGGAGCTGTGAAGCAATTGTGCTAACCACAATGCTACCGTACTGCCCGAGGCATCCAGGCCCCAAACAAATAATTTACTTGTTCATCTTTCAATTTAATCTACCAAACTCACTATTCATGATTTAGTATACTTTACATTAGGGTGGCGAATGGAGGATTTTAGGAATATTGAATTATAAACCTTTGGCAATTTAAGGGTCAAAAAGCCTGGGGTTAGAGTCTGATTGTCTCATGTTTTTAAAAAGGATTTTGTTTTGCAGGACCTGGAAGCTTTTAGGAGCCAGAAGATGAAATTGACCAGAGGAATGTGTTTTTAGTCTGGACTAATACATTGTGTTTGACTGGGGAATGTCCCTGGGGAGTTAATGTGCTTTCCACCAAGAGAGTTAATTTGTTTATCAGCTTGGGGAGGTTATGTCATTGCTAAGGGATTCTGAGAGACATTTTGAGAAAACTTTGGAGAGGAATTGAAGTCTGATCTGTCTGACATGGAGTCCCAACTATCTCTCCCAATAGGATAGTTACAAAAGGAGTAATAATATTTAAAGCAGAGCAGTCTTGTCTGAGGACAAGGACGAAGCTGAAACATGCCAGATGAACCACCTTTTTGAAGATATTCAGCCAAAGTCTGAAGGGATTCTAACAGGAACCAAATCTGTTCTGTAAAGAAAGTATTACTCAATGCCATGCTGATGTCAAGATGGACTGAGAGCTCAATGTTTCTTTTATTGTTGTTTAATGGGAAATTGAGTAGTAGTGGTTAAGGGGTAATTGTACGCTGTTCCTTTCAGGTGTGAAGTTAAGTGTTTAATATTGTATTCATAATGAAGTTTTGTTTTAAAAATACCTCCTGAAGCGAATCATTCTTTCCACACAGTCTTACAAAATAACCTAAATATTGGGGTTTCGGTCCAGTATCCTAGCCACTGGTGGGGTCTTGTCTGGGATCGTAATATGTAGCCAAAAATAGATTCAGTGCCCACTTGGCAGAAGGTCACCATTCAGTGTGCAGTGTGTTCTGAGTTTGTGGTTGCCTGTCATTTTAATTCTCAACCCAACTCCTACTCTGACCATCACCTCATATACTGTTCAAATGACAGAAAGCAAATACAAATTTAGTTCCTCAGCCATTTTTTGTTCCCTTGTTTCTGACTGTTAAGGGGCCTACGTTAGTTTTTGTCAATCTTTTTCTCTTTACATACGTATAGAAACTTTTACAGTCAGTTTTTATGTTCCCACCAGCTTACTTTCATACTCTATTTTCCCCTTCTTAATCAATCCCTTGATCCGCCTTTGCTGAATTTTAAACTGCTCCCAATCCTCAGGTCTATTGCTTTTTCTTGCCAATTTGTATGCATCTACTTTGAATCTAATGCTATCTCTAATTTCCCTTGTAAGCCATGGTTTGGCCACAGTTCCCTTTCCATTCTTATGCCAAATAGGAATAAACAACACCCTTTGAATGCCTGCCATTGCCTGTCCACCGTCCTTCCTTTCAGTAATGTTTCCCAGTCCATCATAGCCAACTCATGAGATTCAGGACCATGGTCTCAGTATCAACTACCTCACTATCCACCTTAATAAAGAATTCTATCATATTATGGTCACTCATCCCAATGGGTTCTCTCAACTAGATTACCAACTAATCCTTTCTCATTGCAAAATACCCAGTCCACGATGGCCTGCTTCTCTTGTTGATTCCTCAACATATACCATCCCGTATACACTCCAGAAATTCCTCTATTGTACTGTGACTAACCCAATCTACATGCAGATGAAAGTCACCTAGAATCACAGTTGTTCCTTTATTGCATGTATCTTTGATTTTCTATCTAATGCTATTCCGAACATCATCAGTACAGTTTGGTGGTATGTATAGCACCGCCGCAAATGTTTTTTGCCCCTTGGTGCTTCTTAACTGGACCCATACAGATTCCACATTGTCTGTACGAATATCTTTCCTCAATGTTTTATCAATATCTTCTTTAAATCAACAATGCAACTCCACCACCTTTTCCCTTCTGTCTGTCCTTCCTAAACACTGAATAGTCCTCAACGTTTAGTTTCCATCCTTGGTCGCCTTAGAACCATGTCTTCATAATCCCAACTATATCATGTCCCTTTCCATCTATCTGCGCAACAAATTCATCCATTTTATTTTGAATGCTCTGAACGTTCAGGTAAAAAACCTTAAGGCTAGTCCTTTTAACCATTCCTTGTCCCTTTTTTACAGTGTCATCTGATTCTGGCCATTGATTTCTCTGCCTATCACTTTTCTTATTCTCCTTGCCGTCTTTTTCTCTTGTTCTTGATTCCCCCCACTCTGCATCCTTACATGGCTTCCCATCCCCCTGCCATATTAGTTTAAACCCCACCCTCCAAAAAGGCCATCAGTCCTGGTCCTGCCCAGGTGTAACCCGTCCAGTTTGTACTGGTCCCATCTCCCCCAGAACTGGTCCCAATGCACCAGGAATCTGAAACCCTCCACCTCACACCATCTTTTTAGCCACGTATTCATCCTTTATATCTTGTTGGGGTTGAACATACCTATCTGAGATGTCCTGCACCTTCAGAAGCTATGCAATAATGTTATCCCACTAAGAGACTCATCATTCATATACACTAAAGTGAACTTCCCGTACTTCCTTTATAGATATTGACTAAATTCGCCAGAGAAAGTTATGGTTTGTTCACTCCAAGGCAAGCACAATTTTAGCATTGAGATTTACTGCTAAACAATGTTTCTCGTATTGAAAATTTAACTTTTAGAACGGTGTAATCGCAGCCCTTAAAATATTATTGGAGATTTTTTTAAAAAGTAAATAACATTTTTCATTTCTTCTCTCTCTCTTAAAAAAAGTTGTTATGCAAATGTTCAAAACATAATGAAGGCTTGTATCATTACAAATTAAGCTGCAAAAGTCACATAAAAAATGTCACATGGTACAAAGTCCAAAAAAGAAACAAAAATCAACTGCCAAACTGTTTTCTATTAACACATTTTCTTGTTGAAGCCGCTTTTGGATCTTGTTTTACAGCTAAATGTTCCATTTAAAACAAAAAGCTGCAACTGTAACCAGGATAATCTTAATCACTTGGAGGTCTATCCAATGAAAACAACATGACAACCTCTGTCTATCCTGCTTCAAGTACTTTTTCTCCCTGTCCTCTTACCCAATTTTCCATCCAATTCAACTTATTATGGACCATCAGTCCAACGAAAAGTTAAAATGAGACTTTTATTATGAATTTTAATAAAAACAATGGTGATCCCCTTTGGCACCATGGGGGCCGTTTGGGGCCACCAGTTACAGGCTTTCAGATAAGAGATTGGAAAGGATGGGCTGAAGCATTCAGATCAGACACTAAGGGCTGCATTCTCCCACACCACCGCCTTAAGAAGGCCACGGACAAGATGCCGACAATGAAAAAAATCCATTGACCTCGGGCGGGATTCTCCGGTCGCCGGGTGAACGTGGTCGGAGAATCCCGCCCATAATTAATGGGAGATTTGCTGTTAAAACAGTTGGTATGGTCTTGAGTGCGTGAAATATAGCCCCAGCACTGGGAACAGGGTGCACGAAAGGGACAATAGGTTGGGCGGAGTGTGCATAATGTCCAGGCTGGAGAGTTCAGGAGAGAGAAAATAAAAATTGGGAGCTATCATGAGTGCTGAAAACAATTACCTTTTTTTTTTCTTAAAAACAATCCAAGTGAGTTAGCATAAACAATGTTAGATAGTCATTAACGTGCAATACGGCATACAAATGACAGATGTAAACAGAAATGTCAAGATGGTGGAAAGCTAACTAGATGGACTGTGTGGTCTTCTCTTCAGCAATTTTTATGTTCCAATATCTACTGAACTGCTGTGCGTTACAGTTTTACATTTTCATTAATGGTATATAACTCCTTTAAAAACTGTAATGTAATATAAGGTTTTCAACATGAGGTTAGAAATTGCAAACAATGATACGGATGTTTTAAATACAGAAACACTTACCTTGTTTTTTCATCTCCTTCAGTTGACCTTTAAAGTGGATATATTTATCATTTTTGATTAGATCCTCATCTTTGTTCAGATTTTTCAGCTCATTGAACCTTTTATCTACAAGTGATTTCAAATCAGGCATTCGTTCTGGTCGCTCTTGCTTTATCTATGGAAGAGAAGATTTATTCAATAATAATGAGGATGATAGGATTTTAACACGTTCATTTGAATTTAATCGCCTTCAATAACTATCTGCACTCAAACAACTAACTATCGGTGTTGTATTCTGCCATCCCTCAATATATCGAAGATAAACATTCTTGTGTCTACCATCTACATGATCAACAAGCAATCAATTTCTTCCTCATCAGTCAACTTCTTAGGTCTCAGTTATTCACCTTCATAGTAAGTAGATGCAATTATAAAATGCAATCCATAAAAATGGCACAAATACCTCCATATCCTAAAATTTCAGACGATATAAACAATTTAACTAGCAGACTGCAATTTCCAAATGTCATAAAATTTTGAATCCTGTGCAATAAAACTGGTAATTTACCATAAATCTGCAGAATTGTACACTGGTTACTTACTTTATACTTCCTTCATACTTTAATTATTCTTCACCTATCTCGGAACAAAATCCTTCTCCCCAAATTCAATTTGTTTAAATTCGGTATAAACCTCGAAGAATAACATTTAGAACATGATAAACACAAAGAAAAACTTATCTGGAACAAAAATACAAACATACCCATAACCACACCTAACTCACAGTTCAAAAGCAAGGGGTCCTGTTGGGGATTATCAGGAATTATGAACAAAACTAAAGAACAGAACCTCAAGAGTTATAATCTCTGGATTATTATCCGAGCCTCATGCAAATTGGTATAAAGATAAGAAATCAGGGAAGTAAGCACTTGGCTAAAGGAGTGGTGTGGGAAAGAGGGATTCTAGATTGTGGGGCACTGGTATCAATATTGGAACAGAAAGGAGCTGTACCATTGAGACAGGCTCCATCTGAAGAGGTCTGAGACCAGTGTCCAAGCGGAAAGGCTAAATAGGGTGGTCACAAGGACATTAAACTAGTAAATGGGGGTGGGGGAAGAGAGTGGTGGCCTCGGGGGTAGTCAATACAGTTTCCAAAGCAAGTCACAGAACAGAGACTAAAGAAACAGTCAGGAACCCTACTTCAGGCACGGCTGGTAATGGCAAAACTATAGAGCTGCAGGCACAAATTCAAATTGGAGATTATGATACAGTAGCCATTACTAAGACATGGCTACAAGATGGTCACGACCGGGAACTTGATAAACCAGGTTATAAAGTTGACAGGATGGTTAGGGAAAATGGTGGTGGTGGTGTGTGTGGGTGTGGGGTTAGGTGTTGTTTATAGTCCCCCTGGTAGCAGCTTGGAGGTGCTAGATTGTATAAATGCAGAAATTAGGCAAGTGTGTTGCAACGGCAAAGTGGTATTAATGGGGGATTTTAATTTTAACATAGATTGGGAGAGGCAGTCAAGTATCTGTCAGAAGAGTAATGAATTTCTGGAGTGCGTCAGGGATAATTTCCTACAGCAATATGTCCTGGATGCAACAAGGGGACAAGCAATATTGGATTTAGTATTGAGTAATGAGCTGGATTTAATTAGTAATCTAATTGTGCGTGAAGATTTATCAAATAGTGATCGAGTTCAATGTAATGTTTGAAAGTGAAAATCACAAATCAGATACTAGAATTTTAGATTCAAATTGGAGATTATGATACAGCAGCCATTACTAAGACATGGCCGACTTTAATGATATGAGACGCAGGCTGTCCATAGTAAACTGGGAAAATCTGCCAATGGGTAAAACAACTGAAGAACAGCGGAAGCCGTTTCAGGAAACATTTAACACGATACAGAGCCAGTTTATACCCTGAGAGGGAAAAGCTCCACTTCACAGAAAAAAACAACCATGGACAACAAAAGAGTTAAGGGTCAGCACAAAATTAAAAAAGGCTTACAAAAATGCAAAAAACAGCACAGGTGGGAACGAGACAAAAACCAGCAAAGGGCCTCAAAGCAGCTTATAAGAGCTCCTAAAAGGGATTATGAAAGGAAACTTGCAAGGGACATCAAAATCAATAAGGAGTAGTTATTTTGTTACATAAAGGAAAGCAGATGGTCAGGAGCAATGTTAGCTTACTAAAGACTCAAAGTGGGAATATTGTCAATGACTATGGGAAAATGGCAGACATGTTGAATAATTATTACTTTGCCTCAGTATTTACAGTAGAAGAGGAGGATAGTTTGCCGGAAGCCCCGAGGACATTAATAGTGGATCGGGGCCGAGGACTAAATAAAATTAGCGCAAGTAAAACATCAATAATGAGGAAATTAATGGAACTAAAGAATGACATATCTCCAGGGCCTTACTGTTTCCATCTGAGGGTATTAAAAGAAGTAGGTGAGCATATTGTAGATGTCCTAAGCTATAATTTTTCACAGTTCCCAAGATTTAGGAGTCAGCCCTCTGGATTGGAACATTGCCCACATGACTCCACTTTATAAGAAGAGCGGAAGAGGAAAACCAGGGTATTACAGGCCAATCAGCCTAACATTTGTGGTGGGGGAATTGTCAAGGATAGAGTAACTGAACATGTCAACATTTTCAGTTAATCAGAGAGAGCCAGTATGGATTTATAACAGGTCAGTCATACCTGACAAACCTCATTAAAAAGATAGTGGACAGGGGAATGTCTATTGATGTTGTTTATATGGACTTCTGGAAGGCATTTGATAAAGTTCCACACAAGAGGCTATTAAGGATTAAGAGGATTAAGGGTAAATTACTGACATGGCTGGGAAATTGGTTGAGTGACAGGTGACAGAAAGTAGGGATAATGGGTAGGTACTCAAATTGGCTGGATGTTACTAATGGTGTCCCACAGGGATCTGTGTTAGGGCCTCAATTGTTCACATTATTGATCAATGACTTGGATAATGGCATAGTAAGTCATATATCCAAATTTGCTGATGACACCAAGTTGGGTGGCATTGTAGACAGTGTAGGTGACAACATAACATTACAAAGGAATATTGATCGACTAGGTGAATGGACACAACTGTGGCAGATGGATTTTAGTGTAAGGAAGTGTGAGGTTATCCATTTTGTACCAAAAAAGGATAGATTAGGGTACTTTCTAGATGGCATGCAGCTAAATTCAGTGGATATGCAAAGAGACCTAGGAGTTCAGGTGCATTGCTCTTTAATATGCCACAAACACATACAAAATGTAATAAAGGTGGCTAATGGAATGCTGGCCTTTATATCTAGAAGGCTGAAATCTAAGGACACGGAAGTTATCTTGCAACTTCACAAAACCCTGGTTAGACACCCCCCTCCACCCCCTCCCCCACTTGGAGTTCTGAGAGAAGATCTGGGCAGCACACCTTAGGAAGGATATTTTGGTCTTGGAGGGAGTGTAATGTAGGTTTACAAGAGATGATACAAATTAAGCCTATTTTCTTTAGAATCTAGAAGGTCAAGGGGTGACCGATCGAAGTCTTCACGATATTAACAGGAAAAGACAGGATAGATAAAGATGAACTGTTACCACTGGTTGGAGATTCTAAAACTAGGTGGCATCGTCTAAAAATAAGGGCCAGACCACTCAGGAGAGATGTTAAGAAGCACTTCTACACGCAAAGGGTGGTACAGGTTTGTAACTCTCTCCCACAAAAGGGAATTGATGCTAGATCAGTTGTTCATTTTAAATCTGAGATAGCTACATTTTTGTTAAGCAAAGGTGGTAAGGGATATGGACCAAAGGCAGGTATATGGAGTTATCCCACCAATCAGCCATGATCTCATTGAATGGCGGAGCAGGCTCAAGGTGCTGAACGGCCTGCTCCTGTTCCTACGTTCTACCACTCCCCCAAACAAAGGGTAATAGTGGGAGGGGTGGGGAGAGAATGGAGGGAGCAATAGAGTCAGGAAGAGGAGACTGCTGGATAGTGGGATACTGGTAAAGGGGAAGAGAGAAAGGGAGTATCACAGAACTGTGAAAATGTCAAAGTGTTAAAGTATCAGCTGACTTCAATAAGGTAAAGGGAGGGAGTTAGAAAATGTTGGGGGAAAAAAGCCCTGTCAGAATCATTTGAAGGGAAAAGAAAGGTTCATGGATCAGGTACAAGAAAACACATTTTTTTTCATACATTTAGAGTACCCAATTATTTTTTTTTCAAATTAAGGGGCAATTTACTGAGGCCAATCCACCTACTCTGCACATCTTTGGGTTATGGGGGTGAGATCCACGCAGACACGGGGAGAACGTGCAAACTCCACACGGACAGTGACCCGGGGCCAGGATCGAACCCAGGTCCTCAATGCCGCAGGCAGCAATGCTAACCATTGCGCCGCCGTGCCACCCTACAAGGAAACACTTACATGGTGGATGAGAAAGCAGTCAAATTCAGTTTCCCAAAGAAGAGTTGTAAAACCTAAGCAGCTTTAGTAACAAGGTTACGGTAACTGCAAACCTACTTCATATTGCTCTTCCAACCCACTTTCGTCCATCAGCTCAAAGAAAGGCATTTCACTTTAAAGATGCACATACAGAAGTTATACAAAACTTTAAATTTTTAAAAGTTACTTTGAAAAGACAAGATGGTAACAATTATTCCAGATCTGAAATTATAGTCAAAATGGATAGCAAATAGAGACACATGGCACAGCTTTATCATGCATGTACCCAAAGCCAGATCAGTATAGGCTTCCCAGAACGGACAGCTGGTTAATCACCATCTCGCCGTCCGTCTGTCTCTTCTCTCTGTCTCTCTTCTTCTTTCTGTCTGTCTCTCGCTCTCTTTTTTTCTGTCTCTCTCTCTCTCTTTCTGTCTATCTCTCTTGTTTTGTCTCTCTCTCTCTCTTTCCATCTCTCGCTCATTCTGTCTGTCTCTCTCTTTCTGTCTGTCTGTCTCTCTCTTTCTGTCTCTCTCTTTCTGTCTCTCTCTCTTTCTCTTTCTGACTCACTCACTCACTACTCAAATGCGCCTCCTGATTCTCAGCCTACCCAAGATTACTGCCCAAACTACCTCTCCCTTCACCACCTATCAAAGGTCCAAACCTCTCTCCTTGCTTCCTGTCCTCTTCTCAGGCCACCCCACTCCCACATCTTCACCTGCTGCTGGATTTATACAAGCTCCACTCTAACTCTTTCGCAGTAAACTACCTGACCACAATGCAGAGAACATATACTGAACATGGTACTTCCTGAGGACTTTCATCTGCACATTTAACTATAGCCACTTCATTCACCGTAGCTATTTGCTTCCAGAGGTAAACCAATAGCACTTTATCCCAGGACTGATATAGATGTACATCCGCAGAAAACAGACACTAACTACAAACACTGTAGGTGAAATGTGAAAGGAAGACTGGAATCCCTTATGAGCGAGACAGGATCTCAAAGAAATTGGCTGTTTAAGTGTTTACTGACATCTGGGGGAGGGGGGGGTGCGATTGTTGGGAAATCCACAGAATCTGTCTTGGTCACATTTGTCTTTTTTGTACAGTGTGGTATGTTCGATCACATTTTCCCTGTTAATTTACATATTAACTCAATGTTAACGCACAAGATAGATTTGAAAATTGTTTTATCTTTCTGACTTTGTGCAGTAACATTTATTTTTGTTTGTTCAAAACCTGTGAAATCGTGTGGGTTTTATTCTCTTAGCTAGTGCCTTGAATCTCAAACTTTGTCTCCTTGAATCAAAAGTTAATGGTTGTAACAGGATCGCACCAAGAATGTGGGGGTCTGGTTCAGGATCGAAAGTACTAATGTATTGTAACTATTCCTTATTGTAACTATTCTCATTATGAGCAGCTTAAAACTACTTCCTAAACAAAGGTTTTGGCCTCACTTCACGCGCATGCCACGCTGAAGCCTTGAAGTCTCAAAATCCATATTTAGATCATCTGTAGTATGGTTTAGGAATGCAGCTAAAATGTGTTGGAATTGCAGAGAACAGAATTAGAGTTTCAACCACAATATTTTACATCAAACCTGTACATCTTAGTGTTCAGTCTGACCAAGAAGAGGCAGCAGAAAGATCCAAGTATCCATTACCAATGCAACAATCATACTGGCATTGTGTATACCACTAATCAAAAGAAAAAATTAACTGACTCTTTCTGATTTACTCTAACACAGGTCTACGAAATCTGAATAAGTGTAATAAAATTGGCACTTGAGCGCATGTATTATGAATAACTCATGAATAATTGAAATACTTGTTACTCCAGAAGGTGGTGCTGTGCTCGACCGTCTCAATCTCTCCCTCAATGCCAGCAAAACTAAAGAGCTGGTAATTGACTTCAGGAAGCAAAGTACTGTACACACCCCTGTCAGCATCAACGGGGCCGAAGTGGAGATGGTTAGCAGTTTCAAATTCCATGGGGTGCACATCTCCAAAAATCTGTCCTGGTCCACCCATTTCGACGCAACCACCAAGAAAGCTCAACAGCGCCTATACTTCCTCAGGAAACTAAGGAAATTCGGCATGTCCACATTAACTCTTACCAACTTTTACAGATGCACCATAGAAAGCATCCTATCAGGCTGCATCACAGCCTGGTATGGCAACTGCTCGGCCCAGGACCGCAAGAAACTTCAGAGAGTCACCGCCCAGTCCATCACACCGCCCAGTCCATCACACAAACCTGCCTCCCATCCATTGACTCCATCTACACCTCCCGCTGCCTGGGGAAAGCGGGCAGTATAATCAAAGATCCCTCCCACCCGGCTTACTCACTCTTCCAACTTCTTCCATCGGGCAGGAGATACAGAAGTCTGAGAACACGCACGAACAGACTCAAAAACAGCTTCTTCCCCACTGTCACCAGACTCCTAAATGACCCTCTTATGGACTGATTTCATTAACACTACACCCTGTATGCTTCATCCGATGCCAGTGCTTTTGTAGTTACATTGTATATGTTGTGTTGCCCTATTATGTATTTTCTTTTATTCCCTTTTCTTCTCATGTACTTAATGATCTGTTGAGCTGCTCGCAGAAAAATCTTTTCACTGTACCTCGGTACACGTGACAATAAACAAATCCAATCCAATCCAATATTAAAGGTCCACACACAATAACTGCTATTGTACAGTAAATGATACTCCCAATTGCAAAATCTGGCCATCAAATTTCCTGATATTCCTCAAAATGCCTTCTGAGTTGTTTGCTCGTTATCCAGTATTTTTTGTGCAGCCATTAGAAGTTCTAATGTCCAATGCAAGAGGTTCAACAGAAAAGAAAAGACGCATGCAGTAATCAACAAGATGTCGAACTTTGTCAGCAAAGAAATAGAATGCAAGACAAAATAAATCAAGTGCAACTCCATCGTGCTGTGCTCAAACTACACTTTGAATACTGCTTTTAGTTCTGGTTGCTGGGACACAAGGGAAACATTTGAGCACTAGACTGTGCAGACAAGGGCCACAAGGCTGAAATCCAACGTTAAAGTTAAGCAATATCAGGAAATGATTGAGAAATGTTGGCTTTTAAGTATGGAAAGGGAGCATCAGTGAGGTGTTCTCAAAGCCAGTTATAATATGGATAAGGGAATGGGGATGGTAAACTCAGAATATTACTCTGAGTAACTGAGCAAGAATGAAAAGGGAGAATAGAATAAAACTCTCCTCTGCTTTGTACAAATAGCAGATGAATCTTGGTCCTCATACATGATTCACAGAAGGACAATAGTTTGGAAGTCCCTACACATGACCACTTCGAGGAGGGTGACCTACTCCTCCATTCAGCCTAATCTCGAACCGAAGAAAGGCGCTAACAACACTGAACCGAAGCATTCAGATTCACACTTCGGTCCCCGCAGCCAAAGGATACTATCTCCCCAGGGGAACCAAATCTCAAGAAGGAGAGGAGGCAATAAGCCGCCAAAAGGGGACATCTCAGGGGAGGGTGACCTTCTCTCCCGCCCGCCGTACCCTCTACCTGATCCAGATAGATGGAGTTAATACCGCCCTAACCTAGTCAATCGAGCTAAACTAGGACCAACCACACTAGAATAGGGGCCAACAGACCACGAATACTCATACACTTTTATATATACTGAACCAAGCAAACAACCGCTACCTCTAAAAACCCCATAGGTGCTACTAAGGCCCCATCATCGACGGGATTCCATCCATTTCCCCTCATTAAAGAAACCTTATCAGGATGATATGCTCACTGTACACTCCATGAAACAAGTAACCACCGTCACAGTCAAATAAATATAGAAGACCAACCCAAAACGCTAGATATCCAAGGATTAACTGACCACACCCAGGTGTGCACCAATACATATTTCCCCCTATTCCAACAACATCAGACCCGCCAACAACAGGGGAAAAAAAAGAAACCATTTTTTTCCATGATCTGCCTGCACCTTCATAGGAGACAAGCAAGGATTACTTCATCCCAAAATAACAAAAGTACAAAAAACATGACACCAATAGTTCTATCGGGGGTTCTCCTCCACCACAATGAGGACTTCTAAGGCCATACCACCTCTATACCAAACTACCGACCCGCCACCATGATGTGGTACTAAATCTTATTTATAAGTAAAGCAGAGGGTATCACAAAACGTACTCTCGGTGTAAAAGCAAGGATTACAGCACACACACAAAAAAAACAGGAAAACATTGCACAACCTTCATGATATACAAATGTCTCAGCATAACAGGCAACAAACGCCTCTGTGCTCATATTTCATACACCCTTGCCTGGGTAAAAGGCACTATTACAAAATCAGGAGTATAATCACAAGGGAACAGAGTTCAGGATTAATGATGAACTGCAGGATAATATAATCATCCATGAAGCTTAGAGAGGCCAAAGCAAGACAGGATCATCGAGCAACATCCAGGATCCATCCAGAATTTCACCGAAGCCTTTGCACCTCCGCTATGTCATCGTCCTGAAGCCCCGATAGTGAGAAACCTAGGCTGCAGCGGGTGACAAAGACCCGTCGCGTCCGGCCATCTCCAGCCCTTCCCAACAAACACCGAGAACAAGACAACATACGACCAGTGGTTGGAGTCTCTGACCGACTGCAGGCTTCAAAGACCGGATACAATCTGCTCTATCAAATCCCAGCCTTCAAATTGAGATCATGAAAGTATGGTAGCCAGTTCTCAGTATCGGTTGGGAATTCATCCCCATCTCCCCTTGAGAGACCGAGCGCAAGGATACTCCTTCTCCGGCCTCATATCCCCGAATCAACGAGTATGTTAGACATACCATGCAACAGGATTTCCAAAGACGGAAGGTGAGCCCTCACCGAGGAAACTGCTCTATCAATTGACAGGATTCTCTTCTCCGCTTCATCCGTTCTCTTTAGCATATCTTGCAGTTCATCAGTGTGGGCACCAATAAGTGTGAGCACCATCAGTTTGAGCATCATTGTGAGCATCCCTAATTCCTTTTTTTTTGCCACCTAAGCACTTCAGAGGTCTTTCTGTGTTGGTGCATGTGTATGTACAAGATATTTTTTCCTCTCCTTTTAAACACTGTTGATGTACAATATTTTCCAGCTGCTGTGTGACATCCACACCCTAAACTGCTCTCTACACAGGTGTTAATTGATCTGTTGAGTGTTTCAAAATTCGCCCCTATGGCTTTCACTGTGAGAAATAACCTCAATTCTGAGTCTCTCTTCATGCCCTGGAGTCATAAGTTCCACTATGACTCAATTTGTTCTTTTCTGAACTTTCCCCAATGGATCCATTTTTCTGCAAATAGGTTCACAACACCGCCGAGAATATAGTTAATAATGAGCTGCATGAAGTTTTAATAATTCATTTGGACTTAAATAAGCAGCCCTTGAAGTACATTCCGGTCCTTCATTAACCTTGTTGAGTAACGGTTTTATATTAACTGGACACCATCAGCAAATGGTCAATATCGAAGCCAAGTTATTTATCTGCTGGTTTGGCAATGGACACCTATTCATTCTGCCTCATCGCTGCACATCCCAATGTGCTCTTATCTGCAAATTCCAATGTGCTTTAATCTGCAAATCTCCGGCCCTCAGTTAGCCTGATCTGTATAATATAAACACAGAAATATTATAGTGACATCGTATGCTTATTTTAAGATAAAAATAACTCATCGGTGGTAAGCAAAATACCAAGAGTAGACTTGGAACTTCCAACTTGGAAGATCAACTATAATTCCAGGTTTCCTTTGGAAACAAATACAGACTGTGATAAACCTGCAGAGTTTGAACCCAGGGTCAACAAAGACTGCTCACAACATGAGCATAAATGCAGCTGGCAAGGTTCAGTCAAACAAAAGCACAATTTAAAACAGAAAATGCTGGAAAAGCTCAGCAGGTCTGGCAGCATCTGTGGAGAGAGAAACGGGATCAACATTTTGAGTCAGTATGACTCTTCTTCAGAGTTTCTTCAAAGAATAATTAAATGTTCACAAACTTTATGTCTTAAAGAAAGAATATCAATGGGACATTTTACACAGGATATAATCCATTTAGGATACCATCCATTTAAGTTTATCTTTGCAACTCTGAGATCCTTCTAACACAGATGAAGCATTCAGATGTTCTGGCATTGCCAGAAACCCCTACTTAGAATGCTGTTGCCAGCCTGCCATAGAAACAAGCTACAAATTGTGCCATGGCTCTCAAGTGCTGACATAACCACCCACAGGGGAACTCTAATAACAAAAAATGTTTATGTCTCTATCATAATTTAAGCATTAAAAAGGCAGGGTGAACTGGAAGTCTGATGTTTTAGCAAAAAAATCATTGAAATTGTAGTTCTGAACATATATCTATCAAGTAAATGACATTTTAGAAAAATATATTGCAATTAAATTGACCACTTCGATGTGTCAATTATGGCACTATTCCTCGAGAGATATGCCCGTTGCGATATTTTACAGTATTTATGATCATATCTAAATGAAGAGGCTTGTGAATATGAAGAAAGTTTGAGAGAAGCCGAGAGGGGTTAGAAGGAAGGTTAAAAAAGTGATTAAGAACTTTTGAAATGGATTCTTGAAAGCTGAAAGCAGAAGCTAGAAGGTCAGCCAGACACAAGTAAAAGACTACAAAGTGTATCTCACCAATTAATATAATTGCTGGGGTTTCCAAGCTTAGAGAAAAACCTAGTTTAATAGCAGAGATAAATGATATCACTTAAGAGTTAAAACTAGGTGTAGTGACCTCTATATGTGCATGTACACAAGGGGTTAATGAGTAATCATTAGCACCACATGATCACTAGAGGGCCGGACCAACGGGGGTATAAAAAGCAGCCACATTGGGTCTTCGGCAGTCTCTCTCTCTGGTGCACTGTGATCAGGTCAATATCAGAATAGTTCAGATAGTTAGTGGAGTTACGTATAGTCACTGTTGTTAGATCGTGTTAACCTTATCACTAGTATCAAAGTTAAAGTAAAGAACTCATGCACTTCTTGTTGTAGTTACTCAATAAACCTTTGTTGTTACTGGACGAGTTCGAGTCTTCTTCATCGAGATTCAGAACACCGCACCATTAACCAAGGATTGAGTAGCACGAGTTCCCTACCACACAAGTAACAAGACACTAGGAAGATAATGTTAAAAAGAACCCCCCCCCAATTACTTGTCACAGGTTTCCAAGGCTAAAGACAGAGCATCCCAGAGGGCGACAGAACTGCTTAATGCCACAGCATGATTTCCCACTTCAGTGGGTTGTTATACTAGTTCCAACTAATCCTTTGTATCCCAACTTATCGATGAGGAGGTCATTGTTTATCCCTACTGATTGCGGTCTGTCAGTCAGGAAGCCAAGGACCCATTTGCAAAGGGGGAAGTTGAGTTCTAGGATTTGGAGTTTGGGTATGAGCTTGGCTGGTCATCCCAAGCCTCTTCAAGGAGCACCCCAGAATGGACGGCTGGCTCTTGGGGGATAAGGGGTACCTGCTGAGGATCTGGCTAATGACACCAGTAAGGAGGCCGGAGGCCCTGTACAACAAGGCCCATGTGGCCACCCGGGCTGTGATTGAGCAGACTCCTGAAGATGCAGTTCCGATGCCTCGACCACTTCGGTGGTGCCCTGTAATACACAGTCTGGAGGGTTGCCCACTTTGTGGTGGTCTGCTGTGCCCTCCACAACCTTGCATAGCAGCGCGGCGACAAGCTGGAGGTTGGTGATGAGGATCATGTGGCAACCTCCGAGGAGGAGGAGGTGGACGAGGATGACAAAGTGGCGCCAGACCAGCAGGGGTTTGAGGACGAGGCCAGGGAGGAACCCGAGGACCAGCCGGAGGCTGCAGAACAGGGAGCAGCGGTCAAGGAGGTCCTCATATTCGCCAACTTCACATAGGACATGGCCTGGTCAGTCACCCCTCGCTCCCATTTCCCAGGGTTTGTGTCACATTACTCCAGGGTGCTGGGATTGTGTAGCCACCGTCAGCGGGTCACTACTGAGAGCAGGTGGGTGGTGATAACCCGCAGAGAGCTGAGCACCAATGCTCCTCAATCTATGCCATAGTCTAACCCCTGCCTGTCTGCTGAGTGCTTACTCATACCCATCACCTGCAGGTGGTGTGATGGGGGGGGTGCCTGGAGAGATGGACCACGGCTCGGAGGCCAGCCCGCGCTGCCGGAAAAGTGACAGAGGCATCATACTGGTTGTACACAGGGTGTTTATTGTTTTTCACAATGCCCCACTCTCTCGGTGCTGCCCCCACCCCTGCTGCCTCCCTACCTCCCACCCCTGACCTCCCACCCCCCTCCCCAGATGCCCTCAGTGTTCCTCGATGTGCCTTGCCTTCCTAGTTCTACCGCAACATCTAGGTGTGTCTCCAAGATGCACATCTGAGGTGGAGGCAGCCACCTGCCTACCTTGTCCTGTGGTCTTCGATAACCATGGCGGGTGTCCTCTGGGGCCAGAGGGCCTGGCTCACTTCTCAGCAACACATGCACAGTCGTGCCGGCCTGTCCCATGTGCTGGCTGTGAGACGCGACCTCATCAGAGGGGATGCTGATGGCCACCATCCGCACTCCATGGGATGGGTCCGGGTTGATACCCAGTGCCCCCTCATCCCGGTCGATGCCCATAGGGCCCTGGGAGTCACCTTGGGATGGAGGGGCAACTGGATTGAGCCCCAGCTGCCCCTGCATCATCTGGCTCTGCCAGCTCTGGCGGCTCCCCGATGCCTGAATCATGGTGTCGATTCCCTCAGCGAAGCTCAATGACTAGGACATACTCTTCAGCACCTCAGCAATGCCCACTGTGACTGGGACAAGCTCCGCAATGTCTCGGCCATTCCCAAATGAGAGCGGGACATGTCCCGCAGAACCCCATCAAGGTCAGTCTGGTACTGGGTCACATCCGCCAGCGAGGCGGACATTCTGTTGAGGCCGTCAGCCATGGCCGTCACCAACTGCGCTACACCTTGGACACCTCCATTAACGGTGCTGACATTGTGCACCAGGCTCTCCACCGTGGTCGCCAGTCCGACTGCTGTCTCGCCTGAGGATTTCTGCCTGCACCTGATGTGCATCATCAGATTGTGCCCCAGAAGCCTAACCACGAACACATCCCACCGAGGTGTGTGCATCTGCGCTGGTGGAGGGTGGGGATGACAGCTGTGCCACAACTATTATGGTGGCATCTTTGGAACTCTCCTCTGAGGTGTTCTCTTGGGAGGCTGGAGATAGAACATAGAACATACAGTGCAGAAGGATGCCATTCGGCCCATGGAGTCTGCACCCACCCACTTAAGCCCTCACTAAGTGTGATACTGCGCGGGAACTGCAACGATTTCCCAGCGCACACCTGGCGAGGCCGGCTACGCTATTCAACGTTAATTGGTCCAATTAACAAGAATCTACGGGAGTCTCGCCGCAAATGAAGGCTCGTCAGCTGATTCACCAGCACCGCGCTCGCCAGCCTCCCGCTAACAAGGTCGAGCAGCACTTGCTCAGCCAACCCCAGACAGCTCGCAATAATGGCCCCCAGGAGACCTATGGTAAGGGAGATGAAACCACACAAAGTGTTCCAGAGTAACCACAATGAGGAAACATTGGTGGTGAGAACGAGGGATATACAGAAGCCTGGCTACAGATCACTTATTTGGATAGGGTAAAATGCAGTCATGAAGAGCTGAGGGCAACAATTTTCAAATCAGCTCGCTTGAAGAACAGGTGGCCAGACAGAACATAGAGAGCCAAGTGTGATATCATCAAAGTGTGGCTGACAGGCAGCAACATTTTGGATAAGTTGAAGCTTCTGCAGGATTAAAGCACAGGGGAAGTTTTGAGAGCATTTTAAAACCCAAAACTCAAACGAGGTAGAAAACAATGCTGTGGGTCAAATTCTCTCTTCCCATTAACCTTGCCTTTACTGTGAAACTCTACTTCACTGAAATGTTAAGGAACTTAAGAAGGGAAGAGCTCACATGTATTGAATGTGTGGTGTAATATCTCAACAAGCTGCCTCACGGATACCACATAAATGGCCTCCACTGCGTCTAGCAGCCTCCCCAGATCTGAATCCCCGAATCTTGGGGCCGGTCTCCTGGACGCCATTGTTGCGGGCTGGCTGGGGTTGGCTGAGCAACTGCTGCTTATGTGCTGCTCGACCTTGTTAGCGGGGGGCTGGCGAGAGCAGTGCTGGTGAATCAGCTGATGAGCCTTCATTTGCGGCGAGACACCTGTGGGGCTTTGTTAAGTGGACCAATTAACGTTGAATAGGGTTGCCGGCCTCGCCAGGCCGAGCGCTGGGAAATCGCTGCAGTTCCTGCGCGGTACCACACCACTTAGAAATTTTACCCGAGAATCGTGCCCTTAGTATAGGATTTTGCATTCAATAGGTCTGGGGACAGGGAGTCAGTGAAGGTTATTGAGGACAGCATTGAAGGGCAATTTGGATGTCGCATGAGACAGAATGAGTAGTTATAGAGATTTGGACAAACTGGAGTTCGTGTGAAGTAGAGCTCGAAGATTATCAGAGAGGAGTTAGAGAAATCGTGTAAATATTTATCCCCCCTACTTGCTCCCTCCTCCACTGGAATACTAATGTCAAGAACCGAGATTTCATATGATATGATATGAATGATGAAATGCCCTCTTCACAGGATCCCAATTCAAGTTTTGTAAACTTTAATGACTGCCTAACTCTTCACAAAGATTATTTTATCTCGCCACACTCTGCTGATTCCTATTCACCCGCAAATTCATCAACATCCTGGTACTTGTTTACAAATCCCGCACAGCCTTCCAATTTGAGTTAAGTCCTCCAATCAAGTGTTCCACTGTACACCCTTCGTCATTCTTATTGCTTATTGTTCATTCCCCTCTTTTTCCATTCTTGGTCAATCTTTCAACCACTATCTCCCCTGTTTTCTAAAACACCCCACCTCACAACATGTATGGAAGCAACACTTTGGATGCTGGAAACCTGTAATTAAAAAGCAGAAATTGCAGGAAAAATATATTGGTCACTGTTATAACCCGACCGGAGGCTACGGGGTCTGTAACCTCAGAGTCCCTGTGGCCTCACCCGAGTACGAGCTCCTTAGATGAGGGGGCAGAGCCACATCCTTAAGCCAGGAACTTCTGGGTCAAAAATACCCCGGCCCAAATATGAGCAGAGTGTGGAAGGCCCTTCGGAGAGTAGGAGGTGTAACATTATAGGTGAAATTTTTCTTAGTCATTGCTTCCGTGTGGTTGCTCGTCTGGAATGTTACAGTCACATTCAGCACAACATGTTAATTCTGTTTCTCTCTCTACACAGATGATGGCAAAACTGCTAAGTATTTGTCGCACTTTGTTTTTATTCCACCTCACAATCTCTCCCACTTCCTTCAGTCGCCTTTCAGCCTCTTCTCCTTCGTGCCCTTGATTCTCTACTCTTGTGTCTTCCCTTAATCTCACTAGTTACACCCTCCCGTGTCCAATGAATGTCCTGTTTCTCCACATCGTCAAATGTCATGAAGGGTTTTGCTATCTGGGAGGGCTATACAGCTGTAACTGGGTGCTGCCCACCACTCTTCCTGGTCTCTCTCTGACACTGACAATTATTGCATTGCAGCGTCAGTTTAATTGTTCAACAGTTTCTCTCGCTGCTTGTATAAGTGCCTCTTTCACAGTGTTCTCTCTCTGCATGATTATGTTCTATTATTAAATACTTATTTGTTTGCAATATTTAGTTTTCTTTTAAAAGCCTGTACATGCAGCAAGGTTCTAGGCCACACATATTAGATTGTGTGTACAGGCAGCACGGTAGCACAGTGGTTAGCACAGTCACTTCACAGCTCCAGGGTCCCAGGTTCGATTCCCGGCTTGGGTCACTGTCTGTGCGGAGTCTGCATGTTCTTCCTGTGTCTGCGTGGGTTTCCTCCGGGTGCTCCAGTTTCCTCCCAGTCGAAAGATGTGCAGGTCAGGTGGATTGGCCAAGCTAAATTGCCCTTAGTGTCCAAAAATGTTAGATGGGGTTACGAGGATAGGGTGGAGGTGTGGGCTTAGGTATGGTGCTCTTTCCAAGGGCTGGTGCAGACTCGATGAGCCGAATGGCCTCCTTCGGCACTGTAGATTTACTGTAGATTCTATGAGTCTATGTAGATCAGGCAAGTTGGAGAGGCAATGGGAAAGAAACACTGGGGTGGAGGTAGCAGTGAGAGGACTTCCACAGGTGGGGAGTGGGGAGACAGGGACCAGAAGGAAGTAGTAGATTGTGTGATGCGGTTTGGCACATGGGAATGAGCAGGCCTGGATGAAAGATCTGAAAGGAAATTGCTGTTTATAAGTGCTTAATGGACAAGGAGGCATGGGATTTTGATGCGCAGGGGAAGAGCGGGGAGATAGAAACTACAGCCACACCACTTGATGAATATGTGGAAGAAGCTGAAGCGTGGGATTTATCAACACTTTGCAGGGACTTGGTTGTCGAGACTCAGGAACCCTTGGTTGTGGGCATCTGGTGTCTGACAACACGGTGGGATTAAAGTTTGGAAGCACTACAGCTAGGCAGCACTTGAAGCTCAGTTTGTTGAATGGTTGCAGTCTATCATTGTACAACAACATATTTCTGATCATTCAAAGTATGATTTTGTGTTAAAGAAATTTCAAAACATCCAACGACTTGAATTGAAAATCTGAGGACAGACAACCCTGGAGGGTGTTCAAACACAATTTGGTTGACATTCTTAACAGTTGATTCATTAGCATTTATATAATGTTGCTTATGACTTGAAATTGAAGTAATTTTGAAGATTCTGAACCAGTGCTCTCCACCATAATTCATATGTAATCATATTTAATTTTACCTGCTTCGGAAATAAACTTTTTCTGCACCTTCCCTCAATTAATTCCAAAGTTATTTTTAGACCCATGTTAGTTTCCACATTTACTTGGAAGCTAGGCAAGATAATACTTAGCCAATGTACTGTTAAAACAGTCAGTTAGAACAGCAATTTGGATTAGTAGCCTGCTCCTCACATGCCAGTAGACACCTCAAAGCATCAGTAAAATAAACACTGGACACGGCTCAGGAAAGGAAAAGACAGATGGAGTTAGGAGGAAGGAACCAAGGCCAAAATCAAAAGGTGTGTTTTCACAAGGCTTCTGACAGCAAGATGGAAGATGGTAAGGGAAATGAAACCACACCAAGTGTTCTACAGTAGCCACAATGAGCAAACATTGGTGGCAAGAACGAGGGATATTCAGAAGCCTGGCTAGAGATCACTTATTTGGATAGGGTAAAACGCAGTCATGAAGAGCTGAGGGCAACAATTTTCAAATCAGCTTGCTTGAGGAACAGGTGGCCAGACAGAATATAGAGAGCCAAGTGTGATATCATCAAAGTGTGGCTGACAGGCAGCAACATTTTGGATAAGTTGGAGCTTCTGCAGGATTAAAGCACAGGGGAAGTTTTGAGAGCATTTTAAAACCCAAAACTCAAACGAGGTAGAAAACAATGCTGTGGGTCAAATTCTCTCCTCCCATTAACCTTGCCTTTACTGTGAAACTCTACTTCACTGAAATGTTAAGGAACTTAAGAAGGGAAGAGCTCACATGTATTGAATGTGTGGTGTAATATCTCAACAAGCTGCCTCCCGAATACCACATAAATGCACGATCAATAGTGATGAACTTGAATTAATTTCAGATTGCTCTCACAAAAAAAAGCACAAATATGATCGTCTGAATGGCCTTTTTTTTTACTGCCAATGTTCTAATGTATCGTAGCAAGTGTGTAATACTCAGTACAGTAAAACTATGTGAATGCACACATAATACCAAGACCACATTGTTTGCAGGTACACAGCAATCAAAATAGGAGGCGGGATTCTCCGTTGGCCAACGCCAGAATAGGGAAACACAACTGTGCGTCAGCCGAAAATCGAGGCCAATCCTGACCCCGATGAATTGGACACCATTTTTCATTGGAATTGCTCTAGTTCCACAGATGCCGGTGCGAGCTCATTATCGGATCCTGAATTGCTCCAGGACCGACGCCGCTTCCTTGGTCGTAGAGCATCACCGATTCAGTCCCATGTCAGCATTTAGTCTCTGAAACGAAGAATCCTGCCCAGTTTTTGTTTAATAAATTTAGAATACACAATTCTTTTTTTTTCAATTAAGGGGTAATTTAGCATAGCCAACCCAATCTTTGGGTTGTGGGGGTGAGACCTACGCAGACACAGGGGGAAATGTGCAAACTCCACATGGTCAGTGACCCGGGGCCGGGATCGAACCCGGGTCCTCAGCGGCAGTAGTGCTAACCACTGCGCCGTTGACTTACTAAGTTGATATAAAACTTACGGCCCTAATTACTCAGAATATACAAATGGCAAACAGAAAGGGAACGAAGGCATGTCTGTTCCCTTACAACCATTATTTATGAGCAATGCCTTTAAAACTTAAATTCACATCTGAGGTGGCAAAAGTGGAGACCAGCATGTTATGTATCATTAGAAAACAGTTCTACTCTTACAACGTCTGAAGACTTTTTCTTGAACCAGTGATTTAAGTGGAAAGTTCAGTGTTAAATACAACATCATTTTGATAATATGCCGCAGAGAAATCTTTTCCATAACCAGACATAAACAAAATGATAAGTGCCTTTGTCTAGGTGTAAATCAGAGTGAAATATTTGACTTGTAACCAAGCCCAGGCATGTTGAGTGAAGGTTTCTGCAATGTTTAATTTGACATTACATTGACTGTTCATATTGAGCAATAGTCTCCATGTAAAAGTAAAATAGAATATAACAAATGCATCTTGCTCATATTCAGATTTATAGGCAGAGAGTAGCCACTGAAGGAGAATTGTAATCTAAATATGAAGCAGTTTTCTTCAATGTAAAGCAAACACATGGATGAGAGTCAAACAAAATCCGAGCAGTAGCCATAGCAATTACATGAAGACAACGGGATGAAGACAACAGAAAAAACACACTCAGTAACAGCACAAAGCATTAGTCACCATGGGTTTGCATCCTGGTCACTACCAGGAAGACTTCAACTGAAAACTGTGCATGCGAATATTTGACGAGGACAATACCATGTGTAACTTTGATAACCTCACAATCAGTAAGCTGGTCAACATTCATAGGTGAACTGGGTGTCATGGTGCGCAGTGGTTAGCACTGTTATCTCACTGCGCCATGGACCCGGGTTCAGTCCTGGCCCCAGGTCACTGTCCGTGTGGAGTTTGCATATTCTCCCCATTTGTGTGGGTCTCACCCCCACAACCCAAAGGTGTGCAGGGTAGGTGGATTGGCTACGCTAAATTGACCCTTAATTGGAAAAAGAAAGAATTTTGTACTCTAAATTTATTTTTAACAACATTCATAGGTGAAGAGTGGGCTTGATGGTGCCCATTCAAGTATAACCCCAAAATTAAAGTGCCTTCAAGGAAGAAAAAGATACTTTCAAGTCAAAATCCAGGAATAATTTATAAAACAACTCATGCTACAATGAGGGAGACTGCAGGAATGTTCTGGATGGATAATCTGGATTTATTTTATGTGGAATGTTTAATGTAGGAGAAAGAGGCAAGCAGAGCAAAGTCTCAAATGAGACCAGAGAATCAACAGCAGGCAAATTTATTAATCAGGAAGCTCTCCTTTGATATCACTGCTAGTGGAAGGAATCTGGGTGAAATCGAGCCAGAGAGATTTTATGGAGGATGTTGTGTGTTTCAGGTAGACTACTAGATGTGAACATGGACATAGTAGAGTTCAGTGAGGTTCTAAAGATTGGGCAAGGAAAAGCTGTGGTGGGGGGGGGGCTTCATGACAAGGACAACAATTCAGAGGTTTTATGCTAAGAGGTAACAAGGACATGGGTAATAGACGTACTGGAATTTGTGCAGAATATAATGTGGTGGTAGGGTGGAGTTTGGGAATGGAGTAAGCATTGGATTAGAAAAGTCAAAAAGCTGCCAAAATATTTGAATGCATTTCAGTAGCATGGCGGCGAAGGATAAACGGATGAATTAAAAACAGAAATTAGCAAAGAGACGGAAACAGTAATTGAAGAAAATACAAAGGGCTTTGACTGCTTTTATTTTGACATTGATAACTTATCCAAAACAGAATGTAAAATGCAATTTCCCTAATCTATTCAAATCATTCCAAAGCACAATTGATGTCATCAGTACAAAGAGCAGGCAAGCACCAAATCTCACGACAGAATTTACACTATTAATTTAAACTTATTTATATCAAACATTTCTAAAACCAATTTTTACGGATTGGTGTTATGTGATAGCCCATTTTTGAGTCACAAATCTTCATCACTCATCACAATTAAAACAACTTGGATTTCCGAACGCAGCATGTAGAGGGCAATCGCACACGAGGTGGCTCCGCCAGAGTACTTTGATTTTGGCCCTTTTCGTCCATCTTTTGGGGGTTGATTTTGGGGGAAACTATCAGTTCGATGGGATAAAGTTCCCAAGTAAAAGGAATGCCCAAAAAGTACAAGGCCAGACAGCAGGCAAGTAATGAATCTCAGTCAGACTTGGAAGTCTCTTCAGCCTCCTCTGTTGAGGAAATAGCAGAGGCTCCTGCTGCGACTTTGGCCAGTCCACTGACGACTGAGATGCTCACAGGCATCTTGGCAGTGGAGCTGAAGAGGGGTTACGGCAGGCTGTGGAGGTCCACGACAAAGCAATCGAAGGGGCTCTGGCCCCCATTCCTGCAACATTGGCATAAATTTACCAGACAGTAAAACGTGATACAGGCTGTGGAAGTGGCCCTCTTGAGGCAGAGTGATCAGATCGCCATCCTAGAAGAGGCAAGGGTGGTCGGGGATAATAAGACGCCGAGGGCCAATGTAGACGATCTGGAGAATCACTCCAAACGGCAGAATTCGAGAATCGTTGGTCTGCCAGAGGGTGTGGAAGGCCCAAAAACCAACTCGCAGGTGCTTGGAAAGATGGTGGAATGGGTCCACAGGTCGCTCAGGGAAAAAACCCGTTCTGGTGACCACTGTGGTGATCATCGTGAGGTTTCACAGTTACCAGGAGAAGAAGCAAGTCCTATGGTGGGCGAAGGACCATCGTGGCTATAAATGGGTGGGGCATGTCATTAGGCTCTACCAGGATGTGGAAGCGGAACTGGTTAAGAGGCCTGCGGCATTCAATAAGGCCAAGGCCTCGTTGTACAGAAACAATGTTGGATTCGTTGTGGTGTATCCTGCGCTCCTCAGAGTGACTTACGATGAAAGAGACTACGACTTTGCCGCACGGAGGAGACAGATGCATTTGTGAAGAAGCATTGGCTGGGGTCAGGCTAACTGTAAATTGTATTAATTGTGAGATCTCTGTTTGGGGAAAGAGCATGTGATTTTTGGGGTTTGTTGGCCGGGGGGGGGGGGTGTTCTGAGCATTGTGGAGTTTGTATTTGTTTTTTTCCTGTACATGTATGGGATGGGTATTGTTCTTTGGCTTTAAAGTTCTTTGACTATTGGGCAGAACAGTGGCGCAGTGGGTTAGCCCTGCTGCCTCACGGCGCCGAGGTCCCAGGTTCGATCCTGGCTCTGGGCCACTGTCCGTGTGGAGTTTGCACATTCCCCCCGTGTTTGCGTGGGTTTCGCCCCCACACCCCAAAGATGTGCAGGGTAGGTGGATTGGCCGCGCTAAATTGTAGAGTTAGCTAACAGGAGCGGAGTGGGGAAGGGGGTACCTGCAGCTCATTACATTAGGAACGTTTTAATGATCAGTTTAGGATTTTTGTTTTCTTTGTGTTTGGGGTTAGAAGTGGGGGGTGGTGAGGGACTTTGTTCATCTTGTTGCTGTTTGCTGGTTTATTTGGGCATGGTAGTGGTGGGAGGCGAGCTGGTGGGGGGTGGGTGTAAGTTCTTTGACGATGACTACAACATTTTCTTTGTTCTGTGCTGGTGGGTGTTGGCGGCCATCATGGGTGGGCCCGGTGTTGGCACTCTTCGGATAGTTGCTGGGTTACCCCACATGGTGGGAATGGCTTACTTTAGATCGCGGGGGGGGTGACTGCCCCCTGTCCGGCTGGTTACTTGGAATGTAAGGGGATTGAATCAGGCTCTTGTAGAGCTATAGGCTCTTGTAGGCTGGTTTGAAGGCCTTGGCTACTGCTTCCGTTTCCCCCCACAAATTCTACTTCAAATCCGGTGGTGGTGGCCAAGCTGAGGATTTGGAGGCAGTTCCGGCAACATTTTAAGCTGGCACCATGTCGATGTTGGCCCCAATCTGCGGGAATCATCTCTTTTCGGCTCGTTGTTCGGGTCATGGGGAGGGAGAGAGGGGCTGGAGAGGTTTGTAGACATGTTTATAGAGGGGAAGTTTTTCGGTTTTGAGGAGCTGTTGGATAAATTACAACTCTTGAGAATAACAGATTTGGGGTTTTTTCAGCTCCTTGCCCACTGGTGGCCATTTTTGGGGTCTCTGAGTCGCCAGAGCTGCAGTTGGGCATGAAGGCAGATTGCCTCGCCTCATTAATAGCCCCGAGACAGGTTCTACTTGGGTGGAGGACACCGGTTCCGCCCAGTGTCTCGTCCTGGTTGAGTGACCTTATGGAATTTTTGTACTTCGAGAACATCATGAGGGGGTCGGGAGAAGGGTTCTACTCGAGTTGGCAGCCATTAATTATCTATTTCAAGGAGCTAGTCATGGTTAAGTTCTGATTTCATTTTGGGGGGGTGGGGTTGGAAGGGTGGGTAAGTGTGGAGTTGTATTAGTTATATGTTGTGGGTTTACTGTATTATAATGAAAAATTCTTAATAAAAATATTTTTTTAAACAATTAAAATAGCTTCACGACTGTTTCACTTGTTACTCTATGAAACATATCGCCTACAATGCCAGATTGTGAAGCTTTATGAAGAAAAAAATACACAATACATTATGAAGACTCACAGGATATGACTTTGATCCATTAGTGGACTGAGTAATAACATATAAGCAATGAAATAAAAGGATGGTGTGGGCAGCAGAGTGTGGAAGCAATTGAATTCCGCAAGTCTTCAAAATGTATTCCATTTATCCTTCTACCCAAAACAAAATCAATTCAGCGAAGTTCTTTTTTTAATGTTAGAAATGTTGAATTTTAAGCATTCTCATCTTCAGACTACAAAGAATATATTTCCAGTGACTAACATAATGCGAGGTTATTTGTTTGAATTTTTTTTCAAACCTAAATGGTATTGGCATCGTGAGTTCTCGTGAAGCATTGGGCTGGATTTCCAACTGATGATGGGTCACATTCCAGGAGGTTGTTTCTGGATCCTTACGCTTCCAGAACACACCACGAGTTACAATGGAAAGGAAGGAGGGGCTGGAGGGAAGGAGGGGCTGGAATGCGAATCCACCCACCTCCTATTAACCACCACTTAAGCTTTCCAAGGGGTTTGTTAACAGGCCAAAGAGCAAGAGGGAAAGTTTCAATGCAGAATTCAATGAACCCAAAAATCTGATGAATGTTGGTACACAACAGTAGGGGGAACTGAAAGCTTGTTCCCAGTTCATTAAAAAAATGTTGGGACACGGGGATTTGTGCGCTCTGTTGTGCACTTTATCTTTATTTTGGCTGCATAACCACTTTACTCGGAGTTAATGCTGCTGCCCTAAAGCTCTTTTTGGCACGACAATGGCAGGTCCCATCATGGCTGCCATTAGCGTTTGCCACTGGTGCTCAACATGCAGCTCCCTCCTCTTGAAGATGCTCTGCGCCACTAATTGAGCGCTTGAGTTCACCTCATGCTCGATTAAGGTACTTACTGCCATTTCAAAATGGTGGCAGGGGATCGGGATCCAGAAATTATCTCCAGGCATTAGGTTCCTGACCCCACTTTCAAAATCCAGTCCATGATTTCTATTCCGCTAGTGGTCTGGTCTAATAATCCATTAAAATAAAATGACCAATACACAAAGTGGCACCTGTTCTTGGATTTTGTCTAAAATATGCGTTAATAACAATAAGATAAAAAGGATAAAAATTTAGAATCTAAATTTGAATTTTAAATGGAAAGAAAATCAATGCATGCATTGCAAAATACCCTGCTGGTGCTGCTGTGAAACGGATCTCATGCAAACTGTAAGCCCTCGTCAAATGATCGCACTGGATCTAAAAGTGCATTAGAAGATCATAAGAAATAGGAACAGGAGTAGGCCGTGCAGCCCCTCGAGCCTGCTCCACCATTCAATAGGATCATGGCTGATCTGACACTCCTCACGTCCACGTTTCCACCCTTTCCCAGCGACCCTCGATTCCCTTACTGATGAAGAATCTATCTGTCTCAGCCTTAAATAAACACAAGGACTCTGCTACCACAGCTCTCTGTGGCAAGGAGCTCCAAAGACTTACACCCCTCAGAGAAGAAATTCCTCCATATCGTAAATGGACATCTCTTTATTCTGAGACTATGCCCTCTGGTCCGAGACTCTCCCGTGAAGGGAAACAACCTCTCAGCATTTACCCCGTCAAGCCCCTTAAGAATCCTATAATGTTTTAACATTTATGCAGATAACATCTCAAATGAAACACAAGTAGCAATATCACACTGTGCTGCCTCTCGTGTGCTATTGTGGGAACTCCAAAGCAGGTGCCATGGTGGATTTTTCTCACCTTCACAGGTAATAAATGCCAAGCCTAGAACATGATCTTGCCAATACTAGCAAGTGCTGAATGTATTCATGTGACATTCCTCAGCCCCACTATTTTAATAGAAGCTTTAACCTTGCCTTTTCTCTTTCACACTGTGGCAAACGTGAAAATACATTGGAGATGGTGATTGATAATGTTTTGTGACAGTAACTTTATAGTTCCACAGCCTTCAGGTGATTTTGGAAAATACTATCAGAACACTTTCCAACATACATATTAAATATTTATTTGAAGCAACTTTAAAAAAAATCAACTTATACTTGCATCTTATAAATCCCCCCAAAATTTCCCCTATATTTCATTCTTCTTCATATGTAACCAGCAGATATTATGCAGGTCACATCGCAGCCAATTTATGCATGGTAAGATTCCATGAAGTACACAGAGATGAATAACCAATTAATCAGTTTGTCTGATATTGGCTTTAATTCAAGGAATGTTGGCCAGGACACCTAGAGAACGTCTTGATCTTCTAAAACCGCCACACACACCTCACACACATAAAACCAAGTCATTTGGTTTTATCCATTTAATATTTTACAGTCAGTCTCTAATTTCACCATTTCAGTATAAAACTACCTTCATTCCTCCTGTTTTCTCAACTTTGAAACACTTTATGGTTACATGGCTGAAAATCAACAAAGTTTTATTTTACAACATCAAAATTCTCAAATTTTACCAAAAAGTAGTTTAATGGTTTATGAACCCAGAAACCGACCCTATAGTTCTTCCATCTTGTCTACCAATAGTGCATGAAAGTTTAATATCAAATCATAAAAGAAAATTAAACACTCACAAATTAATAACCAAATGCAACAACTTACACCAACATAATGCTTTTAAGGCAGAAACTATGTCAATGCATTATACAGAGAATAGAGGAGAGGGAATTGAGCAGAATGTTTTTTTAATTCTTTCATTTGGGTATCACAGGAAAACCAACTGTTCAACACTAATTGTCCTCACCTTCTTGAATTACAGCAGTCCATGTGGTATGGGGTAGTCCCACAGTGCCGTCAGGCAGGGAGTTCCAGGATTTTGACCCAGTGACAATGAAAGAATGGCAATGCATTTCTATGTGTGAGTAATTCACCACAGAGCAGCAAGCCTGACTGTTCTTATAGTCATGCTACATATGTGGTTGGTCCAGTTAAGTTTCTACTCAGTGGTAACCCACCCAAAATCCCATTCCTGCCACTCCCCCAGGATGCTGGTGGGAAATTTAGCTATGGTATCATGGGGAGATGGTCAGACTCAAGATCACCATTGCCTGGTGTATGTATGGCATAAATGTTACTTGTCACTTATCAGCTCAAGCCTGAATGTCTCCAAGTCTTGCTGAACACAAACACAGACTGCTTAATTAAGATGACAGATGCCTGATGCCATCAAAATTATAGTTTTGAGAAAATCTTTAAAGGTAGAGACACAATCAGAGAGACAGAGGAATTTGATCAGTGAGTTCTAGACCAGGGTCAAGTCAGCTGACAGCTCCACCAATACTAATCAGGCGATGGAAAGCCATAGAACCATAGATATCCTACAGTGCAGAAGGAGGCTATTCAGCCCACTGAGTCTACACCAATCCTCTGAAAGAGCACCCTACCGAGGCCCACTCCCTATCTCCGCAACCCATAACCCCACCTAACCTGCTCATCTTTGGACTCTAGGGGCAAATTTAGCATGGTCAATCCACCTAACCTGCACTTCTTTGGACTGGAACCATAAAAGATCTGGGGCAGAATAGGGTGCAAAAGGGGATACAAGGCTGACACAGGTTGCAGATGGTGCAGAATGAGATGATGCCGGAGTGAATTTGAATGAATATTTCTAACTGAATAGACTTGGGCTTTGAGAGCCAGTGCAGATCAGCAGGAAGTGGAAGATGTCAAGCAGGACAGGATATGACTAGCTGAATTTTAGAAGAGTTGGAATCTGTGGAAGGTGGAAGAAGAAAGGTCAAAAAGAACATTTTTTAAAATAAATTTAGAGTACCCAATTATTTCACCCCCCCCCCAATTAAGGGGAAATTTAGCGTGGCCAGTCCACCTACCCTGCAATCTTTGGGTTGTGGGGTGAGACCCACGCAGACATGGGGAGAATGTACAAACTCCACACAGACAGTGACCCGAGGCCGGGATCGAACCCGGGTCCTCAGCGGCGTGAGGCTGCAGTGCTAACCACTGCGCCACTGTGCCGCCCCTGGTCAAAAAGAAAGTTATTGGAGAGATCAAACCTAGAGCTAACAGAGCATGGATATGGGTTTCAGCAACAGAATGGCTGAGGTAACCACAGAGGAGGGTGACACTAGAAATGGAATTAAGCGGGCTTGCTAATGGATAGGATGCGGGTTTTAAGCTCAGCTCTGAGTCAAACAGGATGCCAAGGTTTCATATGGCTTGGTTTAACATGTGTGAGTGGCTGGAGAGGGTTTGAGAATCAATCTTTTTTGCGGGTTGAGGGATGTTTCAGTTTAAATATTCATTTGCAGGACAGAATGTATTAGGGCAAGAAGGACTTAACAAGTCATGGAGCTTGTCCATAGTTATCGCTGGAGTCAGAGTGATCCTGAAATAGTAGTCCGTTTTTACTGGCAAAAAGCAAATCACAATAGAATATAACATTTTTGAGCCAAATCTAGTTGCCGATGGCGAGACCAGTTATGTCCCAGGTGTGCCCATGTTTGCAATGCACATTTGACAAAAAAGAAGGGAAGTGCACCAAGGAAACTGGTAGGAATGAGAATTGGTGGGTTATTTGGAAGGTTACTTGCAGGCTTGAGGTAAGGGAGCAGTTCATCAATAACAGCAGAGGTAACATAAAAGGCAGTGGCAAAAGCAATGGTAGTTAGGAACCTGAGGAAATTAGCAAGAGAATGGGAAGGAAGGAAGGTGAATGTAGCTAGAAAGGGAATTAGTGACAGATCACCTTGCAAATGATGAACATTATTTAGAGCACAAAGACAACAACAGAAGAAAATGTCAAGGGTGGGTCGAAACGTACAGATAATGGAAGGACATAGAGACACTTTTTTTTTTACAAATCTACAAATAGTTAAAACTAGCAGGAATCAGTAGCATAAACAAAAAAAACCTCCCACTGATAAATAGCATAAACACAGGCACTTGACGCAAGCCTGACCAGTAAAAATTGTAAAAGGGGAATTTTCCCTTTTTTTTTTTTAAAAGTCTTTATTCTACAAAAATTTTGCTACTCATTTGATACATTCCCAGAATATCACCTAGTATGCCCAGTTCATGAAAAAACTGGAAAGATGACCCTGATATGAGATTACTCATCAAGGCCCAGATCCGGAAAAACATCAACCACTAAGTTAGTGTTCCATGTACAAACTAGAGGCATACCTCAAATGCCATGACCACAGAACATCTCAAACACATCACAATCATAGTACAGTCATGGTAATTTGGGGAAATTCAGTAGCCAGTTTGTACACAGTCATATCCCACTAACAGCAATGACATAATTGACCAATTTAAATTGTTTTGTGGATGTTTATTGGGCAAATATTGGCTAAGGCACTGCAAGAACCCTCTTAAAATTCTGCCCTGGAAGCTATTACACCCACCTGAGAGGTGGGTGTAATACCATTTGACATCTCAAAGGGGCACCTCTGACTACACAGCACTCCCTCAGCAAATAACTTGTCAGTTGAGATGAAGTGGTCAAGTCTCTGGAATGAGGTTTGAACCAACAACATTCTTATTCAGGAGGGCGGCACGGCGGTGCAATGGTTAGCACTGCTGCCTCACGGCACTGAGGGGCGAGGTTCGATCTCAGCCCCAGGTCACTGTCTGTGTGGCGTTTGCCTATTCTCCCACTGTCTGTGTGGGTCTCACCCCCACAACCCAAGGATATGCAGGCTAGATGGATTGGCCACGCTAAATTGCCCTTAATTGGAAAAAAAGGAATTGGGTACTCTAAATTTAAAAAATTAGCCTTCTTATTCAGAACCAAGTGACACTGAAACAAGGCTGACGCAAAGAATGCATTTCAGCAGCAGCTTCCCCGATCAACTTCTCGTTTTACTTCCCATTGATAATTCCAGAGAAGTTACCCAGTTTCTGCACCTTTCCATCTACGAATGATAATGAACACGCAACAAACAATCCCATTTCAGATGGGGTGTCTTCATATGGCACAGCTCTGCTAATGGTTGAGGGAGCCAATCCTTGAGAGGCAGTTTCCGCCGCACATCAAGCCACCAAGTGTCATCGTGAGAAATCAGCACTCACAACATTACTATAGACAGAAATGAAACAATCTCAGCAGGTCTGACAGCATCTGTGGAGAGAGAAGGGAGCTAATGCTCTGAGTCTGGGTGACTTTGTCAAAGCGAGGGAGAACTGAAAATAGGATTAGATTTGTACTGGCGTGTGTGTATGGGGAGGAGGGGGGGGGAAGAGAGAGAGAGACAGTGTGGAGCAGTGGAGCTGGGTACTAGGTGAAAATTGACAAAGATGTCATGGACTACAAGACAAAGGGGAAATGACAAAGAAGGGTGCTGATACTGGCACATTAAGAGACATGCTTACTCAAGCCTCAGCCTGCTTATGTAAGTGTACATGCTCATCAGCTGAATATACGTACTTTCCTCGAGAATTAGAAATTACATCACAGTAAGATATGTGGTCATGAATGGCAAACATGCATCATTTCTCCAGCTAAGGAAGCGGCCCACAAAAGAACTTGCCTTTATAAAGCATCTTTAATGGTAGTTGGATTTGAAAACAAGAATGAAAACTTTATAAATCGAAACAGTGGTTACCCAGGAGTCAGTGGAGGGGTTGAGAGAGGTGATAGTGAGGTAAAACTGGGTGTCATTGCCGTACATAGAATCCCACAGTGCAGGAGGTCATTTGGCCCACCGAGTCTGCACCGACCCTCGGAAAGAGCACCCTTCCTAGGTACATGCCCGCAACCTATCCCCGTAACCCCACCTAACCTTTTGGACACTAAAGGGCAATTTAGCATGACCAATCCATCTAACCTGCACATCTTTGGACGTGGGAGGAAACCGGAGCAGCCAGAGGAAACCCACGCAGGCATAGGGAGGACATACAGTCACCCAAGGCCTGAATTGAACCCGCGTCCCTGGCGCTGTCCGACAGCAGTGCTCACCACTATGCCACCGTGCCGTGGTAGAACCCAATGCTATTTTGAAATGATATCGCAAAGGGGCAGCAGCATGTAGGTAATAGGTGGGAAACAAGGTTAGACCCTGGGAAACTCAGAGGTGACAATGTGGGAACAAGAATATAAACTATTACAGGTGATTTGCTGCTTACAATTGAATAGATAAGAACAAAACCAGGGGAGGACAGACCTATCCAGCCACTCAAATGAAAATTCAGGCAGATTTTTACAAGACCTAGGAATCCAAGTCATTATTGCAGAACTGCTTCCAAAAATAGTGAAATATAAAGCCATTATCAAAGCAATTTTGACCCCTTACCTGGTGTGTGACATCATCTACAGCCTGTATGAACTGTTCAAGCTCTTGGTCCATAGAAACATAGTCTAGCATCAGCTTTTCCATGTTGTTTATTTCTTCTGCAGCAGCTAGAAAACAAACACATCAATAACTTATAGTTGCATTAACAAGCAATTAATCTCTAGCTGCTTTGGTCACTGAAGCTTTAAGTGTATTAAATGTTTGCAATTTAAGTGCTTCTGGAGATTGACAAAGCAAGAATTATGCTTTGAGAGCACCATCACTGTCTCGTGAGCAGCAATTTGGGAAGATGAGGCTTTGAACCCAAGCTTGTGTACACAAAAGTTGTTTGAATGGGAAATTCTCTGCCATAATCCATTGCTTTTTTTACTCATTTACGAGATGTGGGTGTCTCTGGTTAGGCCAGAATTTATTGTCCATCCTGCTCTTCAAAAGGTGGTGGTGAGTTGCCTTCTTGAACCGCTGCAGTCCTTGAAGTGTAAATATACCCACTGTGGTGTTAGGGAGAGAGTTCCAGAATGTTGCCCCAGCGACAGTGAAGGAATGGCGATATATTTCCAAGTCAGGGTAGTGAGTGACTTGGAGGTGAAACTCCAGGTGGTGGGGTTCATAAAATATCATAGATTCATAGGTTCCCAGGTATCTGCTGCTCTTATCCTTCTAGATGGTCGTGGTCGTGAGTTTGGAACCTTGGTGAGTTACTGCAGTGCATCTTATAGATGGTACACACGGCTGCCATTGTTCGTCGGTGGTGAAGGGTTTAAATGTTTGTAGAAGGGGCAGCAATCAAGCGGGCTGCTTTGTCTTGGATGGTGTTGAGCTTTTCAATGTTGTTGGAGCTGCACTCATCCAGGTAAATGGAGAGTATTACATTACACCCCTGACTTGCTAATCAGGAGGCCATTAAATATTTTAGAAGGAAATTGGACATTTAATGGAAAAGGAGGAATATTAAAAGGTATGGGGAGCGAGCAGGATAATATAATTGGACCAAGTGGTTCATATGAAGAAAAATACCAATGCTGATTTCAGGAGTTGAACAGTTCCTCCTGTGTTACATTGTTCGACATGAATGTTTACAGTAAGTCAGTACGTTCTGCACTTGTCAAATATCACACCACAAATCCATAATCACGTAATCAACTGCAAAGATATTCGGGATTTTAAATTACATGCCCTCGTAAAGTTTTCTCTCTCACGAGACCTTAAAGGATCTTCTAAGCCATTGTTCAAGAGCCAAGACAACCGGTAACTTCCCGGCACTGGAGGGAGGGGCACTTCAAAGATGCGCTGGGAAATCCCTCTCAGAAATTCCCAGGTAAGAGTTCACATGGCAATGGTCCAGAAGCACCAACTTCCCACAGACAACTGTGTTGCGCTGGGAACCACCCGACAAAGCAATTTAAATTGCTGACTTCAAATGGTTCTGCCAGTGTTCCAGCTACTGGTTAGAAGAAATAAAACCACTTCTAACTTCAGTGCAACTATTTTAAATATCCAGACCGATCCCTGCACAGGAACCCCTCCACCCACCCACCCCAGAGGACTCCCCATCTCCCCCTTCCTCAATAAGCACCCTGCCCCTACAGTATTCATCCCCACCCACACAGGATTCCTCAAACGCCCCAAACCGATCCAACCTGACCCTCAACACCACCTCCCTCCCTCCACCACCAGTCTGATCCCTCCATCCCCCGATGTCCTCATCTCCTTCCCCCCCCTTCCACAGCCTAGTGCCATAATGCTGTAATAAAGGGGGCAAGTCCTCCTTCGCACTGCTTCTTTTAGACTCCGAAGCTGGACCCAGGGACCTGCTGCGCTGCCTGGATCTAGTCTGGCCTGAGTCAAGGAATTTGGGCGAGACAGACACTGAAGAAATTTAACACAGTTAAGTGGGTACAGGGTAGCAATCCAAACCAATTGGCACTCAAAGGAAGTTATGGCCCATTACGTCTGGGATCTAAAATACGGAGCATTTGAGTGCAAATCAGGTCCTTGAGACCACTGCTCATGTACCCCCTGTGGAATCCACACAGTTGCACTTAGAAATGGTACCTGAAGTCAATGAGTTGTTTGGAAGATGTTTTTAAAGTCCACTGAACCTTTGTATATGAGCATAAAGCAGCTCATGAGGTTTGATAGAGATGTGACTATTACTAAAAAAAATTTCAAGCTAGGCTTTCCTTCTTACTGTGCTATTTACAGAGAGCAGTGATCAAATTCCAAATTCTTATTAATACATGAAAGTCATAAGCTTGAGTATTCATGACTATTCCTTCGCCAATGCAGTTAATTCTTATCTCGTCTTTTTTAAAGTCCAGGATACACAAGACCGTTGTAATAACTCTGCCAAGGCCAGGCTTCATACAAACTCTAGTTTATTTGAACAACAAAAATAGCCACAGCCACGGCATGCAACGCTTGAGTCCCAGGTTGGGCACCATCGGGAATGCTGTTCCGGGTCTGGGTGGCAGGGACGAGCCTCCGTCCGCTCAATAGGGGGAATGCATATTCCACAAACCCCACAGGGCGATCTATCGATGATTCCCCGTTGCCATCATATGAACTGTATTCAAGATACACCTTGATTGGAGGCAATTAGCATTACCGGAGGTTTGTTGAATTAACAGTAGCACAAAGCTTTCCGTGTTTTAGTCGCATTGGAGGGGTTGCTCTTGGAACAGTGTGTTGACAGCTGTAGACGGGTAACCCAAGAGCTTTCAAAAGGGGATTTGGTTTGTAAGTAGCATTTCCACGTATGGCAAATCTTGCTATTAATAATAAACATCTACCAAAGCTTTCTCAGAAAACATTTACCCAATGGGTTCAAATTATTTTGAAAGCATTAAAATTTGGTCACAAAATACTTTATACCAACAGGTTATTGTATCAAACCTTCCAAAATTCTTTGCCCTGTTTGTATTCAAAGACAATTTCAAAACTACTATGAAATACTGCTACAAACCATTTTTCTTTTACTGAGAAAATAAATAATATTGTCTGGAATTCGAAGGTGAACTAAAATAAGCATGAGCATACAATAAACAGTCAATCACCATGAATCAATGGTTACGGTAGAGAATGAAGAAATCATCCAACTGAATGAACCAAATGTAGTATAAAGGGTTAATGTTAAATATGTGAGTGCCTCATCATTGATGTAAGATCACATGGCAACAGTGCATTGAGATAGTTCTATGTACAACCTCGTGCTCAGTATGCATTGTACACAGTGAGTGTAATGTTCAATAAAGGGTAGAGTTAATCAACAGTTTTATTTGCAAGTCCAGACCCATGACTACCAGATCTAATATCTACAACAATAATCACAGATGACGACAGCCGAGAAAACATGACGAAAGGAGCAAATGTTAAGAGCCCAGCAAGTGGAAGCAGCAGCATGACTGCAGGACAAGGCCAGGGAGGGAAAACCAAACTACACAGAAGGCAACAGGAAAAGGAAGACATGGAAAAATCCTACCTTTAGCAGAATTGGCAGAACTGGCATTGCAGGTTTGCCAGGTACAGACCAGCATCAAGACTTGCAGAAAAGACTAGCAGGAGTAGTTCAGTACCTTACTTGCCACCATAGGCAGTAATGCAGACGATATGCTGGTCAGACAGGGCGTAAATGAAGATATGGCGACATAGATCATAGAATTTACAGTGCAGAAGGAGGCCATTCGGCCCATCGAGTCTGCACCGGCTCTTGGAAAGAGCACCCTACCCAAGGTCAACACCTCCACCCTATCCCCATAACCCAGTAACCCCACCCAACACTAAGGGCAATTTTGCACACTAAGGGCAATTTATCATGGCCAATCCACCTAACCTGCATAACTTTGGACCGTGGGAGGAAACCGGAGCACCCGGAGGAAACCCACGCACACACGGGGAGGATGTGCAGACTCCGCACAGACAGTGACCCAAGCCGGAATCGAACCTGGGACCCTGGAGCTGTGAAGCAATTGCGCTATCCACAATGCTACCATGCTGCATATGACATATGAATAAGTTATCAAAGTTTTTGATATTTATTTTGAAAGAACACCATTACAAAGATAGAAAAAAAACAATTGGCACATCCGAAGCCCAGGAGAGAGGGCATAAGTTCCATTATTAAAGGTCTATATTGCTTGGCTGAGAATTGCACCAATGGAGCCCTGAAAGATGAATTGATTCAGAATCACAGTGTTGTTGGAAGAGACAATATCAGGTTTTCTGCAGTCAGGAGAAGATTTGACCGATCGAAGGCTGTGCAGTTAACAAGACAGCAAAAGGGAGAAAAAGAAAATAATGTTTTTATTCGAGGCAAAATGGAAATCTCGTGGAGAAAAACATGTGATTAGTCCATATTGCAGCACATAGAAGTTGCAGTGTACCTTATCCCAAAAAAGAAAAAGGGTCATGGTAGGTACCACTGGTCATTGATCTTGTTGTGAAGAGAAAAGGCTGCCCTGGCGCAAAGAGTGCCCCACCCACCAAAAATGGCGAGTACCATTCAGCAAGAAGACAGGCCATTTTAAATCAGCTTGCCCAGAAAATAGCTCTTAACTAAATATTAAAGGCGAAACTCAAGTACCATTCAAGAAGTTGGAAGAAATTCAAGAGGTTGAAGAAAGAAAAGAACAAGTACCATCATTCTTGGGAGTGCAGATTTTATGTCAACGAGCATAAAAAAAAACTTCAAATTAGACACTGGAGCAGAAGTTTCAATTCTTTCAGACACAGAACAGTGGTTTAAACCAGACTTTTTCCAGCCATCGACCATAAGACCCCACAGTCCAGGGTCGATTATCTGCTAAACTACAGAGAGAAATCACGGAAACTTTGTCTGTGATCCACAATCAAAAATGTGCACTGCTGTCAAAAAGCATACACAGCTCGATAACCCATCTTTAACGGGGATCAAGTGGAAAACCATGAGGAAACCCACAGACGGTTTCTCTGGAACCGCCTGCGAAGGACAAACATGACCACGGCAAACAAAAAACAACAGAAGCTGCATTGTCACACTCCTGTTAAAGAGGCTGAAGAGGGGAATGAAAATCTTGTTGACTTTGTAGAGTCATGCAGCGTATTCCTGCCACCAACACAAGAGGTTGCATGAAATACGACAAACACAAAAAGCAAATGAAAAATTAGCTAGAATTGGAGAATATTACTGGATTCCATGTTCGGGGAGTGGCAAGGGAAGGGGCTAGAGAAAGGGGTCGATTTGCTCCTACAGGGACAGTTTGCCAGTCTAGAGGAATTGATGGAAGGGGCTGGAGAGAGTGGGCAATTTGTTCCTGGAGGGGGGGTTTGCCAGTCTACAGGAATTGATGGAAAATTGGGCTCTCAGGTTCAGATTTACTTAGATATCCTCCAAGTTCGCAATTTTGCGTAACGGATTTTCCTGACATTCCCCATGGTGCTGCCAACCTCCCTAATGGAGAGGGTTCTTTCACTCGCAGGATCGGAGGAAGAGAGCACTTCTGGTATTTATGGACGGATTATGTCACAGGATTCGGTGTCAGTGGAGGAGGTTAAGGTTAGGTGGGAGGAGGAGCTTGGACCCATACTGGATGAGGAGATGTGGAGTGAGGCCCTTCGCAGAGTAAACTCCACATCCTCACGTGCGAGACTTGGTTTAATCCAACCTAAAGTCGTTTTTTAGGGTGCAGCTTACCAAGTCCAGAATGAGTTGCTTCTTGCTAAGGGTGGAGAACAGGTATGAGCGCTGCTCAAGTGGTCCGGCTAACCACGTGCACATGTTCTGGTAATATCCCAAGCTGGTGGGTTTTTGGGTCTCTTCCTCAGCACCATGACAGTGATTCTGCAGATTAAGCTGGAGTCCTGTCCTTTAATGGCCATATTTGGGTTGTCAAACTCGCCAGAGCTACAGACAGGAGTGGGGCCGATGTGCTGTCCTTCGCCTCCCTGATTGCCCGGAGGCGCGTACTTTAGGGGTGGAGGTTGGCATCTCCACCCAGTGCCTTGGTGTGGCTGGGAGAACTCGAGAAATTGGAGTACACCAAGAGGGGAGCAATCGAGGAGTTCTATCAGAGGTGGCAGCCTTTTATTGTTTATTTCAAGGAATTGGTCACCTTTAGTTGTTGGGGTAGGAAAGAGGAGAAAGGGGACAGGGGCAAATTAGCTTTTGCAAAGGGATGTGGTGTGTTGGGCGTTTTTAATGTATTTATTTATTTATTTAATGTGTTTATTCTTTCTTATTTTATATTGTATAAAATGGAAAATTTGAATTAAAATGTTTCTTTAAAATTAGAGAATATTGTAAAAATGGATGGGCAGAATATGTTTCAAACAATCGCAGCGAACTGAGCAGGGCAGGCATCTCAATATTGTTAATGCCTTGTTAATCTACAACAGGTACTCGGTCATCTCAAGATTCCTCAGACTCGAGAACCTTCAAAGAATATACCAAGGACACCCAAGCATTGCAAGTGTTTGGCTGGAGCCAGAAATTCAGTTTGGCAGCCAAGGATCTCAAAGTTACGAGAGGAAATTTTTTTGAGCTGCATCACCAGGGCAATCCATTGGCAAGAGCAAAAAGAACCGCTGATAATATCACGATTTCCATCCAGACTGTGGGAACATCTTTGGACGGAGTTCAAACGTTTTCATGCTACAACCTCAGAAGCAGTCATTAATTCACTGAAAGAAATGTTGCCATACATGGCATTCCAGAGCGTGTCATTTCAGACCATGGTCCACAGGTTATGAAATTTATGGAAGAATATCAATCTGTGCATACAACTACTTTACCCAGGTACCCATAAGCAAATGGAGAGGCCAAAAGAGGAGCGAGAACGTTAAAATCTTTGTTGAAAAGGACTTGTATAAATTTAGCACCATCAAGCAATCCCCCGTGCCACCTTAGAATAGTTTGTCTCCCTCATCTGATGGGCAGATGACCATGGACTGAACTTCCTGTTCTTCCACATATGCTCATACCATACCTAAAAACCACTGATATCAAGAGAGTAAGGAAGGAGGAGAATAAATATCATACCAATCAGACCAGAATCTATTATCACCGCCATAGAGTGCATAAATTACCAGAACTGCAACCAGGTGAATCAGTCTGGAGTAGAGACCAGAATAGACAGGGTCCCTAATGGAAAGGACACAAGATTTTATCATGTAGACTGAAAACGCGATAATGGGAAGAAATAGGCACACACTCATATCTGCAGGACATTGGCCATCACTAGAATGGACTAACTAACCCTTATGATCAGGAATGCAATCTAAACAGAGAACCATTGGTCTCTGAAGATTCACATGTTACTCTCGAGAACCAGGAGAACTTGAATCTTATTCAGCCTCCAAGAGAAATGAGAATAAAGTTGGTGAGATTGGGGAAATCACAACAATGCTTATTTCTGTCAACCATAAATGAGGCAGAGATTTCTAGGCGAATGGATAATGTAAATAGTGTCTATTCAAGTCAGAGACTTTGGCGTGGGGTTGTGGGGAGAAAGAGATGTGGTATAAAGATTTACTGTTAAATATAGAAGTGTAAGGACAGCACGTGGCAGTGGTTAGCACTGCTGCCTCACAGTGCTGAGGACCTGGGTTCGAATCCTGGCAGTGGGTCACTGTCCATGTGGAGTTTGCACATTCTCTCCTTCTCTGCGTGGGTTTCACCCCCACAATCCAAAGATGTGCAGTTTAGGTGGATTGGCCACGCTAAATTGCCCTTAATTGGAAAAAAAATAATTGGGTACTTTAAATTTATAAAAATAAATAAATAAATATAGAAATGTTTAGTTTACATCAGTGACATGACAACAGAGCATGGAGAAAGACAGTTCTATGTTGAGTCTTGTGCCAAGCCTGTATGGTACTTAGTTATTACAATGTTCAATAAAAGATAGAGTTTACCAACAGCCTTGCCACCAGCATTATCTGTAATCCAGCCCCACAACAATAATAGACCAAAAGGAGTTCTATGTCAAGCACTTTCCATAGGTCACATTTTAGATGTCACCTTTTTGAATGCAAATTACTTTGTCACTCAAAAGGCCTCTATTTATATTTATAAAAAATGTAGGAAAAGACAATATGGGAACTAGAAAGTCTGGAAACTCCCAATGAGCAAAACTGAATTCTGACATTGCTGTCAGCGGAGGTTCATCTCTGAGTCATTAGGTTGTGGGTTCAGGGTTTGAGAACAAAAATCAAGATTGACATTCCAGTGCGGTATTCAGGGAATGCTGTAATGTCAGATGTGCTATTTTTCCAAATAAGATGTTAAACCAAAATATTACAGGTGGGTGTAAAAATTCCCATGTCACTATTTCAAAGAAAAGCAGGGGCTTAATCCCTGGTGTTCTGGCCAATATTTATCCCTAAATTCACATCACAAAAATGGATTATCTGGTCATTACAGTGTTACATTGCTGTTTGTGAGAGCTTGCTGTGTGGAAGTTGGTTGCCCATTTCCAACATGACAACAGTGGCCGCACTTGCAAAGAACTTCATTTGCTGTAAAGCACTTTACAACATACTTGAAAAGCACGATATATATGCAAGTATTACTTTCTTGCAATAAATTGAAATTAACCTTTGAATAAACTTTTGTAGAGTTTACCTCTGCAATTAGCCTCTGTTATTGCAAAGGAAAACGCATTTTACACAAGTTTAATCTTCATTGTTGCATATAATTCACCATGAATATCACCAAAGATTTATTAATATGGGTATACGTAAAAACAAAACTCATTTCAATATGCAAACTCTATGCCACATTTCAATCAAAAGTAAAATAGAGAAAAAACGTAATTCCAATTTTAGACAATCCTAGCAAAACACGATGCCTCATTTCACACAGGTATCAGAATGTCTAACTACTTAAGAAATTGCACTTAAATGAAGCAAGAAAGCCAAACATATTGTGTTCTTCTAACTCAAAGCCTGAAAGCTAAATTGTATTTTCCAATTAGTATCATTTGCTCATCCAGCAATTAAGCTCTGATTTAACTGAAACTCTGCTTAATAAATTAGATTTTAAGGACTCAAAAGGACATCACTCCTCCATAACACCGGAATGAAAACAGTTGGCATGTTAATTACGAGGAAATTTATTACTCTGAAATTACAACATGGAAACAGACTGCTCGGCCTAACTATTCCATGTGAGTGTTTACTTTCACACATTTAATCCATTCTTAGTGCTTAGTGTCCTGCCTCAATCCCTAACTCCAACCATGCATTCCACATTCAATCAGCCCATTATGTAAAAAAAACTTTCTTGTGCTTTCTCTCCTAAATCTCTGATATTTAATCTCGTTTTAACACATCCATCTATCTGACTCTAAACAGGTATATGAGCAACTTGAGGATGCAATACACACAATAACAGGCTGGAAATTTTACACATGGAATTGGATAGTATACAAAACATAACATCCAGTTTTGAGGATACAAGCTGCTTTCAAATAGCTCTTTTTTTTAAAAAAATCAAAAGAACCAAGCAGCATTAGATTTTCCATTGTTGGGTTCCTCCAACAGGAGTGCCATCTGGTGGAGTTAAGTACATTGGCCTTTGCTCCTATCCAACTCATGAAAGGATTCAATTTCTCTCTTTGAATTACAAAAGCTCTTAAATCAAATGAGCAGCAAACCTTTTATGTATCGTTCATTTTCTACGGAATGAGCATGCACTTCAAAACAAAAGTGCATGAATGCATGACAAGTGCATGAATGGATGACCAAGTAAACATGCAGATTTATTTTGCATGAACTGATTGCTTTCTTTTAAAGAAATATGACCTGGTTTGTACACCCTGTTGATGTCAACCACAGGGAAAATCTCACTGGATTATGGGTGTAAACTTTATGAAGTTTCTCTCCAGAGAGAAGATTTATTCTTAACACTGAAACACTTGATAATTTATCTCATATGAAGGGAAAGTAGCAATGGTGGTATTAACCTAAATGTGATTAACTAGTGGTATCTCATGGAATCGCTACTTGGACAACTTTTTAAAGCTCATCACTTCTTAAATGTTTCAATATCTTCCCAACCATGATACAGAGATATTGGGTACTTAGATGGGTTTTATAAAATGTACTTGGGAACTACTAAATCAAAGGAATATCAGGGATGAGTGGGTGAAGACAAAAAAAAAAAGCTTGAACATTTTTTTTGTGACAAGGAATCGGGAACAAATTCATAAGTCACTGCATTGTTAGGAGCTGGAAAAGTATAGCACATTTTATGGTCTGTAGTGAAATGCAAATGCTGCTAAGCCACTTGAAATGGGTGAAATTATTGGACGTTAAGTGGATAGAAACATTAGTTTTCCCTTTATTTAACTCCTGTTATCTTCAAGGTGGACCAATGCATTTGTGTCAAATCACTAAAGCGACCTCAATATTCAATGCAGTTAGTGCATGCAACATACTAACAACAGAACATGACCTTGCAAGCTTATTCACAAGCGAAGCAAAGGGCTACAGAGAGAGGTAGGCAGAGGTTGGAAAAACATTTCAAACGGCAGAATTCTATAATCAAATTTCGCCAATGAGTAGACCTACTTTCCAGCTCTCGGTCCATAGCCCTGCTGATTGCAGCATCTGAAGTGGATATCGGATTTTTTTTAATTTTATTTTATAATGGGTTTTTCTGCCTCCGTCACTCTTTCAGATGCTGAATTCCAGACTTCCACTGTCCTCTATCGTAGAATTCCGCCAGTGCAGAAGGAGGCCATTCATCCACCTGGCCTGCAGCAACCCTCTGAAAGAGCACCCCAACTCGGCCCACTCCTTGCCCCATCCCCACAACCTCACTCAACCTGCACACCTTTGGACACTAAGGGCAATTTATCATGGCCAATCCACCTAACCTGCACATCTTTGGACTGTGGGAGGAAACCAGAGCACCCGGAGGGAAACCTGAGCACCCAGAGGAAACCCACACAGACAAGAGGAGAAAGTTCAAACTCTACACAAGGCTGGAACTGAACCCAGGTCCCTGGCACTGAGTCAGCAGTGGTTGCCACCGTGCCACCCCTGTTTATATATTTTTAGCGGGGTGAAATATTTGTAAATGCCTGGAACAAATTTAAAATCCACTTTTTTAAGGCACTGTTATTTAATCTGGTTGGCACATTTTAACAAAAAAAGCTATGTCACCTCATTTGTAAGTTATTTAAAAGATTTGAATGGGAATGTGGGATCAAGAATGTTTTCACATTTTGCATCCACTATTATGATTAAAGAATGCAAAACCAAGAATATTGTAGATTAAAAGCAGAATACCATAATAAAGTGCTTTAGTCCACAGCAACATTTGCTTTGTACTATAAAAAGCATCTAACCATTGAGTTATTTTAGTGTCGATTGCTTCATTCTGTGCAGAAATAACACATAAATAGTCTCAACCATCACAAGTACTGGGTTGCCAAATAGTTTATAGCATAGAGATATGCTCAGAGGAAAATCTTAGCAAGTCAGAACCCTGATAAAAGTAACTGGACCCTGAAAAGCACCCTCCCGCTATTGGTCCTTTCACTTTTCGCAAAACAATTTATTTAAATCGTCGGAAATTGTCAATCCACATAGAATTATGAACAGGTTTATCGCCTGAATCTCTAATCTCGTTATTTAATTGAAAATATTCAATATTACAATTCCACAATAAGGGAGACAAATGTTTCAGCCCATCCCTCTGGTTTGGATTTGAACTCAGGCGACAAGAGACAATGGAGCTGTGTATTGGCCACATTTGCCTTCCTTCTCATACAAATTTCTCTACTGGATATACTAATAAGCAACAGGTTTTATTCACAGTAAACTAGAATAAAAATACGTTGCCTTTCAAAGCTTCAATTATTTGGCAGTTTTCTCCTAATTTGACATTCTGTCATTCTGCTAAATATTTGGCAGAAAATAAACCATTTTTTCTAGCTGGCTTACATTGAAATACTTGAACATTAATAGCCTCATCTTTGATGTTTCATTTGCTATTCTACTGGTTTGGACATATTACCTCTTAGACTGAGATCCAGGGTGTAAAGCAACAGATTTAACAAAATATTAAACTGGGAAATGGACAAAAATAGTACATGGACAAGCGTTTGCAGAACTTACTATTTATCTAAAAATACCAAAACAAAGAAAGTTTTGCCTGTACTATGTCCTAACATAAAATTGCTGTTTGACACATGGCTGCTGATTTGGCAAAACACTACCAGAAAGTCACTGACATAGTTCACGTGACTTTTTAAGACATAAGCAATTCTGATGAAGCACTGGATGGATTAATCATATAATCCTAACATCGTAGAATAATACAACACAGAAATCTGCCATTTGGCCCACCTTGTCTGTACTGGCTCTTGGAAAATATTGAAATATACTGACACAATCAAACCACCGAACCTCATAGCAGCAACTTGTAGCCCCATTATGTGTGGAGCCAACATCTGCCACACAGTAACCAACAACCCTTGCAACTGATTCTGATTTTAACCCATTGCTAAGTAAATGGAAAGACAGTAACAGAATGGCAGAACTACTCTATTAATCACAGAAATGCTCTCAGACACTGGTTGGTCATTTATGCATTTCCACTTTTAATTTTTATTTCATATCTCAAGCATTCAATAATATAAATAGAAAATGGTGGAAATATTCACCACCAGGTCAGGCAGAATTTGCGGAGATAGAAACAGCATTAACACCTCAGCTCTCTGACCTTTTGCCAGAACAGGAGGTTTATGGATGCAGGTTTTAAGCAAGTACAGGTATGCTGAAAGGGGGTGGCACGGTGGTTAGCACTGCTGCCTCACAGCACCAGGGACCCAGGCCTTAGATGACTGTGTGGCGTTTTGTCCGCATGGTTTTCCTCCCACAGTCCAAAGATAGGTGGATTGGCCTTGATCAATGCACAGGGTTACAGGGATAGGACAGGGGAGTAGGCCAAGGTAGTAGTGCAGACTCAATGGGCCGGATGGTCTCCTTAATCAGTGGGAGCGGGGTGGGGAATTAAAATGGCAAGCAAACAGGGGTTTAGTCACACTTAAGAATTGAATGGAGATATTTGGCAAAGCAACCACCCAATCTGTATTCTGCCTCCCAGTGTGGAGCAGGCTGCATTCCGTGACAAAAGTAGCAAAAGTACAAATCTGTTTCATCCGGAAGCGAAGAGGTAAAAGGGTAAATGTTCCATTTCCCGCACTTACATGGGACGCTGACGTAAGAAGATGAGAGATGGGAGAATTAATCGGTATGTCACAAAAGGAACAATCCCTTCGGAATGCTGAAAGGGTGGGTGATTGGAAATATACTGTGGGCAGCACAGTAGCATAGTGGTTAGCACAATTGCTTCACAGCTCCAGGGTTCCAGGTTCGATTCCGGCTTGGGTCACTGTCTGTGCGGAGTCTGCACATCCTCCCAGTGTGTGCATGGGTTTCCTCCGGGTGCTCCGGTTTCCTCCCACAGTCCAAAGATGTGCAGGTTAGGTGGATTGGCCATGATAAATTGCCCTTAGTGTCCAAAATTGCCCTTAGTGTTGGGTGGAGTTACTGGGTTATTGGGATAGGGTGGAGGTGTTGACCTTGGGTAGGGTGCTCTTTCCAAGAGCCGGTGCAGACTCGATGGGCCGAATGGCCTCCTTCTGCACTATAAATTCTATATAAAATGCCGGATATTCAGCAGCATTTCCACATTTAATTTTTTTTTCCCTTTTCATCTAAACAAAATCTATAGCTTTCCCATGAAGGATCAGTCTAGATAAATACATTCCCAGAAGCATATCCTTATTTTTATTATCTACAATATCTATCCATGGTAAGCTAAATGTCACAATTAATAACAAATTGACACACTAAGGAACTTGCCTTTATTAAGTCACAAATATTTCAGCATCAAAACTCACTGCTTTACAACAACAAAAAATGTGTACGTGTATAAGGTAGGAGCAATTAAAAGAACAAAAGGGATGATTGGTGCAAGGTAAAAGGGGGTGGTAATAAGACAATGAAGACATTTAAAAATGAGTCCAGAGGAGGTGTAAATGACAACAGCAGAACCCATTAACACACACTGGTGTTGGTGAAAGTGGGAGTGGTGTTTATGATTAAGGTGATTAAGGCCGAAAGATTTAAAAAATGCTACTCACAGATGGGATGCTGTTCCTTGAACTTGTGTTGAGTTTCACTGGAACAGTGCAGGAGACAGAGTACAGAGAGGTCAGTGAGGGAGTGAGATGGAGAATTAAAATGGCAAACCAACTGAGGCCCAAAGTCACGCTCACAGAATGAAAGGCGATGTTCAGCAAAGCAATCACCTAGGGTGTGTAGGCGCCCCAAGTGGAGGAGACGGTATCATGAGTAACAAATACAGCTCTTGAGGTTGAACGGCCACGTATCCGTACAGGCAGAAATTGGCACCTTGCGAAATGCTTTCCAGCAATCTTAGTCTATCTAGTCGTAGCTGAATTAGTAATAGCCTTTTACGTAAGAAAAATACATCACCAGGACAGAGTGAGCACCTCCACAGGGATAGAAATTTGGGGCCATGAGGCTCAGATCCCAGCAGGCTGGGGGGTGCAGCCTCTTCTATCACTAAGCGCTTAATTAGCCCCAAGGAACGGCTGGAGTTGTTTAGACCCAAGTCTTCTCATCAGTAACGGGGTCTTGGATTGGGCGAGAACTTCCAACTATCCTGCACCAGCAGAGGCAACACCAGAAAGGTGCTCTGTAGGCTGTGTGTGGGCGCAACAGCTACTGGGGGAGGAGAAGTTGCTACATTTTACAATCACAGCAAGTAAATCAGGTTGGCAACAGATTAATGAGAGAGGGGATGAGTAAGAACTGCACCTTGCCAGGCGGGCGGGACAGAGAAGAATTAAAAGAACAGAATTCCGTGATCCAAAAGTCAGAATTACACCAATTGAGGCAAGAGGTGGACAGACTAAAACCTTGGTGAATGACATGAAACTTTACAGTACAGAACTACGCCATTCAGCCCAACATATTATATGGCAGTAATTAAGCTCCATACGAGATTCCTTCCGCCAAACCTGATCTCACTCCATCAACCCAGGGGTAGAGAGTCTTCAAGCAAAGGCTTAATACAATGAGCCTCTTCAATTAGATCAAAGAATCCTCATTGAGACATGTACGGCTTGATTTTACGGAGATCATCAGGACCCTGACATTGGCCTTAACTCTGGGTCAGGAATCCCAAAATTACAAGGGCATGACACGACTCGCGATCTTCCTGCAAGTAGCTAATTAAGAAGCCGTCACTGGAAGCTGCGTCCAATTAAGTGTGGTGGAGAGGTGAGATATGGGAGGTCCATGGGGCTCGCTGCAATGGCTGGCATGCAGTCCAATGTAGAGAGGTGGGTGCTGCTGAGGCAGACAGGGGGCTGCAGGGGCACCTCAAAATGAAGACAATCTCAGAAGGAGAACCCTTCTACAGGGTGCCTGTGGCCACAGCTGTAGATGACCCATGATATCGAGTCTGTGTTTGTGTGATGGAAAGGAGTCGTCAATGACTCCCTGGCCTGCTGCTGGCTGCCCCCAGTTCAATTATAGGCTGCAGCCTCAGAAGGGGGTTTAGCTCCAGAAAACTGTACCATCGCTACCCATTCCGTGCACAGTGGGGATCGCACCTGGATCTGACTTGGTTGTTTGGCTCCTAGACAGACATTGGGGTTTACAAACTGTATTTATCGGGCTTCGCTTGCAACGACCAGACCAAATGATTTGACATTCCACTAAATTTGTAAAATGTCACTTCCAGGTGCCAACCATCACTGCCGGCAATAAAGATTTTTTTTAACCAACGTTAATAATGAAATTCTGAGTTTTTCTGTGAGCGTAAAATAATTATTGCAGGTTACTTAAATCATTACTGACCCTGCTAAAATATGTTTGAACCCAATCTGTCACATTAGACAAATACAGCAAGTTAAAATGCAGCAAATCTACATACTGTGCCAATGGGTAAGTAATATTGTTGGGCAGCACGGTGGCGCAGTGGGTTAGCCCTGTAGTCTCACGGTGCCGAGGTCCCAGGTTCGATCCCGGCTCTGGGTCACTGTCCGTGTGGAGTTTGCACATTCTCCCCGTGATTGTGTGGGTTTCACCCCCACAACCCAAAGATGTGCAGTGTATGTGGATTGGCCACGCTAAATTGCCCCTTAATTGGAAAAAATGAATTGGGTACACTAAATTTTTTTTTTTTTTTTTTAAATCAATATTGTAACCAGACATCACCATATATTTTAAAATCTTGCAAAGCAACTGCACTTATTAATTCTTCAGAACCTCTAGAAGCATTGCATGAAATTTGATGTACAGACCAAGCATCAAAGTGGAACTAACAGAACCAGAAAGTCATCATAAACTGAACATCTGGAAATACTATGTCAAACTAGCCATCCTCCCATGTTTGTATTAGTGGTTTTCATCCATGCGTGATATCTACGTTGTGGACACTAAAGTTAATTATGATCTGGGGATTTTAAAAATCCTTAAGTGCGCGCTTCAATGAATTGAGCTTGACATGACGCTGAGCTCTTCTGTCGCCTGCAATCCAAGTTCACCTTTTGGCCAGTAGTCCTCCCGCTGCACAAGACACTTCCTCCCACCTTCATAATTTTCATTTTGCCTGGTCATCTCCTTCTGACGTCATCTTCCCTTGATCCTCTCACTGGGAAGTACATGATATCAACAGTCTCAATTTTTTCTTCCCACCCCACCCCACCCACCTTACTCAATCGGACCTTCCTCCCTCTGAACTTGCAGGATTCTCTTCTCTGAGCCCCAAGCCGGACATTGTCATTAAGCCTGCTGTTTGACTAACAGACCTCGGGCGGCACGGTTGGTGCAGTGGTTAGCAGTGATTCGATCCCGGCCCCAGGTCACGGTCCGTGTGAAGTTGGAACATTCTCCCGTGTCTGCGTGGGTCTCACACCCATAATCCAAAGATGCGCAGGGCAGGTGGATTGGCCACGCTAAAATTTCCCCTTAATTGTGTTATGGGCCAGGGTTTAGAGAACCCCAAAGTGTATCATGGAGTTCACCTGACCCACAACTTTTAATAGATTGTGGTATAGGGAGCATCGGCCCACTCTACAGGTGTGGTACAGCATAAATGGAAAAGTATTTTTTAAAGCAAAACCATGTTTATTCTATGAACTCAAGTTAACCTTTATAAAACATACAGTGAACATCTTAGCAACCATTAATTCAAATACAACCCCCAAAGAATACAACACTACGTAATCCTTAAGCTGTCCTTTTAACATCCATAAGACTTAAAAAAGAACTTTTAACAGAAGCACATCAGGTTAAAGTCACTACTGAGAGCAGTTATTCGTTTTAAATCACCAAAGGATCGATTTACAGTCTTTAGATTACAGAGAGAGAGGCTAATACCCCTTCTGGCTGTGACTGCAGCTATCCAGCTCTGAAAACAAAACTAAAACACACCCTGCAGCAAACAGCCTAAAACTAAAGAAAAAAGCTGATAGACAGCCCAACTCCACCCACACTCTGACATCGCTGATAAACCCCCATTTCTTAAAGGTACATTTCTTCAACACCCATCTCTTAAGGGTACTCTCACATTGACAATTGGAAAAAAAGAATTGGGTACTCTAAATGTATTAAAAAAACAGACATGAACTTTGTGGAGGCTGAATGCCAACTCGCAGTCATCACTCATCTCTTCTCCTCTGACGATCTTTCTCTCCACCCCCACTCCCAATTTAGCTTAGGCCCAACCCCACATTTAGAAACATACAGAATAGGAACAGGAGTAGGCCATTCAGCCCGTCAAGCCTGCTCTGCCATTCATTATGATCATGGCTGATCATCCAACACAGGAACCTGCTCCTGCCTTTCCCCCCATATCCTTTGATCCCTTTATCCCCAAGAACTATATCTAACTCCTTGGAAACATATAATGTTTTGGCCTCGCTGCTTTCTGTAGTAGTGAATTCCATAGGCTCACCACTCTCTGGGTGAAGGAATTCCTCCTCACACAGCATGCTTGTACCTCCTTCCCAAGATCCACAAACAGTGCTACCCTGGAGAAACATCCTTTCAGCCTGTTCTTGCCCCAAGAATTTATTTTTTCCTATCTTGATCACTTTTTCTCCCCTTGCCCAGATTCCTCCAACCTACATTTAAGACTTTTCCAACACCATTCTCCACGTCACAGGTTTCCAGATTCCTGATCCTAAGCATCTCCTCTCTACACCTCCATTTCTTCCTTGAATGGAGGCCCAATCAGTCTCCATCCACCAGCCTCCTCTATACGGCTGAACTTGGTCACACTGAACAACTTCTCCTTTGATTCACCTATGAGATTATTCGAATAAGGAGCCACTGTAGCATATTTCTAATGTGAATAACATTCTCTTTTCAGGGACCAAGCAAACAAGCAAGTTTTAACTGAATGATTTATTAGGAGTTGAATCCACAACAGGTGGATTCCACAATTGAAGTCTGCTGTATGGAATGAAGATAATGAGCGGAAATGCAAATAATTTGCACGAGCAGACAAAGTTACCTGCACAACAAAACAAAAACAGCGCATGACCCCGGTGTGGTGCACCGAAAAACCCGGAGGAAACCATCTTGAACAATGATTCTAGCTTCACCTCTTGCCTTTCAGAGCCTTCAGTTTGTGGGTTCGAGCACAATTGACAAACAATTGAAATGAACGAGCAGCTAATTTGTTTTTTTGTAGGGATGAGTGAAAAAGAAATGTTGGCCAAAGCAGAACAGCATATTTTATTGTTCTAGACTAAAATAATTCCCTCAGTGTACAAGTGAAAGCACAAAGAAAAAAAAATTAACATTTTTGAAAGCAATGAAAATATTTCATTGGAAAACTGGAAAAAAGATGTACAGCTACTTAAAACGAATACGCAGCAACATACATTTTAATTACAGCAATATACATTTAATTATTGCACTTTCAGAGGTATCATCTTTGAATGAAATGTCAAATTGAGACCCGATCAGCTCATTAAAGTGAATGTAAAAGATCCCACAGCACTATTCAAAGAAGAGCAGGAAGGTTCTCCCAATGTTCAGGCCAATATTCATCCTTCAGTCAATGTCACTAGAAACACTGGGCTGGATTCTCCGCTGTCGGGCTTCTCTGTTACGCCTGGAGCGCACCCTCACCCAGGGATTTCCCAACGGTGTGGGGCTGCCCACAATGGGAAATCCCATTGACCGGCTGGCGGGACGGAGAATCCCGCTCACTGCATCTGTTCAATATTTAATTGCTAGTTAGAACAAAGAACAAAGAAATGTACAGCACCGGAACAGGCCCTTTGGCCCTCCAAGCCCGTGCCGACCATGCTGCCCAACTAAACTACAATTTTCTACACTTCCTGGGTCCGTATCCCTCTATTCCCATCCTATTCATGTATTTGTCAAGATGCCCCTTAAATGCCACTATCGTGCCTGCTTCCACCACCTCCTCCGGCAGTAAGTTCCAGGCACCCACTACCCTCTGTGGAAAAAACTTGCCTCGTACATCTCCTCTAAACCTTGCCCCTCGCACCTTAAACCTATGCCCCCTAGTAATTGACCCCTCTACCCTGGGGAAAAGCCTCTGACTATCCACTTGGTCTATACCCCTCATAATTTTGTAGACCTCTATCAGGTCGCCCCTCAACCTCCGTCATTCCAGTGAGAACAAACCGAGTTTATTCAACCGCTCCTCATAGCTAATGCCCTCCATACCAGGCAACATCCTGGTAAATCTCTTCTGCATCCTCTCTAAAGCCTCCACATCCTTCTGGTAGTGTGGCAACCAGAATTGAACGCTATACCCCAAGTGTGGCCTAACTAAGGTTCTATACAGCTGCAGTATGACTTGCCAATTCTTACACTCAATGCCCCAGCCAATGAAGGCAAGCATGCCATATGCCTTCTTGACTACCTTCTCCACCTGTCTTGCCCCTTTCAGTGACCTGTGGACCTGTACACCTAGATCTCTCTGACTTTCAATACTCTTGAGGGTTCTACCATTCACTGTATATTCCCTACCTGCATTAGACCTTCCAAAATGCATTACCTCACATTTGTCTGGATTAAACTCCATCTGCCATCTCTCCGCTAAGGTCTCCAAACGATCTAAATCCTGCTGTATCCTCTGACAGTCCTCATCGCTATCCTCAATTCCACCAACCTTTGCGTCGTCTGCAAACTTACGGATCAGACCAGTTATATTTTCCTCCAAATCATTTATATATACTACAAAGAGCAAAGGTCCCAGCACTGATCCCTGCGGAACACCACTAGTCACAGCCCTCCAATTAGAAAAGCATTCTTCCATTGCTACTCTCTGCCTTCTATGACCTAGCCAGCTCTGTATCCACCTTGCCAGCTCACCCCTGATCCCGTGTGACTTCACCTTTTGTACCAGTCTACCATGACGAACCTTGTCAAAGGCCTTACTGAAGTCCATATAGACAACATCCACAGCCCTACCTGCATCAATCATCTTTGTGACCTCCTCGAAAAACTCTATCAAGTTAGTGAGACACGACCTCCCCTTCACAAAACCATGCTGCCTCTCATTAATACGTCCATTTGCTTCCAAATGGGAGTAGGTCCTGTCTTGAAGAAGTCTTTCCAGTAATTTCCCTACCACTGATGTAAGGCTCACCGGCCTATAGTTCCCTGGATTATCCTTGCTACCCTTCTTAAACAAAGGAACAACATTGGCTATTCTCCAGTCCTCCGGGACGTCACCTGAAGACAGTGAGGATCCAAAGATTTCTGTCAAGGCCTCAGCAATTTCCTCTCTAGCCTCTTCAGCATTCTGGGGTAGATCCCATCAGGCCCTGGGGACTTATCTGCCTTAATATTTTTCAAGACGCCCAACACCTCGTCTTTTTGGATCTCAATGTGACCCAGGCTATCTACACACCCTTCTCCAGACTCAACATCCACCAATTCCTTCTCTTTGATGAATACTGATGCAAAGTATTCATTTCGTACCTTGCCCATTTCCTCTGGCTCCACACATAGATTCCCTTGCCGATCCTTCAGTGGGCCAGCCCTTTCCCTGGCTACCCTCTTGCTTTTTATGTATGTGTAAAAAGCCTTGGGATTTTCCTTAACCCTATTTGCCAATGACTTTTCGTGACCCCTTCTAGCCCTCCTGACTCCTTGCTTAATTTGTAGGAGCTTGCTGCGCTCAATTTGGCTGCCTTATTTCCTGACAATACAGCACTTCAAACGTACATCAGTGCCTGTAAAATATTTTAGAGACAACCCGAAATTGCGAAAGATACAAATGCAAGTTCTCTCTGTAACATACCCAATTTTTTGAGGAGTATATATTGGCTCGGATCACCGGGCAGCGGTAATGATCATCGGATTGGCACTGCAATCGAAAATTCCCCCAATTTGGCGGATTTCAAACAAAACCTTCTACGCCCAGCTTCCACAGAAATGTGCAGCGCAGTATCCACTGGGAACTCTGTGGAAGCGGAGTAGAGCTGTGGTAGGCCGGTAGCCGGGGGAAGGGGGAGGGTGGTCAGTTGTTTAGCTACCCGAGTGTTAGGCTAGGGGGTGGGATTTACTGGTCTTGCCCGTCTGTCCTGACGCCGGACATTCCCGCCCGAGATCAACAGTCCGCTCAATGGTCCATCAAATTGTCCATCCTGCCCACGATGATTACCACGACGGGCAGGACTGGAAAATTTGCCCCCAGGTTTTAAACTGTCTCACATTTCCTGGGTAAATATCCAGGTAAGCCCCGTGGGAGTTAGAGTCAGAGATTTCTGTGGTGGGTCCTGGGGAGTAGAGGAACTACCCATCGGAAACTGAAACCCCCTGGACAATTCCCACGTAAGGTCCACAATCAGGCATTGGATGCCAAAGTACATCTTCGATCATATGCCCATCACCAACAATCTGGATGTTGGAAGGTCTGAGCCATTATTTATCCAGCCTCACTGGCCAATTCTTCAAAATAAACAGTCTCTGATAGTACGATAAATAAAACCCACACTAACAATTACAGTCTGTGCCGTTTGTACAGCTCAACATGCCTTCATTATACATGACAATGAACATAAACTAAGAGGATACTCTCTTTGAAGCTCATCCAACTTCTTTGAAGTGAACAAAATGTCAACAGCTTTAATACTTTAGCTACCAGTGGAATAATGGCTGTATCAGCCAGGCTCCTTCAACAATTGTGATTCAAAATTTTTTCCAATACTTTTTATAGGGACGAAGCTTCCATAGGAAATCCTGCATTTTCTGTTAACCACAACGTGATTTAATATACCAAATACCTGGGACTGCATTATCATAGGAGGAAGACTTAACCCTTGAAATGAAAATTAAATGAAAATCGCTTATTGTCACAAGTAGGCTTCAAATGAAGTTACTGTGAAAAGCCCCTAGTCGCCACATTCTGGCGGCTGTTCGGGGAGGCTGGTACGGAAATTGAACCTGGCCTGCCTTGGTCTGCTTTCAAAGCCAGCGATTTAGCCCCGTGCTAAGCCAGCCCCTTGTACCCTGAGTTTTGGAAATCATACAAGCCTTCCCAAAGTCCTCAGGGGTTCTTTAATCCAACATAAAAACAAAATGGGCCGAAACTTCCAAGATCCCCAACATCAGATTGGAGAGGTACCCTGATGTTGTACTGGGGAATCCCTCTCGGAATTTCCCAAGTGAGGTTTACATGGCAATTATCCAGAGGCTCTAACTTACCCCAATCCCCTCCTCACCTCCCCTGCCTCCCCGACTGGCCCCCACCGAACCCACCCCTTACCATCCCACTCACCATACACCACAACAGCCCCTCCACTCCCTACTACCCTACCACCCCCCCATCCACTATACCCCCCACAACACCACAACGCCCCCCACCCCGGGAGAAAAAACTTATTTTCATCACACCTACCTTCATGTTCAGTTAGAGCAAGTGCAACATCTGTTACGGCTTCAATTCCAGTGTTAATAGACACATGACATGTTTTCAGTGAAGACACTGCTGAATCCACAGAGTTGAAGGAAATCACAGGCATTATGGTGGACCGTCCAGGCATCCTGTAATCGTGTCAACCTGTGCACGGCAATAACAGACAATCAAGCAGCAAACCAAAAGGAAATCCATCGTTCATAAGATTCTCTGCATTTCTTATGCAAACAAATGTTTCCATTGTTAAATCAGAAGAATATACATCTGGACAGGGGTAGAAACTACACCACTTTCTTAAATCTAAGTTGTCGTCACCTCTAAAAATTCTAACCACCAACAATCAAATCTGTTTGATTATATTTGGGAGTTTCCTGGTCTGTCGAGCTCAGCTACCTGTCGACTGAGCGAATGGAAGAACTCAGAGGAGGCTGAAAATGTCACACAGTGCAGTGCATCATTTGAGAATCTGAAAGAATGTACATAGGCAAATCAGAGTGTGAGATTTATTGAAGAGTCATAATGAGATCCCTTTTATTAAAAAAAACAATTTTTTAGGCCCCCAATTCTTTTTTCCCCAATTAAGGGGCAATTTAGTGTGGCCAATCCGCCTACCCTGCACATCCTTTGGCTTGTGGGGGTGAGACCCACGCAGGCACGGGGAGAATGAGCAAACTCCACACGGACAGTGACCCGGGGATCAAACCCGTGTCCTCGGCGCCGTGAGGCAGCAGTGCTAACCACTGCACCACCCCCATAACAAGATCTCTAACTGTTTGTCCAACCCTGAACCCAGCTGAACCAAGAGCACCTGTCACGGCACTAGTGTCATCCTCACAGCTGGGTCTGCTAACTCACCACTAACTTGTTGGAAAGCTGGTAACATTCAGCACGACACAGGAACTGTACCATCTAATCAAGAACTTCAAGATTATGGCAAGTTAATAATGATGACAATGCAAATAGGAATCATTTCCAATGCTGAGCAAGACTGCAAGAAGACGGTACATATTGAAAATGAAAATCGCTTATTGTCACAAGTAGTCTTCAAATGAAGTTACTGTGAAAAGCCCCTAGTCGCCACATTCCGGCGCCTGTTTGGGGAGGCTGGTACGGGAATTGAACCGTGTTGCTGGCCTGCCTTGGTCTGTTTTAAAAGCCAGCAATTTAGCCCAGTGAGCTAAACCAGCCCCTATTTACAATCACCAAGGAATTAAATGGGAAGTTGAAAAAGGATGGTTACATTGAAGCAGTCTAAAAAGACGAGATCACTGGCTGAAATATGGATTTCCAGGGATAATGGGATTGTCCTATGAGGAGAGATTAAGAGGACTATCTTTATATTCCCAGAAGTTTAGAATAATGAGAGGCGATTTTATTGAAACATGTACAATTCTGGGCAGCATGGTGGCGCAGTGGTTAGAACTGCTGCCTTCTGGCGCTGAGGTTCCAGGTTCGATCCCGGCTCTGGGTCACTGTCCATGTAGAGTTTGCACATTCTCCCCATGCTTGCGTGGGTTTCGCCCCCACAACCCAAAAAGGATGTGCAGGATAGGTGGATTGGCCACACTAAATTGCCCCTTAATTGAAAAAAAAAATTAATTGGGTACTCTCAATTCATAAAAAAAAGAAACATGTACAATTATTGATGGGGTTAACAGGCTAGATGCTGAGAAAATGTTTCCTCTGGCTGAGAAATCTAGAACACGGGCCATAGTTTCAAAATAAAGGATCAGTTATTTAGAATGGAGATGAGAATTTATTTCCCTCAAAGGGTTGAGACTCTTTGGAATTGCCCACTTGAGAGAACTGTTTATGCTCAGTCAAGACAACTGGTTTTGGGGTACTAAGGGAATTAAGGGATATGGGGATTGCACAGGAAGGCGATGTTTAGTTGGAAGATCAGCCAAAAAAAAAAAAAATTATTGAATTACAGACCTGGCTCTAAAGGTCAAATGGCCTTTTCCAGTTTCTAATTCCTACGTATGAAAGCAAACGTAAAGGCTGGGGGACCTGACAATATTCTGTCTCCAGTACTTAAGACTCATGCTCCAAAGATAGCCTGTACAGGTGCAGCAGAATCTACGTGGCCATGTGGAAAATTGCCCAGATATAGTCAACACAAAGCACGTCAATTCCCAGTGGGCCAATTCCCACCATTTTTGTTTAAATTTAGAGCACCCAATTCATTTTTTCCAATTAAGGGGCAATTTAGTGTGTTCAATCTACCTACCCTGCACATCTGTGTGTTGTGGTGGCGAAACCCATGCGAACACAAGGAGAATGTGCAAACTCCACACGGACAGTGACCCAGAGCCGGGATCGAACCTGGGACCTCAGCGCCATAAGACTGCAGTGCTAACCACTGCACCGCCGTGTTGCCCCGGCCAATTCCCACTATATCAGTCTTCTCTCACTCATTAGTAAGAATAATGGAAGATTTTGTTGACAGTGCTATGAAGCATCATTGATTCAGCGAGAGCTTGCTCCCAATGCTCAGTTTGGGGTCCACTAGGATCACTCAGCTCCTGGCCTCATTGTAACCTTGATCCAAATATGGATAAGAGAGCTGAATTCCAAAGGTAAGATGAGAATGACTTTCCTTGATATCAAAGGAGCATTTTACTGAGTGTGTCATCAAGGAGCTCAAGTACAGCTGATGTTCAATGGGAATCAGTGTGAAAACGCTACACTGTTTGGAGTCATACCTAGCACAAAGGAAGAGTTTGGTTGTTGGAGGTCAATTATCTCACCCCAGGCACTTCATGCAGGAGTTCCTCAGGGTAATGTCATAGGCCCCATCAACTTCAACTGATTCAGCAATGACCTTCCTTCCATCAGGTCAGAAGTGAGGGCATTCACTGATGACTGCGCAGTGTCCAATGCCATTCATTCAGTACCATGTCTACAACAGCAGTTCAGAAGCTGGGAATCCTGCAGCAAGTAACTCGTCTCCTGACTCCCGAAAGCCTGTCCACAAAGCACAGGTTAGGAGTGCGATGGTACCCTCCCCACTTGCCTGGATAAACATAGTTCCAGCAACACTGAAACTGAACACCATCCAGGACACAGCAACCCACTTGAGATGTACCCCATCCACCAAACGTGGGGCAACACGGTAGCACCATGGTTAGCACGGTTGCTTCACAGCACCAGGAACCCAGGTTTAATTCCCGGCTTGGGTCACTATCTGCACGGAGTCTGCACGTTCTCCGTGTGTCTGCGTGGGTTTCCTCCGGGTGCCCAGGTATCCTTCCACAGATCCTAAAAGGTGAATTGGATATTCTGAATTCTCCCTCAGTGTACCCGAACAGGGGTGTGGCGACTTGGGGATGTGGGACTTCATTGCAGTGTTAATGTAAACCTACTTGTGACACTAACATAGATTATTATTAAACATTCCCTTTCTCCACCATCAGCACACAGTGGCAGCCATGTGTATCTACGACATGCGCTGGAGCAACTTGGCAAAGCTCCATGAACAGTTCCTTCCAAACCCACAACTTCTACCATCTGAAAGAGCAAGCAGAATATGCAGGGGAACACCAACATCTGCAAGTTCACCTCAAATCAAATATCATCTTGACTTGGGAGCTATATCGTCATTCCTTCATTATGGCCGAGTCAAATTCTTACCAGCACGGTTGAGTATACCTACGCCAAATGGATTGCACCAATTCACAGCAGCAGTTCACCACCACCCTCACCAGGGGAACAAATGCTGGCCTCGTAAACAACGTTGACACATGAGCAAAAAGAAAAAGTGGAAGTTAAACAATTTGGTTCAGGGGGGGGGGGGGGGGTGGCGGGGGCGCCAACGACACATGCACAGAATTGATCCGCCAGATGGCCTGTTTGTGTGCAGTAATCCTCACCCCCGACCCAAAGGGTCCTAATTTTGTTTATCCATAAATACAACCCTTTAAAAGAAATGGCATGAAATGTTCAGGTCGGGAGGCATCTGTGGGAAGAGAGACAGGAGCATTTCAGTGCTGATGAAGGGTTAGGCCTGAAACATTAACCCTGTTACCCAGGTGCTGCTGGCGCTGAACATCTCCAGTGCCTACTGGTACCACTTCAGATTGCCAGCACACTTCTTGCATCCTTTGAAAAGACCCCTTGTGATGAGTTAAGGGAAACAAAAATAATTTTTGAGCACATGTGAAAATTAAAAGATTCTCCCCCCCCTAACCAGGACCACGTTTGATCCGTGTTTATATTGTTGGACGGGTGACTCAGCCATGACAAGTTGAACATGTCCCTCCCCAGGAGCTGCTGTTTATTCCCCCCCAGCCTGGCTGATGGTAAACATTTGCTGTGTTGTTTTGTAAACTGCAGCTCCAGCAACACACAGCCGCTCAACTGGGCACAAAACAAAGCCAGGGGCTCACATGGTTTAAATCAGACGGATCGAACTCACACGCTCAGCGCTGGCCCGGGCTTCACTCCGCCGCCGCCGCCGCCTGACGGTTCAAATGGCCGGCGAGGAGCCGCGCGGCGCATCATGGGGCTTGTAGTCCGTCGCCTCCCCGGCTCCCCAGTCAGCTCGGAACGATAGACTACAGATCCCAGCGGGCCTTGCAGGGGCAGGTTCTTCCGTCCCCCCGCCTCGCCTCTTTCTGCGGCTGCGCCACACCTCGCCACCCCCCCCCCCCCCCCACCCTAGCGCCCACCCGCGGGACTGCAGCTCTGCGATCAGACTGGTGCTCTGGGATCGTGGGTTCAAATCCCGCCACGGCAGCTGGTGAAATTTAAATTCGATCAATAAAATCTGGAATTGAAAGCTAGTCTCGGGTGACCATGACCCTGCTGTTCACAGTTGTTAAAAAAAAAAACCACACTTGGTCCACAAACGCTCTTCAGAGAAGCTTCCTTCCACACCTCCTCCAGCCCAGCCCAAGTGTGGCTCCTGACCGACAGACTGGTATGTGTTTTTTTCCCTCTGGAACAGGTCACTAGCCTGTCACCAGAAGACCTGAGGCACAGCTCTCCACCTCGAGCATGGCCGAGCAGCACACTCTCCCCCTCTTAGCGCCTGCCAAAGACATGTTGGAAGGATTTAAACATTGACAATCAACCTGTTTGGCCAGGTTAGGCATGCACATTCCGCAGCTATCAAGTCCTCTAATGGGACTTGAATCCAGAGCTTCTTGCAGGGACTTGAATCCAGAGCAGGGACACTAGGCCACTATGGCAGAAGACCGCCCCGCTGTAAATTCTATGCATGCAAAATTCTGTGTGGTAGTGTGAGAGAGGACTAGTACAAAAACTTTAAGGTGACAGCTCTTTTCAGGAACCATTCACAGAGCGGTTAGAATACTGACTTCACTGTCCTGGCTTGAGACAATTCACACCTCTTTAACCTGGGGTTACCCCTATCTCTGGATATGTAAACACTTAATTAACTGCAAATACTCGCACTCGAAGCATTGTCTTGCACCTTTGATCCAATTGGGAACAGAAAACCACAAGTGTTCAAGCAGTTCTGATCAATCCTCGTAATTCGGAAGTGTGTTAATGCATGCGTAACTAACAGGGCTATAAGGTAAAACTGATAGATTTTTGTTGCGAAAAAAACTGTCGGGAGTTTGTATTCCGGAAAATAGCGAAAGCCGTACCCGTAATTACAGCACCGTCTTAGTACCCCTCGTTCCAAATTTTAAGAGAGTATTTAGAGAGGAAAGGTGGCAATGCAGGCAATGCAATGCCTCATGAACCCTGAAGAATTTGTGGTCGCAGCGACCAGCAGCAGAGAAGGACAGTGTTCCGTTTGGGAAGAGGAAATCAGGAAGTACCTCAAAGGGAAAGGATGGCCCCTTTGGAGTGAGTTCTGTGAGAATAAGGAAACAGGACCCAGGAGTATAGGACATACTTGGTGGGAGAACCTGTCAGAGATTCATAAGAAAAGCTTGGGAAAAGCTCGCAAGCCGATGGCAATCGTGTCCTGTTTGGCACAATTGCGAGGCACAGAGGAGGTCGTTCGGACGCTCCGTAAAGAGATAGAAGGAGTACATCGAACGAGCAAGGTCGATGTAAGTGAGGTTGAGAAAGAGAACGTAGAGTTGAGAAGGAAGTTAGCAGGAAAGGACGGAGAGGTGGATGATGCCAAGCGGGCACACCAGTCTTGTCTGGCGCACCTAAGCAGCTTCCAGACACAGTACGAAAAGGCCTATCAGGACACGCAACATACAGTCCTGGTAAGAGAGGAAACAGAGAAACAGGTAGAGGCATTGCAAAGGCAGTGTAGCGACCTGAAAGCAGCATTATGAGCACTCCATGCTGCCACCACAGAGCACAGACAAAGCTCATTAGATCACGCAAAGTGCCGGAAGCAGATTGCAGAACTGCAGTCTTTGCTTTCAGTTCAGAATGGATTCCATAGCACCTTTGGATCCCAGTTAGATACAGAAGACTGCCCGGATTGGGAAGAATTAAATGAGACCGCGCATAGATATGTTCAGGGAACATGTGCGAAAGGAAAGCCCCAGAAGAGAAAGGCGCCCCAATTCCCTACATCGCAGATAGTTCAGGCACCAATGAACCCAGTAACCACCCACTGCACAGTCACATCGGAAGGAGACACAGAATTCCTGTACACAACCCCCTTAACCATGACCCAATTACGGGATGGGCGCGACAAGATCACACCATTCCTCCCCACCTCAGACCCCACCACTTCTTTGCCAGAGTAAAGCAGCAGGCGACCATGTACGGCCTGGACGAGCGTGAGCAAGTGAAGCTCACGGTTTTGAGTTTAGACCCTTCGGTCGTAGCAGCCCTTCCCGACCCACAGAATGTAGGAGGAGGCACCCTTGCAGAGATGCACTCAGCGATCCTAGAGGCGATCGGCTACAACAGAGGTGATCCAGTAGAAGGCCTGAATAAGTGCAGGCGAAAAAGACGGAACACCCCACAGCGTTTGCTGGACGCCTGTGGATTCATTTTACAACCGTTTTCGGTATTCCAGACCGCGCCCATTTGTCCCAAGAAGGTATGGCCAAATGGACCCGCACCCTTATCTCCCATGCCACAGAGGCAGGACAAAAAGCCTGTGCCAACTATGACTCCTCAGAAGAAGCGCATAATGAGAAATGGGTTTTAAAGAGATTGTCCCGCACCTGGGAGCAATCTGTCCAAAACAAACCCACAGTTAGGAAACCCGAGGAACAGCAGGCAGAAGCAGACATCCAAGCGGTGAAAACGCACCAGAACCCCGCATGGGTGAACGAAGGCAGGAACAGCCCCCCCAAAAAGCCACAGGAGTGTTACAACTGTGGACAGTTAGGACACTTTGCACGAGAATGCAATGCCCCACGAAAGTCACAGAGAGACCAACAGGCAGGCACTCTGAATAAGAATAGGACAGAGCCCATACATAGTGTGAGCATCCGTTCAGATCAGACGGACCTGAACGGAACGGACTGACTGTGTTTGGGCTCCCCCAGTTGGGTCTGCGACACCCTTTGGGATAGGTCCGGCCGACCAGTAGTTGCAGCAAAGATACGGGGACAGCCCATCAAATTTCTCTGGGACACAGGAGGGTCCTGCACCACAATTAATTCCTCCACCATGTTTCAGAAAGACACGTGGCCCACTACAGCCACCATCACCCTCAGCGGCTTCACAGGCCACTCACAGCAGGGACACATCACAGCCCCTGTACCCATTCAGATTGGCAATATAACGACAAAGCACCCCATAGGTTTAGTCGACCTACCCCACACAGCAGAACACATTTTGGGAATTGACTTTATGAATTCCCACAACCTTTCATTTGATCCGGTAAACCAATGCGTTTGGAGAATGGCAAAATCCGCAAGAGCCCCCGCAACGCTCACAATAGGTGAATATGCAAACAAGATTAGCGCAGTTGGCAATTTCTGGTTTGATCCGACCACGATTAGCACAGACAAGCAGGTTAGGGCAGTTCTGCAGAAGCACAGGACAGCATTCGCGACCCACAAACACGACTGTGGCCGGGTGACTGGTTCCGTTCAAATCACAGGACCCGACCTTAGACCCCAAAAGCAATACGGATTTCCCCAAGAGGCAGAGGGAGAAATCTCAAAAGTTATCGATAGCTTATTAGAGCAGGGCGTACTTAGATCAGTAGCCTCCACTAATAATGCCCCGATTTGGCCAGTGAGAAAGCCCGATGGATCATGGCGACTGACCATCGATTACCGGGAACTCAAAAAAGTCACCCCCACAGCAGCCCCCATGGTAGCCACAAGTCCCGAGACCATGCTCAAACAGGGACTCAACTCACGATATTTTACGGTTTTGGATGTCAGTAACGGATTCTGGTCCATTCCATTGGCAAAAGCGGGCCAATACAAATTTGCCTTCACTTTTAAAGGTCAGCAGTACACGTGGACATGCCTTCCACAAGGATTCCACAACTCCCCCTCCATTTTCCACCGACAGCTGGCAAATGGATTATTGAAATTTTTTTGCCCCGAATGTCTGGTCCAGTATGTGGACGACCTATTACTGCAGACAGACACCAAGGCAGAGCACATCGAGCTTCTGTCCGAACTCCTGGAATTCCTACAACAGATTGGCTGCAAAGTAAACCCAAAAAAGGACCAGATTTTGGAAAACAAAGTGATATATTTGGGTACGATTATCACGCACGGTAAACGTGAGATCGAGCACAAAAGAATTGACTCGATTGCCAAATTACCCCTTCCCCAGAATGTTTCAGCCCTCCAGTCGTTTTTAGGACTGATTAGCTACTGCCGAAACCATATTGACGGTTTCGCCAGCAAGGCAGCACCCCTCTCAGACCTCCTAAAGAAAGGAGCCCCTTGGGAATGGCTTCCGCAGCATGTGGATGCTGTGGATGCTTCGAAAAGAGTCCTCATTGCAGCCCCCGCACTACAGGTTCCAGACCCGCTTTCCCTCTACGCTATAGAGATAGCTGGCACAGACCGCACCCTTTCGGCCGTGCTCCTCCAGGAACGGCACGAACAGTTAAGACCCGTGGCTTACGCATCCAGACTTTTAGATCCTGTGGAGCAGGGATTTTCGGCCTGTGAAAGGCACCTACTCGCAGTTTTCTGGGCAGTTCAATATTTTTCTTACATAACCGGACTAAACCTCATCACAATCCTCACGGAACACACCCCCACCCAACGTTTACTTGACGGACGACTTAAGGACGGTACAGTTAGCCAAATTAGAGCAGCTAGATGGACCCTTCTTTTGCAGGGACGGGACATCACTGTTAAGTGGACCAAGACCCACACTTTCTTAGCCGATAACCTTCAGTACCCAGGCATCCCCCACGAATGTGAAATCATCTCACCGCACCACAACACAGGCCCCTTTATTGCGAAAACACCCCCCAGAAAGATAGGTAGTTCACCCCAGAGCCCCCAGCCGACAGACACGTGTGAACCCTTAAGGATATATGTGGATGGTTCTTCCACAGTATTAGAAGGGAAGCGCATTACAGGATGCGGCATATATGTCGAGGACGTGCAGGGACGCGCCCTAGAAGAGATCTCCTTAAAGCTACCAGGCCACTTAGGCGCGCAGGCAGCAGAAGTAGCAGCCGTTGCGTATATTATAGATCACCCAGATTCCTTCCCCAGCCCAGCAGACATATACTCGGACAGCCTCTATGTCTGCAATAACCTTACCCCTGCACCCCTGTGGAAAGCAAGAGGATTTGTTGCCGCAGATGGAAAACCCCTCCCTTCAGCCCCATTGCTCCGCCACATTTTAGAGAAAGCACAGGACAGGACATTTGGAATTGTTAAAGTTTTCCTCCCCCCCTGGAAATGTAAAAGCCGACGCACTGGTTCCAGGCATGGACATTTTTGGACCCCCCCCCCCCCCCCGAAAGCGCCCCAGTGAATGCAGTTCAGGTCTCGCAGACTAATAACGAGGATTTAGTGCAGGCTCAGAAGCAAGCTAGCAATCTCAGGGAGATTTTGAAAGGAAAACTTACGGCACCTTAGGATAGATTTAAAAATGCACTACCACACATGATGGTGTGGTGTTAAAAGACACTCTTTATGTGGTTCCTGAACAGGACAGGAATCAACTTATTTGTTTATTCCATGACAGTCATGGGCATCAGGGAATTGATCCCACTACAGCCCACCCCAGGCAGCTCTGTTGGTGGCCAAGTTTAAAAGAAGATGTAACGCACTACGTTGAGAATTGCCTTATCTGTGCCGAGAACAATCCGGACAGATACGCAAAGAAGGCTCAGCTTAGTCACACCCGCCCCGTTAATGGCCCCTGGACTAACCCCCAGATTGATTTTATAGGACCATTGCCCCCTTTCAGGAATGGTTACAAGTACGTATTAGTCATCATAGACACTTTTACGAAATGGGTAGAGGCATTCCCATCCAGAACAAACACAGCAAAGACCACCGCAAAGATCTTAACCCACCACATCTTTACGAGATGGAGACTCCCCCGCAGCATTGAATCCGACCAATGTTCCCATTTTACGGTACGTGTCATGCAGAACGTCCTCACGATATTTGGCATTACCCAAAAATTCCACACCGCATACCACCCCAGTCGAGTGGTATCGTGGAGCGCATGAATCGGACCCTAAAAGCCACCCTCAGAAAAATGGTCCAACAAAACAACACCACTTGGGATTCAGTCCTCCCTTTTGCGCTGATGTTTTTGAGAAATACTATTTCAACATCCACAGGTTACACCCCACACACTCTCATGACCGGATGCCCCATGAAAGGCACAGAATTTTTATTAGGATTGGACTTGACCAGCCCCGAAGTGACGGCCCTCACACATGAGAACGCAGTCAAACAGTTAGTTGAAAATGTGAAAACGACTCAGCTAGCAGCCGCAGTAAGATTAGGCACAAGGAAGAAACAGAGCAAGATCTGTATTGACAAGACAGAGCATGCGACTGAGTTTGAGGTAGGACAGCAGGTCATGCTCTCAATTTACAACCCCAGCACATTCCTGTCACCGAAGTATTCGGGTTCGTACTCCATTGCGGACAAAGTAAGCCCCTCAGTGTATAAAATTAATTACCCCAACGGAAAGACTGCGTGGTTCCATATTAACCAGCTTAAGGCATATGGCCCACAGTCCAATCATGCACACCACGTCATGCTCGACGCAGCAGACCACACCCCGCCCAAACCCAACGTATCCCGACCCTCCCCCAACACGCCCACCACAGCCACGGACTCGCCCTCGACTCCACCCCCGACCTCTAGACTCCGCCCCAGAACACCCACAGACAGCAGCAGCAGCGACAGCGACTGTGACTCAGACAATAGCCACAGCACGCCTCCCTACTATCCCCAGGCAACAGGACCCACACCCAGCGAATCTGACCACGATTCGAGTGATCCCTTCCTCATCACATTCCTCAACAAACCCTACCAAAAACCACTGCCCTACGATGACGACTCCGTCCCCACAGAATTAGATACAACTTTTTGGCACCGCGACAATTCATACAGACTCGTCCGGAACGACGAGATGGACCCCAAATCGCACCATGCAGCCCTATCAGCCCTTATACATTCGAGAGTAAGGCATCCGGGAGAAGATGACGACTTTGAATCTGACTCCCAAAGCGAGAACCCCTTTGCGACCCTGTTCGCAACCGATAACTGAGGTGTCCAGATGATGTTTTAAAAAGGAACCGGTTGTGAGAAACGGTGTCCTTTCTGATGGAACCTGCAGCATGTTTAATGTTGTTTGTTAGTGTTATTGTTAAATGTTGTTTGTGCACTCGGAAGTTCCACGGCCACACGCCATATTTGTCAGCCGAAACCTGTGAAAACTTGCCAGCACACTCATCGGCAGAAACCGCTGAGAGCTTGCGAGCCCGGGTTCATAACTGCTCTTCTCGTTCGAAGGTAGAACCAATACGGCAACCTACCACGATGACTACATTTCTTGCCCGTTCTTGCCGGTTGCTCAGGCAGTGGAGAAACGGCATTGGTCTCCACCCTGCCTGAGGATCCCCCTCTAGTCAACTACCCTCGGGTCGAGCACATACGGCATTGGTCGCCGTCCTACCTGGGGATTCCATCCAAATCTTACCCAGCGCGGCCCATACGCACCTCATTTCGGCACTTTTGGTTCAAAAAGTTTTGTTGTTTTCTGGCAACCCTTAGGTTGCCATCCCTGTGCTATTTACATCCTCAAACATTGGGATGGTAAATCGCACAGCCTGCGAGACGGCTCGCACTGGTTCAGTATTTTTAAATATGTCTTGTCCTGAATATTCGTTTTTTTTTAAATGAGGGAGTCACACATGGTGACAAATTGTAAAGGGGAATTGGCACTGAAGGACAGACATACTAACGCATGAGATATTAACCAAGATAGTAACAGAAACTATGCTTGATCCCTCAGAACTCCAGAAGCCCCAAGGAAAGAAACGAAGAGAAGAGAAAGAAGAACAATGAGGACATCCTCCGTGTTGATCACCACCATTATGTTGCGCGCGGACGCGAACCCCCTGACTCCAACCCCCCCCCCCGTCCGCCGTTAATGATTCACTTCCCCATAGCACCCAGAGCCCAGTAACAGGCAACACCACACCATCATGGTGTAATAAGCTCATAACATGGTACTCCCTTTCCTATGTAGTCGAATCCCTATTAGTGTTGGCGATACTCTGCAGCACCGTGCAGACTATCCGCATGAGGAAATGGCGAAGGAGAGCCTACCGCGCTAGCAGCCTGGTATACAGAATGAGATCCCCTATTTTCGGTTTTCACCAGGCCCCCGAACCCCTTGATCTACAATAAAGACCATTTGTGTTGCATCTTTTGTAAATAAAGAAATGGAAATATTGTACACCCCTGTGCTTGACTGCCAAGCCAGGAAAAATGTGAATGCTGCTTTTATTATTTTGTATTGTTTAGGAAGTTAATATGACTGAATGTTTTAGTGAGTGTAGTTTATTGAGGACAGTTAGAGGTACCGTTTTTGTTTTTGTGTTGTAATGCATGTCCCTGTCTGACATAGCGCCACTTAGAAATTGTTAGTTAAAATTTTTACTGCATAGTTATGGTCAGTGTAGAGGCCATGGAAGAGTGCTCGCTGGGTCAGGGAATTAAGACAACGTAGTTATGTGATCCTTCACGCCTCGCATTAGGGATCACAAGGAGGGTGTGTAGCCACCTGAGTTGGCCACTTCTCGACTTAAAATGGAAAACCGCAAAGACTCAAGGGAAATTCAGCCAACATAGGCAAAAACGAGCAAGTGCTTAAATCCTGTGTATTGGAACATGCAAAAACCAGACAGCACTGAAACCAGCAGCCATCTGCATAGTAATGAGCGATTCCCAGGCACAATTGATACACTTCAAGTGAATAAGGCCAAGCCAGACTCCTCGGCGCCAGCAGGAACCAAGACAAAGGAAGGCCAACGGACATTTAGGGACCGCCCAGCGATCAGGGAACAACTCCAGTATTGGAGAAATCGATCCAAGTGATCGGAACGCAGTCCAATCATTTGGAACCAGGTACGGGGTCCGCCCCAAAGGAGGGGGGAAGCCCTTGGGGACTATAAAGTAAAGCCCCCAAGTTCAAATCGGTCTTCTTGGCAGGGTCACTCAACAACGCAAATCAACCCGAGAGTGAACTGCTCAGCTGCCGCACCAACCAAGTAAGTCTCCAGTCAACGCTCGCTACGAGATAGGCGCTCCTAGCTACAAGTCCATACCAGCTTTTGAATCCTGCAGACTCAGGACCTGAACGAAAGGCCATTTTTTCCCCTGACCTGGTGGGCCAATTCCGAAGCTAAGTATAGGCCTTTTAGTGATAGAATTAGACTAGAAAGTAGAGTTATATGCATAAGTAGTGACTTACTGTATATAATAAATGTATCTTGATTTGAATCTTACTAATTGGTGTGTTGAGTTATTGATCAGTACTTGAACTTGAACCTCGTGGCGGTATCATAAAGATACCTGGCCACTCTAGAACAAAGGTTAAACAAACAGAGCAAATTACGAATTGAGAGCCAACCAAACGTTAGCAACAACTGGTGCCTCTGCCAATCTCATGGCGTGGTCTGACTTCCAAAGCCTTTGTGTCAAACCAGCCATCCTTCCATCAGCCTGCCAGCTATTGGATTATAATGGCAACGTCATTCCTGCTAGCGGCTCGTGCCAACTTGAAGTGACGCACAGGTCACGCAAAGCCATCCTTCCTTTCGAGATTGTGGGCTCCTCAAAAGCCTCCCTGCTTGGCGCGCAGGCATGCAAGCTGTTGAACCTCATTCAGAGAGGGCACTCTCTCTCTCCTAATGACACGTCTGCCTTCCAGGATGCTGACTTCAGGGTGCAACTCGACGCCATCATCGACCAGCACCGCGACGTCTTCGAAGGCATGGGCACGCTCCCATATACCTACAAGATCCTACTCAAACAGAACGCCACGCCTGTGGTGCATGCACCTCGCAGGGTCCCAGCACCCCTTAAGGACCACCTCAAGCAGCAGCTGCAGGACCTACAGGACCAAGGAGTGATCTCCAGAGTTACGGAACCAACCGACTGGGTCAGTTCCATGGTGTGTGTAAAAAAAAGCCTTCCGGCGGGCTGAGAATTTGCATTGATCCCAAGGATCTGAATCGCAATATCATGAGGGAGCATTATCCAATTCCCAAGCGCGAAGAGATCACATGCGAGATGGCTCGCACCAAGCTCTTCACCAAATTTGACGCCTCAAAAGGATTCTGGCAAATCCAGCTCGACAAATCCAGCCGGAAACTCTGCACATTTAACACCCCGTTTGCCAGATATTGTTACAACAGGATGCCGTTTGGGATCATATCTGCTTCAGAAGTGTTCCACAGGATCATGGAACAAATGATGAAAGGCATTGAAGGTGTTCGCGTCTATGTCGACGACATAATCGTTTGGTCCACCTGGAGCATGTCAGTCGCCTCCAGCACGTGTTCAAACGCATACGTGAGCAGGGCCTACGCCTCAACAGAGCCAAATGCTCCTTTGGTCAGACGGAACTCAAGTTCCCAGTTGGGTGTGTGGCCAGATGCGGACAAGGTGGCTGCTATCACAGCCATGAAAACGCCAGAGGACAAGAAGGCGGTCCTCCGATTTCTGGGCATGGTCAACTTTTTAGGGATGTTCATCCCTAACCTCGCCTCTCATACCATGGCTCTCGGGAACCTGGTCAGGAAGACGACAGACTTCCAATGGCTTCCTGCCCACGAGCGCGAATGGAGAGAACTCAAAACCAAACTCACCATGGCCCCGGTCTTAGCTTTCTTTGATCCAGCAAAAGAGATCAAAATTTCGACCGATGCCAGCCAATCCGGCATTGGGGCAGTGCTCGTGCAACGCGATGTGGCCTCATCATGGGCCCCCGTTGCATATGCGTCACGTGCGATGACCCCCACAGAGCAGTGCTACGCGCAGATAGAAAAGGAGTGCCTGGGCCTTCTGACCAGTGTCGTCAAGTTTCACAATTATGTGTACGGCCTTCCTCAATTCACCGTCAAGACCGACCATCGCCCGCTGGTCAATATAATACAGAAAGACTTGAACGCCATGACGCCTCGCCTCCAGCGTATTCTTCTCAAGCTCCGGCGATACGACTTCCAGCTGGTATACACCCCAGGCAAAGACCTCATCATTGCCGACGCTCTCTCCAGGGCTGTCAACACTCCGTGTGTCCCAGCGGGATTCGTCTGCCAGGTTGACGCCCATGTGGCCTTCGTGGCCTCCAATCTACCTGCCACGGATGAACGCCTCATCCAAATTCGCCACAAGACGGCGGCTGACCCTTTGCTACAATGTGTCATGCGCCACCTAACAGACGGGTGGCTCAAGGGCCAATGCCCGCAGTTCTATAACGTCAGAGACGATCTGGCGGTAGGAGATGGTGTTCTCCTGAAATTGGACCGCATTGTTATCCCGCATAGCATGCGCCAGCTCGCCTTGGAACAGCTACACGAGGGCCACCTTGCTGTGGAAAAGTGCCGCATTCGGGCCCGAGAGGCAGTGTACTGGCCCGGCATTAATGACGACATAGCCAACACAGCGCTCAACTGACCCACTTGTCAGCCCTTCCAGCCGGCCCAACCACGTGAGACCCTGCAGCCCCATGAGTTGGTCACGTCCCCTTGGACCAAGGTGGGCATCGACCTGTTCCACGCGCTGGACAGGGACTATGTCCTGATTGTAGACTACTTTTCAAACTACCCGGAGGTGGCACGTTTACAGACATCACATCGTCTGCAGTCATCCGTGCCTGCAAGGACACCTTTGCTCGACACAGCAGCCCACTCACTGTGATGTCGGACAATGGCCCCTGCTTCGCAAGCCAGGAAAGGTCCAACTTTGCCAGGAGGTACAACTTTGTGCATGTGACATCCAGTCCCCTGTACCCCCAATCCAACGGCAAAGCGGAGAAGGGCGTCCACATAGTCAAACGGCTCCTCTGCAAGGCTGTCGATGCTGGGTCCGATTTCTACCTCGCCTTGCTGGCTTATCGCTCCGCCCCACTGTCCACTGGCCTGTCGCCAGCCCAGCTGTTAATGGGTCGCACCCTGAGGACGACGGTGTCGTCCATTCATGTCCCAGACCTCGACCAGGTTCCGGTCCTTCAACGGATGCAGCTGTCTCGTGCACAGCACAAGGCGGCTCATGACTCCCGTGTAGCTGATCTCCCTGCTCTGGGTCCAGATGACAACGTCCGCATCCATCTTCCGGATGGTGGCTGGTCTGCAACCGCTGTGGTCCTTTGGTAGGTGGCCCCACGCTCATTCCTGGTTCGTCTACCAGATGGCTCCATTCTGTGCCGCAATCGACGCGCCCTTCAACTCGTTCTGCGCTCGAAACGTGATCCTCCGCCATTGCTATGCCCTTCTGTTGACCCTGACCTGGACTATACAGAGATCCCGGTCACTCTGCATCCTCCTCACTCTGACGCAGTCCAGCCCGCTCCTCAGCCGGCGGCTCCCGACCCACCCTTGAGGCGGTCAACCAGAATCCGTCGCCCACCTCAAGAGACTTAATTTGTGAACTTTGTGGACTTATGGACTTTCTAATGTTTTGTTCTTCTGTGAAAAATTTGCAAGCTACCCTGAAGTGGTTAGAGTCACAATCTAGGAGTTAAAAAAGGAAGTGTGATTTTTTTTCCAAGTCATGCATAAATTACTGAGGTCCTATCATCAACAGAGATGACTTAAAAGCAGCCGAAGACATTGTCAGCAATCTTAGAAGCACCACGTCCTCAAAATGTGACACAATTATGGTCGTTTTTAGGATTGATCCATTAGGATGGTAAATTGTTTCGGATTTAGCGACATGATTGAACCTTTACACACATTGCCATGTGTCAAACAGGCATGGGCTTGGTCAGAAGAATGTAAAAATGGATACAATGAAGTGAACGCTTTAGAAGGCAGAGCTCTTGGTTCATTGCAGCAGCAAGGTGAAGTTGCAACTTGCTTGCGATGCCTCACCCTATGGGGTTGGTGCAGTGCCCTTGCACATTATGACTTCAGGTAAGGAACGACCAAAAGCATTTGCTTCACGCACTTTTACCACCCCAGAAACAAATTACACTCAGCTAGACAAAGATTTGAGCATCATTTTCGGTGTAAGACCAGTCAACCATTACCTTTATGGGCGTCATTGTACTATTTTGACCAATCATCGACTTTTGACGACTGACTTTTGACGCAAATCTCTAACGGTATACCTTCTCTGGCAGCTCGTAGATTGTCAAGACGGTCTTTGAGATTGTTGGCACACACTTACAGTACCTAATATTGCAAATCAGAGCAGTATGCAATTGCGGATGCTTTGTCATGATTGCCGTTACAAGTCAAGCATGAACCAGAAGAACATTTAGTCAACATCCTGTGTTTCTCTCTCGTGGATAGTGTACCTGTGACTTTTTCCTCAAGTTCAAAGATTAAACAAGAACCGATCCAGTGACAGGGAAGCTGATGGACTTTGACCAGAAAAGTACACCGTCAGACCGTTATAGGAAAAATCCAGAGCTGGCTTTTAAAGCAGACCAAGACAGGCCAGCAGCACGGTTCAATTCCCGTACCGGCCTCACCGAACAGGCGCCGGAATGTGGCGACTAGGGGCTTTTCACAGTAATTTCATTTGAAGCCTACTTGTGACAATAAGCGATTTTCATTTCATTTTCATTTCACCTCAAGCCCCAACATCACACAGACTTGAGTTAACAGTCCAGAATGGAGTTCTATTATGAGGAATCTGTGGTGACTATTCCTCCGTGCTTACGTAGTAGAGTCCTTGACCAACTACATGGGGGACATCCTGGTGTGGGGAGGATGAAGCAGTTATTTTTGGTGGGCATGATTAGATGCTCAAATTGAAGAGAACGCCAACTCAACCAAATAGGAACAATGTCAACCACTGTCTTATTGAAATGTATATATTAATAGAAATAATGCACAAGTGGATCTGTTGTCTAAATGTTAATTGTTGTTGTTGCACTAATGAAATAAAGAGGATGGGGTGCTATGTATCAGAGAATGCATCCCTGCTAGTAAAGCATCACATGATGTGCAGTGATGTCAGCAGTGTCTACGCGAGCTTTAGGCAGTTCTCCAACATTGATTGTAAAAGCAAACCTCTTAATAAACCTTTCATCTTGAGTCACAAGAATCCAGAGTGTGGGCACCTCCATACCTTTTCTCTTTGCAGCAAGAAATTTGGGGGCAGCAAGGTAGCATTGTGGATAGCACAATTGCTTCACAGCTCCAGGGTCCCAGGTTCGATTCTGGCTTGGGTCACCGTCTGTGCGGAGTCTGCACATCCTCCCCGTGTGTGCGTGGGTTTCCTCCGGGTGCTCCGGTTTCCTCCCACAGTCCAAAGATGTGCAGGTTAGGTGGATTGGCCATGATAAATTGCCCTTAGTGTCCAAAATTGTCCTTAGTGTTGGGTGGGGTTACTGGGTTATGGGGATAGGGTGGAGGTGTTGACCTTGGGTAGGGTGCTCTTTCCAAGAGCCGGTGCAGATTCGATGGGCCGAATGGTCTCCTTCTGCACTGTAAATTCTATGATAACAAACACCATGAACAAGCCGTTCTCCGCCACTCTCTCAGGCAGCGCATTCCAGATCCTAACCTCTTGCTGTGTCAAAAAGCTTCCCTTCATGTCGCCGTTAACTGAACGATGTCTGTGGGGCCGTATTCAATTTGCACTACAATTACAACTTGGCAAACCAAGTGCCGCACAACACATCATAATCAGAAAGAACTTTTAATGGTCAGCTGTACAGTCAAAAATCACCTACATTTCCAGTGTAAAAATGTTTTGTGTTTGAAGGTCAACTCTTGCCCTTCCTAAACAGGGCAATTCATTCAATTTTACTTGGCGTTCCAGTTTTCAAGAGAATACAAATTGTAATGTTTTCAGCAAAAACATTAATTTCGCATAATTTATGGCTCACTCAAATGCAATACGTTACAGCCATGATTCCTTTGTTAACATTTCAAGTGAACACTTTTTTTTTTACAATTTATTTGAATCAGAATTTAGTACGTAACTTGGGAGCGGTAGGGATCGTTTATTAGAAAAAGAGGTTTCGGCAGATAATGTTACCAAGTCATTGCAAGTAGAAAATGCGAATTCCTCTTCGTTTTCGCAGAATTTTCTGTGTCGGTAAAATTCTCAACGTGAGGAATTTCACCCTTTCCGTGTTTTAAGTCTGCCGGAGACAGACTTATTCACGTCGACCGAAAATCCCTGCATTTCACGGGCATCAGTACACACTCCACCTCATCGCAGACGAGTACCTTCATCTCCAAAATCATAGAATCGTCCTGAACTCATCAAAGATGAAACTAGGGACGTGCGCTTCCACAACCTTGCAGGGGGAGAAGAACAATGTCAGTTAATTCTGATGATGAACTGCTATGCATCAGCACCAGTTTAGCCTGCCAGAATATTGAAGCAAGGACAACCTGGTCAGCAACCTGCCACAACAACACTTCGGAGATGTCTGCATCTTTCCGCAAACGAGGATGCCCACCTGTCAACATGGTTGACAGGGATTTTGGCCAAGTCTGCCACATTTCCCGCACTTCTGCTCTCCTCCCTCACCCCATCCCCAGAACCACAATAGGGTTCCCATTGTCCGCACCTTCCACCCACCAGCCTCCATACCCGATGGATCATATTCTACTACCTTGGCGTGATGCCATCACCGAAACACATTTTGCCTTCACCTCTCCTTTCAGCATTCTGCAGGGATCGATCCCTCTGTAATCCCTGGTCCACTCTTCATTCACCCCCAACACCCCAAATCCTTCCCGTGGCACTTTTCCATGCCATCGCAGGAGGTGCAACACCTGCCCTTGCACTTCCTCTCTCCTCACCTTCCATGGCCCCAAACGCTCCTTCCAGGTGGAGCAGCGATTTACTAGTACTTCTTTCAATCTAGTCCACTGTATTTGTTACTCACAGTGAGGTAGGACAAACGTAAATTGGGTGACCGCTTTGTGGAACACCTCTATTCTGTCCGCAAAAACCAAGACCCCGAGCTTCTATGTGTCCTGTCATTTTAATTCTCCACCTTGTTTTCACGCTGATATCTCTGTCCTCGGCCTGCTGCACTGCTCCAGTGATCACAATGTAACCTTCAGGAACAGGACCTCACCTTTCAATTAGACACTTTACAGCCTTCTGCACGCAATGCAACACTGAGTCCGACAATTTCAGATCGTAAACTTTCCCCCTTTTCTTTCAGTGTCACACCTGCTGTAGGCACGTTCTGTCATTAAAATTTCTCCACCCTTCCACTCTCCCACAGAATTTTCCTTTTGTCCGTGTCCCATCCAGCTCTTGCTCAAAATCCATTCCATCTCTAACTTTTCCCAGTTCTGATGAAAGGTCATCGGCCTGAAACTCTAATCTTGTTCTTTCTCTGCACAGATGCTGCCTGACCTGCTGAGTTTATTTCCCCCGGCATTTTCTGTTTTATTTTAGATTTCCAGCATCCGCAATATTCTCCCTTCCCATTATGCTCAGCGAGCTCTCGTATTTTCCCGCCTCATTGGTTGTCCTCTCACAGATCGTCAAATTAGTGCTGAAGATTGTAACTCATTCTTTGTCACTCAGTGAAAGCCCGACCAGAAAAGAAAATCAATCTATTGGAGCCAGTTTCATTATTCTTTTTAAATTTTTTAATGGAATCCGAGTGTCTCTAGCAATTATTGCCAATCCCGAAATGGCCTTGACAAGGTGGTGGTGACCTCTTGGGTCACTGCAGTCCAGACGGGGTAGGTATGTCCACAGTTCCAGAACTTTGACCAAGCCACAGTGAAGGAATGGTGATGTGGAATCATGGAATCCCTACACTGCAGAAGGAGGCCATCCAACCCATCGCGTCTGCTCCAACCTTCTGAAAAAGACCCCTGCCTCAGCCCACTCCCCCACCCTACCCCCATAACCCCATGTACACTAAGGGACAATTTATCATGGCCAATCCACTTAACCTGCACGTCTCTGGACCGTGGGAGGAAACCGGAGCACCAGGAGGAAACCCACGCAGACACGGGGAGAACGCGCAAAGTCCACACAGACAGTCACACTGTGGTTGGATTCGAACCCGGGTCCCTGGCGCTGTGAGGCAGCAGTGCTAACCACTGTGTACCATGCCACCCAAGTCAGGATGGTGTGGGGCTTTGAGTGAAGTGGTTCGAATTTTCTACAGCTGGGATTTCCCAGCCCCGTCACGGCGTTCAAATCTCCGCGGGACCGGGAGGTCTTGCCGGCGGGAGGGGTCGGAAAATCCCACCCTGCGTTTCTGCAGGGTTTGTATCTGGAAAGGGGAGACCAAATTAGGACAAAGAACTTTGAGCGAATCGATCTTGCAGATGTGACTCAGTGAGGTGGACCTGAATTTTACCCAACTGTGCAAAATCAGGAGGGATGTGAATCAGGAGTTACCTCGCGAGCAGGGTTAATATCTGTCTGATTGAGGAGAGATTTAGTAGTCTTGATCAATAATTCTAGAATTCTACAGCTAAAGGACCGTCCTGGGAAGCAATGACATGATTAGAACTGGAATATTCATGTTAATGAGCATATCCCCACCTTTCTGGATAATTTTGCGTAATAAATGTAATTCTCCAAGAACATCAAGGCAGCCACAGCATCTGCAGGCATTTCTGGGATTTTCTGACTAAATAAGCAGAAAGGAAAAGAAGAATGCTTTAAAATGTACCATCGCATTAATAGAACATACAGTGCAGAAGGAGGCCATTCGGCCCAAGTCTGCACTGACCCACTTAAGCCCTCACTTCCACTCTATCCCCCTAACCCAATAACCCCACCTAACCTTTTTGGACGCCAAGGGCAATTTAGCATGTCCAATCCAGCGAACCTGCCATCTTTGGACTGTGGGAGGAAACCGGAGCACCCGGAGAAAACCCACGCAGACACGGGGAGGACACGCAGACTCCGCACAGAGTGACCCAAGCCGGGAATCGAACCTGGGACCCTGGAGCTGTGAAGCAACTGTGCTAACCACTGTGCCACCGTGCTGCCCATCATTATCTATCCCACATGTAAAGTACCATTGCAATAAAATACAGAACTGTCAGCCAGAGGGTGAATTTTGCAAATCAATTTTGTTTTGGCCTCTCTGTAGTGTCCTGAAGGGAATCTTTGTTTTTGTTTTAACCATTTGACGGTTTTATGAAACGGTTGAGTGAGTAAAGTGTCCCTCCCGTCCCAAAGGTGATCCTTACCTGGTGGTGCACTGCTCCACGGTGGAGCGAACAAACTGGCCGATTAAGGCCAGGAATTGCTCGGTGTAACGCGAGTGGAACTGCTTGAGCAGAGTGACCAGTCCCACCACCAGAGGCGGCCAATCGGTGGGATCCGTGGATTTTTTACACACCATTCCTGCAGACAGACCACAACGCAATGCAATGGTCAGGCGGTCCTAATGCTTCACATGATAATTATTTGAGACTCGAAAAACGTGCTCTTCTCGAATTTTCTTCCCAGACACGAGACCTGCAAACTCTCGGTACTATCAGCAGATGCTGGAACCCGGGACCATGCATGTTGGATGTTTTTAAAAAATGTATTTACCATATTCTCTGGATTCACGCTGGGCGGCTTCACAACAAGTAATTGGAATTTCCTAAGAGCGCTGTGGGTGTACCTACACCACATGGGCTGCAGGGGTTCAAGAAGGCAGCACGCCCTCACCTTCTCAAGGACAATTAGGGATGAGCAATGAATGTTGGCCGAGCCAGCGAAGCCCACATCCCAAAACTCCGCAGAATGGGGAAATTGGAGCAGCACGGGCAGCAAAGAGTGAGATTAGACAGGGCTTCTTTTGTGATATTAAATACTGGCACAGACTTCCAACAGGCCACACTGCCTGTTTCTGTGCTGTGACATTCACATTCGATGAGGTCGGTCATAGCTTGAAGTGCCAACCCCAGAGAGGAAGACTGAGAATTCTCAGCCACGCCACAAGGTGGAGCACTGCCCGTCGTCTGGGGGGAAACTAAACCTGCCATTCGACAGCCTTCCCCGGGGATCATACAGCAGCACCAGCTCAATCACACCCCACATTTGCAGGAGACGGCAGAAGATAATTAACGGCAGTAAATGAGCAAAGGGACAAGCGACAGACAGTTAAAGTCAGGAATCAAAACCATTTACGTAGAGAGTTCAAGACGCAGGCACCAAACCCGTATAGTGCGTTTTATAAAGGCTGCAATTTACAGACTGCGTTACCTTGGTTCTTAACGTATTGCACTTTGGGCAGCTGAGAAATCAAAAACAGGAAGTTCACCACGGGAAAGTACGGCAGCCTCTTTGTGGTTACGTAAATCTAGAAACAACAAAATGTCAGTAAGAATACAACTCATCTCAACAAGAGTGAGAGAGGGGGGGCGAGAGGGCAAGGGGGGGGCGAGAGGGGAAGGGGGGGCGAGAGGGGAAGGGGGGGCGAGAGGGGAAGGGGGGGCGAGAGGGAAAGGGGGGGCGAGAGGGGAAGGGGGGGCGAGAGGGGAAGGGGGGGCGAGAGGGGAAGGGGGGGCGAGAGGGGAAGGGGGGGCGAGAGGGGAAGGGGGGGCGAGAGGGGAAGGGGGGGCGAGAGGGGAAGGGGGGGCGAGAGGGGAAGGGGGGGCGAGAGGGGAAGGGGGGGCGAGAGGGGAAGGGGGGGCGAGAGGGGAAGGGGGGGCGAGAGGGGAAGGGGGGGCGAGAGGGGAAGGGGGGGCGAGAGGGGAAGGGGGGGCGAGAGGGGAAGGGGGGGCGAGAGGGGAAGGGGGGGCGAGAGGGGAAGGGGGGGGCGAGAGGGGAAGGGGGGGGCGAGAGGGGAAGGGGGGGCGAGAGGGGAAGGGGGGGCGAGAGGGGAAGGGGGGGCGAGAGGGGAAGGGGGGGCGAGAGGGGAAGGGGGGGCGAGAGGGGAAGGGGGGGCGAGAGGGGAAGGGGGGGCGAGAGGGGAAGGGGGGGCGAGAGGGGAAGGGGGGGCGAGAGGGGAAGGGGGGGCGAGAGGGGAAGGGGGGGGCGAGAGGGGAAGGGGGGGCGAGAGGGGAAGGGGGGGCGAGAGGGGAAGGGGGGGCGAGAGGGGAAGGGGGGGCGAGAGGGGAAGGGGGGGCGAGAGGGGAAGGGGGGGCGAGAGGGGAAGGGGGGGCGAGAGGGGAAGGGGGGGCGAGAGGGGAAGGGGGGGGCGAGAGGGGAAGGGGGGGGCGAGAGGGGAAGGGGGGGGCGAGAGGGGAAGGGGGGGCGAGAGGGGAAGGGGGGGGCGAGAGGGGAAGGGGGGGCGAGAGGGGAAGGGGGGGGCGAGAGGGGAAGGGGGGGGCGAGAGGGGAAGGGGGGGGCGAGAGGGGAAGGGGGGGCGAGAGGGGAAGGGGGGGCGAGAGGGGAAGGGGGGGCGAGAGGGGAAGGGGGGGCGAGAGGGGAAGGGGGGGGCGAGAGGGGAAGGGGGCGCGAGAGGGGAAGGGGGGGTGCGAGAGGGGAAGGGGGGGTGCGAGAGGGGAAGAGGGGGTGCGAGAGGGGAAGGGGGGGCGAGAGGGGAAGGGGGGGGCGAGAGGGGAAGGGGGGGGCGAGAGGGGAAGGGGGGGGCGAGAGGGGAGGGGGGGCGAGAGGGGAAGGGGGGGGCGAGAGGGGAAGGGGGGGGCGAGAGGGGGCGAGAGGGGAAGGGCGAGGGAGAGGGGAAGGGGGGGGCGAGAGGGGAAGGGGGGGGCGAGAGGGGAAGGGGGGGCGAGAGGGGAAGGGGGGGGCGAGAGGGGAAGGGGGGGGCGAGAGGGGAAGGGGGGGGGCGAGAGGGGAAGGGGGGGGCGAGAGGGGAAGGGGGGGGCGAGAGGGGAAGGGGGGGGCGAGAGGGGAAGGGGGGGGCGAGAGGGGAAGGGGGGGCGAGAGGGGAAGGGGGGGCGAGAGGGGAAGGGGGGGCGAGAGGGGAAGGGGGGGTGAGAGGGGAAGGGGGGGGGCAAGGGGAAGGGGGGGGCGAGAGGGGAAGGGGGGGCGAGAGGGGAAGGGGGGGCGAGAGGGGAAGGGGGGGCGAGAGGGGAAGGGGGGGCGAGAGGGGAAGGGGGGGCGAGAGGGGAAGGGGGGGCGAGAGGGGAAGGGGGGGCGAGAGGGGAAGGGGGGGCGAGAGGGGAAGGGGGGGGCGAGAGGGGAAGGGGGGGGCGAGAGGGGAAGGGGGGGGCGAGAGGGGAAGGGGGGGGCGAGAGGGGAAGGGGGGGGCGAGAGGGGAAGGGGGGGTGAGAGGGGAAGGGGGGGCGAGAGGGGAAGGGGGGGGCAAGGGGAAGGGGGGGCGAGGGCGAGGGAGAGGGCGAGGGAGAGGGCGAGCGACACAGTGGAGTCACACGGTCGCACAGCTGGCTGGTGTTTGCTCTCCAGGAATATTTCGGAGAATGGCTAAATTGGCTGAGATATCCCAGCTGGTGTCCCTGGGCTCTCCTGGAGCGAGTGTCAGCAACGCATGAGGAACTGTTTAGAAGCATGATGAGGTGAAATCCATGCAGTAAAACAGAATGACTGATGATTTAACAAAGTTTTTAAAACAAAATAAGCAAGCCCACTCCAGAAACACAAACACCGCACCGCAGTACCCAGTAACCCGCCTGGCATTGACTGAGTTACAGAGGCTGACATGTTGAGGCAAGAAGCTGCACTCCTCCCGAAGCCCATTTATAGCGAGTATTCTAATGTTCCATCCAGCAGCTTAGGTCAAATGTTGCCTGATTATTCAGACACTGATGAAGAATTCCCTCCTCCTAAACGGGCAGCAGGGTAGCACAGTGGTTAGCACTATTGCTTCACAGCGCCAGAGTCCCGGGTTCGATTCCCGCTTGGGTCACTGTCTGCGCGGGAGTCCGCACGTACGCCCTGGGTGCTCCGGATTCCTCCCACAAGTCCCGAAAGTCGTGCTTGTTAGGTGAACTGGACATTCTGAATTCTCCCTCAGGTGTACCCGAACAGGTGCCGGAGTGTGGCGACTTGGGGCTTTTCAAAGTCACCTCATTGCAATGTTAATGTAAGCCTACTTGTGACAATAATAAAGATTAACTTACCTTACTGAGAGGGTTGTGGATGCCAGCAGCCTCCATGTAAGCTGTGATTTCATAAAGTAGTGTGTTACCATCTTTAGGGTACGGCAGAGTTGGATCCTGATAGTGTGCTTCAACATCAGCTAACAGGGACCTGAAGAGAAAATATATTCCCCTTCGTTACGGAAGGATGCCAAAAAGATACAATTTCTATTGAAAGTACACATGGAAATTCCCACCCGAGGTCAATGGACCTTTACATGGTCCGCGACCCGCCCGTAGCGATCTTCAGCGGGCGAGGCGGAAGAATCCAGCCCATAATATTGCTTTCCTTCCAGATGCAGGGTTAAATCAAACCCCCTTCATGTCTGTTCAAGGGGTCATAAAATATCCCATGGCGCTATTGAAACAGGAGCAGGGAGTTTTCGTCACCGGGACAACTTCCATCCCTCAAACAAGCCAGCAAAATGGATTAAGTCCTCACATATCTCACTGCCGCTTTGTGGGATCTTCCTGGGAGCAGACTGGTTGTGTTTGCCAACGAGGAGAGATTACACCAAAAAAGGGTTGTGTCGCCAGGAATTGAGACGGCCGAGGGAAGTTATGATTTAAGCTTTCAAGATATTAAGGGAGACAGGTAAAGGGAGAGTGAAACCATTCCTGCTGTTTGCACTCGAGCGAGTGGGCATAATCTAAAAGGAAGGAAGGCTTGCATTTATATAGATTTTTTCCACAGCCACAAGGCGTCTCAAAGTCCTTTGCCAATTAGGCACTTTTCGAAGCGTTGTTAATGTAGGAAACACGGCGCACAGCAAGCTCCCAGAAACAGATTGGGATAATGACCAATCTGTTTTTGAGATGCTGACGGAGGGTTAAATATTGGCCAGACCACTGGGGACACTTCCCTGCTCTTCTTCAAAACGGCGGCCTGGGTTCTTCTACATCCACCCGAGGAGGCAGTTGGGGTCCTCGGTTTAACTCGTCATCGGAAAGGCAGCACCTCCAACAGTGCCGTACTCCCCCAGTGCTGCACCAATATGCCCAGTGGGAAATTCTGAACATTTATATGAGCAAAGGGCGGCAGAAGTTTGAACTCTCTCGCACAAACGACAATTAATGGTCGATCGCTTGTCAATTTAAAAGTTGAGATTGCAAGACTTTTGTCAGCCAAAGATAGTTAGGGATATGGGGTAAAAGCAGGTATATGGAGTTAGGTCAGAGATCATTCAATGCCAGAGCAGAGAGGCTAAATTAATGGCCCATCCCATTCCTATGTTAACACCAGGAAATACAATTCAAAAGCAATCCCCTGACCGGAATCCGAAATGCCTGCTCCAGACTAGCTCCATGGAACAACTGATCCCAACACTCAGGGAGGGTAGTCAAAAATAAAAATCCAAACATTGACTTTAGTGCCAAGAAATAACTGGCGGGGGTTGCACGGTGGTGCAGTGGTTAGCACTGCTGCCTCACGGGCACCGAGGACCTGGGTTCGATCCCGGCCCCAGGTCACTGTGTGTGGAGTTTACACATTCGCCCAGTGTTTGCGTGGGTCTCGTTCCCACAACCCAAAGATGTGCTGGTTAGGTGGATTGGCCACGCTAAATTTTTTTTAAAAAAATATTTTTTTATTCTCCTCCTTTTTCACATTTTCTCCCAAATTTACACCCACAACAATAAACAATAATCAGTAACAAATATGTCAATCCCCATATCAATAACAACGATCCCATCCTCCCACCAAACCCCAAACATTAACCCGCATGTTCACATAAACAAATGACAAAAAGGAATTAGGGATCACCCATAGTCGCCATTAACACACGCAGTCCCCCTTCCCCCAACCCTCCCACCCACCCGCCCGCCCCAACTAATGTTCAATGTTATCCAGTTCTTGAAAATGCATAATGAATAATGCCCATGAATTGTAGAACCCCTCCATCCTTCCCTCAGTTCAAACTTAACCTTCTCAAGAGTCAAGAAGTCCAACAGGTCCCCCCGCCATGCCAGGGCACAGGGTGGAGAGGCTGCTCTCCATCCCATCAGGATCCGCTTCGGGCGATCAACGAGGCGAAGGCTATAATATCTGCCTCCGCACCCGTTTCCAACCCTGGCTGGTCCGACACCCCAAATATGGCCACCCGGGGGCCCGGGTCCAGTTTCACGTGCACCACTTTAGAGATTACCCTAAAAACCTCCTTCCAGTAATCCTCCAGCTTTGGACAGGACCAAAACATATGAATGCGATTTGCGCCCCCCCGCCGCAACGTTCACACACATCTTCTACCCCTTCAAAGAATTGGCTCATCCTCACCCTCGTGAGGTGTGCTCTGTATACCACCTTCAGCTGTATCAGCCCCAACCTCGCGCACGAGGTGGAGGCATTCACTGTCCGGAGCACCTCACACCAGAACCCCCCCCCTCCATATCCTCTCCCAACTCTTCCTCCCACTTTGCTTTGATCCCTTCCAGTGGTGCATTCTGCTCTTCCAAAATAGCTCCGTAAACCGCCGACACTACCCCCTTCTCCAGTGGCCACGCTAAATTGCCCCTTAATTGGAAAAAAAAATAATTGGGTGCTCTAAATTTATTTTTAAAAAGTGAATGGTACTTAATAGTACAACTCCCTTCCCTGTTAGCAAGCAGGAGAGCCACTGAAAGCTTCATGCACGGTTGCCGGCCACAAGGTGAATGTGAGGGACTGTGAAGTTCTGCGCTCACATAAGCATTTCCTGTTTGTCGTGCAAAGGTTGACAAGTGTTCTTACTGGTTGAGATTTTCCAGAGTGGCTGCTAGGTGCTTCGAGTCGAACTTGCACGAATAGCTCAATTCGTTGGCAATTTGCTGTCTCAATATCTGCATCTGTCCCACCTGTACGTTAAAAATGAGCAAGTCAATAAAGGACGATCCTGTATGTTAACAACAAAATAGCTGAAGACAGCAGTCAACCACTGGACGAGCATTTGTACACGTAGCAAATATAATGGATAGGTTTAAAATTCTTCCAATCCAGTAATAATCAGGATTCCTCAGTCTTATCGTTTCCAATTTCACACCATTTCAATTCACTGTGGGCAAATGCGTTAATAAGTCGGTCGCTTCAGGATGGGCAAACCAGGCTCTAAAATATTCTACAATCGGGTGGGATTTTCGGCTGCTTCTTCCAGTGGGATTTTCCGGCCCCGTCAGCAGCGGAGGGTGTGAACAACAGGAAACCCCGTTGGCAGCGGTGGGACTGGAAGATCGCACCGTCAGCCAATGGCAGGCCCCTCCGCCGGCACGGGTGGGTGGTGTGATTAGATCTGCCCGTTACAACCAGCTCACTGAGCTTAACTCGGGGCCGGGATTTTCCAACCCGGCCGTGGCAGGTTCCTCCACGCTGGGTGCGGCGAATCATTCAAATGTCCGTCGACCCCAGCCGGACCGGGACAGGAAAAAATTCCGAACTCTGTCTTAAGTGAATGGGTTTTGAGACGAGTTATAATCGGGCCCCAAATTAAACATTCACCCAAAAGAATCGGAGTGCCAGGTTCTGACTGAATACCTGTGTGTTCCCCCCCCCCCCCCCCCCAGAGGAACAGTTTCTCTCCAGGATTTCTGACACTTGGTCAAAAAACCAGGGGGGGGTGGGGGTGAGTTTTGAGCCATCACTATGGCAAGGCGGGGCCAGAACCAGGGGTCACATTCGGAGGATACGGGGTAGACCACTTAGGACAGAGGTGAGGAGACATTTCTTCACCCAGACAGCGGTGAGCCTCTGCAATTAGTTTCCACAGGAAGTAGTTGAGTCCAAAACATTACACGTTTTCAAGAAGCAGTTAGATGTAGCACTTAGGGCATGGGGTCAAAGGATATGGGGCTTTTGAGTTGGACGGTCAGCCATGATCATAATGAATGGCGAAGTGGGCTCGAAGGGCCGAATGGCCTCCTCCTTCTCCTGTTTTTTCTATGTTTCTATCAGCAGAGATCACCCCAACAAGAGTACAGTGGCCTACTAAACCTCCATGGTTCTCTGCGCCTCTCAGGGCAGAAAGGCTCCCATCCCTTGGGACCACCAGCTGTCTCCTGCTGGCGAGACTGGCAGCGCTGACTGCTTCAGTCACCAGCTCGCAGGCAGTGTTCAGGAGGGCAGGCGTGAGTCTGCAGCCCACCCTGGGGAAGAAGGTGTCCATTCGCTCCTCACTGGAATGGAGCTGTGGGTCCAACTCCGAATCCTGACCTTGCAGGTCTTCTACAAGCCAGTGGCTGCAGTGAGTGTGTGGCAAGTGGAGCGATTAAAAATAGCTCCAGCTGCCAGGCTTCAACTCCGGCCCCGGCGGATAGAACGCCCAGTGGCCGCGAATTGCTCGGAATTCGCGCCAGCATAGTGCTGGCCTATTAGCATATCCTGAATTGCACCAGAAACAGCGCCCCCAATGGAAATGCGAACCGCATGCAATTCAGTCCCGGCGTCAACACTTGGGGCGGGATCCTCAGATCCTCTGGTTAAGTGTTGACGCTGTCGTAAACGCGTTGAGTTTCTTGACGGCATCAACATGCCCTCAGGAGCAGCGATTCTGACCCCTACAGGGGGCCAGCACGGCACTGGAGCGACCCACGCCGCTCCAGCTGCCGACACCAGCGCCAGATGGGCGCAGTGGTTCTGCGTATGCGCAGTGCGACCGGTGCCAATGCGCACATGCGCGTGGCTCCCTTCTCCACGTCGGCCCTGACGCAACAAGGCGTAGGGCTACAGGGGCCGGCGCGGAACATAAGAGGCCCCAGCCCGAGAGGGTACCGTTGGGTAAGACCACACGTGAACGGCGCCGGGGGGCTCGGGTTTTTTGTACGGCCGCTCAGCCCATCCCGGGCGGAGAATTGCCATTGGGGGGGGGGGGGGGCGTAGAGCGGCTCCCGACCGCGCTGACACCAATGGCGCCGATTCTCCGCTCTCCGGAGAATCGGTGGACCGTCGTTGGGGCGGCATCGCGCGATTCGCGCCTGGCGATTCTCCGGCCGGGGCTGAGAGAATCCCGCCCATGGTCTCCCAAACAGAAAATATCGCCCAAGGTGTCCATTCGCCCGCCTGTATAGTGCAGGATAACTCAACAAAGATGAATGTCAAAGAAGACCTGAAAAGTTGGGTGTTTCATTCTGCTCAATGGGTGCAACACAAACTGATTCATCAAATCAATGAATGAATTAACACATGATTGAAATGTACTACAGTTCTTAGCAACTTCACCTTACTTCCAAGGGCAACTCTCAATAAAAATCTACATGATAGTTTTATGTTTACTTCGAAACACCAAGCTTTCCTTCGTCAGAATCCTTCCCATCAGACAGAACGACTGAAAGGCCGGCTCCAAATTCTCCACAGAATCTCCACAGTACAGCAGACGGCCATTTTCCCCATCGAGTTGGCAGGGGCTCTCCGAAAGTGCATGCTACCTAGGCCCACTCCCCTGCCCTATAACCCCACCTCACCTGCACATCTCTGGACTGTGGGAGGAAACCGGAGCACCCGGAGGAAACCCACGCACACACGGGGAGAATGTGCAAACTCCACGCAGTCACCCAATGCTGGAATTGAACCCGGGTCCATGGCGCTGTGAGGCAGCCGTGTTCATCTCGACTTTCTGGATGACTAAACAGACTTGCAAGTCATCATCTGGACAATTTAGCTTCCATTGTTTTTACAATCCTGGTAGAAAGGTTTGCACCTTCATTTACTTTGTCAGAGACGGAATAGGGAGGTCACCTCGGGGAGGACGGCGAGATCCTGAAGTCCCGCGGTGTCGAAGCACCGACAATCTTATATTACCAACTAAAGAAGAGCACATTCTCAAAAGTTTCTTTAGTGCAAAACAGAAACTTCCAGAAACACAAAACAAATTCCAACATAAAAGAATCACGTACGAATGCAAAGCAATTACCTTTAGAATGGAATCCTGGTAAGATGACCAGACCTTCTGAGTTTTCGTCACAGCAGCAGAATACAATTTGCTGGAATTCGCTAATGTTCATGGAATAAAAAAAAATAAACTACAGTAAGAAATCCAAATATTTACTTCTGTGGCATTTCTGCAAGTTGTCCAGCAGAAAATGCAATGGACATACACAGGAAGTAAGTGCTACCATTCGGACCATCTCCCTGTGCTCACTGTAAAAGGCATGATGGACAAACTGTCCCACACCTTCAACAAGTGGGATGCAACGCATCTCAGAACCTACACTTTTGCTGCAGAATAACACCATAGTCAGCAGCTGGGTGGCTTAACTGAGCATCACCAGGAAAAGAACAGCAGGGTTAGGAGAAATTGTTGTACATAATGGTTCGCTATGATTGTGACCCGAACCAACAGTGGAAGTAAAATCAACATTAGCTTTTGAAAGGGAGTGGACAAGTACTGGGTAAGAAGGGCAAACAAGAGTAAAACTAAGTTAATTAGCTGCTTGAGGACTATTACAAAGTTAATCATACTTTCAGAACAGTTCTATATAGATTGTTCAATAATGTATATAATATGTGAACCGATTGAAGATCAAAGCACTTTGTTCATACACTGCTCCCTCCGAAGCCAGCGTAACGCTGTGACCAGTAGGTGACAAAGTTGCTATTTTGCTCCTAGTTAATTGAAATTATTCACATTTAAAAGTTCTGAAAGAAAATTTAATACCACGTTGCTATAGCTTTCAGCGGAATGGGGCTCAGCTTCAGCAATCTGAACTCCAAATCTTCGGGTTGCACGGGGAGATCCATGCATCACCACTGGGATATAATTAATAATCTTTATTGTCACAAGTAGGCTTACATTAACACTGCAATGAAGTCACTGTGAAAAGCCTCTAGTCGCCATATTCCGGCGCCTGTTCGGGTACACAGAGGGAGAATTCAGAATGTCCAATTCACCTAACAGCACGTCTTTATGGACTTGTGGGAGGAAACCGGAGCGCCCGGAGGAAACCCACACAGATACGGGGAGAATGTGCAGACTCCGCACAGACAGTGGCCCAAGCCGGGAATCGAACTGGGGACCTTGGCACTGTGAAGCCATAATGCTAACCACTGTGCTACCGTGCTGCCCACGGTCAGTTTGATTAAGTTTCTTCTTTCCCTTACCCTTTCTTGTTTCAAGAGGTGGCGTAATTAAGGCGGAGGCCTCAGCAACTCACTCCTTTGGGCAGCCTGCTTGTGAAATGTGGGGAGTTTGCCAGCTACACCTGCAACACTCCTGTCAGAGACACAGAGAAGTGTTGCTCAAGTGAGGGTGTGGGAGGTACTCTGCATCCGAATCCAATATCCTCATAGATTTGGGCTTTACTACCTGTCACTTGCATGTTTGGAAAGTAAGAAAAGTAACTAAACTTTAAACCGACAGGCTCTTGGGCTTCTACAAATACATGAAATGTTAGCATGTCGAGAAGCAAAAAGTTAGTGAAGTTCAAATTACGGTTTCCAACTAAATTAATTTTTTTTAAAAACCTTCACACAATCTTCCATCTTGAGAATTAACATTTCTCCTGTAACAATTTTTATCCGTGGCTCTCCAAATTATTTTTCCATTCATACAACATACACTTTCAATATATCAGTCGCTAAACAAGCACTTACGCTACTTAAAAATCAGATGGAAAGGATATTGTCAGAACTTGCCATCGAATGCACCCTCAGAATTCATTCTTCTTCTGAATGACTTACCTACGATTCCTTTCACTGGGTTCACGTTCATCTGAAAGGGTTTAATCGTGTCCATCACAGCCTTGTCCCTCAGCACATTTCTATGAAGCATATTGAGGAAAATCTAAAAAACAAAATAATTATTTTCCTCAAGACGAGCATCAATAATCCTCCAATAGTGGATTCTGCCTGCTCCACAAAATGTTGAACCAAGTGATGGAATGGGACAAAAGCAAATTACTGCGGATGCTGGAATCTGAAACCAAAGAGGTAACATTTCGAGTCCAGATGACCCTTTGTCAAAGCTTGGACAAAAGGTCATCTGTACTCGAAACGTTACCTCTTTTCTCCCTCTACAGATGCTGCCAGACCTGCTGAGATTTTCCAGCATTTTCTCTTTGGTGATGGAACAGGACACTGCACTGAATAATCAAAACATTTAGCAAGCAGTTGGTGCGTCTAAAAAGTTGCCTTGCACTGAATCATTGGTCTCCACTCCTTTTTATTTGAGCACTGAATGGAAATCATTCACTATTTGCACCAAAAGTTCCAAACATCTACAATTTTTCAACAAATAGAAGAGAGGGAAAAATCTCCACCAACCCCCAAAAATTTTTGTCTGCAGCATTAATATTGTTTTCCCAATATGGGAGCATAAGGAGGGTAGGGAAATATCCAACAATCCATGGTGCAGCATTTATGCACCCCCCCATTCCATAATCTCCTGAGAGACGGGAAAACAAAAAGGTTTGGGGTGGGGGGGAAGAGAGAGAGAGAGAGAGAGAGAGAGGGAGAGGGAGACATGGAGATAGAGATAGAGAGATAGATAGAGAGAGAGAGAGAGAGAGAGAGAGATAGAGAGAGAGAGGAAATTTCTCTCCAATCCAAAGTCAATCAAGGCAAATGCCAGAATATTTTGCAGTAACAGCCATCACAGCTAACACAACTATCTGTATAACTCAAGGTATCTTTTCGGGTACTTGTCCAGCATCCTTCGGAAGGCCTATACCAAGTCTCTGCTTCCTGGACCCTCCCGCAATCTATTACAGTCATTGCTCGTTCTCAGTCAAAATAATGTATTTTCCAGCATCTATCCGAAGTCCTGATTCTGGCTCGGGTTAGAAATCGGGTTGGTAGCTCAGGCGAGGTCCACAGCCCTAACCTCAGCAGTACGAGGACCAGGCAATTTCAAACTCCCGGGACGAATTTGCATTACCCCATGCAAAACCCATCAGGAAGCAGCAAGCCGGCATCAATCGGATCCCGCTCCCTGCACATTTACAGCACGACGCCTCGTTGCGCTTTCTCACCTGTTGAGCAGGTTTTAAAAAATCACAGAACAGTGGGAAGGGACTGGCACACCCACCGGCAGGTAAGTCTGTCTGTTCAACTAATTTCTTCCAGGGTTAGCGGAATTAAAATCACCCCTCGTGTTTTCAGAATTCTTTTTTTTTTTTTTTAAACAGTGCTCCTCAGTCCTTTAGTTCGAATAACCAAACAAAATCGAATCCATTTTCGAAACAGGAATACATTCCCTTGCTATCTACGATTAAACATTGCGGAAAATAAATTTGTATTTCCCAGAACCCATCAGGATCGTTTCAAGCCCAGAGGCGAAATATTATTCTGGTTGCCTTCCTCTGGACTTTTCCGCAGGAGGTGATATACCCCATATGACCTGTATGCCTCAATTTAGTTTGAATCATCCTATAACTCTACATTGTGCCAAACTATTAGCTTTCCCTACAGGCTTTCAACTTTTCATGAACTACGACACTCAAGCCCCCCTCCCGTGTTGCAATGTTAAGTATGTAACCCTGGACGCTAAGCGAGTAGGTAGATAATTAACCGTAGTCTACAAGGGGCCACTGACATCTCTCCCTATTAGAGAGAGGGAAACAATTTGTTATGCGGCTTGAGGGGCACCATTCAGGCGAGGAGACAGGTCCCCAGCCTACGTACATCAGCAGGAATGGGAATTGAACCCATGCTTTTGGCTTTATGGGGAACCACACGTGAGTCATCTAACCAAATGAGCTAACTGGCCTTGTACCCTGCATGAAAAATAGCAACGGGTTGATCAGAGAAGCACTTGAATTGTTTGGGAAGCACATGAAGTGGTTGGGCGGCACGGTAGCACAGTGGTTAGCACTGTCGCTTCTCAGCACCAGGGAGACGGGTTCGATTCGCGGCTTGGGCCACTGTCTGTGCGGAGTCTGCACGTTCTCCCCGTGTCTGCGTGGGTTTGCTCCGGGTGCTCCGGTTGCCTCCCACAAGGCCCGGAAAACATGCTTGTTAGGTGAATTGGACATTCTGAATTCTCCCTCCGTGTACCCGAACAGGTGCCGGAGTGTGGCGACTGGGGGCTTTTCACAGTAACTTCACTGCAGTGTTAATGTAAGCTTACTTGTGACACTAATAAAGATTATGATTATGCACGAGAGAAACTACACCTTCAAACCCTGAATTCTACAGAGCACATTATTAACATTGCCCGATATTGGTTCAGACAGGGAAAAAAACAAACAATGAAAGAAGTAAAAAATAAAATCATTATTCCCATTAGAGGCAGCATGAAAAATACACCAAGATTTAAGAAAATACAAACCATCACACAGCTAAGCACTGATAGTGCTCAGAATGGTACAAGAGTTAAAATAAGAATGTGCAAATATCAGATCTATAATAGGGCCGTCTTACCTGGAGCTCCTTAACAATCATGAAGCAGAGCAGCCTGTCTAGCCCGTTCAGTCCAAACGTACCTAAAGAATTTTGGATTTCAGAGAAGAGCTGTTTGTTGGTCACTTCTTGGTGAGTCTTCATGTCGTACCACGTGTTTATCTGATCAATGTAGCAGGTCACTCTAAGTGGAAAGAAACCAAGGGAAATGATTGCCTCTCTTCACTTTAGAAGAAGGATCAGTGCTTAGAAAATGTCCCAATTAAGAGTAGGGAGGCCTGGAGGTTCCTCGCGTCCCGCTCAGAGATCAGCGCCAACAGGGCGGAATGGACTGAAATAGCAGAAAAGGTCACGGAATGCAAAACACGATTGACGACCATAACCATTTACATTAGGGGTTCTGCGCCCTTTTACCCTGCTTTAAAAGTTAATTTGCCAAAAGCAGTCTTCGTGCACAAAACCGTCCACTTCATGGTGAGCTTCTGCTGGTTGCATTGTCCACCGCGCTGCGCCCAGCTGCCTGGCCATACAAGTATCCAACGGTCACATTGATCCAGTGTAAATGATACAAGAGTATAAGAGCAGGAGCTGGAGACATCCATTTGTCCGTCCGAGCCAGCTCCGCCATTCAGTTAGATCGCGACTGCCCTTCCACCTGGTCGCACTTTACCCACATCCCTCAACTCCCCCAAAATAACTACCCTCTCAGTGAAATAGCATCCACAACTCTCTGGGGCAGGACATTACACAAGATTCGCAATCCTTTAGTCAGTGAAGAAGTTTCTCACCTTGGTCCTGAATGGCCTACCCATAACTCTGCCATCGCAGTGATCGACACTCAATTGAAACCGTACTCTGGCCTGCTTCCCATACGGTTTCAAAATTACTTTAAATTAGTTCTAATTCATTCAACCGGCCTGCCCCGAGTAGGTTAGGCCTGTAACCAGCAGTCAATTGAAATTCATAAGTAGCAGCTTGTGATTGCCATCATTTTACTGTACCTGAGCGGTACTTTAAGCTTTACAAAAGGTGTAATGCTCATACTGATACAAAATTATTGATGCAAACTATACGCAATAAAAAAAAGCACTAGCACAGGGAGAGGCCATTCCGCCTTTTTGTCTGCACTAGTTTACTATAAAATAGAGATGGAAACTGGGTTATACATTTATGACTTGAATTAGATCAGCACACGTATCTCAACCTCTTCCTGGTTAATAGCAGTGAATCATTACCCTGAGCATCAACATTCGTCAACATTCACCCCATAATCAACAACAAAACAGAGGGGGCGGTTGAACGGAAATGAAGCAGAGTCTCGTGTCGGACACCTTTAGCCCGGGTGTTTCCCTGAACTGCAGAGTTTAGGGGGCGAGGAGACAAGAAATGGGAGGGCTGGGGGGTGGCAAACCTTGAACTGGCAGTTCAACCACGATTTAGTCATTCTTCTCGATTCCGACTCCCAATTGACATTTCATCGTTATTCTGACCCTCAAATAAAAAAAATTTTAAAAAAGAGAATACCACGACAGAAGGGCAAGAAAATCATAAAATACTCACTTGGGATCGGTGATTCGGAGGATTTCACTACAAAGGCGTCCAATGAAGGTCACAGATTCGTCGACCGGTTGGAATTTGGGTATGGGAATGTGGGTGGACTGGTACATGCTTTGCCAGTCTAGAATCTGCAAGGGGGCAAAAACATCCGTTACTCAAAAACGGATAATCGCTGAGTCAAAGCCAGGTCCTTTTACCCGATTCACCAGTTATAACCTCGAGAGGCGTTTGTTTCAAACACGTTTTAATTTAACGTGTAGCACAAATCAAGTGAAAAGCCGATTTGAAAATTCAAAACTGGCTCGGAGGGTTTGGAAGGTCTGAACCAACTGCCCAGAGCACATTTGGGAAAATTTGTTTTCTGGGAGATACCAGCATTTTCTTATTTCTATTAACGTTCCAGCTTCCCATCTTTCATTTCTTAATGTCTTAGGTCATGCATCACTCATATATGTAACTAAAGGGCTGGAGTTATACCACTCACGACGCACCGCCCCAAGATCAATGGCAAAGAGGTTGTGGGTGCATCTGCTTGGGGGGCATGCACAGAGCCCCATTCCTTAAGGGTTAAAGTTCAATCCTAGGAAAGCATGTTCAGCTTCTCGCGCAAGATCCAAAATATCGAAAAGAGTGTGTCTGGGAATTCCAACGCATTTTGAATTGCAAGATCAAGTTACTCTTGTGTCCAGTGTGAATGTAGTGTGAGATGTCTTCGTGGGGAAACGTCATAGGGATCTCACGCCATTTGGTTTCCAGGAATTTGGACAAACTGCAACTGGAGAGATGTTGCGCATGCCGTATGGACGGCATCAGGACGTCACCTGAGGCCGAATCCCCGCGTGTGCTCACACCGTTTGGGAGCTCATGTGGCGGCTGCGGACTGAATCCAGCGCCGCCACAGTCGGGGGTGGGGGGGGGGGGGGGGGAGCCGTTCCACTGGCAGGGGGGCTTCAGCGGGGTTTGGGGGGGACTGGCGGGGGGTGGTCCGTGGTTACAGGGCAGTTTATGGCAGGCCAGGTCCGCGTGCGGCCGCTCCATGTTGTACGGCGCAGTCACCGCTGTGCGCACGTATTGCCATGGACCCGGCCTGTCTCTGGCCATATCCGCAGGTAAAACCGGGGCTTTACGCTGCGCAGCTCCAGTCCCCCACCAGACGGAGGATCGGTGCGGGGGCAGCGCCGACTTTCTGGTCGTAAGACCAGACGGATCCTGCGGACATTAAAAATATATAATTAACGTGGAGGAACAGAGTCACAGGACCGCTAATTAGTTTTAACTACAAGAAAAAACATATTTAAAAATTGCATTATGATACAATATGTCTTTACTACCCCCCTTAGCTTAACAATTACATACAGGTTTTAGGTTTAACACAGATTAAAAAGTACACCTTATTCTACAATGGTCTCATAACAACAAAGTCCCTTTGAAACACACAAAGGGTCTCTGGGCAAATACACTCTCCACTCTGAACCCCAAGGGAATGTTTGTGGATTTCTCCTCAGGATCCACCCCCCCCCCCCCCCCCCCCCCCCACCCCCATCCCCAGATGATTTTCACTCGAGTTTCCAAACTCCACTCCCAAAAATCCTAAAATCTCCTCTCCTAGGTATTCTTTCCCTTAGCGGTTTGCATTCCGAATTCCGGAAGAGATTTTCCAAACAACACTTTTGAACAAAGTTTCCGCTCGGCTTTTAACAGCAAATCCAGTCCAGGATTTAACAGCAGCCACTTTAGGTTTCTTTTGGCGGCTTTTACACAAACTCCGAAATCCAGCCACCGCCTTCCATTGTTATTTCAACTCGCGTTCTACAAGGCTGTAGTAAAATCTCATAATCCAGAAAAAATCTCTTCAGATATCTTCCTGGCATCTCAGTCTTCTTCTCAGCTCTGTCTGACTTTACTGAACTGTGCTCTATTCTAGTGCCTTTAACCTCAGACATCTTGGAAACCTTTCTTCATTTCTCTAGTTTCCTCAACTAGCTTCAGATCTCTGCACTTGTTTTCTTAACTATTACTCCATGGAATGGCTTTTCTTCCAGCAAAGAAAGAGAGATGGTCCCTCTTTAGCCTTCTGAAGCGACAGCTTCCAGCTAAGCTGCGGGAGCTGTCTTCTCGCTCACTACCTATCTTCAACTGCAGTCAAGTTAGCTAAATTGAAATGTTACAAGGCCCCAGTTGCTAAGCATTACCCACATGCTTATGCCTGGTTTAAACATAAATGTTGAGCACAAAAATAAGAGGTTCGTTTGCTATTTTACTGCGATGAGCACAAATACTCAAAGTGAATTCATTACTGTATTATTTCTCGCTAGGCGGTGGTTTCGGGGGGTAGGGAGGGCAGACATGAGGTGGGGCTGGAAAATGTATCGCGTCATGGGAATGTCACTTTAAGAAATGTTTGTCTTCAAGTGGCTGCAGTGATGTCATTGTGCGGGTGGAGCTGGGCTCGGGCTCTGCTTTTTACTTTCATTTTGAGCTGGAAGCTATTTTTTGTGGCTCTGAGTTTTACTTTCGGTTTTTAAGTTGGGGGGCTGCATCCAAACCAAGGTGGTGTATTTTGGTCTCTCTCTCTCTCTCTGCATGCTAAAGAATTTCTCCAGAACACTTGATAATTTCAAAGTAATACCTGTTTCTGTTAGGAATGCAAACCTACGGTTTTTGCAGGGGAAGAAAAAGGGTGTTTGGCTTATGGATGTTGTTAGGAAAGTTACTAAGGGTTACCTATAGAGTACTGTATCTTTGGGGAGGAATTTGTGTTGGTAGTTGATAAAATGTTTACTGTGTTTTTATAAAATGTTAACTGGATTCATAGAATAAACATTGTTGTGTTTAAAAATACTTAAGATCTCTGTTGCATCACACCTGGAAAGTGGGGCCCTTGTGCTCCCCATAACCAAAATCTATTAAAAGATGTGGGTCAGATGAACTCCATGATAAACTTTGCTGTTCTCTAAACCCTGGCCCATAATAATCGAACCACTCAACGTCCATTGTCTTGGGCGGGAGTGGGAAATCTCACCGGTGTAAAATTCTACCCATGTTAATTGTGAGCAAATGTAAAGAGACGCTTACTGAAACCATGGGGCAGCTGAATTAGGAAGCACATGCATGTAATGTTTCACTCGGGTGAATAAATGTGAGACCAAGTAAAGACTGGCTCCAGTCCTATCCCTCACACCTTTTTGGGGGGGGATTAGAATAAGACACACACCTGGTATTTTCAGCTGGATGCACCAGCGACAACCAGCTTTAGCTGCACAAGTGTCAGGCCAGGTGGACGGAAGGGTCTAAGTGTGGCAGGGGAAACAGCCAGAGCAGAATAAACCAAACTATTTCAACAGCAAAACACTAATTTACGTTTTCCCTCCGAGTTACCTTGGTCCGCAAGAAGTTATTGCACTCTTGTTCCACGTTGTAATTGATTATTCGAGACACCTCCTCCTGCCATATCTTCAGCCCATAAATGCTGACATAATCTTGTATGTATTCAAACGAACGGTAGAATCCATCCATTGTGGCAGCCATCTCCTTCAGTTTGGGCATCAGTTCACTGGTCTGTGTGAAAGAAACGGCAAGTGTTTGAAACTTTTAAAACACACCCGGTCGTCGTAGACGAGCACAACTGACAGCGCTTCACAGCTAGGCTGTCAGTAAATTCTTATCTTCTGTACACTTAAAACCTTGACATAGATGATTTGGAGTTGGGGACCAAGGGCAATGTGTCCAAGTTTGCAGACGACACTAAGATGAGTGTAAAGCAAAAAGTGCAGAGGATACTGGAAGTCTGCAGAGGGATTTGGATAGGTTAAGTGAATGGGCTAGGGTCTGGCAGATGGAATACAATGTTGACAAATGTGAGGTTATCCATTTTGGTAGGAATAACAGCAAAAGGGATTATTATTTAAATGATAGAATATTAAAACATGCTGCTGTGCAGAGAGACCTGGGTGTACTAGTGCATGAGTCGCAAAATGTTGGTTTACAGGGCAACACGTGATTAAGAAGGCAAATGGAATTTTGTCCTTCATTAATAGAGGAATGGAGTTTAAGACTAGGGAGGTTATGCTGCAATTGTATACGGTGATGGTGAGGCCACACCTGGAGTATTGTATTCAGTTTTGGTCTCCTTACTTGAGAAAGGACGTACTGGCACTGGGGGTGTGCAGAGGAGATTCACTAGGTTTAATTCCAGAGCTGAAGGGGTTGGATTACGAGGAGAGGTTGAGTAGACTGTACTCGTTGGAATTTAGAAGGATGAGGGGGGATCTTATAGAAACATATAAAATTATGAAGGAATAGATAGGATAGATGCGGGCAGGTTGTTTCCACTGGCGGGTGAAAGCAGAACTAGGGAGCATAGCCTCAAAATAAGGGGAAGTAGATTTAGGACTGAGTTTAGGAGGAACGTCTTCACCCAAAGAGTTGTGAATCTATGGAATTCCTTGCCCAGTGAAGCAGTAGCGGCTCCTTCATTAAATGTTTTTAAGATAAAGATAGATAGTTTTTTGAAGAATAAAGGGATTAAGGGTTATGGTGCTCGGGCCAGAAAGTGGAGCTGAGCCCACAAAAGATCAGCCATGATCTCATTGCATGACGGAGCAGGCTCGAGGGGCCAGATGGCCTACTCCTGCTCCTAGTTCTTATGTTCTTATTCTGAACAGTGAGAAATTCAGAATGCAATCTAAAGTTTGTACACATCAGGGGCAGGTTCTATAAATCATAGACAGCCTTGTGAAATAAAAAAAACCTCACTGGATTCTATCATGATGTGCAAGAACAGCAGAGTGATGTCCTTTTTTAAAAAATATTTTTGTTCTCCTTTTTCACATTTTCTCCCAAATTTACACCCACCAACAATAAACAATAAGCAGTAACGGATACAATGTCAATCCCCATATCCCCAAAAGTGACGACCTTCACCCCTAAGAGGCCTGTGACCATCTTCCTATTCCAGTTGTACGGTCTCCATCCAAAATGAATTCACTCTTTACAGACCCGTAGGAGACAGTGTCCAAAGTCTTGGAATCACACGTCTCAATGCAATGCTACATAATCTTTGGAGAGAGGTCTCTTCGTACCTCAGGGCACTAAGAGACGAGTCAGTGAAGCTCAGGTGGTGATCAGAGACCCTCCTTCCCTGCTAGTTTTCCATGTGCATCACTAATCTAAACCCCGCCGGATCGGAGAATTGGCGGGGGGGCGGTGTGAATCCCGCCCCCGCCGGCTGCCGAATTCTCCGGCGCTGGGGATTTGGCGGGTTGGCAGCCCCCCCCCCCCCCCCGCTGGCAATTCTCCGGCCCACGATGGGCCGAGTGGCCGCCCGTTTCCGGCCTGTCCCGGCGCCATAAATTACAACAGGTACTTACCGGCGGGACATGGCTCCGCGGGCGGCCTCTGGGGTCCTCGGGGGGGGGGGGGTCTGGCCCCAGGAGGTGCCCCCATGGTGGCCTGGCCCACCATCGGGGCCCACCGATCCGCGGGCGGGCCTGTGCCGTGGGGGAACTCTATTCCTCCGCGCCGGCCGCTGTAACAGTCCGCGATGGCCGGCGCGGAGATGAACCCCCCTGCGCATGCGCTGGGATGACGCCAGCACACACTGACGCTCACGCGCATGCGCCAACTCGCGCCGGCGGAGGCCCTTCGGCGTGGCGCCAAGCCCCTTGCGCGCCGGCCGGCACAGAACAAACCACTCCGCCGCCGGCCTAGCCCCTGAAGGTGTGGAGGATTCCGCACCTTCAGGGTGGCCCGATGCCGGAGTGGTTCGCTCCTTCCCGCCGGAGCTGCCCGCCCCCCGCCGGTTCGCGGAGAATCCCGCCCCAGATCTTTAAAAAAAATGCTTCCAACCCATGGCCAAGAACAGTGAAGCATGAAGAAATAGCATTTCAGCATAATTGTCATATCCTCTCACCTTAGCTTTCGGGTTAAAGATCAGGCACTTGTGAAGACCGAAGGCAACCCTTCTGACCAACTCCTTCCGAATCCATCTTCTAACAACTGCTTAGGATCCACCTAATTTTAAAAATAAAATCACAAAGGAAGGGATTTTTCATGCAAAGTCTCTTTTAGGCTGAGCTCTTTGGTATAAAAGCGGAAAGCTAAATTTCCCTTAAAAGTTGGGCTGCATTTTACGTTAAACCCCCCCCCCCCAAACTGTTGATTCCCAAATTTCTTTCTCTGTCAGTCTGGCCTCAATAAAAGTTGAGATGGATTCGCACGTAAAAAGAAGTTATTTATTTAGCTTGCAAGCTTGATTCATTTCATAGAAATATAAGAGACATCCAGTTTCCTATATCCCAGAAAGCGAATGAACAAAGAAACAAAGGGATCTCTGCAAATCAATTCAAATGGTATCAAGTTTCACATACTCGACGCCCATAGGTCAGCCTATATCCCTCCTGACCTGTTTGATCTATTCTGATTGGCTCACTTCCAATCCCTTTCTCTGGCCCCTATCAATGCAGCATCACTCTCATAGACACACCTCTTCCTGCTTTTTCCATGCGGTCTCAAATCCCTTTCTCCCTAACTGCCAGAATCAAAGTGGCTTATTTCTACATTACATTAACTAGTATCTCTAAAGTAACTATTTTATATCACATTCGTCACAACCACTGCATTAGAACTGAGTGGAGAAAGGGGAGGAAGAACACACAATATAAGCAGTTGACCTTCCCACAGCCTCCTGCCCATCCCAACCGGTTTCCCATATTACAGTGGGCGGGAATGGCTTTCGCTGCCGGGGGGTTTTCTAGTTTAATATTGACATTCGTGGATGGTAACTTCGCTTTTGAAAAAACGTTGGGTTCTTTAATACTTATCAATCAGCCCCACTAACTAAACATTCTTTCAAAAATGTATTCTCGAAATTCCTTGATGCACAGACTTTTGTTCAAACAATGAGGGGGTCATATAATGAGATCCTCCACCCTTCTCTAGGTCAGCTTTTGGCAGCAGCTGAACAGAATTACTTCAGTTATTCAGACAGTTCTAGCCTACAATTTAAATGTGAATGCAGGAACATTCCGAACATTCCTCTCAAATAAATTTACATTACTTAAAATTTGGGTTTTTTTTTTTTGGAAACAAAATGCATTTTACAAAGCAACCCGTCTCCAAGCCTCTCTTTCCCTGTAGCTGGCCGTTCAGAAAGGCATGAAAACTGCTTTGCAAATCACGCCACCCACCCGCCCTCCCGGTGACAAAGCATTTGACCCCTGCTGATGGCATCCCGCCATGGAAACTGCTACAACCCCACACATCGTCATTAAGTGGCACAGCGCAATCAAGCTCGCTTCAGCATCACCCTACAATTAGCTACTTCAGCAGGGACACAACATGCCACATCTTTTGATGCTTCATCGCTGAATGTCATTCAAACAGCACCTGTGAATGCACCGAGATTGGAAAGCATTTAATCCAATGTGACTTGGTATTGGAGTGGGGCACCCTGAAGTCAGGGAGAGTGCCTTTTACCCCACTGCAAGACAGCAAAGGAAAATTAATCACTTGACAAAATTGACGGCACAGTGTGGGGTAGACTTGATTGCATTCTGTCCTCTGCACAGCATGACAAATAGCCTATGAATCGGCACAGTCAGGAACTGTAAAGCAGAACTCAAACAGGATACGGCCTCATTCCGAAAAAGTGGACACAAACTTTTTATTTCAACGGCTCCTTGTTTTGCCATCAACAAGGTTCAAATCTAAACCAGCTTCTCCCAGCTCAACCTATTTGTCATGATAACTCATAATAACGGAGCAAAAACAGGATATGCTTCCTCGTTGTTGGGAAATTGAGGTTTAATTACGTTCAGAATCTTTATAGAATCATAGAATTTACAGTGCAAAAGGAGGCCATTCGCCCATCGCGTCTGCACCAGCCCTTGGAATGGGCACCCTACCTAAGCCCACACCTCCACCCTATCCCCGTAACCCCACCTAACCTTTTTGGGTTACAGAGGGCACTGGAAAACCTAACCGTATTATTTAAAAGCAAAACAACCCTTTCTGTGTTGCATTGTAGGTTTTGCAGATTATCCCAGAGCGAATGTTTACATCCTTGGCAATTTAGCATGGTCAATCCACCTAACCCGCACATCTTTGGACTGTGGGAGGAAACCGGAGCACCCGGAAGAAACCCACGTAGACGCAGGGAGAACGTGCAGACTCCACACAGACAGTGACCCACGGCTGGAATTGAACCCGGGACCCTGGAGCTGTGAAGCAACTGTGCTAGCCACTGTGCCACCCTGCTTTGAGGCGATCTATAAATACTCCCTTTCCCACTACTGTTGCACAATCCAACGGTGCAGTTATGGATTCAAGAGCGTACCCTGCAGAAGTTGAATTAAATATTTATAACCCTTCTGGCTCCTGGCAGTCTGCCTGAACGATAAGTCAAATACAAGCAACGATTAGCCTTCATATTTGATAAACCCCGAAGGTAAAATAACCCTAAATCTTCAATAAGGACACAGACACAGCTCCAATAGTCTTCACTTGCCTTGATGATGCCAACAAGGGTAGTCTTCATCATCAGAATGCCTTCAGTAAAAATTGATATTGCGTGAGTAAGTCTTGCAACCTTTGGGTGAAGAGGATACGAAAGAAAAGAGCAATGATGATAAAAAGATAAAAACCATTTGAAGTTCTTTTTGACATATCAACTGGCGGCATATTCACAACGACGGAACCTTTGCCCATAATGTCGACCAACAGTTCAGTGCAGAACTGCGAGGCAAATGAGGGGCTAGCTGTGCAGGTGTATGTGGGTCGGATACATTATTTTGTTTTAATTGAAGGGGATACGGTGTTCAGGACAAACTGACCGGCTATACTTCCAAGGAGCAGCTGGAAAATCAATGTATCACAGTCAACACGAGAACACCTGCAATGTGGTGAAGCAAATATAAAACTGGCAGCACTTGATGAAGATTGAGCCCCTTTAACAATTTATTTTTTAAAAAATGCACGAGGCAAAATAGCAGAGGCCCCCCCCCCCCAAAGGAAAGCTGCACCACATGGGAGAGGAGTTTCGAATGGCCTCCGCCCACTGCATCCACACAAAGCGAGCGAGCACCGCCCGCCATGAATTCCGTTCAGTCAAGTCAGCGGCTATTGTACTCGTTGACCAATCCGCTGCGCCCCCATACCTCGTATCTTGAACCAAGCTGGGCATAGTCCTTCAGCTTGTCTTTATCCAGTCGAGTTGGAACCTCCATAATGTTGTGCGTTTGGAGCTTGATAATCTTTGCCAAGGACGTAAACATGCTCTCTGGGATAATCTGCAAAACCTACAATGCAACACAGAAAGGGTTGTTATTGCTTTTCAATAATACGGTTAGGTTTTCCAGTGCCCTCTGTAATGTTATGCAGTGATAAGTTGCACCCGGCTGAAGGTGAGGATTTCCCCATTTATAATACAGTACTGTGTCGCTTAAAACATTCAACTCAAACGGTTGACTTAATTCCAAGTTAAACACGGAACCAACACAAAACACTACAAATCTGGTGGAATGAAGCACAAAATAAATGTATAACTGTAAACAGAAACGATGTTGAACAAGATATGTCGAAGTTCAATGTGGAGAAACGTGAGGTGATTCATTTTTGTAGGAAGAACATGGAAAGACAGTATAATATAAAGGGTACACATCTACTGGAGTGCAAGAGCAGAGGGTCCTGGGTATATATGTGCACAAGTCATTGAAGGTGGCAGGACAGGTTGATAGCGGGGTTAACGAAGCATACAGAACCTTAGTCTTTATAATAGAGGCGTAGTGTACAATAGCAAGGAGGTTCTGTTGAACTTGTACTAGGTAGGTCTCAGTTAGAGTAGTGTGTAAGTTCTGGGTGCCACACTGTAGGAAGGGTGTGAAGACATTGGAGAGGATGCAGAAAAGATTCATGGGAACGGTTCCAGGGATGAGGAACTTCAGTTACAAAGATAGATTGCAAGACTGTTTTCCTTGGAGGAGAGAAGGCCAAGGGGAGAACTGATGGCGGTACTCAAAATCGTGAGGGGCTTAGACAGAGTAGTAGGTCGGGAGAAATGGTCCTCGCTCCCGAAGGGATCAAGAACATGAGGTCACAGGTTTAAAGTAATTGGCAAAAGAAACAAAAGCGATATGAGAATTAACTTTTTCACACACACAGCGGTCGGTTAGGGTCTGAAATGCAGCGCCTGAGAATGTGACAGAGGCAGGTTCAATCAAAGCATTCAAAAAGGGAATTAAACTGTTATCTGAAAAGAACAATGAGGGGGGGGGGGGGGGGGGGGGGGGTTGCAGAGAATCCCACCATGGCGGGATTTAAATTCAATTTATAAACTCAAAACCACTATCAGTAACCATGAATCGATCATTAATTGTTGTAAAAAGCCCATCTGGCTCACCAATGCTCTTTTGGGAAGGAAATCTGCCACCTTTACCTGGCCTGGCCTACATGTGAGTCCAGACCCACAGCAATGTGGTTGACTCAACGGTCCTCCAAAATGACCTAGCAAGCCTCAGAGTTCAGGGGCAATTGAAGATGGAGAACAAATGCTGGCTTTTACCAGCGAAAGCCACATCCCATGGAAGAATACATTTTTTTTTAAATGGCAGTAGGTCAATTGCTCATTTGGAGAGCCAATGCAAACAGCCTCTTTCTATACTGTAAGAATTTTGTGATTCTGTGAAGAGATAAAGGGCGGAATTCTCCGAGCCTCCGTGCTGAAATCCCGGTTGGCACGGGAGCGGAGAATGGACGTTGACGCCACTCCCGGACCAGAGAATCGACGCAAATCGCGCGGTCTACGCAGCACATGTAGGGGACCATTGACAGAGGCCCACGCGGCTATTCTCCGACGACAACTGGCCCAGTTCCCGACGGCGTGATTCTAACCATGTTTTGCCTGTCGGGAACGGCCGGAGGCAGCTGCGGAGTCCATGGCCGCGCTGGTGGGAGGTGGGGAGATCCTTCACCGGTGGGGGGGGGGGGGGTAGGAGTTTTGACGCTGGAGGGGACATAGCCCCATTATTGGAGAATCCCGCCCCCAGTGTCTACTGAACCAACAAAAACAGAAGAACTTACATTTACATTACCCCATAAGCAAATGTCTCAAGGTGTTTCACCGAGGCATAGAGGAAAATGGACACTGAACCAAAGGAAACATGTTGGGTAAGATGATCAAAATCTTGGTCAAAGAAGGAGCTTTAAAATAGAATAGTTTAGGCACAAACTTCCAGAATGGTGAGAATCTAGGTAGCTGATAGCCAGGTCGCCAATAGTGGGACAAGGAGGAAGTTCATGGGTCATCTAAAAGCTGGGGTGTGGGTGCGGTGAAAGACTGAGTTGTACAGGCTGTTAAGGTTACAAATGAGGGAATGAGGCCATGAAGTGATTTAAAGAGAGATCAGAACTTCAACCTGAGAATGTGGGACTGCAAAGATGTGGATGATCGTTAATCACGACTGGATGTGGGACAGGTTACGTGGAGCAGAGTTTTGGATGAGCTGAAAGCATACAGGGGGTGGAGGATACAGGGTCAACAGGCAAGATGACAAAACCAGGAGTGCGGATTTCAGTAGCGATGGGCTACAACTAAGGATGGTTAAAGGCGGGGAATGTTGCCGAGCTGGATGTGCATTGGGGCTGGATTCTCCGCAGCCTCGCGGCTAAATCGCGTTTGGCACGGGGGCGGAGAATCAAATTCCCGCCGGAATCAGGCCCGGCGCTGCTCCGGCGATTCTCCGGGCCCCGAATAGCCGCACGATCGCGATTAACGCCGTACGCCGCGTGGCTGGGAGGCCATTGCCAGAGGCCCGCCCAGCGATACTCCGACCGGCCGAGTTCCCAACGGCGTGGAAATAACATCGTATGGCCGGTCGGGATGCTCGCGTGGCGGCTGCGGACTCAGTCTGTGGCCGCCCTGGTGGGGGGGGTGGGGGGTGGGGGGGTGGGGGGGGCTCTGCGATCAGAGTCTGCCATGGCGCTTGGCATGGCCGCCACCGTGCGCATGCGCAGAACCGGAGGCGCGTGGCCCGTATCCGAAGCCAAAGCTGCGTGAAGCACTCCAGGTCCCTGCTAGCCCCCTGGTAGTAAGTGAATCGGGTTGTATTTTTTTTCAGGAAACACGGGAGTGCAACGCCTGCATTTTTACGCAGGCGTGGGGACATAGCCCCATTTGGGGAGAATCCAGCCCATGATCTTTGTGATGGGGAGGAGATGGAGTTTCTGACCTAGGGTCCAATGGGATGGCAGGATCTGAAAACAGTCTGGTTCACCCTATGACAACCCACAGAGCCTCGGAAAAGTTAGAGCACGGAAACAGGCCATTCAGCCCATCGAGGAGGGGAATGGAAGAAGCGAGAGTATGGAATTTGTGCCAGGAATCAAAATTGATGCCTTCTTGGAATAATTTGTAATATAAGATAGCATGGGGGCCAGGAACGGAAGGTGATCAGTAAGGACTTGAACGAGAATGTCACTGAGCACAGTGGGAAGATGAGGTAGGCGAGCGAGTGCATTGAGAGGGTGGAGAAAAGTGGAGAAAAATATGAAGGTTCAGGGCTAGAGTGGAAAATGACTGTGCAGAAGGGGCTGATGGTGTACCAGCGACAAAAGAATTCCAAAAGGTTCTTGCAAATATTGTTAGAGTTGAGGGAGTGTGGTCATAAGGAGATTGATGATAGTAAACTCAAAGGAGCGTGCAGTCAACTTTGCTGTCCAGAATGATCATCAAGTAGTGTGCGGTTATAGCCGAGAGAAAACTGGTCCAGTAGAATTTTATGCGATGAAGCTAGGTCTGATGGTGGATGGCCAAGGCAGTGCACCAAATGTGGTTACGTTAATGGTCCCAGAGTTGAGTGCAGAGATGGCAACCACACTGGCACAAAAGCATTGATGGAGCAGATAAGCATTATCAACAGCAGCGAGTCATTGTGACAAATTCAAATGAGAGGGACAGGGGGATGGAAGGGAAGGCCTGAAGGGAAAGAAAAGTAGAATTGCATTGAAGGTAATAAGGAAGTGGCTGAAGGCAGGTCAATGGTTGATTAAAATCAAAGGAGGCATCAAGGGAGATGGTGAGACTGAAGGGGTGATTACAGATGAGAGAATTTCAGTGGTGGGAAACGTTCAGAGGGAAACACAAATGTGCAGCTCTGCATCCGAAATGCAAACTAACATAATGCAATACCTCAAAGTGGCTATTCATTCGAGCTCACAAGACTCACCTTTCTAACGTAGGCTACAAGCTCTCCAGAATAATACTGTGACACACTAAGAAGGTCAGGGCTATTGGCTTGATTTATTCGCATGAGTGGAAGGTCGAGCGCTGATGCCAACTGAAATAACACAATGAATTATCCACCATTATAAAACCTGATTAAATCAAATAACCTCAGACCCATTGACAATATTCATTCGTTTGACTTTCAAAAGCATTTTTAAAAAGAAGAAATAATTCTCAAGGATGCAGGCATCATGGGCAAAGCCAACATTTATTTCCCATCTTTAGATGCCCCGTGTGGGTGGCAGTGGGCCTTAGATGAAGGAATTGAATGTTGCCAACACAGTGGTGGTGCAGTTGGGAATAGAAAGTTGAAAATGGAGGCAGGGAAACTCACTTCAGACATTAACTGCTTTGCCCCAGCGACCGAGGGAGAATGTGAGCAGAAATCTTTCCTCTCAAAGAACAAAGAAAAGTACAGCACAGGAACAGGCCCTTCGGCCCTCCAAGCCCGTGCCGACCATGCTGCCCGACTAAACTAAAGTCTTTTACAGTTCCAGGGTCCATATCCCTCTATTCCCATCCTATTCATGTATTTGTCAAGATGCCCCTTAAACGTCACTATCGTCCCTGCTTCCACCACCTCCTCCGGCAGCGAGTTCCAGGCACCCACTACCCTCGGTGTAAAAAAACTTGCCTCGTACATCTCCTCTAACCCTTGCCCCTCGCACCTTAAACCTTACCCCTCGCACCTTAAACCTGTGCCCCCTCAATATTTGGATAAAACAGCAGAAACATCTGCTCGCTTTGTCAACTGTTGCCGACTGTAAAAGTCAGAGCAATCAAATGAAAATCAATGTTAAAGGATGAGAGGGGTTTCGACTTTCAGCTAAAATTAATCAAATTCCTGTCATTCCCAAGATTGCTGGCAGCATAATGACACGGAATGGGACTTCCTGGTGACCCAGTCAGAGGAATCTAGCGACAACTATTTTCGGGCAAGCTTATTGCCAATTAATCACCCACTCGTTCATCTTGTTCAATAATTTAACCATTTCTGGTCTCTACCGCTTTCGGACTCCTTCCCACTCACCTTCAAAAATGTTGCTTTAAGTTTGGTGACCATGAAAGGGCTGACTCGGATTTCTTCCTGCATGATAGTCGTGTAGCTGTGGATAAGGACCATTATATGTTAGTCACAGCCTAGACACAGGCTTGATAGACGTAAATGAAAGACAAAAATTGAAGCAAGTATTAACTGGAGTCAATGGAGAAACCAACTGCATGAACAGAAATGATGATAGAGAGTTCAGGGGTTAAATGCATGAGGCTCAACCTTTGACCTCCAAAAACAGTTCATTATTTTGATTTCAATCTTTGGAGCGTTGAGCAATTCCAACAGGCATTGCCGAAGTTTCACATTTTATTGGAAACTTGTAGCATTCATGATCTGTGTGTCATAACCACACTCGAGACATTTGAGAGGGTACAAGGCATTCAGGATATCTACTCCACTTTTCCATTATCAATAAGTTGAACCAACAACCTGTGTAATTTTCTTCAGTTGTGCCAAGTGCACAGGATCTTTAGCTACTGCAGGGCCAGGCAAGCAGGATGTGGAATGTGTAGTCATGCCTATATTACCATGGCCTGTGCATTCGAAGTGATGGAGTGGCTGGGCGGGAGATCTCACCAGTGTGGCTACAGGCATGGTACCATGGCCTGTGCATTGGAAGTGATGGAGTGACTGGGCGGGAGATCTCACCAGTGTGGCTACAGGCATGGTACCATGGCCTGTGCATTGGAAGTGATGGAGTGGCTGGGCGGGAGATCTCACCAGTGTGGCTACAGGCATGGTGTGCAAGAGCTGCCAAAGATCTCTGTAATAAACTGTTGTGGCTATCGTCCCACGCGACCTCACAATATTACACGGAGTACCGTAAAAGGACCAAATTGTGCTCGGCCTGCAAGGGAAGCTCTGGGATGCTGCGTGATGACAGAGACCTATTCAAAAAGCAGCTTTGGCAATGTCACTGCAGTTAGCGTACTCCAATTTGTTAAACGTATCTGGCTAGTTCTGCCCATTTAGCCAAAAAGTCTTCCGTGGAATGAGTTACCTTGGGCGGGATTCTCACAGCGCCGCGCCGGGCCGGAGAATCCCCACGTAGGGGCCAATGCCGCCCCGACGCCGGCACGCGATTCTCCGCAGTGCGGGCAATTGGCGTCGGCGTGGTTGGCGCGGCGCCGGTCGCGGGCCGCTCTACGCGGCCGGCCCGCCGATTCTCCGGCCCGGATGACGCCGAGTCCCGCCGCCGCCGCCCTAACCTGCTCTGGGCCAGCGGGACCTCGGCGTGTAAGGGTCGTGTGGCGGCCTGTGGGGGGGGGGCCTCCGACGTGGCCTCTGTGGCTGGGGGCCTCCTTTCCTACATGCCAGCCCGTAGCCCTGTGCCATGTTGCGTCGGGGCCGGCGCATTGAAGGAGTCCACGGCGCGTTGGCGCCAGCGCCACGGCGCATGTCCTCGTTGGCGCCGGGGTGAGGTACAAATGATTTATGCTTGGGATTTTTAGCTGTCAATGCAAAGTTGGCCAATTGTGCCACCTGCTAACTGCACCCAATTCCATCCATTCAACTCATTTGATTAAGTTGTACGTATTTCACGTCATCTGTTGTGCTTCCACGTTGCTGACCATCAAACCGGGGAAGCTGTGTCCTGCTCAGACTCAATTTCCATAGAGTATCATAGAACTTACAGTGCAGAAGGAGGCCATTCGGCCCATCGAGTCCGCACCGGCTCTTGGAAAGAGCACCCTACCCAAGGTCAACACCTCCACCCTATCCCCATAACCCAGTAACCCCACCCAACACTAAGGGCAATTTTGGACACTAAGGGCAATTTTGGACACTAAGGGCAATTTATCATGGCCAATCCACCTAACCTGCACATCTTTGGACTGTGGGAGGAAACCGGAGCACCCGGAGGAAACCCACGCAGACACGGGGAGGATGTGCAGACTCCGCACAGGCAGTGACCCAAGCGGTGAACAGCGGTGAACATGGGACATCAGTGAACTGTGACAGCAGGGAAAGGTGTTCTACACTCAAAAGGATTCAACTGCAGCTTCAGCTGGGCAGACTGTTCACAACAGAAGCAGGATGGGTTTAACTATCCTGACGCAGCAAACGGAGGATATCCCGGATACCTTTAAGCCAACAGAGGATTTGTACAGAATCACAGGATTGTTACTGCGCAGGAGGCCATTCAAGCCCTTCGTTCCCGCACACGCTCTCTGAAAGCGCATTTCACCTTCTGCCATTTTCGCTGTAACGCTGCACATTCTTCCTGCAGAAAACAATCGAATTTCCTTTCTAATGCCTCGACTGAACCACACTTTTGGGCAGTGCATTCCAGATTCTTTTTAAAAAAAAAATAAACTTAGCGGACCCAATTATTTTAATTTCCAATCAAGGGGCAATTTAGCGTGGCCAATCCACCTAACCTGCACATCTTTTGGGTTGTGGGGGTGAAACCCATGCAGAGAGTGTGCAAACTCCACACGGAGAGTGACAGATTCGAACCCGGGCCCTCTGCGTCGTCGGCAGCTGTGCTAACCACCGCGCCACATGCCGCTCTGTGCATTCCAGATTCTAACCACTCGCTGCGTGAAAAGGTTTTCCCCTCAGGCTGCTTTTTCTTCCTTTGCAAATTATTTTAAATCTGCTCTCTTGATCCTTTCACAAGGGAAGAGGGGGACACTTTCTCCCTTATCCACAGCAATTTGAGGGCAACGTGGGGGGTCTTGCACCAACGTGTAACATTTAATGTCAGGATTTCAAGGCCTCTCTCACGATGCTAGAATAATCTTACCTGTCAATAAGCTGCCAGGCGTACGACAGGTCCCCGATAATCTGCATGGTGATGAGGACCTCCTCTTTGATGTTGATGGTGCGAATCATTTGATGGAGAAATTTGCGAGTATCCGCCAGGAACTGGCAGATCTGCAAATTTGATTCCAGCTGGTGGAATTCTTGGACCTGTTTCAAGAAATTCCAAAACTGTTAGCGTTAGCATTGTAGGGACGAGAGATATCTGAAAGTTAGGACTTTATTTTAACCTTCAAGAATGCTAATATCTCAGCTATGCCCCAGATTCCTCAAAATCATCCATTTCAGGATATTTGATAGCACCTTAGATAGATTTATTAACTTATAGCAACAGGTATATGTGTATGGCTAGATACAAAATAGGATTTTAAAACTTTAGTCTGACCTCAGCAGCTGAAATAAATTCATGAAATAAGTCTGATGCAATGTAACCGCTTTTCTGAAATATTTCATCTCCACCTTTCTCTTCCCTTGGATATGTTTTAAGACATCTTATCTGTGTGCTAAATTAGCACTCTGTGGACATTGTACCACTGATTCCTTCTTAGTAACACCGAGTGTCGGAGTGTTTTGATAGACCACCTGGTCAGTTCAAGGGTCGGTGAACAAGGGTTGGAATCGGTTTTTTGGTCAGACATAAAAACATCCCAAATGTAAGGGACAAGAGACAGGAGAAAGGGCCAGGTGCCAGCGAAGTTAAGAAAAGGAGACCCAGCCTCCAATTAGAGAAAGCTGCAGGGAGCAGACTCTAAGTCAGGTGGGCTCAAGAGAAGCCCGGAAGGTCCACAAAGGCAGGTAACCCCTCGCTGTCGTCTGTCGGGGCAGAAGTACCCCTTTGGAACAGTGACGATCTGAAATTGTGGCTTGGAAGGTGACGCTCGAGTGTATTCGGAGGTCCAGGAGAAAGGAATCTCTGAAGGCAAGATTGATATCCTGCAAAGTTCACCATTGTTGTAGCCATCCGAGTGGGAGTGATTCTTTGGGGAGAATTTCCAAGGCGGGAGCTTCACATGTGATTGGAAACCCTCGTGAGAAAGACAACTTTTCAGTGAGATTGGTTGGTTCACAATCTGACAAACCTCGGAGTGGGGTGTTGAGAAATCCATGGAATCTGTTTTGGTCGCATCTGTCATCTGTGTAGCGGGGTGCATCTGACAAACGTTCGCCTGTCAACTTACATGTGCCTCACACTTGCCCTGAATCTTAGAGTAATCTTAGGACAGATATTGTAAATTGTTTGATCTCCCCATTGACAGTGACAGAGGCCTGGAAAGAGGTAATCGGTGCATGGTCCGGAGAAGCAAAAAGGAGTTTTGAAACAACTTTGAGGAATTTAACGTCATCAGTTCTTGCCTTGGATATCTTGAGTGCAGGAGTATTTGTTATCACGCTGAGAAGTCTGCCTGCCCTATATTCAGAAGTGGGCCCATAAAATTCAAATTATACAATAAAATAATCTCGAGGTGCAACAACAGGATCCCTTTGTGATGTGAACTTGATTCACTGCCTTTCAAATGTGCCCTCACCTTTGGGTCTCTAATCTTCTTGAAATGAATGAAATCAAAATGAATGAAACGAAAATGAGAATGCAGACGGCAAGAGTTTAGTCGGACAGGGGTGGACAGTAATTGCTAAACTGCTTTAACAGAGTGGTGTACATAATCAAACACCACCCCCCAGAAGGAAAGAAACAGTACAAAACATTCATATCCCAGTGAGAATCAGTTCCATTTTAAGGTGTAGAAGACCAGTTTTGACGGGTTTTTACAGGCACTCTTCATTTCCACGTTTTACTGCTTTCTTTCCTGAATTGAGCTGACTACAGAATGCTCCTGACCATCGGGAGAACCGTCCTTCTCACTTCTTCCTGGTTCAGTGAGTCACCACTGGGCCACTCAATAAAACCGTCCGGTTCTCCACGGGGTCTGGCATGAGGGAAACATCTCCACAATGAAAAAGGGCCCAATGTGACTTGATGGTTTGAGACGAGACAACAGATTCTCAATACTCCAACCTGGAATAAGACTCTCAGCCAGGACACTCCGCAAACACGGGGCAGCACGGTAGCATTGTGGATAGCACAATTGCTTCACAGCTCCAGGGTCCCAGGTTCGATTCCGGCTTGGGTCATTGTCTGAGCGGAGTCTGTACATCCTCCCCGTGTCTGCGTGGGTTTCCTCCGGGTGCTCCGGTTTCCTCCCACAGTCCAAAGATGTGCAGGTTAGGTGGATTGGCCATGATAAATTGCCCTTCGTGTCCAAAATTGCCCTTCGTGTTGGGTGGGATTACTGTGTTATGGGGATAGGGTGGAGGTGTTGATCTTGGGTAGGGTGCTCTTTCCAAGAGCCGGTGCAGACTCGATGGGCCGAATGGCCTCCTACTGCACTGTAAATTCTACGATCTATGATCAAACTGGCTCGTGTGGTTTAAATACACATCGCCTAACTCATTGACAAGTAAATCCTTCATCCAAGTGGCTTCGGCTGGTGTTTTCGTTCTAAAACGGCTGCAAAACAATTGTTCTGAAGCGCAACATAATATTACTCATTTTCAATTTCTTCGCGTTGAGACAAAATGATTTTAGTGATAGTCTCGGGCGTGGGCCTGCGTTCCAAGACTTTTTCGCTAAATTTCCATTCGATCTTGCAGACTTTAATTTTGTTCGAAGCTCTAGACTCATCTCACCTCTTCCAAAGCCTGGATTAACTGCACCGTCTTCCTCCCGGCTGCAGTAGAGTCTTCGTAATTCAAGGAGGAAATCTGCTTCGAGATCTCCCGAAACCAGGCCTGCAGATTTTCTGACAGCAACAAAAAAAAAAATGTGTTTGCGAGGATATCGATTGTGTTGCATCGCCATAAAACATAAACATACATCAATGACTGTCCTACCTCATGCCTCCATGTCTGCTTTATTAAGTTTTTAAATTATATATTAGAGATGATTGTGACATCTTTAGAATGTTAAACTCCCTCCCAGGGGCGTCATTCTCTGACCCCCCACCGGGTCGGAGAATCGCCGGGGGCTGGCGTGAATCCCGCCCCCGCCGGTTGCCGAAGTCTCCGGCACCGGAGATTCGGCGAGGGCGGGATTCGCGCCGCGCCGGTTGGCGGGCCCCCCCGCGCGATTCTCCGGCCCGGATGGGCCGAAGTCCCGCCGATAAATTGCCTGTCCCGCCGGCGTGGATTTAACCACCTTTTGAACGGCGGGACAAGGCGGCGTGGGCGGGCTCCGGGGTCCTGGGGGGGCGCGGGGCGATCTGGCCCCGGGGGGTGCCCCCACGGTGGCCTGGCCCGCGATCGGGGCCCACCGATCCGCGGGCAGGCCTGTGCCGTGGGGGCACTCTTTCCCTTCCGCCTCCGCCACGGTCTCCACCATGGCGGAGGCAGAAGAGACTCCCTCCACTGCGCATGCGCGGGAAACTGACAGCGGCCGCTGACGCTCCCGCGCATGCGCCGCCTTGGGATGTAATTTCCGCCCCAGCTGGCGGGGCAACAAAGGCCGTTTCCACCAGCTGGCGGGGCGGAGATTCCTCCGGCGCAGGCCTAGCCCCTCAATGTTGGGGCTCGGCCCCCAAAGATGCGGAGCATTCCGCACCTTTGGGGCGGCGCGATGCCCGTCTGATTGGCGCCAGTCGGCGGACATCGTGCCATTTCGGGAGAATTTCGCCCCTGATGTGCATGCGTCACAGACCTCCAGCAGGTGAGCGCGAAGAGATTAACTCCCACGATAGAGCTACGCTAAACCAGCCATTGGCATGTAGAGTCCCTACAGTGCAGCGGCCATACAGCCCATCAAGTCTGCACCAACCCTCCGAAAGAGCACCCCACCCAGGCCCACTCCCTCCGCCCTATCCCCGTGACCTCACCTAACCTGCACATCTTTGGACACTAGGGGTCAATTTAGCATGGTCAATCCACCTAACCTACACATCCCTGGATACTAAGGGTCAATTTAGCATGGTCAATCCACCTTATCTGCCCATCTTTGGACCATGGGAGGAAACCGGAGCACCTGGAGGAAACCCACGCAGACACGGGGGAGAACGTGCAAGCTCCACAGTCACCCGAGGCCGGAATTGAACCCAGGTCCCTGGTACTGTGAAGCAGCAGTGCTAACCACTGTGCCACACACCTGTGGGGAAAACTGACCACCAGCTTTCCCTTTTGAGGAAAGCTACACAGCCCAGGTTGGGCCTATACCCATTGGAAATTAGACGAATGAGAGGTGGTCTTATTGAAACATTCTAGGTCCTCAGGAAACTTGGCAGGGTGGATACGTGGAGGATGTCTCCCCCTTTTGAGGGAGTCTAGAACTTGGGGACGCAGCTTAAAAATGAGGGATCGCACATTTAAGATCGAGATAAGAATATTTCCTTTCTCTCAGAGGGTCGTTAGTCTGTGGAATCCTCTTACCCAGTGAACATTGGAGTCTGGGTCATTGAATATATTCAAGGCTGAGGGAGACAGATTTTTGAATGGCAAGGAGGTCAAGGGCTATGGCTGAGGATAGAGGTCGAGGTGGGTGGACGGACAGCAAAGTTGAGCCCACAATTACCCCAGCTTATTGAATGGCAAAGCGGGCTGCCTGGCCCACCCAATGCTCCTATTTCTCACGTTCCCAGTACCACCACGTGGCAACATCAAGATTGGCATTTCTCAAAGGCAACTGAGCATCTCGCCTCTCAGTAATATCATTGACGTTACTAAAATATACTCCTCAACAGCAACATCAGGAGACTCATTTTTTTTTAAACCTTTGATAATGTTCTAGTTAAAACACACACCCTCGACCACACAGCAAAGATATTAGCGAAATGATCAACGTGTGGGGTGGTGGGGAGGGGGTGTAAGGCGAGGAGGTGCACAGGCAACTCGTGGGTTTCACCTGGAAGTCCCCATGAGCAGAGCACCTGGGTTAGTGGTATTATTGAGCCAAATCGTACTGCGGAAAGGAGGAAAACCAAAATGCAAGTGAAAATGTTATGCTTTCACATCAGCTGATGCTTGACCGTGTAACAGGATGGCCGGGGTTCTCGGTCCGTTTGCTGGCCGCGGGATTCTCTGGTGCCGCCCAGGGGTTTCCCGGCAGCGTGGGGTGGCTTCAAAGCCAATTCCCATCAACAGCGGCGGGAACAAAGAATCCCGCCGCCAGCAACGGTGAGAAACACGCGTCTGGGAGGCCTGAGAATCCCGCCCAATGTCTTGAGGGATGCTCACACACCCGTTTCACAGCTGACGTGTGGCATACGGTGCTGGGGCGATCCAAAATAAATGAATAAACGCACAAAGGGAAACAGTCTAAAGATTGCACAGTCATCTCACGGTAGCATTGTGGATAGCACAATTGCTTCACAGCTCCAGGGTCCCAGGTTCGATTCCGGCTTGGGTCACTGTCTGTGCGGAGTCTGCACGTTCTCTCCGTGTCTGCGTGGGTTTCCTCCGGGCACTCCGGTTTCCTCCCACAGTCCAAAGATGTGCAGGTTAGGTGGATTGGCTATGCTAAATTGCCCTTAGTGTCCAAAATTGCCCTTAGTGTTGGGTGGGGTTACTGGGTTATGGGGATAGGGTGGAGGTGTTGACCTTGGGTAGGGTGCTCTTTCCAAGAGCCGGTGCAGACTCGATGGGCCGAACGGCCTCCTTCTGCACTGTAAATTCTATGAAATCTATAACTTAAAAACTGAATAAGGCAGACATGAGGGCGTGAGGCAGGACATTCACTGCTGCCCTGGCACAAGCAATTAGTGAACCTGCAAGCTTCAAAACATGAAGACAATGCACTGTCAATAGCAAATTATACGCACATTTGTTTCATAAAGATCCGACTCAGGATGGAAAGTGGGACATGGCGGGACACTTCAGAAAGCCCCCAAATTTAGAACACTTTAGGTGTGAGGGATTTGGACATGAAAAGAAAACAAGTTGTTTTTGGTGGTTGGGCGGGTAACCTGCTTGCATTTTGTCTCTAAATCTCCCATCATTTTTCACCTCTGATGAATCCATCCTTAATTCTTCATCCAGTAACATTTAAAGTTTAAAAGTGCCATCAATTTGTGCCAAAGTGCCAAACACTTAATTTCCCTCGTTAACTGATACTTCTCTGTGAAGCTCATATCCGTCTGAAACTTGAATTCTGCTCCAACGTCTGCGGAGAATCTTCTAACCCCTTTATGTCAGGATACAAGGAAGATGTGGTTGTCTGACGCAAGTTCCTGCATCACAGCCTCTCTAGTCTCTATTTTTAACATTTTTTTTTATAGAACATAGAAAATTACAGCACAGAACAGGCCCTTCGGCCCACGATGTTGTGCTGAACCTTTGTCCTAGATTAATCATAGATTATCATAGAATTTACAGTGCAGAAGGAGGCAATTCGGCCCATCGAGTCTGCACCGGCTCCTGGAAAGAGTGCCCTACCCAAGGTCAACACCTCCACCCTATCCCCATAACCCAGTAACCCCACCCAACACTAAGGGCAATTTTGGACACTAAGGGCAATTTATCATGGCCAATCCACCTAACCTGCACATCTTTGGACTGTGGGAGGAAACCGGAGCACCCGGAGGAAACCCATGCAGACACGGGGAGGACGTGCAGACTCCGCACAGACAGTGACCCAAGCCAGAATTGAACCTGGGACCCTGGAGCTGTGAAGCAATTGTGCTATCCACAATGCTACCGTGCTGCCCTTAAGAACAACTTTTTTTTTAATAAATATTTTATTGAAAATTTTTGGTCAACCAACACAGTACATTGTGCATCCTTTACACAATATTATAACAACACAAATAACAATGACCTATTTTATAAACAAAAAATGAATAAATAATAAATAACAAAAATGAAAACTAGCCCTAATTGGCAACTGCCTTGTCACAAGTAACACTCTCCAAAAATATAATTTAACAGTCCAATATATAATTATCTGTAGCAACGACCTATACATATTATACAGTATATATTAACAACCCTGAGAGTCCTTCTGGTCCCCCCCCCCCCCCCCCCCCCCGATCCTGGGCTGCTGCCTTCTTTTTTCCATTCCATCTATCTTTCTGCGAGGTATTCGACGAACGGTTGCCACCGCCTGGTGAACCCTTGAGCCGACCCCCTTAGGACGAACTTAATCCGCTCTAGCTTTATAAACCCCGCCATGTCATTTATCCAGGTCTCCACCCCCGGGGGCTTGGCTTCTTTCCACATTAGCAATATCCTGCGCCGGGCTACTAGGGACGCAAAGGCCAAAACATCGGCCTCTCTCGCCTCCTGCACTCCCAGCTCTTGTGCAACCCCAAATATAGCCAACCCCCAGCTTGGTTCGACCCGGACCCCTACTACTTTTGAAAGCACCTTTGTCACCCCCATCCAAAACCCCTGTAGTGCCGGGCATGACCAAAACATATGGGTATGATTCGCTGGGCTTCTCGAGCACCTCGCACACCTATCCTCCACCCCAAAAAATTTACTGAGCCGTGCTCCAGTCATATGCGCCCTGTGTAATACCTTAAACTGAATCAGGCTTAGCCTGGCACACGAGGACGACAAGTTTACCCTGCTTAGGGCATCTGCCCACAGCCCCTCCTCGATCTCCTCCCCCAGCTCTTCTTCCCATTTCCCTTTTAGTTCATCTACCATAGTCTCCCCTTCGTCCCTCATTTCCCTATATATATCTGACACCTTACCATCCCCCACCCATGTCTTTGAGATCACTCTGTTCTGCACCTCTTGTGTCGGGAGCTGCGGGAATTCCCTCACCTGTTGCCTCGCAAAAGCCCTCAGTTGCATATACCTGAATGCATTCCCTTGGGGCAACCCATATTTCTCGGTCAGCGCTCCCAGACTCGCGAACCTCCCATCCACAAACAGATCTTTCAGTTGCGTTATTCCTGCTCTTTGCCACATTCCATATCCCCCATCCATTCCCCCCGGGGCAAACCTATGGTTGTTTCTTATCGGGGACCCCCCCAAGGCTCCAGTCTTTCCCCTATGCCGTCTCCACTGTCCCCAAATCTTCAGTGTAGCCACCACCACCGGGCTTGTGGTGTAGTTCCTCGGTGAGAACGGCAATGGGGCTGTCACCAGAGCCTGTAGGCTAGTCCCCCTACAGGACGCCCTCTCTAATCTCTTCCATGCCGCTCCCTCCTCCTCTCCCATCCACTTACTCACCATTGAAATATTAGCGGCCCAATAATACTCACTTAGGCTCGGTAGTGCCAGCACCCCCCTATCCCTGCTACGCTGTAAGAATCCCTTCCTCACTCTCGGGGTCTTCCCGGCCCACACAAAACCCATGATGCTCTTTTCAATCCTTTTAAAAAAAGCCTTCGTGATCACCACCGGGAGGCACTGAAACACAAAGAGGAATCTCGGGAGGACCACCATCTTAACCGCCTGCACCCTCCCTGCCAGTGACAGGGATACCATATCCCATCTCTTGAAATCCTCCTCCATTTGTTCCACCAACCGCGTTAAATTTAACCTATGCAATGTGTCCCAATTCTTGGCTATCTGGATCCCCAGGTAACGAAAGTCCCTTGTTACCTTCCTCAACGGTAGGTCCTCTATTTCTCTACTCTGCTCCCCTGGATGCACCACAAACAACTCACTTTTCCCCATGTTCAATTTATACCCTGAAAAATCCCCAAACTCCCCAAGTATCCGCATTATTTCTGGCATCCCCTCCGCCGGGTCTGCCACGTATAGTAGCAAATCGTCTGCATACAAAGATACCCGGTGTTCTTCTCCTCCTCTAAGTACTCCCCTCCACTTCTTGGAACCCCTCAACGCTATCGCCAGGGGCTCAATCGCCAGTGCAAACAATAATGGGGACAGAGGGCATCCCTGCCTTGTCCCTCTATGGAGCCGAAAATATGCAGATCCCCGTCCATTCGTGACCACGCTCGCCATTGGGGCCCTATACAACAGCTGCACCCATCTAACATACCCCTCTCCAAAACCAAATCTCCTCAACACCTCCCACAAATAATCCCACTCCACTCTATCAAATGCTTTCTCGGCATCCATCGCCACTGCTATCTCCGTTTCCCCCTCTGGTGGGGCCATCATCATTACCCCTAACAACCTCCGTATATTCGTGTTCAGCTGTCTCCCCTTCACAAACCCAGTTTGGTCCTCGTGGACCACCCCCGGGACACATTCCTCTATTCTCATTGCCATTACCTTGGCCAGGATCTTGGCATCTACATTTAGGAGGGAAATAGGTCTATAGGACCTGCATTGGAGCGGGTCCTTTTCCTTCTTTAAGAGAAGCGATATCGTTGCTTCAGACATAGTCGGGGGCAGTTGTCCCCTTTCCTTTGCCTCATTAAAGGTCCTCGTCAGTACCGGGGCGAGCAAGTCCACATATTTTCTATAGAATTCGACTGGGAATCCATCCGGTCCCGGGGCCTTTCCCGCCTGCATGCTCCTAATTCCTTTCACCACTTCTTCTACCTCGATCTGTGCTCCCAGTCCCACCCTTTCCTGCTCTTCTACCTTGGGAAATTCCAGCCGATCCAAGAAGCCCATCATTCTCTCCCTCCCATCCGGGGGTTGAGCTTCATATAATTTTTAATAAAATGTCTTGAACACTCCATTCACTCTCTCCGCTCCCCGCTCCATCTCTCCTTCCTCATCCCTCACTCCCCCTATTTCCCTCGCTGCTCCCCTTTTCCTCAATTGGTGTGCCAGCAACCTGCTCGCCTTCTCCCCATATTCGTACTGTACACCCTGTGCCTTCCTCCATTGTGCCTCTGCAGTGCCCGTAGTCAGCAAGTCAAATTCTACATGTAGCCTTTGCCTTTCCCTGTACAGTCCCTCCTCCGGTGCTTCCGCATATTGTCTGTCCACCCTCAAAAGTTCTTGCAGCAACCGCTCCCGTTCCTTACTCTCCTGCTTCCCTTTATGTGCCCTTATTGATATCAGCTCCCCTCTAACCACCGCCTTCAACGCCTCCCAGACCACTCCCACCTGGACCTCGCCATTATCATTGAGTTCCAAGTACTTTTCAATGCACCCCCTCACCCTTAGACACACCCCCTCATCTGCCATTAGTCCCATGTCCATTCGCCAGGGTGGGCGCCCTCCTGTTTCCTCCCCTATCTCCAAGTCTACCCAGTGTGGAGCGTGATCCGAAATGGCTATAGCCGTATACTCCGTTCCCCTCACCTTTGGGATCAATGCCCTTCCCAGCACAAAAAAGTCTATTCGCGAGTAGACTTTATGGACATAGGAGAAAAACGAGAACTCCTTACTCCTAGGTCTGCTAAATCTCCACGGGTCTACACCTCCCATCTGCTCCATAAAATCTTTAAGTACCTTGGCTGCTGCCGGCCTCCTTCCAGTCCTGGACTTCGACCTATCCAGCCCTGGTTCCAACACCGTATTAAAATCTCCCCCCATTATCAGCTTTCCCATCTCTAGGTCCGGAATGCGTCCTAGCATCCGCCTCATAAAATTGGCATCATCCCAGTTCGGGGCATATACGTTTACCAAAACCACCGTCTCCCCCTGTAGTTTGCCACTCACCATCACGTATCTGCCCCAGTTATCCGCCACTATAGTCTTTGCCTCGAACATTACCCGCTTCCCCACTAATATAGCCACCCCCCTGTTTTTCGCATCTAGCCCTGAATGGAACACCTGCCCCACCCATCCTTTGCGTAGCCTAACCTGGTCTATCAGTTTCAGGTGCGTTTCCTGTAACATAACCACATCTGCCTTAAGTTTCTTAAGGTGTGCGAGTACCCATGCCCTCTTTATCGGCCCCCTTAAGAACAACTTAATCTACACTATATATGTGCCCCACTAAAATTTCATTCCCCCCCCCTCCTCCAATCAGCAAATTTGCCATTCTGTAGTGCCCTTTAGCTGCCTCAGCCTTCTTAGACCATAAGACCATTGAGTCTGCTCCGCCATTCAATCATGGCTGATATTTTCTCAACCCCATTCTCCTGCCTTCTCCCCATAACCCCGGTCCCCTTATTAATCAAGAACCTATCTACCTCTGTCTTAAGGACACTCAGTGATTTGGCCTTTACAGCCTTCTGCGGCAAAGAGTTCCACAGATTCACCTCCCTCTGGCTGAAGAAATTCCTTCTCATCTCTGTTTTAAAGGTTCATCCCTTTAGTCTGAGGGAGACAAAGAGGGTGCAGGCGAGAGAGAGAGAGAGAGAGAGAGAGAGAGAGAGAGAGAGACAAAGACAGCGTGGGCAAGGCAGAGAGAGAGACAAAGAGGGCGAAGGAAGGATGAGAGACATCCATATTGCTTCCAGAGTTCAGTGACATACTACGACAGAGTACCAGAGTCTCTGCTTAATCAAGACCTGAATTTACCTAATGAAATAAACCAATAATAATAATAATACTCATCAGCAGAGGGAGGAAACACCATTATTTTCTCTGTATTTGGCAAAGAGTTTGAATATTTCAACCAGGCTTCAACTCAAATCGATTGCAAAACCAGACACTAACAGAATGTGGCTGGATGTTGCACATATGCATGGTGCAACCCTAGTGCTAATCACATACCGTTTTTTTCCACTCTGGTGAGTGGCTTTACTCCGGAGAACACCTCAGCCAGTTCAGTCATTCTCTCAGATCCCTCTTTCTGATAACTTTCCCATTTGGCTTGTTTTTCTGACAGCATTTGCTTAAACATCTAAATCAATAAATGAAAACGCATGTCACTCAACGAGCACCACAAAAAGAAGACAAAAGAAAAACTGCGGGACCCACAGAGAAACACATAGCGCCCAGGCTGGGATGGTAGCCATGTTGTTCACTGAAGAAACAATAGCCAGGTCCAACTTCACAGATGGTCAATGCTAGTAGGGACATCGAATCAGGAGGAGGCCACTGAGGCCCAAGAGCCTATTGCATCAATAATGGCTGATCAATACCACAATTCCCATTATCGGAATTGATTCCCTCGCCATTGATACCCTTGCCCAACAAAAATATATCAATCAATCTGAGAATTGAAATTTTTAATTGACACAATATGAACAGGATTTCAGGGTAAAGAGCTCCAAATTTCCATTGCCCCGTGTGTGAAGAAATGTCACAGGACATCTCCCCTGAATGGCCTAGTTCTGAATTTAAGGTGAATCTTGTTAATGGTATAAAAGTGTATACAGGAGGGGAGGGGGTGAGAAAATTATTTATGTACATCTAAAAGAGATGCTTATCTGTTCATAGGCTGTCAACTTGATTAGTTTATTTGTTTTATTGCTGCATGGAAAAGAATATAAAGAATCACCATTCCGGGGCTGGAATGCATCATCTGTCCCGGGAATGTTATTTTGATTTGATGAGGTTCCTTTGTTATTTTTGTTTTAGTTGCAAAACCCCCTTTAAAAGGGGTTGTTAATTAGTTAACATGTTCATTTGATTGTACGAGAGAGAGACTGGGTGAATGCCCCTGAGACAAGAGTTCAAATCTCATTTCAGATGCAAGAGGGCAATTAAATCCAATGAATATAAAGAGACACTGATTAACACTGGCGGTGGATTGTTGTAAACTTAGGAGCTGTACATTTGTCACGTTTCACTTGGTGAATAAATCCAAAACTGAGAAAAGATAGACCTCTGCTCCTTCATTACGGACTGCTGAGAGAAGTTTAGTAACCCTCCCTTGTGCTATGCTATCCCACGAGACTAAACATCTACGCTATCCAATCCTTTAACTTACTCCTTGCAAGTTCTAAAGTGTTATTTAAAGAAACAAAACCCAAGGACAAAAGTAGCATACCTCCTTCAAAACAAACTCAAACTGAGCACTGTCCAACAAGAGCTGGAAAAGGGTTTTGGAATTGTATTTCGAGTCGATGAAAATCTGATCTTTAATCTGGCGCAAACGCTTGTTGTTTGGATCATACACTGTAACAAAAGGAAAACAAAAATGTATTCAAGCAAAGAATGTTGACATTCAACCGCACTACCACTCTCCACCATTAGCAACCTGGGAGTTACAACAGGCCAGATACTTAACCGATCCAGCCATATAAATACTGTGGTTACAAGAGCAGGTCAGAAGCTGGGAATTCTGCAGCAAGTAACTCATTTCCAGACTCCCCAAAGCCTGTTTACCATCTAAAAGGCACAAGCCAGGAATGTGATAGGACACTTCCCACTTGCCAAGACGAGTGAAGCTCCAACAAGAACATTCAACAGCTCAAAACCATCCGCGACTAAAAAGCCCCCCCCACCTTAAACATTCACTCCCTCCACCGTCAACGTACGGTGACCGCGCCATCTACAAGATGCATTGCAGCAACTCGCCAAGGTTCCTTTAATTGCGCCTACCCAAACCTGCGACGTCTACCACCTAGAAAGACAAGGTTAGCAGATGCATGGAAACACCAGCACCTACAAATGCTCCTCTGAGTCACGATCCTGAATTGGAACGATATCATTGTTCCTTCATTGTCACTGGGTCAAGATCCTGGAGCTGCCTACCATACAGCACTGTGGGAGTGCCTTTATCACATGGACAGTTGTGGGTTCGGAGACAGCTCAGCATGGCCCGTTCAAGGGCAATTGGGGATGGGCAATAAAGGCCAAAGACACCCACATCACATGACTAATAAGGAAACATTCATTGAAAACAATGGCTGTGTGCAGTGCATAAAGAAATAAAACCGTAACTGCGTTGCATTATTTGAAACTGAAGCAATCGAGATCAACTGATTAGCACAGTAGTTTACAAAAATGCTCCCACATTGCTGGGATTTCGAAAAGCTACGTGCAAATCCAGCCTAGGGAAAGTGGACAAACTATTTTCTATATATTGGCTGAAATGGCCTTTCAGAAACAGTTTTCATCATCGGCCTTGACCAAAGCTTTTTTTAATGTTGATCTTCTCCCTTCAAGTAGAGGTCCCGCACAACTGCGCAGTGACACATTAAACATGAATCTGCCAGGTTTGTTGAACTGGTACCCAGGGGAACCAGAGTTGTTGTTTTTTTTAAAACTAGGGTTTCCCAACTACCTTCAAGACTGGGTCAACAACGCGTATTGCTCCAGCAGTTTCTGCAGAACACAATAGCGCTGGCATGATCACGTCCGACGGCCAAGTCTGCGCAAGGGCAGAATAGCAGGCTTACACAGCAGGTCGGGCTACACAATAAACCAGGGACTGTGGGAATCGCAGCATATCAAGCTTCTCCTTTCTACACCCAGGTGGCAACACAAAGGTGGTTCAAGTTCAGAGGGAGTGTTGGGACCTCCAAAGATTTGGGCAAACTGCAATTGAGAACCCAATGTGATTGCTCACCGAATTCTGCACCTGGGAAAAGATTTGCAAAGCTACAGGGAGTGGGACTAGTTGAGTTGCTATTGCAGATATCCAGCACAGGCATGATAGGCCGAGTGGCCTCCTTCAGTGCTGCAACCATGCTATGGTTCTATGATCATGCTTTAACAACAATTACATTAAATGAAAAATTATCTTTGCTCTCCCAAAAAGAGGAAATCTAAAGGTCTCGGCATTCATTTATATTGCACAATATTTTATCAATGCTTATCTCATTTACGTATTTATCCTTCAATATAAATTTTCTCCTCCGAGTGTTTATTTTTGAGAGACTTGTGCACTTGGCCATTAGAAGAAAATCAGGTCGGTATTGGACACTATAAATAATGCACTGCTCGTAAGGGTCCCAAAACAATTATTTAAATCGCAACTGCCCTTGGCCTTAAACATGCTTTCTCACATTTACCCGATTCTGCAGTGTGAAGCATCAGCCAGCGAATTGTCACATTACAATCCCGCAGGCAATTCAGTAGTTTAGGGATGTGATCCAGGACATACTCTTCCCTCAGGAAGCCTTCCTTCAGAAACTGTTGTACCTGCCGACGCAGTCGGTCAACACTCGTACCGTATCGAATTGCCTGCCAAGAAAAGAACCCTCATCAATTTAGGCATCTGTTAGGATCCCGAACAATAACCCAACTATTTTCAATTTGTAACACTGCGAGGAAATGTTACTGCACCACAGGAGTGATAACACTGACCCACAGGTGTCTATTATGTTAAAACACAGAATTAACCACATTAGCAACAAAGAAATAGCTTTACAGTTAAGTTACAATAATTATTAAGCAAAAAGGAAAAAGAAAACCTTAACTTACTTCCTAAACCTGCCACTATATTCCAATGAAGCAAAACAATGTATTTCAAATACCACTCATGAATAAAGTTAACAACCACGTTTCCACATACTGTGCAGAATCTTTCCAGACCAAACTGAACCACCTCTGTTCGGATGAGAGTCTAGGACCAACTGACTTCTCAGACAAATCAGGCTTCTCCCATTAACTACATCATCTGTACCCAAAGCATAAGGCATTCTTCGGTCTCTTTGCACGAGATGTCCCTTGAATTGTTTAGCCAGGACCAAAAACAATCTTGCTTCATAAATTATCTACACCCCTGGGGTCCTTCAAACCTAAACAATATTGCATTAGCTAGCTATCTATAAACAAGTAAATTGTTCTCATGATCTCGAAAACAGAATATTTCACCTGCAAATCAGCGAATGTCATACATATAGGGGCTATTTAGCACAGGGCTAAATCGCTGGCTTTGAAAGCAGACCAAGGCAGGCCAGCAGCACGATTCAATTCCCGTAACAGCCTCCCCGAACAGGCGCTGGAATGTGGTGACTAGGGGCTTTTCACAGTAACTTCATTGAAGCCTACTTGTGACAATAAGTGATTTTCATTTCATTTCATTCATTTTCATACTGTCTGTATACATCTTAACCCAGGTTTTAATAACATTACTGCAAAAAAATATATAAAGTATGATAATTTCTTACATTCATCACTGATCGGTTCAATGCATTTTTAAACAGACAGTGGGGGGAGAATAACAAGTCTTCAGTGGGAGGCAAAATGGTGACCAGCAATTCCGCAGTATCGTTTTCCACTCCACCCGATTATTTTTCTCATGAGGGCAAAGGTTACAAAACAGGGTGCTGGTTTCTTAGCGACCATCACATATTACTACCACGGTCAACTAGCATTCTCAATGAATTTTATACATGACAAGAAAAAATTCAAAATACCCATGCCTGTGTTACAACTTCGGAAAGCACCCACCCTTCAGGAGATCGTACCTGCTCCCTGATGTTTGGTTGCTCTAGTGTATAATTCAGGGCCGTCCTGGCAGCTTTGTACGGTTCCCAGGCTTCAATGAGGTTGACAATGATCCCCATGTAAATGCTGATCACCTGATATGAAAAAGAAAATTCAAAATGCTTAATTCTTGTTCAAATATTTTGCATTTGCAAACCCCATTGCCAACAGCGACTGCACTGTTAAAACACAATTTATTGGCTGGAAGATGCTTTGGGGCATCCTCACGTTGTGAAAGACTCAAAGCAAATGCAAGTCCTTCTTTCTTAAAACAAATTGCACCCGTTACAGTGCCTGTGCGATGTTTTAGTGGAGCTGATGCAGACGATGGTCCAAAGAGATCCTGGGAAAACTCACTTGAACACCATGAACCCAAACATGACCATTATAAAAAAACCTTGAAAACAGACTTAACAATTTTATGAATTCAGTCAGGTATTCCATTTGGACATCAATGGGTATTTTTCACATTGAATAATCTAATTGTCTAACAAAAATAAGAGGTTAATAAGTAAGTTTTGTGCTTTGGTTTTTTGAAAGAATAGGATAACAGGGGGGGGGGGTCATGTGATGTGAGTGGACGAGGGGCTGCATTTTTGCGCGCCCCAGCTCTGCTCATCTTTTAATCCCCCTATTCATCCTGTTGCACATTTCGTATTTATCTTTTTTTGGGATGCATGGCTTGTGCCATGTCCTGATCGTGTTTGGTCGGTGCACTTGCAAGAAAGAGCGGAGATAAAATGCTAGAATCCTTGTTTACTTGTGGCGGCTGGAGTGGGGGACCTGATTTCAGTAGGGCAGTTGCTATTGGGCGGGCTCCTGCCTTGGCAGTGCTGTGTGCATCGAACGATGGCTGCCAACGGAGTTGTTATCCTGGATGAAAGTCTCGGCGTCGCGGTGCAGGGCTCACTACAAAGAATTGCGGGATACTTTATGGAGGCATTAGAAGTGCAGAAGGGGGTTCTTATACTGGAGAGAGCACTTTTTCTGGTGAAGGTGCACCTCCTTAATCGAGATCCTGCTGCTTGGCTTGTCGTCCATGCTGACAGGTTGTGGAGAGGGAGAGGGGGACTGAGAGTGGGACACCACTGAGCTTTGTCCATGGCGAGAGGTGGTGGAGGAGTTCCCAAGTGAGTTTGAAAATTGGCTGCCGTGTTTTGGTAATCTTTATTTGGAGGCCGGGTGCATCAGATTTGACGGGGCACTTTGTTTCCGGTCTTCGAGGCTGGGGTTGGTTTGGCCTACCGACCGCAGATCCTGTGTTGTCCTGTTCCTGATGTTCATCGTGAGGGGCTGGAGGTGGCCATCCCGGTCGAGTCGTCCCACCCGGCCGGGTCCTAGGCAGTGAACTGCCTGGCTGTTGGTGTGATGACATGGTGGTGAAAGATTCTGCAGAGTACTCATTGATCTGGCTTTATCCTTAGCTTTTGCTTTCTTTGTGCACCCAGGAAAATGTCTTTATCCTGAGGACTGCCCTGCGATTCAGCTGTTATCCTGGACATTACTCCCCATTAATCATGTTGTTGTTTACTTGATGCTGTCCTTTTTCCTACGGGGGGGGGGGGGGCGTGTATTATGGGTTTGGTGACCTGTACCGTTGGATATCCTGATTTACCAAGTTCATGTTTAATTGAATATGGAAAAAGGGATTAGTGCGTAGTTTCAATCCTAAAAGTAATCATGCTTTGTGGTGTCTGTTAATCCTGGCGGCTGAAGGAGGGGGTTTTGTTATCATCCCCCGCCTCATTTAGAGGGACGGTGAATGTAGTCGGAGCCGGCCCCCCGGCTAGGGTTGGGGTGGTGTTAACCTTTCCTTGAGTGGAAGTGGTGCCTTGCCCTAGATGGGGTTGGATAGGTGCAGGCATGGCAGGATACAGGTTAGGGGTTGTGCGAGAGGTGCTGGGGACATTATTTCCTGTGTTTCTTTTAGGATGGTATTGGGCCAGGTCAGGCACAGCGCTGTGCTCGATATCCTACTGTTCCCGGGGATCGGGAGTGGTCTCCTCTGGGGGAGGTGTCGTGGGGCTGGGCTTGACCCCCCAGGTGTGTGGGGACTGTACGGAATAGGATATCCTTTTTTCTCTTCTGGGATGCCTTTGAGGCAGAGTCCTCCGCTGTCGTTCCCTCTGGGCGTGTGTTGGCTGTTCGTTGGTCAAGTGATCTATCTGTCCATGAATGCTATGATGATGAGTTTGGACCTGGCCTGAGTACTGATGTCTTATTATCCAAGGGTCAGTTCGGGTCGCTCTGGACTTTTCTCTCCTTCTTCTGCTATGGGAGACCCTGGGTCTAAGAACAACTTGGACATGTTGCTGCTGGTCCTCTCGTCATTATTTTCCGGCTATACGATCGATATTGGTTCTGCTCTCGGCCTGGATGAGGGTTAGATTGCATTTTGGGGTAACTTCCCCTTAGAGCTGAGGTTCTGATGGACCTTCTGTGGGGTTTTTTTGGTAGTGCTGGGTTTGATGTAACCGTTCTTGGCTTCCGCATGGGTGCAGTTGGGTCTGATAACTGAGAGAGAAGGTTGGGTTGGGTGGCTGGTGCCTGTGGTGCTGCCGGAGGAGAGGGGTTGGTGCGTTGGCATGCGCCCGATTTGGGTGCGTGAAGTGCGGCTTGGGTGGGAGTGCACCGCCCTGGTCAATCTTCCCTTGGCCCCTGGTGGGGTCGGGGGAATATTCAGTTTTGCCCAGTGATTGCACCGAGCCAGTTGTGGTATCTTCTCCAGTCCAATTTGGTGCCCATAGTTCTGAGCCCATTTGTTTCCACTAACCTGATGTATGGTCTGGTTTTTGTAACTTGGTTGCGTCAGTTTCCAAAATGTAAAATTCTAATAAATATACCTTTTTTAAAAAAAAAATTGATAACATTAATTAAATCTGTAGGTAGAGTTCTGGGATTCTTTTCAGATTCACTCACCCAGTTGTCTGGAAAGTATTTATCTACTATCTCCCTCATCTTGGCTTGTTGTGTATGAAGAATGGATGGTTCAAAGTAGAGGATGACATAAAGCATGGCGGCCTGAGTAGCAAAGGCAATGCTACGGTGTTCTGGCAGAGGGTAGGCTGACACCTAATAAAAATAAAGCCGTAAGATTGAAGGGGAAACTTAAGTTAACTTACATTTCATATCATCCAATGATTCAGTTTACCAGTTTGTTACAAACCCTGGGCTTTACGAGACTTTAAGGTTTCAAAATGGCTCCTTTCACTCAAGGCGAAACGGAATGTTCTGGTTAGGAGGATGACGGGATCATACCACCCAGAGACAGGGCAATGTGATCTGGCGACTATGGGAATGAAACTATACACAGAAACCGAGTGAAATAACAAGTGGCAGTTTCCACAGTAACTCACAGCAAAGGGACAGCTGCTTTGTGAGACACGGCGAAAGAGAGAAAGGACCATGGGACGGAGAAGCCCAAGTGGAATATCCAGCCCATCGAGTCTGCTCCACCGTTCAATGAGATCATGACTGACCTGATGTGATAATCATCAACTCCAGTTTCCCGCCTTTTCCTCCCTTCCCTTGAATCCCTTCCTGATTAGAAATCTGTTTATCTCAGCCTTTACTTTAGTTTGGTCTATTAATTGCCTGGAATTTTTGCTATTTGTTGGTTTGATTTTATTACAGTAAGTCTAAAATGCCTTTCAGTAATTTCTGTCCGGCGCGAGGAAATCAATCTCTTTTTAAAAGTTATTGGTACAAAGAACAAAGAAAATTACAGCACAGGAACAGGCCCTTCAGCCCTCCCTGCCTGCGCCGGTCCAGATCCTTTATCTAAACCTGTCGCCTATTTTCCAAGGATCTACTTCCCCCTGTTCCCCGCCCGTTCATATATCTGTCTACATGCATCTTAAATGATGCGATCGTGCCCGCCTCTCCCAACTTCGCTGGCAAAGCGTTCCAGGCACCCACCGCCCTCTGCGTAAAAATCTTTCTACGCACATCTCCCTTAAACTTTCCCCCTCTCACCTTGAAATCGTGACCCCTTGTAATTGACACCCCCACTCTTGGAAAAAGCTTGTTGCTATCCACCCTGTCCATATCTCTCATAATTTTGTAGACCTCCATCAGGTCCCCCCTCAACCTCCGTCTTTCCAACGAAAACAATCCTAATCTACCTTTCTTCATAGCACCCTCCATACCAGGCAACATCCTGGTGAACCTCCTCTGCACCCTCTCTAAAGCCTCCACATCCTTCTGGTAACGTGGCGACCAGAACTGCACGCAGTATTGCAAATGTGGCCTAACTAAAGTCCTGTACAACTGTAACATGACCTGCCGACTCTTGTACTCAAGGGAGTCTTGTCCCTTCACAGGGATCGTAACGCCATCAAAAAGCTTTTAAGTTTTCAAAGGCTTCAATGAAATGAATGTCGCCATACTCCCAGAGGATCATTTCCCCTTTGGCGAGACAGCTGACTGGTAGTGATTTAACCGGAAGGTCACCACACCTCAGACGAGGGTCAAGGCTGAGAAAACGGGGCCCTTCGTGTATAACCTCAGCCGGTGCGGGAATTGAACCTGCGCTGTTGGTGTCGCTCCAAATCACAAACCAGCCGTCCATCCATCTGAGCCAACCACTCACCCCAGAATAAGACTTCAATACCTCTTTTGCAGCTGCTAGACTTCTTCCTGATGCAGGGAAAGGTCTGCCATAGATTACCTGGAGAATGAGAAGTACGAACTCTCCCAATGTTTTCTTAGCAATGTTTTCATAGTACTTAATTAGTCGCTTAGTAGTTTTAAGGGGCCAGATATAGTTCTGAGTGGAGACAAGTTAGCAGAGAGCCTTTTGTTGGGCCTAAAATTCCAATCGCGCCATTGCAGAGTACCTGCACACCTCTGGACTCTGTGCAAGAGAGGGCTGGTTTAGCTCAGTGGGCTAGATAGCTGGTTTGTGATGCAGAACAAGGCCAGCAGCGCGGGTTCAATTCCCGTACCAGCTTACCCGAACAGGCGCCGTAATGTGGCGACTAGGGGCTTTTCACAGTAACGTCATACTTGTGACAATAAAAGTTATTATGACTATTATTAGATAATAAGATGCAAACTAGTTCCACCAGGAATCAACTCAGCATTTTCCATGTTGCCACCTTCGACCCCTGGAGAAGCGACTGCTCATCCTTCGCTCACTTCACCCAAAACAAGGGAGTCTGGGACTCCAGAGTGACCCTCACAGCTCCACTCTTCAAGCAGTAGAGATACAGCCGAACCAAGCAAGAACTGGCGCAAGGCTCCCTGAAAACTGGCCCCAAACCTTAACCAGGGGAAGGTTAATCGAAGATGACCACATGGAAATATTTTCTGCGGGCCTCAAATCCCCAACAATGCAAAAGAGCCCTACCACCCCCAACCCATAAACCCACACACCGCAACACCCCCACCCCCCAACCCATAAACCCACACACCGCAACACCCCCACCCCCAACCCATAAACCCACACACCGCAACACCCCCACCCCCCAACCCATAAACCCACACACCGCAACACCCCCACCCCCAACCCATAAACCCACACACCGCAACACCCCCACCCCCCAACCCATAAACCCACACACCGCAACACCCCCACCCCCAACCCATAAACCCACACACCGCAACACCCCCACCGCCAACCCATAAACCCACACACCGCAACACCCCACTCCCAACCCATAATCCCACACACCGCAACACCCCCACCCCCCAACCCATAAACCCACACACCGCAACACCCCCACCCCCAACCCATAAACCCACACACCGCAACACCCCCACCCCCCAACCCATAAACCCACACACCGCAACACCCCCACCCCCAACCCATAAACCCACACACCGCAACACCCCCACCCCCAACCCATAAACCCACACACCGCAACACCCCCACCCCCAACCCATAATCCCACACACCGCAACACCCCCACCCCCCAACCCATAAACCCACACACCGCAACACCCCCACCCCCCAACCCATAAACCGCAACACCCCCACCCCCAACCCATAATCCCACACACCGCAACACCCCCACCCCCCAACCCATAAACCCACACACCGCAACACCCCCACCCCCCAACCCATAAACCGCAACACCCCCACCCCCAACCCATAAACCCACACACCGCAACACCCCCACCCCCCAACCCATAAACCCACACACCGCAACACCCCCACCCCCCAACCCATAAACCGCAACACCCCCACTCCCAACCCATAAACCCACACACCGCAACACCCCCACCCCCAACCCATAATCCCACACACCGCAACACCCCCACCCCCAACCCATAATCCCACACACCGCAACACCCCCACCCCCCAACCCATAAACCGCAACACCCCCACTCCCAACACATAAACCCACACACCGCAACACCCCCACCCCCCAACCCATAAACCCACACACCGCAACACCCCCACCCCCAACCCATAAACCCACACACCGCAACACCCCCACCGCCAACCCATAAACCCACACACCGCAACACCCCACCCCCAACCCATAATCCCACACACCGCAACACCCCCACCCCCCAACCCATAAACCCACACACCGCAACACCCCCACCCCCAACCCATAAACCCACACACCGCAACACCCCCGCCCCCCAACCCATAAACCCACACACCGCAACACCCCCACCCCCAACCCATAAACCCACACACCGCAACACCCCCACCCCCAACCCATAAACCCACACACCGCAACACCCCCACCCCCAACCCATAATCCCACACACCGCAACACCCCCACCCCCCAACCCATAAACCCACACACCGCAACACCCCCACCCCCCAACCCATAAACCGCAACACCCCCACCCCCAACCCATAATCCCACACACCGCAACACCCCCACCCCCCAACCCATAAACCCACACACCGCAACACCCCCACCCCCCAACCCATAAACCGCAACACCCCCACCCCCAACCCATAAACCCACACACCGCAACACCCCCACCCCCCAACCCATAAACCCACACACCGCAACACCCCCACCCCCCAACCCATAAACCGCAACACCCCCACTCCCAACCCATAAACCCACACACCGCAACACCCCCACCCCCAACCCATAATCCCACACACCGCAACACCCCCACCCCCAACCCATAATCCCACACACCGCAACACCCCCACCCCCCAACCCATAAACCCACACACCGCAACACCCCCACCCCCCAACCCATAAACCCACACACCGCAACACCCCTACCCCCCAACCCATAAACCCACACACCGCAACACCCCCACCCCCAACCCATAAACCCACACACCGCAACACCCCCACCCCCCAACCCATAAACCCACACACCGCAACACCCCCACCCCCAACCCATAAACCCACACACCGCAACACCCCCACCCCCCAAACCATAAACCCACACACCGCAACACCCCCACCCCCCAACCCATAAACCCACACACCGCAACACCCCCACCCCCCAACCCATAAACCCACACACCGCAACACCCCCACCCCCCAACCCATAAACCCACACACCGCAACACCCCCACCCCCCAAACCATAAACCCACACACCGCAACACCCCCACCCCCCAACCCATAATCCCACACACCGCACCCCCACCCCCAACCCATAAACCCACACACCGCAACACCCCCACCCCCCAAACCATAAACCCACACACCGCAACACCCCCACCCCCCAACCCATAAACCCACACACCGCAACACCCCCACCCCCAACCCATAAACCCACACACCGCAACACCCCCACCCTCAACCCATAAACCCACACACCGCAACACCCCCACCCCCCAACCCATAAACCGCAACACCCCCACCCCCAACCCATAAACCCACACACCGCAACACCCCCACCCCCAACCCATAAACCCACACACCGCAACACCCCCACCCCCCAAACCATAAACCCACACACCGCAACACCCCCACCCCCCAACCCATAAACCCACACACCGCAACACCCCCACCCCCCAACCCATAAACCCACACACCGCAACACCCCCACCCCCCAAACCATAAACCCACACACCGCAACACCCCCACCCCCCAACCCATAATCCCACACACCGCACCCCCACCCCCAACCCATAAACCCACACACCGCAACACCCCCACCCCCCAAACCATAAACCCACACACTGCAACACCCCCACCCCCCAAACCATAAACCCACACACCGCAACACCCCCACCCCCCAACCCATAAACCCACACACCGCAACACCCCCACCCCCCAACCCATAAACCGCAACACCCCCACCCCCAACCCATAAACCCACACACCGCAACACCCCCACCCCCAACCCATAAACCCACACACCGCAACACCCCCACCCTCAACCCATAAACCCACACACCGCAACACCCCCACCCCCCAACCCATAAACCGCAACACCCCCACCCCCAACCCATAAACCCACACACCGCAACACCCCCACCCCCAACCCATAAACCCACACACCGCAACACCCCCACCCCCAACCCATAAACCCACACACCGCAACACCCCCACCCTCAACCCATAAACCCACACACCGCAACACCCCCACCCCCAACCCATAAACCCACACACCGCAACACCCCCACCCCCAACCCATAAACCCACACACCGCAACACCCCCACCCCCAACCCATAAACCCACACACCGCAACACCCCCACCCTCAACCCATAAACCCACACACAGCACCCCACTCCCCAACCCATAAACGCACACACCGCACCCCACTCCCCAACCCATAAACCCACACACCACAACACCCCCACCCCCCAACCCATAAACCCACACACCGCAACACCCCACCCCCAACCCATAAACCAACACACCGCAACACCCCCACCCCCCAACCCATAAACGCACACACCGCACCCCACTCCCCAACCCATAAACCCACACACCGCAACACCCCCACCCCCCAACCCATAAACCCACACACCGCAACACCCCCACCCCCCAACCCATGAACCCACACACCGCAACACCCCCACCCCCAACCCATAAACCCACACACCGCAACACCCCCACTCCCCAACCCATAAACCCACACACTGCAACACCCCCACCCCCCAAACCATAAACCCACACACTGCAACACCCCCACCCCCCAAACCATAAACCCACACACTGCAACACCCCCACCCCCCAACCCATACACCCACACACTGCAACACCCCCACCCCCAAACCATAAACCCACACACCGCAACCCCCCACCCCCAACCCATAAACCCACACACCGCAACCCCCCACCCCCCAAACCATAAACCCACACACTGCAACACCCCCACCCCCAAACCATAAACCCACACACCGCAACCCCCCACCCCCAACCCATAAACCCACACACCGCACCCCACTCCCCAACCCATAAACCCACACACCGCAACATCCCCACCCCCCAACCCATAAACCCACACACCGCAACACCCCCACCCCCAACCCATAATCCCACACACCGCAACACCCCCACCCCCAACCCATAAACCCACACACCGCAACACCCCCACCCCCAACCCATAAACCCACACACCGCAACACCCCCACCCCCAACCCATAATCCCACACACCGCAACCCCCCCACTCCCCAACCCATAAACCCACACACCGCAACACCCCCACTCCCCAACCCATAAACCCACACACTGCAACACCCCCACCCCCAACCCATAAACCCACACACTGCAACACCCCCACCCCCAACCCATAAACCCACACACCGCAACACCCCCACCCCCAACCCATAAACCCACACACCGCAACACCCCCACCCCCAACCCATAAACCGCAACACCCCCACCCCCAACCCATAAACCCACACACCGCAACACCCCCACACCCCAACCCATAAACCCACACACCGCAACACTCCCACCCCCCAACCCATAATCCCACACACCGCAACACCCCCACCCCCCAACCCATAAACCCACACACCGCACCCCACTCCCCAACCCATAAACCCACACACCGCAACACCCCCACCCCCCAACCCATAAACCCACACACCGCAACACCCCCACCCCCCAACCCATAATCCCACACACCGCAACACCCCCACCCCCCAACCCATAATCCCACACACCGCAACACCCCCACTCCCCAACCCATAAACCCACACACCGCAACACCCCCACTCCCCAACCCATAAACCCACACACCGCACCCCACTCCCCAACCCATAAACCCACACACCGCAACACCCCCACCCCCCAACCCATAAACCCACACACCGCAACACCCCCACCCCCCAACCCATAATCCCACACACCGCAACACCCCCACCCCCCAACCCATAATCCCACACACCGCAACACCCCCACTCCCCAACCCATAAACCCACACACCGCAACACCCCCACCCCCAACCCATAAACCCACACACTGCACCCCACTCCCCAACCCATAAACCCACACACCGCAACACCCCCACCCCCAACCCATAAACCCACACACCGCAACACCCCCACCCCCAACCCATAAACCCACACACCGCAACACCCCCACCCCCAACCCATAAACCCACACACCGCAACACCCCCACCCCCAACCCATAAACCCACACACCGCAACACCCCCACCCCCAACCCATAAACCCACACACCGCAACACCCCCACTCCCCAACCCATAAACCCACACACCGCAACACCCCACCCCCCAACCCATAAACCCACACACTGCAACACCCCCACCCCCCAACCCATAAACCCACACACCGCAACACCCCCACCCCCAACCCATAAACCCACACACCGCAACACCCCCACCCCCAACCCATAAACCCACACACCGCAACACCCCCACTCCCCAACCCATAAACCCACACACCGCAACACCCCCACCCCCCAAACCATAAACCCACACACTGCAACACCCCCACCCCCCAAACCATAAACCCACACACTGCAACACCCCCACCCCCCAAACCATAAACCCACACACCGCAACACCCCCACCCCCCAAACCATAAACCCACACACTGCAACACCCCCACCCCCCAACCCATAAACCCACACACCGCAACACCCCCACCCCCAACCCATAAACCCACACACCGCAACACCCCCACTCCCCAACCCATAAACCCACACACTGCAACACCCCCACCCCCCAAACCATAAACCCACACACTGCAACACCCCCACCCCCCAAACCATAAACCCACACACTGCAACACCCCCACCCCCCAACCCATACACCCACACACTGCAACACCCCCACCCCCAAACCATAAACCCACACACCGCAACCCCCCACCCCCAACCCATAAACCCACACACCGCAACCCCCCACCCCCCAAACCATAAACCCACACACTGCAACACCCCCACCCCCAAACCATAAACCCACACACCGCAACCCCCCACCCCCAACCCATAAACCCACACACCGCACCCCACTCCCCAACCCATAAACCCACACACCGCAACATCCCCACCCCCCAACCCATAAACCCACACACCGCAACACCCCCACCCCCAACCCATAATCCCACACACCGCAACACCCCCACCCCCAACCCATAAACCCACACACCGCAACACCCCCACCCCCAACCCATAAACCCACACACCGCAACACCCCCACCCCCAACCCATAATCCCACACACCGCAACCCCCCCACTCCCCAACCCATAAACCCACACACCGCAACACCCCCACTCCCCAACCCATAAACCCACACACTGCAACACCCCCACCCCCAACCCATAAACCCACACACTGCAACACCCCCACCCCCAACCCATAAACCCACACACCGCAACACCCCCACCCCCAACCCATAAACCCACACACCGCAACACCCCCACCCCCAACCCATAAACCGCAACACCCCCACCCCCAACCCATAAACCCACACACCGCAACACCCCCACACCCCAACCCATAAACCCACACACCGCAACACTCCCACCCCCCAACCCATAATCCCACACACCGCAACACCCCCACCCCCCAACCCATAAACCCACACACCGCACCCCACTCCCCAACCCATAAACCCACACACCGCAACACCCCCACCCCCCAACCCATAAACCCACACACCGCAACACCCCCACCCCCCAACCCATAATCCCACACACCGCAACACCCCCACCCCCCAACCCATAATCCCACACACCGCAACACCCCCACTCCCCAACCCATAAACCCACACACCGCAACACCCCCACTCCCCAACCCATAAACCCACACACCGCACCCCACTCCCCAACCCATAAACCCACACACCGCAACACCCCCACCCCCCAACCCATAAACCCACACACCGCAACACCCCCACCCCCCAACCCATAATCCCACACACTGCAACACCCCCACCCCCCAACCCATAATCCCACACACCGCAACACCCCCACTCCCCAACCCATAAACCCACACACCGCAACACCCCCACCCCCAACCCATAAACCCACACACTGCACCCCACTCCCCAACCCATAAACCCACACACCGCAACACCCCCACCCCCAACCCATAAACCCACACACCGCAACACCCCCACCCCCAACCCATAAACCCACACACCGCAACACCCCCACCCCCAACCCATAAACCCACACACCGCAACACCCCCACCCCCAACCCATAAACCCACACACCGCAACACCCCCACCCCCAACCCATAAACCCACACACCGCAACACCCCCACTCCCCAACCCATAAACCCACACACCGCAACACCCCACCCCCCAACCCATAAACCCACACACTGCAACACCCCCACCCCCCAACCCATAAACCCACACACCGCAACACCCCCACCCCCAACCCATAAACCCACACACCGCAACACCCCCACCCCCAACCCATAAACCCACACACCGCAACACCCCCACTCCCCAACCCATAAACCCACACACCGCAACACCCCCACCCCCCAAACCATAAACCCACACACTGCAACACCCCCACCCCCCAAACCATAAACCCACACACTGCAACACCCCCACCCCCCAAACCATAAACCCACACACCGCAACACCCCCACCCCCCAAACCATAAACCCACACACTGCAACACCCCCACCCCCCAAACCATAAACCCACACACCGCAACACCCCCACCCCCCAACCCATAAACCCACACACCGCACCCCACTCCCCAACCCATAAACCCACACACCGCAACACCCCCACTCCCCAACCCATAAACCCACACACCGCAACACCCCCACCCCCCAACCCATAAACCCACACACCGCAACACCCCCACCCCCAACCCATAAACCCACACACTGCAACCCCCCCACCCCAACCCATAAACCCACACACCGCAACACCCCCACCCCAACCCATAAACCCACACACCGCAACACCCCCACCCCCAACCCATAAACCCACACACCGCAACACCCCCACCCCCCAACCCATAAACCCACACACCGCAACACCCCCACTCCCCAACCCATAAACGCACACACCGCACCCCACTCCCCAACCCATAAACCCACACACTGCAACACCCCCACCCCCCAAACCATAAACCCACACACTGCAACACCCCCACCCCCAAACCATAAACCCACACACCGCAACCCCCCACCCTCCAAACCATAAACCCACACACTGCAACACCCCCACCCCCAAACCATAAACCCACACACCGCAACCCCCCACCCCCAACCCATAAACCCACACACCGCAACACCCCCACCCCCAACCCATAAACCCACACACCGCACCCCACTCCCCAACCCATAAACCCACACACCGCAACATCCCCACCCCCCAACCCATAAACCCACACACTGCAACACCCCCACCCCCAACCCATAAACCCACACACCACTCCCCAACCCATAAACCCACACACCGCAACACCCCCCACCCCCAACCCATAAACCCACACACCGCAACACCCCCCACCCCCAACCCATAAACCCACACACCGCAACACCCCCACCCCCCAACCCATAAACCCACACACCGCAACACCCCCACCCCCCAACCCATAAACCCACACACCGCAACACCCCCACCCCCCAACCCATAAACCCACACACCGCAACACCCCCACCCCCCAACCCATAAACCCACACACCGCAACACCCCCACCCCCAACCCATAAACCCACACACCGCAACACCCCCACCCCCAACCCATAAACCCACACACCGCAACACCCCCACCCCCCAACCCATAAACCCACACACCGCAACACCCCCACTCCCCAACCCATAAACCCACACACCGCAACACCCCCACCCCCCAACCCATAAACCCACACACCGCAACACCCCCACCCCCCAACCCATAAACCCACACACCGCAACACCCCCACCCCCCAACCCATAAACCCACGCACCACAACATCCCCACCCCCAACCCATAAACCCACACACAGCAACACCCCCCAACCCATAAACCCACACACCGCAACACCCCCACCCCCAACCCATAAACCCACACACCGCAACACCCCCACCCCCCAACCCATAAACCCACGCACCACAACATCCCCACCCCCAACCCATAAACCCACGCACCGCAACACCCCCACCCCCAACCCATAAACCCACACACCGCAACCCCCCCACCCCCCAACCCATAAACCCACGCACTGCAACCCCCCCACCCCCAACCCATAAACCCACACACCGCACCCCACTCCCCAACCCATAAACCCACACACTGCAACACCCCCACCCCCAACCCATAAACCCACACACTGCACCCCACTCCCCAACCCATAAACCCACACACCGCAACACCCCCACCCCCAACCCATAAACCCACACACCGCAACACCCCCACCCCCAACCCATAAACCCACACACTGCACGCCACTCCCCAACCCATAAGCCCACACACCACACCCCCACCCCCAACCCATAAACCCACACACCGCAACACCCCCCAACCCATAAACCCACACACCGCAACACCCCCACCCCCAACCCATACACCCACGCACTGCAACCCCCCCACCCCAACCCATAAACCCACACACCGCAACACCCCCACCCCCCAACCCATAAACCCACGCACTGCAACCCCCCCACCCCCAACCCATAAACCCACACACCGCAACACCCCCACACCCCAACCCATAAACCCACGCACTGCAACCCCCCCACCCCCCAACCCATAAACCCACACACCGCAACACCCCCCACCCATAAACCCATAAACCCACACACCGCAACACCCCCCAACCCATAAACCCAAACACCGCAACACCCCCACCCCCAACCCATAAACCCACACACCGCAACACCCCCACCCCCCAACCCATAAACCCACACACCGCAACACCCCCACCCCCCAACCCATAAACCCACGCACTGCAACCCCCCCACTCCCCAACCCATAAACCCACACACTGCACCCCACTCCCCAACCCATAAACCCACACACCGCAACACCCCCCACCCCCAACCCATAAACCCACACACCGCAACACCCCCCAACCCATACACCCACGCACTGCAACCCCCCCCCCACCCCAACCCATAAGCCCACACACCGCAACACCCCCACCCCCAACCCATAAACCCACGCACCGCAAGCCCCCCACCCCCAACCCATAAACCCACACACCGCACCCCACTCCCCAACCCATAAACCCACACACCGCAACACCCCCACCCCCAACCCATAAACCCACACACCGCAACACCCCCACCCCCAACCCATAAACCCACACACCGCAAGCCCCCACTCCCCAACCCACAACCCCCCAGGTATTGTTCAGCTGCTTCAGATTGTGCAAGTGTGTCTGCCTCCTTTTAAAAAAAATAAATTTAGAGTACCCAATTCATTTTCTCCAATTAAGGGGCAATTTAGTGTGGCCAATCCACCTACCCTGCACATCTTTGGGTTGTGGGGGCGAAACCCACGTAGACACGGGGAGAATGTGCAAACTCCACACGGACAGTGACCCAGAGCCGGGATCGAACCTGGGACCTCGGCACCGTGAGGGTGTGTGCCTCCTGACTAGAAAGGTACACAATCATTTGCTGTGAAGCAAATAAAATACTGCGTTAGAAAGGGATAAGCTAAGACTCCGGAGATATTATTCAGCTGTTAGAAAATGGTTAAGCCGTTGGCAATGCCACTGATTTGTCCTTGTGGTGATTTCTTTATATTAACCGTGTCCAGTTACTTTTCAGTTGGAGTCGATCTCACCGGCAATTTAATAATCCCTTTGATATAAACAGATCCGGTAAGACTGTCTTGAGAATTCAAAGGCATAGAAACGGCTGTGAAGACAAAGTGGCATTTTGTAGGCATTTCATCTTCCAACTTCACAGGGACATGGGAGAAACGTGACATCTTTAGGCTGCTGGGATGAAATTGGCAGCAAAGGGTTGATTTATCGGGCATAAAACAGCTGCACGCTAAGGCAAATTTGGAAGGCTGCATCTTCCAAAAGGGATAGAGCCCAGGGTGACAAATAAATGACACTCTCACAGAGAGTCAAAAGGCTTTTAATCGTTCATCAAAATCCTTAACTGTCTTCAATCTTAACAAATCAATCAGTATGTGTAAAACTGAAGTTACTGATAAGGAACACAAAATGAAAATTAGGTAATGCTGAAATATAACTGGCTTGATTCAAAAACAAGGTATTGTTTTTATTTGTTTACGGGATGTGGGTGTCGCTGGTTCGGCCCAGCATTTATTGCTCATCCCTAGTTTCCCTTCAGAAGGTGGTGGCGAGTTGCCTTCTTGAACCGCTGCAGTCCTTGAGGTGAAGGCGCACCCACTGTGCAGTTAGGGAGGGAGTTCCAGGATTTTGCCCCAGTGACAGTGAAGGAGCGGCGATATATTTCCAAGTCAGGGTGGTGAGTGACTTGGAGGGGAACCTCCAGATAGATGGCGGGGTTCCCAGGTATCTGCTGCTCTTGTCCTTCTACATGGTAGTGGTTGTGGGTTTGGAAGGAGCTGTCTGAGGAACCTTGCTGAGTTACTGCAGTGCATCAGTGCATCCATAGGTGTTGCTAAGTCTTTCTTTAATTATTGCCAATAATAGTGGTTATATGCTTAATAGTTCTGCGAATATATTTCTGCGATGCTGTGAAACCTTTATTTTGAGGAGTAACGGCTAATTAAGAATATTCAACAGATCCAGTATTGTGTATTCTTGGTGAACTCTTCTTTAAAAAAAAGGCTAGTCAGAGTTTAGAGTGCAATGCTGGAAATGACAAGAGGATAAATGCTCGACTTCCTGTACACACAAAACCGCTCTCATTTCACCCTGCTCACAATGAGTTGGAAGATACAACTGCGTCAGAAGGACAGTGAGTGTGGAAGGATAGGGAGCGTTTTATCATGTTGAAAACAATGCATCGACCTGCCAAAGCGTTTCTTTAAGCCCACAAAGTCTAATTATTCAATCTACAGTGGTTGAGGTCAAAATTCCTTTGTTGTTTGGTCAGAGAGTATTGCACACTGGGATGCATTTGTCAGACTAAGAATGAAGGGTAGACAGTTTTGAAGCATTACTTTGCAACACAGTTAAGTCTGATGATGGACCATTTTTTAACTGCAAGGATGGGCTTATGACAAAGTCCATTTGTAATTACAGATTGCGTAATCTTAGCACGCATATTTTGGTGTGCACAATATCTACTGTTGATGAAAGGCTTGCTGAAACAAGCGGGCACCATGGGCGTGGATAGCGGAAATCCTTTCCCTGCAAGTGTCCAAAGTGTGAATGCATATATAGGGTATGTATTTATTGTCGATATGAAACTCAAGATTAAATGATGTGCTTCATCCCCTTCTTTTCCCCTAAACATTAACAAGTTAACATTTACACTTACAGATCAGCATGAGTAACACAATGTCAGTGCAAGTTGAAACTGTTCATCTAAATTCAGAGAAGTCTTTGTGTCAACATTTTAGAAATATATCTGATCGATCGACAGTATACTGACTTGAATTGGATTTGGTACTAGAGGAAGAAATGTGCGGAACGGTGGCAAAGTGGTTTGCACTGCTGTCTCGCAGCGCGGGGGACCCATGTTCAAACCCGGCCATGGTTGATTGACTGTGTGGATTTGCACATTATCCCCGTGTCTGCGTGGGTTTCCTCCGGGTGCTCCGGTTTCCTCCCACAGTCCAAAGATGTGCAGGTTAGGTGGATCGGCCATGCTAAATTCCCCCTTAGTATCCAAAGACGTGCAGGTTAGGTGGGGATGGGGATTGGGAGTGGGCCTGGGTAGGGTGCTCTTTCAGGTGGTCGGTGCAGACTCGACGGGCCGAATGATCTCCTTCTGTAGGGATTCTATGATCCCAAAGTAACCCACTCAGTAACTAGAAAACTGTTGAATTTTCCGTTTAAACAGCATCGCAGTAATGGCATTGTATCCACTTGCATGATTCTACTCGTAAATAATGTAACGTTTGAAGAATATATTTATCTTGGGGAAGTGAATAGTACACATTTCTCACCTGATTGTAAATATCATCTGATCGCAGCCGGCCGACCACCATCGAGATGAATGTCCTGCTAATTGGCACTCGCTGAAAGTAGCTCTCTGGGTAGTTTGCGGGTTTCTTTGCCCCTGCCACAGGCGAATACCCTGTGCTACGCACTAGCTTGCAAATATCATCCAGGTTGGAATCAGAGGAAGAACGCGCAGCACTGTGAAAGACACATGAATGTTATCCTTTTACAGCGGGGACTTAAGACCAAAGGCTATTTGTAAATGCGAGCAAGAGAGACAAAATAATTTCAACCATCCTGAGCTCCTCAGCAGGAGCGTTTTTACAAGTGAAGCCTTTGGAACATGGTGCACACATCTTTGATTAACTGATGAGTGTTAATGACATCACGTGAAAATGTTTGAAGAAACTGATTTATACCCACAGATACATTCCAGATTTCTTCTCAGCCAGCTCCTCTGATTATTTATTTAATTTTTATTCATTTATGGAATGTGGGTGTCGCTGGCTAGGCCAGCATTTATTTCCCACCTCGAATTGCCCTCGGGAAGGCGGTGGGGAGCCGCCTTCTTGTCCCGCTGCAGCTCCTGTGGTGCTGGCACACCCACCGTGCTGTTAGGGAGTGAGTTACAGGATTTTGACCCAGCGACAGTGAAGGAATGGCCAATATATTTCCAAGTCGGGATGGTGAGAGGCTTGGGTGGTGTTGAGCTTCTGGAGTGTTATTGGAGCTGCACTCATCAAGGCAAGTGTAGAGTATTCCATCGCACTCCTGGCTTGTGCCTTGTAGATGGTGGACAGGCTTTGGGGAGTCAGGAGGTGAGTTACTCTCCGTCCCAAACCTCTAACCTACTCTTGTAGCCACAGTATTTATATGGCTAGTCCAGTTCAGTTTCCGGTCAATGGTAACCCCCAGGATGTTGATAGTGGGGGATTCAGTGATGGTAATGCCATTAAATTTCATGGGGCAATGGTTAGATTTTCTCCTTCTGGAGATGATTATTGCCTGTGTGGTCACCTAGCAGCCTAGTTTTGAGCCCAAATCAAATTAGATATCATAAATTAAAGGATTGGATACTTTAAATTAAACTACAGTCAGCTCCAACAAATGGTCTGGTGGGAATTCGGACTTGGCCAAGTTCGAATATACAGAACTCAGACGGGTTGCCTGGGCATGTCTGGACCTGCCCTGTTAGTCGCCGATCATCACACCCTATTGATACGCACCAGTCTGCAGTCTAGATTGAGCCAGACTCCTGGGCTCCCCAAGTTCCAGCCGTTACCTTATTTGGTAAGGGCATGCGTGCAGGCCACACTATCGAAAATGGACACATAGGATGAGCCCAGGCGTCCCTTCAACAGGTCATCAACCAGACCATTGGTTGCTGAGTCCCCCTCTCGAGGCCTCATTGGCAGGAAGCCAGGGGAAGTGGTAAAAAGACGCAAAGGAAAAGGGGATAAAAATAGACACCTGGGGCACATCGAGAGCAAAAACTCGACGTGGGAGGTGACCATCCGAAGAACTGACCAGAAGGAAGGAAGGAAGAAGCTGTCAGCGAGACCCACCTTCGTGATGACGGACCAGAGGGACTCAGTAATCAGACCCATCCTTCAACCGGACAATCTTTGTAGGTAGTATAACCGAATCTTGGGTGTTTCTTGTACATATATTTGGGTTAATTTATGGGTTAACTGTGTGTTTAATAAAGATTGTTAAACTTGTACTTGCTGTTTGTCCTTTGTTCGCTATTAAAAGACACCCAAGTAAAACCTTTGAGTAAGTGAACTGGTCGAAAGTATCTGAATTGGACAGATACAACACCTGGCACTTGTGTAGTGCAAATGTTATTTGCCACTTGTTAGCCCAAGCCTCGGTGTTGTCCAGATCTTGCTGCATTTGGACATGGACTACTTCAGTATCTGAGGAGTGGTGATTACTGATGAACACTGTGCACACCATCAACGAGCATCCCCACTTCTAACCTTATGTTGGAAGGAAGGTCACTGATGAAGCAGCTGAAGATGGTTTTAGCTCAGACACTATCCTGAGGAACAATAAATTCTTTAATAGGTTTGACATGATGATATCTGTGACAAAAAAATTAGTTGAAAAAGTTTATGGCTTATCGAGTTCAGATGGTTGAAGGTGTGATCGAATCAAAAAGTGTTTAAAATTGAAGCAGGGGTTTCATAGGAGAGGTACCGAGAGATGATTTCCTCTGTTGGTAGAATCCAGAACAAGAGATGATCATATGTTCCTATAGGAACAGGAGAACTAGCAAAGTGAAGCATAATTATTCACAGGAATGCAATTGGGGGTAAGATAGTTTAAAATCAATACTAACCACCTTATTGTTTGGATACAAAAGATCAAACCACACAATTGCACTGGTTGGCTGGCCAAATTGCAAATTACCTTGCAAGTCATGCAAACCTAATAGCAAAGGTTGTAGATATCAAAAGTAGAAGACAAGAGTAAAGGGCATTTATCCTTTTTAGAAAAAAACATGAAGAAAAAACCCAAAAGAACATTCTTTAAAATAAGGCATTTTTAAAAGGGCTTCAAGGCACAAACATATCTAAGAATTTGGATGATAATCATACTCTCCATGTTCTCTTTCTCTGCAATGTCATTTGGACTCAAAGTTTGATGCCTCCATGTCTCACATACTGCATCAATGAGTTATATTACGTACAATAAAAAACGTACCGACATCACCTTATTTATACTGCCTTCATACAGTACCTGTATCTGTAGTAGGAAACCAGCATCCTTTCTCTAACCTCTCCTTCAATCTTGTAGTCGATAACCAGCAGCATGACTCCATACAAATATAAGGCTTCACACTGAACAATGAACAAGGGGGGAAAAAATCAAATAGAAATCCATGATCATTGTAACTAATTTACTAAGACTGCAAGAGCATGTGGCGACGAGGGGCTTTGCACAGTAACTTCATTGAAGCCTACATAGAACATAGAACAATACAGCGCAGTACAGGCCCTTCGGCCCACGATGTTGCACCGAAACAAAAGCCATCTAACCTACACTATGCCATTATCATCCATATGTTTATCCAATAAACTTTTAAATGCCCTCAATGTTGGCGAGTTCACTACTGTTGCAGGTAGGGCATTCCACGGCCTCACTACTCTTTGCGTAAAGAACCTACCTCTGACCTCTGTCCTATATCTATTACCCCTCAGTTTAAAGCTATGTCCCCTCGTGCCAGCCATTTCCATCCGCGGGAGAAGGCTCTCACTGTCCACCCTATCTAACCCCCTGATCATTTTGTATGCCTCTATTAAGTCTCCTCTTAACCTTCTTCTCTCCAATGAAAACAACCTCAAGTCCATCAGCCTTTCCTCATAAGATTTTCCCTCCATACCAGGCAACATCCTGGTAAATCTCCTCTGCACCCGCTCCAAAGCCTCCACGTCCTTCCTATAATGCGGTGACCAGAACTGTACGCAATACTCCAAATGCGGCCGAACCAGAGTTCTGTACAGCTGCAACATGACCTCCCGACTCCGGAACTCAATCCCTCTACCAATAAACACTCCATAGGCCTTCTTCATAACCCTATCAACCTGGGTGGCAACTTTCAGGGATCTATGTACATGGACACCTAGATCCCTCTGCTCATCCACACTTTCAAGAACTTTACCATTAGCCAAATATTCCACATTCCTGTTATTCCTTCCAAAGTGAATCACCTCACACTTCTCTACATTAAACTCCATTTGCCACCTCTCAGCCCAGCTCTGCAGCTTATCTATATCCCTCTGTAACCTGCTACATCCTTCCACACTATCGACAACACCACCGACTTTAGTATCGTCTGCAAATTTACTCACCCACCCTTGTGCGCCTTCCTCTAGGTCATTGATAAAAATGACAAACAGAAACGGCCCCAGAACAGATCCTTGTGGTACTCCACTTGTGACTGTACTCCATTCTGAACATTTCCCATCAACCACCACCCTCTGTCTTCTTTCAGCTAGCCAATTTCTGATCCACATCTCTAAATCACCCTCAATCCCCAGCCTCCGTATTTTCTGCAATAGCCTACCGTGGGGAACCTTATCAAACGCTTTGCTGAAATCCATATACACCACATCAACTGCTCTACCCTCATCTACCTACTTGTGACAATAAGCGATTTTCATTTCATTTCATAATAAATGGCACTTCGCTCAAGAGCTTACAGCAACTGTTTGGGAATAAGATCAAACAAAATAGGAGATAAGACTGTCCATTGATAGAGAAGTAGAAAGTAGATTCACACTCGCAATTGCTCAACATATTCCCACTTCTGGAAACAATGATAAGGAAAAGTGGGAAAAGAAATGAAACACAAACTCAAAGTTACACCTCCGGCAACTAGGAAATAACACATGGAGTTTTATTAAAAGAGGGAGGTGACTGTCTTGATAACTATTTGGCTGATTTCGGAGCAGAAAATTTGCAGAACTGCCACTTGCAAATATATAATATAGGGAACAGGGTGATAATTAAATAACTTGAAGTTCTAGGCGGACGTCAGGATAAAGGGAAAGAACAATTGCTGATTCCAGGGGAAGCCTTGATTACATCCCTTAAGCTTCATCACTTTGTTCTTTCTCGTCCTGTTGAAGATGTACCCATTTACCAAGATAGGGAGCATATCAAAGAATTTTGAATTAAGACAAAATAGGATCAACTTTCCCACTTTTCATTTTGTATTCCTGTACTTTCTAGCGATTGGTACCGCTCATCAAGATGAATAATGCCAGTCCAGTGGAATGGGATATTTCCCTATCTTTTGACATTAAACATAAAATATTCCCTGGTAAACTACAGAATATGCTGCATGTTAAGTGAATTTCACCCCTCAACTTTAGATCAATTGAGACAATTTCAGCTCGCATACTAACCAACCTGTGGCCTCACCTGCCATTAACCGTCAAGCACCGCTCATACACTTTTCAATTACATTCTCGCTTCCTTTTATGAACGGTTGGTAAAGTTACAGCCCATTAAAGAGATGACCTGAATCCTAGGTATTTGTAGGTCTCCAATTAATTTACTTAAATTTCGTTTGACTTCACTTTTCGACTTCAGGTTTGCTGCGCTAGTGGAGACATAGCTCAGAGAACAGAAACTAGCACCAAAATGGCGATTGGAACAAGTGGTCATTCTCCCCCCCCTCCTCCTGTATCAGAGGTGCTTATCGAATAAAAAGAAGCTGCTTCACAAGCCAGAAGATAACAGATGGAAATAATGACCCCAGAGTATGGCTCCAAGTCACAATATAAATCAGGTATTAAACTGTGGGTAATTCTACAACATGGATCCGTGTTCTGCATTGAGACCACTAGAACATGTTCTGCAATATTGATAAAATGGATTTTATAGTCAAGAATAGGACAGTTCACTATTTGCATTTACGTAGTGCCTTTGACATACACAGAAAATAGGAACAGAAGTAGACCATTCGGCCCCTCCAGCTTGTTGCGCCATTTGGTAAGATCATGGCTAATCTGCTTGTGTTTCAATTTCTACATTCTCATCCACTCCCGATAACCTTCGATTCCATTGTCCAACAAGAATCTACCTACCTCCACCTTGAAAATATTCAATGACCCTGCCTCCACCACCTTCTGAGGCAGAGAGTTCCAATGTAGCACAACCTAGAGAAATAAATTCTCCTCATCTCTGGTCTAAAAGGCCCCTAATTTTAAAACGGTGACCCCCTAATATAGTGCAGCAAAATGTTACAAGACATCTGCGACTCGCCCAGATTAGTTCTCCTTCTTCCCAGATAAACTTCAAGCAAAATACCTGTTTTTGCAATGAGTCGCCCATTTAAGACTGAGATGAGGAGGAATTTCTTCTCTCAGAGGGTAGTGAATGTGTGGAATTCTTTACCGCAGAGGGTTGTAGAGGCTGGATCATTAGGCATGCTCAAGGCTGGGATAGAGAGATTTTTAAAATCAGTTAGGGTATCAAGGGTTAAGAGGATAAGGCAGGAAAATGGAGTTGGAGATGATCATATCAGATCAGTCATGATCTGATTGAATGGTGGAGAGACTCGATGGGCCGAATGGCCTCATTATGCACCTACGCCTTATAGTCTCATACTTACAAGTAATTGCTTCCCATCTTCATTGAGGAGCACTGCTTCAAGGGTCTGCTGAATGTATACACCTTCGTTGAGATCGTCAAGGAATCTGAAGTAATCAGTCAGAAAAGCAGAATTCAACATTCGTGATAAATCTAACTCAACGACGAGAGACGAGGCAGCAACAGCACAGAATTAATTCTTCATTACACATTCGCACTCCACCAGTTTGTGGTGCAGTCTGGTTAACACACTTCACAAAATTTTTTAGCTGATGTACATTTGTGCAGCAAACATACGGATCACAGAAACCAAAATTAGAATTTGAATAAAAGTAAAGCTTGTCATACGCATTACAGGATGGTCATGGTGCTATTTGATGCAATTGCTTTCAATACAGTTAATTTTCAAACTTGAAGGGGTCGGCATGGAGGCGGTTTCATGTAAGGGCACCAGTCTGGGGGCGTTGGGAACTGCGCCTCTGCCGTTCCCGCCGGCACAATACACCACCATTGGTGGTGCCGGCCCGGAGAGTTTGGGGCCAATGGAGAAGGCATGTGGGAGCATCGGTCTAGGCCCCTATCTGTGATAATCGCCCGTTTGCCCCGGGGAGTATGGACGGGGGGTTCCGGTTATGGCGGAGAGCGGGGATTGAGAGGATGAGGGATATGTTCATCGAGGGGAGCTTTCCGAGTATGAGGGCGTTGGAGGAAAAGTTTGGGTTGGCGAGGGGAAACAAATTCAGGTATCTGCAGGTACGGGACTTCCTTCGTAAACAGGTGTCAACCTTCCCGCTCCTCCCACTAAGGGGGATTCAGGACAGGGTAGTTTCCAGAGTGTGGGTAGGAGAAGGGAGCGTCTCAGACATTTATAAGGAGCTTATGGGGTCGGAGGAGACACAGACCGAGGAGCTGAAGCGCAAGTGGGAGGAGGATCCGGGAGGTGAGATAGAGGATGGTCTGTGGGCAGACGCGTTGAGTAGAGTCAATGCGTCCGCAACATGTGCCAGGCTTAGCCTGATACAATTCAAGGTTGTTCACCGGGCTCACATGACAGTGGCCCGTATGAGCAGATTCTTTGAGGTGGAGGACAGGTGCGCAAAATGTGCGGGAGGACCAGCGAACCATGTCCACATGTTCTGGGCATGTCCGAAGCTTAGGGGATTTTGGCAGGGGTTTGCAGATGTCATGTCCACGGTGTTGAAAACAAGGGTGGCGCTAAGTCCAGAGGTGACGATTTTCGGGGTGTCAGAAGACCCGGGAATCCAGGAGGAGCGAGAGGCAGACGTTCTGGCCTTTGTTTCCCTGGTAGCCCGGAGACGGATACTATTAGCTTGCAGGGAGTCAAAGCCTCCGAAGTCGGAGACCTGGCTAACTGCCATGGCTAGCTATCTCTGGAGAAAATAAAGTTCACCTTGAGAGGGACACTGTTAGGGTTCACCCGGATTGGTGGCAACCGTTCGTCAACTTCCTCGGGGAAAATTAATTGTCAGCAGAAGCAGAATGCCAGGGGGGGGGGGGGGCAGACTGCTGTTTTATGGTTGGGGTGTGTGAAGATTGTGATGGGGGTGGAAATGTTTATTATACCATGTTTATGTCACTGTTATTGTTATCATAAAAATTGCAATAAAAATAAAATTCAACCCTCAATTGTTAGCAGCAGACATGTACACATTTTTACCTGTTCAGATCAAATATGTATTTGTGAACACTCTCAAAGGCAAGGTAGAATCTTGTCAATATTTCAATGTGATTTTCACGAAATTCTTCATCTAGATCCTGAAGCTCTGGTTTAGACTCCAACTTGACTTCATAGTATTCCGGACCCTAAAACGAGATCCGTTTCATTGTTAATAAAGCAGAGCCTTTTCTTGAAAAAATATAGGGTGGATTTAACTTGAAAAGAAGAGTCCGTTCTGGGCGGGAATCGAGGGGCCGTTTGTGACAGGAACGACCCCGCTATCTAATGACACTCTGGGGTTTTTTAGGTCCCCGGTGGGGAAGGCCCTACTGAGGCCACACTTAGCCACATAACCTGCACTGAGAAATTCAAGTGCAGGAGGAGATCTCTCAACCCCACAACGTGACCCTTGGACCTCATCAACACACAAGCTCACCTATTGGAGGGTCCTCGAGTTCCCCTGCACCCACCACATACCGGCAGGACATCCCCGGGCCCGATCGCTGACACGGGCAAAATAACAGCCTGGCACCTTGGCACTGCCAGCCTAGTACTCTGGTAGTGCCCCTGCAAGCTTGGCAGTGCCACTTGGACACCCTGGCAGTGTCAAGCAGGCACCCAGATGGCACTGCCAGGGTTGCAGTGCCAAGGTGCCCAGGTGGCACAAGCTGCGCCAGGGAGTTAGCCTGGTCAGTGGCCGCTCACAGGGGGGGCCTCCGTTCGCCTGCGAGACCGCCCCTCCCAAGTGCCCATTTGTGGGGACCAGTGCTAAACGGCGCCCGTCTGAGTCTCCTCGGCAAGGCCGATCCAGCGGCAGCACAGCTAAGTGAGCTTTTAAGTTCTTTTAGCTACGAGAGTCTGGGTCCAGTCCATAATGGGCAGGATGCAGGTCGTGACGTCTCACGAGATCTCGCAAGGTGTAAGAACCATCGGGAATCCCGGGAGAGGCCTCTCCCAAGATCCGTCCTGATTCCGGCGGGTCACGGCCAGTAAATTGCGCCCATATTCTTCGGCTCAAGAGGAAACCAATTGTGATTAAATAGATTAATCAATTATCAGAGTAAAACAGCAACCCAAGATGGCTTTCCCCTAATTATTCCTGCATTCCAAATGTTGCTAGCATTTTCCCAAAGGTATTTGTAAGGTGGGAGATAGGCATCCCACTATTTCGTGGCAAAATACATCTGAGCACCAGTTTGTGCACAGTCCGGACTTTGCTGTGAAAAGGACAACAAAACCCTCCGTGTTTGCCGTCATTGCTCCATCAAAGCAAACAGCAACTTCGGGACTTCGCACATGCTCAAAATAACCTCAAAAACCAGAGTTGCTGTCAATGATTTTGTGCTGCTCCAGGGGACATGTTGTGCAGTAACCCACAAACATTCAGGAAATTTATATAGACGGGAAATCATGTTTAACCAATTTGTTGGAGTTCTTTGAAAGATTTGTTGTGGATAAAAAAGGGTAAATATACTGTATTTAAGATTTCGAAAGAGCATTTGATAAGGTGCCACATCAAAGGGTATTGCGGAAAATAAAAGCTCATGGTGTCGGGGGTAACATTTTAGCATGGATACAATATTAGCATGGATAACTAGAGACAGAGAGTAGGCGTAAATAGGTACTTTTCTGGGTGACAAGATGTAATGAGTGGTATAACCCAGAGATCAGTGTTGTGGCCTTAAACTGTTTACAATTTATAGAAATGATTTGGATGAAGGAACTGAAGGTATGGTTGCTAAGTTTTCTGATGATACAAAGATAGGTAGGGAAGTAAGTTGTGAAGAGGACGTAAGGAGGCTACAAAGAGACAGAGATAGTGGACAAAGTTAGGCAAATGTAACAATTTTGGAAAATGTGAAACTGTCCATTTTGGCAGGAAAAATAAAAAGAAGCATATTATCCAAATGGTGAGAGGCTGTATAGCTCGGAGATGCAGGGGGGTCTGGGTAGCCAAGTGCATGATTCACAAATGGTTAGCAGTCAGGCACAGCAAGTAATTAGAAAAGATAATAGATTATAATTTATTGTGAAAGGAATGGATCACAAAAGTATGGGGGTTGTCCATCAGTTATACAGGGCACTGGTGAGACCACATCTGGAGCACTGTGTACAGTATTGATCCACTTATTTAAGAAGGGATGTAAAATGTGCGGGAAGCAGTTCCGAGGTTTACTAGACCACTACCTTGAATGGGAGGGTTGTCATGTGCAGACAGGTTGGACAGGCGAGGCTTGTACCTGCTGGAGTTTAGAAAAGTTAAGAGGCAACTTGATTGAAAGGTACAAGATCCTGAAGAGTCTTGACAGGGTGGGATGTGGGGAGAATGTTTCCACTTGTAGGAGAATCTAGAACTAGGGAGTTATTGTTTAAAAATAAGGGGTCACCCATTTAAGATGGAGATGAGATTTATTTTCTCTCCGAGGGCAGAGTATCTTTGGAGCTCTCTTCCACAAAAGGTGATGCAAGCATTGACTTTGGATGTTTTTGAGGCAGAGCTAGATGGAATCTTGATAAGCAAGGGGGGGTGAAATGTTATTGCGAGTAGGTGGGAGTGTGGTGTTGAGGTTACAATCGGATCAGCCATGATCTTATTAAATGACAGAACGAGCACCGTCAGGAGTGTGATGGGATACTATCCACTTGCCTGGATGAGTGCAGCTCCAAGACTGAAGAAGCTCGACACCATTCAGGACAAAGCAGCCCGCGTGATTGGCATTCCTTCCACAAACATTCACTCCCTCCACCACCGATGCACAGTAACAGCCGTGTGCACCATCTACAAGATGCACTGCAGGAACTCACCAAGGCTCCTTTGGCAGCACCTCCCAAACTCACAAGCTCTATCATCGAGAAAGACAAGGGCAACAGACACCTGGGAACACCATCACCAGGAGGTTCCCCTCCAAGTCACTCACCATCCTGATTTGGAAATATATTCCTTCACTGTCGCTGGGTCCCTGAACTCCCTCCCTAACCGCACCATGTGTACCAAGGCCTCAGAGACTGCAGCGGTTCAAGAAGGCTGCTCAAGGGCAATTAGCGGTGGGCAAAAAATGGTGACCTAGCTAGTGATACCCACACCCCCTAAATTAATTTAAAAAGGGGCTGAGTGGCCTATACCTGCTCCTAATTTATATCTAACTTCCATTTTTACATTGGTCATCTTACTGGAGAAACACTTGTTGAATGAGGAGTAACTAGATTTTTAACAATGTGTTAACTTTATAATTACTGCTAAATTCTCTCACTAGCCCCAAAAGGCCAATTCAACATTTGAGGAATACGGCACGATAGCACAGTGGTTGGCACTGTTGCTTCACAGCTCCAGGATCCCAGGTTCGATTCCTGTCTGCACGTTCTCCCCATGTCTGCGTGAGTTTCCTCCAGGTGCTCCGGTTTCCTCCCACAAGTCCCGAAAGACGGGTGTTAGGTAATTTGGACATTCTGAATTCTCCCTCCTTGTACACGAACTGATGCCGGACTAGGGGCTTTTCACAGTAACTTTGTTGCAGTATTAATATAAGCCTACTTGTGACAATAAAGATACTTGTGACAATAAAGATTATTAAATTAGAAAATACCTATAAAGGTTTAGCTTTTTTCCCTGATCCATTCATAATCATTTATTTAGCCATCTGAAAACTGCAAAATAAAAGCTATTATTTTACTTCAGATGCCGGTGGTTGTGGAAAGCACGATATAAATGCAAGCCTTTCTTTTTTAAATTACTAATAACTTAGTTGTAGTACTGCTCATCGATTATTATGGAGCACAGTTCTTTTAACTACACAAGGGCTGCATGGTAGCACAATGGCTTAGCGCCAGGGACCCGGGTTCGATTCCAGGCTTGGGTCACTGTCTGTGCGGAGTCTGCGCGTTCTCCCCGTGTCTGCGTGGGCTTCCTCCGGGAGCTCCGGTTTCCTCCCATAAGTCCTGAAAGATGTACTTGTTAGGTGAATTGGACATTCTGAATTCCCGCTCAGTGTACCTGAACAGGCGCCCGAGTGGGGGATTTTCACAGTAACTTCATTGCAGTGTTAATGTAAGCCTACATGTGACACTAATAAAGATTATTATTATAAGACAGCAACTGAGTGAAGAGGCATTAGCAAAGAAAATATTTGCATTTATAGAACACTTTTTCATAACATCAAATGCCCCAAGCACGTGAAGGATTTCATGGCACTATGCTGGCAAGGAGCAGGGGAGCTCTGGCCAATAATTATTCCTCAACCAACATAGCTAAAACAATTACCTGGCCACTACCTCACCACCCTTGCTGTACAGAAATTGGCTGCAATACATTAGAACCGTGTTGAAACCTCACTGGCTGTAATAATGCTTTTGAGGCGTCCGGAGGTCATGAAAGGCTCTATATAAATGCAAGTCAACCGTTCTTTTAAAAAGCTTTACAACTGAATTGGAAATAATCCTGTGCTAATCTACAATGGCACGGTCACAGAAAAGCACCGGCAAAAAAAAAAGTGACAGCAGGAAGTAAAGTTTGTGGCATGAAATACGCAAGATCGTTTACATAGTTCCTCAAATATGCTGATAAATATAACCCAAAATCCATTTTTAAAATGACCACAGCTCAATGTTTACTTTTCCCTTTGCATTTTGTTATATTTCAATGCTGGTCTAACTGCCTGTCACTGCTGTGGGTGGGGGGGTCATGCATGCTCAGGGCAAGTGTGACACCAGAAAGCCTGACCGACAACTGTAACAAAACATTACATTGGTTGCATTAATGTCTGTGGGCAAACATCACAGGAAAGAGCCTTCAAGCAGGTTGATTGCCCAGCACTGAACTGCATGAGGTGCATGTTCCCCCGGGAGGGTTCTGGAGACACAGCAGCCCTCACCTTGAAGTAGCTGAAGTCAAAGATGATGTCTCCATACTTCTGTTGCTCGGCCTTGTCCCGGAGTCGGTAAACGCTGGGGACGAACTCGGACAGTCTCAAAAGTTCCGCGATGATGGCGTTACCGCGGGACACGATCCTCAGGATAGTCTGGCCACAGAGGTTGTTCTCCGCCAGGAAGTCCACCATGGCTGAGAAGGGGGGGGGGGGGGGGGAGTGCAAGGCTGCAGACCGGCCCTTGCACCGACGGGAGAGGCTGGGTCTAATGCACCGAGCCTGCACTCATGCCCCAGCGCTGCCTTCCCCTTCAAACCCGCAGCTCCAGCGCTCAGGCTCCGGGGAGACAATGTAGCGAAATTCAGAGCCAGGGATACTCTCACTCAGCCCTCACTGCGCGCCCCCTCCCGCAAGCATCTCTCACTGAGCTGCAGGGATTCCGCAAGGCTCTGCTTGTTATTGCTCCTGTGTCTTCAGCAGGGTTCAACACACAACCCTGACTCCCAGCTCTTCCATGTTGATCATATGATTTCCTTCCTGTCAGCTCAACATGTGACCAGCAGGCGCATTCTGGTGATGCTGAGCAAGGAGCCGAGTCCTGCCTCTGGAATCGCTACAGTGCAGAAGGAGGCCGCCCGGCCCATCGAGCCTGCACCCACCCTCCGCGAGAGTGCTTCATCTCAGCTCACTCCCCCACCCTATCCCATTGCCCCCCTTCATCTACACATCTTTTTGGACGCTAAGGGCAATTGAGCATGGCCAATCCACCCAACCAGCACATCTTTGGACTTTGGGAGGAAACCGGAGCACCCGGAGGAAACGCACGCACACACGGGGAGAACGTGCAGACTCCGCACAGGCAGTGACCCAAGGCTGGAATTGAACCCGGGACCCAGGCGCTGTGAGGCAACAGTGTTAAGCACTGTGCCACCATGCCCACCCTAGTTTGAAACCCATTGTCATCAAACCCTCCTCCCCCTCTTTTTCTTTTGTAATAGGGTGCAACTAATAAACTCCCCCCCCCCCCCTTCAGCCCACCGGCTCCCTAACTGAGTGAGAGCATTTCAGTTATAAAATCTTGCAGAATTTATAATTGTTGATGTAAAACACCGCCCTTCGGTACATTGTCAGGCATGCACACCAACCTAGAAAACTTTTTTTTCCGGTATAAATTTAAGAGTACCCAATTATTTTTTCCCCCAATTAAGGGGCAATTTAGCATGTCCAATCCACCTACCCTGCACACCTTTGGGCTGTGGGGGTGAGACCCACACAGACACAGGGAGAATATGCAAACTCCACACGGATAGTGACCCGGGGCGGGGATCGAACCTGGGTCCTTAGTGCCCTAGGCAGCAGTGCTAACCACTGTGCCGCCCCTCCTCCCCAACCTAGCAAACTAACAAAATATGCCCAACAGCTTCATAAAATGTTTGGGCAGCACACCACCACACGCCGCTGAGGATCCAGGTTCGATCCCAGCCCTGGGTCACTGTCCATGTGGAGTTTGCACATTCTCCCAGTGCCTGTGTAGGCCTTACCCCCACAACCTAAAGATGTGCAGGGTAGGTGGATTGGCCACACTAAATTGCCCCTTAATTGGAAAAAAAATAATTGGATACTCTAAATTTATTTTTTAAAAGCTTCATAAAACTTCACCCATGCACCAAAAAGGTGACATCATTTCCTGTACCTGTATCTTAACTGGTTATGAGCCAACAGGTAAAGGCAAGTCGTTATATAGGCTGTGTGATGTGAGTTGTTCTTGTCAATTTGAAACTAATATGTCCCTTTTGTGGAGAACATGAATTAGATTGAATTTGAATTGTTTTCGGAGCAAGCATGGAGATGGATTAAGGGTTTGTTCCTTCTGCTCTGCACATTGGCTTTGTGCCTCTGAGAAAGGAATAACATTTTTTAACACGTTCTTATTCAGCCGTGAAGCAGACTCAAGGGCTCAAATTGGAGAAGGCTGGTGCAGAGCTTAAACACGAGCACAGAGCAATGGGGCAAAATGGCCATTTCTGCAATTTACATACAGTGTAACTTGATGTAACTGAGGAGTGCTAGGCATCCGGAATGGAAAATCACTGGAGACAGCAGCAACTTACATTTATTTAGCACCTGAAAAGTTATTCATATATCAAGATACTTCACAGGAGCATCATAAAGCAAAATGTCAGTATGCTCTGGTTTCTCTTCAGACTGTACAAATCTTTCACCCAGAAAACAAAATGTCACACCAAGTCATATAAAAAGATATTGGGCTTGATTTAACGGAAATGAAACAGAATCCCACGTCGGGCAGGTTTAGCCGGGCGCTGGCTGGTGCCATGAACCACCTCGCTATTAAACGGGACTCTGCTTAATTTCTGGGCCTCGCAGAGGAATGCCCTGCTGAGGCTGCACATAGACCCATTACCTGCACTAAAGAGCTCCACCATTTTTAAATGCTTCCCCAATCTCTGGACCCCCCCCCCCCACCACGACCTCCGGACCCCCCAACTTACCAACGAGGGGATCATCAAGCCCCCATACCCCACCTCATAATGGCAGAGTATCCCTGGACCTGATCCCTGGCACAGACAAGATGGCACCTTGGCACTGCCAGCCTGTCATCCTGGTAGAGCCCATGCCAGGCTGACAGTTCCACAGTGGCATCAGGAAACCCACCCTGCCCAGCTTCTGACCACCCAGTGGCCCCCGATCACCTGGGAAACCCCCCCATCCCAACAAGTGCCGGTATGCCTGGTCCATGTTTGCGGAAACCAGTGCGAAACGTGGCCGTTAGGTCCTGGGCGTAGGTAGATCCAGTCTAACTACTCACTTGAATATGCAAATCTGACTTCCGGAGGCGGCCATGGAGTGAGAGGTTGCGTATTTGGCAGCTCCCACTCATGACGGACCTTTTGGACCTTTTCTCCAAACTTTTTCGGGATTTTATTGGAACAATTGGGGAAGAGTGAAACAGTGAGGACAAATCCCCCACCAGGATATGGGGAAGTGGACCAGAAGTGGTTGTATAAAAAGTCGAGCAAAGAAGGCGGGTGCAGAACCTGCAGCACGAGAAAGCATGGGGGAGGGACATGATTCCGGTTTGGTGGCACAGTGGTCAACGATACTGCTGGTGGAATTCATTCAGGAGAGCTTCAGCAAACAAGAGGAGGAAGGGTTAGACCCGATTAAGGCAACAATCGACCGGTTGGAACAAGGGCTGGAAACCCACGGACTGGCGATCCAGAAGGTAGAGGTGAAGGTGGTCGAGCACGAGGACCATTTAAACCGCGTTGGAAGCGGAGGTGCGGCTGATGAGGGACCAGCAGAAAAGGCTGCAGGAGAAGGTGGAGGACCTGGAGAACATGGTCCCGGAGACAGAACCTGAGGATCATCGGCCTCCCAGAGGGCAGCGAGGGACTGGACGCAAGGGCATATATGGCAAGTAAGCTGGAAAAGTCGATGGGGGCTGGGGCGTTTACTCGAACCTTGGAAGTGGACAGAGCGCATAGAGCGCTTGCGAGGAAGCCGCGAGTGAATGAACCACCGAGGGCGATGGTGGTGGGAATGCACCGGTTCCTGGGCAAGGAACAGATTTAGCGGTGGGCCAAGCAGACACGAAGCTGCAAGTGGGAGAACGTTTTTTTTAAAAAATATTTTTATTCAAACTTTTTACATATTTTCAACAAAACCCCCCCTTACAGAAATAAGAAAAAACAAAAAACACATAAATAAACATCTTATAGCTATGTCACATATTCCCCCAATATACAAGCCCCCCATTAAACGATAATAAACACAGTAGTAAACACCAAGTCCCCACCCTCCCTCCCCGGGTTGCTGCTGCTGCTGACCACCTCCTAATGCTCCGCTAGAAAGCCTAGGAACGGTTGCCACCACCTGAAGAACCCTTGCACAGATCCTCTTCAGGCAAATTTTACCCTCTCCAATTTAATGAAGCCTGCCGTGTCGCTGATCCAGGCTTCCACGCTCGGGGGCCTCGCATCCTTCCACTGTAGCAGAATCCTCCGCCGGGCTACCAGGGACGCAAAGGCCAGAATACCGGCCTCTTTCGCCTCCTGCACTCCCGGCTCGTCCAATACCCCAAATAGTGCGAGCCCCCAACTCGGCTTAACCTGGGTGTTTACCACCTTAGACACCGTCCTCGCAACGCCCCTCCAGAACTCATCCAGCGCTGGGCACGCCCAGAACATGCGGGCATGATTTGCTGGGCTCCCCGAATACCTCACACACCTGTCCTCCACTCCAGAAAACCGACTCAGCCTTGCCCCTGTCATGTGCGCCCTGTGCGGAACCTTAAATTGTATCAGGCTAAGCCTGGCGCAAGAGGAGGAAGAATTTACCCTACCCAGGGCGTCCGCCCATGTACCCTTGTCTATCTCCTCCCCCAGCTCCTCCTCCCATTTACCTTTCAGCTCCTCCACTGAGGTCTCCTCCTCCTCCTGCATCTCCTGGTAGATCGCAGAGACCTTGCCTTCTCCAACCCACGCCCCCGAGAGCACCCTATCCTGGATCCTACGTGCTGGCAGCAGCGGAAATTCCCTCACCTGCCGTCTTACGAACGCCCTTACCTGCATGTACCTGAAGGCATTTCCAGCGGGGAGCCCAAATTTTTCCTCCAGCGCCCCAAGGCTCGCAAATGTCCCATCTATAAACAGGTCCCCCGTCCTTCTAATACCTGCCCTGTGCCAGCTCAGGAACCCCCCATCCATTCTCCCCGGGACAAACCGATGGTTCTCTCGGATCGGGGACCACACTGAAGCCTCTGCCTCCCCCCTGTGGTGTCTCCACTGCCCCAAAACGTTGAGGGTCGCCGCCACCACTGGACTCGTGGTGTACCTTGTTGGCGGGAGCGGCAGCTGTGCCGTCACCAGCGCTCTCAGGCTCGTGCCCACACAGGACGCCATCTCCAGCCTCTTCCATGCTGCCCCCTCCCCCCCATCAGAATGGGGAGGCACTGGAATATAAAAAGGAACCTCGGGAGCACCGTCATCTTCACCGACTGTACGCTACCCGCCAGGGAGAGTGGCAGCATATCCCACCTTTTAAACTCCTCCTCCATCTGCTCCACCAGCCTCGTCAAGTTGAGCTTGTGTAGGGACCCCCAGCTCCTGGCTACCTGGATCCCTAGGTACCGAAAACTCCTTTCCGCCCTCTTCAGTGGAAGCTCGTCTATCCCCCTTCCCTGGACCCCTGGGTGTATCACGAATAGCTCACTCTTCCCATGTTGAGCTTATACCCGGAAAAGTCTCCAAACTCCCTGAGGATCCGCATCACCTCCGGCATCCCCCCCACCGGGTCCGCCACATACAGTAGCAGGTCGTCTGCATACAGTGATACCCGGTGTTCCTCCCCCCCGCACACCAGCCCCCTCCAGTTCCTGGACTCCCTCAAAGCCATCGCCAAAGGTTCAATTGCCAACACAAATAGCAGGGGGGATAGGGGGCACCCCTGCCTCGTCCCCCGGTACAGCCGAAAGTATTCCGCCCTCCTCCGATTTGTGGCCACACTCGCCACCGGGGCTTCATACAGTAACCTAACCCAACTAACGAACCCCTCCCCGAACCCGAAGCTCCTCAACACTTCCCACAGGTACCCCCACTCCACCCTATCGAAGGCCTTCTCCGCATCCATAGCCGCCACTATCTCCGCTTCCCCCTCCACTGCAGGCATCATGATTACATTTAGGAGCCTCCGCACATTGGTGTTTAACTGCCTTCCCTTCACGAAACCCGTCTGGTCCTCGTGGATCACCCCCGGGACACAGTCCTCAATTCTGGTAGCCAGCACCTTCGCTAACAGCTTTGCATCCACGTTAAGGAGCGAGATTGGCCTGTCCGACCCACACTGTAATGGGTCCTTGTCCCGCTTCAAGATCAGCGAGATCAGCGCCCTGGACATCGTCGGGGGTAGGGCCCCCTCACTCGCCTCATTGAAAATACTCATTAGTAGTGGGCCCAACAGGTCCATATACTTCCTGTAAAATTCCACCGGGAACCCATCTGGCCCCAGTGCCTTCCCTGCCTGCATACTCCCCAGCCCCTTAGTCAGCTCCTCCAGCCCTACCGGTGCCCCAAGCCCCGCCACCTGACCCTCCTCTACCCTCGGGAACCTCAGCCGGTCCAGAAAACGACGCATCCCCCCCTCATCCGTCGGGGGCTCAGACCTATACAGCCCCTCATAGAAGTCTCTAAATACCCCATTTATTCCCACCGCACTCCGCACCGTGTTCCCCCCTTTATCCGTAACTCCCCCAATCTCCCTCGCCGCCTCCCGCTTCCGCAGCTGGTGTGCCAGCATCCGGCTAGCCTTCTTCCCGTATTCATGCACCGCCCCTTGTGCCTTCCTCCACTGCACCACCGCCTTCTTGGTAGTCAACAGGTCGAACTCGGCCTGTAAGCTTCGTCGCTCCTTGAGTAGTCCCTCCTCGGGGACCTCTGCACACCTCCTATCTACCCTTAAAATATCCCTCACCAACCTCTCCCTCTCTCTCCTCTCCTTCCCCTCCTTGTGGGCCCTAGTGGAGATTAGCTCTCCCCTAATCACTGCCGTCAGCGCCTCCCAGACCTCCTCACCTGCACCTCCCCATTATCGTTCACCTCTAGGTATCTTTCAATGCACCCCGGATCCGCCCGCTCACCTCCTCATCTGCCAGCAAACCCACCTCCAGGTGCCACAGCGGGCGCTGGTCCCTCTCCTCCCCCAGCTCGAGCTCCACCCAGTGCAGGGCATGGTCTGAGATGGCTATGGTCGACTCCGAGTCCTCCACCCTCGGGATCAGCGCCCTGCTCAAAATGAAGAAGTCAATCTGGGAGTACATGTGGGAAAAGAAAGAGAATTCCCTGGCCCCCGGCCTAACAAACCTCCATGGGTCCACTCCTCCCATCTGGTCCATAAACCCCCTCAACACCTTGGCCGCCATCGGACTCTTACCCGTCCTGGATCTAGAGCGGTCCAATGCTGGATCCAGTATTAAAGTCCCCCCTCATTATCAAGCTCCCTGCCTTCAGGTCCGGAATCCGGCCCAACATGCGCCGCATAAATCCGGCATCGTCCCAATTCGGGGCATACACATTCACCAAGACCACCCGCACCCCCTGCAGCTTACCGCTCACCATCACGTACCGACCTCCATTGTCAGCCACGATACTCAGCGCCTCAAACGACACCCGCTTCCCCACCAAAATCGCCACCCCTCGATTCTTTGCGTCCAACCCCGAGTGGAAAACCTGCCCTACCCACCCCTTTCTCAGCCTAACCTGGTCTGCCACCCTCAAATGCGTCTCCTGGAGCATGACCACATCTGCCTTCAGTCCCTTCAGGTGCGCGAACACACGGGCCCTCTTGACCAGCCCGTTCAGGCCTCTCACATTCCAAGTTATCAGCCGGATCAGGGGCTGCCCCCCCCCCCCCCTGCCGATTAGCCATCTCCCTTTCTAGGCCAGCCGCGTGCCCGCGCCTCCCGCACTCTCCGTTCCCCCCGCCCCGACTCTCACTTCAGGCTCCAGCTCCCCTTTGGCCAATGCAGCAGCAACCCAGCACCCCCCCCCTTCCGCAAGCTAGGTCCCCCCCTAGCTGCGTTGCTCCCACCATACCACTCAGCTGATCCCTGCTGACCCCGGCCGCTCCCGCCACTCCATCGACCCCCCCCAGTGTGAAAATCTCCCCCCCTCCTGTCCATCAGTTAGCACTCTTCTCCAGCACCACCCCTCCCCCTGACCCCGCCCCCTTCCTTCCCTAAGCGCAGGGAAAAAAAACCGCGCTTTCCACCAAGCCGGCCCCGCTGCCTCTGGAGCAGCTCCCTTTGCAGTCTGATCCCAGCTCCCCCACCTCGGGCCTCCCCTTTCCCCTCCCCCCCCAATGGGGCCCCCTCTTCCAACCACCGACGCCCACACTCTCACCAAACCCCCACTACGAACCATTTCACCCTACCCCACCCAGCAACCAACAAAAACCCAGTACCAAACAGAACAGAACATCCCCCCAAAACACAACAATCACATCAATCCCACCCGACATCCCCTCGCAACCGACCCTCAATCCGAGTCCAACTTTTCGGTTGGATAAAGGTCCACGCCTCCTCCGGCGTCTCGAAGTAGTGGTGGCGGTCCTTGAAAGTGACCCACAGTCGCTCCGGCTGAAACATTCCAAATTTCACCCCCTTCCGATACAGAGCCGCCTTAGCCCGATTGTACCCGGCCCTCTTCTTGGCCACCTCCGCGCTCCAGTCCTGGTATATCCGGACCTCTGCATTCCCCCACCTGCTGCTCCGCTCCCTCTTTGCCCACCTTAGTACACACTCCCTGTCCACGAAGCGGTGGAACCGCACCAGCACCCCCCGCGGCGGCTCGTTGGGCTTGGGCCTCCTCGCCAGGACTCGGTGGGCCCCCTCCAGCTCTAGGGGCCCCGGGAAGGCCCCCGCGCCCATCAACGTGTTCAGCATCGTGACCGCGTATACTCCAACATCCGACCCCTCCACTCCCTCCGGGAGACTCAGAATCCGCAGGTTCTTCCTCCTCGACCGGTTCTCCATGTCCTCGAACTTCTCCTGCCATTTCTTCAGCATCGCCTCGTGCGCTTCTACCTTCACCACCAGGCCCAAGATCTCGTCCTCGTTCTCCGAGGCCTTTTCCCGCACCTCCCGGATCGCCGCCCCTTGGGCCTTCTGGGTCTCGAGCAGCTTGTCTATCGAAGCCTTCATCGGCTCCAACAGCTCTGCCTTCAATTCCGTGAAGCAGCGCTGGAGAAACTCCTGCTGGTCCTGCGACCACTGCGCCCACGTTGCCTGGTCTCCACCCGCTGCCATCTTGGTTTTCCTCCCTCGCACTTTTCGCTGCTCCAAAACTACTTTTTTTACCGCTCCACTCCTGGTCCAATCCATACAGTGCCGGGGAAATGTTACTGTCACCTTCCCACACTGGGAACCGTTGAACAAATACCGCTGGGGCCCCTAAAAAGAGCCCAAAAGTCCGTTTCTGTTGGGAGCTGCCGAACGTGCGACTTAGCTCCGCATAGCCGCAACCGGAAGTCGCAAGTGGGAGAACTGAGTTGTGCATCTGCCAGGACCTGGGTGCGGAGCTGGCCAAAAGACTAGCTGTATGCAATCGGGTAAAATCGGCCCTCTTCAAGAATGGGGTGAAGTTTACAATGTTATATCCAGCACGCTTGTGGGTCACCTATGTGGGTCAAGAACATTACTTTGAATCGCCAGACGAGGCGATGGATTTTGTCAAAGATGAAAGGCTGGCAGGTGTTTGAGGACACTGAACCTTGGAGGAGGGTATTGCTGTATCGATTCTGTAAAAGTTATTTTTGTTTCGAACTGTACATGCAGTGCCTTCTGTAACAATTTTTGGGCCGTTGCTCAGATCTGTAAGTTAACTTTGTTCCAGTGGGGGAGGGTGGGGGGATATTTTTCTTCTGTGAGTTTATTGGGGACTGTAATGTTTTAAATATTTATGTTCAAGAGGGTGGGGGGGAGGGAGGACAATAGGAGTTGGATGTCTAGTGCCATGGGCGGCGGCTACCAGGCTAGCTGGGTGGGCTAGCTCACGGAAGCACAGTGGGGGGGCAAGTAGGTAATAAGTTTGTTAAGGGGGGGTTGGGATTGTGGTGCTGCTAATAGGGGGGGGGGGTGGGGGGAGCTGCTCTGCTGACAGGGGAGGGACTGTTGTTGGGAGACAAATGGGAGGTCGAGGACGGCGGATGCCCGAGGGCGGGCCTGCGGAGGCGAGGGGGCGCGAGCTGGAGGCTGGCCTACGAAGGATGATGGTTGATCGGCGGGGGTGGGATGCCTCCCAGCCAGGCTGATCACATGGAACGTTAGAGGGCAGAATGGGATTGAAGGCGGACATGGCAATGCTCCAGGAGACACACCTGAGGGTAATAGATCAGACCAGATTGAGGAAGGGGTGGGTCGGCCAAGTGTTTCATTCGGGGTTGGACTCTAAGACTAGTGGGGGGGGGGGGCGCGATCCTGATCAACAAACGGGTGGTATTTGAGACAGGGAAAATAATGGTGGACGCATGGTGCAATAATAGGTACATCATGGTGAGCGGGAAGCTGGAGGGGTGCCGGTGGTGCTTGTGAATATATACGCACCAAACTGGGACGATGTGGAATTTCTGAGATGGGTGTTTGGGAAGATCCCGGACCGAGATTTGCATAAGCTGATCATGGGGGCGGTGACTTTAATATGGTCATTGATCCAAGGTTGGACCGGTCGAGGTCAAGGACAGGGAGGGTGACAGCATTGGCGAAGGAACTAAAGGAGTTCATGGAGCAGACTGGGGGGTAGACCCATGGAGGTTCGGACGGCCAAGAGTGAAGAAGTTTTCTTTTTCCTCCCGTGTGCACAATGTATACTCCCAGATCGATTTTTTTATTTTGAGCAGGGCTTTACTGGCGGGAGAGGCTGATACCGAGTATTCAGTGAGTGCTGTGGCGGACCATGCCCCACATTGAGTGGATTTACGGGTGAGCAAGGCGGGCGGGCAGCGTCCGCAATGGAGATTGGACGTGGGACTGTTAGCGGATGAGGGTGTGTGTGGGCGGGTGAGGGAGTCCACCCAGAACTATCTGGAAATAAATGACACGGGGGAAGTCTCGGCGGCAAAGGTTTGGGAAGCGCTGAAGGCAGTGGTTGGGGGGAGCTAATCTCGATACGGGCCCATTGGGAGAAGGTGGAGCGAGCAGAGATAGATAGACTGGTTGGGGAAATACTCCAGGTAGACAGGAGATATTCGGAGGCCCCTGAGGCAGGGTTATTGAAGGAGCGGCAGAAGCTACAGATGGAGTTTGGTCTGTTATCTACAGGGAAGGCAGTGGAGCAATTGAGGAAGGCGAGGGAGGCGATGTACGAGTGTGGAGAAAAGGCAACAGGATGCTTGCACATCAGCTAAGGAAAAGGGAGACAGCCGGAGATATAGGAAGAGTGACGGTGATGCACGATCAATGACACAAAGACGAGAGTCGGATGTAATCGAGGCTTTATTACACTGAGATGTATGGCCTCCTACAGCAGCTGACGAAATGGATGCTGTACTGGGAGCACACATACTTATACTCCGCCTACTGGGCGGAACCAGCAGGCAGGGATCTACCCCCGTACCTGTAGAAATCCTCTTCGTCCCCGGGTGTGAGCAAGGGGAGGACGGATTGTCCCGGAGCGGGGGCTGCGGTGGGGTGCGCCGGTGGAGGGTAGGGTGGCGCTGGGGCAGGGGGTGTGTGTGTGTGTGTGGAACCAGCTGGCGCCAGGTCGCTGAGGGAGACTGTGTCTTGGCGGCCGTCGGGGTACGCTACGTAGGCGTACTGCAGGTTGGCTTGAAGTAGCTGTACCCTCTCAACCAACGGGTCCGCCTTGTGGAGTCGAACGTGTCTACGGAGGAGAACGGGTCCTGGAGCTGCCAGCCATGTCGGCAGCGAAACCCCGGAGGTGGACTTCCTGGGGACGGCAAAGAGACGTTCATGGGGGTTTCATTAGTCGCGGTGCACAGGAGCGACCGAATGGAGTGATGTTCGTCGGGAAGGACGTCCTGCCAGCGAGAGGCCGGGAGATTTCTGGACCGTAGGGCCAGTTGGATGGCCCTCCAGACCGTCCCATTCTCCCTCTCCACCTTCCCGTTTCCCCAGAGGTTGTAGCTGGTCGTCCTGCTCGACGCAATGCCCCTGTTGAGCAGGTACTGGCGCAGCTCATCGCTCATGAATGAGGATCCCCGGTCGCTGTGGACGTAGGCGGGGAAGCCGAACAGAGCGAAGATGGTGCTGAGGGCTTTGATGACGGTGGCAGACGTCATGTCGGGGCATGGGATGGCGAAGGGGAATCTGGAATATTCATCGACCACACTGAGGAAGTACATGTACATGTGACTCCCGGGTGACAGAGATCGTCGTGCAGGGTCCGGAGTCGGTCTACTTGTGCGCTGGCACATGTACCTCGGGATAGGGCATCGGGGGCTCGTTGAGCTTACCGGGGTGATACAAAATCTCATAATTGTAGGTGGAGAGCTCGATCCTCCACCTCAAGATTTTATCGTTTTTGATCTTGCCCCGCTGTGTGTTATTGAACACGAAGGCAACCGATCGTTGGTCAGTGAGGCGAGTGAATCTCCTGCTGACCAGGTAATGCCTCCAATACCTCTTCATTCACCTGAGGAAGGAGCAGCACTCCGAAAGCTAGTGACATCGAAACAAACCTGTTGGACTTTAACCTGGTGTTGTAAGACTTCTTACTGTTGTATGTGAGGTTGAGGAGAGTGGCGGTGTGGAGAAATTTGGCAAGGTTGGCGTCATGGTCCTGCTGATCGTGGCTGCAGATGGTGACGTTGTCCACGTACGGGAAAGTGGCCCACAGCCCGTACCGGTCAACCATTCGGTCCATCTCCCGTTAAGACCGAGACCCCGTTGGTGACGCCGAAAGGAACCCTAAGAAAGTGGTAAAGGCGGCTGTCTGCCTCGAACGCAGTGTATTGGCGGTCCGCCTTGCGGATGGGGAGCTGGTGGTAGGCAGATTTCAGGTCTATTGTCGAAAAGACCTGGTACTGTGCAATCTGTTTGACCATATCAAAAATGTGTGGGAGGGGGTATGCGTCGAGTTGCGTATGCCGATTGATGGTCTGACTGTAGTCAACGACCATCCTGTTTTTCTCCCCAGTTTTGACCACTACCACTTGGGCTCTCCAGGGGCTGTTGCTGGCCTCGATGATACCTTCCCGCAGCAGCCACAGGACCTCAGACCTGATGAAGGTCCTGTCCTGGGCACTGTACCGTCTGCTCCTGGTGGCGACGGGTTTGCAATCCGGGGTGAGGTTTGCAAACAGGGAAGGCGGGTCGACCTTAAGGGTCGCGAGGCTGCAAACAGTAAGGGGTGGTAGGGGCCCGCCAAATTTCAGGGTTAGGCTCTGGATGATGCACTGGAAGTCCAGGCCAAGTAGCAAGGCAGCGCAGAGGCTGGGGAGGACGTAGAGGCGGAAGCCGCTGAACTCCACGCCCTGGACAGTGAGAGTGGCGATGCTGTACCCCCGGATCGCCACGGAGTAGGACCTGGAGGCCAGGGAAATTCTCTGGTTAGCGGGGTGTACCGCGAGGGAGCAGCGCCTTACCGTATCGGGGTGGATGAAGCTCTCAGTGCTCCCGGAGTCCAGCAGGCAGGAGATCTCGTGCCCGTAGACCTTCACTTTAGTTGAACAATTGTGAGGTGGGAGTGATGCCTACTGTGGTTGATAAGCCAGTAGAAAATCAGACAACTGAAGTGTTGAAGGATGAACATCCTGGGATTTTTCCGGATTGTGTAGTAACAAGGTCGCAAAGTCACAGGTTAAGACAAGAGGAGAAATCAAAGAGTGAAGATGAAGTTGAAGTGCAATTATCAGAAACGATTTTTGATCAGATGGTTGAAAAAGAACAAGAACAGGTGGAGGATGAGGCGGGTATTTTTAGTTAAGGAAAATTGGCAGAGTTACAACAAAAGAATATATAGAAATAAAACGGATGTATCAGAAATCATACACAGAAGAGGAATCTGCGTGTATAGCAGAGTGCTATTACCGTAAAAATGATGTCTTGATAAGAAAATAGAGACCTTTACATATGCAGGCGGATGAAAAGTGGGCAGAAGTTCATCAAGTAGTATTGCCGGTAGGGTATAGAAAAGAGGTGTTGCGAGTTGCACATGAGGTACCAGTGGGAGGTCGTTTGGGGATAAGGATTAAGCTAAAATCCAGAAACATTTTTATTGGCCTGGACGACATAAAGATGTAGTTAAATTTTGTCAATCATGTCACACATGTCAAGTGATAGGGAAACCTCAAGCAGTGATAAAACCAGTGCCCTTAATACCCATTCCAGCATTTGAGGAACCTTTTACAAGGGTCCTAATTGATTGCATAGGACCGCCGCTTCCGAAAACAAAAAGTGGGAATCAATATCTTTTGACTATAATGGATGTGTCGACTAGGTTTCCAGAGGCCATTCCAGTACGTAATATTACAGCTAAAAAGATTGTGGAGGGATTCTTTACGAGATATGGACTACCCACAGAAATATAATCGGATCAAGGATCAAATTTTACCTCAGGGTTATTCAAAGAAGTAATGGATAGCTTAGGAATAAAACAATTTATATCAACTGTGTACCATCCAGAATCACAGGGAGCATTAGAAAGGTGGCATCAGACATTAAAGACAATGTTGAGGGCGCATTGTCAAGATTATCCAGAGGATTGGGATAAAGGAATTCCATTCGTACTGTTTGCAATTAGGGATGCTCCTAATGAGTCAACCAAATTTAGTCCTTTTGAACTAGTTTTTGGTCTTGAGTTAAGAGGACCACTTAAATTGATTAAGGAAAAATTGGTGGGTGAGAAATCGGAAATTACATTATTGGATTACGTGTCAACTTTTAGGGAACGATTAAATAGAGCAGGTGAATTGGCGAGACAACATTTGAAAGTTGCACAAAATATGATGAAACGGGTCGCGGACAAGAAAGTCCAAAGTTTGTAGTTTTGCCAGTGGAGATAAAGTTTTAGTGTTGTTACCAGTGGTAGGTGAACCTTTAAAAGCAAGGTTTTGTGGACCTTATCAGATTGAAAGGAAATTAAGTGAGGTGAATTATGTGGTAAAAACACCAGATAGAAGGAAGAATCACCGAGTGTGTCATGTGAATATGCTTAAAAGGTACTTTGAAAGGGGAGGAGAGAAAAAGGAGGAGGTTTTAATGATTCTAACTCAGTGACGAACCAAATCCAGATGACTGTGAATTTCACATACCTCAAATTAAATTGGAAAATGAGAATGTTCTTAAAAATTGGGATAAATTGGTGAGTTACCTTCCAGAGGAAAAACGAACTGACCTGAAAGAGTTATTGATATCACATGGGCAAGTTTGTAGAGATAAATTGGGAAGTACACAAATGACTATACATGATGTAGATGTGGGAAATGCTGTTCCGATCAAACAACATCCATATAGACTTAACCCTTTAAAATTGACACAGGTTAACAAAGAGATTGAGAGTATGCTTAAAAATGGCATAATTGAAGTGGGTTGCAGCCAATGGAGCTCACCCATAGTGATGGTACCAAAACCAGATGGTACCCAACGGTTGTGTGTGGACTATAGAAAGGTTAATGCAGTTACAAGAACGGACTCTTATCCTATCCCATGTTTGGAGGATTGCATTGAGAAAGTGGGACAGGGCAAAGGAGATTTCAGCTTTTGTGACTCCAGATGGTATATACCAATTCAAAGTTATGCCATTTGGCATGAAAAACACCCCAGACACATTTCAATGGTTAACTAACACAGTTGTTTCAGGATTACCCAATTGTGCGGTATACATCGACAATCTGGTGATTTTCAGCCAGATATGGACAGAACATTTGAAACATCTGATGGAGTTATTCGATCGACTTCTGAAGGCGGGTTTGGTGATAAACCTAGCCAAAAGTGAATTTGGAAAAGCCCGAATCACTTTCCTTGAGGAGTTTTCAATACCCCCGAGACAAAGGGAAATAATGCGATTCCTTGACATGAGTGGATTTGATCGAACATGTGTGCAAATGTTTTGTAGCGTGATTGCTCCACTGATGGATTTGCTGAAGAAACGTCAAAAATGTCACTGGACAGCGGAGTTTTAACAGGCATTTGACTGCCTGAAAGCTGTGATAACCAATGCTCCTGTGTTGGAGATTTACAAGGGACTCTGTGATCAGGTTGAACTAATGTATCTGACTTTGAAGAGACATGCCGAGGCGTAGATAATTGGACGGATCATGCAGAGACCTTCTTGTTCAACGAGACTGTCAATCATGAGGAAGAAGAACGGAAAAAATGGACTATGTTATTATACCTGTTTGCGTGTGTAGTTTTTTTAAACAAACAAGTATATTTCTTAAAGGAAAGTGCAAAGATGAAAAATGAAACCATCTTGAAGTTGATGGGGTTTTTTTTTCTGGGGGGGGGAGGTGTCATGTGAGAGTACCCTTTAAGAAATGAGTGTTTAAGAAATGTACCTTTAAGAAATGGAGCTGCTCATGTTACTGGAGTAATGTCAGAGTGTGGGTGGAGCTGAGCTCCACTTCTGCTTTTTAGTTTCAGTTTGAGAAAGTTTGGGTGTGTCTGTGAGCTGCACTGCTGTTGATCTCTGCCATGAAGAACTATCTCTTAATCATTTGGTGAATTCAGAAGAATTATAAATGTTTTCAGTCTTGAATGTAAACCCTGATGTGCTCCTGTTTGAAGATTTGTTAAGCCTTTCGGATGTTAAAAGGACGGCATAGAGATTACTTAGTGTTGTATTCTTTGGGGGGTATATTTGATTTACTGGTTGCTAAGATATTCACTGCTTGTTTTAAAAAAGTTAACTTGAACATAGAACATAGAACAATACAGCGCAGTACAGGCCCTTCGGCCCACGATGTTGCACCGACATGGGAAGTCAAAAAACAAAAGCCATCTAACCTACAGTATGCCATTATCATCCATATGCTTATCCAATAAACTTTTAAATGCCCTTAATGTTGGCGAGTTCACTACTGTTGCAGGTAGGGCATTCCACGGCCTCACCACTCTTTGCGTAAAGAACCTACCTCTGACCTCTGTCCTATATCTATTACCCCTCAGTTTAAGGCTATGTCCCCTCGTGCTAGCCATTTCCATCCGCGCGAGAAGGCTCTCACTGTCCACCCTATCTAACCCCCTGATCATTTTGTATGCCTCTATTAAGTCTCCTCTTAACCTTCTTCTCTCTAACAAAAACAACCTCAAGTCCATCAGCCTTTCCTCATAAGATTTTCCCTCCATACCAGGCAACATCCTGGTAAATCTCCTCTGCACCCGCTCCAAAGCTTCCACGTCCTTCCTATAATGAGGTGACCAGAACTGTACGCAATACTCCAAATGCGGCCGTACCAGAGTTTTGTACAGCTGCAACATGACCTCATGACTCCGGAACTCAATCCCTCTACCAATAAAGGCCAACACTCCATAGGCCTTCTTCACAACCCTATCAACCTGGGTGGCAACTTTCAGGGATCTATGTACATGGACACCGAGATCCCTCTGCTCATCCACACTTCCAAGAACTTTACCATTAGCCAAATATTCCGCATTCCTGTTATTCCTTCCAAAGTGAATCACCTCACACTTCTCTACATTAAACTCCATTTGCCACCTCTCAGTCCAGCTCTGCAGCTTATCTATGTCCCCCTGTAACCTGCAACATCCTTCCGCACTGTCGACAACACCACCGACTTTAGTGTCGTCTGCAAATTTACTCACCAACCCTTCTGCGCCCTCCTCTAGGTCATTTATAAAAATGACAAACAGCAACGGCCCCAGAACAGATCCTTGTGGTACGCCACTTGTAACTGAACTCCATTCTGAACATTTCCCATCAACCACCACCCTCTGTCTTCTTTCAGCTAGCCAATTTCTGATCCACATCTCTAAACACCCTCAATCCCCAGCCTCCGTATTTTCTGCAATAGCCTACCGTGGGGAACCTTATCAAACGCTTTACTGAAATCCATATACACCACATCAACTGCTCTACCCTCGTCTACCTGTTCAGTCACCTTCTCAAAGAACTCGATAAGGTTTGTGAGGCATGACCTACCCTTCACAAAGCCATGCTGACTATCCCTAATCATATTGTTCCTATCTAGATGATTATAAATCTTGTCTCTTATAATCCCCTCCAAGACTTTACCCACAACAGACGTGAGGCTCACCGGTCTATAGTTGCCGGGGTTGTCTCTACTCCCCTTCTTGAACAAAGGGACCACATTTGCTATCCTCCAGTCCTCTGGCACTATTCCTGTAGCCAATGATGACATAAAAATCAAGGCCAAAGGCTCAGCAATCTCTTCCCTGGCTTCCCAGAGAATCCTAGGATAAATCCCATCAGGCCCCGGGGACTTATCTATTTTCAGCCTGTCCAGAATTGCCAACACCTCTTCCCTTCGTACCTCAATGCCATCTATTCTAATAGCCTGGGTCTCAGCATTCTCCTCCACAACATTCTCTTTTTCCTGAGTGAATACTGACGAAAAATATTCATTTAGTATCTCGCCTATCTCTTCAGACTCCACACACAACTTCCCATCCCTGTCCTTGACTGGCCCTACTCTTACCCTAGTCATTCTTTTATTCCTGACATACCTATAGAAAGCTTTTGGGTTTTCCTTGATCCTACCTGCCAAATACTTCTCATGTCCCCTCCTTGCTCGTCTTAGCTCTCTCTTTAGATCCTTCCTCACTACCTTGTAACTATCAAGCGCCCCAACTGAAACTTCACACCTCATCTTCACATAGGCCTCCTTTTTCCTCTTAACAAGAGATTCCACTTCTTTGGGTAACCACGGTTCCCTCGCTCGACGCCTTCCTCCCTGCCTGACCGGTACGTACTTATCAAGAACACGCAGTAGCTGTTCCTTGAACAAGCTCCACATATCCAGTGTGCCCAACACTTGCAGCCTACTTCTCCAACCTATCCCCCCCAAGTCATGTCTAATGACATCATAATTGCCCTTCCCCCAGCTATAACTCTTGCCCTGCGGGGTATGCTTATCCCTTTCCATCACTAACGTAAACGTCACCGAATTGTGGTCACTGTCCCCAAAGTGCTCACCTACCTCCAAATCTAACACCTGGCCTGGTTCATTACCCGAAACCAAATCCAATGTGGCCTCTCCTCTTGTTGGCCTGTCAACATATTGTGTCAGGAAACCCTCCTGCACACATTGTACAAAAAACGACCCATCTAATGTACTCGAACTATATCTTTTCCAGTCAATATTTGGAAAGTTAAAGTCTCCCATAATAACTACCCTGTTACTTTCGCTGTTATCCAGAATCATCTTCGCCATCCTTTCCTCTATATCCCTAGAACTATTTGGAGGCCTATAGAAAACTCCCAACAGGGTGACCTCTCCTTTCCTGTTTCTAACCTCAGCCCATACTACCTCGGAAGAAGAGTCCCCATCTAGCATCCTCTCCGCCACCGTAATACTGTTTTTGACTAGCAGCGCCACACCTCCCCCTCTTTTGCCTCCTTCTCTGAGCTTGCTAAAACACCTAAACCCCGGAACCTGCAACAACCATTCCTGTCCCTGCTCTATCCATGTCTCCGAAATGGCCACAACATCGAAGTCCCAGGTACCAACCCATGCTGCCAGTTCCCCTACATTATTTCGTATACTCCTGGCATTGAAGTAGACACACTTCAAACCACCTACCTGAACACTGGCCCCCTCCTGCGAAGTCAAATCTGTGCTCCTGACCTCTATACGCTCAATCTCTCGTACCCTAAAACTACAATCCAGGTTCCCATGCCCCTGCTGCATTAGTTTAAACCCCCCCAAAGAGCACTAACAAATCTCCCCCCCAGGATATTTGTGCCCCTCAGGTTCAGATGTAGACCATCCTGTCTGTAGAGGTCCCACCTTCCCCAGAAAGAGCCCCAGTTATCCAGGTGCTAACCACTGAGTTCATAGAATAAACACTGTTTTGTTTTAAAAAACACTGTTCCATTTTCTGCTGTACCACACCTGCAGAGTGGGCCGTGTGCTCCCCATACCACAATCTATTAAAAGTTGTGGGTCAGGTGAACTCCATGATACACTTTGGGGTTCTCTAAACCCTGGCCCATAACACCTCTCATTCTTTGGAATCGCATCATGTGGATCTCCACCATTCCCGCTGACACTCACTGGACAGCAAACCTGGAAAGAAAACGAGAATCAAGTGGCTGAGTTCAAAATAGACACATGGAAATTACTTGCAGGTTTCTCACGCACTATCAGACATGACCAGCACCCCTCCCAGCTTGTCACAAACCTAGGGTCAGGACCATCATTACTGCCATGTGTAATTCCATGATTTGAGCAATGTATAATATTGTTTATCATTTTATGCTCCATATATATCACGAAACAACAACAATTATTCTAAATATTTCCTATGTATTTGTAACTATGTACAAAATTGGAACCATTTCAGAAACTAATGTCCCTCCATATTATTATTTTTTTATTTTTAAAATAAATTTGGAGGACTCAATTCTTTTTTTCCAATTAAGGGACAATTTAGCGTGGCCAATCCAACTTTGAATCATGGGGGTGAGACCCACGTAGACACGGGGAGAATGTGCGAACTCCACACGGGCAGTGACCCGGGGCCGGGGTCGACCCCGGGTCTTCGGCACCGTGAGGCAGCAGTGCTAACCACTGCATCACCGTGCCAGCCATCCCTCCATATTATTTTAAATGTATTAATAGTATTTCCACGTCAGGACCTATTAATGGTATGTACACTGTAATTTTCTAAAATATTCTCATTGTTCCTTCTGTCCCATTCTTGCCATTTTTATTGGGAACTGTAACAACACAAACATGCGTAACACGATAAAAGATTGAAGGGAAAGGGAGGTCAAAGGAAAATGTGTAATGCTAACCATGTCTCACCATCTGTGCCTTGTGAATTGTTCATTGTGAAAATAGAAGTAAAAAATCCCTTACTCCCACACCTAAACCCCACCTGTAATGATTTCTCACTGGTATATTTGGTCCTACATGTCGTGGGGCAGGCTGAGTATTGAAAGAATCTATAGGAGTAATTTCCTGAGTCTCCAAAACGGCTCCTGATTTTTCTAAGGGTTTGCTGGGACAAGAAAGATGCAAGAGAATAAACCCCATCTTCAACCGTCACAGCTAAATTTGGAGCCAGTCGAATGATACCTTGCGGTATAATCCCGCATGTATTTTCAACGGTTCGATTTGTTTTTGGGAAGTCGTCCTGTGTGTATTTCATTCAGGAAAATAAGAAGATTGCATCAGTTACAATTTTTAAAATGTGCTTCTGCGAGCTGCTCACAATTGTCCTGAGCACAACTTCCAATCTTAGCTAGCTAGCAAGTGTGGTAAAATGGCCAAAGGCCTGAATTTTAGGCCAGACGTACAATTGGACACTTTAAATTAAAACCACAGTTAGAACTACAGATAGGTCTGATGGGAAGTCCAACAGCCAAACTCAAATACATTGGAAAGAGACAACCAGCTGGGGCAGGTCTAGGCTTGTCCTGTAAGCAGGACATCGGAAGATAATCGGCCTCATTCAAATGGATCAATTGTTGTGGATTGCCCAGATGAAGCCAGGCTTTCTGTCACCTAGTTCACCTTATATGGGATAAGGTCACGTGCAGACAATGCACCTGAGGATGGACTTCTAGGGGGGGAGGGGGGGGGCTCCTGAAGAGTTGCAATCGGCAACTCCATTGGGTGTTGAAACCCCCGCCAAGTGACCTCATTGACTGAAGGCCAGAAAACTTCTGGAAGGGCATCAAGGGGGAGATAAGAAGGAGGCATCCAGAGACCCACCCCAGCGAAGACTCGCCGCAGAGCCATCGCAGAAGACTCAATGGCGGACCAGAGGACAAAAGGAAGCAGCGTACGAGATCCACTTTCGCAGATGAAGGCCCTGAGATGACCGAGACTCAGAGGATTGGACTGCAGCTCGATCCAGTTTAACGACAGGGGTAGTGTTAAGGATCTTAGGCATATTCTAGTTGGGGTAATTTGGGGATAAATTGTTTTATTGTGTTTGAAGCTAAATGTGGGTTGAATTGTGAACTTGTGTTTTGTCCTTTGTTCATCTCGCAAATAAAGGCACCTGGGTAAAACGTTTGAATAATAAACTGGTCGAAGTGTCTCAATTTTACAGACAATACACGTCAACACAGGTAAGTGAAACTACTAACTGAATGTTACAACAGGCCCCTGGACAGACTGAGACTGATTGCAGAGGCCTACAGACAGAAGAATTGTTTAGCTAATTAAGGTTTATGCTTACACTTTGCTGTTGGTTCTGGCTGTATTTGAAAATGGTTCAATTTTAAAATTCTCAGCCTGTTTTCAAATCCACCCATGGCCTAGTCAACATCCCTACTACGCCCATCCAGTTCTGGCCTCCTGCACATGCCCAGTTTTAATTGCTTCACCACTGGCAACTGTGCCTCCAGCTGTCGAGTTTCTAAGTTCTGTAATTCTCTCCCTAAACCTCTCTATCTCCTGCTCCTCCTCTATCTCCCTCCTTGAAACCAATGGCTTTGACCTGACAGGGGCTTGAATTCCCGGGCGGTTTACAAAGCCAAAATCGGCGCCGATTCCGGGACTGGTGAGGGGCTACCAGCGGCGATGGGTAAAACCCCCGGCTCCCATTGCAAAAACGGCCAGAGAATGACCGGGTCTGTGGCTGCGCATGCGCACGGCGATGACCTGCAGCGGTCGCGCCGTACAACATGGCGCCGGCCGTGAGCAGACCCGACCTGCCAAAAACGGCCCCACAGGCCACCCCCCCCCCCCCCTCTGGCCAGCCCCCCACCAGTCCCCCCAGCTCACACGGAAGCACCCCCCAGCCAGCAACACGGCCATCGTCCGACTGTGGCGACGCTGGACACAGTCCGCGGCCGCCACGCTGGGTTCCTGACCGCCCAAACCACAGGTTAACCGTGCGGTAGGGAACTTGGCTCATCAGGGGCGGAGCATCGGGGGAGGGCCTTCAGGAGACGCGCCAACGCTGTTCCAACGGTATGCGCCGTATGACGCGAAAAAAACCAAAAAACAACCGCTGTAAAGATCAATAGGAAGGCTCGAGGGCAGGTAGAAATAGAAAGAAGTTGAACGGTGACGTCACAGCCTGCAGGTAAGGGATTGGCTGGTGACTGGTAAGTAGTTTTTCTTTTATTTTCCCTCAGGTGTTATCGTGCGGGACGCAGAGGTTGCTGAATGATAGCTTGCTGAGAAGGGGAGTAAATAACAGGTAAGCTCTTTCTTTCTTTTTCTTTTTTATCTAGAGGGGATGGCAGGGAAGGTAGTGCAATGTTCCTCCTGCAGAATGTTTGAGGTGAGGGACGCCGTCAGTGTCCCTGCTGATTTCATCTGTGGGAAGTGCACCCATCTCCAGCTCCTCAGAAACCGCGTTAGGGCACTGGAGCTGGAGCTGGATGAACTTCGGATCATTCGGGAGGCAGAGGTGGTCATAAATAGAAGCTTCAGGGATGTAGTTACTCCGAAGAATAAAGATAGATGGGTGACGGTGAGAGGGGCTGGGAGGAAGCAGTCAGTACAGGGATCCCCTGTGGTCGTTCCCCTTAGTAACAAGTATACCACTTTGGATACTGTTGGGGGGGGGGACATACCAGATCTCTGGCACAGAGTCTGTCCCTGTTGCTCAGAAGGGAAGGGGGGAGAGGAGTAGAACATTAGTCATTAGAGACTCCATAGTTAGGGGGATAGATAGGAGATTCTGTGGGAACGAGGGAGACTCGCGGTTCATGTGTTGCCTCCCAGGTGCCAGGGTGCGTGATGTCTCGGATCGTGTTTTCAGGATCCTTAAGGGGGAGGGGGAGCAGCTCCAAGTCGTGGTCCACATAGGTACCAACGACATAGGTAGGAAAAGAGATAGGGATGTAAGGCAGGAATTCAGGGAGCTAGGGTGGACACTTAGATCTAGGACAAACAGAGTTATTATTTCTGGGTTGTTACCCGTGCTACGTGATAGCGAGACGAGGAATAGGGAGAGAGAGGAGTTGAACACGTGGCTACAGGAATGGTGCAGGAGGGAGGGTTTCAGATTTCTGGATAATTGGGGCTCATTCTGGGGTCGGTGGGACCTCTACAAACGGGATGGTCGACACCTGGACCAGAGGGGTACCAATATCCTGGGGGGGAAATTTGCTAATGCTCTTCGGGAGGGTTTAAACTAGTTCAGCAGGGGCTTGGGAACCTGAATTGTAGCTCCAGTATACAGGACGTTGAGAGTAGTGAGGTCATGAGTAAGGTTTCAAAGTTGCAGGAGTGTACCGGCAGACAGGAAGGTGGTTTAAAGTGTGTCTTCTTCAATGCCAGGAGTATCCGGAATAAGGTGGGTGAACTTGCGGCATGGGTTGGTACCTGGCACTTCGATGATGTGGCCATTTCGGAGACATGGATAGAGCAGGGACAGGAATGGTTGTTGCAGGTGCCGGGGTTTAGATATTTCAGTAAGCTCAGGGAAGGTGGTAAAAGAGGGGGAGGGGTGGCATTGTTAGTCAAGGACAGTATTACGGTGGCAGAAAGGACGTTTGATGAGGACTCGTCTACTGACGTAATATGGGATGAGGTTGGGAACAGGAAAGGAGAGGTCACCCTGTTAGGGGTTTTCTATAGGCCTCCAAAAAGTTCCAGAGATGTAGAGGAAAGGATTGGAAAGAAGATTCTGGATAGGAGCGAAAGCAACAGGGTAGTTGTTATGGGGGACTTTAACTTTACAAATATTGACTGGAAACGCTATAGTTCGAGTGCTTTAGATGGGTCCGTTTTTGTCCAATGTGTGCAGGAGGGTTTCCTGACACAGTGTGTAGATAGGCCAACGAGAGGCAAGGCCATATTGGATTTGGTACTGGGTAATGAACCAGGACAGGTGTTAGATTTGGAGGTAGGTGAGCACTTTGGTGATAGTGACCACAATTCGAGTACGTTTACTTTAGTGATGGAAAGGGATAGGTATATACCGCAGGGCAAGAGTTATATCTGGGGGAAAGGCAATTATGATGCGATGAGGCAAGACTTAGGATACATCGGATGGAGAGGAAAACTGCAGGGGATGGGCACAATGGAAATGTGGAGCTTGTTCAAGGAACAGCTACTGCGTGTCCTTGATAAGTATGTACCTGTCAGGCAGGGAGGAAGTGATCGAGCAAGGGAACCGTGGTTTACTAAAGCAGTCGAAACACTTGTCAAGAGGGAGAAGGAGGCTGATGTAAAGATGAGACATGAAGGTTCAGTTAGGGTGCTCGAGAGTCACAAGTTAGCTAGGAAGGACCTAAAGAGAGAGCTAAGACGAGCCAGGAGGGGACATGAGAAGTCTTTGGCAGGTAGGATCAAGGATAACGCTAAAGCTTTCGATAGATATGTTAGGAATAAACGAATAACAAGGGGAAGAGTAGGGCCAGTCAAGGACAGTAGTGGGAAGTTGTGCTTGGAGTCCGAGGAGATAGGAGAGGTGCTAAATGAATATTTTTCATCAGTATTAACACAGGAAAAAGACAATGTTGTCGAGGAGAATACTGAGATTCAGGCTACTAGACTAGAAGGGCTTGAGGTTCATAAAGAGGAGGTGTTAGCAATTCTGGAAAGTGTGAAAATAGATAGGTCCCCTGGGCCGGATGGTATTTATCCTAGGATTCTCTGGGAAGCTAGGGAGGAGATTGCTGAGCCTTTGGCTTTGATCTTTAAGTCATCTTTGTCTACAGGAATAGTGCCAGAAGACTGGAGGATAGCAAATGTTGTCCCCTTGTTCAAGAAGGGGAGTCGAGACAACCCCGGTAACTATAGACCAGTGAGCCTTACTTCTGTTGTGGGCAAAATCGTGGAAAGGTTTATAAGAGCTAGGATGTATAATCATCTGGAAAGGAATAATTTGATTAGAGATAGTCAACACGGTTTTGTGAAGGGTAGGTCGTGCCTCACAAACCTTTTTGAGTTCTTTGAGAAGGTGACCAAACAGGTGGATGAGGGTAAAGCAGTTGATGTGGTGTATATGGATTTCAGTAAAACGTTTGATAAGGTTCCCCACGGTAGGCTACTGCAGAAAATACGGAGGCATGGGATTCAGGGTGATTTAGCAGTTTGGATCAGAAATTGGCTAGCTGGAAGAAGACAAAGGGTGGTGGTTGATGGGAAATATTCAGACTGGAGTCCAGTTACTAGTGGTGTCCCACAAGGATCTGTTTTGGGGCCACTGCTGTTTGTCATTTTTATAAATGACCTGGAGGAGGGCGTAGAAGGATGGGTGAGTAAATTTGCAGATGACACTAAAGTCGGTGGAGTTGTGGACAGTGCGGAAGGATGTTACAAGTTACAGAGGGACATAGATAAGCTGCAGCGCTGGGATGAGAGGTGGCAAATGGAGTTTAATGCAGAAACGTGTGAGGTGATTCATTTTGGATGGAATAACAGGAAGACAGAGTACTGGGCTAATGGTAAGATTCTTGGCAGTGTGGATGAGCAGAGAGATCTCGGTGTCCATGTACATAGATCCCTGAAAGTTGCCACCCAGGTTGAGAGGGTTGTTAAGAAGGCGTACGGTGTGTTAGCTTTTATTGGTAGAGGGATTGAGTTTCGGAGCCATGAGGTCATGTTGCAGCTGTACAAAACTCTGGTGCGGCCGCATTTGGAGTATTGCGTGCAATTCTGGTTGCCGCATTATAGGAAGGATGTGGAAGCATTGGAAAGGGTGCAGAGGAGATTTACCAGAATGTTACCTGGTATGGAGGGAAGATCTTATGAGGAAAGGCTGAGGGACCTGAGGCTGTTTTCGTTAGAAAGAAGAAGGTTAAGAGGTGACTTAATTGAGGCAAACAAGATGATCAGAGGATTGGATAGGGTGGACTGTGAGAGCCTTTTTCCTCGGATGGTGATGTCTAGCACGAGGGGACATAGCTTTAAATTGAGGGGAGATAGATATAGGACAGATGTCAGAGGTAGGTTCTTTACTCAGAGAGTAGTAAGGGTGTGGAGTGCCCTGCCTGCAACAGTAGTGGACTTGCGAACACTAAGGGCATTCAAATGGTCATTGGATAGACATATGGACGATAAGGGAACAGTGTAGGTGGGCTTTAGAGTGGTTTCACAGGTCGGCACAACATCGAGGGCCGAAGGGCCTGTACTGCGCTGTAATGTTCTATGTTCTAATTTCTATGACACCATTTCAGAGGGCACGGAGACTCGAAAACCGTCATCAAACCGGCGCCGCCCCTGATTTGGGCTTCGGAAGGGATTCTCCGCCCGATCGCCGATTACGATATTCCGTCGATTACGTCAGGCAGCGCAGAACCAGCTCCAGGTTTTTCCAATCCTGTCAGCAGCAGGTATTGCCATGGGGAGGACAAAAAATTCCACCGGAGTTTTTGATTGCTTTTCACATGTATCCAGACGACACATAGCTCTCAGCTCACCATCCTCTCTCTCAACTCCTCCACTGCCGGTCGTATTGTTTGCCCAAGATTAAAAACTGGCTGAGCAGGGTTCTCCTGCACTTAATTATTGGGAAGACCGAAGCCATTGTTTTCTGATTCCCGTACAAACACCATTCTCTGATCACCAACTCCATCTCACTCGCTGGAAAGCATTCTGATGTTCGCCAGACTGTTTGCAACCTTTGTGTCGTATCTGAATCCCAAGATGAGCTTCTGATCACATGTTTGTGCGGTTGCTAAGGCCACCTGTTTCTATCTCCGTAATATGGCCCTGATCTGTTCTGTCTCAGTTCATCCACTGTTGAATCCTCATCCATGCCTTTGTTACTTCCAGATTTGATGATTCCAATCTGATCTCCCACAATCTACCCTCTGTGAACTTGAGGTCATCCAAAACCCTGCTAACCACTGTACCACCGTGCTGCCCCAATCGTTATTATGGGCACAGATGTTACAATTGTCACGCTATGCCATGGGTGCTGTTCTTGGTGTTTCCCCATTGCCCCCACTGCAATTTGATCACTTCAGGGCCTCTTCCTGCTGCTATGGATGAGATCCCTGTGCTAGGAGGCAGGTGCCAAGTGTGCAGCCTGGTGGTTTTCAGTGCTTGGACTAGTGCTCGATGGGGAGTGGGGGGGGTGTATTGGGGGGATGTTATGTCCTCTACTAGTCTCCCGTGTCCATCAGAGGCTCTCCTCGCCCCCCCAGCTCTTACCACCCCTTGCTCTCCCCTCCACCCCGGCCTGACCACGTTGGCCCTTCAGTCCCCTCGCCGGGGCCTGCCAGCCCGGCTCGCCTCAAGTCAATTAATGGCCAACAGCCGTTGAGTGGCTGTGAGGTGAGCTGACAAAATGCCCGACTTTCAGACCAGGGTAGGTCAAGGACAGCATCTCCAACATGAAATCTCGTCCGCTAAGTGCGGAGGGGGAAGTTTCACAGACTGAGTGAAGAGGGGACGGTGGTACACGTACATTGTAAACAATGCGGGAAGGAGTTACACATTGGCCTCAACATTAACTCCCTCTTGATATTTGTGGAGGTGTGGGTGCGGGTGGTGGGGGGGTTAGTGGGAGGTTATAAATGAGAAAACAGAGAACATAATCCCAAAGCATTACTGAAGGTTAACATGCAGATGCATCAGGCAATTAGGAAGGGTAATGATATGTTGGGCCTTTATTGCAAGAGGGTTTGAGTACAGGAGTAGTGAGGTCTTGCTTCAATTGGTGAAGCCGCACCTGGAGTATTGTGTGCTATTTTGGTCCCCTTCCCATACCGGCCTCCCCGAAGAGGCGCCGGAATTTTGCAACTAGGGGATTTTCACAGTAACTTCATTGAAGCCTACTTGTGACAATAAGCAATTATTATTAGTATTAATACCTCAGAAAGGATATTATTGCTGTCGAGGGAGTACAACAAAGGTTCCCTGGATTTGTTCCTTGTATGACAGGACATGTCTTATGAAGAGAGATTGGGGAAACTAGGCTTATGTTTCTAGAGTTTCGAAGAATGAGAGGTGATCTAATTGAAATCTGCAAAATAAAGAGGGTAAATGATGGTTGGGGATTCTAGAACCAGGAGACAAAATCTCAAGATAAGGGAGAAACCACTTAGAACCTGTAATGTTCTTTGATTGGGCTGATGTACATAGAACATTTGGGCAGCACGGTAGCATAGTGGTTAGCACAATTTCTTCACAGCTCCAGGTTCCCAGGTTCGATTCCCGGCTTGGGTCACTGTCTGTGCGGAGTCTGCACATCCTCCCTGTGTCTGCGTGGGTTTCCTCCGGGTGCTCCAAAGATGTGCAGGTTAGATGGATTGGCCATGCAAAATTGCCCTTAGTGTCCAACGTTGGGTGGGGTTACTGGGTTATGGGGCTAGGTGGAGGCGTGGGCTTGGGTAGGGTGCTCTTTCAAAGAGCCGGTGCAGACTCGATGGGCCAAATGGCCTCCTTCAGCACTGTAAATTCTATGAAACATAGAACATACAGTGCAGAAGGAGGCCGTTTGGTCCATCGAGTCTGCACCGACCCACTTAAGCCCTCGCTTCCACCCTATCACCGTAACCCAATAACCCCTCCTAACCTTTCCAGTTGGAAATAAATGTCTAACACTAACTTACACTAAGATACTGCAGATCTATTCTAATATCCAACTGCTATCAACTCCTTTCAAAAACCTTCTGATGGAACACATGGTGCATCCGGGTCTTGCGCCTGCACACTCGCCCCACCTGCTGGTCGGATGAAACAGTAAAACATATAACTTATAATACACGTGCAGATGATGATGAACTACTCAGATTATATACAGATGATACTCTACTTATCATCACAGGACCGAGGTGTTGAGAATTTTTAACCATAGGTTTGTGAATCTTTGGAATTCACTACCCCAGAAGGCTGTGGAAGCTCAGTGTGTTGAAAGTAAAGATTTCTAATTACCAATGACGTAAAGTGATTTGGGGCTAGTGTGGGAAAAGGACATTGAAGAGGATGATCAGTCATGTTCATATTGAATGGTGGAACAGATCGATGGGCTGAATGGCCTACTCCTGCTCCGATGTTCTTGTGTACATGCCTGTTGTCATATTCATGGCAGAAGGATTCGTGACCTAGAGGCGGGACAATTCATGAACATGTACCTGAGGGAACACAAAAAGATGTTTCCCCTTGTAGGGGAGTCCAGAACTAGGGGAGATAGTTTAAAAATGAGAAGCTTCTCATTTAAGACCAAGATGAAGAGAATATTTTATCTCTGAGGGTGGTTATTGTCATGTTCTGTCGACTGACCCATATGAATGATGTACAACAGAACATCTCGGATAAATAATTTATTATGAAGCAACTGTGTGATAAAGATAACTAGGATAAATAAAATAACAAACTACTAACACTGACTAATTGTTATAGAGCTACTGCAAAATACATATATCCTCTAACACAACTTACTTCCAACTCCCCAGACACAGGGTCATGTGGTGGGTTTAACACTGCCACCTGGTGGTCGAAGGACGTGTATAATATTATGTACAGAATTGCTTTATGCTTATCATCACAGTTATGTCGGTGGAATTCTCTTCCTCAGAGCGGCACAGTGGGTAGTTAGCACTGCTGCCACGCAATGTCGGGGACCCAGGCTTGATTCTGGCCTTGGGTGACTGTGTGGAGTTTGCACATTCTCCCCGTGTTTGCGTGGGTTTCCTCCGGGTGCTCCGGCTTCCTCCCACAATCCAAAGATGTGCAGGTTAGGTGGATTGGCCATGATCAATGTGTGGGGTTAAAGGCATCGGGGTGGGAGGATGGATCCTTGGTGGACTGCTCTGTTGGAGGGTTGGTGCAGACTCAATGGGCCGAATGGCCTCCTTCTGCACTGTGGGGATCCTATGGATTAACTTTTTTTTAAAAGACAGATCTGGAGGCTGGGTCCCTGAATTTATTCAAGGCAGAATTAGACAGATTATTGATTGGCAAGGGAGTCGCCATATAATCCCTACAGTGAAATAGGTCATTTGGCCCATTGAGTCTGCACCGAACCTCTGCAAGCGCACCCCTAGGCCCATTCCCCTACCCTATCCACATAACCCCATCTAACCTGCACATCTTCATATACTAAGTGGCAATTTTAGCACGGTTAATCCACCTGCAGGCAGGAAAGTGGTGTTGAGTTCATAATCAGACCAGCCACAACTCTATTGAACGATGGAACATAAAATATTGCTAAATAGCGATACAATTCATGAACAAACTATTGCTAAATGCACTAAATAGCTATAAAATATGATCTGAATGGTCATAAATTAGGAGAGGGGAATGTGCAACGTGGTCCTCATACACCAGTCGCTGAAGGTGCAGCAGGCAGTAAAGAAGGCAAATGGTACGTTGCCTTCCTAGCGAGAGGATTCGAGTACAGGAGGAGGGATGACTTGCTGCAATAGTACAGGGCCTTGGTGAGGCCACACCGGGAATATTGTGTGCAGCTTTGGTCTCCTTATCTGAGGAAGGATGCTCTTGCTCTAGAGGGAGTGCAGCGAAGGTTTAACAAACTGATTCCTGGGATGGCGGGACTGACGTATGAGGAGAGATTAAGTCACTTATGATTGTATTCGCTGGAGTTCAGAAGAATGAGGGGGGGGTTTTCATAGAAACCTAGAAATTTCTAACAGGACTAGACAGGGTAGGTGAAAAAAGCATGTCCCCAATGGTGGGGGTATCCAGAGCCAGGGGTCACAGTCTGAGGATATGGGGTAGACTAGTGAGGACAGAGTAGAAGAAATTTCTTCACCCAGAGAGTGGAAGTCTTTACCACAGAAAGTAGTTGAGGCCAAAACATTCAATGTTTTCAAGAAGCAGTTAGACATGGACTTCTGGTGGTGGCCATGGAGTGAGTGGTCACACATTTGGTGGCTCCTGCTCAAGGTGGATCTCTTCGGTCTTTCCCCACCTGAAGGGTGTAGCTTTGAGGACAAAAAGTGCAGAAGTGCCCAGGGAAGGTAATACTCCTCTGGTGTGGCTGATGTATAATAATAATCTTTGTTGTCACAGGTAGGCTGACATTAACACTGCAATGAAGGTACTGTGAAAAGCATGGATCAGCGGGTGAGGAGTGCCACGTGAAAGAAAGAGCAGTTGCAGCAAAAGAGTTTTCGTGGTGTGCCGCAGGTAAAGGGGGTGCGCTGCGCGCACCGTGGTCAACGGAGCATCTGGTGGCGTTCTTGAACAACAAGTTCCAGCAGCAGAGGAAAGAGGCCCTGGAGGGCCTGGTCAAGGTGATGGAGCCCCTGAGATCTGGGATTGAGCGAGTCGAGCAGAGGCTGGAGTCCCAGGATTGAGCAAGTGGAGGAGGCAGTGGGCGAGCATGAGAAGCAGATGGCCTCATTGCCGACGGAGTTGGGAGTGATGCGGGAAAGCCAATCGAGACTGAGGGAGGAGTTGGAGGACCTGGAGAACCGCTCCGGGGGAAGAATGTGAGGATGGTTGGGATGCCTGAAGACATTGAAGGTGCAGAAGCTGCTGTATATGGGATAAGAATGCTAGAGAGGTTGACCGGCCTCTTGAGGTGGACCGAGCACACAGGGAGTTGAGGAGGAGGCCACAGGTCAGCGAGCCACCGAGGGCGATGGTGGTGCGCCTGCATCGCTTTTTGGATAAGGAAAAGATCCTACGATGGGTGAGGCAGACCAAGAAGTGTACCTGGGTGCGATGGAAGTGGGCTACTGGTCTACCAAGACCTGGGTGCGAAGACGGCGAAGAGGAGGGCCGGGTTCAACCGGATAAACCGGTCCTCTCTGAGAAGGGGGTGCAGTTTGGAGTATTATATCCAGCCCGCCAATGGGTGACTTTCCAGAAACAGGAGCTTTATTTTGACACGTCAGAGGAGGCGACGGACTGTATGAGGGACAATGGACTGGGAGGAATGTGCGGACATTGGAGGAGCTTTGTGTGCTTTATAAAGTGTCTGGGGGTGGGTCTTCCGGGGCAGGTCTTAGCAGGGGAGCAGGGATGTGAGTGCCTTTTGTTACTCTTTGTGTATTGGCAGTTGGGTGGCTGGGGGGGGAGGGGTCGGGGACTGGAGACAAGAGGAGAAGTCGGAGGCCTTGGGCAGGGGCCACCATGCTAGCTGGGCGGGCTAGTTAACGGGAGTGAAGTGGGGGGTTGCCAGGAGGCAGGTGTGGGTGGGGTTGTTTTTTTGTTTGAGGGTGGGGCGGGGCGGGGGGGGGAAGGGAGGGTTGCTGACAAGGGTGAGGTTGGTGTGGTGCAGTTGGGAAGGGTTCGATGGCGGGGGACATCCGGGAGCAGGCCTGGAGGGTCGCGTGACGCAGGCCGGGGGCTGGCCCAAAAAGGGATATGGTTGACCAGCGGGAGAAGAGGGCAGGGAGCCCCGTGACTAGGCTGGTCACATGGAATGTGAGGGGTTGAATGGGCCAGTTAAATGGTTGCCTGTGTTCACGCATTTGAGGAGTCTGAAGGCGGACGTGGCATTTTTGAAGTTGGAGGATCTGACAAGGCTGAGAAAGGGATGGGTGGGGCGGCTGCTTCGCTCGGGGCTGGATATGAAGATGAAGGGGGTGGTGGTGTTGGTCAATAAGAGGATTGCTTCCGAGGTGGGGAGCATTATGGCTAATCCGGGCGGGGGGTGGGAATATGTGATGGTTAGTGGGAAGTTAGAGGGGGGGGGGGGGTGGATTTTAATACGGTCATAGATCCGAGCTTGGACCGGTAAAGTCCCAAGTCGTCGAGGGTGTCAGCAGTGGCGCGAGAGCTTCTCCCATGTGCACTGGTTGTACTCCTGGTTTGACTTTTTTGTGATGGACAAGGTGCTGCTGGTGGATGTGGCCGACTCGGAATATTCGGCAATTGTGGTTTCCGACCATGTGCCACATTGGCTAGAATTCTGCGTGGCTCGGGGTGGGGGGGGGGGGCAACAGCCACAGTGGAAGCTAGACGTGGGGTTGCCAGTGGATGAGGAGGTGTGTGAGCGGCTGTGGGCTGCCATTCAAAGCTACATGGAGTTGAACGACACAGGGGAGGTCACAGCCGTCACTTTGTGGGAGGCACTCACAGCTGTCGGCAGGAGGGAGTTTATATCGATTCGGGCACACAAGACGGCGGAGAGAGAGGAGTGGGCAAGGCTGGTCAATGAGATTTTGAGGGTGGACAGGAAATATTCGCAGGATGGGTTGTTGAAAGAGAGGCAGAGGCTCCAGATAGAGTTTGGGCTACTTTCTACAGGGAAGATCGTGAGACAGTTGCAGAGGGCCAGAGGGGATGTGTATGAGTATGGGGTAAAGGCAGGTAGTATGTTGGCCCATCAGTTGAGCAAGCAGGAGGCGGAGAGGGTGATTGGTAGAGTTAGGGTAGATAAGGGTAGTTGGTGATGGACCCAGAGGGGGTGAACGTGGTGTTTGAGGCCGTTTATAGGAGGCTCTACGAGTCGGAGCCCCCAGCCGGGGATGATGAGATGCGGCGGTTCCTAGATGGTTGGAGTTAGAGGAAGGGTTAGTTCAGGGTCTGGGGGTCTGAATTGGGCTGAGGGAGGTGGGGGGGGGGGGGGGTGGTATGGGGGTGATGAAAGTGGGTAAGGCCCTGGGGCTCCCGGTAGAGTTTTATAAAATGTTTGGGACGGATTTGAGGGCACTGATGGTGAGGGTGTATAATGAAATGAGGGGCGGAACTCCCCCCTACATTGTCGCAGGCTTATATCTCTCTGATTTGAAAGAAGGAGCAGGACCCGGAGCAGTGTGGGTCATACCACCCGATATCATTATTGAATGTAGATGGCAAGTTTTTGGCAAAGGTGCTGGCATCGCGGATTGAGGACTGTGTGCCGAGGGTGATAGGCGAGGATCAGACGGGGTTTGTGAAGGGAAGGCAATTGTCGACGAATGTGCAGAGGTATTATGTAGGTATTTGGGTAGCCAGGTGGTGCGGAGCAGGGCGCAGCTGCATAAACTGAACTTGGCTCAACTGGTGGAGACGAAGGCTGATTTTAAGAGGTGGGATGTTCTGCCTCTGTCGCTGGCAGACAGTCGGGTGCAGACAGTGAAAATGACGGTACTGCCGAGGTTTCTGTTTGTGTTTCAGAACCTGCCGATCTTTGTTTCCAAGTCGTTCTTTAGGCAGGTCAACGAGCTGTTCTCCGGGTTTGTGTGGGCGGAGAAGACGGTGTGGCGGACTTTTTGGGAGTAGGGGCAAGGGGGCTGCTGGCGTTACCGAATATGATAAATTATTACTGGGTGGTGAACATTGCAATGATGAGGAAATGGGCTGTGGGGGAGGGGTTGGTGTGGGGATGGGTGGGGGGGGCACCATGTCGGATTACGTATTTGTGGGCTTAGTTGCTGTCACCTTTACCTTTCCCCCCGGCCAAGTACTCCGCGAGCCTAGTGGTGGTGTTAGCCCTAAGGGTGAGGGCGCAGTGGAGGCAGCATTTGGGGCTGGAGGGTGGCTTGGTGTGGGCACCGATATGTGATAATCATATATTTGCGCAGGCATGGCTGGAGGAGAGGTTTAGGGAGTGGCGACAGGCGGGGATTGAGCGCTTTGGGGGCTTGTTTATAGGGGCAGGTTTGCGGGATTGAATGACTTGGAGGAAGTGTATGAGTTGCCCATGAGGAATGGCTTTAGGTATCTGCAGATTTGGGACTTTGTGAGGAAAGAGATGCCGTCCTTTCCTGGGCTGCCATCCCTGGGGTTGCAGGACAAAGTGCTGTTGAAGGATAAAATAGGGGAGGGGAAGGTGTCAGATATCTATAAAGAACTGATGGAGTGGGAGGGAGCCCTGGTGGGGGACACTAAGCAGAAATAGGAGGAAGAGCTGGGAAGGGAGATTGGGGCCGAGAAGTGGTCGGAGGCCTTGTGGAGGGTGAATGCGTCCTCGTCATGCGCGAGGTTGAGCCTCATCCAGTTTAAGTTGGTGCATAGGGCCCACATGACGGTGGTGAGGATGAGTTGATTCTTTGTGGGGGTAGAGGATAGGTGTGGGCAGTGCCGGGGGCGGGGGGGGGCGAATCACCTCCACATGTTCTGGGTGTGTCCAAAACTGAGGGGTTGCTGGCAGGGGTTCTGGAACATGATGTCCAAGGTATTGGGCGTGGGGGTGGTTCCGAGTCCAGACGTGGCAATATTTGCGATGTCGATAGTCCCGGGAGTCCAGGGGGTGAGAGAGGCCAATGTTCTGGTCTTTGCCTCGCTGATCGCCTGGAGATGGATTTTGCTAGGATGGCAGGACTCGGAGCCGCGGAAAGCGGGAGTGTGGGTGAGCGACTTGGCAGAATTGTTGAGGCTGGAGAAGCTGAAGTTTGCTCTGCGAGGGTCAGCAGAGGGGTTCACCTGGAGGTGGAAGCCTTTTATCGATTTCTTTGAGGATTGAGGGGTCAGCAAGGAGGGGAAAGGGAGATTAAATGGAGAAGGTGGGATGTGGCAGTAGTTGGTGTCAGTGGAACAGGCAGGTTGCAGTTGTTTATCGAGTTGTTTTGCTCTTCTGATATTTTGTGTATATATGTGAAAATGCCTTGAATAAAAATACTTTAAAAAAGGAAGCAGTTAGAACATAGCACTTGGGGTGAAGGGAATCAAAAGATACGGGGGGGGGGGGGGGTGAAGTGGGATCAGGCCACTGAGTTGGATGAACAGCTATGATCATAATGAATAGCAGAGTAGGCTGGAAGGGCCGAATAATAATCTAATAATAATCTTTATTATTGTTGCAAGAGTAGGCTTACATTAACACTGCAATGAAGTTACTGTGAAAATCCCCTAGTCGCCACGTTCCGGCACCTCTTCTGGTACACAGAGGGAGAAGTCAGAATGTCCAAATTACCTAACAGCGGGGGGGTGGATTCTCCGCCAGCGGGATGCTCCGTTTTGCCGGCAGCCCGGGGGTTTCCCGACGGCGTTGGGCTGCCCCACACTGGGAAACCCCATTGACCGGCCGGCGTAACGGAGCATCCCGACGGCGGGGTGAAATAGAAATGTGGCACGGCAGGACAGAGAATGCAGCCCCTCATCCTTCGGGACTTGTGGGAGGAAACCGGACCACCCGGAGGAAACCCACGCAGACATGGGGAAAACGTGGCAGTGACCCAAGCCGGAATCGAACCTGGGACCCTGGCTCTGTGAAGCAACAGTGCTAACCATGGCCTCCTCCTGCTCCTATTTTCTATGTTTATGTTGCCCTGAACTGTCAAGGTAGATCGAAGTGATCTCAGTTACTATCCGTGTGGAAAGGGGCAACATGACCCAGAGGTGCTGCTGGTGATGAATGGCCATGTTGAGAGCAGGACTTTACAGAAGTTGCTTTCAATGGAAATTGATGAGGATGCTACTGATGAGGATGCTGATGCTGCCGCTCCCTCTTTGTGACATCACATGGTGCTAGGAGACGGCAGACGCCCGTCTACCCGGCGCCGCCTCCGATTGGCCAACCTCCCGATAGCGTGAGCTCTGCTCACCGGCGCGCCGGGCGCTGATTGGCCAGGGGGGCGGGCCAGGTCACTCGCTACTTCATTCACATTTTGTTACATCCCCCAGCCTGCCGCGAACAGCTGATGCAGCGGGAGAAAGCCACAGGCACTCCTCCATCAGTCAATGCAGCATCAGCAAACCCGGCACACTCTCTTACCTACCTTCTCCACCCGGGGAAAGACATTCCAGAGGAGGGGGAGCGGGGGCGGGAAAAAAAAAACAATGCGACTATAACATAAGAGCAGGTGGCTGCAAATGATCTCTGCTTTAAAATATCATCTGGATGTAACGGGTACGGTGGGCCAAATGGCCTTCTTCTTCTCTGTGACCAGCGGGCAGCTTAAATTGCATGTTTGCTCCTTAAAATACAATCACTGAATATGGAGAGCGTGTTTTATTTTTAAAAAGGGTAATTTTCGATGTTCTAAACAGACTTGGATTGAGAAAAGGTCAGGTTTATTTCTTCTCTGCACTGCACCTTGTGGACTGTGGAAATAATTGCATTTCTCTGTCTATTTGGATTATGTTTCTCTTTTCCTCCCACAGTGATCAGCCGAGGATGAACTGACAAGATCATATACAGGCTAACAGAGAGAAAACAAAATCAAAGTGAACATTTCTTTTGAAGACCCAAGTGAAGGAATGTGCTAAGAAATGAGTCAAAACATAATGTAATTTTCTGTTTATGTTGTAGGGTTGCTTTGAGGAAAAATACCGTTTGGACTTTTTCTGGAACATTTGCTGGAAGTTCAATTAAATTTGAGGGCGAGAGAGAACTTGTTCGAATTAAAATGTGGACTTTCCTGGGAATTGCGACTTTTACTTATGTCTATAAGAAGTGCGATGACTTGCTGAGCGTGAGCTACGCTAACAAGGAGGTGCTCGGGGCATTCCTGATCTTTTTCACCCTAGGGCTGATCCTGTCCTATCGATACAGATACGGACAAGGCAAAGGCAAAAAGCAACCTTCAGACCTGGGGTTCATCTCCCAGCTCCTCTCTGCCCTGCCCTTGGCAAGCTCTTTCTTCAGGGGGCCCAGCAATACTGAGCAAGGCAAGGTAGGCACAGAACCATCAGTGTTCGTAATTACAAGGCGAGGGGAGTTATCCCCACTTGTGCCACGATGTATTGACGACTGCTAAGATATGTTGTAAAACTCCGACTAAAGCTATTGTAGCTTTTAATTTAATAACGAATTGTTGTACTATACGTTGGTACAGTGAAACATTTTAATCTTGTTTTGAAACCAACCCTCTATAAATGTAAACATTGACAATCGTTCTACATAAATACGTTTCCATTAGTTGGGGAAATTTCATTTTGATGTCCCCTCTCTGATTGTTGCCTTTGAAGTTGAAAATGACGTGAATAGTGGCAGTGGCAAAATTCGAAGAACGGTTTAAAAGTAGAATAACGTTTGGAATGTAAAACCATTAAAAAAAAATTGGTGTTCACCACTTATAATCATAGCAAGTGGGGAATGATCCCTTAGATGATTTATCTAGATATTTTGAAATATTTTGGGTTGATCTGGCTGAAGACACAGATGCTTAAATTGGACTTGGCATAAGAATTTGTTTAAATGAGCAGAATGCTAGTTTTCTTTGACCATAATAAAATTGGGACATAAACAGGGGCTCAGACATAGCATTACCTGAATTTACTGCTGCCTTGTTAATTATTAATTGTTATTCAGAGGCAGCAGTATGATAGCAGCAGAGATCATTGACGGTTCACTGGAGAGTGAGGGGTGCTGAGATCAACATGAATGCATTATTTTTATGCAATATTGTAATATATTTAATTTCATGTGTATGTTGAATTGTAACTTTGTGTCACAAAATGGGTAAAACGGTAACAACTTGCATCAAGGTGGCTGTCTAAACTAAAATAGGCCCCACGTGCTTCACAAATAAATAAATGAGGGAAACAGGAGGAAGAATGAAGGGATTATTTGCGTTATCAGAAAGATTGATCAAAGAGTTTTTTTTTCCAGACAGGTGATAAAGAAGGTGAAGATTTTAAGGTGAGAGTTCTTGATTATCTGAAGAGAAATACTTTTTGGGGGAGGGGTGTTGAGGGGGGGGGGGGGGTGACTAGATGGGCTGCTCTGGAAGAGAGAGCCAGCAAGGAGTTAATGGCTTAATTTTCTCAGTAAATGGCTCTTGGCCATCACCGGAGAGATGAAGGGAATGCAGAGCAGAAACCCAAATTCTTTTTCCAAATTGGAAGCTGACATTAAAGCCTTAAAATAATGGGCAAATGAATGATCTATCTGGAAGGGGTTAAAGGTGAGGTAATGTTCATGTGGTCTGAGATCTGTCTGGTAGGCTCATTTCTGAGGTTGAAAACATCACCGAAGCATTCTGCCATTTTATACCGTGCACAGCTTGCGGAACTGATACGACCACCTTGTCTTGTGGACCGTAACAACGGCACATCTTAGTTCACATTTCAACATGCGCAAAATGGAGTACTGCACGGGTATGGAATGCTTCTCAAATGGTGACTGAAATCAGCAGCATGGCATGCAAAGAGCCATTCCTATTCACATTCCAGCTTACAGCATGAAATAGGCGGGCTGCGTTGCAGAGAGTTTAATCGGAGCCACGCACAACCTCAGCTTTTATGCTGCCTGAAATATAAAGAATATTTTACATATATTTGTTAGCCGTTGTCCATGTTAAATATCAATTTTTTTTTTTTAACCTCTCAAATTTGTCTCTTCCTCTCCTCAAATTGTTCACTCATGCTGGATTTTTTAAAAAATGAATATTTATATTCCTAATCTCAGGGGGACCCCCCCCCCCCCACCTGAAAGTGCTTCACAGCCGATGTAGTAGTTTTGAGCTGTTGCCACTGTTGAAACGTGGCGACCAGTTTGTGCACAGCAAGCTCCCACAAATAGCAAAACACTAAATGGTGGGATACAGTCATCTGTTTTAGTGATGTTGGTTGAGGGATAAATATTGGCAAGGACACCAGGGAGAACTCGCCAACTATTCTGCAGCATTGTGCCACGGGATGGCATGGTGGCGCAGTGTTTGGCACGACTGCCTCACAGCGCCAGTGACACGGACTCGATTACTGCCTTGGGTGACCGTGTGGAGTCTGCACGTTCTCCCCGTGTCTTCGTGAGCTTCCTCCGGGTGCTCCGGTTTCCTCTCACAGTCCAAAGATGTGCAGGTTAGGTGGATTTGGCCGTGATAAATTGCCCCTTAGTGTCTAAAGATGTGCAGATTAGGTGGGGTTATGGGGAGAGGGCAGGGGAGTCGGTAGGACGGTCTTTCAGAGGGTCGGTGCAGACTTGAAGGGCCGAATGGCCTCTTTCTGCACTGTAGGGATTCTATTCTATGGATCTCATGTGTCCACCTGGGAGAGCGGATGGGGCCTCGGTGTAACATATCATCCAAAGGAAGGCAGGCACCTGTGACAGTGCAGCACTCCCTCTGTCTTGCGCTGAAGTGTTAACCTAGATTTTGTTTAGTGCTCAAGTTGCTGGGGTGGAGCATGAACTCAGAATCTTATGACGCAGAGACCAGTGGCTACGACTGACACTAGTATCAGCCTTTTCTTTCTGTCATTGTTTTGGCAAGTAGCCATTCACCGGGATGTGGGTCTAGAAAGTGAGAGCCAGCTGATTTAATCCTGAGGAAAATTCACAGTTAAGCCTGATCCTATGCTCAAGTGGTTTGTGTATATTTGTACTGACTAGCAGGACCCCACGAATAGGATAAAATACATTTCGTACATACTGAATATTTCATAATGAGTTATAGAAAATACTTAATCACTTGTATATTAATAAAACCATCATCAATTTCAAATGGTTAAAGAAGACATACTTAGCTCCAAAGATGTGCAGGACGGTGACATGGTAGTTAGCATTGTTGCCTCACAGCGCCACAGACCCGGGTTCAATTCCCACCTTCGGTGACTGCGTGGAGTTTGCACGTTTTTCCCGTGTCTACGTGGGTTTCGTCCGGGTGCTCCGGTTTCCTCCCACTGTCCAAAGATGTGCAGGTTAGGTGGATTGGACATGTTAAATTGCCCCTCAGTGTCCAAAAGGTTAGGTGGGGTACTGGGGATAGGGCGGGGGTGTGGGTCTAGGTAGGGTGCTCTTCCGAAGGGTCGGGACCCGATGGGCCGAATGGCCTCCTTTTGCATTGTAGGGATTCTATGGTTCGGTGGATGTGCCATGCTAAAGTGTCCCTTAGTGGCCAGGGATGTGCAGGTTAGGTTACGGGGGATAGGGCTGGGTTGTGGGGGGGGGGGGGCTGGGTTGGGGGGGGGTGCTGGGTAGGGTGCTCTTTTGGAGGGTTGGTGCAGACACGATGGGCCGAATGGCCTCATTCTGCACTAGAGATTCTGAGTTACTGGATAGTGATTAGGAACAATAAGCATAGATTTTTTCTTCCCTTAACTTTGGGGCAATAGGACATCACTGTCAGTTCACTCGAGCGAAGTTAACTCAGTGTAGACTGTAGTTTGAGTTTGGGATCTTCTGTTCCTTAGATTTCAGTTCAACACTGTACCGTATATTTATATTCTGAATTGTTGCCGAATGCCCATTGATTTTAAAAGATATCAAGGATAATTAAGATGAAATAGCCAATTGAAGTAGCAGTGCACAGGGCCACAGCGAGGCCAGTATTTGATCCCCATTGCATAGCTTCCAATCTGGCCTGGATAAAGGCATTTATCAAGGAGTGGAAAACTGAAGAAATACAGCTACAGTTAGATATGATACCATTGTTTTAAGAAACAGTTTATAAGGAACAACATTGAGTGATGGGACAGCAGATTGCTTTACCAATACATTGTAATAGAGGGCAATGGGTAAATCGTATAATTCCCCACATGGACAGTGTTGAATCTTGGCTGTGACTTTGATAGCAATGGTATTGGAGGTGACATCAGTAACATTTTACTTCATGGCACATTTTACTGAATGAAAGGCACTATATAAATGCAAGTTGTTGTTGTTGCAACTTCTGTGAATGGGGCAATTGTCAAATACGTCACAAGGTTTCTCCTGGATTCCTGCCACCACCTTGACGAGATTCCCAAGAGAAATGGGGTAACTGGCCATTTTCAGCCTTCATGCCGTCTCTCTTGGGTTCCCGCCAATCCCACAGCCAAATGTGCAGCAAGGAATCAGGGGACAGCCTTGCGGAATTTCAAGAACAGTAAATAAGTTTGAAGATTTCTCATTCCTTTCTGTCTTGGTGCAGCCCAAGGAAAGGACGATCAGTTTTTCAGAGTCTGTTCAGACGGAAAACTCCTCCAGCGCCAGGATTTCTTCCCAGTCTGATCCAGAGGTCATCATTGTGGGCTCTGGGGTCCTTGGCTCCGCAATGGCTGCTGTCCTTGCAAGGGATGGAAGGAAGGTGACCGTGATCGAGAGAGACCTGAAGGAACCAGACAGAATTGTCGGAGAGTTGTTACAGCCTGGGGGTTACCGTGCATTGAAAGAACTTGGCCTTGGAGGTACACATAAAAGGCACTCGGGACTAATGTCGCACTAGCACGGAATGGTAATCAGTCATCAAATCCCGGTGTGGTAGCAAATTGGTTATGCTAGTGAATTAATAATCCAGAGGTTTAAACTAATAATCCAGAAACACAAGTTTAAATCTCACCTCAGCTATTGGGAATTTCAATTCAGTTAATTGAACACGTCTGGAATAAAAAAAATCTACGATCGGTAGCGGTGACCATAAACCTACGGAATTGTTGTAACAATAGTTCATTCATGCTCTTTAGGGAAGGAAAGCTGATTTCCTTTGCAAGTCTGGCCTATATGTGTCTCCAAACGCACAGCTATGTGGTTGACCATTATGTCTCCACTGAAACGGCATAAAAAGTTGTATCAAAGGCTGCCACAATAGTTCAGACGAGGCAGTTAGGAATAGACAATAAATGCTGGCCTTTCCAACGATGCATGCAACCCATGAATGAACGCATGAAAGAAAACTAAACAAATAGATAGTTGAACATTTAACCCTAATAAGAATAATGATTTGAACGCTGAATATTATTTGCCTCTTTAAAAGTCAAGGCACTGTTTCAATTCTAAGTTAAATAAAATTCTGGAAGTGCAGAATAGGTTAATCAGCATGTCGAGGGGTGTTGGGGGGGGGGGGGGGGGGGGAAAGTTGGTTAACATTAATTCTTATGACTGGTTAGAAACAAAACATGAACCCAGCTTTCTCTCAGACTCTGATTGATCTGCTCTCAATGCCGACCCTCCAGTTTTGTAGCGATCAAATATTTGTTTATTTTCTTTACAAATATATATGAGAATGGAGACCAAAAAAATAGGAACTGGCCCACCCAGGCCTGATGCAGATCTATGTGCATTAGCAATCAGATCACTCAATCTCCTGGGAACACCCTCTCCCCCAATTTACCCAACACGGCTCGTGCCTGTGGTAGGTGAACACCCTATAAGTATCTCTGATGGGTGGAGCAGCATTGCCAGTGAAGCAAAAAAATCCCACCGCTGACCCCACAAACGTTGGCAGTGTTTGTGGCAGAGGTCCTAGGTTGATGCATCACGGCACTTAGGTCAACATCTGTCTTCTCCTCATGGCTATCTGGGGCTGTTATACTTTTTACAAAAATATAAAGTAGTTAGACTCTACAAAGAAGGATTGATTAAGTAAAAGCATGTGTGCTCAATGCACTACTATCCTACGATCTCTTGCTATTTGATGTTAAAATAAAAGGAAGAAAATGTGGATAAAGAATACCAATCAGCATTTCCCCCCTCCCCAGCCCTTTAAACCAGGGTCCACTGCATTATCGGAGCTTCAACCCAACTCAATTCAGCATCCCTGACAAACGTGATTAAAAAATAAAAAACAACAAATTCCATTTACTTTTTGTCACATTCTCCCTCTGTGTACCCGAACAGGTGCCGCAGTGTGGCGACGAGGAGATTTTCACAATAACTTCATTGCAGCCTACTTCTGACATGAATAAAGATCATTATAATGAATTAATTTGGTGAATGTCCAATTAACTAAACTGTGCCGAAATCCATGCCTTTTAAGTTCAGTCTGTTACCTGCCAGAGTTGTTGTCGCACTTGAATCTACGAAAGGTCTAGCCTCCCTTGAGACGCGAACATCTTGAATCTTATGTCCTCCAATTCCAAAGCCACAATTTTAGCCAAATAAGTCTATGTTGCCTCTTGTGGCTGCACCATTTTAACAACTTGAACATTGCTGCTACTCGATTATCCTTTCTCCAGTAAATGGTTCCTTCAGCTTGCCTGTAAAAAAGGTATTTTAAGTTTTGGAATTATCCGAGCCATTCTTCCCACAAACGTTCTACATCTTCTGTACGTTGCTTTACTTTCTCCTCAACAAGGTGTCGTTGAAGGCCTTGATGCCCACATCGTTAATGGTTACGTCATACATGACATGGAGAGCATGACCGAGGTGGAAATCCCTTACCCTCTGGATGAAGACAGTCAAGTACAATATGGGACAGCGTTTCACCATGGGCGCTTCATCATGGGTCTCCGAAAGGCAGCCATGGCAGAACCCAAGTAAGCAATGCTCATTAGTATCGAACGTCTGCAAATTTTGTTCTGTCGATCATTAGGACAATCAGATTTAAAAAGACAGCCACACTTTACAAGCTGGACTTTGAATGTGCCATTCCAACATCCATGGCTGAATACAATATTATGCAGAAATCCTGAAGATAACCCATAGCCACTTCATAATTTTCAGTGGCTTTATGTAGGAATGTAATTATAATGAAGCAGTGAAAGCTGACGGTAAATGTAAATAGATTTATTGACAAGTATTTACTGCACACCGCAGCAGTTCATTCCCAGTGCAATCCTAGCTGGGAGGATGTTTCTCACCAGGTCCTGATCTGGGCCTACTTTTAACCTTTGCTCGTAACGAGCCTCAGCTGATAGGTCTCTGCCCCCTACCTGGGGAGCCCGTACTCCATGAGTCCCGCAGTGAAGGCTTCCCCGTGATCCTGGTGGGGGGTTATGACCGTAATAATTCTAATTTACCTTGGTGAATCTTGGTTAAAACAGAAGAAGCTAACTTCCCCATTGTTGTGTTCTAGTGTAAGATTCATCGAAGGGACAGTGACACACCTACTGGAAGAAGACGGTCAAGTTACAGGAGTTCAGTACAGGGAGAAAGAAGGTGGAGATACAAAGGTTCGTAAGCTATTCATCTGAAGCGACATTGCACAGCTAAGTAATGCCAAGTAATGGGCAGAAGTGCTGGACACACGAGCCCCAACATTTGTTTTCCAGTTCCACAGAAGAATACCAATTCAGTGGAGTACATAAGAACTAGGAGCAGGAGTAGGCCATCTGGCCCCTCGAGCCTGCTCCGCCATTCAATGACATCATGGCTGATCTTTTGTAGACTTAGCTCCACTTTCCGGCCCGAACACCATAACCCTTAATCCCTTTATTCTTCAAAAAACTATCTATCTTTATCTTGAAAACATTTAATGAAGGAGCCTCAACTGCTTCACTGGGCAAGGAATTCCATAGATTCACAACCCTTTGGGTGAAGAAGTTCCTCGTAAACTCAGTCCTAAATCTACTTCCCCTTATTTTGAGGCTATGCCCCCTAGTTCTGCTTTCACCCGCCAGTGGAAACAACCTGCCCGCTTCTATCCTATCTATTCCCTTCATAATTTTATATGTTTCTATAAGATTCCCCCCTCATCCTTCTAAATTCCAACGAGTACAGTCCCAGTCTACTCAACCTCTCCTTATAATCCAACCCCTTCAGCTCTGGGATTAACCTAGTGAATCTCCTCTGCACACCCTCCAGCACCAGTACGTCCTTTCTCAGGTAAGGAGACCAAAACTGAACACAATACTCCAGGTGTGGCCTCACTAACACCGTATACTATTGTAGCATAACCTCCCTAGTCTTAAACTCCATCCCTCTAGCAACGAAGGACAAAATTCCATTTGCCTTCTTAATCACCTGTAAACCAACGTTTTGCGGCTCATGCATTAGCACACCCAGGTCTCTCTGCACAGCAGCATTTTTAATATTTTATCATTTAAATAATATCCCTTTTGTTGTTATTCCTACCAAAATGGATAACCTCGCATTTGTCATCATTGTATTCCATTAGAAAGTGTTGAAAGTGTTGTGTAGAGTAGAAAGTGTTGTGCACCCTGTGTTTTCTGGGTGCAAATCTGTCAAATTTAGCAATGGGGCGGCTCGCACCCAGCCCTTGCTTCAAGTAAGCTGCTGGGTTTGTCAGCACTTCGGGAAATCCAATCAACAACTTTAAAAGTTCAAAACCTGCATGATAATGAGGCTCACAGCCTCATTATAATATTTAAAGTTCCAACTCTCCACCGTGGATTGGGTAGGTCACTCACTCACCTTCTAGTCTCAGTTGTCAGATTGCGTTCAGGCCATTGTAATGTAAAGGTGCTCGACAGAGCAAGGGCTAACCTGAGACTGGAGAGCAGCACTGTCCAAGGTATGATGTAAAGAGTTACATGGTAAGAAACTCGGAGAGAGCACTCTGGAAATAGCCTACCTGCACAGAATTGTATAGAGCATCAGTGTGGTGTGAAAATGCTAGTTAAGGCTGTAGCCCTGAAACTTGGCATCTCAGCCTGTTGGGAGCTTCACATATTGAAACATAACCAACCTGAAGTATTTTTCTGATCGCAGGAACTCTATTGTCCATTGACTGTGGTTGCTGACGGGCACTTCTCTAAGTTCAGGAAAAATCTGGTGAAGAGCAAAGTCAATGTTTCATCACATTTTGTAGGGTGCATTATGAAGGTAAGCCTGTTCAAACATGCATTGTAGTTTTTTTTTTAATATGCCGCATCTGTCTTGAATTACACAGCTAATATTGTTTCTGTACAGTTCAGCTTCTTAACATAAAACACCCCCGAATATATATTCCACTAGTTACTAATGTGAGTGAAAAGGTGGCACGATTCCAAAATAGATTTTACACATTGACATTAGTGGCCAGTGAAAAATACCTGTCAGCTTTCATCTTCTGCAGTTCAGCTAGATTGTCAGTTGTCTTACTGAGAAATATCTGCACTGAAACCACCAGCTACCTGGTAAATGGAATCATAGTGCTGACAGTGGGTACTTTGGGGGCTGTGTCTTGCTTTGGCAGGTGTTTTTATAAAAAAACCTAAATCACGGTTGTCTTATGGATTAGTAAAATAACCGCTGTAAAAGTGCCCTTCCTAAGCTCAGTGGAGGATTGTGCAAACGCTGGAGAAATGGCATAGGAAGCCTTTCTCCAATCTCCCACCAAAGGTAAAGTCTGTAGCCCTGAAAATTGACACTTCACCCCCTGAGACAACTCACGTTTTTAAGCATAACTGGCTAGCAATTTCTTTTCTAATCCTTCAAATTTCTGACCCATCCAAAAAATTTGAATAAAATATATTTTAAAAAAAAAAGAAGTTTCTGACCCAGGATCATCACTGTCCAAATTCTCAACCTGTAAGGGGGTGTAGGTGACTTTTCTGCCTGCCCATCACCTCCGCAGCCGGCTTTGGGGGTCAAGCCAGGGTGTATTTTCTTGGAGTTACAGCATCCTTCGATCCAGATGTGAGCAGACATGGGTTCAGCAAGTGGGCTTTGCAGTGCAAACAAGAAGGAACCAGGTACTTCCAAGTGCTTACTGTAGTTTCTCTTGGGAAAGTAGAAAATAATAATGGCCATCTCACCTTCAACCTGGCCAAGGGCCATTGGCTTTCCCAATTGGAGTGACAAGGTGTCGCTCTCCATTTTCTCTTGGTTACTTAGGGAGGACTGTTGCATCTCCTTAGACATGGGCCGTCTGCCTCAACCATTAAAATGACTGCGGGAAAAGGAATTAAAACACTAAAAGATTTATTTCTTGGGGGTCATTTTGCTGGATTGAAGGAGCTGGGGGCGAAGTATGGGCTGGAGCAGGGGGAAATATTTAGATACATGCAGGTTCGAGACTTTGCCAGAAAGTCAGATACAGAGCTTCCCAGTAGAGCCGGCTTCCACATTGCTGGAAGAGATGCTGATGACAGGGGAACTGGAGAAGGGGTAGTATCGGCGGTTTACGGGGCTATTTTGGAGGAGGGGAAGGTGCCACTAGAAGGGATCAAGGCAAAGTGGGAGGAAGAGTTGGGAGAGGATATGGAGGAGGGGTTCTGGTGTGAGGTGCTCCGGAGGGTGAACGCCTCCACCTCATGTGCGTGAATGCCTCCACCTCGCGTGCGAGGTTGGGGCTGATACAGCTGAAGGTGGAGTATAGAGTGCACCTTACAAGGGCGAGGATGAGCTGGCTCTTTGAGGCGGTAGAAGATGTGTGTGAACGTGCGGGGGTGGCCCCCGCAAACCACGTTCATATGTTTTGGTCCTGTTCAAAGCTGGAGGATTACTGGAAGGAGGTGTTTAGGGTAATCTCTAAAGTGGTGCATGTGAAACTGGACCCGGGCCCTCGGGACGCCATATTCGGGGTGTCGAACCAGCCGGGGTTGGAAACGGGCGCGGAGGCAGATGTTGTAGCCTTTGCCTCGTTGATCGCTCGAAGGCGGATCTTGTTAGGGTGGAATTCAACCTCCCCACCCTGTGCCCTGGTGTGGCGGGGGGATCTGCTGGAATTCTTCATGCTTGAAAAGGTCAAATGTGAACTGAGGGGAAGGATGGAAGGCTTCTACAATTCATGGAAGCTATTCATTATGCACTTTTGCGAATTGGATCACATCGAACATTAGGGGGGTTGGGGGTGTTGGGGGGAGGGGGGGGGCGTTGGGTGTTAATGGTGACTATGGGTGATTCCTGATTCCATTTTGTCATTTGTTTATGTGAACATGCGGGCTAATGTTTGGGGGTTTGGTGGGAGGATGGGATCGTTGTTATTGATATGGGGATTGACATTACATTCGTTACTGATTATTGTTTATTGTTGGGTGTAAATTTGGGAGAAAATGTGAAAAAGGAGGAGAATAAAAAAAAATGAAAAGAAAAAAAATGACTGCGGGAAAGATTTTTATCTTTGCCGCAAGAGCCTCGAGTGTTGGCACCACAGGAGTGCAGAACTGAAAACCTGTCTTAGAGCTTTGGATGATTCTTGCAGAAGGTTCAGATTGATGCAGGTAGGGCAGTAGATGTTGTCTATATGGACTTCAGTAAGGCCTTTGACAAGGTCCCTCATGGTAGACTAGTACAAAAGGTGAAGTCACACGGGATCAGGGGTGAACTGGCAAGGTGGATACAGAACTGGCTAGGCCATAGAAGGCAGAGGGTAGCAATGGAGGGATGCTTTTCTAATTGGAGGGCTGTGACCAGTGGTGTTCCACAGGGATCAGTGCTGGGACCTTTGCTCTTTGTAGTATATATAAATGATTTAGAGGAAAATGTAACTGGTCTGATTAGTAAGTTTGCAGACGACACAAAGGTTGGTGGAATTGCGGATAGCGATGAGGACTGTCTGAGGATACAGCAGGATTTAGATTGTCTGGAGACTTGGGCGGAGAGATGGCAGATGGAGTTTAATCCGGACAAATGTGAGGTAATGCATTTTGGAAGGTCTAATGCAGGTAGGGAATATATAGTGAATGGTAGAACCCTCAAGAGTATTGAAAGTCAAAGAGATCTAGGAGTACAGGTCCACAGGTCATTGAAAGGGGCAACACAGGTGGAGAAGGTAGTCAAGAAGGCATACGGCATGCTTGCCTTCATTGGCCGGGGCATTGAGTATAAGAATTGGCAAGTCATGTTGCAGCTGTATAGAACCTTAGTTAGGCCACACTTGGAGTATAGTGTTCAATTCTGGTCGCCACACTACCAGAAGGATGTGGAGGCTTTAGAGAGGGTGCAGAAGAGATTTACCAGAATGTTGCCTGGTATGGAGGGCATAAGCTATGAGGAGCGGTTGAATAAACTCGGTTTGTTCTCACTGGAACGAAGGAGGTTGAGGGGCGACCTGATAGAGGTATACAAAATTATGAGGGGCATAGACAGAGTGGATAGTCAGAGGCTTTTCCCCAGGGTAGAGGGGTAAATCACTAGGGGGCATAGGTTTAAGGTGAGAGGGGCAAGGTTTAGAGTAGATGTACGAGGCAAGTTTTTTACGCAGAGGGTAGTGGGTACCTGGAACTCGCTACCGGAGGAGGTAGTGGAAGCAGGGATGATAGGGACATTTAAGGGGCATCTTGACAAATATATGAATAGGATGGGAATAGAAGGATACGGACCCAGGAAGTGTAGAAGATTGTAGTTTAGTCGGGCAGTATGGTCGGCACGGGCTTGGAGGGCCGAAGGGCCTGTTCCTGTGCTGTACATTTCTTTGTTCTTTGTTCCTTCTATTCATTTCAATGGATGGAATATGAGGCAAGTTCTGCCAAAGAGCCGAGACCTTCCTCATCAGATTGTCTTGTGGCATGCCATCCAGATAGTAAAGACAAAAAGAAACCTACCCTTCTTCCGCAACAGGTTGAAGGGTCGGCAACCGCTCAATGGCCGGGAAATCCAAGAAATTCCATTTTTAAATTAAAAAAAAAAAAATCTATTGTCACAAGTAGGCTTACATTAACACTGCAATGAAGTTATTGTGAAAAGCCCCTAGTCGCCACTTCCCGCACCTGTTCGGATACACAGAGGGAGAAGTCAGAATGTCCAATTCACCTAACAGCACGACTTTCGGGACATGTGGGAGGAAACTGGAGCACCCGGAGGAAATCCACGCACACATGGGGAGACATGGGGAGACTCTGTACAGACAGTGACCCAATCCGGGAATCGAACGTGGGACCCTGGCGCTGTGAAGCAACAGTGTGAACCACTGTGCTACCGTGCCGACTCTTGTACTAGTTTGCAGAAAATGTAATCTTTTAAAACAACATTGATTGCGAATTAGATCATGGAAGATACTGGGTTACTCACCCTGCTAATGTAGACAAACCGGTCAAATTTAGTGAGGAAACAGAAATAACATAACCTGAAATTTAAGTATGAAGTTCGTTGCTATACCTCTCCCGGTGTGAAATCACACTCGATGCCTTGGGAATTGTCTACAACAATGTCACTAGGACTTAAACAAGAAATACTTAACTAATGTTCAGAGTCTTGAATGGTTGTATTGAATCAGCGATGCTCGCCTATTGAAGACTCCGAAATCGTGGCTGGAATAAACAGTGTTTGGTAAGTTATTCACGAATAGTTGCATCCAACTCTATGGAGCCTTGTGCAATTGTTTAAATGTGCAGTCCCTTGCAATTGTTTAATTTTCTTACCAAAAGGTACAGAGGATGAAAGAAAGAATCCAATTACACTAGCAATGATACTCTTTAAAAATGAACTAGTTTCAAAGGAAAATATTGCCAAAATAGAAATATCTACTATTTGATGTCTGTGTTTGTGATTGTAGGACTCGCCGCAATTCAAACCGAACCATGCTGAACTCGTCCTTGCTAACCCAAGCCCTATTCTTGTCTATCAAATTTCATCCAATGAAACACGAGTGTTAGTGGACATCAGAGGGGAAATGCCAAGACATCTTAAAGATTATATGATTGAGAAAATCTACCCACAGCTTCCAGGTACAATTGCATGTCTCTTCCCTTCGGAGAGTCTGAATCTTGCGATTTTCCCTCCAGTGCTCCCGGCCACCTTTCACGATCCATGTCTAAGGGTGTGAATTGGCGATGCTATCCCGGCTCTCTAGCAATGGCTTTCTTAACCTCACTGCCAAGATATCCTGCGGCTGTCAAAACAGAATAGGGGAGTATTACAAAAATCCCACGTTTGACAGCAACCATGGCCATTGGGAGCACTTGGCAGAAAATTAGCAAGATCTCTTCGCAATTATACCTCCTCCATAAAAACGAATTCATCGAAAATTACGGAGAGCACCCCTCCGAATCTGTGACCCAAAGAAAGAGTCTGCATTTATATAACCCTTTGGATAATCTCTGAACATCACAAAGTGCTTCACAGCAGATGAGGTACTTTTGAATCGCTGTCACTGTTGGAGGGAAAGTCGATGAGGCTCTGAATGCGAGTGCAATGTCAGAAAGTTACCCGAATTAACCAGCTTCAAATTTCATTTAACGGGCCTCAAAAGTTTACATAAAACAGTATCATATACTTAATAGTCTGTGACTGTGTAATAATAGCCATGATCAAGGTGATAAACCAATAAATACTAGCGAAATTAACTTTAGCTGAGATTCCTTAAATTACTTTATTGTCATCACTAAAAGCGATTGCCCATATTTTTTCAACAGAGCACATAAAAGAACCATTCCTACTTGCAGTCCAGAACGATCGTCTACGCACTATGCCAGCAAGCTTCCTCCCACCATTACCGGTGAATAAGCCAGGTAAAGCCTGCAAGGTTCAACTTTGCAAATTCACATTCTATTTGCCATGTCATTCACGCACCCATAAGAGTTTATAACTTGTATGCACCCAAATAGGATATTTTTGTCTTAATCTTGAGTCATTGAGATAGATTTGTGTCTTTGCCACCTGGGTGTTAATCATGGTCTGGGTATGGAGCAGTGTAGGAAGAAGATTGGACTGGGAAGATTGCACCAAATCTGAAGGGCTGGCCCCTCGTTTTGCTTCTTTTAATATCTTTTAGTTGTGTGTGTGGTTCCCTCTGCTTTCCCTACATTCTGTTCCGATATTAAGTATTGAAGATGTTATTAAGTCAGGTGACTGTAAATGGTTAAGGTGTAATTGGTTCAAATATTTGTTCATAAGACTATTAAGACATAGGAGCAGAAATTAGGCTACTTGGCCCATCGAGTCTTCTCTGCCAATCAATTGTGGGTGATATTTTTCTCATCCCCATTCTCCTGCCTATTCCCCATAACCCCTGATCCCCTTATTAATCAAGAACCTATCTATCCCTGTCTTGAAGACACTCAAGTGATTTGGCCTCTGCAGCCCTCTGTGGCAAAGAATTCCACAGATTCACCACCCTTTGGCTGAAGAAATTCCTCCTGATCTCTGTTTTAAAGGATTGTCCCTTTAGTCTGAGATTGTGCCCTCGGGTTCTAGTTTTTCCTACTCGTAGAAAAACCCTCTCCATGTCAACTGTATCCAGGCCTCGCAGTATCCTGTAAGTTTCACTTGATCCCCCCTCATCCTTCTAAACTCCAACGTGTACAGACGCAGACTCCTATGGATTCTGGAACAGTTCCTGAAGATTGGAGGGTAGCTCATGTCACTCCAATATTCAAAAAGGGAGGTAGAGAGAAAGCAGGGAATTATAGACCAGTAAGCCTAACATTGGTAGTGGGGAAAATTCTTGAATCCATTATCAAGGACTTTATAGCGGAACATATAGAAAGCAGTGGCAGGATCAGAAGGGCTTGAGGTTCATAAAGAGGAGGTGTTAGCAATTCTGGAAAGTGTGGAAATAGGTAAGTCCCCTGGGCCGGATGGGATTTATCCTAGGATTCTCTGGGAAGCTAGGGAGGAAATTGCTGAGCCTTTGGCTTTGATCGTTAAGACATCTTTGTCTACAGGAATAGTGCCAGAAGACTGGAGATAGCAAATGTTGTCCCCTTGTTCAAGAAGGGGAGTAGAGACAACCCCTGTAACTATAGACCAGTGAGCCTTACTTCTGTTGTGAGCAAAATCTTGGAAAGGTTTATAAGAGATAGGATGTATAATCATCTGGAAAGGAATAATTTGATTAGAAATAGTCAACACGGTTTTGTGAAGCGTAGGTCGTGCCTCACAAACCTTATTGAGTTCTTTGAGGAGGTGACCAAACAGGTGGATGAGGGTAAAGCAGTTGATGTGGTGTATATGGATTTCAATAAAGCGTTTGATAAGGTTCCCCACGGTAGGCTACTGCAGAAAATACAGAGGGATTCAGGGTGATTTAGCAGTTTGGATCAGAAATTGGCTAGCTGGAAGAAGACAAAGGGTGGTGGTTGATGGGAAATGTTCAGACTGGAGTCCAGTTACTAGTGGTGTACCACAAGGATCTGTTTTGGGGCCACTGCTGTTTGTCATTTTTATAAATGACCTGGAGGAGGGCGTAGAAGGATGGGTCAGTAAATTTGCAGATGAGGCTAAAGTCAGTGGAGTTGTGGACAGTGCGGAAGGATGTTACAAGTTACAGAGGGACATAGATAAGCTGCAGCGCTGGGCTGAGAGGTGGTAAATGGAGTTTAATGCAGAAAAGTGTGAGGTGATTCATTTTGGAAGGAATAACAGGAAGACAGAGTACTGGGCTAATGGTAAGATTCTTGGCAGTGTGGATGAGCAGAGAGATCTCGGTGTCCATGTATATAGATCCCTGAAAGTTGCCACCCAGGTTGAGAGGGTTGTTAAGAAGGCGTACGGTGTGTTAGCTTTTATTGGTAGAGGGATTGAGTTTCGGAGCCATGAGGTCATGTTGCAGCTGTACAAAACTCTGGTGCGGCCGCATTTGGAGTATTGCGTACAATTCTGGTTGCCGCATTATAGGAAGGATGTGGAAGCATTGGAAAGGGTACAGAGGAGATTTACCAGAATGTTGCCTGGTATGGAGGGAAGATCTTATGAGGAAAGGCTGAGGGACTTGAGGCTGTTTTCGTTAGAGAGAAGAAGGTTGAGAGGTGACTTAATTGAGGCATACAAGATGATCAGAGGATTGGATAGGGTGGACAGTGAGAGCCTTTTTCCTTGGATGGTGATGTCTAGCACGAGGGGACATAGCTTTAAATTGAGGGGAGATAGATATAGGACAGATGTCAGAGGTAGGTTCTTTACTCAGAGGGGCGTGGAATGCCCTGCCTGCAACAGTAGTTGACTCGCCAACACTAAGGGCATTCAAATGGTCATTGGATAGACATATGGACGATAAGGGAATAGTGTAGATGGGCTTTAGAGTGGTTTCCCAGGTCGGCGCAACATTGCGGGCCGAACGGCCTGTACTGCGCTGTAATGTTCTATGTTCTATCAGTCTCAGCATGGATTTATGAAGGGAAAATCATGCTTGACAAATCTTTTGGAATTCTTTGAAGATGTAACCAGTACAGTTGACAAGGGGGAGCCAGTCGATGTGCTATACTTGGACTTTCAAAAAGCATTTGACAAAGTCCGCATAAGAGATTATTGTGCAAAATTAAAGCACTTGGGATTGGGGGAAATGTATTGAGGTGGATGGAAAACTGGTTGGCAGCGAGGAAACAAAGAGTAGGGATTAATGGGTCCTTTTCACATTGGCAGGCAGTAACTAGTGGGTACCACAGCGATTGGTGCTGGGACCCCAGCTATTCGCAATATATATTAACGATTTGGATGAGGGAACAAAATATAACATCTCAAAGTTTGCAGATGATAGCAAGTTGGGTGGGGGGTGAACTATGATGAGGATGCAGGGATCCTACGGCATGATCTGGACAGGTTGGGCGAGGGGGCAAATCAATGGCAGATGCAGTATAATTTGGATAAGTGTGAGGTTATTCACTTTGGAAGCAAAAACAGGAAGGCAGATTACTGAATGGTTGTAAATTGGGAGAGGAGAGTGTGCAGCGGGACCTGGGTGTCCTTGTGCACCAGTCGCTAAAGGTAAGTATGTAGGTGCAGCAGGCGGTAAAGAAGGTTAGTGGTATGTTGGCCTTCATTGCGAGAGGTTTCGAGTACAGAAGCAGGGATGTGTTGCTGCAATTATACAGGGCCTTGGAGAGGCCACACCTGGAGTATTGTGTGCAGTTTTTATATCCTTTTCTGAGGAAGGATGTTCTTGCTCTCAAGGGAGTGCAGCGAAGGTTTACCAGACTGATTCCAGGGATGGCCAGACTGTCATATGAGGAGAGATTGACTTGGTTAGGATTGTTCTCGCTGGAGTTCAGAAGAATGAGGGGGATCTCATAGAGACTTATAAAATTCTAACAGGACTAGACAGGGTAGATGTAGGGAAGATGTTCCCAATGATGGGTGTGTCCAGAACCAGGGGTCACAGTCGGAGGATTCAGGGTAAACCATTTTGGACAGAGATGAGGAGACATTTCTTCACCCAAAGAGCGGTGAGCCTGTGGAATTCATTACCACAGGAAGTAGTTGATGCTAAAACATTGAATATATTCAGGAGGCGGCTAGATGTAGCACTTAGGGAGAATGGGATCAAAGGCTATGGGGAGAAAGCAGGATTAGGCTATTGAGTTGGATGATCAGCCATGATCGTGATTAATGGCGGAGCAGGCTCGAAGGGCCAAAAGGCCTATTCCTGCTCCTATCTTCTATGTATCTATGTAACCGTTCCTCATGCAACAGCCATATTTCAAAGCAAAATCTTTAAACTGTGCCATAAAGGTGTTGCTCCAAGCACAGTTTTAGATTTTAAAAATGCTTTTGTGTTGCAGCGATAACTTTGCTCATTAAATAACCGTTCAATATAAAAGCAACCAGGAGTTTGTCAGTCACTTTGTTCAGCTTTGTAAAAAAAATAGGTACAATTTCAATCCGATATTTAGCAGTATCTATTTTCTGCAGAGTATCATTAAATATCTTTCATGTCAGAACAGTACTGACAGCAAAGGTTCTAAATGGTGACATCTAAGCAAAGTTGACATAAATGCTCCCGCCAGGCGTTCACAGCAGATAAAAGGACCCTGGGTCAGTAGGTGTTGTGAGTTTGATTTTCCTCTGGGATTCCCTGGACCACAGGGACGAACTAGACCTTTAAATTCCAGTTGTGGGTGGTGGGGAGGCACAGGGGGCTGAGGTGGGTGTCGGGCCATGGACACATCTCAACTGTTTCACTGAAAATCCATTCCCTGACTCTGTTAAAAGGCCTCTGCAAAACCACACCACAGGACACGTGGCCAACCATCACTTTCTGAACCAAAGACTAGGAATCCTACAGCGAGTAACTCACCTCCTGACCCCCACACAGCCTGTCCACCATCTACATGAGTGTAATGGAATACTCTCCACTTACCTGGATGAGTGCAGCTCCAACAACACTCACAAAGCTTGACACCACCCAGGACAAAGCTGGATTGCTCCCCCCTCCACAAACATTCAAACCGTCCACCATCGCCGAACAGTGGCAGCTGTGCGCTCCATCTACAAGATGCACTGCAGTAACTCACCAAGGTTCCTTAGGCAGCACCTTCCAAACCCATGACCACTACCATCTAGAAGGACAAGAGCAGCAGATACCTGGGAACCCCACCACCTGGAGGTTCCCCTCCAAGTCACTCACCACCCTGACTTGGAAATATATCGCCGTTCCTTCCCTGGGCCCAAATCCTGGAACTTACTCCCTAACAGCACAGTGGGTGTACCTACACCTGAAGGACTGCGGCGGTTCAAGAAGGCAACTCACCACCACCTTCTGAAGGGCAACTAGGGATGGGCAATAAATGCTGGCCTAACCAGCAACGTCCGCATTCCGTAAATGAATTTTTAAATAGTCAATAAAAACTGCACTCGAATATGGAAAAGTGACCTGTCTCCACGTGTTCCAGTCTAATGACCAGTGAGGGAAAAGCAAAGCACATTTCAATGACCTTTAAGTTTGCTATAATACAGTGGTTGTTCCATCTTTTATCCAGGTGTGCTACTTTTGGGTGATGCGTATAACATGCGTCATCCTCTCACAGGGGGTGGAATGAGCGTGGTGTTGAATGATGTGAGGATATGGAAAAGTCTCCTGTGTGAAATTCCGGACCTCCATGATAATGAAGCAATGCTGAAGGTCAGACTTCTTATCTATAACTCGTAATTCAGGAAGTTGAGACTTGAATTGCCACGGGGGATTCTTCAGACCAGAAAAAATGCTGGAAGGGTCAGACGGACTGGAAACGTTAACTCTGTTTCCCTCTCCACAGATGCTGCCAGACCTGCTGAGTTTATCCAGCAGTTTCTGTTTTTATTTCAAGATTTCCAGCATCCTCAGTATTTAACTTTTTTTATTCTTACCGGGGATGTGGCCAGCATTTCTTGCCCCTCGCTAATTGCCCTTGAACTGAATGTCTTCTGAGACCAGTTAAAGGTCAAACCACATAGCTGTGGGTCTGGAGTCACATGTAGGCCAGACCAAGTAAGGACGGCAGATTTCCTTCCCTGAAGGGCCAGATGGGTTTTTACGACAATCAACAATGGTTTCATGGTCATCGTGTAGACTTCTGGGGCGAGATTCTCCGACCCCCCCGCCGGGTCGGAGGATCGCCGGGGGCTGGCGTGAATCCCGCCCCCGCTGGTTGCCGAATTCCCCACCACTGGATATTCGGCGGGGGCAGGAATCGCGCCGCGCCGGTTGGCGGGCCCCCCACCCCCGCGATTCTCCGGCCCGGATGGGCCGAAGTCCCGCCGCTAAAATGCCTGCCCCGCTGGCGTAGATTAAACCACTTACCTTACCGGCGGGACAAGGCGGCGCGGGCGGGCTCCGGGGTCCTGGGGGGGGACACGGGGCGATCTGGCCCCGGGGGGTGCCCCCACGGTGGCCTGGCCCGCGATCGGGGCCCACCGATCTGCGGGCGGGCCTGTGCCGTGGGGGCACTCTTTCCCTTCCGCCTTCGCCACGGTCTCCACCATGGCGGAGGCGGAAGAGACTCCCTCCACTGCGCATGCACGGGAATGCCGTCAGCGGCCGCTGACGCTCCCGTGCATGCGCCGCCCAGAGATGTCATTTCCGCACCAGCTGGCGGGACACCAAAGGCCTTTTCCGCCAGCTGGCGGGGCGGAAATTCGTCCGGCGCGGGCCTAGCCCCTTAAGGTAGGGGCTCGGCCCCCAAAGATGCGGAGCATTCCGCACCTTAGGGGCGGCGCGATGCCCGACTGATTTGCACCGTTTTGGGCGCCAGTCGGCGGACATCGCGCAGTTTCCGGAGAATTTCGCCCCTTATTCCAGATTTTTCTTGAATTCAAATTTTCCCATCTGCTGTGGCGGGTTTCTAACCCGGGTTGCCAAGCATTACGCTGGGTATCTGGGTTACTGGCCCAGTGACAACACACATGCCCGTCTATGCTATTTCATCATGGTATTCCACTTACCTCCCACCACTATCCACGATGCCCTATGCTGTTCTTGCTCATGTATTGCTTGTTTGGCCCTTGTTCCTCACTGTAACCAATCACTTTTTGTCGATGCACCACTGTCAATGTACTCTGTTGATTATTCTTTCTGTCTACTATGGACATACTGTGTACGTTCTCTTGGCCGCAGAAAAATACTTTTCACTGCACTTCGGTACATGTGACAATAAGTATCAATCAATCAATCAAGGCAATGTCGGAAATTCACTGCTGTGGTTGGATTTCCAGCTTTGTAATATGACAAAACGCCTGTGATCAGAATGTCCTGTTGTACTGGCGGCTCGTATTCACAGCCAGCAGTTGTGTGTGCAATGATGATTTTCACCCCCAATATGCTGCCTCGTTTCAAAACTTTGTCAGACCGTCCCAAGGATGAAGCGATCTCTGATTGTTGCTTATTCGAAGGGGCAGTGTTGGCAACACTGCCTTATCTCCCAGTGAGTTTCACAGCAGAAAGAATTTGAGTATTTTCAAACTTTTCTCCAGCCAACCTGAAGCCCAAATGGGTCAGGAGAGAATTCCAAAGATTCTTGAGGCCACAATGTTAAGCTGACAGTATAACAACATTAAAGCAAAAACGTCCGATTTGAAACACATGGGCACCACTAGAATATTGTTGATGTCTAAAACTAAGACAGCACATTGGTTTTTTTGAAATCAGTGTTTCTGAGCAATTGCATTTCGAATCTTTTTTTTGCAGAATATTTAGATTAACTGTTCCTTCATGTGCCAGCTTCAAACTCTGCAACATGATGAAAGTTATGTTCAGTGAACAAGATATACAAGAGACCAGGTTATATTTTCTGTGACTGCAGTTTGCAAACTGCAAAAATCTAGTTTAATTCTTGTTAAAGTTATTTTGTTTGTCATCTCTGATCACCTGGGGGCTCAATAAAGTTTTGCCTGTTTCTGGGGCCAGGACTTTCTGGTCCTACTTGTGGCAGGGTTGAAAATTCCCGCCTCCAGGCTGGCTTGCCAAATTTTCCGTCCCGCCTGCGATGGATCCCGCCATGTGCGGGGCTGGAATATCCCAGCCAGAGTCTCCATGTTGCCGCTACTCAAAACTGCTTACTGTGGGAGTTGGCCAAGAGTTTCCTGGGAGTCTTATCCCGCATGTTTCCTCGTCTGAGAATGCACTTGGCAGCTCTCATCCGGCCCAAGGGGGAATGGAACCACCGATGGATACCCCACAGCCAATCACTCTATGGTGGAACACATTGCAATCCCACCCCCACACTGGTCAATGCATTTCATGGTAGGCGAACCATGAAAATCAAACAATACAAGACAAGTGGTGGCCACATGGCCTAATGAATCTGACTTTGGTGATTCCAGGGATGGTATCAGATGATGGCAGGATAGAGCCCTGTCGTGGTCAGGGAGCAGGCGGTACGCTGACACAATGGTTAGCACTGCTGACTCACAGCGTCAGGGACCCGGGTGAAATTCCGGCCTCGGGAGACCGACTGTGTGGAGTCTGCACGTTCTCCCCGTGTCTGCGTGGGTTTCCTCCGGGTGCTCTGGTTTCCTCCCACAGTCCGAAGATAAGCAGGTTAGGTGGATTGGCCACACAAAATTGCGGTTAGTGTGCAGGTTAGTTTAAGGGGATAGGGGAACTGGGCATGGATAGAGTGCTCATTCGAAGGGTCAGTGCAGACCTGATGGGCCAAATGGCCTCCTGCATTGTAGGGATTCTATTCTATTCTATTGAAAATCTGAACACAGAATTTAGATGTGAATTATTTGGATTTGAGTATTTGTGGCTCAAAGTTGTGGCTCTTTCCCCCACCCCCCCAATTGCACCTGCTTTCACACTGATGTAAAGCATGACTTTGCACTTTTTGTGATATTTTCTCCTCCCGTCGCCGAACCCCCGCCTGCTGCGAATGGGAGGGGCAAATCCTGGCCATTTTGTATGATATGCCGCAACATGACATAGATGCCTAGACCTGCACTTAACAAGGAAAACTGAGTGCAGCCCTTGGACACCAAGTTAGCAATGAGCCCATACTTGAGGAAAGCAGTTTGGAAAGAAATTTTACGCAATCTGTTGTGACTTTTTGCAGGCGAAGAAGAACTTTGACTGGGCAAGGAAGAAGTCCCATTCCTTTGTGGTGAATGTTCTGGCTCAAGCTCTGTATGAACTATTTGCTGCTACAGATGGTAAGCTCAGAGTCCTGGGAGCAGGGGACTCTCACAAACGTGTGTGTCCTCCAACAGGCGCAATGCAGTTTGATTTCTCCACCATACTGTGTTACGTGGCCTCGATCTTACAATTCTCATCCTTGTTTTCAAATCCACGCCCTCCTCCGAAAACTTTCCACTTGTCTGCCTCTGCTTCCCTCCTTTTGTCGCAAAGCCATCATAGAATCCCTACAATGCAGGAGGCCATTTGGCCCATCGAGTCTGCACCGACCCTACGAAAGAGCATCCGGCCTCTGCGCACTCCACCCTATCCCTGTAACCTTGGTCATCCTTAGACACTGAGGGGCAATTTAACATGGCCAATCCATTAACTGCCCTAATATTATCTTATTTAGCTTGGTGTCAAAGTTTGTTTTATAATGATCCTGTGAAGCGCTTTGAGGGACTTTTTAATTACATCAAAGATGCAATACAAATGCAAGTTGTTGTTGTTCATCCCCCATTCTGTTTTATTTAATAATAATAATCTTCATTAGTGTCACAAGTAGACTTATAGTAACACTGCAATGAAGTTACTGTGAAAATCCCCTAGTCGCCACACTCCGGCACCTGTTCGGGTACACCGAGGGAGAATTCAGAATGCTCACTTCATCTAACAGCGCGTCTTTCGGGACTTGTGGGAGGAAACCGGAGCACCCGGAGGAAACCCACGCACACACCGGGGAGAACGTGCAGACTCCGCACAGACAGTGACCCAAGCCGGGTATCGAACCCAAGTCCCTGGCGCTGTGAAGCAACAGTGCTAACCACTGTGCTACCGTGCCGCCCTTGCATTGAAACCAGAATTGATGCAGAAATTGCATTACACTTCTGTTGAATGTTATCAAAAAAATAATTTTGTTGCATTAATAGCCACACATAATTACATTTATAAGTTTATTTTAATTTTTCTAATAGATTTTCCAAGCCTCAAAACTTGTACAAAATACTGCACAATTATAAGATGAACAGAAATGTACATAGAGTTCATTATTTTTAATTTAATTCCAGATTCCCTGCATCAACTCCGGAAGGCCTGCTTCCATTATTTCAAACTAGGTGGACAGTGTGTGACAGGACCAGTAGGACTGTTATCTGTGTAAGTCCAAATTATGAAAATGATCTGTTTTTTGAAGAAATCGCTGAAGAACAGCTTTCTCTTAATTGTGAACAGGGAAATGCCGTTATTCCAACTCGGGGGAAGAATTTAATGTGATTGGCAGGTGGTCCGGATTGTGATGGCACCCCCACTGACCGGATCCCTGGGAGCCCTAGCAGAATGAAGTCTCTAATAAGCAGTGGGAACCTTGCCACAGGGCTCCAGGCTCCACCGGGGACGTTTAAACACTGCACTGCCCTCCTCCACAACCGATCTTCTGATCAATCAGAGATTGGCAGCTCTGCAGAACCGGCAGCGCCACCGGGAGCGATGGCCACCACTGGTATTGCATTGGGGAAAACCAGCTCTCGAGTATTCAGCCATTCATGCTGCATTATTGAGTTCCTGGTGCTGGCCTCTCCTCCCTGCACCCCTGTGCCCCCCCGCCCCACTCTGCACTAGCCTGTGGAATGACCCGGTGAAGATCACAATCTAATCTCAAACACAGCTGCCGCGATGCCGGCCAACTCTGGTCCCTGTGGATCTCCAGCTTCGGAGAAGTAAAACCTGAAGGCGGAAATTATTCTGAAATGGTGAGGCTTTTGCTATCCCCATTTTCTGTGCACCCCATACTACTGAGTCAGCAGGTGGAGTCGCACAGTCCAGGAGCGACATAATGGTGACACTTACTGTCTTGCCATGGGGAACTACCTGTGCCTTCACAGAGCATCGGAGGATTCCAGGCCGCATCACCTCAACTCCATTAGGCCAAATAGTAAGGTTATTGTCTCGATTAACGACAGCTGACAGAAACAGAACAGAAAAGATGAAAATGGATAATAATATACGTTGCTTTCATCCCCCAAATTATGGAATGTTTTAAAAAATATATATTTTTATTGGGGTATTTGCAATTTTTATAACAATAACAGCGACATAAACATGGAATAATAAACATTTCGACCCCCATCACAATCTTCACACACCCCAACCATAAAACAATAGTCTGCCCCCCCCCTTTGGCAATCTGCTTCTGCTGACATTTTAATTTTCCCCGAGAAAGTCGACGAATGGCTGCCACCTCCGGGTGAACCCTAACAGTGACCCTCTTAAGGCGAACTTTATTTTCTCAAGACTGAGAAACCCAGCCATGTCACTAACCCAGATCTCTGCACTCGGGGACTCTGAGTCCCTCCTTCGCCCCCTGGACTCCCGGCTCTTCCTGACACACCAAAAATCGCCACCTCTGGACTCGGCACCACCCATGTTTTGAGTACCGTTGACATCACCCTCGCAAAACCCTCTAAGCTTCGGGCATGCCCAAAACATGTGGACATGATTTGCTGGGCTTCCTGCGCACCTCTGTCCTCTACCCACAAAAAATTGCTCATCCGGGCCACCGGCATGTGTGCCCGGTGGACTCCCTTGAACTGTATCAGGCAGCAGGGGCTGGTTTAGCTCAGTGGGTTAGACAGCTGGTTTGTGATGCAGAACAAGGCCAGCAGCGCGGGTTCAATTCCCGTACCATCTGAGAATTCTGAATTCTCCCTCTGTGTACCCGAACAGGCGACGGAATGTGGTGACTAGGGGCTTTTCACAGTAACTTCATTGCAGTGTTAATGTAAGCCTACTTGTGACAATAAGGATTATATATATAAATATATATATCTCAAGATGGAAATGTGACTCAGCATGTTGTAACGCTACTGGGATAATCCTGCAGCCTCCACTCCCTGCTGAAGAGGACACTTGCGACATTACCTGAAACCATTCTTACCTGTGACTAATAACTGCCTCTCTTCCTGTTAGGCTTTCTCCTGAACCAATGACTCTGATTGGACACTTCTTTGCGGTGGCACTCTACGCGATCTATTTCTCGTTCAAGACAGAACCATGGTACCTGAAACCACGGGCCTTAGTGAACGGCGGCCTCATTGTCTATCGGGCATGCTCGGTTATTTTTCCCCTCATTTATTCCGAAATTAAATATCTTGTTTACTGAAGAATGTACGGAAACGGCGAAGAGGAGCAAGAAGAGAAAAATCACACGGAGCCTTTTGCGATAGTTGGACATTTACCTCATTGTCGTGTCTCTAGAATGGATACTGTTGTCGGAAGAGTAAACACCCCCGCCCCCCCTCCTGTGGCCAATTGGGTAGCAGAATGACTGATTGTCAATCTCACACTTTGTAGATTTGTGACCCAGCTTTGCAACTGCAATGCCCTTAACAAGCACATGTTTATGGTGTGCGGGGATAAAATGGCTTGTGCCATGCAGTGCAAATTGGACACACGTTTTAAGCAGCGCTGATGATGGCTTGTGGCACTGGGCCTGCCACACTGCTGTTAATGAATCGCTTTCGTCATTCCTTCTCGTTCAGAGTCAAACCTGTATCTAAAACATTTGAAAAAGGCATGTTCTTAAACCGTAATTGCTCCCCAACGTTGAGGGGGGGGGGGGAGAGAGAGAGAGAGAGAGAGGGAGAGAGAGAGGGAGAGAGTGAGAGAGTGAGAGAGAGAGGGAGAGAGGACGTTTCATCTGTTGATTTCTAAGGGTGCGTTTCTACGGGGGCTCTCCCGATCACCCGCTGTGAATTGGGAGGAAGAGTTACAATCAACCCGCGATTGGTAACCTCTGCAGTAATTCCCTCTTTTAAAAGCGTGCTTTTCTTTGTTGAAGCGAATGGGAGATTTGATTAATATCTTTACCCGGCTGCATTTGAATAACATATTATTTGTAGTAACTAAGATTTGGATTTGCCTGTTGATTTCATTACTGCAAAAACATTCCAACGTCATCAATACATATCTCAGAAACTGAACGTTTCTTGGAGGCAATATAGTCTGATTTTCTTTTAAAGGGGAACAAGAGTTAGGCCACATTGATGATACATATCACTGGGTATTTCCCAATCCAGGAGCCAGAATTTGATTTGCAGACGCCATCCGATCTGAGCGCTGTGGGTGAGTTTCACGAGCTCACAGCTAGTTTGCCAGGCATGGCTCTTTATCTTGCACTGATTGGCCTCCAAAGGGACTGTCAATAGGTTCCATCATTAAGGAACATCATTAGATCAACAGTGATCGAACATTACTGTCACTGGCCCGAAGCAAGAAGCTAAATAGGCAGAAATTAGTTGTGATCTAATATAAGGGGAGAAAAAGACCAAAATCTTAAGTGGCTTGCTGGATTTCCCATGTTCCCTCGATAAAATGACTTCCCATGTTTGTGGGTGTGTTTTTGAGTGGAAAATTACTCAATACTGATTTGCAGCCACAAGATGTCACTTGAGCCCAAATTTACAAAGTGCTGCAGCCATATCGAGAGCTGGTTAAACAGACTTGGTGCAAATCCCAGTGGGCAGGATCCAATACATTTAGTTTAGGTTCTTTATTATATTCTTTCATCCCCAGTTTAAAGAAATGAAGCTTAATTTGTGCCAAACAAGCCACATATCCTGCTTTAATCACACCCTTTTGATTGATATGTTTGCATCTGAAATTTGTGTACTATATTATTAAAAGTGTATATAATGTACAATTATAAAAGCAGTAATGAATTTTCCCAGTTATATTTGTTCATTCTCTTTAGTTATTCTACCATTAATTATATGAATGTTATATATTAGTATTCAACACTTTATTAAAAGGTTTGTAATTTGTCCAAGGTTTTGCTGAAAATATGTAATTTCTGTATGCGCACCTCCCAGGTGTATTTTGGGACTTGGGAAGCCTTTCGCATTGCCTCTCATTTGGCCACCTTTGTGCGCAGTGAGGATGCAGGCCCTCTGATGTGCTGTCTCCTCTCTTCTGCAAGGCAGTGGCAGGCCCCATCGTGGCTGCCATCTACCTTTGCTCCTGGCACTCTGCAGGCAGCTCCCGTACTTGGTACTGCTCAATGGCACTAATTTGGCATGAAGCTCACACCGGCCCAATTTGGGTATCTACATTGGGACCTGGAAATTAGACGGGCGTTGGATTCCTGACCCCGAATTGTAAATCAAGCCCAATAGATCTGTAAAACCAGAGAGTCCGAATACGTGAACTTCCTCTACCTACGGTGAAGCAGGAATCACAAACCACCTGCAAAGAGAGACCCTGGGCTGGATTCCTCACCGGTGGGATCCTCCATTCCGCCAGCAGCGCACTCACGCCCACAGATTTCCCGAAAGCGCAGGGGTGCACACAATGGGAAACCCCATTGGCCGGCAGGCAGGACGGAGGATCCCGCTGCCGATGGGGGCATGCCGCACCAGGAAACGGGTGAGGCTGGGTCAGAGAATCCCACCCCCTGACTGCTGGAGCTTCTGGGGTCAGAACATTTATGTAAGGACAGTAGGTTGCAAGCATTAGTGTGGTGCACCCCAGGTTCCTGTTAGATAGATGAAATTTAAGATGCAAAGCTATGTTGTTGCATTAATATAAATCCAATAGGACTGGCTGGAATGACCCATTTTTAAAACAAGTGTGAATTCAAAGTCTTCAGACAAGAATCTGATGGAGCATCGCAGGCCATGACCCTGGTCTGGAACCAAGGTCCTCCGCCTTTCCACAGGTATTACAAGCACATATTTTTCAAGTATGCTGTACATTGATTCCTCAGGAAGGGAGCCGAATGTTCAACAGCAGCCCTCTGTCTCCTTTTTGCACACTTAACCTCTGGAGGATGCATGGGATCTCTGAGCATCCTCAGGAAGAGTTCCCCCGGCGTGATCTTCTGTCTTCGGCTGGACCTCCAGCTCAAGTACAAGACTGGCTGTGAGAAGATTCAGGGCTGGAGTGACTAAAGAAAGGAAATTTAATGAATGTATCAATTCAGGAAGCCTTTGATATGGTGCCGCACAGGCACTTGTTACAGAAAAGGAAGGTACATGGCATTTGTAGGAATGCAGCTTGTTGGATAAGAGCTAACTGCAATTGGCTGAAATATTAACACAACAGAGAAGGAAATCTTCAGATGGCTGGAACTTCCAATGACCTTTCACCAATAGTGAAATCCATTTGTTTGGTTGGCGTTTATGCTGCGTAACAACCTGATGCCACTGCATCTCCTGACTAGTCTTTCACCTCCATAATGTAAACACTGCATGCCGACGCTAGCTCTTCATTACTCCGTTGAAATCTTGGAACTCTCGACTTAACAGCCCTCACCAGACGAGGCTGCAGCAATCCCAGAACAAAGACCCACCAGGGCATTCTCAAGGACAACTGAGATGGGCAAAAAATGCCAGTCTTGACAAACAAGACTGTAGCACAGTGGTAGGACTTCTGCCTCACAGCTCCAGGGGCCCGGGTTCAATTCCGGCCTGGGGTGACTGTCTGTGTGGAGTTTGCACTTTCTCCCGTGTCTGCGTGGGTTTCCTCCTCCCAAAGATGTGCAGGTTAGGTGGATTGGCCACGCTAAATTGCCCCTTAGTGTCCAAAAGGTTAGGTTGGGTTACGGGATAGGGTGGAGACGTGGGCTTAAGTAGGGTGCTCTTTCCAAGGGCTGAATGGCCTCCTTCTGCACTGTAAAATTCTATGATAATTCTATTAACCCCTGTATGCTGGGAATTAATGACCAAAGTCTTTAGCAGTGACAATAACATAAGAGCCAGAAGGATGTACCCTTTGAAGGCTTCACAACTCCTACAGTTGGTTAAGATTGTACACGTTGCTCTTCCTGACCGTCCTCGTCGTCCTTCTATTCCTCCGTTTTTTCCTCAATCTGATTCCAAGAGTTGGCTCCTTTGCAGGGCAAAGTTCTGGAACTTGCAGCAGACCACCCACCCGCCCCACACGCCTGTCCTCCTGACAGGTCATCAGTACAGAGCTTCTCCAGAACAGTCCAGACAGCAGATCCTCCAACAGAGAGGCTGGTAGTTTGTTCGATCAGACTTGAATACCCCGATTATGGTGGTTGGGTTCATTACAGAGGGAGACAAATGTAACTCGGGAGGCAAACTTGTGTCTGTCCCTCAACTTCCATTTTCACCATCGTGCTGGGTGGCGGGCGAGAGGTGTTGCATTTCCACCAGTCTCCTGGTAGAGTTGCAGCAGGAAAGACTAGGAAAACTTCACTGGAATTTCAGGGAATATAAATATCACCGATTCCGAGCCTCACAGTTAACCATCCTGCTTACAAATGCCTACCAGGAGAATTTCAATCAAGAAGAATAACATGGATTGCAATTCACTTTTCTTCTGCCATTCGATCATAAAATCCCGACAGTGCAGAAGGAGGCCATTCGGCCCATTGAGACTACACCGACCCTCTGAAAGAGCATTCCACCCAAGTTCAAGCTCACTCCCTCGCCCTACTCCAATAACCCCTTAACCTAAACTACACATCTTTTTGGACACCAGGGGCAATTTATCATGACCAATCCACCTGCACACCTTTGGACTGTGGGAGGAAACCGGAGCACCCGGAGGAAACCCACGCAGACACAGGGAGAACGTGCAAACTCCACACAGACAAGTCACCCAAGCCGGGAATTGAACCCGGATCCCTGGAGCTGTGAGGCAGCCGTGCCACCCACTGTGGGTCTGGAGTCACATGCAGGCCAGACCAGGTCTGGGTGACTGAGGTCCTTCCCAAAAGGCACTGCAGAACCAGATGGGATTTTACATCAATGACAGTGGTCATGGTGACCAATACTGAAACTAGCTTTATTTTCCACATTTATTAATTTAACCTCCACCAGGATGAACAAATTCCTGCTTGGTGTAAAAATAGATGTCAAGAAACATTCACGACACCTGACCAAGCCGCCCCCATTTGCTTAAATAGACATGAATGTGTTTCTAACACAATTTAATAGCTGTGATTTTACTTCTGACACACTGTTGAATTGCTGTCTATTGCTGACTGCTGTACAATAAAAGTAACTTACTGCAGATGCTGGAATCTGAAACAAAAACAGAAAATGCTGGACAATCTCAGCAGGTCTGACAGTTTCTGTGGGGTGAGAAGGGAGCTAAGCTTTCGAGTCTGGGTGACTCTGTCAAAGCTGGAGAGACTGCGAGAGAGAATGGCTGACGACTGTCCTTTCCCCCGCTCTGCCCATTTTCAAACGTCCGTCACCATATCTCCCTCCCTGAATGCGCGAGGAGGAGGGATTCCGCAGCTGGGGTGAGTGTTTTATCCTCCAGTCACGACTCGAGTGTAATTCTGTAGGAGGCCCGAGGGGAATGGCATAAAAGACGTTTTACTTTCTCCCCCTATCATTATGGTTGGCGAACCCTCGGGGAAACACCAGTTGGTTAACTCCTTGCTGGCGTTCTGTATGCTACTCTTCAACGTGGCAGCCCAGAAGGTGGGTAGGCCAGGGGAGCACAAGAACCGGTCTCACTCCCGTTCCCACCAGCCATCAATAGAGTTGCAACTTTCTTTTTTTAAATATAAATTTAGCGTACTCAATTCATTTTTCCAATTAAGGGGCAATTTAGCTTGGCCAATCCACCTACCCTGCACATCTTTGGATTGTGGGGGCGAATCCCACACAGACACGGGGAGAATGTGCAAACTCCACATGGCGTTCCACTGGTCGCCCATGTCGATTTTAGGCTGACGCCCGATTCTCCGACCCATTGCGATTCGCGATTCCAAAGCGCTGGCAGAGAATCCCGTCAAATATCTCTAACTCCACAGGCAACCCCCTTAATGCGAACAAAATTCCATTAGCCCAAACTTTTATGATGCCCTAATTGCGCCCCAGGTTCCTCAAACCTTTCAAACCTGGATTCTTTAAAATACTACTGCAGCAGTCATACACACTAACCCAGGCTTTTAACCCTTACTGCACCAAATACATGTAATACAGTGGGCGGGATTCTCTGTCCCGCCGCACACCCATCTTCTGGTGCCCCCCCCCCCCCCCCCCCCCGGCGCAGCGGGGTTCTCCAACCCGGCAGCTGGCCAATAGGGTTCCATTGTGGGCGCCCACACACTGGGAAATCCGCGGGTGTGTGCGCTGTCTGCAAAATGGAGGATCCGGCCAACAGAGAATCCAGCTCCATATATCTGGGGCTGGATTCTCCGTTTCTGAGACTGTGTTGACACCGGGGCAAGATTTGTGGACTTTCACGACAGCAAAACTGGTGCCGATCCTGGACTGACTCAGCGACTGTGGAGGAGCTAACACAGGCGCCACGTGGAACACAATCGATTCCAATGAAAAACGGTGCGGGATTTGCCGGGTCCGTGATTGACACTCAGGAGGCTGACCAGCTGCAGCCGCACATACACATTACAATCCCCACACACACTATCCCAGCCAACAAGGTGGCACTGGTTGTGCTGGAGTTCGCCCATCCTGCTGATGGGTCAGCTGGGGCCAGAGAGCACATCGGGGAGTGGCCTGGAGGGACACCTATACGACCCGTGGTGCTAGGTTCACGTGAGCTGTCAGCGGCATGCGCAGCTGCAAAGCTGCCTTGCAGGCTGTGGAAATGGTATTCTGTCTCCATCCACTCAGTCCTCACAGCCCACCTCCTGGCCACCCTGCTACTCCCCCAGGCCCTGGCAGAAGCCCCCGGCCAGCAGCACAACTGTCAGCAAACCTTGACGATGTTGGACACTTTCCATATCCCCTCTCTCTCTCCCGTGATGTTCCTTGTGGAGTCCCTCAAGGTGGCTAAAAGTTGGAGTGCTGACAAAGAACATCAAGCTATGTATTTCAAACAGAGCTAGTTTATTTACACTACTTTAAATGATTTGCAAACCTTACTAAGTAATAGCTAAGAAAAGAACAGTATTAAATCTATGCTACAGAAATTAATAATATATCTCTAATAGAACTAATACCCTATCTCAACCCTTCACTAACACCTTCTCCACCACCTTCTCCCAGAACCCTAGGAGTCACAGGATATTTATATGACTACTCTGTGGTGCCATCTAGTGTTGAGATACATGAACATCTTTTGTTAACCCTTTACACTCCCTACACTATACATATCATTACATCCCTCAACAGCCATGATGCCAGTTTTACGATTTTTAAAAGCACAAATGAAACTCGTCGTCAGGAATTAGGCCCATTGGTGGCTGAGAATCGCGGAGGCCCCGGAGAATACCGGGTCAGACTCGTTAATGATATGCAAACGTGTTTACTGTACGTTCGTTCCGGAATGCATTGACGGCGCTGTTGAGGTGACGGAGTATTGGGATTTGGCGTCAAATTGGCACCCAACGCGATTTTGGCGTCGCAACCTATTCTCTGCCCAATCGTGTTTCTCAATTTCGGCGTCAGCCTGCGGAGTATCCCGCCACATTCATCAGAATATTGATTGATTGATTTTCCACTCCTAATTTGCAGATGACATCTGAACACAAGGCCTCGGATCCTTGGGATCCAACGATCTCTAGTCCAGCTCAGCACGAGCAGCCACTTCTCCAACATTCGACGATGATGTGAAAGGTGTCGTTATCATTTGAACACAAACTTGCCAGCTGTAACATCTTTGAATTTACTGGGTACGATATGTGATCCCGTTGCCTTCTTAATCTCAGGCATGGTGATATACTGGTTATGCTCCAGGATTTATGCTCCAGGGTATCTGGACTCTTCGTCAGGGGAGGCGAGTTCAAATCTCACCAGGGAATTTTGTGCATATGAGTTCAGTGAATTAAATAAGCCTCTGGAAAAGGGAGACTGTTAAGCTATTTGATTGTTGTAAAAACACAACTGGTTCACTAGTGTCCTTTAGGGAAGGGCCTAGGTAGGGTGCTCTTTCAGAGCGTGATGCAGACCTGATGGGACGCATGGCTTCCTTCTGCACCTTCTGTAATGATTCATCCTTAATGACAGGCCATCAATTAAATGTCAGCAGCAGCCAGGTCCAAGGAAATCTGCTTAACCATGTAAATCTAATGCCCATGAGTAACGCTCTATTGATCTAATTGATCAAGCAGGAACAGACCTTGTCACCCAGGGTAACAGTTGGATAATATTTGGGGAAATAAATGTCCTAGTGTTTCCAGAGTTCAGATGGGCAGCATTTAAAACCAGGGGTGTCTGCGAAGCACTGTTGTGGGTTCAGTAAAGTATCAACTAGAACGACTGTCTTCTGGACTACTCTGGAGCATCTGGTCTACTCAGTAATAGTTTCCCACTGATCAGGGCGGATGGCACAGCATCTGATTGTCGTGCTTTAACTCTGATAAAATGTGGCACCAGGAATTTCATTTCATGGTTCAATACCAATGGGAAGCAATAGGTGGTGGATCCACACCCCTATGCACCTGCACAAACAATGAGGTCAGTTATAGGTTGGGAACCCCTTTGATTCCTAAACTCAGCCAAGGCATTCCATATTTACCGGTCAGTCAGAGCTGCCGGGCAGAATGGCAAGATGAATCTATCAAAGGAACGGTTTCTCCTGAGGCTTTAACGGCAGGTCATTGCTGACATCTGCAACATCTGGACAGCATTCGGACCAAACGGAGATTAGAATGACCGATCTGCACATTGATTCCCGAGGCTTCAGCAAACACAGGAATGGAGAGAACCACAAGGCAGCCTTGCCCGGGTCTCACTCAGCTGGAAGTCCCACTGAGAGGTCGGAGGGGCTGAAATGTGACAGGGATGAGGGGAAGAGGCCTGCCCATGATGGGTGGAAGTGGCTGAGGAAGTGAGCAGCAGATGTGTTGTCCCTCGGGCCTGACGACATTCCCCAAGGGGGACACTCACTCTTCTCCTCCTTCTGGAAAAAGAGAGCAATGAAGCGGAGGGAGGGGCAGAGAATCACGCACTAACTCTCCAATAACAGCCACCTTGATGACCACTGGCATTGCGTGCTCAGCTCATCCACTGGGAAGGAGGCCTTGTTCCAGGAGGTGCGAGCAATGACCTGCTATGAAAGCCTGAGCCACCTGATTAAACTTAATTGTTTTGAGCTGGTGCTCACACAGGTCGAAGAAACTGACTCTGTGCCTGGGGTTTCCAGGATCTTACATCCTTGCTGTTCAGCCCACCTGCTCTGTGGGGCAGCAGGTTGCTGAGGAGGGGGCAGCTGGTGCTGCTGCTTGTTTTGCTTCTTCTGCAGCTGGCGTTCCTCATCAGTGGATCAAGGTGAGGCTGCATGAGGTGTCCCCGTGCTGTGGGGAAGGCTGACAGCAGGCAGGTGCAGGTGAAGGTGAATTAAGCCTAAGGGCAGGTGAACTGATCACCTGTCAAGCTGGGAAATGGCATTTTCAGGAGAAGTGCTTTGAGCAGCGGCCTCTCTCTCACTCAGCCATGACTGAGACTCTTCTGTCTTCAGACTGGCTGAATGGAGCAGAAAGTGGATCCTATCGTTGGCAAAATTTGTCTCAGGGAATCTTGAGGCAAGATTTGAGTTTCAAAGAGAAATGTCCTCAATCTGGGTATAAAACTTGAGTGGCTGCTGTTCATTGTTATCCTTATCATACCCTAGAGCTCAGGTTGTTGACATAAATGTAACCCAGAATGAGGAAATGAAACATAGGAAATACTCCCCTCAAGGACTGGGAGACAAGAAGGCGACAGTAATAATGCTGGGTCAGCTGGGACTTCACAGTGGTTCAGTTTAGACGGGAGCAGATCCTCATTGCGATATTCTGGACAGAACGTTGAGGACTAAACAAGTAGTACTGGGGGCAAGGGTGGTGCAGGCACTTGTACAGGAACGGAAACTGAAGTCAGCTGATAAAGTGTTAGCCAAGAATTACAGTCTGAATAATAAAATCAGCTTGAAGCTATGAGGATGACACCCTGTTTCACGTTTACTTGGGAGACATATAATGTGGTGTCTGCACCATGACCTTTATCACACCGTGGACATGTATAATATAACCTGCTGGGAATTCCACCTCAGCATCCAGGCCACCGATCAGAATTTGGCACGGACCATATCCAGGCAATTCAGATTAGCTGTTTGGATCCACTGTCCAGGAATGACATTCCATTGCTCTGATTGGCTGGGCAGCGCCAGACTTTGTAACCCAGGGTAACGGTTGGACAGTGTTCGGGAAAATAATGCTTCCTGAAATTATAGAGAGGGTCGTGATCCATCTTCAAATGACTTGGTATTGGCTGGGCGGCCCAGAGGTCAGACTGGCAGCAATCAACACCCCTTGTTCCAAAATATATCAACGATTCCTGAACTCCTTCAGACTTCCCATTTCCTCAAACATTACACAAATCAAAGAGATCTATTTGTCAAAACCAACTTATATTTATCACGCAATACAGGAATAATAATCAAGTCTGGGAAACGTCTTGTCCAGGTCCAGCAAAGATATTTAAACGCCCTTGATGAAGGTTTTTGCACTGCTTTGGCTCTAGGATGTAGAAGTTGTTAGGTGTAAAACTGGACTCCAAGCTGCTAGATGTAAAATAGCCTCTGTGCTTCTGAGCGTGCTGGCAATCATACCATTGTTCCCCTTTGCTTCTACATTCTGTGTATTGGGCTGTCTGCCCCTCTCACATTCCTTGACTCTATAAATTATCATATGTATACCTCACTAATCTCCCAATTGTCTAGGCAAGCTGCTTCCATGAACAGGTGATTCACACCTGATTCTAACTAAGTGCCTTCTAATCTTGTTACTGCGAAAGACACATCTTATCCTGCCTTTTGACTGTTGGATACTGCTTTCGCTAGGCAGATTTCCACCTGTCACTGGGCAGATTGCATCCTATTATGGTCTTGTTAGATTTGTGTTACTGCTGTAACTGGGCAAATCTATGACACCAGAATCCCCCGCCTGCTGCAATATTCTGTAACATCAGGACTACCTCAGTGTGGATCACTCACTGATCAGGGTGGATTACAGAGCAGCTGATTGTGCTGACGGTTGTGTTTCTTATTTACACCAAATATGGCAGTAGGAATTTAATTTCATAATTCAATATCAATGTGAAGCAATAAGTGGAACAAGATCCTAGTGAATCTGCACATAAAATGAAGAGGTCAGTCACAACTTGTTTGATTCAGCAGTGGATTTTACTGTGTCTCTTTAACTGAGCTATGCCATTATCTGCTTTCTTCTACGTTTTCCAGCCTATCGGCACGATAGCACAGTGGTTAGCACTGTTGCTTCACGGCTCCAGGGTCCCAGGTTTGATTCCCCGCTGGGTCACTGTCTGTGCGGAGTCTGCACGTTCTCCCCGTGTCTGCGTGGGTTTCCTCCGGGTGCTCCGGTTTCCTCCCACAGTCCAAAGATGTGCGGGTTAGGTGGATTGGCCGTGCTAAATTACCCTTGGGTGTCCAAAAAAGTTAGATGGGGGTTACTGTGTTACCGGGATAGGATGGAGGTTGGGCTTAGATAGCATGATCTTTCCATGGGCCAGTGCCGACTCGACGGGCCGAGTGGCCTCCTTCTGCACTATCTATTGTAGATGCCAGGTGGGATGATGCGATTAATTTGTCAAAGTAAGGATTTCTCACGAGGCTCAGGATTTCATGAATGGCCACTACTGACATCTGCAGCATCTGACAACATTCGAATTGGGCAGAGGATAGAATGGCTGAACTTTACATAAGTTGCTGAGACCTCTCAGCAACCACGGAAGTTGTGAGAACCGGGATGTCCGACCCACTGGATCTCACTTAGCTGCAGGTCCGACTGTGGCATCCGACGGACTGAAATACGGTATTCACCAAGAATGAGAGGAAGAGGCCAGCCCAGCGAATGGTGATGGGCGGAAGCGGTCAAGGAAGTCATTAACAGTCACCCTGCAAAATTGGCGACTGTTCCCAATAAGGGAGAGCAACAATTCACTTCCTCCTTACAGAAGGGAGTGTAGAACTGCCGGGAGAAGCAGAGAACCCTATGTTCAGCTCTCCAGCAACAGGTATCTTGTCAATCCCTGGTAATGCGTGTCTATCTTGTTCACAGGATGGAGGTTTTGTTGCAGGAGACTGCAGATGTCGGCAGTTATCTGTCATGAAAGCCTGAGCCACTTGGTGAAGCTTAGTTGCTTGGATCTGATGCTCTCAGTGGTCGAATAAACTGACTCTCTGACAGGAGACCCCACTTATGGGGGTCCTTGCCTCCTCACAGCCCGATCCCTGTGTTCAGCTCTGTGGGGCAGCAGGTTGCTGAGGAGGGGGCAGCTGGTGCTGCTGCTGGTCTTGCTCCTTCTGCAGCTGGTATTCCTCTTGTTCCTCATCAGTGGCTCAAGGTGAGGCTGCATGAGGTGTCCCCGTGCTGTGGGGAAGGCTGACAGCAGGCAGGTGCAGGTGAAGGTGAATTAAGCCTAAGGGCAGGTGAACTGATCACCTGTCAAGCTGGGAAATGGCATTTTCAGGAGAAGTGCTTTGAGCAGCGGCCTCTCTCTCACTCAGCCATGACTGAGACTCTTCTGTCTTCAGACTGGCTGAATGGAGCAGAAAGTGGATCCTATCATTGGCAAAATTTGTCTCAGGGAATCTTGAGGCAAGATCTGAGTTTCAAAGAGAAATGTCCTCAATCTGGGTATAAAACTTGAGTGGCTGCTGTTCATTGTTATCCTTATCATACCCTAGAGCTCAGGTTGTTGACATAAATGTAACCCAGAATGAGGAAATGAAACATAGGAAACACTCCCCTCAAGGACTGGGAGACAAGAAGGCGACAGTAATAATACTGGGTCAGCTGGGACTTCACAGTGGTTCAGTTTAGATGGGAGCAGATCCTCATTGCGATATTCTGTACAGAACGTTAAGGACTAAACAAGTAGCACTGGGGGCAAGGGTGGTGCAGGCACTTGTACAGGAACGGAAACTGAAGTCAGCTGATAAAGTGTTAGCCAAGAATTTGCCAAGAATGAAATCAGCTTGAAGCTATGAGGGCGACTCCCTGTTTTAGTCAGTAACAGCCTGCCATGGGTTATCTCTCGTGGCATTGATCAGTTTTTGGTTGGGATTTGTTCCCTTTTGAATGAGATCCACCTGCCTTTAATGTTCCATTTCTCATGACGAGCCTGTGGGTAGCTTGATTAAAAATCCCATCGCCACCCACTCTTCCTGACCCCCAACTGTGTAGCTGTGGCAGAAAGAGAAATTAGACACAGAAAATACTGGATTGCAACAAGCACGACAACAGGTAGTTTATAGTTTCCCCATAAAAAGTAAAACCACTTAACCCCAAAATACGGAGGATAAATTCTGGGGGGGATTTAGCAGTTTCTGGCTCAACAAAGACTATTTCTACCATGTGCATTGAGCAATTTCTTCAACTCTCCAGCCTACACTTGTCACGACACGCTGGGCCCGGTCAATTCCAGTCCCACTTGACCCAGAGTCACAACACAAGTGAAACTAGATTTTATATTAATACCCGTGGTGTTAGGGCAGCACGGTGGCGCAGTGGGTTAGCCCTGCTGCCGCACGGCGCCGAGGTCCCAGGTTCGATCCCGGCTCTGGGTCACTGTCCATGTGGAGTTTGCACATTCTCCCCGTGTTTGTGTGGGTTTCGCCCCCACAACCCAAAGATGTGCAGGGGAGGTGGATTGGCCACGCTAAATTGCCCCTTAAATTGGAATATATTAATTGGGTACTCTAAATTTAAAAAAAAATAATTAAAAAAAAAATAATACCCGTGGTGTTGCTGGAGTTAAATTGACGACAGTCACCAGGTTTGAAAATTAAATACAAGCTTTTATTAACAGTTATTATAATTAATTAATAGGCAAAAAAAACAACTGGCTTTCTACTATCTGATTCTCAATACCCCCTTGCGCCCCCCGCTCCCCACTCTCTGCGAACACACAGACAAACAACAGAGGTTGAAAGGGAAATAAATAATAATAAAATTGATGGATAAGGGTCTGTGATTCAGGTGGATGTCTTCCAGTTAGATTCTTTCTCAAGTTTAGGCCTTCAGTTGGGAACTTTCTTTTCCTTCAGCGTGTAACGATCTTCACCGCAGACTCACAGAGACAGCAGGCAACGGACAGCAGAGAGAGGGAGGAAACACAGCTTCTCTTCCTTCGAACGTCTAGAGGTTTCTGGCAAGTTCTCTCCGGAAAAAAAAGAACACCTGGCAGGAGCCAATTGCTGACAGCTGTCAGACAGAACATGCCCTAGCCAACCCATTGGTTGCCTGTTAACCAATTGAACCAATCCACTCCTGTCTGCTGGGTGGCAAAAAGTCTGATTTTTCCTTTCCCAAATACAAAACTCGAGAACACACTGTTCCAGCAAGCAACTGTTTGAAACTTTAAGTCATACATAGAACATAGAACAGTACAGCACAGTGCAGGCCCTTCGACCCACGATGTTGTGCTGACCATTTATCCTAATCTAAGATCAACCTAACCTACACCCCTTCAATTTACTGCTGTCCATGTGCCTGTCCAAGAGTCGCTTAAATGTCCCTAATGACTCTGACTCCACCACCTCCGCTGGCAGTGCATTCCACACACCCACCACTCTCTGTGTAAAGAACCAACCTCGTGACATCTCCCCTATACCTTCCTCCAATCACCTTAAAATTATGTCCCCTCGTGACAGCCATTTCCGCCTTGGGGAAAAGTCTCTAACTATCCACTCTATCCATGCCTCTCATCACCTTGTACACCTCTATCATGTCACCTCTCTTCCTTCGCTCCAGTGAGAAAAGCCCTAGCTCCCTCAATCTTTCTTCATAAGACATGCCCTTCAGTCTGATGCACTATCAATAATGACGAGACGAGAGTAGAATGTAATCGAGGCTTTATTACACAGAGATGTGTGGCCTCCTACAGCAGCTTACGAAATGGCTGCAGTTCGGAGAGCACACACATTTATACTCCACTTCCTGGGTGGAGCCAGCAGGCAGGGATCTACCCCCGTACCTGTAGTACAGGGGCCTTACCGTAATACCCATATATACAATATAATACAACAGTGGTGACTACCACATTCACCCCGTTAAAAATGAGTCCAGTGGGGATGGTGGAAAACTATTTACATACAGATTGGTTTTAAAATTACAGAGAAGGTTACAAATTTTAGACGATCGGGCGCCTTGATCTGTCGTTGAGAGCGCCCCAGTGCTGGTGGCGACTCAGGTGTCAGCTTGGTCTTCGGTGACTCTGGGAGCGTGTTGAAATCCTCTTCATCCCCGGGTGGGAGCAAGGGGAAGATGGGTTGTCCTGAAGCGGGGGCTGTGGTGGGATGCGCCGGGGGAGGGGAGGGTGGCGCCGGGGCATGGGGGGGGAGGGTTGTGTGGGGACCCAGCTGATGCCAGATCCCTGAGGGAGACTGTGTCTTGGCGGCCATCGGGGTACGCTACATAGGCGTATTGCGGGTCCGCATGGAGTAACTGTACTCTCTCAACCTACGGGTCCGCCTTTTGGAGCCGCACGTGCTTGCGGAGGAGGACGGGTCCTGGAGCTGCCACACTGGGAGCGAAACCCCAGAGGTGGACTTCCTGGGGAAGGCAAAGAGACGTTCATGGGGGGTTTCGTTGCTCGCGGTGCACAAGAGCGACCGAATGGAGTGAAGTGCGTCGGGGAGGACCGCCTGCCAATGGGAGGCCGGGAGATTTCTGGACCGTAGGGCCAGCTGGACGTCCCTCCAGACCGTCCCATTCTCCCGCTCCACCTGCCCGTTTCCCCTGGGGTTGTAACTGGTCGTCCTGCTCGAGCCAATGCTCCTGTTGAGCAGATACTGGCGCAGCTCATCGCTCATAAATGAGGATCCCCGGTCGCTGTGGACTTACGCGGGGAAACCGAACAGAGCGAAGATGGTGTTGAGGGCTTTGATGACGGTGGCAGACGTCATATCGGGGCATGGGATGGCGAAGGGGAATCGGGAATACTCGTCGACCACATTAAGAAAGTACGTGTTGCGGTCGGTGGAGGGGAGGGGCTCTTTGAAGTACACGCTGAGGCGTTCAAAGGGGCGGGAGGTCTTCACCAGGCGCGCACGGTCTGTCCGGTAGAAGTGCGGTTTACACTCCGTGCAGACCTGGCAACCTCTGGGACAGCCCTGACTTCCTCGATGGAGTAAGGCAGATTGCAGGCCTTAATGAAGTGGGAAAAACGGGTGACTCCTGGGTGACAGAGATTGTCGTGCAGGGTCCAAAGTCGGTCCACTTGTGCGCTGGCACATGTACCTCGGGACAGGGCATCGGGGGGCTCGTTGAGCTTACCGGGGCGATACAAAATCTCGTAATTGTAGGTGGAGAGCTTGATCCTCCACCTCAAGATTTTATCATTTTTGATCTTACCCTGCTGTGTGTCGTTAAGCATGAAGGCAACCGACTGTTGGTCAGTGAAGAGAGTGAATCTCCTGCCGGCCAGGTAATGCCTCCAATGTCGCACAGCTTCAACGATCGCTTGGGCCTCCTTTTCGACGGAGAAGTGCCGAATTTCGGAGGCATGGAGGGTGCGGGATAAGAATACCACGGGCCTGCCTGCCTGGTTGAGGGTGGCGGCCAGAGCGACGTCTGATGCATCGTTCTCGACTCGACTTGTCGACCGCTTGCATCGCGGCCTTGGCGATGTCGGCCTTGATACGGTTGAAGGCCTGGTGAGCCTCGGCCGTCAGTGGGAAAGCGGTGGATTGTCTGAGTGGGCGGGCCTTGTCCGCATAGTTTGGGACCCACTAGGCGTAATACGAAAAGAACCCCAGGCATCGTTTGAGGGCCTTGGGGCAGTGGGGGAGGGGGCGCTCCATGAGGGAGCGCATGCGATCGGGGTCGGGCCCTAGAACTCCGTTCTGAACCACATAGCCAAGGATGGCTAATCGGTTCGTGCTGAACACGCACTTCTCCTTGTTGTAAGTAAGGTTGAGGAGTGTGGCGGTGTGGAGAAATTTGGAAAGGTTAGCGTCGTGGTCCTGCTGGTCGTGGCCGCAGATGTTGACGTTATCCAGGCACGGGAAAGTGGCCTGCAGCCCGTACCGGTCAGCCATTCGGTCCATCTCCCGTTAAGACCGAGACCCCGTTGGTGACGCCGAAAGGAACCCTAAGAAAGTGGTAAAGGCGGCTGTCTGCCTCGAACGCAGTGTATTGGCGGTCCGCCTTGCGGATGGGGAGCTGGTGGTAGGCAGATTTCAGGTCCACTGTTGTACCGATTGATGGTCTGACTATAGTCAACGACCATCCTGTTTTTCTCCCCGGTTTTCACCACTACCACTTGGGCTCTCCAGGGGCTGTTGCTGGCCTCGATGATGCCTTCCCGCAGCAGCCACTGGACCTCAGACCTGATGAAGGTCCTGTCCTGGGTGCTGTACCGTCTGCTCCTGGTGGCGACGGGTTTGCAATCCGGGGTGAGGTTTGCAAACAGGGAAGGCGGGTCGACCTTAAGGGTCGCGAGGCTGCAAACAGTAAGGGGTGGTAGGGGTCCGCCAAATTTCAGGGTTAGGCTCTGGAGGTTGCACTGGAAGTCCAGGCCGAGTAGCAAGGCAGCGCAGAGGTTGGGGAGGAAGCGCTGGAAGCCGCTGAACTCTACGCCCTGGACGGTGAGGGTGGCGATGCAGTACCCCCAGATCGCCACGGAGGGGATCCGGAGGCCAGGGAGATTCTTTGGTTAGCGGGGTGTACCGCGAGGGAGCAGCGCCTTACCGTATCGGGGTGGATGAAGCTCTCAGTGCTCCCGGAGTCCAGAAGGCAGGATATCTCATGCCCGTCAACCTTCACCTTTGTCGAAGCGGCCGCGAGGTTGTGCGGTCGGGACTGGCCAAGGCGAGACGCAGCTGGTCGTCGGCGGTTGCAGGCAATGAGCGGCCCGATGAGGTGCCCGACGGGCAGGCGTCCTGAGGCGTGCAAGATGGTGGCGTCCACGGGCCGCACGTGTCCTGGGGCAGGCAGGATGGCGGCGCCCACGGGCCGTACGTGGTCTGAGGAGAGGAAGATGGCGGCGCCCACTGGCTGCAAGTGGGGGGTGCCGGGACAATAGCGGCGATTGAGCGGGCCTGGCACACTGCAGCGAAATGTCCCTTCTTGCCATAGGCCTTGTAGAGCGCGCTCCGCGCCAGGCAGCGCTGCCGGGGGTGTTTTGTCTGACCGCAGAAGTAGCAGTTGGGTCCCCCAGGGTTGGTTGGCTGCCGTGCGGCGCAGGCCTGGGGTTGGCTGGGGCGGTCGCTGATGGGGTGGCCGCTCATGCACGGGGGGGGGGCATGCGGTCGGGGGCATAAGCCTGTACGTTGCGTGAGGCGACTGTGAGCGAGAGCGCTAGTTTCTTGGTCACCGTGAGGTCAAGCGTGGACCCTTCTAAGAGGCTCTGGCGGATGTAGTCAGACCCTATGCCCGTAACGAACGTGTCTCTCATTAACAGGTTTGAATGTTCAGAGGCCGAAACGGCCTGCCAGTCACAGTCTCTCACCAGGGCGAGCAGGGCACGCCAGAAATCTTCCACAGACTCACTGGGAAGTTGGTGTCGCGTGGATAGGAGGTGCCTGGCGTAGATTTTGTTGATCTGCTGAGCGTAATTCTCCTTCAGTAGCGCCATGGCCTCTGCGTAGGCAGGCGCGTCTTGGACGAGGGGAAAACGTTGGAGCTCAGCCGCGTGTACAGAATCTGGAGCTTCTGTGCTTCTGAGATTGGGTCTGGCGCAGACCCGATGTATGCTTCAAAGCAGGCTAGCCAATGTGCGAAGTCCTTTTTGGCGTTGTCTGCTTGAGGATGCAGCTGCAGGCGATCCGGCTTGATGCGGAGATCCATCTCTGAAAAATCTCTGTGTAATAAATTGATGCACTATCAATAACGCCGAGACGAGAGTAGAGAGTAATCGAGGCTTTATTACACAGAGATGTGTGGCCTCCTACAGCAGCTGACGAAATGGCTGCTGTTCGGAGAGCACACACATTTATACTCCACCTCCTGGGCGGAGCCAGCAGGCAGGGATCTACCCCCGTACTTGTAGTACAGGGGCCTTGCCGTAATACCCATATACACAATATAATACAACAGTGGTGACTACCACACAGTCCAGGCAGCATCCTGGTAAATCTCCTCTGCACCCTCTCAAAGCATCCATATCCTTCCTATAATGAGACGACCAAAACTTGACACAATATTGCAAGTGTGGTCTAACCAGGGTTTTACAAAGCTGCAGCAAAACCTTTACTTTCTCCGCTTGATCCACAGACAAAAATAATAAAGATAAAATAAAAGTAATGGGAACAAAGGAAATCAATGGAAGGACTCTTACGCACTCTTCAAATCTTAACCCCGAGATCCTGAGGGCAGCACGGTAGCACAGTGGTTAGCACAGTTGCTTCATAGCTCCCGGTTCGATTCCTGGCTTGGGTCACTGTCTGTGTGGAGTCTGCACGTTCTCTCCATGTCTGTATGGGTTTCCTCCGGGTGCTCCGGTTTCCTCCCACAGTCCAAAGATGTGCAGGTTAGGTGGATTGGCCATGATAAATTGCCCTTAGTGACCAAAAAGGGTTGGGTGGGGTTGTGGGATAAGGCGGAGGAGTGGGCTTAAGTGGGGTGCTCTTTCCAAGGGCCGGTGCAGACCCATGGGCTGTGTGGCCTCCTTCTGCACTGTAAATTCTATTCTATGATCCCGGTGTTGGGGGTTAGTTTGAGAAGCTGATTATTCAATTGTTCACTCCCTTCCTCTTAGCCTCTGCCCTGAGTCATTCAATCCAACCCAAAACAATACTCAACACCAATCAGTGGCCTCAATAGGAAGGTTCTCAACTGCATATATAAACAAACCTTTTCTAGCAGCACCCTTCTCGGTGTCAGTTGGCTCGCGGTATTTCCTTTTTATCAGCTCGCTTCACAAAGGAAAGTTGTTCAGACCCCACCACCAGCTCGGAGAATCGCCGGGAGCTGGTGTGAATCCCGCACCCGCCGTGTCCCGAATTCTCCGCAACCAGAGATTCGACGGGGGCGGGAATCGGCGAGCCCACCCCCGGCGATTCTCCAGCCCGCGATGGGCCGAAGTCCCCCCGCTGTCAACCCTCGCCCGCCGGCGTGGATTAAACCTTCTTTTGAACGGCGGGACAAGGCGGCGCGGGCGGGCTCCGGGGTCCTGGGGGGGCCGCGGGGGTGATCTGGCCCCGGGGGGTGCCCCCCCGGTGGCCTGGTCCGCGATCGGGGCCCACCGATCCGCGGGCAGGCCTGTGCCGTGTGGGCACTCTTTTTCTACTGCCTTCGCCATGGTCTTCACTATGGCGGAGGCGGAAGAGACCCCCTCCCCTGCGCATGCGCGGGGATGCCGTGAGCGGCCGCTGACGATCCCGCGCATGCGTCGCCCGGCGAAGACCTTTCGGTGCCTGCTGGCATGGCGCCAAAGGCATTCCCGCCAGCCGGCGGAGCGGAAACCACTCCGGCGTGGGCCTAGCCCCTCAAGGTGAGGGTTTGGCCCCTAAAGGTGAGGAGAATTCCGCACCTTTGGGGCGGCCCGACGCCGGAGTGGTTCCCGCCACTCCATTACGCCGGAACCCCCCGCCCCGCCGGGTAGGGGAGAATCCCGCTCCTTGCATTTGTCTTGATAAGTGCAAGATGAGAATCAATAGGTCTTTCTTCAGAACTATCAAACAACTGTTTACAAATATTAAGACAGATAGTGTTTGATCTAAAATTACATTTAATACATACATGGGGGCATTGCAGCTTTAAAGTCTTTTGATATGATGTGTGGAAGCTCAGCTGAATCATCTTCTATAAGATTAATACAGTGGTCTGACTTCACCTAAGTATTCTAAATCCCTTTCAACATCCATGGAAAGGCCAATTCAATCTCGGTGCACCACATCATCCAGAAATATGAGTTCTTATAAATGCAGCTGAAGCATTTCTAATTTCCATACGGGAAGGTCTGATCTAAGCGTCATTTTGATTATTGGCTTGAGTTTCTGTTGTCGCTTAGAAACATGTCTGCTACACTTCTACAAGCCATGCGCACTGCTGCACTCTTAACTTGTCATGATGTCAAGAATAAGAAATGCCTCAGGTTTGAATTATTAGAGCAGAATAAATGCCTTTTCTGATTCTTGTTTCAAAAAAATCAAGGTAATTTATGACACCGCAAGTAACTCAGGAGTAATGTAACACGGCATGATAGCACAGCGGTTAGCACTGTTGCTTCACAGCGCCAGGGCCCTGGGTTCGATTCCCGGCTTGGGTCACTGTCTGTGTGGAGGTTCCCCCTGTCTCTGCATGGGTTTCGTCCGGGTGCTCCGGTTTCCTCCCACAAATCGCGAAAGATGTGCTTGTTAAGTGAATTGGACCATTCTGAATTTTCCCTCGGTGTACCCGACAGGCGCCGGAGTGTGGCGACGAGGGGATTTTCACAGTAACTTCATTGCAGTGTTAATGTAAGCCTACTTGTGACACTAATAAAGATTATTATTATTATTATTAATGGCCTTTATCAGATACTAAAAATAATTGTGCCGACGCTAAACAAAACTAAACTGAACGTGAATGTAACTCCTCTCTGAAATATAAGGCATTATTCAATGGCCTCGTCGCGCCCGACTTGGTGATCTCGTTAGATCTTGCGAGACGTCATGATCTGGATCTCACTCTCACTGGGCAAGATCCAGATTAACATATTTAAGTGAGCCATTAGGTTTATTTAATTATGTCGGCTCCCGATTCTCCTGAAGTCTGGGAACGAACGCCTGCGCCTGGGAGACATCGGCAAGATGCCATTTAGCACTGGACCACACAAACGTGGACCAGGTGGAATGACACCTGGGGGATCTCCCAGCCTATTAGAGGCCCATGGGTGGTCTGGGACAGGGCAGATGGCTCTCCCCCTGGCAGATAGGCACCTTCACGCTGCCAGATTGGCACCTTGGCACTGCCATCATGGCACTGCCAGGATGCCAGGCTGTCAATGCCCAGGTGCCAGGGTAGCACTGCTAAGGACCAGGGCCTGAGGCGGCCATGCCCATGAAAGGAGAGATGAGGGGATTATGAAGGGTGGGGGAGTGAAGGATAGGGGTCCTGAAAAGGGGGGAGGGGGGAGCCCAGAAGGGGGGGTGGGAGGACCTGAAAAGCGGGGCTCTCAGCAACCCCATAGCACGGTGCCCTCACTTGGGGGTGTAATGCCCATGTGTGGGGGGGGGGGGGGGTGACATTGCCCGTGGGTGTGGGGTGTCTGGGGAATCTTTCAAAATGGTGGCCCGATCTCTGAGGAGCCAGTCTGGCCGGCGGGTTCAACTCCAGGCTAGCACGGGGAGAAACACCCCAAGGCTCAGAAAAAGGCAAGATCGACTGGCCATGTTACCCCCAAAAGAAGCGGAGCAACGTGACCGGTAGATGCCGAGTGATCCCTCTTCGGGGAGCTAACCGGCTCGCCACGCTTCGCAAATTCTAACGTGACCTCGTGATGTGAATCCCGCCCATTATGGATGTGTTCACGTTTTAGCAAATCTGCATAGTAGAGTGAAACAGCAGCTAGTCTCGCTCTAATATGCATTCCCATGATCGACCCAAGGCGTGGGATCTAACTCATTTGTCTTGAAGATCTCGGGCGAGCATCGTTCAGTGCTGGTCTCCACAAATGGGGACCAGATGGAACAGCACTCGTGCAGGTCTTTCAAGGGATCGAAGGCCCCCAGGTACTTGCCCTCTGGACAGGGTGACACCCTGGCACTGCTGGTGTGACCTTGGCACTGCCAGCCTGGCACTGCCAAGGTGCCCAGGTGGTGTGGCCAAGGGCACTGCCAAGATGCCAGTCTGGCATTTTTCACATGCTGTGAATCAGGCCAGGGGTGTCCTGTGGGGATGAGTTAGGGATTGGGGGTCATGTCGGGAGGGTCGGGACATTGGGAACACATTTAAAAATGGTGTCCGATCTCCCCCTGCACTGAGGAGTTCCGGGAGAGAGCAGGCTCCTCAGTGCAGAACAATGGGATAAAGTGCGGCTCTCGCTGAGGCCCTCAATCTACCCGAATGGCCGTCTGATAGCTTGGTGTTTCTCGGCGCTCCAAGTGCCGGGAAACACTCGGCTAATCCCGCGCACTGCAGGTCTCTGTTTTCCGTCGTTTAGATTGTGCCCAAAGTGTGGTTAGATAGCAGTGGGCAATTCACTGACAGAGCCAGGGAGAAACTCCCAGCAAAACCCGCCTGAAATCACACTTAGATACTTTTTCGTTAGATCGCGCCCCTAGTCATTTTTTTGGACCTTGGGGAGTTTCTTCGTCGTCTAGCCCACACTTAGCAGCGTGGAGCTGAACTCACTGGTATGATAGGCTGCTCAGAGATTGGGCCGCCATTTTGAAAATGGTCAATGTCACCCCTTGCACACATGGGCTTTACCCACCCCACCCCCCCAAATGAGGACACCGCGCTATGGGGTCATTGAAGGCTCCCCTTTTCAGGCCTCCCCATTGCACCATTTGGGGTCCTCTCTTTCAACACCCCCACCCTTCACCCCCCAACGTTTAAGAGGCCCCCTGCACCATCCGCCCTTTACCACCCACCCCCCGCCCCTCATACCCATTATAATTCAATTTGGAACTTTTGAGAAACTGTGTCAAAGTTGCAGAGGTCACGTGACCCCCTTGCAGCCACAGTTCATCAGTGTTAATGAAAAAGTGTTTAAAAATGTATGATATCTTTCTGCCTGTCTTGGCAGGACATGGCAAATAACAACAGGCAGCCGCTGCTAATCGGTGAGGAGTAGGAACAGCTTTGTGTACACATCTCCTTGCAGGGGAGATGCTGGGGAGAATTGGAGTGGCCATCACTCAGACAGGCTGGTGGCTAAAACCATCAAAAACAACGGTATATGTTTTTGCCTTTTGCACATTCTCACATCCTACCTCACCCGAATCCAGTGAATTCACAATTAACAGATGGTGTAACCGTGTACCTTGTGCTTCCACCCCACTTTGGTCTCACCCCAAGGCCTGCCCTGGAGGCGTTATGCCCTCGGACACTCAAGCACTGCTGCCTGGCCAACCAGGCAGTGATTAGGGAGAAGAGATTGAGGAGGATGTCACTCAATCTGACACTCGCAGCCACCAACGCAGATGCCAACATTGCCCAGTCATCAGAGGGCACCACGGTGATCTGCGCGTGATTGGTCACCGGGCACCAGTGGGTTGCAGCCAGGCCAGGGAAAGGGGCAGCGTAGATGCTCACTTCCTGGAGGGCAGTGTTATTCACACGTTCTTCTGCAGAGGACTTGGGGACGTTAAACGAAAAAAGATTAATGGGTATATACCCATGCTTGGCCCGTTGGCAGGCTTGGCAGAGGACCGGAGGTTGTGGTCAAGGAGATTGGAGAAGTTTGATTCCAACTTGGCATGAGGCGGCAATAATTTCCATGATTAGGTAGCACAAACCCATGTACCATTTTCAGGGGCTGTCCATTTTCCCCTCAGAGCGTTAGCAAACCGTTTGACTACGTGAGAGGATGAAGATCAGCATCACAGCTGAGTTTGATCCTGTCCTCACGTATGCACCTCCCTACAAGGATCACTAGATGGCGGCCCTGAACAATAACCCAAGCTGATGGTTCAATTCCATCTCCCAACCCCATTCCACCAGATCTTCGGAGCTCAATAGTTGAGATTGGATTGCGGCATCACTATGATTGGTTAACCCAGCTCAGTTAGAGGATTAATCCTGATATCATGCCCCATGCCAAGAATTTGAGTGTATAATCCTGGCTGACACTTCAGTGCTGTACTGAAGAGTGATATTCATACGATATTAATACTTCTGTCGGAGGTTTTCCACATCGATGGTTGCCTGTGGGACCTCTGGGGAGGTGAGGACTCTGAGCCATGGCAATGGGGATGACTCCCTTCGAGGCCATCGAAGGGAGGGTTTCCCACTTAACATTTTGGGCCCCTTCTTCCTACTTCACGGCATTATCTCGTAGAAGCTTGCGCTAAAATACAGTCGAGGTGTTATTGATGTAACTGGACCTCAATCTGCTTCTGCTTTAGTCGTCCCACAGGTGAGGGCAACAGGTGGTGGAAACTGGGATGACTCCAAGAGTGGGCGGCAGGGGGCAACTGCAGTATACGGTGAGCCTGGAGCATCAGTGTTCTCGGAGGGTGTCCAGAGGCGTGTTCCTGCTGTCCTTGGCCCCACAAAAATAAATCTGAACTTAACTGCTTCCGTTTCCTTTCACCAACTCTTGAGGGTGCTTGCCCCTTGGAACTGCTGCAGGCAGCTAAAACCTCGGACCTCCAACAGGGGGGTGGTCGCACTCAAGAGTGTGTTGAAATTCAAATGCTTATCTTCTTCGGTTCGTAGACCAGGCTGGTTTCCGACGAACCGCGTCCTCTTGCACAATCTCTGGCTGCGACATGTGCGATTGGGATGTTTTACGTTGTTCAGGCCAGGGACCAGCCCTGCCTGCTTGCACAGAAGTGAAACGAGAAAACAGTGCAAAGAGGCACCAAAGGAGAAAATGCTGGAAAATCTCAGCAGGTCTGGCAGCATCTGTAGGGAGAGAAAAGAGCAAACGTTTTTGAGTCCAGATGATCCTTTGTCAAAGGAGGAACAGCTTCTCATCTTCCGGTTAGGCACGCTACAGCCTTCCGGTCTCAACATCGAATTCAACAACTTCAGATGATTAGCTCTACCCCACCTCGACCCCTTTCAGAGTAGCTATGACATCTGGACTCGAACCGTTTGCTGTTTTCTCTCCCTACAGATGCTGCCAGACCTGCTTGAGATTATCCAGCCTTTTCTCTTTGGTTTCAGATTCCAGCATATGCAGTAATTTTCCTTTATCCAGTGCAAAGAGGCAGGTCACTTGATCAGAGTTGAGGCGCCATTATCTTGCAGGTGTGTGTCAATGAGGGTCAATCCTCTGTGTCTCACGGCAGGCATCAATATTTCAAGGACGCCATCTTCAAATATGCCTCCGTTCCTTGTGGACGACAAAGCGTCTTTAAATCTTTAAACACCCTCGCCTCAGCCCACGTGAACTGGCTGGTTAATTCAGAGAGAAAAACAAGGGGGAAAAAAATGCAGATCCCGGAATAAAAGGAAATAAAAACAAAATGCGAGGGACACTCAGCAGGTCAGGCAGCGTCAAACAGAATTGATATTTCATGTCAACGACATTTCATCACAAGATTAATTCAAATAATCCCCGTATTTGAGTTTGGAAAGTTTCCTTTCACCTAATTGACTTTATTTATGGATGCGGAGGGACAATTTCTGTCACATAATGGCTGTTGCATTTTCACCCGACTGCAGATGTTTTTTTCAAAGCAAAGTTCACTAATGCATCTCAATGCAAAAATGCAAGGAAGTGATTTAAAGTTGTGGGTAGTGCTCCGGGCAATTACTGCACAAAATATCACAGTTCACAATGGGCGCGATTCTCCACTCCCACGCCGGTTGGGAGAATCGCCTGGGCCGCCAAAATTTCCCGGGACGCCGGTCCGACGCCCTCCCGTGATTCTCCCAAGCGGCGGGAACGGCCCGGTCGAGTTTCGCGGGCCGCAGGCCGGAGAATCGCCGGGGACACCGAAAATGGCGATTCTCCGGCACCCCCGCTATTCTGAGGCCCGGATGGGCCGAGCGGCCAGGCCAAAACGGCGGGTTCCCCCCGGCGCCGTCCACACCTGGTCGCTGCAGTCGTGAGCGGTGCGTGAACGCTGGGGGGCGGCCTGCGGGGGGGGGGGGGGGGGGGGTGAGGGGGGATCCTGCACCGGGGGGTACCTCAGATGTGGGGTGGCCCGCGATCGGTGCCCACCGATCGTCGGGCCGTCCTCTCTGAAGGAGGACCTCCTTCCTTCCGCAGCCCCGCAAGATCCGTCAGACATCTTCTTGCGGGGCGGACTTAGAGAGGACAGCAACCACGATGCGCCGGTTGGCGCCGGCCAACCCGTGCATGCGCGGATGACGCCCGTTATGCGGCACCGGCCGCGTCATCTATGCGGCGCCGCTTTTACGCGGGCGACAAGGCCTGGCGCGTGTAGATGACGCGGCCCCGATCCTGGCCCATTGTCAGGGCCTGAATCGGTCGGGACCGGGGCCGTTTCACACCGTCGTGAACCTCGACGGCGTTCACGACGGCGCGGCCACTTCGGCGCGGGAGTGGAGAATCCCGCCCAATGTTTGCAACCTCGCTATTCAGCACACTTTAACACAGGTGAAACAATATCCTTGTTTGTGCACTTTTAATCCAACAATACTTTTTGCAATCTCATTTGCACCTTGAAATCCATAGAGTTGTAACTCCCCAGCATCGGGGGGGGGGGGGTCGGCAATCTCCTAAAATGCACTGGGGAATCCCCTTCGGAAGTTCACAGCTAAGGTTTGCATCGAAGTGCAAACTTCCCCTGTCCTTGGAACCATCTTAAACATGATTGAAATTGCAAACCTCAGTTAGTTCTGACCAGGTAGCACCAATAGTTACCCAGAAAAAGTTAAAAGGATTAAAACCACTTCTAACTTCTGGATAACACTTGCACAGAACCAGACCTAACCTCCCCACCCCCACCCCAGCCACGGGAGTCTCTCTGATCCTCCAGCCCCCCTCCCCACCAGCCCCCCACCCATGGGATTTGCCCCTCACAACACACCTGTCCCCCACCCAGGAGAACCCCTTGCACTATCTCCCCAACAAGACACCCCTACTCCCCTGGAACTTCCAGGGGTCCCCTCATCCCCCTGTGGTGTTCTTTGTGTTGCTAATTTTAAGGATGGTTGGCGTAGTGTTCACAAAGACCACAAATAGCTTTTAAATTGAACAAAGCTATACATTTATTAACACTACTTAATTGGATTTGACACTTACTCCTAGGGGTTGTTTTAGCACAGGGCTAAATAGCTGACTTTTAAAGCAGACCAAGGCAGCCAGCAGTTCAATTCCCATACCAGCCACCCCGAACAGGCGCCGGAATGTGGTGACTAGGGGCTTTTCACAGTAACTTCATTTGAAGCCCACTTGTGACAATAAGCGATTTTCATATAATATACAGTTAATAATAAACATATAATCTACACTTATCTACTACTAATCTCTACACTATTACATTAACTATGATCTGCTCTCACTCACACTATGTTTCCTTCAGTCTGTCCTCTAACTTTCTCCTCAACCTCTCACCCACATGCCTTATATAGTTGTACATCTAGCTCCATCTAGTGGTTGATTTAGGCATTACATCAACCCTTACAATTCTCTACATTTATAATGTCACACACCCTCCGACTGAATGCCTTTCTCACAGGTTTCCCCCCCCCAACACCCCCCTTCACTTTGACTCTCCTGGACTTTGACGGCGGGCCACAAGGACACACCGCATTGTCTGGGTTGGAAGGTTGGGCAAGATAACATTGGAAATAAATTGAGGTAATTAATCAGGCAGGGTGGCAACCCGACTCTGACTGACACTCTGAGGAAGTTCAGGCCCTCGTCTTATCTGTCAGGACAGTACAGGTGGAGTAAAAATGTCATTCAACGTCTAGCGACTGCCACAGTTTACATTCACGCCCAGGAAAACTCCCCCTGCAGACACTGAGCACACTTGATAAACTAGGGTCAGATTGAAAAGTGCAGTCGCAACACTCGTTCACAGTCTATTAAATGGCTGAGTGGAAAATCAGCTGGGCTCCATTGCAGACATCGCCCTGCCCAAATTTCCTTCTAAAAATAAAGAAATTACATTTGTATCGCGCCTTTGATGACCTCAGAACACTCCAAAGCACTTCAGAGAGTACTTTAGAAGTTTAGTCGCTGTTGTAATCTATACCAGTCAAGCAATGGTACACATGTGAGAACTAGAGAGGAAATTGTGTCTTAAAACAACAAAGTTGCCAAAAGCAAATGAAAACATTTGTGTTAAATCGGCAGTGAAATGACTGAAGAACGTCCAACAGTGAAGCAGTTCTTACATCCTGCTGGGTTGAAGTTTTTACAGTGTTGGTTACACTGCTGGTAAAAAATCACAGACAAATGTGTTCAGAGTCGAGTCTATTGAAAATTCCCAGCTGCTCTCCAGGCCGGATTGTGATTGAGAACCAGCTTGTTTCATTTGGTCACTTTTTTAAATCCTCTGCACATCCAGCCTTCAACATTCAAACTGGGGGAGGTGGAGGGTGGGGGCGGAAGAGGTGAGGGTGCAGGCCGTCCCGCAGTGCGGGATAATGTGACAGAGGCATCACATGTCTCATGTGTAATGTGTTTTGATGGTATACCATCATGGCCCTAGCTGTTCCGAGCTACCGTTGGTAACCCCCCCCTCCCCCCACAGTGCTCTCTCAGTGATCCTCAGTTTTCTTAGCCCTCTGTGCTCTGCCGCTACCTCTAGGTGTGTTCCCAGGACGCACACCAGAGGTGGGGGCAGCCTGCTGCTTACTGTGGATTTGATGCCCCTGGCGGGCATCCTCTGGACGGCCTGGAGCCGGAGGGCACGGTTAACTAGCCGGTGGCACTTGCCACGCCGTTCTGTCCGCTGACCCCGAGATGCGTCATTGTCAGGAGGGGGGTCTCCGGAGAACTGGTTACTGCTGTCGCCTCCCTCTAGAGAGGCTCTGGTTGGCCTCCAGCACTTCCTCCACCCGGTCGATGCCCATCGGGCCCTGGGATTCACCTTGGGTTGGAGGGGTGGCTGGAGTGTGTCCCAGAGGCCCCTGTGTCATCTGGCTCTGCCAGCCCCCCAATGTCCGCACCATGGCATCAACGCCCTCAGCGACGCCCCTCTGGGGGTAACTAAGTATAGAACGGACACCGACGTCGAGCTTGGCCTGCGCCGCAGAGCTGAAAATCCACCTGCCCCCACCTGTCATACATGTATTGTTCATACCAGACAGAATGACCCTGCTTTCTGATAGAACCCAACCGTAGCTTAGAACTACTGGCCAATCAGACAGTAAGGTCAACAATCCAACATGAGTAGTTTTACCAGTGGGAGTTTGTTTGGTTCAAAGTCACATCTCTGCTCGCTCCAGTGGAATAAGTGCCTATCAGCAAGATCGGCTGGCATTAGAACGGCTGATCATGTGGTTTATTGGTTGGCCTTCCAGCTAACATTGACGTCAGGTTGGATTGGAGTCTGCTGAGTGCAAAGTGGAAATGCCGTGAGGTGGAAGCTGCCGGATTGAGGTATGGATTCTTGTGGAGATATTGGGGCTGCGGATCGGAGATGTGGCCTGATTAACAGCGGATGCAAATTCAAAAAGAGTCCCACTTGATCGTCTGGGATGGTAAGCAGGAAGGCACAGTTTCCTCAATCACTCACGATGCACTTTCCCCTTCAAGATTCATCATTCACCAAACCATCACAGAAAGCCCCCTGTACAATGGTGTCATCCATTGCTGGCATCTTGCTACAAATATTGTTCAATATGTATGCAGATGGGTCATTAACACTAAACATGGGAACAATATAATGCAGTGTCAGTTTGTGTGCACCCTATAGGTGATCCCATTGTAACTATTAAACAAATCAGAAAGTACAAATTTTACTTTAACAGCATTATGCAATATTGTTAATTTGACAGGAAAATATTCTATTAGTTATTGAGAACACTGTGCGGATGATATCACTGATTTTCGCTATTCCCTCAACCTTCATTAACATGTTCTGCACATTGCACCACATAGACACAGCAACAGCAAATTCATGTTTGGAGGAAATATTCGAAACTTGCAACCCAGATAAACTGCGTAAGATCTTTTCCATTCTGTAGAAGCAGAAGTCTTCCTTCTGCCAGGGTGTGTGATGTTATTCAATGTAATTTCATTGGAATTGGATTTTATTTTATCAGTAAAGTCACAGGGTGGAAAGATCAAATGACTTCTGAGAAACAAAGTGGAATGACTGAACAACATAGGTTTTTACTGTCAGTGAGAAGCATTGGACCCCTCTGGTTTCTCTGTGGAATGCAGGTCGGGATTCTCCGTTTCTGAGACTAAGTGTGGACGCCAATGCAGAATTTGTGGACTTTCACGACAGAAAAACTCCCCCCCCCCCCCCAACAAGGACCAATTTTGCTACTATTAAGGGCCTAGCACAGGTGCCACATGGAACACAATCGATTCCAATGAAAAACGGTGCAGGATTCACGATGACTGATTCACTATGAGCCCATCATGCACTTGACAACATTACCTCACAAGTACCCCCTCATAGTAAACTTTCATTTGCAACAAAATTAACAGAACTCCAGCCATGATTCCACCTATATTTACAAGGTAATTATGGATGACAAAAGGCTATCTAGCCCAGATAATCTCGTCCATTCCTGAATGACAAGCAAATACAGATATTGCCTACATTATACCAGTGACTACAATACAAAAGTACTTAATTGGCTGTAAAGCAATTTGAGACATCTCGAAAGTTGCTGTATAAATGTAGGTTTTGTTTTTCTTTTATTATATCTGCATGCAGTTGACAGAGTGATTCAGGAAATTTGAAATTGGAGGCCTGGTATTGATTCTCTAAAGATAATTAATCTCAGAACAATCAACTGATGTTAGGAAAGTGGCTACAATGAAATCATTACATTTACAAAAGAAATGAAACCCTGTAGCTAACCTCCCTCCAAGCCCCACTCCAATCTCCTGCCAAGAACCCCTCCAACATCCCTCTCTCTCCCCAACCCCTCTTTAACCACTCTAACCCACACTCAAACTGCCCCCAAGCCCCTGCTAACCAATGCAACTCGCACACAAACCTCCTCCAAAACCTCCCAAGCCTCTCTCTAACCTACTGCCAACCCCCACTCCAACCCTTCCCCCAAAACCCTCTCACTTCCTCAACCAGCACTCAAACGTTACCCAACCTCCTCTCCAATGCCCCCAACCTTCCGCTAATCTCCTCTCAACCTGCACTCTTTGCTCTCTCTTAACCCTCACTCTAACCTCCCTCTAACCTCCAACCCACACTCAAACCTCCCCAACCAACCTCCCCCCCCCCCCCCAAACCACTCTCTCCCCCCCCCCCCCTCCCACCAACACCCCTATCTACACCCCTTCCCTCCTCACACACACATTTTACTTCGCTACTTACCATTTTGTAAGCAAGAACACTCTCCTGACAGATGCTGTGTTGTTGTTGACTGTCGGGCAGCTGCAGTTTTCTGGCGAGCTTTTCAATAAAGAATTGATCCAACAAGCTGCCCAAAGGCTGGAAGCAGCAGCACAGTAACGCAGTGAAACTGACACCGACACCGACAGACTGGCTTTAAAAAGATCCAAACTCTCCCTGGTATTTGGCACTGTTTGCACCCCCTTCTCCCAGGCCCTGGATATATAGAGACTTGAAGGTTAAACTATTATGGAGGAAGAAAATAGACAATTTAAGCATCATAATACAAGATACAAGAAATGTTATTGTAAAGATACTTAACCCTTCATACCTAATATCTCCATCTTCTCTTTTTCTCTCTCTCCCTTATCTCCCTTTCAGAGGTTTCCCACTTCTCTTTTGTGATTTATAATTCGTCTATTTGCTGCTTTGTAGTTAACCGACAGCGCAGGGCCGGGAATCCTCAAATAAGTGCTGGTTCTGGGATGCAGGTTTATACAGGAGGTCCAGCTGGAGAGGACTTTGAATTGGACCAGCTGATAGTATCTACTCAGGATCCTACTGGCAGGCAATTTCCAACAGGGCCTGTGGGCTTGCTACTTTTTTATTCTCCTCCTTTTTCACACTTTCTCCCAAATTTACACCCACCAACAATAAACAGTGATCAGTAACAAATATGTCAATCCCCATATCAATAACAACGATCCCATCCTCCCACCAAACCCCAAACATTAGCCCGCATGTTCATACAAACAAATGACAAAAAGGAATTAGGGATCACCCATAGTCGCCATTAACACACACAGTCCCCCTTCCCCACAACCCTCCCACCCACACGCCCCAACTAATGTTAGATGTTATCCAGTTCTTGAAAGTGCATAATGAATAATGCCCATGAATTGTAGAACCCCTCCATCCTTCCCCTCAGTTCAAACTTAACCTTCTCAAGAGTCAAGAATTCCAACAGGTCCCCCCCCCCCCCCCGCCACGCCAGGGCACAGGGTGGAGAGGTTGCTCTCCAACCTATCAGGACCCGCCTTCGGGTGATCAACGAGGCGAAGGCTACAACATCTAGCTCCGCACCCGTTTCCAACCCTGGCTAGTCCGACACCCCGAATATGGCCTGGGCTTGCTACTTTTTAGGCAACTTTATATGATTCCTCTTTGGATCTAATACGATCCTTAATTTATTTTGTTCACGATGGTTGGGCCTCTTTTCCTGTTGTGTTTTTGGGCCAGAAAGGATTCTGCACAATAACATGTGCAATGCATACATTCGTTCCTTAAATATTAGCCATTGACTCTCCACCATAATGCCTTTTAATCAAGTTCGCCAAACTATCATTCACGGGATGTGGGTGTCGCTGGCTGAGTCAGCATTTATTGCCCATCCCTGAAAGCATTTAAGAGTCAACCACATTGTTGTGGATCTGGAGTCAGCTGTTAAAAAAAATAATAATAACCGCTTATTGTCACAAGTAGGCTTCAATGAAGTTACTGCGAAAAGCCCCTAGTCGCCACATTCCGGCGCCTGTTCGGGGAGGCCGGTATGGGAATTGAACCCGTGCTGCTGGCATTGTTCTGCATTACAAACCAGCTGTTTAGCCCACTGTGCTAAACCAGCCCCAGACCAGGCAAGGGTGACAGATCCCCTCCCCTAAAGGACCGGATGTTTTTTTTATGACAACGTTAAATTTCTCCTTCTGCCTTGGTGGGATTCGAACCCGGGTCCCCAGAGCATTACCCTGTGTCGCTGGATTACTGGTCCAGCAATAATACCACTGCGCCACTGCCTCCCCAAATAAGGTCCACCACTTTGAAGAAAGGCAGGGCCTAAGCAACGGATTTCTCACGTCAGGTGTATTCTCGTCCCCAACCACCTTACCACCCAGCAATCTGAGCACCAGATGAACCTGATACATGAGCTGTGGAACCAACAACAGTGGAGCTGACCTGAAATCCAAGTCACAGTTCTGTAGGTGGCATCCAGTCCATGAACATTTACCAGCTTCCCCCCCACATTTGGTGTCCAAGAGCATGTATTGGTCGATGCGCACACTGAACATGCCTACATCAATTGACCCCCTTCCTGACCTATGGAGAGGTCAGGTGTGGAGACCACCAATGACTAATCTGCTGCACAAACCAGTTCAGCCCTGTTTGTGTCCTTTCCTGCAGATCGATTGGCCTTCTTTCATTGAGCATTCTTTCATATGCCTCAGGCCAGGATTTACACCATTCCTAAGGAAAATTCAATTCAGGCTAACTGGATTAAAGTCTTAATGCTACACTGCCATAACAGCACCAGGCTCAAACTATAATGCAGCATTCAGTTCTTAACCAATGTGTACAATGGTGGCACCTGTTTTCCTTCTGAGCCCTTTACCTGAATTAAATGAAATGGTTTTCACCCGGGGGCCGAGTGGTGGGGGACGGTCCATATCATCAGGTGGGAAACCCCCGGTGGAGAATGTATCCCCTTCCCAACACCCCTCCATTAGATCAAGGCGGGAATTGTTGTAGTCAGCCTCCTCCCCTCGGCCAAGTGAGGCTCCTAAGTAGCTAAGGGCATCTGCTCTTTCTAGGAAGCACTTGAAAACAAAGAGATAGAGATAGCCTTGTAAAAAAAATCTACGGTTGGAGAAACAGCTGCTCCCCTGAGTTAATGGATCCCTGCAGTTATATCAATAAATAATCTTAATCCACGCTATGAAGGGAATAGTAGCAGAGTGGTTAGCACTGTTCCTTCACAGCACTAGGGTCCCAGGTTCAATTCTCGGCTTGGGTCACTGTCTGTGCAGAGTCTGCACGTTCCCCCCGTGTCTGTGTGGGTTTCCTCTGGGCACTCTGTTTTCCTCCCACAAGTCCCGAACAATGTGCTTATTAGGTGAATTGGACATTCTGAATTCTCCCTCTGTGTACCCGAACAGGCGCCGGAGTGTGGCGACTAGGGGATTTTCACAGTAACTTCATTGCAGCATTAATGTAAGCCTACCTGTAACACTAATAAAGATTATTATTATTAAAGCTGCCCCAACCTGTCAATCGAGGTGTGTAATTGAATGTTAACAACGCAGTTCAAAGCTTTTAGCCTTCTAGGCATACACACACGTTTCTATGCTTTAAAGGGCAATGAAATTGACTGTGAAAGAGCCACTTCACTGCCTTGAAGGGATTACGTTTACCTTGATCTCACAGACCGTTAAACTTGGCATACTGACAGACTTTTTAAAGGGTTGAGGGGTACATATGGGATCACTTTCACTTTATAATGAGATAACATTAATTTTTAGATACTGCTTGACTGTTTAAAGGGTTTAAAGGCTGCAGGTGGGAAGAACAGTCGATCGAGCCCCAAGGAAGGATCCAAGACCCAAGCCCCTCCAGCCTAGACACTGAATATACTTAATAAGGAAATAGATTTCTAGACTCAAAAGGCCTCACGGGGTATGGGGAGAGTGTGGGAGAGTGACACCGAGATAAAAGATCAGCCATGATTACATTAGAATTAGAACAGAATTCCCACAGTGCAGAAGGAGGCCATTCAGCCCATCGGGTCTGCACCGACCCTCTGAAAGAGCACCCTACCTAGGTCCACTCCCCGCCCTATCCCCATAACCTCACCTAACCTGCACATACTGGACACTAAGGGGCAATTTAGCATGCCCAATCAACCTAACCTACACAACTTTGGACTGTGGGAGGAAACCGGAGCACCCAGAGGAAACCCACATGGACACGGGGAGAAACTGAAAACTCCACACAGAGGCTGGAATCGAACTCGGGTCCTCGCCCACTGTGCCGCGCATATTGAATGGCAGAGCAAGCTCGAGGGGCCGAATAGCCTACTCCTGCTCTTATTTCCATGTCTTTATGTAACAGCTGAAAAATTACAGAAGGTCCCCAACATGGTCCCAAATTTGGGCAGCACGGTAGCATTGTGGGTAGCACAATTGCTTCACAGCTCCAGGGTCCCAAGTTCGATTCCCGGCTTGGGTCACTGTCTGTGCGGAGTCTGCACGTTCTCCCCGTGTGTGCGTGGGTTTCCTCCGGGTGCACCGGTTTCCTCCCACAGTCCAAAGATGTGCAGGTTAGGTAGATTGGCCATGATAAATTGTCCTTAGTGTCCAAAATTGCCCTTAGTGTTGGGTGGGGTTACTGGGTAATTGGGATAGGGTGGAGGTGTGGGTTTGGGTAGGGTGCTCTTTCGAAGAGCCAGTGCAGACTCGATGGGCCGAATGGCCTCCTTCAGCACTGTAAATTCTATGATATGATTTAAACATCTATGAATAGTGGCATAGTGCTCAGCATTCCTGAGCATCATTTCAAGTTAAAACCACAACTGCAAGACAACAGGACATATTTCAAATTGGCAAGTGTCAAGTTCAAGACTGATGCCTGAAAGCATTTCAAGTATAATTAATGGAGTGAACGTCCAGGAACGATAGTGAAGTCAAAATACTCTGGACTCATTCAAGAGATAACTGGACACTGTGATGGGTTATTGTCGGTTCTATAGAAAGATGAGCGAGATGGATCGAATATGAGCCTTCACCCGTTCTATTCCTTTGTGATTTCTGCAAATTTGCCGAGACAAAAAAATAACACTTAAAAACAAACAGATTCTCGGGATTGAGCTTTTGATCAAATCATTGTCACACAGTTTGCAGCCAAATTGCATCCCCTTCCCCCTTGCCCCCAGTTACTCGATCCCGAAAATATCTTGGCAATGTTATTGTTGACGAGCAGGAAGTTTGGACTGATAAAAACAAAACGAAGGTTGGAAGTCAATGACCACAGGATGAAGAATGAAACTTAAATTACCGCATAAACATGGTTCAAGTAACCGTCTCTTTGACACTGGAGAGTGTCAATTATGTACATGCCTCACTTGGGATCTCCAAACAGAGCTGAGGGAATAGAGTTTCACATCTGGGTGCTGTGTACTGTTATGTATATAGACTCAGAGCAGGTATATAGGGATGCTGCCTTGATGATGATCATTGGATAACCATCATAGAGTTCGACCTCAGACCACCACTTAGAAAAATCAAGGGCGCTCTGAATAAGAGAGGAAGAAGGGCTTGCTGAAGCCGTTTTAGTTCCTTTTCAATATTACATTTTCAGGGGAGTACCAGAGTAGTTGAATTTAGAGGAGAATGTTCTCATTGTTTTTGCAGAGTGTGGCAGTAAGCAGGAAGTGTTGGTCTCAATGGCAGCTTCCTCCGCCATATTTCAAGCAACATAGAAAAGAAACTCAAGGAGCAGGTCTCACGTCACATTGGCAGGGTGGGCTCAGCCAGCAACCTAGGTTTCAAACGGTTGAGGTGCAGTTTCTAAAGGGCCACCCAAGACCAGAAATCCAAAATAGAACACCCCCACCTCTGAATATGCCAACCCCCTGAACAGCGCCAACCCAACAGGACGCCCCCCCCCCCCCCCCCCGGACACCGTGGAACACCCCCACTCCCCACAGAAACCCCCAACCCTTGGAACACCCTTCCATGCAACATCCCCTCCCGCAGAGAGCACCCTGCCTGCATGACCCTTTCCCCGTTGAGCCAAGCACGCACTTGAACCCATCTGGCGGGTTCTGCTCACCAGGTGCATGCCATGGGAGACCTGTTGTGACTCATGTCAGTGTGCCTTCATGCCGATGGAAATGGACAATCTAACAGGGGGGGGGGGGGGCGGATTATCCGGCATAGAGCCCTGATAATTACATTTAAATGTTTTCTAATGGGCATACTTACGTCGGGATTCCTGTTCCGCCATTGGTGGGGGGGATGGAGCCAATCACTATGGGAAATCCTGCCAGTGTAAATCGTGTGGTGGGACGCTTGTTGCTGATTCCCACTCCCATCACAAACTCGGTAACTGAATTAATTGATCCCCCTCTTCAGCCGCTGTTTCAGGCAGATTCAGTCTCTTTGCAACATCAGTATTCTACCTCAGAGATACCTCATTGATCGTAAGGCACTTTGCAGCATCCTGAGGTCACGAAAGTTGCCATAAAAATGCCAGTCTGTCTTTCATTTCATTTATAATGGAAACTCCCTATGTAAACTTGTCACGCTGTATTTACAAGTGGTGATACTGGGCGAGATTTCAATTCTGGGGTCTGGAGCTCAAAGTCATGATTGTTTCTGGATTCCGGCACACACATTGCTATTTTAATTGAAAATCCAGTTAATTGGCCCAGAGTCAAACTGCCCAATCATCAGCAGAGTCATGGGAAGGAAGCAAGGCATAGGGAGTAGCGGGTCTAATTCAAAGGGTGGGTAGCTGAGGTTGCCGTTTGTATGTGATGGAAGGGGGAGCTGAGCAAAGGGCAATGGGTAGGGAGCTCCCTGTGCTAGGGTAGCCTCCCTGTTTTTCAGAAGCCTTGTTTAAGGTGCTGCTGGAGGTAGTAACAGCATGGGGAAATATCCTGTTCCCTGTCAGTAACACATGAAACCTGCAAGGCAGACCAAGGAGATAAAACTGGAGGTGACTCATGAGGACAACAGCAGAGGAAACATGAGGAGGAACTGGATCCAATGCAGGAAACATTTCAAGACCTGCTTCGACCCTGCAAGTTGAGTTGGAACATACACCCAGATTGCATGCCTCCTGGATCAGCAGTCACCAATATGCTAAAGCGAGAGGCAGTCTGAGGGCACTTAAAGTTCTCTGGAGCAGAGAAGAGATATGTGCATGACATGATTAATGATGCATGGGTATAGTTAATTATCTAAGTGCTATTGGACAAGAGGTTAATAATATTCTGTATTAGTGTTACAAGTAGGCTTACATTAACAGTGCAATGAAGTTCCTGTGCAAATCCCCCGGTCGCCACACTCTGGCGCCTGTTCGGGTACACGGAGGGAGAATTCAGAATGTCCAATTCACCTAACAAGCACGTCTTGTGGGAGGAAACCGGAGCATCTGGAGGCAACCCACGCAGACACGGGAAGAACATGCAGACTCCACACAGACAGTGGCCCAAGCCGGGAATTGAACCTGGGACCCTGGCGCTGTGAAGCAACAGTGCTAACCACTGTGCTACCGTGCCGCCCAATATAGGTTATAGGGAAACCTGAAAAATGAAACGCTGCAAGTGTCGAGGGATAGCGAGGCATTTGTCCTAACAGCATCGCTCGTCTCTTTGCCGGCTAAACGGGAGAATAAAGCCAGGGAGAGTAAGAAGGCACCTTTAGATGATGACGTTCCCTCCCTTACATCACTGGCAAATCCCGAGGAGCTGGTCTTCGATCTGGCCAGAGTGGCAAGCAGCAGGATGTTGGAGACAGAGAATTGGGAGTCCATTGTAGACAGAGTGAAACATTCTCAACAATCCCAGGTTCAACGGGTGCACAGAAATCTACTCTGTGTAACGAGCTGCCGGCACATTGTTTTCAGCAGGGGAAGTATGTGTTGATTGTGCTGATTTCTCATGACTGTCTTCTCTGATGTCTCCCATGAAGCCTGGTGCAGAGGGAGAGGAATTACCACACTGTAAGTAGGTTCTGAGGGAGTCAGAGGAGGAAGACATCCTTCTTGCACACTCTGCACCAGTGCAGACACTCGGACCTCAATGAGTCCTCACGCATCATTACATAGGATGGCACAGGGTGAACTGTAGATCACATCAGAGCGAGGGGGGGGGGGGCTATGGGGGGGAAACGACAGCTGTGGTCATTCCCTCTCAGAAGATAGAGGGTTGGTGTACAGAGCTCCAGGAATTACAAAACAAGCACCTCTACCTGGAGAACCAGCGAGAGATGTGCACCCAAATGTCAGATATATCCAAGGTGGGGGTCCAGGGTGTACTAGCTAGATGGATAAAGAACTGGCTGGACAACAGGAGACAGAGAGTAGTAGTGGAAGGGAGTTTCTCAAAATGGAGAACTGTGACCAGTGGTGTTCCACAGGAATCCGTGCTGGGACCACTGTTGTTTGTGATATACATAAATGATCTGGAGGAAGGTATAGATGGTCTGATTAGCAAGTTTGCAGATGACACTAAGATTGGTGGAGTAGCAGATAATGAAGGGGACTGTCTGAGAATACAGTAGAATATAGGTAGATTGGAGAGTTGGGCGGAGAAATGACAGATGGAGTTCAATCCGGGCAAATGTGAGGTGATGCATTTTGGAAGATCCAATTCAAGAGCGAACTGTAAGGTAAATGAAAAACCCTGGGGAAAATTGATGTACAGAGAGATCTGGGTGCTCAGGTCCATTATACCCTGAAGGTGGCTGCGCAGGTCGATAGAGTGGTCAAGAAGGCATACGGCATGCTTTCCTTCATCGGAAGGGGTATTGAGTACAAAGGCTGGCAGGTCATATTACAGTTGTATAAGACTTTGGTTCGGCCACATTTGGAATACTGCGTACAGTTCCGGTCGCCACATTACCAAAAGGATGTGGATGCTTTGGAGAAGGTGCAGAGGAGGTTCACCAGGATGTTGTCTGGTATGGAGGGTGCTAGCTATGAAGAGAGGTTGAGTAGATTAGGATTATTTTCATTAGAAAGACGGAGGTTGAGGGGGAACCTCATTGAGGTCTACAAAATCATGAGAGGTATAGACGGTGGATAGCAAGAAGCGTTTTCCCCAGAGTGGGGGACTTAATTATTAGGGATCACGAGTTCAAGGTGAGAGGGGAAAAGTTTAAGGGAGATATGCGTGGAAAGTTCTTTACGCAAAGGGTGGTGGGTGCCTGGAACGCATTGCCAGCGGAGGTTGTAGAGGCGGGCACAATAGCGTCATTTAAGATGTATCTAGACAGATACATGAATGGGCGGGGAACAGAGGGATACAGATCCTTAGAAAATAGGTGACCGTTTTAGATAGAGGATCTGGATCGGCGCAGGCTTGGAGGGCCGAAGGGCCTGTTCCTGTGCTGTAATTTTTCTTTGTTCTTTATATGAAGCATTGTTGGCTTATGGGATGTGAATGGAGGAGTCCATTCACCCAATGTGCTCCTCAGTGTCCAGGCGGACCTGCTCCTCTATTGAGAGATTGGCTGACATCACGGAGAGTTCTATGCAGCAGCAGACAGGGTGGATGCAGGAAGAGAGCGCTGACATGTACAGAATGCTTGCCACAGTCTGGCCCATTGACTGGTCAATGGTGCAAAGAAGCACGGAGTGGCTGCCACCTGTAACCCGGATGGTGGTTAACTCCAGCAATCAAGGGGGCCATGAGAAAGCTGAGGTTGAGGTTGCGATGGCTTATGATAAGGCCCCCCTCCCCCGCCCCATGGGTCTCTGTCACCATCATCTGCCTTCATGGTGCCTCTGGTGGATGAGGAATCTGGAGAATTAACTCCTGTCGCAGTGATATCGACACAACCTTTGCAGGTGCCTCTCCAGCATCTTCATGATGAAGTTGAGCACCGAGGGTATCTCAGTCCCGGATTGGCACGAGCCCACAGCCTACTTCCACTTGATCCTCAGTGGCTGTGAATGCACGTCACCACATCAGTAATTTTCAGCTACCCCGTTGCGCCTGGTGCAGATCCGGGCACAATGGGTGAAACGCATGAATCCCAAATCGGGCTCTGTGCCATGTGCCAATGGGTCATTTAAATACCCTGCGGCGGGTCTCACCAGCCAAACCTGTGAGATCTCGCCAGGTGCTGATTAGTCGTGGACCAGGTGTAAGGGCATCTGGGGGGGTCTCCAGGTCATTGGAGACCGACTACCCCCCCCCCCCAAAAGGTATGTACATCCTGTAGTCCCTTTTAATAAGAGACACTTCAGCTGATATCAGGTTTCGACATATCATATACAACAGATGTTAATTCTTATTCATTTTCATTACATTTAATAAGTTTCTTCCCACAGTTTGCGCCAATGTATTTTTAAAATTGATAAATAATGAGCTATTTCTTTGCTTATACATGAAACTTTTTTTCTCATGGATACGAGCTTCAACCTGAAATCATTCCGTAAAAATTGATATTTCAGAATTAGTTCAGGGTTGTGCACAAGACGCTCAACTATTTTGACCAAGTTCAGTTTTCCAAGCTGGGTGACTTTGCAATAAACTGCTCTGAGTAAACAAAATGACTGTGCAACTCCACCATCGACTTAACTCTGGGGCTGGGGAAGGAGATGAGACGTCTCGCTGTTTCTAAGGCAACAGATATTTTTACGGTGTTTGCATCCTGCCGGGGGCGGATACGCGAGTGTGTCAAATAAGCTCGGGAACATCTGGAGGAGCAGTCGGTGCTCAATTCATATCGAGCATCGGCAAAGCTGCAGGTGGGTGATTTTCCTTCAGACTTCATGCAGATTATTTTACAGCTATCAAAATATGGATAATTACTTAATGTAATCTGTCACAGGTGCAAGCTTGAACACAGAAGTAACTGTAACAGATTTGCTTTAACAATATAACGTTCCTCAGATATACTGGTGCGAATTTGTGCATTCCCCAAAATTTGAGGCGACTCTTTTTCCAACTTGCCGGTTTGTAATGAATACATTTCATGTTCGGTTTGAATGAAAGGTTTGTAATGTGCACAGTTAAGTGGCTGAAAGAAAGATTCAGCAATCTTTATATGAGTCTGATGCTCCTATCTTGGTCACTCATTCTGCTGTTTGCCTGTTTCAGTGCAAAGTGGGATGTCACTGAAGAAACCAAACCAAATCCAGCCACTGACGATTGAGAATGTATCAGCAATTTCCAACAAAGCACAGGTAATGTTTTTTATCGCTTTATCTTAAACTCCTTATTCCCCACTGTGCCCTCACCTCCCCTCCCACCAACCCCTCGGAAAAAAAAGTCCTGGTATATTCCTGGGTTTATTGTTCAGTGCCGTGACTGAGATCTGCATCCTTTTCTTTAATTATAATAAGGATATCATGAGGTTCGGGGTTGGGATGCCTGTAGAGATAGCAGCTTCCTCAGCTATTAACCAACTTGGGAGATCATTTAAGGAAAGGGTGTGGCTCTTGTCAGCCCATTCTGCTTCATGTGGCCTGCTAATTGCAGGTGGAATCCTAATCTGGGCAAGTCTGATCACGAAGTATTCCTTCTGTTATTTACAAGTACTGTAGCAAAATATTATTGATGTACCAAAAATACATTATGCGAATGTACATAACAAACACCCACAGCCAGGCACACATACACACAAACACCGGTGTTGCAGAATCCTGCATTCTTACAGCATAGGAGGAAGCCATTCAGCCCATCGTGCCTCTGCTAGGTCATGGAAAGAGGACTCCAATCAGCTCCTCTCTCCTGTTCATTTCCCATAACGCTGCAGTTTGTTTATCCTTTTCACTTTCAGAAGCTCCTACTGAATTTCCCCCCACTACCCTTTCAAGCAGCACAGCAACCAAATAGTAACATATCGCCATGTAAAAAAAAAACTCCTCTTCGTTTTCGTCTGACAATTATTTTAAATCCATATCCTCTGGTTACCAACCCACCTGCCAGCAGAAACTGATCCTCCTGTTCTTTCAATGCCCTTCAGAATTTTGAACGCTTCCATCAAATCTCCCCTTAATCTTCTTTGTTCGAAGGATAACAATCCTAGTCACTCTAGTCTCTCCACACAACTGAAGTAATCTTGAGAAAACTTTGCCAACGGAAGATTTCCTCTGGCTTAAATCCACAGCACTCCAATCATACATGCTGTACAAAGGAGGTGCGGCCAGTGTTAACCTTTATACCCTCCACATTCTTCACTGTCACTTTAACGGTATTCCACACACCTAGACTTTGTGCTTGAGTGTTTGTTCCCACCATGTTGACTGGGTTCAAGTCAGCTAGTGGGAACCATTATCAGGCCGAAACCAGCATTGAGATCTACTCAATCGCAGAAAAAGGTGCACTTCTCCAGGTGTAAAGCCAATGTCACCTATTATATCCCCCAAATTAAACCAGAAATTGACTTGTCACTCAAACCAATGGTGGCACGGTGGCACAGTGGTTAGCACTGCTGCCTCACAGCTCCAGGAATCCGAGTTCAATTCCGGCCTTGACTGCCTCTCTGCGTGGAGTTTGCACCTTCTCCCCGTATCTGCATGGGTTTCCTTCGGGTGCTCCGGTTTCCTCCTACAGTCCAAAGATGTGCAGGTTAGCTGGATTGGCCATGATAAATTACCCCTTAGTGTCCAGGGCTGTGCAGGTTAGGTTATGGGGTTATGGGGATAGGGGTGGACAGGGGGAGTAAGCCTAGGTAGGGTGCTCTTTCGAAGGGTCGGTGGAGACTCGATGGGCAGATTGACCTCCCTCTGCACTGTAGGGATTCTGTACTTGATCTCAGCCAAAAGGCTGAGAAGAGACACACCATTACCGAAGTGACAGCACATTTGTTAACACTTTGGTGCATGAACTACTGATTGATATCCAGAGCCAGTGTAACCGTAATCGTTCAGTCATCAACATTATTGCCGCCCTATATCTGATCTCAAGTGAAACCCCCAGTACCCTGGTGGAAACTGCCCGATTTTCATTTCTGTGGACTTTAACAGATGAGAATCATAGAATGGTGAAGCACAAAAGGTGGCCACTCGGCCCATTGTGCCTGTGTTTGCTCTTGGACGAGCGAGCCAATTAGTCCCAGTCCTTTGCATTTTCCCCACAATCCTGCAATTTTTCCCATTCAAGTGCTTATCCACAGCCTTTTTGAGAATTATTACTGAATCTCCTTCCTTCACTGAATGAGTTTCAGATCACAACAACTTGCTGTCGAAAACAAATTTCTCCTCCTCTCATTTATGGTTCTTTCATGAATTACCTTAATCGTGTGTCCGCTGGTTACTGACCCTCTGTCAGTGGAAACAGTTTCTCCTTATTTACTTTGTCAGAACCCTGCATTATTTTGAACACCTCCTCTGAATATCCCCCTTGAATCTTTTCTTGTTCTAAGGAGAACACCCCAAGTTTCTCTTCCAGTCTCTCCATGTGACTGAGGTCTTTCCTCCCTGGTACTCATCTTGTAATTCTCCTCTACACCCTTTTGAAGATCTTCACATCGTTCCTGACGTGTGGGTCCAGAATTGGACACAGTGGGCGGGATTCTCTGATCCTGAGTCTAAGTGTTGACTCCGCAGTAAACGCCGTTGCGTTTCTCGACGGCGTCAACACGGCCTCAGGATCAGCAATTCTGACCCCTACAGGGGGCCAGCACGGCACTGGAGCGACCCTCGCCGCTCCAGCTGCTGATCCTGGCATCAACTGGGCGCCGCAGGTTCCACGCATGCGCAGTGTCACCAGCGCCAACCCGCATATGCGCAGTGGCTCCCTTCTCCACACCGGTCCCGATGCAACATGGCGTAGGGCTAAAGGGGCCGACGTGGAAGAAAGGAGGACCCCGGCCCGAGAGGTCGGCCTGCTGATCGGTGGGCCCCGATCGCGGGCCAGGCCACAACAGAGGACCCCCGAGGTCGACCCCCCCCTCCCCCCTCCACAGGCCTCCCCTGGGCCATTCCAAAAGATTGGTCTTTTAAAAGCCTCCTGCCAACTTTCACAGCGCCGAGGACCCTTGTTCGGTCCCGGCCCCGCGTCACTGTCCATGTAGAGTTTGCATATTCTCCCCGTGTCTGTGTGGATCTCACCTCCCACAACCCATGGATTGGCCACGCTAAATTGCTAAATTGCCCCTTAATTAGAATTTAAAAAAAAAAAATCTTTTCCTACCACCTTCAAAGACCTGCATATGTAAACCCTCCCCAACTGTCTCTCTCTCTGCACCGCCTTTAATATTTTACCATTTAATTTATATTTCCCCTCCAATCCTTTCTTACTAAAAAGCAGAACTTCACACTTATCTCTGTTTAGCAGCATTTTCCATATGTCTGACCAATACACGAGTCTATGTCCTCCAGCTTCTATCGTTCTCACTATTTTATACACTGACGAGTTCTGTCTAATTTGCAAAATGATGTCCTGTATACTCAAATTCAGGTCATTACTATATCTCGCAACGCATATTAAAATCGTGTGATTTCTCTCAGGGCCAGCTGATCTAATGAAAAAGGAATGAAAATCGCTTATTGTCACAAGTAGGCTTCAAATGAAGTTACTGTGAAAAGCCCCTGGTCGCCACATTCCGGCGCCTGTTCGGGGAGGCTGGTACGGGAATTGAACCGTGCTGCTGGCCTGCCTTGGTCTGCTTTAAAAGCCAGTGATTTAGCCCAGTGTGCTAAACCAGCCCCTGCAATGCAAGTCTCAAGCCAGGGCTGCAAATCAAAACCTAGCCCTTGTTCAGTAAATTTAAACCTGTGTCCGTCTTTCTGTGCTCATAGACAAAGTAAAATAACTTCCTTACAGCCACATCATCTACTCATTTCAACCTTCCAAGGATAGTAGGTATGGGGGAGGGCCCACTTTCTGTGTGAAGTTGATATTGCACACAGCAAATATACTACAGAATTTAGAAAAAAAAAGAGATGAAATTCATGTCACTTGGCATTATGATGTGCAAACGCCAAAACGGTATAGAACCAAGAATTGTAATGTCCACCTCAAAATACTGAGAACCCTATTATGCAATCCATGTGTTTTAACAAGTTAGTACAAGTGTACATTTCTCCCTCCATGATACCTTTTAAGTCACTGAGTTCGAAATCTTTACTGTATTACTTCATAGATGGCAGAGTGGTTAGCACTGCTGCCTCACAGCACCAGGGACCCGGGTTCAATTCCAGACATGAATGATCGTCTGTGTCGAGTTTGCATATTCTCCCCGTGTCTGCGCGGGTTTCCTCCGGGTGCTCCAGTTTCCTCCCACAGTCTAAAGATGTGCAGGTTCGGTGGATTGGCTATACTAAATTGCGACATAGTGTCCAGGGATGTGTAGGTATGGGGATCGGACGTGTGGGGGTGGACCTGGGTAGAGTGCTCTTTTAGAGAGTCGGTGCACACTCAATGGGCCAAATGGCCTCCTTCTATGATTCTCTTAAGCATGGTACAATGTCACATCACTACTGTGGTGATTGTTCCTTCAAGGGCAACACAGCAGAGTAAGGATCATACGGCAAATCAGGAAATCACTTCAGGGTTCTCCTCAGCAGAGGTATTTTGGAATTAACTGCAAAAAAAAGCTTGCTGCTCTTGAAGATCACTTTTGGTTAATTAATGAACTCTCTGAAAGTACATCATTATAATGACATCTCATGAAGTCAATGTATCAGTGCGCTGTCCAGGAGATGGAACACTTTAATTTCTCCATAATTATTTTGAAATTGAAATTAAATTTGTAATGGCATTGATTAGATAAAGGGAGTTTTCTTGGTTGCGGCTCCCAGGTTTATGGCACATGCTTGAGGCTTTACAACAGTGAACTGTGAGTTTATGAAGTGTTTGACCTGTGCAGAGTAAGCAGCATGGCAAAACGGTGGTGTAATTACTTATCAAGTTATTTATATAGAAACAGCCACAAATGAGGCAAATGGGCCGCCCATTACCAATTGCACAAAGATTGTATTCAAAAAAAACCCTGCACAATATCCCATTAGATAGGTATTGCAAAATTTATGCCGTCCCACTAAGATTTCAAAACAAACTTTTATCTTCATAAACTTGGTAAGGGTGTTTTGGTTCTGGGTGGATGATTTCATTTCACATGCAGCAAACAGCAGAAATGCTAAAAGTTGAACTCATGAGACCAGTTGTCACGAGTGTTGCGAAAGATTAATTGTGGCTTTAAATTCCAAGCCATGAAAACTCTATTATCTGTTAAGGTTTGTCATGGTTTCCGTAAAGGAATTAAAAAAAAAAAAATTCTAGCCCTTCAGAGTGTGGACTAATGAGAATTTTATTTTAAATTACACAAATATGGGGCCAGATTCTCCGATTCTGAGTGTGGAAGTTCTGTGGAGGTTTACGTGGAGAAAAATCGGCAGCGCCCCCTCACATCCTCCGATTTGTGAGGGGCTAGCAACCGCGCCACGTAAAACTCTGGGCCTCCACGAAATAAACGGCCGGAGAATGGCTGGGTCCGTGGACGCGCACGGCGACGACCTGCAGCGGTCGCGGCATAAAATATGCCGCCGACCGTGCGCGGACCCGACCTGCCAGTTAGAGCCCCCTGGCTACCCTATACCAGTCACCCTAGCCCTTGTGGTAGCCCCTCGGCCAGCAGCACGCTTCCTGCCCGACTGTGACGGCGCTGGACACAGTCTGCAGCCGCTACATCGGGTTCCCGTAAGGCTGAGACCGTGAGGGAACTGCGCCATCGTGAACTCGGCCCACCAAGGGCAGAGCATCGGGGGAGGCCTTCAGGTGACACGCTGAGGCCAACCCAATGGCGTGTGGTGTGCGCCGCGATGACGCCGTTTCGGAGGGGGCAGAGCATACAAAACCTGCGCCAAACAGACGTTGGCCCTGATTCTGGCACTAAAAGGGATTCTCCGCCCGATCGCCGATTATGAAATTGCCGTCGGGGAACGGAGATTCACGCCCTTAGGTGTAAAGGCTTAAGATCCATAATGAAGACAACATTAGAATTATAATATTCAGCGGGTGGTATTTTATCCTTCACTGAACTATCATGATAGACCTTCCCAGTTTATTAAAAGCAATTATATTTTCAACTTTGCACAGGCTGAAATAACGCTCTGGGAAGAATTCCTCTGTGGACTATATGTTACCAAATCATAAACGTGTTTATAAAGAGCTTGTTTATGTTTTTCTGCTTATGGGCACAGAGGGATTAGCTTATAGGTCAGGAAACCAGATGAATCAGGAAGCGATGGTGAAGCAATGACAATTTTGGATTTTGGAAACCAAGAGCCCAAGAACTATCCTCACAGACATACATTGCCTCTTTGCTGGTCCAACAACACCTCGATTTTAAAATTCTCACACTCAGTTTTAACACCCCCGCAACCTTATGCATTCCTTCCTCTGCAGCCTCCTCCAGCCCTCCAACTGTCCGAGTTTGCCACGCTGCTCCAATTCCAGCCTCTAATGCATCCCTAATTTTAATTACTTTACCATTACAACAGTGCATTCAGCAGCCCAAAGTCTGGAAATTCCTCTGTAAATCTCTATGTCCCTCCATCTCTCTCTCCGTCTTTAAGATTCTCCTTAAAACCTATACCTCTTTGGCTAACCTGTACTAATGTCATCTCATGTGGCTTGGTGTCAAATTTTGTCCATAACGCTCCTGTAAAGTGCCTTGGCATGTTTTATTACGCTATATAAATGCATAACGTTGTTGCATTTTGTAAAGTTTTATTCACAATGCTCATGTCAAACATGAAGAGATTATTGTGCTACAGGATTAACAGCATTTTTCAAAATCAGGTTTTAGTCTAATGTATGAATTTTTGCTTGCCGTTGAGAAATTTTTGTCTTTTACGCATCCAGAGGTAGATTTTCAACTTTTTGATAAGTGGTCAGCTGACAGAGAGGGGGAGCCAGAGCCCCATCTAGGCCCAAGGCCTGCCTTAAGCAATTTTCTGTTGGGTCTGTAAGTGGGCAAACAGCACACTGGCCTTTACCCACAGGCCTCTGCTTAAATATTCAAGTAATGATCCCAAATAGGCTGAAGGAAGCCATTGACAATATCCAGGCAAGTTGGCTTAGAAGAGAGTGTACGGTTCAGAAATGTGTACAACGCATTGAGCAGCTTCTTGGAAATGTCGGAAGCTAAGGAAATGCAGACAAACAAACTATAAGTTGTTAATTTTGTGCTATTGGAATGAGCAGGTCCTTTGGGCAACAGTCGTATGCCTACTTGACATCTGGGATTCTCTGGGAGTATCACTTAAATGAGGCCAGAATCCAAAAATGGTTTGGACCTGTCTTTGAGTGAACAGTGCAGCAGCTCTGTCAAATTCAAGCCCATCTTGGGCTGAGGTCAAGGATTCCCATCATCCCCATGCCACCCCACCAACCAGTGTCAAACATCCCCATGTGACAAATACTCCCAAGTCAACGCTGTTTCTCAAGTATGTGGTCGCAAGCAGGATAGATAATGGGGAGCCAGTAGGTATAATATACTTGGGTTTCAAAAAAGTGTTTGATAATGTACTGCCCACAAGTCTACAGAACAAGAGCCCATGGTGTCGGGGTAGTATATTAGTAAGAATAGAGGATTGGCAAAATTAATAGAAGACAGAGTTTGGATAAGAGGGCATTTTCAGGATGGCACCCTATAACTAGCAGACTGCCACAGGGACCAGTGCTGGGACCACAATTATTTACAATATATATTAATCACTTGGACAAAGGAAGTGAATGTACTATTGCCAAGTTTGTGGATGACCCAAAAATGGATGGGAAGACAAGTGCTGAGGATGACCCAAAGAGGGATATAGCCAGGTTAAGTGAGTGGGCAAAAACCTGGCAGATGGAACATAATGTAGCAAAATGTGAAGTTATGCACTTTGGTAGGAAGAATAAAGGAGCCGAATATTATTTAAATGGAGAAAGACTGCAGAAAGCTGCAGCTCAGAGGGATTTGGGGTCCTCATGCATAAAACACAAAAATCTATAACGCAAGTTCAGCTGGTCATAGGGAAAGCAAATGGAATGTTTGCCTTCATTTCAAAGGGAATCCATAGAATTCCAACAGGGCAGAAGGAGGCCATTCGGCACCGATTCTCTAAATGCACACTCTATCTAGGCCCCCTGTCCCGCTCTATCTCCATAATCCTGTTACCCCACCGAGCATACACACCTTGAGACACTAAAGGGCAATTTATGCATGGCCAATCCACCTTAAACTGCACATCTTTGGATGGAGTATACAAATAGGGAAGTCTTGCTAAAACTGTACAAGGCACTAGTTAGACCACACCTGGAATATTGGGAACAATTTTGGTCCCCTTTTCTAAGGAAAGATACTCTGGTATTGGAGGCAGTTCAAAGAAGGTACACTAAGTTGATCCCCAGTATGGAGGGTATATACTCATTGGAGTTCAGAAGAATGAGAGATGACCTTATTGAGACATGTATGACTCTCAGAGGACTTGACGGGCTTCGAGGATGTTTCCCCTTGTGGGAGAGTCTAGGACCAGAATGTATAATCTCAAAGTAAGGGGTCGCCCATTTAAGACAGAGATGAGTAGGAATTCCCTCTCCCAGGGGGTACTGAATTTGTGGAATTCTTTAAAGCAGAGGGCTTCGGGAGCAGAGTGGTGCAGCGGAGGCGTGCAGAGCTCATAACCCAGAGGTAGCACAGTGGTTAGCGCTGTGGCTTCACAGCACCAGGGTCACAGGTTCAATTCCTGGGCTGGTCACTATCTGTGCGGAGTCTGCACGTTCGCCCCGTGTCTGCGTGGGTTTCCTCCGGGTGCTCCGGTTTCCTCCCACTAGTCCCGAAAGACGTGCTGTTAGGTAATTTGGACATTCTGAATTCTCCTTCAGTGTACCCAAACAGGCGCTGGAGTGTGGTGACTAGGGGCTTTTCACAGTAACTTCATTGCAATTTAAACCTACTTGTGACAGCAAAGATTATTATTATAGGTGGGCCATTCAAGGCTGAGATAGACAGATTTTTAATCGTAAAAGAATCAAGGATTATGGGGATAAGGCGGGAAACTGGAGTTAAGGATTATCATCAGATCAATCAGGATCTCACTGAATACTAGAAGCAGACTCGATGGGCCAAATAGCCTGCTTCAGCTCCTACACCTATGGTCTTGTGGCTTACTGTCTAACCAACTAGACATAGTTACAGTCACTATAAAATGTGACTGATGACTCACCAACCACAGTTCAACCACCTAGCCAATGTTAGATTAGATTAGCTGCACAGTTATTGAAAACTTCCAGCACTGTGTGGCAATTCTTCAGATGGTAGAGGCCTGCACAGTGACTGCTTCAGCAGCCTTCCCGAATGCAGCATGAACTACCTTCTTGTAGAGCTCCCTACCTTCAGTTCCCTACAGTTGCTGCCTCACGCTCTTCCAGTAAAACCATGAATCTTTGACTGACTTTCCGGTAGTCAATCTCCAGTGGAGATTATGGTGGCTTCTGTCCCCAGATAAATCAGCCCCTTTTAACGAGCTGTCAAGCTATAGATGCTCCCTGACAGCAGAGGTAACCCGATGGAGAAATCTAACTAGCCCTGAAAACCTAATCAGCGGTCCTGATGGAAAAGGCAGAAAAGAATCAAGTGCCAAACCCCCACCCTGGCTGTGTCCATCACAATATTATCACGGTCAGAAGAAGTATGCAATGCACTCTTCATAGGGGGTTTGGGCTACTTTCAGTCAACATGAACAGACAGCAATACTGCTGTATTCCTCTTTGTCAGATACCCTAACCTCTGATCCTATTGGTCCTCTAAGGCCTGCCATCAGTGGGATGTGACCAGCCAGGATGTAGTAATGTGCGCAGTGTTTTAGACACAATGGTTCAATTATGACTTTTGGACGAGCTGCCAATCCCAGCAGCCGAGAGGTCACGGTGATTTTGAAGCCCCCAGCTTTGGGGCATCAAACAGGCCTCCTGAGCATTTAGGCCTCAGGAAAGTGCTGCTTCAGCCCCCAGGAAGGGTGTGGTGGTCTTGATCACAGAGGGTGGAGGTTCCCGGTGGGGTGGGACAACTGCCCAGATTATTTTTAATGAGCCTTTTGACAACAACTTTCACTTCTATAGCACTATGACTGCAAAAGAAGTCACACAGTGTTTCATGGGGATGAAATGGATAGAGAGCCAAAGGGGGAAATATTTGAAGGGGCGGTCTAAGGCATGGTCAAAGAGGTGGGTTTGAAGGTGATTCTTAAAGGAGGAGATAGGCAGAAGAGCAATACTAAGATTGTATTGCTACGAGACAATTAGGGACCAGTCCTTTGAGAGATTTTAAGAGCTACCTAGAACTGCCAGTGAACAGAAAGGGAGCAGGTAATAATTTGAGTGAGCTGGCCCTGTACTCATTGGAGTTTCGAAGAATGAGAGACAACCTACTTGAGACACATAGGGCGGAATTCTCCCCCCCACGCTGGGTGGGAGAATCGCTGGGGCGCCGCTCGTGACCTGCCACCCGCACTGGCACCCGCACGTGATTTTCCCACGCGCAGCGGGAATCACGGCTGGCCGCTGGGAGAATCGCCGCTCGCCGTTTGCAAAAGGCGAGCGCCGATTCTCTGGCCCGGATGAGCCGAGCGGCTGCCCAACACGACAGGTTCCCGCCGGCGCCGTCCACACCTGGTCGCTGCCGGCAGGAACTGCGCGGGAACCCTGGGGGGGTGGCCTGTGGGGTTGGGGGGAGGGGTGGGGTTCCTGCACCGGGGGGGCCTCCAATGGGATCTGGCCCGCGATCGGTGCCCACCGATCGGCGGGCTGGCCTCTCTAAAGGAGGACCTCCTTTCCTCCGCCACCCCGCATGATCCATCCGACATCTTCTTGCGGGGCGGCCTCGGGGAGGATGACAACCGCGCATGTGCGGGTGACGTCATTTACGCGGCGCCGCTTGTTACGCGGCACCTAGGCCCAGCGCGCGTAAATTACGCGACGCCGCTCCTAGCCCCCCGTTGGCGGGAGAATAGGGGGCTGGTTGCGGGCTCCGATGCCAGAGTGAAACACTCCGGTTTTCACTCCAGCGTCGGCACTTAGACTCCCGTTGGGAGAATCGCGCCCATAGGATTCTCAGGGGGTTTGACAGGGTAGATGCTGAGAGGATGTTTCCTCTTGTGGGAGAGTCTAAGACCAGAGGGCAGAATCTCAGAGTAAGGGGTCACTCATTTAAGACAGCGATGAGGAGGAATTTCTTCTCTCAGAGGGTAGTGAATCTATGGAATTCTTTACCGCAGAGAGCTGTAGAGGTTGAGCGGTTAAATATGTTCAAGGCGGCGTTAGACAGATTTATGCTCAGTTAGGGAGTCATGGGTTACGAGGATAATGCGGTACAATGGAGTTATCATCTCGGATCAGTAATTACCTGATTGAATGGCAGGTCACACTCAATGGGCCGAGTGGCCTCCTTCTGCCCCTATGCTGTCACAGGCACTCTGCTGCATCTCTCATTCAAATCATATTTCTTTTTTTTTAAATATAAATTTAGTGTACCCAATTAATTTATCCCAATTAAGGGGCAATTTAGCGTGGCCAATCCACCTCACCTGCTAAAATCATATTTCAATTAAAATTTAGATTATATTGATTGGGTTTAAGCCTATTCACTCCAATGCTTGGACAGTCACATAAGACAGTGACAGCCCCAAATAAATGCAGCAGACATCTGATCTGCAAATAATTCATTTTTAAAAGTACGCTCTCCTGTTTCTTTCGATCTTTCCAAAGGACGCACCCACCTGAATTCAGGAGCGTGACTCAGGTCTCAATGAATGCTGCTTTGAGTTCACCACCAGAGGGTGTTTGAGGTTAATGGCCGACTACCTCACTTCCTGAGCAGTGCAGGCCGAGAGGAAATGCTAAACCTGTCAATGAAGCAACTCGAGGAACATCAGTAAAATTAGCGATTGCTCCCAATTTACAGAGATTGGCACTCGAATGCAGCCAAGGAAAAATAAAAACTGCAGTGTAAATGAAACAATATTTGGCATTTAGAAAAAAGTTTTTTGATTTCCTGATTGAAGGGCTACGATACATACATCAGAGATGCCAGGCATCTGATCACGTTTATATGGAATTCTATAAAATTCAGAGCACAGAAACAGGCCATTCGGTGCAAGGGTTATGCTTCACAAGAACCCTCTCCACCTTACTGCATCTAATCCCACCAACACAACGTTATATTCCTCTCATCCTCATGTATCTAACTAGATTACTTTACGCGTACCAATGATATTCACCCTCAACTGCTAACTGGGGAGGGTGGAGTGGCAGCGACCAAGACTATTTACATAATTCAGCAATTTATTTGGTAGACTTCTTCCCTTCCAACACCAATGGAATTGTGAAGGCTCCAACCAAAAATGGCAATCGGGATACTATTTACCTGATAGGACCATGATTTCCTTAGTAACCATAGAAACATGGAATATACGAGCAGGAGTAAGACATTCTGCCCTCCGAACCTGCTCCGCCATTCATTATGATGATGTTCCCGCCGTCCACCCATATCCTTTAATCTCTTTTACCCCAACTGCTCTAGCTAACTCCTTCTTGAACACATGCACAGCGGAATTCTACGTCGGCGGGATCCTCCGGTCTGCTGGCAGCGCACCCACGCCCGCATGTTTCCCAATGGTGTGGGCTGGCCACAATGGGAAACTCCATTGGCCGGCTGCGGGACCGAAGAATCCCGCTGCCAGCGGGGGTGCGCTGTGCAGGAAAACACGGCTGGCGGACCGGGGAATCCCGCCCACAATGTTTTGGCCTCGACTATTTTCTGTGGTAAAGAATTCCACAGGATCACCACTCACTGGGTGAAGAAGGTTCTCCTCATCTCAGTCCTAAATGGTTTACCCCGTTTCCTCAGACTGTGACTCCTAGTTCTGGACTCCCACAAAAATCAGGAACATCCTTCCTGCATCTACTCTCTCTAGACCTGTTAGGATTTTTCGGTTACTATGAGATCCCACCTCATTCTTCTGAACCCCTGCGAATGTAACCCTAACCGACTCCGTCCCGCCATCCCAGCAATCAGTCGGGTAAACCTTTGCTGCACCCCTTCTATAGCAAGAGCATCCCTCCTCAGCTAAGGAGACCAAAATTACACAGGTGTGGTTTCACCAAGGCCTTGTATAATTGCAGCAAGTTAAACCCTACTCCTGTACTCGGATCCTCTCATTATTGTAACTGCACCCTGGGCTAGTGCACATTCAATTCCAGCCCCACATGCCCCAGAGTCACAACACAAGTGATTTAACCAATAATTCTTAGAACAATACCCAAGTCTTTGGCCCTTGGCAGCTTAATGATTGCAGTCGCCAGGTTTGTAAGTTTAAATACAATTAATGTTTATTTATAACAAGGGCTATCATACAATATGCAGTAAATACAACTGGGTAACAACAAGCTGATATCTAATACCCACTTTAACTGTCCCACCCTCCACCCATACACATAAGACAGACAAACACAGAGGAGGGGAAAGGGGTGACAAATAATACGGTTGTAAGTCACAAGTTAAGATCTGTTTTTTAAAAACATTTTATACATCAAACAAAACAATGTAGAAGAACAACCCCCCCCCCCACCCTACCAACCAACAACCCAATAACTCAAAGAATAGTCGTTGCCGCCCCCCCCCCCCCCCCCCGCCCCCCCCCAATCCCCTTAGCAGCTGATGGTAACCAACTCTTTAACATGAAGAATAAACAGACCCCATCACTTGTGGAACCCCCCAATCAACCCCCTCAAGGTAAACCTAACCTTACCCAAAGGGGACATGGTCCTGAAAAACGACCTCCAAAATTTCTCCAACTTCGGACACGACCAGAGCAAGTGTATCAGGTTGGTTGGAACTCTCCCATACCCGCTCGCAGGTATCCTCCACCCCCTCAAACCAGCTTATCCTCAATCGCGTTAGGTGCTCCCTGTGCACCACCTTTAACAAATCTGCCTTAACCCTACCCACCAGGCTCGTAAAATTCAACTTACTGAGCTGGGCCCAGTCCCGAGCCACCTCCATCCCCATGTACCTGACGTGAATAGTTGCCACACAAAACGACAAACCTCTCCCAAGCCAGATTCCCCCCCCCCCCCACCCCTCCACCCCTCCTCCCCCCACCCCTCCTCCCTACCCCCACCCAGAGAGGGAACCAAAAAGCACTCGCTCTTCTCCAAATGCAATTAATATTCTGAAAAGCCCCAAATCAGCTGAGAAGCCCCATTATATCCCCCACCATAGGACCTGGGTTAAAAATATACAACGAAAGGTCATTAGCATACAGGGACACTTTAATCTCCACCTCCCTTTCACTGTCCCCTTCCACCTATCCAAGCTCCTCAGCACAATGGCCAAGGGCTCTATCACCAGCGCAAACAAAAGGAAGGACAATTGAAATCCCTGTTCTGTTCCCCTATGCAGCTGGAAAATTCCGGGTTCACCTCATCTGTACAAACAGGTGCCTTCAGTTACTTATATAACAATTTGACCCATGTCACAAACTTAGGCTCAAACTCAAACTGCTCCAACACCGCAAACAAATAACTCCACTCTATTCGATCAAACACCTTCTCCGCATCCAGCGCCACCACCACCTCCAGCTACCCACCCCTCCCCTTTTGATGGGGACAGCACCACATTTAGCAAGTGCCGCATATTTGAAGACAACGGTCAACCCTTTACAAACCCTGTCTGATCCTCCCCAACCACCTGTGGGAGGCACTCCTGTAACCCCAGTGCCAACACTTTTGCAAGAACCTTGGATTCCACTTTTAACGGGGATATTGGCCGATATGACCCACACTCCACCGGGTCCTTATCCTTTCTTTTAATTTAAAGTGCCCAATTTTTTTCCCACTTAAGGGCCAATTGACCTACCCTGCACATCTTTGGGTTGTGGGGGTGTGACCCACACAGACACGGGAAGAATGTGTAAACTCCACATGGACGGTGGCCCTGGGCCGGGATCAAACCCGGGTCCTCGGCGCCATGAGGCAGCAATACTACCCATTGCGCCGCCCTCCTCATTCTTTTTTAACAACAGCGAAATAGATGCCTGTCCCATCGTCTCCAGGAGCGCCCCTTTAGCCATTGCATCCTCAAACATCTCCACCAACAGCAGCGCCAACCTGTACAAAAACCTCTTCTTGAATTCCACCGGGAACCCACCCGGCCCCGGTGCTTTACCCGTTTGCATCTTCTCTATTGCTGTCCGAACCTCCTCAATCACCATTGGCTCCTCCACCCCTACCTTCTCCTCCTCTCCTACGTAGGTCACTCCAGCCCCTCCAAGAACTTCCTCATATCCGACATACCCCAGAGTCTCCGACCTATACAACCTCTTATAAAACTCCTCAAATGCCCTGCTCTCCTGCTCCGGCTCCACCACCAGACCCCTCGTCCCATCCTGGACCTGAACAATCTCTCGTGAAGCCACCTGCTGGTGGAGCTGTCCGCCCAGCAAGCGACTGGCTTTCTTCCCGTACCCGTACATCACACCCTTCGCCCGCCTCAACTGACGTACCGCCTTCCCTGTGGACAAAAGATCAAACTGCATCTGCAGTTCCTTTCTACTGACCTAAAGCTCCGGAATGGTTTCATGTGTCCAGCTTGTAAGGTTTTTACCCCCTTTACCATGAACCTCAATACTTCCTGGAAGCTTTTAGTGCATTTTCCACAGAATACCTCAGAGGCTTAACATCAACAGCCAGATGGGCCACATATGTTTATGATAATGCAGGTAACACAGGATCAGGCCAGTACAATTAGGGCAGGTCTAATCACCCAATGAGTAGGCGTCATAAATATGCCTTATGTGTCAACATCATTGTTAGACTTAATAGCTTTTGCCTTTACAATTAGGACTCTTGTTGGTAAATATGGATTGATTGCAAATTAGATTATACCATTTATGTGAAAATTGGCATACACCCATGAATAATTATATCCAATGTTTAGTACAAACGTAGTAAAACATTCTAAGGTGCTTTACAGATTCACTCTTTGCATTTGGTGCCTATGATTTCTCTAATTATCTTGTGGTCTAACAATATTTCGATTCAAGTGGCTTTCTACCTGTTGCTCATTTTAACTCTAATTTATTGCCAGACAGTAAGTGAAATCCTGCACACATTAATAGAAATCACACTGTATGACATTAATAATCAGCATGTTAATGTGCTTATGATACTTATTTGTGTGCGATTTTAACAAAGCTGTTAACCTGATTGTTTTAAACGCTGCAATGCATTTATGATTAACTCGGTGAGTTGAAAACAGGAAATTAGAACAATGTTTTTGTTCACGGGATGTGGGCGTCGCAGGCTATGCCAGCATTTATTGCCCATCCCTAATTGCCCTTGAGGGGGCAGTTAAGAGTCACCCACATTGCTGTGGTTCTGGAGTCACATGTAGGCCAGACCAGGTAAGCACAGCAGATTTCCTTCCCCAAAGGACATTAATGAGATGAAATGAAATTAAAATCGCTTATTGTCACGAGTAGGCTTCAAATGAAGTTACTGTGAAAAGCCCCTAGTCGCCACATTCCGGCGCCTGTTTGGGGAGGTTGGTACGGGAATTGAATCTGCTTTGAAAGCCAGCGATTTAGCCCTGTGCTAAACCAGCCCCGAGTGAACCAGATGCTTTTTTTCCAACAATCCACAAGGGTTTCATGGTCATCATTAGACATTTTGAATTCCAGATTTTCATTGAATTCAAATCTCACCATCTGCAGTGGCAGGATTTGAACCTGGGTCCCCAGAGCATTACTCTGGGTCTCTGGTTTACTAGTCCAGTGACAATACCAGTTCGCCACCACTTCCCCAATTATCAGATGAGCAGAGGCATTTTATTTTAGCCATACTGTGCTTTCTGAACAGTTACCGTGGTAAGCCCAGATCCAACGAAAAATTGTGTGAACCAGACTTACCTCTGCTTCCCATTTCCCATAGTGCATAACTATTGCCTGAAGCTCTGTTTGAGCAGTCATGGTGATGTTAGAGAATTCCAGGGCATTAACCCTGCAGCAATGAAGGAACACTGATAATGTGCTGAAGTTAGGATGATGTGTGATGTGCAGGGAACCTGTAGGTCAAGGTGTTCGCTAGATATTGCTGCATTCGCAGTAGAGGTCACAGGAGAAAGCGATGCTATATGGACATAACTTAGGTGAGGCATTTCGGTAAATTGTAAATACTGCAGTATAGTGTGTTTAAGCTCCTGGGTTGCTGTAGAGTAAAGGAGACAAGAGTTCTGCTTCGCCACAAAACACCTTTATTTCTTTGATCCTACTTCCCACACAAATCTCCACCAACAAATAGTGCCACCTGTAACCCCTCTATGTATCAGTGACTTCTATTGGATAATTGACATCAAATTAGTATTTAATTGGAAGGTCTGTTAACCCATTCCTAATGAGCGGAGTGGTGGTAAAAGGTGTGGGTATTGCGTTGAGTGACATTGGCACTGATGAAGCAAACTGCCCTGCCCTGGTTAGTGTTGAGCTTTTTTTTTTAAGAATATTTTATTGAAAATTTTTGGTCAACCATCACAGTACATTGTGTATCCTTTACACAATAATATAACAGTATAAATAACAATGACCTGTTTTATAAACAAAGAATAAATAATATATAACAAAAACGAAAACTAAAACTAAATGGCAACTGCCTTGTCTCAGATAAACACTCTCCAAAAATATGGTTTAACAATCCAGTATACAATTATTTATAGCAACGACCTATACATATTATACATATATATTAATAACCCTGAGACTCCTTCTGGTTCCTCCCCCCCCCTCCCCCCTGGGCTGCTGCTGCTGCCTTCTTCTTTTCCATTCCCTCTATCTTTCTGTGAGGTATTCGACGAACGGTTGCCACCGCCTGGTGAACCCTTGAGCCGATCCCCTTAGGATGAACTTAATCCGTTCCAGCTTTATAAACCCTGCCATGTCATTTATCCAGGTCTCCACCCCCGGGGGCTTGGCTTCCTTCCACATCAACAGTATCCTGCGCCGGGCTACTAGGGACGCAAAGGCCAAAACATCGGCCTCTCTCGCCTCCTGCACTCCCGGCTCTTGTGCAACCCCAAATATAGCCAACCCCCAGCTTGGTTCGACCTGGACCCCCACTACTTTCGAAAGCACCTTTGTCACCCCCACCCAGAACCCGTGTAGTGCCGGACATGACCAGAACATGTGGGTGTGATTCGCTGGGCTTCTCGAGCATCTCGCACACCTATCCTCTACCCCCAAAAATTTACTGAGCCGTGCTCCAGTCATATGCGCCCTGTGTAATACCTTAAACTGAATCAGGCTTAGCCTGGCACACGAGGACGACGAGTTTACCCTGCTTAGAGCATCTGCCCACAGCCCCTCCTTGATCTCCTCCCCCAGCTCTTCTTCCCATTTCCCTTTCAGCTCATCTACCATAATCTCCCCCTCGTCCCTCATTTCCCTATATATATCTGACACCTTACCGTCCCCCACCCATGTCTTTGAGATTACTCTGTCCTGCACCTCATGCGTCGGGAGCTGCAGGAATTCCCTCACCTGCTGCCTCGCAAAAGCCCTCAGTTGCATATACCGGAATGCATTCCCTTGGGGCAACCCATATTTCTCGGTCAGCGCTCCCAGACTTGCGAACTTCCCATCCACAAACAGATCTTTCAGTTGCGTTACTCCTGCTCTTTGCCATATTCCAAATCCCCCATCCATTCTCCCCGGGGCAAACCTATGGTTGTTTCTTATCGGGGACCCCACCAAGGCTCCCGTCTTTCCCCTATGCCGTCTCCACTGTCCCCAAATTTTCAAAGTCGCCACCACCACCGGGCTTGTGGTGTATTTCTTCAGTGAGAACGGCAATGGGGCTGTCACCATAGCTTGTAGGCTAGTCCCCCTACAGGACACCCTCTCCAATCTCTTCCACGCCGCTCCCTCCTCTTCCCCCATCCACTTACTCACCATTGAGATATTGGCGGCCCAGTAGTACTCACTTAGGCTCGGTAGTGCCAGCCCCCCCCTATCCCTACTACGCTGTAAGAATCCCTTCCTCACTCTCGGGGTCTTCCCGGCCCACACAAAACTCATGATACTCTTTTCGATCCTTTTGAAAAAAGCCTTCGTGATCACCACCGGGAGGCACTGAAACACAAAGAGGAATCTCGGGAGGACTACCATTTTAACTGTCTGCACCCTCCCTGCCAGTGACAGGGATACCATGTCCCATCTCTTGAAGTCCTTCTCCATTTGTTCCACCAATCGCGTTAAATTTAACCTTTGCAATGTACCCCAATTCTTGGCTATCTGGATCCCCAAGTAACAAAAGTCCCTTGTTACCTTCCTCAGCGGAAAGTCCTCTATTTCTCTGCTCTGCTCCCCTGGATGCACCACAAACAACTCACTTTTCCCCATGTTCAGTTTATATCCTGAGAATTCTCCAAACTCCCGAAGTGTCCGCATTATCTCTGGCATCCCCTCCGCCGGGTCCGCTACATATAACAACAAATCATCCGCATACAGAGATACCCGGTGTTCTTCTCCTCCTCTGAGTACTCCCCTCCACTTCTTGGCACCCCTCAATGCTATTGCCAGGGGCTCAATCGCCAGTGCAAACAGTAATGGGGACAGAGGGCATCCCTGCCTTGTCCCTCTATGGAGCCGAAAGTATGCAGATCCCCGTCCATTCGTGACCACACTCGCCACTGGGGCCCTATACAACAGCTGCACCCATCCAACATACTCATCTCCAAAACCAAATCTCCTCAGCACCTCCCACAAATAATCCCACTCCACTCTATCAAATGCTTTCTCGGCATCCATCGCCACCACTATCTCCGCTTCCCCCTCTGGTGGGGGCATCATCATTACCCCTAGCAGCCTCCGTATATTCGTATTCAGCTGTCTCCCCTTCACAAACCTAGTTTGGTCCTCATGGACCACCCTCGGGACACAATCCTCTATCCTCATTGCCATTACCTTGGCCAGAATCTTAGCGTCTACATTTAGGAGGGAAATAGGTCTATAGGACCCGCATTGCAGCGGGTCCTTTTCCTTCTTTAGGAGAAGCGATATCGTTGCCTCAGACATAGTCGGGGGCAGCTGTCCCCTTTCCTTTGCCTCATTAAAGGTCCTCATCAGTAGCGGGGCGAGCAAGTCCACATATTTCCTGTAAAATTCAACTGGGAATCCATCCGGTCCCGGAGCCTTCCCCGCCTACATGCTCCTAATTCCTTTCACTACTTCCTCTATTTCAATCTGTGCTCCCAGTCCCACCCTTTCCTGCTCCTCCACCTTGGGAAATTCCAGCCGGTCCAGAAAGCCCATCATTCTTTCCCTCCCATCCGGGGGTTGAGCTTCGTATAATTTTTTATAAAATGCCTTGAACACTCCATTCACTCTCTCCGCTCCCCGCTCCATCTCTCCTTCCTCATCCCTCACTCCCCCTATTTCCCTCGCTGCTCCCCTTTTCCTCAATTGGTGGGCCAGCAACCTGCTCACCTTCTCCCCATATTCGTACTGTACACCCTGTGCCTTCCTCCACTGTGCCTCTGCAGTACCCGTTGTCAGCAAGTCAAATTCGACGTGTAGCCTTTGCCTTTCCCTGCACAGTCCCTCCTCCGGTGCCTCCGCATATTGCCTGTCCACCCTCAGAAGTTCTTGCAGCAACCGCTCCCGTTCCTTACTCTCCTGCTTTCCTTTATGTGCCCTTATTGATATCAGCTCCCCTCTAACTACTGCCTTCAGCGCCTCCCAGACCACTCCCACCTGGACCTCCCCATTGTCATTGAGTTCCAAGTACTTTTCAATGCACCCCCTCACCCTTAGACACACCCCCTCATCTGCCATTAGTCCCATGTCCATTCTCCAGGGTGGGCGCCCTTCTGTTTCCTCCCCTATCTCTAAGTCCACCCAATGTGGAGCGTGATCCGAAATGGCTATAGCCGTATACTCCGTTCCCCTCACCTTCGGGATCAACGCCCTTTCCAAAACAAAAAAGTCTATTCGCGAATAGACTTTGTGGACATAGGAGAAAAACGAAAACTCCTTACTCCTAGGTCTGCTAAATCTCCACGGGTCTACTCCTCCCATCTGCTCCATAAAATCTTTAAGCACCTTGGCTGCTGCCGGCCTCCTTCCAGTCCTGGACCTCGACCTGTCCAGCCCTGGTTCCAACACCGTATTGAAATCTCCCCCCATTACCAACTTTCCCACCTCTAGGTCCGGGATGCGTCCTAGCATACGCCTCATAAAATTGGCATCATCCCAGTTCGGGGCATATACGTTTACCAAAACCACCGTCTCCCCCTGTAGTTTGCCACTCACCATCACGTATCTGCCCCCGCTATCCGCCACTATAGTCTTTGCCTCAAACATTACCCGCTTCCCCACTAATATAGCCACCCCCCTGTTTTTCGCATCTAGCCCCGAATGGAACACCTGCCCCACCCAACCTTTGCGTAGTCTCACCTGGTCTATCAGTTTCAAGTGCGTTTCCTGTAACATAACCACGTCTGCCTTAAGTTTCTTAAGGTGTGCGAGTACCTGTGCCCTCTTTATCGGCCCGTTCAGCCCTCTCACGTTCCACGTGATCAGCCGGGTTGGGGGGCTTTTTACCCCCCCCCCCTTGTCGATTAGCCATCCCCTTTTTCCAGCTCCTCACCCGGTTCCCACGCAGCTGTGTCCCCCCCAGGCGGTGCCCCCCCCGCCCATCCCACCCCATACCAGCTCCCCCCTCGCCCCAGCAGCAGCAGCCCAATAATTCCCCCCTCCCACCCCCCCCGCTAGATCCCCCACTAGCGTAGTTACACCCCCCATGTTGCTCCCAGAAGTCAGCAAACTCTGGCCGACCTCGGCTTCCCCCCGTGACCTCGGCTCGCACCGTGCGATGCCCCCTCCTTCCTGCTTCCCTATTCCCGCCATGATTATCATAGCGCGGGAACCGAGCCCGCGCTTCCCCCTTGGCCCCGCCCCCAATGGCCAACGCCCCATCTCTTCCACCTCCTTTCCTCCCCCCACCACCTCCTGTGGAAGAGAGAAAAGTTACCACATCGCAGGATTAATAACATAAAACTCCTCTTTCCCCCCTTCTTCGCCCCCCATACTCGCCCCACCACTTTGTTTCAAACGTTCTTTTTTTAAAAAAACCCGCTCATTCCAATTTTTCTTCCACGATAAAAGTCCACGCCTCATCCGCCGTCTCAAAGTAGTGGTGCCTCCCTTGATATGTGACCCACAGTCTTGCCGGTTGCAGCATTCCGAATTTTATCGAAGCACCGCCTTGGCCCGATTAAAGCTCGCCCTCCTTCTCGCCACCTCCGCACTCCAGTCCCGGTATACGCGAATCACCGCGTTCTCCCACTTACCGCTCCGAGTTTTCTTTGCCCATCTAAGGACCATCTCTCTGTCCTTAAAACGGAGGAATCTCACCACTATGGCTCTAGGAATTTCTCCTGCTCTCGGTCCTCGCGCCATCACTCGGTATGCTCCCTCCACCTCCAACGGACCCGCCGGGGCCTCCGCTCCCATTAACGAGTGCAGCATCGTGCTCACATATGCCCCGACGTCCGCTCCCTCCGCACCTTCAGGAAGGCCAAGAATCTTTAGGTTGTTCCTCCTCGCGTTGTTCTCCAGCGCCTCCAACCTTTCCACACATCGTTTCTGATGTGCCTCGTGCATCTCCGTCTTCACCACCAGGCCCTGTATGTCGTCCTCATTCTCGGCAGCCTTTGCCTTCACGACCCGAAGCTCCCGCTCCTGGGTCTTTTGCTCCTCCTTTAGCCCTTCGATCGCCTGTAATATCGGGGCCAACAGCTCCTTCTTCATTTCCTTTTTGAGTTCTTCCACGCAGCGTTTCAAAAACCCGTGTTGTTCAGGGCCCCATATTAAACTGCCACCTTCCGACGCCATCTTGGTTTTTGCTTGCCTTCCTTGCCGCTGATCTAAAGGATCCACCGCAATCCGGCCACCTTCCTCTCCTTTTTCCATCCGTATCCAGGGGGGATTCCCTTCTGGTTCACCACACAGTACTTTTAGCCGTTAAAATTGCCGTTGGGGCTCTTATTAAGAGCCCAAAAGTCCGTTACACCGGGAGCTGCCGAAACGTGCGACTCAGCTGGTCATCGCCGCACCCGGAAGTCAGTGTTGAGCTTCTTGAGGGTTGTTACAGCTATACTCATCCAACAATTGCTAGGAGAGAGGAAATTAAGCCAGAGTATTATCCAATTAATCATGTGTGTGTGTGTCTGTTTGTGTATCTGTGTGTGAGCGCAACTTGCAATGATTCAGTGGTCTCACAACAGGAGGAGAGAACTTGTGAAAAAGAGCAACAAGGCTGTGCTAAATGGTGCTGTGTACTCTGATGTTTTTCACTGCTAACATCAGAGTTATATTTGACTATTGATTGCTATCTTTTGTTAACTCAGTCCTTGCAGGAAAATCCATATGATTTTCGTTCGAAAGATATTCAACACATTTTGAATATTTCTCTACAGGAAGCACAAAAAAGCACGCTGGTTGTGACCATACCAGGGAATGAGGACGATGCAGAAGACAAGTGGAAGGACTATGTGCGAAAACGACGGGTTCGACATAAACATATACCATTTAAAACGGATGCTGAGCTCGGTAATGTGACCTTAAATTTACTGAGGAATGGTCAAATTCTTTAATTTTCACAGCAAGTTGGGGGAAAGCAGACTGATACTGCTGAGCAACCAGAGATATCTGGTAGCGAAGTTCTATCCACCATTGGGTAAGGTCCTTCTGAATTATATCTGGCATTTGGTTAGCGCTACTGCCTCACTATGCCAGGGACCCGGGTACAATTCTGGTCTTGGGTGACCATGTGGAGTTTGCACATTCTCCCTGTGTCTGTGTGGATTTCCTCCCGGGTGCTCCGGTTTCCTCCCACAGTTCAAAGATGTGCAGATTAGGTGGATTGGCCATGCTGAAATTGACCGTGGTGTCCAAAGGTTAGGTGGGGTTATGGGGATGGACCGGGGGGGGGGAGTGGGGGCAATAGGCCGGGCCGCAATCTCAGAGGATCGATGCAGACTCGATGGGCTGAATGGCCTCCTTCTGCATTGTGTCACTCTATGAAGTGACACATTTCAAGTAAGCAAATATTATTGTTACCAATGTCTTTCTGTGGAATCAAAAATCGGACAGGGTGTAAAATGAGCAAACTTGCAGGGTTCAGGACTCCCGCGCGATTCGACAGCCTCGTCCCAACACCAAGTCAGGTGCGACGAGGCTGCTGAATCGCACCCCTAAAGTGAAGAGAATTAACATCAGCCAATACTGATTTCAGAAAAGAGCAAATGTGAAAGAGTTCATTGAGGGGGTGACTTATTTGGACATTAGAGAATTACAATGAACATGTTGTTTGTGGACTTTCGGAAAGCCCTTGGGGGGGATTTTCCGTTCAGTCCCGCCGGAATCATGAGATATGATCGGCCGGAGAATTCAACATTAACTGAAAATGTTGGCGCCGGGTACTAAGTGGAATGCCATGCTCCGGTACCTTGACAGCGGCGTGAATGCGTGGCCATCGGCAACTCTGCCTCCCTGTCCCACCTCTTTCCCCCCACCCACAAAATCATTCCCCCACACTGCACAGAATCCCCCTTCCCTAAACCTCTCACCCCTTCCCTGTCCCTCAGGCCTTCATTCCACGTCCCCTGTCCCTTAGTCCTTTATTCCACCTTCCCCCTAGCCTTTCACTCCTTCCCACCACCACAGCTTTCCTTCCCCCCCCCTCTGAGGGTCCTACCAGCATCACCACAGGGTGTTGGCCCTGGGTTGGCAGTGTCAGTGGGTCTTGTCCATGGGACGAGAATAATTAGGTGAATTCTGGTGTTTCTCAGATCCTCAGCACACCCTGGAGCACCACTCTGGCGAAGACACCAACATTTTGTTATTGCTTTAACCAGCACCATCCACCATCACAGAAACGATCACCTCGGTGGATTATGTTAGTGATCAACCTCTGGCGAGCATCACACACATGCTGCAGCACATCAGGTGGAGGCAAGGACTCCCCAGGGAGCAGACAATCGGAGGGATGCCATTCGCAGTGAACTACTGTCATCCAGACAGATGTTGCACATCTGGAAAGTCTGATCCCATCACTGGTGCAGATACAGCAGACAGGCAGAAATTACAGGAAGGGGTGTTGGCAATTTTCCAGCGCCTGCAGGTACAGCTGGAGGAATCCAGCTGCCTTCAGGTGCAGGAGATGGTGCTGACAATGTGTGGTACCCAGGCCAACACTGAACGGGGGCTGCCGTGCTGGAAGGCCTGGGGAAAGGCATCAGAGCCATGTGTCAGGGTGTCCAAGGAACAACGGTGCAAAAAGGCCACCGATCCTCCATCTGGAGGGGGGCTAGCAGGCAGGCAGCGTAGAACACCCGGGTCTAGCTGCCGATACGGCCGGAGAATGGCCGGATCCGAGGCTGCGTAAGCGCACAGAGGAGGCCTGCAGTGGCTGCGCCGTGCAACATGGCGCCTGCCGCGTACGGATCCGGCCTGCCAAATAGTGACCCCCTTTGGCTAGGCTCGCCACCCCGGGACCACCCCCCACTAGTGCCTCCAGCCCCCACCAAAGCCCCCCTCCCCGCGGATCGCCCCTGCCTCCCCCCGACTGTGATGGGTCAGGACTTAGTCCACAGCCGCCACGCCGAGTTCCTGAAAAAGAATTACCACACGCGACCGACGCTGTTGGGAACTCGGCCCATCGGGGGTGGAGCATTGGGGGGGGTCCTCAGGTAATGGCCTGAGGCCGTCCAGATGGCGTGCGGTGTACTCTGCCAGAACGCTGTTATGGAGGGGGCGGCGCAATGCAAAAGCGGCGCCACCGATATCGCCGCCAACGGGGATTCTCTGGCCGTACGCGATTTCGGCGTCAGGGACCAGAGAATCCCGCCCAATGTATTTGGTTTGGAGAAGTTGCAGCAACGGTTCACTAGGTTGGTTCCTGGGATGAGAGGACTATCCTACGATGAGTGGCTAAGTAAATTGGGCCTGTACGCTATGAATTTTAGAAGAATTAGAGTAGATCACTTTGAAACATATACAATTCTGAAGGGTCAGGTCATGGTAGACATAGGTAGGTTGATTTCCTTGGTTGGGAAATCTAAAACATGGGGGCACAGTGTCAGAATAAGGCATCATCATTTAGGACTGAGAGTAGGAGAAATTTCTTCACTCAGGAGGTTGTGAAGCTTTGGAATTCTTTCCAAAGAAAGTTGGCCATGCTCGTTCGTTGAATATGCTTGAGGCTGAGATCGGTAGATTTTTGGTGTCTTGAAGAATTGTGAGACAGAGGAAACGAATGGGAAAATTGTGCTGAGGCAGATCAGCCACGAATGGCGGATCAGACTTGGGGGGGGGGGGGGGGGGGCGCAGGTCCCCAGGCACTGGAAAAGTTTGGTTTGGTTTTTCGGTATTTTATTGCAAACTCCACAATAGCAGATGAAAATAAATCAGTTAAATGAGCCACTGAATCTACAGAAATCCAGGGTTAAGTTGCTAGTTTTAAATGAACAATATGAAAAGTCTGCTTGAAATAATAATCACGCCACAGAAACTGGCTGGTGGCAACTCCACGTTCAAGACTGAGATTGATAGATTTCTAAATATTAAAAACATCAAGGGATATGGAGGTAGTGCCATAAAATGGGGTTGAAATCGAAGATCAGCCATCACCTCATTGAATGGTGGAGTGGGCTTGAAGGGCTGAATTGCCTCCTCCTGCTCCTATTTCTTACTTCCTTATTTGGTGCAGGTTTTATGTTCGCCAATATACAGCTCCTTTATCCAATATCAGAGTAACATTCGCTTTCACCCTGGCCTCGGGTGCTATTCCTCTGATTGTGGAGCCTCGAAAACATTAGCAACAGTCTCGCCTCTCTTTTTGGGGATGGAATTTGAAGTGTACCTCATGGAGATAATTTGGTTGTTTTATGGGCCCATGGAAACGGACAACAGGAAAATGGGGAATGGGATCTTTGGTGGCCTGCATACAATGAACTGAGAATTTCTAATATGTGTGTATCTATGTCTATGTCTTTGAATATTTCCAATTTCTAATGTGTGCTCTTGGTGAATGAAGTTTCCAATCAGTGATGCAAATGGTAAAATTGCTCCTTTTATGTCCCTTCCATGAATATATTGGTAATACAGTCCCCACAGCTTATAACAGGCATAATCATGTGAACACATTTGCCCCTTATGCGTCCGTATAACGTGCCAGCCTGATTATAGTATAAGAAGAATGTTCCATCTGTTTAATGACATTTTGTCCAGTTGCATCCACCTTTGCAATACAAACTATAATCCCGCACCATTTAAAGAGGATTTTGAGGCCTTCAGTCCATGATTATTAATTGAACATTAACAAGGTTTTATTTACTTATTTACTCACTTATCTTTGTCCTTGCATTCAGCTAACCTAACCTAAGGCAGCGCTAACTAGTGGGTAAGGACAGCTGCCGTTGCTGTACAAACCGTTAAGTTACCACAACCGACAACTTTGAAATTATTGAAATTGACCTTAATGATATAATATTGCCTTTTGGTTAGCAAATGCCTGCTTTAAATGTGGCCACTCTAAGTAGTGGGGACTGTACTAATGTCTCCATATAAATTCCTGCATTAAAATGACAGGAAATGTCTTTTATGTTATGTTCCTTTTATTTCTAATATGAAATACATGCTTCCCATTTCACTTAAAGTGCCCTTAAAAGTATATTTTTTCAGATATTATTTTTTAGTCTAGCATCACCGAAGTCAGGTAGATGCCAATGATCATGGCAATCTCTGTTAATCTCATAATTCTGTTAACAGAGACCACAGATTCTGCCACCTATATTGGCTTGAAAAGGATTACAGATGCAGGACAGCAAGTCGTGACATCGAATCAACCTCCAGGGACAAGCAGTCAGAACCAAAGTACCAGTACTTCCCCCACCACAGCCTTCCTTCAGTATTTCATCATAGCATCAAAGAGAGGCAATGATAGTCAGGTAATTTATTCCTTTACTTTGGTTCGGAAAATAATTTGATGTAACGTATTGGAAAATCTTATAGAATCGATCTGCATTTTTTCCAAAGCAACTCGTGTTAAAGTGTTAATTTCTTGCTGCTGACTCCTTTACCGTGATGCTTGAAAAAGTATCCAAATCGAGCATGCTTAAGTAAAACAAGGTAAGAGGTGGATCTCTGTATATTTGGTACCCCCGCATCTTCGGGCATCATGCATGAGCAACAGATAACATGACACTAGCTGTTGCACCCATGTCAGTTTTAGCTGCAGCGCCCATGTCAGTTCTAGCAGCAGCGCCCATGTCAGTTCTAGCTGTGGCGCCCATGTCAGTTCTAGCTGTGGCGCCCATGTCAGTTCTAGCTGTTGCATCCATGTCAGTTCTAGCTGCAGTGCTCATGTCAGTTCTAGCTGTGGCGCCCATGTCAGTTCTAGCTGCAGCGCCCATGTTAGTTCTAGCTGTGGCGCCCATGTCAGTTCTAGCTGTTGCACCCATGTCAGTTTTAGCTGCAGCGCCCATGTCAGTTCTAGCTGTGGCGCCTGTGTCAGTTCTAGCTGTGGCGCCCATGTCAGTTCTAGCTGTGGCGCCTATGTCAGTTCTAGCTGCAGCGCCCATGTCAGTTCTAGCTGTTGCACCCATGTCAGTTCTAGCTGTGGCGCCCATGTCAGTTCTAGCTGTGGCGCCTATGTCAGTTCTAGCTGTGGCGCCCATGTCAGTTCTAGCTGTTGCACCCATGTCAGTTCTAGCTGTTGCACCCATGTCAGTTTTAGCTGCAGCGCCCATGTCAGTTCTAGCTGCAGCGCCCATGTCAGTTCTAGCTGTTGCACCCATGTCAGTTTCAGCTGCCGCGCCCATGTCAGTTCTAGGTGCAGCGCCCATGTCAGTTCTAGCTGTGGCACCCATGTCAGTTCTAGCTGTTGCGCCCATGTCAGTTCTAGCTGCCGCACCCATGTCAGTTTTAGCTGTTGCACCCATGTCAGTTTTAGCTGCAGCGCCCATGTCAGTTCTAGCTGCAGCGCCCATGTCAGTTCTAGCTGTTGTGTCCATGTCAGTTCTAGCTGTTGCGTCCATGTCAGTTCTAGCTGCAGCGCCCATGTCAGTTCTAGCTGCCGCACCCATGTCAGTTTTAGCTGTTGCACCCATGTCAGTTTTAGCTGCAGCGCCCATGTCAGTTCTAGCTGCAGCGCCCATGTCAGTTCTAGCTGCAGCACCCATGTCAGTTCTAGCTGCAGCGCCCATGTCAGTTCTAGCTGGTGTCCATGTCAGTTCTAGCTGTTGCGTCCATGTCAGTTCTAGCTGCAGCGCCCATGTCAGTTCTAGCTGTTGCGTCCATGTCAGTTCTAGCTGCAGCGCCCATGTCAGTTCTAGCTGTTGCGCCCATGTCAGTTCTAGCTGTTGCGCCCATGTCAGTTCTAGCTGCCGCACCCATGTCAGTTCTAGCTGCCGCGCCCATGTCAGTTCTAGCTGCAGCGTCCATGTCAGTTCTAGCTGCAGCGCCCATGTCAGTTCTAGCTGCAGCACCCATGTCAGTTCTAGCTGCAGCGCCCATGTCAGTTCTAGCTGCAGCGCCCATGTCAGTTCTAGCTGCAGCGCCCATGTCAGTTCTAGCTGCAGCGCCCATGTCAGTTCTAGCTGCAGCGCCCATGTCAGTTCTAGCTGTTGCGTCCATGTCAGTTCTAGCTGCAGCGTCCATGTCAGTTCTAGCTGCAGCGTCCATATCAGTTCTAGCTGCAGCGGCCATGTCAGTTCTAGCTGTTGCGTCCATGTCAGTTCTAGCTGCAGCGTCCATGTCAGTTCTAGCTGCAGCGTCCATGTCAGTTCTAGCTGCAGCGTCCATGTCAGTTCTAGCTGCAGCGCCCATGTCAGTTCTAGCTGTTGTGTCCATGTCAGTTTTAGCTGTTGCGTCCATGTCAGTTCTAGCTGCAGCGCCCATGTCAGTTCTAGCTGCAGCGCCCATGTCAGTTCTAGCTGCAGCGGCCATGTCAGTTCTAGCTGCAGCGCCCATGTCAGTTCTAGCTGCAGCGCCCATGTCAGTTCTAGCTGTTGCGTCCATGTCAGTTCTAGCTGCAGCGTCCATGTCAGTTCTAGCTGCAGCGCCCATGTCAGTTCTAGCTGCAGCGCCCATGTCAGTTCTAGCTGCAGCGTCCATGTCAGTTCTAGCTGCAGCGCCCATGTCAGTTCTAGCTGTTGCGTCCATGTCAGTTCTAGCTGCAGCGTCCATGTCAGTTCTAGCTGCAGCGCCCATGTCAGTTCTAGCTGCAGCGCCCATGTCAGTTCTAGCTGCAGCGCCCATGTCAGTTCTAGCTGCAGCACCCATGTCAGTTCTAGCTGCAGCGTCCATGTCAGTTCTAGCTGCAGCGCCCATGTCAGTTCTAGCTGTTGCGTCCATGTCAGTTCTAGCTGCAGCGGCCATGTCAGTTCTAGCTGTTGCGTCCATGTCAGTTCTAGCTGCAGCGTCCATGTCAGTTCTAGCTGCAGCGCCCATGTCAGTTCTAGCTGCAGCGCCCATGTCAGTTCTAGCTGCAGCGCCCATGTCAGTTCTAGCTGCAGCACCCATGTCAGTTCTAGCTGCAGCGTCCATGTCAGTTCTAGCTGCAGCGCCCATGTCAGTTCTAGCTGTTGCGTCCATGTCAGTTCTAGCTGCAGCGGCCATGTCAGTTCTAGCTGCAGCGCCCATGTCAGTTCTAGCTGCCGCGCCCATGTCAGTTTTAGCTGCAGAGCCCATGTCAGTTCTAGCTGCAGCGTCCATGTCAGTTCTAGCTGTTGCACCCATGTCAGTTTTAGCTGCAGCGCCCATGTCAGTTTTAGCTGCAGCGCCCATGTCAGTTCTAGCTGTTGCGTCCATGTCAGTTTTAGCTGCAGCGCCCATGTCAGTTCTAGCTGTTGCACCCATGTCAGTTCTAGCTGCAGCGCCCATGTCAGATCTAGCTGTTGCGTCCATGTCAGTTCTAGCTGTTGCACCCATGTCAGTTCTAGCTGCAGCGCCCATGCCAGCTCTAGCTGCAGTGCCCATGTCAGTTCTAGCTGTTGCACCCATGTCAGTTCTAGCTGCAGCGCCCATGTCAGTTCTAGCTGTTGCGTCCATGTCAGTTCTAGCTGTTGCACCCATGTCAGTTCTAGCTGTTGCACCCATGTCAGTTTTAGCTGCCGTGCCCATGTCAGTTCTAGCTGCAGTGCCCATGTCAGTTCTAGCTCCAGCACCCATGTCAGTTCTAGCTGTGGCGTCCATGTCAGTTCTAGTTGTTGCGTCCATGTCAGTTCTAGCTGTTGCGTCCATGTCAGTTCTAGCTGTTGCACCCATGTCAGTTATAGCTGCAGCACCCATGTCAGTTCTAGCTGTTGCGTCCATGTCAGTTTTAGCTGCAGCGCCCATGTCAGTTTTAGCTGTTGCGTCCATGTCAGGTTTAGCTGCAGCGCCCATGTCAGTTCTAGCTGCAGCACCCATGTCAGTTCTAGCTGTTGCGTCCATGTCAGTTCTAGCTGCAGCGCCCATGTCAGTTCTAGCTGTTGCGTCCATGTCAGTTCTAGCTGCAGCGCCCATGTCAGTTCTAGCTGCAGCGCCCATGTCAGTTCTAGCTGCTGCGCCCATGTCTGTTCTAGCTGTTGCGCCCATGTCAGTTCTAGCTGCAGCGCCCATGTCAGTTCTAGCTGCAGCGCCCATGTCAGTTCTAGCTGTTGCACCCACCCATGTCAGTTTTAGCTGCAGCGCCCATGTCAGTTTTAGCTGCAGCGCCCATGTCAGTTTTAGCTGTTGCGTCCATGTCAGTTCTAGCTGTTGCGTCCATGTCAGTTTTAGCTGCGGCGCCCATGTCAGTTCTAGCTGTTGCGTCCATGTCAGTTCTAGCTGCGGCACCCATGTCAGTTCTAGCTGTTGCGTCCATGTCAGTTTTAGCTGTTGCGTCCATGTCAGTTCTAGCTGCAGCGCCCATGTCAGTTCTAGCTGTTGCGCCCATGTCAGTTCTAGCTGTTGCGCCCATGTCAGTTCTAGCTGTTGCGCCCATGTCAGTTCCAGCTGCAGCGCCCATGTCAGTTTTAGCTGCAGCGCCCATGTCAGTTCTAGCTGTTGCACCCACCCATGTCAGTTTTAGCTGCAGCGCCCATGTCAGTTTTAGCTGTTGCGTCCATGTCAGTTCTAGCTGTTGCGTCCATGTCAGTTTTAGCTGCGGCGCCTATGTCAGTTCTAGCTGTTGCGTCCATGTCAGTTCTAGCTGCGGCACCCATGTCAGTTCTAGCTGTTGTGTCCATGTCAGTTTTAGCTGTTGCGTCCATGTCAGTTCTAGCTGCAGCGCCCATGTCAGTTCTAGCTGTTGTGTCCATGTCAGTTCTAGCTGCGGCACCCATGTCAGTTCTAGCTGTGGCGCCTATGTCAGTTCTAGCTGTGGCGTCCATGTCAGTTCTAGCTGTGGCGCCTATGTCAGTTCTAGCTGCAGCGCCCATGTCAGTTCTAGCTGTTGCACCCATGTCAGTTCTAGCTGTGGCGCCCATGTCAGTTCTAGCTGTGGCGCCTATGTCAGTTCTAGCTGTGGCGCCCATGTCAGTTCTAGCTGTTGCACCCATGTCAGTTCTAGCTGCAGCGTCCATGTCAGTTCTAGCTGCAGCGCCCATGTCAGTTCTAGCTGTTGCACCCATGTCAGTTCTAGCTGTTGCACCCATGTCAGTTCTAGCTGTTGCGCCCATGTCAGTTCTAGCTGTTGCACCCATGTCAGTTCTAGCTGCAGCGTCCATGTCAGTTCTAGCTGCAGCGCCCATGTCAGTTCTAGCTGTTGCACCCATGTCAGTTCTAGCTGTTGCACCCATGTCAGTTCTAGCTGCAGCGCCCATGTCAGTTCTAGCTGTTGCACCCATGTCAGTTTCAGCTGCCACGCCCATGTCAGTTCTAGGTGCAGCGCCCATGTCAGTTCTAGCTGTGGCACCCATGTCAGTTCTAGCTGTTGCGCCCATGTCAGTTCTAGCTGCCGCACCCATGTCAGTTTTAGCTGTTGCACCCATGTCAGTTTTAGCTGCAGCGCCCATGTCAGTTCTAGCTGCAGCGCCCATGTCAGTTCTAGCTGTTGTGTCCATGTCAGTTCTAGCTGTTGCGTCCATGTCAGTTCTAGCTGCAGCGCCCATGTCAGTTCTAGCTGCCGCACCCATGTCAGTTTTAGCTGTTGCACCCATGTCAGTTTTAGCTGCAGCGCCCATGTCAGTTCTAGCTGCAGCGCCCATGTCAGTTCTAGCTGCAGCACCCATGTCAGTTCTAGCTGCAGCGCCCATGTCAGTTCTAGCTGGTGTCCATGTCAGTTCTAGCTGTTGCGTCCATGTCAGTTCTAGCTGCAGCGCCCATGTCAGTTCTAGCTGTTGCGCCCATGTCAGTTCTAGCTGCCGCACCCATGTCAGTTCTAGCTGCCGCGCCCATGTCAGTTCTAGCTGCAGCGTCCATGTCAGTTCTAGCTGCAGCGCCCATGTCAGTTCTAGCTGCAGCGCCCATGTCAGTTCTAGCTGCAGCACCCATGTCAGTTCTAGCTGCAGCGCCCATGTCAGTTCTAGCTGCAGCGCCCATGTCAGTTCTAGCTGTGGCGCCCATGTCAGTTCTAGCTGCAGCGCCCGTGTCAGTTCTAGCTGCCGCACCCATGTCAGTTCTAGCTGCAGCGGCCATGTCAGTTCTAGCTGCAGCGCCCATGTCAGTTCTAGCTGCAGCGCCCATGTCAGTTCTAGCTGTTGCGTCCATGTCAGTTCTAGCTGCAGCGTCCATGTCAGTTCTAGCTGCAGCGTCCATATCAGTTCTAGCTGCAGCGGCCATGTCAGTTCTAGCTGTTGCGTCCATGTCAGTTCTAGCTGCAGCGTCCATGTCAGTTCTAGCTGCAGCGTCCATGTCAGTTCTAGCTGCAGCGTCCATGTCAGTTCTAGCTGCAGCGCCCATGTCAGTTCTAGCTGTTGTGTCCATGTCAGTTTTAGCTGTTGCGTCCATGTCAGTTCTAGCTGCAGCGCCCATGTCAGTTCTAGCTGCAGCGCCCATGTCAGTTCTAGCTGCAGCGGCCATGTCAGTTCTAGCTGCAGCGCCCATGTCAGTTCTAGCTGCAGCGCCCATGTCAGTTCTAGCTGCAGCGCCCATGTCAGTTCTAGCTGCAGCGCCCATGTCAGTTCAAGCTGTTGCGTCCATGTCAGTTCTAGCTGCAGCGCCCATGTCAGTTCTAGCTGCAGCGTCCATGTCAGTTCTAGCTGCAGCGCCCATGTCAGTTCTAGCTGTTGCGTCCATGTCAGTTCTAGCTGCAGCGGCCATGTCAGTTCTAGCTGCAGCGCCCATGTCAGTTCTAGCTGCCGCGCCCATGTCAGTTTTAGCTGCAGAGCCCATGTCAGTTCTAGCTGCAGCGTCCATGTCAGTTCTAGCTGTTGCGTCCATGTCAGTTTTAGCTGTTGCGTCCATGTCAGTTCTAGCTGCAGCGTCCATGTCAGTTCTAGCTGTTGCGTCCATGTCAGTTTTAGCTGTTGCGTCCATGTCAGTTCTAGCTGTTGCGTCCATGTCAGTTCTAGCTGCAGCGTCCATGTCAGTTCTAGCTGTTGCGTCCATGTCAGTTTTAGCTGTTGCGTCCATGTCAGTTCTAGCTGCAGCGCCCATGTCAGTTCTAGCTGTTGCGTCCATGTCAGTTCTAGCTGCAGCGCCCATGTCAGTTCTAGCTGCAGCGCCCATGTCAGTTCTAGCTGTTGCGCCCATGTCTGTTCTAGCTGTTGCGCCCATGTCAGTTCTAGCTGCAGCGCCCATGTCAGTTTTAGCTGCAGCGCCCATGTCAGTTCTAGCTGTTGCACCCACCCATGTCAGTTTTAGCTGCAGCGCCCATGTCAGTTTTAGCTGTTGCGTCCATGTCAGTTCTAGCTGTTGCGTCCATGTCAGTTTTAGCTGCGGCGCCCATGTCAGTTCTAGCTGTTGCGTCCATGTCAGTTCTAGCTGCGGCACCCATGTCAGTTCTAGCTGTTGCGTCCATGTCAGTTTTAGCTGTTGCGTCCATGTCAGTTCTAGCTGCAGCGCCCATGTCAGTTCTAGCTGTTGCGCCCATGTCAGTTCTAGCTGTTGCGCCCATGTCAGTTCTAGCTGCAGCGCCCATGTCAGTTCTAGCTGCAGCGCCCATGTCAGTTCTAGCTGCAGCGCCCATGTCAGTTCTAGCTGCGGCACCCATGTCAGTTCTAGCTGTTGTGTCCATGTCAGTTTTAGCTGTTGCGTCCATGTCAGTTCTAGCTGCAGCGCCCATGTCAGTTTTAGCTGCAGCGCCCATGTCAGTTCTAGCTGTTGTGTCCATGTCAGTTCGGTTTTGTCATTGGAACGTGAGTACAGGCAGGACAATCCCACTGGAACTCCAGGGAAAATTTCTGACAGATCTTGGGTGGGAGAGTCAGAGTACCACACTAGTCTGTCCCTGATCATCCGGGGGGTTCTAATGGCCTGCAGGACCCCCCAAGGTACCATCACGTCTGGTCCATGATTGTGGAAACGAGTGCTAACAGCACCTGGTTGAAGCATCACAGGCGCAGCTAACGACTCCCAGGCGCCGGGGGAATATGGCCTATTTAAATATCATTATCTGGATGATGCCTAGCGAGGGCGTGATCCAGATTGCGCCGGGCAGCAGATGCGGAGCCCGATTTGGGGCTCTCCCATGGTTCACCCATTGTGCCGGGTCTGTGGTGGGAAAATTGCACCCTTTATTTGTATTGGCCAGCCCAGTTGAGCGAAACTAAACCCTGATACTTCAGGCAATGTCTGCCCAATGCCATTACATTATCAGCTACTCCATGCTCCTCCCTCCCCCCTCCCACCCCGGATTTTAGTGTGCTATGATTTGTATTCTGTACTGATTTGCTTTTTGTGAATTCCTTTATTCACAACAGCACACCTGATCCAAATTAATTCAGTATTCGGAGTCTGGGTGGGTTTGTGCAATTCTTGTTAGCTTTATGGCAATATCAGCATTGTCATGAAGGAGCTTCCCCACCAGCACTGATCCTAAAAAGAATCTTTCCCTTGTTACCTTGGTAGTTCAGTGGGTAAAGTACTACGCAGTGTGATCCACGACCCCAGATTCACACAAAAAAGATAAATCTAAAATTATTCCTGTTCCAACCAAAGATTTAATCCATTTGCATCTTCAATGAATAACCAGTTCAATTTTCGATCATATGCACACAATGTGGATATATAAAGCATGAGTGAAGCATGTTTTATTTTTAATCTAATAATGCAACATTAATGTCACTTGGAAAATTATTCTGCAAAGCAGGAACTTCCTCCCCGCATCCACAGTTATCAGTGTCAAGCAAGTTGACTTGGAAGGACTGCACTTGCTACTTTGGAAACCATATGACCTATCTAACATATTTGATACATTTTGATTGACTTGGTTGTGCAGTGAATAAATGATGTCTAAGAACCTTTGAGCAACCTTTTATATATTTTATTATTCCTTCATGGGATGTGGAAGCCGCTGGCTAGGCCAGCATTTATTGCCCATGTGGCGAGCTGCCTTCTTCAACCGCTGTAGTCCATGTGGGGTAGGTGCACCCACTGTGCTATTAGTGAGGGAGTTCCAGGATTTTGACCCAGCAACAGTGAAGGAACAGTGATATATATCCAAATTAAGATCGTGAGTGGAACTTGCAGAAAGTGTTCCCATGTGTTGACTGCCCTTCGTCTTCTATATGGTAACGGTAATGGGAAGGTGCTATCTAAGGAGGCTTGGTGAGTTGCTGCAGTGCATCTTGTAGATGGTACAAACTGTTGATATGGCAGTGGTGGTGGGAGTGAATATTTGTGGATAGGAGCCAATGAAGCAGATTGCTTTGTCTTGGATAGTGTCAAGCTTCTTGAGTGTTGTTGGAGATGCATTCATGCAGACAACTGGAGAGTATGCCCTCACACTCCTGACTTGTGCCTTGTAGATGGTGGATGTCATGGTAAAAGGATTATTGTAGTTGTGGACTCCAATATTAGACACAGTATGGTACACTCTGTAGTACATTAGGGTCATCCGACCTGAGGGGTCGAAGGTAGGTTTTAACAAAGCCACAGATGCCTTGCAGTTGTGTGTTCACGTTCTGTAAATGTGTTGGAGATGGTCATTGCCTGCCACTTGTGTGTTGTGAATGTTAGCTGTCACTTGTCAGCCCAAGCCTTGATATTGTCCAGGTCTTGATGCATATGGGCATGGACTGCTTCAATGTCAAAGGAGTCCTGAATGATGCTGAACATTGTGCAATCACCAGCAAACCTCCCCACTTCTGACTTTACGAACACAGTAAGGTCATTGATGAAGCAGCTGAAGATAATTGTGCCTTGGACACTACGAGGAAATCCTGCAGCGATGTGTTGGAACTGAGATTATTGATATGGAATTGTTGGGGGGTGTCGGAGTTGCTCCTGGGTAGGAATGGATAATGGCTGCTAAATGAAATGAGAGATAAATATCATAATCTGTTCAATGATCAAAGTGTCTGCACTGCACTGATATAACAACGGTTGGAAAGAAAATTGGGCATTTCAGTACTAGCTGTTTACTGTATGTAGTTGATGCAGAATGGATGGTACTGTAATCTAAACTGTGTGAAGCACATATACACAGCTCAACATTATGAGTGCTATATTAATACAAATATTAGTATTCATAAAAAGGTGGGGAAATTATAATATTCAGAATTGGCAAGAGGCAGTAAGCAGCACTCCACTCAATGTTGTCTCCACTCATTTGAGTGATGAGTATCTGTTCCCTCAGTCTGTTGACCTACTGGTAATATTAATGTTCAGAACTGTAACCTTTAATCTGTAACCTTTTGTTTTTAGATTGATTTGGAGCGCTTAAATACGATGCTGGAAAATGGAGCCGATATCAATGCTACTGACAGATACGGACAGGGCGTTTTGCATGGGGTAATGTGAGCCCGATGGCATGATTAATTTCAAAGACATTTTTTTGCCTCGAGTCATGTGTTATATTTAATGATTACGACTAGATTTTTAATTGCGGCACCATTCCTGCATGATATAAATATTTAATAGATATAGATTCTGCTCAAGGGAAATGTTGACTGTCATTTGCTCACTGATATTTGACATCTGACAATAACAACTTGCATTTATATGTAGTTAAAAAACAATCCTAAAGCAAACAAAAAAATGTTGGAACACCGTCTATCGCCATTAAAGTGTGGTTAACAATAATTGTGTACAATTGACCTTCTACAAGTATTTTGGAAAATCTATTCTTGACTAGTAAACATATCTATTAAAGGTGCAGAATGATAGCTTTCCCTTCTTTATCATTCATGTAAGCACATCAAACAAATTGCCTCGGCAGTCAGTCATAGCGTGCAATTTAAATGAAATGTTTTGAAATACATACATCTTTGCATATTATATCAGTTTTGACTTAACTCTTACAATGTAAACTGTCACAATGGCCTGGATTTCTATCATCAATGAAGACGATGAGAGAATCAGAAAAACAACGTGGCTCAGACCCCCCCCCCCCCCACCTCTCTGAAAAAGAGGTCAGAGGCAGCCACAGGACCTGCAAGGTTCAAAAGGTTCACCTCTGTCCTGTGGGATTTTGTCCCAGTTAAAATAAAAATAGAAAGGCCCTCTAGTTCTCACCCCATCCATCCCACCTCATGCCCCTCTGCCCAACCCCCATGGCCACTTATGGCCCCTACACCATTGTATGCCCTTGCACTCACCGCCCATTGTCCCCTCATTCCCCCAATGCCAAGTTATGGTACTTACACGCTACTGACTCACGACACACTGTATAGAACCATTGAGCACTATAGTGACAGTAGTATGTGTTTTTTTTAAAAAGCTTTGAGTGATTTAAAGGGCCTGATGTTTTTGTCATTAATATTTTAAAGCATCTGGACGATTGATACTTTCTTTGCCAGGTGAAATAACTTTTTAACATGAAATGTAATGAATTCAAGACCTTTTAAAAAGTTTTTTTATGCATCCCACTGTCACTACAGGGTTCACTGCTTATACACAATGTATAGTTGGTCATACTTCAGCATAGGATCCATGAGGGGCCATAGCTGGGTTGGTGGAGGACCATAGCTTGATATTGGGGGCATGAGGGTTCATCGGGATGGGGGGGGGGGCAACCTTACCTTGGCATGGGGGCATGAGGAGGACTTTCTGAAACCTAGTCGTGCAGACTAGGATTTGTGTCTCATCTGAGGTGCTGTGAACCATGATTCTTTACAAACCTGGCCCGTCTCCAGGGATATGATTCTCACTTTGGGTGTTTTGGTCTCAAGGTTTTCGAGAGGTCCCGGGTTCAAATCCCAGCTGAGCTATTGTGGGCAGCACGGTAGCACAGTGGTTAGCAGAGTTGCTTCATAGCTCCAGGGTACCAGGTTCGATTCCCGGCTTGGGTCACTGTCTGTGCGGAGTCTCTGCGTTCTCCCAGTGTCTGCGTGTGTTTCCTCCGGGTGCTCCGGTTTCCTCCCACAGTCCAAAGATGTGCAGGTTAGGTGGATTGGCCATGATAAATTGCCCTTTGTGTCCCCCCAAAAAAAGGTTAGCTGGGGTTACTGGGTTACGGGGATAGGGTGGAGGCGTGGGCTTATGTAGGGTGCTCTTTCCAAGAGACGGTGCATACTTGATGGGCTGAATGGCCTCCTTCTGCACTGTAAATTCTGTAATTGCAAAGATGTGGAACATGCCTATCTCTGCAATGGGGCCTGCCATGTTAGGAATCCATTTGGCCCGAATCAGCCCACCCAAAAATCAGCCCACAATGGGGTCAGGAATCCCAGAATCGGGACAATTTTAATGGACTCCCTGACTTGTGTGCTCATCCTTCACTGCCACTTATGGCATTCCAATAATGCAGGGAATTGAACTGTATGCTTAAAAAAATATACATTACTCTTTCAAATCATGTTAAATTTTCAGACAAACCTTTCCCCGGTGAGTCAATCTAAATCCTTCATAGTGTTATATTAGTAGCAGGAAAAGACCTATTGATGACATGATAAGTTTTGAATTTAGATTGCCCTGAAAGTTGGCTCATTAAGTGTTATTAAAATGGAACTTGTTCAAAATCCTAACTGCATCTCAAAATCTCTGTCAATAGGCAGCCCGAACATGGCACCCTGATGTTGCCAAGTTTCTGATCGAGAGAAATGCTGACGTGAACAAGCCTGATAACTACGGTGTGACCCCACTGCATGTGGCCGCAGCAAAAAATGATCCTGAAATGGTTGACTTTCTCCTGGATTGTGGCGGTAAGATAAATGTTTGCACGAGAAGCCACATGTGAGCAGCGCTGCACAAGGTTATTAAAGAGTGAAAAGCTTGCATTTATATAGCACTTTCCATGACCATTTGGTGTCAGAAAGCACTTAACAGCAAATTAGGTACCTTTAAAATATCATCTCTGTTGGAAGGCAGGAAATGTGGCAGCCAAGGTGTGCACAAGCAAGCTCTCATGAACAGCAGTGTGATAATGCCCAAATGATGTATCCAATTGCAATGTTGACTGGCATTAACTCACTTGAGCATGAGAACCAAGACTGACACTGCAGCACAGCGCTGAGGGATTGTTCTGTCTTTCAGGTGAGACATTAAATTGAGGCCTCACTTGCTTGCTCAGGTGGATGCAAATAATCCCATGGCACTATTTTGAAGAGGAACAGGGGAGTTAAGTGTCCTTGTCAATATTTATCCCTCAATCAACATCACAAATGAACAGATTATCCTGATTCACGTTAGGACCTGTGAACCATAATTATGATCACAATACTGTTTCAGAGATGTGATTAATTGATTTGATTTAGATTTTTTGTCACATATACCAAGGTACAGTGAAAAGTATTGTTGTGCATACAGTCCAGGCAGATTGTTCTATACATGAGAAACATAGGACATACGTTAAATACACAATTTAAATACATAGACATTGGGTGAAGCATAGAGTGTAGTACTACTCAGTAGAGAAGATGCATAGAGAGATCAGTTCAGTCCACAAGAGGGTCATTCAGGAGTCTGGTAACAGTGGGGAAGAAGCTGTTTTTGAGTCTGTTCGTGCGTGTTCTCAGACTTTTGTATCTCCTGCCCAATGGAAGAGAGAATAACCCGGGTGGAGGGGTCTTTGATTATGCTGCCCGCTGGGGAAACCAGGCAGCGGAAGGTGTAGACAGAGTCAATGGATGGGAGGCGGGTTCGTGTGATGGACTGGGCTGTGTTCACGACTCTCTGAAGTTTCTTAGGGTCTTGGGCCAAGCAGTTGCCATACCAGGCTGTGATGCAACCAAATAGGATGCTTTTTATGGCGCATCTGTAAAAATTGGTAAGAGTCAATGTGGACATGCCGAATTTCCTTAGTTTCCTGAAGACATATCGGCGCTGTTGTGCTTTCTTGGTTGTAGTGTCGACGTGAGTGGACCAGGGCAGATTGTTGGTGATGTGCATATCTAAGAATTTCAAGCTATCGATCATCTCATTCGTTTGGTGTGCACAAAACTGACTGTTGCATATGCTGCATTATGTTTCAGAAGTACCTCATCGTCTCAAACTATTGGATAGCCAACAAATGGTTGTGAAAAGCAAGTCTTTCTTTTCATATCCTTTTTTTAGCTGTCCTCTCACTACTCCTCAAGAAATGATGACTTCCTATTTACAAAATGAACCTCCCTTCTCCCCAACAACTGTGTCCTGATATTGCTGCAACCATTTCCACCCCTGAGGCAGCAGTGTGGCTTATAGAAGTTGCTGTGAATAGCCTGTCTCTTCACTGTGCTGGGCATGCTATGATTATATGAAAAGCAACTGACCTTGCATTATAGTATGAAGTCAAGTCATAGGTACATGCCACACCCAGAGAACAATTCATCAGACCCAAGCTGTGGCAGCCGCTTAAAGGATGGATTTCACAGAGGTCTGGGAGTAAGATGCTTAAATGCGTTGGGAGGGTGGACTTGGTCAGTCCTCGAAGCACAAAACAGGCTCAGGGCAAATCAGAAGTCCCTTGTACATTGTATCCAATTTCCTTTTCAGCCCACTGTCAAAGGCTTATATTAGAATGTGGTAACGTCCAGAGAGACTAATGTAGGATTACACAATAGAAGATCTAACGTAAAAACAAAATTCATTGGATTATCTCCAAGTGGATAACAAACTTTTGTCAGAAATCATTGCAACAGATATTTTTCATTTTAATTGCCGTTTTATGACCTCCACTCCTGTCCCATATCGGATGTAAGAGCTGATTAATTTTTCAGTGCTAATTTCAGTGCCAATCTGTAGTCAATTGAAAAGAGGCAGTTTCCTCTTTTCACCTAACTGCTCTTCTTCTGCTCTGAGGTGTACATTATGAACTTGACTAAGCAGTGTTGGAACTCATCCTAACTGTAATAGGACTGTGAAGGTAACGGGCCTGGCGTCGTAATGAAGCTATGCCCATTATTTTTGAAAATGTCTATTTTCCACTTTCAATGAGCATGTCTACAAGAGCAGGTCAGAGGCTGGGGTTCCTGCAACGAGTAACTTTTCTCCTGACTCTCCAAAGCCTGTCCGCCATCGGCAAGGCACAAGTCAGGAGTGTGATGGACTGCTCTCCACTTTCCCAGATGAGTGCAGCTGAAATAACATCAAGACGTTTGACACTAGCCACGACAAAGCAGCCCATTTAATTGGAACTCCACCGACAAGCATTAATTCCCTCCTCCACCGACGAACAATAGCAGCAGTGTGCACGATCTACAAGATGCACTGCAGAAACTCACTAAGGCTCCTCAGATAGCACCTTCCAAAACCACGGCTGCTACCATCCAGAAGAACAAGGGCCGCAGACTCATGGGAACACCACCACCTGGAAATTCCTCTCCAAGCCACTCACCATCCTGACTTGGAAATACATTGCTGTTCCTTCACTGTCGCTGGTGTAGTTCATGAAGGCAGTTCATCACCACCTTCTTGAGGGCAATTAGCAATGGGCAATAAATGCTACTAATGCCCACTTCCCACAAATTAATTAAAAAGAACAAATGTTGTAATTTGAACTGAGACAGAGGAAACTGCTTAAAAATACAAAGCCACATTCCAAAGTGAAGGTGAGAAGCAAACAAATCACCCTCAGAGAAGTGTGAAGAGAGACATTTCCTACAATCTAGGCACCCATTGAAACTCATAACTGTCTAATGAAGAGATATTAAAAATACAAAGTACTGAATATTGAAAAGATGGCTGCCACAGCCAGACACACCCAAAACCTCTTGCAAATACACAATGGGTGAAGTATTTCAAGGCAGGACTGCCCAGCCACTTGAGAGAAATGGCAAATGACACAGATGTGTTCAGAAAGTCTTCAGCAGAGGAAACAAGTTGAAACATTTGTTTTTCTGCTTTTCGTAAGCTTTTTATATTGTATGAATGAAGTGGTGTATAAATTTCATCTTAAGCAGTCGCGCAAGCAGGCAGTATCAAATCAATTAATCTGACCAATACTCAGTTTCACCGATGAGTTTCTATCCCAATGTGTGGATTTCAGCTTTCTTTGTGTTCTATGAAATGAAGTTCAGGGGTGCTGGGGTGGCATTTAGCAGGTGGTGAAATCCATATCGTGTTGTTGATTGGTAGAAAAAAAATCAGCGATTTTTAAGCTGCTGCATCAATATTCTGGCTTTTCTGCTATCCAAAAAGAAGTATGATGTTAAGGTACTATGATACCTAAAGTGACAAGAAAACTTAGCTACAATGCAGTAACGTACAATTGTCATCTTTTTTAGCGGACATTGAAGCAAAGACATCTGGAATGCTGCAGACACCAGTTCATTATGCAGCTAAGTATGATGCTAATAATTCCCTGCACTGTCTATTAAAACATGACGCCAACATGAAGGCTCGAGACTACAAACAACGAACTCCATTGCAACTGGCAACAGAGCTTGGTAAGATTCATAATTTATTTTTATTAGATGGGCTCATAAGGTGTGATTTTTCCCATGCTCGACAGCCCGGGACCTCCCAGAGTTCTGTTGGCCACGTACACTTGCAAGGCAATATATTTAATTTTGCATCAACTTTGTTTGGTCTGAGGATCCGGGTCCTCCCATTTTGCAGCAGCAAGGATACAACCTGAAGATTCGGAACTTTGCAGGAGGTGCTGTAACTTTTGATCAGTTGTAGAGCGTGAGGGCTTACGTTCTCTCTCTTTTGCTTCACAATCTGAGATCTTGTTTGCCTCTTTATTGGTACCACACATATACCAATGGTTTCGACAATTATTTACCCTTCCATTCATTGTATTCTGTAGTTTGCCATCATTCATTTTACATTCCCACAAGTTGGCCATTTCAGAGGGCAGTTAAGAGTCAACACATTTCTGTGGATCTGGAGTCACATGTAGGCCAGACCAGGTCAGAATGGCAGATTTCCTTCCCTAAATGGCTCTCGTTTAAATTTATTTTTCTTACGTGTTTGCTCCATTAATAGTGGTTTTACAATAATTGATAGGTTCATGGTCGCTGTAGTATCCACACTTAATGGTAAGTAGGATGCAAAGCGATACTCTTTTATTAACTATACCCAATCTCTTCTCCCCTAAGGGTCTCCCTCACTGACCTGCATTCAGGTCGGGGGTTTTATACTGTGAGGGCTCCCCTCTTTACCGGGGAAGTAATAATAATCTTTATTCTCACAAGTAGACTTACATTAACACTGCAATGAAGTTACTGTGAAAATCCCCTCGTCAGCACATTCCGGTGCCTGTTCGGGTGTACAGTGGGAGAATTCAGAATGTCCAATTCATCTAACAGCACATCTTTCGGAACTTGTGGGAGGAAACCGGAGCACCCGGAGGAAACCCACGCAGACACGGGGAGCACGTGCCAACTCCGCAAAGACAGTGACCCAAGCCGGGAATCGAACCTGGGACTCTGGCGCTGTGAAGCAACAGTGCTAACCACTGTGCTACCGTGATACCCATAGAATGACAAGATCCCAACGCTTGGCAGTTTTTTGGGGGTGGCCACATTCCCCCCACACTGCCGTCTCCGGATGCCCCCCACTCCATCCAGTTCATATTCATTGGAGGACACAGGGAAATGAATGCTGTACATCACCTGGCCTCCAAGGGGTTATAACAGCCCTACACCCTGAAGACCGAAGTGGTCTCAGAGTTGACAGATCGGCGCGAGGGACCCTTGTCTGTTTTGCCTGGAGAAGGCGCTCAGGTGTCTGCTCAGTGCCTGGCAGCGTGTGCTGGACTGGAGAGTGATGTTTCTGTGTGGAACAATGAGGTGGGGTGGACGTGGCTGTCGATACGATGGGGATCTGTGTGACATCTTCTGCCGGTGGTTGAACCTCAAAGTCGGAATCCATGTCGGAAAGAAGTCGGTGTCCAACGTTTCTTTCTCCGGCATCTCGGCATCCTGAATCGCAATGTAATCCAGAACCAGGGTAAGATCGGCAGAGGCAGCAGCAGTGGCAGCAGAACCTGTGGGGCTACGACATTCTGGACTGGGTTCAGCTGCGGAAGTCGTCCATGTTCCAGTTGGACTCCCGGCCTTGTGTGTGTATTGTATAAGAAACTGGCCTGTACAGGGCTAACACGACACTCGGGACCCACGTGGCTCCTTTGCCAAAACCTCAGATGTACACCGATTTGCCTGTGGTGAAACAACGCAATGACATCCGGCGGGCGGCCTGTGTCTGCCTCAGAGTGATCCTGTCCGCAGCAGTCCTTCCCAGCAGGGTCTGGGATGACCAAGCTCAGCCGGGTGCGGAGGCGACGACCCAGCAACAGTTCAGCCAGCGCAACCCCCATCATTGTGTGCTGTGTGGTCCAATAACTAATCAAGAACTGTGCCACCCGAGTCTCCCAGGTCTGTTTCTGCATCCCCTGCTTAAACGCCTCGACCCTGCGCTTGGTCAAACGGTTGGACGTCGGGTGGTACGGGGCAGTGCGCACATGGCTGATCCCATTTGCGGCCACAAAAGAGCCAAATTCAGGACTCGTAAAAGCTGTCCCGTTATAAAACACTTGGAAAAGTAGATTTAAATCAGAGTCCGAGCTGTTGAAAATGTGCAAACTCTAGCGTCCTGAGACAGATGGAAATTGCAGGAAATACCCAGCAGGCCTTGCAGCATCTCTGCTGAGAGAAACAGAATTAATGGTTCACGTCAATGATCGTTCATCAAAGCCTGATTTCCAGCATCGTCATGTCCTGAGGTCGAGGATGGATTACATTTTTAGTCTGCTGCAGCATTTTCTGTTCCTGCCTAAAATTCCTGCGGGTAACCAAATTGTTCTTTTTTATTATGTTCCCTCGCAGATCGATCTGAGTCAGCTCAATTGTTGCTGCAGTGTCAAGCAGATGCAGGAGTTCATGATAATACAGGGCAATCGTGCCTGACGTTGATGGCTGCATGCATGTCTCAACTTGTGAGTAAATGAAACATTCATTTTGATGTCTGCGTGACAAAAGATGATACAGTGGCACGATTCTGCTCCAAATCTACAAATGAGCTCCGACTGCCCGTCTCCCATGCACCCTTCACTGTGACACTAGCTGACCATTCACTCTCCTCCTTTCACTCCACTGCCTGATGCTGATCTTATAGCTCCCACCCTCTCTGCAATTCTCTCCCAAAACATTCACCCTAGCACTGCCCTCGTGTCTTCAAATGTCTCCTAAAATCCTTCACTTTGAGCACACTTCTGTTCTCCCCAAGTAAATTCCTCATTTTCACTTCCTGATCATCTACCTTTCTTTCTCTTACATAAGGAATGCTATATAATCTGAGTTGTTGTTGTATGATTCCATCATATGGTTTGGCACTGAGGCTTAGAGTCAGGGAGGCTTTGGTCTGGAGCTTAGTTAGTTAGTTAGGGGAGCGCGTGAGTATACATAAAGGAGCGGCACAGTGGTTAGCACTGCTGCCTCACAGCTCCAGGATCCCAGGTTCAATTCCGGCCTCGGATGACTGTCTGTGCGGAGTCTGCACATTCTCCCCATGTCTGCGTGGGTTTCCTCTGGGTGCTCCGGTTTCCTCCCACAGTCCAAAGATGTGCAGGTTAGGTGGATTGGCCAAGACAAATTACCCCTTAGTTTCCCACAAAAGTTAGGTGGGATTACTGAGTTACGGGGATAGGGTGGAGGCGTGGTTTTAAGTAGGGTGCTCTTTCCAAAGGCCAATATAAACCCGATAGGCCGAATGGCCTCCTTCTGCACTGTAAATTCTATGATTCTATCGGAGGGGAAAGGGAGCTAGGGTTGATGATCCTATTTCTTGTCCAGTGACCCTTGCTATTAGATGTACACAGTTAATCATCAATTAATGGCCACAATTTATGAGTGCAGAAAAGGAAAATCACCTTTGTTAAGATACCAGAGAGTTACCAGCGTACATAGAATTGTATTCTAAAGTGACTCACCACCTTCATGAAAGGCAAGGAGGAGGGGAAAAGTTTGGAAGGATATTTAAATCATCTCCAGAATGTATGTTGAATAAAGGATCTCTTTTTCCTTAATCTCCTAGGCATATCTAGCCTTGGATCAATTCATCATTAAGGACAGAGCTAACCGAAAACAATACTTCATGCTGAACCTTCTGATACCCCAACCTTCAGGTGAGTTGACTCATCAATTAAATAAACGTGTTGTTTTACAGTCTGACTCGAACAAATAGGCTAAGCCTCAGCTGAATACTGTGGACCCATGTGCAAATGTTATGGATCTAAGACTTGAACAATTATCAGGGGACATCTGATTTTTGAACAAGTTAGATTAATGCCCAATCTAGAGATATAACTGTGCTCCAGTCACATGGTAGGCCTCCAATGTATATTCACCTGCATATCTACCTCTTCTTAACTCTTTATACGTTTAGATGAAGTGAGTGATATAACTGTAGTACTGCCAAAACTGCTTATTTAAAACCGACAGTGAGCAGAGATAAGAAGGAATTTCTTCAGCCATTCACAACTTGCTCATGAACAGCACAGTCCATGTCTGTTCTCCTAGTCCGGAACCAGCTTTGTTACTCTATTTTGAATCCTGTCCGGGGATCAATAACATTTTCCAAGGTAGGACGCACAAAATTGCACTCAGATTTGCACAGTGACTTTATCAGTGATTTAGAATTGTTTGTGTTGTCTGAGAAACCCCCAGATAATTCATAGATGACTTTGCTGATCAGAGCTACAAATAAGCTGGTGATTTTCAATGAAGATTCAGCAGCTTTTTTTCTAACTTTTCTTTGTTAACTTTGTTAATGACCCCTTGTGTTGCTATTTGTTTCTGGAAAATCATTGTATTGATCTCCCCTCACTTCACTGTTACAATATGGTTTGTTGTTTCAGCTCATTTTGTTTCCAAATCAGTTGAGAAATCAATTTACTGTCACCACTATCCTAACAAATGGCATTTCAGTGCGTCCTAATGGAGCGAGGTGGCTCTGCATTTGACCAATCAAATTCAAAGTAGGACCTTTCCATTGTATTGCCTTATAAGACCATAAGACATGGGAGCAATTAGGCCATTCGGCCCATCAAGTACGCTCCACCGTTCAATCATGGCTGATATGTTTCTCATCCCCAATCTCTTGCCTTCTCCTCATAACCTCTGAACCCCTTATTAATCAATAACCTATCTCGGTCTTAAAGACACTCAGCGATTTGGTCTCCACAGCCTTCTGCGGCAAAGAGTTCCACAGATTCACCATCTGTGGCTGAAGAAATTCCTTCTTATCTCTGTTTTAAAGGATCGTCCCTTCTGTCTGAGGCTGAGTAGTTTCTCCTACGAATGGAAACATCCTCTTCACATTCACTCTATCTAGGCCTCTCAGTCCAAAGTGCACAAACTCGCACATTTCTGCATTGTATTCCATCTTCCATGTTCACTCTATCTAGGCCTGCTGGGACCTTTCCATTGTATTACCTTGTAGGACTTGCAGAAAGTTTATCATGACTCCCCAGATTTAAAAAAAAAGATGACTCCCCAGATTTAACAATTTTCATTTAATTTTATTGCACTCATTTATTCTTTTGTTTAAATATCAATTTCAGTGGGCCTACCCAGCCCAGAAATGTAATGAAAGAGGAGGCTCTTAATTGGGTTCCAATGAAGCTAGGCTAGAGTGACCCTGTTTATACTGCCTGTTGTATTCTGTGGCAGAATTCTCGGATTCATTTTCCTACCTGTGTTTAATTTAGTCATTAAAGGTTTTTCATGTTTACTTTATTTGAAAGTCACTGTAATCTTCACAGTTTTATTCAATAAAAGAAAGAGATTAATGGATCCTGGTTAGGTACAGAACTTTCCAAATTCATAGACCCATTGGTTTATCTGAAAAGGACTTAATTTCTTTCTGCAAGATTCACACACAAATTCCTCATTCATGAGATATAAAGTGTGCTATTGCTCCCTGGCTTTGCAATGCATCACTTCAGATTGAGCCAGTAGCAAGTGCTCGGATCATAATCCCTCAGATTCCGATTTCATTTTTAAACCTCATGTTAAAGAAATGCCTCTCCAATAATCCAGAGGTGATCGATGCATAATGCTGTTTCTTATAATGCAAGTGCTATCTGCCTGCTGGAGTGGATGTAAAAAATCCTTGGCACTATGTTGCAGAACAGCAGGGAGGTCATCACGAGCGTTCTGGCCAATATCTATCCTGTAATCGATATCGAAGAAAAAAAGCAGATTATCTGGTCATTATCGTATTGCTAATTGTGAGAGTTTTCTGTGTGCAAATTGGTTGTGCAGTTGCCCACATTACAACATTACACATCAAAAGTATTTAATTGGCTGTAAAGCATTTTTAAATGATCAGTGTTTGTAAAAAGCACTATATATATGCAATTCTTTCCCTCCTTTCTCTTCCAGTTTGAGAGTTTGTCCAGTCCAGTGCTAAACTGAATTATGCAGGCAAGGAATCTTCCTGGTTTAATCCTTGGTCCGTATCAAGTTTGACTCAGAGAATTGTAGGGAAGAATTTAATTGAGCCTGCCAGAGCAGGCAATTTGGCAGTGGGGTGGGGAGCTGGGAGAAATGGATGCGAGTACCTACCATCCTATTCCCAGCGTCAGGAAAGCCACCCGCCCTATTATGTGGGGGCTGGGAGGGCTTGACGCAGGAATCCCAGCTGCTGCCAGCAGAATGCCTATTAGGCTCATTAATGAGCTACTTCACATCAATTATCCCTGAGCCCACTGGAGCATAGTGGTGGTCAGGGATTTAATGGGACCCACATAGCTCTCCCCTGGCTCCTGAAGGCTGGCCAGGAAATCCTATTAGTTTTGTGTGAGATTTCATAGTGGGGGATTCCCTCATTGACAGATACCCATTACCCAATCGAGGGACCCATCATCAGAAAGCGACCCCCCCCCCCCCCACCTCCATGCACCCATGCTACAACCGCTCCTGCCACCCCAACCATCCCACCACTCTCAATCGTGTCCAGGGATCCTCTGGTTGGTCTGCGGAGCCTGACAGCATGTAATTTTGCACAGTGGACTAAACAGCTGGCTTGTAATGAAGAACAAGGCCAGCAGCGCGGGTTCAATTCCCGTACCAGCCTCCCCGAACAGGCGCCGGAATGTGGCGACTAGGGGCTTTTCACAGTAACTTCGTCGAAGCCTACTTGTGACAATAAGTGATTATTATTATTATTATTATTAAGTTGCATCACATCTTGCCTCCCCCACAAAAGGCAAGCGGGACTCCCTCTGGTTCTCCAACCGATTGCAGGGGGAGTCTTGTCATGGGAATTAAATCCCAGCCACGGCATGTTTACAGCAAAAAAGAAGCCAATTTGGCGCATTAAGTCTGTGTCAGCACTCTGCAAGAGCAACTCAGCTGGTCCCAGGCGCCTGACATTTCCCCATAGCCCTGCAAATCTTTTCTCATCGGGCACTTGTTTAGTTCCCTTTTGAAAGTCACATTGGATCACATTTGCAGACAGTGCATTCCAGGTCTTAACTATTTGCTGTGCAGTTAAGGTTTCTCTCAGGTCACCAATGGTTGGGGACAGTACATTTGCCCTGAACCTCTCTGTGAAGGAAAATTCACTCGAGTCCTTTGTTGCTGCCTGTCCAACAGCCTACGTGAACTGTAGGTAAAATCATTATGTTGGATTCACCAGGCTCAAAGGTAAACAAAATGATAGTTAAAATGTCAGCATAAGAGGAATTCAGAAAATCAGTGCTTCCGTGTTGCTTCTAATCCACTTCAAGAGACAACGCTGCAAATCAGTCTGGAGTTCTGGCATCCTGTTATAACTTCATGGTGACCATCATGCATCGGGTCCTGTCCGCTAGGCGCAACCTCCAGACTAGTTTTGTGGAGACAGAGACTCTGCCTCAGCTTTTGGTATAAGTCAGTGGGGCAGGTGCACACATTCCATCTGTGTGTAATACCTGCAACTTGTTTTTTAAAAATAAATTTAGAGTACCCAATTATTTTTTTTCCAATTCCGGGGCAATTTAGCGTGGCCAATCCACCTAACCTGCACATCTTTGGGTTGTGGGGGTGAAACTCACGCAGAGACGGGGAGAATGTGCAAACTTAACATGGCCAGTGGCCCAGGACCGGGATTCGAACCCTGGTCCTCAGTGCCGTAGTCCCAGTGCTAACTATTGCACCACGTGCCGCCCAATACCTGCAACTTAACCCTCATTCGGGACCTGATTTTTACAAGAACAATGCTTTACCATTTGGGCACCATGCCTACAGTCACTAGAAACCAGAGGCTTGTTGGGGGGAATGGTGAATACATTTCAATTAGGTTGAAACAGCACAGAAGTAAAAGGGGGCTGCAGAGTAGGAAATAGATCAACCTCATTGACATTATCAGCGTCATGAAGTATTCATTCAGATGCCCTGCTCGCATTCTCAGCTTTTCTTACATCTACTGATTGAGCAAAGACATGCCTGTTGAGCTTCATTGATGGTGATGGAAATGTACCTCATCTATGAGTTTAGGTTTAGAGTCTGAAATGTTTTTGTTAGATATTCTGTGCACCCTACAGAATTCCAGTGTCTTTAACTTCTCCTTTCCATTCGGGCTTGGGAAGGTACTGGCCACAGATGCAAACCACTTGAAACCCAAAAGATGAACACATTTTCTAGATTTCTCCTTTTATAAATGTCACTGGAATTATCCAGCAAAACCCACTTTGTAATGGCAACTTTTGACTTGGATTATCTTTAAAGTTATTACGCAGGGTCCCAGTCACGAAGCACCAGACTTGAGCACTTGGAATTCATACATTTATTATAAGTTGCCCAAAATTCTCGTTTAATGAAGTTGATTTATAATAGAGGCAATGAATGATGGACAGATACTGCAGTTGTAGATTAATCATATGCGATAGTAACTTTTACAGATTATGAAAGTTGTATTCAGTAACACTTGCGATTTTTCACATCTCCTTTGAAATAGAGACCGACAACAGTCGTACCAAGTCCTTAGTAAGTATTACCTCAGTTTTGATGAATAGAAAGTTATGCTAAGGCTCTTGGGAAAGCCTCTGTTTTCACTGAAATGGCTTGAACAGAGATCGATTGTTACATGATGTTCCTCAAAACTAACAATCAATCATTAGCTCATACCTATGAACTAAGAACGGTCCAGTATTTTAGCTAGACCTATTCGTAATTATTAAAATATTCTTTCACGGGATGTGAGTTTTGCTGGCAAGGCCAGCGTTTGTTGCCCATCCCCTTTGAGAACGCGATGATAAGCCGCTTTTATGTTTTCACTGAGATTGTTGACGAATGCCTTGAAGTTCTATGCCCTGTTGAAATTGGCAGGGCAGTCTCTTTATTCAGAGATCAGGTATAAGCTAGTTCTTTCAAATGTCAAGTGATCAATAGATGGTAAACAGAAGAACGAATCCAGGAATGAATTCACGTGAGTGGAAAATTTGAAATGTTTTCTCTCAGTCATCAAGTTTCAATTTCACCACGTGAACTATTTTCAATTTCGCTATTTAATTATCTAATTAAATGAATTTCTCTGAAAATACCCTTTTAAAAAAAATCGATCTCTTTAAGATGTCACCAACTGGAAACATCTAAAGAAAAGTATATGGCTAGGAAATGTTGCCTTGTTCACAGAAAATAATTTCTGCACTGGAGAGATTCTTTTTAACTAATAGATTAATCTGTGCAAATAAACTTCATTGTGTAACTTTTAAAACTACAGTAAACAGAAGCTCCTGCCCATTTCAAATGATCGTTCAGCATTCAAGATTAGAATTGACTTTTCAAATCTATTAAGCTTAGAATGTGTTTGAGGCTCAGAGTTTAGATGCTTTTAAAAGGAAATTAGACAAGTGCATGAGAGAAAAGGGAATAGAAAGACAAACTGAAAGGCGTAGATCAGGTAGGTGGGGCAGGTACAGATCCATGTGGAGTTTAGACACCAGTTGGGCCAAATGGCCCACTACCGCACTGTGAATTCTTTGCAAATCTTTGTCAGTTGATTGCACAATAACCAAATTAAGGAGTGGTGCAGTATCAGTTTGTGTCCTTTGCTGGGTCATCAGGTTGAGCTGAAGGCTGAACAATTTGTTATAGTAAATGACAGAGAAATGCTTGGACCCAGTTACATTACTACTGTACCGTTGGGGCAGCTATTGTGTAAATGGTACCCAACACGAGTGAAAAGGTGTGGGAATCCAAGGAAGAGATGGGCTCAATCTGCTTTGCGTCGGGGTCAGTTTGTGCCTGGATGATTGGTTTGCAGTCAACAAGTTGAGCGTTGGTGTGAAATTACAGACTGTTTTCTACCAGTGTTGGGGTATTGTGTGAGTGTGTGAGTAAACAATGTTCTTGTGCATTTCCTGGTGGTTGGTTATAGAGCATCATTGACAAAGCCTGTCCTCTCACTTCAGAAACGGGAAGGCAGCAAACAGAGGATAAGCAGCACAGAAACAGGAAATTCGGCCCAACCAGTCTATGCTGGTGTTTATGCTCCACTTGAGCCTCCTCCCTCCTTTCCTCATCCAAATCTACCATCATAACCATTCATCCCTTTTCCCTTCAAATGCTTGTCTTACTTCCCCTTAAATACATCTATGCCATTCATTTCAACCATTCCCTCTGGTAGCGAGTTCCACATTCTCACCTCTCTTTGGGTAAATAGTTTCTCTCTGGATTCCCTATTGGGTTTCTTGCTGACTAGAATATTGACAACCTTTAGTTTCGCTCTTCTCCACAAGGGGGAACAATCTCTTTGTATCAACTCTATCAAAATGTTTCATAATGTTAAATTTGTCTATTATGTCACCCTGAGCCTTTTCTGCCCCCAGGAGAATATTTTCCTGATGTGTATATCCATTTATTTCTGGTAACATACTTGTAAATGTTCTCTGCAACCTTCCAGTGCCTCTCTATCCTATATGACAGAGTATAGAAACATAGAATATAGGAGCAGGAGGAGGCCATTCAGCCTTTGAGCCTGCTCCACCGTTCATTATGATCATGGCTGATTATCCAACTCCATAGCCTAAACCCTCCTTCCCCCATATCCTTTGATCACCTTCGACTAATGTGCTATATCTAACTGCTCCTTGAAAACATACAATGTTTTGGCCTCAAGTACTTCCTGTGGTAATGACTTCTGCAGGCTCACCACTCTCTGGGTAAAGAAATGTCTCCTCATCTCTGTCTTAAATGGTCAAACCCATATCCTCAGACTGTGACCCATGGTTCTGGACACCCCCACCATCGGGAACTTCCTGCATCTACCCTGTCTAGTTCTGTTAGGATTTTATAGGTTTCCCTGAGATTCCCTTTCATTCTTCTGAACTCCTGCAATTACAATCCTAACCGACTCAATCGCTCCTCGTACGTCAGTCCTACCATCCCAGGAATCAGTCTGGTAAACCGTTGCTGCACTCCCTCTGGAGCAAGAACACCCTTCCTCAGCTAAGGAGACCAACACTGCACACAATATTCCAGGTGTGGCATCACCAAGGCTCCGTATAATTGCAGCAAGACGTCCCTGCTCCTGTACTCAAACCCTCTTGCTATGAAGGCCAACATACCATTTGCCTTATTTACGCCTGCCACACCTGCATGCTTACCTTCAGCAACTGGTGAACGAGGACACCCAGATCTCATTGCACATTCCCCTCTCCTAATTTATGGCCATTCAGATAATATTCTGACTTCCCATTTTTGCTACCTAAGCACATTTATCCAAATTATGCTGCATCTGCCATTCATTTGCCCACTCACTCAACTTATCCAAATCACACTGAAGGATCTTTGCATCCTCCTCACAGCTCACCCAACTTTGTGCCTTGAATACTCAACAACGAGAAGCTAAATATATCTGAGATTATGCCATTTGTTGATCATTAAACTACTTCTCTCCCTTTGCCTGCAAATGTGATTCAGCTTGAAGTGATTGTTCAATATCGACAGCTGGACCTCATCATGCATCCTGTTGTGCAAAAATTAATTCAAATTAAATGGAAACGCTTTGGAAGGTAAGGTTAATTTCCTCAAATTGAACACTTACCCTTAATTTCCTCTAATTAAGCCGTTGTCTTCAGCCTCCAAGACAAAATCCAATCCCTCGCTATCAATTTCATTCCCCTCTATGACCACTGTCTCAGGCTGAATCAGACTATTTGCCACCTTGGCAATCCTATTTGACCCTGATGTTGAGGTGCCAACCCAATATTCTCTTCAGCACCAGATTGGCTGCGTCCACCTCAATATTCTATCCATCAGCCCATGTGCTGTTGAAACCCTCAACCATATTTTTATTACCTCCAGGTTTGGCGGTCCCAACGCTCTCCACCTCCCTATCTCTTCAGCCTATTTCAGCCCTAAAGATTTCCAAGAACTGTATGTGTCTCTAATTCTGGTCTCTTCTTCAGTCCTGCTTTGTTTACCCACTGATAGTCTTCATACCCTCAGCTGTCATAGCATCATAGAATTTACAGCGTATCGGGTCTGCAGCGGCCCTTGGAAAGAGCAACCTCTTAAGCCCACACCTCCACCCTATCCCTGTAACCCAGTAACCCCACCTAACCTTTTGGACAGTAAGAGGTAATTTAGCATGGCCAATCCACCTAACCTGTACATCTTTGGTCTGTGGGAGGAAACCGGAGCACCCGGAGGAAACCCACGCAGACACGGGGAGAAAATGCAACTCCACACCGACAGTTACCCGAGGCCGGAATTGAACCTGGGTCCCTGGAGCTGTATGGCAGCAGTACCATCTACTGTGCCACCCTGCCGCCTTAGGCAATGGAACACACTTCCTAAACCTCTCTATCTCCCCTTCCTACAGTTTGTCCTTAAAACAGAGCAAAACTCCCTTTCATTGCACTGGTGTTAATTTTTATCGAATAACATTGTGGAAATTGTTTTGGGACAATCGACGATGTTTAAGGTGCCATACACTAACAACAACTCGTATGTTTATTATTTTTGACAGCTGCATGATATGCTTAAATCTTTCTGTTTCCTCACTAAAGGAGGAAATTCACAATCTGTTTGGTTTTCTAGGAGAGGGGTTGCAATTATGTTGATCCTAAATATCTTGTTCATTTTGTCGTGGACTATTCTTGGGCTTACTTCATCGCTGTCATATGATGACAAGTTAAAGTACAATCTTCCTGGTGTAAGTACAGTCTTTCTACTTTTAACTCCAAATTATATCAATTCAGAATCAATTTTTACAGATAAAAGAAAATGGAGTCAATTTAATTTTGAGTAGGCAGTGGGAATGACACTGGCTCAACATGCCCAAAGTCTTTGTCAGGTGGCCAGGGCCATATTGAGTGCGGGGCCTTATTTCAATGTTGTGGATGGGCTACAAATGGGGTTCTGAAACTCACAGGTAACTTACCAGTTGGGAGCTAGTGCACATTTCAAAATTGCAAGTCTGAAGTCCACCGGCGTGCTCGTATCTGAGCTGGTACCTGGTAGTGAGAGAGGGTGTGATGTGGGTGAATCTGTGTGTGACTCTTCAACTGGTGTCAATGGAGGGTCCTTGGGGTCCTGGGTACCACTGGAGGATGGTGCATCTGAGGGAGGAAGACAATTTTGTCAGTGATATCCATCAGCAAATATTGAATGTGCATGCAGGTGAGACAATGGACAGCAGCAGAATGGTGGCACCATAATCGTTGGATCACTGGGGCCTCTTGCTTAGATGGGAGGGCCCTACATTTTTTGCAGTCTCTGCCTGTCTTGCATCTATCCACTTGATTTTTACCTTCCTCCGAGACGCCTGCCTCTCCATGACCTGATGGGTTTCCAGGACATCCACCTCACATATTCTCAGGATGAGCAGATTGGCCACCCCACCACCTGTTCTTGGGCTCCGTAGCATTATGTCTTCTCTTGTTCTCATGGACAAAAATCTACTCATTAGTCCACCCTCCACCTGAAACACTGTAATCAGGCTGCCCACCCTCCCCTCCAAATTTTGGAAACTAAGTTGAAGTGTCCATTACATTTGCAGACCTGACCCTTATATACACCGAGATCTTCCTTAGCCTTGGCAGGCACAGGTATATATGCCTTCTGTCATTCTGAATCCTATACCCTTGAGTGACATGAAAGATGCCACTCTTCAAGTACTCCCCGCACAGTACCATCCTAAATCAGCATTCACTCTTGCCGAACATACTAGATCATTTTTTTGCACTGTATCCAGGTGCAGATCACCAGGTCATACCCGCTGACCTTGGCTGCCACCTCTGCCCAGGACTTCTTTGTTTGGTATGGTGGTCTCCTCTTGCCATCCCACACATCAGGGTGTCGCGCCTGGCACTCACCGCTTTCCACTAGAGTGAGCAGGTACTCATCTGAGAAGCGGGGGGGCAGAGTGCCCACCGGCATTGCTCTCCAATCTGGCTTATCCAGTGGGCACTGAGGCTACAACTGCTGCCAAGTTTATGATTCTCTCCTGGCCAGCTCCCTGAGGCTCCTCACCAATTCGTGCCAGCCTTCGTGCCAGTGGGTCCCCATTGGACCCAGTGCCCATCAAGCTCCCGCCTCTGAGCATCTATCCGGCTGTGTTTCATGCGAGCCTGCCCATAATTGACCAGCCAGTGTCGCATCATGTGTCAATGCGATTAAGAAGCTTCCAGGCCCACTGATTGCGCAGGAAAGACGTAGGGCTGGATTCTCCGGTTTTGAGGCTATGTCCGGAGGAAGCGTCTAGTTTGACTTCGAAAAGGTTGGTGCCACCCCCTCACCGATGCTCCGACCGGTGAGGGGCTAGCAGCCCCGCCACGTAAAACGCACGGTCTTCCCGATATAAACGCCTGGAGAATTGCGGGTCTGTGGCCGCGTATGCGTATAGTGACGACTTGGAGTGGTCGGGTCATACATCATGGCGCCGGCCGTGCGTGGAACCGACCTGCCAGATAGTGCCCCCCTGGACACCCTCTCGCCGCCCCCACCAGTCTCCCCAGCCCTTGCTGAATAGACCCTGGCCAGTAAACCGCCCCCCCCCCTCCCCGACTGTGGCGGTGCTGCAAACAGTCCGCAACCGCCACGCCGGGTTCCCGGAAACTGAGACTACACGTCTCCCATGCCATCGTGAACGCGGCCCATTGGGAGCGGAGCGTCGGGGGAGGGCCATCAGGTAACGTCCTGAGGCCACCCAACGGCGTGCAGCGTGCTCCTCAATGATGCTACTTAGGAGGGGGCGGAGCATCCAAAAACAGGCACCGCCCCCGAATCCATCATAAACAGGGATTCTCCGCAGGATCGCCGATTCCGATATCAGCATCGAGCAACGGAGAATCCTGCCCATGTGCAAAATTCAGGCTTTAGACTGCAAAAACTGGATACACAGATTTCAGAAATATACTAAGTCAATAGGGTTCAATGTACCTTTCATGGCAGGCTATGAATATAATTTTCATGACTAGCTAGTTTTCCCCTTCAATATCTGTGTCGTAGTTGTTGGCGTGGGTGCCGGTTAGCTCAGTTGGCTGGATAACGAGCATGTGGTTCAGGGCCATGCCAACAGCATAGCTTCAATTACTTTTCTGGCTGAGGCCGGCGAGTGATCCAACTACCTGCCCTGGCCCTGAGAATGGAAGGCAATAGCAAACCACCACTGAAAGGAAACGGCCAAGGAAATATTTGGTTGAAGCATCAGCAGCCAATGAGCCATGGGCCACGAGCACACAGGAATGAATGATAAATTGTTGGCTTATCCTGACTCTACTTACTTCAGCTATCTGGGCTTCTCAGGGCTCTGTTCTGCCCCCCCCAATCAATAGGCTCGTCCATTTATGATGGAACCCTGTCTACCTATTCGCTTAAGTAATTCAACGCACACTCCTCAACCTTCCGCAAAACGTATGCCTTCAGTGCATGTAATTTTAATTGTTCATGTAATTCAGTAGTTGATTCATTGAACCAATCATCTCAATAACACATGAAAATCCTGTCCTTTTTCTATTCCTCAGAGTCAGTTCTTTTATCTTCCATAATTCATCTGCTATGTCTTTCATGGCTCCACACTTGGTTTGTTTTTCGCTGGTATTCACTGCTTCATCAACTTCTCTGGTCACAATGGAACGCCCACATCTCCATTTCTGCTATTAAAAAAAGTCCTCTTTTTCAACTAAATACACCTTCTGAAGGTTTAAATATTACCCTCATAGAGCTGGGGTAGATCTACAATCCTCCTTTGCCTACCTGGGCAGGATACAAAGAAATAGTTTCTATCCATTGTAACCTTTCTTTTCTGCTTGTATTTTACTCCTTCTTCTGTGGACCACCAAGTATGCTGTGCTCTATGTATGTTGTTCTTCTTGTATCCTCACTGTTTTGAATTTAAGATGTTCTTATTCATTTTTGGGATGTCAGTGTCACTGATGTGACCAGAATGTATTTTCCATCGCTAATTGCCCAGGAGAAAGTAGAGGTGAGCCACCCTTTTGAATCAATGCAGTCGTTGTGGTGTATTCTGCTCTCTGCATCCCTTTCTAAAACATAAATTCCTCACCTCCTTCTACAATCCTCAGACTTTAATCCTGGCGTTATTATTTTTTAATTGTCTTTGGCATTCAATTGCACATTCTAAGTTGCCATGAGATGGTTTCAGTGGGCCACTTTCTATTATTATTTTTCAACTGAGTGGCTTCCTTGACAAATTCAGATGTCATTTAAGTCAACCACATGGTGTGAAAATGGAGTTCCTTGAAGGCCAGACCAGGCAGTGTTGGCAGATCCCCTTCCCCTGAAGAGTATTCATGAATCGGATGAGTTTTTGAGACAAGCTGGTAGTTTTCACCATAATCTTTTCTGGTTCTGGCCACACATGACCAGATTTTTATGCAATTCAAATTTATTTCACCCTCATTTACCTTGCTTTTTTTGAACCTTGGCACTCGAGGCCTTGGGCCGTCTTCATTTTTCATTGAAAAAACTTGAAGCATTAATAAAGCTTTTTTGAAATCATGCAAATAAAATTAGTTCTGATTCATGTTTTTTTCTCCCCACATCCTTATTTTTCTTTGATGTTGAAATATTGCATTTAACCTCAGCATTACTTCAACTGGCTGGGAGGACTTTTTTAAATAAATATTTTTATTGTCATTTTATACAAAAAATACAAACAACAGTAAACTAAAAAAACAAAACAATAATGTAATCTATGCAACCTGCACCTCTCGAAACAAGCCCCCTCCATTTGTCCCCGCTCCCCCTCAATTCCCCTGTAGCAGCCAATAGTGACCGATTCCTTGAAATACAGTATGAACCATCTGCGGTAGAACCCTTCAATTGACCCCCTCGCAGGTGTATTTGACTTTCTCGAGATGCAAAAACTCCATTAAGTCCCCATGCCATGCCAAGGCACTAGGTGGTGTCGCCAGCCTCCAACTCATCAGGATTCATCTCTGAGCAACCAAAAATAGGTTTTGTCTCATGTAAGAAAAAGTGTGATAACTCTCCCGAGATTGATCTCCCCGCAGGACTTCGTAGAATAAGTGGTCCCGTGGTGAGTGGGGTTCGTTAGCGGAATTCGCTAGCGGGACCTTTAAATGTAGCTCCTGGACCTGGACCACAGTTCCCGATAGTCCTGGGCCGGGACGTTGGTTTTGTGTGCCGGGGTAGAGGCTTTATTTTCAGTTTAAAATAAACCAGTTTGGCCTTTCACTCCGGAATCATTACAGTAAGAATAGTACGTGTTGCATTTGATGTGTGGATTCTGAAATCATAACAGTATGAGGTGTAAAGTCATAGCTGAAGGACAATGCTAAATTCTTAGTCTTTTGTTCCTTTTGAAGGTATTTTCTTTCTCTTACGTTGTATGAATACAGGACTGGTGGAAAATACTTATTGCTGTCATAGCAGTTGCACTCACTGGCTCTCAGCTTATAGAGGAATTTATAGAAATCCATTCTTCGAATAGAAATTTTACTCGCTGGAAGGATTGGAGAGCCAAAGAAATAATGAAGGATCTTAACCTATGCCACCCAAGATGGCCAGAGGTATGCAAGATGACCCGACAAAAAAATTTTCTGGAAAAAAAACATCTTAAACATTAAAAAGTAGGGTGGCACAGTGGTTAGCATTGCTGCCTCACGGCGCCGAGGACCCGGGTTCGATCCAGCCCCGGGTCACCTTCTGTGTGAAGTTTGCACATCCTCCCCATGTCTGCGTGGCTCTCACCCCCCACATCACAAAGATGTGCAGGGTAGGTGGATTGGCCAGGCTAAATTGCCCTTTAATTGGAAAAAAAGAATTGGGTACTCTAAGTTCAAAACAAAAGAAAATAATTTTTTAAAAAAACATTAAAAAGTAAACCGTGCAAACACATTTCCTGCAATTCTTTTTCAATAATTGTTTAGCAATGGAAAAATTAGATTAGTGCTTAATACATGATTTAACTCTTGCAATGCCATTGACAAGTTTTCTACAACCAGGCACTAATGAGCTTCCGAGATAGCAACGTATACTTGACCTTAAGACCATGAGACCATAAGACATAGGAGCGGAAGTAAGGCCATTCGGCCCATCGAGTCCACTCCGCCATTCAATCATGGCTGATTTCAACTCCATTTACCCGCTCTCTCTCCATAGCCCTTAATTCCTCGAGAAATCAAGAATTTATCAACTTCTGTCTTAAAGACACTCAACGTCCCGGCCTCCACCGCCCTCTGTGGCAATGAATTCCACAGACCCACCACTCTCTGGCTGAAGAAATTTCTCCTCATCTCTGTTCTAAAGTGACTCCCTTTAATTCTAAGGCTGTGCCCCCGGGTCCTAGTCTCCCCTGCTAATGGAAACAACTTCCCTACATCCACCCTATCTAAGCCATTCATTATCTTGTAAGTTTCTATTAGATCTCCCCTCAACCTCCTAAACTCCAATGAATATAATCCCAGGATCCTCAGACGTTCATCGTATGTTAGGCCTACCATTCCTGGGATCATCCGTGTGAATCTCTGCTGGACCCGCTCCAGTGCCAGTATGTCCTTCCTGAGGTGTGGGGCCCAAAATTGCTCACAGTATTCTAAATGGGGCCTAACTAATGCTTTATAAAGCTTCAGAAGTACATCCCTGCTTTTATATTCCAAGCCTCTTGATGAATGACAACATTGCATTTGCTTTCTTAATTACGGACTCAACCTGCAAGTTTACCTTTAGAGAATCCTGGACTAGGACTCCCAAGTCCCTTTGCACTTCAGCATTATGAATTTTGTCACCGTTTAGAAAATAGTCCATGCCTCTATTCTTTTTTCCAAAGTGCACTTGCCCACGTTGAATTTCATCAGCCATTTCTTGGACCACTCTCCTAAACTGTCTAAATCTTTCTGCAGCCTCCCCACCTCCTCCATACTACCTGCCCCTCCATCTATCTTTGTATCATCAGCAAACTTAGCCAGAATGTCCCCAGTCCCGTCATCTAGATCGTTAATATATAAAGAGAACAGCTGTGGCCCCAACACTGAACCCTGCGGGACACCACTCGTCACCGGTTGCCATTCCGAAAAAGAACCTTTTATCCCAACTCTCTGCCTTCTGCCTGACAGCCAATCGTCAATCCATGTTAGTACCTTGCCTCGAATACCATGGGCCCGTATTTTACTCAGCAGTCTCCCGTGAGGCACCTTATCAAAGGCCTTTTGGAAGTCAAGATAGATAACATCCATTGGCTCTCCTTGGTCTAACCTATTTGTTATCTCTTCAAAGAACTCCAGCAGGTTTGTCAGGCACGACCTCCCCTTACTAAATCCATGCTGACTTGTCCTAATCTGACCCTGCACTTCCAAGAATTTAGAAATCTCATCCTTAACAATGGATTCTAGAATCTTGCCAACAAGCGAGGTTAGGCTAATTGGCCTATAATTTTCCATCATTTTCCTTGTTCCCTTCTTGAACAGGGGGGTTACAACAGCGATTTTCCAATCCTCTGGGACTTTCCCGGACTCCAGTGACTTTTGAAAGATCATAACTAACGCCTCCACTATTTCTTCAGCTATCTCCTTTAGAACTCTAGGATGTAGTCCATCTGGGCCCGGAGATTTATCAATTTTTAGACCTCTTAGTTTCTCTAGCACTTTCTCCTTTGTGATGGCTACCATATTCAACTCTGCCCCCTGACTCTCCGGAATTGGTGGGATATTACTCATGTCTTCTACTGTGAAGACTGACGCAAAGTACTTATTTAGTTCCTCTGCTATTTCCTTGTCTCCCATCACAAAATTACCAGTGTCATTTTGGAGCGGCCCAATGTCAACTTTTGCCTCCCGTTTGTTTTTAATGTATTTAAAGAAACTTTTACTATCATTCCTAATGTTACTGGCTAGCCTACCTTCATATTTGATCCTCTCTTTCCTTATTTCTCTCTTTGTTATCCTCTGTTTGTTTTTGTAGCCTTCCCAATCTTCTGACTTCCCACTACTCTTTGCCACATTATAGGCTTTCTCTTTTGCTTTGATGCATTCCCTAACTTCCTTTGTCAGCCATGGCTGCCTAATCCCCCCTCTGATAACCTTTCTTTTCTTTGGGATGAACCTCTGCACTGTGTCCTCAATTACTCCCAGAAACTCCTGCCATTGCTGTTCTACTGTCTTTCCCACTAGGCTCTGCTCCCAGTCGATTTTCGTCAGTTCCTCCCTCATGCCCCTGTAGTTACCTTTATTTAACTGTAACACCTTTACATCTGATTCTACCTTCCTTCTTTCAAATTGGAGATTGAATTCTACCATATTATGATCACTGCCTCCTAAGTGCTCCCTTACTTTAAGATCTTTAATCAAGTCTGGCTCATTACATAACACTAAGTCCAGAATGGCCTGTTCCCTCGTGGGCTCCATCACAAGCTGTTCCAAAAAGCCCTCCTGTAAACATTCAATGAATTCCCTTTCCTTGGGTCCACTGGCAGCATTATTTACCCAGTCCACCTGCATATTGAAGTTCCCCATGATCACTGTGACCTTGTCTTTCTGACATGCACTTTCTATTTTGTGGTGCATTTTGTGCCCCCGGTCCTGACCACTGTTAGGAGGCCTGTACATAACTCCCATTATGGTTTTTTTGCCTTTGTGGTTCCTCAACTCTACCCACACAGACTCCACATCATCTGACCCTATGTCATTTAGTGCTATTGATTTAATTTCATTCCTAATTAACAAGGCAACCCCGCCCCCTCTGCCCACCTCCCTGTCTTTTCGATAGGTTGTGAATCCCTGGATGTTTAAATGCCAGTCCTGAACCCCCTGCAACCATGTCTCTGTGATGCCTACCACATCATAGCTGCCAGTCACAATCTAGGCCACAAGCTCATCTACCTTGTTCCGTACACTGCGCGCATTTAAATATAGCACCTTTAATTCTCTATTGACCGTCCCTTTTTGTTTTCTTAGTGTGGTGGACCTTGGTTTACTGAGCCTTTCCATACGCTGTGTCATATTTTGTGGGATGGGGACTATCGTAACCTCTCCTGAGTTTTGTCTTTTTGTGCTTTTTTGTATTCCTAAGCAGCTACGCTTCCCACTGATTACTTCACCTCTTGGTTCCCTGACTTTCCCTTCCCCCCCAATCTTTAGTTTAAAGTCCTATTGACCACTCTATTTATTCTTTTCGCCAGAACACTGGTCCCAGCTCGGTTCAGGTGGAGACCATCCCAACGGTATAGGTCCCCCCTGTCCCAAAACTGATGCCAGTGTCCCATGAAAAGGAACCCCTCTTTCCCACACCACTCTTTCAGTCACGTGTTAACTTCCCTTATTCTTGCCTCCCTATGCCAATTTGCACGTGGCTCGGGCAGTAATCCGGAGATTATGACCCTTGAGGACCTGTTTTTTAATTTGAATCCTAGCTCTTTATAATCTCTAAACAGGTCCTCTTTCCTAGACTTGCCTATGTTGTTGGTACCGACATGGACCACAACAACTGGATCCTCCCCCTCCCTCTCCAGTATCCTTTCAAGCCGGTCAGAGATGTCCCGCACCCTAGCACCGGGCAGGCAACATACCATGCGGGACTCTTTATCCTGCTCACAAAGGATACTATCTATCCCCCTGATAATAGAATCCCCTACAACTACAACTTGCCTATTTACTCCCTCCTCTTGAATGGCCTGCTGAACCATGGTGCCTTGGTCAGCTGACTCATCCTTCCTGCAGCCCTGTTCGCCATCCACACAGGGAGCAAATCCCTCATACCTGTTGGACAGAGTCAAGGGCTGAGGCTCCTGAGTTCCTGACTGCTGGTTCCCTTTACCTGCCTGACTTGCAGTCACACCCAATCACACCCAGACCTTGATGTGTAAATCTTCACACTTGGTGCTTTGAAATGTTACTTCCACTGCGAAGGACCTGAATGGTGTCATTGTCTACATAGGAGACACAGCCAAAATAATGGAGAACATTATAATTGTACGCAGGAACAGGAGTAGGCCATTCAGCCCATCAAGTCTGCTACGTCATTCAATTAGATCATGGCCGTCATCTATCTCAATTCCACTTTCCCACACTATCTACATGCCCCTTGATGTCGTCAATCTCCAGAATTCCTTTGAATAAAGCTCTTTCTTTCAGTTTACAATGCGAATGGGTTGGTCAGTAGTTTGTGACCTCCAATTCCCAACCAACTATTCACCATCTCTCCATGAGTGTCAATAAGGGTCCACACCTCATTTAACTGGGGCAGAAGCAGCCTGAAAATATCAATGGGTGACATCTTATCCTATTTATACAGACACTGCTCTGCCATCATTTTGGAGACTGATTTCTGTCTTTAACATGCTCAATGATTGAGTTTCCCCAGCCCCCAGGAGTAAAGATTTCTAAGTTTCAAAGCTACAGAAACAAACTTGTTGAAAATAAGTTTTTCATAGAACAGTCACCAAACTTTTCAGCAGACATTTTCCTGGGCTATTGTTTTCCAAGAGGTATTCGGCTGGAGTAAAATTTCCCTTATCTCTCGCACATAGAAAAGGTCTCAGTCTGGTTTGAATGAATATACAAGCTCTGTTTATTTTGGTACATTCACACAAAATTAAATCGAAAGACTTTCCCTACGTGCCTTGAAATGTCCTTCAGACACTGAAGAATGAAAGCAAAAACTTAAAAGATAAAAGTGACTCCAGATTTACAAATTGAAAGTAATTTCAACAAAAGGCCTTAAAAATAATTAGAAATGCTTCAAGGATCCTCCGATGGCTAAAGTTCTTCTCTCTGATCAGTCAAATTGATCACATTCTTAAGGGAATCCTTATCTGGGTTTAGCCCCTTACTTAGTTTCATTGGTTCTAATTCTCAGCTGAGACCCCCTTGATTCGTTCAGGAAAATGTCAGTCATTTAACAGGCGATTGGTTAATTAGACATTAATCAATTACTCCAAATTAATTATCTTTCCCACGACTCTTGTCCCATGTTCAAACTCCCTACGTCACATCTGGTCTCAGTTACGAGATTGTTTCAAACTCGTTAAATGTGCCCTCAATATCTCTTACTTTCAGTAAGAGTACTTGCAGCACATTATTCGTAACATTTGAGACAGTCATGGACAGTATTCAAAAGTTTAGCCAATTTTATAGCTTACTCCTTTTTCTACAAATTCAATAATTTTCGAGAATCATTTAATTTTCCAGTATATTTTAGATAATATTTTAAAGGACCCCCCCCCCCCCCTATAATTGTTGAATCCAACAGTTGGATTCTCCAGTCCCCCAGGCATGTGTTTCTTGGCCATGCGCCGTTTGCTGGTGGCGAGATTCTATGCTCCCACCTCTTGTCAATGGGATTTCCCTTTGAAGCCACTCCACCATGTCACCTGGAAACCCACGGGCAGGGGTACACTGCCGACGGGAACAGGGAATCACAACGACCAGAGAATTCCAGCAGTTATTTTGTTGCTCCAAAGTTTGTGTTCACAATTGAAGCATCATCTGCTGTGCTTGATGCTGGAACTGGACACATCTGTTTACAGATATTGATCATCCTGTGCTAATTTGTTTTGACTGACAGGAGGAGTCTTATCTCAAGAAACAGCTGGCTGGACTGGAAGAAATGCATCCCAACTACTTTAAAGATTTCTGGTAAGTCTGTTGAATAAAGTCTGTTCAATTTGCATTGCGAATGGGTCGCCTCCACTGTTCTCTGTGGGAAAGACTTCCATGGACTCCTGGCCTTCTATGAGAGACATTTTTTTCTAATTTTCATCTTAAATAAAGCAACTGCTGAGATCCTAGATGCTTTGGTTTTAATTTTCAAAATTCCCTAGATTCCTGGAACCAAATTGGAAAATAACAATTGTAGCTCCTCTATTCATGAAAGGAGGGAGACAGAAAGCATGAAACTACAGGTCAGTTATGATGTGTTATGTACTCTGGGATAACACAGGCTGCAACTGGATGCAGCTTTAACCAAAAGATACTCCAGTCCTTGAAGTTAGTTCAATCTGATTTATTGAATCAGTAGCACAGCTAGCACAGTTCTCTATGAGTTCAACTCTCTGTTAACCTAAGTGTGGTTACTCTGTCTGATTGAACCAGACTAGCTCTTAGCCACGTGCTGGAGGTGTGATACTGTACATACACCCTGACTCACTCTGCAGATGTTCATCAGTGGAAAGAGATGGAGTGTGAGTGCCTCATGCCTTTTATAGTGAGATACCACCCGAGTGTCCTGCCTGCTCATTGGTCATGTCCTGTTCTCTGTGTTCATTAGCTGCCTGTCTGTGCCTGCCTGTATATCATTATCTGCATGTCTGCATATCATGACACCTCCCCTTTTTAAAAATGTTTTGTTGGTATATGGGAACGTACTTGCATGTGGTGGCATATATTAACATATTTACAAGTGGTGGCATATGTGAACGTATTTACATGTGAAGACAGCTGTCTAATGTGAGAAAACAGAACATAGCAAACAAAACAAATGCTCATAAGTCCAGTCTCTGGTGCTTGCGTCTGATCCTCTTGTTGACCGCCGGAGAGGTGGTGGTGAGGACGACGGTGCCTTGACAAGTGGGATGGAAGCCTGACTGATGGCCTCGTAGTTCGAGGTATCAGGAGGTGGCAAACAACGGAAGGAAATGGCGAAGAAAGCGGTTGCGGGCAGGTCTTCGCACAACAGAACCATCAGCCATACGTACAACATACGAGCGGGGCGCAGCCTGTCGAACAACGACAGTTGGAGCAGACCAGCCACCATCCGGTATCTTGTTCGGGCAAATCGGTGGCTTGAGCATCATAGCCCTGCTTTTGCTGGTTTCGGAGCTGCTGCACCTTCTGCAGCACCGGGAGGTGATCCAGGTTGGGCAAGTGTATGGCTGGAAGTGTTGTCTGCAGGTCCCTGTTCATCAGGAGTTGAGCCGGCGACATGCCAGTGGACAGTGGGGTCGCCCTGTATGCAAGCAGCGCGAGGTAGATGTCAGAAGCAGAATCCATGGCCTTGCAGATGAGCTGTTTCACAATGTGCACCCCTTTTTCAACCTTCCCATTGGACTGCGGATAGTATGGGCTGGAAGTGAAATGTTTGAAATGGTATGACTTGGCAAACATCGACCACTCGTGGCTGTTGAAGCACGGGCCATTGTCACTCATGACACCACTGTACTTCCCTAGCATTGTACATAGTTATATAATAGTTGTGTGTAACGTGGCCCTGTAATCCTGTGTATTGTACTGTAGCTCTGTAGAGGTTCGGTCACCTGTATGTAACCTGACCTGGCCACGGAGAGCTCCGCCTTGGCCACTCCCCCGTGAGTTAGGTATAAGACCCAGATTCTGAGACCGGACCCTTTTGTCTGGGGTCGTCTGTGTCGGGTAAGCTTCCTATGTAGTGTATTAAAGCCTTGGTTAAAGTCTCACATGTCTTTGTGGTTCTTGACGCTTAGTGCATCAATTTAATACACTACAGTTATAATGGAGGCTGCTCTGAAACCCGACAAGCTCTCGCTCGACCCCCACGCTCCACGCACGGATCACCTTTACAACTGCTGGCTCCGGTGTTTCGAGGCCTACCTGGAAGCATCTCCGCCTTCGCCAAAACGGACGCTGACCGACTCAGCCTCCTGTACTCACTGCTCGACTACGGGCTTTTCGACCTCATCACGGGAACAACGACCTACGCCGATGCCATCGTGAAGCTCAAAAGCCGGTATGCACGAACTGTTAATTCTATTTACGCCCGCCACCGCCTCGCCTCCCGGCACCAGCAGCCGGGTGAACCCCTATCCGTGTTCGTTCGGGACCTCCGTGCCCTCGCGCTCACCTGAAACGCGCCAGCAGTCTCCGCTGAGCAGAACACTGAGGCCCTGGCACTCGATGCCTTTGTAGCCGGCATCGCTTCCGTCCCAATTCGCCAACTCCTACTGGCACAAAATACCCTGACTCTGGACACGGCAGTCACTATGGCAGAGGCCCAACAGGCAGCCTACGACAATAATGCGTCCTACACGCCTGCCCAAACTTCCTATTCGCCTGCCCACGTTCCCTACGTGGCCGCTATCTCCCTGCCGCCCGCCCAGCAACAACCCCTGCAAGTCACGGCCCACCCAGCCACACCAGCAGTAAAAAGAACGCCTGGGCCCCAGTGTTACTTTTGTGGCCAGGCAAAACACCCCAGGAAATGCTGCCCTGCTAGAGATGCTACCTGTTCAGCCTGTGGCAAGAAAGGCCATTTTGCAAACGTCTGCCGCTTTCCGCTGCCTCGGGATCCAACACCGCGGCCTGCTACTCCTGGGTGCTGCCATCCTCCGTTCCCGGCTCGCTATTCCACACGTGCGACGCATGGGCGCCGCCATCTTTGACTATCCCCGGCCCGCCTCCCTTCACTTCCGGTCCGCCATACGTCACCTCCGGTCCACCGCCGATCGCCACTTCCGGTCCACCGCCGATCGTCACTTCCGGTCCACCGCCAAGCGTCACTTCCGGTCCACCGCTGATCGTCACTTCCGGTCCACCGCCGATCGTCACTTCCGGTCCACCGCCGATCGTCACTTCCGGTCCACCGCCGATCGTCACTTCCGGTCCACCGCCGATCGTCACTTCCGGTCCACCGCCGATCGTCACTTCCGGTCCTGCGCACCCGACCGAAATGCTGCAAACAACTGAGATGCAGCAAACGACAGCAACAGCAGCCTACGACGCCTGGGCGCCGCCACCTTCTTCCGCAGGCCGCTCCCCGGATCCGGCACCCTTCTCCAACAGCTCCACCATCGCATTCATCGTCCTCGACCAGGACCGACTGCATCAGCTCGCCAGATCCACCATGGAGGTTCAGGTAAATTGTTTCACTGTTACCTGCCTCTTCGACAGCGGCAGCACGGAGAGCTTCCTCCACCCGGACACCGTGCGCCGCTGCTCCCTCAAGGTACTACCCACGCGCAGGCATATTTCCATGGCCTCCAACTCCCAGTCGGCCGAGGTTTAGGGCTACTGCGTCGTCACCCTCACAGTGAACGGCGCGGTGTTCCAGGATTTCAAATTCATGGTCCTCCCTCACCTCTGCGCCGCCGCGATCCTCGGCCTGGACTTCCAATGCCACCTGCGCAGCCTCACCTTGCATTTTAACGGCCCCCCTCCCCCCCTCACGGTCTCCAACCCCCAGTTCTTCCCTGATCCCCCTCCCGGGTCCCACCTGTAGTCTCTCCACGCTCAGGATCCCCCCCCTTCACTGTTTGCCTCACCCCCGACTGCAAGCCCGTGGCTACTAAAAGTCGGCGTTACAGTTTCGGGGACTGCCAATTCATTCGAGCGGAGATTAAGCGCCTTCTCTCGGAAAAGATCATTGCTCCCAGCACCAGCCCCTGGCGAGCCCAAGTGGTGGTAGTCAAGTCTAGTGAGAAACACCGCATGGTCATTGACTACAGTCAGACCATCAACCGGTACACGCTGCTTGATGCGTATCCCCTCCCCCGCATATCTGACATGGTCAACCGCCGTCACAAGGGCAGCACGGTAGCCTTGTGGATAGCACAATTGCTTCACAGCTCCAGGGTCCCAGGTTCGATTACCGGCTTGGGTCAGTGTCTGTGCAGAGTCTGCACATCCTCCCCGTGTGTGCGTGGGTTTCCTCCGGGTGCTCCAGTTTCCTTCCACAGTCCAAAGATGTGCAGGTTAGGTGGATTGGCCATGATAAATTGCCCTTAGTGTCCAAAATTGCCCTTAGTGTTGGGTGGGTTACTGGGTTATGGGGATAGGGTGGCGGTGTTGACCTTGGGTAGGGTGCTCTTTCCAAGAGCCGGTGCAGACTCGATGGGCCGAATGGCCTCCTTCTGCACTGTAAATTCTATGATAATCTATGAAACCGGATTGCACAGTACCGGGTGTTCTCCACCATAGACTTGAAATCCGCCTACCACCAGCTCCCTATCCGCCCGGAGGACCGTAACTTCACGGCCTTCGAGGCGGACAGCCGCCTCTACCACTTTCTTAGGGTACCCTTTGGCGTCACCAATGAAGTCTCGGTCTTCCAACGGGAGATGGAACGAATGGTGGACCAGAACAGACTGCGGGCTACCTTCCGGTATCTGGACAACGTCACCATCTGCGGCCACAACCAGCAGGACCATGACATCAACCTCACTAAATTCCTCCAAACTGCCAAACGCCTCAATCTCACATACAACGAGGCAAAATGTGTTTTCGGCACCACCCGCCTCGCCATACTCGGCTACGTGGTGGAGAACGGTGTCCTCGGCCCCGATCCCGACCGTCTGCGCCCCTTCTCGAACTCCCCATTCCCACCTGCCCCAAAGAACTGAGGCGATGCCTTGGGTTCTTTGCCTACTATGCCCAGTGAGTGCCCGAGTACGCTGACAAGGCCCGACCCCTCCTCCGTTCCCTCTCATTCCCCCTCCCGCCCGAGGCCTGCCAGGCCTTCCACCTCCTAAAAACCGCTATCGCCAAAGCCGCCATGCATGCGGTAGACGAGTCTGCACCATTCCAAGTCGAGAGCGATGCCTCCGACTTTGCCCTGGGCCACCCTCAACCAGGCGGGCAGGCCCATCGCCTTCTTTTCCCGCACACTCCAAGGCCCCGAGATCCGCCACTCCTCTGTTGAGAAGGAGGCACAGGCCATAGTGGAAGCCGTCCGGCACTGGAGGCACTACCTGGCCGGAAAACCATTTACCCTCGTTACTGACCAATGATCAGTTGCGTTCATGTTCGACAAAAAACAACGAGGTAAAATCAAAAATGATAAGATATTACGGTGGAGGATCGAACTCTCCACCTACAATTATAATATCTTATACCGGCCAGGTAAGCTCAATGATCCTCCTGATGCCCTGTCCCGTAGTACTTGTGCCAACGCACAGGATGACCAACTGCGGACACTACATAATGACCTCTGTCACCCGGGCGTCAGGCGGTTCTACCACTACATCAAGGGCCACAACCTGCCCTTCTCAGTCGAGGAGGTCAAGGCCGTGACTAGGAACTGCCAAGTCTGTGCGGAGTGCAAGCCGCAATTCTACAAGCCAGACAAGGCGCACCTAATCAAGGCTACCCGCCCCTTTGAACGTCTCAGCATTGACTTCAAAGGGCCCCTCCCCACCCACAACCGCAACACGTACTTCCTCAATGTCATCGAAGAGTACTCGCGGTTCCCATTCGCCATTCCTTGCCCCGACACGACCTCCGCCACCGTCATCAAAGCGTTGCACGACCTCTTCATGCTCTTCGGTTATCCCAATTACATTCACAGTGACCGGGGCTCCTCCTTCATGAGTGAGGAGCTGCGTCGGTACCTGCTCGCCAGGGGCGTTGCCTCGAGCAGGACGACCAGTTACAACCCCCGGGGGAACGGACAGGTGGAGAGGGAGAACGCGACAGTTTGGAAGGCCGTGCTGCTAGCCCTCAAGTCCAAAGGCCTACCAGTCTCCTGTTGGCAGGAGGTCCTCCCTGCCGCACTCCACTCCATCCGGTCCCTGTTGTGTACTGCAACGAATGCTACCCCTCATGAGCGGATGTTTCTCTTCTCCAGGAGATCGGCATCCGTGACATCGCTTCCGTCCTGGCTCCTGTCCCCGGGAGACGTCCTGCTCCGCAAGCACGTGCGGACCTCTAAGGCGGAGCCCCTGGTGGAGAGAGTCCGTCTCCTCCACGCCAACCCACAGTACGCGTACATAGCGTACCCCGACGGGCGTGAGGAGACCGTCTCCATCAAGGACCTGGCCCCCTCTGGGGCCCCTGCCGCCCCCGCCCCGCAACCTCCACCCCACTCCCTATCTGCTCCCGTCGATCCCTCGGCCTGTTACTACTCCGTGCCAGCCGCTGTCATCCCGCAGTTTCGCCTCGAGCCAGCCGAAGCGGTGGGAGACGTCATGCCGCCTTGCGACCCAGCACCACCGACCGCACAGATACCGCCGGACACTACCTCAGCGCCGCAGCTCCGACGTTCAAAGAGATCGACCAAACCCATCGTTCGTCTCGACCTCTGACGACACGGAACCTCCTGATGGACACTGTTCGTTACTCCCTGTTTGTTCACTGTGTTGCTACTCCATATTTTCACCCCGGACTTCCTTCTAAACAAGGGGTGAATGTGGTGATACACCACTGTACTTCCCTAGCATTGTACATAGTTATATAATAGTTGTGTGTAACGTGGCCCTGTAATCCTGTGTATTGTACTGTAGCTCTGTAGAGGTTCGGTCACCTATATGTAACCTGACCTGGCCACGGAGAGCTCCGCCTTGGCAACTCCCCCGGGAGTTAAGTATAAGACCCAGATTCTGAGACCAGACCCCTTTGTCTGGGGTTGTCTGTGTCGGGTAAGCTTCCTATGTAGTGTATTAAAGCCTTGGTTAAAGTCTCACATGTCTTTGTGGTTCTTGACGCTTAGTGCATCAGTGGGATACCATGCCTGGAGAACGTCTCCTTACAGGCCTTGATGACGGTCCGCGATGTGAGGTCTGAGAGCTTCACGACTTCAGGGTAGTTGGAGAAATAGTCAATAATCAACATGTAGTTCACACGAAAAGAGGTCGATGCCAACCTTGGACCACAGGGAGGTCTCGATTTCATGCTGCTGGAGCGTCTCCTTGCTCTGTGCTGGCGGGAAGCGTTGATAGGTCGCACAGTTGAGGACCATGTTCGAGATGTCCTGGCTATTACCGGGCCAGTAGACAGCCTGCCTGGCTCTGCGTCTGCATTTCTCTACGCCCAGGTGTCCCTCATGGATTTGGCGGAGCACCAAGCTCTGGAGACTGAGTGGAATGACTATCCGGTCCAGCTTGAGGAGGATACCATCAATCACCATCAGGTTATCCTTCACATTGTAAAATTGAGGGCACTGCCCTTTCTGCCAGCCATTAGCGAGGTGGTGCATGACATGCTGCAAGAGGGGGTCTTCGGCTGTCTCCTCGCGGATACGAACCACCTTCTCATCAGACGCCGGGAGGGTGCTTGCACACAGCTGCACCTGTGATTCAATCTGCCGGATGATTTCCAGCGGTTCTCTAGGCAATGTGATGGAGCGGGACAATGCATCAGCGATGATGAGCTCCTTGCCAGGCGTGTACACTAAGTCAAAGTCATACCTTCTGAGTTTGAGGAGGATGCGCTGCAATCGAAGCGTCATGTCGTTCAGGTCCTTGTGGATAATGTGGACCAGAGGCCTATGATCTGTCTCGACAGTGAATGTCGGCAGACCGTAGACATAGTCGTGAAACTTGAGAATGCCAGTGAGAAGACCCAGGCATTCCTTTTCTTGCGCATACCTTGTTTCGGTGGGCGTCATGGCCCTCGATGCGTCGACTACTGGTGCCCAGGGTGAAGTGTCATCGCGTTGAAGCAGCACCGCACCGATGCCATCCTGGCTCGCATCTGTCGTGATCTTCGTCTCCCTGTCTGGGTCGAAAAATGCCAAGACGGGTGCAGTGGTGAGCTTGGCTTTCAGCTCCAGCCACTCTGTCTAATGTGCTGCCTTCCACTCAAAGGCAGTGGACTTTTTCACCAGGTTTCATAGGGCCGTGGTGTGTGAGACTATGTTTGGGATGAACTTGCCCAGAAAATTGACCATGCCCAGGAAGCGCAGCACCGCCTTCTTGTCTTCAAGGACCTTCATGGCTTCGATGGCCTTGACCTTGTCTGTGTCCGGGCGCAAGCCCTGCTGAGAGATCTGGTCACCGAGGAACTTGACTGTCGACATGCCAAAGCAACATTTGGACCTGTTCAGCTTCAGGCCATTGGCATGGACACGGCGGAATACCTGCTGGAGATGGGAAACATTCTCCTCAGGGGTCATGGACCATATGATGATATCGTCCACATACACACGAACCACTTCAGTGTCCTCCATCATCTGCTCCATGGTGCGATGGAAGATCTCCGATGCCGAGACAATGCCAAACGGCATGCGATGAAAGCAGTATCTGCCAAACGGCGTGTTGAAGGTGCAGAGCCTTCTGCTGGACTCATCCAGTTGGATTTGCCAAAATCCATGTGACGCATCTAACTCGGTGAAAAAAAACATGCGTGTGCCATCTCACTGGTGAGTTCCTTGCGCTTCGGGATGGGGTAGTGTTTACGCATTATATTCTTATTGAGATCCTTGGGATCAAGGCAGATGCGCAGGGCTCCCGAAGGTTTTCTAACACATACCATCGAGCTGACCCAGTCAGTCGGTTCGGTTACCTTGGAACTGATGCCCTGTTGCTGAAGATCCTTGAGCGTTGCCTTCAGGCACTCCCTCAGCGGAGCCAGGTCCCGGCCTGGTGCGTGGACCATTGGCTTGGCATCAGGTCGAAGCAGAACCTTGTATCGATATGGCAGCGTGCCCATCCCGTCGAACACATCCGGATACTGAGCGAGGATGTCGTCAATGACGGCCTGAAGATCCACATTGGAGGATGTCGTTGTGTAAAACCGCTGCACGAGGTTCAGCTGCTTGCAGGTATGCGCGCTATTTAGGAATGCCCTGTCTGGCTTGACAATTTCAAAACGTAACCGTACAGGGTGCTCTGGTTGGAGACGAGTAGATGGCAGGATCCCAGTGCCGTGGTGGCATTTCCGCTGTAGTCCAGGAGCCTGCAGGCTGCTGGAAGGACCTTGGGGGGCTTCTTGATGCTTTTGAAATCTGCCTGTGAGAGGAGGTTGGCAGAAGCACCTGTGTCCAGCTTAAACTGGATGGAGCAGTGGTTGACCTGCATCACTGCATGCCATTCGTACGTAGAATCCACTGCGAGGATGGATTGAATTTGTGATGAGTTGGATGTGGTATTTTCACATTTGGTAATGATGCCCACACAGTAGGCGGAGTCCAGGCAATCTTCCTCTGGATCCGTTGTGCTGCCAGGATCAGAATCCTGTAATCGTTGTTGCACACTCTGAACGCGCCGTCGTCGGAATTGGGAGCGCTGGCCCCTGACTAGTAGTGTAGACCTGCACAAGGCTGCATAGTGTCCAGGCTTTCCGCAATTTAAACATCGCCTGCCTCTTGCAGGGCAGTGTTTCTTTAAGTGGGCGTTGCCGCAGTTCGCACGTCATGACGTCGGCGTCCTGACGCTCTGCGCGTCGTCGCACATGTGCAGTGTGGGTGTCGGCCGCTTCGTTATCCCGTTCGCATCGCGCACGCGTGGGGCCCCGGGAAAAGCGCGCAAAATGGCCGCTTTCATCAATGCTGAGGTGCTGCATCCGGGAGGTGGCCTGCACACTCTCTGCCTCGTGGGAGGCAAGTTTCTCATTTTCAGCCGATTTGTACTGGGCATAGCGATTTTTGGCGTGCTCATGCACTGTGCATGTTTCAATCGTGACTGGCAGGGTCATATGCTTGATTTTCAGTAGCTGCTCTCTGAGGATCAGAATGAACTCCAAAAACGATTTGGTCTCTGATCATGGAGTCAGCAATATCACCAAAGTTGCAGGACAGCGCTAGTAGGCGGAGGTTAGTTAAGAAGGAGTTGAAAGATTCATCTTTACCTTGTAGACCCTGTGTGAATATGTAGCACTCGAAGATTTCATTGGTGTCCACTTCACAGTGACTGTCAAACTTGTCCAGGATGGTCTGAAACTTTGTCTTGTCCTGGCCTTCGGTGAAGTGAAAAGAGTTGAAGAGTTTGATGGCTTGATCACCCGCTATTGAGAGGAGAAGCGCGATATTCCTTGCATCAAGACGCACCCACGAGGTCTGAAGCTTCGATGTACAGCAGAAACTTTTGCTTGAATGTCCGCCAGTTGGCACTGAGATTGCCGGAGGTCCTGAGCTGGTGAGGAGCCTGAATCTTCTCCATGGTGCCGGGATACATTCGCTGGTCGTCACGGAATGGACTGAGGTAAACCACCTAGATTAAGCAGTCTCCTGGTAGCATGATGTGTTATGTACTCTGGGATAATACAGGCTGCAACTGGATGCAGCTTTAAACAAAAAATACTCCAGACCTTGAAGTTAGTTCAATCTGATTTATTGAACCAGTAGCACAGCTAGCACAGTTCTCTATGAGTTCGACTCTCTGCTAACCTAAGTGTGGTTACTCTGTCTGACTGAATCAGACTAGCTCTTAGCCACGTGCTGGAGGTGTGATACTGTACATACACCCTGACTCACTCTGTAGATGTTCATCAGTGGAAAGAGGCGGAGTGTGAGTGCCTCGTGCCTTTTATAGCGAGATACCACCCCTGCGTGTCCTGCCTGCTCATTGGTCATGTCCTGTTCTCTGTGTTCTTAGCTGCTTATCTGTGCCTGCCTGTAAATCATTATCTGCATGTTTGCATATTATGACAAGTTAGCTTATCATTTGTCACAGAGAAATTGCTGGAATCTATTAATAAAGTGGGTACTTCGAAAATAGGTTATCTTGTTGAAACATTTAAGGTCCTGAGGGGCCTTGACAGGGTGGATGCTGAAAGAGATGTTTCCCCTTATTGGAGAGAGTAGAGCTAGGGGGCACAGCAGACTTCTTATGTCTTCCTCCCAACTTGTGTCATTAGCAAATTTAGCAATCATACATTCAGTTCCATCATCCAAGTAATTGATATAAGTTATAAAAAGTTAAAGAGCCAGCACTGATCCATGTAGCACTTCATGCATCATATCTTGCTAATCAAAACATGGCCCATTTATGCCTACTCCTTTTTTACTGTTAGCTAGCCAATCCTCCATCCATGCTAATATGATACCCCCTACACAATGAGCTCTCATTTTGTGTAGTAACCTTTTATGTAGCAGCTTATTAAATGGCTTCGGCAAATGTAAGTACAGCCCAGCCACAGGTTCCCCTTTATCCACGTGGGGTATTACTTCCTCAAAGAACTCCAATAAATTAACTGAACGTGATTTCCCTTTTGCAAAACCATGCTGACTCTACCTGACTGCATTGATTTTCAAAGGGCCCCATTATTTCCTCTTTAAAAATAGATTCCAGCAAATTCAGGATAACTGGCCTGTAGTTTCCTGTTTTCTGCCTCCCTCCTTTCATGCATAGACTCATGCTGTCAGCTGCAGTGAATTGTGCTATTCCTCTTGATTATACTGTACCCTACTTGCATTGCATTCCTATTAACTCCCTCTGCTTGAATGATTTCTGTACCATGGTGCCATGGTCAGTTTGCCCATCCATCTTGCAGTCACCACTTTCATCCATGAAGCTGCAAGCACTTCATACCAGTTGGACATTTTCAAAAGCTGAAGCCCCTTCCATTTTTCATTCTGGGTTCCTATACCTGCCTCAATCGGAGTCACATCCTTCTGTCCCTGATCACTGACCAAATCAGAAGTCCATGTACTAAAGGGTGTGACTGCCACGGTACAAAGTGTCCCGGTAGCTTTCCCACCTCCCTGATGCATCACAGTGTCTGCAGCTGACACTTACTCAAAGAACTCGCCAAGGCTCCGCTAGGCAGCATCTTCTAAACTCATGACCGCTCCCATCTAGAAGGTCAAGGACAGTAGATACATGGGAACCACCATCTGGAAATTCCTCTCCAAGCCACTCAATATCCTGACTTGGAAATGTATCAATGTTCCTTCACTGTCACTTGGTCAAAATAGTGGAACTCCCTCCCTAACATCCCTGTGGGTGTACTTATACATCATGGACTGCAACAGTTCAATAAAGCAGCCTCCAGCCACCTTATCAAGGGCAATTAGCCATGGGCAGAGAATGCTGGCCTAGCCAACGAAGCCCACATCCCTTGGATGAACAAAAAAATGGACTCTGAGCCAAACCTCCTCAAGATGCAGACATTTACTACAGATGCGTTCGCCCTGGATCACACTGGCGTCCAGGATCTTCCACATTCTGTAGTCGCAGCACATCTCCCTACCCTATCATATTTATTATGTTAATTCATTTATTTTTCAAATTTACAATTAATAAACACTTCCGCACCCGATAACCTTTACCAATGCTAGTAACCCTTGCTACAACTGATAAAATCTTGTAATTACTAATCAACTAAGTGAGTTTTGTAGGTAAATGAACTAAATATTCATAACCAATCACTTACCTGTTTTCCTGTGATGTCACACTTTGATTTCATTAATCTAGAGCCACAGACGTCGGGATTGGACTTTCTCCGGCTCCTCTTTTCACCCACTCTTTTCCGTGGGGGTAACTGCCTCCGGCTCCTTTTTTCACTCTCTCTTCTCCGTGGGGGTTACTGTCTCCGGCTCCTCTTTTCACCCACTCTTCTCCCTGGGGGTTACTGTCCCCGGCTCCTCTTTTCAGCCACTCTTCTAGGTTGCGGTTACTGTCTCCGGCTCCTCTTTTCATTCACTTGTCTAGGTGGGGATTACTGTCTCCGGCTCCTCTTTTCACTCACTCTTCTCCGTGGGGGTTACTGTCTCCGGCTCCTCTTTTCACCCACTCTTCTCCGTGGGGGTTACTGTCTCCGGCTCCTCTTTTCACACACTCTTCTCCGTGGGGGGTTACTGTCTCCGGCTCCTCTTTTCACCCACTCTTCTAGGGGGGGATTACTGTCTCCGGCTCCTCTTTTCATTCACTTGTCTAGGTGGGGATTACTGTCTCCGGCTCCTCTTTTCATTCACTTGTCTAGGTGGGGGTTACTGTCTCCGGCTCCTCTTTTCACACACTCTTCTCCGTGGGGGTTACTGTCTCCGGCTCCTCTTTTCACACACTCTTCTCCGTGGGGGGTTACTGTCTCCGGCTCCTCTTTTCACACACTCTTCTCCGTGAGGGGTTACTGTCTGCAGCTCCTCTTTTCACCCACTCGTCTCCATGGAGGTTACTGTCTCCGGCTCCTCTTTTCATTCACTTGTCTAGGTGGGGATTACTGTCCCCGGCTCCTCTTTTCACCCACTCTTCTCCGTGGGGGGTTACTGTCTCCGGCTCCTATTTTCACACATTCTTCTCCGTGGGGGTTACTGTCTCCGGCTCCTCCTTTCACCCACTCTTCTCCGTGGGGGGTTACTGTCCCCGGCTCCTCTTTTCACCCACTCTTCTCCGTTGGGGTTACTGTCTCCGGCTCCTCTTTTCACCCACTCTTCTCCGTGGGGGGTTACTGTCCCCAGCTCCTCTTTTCATTCACTTGTCTAGGTGGAGATTACTGTCCCCGGCTCCTCTTTTCATTCACTCTTCTCCGTGGGGGTTACTGCCTCCGGCTCCTCTTTTCACCCACTCTTCTCCGTGGGGGTTACTGTCTCCGGCTCCTCTTTTCACCCACTCTTCTCCGTGGGGGGTTACTGTCTCCGGCTCCTCTTTTCACCCACTCGTCTAGGTGGGGATTACTGTCTCCGGCTCCTCTTTTCATTCACTTGTCTAGGTGGGGGTTACTGTCTCCGGCTCCTCTTTTCACACACTCTTCTCCGTGGGGGTTACTGTCTCCGGGTCCTCTTTTCACACACTCTTCTCCGTGGGGGGTTACTGTCTCAGGCTCCTCTTTTCACCCACTCTTCTCCGTGGGGGTTACTGTCTCCGGCTCCTCTTTTCACACACTCTTCTCCGTGAGGTGTTACTGTCTCCAGCTCCTCTTTTCACCCACTCTTCTCCATGGAGGTTACTGTCTCCGGCTCCTCTTTTCACTCACTCTTCTCCGTGGGGGTTACTGCCTCCGGCTCCTCTTTTCACCCACTCTTCTCCCTGGGGGTTACTGTCCCCGGCTCCTCTTTTCACACACTCGTCTAGGTGGGGATTACTGTCTCCGCCTCCTCTTTTCACTCACTCTTCTGGGTGATGGGTACTATCCAGGTTTCTCTTTACCCAACATTGTAGGTGGTGGCCACAACCTCTGGGTCCTCTTTCTGTCTGCTTACCCACACATTGGTTGTTGCCTCCAAACTCTGTTTTCACCAACTCTTCGATTACTGGCTTTGGGTCCTCTTTTCACTTTCTCTTCTCGATGCCTTGATTGTTTATTTCATTGCTGCTTATGGGAGCTAGCTGTGCTCATGTTGGCTGCTGAGCTTTTTACAAAAAAAACAATGGGTGAAATTCTCCATTTGGGAGTTCTGCCAGAGCTGAACTGCACTTGACTTGCGCTCCCAATGAGGAAGCGATTCCCAATCCTTCCCTTGCAAATTTATGCATGGCAAGGACTGCAAGGGATTCCTGAAGTAATCCCACTATTGGGCCACGATTTTGACGTTCCACAGCTGGCCACCCCTCCCACCTGCATCACAATTCAGCCCCCCCGCCATGCACTTCAGCCCCCACTCCCAGATTTTCTGGAGCGCCCCTCCCCCAAGTACGGGGTGACCTGATCTGTGTCCCCCGCACAGAGATTATCTGAATAAAGGGACCGCCCTGAGACCTTCTGAATAAAGGGACCCCCCTGAGACTCCTCTAAATAAAGGGTCCTCCCCCACAGACCCCCAATAAGAGACCCCTATCAGGAAGCCCCCAAGAAGATAGCAGTCCAGACAAAGGCAGTGAAAAAGGTCACTGCTTTAACACTCACCTGTGCAATACACCTGCTGCCTTAGACACAGGAAACAGTGACACAATCTGTCACCTCCTGGAAAGAGAAAAACAATCATCTGTGTTTAACCCTCTCAAATCTTTGTCTGCAAGCCATTCATTCATTTCTCTTTGATACTGATTTTATGAGGCTGTGATCAACATGTTCTGGACTACCTCTTTGTTCTTAGTACTGTCATCTCACGTCAACCCATGACCCCACTTATCCCCATGGCCCTCAATAGCACAAATGCCAACCTAGTGCGAACTAATGGCAACCCATGGCCACCACCCTTTACCCTTACACCATCCATGCCAACTCACCCAGTCTCTACCATGGACAGACCTTGGGAGCCATGCTAAAATGAAAGGAATTAAAAGCTAAAAGTGTACAGTGCAGACTTCACTCTTAAAAAAACATTCTAATTCATAAAAACATTCTATACATTCAAATTCCTTCAAGTACTTAATCCCATATAATCAAAACATTACTTCAAATACTAATCCCATGTGAAAACACTTCAAAGACAGCTGATCTCTTTATAACCACTTGGACCTGTCAATCAAGCTGTGAATTTACAAGCTCTCTAGTGTGATAATGATTGGAAGTAGAAGCAGCCAAGCAACACTAATCCTATAATGATAACCCTCAGGCTTAGGTCAACAAGTGAAATTGCAAGCAGACACAGAGGGCTTTTACAATATTTTTACAGGGTTTTGGATTTAAACGACTTGACAACTTGACATTCCACTGGGCTTATCCAGTTTTTATGCACATTAATGTCTACTCTTAATAATCCCAAAGGGGCATCTTCCCCCTCCCAAAGGGCACCTTGCCTATCCAAATAACTCCGACACCTTTAGTCCCTTTTCTGAAATGTTTAAATCCACAAGCCATGTTTTGGTCATCTCAGTAATGGAAATTGCTTCCGTTTGACGGAAGCTGCACTTTTACATGAACAGCTGCCTCCATGGACCACAGATGTGAAAACTACAACCTACAACCTGACTCCATTCCCCCCCCCCCCACTGGAGAAAACGATGGGTGCCGGGTTCGGGGAAGGGATTTCCAGAATTGGAGCTCTGACGTGGAGCTCTTCCAGCTTTGTGAAAATTGAGGCCAAACTATTTTTGCTCACAGCACTGTTCGTTCACTAATGCTGAGCACCCTGGGGACTTGCCTGTACTTAAAATTTACGTAACTATTGTCATTATTATTCCAGGAATCTGTTTGATTGGATGGTTTACCTGCTCCTCTTTGCTCTGATTTCAACTCATGTGGCTGATCTGGCAATGGACAGTGAGTTTATTCATATTGCGCATATTCGACTATTTGCTGTGACCATCATATTCCTTTGGCTGCGACTCATGAAGCACGTCCGAGCTATCAGGTATGTAAGTCACTGATGTGTTCTTTTCCCTGAAATAAAGATGTCTATAGATTATGATACATTCCTTCCCTGTTCTGAACACTGTAATTCACGTTCCATGATGCATAAAGTAATCATGGAGAACATCCTCCAAGGACTACCAAGAGTAGCGATCTACTTGGATGACGTCCTGGTCACCGGAGCCACTGAAAAGGAGCACCTGAGCAATCTAGAGGAAGTCCTCTGCCGGTTTTCCAAGACAGGCATCTGCCCCAAGAGAGGAAAATGCATTTTCTACGCCAAAGATGTCACATATTTAGTCAACCGAGACGGCCTGCACTCAATGGAGGAGAAGGTGCGAGCAATCAACAAGCCCCCACACCAGAGAACGTGACCGAGCTGCTGTAATTCTTAGGACTCATGAATTATTACAGCAAGCTTATCCCTCACCTGGCAACCCTCTTTGCACCACTGCACACGGTACTGAAGAAACATCATGAATGGGCGTGGAGAGCGGCGCAAGAAGAAGCCTTCGCCAGGGTGAAGCCGTGACCGTCGTCATCAGGGTTGTTGACCCATTTTGACCCCACAAAGTCCCTTTTGGTCAATTGTGATGCTTCTCCATGCGGAATGTGGGTGGTGTTATCCCATCGTGTGGACAACGGACAGGAAAGACCGATAGTCTATGCTTCTCAGACTTTGGCCACTTTGGAGCGTGACTGTGCCCAGATTGAGAAAGAAGGGCTGGCTCTTGTCTTTACGGTGAAGAAATTTCACCAGTATATGTATAGGTGTCAGTTCACCATCATAACGTACCACAAGCCATTTCTCAGATTGTTTAAAGAGGAAAAGGCGATTCAGCCAATAGCATCTGCCCGAATGCGGCGATGGGCCCTATTGTTAACGGTGTACGAGTATGTGTTTGAGGATCACCTGAGCACGCAGATCGTAAATGCGGATGCTCAGAGCCGGCTACCATTGCCGACCCGACCCCCACCATCTCCACCAAGGGCTGATGAGGTCATATCAACCTTAAATATTATGGATACCTTGTTGATGCAAAGTAATGCCAAGTCATCTTACACGGGTGCCAGCCAGGGAAACCACCAATAAGCTGCAGGCTTTTGAGACCAAGCATCAAGAGCTCAGCATGGAGGACAGCATATTCCTGTGGGGAGCTCGTGTTGTGATCACAAGCCAGGGCAGACAGACCATACTCCAAAATCTACACAATGGACATCCGGGGGTGTCAAAGATGAAAATACTAGCCAGGAGCTATGTATGGTGGCCAGGCCTGGATGGCAAGATTGAACAACTGGCCCAGCAGTGCACCATGTGCCAGGAGCATCAGAAGATCCCACCAGTCGCACAACTCCACCCATGGGAATGGCTGGGCCAGCATTGGGCGCACCTACATGCAGATTTTGCCGTACCTTTCCGTGGCTCAATGTTCTATTTGATAATGGACACCCATTCCAAATGGCTAGATGTCCATTGAATGCTGTCCTCCACTTCAAGGGCCACCGTCAAGAAGCTACAACCTTCATTCCCGTTGCATTCCAGAGGTATTCATAGATTTCATAGAATTTACAGTGCAGAAGGAGGCCATTCGGCCCATCGAGTCTGCACCGGCCCTTGGAAAGAGCACCCTATCTAAACCCACACCTCCACCCATAACCCAGTAATCCCATCTAACCATTTTGGGGACACTAAGGGAAATTTAGCATGGTCAATCCACCTAAACTGCACATCTTTGGACTGCGGGAGGAAACCGGAGCACCGGAGGAAACCCACAGAGACACTGGTATACGTGCAGACTCCACACAGACAGTGATCCAAGCGGGGAATTGAACCGGGACCCTGCCGCTGTGAAGCAGCATTTCTAACCACCGTGTGACCGTGCCGCCCCCATTAGTCATGGACAAAGGTACTCCGTTCACTCGCGAGGAGTTTGCACACTTCATGAAGACTAACTGGGTGAAGCAAATCGAGACGGCCCCATACCACCCTTCCTCGAATGGTCTGGCTGAAGGACCAGTCCAGATTTACAAGAAGGGTATGAGGAAACATGCCGTGGGATCCGTGGAGGTGAGGCTTGGGCACCTTTTGTAAAGCTATCAGACCACACCACACGTTTCGACCGGAGTGGCACTGGCTGAACTGTTGATGGGCCGGAGACACCGAACCCGCCTTAGCCTAACGTTCCCCAATATTAGCGGAAAAGTAGAACAAAGACAAGACCTTGAGAGGCAGTACCGAGGCAGACAGACGCAGGGTAGAGGTTTCCAACAGGGGGATGCAGTATGTAACAAAACATCAGAGACAATGCCCAGTGGACTCTAGGAACTGTGGTGGAACAGACTGAACGGTACCTTACTCAATAATGACACCAGAACAGACAAAGCACCTAGATCACCTCTGGAGCAGGGAGCCAACATCAGGACAAACCTCACTGGAAGATTTGTCTCCCAGCCAGGCCGGCCCAGCACAGGGAAGTCTGGGGACATCAACCCCTAGGGTCCCCGATACTGAGTTGTATAAAGTAGAGGATTTAGGATCCGACATGGAGACTCCGACAACTGAGTTTCCGGACGATGGCCTGGCCAAGGAACGGTCGACGATGGTGCCTCCCAGACAATCAACACAAAAATGTGTTCCCCAACTCCATTTTTACCCCCACAGGGGATACAGGATAACATAGTTTCAAAAACAGGGGTGGGGGAGGGGAAGGTCTTGGAAATGTATAAAGAGCTTATGGAGTGGGAGGGAACCCAGATAGGGGAGGTAAAGCGCAAATGGGAAAATGAGCTGGGTAAGGAGCTAGAGGCAGATCTGTGGGAGGATGCTCTTGAGTAGAGTCAACACGTCTTCATCATGTGCCGGGCTCAGGCTGATTCAAGGTGGTTCACCGGGCACACATGACGGTGGCCCGGATGAGCAGGTTGTTTGGGGTAGAAGACAGGTGTGTGAGGTGGGCAGGAGGGCCTGCAAATCATGTCCACATGTTTTGGGCATGTCCGAAGCTTGGGAGATTCTGGCAGGGATTTGCCGATGTCACGTCCACGGTGCTGAAAACGAGGGTGCCGCCGAGTCCAGAGGGGGTGACTTTTGGAGTGTCGGAAGACCTGGGAGTCCAGGGGGCGAGAGAAGCTGATGTTTTGGCCTTTGCCTCCTTGGTAGCCCGGAGACGGATTCAGATTCTATCATCCTGGAGGGACTTGGAGCCCCGCAAAATCGGGGGTATGGGTTAGCGACATGGCTGGGTTTCTCAGGCTTGAGAAAATGAAGTTCGCCCTGAGAGGATCAATGTTAGGGTTCGTCCAGAGGTGGCAGCTGTTTATCGACTTCTTTGGGGAAAATTAAACTGTTAGCAGATACAATAAAGGGGGGTTAGGGAATGAGGGGGGGAGGGGGAGATAGTTTAATTTAGGCGGGATCACCATAAATGACTCAATAAAATGTTTTGTTTAAAAGAAAATGTGTTCCCCGACATGCTACACGCCCCCAACCCAGCCCCACAACAACCAGAGGCACAACCAAGAAGAAAACCTCCTCGACCCCCGACAACAGAGGGACCTACGCACTTTGGGGGGGGGGGGGCGTACTGAGTGATCGCCCCGTGCTGTGCATTGAGTACGAGCTCCCTCGCTAAGGGGCGGAGGCCCAACAGCAGGGCTCTTTAATTCCCCGAGATAAAAGCCGGCCCAGGAAGGAGCCGGAATCTCGGGGTGGTCCCGACTGGGATTTGGACTGTTGCTTAGTTGCTATATTTCCTAGCTGTGAGCAGGAAATAAACTACTTTTGACTCACCTTTTCGGAGCTCCTCATTGACGACAATATTTACCACCCTGTTTTTTTTTCACATTTACTGCTCTTTCACCCTCTTCTCCCCCTCACTAAAATGCGTATGAGCAATTGGATGAGAAGAACAGACTTATTGTGCAGTGACCCCTTTTGCAATTGTTGCAGTGTCTTCCACCCCATGAATGATTTAGAACTCTTGAAAATGATAGTGGGGCATCATCAGTGCCGATAAACCATCCCACAGCAAGCGTCACTGGCTTTAAATAAGGAGCAGAGACAATTCATCTGATGTCATGTATTGTTCCCAGCAACATGACTTGTCCCTGGTTTTCTCCAGCTGCTGCTATTGAGCCAAGAGGTAATAGATATGCAAAAACAATCCCAGGTGATGCGTCCTCCGATATTTTTCTTTCACTGAGAGAAAAGTACCTCCATGTGACAGCACATCTGATCCTGAAAATTTAAATTAGGCCAAATGCGTAAGTTTGGTTCAGTTACTTGAGTGCCAAAATCATTGCAAAGAACGAGGTCCAGCATTGTTTGTACAGGATCTCTGTCACACCAACTTCTGAATGAAGAAAGTGTGGGATGAAAAACTGACGAAAGGTTGTCGGCCTGAAAATTTAGCTCCGTTTCATATTTCCAGCATTTCCTGGTTTTATTTCCGAGCTCCAGCATCCCACCCACACACAAGAGCCAGTCTCCTGTGGCATTGTTTGTGATAAAATGGATGGCTGTGAATTTAATTTTTCCACTATTATTAATCACATATGCTTCTATAATGGTCAATAGACCACCAACGTTTGCACCACATTCTGTTGCAGTTGATTAGGGGCAGAAAATGCACTGGATGCCATATTGGCACGGGGCGGCTTATATAGATGCTTGCCTAAATCGGCACCAGACTCTTTAAATATGTAGTTTGAGGCCCTGTGCCTTTTGTAGGGACCTGAATGTGAAATCCTTGCAGGCAAGGGCAGGGCTTGAACTATATGTTCACCTTGTTCCATCAGACCTAACCAGTGATGGTCAAAGGGATTGCATGAGGCTGTTCACAAAAGCAAGGATGCTTCTTTCAGGTCCACAGAAAAACGCTATCCCTCTGCCCAAGCTCCCCCTCAGATTGCCTTCCACAATCCAGATCCAACCCAAAACACTGCAGATGCTAGAAATGTAAAACATAGTGTGCGATCCAATAGAAATGAAACAGAGTCTCGTTTTGGGCTTGTATAGCTCGGTGTTTCCTGAGATGCCGAGATCAACCGGGCTATTAAACGGGACTCTGCTTCATTTTCGGGCCTCAGCGAGGCACCACCTTGCCCGGAGCCCGACCACCCAGGTGTTGTGTTGGGCGCTCTGGATCCGTGGAACACATACAGGTCACCAACACTTGAAATAGTGCAACACTATTTTATTGAATCATTAACTGTTTAACATACTCTGACTGTGGGCTAACACGATACTAGCTTTAACTAAAGACCTTTACCTTGTCCTAACCAATCGATGCATTCAGCACATGGTGAATGTCTGTGCTGCAGGCTGTCCTACTATCTAGCTGCAGCTCGAATGAGCGGGAACTCTGATGCCCCCTGTCTTTATAGTGCGTGTGCTCTAACTGGTGATTGGCTGCGGTGTTGTGTGTGTTGATTGGTCCCACTGTGTGTCCATCAGTGTGTGTGTCTGCACCATGATATACTGGTGTATATTATGACATCCCCCTTTTATAAAAGAATGTACATGTGTGGCAATAAATAGTGTATGGTGAGAATGTCCCTGACTACGTGTGTGCGAAAGACATAGTTACAGGACAATGTACATGAGAACTAAGCTATTTACATGGGAAGGTGCCTGGTGCAGAGAAGCAGTATGCAACAAGAATAACAACATGAACACTATGTACAAACCATGTAAACGATCAACCCGAAGAGCTATTTACATGGGAAGGTGCCTGGTGCAGAGAAGCAGTATGCAACAAGAATAACGACATGAACACTATATACAAACCATGTAAACGATCAAACGGAAGAACTGAACAATTCAGAAAGTCTATAAGTTCACAAATTAAGTCTTTTGAGGCGGGCAACAAATTCTGGTTGACCGCCTCAAGGGTGGGTCGGGAGCCGCCGGCTGAGGAGCGGGCTGGACTGCGTCAGAGTGAGGAGGATGCAGAGAGACCGGGATCTCTGCATAGTCCATGGCAGGGTGAGGCGACAGTGGAGGATCATACAGCGAGCGTGGAACGAGACGAAGGGCGCGTCGATTGCGGCGCAGAATGGAGCCATCCGATAGACGAACCAGGAACGAGCGGGGGGCCACCTGCCGAAGGACAACGGCAGTTGTAGACCAGCCACCATCCGGAAGTTGGATGCGGACATTGTCATCTGGAGCCAGAGCAGGGAGATCAGCTGCACGGGAGTCATGAGCCGCCTTGTGCTGTGCACGAGACAGCTGCATCCGTCGAAGGACTGGAACGTGGTCGAGGTCTGGGACATGAATGGACGGCACCGTCGTCCTCAGGGTACGACCCATGAGCAATTGGGCTGGCGACAGGCCAGTGGACAGTGGGGCGGAGCGATAGACCAGCCAGGCGAGGTAGAAATCGGACCCAGCATCGGCAGCCTTGCAGAGGAGCCGTTTGACTATGTGGACACCCTTCTCCGCTTTGCCGTTGGATTGGGGGTACAGGGGACTGGATGTCACATGTGCAAAATTGTACCACCTGGCAAAGGTTGCACCATTCCTGGCTGGCGAAGCAGGGGCCATTGTCCGACATAATCGTGAGTGGGATGCCGTGTCGAGCAAAGGTGTCCTTACAGGCACACATGACTGCAGACGATGTGATATCGTGCAACCGTATCATCTCCGGGTAATTTGAAAAGTAGTCCACGATCAGGACATAGTCTCTACCCAGCGCATGGAACAGGTCGATGCCCACCTTGGTCCAAGGTGACGTGACCAACTCATGGGGCTGCAGGGTCTCACGTGGCTGGGCCGGCTGGAAGTGCTGACAAGTGGGTCAGTTGAGCATTGTGTTGGCTATGTCTTCATTAATGCCGGGCCAGTACACTGCCTCTCAGGCCCGAATGCGGCACTTTTCCACAGCAAGGTGGCCCGCGTGTAGCTGTTTCAGGACGAGCTGGCACTTGCTATGCGGGATGACAATGCGGTCCAGTTTCAGAAGAACCCCGTCTAGTACCGCCAGATCATCTCTGACATTATAAAACTGAGGGCATTGGCCCTTGAGCCACCCTTCTGTTAGGTGGCGCATGACACGCTGTAGCAAAGGGTCAGCCGCCGTCTCGCGCAAATATGGATGAGGCGTTCATCCGTGGCAGGTAGATTGGAGGCCACGAAGGCCACATGAGCGTCAACCTGGCAGACGAATCCCGCGGGTCACATGGAGTGTTGACTGCCCTGGAGAGAGCGTCAGCAATGATGAGGTTTTTGCCTGGGGTGTATACCAGCTGGAAGTCATGTCGCTGGAGCTTGAGAAGAATACGCTGGAGGCGAGGCGTTGTGTCATTCAAGTCTTTCTGTATTATATTGACCAGCGGGCGATGGTCGGTCTCGACGGTGAATTGAGGAAGTCCGTACACATAATTGTGAAATTTAACCACACCGGTCAGAAGGCCCAGGCACTCCTTTTCTATCTGCGCGTAGCGCTGTTCCATGGGGGTCATGGCACGTGACGCATATGCAACAGGGGCCCATGATGAGGCCTCATCGTGTTGCAGGAGCACTGCCCCAATGCCTGATTGGCTGACATTGGTCGAAATTTTGGTCTCTTTTGCTGGATCAAAGAAAGCTAAGACCGGGGCCGTGGTGAGTTTGGTTTTGAGTTCTCTCCATTCGCGCTCGTGGGCAGGGAGCCATTGGGAGTCTGTCGTCTTCCTGACCAGGTTCCTGAGAGCCGTGGTATGAGAGGCGAGGTTAGGGATGAACTTCCCTAAAAAATTGACCATGCCCAGAAACCGGAGGACTGCCTTTTGTCCTCTTGTGTTTTCATAGCTGTGATAGCAGCTACCTTGTCCGCATCCGGCTGCACACCCAACTGGGAGATGTGGTCCCCCAGGAACTTGAGTTCCGTCTGACCAAAAGAGCATTTGGCCCTGTCGTAGGCCCTGCCAACGTATGCGTTTGAATACGCGCTGGAGGCGACTGACATGCTCCTGCGGGGTGGTGGACCAAATGATTATGTCATCGACATAGACGCGAACACTTTCAATGCCTTCCATCATTTGTTCCATAATCCTATGGAACACCTCTGAAGCAGATATGATCCCAAACGGCATCCTGTTGTAACAATATCTGCTAAAGTGGGTATTGAATGTTCCCAGTTTCCTGCTGGATTTGTCGAGCTGGATTTGCCAGAATCCTTTTGAGGCGTCTAGTTTGGTGAAGAGCCATCTCGCATGTGATCTCTTCGCGCTTGGGAATTGGATAATGCTCCCTCATGATATTGCGATTTAGATCCTTGGGATCAATGCAAATTCTCAATTCGCCGGAAGGCTTTTTCACACATACCATGGAACTGACCCAGTCGGTTGATTCCGTGACTCTGGAAATCACTCCTTGATCCTGGAGATCCTGCAGCTGCTGCTTGAGGCGGTCCTTAAGGGGTGCTGGGACCCTGCGAGGTGCGTGCACCACAGGTGTGGCATTCTGTTTCAATAAGATCTTGTAGGTATATGGGAGCGTGCCCATGCCTTCGAAGACATTGTGGTGCTGGTTGATGATGGCGTCGAGTTGCGCCCTGAAGTCAGTGTCCTGAAAGGCAGACGTGTCATCAGGAGCGAGAGAGTGAACTCTCTGAACTAGGTTCAACAGCTTGCATGCCCGCGCGCCAAGCAGGGAGGCTTTCGATGAGCCCACGATTTCAAAAGGAAGGATGGCTTTGCGTGACCTGTGCGTCACTTCAAGTTGGCACGAGCCGCTGGCATCAATGGCATTGCCATTGTAATCCAATAGCTGGCAGGTTGATGGAAGGATGGCTGGTTTGGCACAAAGGCTTTGGCAGTCAGACCGCGCAATGAGATTGGCAGAGGCACCAGTGTTCAGGCGGAATCGTATTTGGGACCGGTTGACCGCCAGGGTGGCACACCACTCATCGTCTGGATCGATGCTGTATACCGATAGCAGCTGGTGTCTTTGCTTCGGGGACACCCTGTTTTTTGTCACGATACCGACTCGAAAAGGCGCCTTCGGGTCCTTGGTGTCACTGCTGTGTGGGAGGTCCGCATCGGACTCGGTGACCATGGGTTGAATTGCCTGGACATTCCTGCGAGGCTGGCTGAAGCGATATGAATTGGCAGGCTGAGCTGCTTGGCAGAAGGCAGCATAGTGGCCAAGTCTGCCACATTTTAGGCATTGTCGAGATTTGGCAGGACATTGCCGTTTTAAATGGACGGTGCCACAGTTGACGCACGTCGCAGCGTCAGCACGTTCGCTGCACCACCGCGCATGCACGGTGCGGTCGTGCGTGGTGCGCGCCTGCGCATTACGTTCTTCGACGTCGCCATCCCCTCATTTGGTGCGCACAAGCGCGGGAGTCCGCGAAAAGCGCGCAAAATGGCCGCCCTCATCCAGGCTGAGGCCCTGGAGTTGCTCAATTGCTTGGACCCGTTCCGCCTCGTGGGGACCTTGCCGTGCCGTTTCAGCTGCTTGGATGTGGGAGACACAGGTCTCAATGGCGGTCGCTAGGGTGAGCTGCTTTACTTTGAGGAGCTGCTGTCATAGGGGATCCGACTGAACACCGAAAACGATCTGGTCGCGTATCGTGGAGTCGGAGGTGGGCCCGTAGCTGCAAGACTGCACAAGGATGCGAAGGGTTCATCCTTACCCTGCAAACGCTGTTGGAACACGTAGCGCTCAAAACTTTCATTCACCTCTACTCTGCAGTGAGTGTCAAACTTGAGGAGGACCGTCTTGAACTTTGTTTTATCTTCATCATCCACAAAGGTGAGAGAATTGAAAATGTGGATGGCATGGTCCCCGGCCGTGGAAAGGAGGAGAGCAATCTTCCTGGTGTCCGAGGCGTCCTCCCTGTCTGTAGCCTCAAGGAAGAGCTGGACGTGCTGTTTGAATATCTTCCAGTTGGCCCCAAGGTTGCCGGCGATGCGGAGCGGCGGCGGTGGGCAGATGTTGTCCATGTTGCAGGATGACGGAATGCTGGCGGAAGGCAGATCACTTGCAGGTAGGTCAAAGAAGTGCTAATATCCCTCAACTCCTGGTATCATGTTGTGTTGGGCGCTCTGGATCCGTGGAACACATACAGGTCACCAACACTTGAAATAGTGCAACACTATTTTATTGAATCATTAACTGTTTAACATACTCTGACTGTGGGCTAACACGATACTAGCTTTAACTAAAGACCTTTACCTTGTCCTAACCAATCGATGCACTCAGCACATGGTGAATGTCTGTGCTGCAGGCTGTCCTACTATCTAGCTGCAGCTCGAATGAGCGGGAACTCTGATGCCCCCTGTCTTTATAGTGCGTGTGCTCTAACTGGTGATTGGCTGCAATGTTGTGTGTGTTGATTGGTCCCACTGTGTGTCCATCAGTGTGTGTCTGCACCATGATATACTGGTGTATATTATGACACCAGGGGTTCCCGATCACCTGGGCGAGCCCCCACAAACGCTGGTACGCCTGGTCCACGTTTGTGGAAACCAGTGCTAAACGGCACCCTCTCCGGTTCTCCGATGCGAAGCCGTTAGATCCCGCGCCTTGGGATGTTGAAAATACTCAGCAGGTCAAGCAGCACGTGTGGAGAGAGAAACAGAGTTAATGTTTCAGGTGAATGATCTTTCATATATAATACACATGTATACAAAACCATCATGCACTTCTGTAAGTGTGACTGTCTGTTGGAAAATTTGCCATGTTGTTGCTAGTGATAACTTAATTTCATAAGGATCAAGGATTAAAGATTTGAGAATATTTTCTATTAGAGTGTAAAGTCTGTGTGAATTCCCACCCTCTCCAAATGGCAAGTTACAGTCAAGCACCAACCTCTTGCCATTTTTCTTGTATACATTTAATGTTGATGCGATTTTTGACAATCGCAGCTGAATTATATCCAGAGTCACTATTTTAAAAGTTAGTATTAATTTTTTATACGTAGATTTGCATTGAGTCTATATTTAGCCGTATTGATCTCTCCCAGAGTTCATGCCCCACACAAGCCTCCAGAGCCACTTTTCATTTAACTGTATCAACATATCCTTTCTCCCTCATGTGCTTAACTAACTTCCCTTTAAATGCATCTGTGCAATGCACCTCATCTATTCCCTGTGGTGGCATGTTCCACATACTTGGGAATCTTTGGTTAAAGGAGTTTCTCCTGAATTTTCAATTATTAATTTATTAGTGACTATCTCATATTTATAGCCCTGAGGTTAGGACTCCTACACAAGAGGAAACATCTCTACCTTTGCTTAACAAACCCCTTCATAATTTTAAAGACTATTATGTTACCACCTAGCCTTCTCTTTTATAATGAAAAGCGCCCCAGTCATTTAAACCATTGCAGATAAATATATCCTCTCAATTCTGGTTTTGCCCTTGCAAATCCTTGGCTCTATTGTCCTTCTTGTAGCACGGAAACCAGAACTGTACACAATTCTCTGTGGTCCAGCCAGTGGTAACGTGGTCATAAATATTAACATAATGTTTAACATAACTTCTCCGCTGTCCAATTCTATCCCTCTTGAAATGGACCCACTCATTGGTTTGCTTTCTAATGGCCTTATTAACCTGCATCACTACTTTTGGTTTTATGTATACCTGTACCCCTAGATCCCTTTGCTTCTCCATTACATTTAGATTCTTCACATCCAGGCAGTATGTGGCTGCTTATTCATCCGACTAAACTGTAACATATTTATTTGTATCGTATTAATTTTCTAATTTTAGGGCTCTGGGACCTTTCATTGTAATGCTTGGGAAGATTATCATCGACCTCTTGAAGTTCCTCTTTATTTATGGAGAGTTTTACATTCCTTTTGCGTGTGCATTTTGGATCATATTTGGTGGTAAGTCCTGCAGATTATTAGACGGAAATCGCATTTTAGCAATTTGTTGAGTTAAGAGGACAATATATCTCTTTTAGACAAAGGACTAGTAAATGCCCATATTTCTCAACAATTAATTAGCTATAGTTAAGATTGCAGAAGGGCGCGACTGTAAAGGAGCAATTTCTGCCAATACAGTTTCATTAGTGGGCCATTAACAAGCACTCTCCTATTTCTCATTAAAAGGGAAATTTCAACCCTTTCAGCAGAACACTGAAAGCTACTAAAGTTTTAAGGATTACAGAATCATGACTCACCCAAAAAGTAGGAACTATTTCACTGTGAAAGGGTAATAAAGATAACCTGAAGAACAGGGGTGGCAGGAGCAACTTTATCTGTCAGGAGAATTTGGGAATTGAGGAAGATTAATTTGATATTCCAAGAGGGTAGACAGAAAGTGAAATGGTCTGGCGTGAGCCATCGAATAGATGGAGGAGAGCATTGAAAATCTGGATGTGCTGGAAACTCTATATGTAGAATGATGACAGCAGGTTATAGGATGAGATAAGAAGGGTGGAGGATGTCGATAACATTAGTGAGTTAGCAGTACATGCTCATTGTGACTGATTTTTAAATAATTAATTTACGGGATGTGGTTAGGCCAGCATTTATTGCCCATCCCTAGATGCTCTTCAGAGGGTGGTGGTGAGTTGCCTTCTTGCATCGCTGCAGTCCTTGAGGTGTAGGTATACCCACTGTGCTGTTAGGGGGGAGTTCCAGGATTTTGTCCCAGTGACAGCAAAGAGCATGATGCCATGTTTTCTAAAACAAGAGGTGCGATTTAATGGCCTTTTCGCGCCTGACTTGGGGACGAAACTAGGCCATTGAATCTCGTGAGAGGCCTCTCGCGAGATTCGTGACACTCGAAACGTCTCGCGAGCGTGATCCGGCTCTCGCCCATGTGTCTGTGCCACACAAACGTGGACCAGGCTTAACGGCACCTGGGGGGGTCTACAGGCCTTTAGAGTCTGCCAGGTGGTAAGGCTCTGGGCAGAGTGGTATCTTGGCACTTCCGCTGGTGCCCAGGCACTTTGGCAGTTCTAGGGTGCAGGCTGGCAGTACAAGGTGCCCAGGTGCCAGGTGGTACGTACCAGGGATCCAGCCCGGGGGTGCCCCCTTAAGAGGTGGGGTGAGGGAGGGTCGAGGGCCCCGTAAGAGGTAAGTTGGATGCAGTGAGGGGGTACGGAGGTCGTGGTGGAATGGCTGAGGGGCATTGAAAATTCAGGGCGGTATTTCAAAATGGCGCCTCGATCCGTGAGTACGGAGTAGGGGGGTTGGGCTTGGTCGGGGTGCTGAAGCGCTCCAGGTCAGGGGTCGCCCCTGGGCTGGGGGGGGGGGGGGGGTGAAGGGCTTTGCCTCTGTAAAGCATTCAAGCCCTCTTTAAATATTGTGGAGACCCATAACAGAGGCAACCACAGCCGCAGCTTGTCTGTCCTGCCAAACTCTCCCAGGACAGAGCCCTGCAGCAGCTTCTATCCTGAAGTCAATTTCACCCTCTTTGACCCTGAGCAGCCTTTAGCTTCACAGCTGAAGTCTACTTCAAATGAGGAATTAGTATTGTTAGTTGTGAGAGCATTTCATGCTCCTCAACTCTCAAGAGGACACAGGTGCCATGTTTCAGAGGATGAGTGCTGCACTGTATGTCCAGCAACCTTTGATGCCTAAACTGTGTGCCTGAACTCTAGGAGCTTCTACACCATGGAGGCAACTGGCAACAATCGACCACTAAAGAGCAGGGCTTCACCACTGAGGATCCTCTTGCGGCCAAAGGGTAAGTGTGAGGATGAGTGGAGGGCACAACCTCCCGAATGTTCCCGGCAGAGTCTGGGGTCCCGGTGCCTTTGATGTGGCCTGGGGTGAGTGTACAAAGCCAGGTTTGCCAGCACAACTGGCCCTCAACGTCTGTGTCAACGGGTCATTCCAGGGCTTGAGTGGGAACCCGTGTGGCACCTCGCAGGCATATGCTGTCAGATGCATCCGGGAGTGATTGAGAGGGAGGGGGTATGCAAGGTGTTCAACATCGCTATAGTTTGCTGGCAGCTGTGCCGCTGGCCGGGGGGGCTTCTGCCAGGGCTGGGGGGGTGGGGGAGGGGGGGGGAGTAGTGCCTGGTGGCCAGGGGGTGGGATGTGGGGTCTGGGGGAAGGGGAAGGAGCACTATTACCGCAGCCGGCAAGACAACAATGCAGCTGCGCACACAGCTAACAGTCCACTGTGAACTTAGTGGCACGGGGCGTATGCGTGTCCCTCCAGGGTACCTGGATGCCCTCTGACCCCAGCTGACCCATCAGCTATATGGGCGCACTCCCGAGCAACCAGTGACATCTTGTTGGTTTGATAAGTGTGTGTGGGGAGTGTAATGTGTACGTGTGGCTGCAGCTTGTCAGCCTCCCGAGTGTCGATCACGGACTCGACGAATCCTTCACCATTTTGTCATTGGAATCGATTGTGTTCCACGCGCCACCGGTGCTAGTCCCACAACGGTAGTGGGATCAGTCCAGATGTGGCGCCGGTTTTTCCGTTGTAAAAATCCACGTAATCTGCATTGGCATCAACACTTAGGGCTGGGTTCTCCGATCGCTGATGGCAAAATCGCGTTGAGTGATCGGTTGGAGAATGCGTTTTTACGCTGGAATCGGGGACAGCGGCGTTTTTCCGATGCTCCGCCCCCTCAAAAACAGCGAACTCGAGGAGTACGCCACACACCGTCGGGATGGCCTCAGGACGTTACCTGACGCCCTCTCCCGATGCTCCGCCCCGATGGGCTGAGTCCCTGACAGAGTGAGGCGCATGTCCTCACATCGTTCGGGGACCTCGCGTGGTGGCTGCGGACTGTATCCAGCATCGTCACAGTCGGGGGGGGGTGGGGGGGGTGGAGTTGTTCCGCTGGCGGGGGGGGGGGGGCTTCAGCGGTGGCTGGGGGGCACTGGTGGGGGTGTCAAGGGGGGCTACAGGGGGGTCGTTTTTGGCAGGCCGAGTCCGCTTGCAGCCGGCGCCATGTTGTACAGCGTGGCCGGTGCCTTGAACATGTGGCCACGGACCCGGCCATTCTGTGGCCGTATCCGCAGGTAAAGCCATGACTTTATGTGCCGTGCACCGGGCAGAGGATCGGTGCGGGGGCGGCGCTGACTTTTTGGTTGCAAGGCCAGACGGATCCTGCGGACATAGCCGCAGAATCGGAGAAACCAGCCATAGTCTCAGAAACTGAGAATTCCCCCTCCCCTCTATGTTTTTCATGAACAATCTGTCCAGACTATACGCAGAGCAGTACTTTTCATGTACCTCGGCACACGTGACAATAAAGCCAAATCGAATAAACGCAAACCCATATCCAATCCAACAGCGAGGTGATTTGCTGGTGGAAGTGGAAGAGGGGGAGGTGAAGGGACATGTGGCCTCATCTGAGGAGGAGACAGACCTGGAGGACAAACCCAAGGAGGAGCCGGAAGATGGAGGGCAGGCTGTGGCGATGTTCCGACATGCGAGGAGGACCACGGAGGCCCACATCATCTCCAGATTCTCCGAGGATGAGGCTGTGTTCATCAGCTCAACACCACCCACACCCCTATTTCCTTCTTATCCCCCATTTCCCTCCCCTCCCGTTTCCCCACCCCCATCACACCGCCCCCTCCCGACCACCCTGTTTCTCTCATTCTCGGATCTGTGTGACATCACTCCAGGGTGATGGGCCTGTGTCAACTCTGTCAGTGAGTTACTATACAAGGCAGGAGAGGCGATCACTCACTGTGAGGAAAGCTCTGGTGCTCCTCAGGATCTCACAAAGTTTGCCTCCTGTCTTTCTGCTGACAACGCGCTTGGACCCACGCTCTAACCTGCATTTGCATCGAGGGCTTTTGATCTTGGACCACTGTGCATAGGGGACAGGGGGTGGGAGTGCAGGCAGACCCGCTGTGAAGATCAAAGTGACAGAGGCTTCACATGTATCAGCAGTGACATGTTCTGAGGCAAGTAACTTACTTCCTGATTCCCCAAAGAAAATGAAGGAAAGGCAGTACAGATTTGCAAAGGGAAAATTGCATTGAACTGGGATTTGCTTGATCTTTTGATGGGTTAGTTAGGGTAATGAGATTGATGTGTTCTACATGGACATCCAAAAGGCATTTGACAAAGTGCCTTGTATTGTAGCGACAGAGCAGCCTGTTTCAAACTCGGCAAGCTGCCGGCTGTCTTTTCTTGGGGGTGTCTTGGGGGTGTGAGCAATATCACACACACACCCAAAATGCCCCCCTCCTCTAAATGCCCCAATAAAATTAACCCCAATGTCTCAGCTCTTTCACCATCACTGGCTAAAAATCCTGGAACTCTCTTCCTAACAGTGTAACTACACCACATGGAATGCAAGAAGGTGGCTAAGCGCTACCTTTTCAAGGGGAATTGGAATAGGTCGGAAATGCTGGTTGCGGAATGCTGCAAGCAGTTGGACTAACTATCCCTCATGGAAAAGTTTATGTGGAAAAACACTTTTGACCACAAGTACAGCAAGCAGTGCGACACACGTAATGTCCAAGATACCCTGTGGTAATAGATGTTAGATCCTGTCGGAAGGCTCCCTGAGCAGATTGTCAGTGTCACTTGGCAGAAAGCCTTATCGCCAGAACTTTCAAACAAGCACCAAGGTGCAGCTTGGTTGATGATGAGAAGGGACCACCCTGTCAGATGTTTCCTGCCTGCTCTCCCCCCCCTGCACGGCCTGTTCTCGAGGTGGCTGTGGTGGGGAAGAAACTGTTGTCCCATGCCTTATAGAATGTGCCTTTGCAAAGAGTATCTGGAGGAATAGTGGTGTTTGTCAAGGTTCATCTCGTGCAGCACTGTGAAGAACGATAAGCATCAACTGTGGCTGGAAGACCATCAATTCAGTGATCAGCACTCTTTTGTCTGTCCGAAACTTGCTGGTCTTCCAGCGCAAAGAGTTGTCCTCAACAGTGTGCTGCAAACTAGCACATTCCAAGGTTCAGGACGATGTGCTGAGGGATGCAATAAAACTTTGGGAATCCACCCCAGAGATGCAATAGAGATGATGGATGGGAGCAAAGCGGTTGATATTATGAACATGGACTTCCAATGGGCATTTGATAAAGTGCCACACAAGAGGCTTGTCAACAAAGTTTAAGCATAGTGTACATGGGGCTGGTTTAGCACACTGGGCTAAATCGCTGGCTTTTAAAGCAGACCAAGGCAGGCCAGCAGCACGGTTCAATTCCTGTACCAGCCTCCCCGAACAGGCGCCGGAATGTGGTGACTAGGGGCTTTTCACAGTAACTTAATTGAAGCCTACTCGGGACAATAAGCGATTTTCATTTCATTTCATTTCAAAAGCAAGGAATTAAAATAAATTTGTAAAACACTTTAAATTTAGTACTGTATCCAGTTCTGGGTACTTTTTAGGAAAGATGTGAAGACCTTAGAAAGGGCGCAGCTAAGAGTTGCAAGAAAGTGTCATGGATGAGGAACTTAAGTTATCTGGATAGATTGGAAAAGCTGAGGATGTTTGAAAAGCTGAGGATGTTTTCCTTGGAGAAGAGAAAATTAAGAAGAGATTTGGTGGAGCGGTTCAAAGTCATGAAGGGACTGGAAAGAGTAGGTCGGAGAAAATGTTCCCATTGGTGGAAGAATCAAGCACCAGAGTGCACCAATTTAATGTGATTGGCAATAGAAGCAATATGAGGAAAAACGTTTTTTATGCCGTGAGTGGTTAGGACCTCAAATGCATTAGCGGAGTGGAGGCAGATTAAATCATGGCTTTCAAAAGAAAATTAGGCAATTAGTTGAAAATTGCAGGGTTCCAGGGAAAAGACGGGAGAGTGAGACTAGGTGAGTTGGTCTTGCAGAAAGCCAGAATGGATCTGATGGGCCAAATGGTCTCCTTCTGTGCTATAACCACTCTATGGTTCTATGATCTGTTATCTTCCATAATTTTTATGTTTCTAGGGTTAGTATCAAATATGACCACTCTGCCTCAGATGATGTTCACTGTCTTTCGTATTACTCTGGTTGATGATTATCGGTTTGAGGATATGTATGTAAAGGACCCAGTAATGGCCTATTTTCTCTGCGGAACATTCCTTGGGGTCTCGAGCATTCTTTGTATCAATCTTCTGATTGCTCTGCTTTCAGACACGTTCCAAAGGTAAGTTTTGTGAAAAATATTTAAGACGTGGCATATAATGTGACGTCATTGGGTTAATGCAAGCGGTTTGTTACAGTTACTGATACAGACCTTGGGTGGCAATGTCGGTGATATGACACATCGTAGAATTTGTGGGGCAGGGGAGGGAAACTCGTCCTGCTTCCCGATCCTGAGCACATTGATGGACCTCAGTGGGGCCTTCATTAGATAAGAAGCAAGAACATGATCAGATTTGGTTGTAGTGGCTTCATAGCAGAACGGCACTTCACAACAGGTTTGGCAAGTGCGTTCACTGCCATCAGCACGGCTATTATTACACTAGAGAGCCCAGAGAATGAAGTTGAGAAAGGTGCAATAGGTGAATTATAACTCACAAGTAAAAGCGGCCGAACATAAATGAAAAACATCTGGCCAAGGTGCAAAGCCGTATCACATGTCATAAGTATAGACAAAAAATTGTCATTGTCATGGGCTTGTGTTGTAACCTGCATGAGTCCTGTGGGGTTGGAGCAATCAATCTCCCGTGAGTCTCGCGAATATGAGCTCCTCCATTAAAGGGGTAGGGAACCCTAAATCATCCACAGTTGAGTTCTGTATAAAGCTGGCCAGGTATGGTACCGACAGTTCAGACACGGCTGGGATCTGGCGTCTATTGTAAATACTAGAGTGTGTTAATGAAGCAAGTTTTCCGAAATCTACTGGGTCCGGACTCGTTTGTGATCTACAAAAGCTTGTTTTCATTGTTTGCCACATTCTTTGACTGTACCATGAGTAAATGCAGCAGCTGTTGGATAATTTACAACAGCGAGTCTCCAACATCATTGTAGACCTCCTGGGGGGACTTACAGAACTGCAGTGTCATGAATAGAGTGACATTTCCATGGTGATATGCAAAGAAGCCCAAAGGCAGGGAGTGAAGAAATGCAAAAAACGCATTTTCACACAAATGCTATGACTGATGGCTGATACTTTGGGTACCCAATTACTGGAGCCATTCACTGCCATATTTGATAGTCTGGTAGGTTGTTTGGAGAGAACCATGTTAATGAATATAGTCCACATTGGAGATACTCTACTTACATTTCTTTTTTTCTTAGAAAATATTTTATTGAAGCATTTGTAATTTTCACAGTTTAACATTCACATTTCTTAAACAACCGCGCAGGCCGACCCACGTAAAAAAAAACAACCTACAGAAAAACACCCCCTACTCTCCCCACTCTATTCCCTAGCTACCCATAAACTGTATTCTCTGTCCCGTTGTAACATTGCCATGCCTCCTGTTTTCCTACCCCCCCCCCACCCCTTTTTCCCTCATCCCCCTTACTGTTCAATTTTCCTTGAAGTTTTCAAAGGGGCTGGTTTAGCACAGGGCTAAATAGCTGGCTTTTAAAGCAGACCAAGGCAGGCCAGCAGCATGGTTCAGTTCCCGTACCAGCCTCCCCGAACAGGCGCCGGAATGTGGCGACTAGGGGCTTTTCACAGTAACTTCATTTGAAGCCTACTCGTGACAATAAGAGATTTTCAAGTAGTCTATGAACGGCAGCCATCTCAGGGGGAACCCTTGAATTGGTCCTCTCAAAGCAAATTTAATTTTCTCCAGACTGAGAAAACCTGCCATATCGCTGACCCACACTCCTGACTTCAGGGGCTCCGAGTCCCTCCATCCCAGCAAAATCCGTCTCCGGGCCACCATTGAGAAGAAGGCAGAAACATCGGCCTCCCTCCCCCTCTTGACCCCCGGATCTTCCGATATCCCAAATATTGCCAATTCTGGACTCGGAGTTACCCTTCCTTCCAGGACCTCTGACATAACTTCTGCAAATCCCTGCCAGAATCCCCCCCTACTTACATTTCTGAGGTGGCCATTACCAGGGCACAGCAGGAGCAGAACTGAATAAATGCTTCTCCTTTGAAGTACATCTCTCCATATTTGCAAATCTTTTAAAATAATTAAGAAAATAACAAGCATTGATAAGCTCTGGGTCCTACTGCATTATCAGACAGTTCCAGTTATTGCAAGGGCAATAACTTGGCACCCAGCATTGCCTCATCGCTTGCCCCAACATTTTAGACATGTGTAAATTAATGTATTGAGGCTGGCTGTTCAATTTTTACTCCTGACAGCATAATCTGAAATGTTGTGGAGCCTTGGATAACCACAGCTGTCAAGTAACGATTTAGCTTATCTTCACAAACCCACTGGTGCATTCAAAGGGTTTCAAAGGAAAACCTCCAAGCATAGCACTCTGGCAATTCATAATCGTTCAAGAGTTGACCTTCTTTTCAGTGGAGTATAGATTGAGGAAGGACAATATACAAGACTTTAAATTGCTGTGGAAAAGATAATGGAGAAGTAAGATATTTATTTAAAGTAGGGCATGGGTTCAGAATTTTCGGCAGTAGTTTCAAAATTAAGAAGCAAAATAGAGTCAAGAGGAGTATTTCCCAATCGTTGTATGATGCGTTGGAATAACAAGCACCGAGCAAGGGCAATTCCATCTGTGTCAATTGGCTCTTCTTACAGATGAGTTTGAAGATTACAGGAACTGTATTAATGAAGATGGTTAAATGCTCAGTGGGATATGACGATGGGTGTGTTCTTGGAAGGTGGGATTCCCTGTTTGATAATGCTTGTGTGAAATACCTTGGGGACATTTCGCTATGTTGAAGGCACTGCATAAACACACATTGTTGCTGGAGGGCAGGACTGAAAAGTGGAGAGGTGAACAAACATATTAGAGGCAAAGTTTGCTTACTTTCAGGATTAAGGCAGTGATATTCATTAGAAAGATAGTGAGAGTAAATTGCGATATTGAAGCATTTTGAGAGTTTTTGCACGAGACGTGGGGTGGGACTGCTGTGGATTGGTCAGGGAGGGTAGAGTTTTGAGAGCGGGGGTGTGGGGGAGGGGTATGCATGTTGAGAAAGCACTGGGCAGGAAGATGTGAGAAATGGGAATGGGAGGGAATTTGTGAGAACTTCTGGCGTGGGTGGGGGGGGGGGGGGCGGTGAGGCACTATCATTGGGGAGTTGTGGCAAAGTTGTCAGAGCTTTCAGGAGGATTTGAGAGTGCAAGGTGGTGTAGTTAAGGCCGACTTGGAGGGGGGCGGGCAGAATTTGTGAGATCAGGACGGAATTGTCAGGGGCAGTGGAGGGAGCTGTGAGAGCAGAGAGCTCGTCCTCAAAGCTCATCCTCTGAGGAAACCCCCTCCAAACCAGAGCTTGTCCAAGGGCGGTCCCACAAGAGTCTCCACTTAATAATCAGCATGACTGCCTCGGAGGAGGAGGAGCTCACAACCCCGATTATTTCAGGGCAGTGATCCACAACCCCGATTATTTCAGGGCAGTGATCCACAGTTTGGGAACTCCTGGCTTAAACAGTCATAATATAGTTCAGAAAACAGTCTGGGGAGATGTAATAAGAGGCTAGGAAAGAGACATGTCAACTGCATAATGAATACCAATGACTTAGGACACACTTAGACAGAACCTTCTCTCAAGGGATTAATGCACAAGGTGGTGGGATGGTCAGTTGGAAGAAAGTACAGCCCATGATGTGGTATTTGTACATGTTCTGTGGAAAGGGTGAAGACATCTGTCCAAGGTTTTCTTCCATGTCTATGTTTGTAGTTGATTTTTGTGACATGATCTGTTAATGGTTGAAGCTTCTTATTTCAGAGTTTATGACAATGCAAATGCAAATGCTGCCATGCAACAGGCCAGCATTGTACAATACGTTGAAGACCATCTCAGTCCTGACAGAAAGAACACGTTCAAAGAATTTATTCATAAATCATGTGCGCCTTTAGAAATATTCTTTGACGATGACCTAACGGTAGATCAAGAAGATGATCTCAAAAAAGTCACCATCCAAATAAAGGTAGTGTGAATCTTCTGATTAAATCGTATTTGGTTAAATCGACTGCACCACAAGTCTGAAACAACTGCAGCATAAATTAGAGTAAAGGGGAATTTGATGCGGCGGGGGTGGGGGGGGTGTAAGAAGATTGTCGTCCCGGAAATGATTTTGTATACAATCCAAACTGACCACCCAAGGGAGTGAAGGTTACTTTATTTGAGGCTTGCAGGCATTTCATATGGAATAGTTTGGGAATTCAAATTTAGTTTTACGATGTAGAAATTCAAAGCTGACGTTGATAAACGTAATCATAAAGATTTTGGATTCATTTCCAGCCTGGCCTATATGTTGTCATGATATTCAGGTAAACATCATGGTGCAAACATACATACATACTGATGGACAGATCAACGGACCAGTCAATACACACACAACACCACAGCCAATCACAGGCAAGAGCATACACACTATAAAACAGGGAACACGACACTTCCCGCTGATTCCAGCAGGAGACAGCTCAGGGCACAGAGCCCACAGCAAGCCACTCAGACATCCACCATGTGCTGAGTGCCATGCCAAGATAGTGTTAGGGATAAGTCCACAGATTCAAGGGTAATGAACGAACCACAGTAACCAGTTTACCATTGTAAATATTGTCAGTAATAAAACTGAGTTGTACCATCCGCAACCGTGTTGGTTCGTCTGTGTAGCAGAGCACCCAACACGACATAGTACCAGGTTTGGAACCCGGTAACTGTGAGACCTACCTACGAATCCTCAGGAATCCGCCATCCCGCGCCATGGAACCATCAGCACGCCCCAGCCATTACAAATCGCTGGAAACCTCGGCGTCAATTGGAAGCTGTTCAAACAGCGCTTCCAGTTCTTCCTAGAAGCCACTGAAAGGGAGAGCGCTTCGGACACCAGATAAATCGCCCTCCTCCTCTCCTCGGCAAGGCAACATGCCATCCATGTCTACAACTCCCTGGTGTTCGCGGAAGGAGAAGACAAGACCAAGTACAAGACAGTCCTTCTCAAACTCGAGCAACACTTCAGCGTCGAGATAAATAAGAGTTTCGAGAGGTATCTCTCCCAGCAGCGCCTGCAGGGTAAAGATGAGCCCTTTCAATCTTTCCTTACACACCTCCGTATCCTCGCGCAGTCCTGCGGTTACGACACAACCTCCGATTCAATGATTCGGGACCAGATTGTTTTTGGGGTCACCTCGGGCGCCCTACGTCAGCAGCTCCTCAAAATTAAAGGCCTCAACCTAGCCTCCGCGATCGAAGCCTGTGTCCTTCATGAAAACGCAACCAGCTGCTACTCCCAATTTCAAGCGGCCGAATCGGCACGGCAGGGGTCCTACGCGCCTGAATCGGCAAGGCAGGCGTCCTACGAGGCCGAACAGGTCCAGGCGATCGAGTTCCTCCCTGCCCGCGGCCCCGACGAGGGAGGTCATTTTGCGCGCTTTCCGCAGCCTCCCGTGTTTGTGCGCGCCAACAAAGACGTCGACGCAGAGGGACGTGATGCGCAGGCATGCTCGACGCAAGACCGAACTGTGCATGCGCCAGGCACAATGAACGCCATGACGTCACGACGCGCGGCAACTGCGGAGGCACATTTAAAGCGGCAATGTCCGGCAAAAAAAACCGACAATGCCTCCGCTGTGGCAAGATGGGCCACTACGCTGCCTGCTGTCGAGAAGCTCAACCTGCCAATGCTCCCCAATTCCTCCAACCTCGCAGGGACGTGCGGACCATTCAGCCTCCGTTCTACAAGTCGTGCCCAGACGACATCCAAACCAGTGACACAGACGACCGGGACGCTTCCCGTGTTGCGGTCATTGATAGGAACCAGATGTCTCCAGGCAGGACCCACCAGCCGATGCCAGTGAACAGCGTCAATCCGGGTGATGAATGGTGTGCCACCCTAACGATCAACCCGAATTCGTCGCCCACCTACTTGGCTGGTCTTATGAGCCTGTTTGAACATTGAACTCACTGATGTATCATACCACTGTGTTAATATGTTTCTCTTTTTCCTTGTCGTTACAGGAGTTTGTTTTGACGTTTAACATTTCCACTTGTTTTGTTTATGGTACAACCTCGTTGCTATGTCGCACCTGACATCGCCCCTTGTATATAGTTTAGCCTCCTGTACATGCTGTAGATATTGCACACACACACATTCAGTTGCACTCAGTACACATCTCTATTTATAACCACATAGGCACATGTTCTTGTAAAAAAAGGGGGGGTGTCATGATATTCAGGTAAACATCATGGTGCAAACATACATACATACTGATAGACAGATCAACGGACCAATCAATACACACACAACACCACAGCCAATCACAGGCAAGAGCATACAAACTATAAAATGGGGAACACAACACTTCCCGCTGATTCCAGCAGGAGACAGCTCAGGGCACAGAGCTCACAGCAAGCCACTCAGACATCCACCATGTGCTGAGTGCCACTCCAAGATAGTGTTAGGGATAGGTTCACAGATTCAAGGGTAATGAATGAACCACAGTAACCAGTTTACCATTGTAAATATTGTTAGTAATAAAACTGAGTTGTACCATCCGCAACCGTGTTGGTTCGGCTGTGTAGCAGAGCACCCAACACGACATATGTGACTATGGTCCCAGGCTAAAGTGGTTGCCTCTTAATCCCAATCAACTGGCCTAGCAAGCCATTCAGTTTACAAAATTGCCACACACTGCAGTTCAGGGAAGAAGGCCCATCAACAGCATGTCAAATGTAGAAGGGATGGACAAATAATGTATGCCTTTCCTATGATACCCAGCTTCCGAGAACCAATTAAAAAAGAAAATATGGGGCAGCACGGTGGCGCAGTGGACAGCACTGTTGCCTCATTGCGTCGAGGTCCCAGGTTCGATCCCGGCTCTGGGTCACTGTCCGTGTGGAGTTTGCACATTCTCCCCGTGTTTGCGTGGGTTTCGCCCCCACAACCCAAAAATGTGCAGGTTTGGTGGATTGGCCACGCTAAATTGCCTCTTAATTGGAAAAGATTAATTGGACACTCTAAATGTATTTAAAAAAAAGAAAATATGCTTGGGCATTTTAATATGCTCATGGAGAGGAGCAAGATTCAGGGATATGTTTAGAAGATAAATAAATCAGTTTTTATCTGTGAGAAAGAGAGAGTCTTGCTGGACCTTGGCTTATCTTGAGAATAATTCTGATATTCTTAGTTATAATTCAGTTCAGAGTGAACACAGGTCCACATGACAATACTGTTACAACTGTGTACACGTTTGGCAATTTTACTGAGAAGCCAAAAGGAAAGCTGGGAAGGGAAATTAAATTAATTGCATCAAATCAGTTAAGGTGTTGAGAAGCATCTGATAGTGCATATTTGACCAAGCAGTAATCAATATGGGGTGATTTGTCCAACAAGTATCAAAACAAGGCGTTTTCCCTGAACTCTGCTGTATTGATGTCAATGGGTAATAGAATCGAACTGAGTGTAAAACCACTGTCGTTTCATTGTATTTTTGCATTACCTGCAATATTTCACCCCCTTTGAGCTTAATAAGGCAGTGGACTTTGGTGCGACAAAATTAAATGTTGGTCAATCAGTCACAGTATTGAGCGCTCACATAGTGACTCAATAATTGGATGCAGGGGATATATTTCTTGTTGATTCCGAGTAGGAACAAGGCCACTTTAAGAGTCCAATCACGTGATGTATTGATGGCATCATCGGCCGTTTGCGTGGGCTATCCTAACAGCATGTAGAGTAAACACCTTTTCAATAAAGCTCTTGTTTGTTTGTACCTCCATGGTCTGGAGGTACAAAGAATACCACAACGGAAACTGGCGTCGAGGTCGGAACCACGTTGGCAGAGTGCCGGAGAAGTAAAAGATAACAGAAAAATTGTTGATTCGTGCGCAGACATCCAAAAAGGATCAGGAAGTTAAAAACGTTGCTGCACCACAGCTGGCGAAGGAGGAGTGCCAAATATTGGGAGCAGCCATTGAAGGAGCCAAAATTCAAATTCAAATTTTAGAGGAAAAAACATGGAAAAGAAGCGCGCCACATTCTGTGCCCAGAAAATCTGGAACACTACAGGGAGCACTGTGAGTAACAAATACCCTGCAACAATAGTTTAGAGCTGGGGGTGTCCAAAACTCAGAAGGAAACAGGCTGTGCTCAGGAGTGCCTTGTTTGAAAAACAAAACGTTTAGTGGCACAAAGGGCAAGCAAGCCTTTTCCATAGTAGAAATGGCAGGAATCTTTGGCACCGTAGGACTGCATCGAGCGGTGGAGCTCATATACTGAAAGATTCGATTATTTTGTCCAAGCGAATAAAATTGTGGCAGATATTGTCATCCCACCTTTGCTGAGTACCATGGGAGGAAAACATTAAACCTCTTGTGAAGCCTGGTGCAGCCAGAAAAACCAGGCTCAAAAACCTATAAAAAGATTGTGGAAATATTGCAGGGCAACTTCTCACCTAAACCTTAGGTAATCGCCGAGAGGTTCAGGTTCCATAAACGTAACCAACAAGAAGGTGACTCAATCACACAGGTTTGTAAGCTACTTGGAAGAAATTAGCTGGATACCGTTCCAAAAAATGCTGTCAACAGAAAGCAGCTTAAACCTAAAGAAGGCTTTAGAAGTCATGATCTCTATGCCATTAGCAGCAAAGGAAGCCGTTCAATTAAGTTTGAGCGTTGGAATCCATAAAACGTCGGCCAAAGGTTCGAAATTGCCACCGACGTGTAAAACCTGGACACGCAGCGGGTGGCGTCTGTGGTGAAGACCTTGGGGGGCCAGGGTTTTGGCCATGCATCAGCATATCCAAGGCCTGGGGCATTCTGTGCAGGCGGTGGCCAAGGCCCAGGACAGGGCTGCCCTCTCACAGGCAGCTATGTTTAGAGCCACCTGGCAGGGTTGGCAGGGTGGGGGTGGGATGCAGTGTCCATGCCACTGGCCAGTCCTCCCGCCCCTCTACCATGAACCTGGAGGTGATCAGAGTGTCCCCTGTGTCTTGGCCCTGACGCACATGTTATGCGCCCTCCTGTGCCTGCTCGGGCCCCATGTCCTGCCCATACTCACCCTCCCCCGCATCCTCCTCGTCGGATGAGGACTGATGTTCATCCTCCTCCAGCACATCACCCCTCTGCTGCGCATTGTTGTGGAGGACGCAGCAGGCCACCGTAATCCGGAGGACCCTCCCAACCGCCATACTGGAGGGTCCTTCCAGAGTGGTCCACCTTGTGGGATGGGAGTAGTGGGTTCTCGTATAAGACCCAATGGTGAAGAACATTATTTACATCAAGATCCTTGAATAAAGCAGCAATGAATGTTGGATAAAAGCAAATTACTGCAGATGCTGGAATCTGAAACGAAAGAGAAAATGCTGGAAAATCTCAGCAGGTCTGGCAGCATCTGTAGGGAGAGAAAAGAGCTAACGTTGGCTCTTTGTCAAAGCTAACAGACAGAGAAAGTGGGAAATATGTATACTGTGGAGTGAGATGAAAGATGAGTCATAGCCACAGAAACCCAGGGAAACCGGGTGCTAATGGCCACAGAAACTATGGGGAAAGAGGGCTAATGGCTGTCCCCAGAGAGAACAAAAGATGTGAAAGGTCAAACAACAGGGAAACTAACATCGGAGGATGAACTGTAGATGTGGGGGAGGGGAAGGGGGAAGCAAAGAGGAGAAAGGTGAAGGAAAGGTGGATAAGATTGGGGGGGGGGGGAATTAAATATATATTAAGAAAGAAACAAATGGTAAAAGACAGTTAATGTGCAATGAATGGTGCACAGATAGAGAAGGAAGATCGAGGCATTATTTTAGGAATCAAACATTTTTACCAATGCCTATATGGAAGGAAATTTACTTTACGAATGAATCATCGACCACTGAGAACGATATTGGGGCTGCACACCAGTATTCCATCTCTAGCAGTGAGCCGGATGAAGAAATTGCCAGAAGGGCAATGGCAAAGAATTCATATAGATTATACGTGACCATCGAAGGATGAATGTTTTTCATTGTGGTAGGCGCGTGCTCGAAATGGCCTGAAGTCGCAATTATGAAGACTATTTCCTCGGAGAGAACAATAGAAAGACTGGGTGAGATTTTTGCAAGGTTCGGTTACCCTGAACAACCTGTTAGCAACAATGGGCCGCAGTTCATTTTGCAAGAATTCACAAATTATCTAAAGCAGAACGAAATCCAACACACCCAATCTTACCACAAATGGGATGGTGGAAAGGTTTGTTCAGACGATGAAGCATTCATAGAAGGTAACTTGTGAACAAGGATCATCGTCTAAATGTCTAACCCATTGCCTGATGACATACAGGAATACAACACATTCGACAACCTAAAGTTCTCCGGCAGTTCTCATGGTAAAACATCAGTTACGCAGTGTTTGATCCGCTGAAGCTGCCAAGACAAGAGAAACGGCAAAGTCAGGTTTTGCGACGTGAGAGCAGGGCTAAAGAAAGGTCAGGGCGTATTGGCAGGGAACTATACCACCAGTGAGAAGTGGCATCTGCCTTCATCTTAGCACAGATCGGTCTCCTCCACCATTCAAACTGGGAATGATGTAGTGTGGAGAAGACATGCTGATCAGCTTTTAGCAACTAGAACTATTTTGCAAGAGACAGAGACAACACAGAACATAGAACATACAGTGCAGAAAGAGGCCATTCGTCCCATCAAATCTGCACCCACCCACTTAAGCCCTCACTTCCACCCTATCCCCATAACCCAATAACCCCTCCTAACCTTTCCACCTTATCCCCATAACCCAATAACCCCTCCTAACCTTTTTGGACACTAAGGGCAATTTAGCATGGCCAATCCACCTAACCTGCACGTCTTTGGACTGTGGGAGGAAACCGGAGCACCCGGAGGAAACCCACGCAGACACGGGGAGAACATGCAGATTCCGCCCCGTGGCCCAGCGGGGTATCGAACCTGGGACCGTGGCACTGTGAAGCCACAGTGCTATCCACTTGTGCTACCGTGCTGCCCTCAACCAAGAGTCCACAACCAAGTAAAGACCTAGAAATTCCTGAGAACCTGACAATACCAGAAACAACTGTGGAAGACGGTACCCCAGTTGAGGATAGTTCAACACCGAGTCAGCCTCCGAACACTACGTCGACTCCAGTTGAGACTAAGAATGACGTCCAAACTAAACCAAAAACACCAGAGGTTACAGTCAACATGAAAAAGCAGGTGCCAGAGGTTCACTGACAACCACATAGAAATCAACGTTCTCAGAAAAGTCTAGGTTATGGACTGTTGTGTTTATTCATTGTTCATATTACAAAAGTTAGGAAGTAAAGTTGCCATGGTCCCAGTTGACCTTCGACTGCTTTCCCCTTTGAGGGGGCGAGCTGACTGGTGGTGATTTAACCTGAGGATCACCACACCTCAGGCAAGAAGCAAAGTTGAGAAGGTAGGCCTTTGTGAATAACCTCAGTCGGTACAGGAATTGAACCAGCTGTCCAGCCAACTGAGTTAAACCGGCTCCCGGCCATATTGTACATTTTGATTGTTAACATTATATTGGGCGTGATCAAATGGAAAGGTATCTAAGTGTCATTTGTGATGGGTTTTGTTGGAAGTTTCCCCACAGCCTCTGTCAGCGAGTTCCTCACTACTATCTAACCAGGCCTGGTGCTGTTCCTGATTTCCTCCTCTCCCGCGAGCTAACCGGCTCACATGGATTCATGCCCGCCGCAACACGGATGTAAGATCGCATCCATTGTGTTTCACTGACCCTTCGACGTGACTCGACCCCATGCCCCAACACACCTATAAGGGGGTCCTCAGTCCCACACCGCACCCATGCAGGGCCCCCTGGGCCCAATCCCCATCACATGCAAAATGCCACCTTGTCACCAGCAGCCTGGCACCCTGGCAGTGCCCCTGCCAGCTGGCAGTTCCACGCTGGTCAGGCTGGCAGTGTCAGGGTGTCCAAGTGGCACCAACAGTGCCAGGGTCCACCCTGCCCAGAGGGCAAGCATTTGGGGGTCCCTGATCCCATGGAAGACCCCCCACGGGTGCCGTTCCATCTGGTCCCCATTTGTGAAGACCAGCACTGAACGATGCTCGCACAAGGTCTCCAAGGCAAGGGGGTTAGATCCCACACCTTGGTTAGTTCTGGGGAATACATATTTGAGCGACACAAGCTGTTTCACTCTAATCTGCAGATTTAAGAGAACGTGATCTTGCCCACAATGGGCGGAATTCACATTGTGCGTCTCACAAGATCACATTAGATCTCGCGAGGCATAGCAAGCCAGGCAGATCCCGGAAGAGGGATCTCCCGGCATCTACGGCCATGCCGCATTGCTTTTCAGACTGGTCGATCTCGCCCTTAGAGTCCGATCACGAGACACATTGATGATGTCATGGCCGTTTGCGCGGGGAAACAGGCAGTCTGTCCTAATTGCATGTCGTGTAAACTCCTTTCCAATAAAGCTCTTGTTTGTTTGTACCTTCATGGTCTGCAAGTGTATCCTTTACAAATACCACGATATCCACCTATTGTTCTTCATTCCAACCTGAGAAGAGAACCAATTCTGTTTCCTAAACTATTTAGCTCGTCTCTGTTCTCTGAGAGGGGTAGTTAAGAAGAAAGGACTGTCTAATCCATTGCACCAGTCAATGTTCTCAATGCTTGCTTCCTAAGTAAAACAGAACTTATCTGAGGTTACGTACTCACTATTATCAATAGCGAGAAATTTATTTCATTTTAACCTCAAACTCTGAAATGTGTCCCTGCTCAGGAAGATATAGATAATCTCACAAAGTTATTACAAAGGGAACAATGGGAGAAGGCTGATTATCAACAGAGTCCGAGAGGCAAACCTTTCAGGTCTTGGGGTAACAGCCGCAGCCAAAGTCAAGATGAAGATTCGGAAGAGTAAGTAGCTGGTCTTATATTTTCAGTCTCTCTTCTATTGCTCACATTACCACACAGTTGTTGAGTTCATGTTTGCCGTTTTGCATTTGACATCAAATATTATTGTCCAGCAGCCATCAGGTTGTGGTTAATCCGTACAGGCTCTCAACTAATAATTGCATGATTAGGACAGCTTTTAATGTTTAGTTTTATTTGAAAAGAGTTGCAGGCATCTCCATTTTTCTGTTGTGATCTTTTGGGCGTCCCCACTCTCTGCTATGACTGTTAACATCAGAAGACATTTAACACCTACATCAGGGTACACATTTAGATTCTTGCAGGATCCACCTGGAAACATAACTGTGACGGGTGAGGCTCACCTCGACAGAATTATGCGCATAAGTATTTCTTTTCACATCAGCTGAGGGTTGTAAACTATTATCTGTGTGCCTCCAATAATGGCTTCTTGAGCATTTAACGACTTGACAATTGGTGACCAGTTGCTGAGATACTGCACCCTGATATTCTCTCCCTATACATCTCTGCTTCTCTATCTCGCTCTTGGCCTTTAAGGTGCTCTTTAAAACCTACCTCTTTGATCCAGTTTTTTGTTGCCTGTTGTAATACCCCTTTATATGGCTCATTGTCAAATTTTGCTGATAGGATTCCTCTGAAGTGCTTTGGGATTCATTTCTAGGTTAAAGGTGCTATTTAAATACAAGTTGTTGTTTCTGCCCATAAAATTGGATTGAATGCAAAAGATTCTACAAGGTACCTTTTTTCTCTGGGATCCAATTCTATAATCGGAGCTGGAAAGCAGGGCAATGGACGCAGTCGGCAGATGGGACAGAGGAGCCACGATTGGCAGTGGGGAGGCTAAAGACTCCCTCAAGAGGCCTAGTTGGGGAGCACTCCTGCCCCACATGAAGTGCTGTAAAACACATACAACTGGGGCGAGATCCTTCGCTTCGCCGGCAGCACACTCACGCCCGCGGATTTCCTGAAGGAATGGGAGTGGCACCATTGGCCGGCTGCCGGCGGGGATGCACCGTGCCAGAAACCGGGTCTGGCGGGATGGAAAATCCCGCCCCTGATCTTTATAGAGCTAGCAGTCCCTGCCTCCCTTTCACTGCCAGGTTTCCAGACCCCAGGGAAACCCACATGGCAGCAGGGAATTTTAATTTGGGCTTCCAATTGTGTGAGTGCCCAATTTATTTTTTAATTTAAAAAAGTTTTTCCAATTAAGGGGCAATTTAGCGCGGCTAATCCACCTACCCTGCACATCTTTGGGTTGTGGGGCTGTGACCCACACAGACATGGGGAGAATGTGCAAACTCCACATGGACAGTGACCCGGGCCGGGATCGAACCCGGGTCCTCGGCATCGTCAGGCAGCAGTGCTAACCACTGCGCCACCGTGCTGCCCCTTGAGTGCCCAATTTAAATATGTTAAGTAGGTTCCCCGCCTCTCTTTGGCAGGATAATTGGGCAACCTAATATATGCGGGGTGCTTTTGCGACAAGTTGGGGGACATACTCCCTGTAGTTATGACCTGTAAAAGCCAGTTCTATGCATCCCAACCCCATCGCTCTCCCCAGGCATTGGGGGAAGTTTAATATCAAGGCCATTGTTTCTGATTTGTGGGAAGATCTGTGCAAATCAGTGGCTGGAGAACAAGCTGGATGGCCTTTAGAGACAGGAGGTATTCAACAAGCCAGAAGCTCTGTGTGCATCATGTTGTAGGGGAAGTATTGAATACCGCTCTTTTAGTGTTTTCCTGCATATCCACATTGCAGCAGGAACTCATTTACATTAAACTGCCTCTTCACACTAAGATGCTTCATTCCTCATTTACATGACGTCACCCCATTAACAGTATATTGCTTCATTACCGTTACACAAACTAATTCACATTCCATTACTGTATTAACAATGCAGTGCCTCATTTAAATTGCAACACTTTATTTAAGTTGCATCTTCATCTATATTCCACCACCTCATTTACTTTACACTAATTCAATTACTTATACACCATTTTACTTACTTTGTACCTTCTCATTAACTTTTGATTATCTCATTGACATACAATGCCTCAGTTATTTTGTAAGGCATTCACAAAAGACAGGGTTGCTGTTGACTGAAGCGCTGTAATTTAAAGAAAGCCATAATGTTTATTTTCTTTTTCAGAGGTACAACGCTAAATATTGCAATACACGAAGAGATTTCGAACCTGCAGTTGAAGGTTTCAGCCCTTCACGAGCAGCAGGAAAATACTACGTCAAAACTCACCAGCGAAATGCAGAGAACACAAGATTTGATTAATGAAATTCTCAGGCACATTGGAGCTGGTAATAAATGAATACTATTATAGAAAGCCATCTGCAAAAAAGATGCTGTTCATTTATTATGAATACCAAACATAAGAGAGTTTAAATAATTTTATGGTGAATAAAGTTGCCATAGTCCCAGATGACCGTAGGTTGTTTATCACCTTTGAGAGGGGGGGCTGACTTGTGGTGACTTAACTTGAGGGCCACCACACCTCAGGTGAAGGGGCAAGGCTGAGAAGGCAGGGCCTTCATGAATAACCTCAGCCGGTACAAGAATTGAACCTGCATTGCTGGTCTTGCTCTTCATCATGAACCAGCTGACTAAGCCAAAGCGACATCCTAGGGTGAATAGCGGGACTTCTGAAGTGATTACAAGCATAAGCTTATTTGGAAGCACTCAACAGTTCAGGCAGAATCCGTGAAGAGAGAAACAGAATTAACATTTAAGGCTGATGACCTTTCACCAGTTCATTAATTTTGTTTCTCTCATCAGAGATGCTGATGGACCTGATGAGTGTTTCCATATCTTGTTTATTTTCATTTTGGGTTTCCAGCGTGAGCAGTATTTTGCTTTTGCATCACCTTATTTGGGCTTTGGATGGTATTATTTGAACTAAGAGGGAGCTTCAAGATATCCATAATAGTTACCTGCATCAAAAAAGTTTTCACCATCATCAGAATTTATCTCCCTCTTCTACACACCTACTGGCTCTTCCTGTTCCCTTTCCAGCTCTTTCGACTAGGTATTTTCCTCTCATCGGGTTTTCTTTCCACTCTTCAATGGAGTCTTCCTCACTCTCCAATTCTCTGAGTCATTCTACTTTTCCCTTGCACCTTCTGCGCATCTATACGTGTATGCGTGTGTGTGCCTCTCACTCACTCTTCCCTGTTGTGGCATTGTCAAACTAAAATTAAGTAAAATCTGGAGTCGGATGGTTGGGCATTGATTCCAGCACATTTGTATATTGGTGCCGCTTCAGGTTGTTTGGAGGAGTCAAAACCATAGGATAGCTCCTGAAAATTATTATTTTCCTGGCGGTGGATTTGTGCACACCTTCATTTTGTTTACCTGTTTTTGCTATTTTTCAATGTCAGCAATATAAAACACATTTTTAGGGGAACATCGTGGCCAGGTGATGACCAGCCAAGGCAGTTGTGTCAAAATTGCTTTTGATGAAATATAATTGTGAGAAAATTAAATATAATTGAGAGAAAATTAACGTTAGGTGGAAAGATTTCCATGTTACGGTAAATTAATGCAACAAGTAGGAAATAACAAATTCACAAGGAGAAAAACCTAGTGAGCATGAAGAAAAGAAACTCAAAAGACAAACACAATGATCAAATTGTGGATGACAGATAGAACGCACATAATGGGCGAAATCGAAAGGCCGCACGCTCCCGAACAAGGGTGCGATGCAGCCGGTAAATCTCGCGATGGGCCTCTCAGGATCTACCTGGCCCGCCACGCCTCGTGAGATCTAACGGGATCTCACAAAATGTTGCATTCTGGATCCCGACCACAGTGGGCAGGATGCAGATCTGGTTAATCTGCATATTGAAGTGCTTCACTAAGCAGCCAGGGGACAAGGCGTACCGACACTTGGGCGGGATCTGCAAGGAGGTGGTCCCTGGCTCTGGGCAGGGTGGTACCCTGGCACCCCTGATGCCATTTGGGCACCCTGACAGTGCCACCTGAGCATCCTGGCATTGCCAGGCTGGCAGGGGTCCTACCAGGCTGGCAGTGCCAAGGTGCCTGGGTGACATTTTGCTTGTGCCAGGTATCATGCCCAGGGGTGCACTGCCCTTATTAGGTGGCATGTGGGGGAGCCCGATGACCCCCTTTTCGGTGAGTTGGGGCAGTGGGGATCTGGGGTTCGCATTGGGGGGTCTCAAACTGGTGCCCCGACATCTTCTTGCACTGGAGCTCCTCAGTGCAGGAAATGGGACTAAGTGCAGCCTCGGTGGGGCATTCCCCGCTGAGGCTCAGAAATAAAACAGATTCCCGTTAGATAGCGGCGTCTTTCTCGGCGTTGCAAGCGTGTGAAACACCCGGCTAAATGTGCTCGACGCGGGATTCTGTTTAATTTCCGTTAAATCGCGCCCAATGTATTCTCATAAAAATACTATGGGGTTATTGGGAGAATTTTGTGCATCAATTTTAATACCAGTAGGTGTCATAGTAGATTTTGACATCAGGATGTTCCATATATTTGGTGAATGATGAAGTAAATTTCAAGATATTAAGGGAACAGATGGGAGAAACCATTTCCTCCAGTTGTGGAATACAGAACTAGGAGCGCAGTCACAAATGTAGAGCCAGAGCGTTAAGTACTGAAAGTTTGGAAGTTTGGAACAATTCTCTGTAAATGACAATTAACACGAGATAATTTGTTCGTTTTACAACTGAGCTTGATGGCTTTTTGCTAGTGCAGAGGGGGATATGTGGAGTTAGGTCACATATTGATGATCTAATTGAATGGTGGAACAGTTTTGAGGGGCTTGATGGCCTAGCCTTCCTATATTCCTGAAGGGGCTTGATAGGGATGATAGAGGCTGAGAGATTGGGCTGAATTCTTCTGCCCTGCCCACTGCAAGATTGCCACGGGCGGCACGCGGACCACATAACGGTCCATTGACCTCGGGCGGGAATTTCCGGTCACGAGGGACAACGCGGCCGGAGAATCCCCTGAGCGGAATTCTCTGATCCTGGGGCTAAGTGTTGGCGCCGGAGCATTTCACGCCGGCGTCACAAGCCCCTAGGAGCAGGGATCCTGTGCCGCACAGGGGGCCAGCAGGGCACTGGAGAGCCTCACGCTGCTCCAGCTGCCGATACCGGCGTCAGAACGGGTGCCGTGAATCCGCGCATGCGCTCTACTGCCGGCGCGAATTCGCGCATGCGAATGGGTTGCCTTCTCTGCGCCGGCTCCGACGCAACATGGCGGAGAGCTACAGGGGCCCGGCGCGGAGGGACATAGGCTCCCACCAGGATAAGCCCCCCCACCGATCGGTGGGCTCTGATCGTGGGCCAGGCCACCGTGGAGTCCCCCACCGGAGTCGGATCCCCCCCCCCCCCAAACAGGCCACCCCCCCGCAACATGAACGCCGAGGACCCAACGGGTAGGACCATATGAGAACGGTGCTGGCAGGACTTTGACTAAAACGGCAGGCACTTGGCCCATTGCGGGCGGAGAATCGCCGGGGGGGCTGCTCTGCGGTGCTGCGCCGGCACTAATGGCGCCGATTCTCTGGTGACTGGAGAATCAGCGAACTGGCGTTGGGCCGGCGTCGCGTTAATCGCACCCCCCCACCCCCGGCGATTCTCCGACCCAGCGCGGGGTCGGAGAATCCCGCCCATGGATTTTTGGTCTCTCGGGGAATTGAGCGATATGGGGAGCAGGCAGGAAAGTGGAATTTGAAGCCCACGTTCAGTCACGATAGTAATGATCAGGCTCGGTGGGCCATGTTGGTCTACTCCTGCTGCTATTTATTGTGTTCTTGTGTTCCTGGGTCCATGCTGAAGATCAATGGTCATGAGCTGCTGGCCAGAGAAAAAGAAGAAATTAATTGGGGTGCCCATTGACTGAAAGTCAAAACACGGCTGGCTAAGAGCTTGTTTTTAAGCCTGTCTTTTTGTTACCTTTGACCATCGGCTATTTTTCCCCTCAGCTTTCTTGAAATACTCATTTTGTCCCTTTTGGAGCTGTGAGAAAAGGTTTAAAATTTACAAAACATACCAGTCAACATCTGAGGTGTTGCACACGAGGTGTAACGATGAAGTATGGTTACAGAGTGGTGTGAGCAGCTGTGTAGACATGAGTCAGTCTCTGTTTCAAGGTCAAACTTCCCGTCCTTATTTTTATACTTTCATGACATTCCTTTGTCTGTATTTATAATAGAAGCAGCCTTTCTCCTCCCGCATTCACACCCTTCTGCCAGTGGGATTTTGCTGCAATTCCTCTGGTCAGGGAGATGTAACTACAGTGTGACAAGTTCATGTCGCCAGTTTTAGTTACAAATGTGGACTCAGGAATATATAATGGCAGAAATGGTACACACAAAATTATGGGGCCCTTGACTGCCCAGCCTCTTCCCCACTCTCCTCAACCCCTCAAGGACAGAGCAGCACCTTGTTTTGTGTCCTGTTTTATGTAACTCCCCATTAATCAGTGTTTTTGATTAACCAGTACCACCCATTGCCGCAGTCTGACGGATAGTAAAAATTTTACTGCACTGTCGGGAAAGTTGTGAGAAATGGATGGAACGGCACTGAAATGTCCTCATGGAGGAGGAGGACCTTCTTGTGGTCTTCCGCCAGTTTATCCTTAATGGGATATTAGTTAAAAGTCCTGGCCCTTGCTGAGGCTTCCAGAGGATCTTGGATTCAAATATTTAGGGTGCTTCTGCCCTATTAAAGACCTCATTCAATATTCTGCTGCTACAGTATTTTGGAGTTTGCTCCTTTGCACTGGCGAGCTTCCTGTTTACAACGCAAATCCCCAGGGACCTGTTGTCCTTCTGCAATGACCAGCAATTATGACACCACAGAAAATTATGAGACATTGTTATTGCTTTGCTCATGCACCAATAGCTCATACACATATTGTTGTCTTGCGCTATTCAATGGCAGCTTTCATTACTCAGGTTGTTATCTTTCCATTCAGAAACAGCTTTCCATACACACGTTGCTCTGAATTTATTGACTGACAGTTCATTGCATACGTTTACCTCCCTCTCTGTTTATTCACTGAACAAATGTATCAGTCTGGATATTCTATTGGCTACTTCTAATTTCTCATTGTAACATTAGCAGGATTAATTGGCAGAAGGGTGAAGGGATTCCTGGCTGCCTGTGGAAGGATGTCACTAAGGCTCATTGATGAGCCAATTGGTGCCCATTATTCATGAGCTTACCTTTGATTGGGGTCCAACAATAATCCTAGGCCTCTGGTGGGATGTATTGTCACCAGTTATCATCGCCCCTGCCAGCACTGGCAGCCTGAGGCACTGCCTGCCCACTGATTGGCCAGCAGCTCATGGTGGGTGGGGGTTCCACCAGCAAACACAAGAAGGCTCACTGGTGGCCACTTAATTGCCTGAAGAATACTTGATTCCATCGGGCATCCCCATGGAATTTAGAGGGAATTCCCTGTCTGTTTTCCGACCAATGGGTGAGATCCCCATCGGGCAGACAGAATCCCACCCTAAGATGTTCCTGCAATTTCCTTGAGGGTTCTCCCCATCTCCCACTAAGTTCTTAACAGGAATCCAGGAGAAGTAGCACAATTGACCATGAATGCAGTTTCTCCCAGTTTCCACCAACTTTAGGGTGTGCAGTTGGAGGAAACCCTGCAGGAATTCCAGGCAAGCGTGGCAATAAATTAAAATCCCAAGTCTTATTACATTGTGATGTTAGGAGGCACAATAAATTGTCTTGTACCTATTTTATTAATCCAATATGAATCAATGTGCTGCACCGAAAAAGAATATTGAGTACTTTATATATCTAAGAATACGGTCAACACTATTTCCAGCAAACCACAAATCAGTTTGTTTATGCTCTCCAACAATAAAAATTACTTTTTATCCTTTCTCTCTTCAAAATCATCTTTTAGGTACCAGTGGGACCCATTCATCACATGAGCCACATGGGGATACACAGGGTCGCACTGCCCAATGGTAACCAGTGTTTATTTGGTGTTTTGCATTGTTCCGTGTTCCTTAGAATGTATTTTTATTGACTGCTAACTCTCCAGATTCCAGCTCAAAATTACAATCTCTTTCCCTCCTATCTGCATCCATACAATTCCGACAGTGCAGAAGGAGGCCATTTGTCCCATCAGGTCAGCACTCGACACTCCGAAAGAGCATCCAATTTAGGCCCACTCTTCCGCCCTATCCTCGTAACTCCATCTTATCTACACATCCATGGACACTTAGGGCAATTTTAGCATGGCCAATCCACCTAACCTGCACATCTTTGGACTATGGGAGGAAACTAGAGCAGCCAGAGGGAACCCACGCAGACACTGGGAGAAAGTGCAAACTTTACACAGGAAGTCACCCAAGGCTGGCATTGAACCCGGGTCCCTGGCGCTGTGAGGCAGCAATGAGATTGCAATGTTTGCTCACATTCTATCCAGTATGACAGCTGAAAACTGGAAGGACTGCAGGCAAACAGATGCTCTACTGCATCCATTCTAGTTATATTACCTCCTTCATTCCTTTTGGATGGCGGTCTGGAAACTCTTTGATGGTTTTAAATATCCTCTAGATCCCACCTGGGTCTACATGGCCTGCTTCTGACAGAGGGATACCCATAACCAATCAGTTGCCTCATTAGTGCTTTCAGTGGCAATAGAGTATATCCACTTATGTGATGCAGCATGAGACTCACACAACATACATAGACAAAGCAACTATGGGACATTTGACAGTCCAAATGAATAATTCACAGGCTGCAGGTAGAACAGGGGAAACGATACAAGGTGCGAGTCCTATTACTGCAAACCCCACCCCACCATTAAACCAGCTGACCTCATTCAAATGAGAGGGCCATTGGTTCACCAAAGAGAAGCCTGCCTCCTTCTGTCCACAGAAACACCTTGTGTAGCTGCACAGATCCCAAACCTTTTACTCACCCAGTAAAGTATCTAATTCATCACACAATCCAAACTTCCCTGCATCAAGGAAAAAGTGCTGAACCTGTCAACACATTGTAAACAAAATATCCTGACCTCTGGTAAGATCGTCACTGCGAGGAACCTCAAATACTATACAATGACCAAAAACTATACATCTATTTATCTATCTATATCCAAAATAATGTTTAATATTATAAATATATATACCCTTTAATACGGTTAACTGCTTGTGCAGATTTCATTACTGGTGAGTGTGCTGCAGAATGTATAAACCACACTGCAAGAGGAGATAATATTTAATCCATTTAAAAAAAATTTACAGTACCCAATTCTTTTATTCCAATTAAGGGGCAATTTAGAGTGGCCAATCCACCTATCCAATATTTAATCCATTATCAGTCATGCACTGTCTGTAAGGTAATCAAATTATAATTTATACCTGATCTTATTTTATGCTTACTTGTCTCTTTGAACAGTTCAATGCATCGCCATATATCACCGAAAGTAACACTCCATTTTTGTGTGATTGACTGCATCTTTCTCTTTTCCCTAGAAATCCCTTGGCATGTACGCAATTAATTCGTCAAGGCGAGGATTCAAAGTGTAAACTGAACAAGAGGTCTGGAGAAAAAATGCTGCTGCAGAAATGTCAACACAATTAGAGACATTTTATAGAGAAACATTTTATTTCTGATGGATGGATTCAAATGTTGACATCAGTGTATTCAGGGATAAAAGGTTAATTATAAATATATACTAATTACAGCATCATAACTTACTACATTAAGCTTTCATCGTTACCTTCTAACGTTTCTAAACAATTTTAGGTGCATGACTTTAATCTAGTTTAAGCTATGGACTATGCCAAAGCTATGGACATTATACCAAAATAATTAGTCGTATTTTTGCAAGAGAATTGCAGCTTCCAAAGAGGTTGGCGATAACTTTGGCTTGATGTGTTAATCTAAAGCAGATAATATTGAATCACCAAGCCATTTTACATCCCTCCCAATATTTGTTGCCATTGATTCCACCCGTTGAGTGCAGTGGGCGGCACTTGGGTGAGAGTGGGAACTAAGTGTGCCAGGCTGTGTTTTGTTGAAATTAAAATTCCTATTACTCAGAGTCCCATGCATTTGATGATTTTCCAAGAAGGAGCCTTGCTACAGAAGTGTCCGAAAAATGTTGCTAACCAATCACACTTCCTCAGGGAAAAGTACGCACAACGGAATGTCTGCCTTTTGTGTATTGTCCGTTAGTAGCACTTGGTGTGGGATTTTGAGAATTGTATAATATCTGACAACAAGTCCCATTAAGTTCACGGCGTGAGTCAACATTAAGTTCCAAGGTATCTCCTTCAGTGGAACATCCCTGGGTTTCATATCAGGAAGGCAAAAGAATAATCTCACTGGTGCCCTTCGGTTGCTAACCTCGGGTTTCATCAACTTGATGATTACTTTGTCTATAAAATAAAGATTGTTTATAGCCCTGTCATGTAATTACTTCTGAAGGATAGTTTGACGTTAGTCCTGTTATGGTTAAGAGCATTGGGAAGAACTCACAACACATGTGTTTTTGACGGAGAGGGAAGTCCCAAAACAGTAGGAACCAAGGATATTTCTTTGGGATGTATATTCCATGTTCAGGATAAATGAAAGCTGCAGGTGTACAAAGTCACAACTGATTTGCATTGTTTGTGGCCTCCTCACTGTCAAACTTGCGATTATCAAATGATCTATCAGAAAGTGGCTGCGAAATTAGGATAAAGTTACCTTCCCTAGTGAGTTGGCTTTTAGGTATTGCAAATCATTATTACCGAAATGCTTAACTTAAATAAGATATGCTGGCCTCTTCTGCACACCAATTTTCATCAGTGCATTGGTGGCTGTATCTTCAGCTGCCTAGATGCTAAAATATCTCTGCCTTTTAAAATCTCTTTTCCCTCCTTTTAAGGCGCTCCTTAAATCCTACTTCTTCCACCAAGCTTTTGGTCACCTGTTCTAATATCTTCTTATATGGCACAGTGTGACATTTTGGTTTGATTACACTCCTGTAAGGCATCTTGGGACATTGTACTACGTTGAAGGCACTATGTAAATGCAATTTGTTTATTTGTAAGAAGCTGTGAGATGATTTAGACAATGTTACTTGAAACCTCCCAAACTTTTTTCTTATCTTTAAATTTTGCTAATTTACATTTGTGATTTCTATAATCAACTTTATTGTATGAGAGATTGTGCGAAATGTAATTAATTTATTGACTAATAAAGTCTGTTCCACCTTGAATTTATAGTTTGTTAGTACCTTTAAACAGCGGATTTGCTGTAGTCATATTAAGGAAAGTCCTTTCCTTGGGCTGCCATGGTGGAGAGGCTTGAACGCTCCATTGATCCCGAGAGCAATGCAATTGGGAGCCTTACGTTCCTGGCAAGGTTACCCATGACAGTAAGTTCAGAGGGGAGGAACCAGACAAAGCGCAATCCAAAACAAGTCTTAATGGCGGATCATGCAGAGGATACTTGTATGGTATTAACGACTGCGATGGCGGATGATGGCTACAGCAGTAGGAAGGTCCCCAGTCGTCGAGGTTCCTTTGCCACTGGAACTGGGCCTACCTTCTGTCAAGGACCATGTCTCTGCTGGTGAGTAACAGCATACCCATGTTAAAAGATGTCCCACCCAGGCATCTTCCTAGAAGAAACCAGCACTCCAACAAGCCACGTGGCGAGAGGTGATAGGGACAGAGATCTGGAAGTCCTTCGCTTTGGACTGACACATAGGCGGTTGAGTTCAATTCAGTCGTCTCACTCTTGGAATAGGAACAGAAAATAGGTGTTTGGCAGTTCCTGTTAAAGGAACTTTGGCGAGCTGCTGCAGTGCATCTTGTAGATGATACTCATTGCTGACACTATGGCCGGGATTCTCTGACCCTGCGCCGGGGGCCCCCCACGCGGCCTGGCCCACGATCGGGGCCTACCGATCTGCGGGCGGGCTGGTTCCGGGGGGGCCTTCTTTCCTCCGCGCCGGGCCCCTGTAGGGCTCCGCCATATTGCCCGGGGGCCGGTGCGGAGTAGGGAAACCCCGCGCATGCGCAGAAATACGCCGGCCGTTCTACGCAGGCCCGCCCACGCATGCGCGAGATCACGCCGGCCGTTCCGCGCATGCGCGAACTCGCTCCGGCCCTTCGGCGCCGGCTGGAGCTGCGGGGACGACTCCGGTGGCAACATAGCCCCCTAGAAATGTGAGAATGCCTCACTTTTGGGGGCCGTTGACGCCGGAGTCGTTGGTGCCCATTTTCCCACCGGCGTGGGGACATAGTCCCATTTTTAGAGAATCCCGCCCTATGTATTGGTGGTGGAGGGAGTGAATGTTTAGGGTGATGGATGGGATGCCAATTAAGTGGCCGACTTTGTCTTGGCTGATGTTGAGCTTCTTAAGTGCTGGAGTTGCAAGTGGAGCAAGTGGAGAGTATTCCATCACACTCTTGACTTGTGCCCTGTAGATGGTGGACAGGCTTTGGGGAGTCAGGAGGTGATTTACTCGGCGCAGTATTCCCAGCCTCTGACCTGCTTTTGTAGTCACAATATTTATACGGCTGGTCCAGTTCAGTTTCTGGTCAATGGTAACATCCAGGATGTTGATAGTATGGGATTTAGTTATAGTAATGCCATTGAATGTCAAGGGAAGATGGCTAGATTAGCTTCTGTTGGAGATGGTTATTGCCTGGCACTGGTGCAATGAGAAAGTTACTTGCCACCTGTAAGCCTCTAAATGTTGTCCAGGTCTTACTGCATGGACTGCTTCATTATCTGAGGGGGTGTAAACAGAATTGAACACTGTGCAATTATCAGTGAACATTCCCAATTCTGACTTTCTGATGGAGGGAATGTCACCAATGAGGCAGCAGAAGATGGTTGGGCCTAAGACACCATCCTGAGGAACACCTGCAGCACCCCCCACAACTGAGAAGATAGGCCTCCCGCAACCATAACCACTTTTCTTTGTGATGGAAATGATTCCAGTCATCTGAGAGTTTTAGCTCCAACCCCCAGATTTCTATTGTCTTCAATTTTACTAGGGCTGCTTGATGCAGCATTTGGTCAAACACAGCCTTGAATTTAACAGAATTGCTCTGACATTACCTCCGGAATTCAGCTCTTTTATCCTTGTTTGAAACAAGGCTGAAACGAGGACTGGAGCCACAAATAAGCATCAGTGAGTAGGCTATTTGAGGGTAGGTAGCCATTGGTAGCAGTGTCGGCAATACCTTCCATCAATTTGCTGATGATTGAGAGCAGAATGCTGGGGCTGTAATTGGCTGAATTGGATTTGCCCTGCTTGTTTTGAATCAGACGTACCATATGTATTTTCCTCTTTGTCGGGTAGATGTAGCTTTACTGGAGCAGCTCAGCCAGGGGAGTGGTCAGTTCCAGAACCCAAGTCCTCAGTGCTACAACTAGGACGTATTGGGCTTTGTTGCATTCCATGTGCTCAGCCGTTTCTTGATATCTCATGGCGTGAGTCAAATTGGCAGAAGTTTGGCACCAGCGATGTTTATGATTTTTCTCCTGGGATGCTCACAGTAGTGTGCTGGATATTAATCTTGAGTTGTTGGAAATGCCAGGATAATGCTGGCAAGCTGGCAATGTCCATTCTCTGGTCTATAGCGCCAGTTCCATCTCTCTGAACCCTCTATGTCCCCTTGGCACTCTCTTCTTCCTTATCATTCTTTTACTTCTGCAATTCTCTCAGCTTCTGCTGGTCTGATTGTAACATGACGTTACCCCATTTCTCCATGGCACTGTACAGACAAAACTCCAAGCAAGACAAAAGACAGGAAAGGATACGTGAAAGGTAATTATTTATGATAGTACAAATACTAGACCAGGCTCCAGATCCAGAGGTTCACTGGCATTCCTGATCCTACAAATAATCTGTTTTTCTGTGTCAAGTTCAAGCCCAGGTCCCAGTGTACACAGTAGGAAGCCACTGCAACACCCAGTTCCTTAAATTATTTTTAAATGGCCTCTTGTCATCGTCACTTTTAGTTTTATATATATATATACACAGTAATATGATGCTTCCTCAGTGTAATTGTGCATGTTCTGCATTTTATTTGCTTATCACAGATTATTTTCATATTACCACCCAAGTATGTTTCACAAAAACGTCCTTGCTAAAAATTACTTCCTTTTTCTTCTCCTGAAGCCAGTTCCATAATATCTTTTTAGAAATGCTGACAATCGTCCAATACTTTACCGAAACGATGCTGTTTATACCAGACTGTAGCCAAGGTGTTCTGCTATTCATCTACCGGAGGGGACCATAGCCAAACCCATACATTATATCCACTTGTGCACATTTATAAGTTGGATCGGTAAGCAGGTAGAGGGATCCTGCCGTTAACCTCGAGTGCTGAGATAATGGAAGCATCTCCTGTCAGCATCATTGAGATGAGGTAATTCAACATGATCAGCCAGGGGTCAGTACTGAGAGCTACCTGATATGGTTCAGCATCACATACGTGTATCTACTGAGTCGTTGGGTGAAACAATTATTTTTTTGAAAGTAATATATTTTCCTGAGGTACATTTCCCCCCTTCCCTTCCTCCTCTCTTCCTGTATCAGGTGTTATGTATCGTTTCAACTCAAAAAGATGGATAGTTTTTGTCAATGTTTGAGTCAAGCATCGGCTATGTATCAGTTGGTGGCTGTTTTGCCTTTGAGTCTCAAGGCTCTGGATTCAAATCCACTCCAGGGTTTGGGCACAAAAGTCAAGACTAACGCTTGGATTCAATGCTGTGTACCTGCTGCAGTATTGGAGATGTTGGTCTCTCAGATGAGATGTTAAACCGAGGCGTCTTCATGGGTGAATGTCTACGATCCCACTGCGTTATTTCATAAAAGAGAAGGGGAGTTATCCCTGGGGTCATGGCCAATCGACATCATAAAAACAGATTATCTGACCATTATCACATTGCTGTTTTTAGGAGTTTGCTGAGCGCAAATTGGCTGCTTCCTTCCGAATTGCAACAGTGACAGCACTTCAAAAGTATTTAATAGGCCAAAAATGACTTTAAGGGGCGGAAATCTCTGGCCGCGCCCGCCCGGCAATCGGATATTCCCGCCCGGTGTCAATGGACCTTTACATGGTCCGCGTTCCCCCCTGGCAAGCCTGCAGCAGGCGGGGCAGAAGAATCAAGCCCAAGATCTTTTGGACGTGAAAGCTGCACAGAAATGCAAGTCTTTCCTTTTAAAACCAGCCATTAGAAAATGCTTGAGATGACACCTGGAATGTCTCCCCGCCTTGTTACAACACCCTGGATTATTGCACGGTCACTTCCTGGTCCATTTGACCCGGAGTCACAACACAAGTGAATTAACCAATAATTCTTAGAAAAATGACCCAGGTCTTTGGCCCTTGGCTGCCCAATAATTACAGTCACCAGGTTTGTAAGTTTAAACACAATTCCTGTTTATTTATAATAACTATAATGGAATATGCAGCAAAACAACTGATTAACTATTATCTAATTCCTAATTCCACACTTTAACTTGTACCCCACCCTCTACACTCAAAGGCCAGACAGATAAGCACAGAGGGGAAGAAAGGGAGTTAAAAAAAAACATAAATGAACGAGAAAAAGAGTCTTTCTTTCAAATGGGTGTTTCCAGCACCTTACTTCTCTTCAGACTTTGCTTTAGAACATAGAACTTAGAGTGCAGAAGGAGGCCATTCGGCCCATCCCCATAACCCAATAACCCCTCCTAACCTTTTCTTTTTGGTCACTAAGGGCAATTTATCATTGCCAATCCACCTAACCTGCACGTCTTTCGGGACTGTGGGAGGAAACCGGAGCACCCGGAGGAAACACACACAGACACAGGGGGAACATGCAGATTCCGCACAGACAGTGATCCAGCAGGGAATCGAATCTGGGACCCTGGCGCTGTGAAGCCACAGTTCAAGGCTTTTACTGCCCATTCATTCAGGCCTTTGTTTCAGGAATACAGTATTCACAGCCTTTCTACAGAGTTCAGGGGCTGGATTCTCTGATCCCTGATGCCAAAATCGCATTCGGCGATGGGGCGGAGAATCAGGCCATTGCCTGAGGCCCACCCCGCGACACTTCATCCCCGACTGGCCGAGTTCCCAACGGCGTGGGACACGTCGTCAGGAACTCAGTGTGGTGGCTGTGGACTCAGTCCAGCGCCACCACAATCTGGGGAGGGCCGATCCGCAGGCAAGAGGGGTTTTATTCAGGGCTGGCGGCACTGTGGCGGGGAGGTCCGGGGTGCGCGAGCGGCTGATAGGGGAGGACTATTTTTGGGGTCCAGGTCTGCGGGCTGTGTCCACCATGAAGCACGGCGCGGCAGACCGCCGCCATGCGCATGCAATGCTCCGGGCCGTATCGGCAGCTAGAGCTGGGAGCTCTACGCTGCCTGGCTGCTAGCCTCCCTCAGAGCAGGGAATCGGTGGCCATTTTGCACCATTTGTCCTGGCGTAAAACACCACTGTTTTCACGCCGCCGAGAGTACTTAATCTCCCAAATGGAGAATCCCAGCCCCTGATCTTTGCTTGCAGCTCGTAATGATTTTCCTGTAGGTTAATTCATTCAGATTCTCTGCAGCTTCAGGAATACCGCACTCACAGGTGCCAAAAGGTTTGAAGCTCCTGTTCATACTAGCAGAGGTTATCAGAATGTTCTCTCCTGTAACCTCCTCATTCTCTCTGCTGTCGATTTAAAGATACGTGTCCATTGATCAGCCATGGATCGAAAATGATAACGATAAAATAAAAGAAAGGTGAAATAAGGGAGTAAACAGGAAGGACCCTTATACTCTGAATTTCCTTACCATTGCATGGAAAAATGCCTGGTTTTCATCAAGTAAGGTTTGCTCATTGTCGTAAAAGTGGATTCTCCGCCCCCACGCCAAACGTGATTTTGGCGCGAGGCTGAGGAGAATCCAGCCCCCTACTTCCACAGTCTTTTGAGGAAGAGAGATCCATCGACTCACTCTGTCTTAAATAAGCAACCTCTTATTTTTAAACTGCAACCCCCTAGTTCTAGATTCTCCCACAAAAGGAAATATCGGGCGTGATTCTCCAGCCTCATTGCGCTCTCGCTCGAGCGAACACCGCCAGACCCCACCCCACACACTGAGGACCCAGTCGCCCATCAGGTCAGGGAGGGACCCAGAGGGGGAGTCCCTGCATTATCAGGCTCTGCCAGCCCAGGCGGTTCCTCATGGTTCGCACCAGCGTGTTGACGCCCTTGGCGATGCTCCTCAGTGACTGCGACATGCTCTGCTGCATCTCGGCAATGCCCACCTGTGATTGGGGCAAGCTCCGCATCGCCTCAGTCATTCCCATCTGAAAACGGGACATGTCAAACAGAATCTCATCAAGATCAGCCTGGTACTGGGTGACATCCAGTGAGTCGGACATTCTAGCCAAACCCTCAGCCATGTTCATCACTGACTGCGCAACGTCTTGGACACTCTCACTAATGGTGCCGATGACATGCACCAAACTCTCCACTGTGGTTGCCACCTTAGCAGTGTTGATCTCGGTGCCACGTATTGCTGGTGACATTTCCTGCGCCCGTAGCCTCTGGGACACCTCCAAGCATTCCCGGCCGCTTCCTAATGTCGCCATCAGCTCCGGGATGACCTGTTCCAGAGGCTCAGCATCAGGCTGGGACACAACTGGGTCCAGGGATCCAGCAGACCTCTGATTACTGTCTCGCCTGGGGGTTCCTGCCTCCACCTGATGTACATCAGCAAGTGTGTGGTGCTCATCAGACTGTGCCCAGAAGCCTGACAAACTTTCCCACTGAGGTGCGTGTATCTGCACTGGTAGAGGGTGGGGATGACAGCTGTGACACCTCAATCATGTCTTCCATGGAGCTCCCCTCCGATGTGTTCTCCTGGGAGGCTGGCGAGGGTGCCACCTGGGATGGACCAGAGCCATCGCCGTCGGCTAGAGGACCTGTGGGAGAATGGACATGTGGTCAGTGGGAGGAATGGGTCAGTCAGTAAGGCAGTAACAACTCACATGTGACAGGTCCTCTGGGTGGGGCCCAGTGGATCCTCACTTCTGTGGCCTCCACCAGCCTCCGCGTTAGTGACCGCCCTGTCCCCGGTCACACCGTCACCTCCAGGGCCCACTCCTTGAAGGTGGTGAGGATTCTTATGTCTGACACCCTTCCCCCAGTCTGGGCCCTCTCCTGGCGATTGTGGGAGAGCTTTTCCTGAGGAGACACAGAGAGGGTATCATTAGCCATACGCGTGGATCACAGTGGTGGGAAGGGAGGTGTAAAGGAAGGGTTGAGGGCTGCATGGAGAGTTGGGGGGGGGGGGGGGGTGAATGCTCATGTGGGGCAGAAAGGTTTCAGGGGTTGGGGGGGGGGGGGCTGTTGGTGTCAATTCACCCATGCTGCCTGGTGTAGGGCGTTGACCTTCTTACGGCACTGGAGGCCAGTCCTCCTGGTCTAGCTCCCCGAACTTACAGCAGCCTCCACCCCATCCCAGGCAGCACTGGTGCCTTGCGGCTCACCCTCCAGGCCTCGACTGCATCTCGGAGCCTCGCCAGGTCCGCATCACCAAATATTGGGGCCGGCCTTCTCGGCGCCATGGCTGTTAGCTGCTGCCGTTTGCTGTATAAGTTCTGTTTAAATGCTGCTCGACCTTGTAAGCAGGGGGCTGGCGAGCGTGGTGTTACTTTTGTAAGTAATTCCCCTCACAATAAATGTTTTTTTTTTAAAATAATTTTTATTAAAGGTTTTCATAAAATATCAATAACAAAATGAGAAAGAAAAAAGAACCCAACAGGGTTAAGTACAAAACACAATCTAAAAAAGCAACCCCCCAAACCCCTCCCCCCCCCTGTACATAAATAATAAATTAACATGAACACCCCGACTTAAGACAACAGGTGTATACACCCCCTCAGACCCTCCAGTGTAAATAACATAAACAAAAATAAAGTAAACCCCCCCCCCCCCACCCCCCGAGCTGCTGCTGCCATTGACCAATGTCTAGCGTTCTGCCAGAAAGTCTAAAAATGGTGCCACCGCCTAAAGAACCCTTGTAGCGACCCCCTCAAGGCGAATTTCACCCTCTCCAATTTAATGAACCCTGCCATATCGCTGATCCAGGATTCCACACTTGGGGGCCTCGCATCTTTCCACTGAAGGAGAATCGTTCGCCGGGCTACCAGAGACGCAAAGGCCAGAATTCCAGCCTCTTTCGCCTCCTGCACACCCGGCTCCTCTGCCACCCCAAATATTGCGAGCCCCCAGCCCGGTTTGACCCTGGATCCTACCACCCTCGACACCGTCCTCGCTACGCCCTTCCAAAATTCCTCCAGCGCTGGGCATGCCCAGAACATATGGGTGTGATTTGCTGGGCAGCATGAGCACCTAACAGACCTGTCATCACCACCAAAGAACCGGCTCATCCTTGTCCCGGTCATGTGTGCCCTGTGCAGCACCTTAAACTGTATGAGGCTGAGCCTCGCGCACGAAGAGGAAGAGTTCACCCTCCCTAGGGCATCTGCCCACGTCCCCTCTTCGATCTCCTCTCCCAACTCCTTCTCCCACTTACCTTTCAACTCCACCACCAAGGCCTCCTCCTCCTCCTCCTGCATCACCTGGTAAGTTTCCGAGATCCTCCCCACTCCCACCCACCCCCCCGAGAGCACCCTGTCCTGTACTGTGTGTGGCAGTAGCCGCGGGAATTCTACCACCTGCCGTCTGGCAAACACCCTTACCTGTAAGTACCTGAAGGTGTTCCCGGGGGGAGCCTGTACTACTCCTCCAGCTCACCCAAGCTCGCGAACTTCCCGTCCACAAACAGGTCTTCCTGGGGCGAACTGGGGGGTTCCCCCGTAATGGGGTCCACGCCGAGGCCCCAACTTCCCCCCATGCCGCCTCCACTGCCCCCAAATTTTGAGGGCCGCCACCACCACCGGGCCCGTGGTATACCTCCTTGGAGGGAGCGGCAGCGGCGCCGTTGCCAGCGCCCCCTGACTCGTACCCACACGGGACTCCGTCTCCAGCCTCTTCCATGCAGCCCCCTCCCCCTCCATCACCCACTTGCGCACCATCGTCGCATTGGCGGCCCAGTAGTACCCACAGAGGTAGGGCGGCAGCGCCAGCCCCCCCTATCTCTACTCCGCTCCAGGAACACCCTTCTCACCCTCGGAGTCCCTCGCGCCCACACAAACCCCATTATACTCCTGTTAACCCGCCTGAAAAAAGCCTTTGGGATAAACACGGGGAGGCACTGGAACAGGAACAAAAACCTTGGGAGCACCATCATTTTGATTGACTGCACCCTACCCGCCAAGGACAGCGGCAATGCGCCCCACCTCTTGAACTCCTCCTCCATTTGCTCCACCAGCCATGTAAAGTTAAGCCTATGCAGGGCCCCCCAGCTCCTGGCCACCTGGACACCCAAATATCTGAAGCTCCTCTCCGCCCTTTTTAGTGGGAGCGCGCCAATCCCCCTCTCCTGGTCCCCTAGCTGAACTACGAACAGTTCGCTCTTCCCCATATTGAGCTTGTACCCCGAAAAGTCCCCGAATTCCCTAAGGATCCTCATTACCTCTGGCATTCCTCCCACCGGGTCCACCACATACAGTAGCAGGTCGCATAAAGCGACACCCTATGCTCCTCCCCACCCCGCACCAACCCCCTCCAGTTCCTCAACTCTCTCAGTGCCATAGCCAGGGGTTCAATCGCCAGTGCGAAGAGCAGGGGGGACAGGGGACACCCCTGTCTCGCCCCTCGGTGCAACCGAAAGTACACTGACCTCCTCCTATTTGTGACCACACTCGCCATCGGGACCTCATACAACAGCCTAACCCACCTGATAATCCCCTCCCCAAACCCGAACCTCTTCAGCACCTCCCACAGGTACCCCCACTCTACCCTATCGAAGGCTTTCTCAGCGTCCATCGCCACCACTATCTCCGCCTCCCCCTCCCTCGCCGGCATCATGATAACGTTCAAAAGTCTCCGCACATTCGCGTTCAACTGTCTCCCCTTCACAAACCCCGTCTGGTCTTCATGGACGGTCTGCGGCACACAATTAGCCATACGCTAATCCTCATGGCTAAGACCTTCGCCAGCACCTTGGCATCTTCATTTAGCAAGGAAATCGGTCTGTAAGACCCACATTGCAGAGGATCCTTGTCCCGCTTCAGGATCAAGGAGATCAGTGCCCGGGACATCGTCGGGGGTAAAACCCCCCCTCCCTTGCCTCATTAAAGGTCCTAACTAACAGCAGGCCCAACAGGTCCATATATTTTTCATAGAACTCGACCGGGAAACCGTCTGGCCCCAGTGCCTTCCCCGCCTGCATGCTTCCTATCCCTTTGATCAGCTCCTCCAGCCCAATCGGGGACCCCAGTCCCGCCACCAGTCCCTCTTCCACCTTTGGAAACCTCAATTGGTCCAGGAAACAGCCCATCCCTCAGGATCGGTACAATTCCTTGTAGAAGTCCCTGAAGACCCCTTGATGCCAACCCCGCGCCGCACCACGCTCCCTCCCCTGTCCTTAACTCCCCCGATCTCCCTAGCTGCGTCCCGCTTCTGAAGCTGATGCGCCAGCATCCGGCTTGCCTTTTCCCCATACTCGTAGACCGCCCCCTGGGCCTTCCTCCACTGCACCTCTGCCTTCCTGGTGGTCACCAGGTCGAATTCGGCCTGGAGGCTGCGCCTCTTCCTCAACAATCCTTCCTCAGGCTCGTCCGCATACCTCCTGTCTACCCTCACCATCTCCCCCACCAGCCTCTCCCTCTCCCCCCGCTCCTTGTGGGCCCTAATGGAGATCAGCTCTCCCCTCACCACCGCCTTCAGTGCCTCCCATACCATCCCCACTCGGACCTCTCCATTGTCGTTGGTCTCCAAGTACCGCTCTATACTTCCTCGGACCCGCTCGCTCACCTCCTCGTCCGCCAACAGCCCCACCTCCAAGCGCCACAACGGGCGCTGGTCCCTCTCCTCCCCCATCTCCAAGTCCACCCAATGTGGGGCGTGGTCCGAAATGGCTATTGCCGAATACTCGGTATCCTCTACTCTCGCTATCAGCGCCCTACTCAAAAGGAAAAAGTCGATTCGAGAATAAGCCTTATGGACATGTGAGAAGAATGAAAATTCCCGAGCCCCCGGCCTTGCAAATCTCCAAGGGTCCACCCCTTCCATTTGGTCCATAAATCCCCTCAGCACTCTAGCCGCCGCCGGCTTCCTACCCGTCCTAGACCTGGAGCGATCCAGTGCCGGATCCAACACTGTGTTAAAGTCTCCCCCCTATTATCAGGCCCCCCACTTCCAACTCTGGGATCCGACCCAACATACGCCGCATAAAACCCGTATCGTCCCAGTTCGGAGCATACACATTGACCAGTACCACCCTCTCTCCCTGCAACTTACCACTTACCATTATGTACCTACCGCCATTATCTGCCACAATGCTCGACGCCTCAAATGACACCTTCTTTCCCACCAAGATCGCCACCCCTCGATTTTTGGCATCTAGCCCCGAGTGAAACACCTGACCTACCCACCCTTTCCTCAGTCTTATCTGGTCTGCCACCTGCAGGTGTGTCTCCTTGAGCATAACCACATCCGCCTTGAGCCCCTTCAGGTGCGTGAACACACGGGCCCTCTTAACCGGCCCATTCAGTCCCCTTACATTCCAGGTTATCACCCGGATCAGGGGGCTACCCACCCCCCTCCCCCGCCGACTAGCCATGACCCCTCCTTGGCCAGCCACGTGCCCGCACCCCACACCCGGCCCGTTCCCCACAGCGGCACACCCCCGTCTCGACCCCCCCCCACTCGCTCCAGCTCCTCCTTGACCTTAGCAGCAGCAACTCGATCCCCCCCCCCCGGCTAGGACCCATCCTAGCTGGTTTACTCCCCCCATTGCACTTCCGCAAGTCAGCTGACTCCTGCTGACCCCAGCCACTCCCGCCTCCCCTTCGACTCCTCGCATTGTGTGGCACACCCTCCTCTCCCGCTCCCCATCCACAGGCTCTCGCCCTCCCCCCTCCGTTCTAAGCGCGGGAAACAATCCTCGCTTTCCCGCCCCGGCCCCGCCCCCCCCAGTCTTCGGCGCAGGAAAAAAGCCCGTGCTCTCCACCTACCAGGCCCCGCCACCAACCAAAACAGTGCCCAACCCACCCCAGCCACCCTCTCCAACCCGAAAGAGAGAAACACAGAGAAAAAGAAACCCAAAACAATGCAAAGCCCCCCCCACCCCCAACAAAAAATAGGCATAACATTTCCACTGCAGTCTCCAATCGCCCATCCCGACCCTCAGTCTGTGTCCAGCTTCTCGGCCTGAACAAAGGCCCACGCCTCCTCCGGAGACTCAAAATAATGGTGCCGGTCCTTGTAGGTAACCCACAGTCGCGCCTGCTGCAACATGCCAAACTTCACCCCCTTCCTGTGCAGCACCGCTTTCACTCGATTGTACCCGGCCCTCCTCTTCGCCACCTCCGCACTCCAGTCCTGGTATATTCGAACCTCTGCGTTCTCCCACCTGCTGCTCCTCTCCTTCTTGGCCCACCTGAGCACCCACTCCCGATCGACGAACCGATGGAACCGCACCAGCACCGCCCGCGGAGGCTCGTTAGCCTTGGACCTCCTCACCAACACTCTATGGGCCCCTTCCAGCTCCAGGGGCCCCTGGAAGGACCCTGCTCCCATCAGCGAGTTCAACATGGTGACCACATAGGCCCCACGTCCGGCCCCTCCAGCCCCTCCGGGAGGCCCAGAATCCGCAGATTCTTCCGCCTCGACCGATTCTCCATCTCCTCGAACCGATCCTGCCATTTCTTGTGGAGCGCCTCGTGCGCCTCCACCTTTACCGCCAGGCCTAAGATCTCGTCCTCATTGTCAGAGATCTTTTGTCAAGCCTCTCGGATCGCCACCCCCTGGGCCGTCTGTGTCTCCAGCAGCTTATCAATAGAAGCCTTCATCGGCTCTAGCAGGTCCATTTTAATCTCTCTGAGGCAGCGCTGGATACCCTCCTGTTGCTTCCCCCGCCCACTGCCTCCACGCTGCCTGGTCTCCGCCCGCCACCATTTTGTCCTTGTTCCCTCCCTTCTTCGGGTCCACCACCAACTTTTTTGTCGCCCCGCTCCTAGTTAAAGCCATATACTGACGGGGAGCTGTTATTAACTCCTTCCCACACCAGGAAACGTCGAAAAAGTGCTGTTCGGGGCCCTGAAGAGTCCAAAAGTCAATTTTTGCGGGAGCCGCCGAATGTGCGACTTAGCTCCGCATAGCCACAACCGGAAGTCTCAAGAGGGAATCCTTTTGGCAGTGTTCGTTTCACCAATCTGCCCTAAAAAGTCTGTGGAAACTCCTGAAAAAGATCTGAGAGTCCATTCCAGACGGGAGCTGCCAAATGCGCGACCTACTCCTCCATGGCCGCCACCGGAAGCCTCGTCCCCGCTTCTTCAATGGCCTTGGTGAGATCTTTTCACAGTTGTTCCCTCTGCTGCTAGAATTCACCTTTAATAAAGGCCCTCAAGTCAGCTTGAAGCCTTTAAGCTTGCCCTTCCGCCGCCTGCATGCTGGAAGAGGCTTTTGTCTTTCCTGCAGCTCCAGCCAAATCTTTTACTGTTTCTGCCGGGTCTGGTAACCAAGGGACATACCATTCCTGGGGGACACTGTTGGGGGAATGTTGCAGTCTTCTTCCCACACTGGGAAATGTCGAAAAAATGCCATTGGGGGCCCTGTAAAGAGCCCAAAAGTCCATTCCAAGCGGGAGCTGCCGAACATGCGACTTAGCTCTGCATAGCCGCAACCGGAAGTGGCCTCACAATAAATGTTAACAAGTGATTAGCTTTCCGAATTATTTCAACCTGCACACTAGCCTTTTGTGATTCATGCACTTGGACACCCAGATCCCTCTAAATCTCAAAGCTCTGTAACATCTCTTCATGTAGATAATATGCTTCTTTTTTATTCTTCCTGCCAAAATGGACAAATTCACATTTTCTCAAATGAAACTCCATTTTCCAGATCTATTCCTACTTACTTAACCTATCTGTGTTACTTTGTAGCTTCCTTCCATCCTCTTCACAACTTACGTTCCCACCTACCTTTATGATGTCAGCAAATTTAACATGAATGCTCTCGGTCCCTTCATCCCATACCAGCCTCCCCGAACAGGTGCCGGAATGTGGTGACTAGGGGCTTTTCACAGTAACTTCATTTGAAGCCCACTTGTGACAATAAGCGATTTTCATTTCATTTCATTTCATTTTCCAAGTCAGTATATAAATTGTAAAAGTTGAGGCCCCAACCCTTTGGAACACCACTCATTACATCTGCCAATCAGAAAAAGACCCATTTGTGGCTACTGTCTGTTTCCTGTTGGGTAGTCAATCTTCTACCCATACCAATATGTTACTTCCGACCCCATGAACTTTTACTTTCTGCAATAACCTTTGATGTGGCATCTTATCAAATGCTTTCTGGAAATCTAAGTACAGTACATTCAGTGGTTACCATTTATCCACTGTAGGTGACTCCTTAAAAGAACTCCAAAAAATTGGTTAAACATGATCTTGTTCTTCACCTACATGGAATGTGCATTGTTTAGTTGCTGACTGATAAAAGGATTGCTTTGATTGTAATTCTCTACACAGTAAAACAGTCTGCCATTGCTCACTGTTGGGCCTCACATGCAAAGAACGCTGGATTTAGCAAAGCACTAGAGGGCTGTCACTATTACAGAATTGAACCATATTCTAGAGAGAGTGCAGATGAATTCCTTAAAATGCTGTTTTTCTTCAACTACCAAGTATTCCACAGCAGCCCAGGCTGAGGGAACAACATTAAGTTTCTGAAATAATGTTCCTGGAATTTTCAGCATTGGAAGTTTATACAGGGAATTTAGAGCACAAAGACCAACATGTCTAATACAATTTTACACCAACAAATCTGTGAAACTTTGAGCCAGGTGCACAAATATATCAAATCGACTTCATAGCATGGGCAGCACAGTAGCACAGTGGTTAGCACATTTCCTTCACAGCTCCAGGGTTCCAGGTTCGACTCCCGGCTTGGGTCACTGCCTGTGCGGAGTCTGCACATTCTCCCCGTGTCTGCGTGGGTTTCTTCCGGATGCTCCGGTTTCCTCCCACAGTCGAAAGATGTAAAGGTTAGGTGAATTGGCCATACTAAATTGCCCTTAGTGTCCAAAAAGGTGGGGTGGGGTTACTGGGTTACGGGGATAGGGTGGAGGTGTGGGCTTGGGCAGGGTGCTCTTTCCAAGGGCCGGTGCAGACTCGATGGGCTGAATGGCCTCCTTCTGCACTATAAATTCTATGATTCTATGATAGTGACAATCAAATTTATACAATTGGCTTTATCTAAAAATTTCAGCTCATTTCGGTATGGTCAACATTTACCTTCAACCACTATTGTCGAGTTATCAGGTAATTTATTTTATTAATTTCTGTAAAGAAGTTGGAGAATATTACAGTGAGAAAATCATTTGCCGCATTTTTCTACATTGAAGCAATCTTCAAAAGCACATCACTGCCTGTAAAATGCTTTGGAGTGTCTTGATGCGATATAAATGCATACTTCTTCTTTCGTTTTAGAGATTACCATGATTGTTTTGTAAAGGTGGGCCAACTTTCCAATAATGGGCATAATGCTCATTCTTTATATGTTAACTATTCAGTGCCACATTTTTTTTAGGAATCTGTGCTTGGGAGATGGGCAACTCGATCAAGGCACATTTATGTCCATGTCAAGTTGCCCTGAGGGTATGAAGAGACAACCACAGAGTATGACATTAGGTCACATAATAGACCACATCAGGCTCCTAGGTTAATGGAATTTCAACAATTTACCTGTTTATTTTTCTGGTGCCAGCCCCAGAATTACTGTTAGTCCAGTGCAATCACAACTTGGCTGCTGTGCCCCTACATTGAACCCTCCATTGTTGGTCATTTACCTAAATGGAGGAGAGAAAATGGGAGTGCGTGTGATCTTTAAAATGTGGATAGGCAAAGATAATGTTCAGTGTAAGGAAGCTACTTACACAAAAGTAGGGCAGATTTAGCAAAGCAGAAACGATGCTAGACAATATAAGGGATTTACATTCCCAAAAGAGTAGAGGGTCTGTAAAATATTTTACAGAAACAGGAGGTACAACCAATTAACACCTGGAAGATTCTAGTATTTGATTATCTCTCTTTATCATCTAAACACAGACAGAAAAATGATCAAATACTCTGAGGAAACTAGATGATTCTTGTGCATTGGGAGCCAAAGTAGTGTGTAGTAGGTGAGGGGGCATTTTACAAATTTGCTCTCGACGCAGAACTCTATCCAAGTAATAAATATTGGAAATTTAGACTCCCTCCCCACACACATACACAATTTTCCTTCTATTAATTTTAAAGGATGAAAAGCTGGGCAGCACAGAGCAAAATTCCCAACATGTCCCTTCACCAGGCCAAGCACTGCAGATGGAGTGGAAATGTATCAAATTATGCCTATGATTTAAATAGAGATGTCAGAATATGGTGGAGATTTATTTGACTAAATTTTGAGATCAAGGTAGAATTTTTGCATAACTTTGCATAATATACGATGAGATAGAATCCAGGAAAAATCGTAATGAAGGTAGTCTGTAAGAGAAACAGATTGAATGACCTTGTTAAATGTTAACACACCTTTTTAAATTAATTTAGAGTACCCAATTATTTTATTTTCCAATTAAAGGGCAATTTAGTGTGGCCAATACACCTAACCTGCACATCACGGGGAGAATGTGCAAACTCCACACGGACAGTGACCCAGAGCTGGGATTCGAACCCGGGTCCTCAGCGCCTTAGTCCCAGTGTTAACCACTGCGCCACGTGCCACCCTTAAATGTTAACAAACCTGACCTTAAAAAGGTAACTAAAGTAGCATTTACATCAATGGAATGAAAATTGGAAGGGTTCTGTAAACAGCAGGTGATCTGCTCTGACAGATAACCTCCCAGTTGGTGAAATTGCAAATTATTCCCATGAGGGTTGAAATTGGGCTCAGTTAGACCTAATTTTTGGAAATTACAAGGCTCCTTGAAGTTCCAAATGGCAACCACAGTGTGTGCAGACACATGCAGCATGGCAGCACAGTGGTTAGCACAGTTGCTTCACAGCTCCAGGGTCCCAGGTTCAATTCCTGGCTTGGGTCACTGTCTGTGCGGAATCTGCACATTCTCCCCGTGTCTGCGTGGGTTTCCTCCGGGTGCTCCGGTTTCCTCCCACAGTCCAAAGATGTGCAGGTTAGGTGGCTTGGCCATGATAAATTGCCCTTAGAGTCCAAAAAAAAGGTTAGCTGGGGTTACTGGGTTACAGGGATAGGGTGGAGGCGTGGGCTTATGTAGGGTGCTCTTTCCAAGAGCCGGTGCAGACTCGATGGGCCGAATGGCCTCCTTCTGCACTGTAAATTCTATGATTCTATGATCTGTTGCAAAGTGCACCAGATGTCATATTGGTTAAAGGGTTGCACATAAATTGCATGCCAGAACTAAGCATAGTGGACAGATCATAATGTCAATGAGCACATTTTGGAGCTCCTCACTGCAGCTTATGCCTTCTCTTAACTTCCCAGAGCTGAATACATGTTCACCAGTGCCAGAAAAAGGATCATCAACTTCTTACAGGTTAGGGCGTTGGTTTATTTTTTCTGGCAGTTGTTGAAATTCAACATGTTTTGAGTGCTTTCCCATACTTGTTAGAAGTTTCAATAATGTCTAGGGAGTGGTCTGGATGATGCTGAAGTACTTACATGGTGACTTAAAGGCTTGTGCACAAAGTAGTTATTTCCTATCATGGGTGGCTTGGTAGGGCATTGCTGGCATTTAGCATGACTGAGAAAATGAGCAGAGACCACACAAAGTAGAACAAACTGCATGATGAGGGAGGAGGTAAGAAGGGCTCAGAGCTAGAGGTCATATTCATAGATATTCTTTAGGGAGTATTACGATGCAAGTTGGTGTTATAACTGGATGGTAAGATCCCAAAATGGAACCCTTGCTCAAAAAACATGGGTGGGATTCTCCGTTAGCCGATGCCAAACTCGGGAAATGCAATTGGGCAGAGAATAGCTTCCGATGTCAAAATCGTGGCAGGCACCGATTTAACGGCAAATCATGACTCTCCGTCGCCTCAAAATCAGCGTCAATACGTTCCATTTTGCACAGACAGTAGACACCGTTTGCAGGTATTCTGCAGGGCCTCTGCGATTCTCCACTCCCAATGGGCTTAGTTTCCGACAGCGTGGTTCACTTGTGCTTTTATAAATCGTGAAACCGGCGTAGTAGCTGCTGAGGGAGAGAGAGGGGATACGGAAGGTATCCAACATCGCCATAGTTTGCTGACAGTTGTACCGCTGGCCGGGGGGGCTTCTGCCAGAACCGTAGGGAGTAGTGGGGGATGGTCAACATGGTGGATGGAACACCATTGCCGCAGCCGGAAAAGCAGCCATGCAACTATGCACACAGCTAACAGCCCACTTTGAACCTAGTGCCAATGGTCGTATGGGTGATACCCCAGGGCACCCTCCTGGGTGCCCTCTGGCCCCAGCTGACCCATCAGCTGTATGGGCGCGCTCCAGTGCAATCTTTTTCGCTTTGATAGGTGTGTATGGGGAGTGTACTGTGTATGTGTGGCTGCAGCTTGTCAGCCTCCCAAGTGTCAATCATGGACCCGGCGAGTCCCGCACCATTTTTCATTGGAATCGATTGTGTTCCACACAGCACCAGTGCTAGACCCTCAACGGTAGCAGAATCGGTCCAGGTGCAGCGCCGGTTTTTCTGTCGTAAAAGTCCACGGATTCTGCGTTGGCCTCAGTACTTGGTCTCAGAAACGGAGAATCCCACCCTGTAACCAAATGTGGAGGAACAGTCTTAGGACTGCTAATTAGTTTTAATAACAAGAAAAACACATTTATTCAATATGAAAAAAATGTATTATGATACAATCCTCCTTTGCTCCCCCTTAGCTTCACAATTAAACACGTTTTAGGATTAATAGGGATTACAAAATACTTATTAATCTACAATTGTCTCATTAATATAAAGTCCCTTTTTTAATAAATGTTTTTTATTGGGTTTTTGAACAAATTATATTTACAGTTATGTACACAGAATAAAATATATATATATATATAGAAGAGAAAACAAAAAAAACCTGGTAGGATATTGTGCACTAGCACAACAACAGCAACTCTGTGCAGTTAGCAATATTATTTTTAACACATAAGTAGGCACCTGTTTGTGGGGGGGGGGGGGGTGGGGAACTGGGGAGGTACATATACATTTGGGTGCTGGAGAAACAATTACATTAGTTATGCCCAATACAGAGAGGGCAATACGAGAATGGATCTGGCGTAGGTGTTGTTACTTGCTTCTCCCGGACGGTTTTCGCTGCCATTGTTGTCTCGCGCTCACCTCCGCTTCGGCCGTTTGTCCCGTCTTTCGCCTGTATTTTCCTTATTCTCTGTTTCTGTATTTGCCAAGTTTGTTATCGTTTCCCTTGCTCTCCTTTCGGCTATCATTCCCTTGCCTCCCCCCCCCCCCCGCCCCCTCAATTGTTTCCTGTCTCCTCCCCCCCCTTCCCCCCTCTCCTATGGTTCGCCTTTCTTTTCTCTTACGTTTAGCTGTCTCTCTTCCCCCCCCCCCCCCCCATACAAAGTCCCTTTTAAGCACACAAGAGGACTGTGGTCAAATGCACGTCTTGCGCTCTGGTTGCAAGTTAGTGCCCGTGGTGATGATGACATGAGAGTTTCCAAATGCTACTCCCAAAAACACACTTTAAAATCTCTCATAATAATGCTTTCCCTCAGTGGTTTACATTCTGAAAACCCAGACCAGGTTTTACAAATGACTTTTTTAACCCAAGATTCAGTTCCACTTTTAACTGCAAGTCCAGTCCAGGACTTTACACCACCCTTTTTTAGATTTCCTCTATCATAACTTATTTTACAGAAATTCTGAGGTCCAGCAACCGATTGGCATAGTTAAATCAACTCACATTCCACAGGCTGTAGTAAAATCTCACAAATCTGAAAATCATTTCAGACATATTTCTGGTGTCTCAGCCCTGTCTTATCTTTACCGAGCAGTTCCATGTTCTAGTACCTTTAAGATTAGACTTCTTGGAAACTTCTGTTCATTTCTCTGGTTTCCTGAGCTAGTTGATCTTCAGATCTCTGTACTTTTTTATTTAAAAAAAATGTTTTAATTGAGTTTTCATGTCTTATATCCAACAATTTATAAATTACAAAACCGCGCAAAAAAACCCACATATATTGACAAGCGAGGATCTTCACAACAACTGTGGCCATGACCCGCCTTTAGTCAGCATATATATTTTATATTCCTCAATATGGCTAAAACATGAAGTTACAGGCATTTATATTCACTTTGGGCCTTATATTGCCATTGGACCGGTCTCTTGAGCCTATGTCCCTCCTGCTTGTCCCTTGCCTTCCTTTTGTGTGCCCACGACCCTCCTCCTTTCCTCCCCCCCCCCTGCTCCTTCCTTCCCCCCGTTCCTTTCTATCTCGCCTGTGGCTCTCCCGCGTCTTGCCCCCCTTCACCCCTCCTTACTCTACTGGTTGCTGGCCAAGAACAGGTCTTGAACCAAATTGGTGAACGGCTTCCATGTCCTGTGGAAACCTTTTTCCGACCCACGGATGCCGAAATTTATTTTCTCCAGCCAGGGATCATTCTTGTGAACCTCCTCTGGATCCTTTCCAAGGGCAGCACATCCTTCCTTAGATACAGGAAACTGCTCACTATATTCCAAATGGGGTCTGACCAGAGCCTTATGCAGCCTCAGAAGTACACCCCTGCTCTTATATTGAGACAATTATAAATATATAAGACAACTCGGGATGGGCAATCAATGCTCGGATTTGCCAATGATTCCCACACCCTGAGAATGAAGATTAAAAAATGCAACAAGGCTCTTCAGTGCATTTTGAATCTCAATTAGCTAGTCATTCAAATGAAGCAACTTCAAATTACTAGGAATACATCGTGCTGCAGCTATCCATATGCAGTGTATTTGCCAATGCATCTGTTCTGGCTGTATAATAGCTAATATCATAAGGAAATAAATCTTGTGCTTAAACATGATTTTGTTACTCTGAAGAAGATCGGCTCCCATATTGCAGACTTATTATTTTCTCCCTTGAACGGTTTGCAACTGATTCATTTGAGAACAAAGTCAACCATTTACAAATATGCAAGTTCCAAATGCAATTACAGCTCAGCATGGATTCTCCAAGGCAGTGTGAAAGTGGCACTAGAATCTGGCTGGGAATCCTGGCACTCTCCCATATGACCATGTGATGAGCTTGGTCTCGACCGGTGTACAATCTGTGACTGTGGAGACACGCGGCAAGCACTTCAACCTCTTCCAAGCATTGCAGCAGCCCTTTCCGACAGCTTTTTAAAAAATAAAATTTATTTGCAAGAAAACCATTTTATCATGCAGTACTTTGAAAGGTGTCACCATTACGTTTACTCCAAATTGGCCCCGAGAATTTTCTTGTCAAACAGAAATTGCTGCAGATGGTATCTCCCGCAATAACTGGCATCAGTTACTAGCAAGCATGTGATTCTTCAATGATGTTAAAATAATGATATACTGACTGTGTTATTTTTCTAGCTATCATCTGCAGACAATCACTTGGCAAACTTGCAGCAATCACATTAGAATCAATACTCTTCCGTTGAGGATACAAGAACTCTGCAACAAAACTGAGCATCTTGGCCGCTGATGTTTGCCATGATACCCGCGGAAATAAAACTATCAATTCCACTGGATATAAAATGTAATCATTATGGATATATTGGAGTGATTTCCCAGAGGTAATTTCATTGCAAGGTACAGATGAGCATTATCTTTATCCATCAATGAAATCACAGCATTTTATTTATTGCCCATAATTTTCTCTGTAAACCAGCAGCTTTTCCTGTTGACTGCGGTTTGGCAATCATTCCTGTTACATTGTTCTCCAGAGAAGCACTAACTGGAATGCACAAGGAAAAATACATGCGTAAATAGCTGTTCAAATATTTAAAAGATGTTACGATGGAAGCACAGGGTAAATTATTTCCATTCAGCTGACAAGAACAGATTTTCAACATTTGGATGAATTTCAAGTCCCTAGATTTCCCTCTCTTATATTTTAGCTTCCTTTCACACATTGGCTTCTTTTCATTCTGTTTCACTTTGTCTTTGACTGCTGCTCTCCTGCTCCTTCCCACAATGACACAAGCCAGTCAACCTACAAACACAAGGGGTGATTTTGAGTCTGGGTGAGCCATCAGTGAGAACAGCGCCGCGGGTGAAAAACTTGGTGAGAATCGGAAAACACGACTCTTCCGGCGAGATTGCAATTTCCGAATTTCCAGACCACTCGTTAGCAGCGCGATGGGAAATCCACCGCGGAAGGCCGGGACCTCATTTTAATGCATTATAATATCATTAGCGAGCCCTTCCTCTGGGGTTTCCCCACTCACTGAATATTCATCAGTCACCAGTGTAATGTCACACCGGCACGATTTACAGCAGCTGTATAAAAACCAGAACCTGGCGACCTCACCTCCGAAGCGGATTTTGGAGGTGAATGCTCGGTCGCCAGAGGGGCCAGTGGAGAGGATACAGGGGACCCAGATAGGATCACCCTGGAGCCGGTGCAGGGAGGGGGATTCAGTCTTCGCATTTCGGGAGTGGGGTCACTCGCAGGCCGTCGAAACCCTTCATCTCTGTGAGCCACTAGGTGTAGAGGGGCTGGCGGCTGGTATCCAGGAAGCCCTTCCCATGTCCCCCTTGCTGGGTTTGTGGCAATATCACCACTGAGGGTTTGCCCTTCCAGAGTGGCAGCTGGACCGTGGGTGGGACCAGGTGCATCAACAGGGACAGCACTGGGGATGACTGTGAGGTTTTTGGGTAGGGTCCCATGAGAGGCCAAGCTGCATGGGCAGAGTAGGGTACTTTGAGAAGGGGTATTTTCCAGCCTTATGAGGCCTGAAGGCCCTCAGACAGGATGACTGCAGTCAGAATTAACCCCCACACTCATGCAGCACTATGACGCCAGAAGGCATGAACTGTATGGAGGTTCAAGGCCACTGGTTATGGAGGCCAAACTGTCAGGGATTAGTTTCTGGGTGGCTGGCTGTTCTAGTTGAAAGGCTTGTTTAATTCGCAACCTATGTGTAAATTTTAGTTTAATAACATTATCAAAATACAGAAAACAGTACAACAAGGACACCAAACACATGGCACCCCAGAACACACTCACCACCAGCCCCTTCCCTGACCTACATCAGCGGAAAGGGACACCGGCCCAACGCACCAGAATAGGCCACACCAACACGGAGCACAGCAGAGGAGCGAGAGAAAGAACAGTCCACCCCTCTCAAGACGGGCATAATTCAGCCTGGAATAACCGGCACATCATAAACCAAACCGTACAGAGCATATCAAAAGACAAGGAGCAATGCTACCAGCTGCCGAGGCAGTGCCTCCCCCCCACCCCACCCTGGCCGGCCCCAGCCACAGAGACCTACATTGGTGGAAGGACACTCAGTACGTGTACGGGAACGTATGCGATGAAAGTAGTGCATGCATATCGGCGTAAGAGTGTGCATGCATAAAGATATATGCGTGAATGACTGCGCGTGCTTACCAGTCAGAGTATGTGTGCGTGAAAACGAGCAGCCCAACTCACTGGAAAAGGTCTCGCTGACACGGGGTAGAACTGAAGAAAAAGAGGCGATATCCCCACTCCCACCAGCATCAGTAGCGTGCACCGAAAGAAAACACAAAATACGGGCAGAAACATAGCAAAGACACCAGCCCAGACAGTAGAAACAAAACCAGCACCAATAGAATAACAAGCATATGAGCAAACATTAAACAACAATATGCAACAGTACAAAAACACCAGTCATTAACATGGCCTTCCAAACTGGAACCAGAAACAGTCATTATTACATGGAAGCGACCAACAGCCTTCAAGGACGTGTTATTACGGCCTCCAGGGTGTCCAGTTGAGGTGAGCCACCACCGCCTTCCTCCTGTAGTCCCAATGTCCGGTCACCTGCTCCTGCCAGCCCCCAGTCCAGGCCACAAATGTAGGAGCAGCAGGAACAACACTTGGCTTCCAAACATTGGCTTCCAAGCAGAAAGGGCAGCAGGCAATTGTTAAATCCAGCCTCAGGCTGAACCCCAGGCCAGGCCTTATCTCTGTCTGTCTGTCTCTTGACCAGGAGAAGACCAGGAGATAGAGTGGATCGTGAATATTTATTTGGAACTTTGCGGGAATTCGGGTTCAGGATGCACTTTGTCACCCGTATCCGACCTCTGTACTCTGCTACAGTATGTCTCGTTAAGGTTATCGGGTCCTTTATGGCACCCCTTCGCTTTGGGAGAGGCATGTGTCAGGGCTACCCCTTGTCTGGTCAGCTGTATTCTGTCCACGTGGAGCTTTTCCTGTGCCTCTTATGGAGGAGGCTGTCAGGATTGGTTCTGTGCAGGCCGGGCATTGGGGTGATCATTTAGGCCTTAATGATGGCATGCTCCTCATGGTAATGGACCCTGCTGACCTGCGGGGGATACGCAAGTTCCAGGCTGTGTACCCTGTCATGTCCTCTGCCAGGATCAAGTATTCTGGGTTTCAGGTCAGTCCGTGGCAAATGGACCCTCTCCCAGGGGAGCTCAGGCCTTTCACCTGGTGTAGGACCAGCCTCCTCTACTTGGGAGTCCACCATTGCCTGGCTGAGGAATACTGGCCGGTGAATTGGCAGGAGCTGGAGGCCAAGAGGTTGGACAGAATTTCTCCGAGTGCTGTCTTACAGGGGCTGAGTTCTGGTCATTAACCAGACGATTGCCTCCATGTTGTAGTACTGCCTGATCACTTTGATTCTTTGACACCCCACGGGTTGATGCATCGCAAAGCAGTGAAAATCCATCTCACAACCAATGACATCCATGACCTCAAAACAATCATGCTAAGACCCAACGGTACTCGTGGTCTTGAGGCAGCGCAGATGTGCGGTGGACTCCCATCTGAGCATACCCCTGTTTGGATGGAATTTCACACTGGCCCCAAGCCCCAAACTCTGCCTCAGTAGCTGGAGCTCCACAACTTGAGCCACCAGAGGACATGACCTCTGTGCCCTTTCGCACAGTGTGGAGGGGTTTCTTGTTTGGGCTGCTGCTGCACAGCCTTAACTTCCATGCCCTCGCCCGGACACACCTTGGTGCACCTTGTTGTCATCTGGCGTTGAAAATCCCCAATGAAGGTTCCTCTAAGGAGGAGTCCTCCCCCTTAACAGCGGGGACCTAGGGTGGAGGGTGCATCGGTTCACTGAATTGCAAGATGCTGCCTTTGTTGCAGAGGCTTCAAACAGGTATTATAACTGTCTTTGCACGTGCAACAGGCCCTCAACTTACACAAAGCGTCATTATGTATTCTGGTCTGAGAACCCAGACACCCATTAGGCTTTGAAACACCTGAACCCCATGGAAAACATTGCTTGATTGAAAGCTCTATCTCTTTGTCAATCGCACAAATGTTAATTTACACAAGATAATTCGATTTCAAGTGCTTGTAGGTTCAGCTATTGATACTTTTTAAAAATTACTTTATCAGAGTTACAAAGCCATAGCTCAGCGTGGACAGGGGCAAACCCCTAATCCAGCTCCTTGCCTACTCCAAAAAGCAATTCAAATTGAATGCAATTCATGGTCCCCCACAAGAGAAACATACTAGATCCAGGCATTACACCTGACCTCATGCTCATCTTAGCCAAAAGGCTGAGAAGCGATACCTCGTGATAATTTAAAGGATCTGGATGATTGACACTTTAATTGGGCTTTACTAAAAAGGAGGTTTTAAAGAAAGTGTAAAGTTATCAATTAGTCAATTCAGAAACCTTTTTTTTTTACAGATCCTACTGCCACTATGGATGGCACGGTGGACCCGGGTTAGCTTCTGGTCTGGGGTCTGTCTTTATGGACTTTGCACATTCCTCCTGTGTCGTTTTTTTCCGGGTGTCTCGGTTTCTTCCCATAGTTCAAAGACATGCAGGTTAGGTGGATTGGCTGCGCTAAATTATCCCTTAGTTTGCCTGTGTGTGTGTGTGTGTAGGGTTATGCTTGATATGGCATAATACCTCTCAAGTTATAAGGCCCTGGTGACATAGTAATCCAGGAATAATTAGCTGCAGAACCAGACAAAAGTTTGATCGATGCAGCGTCAGGATGTGGAAAGGCTGAGAGAGATTGTCACAATATTACTCATTGCAGTGAGTGGATGAATGGGCATTGACGTGCCATAGCTTGGCATGGGGGGCATGAGGGACCGCTAGGGTGGATGTAGGGCATACCTTGTCATGGGGCATGAGGTAGCATGGATGGGACATGGGGAGTGTGTGGGGAATGAGGGAGTGTGAAGGGTGAGTGTGGAGGTCTCCTTAGAGAAGGTTGAGAGAAAATTTGATACAGGTGTTCAAATTTATGGGGATATATATAGATTTTTAAAAAATATTAATTTTTTTAAATTAAAGTTTTGCAAAGTTTTTCATAATAAATAGTAATAATCCTAACACAGCAAAATAGAGTGAACATTAACATAGTGCAAAAAGAGAATATACAATAGCAATTGACTAGACGTCACCCCACGCTCCTCAGTCTTCCCACACCCTCCCAACGGAGCACTCACCCCCACTCCCCTACGGGTTGCTGCTGCTGCTGACGTTTTAATTTTCCCTGAGAAGCCATCGGACAGTATTATGCCCCCGCTCAACAGCAGAAGCTCTGTACACTTGGCAAAATTATTTACACACATAAGTAGGCATCTGTTCGTGGTGTTGTCGTCCCTTGCTTCTCCCAGACGGAGTTTGCTGCCGTTGTCGTCTCGTACCGCTTCTGCGCACTTCCGCTTCTGCGGCCCTCCCGTTTTCTCTGTTCCTGTGTACGTTAAGTTTGTTAATGTTTCCCTGCCTCCCCCTCCCCCTCCCTGGCTCTCCTCTATTGTTCTGTCTCTTCCCTCTACCCCTCCCCCCCCCCCCCCCTGCTCCTGCCCCCCCCCCCTTCCAGCGTGGCTCGCCTTTCCTTCCTCTTAGATTTAGCTGCCCCCCCCCTCCCGGTCTATCTCTCCCTCTCATGCTTTGGCAACTCTCCCCTGTTTCTTGGCTACCTGGCTATTCTTCTGCTTGTTTGTTGGCCACAAACAGGTCCCGGAACAATTGGGTGAATGGCTCCCATTTTCTGTGGAAGCCGTCGTCTGACCCTCGGATGGCAGGTGGTTATGATCTGGAATGGCCTGCTGAAAGGGGAGGTGGGAGCAGATTCAATTATGTCTTTCAAAGAGGAATTGGGTAACCACCTTTGGGGGAAAAAACTTGCAGGGCAATGAGCAAAGGGCAGCAGGTGAGGTAGTCTTCCTTGTGGATTTAGAATGAGTATAAGCTTGAATGGGGAACTTTACTGGACCAAGGAAGAGACCAAGCTGTTGTATTAAGCTCAGGTGGCGATTATCCAGCGAGATTGGATCACGAAGGTCCAAAGAAGGGTCATGGGGGATGGAGGGAGGGATTTGGACAACAGAGGGAATGTCAATCTCTGCCGAAGGCAGTTCAAGCATGATCAAGATCAAGAGTGATTGAGGGTGGTCAAGAATGAGGCTGGGAGAGTTGAGGGTAACAGAGGACAGGTCAAGGGTGATAGGAGTGTTGAGGATAACGGTTGGCAGGTTCAGAGTGACGCGGTCAGGCAGTTCCTGGGTGCTGGTGGGGGGGGGAAGGTGGGGCTGTTCGACGGTGACGCGCTTGAGGGGTGGGCAACTCAAGGTTAACAGACAATTGATCAAAGATGATGAATGGCCCGAGGGTCACAAAAGGCAGGGATAGGGTGATGGAGGAAAGATAGAAGGTGACAGGGATGGTGCAGGGTGATGGCCTGGAGCCCCAAGGATCCAAGTATGGAATATGGGAAGAGGGTGGCAGCATTTCAGGTTCAAAATCCTCCTCTTATACAGGTAGAATGATGCTGCTGGCTTGCTGGGAGTGGATTGTCCATCCAGGTGGCATTTAAATGTGACACACGGACCTCCAATCACGGTGAGGCAATGGCAAGGTTAGCGGCATTCTGCTGCTCCCATCACACAATTGGCCATGCCCCTCAATTGTAATTAGTTTTTAAAAAAATATTTCTATTCTCCTCCTTTTTCACATTTTCTCCCAAATTTACACCCACCAACAATAAACAATAATCAGTAACGAATATATCAATCCCCATATCAATAACAACAATCCCATCCTCCCACCAAACTCCAAACATTAGCCCGCATGTTCACATAAACAAATGACAAAAAGGAATTAGGGATCACCCATAGTCACCATTAACACACACAGTCACCCCCCCCCCCCAACTAATGTTCAATGTTGTCCAGTTCTTGAAAGTGCATAATGAATAATGCCCATGAATTGTAGAACCCCTCCATCCTTCCCCTCAGTTCAAACTTAACCTTCTCAAGAGTCAAGAATTCCAACAGGTCCCCCCGCCATGCCAGGGCACAGGGTGGGGAGGTTGCTCTCCAACCCATCAGGATCCACCTTCAGGCGCTCAATGAGGCGATGGCTACAACATCTGCCTCCGCACCCGTTTCCAACCCCGGCTGGTCCGACACCCCGGATATGGCCTCCCGAGGGCCCGGGTCCAGTTTAGAGATTACCCTAAAAACCTCCTTCCAGTAATCCTCCAGCTTTGGACAGGACCAAAACATATGAATGTGATTTGCGCGCCCCCCCCCCCCCCCCCCCCCCCCCCGCCCCCCACCACCCCCCACCGCAACGTTCACACACATCTTCTACCCCTTCAAAGAATTGGCTCATCCTCACCCTCGTGAGGTGTGCTCTGTATACCACCTTCAGCTGTATCAGCCCCAACCTCACGCACGAGGTGGAGGCGTTCACTCTCCGGAGCACCTCACACCAGAACCCGTCCACCCCTCCTCCATATCCTCTCCCAACTCTTCCCACTTTGCTTTGATCCCTTCCAGTGGTGCCTTCTCCTCTTCCAAAATAGCTCCGTAAACCGCCGACACTACCCCCTTCTCCAGTCCCCCTGTCGTCAGCCCCTTCTCCAGCAATGTGGAGGCCAGCTCCACCGGGAACCTCTGTATTTCCTTTCTAGCAAAATCTTGAACCTGCATGTATCTAAATATTTCCGTCTGCTCCAGCCCATACTTCGCTTCCAGCTCCTTCAATCCTGCAAACTGACCGCCAAGAAACAAATCTTTGAGTGTCCTAACCCCCTTCTCCCATTTCCGAAAATTTCCATCCCACTTCCCTGGCTCAAATCTGTGGTTCCCCCGAATCGGCATTTCCCTTTACCCTGCCCCCAACCCGAAGTATTGGCGAAACTGCCTCCAAATTCTGAATTCAGCTATTATTACCGGACTCCCTGAGTATTTGCCTGGGGCCATCGGGAGCGGCGCTGTTGCTAGTGCCTTCAATCCCGACCCCTGCACAAACTCTCTTCCATTCTGACCCACTGGGAATCAACCCCTCTGACCCAGCTCTGCACCTTCTCCACATTCGCCGCCCAGTAATAATACATCAGGTTTGGAAGACCCAGGATTAACAATGGATTGAAACGATGGCAAGTTGTTCGGGCGACAAACTTCAATTAATTTTCAAGTATAATCTAGTTAATAATTATTATAACCCACTAAATGTATTCCAGCAATAAGAATCTTTTAGCATCACAGCAGATCAGATCTCTGGCCTCAATTTGAGGGGCAAGTTTAGACAATCATAAAGATGCACTGTGTAATTATTGACATCGGGGCAATATACTGATTCTATCAGGACACCTACTGTCCTCTGATATGAATAGATTGGTACATTGTCATTCTCAATAACTATCAATTTGAGAAGTGTAAAATATCATCAGAGTTTGGTTGAGTGTTCAGGAGTATGTAAAAATTAAAATTCTACCCAAAAGAGAGCAAAGTAGGAAAAACACAGATCAGCAAGAGAAAACCGCTAAGGCACTAAATTAAGGCATAAAGTGAAGCTGTCCTTCTCCATCGGTTAATAATGTTACTTTCTTGTTTTTGTTCTTCAATTTATGAAAATGTTTGGGCGGCAAGGTAGCACAGTGGTTAGCACTGTTGCTTCACAGCGCCAGGGTCACAGATTCGATTCCCGGCTTGGGTCACTGTCTGTGTGGAGTCTGCACGTTCTCCCTGTGTCTCCGTGGGTTTCCTCCGGGTGCTCTGGTTTCTTCCCACAAGTCCCGAAAGACGTGCTTGTTAGGTGAATTGGACATTCTGAATTTTCCCTCTGTGTACCCAGAGTGTGGCGACTAGGGGATTTCATAGTAACTTCATTGCAATGTAAGCCGACTTGTGACAATAATAAAGATTATAAATATTATATTCCAAACCTACCAAAAAATACACATTGAGAAAATTCAAAGATTTTCTCAGCTGAATCAAAAGGGCTCAAAGCACCTGACATCTTGGCAGGAAGTGCTCAAATTGTCCCACCTGTGCCCTCTGGTGGTGATCCCACCCCCTCCTTACTGTTTTCCGGGCCCGGGAAAGGTCAGTTTACATGAATGAAGCAGGTGGGCACCTACATCAAAAGGGGTGCATCCAGGCTGCAATAGCCTGTGGCAAAGTGTGCTGGCTTGGGAGGGTATTGACCCTTTCACAAATGTATAATCTGTGCCCCAGTGGCCTTACTTGCAAGTGGGCTAAGATATATTGAAAACATTTCCTGAGGAACATAGGAACAGGGTGGGGCATTCAATCCTTGTGAAGTAACAGTGCTAACCACTGTGCTACCTTGCCGCCCAATCATTTTCAGAAAGATGTGTCCCAAGACCCTATCTGCTTGCCTTGTATCTGCGGCCTGAAATATTCTGACCTTCAGTTTTGAGATTTCCAACAGCTTTTTGGAGAAGGAAGATCCAGATTTCCGCCACCCTTTGTGTGAAGAATGGCTTCCTGAGCTCATCCCTGAATGGTCAAGTTCTAATTTAAGGCTTTGTCCCATTATTTTGTATTCCCCCACCTAAGGAAATAGTTTCTCTCTATCTACCCTATCAATGATGATCCAGGTCACAAACCAGGCCTGGACGAAGACGGCCACCAACCAAGCAGCTGATTATGTTTGCTTTCGTTCAGCAACGTAGCTTATTCATGTCCCACCAGGCCTAACCTGGGATTGTCAAGACATACCAGCACTTAGTTTGTTGTACTGCTTTCATGGCAGGCTGACGTTCTGCCTCACAGAAGCTCTCGGGGAAGGTCAGGTTTGAGTGCACCTGGGTCCCTGTCTAAGTTGTGGTGCTACCAACGTAATCCCATCAGGAATGCAATAGAGCGGTTGCAGATTTTCAACCGCCAGTAGTTATTGTATTGCATTGTTACTGCATACTGACTGTTAACACCGAGGGCCACGGAGTCGGAGGTTGCAGAATTGAGCCTCATTTGGTATACAAACCTCCAATCTTTCATTGGATCCCATTAATGTTGGGAAAGCAGAAACTACTACTGCGGGGAGTCAGTGTCCCCGACATGATGCAACACAGAGACTGCCATCCCCGAGGCGAGACATCACAGTTTTCCAGCAAAGGCTGGATCCAGGTAGATCCAAGACCTGCACTGTGTTGTCTGTTGAACTCACTTTGGGTGCAAGATTCGAGACCTGTGCAGTTTCAGGGCCAGCAGGAAATATGGTGTACCATAAATTGGTGAAAAGAGGTCCACACTCTATTCTGTCATTTGCATTCCAAATCAGTGAATATCAGCGGCTGGCTTAGCACACTGGGCTAAATAGCTGGCTTTTAAAGCAGACCAAGGCAGGCCAGCAGCATGGTCCAATTCCTGTACAAGCCACCCCGAACAGGTGTTGGAATGTGGCGACTAGGGGCTTTTCACAGTAACTTCATTTGAAACCTACTTGTGACAATAAGCGATTTTCTATTTTCTTTCTATTTCTATCTGTACATTAATTACTATTTCTTCTCAGAATTCTGAAAGTTAAAAGATTGATTCATTTAATATGAGCCATATGCTCTTTTCCTAATGCCAATATATAATCAAAAATACTACACTTTTGTAACTGACGGGGTGGCACGGTGGCCCAGTGGTTAGCACTGCTGCCTCATGCTGCTGAGGACCCGGGCTCAATCCTGGCCCCGGGTCACTGTCCGAGAATGTTTGCACATTCTCCCCGTGTTTGCATGTGTCTCACCCCCACAACCCAATGATATGCAGGGTAGGTCGATTGGCCACGCTAAATTGCCTCTTAATTGAAAAAATAAATTTGAGTAAATTGCCTCTAAATTAAAAAGAAACTTTTGTAACTGATGAGTTATCTCAAGATGTGTTCATATTTTGAACCATTCAAGAATTAAATAGAGATCACAACATGGAAACAAACTGTTCCGCCCAACCAATTCACATTGATGTTTATGCTTCGCGGGTGCAGCAGTCCTAACCCTGTATGCCCATCTTGTTCCTATATCCAATTAATTCCTTTTCTTTCAAACATCTGGGGCGCGATTCTCCACTCCCACGCCGGTTGGGAGAATCGCCTGGGCCGCCAAAATTTCCGGGGCCGCCGGTCCGACGCCCTCCCGCGATTCTCCCAAGCGGCGGGAACGGCCCGGTCGTGTTTCACGGGCCGCAGGCCGGAGAATCGCCGGAGACACCGAAAATGGCGATTCTCCGGCACCCCCGCTATTCTGAGGCCCAGATGGGCCGAGCGGCCAGGCCAAAATGGCGGGTTCCCCCCGGCGCCGTCCACACCTGGTCGCTGCAGTCGTGGGCGGTGCGTGAACGCTGGGGGGGTGGCCTGTGGGGGGCGAGGGGGATCCTGCACCAGGCTTCATCTGGAATGTGGGGTGGCCCGCGATCGGTGCCCACCGATCGTCGGGCCGTCCTCTCTGAAGGAGGACCTCCTCCCTTCCACGGCCCCGCAAGATCCGTCCCCCATCTTCTTCCAGGGCGGACTTAGAGCGGACGGCAACCGCGCATGCGCAGGTTGGCGCCGGCCAACCCGCGCATGCGCGGATGACGTCCGTTATGCGGCACCGGCCGCGTCATCTATGCGGCGCCGCTTTTAGGCGGGCGACAAGGCCTGGCGCGTGTAGATGACGCGGCCCCGATACTGGCCCATTGACAGGGCCTGAATCGGTCGGGACCGGGGCCGTTCCGCGCCGTCGTGAACCTCGACAGCGTTCACGACGGCGCGGCCACTTCGGCGTGGGAGTGGAGAATCCCGCCCCTAGTTAATTTGTACACGGGGTTCAATTTTAATTTAGCAAGGCAAGTGTCATACCTGGCTAGGAATAGCAGCAGACTGCCTCGGTCAGTTTCAATGGCCAGATCTCATTTGCATGCTGCTTGCTGGCCAAAATATTTGGGTGGGCAGGGGGAAGCAGCAGTTTGGCCTTTAAAACCATGGGGACTGACAGCCGGGGGACTCCTCACACAAAATGAGTGGATTTTGGTGGGGCTCAGCAGAGGACACAAGAACATAGGAAGTAAGAGCAAGACTAGGTGATACTCCTGAACATTCTGGACTGAGCAGCCTCCTGCTATTTTCTGTCTTGGGCTTTGATGACCTATGTGCTCCCAATTGCAGTGACCAACCTCTTTGCAATGTGTTTCCCATTTTGCTTTCAACGATAGGTTAGACAACACCACTAGCCTACCCACCATTCAATAAGATCTTGGCTGATTATCTCTATCATTCAATAGAGCTGCTACCTTCCAAACTCTCTGGCCAGTGGCAAGATCTTTGTCACCTCCACTAAATACTATCCATAATGGCAAAGATCTATGCAAAGAATTGCAGTCTCCATAGATACAGAAGCAATGACTGTTTTTTGGAAACATTGCACAGCATGACTAAATGCAAATTTCAGACTCGACCTAAAAAGCTAAAGATGCCTTTTTAAATTTCAAAACATTTTTATCTTACGCCTTCAATATCTAAAGTTATGCCAAGGCAAATTCTGATCCAGATGGTAGAAGGTGTGTGGAAGCAATTCTAAATAGATTGACCTGCCAATTTTCCCCCCTCGCACCATGTGGCAAAGTGCTTGGGTTCTGTTAAGCAGCTGTTTCCAATGGCACAACTGATACTGTAAGTTCTTGTTGTTGGCATGAACAACTGTTGTACCAAAGTCTACATTATGGAGTGTCGGAGATTGGGATTGCATTTAGACTTCAACATGGCGCAGATGAGTTATGGATCTGTTATGTCGCACATGTCAAATTCCTGAATTGGTTTGTACAGTCCGGGTACGTTACTGAATATTAGGCAGACCCCACAGAGTGAGGAGAAAGTATAGGCACAATAACCTTGGGAGGTCTTGTTCATCTTCTAAATGTGTCAGCGTTGATGAGGTGGTAGCACCTTTGTCTCTGAAGATTGTGGTTAAAGATCAATCCCACAGAATTGAGCATAAATACTGACGCTTTAGTGGGACTCAGTCCTGCTCTTTCAGTAGTGCCAACTTTCAGATGAAACATTAAGCTATGCTTTCGGACAGATTTAAAGTATCCGATAGCACGACTTCAAAAAAGTGGGAAGGACTTCTTTCTAGTGCCCTTTGCCAATATGTATCCTTTAATCAATAAAAAGATTGCCTGGTCATTATCACATTACTGTTTGTGTGCCAATTGTCGTGTTGGATGTTCTGATGTACAAACGATCCAACACGGCTGGAGATGGTGTAACTCAATTTTATTAACTATTCAACTGTAACAGCACACTGCTAACTTGGGTACGTGCATTACCAGCTAACCTGTGGACCCTGTCCTATCACTATCTGGGTGAGGCACTCAGCACATGGTGAATGTCTGAGTGGCAGGCTCTGAGCTTGGTGCTCTGAGCTGGCTGCTGCTGGAATGAGCGGGAACTGTCGTGTCCCCTGTTTTTATAGTGCGTGTGCTCTCACTGGTGATTGGCTGCGATGTTGTGTGTGTGTTGGTTGGTCCTACTGCATGTCCATCAGTGTGTGTGTGATTGCACCATGATATGCTGATCTAAATATTATGACATCCCCCCTTTTCGCAAAGAATATGTGCCTACATGATAATAAATAAAGAAGTGTAGTGAGTGCATCTAATCATGTGTGTGCAATATTTACAAGAATATGTACATGTGGCTATACTATATACACAGGAAGGTGCCAGGTGCAGAAACTAACTATGTTACACCAAGAACAAAATCAATGTTATTAACAAACAATAACAAAATCTTAAACAGTATGGCAAAACATCTGAAACAGTATGTCAGAACAAGTCAGTGAGTCCAATGTGAAAAGGTTCATAAATTAAGTCTCTCAGGTAGGCGCCGAATTCGGGTTGACTGCCTCAAGGGTGGATCAGGATCCACCGGCTGAGGAATGGGCCGGGCCACGGTCGAGTGGGGAGGATGCAGGGTGTCCGGAAGGTCAACAAAGTCCATTGCAGGGACAACAGGAGGGCATGGCACCGGTGCAGGATCACGTAGCGAGCGCGGAACCAGACGAAGGGCACACTGATTGCGGCGGCGAATAGAGCCATCAGGCAGACGAACCAGGAACGAGCGGAGAGCTATCTGTCGGAGAACCTCAGCGGTTGCTGACCAGCCGCACTCCAGAAGGTGTATGCGGACATTATCTCCAGGCGCCAGGGCAGGAAGATCAGTCGCCCGAGCATCATGTGTCGCCTTTTGTTGCTCACGCTGTTGCTGCATCCGCCAAAGTACCGGAGCATGGTCGAGGTCTGGGACGTGAATGGATGGCACAGTGGTCCTGAGGGTGCGACCCATAAGCAGCTGGGCCAGCGATAGGCCCGTGGACAGTGGGGCCGAGCGATAGGCCAGCAAGGCGAGACAGAAGTCAGATCCTGCATCAGCAGCCTTGCAGAGGAGCCTTTTAACGATGTGGACACCCTTTTCTGCTTTGCCATTCGATTGAGGATGCAGAGGACTGGACGTCACGTGTGTGAAGTTGTATGAGCTGGCGAAGGAAGACCACTCCTGACTCGCAAAGCAGGGGCCATTGTCTGACATCGCGGTGAGCGGAATGCCTTGGCGAGCAAAGGTCTCTTTGCACGCCCAGATGACAGCCGATGACGTGGTGTCGTGCAGGCGTATGGCCTCTGGATAACTGGAAAAGTAGTCGATGATGATGATGTAGTCCCTGCCGAGCGCATGGAACAGCTCCACGCCCACCTTCGACCAGGGGGACGTGACCAACTCATGGGGCTGAAGGGTCTCACGGGGTTGTGCCGGCCAAAACCGCTGAGAGGTGGGGCAATTGAGCACAGTGTTAGCAATGTCCTCACTTATTTCCGGCCAGTACACAGCCTCTTGGGCCCTCCGCCGGCACTTCTCAACGCCGAGGTGGCCTTCATGCAGTTGTTCTAAGACAAGCCGGTGCATGCTGTGTGGGATCATGATGCGGTCCAGCTTCAGGAGGACACCATCAATGACTGCCAAGTCGTCCCGAACATTGTAAAACTGTGGGCATTGGCCCTTGAGCCACCCGTCCGTCATGTGGCGCATCACACGTTGCAGAAGGGGGTCGACCACAGTCTCATGTCGAATGTGGGCCAGGCGTGCATCAGTGGCCGGCAGATTGGCGGAAGTGAAGGCTACATGTGCGTCGACTTGGCAAACGAACCCCTCAGGGTCAGACGGCGTGTTGACTGCCCTGGACAGAGCGTCTGCTATGATGAGGTCCTTACCCGGGGTGTAGACAAGTTGAAAGTCGTACCTCTGGAGTTTGAGCAGAATGCGCTGGAGGCGAGGGGTCATATCATTGAGGTCCTTTTGAATGATGCCAACCAGCGGGTGACGGTCAGTCTCCACAGTGAACTGGGGAAGGCCATACACATAGTCATGGAACTTGTCAACGCCAGTCAACAGGCCTAGGCACTCCTTTTCAATCTGCGCATAGCGCTGCTCTGTGGGGGTCATGGCCCGTGATGCATAGGTGACTGGGGCCCATGATGAGGCGTCATCTCGTTGCAGGGGGACCGCCCCAATGCCGGACTGGCTGGCGTCAGTCGAGATCTTTGTCTCCCTTGCAGGATCGAAAAACGCCAGTACCGGGGCGGTGGTGAGCTTGACCTTGAGCTCCTCCCATTCACGCTGGTGGGTGGGAAGCCACTGGAATTCAGTTGTCTTCCTGACAAGGTGCCGGAGAGCTATAGTGTGGGAAGCAAGGTTAGGGATGAACTTACCCAGGAAGTTGACCATTCCGAGAAAGCGTAGCACCGCCTTCTTGTCTGTGGGCTTCTGCATGGCCGTGATGGCTGCCACCTTGTCGGCATCCGGCCGCACCCCCAACCGGGAGATGTGGTCCCCCATGAACTTCAGCTCGGTTTGTCCAAAAGAGCATTTGGCACGGTTAAGACGCAAGCCCTGGTCCCGTATCCGTTTAAAGACGCGCTGGAGGCGACTGATGTGCTCCTGTGGTGTGGTGGACCAAATAATGATGTCGTCTACATAGGCGCGCAGCCCTTTGATGCCCTCCATCATCTCTTCCATGATGCGATGGAACACTTCATAGGCCGATATGATGCCAAATGGCATCCTATTGTAGCAGTATCTGCCAAATGGAGTGTTGAAAGTGCACAGCTTCCTGCTGGACTGATCCAATTGAATCTGCCAGAAGCCCTTTGAGGCATCAAGCTTGGTGAATATTTTTGCCCGAATCATCTCGCACGTGATCTCCTCACGTTTGGGTATGGGGTAGTGTTCCCTAATTACGTTGCGATTTAAGTCTTTCGGGTCTATACAGATCCGGAGCTCGCCGGAAGGCTTCTTGATGCACACCATGGAGCTGACCCATGGAGTTGGCTCCGTTACCCGGGAAAGCACTCCTTGGTCCTGAAGGTCCTGCAGCTGCTGCTTGAGGCGGTCCTTGAGGGGTGCTGGGACCCTGCGAAGTACGTGAACTACCGGGGTGGCATCCTGTTTAAGCCGGATTTTGTACTTGTAGGGCAGTGTGCCCATGCCCTCGAAAACATCCTGGTTGAGCGTGAGGATTGAGTTGAGCCGCGCCCTAAAGTCTGCATCTGGGAAATCGGACGTGCCTTCTGGAGAGAGAGAGTGTACACGCCGAACGAGGTGGAGGATTTTGCACGCCTGTGCGCCTAGCAGAGTCCTTTGAGGAGCCCACGATTTTGAATGGTAGTATGGCTTTACGTGAGTTGTGTGTCACTTCGAGCTGGCACGACCCCATGGCGGGGATGACGTTGCCATTATAGTCAACGAGTTGACAGTTGATGGCAGAATAGGTGGTTTAACCTTCAGGGTCTGGAATGCTGACCATGCAAGGAGATTGGCGGAGGCACCAGTGTCCAGGCGGAATCTGATCAGGGATCGGTTGACCGTCAGGCTGGCACACCACTCGTCGTCCAGATCAATGCTGTGCACTGACAGCGGCTGGTGCTTTCGACCCGGGGACAGCTTGTTCTTGTTGATGACAGCAATGCGGAAGGGCTCCATGTCCTCAGTGTCACTGGTCTGTGTGATGTCGGGATCGGACTCGGTGAATGTGGGTTGAATTGCCCGAACGTTTCTGCAACGCTGGTTAAATGGGTACGAGTTGGCAGGCTGAGCTGCTCGACAGCAGGCAGCATAGTGGCCCAACCTGCCACAGCGTAGGCATTGTTGCGCTTTGGCAGGACATTGCCGCTTTAAATGGGCGGAGCCACAGTTGCCGCACGTCGTGACATCAGTGCGTTCGTTGCGCGCAGTGCGGTCTTGCGTAGTGCGCGCCTGCACATCACGTTCCTCTGCGTCAGCATCCCCTCTTTTGGCGCATTTAATGATGTTCCACATATAAGGCTCTTGGAGATCTATGCTCATTGACATAATGGTTAATTAACTAATTGGATGGAAAGCTTGGCAAAGGGAAGCAGATGGTCAAAAAACTGAGAACAGACAGCTGTAACTGTTTCCTACAAAAATCTTTTCTGAGTTAGAGGGAGGACATCAGGTGTATACTAAGAATTTTATATTAATTTCAATTGTGTTGCGACTCTGGGTCAAGTGGAGCTGGAATTGACCGCCCACAACAACAGTTAGATCAGTACAAGTAGTAGAGCAATTTCTACACATATCCTGTTGTCTAGGGTATTACAGTGAAGAGAGAGAGAGAGACCATGACTGCTGGTCACATGATGCCATTCAGGTACCTAGCTCACCTGCATGTTGAGCTTCTTAAAGGGGCATCACTCTTAAAGTGATGTTACAACATTGGCCAGAATGGTCAACATCAACTTAACACAGAAGAGGTCCACTATCCAGTGCAGGATGAATTATCTAATTTGTACGGCCAGTGTAAGTCAACCTTCTCCTCATTCCCACAAGCCCAACAGGCATTTTCAGGGTTACATTACAAATGGGATCTCACACATTACCAGCACAAGTAACATCATCACTGATTCTCTCACACACACTTTGACATCTTTGTCTCTTCTCACATCCTGCGCAGTGCATATTTACCCCTTACAGAGGTCCACTCAGCACCCACACAAGGCAGGCATTTTTATTATCTGCCTTGACATCTGTCCTGCTCACAGGCTGTCAATTTGTTCTTTATGTAGGACAAGCTGGTCCACAACTAAAGGGAGAGATCCCAGACCGGAAGGGGTTTCCTGAGCTCAGGCCCCTCTCTCAATTTGAAGAGCATGCAGCAGAGCTGACCAACGAGGACCAGGACTGTGCCTGCGTGACGGTGAGACCAGCATCAACCAAGTAAGTGAGAACTCATCACAAGCTCATCATTCACCCAGTGAAACTGTGAATGTTTTGTAATGTTGGTTACTATGCAACAAATGACTAATTATCTCTTCTCTCTGCGACAGGCACCAGTGAGAAATGGCAGAGGCCCACAGGCAGTCAGCTCCGTAGCCCCAGCTTACCGACCACCTCAAATGAAGGCCCACTAGATACAGAGACATCACAATATTCTCTGCACCTTCCATCAGTGCAAAGGCACATACCTTGCTAGAACTTAGTTGTAGATAGGCTCAGGGTCACAATCTGGTGAGCATAGCATTGATTCTGGTCCACAACAGTCGGAAGTAGGAACATCCCAAAGTCTCAGACACGGAGTACTGACATGCCAATGCTCCGTGTTCAATGTTAGTACGGTGGAAACAGCCATGGAGAGCTTGGTTCAATACATCGAGCCCGATATGCGGCAGGAATGGCACTCCATTGCTGTAGACAAAGGTAGGATGCAACAGTGGCTAAGCGAGAGGGGACAGAGAACCTCAACCTCACTCCAGGTGCACCTTCTCTTCAAGTGGTCAGCCAGGAGCCCTCAGGCACCAATAGGAACAAGGACCAGCAGCTAGACACCCTGGGCCATCCATCCAACTGATTACAAGCGTGTCCAGCTGATCAGAGATTCATCTGCTCTCCGGTCATGTGCACATCTGTACATCACCTCAAGATTACTACCCACCTTTCCACCTCCATGTTTTAGAGCTTTAGACCTCATTGACACATGTTGGTCCCTGTGCTTCGTGCTAGATGGTTGAAAGTGTGAACCTAGGAGTTCTGTGGAGAGGTCCCAAGTGACTGACGTGGACATGGGAGGATGCTGTGCTGGGCCATAAGGTCTGGCTACAATTTCTTGATATTAACCCTCTCTCAGCTCTCAGGTGGTAAATTAAAATGGTTATGTGCAACGAACAATGGCATCAGTGCATCTAGTTTCGGTGTGCATATGCCAGTGTTGGAATGAAAATGTGTAGCCCTGAAATGCAACTAGAGCGAGGCTGTAATATATCTGATGTATGCTCTTTATTCTCAATGGTTTGGGTCCTCAAGGGACAGATGGAGAGTCAGTATTTTTTGGAGCACAAATGCAGCAGCTAAGTATCAGATGAAATTGGGGGATTCCAAATGAAGGCATGTTCATGGCAGATATCAGAATATTGTGCTCATGAAGTTTTCAAGGTCCAATGTAAAGTGAGATGAACTACAGCTCTCTGTCCATTATTGTGTGTTATAGATGACTGTGTCCTGAGGATGTATACGGTAATGAGGACAATGATAAAGAGGCATCGACACTCTTGCATGAACACTTGGCTGTGTGAAAAAACCAGTGTGGAATCTGAATTGACCTCACCCATGAAGGCGATATCCATGAGTGAAGATCGGTCTCTGTGAAGCACCTTATCACAACGCAGGCAAAAGGCCACATGTGCACTGAGGATTTCAGGCTCTTGTAGCTGATGAATGCAGTGAAATACTGGTGAGATGCTTGAAGAGGCTGCACCCTCTTAACTGTACGCATGAGACGTCCTGTTGTAGTTATCACATTACAGAAAGGCCACATGCTCCCAAGGCTGCCTTATCTCCCTTCCGGCGCGTTGGGTTATGCAGGGAGCAGCAAGCCACAATGATGCATGAAATCCTCTGCGGACTGTACTGGAGAACACCTGAGCTGTCCAGACATCAGAAATACATCTTGAAGATGTTGATGGTCTGCTCTATCAATGAGCATGTTGCGGCATGATCAGCGTTATACCTTTCTTCTGAAGCGCTTTGTGGTGCAGAACGGACGTCTGAGCCGCATCTTTTGTCTTTGTCACCGAGGAGATATGTTGAGCACCCTCGAAGATCTGTGACACCTGCAGGTGACTAAAGATTTATGAGTTGTGGGAGTTTCCAGAGTATCTCACACATACCTGCATAATCTGCTTTTGGTAATTGCAGACCAGATGCACATTGAGTCAGTGGACACCTTTACTGTTGATGACTTGAAGTGGCAGCTGTTGGGGAGCCCTTAAAGCCATATAAGTGCAGTCAATAGCACTATGGACCTATGGGAATCTGGAGATAGCAGCAAAGTCCACTGCTCTGGCAGTCAGGCCGATGTCAATTAGAGAAAACTGCACATAATTGTGAACCTTGCGAAATAGGGCATTGATGACCTCCTGTATATATTTGTGAGCTGATGCTTGAGAAACCCCAGAGGTCGCCAGTGGAGCCCTAGAATGAGCTACTCGCAGAGGTTCAGAGGGCGGTGACTGGGAATGGATAGCCTTCCAGACCCTGCAGCAGCAACGTCTCTTCTACAATGTAGCAAATGTGAGCCACCACATTCCGAGACATGGGAAGCCATTGATGACACTGTCTCTCGCTCCTCTTCAGGTATGAGAAATGTCTTCTGTACAGCACACAGTTAGGTGAACATTTCTCAAGGTCACGGTTAAAGCGCAGGTCGATAAGTGCACACCATTTATTTTTGGTTGTGAATCACGTTCATCTAGTTAGCTGCCGGTGTGTCCTTTTGATCTGGAGTGGGCATGTGATTCTGGGGAGCTGTCTTTTTAATGAGTATTCATGACATTTAAATGTATGCAAATGAATTTCCCGACATGGCACGGCAGCCTACCCAACCCGTCATGAAAGCTGGCAGCGGATAATTGCTATCTATCTTTATGCCGGCGGGAAACTTATTTTTGGACGACCATCAAATTTTTCCAAGCCACCTGCCATGATGACATTGCAGGCAGAAGTTAAAAAAAATATGGCCCTACGTTTAATGCTTATAACAGCTTAAGAGTGAAAGATATACAAATGTTTACAATGATCAGTCGTGGCTTTGATTATCCCATGAGGTCAAAAATGGTCAATATTTAAATGGTCAATATACTTGTGCGAATATTTAACTTTTATGTTCATCAAAATCAGTACTTGGGAACTGAAAATATTTTGACAAATGTGATGTGGTAAAGGTAGGATGTGGAGTACAATTTCGATTATTTTTTCCCCAAATCACAGAATACTACAGCGCAGAAGAGGCCATTCGAGCCATCAAGTCTGCACCGACGCATGAAAGGCCCTGACCTGCCCACCTAATCCCACTTGCCAGCACTTGGCTCATAGCCTTGAATGTTATGGCGTGTCAAGTGCTCATCCAGGTACTTTTTAAAGGATGTGAGGCAACCCGCCTCTACCATCCTCCCAGGCAGTGCATTCCAGACCGACACCACTCTGGGTAAAAACATTTTTCCTCAAATTCCCCCTAAACCTCCCACCCTTCACTTTGAACTTGTGTTCCCTTGTAACTGACCCTTCAACTAGGCGGAACAGCTGTTTCCTATCGACCCTGACCATATCCCTCATAGTCTTGTACACCTCAGCCAGGTCACCCCTCAGTCTTCCCTGCTCCAGAGAAAACAACCCAAGCCTGTCCAACCTCTCTTTATAACTTAAATATTCCATCCCAGGCAACATTCTGGTGAATCTTCTCTGCACCCCCTCCAGTGCAATTACATCCTTCCTATAATGTGACGACCAGAATTGAACACAGTACTCCAGCTGTGGCCACACCAAAGTTCTATGCAGCTCAATTGTGGCCTCCCTGCTTTTGTAATTTATGCCCCAATTGATAAAAGCGAGTGTCCCGTATGCCTTTTTTTACCACCCTATTAACCTGCCCTTCTGCCTTCAGAGGTCTATGGATAAACATGCCAAGGCCCCTTGGTACTATGGAACTTCCCAGTGTCAGACTTTTTAGAGTATATTTCCTTGTTAAATTACTCTTTCCAAAGTGCGTCACCTCACATTTTTCAGGGTTAAATTCCATTTTTTTTTTTTTAATCATAGAATTTACAGTGCAGAAGGAGGCCATTCGGCCCATCGAGTCTGCACTGGCTCTTGGAAAGAGCACCCTACCCAAGGTCAACACCTCCACCCTATCCCCATAACCCAGTAACCCCACCCAACACTAAGGGCAATTTTGGACACACTAAGGGCAATTTATCATGGCCAATCCACCTAACCTGCACATCTTTGGACTGTGGGAGGAAACCAGAGCACCCGGAGGAAACCCACGCACACACGGGATGTGCAGACTCCGCACAGACAGTGACCCAAGCCGGAATCGAACCTGGGACCCTGGCGCTGTGAAGCAATTGTGCTATCCACAATGCTACCGTGCTGCCCCGGTCATTTGCCATATATCCGGCCATTTGACCTTCCCGCCAAATATCTTCCTGTAACCCAAGACACTCAACCTCACTGTTAACTACCTGATCAATCTTTGTGTCATCCGCAAACCTTTTGAGCCTACCCCCTACATAGTCATCTGTGTCATTTATATAAATGACAAAAGAAAATGTCCTTTAGCCCCAATCTCAGATGTATACTCTTTATTGCTCTCTTTTCATTTCCTAGGCGAATATTATGATAGAGAATCTTGGACCACTTGTTGCCCAATTGTTGTGCAACCTAGAACTGAATTCAGATCGACCATTATGCTAGCTACCTTGGCAGGATTTTAAAAAGCAGAACTATATGAGTAGTATGCAATCCCATATGCTACTCAGTCCAATTATATATTTCAAATATTATTCTTGATTTAGGTGTAGTACAAATTTCTCAAGATGAGCAGGTGGGCAGTGGGGGTGTTTGGGATGGGTATGTGGCCTTCTTTTAAGGTCCTACTAATTCCCCAGTTTAGTTAGTTACCAGGAGCTGTTTGAAAAGAGGCCAGGTGGTGCTTTCGCACTCTTACATCTTCTTCATTGTGTGGGGTAGCCAGAATCTCTTCATTGGTTTGAAAGATTCATATTTAGTGGTCTGGCGATACAATACATAATGTACTCATACATTATGTACAGAAGTTGTAGGCTGTGAGTTCTAAGCTGAATCTATAATTTCTTACTTGGTGAGTTATCACTCTCAGTGTTTCTCCACAGGGAAGGATAACAAATCAGATGGTGAGTCATCCCATGCTTTCTCATTATTCCAACAGTTCTGTTTATCTGTCCTTGCTCATATTAAAGCATCTCAGTGTGTCCTACAAATGAATTGCTTGCAGAAGATCTGTGGTTGATGTTATGAAGACAAATGCACCAGTCAACTTGGCGCGAGCAACATGCCACTAATTACAGTAAAATATATGACTGGCAAAATCTGTTTTGCTGGTACTAAATATTGAGGAATGAGTGTTGGCCAGGAATCCCTGCTGTTTTTTGAATACGACCATGAGTTTTATGACATCTCCCTGAACTATTGGAATAGGTATATCAACTCATCTAAATCAGGCATTGTCAAACTCGGGGGCGCGATGTGCGGTTTGGTCGCGGACGGGTGTCATAAGGGTCGCGGAGCTGTCTGTCGCGGCGCTCCCGATCGTGCAAATCTGCGCGCAACAGCCACAGCAGCCGGCTGTTAATAACGCCGGCTGCAAGCGGCTTTCAAAATGGCTATGAACATATTTAAAAAATGTGGCCGCACTGCGCATGCGTTCCAGATCATCGGCGCGCATGCGCAAAACGGTCGCAGCTTTTTGTTTTACAAGTTCAGGTTTTTAAAATTCATTTATTCATTTATTTTATTCATTTTATTTTTTTTTCATTTATTTTATTATTATTTTTTTTTACAAGTTCGGGGGGGGGGAGGTTTATTTGATAAAATGTTACAGGAAGAAAATGCAGAACTTTGGACAGATCGCGACTCCATCTCCGACACCAGAAGGCTTCAGCTTCATCCAACAGGTTCCATTGGAGGAGTGTGTACGAGGGCCAAAGGGACCCAAAACCATTTCCTCCATTTTTGTCAGCAGCAAATAAGGTAAGAGAAAATGGTGGGCCATGCAGATCAGCCAGCGTAGGCTGCGAAGGTCGGCTAGTGCGGGTTGCAAAGGTCGGCCGGCATGGGCCGCGAAGGCTGGCCGGCGTGGGCCGCCAAGGTTGGCCGGTTGGTAAAAATGGGAAAAAAGTTTGAAAAAAACTGATCTAAAATGACAGTAATTCAGACAGTGCAAAGTTCCTGGATATTTCACTGAATTGTTGAAGGGGTGAATGGAAGGTTCATGGTTAGCATTAGTACAGGTTTCAGACATACACCTGAGAATTATAAATATAAGCCGAGAAATTTGATCGTGCCACATCCATTTGGCAAGTGTTAAATGGCGTACAAGCCTCAAATATAATGGGAAGAACACTCTTTTTGAAGAAGCCTATGAAACTAATGATTAATATTCCACATTGTACGTGATGCATTGTCGTGACAGTTACCCACCATGGTTATCAAAAGTCATCAATGGAGCTTCAGTACTTAACCGCCTCCTTGGCTACAGTGTCAGGGAAATATTTTATGCCTAGGCTGGGGAAAGGCACTTTCAAGATGACTAACTATGAACTTGTAAAAGGGCAATTCATAATTATTTATGTTAATTCTCGAAAAAAGTTGGAATTGAGTTGTTTGATAAATGTGTCTTTTGTTCTGGATTTGGTGTTGGTGTTTATATTTGTACAAGTGAAAAAATACTCAAACTAGCTGGTGTGAAGGAAGGTAATCAAATGTTGGTAGCTAGGAAGATGGTGATATGGATTGCAGGACAGTTTGGTGTATTGGAGATGGAATGGACAATTTAAATGAAGACCTCTTTGCACAATCATTCTTCAAGAGCTCTGGCAGCTTGAGAAACTGGTAGTCAATGCCATTCCTGTTAGAGTTTTCATTGTTCAGGTGATGGTAAAAAAATGGTCCCTTATGATGATCAGCAGCAGATTATCACAATCTGGATATTTCCTCAGGAGTGTCGCACACAACTCTTTGGAATGATCCAAGTGGCAGAAGTGTAGGTTCAGCATCATGACGCTTTGCTAATCATGTTTTCTTAAAGCAGCATGGATCTCATTGTAAGCCTGCTCTAAAACTGTGTGCATGTTTCTGGCAGAAGTTATAATGCACGTTGAGAGGGGATATGCTTTATTGCCCAGTAGAAAGCCTCCAATTTTCTGGCCTGATTGGAATCAAGTCAGCACAGAGGACTAATGCAACATGAAAGAGTCATGACTGCTACCTGGAAAACAGGCACACACCCACCATATGTATTGCCTGTGTTCACAAACCAGCTAAATCTCCTTCTTTGGCATGGCATCCATTTTCCGTGCGCCTTCAAATATTATTCTACATTAAAGCTGCTATATAAATGCAAGTGATTGTTGGACAAAAATGTTTAAACAAATAATTTATCCCTTTATTATAAATCATAGACTAAATGTTGGAGCAGGCTGGATTTTCCAATATGTCTGTATTATGTCTATTTCTCATTTCCAGCAAATGTCATTTTAGGCACTTGTTAAGTTTTCTCTGGCAATTGATCATTTGCCATCCTACAGCTGTTTTACCAATAGTTTCGTTGCAGAAGTCAGTAAATATTCAAAGTGAATATGAACACTTTGATTTCTGTTTAGCTTGTTTCAAAGTAATTTCCTATCATCTGTTCACACTTTAGCTAATGATAATAATAATCCTGGTTAATTATTTCCATCTGTAATCGTGCATTGGGCACAAATGTCCCTTAGCACCACACAATTACCGCCCCCCCCCCCCCCCCCCACACTCACACACACAGTCCCAATGACGACTTGAGTGGAGATTCATTAACTCAGCACACAGCTGTGGTATGGCTTTATCAATAAGTTGTTGAAAAATACAGCTTGGATATTTCCTCTCACAAGTTTTGGACTGGTAGTCAATGCCATTCCTGTTAAGAGTTTTCATTGTTCAGGCGATGGTAAAAAATGGTCCCTTATGATGATCATAAATATCTTAAATATCTTGCATACCTGCAGCAAAATGAGAAGTGTGTACCATCAAAATGTTCTTCCAAATTTTGCTACTTGTAACATGGAAAGAAACATCTCTTCTGCTTCGTACACAGGGCATGAGCTTCATAATCAATCACAATGATATATTGCAAATATCTTATAAATCTGAAACTTTAACCTGAAGCTGAACATAAACCAAAAAATCCAGCAGCAATTAGTACAGTGGGGCTTTCGCAGAATTTTTGGTGCAGGCTGCGTTAGTTGTTTCAGGAACTTAAATTGTCAGAGAACTGCCCAAAATGGTAGAACAATCTTTTCCTGGTAATAAAGCTAAAATGATTTGGATGTAGTCTGCAATGTGTTTGGTTTGCAGTGCAATTCAGCAGATTACACTTGTTGATTGACCTTATTCCCAGCTCGAGACCCCTTGAAAATATAACAATCAATTCCCACAATTTGACATTTACTGGATGGAGAATTTTCCACTGAAGCTATTTAGCAAAAAAGTGAAATTCATAAATGTGTCTGGCAAATAAAATGTTGTCATATCCAATTTACACAAGGGTATATAATGCCATTATGTGATTTAAAAAAAAAAATTTTTTATTAAGGTATTTGAAACTTTTAATAAAAATAACATCGACAATGACATCAACATGGTATAATAAACATTCCCCCCCCCCCATCTCATTCTTCACACATCCCAACCATGAAACAACAATCTGGCCCTCCCTCCCACCTTGGAATACTGCATCTGCTGACATTTTAATTTTCCCCGAGAAAGTCGACGAACGGCTGCCACCTCCGGGTGAACCCGACCATTGACCCTCTTAAGGCGAATTTTATTTTCTCGAGACTGAGAAACCCAGCCATGTCACAGACCCAGGTCTCTACAATCGGGGGCTTCGAGTCCCTCCACATTAACAAGATCCGTCTCTGGGCTACCAGGGAGGCAAAGGCCAAGAGGTCAGCCTCTTTCGCCCCCTGAACTCCCAGCTCTTCCGACACTCCAAAGATTGCTACTTCTGGACTCGGCACCACCCGTGTTTTTAGCACCGTGGACATTGCCTGAGCAAAACCCTGCCAAAACCCTCTAAGCTTCGGGCATGCCCAAAACATGTGGACATGATTTACTGGGCTTCCCGCGCACCTCGCACACCTATCTTCTCCCCTGAAAAACCTGCTCATCCTAGCCGCTGTCATGTGTGCCTGTTGGACTACCTTAAATTTTATCAGGCTGAGCCTGGCACATGATGAGGAGGTATTACCCCTGCTTAGGGCACCCACCATAGACCCGCCTCTATCTCTCCTCCTAGCTCGTCCTCCCACTTGCCCTTAAGTTTCTCCACCGGAGTTTCCTCCGCCTCCGAAAGCTCCTGGTAAATATCTGAAACCTTCCCCTCTCCCACCCAGGTACTAGAGACTACTCTATCCTGTATCCCCCATGGCGGTAGCAGCGGAAAGGTCGGCACCTGTTTTCTCAGGAAGTCGCGCACCTGCAAATACCTAAACCCGTTCCCTGCTGGCAATTCAAATTTATCCTCCAAGGCTTTCAAGCTGGGGAAGCTCCCATCTATAAATAGATCCCTCATCCTTCTAATTCCTGCCCTTTGCCATCTCCTGAACCCACCATCCAGCCTACCCGGTACAAACCGATGATTATTATAAATTGGGGTCCAAACCGATGCTCCCTCCACTCTCTTATATCTCCTCCACTGCCCCCAGATTCTCAAAGTCACCACCACCACTGGACTTGTGGAGTATTGGGATGGCAAGAACAGAAGAGGTGCCGTTATCAGTGCTCCCAAACTTATGTCTTTACATGACGCTGTCTCCATCCGCTCCCATACCGACCCCTCCCCCATTACTCACTTCCTAATCATGGCTATATTAGCTGCCCAGTAGTAGTTGCAGAAGCTCGGCAGCGCCAACCCACCCTCACCCCCGACTGCGCTCCAGCAACACTTTCTTTACTCGCGGGGTTTTACTCGCCTCCACACAAAGCCCGAAATAACCTTATTCACCCGCTTGAGAAAGGCCTTTGGGATGAAGATGGGGAGGTACTGAAAGACAAACAGAAATCTGGGGAGGACCGTCATTTTCATGGTCTGTACCCTCCCCGCCAGTGATAGCGGGAGCATGTCCCATCTCTTAAAGTCTCCTTCCATTTGTTCTACCAACCGGGACAGGTTTAACTTGTGCAGTGCCTCCCATTCCCGGGCCACCTGGATTCCCAGATATCGAAAGCTCTTCCCTTACATTTTAAGCGGCAGCTCTCGACAGTCTCTTCTCCTATCCTCTTGCCTGGATCGCGAACATCTCGCTTTTCCCCATGTTCAATTTATACCCCGAAAAATTGCCAAATTCCCCCAGGATTCACATTACTTCCCCCATCCCCTCCAACGGGTCTGAAATATACTAGAGCAGGTCACCTGCGTAAAGCGAGACCCGGTGCTCTACGTGCTCCCACCCCCCTCCCCCGAACCAGCCCTTTCCAGTTCCGAGAGGCCCTTAACGCCATGGCCAATTGCTCCATGGCCAGAGCAAATAGTAATGGGGAGAGGGGGCACCCTTGCCTCGTCCCTCGGTGTAGTTTAAAGTACCCCGACCTCAGCCGATTCATACGCACACTCGCTACTGGTGCCTGTTAGAGCAACTGCACCCAATCAATTAAGCCCTCACCAAACCCCAAACCTTCCCAGCGCCTCCCACAGGTAATTCCACTCCACCCGATCAAAAGCCTTCTCCACATCCATTGCTACCACCACCTCCACCTCGTCTCCTTCTGAGGGCATCATAATAACGTTTAAAAGCCTTCGAACATTGGCCTTGAGTTGCCTGCCCTTTACAAATCCCGTCTGGTCTTCCCCTATCACCCTTGGGACATAGTCCTCTATCCTTGTGGCCAGTATCTTAGCCAGCAGTTTGGCATCCACATTCAGTAGAGAAATTGGCCTGTATGACCTGCATTGATCCGGATCCTTCTCCCGTTTCAGGATCAATGAAATTGAGGCCTGCGACATTGTTGGGGGGAGGACTCCCTTCTCTCTTGCTTCATTAAATGTCCTCACCAGCAGTGGGCTCAATATCTCTGAAAATTCTTATAGAATTCCACCGGGTAGCCGTCAAGCCCCTGGGTGCCCGACTGCATGCCCTCCAGCCCCTTGATTATTTCCTCAATCTCAATTGGGGCTCCCAGCCCTACCACCAGATCCTCATCTACCCTCGAGAATCTCAACTGATCCAAAAACTGCCTCATCCCCTCCACCCCAGCCGGGGGTTCCGACTCATAATTTACTATAGAAGTCCTTAAACACCTCGTTCACCCCTGCTGGGTCCAGGACAGTATTACCATCTCTACTCTTTACTTTACCTATCTCCCTGGCCACCTCCCTTTTCCTGAGCTGGTGCGCCAACATTCTATTTGCCTTTTCCCCATACTCATACATTGCCCCCCTTGCCTTCCTCAACTGTTCCACCGCTTTCCCTGTGGTAAACAGCCCAAACTCCGCCTGTAACCTCCGCTGCTCCCTCAGTAGCCCCGCGTCCGGGGCCTCCGAGTATCTCCTGTCCACCTGGAGTATCTCCTCCTTTAATCTATCCCTCTCAGCCCGTTCCACCTTTTCTCTGTGGGCCCGTATTGAGATTAATTCCCCTCTGACCACTGCCTTCAGAGCTTCCCAAACCGTCGCTGCGGAGACCTCCCCCATATCATTTGTTTCCAGATAGTTCTGGATGGATTTGTTAACCCACCCACAGATCGCTTTGTCCGCTAGCAACCCCACATCCAGTCTCCACAGCGGGCGTTGCGCTCTCTCCACACTAACCCGCAGATCGACCCAATATGGGGCATGATCTGACACTGCGATTGCCGAGTACTCAGTATCCACCACCTCTGGTAATAGCGCCCTGCACAGAACAAAAAAGTCGATGCGAGAGTATACCTTGTGGACATGTGAGAAAAAAGAAAATTCCTTCGCCCTGGGCCGTGCAAACCTCCATGGGTCTACTCCCCCCATCTGTTCCATAAACCCCTTCAATTCCTTTGCCGCAGCCGACCTCCTCCCTGTCCTGGATTTTGACCCATCCAATTCCAGATCAATGACTGTGTTAAAGTCTCCTCCCATGATCAGGTTATGTGACTCTGAGTCTGGGATCTTACCTAAACCCGCCTCATAAATTCCACATCGTCCCAATTTGGAGCATATATATTCATGAGTACCACCCGCACCCCCTCCAGCTTCCCACTCACCATTATGTACCTACTCCCCTTGTCTGAAACGATTCTCCCTGCCTCGAATGCCACTCGTTTATTGATTAAGATCGTTACCCCCCTGGTCTTTGAGTCCAGCGCTGAGTGGAATACTTGGCTGATCCACCCCTTTCTCAATCTCGTCTGGTCTGTAATCTTTAGGTGTGTCTCTTGTAGCATTACCATGTCTGCCTTCAGCCCCCTCAAATACGCAAACACGTGAGCCCTCTTGATCGGCCCATTCAGCCCTCTGACGTTCCCTGGTCGGGGGGGTTTCCAGCGCCCCCCCCCCCGCCCTGCCGACTAGCTATCACCCTTTTTAGGCTAGCTCGCGCCCTCCGCCTCCTCGAGCCCCCTCTCGGGCAGTCACCGTTCCTGACCTCCCATTTGACACCTGGTAACAGTTCCTTCCCTGTCAGCAAAGCAGCTCCCCACCCCTCTCCCTCACCCCCCCCCCCCCCCCCCCCCCAGCAACAACACTAGAAACCCAACCCCCCCAAGTCAAGCTCCAGCTTAACACCTACCCACTCCCCACTTCGCTTCCGAGAGTCAGCTGACCCATGCTGACTTGATAGCGCCCGCACCTGGCACCAAGCAGTCTGTCTTCCCATTGTTCTCTCCCCTCTCTCCCCACATGGTCAAACCTTTTTAAAACATCACATTCCCCAGTAAACAAACATCTGAAAAAACAGTGAAGGAACAGCCACTTTTGAAAAATAATCACCCAAAAAGCAGAACGAACCCCAAAGCCCATCCCCCCTCTAACCAGCTCCCTGCAAGACAAAGTTACTTCAGCCATCCAAACAGCCCCTTATTACACATAGCACTACTTATATTTATACAACCCAGCACAACAAATCACCGCCACAGTACTTCTCCAAGGCTTCAGTGTCTTTTAATTCACCTCCAGCCTCTTTTCTTTAATAAAAGTCCATACTTCGTCTGGTGTTTCAAAGTAGAAGTCCCGTTCCTCATGTGTGACCCACAGACAGGCTAGGTACAGCATCCCAAACTTTACCCCCTTCTTAAAGAGGCCGATTAAACCCAGCTCGCCTCTTGACCAGATCCACGCCCAGGTCCTGATAAATGCGCAGCTCACAGTTCTCCCATTTGCTGCTCCGTTCCTTCTTGGCCCACCGCAGAACGTGTTCCTTGTCCGGGAAACGGTGAAAGCGTACCACCATGGCCCTTGGCGGCTCATTCGCTCGGGGCTTCTTCGCGAGGGCTCTGTGTGCCCTATCCACTTCCAGGGGTCGAGGGAACGCCTCAGCCCCCATCAACTTCTCCAGCATGTCCGTCACATAAGTCCTCGCATTCGATCCCTCACTGCCTTCAGGGAGGCCGACAATTATAAGATTCTGCCTCCTGGACTTGTTCTCCAGGTCCTCCAGCTTCTCCCTCATTCTTTTCTGGCGGTCGTTCATCATCTCCACCTTGGTCTCCAGCACGGTTATGTACTCCTCGTACTCGGACACCTTTTTCTCCACCTCATGGATCGCTCTCCCGTGGGTCTCTTGATTCTGCACAACTTGATCAATCGAAGCCTTAATCGGGTCCAGCGTGACCTTCTTCAGCTTGGCGAAGCAATCTTCGAAAAACTTCACCAGCTGCTCCGTCGACCACTGTGCCATCTCCCTTGCTCTCTGCCATGCTTTCCTGCGTTACCAGCTCTGCTCGCGTCTTCCTTATAGGACTTTGTCTTCTCACACGGCCACTTCTGGTCCAATTCTCCAGACACCGGAGGGGGATTTCTCCTTACTGTCTCACTCTTCAACGATTTATCCCATAAAATCCGGAGAAAACCAGGGGAAAAAGGTCCAAAAGTCCATCACAGGCGGGAGCTATCAAATGTGCGACCTACTCCTCCATGGCCGCCACCGGAAGTCCCCGCCGTTATGTGATATTAAGTGAGTAATGACTTGTGTGAGCTTCAGGACATGAGTGATTGCCTAACCTTCCAGTTTGCCTTGGTCAAGAGCCTTAATGCCACAAATCCCGTTCTTGCTTGTGAATCCATTTTGTAACCATGAGATTTGCCACACCCTAGATTAAGAACTTCAGTGCACTAACACAATTAGTTTTTGTTCCTTTTTTGATTCTGATTATTATATTTTGAATTTTACCATATTGCTTCCTATGCAATTCTTCCAATGGTGCTGTAGTGCATTGTCTTTGAGTGTTCAGTTACCTTTAAAGGCTGTGTCATCATCAAGTTACCATATTTATATTGTAAATAGCCTGAAGTGAATACCCCAAAATGCTTGCCAAATGATGCAGTACAGTACAGTTTAAGGGTTGTCCAAATCAGGTTGTTTGTCTTGGACCAATGTGCTCTCCCTCTCTCTATTCATTCATGGACTGTGGGCGTCACTGGCCAGGCGGGCATTTATTATTGCTCTTAAGATGACAATTATATGAATGGAAATGTGAGGGCATAGTTTTTTTTAAGGCCTGTGCAGCAACGAGGCTTTGCACACATCCAATCTGTACCAGAAAGTGATGGGCTGAAATTAATTGATACATCTACCTTGAATGATACCTCTTCAGTGATGATACCTCTTAAAACTAAATAGTTAGCATGCCACTAGCGTAATTTTACATAAGTTACTTTATTGAGGATTGAGATGAATTATAGGAAGAGTACCGAGTAATCATTATTAACCATTAAACATGTATTTTTAGGACATAGCAGTAATAAGTAATCAATAGTGAAACAATCCAGGGTGCTGGTTCTGTTTCTCACAAACAAACAGCACAGGATGTTGAGATTGTACATAGCTGTCAGGATGAGGATCCTGGCATCAATCATGGGTTGCTTGCGATTCTATTGGGTGAAGTTTAAACATTGCTTGCAATTCTATTGGGTGAGTTTAAACTTAGCAGCTTCAGGGATTGGACCACATCCAACTTTGGAGGGCTATTGATTTTTGAATGTTATGTATATGCTGAGTTTGTATCTTTGTTCTGTAGAAGGACCTTGGCAGTTTTCCAGGTCTTATCTCTCATGTACATGAAAGCAAGCTTGTAGAATATTAAACCGTCTTCACATTGTTGATGTGTCTGCTGCTCTTTGTACTGAGTTGAGCCACAGTAGGAAAGCCCACGTGGAAGCCGACTCAATACACAGGCCTTGAAACCGCTCCTACATACCTTCCCTCACTAAATGGATGCACAGGATTACTGGGAGTGGTACGATAATAAAATAAGATTTAAAAAGCTCTACAAAGATTGATGAGATAATTTGAAGAAAAGTTTTGCAAGCCTTTGTTTTTTCCCCCCCCTGGTTCTGCTTAACTGTTCCCAGTTAACTGTAGCAGTTGCCTAGACGCTGTTATTTTTCAAGTGTGCCCCATAGAACAGCAGGATTTCCAATGAGAATTTCTTGGCCCTGTAGCTCTTCAGAGAAACAGGAGGGCCAATGGAGAGATGTCAGGGAGATCAGGTGCACCAGAGGTAGCCTACACCCACCCACCAGAATTGTTATGCCCTCATTGATAGACTCAGGTGTGCATATCACAATGCCCTATTGGATGAACAGTGCCTGTGGAAGTTAAAATTAATAAGGGGAAACATGTATCACATGTTCCAAGTTAACCTGAGGACAAAGAGGTGGAAACTTGGGTTTCCTCCGGGTGCTCCGGTTTCCTCCCACAGTCCATAGATGTGCAGGTTAGGTGGATTGACCATGATAAATTGCCCTTAGTGTCCAAAAAAGTAAGGTGGGGTTACTGGGTTACGGGGATGGGGTGGATGTGTGGGCTTGGGTAGGGTGCTCTTTCCAAGGGCCGGTGCAGACTCGATGGGCTGAATGGTCTCCTTCTGCACTGTAAATTCTATGATTCTCCATTGCCCACCGCTGGTAGTGATTTACTACCCCCCCCCCCCCCCCCCCGCATTATGCACCAACCTCCACAGTGGGGAATCATCCCGGCAGATTTAGTGCATGTTTTCCCAAGGTGGACCACACAGTGGGTCAAGGGAATCAGTGCATAACTGAGGTGACTCTCAAAGTCCATCGGAAGGCCCCCTCCCTCCCCACAACGCAAATCCAGCCCCTTCGCCCGACTCCTCCTACCCCATCAGACCCCCAACAGAAACTCCATCAGAACCCCTTCAGAGACCCCCATCCGCCCCCCCCCCCCTCCCCCCATCAGAGACCCCCACATCAGAACCTCCATCAGTGACATCCCTCATCAGTCACCTCTGCCTGAAATCTAAAGAGCAGTCCAGGCAGAACAGTGAAAGATCATTGTATTTTCACTTACCTTTCCACCCTTCCCTAATATCTGCTGCCTCAGAAAAAAGTATTTAAAACAGCAGCTGTAACAAGTTATCAAAGACTTCCTCTGAAGTCAAGTACACTTCAAAGGGCGTCAAATCCCTTGAAAGTCTTTGAAATGTAAACATTCCATTCAATTTCACAGAGCAATACATTGCATTAGCCAGTGATGTTGACAGTTTTATTTCTCCAGAGACATGTGATTGTTGATCTATCTTTCATTTCATGCTTGAATGCATCTCAAGTACCCTGCTTTGATGCTAACCACAATTTACAAACACTCTTTAAATTTCTTTTCCAATTAAGGGTCAATTTAGTGTGCCCAAACCACCTATCCTGCACATCTTTGGGTTGTGGGGGTGAGATCCATGCAGACATGGGGAGAATGGGAAAACTCCACATGGACAGTGACCTGGGCTTGGAATTAAACCCGGGTCCTCGGCACCATGAGGCAGCAGTGCTAACCAATGCACTACCGTGCTGCCAGTTTATAACACTCTTTCTATGATTGACAGTTCCTCACCACAGCAAAAGCAGCTAAGCGATTTCACTTTCTCTTTTAACAGCAGATGGGGGTCTCTGTGGGGGATCTCTGATGAGATGTCGTTGATGGGGTGGATCTTTGATGGGGTGGGTCTTTGTTCTGGGGGTCTCTGTTTGGGGGGTCTCTGTTCAGGGGTCGCTGTTCAGCGGGGGTTCCATTTGAGGCGTCTGTGTTTAGGAGGGTCTCTGTAAGGGGGGGTTTCTTTTCAGGGGGGGGGTCTCTTTTTGGGGGTCTCTATTTGGGGAGTCTCTAATGGGGCATCTGATGGGGGGTTCTGATGGGTGGCTTATGTAAAGATGAGACATGAAGGTTCAGTTAGGGCGTTCGAGAGTTACAAGTTAGCTAGGAAGGACCTAAAGAGAGAACTAAGAAGAGCCAGGAGGGGACATGAGAAGTCTTTGGCAGGTAGGATCAAGGATAACCCTAAAGCTTTCTATAGATATGTCAGGAATAAACAAATGACTAGGGTAAGAGTAGGGCCAGTCAAGGTCAGTAGTGGGAAGTTGTGCTTGGAGTCCGAGGAGATAGGAGAGGTGCTAAATGAATATTTTACGTCAGTATTCACACAGGAAAAAGACAATGTTGTCAAGGAGAATACTGAGATTCAGGCTACTAGACTAGAAGGGCTTGAGGTTCATAAGGAGGAGGTGTTAGCAATTCTGGAAAGTGTGAAAATAGATAAGTCCCCTGGGCCGGGTGGGATTTATCCTAGGATTCTCTGGGAAGCTAGGGAGGAGATTGCTGAGCCTTTGGCTTTGATCTTTAAGTCATCTTTGTCTACAGGAATAGTGCCAGAAGACTGGAGGATAGCAAATGTTGTCCCCTTGTTCAAGAAGGGGAGTAGAGACAACCCCGGTAACTATAGACCAGTGAGCCTTACTTCTGTTGTGGGCAAAATCTTGGAAAGGTTTCTAAGAGATAGGATGTATAATCATCTGGAAAGGAATAATTTGATTAGAGATAGTCAACACGGTTTTGTGAAGGGTAGGTCGTGCCTCACAAACCTTATTGAGTTCTTTGAGAAGGTGACCAAACAGGTGGATGAGGGTAAAGCAGTTGATGTGGTGTATATGGATTTCAGTAAAGCGTTTGATAAGGTTCCCCACGGTAGGCTACTGCAGAAAATACAGAGGGATTCAGTGTGATTTAGCAGTTTGGATCAGAAATTGGCTAGCTGGAAGAAGTCAAAGGGTGGTGGTTGATGGGAAATGTTCAGACTGGAGTCCAGTTACTAGTGGTGTACCACAAGGATCTGTTTTGGGGCCACTGCTGTTTGTCATTTTTATAAATGACCTGGAGGAGGGCGTAGAAGGATGGGTGGGTAAATTTGCAGATGACACTAAAGTCGGTCGAATTGTGGACAGTGCAGAAGGATGTTACAAGTTACAGAGGGACATAGATAAGCTGCAGCGCTGGGCTGAGAGGTGGCAAATGGAGTTTAATGCAGAAAAGTGTGAGGTGATTCATTTTGGAAGGAATAACAGGAAGACAGAGTACTGGGCTAATGGTAAGATTCTTGGCAGTGTGGATGAGCAGAGAGATCTCGGTGTCCATGTACATAGATCCCTGAAAGTTGCCACCCAGGTTGAGAGGGTTGTTAAGAAGCCGTACGGTGTGTTAGCTTTTATTGGTAGAGGGATTGAGTTTCGGAGCCATGAGGTCATGTTGCAGCTGTACAAAACTCTGGTGCGGCTGCATTTGGAGTATTGCGTGCAATTCTGGTCGCTCCATTATAGGAAGGATGTGGAAGAATTGGAAAGAGTGCAGAGGAGATTTACCAGAATGTTGCCTGGTATGGAGGGAAGATCTGAATGAGCAAAGTCTGAGGGACTTGAGGCTGTTTTCGTTGGAGAGAAGAAGGTTAAGAGGTGACTTAATTGAGGCATACAAGATGATCAGAGGATTGGATAGGGTGGATAGTGAGAGCCTTTTTCCTCGGATGGTGATGTCTAGCACGAGGGGACATAGCCTTAAATTGAGGGAAGATAGATATAGGACAGATGTCAGAGGTAGGTTCATTACTCAGAGAGAAGGGCGTGGAATGCCCTGCCTGCAACAGTAGTGGACCCGCCAACACTAAGGGCATTCAAATGATCATTGGATAGACATATGGACGATAAGGGAATAGTGTAGATGGGCTTTAGATTGGTTTCACAAGTCGGCGCAACATCGAGGGCCGAAGGGCCTGTACTGCGCTGTAATGTTCTATATGCGGTCACGATGTGGAGGCTGGGGGTCAGTATTGGGTCACTCTCATGCATGTGTGCTGTGGGGGTGAGGAGGGGTGACCACTTATTTCCGTAGTGGGGGGATGGATACCCCTACTTGTCAGCAGAGAGGGGGCAGGATTTTCATTGTGTGGGGGAAGAGGGGCTTGCCGCTGGACCTCGGAATTGGACCGCCCGGTCTAAACGACAGCCCAATACCAGGAGTCCGATGGAATTTGGCGAGCTCTCTTCTCTGCACAAGTTAACATGGTAAAGGAGAGGTAATCACTCCTGGGCCTGTTCCTAGTGGCAGCGGAGACCAGTAGCGAGTCTCCACTAGCTGGAGCACTTAGTCCTCAGAACAGAGAATCCAGCCCAAACTTTCTGTTGTGCATGACTACTACCCAGTGGTAAAACCCGATACCCGGGTTGACACCTGAACACGTGGCATCCGAGCTCACTCCACAATGGAAATAAATAACTTTTAAATAATCAGGGAGCATCGTGATTTCAGGGAGTAGGCAAAAGTAAAATGCTGAGCAAGAGAACAGTGCAGGCAGTCAATACAGGCAGCCATTGTTGAAAGTTTCTTCAGCTGAGCGCAAGTGTGGGGATCCACTTTGTCGGCAAGTGATCGGTGATGCCATCTTAAAATTCAGGAAGCTCCTAAAGCAGAATATACACTTAAAAAAACTTAACCAGGGATCAAGGACGCGGTTCAACGACCGTGTTGCACCCAGCATGGATCCAGGCCACCGGGCGAATAGTAGGAGACGGAAAAATCGAGATTTGTGCCGGGTGCAAAACATTTTACGATTCACCGGGTCCACTCCTGATCATGCCCCAAAATAGCGAGAATATCATTAACCCTCATTTGCATTCATTTCAATCTCATTAACGAGGTGGAAGTTGAAAGCAGGAGCCTCCCGGTAATTACCTGACACCCCAGAGGGAAGTCACGCAGGCGTCATTTAACTCGGTGACTGCGTTATTCTGAATTCTCCCTCTGTGTGCCCGAACAGGCGCCGGAATGTGGTGACTAGGGGCTTTTCACAGTAACTTCATTGCAGTGTTAATGTAAGTCTACTTGTGACAATAAAGGTTATTTATTTTATTTAAAACTGTTTTGAAGCCAAACATGGTCCAGCAGCATAAAAAACATTCTTACAAAATTCATAAATTAGTTGTCATTAAAAACCAGGCATGAAAAGGTGAATATTTTAACCAGTATTCCAAAGAATAAACCAGCAGCTAACCTGGGTGGAGTTGATAAGCCCTTTAACTAGTGATGCTAACATGGCTTTCCTACCTCTGGGAGGGCAATGAGATAGTGAGTTTATCATGCAGTGAGTCAGATGTTAGGGTAGTCCAATTTCAGGAGAAAGTTCCACAACAAGCTTAGGACAATTATTTAGAGATTTATAGTCTTTTTAATGTTTCCATCTTGCGTACCTACGAAGGGGCTCAATCTAGGGTAGGTGGTGCACTTTCAGAATGGAATGAGCATGTGCACCTACTATTGTTATGGGTGAGGCGTTTTCAGAACCCCAAAATGTATCATGGAGTTCAACCAACCTCTCCCCTTAATGGATTTGTTGCTTTTCCGAGAACACGGCTTTTCCCCTAGGTGTGGGATTACAATTATGGACACGTGGGTTTTTAAACACAAAACACTGTTTATTCCATGAACTTAACTTAACATCTTAGATAAACATTGGATTTCTTAGCTCCCCTTACTTCCAAGATAACTCAGAAAATATTGCAACAGTAAATAATTCCTTAAAACATTCCTTCAAACCTCTAAAAGACTTAACACCTTTAAACAGTATCACATCAGGTTAAAGGATATATATTTTTTCTGTAGAATGGCAGAGATATATTAGCTTGGGTGACTTCAGCTCCAGCACCTTGCTTTCTTCCTGCAGCTCTCTGGAAACCCACAGACACACCCAAGCTGCTTTCTCAAACCTGGCTTTCTCCCTTCAAGCAGATCACAGTAAACCAGAACTTCTCAAGCTGCTGTCTCAAACTGGCTTTCTACTTTTAAACTGCTCTCAGCAAAACCAGCCAGGCACTTTTTAGCTGCTCTCAGCAAACCCAGCCAGGCACTTTAAAACTGAAACTTCAAAATGGCTGAACTGAGCTGAGCTCCACCCACTCTATGACATCACTGTTTTCTTAAAGGTACATTGCTTAAACATCTAGTTCTTAAAGGCACTCTCGCATGACACCTCCCCCCAAGAAAAAAAAACCCATCAACTTCAAGATGGTTTCATTTTTCACTTTTGCACCATCCACTAAGAAATGTACACAGTAAAAATACATTTATGTTTCCAAAAAAAACAACACACGCAAACAGGCATAATAATATAGTCCATTTTTCTTTGCTCTTCTTCCTCCAACCAAAATCCTTCTCTAACAGTCTCTTTGAACAAAGTCTCTGCACGATCCATCCATTCCTCTACTCCTCGGCATTTCTCTTTAGAGTCAAATACTTTAGTTCAATCTGACCACAGAGTCCCTTGCAATTCTCCAATACAGGAACATTGTTTACCACAGCTTTCAGGCAGTCAAATGCCTGTTGAAAGTCTGCTGTCCCTTGAAATTTTTGATGTTTCTTTAGCAAGTCCATCAGTGGAGTAATCACGCCACAAAATATTTGCACAGCTGTTCGATCCAATCCACTCATGCTAAGAAATCGCATTATTTCCCTTCATCTTGAGGATATGGGAAACTCCGCAAGGAAAGTGATTCGGGCTTCTCCAAATTCACTTTCGGCGAGGTTCATCACCAAACCCGCCTCCTGAAGTCGATCGAAGAACTCCATACGGTGTTTTAAATGTTCTTTCCATGTCTGGAAGTTGGAAATAAAAGCAGATTGTCCCACTTTCTCAATGCAATCCTTCAAACGTGGGACAGGATAAGAGTCCGTTCTTGTAACTGCATTCACCTTTCTATAGTCCACACACAACCGTTGGGTACCGTCTGGTTTAGGTACCATCACTATGGGTGAGCTCCATTGGCTGCAACCCACTTCAATTATGCCATTGTTCAGCATACTCTCAATCTCTCTGTTAACCTGTGCCAATTTTAAAGGATTAAGTCTATATGGATGTTGTTTGATAGGAACAGCATTTCCCACATCTACATCATGTATAGCCATTTTAGTACTTCCCAATTTATCTCTACAAACTTGCCCATGTGATATCAATAACTCTTTCAGGTCAGTTCGTTTTTCCTCTGGATGGTAACTTAACAATTAATCCCAATTTTTAAGAACATCCTCATTTTCCAATTTAATTTGAGGTATGTCAAATTCACAGTCATCTGGATTTGGTTTGTCATTTTGAGTTAGAATCATTAAAACCTCCTGTTTCTCTCCTTCCCTTTCAAAGTACCTTTTAAGCATATTCACATGACACACTCGGTGAGTCTTCCTTCTATCTGGTGTTTTTACCACATAATTCACCTCACTTAATTTCCTTTCAATCTGATACGGTCCACAAAACCTAGCTTTTAAAGGCTCCCCTACCACTGGTAACAACACTAAAACTTTATCCCCACTGGCAAAACTACGAACTTTGGATTTCTTGTCCGCTACCCGTTTCATCACATTTTGTGCAACTTTCAAATGTTGTCCAGCCAATTCACCTGTTCTATTTAATCGTTCCATAAAATTTGACACATAATCCAATAGTGTAATTTCCGATTTCTCACCCACCAATTTTTCCAGAATCAATTTAAGTGGTCCTCTTACTTCATGACCAAAAATTAGTTCAAAAGGTCTAAATTTGGTAGACTCATTAGGTGCATCCCTAATTGCAAACAATACGAATGGGATTCCTTTATCCCAATCCTCTGGATAATCTTGACAATACGCCCTCAACATTGTCTTTAATGTCTGATGCCACCTTTCTAACGCTCCCTGCGATTCTGGATGATACGCAGTTGATTTAAAGTGTTTATTCCTAAGCTATCCATAACTTCTTTGCATTACTTTGAAGTAAAATTTGTTCCTTGATCCGATTGAATTTCTGTGGGTAATCCATATCTAGTAAAGAATTTAAGTAACTCCTCCACAATCCTTTTAGCTGTAATATTACGTACTGGAATGGCCTCTGGAAACCTAGTAGACACATCCATTACAGTCAAAAGATATTGATTCCCACTTTTTGTTTTAGGAAGCGGACCTACACAATCGATTAGGAACCTTGTAAAAGGTTCCTCAAATGCTGGAATGGGTATTAAGGATGCTGGTTTTATCACTGCTTGAGGTTTCCCTATCACTTGACATGTGTGACATGATTGACAAAATCTAACTACATCTTTATGTAGTCCAGGCCAATAAAAATGTTTCTGGATTTTAGCTTGAGTTTTCCTTATTCCCAAATGACCTCCCACTGGTACCTCATGTGCAACTCGCAACACCTCCTTTCTATACCCTACGGGCATACCAGTAGGTATTCTGCGCACTTTTCATCCACCTGCATGTGTACAGGTCTCCATTTTCTCATCAAGACATCATTTTTACGGTAATAACATTCTGGCATACTCTCCGATTCCTCTTCCGTATATGCTTTCTGATATATTTGTTTTATTTCTACATCTTTCTGTTGTAACTCCGCCAATTTTCCTGAACTAAAAATATCCGCCTCATCCTCCACCTGTTCTTGTTCTTTTTCAACCATCTGATCAAAAATCATTTCTGATAATTGCACTTCAACTTCAACTTCACTCTTTGATTTCTCCTCTTGTCTTAACCTGTGACTTTACGACCTTGTTACTACACAGTCCGGAAAAATCCCAGGATATTCGTCCTTCAACACTGGCTTATCAACCACAGTAGGCATCACTCCCACCTGCGATCCAGCTATATCATTACCCAAGATAAACTGTATTCCTGAACAAGATAGTTTATCTATTACTCCTACTTCCACTTCACCACTCTTCACTGGACTTTCCAACCTTACCTTATATAATGGAACGCTACTCCTCTCACCCCGAATTCCACATATCACCACCTTTTCTGACAACATTCTTCCCAAGCTACATAATTCCTCATCTCTTACCATTAAAGATTGACTAGCTCCTGTATCTCTTCAAATTGTGACTTCTTTACTTGTTCCTCCTGATAAACATGAGTAAACCTTACCCACACAAGTAAATTTTTTTAAGACATCTGGCACCTTCTTAACAATTACTTCTTGAACAGGCTGTACAATCGTTTGCACCTTCTTCACTTCCCTTGGGCTTTCCTTTACCACTCTAACAAATCCCACCGTCTTATCCTGTTTTACCACATCCGCCTTCCCAGTGCTTTTCTTCAACCACCAACACTGTGACTTTACATGGCCTAGTTTATTACAGTGAAAACATCTGAAACTTTTCATTTCTTTTCCACCCTCCTGGATTTCTTTTTTAATCTGACGTACACTCTCTTTATTGTCTCCCATCAGATCACCTTTACCTTTACCACTTGAGTATTTCTCATGTCCCCAGTTTCTATCCCTCACCAGCTGAAACTGATATCGGAAACCAATCTTTGATTTATGAACTAATTCATAATCATCTGCCATTTCCGCTGCTAATCTCGCAGTTTTAACGCTCTGTTCTTCCACATGAGTTCTCACTACATCAGGAATTGAATTTTTAAACTCCTCCAAAAGTATAATTTCTCTGAGAGCTTCATACGTTTGGTCTATTTTCAAAGCCCTTATCCACCTATCAAAATTACTCTGTTTGAGCCTTTCAAACTCCATGTATGTTTGACCAAATTCTTTCCTTAATTTTTCTAAACCTTTGTAAGCTTCAGGCACTAGCTCATATGCACTTAAGATGGATTTCTTCACCTCCTCATACGTTCCAGATACCTCCTCCGGTGGTGATGCAAACATTTCACTCGATGTACCTACCAGCTTTGTTTGAATCAGTAACACCCACATGTCCTGTGGCCATTTCATTTGTTTAGCTACCTCCTCAAATAAATGAAAAAGGCTTCCACTTCCTTCTCGTCAAACCTTGGCAATGCTTGGACATATTTAAATAGATTCCCACAAAGCCTTCGACTATGACGCTCTTTCTCACTATCCTCATCACTATCATCCAACTGTACGTTTCCCTTTACGTCTGCCAATTTTAACTGATTGCCATGTTTCATGGCCATTTTCTGAAGTTCAAACTCCCTCTCTTTATCTTTTTCCCTAATCTGTATCTCCCTTTCTTTTTCTTTTTGTTCTGCTAGGGCTATTCTTTCTTTCCTCCTTTCTTCTCTCTCCTTTTCTTTTTCCTCTCTCTTTCTTTCTCTTTCTTTTTCCCCTCTCTCACTCTCGTATGCAAGCCGCTTTAATTCTTTTTCATGTTCCATTTGTTTAATTTGCAACTGAATTTTTGCCATTTCCAATGAGTCAAACTCTATCTCAGGCAACTTTAAATGCTTAACCACTGACATAATTACCTCATCTTTTCGCATTTTGTCAGGTAATGTTAACTGCAATGTTTTTGCCAAATCTAACGGTCTGCTTTTCGTTTCTGTCTGTAAAGTACTATGTGTGTCATTCTCCACCCCCAAAAACTTCTGAGCCTCTGAAAGAGCCATTGTTCACAACACTCTCCCCACTTAAACTAAAATACCACACCGGAAAAGCAACAATCCTTCACTGTCTTTAAGTTCACAAAAGCCAATCCAATTGATAGACATTTATCCCCCTCGAGCCCCCAATTGTTATGGGTGAGGCGTTTTCAGAACCCCAAAATGTATCATGGAGTTCAACCAACCTCTCCCTTTAATGGATTTGTTGCTTTTCCGAACACACACCTTGTTCCCTAGGTGTGGTATTTCGATTATGGACATGTGGGTTTTTAAACACAAAGCACTGTTTATTCCATGAACTTAACTTAACATCTTAAATAAACATTGGATCTCTTAACACCCCTTACTTCAAAGATAACTCAGAAAATATTGCAACAGTAAATAATTCCTTAAACTGTTCCTTCAAACTTCCAAGAGACTTAACCTTTAAACAGTATCACATCAGGTTAAAGGATATATATTTTTTCTGTAGAATGGCAGAGATATATTAGCTTGGGTGACTTCAGCTCCAGCACCTTGCTTTCTTCCTGCAGCTCTCTGGAAACACACAGACACACCCAAGCTGGCTTTCTCCCTTCAAGCAGATCACAGCAAACCAGAACTTCTCAAGCTGCTGTCTCAAACTGGCTTTCTACTTTTAAACTGCTCTCAGCAAAACCAGCCAGGCACTTTTTAGCTGCTCTCAGCAAAACCAGCCAGGCAATTTTTAACTGAAACTTCAAAATGGCTGAACTGAGCTGAGCTCCACCCACTCTATGACATCACTGTTTTCTTAAAGGTACATTGCTTAAACATCCAGTTCTTAAAGGCACTCTCACATGACACTATAATGGACCCTTCAATGCCCTTTTTCTGTCTTTGCGAAAATAGGCACGCCCACTCAAATTTCTATGTCAACATGACTGAGAGATACATTATAGGAGATGTCTTCACCTTGTTCCTGTGGAATGACAATACCCAGGATACTTCAGTGCAACCAATATCATTTGCCAACCAGGTAAAAAGGTAAGAGACCTTTCAGTATCATTGGCAAAAAAAAATATGTGACAGAAAGAATGTTACAGTTTCCACCTTGTTTGTGGGGAGTTGCAATGTCAGCATGTATTGTGACAGCCAGGCCGAAAATGTATAAATGTCAACTGTGACAATTAATTTTCTGTAGCTTTTTGTGCTGCTTCCTCTGTTGTTTGAAATGAGTGGGGCTGATGTGTCATGGTTCTTTACTGATGGAGTGAGCCATTTCCCACTTACATGCTGGGAGTGGATTTCAGAAAAATATTCATCACCAGCCTGTGATTTTCCATCCATTAATTTTAATAAACGGAAAATGAGGAGTTGAGGGTGTGCCACATCCTGACATGCGTTTAGAATATCTGCCAGGAATCACAAGAAAGATAATTTCCCCTCATGAGTTATGAGGAAAACATAATAAAAAGAGCAGAAACTAATCCATTGTGGCTGCTTATATATAATAGTTTCTGCAACACCTTCTAGCTGTCATTTGTCTTTCTGACATACTGAAAACATCCAGAGGTCAAAAACAAAGATTGATGATCTTCTAACAACTACTAAAGCAACAAAAAATACGGTTTTCACAATATGAGGAACTGTACCTCAAAATATTCTCGTGTTCCTGATTGCATTCATTGATGTTTTTCTTCATGTATTTTTATATTTGACAGAATAAGCTAAGTTGGGTGTTAATTGTATATTAAGTGCATGCAGCAGGGGAGGGGTGGGTGGGTGTGGGAGGCATTAACTGGAGATTCACTTGTGTCCCTACAAATAGGAACAGACTGAAAAAGCGTGGAGTGTGAAGGAGCACGTTTATCTCCCATGAGTAAATGCTTATGAAAGAATGTAAAGAACGGTTCCAGTTCTATCCTCCACCACCTAGCCTTCTGGTGTATAACATGGTAGCAAAGGACCGTTGTCCAAAGGTGAAGGTGGAGATGGAGAAAAACATTTCCAGGGTAAAAATTGTAAATCCTTATTACCATTATGAAAATGGCTGAAAGCAAGTGTAAATTGTTGGGGTGAGTATGATTACAGACTCAAAGAACATCAAATGGTACCATATGACCAGTGGAAGAATGAATTGGACATGTGGACACAGGTTACATCTGTACCAAAGAGGAAACAAAGTATGGCTTTGGTGTTGTCATAAAGTATTTTGTGAACTGGATGCCTGTCGGTTGGATAGTGATGAAGGTTTGGACCTTCCATTTGAGCTTTGGGGTGAAATTTACAAGAAATATAATCGATTTAAATAGTTTTGAGGCCTGGTCAAAGTTTGATAGATTTTGGAAAACAGATGGTTCTTCCATGAAAGATTGATAAAATTCAATTTGGGGATGCCTGAATCAGTATTAGTGTTTAAATTACTTGTATGTGCTTAACGTGTCTTTATGAGGACATATGGGGCAAGATTCTCCATCGGCCGACTCCAAAAGCGGGAAAGGCGATTGGGCAGAGAATCGGTCTTGACTCAAAATCGTGGTGGGTGTTGGGTTCACGCCAAATCACAATTCTCCAGTGCCTCGACGGTGGTGTCAATGTGTTCCACTCCGCATGTACAGTAAATGCTATTTGCATATCATTAGCAGGCCTGACCGGATATTCTCTGGGGCTTCCGCTATCCTCCGCTGAGGGGAATGCCAGATGGTGAGGTCCACTTGTGCATTTAAAAATCGGAAAACATCGCCGTAGCCAAAAATGGAATGAGAGGAGGTAGGCCATGCAGAGGTGAGCCGAGGGCTGCAGGTCCTGACACTGGCCGGTGGATGGGGTAAAGCAGTTGATGTGGTGTATATGGATTTCAGTAAAGCATTTGATAAGGTTCCCCACGGTAGGCTACTGCAGGAAATACGGAGGCATGGGATTCAGGGTGATTTAGCAGTTTGGATCAGAAATTGGCTAGCTGGAAGAAGTCAAAGAGTGGTAGTTGGTGGGAAATGTTCAGACTGGAGTCCTGTTACTAGTGGTGGACCACAAGGATCTGTTTTGGGGCCACTGCTGTTTGTCATTAAAAAAGTGACCTGGAGGAGGGCGTAGAAGGATGGGTGAGTAAATTTGCGGATGATACTAAAGTCGGTGGAGTTGTGGACAGTGCGGAAGGATGTTACAAGTTACAGAGTGACATAGATAAGCTGCAGCGCTGGGCTGAGAGGTGGCAAATGGAGTTTAATGCAGAAAAGTGTGAGGTGATTCATTTTGGAAGGAATAACAGGAAGACAGAGTACTGGGCTAATGGTAAGATTCTTGGCAGTGTGGATAGGCAAAGAGATCTTGGTGTCCATGTACATAGATCCCTGAAAGTTGCCACCCAGGTTGAGAGGGTTGTTAAGAAGGCGTACGGTGTGTTAGCTTTTATTGGTAGAGGGATTGAGTTTCGGAGACATGAGGTCATGTTGCAGCTGTACAAAGCTCTGGTGCGACCGCATTTGGAGTATTGCGTGCAATTCTGGTCGCCGCATTATAGGAAGGATGTGGAAGCATTGGAAAGGGTGCAGAGGAGATTTACCAGAATGTTGCCTGGTATGGAGGGAAGATCTTATGAGGAAAGGCTGAGGGACTTGAGGCTGTTTTCGTTAGAGAGAAGATTAAGAGGTGACTTAATTGAGGCATGCAAGATGATCAGAGGATTGGATAGGGTGGACAGTAGTAGCCTTTTTCCTCGGATGGTGATGTCTAGCATGAGGGGACATAGCTTTAAATTGAGGGGAGATAGCCAAAGGACAGATGTTAGAGGTAGGTTCTTTATTCAGAGAGTAGTAAGGGCGTGGAATGCCCTGCCTGCAACAGTAATGGACTCGCCAACACTAAGGGCATTCAAATGGTCATTGGATAGACATATAGACGATAGATGGGCTTTAGAGAGGTTTCACAGGTCGGCGCAACATCAAGGGCCGAAGGGCCTGTACTGCATTGTAATGTTCTATGATTCCATGGCGAGAGAGGCTCCTATTCAGAGATGCTTTGGGAGCCAGCTACAACATTGTGGCTGCTGTAAAATTCTTCGTAATAAATGCTTTGTGTTCACCAGTGAAGTCTGTGGAAGTGCATCTTTACACTGGTCATCAGGTCCTGGATGTTTGTCGGCTTTTAATCCCTTAAGTTTCTCTAATAGCTTTTCTCTGCTGATATTAATTACTTTAGGTTCCTCACTTATTCGCGCTTTGTTATGTAATTTATATATTTTGCTATGCAGAGGGACACGATATCTATTCAATTTCTCTGCCATTTTCTCATTCCCCAAGATAATTTCTCCTGTCCCTGCCTCTAAAGGCACAATGTTTGCTTTAGCTGCTTGCCTCCTTTCTACATACTTCTAAAATCTCTTGCATACAATCTGGTTTTATAATCCCGAGTAGTTTACTAGTCTGGTCATAGGGAGATCTTGCCACTCTTTAGAAAACAGCCAAGACTTTTTTCTACCTGGGACTACAGGCATCAAAAGGGTATCTGGCAATGCAGTACTCCATCAGTAGCATTAGTGTCATCGAACTGGGGTCCGCAGACCGCTAGGGATCTGAAGAGATCCTGCAATGGTTCTGCGATGCAGGACCTGTCCAAGGGTAGTAAAAGTTGCCGAATACCCAGTGGTCATAGGCAGTGACCAGCAACTAGAGACATTCCCTGTGTCAAGCTCGTCTACACTCCTCCAATGTACCCTTTCTGCATTCTTGCTTTTTCAGTGCTCCACTTTCATCATGATGTGCTGGCCCCCGCTCCCCCCCCCCCCCCCCCCCCACCCCCCCGACCAACCCGCCAATTGTCTTTGCTTTCCCTCTGCTCTGCTAGGGAGTTTCCATGTTCTGCTCTCCTTGGAATCTGTTAAAGTGGACAGATGTAGCAGTGTGAAGTAGTCACACCCATCTCACTGATAGTCTTTAGATGTAACACCTTCATTATGCATATTATAATTTAGATGGAGATCTGCGACTCCTAATCCACTTCAAAAGGGGTCATTAAACAAAAATGTTTGAACCACTATTTTAGTTTATGTGGCTAAATTCTTCTGGAGCTTGACAATTCTTTACTCCAAGGAGTGCTTATAATTCAGCCATGTCAATACTTGAAAATATGTTTGCAATCATCAAGTGAAGGCAAGATCAGGCTCAAATGTGATTTAAGTCTATTCAGCTCTGAGGATGTTGTTCGGTCTCACACATGGCATTTCAAATTGTCGTGGACATCAAACTGTATTTTAAGCATGAGTCATTATCTTTTGGGGAAGAGGGAGGAAACATGAAGCAAAAATGAAACAAGCAAATGCGATTAGCTGTTAAAACTATGTGGTGAAACAGGCCAGAGAGGTTTGAATACAACACCCACATTATGTCTTTAGATTAAGTTAACCATGGTAGCTGGAACTGAGGGCGTAGCAAAATCCAAAATACTAGTTTTGCATGTGCACTGGGAACCATGCCATTAGAGAGCTTAAACCAAATCTTCTGTGCATTGCTTCCTCCACATCCTTTAAACTACCTTCAAATCGATAGTAATTTCGATTTCCTGTTACAGGATACCTACCAATAATAAAATGCATTACCTTTTAACTGAAAACGTGGGAGATTGTAGATGTGTGTTTCTGCTTGCTCCTCACGTTCCATCCAACAGACCTGAGTACACCTCATTAAATTCGCCAATGAACACAATTGTGGTTGAGTGATAACTGTCCCGGAGTAAGAAAATTGCTGTGCTAGGACAAGTATTCAAACCACATCATATCCCGGACTGCAGCCATTTTACTCTGTCCTATTTTTAGTACAAGAAGGTTCTTTTTACCGATCGGCAATTCGACCTAGAATGTGTGTTCAAAATCATATATAATATACCTTCCCGTTTAAAAGTCTGTTTAAAAATGTGGATATGTAATATTTTGAAAACATCAGCCCAGTTTTATCATTTTAAAATGCAAGGTATAAATTTCTTGGATACATGTAGAGAAAAATTGTCATTTTGTATTGTTGCGTGTGGATAGAAAGTGCAAAAATGGCCAAACACAAGTTATTACTGAACATTCAGATTAGGCTCTAATGTTGACTAACAATAGTTATTTTTACTGCCTAATGCTCAAGTGAATATTTAGAACCAGTTATCACCAAGGAAAATATAATGCGAGAGGAACACAAGATATGATCCAAACTTGACATAACCAAACTGTCAGTATGCAACTAAAACGGATCACACAACTATGAAATGGCAATGAGAAGTGACAATCAATGTCATGAAAATGCATCCTGATAAATGTCATTCTGTAGTTGTGTAATCATATTTTGTGTGCTATAAAGCATATGTGATGTCTTCAGAGCTAATTGATTCTTACAGGTCATAAAGTCACATGCAGTGAATTGTACTGAAAAAAGATGGTGCACACATGTGCGTGTGTGGGAGTGTTGTCCTGAGGGGAAGAAGTCCATCTGCGGCTTCATTTTATTTTGAAAGCTTGACTTGATATATTGAGGATTGAAGTTTATATAGAAAGTACATTTTGAAAGGGCATAGTACCAAGCCATTATTGAACAGTCTGAAAGAAAGGATGTAGTGCCGAGTTCACTTTATAGTTATGCAGCCAGTATTTCAAATGTTAAATTTACATTTCTGCATAGTGTAGATAAGCTGTTAGGAAAACAAAGGTAGTTTTAAGGGATTTATACTTGTATGGCTAAACATTAGAAATAAGATATATTTTTAAGTGGGTTTAATTTTATGTTTCTGTGCATGGAAGAGTAAAATCTATAGTTAGATTTATTCTGAACAAAGGTGCTTGTGTGTGCGGGGTTGGTTCAGCTCCAACTGGGTTTCTATTGTGCTTAGAGATGGCTATGCTGTGAAAAATAAACAAAAGGCCTGAGCATGTGGAGGGTCCTTGTAAGGTAAAAAGATTTTAAGTTTTAGTTTAGGTAATTTGAGAACAGTTGAAGATAGGATCTTGATGAGTGAATGTTATAACCTGGCTGCTTACCATTGGCTGGGGACTAATGACAATCCCACAATCCTGTGGGAATATGAGCTTCCCCAATGAGGGGGGCAGAGAAATCATTAGCAGACTCCCTGTATAAATAAAGCTGGCCAGTTTGGAACCAGCAGGAAGGAGTGAGCAGCAAGCGAAGTTGCTGCTGCTGTTGTATATATATGTTATTATAAATAAATGGTATTTCTTTGTATCCTTAAAACTCGTGCTGGATTCTTCGTGGCCCTCACAAAACTGGCGACGAGAGTTAAAGTGAATAGCTGTCTACACTGCTGAAGCCACCTCTCTGGATTTTTGTTGGATACAGGTTGGAAGTTGTTTTCTATTACACTATGCCTCTCTACGGACGTTTGGATGTTTTTGATGCTGCGCTGGAAAGCTGGAACCAGTACGCACAACGGATGCGTTACTATTTCCGGGCAAACAACATCACCGAAAACGAGCGCCAGGTGGTCATATTGCTCACTGCCTGCGATATGTTTGGGGTGATTAGGAGCCTTACGTACCCAGCTGCGCCGGACACCAAAACGTTTGATGAACTTGTGAATTTAGTGGGGCAACATTTTAACCCAACCCCGTACATGATAGTCCAACGTTACCGGTTTAATACCGCTGAGAGGACCCCAGTCGAATCCCTTGCTGACTTTCTATCCAGGCTACGCAGGATTGCAGAGTACTGTGACTATGGTGATACCTTGTCAGAAATGTTACGCGACCGTTTGGTTTGCGGTATTAACAATGCGGCCACCCAGAGAAAGTTGTTAGCTGAGCCAACATTGACTTTTCAACAGGCCATTCAACTGGTATTGTCCCGAGAGAGCGCAGAACGAGGAGTGCAGGAGCTACAGGGAATGGAGGTGCATGCCTTGGGACGCAACCCCTTCCGTCCGAAAACGTCGCCCCGCACTCCTGCGGTACCTCGGGCGAGGCGACGTCCGGATCGACGGCAGTGGCCGTCGGACATTCCTCCCCGAAGAGAGCCTTCTCCAGAACCAATGGATGAGGAGCCATGTCCATGTCAGACCTGTAGGCGCCGCCCCCGTCGCGGACGCCCGTCCTGGGGGCGCCAGAGGGGCCGTCGTTCCGACCGAAACTGGAACCAGCCCAGGGGCCGTACCTTCTATGTGGATGAACCTGCAGCGACTACTCCTGAGGACGTGGAGACGGAGGACGACTGCCTGCAGCTGCATTGTGTGGCAGCTCCCCGTGTGGCTCCCATTAAGGTGACAGTACGGGTCAATGGCCACCCGCTTGAGATGGAGTTGGACACTGGCGCAGCGGTCTCCGTGATCGCCCAGAGGACATTCGACCGCATCAAGCAGGGTATACAGACCCTTACATTAACCGACACACAGGCCAGGTTGGCCACTTACACGGGGGAACCATTGGACATAGCAGGAACTACGATGACCCCTGTTGTTTATGGACGCCAGGAGGGGCATTTCCCACTTATCGTGGTCCGCGGCCATGGGCCCAGCCTGTTGGGTCGGGATTGGTTGCGCCATTTGCGGCTGCAGTGGCAGCACATCCTCCAAACAGTTTCTGGAGGGTTGACTGAGGTGCTAGGACGATACCCAGCCCGGTTTGGGGAAAATAAAAGGGGCCGTAGCCCGTATCCAAGTCGAACCAGGAGCCACACCGCGCTATTTCCGGGCGCGCCCGGTGCCTTACGCCTTGCTCGAGAAAGGGAGCTCACTCGTTTGGAGACTTTGGGTATCATCAGGCCCGTCCGTTTCGCTGACTGGGCAGCACCAATTGTACCTGTAAAGAAGCCAGATGCCACAGTTCGCTTGTGCGGCAACTATAAACTTACAGTGAAGATGGCTTCCCGACTCGACCGATATCCAATGCCTCGCATAGAGGATCTCTACGCGAAGCTTGCAGGCGGACTCTCGTTCACAAAATTAGATATGAGTCACGCCTACCTACAGTTGGAGCTGGACCCTGCCTCCCGACCATATGTAACGATTAATACACACCGGAGCCTGTATGAATATACACGTTTACCCTTTGGAGTATCCTCTGCCTGCGCCATTTTTCAATGCGTTATGGAGGGCATTTTGAGAGGTTTACCGCGTGTCGCTGTCTACTTAGATGACGTTTTGATCACAGGGACGTCGGAGCAGGAACATTTGGAAAATCTGGAGGCTGTCCTTAGACACTTTTTGGAGGTTGGAGTCTGTTTACGTCACACAAAGTGCGTCTTTCAGGCGAAGGAAGTAGTCTCCCTGGGTTATCGGGTGGACCGCGAAGGTTTGCACCCCGTCGCAGAGAAGGTGCGCGCGATTCAACAGGCCCCCACCCCGACTGACACTTTGCATCTTTGTTCTTTTCTCGGCCTCGTAAACTATTACGGGAAGTTACTCCCCAATCAGGCAACTACGCTGGCCCCGTTGCACCTTCTGCTAAAGAAAAATCACACATGGGTTTGGGGTCAGCCGAAAGAAACCGCTTTCCGGCGGGTAAAACAACAATTGTCGTTGTCTGGGTTACTAACCCACTATGATCCTGGAAAGCCTTTGCTCGTCACATGTGATGCATCCCCATATGGTATTGGGGCCGACCTGTCCCACAAGATGGAGAACGGGGCCGAGCGGCCGATAGCTTTCGTCTCCCGCACATCGACTGCAGCGGAAAAAAAGTATGCGCAGATCGAGAATGAGGGCCTGGCAGTGGTCTTTGCGGTGAAACGTTTCCACCAGTACGTGTATGGCCGCCACTTCACTATCGTGACTGATCATAAGCCTCTGCTGTGACCTTTCAGAGAGGATAAGCCAATACCGCCCATCGCTTCCGCACGGATCCAGCGCTGGGCTTTGTTGCTCGCTGCATACGAGTATTCTCTGGAGCACAAACCAGGAACGCAGATAGCGAATGCCGAGGCACTGAGCCGATTGCCTTTATCGACCGGCCCCATGTCGACCCCCATGACCGGTGAGGTGGTTGCAACCCTAGATTTTATGGACACCTTGCCTGTCACGGCTTCACAGATCCGTGAGTGGACCCAGACGGAGCCAGTCCTGTCAAAGGTTCGGCACATAGTCCTGTATGGTGGGCAGCATAGACAGCTCCCAGGCGAGTTGCGGGCATTTTCCTCCAAGCTGTCAGAATTCAGCGTGGAAGACGGCATCCTCTTGTGGTGGACGCGTGTGATTGTCCCGGAAAAAGGACAGGAGCTGATACTAAGAGACTTGCACAATGGGCATCCAGGTGTGACCAAAATGAAAATGTTGGCCCGGAGTTATGTCTGGTGGCCAGGCCTCGACACCGACATTGAGAAGGTGGCCCAAAACTTCTCCATTTTCCAGGAGCATCAGAAGCTTCCACCGGCAGGGCCCCTACACCACTAGGAATGGCCAGGGCGGCCTTGGGCGCGCTTGCATGCAGATTTCGCCGGCCCTTTTCAAGGATCCATGTTCCTTCTATTAATCGACGCCCAGTCTAAATGGCTAGAGATGCATAGAATGCTAGGCACAACGTCCTGCGCAACAATTGAGAAGATGCGTTTGTCTTTTAGTACGCATGGCCTCCCCGAGGTGCTGGTCACGGATAACGCCACTCCATTCACGAGTGAGGGGTTTGCGAGGTTCATGAAGATGAACGGCATACGCCATATCCACACTGCCTCTTACCACCCGGCTTTGAGAATATGGCTCAAGCTATAGAATGTCAAACAGAGTTTTTAGTCTGAAACTAGAATAGAGCTTGATGGGAAAATGAAATGTCAAACAGAGTTTTTAGTCTAATGGAATTTCAAGGCATTTTGTTATCGCTTATGCTTTTGCGCTAGACAGTTTGCAGTAACAAAACACGGCCTTGGGAATCATTTCTAATTCTACAGATAACTATATTTCAGCTGAGAGCCACAGAATGCTGTAATTCTCGGGCCTCCTCTAAGGGGGCTGTCCTTAGGAAGGAAACATTGTCATTTAATTATATATAAGTAATTGTCTGCTGTATTAATTTCGACTTGCAACTGTAGACTCTTTGATGTACAGTGCTCAAGTCCCGGCCGTGAATAAACGTACGTTTGTTGAAGTAACTTGGTGTTCGATTGATCATTTCATCCGGACTGAAGGGAAGAAAATTCACATTTGGTAGCAGAGAATGGTTCTCACGGAGCCTTGCCAGGAGCAGACGGTGTAACTGACAGATCGTGTCCGGAGGCGAAGGAGGGATCGGGCCCCCAAATGTGAGTACCCTTGTTACCACTTTGGTTTCCCCCTCCGCTGTACCGAGCGCGACCTGGTCCTATTGTCAGTTTCTGGAGAGACTCTTACGAGATCAGGTCAGTCCGGCAAACCCGTTACAGTCCGGGTTAGAGGCCCGGGAAGGGTTGGAGTCCCGTAAGACGTTAGAGTCCTCTTCGAATCCCTGGGTTGGAGTCCCGTAAGAGGTTAGAGTCCTCTTCGAATTCTGGGTTTGAGGCCCGTAAGAGGTTAGAGTCCTCTTCGAATTAGAAAGGTGCTTGGCCGTTGATGATCCTTCTGGTTGCTTGATACCTTCGCGATAAAAGGTTGCCCTTAAAACAAGTGATTGTCTCAACCAGTGTCTTGACTTGTTCGACGCTCCGGGTTGATTAATGGCTACAGTGGAGAACGGATAACTCCGTCCAAATTATAGTACTTCCCATCAGGTGCGGATGACGCCTTAAACTCCACAATAAACAGGGTTTCACCGTTGCGTACCCTGTCGGAACACTCGAACAATTGCCTAAGCCTCCTGATTGGGTAACGGGGCAGGATAACCCCGTTTAAATTCTTGATTGAATAAGCGATTTAGGATCGCTATCAAAATTAAGTAGGTAACCACACGGATCATCCGAGGATAGGAGACAATGGGTAATACTCTGGATAGCACCTCTGATAGTGGAAGCGCGCTTCAGACTCTTTGCGAACAGTATCCGGAACATTCTAAGCAGCTGCGGCAGTTGTCGGGGGAATTGCATAAGATTTTGGGAAAGGGGAAATGGCCCCTGGGAGGATCAAAAGATTTGCCTACGGTTATGGAGGCACAGCAGATTATTTGGCAACATAACCGTAGCTCCACGGCTAAGAAATTGATTGAGTTATGGCGGGAGTACTGCCAAAAATTAAAAGATACATCCTTATTGGCTAGTTGGCAGGCTAACGCTTTAAAATTGAACAGGTTTGTTTCGATGTCACTAGCTTTCGGAGCGCTGCTCCTTCCTCAGGTGAATAAAGAGGTATGTTCCAGAAACACATATATAGACAAATTCAAAGATGCCAAACAATGCTTACATTCATGTCACATTACATTCATCCCCCACCACCTGGCCTGCGAAATCCTACCAACTGTCCTGGCTTGATGTAATTCACACCTCTTTAACCTGGGGTTACCCCATCTCTGGATCTGTAAAGATTTAATCACCTGCTAATGGTCGCATTCCAAGCATTGTTTGGCATCTTTGAATTTGTCTATATATGTGTTTCTGGAACATACCTCTTCATTCACCTGAGGAAGGAGCAGCGCTCCGAAAGCTAGTGACATCGAAACAAACCTGTTGGACTTTAACCTGGTGTTGTAAGACTTCGTACTGTGCTCACCCCAGTCCAACGCCGGCATCTCCACATCATGGCTTTAAAATTGGGTATTGAATTAACAGAAGGGGGAATTGTTAAGACTGCGGAAGTTTTGAGAAAGGAATATGCCCACCATAGAAAAAGACTTAAGTCTGTAAAACCCCCCATTTCTAAATCAGGACCGTACGGTCAAATGGCTGGCCTTGCCTTGACCGAGGGAGACGATGAGGATGACCCTGAAAATTGGCAATATAGGGGACGACCGACCGTTACACCGCCACTACGACCGCCTCCACCTTACATTCAAGCCCTTTATCCACCGCTCCCAACGCCACTATCACCACCTCTGCTGTCGCAAGGAGGTCCGGCGACTCGCACTCGTTCTAAAACCCGTGCTAATCAATTCCCACAGATGAATCAAGAGTTAGTCCCGGGAAAAGAGGGGGCACCGGAGGTGGATTTCCCTGATTACCCAGACGATTATCAGCCGCAGTGCCAGTTCCCCGTCCGGCAAGTTCCCAATATAGCATACAACCCTGACAACCCCCGGGGCCCAACAACCAGGCATTTCAAAATAATTATTATAATTAATAAATTAATCAAATTTGATACTGATTCAGTATTAATGACTTATACAATATGTTAATAATACAGTCAAACAGTTGATTGATCAATAATAGTATTTCAGCTCAAATTCATCGATTGGGGGTACAGTTGGGTTAGTTTGAATCATTCTAATAGTTGGTCCCCTGCGTTTAGCGAATAGTTTTTTATGCACTTAGCACATTGGCATGTTATGTAAATGATGAATACAGCTACACAGGAGAATAGGATTATTCTTATTGTGGACATTCCAGTGTGTCCAAGCCACCCACAAATTTTATCCCAGAGAGATAAATTGGGGTGGATCAAGTTTTTTGATTTCTTTTTGGATATGTAATGCCAAATCTTTAACTTCTTTAGAGTTATTGGGAATGAAAATGCAACATTCTGCATTTTGACATCTTCTGGATTATACACAAAAGCTTGTTGAAAGGGTTAATTTTCTTGCAGAGACAAAAAGAGGCGTATAGCTTGGAATGATGCTATTCGCATCTCTAAACTTTAAAAACAAAATTGTCACTCAAATGGACTGGGAGTAAAAGTTGGATTGCTGCCAAATTCCCATTATCAAATGTCTTTGAACGATCTGTTCTTTTGGAATATAGATTTGCTTTTTAAAAAAATATATATTTTATTAAAGTTTTTTGATCAACCAAGAATTTTCCATTTTTACAACTTTGTAACAGTATATACATTGATCGTTTTTAAAATGATATATTAACTAACGGCAAGTGCCAACCCAAATAAAAAACAAAAAGAAATAGTAACATTGAGAAGATAAATATGAACAACAATTATGTAACAACACACACAAAAAAAAAACCAAAGACCCGAATGCACCCTCCCCCCTCCCCCCCCCCCCCCCTCCCCCCTGGGTTGCTGCTGTTGTCTTTCCTATTTTCCCTTATCGTTCTGCGAGATAGTCGAGGAACGATTGCCACCGCCTGGTGAACCCCTGAGCCGAACCTCTTAATGCGTACTTTATCCGCTCCAATTTTATAAACCCTGCCATGTCGTTTATCCAGGCCTCCACGCCCAGGGGTTTAGCTTCTTTCCACATAAGTAGAATCCTTCGCCGGGCTACTAGGGACGCAAAGGCCAAAACATCGGCCTCTCTCGCCTCCTGCACTCCCGGCTCATCTGTAACCCCGAATATAGCCAACCCCCAGCTTGGTTCGACTCGGACCCCCACCACCTTTGAAATCACTTTTGCCACACCCACCCAGAACCCGTGCAATACCGGACATGACCAAAACATGTGGGTGTGGTTCGCAGGGCTTCCCGCGCACCTCCCGCACCTACCCTCCACCCCAAAAAACCTGCTCAATCTTGCTCCCGTCATATGCGCCCTGTGTAGTACCTTGAATTGGATCAGGCTGAGCCTGGCACACGAGGACGAGGAATTTACCCTACTTAGGGCATCTGCCCACAGCCCCTCCTCAATCTCTTCCCCCAGCTCCTCCTCCCATTTTCCTTTCAGTTCCTCTATCATCGTTTCCCCCTCGTCTCTCATTTCCCTGTATATAATCGGACACCTTACCGTCACCCACCCATGCCCCCGAAATCACTCTGTCCTGGATCCCTTGCGCCGGGAGCTGCGGAAATTCCCTTATCTGTTGCCTCACAAATGCCCTCACTTGCATATAACGAAATGCATTCCCAGGTGGCAACCCGTATTTTTCTGTAAGTGCTCCCAGACTCGCGAACGTCCCGTCCAAGAACAAGTCCTTCAGTTTCGCAATTCTTGCTCGCTGCCAAGATTGAAAACCCCGTCTATCCTTCCCGGGACGAACCTGTGGTTGTTCCTTATCGGGAATCACATTGAGGCCCCCGTCACTCCCCTATGTCGTCTCCACTGCCCCCAAATCTTCAGAGTCGCCACCTCCACTGGATTTGTGGTGTACCTTTTCGGGGAGAACGGCAAGGGCGCCGTTGCCAGTGCTTTTAAGCTAGTTCCCCTACAGGACGCCATCTGCAGCCTTTTCCACGCCGCTCCTTCTTCTTCCCTCATCCACTTACATATCATAGACACGTTAGCGTCCCAATAATAATCACTCAGACTCGGCAGTGCCAATCCCCCTCTATCTCTACTGCGCTGCAGGAACCCCCTCTTTACCCTTGGGGTCTTTCCGGCCCACACAAAGCTCATGATGCTCCTGTCCACCTTCTTAAAAGAGGTCTTTGTAATCAGTATGGGGAGGCACTGAAACACAAAAAGAAACCTCGGGAGGACCACCATTTTAACCGCCTGCACCCTGCCCGCCAATGACAGGGGCACCATACCCCACCTCTTAAAGTACTCCTCCATCTGCACTACCAGTCGCGTCAAGTTAAGCTTATGCAAGGTTCCCCAGTCCCTGGCCACCTGGATTCCTAAATACCGGAAATCTCTTGTTACCCTCCTCAGCGGCAGCTCATCTATTCCCCTGCCCTGTTCCCCGGGGTGCATCACAAACAGTTCACTCTTCCCCATATTCAGTTTGTATCCCGAAAACTCTCCAAACTCCGAGTGTCTGCATTATCTCAGGTATCCCCTCCACTGGGTCCGCGACATATAACAGCAGATCATCCGCGTATAATGACACCCGATGTTCTTCTCCTCCTCTAAGTACCCCTCTCCACTTCCTGGAGCCCCTCAGCGCTATGGCCAATGGCTCAATTGCCAACGCAAACAGTAACGGGGACAGGGGGCACCCCTGTCTTGTGCCCCTATATAGTCGGATGTAGTCGGATCGTTGCCTGTTCGTAATCACACTTGCCACCGGGGCCCAGTATCGGAGCCGAACCCATCTAATGAACCCTTCTCCAAATCCAAATCTCTTCAGTACCTCCCACAGACAGTCCCACTCCACTCTATCAAATGCCTTCTCTGCATCCATAGCCACCACTATCTCCGCCTCCCCCTCCGGTGGGGGCATCATCATCACCCCTAACAACCTCCGTATATTGGTATTCAATTGCTTCCCTTAACAAATCCTGTTTGGTCACCATGCACCACCCCAGGGACACAGTCCTCTATCCTTGTCGCCATCACTTTGGCCAATAACTTGGCATCTACGTTCAGGAGGGAGATAGGCCTGTATGACCCGCACTGCAGCGGGTCTTTGTCTCTTTTCAGGATCAGCGATATCGTCGCCTCCGACATCGTCGGGGGGTAGTGTCCCCCTTTCCTTTGCCTCATTGAAGGTTCTCGTCAGGAGTGGGGCCAGCAGGTCCATATATTTCCTATACAATTCCACCGGGAACCCATCTGGTTCCGGGGCTTTCCCTGCCTGCATGCTCCCGATTCCTTTTACCACCTCCTCTACCTCAATCTGCGCTCCCAGTCCTGTCCTCTCCTGCTCCTCAACCTTCGGGAACTCCAACTGGTCTAGGAAATGCATCATTCCCTCTTTCCCTTCCGGGGGTTGGGCTTTATACAGCCTCTCGTAGAATACCTTAAATACCCCGTTCACCCTCTCCGCTCTCTGTTCCATCCTTCCCTCCTCGTCTCTAACTCCTCCGATCTCTCTCGCCGTCCCCCTCTTCCTAAGTTGTTGGGCCAGCAGTCGGCTCGCCTTCTCTCCGTATTCATACTGTACTCCCTGTGCCTTCCTCCACTGCGTCTCCGCCTTACCCGTGGTCAACAAGTCAAAGTCCGTGTGTAGTCTCCGTCTTTCCCTGTATAGCCCTTCGTCCGGAGCCTCCGCATATTGCCTATCCACCCTCAAAATCTCCCCAATCAGTCTCTCCCTTTCTTTACCCTCTTGTTTCCCCTTATGGAGATCAGCTCCCCTCTCACCACCGCTTTCAGCGCCTCCCAGACTACTCCCACCTGGACCTCTCCGTCATCATTGACCTCTAGGTATCTTTCAATACATCCCCTCACCCTTCCACATACCCCCTCGTCCGCCAACAGTCCCATGTCCAATCTCCAAAGTGGGCGTTGCTCCTTTTCGTCACTTAGTTCCAGATCTACCCAATGTGGGGCATGATCTGAAATGGCGATAGCCGAGTACTCCGCTCCTGCCACCTTCGGGATCAGCGCCCTTCCCAGGACAAAGAAATCTATCCGGGAGTACACTCTATGGATGTGGGAGAAGAAGGAAAACTCTTTACTCCTCGGTCTAGTAAATCTCCAGGGATCCACTCCTCCCATCTGCTCCATAAAGCCCTTAAGCACCTTGGCCGCTGCCGGCCTCCTCCCGGTCCTAGATCTGGACCGGTCCAGCCCTGGGTCCAGTACTGTGTTGAAGTCCCCCCCCATTACCAACTTTCCCATCTCCAGGTCCGAGGATGCGCCCCAACATACGCTTCATAAAGTTCGCATCATCCCAGTTTGGGGCATATACGTTCACCAGCACCTCCGCTTCACCTTGCAATCTGCCACTCACCATCACGTACCTACCCCCACTGTCCGCCACTATGGTCTTCGCCTCAAACGATACCCTTTTCCCCACCAGTATTGCCACCCCTCTATTTTTCACATTCAAGCCCGAGTGGAATACCTGTCCCACCCATCCTTTTCTTAATCTGACCTGATCCGCCAGTTTCAGGTGCGTCTCCTGAAGCATAACCACGTCTGCCTTTAGCTTCTTTAGGTGCGCAAATACCCTTGCCCTCTTAATCGGCCCATTCAACCCTCTCACGTTCCACGTGATCAACCGGGTTGGGGGGCTCTTTAACCCCCCCCCCCCCCTCGTCGACTAGCCATCCCCTTTTTTAAACCAGCTCCTCACCCGGTTCCCACGCAACCGCTTGTCCCCCAGACGGCACCCTCCCGTCCCGACCATCCCATCTGGTAACAGCTCCCCCTTCCCCTTAGCAGCAGCAGCAACCCAGTTAATCCCCGCCCGCCCCCCCCCCCCGCTAGATCCCGCTCTAGCTTGATTGCACCCCCATATTGCTTCCCGGAGTCAGCAAACTCTGGCTGACCTCGGCTTCCCCCGTTTATCCTTAGCCTCCCTGCGTGTGAGGCCCCCTTGTTCCTCCGCCCCCTTTTCCCGCCACAGTTTCCATAGCGCGGGAACAGAGCCCGCGTTTCTCTCTCGGCCCCGCCCCTAATGGCGCAGTTCCCTCTCTCCTTCCCCATCCCCTTCCCCACCGGCGGCCACATTTCTTCGTGTCCCCCCCCTTCGAGGGGAAAAAATTCCCCCATCTGATTTACAATTTCTTGCCACCACCTCGCTACTTCATTCCATACTTCCTTTCCCAAATCTAGTCCAACTTCTCCTCTTGAATGAATGTCCACGCCTCCTCTGCCATCTCGAAGTAGTGGTGTTTGCCCTGGTGTGTAACCCATAGTCTTGCCGGCTGCAACATTCCGAATTTCACTTTCTTCCTGTGGAGCACCGCCTTGGCCCGATTGAAACTCGCCCTCCTTCTCGCCACCTCTGCACTCCAATCTTGGTAGACGCGGATCACCGCGTTCTCCCATCTGCTGCTCCGTGTCGTCTTAGCCCATCTCAGGACCATCTCCCTGTCCTTGTAGCGGTGGAATCTCACCACTATTGCTCGCGGTATTTCCCCTGCCTTTGGTCTTCTCACGAGGACCTCGCTAGTCAATGCGAGCATAGATTTGTGGTGGCCAACATATCCGAGGTCTATCCCGTATATACGTCTCCTCAGTTTCATGGGTGTACACTGGACGTCCCATACGCAAATGGGACAGGTACCTTCAAGTACTCCTTAATTGCTGAAGGGTTTGATGTGGACAAACTCACTTCGTACAATGGGACGTACTTTATTTGTGGCCACAAAGCATATCCCTGGCTGCCAGAGAATTGGACAGGATCCTGTTATCTGGGGTATGTAGTCCCCTTTATACACCACCTCGCCAATTTAGGCGACCATTACCAAATGATGAAGCGACAAAAGTGAGCAATAACCGAAACGCAACGATACTTTGGGATCCTGCTTCTCCCTATCGGGGTAGCTCTTGCAATGAAGGAAATAAGGAAGATAGCAAACATCCTGGAGGAGGTAGCAAACGACACCACTGAAGCATTGACTGAGATAAATAATGAAATGGTGGCAATAAGAACCGTAGCCCTACAAAATCGAATGGCCCTCGATTACCTCCTTGCAAACAAAGGTGGGACTTGTGCCGTGATCGGTTCGGAATGTTGCACCTACATCCCCGATAGTTTGGAGAACATCACCCACCTCGTGGATCATATCCGTGAAGAGGTTAAGAAACTGTATGAAATATCAAGGGATGGGTGGTTAGATTGGTTATTTGCCAGATCATGGGGGTCTTACCTGGTGCATGGATTAATAATCCTGGTAGTTGTAATACTTGTAATAATTATGCTTAGCTTCCGAATGAAATGCTTGTGTAAAAGTGTCAGTGCAGCAGTAATTTCTCAACAGTTAATGCAGCACCATGAAGTGCGCCTTGAAGAGTTAATGGATGTGAAAGAAAGTGCAGAGGAACGTAAGAAAATGATAGAAGTACAGATAGAATGGGAGAGACTGAGACGATTGGCTATGGATTAGAAGTTATCATGAAATGATAAAAGGGGGGAATGAGAATATGGCTCAAGCTATAGAATGTCAAACAGAGTTTTTAGTCTGAAACTAGAATAGAGCTTGATGGGAAACTGAAATGTCAAACAGAGTTTTTAGTCTAATGGAATTTCAAGGCATTTTGTTATCGCTTATGCTTTTGCGCTAGACAGTTTGCAGTAACAAAACACGGCCTTGGGAATCATTTCTAATTCTACAGATAACTATATTTCAGCTGAGAGCCACAGAATGCTGTAATTCTCGGGCCTCCTCTAAGGGGGCTGTCCTTAGGAAGGAAACATTGTCATTTAATTATATATAAGTAATTGTCTGCTGTATTAATTTCGACTTGCAACTGTAGACTCTTTGATGTACAGTGCTCAAGTCCCGGCCGTGAATAAACGTACGTTTGTTGAAGTAACTTGGTGTTCGATTGATCATTTCATCCGGACTGAAGGGAAGAAAATTCACAGCTTCAAATGGGTTGGCGGAGCGCGCAGTGCAGACATTCAAACGAGGCCTAAAGAAGCAGTCCTCCGGGTCAACGGACACGAGACTGGCTCGCTTTTTGTTTTCGTATAGGACCACCCCCATGCGGTGACTGGGGTAGCTCCCGCAGAACTCCTCATGAGCCGAAGACTTCGCACCCGCCTTAGCATGGTTTTCCCAGACATTGGCGCAAAAGTACGCCGCACACAAGAACGGCAGGGACACGGTTTTTCTCGGCATCGGCCGATTCGGCAGTTTGCACCCGGTGACCCAGTGTTCGTTCGGAATTTTGCTGGTGATGCCCAGTGGGTCCCTGGCATAATCTTTTGCGAAACGGGCCCTATATCTTACCAGGTGCAAGCCCAGGGTCATCTCCAGCGCAAACATGTAGACCACGTTCGGTCCAGAAGACTATCCCTTCCAAAAATTCCCCGCCCCCGGATCTCATTTCTACAGCCACAGAGGCCAGAGACAATGGTAAGTAGTCCTCACAATCTTCCTCTGGTGCCTCACTCAAAGCCTGCGCAGGTCGTTACAGAACCGCGTGGAGATAGAGATGCCGAAGGCAGCAGACTCTGACTCCGAGATGGAGACACAGGACACATCGGAGGGGGAATCCTTGGGCCCACGGGCCGTGGATGTACAACCGTTACGCCGTTCATCACGGAATCGCCGGTCTCCGTCAACAGGTGATTAAGAAGGCAAATGGAATTTTGTCCTTCATTGCTAGAGGGATGGAGTTTAAGACTAGGGAGGTTATGCTGCAATTGTATAAGGTGTTAGTGAGGCCACACCTGGAGTATTGTGTTCAGTTTTGGTCTCCTTACTGGAGAAAGGACATACTGGCACTGGAGGGTGTGCAGAGGAGATTCACTATGTTAATCCCAGAGCTGAAGGGGTTGGATTACGAGGAGAGGTTGAGTAGACTGGGACTGTACTCGTTGGAATTTAGAAGGATGATGGGGGATCTTATAGAAACATATAAGATTATGAAGGGAATAGATAGGATAGATGCGGGCAGGTTGTTTCCACTGGCGGGTGAAAGCAGAACTAGGGGGCACAGCCTCGAAATAAGGGGAAGTAGATTTAGGACTGGGTTTAGGAGGAACTTCTTCACCCAAAGGGTTGTGAATCTATGGAATTCCTTGCCCGGTGAAGCAGTAGAGGCTCCTTCATTAAATGTTTTTAAGATAAAGATAGATAGTTTTTTGAAGAATAAAGGGATTAAGGGTTATGGTGTTTGGGCCGGAAAGTGGAGCTGAGTCCACAAAAGATCAGCCATGATCTCATTGAATGGTGGAGCAGGCTCGAGGGGCCAGGTGGCCTACTCCTGCTCCTAGTTCTTATGTTCTATGTTACACTCCGCCCGATCCAGCGCCTTGTGCAAATGGTGTCCGGCCTGCGACAAAACGAGTCCGACGCCCTCCTTCGCCAGGGTCTTCGGTGGATTCCTTGGACTTTGAGGGGGAGGGATGTTATAGCATGCCTGCTTACCATTGGCTGGGGACTAATGATAATCCCACAATCCTGTGTGAGTATGAGCTTCCCCAATGAGGGGGGCGGAGAAATCATTCGCAAACTCCCTGTATAAATAAAGCTGGCCAGTTTGGAACCAGCAGGAAGGAGTGAGCAGCAAGCGAAATTGCTGCTGCTGTTGTATATATAGGTTATTGTAAATAAATGTTATTTCTTTGTATCCTTAAAACTCGTGCTGGATTCTTCGTGGCCCTCACAAAAGTGAACATCTCTTAACTCTGCCAGAGGAAAGACTGGACAGGGCGGGTGCTGCAAAGAGAAGTGCAAACCACCAAGGGAAAGCATTATTATGAGAGGATTTTAAATCGTGTTTTTGGGAGTGAAGTTTGGAAACTCTCATGTGGCAATCATCTGGGGGGATGCTTTAAAAAAAAAAAAAAATTTTGCGTACCCAATTCATTTTTCCAATTAAGGGCCAATTTAGCATGGCCAATCCACCTACCCTACACATCTTTTGAGTTGTGGGGGTGAGACCCACGCAAACATGGGGAGAATGTGCAAACTCCACATGGACAGTGACCCAGGGCCCGGATTGAATCTGGGACCTCGGCGCGTGAGGCAGCAATGCTAACCACTGCGCCACCGTGCTGCCCCTATCTGGGGGGATTCTGAGGAGAAATCCACAGACACTAACTTGGGTTCAGAGCACAGTGTGTACTTGACCACAGTCATCTTGTGCACTTAAATCGGACCTTTTTGTGTTGAGACCTTGTAATCCATTTGACCGTTAAATCTGTGTGTATTTGTTAAACTAAAGGGGGAGTAAAGAAATATTGTAGAATAATCCAACTTTTCATGTTTAATAATTTTTTTTCTTGTTGTTAAAACTAATTAGCGGTCCTGTGACTCATCCTCCACATTTTATTTTTTAAAAAGTTAAAGTTATGGGGCGTCATTCTCTGACCCCCCAGCGGGTCGGAGAATGGCCGTTGGCCGCCGTGAATCCTGCCCCCGCCGGTTGCTGAAGTCTCCGGTACCGGAAATTGGGCGGGGGCGGGAATCGGGCCGCGCCGGTTGGCGGGCCCCCCCCGCTCGATTCTCCGGCTCGGATGGGCTGAAGTCCCGCCGAGAAATTGCCTGTCCCGCCGGCGTAAATTAGAGTACCTATTTACCGGCGGGACAAGGCGGCGTGGGTGGGCTCCGGGGTCCTGGGGGGGGGGGGGGCGCGGGGCGATCTGACCCCAGGGGGTGCCCCCACGGTGGCCTGGCCCGCGATCGGGACCCACCGATCCGCTGGCGGGCCTGTGCCGTGGGGGCACTCTTTCCCTTCCGCCTCCGCCACGGTCTCCACCATGGCGGAGGCGGAAGAGACTCTCCCCACTGCGCATGCGCGGGAAACTGTCAGCGGCTGCTGACGCTCCCGCGCATGCGCCGCCCCGACATGTCATTTCCGCGCCAGCTGGCGGGGCAACAAAGGCCGTTTCCGCCAGCTGGCGGGGCGGAAATCCCTCCGCCGCCGGCCTAGCCCCTCAATGTTGGGGCTCGGCCCCCAAAGATGCGGAGCATTCCGCACCTTTGGTGCGGCGCGATGCCCGTCTGATTGGCGCCGTTTTGGGCGCCAGTCGGCGGACATCGTGTCGTTTGGGGAGAATTTTGCCCAAGGTCTTTTGAGCCAGGTTTCCAGTCTGGAATCTTCCCGTTCAGTTATATCAACTGGGGTCGTAACAAAGCAAATATACTTTTTCCACAATTAGCAAAAAAAGACACAAAATTAAATGAAGCGCATAAAGTAGAGTAAGATAGTAATTATGTTCTGAAATAATAATGTATTTGAGTACATCGTTCAAATATCATCATGGCAATTTCAAAATTTGAGTTTAGTATACAAAATCTATAAATAAAAAGCTGATATCATAATAAGTAACCTTAAAGCTGTCAGATTGTTGTAAAAACCCAACTAGTTTGTACATCCCCTGTAGGTAAGCAAACCTCCCACCCTTATAAAATTTGGCTTGTTTGATTTCAGCCCTACATCAGTTGATCTGTCTTCTGAAGTGGCTGACCAAACTAGTTAATTGTATCAAATGTCTCCCAGAAATATTTGCCAGCGGCAACCTCATCTCAAAAATGAATTTTAAAAAGAGTGAACAAGCTCTCCACCCAGAGCCTAGAGATGGAACGTAAACAATTTTTTTTGCTATCATTTTCTTCCTTCAGGTGGACAAACAATATTGTTTTACCCAGAGATTGAAATTGCCAAAGTATAGAACCACTTTTAAATGTGATTCAGTACTATAAATGAAATGTTAGAAGAGCAGCGTTGATCTAGCTGCACAACGGATGTATCATAGTCCATTCTAGAATATTAACAGCACCATCTTCACATTAGTCTTGTTTCTTTACTTGTGTGTTGGATTTAACCAACTTCCTGGCAACACTCGCCAGTCATTGACCACCCACTTTGAAAAAAAGTACTTCCTGACCTCAGTCCTAAATCTGCTCTTTACAATCATAGTCTGAAAATTCTTGTCCTGCTATTCTATTTGAAAGTATTGTTTTGAGTTTACTTTAGATATGTGATTACAATGCCCTGTTGGCTGATGTTCTCAATTGATAAATGCTTTTCAGCCATTATGTTTTGCACACCATGCGGATGTCCAATTTGCCTCTTTTTATTCCTATCTACATTTAAAATTTTTCCTGATGTGCATGCCGTAACTATTAAAAAATATTTTCAATAAACCTTTTGTAATGAATTTACAGTGTTTACTCCGTCTCCATATAACATAAAAGATAAATGCAATGAATAAGAAGCAAAAAAGAGCAGTAAGTCTGATTTGACGTGTAACGGGGAAATCAGTAGAGGAAAGGTTAAAGGCAGAGTTATACAATATGTGGTAAGATTACATAATAATATCTTTATTAGTGTCACAAGTAGTCTTACATTAACACCACAATGAAGTTACTGTGAAAAGCCCCTAGTCGCCACAGTACGGCGCCTGTTCGCGTACACGGAGGGAGAATTCAGAATGTCCAATTCACCTAACAAGCATGTCTTTCGGGACTTGTGGGAGGAAACCCACGCAGGCATGGGGAGAATGTGCAGACTCCGCACAGATAGCGACCTAAGCCGGGAATCAAACCTGGGACCCTGCCGCTGTGAAGCAATAGTGCTAACCACTGTGTTACCGCTGCTTAAAATTTAGACAGCAGGAAAAGACTGAGAGTTAAATTGGCGAAAGTGATTTTTAAAATGCAGCTGAATGCCACAATTGGAAAATTAGGTTTCTACAATGATGAGTTTCAATGGGCTTGAGTAGCCTTTTCTGACTTATTATGGTCACAAAAAGCAAACACTCAACTACTGAATTATTCATCTTTACTTCTGCATGTCAAAATCAGAGAAAGGCAGAGGGGTACTAAATGCACTATATAAAATGTAAATTAGTGTTGTTGCCATCCATTCTCCATTTGGTATCTTTCTACAGGAGTATAATGCATACAAGTTTAAGAAATCTAATTTTCTGGGATTATGTTCACAAACTTCTGCCACGGTACCATGGCTTCAAGAAATAGCTTCCTAATAGACTGTTGAAGAATGAACCAGAGAAAATCCCTGATCAAAATAGCAGCAGTCGCTAAGAGTGTTGCATTAAAATACCATCAGCAAGTTGATCGGAGTCTCCCAGATATACAAACGCAAATAGAATTATGTAGATGTCAAGCTTCTGTGCAGAGTCAAGACAGCTGAATAAGTATTGGGATTCCAAACATGAACTATACAGATACTGTGATGCAAGGACACATGGTATAGGTCGGAGTTGGAGGAAACTTAATAGAGACTGACATGGTTGAATTGAGAAAATCAGAGAAAGGCAGAGGGGTACTAAATGCACTATATAAATGTAAATTTGTGTTGTTGCCATCCATTCTCCATTTGGTATCTTTCTACAGGAGTTTATTTGAGATTGGGAAACACACAATCTCATTGTACCCTGTATCTCGCACAATACGACACATTGCATTGTCATCCAGATACTTTGGGCGAAAGTGTTGGCAAGTGTATGCATACGTAGATATGAAAGAGGTCAGTTAACTGCAGTATAACAATCTGACCAAAGGCTTCATAAACTGCAATTAGGCCACCTAAACTCGTTGTAGTGCTAATGAAAGATCATTAGCCTGAAAATGTATCTGTTAATCTCTCCAAGATGTGCTGCATTATCGGCTGAGTGTTTTTCATTGTTCGGTGTTTTGTTTGATTTCCAACATCCACAGTATCTTGCTTTTGCCGAAGTCTACATTACTTGTTTAAATTCATGGAGGCAAGTTAATTTTTGTACACAATGATACACACACATTCTTTTATTTGTTTCAAGAAGTTAACCCTTCCTCTTGTAGAAGATGTTGACTATTTTCCTGGAGTACAGTATCATAGCCATTTGTCTCCATCTTTGCCGTATCCATTAGTCAAACACTGATGGTGAGCTTTGACAGACCAGTTGACTGACTGTAGAGATTGATGCGCTCTCAACCAATGTTTATACTTTCAGTTGTGATTGTTTGATAGCAATTAAGAGAAGGAATCCTGGACAATTTAATCTCCCTATCCCAAGGTCATTGAGGCCAAATGTAATAAGCCAACTGATCCTTCAACCCAAAGTAACTCCATTCAGACTGAGCATAGGCCATATGCTCAGCTGCTCTCAGGATAATCTTACTGATCCATCCATTGGGCTTCAAAAAGAATTTTCTTTTCGTTTCGTTGAAATTATGAACTTTAGAACACAGTTATCAGACTAAAAGGTATATTGAATCTAGGATTGAGGGCTTACGGTATTGCCATTTTAAATTATGAACTACATGATAAAACCTTCCTGTTTTGAACAGAATATATGCAAAAGTGACATTTCATATGAATTTTCATTCAGCAATAATTAATGATACTGCAAATCCTTACTAAATTAGATGTTCAGGTCTTTTGTCATAAATATATTCATATAAATCTTGTCTAATAGACTTGATGATAGCCTTTAACCCAGGTCAACACTTTCATATTTCAAACAGCAAAAGGAACCTTTCTCTAAAACAGGAGACATTAATTAACTTATTTTACCCTATAGAATATACATTTATGTTCACACACAATAATGGATAATCAAATAAGTAATAATGAAGCCACTAAATGTATCTAAAGCACTAATGTAATCATTTGGTATCAGATGACATTTGTAAACCAGTTGTGAGCTTTCCTCCACAGTATTTACTGTCACCTGAACCCCTCCATTGGATTATTGTCTCGTAATTCATTTAGAGGCAACCATTACAGGCTGTGCAACACTATCACATTGTAATAGAATTAAATGAAAGAGGAGTAATTCTTTGCCATTTACAATATATAAACTCTGCTATTTTATTAACTTGCTTCCTTTGAGTGTGGCCCGTTTTCATTGCCTGGTAGGATAAGTTAATACAAACAATATGCAGGTGAAACTACAGGGTTATCCATCAAGAGACAGTTTGTTTTCCTTTCTCTATCTGACAGCGTGAGCAATTATTTAATAATAATAATAATAATAATAATCTTTATTGTCACAAGTAGATTTACATTAACATTGCATTGAAGTTACTATGAAAAGCCGCAAGTTGCCACATTCCGGCACCTGTTCGGGTACACTGAGGGAGAATTCAGAATGTCCAAATTACCTAACAGCACGTCTTTCTGGACTTGTGGGAGGAAACCGGAGCACCCGGAGGAAACCCATGCAGACACAGGGAGAACGTACAGACTCCACACAATCAGTCAGTGTCCCAAACCGGGAATCGAAACTGGGACACTGGCGCTGTGCAGCGACAGTGCTAACCACTGTGCTACCCTCAATTGTTTTGTTCTGCTTTCCACTGTCATTCATGTACAGATATTTAAACATTTATTTACACATATAAAAAACAAAATCTACCACTATCAAGATTATATAAAAATGCATATTTTTAAAATATGAATTTAGAGTACCCAATTCTTTTTTCCAATTAAGGGGCAATTTAGCATGGCCAATTCACCTACATCGTTTTGGGTTGTGGCGGTGAGACCCATGCAGACATGGGGAGAATGTGCAAATTCCAAACGGACAGTGATCCAGGGCTGGGATTGAACCGAAGTCCTCGGGGGCGTGAGGCAGCAGTGCTAACCACTGTGCCACCATGCTGCCCCATATAAATGCATATTTAATACAGTACACATGCAAAGGGCGCATAAAATATATGAAATCAGCAGAAGTAGACCATTCGGCTTCTCAAGCCTGCTCTGCCAGATAATGGTCTCCGATACAATGGTTGATCTGTTTGTGTTTCAAGTTCCACGTTCCCATCAAACTCCAATAACAAAGAACAATACAGCACAGGAACAGGCCCGTCATCCCTCCAAGCCTGTACCAGTCATGATGCCAACCATTGCCAAAACCCTCAACATTTCCTTGTGCCATATCCCTCTATCTCCAAAACCTAAGATTCCCTTGCCTAACAAGAATTTATCTTCCTCTGCCTTAAAAATATTAATCGCCTTTGAGTTCTAAAGTCACACAACTCTCAGAGGAAACATTTCTCATCTCTGTCCTATAAGGACAACCCCAATTTTAAAAACAGTACCCTGTGTTTGTTTCACCCACAAGAGGAAACATTCTTCCAAGTCCACCTTGTCAAGACCATTCAGGATCTTATATACGTCAATCAAATCACCCCTCACTCTTCTGGGCTCCAGTGGGAAACAGCCCAGCCAGTTCAACCTGTCCTCATAAGGCAACCCTTCACCTGCCTCCAATTTGTGTCAGTGACTTGGTCAGTGACAGTGGATTGTGTGGAGTCTGTACATTCTCTCTGTGTCTGCATGGGTTTCCTCCGGGTGCTCCGGTTTCCTCCCACAAGTCCAGAAAGACGTGCTGTTACCAAGGCAGGCAGCACGGTAGCATTGTGGATAGCACAATTGCTTCACAGCACCAGGATCCCAGGTTTGATTCCGACTTTGGTCTCTGTCTGTGCGGAATCTGCACATCCTCCCAGTGTGTGTGTGGATTTCCTCCGGGTGCTCCGGTTTCCTCCCACAGTTCAAAGATGTGCAGGTTAGGTGGATTGGCCATGGTAAATTGCCCTTAGTATCCAAAATGGACCTTAGTGTTGGGTGGGGTTTACTGGGTTATGGGGATAGGGTGGAGGTGTTGACTTTGGTAGGGCGCTCTGTCCAAGAGCCGGTGCAGACTCGATGGGCGGAATGGCCTCCTTCTGCACTGTAAATTCGATGAAACCCAATCGTTCCAGGTACCAATCTAGCAAATCTCTGAACTGCCTCCCATGCATTTACATATTTCCCAAGGAGACCAAAACTGTACACAGTATTTGAGATGTGGTCTCATCAATGCCCTGTATAACAGAAGCACAGCATCCTTACTTTTATGTTCACTTCCTCTTATAATAGAGGATAGCATTTTATTACCTTTATTACTGTCTACACCTGCATACTAACCTTTTGTGACTCATGCACTACAACACCTAGATCCATCTGCACCTCGGAATACTATATCTGTTCTGTTTAAGTAATCCTTTCCTCCTGCCAAAGTGAACCACTTCACATTTTCCCACATTATATTCCATCTGCCAGATTTTTGCCCACTCACCTCACCTATCCATACCCGCCTCCAAATTCCTTACGTCTTCTTCACAACATACTTTGCGTCATCTGCAAACTGACCTACCATGCCTTCGCTCCCCTCATCCAAGTCACTGACACAAATCGGAGGCAGGTGAAGCGAACAGCATAAAGGCTCGGCAAACACAAAGAAGGTGAAAATAATAGAACAGGTTGCCTGGGTTAAATGAAATTCAGGTGGGAGGAGGTCCCCGAGGAGAATAAACACAAATCCTGTGTCATTCAATATATATATATATATATATGCGCTATTCGATAGCACAAAGCGTCAAGCTTACTCATTGAGGAGGGGGAGCAGACAACCTTCTGCAACGCGAGGGACCTCGGAGCCCGCCGACTTCCTCAACGGTTTTTAACGCCCCCCGCCCCCACGCGTGTAGGCGGGGCTTCACCGGCACGCGCACCAAACCGCCGGCCCGGGGGAGGGAAATTTGAGCAGTTGACGTCACCTGGGTGCCGCGCGCTGCCCGAGTGGGCGTGCGCGTGGCGAGCCTGCGCTCGCGATCGCGCCGCCCCCCCCCCCCCAGCCCAGATCGTCGTTCCATCAAGCCGAGGACGGTTGTCGCTTCCTCACGCCTGCTCCGTGCTGGGAGAGCCGCTTTCTCGTTTGTTTTCTTTTGTTCATCGGTGCTCGCCACCCGCTGCAAGAAAGAAAGCAAGCAGTCTGTCCACACACCCGCCCTCCCTCTCGGTGTGTTTCCCGCCCCCTTTTTTTTTTTCTCTCTCTTCGCAACCTGCCGCATAATGTCGACATGATCCGTGTGGAGAACAATGGCAATTCTCGGCATTGCGAAAAGAGCAGCGGCTCTCACTCACTCCGGCGATAAACGCCGACTGTAGACAATAATAGCGCGTATTTTGTTGTTGTTTTGCAATCATCCCAACAAACACCTTTTCGCAGCATAGATCCCCCTTCACCGCCAGCCGCCCTCCCCGCCACTTCTCTATTCCTCAGAAGGGAAGGGCTTTTTATTTTTGATCAGGAGGACGGGCGCAACTGTTGGGTGGACTGTGAGGGAATTGTTTCCCCTCCCCTCGCTCGGAGCGCAGAGTGTGAAGGTATTTTCATCCTTTCGTTTGTGGACGCCAGGCTCTGTGCTTTTTTGTTTTGTGTTTTATTCGGAAAAATGGAGGCTGTTATCGAGAAGGAATGCAGTGCGCTTGGAGGACTCTTCCAGACCATCATCGGCGACATGAAGGTTGGTGGTTTAAAGTATTAATTATCCCCCTGATCACTGCACGGGATAGATGAAGCAAGGAGTTAGCGTTTGCACTTTTTTGCTGTTGCCCCCACCCCTACCCATTTCTCCCCACCCACAAGGAAGGAAGAGGGGGGGGGGGGGGGGTCTGTGACAGTTACTAAAATGAACAAGTGTGCCCCTGAATTGGTGGTGTTTCTGGTTGCAAACGTTTTTCAACAAAAACTGTTTGGAAGGCTATAATAACCAGTTTGGAAACTGCACCTGTCAAGTTTCTAATAATATAAATATATGCTACTGGTTTTTCTTGGTACAGTTGGAATTTTGCCCGCTACATGTATATAGGCAGTTCCATGAATCACGATTTTTCTCCCCCCCCCCCTTAAAATGTGAAGGTTGTAATCTGCACTGGGAGCTGTTTTGATTTTTAGCGAACGTATAAACCGCTTTTCTGCCAACGAATCGATCTTGGTGTTCGAGTTTGATTGAAGCATGTGAAATTATTTCTGCCGAACTGACTTGGGAATTTTTATTTATTTGATATTGATGTTCAGAAGCCCTATACTTGGACTTGAATCGAATAAGCATTTTACCGAAAGGAACAGTAGATTTGGCACATTTTCAGTTTACCTTAGTCCTTAAATAAAAACCTATTTAACTTCAAATGGTTATGCGGCTTTCTTGCCCAGTTGATTTTAAACAGGTTGTATGTTTTTAAAAATGTGTTTACCAAATTAATTTTTTTGTAAAATCTATTTCAGCATTTTGTCATCTTGTGACACTGCTCTTCAGGGCATGCTTTAAGCTATTATAATTTTTAACCCAATTATTTTGTCACTTGATTTGTACTCCTATAATTTTCCCATTGACATTGTATATGCTGGTGTCCCTGTAAAAGGATGATAATTCCTGTCAAAGTGCGCCATTAGGCACTGAATTTATGTAGATTTTATTGTGACTGGGTTATGTGAATTTATTTCCTGAAAGGAAGTGCATTTCTTTGGGGCGTAAAAGCTTATGAATAGTGCAAATTCTTTTGCTGCCTTTTCAAGTGATGAACTAGATTCAAATCCAGTGAATATAATTATTTCACCCTTATGCGAACTGTAAATTAGATAATTTATTTTTTCAGATTTTTTTGCATTTCCCTTTCTTGAAGATATTGACTTGTGTTGGGTTACAAAGGTGTTGATTGCAAAGCCCTTTTGAGCCTAGATCAGGCACAATTAATTATGCTGAAGGCATCTCGAGCAAATCCAGTCCTGGGAGGGTTGAGTGGTAGGAGGAGTATGTGGATGTGCGGGTGACTAATTTTCTCCTCACTGAGCAAGGAGTGCTGAGGCCAATTGTATCACCCCTACTTAAACCCTGGTCGAAATCGGCTAATAACACCGTGTGTGTTGAATCTGGAACTATATCTAGCTGGCACAGCTACATGGCATCTTTAGCGTTTGAGACATTGGAGAGCTTGTATCTGTAATGTAAAGCAAATTTCCAAGTCCATTTTGGTTTGTAAATAAATTTTTGTTTTGTTTTGTTGCTAATTTGCTGTCTGCCTCCTCACTTGAAGGTGGTTACTTCTGGTGGGGTACAGATTCAGAACACAAGAAATAGGAACAAGAGTAGACACAAATGGCCTATCGAGCATGTCCCGCTATTCCATATGATCATGGCTGATCTTGGGCTTCAACTACATTTTCCTACCTACTCCTCAATCCCTTAATTCACTGTGAGACAACAAAAGTGTTCCAACCTTAAATGATGGAGCAACCACAACCCTCTGGCATTCTTCAATTTTTCATGCACCACTCTAGATATTAAGTGCTAACTATTTCACCAAGCAAGACATTGCAACTGACCCAAACCTTGTCTTCACCTGACATGCATTTTCCTGGAGGAATCACTTGAGAAGTGGAAACCTTGATGGATTTGACATCCTCTTGATCAGGAATGTTGAAACTAATGTGGACAGCATGGTGGCACAGTGGTTAGCATTGCTGCCTCGCAGCGCTAGGACCCGGGTTCAATTCTGACTTTGGGTCACTGTCTGTGTGGAGTTTGCATGTTCTCCCCATGCATGTGTGGGTATTCTCCAGTTGCTCCGGTTTCCTCCCACAGTCTTTGAGGGTCAGATATGATGGGCCGAATGGCCCCCTTCTGCACTGCAAGAATTCTAATTCTAATGGTAGAATTTCTGTAATCACACCCCACCTAACTGAGAATGTTTAACTTTGCACGATCAGTAAATTGAATCTTAAGTCATCTGGCCACTATTTTGATAATTTAAACTCTGTGCAAATTGAATTGCCCTGGGTACAGATTTGTGAAGCATTTTTTGGTTGACGAGGTGTTGCTCTTGGTTTTGTCATTTTATGAGACACTGATGGAAGGGTTTGAAGAATTGAGTTCATTTGCACTGCCATAACACTTTCTTATGGGCAGATCAAGAAAGACACCAATTGGTGTATTTTCAGGTTGTCATGGAGCATCAACATGACATTTCATAAAGTGGTGCAGTATGCATTTATGCCCACTGTCACCCACAGATTAAATTCCTTATCCCAGCAATACAGTTGCATATATGTTGTCCCTTGAATTTGAATGAAGGCATTTTATTCACTTCCTTGGTTGTGCTTATTAGATTTTGAGCAGTTAGTTTTGAATGATGGGATGGAATCCTGGAACATTGGCTGCAGTTGCTGTCCTGGGTTAGACTGAACAATATGGGAATGTGGAGATTCTGCTGTTGCCAGTAAAACTATAGAGTTCTTTCTGCAGCATTAACTTGCATTTAATAAACAAGGATGTTGAAATATGTAAACAGGTCAATATGTGTCATGGCAGTTTTTTTCTACTAGTCTCCAGATTGTCTACCAACAGTGAGGGCCATCTTGTTTCCAAGTTGCCTATAATATCAGTCCTGAATAATCAGATAGGAGGTATGAGTCATCTCAGATGACTGCAGTCAAGATGTTTAAATTTTGCCCCCCAGCCACAGCATTCCCAAATTTTCAGAAGTTTATTTATGTTGCAGGTGACAAGCTACAATCTATCCTGTTCCTCCTGGGCATTTTGGAATCTTGCACAAAGTTGATTTATTTAGTGGCTTACAGTAAAGCTGGCATTTTTCTGATTTGATGCAGTGGTTGTAGATGCATACCAGCACAAAAATGCCTGTGTCTCAGGATACTAAAAAGCAAAATAAAGCTGGGAGATGCTTCCAGGAGCATGACTCACATATCTTTTTGAATTTGCACAGAGTGGTACATCGATCCAACCTTAATTTGCTTTAGCTTTTGATTAAAATTAAAGTATCTGTGCATGGGTGGTCTGGTAATGTGGTATATTGTTCTGTGCAATCACTATGTGGATTCACGTCTGAGAGCCTGAAAATTATCAGCAACTGCTGAATGGGTATTAGGTGACTGCACAGCAAGGAAGCAAAATTGGAAGGCTGGAGTACCATCATTTACATATTTTCCAGTAATTAGCGAAGGTGGCCTTGAAACAACAGGATGTCTGCCCGTGTCAGAAATTTCGATTTTCTATATTAAGTGTAGTTGGGGAAGTGAAAGATTAAGGCACGCTTAACACAGCAAGGAACAGCTTGTTTTGGATTTGTTAATTTTGTAGCCTGACCGTTCATCTGTGTTTTTAAGTGAAACCGATTTAAATGGATGCAAAACCAACCCAGATTGAAGGCACAAAACCAAGACTCCAATTGTGTGTCATCCTGTATTTGTTGTAAGTTGATTGTGAAGGACTGTCATTCCATGATTTGCTAATAAGGAGAGCAGTGACCTCTAAAGTTGACCTGAATCTAATTGGATTTTGTTTGTATAAAAAAAAGTTGAGTTGCTAATTCTTTCAAGCCAAATGGATGCCTCATTTAAGAATTATGGAGAAATTTGTAATTTAAAAAAAAAAAAAGGACTATAGCTTCGAACTATGCATAACCGTTGATTTGTAGCATCCTCAATTTTCTTTAACTTTCATTAGAGTTTTTCTTGTTCAGTAAGTAATTTACTTTGTAAAATATATGCTGCTTTCTAAACAAATGTTTCTTTATGCTGCTGTGGGTAAACCAGTACAACAATTCATCAGTTGCCAACAGATGTGAAATGTATTGATTTAAAAATAATTTGCAAAGTTGCAGCAGTAATATTTGGCTAATTGTAGCAACTAATTAGCTTAACGTTTTGTTCAAACTGGTGCATTATTTCGAGCAGTTTCTTGTTGATACTTGAGTTTCACTTACAAATCTATTTAATTTCTCTTGAAGTTATAAATCATAGTGATTTTGGTATAAGGTGTTTGGGGAGAATTTCCTCCCATCTTAAGCCCATGGGATGTGGTAGATTTTTTACTGTCACTCTGGAATAGTGCTTTATGTGTCTATTTTGTTTTCTGCCATTTTAATTTACTTGCAGTTAATACAGAGTTCCACTTGCCAATTGGATAAATACTAGGTGAAAAAACTGATGTATATGGGGAAATAGCAGGGGAGTGGGACTAACTGACTAACTACATTTGCTCTTCGAAGGAGCAGCATAGACTCCAGAGGCCAAATAATGCCCTACGCTTAGTGATTCTGCGATATATTATTCTTGACATTCCAACCTAATTCAGGTCAATTTGTTTGGCAATTTATTTGTTATCTACAGGCCACTAAACCAAAAGAAAGGCTGTTTTGACAGGTAACATGCATATATAATTTGCAAAATAGAAACAAAGATGTCGAATAGCTTCTCCCAGACTTGTGGAGCATTCTAAGCCTAAAACAGAATTAAATATGTCTGCAACAGACCAACACTGTGTCATCTGACCTCCTAAGTCGTGTGTTTTGAATCCAACTTGGTTATTTGAACACCCTGTGGCTTTTTTGGATGTTAGACCATTTCAGAGTGAGATTGTTAAACTGAGCACAGTGGGTTGGTGAAAATTGTCAAAAGTCTGGCTGCATTGAAGGGTCTCTAATTGACAGACCAGTGACTGATATACTGTTTTGATCCTCTCAGATGAGATCCTGCAGTTAAAACGTAGTACAAAGCTCTGGAAAAGAGCAGTAAGTCTAAACATCCAAAATTATTTGTTCTTCAGTGTGATCTATTTCTGTTAGACCCATGAATAGTAAGAACATTCAAGTTTCAGTATTATTCAGAGTTGTTGCTAGGATTTCAGCAAAATGTTATGAACATGGTGTTTCTGTGCTCTGTCCATTGTGAAAGCAGTGAAAAATAAAACTGTAGGATGTGCCCTGATAGCTTCGCTATGACCGCAGAGGAAAATCTAGCTAATTGCATGTCTCTTACTGATAGTAGTGGTTAGAATAATGTGTGCTGATTAATTGAGGGTATTTTGCAAGATAGAACATATTGGTTTAAGTGTTTTTATTCCCCCCCCCTCCCCTCACACACAGCACAGATATGATAATTCTGGTTGACAAATTTGTTATTTCAAGTGTATATGGTAGTAAGAATAATTCCTCCTCGTGATTTTGGAAGATTAGTTCAATAATTCTTCACAAAACAGTCTATTTTTAGTGTAATGAGACCAGGTTAATTAGTAATCTGATAATTAGGAATCCTTTGGGGAATAGTGATCAGATAACATACAATTTCACATTGAGTTTGATGTGACATACAAAAGTTTGAAACTAGAGTCTAAATTTAAAGCCCGTTACATAGACATGAAGAGTGAGTTTAAGGTAGGTTGGGAAATTAGATTATAATTGTGACACAATTTAAATATTTAATTCTCAAATATGTAGTTCATTGAGAAACAGAAAATCAATGGGAAAAGTAATTATTCATGGCTAACTAAATAAAAAGTTTAAGTGTAGTATTCAATCAAAAGAGGAGAAATCCTATATTGGCATGGACATAGTTTGTTTTACTTTTGTTCATAATCAAGTTTTTTTTAGTGTGAGGTGTATGTCTTCTCTTACCCCTCAGGGTGGCTTGTCCCAATTTAGATACATTCCAGCAGCAAGCTTTAGTGAATTTAAAAAGAAAATGTTTGCACCAGAGATTTTAACACATTGGGCGGGATTCTCCGGCCGTGTCCGCCCGGTGACTGGAGATTACAGGCACTGACCAAGTGGATTGGAAGGTAGCAAATATAAGAGTGTTATTCAAGAAAGAAGGGAGAGAAAAACTGAACTACAGGCCAGTTAGCCTGATATTGGGGGAAAGGCTGGAATCTGCGATTAAGATCACGGTAACAGAGCACTAAAAGAAATATGAAAACAGGCCGAGTCAGCATGATGTTATGAAAGGGAAATTGTGTTTCACAAATCTATTACGAGGTTTTAAGGATGCAAGTAGCTGGCTAGGTAAAGACTGGAGAATCCCACCCGAGGTCAATGGATTTTCCCCATTGTTGGCGTCTCGCCCGTGGCATTCTTGCGGCGGGGTGGGTGAATCCAGCCCAAAGTCTCTCACATTGGGTCACACACACACAATAGATGCAGATGAAAAATAATACAATTACAAGTTGAATTGCTTTCAGTCTCTTTTGTAGTAGGCTGATTTGTTTCTTTGCTGAACTGGTGCTATAGCTGAGTGGAGGTTAGGTAAAAGTAGATAATTCTCAGCTGGATTTCCAGGAGACTGGCCCTCGGGTCGACTTGAAGGTGGAACAGGTTGGGGGAGAAGATTCTGCCTTTGTCTTTGAAAATATAGCTGTTTTTACCTTGTCGTGCAGCTGGTTCAGTGGCTTTTCAGATGGAATCTCTAATGGTGTTTCTTTGATTAGAATAACTTGTGCTTTAACTTTTAAAAACAGGAACAAACATGGCTACCTTAACCAGGTGACCTGTACAAGTCCCGATACCTTTCCCAAATAAGGTAGTGGGTTGGGCCAGCACACATCCTATTTTGTGGCCTTTCACACTTGAGTTTTTTGAGATGATGAATGATCATAATGTAAGGAAAGGTCAGTGAGACTCATTTCATGGTTGTTTAACACCTTGAGTTTTGAAATCTTTGTTGTCCCTGGTGAGGCAAGAAGATGAATCGGTTGGTATCATAATTCTAGTTGTTTAAGTTCACCTTTAGCAAAAGGACTTAGTTTCACAAGTGGCTGAGATTGTTCGTCTTTAATGAGTTATTTGCTTGAGTTTCAAATCTTACCGGGAGATACTGCTAAAGTCACATGATGTGTTGTCAGCCAACTTAATCTGTTGCATCCATTTTCAAAAATATAATTTTAAAATTTGTGTCTGCTCTGGCATGACAATATTAAAGTAATATTGTCAAGAAGAGGAGTAAGCCTGAGGATTGAAAGAGTTTTAAAAAACAGCAAAGGATAACCAAAAACGTGATAGAGGGAGAAAATAGAATGTGAGAGTAAACTATCAAGAAATATAAAAATGGGTTTTAAGGGCTTCAACCAGTAGGTAAAAAGGGAGAGTAGCTAAAGTAAATGTGGGTCCCTTAGAGGCTGATGTAGGAGAAATCATAATGGGGCAAATGGAAATAGCAGAGGTTGCCTTGTTTTCACATTAGAAAACACAAAACATTCCAGAAATAACAGGGAATAGGGTGACATGGTGGCACAGTGGTTAGCACTGCTGCCGCATGGTGCTGAGGACCGGGTTTGAATCCCGGCCCTGGGTCACTGTCCGTGTCGAGTTTGCACATTTTCCCCGTGTCTGCGTGGGCTCACCCCCACAACCCAAAGATGTGCAGGGTAGATGGATTGGCCACACTAAAAAAAAAAAAAGAAATAACAGGGAGGGATTGATTGAGAGTATTTTTTAGTGGAAATTTAAATTAATAAAGGAAAGGTACTAAAGTAATGGGATTAAAAGCTTGCAAATCCCTTCGACCTGATGGCTAACACCTTGGGGTTCTAAAAAAGAGGGATGTAGAGATACTGGGTGCATTATCTCTAATCTTAAGAAATCCTCTAGATTACAGGCACTGACCCAGTGGATTGGAAGGTAGCAAATATAAGAATTTTATTCAAGAAAGAAGGGAGCGAGAAAAAACTGAGCTACAGGCCAGTTAGCCTGATATTGGGGGAAAAGCTGGAATCTGCTATTAAGATCATGGTAACAGGGCACTAAAATAAATATAAAAACAGGCAAGTCAGCATGATGTTATGAAAGGGAAATTATGTTTCACAAATCTATTACGAGGTTTTAAGGATGCAAGTAGCTGGCTAGATAAAGGCAGGGGAGGGGCGGGGGGCACTGGATTTGGATTTCCAAACAAAATTGATACTGTTGTAATGAAAGGTGGTTGCACAAGATAAAGATTTGTGATATGTTGGCCTTTATTAAGAGAGGGGTGGAGTACAAAAGTAAAGGAGTTTTGTTTCAATTGTACAAAGCTTTGGTGAGACAACACTTGGTGTATTATGTTTAGTTTTGGCTTCCACACCTGATGAAGAAAATACTTGCTTTGGAGGGAGTGCAATGTAGGTTCGCTAGATTGCTTCCTGAGATGAGAAAGTCGTCCTATGAGGACGGTTTGAGTTAAATTGGCTTATACTTTCTGGAGTTTAGAAGAATGAAAGATGAGCTCAGTGAAATACACAATATTCTGAGGGAGCTTGTCAGGTGTAAAGATAAAGTCGCCATAGCCCCAGATGACCCTAGGCGGCTTTCCCCTTTGAGGGCGAGAGCTGACTGGCGGTGATTTAACCTGAGGATCACCACACCTCAGGGGAGGGGCAAGGTTGAGAAGACGTGCCTTCATGAATAACCTCGGGGTATGGGAACTGAACCCATGCTGCTGACCTTGTTCTGCATCATAAACCCAGCTGTCTAGCCCACTGTGCTGTATTGCTGAGAGGCTGTTTCCCCTGATTGAGGAGTCTAGCATTAGGACAGAGATGAAAATTTCTTCACTTGGGAGGGTTGTAAATCTTTGGAATTTTCTGCCCCTGTGGGCAATAGATGTTCAGTCATTGAGGGCATTCATGGCTGAGGTTGAGAGATCTTTTGACTGAGGGAATTGTGGGAAAGAGAGGGTGGGAAAGTGGCGTTAAGGAGCAATCATGATCTTATTTAAAAGTGGAGCTTGCTTATTGGCAGTTTGGCTTCTCCTCAAGTTCTTTACAAGTATAACAAAGTAATACCCTTAAATATATTTAATATCCATTGTGTTGAAGGCGATTTAGAGAATGCAGGAATATGCCATGGATTGGAATGCAGCCAGTTTTTAACTTGGGTGTGGTATCAAGTGATGTTGAGTAGAGGCCAAATGGTTCCTCCTTGCTGATGTAGATAAGGAAAGAAAAATTATGAATGAATTACCGCTAGGAAATTCCTTGATATCCCTACCTAACAAATATCTGTTGATCTCCCTAAGATCAATCTCTTGCATTATATTATATCCACAACAAGTTAACTGTTTCAAAGGAGAGCACAGATTTATTGGCAGCATCTTTGTTGCTGTGGAAACTGGTGCTAGGATACCAGTAAGATTTTTATGCTATCTTCGTGCTTTAATATGGTGAAAAATAATGGTATGATGTTTAGGTCTGAGTGTTGTTTCCGTGCCATTTTTAGTAAAGTTTACACTGCTACCTTTTTGAACTGTTGTGCTTTAATTTAGTATCAAATGAGTATTTGAGTTCTGCTTAAATCGTGTGTCAAGAATTAAGTATGATTGTGAGCTTGTAAGCCAAACCCCCCACTCTCCCCCAACCAATGTGCCATCTCAAATAAATCTTGCATGTTTTACCCATTATACAATGGCTTTACTAACACACAAGATTAAAGCATACATTGACAATGAATGTTATTAATCCTTAGTGTAGCAACAAATGCAGTACAACATCAATGATGAATTCTGATCAGCTGCTACCTGATCACATCACAGAAGGAGGCATGTTTTATGGTGCTTTGTGCTTCTCATATACGTCCTATCTGCCATTCACCTACTGACAGTTTAAACGACTGTGCTTGGGCATTTAATGACCAACTAGTGATATCATCTCTTCTGAATTAAATGTTGCTTAATTCAAATTATCTGATCTTTTTTACATTTTCATTTGGCTCAATTTTTCGGATGATTAAATTTTTAAATGGATGGGAAACATTTTCATTATCAAGAGTAAACTGATGGACTCTGCAGGGGTTGGAGGCAGAAGAGCTTTAGTGGATTTTCTTTGGAATCACATTGGTCCACAGAGGTATGTCCAGCAATGAAAGATAGGAACTCATTGAATGACCCTTTGTGAAAGATTTTGTAATCGGACACTTGAGACAGAATGGTTAACCTGACTAATTTAATGTAACCTGGAGGACTGGGCTGTCATTCATGATTGGGATACTTTCCACTTAGCTTCAGGTAACCCTGTTCAGTGTGAGCAGTGGTACAGGTACCAGACCCCTTATCTGGACCTGCAAGCCATTACATTCGAAGCTGGGGCCCTGATTAGCAATTTGAATAATACCCTTTTATTCTTTATTTTCATAGTTGCTAGGCCACATGCCTGATCCTGAGCGTCCCAAATACAGGATCTGGTATCTGTCATTGGGCATTTGTCTGCGCTCTTCACTGGTTAACCTTGGTTAAGACTCCCTTGTACACATTGGTTAGCATGGATATATATACTTACCAAATATGGGGTCTAACCAGAATGTTTTAACTGACACCAGTTCCACGCCTTTATAAATCCAGACTCCTGAGATTAATGCCATGATTCCATTGGCCTTTTTAATTTATCTTTTGCACCTGACCACTACTTGTAGTGATTACATAGGTCCCTAAAGCACTTTGATCCTCCACAATTCCTAGCTTCTTATCACTGAGGAACTGACTTTTATTTACTGCTGTCTGAATGCACAGTATATGATGCAGGATGCTGTTCAGCAGATTAGTGTAATTACTTCAGAATTAGGATCAGGACTAGGCCACTCATCCTGCTCTGCCATTCAATTAGATCATGGCTGATATGATTGTAACCTCAACCCCACATTCCTGCCTACCCCCGATAACTTTTCACACTCTTGTTAATCAAGAATCTATCTAGCTCTGCCGTAAAACTATTCAAAGACCCCGCTTCCACTGCCTGTTGAGGAAGAGTCCTAAGACTCTCAACTCCGAGAGAAAAAAAATTCTCCTAATCTTTGACTTAAATGAACGACCCCTTGTTTTTAAGTAGTGACCCCTAGTTCTAGATCCTCCCACAAGAGAAAACAGCCTCTCCACATCCACCCTGTCAAGACCCCTCAGGATTTTGTATGTTTTAATCAAGTCGCCTCTTACTCTTCTAGACTGCAGTGGATACAAACCTAACCTGTCAAAAAACTTTCCTCCTAAGACAACCCACTGGTTTTGGTCTAGTGAACCTCTCTGAACTACTTCAAAAGCATGTGCATCTTTCCTTAAATAAGCAGACCAATACTTCACACAGTGCGGCAGATATGGTTTCACCAATGCCCTGTACAGCTACCTCCCTAATTTTGTAACCAATTCTGCTCACAATGAACAATAACATTCTATCAGTTTTCTTAATTACTTGTACCTGCACACTAGCCTTTTGCGCTTCATGCACGAGGACACCCAGATCCTCTTAATCCGAGATATCTGTAATCTCTTACCATTTAAATAATAAGCTTTTTTATTCTTCCTGCCAAAATGGGCAATTGCACATTTCCCACATGAGACTCAATTTGCCAGATCTTTTCCCACTCACTTAACCTATCTATGTTCCTTTGTAGCCTCCATATGTCCTCTTCACAACTTTCCTACCTACTTTTGTGTCTTCAGCAAATTTAGCATCCATACATTTTGTCTCTTCATCCAAGCCGTTTATGTAAATTGTAAAAGGTTGAGACCCCAACACTGATGATCCCTATGGCACGTTTCACATCCTGCCGACCAGAAAAAGACCCATTTTTGCTAACTGTCCTGTTTTGTAGCCAGTATGTTGCCCCCTAGACCATGTGCTTTTATTTTCCACAATAACCATTGATGTGGCATCTTATCAGATATCATCAGGAAATCAAAGTACAATACATCCACCAGTTCCCATTTATCCACCGCACTTGTGACTTCTTCAAAGTAATTGGTTAATCTGTTGCATGTATTTGTTGCCAGGGCCCACTTCTAATTCACGATCATGGGCATATTAGGGACATTATGCCATACCAGTATTGAAGTGTAGCAACAAGACCAACCATCTCCAAATTCTGAAAGTACAATAGAAACGTTGTTTTAATTAAGCACCAGAGATTTTATTTAAATTTCTGATTATTTACTAGTGTTACTAATTAGTAACTGCTAGTCATATCAAAAAGGTGGGAGAAATTGTGCTTGTTTTATATTTGAGAGGATAGATGTTGTTGACGAAGAACTCTCATTAACATTGGGTATCAAAATTGTGCTCCTGGGTCAGGAATTGTACAGGCCAAATGCAAAGCAAATTTCTATTTGCGAAAACAATGTGTTATGACACCAACCTTGTACTTCAGTTAGCAATGTTTTATTATAATTCAGCTAGTTCACATACTTTTGGAGTGAAAGCAAAGTGGCTGACATCAGTAATCAGGATCAACAGGGAGAGGTTTTATTTACAGCTAATGTTCCACCTTGCTCTTCCTTTGGCATCTGCTTAATTTCTAGTCCAAGGTAATCTGACATCAGAAAAAGCACACCTGGATGGAAAATGCAGAAAAATTATCAGTTTGATGCTTCATGTATGTCAGAAGTTTAATTTCATTTGTTTTCATATGACATAAAAATTATTAGTTATAAAATGCTGTGTTTCACAATGTTTTCTTTCCCCCATAGGGGAGTTACCCAATCTGGGAAGATTTTATTAACAAAGCGGGTAAGCTACAGTCCCAACTCAGGTAAGAGTTAACGTTTGTTTCAAAACACTTCCTAGTAGTATTTGGAGACTCGTATCTGAATATAATGCTTCTGCTTTGAATTAAAAGGCACACGAGGGAGGGGGATAAAGATAAATTTATATGGTAAAATGTTTTTTGAAAATCCTGTTGTTACCAGGATATCCTCCTGAGAGCTTCATGTTGTCAGAATGATGGGCTGTCAAGTTACCAGCAAAGGTCAGGAACTTTGGACTTGAACTTGTAACAGTGGATTGCATTGGGATTTGGGAGTGGTCTTACTCAAATCTGCAACATGTGGATGATGATCAAAAAGGTTAAAGGGGAAAACTGCAGCCGCAAAGGCAGATGGTCTTTCCCTTAAAATTGCAGTATGCCACAGAAAATTGATTACAATGATAATTGCAACAAGTCCCATGATATTTTGAAGGTTTTATAATAGTTTAATAAAGAAAGAACTGCTTGTGTTGTCTTCACTTTATTCTGATGTAAATTAATTATAGGCACAAAGACTCTGATTACTTTTACTATTTTAAAAACATTTTTCACTAAATTAAGGTCCACTGCCACTTTATTTAAATAGGCATTATTGAATGATGCAGAACTGAAATGAAACAATTTTCATTGATTTACTCAATTGCTTAATATCAGTTCCTTCAGAAAAAATTAAATTGTTATTGTTATGGGCGAGGCGTTTTCAGAACCCCAAAATGTATCATGGAGTTCAATCAACCTCTCCCTTTAATGGATTTGTTGCTTTTCCTAGCACACAGTTCTTTCCCTAGGTGTGGGATTACAATTATGGACACGTGGGTTTTTAAACACAAAACACTGTTTATTCCATGAACTCAACTTAACATCTTAAATAAACATTGGATCTCTTAACACCCCTTCAAAGATAACTCAGAAAATATTGCAACAGTAAATAATTCCTTAAACTGTTCCTTCAAACTTCCAAGAGACTTAACCTTTAAACAGTATCACATTAGGTTAAAGGATATATATATTTTCTGTAGAATGGCAGAGATATATTAGCTTGGTTGACTTCAGCTCCAGCAGCACCTTGCTTTCTTCCTGCAGCTCTCTGGACACACACAAACTGCTTTTTCCAACTGGCTTTCTCCCTTCAAGCAGATCACAGCAAACCAGAACTTCTCAAGCTGCTGTCTCAAGCTGGCTTGCTACTTTTAAACTGCTCTCAGCAAAACCAGCCAGGCACCTTTTAGCTGCTCTCAGCAAAACCAGCCAGGCACTTTTCAAACCTGCAAAAACTAAACTGCAAAATGGCTGACCTGAGCTCAGCCCCACCCACTCTCTGACATTACTGTTTTCTTAAAGGTACATTGCTTAAACATCCATGTCTTAAAGGTACCCTCACATGACATAATTAAAACCACAGATTTGACTGAAGACAGTCGTGGATTGTCATTCTGTCCATTAACTTATGTTGCTAATATTTTGCTTCAAATCTAAATTGTTGGAAGCAAAGTCTTTCACACAGGTTGTCTGTTCTCTAAATAAGATGAGTTTAGCTACTGCTGTTTGAATCAGCAGTGAGCCTAAACCTATTCGCAATGCACAATAAATTGCTCATATCACTATAGCCACAATATTTATTGGGTATTGTGTAGAATATATAAATGTTCAGCCTGATCTGGCAAAAGGTTCATTCATGTGCAAAATAGAAAAAAGGTTTATACCCTAAACCATTCGAATGTTTGATGTTTGCATTGGATAACAAGTAGGAAAGATTAGCCTTGCTTCCTCATTTGTACGACTACATACAAATGCAAAATTGCTGTCATCCTGTGGGGAACAAAAAACTAGGACAGAATCTGTAAGATGTTGTGAATGCATCAAGTACTAAAGTTTTCCTCATTCCTTACATAAAATGCTTTAAAAAAAAATATATATATATTTTATTCAAATTTTTTCAGCCAAACAAAACAGTACAAATTTTTTTTCCCTTTTACAACAATAAAACAATATAAATAATAGTGACCGTTTTTAACAAATAAATAAATAATATATAAACTAAATGGCAACTGCCATAACATAATAACTCTCCCAAATAATAAAGTCAAACAAGCCAATATACATATCCAAGTAAAAATATCCATACAAAAACTCCCCTGAGGACCCACCCGAGCCCCCCCCCCCCCCCCCGGTTGCTGCTGCTACTTTCCCAGTTCCTTTATCGTTCTGCGAGATAGTCAATGAACGGTTGCCACCGCCTGGTGAACCCTTGTGCCGAACCTCTTAGTGCGAACTTTATCCGTTCCAGTTTTATAAACCCTACCATGTTGTTTATCCAGGCCTCCACGCCCGGGGGTTTAGCTTCCTTCCACATTAACAATATCCTTCGCCGGGCTATTAGGGACGCAAAGGCCAAAACATCAGCCTCTCTCACCTCCTGCACTCCCGGCTCTTCTGCAACCCCGAATATAGCCAACCCCCAGCTTGGCTCGACCCGGACCCCCACCACCTTCGAAAGCACATTTGCCACTCCCACCCAGAACCCATGCAGTGCCGAGCATGACCAAAACATGTGGGTGTGGTTCGCTGGGCTTCTCGCGCATCTCCCACACCTATCCTCTACCCCGAAAAATTTACTGAGCCTTGCTCCGGTCATGTGCGCCCTGTGCAAGACCTTGAATTGTATCAGGCTAAGCCTGGCACACGAGGATGAAGAGTTTACCCTGCGTAGGGCATCTGCCCACAGCCCCTCTTCGATCTCTTCCCCCAGCTCCTCTTCCCATTTTCCCTTCAGCTCATCCACCATGATCTCCCCCTCGTCTCTCATTTCCCTGTATATATCTGACACCCTACCTTCCCCCACCCATGTCCCCGAAATCACTCTATCCTGAATCTCCTGCATCGGGAGCTGCGGAAATTCCCTCACCTGTTGCCTCACAAAAGCTCTCAATTGCATATACCGAAATGCATTCCCTTGGGGCAACCCATATTTTCCGTCAGTGGTCCCAGACTCGCAAACGTCCCGTCTAGGAACAGATCCCTCAGTTGCACAGAATCCCTGCTCTCTGCCATGTTCTAAATCCCCCATCTATTCTCCCCGGGACAAACCTATGATCATTCCTTATCGGGGACCGCACCGAGGCACCCGTCATTCCCTTATGCCGTCTCCACTGCCCCCAAATTTTCAGCGTTGCTGCCACCACTGGACTTGTGGTGTATTTCTTCGGGGAGAACGGCAACGGCGCCGTCGCCAACGCTTGTAGGCTGGTTCCTTTACAGGACGCCATTTCCAGTCTCTTCCATGCCACTCCCTCCCCTTCTCTCATCCACTTACACACCATTGAGATATTGGCGGCCCAATAATAATCACTTAAGCTCGGCAGTGCCAGTCCCCCCCTATCCCTGCTACGCTGCAAAAAAACCCTCCTCACTCTCGGGGTCTTCCCAGCCCACACAAAGCTCATAACACTCTTCTCAATTTTTTTGAAAAAAGCTCTCGTAACCATCACCGGGAGGCACTGGAACACGAAAAGAAATCTCAGGAGGACTACCATTTTGACCGCCTGCACCCTGCCCACCAGTGACAGGGACACCATGTCCCATCTCTTAAAATCCTTCTCCATCTGTTCCACCAATCGTGTTAAATTAAGCCTATGTAGGGTTCCCCAGTTCCTGGCTATCTGGATCCCGAAGTACCAGAAATCTCTTGTTACCCTCCTCAGCGGTAAATCATCTATTCCCCTGCTCTGCTCCCCCGGATGCACCACAAACAACTCACTCTTCCCCATGTTCAATTTGTACCCCGAGAATTCCCCAAACTCCCTGAGTGTCCACATTATCTCAGGCATCCCCTCCACTGGGTCCACGACATACAGCAATAGATCATCTGCATACAATGATACCCGGTGTTCTTCTCCTCCCCTGAGTACTCCCCTCCACTCCCTAGAGCCCCTCCGTGCTATGGCCAGTGGCTCAATTGCCAATGCAAACAGTAACGGAGACAGGGGGCACCCCTGCCTCGTCCCTCTATAAAGACAGAAGTAGTCAGACCTCTGCCTGTTCGTGATCACACTTGCCACCGGGGCCCCATATAGCAGCTGTGCCCATCCTATAAACCCTTCCCCAAAACCAAATCTCCTCAACACTTCCCACAGATAGTCCCACTCCACTCTGTCGAATGCTTTCTCGGCGTCCATCGCCACCACTATCTCTGCCTCCCCCTCTGGTGGGGGCATCATCATCACCCCTAGCAGCCTCCGTATGTTCGTGTTCAGCTGTCTCCCCTTAACAAACCCAGTTTGATCCTCGTGGACCACCCCCGGGACACAATCCTCTATCCTCGTCGCCATCACCTTGGCCAGGAGCTTAGCATCTACGTTCAAAAGGGAAATGGGCCTGTAGGATCCACACTGCAGCGGGTCTTTTTCCTTCTTCAAAAGTAACAATATCGTCGCCTCTGACATAGTCGGGGGCAACTTCCCCCTTTCCCTGGCCTCATTAAAGGTTCTCGTCAAAAGCGGGGCCAGTAGGTCCATATATTTACTATAAAATTCCACTGGGAACCCATCCGGTCCCGGGGCCTTCCCTGCCTGCATGCTCCCAATCCCCTTTACCACCTCCTCCATCTCAATCTGTGCTCCCAGTCCCGCCCTCTCCTGCTGCTCCACCTTCGGGAATTCCAGCTGACCCAGGAAACACATCATTCCCTCCTTCCCTTCCACGGGCTGAGCCTTATATAACCTCTCATAGAATGCCTTGAACACCCCGTTCACTCTCTCCGCTCCCTGTTCCATCTCTCCCTCTTCATCTCTCACCCCACCTATCTCCCTCGCCGCTCCCCTCTTCCTCAATTGGTGGGCCAGTAGCCGACTCGCCTTCTCTCCATACTCATACTGTACACCCTGTGCCCTCCTCCACTGTGCCTCCGTCTTACCCGTGGTCAGCAGGTCAAATTCCACATGTAACCTTTGTCTTTCCCTGTACAGTTCCTCCTCCGGTGCCTCTGCATATTGCCTGTCCACCCTCAGAAGTTCTCTCAACAATCGCTCCCTTTCTTTACCCTCTTGCTTCCCTTTATGTGCCCTTATGGATATCAGTTCCCCTCTGACCACCGTCTTCAGCGCCTCCCAGACCACTCCCACCTAAACCTCTCCGTTGTCATTAAGCTCCAAGTACCTTTCGATACACCCCCTCGCCCTTAGACATACCCCCTCATCCGCCAATAAGCCCATATCCATTCTCCAGAGTGGGTGCTGTTTTTCCTCTCCTACCTCCAGGTCTACCCAATGTGGAGCGCGGTCCGAAATGGCTATGGCCGTATACTCCGTCCCTGTCACCTTCGGAATCAGTGCCCTTCCAAAAACAAAAAAGTCTATCCGTGAATATACCTTGTGAACATGGGAGAAAAATGAGAACTCCTTACTCCTAGGCCTAATAAATCTCCAGGGGTCTACTCCTCCCATCTGCTCCATGAAGTCCTTGAGCACCCTGGCCGCTGCTGGCCTCCTCCCGGTCCTGGACCTCGACCGGTCCAGCCCTGGATCAAGCACCGTATTGAAGTCTCCCCCCATTACCAACCTTCCCGCCTCCAGGTCCGGGATACGCCCCAACATACGCCTCATAAAGTTTGCATCATCCCAGTTCGGGGCGTATACGTTTACCAGAACCACCGCCTCCCCTTGCAATCTGCCATTCACCATCACATATCTACCCCCACTATCCACCACTATGGTCTTTGCCTCAAACAGTATCCGTTTCCCCACTAAGATAGCCACCCCCCTATTCTTTGCATCCAAACCCGAATGAAACACCTGGCCCACCCATCCTCTACGTAGTCTGACCTGGTCTTATCAGTTTCAGGTGCGTCTCCTGCAACATAACCACATCTGCCTTTAATTTCTTTAGGTGTGCGAGTACCCATGCCCTTTTAATCTGCCCGTTTAGCCCTCTCACGTTCCACGTGATCAGCCGGGTTGGGGGGCTCTTTACCCCCCCCCCCTTGCCGACTAGCCATCCCCTTTTTTAACCCAGCTCCTCACCCGGTTCCCACGTACCTGTATATCCCACCGACGGTGTCCCCCCCCCCCCCCCCCCCCCCCGTCTCGACCACCCAGTCCCGTAACAGCTCCCCCTTCTCCTTAGCAGCAGCAACCCAGTTACCCCCCCCTGCAAGATCCCCCTCTAGCGTAGTAGCACCCCCCATGTTGCTCCCAGAAGTCAGCGAACTCTGGCTGACCTCTGCTTCCCCCTTTGCCCTTGGCCCCTCACTGTGCGAGGCCCCCTCCTTCCTGCGTCCCTGTTCCCGCCACAATTACCATAGCGCGGGAGCAAAGCCCGCGTTTCCCACTCGGCCCCGCCCCTGATGGCGCATTTCCCTTCTCCTTCCCCTTTCCTTCCCACCGGCGCCCACAGTTCCTCATACTCTCTCTCTCTCTCTCTCTCCCCCCCCCCCCCCACCCAAACGAGGGGAAGAGAGAAAGGTTACAGGATTGAAAAATTAACAAATTGAAAAATCATCTCTTTTTCCCCCCCCCCCCCCTTCCCCTTCCTCGCCTCACATAATCACCCCACCACTTTATCCCAGAAGCTCTTTCTCTCGCCAGACTATTCCAGCTTCTCGTCCACAATGAATGTCCACGCCTCTTCTGCCGTCTCAAAGTAGTGGTGCTTCCCTTGGTGTGTGACCCACAGTCTTGCTGGTTGCAACATTCCAAATTGAACCTTCTTTTTGTGAAGCACCGCCTTAGCCCGATTGAAACTTGCCCTCCTTCTCGCCACCTCAGCACTCCAATCCTGGTATACGCGGATCACCGCGTTTTCCCACCGACAGCTCCGAGTTTTCTTCGCCCATCTGAGGACCGTCTCTCTGTCGTTGTAGCGGAGAAACCTCACCACTATATCTCGAGGTATTTCTCCAGCCCTTGGTCTTCGTGCCAAAACTCGATAGGCTCCCTCCACCTCCAAAGGGCCCGTCGGGGCCTCCGATCCCATTAGCGAGTGAAGCATCGTGCTTACATATGCCCCGACGTCCGCCCCCTCTGCGCCTTCGTGAAGACCCAAGACTCTTAAATTCTTCCTCCTCGAATTATTCTCTAGTGCTTCCAGCCTCTCCACACACCTTTTGTGCTGTGCCTCGTGCGTCTCTGTCTTCACCACCAGGCCCTGTACTTCATCTTCGTTTTCAGCAGTCTTTGCCTTCACGACCCGAAGCTCCAACTCCTGGGTCCTCTGCTCCTCCTTTAGCCCTTCAATCGCCTGTAATATCGGGGCCAACACCTCCTTCTTCAACTCCTTCTTCAGCTCTTCCACACAGCGCCGCAGGAACTCTTGTTGCTCCGGGCCCCATAACAAACGGCCACCTTCCATCGCCATCTTGCTTCGAGCTTCCCTTCCTTGCCGCTGCTCCAGAGGATCTTCTGCAATCCGGCCGCTATCCTCCTTTTTCCATGTGTGTCCGGGGGGATTCCCTTCTAGTTTACCGCACAGTGATTTTGGCCGTTTAAATTGCCGTTGGGGCTCCTATCTAGAGCCCAAAAGTCCGTTCGAACGGGAGGTGCTGAAACATGCGACTCAACTGGTCATTGCCGCACCCGGAAGTCCCTTACATAAAATACTTAATAGATGTTTTACCCTTACAGGTATATCTGGACACAGTCATTTATACTTTTCCTTTAAGTATACACTTGTGTGTGCTTTCCTCCGTACCCATGGCTCAAGTTGTCATGTTCCGGCAGGACTAGAAAATAACTAGTCAACTTGCTATTTTCAGGGACCAACGTTTCAGGTGACCGAGTAGATAATTTCAAAGATTTTACAGTTCACTCCTGGAGATTAAAATTCTCTCAAATGAGGCCTCTAAATTGACCCTTGCTGCAGTCCATGCATCTGCCTTTCCAAAGTTGTGGCGGTTGTGTATAAGGTGGGCGAAAAGGAAATAATGATATTTCCGGTCAAGGGAAACGTGCTAAGTTTGAGGAGGATAATAGCTAGAATTTGGGCCGAAGAAGCTGCATCCCTCCTATGAATCCTGATCGTTGCTCGATCGCAGAATTTCAATTGGGAACTCCCGCTAGATGGACCAATCTTGTTGAATTGGATATATGTGGAACAAGGAGGAGGTGCTGCTCACAATTTTGGAGCGACATTCTTGGGAACATCAGAGTGCTCAACTCAAAGAGCCCTTGACTCCATGAACGTGCGTATTTCTGCTTTTTCCCCACCAAAGAAATCCGAACACTCCAGTTCCTATTAATTTTGTGACTTTCCAGTCTTTCTAGGATCAATAAAAAAAAATAATTACAAATTCTTAGTTCCACTGTGGTGAAAAGAAAGCTTGAGATTTAATATTACACATGGATTAAGGAAGATAGCTCACATTTCTATCTATCCATTCTTGGACAGCACTATTTTAATGCTTTTTTTTGTAACAGCTGGCAACTCTTTTCTGAATGGCTTGCACTTATGGAAGGAGAATGGATCCAAGGCATTGAGACTGTTTCAACAGGTGGCATAGCATAGTGGTTAGTACTGTTGCTTCACAGAGCCAGGGACCTGGGTTCAATTCCTGGCTTGGGTCACTGCCTGCGGAGTCTGCATGTTCTCCCCATGTCTGCGTGGGTTTCCTCCGGGTGCTGCGGTTTCCTCCCACAAGTCCCAAAAGACTTGATTGTGAGGTGAATTGGGCATTCTGAATTCTGCCTCGGTGTACCCGAACAGGCGCCGTAGTGTGGCGACTAGGGAATTTTCACAGTAACTTCATTGCAGTGTTAATGTAAGCCTACTTGTGACACTAATAAAGATTTTTATTATCTGAGGAATTGTGCTTGAAATTGGTCAATTTGCTCTGTTATTTCCTTACCCAATTTAATGGCAGACATTGGCGTATACTAGGGAAGAAGTATGGCCAGCTTCCATCACAAATCTTTGCTACCTGCAGCACTAAGGGAGGAAGATGTCTGCCCTTCTGTCAGTTATAGAGTCTTGGCTTGTGTAGCATTTTTTTTCATTCGTCTATGGGATGTGGGCGTCACTGGGTGGGCCAGCATTTATTGCCGATCCCTGAAGGCAATTAAGAATCGATCACATTGCTGTGGGTCTAAGGTCACATGTAGGCCAGATCGGGTAAGGACAACAGATTTCCTTCCCTAAAGAACATTAGTGAACCAGATGGGTTTCATGGTGACATTTAGACTTTTAATCCCAAATTTTTATTGAATTCAGATTTCACCATCTGTTAAGGCGGGATTCGAACCTGGGCTCCCAGAGCATGACTCTGGATCTCTGGACTACTAGTCCAGTGACAATACCACTACGCTACTACGTCCCCGAGAATTAGCCTGGCCAAATGAGTTTCCCTGCATCGGAAAATCACAATTGTTAAACTATTGTACAAGGATTAAATTGTGAATGCTTGAAATGCTAAACTGCACTGGTTTATTGACATCATGGTCACATGCATGCCCCTTAGTATGCAATATTTTATGTATTCTACAGTGTTTGCAGATATTATTCTTCAGGTCTAGTTAGCTAACTCATTTGAATGGAAATGACTTGACTCAGGAACTCTTGACCCTCTTTTGGCAAGGGGATCAGTTGGACACAACTCTGGTGCGGCTTCAGAACATAAGAACTAGGAGCAGGAGTGGGCCATTTGACCCCTCGAGCCTGCTCTGCCATTCAATAAGATCATGGCTGATCTTTTTTGGACTCAGCTCCACTTACCCGCTCGCTCACCATAACCCTTTATCTATCTTTGCTTTAAAATCATTCAACGAGGTAGCCTTAACTGCTTCACTGTAAGGGAATTCCACAGATTTATAACCCTTTGGGTGAAGAAATTCCTCCTCAACTCAGTCCTAAATCTGCTCCCCCTTATTTTGAGACTATGCCCCCTATTTTGAGTTCCACCCGCCAGTGGAAACAACCTCACTGCTTCTATCTTAACTACTTCAGAATTTTATATATTTCTATCAGATCCCCCTTCATTCTTCTAAATTCCAATGTGTATGGTCCCAGTCTACTCAGTCTCTCCTCATAAAGCAATCCTCTCAATTCTGGAATCAACCAAGTGAATCTCCTCTGGACCCCCTGCAGTAGCAGTACATCTTTTCTCAAGTAAGGAAACCAAAACTGTACACCGTACTCCAGATATGGCCCCACCAGCACCCTATACAGCTGCAATATAACCTCACTGTTTTTAAAGTCCATCTCTCTACCAATGAAGGACAAAATTCCATTTGGCTTCTTAATTACGTGCTGCACCTGCAAACCAACGTTTTGCGATTTATGCACAAGGACATCCAGGTCCCTCTGCAAAGCAGCATGCTGCAATTTTTTACCATAAATTTTGCTGTTATTCCTATCAAAATAGATGACCTCGTATTTACCAACATTGTACTCCATCTGCCAGACTCTTGCTCATTCACTTAAACTATCTATATCCCTCTGCAGACTTTCAGTGTCCTCTGCACACTTTGCTCTACCCACTCCTCTTAGTGTCATCTGCGAACTTTGACACATTACACTTGGTCCCCAACTCCAAATCATCTGTGTAAATTGTGAATAACTATAGCCCCAAAACTGATCTCTGAGACACCACTAGCCACTGATCGCCAACCAGAAAAACACCTATTTATCCTCATTGTTTGTTTTCTGTTAGTTAACCAATCCTCTATCCATGCTAATACATTATCTGTAATGCTGTGCACCCTTATCTTATGCAGCAGCCTTTTGTGCAGTACCTTGTCGAATGCCTTCTGGAAATCCAGATACACCATAGCCAGATGTTGCTCTTATTAGCCTTAGTTTTATTAGCTCTAATTATGTCATCTTTGCTCACGAGTCGCCAGGTATCTTTCGGATACCGCCACGTGGTTCAAGCTCGAGTTATGATTAATAAGTCAGCACACCGCTTAGTAAGATTGAAATCAGCGGTCATTTATTATGTACAGCAATAAATACTTACACAATAATCCTACTTTCTATATCGCTACCTACCACTACTGCCCAATACTTAACTTTTGGGGATGGCCCACCAGGTCAGGGAAACGAATGGTTTATCGAAATGGGTCTGGCCTGCGGGATTCAAAAGGCTGATACGGATCGATGGCTAGGAGTCTCTATCGGGTAGCGATCGCTGGAGCCAAACTTACAGTTTCTGGTCTATGTTCTTGCGAAGGTTGCGTGCAGGAGAAGAAGGGAGAGAGAGAAAGAGATCTGAACTTGGCCCCTCAATTTACAGGGCCCAGGGGCTTCCCGCCTCTTGGGGCGGCCCTTGACCCTGAGTCCCAAGTGATTGGACTTGTTCCCAATCACTGGGTTCGATATGCTCCAATAATGGGGCGATTCCTTGATCGGGGGGTGGTCATTCACCTGCCTTTGTTTCGGCCACTGCAGGCGCCGAGAGGTCTGGCCCGGCATTCAATTGCTAATATGTTGCAATTGTTCCCGGGGATAGCCGATTAAACTGCAGATGTCTGTGTTGATGTGCTGCTAATGGTCGCATGTATCGGTCTGGGCCGACTTCCCCAGAGCCGAATACGCTATTCTGTCTGCAGCTGTCCGTTTTTGTCCTGTTGGCTGCTTTTCCCATCAGTCTTTTCGGTTAGCCATTTTATATCGGGTTTTGGACAAATTAATCGGGAATCAGCCATTTTAGGTGGCTACACAGATGCACCATATCCACTGTTTCCCTGTTGTCCACCGCACTTGTAATGTCCTCGAAGAATTCCAATAAATTAGTTAAACATGACCTGCCTTTCATAAACCCATGCTGCGTCTGCCCAATGGGATAAGTTCTATCCAGATGTCTCGCTATTTCTTCCTTGATGATTGATTCAAGCATTTTCCCCACTACAGAAGTTAAGCTAACCGGCCTATAGTAACCCACCTTTTGTCTACCTCTTTTTTTTAAACAGTGGCATCACATTTGCTATTTTACAAACCCCCCCAGAGTCCAGCGAATGTTGGTAATTTACCACAAGCACATTTGTTATTTCCCCCGCCATCTCTTTTAATACCCTGGGATGCATTCCATCAGGGCCAGGAGACATACTACCTGTAACTCCATTAGCTTGCCCAACACTACCTCCTTAGAAATAATCATTTTTAGATCCTCACCTGCCGTAGCCTCCTTGTCACCAATTATTGGCATGCTATTTGTGTCTTCCACTGTGAAGACCAACACAAAATACCTGTTCAGTGCCTTGGCCATTTCCTTATTTCCTATTATTTAATCCCCCTTCTCATCCTCTGAGGAACTAATGTTTACCCTAGCCACTCTTTTTAGTTTTATATTTGTAGAAACATTTGGTATCTTTTTATATACTGAGCTAGTTTACTCTCATAATCTATCTTACTTTTCTTTATAGCTTTTTTTTGTGGCTTTCTGTTGACCTTTAAAGATTTCCCAATCCTCTAGTTTCCCACTAATCTTTGCCACTTTGTATGCCTTTTCTTTCAATTTGATACCTTCCTTTATTTCCTTAGATATCCATGGTTGATTATCTCTTTTCCTACAGTTCTTCCTCTTCATCGGTATTATACTTTTGCTGAGCACTGTGAAGACTTGCTTTAAACGTCTTCCACTGTTCCTCAATTGTCCCTAAAAGTCTTTGCTCCCAGTCTACCTTCGCCAACTCCTCCCTAATCCCATTGTACTCTCCTTTGTTTAAGCACAAGACATTGGTATTAGATTTTACCTTCTCACCCTAACTACGAGATCATTAATTATTCCTGTTTCATTACACAGACCAGATCTAAGATAGCTTGCTCCCTGTAGATTCCATTACATTCTGTTTGAGGAAACTGTCGTGGTTACATTCTATGAATTCCTCTTCAAGGCTGCCTTGACCGGCCTGGTTTGACCAATCGACATGTAGATTAAAATCACCCATGACAACTGCCATACATTTTTACATGCACCAGTTGTTTCTTTGTTCATTGCCCGCCTGACCATGATGTCATTATTTGGTGAAGAATATTTGGACAGTATAAAAAAAACACTCTTAGTCTGAGTAAATGAATGTCAAAACAGTTTAATTCAGTTTCCTTGTAATTTACACTTAACGCTGTGTGCTCTTATTTCTGTACGTATTAGAGGTGCCCTTATCTTGGGCATGCAGACAGAATAGTGAAAACCACATTTTAAAATAGTTATTTATATCTGAAATGCTTTTGTTTAAATAAATTACCATGCAAGCCTTATGTTGAAAGCAAATATTAACTTGTTGAACATCTGAACAATAATTGACAGGATAAGACCATTGGCCAATACAGCCTGTTCCAGATAATTGTGATGTGTTGTGCATCACAATGGATGCATTCTCCACTCATTCAAAAGCCATGTCATCTCCTGGGAGAGCTGGAAAAATAGTTTGATTAACCCAGGCCCCAAAGGAAAAAAAAATTGAACGGTTCCTCTGTCCACCTTATTGATGTTTGCAGTTAGTCTGGGTGACCACTCTAGCTCTGATTAATGTTGTACAAAAGCACATGACTGTACAAGGTGATGTGCACCTCAATCAGAAACAAGCCTAATTCTTGCTTGAAGGAATTCAATGAATCGTCTTTCACCTCAGAAACAGGCAGCCTGATCGGAACATATATATAATTCATGCAATTCTTGGTAAACCGAGCAGACCTTTGCAAGTTGGGCATTAGTATGCACCTCTTGATGTTTTCCAGCTATGAAACACAGCCAGGGAAAGTTTTCGTGCATTTTATTCCTTCCGTACTAATCTGATGAGCCTTCTCTAAGCAAAGTCTCACCTAGGTTCCTAATCTTGATTTGAGCAGGCAGATGCATTTTGTTTCCCCTGTGGGCTTTATACTTGGAACAACTACCTATTTACAACTCAACATTATACTTGAACCAACTTTTATGTTTTTGCTGAACAGTTTTGATTTAAACTTTCAGTTTAGGATGATCAATTGTACATAGCTGAGAAGATTGGGATTATCTGGGGAAATAGTGCAGAGGTTCTCAGGGAAGATATTTAGTATCTCTATTTGTGTAAGTGGACATTAGACTGCAAAGCAAAGAGTGGCTAACCCATTCACTAGTAATAATCTTCCAGCATTCTCAAACTGGCAACTCTCTTAAAATTGGTTTGGATGGATTACTCTTCAGTACTAGATTGGAGAACTTGGCATGGTAAAGCTCTTATCGCAAAATCGGGCACACGGGTATGTATGATTTTTCATTCATTCCTTTTAGCTGATATTGCCAAGCACCACTTGTGCCCCAGCACTAATGAGGAATATCTAACCCCTTAGCTGGTCACTCTCCAGGCAGATTGCTCGACAGAGCTGGCATACATCTAACCAATGGAACTATTTTAAATAAAGAAAGAAAGAAAGAAAGAAACCTCATTTATTAGCAGTCTTCACATTTTTATTTCTGTTATAGGACAACGGTGATGGCTGCTGCGGCCTTTTTGGATGCCTTTCAGAAAGTGGCAGATATGGCTACAAATACCCGTGGTAAGTAGTCCTACCTTTAGTGGCTACTGCAAGACTCTAACTGGGTGACTTTGTTTCCAGTTGGGTTGCATTTGGATAATACTTTCAATGTGTAACCCATGAAATTAATGCTTTGGTACTGCCACACACCAACCTTTAAATTATAAACTTAAGGGACAACAATGAGTTTAATGCTCCGTTCCTCGTATAGATTGATTTTTGGTTGGTTACTGCAACTACACATGGATTTGTTTTCTCATTATTTGCTCCAAGAAATGAATAGAATGTGTTGTAGAAAAACTGTGGTGATGTTCTGATTATGGATTAAAAAGACATATTATTGAAATAAAAACGAAGTGCTGGAAATACTGAGGTCTAGAAGCATCTGTGGAGAGAGAGAATCATAGTTCATGTTTTGGACTCCAATATGACTCCGAACTGGAAGGAAGGCAGAAATGTGATGGGTTTTATGCAGTTGAAAAGGAATAGGGGAAGGAAGAACATAAAGGAAGGTTTAGGATAGGGTAGAAAGTGGGAGTGATTAAATGGCAACCGTGTCATGGGACAACGGGTGTAGTAATGGTTGTAGTTTTTCATAAGAGCACTTATTCAGAGTGAATGTGAATGGCATAACATGCTCTCTCCGAAAGCAAAAATATGAAAAACGAAATTCAGACTGGCATATGGCAAAAAAAGACCCCCCAAAAAACGGAGTCAAAATGGTCTGTAATTGTTGAACTTGGTCCAGAAGGCTGCAAAATAAAATGTCCTCCGAAATCAGTATATTCACAAAGTCAAACCTCCTTGTGTTGTGCATTATAATAGACATTTTAACCAAATTTTATTTTGAAGTCCCTTCTGTTCTTTTCTAGGCTGAAAAGCTTATTGTATGAGCAGCTGCAATGGATGATATTGGCAAAGGGACAGCCTTGGCATATTCCTTTTATGTTGGTGTAGAAAATGACTGTGTTATTAATGCTGTCAGTCATCTGGAGACACTTGTTGGGGTTGTGCGGGGAGGGGGCAAATTACTTGCGCAGATAGTTTTACATGCTGACCCTTGGACCAGTGAGTTTTAATTTAGCCAAGGACTATAGGAAATTTAGATTTGTGTATAGACTTAAACTGCAAAACTAAAATTCAATATGATATCCAAATTTGTCATTGTAGCAAAAACACTTGTAATTATCGAGATCTACATCGAAGATAAAGGTATTTCAACATTAATCCCTTCTGTTTGCCTGCCGTACCCGTGTGAGAAAAATAAGTGAAAAGTAACCTACTTGGCCTCGTAAGTTATTGCTTTTCAGACAGCAATGTTGAGTCAGTTAAGTTCATGTACACAACATTAAGCAGTGACTGCACAGGCCACGACGGCTGTTGCCTCTGCAAATATGACAGGTGAAATGTCAAAGACCACATTTAGCTGGTCACTCTCCAGACAGATTGTTCGACAGAGCTGGCATATTTACATTTATCGTCACGTGGAAGGTAACCCACTTGTATCCATCCACAAAAGACGAGATTAATCTAAGCCAGCCAAATTATCATGCTATCTTCTCATGATTATCAATAAAGTGTTGGAGTCAGCACAGTAATATCTTTGCAGCGCCATCATTTTGAACCCTAGATATAGGCCATCAGGTCCTGGGGAATTGTCAGAACTAAGAGTTCTCCAGAACGTTCTGGTACGCAACTCATGTTTGTGACGACAGGCACAAAATATTTAGCTATCTCTGCCATTTTGTCATTCCCAATTCTTATTTCTCCTGACTTTCTAAGGGAAAAGCTCTCTTAAGCTTCTTTCTTCCTTTTCATATACTTGAAAACAATATACTTGAAAACACTCTGACAATCCTTTTATATTCCTCACTAGTTTGCTCTCATTCTATTTTTTCTTTTTTATATCAACTTTTTGGCGGCCCTTTGCTGTTTTGTAAAATCCTCCTTCTCCTCAGTAATGCTACTATTCTTTTAATTTAATTCTAACTTCTTTTAACCTAATTCTATCCTTAACTTCTCTAGTCAGCCACAATTGGATCTTTCTTGCTGAATTTGGTTTTTCATGGAATGTATTTTTGTTGAATATTTTGAAGTGTGTCTTTAATTGTTTCCCACTGTTTATGGCTACGCCTTTTAGACTATTTACCCACTCAACCGTAGCCAGTTAAAATCAAATTACTGCGGATGCTGGAATCTAAATCAAAAACAGAAAATTCTGTAAAATCTCAGCAGGTTTGATAGCAACTGTGGAGAGAAAACAGAACTAACGTTTCAAGTCTGGATGACTTTCATTAGAGCTGGAGAGAACTGGAAATAGGATGAGATTTATACTGTGGTGTGGGAGTACGGTGGGGCTGGATAGAGGGCCAGTGATGTGTGTTGGCTGGGGAGAGATTAACAGTGATGGCATGGACAAAAACGACAAAGGGGATGTAAATGGCGGTGATCATAGCTGAGAAGGGTGCTGATAGTGGCACAGGATCAGAATATATTAATGGCAGAACAAGGGTAAGCAGTTTGTCAAAGGACAACCTGTAACAAGGAACAGATGGCTCTGGTGGGGTGGAGGAGGGGATGAGTGTGGTAAGGGAAAGCCAAGATGGAAAGTGGGGTGAAAAGGGGATGGAAAAATGAATCAATGGACAAAATAAATAAATTGGATATGAAAATGGGATGATGGTGGAGGAGAGCGTTCACAGTCTGAAGTTGTTGAACTCCGTGTTCAGTCTGGAAGTCTGTAACGCGCCTAATCAGAAGATGAGGTGTTGTTCCTTCATTTTACATTGGGCTTCACTGAATCATTGCAGCAGGCCAAGGATGGCCATGTGGATATGTGGGTAGGATGGTGTGTTAAAATGGCAAGCGACAGGAAGGTCTGGGTCCTGCTTGTGGATGGATTGAAGGTGTTCTGCAAAGTGGTCACCCAGTCTGTGTTTAGACTCTCCAATGTAGAGTAGACCGCATTGGGAGCAGCAAATGCAGTAGACTGGATTGAAGGAGGTGTACGTGAAGCACTGCTTCACCTGAAAAGTGTGTTTAGATCCTTGGATGGTGCGCAGGGAATAAGTAAAGGGACAGGTATTGCATCTTCTGCGATTGCATTGGAAGAGGGTGAGATGCTGGGGGTGATGGAGAGTGGACCAAGGTATCCCGGAGGGAACGGTCCCAGCGGAATGCTGACAGAGGGAGTGAGGGGAAGATGTGTTTGGTGATGACATCATGCTGGAGTTGCCAGAACTGGTGGAGGATGATCCTTTGATTGCTGAGGTTGGAATCTTAGCCAGTTCTCCCCTTATACTTTAAAATAAATTTAGAGGACCCAATTCATTTTTCCAATTAAGGGGCAATTTAGCGTGGACAATCCACCTACCCTGCACATCTTTGAGTTGTGGGGGCGAAACTCACTCAGACATGGAGAGAATGTGCAAACTCCACTCTGACAGTGACCCCAAGGCTGGGGTCGAACCTGGGACCTCGGTGCCGTGAGGCAGCAGTGCTAATCACTTCACCACCGTGCTGCCCTTCTCCCCTCATACTTATGTAATTGGCTTTGTTTAGGTTTAAGATTCTTGTTTCTGATGTTTTTAAACATAACATTGAATTCAGTTGTATTATGATCACTAATTTCCAGTGGATCTTTTATTCTTTTACTATGAGATTACGAATTAACTCCACCTCATTACACAATACTAGATCTCATACAGCTTTATTCCCAGTTGATTTCACAATGTATTTGCTCCATTTAAACTGTCAAGAAAACATCCTACAAACTCAACTTCAAGACCACCCGTGCCAATTTGATTGGTCCTTTCTATATGAAGATTCAAGTCCTACACAATTATTACATTGCCTTTAAGACACGCTTAAATAATATTTTCTTTAATGCTTTGTTCAACAATATTAACTACTGTAAGAGGGCTGATAAATTATTCCGTGTTTCCTAACCCTTGCTATTCCTAATTTACACCCATGCTAATTTTACTTCATCTTCTGAGTCAGGATTTTTGCCCAGTAAGGTCCTGCGGTCACCCTTTACCATCAGTACTGCCCTTCTACCTTCTCCATTCTGCCTGCCTTTTCAAAAATATTATGTACCCTGGAATATTTATTTTTCAGCCTTGGCTATCATGCAGCCGTGTCTCTGAAACATCAATTAGATCTAAACCACTTAGAAACATAGAAAATAAGGATGGCACGTTGGCGCAGTGGTTAGCACTGCTGCCTCGCGACGCCGAGGACCCGGGTTTGATCCCAGCTCTGGGTCACAGTCTGTGTGGGGTTACACGTTCTCCCCGTGTCTGCGTGGGTCTCACTACCACAACCCAAAGATGAGCAGGGCAGGTGGATTGGCCATGCTAATTTGCCCCTTAATTGGAAAAAAAAATGAATTTGGTACTGTAAATTTAAAAGAAACACAGAAAATAGAAGCAGGAGGAGACCATTTGGCCCTTCGAGCCTGCTCCGCCATTCATTATGATCATGGCTGATCATCCAGTTCAATACCCGGATCCACCTTCCCCCCCATATCCCTTGATCCCTTTTGTTACTCATTCATCTGTCTTTTTGTGGATGCTTCGTGCATTCAGATAATGTGCTTTTAATTTCATTAATTTATTACTATTCCATGCATGGACTTTGCCTTATCACCCATCAAAGCTTCTCCATCATCTACCAGGCTCAACTTAGGACTGTAATCAAATACTCGATTCTCATCTAAATGAATGTAGCTGCAACAGTACTGAAGAAGTTTGATATCATCCAAGATGAAACGGTATGCTTCTTTGACCCCAGAGCCACTGAATTTCCTATCCACTACTTCTACGACTGATGCACTATAACGGTTCAAGGGGGATAGCTCATCGCCACTTTGAGGAAGCTGGAAAGAAGCAATAAATTGGCTTTCTCAGTGCCGCCCAGTTCCTGAGAGCAAATTTTGGGCATCTGCTTCTGTGTTCCCTTCTGTGTCTCTATTGTATATTGCCCTTCTATAATGGGTGCAGGAGCAGAGGGACCTGGTTTCATATGTGCATAAATCAATGAAGATAGCAGGACGGGTTGAGAGAACAGTTAATAAACCATACAGCATACTTGGCTTTATCAACCTCAGCTGGAACGTTTCATCCAGTTCTGGCCACCACACTTTACAAAGTATGTGGAGGCATTTGAGAAATTGCAGTAAAGATTAACAAGAATGGTTTTAGGGGTGAGGAATTTCAGTTACATATAAAGGTTGGGAGAAGTTGGAACTGTTCTTATTGAAGAAGAGCAGATAGTGGAGGTTTGAGAGAGGTATTCAATGGCTGAATGGCCTCCTTCTTTGCTGTAACCATTCTATTCTAATCGGGGTGATAAACTTATATAGAGATGATTTTGTTTGCTCCAGTTAACTCTGCGGTACAGTTTCATGGGTTCCAGCAGTGCCTCCACACCAGATGAAGTTGTTCAGGTATGAATCTTAGCTAAAATACTGACATATGTTGGCATTGGTGGCTGCTCTGGGCATAGCGTAAACATATGTGGGTAACCACTTTAGAAGAATCTGGGTAATATTCATGTGGACTTCAGTGGATATCTATTTTGTACAAGATCTGAATTTCCTTATTAACGAAGGAAACAACGACCATGGCTACATGTCACTGATGGTTGATGAAGGTTTTCTTCAGTACTTGATGGAAATCCAGTAATAGCCTTCGTAAAATAGCTCAATTCTGAATAGTTTGATGCAAAAGTAAATCAAAGGATTTTGAATATTGACTTGGTTGTCGACGAGTATAGTGAGGAGACTGATATGTTACTTCTGGATGGCCTTATACCTGAAACATTACAAAGTGAATATCCATATTTCCTCATTTCAATCTGAGGTATTTGTGCTTTGAAAGCAAACAATGCCATTAACTTCCATTGGCTTGAAGAAAGTTGTCCACACCAACCGCGGTTCCTCATTCTCATGTGGTTGTTGAAATTAGGAGGACTTTTTGAAACCTGAGATTTGCAGCTCATGAAAGTACTTCATTGTCGCTGTGGGTGTTTGTGCCTGCAATGTTGTGGTTGGAGGCATTAAAGTGACTACCATTTTACGGCAACTTCTTTTTCCCAGCAGGGCCAGGTTTGGTATATTTTATTGAACTTGTGTTTGTATAAATTATTTTCAGCAACTGCTACCCATGGTGATTTATTGATGATACTAGCTTTCCGGAAGTAGGTGCACCTGTGCCACATGGGGTTTTTTGTGTTAGAGCCCATACGTCTCCTTTTCTTTGAGGACTTCTGGCAGTTGCATGTTGGCTATTTAGTACAGCTACTGGACATTGTGAAAATATGCTCTGAGACATAGTCATAATGTTGCTTAAGTTGTACAACTCTACATTATATAATGACCTTTTCAGCAAATGAGATCACAATGTTTGGTACGCTGAGAGAATTGCTACTTCCGAGATGTCAGGAAGCCCTTAATTAGGTTTTCTAGTGGAAAATAGCAGTAATTTGTTCTAGATCTATAGATCTGCTTTTGAGCATTGATATGATCTGAAGAGGCATAAGCTGCTGTTTTGCGCACAACTTGTTAACAACTTGTATTTGTTTTGGCCGGACTAGACAGCCAAACCATTTAATGTGTTAAAGTTGCTGAATATTTTGCGAAAATGCTGATGTAAGTTTTGCTAGAACTGCCCCTTGACTTTGAGGATATGTAATTTCTTTGAGTAAAAATCTTCATTTTTCTGTTTGTTAAATAGTGAATATATTGGTTGTATGCAAGAGATGAACTTGGAAGGAGAACATTCAATAAACCCTTTCATTCAAAATTTAGCTTGCATTAAGCCTTGGAGCAATGTTGGACTTTTACTTGGTTGTTTGCATCCATTAATTCTGCGAAAACTTGTAACATGGTCCAGCCTTTTTATTTTCCAAGTGGTATGTGCAACTGATGCATATCAGCTGGTTCGCTGTTTGAAAGTCTGTGAGAACTGACTTTCAAACTTTGGGGCAGCACGGTAGCCTTGTGGATAGCACAATTGCTTCACAGCTCCAGGGTCCCAGGTTCGATTCCGGCTTGGGTCACAGTCTGTGCGGAGTCTGCACATCCTCCCCGTGTGTGCGTGGGTTTCCTCCGGGTGCTCCGGTTTCCTCCCACAGTCCAAAGATGTGCAGGTTAGGTGGATTGGCCATGATAAATTGCCCTTAGTGTCCAAAATTGCCCTTAGTGTTGGGTGGGGTTACTGGGTTATGGGGATAGGGTGGAGGTGTTGACCTTGGGTAGGGTGCTCTTTCCAAGAGCCGGTGCAGACTCGATGGGCCGAATGGCCTCCTTCTGCACTGTAATGCAGTGAAAAAACTGAAAAAACTCTATGAAAAAACTGGATTTTGAGGAAAGAATATTTGCAACTAATATTTATTCCTAAATGGACTGGATTTTAAGGAGAAGATAAATATTAGTTTCAATTGTACTTATTAATTAGGATGGAACATTATTATTCTGATACTCAGGATGACCTCTATGCTAAGAGTGGAACCAGCATGATATTGTCTAATCTAAGCAGTCTTGTAACCAATGGAAAATGATGGAAGTGACTCACAGTACAGTTAAATTGCACCTACTCGCCAATAATTTGTTTGATGCTAAATATAGATTTCACCAGAAGTGACGTGTTTCAGATCTCATTGCAGCCTCAATTCAGATATAGTTGCAAGAATGGAATGCAGAGGAAAGGTGGGAGTAGTTGCCATTAGCATGACATTATTTGACTAATGAGACTGAGCAAAACTAAACAGGGATGGGGTTGGGGCTGTAGGGGGATTAAACTCCAGTCGCTGGAGATTTAACTAACACTAGGGAAAATAACTACGGTTGCCATTAGTGCCAATCATCACAGCCCCTGGGGATTACTGCTAGAGTTCCTCGGGGAAGCACACTCAGGCCAATTACCTTAAGCTGCTTTAGCAATCTGTCTGTTTGCTGATAATTCCACAGTGTTAAACTCCAGGCAAAAATCCTACATGATTTTTTAAAAAGAAATTCCAATTAAAGGGCAATTTAGTGTGGCCAATCCACTTACCCTGCACATCTTTTGGATTGTGGGGGTAAGATCTTCTGCACTGTAAATGCTATGATTTCTATGACCCAGACCCACACAGCGACAGGGAAAATGTGCAAACTCAACACGGATAGTGACCCGGGGCTGGGTCCTCGGTGTCATGAAGCAGCCGTACTAACCAGTGCACCACCGTGCTGCCCAAAAATCCTACAATGATGAAGCAATTCATACCGATCTACAAGAGCATCTGGATTGCGTTCAGGTTTCGACTGAGGAGTGGCACTTGCATATATACATGTACCACCTTCAATAGGATTGTAAGATCCAACATTCGTACTCATCTCTTCAATGTAACATCATGTTGTTATCATTGACCAGAAGGCTAAGAGCATCAGGCATTTCAACAATGTGGATACAGAGGCTAGTTACTATATAATTAATTGTTTATCTTCTAACCCTTCAAAGCTTTTCCACCATCCATAGGTTTAAGTCAGGAGTTTGATAGAATATTCGTGACTCATCTGGATGGGTACAATTGCAGGATATTCACTACTATCCAGGGTACAGCATTCTGCTTGATAAAAGATCTTATCATTGGAGCTTATTTAGCCGCTCTGCCACTGGCACACTGGCTGGAGTAGATGAACCAGAAGTTAGCCAATGAATTGCATTAACTCACCAAGCTTACTGAACAGCATCTCCCAGCAAGAATCCTCTACCACCAAGACCGAAAAGAGCAATAATATCACTGGAGCATAATTGCCTCCAAGTGCCACACCGTTTTTACTTGTACCACCATTGCAGCTTAGTCTTCTACAATAGCCATGCATTCAGATGCTTTTGTTTGTTTATGTTGTATCTTGTGAATGCATTGATGCTGCATTAGGAACTGGATCAGTTCAAGCAGAACACTGCCGACTCAGCAACTTGTGATGGACAACTGAAATGTAACTCTGACAGCATTGTTCAGATCCTAGGAATTGAAATTAAAAAATTATTTATAAGGCCTGTGCAGTTTAGGAAAGTAATTGATTTTGGATAGTGTCCGTTACTGTGGCAAAGTTGATGACTTAGGATCATTTCCTCCTTGCCTGTTTTCTTGTGATGCTCGAGAATTTGTTTGTTTAGAAAATGAAACAAATGGGGATCAAAGCAAAGTTCATTGCAATCAAAATGGTGACAAAACAATCTAATAATTGTTGTTCTGTAGGTATTGTCAGTTGAAATGCTCTTGAGTGTGCGTTTTGGATCTAACTGAGTGAAATGCTATCTTCCGTTTCCCCTACATGACTTGCCAGCTGACCATACTTTGCAGCAGTTGATTTGTGAGCAATTCCTTTTTAAAGTTTTAAAATGTATTTTTAACTGACATTTCCTGACATGAGGAGCTACATTTAGCTAATTTCTCTGTAAAACTGCTTATGTCGTGGTTGAAACGGGTACTAGAATTGGTCAGGATGGTTGTGGCAGCTGTATTTTATTTTGCCACCAGATTGTTTTTTATATTTCCCTTGTGGAAGTGTTGTGCTGCAAAGGAGCACTGAGCAAAAAGGGATTAATTTTAAGAAAAGGATTGGGTATTCAGCAATTCCGCAGTATTAAGGGATTTCGGATATGAGCTAGTGAATTTTTTTTAACTTTGGCTATTATCCATAATTAAGATAAGAATATTGACTGTCAAAACTAGCTTGAGCCTTTGTAGAACTTGAACCCTGGGGATCCTGACTTATGGAAGCAAAGCTCACATCGGTCTATCTTGCTTGACGAAGAACGTATTACCAAAATCTAATGTGCTGAGAGTCACTTGGGGAAATAAAACACGGTAGCAAATTGAGTATTCCGGGTGCAGACAAAGCTGTCTGCATTTGCCAGAATCTTGATTGTTTCCTTACTGATGATTTGCTAGAATCAACAGGGTACAAAACCAGGCATGTATTTCAGTGGGAGGCAGTGATCCGGCCAACTGTAAGGCGACTATTTGAAAGGCACAATCAAATTGAGTTGTGATTTTTAACCAAATTACGCGGTGCTGGTATCTATTGGCCTTGCGCGTTGTATTATATGAATACAGTCAATCATAACTGTCAATCGTAACTGGCAGTATCAGAAATAACCTGACACTTTCACAAGCTGCAAACTCTTCCATATTTCTGCGGTGGTTTGATGGAGCTAATAGCCTGCCAGACATACTGCTGAGAATGTTCATTACATGTGCAGTGGGATTTGAGGACCTTGGTTGCTATGGGAACATGGTCATGTGCCAGATTGTGGTGTTGCTGTGGGACTTAACCTTTTTTCTTTTTTCTTTTTTGTTTCCTTTTGTTAATGGCGGATTTAATTCATATCCACAAAATTGCACAATAAGGGTCCATTCAGGGATGATGTAGAATAAACCTTTTAACGTATAAAGCTTTTAATTGCTTAGTAGTTATTGAACATCTGCATTTTGCAATCTAAAACCGTAATGCCATAAGACATCGGAGCAGCATGAGGCCACTTGGCCCATCGAGTCTGCTCCGCCATTCAATCATAGCTGATATTTTTCTCATCCCCATTCTCCTGCCTTCTCCCCATAACCCCTGCTCTCCTTATTGATCAAGAACCTATCTCTGTCTTGAAGCCACTCAAGTGATTTGGCCTCTGCAGCCCTCTGTGGCAAAGAATTCCACAGATTCACCACCCTTTGGCTGAAGAAATTCCTCCTCATCTCTGTTTTAAAGGATCGTCCCTTTAGTCTGAGGTTGTGCCCTCTGGTTCTAGATTTTCCATAATGAAAATGGAAGACTGTTTTTAGATTTATGGAAGTTTAGTATCCAAGCCATATGCACCTTGAGCCTGCTCCATCATTCAGTAAGGCCATGGCTCATCTTCTACCTCAACACTACTTATTCTACCCTGTTCCTGTATCACTTCATTCTCTTAATGTCCAAAATTACTCTTGTGTTCTAGTAACAAAGGAGTTGTACCTCATTTGCCGTATATATCTGAGCAGATATATATCATTCAGAAAGGCAGACAGAGGCAGAATTGAGAAATAAGTAAGATATTAAGGTGTTGATTAGTAAGATGTCGGCCATCAAACTATTCACATATTCCTCAATTATATTTACTTAGTTCGTCAGTATTCATTTCACTGAGATCTCCATAGCTGTCTTTTGCTTCCTCCTGGTAAGTTGGCCTAGTCGGCGGACAGTTGATCTTGTCAGAGCTGCAGGCTTGCAATGTTCGGTTGCACTCGCTGGTAATTGCACCAAAGCAAATTTGTAAAACTGGTCGAGAAATAACATAGCTTGAAATACCTGGCAAATTTACTTTAATGTTGCCACTGGCTATGCAATATATAGTACAGGAGCTGACAGCAAAGCACAGGGTCGATTCCTGACTTGGGTCACTGTCTGTGCGGAATCTGCACGTTCTCCTCGTGTCTGCGTGGGTTTCCTCCGGGTGCTCCGGTTTCCTCCCACAGTCCAAAGATGTGCAGGTTATGTGGATTGGCCATGATAAATTGCCCTTGGTGTCCAAAATTGCCCTTCGTGTTGGCTGGGGTTACTGGGTTATGGGGATAGGGTGGAGGTGTTGACCTTGGGTGGGGTGCTCTTTCCAAGAGCCGGTGCAGACTCGATGGGCCGAATGGCCTCCTTCTGCACTGTAAATTCTATGAATTTGAAAGAGTCTTATGTGAGTAAGGCCATTTAGTCTGTGAGCATGTCTAAAACATCAAGAATCGCAACAATTGTATTTAACTAGCAGTTCCAGACAGGCTAAAGAAAGCATTGGGGCGAGTGTCCATTTGTTAATCCTGATGGTGAAATGCAACAGTAAAGTCTCCATTTGAACAGTGGCAGGCATTGAACCCTGGTTTGCATTTTGGCTAATTTAACCTACCAAAGTGTCTGGGGATAAGTTTGTTACAGTGTTGGGGTGTCTTGTAGAATCATAGAATCCCTACAATGCAGAAGGAGGCCCATCGAGTCTGCACCGGAGGGTTCTCTACTTAAGCCCACACCGCCACCCTATCCCAGTAACCCCACCGAACCTTTTGGACACTAAGGATCAATTTAGCATGGCCAATTCACCTAACCTGCACATCTTTGAACCGTGGGAGGAAACCGGAGCACCTGGAGGAAACCCTGTCTTGTGTTTCATTTGACAGGCAAACCAGTTACTCATGCTAATGCAAACCACTTCTGTTTGCGGCCCTTGAAGTAATACTATGTGGAAGAAGCTGCTTTAATATAGAAGAGAAACCTCCATTTGTACATAGGAGATTAGAAGTGACGCCCATTGTTTTCATTGCCTTTTATTCCAAACCGATGAGGTCAATACTTACATGACTTCAAACTAGTTTGGTTATGAGAAATGTTGTCATTTGCATGCAGCCTCTGATTTGTATACAATATCTAGACAGGTGTGTACTCTGGGGTATTCCCGCTTTATAATAGTTGAGAGGGAGGAGAGGCAGAGGTTGTTGGAAGTTATTGTGAATGTGGGTTGCAGGTACTCCGTGGCCCTGACTAGGGAATTGCTGGCAGCAAGGGAGAAATTGCAGGGGCAGTTTGGTTGGTTGATGTGGAAGGTGGTGGGTCAGCTACGTCGGCTAGGGAAGGTGCAGTATAAGTATGGGGTGAAATCTGAGGCGGCAGGCAGCGGTAAGGGAAATTGTGCAGGTGAGGACAGCGGGGGGGGGGGGGGGGGGGGGGGGGGGCGAGCGAGGAGGAGGAAGAAGAAGAGAGAGTGAGCGAGCGGGAGAGTGAGGTTGGTGACTGAGCCAGAGAAAATAAATGAGGTGTTAGAGGCCTTTTATTGGGGGTCTATTGGGCTGAACCTAGAGGGCAGGAGGTAGACATGGGATGGTTCTTGGATTGGTTAGTGTTCCCAGAGGTGGAGGAGGTGTAATGGTAGGCATTGGAGGAGCCTTTGGGGTTGCAGGAAGTAATGGAATGTATGGGTATGATGCAGGCGGGGAAGGTGATGGGGACCAGACAGCTTTCCAGCAGAATTTTAGAAACACTTTTCGGCGGAGTTGGCTCCTCACCTTTTGAGCATGTTTAATGAGTCATTGGAAAGGGACGAATTGCCAGCTACACTGGCACAGTGTTGATCCTGAAAAAGGACAAGGATCTTGCAGGCCCATCTTGTTATTGGACATGAAAGTGTTGGCCAAGCTGTTGGCGAGGCGATTGGAGGGGTGTGTGTTGGGTGTGGTCTGAAGGACCATACGGGGTTCGTGAAGAGGCAGCAGTTGTCCAGTAATATCAGGAGATTATTGAATGCGGTTATGACCCTTTCATGGGAGAGAGTGCCGGAGGTGATCGTATCAGTGGATGCGGAGAAGGCCTTTGACTGGGTGGAATGGCATACTTGTTCAGGATCCTTGGCAGGTTTGGCTTTGTGATTGGGCTGAGTTAATTGTTTGGGTACGGCTATTGTATGTATCCCCTGCAGGTATGACTTTGGGATTGGGCTGAAGTTAGTTGTTTGGGTACGGCTATTATATGGATCCCCCATGATGAGTGTGTGAACACATTTGGGGTATTTAATAATAATAATCTTTATTATTGTCATAAGTAGGTTAAACATTAACAGTGCAATGAAGTTACTGTGAAAAGCCCCTAGTCGCCACACTCTGGAGACTTTGGGTACACAGAGGGAGAATTCAGAATGTCCAATTCGCCTAACTGCACATCTTTCGGGACTTGTGGGAGGAAACTGGAGCTCTTGGAGGAAATCCACACAGACACTGGTAGAACGTGCAGACTTTGCACATACAGGCACCCAAGCGGGAACTGAGCCTGGGACCCTGGCACTGTGAAGCATCAGTGCTAACCACTGTGCTACCGTGCTGCCTTAGGCTGTATGGGGGAGAAAGCGAGGGTGCCCGTTGTTGCCATTGTTGTTTGCATTGGCGATTGAGCACCGAGCTTCAAATGAATGGCAGGGGATTGTGAGGGGGGGTTCGTGAGCATAGGGTGTCATTATATGCTGAAGATTTATTGTATGTAGCGAATCCATTGGAAAGTATGGGAGAATTATGGACTTGGGGAAATTTGGGGCATTTGTTGGGTATATATTGAATATTGGGAAAAGCGAGGTCTTGCTGGTGAATGCCCAGGGAAGAAGTGTGAATTTTGGGGCCTTGCCATTCAAGGTGGCCAGTGTCCGGTTTTGGTATGGGATTCGGGTGGCACATGATCGGATTACTATGCACAAGTGGAATGTGACGGGTTTGGTAGAGTGGGTTAGAGGGGATCTGAAAAGGCGGGATGCCCTGCATCTGAAGCTGGTGGTGGGGATACAGGCGGTGAAGATGAATGTGTTACCAAGGTTTTTGTTTATTTTTCAACCCCGTCCAATTTTCCTTCCCAAGGTGTTTTTTTACGGAGGGTGAATAAACTGGTTTCAGAATTCGTTTAGGCAGGCAAGACGCCGAGGGTCAAAGACGCCAAGGGTCAGTAGGGCATTGTTGCAAGGGGGGGGGGGGGGAGGTGCTGGTGTTCTCAAACCTGTTGCATTGCTATTGGGCAGCAAATGCTGAGAAGGTGATGGAGAGGGGGCTGGGGGTGGTCAGACATTGTTGGGCTGGAGGGGGACTCTTGTAGGGGGGTGCGTCTGAGGGCCTTGGCAATGGCCAGCTTCCGTTTTCCCCGGGGAAATATACGAGCAGCAGCCCCGTGGTACAGTCTCCGATTAAGATTTGGAACCAGTTGAGGAGGCATTTTAAACTAGGTCATATGACAGTAATGACCCCAATATGTAGGAATATGTAGGAACCATAAGTTTAGACTTGGCCGGGGGAGGGATGGAATGGATGGATGGATGGGAAGTGGCGGGGCAAAGGATAGAGCGGGTAAGAGACCTGATTGTAGAGGGCACGCTTGCAAGGTTGGAGGAAGTGTGAGAGATGTTAGAGTTACTGAGGGGGAGTGAGTTTCGATACTGGCAGGTGTGGGACATTGCGGGGAAGGAACAGTATTTTTTCCTCAGTTGCCGAGGTATACGTTGCTGGTCCTGGATGAGTGGGAGGGAGGGAAAATTGTGGATATCTATGGGTGATTGGGGAAGAAGAGGATGGCGCTAGTGGAAAGGATCAAGCGGAAGTGGGAGGAATAGCTGGGGGTCGAGACGGGGTGGGGATTGAGACTGGGTGGGGAGAGGAGTGAAATCATGTGTTGGATCAGTTCAACCTCCTCTTGTGCGACGATGAGCCTTATACAGTTTAAGGTGGTAACTAGGGTTCACAAGACTGATCCAGATGAGTGGGTTTTTCCCAGGAGTAGAAGATGTGTGGGAGGGGGCTGGCGAACCATGCTCACATGTTTTGGGGGTGTGAAAAGCTGGACAGCTTTTGGGAGGCGGTGTTTGAGAGCTTAAAGGGTATTGTGGGGATTAAGATGATGCCATGCCCTCTGCATGTTTGAGGTGTCGGAAGCGCCAGGGCTGCAGGAGGGAAAAGGGGCCGATGTTGTGGCCTTGCCTCTCTGATTGCCTGGTGACGGATATTGTTGAACTGGAGGTCGGCAACACCGCCGTAGGTTGAGGTGTAGTTGGGGGATTTGATTTGATTTATTTATTGTCAGGTGTATTGGGGTACAGTGAAAAGTATTGTTCTGCGTACAGTTCAGGCAGATCGCCCCATACATGAATACATAGAACATACTATAAATACACAATGTAAATACATAATACATTGGGTGCAGCATTTGGAATATAGTACCACAACAGTAGAGTAGAAGTGTAGAAAGATCAGCTCAGTCCGTAAGAGGGCCATTCATGAGTCTGGTAACAGTAGGAAATAAATTGTTTTTGAATCTATTGGTGTGTGTTCCAAACAATTATATCTTCTGCCCGATGGAAGAGGTTGGAAGAGAAAATAACCCGGGTGGGAGGGTTTTTGATTATGCTGCCTGCTTTCCCAAGGCAGCGTAAGGTGTAGACAGAGTCAATTAATGGGAAGCGTGATGTACTGGGCTGTGTTTGCAACTCTCTGGGCTATGCAGTTGCCATGCCAAGCTGTGATGCAGCCAGACAGGATGCTTTCGATGATACATCTATAAAAATTGGTAAGAGTTATTTTGGACCTGCAGAATTTAATGAGGAAGTAAAGACATTGTTGGTCATGTGTTGAGGTGGGTGGACCAGGACAGATTGTTGATGTGCACCCCTAGGAACTTGAAGCTGTCAACCATTTCCATCTCGGCACCATTAATATAAACAAGGGCGTTTACGACTCTTCACTTCCTAAAGTCGATGATCAGCTGCTTTGTTTTGTTGACATTGAGAGAGATTGTTGTAATTGCACCATGCCACTAAGTTCTCTATCTCCCTCCTGTACTCTGACTCATCGTTGTTTGAGATCTGACCTACTACTGTAGTGTCACCAACAAACTTGTAAATGGAGTTGGAGCCTAATTTTGCCACAGAGTCGTGTGTATATAGAGAGTAGTAGGGGGCTAAGTACACTGCCTTGCATATTAAGATTTGTTTGAATTTCTTAGGCTGGAGAAGATTAAAGTTCTTCCTTGGGGGATCAGAGGATGTGTTTTATGTGCGGTGGAGGCCGTTTCCGTCCATGTTTGAGGGATTGTTTGTCGCCGGGTGGGGAGGTGTTGAGATTATTAGATAAGATGAACAAACTGTATGTACCATGTTTATTTTGAGGTGTTATGGATATTGTTGATGTGTTTGACTGCATTTGGACTAAAATATATATATATTTAAAATATTTCATTTGAAGCATTAATTCTGATGATGTTGAGCATTAATCAGACACCCATCAGAGGTGGTGTTTCGGTGTTTCCCAGATTCCTTGAATTAAAAAAAAATCAAACTAGTACTTTGTCCAAAAATTAAATAACTGAATCGATGCTTGAGTTTCTATGTCTTATATGTCTGAAAAGGCCACCATCCAACAGAAGTAGAAGTGAAATTACTGTATGTAATTTGCAAAAATGTGTGCAAATTGACATGCTATTTTGCATTTATGTTTAAATAAGAAGCTGATTTGATGGTAGGTTGTTTCCTGTATGCATAGAAATATAGCAGATGGAGGGAGAACTGTGTATCTACATGGATGTAGTGTAAAAACATATTTTGTATTGTAGCTGTAATGATGTGCACCTCGGTTCATCCTTGTGCAAGTGACATCTAAAAGGCTGGGGACAACCTTTCCCTGAATCCTGCAAAAGTGGTGAATTCTGAACTTGTTTATTTATCCCACTGATCTGTACTTATTTGAATTAGATTAAACATTTACATGGCACTGATGCAGAGCTTGTACCCGTATGACCTTTTTTGTATATTCTTGCCAGGCAAGGATCGCTTGAGGAAATTATTATCGTAATACCAGTTCAGTGGCCAGAATAACAATGGCTATTTTTTTTAACATTGGACAGCTTTCTTTCCAAGCTGATGAATACCATCTGCTGTAGGTATGGAAAAATGTCTTTGAACTCTGGATAACAAAATGCAAAGTAACACCTGCAATCTGGAATCACTCAGTAGCAAAATATTTGTAAGACTCTTCCTCTAACATGGCTTTGAGACTTTGAATATTCAAACCACTTGCATCAAGGAGGTCCTAAGTTTGATCTGTCATATCTGTCCTCAGCTAATCATTACTGGACCTGTGTAACCTGTATGCCTTTGGTGAGTAAGGGGTAAAAACTTGTCCAGGATTTGCATTCTTCTAAAAGTACGAATGTGTGGATGTCAGGTGAGGACGAGAACAAAGATAGGCTATGTTTGCCATGACAGCACCTTCCAAACCTGCGAACCCTATCATCTAGAAGGACAAACGCACCGGATGCATAAGAATACCTCCACCTGCAAGTTCCCCTCAAAGACACACATCTTCCCAATTTGAAACTATACCGCCATTCCTTCACTGTCACTAGGCCAAAATCTTGGAACTCCCTACCTAACAGCACTGTGGGTTGCAGCAGTTCAAGAAGGAGGCTCACCAACATCACCTCGAGGGCAATTAGGGATAGGTAGGAAATGTTGGCCCAGCCAGCAAGGCCCACCTCGTGTAAAAAAAACAAAAAATTAGAGAAAAGCAGTTCAGGTTTCTGCATAAGTAATGACCACTTGATCAAGATATTGGAGGGTGACTGATGTTCATCGAACCATACCCCGATAGAGAATTAGTGCATTAGAAGAGGAAAGAAGAACCGGCAAGAGATAAACATTTTTGAATATGCATTCCAGTGAACAAGTGTGTATTTAAAAGAATTCCATGTTATTTTCTGCATTCTCATTCTCTTTGTAATATGACGTTATATACACTGTTGGCTTCTATTCAGTCTAAAAATGCTTGTAAGCTGGGGTTGTTGGGTGGGAGGGAGGTGTTTCACTTTATAAAGATTCAATTAGTCTCACTTGGTAAAACAAGATGATCTGCTTGTGACATGATTATAAGTCTTTATGTGGAGATTTCCATTTTCCTGGTTAGTGGATTTTTTGAAACCGCAAAATCCCCCTCGAAATGGGAAATTATTGTAAGCTCCCTTTCTTTAGCAGTAGGTTATACCAATTTCATGCTTCACAACTGTACTTGCGTATAGATTCACACGTATAAGGATTATCCTCTTTCCGCTCCCCTGTGCACAATCATAACCTCAAATAATCTGGACAAGAAATTTCTTGGGAAGGAATTTTCCTAGCCATTCTCGTGAGAGCATAATTTTATTGTAAATTTCAAAATTAACACTTTTGTGAGACACTGCATGGTGGCACAGTGGTTAGCATTGTTTCCTCATAGCGCCAGGGACCCAGGTTCAATTCCGACCTTCGATGACTGTCAGTGTGGAGTTTGCACATTCTCCCCATGTCTGCATGGGTTTCCGCCGGGTGCTCCGGTTTCCTTCCACAGTCGAAAGATGGTTAGCTGGATTGGCCATGGTCACTGCCCTTTAATGTCCAAAGGGTAGATGGAGTATGGGGGTAGGGCGCAGGTGTGGGCCTAGGTAGGGTGCTCTTTTGAATGGTCTGTGTAGACAAATGGCCTTTTTTTGCATTGTAGGAATTGTATAACTCTAGTATTTCTTTTAGATGTTCTAACGTGTTGGGATATGGTCATATTTATTTTGAGAACGTCATAATGGATTAAAAAGGAGAAAAACCCCAATATAGCAGTGAAACATTTTGTGTGAAATTGTAACACACATTCTTCCATGTACGAAGTGCATTGCTAGCTGTAAAGTATTGGTTCCAATGGAGCACTCCAGTATAAATGCTCAACTGCATGTTTAGCCGTGAAGTGCTACGAACGTGAACTGTGGTATTTACCAATTGCAGATGTTGAACTGTTTACTGCACTGGTAATATCTCCATATTTTGACTTGGTGACTCTAGAAATCTTGTTGGATTTGATCAATTTTAATCATTCTGACATGAACTATGCATTTGTTTGTGATTCTGGAGTTTGGTACTGATCAAAGATAGTGTTATGCTTTGATTTAATGGAAAATGGCACCCAAGCCAATAGCAAGCAAGGGAAAATGGATGTTAAAATCGCAATGTCTGCAGAAAGTGTTTGCATGGTTATATAGAAAATCGACTTATTTTGTCCACACCTGCGGTAGAACAGTGCAAATTGTTTCAGAAAATGTTGGATATGAAGTACTTCTCCTTACATACCTGTTTTGTTAAACTTTTAGCACCTTAAAAGGAAAAGAAAAGCCCTAGTTGAGTTTGGTAGTAACCAAAGCATAGTTCAGAGTTGCATAGGTCTTGCCCTTATTTTGATTTGACGTTACTGATGTTTGTTCATTGCCACCTGGAAGGGTTGAATGGAGTGGAAAAAATAAATCTGCCTTTCTTGCACAATTAATTGATTGTTAATAAGAATGATTTTAGTATGGTGGAGTTTGGTGGAGAAAAAGATTTTGGTATGGTAGAGTTTGGTGGAGAAAAAGCTCAGGAGTCACTATTTGAGGCAAAATTATTATATCTCCCATCTAGTTTGGAGATGAGAGGAATGTTTACTTGCATTTTTTTGTAAAGCTTTATAGCAATTACATTGTGATCCAACTAAGACTTCCTAAAGAATACATGGTGAACGGAATTGTGAGAGGACATAGATATGAAATAAAAGTGATGTCACCTGTGTTAACTGAAGACTCATCTCTAAATTACAGTGGTATGTGTTTCTAAAGATTTTGTATAAATTTTCAAGCAAGTTATTTAGTGAACATAGTAGCACTTGTAGTCCTCTGTGGTCTACTAGATAAAATAGTAATTGTTCAAAGAACAAAGAACAAAGAACAAAGAAATGTACAGCACAGGAACAGGCCCTTCGGCCCTCCAAGCCCGTGCCGACCATACTGCCCGACTAAACTACAATCTTCTACACTTCCTGGGTCCGTATCCTTCTATTCCCATCCTATTCATATATTTGTCAAGATGCCCCTTAAATGTCCCTATCGTCCCTGCCTCCACTACCTCCTCCGGTAGTGAGTTCCAGGCACCCACTACCCTCTGCGTAAAAAACTTGCCTCGTACATCTACTCTAAACTTTGCCCCTCTCACCTTAAACCTATGCCCCCTAGTAATTGACCCCTCTACCCTGGGGAAAAGCCTCTGACTATCCACTCTGTCTATGCCCCTCATAATTTTGTATACCTCTATCAGGTCGCCCCTCAACCTCCTTCGTTCCAGTGAGAAAGTTCACTTTACATGAACTAAGATGCAATAAACTTTTCCACAAATTGTAACTAAATTGTATGTTTGCTTGTTATTTTTACAAAAAGGGCCATTTTAACATTCAAGTGAAAGTTCATTGTACCTGGAGCAGAACTAGATATGCTTTTATAATGAACTCAACTGTGATGACCATGTGCTTAACTTGTTTTATAATCAATAATAATATGCAGTTCTTGTCCGAGTACACTTTTCTGATTGGTTGATGCATTGTTTTGGTGGGATGAGTGTTGTGTACATGGGCTGCATGCAAGGCTAGAGCATGTGATGCATGTGTGGTTTTCCAACAGGATGGCACTGGCAGCAGGGTGGAGAGGGGTTTGATAGAGAAAAAGAACAGAGTGATGAAGGTTAAGGGGTGCCAACAGCAAAGTCAATATGGCTGGAAGGATTTGGGGGTGTGGGATGGGAATAACAAGGGCAGGAGAGGTTAGGGAGGTTGGGGGAGTGGATAGGATAGCTTGGGAAAGGTGAGGGACCACAGCATGGTGTGAAGAGAAATCGCATCATAGACAAGGTGAGGAGAATGGCGGTGGCATGAGTTATGTGAATAGCAGAAGGGGGATGAGTATGGTGTGGGAATGATAGAACGGCATGGGAATGTGGAGAAGCACTGTTGCAATGTCAACGGTGGATGTGTTGCTATTCCCATTCAAAGAAAAGTGTGAAAAGTAGTTATGAAGGTCAGTTGTTTTGTTTTAAAGCCGATTGCATTAATGTACAGTAGCTGGAAAAACTGTGTGCGCGCATGCATTATTGAGAATTACTTCCAACGACTGCCAGCTTGGTCAACAGTCCAGGTTGGTTATGGATAACAGTCAAGATTGTAGCAGGCCTGAACTGGGAAAGTACTCCTGAAAATACATGAGTGAAGCTGAGATTCTCTGACTTGTGACTTTGTGAATCAGTGCAGCCTTGTATTTAGTTCAGGTGTAACCAATCCTATTAAATTTTAATTAGATGGTTTTCGACATGTGAACTGCGGAACTATGCAAACAACATATCGCTGAAAATTAATAATAGGTACATCATGTAGTTGGGTGTTAAGAAATGCAGTATATTTTGATGTTCTGACTAACTGCATGGTACTTCTAGTTATCTCTCTAGCTGTGCACAAGGTCATTAATTCAGACCATATTTTGAGCAATAATTCTAGTTGAATCTTGAGTTTTACAAAGTTGCTAATGAAATGAGTTATTTCTGAAGCATCTATCGGAAAGTAGTACCCTGACAGTGATGTTACATAATGACATCCATTGCTGGTATTGGTATTTTTGTCACTGGATAATGTATTTAAAGCTAGTTTTGCTCCCATGGTGTTGCACACTGAGGGAAAAATGAAATATATTTGAGGTAAGTTTGCGTGAGCTGGTAGGGATAGTTTGACTGGGGCATGTAGGCCTGAAAATTTCAATTCAAATCATAACAAGAAACGTTGGGTGCAATTCTCTGGCCTCCCGTGGTGTGTTTCTTGGTGGCGGGAGGCTGCCTGCCATAGGTCGGCGGTGGGATCTTCCGGTCCTGATTCTGTTGATGCATTTTCCCACTGAATCCACCCCACGCTGTTGGGAAACCGGCGGGAGTGCACCTTCGGCAGGACCAGAAGGTCCTGCTGGTGTGAAAAACCGGAAGATCATGCACGTTATGTTTAGATACTACTATTGGGTAAAATGATGTCTGTCTATAATTCCCGCTGCCTCAGAAAGGCAGCCAGCATAATTAAGGACCTCACGCACCCCGGACATGCTCTCTTCCACCTTCCGTCAGGAAAAATATACCAAAATTTGAGGTCACGTACCAACCGACTCAAGAACAGCTTCTTCCCTACTGCCATCAGACTTTTGAATGGACCTACCTTGTATTTAGTTGATCTTTTCTCTACACCTTGCTATAACTGTAACATTATGTTCTGCAGTCTCTCCTTCCTTCCCTATGTATGGCATGCATTGTTTGTACAGCATGCAAGAAACAATAATTTTCACTGTATACTAATACATGTGACAATCATAAATCAAATCAAATGATTTATAAAAATATAAAAGCAGTTTACAAAAGTCATCTATAAATATAACATTTAACCAAAAACAAAACATTAGGATGGTGCTGTAATGGGTGATGGATTTTAGCTGACATACTGTTTTCAAAATGTTTAGCTCCTCAGCCGCGAGCTCATCATTGATTCGTCTCATTTGTTGATGATGTTACCAAATTGTTTTGCTAGGTTTTACTGCTGAGCACGTTTTATTTTCCCAGCATATTACATGTTTGTTTTATGAATAAGAACTAAATGCTCCATTTAAAGCTGCACGATGAAAGAGGTGTCTTTGAAACCAAATAAAGCAGGCAGGTGGTCATGTTGTCAGGTAGTCATGTGGTTGTAAGATTGTTTCCTTGATGCTGAGAAGTGTAGTCACAACATGTGGGTTGTTTATAACAGTTGATGGAACTTCCATTTCTCTCTGTGCTGTTCACGTTAGAACATGAGCACATGGACATAATGAATTTCTACATTGATACATTAAAGCATTTAATTCTCAACTTTGAGAAAATGAGTTTTCCTTTGTACGTTTCTTTTTATTTGAATAAAAATAGAAAGTTCCAACTTTTTTTAAAAAGGAAAGGAAATGGGGTGGCTGATTTTGAAGTAGTTACGGTACATTCTTAGTGAGGAGGTATTTGCTTTTCCTTGCAGAGTGGCATCTTGGCTGCCTTGGGCAAGCTCAAATTGGCAAAATCCTCATTCCTACCTTTAATTATTGTTGGGATTCTGCTCAATTCAAGAAAATATTTTCAATGTTTTTACCACCAGACCAGAGCTTGTTTGGCCTTCACAACTGCTGAAGCTTCAGTCTTGTATTTGGAGATTATCTAACTATCCTGGCTGAGCTGCATGGAAGAGTTTTAGTGTTGCAGCACTTTTTCCTTTTTGTTATCTACAATTTCAGTATATATTAAAAAAAAAAAAAATTCCAATGAAGGGGCAATTTGGAGTGGCTAATCTGTCTACCCTGCACAGCTTTTAGGTTGTGGGGATGAGACCCACGCAGACATGAGGAGAATGTGCAAACCTCCCACGGGCAGCATGGTAGCATTGTGGTTAGCACAATTGCTTCACCGCTCCAGGGTCCCAGGTTCGATTCCGGCTTGGGTCACTGTCTGTGCGGAGTCTGCACATCCTCCCCGTGTCTGCGTGGGTTTCCTCCGGGTGCTCCGGTTTCCTCCCACAGTCCAAAGATGTGCAAGTTAGGTGGATTGGCCATGATAAATTGCCCTTAGTGTCCAAAATTGCCCTTCGTGTTGGGTGGGGTTACTGGGTTATGGGGATAGGGTGGAGGTGTTGACCTTGGGTTGGGTGCTCTTTCCAAGAGCCGGTGCAGACTCGATGGGCTGAATGGCCTCCTTCTGCACTGTAAATTATGTGGGGAAAAAAAAAATGGAATGTGACCCGAGTTCAAGCTGTGGCAGCAGTGCTAACCACTGCGCCACCGTGCCGCCCACAGTTTCAGTATAATGATGATGATAACATCAGATATAAGTGGCAATGACCGAATTCAGACTCGTAAATAGTTGTGTGCCTGGGAATATGTTGATGTATGCTATGAAATTTCCGTACCAGCCTCCCCGAACAGGCGCCGGAATGTGGCGACTAGGGGCTTTTCACAGTAACTTCATTTGAAGCCTACTTGTGACAATAAGCGATTTTCATTTCATTTCATTTGTTCCTCCAAATTTCTTTGTAACACATCTTCTTCCAGTGTGGAGTTGCAAAAGAATTATCACATAGTAGGAAATAACATGAGATACTAGGAGAACATCATAATTAAACATCTGTTTGAGCAGTCATCCTGTTATGACAGAACAGCACCATATTCAGATGTTCACAGTAGACATTAACTCGATCAGGGACCCTTTTTCTGCGGTAATCACTGCAGTGGCACATCACTTTGTACAAAAATAGCTGTCATAAAAATATGTATGTAGCTGTGTTGCTTGACACCTGCACCTGCTTAAGGCTGCATCATGTATTACATGCTGCTGCTATAATTGTATTTATTAATATAAAAGCACAATGCCCTTTTATGTCAGTCAAAGATGCTCATATAAATAATCTATTGTATCAAATAATTGTAATGTTAATCCACATATGTTGCTTGAATGTTAAAGTTGGAATCATGTAATCAAAATGACTTGACAACCTAGTTAACGAGATTTGGGATGTGTTTTGGATTGCACAGTAACAAGGTGACATCATGGCAAACTCCGGTGCTCACAAAAGAGGACATTCTCAACATGAGTGCAGTAGGGAACTGGAAATTTTCTTGTATGAACTTTTTTATTGCTGCAGGCTTTGCGATGGTAGCCTCGGTACAGAAAATATGGGACTGGGAGATGTGATCTAGTTGATAGAGGATCACGGGAATGCATGCTATTCAGGCAGCAGTTATCCAAATATCAAACTGAGTGGCATAAAATTATTTATTTGAACATCCGAATTTGCCTCCAGAATGAGAATCAATAACCTTAGGATGCTGAAGGATCTCCTCCAGAATGAGAATCAATAACCTTCTTAGGATGCTGAAGGACTTCTGTGAATGGAATCATAGAATTTACCGTGCCGAAGGAGGCCATTCGGCCCATCGTGTAGGAAGGTATATGATCAGAAGAATAGGGTTAAATAATTGAGAAATTCTCTGTACAACCTGCAACCTCTTTGTTTTCCTCCTCCCAAACCCAGAAAATTGAGTAAAACTCGAAAACAGCAATTGACATTTGTTGAATTGCTCAACTTTTAATTTGAATATTATTATTTTCAACCTTCTGTCCCATTCCTAATCGACTGTTTACCCTGGAACACCCATTACTGATAACATGGTACATAACAGCAGAAATATCCAAGGCTAACCACATGGTGCAAAGCTTAAGCTCAAGGCTGTGCGTCACGTTGTAACCAGTAGCTGTATTAATATAAAAGATCGCTATTGAGATATCAAAATTGTGTATCACATTGGCATATTTGCACATCAAAAGATTTAAATTTGGAGCTAGGTACTTGCACGCCAATTTGCTATAGCCCAGAAGATCCAAAACGGATCATCTGCCCAAACTCCATAGCTGAATTTTCTGAACTTGTGGCCAATGCTTTGTTTGATAAAATACATTCTTCTCTCTCTACTGACAAAAGATTTGATAGAAGATGATGTGCTTAATTAGCCTGAAAGAGGTGTCTGGTAACATATACTACCAGTTAACTAAGATGGATTTTCCGTCAGCAAGTACCTTTTTAATATCTATCCTTGAATTGCCTAATTCATATTGACTTTCTTGGTGTTCGTATCAGTAAATCTTGCACCAATTATTGTTCCAAGTAAATGGTAGCTTTTCCCTTGCACATTTTTCACTGCATTACTTTCCAATTCTTGAAACATACTATCTTAAATGTAAAAATTGAAGGATGTGTTTTCAGTATAAGAAATAGTGCATCAAAGTCAGTGAAACTCTTGCTGTAGAGTTTAGTAAATTTGCAAATATCAGCCAGAAATTGACCAGCTTTGCTTCAGGTTTTATTGTGGTGGGATATAATTCAGCACTTCAGTATTTCACCCAAATGGTTGTTTGTTTGTGTTTTTTGGCAGGCTACTCAATCTGATTTTTATCTTGAGCTAAAGTTAGTGCATGCACATTTTGAAAAGGGACATTCGATCAAGTGCAGCAACCTTAACTTTTCCTCCCTCCTTTGTAGCTCAGCCATGTCAGCCTGTTGCAAGATCAACAAGTTCTGCACACTGGGATGAAACCTTACATTTTTTGGGACTGCACAATTCCTTCACAAAAGAGAAGGGGCTTTTTTTGCAGTTTCATTTGCATTTTCTGGGGAAGGAATGGAGGAGGCAGATAGGATTATTGTGCCCATTAAGTAACAATAATGCATTGTAGTTGTGGGTAAATACTCGGCTGAACTGAAGTGGTTTGCATAACAATACAAGCTTCTGTGAGATTTTTACATCAATAAGTGAATTTAAACTGGACTTGTTGCACCAATAGATGCAAGGGAGGGAGTGAATTTGAAATTAATTTGTGCGCTATGGAATATAACAAGCTTAGATATCCAACTAATACAGAGCTGGAATCACCAAATCCAGTAAAATATTGAACTACACAGTTAGAAGAGTAAAGTATATGAAATGTTGGATGGTATAGCGAAGGTCATTCAGGAAAATTATTTAGACAGGGGCATGTACTCAAACTCCTAAAAATAAAGTTTCTGATCGCTGTTAAAAGTTCATTCAATATATGGAATTAACTTGCCGTTAGAGGAGTAGAAGCAACTTATGTTTAGCTACAACATTGGGCGGCAGGGAGACTTGTGCACTCGGATTTTGCTTCGCTATGAATTGATATGAAAATTGAGAAGGATCAGAGAGCACTCAACCTCACCCCATCCCCGTAACCTCACCTAGCCATTTGGACAAGAACAATTTAGCATGGCCAATTGACCTAACCTGCACATCTTTGGACTGTGGGAGGAAACTGGAGCACCTGGAGGGAACCAGCGTGGACACTAGGAGAAAGTGCAAACACCCCACAGGCCGGAATTAAACCCAGTGTTGCTAACTTGCTGTTGTCTCTTAATTTGGCTTAATTAGGTTTGCTCAAGGGTCGCCAGGTATCTTTCGATACCGCCACAAGGTTCAAACCGAATACTGATCAAAGTCTCGATACGCCAGTTAGTAAATTCAAAAGCAATGCTCATTTATTTACACACAGTCAAATATACTCGTGCATAGAACTCTACAACCTAAACTATCACTATTACTAAAAGCCTATACTTAGCTTCGGGTGCCCACTCAGTCAGAGGAACAATGGCCGTTGCTCGGTTCTGAGGCTGCTAGGTTGAGCTATTTACAGGATAGCAACTAGGAGCGTCTATCTCGTAGCGTGCGTTGACTTAGAACTTACTTGATCTGGCGTAGCTTTGGCAGGTCTCTCCTCGCTGAGAGCCAAGGCCAAGAGCGCGATTCTCTCTTGGGGAATCCTTTTTATACCCAAAAGGGCTTCGCGCGCTTTTGGGTGGGCCTTGAACTTGGCCCCAATTAATTGGGCCGTTTCCCAATCGTTCTCATCGATTTTCCTCCAATAGAGGGGTGGGTTCCCTGATTGCTGGGCGTGTCCTAGGCGGCTGTTGGTCTGCTTTGTTTTAGTCTCCTCTGGTGCCGGGGTGTCTGTCTTAGCATTGTTTACCTAAATGTTGCCTTTTGTTCCCGGGGATGGCTCATTAGTATGTAGATGGTTCTGCAGTATTGGTCTTGTCTGAGAGCGACAGCCCTAATCAACAGACAGACCTTGCACCTGCTTGCTTTTTCAGTATTGTCCAATTTTCCTTGCATTCTTTGCAAAGTGTCCATTTTATAATCGGGATGTGGCCATCCCAGATGGCTACACCAGTCCCTGTGGCTGTGAGGCAGCAGTGCTAACCACTTTGACACCGTGCCATCAGATATCAGTTTCTACTGTGGACCAACCACCTTTTTTGTGTCAGAGAACTTTTTGTCCTTCCCTATTGTTGAAGGCAGGGCACCAGGCTGGGATAAGGTATCCATAACTGAAGTTGTGTTCCAATTATTTCATCTGGTTGACAATTCTTAGTGAAAAGTATCTGTTAGGAGTTTATTCAGTCCATCGGAGAAAATTTTGATCGCATACCAGCCCCCAATATCTTGCATAGGTCCATTTCCAACAGCAGTGTTAAGAGTGGTTAAGCTCTCTATCCCCTGCCCCTTTAAGGTATCTATCTCCTGCCCCCTTTCACATGAGAGGCACTTGAGGCAAATTTGAACAGCTCCACCCTGACTAACAAATACAGTGTCTTTAGGGATTCAATCTGGGAAATTCCTGGCTGAGCTATTCACTGCAAAGATATTTGTAATTCACATTAATTTAAAACAATACTTGGGTTTATACATTTTTTTGTTTTCTAAAAATGACTAATTTTATGGAACCCTTTTTCTGTATTTATAAATATTTCGAAAATAAGCATTGTTCTTTGCCTTTAACCTCATTTTGAGAAGAACACACTTTGATGGCCGATAGAGATGAACTGGCAGGGCCATGTTGCATTTTCAGTGAGGATTTAAACTTGTGTGACTGGGTAGAGCTGTAGGGGTGTTTGGTTTGTTGATTGGTTCTTGTGATAAATGAAATGAAATGAAATGAAAATCGCTTGTCACAAGTAGGCTTCAAATGAAGTTACTGTGAAAAGCCCCTAGTCGCCACATTCCGGCGCCTGTTCGGGGAGGCTGGTACGGGAATTGAACCATACTGCTGGACTGCCTAGGTCTGCTTTCAAAGCCAGCGATTTAGCCCTGTGCTAAACAGCCCCTAAACAATCCAGTTTGGACAGTTAGATATTAGAGTTGATGCAAACTGGTTAAATCAACTTGCTATGTTATTGCTTTTATTACAATACCAGTTGATGTTATAACTGGAGGGGAATAACAGAATGGGACCTGGTTAGAAGAAATGTGGAGAACAGATTCAGAGGATTGCTAATTAGTTTTAACAACAAGGAATTTTTAAAAATTAAACATGAAAAGTTGGATTATTATACAATGCTTCTTTACTCCCCCATAGCTTAACAAATACACCCCAATATTAAAATTAACATGGGTTGCAAAGTACATTTTAAGCTACAATGGTCTCATTAACAAAGTCTTTTTTTTAAAAATAAATATTTTATTGAAAATTTTTGGTCAACCAACACAGTACATTGTGCATCCTTTACACAATATTATAACAACACAAATAACAATGACCTATTTTATAAACAAAAAATGAATAAATAATAAATAACAAAAATGAAAACTAACCCTAATTGGCAACTGCCTTATCACAAGTAACACTCTCCAAAAATATAATTTAACAGTCCAATATATAATTATCTGTCGCAACGACCTATACATATTATACAGTATATATTAACAACCCTGAGAGTCCTTCTGGTCTCCCCCCCCCCCCCCCCCCCCCCCCCCCCCCCCCCCCCCCCCCCCGATCCTGGGCTGCTGCTGCTGCCTTCTTTTTTCCATTCCATCTATCTTTCTGCGAGGTATTCGACGAACGGTTGCCACCGCCTGGTGAACCCTTGAGCCGACCCCCTTAGAACGAACTTAATCCGCTCTAGCTTTTAAACCCTGCCATGTCATTTATCCAGGTCTCCACCCCCGGGGCCTTGGCTTCTTTCCACATTAACAATATCCTGCGCCTGGCTACTAGGGACGCAAAGGCCAAAACATCGGCCTCTCTCGCCTCCTGCACTCCCGGCTCTTGTGCAACCCCAAATATAGCCAACCCCCAGCTTGGTTTGACCCGGACCCCCACTACTTTTGAAAGCACCTTTGTCACCCCCATCCAAAACCCCTGTAGTGCCGGGCATGACCAAAACATATGGGTATGATTCGCTGGGCTTCTCGAGCACCTCGCACACCTATCCTCCACCCCAAAAAATTTACTGAGCCGTGCTCCAGTCATATGCACCCTGTGTAATACCTTAAACTGAATCAGGCTTAGCCTGACACACGAGGACGACGAGTTTACCCTGCTTAGGGCATCTGCCCACAGCCCCTCCTCGATCTCCTCCCCCAGCTCTTCTTCCCATTTCCCTTTTAGTTCATCTACCATAGTCTCCCCTTCGTCCCTCATTTCCCTATATATATCTGACACCTTACCATCCCCCACCCATGTCTTTGAGATCACTCTGTCCTGCACCTCTTGTGTCGGGAGCTGCGGGAATTCCCTCACCTGTTGCCTCGCAAAAGCCCTCAGTTGCATATACCTGAATGCATTCCCTTGGGGCAACCCATATTTCTCGGTCAGCGCTCCCAGACTCGCGAACTTCCCATCCACAAACAGATCTTTCAGTTGCGTTATTCCTGCTCTTTGCCACATTCCATATCCCCCATCCATTCCCCCCGGGGCAAACCTATGGTTGTTTCTTATCGGGGACCCCCCCAAGGCTCCAGTCTTTCCCCTATGCCGTCTCCACTGTCCCCAAATCTTCAGTGTAGCCACCACCACCGGGCTTGTGGTGTAGTTCCTCGGTGAGAACGGCAATGGGGCTGTCACCATAGCCTGTAGGCTAGTCCCCCTACAGGACGCCCTCTCTAATCTCTTCCACGCCGCTCCCTCCTCCTCTCCCATCCACTTATTCACCATTGAAACATTAGCGGCCCAATAATACTCACTTAGGCTCGGTAGTGCCAGCCCCCCCCCCTATCCCTGCTACGCTGTAAGAATCCCTTCCTCACTCTCGGGGTCTTCCCGGCCCACACAAAACCCATGATGCTCTTTCCAATCGTTTTATAAAAAGCCTTTGTGATCACCACCGGGAGGCACTGAAACACAAAGAGGAATCTCGGGAGGACCACCATCTTAACCGCCTGCACCCTCCCTGCCAGTGACAGGGATACCATATCCCATCTCTTAAAATCCTCCTCCATTTGTTCCACCAACCGCGTTAAATTTAACCTATGCAATGTGCCCCAATTCTTGGCTATCTGGATCCCCAGGTAACGAAAGTCCCCTGTTACCTTCCTCAACGGTAGGGCCTCTATTTCTCTACTCTGCTCCCCTGGATGCACCACAAACAACTCACTTTTCCCCATGTTCAATTTATACCCTGAAAAATCCCCAAACTCCCCAAGTATCCGCATTATTTCTGGCATCCCCTCCGCCGGGTCTGCCACGTATAGTAGCAAATCGTCCGCATACAAAGATACCCGGTGTTCTTCTCCTCCTCTAAGTACTCCCCTCCACTTCTTGGAACCCCTCAACGCTATCGCCAGGGGCTCAATCGCCAGTGCAAACAATAATGGGGACAGAGGGCATCCCTGCCTTGTCCCTCTATGGAGCCGAAAATATGCAGATCCCCGTCCATTCGTGACCACGCTCGCCATCGGGGCCCTATACAACAGCTGCACCCATCTAACATACCCCTTTCCAAAACCAAATCGCCTCAACACCTCCCACAAATAATCCCACTCCACTCTATCAAATGCTTTCTCGGCATCCATCGCCACTACTATCTCCGTTTCCCCCTCTGGTGGGGCCATCATCATTACCCCTCACAGCCTCCGTATATTCGTGTTCAGCTGTCTCCCCTTCACAAACCCAGTTTGGTCCTCGTGGACCACCCCCGGGACACATTCCTCTATTCTCATTGCCATTACCTTGGCCAGGATCTTGGCATCTACATTTAGGAGGGAAATAGGTCTATAGGACCCGCATTGTAGTGGGTCCTTTTCCTTCTTTAAGAGAAGCGATATCGTTGCTTCAGACATAGTCGGGGGCAGTTGTCCCCTTTCCTTTGCCTCATTAAAGGTCCTCGTCAATACCGGGGCGAGCAAGTCCACATATTTTCTATAGAATTCGACTGGGAATCCATCCGGTCCTGGGGCCTTTCCCGCCTGCATGCTCCTAATTCCTTTCACCACTTCTTCTACCTCGATCTGTGCTCCCAGTCCCACCCTTTCCTGCTCTTCCATCTTGGGAAATTCCAGCCGATCCAAGAAGCCCATCATTCTCTCCCTCCCATCCGGGGGTTGAGCTTCATATAATTTTTTATAAAATGTCTTGAACACTCCATTCATTCTCTCCGCTCCATCTCTCCTTCCTCATCCCTCACTCCCCCTATTTCCCTCGCTGCTCCCCTTTTCCTCAATTGGTGTGCCAGCAACCTGCTCGCCTTCTCCCCATATTCGTACTGTACACCCTGTGCCTTCCTCCATTGTGCCTCTGCAGTGCCCGTAGTCAGCAAGTCAAATTCTACATGTAGCCTTTGCCTTTCCCTGTACAGTCCCTCCTCCGGTGCTTCCGCATATTGTCTGTCCACCCTCAAAAGTTCTTGCAGCAACCGCTCCCGTTCCTTACTCTCCTGCTTCCCTTTATGTGCCCTTATTGATATCAGCTCCCCTCTAACCACCGCCTTCAACGCCTCCCAGACCACTCCCACCTGGACCTCCCCATTATCATTGAGTTCCAAGTACTTTTCAATGCACCCCCTCACCCTTAGACACACCCCCTCATCTGCCATTAGTCCCATGTCCATTCTCCAGGGTGGGCGCCCTCCTGTTTCCTCCCCTATCTCCAAGTCTACCCAGTGTGGAGCGTGATCCGAAATGGCTATAGCCGTATACTCCGTTCCCCTCACCTTCGGGATCAACGCCCTTCCCAGCACAAAAAAGTCTATTCGCGAGTAGACTTTATGGACATAGGAGAAAAACGAGAACTCCTTACTCCTAGGTCTGCTAAATCTCCACGGGTCTACACCTCCCATCTGCTCCATAAAATCTTTAAGTACCTTGGCTGCTGCCGGCCTCCTTCCAGTCCTGGACTTCGACCTATCCAGCCCTGGTTCCAACACCGTATTAAAATCTCCCCCCATTATCAGCTTTCCCATCTCTAGGTCCGGAATGCGTCCTAGCATCCTCCTCATAAAATTGGCATCATCCCAGTTCGGGGCATATACGTTTACCAAAATCACCGTCTCCCCCTGTAGTTTGCCACTCACCATCACGTATCTGCCCCCGTTATCCGCCACTATAGTCTTTGCCTCGAACATTACCTGCTTCCCCACTAATATAGCCACCCCCCTGTTTTTCGCATCTAGCCCCGAATGGAATACCTGCCCCACCCATCCTTTGCGTAGCCTAACCTGGTCTATCGGTTTCAGGTGCGTTTCCTGTAACATAACCACATCTGCCTTAAGTTTCTTGAGGTGTGCGAGTACCCGTGCCCTCTTTATCGGCCCGTTCAGCCCTCTCACGTTCCACGTGATCAGCCGGGTTGGGGGGCTTCCTACCCCCCCCCCCCCTTGTCGATTAGCCATCACCTTTTTCCAGCTCCTCACCCGGTTCCCACGCAGCTGTATCTCCCCCAGGCGGTGCCCCCCCCGCCCATCCCCTCCCATACCAGCTCCCCCCTCTCCCCAGCAGCAGCAACCCAGTAATTCCCCCCTCCCACCCCCCCCCCCCCCCCGCTAGATCCCCCGCTAGCGTAATTACTCCCCCCATGTTGCTCCCAGAAGTCAGCAAACTCTGGCCGACCTCGGCTTCCCCCCGTGACCTCGGCTCGCACCGTGCGACGCCCCCTCCTTCCTGCTTCTCTATTCCCGCCATGATTATCATAGCGCGGGAACCAAACCTGCGCTTCTCCCTTGGCCCCGCCCCCAATGGCCAACGCCCCATCTCCTCCACCTCCCCTCCTCCCCCATCACCACCTGTGGAAGAGAGAAAAGTTACCACATCGCCGGATTAGTACATATAACTCCTCTTTCCCCCCCTTTTTAACCCCCCTCTTTTCCCCCCACATTCGCCCCACCACTTTGTTCAAACGTTCTTTTTAATAACCCGCTCATTCCAGTTTTTCTTCCACAATAAAAGTCCATGCTTCATCCGCCGTCTCAAAGTAGTGGTGCCTCCCTCGATATGTGACCCACAGTCTTGCCGGTTGCAGCATTCCAAATTTTATCTTCTTTTTATGAAGCACCGCCTTGGCCCGATTAAAGCTCGCCCTCCTTCTCGCCACCTCCGCACTCCAGTCTTGATAAACGCGGATCACCGCGTTCTCCCATTTACTGCTCCGAGTTTTCTTTGCCCATCTAAGGACCATTTCTCTATCCTTAAAACGGAGGAATCTCACCACTATGGCTCTGGGAATTTCTCCTGCCCTCGGCCCTCGCGCCATCACTCGGTATGCTCCCTCCACCTCCAACGGACCCGCCGGGGCCTCCGCTCCCATTAACGAGTGCAGCATCGTGCTCACATATGCCCCGACGTCCGCTCCCTCCACACCTTCAGGAAGACCAAGAATCCTCAGGTTGTTCCTCCTTGCGTTGTTCTCCAGTGCCTCCAACCTTTCCACACATCGTTTCTGATGTGCCTCATGCGTCTCCGTCTTCACCACCAGGCCCTGTATGTCGTCCTCATTCTCGGCTGCCTTTGCCTTCACGACCCGAAGCTCCCGCTCCTGGGTCTTTTGTTCCTCCTTTAGCCCTTCGATCGCCTGTAGTATCGGGGCCAACAGCTCTTTCTTCATTTCCTTTTTGAGCTCTTCCACACAGCATTTCAAGAACTCTTGTTGTTCAGGGCCCCATGTTAAACTGCCACCTTCCGACGCCATCTTGGTTTTTGCTTGCCTTCCTTGCCGCTGTTCTAAAGGATCCACTGCAATCCGGCCACTTTCTCCTCCTTTTTTCATCCGTATCCAGGGGGGATTCCCTTCTGGTTTACCGCACAGTGTTTTTAGCCGTTAAAATTGCCGTTGAGGCTCCTATCCAGAGCCCAAAAGTCCGTTTCACCGGGAGCTGCCGAAACGTGCGACTCAGCTGGTCATCGCCGCACCCGGAAGTCAACAAAGTCTCTTTTAAGCACACTGATTGGGTGTGATCAAATACACACACTCCGCTCTGAACCCAAGTTAATGTCTGTTGAATTCTCCTTCGAATCCCCTCAAATGATTGTCACTTGAGAATTACCAAAATCCACTCCCAAAAATGCGTTTTAAAATCTTCTCTCATAATAATGCTTTCCTTCAGTGGTTTGCATTTCAAAATCCAGATTAGGTTTTCTAAATGACACTTTTAAACAAAGTTTCTGCTCCACTTTTAACAGCGAATCCAGTCTAGGATTTTACACCAAGCCCTCTAGCATTTCTTTGTCTTGGACTGCTGTACAAACGGTTTACAATTGCTTTAACTTGCGATTCCCAGGCCATTTTAAAATAGCATCAAACATTTAATTTCTTCTGAAGTCTGCTGTCCCAGTTTAAATCTAGTTACTGCAACTATATTTTTAACTGTGATACTTAGTTTACTGTTCCTTGAATTCTTCTGAACAACACCTAGTTTACTGTTTCTTGAATTCTTCTGAACAACACCCTGGTATCTGTTCACTTAACTTCAGTCGCCTTAAACATTCTTTCTGTCCCAATTCCCTGGTTACCTGGACTGTTTCTTAGGAAGCTGCCTCTTTGCAATTCCCTTGTCCTGTCCAGCTTCTCCTGGCAGAGTTGAGAGAAACTCACTCCCCAATGTCCTGTCTCCAACTGCACAACTGCAATATATCCAGCTAAAACTTTGTCCGGAATGAATCTAACTATATGTTTTACCCTTCCAGCCACACATTAAATTAAACCCATTTAAAACTATACTTGTGTTTACCAATGCAACCTTTGCTACTACCTTTGTTTTCCTAACACTTTCCTAACACTATTTCACATTGACTTGTTGAAGTTTACAAAATCATAAGAGTTAAAACCGACGTTTTGAAATTACAAAAGCTTTTAATTTCCCCTTCCCACAAAACAAATATTCTCAGTTTCTTACCTGAGTATATCAATCCATTGCTACATGAATTCAATCTTTTAACAATAAGTCAAGTTCCATTGTAACGAACCGAAGAGAGCAATCAGCCTGTCCGTTGGACATTAATTATGTATAATCTTTGAGCCCTTTTCTTTTGTGAACCTTCTGGATTCCTTTTCAGTATCTGACATGTTTGACACCAGCAGTGAAGAAGCTGCTGTCTATAAAACCACTCTCTTCAAATGTATTTTTGAGAGGGGGAAGAACTACTCAACATGGACAAAATATTTTCTCCGGATCTTATGAGTCTGTATTTACTCTTTGCTTTCTTTTTCTTTGATTTCTTACATTTACTGCCCTATCTTTCTTCAATCCTGTGCACATCAAATTAAACTTGAGCTCCACTTGTGATTCCACCCCGGGTAAGGGATCCAATTTTAGCATTGTAATACAGGGGGCAAGGGCATGCATGACTGCGTCTGTTCCAAACTAAGCGAATACCAATCTAAATATTTAGTACCAACTTTCAGAAGTTGATGCTGATTTGATTCTACATTTATGTTTTTCCTCCCATGTGCGCAGAGAAGAAAAGTTAGAAAAGTGATGTTGGAGTGACCTTCATATGCATTTATTTATGACTTGCCCTATATATCTGATGGGAGCCTGATTTGAAAATCAGAGATGTGTTCTTGAGCAGATTTGCGGAGTATCCCGTGTGCTGAGGAACAGTGACTGAAACGCAACCCACTTCTGGTCCAGGCTGAGCAAGTTGAATTCTGGACTGCAGCAAGGAACATCACATGGTTTGTAGAAAAAGACTTGGAGACAGATGCAGAACTGCCTAATTTACAACTAATTTAGGTCACATCAGCATGCAAAGAATCAACTTGGTTCATTTAGTGGTGAACCTCCAGTAAATGTGGTTGATCTGTAAATAACAGTTCCAATAAATGTAACATTATTTGATGAAGATCTGACTTCTATGAAGGTAGACATCATTTGAGGGTGATGTTGGAGTAGTGGTCATGTTACTGGGCTAGTAATCCATACTAATGCTCTGGGGACATGGGTTCAAAATCCCACCCCGGCAGTTGATGGGAGTTTAAATTCAGTTGAATAAAATGCTGAAATTGAAAACTAGCCTCAGTAATGATGACCATGAAGCTATCAGAGATTGTCATTAAAATAAACATCTGGTTCAGATTGTCCTTTCAGGAAGGTAGTCTGCTGTCCTTCCCTGGTTACTTACATTTGACTTCAGAACCACAGTAATGTGGTTGACCCTCTGCAATGGTGTGGCGAGCCATTCAGTCCAACAGTATTAGGATGGGCAACAAATGCTGACCTTGCAGGTGACGCTTACATCCTATGAAAGAATAAATAAAAAAGTATATTTTCCAAGGTGCTTGATCCATGAGTTATGCCTTATTTTCTCTGTTCTCTTCCCCAATATCTTTCTGCTGTTCCTCACTATCCTTTTCCTATTTTTTTATCCATCTTGTTGGATGACAGCAAACTTTTTCCTGTAAGTGGATAGTGGTGAAAAATGTGCAAGAAAACACTAGTTCAAGAAATAGATATCTGAGAGGGTGGATGTTGAATGGTGTGGCGCTCAAGGATAAAGGAACTTCGAGATAGCTAAAACCAGGGATTGTTCTGCAGTTTTAAATTTCATTTCCCTCTTGAATGCAGTTGTACATTTCTACAAGTAATACCTCTTGTCTGGAGAGGCAACCTGGGACATGGTACCACTATCACAGGCTCTGCCACAGTCCTTGAGGTGGATGAAGGTTTTATTTGGTAAGGAGGAAAACTTGATTTGCTGGGGCAGAAAACTTGAGCCAGCCCAATCATTTTTCTTTCTTTACCTTTGCTGCCCTGCCCAAGCCCAATTCAAGATGGACTTGCAGCTGAAAATGAGTGTCGGTGCCATACTAGCAGAAATAAGCAAACTGCTGCCTTGTGTGCTGCAATTTCTACATAGATTGCTTCTTCCATCACCCTGTGGCGTTGAGATCAATTTGTAGCAGACTAACAGTTGTTGATTGGCAGTTTTAACCTGGGGGCTCTTGATCTGTATGGTTCAAATTTCACATACGATAACAAATTTATCCAAGAAACATCAGGGGAGGCTGTTCATTCACGCTCTGATGGAACATTATTTTACAGCTGTTACGGATTTCAGTGGTGTTTAGCAGGGAGGGAGAAAAACCCTTGTACAAGTTTTGTGAAATTATTCAGATTGCTTTTGATGTGTACACTATACTTTGTCATTTAATTCAAAGCACGATTTGAAAGAATTCAAAAAGTGCCTTTATCAATTGTTCCTGTCCCATATACTATGACTTCATGCGATAGCAGTTAAGGCTAACTAAATTTGACCATGCAATTTAGAAACAAAATTTGACTTGAATTGTCGGTGTTTTTAGAATCTCCTGTTCCTTGTGATAACGAGCTAAAATTAGCGCTGAAGGCAATGGCAAGAAGAAACTGAAAATATAACTGACTTTGAAGACAAAAAGTGAAAACTGGTTAATAACTGCAGTAAGCAGCATAAAGTTCTGAGTAGCATTTAGAAGGAAAGTTGTGACAGCTTCCTTAGCGAGTATTCAATAAATGAATTATGTTTGAGCTGTAATTTTCCCAGAATTAAAGTTTCATTTTTAATTCTATAAAATGAAGTTGGGTTTAGTAATCCTAAAAAGGGCTTGCTCAAAAAAAACAGTTGGAAACTCTTCTCATTAGTGGACAAGAGGAAACATTTAGCTGGACGTTAAGTGTAATAAGCTCATTTAATTTTATCATGTGCACTTCAAAAATTGGGCAGCATGGAGAGCAACAACCATTCCCTTTGGAACCAGTGTTTAAATCCATAGTAGCTTGAAGAAACTTACTCCTGTCTTTGGAAAAGAAGATGGGCAATTTCAAAGCTGGGTACAATTGCGTAACCAGAGTGGAGGTTTAACACCATTCATAATGACAGCATGCTTTTATAAAACACCTTGAATTTCAATGTTTAAGCACAACAATGGAACAAATGACTGAGAACATGGTTGAAAATAGATTTGAGAAGACTTAAGAAAAGTAGAGAGATGAAGCTGTTTAGTTAGAGGCTTCGACACTGATAATGAACCAATAGAGGGAGAGTCTAGGGATGCGTGGAAGTTAGATATGTGATGTCTTCAGGACTTTGACTGCATTCATAACGTAACATCATGGAATGGTCACTGCAGAAAAGGTGGTCGTTTGGCTCAATATTTCTGTGCTGATTCTCTGCGAGAGCAATTCACCATGTGCCATTTGCCTGCCTGTTCCCCACAGCCTTGCAATGTTTTCCTCTTTAGGTAAGTAATTCTTGTTTCAAAGCTGTGATTGAATCTGCTGTCACCAGACACTCTAGATCCTTGCAACGTTTTTTTTAGGTTTTTCCTTATGTCACCATTGCTTCTCTTGCTAATGACCTTAAAGCAGTGTCCTCTGGTCCTTGATCCTTCAAACAATGAGGATAGTTTTTCCCTATCTACTGTGGCTGCTAAAGGCAGATCAGAGGTGGGGAATTCTGCTTTTCCCTGACTCCCTAATGCCTGTTAACCACCTACAATGTGCAAATCAGAAGTGAGTTGGAATGCTGAAGAATGAATCTTGAGACATTCAGGACAGCTCAGCGAATCACTTAACAAACTTGGAACGTTAGAGAGCTCCAATGTCTGTACTGAGTGTGAGAAATATCTTGTTCATGGTTTTATGTTAATATTTTAGAGACAATGTCTAGCTCTGTGAAGATTCAAGTTTATCGGTAGAAAGTGGGATAAATGCAAGTGAAGCAGCATGGAGTCAAGCTTGTAGATATGTTGACTTCAGGGGTTAATAGCTAGAAAGGAAAGAGCCATAAAACAGCAGGTGGGCTTGCTTAGTTGGAGAGGTCCAGTCTACACTGTTTGAAAAAAATACAGTTCGGAGAGGTATTTTGTTTTGGACAGGAGCTAAAATTAGTAAAACCATTCGGTGAACCCTGTGTCGTCATGGAGTTGAGTCGAGCTTAAGGTTCTCTGGTTCCAATTTATGTGTAATTTCTGGGAGAGGATGTTAGTTGCAGTTTGGACCTTGTGTGGTTTGTAGCTCACACACAAGCCCTGGGAGCTATTAGCATGCACTGGGTGGTTAGGAAGCCACAAAAACCTGGGGAGCTGAGAAGGTGGTTGGAGGTCATTGTTTCTGTGCCAGGCAGTTAGGGATCAGAAGAAGCCCTGGGAGCTATTTACAGCTCGATACAGCTGGTAAACCCAGAGGCAATGCCAACTCAATTAAGCTGGCGGTCTGCGAAAGAGTTGCAAATGTGCCTGTAATTAGAGGTGGGAATGCAACTTTGTGAATCCCATGGACCGCAGTCTCTGGAATAGAGATTGAACCATTGGGAGGTGAGCAGTTGCTGAGGCAGTCCGAATTGGAGTGGCCTTTGAAGAAATTCTGAGGCTAACTTTTTGGAAGCGAAGAGTTTAAATCTCTCTTGAGGTTGATCATTTTAATAAGATAGTGTGACTCACGATGGTGACTGACACCTGGGTCAGTTGTTGAGAAATCGGAGCTCTGTCTTGGTCACTTTTGTCATTTAATTAAAAATATATATTTTTTAAGGCATTTGTATGAACATTAAATACAAACCAACATACGAGTAAGAACAACAGGTCGCATTTGACTTTTTAATGTGCAGTTTGGCATTTCAACCACAGTTTGCCTGTTAATTCATATTTACCTAGTGTTAATTCTTTTTTTTAAACTTTAGAGTACCCAATTATTTTTTTTTCCAATTAAGGGGCAATTTAGCGTGGCCAATTCACCTAGCCTGCGCATCTTTGGGTTGTGGGGGTGAAACCCACGCAGGCACGGGGAGAATGTGCAAATTCCATACAGACAGTGACCCAGGGCCGGGATTCGAACCCGGGTCCTCAGTGCCATAGGCAGCAATACTAACCACTGTGCCACATGCTGCCCGAACCTAGTGTTAATTCTGAATGAAAATTGTTTTAATTCGTATAGTAAAGTTTAATTTATTTGTTTGAAACCATGGACTCTTATATTATCTTAGTGGGTAACTGGGCTTTCAAACTTTGTCTACTTTAAACAAAAAGGTTACTGGTCCCTGGCCAGATAGTGACATGTAACACTGAGTTGCATAATTATGATGAAGCTCAGAAGAACATGTACCCTCAAATTGCAATAAATGTAAAATCTGACCCACTTGATTGGTCTGTCACTTGGATATATCAATTTTCAATTAGGCATAAAAGCACCATCTTCATGGTTTATATGAAAGGAAAGACTTGCATTAATATAGTAACTAGGGCACCCCAAAGCACTTCACAGATAATGAGCTTCATTTGAAATGTTGTCACTGCTCTAATGTAAGAAACATGGGAGTGGATGTATGCTCAGCAGGTTTGTGATGAAGCAAAGGATCATGTATAAAGAACAAAGAAATGTACAGCACAGGAACAGGCCCTTCGGCCCTCCAAGCCCGTGCCGACCATGCTGCCCGACTAAACTACAATCTTCTACACTTCTGGGTCCGTATCCCTCTATTCCCATCCTATTCATGTATTTCTCAAGATGCCCCTTAAATGTCACTATCGTCCCTGCTTCCACTACCTCCTCCAGTAGCGAGTTCCAGGCACCCACTACCCTCTGTGTAAAAAAAAAAACTTGCCTCGTACATCTACTCTAAACCTTGTCCCTCTCACCTTAAACCTATGCCCCCTAGTAATTGACCCCTCTACCCTGGGGAAAAGCCTCTGACTATCCACTCTGTCTATGCCCCTCATAATTTTGTAGACCTCTATCAGGTCGCCCCTCAACTTCCTTCGTTCCAGTGAGAACAAACCAAGTTTCTTCAACCGCTCCTCATAGCTAATGCCCTCCATACCAGGCAACATTCTGGTAAATCTCTTCTGCACCCTCTCTAAAGCCTCCACATCCTTCTGGTAGTGTGGCGACCAGAATTGAACACTATACTCCAAGTGTGGCCTAACTAAGGTTCTATACAGCTGCAAAATGACTTGCCAATTTTTATACTCAATGCCCCGGCCAATGAAGGCGAGCATGCCGTATGCCTTCTTGACTACCTTCTCCACCTGTGTTGCCCCTTTCAGTGACCTGTGGACTTGTACTCCTAGATCTCTCTGACTTTCAATACTCTTGAGGGTTCTACCATTCACTGTATATTCCCTACCTGCATTAGACCTTCCAAAATGCATTACCTATCTGTTTTACTTGTTGGGTGAGGGCATCATCTGTTACTAATCTGTTTTACTTGTTGGGTGAGGGCATAAATGTTGGCTGGAATGCTGAGGGAACCCCATTGCTCTTCAGAGTAGTGTAGTAGAATATTTTGCAACCACCTATAAGGACAGGCGGGGTTTCAGTTTAACATCTGATGCATTCACCACAACATCTCATCTGAATGATTGCACCTCTGACAGTGCATCACCCCATACTATACAAGTGCACGAGCCTAACATATGGGCAGAATCCACAAGCTTGTGACTGAGGCGAGAGTGGTACCACTGAGTCCAGTTTTGACATCGGCTTGTAACAATTGCAATTGAATAGTGTGACCCCAAAGACTAATTACATTCCCTGACCGTGGGTTAGGTTTTGTATTTGCTGAATTATGAATATCGGGAGACTCTTCCAGATCCTCAGGGGGTCATATTAAGATTGTCTAAACCGTTATAGTGGAGAACTTACTAATAGGCTAAGCTGGGTTTGAACCCCTTCCACAAATGACAAGGAGCTGACTGCGGGTGTATTGTGCAATTTAGTCTCCTATTAAGGTTGTGGCTTTGAGATTTACACACAATTTTGCAAAGTAACTGCTTTCAAGCAGGTCAGCACAGTGGATGCTTTCAATTTTTCTTGCAAATTGCTAAATAAGCTCAAAATCAAAACCTAATGCTAGTTAGCATTGTTGCTTCACAGCGCCAGGGTCCCAGGTTCGATTACCGGCTTGGGTCGCTGTCTGTGCAGACTCTGCACGTTCTCCCTGTGTGTGCTTGGGTTTCCTCCGTGTGCTCCGGTTTCCTCCCACAAGTCCTGTGAGACGTGCTTGTTGGGTGAATTGGACATATTGAATTCTCCCTCATTGTACCGGAGTGTGTTGACTAGGGGATTTTAACAGTAACTTCATTGTGGTGTTAATGTAAGCCTACTTGTGACAGTAATAAAGATTATTTATTTATTTATTTAATGCAAGAGAGTGCACTGTAGACAAAATCTGAATAATGTTCAAACACAGTTCTGAGATTGCCAGATCATTGAGAAATGGGACAATCTTAGATTTATAGTAGTATTTGCATAATTGTGCACTAGTGTGACATTGTCTAAAACTAATTTCTCTCAATCTTCATCAATGTGGGAAGTGTTAGACTGAACTAGACTATCTTGTGTTTTCATGGTCTACATCACCTGTCAGAAAATCTCTTGAAAAAACTTTTTTTTGGAATAATATTTGTGTCTTATTTTCACATCACATTTGGTGACGACTTCATTTTCAAAACCCCCATATATTTTTATTCTGTAAAATATGAGTTAATATTCATGAAAAACATTTGCTCCACTGTGGACAATTTTAGAAAAGTTAATTGGATAGGATTCATAGAATCATAGAATAGTTACAGCACAGAAGGGGACCCTCTGGCCCATTGGTGGAGGGATTGAGTTTCAGAGCCATGAGGTCATGTTGCAGCTGTACAAAACTCTGGTGCGGCCGCATTTGGAGTATTGCGTGCAATTCTGGTCGCTGCATTATAGGAAGGATGTGGAAGCATTGGAAAGGGTACAGAGGAGATTTACCAGAATGTTGCCTGGTATGGAGGGAAGATCTTATGAGGAAAGGCTGAGGGACCTGAGGCTGTTTTCGTTAGAGAGAAGAAGGTTAAGAGGTGACTTAATTGAGGCATACAAGATGATCAGGGGATTGGATAGGGTGGACAGTGAGAGCCTTTTTCCTCAGATGGTGATGTCTAGCACGAGGGGACATAGCTTTAAATTGAGGGGAGATAGATATAGGACAGATGTCAGAGGTAGGTTCTTTACTCCGAGAGTAGTAAGGGCGTGGAATGCCCTTACGAGTGGACTCGTCAACACTAAGGGCATTCAAATGGTCATTGGATAGACATATGGACGATAAGGGAATAGTGTAGATGGGCTTTAGAGTCGTTTCACAGGTCGGCACAACATCGAGGGCCAAAGGGCCTGTACTGCGCTGTAATGTTCTATGTTCTCTATGTTCTATGTTCTATTGTGTTCTGCTAGATTAATGTTTTTTTGGATTAATTTTAGATCGTGGGCTGAAAGTGTCTTGCTGTAAACGTTTGCCATATTTATGAAAACTGAATTTAACCATGGAATATTTATTACGTTTCAAGCTGCATACTATTATTATGGGAGGCAAGTGTGTTTCAGTTTCAAAATATTTCTGAAAGTAATTCTGAAGTTCATTAGGAGATGTACAGTACAACTTCCATATAAATGTTGCAATCATTACACGTAGTCTTTCAAATCCGAGTTAAATGTAGATATCTCCATGCCAATTCATTTTAAAAAGTTCCTTTTAAGAACACCCATTTGGCTAAAATACAACCGAAATGTGGCATTTTGGAAAAATGCAATATAAATAAACATTCAATTTTAATAAATAAAATTACTTCTAACGAGACAAACAATCTTTTTAAAAAATATATATATTCTATTAAAGTTTTCAAACACAATTTTTCCCTCTTACAAATCAACAAAAACGGTAACATGATAACTGATAGAAAACATTGTTTAAATAAAATAGTGAACTAACAAAATAACACTAAATAGTGCCCCCCCCCGGCCCCCTCACCCCATCTAGAACACAAACAATTTACCCCCCCGCCCCTTTCTGGGTTGCTGCTGCTGGCTATCTATTTTCCCCCTAACGTTCCGCTAGATAGTCGAGGAACGGTTGCCACCGCCTGGTGAACCCCTGAGCTGATCCTCAGCGCAAACTTCATCCGCTCCAGTTTTATGAACCCTGCCATATCGTTTACCCAGGCCTCCACGCCGGGGGGGTTTCGCTTCCTTCCACATGAGTAAAATCCTACGCCGGGCTACTAGGGACGCAAAGGCCACAATATCGGCCTCTTTCGCCTCCTGCACTCCCGGCTCATCCGCTACCCCAAATATAGCTATCCCCCAGCTTGGCTTGACCCGGACCTTCACCACCTTCGAGATCACTCCCGCCACTCCCCTCCAGTGCCGGACACGACCAAAACATGTGTGTGGTTCGCCGGGCTTCCCCCGCACCCCCCACACTTGTCCTCCACTCCGAAGAACCTGCTCAACCTCGCTCCCGTTATGTGTGCTCTATGTAGCACCTTAAATTGGACCAGGCTAAGCCTGGCACACGAGGAAGAGGAATTTACCCTACTTAGGGCATCAGCCCACAAACCCTCCTCAATCTCCTCCCCGAGCTCCTCTTCCCATTTTCCCTTCAGTTCTTCTACCAGCTCCTCTCCCTCTTCTCTCATATCCCGGTATATTTCGGACACTTTGCCCTCCCCGACCCACCCCCCCGAAAGCACTCTATCCTGGATCCCTTGTGTCGGGAGCAGAGGAAATTCCCTCACCTGTTGTCTCGTGAACGCCCTCACCTGCATATACCTAAAGATATTCCCCGGGGGCAGCTCATACTTTTCCTCTAGCGCTCGCAAACGTCCCATCTATAAATAAGTCTCCCACTCTCCTAATTCCTGCCCGGTGCCAGCTCTGGAACCCTCCGTCCAACCTCCCTGGGGCAAACCTATGGTTGTTCCTGATCGGGGACCACACCGAGGCTCCCAACACACCCCTCTGTCGCCTCCATTGCCCCCAGATACTTAATGTGGCCGCCACCACTGGGTTTGTGGTAAACCTTTTCGGGGAGAGCGGTAGTGGCGCCGTCACCAGCACTTTTAAGCTTGTTCCTTTACAGGATGCCATCTCCAGCCTTTTCCACGCCGCCCCCTCCCCCTCTATCATCCACTTATGGATCATCGCCACGTTGGCGGCCCAGTAGTGTCGCCCAAATTCGGCAACGCCAGTCCCCCTCTGTCCCTGCTACGTTGCAGGAACCCCCTCCTTACCCTCGGGGCCTTCCCTGCCCACACGAAGCTCATGATGCTCCTATCTATTTTTTTGAAAAAGACCTTGGTGATCAATATAGGGAGACATTGAACCTCGGGAGGACCATCATCTTAATCGCCTGCACTCTACCCGCCAGTGTCAGCGGCTGCATATCCCACCTTTTGAAATCCTCTTCCATTTGCTCCACCAGCCGAGTCAGATTGTGTCTGTGTAAGGTTCCCCAGCTCCTGGCTATCTAAATCCCTAGGTATCGGAAGTTTCTTTCCACTCTCCTTAGCGGCAGGCCATCTATCCCTCTACTCTGGTCCCCAGGGCGTATTACGAAAAGTTCACTCTTCCCCATGTTAAGCCTATATCTCGAGAAATCTCCAAACTGCCTCAATATCTGCAGAACCTCTATCATCCCCCCCCACTGGATCCGCTACATATAGCAGTAGGTCATCTGCGTAGAGTGACACTCGGTGTTCCTCTCCCCCTCTAACCACCCCTCTCCATTTCCTGGAGTCTCTCAGCGCTATGGCCAGTAGTTCAATTGCCAGCGTGAACAGTAATGGGGACAGCGGGCATCCCTGTCTTGTTCCCCTATGGAGTCGAAAATACTCCGACCTTTGCCGATTTGTGACTACACTTGCCATTGGGGCCCCATAGAGGAGTTTAACCCAACTGACAAACCCCTCCCCGAACCCGAACCTCCTCAGCACCTCCCATAGATATCCCCACTCTACCCTATCAAATGCCTTCTCTGCATCCATTGCCGCCACTATCTCTGCCTCCCCCTCTGCTGGGGGCATCATTATCACCCCCAATAGCCGTCGCACGTAGACATTCAATTGTCTCTCCTTTACGAACCCTGTCTGATCTTCATGCACCACCCCCGGGACACAATCCTCTATCCTCATTGTCAGCTCTTTTGCCAGCAACTTGGTGTCCACGTTTAGGAGTGAGATAGGCATAAGACCCGCATTGCAGCGGGTCTTTATCTCGCTTCAGGATTAGTGATATCGTCGCCTCCGACATTGTCGGGGGTAGGGTCCCCCCTGCTCTGGCCTCGTTAAAGGTTCTTACCAGCAGCGGCACCAACAAATCCACATATTTCCTATAAAATTCCACCGGGAACCTGTCAGGTCCCGGGGCCTTCCCTGCCTGCATGTTCCCCAGCCCTTTGGTCACCTCGTCCACCCCAATTGGCGCCCCCAGGCCTGCCACCTCCTGCTCCTCCACCCTCGGGAACCTTAGTTGGTCCAGAAACTGCTGCATCCCCTCTTTTCCCTCTGGGGGTTGGGACCTATATAACCTCTGATAAAAGGTCTTGAACACCTCATTTACCTTCCCTGCTCTCCGCACCGTGGTTCCCGTTTCATCCCTAACTCCCCCGATTTCCCTCGCCGCTGTCCTCTTTCGAAGCTGGTGGGCCAACAGGCGACTCGCCTTTTCCCCATATTCATATCTCATCCCCTGTGCCTCTGCCCTCCCTGTGGTCAGCAGGTCGAACTCCGTCTGGAGTCGTCGCCTCTCCCTATATAGTCCTTCGACCGGGGCCTCCGCATATTTTTTATCCACACTCAAAATCTCCCCCAGTAATCTTTCCCTTTCTTTGGCCTCTGTTTTCCCCTTGTGAGCCCTGATGGAGATGAACTCTCCCCTGACCACCGCCTTCAGCGCTTCCCATAGTACCCCCACTCGGACCTCCCCATCATCGTTGGCCTCCAGGTACCTTTCGATACATCCCCGCACTCTTCCACAGACTCCCTCATCCGCCAATAATCCCACATCCAGTCGCCAGAGTGGACGCTGCTCCCTCTCCTCTCCTAGTTCCAGATCCACCCAATGTGGGGCATGGTCTGAAACAGCTATGGCCGAGTACTCCGTTCCTTCCACCCTCAAAATCAGTGACCTTCCCAAAACGAAGAAACCCCCCCCCCCCAAATTTGGTCCATAAACCCCCTAAGCACCTTGGCCGCTGCCGGCCTTCTTCCGGTCCTGGATCTAGATCTATCTAACCCTGGGTCTAGCACTGTGTTGAAGTCCCCCCCCCGCCCCATTACCAGGTTTCCTACCTCCAGGTCCGGGATGCGTCCCAGCATCTGCTTCATAAATCCCGCATCATCCCAGTTCGGGGCATATACGTTGACCAGCACTACCTCCATTCCCTGCAGTCTGCCACTCACCATCACATATCTGCCCCTGCTGTCCGCTACGATGTTCCTAGCCTTGAACGACACCCGTTTCCCCACCAATATGGCCACCCCTCTATTCTTTGCGTCCAGCCCTGAGTGAAACACCTGTCCCACCCATCCTTTCCTTAACCTAACCTGGTTCACCACCTTCAGATACGTCTCTTGAAGCATGGCCACATCTGCCTTCAGTCCCTTTAAGTGCGCGAACACTCGGGCCCTCTTAATCGGCCCATTTAGGCCTCTCTCGTGCCACGTGATCAGCTGGACTGGGGGGCTGCCCGCCCCCCCTCCCCTGTCGACTAGCCATCACCCTCTCTTGGCCAGTCCCACGTCCCGGTTCCGCGCACCCACCCGTCCCCCAGGCGGCGCATTCCCGCCTTGACCATCTTTTCTCTTACCAGTCCCTTTCAATCTCCGCAGCAGCAACCCTGTTGTCTTCCCCCCCCCCCCCCCCCCCCCCCCCCCCCTACGCTAGATCCCCATCTAGCTGGGTACTCCCCCCATATTGCTTCCGAAAGTCAGCTGACTTCAACTGACCCCGGCTTCTCCCGCTCTCTCCTTGACCCCCCCGTGTGAGGAACTCCCCTCCTCCTTGCGCCTATCTTTCCGCCATCATCTCTCTGGCGCGGGAAACAAAAAAGAAACCCCGCGCTTTCTAGAACCATCCCGCCCCCCCATGGTGCAGCTCCCCCTACCGCCCCGTTCCCATTCCCCATCCCCCGCCTGTGTCTCCTCTCCCCCCCCCCCCCCCCCCCCCCCCCCCACTGGCGCCCTCATTTCTCAGTGTCCCTCCCTCCCCAATTTACACCTCTATACATCAGCATTGTCGTTTCCCCTCCAACATCAGTCCCTCAGTTCTGGTCCAGTTTCTCTTTTTGAATGAAGGTCCATGCTTCTTCCGACGTCTCAAAATAGTAATGTCTATCCTGGTGCGTGACCCACAATCGCGCCGGCTGCAACATCCCGTACTTCACTTTCTTCTTATGCAGCACCTCCTTGGCTCGATTGAAACTCGCCCTCCTTGTCGCCACCTCCGCACTCCAATCCTGATACACTCGTATCACCGCATTCTCCCATCTGCTACTTCGTACCTTCTTGGCCCATCTCAGAACCACCTCTCTATCATTGAAGCGATGAAATCGCACGATCATCGCCCTAGGTGGTTCTCCAGCCTTTGGTTTCCTCGCAGGGACCCGGTGGGCCCCTTCCACTTCCAAGGGGCCCGAGGGGGCCTCAGCTCCCATTAGCGAGAGTAGCATCATGCTCGCGTAAGCCCCGCCGTCCGAGCCTTCCACTCCCTCGGGGAGACCCAGGATCCGGAGGTTCTTTCTCCTTGATCTATTTTCCAGGATTTCAATCCATTCGATGCACTTCTTATGGAGCGCCTCGTGCGTCTGCATTTTGACCGCTAGGCCCAGGATCTCGTCCTCGTTATCCGTTACCTTCTGCTCCATCACACGGAGCTCTATCTCCTCGGCCTTTTGTGTCTCTTTAAGCCCCTCGATTGCCTGTAGCATCGACGCCAGCACCTCGTTTTTCAGCAGCTCCACACCGTCTTAAAGATTCGTCTTGGTCCGGTCCCCATGTCGGCTGGGCTCCCTCCGACGCCATCTTGCTCCTTTCTTTCTTCTGCCGCTGCCCTCGAGGATTCTCCGAGATCTGGCCGCCGATATTTTTCTTTCTCACTGGGGGGGGGACGCCTTGTTGCCTCACCCCACACCGGGTTTCGTCAAACAAGAATTTCCCGTTGGGGCTCTTAAAAGAGCTAAGCTGGAGCCGCCGATACGTGCGGCTTAGCTGGTCATCGCCGCAACCGGAAGTCGAGACAAACAATCTTAACACGTGTTTACTGTCTGCATTTTGTTAAGCATTAGTGGATGTCAACTTCACACCTCATTTGGTGTGAGCAATGATGATTCAAGATCATAGACATCAGTACACGGACAAATAGGTAGAATCAGCATTTTCTTTTCTCGTGTTGAAGTCGTTAAAACACTTGACATAAATTTGTAACTATTCACCTGAGTTCTTTTAACTTGGCTGAGTTCATGCGAGTTTCCACACAATTACATGATTCCTTTACAAGATCACAAAGCCGCCTTTAATCCTTTTAGCAGCAGGGACTCCCTCTGATGCGAGTTCATCTAGGAAGGACCACATTTAAAGATCTCTCCCTCAACCTGCATACTTTATAAGGGCCTTTTTGTTTAGTTTAAAAAATATATATATTCATTAAAGTTTTTAACACAATTTTTCTCCCTTACAAACAATTACCCCCCCCCCCCCCCCCCCCCCCCGTAACAAAAAAAAAAAACGAGAAATTGCGCGGAGCAAGATATATACATGACAAAATATTATATTTACATAGCTTGTACACTGGCTCTCTCCCGTACGTGCCAGTTTCCCCGACTCTTCATGTTATCTCTTGCTCATCCACCCCCCCCCCCCCCCCCCCCCCCCCCCCCCAGGCAGCCCCCCCCTCCCCGGACGTCGTCGTGCCCCCCCCCCCAGGTTGCTGCTGCTGCTGACCGACCTTCCTCTAACGCTCCACGAGATAGTCTAGGAACGGTTGCCACCGCCTGTAGACAAGGCGAACTTGATCCTCTCCAACTTTATGAACCCAGCCATATCATTTATCCAGGCCTCCACGCTGGGGGGCTTCGCCTCCCCCCACACCAGCAAGATCCTTCGCCGGGCTACCAGGGATGCAAAGGCCAGAATACCGGCCTCTTTCGCTTCCTGCACCCCCGGTTCGTCCACCACTCTGAACAGTGCTAGCCCCCAGCCTGGCCTGACCCGGACTTTCACCACCTGAGATATTGCTCCCGCCACTCCTCTCCAGAACCCCTCCAGTGCTGGGCATGACCAAAACGCATGGACAGGGTTCGCCGGGCTCCCTGAGCACCTTCCACATCTGTCCTCTACCCCAAAGAACCTGCTCAACCTCGCCCCCGTCAAGTGAGCTCTGTGGACCACCTTAAATTGTATCAGGCTGAGCCTGGCACACGAGGAGGAGGAATTAACCCTACCCAGGGCATCAGCCCACAGACCTTCCTCAATCTCCTCCCCCAGCTCCTCCTCCCATTTACCCTTCAACTCTTCTACCAGTGCTTCCCCCTCTTCTTTCATCTCCTGGTGTATTGCCGACACCTTGCCCTCCCCGACCCATGCACCCGAGATCACCCTGTCTTGAATTTCTTGTGCCGGGAGCAACGGGAATTCCCTCACCTGTCGCCTCACAAAAGCCCTCACCTGCATATATCTAAAGGCATTTCCTGGGGGTAACTCAAACTTCTCCTCCAATGCCCCTAGGCTCGCAAACGTTCCGTCAATGAACAGGTCCCCCATTCTTCTGATCCCCGCCCGATGCCAGCTCTGGAAACCCCCGTCCATCTTCCCCGGGACAAACCGATGGTTAACCCTGATCGGGGACCACACCGATGCTCCCATTGCACCCCTGTGCCTTCTCCACTGGCCCCAGATCCTTAGCGTTGCCGCCACCACCGGGCTTGAGGTATACTTTGTCGGCGAGAGCGGCAGCGGAGCCGTCACCAACGCACCCAGGCTCGTTCCTTTGCAGGAGGCCATCTCCATCCTCTTCCATGCCGCCCCCTCTCCCTCCATAACCCACTTGCGGATCATCGCCACATTTGCTGCCCAGTAGTAGCTCCCCAGGTTTGGCAGCGCCAACCCTCCTCGGTCCCTACTGCGTTCCAGGAACCCTCTCCTTACCCTCGGGGTCTTATTCGCCCACACAAACCCCATAATACTCCTGCCTACGCTCTTAAAAAAGGCCTTAGTGATCACGATGGGAAGGCATTGAAACATGAACAAAAACCTCGGAAGGACCACCATTTTGACCAATTGCACTCTACCCGCCAGCGAGAGCGGTAGCATGTCCCATCTTTTAAAATCTTCCTCCATTTGCTCCACCAACCTCGTCAGATTGTTTATGTAGGGCCCCCCAACTCCTGGCTATCTGGATCCCCAGATACCGAAAACTCCTCTCCGCCCTCCTCAGCAGTAGGTCCCCTATCCCTCTTTCTTGGTCCCCCGCCTGCAATACAAAGAGCTCACTCTTCCCTACATTGAGCTTATAGCCTGAAAACTCCCTTAAGGTCTGCATGACCTCCACCATCCCCTTCATTAGATCCGCCACGTACAGCAACAGGTCATCCGCATATAGCGACACCCGATGCTCTTCTCCCGCTCGGACCACCCCCCTCCATTTATTAGACTCTCTCAATGACATGGCCAATGGTTCGATCGCCAATGCGAACAACAGTGGGGACAGGGGGCACCCCTGCATCGTCCCTCGGTACAGTCGAAAGTACTCCGACCTCCGCCGGTCCGTCACTACACTCGCCATCGGGCTCTGTAAAGGAGCTTAATCCAACTGATAAACCCTACCCCGAACCCAAACCTACGCAGCACCTCCCAGAGGTACTCCCACTCTACTCTGTCAAAGGCCTTCTCCGCGTCCATAGCTGCCACTATCTCCGCTTCTCCCTCCACCGATGGCATCATTATCACGTTTAAGAGCCGCCGCACATTGGTGTTTAGCTGCCTACCCTATACAAATCCTGTCTGGTCCTCGTGAATCACCCCCGGGACACAGTTCTAGATCCTCGTGGCCAGCACTTTTGCCAGCAACTTTGCATCCACATTAAGGAGCGAGATCGGCCTGTACGATCCACATTGCAGTGGGTCCTTGTCCCGCTTTAGGATCAAAGAAATTGTCGCTTCCGACATTGTCGGAGGTAGGGTCCCCTCTCTTGCCGCATTAAAGGTCCTCACTAGTAGCGGGGCCAGCAGGTCTACGTACTTCCTGTAGAACTCCACCGGGAACCCGTCCGGCCCCGGGGCCTTCCCCACCTGCATGCTCCCCAAACCCTTGCTCAGCTCCTCCAACCCAATTGGTGCCCCCAGACCAGCCACCTCTTGCTCCTCCACCCTCGGGAATCTCAGTTGGTCTAGGAATCGTCTCATACCCTCTTCCCCCGCTGGGGGCTGAGATCTGTACAGCTCTTCATAGAAGGCCTTAAATACCTCGTTTATTTTCGTCGCACTCCGAACCTTGGCTCCCCTTCCATCTATGACTCCCCCTATTTCCCTCGCTGCCATCCTTTTACGGAGCTGGTGTGCCAGCATCCGACTAGCCTTTTCCCCATACTCCTAGGTCGCCCCCTGTGCTTTCCTCCACTGTGTCTCTGCCTTCCCTGTGGTCAACAGGTCAAACTCCGTCTGGAGCCATCGTCTTTCCCCAAGTAATCTTTCCTCCGGGGCTTCTACGTATCTCCTGTCCACTCTCAAAATCTCCCCAACCAACCTCTCCCTTTCCATGCCCTCTGACGTCTCCCTATGAGCCCTAATGGAGATTAGCTCTCCCCTGACCACCGCCTTCAACGCCTTCCATACCACCCCTACCCGCACCTCCCTGTTGTCGTTGGCCTCCAAGTACCTTTCGATACACCCCCTCACCTTCCCACACACCACCTCGTCTGCCAGCAGTCCCACAGCCAGCCGCCACAGCGGGCGTTGGCCTTCATGTTTAGTAAAACATCCCAAGGCACTTCACAGAAGTGTTCTCAATTGAAATCTGACACTTCGCATATAAAGGAATCTTAAGACAGGTGAACAAAAGCTCAGACAGGTAGGTTTTAAGAAGCGCCTTAAAGGTGGCAGGAGATGTCTGGGTAGGGATTTCTGAATCTTGGGCAGCTGAAGAATGGTGCAGTGATGAAAATCTGAGTTGGCACTGCAAATTAGAATTAGGAGCAGCATAGCTTGAGAGATGTAGGACTGGTGGAGGATACCAAGATGGGACAGATTAGCTAGTCATTTATTTTCTAGCTTGTCGGACTCTTGCGTAATTTGGCTGATTTATTGCTTTTCACATTTCTAATATTGTTTTGGCTCTCCACACCAGGCCTCTTGTCCTTCAAGGACGCTTCTTTTTGTCATCACCTCCTCCGCCGCTATCCACCCCCTCTTCCCAGGTACTTGCCCCCAAGCATCCGTCTCTGCCGTGTGGCAACATTGACTCCATGAGCTGAATCGGCTCCTCTACCGAAAGGACTTTGCATCTATCTTTATCGGGGCTTGAATTATTTTTGGCATTAGCTGGCAACTAAACTACACTCTTGTATACAGGAGCAGGAAAAATGTTGCATCTGAACGGCATGGAATGTGTCTGCACGTCTTGCACATTGGTCGGCTGAGCTGTGCCCAGCATTGTGGTTTTTTTCATGTTTTCAGTCTGTTACATAATTACCCGGGAAACTGTACTGACAGGCGTCCAGTGACATTCTGCCTGACCGTGTTTTTAGTTCAACAGTTAGGGCTCCGGTTTCTGAAGTTGAAGTTTTGAGTTTAATTTCCTATCTGAGGTCGTGTTAGGTTTTGAATGCGTGAACATAACGCTGTTAAAACTGCAATATTGAGCCTGTTAATCTTTCCAGTGCTTGTACGCAATTTTCCAAATGCTAATAATGGGTGTGAAGAAATAAAATAATCAACTAATCTTGAGTTGCATCCTTTAGCAAGGTCAGGGTAGAGCTGTCGTTTAAGGTGAAACAACAGCTTAGTTTACAATTTTTACATTCAATAGTACAGAAGTGCCAACAAAGAGTGTGACGTTTTTAAAGTAATTATGGAGAATCTTCTGAAAATATGGCGTGGATCGTGATTGTCGGTCATTCTGTAAACGTGGGTCGCTGGGAGAAAAAGTTTGAAAAACTCTGGCTTAAATCAATTTCAGAGAACAGTATTCTTGTTTTTAAAAAGGCTACTTCATATGGAGAAAAAGAGGAACAAGGCGTGGATAGCCCATATTGAGATGGGATGGTTTTGGGTGAGTGGGTGTGTGTTCACTGAAGAAGGTGGAGAGGAAATAGCAAGTGGAAGATCAAAGATTATCTGCAAGCAAATATTTTGCAAATGAACAAACAATGGTATAAAATCTCTTGCAAGACAAATGTAAATAATTCATGTACTGTCTGACAGACATATGACTTTGAATGTCTGCCATGGAGCAAATAGAAAATAAATTACAGAATGCAAATAATGGCTTTTGTTAGCCATTGCTGGAACTTGGAAGTAACTGAAAGACATGTTTGGCTTATTGAAGCGAGCCTATTGCATTAGCAGGCTGCTAGAGAATGATGCCCTATGTTTCTCCACATGCGAAAGCAAGATTATAAAAACTACAGGCTGATCAAGTGCCTTTTTTGAATTATAGTTCACAACAGAATGTTGCACTTTTAAGCAATTCAATTTTTTTTTTGAAAATCAGTATATTTTGTAAATGCAGCATTTTTCGATGAATGAAAACAATTCAGCTAAGTTTATGGTATTCTGAATGTAAGGACTGTGTACTTTTCCACCTTTGTCGTGAGGATGGTTTCACATTTGTATCATTGACTAAATCAATTACATAACTAATAATAAATATATAGCGTGCTCTATTTTACTGATCAAACTGATTAAATCCTGGCTTCGATTCTGCATTATTCAAGTGAAAAGATCAGTAAGTCTGCACTGTAGGAGCATGGGAGCACAGCACTCCGTGTGTGCACATTACCCTGATAGGATTCCACTTTGGTTTAATGTTCCTTGCATTTTTTTTTATACCTAACTTTTATATGTATCTATACTTGGTGCCTAGTTAAAACATGCCCGGCTACTGAAATGTCAAAGCTCTGGAACAACATCAAAATGAAGTTCCATCCTGTGACAACAAGCTGTTACAGTTGGACCCATCCCATCTCTTTTTTTCCCCTTATCCATCCCCATTCTTCTGAAGGGGAGGTAAGTGAGTCGTTATCACTGGATGATATGTGACAGCTACATCATGAGTAATGCTGGTAGAAGTCTTGGTGTAGAGTTTCCTCAGGAAGGTCTTTTACAGGTTAATGCCACAGGAGAAAATTTGGGCAATCTAGTGTCCATCTTATCCCCTCAGGTCATAAGTTAACAAATTAAAGATACTGGCTCATTGTTTCCCTCCAGTGAATTGTTGTAAAGCTCTTGAAAATACCAGTTTGAAAGGCACCAACTGCTCTGTTGAAAATCGTTTACTGAAAATAACCGTGTCAGACTGCTCCAAAAGCATCATATAATTTTTGCTTATTCATATTAACTTTACCTGTTTGACAAAGGGTTACCTGGACTCAACGTTAGCACTTTTCTCTCCTGACAGATGCTGCCAGACCTGCTGAGATTTTCCAGCATTTTCTCTTTTGGTTAACTTTACCTGTATTGGGCTGCAAGGTCCAGATTTGTTTTCTAATTCTGATTGAAAAGGAGGATACTTTCTCACACCTAGACTGGATTAAAACTTGATGAACTTCAAATTCAAATAACCCATGTTAAGATGCACAAGAGTTGCTGGATAGTTACCAAGAGGACTAAGGATTATTATTGATGTAAAAAACCCATTTGGTTCATTAGTGCCTTTTGGGAAGGAAATCTGTCAGCCATCACTGGTCTAGCCTACATGTGGGTCCAGACCCCCAGTGGGAGGCGCAGTGGTTAGCACTGCTGCCTCGCAGCTCCAGGAACCTGAGTTCAATGTTGGCCTTGGCTGACTGTGTGGAGTTTTGTGTGTTGTCCCCGTGTCTGCATGGGTTTCCTCCTAAAGTCCAAAGATGTGCAGGTTAGGTGGATTGGTGATGCTAAATTGCTTAGTAGTGTCCAAAAAGATGTGTAGTTTAGGTTAAGGGGTTATTGGGATAGGGCGGGGGAGTAAGCTTGGGTGGAGTGTTCTTTCGGAGGCTTGGTGTAGACTCAATGGGCCGAATGGCCTCCTTCTGCACTGTAGGGATTCTATGATTCACAAATGTGGTCAACTCTTAACTGCCCTCTGCAATGTCCTAGCAAGACACTCAGTTCAAGGACAATTAAGGATTGGCACCAAATGCTGGCTTTGGTAATGACGTCCACATCCCATGAAAAAAATAAAGATAAAGGACAATATTGTTGCTTCATACAATTGATTGTTGTCCCAGTCTAGAAGGATACTCTGCATGGTGTACAATATATTGTGCTACTTGGTTTGTATTTCAGTAGCGTTTCTCGCCAAGTTAACACCATACGTGGCTAAGAAGAAACGAGTTGATAATTTTAGATGAGACTGATGAGAACAGTATTCTGAAGCTAAGTACCTCTATATATGCCACGAGCATTTAATGACCTTGTCTTCAGTCATTTTAAGAAATTAGTTTCTCTGTGCCATGAAACTAGTGCATAGTTGAATAGTGGTATTTGCATGCAGAGAGAAGACAGGTGTTGCACCCCAGGAACGAACATTTCTGAAGAGCAAATCATTAACCATCTGCTCACAGCTAGAACTGTAAACCAAGCAATAAAAGTACTACACATTATTGATGGTGTACAGCATCTTATTTTTTTGAGATGATATTATCCATGCAGCATGTTCCTTTTGTGTCCACGCTACAGCATGTCAGCAGAGAGCATAAAGCACTTTTATGTTGTTTCACTCCCTAGAGAGCTGCATTCAGACATTCATAACCTCCGGGCACAAGTCTCCCATAGTTTATTTCTTAATACTGCTGTCACACTTGTTGGAAATGACTTTTGAATGTGATTGGCATGTGAGATGCGAGAGCTGTTTTGCAACAAAACCCCAGTTTCAGTTTGCTCAAATTCATACTGCACCAGATTACTTCTGTCAGCGATTAAAACATTTTTTTGTGTATAATAGACTCATAACTATATAACAAAAATGTTTTCCCTTCCCATTTGGTCAAATAGTAGCCTTTTTGCTCTGCATAAATACATGCCTCTGGTTTAAACACTGAAACTAATACTTTTTTGGCATTGACCATGTTCGTAGTTTAGCACCGATAGATTGGTTTATGTTCTATCTGAAGCTTGGTATTGGGAAAGGAAATCACTGCACACAGAAAAATGTGCAAGGAATCTTAAAAATTTACAGAACTGCGAAATTGGCAGCGTCTAATGACATCTGCAGCTCGGGAATCTGATTCCCTTTATGTTTTAAGCAACGCCAAATGCAGTAATACAGTGGACCTGCCGTTGATTGCATGCTCGAAATACAAAATTGCCTATAGTGTTATTGTGGTATATTGAGGGAAGGGTTGGGACTTGGGGAAAGCACATTATTGGTATTTGCACAAACTAATCATTTTATTTCCCTCGGGTAGAGTGAGAAAGAAAGACCAGACTGCTTTTGGAAAGGCATTCTTTTTTTGAGGACTGTTCAATGCAATCTTTCGCATCAAAATGAGCTGTAGTATACCAGCTTCATCGGGTATTTGCCCTAATTGTGTAGGTCTGCAAATTAGGATGATTAAGTTTAATACAGAACTTCACAGTTTTGCTTATCCTAATGGTCCCCTGAAGTTTATAGAAGAAATCAGTAACCCCAACAATTTGTTTACTTGCAAAATATATGGGCACAGATTTCAGTAATCTAACAAGCAATTAACTGGAAGCTACATAGCATTAAGACATTATGGAAATCACCGATGCTCAGTTTGGTTCCGCCAGGACCATTCTGACCTGATTTTGTTACAATCTTGGTCCAAGTATGCACAAAAGAGCTGAATTTGAGAGGTTAAAGCATTTGATCCAAGTGTGGCATCAAGCAGCTCCAATAGAATTGAAATCAGGAAGAAAACTCTCCACTGTCTGGAGTCATATGGAGCACTAAAAAAGATGGATGTTGGAGACTAACAAACTCAGCCCTCAGACCAGGATGCAGAGATTTCTCAGGGTAGTGGATTCAGCCCAACCATCTTCAGCTGTGTCAGCAATGATCTTCCCACTATCGGGCAGATATGGTAATGCTCGTTAATGTTCAGTTGCATTGGTAGCTCTTTGGGTACTAATGCAGCCTGCTTGCATGCAGCAAGACCTGAATAGCATTCAGCTTGGGCTGATAAGTGGCAACTAATATTTGTGCCACAAGATGCCAGGCAGTGACCATCTCCAACAAGAGAGAGTCAAACCACTTCTCCTGTACCTTCAACAGCATTGCCATCATCGGATGCCCCACTATCAACATCCTGGGTGTGGTCACCATTCACCAGAAACTTAACTAGAGCAGCCTCATAAATGCTGTACCTGCAGGAGCTGGTCAAGGGTTGCATAGTCTGCAATTTGTCCACATTGTCCATCTCCTGACTCCCTGAAACCTGTCTACAATCCACAAGGAAAATATTTGGAGTGTGGTGGAATGATCTCCACTACCCTGGATGACTATTTGATTGCATTATTGGCTGATCCCTCATTCTTCATAAACTTGAAGTCATCCAAAACTTCTCTTTGGTCTTTGTTCGTAGCAAGTTCCATTTCCCTGACAATCCTGTGCTCATTCACCTGCATTAACTCCTGGATAATCCATTTGTATTTTTAAAAAAAAAACTAATCTTTGTTTTCAAATCCCTCTAATGGCCTTGAGCCTCCCTACCTCTGTTATCTGCTCCAACCCCAGAACCCTCTGAGATATCTGCACCGCTCTAATTCTGGCTTCTTGAACATTCTCTGATTTGATTGTTCCACTATTGGTGGCCATGTATTCAATTGCCTGGGCCCCACGTCTGGAATACTTTCCTTCCCACTCTCTGCCTCTCTACCTCACTTTCTTCCTTTAAGACACTCCTTAAAACCTATCTCTTAGGTCAGATGATCCAAATCTTGGCCAAATATCTCCTTACACGGCTCCGTGTCACACTTTTAAAATGCTCTTCTAAGTGCCTTGAGATGTTTCAATACATTGAAAGCACTATTGAAGGCACTATATAAATTTACTTGTCTTTGAGTGCATCTTCAACAACACGGAAGAAGTTTGACACTCTTTTGGACAAGGCAGCCTGCTTGATTGGCAACTCTTTGAGCTTTTGCTCCCCCCACTACTGGACAACACGCCTGCAGGTTGTACCATTCATAAATTGCACTGCGGCAGTTCACCAAGGCTTCTTTGACCGCAACTCCCAAACTCTTGACCACTGTCACCTAGAATGGCAAGGGCAGTTGGTTCATGGGAACACCTCTTGCAAATTCTCTTTCAAGTCGCACACCATTCTGACTCCTGGAAATATTGTTGTTCTTTCATTGTCACGGAGTCAAAATCCTGAAACCTCCAAACCAACAGCACTGTGGGACTATCTGCACCATGTGGACTGTAGCGGTTCACTTCTACTTTCCAAGGGTAGTTGAGGGTGGACAATAAATGTTGGCCTTGCCAGTGACACCCACCCACATACTGTGAACAAATTCAAAAAAAGTGTGGCATCACTTAATCATTGCTTTATCATTGCTTTCAGATTTACATCTCCTTCTCTCCTAATGTTTTCAACTATTGTATTCTAGTATTGCATAAGTCATGTTAACTTGGTGTCCCAATTTTAAAAGAAATGAACAGAGGTAGGAGGGAAAGAGGCCAAAATATGGGCCTAATGGGTTTTCCCTTTTAATTTTAGCGGAAACCATTCAAAAGATAGTTTAGCCAGATGGACACTGCATCACTTTGAACCTTTCATGGCACCTTATTAGTACTGGGTGATGCATGAAGTCTATGATGTTACATTTGACCTAGAAGTCAAGGTTAACAGAGCTGCCCAAAATAATGGCTGTTGAACCACTATTCCAAACCAACAGATGCTGACACTTGCATCATTAACCTAAATAATCTTTACAGTGACCACTTTATTGTTGCAAATTTAAATTTCCTGTTTTGAATATTCACAATTGTTGCTCCTATAAATTGAGAGAATCAGCATTCTTTTTATAAATAATCTAAGGAAAGGAAATGTATTTCCTGTTCAGACTGAAATGTATTGTGGAGAGGGACTGCATAATTTGCAGTATGCTAATGATTACTTTGAAGCCTTAAACCCTTAACGGCATTTGATTAACAGTAGGAATAATGAAGGAGCTGCTTCCCCTGTCCCTCTATTGGGGATGCTGCTTTGAGCACAATTTCAAAGTACTGCTCTACATATGTGATGGTGTTACATTTCCAATTAACAAGCCATGTGTTTTCATAAATGATACGTTTATGGATTCCAGACCAATGTAGAAGAATGTTTTGATAAACTATGAATTGGGTGAATACCTCGCAAAACTTTTATTTAGGTATATGTATACACACATAATACATGTAAACTTCAATATCAAGAGCTAATAAATCAGTTCTGCAGCTACATTTGTAACAGACACCATTATAACGGCCCAACTTGTATTGCGAAATCCGGGAACTAGCAGGTCAGTTGATATCTGTGGAAAGAATAGGAGCTTGCATTTCATAGAATCGCCAATGTGCAGAAGGCTATTCGGCCCATAGAGTCTGCACCAACCCTCTAAAAAAGCTCCCGAGCCTAGGTCCAATCCCCCACCCTATCCCTGTAACCCCATCTAGGGAAAATTTAGCTTATCCAATCCACCTAATCTGCACAATTTGGACTGTGGGAGGAAACCGGAGCATCCAGTGGAAACCCAGACATGGGAAGCATGTGCAAACTCCAAACAGACAGTCACCCAAGGTCCAAATCAAACCCAGGTCCCAGGTGCTGTGAGGCAGCAGTGCATGCCACTGTACCATCCACATATCATGTTCAGGGGAAGGGTCTGGATCTTTTTAATGTACACTTATCTGTTCTCTTCACAAATGCTGACAGATCTAGTCTATATTTCCCCAAATCATAGAATTTACAGTGCAGAAGGAGGCCATTCGGCCCATTGAGTCTGCACCGGCTCTTGGAAAGAGCACCCTACCCAAGGTCCACACCTCCACCCTATCCCCATAACCCAGTAACCTCACCCAACACTCAGGGCAATTTTGGACACTTAAGGGCAATTTAGCATGGCCAATCCACCTTGCCTGCACATCTTTGGACTGTGGGAGGAAACCGGAGCACCCGGAGGAAACCCACGTACACACTGGAAGGATGTAAATTTCAGGTGTCTGCTTCAGACTTTCAGCACCTACATTGGTTTGCTTTATGCAGTTGTATTCTGTTTAGACTTTTGGAGCTGAATGTTCATCTGGGTTTGAAGGTGCGCTAATGGCCACACTTTGATTTTTTGGGAGGGGGGGGCGTGGGAATCCAATTTTCCTCCACATTCCCTACCCCATGCCATTTTCCACTGGCCTTTTTATGTGTTGGGCAACGGTAATGTGCAAAACACACCTCCATCCTTACCCAGGCCAGATTTCCTCCCGCATTCTATTTTTGCCTGGTGGTGTGGGGTTTTGGAAGCCCATTAAAAACAAGCTAAGATTGAGTTGTAACGAAAATGGGAAGCTCGCTGAGGCAACATTCTGAAAAAATGTTCTACAACAAAATATCACTTTTCAGTGGAGATGTATGCATTTTTAATACAATGGTTCTTCCTTGGGGATCTGTCCTGCAAAGGTTAATTGATCTTTACATTGACCAGAATTGTGTAATTGTTCACATGCATTATGCTACTTTCTCCATTTAAATTATACAATAATGCAGTGATAATATTATGAACTCCCTGTCTCACTGTGCTGTCATCTTTATACTGTGATTTACATGGCATGAGAGTCCTGTCTGATTTTCTTTGTTTAAAAATCCTTTTTGTGACTCTTGAAAAAATATCTAGCCACTTGTTCCATTCAATTGATTGACAGGAACTCTGCTTAGAAGATGGAATGAGCACTTTCTGTTTCCATTGCAGAGTACTCAATGTTTTGGACAACTGTGACTATTATGAATATTTGGCTAAACTTCAAGTACTGCTGGGTTGCAGCACATTAAGCGTTCCATTCATCTGAGAATGAAAGTCTTTGAGAGGTTATAATAGACTGTGACTTAGACATGGTTTTGAGTTTGTTAACACTAGCTAATAGGATTACAAGTATTCTTTTCCCCACATGGCAGAACGATTAATTCTTCTGATCAATGATGGTGTGTTTGATTGATGAAAGTTTTTATCATATTGTGAGGTTTTTTTTTCAAGGACTGTTAAGATATTTTCCATTGATATTACATGGAATCTATATATACATGATGGATGCTGGGTGAGTGGCTATGAAAGATAAATCGGAGTGCATGTGGGGGGGCATGGTGGCGGTGGGGGTGAAGGGTGAGGTTTAGGGTGCTTTAACTATGCTGAAGCAAATGAATGCCACAATCATTTTAAATATCCTTGATCAAAATTAATTGGAAGTACTGGAACTGTGGTGCTGGCGCTGAGGCCCGTTGTTTGCCTTCTCAGCAGCCTGCCTCTACACTCCAGTACTGGTTCACGGCTTGCAAACTGCAAAGCCAAACTCTGTGGGGAAAAGACAACAATCCCAGGCAAAGTCGCATATCAGTTTAGAGTTCAGTTTGCAAGCTGCAAGATGGTCAGACTTACAAAATGAATGCCCAAGAAGAAATTACAGTCCTTGGTCTGTAGTGTAAAAAGCTTGTATCTTTTATGCCTGGTTGAAAGTCATTTTTGGTCTTTATGGGGTATGTTAAATTTATTATCTGGTATTTATTACATTTAAACATTTTGCACATTGCATGTAGGTTTCCATGTATTGTAACCTATACACAGTTTACCATTTATAATGCAGTAAGAAGTTTGCTTTCATTAATTTGCTTTCTCCCTGGTGTAGTACTCTGCAGGCTGCTGCTTTGTTTAAGTGTGTGACCTACATACTGGAAAAATGGCTGGTTGCTCGATACTCGCATTGCTTCTTCAGAGACTGACTTGGAAAAGAAATCTAAAGGGCACTTTGAGCCATTCCAACCTATTTTTAAGTACTCTCAATTAATTGCTTCTATCTAAGATGTTTTAAATTATTGTGGCATTGATTTGTTTTAGTATGGTCTGAAATTTTAAAGATCAAAAGCTTGAATTTTGGCCCTGAGCCGTGAAATATTGCCAGTGTGTGTAATGGTCTTGGTTTTTTTCCGCTGCCTGATGCCAGCATCCCTTTTTTTCTCTTGTGCCCTTCTCTGCCTGTTCTCGCCCACCGTCTCCAATTCTATCAAAACTGCACGTCCAGACTAATTTTGTTTTGTGAAGCTTTGAATACAGGAAGCATGAAACGCATATTGTGTACAGAATTGACTCTCCTGGTCAGCACACAAGCTCAGCTGTTTTTTTTTTTTTACAGCTGTTCCATTTTAGTTTTGTTTATCCCCCTCTCAGGAATATTGTTTTTATAAGCAATGCAAATCGAATTGCAGAACCCTTTCCTGTTAAAATAGGAGTGGCAACCAGAGTACATACCCTATTTACACACTTCAAAAATTATAGCATAGTAATTGGGGTCCGTGGGCTGTGGTATGCTGGAGCCAGTTGGAATGCATTACTCCCATTCAGTTGAAATTAACTAACAGACCTGGGATTGAACCTGATTTCTTGGTGTCTAAATTTAAAGACCACAACCATAGAATCATAGAATTTACAGGGCAGAAGGAAGCCATTCGGCCCATCGAGTCTGCACCGGCCCTTGGAAAGAGCAACGTACTTCAACCCACACTTCCACTATCCCTGTAACCTCATAACCTCACCTGCACATCCCTGGACACGAAGGGGCAATTTAGCATGGCCAATCCACCTAACCTGCACATCTTTGGACTGTGGGAGGAAACCTGAGCACCCGGAGGAACCCCACGCAGACACCAGGAGAACATGACAGACAGTGACCCAAGGCAGGAATCGAACCTGGAACCCTGGAGCTGTGAAGCAACACCACCGGGCTACCGTGCCGCCCAAATTGAATAGGTGTCAACCATTGTTCTATTAGGGAGTTAGAAAAGCATGTTTTTTTGGAGGCAATAGATTATCAGGTGTAACATATAATATTAAAATTTTATCTGCCTTGGATGGTTGCGCTGTATGTCATGTGAGTTTTCTTTGGCTAAGTGTTTAGAACGGTTTTGGCAAACTGGATTGATATAGTCCATGAGGGGCCATATGCATCTTCCTGTTCACTGCAATTCTGCAGCTGCTGTCATTCCTCCCTTCATCCAGTTTTTTAATGAAATCCACCTCCGATGTGGCCTTTTATCACCAACAGGAGACTCTCAACCTGCCTTTTCCAGTGGTCATATTTTTAAATTTCCGCTTCACTTCAACTAAATGTCTGAGATGCTTTACTCCAATTTTCCTGTGGACATTGGCTCTTCGTCCTGTCCAGCTGATTCTCATGACACTTTGACACATTTAAATAGCTGTAATTCTCTTATCAGCCTTCCAAGGATCCAGGTCTTGCAACCAGATCAGGAATTTTGCTTATTCAAGTGAGTATAAGCAAAACTATCCAATTCATTCTCTGGTTTGAATTTTTTTCTTCACATGTCAGCAAAAAATAATTTGGAATTAACTGCTGCCATAACAGTTTATTGCTTTTTAAAAATAAATTGAGAGTACCCAATTATTTTTTAATCCAATTAAGGGGCAATTTTGCGTGGCCAATCCACCTAACCTTTGGGTTGTGGGGGTGAAACCCACGCAGACACGGAGAATGTGCAAACTCCACGCTGATAGTGACCCGGGCCCGAGATCGAACCCGGGTCCTGAGCGCTCTAGGCAACAGTGCGAACCACTGCGCCCCCGTGCCGCTTTTAACAGTTTATTGCTAATACCCCAAAAATGAAATATAAAACTTGATACAAATACAACAATTCAAGACAAAAATCACAAATATAGCCACCCATTTGTAATCATTGGAACCCCCACAATTCTTAATCTTCGCTTTACTTCTCCCCGCATGGTCCAGTTAACCCAAGGATGGATATGAACACCCGTTTCCTGACATTTTTAACCGGACAACTATAGTACAAAGAACCACTTGTGCTGTTGTGGCTCACCTTCCAGCATGACCCATGCAATGAGCGCAATTGTACTGTGAAGACAATCTGGAAGAATGAACAACTTGCATTTACATAGTGTTTTTAATGCAGAAAACATTTAAAAAAACAAGCATACAGACTGGGACCCTGGCAGCTTTACGAAAAAAGGCATCAATCTCCCTGAACCTCACTGTTCCTCCTCCCACTCTACAATAGCCCAAAGTCACATAACTTGCTGATCATCATCTCCAGCCCCCATTCCAACTGTGCTGCCTCCTGCTCACAAGCATGTTCTTTTTCGTTACCTGCAAAAGCAGCAATGATCCTTCCAGTTTCCTGCCTTCGACCTTGAGGCCTGTTGACTTCACTGTGTTACTACCTGCTGCAGCTTGAATTTATTTTGCTACCTTCTGTCTACCAAAGGTAGTCCTGAAATTATGCAGAATTGTTGTTCAGATAGATCCCAGAAACCACTGACCCTTGAATCAAGAGGGCGGCACACTGGAACAAAGGGCGGCATGGTATCACAGTGGTTAGCACTGTTGCTTCACAGCGCTTGGGACCCGGGTTAGATTCCCGGCTTAGGTTACTGTCTGTGCGGAGTCTGTATATTCTCCCCATGTCTGCCTTTGTTTCCCCGGGGCTCCTGTTTCCTCCCACAATCCAACGGTTGTGCAGGTTAGGTGGATTGGCCATGCTAAATTGTCCTTGGTGTCCAAAAAAGTTAGGTGGGGGGGTTACGGGGGTAGGTGGAGGTGTGAGCTTAAGTAGGGTGCACTTTCAAGGGCTAGTGCAAACTCAATGGGCCGAATGACCTTCTGCGCTAAATTCTATGATTCTATAACCATATAACCACAGAACAATCATATTATCTCTGAAATGTCATTTTGAATGGCAATTCACAAATTCTTCTCGAGTTGTGCCAAAAATTGAGATTTACAGCAGTCATTTAATGCATTATATAGTCCTTAGTCCTTGAAAATAAGCTGTGAAAAAGCGCTTTGGGAAATCTGTCTATAAACCTGACTGCAACCAGATATTCCATTCTTCCCTCTACAGAGGGTGCAATAAACGATATGATCCTCTGAACATTCTTAAATTGTGGATTAAATCTCATCTTCAAAGCCCTCATTTTCCACTCTGCTAGCTCACTGTCCATGTTTGGAGGCTGAATGATCTTATGTGTGGTAAAGAAGGAAAATAAATATGCACAATTCAATTACTTTTGTCAAGGGCTGCAATTCTCACGGACTAGCAAGAGCATAAGTTTGCTAATCATGCGAAAGCATTCTTCTTGATATCACTGTTGGTAACCCCAATCTATGTGTTTGCAGAAGGCTGTTCTGATGAGTAATTATTTTAGGTGCCAAAAAGGGATATGAAAAAGGACTTGCGAATAAGATTGGGGAGAACCCTAAGATATTCTATAAATACATAACCTCTTCCCTGAATGTAAACTGGAGAAAGAGTAGGGCCCTATAGAGACCAAGAGGGCAATTGGCGTGTGAAGTCGCAGGACATTGCTACGGTATTAAATGAATACTTTTCATCGGTCTTCACTCAGAAGAAGGAGGAGGTAGGTACAGAATTCAGGAAATGTGACTGTGGGGACCTTGAGCAGTTTGACACAGGAAGTGAGGAGGTATTGGAGGCTTTGACAGGCTTAAAAATAGGCCTCCCTAGGCCTGAAGGAATCCCATGCTGCTGTGGGGGGCCAGGCAGGAAATTGCAGGGACGTTGACGCAAGTTTTTAATTCCTCTCTCTGGCCACGGGGGAAGTGCCAGAGGACTGGAGAACAGTTAATGTTGTTCCAATTTTCAAGAAGGATGGTAGAGATAAACCAGGGAATTAGTGACTGAGAGTCTTATGTCAGTGATAGGGAAACTATTGCAGAAAATTCTGATGGAGAGAAATAATTTCCACTTGGAAATGCATGAGTTGATTAGGGATAGTCAGCATGGCTTAGAGGGTGGCTATGCCGAACAAATTTGATAGAATTCTTTGATAAAGTGATCGAATCTGTGGATGAAGGAAGTGCAGTTATGTGGTTTATATGGATTTGGGCAAAACCTTTTACAAAGTCCCACATGGGAGACTGACTGAGAAGGTTGAAGCACCTATGATATAGATGCGAAAGTGCGAGGAATGATGAGTAAGTTTGCAGACGACACCAAGATTGGTAGGGTGGTTAACAGTGAAGAAGAGGGTCGAAGGTTACAGGAAGATATAGATGGGTTGGACGGATGGGCAGAGCAGTGGCGGATGGTATTTAACCCTGATAAGTGCAAGATGATGCACTTTGGGAGAAGAAAGAGGACAAGGGTGTATGTAATGAATGGCAGGAGACTAGGAAGCTCAGGGAACCAATGGATTTTGGGGTACTTGATCACAGATCCCTGAAGACAGCAGAGCAGGTGAATAGGGTAGCGAAGAAGGAACATGGGTCTTTTGCTTTTTTCATTAATGGCATAGAATATAAGAACAAGAAGGATATGTTGGAGCTGTACAGAATGTTGGTTAGGCCACAGCTGGTGTACTGGTCACCTCACTGTCGGAAGGAAGTGATTGTGCTGGAGTGGGGTACAGAGGAGATTCACCAGGATGTTGCCTGAGATGGAGCATCTGAGCTATATGGAGAGACTGGACAGGCTTGGATTGTTTTCTTTAGAGCAGAGAAGGCTGAGGGGGATATAATTGAGGTATATAATAATATGAGGAGTTTGGACAGGGTAAATAGGAAGCAGCTGTTCCCCTTGGTTGAGGGGTCAATCATAGGACCATAAGACGTAGGAGCAGAATTAGGCCACTCAGCCCATCGAGTCTGCTCCGCCATTCAAACATGGCTGATATTTTTTTCATCCCCATTCTCCTGCCTTCTTGCTCCCTGATCCCCTTATTAATCAAGAACCTATCTATCTCTGTCTTAAAGACACTCTGATTTGGCCTCTACAGCCTTCATTGGCAAAGAGTTCCACAGATTCACCACCCTCTGGCTGAAGAAATTCCTCCTCATCTCTGTTTTAAAGGATTGTCCCTTTAGTCTGAGATTGTGTCCTCTGGTTCAAGTTCTTCCGACAAGTGGAAGCATCCTCTCCACGTCCACTCTATCCAAGTCTTGCAGAATCCTGCAAGTTTCAATATTCCCCCTCATCCTTCTAAACTCAAGTGCAGACCCAGAGTCCTCCACTGTTCCTCATACGATAAGCTGTTCAGGGATCATTCTTGTGAACCTCCTCTGGTCCCTTTCCAAGGCCAGCACAACCTCCCTTAGATACGGGGCCCAAAACTGCTCACAATACTCCAAATGGGTCTGACCAGAGCTTTATGCAGCCTCAGAAGTACACCCCTGCTCTTGTATTCTAGCCCTCTCAACATGAATGCTAACATTACATTTGCCTTCCTAACTGCCGACTGAACCTGCACATTAACCGTAGGAGAATCTTGAACAAGGACTCCCAAGTCCATTTGTGCTTTTGATTTCCTAAGCATTTCCCCATTTAGAAAATAGTCTATGCCTCCATTCTTCTTTCCAAAGTGCATAACCTCACACTTTTCAACATTGTATTCCATCTGCCAGTTCTTTGCCCACTCCTAGCCTGTCCCAAGTCCGTCTGAAGCCCCCCCTGCTTCCTCAATACTACCTGTCCCTCTACACATCTTTGTATCATCTGCAAACTTAGCAACAGTGCCTTCAGTTTCTTCTTCTAGATTGTTAGTGTATATTGTGAAAGGTTATGTTCCCAGCACCGACCCCTGAGGCACACCACTAGTCACCAGCTGCCATCTTGAAAAAGACTGCTTTATCCCCACTTTCTGTCTTCTGCCAGTCAGCCAATCCTTTATCCATGCCAGGATCTTACCCGTAACATCATGGGCTCTTAACTTATTCAACAGTCTCCTATGCGGCACCTTGTCAAAGCTTTTTGGAAATCTAAATAAATCACACCCACTGGTTCTCCTTTTTCTAACTTCCTTGTTACCTCCTCAAAGAACTCTTAACAAATTTTTCAGACCTGACCTCCCCTTGACAAAGCCATGCTGACTCAGTCCTATTTTATCGTGCACTTCCAAGTACTCTGCGATCTCATCTTTAATAATTGACTCTAAAAGTCCGGCTAACCGGCCTATAATTTCCTGTCTTATGCCTCCCTTCCTTCTTTAACAGCGGTGTTACAAGGAGACAGAGTTTTAGAGTGAGGGGCAGGAGATTCCGAGGGGATTTGAGAAAAGAAAGTTCATTCAAATGGTGGTGAGAATCTGGAATGCACTGCCTGGGAAGTTAGTGGAGGCTGGAAATCTCACAACCTTTAAATAGCCCTTGAATGAGCACTTGAAACACTATCAGATTAAAGAATATGGACAAGTGCTGGTAAATGGGATTAGCATGAGAGTAGAGGTAGTTAGTTATTGTCGGTGCAGACTCGATGGGCTGAAGGCCCTTTTCTACACTGTATAATTACGTTTCCTAACCGGCGCAAAGCTTCTGCAGTCACCCACTGACTCTCGAGAGGTGGCTGAAGGCACCTGCTGGGATTGATTGCATTGGTGAATGGACTACTGGTCGAAAATACGATTAATTATACTAATTTCAGTTGTGTGTTTGCTCACTAGTATTGCTGCCTGCTTGAACAGACACTCTTGATTTTGAAGTTAATAGGTCTGTCAACAAGATCCCCAAGTAAGTGTATATACCATACGGGGGCCGGTTTAGCTCAGTAGACTGGATGGCTGGTCTGTTATGCCAAGCAAGGCCAACAGTGTGGGTTCCATTCCTGTACCGGCTGAGGTTATTCAAGAAGACCCCGCCTTTGCAACCTTGACCCTTGCCTGAGGTGTGGTGATCCTTAGGTTAAATCATCACCAGTCAGCTCTCCCCCTCAAAGGGGAAAGCAGACTATGGCCACCTGGCACTATGACGACTTTACTTATATAAACTCTTGTGTAGCTGGGCATGGTGTTCTTGGTCAGCCATGTTTGGCTAGATTCATGAATAACTAGCAGTCTGAAATCAATGTTTAAGCGAGCTGTTTTAGTTCAAGGTGATTTTGCCTTTGGAGACAGCACGCCTGAGGCAAATTATGAAAAAAGAAAACAAAAACTTCCTTGAATCCCACAGGTATCTGATTATCAGTGGAAAGTCTTGTGAATATGCAAGAAAACTGCTAAATCCTGCACAGTATGTTCATTTCTAAGATAATTGGTAAACAAATCAGGGGGGAAATGTGAATGAGTTCTTATGATCTAGAATGTATTGCCTGCAAAAATAATGGAAGCAAATTCAGTAGCATAAGGAAAGTAGATAAATACTTAGAAGACCAAAGATTTGCAAGTCTGTGTGCCAAGAGATGGGGACAGGGGTAACCTCGACATCTCTTACAAGGAGCCAGCATGGACATGATGGGTGAGAATGATTTCCTTTGGTGCTATACAATTCTGTATAATTGACTACTGTATTTTTAGTATTACCAAGTATAACTTTAAATTCTTCTTTGCATTCTTCAAATTTCATTTTGTGTCTTCAAATGTGTCCATTACATTGCTCACTACTTAAAAGATTTGATTTAAGCAGTAGAAAATAGAAATGCTGAGGTTTACAGGACAGTCTTGGTTCAAAATTATGGGTAAATACCACCCCACAAAACCTAAAACCTAAGTTATTTCCAGGTCTAGAAGGAGAACCAAATATACCTGGAACTGTGGTACAATTAACATTATTGAGTTAGTGTCATTTCCAAGCATTCAACAATTTTGGTGTTTCCTAGGACAAGCACCCACTAATGTCAAGTCCGCCTGGCATAGTATAATTTCACTGGTCACAAGATTTTGTTTATATGAATTTGATATCAAAAGTTACAATAAGAATTCCTATGTACGTAGTTGTATTTTGGAGGTTGTGCGGTGCAATGGTGCAAAAATATTTTTGAGCAGTCTATCAAGCACATTAAAGAATATATAGTGTAGTCATTAATCTAGGATTTTTTTTATTCCAGAGAGCAGTCGAGGCTGGGTCATTTAACATATTCAAGGCTGAGTTGGGCAAATTTTTGATCTACAAAGGATTATAAGGGTCAGACAGGAAAGTAGATTTGAGTTCATGATCAGATCAGCCATGATCTTATTGAATAGCAGAGCAAGCTTGAAGGGCCAAATAGCCTACTGTTATTCCCATTTGTTATCATTTTAAGACACGAGAGTTAATCTGTGCAAGATGTGATTGTGCTGTGCAGATGACTCTGAGCATTCTTCAGGCACGCTGGAAATAATGTGCCAATAATTGTGAAATGAACATGGCTGCCTTTGAGGCAAATATAACATAATTTGTCATGGCTGTCAGTATGATCAAATCATTTTATTTTTTTCCCTGTGATGGGAAATATTTCAGCCTTAAACAAGGTCTGTCAAATTGGACAAGATTTGTTATAAACATGTACTACAAACCTCAGATACAGTGGAATTTTGTTTGTCTTATTGTAAGTCGCATTTAAAAGAGCTTCTAAATTTTTGGTGGGGAAATGTTTGGAGTACTTAGCGGTAAATGCATATGTTTCTATCAATCCCATTTTGACCTTTTTTCTTTGATGACCGAGGGCTTAATTGCAGAAATGTCAAGTTCACACGACAGACGAAGGAGACTAGTTTTGTATTATGTTGACTGCCCATGTGGCAGCCTTCATATGTATTTGACATTTGAAATTCTCAATGCTTGGCAGAGGGGACGAAAGGAAAATTAATGCAGAAATTTGTACTTTTCAAAAAACATGCGTTTGAGTATTTTATCCATTGTTGATCTTGTTAGTTTTATTTGAATCTTTCTTACACCTGCAAAACGTGGTGATAAGGATGGGGAATGTTCTTTTCTGGTTTCTCCCCCTCGGCTCTTTCCCAAACAACATCAATGTCATTACCATATCCCAAGAGACCTAATTTTGGGATAGGGTGGTTTGGACCATAAATATGACTATCTAATCAGTTGTTACTGTGATTGGTGTGGCCTAAGGTCTGCTGACTCTGTCCCAATACGAGTTGTCCTTCTACAGCAGCAATTTAGACATATGCCTGTCATGTGCAGGAGCTAAGTGAGTTAATGATGTCTTCAGCATCTTGCTAGTGGTTTTGTACATTTAACTTGGAAGAGCAAGAAGGTAAAGGCAGTATAAAATTCCTGGTGATCATGGGGAAAGATGAACTTTGGTCACCATCTGGGGTCTCTTCCAATGAAGCAGAAGCTTTTGTTTGCATTGTGTTGCCTCATGGAAAAAAAACATTAGTTCTGTTTAGGAGCCTTTATTGCAACAGAACTGTGGCTTTGTTGTGGCCCTACACCATGAACACAATCTGAATGGTCTGGTAGACCAGTATTTTCTACATGTTGAGTAACCTGCAGTTCATTTTCATTTGGCATACCTGACAGAATGGGAATCCGTTAATTCTGGGCATACTGGCAATATGCTCACAGGAACACTGCTCACTGCCACATACCGTAATATATCAAAATGAAAATATAGAAGATTAAACCATCTTTGGTTACTTTTTTCACTAAGGTGGCACAGGGCTTGCATTTGAAATTCTGCAGCTTGAAAGAGGGAGATGACTAGCCTCAATCGAGGAGGTTGGGGGAGGTGTTTTGTTGGGCTGAAGAGAGGATGAGTTCGCATCAGACATTCCATGGAATCTTGATTTCAGTGCAGGGGAGAGAAAAAGTCTGTGATTGCATATTTGCAGCTTAACAAAGTATTCAAAGGAGCACAAAACTTGGTAGTAATTGGAGCCAATGAAGTTGCAATGGAAAAAGAGATTGAACACACAAATTGGAAAAGCCTTTTCATATATCCTGTCCAGAGGCATAAGAAATGGTTGTGCATTTAAGGAGCAGTAATTAAGTGTTGGATGGATTTGGCCTTGTATGGTCAGCTTTTGTTGAGGACAAAAAAGAATCTTTGTGATGAAGGGGAAGCTAAGCTCTTTACCACCTTAATTAAGGATAAAATGAGTTATATTAGGTGTCAGTGGACTTGGCCACAAATGTCAATAAGATCAGAGAGCATTTATTTACACATTGGCCTTGTGACCTGAAGTACAGAAGTGGCCATGTTTGCGCACTAGCTCCCAGCATTTATATTGTTCAAAAGGGTCTTAATGGCAAAATCCTAAACCTACAAAACATGGTTCAGCCTGTGGTTTTCACTATTGCTAAAACTGCAGACCACTAAATATGAAACCGTAGGGTGGAGACAGCACAGCTAAGAGCTGATAATTCTTTATTGGACTTGCAATAGTGTGAACAAGTTGTGCACCTGAAGACTTTCCTAAAAGGCATTGAATAAGACCAAGATATTGTGATTCAGCCATTGCATTGTATGTAGCATGTATTGAGAAAAGTCTTTATGGATGTTAAGTGAATGATGAGAAAAAGAGTGCAGAAGGATTAGATTGTCACTGGATTGAAAAAAAACCGGTTCAGTGCAGTCCTATTTTTCTTCTCCCAAAGGGAGGGTTATTAATGTTAGAGAACAGAATATTTATTTCACTTTTAGCATCCAGTGACCAAATCGGGCATGATGTGAGCAGCTGTCCTGATTGAACCATGATTTTTAGCCTCCTGCCTGACTCCAAGAGATCCTTAATGCACCAAGGTGACACTTCTACTTTCCACATCATTCATTCTTTGCCTCTGAGATTTAGTTTGTGCTACATTTATTTTGTGTTTTAGGCCCCTGTCCAAGGCTGCCAAAACTTATGTGGGATCCTTCTGGCCCATTAGCTAGAAACAAGGGGCTGGTTTAGCGCAGGGCTAAATCGCTGGCTTTGAAAGCAGACCAAGGCAGGCCAGCAGCACGGTTTAATTACCGTACCTGCCTCCCTGAACAGACGCCGGAATGTGGCGACTAGGGGCTTTTCACAGTAACTTCGTTTGAAGTCTATTTGTGACAATAAGCGATTTTCATTTTTTCATTCATTAGCAACAATCAAGAATTTGTTCAGTGAAAACCCATTTTTTCTATTTTATTTTAAGCATGTATATATAATTTACGTATTGATGATCTTCATACAATGAACATACACTCGCTATCATCAGAATTTACATCACAAAGGATTTGCATATCTTCCATAAACTGTATTAGGTGTGGTCGTGATTGGAAGGATCTCATTCCCAAGTACTGCTGGGGGCGGGGACTAAGATAAGAGAGTAGGACAGTAACCAATTGTAACATTTCTGGAGCAAAATAGAAGCTTACCTTTTCAAAACGTGAAAAGTTGCAAACTGTGATTGATGGCTGCTATGGAGAGAATTATTTCCCCCAGTTTCCACTGTTTCATTCAATCAGAAGGTCATATATTTTTTAAAGCGGAAGTGACCAGATAAGCCATTCTGAATGGAGGCTAGCAGAGGCTAGTTGAAGCTCCACGTAAGTTACCTTTTTCCTGCTCCATCTAGGTTTCCTGCTCCATCAAGGTTTAATATGCTATTTCATTTGCAAGTTAGTGTTTGATGTAATATCAATTTTGTGTACAACTGGCTTGCAATCTGGGCACCATGCAGGTATAAATTCTGTTTATTATGCCATAGGCACAAAACATTCACTGGAAAATATATTATGAATGACCCAAATAATTACATTCCAGCATATGACTGTTCACAGCCATGGTTTTATGGACCCTGAGAGGGGTTTCCAACCATTTATTTAAATTAATACCTTTATTCACTTCTAACGACGCCCAACTTTGCCCAATGTTGGCTCACCTGATGCTGAAACCCTCGTTCATGGCTTTGTTACTTCCAGACTTGACTATCGCAACGCACAGTGGTCTCCCCTCATTCTAATCTTCATAAACTTGAGGTCATCCAAAACTTTGTTAACGTGTCCTAACTCGCACCAAATCCTTCCACCCTTGTACTCGCATTGGCCTGTTGTCAAACAATGCCCTGTTAAAATTGTCCTTTCTTTGAAATCCCTCCGTGGCCTCTCTTTTCTATCTCTGTAATATCCTCCAACTCCACAATCCTCTGAGATATCTGCAGTTGTATAATTCTGGCCTCTTGAACATTCCTGATTTTATTCTCTCCCCAATGGTAGTCGTGCTTTAAATTGCCATTTGGAACTTTAGGAGAGTGCCTCTATCTTGTGGCGCCCTCTCGCAGTCCACCTGCACGAGTACTGCTTGCCTTCCCCAGTGGGGCTGTTGGTCAATAATCTGGACCCTACTTAGCCCAAACCGATGTACTGTTCTTCATCTTTCATTGGATTGCCAATGCAAATTCTCTACTAATTGTCTGCCTCTCGGAAAATTAAGCTGGCAAGCTCACTACAAGAAGGTTAAGAGGAGACAATAGAGGCATACAAAATGATTAGGGGGTTGGATAGGGTGGACAGTGAGAGCCTTCTCCCGCGGATGGAAATGGCTGGCACGAGGGGACATAACTTTAAACTGAGGGGTAATAAACTTTAAACTGAGGGGTAATAGATATAGGACAGAGGTCAGAGGTAGGTTCTTTACGCAAAGAGTAGTGAGGCCATGGAATGCCCTACCTGCTACAGTAGTGAACTCGCCAACATTGAGGGCATTTAAAAGTTTATTGGATAAACATATGGATGATAATGGTATAGTGTAGGTTAGATGGCTTTTGTTTCGGTGCAACATCGTGGGCCGAAGGGCCTGTACTGCGCTGTATTGTTCTATGTTCTAATACACGTGCTCAGGATGCAGAAATGCACCTGACGTCAGATTGCAGGTGTCCATGGGATAATTAGGCCTTGCATCTCCTCATGACTGTTCTCCACAATTAAACGGTAATATCTAAGTAAACAAGTTGTGTTCAGAATACAGCAATTGAAATTCCGTGATGACAGAGTCTAGCTGGATTGCCTTTGGGGATGGTGGAATTTGGGTCAGAAATCAATTTGTTTTCAACAAATAAATTCTAAATCAAATTCCTCTTGGGTGGCAGTAGTTGGGGGAATGTCAGGGGACTGATTATCTTGCACATAAATCAAAATTACTGATCTTTTTTTTAGCATTTCTGGATCATGATCACCTATTTGAGTGGCATGCTGTTCTGATTTACCCTGTGAACAGAATGATGCTCACTCTTTGCACCTTTTGTAGCACAGGTTACCCTCTTCGACTTATGGTGATAACTCCATCCCAGGGTCTGCATCGCTGGTCATGGACAAATGGAGGCTCTGCTTCAGCTGGCAGAAAAGCATTCCATAATTTTAATCCCACAACATTTATTTTCCCACAATCAAGTTCATTTAGTTTTCTTCTAAACCAAGAATGGAACACTTCCAGCTTAGTTCAATTATAGCAGTAATATTTTTTTTATTGTTTATGGTTGCTCCATTGGCACAAGTGTTTCCTTTTATAAGATTCTACAAATTATTTCCAGGTTATTCTGGATATAAAGGAGTATTATTTAGATATTTTGCTGTCTTAAGCATCCAAAGTACATCTGGAAGTAGCAGTACTATCTGTCTCCCTTTCTACTATGCCACTGGTACTGGACACTGACTCAGCATGGCCACTTATCAGGAAGGTGGACGTAATACGAACAGTCAGATTAGTGAAGCCCTATTCCCCTATTCAATTCTTTTGTGCATCCCTGCTTGCTTCTTTGTAATGAATCTTAAGATTGCTTGGAAGAAGCAACTACATGGGGACCTCTAGTGGAGGCTTCCATTACCAGATGCCCTTGTAAGTTCAAGACTTTTAGGGAGTTGTGAAGCAAACCCCTGTGTATTGCAAATGTTGCTCATATGATCCCATCACCCCCCCCCCCCCCCCCCCAAACTGCCAGCTGCATATTCTGTTAAATAATGGTATCCAATATCTGATCTAAGACATGCCTTACAAAATCCAGACCCAGGTGACCCCTATCCTTGTCATATTGAGCCAAAGGAGCTTTAAAAAAAATGGTTTCCTGCAGTCAAACCCTGAAGTCATGCATGTTTTAAGTTGCACGTGTACCCTGACTGCTCCATTTGGTTTGAGTAACAGTTGTGCATCAAGGATACTATTAGGCAATACTTGTTTAATGCAAATATCTTGTGGATCATACAGAAATGTATTTTTGCATATGTGCTGTTCAGTCACATCATTCATGATCTAAATCACTGAAGCAGATCATTGTTCAGAGTTTAGTGCTAAGCTTGAGGTACCTAGGAATGGGGTCTTCCAACTAATAGTCTTGTACTGATGTCGATATCAAGTGATTTTGGCCTTGCTTGTCACAAAGGGTTGGTTTGCTGCTCTGCTATCAATAGGGACTTTTCTAGATCACGTGGGCATTCCTGGCAAGTTGTTGAGTGGCACTAACAAATGTAGATGTCCACTAGCTCAGCTGGATAGCTGCCTCAATGTGTGCAACGGTGATGTGAATTTCTAGCTAATGTGGGACGGGAAAATGACTGCTGCTTTTGGAAGAACCTGAGGGTAAAGATGCTATCTAAAATGAAAGATTTTGTAGCTTGAACTAAATGCCCATTTAATAGTTGCTGCATTTGTACACTTTTGCTTAATTGATAGTTGTGCCAACAGATCTTACTTGTAGAAAGTATCCTTTAGTTATCAACTGCAGCTATGAGTACTATTTTCAGTTAATGAAATAGGAATCTTCTACGAATGCTTATTACACAAACTGCAGCTGTTGAGCATTCTCAAGTCCCCGAGGCATCCATGAAATCCATGGTAATGCACTTCTGTTGTTAAATGTTATATACAAAATTTGGAGTAAGGGAGTTAGATACAAAGGGAAGCTTATCTTAATTATATTGATTCTCAAATTTAGTTCACTCCCAGATTTAAGGTGTGCTGAAACATAAGACTTAACTGCACAATGGTTGACTTCTAACAACATGTTGGTTTCTATGTTCGACCTCGCTGCTGTGTTTGGCTACACCATTTCAACGTATATTTCAAAGTAATTCATTACTTTATGCGTTGACTTATTTTTGAGGCAAATCTCTTCTGTTTTGCTCTTTTGCCTTTGTCTTGCCCTTTTCTACTTTTTTCCTTCTATCCGAGGCTGGTACATAATGCTTCAGCAATACATGTGATTGTTTAGTTTTTTGTTTGATTTCACATGACAACTTTAATTCGTGTTTCCAGCAGCAGTTTTATTTGGTAGTCACCCAGTTTTGAAGCATTCCTTTTTTTTTTTAATTTTAGAGTACCCAATTCATTTTTTTTTTCCCAAATAGGGGCCATTTTAGCGTGGCCAGTCCACCTAACTTGCACATATTTTGGGTTGTGGGGGCGAAACCCACGCAAACACGGGGAGAATGTGCAAACTCCACACAGACCGTGGCCCAGAGCCGGGATCGCACCTGGGACCTCGGCGTCGTGAGGCCGCAGTGCTAACCCACTGCGCCACCGTGCTGCCTAAGCTTTGAAGCATTCCTAACATGGAATTCATTGTATGTAGATGTTTGCATTTCTATACAGTGTTTCTTTGTTGGGACAAGTGCAACAATGGCAGACCATAACACTTGCATCTTGGTTCCAAATTTTCTTAAAGGATCTGACATATTAATGACCAATTTTGCTGGCGTATCCTTTTTTTTGGGGAGGCCAAATGTTTAATAATATCTTTCTGATAAGTGCTTCTGTATTGTCCATGATTGGGAACATTTCTGTAACATGCGCGTTGGGTGGTATAATAGAGTGCATGTAGTCACAACTATATCGAGAATAGATGTTTCAAAACATGCTAGTTGGTAAGAGCAAAGAAAGATTTGGTGTTAAAAATGTAATGCTCAGGTGACTGCATCAGAATATTGGTTGAATAATTGCTGGCTAATTTTAATGGCAGATATTCCTTGAACGGCTAGATCCTGAAAAGCCACCCACTGTAGCCACCCTTTCGAATTTCATTTTAACAGTTCAAAATTTACTTTCTACCTATTAAGTGTGTAAAAAAACAAATGTACCTGATTTTTAAGCCACAAGCTTCTGTCACATATTTGTGTCTCTTCCGTCAGGGTTCTTATTCTCTTACTTGCGTTCCCAAAAATTGTATCAACCTGACCATTTCAGCACAGCTATACATAAAATGTATGATTTTATTGTAGGAAAACTTTGATAGCAATGCATGGGTTATTGAAATTATTAGTCCACAACTGAGGTCCTGTCACTAATCATGTTGGGCCAGCTGCATTGTCAGTTAATAGACAAATAACTATTAGAGTAAGAGAAAGAATTTACTCCAAAAGAGGAGATGGGTGTCCACTCGATCATTTTGTAGTTCCCCAAAAGACAAAAGGACGAAGTCTGAACATGCAAAATTGATTTATCAAGCAAATTTTAAGATAGTTATGCTACTACAGGTTATCCCAACCGAGGATATTGGGTGGCTGTCATAAAGATAAACAATGCATGCTTTTATGTTGCCATATGGAAACAATACTGACAAGTTATTAAAGGTTAGTTTCATGTAGTAAAAGTTTCAAAGCATTCTTGTTCAACTCCTCAAACTTGTTATTTTCAGAAAGTAGTTGTCTAGCATGGTGGGGTGGGGTGCAGCTGGATCTCCCTTAACCCCACTACTTCTGAAACAAAGTTGACATGGAGCTGACTTGCTAAACGAGGGCTGCGTTGGATTCTGCCCCTCATTGGGGAAGAAGTCCTGCACTCGGGTGCTGCTGGCCTTTGGGATTGGCCAGCATCTCCATCAGTCCTGGCAGCTCCAATAGTGCTTTAGTGACCTTTGCCAGGACTGCAAGAAGAGGAAGAAGGTCCATGGATCCCCAGAAAGAGGTAAGTTCAGTGTCTTGACCATGGAGGTGGCAGGTCGGTCAAAGAGGGGTTGAGGCGAGCAGGGTTCAAGGCTACCGGCTGTCTGTGTGGAGTCTGCATGTTCTCCCCGTGTGTGCGTGGGTTTCCTCCGGGTGCTCCGGTTTCCTCCCACAGTCCAAAGATGTGCAGGTTAGGTGAATTGGCCATGCTAAATTGCCCTTCGTGTCCAAAAAGGTTAAGTGGGGGTTGCTGGGTTGCGGGGATAGGGTAGAGACATGGGCTTGAGTGGATTGCTCTTTGTAAGGGCTGGTCTCGACTCAATGGGCCGAATGGCCTCCTTCTGTACTGTAAATTCTATGATTCTACGAACTATCGGGGTCAACTGGCCTGAAAAGAAGCCTAATTGACCGATGATTAGCTACTTAAAAATGGTGGGTGGACTGCCAATTTCTGAGCCTGCTTATGCACCACTGTATTATGGGGATGATCTTGGAGGGTGTGTGGGAAGGTGGTGGGGTGGGCACTTACCCATTTTACACATCGCCAACCCCTCTTTCCCCCCCCCCCCCCCCCCCCCCACAAAAACATACCTTGAAATGACAATGAAATGAAAATCACTTATTGTCGCAAGTAGGCTTCAATGAAGTTACTGTGAAAAGCCCCTAGTCAACACATTCCGGCGCCTGTTCGGGGAGGCTGGTACGGGAATTGAACCGTGCTGCTGCTGGTGGGGGTCAATAAAATGGAGTCCATGGTGCATCATCAGGAATTCTAATTTTCCAAGCATTCACTGGTCTAATGGCAATGCTTTGAGGATAGCACGTCTGAGATTTGTAATAAATGATCGACCTACCATCTGCGTTTCTATTTGTTCTACGTGCCTTACTTTTGTATTGGAGAAAAAATATCAAATTGGGGAAGGGTTACGGGCAAGGACAAATCCAACTTGAGAGAAAATAATTATTTATTGACTGAAAGATGATTGCTCTCAGAAGAACAGGGATAGACAACAAGCTCAACTAAAGACCGTGAAAGCTGCAAAGATCCGGCCAAAATGCCATTGGAGCAGAAGATAGTTGATAACTGTAGTAGCAGCAATAAAATATATTTTTAGCCAGTTTAGGAGCCAAATGAAATATGAACTGTATAAGGCCATTGAAGTATTTCACACGGCAGATTTAGGTGACATCCCAGTCGATGGCAGAGGTTATCCTGACATCATGAAAGACACAAAACAAATCTCTCTTTCCTATCTACCTACTTAATATTGTGTTACGCATGTGAGAGGCTAATACCAACCACTTATAAAATTTGCATAATGGAGTATTTAAGGTTGTGAGACTGGAGAAGCAGGCAATTCAGCCCTTCAAGCCCACTCCGCCATTAAATCAGATCATGGCTGATCTCTTCCTGGTCTCAAAGCCACCTCCCTACCTGTTCCCCATATCCCTTTAACCCATTTGTTTTATCAGAAATATATCTATCTCCCCTCTTGAAACCATTGAATGATTCGGACTCTACCGCACCATGGGGCAGTGAGTTCCACAAATTCATCACCCTCTGCGAGAAGTAGTTCCTCCTCATCTCAGTTCTCAATTTACCGCCTCTCAACCTATATCCGTGACCTCTTGTTCTAGATTAATAATAATAATCGCTTATTATCACAAGTAGGCTTCAATGAAGTTACTGTGAAAAGCCCACATTCTTGCACCTGTTCAGGGAGGCCGGTGCCGGATTTGAACCCGTGCTGCTGCCTTGTTTAGCATTACAAGCCAGCTGTTTAGCCCACTGTGCTAAACCAGCCCCACAAAGAGGAACATTTGGCCTATGTTTACTTTTTCAATCCCTTTTAATATCTTATACGCCTCAATCAGATCCCCTGTCATCACTCCAGCGAGTATCAGCCCAAACTGTTTAATCTCCCATCATACATCAACCCCTTTATCCCCAGAATCAATCTGGTGAACCTCCTCTGAACTCCCTCCAATGCCACCACATTCTTCCTCCAATAAGGAGACTAAAACTGGACACACTACTCCAGATGTGGTCTCGCCAGCATCCTACACAATTGCAGCAATACTTCTCTACTTTTATACTCCAGTCCTTTTGCAATAAATGCTAACATTCCATTTATCTTTTTAATTACATGCTGTATCTGCATACCGGTTTTCTGTGCTGCATGAACAAAGCCACCCAGATCCCTCTGCCTAGACGTATTTTGAATCTGTTTTCCATTTAGATAATTTGCCTATTTTTTTCAGCCAAAATGGATAACCTCACACTTTTCCACATTAAATTCCATCTGACAAATTGTGGCCCAATCTCCTCGCCTATCTATATCTATCTGCAAAATCTGTATCTCCTATTCACTGCCTGTTTTCCCACCTATTTTAGTATCATCCATAAATTTTACTATGTTACACTCTGTCCCTGCTTGCAGATCATTTATACAGATTGTAAACAGTTGAGGTCTGAGGACTGAACCCTGCGGCACCCCATTAGTTGCAGTTCGCCAGCCAAAGAACGACCCATTTAACCCGACCCAGATTCCTGGAACTTTTAAATATTGATGTTTAAAGTAGTCACTTGCACTCTAGTTAAATTATTAAACCCTGAATTACTTTGAGGGAATGGAGTTAAAAGGAGGGGTGTTTAAAGCCAACATGAACTTAAAAAAAAAAATGCCATTAACTAGTAATTGACCTCAAAAATGTACCATTTTAAATCACAAGCTTGTTTATTCCTATTTGATTTAAATTAATGTTATAGTTAAAGTCATTTACAAAAGGCTTTGTATGTATGATAAAAATATTATAGAGTTGATTGCCATTATCTCAAGAACTTGCAAAGAAACTGAAGCTCAGTCCGTGGGTTTACAGAATTGACAGGCCTGTCTGATACTCAAAAGCAGCATTAAATAAGGTTAATTATTGTTTGATACCATTAACGAGCTTCCTTTATGAGCAAAAAAAGGATTTTAGCTAGCAAGAATAATTGGCAAGTCTCTGAAGGACATGAAAACATCTGTTTTTCACATTTGAAGTGCTTAATCAACATTTGTCCTCTTTGATTTTTTTTTGTTCAGGGTTAAATTGTTATTTTTAATATTTAAAACCGAGAAATTGTCTTAAATGTGTTTGCAATTCAATGTCAGAACTGCTCAATTTTTTTTCATAGTGCGTGTGGTACTGTTTCCTCACACTGAACTGCCACGAGCAAATGTTGTGTCAGTCTGTAAATTGTGCTTAACTGTGCTGTTATAACATCCCAATCATGAAGGTTTTAAAAACACAACCAAATCGATGTTTCCAGTCTAGAACAAAAAGGCTCCATCTTCAAACAACAAATGAAGATGACCGTGGGCGGGATTCTCTGTTCTGCATCACCAGTTTTCTGGTGCACGCCCCCCGCAGGCAGCGGGATTCTCCGTTCCGCATCCTCACGCCGCCGGGAAAATCCCCGGGCGAAGGTTCGCTGCCGGTACAACGGAGAATGCCAACAGCGGAGAATCCAACCCCTTGTGTTTTGCATAACTAACTCCTGGCTGTGACTGACGACATGTTGCATTGCGATGGAAGTGTCTCCTAAGTAGTATCGGGTCAAACAGGGTAGCATTTAAATAATGATGTTAGCAGGGAGCTGTGATTACGCTGCCCTTTCACATTTTGCTGGCCATCTTTGAAGGGCAACGAACTTATGGAGAAAAACAGTTTAAGTTCAATCAATTAGAAATTCAAGGCCAATTAAGATGTTCTCCTGCATTTTTAAAAACTGGCTGTAATTGCAAGCAATGTAGGACCATCTTTGCTAGGTGATCATTATGTGCAGCACCAGAAAGACCACCTTAACTAGGTGGACTGATTTCTGCACAACCTCTCCAGTTGTACTGGAGGTTATCATGGGGGTGTTAAAATCGGGTCATGCTGATGCCAAATATAGTGCTGTACAAGACTATTATAACATCTGTGCTGACCTGATTTGTCTTGTAATAGATACAAACTCAAACCAGGGAAATAAGTATCAATGGTAGTAATTCTAAAAGTTGACATCAGTATTGGCCAGGTTTTTCTAATAAGTTAGTTAAATAACTGTAGAAACCACAGATAAGTGGTAGAGGACTGGCCTTGAAGTCTAATTCTGGAATAAATTGTGTGTCATTTTATTAGTTTCATAAAGCAAAACAATCCCTGATACAGTTGAATCGGGCATAGTTTACATTGATTTCTTGCATCGAATAAGCTTAAGAGAAGTCCTGATAAGTGGGCATTCCTGTCTCAACTAATGAAACAATCATAGAATCCTTGCATTCCAGAAGAAGGACATTTGGCCCATTGAGTCTGCACCAAACCTCTGAAAGAGCACCCGACCTAGGCCCACAACCCCACATTATCCTCATAACCCCACCTAACCGTTGGACACTCCGAGGCAATTTAGCATGGCCAATCCACCTAACCTACACCTTTGGATTGTGGGAGGAAACCGGAGCTCCCTGAGGAAGCCCACACAGACATAAAGTCAGAATCGACCCTGGGTCCCTAGCGCTGTGAGCCAGCAGTTCTAACCACTGTGCCACTGTTTGGGAAATCTTTTTTTTTTTGTTTGACTTACCTCATTGCATGACCATCTATCTGTATTGCAACCATCCGGTTTGCTTTTAACTATTGCATGTTATTATAGGGGAAACAATGGAACGTAAGTTATGAGGTGGTGTAACTCTGAAACGGGACTTGTTTTATTTGTGCAGTTCTTGCTCTTGAGCATCATCATTAGCAAACCATTAATAACTTGCTGCTTTCTGGATTTGAGATAGTATTCAATGCATTGTTTGTGTTGGAAACCGTGCTGAAAGGCACTGAAGCCTTTTGGTGAAACAGATTTAAGATATTCTGCAGGCTAGTTTGACCTACAGGAGGGAAGAAAACAGGACCGCATTAAATTAGCTTAGTTACCACTAACCTGCCTGTCGTCATATAAAGGCATGCTTGCCCATCTACCTCATGGATTTTTTTAATAATTTGCCAACAGTCTCAGAAAAATTTTAATAAATTGTTTCTCTCTTTCAGATCAGTTTTAGAAAAGTATGGACAAGAGTAATTTTGGTCTTGATAAAAAGAGTAAGGTTGAAAGATGAGGATGGGTGTCTTCAATTGCCACTGTTTCAAAATTGTTTGTGGAATTTTCCAGCAATCCGCACTTGTACAAACTCCACTGAGGAAAAAATGGAAAATAAATATATTTCATCAAAAAGTTGGATTTGCGATTTGATGGTGGCAAACAGGCAAAATTGCTTTCTTCTCACCAGATGACTGCACCTGGGTAAACATGATAGGCAATGATTTGTTCATTCTCAACAGAGTTTTCCAACTTTTATTTATCGAGTGCCTTAAGTTTTGAAATATGTCCAAGATCGTTTGCAGTTGCAATAGATAGGAAAACAGATCTTGAGATATGAAGGAAGGGTTAGGAAGAGTGACTAAAAGGCTGGTTGATAAGAAAGGCCAGATTAAAATAATCAAGATATGACAAAAAGATGGATCAAGATTTTAGCCATGGCGGTGCTGAGGGTTTGGGTTAGGCAGTTTTGTGAAGCTGTAGTTGGTGATTTTAGCTAAGTTCGAGGTCAAATTGGCCTTTTAAGATTTTACATGGTGTTTTAGTTTTGGTAATGGGAATGGAATCAAAGGCAACACTGTGAAGTTTTTGATCTCTGCCGTCAACTTCACCTCATGTTCAGCTGGGGTATGTTGTGGTTCGTGTATGAATTGATGTCAGTCAGACAGTTTGACACTAGGAAATTGTTGTGTGCTTGACTACTGTATGCTGCTGAGAGATCAAGGATGAATGATACATTAGTCCGAGTGATATTTGTGATTTTGACCAGGGCCATCTTGGCACTTTAAGGAGAGGGGGAGGCTAGTCTGCAGTGATTTTAAACAGTTTTGACAAATGTGCACAGTTATGAGATGTCAGAACCTTGGAGAGGAACGGGAGTTCAGACAATGGGATTAAATAGAGCACATGTTAAATCATTTTTGCATTAATTATTAAGCTCTCAGAGAGAAATGCAGTATGAGCATTACTCTTTTACAGCTGCATATGTGTTGTCAGTCCTTGTTGGAGATTCTAGAGAAAGGATTCTATGCTGCTGATCTGTCAGCAGCCTGGTGCTCTCTGTTGGAAGGAGTTTGGCTCATTTTCTATCAATATTGCTGGGCACAATGCATCTGCCAATGGTACTTAGGAATATCAAATCTTTCTCTTTTCTAGCCTGTTTTCATTTCTACCAGTAAGACAATTAAGATGGCACACTTATTGCTGCAGAATATTGCATTATGGCGTGATTGGGTTAATCTTAAATTCTTAACACTGGGAGAGCTTCTGATCTGAGCTAAAGTAGCAGAAAAATACAAATCAGAACAGTGCTTCCTCGCAGGCAAGTCCGGAAGATTTCAAAGTTCTTTCAGCTTATGCTTATTCATATTTTATGAATGCTTAATGTATTCACAGTTTCTCTGCAATTTTAACCATCAGTAACCTATTCAAGGGTTAACCCCTTTAAACAGGCAAAGGAATTTAGTGTAACAGGACTATGTTCATATAAAATTGTTCTGTATATATTCCAGTGTCTCAGAACTAATACTGGACCATCCAAAACAGAAGAGGATTAGACAAATATTTAATTCAAAGAGCCAGTTTAAATGCAGGTCAATTATTTTTCTCGGCCATTAGAAACATTATTTTAATAAAAGCTAGGATTTAGGAGCATATGCATGAAGAGTGTTATTGTCTGATGCTGACTTTAAGGATTGGGTGATAGCAAATTTTGAAACTCATTTTCCATTACCTCTGAATTATTGAAGAGATCTCACTTTGTCAGCGGTCTTGTTTTTCCATTCTAAGTTCTCAAAAGAGGGATCTTTTACATGACCACTTGAAGGTAAAGGTTAAAAAATGTATTTCTATCCTCTGTAGATTTGTTGTCATTTTAATTTCCTAATGAACAGCTTCTCCAAAGGTGTTTGAGTGATGACATGGACATCATAAGCCAGCTTTATATTTGGCCTAAAAAGCCATTTCAGAATCCTGGCAGGAGCAATGAGTCATAAAAATAATCCTTCCAGTCATTGCATGTTCAAGTGAGCGTCACACTAATTAGTGATTGAATACTGGAAGAATATTTTCAACTGTGATGACTTTCATTTCATAATACAAGCTCGTTTTCTTCCCATTGTGTGCATCGACAAAATAAAGTTGATCAAATGCCATTTAGACTTGAGCTGAAAATGTATTTTTCTTTCCCACAATAAAAAAGTTAAGATTGTGGAGTGAAAAGAGAGCACAGTAAGGCTTGTGACCCTAACTGTTAACCATTTGTCTTCGCCCATCTTTTTCCAGAAAAAAGTCCAGAATGAGACATTTAATCATTCTATCGTTAGTTGCGTACCAGACAACTATGGGCGCCTCTTTTAACTCTGCTTCGAAGAAGTGCTTATGAAAGTTAATAATAGTAATATTCGCTTATTGTCACAAGTAGGCTTCAATGAAGTTACTATGAAAAGCCCCTAATCGCCACATTCCGGCGCCTGTTCGGGGAGGCTGGTACGGGACCAATTGAATAACCAATAACCAATTCAATTGGTTATGCTCTTTGAATTTATCAGTGGCGAAATGTATTCACTTTTTCAATTATTGCCCGTGAAGGAGGGGAGGGAAGAATTTGTCAGCTCCAGTACTCTCACTTTACTCATAAGTGAGTCTGTACTGGGTTGTGGCTGTTGGTACTAGGGTGCTGAAGGGCTCTATAATTACCTTGTGTGCTCAGTATTTTTTATCTATGTCATTCTCAGTATGTTGGGGTGCTACCCTGTCTTTGCATGTTCTTCCTCTCTCATTTACATTGTTTGCTAATTTTCCTTGTTAATTGCTCCAAGGAAACCATTTGCTCTGCCCCAAACACATGTCCCCAGCTAATCCTCAGAAGCCCTATAAAGAACCTTCTTAGTGCAATTTCTGACGTTCTATCCTGGTCATAATTATACTTCTGTGAATACCAAACCCAGATTAGACCTCTTTGTTGCTTTGGTATTCTGATCATAGTACGTCATCTCTCACTGTGTCTAATCTTTTCATGTTAATGGTTGATTAGCCTAATTGCTCCTGTGGTACTTATGTTTGCTGTAATATTGCCGACTCTGAACATAATCTGTTGCTAGCTATTTTAAAAAAAATTATTTCGTTGCTTGGATTTTTTTCCTCATGGACTTTGAGCTATTGTTATCTATCTTCAAAAATAAAGTTTTTATCATTAATGTACTGCAAAAATGAGAATTTGTTGGATGTTGCAATGTCATTCGTTAAAAGGTTTGATGAAAAATATCAGAAGTCCTGATACTGAAGTATCATGAGGGATTACATTCATTTACTGTTGAAGCATCTTTTGAACTGTAGCAACACAACACAGGCAGTTTTAATTTGAAGTGGAACTGATTAGCTCTGCCATCTTGTGTACAGGTTAATTTTGCATTTACAATTAAAATATACATTGCAGCTTTATGTATTTTTCTAATTCACTGGTTGCATCACATCTTAATTAGTCACATAGGAAGTGGCTGCAGATTATGTAGAAGGTAACAGTGTTACCACATCAAAGCCTCAATACAGCTAATCACAGAAGCTTCCTGCTGCATTGCAGTGTGTCTACGTCATAACTGAATAGTAATACAGCGCAGCTCCCTAAAATTCACATTGATTTTTTGAGCTAGAAATATGCACGAAACTAAAATGTTCATTTAACTGATCTTTTTTTGAAAGCAACAGTTTTATTATTGTGCATTGTACTGTTCTAGTCTTCGGTTATCTTACATTCTTAATTGTTCTCTGCTTTGCAGTGTATTAAGTGATATTTTATGCCTGACACAATTAGGGATTTAAATAAGCTGCAGAGCAGAACCTGTTGAGTGTACAGTAACCAGCTGGAGTGAAAGGAGAGAGAGAGTCATGTTGACATAATTTACTTGATGTGGGGAGAATTTTGGCATACATACAGGTCCATTCAGTGCGTAAAACCAGAGCATATAATGCTATTAACTAGTGTTTAACCAAGCGGTTTTATTTCATTAGAATTCAATTTGATAATCAATAACCCTTCCAGTACATACAAGTACTGTTAATATATACCTATAAACCTTGAAGTAAGTGAGGGGAGAACATTAAGGTTTAAAGTTAACAAACTAAGTTATGAAGAAATTAATACAAAGCAGATTGTCCTGTAGTCATTGTGTATGTCTGCTCACAGCAATTGTTCATTCGAATTTTAAAGTACTGACCAATTTTACGTTCAGTCCCTCTTGCAAATATATGCAAACTCATGGAGGAAGATATTCTGAATAGAAGAAATTCCCTCTTTGTCAACCCAGTGAATTAAATGGATTAATAATCTGCAGTGGTAAATGTAATTCATAACTTTTCTAATTTGGTAACTTCTGCTAGCTTTAGCAATTGCATGCTGTATGATTTTAATTTATTTGTGTGACTTATAATGTAGAGGATATTAAAATTATACAGTAATGCTCATTTATAATGCTACCTTTAATATCGCAAAAGGCTATCAGATTTTCATACTCTTATCCACCCTGCTTTTAAGAAGCAATCTGAGCTCAGTTGCCCAAAGCAGGCCTCTCACTGAGAATTTAAGATGTTCTGGGTGTAAGTGTACAAGGTTACTCCTCTGTGTGTATGTGCATGTGTGTGAAAATGATGTGAAATAGAGGTAATAGGTAGTGGCAGTCTGCTGTGAAAAAGCACCTCTAGTCTGTGGAATTAAGAAGATTAGATTTAAAAGGAAATTTACCTCATTTTAACCCAAATGAGCCTAGGTTATATCAGGCGACTTGTAGAATGGTTTAAAAAAAAAATATATATATATATATTTATTCCAGATTTTCAACAACCCCCCCCCCCCCAACAAAAAGAGAGAAACAGAAACTAGAACACAACAATCAAAAATTATACATTGGATTTCCCCCATATACAATAACCCCCCATATTACATTTAAAAGCACCAATAGGGAAGCCCACCCACCCAAACGCCCCCCCCCATCCCCATCTCCCCGGGCTGCTGCTGACCTCCTCCTAACGCTCTGTGCGATAGTCGAGGAACGGTTGCCACTGCCTGAGGAACCCCTGCACAGACCCTCGCAAGGCAAACTTTATTCTCTCCAGCTTGATGAACCCTGCCATGCCAAGCTTCCACACTAGGGGGCTTTGCATCTTTCCATAATAGCAAAATCCTCCGCCGGGCTACCAGGGACGGAAAGGCCAGAATACCGGCCTCTCTCGCCTCCTGCACTCCCGACTCGTCTGTTACCCCAAATAATGCCAACCCCCAGCTTGGCTTGACCCACCTTGGACATAGTCCTCGCAAAACCCCTCCAAAACCCATCCAGTGCTGGGCACGACCAGAACATATGGATGTGAGTTGCTGGGCTTCCCGAGCACCTCCCATATCTGTCCTCCACCCCAAAGAACCTACTCAACCTCGCCCCTGTCATATGCGCTCTGTGAGTAACTTTGAACTGTATTAGGCTGCGCCTGGCGCAAGAGGAGGAAGAATTAACCCTACTCAGGGCATCAGCCCACAGACCCTCATCTATCTCCTCCCCAAGCTGCTCCTCCCACTTGCCCTTTAACTCCTCCACCGAGGCCTCCTCCTCTTCCTTCAGCTCCTGGTAAATCGCCAAAACTTTGCCTTCTCCAACCCATACACCCGAAATCACCCTGTCCTGAATTCCCTGTGCCGGGAGCAGCGGGAATTCCCTCACCTGCCGCCTCACAAACGCCCTCACTTGCATGTACCTGAAAGCGTTTCCCGGGGGTAGCCCAAACTTCTCCTCCAGCGCCCCTAGGCTCGCAAACGTCCCATCGATGAACAGGTGCCCAATACTTCTAATCCCTGCCCGATGCCAGCTCCGAAACCCCCCATCCATCCTTCCCGGGACGAACCGATGATTCTCCCGAATCGGGGACCAAACCGAGGCTCCCACCTCGCCCCTGTGTTGCCTCCACTGCCCCCACATCTTCAACGTCGCCGCCACCACCGGACTCGTGGTGTACCTTGTCGCTGAGAGCGGCAGCGGTGCCGACGCCAGCGCCCTTGGGCTCGTGCCCACACAGGACGCCATCTCTAACCTCTTCCACGCCGCCCCCTCTCCCTCCATTACGCACTTACGGATCATCGCCACATTGGCTGCCCAATAATAGCCGCACAAATTCGGCAGCGCCAGCCCCCCCCCCCTGTCCCTGCTACGCTCCAGAAACACACTCTTCACCCTTGGGGTCTTATTCGCCCACACAAAACCCATGATGCTCCTACTTACCCGTTTGAAAAAGGCCTTGGGGATCATAATGGGAACGCACTGGAACACAAAGAGAAACCTCGGGAAGACCGTCATTTTAACCGACTGCACCCTACCCGCTAGTGAGAGTGGCAGCATATCCCATCTTTTAAAATCCTCCTCCATCTGCTCCACCAACCGCATCAAATTGACCTTGTGCAGGGCCCCCCAACTCCTAGCTACTTGGATCCCTAGGTACCGAAAGCTCCTTTCCGCCCTCTAGGTACCGAAAGCTCCTTTCCGCCCTCTTCAGCGGTAGCTCGTCTATCCCCTTTCCCTGGTCCCCTGAATGCACCACAAAAAGCTCACTCTTCCCTACGTTGAGTTTATACCCCGAAAAGTCCCCAAACTCCCTTAGGATCCGCATGACCTCCGCCATCCCCTCCACTGGATCTGCCACATACAGCAACAGGTCGTCAGCATACAACGACACCCGGTGTTCCTCTCCATTTCCTGGACTCCCTTAGTGCCATGGCCAGAGGCTCAATTGCCAGTGCAAACAACAAGGGGGACAGGGGGCACCCCTGCCTCGTCCCCTGGTACAGCCGAAAGTACGCCGACCTCCGCCGATTCGTAGCCACACTCTCCACCAGGTTTTAGAATGGTTTTAAGACCAGACAATTCAGACAGCCTTGGTTTGAAGTTTGGTGTTTTCAGTATTTAAATTGAAAAATAATTTGCCCAAAGTAAACAGTTGTACTTGACTGTGCTGCTTTCCTTCAGTGTTGGCCATCCATATCAGACTGCCTCTTGAATCCATCTTAAAGACAAAAATAAGCAGAGCACCTATTGCTGAGTGTACCCTGAGCAACATGCATGTTTCTATTTGACATCCCCCTGTTTACAAGTGCTTTAAGCATGCTCCTATTTAAAATTAGTGTTCTGGATGCTTAAAGCCTCTGGATGGAGCATCTGTTGAATGTGCAATAAGATTGATTCACCCAAGTAACCAACTAATATTGCATTCAATATTAAATACTTTGCAGCCTGGCAATATAAATATTTAGAACAGTACATTTTGAGAAATTTGCATAATCGCTGACCGCCAATATTGAAACTTGGGTGGATGGAGCAAGATAGAGAAATAGCAATTAATCTAGCATGAATACAGCTATGATCCCAGTAATCTGATTAGTACAACCAAACTCTATTGACCATTATATTTATACCGCAGTTACATGGCAGGGACACCTATATAATTACTAGGAAATTCTTCTTGAGCAGTCCTTCAAGATCTAAGATGCCTTGCTTCCACTCCGATTCATTGGGTTGAAATGGCTGCTCCACTGCTCAGTCTGCAGGCTTTACCACATGAGGGGCAGGTGGTGCTTGAAGAGTTGGATAGATGGATTTTACCGCTGCATGTTCCCGACGAAGTCTCTTGATGTGCTTGGTGCCTTCCTGGTTGAGCCTTCTCTATTTTGATTGGTCATAAGCCAGGACCAGACCTCCCATGAGTTAGTATGTTTCACCACTTCTGTCCAAAGATGTGCGGGTTAGGTGGATTGGCCATGGTAAATTGTCCTTCGTGTCTAAAAAGGTTAAGTGGGGTTACTGGATTACGGGGATAGGGTAGAGGTGTGGGCTTGGACAGGGTGCTCTTTCCAAGGGCCGGTGCAGATTTGATGGGCCAAATGACCGCCTTCAGCACTAAATTCTATGATTCTATGACCACTTCAGTGATGCTTTGAGGACATCTCAAAAGTATCTCCGCCGTCTTCCTGGGAGTCTCCTTCCACAACCATGTTCCGAGTTGTTTCAGGACTCTGGTGTCAGGCATACGAACAGCATGTCCCATCTAACGGAGCTAGTTTTGAGTGATTAGAGCCTTGATGCTGGGCAGGTTGACTTGGGAGAGTTGGCTACTGTTGGACCACCTTGCCACTGGATTTGGAGGATCTTGCAAAAAGATGGTGCTACTTTTGCAGAGATTTGAGGTGCCGACTAGGTTATTTTCGAGCAAATGTCGGTGCGATTCCTCTAAAGAATAATAAGCACTTGTACAGATGGAATTTATGGCAGGGCCTTTTAATTTATAGAAAATAAACCACTTTTATTGATACAAATTTAACAGTACCTCAAGAATTACAGATTTCCATCTGTCTTGAGGAATATGGCATAATATTTGAGTTGACTTGTAATTTTGATTTCCTTCAGTCAGTTCTTGGATGGTAGGCTCTCAAATTACTTGGTGGGAGTGAGTGATTGGAAATCATGGCCATTTTCCTGACTTGTCAATCTGGATAATCTACCTGGTGTAAATGTGCGGTTTACTGATTTTAAAGTTTTACATTATGCATCTAACTTTAGAAATATTGCCTTCATTTATACTACTGGGTTACTTCAAGGATAGAGTGAAATCAGAAAGCACCTTTTCGCATGAGGAGTAGTGGAATTAGAAACTCTTCCCCAAAAGGCTGTGAATGTTGAGTCAGTTTAAATTCTCAAGAGTGACATTCACACAATTTTATTTGGTAATGGGATTACTGCAAAACATAAGCTATTCAATGGTTATTTAATAAACTCCAAATTTTGAGTGCAACAAGTAAAGAGCATCCTCTGACAGAAATTACCTATTTGCAATATTGTATGCAAAGTGAGTTGTTTGGCGCCTGGGATTTACCCTTATAAAATGTTTAGTCATTATCTAGTCATTGTGGCACAAGAATTATTTCAAAAGGATTAAAATGATGGTCTACAAGTTTAACTAAGTGGCATTTGATGTTTTGAAGTGTGTAATAAAATGCATCGAAGCAAATTAAAACTGACGTGTGAAAATGTTTGTGTGAAAAAATGAAATCTTTATGAAGTTTAATCTAAACTGTTCCTACCAATCCTGCCAGGATAAATGAGGTAGTTTGTGCAGTTTATATGTGCTAATATATTATGTGCAGTGTTCAGATCAGATTATTATATAACATACCTGAACGCCAAAATAAAAAGACTATTTATTTCAGACTGAAATTGAACAGTTTATTTCGATGAAGGATTGCGCTCCTTAAATTGGTGTAATGTTAACTTTTATGGAAATTGAGCAATTCATTGGAAGTGGAAGCTGTATAATTAATGTCCTGTCTTTGTTGGGAGCACCACTCTGGATTATGTAGTCCTGTGAGGCATTTATATTTAATTGTCCTCAGGACTGGCAGACCTGGAAATTTGGAGAATTTTATTTAAACATCCATCAAAATAATGGTTGGCAGTAATCCTGCAGTATATGAGGTGATGCACTTTGAAAGGAGAAATGGAGGCATAAATGGGAAGATGCTTGGGAAATCAGAAACACAAAGGGACTTGGGAGTCCTTGTTCACGATTCTCTTAAGTTAACATGCAGGTTCAGTCGGCAGTTAGGAAGACAAATGCAATGTTAGCATTCATGTTGAGAGGGCTAGAATACAAGACCAGGGATGTACTTCTGAGGCGATTATAAGGCTCTGGTCAGACCCCATTTTGAGTATTGTGAACAGTTTTGAGCACGTTATCTAAGGAAGGATGTGCTGGCCTTGGAAAGGGTCCAGAGGAGTTTCACAAGAATGATCCCTGGAATGAAGAGCTTGTCGTATGAGGAACGGTTAAGGACTCTGGGTCTGTACTCGGTGGAGTTTAGAAGGATGAGGGGGGGATCTTATTGAAACTTGCAGGATACTGCGAGGCCTGGATAGAGTGGACGTGGAGAGGATGTTTCCACTTGTCGGAAAAACTAGAAGTAGAGGACACAATCTCAGACTAAAGAACGATCTTTAAAACAGAGATGAGGAATTTCTTCAGCCAGAGGGTGGTGAATCCGTGGAATTCTTTGCCTCAGAAGGCTGTGGAGGCCAAATCTTAGTGTCTTTTCAGACAGAGATAGATAGGTTCTTGATTAATAAGGGCTCAGAAGTTATGGGGAGAAAGCAGGAGAATGGGGATGAGAAAAATATCAGCCATGGTTGAATGGCAGGGCTGTCTCGATGGGCCGAGTGGCCTAATTCTGCTCCTATGTCTTATCGTCTTATGGTCTTACGGTGTATGTATGTACATCTGCAGTATTTTCTTGCATTATACAGGATTTAAACTTCAGCATTAAAAATATAATTATGAATTTCCATTCTTTGTGATAATGTTTGTTGTCAGCTTGCTATCAACAGGAACACACTGCTTTTCAAAAAGAACGTTGAAAACTTGTTATCATTTTGCAATTTTTGGCACTGTGAGTGGAGACAGTTGCCTGGATCAGATGGAGTCTATTACTGCAAGATTAATTCATTTCCTTTAATGACTGTAAAAGCTTGTATGCTTGTGCTGGATAATAATGTAGATTCTGAAATGTTGGTTTGATTGCACGAGAAGTACACAGCTGCACGTGGCAATTGTAATAAAGGATCGCAAAGTTCAGCGCAAATTGATCTTTTAATAACATCCTAGGTTTCCAGGGTATCCAGCAAAAAGAGTGAAAATAATGAACGGGATGGTCTTATTTAGTCAGCTTTGGAACACAAAAGGGCATTTGTCACTGAAGTGCTCAAAGTCATTTCCTGGAGGGTATTCACAGTCAATTTGAATTGATAATTTGAATGTTTGAATTTCAAGACAAGGGTTGATTGTCGCTTAACCGGAATGAATGAACTTCAACTGCAGTTGCACATCTGAACTTTTCACCAAATGATCATTCCACTGATATTTGATCAGCATTCAATAACCTTGCACTGTGGTAATTTATACTCAGCCTCAGTTTTATCTAAAAGTGGGACTGAATACCGACTGTCTTGGGACTGATAAACTATTCATTATTGCTTTAACACTTAACAAAGGTTTCCTTGTTCCTCCTTGAGATCTCCAGCACACAGATGCCAATCTTCAGCTAATTTGGCAATTATAGAATAGTTATAATGGGGGACTTTAATTATCTGAATATAGTAGTGTAAAGGGAAGAGAGGGACAAGAGTTCCTAGAGCCGGCTGGTCCAATGTATGCATCCGGCCCGCAAAGCTCCTCTGTGCGGCACCTGGAGTCCGTTTTCAAAATGCCAGTCAGAGGTAAACTTACATGGAAGGTTTTGTGTAGAGATGCTCCCCAATCACAGGCCACTTCTCGCCTGTGTTTGCTGTTGATGAGGCTTACGAGTCACCATCTCATTTGGCCTTTCCCAGCATACCCTCCTTCATACCCTTGTTATATAAGAGAAAAGGTATGGAGGTGCCACACTCTGGATTCTTACAAATACGGTGAGACGTTTTATTAAGAGATGTTGCTCGTACAATCTACAATGGAGAACTGCAAATCCATGCAAAACACTCTGCTGATATCACAACAGATCTTGTGATGCTCCACCAGCAGGGATATATTCTCTGATACATATCACACATCCCCCCCCTTCTTTAGTACAATGACTTACCATTTATACCCAGACCCACTTATGCATTATCTCTATATGTGTATATATACACAACTCAATACAGTCTCTCGGGTGGATGTCTGTACCTTTTGGATTGAATTCAACATTCTGGAACCTAGGTACTTGAGACCTTGGAAGTATTCTCTTTCCCTTTAGTAGGCAGTACTTCTTGGGAAGTTATTCCAGTGTCCATCTCTGTAGGTATTGGAAAATCCTCCGAAACAGAATCTGTATTTGTCTCTGTGCCAAAGTATCGCTGTCTAGATTTTCCAATGGAAGTACTTCTTGAGAAGGATCAGTATGACATCGCCAAACTCTTTCATCGTCTGTCTGCACGGTGTTTCATATTGGACCTGTCTTTGCTAGGATCACACAAAGGTACCCATTTCTCGGTGGTGTAGCTTCTGGCTAGCACTCTCCTCTTGATTGAATACTTGCTTTTTAGAGTTTTGCTCCCTCCTCACAATCTGTTTGTTGTCGTTTGATAATCTTTGAAGTATTAGATGGTATCAACAAATCAAACCGTGTTCGCAATTTCCTTTTTTACAGCAACATTGCTGGTGAACTCTGTGTCATTACGTGTGCGGTGTTCCAGTAAGACATTGAGAATTTGTTCACTTTTCTTGCCAATGCACCTTGATGGAATGTTTCAATGATTGAACAAAATATTAGGCCAATCCATTTGTGGATGGTACGGAGCTGATCTGATGTGGTGATCATTTCCCTTAGGCAGTCCTTAGATTCCTTTGAAGTGAACGGAGTACCATTGTCACTTGGATTTGCTCCAAATCTGGCAAATATTTTGTCTAGCTTCTCAATGGCCTGGTCTGCCATTGTGGATTTGATCACAACTTTTGTCCATTCAGAGTGGGCATCCACAATCACGAGGAACATTGTGACCCTCCACTAGACCAGAATAATCCGTGTATTCTCTGCCATGACTGTGTCGGCTATGATACAGGGCCCAAAATTGCTCGCTATACTCCCAGTGGGTCTGACCAGAGCCTTACACAGCCCCAGAAGTACATCCCTGCTCTTGTATTCTAGTCCTCTCGATATGCATGCCAGCATTGCATTTGCAGTCCTAACAGCTGACTGAACCTGCACGTTAACCTTAAGGGAATCTTAAACTAGGACTCCCAAGTCCCTTTGCGCATCTGATTTCCAGCCTTTACCCATTTAAAAAAGAGCCTGTCTCCGTTCTTCCTACCAAAGTGCATAACCTCACACTTTTCCACTTTATATTCCATCTGCCACTTCTTTGTCCATTCTCCCAGCCTGTCCAAGTCCATCTGCAGCCCCCTGCTTCCTCAATACTACCTGTCCCTCTGCATATCTTTGTATCATCTGCAAACATCGCAACAGTGTCCTCAGTTCCTTCTTCACGATTGTGAAAAGTTGTGATTCCAATACCGACCCCTGAGGCACACCACTTTTCACCAGCTGCAATCCTGAAAAAGACTCCTTTGTCCCCACTCTCTGCCTTCTGCCAGTCGACTAATCCTCTATCCACACCAGGATCTTACCCTTGACACCATTGTCTATTAACTTATTTAACTTCCTCCTATACGGCACCTTGTCAAAGGCCTTGTGGAAATCAGAATAAATCACGTCCACTAATTCTCCTTTATCTACCTTTCTTGTTACATCCTCAAAGAATTCTAACCGATTTGTCAGACGTGACCTCCCCTTGTTGGTGCTGACTCAGTCCATTTTATCATGCACCTCCAGGCACTCCGCAATCTCATCTTTAATAATAGACTCTAAAATCTTACCAATGATCAAAGTCAGGCTAACCGGCCTATAATTTCCCATCTTCTGCCTCCCTCCCTTCTTAATCAGGGATGTTATATTAGCCATTTTCCAGTCCGCTGGGACCCTCCCTGCCTCCAGTGATTCCTGAAAGATCACGACCAATGCTTCCACAATCTCCTCCGCTATCTCCTTTAGAACCCTCAGGTGTAGTCCATCCGGTCCAGGTGATTTATCCACCTTCAGATCTATCAGTTTCCTCAGATCCTTCTCCTTACTGATGGCCACTACATTCATCTTTGCCCCTAATTATCCTGAAGTTATGGTATCCCATTGGTGTCTTCTATCTTGAAGACTGATGCAAAGTAATTATTCAGTTCCTCTTGTCATTTCTTTGTTTCCTATTACTATTCCTCCAGCCTCATTTTCCAGTGGTCCAATATCTATTCTTGCCTCTTACCTTTTATATATTGAAAAAAACCTCTTGCTATCTTCTTTTATATTGCTAACTAGCTTACACTCTTATTTCATCTTCTCTCTCTCTCTCTCTCTCTCTCTCTCTCTCTCTCTCTCTCTCTCTCTCTCTCTCTCTCTCTCTTCCTCTTCCCCTATTGCTTTTTTAGTTGTCCTCTGCTTGCTTTTAAAGGCATCCCAATCCTCTGGCTTCCCACTAATCCTCACCACCCTGTCTGCTTTTTTTTTTGCTGTCCCTGACTTCTCGTCAGCCATGGATGCCTCATCCTCCTCCTTGGGTTGAATTTTGGTTGTGCCTCTTGAATAACCTCTAATGCTAGGCTCCCCCTCGAATCAACTGCGGTCAGCTCCTCCCTCATCTCTTTGCAGTTACCTTTATTCAATTGTAATACCATTACATCTAATTTTTGCTTCTCCCCCTCAGACTGCAGGGTAAATAATTCTGTCATATTGTGGTCACTCCCCCCAAGGGTTCCTTCATTTTAAGTACATCAGGTTTACCTCATTGCACATCACCGAATCCAGAATTGATTGTTCCCTAGTCGGCTCTACCACAATCTGCTCCAAAAAAACATCTAGTAGATATTCCACAAATTCCTTTTCTTGGGATCTGCTACCAACCTGATGTTCCCAGGTCCATCTGCATATTGAAGTTACCCATGATTATTGTAATATTGTCTTGTAGCCTTTTAGATCTCCTGATTTATTTTCTGCCCCATATCCTGACTACAGCTAGGGGGCCTGTACATAACTCCTATCAGGGTCTTTTTTCCTTTGTGATTCCTCAATTCTATCCACATGGATTCTATGCCTTCTGTTCCTATATCGCTTCTTTCATTCCTTACTAACAATGCAACACCACCCCCTCTGCCTGTTCTTTCGATAGGATACATATCTTTGGATATTTAGATCCCAGCCCTGATCCCCTTGCAGCCACGTCTTTGTGAGGCCCACAACATCGTACCGGCTAATTTCAATGTGCGCAACTAGTTCAATTTACCTAGTTTTTTTTATACTGTGTGCATTTCGGTACAACATCTTCAGTCCTGCATTAACCCCTCTCCCCCTCCAAACCTCATATTTGCCCCCTTTTTTGCTCTACCTGAAGTTAGATTCTTGCCACCTTCTGTACTCCCTGTTCCATTTCGTGATCTGGAAACTTGACTAACTTCGCCTGAACCCTCGGCCCCTTTAATTAGTTTGAAGTTCTCTTCATTAACCTGCGCTTGTACCTTCTCCTTTAACTTTGGTTTTCTAATTTTCCATACAACGAAACCCCCCCCCAATTAGTTTAAAGCCCTAGTTATGAGATTTGCAAGGACTCTGGTCCCAGCATGATTCAGATGAAGACCGTCCCATCGGAACAGGACCCCTCTTCCCCTACTGGTGCCAATGTCCCATGAATTCAAACCCATTTCTCCCACACCAATCTTTGAGCCACGCATTTACCACCTTAATCTAATTGACCCTGTGCCAATTAGTTTGTGGCTCAGGTAGTAATCAAGAGATTACCTTTTTGGTTCTGCTTTGTAATTTAGCTCCTTGCTGTTCATACTCCCTTAGCAGAACGCATGTCCTTGTTCTATCTATATTGTTGGTACCTACGTGAACCACGGCAACTGGATCTTTACCCTCCCATTCCAAGTTCCTCTGCAGCCCAGATGAGATAACCCAAACCCGAACACCAGGCAGGCAACACAAACTTCGGGATTTTCGATCCTGGTTACAGAGAACAGTGTCAATGCCCCTAACTATACTACCCCCAATTACGACTAGATATATTTTCTCACCCCCCACTTGAATGACTCCATGGTGCTGTAGTCCGTTTGCTCATCCTCCCTGCTGTCCCCGATCCCGTCCACACAGGGAGCAAAAATCTCAAACCTGTTGGACAGGGACAAGGGCTGAGGCTCCTGCAACCCTACCTCCTGAATCCCTCTACCTACCTCACTCGCAGCCGCACCCTCCTGTCGCTGACCACTGGCTGAATTTAAATTAGTTATTCTGAGGCGTTCCTGTATCCTCACCATAAGAGATGTCCCTCATGTCATTGGTCAAGGACTGTACTACGCAAGCACAGAGGAGTAACATTCTGATTCCCCATAATAAAATTCAATTCTGGACTGTCAACTCTAGTCCTCTTGTGATTTGGGCATGAGGTCTGGATTTTTCCAATGAATTTCTGACTGGGTTCTTTTTTGGACCATATCCATCACCTTCTCCATCACTGAATCAGTTCTTGTGTGTCTCTGAAGATGAAATGAAATGAAATAAATCGCTTATTGTCACAAGTAGGCTTTAAATGAAGTTACTGTGAAAAGCCCCTGGTCGCCACATTCCGGCGCCTGTTCGGGGAGGCTGGTACGGGAATTGAACCGTGCTGCTGGCCTGCCTGGGTCTGCTTTCAAAGCCAGCGATTTAGCCCTGTGCTAAACCAGTCCCTTGATGAAGTCACAAATACATTATCCACAAGTGAGAAAAACAAGATGTTGACAAAATGTTCACCTGAGGCATGCTTAACTTGTAACTGCAACCTTGACAAAGCATCAGCATTTCCATGGTGCTCTGACTTCCGATATCGGATATCGTACATGTATGGCGTCAATATCAAAGACCATCTTTGTAACCTACCTAAAGAAGGTATAGCTTTATATGGCCCAAAGATCATCGTCCAGGGTTGATAGTCCATCAAGAGTAAAATGACATCAATAAAGGTGGTGGTGGTGGAACCTTCTTACCCCGAATTGATGAACAAAGCCTCTTTTCTTTTCTAACTGAGCATAATTCATTTCTGCACTAGTAAAAGCCTGTGAAGCAAGAATTATCGGTCGTTCCTCTTCTGAAGGCATTAAGCGCGAGGCACCTGCACCAACCCCATAGGGGTTGTAACCTCCACTTGGGATTGTAGTGAACCAACAACTCTGACTTCTGTAAGGTATCTTTTACCTTGTTGTATGCAGTTTTGCATTCTTCTGACCAGTGTGATACCTGTTAGTCACATAGCAAAGTGTGTAAAGCCTTCAATCGTGTTGCTAAGTTCGGTACAAATTTACCATAATAATTGACCAATCATAAAGATGACTTTAGTTGTGTCATGTTTTGAGGACCTGGAGCTTCTAAGATATGTCAACCTTGCTTCCCTGTGTAAGCCATGACCCAGGTAATTTATGGATGTCTTGGAAAAAGCCACACTTTTCCTTTTTAACTCAGAGAAAATGGGCGGGATTCTCCGTCTCACCAGCAGGCCAATGGGGTTTCCTATTGTGGACAGCCCCAAGCCGCCGTGAATTCCCCGGGCTGCCAGCGCAACGGAGAATCCCGACAGCGGAAAATCCAGCCCAATGGCTCTAGTCGCTTTAGAGTAGCTTCCAAGTTCTTCAACCTTTCCTGTTCAGTTCATCTGGTGATAAATGTCATTTAAAATACCATTGCACCACCACATTTAGCCCACTCAGAATTTGATCCATGGACCTCTGAAAAAGAACAGGAGCAGATGTTATTTCAAAAGGAAGTCTTCCGTAATGAAACTGACTTTTGTGCATCATTATAGTGAGTAGCGGCTGTGATTTTGTAGCCACATTCATTTATACATACGCCTGTGAAAGATCAATTTTACTGAATTTCTACTCTCCAGAAAGTCCAGCAAAGAAGTCTTAAATCAGCAGCAGTGGATAGTGATCTGCGCACAATACTGGGTTAATAGATGTTTCAAATTCTCACTGAGCTATCACGTTTGAATTCAGGAAATATTGGTGTTCCCAATCACTTGTAGCAACTGGCTCAATGACTCCTGTTTGGTCTAGCGTTTTTAGTTCTTCTTTGACTTTTGGTCTGATGGCATATGGAATGGTTTCTCTCCTTACCTGAGGTGTGGTGATCCTCAGGTTAAACACCACCAGTCAGCTCTCCCCCTCCAAGGGGAAAGCAGCATATGGTCATCTGGGACGATAGCGACTTTACCTTACCTCTAGCTTTGAGACACTGTCTCAAAGTTTTGCTTGATTTTTAGCTGCACTTCAACTTCAGTCATTGAGCTTAGTGAATCTTCGAACACCTTCTCGTACTTCTCCAGAAATTATTGTTGGTTGCTCTTTTTAGTCCACTCGTTGATTTACTGCTCCCTAGTTGAGTTTAATCTTTGCCAACCATGCTCTATCATAAAGAGCAGGAGAATTTCCAAGGACAATATGAAGAGGCAACTCCACCGTCTGTCCATTTGCTTATACTTTCACCATAATGCATACTTTTAATAGTATGATCTCTTCTGTGTACACCTATAGGATCACGTTTGACAGTTTTAAAGGCAGGTGCTTCATCTTTTGATTATAACTTGTCTCCGGTATTAACAATACAGCTGCGCCCTAATCTAGTTTGATTTTGTGACCCTCGAGTTTTGGATATGCACAAAAACATTGTTTGCTCTGCACCCACAAGATGCCTAGTTTCAGCCCCTGAAGTTGTTTGGGTAGGTCATTTCCTGTGTGATCTTGAACTTCGGCTGCTAATTTATAGATGTGGCTAGACTGCTTAGATGTGGCCCTTTTCGCCACAATTCCTGTGCTTATTTTCTCTACTCCAGCATTCCCCCGCTGAGTGTCCAACCCATGTACATGGGTAACATGGTTGTCTTGTTTCCTGTGGACCTTCGCTCCACTCCCTATCTGTGAAGCTTCTTTTGTTGCTAACTCCATTAACATGGCAACTTCCACAGCAGCTTTGAGAGTTAAATCGCTTACAGTAAGCCGTTTCCTCTAAATAGCTTTGCTGCGGAGTCCACAAGCCAGTCTATCACAAAGAGCATCATCAAGTGCTGCACCAACCCTTCAGTATTTTGCTAACCGCCTTAAAGTCTCTACAAATTGTAAAATGCTTTTATCTTCTTCCTGACTATGGTGGTGGAATCAAAACCTTATTGCAATTAATAGGCCTACGTGAGAAATGCCCGTATAAAACTTCCATTATTTTGCAATAGGAATTGTCTCCCAGTTTTTCTGGATGAAGCAAATTCTGTGCCATCATAAACGTTTTATGCCTAGCGAACTGAACGACTCAAACACTGGACTACCTATGAGATATAACCAGAATCATTCCTCATATTCCTCATAAGTTCCAAATCCCATTGTTTTCATCAAATTTATCCATGATGCCCGTTTTTCCTGCTATTGCAGAAACTGGATCGTCTGATCTACACTTGACCAACTTCCTCCCTTCCGATTCTTTTGGATATATGGCACAAGTGATCCCCTTATCCACAATGCAACTTTGAATTTCTCTTTTTGGCTGACTGGGAGTAGCGGCCTGTACAGAGTCAGAAGACTTCACGCGAGCATCAGGCCTGCCAGACCCCTCCCTGGACCTGCGCCAGAGCAATGCCTCGCCACAAACCCCAACCACCCACCTATGGATGACGGGAGGAAAGTCATTGGCCACTAATACTGCTGTTTTATCGTGGCGCTGACTGCGCAGGAGTAGAGTCAGCTGTATCTTGTGGTGGCACAGACTCCAGTGATGAAAGGGCAATGGTAAGGGGAGGCCTTGAGCAATTTCCTCCCTCACTGCCCAGAGAAATGCATGAAAAGTGACATCCCGGGAAGCCCAAGCTCAGGATACAGGATAGCAAGTCAAATTCCAGGACAACCCTGGAAAATCCAGGTCACTTGGTCAGCCTGGAGTTGTGTAGAGACAGCGACATAGCTGAGGTATTAAATGGATACTTTGCAACTGTCTTTACCAAGGAAGGTGCAAGAAGAGGTAATTCAGGCACTTGAAGGATTTAAAATGGGCGGCATGGTAGCACAGTGCTTAGCACTGTTGCTTTACAGTGCCAAGGACCCATGTTCAATTCCCATCTTGGGTCACTGTCTGTGCGGAGTCTCCACATTCTCTCGAGTCTTCGTGGGTTTCCTCCGGGTGCTCCGGTTTCCTCCCACAAGTCTCGAAAGATGTGCTTGTTCGGAGAATTGGACATTCTGAATTCTCCCTCCGTGTACCCGAACAGGCGCTGTAGTGTGGTGACTAGGGGATTTTCACAGTAACTTAAAAAGCCAACTTGTGACACTAATACAGTTTATTGCTATTATTATTAGAAGTTGGGCATAATCTAAGAAAGAGCAGCATCCTAGACTGGCACCCCCACCCAACATTCACTCTCCACTACCAATGCACAATGTAGCATATACAAGTTGAACTACAGTAACTCACTTTCTCCATCAAAGTTCTTTCAGTGCCACCTTCCAATCCACGATTCCCACCACTGTAAGAGTCCTTCCTGATTCCCTTATGTCTCCTTCCCTTATTTTTGCCGTTATCATTTTGATCCATGGATGCTAAATGGACTTATGCCTTTAAGTCGAGCAGGGAGAGAAAGGAACTCAAAAGTTACAACAGAGAACACTCTGCGAGAGATGGGATGGGGCTTGGTTTGATTGATTGGTTGGTTGGTAGCCAATGAATTGGCCAAACTGCTATATTCTACCCGGTAACAGGTGGTGATTGGATCCTGCCTGAGAGGGATGATTTTCAGAGACCCAATGCGCTCAGTTTGAATCCTGGACACTGAGGAGAAGGACCTGGTCCTCGCTCTGGCTCTGAGTTGATGTGTCCATGAACCTACAGTGAAAACCTTGAACTGAAAGCAAAGTTTGAAGAGGAGAAAGGTGCTAGAAGCAACCATCTGAAACAAAGACACTTATCTCTTGACTTTCTCCTTATTATTTTCACCCATCTCCTCCCATGTGTGTGTGTGTACACACGTAGAGGGTGGGAGCAAGTTAAAGTGGGGGATTAGGATTTAGATAATAGTTAACTCGTATTTGCTGCATATTTTTATTGTTCTTCAAAATTGTGTTTACATTGACAAACCTCATGACTGTAATAATTAGGCGGCCAAGGACCAAAGATTTTGGATATTTTTCTAAGAATTATTAATTTCAACTGTGTTGTGACGGTGGGACTGCAATTGACCGTGCCCTAGCCCAGGGCATCGTAACACTACCTATAAGGACAAGGAAGGACAGCAGATGTATGGAAATACCACCACCTGTAAGTCTCCCCCCTCAAGCTCCACACAATCCTGTTTCGCAACTATAATGCCATTCCTTCACCATTGCAGGGTCAAAATCCTGGAACTCCCTTCATAACAGCTCTGTGGATGTACTTACACCACTTCAACTGCAGTTCCAGGGGGCAGCTCACCATCATCTTTTCAAAAGGAATGGCCAACAAATGCTGGCCGTGCCAGTGACACCAACATCTCAAGAAAGAAGCTGTAAAAAGCAACAGTTTAAGCCCGTATTGTATTATGCACACTGCTCCATGCTTCACTGGGCCTCAAACTGGAAATTGAGGAAATATCTGCTCCACTGCTCAGAAGCAACTTTCAAGAGCGCTGAATTCTATTGTAAACCAGTTGTCTTATCCTTGTAACTTGCAAAAAGAAAGACTATACAGACCTGCCTTCTGCTACTGTCACGAAATACTACTCTACTGTGTGCCAATCTTCGATAGTGTGATGACTAAAACATGTATTATAGTCAATAATGCATTCTCTGTTGGATGTTATACACTAGATGTTTAAATAATAACTATTGCATTACATTGCTTGTATTACCAGAAATTCACTGTCACTTTTCAAAATGTTGTTATTTGGTTAATTTTGAGCTTTGAACCTCAAGGGAAAAGAAAAATGTTCACATGGGCATGAAAAGAATCATTAATTAATTTTTTTTAAATGTATGGAAAATTAAACTGTATTGGGGTCCTGATTGACGAATTGAAGCTATTGCAATAATGCTCGGTGGCAATGAGTAAAGCAAATCAAATGTCATGATTTAAAAGGTCAATATTATGACAAAATAATGAGAGAATTCTGCCACGTTATAAATCATTGGTATGACCACACTTCATGCATTGTGTGCAGTTCTAATCGTTCTAAAACAAAAACAACTATCGCAAAGAGAGAGAGGAGTACAACCAGAATGATTGATTGTGGAATTGAGGGATTGAATTATGATGAGTGCCTACATTAGAAAAGGGAAAATTGAGGAATGACAAGATTGCACTTGTTAGGGATTATGTAATGCAGATGATCAGCTATTTCACCATCCAAAGCAGTTGAACTGTACAAGTCTAAAGGTTTGAAAGAGGGTGAAAACTAATATGGGAAAAATATTTTATTGATGAGTGATAAATCTATGGATCAGGCTTCCACCGTGATGGAAGCAGATAGTATTGTTTAATTTGAATGAAATTTGGAGAGTTTCTTTCAGGAAATATATTTTGAGATATAGGTTTAGTAACTAAAACATAGCATATGATGAGTATAACCTGCTTGGGAGGAAGAGGTGACTTTGTACATTTGGATCCCAAACTTTCTACAAATGGGTATTTTCATTGCCTCATGTCTGGATATGTTATAGACTGTAACATAATTACACAAAGTCATGCACATACAACTACCAGAAAGGAGGAAGGCAAACAAGATGGACCATTGCCTTTTCTCATCTCGGAATTGAATGTCCCAATTAGCTTTATGGAGATTAGATGCTGCAAACTCTGCAGCACTGCACATCCCTTAATGTGCAATGCCATTGGATCTCACTGCAGTGAATCTGTTGCTTTAATTTAAATTGCAATCTTTCATTTACTTCCTTTACTACAATAATTTAAATTCTGCTTAATTTGAAACTAGCTGTTTACAAAACAAATTGACATTTCAGTGTTTTACACTCCAATCCAAATTTAAAGAACTGCCTATCCCATTTTCTCCTTTAATCTTTGCGGTACAGCTTCATTACTCCTGATTTGTAGTTTATTTTGCTTTTATAAAATGATTCTGCTTCTGCAGATGAGCCATCTCATTTTGTCACAGACATGTTGATTGACATGACATAAAAATATTGTTGATCATGGTCATGTTCAAACTTTTTCCAAGATCCCACTTTTACCAGCCGGCCAACCTTCGCGACGCACACAGACGGACCTTCACGATAAATGCCATGTTTGCTTATCTTTAATGCAAAATGGGAGCCTGCTTGGTCCTCTGAATCTCACTTAATTCGAATGCAAAGCAGGAGAGGACAATGTGAAAATCAGGTGCTGACTTCAATCAGTTCCTTTGGGGCTGTCTTCATCTTTACGAAAATGAACACACAAATCCTCATGAAGGACAAAACCATACCTCAAAAAATCATCTTTACTGCTTTGTTCCGGAGTTAAGTTTCTTCTTTGTAGGCTGTTAATCAAAGGCCCTGAAGCTCTGTGCAGAGTGAGTACAAGCACTGCTCTAAGCTGCATGGACTCTCCTGAGCTGGTCTGTCAAGCAGATATCAAGGGAGATCTTGTCGAATAGGTAAACTGCCTTTTTGAGCCTCTGGCCTTCTCTTACTTTAAAAAAAAACATTCATCTTCGGGGAGAGTAGCTCACCGAGCCTCGGGCGCAGGAATCGGATCAAAATACTCGCAAGGAGGAATCTTCCGACCGTGGGGATGGAGCGGCCTCACCTCCACCTCAGTTGCCTGGTCTCACTCATCCTGAGCACCCTGCACAAAACCTCCTGGACACCAGCCGATACTCTGATGTCTCCACACAAACTGGGGCTGAGCCCCAAGCCGCAGACATTTAAGTTTCTCTCTTCACCACGGTGACCACTCCCCATCGCTGATTTGCCCTCTCCGCCGGACATTTTCAAACTTGGCCACCATTCTCAAAGTAAAAGACGGGCTGCCCTCCTGCGATCAGGACCACAGAAGGAACAGCGTGCCCGATCTTTTCTTCGACCCCCACCCCCCAACACACGCCCGTGGGTCGCGACCTTGACTTTGAAAAACTCTGCCGTAGGAATCTGGTTTGGAATGGGAACAGACAGGTTAGGGTGCAAGTGGAAGAGGAATGCACAGCTGCACGTCGGTCACCAAAAGAAATAAGAATTACTGAAAAAAAGGGACATAGATCATAGAATTTACAGTGCAGAAGGAGGCCATTCGGCCCATCGAGTCTGCACCGGCTCTTGGAACGAGCACCCCGCCCAAGGTCAACACCTCGACCCTATCCCCATAACCCAGTAATCCCATCCAACACTAAGGGCAATTTTGGACAATAAGGGCAATTTATCATGGCCAATCCACCTAACCTGCACATCTTTGGACTGTGGGAGGAAACCGGAGCACCCGGAGGAAACCCACGCACACACGAGGAGGATGTGCGGACTCCGCACAGACAGTGACCCAAGCCGGAATCGAACCTGGGACCCTGGAGCTGTGAAGCAATTGTGCTAACCACTATGCTACCGTGCTGCCTCATGCTGTTGAAGCTTTTTGTCTTGTGCTTATCAGGACAGATTCTCAAGAATAATTCTGCTTGAGAAAAGAATGCTGATTGGTTGGCAAATGGACTCTGTGTGAGGTGTTGCCATGGAGAATGCAACAGAGAACTGTTAACTGCCAAGCTTCTGTTTAAATTCAAACCGGGCAGGTTGACTCTGATCAAGGCATTGCAATTCGGATTGAACGAGGGAAGGCTATCTCTTCTCTCTTTCCCCCCCCCCCCCCCCCCCCAAGCTTTGGTTCAGTTGAAAAAGACACAATGCATAGTGGTTGGTAAACGTTTTGTTATATTACAAATTAACCAAAGTATGCTGATATTGAGCTTTAGCAGAACTGTTGTTGAACTGCAGGCAAGACTACCTGCATCATAGAATTTACAATGCAGAAACAAGCTCATAAGAGTCTGCACTACCCTGGAAAGAGCACCCTACTTAAGCCTCTACCCTATCCCAGTAATCCCACCAAATCTTTCTGGACACTAAGGGCAATTTAGCATGGCCAATCCACCTAACCTGTGCACCTTTGGATCTTCTTAATAAAATTGAGAAGATTTTGCATAAATCAATTGCTTTCAAAACTGGGGTTTCAAACAAGATTGAAGTTAAATTTCAAATGATATAAGATGGTCTCTAGGGTCTTGTATTGCTTGTCTTCACTGTGCTTGAGTGGTGGCTAGGGACCTTGCGCTTTAGTTATGCAGCCACGTTTTGCATCAAGTAGGCTTCTGAAACTTAATTTTTTGTACAATTTTGACAATTACACCGTGAGTAATGTATTAATTGCATGGCAAAAAAAATAGTTAGCCAAGTACTTGTGATTTGGTTCAACAACTGGTTTAAAATTTTTAGTTTGAAATTGCGCAGCACAAATATATGCATTTTATTGCTGTATTTTATGATTTAAATCCACCACTGAGAAAATAAAACAAAAGAAATGTTGCTTAGATTAGCTATATTTTTGCATTTCAGAATAATGCCGATCTTCTATTCTGGAATTCTTTTTTTTCCCTAACATTAATTAAATGAGGACCCTGTCAATCCCATTTTGTTTTATTAATCTGTACACAGACTAGACTTAAAATTGGAACTATTTGTATGTTAATATAACCTAATTTACCACCATATTGAGACTCTCATTGCATTGTGGGCAGCATTTTAAAAACACGTTGCCAAACGGTTTCCGTTCTTAGTATGTGTCTAACAATATTGGTTTCAAATTAGAATGTGAAATAACAAAGGCTGGAATCTCAAGTGCCTTTCTGTATCGATGTTGATTGAGTTGAGTGCTGTTATTCACATAATAGATTTCTTGTGTACAGCACAGCCATTCTTATTGGACAGATTACATAGAGTGCATTTTGATTAGCTCCTCGGAGTGGTACTTTTCCAAAACTGGTTGGCAGCAGTTGCCTACAGATTATTTTTAAATGACAGTGATCCAGATCAAAACCACTTGCTCGAATGCTGTTGCCACGACCTCAGTGTTACTTTCTAGTGAATTGATTGTCACTTTATTAGCAGACTTGCACATCAGCTATTTTCTCTGCAAAAATTTTGTTCCTCATGTAACTGAACCTTTTACTAAATCGTATTTCATTGGTGCTACTTCATGACAGGTGAGAACATAAAACTTCCTGTACAATTTTTGCACTTACATAACCCAAGAAAATTTATACTGAAAGAGGCCCCGCTTATTTGCTGTTCTTTTTAATGCACGCTAAAATGAAATTGTTCATCTAGTCTAAGTCCTAGATTTAAGAAGGGGTAAATTCACTTCTGTTTTGTTTTTAGCTGAATCTTTCAGTGGTGGCCAAGAATAGCTGATGTGCAGCTGGTTATTGAGGGAAAGAAAACTCTCATTGCTGTGGGTAGAGCTGTTGAGTGATTTCCATTTTGCTGATGCAAATGCATGAAATATCTCGCATATAATATTATTAATAAACAGAAGAAAAACACATCACTAAATTTAAACATTGCAAAATACATAGCTGAGTGGTAATTGTCTCAAAGAGAAGCGGTGCATAAATGCTTTGAGCCGCTAAACAGAGCCGTCTGTATCTAACTTGAGGAGGCACCAGTTGTGAACTTAATTTCGATCATCTGAACATTCCCAAATGAGCATAACTGAACATTTTTAGTCACAAATTAAACATCGCAATGAGCAGCATAGTTCTATTTGTAACTCACTTTTAGCATCAACTTTCCATGGAACAATCTTGTGACAACTGTTATTGAAGATAACTGGGTCAATTCTCAGAAGGGAAAGATAAGAATTTTAGGCAGCGTTGAATGGAAAAGAACCAGGCAAAATGTACTTATGGAATACGATATAGTGACTTGAAAATAATTTGTTCAGAAGGAAAATAGATTTTAAAATATATCACCATGAAGGTCAATTTTGTATGTGAAATTTAGTAAATATTCCACGAATAGGCTTCCAATGCTCTTTCCATTGACCTACATATCATTAGTTAAGTCAAAAATTAAATAGCTGGAAGACAAATATTTGAGGGGGTTTAACAGCTATTTTCTGAAGGAGTAATGATATATACTATTTGAGCATTATCAGCCAAATGTAACAGATGTAGACGCATTTAATTTCAAACTTAATCTTTCCCATTTCCTCAAGGCTCTTGCTGAGCTCCATTTTCATTGGTGCTGAAACCCACTAGTGCTCCGCTCCTTCATGTGTACTTCTATGGTGGCTTTCAGTGGGTAATCTAATTTTGACCTCGCCTGCTGTTGAGACGTACACAATGCATTTCACAACAGAGATGACTGGATACCAAATGGGATCCCTACTATGCATTTTTCCTCCTTGCATCTTCCTCCCCCTCATTTCCATTTTCAAATTCCTCTCTGTTGCTCTGTCTCTTACTCCCTCTTCCCTTCCACAAAAAACATGGGAGCTCAGTTGTTATAGTGCCCACAACTAAACTTAATTGGAAGTTGGGAGAAAAGAATATTTGTGTGTTGCATTTGTGTCTCTCTTTGCTTCTGCGCCTGATTCAAAATGAACAATAGTTTTAATACTACTGAACATGTTTACTGAGTGTTGTATCCTGAATTAGTGACATTTTTCATGGCTCAAGTTTAGGAGTGACTTATACAATGAGCAACTGTCTATTCTCCAAGGTACTGGCACAGTAGTCAGGGCAGCTGAATAAAATCATGTGCAGGCATTTCACAACAGTTGCTTTTCTAATTCCATATGGTTTGTTGCAGTTTTCATCAGCAGCTGAAAGTGAAGAATTTCACTGTGTTTCTGAAATAATTCCCAATTTCTGGGAATTAGATTAGTCCATGGTTTTGTAGGGAATATTTATAGGAACCTCTGAAATGTCCTTCGGAGATCTTTTACTCATCCCAACTAATCTAAGAAAATTCTGTTACATAGATGTTGCATTTGTATAAATTTATCTTCCTATTTGTATTAATGGCACCGATATTTTCCTGTTCATCGCCAGCCTCCATTCTACTTGCCAGGACCCAAGTCAATGAGAGGAAAATTCCTCCAAGTGCTGATTCTATCCTTCTCCGTGGATACTCAGTGAAGTTAAACTTGATAAAGTACACCATTGTTATCTATCACCAAGACTGCCAAATACAAACAGTGTTGCTGTCTGTGTCCTAATTTTTTTAAAAATTGTTCATTGGATATGGGCATCGTTGGTTGAACCAGCATTTGTTGCTCATCCCTAATTGCCTTGCGAATTCCACTGTAGATAAACTCCCATCCTCCTACACAGACCCCTACAAGGTTTTGTTCCACCACACGTCTGCAACTCTTTGATCTTTTACACTATTGATATAGTCTGCCCTCTGGAATCTCTTGTCAGATTTGATGAGGTATTCAAAATCAGGAAGGGGTTTGATAGTTAATAAGACGCTGTTTTGACAGGCGTCAGTGATCAGAGAATATCAATTCAAGATAATTGGAAAAGAACTAGGGATGAAATTAGAAGAGATTTTTTAACTCAGTGAGTTACAATTTGAACTGCATTTCCTGGAAGGATAGTAAAAGCAGATTCGGTAGTAACTTGCAAAACTGCCTTGGGGAAAAAAATTGAAGGTGAGAATATTGGAAGATTGGGGAAAGAGCAGAGGAATAGGGCTAATTGGGTAGCTCTTTCAAAGAGCTGACACAAACTTGATGGGAAAATGGCAGTCTCCTGTGCTGTATGGTTTAAGCATTCATAAAATTAGCAGGTGACTGGAATGTTGACCCTCTCTCTTTATAAGAATACCTCAGAGATGACATAAATAGCATGTAATGCCCAAAGCACTACTCTTTGATAACGAGAATTACGAGAAAAGTCAATACAGAGGATGTTATGATGAGAGTTAAGCATACTGCCATTTTTATTTCAAAGGCAGGAGTCAAATTGGATTTGGGTTTATTGTCACATGTCCTGAGGTACGATAGCACAATGCATGGCACAGTAGCACAGTGCTTAGCACTGTTGCTTCACAGCTCCAGAGACCCGGGTTCGATTCCCGACTTGGGTCACTGTGCTGAGTCGACACGTTCTCCCTATGTCTGCGTGGGTTTCCTCCGGGTGCTCCGGTTTCCTCCCACAAGTCCAGAAATATGTGCTTGTTAGGTGAATTTGACATTTTGATTTCTCCCTCCGTGTACCCGAACAGGCGCTGTAGTGTAGCGACTAGGAGATTTTCATAGTGACTTCATTGCAGTGTTAATGTAAGCCTACTTGTGAAGCTAATAAAGATTGTATTGTACAGTGAAAAGTATTGTTCTGCGTAGTCCAGCCAAATAGTTCCAAACATGAAAAAATATAGGCCACATATGGACACAGGCATCAGTTGAAGCATAGGAAGTGTGCTGCTACTAGGGGAGAGAGTGGTATAGTGGTATTGTCACTGGACCAGTAATCAGAGACCCAGGGTAATGCTCTGGGAACCTGTTTTTGAATCCTGCTAGGGTAATTGGTGGAATTTGAATTCAATAAAAACTGCAACCATGAAACCATTGTCGATTGTCAGAAAAACCCTCTGGTTCACTAATGGCTTTTTAGGGAAGGAAATCTGCCTCCTTACCTGGTCTGGCGTGCATGTGACTCCAGATCCACAGTAATGTGGTTGCCCTCAAGGATGGGCAATAAATGTTGGCCCTACCAGCGACGTCCACATCCATGAATGAACAACAAAGGCCAAAAAAAATTCAGTTCAAATTGAGGTGATGAAAGTTGTCCTTTTCTATTCGCTGTCAAGTAGGACATAGGTTTTGTGTTCGCTTGGTTTCTCAAATGTGTGAAAAATAGTGGGTGGGTTCTCTGGCCTTGTCCATGGCAGGGCCTGTTGCGAAGAATAACAAAAAATTTGGCATTCCAGCCAGCAACACCGGAAATGCTAACAAAATCTGATGAAATGGCAGTTGCATCAATGACCTTTCTTTGCTTGCAGCAGGATAGTTTCCAAAACATTGTAAAGTCATTAGATTTGATTTTTAAAAATGGATTAAAGGGATACGGGCAACAGGTGGGGAGGTGGATTTGAGACCAGGAAGATATCAGCCATGATCTGATTGCATGGCAGAGCAGGCTCGAATGGCTGAATCCCCTATTTCTGCTCCTAATTCCTATGTTCCTAATGCCTTCGAGCTGCTTGATTTCAAACAAAACTAAAACTCCTAAGAATAAACCTGCCTTTGCAGAACATTCTGAAACCACCAACACCAATTAGCATTTAGTGTTAATTAAGACCTGGGAATTTGAAGTGGTTTGTTGGCTGCCAGCCAAGTCCATCAAAATGTGTCATCACTGAGACCAGACCAAACAACAGATCTTACCGGGGGATTCCTGAGACCAGACCAAACAGCGCATCCTGCCCGGGGTTTCCTTTTTGCTTTTAAATAAAGGAGAAATCCATCTTCAAGGCGTAGGCTCCAGTAATTGTCCAGGTACAAAAATTATAAAAACCAAAAAGAACCAAAACTACAAAGGAAAATGGGACCAGACAAGGATTTACATGATGATCCTTACAGTGTGCAAAGACATTCTCAAGATTATAAAGAGAACAAGCAGAAAATATTGAAGTTGGGTAGCATCTGTGGAGAAAGAATCAGTTAATGGGTTGAATTTTCCCACGGGCTTCAGGAACTCTACATCGGGCCCAAAGACCACACTTGTCATCAAGGTACCTGCCATGCAACTTTACGTGAGGCAGGCTCCTAATTGGCTACTTCTATGACCACCAACCAATAAAGGACAGTGGCAATCTCCCAAGCCATACAGCTCAGTGAGAGGGCTTAGTGTTCTGGCCTTCTGGCAGTTGCCCCAATTGAAGTGAGGCAGAATTGTGAGCACTAGGATACCTCAATGGAGGCACTCCCGGAAGCCAGCTAAAATGTTTAATTAAAGCGAGCTCACAATTGTTAGGACTATCAGTGTGGCTGCGTTGGGAAGCTGTTCCAATCTGCGTATTTCCCGCCCCATTTGCCTCCAAGCCTGCTGCTGGGAAAATTCTGGGCAATCTTTCCTCCTCTGCCGATTTACTTTGAATTTGTTACATCGTTAACATTTTTCAAGGTCACCAACCTGAATATTTCACAAATTTTGTTGTCCACAGCTGCTGTCTGATGTGTTGAGTAATTTCAGCATTTTGTGTTTATGTTTCAGATTTAGGGTACCTGCAGTATTTTGCCATTCTGCAGACAGTTGTGTTGATAGTTAAATGATTACTATTTTACTTTCCCAGACTGTTCTCAGCTGGGCAATTGGTGATGGTGACTTGGTGCTTCACTTTTCCAATATCGCCTCAAATATTTAAATCCTGTTGACCATTTTCAGAACTGTGCTGTATTAATATAATCTAGTTGGGCAGCACGGTAGCACAAGTGATTAGCACTGTGGCTTCACAGCGCCAGGGTCCCAGGTTCAATTCCCCGCTGGGGCACTGTCTGTGCGGAGTTTGCACGTTCTCCCCGTGTCCGCGTGGGTTTCCTCCGGGTGCTCCGGTTTCCTCCCACAGTCCAAAGACGTGCAGGTTAGGTGGATTGGCCATGATAAATTACCCGTAGTGTCCATAAGGGTTGGGAGGGGTTATTGGGTTGCGGGGATAAGGTGGAAGTGAGGGATTAATGTGGGTCGGTGCAGACTCGATGGGCGGAATGGCCTCCTTCTGCACTGTATGTTCTATGTAAGTTGTGGAGATTGAAATCGGTTTCTGTGAAGTCTTTGAATATGGTTCCATCTCCTCCATGTGCAAAACACAATCCTGCTTGCAACCATTTTCCCTGAAGTATGGCAAAGGGCTTTAAACTCAACATTTTCATATATTGCAGCTCTTGTCTGCTTTTGGCTTCCATCAAAATGATTCCAGCGCAAAGTCTTGGGCAATATAGACTCTTGACGATCATGTAGTTTGCACATTGTTGAGTGAGAATGTAACCTCTTATGTTTCTCTATTAAAAATTATTCACTCATAATTTAAGCAGGTTCAAGAGCATTTAATCAACAAAGAAATCTCTGCTGAATGTGTGTAGTAGATGTTTTTCAGAATTAGTTATTTTCTTTAGAACACAATTTACATATTTTCTTTCTTATCTATTCCACTGTTGGAGATTAAGATTGAGAAGTAGAAAGGGAAATCTTTTTTTTTTTTAACCCTCCATATTACTTATTATCTTTCAGGGATAACCAAGGCATAATAAATGCCTTGCTTAGATCCCAAAAGTGAATTTTTTTAAAAAATGACCAAAAATGTTACAGGAAATAAAATATTTTGTCACCTCGCATTAAATCGTTCTCTGTCATTTAAAGTGTTGGGCCTTAAATCACTGCTGTAGTGTCTTCAGTTTTTTGATAGCTCTTCAAATTTCTTTGGTTGTTTCAGTTGGCAAACCTCTCATCAGTAAACTATATTGTGCCAGTAAATGCAAATATGGGAATAAATATCCAATGTTGAGTACAAAAGTTTGGTGAGATATTGAAGAATGGTGTTGTGAAAGCAGTCTTCTGAATAAATAGCCCATCTGGATTTGTTAAGGAAGAATGCTGTCGTGGCAGTATGGTGGCGCAGTGGTTAGCATTGCTGCCTCACGGCGCTGAGGTCCCAGGTTCGATCCCAGCTCTGGCGTTTACACAGTCTCCCCGTGTTTCCGTGGGTTTTGCCCCCACAACCCAAAGATGTGCAGGGTAGATGGATTGGCCATGCTAAATTGCCCCTAAAATGGAAAAAAATGAATTGGGTACTCTACATTTATAACAAAAAATATTTAAAACAAAGAAAGAACGAAGGCTGTCACAACTACTTAATCTTGTCCTAATTCTGTGTCTGTTATGATTTTTGATGAAATTATATTGTCAACACTTTGCATGCTGTTCATTTTCACTTTTAGCTTTGCTTTTGTGAACTAGTCTTTCCATCGCGAGAAAGCACGGTAAAATACAAATGTAGTCTTCCTCAATATATAGATTTCTCTGGTAAAATTCAAGCTGAAGTTTCACAACCATGCTTTATTAGTGTTTTGTGGAGTGAGTTGATGTTAGCAATGAATTATGCTTTGAAACCATTGAATGCAGTACCATGCAAAGAGATTTATAATTTGTAAAGAAAATGGACAGTCTATTAACTGAAGTGGTAAAGTTAGACGGATCGGTAGTGCTAGTGGATGTAGCACCATCTGCTGGATGCACTGGCTGTCTAAATTGTATGTTCTCTTGGAATTTGCCTCATCAGTAAAGAAGTGCAGATATTTCCCTTTCATGTGCATCAAATACTTCTCTGATGGTACACTGGGTAAATGCATTGTGTGGTGTGGTACTCGCTCATTCAATCCTGCTCTGCAATCTAGGCCAGAGCGGCAAATGCTGTGCTCAATTTTTCCTCAGAACCTCAACAGAAACCAGTTGGCTGAGGTTCCTAATCCTGATTGTTAGCCCATGAATAATTCTGGAAATGGGCAAAGATGAGATTAAACTTGCTTGTCCTACCCTTTGCAAATGAACACCCAACTCGAGGAAGAGTTGAAATCGTAGTGCATTCAAGATGACATTGAGTGCCCTGGTGAGAAGAACTAGAATTTGATCAACAAAATTATTGTGAACCTGAGTGCTTTGCAGAGCCTTGCTTACTAATTGGCAATGATCAAGTGAAGTAGCATTCATTTGTGTTCCCCAAACAGTAAGATACTTGTATGTGTATATACCAGATCTAGTAACCAGAGTTGAGCACCGTGTAAAATTCTTTGGAGTAACAAGGCTCACAGTGATTGAATTTGACATTATGTTTGAATTGATAGTATCAAACTGGGTTGAAAAGGTGGTTGGGATCATAAGAACATAAGAACTAGGAGCAGGAGTAGGCCATCTGGCCCCTCGAGCCTGCTCAGCCATTCAATGAGATCATGGCTGATCTTTTGTGGACTCAGCTCCACTTTCTGGCCCGAACACCATAACCCTTAATCCCTTTATTCTTCAAAAAACTATCTATCTTTATCTTAAAAACATTTAATGAAGGAGCCTCTACTGCTTCACAGGGCAAGGAATTCCATAGATTCACAACCCTTTGGGTGAAGAAGTTCCTCCTAAACTCAGTCCTAAATCTACTTCCCCTTATTTTGAGGCTATGCCCCCTAGTTCTGCTTTCACCCGCCAGTGGAAACAACCTGCCCGCATCTATCCTATCTATTCCCTTCATAATCTTATATGTTTCTATAAGATCCCCCCTCATCCTTCTAAATTCCAACGAGTACAGTCCCAGTCTACTCAACCTCTCCTCGTAACCCAACCCCTTCAGCTCTGGGATTAACCTAGTGAATCTCCTCTGCACACCCTCCAGTGCCAGTACGTCCTTTCTCAAGTAAGGAGACCAAAACTGAACACAATACTCCAGGTGTGGCCTCACTAACACCTTATACAATTGCAGCAGAACCTCCCTAGTCTTAAACTCCATCCCTCTAGCAATGAAGGACAAAATTCCATTTGCCTTCTTAATCACCTGTTGCACCTGAAAACCAACTTTCTGCGACTCATGCACTAGCACACCCAGATCTCTCTGCACAGCAGCATGTTTTAATTTTTTATCATTTAAATAATAATCCCTTTTGCCGTTATTCTTACCAAAATGGATAACCTCACATTTGTCAACATTGTATTCCATCTGCCAGACCCTAGCCCATTCACTTAGCCTGTCCAAATCCCTCTGCAGACTTCCAGTATCCTCTGCACTTTTTGCTTTACCACTTATCTTGGTGTCGTCTGCAAACTTGGACACATTGCCCTTGGTCCCCAACTCCAAATCATATACGTAAATTGTGAACAGTTGTGGGCCCAACACTGATCCCTGAGGGACACCACTAGCTACTGATTGCCAACCAGAGAAACACCCATTAATCCCCACTCTTTGCTTTCTATTAATTAACCAATCCTCTATCCATGCTCCTACTTTCCCCTTAATGCCATGCATCTTTATCTTACGCAACAACCTTTTGTGTGGCACCTTGTCAAAGGCTTTCTGGAAATCCAGATATACCACATCCATTGGCTCCCCGTTATCTACCGCACTGTTAATGTCCTCAAAAAATTCCACTAAATTAGTTAGGCACGACCTGCCCTTTATGAACCCATGCTGCGTCTGTCCAATGGGACAATTTCCATCCAGATGCCTCGCTATTTCTTCCTTGATGATAGATTCCAGCATCTTCCCTACTACCGAAGTTAAGCTCACTGGCCTATAATTACCCACTTTCTGCCTACCTCCTTTTTTAAACAGTGGTGTCACGTTTGCTAATTTCCAATCCGCCGGGACCACCCCAGAGTCTAGTGAATTTTGGTAAATTATCACTAGTGCATTTGCAATTTCCCTAGCCATCTCTTTTAGCACTCTGGGATGCATTCCATCAGGGCCAGGAGACTTGTCGACCTTTAGCCCTTTTACCTTCCTGAGTAGATCATAGCTGATATGTGCCTTAACTCCATTCCTTGGTTCCATATCTTTTAATACCCTTACTTAACAAAGTCGATCATTCTCCGTTGCAAAATTTTCAGTTGACCTAGCCTCAATAGCTGTCAGATTATTGACACTGAAAACTCGTAGTTAAACTTTACCTGCTTTGTGTTGAATGGTGCACATGGATTTAACCATGCAGTTTAAGTATGGTAGCTGCAGTGTAAATGCAGCATTAATAATGTTCTTATGTCTATTAGTAAATTGTCCTTAGTGCATTTTTATGTGGAAGAACTTGTGTGGAAGAACTACTTCAAGAAGAAGTAGATCTATGCTAGACTTGATTCCTGGATTCTCTTCATTTGTGTGCCTGATGGCAGCCAGAAAGAAAGGCCAGTATTGGTTTCTAATGATGTAATGGTGCAAGCCACCTCTTCAGATGGCCTTTTCTTCATTCCCATACAATCCTGCTTTGTATTGGAGACCGTTTCTGGCAAAAGCTAGCATGTTCGGAGCCTATTGTGCTGAGAAGTGGTGTTCCGACTACAAACTTAAACACTGACGAGATAAAATGCGAAGTACAGAGGCCCAAAATGTTACAAACCAACATAACTGCTATATATTTTGACCTTTAGAAACTGACTTCAGTTTACATATCACTGCAAATAAATAAAGTGCTTTATAATTACGTGCAAGGAGGCATCCATCATGGTTGTTTTCTTCTGCGTGTTTATGCTCCTTGTACTTTTTAATTTTAGAGTATAGTTTGTTAATTCAGTGTGCTTTTGCTTGAAAAGTAGTATTTAGCTTTGCACTAAAAAAAGTTAATTCAAGTTGACTTGCAGTTCAAACAAGTAAATTTTGTTTTGGTCCGTGTGAAACAGGAGTGCATTTGAGAAAAGTTGGAGTTGTACAGCCTTTAGTTCTGTTTTGAAAAACTGTTCCGAGGACCGATTTTGAAACATAAATTTAGAAATATTGGTACAAAAACCAAGTGACTGGATAGCTATAAAGGATTTTAATGATTCTCTTTCCTTCCCTTGTTAGGTGCAACAAGAGAAATTGGTTCAGCATTAACCAGAATGTGTATGAGACACAGAGGTATAGAGTCTAAACTTCGTCAGTTCTCAGCGTAAGTTATTCCGCTTTTTAAAGTTGAATAATGAATGCACAGTATAGAAATAGATTATATATTTTAATTGATTCAGAATCTGCTTAGACTGATAATCTTGAAACTGATCTGGCCAAATTCAACAGGTGCTTATATAGAGGCCTAGTTTTCAGGAAAATGTATTTTCTCTCATTGGGCTGACCCAATTCATTTTCCGTTTTTTGCTTCCAATCTGCTAAGTGACATCGATTTACATTTTTAAATTTCTGTTTGGGCACTGATTGGGTTACTTTGGGTCATTTATGAACAGCTTTGTCTGGAGAACTGTTATACTAGCAAAGCACTAAAATATTTAAATGACATCTTTACTAATCGAGTTGAGTGCATTATATTTAATGTTGCATGTTATAATTTTAAAAATAATTTTATAATGGTAATTAGCATATTGGTTGCCTTTCCATTCAATGGCTTCTATATAACTGCATTTATAATATACAGGATTTTTTTGTGTATTCTTTCGGATTAAAAATAACAATTGTCTCTTCTAACATTACTTCGTAACTTAGAGCTCTGATCGATTGCCTGATAAATCCACTTCAGGATCAAATGGAAGAATGGAAGAAAGTGGCCAACCAGCTGGACAAGGATCATGCAAAAGGTGCATTTAACCAATAACTCAAATATGGTTTTACAATGTGCTGTAAATGTCTTCGGTCAAAGAAATACAAAAGTATATTTATTTAAAACCGAATCTAGTCTCATTTACTGTAAAGGTTTTGTTTTGAAAATAAGTTAAACATATAATTGACTCCCCTTATTTCAGATTAACCTAAATGACACATGCCAGGGGTTGCCAGACTTTGCGATACGGTACCCCTACGGACCTCCTAGGAGCACTGGGGAACCCCAAGCATTCTCAATGTTGATGCCCTCTTTTTTTTTTTTTTTTTGCTGCAAAGTTTTTTGTGCGAACACAGAAATCAAATGTAAACCAGTCTTTTCTAACTATATATATATATATATACACATACATATGTTAGGAAAAGGCTTACAGTCACAAATGCATTCGCCAGCTGCATAGCCCCCTCACATTAACCACTGGCTAAGCCACCCTCCCATGGCCCTTAACATTAACCCTTGGCAGAATTACCCACTTTAGGAGTGGATAATATGGTAATAAACATTTTTCTTATTGGAAAAAAATACTTAAATCTTACCCGTTGTCATTTTTTATTGGAGGAATGATGCTGGAAAGCTGATTCTCATATCGGACACACGTATCTTTCACTCCCTCACACATACACACAAACTCACCTCATCCCCTCTCTCACACACACTCCTCTCTCTGAACCCTCTTTTCTCTTTTCTCCCCCCCCCCCCCCCCCCACTTCCTGAGGCTACACCACTGCCTATAGGTTACGCGCATCCTCTCCTCAATGCTGTTGTCCCAAATCTGGCCATCTTCCGTCTCACTTTCAATCTTCACTGTTGGCCATGGACTTTTCTGCCCAGCAACAGAGGTTGAATAATTCAAATGGGCCAAGCAAGATGTCTCTTGAGCACTGGATGTTGGTAGACCTATTTGATTTCTCCTTTTAAACTTTGCACTTTTGAACCGGTGTTTGTGGACCCCCTGGAGTCCCTTTACAGACTCCGGTGGGGGTCCATGGACCAGTTTACTATGGTGCTATCACATATGTTACAGTATCATGTTATTTCCAAAGTTACAATTGCAGGTAGGCAGGAAGGCGCGCATGCACAAAGCTTCCCTATTTATATGCAAATTCAACAGATCTGGATCTCACTACGCCTCTCCATCTCTGAATGTCACTTGCCACCTCTAAGACTTTGCTTAAAACCCACCTCTTTAAACAGGCTTTTGGGCATCGGGCCTAATATCTCCTCATGTGGCTTGGTGTTATGTGTTGTTTTATAATGCTCTTGTGAAGCACTTCGGATATTTTATTATGCTAAAAGGTCGATATACAAATGTAAGCTGTTGTTGGTGCTTTAAAGTTGAAGTCATGCTACTTCGCTTGAAACCTATTGCATCAATTTTATGCGCTATTAGGAAAATCAGCAGATGTGGTATTCATGCCAAATATCTGTTGATTTTACTAAATAGCAATGTGCACTACAGTACGAGATGAACACAATAGAGAAATTGCTATAGTAGGGAATGCAATGTAAAATATTATATGCCTTGACAGAAGTTTTCTTTACTTAAAGAATATAAGAAAGCTCGACAAGAAATCAAGAAGAAATCATCTGATACATTGAAACTACAGAAGAAGGCAAAGAAAGGTACGTCATCTCAAAATGCATATTTGCACTACTGTTTCTTATTTCTCTATAGTGCAATGTAAACATTTTATTGGTGGATTTATCTCATTAACTATCATGGTTTTGAACCAACTTTTTTGCGCACAACTGTACAGTGTATTGATACCAAATTATGGATATTGTAGCCCAATTCATATTAACCCAGGCAGAGGTAGACAGGAAGACTATATTGACTCAATACAGCTGCTTGTGACAAAAGAAACTGTTGACTTGAGTAATACAAGAGTGTCCAGGCATGTTCTTAATTGGTTTCAGACAACATTACATACTAATTTCTGTGACATAATAACACTGTTGTACTTGAATTTGGTTTACACATTGTACCATTTTAAAAAAAGAATAAACATCTATCAGTTCTTCTAAACAAACTTTAGCTTGTGCCTTGTGCAAAATCAGTATTCTATTTATTTCTGAAATGAATTGACATGCACCGCGAGAGGGACAGAATACGAGTACTGAGCAATTTCTGCATTAATTTACACTCTGCACTTCCCTTCTAGAAAGATAAATCAGTGCCGTCAGCATGAGTGTAGGATTGATGCTCATCAATGTTACGGTTTCTTGAAACCCAGGAAACCCAAGTAACTTACAAGGCTATCTTACCAAGGGACCAGACCAAAGCAGCAAATTTTGATCTCCCATTATTTTTCAAAAGTTATTTACACATGAGAAAAAACATACATTTCTCCAAGTTCATTCTTCTGCACGAACCTGTAGTCATATCAGTGTACTCAATAGTTAATTTGAATAATTCCTGTGTTCATGCTACCATACCTGGAAGACCATTTTCTTTTTCTTGTGCTAATCTGCCCTCATCCGCACATGATTTAATGTTTGGGCGTCTTAAGAAGTTCATTGCAACAGATTCATGCAAATCAGTACTTGTATAATGTCTCCCATCTTGCATTATTATTATTGGAAATCTGGTCCACAATGAAGGAAGAACATTTCAGCACCCACATATTGGAAAGAATCCATCAATGACTGATTACGTTTGTAAGGATTGGTACAGGTCTGAATGAATTCTCTGGGAAAACTGGTGTCAACCATTTTGAGATTTGGGCCCATCCAAATGGTGTATTGCTCCTGTGTCATCAATGAGCCCTGATGGGCTGAGCATCAGCCATTGTGTTTAAATCAGCTTATGAATGCAATATCCTTTTTAAATATAGATTATACTAACCTATTTCAGATCTGGCAGAAGACAATTTTAGAACATTTTTTAAAGGTGAATTTTGTTTTTGGGTCATATCCAATGTAACAGTTTGTTTCATGTGACTGAAAGTAATGAAACAGTTAATTGCTATAAGTTTATCACCGGAAATTAATTCATTATCAGTGTTTGCATTATTTCAAGAAAGAATTAATTGTGAACAAAGAGTGCCTATTATTTGAAATCGTTCAATTAAAACTGATTTTTGTTATATTTTGGGCCACTGCACATTTATGATCACAGTGTAATTTATGGCACAGATTAAGAAATTAGGCCATTGCAGCATAGATCATGCCACAGATTACCCCTAGTATTCTAATTTTAAAATAATTGCATATAGAATTTTTGCTCATGTACAGTCAAAACATCCTTGAATCCTTTTGTCTTAATTCTCCAGACTTTTTAATGAACATTTTATGTTCCATAGCTTGCAACCTGTTTTATTGCACACAATGTATTGTTTTTCCTAAAGCCAACTTTGGCTTTGCTTTGCTCAATATTATATGTTATTTATTGAAGGATGAGCAATTGTGCTTGTATCAATTACTAATGTCTGTTTGTGTGCCACAGCTGTCCCATATCTTGGCTAGTTAATTTTTCAAATGTATAATTTTTCATGTTAAAAAAAGTTAAGCATTTTAGCAACAAATCTTCACAAGGATATGAATCTTGTATAAAAGGCATTAATTTATGATTTACATGTTTTATTCAGAATCTTAAATCAATATGGGAGTATTGAGAAATACTTTTTATAAAGCAAAGCTGACCTATACATTTTGGCCGTCCATGATTTTAGTTGAAAAAATGATTTATCACCAGTAAGCTCCAGCATATTTCTTCATCTTTAAAAAAGGTGTGTGTGGTTGCTGCATGCGTGCACTTGGATGCTGTTCAGTTCTGATTCCTGACCTCACCCAGACTCCAGAATTAATGTTCCAACATAACTTTCTGATCTCTAGCGCGTTTGAGGAAAACTGAACATAATTTTCTTTTTGGAAGTTCTTTTTTGAGTTTTCATATTTTATATCCAAAAACTCGCAAAAACCAACACATATATTTACAAGTGAGCATCTTCAACAACTGTGGCCGTGACCTAACTGGCACACATGTTTCAAGACCTGCTCGTAGAATGTAAAATAAGTTGATGAAAGGCTTCCACATCCTATGAAAGCTGCCTTCCTATCCACGATGGAGAATTTTATTTTTTCCAACCTGCGAAATTCCACCAGGTTGGACAGCCAGTCTGCAGTCTTAGGTGGTGCTACCGATCACCAGCCCAGCAGGATTCTCCAGCGGGCGATCCAGGAGGCAAAGGCTAGGGTATCGGACCCCCCTCCCCATGAAGAAACCGGGCTGATCTGATTCCTGAAGACCGGCATTTTGGGGCTTGGCTCCATCCTCGCTCCCGCTACCCTGGACGTGGCCTTGAAGGACGTCCAATACCCGACAAACCTAGGGCAAACCCAGAACATGTGGATATGGTTGGTCGAGCCTCCCTGGTACCATTGGCATTTGTCCTGCATCTCTGGGAAGAACCTGCTCATTAGAATTCTGGTTAGGTACGCTGTGCACCACCTTTAGTTGCGTTAGGCTCAGCCCTGCGCACGTGGAGGTGAAGCTCGCCCTGTGCAGTGCTTCGATCCAGATCCCTCCCCCTATCTCTATGCCGAGTGCCTCCTCCCATTTGTTCCATGTCTCGCCCAGGGGGGAGCGTACCTTCTCCAGCAGTCGCCCATACATGTCCCCACAGTTTCCCTCCCCTCGGTCACCCGCGCACAGTCTTTCTACTAATGAGTGGAGTGACCTAGGGGAAGGAGTTTCATTATTCCATGCTGGTCCAGAGGTTTGAGATGTAGAGAGCAGGGCATCTGCATAGAGTGAGACTCTGCTCTCTGTCTCCCCTTTCGATACCTCTCCACCCTTCGCCACTCTGAGGGTGATCACCAGTGGCTCGATTGCCAGAGCAAACCATGGTGGGGACAGCGGGCATTCCTGCCTCTGCAGCCGGAAGTAGTTAGAGCTGGTGGTGTTTGTCGATAGCCTCGCCATGGGAGCACTGTACAGCAGTTTCACCCAGGAGGTGAAAATTGGCCCAAACCCGAATCTTGCCAGTACCTCGATGAGGTACTTCCATTCGACTCAGTTGAAGGCCTTGTTTGCGTCCAGGAAACACTTCTGGTGTTTTCTTTCCGGATGGGTTCATTATCACGTTCAACAGGCGACTGATGTTCAATGCTGGCTGCCTGCCCTTGGCAAAGTCTGTCTGATCCTTCGCGACTACCTCTGGCACGCTCCAACTACCTCGCCAGGGCCTTTGCCAGGATCTTTGAGTCCATGTTAAGCAGTGAGATGGGCCTGTAGGATCAGCACTCCATCGGGTCTTTGTCCTTTTTGGGTATCAGCAATATTGAGGCTTGGACCAGTGAAAATGAAATGAAAATCGCTTATTGTCACAAGCAGGCTTCAAATGAAGTTACTGTGGAAAGCCCCTAATCGCCACATTCCGGCACCTGTTCGGGGAGGCTGGTATGGGAATTGAACCGTGCTGCTGGCCTGCCTTGGTCTGCTTTAAAAGCCAGCTATTTAGCCCAGTGTGCTAAACCAGCCCAGTGTTGGTGGCAGGGTGCCCCTTACTAGCGAGTCTGCGAACATCTCCCGCAAGTGGGGGGCCAGTGCAAGTGCAAATTCTTTGTCGAAGTCCGCTGGGAATCCATCTGGTCCCAGCGCCTTCCCTGCCTGCATGGAGTTGGTAGTCTCCATGACCTCCCGCAGTTCGAGTGGTGCTTCCAGGCCCTCTCTCTTATGTTCCACCATGACTGGCATATCCAGTCCGTCGAGGAACTGCTTCACATCTGAATCTCCCTCCGGGGGAACGGAGTTGTATAGCCCTTGATAGAAGGTTGCAAAAGCTTTGTTCTTTTCTGGTGCAACGACTAGCCTGCCGCTACTGTCTTTGACCTAAACTATTTCCCTTGTAGCTGCCTACTTTCTCAACTGGTGAACCAGCAGGCGGCTGGCTTTGTCTCCATGCTCATAAAAGGCCCCCCCGTGTCTGGCAAAGCTGGTTGACTGCTTTCCCAGTGGAGAGCCGGTCGAAGTCCATTTGCAACTTTTTGCTCTCCGCCACCAGTTCCAGAGTTGGTGCCATGGAATGCCGCCCGTCCACCTCCACTATGGAGTGGACCAGCTGTTGCATGGCTTCCCTCTCCTCCTTGTCTTTACACGCCTTGAATAAGATAACCCCCCCCCCCCCCCTTTCAGCGTCTCCCAGAATGTGGAGGGTGAAACATCCCCATTCTGGTTGTTGGTTACATACCCGCCTACGGCCAATGATACCCGATCGCAAAAAACCTTAACGGCAAAGGAGGGCTGGGCCCAGCCTCCATGGGGGGGGGGCGCCGAGCCCGGCCCGTCTCCAAATCACATCCACTTGCTGTGGAGCGTGGTTGTAGATTACGATTGCAGACGATTCCGCTCCCCCTACCCCTTGGAAGTATCAGTTGTCGAAGTCGATCCTCGAGTAGACCCTGTGGACCTGGGAGAAGAAGGAACATTTCTTCTCCCTGGGTGTGCGAACCACTATCCCTAGAGGGGCCACTACCCCTATCTGCTCATTGAAGATGTTCAGCTCCTTTGCTATATTCATTAGTTTTCTTGATTTGAGGCTGTATCTGTCCGTCCCTGGGTCCCCTTTCTCTCGCTCTCTCTCTCTTCCCCCCCCAAAACCGAATGAGTCGGTCAGGGATTTCTGGCATGATTTTCTCTCTGAATTCCATGCCGTCCCAGTTGGGAGGGTATGCGTTCATGAGGTTTCCTTCGCTCCTCCCATGAGCACCAATAACAATTATAACCCCCCCCCCCCCCCCCTGTCCATAACTGCCTCTGTCGCTGTGAATGCTGTCCTCTTGTTCAGTAATATGGATAACCCCCTAGCCCTCGTCCCGTAACATGATTGGGATGTCTGACCCAACCAGTTCTTCGCTGCCGCAGTCGGTGCTTCTCCCTCAGTTGTGTCTCCTGGCAGACCCCCCCCCCCCCCCCCTTGTGGGATCAACCATACCATTTGGATGCACCCCTGCGTTCCAAAGGGGTTTCCCTTTGTCCAGGGATCATCCAAAATAGCTATCCGTGCCAGTCACACTCGTGTGGCTGGACCCCTGCACTCCCGGATGTTCCATTGCTTCAGGGTCCACCAAGGTGGTAGCTCTGTGTGTCACCATTTTCTCTGGCTGAAGAAATTCCTCCTCAACACAGCTTTAAAGGAACGTCCCTTCAGTCTGAGCCTGTGTCCTCGGGTTCTAGTTTTTCCCACTAGTGGAAACATCCTCTCCTCGTCCTCTCGGCCTCTCAGGTTATCTAAGTTTCAATCAGATCCCCCTCATCCTAAACTCCAACGTATACAGACCCAAAGTCCTCAACTGCTCCTCGTACAACAAGCTCTTCATTCCAGGCATCATTCTTCTGAACCTCCTCTGGACCCTTTCCAAGGCCAGCACATCCTTCCTTGGATATCAGCCATGATTGAATGGTGGCACAGACTCAATGGGCCGAATGGGTTAATTCTGCTCCTGTGTCTTCATGGTCCAGTCACTGAGAAGTATGGTCTACTTAGGGCAACAAAATTTATGCAGGACATTGCTCAGTTATATGAGTTGTCTTTTTAAACTGACAGGACCATCCTGTTAATGACAACTACCACTCGCATAACAACTGTAGAGTAGCAACGTGAAATGGCTTCCAAAACCGGTTGTTCATATTATTGCGATACTTTACTTTTCCAGAGTAATTTGAGGTTGACTGGACATTTTTTTCAGGTTTACAGGTGGTGGTCCTTGGCCTATTTAGGGAAGGCAGTGGCATGGTGTTATTGTCACTGGATTAGTTATCCAGAAACTTAGGATAATGTTCTGGGGACCCAGGTTCGAATTCCACCACGGCAGATGGTGAAATTTGAATTCAATAAAAATTTAGAATTGAAAAAAAGAGTAATGGTGACAATGCAACCATTGTCGATTGTCGTAAAAGCCCACATGGTTCACTGGTATCCTTTAGGGAAGGAAGTCTACTATCATTAACTGGTCTGGTCTTTATGTGACCCCAGATCCACAGCAGTGCCCCCTCAAGGGAAATTAGGGAGAGGCAATAAATGCTGGCCTAGCTAGTGACGCCCACATCCCATGAAAGATTTGTTTTTAATTTTGCGAGTTTGCATGACACATATTGAATAATGATCTGACCAGGATAGCCATTGTCCCGCAGGATAGCTTTGATGTGAATTTATTTCTGTGTTAAGCTTTTAGGCTTGGGCCCTATTTACAAGATTACTGACTATGCTTGTCTATGGCAGTAGTAGAGAACTCTTTAGTGGATTTTTAATTATCACCTGGAGGCAATATAGACATGCTGCCATTTTCTGAACCCATATCCATTGAACTTATGAACTTAGCAACTCGTTCAGCTTTAATTGCACCGTATTTGTCCAAGTGGATGGTAGCCATGGAATCTCCTCTAGATTCAGCACTTTTGTTGATTTCAATGTGAAATTTTTGATGGAATGAGTGCTCACTCCTCTACCCCCTGCATATTTCTGATACATAGATGACATGGTCACAATCTTTGAATTTGCAGCCACGTTTAAGGACTTTCTTGTACACCTTAATATGCTCCATCCTGCGCCCAAATTCACTTTTAAGATGGTGTAATCTAACGCCTTCCCTTTTTTGCACATTCAGTTGAGAAATCTAATGAATTCTTCACTACTGTCTACTGCAACTCTCCCTTCGCTGGAATTCTCGTCTTGGGCTCCAGAGAGCATGTTTCAAAGGGTCCCCTTCATCCACTTTCTTCAATTCCCAATAGTGATGGATGCTTCCCTGTTGGTTTAGGAGCATAGGAGATTAATCTTCAAATAGTCCAGGTGACATGTCAAGCACTGACGTTTCTGGCAGTGGTGCTGGTATTGAAACATTTTCTGCTGTTCATTTAGGGCACTTTGCTTTGGATAGATACTATTTGATCAACAACTGAAGAACAGAAGTTCCTTGTACGTTGTTTCAGGATGTACAATTATTTGTGATGGCTAAGGAATCTCTTTTGCCCCTCCACTTAATAGGAGTGAACTAGTGCAACAGGTATTCTATCACTTTCCCATCCACAAAAATCGAAGGATCAATGCTTATGTAATTCAAATAAATTTCCTCAAATTGCATAGCCCAAAATCGACCTGTTCGTATTCCTATTCATGCTTGTACTATTCAGCTTTGTTTCTTAGGGAACTGGTTAATCTGTAAGAAAAACTTTCTGTCATAGTAGGAGGGTCATATTCTGTGTCCAAAGCCAAAATATTTTCATCTGGCTGTATGGTTATTGTACAATGCTTATTTCAAACTGAAGTCTTATTGGCAGTTGAATGGTGTTTGCCAGGGATCTGTTTTAAAACAGCCTCAACTTGACATCCTACAAAGTATTTTCATGGGATGTGGGCATCACTGTCAAGATCAGCATTTTTAATATAACAAAAAAAATGCATGGAACAATTTGCCACCTGCAGGGATGAGACCCCAGTTTCAGCAGTTCCTTTACTGAGTCACCAAAGTTAGATGGCATTGCAGGAATAGAAATCTCATCATGAGACGTGTCCTTGCGTTATCTGATACCAGTCCTGACTTTCTGCAGCAAATCTAATTCATACTTAAGGTACAAATCCAGCAATTTCCTAAAACCCCTGGTGAGATAACAGCAGGAGCTCATTTTTGCAAGGCAATTGGCAAAGCATTGCTCATGATCCAGCTATTTGTGGCTATTTGCAACTCCTCGCGTATCTCATTCTTGCTACAAATTGGTTTTAAATAAACGCACAAATGACTATGTGTGCAGTAAACTTACCGTTATTTTCCCATCAAATCCTGTGCCTGTATATCACATTTCACTAGTCAGGTTACTTCTATTTATCACCACTGTGCCCTACCTCCCCCTCATTTTCCAAATATGTTATCTCCTAATTCCATATGCTCTCATTTTGTCTGATAATCTCATGCAAACCTTATTAAAAACCTTCAGGAAATCTATCTGGATAATAGCCATAGACACATCCCTGTGCTGATAATCTCATGCAAACCTTATTAAAAACCTTCAGGAAATCTATCTGGATAATAGCCGTAGACACATCCCTGTGCTCCTTGCCAGTCATTTCAGACATGTCCTCCCCTTCACACATATGGTGATGTTTGACCAGCTCATGCGTGTTTAAATGCTATTATTCTGTCCCTGATGATCAATGGCTTTATCAAAACTAGTGCTAAACTGGCAGGCCTGTAGTTGGCTGGTTTCCCCTTCTAAAATAAGTGTAAAACCATTTTAGATCTTTATTTTAGTTACAGCATTATGTAACGTGCTATATTCTGGATTTAGGAAGTGGTTCCCTTTATTGGTTACTAACAATATAATATATTTTAATTTAAATATGTGATGCATTTAGCAAAATGCCCCTAATTGTTAGTGGCTTGAAATTTGACACAATGCCTGGGGGATAGCGATGCAAAAAAATAATTTGAAGACTCTCTTCCTGAAAGTGACCCAATATCTTAGGCTGCTGAAAAGTTTTCAATCCAGCCTGGAAATGGCAGTTTTGCGTCAGCTCTGTTGATCAGATTCTGATAGCAAAGAGACGAACAACATTCTCTGAGGGCTACAGGCAGAAATTTGTTCTGGTTGTTTCAATGCGTTCATTGTCCCATTGCAAAACTGGAAATTCATTCTATTCCCTTTCCTGTACCCAAATTTCCCAGTGTTACGGTACCAGACCAGACTGCAAATTTGTAAACTTTGAGGAAAAGATACTTCGACCCCAGGAGAGATTCCACTGACAAATAGGAATTTTTTTGTATTAAAACAAGCTTTATTATTAACACAGGATTAACCCCATTAACATCCAATGAAATAACAGTTTTTCAACTAATAGTTAAAAGGTCTTTGAGCTTACTTTCCCATCTTGTTCTAAAATTCCAATTAAACAAAATCCACATACAGGTCAAATACCACTTATTAATAATATATAAATATAACTTGGTGGCTTGCAGATTTATTCACAAAGTCCTTGGAGAGAAGCTTTCAGAAATCAGTCTGAGAAACACAACTCCTTTCCTCCAACCCAGCAGAACTCTAAGATGGAACTAAAAACAGACACAGGCTAGAGTTGTAAACTAAACGAAAACAGACCCACCCCCTCCCATGAGTGACATCACAGCCTGCCTAGCTGTTAACCTGTTAATCATAATTTTAGAAGACATATTAACTGGATATCTTTACACCAAGTTACTTTAACAAAATATTGCTGCAACAGACATGAAGATTAAAATTTCATACATTCATCACACCAGTCATTCTGATTTTCCCCATGTTCGTTAATATTCTGTAGGAGGTTGCTTTTGTAATGCCTATTCTGCCTCTATGGAAGCTCCTTCTGATCAAAAGTACAGGTTGTGAGGATTTGAGCCTATGGATCCATGTCATCTCATTCCTAAGATACCACCGCCTACCAACAATACTTTACGAGAAATAGTTTCCTCAGTTTACCTTAATAACTGATGAAAGTCACAAATAAATTTAATCCTGTGATAAATGCACAGAAGGCAGTTTAACTTGGTTGCAATCTTTGCTTATGAAATTAAATTATTCCTCTTACTCCAAAATAAGATACTACTCTTTAGTGTTTTAAAAGCAACCTGATTGCTTGTTTGGATTCCAATTAAATCTGTGTCCGCTGCTCCTCTTTGTTGCTGGCCATCAAGAGACCAGTTTAGAAGCATAGAAGTGGCTTTACAAATGGGTTTGAGTTTAACTATTTGAGTCTTGGAATTAATTAACTGGCAGGAAACATTTTAAATCATCAAAGTTGGAATCATTCAGTACAACATGCCTGTTCTAGCTTTTTGAAATAGCTGTCCAATTAGTCTCACTTAGCTATTCTTTCACCATGACCCTACAAAATTTTATTTTCAGAAGTATGTATCCGATAGCTTTTGGTAAGCTAACATCAATCCTGTCTCTGCCATCCTTTCTTGCAGCAAATTCCAAATTTGAATTCTGCTTACATTTCTTTTGCCCTTCCTCGCTCCTTGGCTTTTTGACAGCTATCCTAAATCTGTGTCCCCTGGTTACTAACCCTTCTGTCAGTGGAAACAGTTTCTCCCTGATTATCTTCACAGAATCACAGAATAATACAGTGCAGAAGAGGCCCTTCAGCCCATCAAGTCTGCACCGACACAAGAAATCCCATTTGCCAGCTCTTGGCACATAGCCTTGAATGCCTTGAATTTTATGATGTGCCAAGTTTTCATTCAAGTTCTTTTTAAAGGATGTGGGGCAACCACCCTCTATCACCCTCATGGGCAGCGCATTCCAAACCGTCACCACCCTCTAGGTGAAAACGTTTTCCTCAAATCCTCCTCAAACCTCCTGCCCCTCACCTTGAATTTGTGTCCCCTCGTGACTGACCCTTCAACTAAGCTGCTCCCTATCCACCCTGTCCATGCCCTTCATAAGCTTATCCAAACTCTTCATAATTTTGTATATCTCTATTAAATATGGGCGAGCAACCCTAACTTCCCTAGTTTCTCCATGTAACTGAAGTTCCTCATGCCTGGTACCTTTCCATGAAGTCTCCGCTATACTTCTCCACATAGCCGTCCTAAAGTGTGGTGCCTGGACTACTCCAGCTGAGATCCATGCTATACAACTTTAAATAAACAAATCTCAGTTTATCATTAAAGATTGTAAATTATAGTTGGAATAAATTATAATGGGCATCAGCCTTTACATTTAATTTTTTACAGTTCTATATTTTCTGATCTTTGGGGGATACCTAACAACTGCAACTTTTAATATTGTACTGATAGAAATTTAAACTTACAGTAAGCTTTTGATAAATTTGGAAAATGTGTGGTTCTGAAAATATTAACTCAATGAATATATGGTCATATGAAATGCCCTTTCATTTGCAAAATAGTATTAGAACCTTTATTTGTTAACACTAATTTGTTTGTGCGTTTATACTGAACCAGCTGATCAAAAGTGATGTGTATAAATGGCTACAGTGAATCTTTACTTTTCTTTCAAGTCAACCTGTATTGAAATAATTTCCACAACTCTTCTAATTTTCTGCTTTATGTTTAAAATAAATTTAAATAATAGAATAAGATAAATTTAATGCAAATTGTGATTTGGGTCTGAAGGATGATTCATTTTTGACTTTATCTTGTTGTCACATTATTGCGTATAATTTTTCCTATGTTGACCCTTACCTTGTTACATTAATGTCACCCAACTGTCGGTATCTGCGACAAAGTGATTGGCCCAAAACGCCATGAGTGGCTATATCATGAGTACAACACAATTGATTGGACATTTTTAATTCCTCCATTAACTCTACATCGGATTGTAAACCAATATACCATCAGTGACTAACTTGGAACCTTGTAGGACCGTGTAACCAAGCACTGATATAACTTGAGTCAACAATCTTGTTGTTCTGTTGCAATAAAGTATGGTTTGCATATACATTTATGAATTAGCACAGAAGTGGATGCAGATATTGTGCATAACACCATGAAGATTGGTTTGACTTATTCTTTTTTCCTTTTTGTATCAAATTTTGCTGTGCCATATCTTCTGCTAGCTGATGTTTTTGGTAAGTTGAGCTCTACCCTGCTGGCTGGTGATTAAAACCTTTGTGTGGGATACATGTGTATAAATGATATCCACCAGTAACTGCCAGTCTGTTTCTTCCCTTTGCCTCTCTCCCCTTCCCATCACAAAGAGTCTTTGAATATCTAAATGTTCTTATGGTGGCACCTTTGTTTTGAAATGAATACACAAGTGGCACACTGTGCAATACCTGTTCTGTTATACCTTAATTAAAAATAAATCTGATGCAGTGAAATAAATATTTTAATCTACAATGTGACTGAACACCACTGCCTAGAAAACATTTGCATTTTAGCAATACTTGAGAAGTTGGGATTAAATAACACCAGACGTTTGCTCATGAATATGTCAAAATTCTATTGATACAATATGTAAAGGATTATGATGGTGAAGGATTTAACTCTCCTTCTGAATTTTATTTCAGAATGATGCTTTTCTTAAGAGCTAAAAAACTTGCATTCATATTCACCAGCACACAATTTTGATATCTGAAAAATATGATTTAACCGTAAAACCATAAGACATAGGAGCAGAATTAGGCCACTCGGTCCATTGAATCTGCTCCGCCATTCAATCATGGCTGATATTTTTCTCATCCCCAATCTCCTGCCTTCTCCCCCATAACCCCTGTTCCCCTTATTGATCAAGAACCTATCTATCTCTGTCTTAAAGACGCTCAGTGATTTGGCCTCCACAGCCTTTTGCGGCAAAGAGTTCCACAGATTCACCACCCTCTGGCTGAAGAAATTCCTCCATCTCTTTTTAAAGGATTGTCCCTTTAGTCTGAGATTGTGTCCTCTGCTTCTAGTTTTTCCTACAAGTGGAAACATCCTCTCTACGTCCACTCTATCCAGGCCTCGCAGTATCCTGTTAAGTTTCAACAAGGTCCCCCCTCACCCTTCTAAACTCCCAATGAGTACAGACCTGGAGTCTTCAACCATTCCCCATACGACACAGGATTCCAGGGATCATTCTTGTGAACTCCTCTGGACTCTTTCCAAGGCTAGAACATCCTTCCTTAGACACGGGGCCCAAAACTGCTCACAGTACTCCAAATGGGGTCTGACCAGAGCCTTATATAGCCTCAGAAGTACATCACTGGTCTTGTATTCTAGCCCTCTCGACATGAATCTCAATAATCAACTGTTAGATTGCTATTACTCGTATGTTTGCCACTGGCTGCTCAGATCATTTTGATGTAGATTCTTAATTTTACTCAATTACGTATACCTTTGCTTGTAATAAATGATTCATCAATCAGCAAAAAACTTGGATTGAACTTCTTTGTATGAATGTGCTATACACAGATTTTCAAGCTGTAAATTATACAATCTCGTAGCTTAATCATATATTCAAGTATTGTACGGTCCACTTCAAATTTCAAATCTTCACACCTTCCAAATTCCCAACTTCTACCGCCCAGAGGACAAGGGCTGAAGATGCATGGGAACACCACCAGCTGCAAACTTCCCTCCAAGTCACACCACATCCTGACTTGGAACTATAACACTTGCTGGGCCCAAATCTTGGAACTCCCTTCTTAACACCACTGTCGGTGTTCATGCAACACATGGACGGCAGCAGTTCAAGAAAACAGCACACTCCTGCCTTCTCAAGGACAATTGGGGATGGGCAATAAATGCTTGCCAAGCCATTGATGCCCACATCGCAAGAAGAAATATAAAAAACAGATCAAATATAAAAAATATCAGAAACACATGTTAGAATTTCAGATACACCCTGCTCATGATTTTGTAACTGTTAATGCATGCTTCTGAATTTTCAGTGTGCTCTTCTGACAAGCATAGCTTCCAAAAATAAAGTTACTCCCCCATCTTCTCCAAATTCCCCACACCACCGCGCAAAAAGCAGTATAACATTCAACACATATTTTGGTACTTCAAGAGTTAGCTCAAAAAAGACATTAGGAAAGATTTGGGAGCCATCAGCCTATAATTGGCTATTGGCCCACCCTCTAGCCATCCTTTCTCTGAATAGTAGGCCAAAGGGAATTTGTGACATTAGTACACTCTTGCCACCAGGAGAGAGGTATAAGCCTAAAAACCTTTCAAGAGTCAGCAATTTGATTTAAGGGAGGAAAATATAGGTAGTGAAGGCTGTACATTGGAAGAAATATGAAACCTAATCAAATTTGTTGTGTGTGCAAAAACCATAAAGTTGCTGGAATGCTTACTTCAGTTTTCTAACTTGATTTTTAATTGAATTTTTTTTTTAAATTAAAAAGTTAGCAAATTAGTTTAATTACCATGGGCATAATAAGGCACACTGAAGTTAAGAAACATTTACAAGTCTTGTAGTAAACAGATTAAAAACTGCGACACCTTCAATTTATGTGCTGAAGGCCTGGAGTTGAGCTTAATCTCACTATAACAACTAGTATAGTGTATAGTGCCTTTTGCATAGAAAACATTGCAAGACATTTCACAGATCTGTGCACAAAAATAAATTGATGCTAAGGCAAATAGCGATATTGGGAACAGTGAATTCAGGTTTGAGACCTCGATGCCTGAAGGTATGGCCACCTATAATGGTATTAGGTAATGGGAGTATGGGTTGTCCAAGAGTCCATTTGGAGAGACACAGGTGTGACATGCCACCACTAAACCACGGTTGGCATTTCAATGTTAGAATATATATCAAAATAAGTACTAAGTCTCCAGAAGTTGTTAAATCTTGTTCACTTTTGATCATGTGACACAAAAAAGACAGAAACTTGCGAGACTTCATTCCAGATATGAAGGGGATGGGTTATGATTAAAACTGAAGCTTTATAGTCTAGAAAGGTCAAACACAAACCACATCAAAATACCCAATTTCAAATTGTAGATTTGCAAACTCAAATTATTTCAGGGGCACCAATGAAGTAGAACCAGAAAAAAAAAATGGGAATGAATGATTAAAATCTGGAACAAAAATCATGAAAAATACTTTAGATGGTGAGAATAATCGCCCAAGCGACACAAAATAGACTATAATCATGTAATAGTATTTAAATTACAATTACTTTATTATCGTGCAACGGTTAATGTACTAGAGGGATGAGCTTCAGTGGACAAAGTTATTTTTCATCTGACTTTAGGACAATTTCCCCTTACCTTTTTTCCCCCCTGCCAAGGCACTGACCTTGCTTGGGCACAGTTGTATTAGGTTTCAACCAGTGACTTTTGTACAGTACCTTGCCAATTATGCATGCCTGACCTTGAGTTTCAAAGAACAAAGAAAAGTACAGCACAGGAACAGGCCCTTCGGCCCTCCAAGTCCATGCCGACCATGCTGCCCGACTCAACTACAATCTGGGCAGCACGGTAGCACAAGTGATTAGCACTGTGGCTTCACAGTGCCAGGGTCCCAGGTTTGATTCCCTGCTGGGCCACTGTCTGTGCGGAGTCTGCACGTTCTCCCTGTGTCTGCGTGGGTTTCCTCCGGGTGCTCTGGTTTCCTCCCACAGTCCAAAGACGTGCAGGTCAGGTGGATTGGCCATGATAAATTGCCCTTGGTGACCATAAAAGGTTAGGTGGGGTTACGGGGATAGGGTGGAAGTGAGGGCTTAACTGGTTCGGGGCAGACTCGATGGGCCGAATGGCCTCCTTCTGTACTGTAAGTTCTATGTTCTACACTTCCTGGGTCCGTATCCCTCTATTCCCATCCTATTCATGTGTTTGTCAAGATGCCCCTAAAATGTCACTATTGTATTCAGCAAGCTGTTTGGAACATGACAGCCAACTCTAACTCAGGACGGCACGGTGACGCAGTGGTTAGCGCTGCTGCCTCACAGCAGCACGGACCCAGGTTCGATTCCAACATCGGGTGACTGTCTGTGTGGGGATTGCACTTTCTCCCCGTGTTTGTGTGGGTTTCCTCCGGGTGCTCCGGTTTCCTCCCGCAGCACAAAGATGTGCAGGTTAGATGGATTGGCCATGTTAAATTTCCTCTTCATTTCCAAAAGGTTAGGTGAGGTTACTGGGATAGGGTCGGGGTGTGGGCATAGGCAGATACTCTTTCCAAGGGTCAGTACAGACTCGATGGGCTGAATAGCCTTCTTTTGCAAAGCAGAGATTCTATAATTCTATGATAAGGGCATAAAAAAAGCAAGCAGGAGTTGGCTATTCAGCCGTTTGAACATGTTCTGCCATTCAGTGAGATCAAGGCTGATCTTTTACTTCAACACCATTTTCCTGTGTTTTTCCCAAATCCACTGACAATTTCTCCCCTGGTTCTCGACTTGGTTTGGTGAACCTTGGTTACACTCCCTCTATGGCAAGTATACCTTTCCTTTGGTACAGAGACCAAAACTGTTCACGCTACTCTAGGTGTGGTCTCGCCAAGGCGCTGTGTTTATTCCTATACTCAAATCCTTTTGTAATAAATGCCAACATACCATTTGATGACTTAATTACTTGCTGTATCTGAATGTTAGTTTTCAAAAACGCATCAACCCAAGTCCCTTTGAAGCACACTTCCCAGCCTCTTGTAATTTAGGAATATTCTCCATTTGTGTCTTCCCTATCCAAGTGGATAACCTCATATTTATCCACATTATATTCCATCTGCCAAATGTTTGCCCATTTTTAAAAATCTCTCCAAACCCCTTTGAAGATTCTTTGCATCCTCTCACAACTGCGGAGCAGACTGGATGATCTGAATGGCCAGATACTGCTCCTATATCTTTTGAACCTATATCTTTTATATTTCCACCTAGTTTTGTATTAGCAGCAAACTTGGCAATATAACATTCAATCATTGATCCAGATTGTGAATAGCTGGGACCGAAGCACAGATCCTTGCAGTACGCCACTAGTAACAGCCTACCGACTTGAAAATTATCCATTTAGTCCTCCTCTCTTTTCTGTCTATTAAACAGTTCTCAATCCATGCCAGTATATTCCCCCGAATGCCATGTGCCCTTGAGCCTCTTGGTGTGGAACCTTATCAAACGTTTTCTAAAATGCCGCATCCACTGATTTCCCCACACCTATTCTGCTAGTTAGATCCTCAAAAAAACACTCAACAGGTTTGTTAAACATGATTTCCCTTTCATAAATCAATTTTAACTCTGTTCACTCATCATTATTTTCCAAGTGTCCCTTTGTCATATACTTTATTATAGATTCTAGCATTTTCCCTACGACGGATGTTAGGCTCACATTGGGAAAGATTTGGGAGTCATCAGCCTGTATTTGACTAACTTCCCACCCTCTAGCCATCCTTTCTCAAATGGACTTTGAATAATAGGCCAAGGAGAACTTGTGTTTTGTGAAATTAGTACATTATTGCCACCAGGAGAGGGGTATGAGCCTATAAACCTAGGTGTCAGCAATCTGACCTAAGGGAGGAAAATAGAGGCTATAAACTCCTTTCTTAAATAGGGGGGTTACATTTGCCACCTTCCAATCTGCAGGAACCATTCCAGAATCGGATGATTTTTTCATCTCTCACCTGCATATACATTTCTCACAGAGGTATGTTGAATCGCGTTGAATAATGAGAATTCTTAATTAAATTTCAGCTTCCAAACACCGCAGTGCTGAGACCAGTTGTGCTTCTTCCGTCAGAGATCATCTAATTCCAAACAGACTGTTGTTCGAAACTGCTTTATTTTCTATTTTGAATTTTGATATCATTTCCACAAAATGCTTTTGATATAACATCAAAACCACAAGTACTTCAGACTTGGACAGAAAATAAACTACGCCTGAGTTTGCATATTACCCCTACCACCCGGCTTTACCCCTCCCACTCGGCTTACTCACTCTTCCAACTTCATCCATCAGGCAGGAGATACAGAGAACACACACAAACAGATTCAAAAACAGTTTCTTCCCCGCTGTTAACAGACTCCTAAATTACCCTCTTATGGTCTGACCTCATTAACACTACACCCCTGTATGCTTTATCTGATGCCAGTGCTTATGTAGTTACATTGTACACCTTGTGTTGTCCTGTTATGTATTATGTATTTTCTTTTATTCCCTTTTCTTTCCATGTACTTAATGATCTGTTGAGCTGCTCGCAGAAAAATACTATTCACTGTACCTCGGTACACGTGACAATAAACAAATCCAATCCAATCCATATTTGATATACACTGAAATAACTTGGAGAGACTTGATTTAAATCTTTCTGATGCCAGTGATGAAATCTATGTAGTCTGAGAGTTGTCAGCTAAAGTTTGTTGCTTGGTTTATACTTGCCTTTCATTATATGAGCATCTTGTATTATGGAAAATTGAGAAATAAAATATTCCAGTAAAAGTGACACAGGAAAGATAATTCTACAATGTCTACAGTTCAAAACCATTGATGTTTACATCGTTTAATGATCTATGTAATTAAAAAGTTACAACATGGCCTAATGACTGTCTTTCAAAGCATTTAGAAGAGCGTATTTTATCGATGACAGAAGAATTACAACTTCTACAAACTATTGCCCAATTTTAAAATGCCATATAAGTAGCAAAAATGTTAATGTTTGAAACAAAAGATCTGCCGAGCATTAATATGGAACTGAAGAGGAGTCTGCAACTTTACTGTGATAAACTGAGGAAGAGAGGAATTTTTGTGCTGTGATAATCTGAGGAAGAGAGGAGTTTTTGGGCAGGAATAGTGTTAGGATAGAAAGTATTATTAGCATCATAATCCTTTACAAATCTTCCTGCCTAGCAAATTTATTTTTCCAATGGATAGCATACAACGCTACCAATCTTATTTGTTTCAGCTCAGCCAATTCAGAAGTAAATGTAGTCTCACTATCTATTTGTCATTCAACCAAATCGTTTTGCTGTTATGAGTGGGTTTGCTTTGAACCCATCTCCATTTAGATTGGTTCTATGAGGCAAAGGGAGCTGAAACACCCCTGTACCTGTAGTTGATGTTTTCCTTTTTTTCTCCCACCACACTTCCCACCCCTCAAAGTAATCCTCTGTGTAGTAGCCTTGTTCGTGGTTAATTGTTCCTACTGCACTATCTTGATGTTCTGTGAGTAGATGTGCACTGAAGTATTATAGAGGCACCATAATTTGTAACATTAATTACGCATGTTACTGATGTCTTGTCCGAGTTTATGACTATGCATTTACTTCAAACATGAGGTGTGCTTTTGGTGTTTCGTGATGGATTACAGGTTGGGAAGCGGGCACAAGTTTGCATTTTTAAAAGCGTTATCGTCTGGTCCATGATCAGTTTTGATATTTCTGCATCAGAAATTGGCCTCATCATATTATGAAAGATGGCATTTATGCAATTGAATGTATTAGACCTTTTCCTGAAAAGCTCTCCAGGTCCATTATCCTTTCTAATTTACTGAACATCTAAGAATATTTGAATGCAAACAAGTGTTGTTTCCTGAAATGGTAAGGTGAGTAGCACAAATTTGGACATTTTATTACTGCCAATGTAGGCTTTTTCAGACCCACTGGAATATGTTATTTAAATATTGATTTATCACTTAAGCATTGTTTAAAAAAAAAAACTGTAGGCATCAGTGAGGGTCAAGAAAAGCATAATTTGGTCCAAAGCAAAAGCAAATAGTTGGTTGCAACATGTGTGAAATAATTAAATCAGTAACTTTTGGCTGTAGCGCAAACCAGAAAATCCGATGAAACATTTACACTGCTCAAGGTTTGAGAATCAAATCTGCAGCATTCATTTGGTCATAAAGTTTTCATCTGCATATTTGTTTTACCTCTGTTTGTTTATTTGGAGGGAGTGGTAAATCTTGCCCCTCTTGTATATGGAAAACCAAAATACATTTTATTTTAATACTTTGGTAACAGATATACTCCAAATGAAGGGTATTTCTGTTTAAATTTTGGCGGGGATAAAGAAAAGTAAAGCTGGTCAAGGACAATGGCGCCAATTAATTCCGCTTTCTAGTGAGCAGTGTTTGTTTACTTGGTCTGTAGCACTGTACTAAAATGCTGTTTGTGGTCTACATAACAAAAATAATTGTTCACAAAAATAAAAAAAAGGCTGCAAATTCAAAGAAGGAATGAAAACAGCCCAGTGTCTGATAGCCTAGTTTATTTATAAATCCTAATACCAAGTCCGAACACTTAGCAGAGAAAGCAGGAATATTGCAAAACACAAAATTGTAGAAGAGAATTTATAAATTGAATTGTCTCCATGCCCATAACTATTTGTATGTTATAAACAATTTTCACAAGATTGCGTGTACATCTTAGATTTTTCTTCTTACATAGTATCTGAAATTTAAAGAATTTGCCCTTTACAAAACCATAATTGCTCATTTTTAAGACACCAATCAGGAGGAATAAAAACAGAAAATGCTAGAGATACTCCAAAGGTAACTTAACCATGACGAAGCACTGGGAGGAACCACTGGGCAGAACTAGGTTAATCCCAGAGTTGAGGGGGTTGGCTTATGAGGAGAGGTTGAGTAGACTGGGACTGTGCTCGTTGGAATTTAGAAGGATGCGGGGGGGGATCTTATAGAAACATATAAAATTATGAAGGGAATAGATAAGATAGATACGTGCAGGTTGTTTCCACTGGCGGATGAAAGCAGAACTAGGGGGCATAGCCTCAAGAAAAGGGGAAGTAGATTTAGGACTGAATTTAGGAGGAACTTCTTCACCCAAAGGGTTGTGAATCTATAGAATTCTCTGCCCAGTGAAGTGGTTGAGGCTCCTTCGTTAAATGTTTTCAAGGTAAAGATAGTTTTTTTAATGGTATTCAGACGGGAAAGTGGAGCTGCGTCCACAAAAGATCAGCCATGATCTCATTGAATGGCGGAACAGGTTCTTATGTTCTTATGTAACTTTCCTTTGGGCTATCAGCAAGGTGAAGGCCAGAGCTTCCACCTTCGCCCACCATCTGCACTCGGGTGAGTCCGAGACCCCAAAGATGGCCACCAAAGCGCAAGGCTCCATCTCAATCCCAAAAATTCCTCACATGGCGCTGAAGAAGGAGACCCAAAAGCTCACCAGTTTAGAGCAAGACCAGAACATATGCATGTGATTTGCAGGGACCCTGTGACCAGCCTCGATCTATCCAACCGAAGGTCCACAGTACACAGTTAAAGTCCCCTCCCAGGTTTAGATCATCAACAGAAGCCAGCAACGTGTTGAGAAAATCTGTATCAACCCAGTTTGGCCCAAAGATGTGCAGGTTAGGTGGATTGGCCACGCTAAGTTGCCCCTTAATTGGAAATATAGCTATATATAAAATTGGGTACTCTAAATTTTAAACAAAACTAAGACCACCGAGGTACCCAACAATGACCCACTGACCATTGCATGCCTCCCATTAGGATCTATCAGAATCTTAGTTGCCAAAAAAAATACTTTCCTTATTCATCAAAATTGCAGCCCCCCTGGCCCGACTATCAAGTCCCGATTGAAATAGTTGCTCCACCCAGCCATCCGTAACCTCACATGGTCTTTAATCCACAAATGGGCATCCTGCGACAGCACCACATCAGCCTTCAAACTCCTACGGTGTGCAAACATCCTTGATCTTTTTACCGGGCTGTTTAATCCCCTCACATTCCACGTGACCAGCCATATAGGGGGTCATCTACCCCGCCCCCTCACAAAACCCCAACCAACCCACAGTCTGCCATTCCCACCCTGTGAGGCAGTCCGGCAACTACTTGAGAGCTGATACCCAGGCCCACCCAAGATGGCCAGCAAATCCCCTGTCAAGCAGAACAAAGAAATGTTTACAGCCACCATCGGCGAACTACTCTTTTGTCGTTCCCACCCCCTCAACCAAAACAGAAACAAGACACTGAAGCTCAAAAAAGTCCCCAACAGTACGAGCTGCAGATATCCCCATCACTCCGCTACTAACTATTTAGTGAGCAGGATATGGCTCCTATGCAGAGTAAATAGCATAACAACAAAACCCCAAAACCCCAATCGTTCCAGGAAAAAGGTACATGTTTAACAACAATACCCATCCCACAAAACCCACCGTATAAAATCCAGGTACAAAGTTCCAAAATGCTCAAAGTCACCACCAAAACCCCAAAGTTTACACCCCCACTCCCAGACATACATCTCCCAACCAATATAGTTCAGTTATCACTAACCCAGTCCATATTCCTGCACAAACACCTCTGCCTCCTCCGGAGTTTCAACGTAGTGATCTTTCAATTGCTAAGTCACTCTGAGGCAAGCAGAGTAAATCATGTGAAATCGAACCTTGCTCCAATACAACGCAGCTTTGGCCTTGTTGAATGCACACCTCTTGGCCAGCTCCGTTCCAACATCTAAGACCACAAGAGAAAAATCCTTCACCACCTTCTCATTTGGATGTACAAATCTCCACATGTCTGCCCCCTTGTCCCCCCAACCATCGGCTCCATAAAGGCCAAGATTGCCTTTTCCACCCCAGCTAGATACTCACAACATGGCCCTCAAATCTGGAGTCCCGATTTTCTTTTGCCTACCGCAGAACTCTTTCTTTGTCTTGAAATCTGAAAGTGCATGATTATCTCATGCGGTGGCTCACCACGGGGTTTCTGCTTCAACGACCTGTGGGCCCAATCTAACTCCGGAGGGGACGCCATTTCTCCCTCCCCGTCATCTTTCAAAACAACTGCGACATAAACTTTGTTTGACTCAAACCCTTCGGCAACCAATCATTCAAGTTCTGCCTTCTGGAATAATTTTCCAAATCGTTCACCTTGGCTCTGAATAGCTTGTTGTCACTGGCCACCTGTGCCATCTCCACTTCCAGAGAGGTGATCTGGTCACTTCACCTTGAAAGAAACACCTATTTTACTCCGCGCCCTGCATCTTTACCACTTCATCCACTTTTGCCAAGCCCTCTCGAATAGAGGACATTGCCCCCTCAATCGCTATTTCATGATCCTGAGAATCCTCCTGTCATAGTTTCTGAAGTTCCCCCTGCTTGGATCCTGTAAGCAACTCAGTGGTCAGTCGAGTGGCCACCGATACTGCAGGAGCCTCTGCCGTTTTGCTCACAGAGCTCTTGAGGCTTCCAAGTTCGACGATGTTTCCTTATTTTTCTGCTGCCTTGTCTTGTATTTATTGGACATCCCTTTGATGTGGGAATCTTAACTCATCGATCTAACCAAACTCCAGCCCAAATCTCTCCCCAAAATTGGGTGAAAAGGGCTTAAATAAAAGTTATCTGGTGGGAGCCACCTCGTGTGCGACTGGTCTTCTACATGACGCCACCGGAAGTCAATAGGGGAGACAGAATCTCTTACGAGGTGAAAGGAAATGAATGGTGATAGGAAATGAATGGTGATAGGGCAAGAAAAAAACCAAGAGGTGCCTAGAGAGAATGTGCTACTGTCTGAACGCGAAAATAAGAGAAAAACTGAAACATGCAAAGTAAACGAAACAAACATGGGAGGGGGGTAATTTACAGGCTGAAATTGTTGATCAGGGAGGAACAAAATTTCATCCCAAATAGATTTTGATTTAAATAATACAATACTGCAGAGGCTGGAAATAAGAAACAAAACCAGTAGCCGCTAAAAATCCTCATGTTTGTCAACATGCAGAGAAAGAACAGACCAAGTAACGTTTCAGGTGTGGACTTGATGAAAACTAATGGCTCTGTTCCTGAAACATTAACCTACCCTGCTGGGTGTTCAGAGGATTTTTTTGGTTTTGTTAATATTCTAGGAAGGCAAAGAGAAAAGATGAAGGCCATTAATTTATTTGTTTGAAATTGATCATTGTTTCTATCTTTTCAGGAAAAGGAGATATTCAACCCCAGCTGGATAGTGCTTTGCAAGATGTAAATGATAAATATCTTCTTCTGGAAGAGACAGAAAAACAAGCTGTCCGTAGAGCCCTCATTGAAGAACGCAGTCGCTTCTGTGCTTTTGTCTCCATGCTACGACCTGTAGTTGTAAGTTTGTTTCTTGTTATATTTAATTAGTAAGGAGGTTTTCCGAAATACATTGAACATTACAAAAACTAGAGTCTTTTGCATTGGCCAGCTGGGTGAGGAATTTATTCATTTTACTCCATTACTTGGATTCTAAATCCGTTCTTTATTTCTGTTCGAAACAAGGTTATGTCCATCATTGTGCTAAAATTTTGTGCATGCTTAATCCCTATATAGGAGAAAAGAAGCACTTGCATTTATGTAGCACCATTCACAACCTTGGGATGTCTAATAGCACTTTACAGCAAACAAAGTGTTTTTGAAGTTTTAATCATTTTTCTAATGCAGGAAATCACAGAAGCCGATTTACACACAGCACCAATGAGGTGCAATGTGACCAGATAATCTGTTGTCGTAATATTTGATGAGGGATAATTATTAGCCAGCACACTGAGACCTCTCCTGCTCTTCTTCACAGCTGCCTTTGGGATATTTTGCATCCACTTGAGAGAGTAACCTGGGTCTTGGTTGAAAATCTTAACCGAATGATGATATCTAGTGAGGCACACTCTCAGTAATGTACTGAGATGCCAGTGTGGAACATATGTTCAGGGTTCTGGGGCAGGCCTTGAACCCATGCCTTCTGACTAGGCGTCGGAGTGCTATTATTGAACTATGGCTGAAAAAATTTAGAAAAATGTCCATAACAAAGTACAATATAAATAACTGTTTCCTGTCATTTGTACAAAGATTTAATTATTCATCTCACCAGACTTTTAAACTCCCTGAAGTTTTTGTACCAACACCAAAAATGTTTTGTGTAATAAAAATGCTGTTTGGCCAGATTAAAAAGTTAATAGCAGACAATTTAGGTTTTACTATATGCTATCATAGAGAAGACTTTCTCTTCTCGCTCCTGTACAGTCATCAAGACAATACTCTCGATTGCTATTTCAAACTTTGAATACTCTGTTTCTTCCCATCTCCTCCTCCTCTGACAATTCTGCTGGCAAACTCACCTGATCTTCCAGTTTACTGATATTCCATGCACACTTCAGCTGTGAAGCCTGCCCCAAACTGAGTCAGCCAGAAATGCTCCCAATGCCTATCACTAAGTTGGGAATTGAAAGGTAATGTGAGCTCAGCGCCAGCTGTGCAGTACTTTCAGCAGAGAGGAAAACTTGTGGACTCTGCTTGCTTTTATGCATTTGTGTAGATGAAAATGCATTTAAACAAGCAGACCCTCGCGTCAAGATTAATGCCACTGAAGCTGCAAGTGGGATTGCTGGACGTAAGGGCGCAGTTTTAGCGATTGACTCTGTTCGAGGATGGCCATGGCTTACACTGACTCTCTCTATGCTGTCAGAAGCAGATGGGTGAGTCAGCTGCATGGCAACAGATCAACTGTGCAGCACTAACTGTTCTTGCCAGCAGGATAAATGGACGGGAATGCTGCTGAAAATTAACACTTGCTTGTCCTTGTAGATGGTTGAGAAGATGCATAATTGAGATTGTACTGTATTTCCAAATAGTTGTTGCAACGAGAGTTGTGTGAATTGTTACAATAGTGTGATGCATTATTTGAAATACTCACTTGTGCCTCACTACCGGTACTTTTAAGAAAAAAGTTTTAATATAAATATTATATGCAAACTGATGTGTTCGTTATTAATTTTGTTTTATTCAGCTAGCAGAAGTAATGAACTCAAGTTATTCAATGAAATATAACCGCCTATCCAGCATTAAAAGAGGGACCTGACCTGAAATTCCAAATAATTAAGCATTTAATATTAACGGGGAGAATGTGCAAACTCCACGCGGGCAGTGACCCGGGGAACAATTGGATTCTGCCATGTAGAGACTTTTGAGTCTTTCTAGATGGATGAACTAAGATGGGGCGAATGGATTTTCTCATTTATAATTATCTGAGAGATGTAGAGCGGTGAAATATAAAATCAAGCCAAATCTTTTCAAATCAAACCTGGTGGAACAGTAGCACTGGAGCTTCTGCAGTTTAATCATGAGACTGCAGTTCTTCATCCACTATGACCACCCACATATGGCATAAATATTAAAATCCACCCACACAAATTATACCCATCATACATCAAAGATTTAATCTTGACAAAATCGCCCTAGGCTTGACTTGATGGTTTATTTTCATTTGATTCTGTTGCTGTTTCCTCCTGTTAACGCAAAAGCCAGGGGCTATTTGTTTAGCTTGCTGTTGCCCACTTAATTTCTGTGAGCTTTTTGCTTGGCAAGTTTCTGTTCGCAGAAGATTAAAATTGCAGTTTCCTCTATGGGGCAAGAGGGCCCCGTGAACGGGGCAAACAACTGCATACCTCCTTAACCGTAACCACCTTAACCATAACCATTCAGATTGAAGAATTGTCAATGAACAGTGAACCAAGAGGAGAATTTGGAATAATTCAATATCAAATCAAATACAGAACAAGTAGTTAGATAGGGAAAGAAAGGTTGGGTTGAGAGAGAAAAAAAAGAGACATGAAGTAGTAAAATAAATTGGAAATATTGAAAAAAACATCTTCAACAACAATTAGAAGGTAAAAGAATGAGAATCCACACTTGTCAAAGTTCATTTTCAGTGCCAGAGAGGTTGTGTAACAGTAAATAATATTGGTCACACCATTAAAAAGGGTACTTAGACTGAGGTAAACACTAATAATAATAATAATCGCTTATTGTCACAAGTAGGCTCCAATGAAGTTACTGTGAAAAGCCCCTCATCGCCACATTCCGGCGCCTGTTCGGGGAGGCCGGAATGGGAATTGAACCCGCACTGCTGGCCTTGTTCTGCATTACAAACCAGCTGTTTAGCCCACTGTATGCCCACTAACTTCTTGTGGTGATTTTAGTCCATATCAACGGCCCAGGTACAGGAACTTTATGTCAAATGTTGAACAAATTTGAATAGGGAACCGGACAGTGAAATGCCATTTCCATGCAGCTTACAGCAGAGTAGCATATCACGGACAGTAAATTGCGTAATTTGAATATTTAACTGCGCCTCAATACACATCTAAAGTTGCTATCCACTTTACGCATAAATAATAGTGAGCGTTTTTAACCTCAGTTTTTTTTGAAAGAGTAAATTGTGATCCATTCTGTTTTGTCTCTAGAAGTGGATCTCTGCTTCATTTAAGTGTATCTTTCACTCTGTCAATTTGCTAGTTGTTCATTTTGCACATCAGTGGCTTCAGTGAGAATGCCAGTTCTCTGCAGTGTGTCTGTGCCCCCAGAAACTGGATTGGGTTTCTCCAAGCTGGATTGGGATTGTCCAAATAAGTTTCATATAGGAACTTCAGTTAACAGGTGAATTTCTTCTCATCAGTCTGGGCTGGTTTTGATGCTGAGCCCCAGAAGTCAAGCACAAGTGCCAAACCCACTGCAATCATTCAAAAATGGATTAATTTTTATGTACTCAACTCCCTCTTTTCAATAATAAATCTATATTAGTGAAGTGTGGAGTTAGTAGTGACTGAGCAGGAAATGAAGTAGCAAGCTATCACTTTGGGAACTTCTGTTGATCCATATCAGCAGCATGCATATCTATCATGGTAGTGATATCTGCAAAAAAAAAAAGTAAAATATATTAGCCAGGTATGTTATACTCTTCACAAATCCAAGCTGACTCTCTTTGAGCAGCTCATACTTTGTCGGCACTGAATGCTGCTTTGGGCTGCAGTAGAGTGCATAACTTGGAGTTTGGTGACAGGGCATTTAAGGGTTAATTTCTATCTAAAATTTAGTCTTTCATTTAGTTACTGTTTGGGTTGGAAAAAGGTGACTTTTAGGCCAGCTTTAAGGCAGGGTTTATATAGGCTCTGCTAAGTAGGATCTGGGATATAAGAGTGCAAGGAGAGCGGCAAAGACACCGGATAAAGAACGCAAGGTGAATTAAAACAGCAGGGAAAGGGAGAGTGGCTTCAAAGTGACGTCACAGGGAAGTGGTGAGCTGAATGGCTGGTAAGGAATCTACATTTGGGGACTAATATTAAATAGCAGTAAATTTATAAAAATGTATTATAATTAAGGGACTGAGAATAGTTTAAATGCATTAAAAACCTAATTAACTAAACTAGAGTTGGGAGTGCAGGCGATTTGTTGTAGCTGTGGTTATGTGGGAGCTGATGGATTCCATTGCAAGCATCGGTGACCACTCTGCAGAAAGTGTTTGCAATTCAAGGAACTTCAGTTCAGAATTGATTAGCTGAAATTTGAGCATCGGATACTGCGCCACAAGGAGGTGGAGAGTTACCTTGACACTGTGTTTCAGGCAGCCGCACCAAGTCGGTTAAGTACGTCAATCTTGGCCAATGGTCAGGGACAGGAGGGTGTGACTGCGAGTGAGGCAGATAGAAGGATGCTGAATTCAGCATTGGAGAAGCTTCAGCTCTTGACCTTGTCCAAAAGTATGAGATACTTGCTCTCTATGTGAATGTGGGAAAAGACTGTAGGGAGGCTGGACACACAGACCACTGCACTGTGGTGCAGGAGGCCATTCAAGTGGGGGGAGCAAAAAGACGTGGTAGTGGATTCCATAACCAAGGGTACTTAAGCAAGACAGAGAGTCCCACATGGTATATTACCTACCCGGTGCCTGGATGAGATGCATCTCTAACCGGCTGGAAAAAATATTGGAGAGGGAGGGGAAGGATCGAGGTATTGTGGTCCACGTTGGGACAAACTACAAGAGTACCTGTTTGGGGAATTTCAGGAACTCTGATCAAAATTAAAGAACAGGTCCTCGAGGGTTAGAATTTCTAGGTTATTACCTCGGATAGGGATGAGAAAAATAGCTAAGTAAACATGTTTTTAAGGGGCGGTTTGGGAATGAGAGGTTCCATTTCGTGGAGCACTGGCATAAGTATTGGGACAGAAAGGATCCATACTGTTGGGACAGGCTCACCGGAACCGGTTTGGGACCAGTGTCCCAGCAGAAAGGTTAAATAGGGTGGTCACAAGGACTTTAAACTCACAATTGCGGGGGAGGCCTCTGGGAAGTCGATAGATACCGTTTCAAAAACAAGTCACAGGACCGAGGGTAAAGAAACAATCAGGAATCCTACTTCGAGTACAGCAGGTAATGGCAAAACTATAAGAAATATATTGATTAAACCAGAAGAGAGAAATAATAAACGGGTGAGTAAAGCATCTGTGCTGAGGGACAGGTTAGAGTGCATGACCCACATAAGAGTTCTGTATACAAATGCACACAGTGTAAGGAATAAACTAAATAAGTTGCAGGCACAAATTCAAATTTGAAATTATGATATAGTAGCCGTTACTGAGACATGGCTGTGGGCTGGGAACTTAATATACCAGGTTATACAGTTGACAGGATGGATAGGGAAAATGGAAGGGGGGTTAGTAGCCTTCCTGATTAGAAACAGAATCAATTCATTGGTGAGAGAGGATATAATGAAGGGAAAGCATCCAGTGGAGACCTTGTGGATAGAACTCACCACCACCTTCTGAAGGGCAACTAGGGATGGGCAATAAATACTGGCCTAACCAGCGATGCCCACATCCTGTAAATGAATTTTTTTAAAACTGAGGAATAATGAACAATCTAAAACTGTGATAGGTGTTGTATATAGACCCCCGTTAGCCGCTCTGGAATGCTAGGTTGTATAAATGCAGAAATTAGGCAAGTGTGTCGCAAAGAGTAGTATTAATGGGGGATTTTAACTTTAATATAGATTGTTAGTTAGGGATAATTTCCAACATCAATATGTCCTGGATGCAACAAGAGGACAAGCAGTATTGGATTTAGTAATGAGCCAGATTTAATTAGTAACCTAATTGTGCGTGAACATTTAACAAATAGTGATCATAACATGTAGTTCAAAGTAATGTTTGAACGTGAAAAGCATAAATCAGAGACAAGAATTTTAGATTTAGGTACGGCCGACTTTAATGAAATGAGACACAGCTTATCCACAGTAAATGGGGGAAATCTGCTAATGGATAAAACAACTGAAGAACAGTGGGAGATGTTTAAATAAACATTTAATGCAATAGAGAACCAGTTTATACCCCTGAGTGGGAAAAGCTCCACTTCACAGAAAGAAAAACCAACCATGGGCAACTAAAGAGATAAGGAACAAAGAAAGGGCTTAGAAAAAGGCAGAAAATGGCACAAATACTACCGAATGGGAAAGATACAAAGACCGACAAAGGGTCACAAAGCAGCTAGTAAGAGCTTCTAAAAGGATTATGAAAAGAAAGTTGCAAGGGACATCAAAATTAATAAAATGATGTTTTATAGTTACATAAAGGGTCAGGAGCAATGTTAACCTGCTAAAGACTGAAAGTGGGGATATTGTCAATAACCATGGGGAAATGGCAGAGATGTTGAATAATTATTTGCCTCAGGATTTACAGTAGAAAAGGGGGATAGCTTGCCGGAACGCCCGAGGGCAATAATTGTGGATCAGGGTCAAAGACTAAATGCAATTAGTGCAAGTAAAACATTGACAATGAGGAAATTAGTGGAACTAAAGCGTGACAAATCCTCAGGACCTGATGGTTTCCATCCAAGGGTGTTAACCGAAGCAGAGGAGCATACTGTAGATGTCCTAGATGTCAGATTTCCCTAGATTCAGTTGACCCTCTGGATTGGAAAATTGTCACACTGTTTTTTAAGAAGGACAAAAGAGGAAAACCAGTGAATTACAGACCAGTGGAGTCTATAATCAAGTATAGGGTAACTGAACACGTCAAAATTTTCAGTTAATCAGGGAGAGCCAGCATGGATTCGTAGGTCGGTCATGCCTGCCAAATCTTGTTGAATTTTTTGAAGAGGTGACTAAGGTAATAAACACAACCCCTCCCTATTCCATAACCCCACCTAACCTTTGGACACTAAGGGGAAATTTAGCTTGCCCAATCCACCTAACCTGCACATCTTTGGACTGTGGGAGGAAACCACGCAGACACGGATGAATGTACATACTCCAGACAAGTCGTTTGCTGCCTTCATTCTGGAGGTTTGCCTTCCAAGGATTCCATGAGTCTTAATTTTGAACTACCTCGCAGGTGTCCAAGTTTAAGTTGTGAATATATGACTGCATTAGGGGTTTTATTGTCTCTCACATGTACTACATGCGCACTCCACCTGAGCTGAGCTCTGATGATGAATGATTCAATTACAGTTTTCCTGCTTTTTGAAGTACCACGATGTTAGGAATTTTGTCCTATTTGATGCTCATGATGTTCCAAATACATACCAATTGGAGCCCTACCCTGGAGGAGGTGGTCTGTGTCTCACGGGCATCCACATATTACCACAGCTATGAGCATAGCAGATTGTGTTGCCAGTTTGAAAGCTTGTTTCCTCCACAGTTTCTTAAGTAAATGGTCAAATGCTGAGCTTGCTTTGGCATTTCTGTTTGCCACCTTGCTGTCAGTGTAGATATTTCAGGACATTGTGCTTCAAAGGTAGATGAAATTATCTACAGTCTTCAGGATTGTACCATTGCTGGTAAAAATGGGTGGAATATCTGTCTTCCTTAAACTGATGGTGAACCCAAAGTCATCAGCCTCTTTTAAGGGACAGTCCATGATCCTTTGAAGGCCATTCTAACAATATGACACACAGGCGCAATCATTAGCAAATATCAATTCCTGCATCTTCTCTGATACCTTTGTTGAGGATTTCAGTCATTTCCGGTTGAAGAGATTCTGGTTGAATTGGATGTTTATTATTTTCATTCAATGCACCTAAAGGCATGGCAGCAAAGGATATAATAAAGAGTACAGCGATGATGATGCATACACCATTCCATCATGAAACTGCTATATTAGATTTACAGCTCTATCAGCATATGCAAGTTTGGCTAAGACTTTCCACCAAGCATCTCTATTTTGTGTGCCAAAGGGCTTCGTCAGGTCATTAAAAGGCATAAAGAGTCCCATCTGTTGTCTGCAGCATTCACTTTATATTTGCAGGAGGATGAAGATCATGTCACAAATGCCTCTGCTTTTCCTGAACTCACTTTGACTTTCTGGCAGTACATGCTCTGCTATGTGGCATGTTGGTTGCCTTTTTGGTGAGGTATTACATTTCACCTTGGTGCATGGCATCCAGTGGTTTGTAGAGCATTCCACTCAACCCTTAACCCTGGTGATTATAACATCTTTTATGTTGCTGATAAAGTCAAACTGCCAGTGTTTGGATCTTGGGTGAATCCAAGTATTTTTGTACTCTGCCTTCTGTCTAAAAATGGTGTTGGCGATTGACATATTCTAGCGGGTGCAAAGATTCCATGCCATCACTGTTAATTTTCCCCACACACTGATTCCCCAGGACACACCCCCAGGTTGATTCAGCTTTTACCCTTTCACTGAAGTCCACCCTCATGAGCTTGTCCTCCTGTGGAGTATTTCCAGTTGTTTATCAAGTTCCTCTAAAAATTGGTCCCTGATATCCTCGGGGCTATCCATTGTTGAATTGTCATAGATTATCATAGATAATACAGTGGATTAGCATAAATAATACAGTGCAGAAGGAGGCCATTTGGCCCATCGAGTCTGCACCGGCTCTTGGAAAGAGCACCCTACCCAAGGTCAACACCTCCACCCTATCCCCATAACCCAGTAACCCCACCCAACACGAAGGGCAATTTTGGACACTAAGGGCAATTTATCATGGCCAATCCACCTAACCTGCACATCTTTGTACACAATGATGATTGCTGCATACTTATTTCAGATGGGGTAGGTGTAGTGATGAGGCAAGCATGACTGTTCCTCGGGAGAGTGTCCAAACATCCTTGCAATGTCAGATCTGATAACAAAGCTGGCACCTCCCATTGGCCCCTCACTCGTTGGCTTGCCTACCCAGACGAATTTGTATCTTGCAGATAGCTCTGTTAGCTGGCCTCCTCTGCTAGGTGAGTTTTGCTGAAAGCAGCAATGTCAATATTGTTTTGCGATAGCTCCTTGTCAACCAGAGTAAGGTGGTCAGGAGCTATTGTCTTTATCAAGTAGACTTTACATTCCAAGAAGCTAAATAGAGTTCCTGTTCCTTCTTCTAAATTAGTGCATTTCAGGAAATAATGGGAAGGAGTCAGTAAGATGTGCACACAAGAAACATTTGTGTGTGCATTGATTGTACTGGAAATGGATTGCACTTGGCAGGCTTCACTCACTTGGTCATGCACATCTGATTCCAGATGTGACACATTAAGACAACTGGGGATGTTGTCAATTGCAATGGATGATCTATAGCACCTTCTGCACCAAGCTGATGGACTGTGAAAGGCAGTCTATACAGCTGTGCTGCGATTCTTTCAGTACCATTGCCTCTGCTCTATCTGTCAACCAGATTTCTTCATGCACTTGAAAAAAGATGGTTGGAAATGCACACGAGCTGCGTACTACTGTCACTTGCTTTAGCCTGAAAACCAAGGTGTGGCCTCTGACTTGCACAAGTAGCTACATGGAGCCAAAGGTGAGCTGGGTGAGTGTCGAGGAGCAGGTGCAGTTATCCATCCAGCTATGAGGTAACACGCACTTGACTTTTGGCATGCACCTCTCCAATAGCAAAACAGCCATTGCCAGCACAGCAGGAGTGGATAATGTCCAGCCTTGGGCTGACAAGTAGTAGGTAACACGTGTAGCATGTGAGTGGCATGTAATAAGCATCTTGAAGACCAACCACCAGTGTTATCCCAATTATTTTAGAGCCCTCACTATCAGCAGGTGGGGTTTGGGGGGTCATTGATTTTTTTAAAAAAAATTTAGAGTACCCAATTATCTTTTTTTCCAATTAAGGGGCAATTTAGTGTGGCCAATCCACTTAACCTGCACATCTTTGGGTTGAGGTGAAACCCACGCAGACACGGAGAATGTGCAACTCCACACAGTCAGTGCCCCGGGGCCGGGATCGAACCTGGGTCCTCAGCACTGTAGCAAGCAGTGCTGACCACTGCGCCACCGTGCCGTCCGTTTGGGTGTCACTGTTGACCAGAAGTTAACTGAACCAGCCATATTAACATGGCAACTTTCTGACTCCAGATGGGATTGGATCTGCCATTTGAACCATCAACGCCTCCCTGCCATCCATAGAGCTTAAGTCAAGGATATCATAGATTACTCACCACTTGCATATTTGGGTGCATCCATAATAAAACTCTGGATTCAACAACATCCAGGACAAGGCAATCTGATTTGATCCATGCCTCCACCCCATTGGGCTCGATATGCTCTATCTCCTCAATAATTTGGTACAATATATAGCATCTACAGTATGCACAGCAAAAACTTATCAAGGTTATTTCAACAATACTTCACTCCCTTGTAACACCTGTCACCAAGGAGAGTGGGGGCTGTGAATACATTTGAATTTCATTACCTCCAGGTTCACCTCAAAGTCATGCACCACTCTGATTTGGATATGCATCATCCAACCTTTAGTATTGCTGGATCAATGCTAGAGGAGGATGCTCCACAAATATCCCCATCCTCAATGATGGGGGAGCCCAGCACATCAGTACAAAAGACAAGGCTGCTGCATTTGCACCAATCTTCAGCCAGGGTGTCAAGTGGAATGATACATCTTGGCTCACTCCAGAGGTCCCAGCATCATAGATACCAGTCTTTAGCCAATTCAGTTCTCCTAATGTGATACCAAGTAATGGTTGAAGTGACTGGATACTGCAAAGTGTCCTGATACCATTACGGCAATAGTATTGAAAACGTGCTGTGCCCCTATTCAAGCTGTTCAGTCTAACTATAATACTGGCATCAACCATGCAATGTCAAAAATTGTCCAGGTATGTCCTGTACACAAAGCCGGACAAATCCAACCTGACCAATTATCGCTCCATCAGGCCACTCTTAGTAAAGTGATATAAGGGGTCAACAACAGTGCCATTAGGTGGCACTTGCTAGCAATAATGTGCTCGCTGATGCTCAATTTGGGATACATCAGGCCACTCCGTTCCTGACCTCATTACAGCCTTGGATCAAACATGGATGAAACAGCTGAATTCCAGAGGTGAGGTCAGAGTGACTGTCCTTGACATCAAGGCAGCATTTAATCAAGTATGGCATTAAGGAGTCCTAGCAAAATTGGAGGCAATGGAAATTAGAGGAAACACTCCGCTAACTGAAGTCAGGAAGATGGTTGTGGATATTGGTGATTAATCATCTCAGTTCCAGACATCACTGCAGGAGCTCCTCAGGGTCATGTCTTAGGCCCACCCATCTTCAGCTGCTTCATCAATGACCCTCCTTCCGTCATAAGGTCAGAAGTGGGGTTGTTCGCTGATGATTACACAGCACCACCCTCAGATACTGAAGCAACCCATGTCCAAATGCAGACAGACCTGGACAATATCCATACTTGGGCTGACCAGTAATAAGTAACATTCACAGCACACAAGTGCCAGGCAATGACCATTTCCAACAAGAAAGAATCTAACTATCTAACTATCATCCCTTGTCATTCGATGAATTACCATTTCTGAATCCATTGCTGAAACCCTGACTAACAACATCTTAGGGATTACCATTGACCAGAGACTGAACCAGACCAGCCATATAAATACTGTGGCTATATCAGTATTTACCAAATGGTGAGTAACTCACCTGCTGATTCCCCAAAATCCGTTGACCATCTACAACGCACAAGTTAGTGTGATGGAATACTCTCTACTTGCCTGGATGAGTGCAGCCCAGTCGCAACGTATGTACCGCCAACAAGATGCACTGCAGCAACTCACCAAGGCTCCTTCGACAGCTCCTTACAAACCCACTATCTTAGGACAATAGCAGAAGACATGAGCATGACTTTTCCAGCCCTTCATGCGGCAGAATCTTCTGATCGCACAGGTGTGAACAGAGATTTCAATGGCTTGCCTGCCCTGCCGCAGGCAAAACCAGCGGTGGGGGGGACTGAAAAACTCTTAACCATGGGAATGGGAACTCTTAACCTGGAGATTGCCCTTCAACCCCCACACCATCCTGACTTGAAAATATTTTGACATTCCATTACTTTTCCTGGTTCAACATCCTAGAACTCCCCTCTAACAGCAGCATGGGTTTGTACAACATGGACTGCAGTGGCTAAAGAATGCAGCTCACTACCTTCTGGAGTGCAATTAGGGATGGACTATAAATGGTGGTCTCGCCAGTGATGCCCACATCTGTGAATGAACAAAAAAATACTGCCTAATTCCCTACTGAACACAATTGTGGAAGCACCATCGCCACAAGGACTGCAGTAGATCCAGGAGAAAGCCACTGTAACAGGATAACTTGGGAAATACAAAGCCAGGCTTGCTAGCATCGTCCTCACACTGAGAAAAAAATATATAAAATGAAGAATAGAAAAGATTACTGTGAAGTTGAGTTTTGCTAAATTCTGGCTTTTCAAATTAATCTATTGCATGACTAGTTTTAAATATTAACATTAGTGAACAGTGTATTAACCATCTGAGGCCACTGTCTTTTAGGAAGCACTGAAACATGAACTGTTAATGGTTTTCATGTGTTCAATGATTCAGGCTAGTTTTGGCATACTAGACAAGGTCGTCATCTTTAGAAGTGACCCTATATAAATGTTTTTTAAATACAAGTACTTTATCTCTCTTAGCAGGAAGAAATGTCCATGCTGGGAGAAGTAACCCATCTGCAGACTATTGCAGATGACCTGACTAACCTGACAATGGACCCTCACAAACTGCCGACAGCCAGTGAGCAGGTCAGTGATTCGATTCAGCAGCCCATGAAATGCTGAAGATTTTCCCTTGTGCTTGAGAAACCATGACTTGAGTGTTTTGCATATATTCAGAAGCTTCATGTGTCAGTTGCAAATCCTGTGGTGACAATTCCGTGTATTTTATCACTGTGTCGCAATGTTGAAATGAACAGCGTCACATTGCAAGTTTGCTTCCTACATTGTAAAATGTATAAACTATGATTGATTTTCCAAGGAGGTTTTTATGTTGTCAATTTTATTATTTTTCTTCCAGGTGATTATTGACCTGAAGGGTTCTGATTATAACTGGACATACCAAACCCCTCCATCTTCTCCTAGTACCACCATGTCCAGGAAATCAAGTGTCTGCAGGTATGTGAATGTACAGACTATGACTAACTATAACTGCAGAGTGATTTTTACATGCCGATTAAGAGATTGTGTCAAAATGTAATACCTAATTTGTACAATATTGCAGTCAGTTGTGTGCCTGCATTTTGCCCACCAGTTTGGTTTATTCTGTGAAAGATGGGCATGTCTCTGTTTAAACAATGTTTAGTAGCTGCAGTATTTCAGGAGCAATTCATATATTAAAATATCAGTGTGTAGAAAGACAATTGCAGCTGCTGATTATAATTTGATTAGACCGTATCTGTTGCAGATTAGATTTATTTTTGTATAGCATATAGCTGCCCACCATGCCTGTGCCCGCTCTCTGAAAGCTATCCACTTGGTCGTATTTCTTTACCTATTCCTTATTAAATATTTATTTCTCATTTGTATGAAAAGTCAATTGAATGATGTTATCATGGGATTTCATGATGAACTACTGTACAGGATTAACACCCTACACTGTACTTTCCTGCTAGACAATTTATCAATCTTCTAAATGAAGTTTCATCTCCTGTCTTCTCGGGCCTTGACTTTCAGGTGGACATGACACTTAATTATTCATTCTGATAAACCATTTAATTAAGGGGGAAGTTCAAATGCTGAACATTCTGTTTCGAATCCATTCTGATCCACTTAAGAGTTCTTTATTTATTGCTTGTTTTCTTTGGAGCAGATTTAAATTTTATTTTGTTTTCTAAAAGCTGAAGAATTAATTCAGTCCTACATGTGGGGGGTCATTCTCCGACCCCTTAGCGGGTCGGAGAATGGCCGTTGGCCGCCGTGAATCCTGCCCCTGCCGGTTGCCGAAGTCTCCGGTACCGGATATTCGGCGGGGGCGGGAATCGGTCCGCGCCGGTTGGCGGGCCCCCCCGCTCGAGTCTCCGGCCCGGATGGGCCGAAGTCCCGCCGAGAAATTGCCTGTCCCGCCGACGTAAATTAAAGTACCTATTTACCGGCGGGACAAGGCGGCGTGGGCGGGCTCCGGGGTCCTGGGGGGGGCGCGGGGTGATCTGGCCCCGGGGGGTGCCCCCACGGTGGCCTGGCTCGCGATCGGGGCCCACCGATCTGCGGGCGGGCCTGTGCCGTGGGGGCACTCTTTCCCTTCCGCCTCCGCCACGGTCTCCACCATGGCGGAGGCGGAAGAGACACTCCCCACTGCGCATGCGCGGGAAACTGTCAGTGGCCGCTGACGCTCCCGCGCATGCGCCGCCCCGACATGTCATTTCCGCGCCAACTGGCGGGGCAACAAAGGCCGCTTCCGCCAGCTGGCGGGGCGGAAATCCCTCCGGCGCCGGCCTAGCCCCTCAATGTTGGGGCTCGGCCCCCAAAGATGCGGAGCATTCCGCACCTTTGGGGCGGTGCGATGCCCGTCTGATTGGCGCCGCTTTGGGCGCCAGTCGGCGGACATCGCGCCGTTTGGGGAGAATTTCGCCCGTGATGTCTGGGAATCCAAAATTGTAAAACTCCGGAGAACGCTTGTTGACTTTGAGATGTGACATCAACTTACTGTAAATCTGATCTCCCTTACCCCAGTGAGAACCATTGTAAACATGTGTTTCAAGACTTCATCTGCACAGGGCAGTAAAGCAATGGCTCCGCTGGGCCACTGATTTCAACTTTAAATTCATAGTGAACCTTTTTTATCGGGTTTGAATATCTGTCAGCAATTTACAGAAAGTGTTTTGTCATTTTGTTTGTTCCCAAAATTAACTTTTGTAGTTAACCTTCGCTTGATCTTTTAAAGACAGACTGTCCCATTGCAGCTTTTAAATTCTACTGTTTTCTATCTAATTTCTAAAATATACATTTTGTGTTGTAAAAAATAATGTAATAAAACCAGTGGTTGTAAAGCAAGCTCAAGTAATTGTTTTTTTTATGCAAAGGGCAAAACATGAAGTATTTTATCTTTGCAGAAGAATAAATGTTTCCCAATGTGATAGTCAACCTTCTTGTCCTGTGTCTAACTGATTATGTTGATCACTGTTGGAAAAAACTCCCATTCTTTGTGATGTATAGTAGCTGTTGGCATGCTGTGTTTGCGTTCATGTCATAAATATTTGCTCCTCATTTTGCTTCAAACAAGAAAAACGTTGCAAGGTGTATTGCTGTCTTTAGTTTATTGGATGGACACGTTACTAATTTGAGCTAGCTTGGTCACATTGTCAAAGAAATAACGCTGTAGGCTGAAAGAATCAGCTGGCATGCCAGGTGTAGTGAATGCCCAACAATTTGCTTTTCCTTTCTGCACCAATGGCACATTTCCTGTTTATTTTACTTTCTTGATGTGTTTTTGCAGCTTAACAGTGAATGGCTAATGCTTCTGATATGTGGAGCCTGAGTGTTTAATTGTACACGGTCTTCCCCTTCCTGTCCTCCCTTTTGTCTCTCTTAGCAGTCTGAACAGCGTTAACAGTAGTGACTCCAGATCCAGTGGATCCCACTCTCACTCACCCACTTCACACTATCGCTACCGCAGCTCCAACCAGCCCCAACAGGTTCCAATGAGGCTGTCCAGTGTATCATCCCATGACTCTGGCTTCATGTCCCAGGATGCATTCCAGTCAAAGTCGCCTTCCCCAATGCCACCAGAAGGAACCAACCAGGTATGTGAAATTGCATGGAATGTCAGCTGCGAACTATGTTGTTTTTGGATATTAAAAACCTATATTAATTTAATGCCATGAACCCAGTGAATCCTTTGAGGGCTGCCAAGATGAAACATAACCATGTATGATTGTTCGGGCTAATATCAAACTATACATTTCTCAAACTTTAAAATGTAGTCCGCAATGGAAAGCCTGAAAAAATTTAGCAAATTGTTTGTAGTTGAAAATCTGCAAATTTCTCTGCATTTAAAGGGTGAAAGATTGTCTTGTGCTTACTAGTTCTTAAAAATAGATGTTTGTTTGACAGGTTAGGTGCATTGGCCATGCTAAATTGCCCCTTAGTGTCCAAAGTGTGCAGGTTAGGTGAGGTTGCGGGGATAGAGTGGGGGAGTGGACCTAGGTAGGGTACTCTTTCAGAGGGGCGATGCCAACTCGAACGGCCGAATAGCCACCTTCTGGACTGTCGGAATTCTATGAAAAAGTAAGGAGTTGTGTTATATAAACTCGACAAACTAGGGCAGTCTAAGGAAAATTGAACACTTAATTATTATCTCAGTCCAAAATGTTAAACATGTAGGCTTGTTAAAAGCTCAACAGTGAGATTTTGGAAAGAAATTGATTGTTCCTATTGTCATCATGCCATTTTTGCATCTAGTTAATTTCAGCAATATAGATCTTCAACCATTGCCAATAACTACTTCTAAACATTATTCAGTGCAAGCATATCTCCATAAGTTTTCAGTTCATTAATTTAACTGATGTAGTATTCAACTGTTGCACCCATTTAAAATACTTCACCACATAATCTTTTGGGTACTAAATGCCATTCAAGTTGTTACAAATTTTAACCAACTAGCTTGCAAAGGTTCAGTGGAGCAAAGGATTTGGCCTTTATATAAACTCCAAACTTAAGCACTCATCTGTTTTAAGATATATATTTTTAAAAAGCTAGAAACTTATGTTCCAATAAGATCCTGTCCACTGTAATACTCTCATTTAGATTTTGATTGTCGTAAGTATCTGGTGGGATTTTCCATATAACATGCTGCATGTTTTGTGGCAGCAAAAACAGCCCGTTATTGGCTGGCACGGAATCTTCTAATCCTGCCATTGTCATTGGGGTTTCCCATTGAATGCAACCCTCGCCACCGCGAAACCCGCAGTGGGGGTGAACCATTGGCGGGAAGATCCCGCTGGTGTGAGTGGCCAGAAAATTCCAGCCATAGTGTATATTGCACCTTTCACAACCTCAGGACACTCCAGAACACTTTGAAGCTAATGAAATGCTCGCTGTTGTAATGTGGAAAACAGAGCAATTGGTAATATATAATATACGGTCGTCACTAGAATCATGGTATAATGGGCATTGCCATCCAGTCTGAAGTTCTTGCTTTCTTTTGTCTAGTTTCCTTTAGCTGTCTCTCATATAATCGAGAGATATGTTCATACTAATTCAGATTTAGTAAGATAGAATTAAAAACAAAAAAATGTTGGAAATATTCAGCAAGTCAGGTCACATCTTTGAAGGGAGAAATAGATTTAACGTTTCATGTTGATGACCTTTCACCCAAGCAAGGATAAGTTAGAAATATGACCGGTTTGAAATAAACGAAGGGGGAGGGTAGACGGCTCAAAAGGGAAGGTCTGTAATTGGTGGAAGACGGGAGAGGTTAAACAACAAACAAATTGGTGGTGCAGGGTCAAACATGATTGGACAAGACATAAAAGATTTCTGGAGGAGGTGTGAATGGCAGAATGATGAAGATCTTGCAACTGAAAGCAAAAACCAGTAAAGAAAAAGGAAACAAAATGAGGCATGGTTTGAAATTGTTGAACTTAATGTTGAGTCCAGAAGGCTGGAGAATGCCTAATCAAAAGTGGCTTTCCCTCCAGCTTAAGTTAAGCTACACTGGAACACAGCAGGATGCTAAGGAGAGCGAGGTTAGCCTGAGAGAATTAAAATGATAGGCAACCAGAAGTTCGGAGTCATGCTTGCAGGCTGAACGGATACCTTTAAAGTACAGAGTCATCACTAATTCATAGTGGGGCTACTTTTTGCATGATTAGTATTAGTATCATTTAACCTCTTGTAGTAGTGTAACATTACTTATTTCTCACTTTATGTGCAATCGGTGTGTTAGACGCAAAAATAGACCTGCTAAGTGTAATCACATTAATTATGTTCATTTCTATTGCAAGCATACTGCTTTTTCCATTAACCAGGCTTGCCAACCTAGTTGCCTTCTTAATTCGAAACAAGAGTCCTCAACAAACTATATTGTTCACCTTGAATCTTTGTGTTCTGTGCATTAGTATGAACTTTCTTGCCTTTGTTTCCTTGCAGTTTTTTTATGAAGTTAATTGTTGAAAGTGTTTTGTGGCAAGTTGGCTCTAATGCAGTGCTTTTCTTCTCTGCTTCTTTTGCTTTTCCTCTTCCATTTCTTCCCTCCCACTGCTTCCTTTTGCCTCTTTTCCCCCATTCGCCAAATTGGTGTTCTGCAGAATTCGTCAAGCTCAGCCTCCTCTGAAGCATCTGAAACGTGCCAGTCAGTGAGCGAGTGCAGTTCACCCACTTCCGTAAGCTCGGGTTCTACCATGGGAGCCTGGGCATCAACAGAAAAGGTGATAAATCTCCGTGTGTGAAACTACAAATTGAGGACACCGGAAATGTTCAGATTACTCTTATCCTAGGCACTTACATTTTATCGGAATCAACAGATTAAAAAAAGATGAATGTTTGTGGATTGGAGTGTTCTGAAATCACACACTGCTAAGGACTGAGTTAAATAAAGCCCTCACTGATGTGACATTGAACTGTATAGACCTAGATTAGACACACTAGTTGGGATTGTGATGGAGACACAGTTGATCAAGGATAGTGTGTGTGTGCGCCCAACAAGATTGGGATCAATTGTTAGTGTGATTTTTCCTTCCCCCTCCATTCAAATGAAAATTGCTTGCACTTAGTGTCGGAACTTTCCGGAATAAATGTTTGGTTGAGGTACTAGAGGGCCATGAACGTCTGAGCAATCGTACCTAAAAAAAGGACTAGTGTTTTCAGGAGAGGATGGGTGGAAGATCTGGATTAAAAATACACCAGCTGCTAACTTTATAATCATGTAAGCCTATACTAAAAGGGGGTACGTTTGCATCTGTAACTTAACGATGGCAAACTGTCGGTTTAGATCCCTCTACTGTAAAAAAAAAAAGAATGTTTTAAATACCTGAGCACAATACCTTTAGCAGAGTTATGGAAAACTATAAAAATGCTTTTGTGATATTTGTAGTTATATGATGGTCATTAATTTCCTTAATACATTTTTTTATTTAAAGCAAAGGTTCAGAAATATAGAGTGCTTACTTAAAATATAAGAATAATCCTTGTGAGCTCATTTTGTACTGGATATTTGTAATAATTTGGAAATATTGTTCCCAATTCATCGATATTTCTTCCACTGACTTTGTATTTTGGTTACTATGACATTCTTCACAATCATTTTTATTCCATTTTGTGTGTTTTTGTTTTGTTTTGCTTTTCTGTTTATTTGCAGTTGACAAATGGGTTTGATCACTTCAGTTCATCTAGTGAAACATACCTTGCTTCAGTTGGTACACACTTTCTCCCACATTTTCAGCCCTCTTCCCGACCCTGTTCCAGACCTTGTTCAGCCGCTCTCCCAGTTTATCCTCATTATTATACCATTGGGCCTGGCATGTTTCCATCATCCAAGGTTCCTAGCTGGAAGGTTTGTGCTTTTCATGTTTTTTTTAAGTAGCTTTTGAAAGTATGTTTCCTAGAAAAGTTTTCTCATGTTTTTAAAAATATAATGACAATTTGTAACAACCTCTGATAATTTTGTATTTTTTCCAAAGTATACTGGATATAATTTAGTAAAGGTAAATGGCAGTATTTGCAGTTAATTTATATTGTTGCTTGCATATTAGCTTAGCTTATGCCGTTAGTAAAGTAAAGCCATGGCGATATGGCACTGATGACACATGCACACGCACACTACTTTCTGGGGGGGAGGGGGAGGGTGGGGGGAGAAATTCCACAGACAAGCACTTCTCCAAGGGGGAAAAAAAATTCTCACATCTCAATCTTGTGCTTAAACTGTGTCCCCTCGTTTCAGTCTTCCGCACAATAGGAAACCCTATTATGGGCGTGTTCGATCGGCCTCACCGCACCTGATTAGGGATGCGACAAGGTCAGTAAACCGAGTCACATCTCACGAGGCGGCGCGATCTGGATTCCGTCCACTGAGGTCGGGACCCAGATTTGCATATTCAAGAGAGCAGTTAGTCTCACAGCCTCTCCTTGGAGATCTCGAGCGGGTGACGTTTAGCACTGGCTTCCACAAACGTGGACCAGGCATATTGGCACTGGGAGGGGTGTCTCTCGCTCTGGTAATCGGAGGTGTCTCTCTGGCAATCGGAGGCCCCTGGTTGGTCGAGCTCAGGGCAGGGCGGTACCCTAGCACCCCCGATACCACCTGGGGGCTGGCAGTACCACGGTTGCCATTATGCCTGTGCCAGGGATCGGGCCCTGGCGTGCCCTGCCCTTGTGAGGGGGAGGCCGCAGTGGGATTTCTGTAGATCAAATGGTGCTAGTGCAACCTCGGTGGTGTGTTCTTTGCAAGGCCCAGAAATTAAGCAAAGTCCCGTTTAATAGCAAGGTTGTTCTCGGCGCTAGAAAACACCCAAACAAATTAGCTTGATACGGGAATCTGTTTAATTTCTGTTAAATCGCGCCATATATTCACCCTATCAAGTCTCCTCAGGGTCTTGTGTTTCAATAAGGTCACACCTCATTCTTCAAAGCCGATGGGTGTAGGCCCAACCTGTTCAGTTTTTCTTCACAAGATAAGTCCTTCATCCCAGAATGAGTCACCTTCTCTGAACTGCTGTTAGAACATTTAAACCCTTTTTCAATAAGGAAATCGAAACTACACAGTTCTCTAGATTTGGCCTCGCCAAGGTTCTGCACAGCTGTAAATTTTAATATTTCATTTCTTTAGCAGTAAACAGCAACATTCCATTTTATCTCCTAATCACTCGACTTACCTTCATACCAACCTTTTGTGATGTCATATAACAGGACATCCAGAGCCCTCTATACCACCTTTCTCCCTTTTAGCAGAAATAGTGCTACTGTGCTTAAGCAGTTGTCTATTACAGTAATTTATTTAAGTTGTAGCTGTTACTAACCTCCCTAATCTTCTCCATTTGTCTATCTCTTCTTCTTACTTTGACTAAACATTTAGCCATCTGCACTATTATCTTTTTATATTGCTTGGTTTTGTTTTTAACTCTCCTGTGAAGCGCCTTGGAACATTTTATTACTTGGAAGATGCAATGTAAAAACACATTTCTGTTGCGACTACAGAATTTGGGACAGGTGCATGCACAGTTTTCATACACTACCTTTTCTTGCATGATTCCATTAAATTATCTCCCATCATTTCCCAAGTTCTCTTCCTTCCTACCCCAGCCTACAGTATCCCAGAAACAATTCCTTGTCTGAGAAGGCAATCTGTTTCCAAGCTGCCAAATCCATTTGACTAAACTAGTGAAGGTAGCCATTGATGGTACTGCTTCCACCTTGCTTTTATTTATACACACATAAACCCCAGTGGAGAAACATCTGTTTGACTTCTCTAATACTTGAGGGTGCAGTGCTTTGGAGCTTTCAATTTGATATTCATATAAAAGTTGAAAAATGCAGATTTATTTGCATATTTATGCACGTACTGTATTTTAATTAGGACTGGGCCAGACCAGGTCCCTACGATCAGCCAGGAGTAAGTACCTTACCAAGGCGTAAAGACTCCGAGCAGCGACGAGATGCTGAAGCTAAGACCCCAGCATCTATTGGCCAGAATATCCAAATAGAGGAGGCACAGAGAACTAGAAGTATGACTCTCTCTACTACAGCAAGGGTAATAACTATTATGTTGTCAATTTAATATAAATTTTGCGCCCATTATTGGAGATGCTAAATACTTAATACAACCATTCGGGGATGGACTGCATAATGTCCTTTTCTTATTATTGCATATGAAATATTTGCCACCGTCCGGTGGCCTTGACATCTGTCATTATGAAATGCTTTGAGAGGTTGGTCATGAGACACATCAACTCCATGCTCCCAGAATGCCTTGATCCACTGCAATTCTCATACCGCCACAACCGGTCCACAGCAGACGCCATCTCCCTGGCCCTACACTAATCCCTGGAGCATCTTGACAAGAATGATTCCTACGTCAGACTCCTATCCATTGACTGCAGCTTCCCCTTCAACACCATAATCCCAACCAAGCTCATATCCAAACTCCAAAACCTAGAACTTGGCTCTTCCCTCTGCAACTGGATCATCGACATCCTGACCCATACACCACAATCAGCAAGGATAAACAACAACACCACCTCCATGATAGTCCTCAACATCAGGGCCTCGCAAGGCTGCGTCTTAGCCCCTTACTATACTCCCTATACAAACACGACTGTGTGGCAGAATTCGGCTCCAACTCCATCTACATGTTTGTTGATAACACGACCGCAGTGGGTTAGATTTTAAACAACGATGAGTCAGAGTACAGGAGGGTGATAGAGAACCTAATAGCATGATGCGACGACAACAATCTCTCCCTCAATGTCAACAAAACTAAGGAGCTGGTCATCGACTTCAGGAAGCGAAGTGTCATACTGTCTGTATCAATGGTGCCTAGGTGAAGATGGTTGACAGCTTCAAATTCCTAGGTGTACACATCACCAACAATCTGTCCTGGTCCACCCACGTCGACGCTATGACCAAGAAAACACAACAGCGCCTATACTTCCTCAGGAAACTAAGGAAATTCAGCATGTTCACTTTGACTCTTACTATTTTTTTACAGATGCACCATAGAAAGCTTGGTATGGCAACTGCTCAGTCCAAGACCGTAAGAAACGACAGAGATTCGCGAACACAGTCCAGTCCATCATGCGAACCCACCTTTCATCCATTTATCTCCTGCTGCCTTGGGAAAGCGGGCATCATAATCAAAGACCCCTCCCATCCGGGTATTCTCTCTTCCAACCTCCTCCATCAGGCAGAAGATTCAAAAGTCTGAGAACACGCACTAACAGATTCAAAAACAGCTTCTTCCCTGCTGTTATCAGACTCCTAAATGGCCCTCTGAGAGACTGAACTGATCTCTCCACACATCCTCTCTACTGTGTAGCACTACACTCCACATGCTTCCCCCAATGACTATTACTATGTATTTACATTGTATATCTATTGTATGTCCTATATTTTTCATGTATGGTACGATCTGACTGGACTGTACACGGAACAATACTTTTCACTGTACCTCGGTACAGGTGACAAATCTAAATCTTAATTTGTATTTTGTTGGCTTTATAGAATAGGCATCGTTAATGCTGGATATGATTTTACATTGCAAATAGTTTCATAGTCTTTACAGCAAATTCAACTTGGAAGTTTATTTTAAGTGGTTCAATTTTGATACTGAGTTTAATGGTGCAACAATTCATTTTGTATCCGCAAAGGGTGAATTCATGAACAAATTATTCCTAGGAAGAGCTTAGAACAAGCCCAAGGATGTCAGATTTTAAATATGAGAAACTGAGCTAGTATTTTGCGAATCTTGATTTGAGAACTAAAATGGTAGGATTAGATCATAGCTGTAACATTAGTGCAGTTATAACTTACTGTAGATTGTGTGTATTTAGCAGCAGGGAGAAGAGGTGGAAGTTCATGAAGAACTGGCACTGGCCCTCAGCAGAGGCCTTCAACTGGATACTCAGAGGAGCAGTAGGGATTCCTTGCAGTGCTCCAGTGGATACAGCACACAGACAACCACACCATGCTGCTCTGAGGACACGATCCCTTCGCAAGGTAAATGTGATCACGTAATCTTTTTTGTGGCTCAACAGCGCGATTCTTGCAATGCTCTGACACTATAATGGTCAGAGCAAACTTTAATGAAAAGCAGTTCTAGTGGTGGATAAAGCAGTATCATACTCTGCTCAATATCCAATTCTTTGTAAATTTCCTAAAAGTTACCATAAATCACACTCTATAAGACAACGCCATTTTTCTAGCTTCAACAATCGTCTTTTGGGTGTAACTCTCAGCCCTACCCCCTCTTTTTTTTCAGCCACTTCATGCTATACGCCAAGCAGTAGTCAACCTTAATTTTTCACCCCACAGATGCTTATTTTACTTACTGATGTGTTATAACTTGGCGCAAGGGATAGAATGGTAAGGTCCATCCAGGAAATAGTAGTAAAAGAAAAATGAAATTAATGGCACTTTACCTGAATGCATGAAGTATCCGCAAGACAAGAGATGAATGAGTGACACAAATAGAGCTATATGGTTGAGATCTAATCACCATTTCAGAGACATTAACACATGGTGACCAAGGCTGGAAAATAAATATTCCAGGGTACACAACATTTTGAACAGACAGGCAGAATAGAAAAGGAGGAATTGTAGTCCTGATAGTAAAGGATGACTGAAGGACATTACTGAAGAAAGATCCTGGCTCAGAAGATCATGAAATAGAATCAGTATGGAGGGGAGATTGGGAATATGTTAGTGGAATCAGATAAATTCTACATATTTTTATGAAAGGAAAATAATCTTTGATACATCCATTAGTATTTTTTGAGGATGTTACTAATAAGATAAATAAAGGAGAACCAGTGTATGTAGTGTCCCTGGATTTCCAAAAGGCATTCAATAAGATGCCACACAAAAAGGTTAAGAAGCAAGATAAGGATTTTAGGGTAATATGAAATGAAATTAAATTAAAATCGCTTATTGTCACAAGTAGGCTTCAATTGAAGTTACTGTGAAAAGCCCATAGTTGCCACATTACGGCGCCTGTTCGGGGAGACTGGTACAGGAATTGAACCGTGCTGCTGGCCTGCCTTGGTCTGCTTTCAAAGCCAGCGATTTAGCCCTGTGCTAAACCAGCCCCATGAATATAATATATTCATGAATAGAGGATTGATGAAGGGACAGGAAACAGTCGGCATAAATGAGGCATTCTCAGGTTGGCAGGCTGCGACTAGTGGAGTGTCACAAGAATCCGTGCTGTGGCCTCAGCTATTTCTAATGTATATTAATTCTTAGACATAGTATAAAGTATTGTCTCTAAGTTTGCTGATGTTACAAGAGCTAGGTGGCAGTGTAAGTTGTGAGGAGGACACAGGCTGCAAAAAATATGGACAGATTGAGTGAGCAACAAGATGAAGTGTAATATGTAGTGTGAGGTTATTCGCTTTGGTCATTAAGAATAGAAAAGCAGAATATGTTTTTTTTAAAACTTATAAATATTGATTTAAGATGTTGTACGAAGGTGTGTGGGAGTTTAAGACAAGCTCATCCTTTGCGTCAGATGCTGGTGATATATCAAAATGGCGTCCGCCTGGACCCATGCTGACAGTTCACTTTTCTTACTCGGCATATAAGCCGAGCCCAACTTCATAGAATCCCGACGATGCAGAAGATCTCCATTCGGCCGATCAAGCCTGCACCGACTCTCAGACAGAGTATCCTGCCGAGGACCACTCTCTTGCTCTATCCCTGCAACCCCACCTAACCTGCACATCTTTGGACAGAAAGGGATAATTTTAGCATGGCCAATCCACCTAACTATCTTCAACGGTCAACTTATACACTGTCATCTATGGTTGCCATACAAACATCAGTGTTTACACTTCTATTTATATGAGATGTCTACCATATGCTGATGATTGTCAATGATGTGGTTGGAGATGATCAGGAGATTTTTATATTGGAAAGGGATGTATTGTATAAGTTTATAGCACATTAACAGCAATTTAACTGGAAAACAATAGTGTGGTAACTATTTTCATCAGAATAACAGGTAGGTACTTTAATTCTTTGATGAATTGAGGCGCGTTTGTCTGTCTGAATTGCTTCCATCATTTGACTTCAAACATCATTCAGCAGCGGTATAAAACAATGGAACAATTCACCTGATTCTGATACCTCCTTTTGATATGTTCCCCTTAATTCTCATTCAGTCAGATGTGCAGCAGTCTGTTTTGCTAAATTGATGTAACTAATAATTTACTATCGTCATTTCTTTGACGAAACCGATCATATCATAATTGGACAACTCATTTGAATTTGTTTTGAAAGGCACTGTTCTCAGCTTTGTTCAACTGATTTAGTGTACAGATATTGGTTAATGAAACATCGAACCATATTTAGAATCATAGAATTCCTACAGTGCAGAATGAGGCCATTCGGCCCATCGTGCCTGCATCGATCCTCTGAAAGGGCACCCCACCTATGCCCATAAACCCACCTAACCTGCACATCTTTGGACATTAAGGGGAAATTTAGCATGGCCAATCCACCTAACCTACACATCTTTGGACTGTGGGAGGAAACCGGAACACCCAGAGGAAACACTTGGAGAAAGTGCAAACTCCACAAGGTCACCCTTGTATGGAATAGAATTGGGTCCCTGGTGCTCGGGCAGCAGTGCTAACCACTGTGCCGCCCAGTTAATTTTTTTCACTGTTCAAGGCATTCAAGTCGCCTACAAATAAGTGATTTCTTATATGTAATTGATTTTCTATTGGAGATAGCACATGTTTATGGCTCTGTCCATGTGTGCTGACTGCCACTATGATTCCTGGTTCTGTAATTAGAAGGAGCAACAGAAAGGAGCAAATATTTACAATTTCTCAATTGGCAGAACTATTACAGAATGTTACTTCAATGCAGAGTCGATTAAATTTTAGAAATTTCTAAAATCAAGTTTTTTTTTTAAAAACAAAAATGTCCTATTCAGTTTCAGATTATGATTACTTCTCGGTTAGTGGTGATCAAGATATTGAACAGACAGAGTTTGACAAGTCCTCCACCATTCCACGGAATAGTGATTTAAGCCAGTCGTATCGTCGAATGTTCCAAGCGAAACGTCCTGCATCCACAGCAGGCTTGCCAACAAACAGCGGACCGGGGATGATGACGCCAGGAGTTGCTACAATCAGGCGGACGCCTTCAACCAAACCATCAGTCCGAAGAGGAACTATAGGAGGAGGCCCAATACCAATTAAGACTCCGATGATCCCTGTTAAAACACCAACTGTGCCTGATGTAAGTAGCTTGTCAGGTGTGCGGCCTGGGCCAGAGGAATATCCAGAGCAGGGTTCTGAAGCTGCAGAAATCTCACGGGTCTCTCCAAAGAAAAGTAGTATATCATCAGTTGCTTGCACACAGGCACCTGTAATCCCAACGGTGACATCCCAATCCATTAGCCCCACAGGCGAAGAGAGGAAATCTGTGACGAGCCAACAGATGATGACAGAAGTTGGAGCATCCATCTTGGGTACCGCACTGGCAGCTGCACCTGGGGATCAGTCTTGTACCGGTACAGCTTTGACCCTGCAGGAGTTGGATATGGCAGGTGAGCATTCCACGGCTGATGCTGCAGAGCCCCCTCAAGGTGAAGATATGCTGAGCGCCATTCGACGTGGAGTGAAACTGAGAAAAACAGCAACTAATGATCGCTCGGCTCCAAGGTTTTCATAAATGTATAAATTGTATGGTAGAGATGACAGTAGAGGTTTCTGTGACTTGGAGAAATCTATTCTGTTGTAATCTCAATAACATACCACCATGTATTTTGTTTGAGAAGCTCCTGAGAGAGGAAACTGGTGGAATAAAGAGAAAAGGCAGTGGGAGTGGGGAATCTTTACTAGTTGCATTACCATTTGGATTTTACGGTTTGTAAATATTGAACATTGTTTTCTGTTGTAGCTGCTTTTTAGTTTACCTGTTGCTTTTTTCCCTCCCTTCTGCCAAACCAGAAGGTGCCAAATCATATCTGACATGCTATGGATTTCATTGCAATTTGACAGCACAACATGATAAATATTTTTTAAATTCTGAAATCAATAATTTCATTTTAAAAAAGCTATTGCATAAGGTATTTTTCCACTGAAAGCTGATGAAGAGTGCACTGCATTTCTGGTGCACAGAGAAAAGTGAAAGTTTTAATTTATTGGATTTTTTTCCATGTTATAAGATTTATTTCTATAGGATGGAGCGATAAGCAGCATCACTCAGTATTAACCTTAGTTACTGTTTGAACAGTAATTAAATTGAATTATACCAGACTACCAGCTAACATTATTTAAGCAATACAGTGCAAATAGGGTTAAATGAGTCAGCGTGGATTTAATGTTTAGTCATAAATTAGTGCCATTACAGTAACAATCCTTATGAAATGGATGTTTTTACACTTCTAGTTAAACATACAATAGTTTTCTAGTGCTTAATGTTGATCCTATTGAAATGAGCCATATCCAATTACACAATTATAATTTCATGTTGTTTAGACATGGTTTTCTGTTAAATTTAATTGGCCACAGAAATGAGCTTGTTTGTATGCACGTGATCAGATGTTATTTCTTTGTACCCGCAGCAGATCATACGATTTCTTCACCCTTTCTTTTTCCCTCTATTTTTCTAATTTTAAATACAACTTTTAGGCTAACGCAATGGAAAGGTAACACATCTTTTTAAAATAACTCAAAAGGTAGCAGGGAGTTCTCTAGATAACAATGCCTTTTTCTCAAAGTTTCTTCTTTAAAAAAAAAAAATAGTTTAACCCAGCAGGCTGGGGTAAGTGAAAACCCATATAGTACAACTTTAAGAAAAGTAAACAAAATCTTCATGCTATGACAGAGCAGTAGCCATACAATTACAGCTCAGGTCTTATCCCTTGTGCAAGTGTGAGTTCTTTTAAAAATATTTTCAGGGGCTTGTTTGTTACATATTGCAGCTCTTGATTCATTTCAAACTTATAGTAATAAAGAACATCACAAAATAAGCATGTACGAGTATTGTGCGCAGTTGCCACCTCCTGTGTGCACGATTATTTCTTCAATACATATTTAGCATTTCTGGTGAACGTGAGTCCTCACTGTCATGTCAGTTTTGTATTTTATTCATTATGCTAACTAATAATGGCTGGTATAAATCATGGCGTTTTCAGTAAATACATAATGTCACCTTCAACTATATTCTCTCTCTCTCTCTCCTCTTCACTCCCAATGCCCTTAAGGTGTCAGCACAAGATGATAGTAGGTATGTTAACTGTTTTTGGAATACCTTTTTCTTCTCTTAAGTGTTGGCCACTTAATGCATTTAAATGCAAGTGTTTTTAACCCCCTGACTTGCAGATGTTTTTGCATAATCTTTTAACTCCTCACGAGTCACGGGCAACAGGAGATGAAATAATTTCCATTAAACACTGAGAATACAAGGACATTCTAGATGTTCAAAACATAAAGCCGGTGTTTATATTAAATAAAGTGGTGTGAAGCTATTTTTATAAGTGAAGTTGGGCAAACCAGCAATTGGAAATTTCATAGTTGCAACATGTTTAATAAACAAGCCCCTGGCGAGACAATAGCATTATCTTTGTAGTGCGCGTGGTGATTCTGATACTAAAACAAAACAGGTGATACAGGAATAGTTGATGCACAGTAGTAACTCCAGCTGATGCAGATTGCAGATGATGCTAATAGGCGATCGTTACTTAATAGCTCTTAAAAATAAAATCATAGAGACACAGTTATAACTTCAGTTCTATAAAAGCGTAGGAAATCTTTTAAATAAGACATAGTGTGTCGAAGTAGATTCTAACATTATCACATATCTTGCATCTCTTCATGAAGTTAAATATTAAATGATGTTGCCAAAATTTTAATAATGTGTAAACTGATAATTGTTTTTGAAATAGTAAAAATTTGATGTGTTTTGCATATTGTAAAAGCAGGCTATCACACTGAAACTAGAATTGTTTCTAATGGTAAATTATTGTGGTTTTGTTCTTGGGTTTGTATTGAGAGTTGACCTCTCCACGTGCAGTTTCTTTTGTTTGACAGGTGTAAATATAACAATCTATAATTTTTGTGTCACCCTTTTCTGTGTAATGATTGCTTCAGCCCACATTAAAGAAACGTTAAAAAAATGTTTTGCTTTTGTAATTAAGTATGTGTTCATAATTTATCCAAGTTGTACTAAAGTTGAAAGATAATTTGCTCTTGTAGTTATTTTCTGATGTCAGAATTTGCATGTAGTTTGCATTAGGTGTTGGCAACCAAGGTATTGCCAGCATAAATTTGGTAGGGGAGGGGGGGGACTCCTTGCAGGTCTCCTCCAATTACATAATTAAATTTGATGGCATAAACAGCAGCTTGTTTCTCCATTTTTTAAGATGCATTCTTTCATGGGTTGTGGATGTCACTAACAAGGCAAGCATTTGTTGCGCATCCCTAATTGCCCTCGGGAAGGCAGTATTGAGCTGCCTTATTGAACAACTGTAGCCCAGATGGTATGGAGGTACACACAGTGCTGTTAGGAAGGGAGTCCCAGACTTTTGACCCAGCGACAGTTAACAATAGTTGCAAGTCAGAATGGTGTGTGACTTGGAGGGAACTTGCACTTGTGCTGTTCCTATACATTTGCTGTCCACGTCTTTCTAAATGGTAACGGGCATGAGTTTGGAAGGTGCTGTGGAAGGAGCTTTGGAGAGTTGCTGCAGTGCATCTTTTAGATGGTATACACTGCTGCCACTGTGCATCAGTGGTAGAGTGAGTGGGTGGGGAACCAATGAAGCACGGCTGCTTTGTCATGATAGTGCTTCGCTTCTTGAGTATTGTTAGAGCCACACTCATCCAGGCAAGTGGAGTGTATTCCACCACATTTCTGACTTGTTCATTGTAGATAGTGGACAGGATTTGGGAAGTCAGGAAGTGAGTTACTTTCTGCTGACCTCTTGTAACCACAGTATTTATATGGCTGGTTCAGTTCAGTTTCTGGTCAGTGGTAACCCCAGATTTTGATGCTGAACCCCTCATTGACGGTAATGCCATTTAGGGGGCCAGTTGGCTCCTTTGGCTAGACAGCTAGCATGTGTATCAGATTAGTGCCAATAGCACAGGATTTGATCCCTTTTCAAGCTGAGGCAGACTTCCCGGAACCTGCCTCCTCTTCCTACCCAAAGTGAAAATCACAGAAAGCTAATGTGGTTTAGCAATTAATCACCAAGAGTGTTCCTTCAGGCAGATCACTTAAGAAGTAGAAAGAGAATGCTATTGAATGTCCGGGGCAGATGGTTAGATTCTTTCTTGTTGGAGATGGTCATTACCTGCCACTTGTATGATATTAATATTACTTGCCACTTATCAGCCCAAGTCTGAATGTTTTCCAGGTCTGGTTGCATAAGGACATGGACTACTTCAGTGTCTGAGGAGTCTTGTATGGTATTCAACATTTCTGATCATCAGTATAATGAAGCTGAAAATTATGGTGTGCACACAACTGCAATTGTGTAATAGATTGAACTGCTATACTTTCAATATAGATGAGACGTCAATAGGCCATACCTTGCTACATGCTATGCTGGCAACAGAGCATATTAACCAAAACAATCCGGGAGGTTTTCTATAGCTACAAAAAACATTTGTGGTTTTATAAAAGTAAAATTGTGAAGTGGATGATGTAACAAATCAGTGTGCTATTTTATCTCTAGTTCTTGTTTTGGAATCAACTCCAAATGAATTTGGTTGTTTTGTGTAAAGTGAGGTAATAGTGCAATGAGGGAGGTGATAAATTATTTTTAATTCTGCATTTGAACAAAAGGATTCAATTGCGATAGTTCCTCGGTGACGGGACGTAAAACGTTCACTGATGTTCCAATCTCTTCAGAATAATAGTTAATTGAGATAAAACGGTCAGTGTGAACATGGCAGGCATACTTTACGAGTGCCTCACGGTCCACTTCCAATGTTCTGACCTGTGAGTGGACTCCTCTGATGGGGAGTTAACACAATGGGGTAGAATTTGCATGGGGATTTCCACAATTTGCTGTGCTTTGGTGAAAAATCAGCAGAAAGCCCAGAACAAAAGCGAACAACTGTTTAGACCATTTCCTCAAGTATCTACAGAAGTTACAACAGTAGAACCCCCATGGAATGTATGGCCCACATCAATTGCAGACACACCACTGAATTCCAGCATGCTAGGCAGCCACATCTGATCTGTTAAACAAATTTGCCCTTTGCTTTTCACCGATGTGGAATGCAGAAATATTTTTCATCATCATTAATAAGACGGGTTTTTTGCAGCATTTTCTGGATTGGATGATGCAAGATAAATATCAAGCCGAGATGGAAAGTGAGTGTTTGTTACAGGAGGCCCAACCTTCACTGTGTAACTGAACATCTAATGAACAAAGGAGTATAAGATTTGGTTTGGATTTAAGATTATTGACCTGAAAATGTTCCTTCAGAGGTTATGATATTCAAGACATAATTAAGATTGCAGAAGATATTTGTTAAACGGTATCATCCAATTAATTCCAATCGCCAGTATCTTGTACCAAGTCTTCCTACACAAGACAATGAAATGTAGTCTGTGAATCATTACCTAAAATTTACAGTATCTAAACAAGCCATTGAGCTCTGGTGGCCTGTGCCAGTGTTTGATTCACACGAGCCTCCCACCCTGTGTCCTTCACCCCTACCTGCATATTCTTCTATTCCTTTCTCCCTTTCCTGTATTTAAATTGGTTTTCATATGTTGACTGGAGTGTTAGTTTGGGTGCAGATATTAATGCTTCATAATTATTTATTTAAATCATCAACAGAATTTATTTTGTATAAATGAAGTCTTAACGTTCAATCTTTATCAAAAGAGTGTATCAACGAGTGTATAGACTAATACTAAACTCCTGAAGAGCAACGTTTGTCATGAAATCTCAGAATTTATTGAATACAGCATCACTAACATGAGTCCAATACTCCTACTCCAACTTTATAGACTTAAGACCAGTAAGTAGATTCCATTGTGTGTTTGAGTGAAAATGATTAATGGCTTTGAACCTTTTAAGAAAATCTGGCGTGCTATTGAGAGGCTTCCCACATATTAAGAAGAAAACATTTCGGGTATAACCACCTGAGCTGCTGTGATTGCTTCTTTTGAGTACGAACAAAAATGTGGAGGAGAATAACTGGATGGTGCAGTAATTTGGATGACTGAACTCTGGGTTCAGATAAAGCTAATACTTCAGTCTGCTTGCTGTAAGAATCTAATGTAAACTGAGCTGGGCCATGCTCATTCCCATTCATAATGGGCATGGACTACAGTGCACCACTGTCCCGAATAGTGTAATCTTAGTAGGGGAAAAGGATAGTTGACCGAGGAAACAGCTGGTGCAAAACAGTGCAGTTGGAGGCTTTACTCGGCATCTGACTATATTACCGGAGGCAAGAATAATTGATGCTGACACCTGCATCCGAAAAAGGGAAAATACTCTTCTCCAATACAAACATTCCTTGACTTAATAAGTGCAAATATGAAAGAAAAACCTGGAAGCGGCTGTGTGTTAATTCACTTGCTCCATGGAGATACAAATTATCAACACTTACTTTTGAAGCAAAAATGAAATGAGACGCTGCTGATCTTAGTTTTAAAAGATTGTCAGTATAACTTCAGGTTAACAAATGGACTAGTTTGGTTTTAAAAATTGTAACTGGTCAGTGCCAACACAATAACCACCTGATCATTCCAACAATGCACGTCTTAATCCTGCTGTGGATTAGCTTTATTAGCTAATGCAATTCTACTTTCATAATGGTAAAGTGGCATGATTTCATGCTTTTCTTTTAGTTATCTATGCATTGGTTGATGCAAATAGGCATACTGGATTTTTGGGCCTCCGACAAGGTGGCAAATAGCTTTTGATCTAATTTACGGCTTGAATTTCATAGAGATCAAATTAATTGTTTCCCCTGGGATTTATTCTAAAAGTAATAAAATCAAAATAGTATAAGCTGATTTTATAAATATATGAGACATTGGGGGGCACCTCAGCTGTACTGGAACTTATTTAAAGAACATACATTCATCTTTAATTGTTTATTCACAATACATAGTGAATACATTGTAACTGCAGGAACTACAGTTTTGAAATTGTTCCATTAGTCAGTTGTGTGAAATGAACAATGGATGTTGCTTAAGTTTCTGAATAGAAAATGTTATTTTTCAAATGTATCCTCCAATGCTATCCCAGATTGCAATTGCAAGTAATGGTACGTTGCACAAAAATCACCAAACTCTGATTTATTATCTGGACGTTCCTTGAACAATCCTGTCCAAAGTATTTTGTAGTTTATGAAAACACAAACATGATTGAACTGTTGTCTCTTCATTAGTGTCAAGAGCTTAATTGTAGATTCAGTGAGACTCAGTGAGCTATCTTTACTCATTCCATATTTGTTGTAATAAAAAATATCAAAACTCCTAGCTGAATAATGCATACGTTGGAGCTCTGTAGCCCATTATCAAGTCTAAAATCAATGTTTCATTAATTTGTATGCATCACAAGTTATTGATACTGGTATGGTGTTCTGATTTAGGATTTATCCACAATGAGGTAACACAGTAATGATGGTCCTAACATAAATTTTGAGATTCAGAACTGTCTAACCAGTTCTCATAGGAAAAAATAAAACAGATGTGTGAGCTTTATGGGCAGGATTGCAAACCAATGTGTCATAGTTTTCAACCGCGTATATTTAGAATGTTGTTGAAACCTTCACATTTGGGCAACACATTATTTTCTGGGATGTGAGCAGTGCTAGCAAGACCATCATGTTGCCAATCCCAAATTGTACTTGGCCTGAGCGGCTTTTTCAGAGGGCAAACGCATTGTTGGGGGTCTGAAGTCTTAGCTAGGGTTGGAAGATTTCCATCCCCAAAATGAACTAGGTGGGCTTTTCCATTCCTAAGCCTAGCTTTACATTCCAGATTAATTAATTGAATTTAAAGTCCACCAGCTGCCATGGCAGGATTTGAACAATACCTAGGCCTTTGATTGCTAATGTAGTGACATTACTAACTACCACCTGCAAAGCTTTAATTGCATGGGGGGGGGGGGGGGGAATAATACCGGTTGCTGGGTAGTGAATGATCGAGCCCAAAGGGCAAATAGCTCTGTGGGGCTATTAGGATGCAGTCACTCGCAGGTAGAGGAATAGAATTTCTGGTGGATAGAAGATCTGAGTTTTGCAGTTCTTCTGAATTATATAGAGAATGTACGCAAAAAAAATTATGGTAATTATTTTAAAAATCGTGGGGAACAAATGTCACCCTTGCCAAAGCAACCTGTGATAGAAATGAGTAAAAGCCAAAAAAGTGGCAGACCAAAGAGGCATGATATGGAAACATGTATTTTCACTGAGTGAGTGCAAGGAAAACAGTGCAAGGCAACTGTGCCACAAGGTGGCAATATAGTATGCCTGGCAGAAGATCACAGCCATATCGAACCTCCGCAATAACCTGTAGGGCCAAGAATACTTGCAGAAAATAATATACCATGAGGAACACAATGAGGTAAGTGTAGTCAACAGCACCATGCATTCTATTGACAGTGTAAGATTACATCACAATATAGGTAAAAGGTAAGAGGTACTGGACCTGGTATTGGGAAATGAGCCCGGCCAGATGGTTGACGTTTCAGTCGGGGAGCATTTTGGGATCAGTGCCCATAATTTAGTAAGTTTTAAGGTACTGTTGGATAAGATAAGAGTAGTCCTCAAATGAAGGTGCTAAACTGGGGGGAAAGCTAATTATAACAATATTAGGCAGGAGCTGAAGAATCTATATTGGGGGCAGTTTGAGGGTAAATCAACATCTGGCATATGGGAGGTTTTCAAATGTCAGTTGATAGGAATTCAGGACCCGCATATTCCTGTGTGGAAGAAGAATAAGTATGGCAAGTTTTGGGAACATTGGATAACAAGGGATATTGTGAGCCTGGTCCAAAAGAAAAAGGAAGCATTTGGAAGGCTGGGAACAGACAAAGCCTGTGAGGAATATAAGGAAAGTAGGAAGGAACTTAAACAAAGAGTCAGGAGGGCTAAAAGGGATCACGAAAAGCCATTGGCAAAAAAGATTGAGGAAAATCTCAAAGACATACATAAAGAGCAAGAGAGTAGCCAGGGAAAGAGTTGGCCAACTCAAGGACAGAGGAGGGAATCTATGCACGTAGCCAGAGGAAATGGGCAAGGCACTAAATGAGAATTTTGCATCAGTATCACCAAAGAGAAGGACATGGTGAATGATGAGTCTGGGGAAGTGTGTGTAGGTAGTCTGTGTCACATTGAGATCAAAAAGGAGGAGGTGTCGGGAGTCTTGAAAAACATTAAGGTAGATCAGTCCCCAGGGCCTGATGGGATCTACCCCAGAATACCAAGGAGGAAATTGCTGGGCCTTGACAGAAATCTTTGTATCCTCACTGGTTACCGGTGAGGTCCCAGAGGATTAGAGAATAGCTAATATAGTTCCTTTGTTTAAGAAGGGTAGCAAGGATAATCCAGGAAATTACAGTCCAGTGAACTTTTGTCAGTGGTAGAGAAATTATTGGAAAGGATTCTTTGAGACAGGATTTACTCCCATTTGGACTTATTAGCGAGAGGCAGCATGTTTTTGTGAAGGGGAGGTAGTGTCTCACTAATTTGATTTGAGTTTTTCAAGGAAGTGACAAAGATGATTGATGAAGGTAGGACAGTGCATGTTGTTTACATGGACTTTAGTAAGGCCTTTGACGAGGTCGTTCATGGCAGACTGGTACAGGAGGTCAAGTTGCACAGGATCAGAGGTGAGCTGACGAGATGGATACAGAACTGGTTCGGTCATAAAAGACAGGATCGTGGAAGGGTGTTTTTCTGAATGGAGGACTGTGACTAGTGTTCCGCTAGGACCTTTGCTGTTTGTAGTGTATATATAAATGATTTGGAGGGAAATGCAACTGGTCTGATTAGTAAGTTTGCGGACGACACAAAGGTTGGTGAAATTGCGGTTAGTGATGAGGACTGTCCGAGGATACAGCAGAATATAGATCGGTTGGAGACTTGGGCAGAGAGATAGCAGATGGAGTTTAAACAGGAGAAATGTGAGGTAATGTATTTTGGAAGGTGTAATGCAGGTGGGAAATATACAGTAAATGGCAGAATCCTTGAGAGTATTGACAGGCAGAGGGACCTGGGTGTACAGGTTATTGAAAGTGGCAATGCGGGTGGAGAAGGTAGTCAAGAAGGCATACGGCATGCTTGACTTAATTGAACAGGCATTGAATATAAAAATTGACAAGTTATGTTGCAGCTGTACAGGACCTTAGTTAGGCCACACTTGGAATATATTCAATTCTGGTTACCACACTACCCAGAAGGACGTGGGGGCTTTGGAGTGGGTACAAAAGAGGTTTACCAGGATGTTGACTGGTATGGAAGGCATTAGTTATGAGGAGAGGTTGGATAAACTCGGTATCTTTTCATTGGAACGAGTAAGGTTACGGGGCGACCTGAAGGATGTCTACAAAATTGAGGGAATGGACAGAGTGGATAATCCACAGCTTTTTCTCCAGGGTGGAAAATCAATTACTAGGGGACAGGTTTGAGGTGTGAGGGGCAAAGTTTAGAGAAGTTTTTTTTTTTACATAGAAGGTGGTGGGTGTCTGGAACTCGCTGCCGGAGGAGGTGGTGGAAGCAGGTACGATAGTGAAGTATAAGGGGCATCTTGACAAATACATGGACAGGATGCGAATAGAGAGATACGGACCCCGGCAGTGTCAACGTTTTAGGTTAGATGGGCAGCATGGTTGGCGAGGGCTGAAGGGTCTGTTCCTGTGCTGTACTTTTCTATGTTCTTGTAGGAAATAAACTGAGTATTCAGCTCTTCCTATTGCCATTCACTTGGGTCATAACTGATCTGTATCTTGACTTCTTGAGTTTGTATCCTAAATAACCCTTATCTATTAAAAAAAACAATCTCACTTTTGAAATTTTCAGTTAACCTGGGCTTGTCAGCTTTTTTGTAGGAGACTGTTCCAAATTTGCATGATTCTGCCTGAAGAGCTGTTGCCTGACCACCCAGCTGGATTTCTATTCCATTGTTCCAGAGGGTTTTTCTCAATCTACCTAACAACTCAATTCGATCACCCCTCAATCTTGTATACTGGACAGAATAGAAGCCCAGTCCATAAACTGGTCCTCATCAATTAAGCCTTTAACACAGGCACTATTCTAATGAACGTTTGCTGAGCCCAGAATTGAACTCGATACTTAATTGAGGCCCAACCAGAACTACAGGAAAGAGGATACCGATATGGAAGTCTTCTGCTTTGCACTGATGCTTTGAGTTGCTTAAAGTTTCTCTTGCTCCTATTTCAGAGGAGAAAAAAGGGAAATATTTCTCTTTCCTAATGTAAGAATCCTTTTAAAATTATGATCCACCTTTTTACAAATCTCAATATAATCATTCGAAAAGTCAATTGGAATAACATGCTGCGCATCTTGGCCAACGAATGCACATATCAATATCAAACACATGCCGAGATTCTCCGGCCTCGTTGCAGTCTCGATCGAGCGCAACAAGACCGGTGAATAGTGGGAGAGGCTGAAAACGAGAACCGCGCTGGGTGCCAAACCGTTTGCGATTGCCCACTCCTGCAGGCGAAATCGGCATCCCGCTGTACCCTGGCAAGAAACTAATTATCACCGCTCAAGTTGTATTTCCATACAATTAATGGGCGCCATCCCACATCCAACTGCCCCTCGTGATTCATTGGCCTCCGCAGCAAGTGGTCACGTTGGTGCCGATTAGTACTCCTTTTGGAAAAACGTGTACCTGGCAGATGGGCTGCTGCGGGGAGCCGAGGGGGTGAGCAGCCATCTTCGCTCACAGGTAATTAGCCCAGGGGCCGTGGGCAGGCTGCCCCTGTGCTGGGGTGGTGGGGGCAACAGTGAAGTGCAGCCCTGGCTTGGGGTGGGCCGCCATGGTGAGCCCTGGGGGGGGGGGGTTTATTGGGAAATCAGACATGCGCGGGTCCGCCGTGCAACCTCTGGACCATGTGTTCCCATTCCAAGGGCAACCTTAGCTCTTGCCTGTCTGCTCCACCAACTACCCATAACTCTCACTGACCACAGAGGCCTCTGGTCTTGCAGTTGAAGACTATTTCTAATAGGGCGGGGAAAGAGACATGTCGGGGGTTACTAGGACATATCTGGGAGAGATGGGACATGAGATTGATGGTCAGCCGCATCGCGGAACAAAGGCGTCATTGATTGTGGTGAGGGTATTTTAATGTTCTTCATACATGTGTACATAACTCCACCCCCCCCAGTGTCCTCAGCGATCTTTGATGTGCTTTGCCTTCCTTGATCAACCATTACGTGTAGGTGTATTCCCAGGAGGCACATCAGAGGTGGAGGCAGCCTGTTGCTTACCGTGTCCCGTGGCCTTTGATGCCCCTGGTTGGCGTCCTGTAACTAGCAGGGTGCCGCAGGGTTCAGTCCTCAAGACCTCAACTGTTTACAATCTATATAAATGATCTGCAAGCAGAAGCAGAGTGTAACATTACAAAATTTGCTGATGATACTAAAATAGGTGGGAAAACAGACAGTGAAGAGAAGATTTAAAAAAATTAGATGGATATAGATAAAGCTAGGAGATTGGGCCAAAATTTGGCAGATGGAGTTTAATGTAGATAAGTGTGAGGTTGTCCATTTTGGCCAAAATAATAGGCAAATTATTACCTAAATGGAAAGCAGATTCAAATTGCATCCGGGCAGAGGGATCTGGGTGTCTTTGTTCATGAATTGCAGAACGTTGGTACGCAGGTACAGCATGTAATTAAAAAGGCAAATGGAATGTTGCCGTTTATTTCAAAGGGATTGAAGTATAAAAGTCGAGAAGTGTTGTTGCAATTGTATAGGATGTTGTCATTAAATGGTTTCGAAGAGATAGATTAATTTCTGCTTTTAAAAAATGGGTTAAAGGGATATGGGGAAGAGGTGAGGTAAATTTGAGACTAGGAAGAGAACAGCCATGATCAGATTGAAGGCTTGTAGGGCTGAATTGACTAAGTCTGCTCCTAATTCCTATGTTCCTACTTGCCAGGAGAGACACGCGATATTGGAAGTAGTCATGGAAACACCAGCTGTTTATCCGCAGATGCTATCAGACCTGTTGATTTTCCAGCATTTTTTGTTTCAGATTCCAGTATTTGCAGAATCTTTTATCTTGGAAGTACATCCATGGAATCAGAAAAACTTCCAAAATGATTCACTTCTATACTAAGGCTTTGATGTCCTCCCTATGGCAGTGTGGGGTTCATAATTGGATTTGAGGCCAAACTAGTGATTTATAATGGTTTGGCGTAACTTCCTTGCCCTTTTACTGATCAGATTTGATAGCTCAGCATCCCATGTGCTTTTTAAGGGTTTTTTCAATGTGTCCTGTGACCTTCGTGCAGGGAAACACCCCATGTCCGTTTCTGCGTCAACTTTAAAATTAGATAATTGTATACTTAAAGCAGAATGTGATGTAGTTTTGATTACACTTTCAGAGCCAGCACCCATATAATGGACTAAATAGAACTCCTTCTGTGCTGTAGAGATCTTTGGTTTGTGCAAGAGAACACAATCTTGTTCCAGATAATGTGAGTTGGTGCCTCTAAGCAATATGCTACCAGAATATAGAGTGCATTATCTACCCAAATATGAATGGATTTTAACAGCTTAGAAAGGAAAATCCACTCCATTAAATTATGAATTGTACTTCTGGGTTTATAAAAATGTTGCTAGAAAATTAGAAACTGACATCTAAATATGATTCAAAACATTAGCTCCCCTCTCTCTCTCTCCACAGATGTATCAAACCTGCTGTGATTGTCCAGCATTTTCTATTTTTGTTTCAGATTCCAGCATCCACAGTAATTTGCTTTTAACTCAAAATGAGTGCAGGACATATGCTTAGAAATATTTAAGTCAGCAACTTAATCCAGGAATTAATCAATTTTACCTAAAGCAAGACATTTTGTAGTAGTGAGATATCCCAGGGGCCTTCACAACAGGCACTGTTGGACAAGGCTGATGCTGAACCACATGGGAAGATTTTAGGACAGGGAGGGAGCTGGAGATTTGGATAAAGAAGTAGGTTTTGGAAGGCATCTTTGGATGGAGGTGTTTTGGGATGGAATTCCAGGGCTGGGATGAAGGCACAACCACCACTGGTGGAGTGATGAAATATGGGAATGTGCAAGAGGCCAAAAATGGAAGAGTGAATAGATCTTGGGGAACATCCTTCATCGTAAAAAAAGACAAACATTTATTCTCAGCTGTTTATTAGACGTCATTAAGTATACAGTTTCAAAACAGTGTAGGCATCAACTCTTGATAAATAATCTGCTGTTGACAACACTGGGATCATCTTTTTCTATCTGCTATCTGTTCTGCTTCTTATGTTGGGCGTTCACGGGGTCTTGTGACAATATTCCACCACAGTGGAGGAAGGTCATCCTCCTTCCGAGCAGGGGGCAGAGCCTCATTCTGAGGATTATCAGTCACTTCCTCTTTCAATTGCTTCACCTACAGAGGGGAAGAAAATAAAATGTTACAATGTAGGTAGCCTTCTCTTCCTTCTACACAATATCAGGATCAAGCCAATACAAAATGCAGTTTAGATTGTAATGATTTGACTTCCAAGTTGGGTCTAAATCCATACTTTAAAAAATAGAACCCTACACAGGCTGTAAAGAACGACTGACATCTTTTTTGTTGACCACAGACAGATTATAGTTCCATTTTTGCTCAAATGTGTAAATCAATTTACTCCAGACCTTTAAACACAGCTTGCTCCATCTGCTTATCACCTGGCTTAGTGTGCCTACGGTTGAGATTTATTGCAACACTGACCCTTTGAGGACACTGGTTGTCAGTGCAAACTAAATTTCTGACCACTCATGCAGTGATAGGGAGGCAAGATGGAGATAGGAGTGGAAAATTGTGGCCAAATGGGCTTCTTAATTTCCCTACCTCACAACACTGACTATGGGTGTTACAATCTGCTGAATGGCGTGTTTAGAGGGGTGTTTCTCCAACGGAACTGCAGTTTCTTTGGGCTTGAGCAAGGAACTCCCCGTCGAGGTCACCAAGTAGTTTCCGTGCACGAGGACGACATAGAGCACAGAACATGGAACAGCAAATCACAGGCCCTACAGCCCACGATGTTGTGCCGACCATTTATCCTAATCTAAGATCAACCTAACCTACACCCCTTCAATTTACTGCTGTCCACGTGCCTGTCCAAGAGTCGCTTAAATGTCCCTAATGACTGACTCCACCACCTCTGCTGGCAGTGCATTCCACACACCCACCACTCTCTGTGTAAAGAACCTATCTCTGACATCTCCCCTATACCTTCCTCCAATCACCTTAAAATTATGTCCCCTCGTGACAGCCATTTCCACCCTGGGGAAAAGACTCTGGCTATCCACTCGATCCATGCCTCTCATTACCTTGTACACCTCTATCAAGTCACCTCTCTGCCTTCTTCGCTCCTAGCTCCCTCAACCTTTCTTCATAAGACATGCCCTCCAGTCCAGGCAGCATCCTGGTAAATCTCCTCTGTACCCTCTCCAAAGCTCCACATCCTTCCTATAATGAGGCGACCAGAACTGGACACAATATTCCAAGTGTGGTCTAACCAGGGTTTTATAAAGCTGCAGCAAAACCTCACGGCTCTTAAACTCCCAGCTCCCTTCTCGCTCTTTTGAGGAAATGAAATGAATGTAGCACCTTGCTCCCTCCTCACCTAACTTCCTCAGTCACCAAACTCACTATAGCACTCAAATTCAGCACTCAGTGCAAACACAAGTCTGCACTGTAGCTGGCTCACCTTTATACTGTGACTCTAGCCTCTGAAAACTGGCCTAATCCAATTAACAAGCTCCAGCTGCAAGTAGAACCTCTGTTTAAAGCGGATTGAAAATTCACCTCCTTCTAAACGAAACAGCAACTTTTAAGTTAATTAACTAAATAAAATAAAGATTAGACTTTAGATAAAACCAAACCTTTAATATCCCTCAGTCACCAGACTCTCACTACAGCACTCAAATGCACCCAAATTCAGCACTCAGTGCAAAAACCATTTATAAAAGGCAGCCCCGATTTTTTGACCATTCTCTTGCGCACCCAACCTGGCCTCAGAAATCCCCACTTCATCCAACTTACCTCTTCTGGGGTCCTTGAACGATCCCCTCCTTCACCTCACATGGGCAAGGACCTGCCCAACCTCTGGCATAGGCAACCTGGTACTGCCAGCCTGGAAGTGCCACCCAGGCACCACCCTGCCCAGTGGCTGACCAGCTGGGGGCCTCAATTCCCCAGCGAGACCGCTTCTCCAGCCCCCACCCCCAGAGGTGGCATCACGACTTTGTGAGCCAGTACCAAACTGTGCCCTGTTGAGGCCTCGCTTGCCAGTGAATCCCGAGCGAATTGGGGAGCTTAATTTAAATGAGCCTAATGGATAACTTAAATATGCTCACCTGGATCTGGCCCAGTAAGGCTGCACCCCTGAATCGTGCTCTGTATCTTGATTTTGTTTTATTTGTTCATTGGATGTGGGCGTCGTTGGCTGGGCCAGCGTTTATTGCCCATCTTGACATTTAAGAGTTAACCACATTGCTGTGGATCTGGAGTCACATGTAGGCTAGACCAGGTAACAATGAAAGATTTCCTTCCCGAAAGGACACTAGTGAACCAGATGTTTTTTTACCACAATGGTTTCATGGTCATGATTATATTTTTTTATTCCAGATTTTTGTCGAATTCAAATGTTACCGTGTTGCCATGGCAACATTCGAACCCAGGTCCTCCGAGCATGACTCAGTCTCTGTATTACTAGTCCAGCGACAATACCACTGCTTCCCCATAATTGGTTGTAAAATCCTTTGGAATATCATGAAATGGAAATACAAGTCTCTCTTATATAGAAATTACACGAGTATAAGTATGTCGAACACCATAATGGGCTTGTACCCACCTCTTTCTCCCAACTCTGGAGACGCAGGTTCTTCCATTGCTCTCGCTTAGCAAAGTAATCTGGATACATTGCCTTCTCAGACGGATGCCAATAATCCAGATAGGATTCAGGTGTCTATCAGAAGGGGGGGAAAATCTGCAAGTCACTCATTAAATACATCAAAGCAGGATACAACTAAGTGCAAAAGCAACTATGTTTAAACCAAAACGTTTTGAATTTTGCTTATAAACCCTGTATCAAGTTGCCCCCCAGACTTCGGAACCAAGACTATATATCCAGACTTCTCTCCAAATTTACCTTAAAATCTCCCAAGTGGCTTAAAGTCAGAGAAAGTGTACCAAGCCCTGAAAAGATCAGTGTGGTCAGCAGATTGGAAAATCCAGGTCTTTGCCGAGTTAGGAAATCACAGCGAATGCGTCAGTCGAATTGCTACAGTTAACCAATTTCACCAGATTACAGATATTAAAAAAATACTTATTATGCTCCAACAATCCCTGCTGGAACCGAGTATTTGCAAATGTGGGTCGAGGGCAGGATTTCATTCGGAGAAAAGTTTAAGAAATAACTAAGACAGCTTTCAGGTCAGCCAAAGGGTTAATGGGAAAGGAGGATTGTTTGTAATTGTGGTAGACTAGGAAAAACGTTGGTACGCAACTGGAACTAAATTGCGCTATCAGTAAAAAGTTTTAAAATAGATGAACACAGTTTATAAATAATAAATAACTTAACAATAGCGATGGCTGCTGGCTAGGGTGTTGTCCACCAATAATTTTTTTAAGGAGATAGTGAGATTCTATGCCAGCCCCTTGCCTGCATCATTAATAGTTCACTGGAGTCTTCCAGAAGCCTCATGTAGCTCTATTCTCTGAAAAGGAGATGAAGGCGGACATGGGTAACTATGGACCTATGAATGTAACTTGGGTAATATGACTATGGGAATCATTAGGGATGGAATACATCACTTAAGCCATATCAAGGTTACTTAACACTGACTCTGGAAAAGGTTATGCATTACCAATTTGATTGTATTTTTAAGAATTTGCCATATAGTGAATGAAGGAAACCAGAAATAGTTTGATTGGCTTTTAGAAAGCACTTAATAAGTTACTTGATAAGAGGCTGTTTATAATGCATTAGTTTTATATAGTATGGATTTCACCTCACACCTTGTAGCAATCATATCTCTCATAGGACGTGCCTCCTGGTGCATCAGGGAAAATGTAGGGCTGCGGGTGCTGCTTTGACCAGAATTCCTCCTCACTAGCTTTCAGCAGCTTAGTCGCCTTTATCATGTCTTTTTCATCTTTATGCTCATCGAATCTTGCTCGCAGCATGCAGGCATAAAAACGGTACTTGTCCCTAATTAGGAAAAAAAAAAGCAAGTGTCACAAACCAGTGGTATGTTGTGTTAATACAGGATCTGTATTTTCACAGTTCATTCCAACAATTTTACACTCTTAATGAAATAAAATGGTGGTATGTGTATCCCAATATTACTGTTGTGACCATTTTCTTGTTTCAGTTACCAAAAATACTTTGATCTTGAGTGGTGGAAGGTAAAATGCTCAACACCAATATTCCACTGTGCCTCTATGGATATTAAAAGGTGATATAGAAAGTAAAAAATAAATTTGGTCCACTAGCGAGGAGTTTGTTCCTTTTCTCTGCAGACTTGAACATGGGTTTAATGCATACAACGTGACTTCCTCCTTGAACTAAAGTCATAATTAGCATTGAACAAATACGTGCCTCATTTTTCACGTAAAAACAATGTTCTGCTTACAAACCAGCAATACAATTTTGGAAGGAATAATACTCTTGGGAAGACAGTTGAGCTTAATGCCAAAAACGTTTAGCAGAAATCCATGTAATATTTGTGAAGTGTGCCCAACACTATTGCTGCCATTTGATAGAGAAGGTGAAGTGCTCTGTACCCCACATCAGGTAACACCCAGTACGTGCAAACAAACAAATGTAGACCATTTGATAAGATCATGGCTGATCTGATAATAACCTCAAATCTGCATCTGCCTACCTCCGACAACCTATCACCCCCTTGCTTACCAAGAATGTACCCTTAGAAATATTAAAGGACTCTGGAACTCTTCTTGAAAAGGTGGTGGAAGCTGTCTCACAACCCTCCGGAAAACATTTTACTTCATCTCTATTTTAATTAGCCAGCCCCTTATATTTAAACAGTGGCCTCCTAGTTCTAGATTCTCCCACAAGAGGAAACATTCTCTCCACATCAACCTGGCAAGATCCCACAGGATCTTGTATGCTTCAATCAAGTCACCTCTTACTCTTCTAGCTAGCGCATACAAGTTAAGCCTGTCCAACTTTTCCTCACATGACAACCCTCCCATTCCTGGTATTTAGACTGGTAAACCTTCTCTGAACTGCTTCCAATGCATTTACATCCTTCTTTAAATAAGGTGACTTATACTGTACACAGCACTCCAGATGTGGTCTCACTGGTACTCTGTATAACTGAGACATAACATCCATACTTGTCTTCAATTCCCCTCGCAATACCATGTTCATAAGTCTTCAGCACCGCCTTCAAGACCATCATCCCGACAAGACTAATAACCAAACTTGTAATCTTGGACTTGACCCCTCCCTGTGCAGCTGGATCCTTGACTTCCTCACCAACTGACTGCAATCTGTCAGGATAGGTAACAGCACCTCCTCCACAATAGTCCTCAACACCGGGGCCCCGCAAGGATGTATGCTCAGTCCTCCGCTGTACTCCCTATACACACACGACTGTGTGGTAAGATTTAACTCCAATTCAATCTATAAGTTTGTGGATGATACAACTGTGATGGGCCATATCTCAAACAATGATGAATCAAACTACAGAAGGGAGATAAATCACTTGGTTGCATGGTGTACCGAAAACAACCTCTCGCTAAACGTCAGTAAGACCAAGGAACTGATCATCAACTTCAAGAGGCGTAGCACCCCCTCCACATCAATGGCTCCGAAGTGGAGATGGTCGATAGCTTTAAGTTCCTGGGGGGTCACCATCACCAGCCGTCTGTCCTGGTCCACTTACGTTGATGCAACAGTCAAGAAAGTTCAATATTCAGTTTCTGTTCATGATGGTGCATACCATCCCACCTTCCTCAGTAATGGTGCCAGTGCCCAACAAACTAAAACTCGTGTCTCCCACACCAGTCTTTGAGCCACGCATTCATCTCCCTAATCTGAATTGTCATATGCCAATTTGCAGGTGGCTCGGGTAATAATCCAGGGATGGTTACCTTTGAGATTCTGCTATTTAATTTAGTACCCAGTTCCCCATACTGATTACACACAAGCTCCTTCTTTGTCCTGCCTATGTCATTGGATTCTCCCCTGCCCACTGCCGGTTCCTCTCCAGCTCCAAGCAGAAATCCTGAACACTTGTACCAAGCAGGCAACGCAGCCATCAGGACTCGTACTCTGTTGCAGAAAACGGTGTCAATCCTTTAAGGTGCCAGTTTAGTTCACTTGGCTAGATAAGTGGTTCATGATGCAGAGCAAGGCCAACAGCGTGGGTTCAATCCCCGTACTGGCTGAGGTTGCTCATAAAGGCCCCACCTTCTCAACCTTGCCCCTCGCTTGAGGTGTGGTGATCCTCAGGTTAAATCACCACCAGTCAGCTCTGCCCCTCAAAAGGGAAAGCAGCCTGCGGTCATCTGCGACTATGGCGACTTTACTGTCCTCTACCATCCATTACATTCCTTCTTACAACCCCCCCCCCCACTCCTCCACCCACCAAGCAACACACAATGGCTTCCTTTATCGGTTACCCCCCCCCTGCAAACGTGAACTGCTTCCTTTACTACGCTGCCCATTAACGCATCCACACTGCAGCCCCCATTCATCCAAACAAGCTGGGAAGAAACATACCAGTAGAGAAATGGAGGCGAAACCTGTCGATTCGCTGAATGTTCTAACTAGAGGAGGGGGTTTAATGGTTTAAAATGGAAGGATAAGTTGTGGACAGCCCCATCAAAAGTACTTAACCCTGATAAAACCAGAAGACAAAACACTGGGGACTTGAAGAGCGAGGAAGGAGGCATTCCCAAAATAAAAAGCTTAGATTTTGAAATGTTCTGCATTTAGTGAATTCTGACTGAAAATTATCTTTAAAATGGTTGCATTTTAGAGAGGTTATTTTTCCTCAACGGAATATGGAATATCACAAGTACAAAGAGTTACTGGATAAACAGAAACCTATGCTTAATAGCAATTGGAGTGGTGTTTCTTCAAATTGATTGAAGTCCCTTTATAAGATTAATTTAAAATAGAATTATGATTGTTCAAATAAATTTATTCTTCAATGGTGTTTCTCCTGCGAGAGGCATGCATCACTGCTCGATACCAAACTCGATCCTACCCCATGCAACATTTTGCTCACTCTCCTAGAATATTACTGTCCGTGTGGAGTTTGTACATTCTCCCAATGTCTGCGTGGGTCTCACCCCCACAACCCAAAGATGTGCAGGGTAGGTGGATTCGTCATGCCAAATTGCCCATTAATCGGAAAAATTGAAAAAAGATGTGAAAAATGTTCACTGTCCTTTAAGGGGCATGAAGATCAAATGTATCGATTCACCCATTTTACGGTGTTCAAAATTGTGACAGTGTCTGAGGACGTGCGATCTGAAGGATCTGTAGTGTGAAACCGTCAGCAAAATGTTGGATAAGTTTGTTAGAGCGCAAGGGATCACTTACAGGAAGGACTGTAGAGAGCGCGAGCAGGGGAGTTATGGAGATGCCAAAAATGATTATGAAAAGAATTAATGGATAAGCTACTGCTAGCACTTACAGCAATGTGAAATAAGCTAGATGGTTATGATCATTATACTTTGGCAAATTGTTTCGACATGTACGGTGGGATGTCAATGGTAATGTCAAATGATTTGAAGTATTCAACAGTTGAATTCGGAAGGTATAAGAACTAGAGTAGCTTCCCACAATAATTCTTGTAGCATTCAATTACTAAGACCACCGAGCAAAACGGGATCAATGAACATTGAGAACACTTTGGCTCGAATCCTATTTGACACAAAAGAAGTTGGCTATTGGAGGCTAATCTTGCAGCCCTGGGTTACCATTGCAAAAATAACATTTTTAACCCAACACTAACCAATTGCCTTTCTTCCAAATTTGGGAGGGGGGGGGGGCTATTTGTTGAAAATTGTACATTGTTTAGCTTCATTCACAATGAAGTGGCCCACTGTAGCCCTCTGTCATTTATATCTAGTTTTATGCTGACAAATGGCAGGTAACATTCATGTCAAGTATCAAGCAATGACAATTTCCAAGAAAATTACTAATTATCCATCCAGCCTTCAAAAGCCAGATCAATAAAGTGAGAACAGGGGAGAGGTCCTGACTCTGCAATGTGTGCCTCATCAAGTCTTTCCACCACCCACAAAGCTGTAGCTATGGGTGTAATGCATTACTCATGTTACGGATGCCTAGTCAGCTCTTAACAGTGGCTATAAGACTGGACCATATGCCATAGCTTTAAGTTATAATGCAGCGTGGAAAGATCAATTTGTTCTGAGTGATAATATAAGAAATAGGGCTTGGTTATTTTATAAACAAACATTTAAAACAAAAGAAACCAATATTTAAACTTTTACTTCAGCTATAAAACTAACAGATTACATGCAGTTTCTTAAACTTAGCAGACTTGTTCCACTTACACAAACAGGCAAAGGCAAGATATGCATTTAACAAAGCACGTTTCTTCTGTTAGGGACATTTGATCAGAACCCTTTCCAAAGCCTCCGTTGGTGGCAACATTTGATTGTTTCCACGGCCTTCTCCTGTAACTGTTCAAAGGAGCATTCCTTCCTCCCACTCTCCATTCACCCCCTCAAACAAAGGTTTTCCCCTGAGGTGGCCAGACCTGAATCCCTTATCGTTATCTTGGTTGATTGCCCATTCCCGTTTATACAGAACAGAGCCATACCATTCATATGCAACTAATCTGCCACTGATGGACATGTAGGTCATCAAGCTCTGTGATGGAATAATGGCTGGTCAAACAAGGTAGTCCCGAATGACAATGGATCTTGAGTGGATCATCTTGGCTGAATCGGGACATCCTGTGTATTCCCACTAATTCAGAGGTTAAGTTTGAATGGGACAAGGTACTGTGGGTATATCTCTCTGACTCTGCTGCTAGCAGTCTTTTTAACTCATAAATTGCCTGCTGCATTTTGGACCCCATTTCTGCACCAAAGATCCTAATATCTCCCTATCATTACATTCACCGTTTGCATGGCTGGATAGAATTGCATTAACGATAATATAATCTTTATTAGTGTCACAAGTAGGCTTACAATAACATTGCAAGGAAGTTACTGTGAAAATCCCCTAGTCGCCACGCTACGGGATGTTCAGGTACATTGAGTGAGAATTCAGAATATCCAATTCACCTAACAGCACATCTTTTGGGACTTGTGGGAGGAAACAGGAGCACCTGGAGGAAACCCACGTAGACACAGGGATAACATGCAGACACCTCACGGACAGTGACTCAAGCCAGGAATTGAACCCAGGTGCCTGGTGCTGTGAAGAAACAGTGCTAACCACTGTGCTACCATGCCGCCCTAGTCGTCAAAGCATAGCACAATTGAGGACAGAACAATCTACATCACTGGCACCGCTACCACTAGACTCATTATTTAGTTTGTTCATCAGCAGCACAATGTGGCTGTAGTTGTGTCAGGTACAGGATACAATGCAGCAAGTCATCATAAATTATTGCAACCTCTAGAGTGACATTGTGGGAACAAAATTACCTTCATAGATTATCATAGAATTTACAGTGCAGAAGGAGGCCATTCGGCCCATCAAGTCCGCACCGGCTCTTGGAAAGAGCACCCTACCCAAGGTCAACACCTCCACCCTATCCCCATAACCAGCAACCCCACCCAACACTAAGGGCAATTTTGGACACGAAGGGCAATTTATCACGCCCAATCCACCTAACCTGCACATCTTTGGACTGTGGGAGTAAACCGGAGCACCCGGAGGAAACCCACGCACACACGAGGAGGATGTGCAGACTCCGCACAGACAGTGACCCAAGCCGGAATCGAACCTGGGACCCTGGAGCTGTGAAGCAATTAAACTATCCACAATGCTACCGTGCTGCCCCGTGCTTCAAATTCATCTCCAAGTCACACACAATCTGGAGTCAAAATTGTGGAATTGCATACCAAATATCATCACCACAAGAACTGCAGTGGTTCAAATCAGCAGCATGTGATCACCTCCTCAGAGAGAGTGGAGCGTGCCTACGAATCCAGCAGCCCAAGAACAAATATAAAATATAATAAATCAATTTTTTGTTCCTCATTAGTGGAACATTGATGAGCTATACTGGTGTTCACTTATTAATTCACTACTTTCAAAGTAATACTTTAAAGTCAACTAAGGTTCAATAGAATGAGCAATACCCTGGTAATTAGATTGGTAAAAGGAAATACATTTTGTAGAAGAGGGGCAAGTTTGGAGACAAACAACTCGGGGATGAAAAGAAGCATACCCAACAGATAGCTTAGTCTTCAGGGGTGTACACATTTTGATAAAGGATAAACAAAGGATGCAAATCAATGTATGTTTTGAATGAAAATACCATAAAAGGCAGAAGACATGCTGAAATGTTAAATTACTTAAGTCAATAAGAAAGCCCTGTATCAGGTGAAAAACCAGTACTTTAACACCTTTATCAGATAGAAAATCAGTACTTTAACAATGTACCAATGAAATGATGCACAATGTCAGATATTGCTTCATATTCTTATTAATAAAGCTATACAATTTCAACAAAGAACAAAGAAAAATTACAGCACAGGAACAGGCCCTTCGGCCCTCCAAGCCTGCGCCGATCCAGATCCTCTATCTAAAACGGTCACCTATTTTCTAAGGATCTGTATCCCTCTGCTCCCTGCCTATTCATGTATCTGTCTAGATACATCTTAAATGACGCTATCGTGCCCTCCTCTACCACCTCCGCCAGCATGTATTCCAGGCACCCACCACCCTCTGCGTAAATAACTTTCCACGCATATCTCCCTTAAACTTTTCCCCTCTCACCTTGAACTCGTGACCCCTAGTAATTGAGTCCCCCACTCTGGGAAAAAGCTTCTTGCTATCCACCCTGTCTATACCTTTCATGATTTTGTAGACCTCAATGAGGTCCCCCCTCAACCTCTATCTTTCTAGTGAAAATAATACTACTCTACTCAACCTTTCTTCATCGTACATGATTTGTCTGATTTATTATATTATAGTCACTTTAACTTAGTACCCATCACCCTCAAGTAACCCCTCTCCCTCAAGGACCAATTATTATGAGAAACATGGATTGAGATGTCATTTTTCAACACAAAGGCAAATCTGACATCAAGATCACCAAGGCGGATGGTCTTTAAATGCCATACTTTTGGTATTCCTGTTGCTAGGAGCTAGATTGCCCCCAAAACATTATCTCATATTTATAATGATTCAGTGACTGCAAAATAAATTAACCTGGCACAAGCACTAGACCAAGAGTGTAACACTCTAGACATTTTATCTTTAAAAATGAGGAAAACATTTTAAAATAAAACCTCACATAAATTGGAGATAAAAGTTACGCCAGATGAAGATTCATAGCCAAAAATTTGATTTTTATAAAAGCTTGCAAACCAAGTCCTGATGAAAGATTCCTCCTTCCTCAAAACGTTAACAACTTTATCAGTTATCAACCTGTGTATTTATTCCAGTATGTTGATTTTATTTTTGATTTAATACTTAATCAGCTCATTAGTTCTTAATAGTTTAAAAGTTGTCTTTTTGATAAGAATAATCTTTATTGTCACACGTAGGCATACATTAACACCGTAATGAAGTTAGTGGAAATCTCCTAGTCGCCACACTCAGAATTCAGAATGTCCAACTCATCTAACAGCACGTCTTTCGGGATTTGTGGGAGGAAACCGGAGCACCCGGAGGAAACCCAAGCAGACACAGAGAGGGTTTTCCTTGCAATAAATCAGATAATCTAAGGAGACTTCATGGACAATGTATATTCTGCTTAAGTGAATTTGTGATGTTTAATGGCTTCAAATACTAATTGTAAGCAGTGAAAGTAATTCAGTTTCAAGCGAGAACTTAATTGTGGTTTGGTTCTGGAACTGTGAAGACAGGAAAATGTTTAGTCATTTCAAATTTATGTTAAAGTTTTAAAACAAAACTTGGCACAATGGATAGCACTGCTGCCTCACAACGCAAGGGACCTGGGTTCAATTCCAGCCTTGGGTGACTTTGGATTTTCTCCACGTGCTCCAGTTTTCTCCCACAATTCAAAGATGTGAAGGTTAGGTGGAGTTACAGGTATAGGGCGGGGAAGTGGGCCTCGTTAAGCTGCTGTTTGAGAGGGTTGGTGTAGAATCGAAGGGCCGAACAGCCCCCTTCTGCACTGTAGAGAGTCTATTGTTCTGAAGTATGGCAGCCGGAACCAAAGCAGCAAGGACAGTACCATGCAACTTATACGAAGAGCTCAAATAAACTATGTTAACATTTCAGGTAGAACTACTTCATCAGAACAGTCCCACTCCCTCCCCGCCTTCTTTCTCCCCACAGATGCTGCCTGACCAGCTGAGTGTTTGGAGTCAATTTGATTTCAGATTTCCAGCATCCGCAGTATTTTTTTACTGACAGTCGCAATGTTGTGAACAACCATGTAAACAGACAATGTTCTGATTTACAAGCTGTGGTAAACCACTGTTGCACTGCTATTAGGTGATGTATGGTAGGACCTGCCTGTTGGCTCCGCCCCGTAGGCAGAGTATAAATATGTGTGTCCTCCATGCTACAGCCATTTTGCCAGCTGCTGTGGGAGGCCACACATCTTAGAGCAATAAAGCCTCAGTTGTACCCAACTCAAGTCTTTGTGCAATTGATTGTGCATCACAAGCATTGTGCATTCTGTCGTTTTGCATGATAGTAATTAAACAGTAAATAATATCCTAAAACAAAACACCTCCACCTTGCATTTCAGCCGAGAACCTTGTGTGAATCGACCAACCCCACGGCACCTCTGTCAATCCATCTCCAACACCACCACTTTCCCCAACTCTGAACCCTCGTTCATTGCATTGACTCAAGTGGGATAAAGACCGAACCTGAAAATGCACCAGGATTCCAAGTGCCGCAGGGCCCTTTTGTAAAGTCGAAGTACTTTCTGCTGGTGTGTCAAGTAAGCGGCCATCCTTCAACTGTCCTTTCCCGTCACCTTCCCTTGCCGGGCACCATGGGCCGGCGGAGGACTACCTGGGCCGGGAGGGATCATGGGATGGCGGAGGACCGCACGCCGGAGAGGCTGACGGGAGGGCGGAGGGCTTCGAGCCGCCAACGCCGCAAGGTGTGACGGGAAGGCGGAGGACGGAAGCGCCACGGACAATGAGCAAACCGTGTTGGCAATTAAAGTCAGCTACAAGTCGGTTTTTGTACTGGAGTTGTTTAATTCCGGTGCCCATGTTCCAGGTTAATCAATGTATCAACCATTACAAAGAATAGACCCGGATCTCCTACCGCAGGGATAAACCAACAGATTTAGCAATGTAAACTGGGGGACAGTCTCAGAATATATGGCCAGTGCACAGTCACTGAGACGAGTAAGTGCCTGCTGCTGATTTGTGATGCATTCAATTGTGACAGTGTTCAGTCTCAAAAAGAATGCTTTTGTTGCCCACCCCCCCCCTGTAAATACCTGAAGGCTCCAGTGAGGTATTTTTCCCTTTCAAAAGACATTAACCCCTATAAACAAATCCCATCAAAGGGTTACTCAGATGGATTTGGTTGCAACCTAGAAGGGAAGCTCGGGTAGACATGTCAGTGGACCAAAGAGTAGCCTCAGAGATTTTTAAAAAGGGACTTTCTTGTCAACAACTTGTCTTTAACGCAGTCAAAATGCAAAACGGTTCCTCCGAGTGTTATCAGACAAAAACATGAATTTGCTCAGGTCGTTCTATGGCTTTTTACAGCAAATGAAATAGTTTTGAATGGCAGTCAGAGTGCAGGTTTTGCAGCAGCCAATGTACACAGCAAGGTCCCACTAAGAGCAGTGAGATAATGGCCGAAAGTCTGCGAGGATTTCTTCTCATGTAATAATACATGTGATCCTGAAATACCCTCCTGAAAGGCAGATGGCGCATCGGTTAAAAAATGCACATGAAATTGGATTCTAGAAGCTTCAGTGGAATTGTTGCGAACGTACTACACACCTGGGTCTTTTATCCTCTTTATTCCATAAATATTTGGCCTCACCATTGATTCTAATTTAGAAATGTCCATAAGTGAGCCCTATTTCTCCATGTTTTCAATGTTTACTCTGATACCTGGGTAAGTTTGGTCATGTATTAGGATGATAAACAGAAATGCTTTTGTAAGGTTTTTCGGTACCGATTGGTATGTCTCTTGCAGGGACCATTAATTGAATTCAATTTGAATTGAATTCAATTTGAATTGTTTTTTGGAGCAGGCAAGGAGCTGGATTCGGGATGTGCCCCTTCCACACTCTGAGCTTTAGCTTTGTAAATCTGATAAAGTAATTTAAAAAATTAAAAATCTGCCTTATCTCCCAAGAAGTAGCAGAATGACACTTATCAGAATCTAATGTACGCTTTCAGTGTTGACTGAATTGATCAAACAAGCAAAACGCCTGTTCATTATTGCTCCTGCGAAGGACCTATAGAATCTTGCACTGAAAAAGAGCTGTTAAAATTGTAAAATGTACCAAGGAGCTTCACGTGGGTTTTATTAGAAAGTAATTGACACAGAGCCACATAAGGAGACATGAACAGAAGTAACTAAAAGTTTGGTCAAATAGGTAAGTTTTAAGAAACGTTTTATGTGAGGAAAGAGAAGAGAGGTTTAGGGAGAGCATTCCAGAACTTAGGACCTACAGCTGAAGGTAGTTTCCAGTTGAGCATGGGGGCGCAGGAGTTGAGGCTGTGAAGAAAATCAAGATGTGCAAGAATCCAGAATGAGGGGAAGGAAGAATTCTCAAGGGTTGTCAGAGGTTACAGAGATAGGGGAAAGACCTTGGAGGTGTTTGTACACAAGTATCCAAGGCTTAAATCTGAAGTGTTGCTGGACGAGGAGCCAATGTAACTTAGCATGTAGAGAGAGTATTGATGGGTAACTGGTACAACTTAAGATATGGGCACAGAATTTTGGATGATCTCAATTTTACAGACAGTGGAGTAGCTGTCCAGTGGGCAATGGCAGGCTGGAGGTAACATCAGATAGGCTGTGGCATCTGTGCATATAACCTTCCGCTAGAAATGATATCTAGTATATATGCAGTTTAGGTTTTGGAAAAAAAAAATCTGCACCCTACTGCAATTGCATATCATAGGTCGATAATCAGGGCTGAATTTAAGTTGTCAACAAAACTGAGGCATCACCGCTGGTGGCTAATATTCTAGGTTGGCATACACTAAGTTTCAAGGTTGTCCTGATCTCACGCCAGCACTTTGCCCATTAAAGGAATTGGGAGATTGTCTTGCCCTACATACCCCATTCACTATCATAAAACTATGCCGGCGTTGGACTGGGGTGGGCACAGTAAGAAGTCTTACAACACCAGGTTAAAGTCCAACAGGTTGATCTGGAATCATGAGCTTTCGGAGAGTAGCTCCTTCATCAGGTGACTCGCCTCAGCCATCAGTGGGCCAACACATCCATCCTTGTGCCGCACTGGGGGAGGGGGGAGGATGATGGGGAGAGGGAGGATGGGGGTGGGGAGAGGGAGGATGGGGGTGGGGAGAGGGAGGATGGGGGAAGGGAGAGGGAGGATGGGGTGGGGGTAACGATTTGCAGGTTGACGGGTTGTGCAGTTTTGGCATCAAGGACAACCTACCCTCCCCTCAGTTTGCCAGTATCCCCAGGGCTGGAGGTTAACAGGGTGCAGCCAGAGGTCCGGGCGGGAATCCGGACCACGTTCCACTGTCCGAACCGCGGCGCCAAATTTGAATCCCTGACGGTTGGTTTGGCCGGCACCGCCCGGCGTCGCATCCGTCCTGAAAGCGGGAGCAACCGACAGTTTCTGCCCCGCTGCCTGATTGCAACTGGCTCCTCCAAATGGCCGAAGTAAGACCAGGGTTAAAGCAGCTGACATTTCCTTCGACCCCAGCAACCCCTCCCCCCCAAAAAAAATCCAGAACGGTTCGCAGGATCTTAGGATAAAAACTTGAAGAGTTGGCAGACGAGGGGAGACCCAATCCGCATTTGGAGCTCAGAAAAGGTTCAACCCTCTCCAAAAAAGAATTACGTTTATGTAGCCCGACCCCAGGACTCACCAAAGGGCTTTCCAACCAGTGAATCAGTTTTGAGCTGTATCTACTGACTTGCTGCCTTTGGAAGGAATTTGTGCACAAATGGCCAATTGACCACATAATCTGTTTTATTTAAATATGTTGATGGAGGGATAAATATTGGCCAAGCGACCCCTCCCCCCGGACCGAGGGTACCCCCCCTCCCCTCTTCAAAGTAGTGTCATTGGGATCTTTTGCCTCCACCCGAGGAACAGACATGACCTGGGTTTAAGGTCTGCTTGAAAAAGAGGACGCTTCTGACAGTGCTGCACTCCCTCAGTGTGCAAGCTTTGATCTTTGTGCTCAACTTCTGGAGTGAGATTGGAAGCCAGCATTCTGACAAACCATTAATATTACACCCTGGACACCTATGGGACCGTCTGACATAGAATCATAGAATTTACTGTGCAGGAAGAGGCCATTCGGCCCATCGAGTCTGCACCGGCCCTTGTAACGAACAACCCACTTAAACCCATGCCTCCACCCCATCCCCCTAACCCAGTAACCCCACTTAACCCTTTAAACAGTAACGGGCATATAGTTGCAGTTCCAGGGCACCCTAACCCCTAAGATTGCTAACTGGTTGCACCTATTTTGGGGAATTTCGTTATCTCCCACATCCTGGTCAGCATCATCAATCCTCAACTTCAGTCAATCAGGCCTTTTTACATCCCCAACTCCTGGTATTTTATTTTACAATTCATTAGCAAAATCATTCAAAGTTTTTTTTTAAAGAATGCAATGTGATTAGCACCCCAGTTATTTTTCTCCAGGATTGCTTGCACCAGTGCCCTTCGATCACTGGTGAATTCCTGGAGTCGTCAGGATAGTTCTGGAGGGTTGACACTCCTGTGATGATTAACCATGTTGCATGATTCTCGGCTGGTGGAAGCCGAGTTGTATTGCGCACGTCTTTCAATTAAATTGGACCCAAAAGGGGCGTGTTGGGCAGTGGTCTACTCCCTGAAGCGCAATAGACTTCAGATATAAGAAAGAAGTTTGAAAAATAAGCTCCTAGAGTGATTAGGCTGAGAGGACCACGAAGATGATTTTAAAATTCCTGCTTCTATGTGCCTAAAAAGCCAGATTTTAACTTGACTCCTGAGTTTTGTTGTGAGTTCTGTATTGATGCATATAACTTCACCTCCAGGAAGCATCGCCTTGTTGAAATCGTGTTGACGTAACTCTTCAATTTTTTAACCATTTAAAATATTGCAATAATACTAATCTAAACATCAGACATTAATATTTTAAAATATACTAATGCATTGTCTGTGGTGTTGTTCAGCAAAAATAGGAAGACATGCTAACATAAGATAATTAAGGCATAGGAGCAGGAAAAGACTGTCAGGCCTGTCGAGCCTGTCTGCCATTCAGTATGATCATAGGTGATCTCCACTTACCTGCTTGTTCCTTCATTCCCTGAGACACAAAATCTGTCTATCTCAGTCTTAAATATATGCTATTTTACAAAACTGGTGCATTGTGACGTAGAACCATAGAATTCTTGCAGTGCGGAAAGAGACCATTTGGCCCATCGAGTCTGCACCGACCCTCTGAAAGAGCACCTTACCTAGACCCACCCTCACCCTATCCCCCTAACCCCACCTAACCTGCACATCTTTGGACTGTGGGAGGAAACTGGAGCACCCAGAGGAAACCTACACAGACATGGGAGAAAGTGCAAACTCCACACAGACAATCTGCCAAGGCTGGAATTGAACGCAGGTCCCTGGCGCTGTGAGGCAGCAGTGCCAACATGTAATGCATATATATTATTTTGTTGTGCTTAAGGTAATAATATTTAATTGCTGTAAACAAACCAAGAGTAGTCAGGGTTTAATTGTTGCTGGTGACAAACAGTTTGTCAGAATTGAAGAAAGGTAAATGTGAAAAAGGAGAATAAAAATATTTTTTTTTTAAAGAATTGAAGAAAGGTTAATGTGGTCAGGAGGTATGTATTATATGTAAGTCTATTTTATAAAAAGATAGACGGCATCCTAAATACCAATTTTGGATAACAAAATGGAAATGAGTAGAGGTAAAAGGGCAATTTTCAACCAGGATGTGGAAGGAAACAAGAGAATAAAGTTTTCAGTATCGTGTTTTATGAGAGGCCTGGTGCCTCGAGAGCAGTCCACAGACCCACTTCAAAGTTGCATAATTCAATGTTCTGTAAAGGGTTGCTCCGAGCTTACTAGTATGCTTCCTGTAAATGATATTACCAGAGCAGGCTAGCAAAGAGAATAATCCTGTACAAGAGTGCTCATGTCAACAATTTTTTTCTAAGAAAGACTGATATTCTCTTCTGTTGGTGAGTTAACAGGGCAAAAGTCTGGTCAAAACAATGAGGGATAAAATTTAGGGGGGGGGGGCATGGTGGCACAGTGGTTAGCACTGCTGCCACTCCAATCTGGCCATGGGTGATTGCACTTTCTCCCCATTCCTTCAGGTGCACCAGGTTCCTCCCACAATCCAAAGATATGCAGGTTAGGTGGATTGGCCATGATAAAATTGCCCCTTAGCTTGCAGGTTAGGTGTGGATAGGTTGCAGGCGTGGACCCAGGTAGTGTACTCTGCACTGTAGGGATTCTATGGTCTTATGGAATGTATGTAATCAATGTGGGTATTTAATTTCTGGTGGAAATATACTCACAGTGATGCTGTCAAGGTGAAATGAAATGAAAATCACTTATTGTCACGAGTAGGCTTCGATGAAGTTACTGTGGAAAACCCCTAGTCGCCACATTCTGGCGCCTGTTCGGGGAGGCCGGTACAGGAATTGAACCGTGCTGCTGGCCTGCTTGGTCTGCTTTAAAAGCCAGCGATTTAGCCCAGTGTGCTAAACCAGCCCCTGGATCAGACCCTTCTCACCTCCCCTCTTGAGTTCAGTTCTTTTGTCCTTGTTTGGAGCAAGGCTCTAATGAGGTCAGGAGCCAAATACCTTGGCGGAACCCAAACTGAGCATTAGTGAGTAGGTTATTGTGTAAGTGCCACTGGACAGCACTGTCAACGACACTTTCTATCACTTTGCTGATGATTGAGAGAAGACTGCTGCGGCAGCAATTGGCCGATTTTGATTTGTCCTGTTTTTTGTGGACAGGACTTAAGCGCACAATGTTTCACAGTGTTGGGTAGATGCCTGCATTTGAGTTCTAATGGGACAATACAGTGTGGATCAGAGAAAAAGAAATCAGAAAATTTTCTTAACTAGAAGTTCTGAAGAAGCAAAGAGATTTTAGTATCCACGTACACTTAACCGTCAGATGCTAGTGTGCAGGTATAAAGTGTAATCAAAATGGCTCAAAGAACAAAGAAAAGTACAGCACAGGAACTGGCCCTCCAAGCCCGTGCCGACCATTCTGCCCGACTAAACTACAATCTTCTACACTTCCTGGGTCCGTATTCCTCTATTCCCATCCAATTCATGTATTTGTCAAGATGCCCCTTAAATGTCTCTATCGTCCCTGCTTCCAGCACCTCCTCCGGCAGCGAGTTCCAGGCAACCGCTACCCTCTGTGTAAAAAAACATGCCTCGTACATTTACTCTAAACCTTGCCCCTCGCACCTTAAACCTATGCCCCCTAGTAATTGACCCCTCTACCCTGGGGAAAAGCCTCTGACAATCCGCTCTGCCTATGCCCCTCATAATTTTGTAGACCTCTATCAGGTTTCCCCTCAACCTCCGTCATTCCAGTGAGAACAAACCGAGTTTATTCAATCGCTCCTCATGGCTAATGCCCTCCATACCAGACAGCATCCTGGTAAATCTCTTCTGCACCCTCTCTAAAGCCTCCACATCCTTCTGGTAGTGTGGCAACCAGAATTGATCACTATACTCCAAGCATGGCCTAACTAAGGTTCTAATAATGGTGGTCCTTTTCTCAAGAGTGCTTGAATACAAAAGTGAAGAAGTGATTGTTCAGTTACTGGTATTATATTACCATGGTATTGCTGAGACTTCCAACTGGAATGTTCATTTATTGGAACTAAACCTCAAGAAAGATGTTTGGCTTTAAAAAAGGCACAATGGAGATTCACCAAAATAATACTAGAGTTTAAAGGGTTAAATCATGAAGCCAGGTTGCATTAGCTTAGTTTGTATTCCCTTAATGTTAGAAGGTTAAGTAAGTGACTTAATTACGGTATTTAAAATGGTAAAGAGATTGAATAACTTAGACTCAGAAAAAGTATTTCAGCTGCTGGAGAAATGCAGAATAAAAGTCATAATCTTAAAATGGGCCACTTAGGCATTACAGAATTACAGAAAGACAAAATCACAGATGATTTCAGCACAGAAGGAGGCTATTCACCCCAAGGTACCTGTGCTAGTGCTCTAAAGGAACAATTCACCTAGTCTTGTCCCTGTAGCCCTGTATATTCTCCCTTTTCAGCTAATAATCCAACTCCCTCTTGAATTCCTTGATTGAACCTGCCTCCACCACACTCTCAGGTAGTGCATTCCAGATCCTAATTACTCGCTGCATAAAAATGTTTTTCCTCATGTCACCATTGCTTTTTTAAAAAAATTCTGTGTACTCTTGTTCTCAGTCATTCCACCAACGTGAACAGTATTTCCCCATCTATTCTGTTCAGACTCCTCATGATTTTGAATATCTCTCTCTCAATCTCCTCTTACCTTCTCTTCTCCAAGGTCCTGTATAGTATAGGGTCCCAACTTTTCCAATCTATGTAGGTATTGAAATTCCTCATCCTTGAAACCATTCTCATGAATCTTTATTGCACACTAATGATTTTACACCCTTTATTATTTATTATTCGAAGGTGTGTCACTCAGAACTAGACACAAAACTCCAGTTGAGGCTGAACCAGTCATCTACACATATTTAACATAACTTTGTTGTTTTTGTACTCCATGCCCTATTAAAGCCTAGGTTACTGTCTGCCTTAATAACCACTCAACTTGTGTGCCCCCGCCTTCAATGAATTACGCTTTTATCCCAAGGGAGACTCCCTTTAAAAAAATCAAACTCCCAGTTATTACCTGGAAGAACTATGCCACAAATTTACTCTTTTAAATAGAAACTTCTACTTTACAAGAGTTAAAAAGAGCAAGTATAATTCATTTAAGCCTTATTTCACAAACCCTTATTCCTGAAATCCAAAATTCTTGACAGACCATTTCCCATTCTGTTTTTAATCCATCCTAAGCTTTACAGGGCATTGCAGGTTCTTTAACACTTCTCCTGGGGCAAAACCAAGGTGTGCCACAGCTCTCAGGAATTCACTTTGATTCTTTTCAGTTTTGCAATCTGGCACTTTTACTTCCAGGGCTGTTTCCATCTGTGAAGATTCCACTACTAACCCCTCCTCTAGCTTTATGAGACAAATTTGACGATTTAAATTCTTCATGAATTTGATTTGGACTTGATGGGCCCACTCACTATCCATACATAATGATTCCAGATCAGGAACACCAAGGTTCCTAATGGCTTCTATGTTCCCTCTTCTGATGGCTGAATGATGCACCATTACATTCTCACAGTCCTCCAAGCTGACCAATTGTTGCTGTGAGAAAACACACAGATAAACCTAAAACAAATGACTACCTGCTTGAATTCTACCCCCATAGGAACATGGCACACCTGGGATGTTTTAGATCTAGATTTTAATTTATTATCTTATATTTTATCCTGGCCCTTAGATCTGAAAAGTATATGGATACTTTAAGATCTTCCCTTGCTTACCCGTTGGTTCCAAACCTTTCTTTGACTTAGGACCCACATGAATAATTTAAACCCATTATGAAGACACTGTAGAAACTTTGCCTGTACCAAGACCCAGAAAGGTGCCCATTATTGTTTACAGTTTTCATCCCTCTCATCTAATCCCTTTATGTAAATATGGACTATCTGTTTAATGATACTTATCTTGGGTGTGTTTACCAGTTTCATTTATCTTGTATGTAAAAATCCAATTCCTAAAACCTATGAATCATGACATTAAACATTTTCACCACAATGCACATTTACACTGAGATCCCGCAGTTCCTGTACCCCCTTTAGAATTGTACTCTTATTTTATTATTTATCCATGTTCTTCCTACCAAAATCAATCACTTCCCACTTCTCAACATAAAATTTTATCTGCTACTTGTCTGTTCTTCCACAAACTTCTTTTGAAGTTTTACACTATTCTCTTCATATTTCACAATACCTGTACTTCCAAGTATTGTGTTGTCCATAAATTTTGAAATTGTGCCCTGTACATTATGGGCTAGGTCATTAATAAATAAATAAATAAAATAAATAATCACTTATTGTCACAAGTAGGCTTCAATGAAGTTACTGTGAAAAGCCCCTAATCGCCACATTCTGGAGTCTATTTGGGGAGGCCGGTACGGCAATTGAACCCGCGCTGTTGACTTTGCTCTGCATTACAAGCCAGCTGTTTAGCCCACTGAGCTAAACGAGCCCCATAATCTGGAAGAGCAGAGATCCTAGCACCACCCCTTGAGGTCAACTCACCTTCCTCCAGACTGAAAACATCGATTATTAACCACTGTTTCCTGTAACTCAGTCAATTTTTTAGCCATGTCTGTTGTGCAACACTTTGCTTTTGGAAGTCCATGTACACCATATCAGCAGCATTACCCTCATCATCCCTCTCTGTCATGTCATCATCATTAAATCAAGAAGTAATTTTCACAGAAAATAGTGGAAATCTCAAATTCCTTCCCCAAAGGGCTGCAGATACAGGCTCAATTGAAATTTGAAAGACAGATATATTTTGATATACATTTGATTGGTAAAGCTATCCAGGAATATGCAACAACTCTCCGTGATTGTAGCTTAGGTAAGGATCATCCATCAACCAACAATAGTGGAACTGGATCTTGAGCCTAATTACCTATTCCTGTTTCTATGATTTCTTGACAATTTGGTTATTTTGGTGTATGAATCTATAATGTGAGCAGCGATCAGTTAAAAGGAGTGTTAAAATAAATGTAGAATGGCTGGGGCCAGGCAGAAGGCAATCAATAATGAAAGAAAAAGGATGTGGCAGCCAATAGTACCGAGATGTGGCTGAAACCTCAGAAAATGGCGAGACCACAAGAATTGATGAGATTGAGGAGATGGCTGTGGAGATGGGTGTAAGCGTTGTTATGCAGGGTGTCTGAATGAGGATAGAATGCACAGAAATCCAGAGAGAGGCAAGGAGAATGTAGGTATAGGTTGAAATTATTCAGGATACAAATGCAAGGAAGCAAAATTTCAGAAGGGCATCGACCAAGTAGAATCATAGAATCCCTACAGTGCAGAAGGAGGCCATTCAGCCCATCGAGTCTACACTGGCATTCTGAAAGAGCACTCTACATAGGCCCACTCCCTCACCCCATAATCCTACCTAAGCTTTTTTGTTTTGGACACTTGGGTGCAATTTAGCGCCCAAGTAACCTTTCAATGACAGGGCCAGTCTAATTTAGTGTTAATGTAAGCCTACTTGTAACACTAATAAAGATTATTATTATTATTTGACAAGCAGAGTCGGGTTAGGGGAGTGTGATTTAGCGTGGGACATGGTAAAAGTGGCAGAGCTTTGAATATATTGCACTTATTGTAGGGTGTTTTATTGAACATCAGCAAGGAGAGCGTTGCTATAGTTAAGGTTTGAGCCAATAAAGGAATGTCCATGAATTTTAGTGGTGGTGTGGCTGAAATTGCGGTGGAGGTAAGAATGGGAATGTTGCAGAGTTGAAATCAATGACTGATCAGAATTTTCCAATGAATCATCAATTACTTCCCTCTCTGTGTTTCCCTCCAGAATGCATGATCACTTGTAAACAAGACCCTTGCCACCTATAAGCTTATTGTGGATGACTACATTAACATCATGGTTTTGTCTGAAACTTGATTCTAAAGGTGCTGATATTGTACCAAAGCCTCATTGCCTGATAATTCTGTGCTGCCCAAACAGTCTTTGTGGCAGCTTGGCCCGAACCAACAAATCACACTTTGGTCTCTCTGTAGCCTGGCATCTTCTCCCTTGAGCAGGACGTTCTATTTCAGTTGTTTAAAGTCCTTGGGGGCGATTCTATGAGCCCCACGCCGGGCTGGAGAATCGGCGCAACTGCGCCACACGCCCTGATGCCGGCGTGCGATTCTTCGCCGTGCGGAGAATTGCCGCCATTTGCGCCGGCGCATTTGGCGCGGCGCCGGTCGCAGGCCACTGGAATCGGCAGGGCCGCCGATTCTCCGGCCCGGATGGGCTGAGCGGCCGCGCCGATACGACAGAGTCCCGCCGGCGCCGTTCACCCCTGGTCGTTGCCGTCGGGAACTCTGCGCGAACGGTCGGGGGGGGGGCAGCCTGTGTGGGGGGGAGGTGGGCTCCTTTACCGGGGGGGGGGGGGGGCTCCATTGGGGTCTGGCCCATGATCGGGGCCCACCAATTGGCGGGCCGGCCTCTCTCTCCCCCCCCCCCCCCCCCCCCCCAGGGCCTACTTTATGGCGTGGCCGGCCCCTGAACACCAACGCCATGTTGGGTCGGCGCGCTAAAGAAGTCGCCCACACATGCGCAGGTTGGCGTGGCCCAACTGCGCATGCACGGGTTGGCTCGGCGCCAATTTGGAACGCGACGTTGTGGAACGCGACGGCGCGAACACTTGGGCTCCATATTGGAGAATCTCCCCCCCCTTTAATCTTTATGGGGTCCTGTGGTTGTTGACAAACTATAGCAATGATATTCTATATCTATCTGAATGTAAAATAATACAACAGTAATCGAACACACTGCTTATTTGGACTGCAGTGTTTTATATGAGGGTGCAGTTATTGTAATTTCACTAATAATCACAGAAAAGTACTTTACCTTGTTTCCTACGCTGATTTTAGGTTGATCCTGAATTTAAAGAAAAAAAAGGTAAAGATCAGTCAAAATTAAGTGGAACTGCCGAAGTTAAACAAAAGCATTCTCACAAATCCGAAAGGGCTGATAAGAGCACCACATCAGGTAGGTGCAATCCTAAAAACATTTCAAATTTCACAAAAAAGTTTCAAAAGACCTTTGATGTTATTGTATCTGCATGAAGCAATTCGGGCCTGTCTTTCTGTTGTCCGTCTGTTACATGCAGTGCTTTATTTGGGGCATGAATTATGATGTGCCCTACCCATTATGTTGGTGAAGACCAGAAAAGTCATTGATGGTCTTTATCTGGATTGGTGCTAGACATATGGAAATATGATGAGGCCGAGTGGCAGCGCGCGATTTAATGGAAAAGTTTCCAAGTGCCATTTCAGGTGGGTTTGGCTGGGGGTTTCTCCCCAGCTCTATTCGACGAGTTCCCCACCACTGCCTAACCACATTTAGTCAATTTTCTGGGCCCTGGGGAGTTCCTCTCTGGGCTAGCCCACACTTCGAATGATTTTCATCACTGGGGAGCCGGTTAGATCACAGGAGGCCATTAGATCGGGCTGCCATCTTGCAAATCAGATGGAAATTACTGTTAATTGGCCTTAATTAGCTTTGTGCCGCGTCTAGATGGAATCTGGATCCCACCAAGGGGAGCGAGCTGGTTAGATCACTTGGCGCAGATCCCGATCTGGGCCTCTCCCACGATCAAACTGGCTCGCTCGATACTCGCCGGGTGCAACGTGACCGTTAAATCGCGCCTGCAGCGTTTGAATTAGTCTCTCTATGCTGCATTGTGAAAATGTGGTCTACATGCACCCAAACAGCAATTCTTAAAATGCTGGCTCCAATGAACCGTTCATTAAATACAGAACTGGAAGGTACAGAGTGGTTGTGCTCCTGTTAGCTAAACTACACTGTTGCCAAATCCTACTCGGCCCCCATTCAACCTCTGCCCTCTCTACTGATTGCTTTCCATTAACAAACACTTCCTACCCCATTACTATCCCTGGACCTAACAGAGCTAAGAATGCAGTTGTCAAAATTTTATTTTATTTTTTATAAATTTAGAGTACCCAATTATTTATTTATTTTTCCAATTAAGGGGCAATTTAGAGTGGCCAATCCACCTATCCTGCTCATCTTTGTGTTGTGGAGGTGAAACCCATGCAGACATGGGGAGAATGTGCAAACTCCACACAGACAGTGACCCAGGGCCGGGATTCAAACCCAGGTCCTCAGCGCCACAATCCCACTGCTAACCACCGCGCCACATGCCGCCCTAGTGGCCAAAGTTTTAATTGTTTTAATGCTGAGCTGCCTGAAAACTAAGTAATTTGCTTTTTCATTTACGGAATGTGGACTAAGCCAGCTTTTATTGCCCATCCCTAATTGCCCTTGAGAAAGTGGTGGTGACACTGGGTGGCGACATGTAAAAGGGGGGTTTGACACTTTTGGTTGCTCCTGCCGGGATCTATATTTATTTGGGCGTTTTTGCCCCTTTATTCATTCTAAACAGGTACAACAAATTCCTCTTGCTCCAAATTCATGCCCAAAAGGAAGGGGAAAGAAACCAGCAAATCTGGAGTAGATACTCCTTCGACGGACTCGGGAGCCTTGTGGAACTCTTGAGAAGCAAAGATAGCGACGGCAGAACCGCAGCCATCAGCTGTCTTGATTACAATGGATATATTATTGGACGCACCGGCTGAGGCAGTGTTTTTCAAAGTGGGGGTTGCGACCCGCGGGTGGGTCGCGGGATGATGTGAAATGTGTCGCCAAAAGGTCTGCAAAAATGATCCCCGAGGATCGCCTGACCTTGCCTATTTTTTCCCTGGCTGAAATCTGGCTGCAGTACAGTATGTGGCTGCATGAGGCTGAGTAGAGGCCGGTGCCGTGGACTTTCTGCCTCCCTGGGTCAGTCTTATAGTCACCGCCACCGACACAGCCTCCAGCAGCCATTCCCATTTCTGCAGCAGCTGATCAGCCAGGTTAGTCAGCACCTGCACTGACAACTGAAGAGTTTAAAAGAAAAATTATCTTTTGTGATGAACGGTTACTGTATTACTGTACCCTTATCATCATGTAAGGTGGTGTCCCCTTTAAGACCGGGCTTGGAACCCTGGGGGACTCCGCCTCTGGCTCCGCCCACCTGGGTGTCGTATATAAGGGGCCGCCTTGTGGGCGGTACCCAGTAAGCACCCGTCTCAGCACCAGGCTAGTTCTTAGCTTATTAAAGCCTCCTTTACCGTTTTACTGTCTAGCGTTGATATTGAGGGTATAACAATTTAATAAGCTAAACTACATCAGGAGAGACGCAAGCCTAAAACCAGAGAAGATCAATCTGGAAGCACAGACACCGGAGGTAAAGGACATTTTTAAATACTGGCTCCGATCCAGGCCTACCAGTCAGAGACTCCCATCCTGAGGCCACGCATGCTGCGCCTACTCCACGCCCGGGTGAGTCACAGAATCTCCGCCACGCTCGAAAAGGCGACTACCTACGAAGAGGCGGTCGAGATACTACGCAAGCGGTTTGTCAAACCCATTAACGAGGTACATGCCCAGCATCTGCTCTCTACCTGCCGGCAGCGCTCGAGGGAAGCGCTCAACAAATTTGTAGAAAAACTCACCACGCTCGCTAGGGACTGTGACCATCAGGATGTGACGGGGGAAATCCATATGAACCTGCACATCAGAGACGCTTTCGTGTCCGGCATCCGCTCAACCTACATCCGGCAGCGGCTACTCGAAAACGGGGCAAAAGACCTCCAGGACACGCTAACGCTCGCCTCCTCGCTGGAAGTGGCCCGACATAATTTGGGCACGTACCCCGTGGACCCTGCGAGCCCCGCTCGGACTTCCCCAGACTTGGCCACGTTACGGGCCTGTGCCGCGCGATGACCCGCCCAGACCGGGGGCACACCGTGCTACTTCTGTGGGCATGGCCAGCACCCACTCCCACGCTGCCCAACCCGTTCCGCCATCTGCAGCGACAGCGGGAAGAAGGGGCATTTTGCGAGGGTCTGCCTGGCCAGGCCCAAGGGCCAGAAATACAAAGAACAGCAGGCCCGACACGCCCCCTTCTAACGCATCAATCTGCCTCGTGCTAATCATGTGGGCGGCCATCTTGTCGGTGGCCATCTTCTCGACCCGACACGTGCGACCGACGGCGGCGGCCATTTTACGAATCCGACACTGCTGAGGACTCGGACTACATGCAACTGGGAGCGATCACCCTCGACCAAACGCGGCCAGAACACCTGCAGAACTCTATGATGAAGGTCCAGGTCAACGGGCGCGACACTCCATGCCTTTTTGACTCCGGGAGCACGGAGAGCTTTATTCACCCTGAAATGGTAAGGCTCTGCTCCTTGCGCACCCATCCCGTGTCCCAAACCATAGCCCTCGCATCCGGGTCCCACTCGGTACAAATCAAGGGGTACTGTATTGCGGATCTCTCGATCCAGGGCGCCGAATACACCCGTTTCAAACTGTATATCCTCCCTCACCTCTGCGCCCCCCTGTTGCTCGGACTAGATTTCCAGTGCAGCCACTGAAGCCTGACGCTGAAGTTCGGCGGACCCTTGCCCCCCCTCACGATATTCAGCCTTGCGACACTGAAAGTCGCACGCCCCTCTCTATTCGCGAACCTCACTCCCGACTGTAAGCCCGTCGCCACCAGGAGCCGGCGGTACAGTGCCCAAGACATGACTTTTATCAAGTCAGAGGTCCAGCGTTTACTCGGAGAGGGGGGTCATCGAGGTTAGCAACAGCCCCTGGCGAGCACAAGTGGTAGTAGTCAGCTCCGGGGAAAAGAAACGGATGGTCGTGGATTATAGCCAGACCATAAACCGCTTCACGCAGCTCGATGCGTACCCCCTTCCTCGCACAGCAGAAATGGTAAATCGGATCGCCCAATACCGGGTATTTTCCACGGTCGATCTCAAATCCACCTACCACCAGCTCCCTATCCGACCGAAAGACCGCCCCTATACTGCCTTCGAAGCAGCCGGACGGCTCTTCCACTTCCTCAGGGTCCCTTTCGGCATCACAAATGGGGTCTCTGTCTTCCAAAGGGCGATGGACCAAATGGTGGACCAGTACAGCTTGCGGGCTACATACCCGTACTTGGACAATGTCACCATCTGCGGCCATGATCAGCAGGACCATGACTCGAACCTCGAAAAGTTCCTCCAGACCGCCCGAGCCCTCAACCTGACCTATAACAAGGAAAAATGCGTTTTCCACACAACCCGGCTAGCCATCCTTGGCTATGTCGTGGAAAACGGGGTCCTAGGTTCCCCACCCCCACAGCCTCAAGGCCCTCAAACGGTGCTTGGGGCTTTTCTCCTATTACGCCCAGTGGGTCCCCAAATATGCGGACAAAACACGCCCACTCATAAAGACCACGATATTTCCCCTGTCGGCTGAGGCCCGATCGGCCTTCAGCCGCATCAAGGCCGACATCATCAAGGACGCTATGTATGCACGCGGTGGACTAAACGATCCCTTTCCAGGTAGAGAGCGATGCATTAGACATCGCCCTGGCTGCTACCCTCAACCAGGCAGGCAGACCAGTAGCGTTCTTCTCCCGGACCCTCACCGCCTCCGAGATTTGGCACTCTGCAGTCGAGAAGGAGGCACATTGTGGAGGCTGTGCGGCACTGGAGGCACTACCCAGCCGGTAGGAGGTTCACCCTCGTCACCGACCAATGGTCGGTAGCCTTCATGTTTGATAACGCACAACGGGGCAAAATAAAAGACGATAAAATTTTGAGGTGGAGGATCGAACTCTCCACCTACACGTACGATATCCAGTATCGTCCAGGGGAGCTCAACGAGCCCCCAGATGCCCTGTCCCGTGGCACGTGCGCCAACGCGCACGAGGACCGCCTGCAAGCCATCCACAATGACCTCTGTCACCCAGGGGTTACCCGGCTCGTCCACTTTATCAAGTCCCACAACCTACCTTACTCAACCGAGGAGGTCAGGGCTTGCCAGATCTGCGCGGAGTGCAAACCGCACTTCTACCGGCCAGACAAGGCTCGTCTCGTGAAGGTCTCGGGGCCCTTTGAGCGACTAAGTGTGGACTTCAAGGGCCCCCTTCCGTCCACCAACCGAATGCCTATTTCCTCACCGTCATCAATGAGTTCTCCCGCTTCCCATTCGCCGTCCCCTGTCCCGACATGACATCGGCCACCGTGATAAAGGCACTGCACAGCATCTTCACCCTGTTTGGTTTCCCCGCTTATATCCATAGCGACCAGGGTACATTGTTCATGAGCGATGAACTGTGTCAGTATCTGCTCAGCAAAGGCATCGCTTCGAGCAGAACAACCAGCGATAACCCGCAGCAAAACGTGCAGGTGGAGAGGGAGAACGCGACAGTTTGGAAGGCTGTCCTTCTGGCCCTACGGTCGAGAAGTCTCTCAACCACCCGCTGGCAGGAGGTCCTACCCGACGCCCTACACTCCATTAGGCCGCTCCTCTGCACGGCCACGAATGAGACCCCTCACAACCGATTGTTTGTCTTCCCCAGGAAGTCCACCTCCGGGGTCTCGCTTCCACCTTGGCTGATGGCTCCGGGACCTGTTCTTCTCCGGAGGCACGCGAGGAGCCATAAAACGGACCACCTGATCGAGAGGGTCCGATTACTACACGCGAACCCCAGATACGCCTACGTCGAGTACCCCGACGGCAGGCAAGATACGGTTTCCCTCCGGGATCTGGCACCCGCTGGTTCCCCCACTACAGACGGCCCTTCCCTCACAGCACCCCTGCGGGATCCGGCACCCACAACCCACCCCCCCCCCCCGGTCCCACTCCCCGTCGGTGGACACCGACCACGCGCGTCCCCTAGCGCCCCCACCCCCCCTACACACCCCGCCGGCACTGGCACTGCTACCCCCAGCCCTAGCTATTTCCCCTGCGCCCCGATCCCCTACCCCGACCCGGACCAAGGCTCCGACCACCGTGCTCCCGGACGTACCCTCAACTAAGACGTCCGTGTCCGCCGCACCACCGCCCGAGCTGAGGAGATCGATCAGGCCGCTGAATCGAATGGACTTTTGATTTCATTTCACCCCCGCCAGACTTCTTTTTTAAACAGGGGGTGAATGTGATGAACGGTTACTGTATTACTGTACCCTTATCATCATGTAAGGTAATGTCCCCTTTAAGACCGGGCTTGGAACCCTGGGGGACTCTGCCTCCGGCTCCGCCCACCTGGGAGTCGTATATAAGGGTCGCCTTGTGGGTGGCACCCAGTAAGCATCCGTCTCGGCACCAGGCTAGTTCTTAGCTTATTAAAGCCTTCTTTACCGTTTTACTCTCTAGCGTCATTATTGACGGTACAACATCTTTAAATTTATTTCCTGCAGATTCTCCTCCTGCACAGTGTTAGTTTCCAGCACGGATTCGCGATCTTTTTTTCCAGGCCTGCATCTCCCACCCAAAATCAAGTGACTGCTGACTGGAATATATTTCCACAAGTACCCCAGTCAATAACTCATAGCTGGAGCACTGCCATATACAGAATTTCACAGACAATTTTTGGGGATCTCCCCACCTTTCAATTGTTCCATTGTCACAATGCTGAATTATGTTTGTCCCAATCTGAACTCGGCTCTGGGACAACGGGTGTGGGTTTGGGAACTACATCCATCCCAGTTAGGGGGTAAATGCATCTGTTCAAGTACAGCTCACACAAAGAGACCGACTTCAGGGTTAACACTCTGAATCGGATGCATGTTCATTGTCTGCCCCTGTTACCATTGTCCATTAATCTTTAATTTCTGTTACCATCAACATTGTCAGTATTGGTTCAATTTCTGTGCCAGTTAATCTTGTTGATGTCTGTTGAGTTTCAGTTGCTCTTAACCTTGTCAATCAGATCTATGTTTAAAGTTGTGCTGTGTGTGCATAAGGTGTTTGATGCATATTTTAAATTGGGAGCCGCTTTCCGCACACTTTCTGAGATCAGTCGCTCTCTCCGTAAGACTAACTTTGCGATCAATGATGAGTCTCCTTCCTTCCCCATCAGCCCAAAATCCAGACGTGTTTCCAAGAAATTCCTCATTTCCCCTTCAAACACCTCAGGACTCTGCGATCAAAAGACTCACACACTGATCTGTGCCGAAATATTTATTTAAATCTCCAAATGGCAACAAAAAATGGAAAATATATTTTTATTTACATTATTTTACATGTAATAATATAGAAGTGATAATACATAACAATGAATGTTATGTTTGAAGAAGTAACTATGGAGAATCTATTGTGAACATGGCGTGGGTCGCGAGAGGTGGCCATTTTGTAAAAATGGGTCGCCGGAAAACAAGTTTGAAAAACACTGGGCTAAGGAATTTAATGTGCAATTTAAAATACACTTTGCGAGGCAGTGGAAGTTGGTCTCTGAAAGATTATCTAAGTTGATTGAGAAAACGTTGAGCCCAGAGGGAAATGCCCTTCTAAGACTTTCATTAATTCAATGTAGGACTTATCTCCTGGTTTTGCTGGGTGAGCTAAATTCTGCAGGGGCATAAACGTTTTGCGGCCAGCTGAAATGAGAAATGTTACGACCATTAGGAACTCAAGTGTCTGATTTGCTATTAGAAACAATTGGAATATTGTCTCATATGAATCCAATGTCTCATAATCCTCATCAAACACATCCGTGGCACCCATTTTTCCTGCCATTTTTGGATCCCAGCTCCTAGGAGCTACACTTCCTCCTTTCTAAGTTTTAATGCATAATATGGCACAATTGCTTTTAATAAGCAACTAGGAATTATTTTCTGTTTTGCCTGACTATAGTTCGACTATTTCCCCGAATAGCGACCCTTGAAGAGTCGGTCGACTTCGAAATGTAACTGTTCCCTGCAGCCCATTTAGCTTCCCCACGTGCCTGTTCCCTGAAGCCTAGACCCCACTTCAACACAAGTGAGTCTACCGCAACTGACTTCTTACTCACAGTTGAGGTCAAAAAATGTCTTTTTAACCTTCTGCATCGGTGACAGTACTTTGCCCAACTGTGCGTCTTTGGCTGTGTCTGTGCGAGTCCGATCTTGAGAATCTTCTTGAGAGTCCGGTCTTGAGAATTGTTCCCGATACCGTCCCACTGTTAGTCAAAGAAATCTTCCTTTTCCAGCGAGTTTTCCTACCTCAATCCTCATCACCAGTGTTCTCTCCTGTTATAATTCTTTTTGCCGCAAAGAGAAAAGGGTATGTAGGTGCCCTCACTCTGGATTCTTGTAAAACTGTGGTAGTCACCACTGTTGTATTGTATAGGGCAGCACGGTAGCCTTGTGGATAGCACAATTGCTCCACAGCTCCAGGGTCCCAGGTTCGTTTCCAGCTTGGGTCACTGTCTGTGCGGAGTCTGCACATCCTCCCCGTGTGTGCGTGGGTTTCCTCCGGGTGCTCCGGTTTCCTCCCACAGTCCAAAGATGTGCAGGTTAGGTGGATTGGCCATGATAAATTGCCCTTAGTGTCCAAAATTGCCCTTAGTGTTGGGTGGGGTTACTGGGTTATGGGGATAGGGTGGCGGTGTTGACCTTGGGTAGAGTGCTCTTTCCAAGAGCCGGTGCAGACTCGATGGGCCGAATGGCCTCCTTCTGCACTGTAAATTCTATGATATACCGCATACGAGGGGTATTACGGTAAGGCCCCTGTACTACAGGTACGGGGGTAGATCCCTGCCTGCTGGCTCCGCCCAGTAGGCGGAGTATAAATGTGTGGGCTCTCCGAGCTGCAGCCATTTCGGCAGCAGCTGCGGGAGGCTACACATCTCTGCGTGATAAAGCCTCGATTACACTCTATTCTCGTTGTAATTGATAGTGCATCAATTTATTACGCAGAGATTTTACAACGATGGATCTCCGCATCAAGCCTGATTGCCTGCAGCTGCACCCTCAGGCAGACAACGCTAAGTCGGCCTTCGCACATTGGCTAGCTTGCTTTGAAGCCTACATCGGATCTGCGACAGAACAACCCTCAGAGGCACAGAAGCTCTAGATCCTTTACACGCGGCTGAGCTCCGATATCTTTCCCCTCATCCGGGACGTGCCAACTTACGCTGAGGCCATGGCGCTACTGAAGAAGAGCTACACTCAGCAGACCAACAAAATCTATGCCAGGCACCTTCTGTCCACGCGGCATCAACTCCCCGGTGAGTCTGTGGAAGATTTCTGGCATGCCCTGCACGCCCTGGTGAGAGGCCGTTTCAGCCGTTGAACATTCTGACCTGCTAGTTCGAGACGCGTTCGTTACAGGCATAGGGTAGGCCTACATCCACCAGTGCCTCTTAGAAGGGGCTACCCTCGATCTTGCGGTGACCAAGAAACTAGCGCTCTCGCTCACAGTCGCCTCACGCCATGTACAGGCGTATGCCCCCGACCGCACAGATCACCCCTCCTGGGCATCGTTGACCCCACCAGCGAACACCCCATCGTGGACCCCATCAACGACCGCCCCCTGCCAACCCCAGGCCTGCGCCGCGCGGCAGCTAACCAATCCCGGGGGACTTAAGTGCTACTTCTGCGGACAGACTAAACACCCCCGGCAGCGCTGCTCAGCGCGGAATGCACTCTGCAAGGCCTGCGGGAAGAAAGGACATTTCGCTGCTGTGTGCTAGGCCTGCTCGATTGCCGCTATTGTCACTGCACCCCCCCACATGCGTCCCGTGGGCGCCGCCATCTTCCTCGCCTCAGACCATGTGCGGCCCGTGGGTGCCGCCATCTTGCTCGCCTCACAACACGTGCGGCCTGTGGGCGCCGCCATCTTGCTCACCATCTTGCTCCCCTCACAACACGTGCGGTCCATGGGCGCCGCCATCTTGCCTGCCTCAGGACACGTGCGGCCCGTGAGCGCCGCCATCTTCCCCGCCTCAGGACCCCTGCTCATCAGCCACCTCATCGGGCTGCTCATCGCCTGCAACCGCCGCCGACCAGCCGCATCTTGCCTCCATCACGATCGACCAATCCCGACCCCACAACCTCGCGACCGTGTCGATGACAGTGAAGGTCGACAGGCACAAGATATCCTGCCTTCTGGACTCCGGGACACTGAGAGCTTCATCCACCTCCGGGGTTTCGCTCCCAACGTAGCTGGCAGCTCTAGGACCCGTCTTCCTCCGCAAGCACGTGCGGCTACACAAGGCGGATCCGTTGGTTGAGAGGGTACAGCTACTTCACGCGAACCCGCAGTACGTCTACGTAGCGTACCCCAATGGCCGCCAAGACACCGTCTCCATCAGGGACCTGGCACCAGCTGGGTCCCCACACCGCCCCCCCCCCCTCTGCCCCGGCGCCACCCTCCCTCCCCCCAGCGCACCCCACTACAGCCCCCGCTCCGGGACGATCCGTCCTACCCTTGGTCCCACCCGGGGATGAAGATGAGGTCGACACGTTCCCGGAGTCACCGATGACTGAACCGACGCCGAAATCGCCACCAGACCTGCGGCGTTCGCAACGACGGATCATGGCGCCCGATCGTCTGAATTTGTAAACTTTTCCTTAAAATGTTAAGCACCTGAATGTAAATAGTTTTCCACCACCCCCGCTGGACTTTTTAAAACATTTTAAAAAAATAATAAATTTAGAATACCCAATTCATTTTTTCCAATTCTGGAGCAATTTAGCGTGTTCAATCCACCTACCTTGCACATCTTTGGGTTGTGGGGGCAAAACCCACGCAAACACTGGGAGAATGTGCAAACTCCACATGGACAGTGACCCAGAACCGGGATTGAACCTGGGACCTCGGCGCCGTGAGACTGCAGTGCTACCATGCTGGACTTTTTTTTAACAGTGGGTGAATGTGGTAGTCACCACTGTTGTATTGTATGTACCGCATACGAGGGGTATTACGGTAAGGTCCCTGTACTACAGGTACGGGGGTAGATCCCTGCCTGCTGGCTCCGTCCAGTAGGCGGAGTATAAATGTGTGGGCTCTCTGAGCTGCAGCCATTTCGGCAGCAGCTGCGGGAGGCTACACATCTCTGCGTATTAAAGCCTCGATTACACTCTACTCTCGTCTCGTCGTAATTGGTAGTGCATCAAAAACACAATGAGAGGTTCATTGGAGATGTTGCTCATACAATCAAAAATGATAATCTCCCCAAAGCCCGCACAAACACTCTGCTGACGTCACTACACATCACGTGATGCAAAACCAGCAGGAATGTATTTTCTAATACAGAACACAATGGTAAATAATGCATTCTCCGAACACGAAGAATTGTTCTGCATTAGAATGAGTATAAATCTTAAACAAAGAATTACCAAAACTGATTTGGAGTGTCTTGTTATACAAGGCTGAAATGTGGACCTTGAAAAATCAAACATTCAGAAAGTTGTGAAGTGTGGGTCAGGAGAAGTACAGAGCGGGTCAGTTGGAGACAACACAGAAATAATAAAGAAGTTCACAAGATGGTAAAGAAGAAGATTGTTAGTGAATTTCATCAAAAAAGGTTGGATTGGCTATACTCCAAAGCATTACAACTTGCTGGAGGAGGTAATTGAAGAAGGATTAGCAGGATGTAGAGCAAGAGAGAAAGAGAATGATTATGTTAGATAACCTGAAATTGTACATGGCAGGCTCCTACAATCAACTGAAGAGGAGAGCACAAGACCACAGGGTAAAGAGGGATGAGCAAAGAATCTGTCTTTAGACAGATCACTATCACTTAAATTATTTTGTCACAACAGCTGTTAAACATCCTCACCTTACCTGAGTTCTGATGCCTTCCAGGCAGTTGTTCTGAACAAATGTTACTCATACATATGCTTCAATTATTCCAGTTTTACACATGTCTGAGCTCAACTGTTTAAAAATAAAAACTTTGTCGGTCTTCAGCATCAGTGTGAAGTTTTTAAAAATTATTTAATCAGATGTGGGTGTCCCTGGCTGAGCCAACATTTATTGCCCATCATTAAGTACCCCTGAACTGAATGTTTGCGAGGCCATTTAAGAGTTAACGACATTGTTGTGGATCTGGAGTCACATCTAGGCTAGTCCGGGTAAAGATAGCAGATTTCCTTCCCGAAAGGATATAAGTGAAAATATATTGGTGAACTACATGGGTTTTTACGACAATTGACCATTAATCCCAGATTTAAAAAAAATAAATTTAAAGTGCCCAATTAATCTTTTTTTTTAATTACGGGGCAATTTAGCGCGCCCATTCCACCTATCCTGCACATCTTTTGGGTTGTGGGGATAAGACCCACACAGACATGGGGAGAATGTGTAAACTCTACACAAACAGTGATCCGGGGCCAGGATTGAACCTGGGTTCTCGGCGTTGTGAGGCAGCAGTGCTAATCACTGTGCCGCCATGCCGTCGATAATTCCAGATTTTTATTGAATTCAAATTTCACCATCAGCTGTGGTGGGAATTTGAACCTGGGTCCCAAATTATTACCTCTGAATTACTAGTTCAGTGAAATTACCACAATAATCTAATTTTAAAGGGATACAGAAACAGCAAGACCCAAGGTGTACTGTGAAATGTTGAAGTCTTTTGGACATGGCTGGACATTTTTAGAAGGTTGATAAAAAGACATATGGGATGCTTGGCTTTATAAATAGACATAGCGCAGAATTTTAATGATATAGACTTAGCCACAGCATGGTGGGATAGGATGTCAGGAACCCATTGTCCAAGAAGGCACTTACCTGTACCTCTTTAACTCAGCCAGAGCATTATCATTTTCCTTCTGGGGTTCCCAAACAACCACTGAGTGTGAATGCGATGATGATTTGCACTCTTATCAAAAGAAGAATTTCTACTTAATGGGATTCTTGGAGGAGGCAGAGTGGCTGAACTCTACATTGCTTCCTGAGGCTTCAGCAAACACAAGAATGGACAGGAGACTTTGGAAGCCTCCACCCACTAACCCCCAACCCACATCCCTCACCCTGAAATCGCTGGCTCTTCTCCGCAGTCCTGCCACAGAATCTGAAGGACTGAAGTGAAAAACTGTTTCCTGTGGACAGAATTAAGCAAGCATTGATGGAAGTGGCTGAGGAAGTGAGTAACAGGAATATGGTCCCTCGAACCGGGATATTTGCCAGTAGACCTCATGAGGGCAGGAAAGGTGAATAACATCACACTTTCAGGTGCCAGCCCCCTCTTTCTGACTTCTCCGGCATTCTCCTACATGTCACTCCTCAAACTAGACACATTGCAGCTCCACTCATTCCTCTCTTTTCAGACACCTCCTCACATCCCTATCTGAACAGCCAAGATTCATACTTGCTCTTATCTTGTCAACATTTTATAACCAATCTCTCACAGTCACTTTCCACAATGTTATCATCGCATCCTTTCTACACAAGCCATTTCTCACATTTATGATTCTCTGCTTTCTCTCTGTGCAGAAGAGAGCACACAAGTCTAGGGAGATGCAGAGAACCCAGAGTGACCTTCCAGTAATAGCCATCTTGATGGCTCTTGCAGTGCATGCCCACCTATTTCACTGTGAACGATGTCTTGGTCCGGCATGTCACAGACATCAGCAACAACCTGCCATGAATGCCTGAGCATCATGAGGCACTGGTGCTCAATATGGCAAGAAAATATATCATCTGCCTTTATACCACCAAAATGGTGGTACTGTCTCCTTTGACCTGGAGCTCTGTGCCCATCTCTTTTGTCCAATGGAGTGGCATTTAGTTGAGGAGAAGGCAGCTTATACTACTGCTGGCAAGGTCACCCTGCCATGAAGCCGACCAGCTGGGGACCTCCAATCGCGTGGGTGACCCCCCCCCTCAGATTCACCTGAGGGAGGAGCTGCGCTCCGAAAGCTAGTGATTCGAAACAAACCTATTGGACTTTAACCTGGTGTTGGAAGACTTCTTACGGGGCTGATAAAGGCTAAGAAGCGTGCTGATAGTGGCACATTTAGAGATTAGAATGTGTTAATGGCAGAACAAAGGTAAGCTGTGTGTCAAAAGGACAACTAGGAACAGGGAACAGGTAGCCCAAATGGTGTATGGTGGGGGGAAGGGGGAAATGGTCAGGGAAAAACAGATGGATGAAATAAATAAAAATAAATTGCTAGAAATAAAAACGGGGTGAAGGTGGAGGAGAGAGTTCACAGTCTTTAGTTGTTGAACTCAATGGTAAATCCAGAAGGCTGTAACATGCCTAATCAGAAGATGAGGTGATGTTCCTCCAGTTTGCGCTGGGCTTCAGTGGAACATTGCAGCAGGCCAAGGACAGATATGTAGACATGAGAGCAGGACCATTTATTAACTGCCTTGTTAACCTGTTCTGCCACCTCCAAAGATTTGTATACCCCCAAGTTCTTATATCCTCATTGAAATTGTATAATTTAGCTTGTACTGAATCTCGTCATTCTTCCAAAATGTGTTCAGTTTCATTTGCTATGATTCTGCCCATTTCAACAGCCTGTTTATTCCCTCTTGAAGTCAATTACCATCTTCCTCACTGTTTACTACACCTCCGGGTTTTGTATTTGCTGAAAATTTTGTAATTGTGCCTTTGAAAGAACTAGAAAAGAAAAAAAATGCTGGGTTATGGGAAAAGTGCAGTGGAATGGGACTAATTAGACACTTATTTCAAAGAGTCGAAATGGACTGAATGGTCTCCTTCTGTGCTGTATTATTCCATGATAATCTGCCAGAATCTGTAGCTTTTCTAACCCTGAACTGTCTTTCTGTTGACTACTAACTCCCTATTCCTGTCATTCATCATGAGATAATGGGGCGGGAGACTCCGTTTACTGACGTCCAAATTGCGAAACGTGATTGGAAGGAGAATAGGTACCAATGGCAAAATTGGGGAAGGCGCCGATTTGTCGCTAAATCGCGATTCTCCGTCACCTCAACAGCGAAGTCAATGCGTACTGGAACGCACATACAGTAAACACCGTATGCATATCATTAGCGGGTCTGACTCAGTGTTCTCCAGGGCCTCTACGATTCTCCGCCTCCGATGGGCCGACTATCCTGAAGACGCAGTTCACTTGTGCTTTTAAAAATCGTGAAACCGGCATGGTGGCTGATGAAGGAGAGTGACAGGAGGGAGGACACAGAGAGGAGCGACATGGGCTGCCGGGCTGGACACAGGCTGGGCTAACTGGGGTGGGGTGGTGAAACAGGACGAGCGGCTGGGGTGACCCCCCCATGGGATTAGGCGATGCCCAGGCATGGAACGCCATTATCGGATCCATCTTGCTGCACACCCACTGGCCACCCACCTTGGCGCTGCTTCTGCAGAGTGACACTGGCCATATGGGTGCCTCACCCTCGCACCACACCATCCACCCAACCCTCCCCCCCCCCCCACACACACCGCCACCCGGCCGCAACAGGTCAGCGGCACACCCAGGGCAACACCCACAGTAGCCCCTATCGGGCCACTGTGCCAACCCCTGGCAGGGGCAGTGCCAGCCGTCAGTACCCCAGCATCAGGGATGGGCACCAGGGACAGAGGCTCATACGGTGCCGGCCAATGATAGGGCCAGGGATGCAGGTATGGTGGGGGGTGGGAGGGACATGCGGTGGCAGAGCCCGCGGTGCCAACCGGGGCCATCATGTAGCCGTTGGTCCTGGTTGGCCACGGGGGTACGCACCATGCTGACATGTCAACCTTTCAACCCCTGCAGACAATGGATATTGGAATTCAGCCAGCAATGGTGGCCTTCCTGCTAGTCGCCACAGCCCTAGGATGTTCTGCAGCTCTATGATTGGCGCTGCTCGAGGAGTAGGAGGAAGCTGCAGCAGAGCGTGCCGAGAGGGACAGGTGGCAGCTGCCCAGGATGGAGAGCGAGCCGTAAAAAAGGCCGAAGAGGAGGAGGTGCCAAGGAAGTGCCGCATGAGGCCTCGTGTGTACTGGCACCGCCTGTCATTTGAGGACCTTCCGGACCTGCTGAGCAGAGAGACAGTGCGACATATCTGTCAGATCATGGCACACCTGGTACCGTGGGGGTATGGGGGAGGTCACCCGCTCCCAGTGGCCATCATGGTGATGGTCGCCCTCAACATTTACGCCACGGGGTCTTTCCAGGCGCTGAGTGGGGACCTGTCCAGGATCTCTCAGACCTTGGTACTGTCACGTTGGCCCTATATGCCCAGGCGTCTCAATACATCCATTTCAATGCGGACCATGCCCATCAGGCTGCCCGGGCAGCGGGGTTCGCTGACATCGTGGGGTGCCCCTGGTCCAGGGATCAACGGGATGTATGTCCCCGTACGAGCACCGGCTGATTACAGGCCGCTCTACACCAACCGAAAGTGTTTCCACTTGATGAACGTGCAGCTGATATGTGACCATCTGCTGCGGATCATACATGTCTGTGCCCCATACCCGGGCAGTGCGCATGACGCCTTTATCCTGGCACACCTGCCGATTCCTGACATATTCGAGATGTCCCCCCACGGCTGGGGAGTTGGATCCTGGGTGACAGAGGTTATCCACTTCAGTTGTGGCTGATGTCACCTATCTGGAGGACACAGAGACCCGCTACAATGACGCCCATATATCGACCAGGAGCATGATTGAGCAGTGCATCGACCTCCTCAATATGCAATAAAGGTCCCTGGACTGCTCTGGAGGGGCCCTTGAGTATGAAGTTGCAGAGGAGAGTGAGGATGGACAGGACATGGGGCCCAGGCAGACAAGGGAGGCCACACACGATGTGTGCGCTAGGGCCAATCCACACAGGACGCTCTGATCGCCTCCAAGTTCTCCAACTTGGAGGGGGGGACTGGCCAGGAGCATGGACACCGCAGGCCCCCCCCACCTGCAACCCCCTCTGTGATACATACCTGTCGCACTACAGGGGCCCTGGATTGGCAGTAACAGCGGGTCTAGCCCATGGGATGGAGGATGGTGACAACCCGCTCTGCGATGAGCTCTGGTGCTCCGCATCGTTTGGCAATGTCTGGCTCCTGCCCACTATAACACTTTCTATCGTCCACCAGGATGACCCCTGAATACGAGTGGCCGTTCCATCACACGGTCCCATCGAAACCCTTGGGTGACAGTGGGGGTGGGGGGGAAGGTGGGGATGAGGAGAGCCCAGGCCACCCACAGGGTCTGCCCATTTCCCCCCAACATCCACCCATTCCCACCCCCCTCCCCACACCGGACCAGCCCACCCCTCACACCCATTTGACAGAGCAGCGAGGCAGGTTGTAACAGTGTGAACAGGTTTAATGTGAACGAATATATACAGATTTGTGCCCTAGCCCCTATAACTAAACTGTGCTCTACACCTGTGCCAACTCAACAGGTGTTTAACTGTCTGGCCTTAAGGGTCCTAACGCTACGCCTGGGTGGTTCCCAGACGGTACAGCATGAGTGGAGGCGGCCTACTGTGATTCCTGCCCTGAGACCTGGGTCCCCGTTTGAGAGCGTCTCCTGGGCGCCCAGGCCTGGATGGGCCCGGCTGCTGCTTGAGTGTACTAGGTGGTGTGGTTCCGCCCTGTCCTGCCCGCGCACGAGACGTTCTAATCAGCGACAGCAGCAGCATCCTCCACCCCCACCGGCCAACCACCCCCTCGCAAGAACACCCTCCCTGCGCAGCAGCGGGTCTGGCCCCTGCGATGGAGGATGATGACAACCCGCTCTGGGATGTGCTCTGGTGCTCCAACCATTCGGCAACGTCTGACTCCTGCCCACGGTAGCACTTTCCTCCGTCCACCTGGGTGACCCTTGCACGCGAGCTGGCCATTCCATCACACAGTCCCATCGAAACCCTGGGGTGGTGGAGGTGGGGGATGGAGGGGTGGCACTGGATTGGTGAGCGCTGGCTGAACTGCGGTCCCTTGGTCAACCCCACCCCCAACATCTGCACCCCCCCAACCTCCCGCCACCCTGCCCCGTGTTCACCCTCTGGTGTTTTTATATGAACAAATATCTATAGGTTTGTGCCCTAACCCCTAATGCTATACTGTGCCGTGCACCCGTTTTCTGGCCTTACCGGGCCCTAACACTATGCCGAGGTGGATTCCCAGGCGGTCCATTAGGAGGGGATGGGGCCTGCTACAGTTCCCACCGTGTAATCTGGGTCCCCTTGGCGGCCGTCTTCTGGGGCGGCCGGGCCTGGATGGGACTGCTGCGGCTCAGGTGTCCCAGTGATGTGGTGCCACCCTGTTCAGGTGTCCCAGATGGCCTGCTGCTCATCAGATGCATCAGGGACAGGAGGGAGAGAATCTGAGGGGTTGTGCTGTTCCAGCCCCTCCCCTGCAGGAGTTAACAGCACGAGCTCCATCACCTCTTGCTCCCTCGGGGTGCCCGTGGCCCTGGCCTACTCCATGGGACGGAGGGTGCGAACGGAGCTATTGCCTGAGGTTGCCCCGCCACCTGGCACTGCCAGTCCTGGACGACCACATCCCCAACCAGAATCTCTACGCTCACGGCAATGGAGCATAGAGAGTGAATCTCTTTCCCTGGGACTGCGCCACATCACGCTGCGAGTACACCACCACCCTCTGGGTCCGTGCGACATCGGTCAGCGCCTGGACAATGCTGCCGATGCCCTCAGCCATTGCCCGCTGTGACTGGGTCACTCTTAGGAGAGCCGTTCCAATGTCCAGGTGGCCCTGGCACAATGCTGCCTGTGACAGGGCAGACCTGTCCTGGACCTTGGTCACCGCCCACACAGTGCCCCAAGCCTTCAACATCTTGACCCATGGCCGAAACATTCACCCCCAAGGCCTCCACTGTGGATGCCACCTGTGTGGTGGTGGCTTGGGTGGCATGCATGGTCAACACCATCTCTTGCTACTGTAGGCGGTTCGACTCCTCCAACTGCACCTGCAGGCACTGGCCCGTTGCCGACACCCCTCATGCAGTCTCTGGCTCTGAGACTGCATCTCCACTAGATGAGACCGTCCTTTCCAGAAGCCCAAAACCCATCCGGGCGGCAGATAGCCCCTGGGATCGGACCGCCCTCCGACCGTCTGCCCTCTCGAGGATTCCTACCTCCACCTTCTGTCCCGCGGCATGTTTGTGGTGCACACCAGATAGTGTCCCAGGAGCCTCTTCACTAAATTGCCCAACCGAGAGGAGTGTCTCTGGGGTATTGGAGGGTGTTGGAGACAGCTGTGATGGAAAGTCGGTGTTGTCCCATGACTGGTGCTCCAGGGTGTCTCCAGCTGCGGGTCGAGGGTTCATGTCTGTGTCCTCCTCCTCCTTGCTGGTCTCCTCCTGTGGTTGGGGTTGGGGTTGTGGTTGGGGAACATCAGAAGGGTCCTGCAAGACACAAGACAAGACGCATGGTTGGGACGTGGCTTGGGATGGGGATCGGGGTGGTGACATGTGCCATGGGGAGCTGTGACAGCGGGGTCCCATTTGCTGGCCCAATCCTGACCTCTGCCTTGGCCACTGCCCGCTCCCGCCGATCAAGTCCCAGGCCCGCTGCTCTGCTGCAGTGAGGGGCTGCAGGTCCGGCGGTCCCCCTCCGGTTTTCTTCCGCTCCCGCCATTTGGGCGGCACCTTCTCCGTGGGGAGGGGGAGGGGACAGAAAATGTACAGTGTTAGACAATCGGATGCATGCAGCACTTGGGGTAGGACGCTTGTGGCCTTCATGGCCAGGGCACTCGGGCATGGTGGCCGGTATGACTTCTGGCAGGTGGTGCAGGCTGTGGGTTTGGTCACATCCGAGGGGAGGGGAGGGGTCAGGTTATTGGTGTGTGGGATGGGGTTAGTGCTAGGGGCATTGTGAAGCCTACTCACACTGACCGCCTTGAGAAGGTTATGCAGTTTCCTGTGGCACTGCTGGCCGGTCGTGGTGTTACCCACGGCACTCACAACCTCCCCCACCTGCCCCCAGGCTCGTGCAAGGCGGTGGGTGCCAACCTCCTCCCCACCATGGGGTCTAGCGTAGACCTCCTATCCTCCACTGCATCTAGTAGGGTCTCCAGCTCGGCGTTGGGGAACCGCGGTGCTGCTCTCCTTGCTGCCTTGTTGGATGGGACGGTGCATGTGGGGAGTGGAGTGCTTATATGCGGCTGCAGCTTGGCAGCCTCTTGACTACCAATCCCAAATCTGGCGAATCAGACACCGTTTTTCATTGGAATCGGTCGTGTTCCACGTGGTACTGGTGCTAGCCGTTAACTGTTGGTGGATTGATCTGGGAATGGTGCCAATTTGTCATAGAACACACTGATTCAGTCCTGGCATCAGCACTTAGTTTCTGGTGCAGAGAATTGCGCTGCAGATATGATCATTTAGTCATATGTAATCTCGTAGTACCAATTGCTATCTAAGATTTTGTAAGTAATCCATTGTACTTTAACAGCAGTCCACATTAATTAATTTAATTTTCCCCAACAGCTCCTGGAACTCGTCCCAGCACTTTTTCAGGTTTAGACTCGAGAAATGTACCTGGTGAGGAGTTTATCCTTGATTTAGGAAAATTTACGGAACCAGAGGAGGCAGCACAACGACTAAATAATGCCTTGATCCGATATTTTATTTTTGTTGCAAGATCACGATCAACTTATACACCTGGCACGGTATGACAAAATTCTGATATTGTTATAATAGTGGATGGTTGATCACAGAAAAAGGTGTTGAAAAGACATATTGTAGCACCTAATATATCATCAAGTGTTTTCCATTGAACTGTCACAAAATTTTAAAAGCGGTGAAGGCAGATAGATATCTAGGGCACGATCTACAGGCCGCGTTGCGCTTGATCAAGAGCACAGCGCAGCCGGTAGATCCTGGGAGAGGCCTCCCGCAGCCTTCCCGACAGTCACGCCTCACGGGATAGATTTAGATTTATTGTCACATGTACCGAAGTACGGTGAAAAGCATTGTTCTGTGTGCAGTCAAGGCAGATTGTTCCATACATGAAAAATATAGGACACATGATAAATGCACAATGTAAATACATAGACGTAGACATTGGGTGAAGCATATGGAGTGTAGTGCTACAACAGTAGAGAAGATGCATAGAGAGATCAGTTCAGTCCATAAGAGGGTCATTCAGGAGTCTGGTAACAGAGGGAAGAAGCTGTTTTTTGTATCTGTTAGTGCGTGTTCTCAGACTTTTCTATTTTCTGCCCGATGGAAGAAGTTGGAAGAGAGAATATCCCGTGTGGGAGGGGTCTTTGATTATGCAAGGCAACGGGAGGTATAGACAGCATTACTGGAAGTAGAGGTGGGCTTGCATGATGGACTGTGTTCACAACTCTCTGTAGTTTCTTATGGTCTTGGACCAAGCTATGATACAGCCAGATAGGCTGCTTTCTATGGTGCAACTGTAAAAATTGGACAAGTCAATGTGGACATGCCGAATTTCCTTAGTTTCCTGAGGAAGTATAGGCGCTGTTGTGCTTTCTTGGTCGTAGCGTCGACATGGATGGACTAGGGCAGATTGTTGGTGATGTGCACACCTCGGAATTTATTTGAAGCTGTCAACCATCTCCACCTCAGCACCATTGATGCAGACAGGGGCGTGTACAACACTTCGCTTCCTGAAGTCGATGACCAGCTCCTTAATTTTGCAGACATTGAGGGAGAGATTATTATTACTGCACCATGCTACTAGGTTCTCTATCACCCTCCTGTACTCTGATTCATCATTGTTTGAGATCCGGCCCACTACGATTGTGACATCAGCAAACTTGTAGATGGAGTTGGAGCCGAGTTTTGCCACACAGTCGTGTGTATAAGGTGTTTAGTAAGGGGCTAAGAACGCAGCATTGCAAGGCCATTGAGGACTAGCGTGGAGGTGTTGTTGTTTATCCTTACTGATTGTGGCCTATGGGTCAGGAAGTTGAGGATCCAGAGGGAGGAGCCAAGTCCTAGGTTTTGGAGTTTGGATATGAGCTTGGCTGGGATTATGGTGTTGCAGGCGGAGCTGTATTCAATAAATAGGAGTCTGACATAGGAGTCCTTGTTTTCAAGTTGTTCCAGGAATGAGTACAGGGCCACGGACCACAGAGATAGCGTCTGCTGCGGACCAGTTGTGGAGGTATGCAAATTGCAGGGGATCAAGGCAATCTGGGAGTATGGAGTTGATGTGTCTCATGATTAATCTCTCGAAGTACTTCATAATGATAGATGTCAAGGCCACAGGACCGTAGCCATTGAGGCACAATGCCTGGTTCTTCTTTGGCACCGGTGTGATGGTGGTCTTCTTGAAGCAGATGGCCACCTCGGAACAGAGTAGGGAGAGGTTGAAGATGTCTGTGAACATACCCTCCAGTTGGTTCGCGCAGGATCTGACTGCAAGACCAGGGACTCCGTCAGGACCCGTTGCTTTCCATTGTGTTCACCTTCAAGAAGGCCGATCTAACTTCTGAGGTAGGTATGGGTGTGTACGAGGCTAATGGGGCAGTTGACAGTTGGCTTCCTGCTTGAAAGGAGCATAGAATGCATTGAGTTCATCAGGGAGGGGTGCTTTGTTGCCAGAGATTCTACTTGGCTTTCCTTTGTAGCCCATCATATTGTTTAAGCCTTGCCACAACTGACGAGAGTCTGTCGTTAGTCTTTGACTCTACCTTGGTGTGGTATTGTCTCTTAGCGTCCTTGATGGTTTTGCAGAGTTTGAACCTAGATTTCTTGTATAGGTCAGGGTCAACTGTCTTGAATGCTTCGGACCTAGACTTCAGTAGGGAGTGGATCTCCCGGTTAAATCATGGTTTCCGATTGGGGAACGCCCGTAATACCTTTTTTGGCACGCCATCTTCTACACATTTACTGATGAAGTCTCTGATGATGGTGGCATACATGTCTAGGTTGGCCGCTGAGTTCTTGAATATGGCCCAGTCCAATGACACCAAACAGTCTGTTGGAGCTCTTCCATTGCCTCGGACCAGCATTGCACAATCTTCTTAGCTAGATTCTCCTGCTTAACTTTCTGCTTATATTCCGGGAGAAGGAACACCGTCTTGTGGTCTGATTTTCCGAAGTGTGGTCGGGGGATGGATTGTTAAGTGCCTTTGATGTTTGTGTAGTGGTGGTCAAGGATGTTTAGGCCCTGGTGGTGCAGATGTGTTGGTAGAATTTTGGCATTGCACTCTTGAGGTTGGCCTGGTTGAAGTCCCCGGCCACAATGAACAAGGCCTCTGGGTATTCTGTTTCATTGTTGTTTATAGTGGTGTTCAATCCATCAGGCCTTCGTCACTTCTGCCTGGGGTGGGATGTAGACCACTGTGATGATGGCAGAAGTGAACTCCCATGGAAGGTAGTATGGACGGCACTTCACAGTCAGGTATTCCAGGTCCGGGGAACAGTAGTTCGCCAAGGTCGCCATGTCTGAGCATCAGGAAGAGTTGGCGAGGAGGCAAACCCCTCCACCCTTCGCCTTGCCCGATGATGCCATGCATTCCATCCAGTTATTGAGAAGCCCTCAGGTTGTATGATGCAGTCCGATGAGGCAGGAGTGAGCCATGTCTCTCTGAAACAGAGCACACAGAGGCAAGACTAGCGCTAAGCTCATCCAACTTGCTTTTGATCTCTTGGACTTTTTCCAAGAGTATGCCGGGGAGGGGAGATTTGAAACCGTGTTGTTTTAGTCTCACCTGCAGACTGGCGTGCTTCCCTCGTTTCTGAGATCGGCAGCTGCTTCTGGATGGTCCCGGGATCCGATGGGAGAAGTCTGACCTTATGGAAGGTAAGTGATTGATTCTGGAAGGGTCCTGGGCTCTGGTTGTGGTTTCATAGGCCGGGCCGGGCGTTCCAGGAGCCAGGTCAATTTCTAGTTGGGGTCAGGCCCCTGCATCGGGCCTCTTCCAGGTCGAGGTCAGCATCGGGTTGCTGGAAGAGTGCTGCCGGGTTGGGTCATGATGGGTCATGTGGGTCAGTCCACAGACTTTTGGAGGATATCCAGACCTCTAAGTAAACATAAAAGAACATTGTTAGAGAAACTATTTTAAAAATAAGTTTGAAAAGGTTTATTGGGTTATAAGATATGTAGGAAGAGGATCTGTGGGGGAGAGCTCACTGAGAGTTGGCATGCTCCGCTGCCATCTTGGATTACCCAAGTCCCGTGAGGTGTTGGAATCAGTTTCCTGTCCAAAGGGGGCGTGATCAATTTAAAACTATTTAGGCAAGCTTATCCAGCAACTACTGGCCTCCCAGGATCTATCAACCTACCCAGCGAGGCCACAGCCGGGGGCGGTTCACGACTGGACCACACAAATGTGGATCAGGAAGAACGGCACCGGCGGGAGGGGGGGTCTCCTGGTCCATTGGAGGACCGTAGGTGGCCAGAGATAGTGCAGGGTGGCCCATTGGCCCAACCCTGGAACGCGGGCACCTTGGCACTGCTCAGATGGCACCTTGGCACCGCCACCTGGGAACTACCAAGGTGCCCAGGTACCACTGCCAAGCCGGCAGGAGCACTACCAGGGGGCAGTGCAAGGGTGACAGGGTGCATCCCACCCGCACATCCCCCACCTCCACAGAATCGTGCCCTAGCCCCTATCACTAAACTGTGCTCTGTACCCGTGCCAACTTAAATGATGTCTACTTTTAGGCCTTATGGGCCCTAACACTATGCCTATGTGGATTCCCAGATGGTACATCAGGAATGGAAGTGGGCTTCTGTGATTCCCGCCCTGTGACATTGGTCTCCTTTGGCGGCCGTCTTCTGGGGTGGCCAGGCCTGGATGGGCCCGGCTGCTGCTCGGGTGTCTCAGGTGGCATGGTGCTGCCCTGTTCTGCCCGCTGCCCATGTGATGCAGCAGGGACAGGTATGGGGGTGGGGAGAGGTTCGAGGTGCTGCGGTGTTCCGGCATCACTCCCGCGGTAGTCACCGGCACAGGCGCCATTACCCCCTCCTCCCTCGGGGTACCCGATGCCCCCGGGCTACTCCATCGGTTGGGGCTGTGAGCGGAGCTAACCCCTGAGGCTCCTCCGCCACCTGGCACTGCCACTCCTGGAGGCCCGCTGCCATCTCGACCAGGGTCTGCATGTTCGCGACCATGGAGCACAGGGAGTGGAACACCTCCATCTCGGACTGCGCCACATCACGCTTCAACTATACCACATCAGCCAGTGGGTTTGTGCCACATCACCCAGTGACATGCGCCATCTCCCTCTGGGACTGGGCCACCTCCCTCTGTGTCTGTGCCATGTTGGCCAGCACATGGGGAATGCCACCAACACTCTCAGCCATGGCCGCTGTGAACAGGCCACACTTGGGAGCATCGCTGCAATGTCCTTGTGGCTCAGGCACATGGCTGCCTGTCAGGGGGAAGCCAACACCTGGGCCTCGGCCACCAATTGCGCAGGGTGCCCGAGCCTTAGACATGCTGAGCCATGGATGAAACCCCCGCCCCCAAGGCCTCCACTGCAAACGGCACCTGTGCGGTGTTGGCCTGGGTAGCAGGCATGGCCAGCACCACCTCCTGCCCTGCACGCAATTGGACTCCTCCAACTGCACCTGCAGGTCCAGGATGCTCGCCGAGAACCCCTCATATAGTCCCTGGCTCTGTGACTGCATCTCCACGATCGATGAGACTGTCATTTCCTGAAGCCCAAAGCCCGTCAGGATTGCAGCTAGTCCCTGGGGTCCGGCTGCCTCCGGTCGTCTGCCCCCGAGGGAGTTCCTACCTCCACTTGCTGTACCGGAGCATGTGTGTGGTGTGCACCAGAGAGAGCTCCAGGAGCCTCTTCACTAAAGTGCCCAACCTAGGTGAGCGTCTCTGGGATAGCGGAGGATGTGGAGACAGCTGTGGTTATGGCTGGGGTCGGGGGTCATCAGAAGGATCCACCCGATCACCAGCAGCTCCTGCAAGACACAAGACAAGACGCAAGATTAGACCGCAGGATCAGGCATCGTGGTTGTGGTGGAGAAGGGGTGTGGGGTTGGTGATGGGGTGGGGGTGATGGGGGGGTGGCACACTAGTCACGGGGAACCGCAACTCAGCGGGGTCTCACTTCCTCACCCGATACCAACCTCCACCCCGGCGACTGCCCTTTCGTCGGGCTACTGACCACGTCCAGTGCCCACTGCTCTGCTGCAGTGAGGGCCCGCAGGTCCGGTGGTCCCCCTCCAGTCTTCTCCTGCCCCTGGCTGGTGTGGGCGGCCTCCTCCTGGGAGGGGGAGGGGGGGAGCGGGGAAAATGCGCAGTGTTAGACATACGCGAGCAGGCCAGGGGATGGGTAGCTGGTGGCTTTAGTGGCCATGGCACCTGGCCATGGCAGCCAGTATGGGTGCCGGGATGTGATGCAGGGTGGGGGTTCGGCGCCCTCCAGTTTGAAGGGAGAGTGGGGTTATGGATGTGTGGGATGGGGGTTGGTGCCAGGGACACAGTGCTGCCTACTCACATTGGCCGCTTTGGGGAGGTCGTGCAGTTTCTTCCTACACTGCTGGCTGGTCCGGATGGTGTTGCTCACGGCGCTGACAACCTCTGCCACCTGCACCCTAGCACGGTGAATGGCGGCGGCTAGCAGCCTCCCTCCCGGGCTAGAGTACATGGTCACCCGCCTCTCGTCGAGCAGGGTCTCAAGCTCAGTGTCTGTAAAATGGGGTACGGCTCTCTTTTCTGCCATCTTGTTGGCTGGGATGGTGTGTGTGGGGAGTGTAGTGTATATTGGAATCGATTGTGTTCCACGTGGCGCTGTTGCTAGCCCCTTAACAGTCATTGAATCAGTCCAGGTGCTGTGCCAGTTTTGCTGGTGTAGAAGTCTACGAATCCTGCCCAGCGTCAACAGGGCCAGATTCTCTGATTGACGACTGCGGACTGTGTCCAGCGCCACCACAATTGGGGAGTGAGCCGTTCTTTTGACTAGGGGGGGGGGGTCTTCGGCGGGGGCTGGGGGGACTGGTGGGTGGTGGTCCGGGGTGGTGAGGGTGGGTTACAGGGGGCACTATCTGGCAAGCCACATCCGCGCGCGGCCGGCGCCATGTAAGGCGCGACCGCGAATGGAGTGAAGTGCGTCGGGGAGGACCTCCTGCCAGAGGAGGCTGGGAGATTTCTGGACCATAGGGCCAGCTGGACGGCCCTCCAGACCGTCCCATTCTCCCGCTCCACCTGCCCGTTTCCCTTGGGGTTGTAGCTGGTCATCCTGCTCGAGGCAATTCCCCTGTTGAGCAGGAACTGGTGCAGCTCAGCGCTCATAAATGAGGATCCCCGGTCGCTGTGGACGTAGACGGGGAAACTGAACAGAGTGAAGATGGTTTTGAGGGCTTTGATGATGGTGGCTGACATCATGTCGGGGCATGGGACGGCAAAGGGGAATCGGGAATATTCGTCCAACACGCTGAGGAAGTACGTGTTGCAGTCGGTGGAGGGGAGGGGCCCTTTGAAGTCCACGCTGAGGCGTTCAAAGGGGCGGGAGGCCTTCACCAGGCGCGCACGGTCTGGCCGGTAGAAGTGCGGTTTACACTCTGCGCAGACCTGGCAACCTCTGGTGATAGCCCTGACTTCCTCGATGGAGTAGGGCAGATTGCAGGCCTTAATGAAGTGGTAAAAACGGGTGACTCCTGGGTGACAGAGATTGTCGTGCAGGGTCCGGAGTCGGTCCACTTGTGCGCTGGCACATGTACCTCGGGACAGGGCATCAGGTGGCTCATTGAGCTTACCGGGGCTATACAAAATCTCGTATTTGTAGGTGGAGAGCCCGATCCTCCACCTCAAGATTTTATCGTTTTTGATCTTGCCCCGCTGTGTGTTATTAAACATGAAGGCAACCGACCGTTGGTCAGTGAGGAGAATGAATCTCCTGCCGGCCAGGTAATGCCTCCAATGCCGCACAGCTTCAACGATGGCTTGGGCCTCCTTTTCAACGGAGGAGTGCTGAATTTCGGAGGCATGGAGGGTGCGGGAAAACAAAGCCACGGGCCTGCCTGCCTGGTTGAGGGTGGCGGCCAGAGCGACGTCTGATGCATCGCTCTCGACTTGAAAGGGGAGCGTCTCGTTGACCGTATGACCGGCTTTGGCGATGTCGGCCTTGATACGGTCGAAGGCTTGGTGAGCCTTGGCTGTCAGTGGGAAAACGGTGGATTGAATGAGTGGGCGGGCCTTGCCCGCATAGTTTGGGACCCACTGGACGTAATACGAAAATAACCTTGTCATAATATACATCTATGTATATAATGGAGTGCAGACAGGCAGTGATTGACACACAGGATGACCAGTAAGCACACAGAACAGAGCAGCCAATCACCAGACAGAACGCAACCACTATAAAGCCAGAGGGCACCAGTTTTCCCGCTCTCTTGGGACCCAGCCTCTGAGACAGTCAGAATTCGTTAGCTGGCCAGTGCAAACACCATGTGGTAGCTAGTAAGTCTGGTTCGGCTAGTATCAGGTCTCCAGTCAAGTCAGCATAGTGTCAACCCACAGTTGAACATGTATAATAGTTTAGATGTTAAATAAAATCGTGTTGCATCTTATCAAGTGTTGGAGGTCTGTCTCTCACGACACTGCATCAAGTGCAGTCCACACTGACCCAGCCTGCCCAACACATCAAACCCCAGGCATCGTTTGAGGGCCTTAGGGCAGTGGGCGAGGGGGAGTTCCATGAGGGGGCGCATGTGATCAGGGTCGGGCCCCAGAACTCCGTTCAGGACCACATAGCCGAGGATGGCTAATCGGTTTGTGCTGAACACGCACTTCTCCTGGTTATACGTGAGGTTGAGGAGTGTGGCGGTGTGGGGAAATTTGGAAAGGTTAGCGTTGTGGTCCTGCTGGTCGTGGCTGCAGATAGTGACGTTGTCCAGGTACGGGAAGGTGGCCTGCAGTCCGTACCAGTCAACCATTCGGTCCATCTCCTGTTGGAAGACCGAGACCCTGTTGGTGACGCCGAAGGGAACCCGAAGAAAGTGATAAAGGCGGCCGTCTGCTTCTAACACAGTGTATGGACGGTCTGCCTTACGGATGGGGAGCTGGTGGTAGGCAGATTTCAGGTCCACTGTTGAGAAGACCCAGTATTGTGCAATCTGATTGACCATATCAGATATGCGTGGGAGGGGGTACGTGTCGAGCTGCGTGTACCGGTTGATGGTCTGACTGTAGTTAACGACCATCCTGTTTTTCTTCCCGGTTTTGACCACTACCACTTGGGCTCTCCACGGGCTGTTGCTGGCCTCGATTATACCTTCCCGCAGCCGCTGGTCCTCGGACCTGATGAAGGTCCTGTCCTGGGCGCTGTACCATCTGCTCCTGGTGGCGACGGGTCTGCAATCCGGGGTTAGGTTTGCAAAAAGGAAAGGCAAACGGTAAGGGGTGATAAGGGCCCGCCAGATTTCAGGGTTAGGCTCTGGAGGTTGCACTGGAATTCCAGGCCGAGTAGCAAGGCAGCGCAGAGGTTGGGGAGGACGTAGAGGCGGAAGCCGCTGAACTACATGCCCTGGACAGTGAGGGTGGCGATGCAGTACCCCCGGATCACCACTGAGTGGGAGCCGGAGGCCAGGGAGATTCTCTGGTTAGCGGGGTGTACCGCGAGGGAGCAGCGCCTTACCGTATCGGGGTGGATGAATCTCTCAGTGCTCCCGGAGTCCCGAAGGCAGGAGATCTCATGCCCATCGACCTTCACCTTTGTCGAAGCGATCGCGAGGTTGTGCGGTCGAGACTCGTCAATCATGACCAAGGCGAGACGCGGCTGGTCATCGGCGGTTGCAGGCGATGAGCAGCCTGATGAGGTGCCCGACGGGCAGGGGTCCTGAGGCGGGAAAGATGCCGGGTCCCACGAGCCGCACGTGTCCCAGGGGAGGCAAGATGGCGGAGCCCATTGGTTCTGAGGCAGGCAAGATGGCGGCGCCCACTGGCCGCACGTGGGGGTGCCGGGACAATAGCGACGATTGAGTGGGCCTGGCACACTGCAGCGAAATGTCCCTTCTTGCCACAGGCCTTTCAGAGGGCGCTCTGCGCCGGGCAGCGCTGCCGGTGGTGTTTTGACTGTGCACAGAAGTAGCATTTGGGTCCCCCGGGGTTGGTTGGCTGCCTGCGCGTTGGCTGGGGGCTATCGCTGATGGGGTCCATGATGGGGTGGCCGTCGGCGGGGTCCACAATGCACAGGGGGGGTGGGCCGTGCGGTCGGGGGCATAGGCCTGAACGTTGCGTGATGCGACTGTAAGCGAGAGCGTTAGTTTTTTGGTTGCCGCGAGGTCAAACGTGGCCCCTTCTAAGAGGCGCTGGCGAATGTAGTCAGACCCTATGCCCGTAACGAACGCGTCGCTCGTCAGTAGGGTTGAGTGTTCAGAGGCCGAAACGGCCTGGCAGTCACAGTCTCTCACCAGGGCGAGCAGGGCACGCCAGAAATCTTCCACAGACTTACCGGGAAGCTGACGCCGCGTGGCTAGGAGATGCCTGGCGTAGATTTTGTTGGTCCGCTGAGCGTAATTTTCTTCAGTAGCGCCATGGCCTCTGCGTAGGCCGGCGCATCCTGGACGAGGGGAAAAACGTTGGAGCTCAGCCGCGTGTACAGAATCTGGAGCTTCTGTGCTTCTGGGATTGGGTCTGGCGCAGACCCGATGTAAGCTTCAAAACAGGCTAGCCAATGTTCGAAGTCTTTTTTGGCGTTGTCTGCTTGAGGATGCAGCTGCAGGCGATCCGGCTTGATGCGGAGGTCCATCTCTGAAAAATCTCTGTGTAATAAATTGATGCACTATCAATAAAGCCGAGACGAGAGTAGAATGTAATCGAGGCTTTATTACACAGAGATGTGTGGCCTCCGACAGCAGCTGACAAAATGGCTGCTGTACGGAGAGCACATATATTTATACTCCGCCCACTGGGCGGAGCCAGCAGGCAGGGATCGACCCCCGTACCTGTAGTACAGGGGCCTTACCGTAAAACCCATATATATACAGTATAATACATCAGTGGTGACTACCACATGCTGGATTCTTCGTGACCCTCGCCAAACACCCCAAACCCCACCCCTCATCATTGAAACCTTCTTGGCTCCACGAAACCAGCATGTAAATCTTCTGTAAGCTGCAGCCCCTCCCCACCTACAAGCCATCCTAAATAAGGTAGCAAGGTAGCTCCCCGCCAGAGCCTATCCTATCTCAATAAATAACAAATAACAAAACAGAATATAACAAAATAACATGATGATTAGGGGCAGCACGGTAGCATTGTGGATAGCACATTTGCTTCACAGCTCCAGGGTCCTGGGTTAGATTGCGGCTTGGGTCACTGTCTGTGCGGAGTCTGTACATTCTCCCCGTGTCTGCGTGGGTTTCCTCCGGGTGCTCCGGTTTCCTCCCACAGTTCAAAGATGTGCAGGTTAGGTGGATTGGCCATGATAAATTGCCCTTAGTGTTGGGTGGGGTTACTGGGTTATGGGGATAGAGTGGAGGTGTTGACCTTGGGTACGGTGCTCTTTCCAAGAGCCGGTGCAGACTCGATGGGCCGAATGGCCTCCTTCTGCACTGTAAATTCTATGACCCCAATTTGCCCCAAGCACCTACTCCAGTCAAGAGTATGACAACCGGGAGAAGATGATGACATCGAGTCTGAGGCCCACCAAACAAATCCCTTTGCGACTCTATTCGCTTTAGAGCAATGAGGTGTCCAGATGATGGTAAAAAGGAACCGATGGAAATTTACGGTGTCCTTTCTGATGGAACCTGCACCATGTTTGTAATGTATGTTTGTTATTGTGACTGTTAAGTGTTGTTCGTTCATTTAAAGTTTTCATGGCTCCTCGCCACCACTCTTTTAACGCCCACTGGCAGTTAATGGAACAAGTTTGTCCACAGACAAGCGATCATAGCTACTCTTCTGCTTTGAAGGTAGAAGTTAGCAACAAATACAACCCCCACGACGACCACAAATTCTTACCATTCTTGCCGGTCGCTCAGGCAGTGGAGAAACTGCACTGGTCCCCACCCTGCCTGAGGACCCCCATCTGGTCAGCTACGCTCGGGTAGAGCACATACGGCACTGGTCACCGTCCTACCCGGAGATTCCACCCATTCTTACCCGCCGCGGCCCATGCGCACCCCATTTGGCACTTTTAGTTCAAAACTCTTTTTTTGTTTACGGCGACCCTTAGGTTGCTTCCAGATGCTATTTAAATCCTCAAACACTGGGATGGTAGATCGCACAGGCTGCGTGATGGCTCGCGCTGTGTCAGTATTTTTCTCGGATGTCTTGTCCCAAATATTTGGTTTTAAAAAAAAATGAGGGAGTCACAGATGGTGACCAATTATAACGGGTAATTGGCAATAACAGGACAGACAGACAGACATACGAGATCTTAAACAAGATAATAACAGAAATTATGCTTGTGTTCATAGAACTCCGGAACCACAGAAGCCTCAAGAAGACGAAAGAAGGAGAAAAGATTAAGGCAACTGTAGCGCACAAAGACTCAGTGAGACGAATAGAGTGAAGTCGATGAGGCTTTATTAAGCGTGTCTGTTCCCCCGCAGCTCAATAGTAAACTGGCCTGCGGGGGAGGACTCCGGCTTCTTATACTCCGCCTTCAGGGCGGAGCTAGAGGTCAACGGCCAACCAGGACCCGGGATCTGTCAGCCAATGACATTAGGGCTTCCATTCCCACATGACCCCCAATACATACTACCACATTCACCCCTTGTCAAAAATGAACCCTGCGGGGTGATGCTTCGTATGGTGGTAAGGGTTTACAGGGCTGGTCCTGGGAGGAAAAAAACATTCACATGGCAATACAGTATTGTACAATTTTGTCCTGTTTCAACTATTTACAGAGGGTATAGGGAGAAAAGCAAAATGTTCTTGTGAAAAGTCCATATTTCGATTTAGATCGACGCCACGAGTCGGTCGTGCGGTCTGGTCGTCCGTGTCGATCGCCTCGGCCCCGGTGGTGGTGGTGGTGCTTGTACCGGTGTTGTCGTCTCCGGGAGCCTTACGGTTTCTGCTTGGGCTTTGTTCTTGGTCGGGCCTGAGGGGAGGGGAACCGATCCTCCTGGGAAGGGGGCGGTCGCGGGGTGCGGCGGTGGCAGGTTGGGTGAATGGTGTCGGGGGGGGGGGTGTGTTGCCGGCGGGCGCCAGATCCCGCAGGGAGACCGTGTCCTGTCGGCCGTCGGGGTACTCCACGTAAGCGTACTGCGGGTTCGCGTGGAGGAGGTGAACCCTTTCGACCAACGGGTCCGCCTTATGTGCCCGCACATGCTTTCGGAGCAAGATGGGTCCTGGGGCCGCCAGCCAGGTCGGCAGCGACGTTCCAGAGGAGGACCTTCTAGGGAAGACAAGGAGACGCTCATGAGGCGTTTGATTAGTGCTCGTACATAATAAGACCGGATGGAGTGGAGAGCGTCCGGGAGGACCTCCTGCCACCGTGAAACTGGGAGGTCCCTGGACCGTAGGGCCAGTAGGACGGCCTTCCAGACCGTGCCGTTCTCCCTCTCTACTTGCCCATTCCCCCGGGGGTTGTAGCTGGTCGTCCTGCTTGAGGCTATGCCCTTACTGAGCAGGAACTGGCGCAGCTCGTCACTCATGAAAGAGGACCCCCTGTCGCTGTGGACGTATGCGGGGTAACCGAACAGTGTGAAGATGCTGTTCAGGGCTTTAATGACTGTGGCCGCGGTCATGTCAGAGCAGGGAATGGCGAATGGGAAGCGGGAGTATTCGTCCACCACATTAAGAAAATATGCGTTGCGGTCGGTGGAGGGGAGGGGCCCTTTGAAATCGAGACTGAGGCGTTCAAAGGGGCGGGAAGCCTTAATCAGGTGCACTTCATCCAGCCTGAAAAAATGCGGTTTGCATTCCGCGCAGATGTGGCAGTCCCTTGTGACTGTACGGACCTCCTCTAAAGAGTATGGGAGATTGCGGGACTTGATGAAGTGGAAAAACCGAGTGACCCCTGGGTGGCAGAGGTCCTCGTGGAGGGTTTGGAGGCGGTTAATTTGTGCGTTGGCACATGTGCCGCGGGATAGGGCATCGGACGGCTCGTTCAGCTTTCCGGGACGATACAAAATCTCATAGTTGAAGGTGGAGAGCTCGATCCTCCACCTTAAGATCGTGTCGTTTTTGATTTTGCCCGGCTGTGCATTATCGAACATGAAGGCTACCGACCGTTGGTCAGTGAGGAGAGTGAATCTCCTGCCGGCCAGGTAATGCCTCCAATGTCGCACAGCTTCCACTATGGCTTGGGCTTCCTTTTCCACTGAGGAGTGGCGGATTTCTGAGGCGTGGAGGGTCCGGGAGAAAAAGGCCACGGGTCTGCCCGCTTGGTTAAGGGTGGCCGCTAGAGCTACGTCGGAGGCGTCGCTCTCGACCTGGAAGGGGAGGGACTGGCCGATGGCGCGCATCGTGGCCTTTGCGATATCCGCTTTGATGCGGCTGAAGGCCTGGCAAGCCTCTGTCGACAGAGGGAAGGTCGTGGTCTGTATTAGGGGGCGGGCCTTGTCTGCGTACTGGGGGACCCACTGGGCGTAGTATGAAAAGAACCCCAGGCAGCGTTTCAGGGATTTTGGGCAGTGCGGGAGGGGAAATTCCATGAGGGCGCGCATACGTTCGGGGTCGGGGCCTATTATCCCATTGCGCACTACGTAGCCCAGAATGGCTAGCCGATTGGTGCTAAAAACGCACTTGTCCTCGTTGTACGTGAGGTTCAAGGCTTTGGCGGTCTGGAGGAATTTTTGGAGGTTGGCGTCGTGGTCCTGCTGGTCGTGGCCGCAGATGGTTACATTGTCGAGATACGGGAACGTGGCCCGCAACCCATGTTGATCAACCATTCGGTCCATCTCCCGTTGGAAGACCGAGACCCTGTTTGTGACGCCAAAAGGGACCCTTAGGAAATGGTATAATCGCCCGTCTGCCTCGAAGGCTGTGTACTTGCGGTCACTTGGGCGGATGGGGAGCTGATGGTAGGCGGACTTGAGATCCACGGTGGAGAAGACTTTATATTGGGCAATCCGATTGACCATGTCGGATATGCGGGGGAGAGGGTACGCGTCTAGTTGTGTGTACCTGTTCATGGTCTGGCTATAGTCTATGACCATCCTTTGTTTCTCCCCTGTCTTCACTACTACCACCTGCGCTCTCCAGGGACTATTGCTGGCCTGGATTATGCCCTCCTTTAGTAGCCGTTGGACTTCGGACCGAATGAAGGTCCGGACCTGGGCACTGTACCGTCTGCTCCTAATGGCGACGGGTGTGCAATCCGGGGTGAGGTTCGCAAACAAGGACGGGGGTTGCACCTTGAGGGTTGCGAGGCCGCAGATAGTGAGTGGGTGTATTGGGCCGCCGAATTTGAACGTAAGGCTCTGTAGATTGCATTGGAAATCTAATCCCAGCAAGGTGGGGGCACAGATTTGGGGAAGGACGTTTAGTTTGTAGTTTTTGAACTCCCTCCCCTGCACCGTTAGGGTAACTATGCAGAAACCTTGGATCTGTACGGAGTGGGATCCTGCAGCTAGGGAAATCTTTTGTGCGCTGGGATAGATGGTCAAGGAACAGCGTCTTACCGTGTTGGGGTGGATAAAGCTCTCTGTCCTCCCGGAGTCGACTAGGCATGGCGTCTCGTGGCCGTTTATTAGCACCGTTGTCGTCGTCATCTGGCGTGACCGGGGCCGAGCTTGATCGAGCGTAATCGAAGCGAGGCGTGGTTGTAGTAGTGGAGTGGGGTCCGTTGTTGCCGTCCAAGATGGCGTCGGGGATGGACAAAATGGCCGCCCCCATACATCGCACGTGGCTGGGGGTCACAAGATGGCGGCGGGGGTGGACAAAATGGCCGCCCCCACGCGTCGTACAGGTCTGGGGCGGTCCAAGATGGCGGCGCCCTTCCTCCCCTCGTGGTGGCCGGGACCCAAAATGGCGGCGCCTGTGGGTCGCACATGGGGCGCTGGGGGGGCTGGGAAGCGCTAGGACCGCGCGGAGCTCCCTCACCGCGGACAGCGGTGGTCGGGACCCAGGTTGGTGGCGCCGGCGGGTCAGACGTGGGGCGCGGGGTGGGGGCTAGGGGGCGTTAGGGACGCGCAAAACTCCCTCTTCTCCGTGGAGAGTGGTGGCCGGGACCCAAAGCGGTAGCGCCGGCGGGTCATACATGGGGTGCGGGGAGGGGGGTTGGGGAGTGGAAGCGGCATGCAGGGCTCCCTGTTCTCCCGGGACCGCGGTGGTCGGGACCCAGAGCGGCTGCGCCTGCGGGTCGTACATGGCGTGCTGGGGGGGTTGGGGCGCGTAAACGGCTTGCAGGGCTCCCAGTTCTCCCGGGACAGCGGCGACCTCGTGGGACCGGCACAAAACCGCGTAATGGCCCTTTTTCCCGCAGCTCTTGCAGATAGCTGCGCGGGCCGGGCAGCGCTGTCGGGGGTGTTTCGCCTGGCCGCAGAAATAACAGCGGGCGCCCCGGTGCGACTCGGCGTTTGGACCGCGCAAGCCTGTGGGGTGTCCGGGGGGAGGTGGGTTTGTCGCGACGGGTACGTACGGAGCCCAATGGGCTGCCGCGCGGTCGGGGCCGTAAGCGTGGGTATTACGCGCGGCCACGTCTAGGGAGGCTGCTAGGGCGCGAGCCTCTGAGAGTCCTAGCGACTCTCTTTCAGAAGTCTTTGACGGATTTGGGAGGAATTCATACCTGCCACAAAAGCATCGCGCATTAACATGTCCGTGTGTTCATTTGCGTTCACTGAAGGGCAGCTGCAGGCTCGTCCCAAAATCAGCAGCGCGGCGTAGAATTCGTCCATCGATTCTCCGGGACCTTGCCGTCTCGTCGCGAGCTGGTAGCGAGCGTAGATTTGGTTAACTGGGCGGACATAGAGACTTTTCAGTGCTGCGAACGCCGTCTGGAAATCCTCCGAGTCTTCGATGAGGGAGAAGATCTCCGTGCTCACCCTCGAGTGCAGGACCTGTAGTTTTTGGTCTTCTGTGACCTGGCCGGTGGCCGTTCTGAGGTAGGCCTCGAAACAAGTCTGCCAGTGCTTGAAGGCTGCTGCCGCGTTCGCTGCGTGGGGGCTGATCCTCAGGCATTCCGGAATGATCCTGAGCTCCATAGTCCTTTTTAGGCACGCTTAATAAATTGTAGCGCACAAAGACTCCGTGAGACGAATAGAGTGAAGTCGATGAGGCTTTATTAAGCGTGTCTGTTCCCCCGCAGCTCAATAGTAAACTGGCCTGCGGGGTAGGACTCCGGCTTCTTATACTCCGCCTTCAGGGCGGAGCTAGAGGTCAACGGCCAACCAGGACCCGGGATCTGTCAGCCAATGACATTAGGGCTTCCAGTCCCACATGACCCCCAATACATACTACCACAACAACCATCATGCTCTACAGTTGGATCTTAGCAGGATCCCTTCAGTTGCGCACGGACGTTACTCCCCTGACCCCTACCACACAGGCCGTGAATGTTTCCAACCCCTGCCACAAACCAGACCCCGAGATAGTTACCGATACACCGACCTGGTGTGACAAGTTCATAACTTGGTATTCCCTGTCCTACGTTGTGGAAGCACTGCTAGTAATTGTGATACTCTGCAGTGTCGTTCAGACCCTTAGCCTCCGGAAGTCGCGGAGGAAAACCTCCCGCACACCGGTATACACCTTCAGATCCCCTATTTTCGGACTTCAACAAACCCCTCAACCCCTTTAAGTGAATTAAAGTACATCGTTTTTTTTGTGTGTTTCGTTCTATTAAAGAAATGTAAAACTCTGCGCTTGACTGCCAAGCCAGAGAAACCTGTGTTGCTGCCATTGTACAGTTTAAAATGTTGTAAATTCTTTTGATTGATTAAGGATAGTTTAGTTGACTTCCGGGTGCGGCGATGACCAGCTAAGTCGCACGTTTCGGCAGCTCCCGGTGGAACGGACTTTTGGGCTCTTAATAGGAGCCCCAACGGCAATTTTAACGGCTAAAAACACTGTGCGGTAAACCAGAAGGGAATTCCCCCTGGACCCAGATGGAAAAAGGAGAGGAATGTGGCCGGATTGCGGAGGATCCTCTAGAACAGCGGCAAGGAAGGCAAGCACAAAGCAAGATGGCGTCGGAAGGTGGCCGTCTAGTATGGGGCCCTGACCAACAAGAGTTCCTGCGGCGCTGTGTGGAAGAACTTAAAAAGGAGATGAAGAAGGAGCTGCTGGCCCCAATATTACAGGCGATTGAAGGGCTAAAGGAGGAGCAAAAGACCCAGGAGCAGGAGCTTCAGGTCGTGAAGGCAAAGGCCGCTGAAAATGAAGACGAAATACAGGGCCTGGTGGTGAAGACAGAGATGCACGAGGCACAACACAAAAGGTGTGTGGAAAGGCTGGAGGTGTTGGAGAATAATGCGAGGAGGAAGAGTTTAAGGATTCTTGGTCTTCCCGAAGGTGCGGAGGGAGGGGACGTCGGGGCATATGTGAGCACGATGCTGCACTCGTTAATGGGATCGGAGGCCCCGACGGGCCCATTGGAGGTGGAGGGAGCTTATCGAGTTATTACGCGAAGACCGAGGGCTGGAGAAATACCTCGAGCCATAGTGGTGAGATTTCTCCGATATAATGACAGAGAGATGGTCCTCAGATGGGCGAAGAAAACTCGGAACAGTAGGTGGGAGAACGCGGTGATCCGCGTATATCAAGATTGGAGTGCGGAGGTGGCGAGAAGGAGGGCGAGTTTTAATCGGGCCAAGGCGGTGCTTCACAAAAGGAAGGTCAAATTTGGAATGTTGCAACCGGCAAGACTGTGGGTCACATACCAAGGGAAGCACCACTACTTTGAGACGGCAGAAGAGGCGTGGACATTTATTGTGGAGGAGCAGTTGGAATAGGCGGGCCAGAAAAAGAACGTTTGGGACAAAGTGGTGGGGTGATTACGTGGGGTGAAGGGGGGGAAAAAGGGGGAAGGGATGATCTCTCAAGTTGTTAATCTTGCGACCCTGTAACTTTTCTCTCTTCCTCATGTCGTGGGAGACGGGGGGGGGGGGGGGGGGGGGGGGGGAGATGATGAATTGTGGGCGCCTGCCATTAGGGGTGGGGCCAAGTGGGAAACGCGGGCTTTGTTCCCGCGCTATGGTAATCATGGCGGGAACAGGGAAGCAGGAAGGAGGGGGCCTCGCACAGTGGGGGCCGAGGTCACGGGGGGAAGCCGAGGTCAGCCAGAGTTTGCTGACTTCTGGGAGCAACATGGGGGGTGCAATTACGCTAGAAAAGGATCTAGCGGAGGTGGGGGGTTAACTGGGTTGCTGCTGCTGGGGAGAAGGGGGAGCTGGTACGGGGTCGGGTGGTCGAGGCGGGAGGGCGCCGTTGGGGGGGAGATACGGCTACGTGGGAACCGGGTGAGGAGCTGGATTAAAAAAGGGGATGGCTAGTCGACAAGGGGGGAGGATAAAGAGCCCCCCAACCCGGCTGATCACGTGGAATGTGAGAGGGCTGAACGGGCCGATTAAAAGGGCATGGGTACTCGCACACCTAAAGAAATTAAAGGCAGATGTGGTTATGTTGCAGGAGACGCATTTGAAACTGATAGACCAGGTCAGACTACGCAAAGGATGGGTGGGGCAGGTGTTTCATTCGGGGTTAGACGTAAAGAACAGGGGGGTGGCTATATTAGTGGGGAAACGTGTACTGTTTGAGGCAAAGACCATAGTGGGGGTAGATATGTGATGGTGAGTGGCAGATTGCAAGGGGAGGCGGTGGTTCTAGTGAACGTATATGCCCTGAACTGGGATGATGCCAATTTTATGAGGCGTATGTTGGGACGTATCCCGGACCTAGAGGCGGGAAAGTTGGTAATAGGGGGAGACTTCAATACGGTGCTGGACCCAGGGCTGGACAGATCGAGGTCCAGGACCGGGAGGAGGCCGGCTGCAGCTAGGGTGCTTAAGGACTTTATGGAGGAGTAGACCCCTGGAGATTTAGCAGGCCTAGGAGGAAGGAGTTCTCGTTTTTCTCCTATGTCCATAAAGTATATTCACGGATAGACTTTTTTGTTTTGGGAAGGGCGCTGATCCCGAGGGTGACAGGGACGGAGTACACGGCTATAGCTATCTCGGACCAAGCTCCGCATTGGGTGGACCTGGAGATAGGGGAGGAAAAAGAACAGCATCCGCCCTGGAGAATGGACATGGGACTATTGGCAGATGAGGGGGTATGTTTAAGGGTGAGGGGGTGTATTGAAAGGTACTTGGAGCTTAATGACAATGGGGAGGTTCAGGTGGGAGTGGTCTGGGAGGCGTTGAAGGCAGTGGTTAGAGGGGAGCTGATATCTATTAGGGCACATAAAGGAAAGCAGGAGGGTAGGGAAAGGGAGCGGTTGCTGAAAGAACTTTTGAGGGTGGACAGACAATATGCGGAGGCACCGGAGGAGGGACTGTACAGGGAAAGGCAAAGGCTACATGTAGAATTTGACTTGTTGACTACGGGTAATGCAGAGGCACAATGGAGGAAGGCACAAGGTGTGCAGTATGAATATGGGGAGAAGGCGAGCCGGTTGCTGGCCCACCAACTGAGGAAGAGGGGAGCAGCGAGGGAGATAGGGGGGGGTGAGAGACGAGGAGGGAGAGATGGAGCGGGGAGCGGAGAGAGTGAATGGGGTATTCAAGGTATTCTACGAAAGATTATATAAAGCTCAGCCCCCGGAAGGGAAGGAGAGAATTATGTGCTTTCTGGATCAGCTGGAATTCCCTAAGGTGGAGGAGCAGGATAGGGCGGGACTGGGAGCACAGATTGAGATGGAGGAGGTAGTGAAGGATTGGGAGCATGCAGGCGGGGAAGGCCCCGGGACCAGACGGATTCCCGGTGGAATTTTATAGGAAGTATATGGACTTGCTGGCCCCGCTTCTGACGAGAACCTTTAATGGGGCTAGGGAAAGGAGGCAGTTGCCCCCGACTATGTCAGAGGCAAAGATATCACTCCTCGTAAAGAAGGAAAAAGACCCGCTGCAATGCGGGTCCTATAGGCCCATTTCTCTTTTAAATGTGGATGCTAAGATTCTGGCCAAGGTAATGGCGACGAGGATAGAGGACTGTGTCCCGGGGGTGGTTCATGAGGACCAAACTGGGTTTGTGAAGGGGAGACAGCTGAACACGAACATACGGAGGTTGCTAGGGGTAATGATGCCCCCGCCAGAGGGGGAAGCGGAGATAGTGGTGGCGATGGATGCCGAGAAAGCATTTGATAGAGTGGAGTGGGATTATCTGTGGGAGGTGCTGAGGAGATTTGGCTTTGGAGATGGGTATATCGGATGGGTACAGTTGCTGTATAGGGCACCGATGGCGAGTGTGGTTACGAATGGACGGGGGTCTGATTATTTCCGGCTTTACAGAGGGACGAGGCAGGGGTGTCCCCTGTCTCCGTTATTGTTTGCACTGGCGATTGAGCCCCTGGCCATGGCACTGAGCGGTTCCAGGAAGTGGAGGGGAGTGTTTAGGGGAGGAGAAGAACACCGGGTATCTTTGTATGTGGATGATTTGTTGTTGTATGTGGCGGACCCGGTGGAGGGGATGCCAGAGATAATGCGGATACTTGGGGAGTTTGGGGATTTTTCGGGGTATAAATTGAACATGGGGAAAAATGAGTTGTTTGTGGTGCATCCGGGGGAGCAGAGCAGGGAAATAGAGGATTTACCGCTGAGGAAGGTAACAAGAGACTTCCGATACTTGGGGATTCAGATAGCCAAGAATTGGGGAACCTTGCACCGGCTTAATTTAACACGATTGGTGGAACAGATGGAGGAGGACTTCAAGAGATGGGACATGGTGTCCCTGTCACTGGCGGGTAGGGTGCAGGCGGTCAAAATGGTGGTTCTCCCGAGATTCCTCTTTGTGTTTCAGTGCCTCCCGGTGATGGTCACGAAGGCTTTTTTTAAGAGAATCAAGAAAAGCATTATGAGTTTTGTGTGGGCCGGGAAGGCCCTGAGAGTGAGGAGGGGGTTCTTGCAGCGTAGTAGGGATAGGGGGGGGTTGGCACTACCGAGCCTAAATGATTATTACTGGGCCGCCAATATTTCAATGGTGTGTAAGTGGATGGGAGAAGGGGAGGGAGCGGCGTGGAAGAGATTGGAGAGGGCGTCCTGCAAGGGGACCAGCTTACAAGCAATGGTGACGGCACCATTGCCGTTCTCACCGAAGAAATATACTACAAGCCCGGTGGTGGTGGCAACATTAAAAATTTGGGGGCAGTGGAGACGGCATGGGGGAAGGACGGGAGCCTCGGTGCGGTCCCCGATAAGAAATAACCATAGGTTTGTTCCGTGGAGAATGGATGGGGGATTTGGAGCATGGCAAAGAGCTGGGGTAGTACAATTGAGAGATCTGTTTGTAGATGGGACGTTTGCGAGTCTGGGAGCGCTGACGGAAAAATATGGGTTGCCCCAAGGGAATGCATTTCGGTATATGCAACTGGGGGCTTTTGCGAGGCAAAAGGTGAGGGAATTCCCGCAGCTCCCGACGCAGGAGGTGCAGGATAGAGTGATCTCAGAGACATGGGTGGGGGATGGTAGGGTGTCGGACATATACAGGGAAATGAGGGACGAGGAGGGGATCATGGTAGATGAGCTGAAAGGGAAATGGGAAGAAGAGCTGGGGGAGGAGATTGAGGAGGGGCTGTGGGCTGATGCTCTACGTAGGGTAAACTCGTCGTCCTTGTGTGCCAGGCTAAGCCTGATACAATTCAAGGTTCTACACAGGGCGCATATGACTGGAGCACGGCTCAGTACATTTTTCGGGGTAGAGGATAGGTGTGGGAGATGCTCGAGAATCCCAGCGAATCACACCCACATGTTCTGGTCATGTCCGGTATTACAGGGGTTCTGGGTGGGGGTGGCGAAGGTGCTTTCGAAGGTGGTGGGGGTCCGGGTCGAGCCAGGCTGGGGGTTGGCTATATTCGGGGTTGCAGAAGAGCCGGGAGTGCAGGAGGCGAGAGAGGCTGATGTTTTGGCCTTTGCGTCCCTAGTAGCCCGGCGCAGGATATTGCTTATGTGGAAGGAAGCCAAACCCCCGGGCGTGGAGACCTGGATAAACGACATGGCAGGGTTTATAAAGTTAGAACGGATCAAGTTCGTATTAAGGGGTTCGGCTCAAGGGTTCACCAGGCGGTGGCAGCCGTTCGTCGACTACCTCACAGAACGATAGAGGGAATGAAAAAGAAGGAAAACAACAGCAGCATCCCAGGGGGGGGGGGGGGGGGGAGGATCCGGGCGGGCTCTTCGGGATGTCATTGTATATGTATAGACATTTGTTATAGGTAATGTATATTGGACTGTTGGATTGTATCTTTGGAGAGTAACTATTTTTGACAAGGCAGTTGCCATTTAGTTTTGTTTTTGTTTCTGTTTATATATTATTTATTTACTTTTTTTAAACTGGCCACTGTTATTTATATTGCTTTATTGTTGTTTAAAAGAAAAACTATGTACTGTTATGTTTGGCCAAAAAATCTTGAATAAAATATATATTTTTTAAAAAAGGATAGTTTAGTTAAGGACAGTTAGAGGTTCCAGTTTTTAAAATTATTTTGTAATGCATGCATGAATGTCATAGCGCCCCGTAGAATTTTATCATGATGTATGTACAAAAAGTAATTTCGGTAAAAGTTTCAATTCATAGAACAGAGTAGCGTGGAGCCTGTCATTGCTTATGGGTGCCCGACTTAGGAGGAGAACGAAGACGATGCAGTAATTTGATGAACTGAAAGAATGGAAATCGCTTATTGTCACAAGTAGGCTTCAATGAAGTTACTGTGAAAAGCCCCTAGTCGCCACATTCCGGCGCCTGTTCGGGGAGGCTGTTACGGGAATTGAACCGTGCTGCTGGCCTGCCTTGGTCTGCTTTCAAAGCCAGTGATTCAGCCCTGTGCTAAACAGCCCCACTTCACGTTGAGGATCACAAGGAGCGCGTGTAGCCATCTGGGATGGCCACTTCCACAGTACAAAATGGATGTATGCAAAGACTGTAGGGAACTATGGACAATGTTAAGAAAGCAGTCAGGCACAGAGCCTGTATGCATATTCGAACCGCAGCTCCCAGATGAGACTGAAACTGTAGGTCCATTAGCTCATTGATGGCCCATCTCCGGGAACAAAGGAAAGACACTCAAGCAACCGATCTAGCTCCAGACCTCGCGGCGCCAGTTCCCCAAACCGAAAGCATAAACAAAGCAAGGCCAACGGCCACCTAGGACATGCCCAGCCATCAGGGCACCCACCCCTTTATTGGTCAAGATCAATACGAGTGATCAAGATATGGCCCAATTGATTGGGGCCAAGTTTAAGGCCCGTCCAAAAGCGCGCGAAGCCCCTTCGGGAAAAAGAAGAAGCCCCGAGAGAGAATCGCTCTCTTGGAATCGGCTCTCAAAGCGGAGAGACCCTTCCACCAGGTACACCAGAAGCAAGTAAGTCCAAGGTCAACGCTCGCTACCAGACGGACGACCTTAGCAGTTCTCCTGTACCACTTCGAACCCAGCAGCCTCCGATCCGAACAACGGCCATTGTTCCTCTGACTGAGTGGGCACCCAAATCTAAGTATAGGCGTTAGCGTTAGAGATAGTTTAGTTTGTCGTACTTTGTGCATGTGTAGATCTTACTGTGTGTGTAAATAAATAGCATTGACTTTGAACTAACTAACTGGTGTATCGGCTCTTTGATCAGTATTCGGGTTTGAACCTTGTGGCGGTATCGAAAGATACCTGGCGACTCTAAAGCAAACGTAATTAGGATTAAGGAAGGTGACCATATTGACCACCATATTTAGAACCAAATAAACAGAGCAACAACGTCCCAACCATCAGTCAAGTCTCATATCAAGTCCCCTCAGTTCTGTTCAAGTCCCTCAGCTTTGATAAACCCACTGCTTCCTCCGCGGTCCCGAAAAAATGATCTTTGGCCTTGTGTGTAACCCTCAGTCTCACCGGGTATACAATAATAAACCGCACTCCGATGCGATAAAAGTGCCAATTTCGCTCTATTGAAGGACACCCTCTTTCTTGCCGATTCCGCGGCAAATGTTGACATATGCGGATATTGGTACCTCCCCATCACACCTGTTGTTTTCCATGACCCATTTTAGAATCCATTTCTTCGATCGAAAGCTATGAAAACATGCTATCACATTCCCTCGTGGCTTCACCCGAGTGACCAATGGGCCCGATCAAGCACAATGGAGGGCCCCTGATTCTCCTCCACCACCAACTTCTTCAACATTGCCTCAAAATATTGAGTCGGTCTTGGACTCTCAACCGCCTCAGGAAGCCCACGATCCTCAGGTAATGTCGCCTTAATCCATTTTCCAGGTCATCGACCATCGCTCTCAAGCCCTTATTTTGCTCTTTCATTCTTTGCAACTCAGCATTTAGTGAGGTCATCTGGTCACTGCTGTGACAGCGCCCCTTCCACCTCTCAAAACTTCGCCATGCTGCTGCATTTTCATCGATGTCTTTTCCACTGCTTCTTTTACAGGTACTAGGGCCTCATCCACTGATTTTCTGAGGGTCTCCATCATTTCTCTCCCAAGCCGCTCAAAATGCTTGCCGAATTGTTTAATTCGGCAGTCATCGCTTCAGCTAATTTATCGATTGTAATCGGCATGGTTCCACCTGAAGTACTTGCCTCCACCATTTGAAGTCTCCCTGAGCTGTGCACCTTCCCCGATTCCTCCAACGGATTGCTGTTTCCACCTGTTTATATTAAGGTTTTTTATGTGCCCCTGGACGTCTTTAATCCCTGAGGCACGATCAATTTGACCGGAGACGAAGTTGAATCCAGACTGAGGCTTTATTAGTATCAGATGTGTGGCCTCCCACAGCAGCTGATGAAATGGCTGCGAGCTGGAGGCCACGCATATTTATAACCCGGCTCCTGGGCGAAGCTAGCATGCAGGGGCCCAAGTGAACCTGTAGTGCAGGTTCTACCGTACAACCCCTAATATACGAACACAGTGGTTTACCACATTCACCCCCTGTTAAACGTGAGTCCGGCGGGGGTGGTGGATAACTATATACAATTAGCAATCTTTAATATTTACAGAGCAGTAAAAAAAATGTCTCTGGTCATGCGGCGGGCCAGTCAGAGGTTCAGCCGGTCCTGCGCCTTGATAGTCCTTTGAGATCGATGAAGTGGCGCCAGCGATGTTGGTACTGTCGTGGTCGAAGTTGACTCTGGGAGCGTGCCGAAATCCTCTTCATCAACGGGGGTGGGCAGGGGGAGGATGGACGGTCCTGGGGGGGGAGGGGGGCGACGGGGGTGGTGTGGGGGTGGAACCTGCTGTTGCCAGGTCCCTGAGGGAGACGGTATCCTGGCGGTCGTCGGGGAACGCCACGTAGGCGTACTGTGGGTTTGTATGGAGCAGGTGCACCCTTTCCACCAACGGATCCGCCTTGTGGAGCCGCACAGTTTACGGAGAAGCACGGTTCCCGGAGCTGTGTGATCGTCCTTACTTCCTCAACGGAGTAGGGCAAATTTCGTGCCTTAATGAAGTGGTACAACCGAGTGACCCCTGGGTGACAAAGGCTGTCGTGCAGGGTCCGGAGTCAGTCTACCTGTGCGCTGGCACATGTACCTCAGGATAGGGCTTCTGGGGGCTCATTGAGTTCGCCAGGGTGATACTTAATCTCGTAATTATAGGTGGAGAGCCCGATTCTCCACCGCAAGATTTTATCATTTTTGATCTTGCCCCGCTGTGTGTTGTTGAACATGAAGGCTACCGACCGTTGGTCAGTGAGGAGAGTGAATCTCCTGCCGGCCAGGTAATGCCTCCAATGTCGCACAGCCTCAACGATAGCCTGGGCCTCCTTTTCGACGGATCAGTGCCGAATTTCAGAGGCATGGAGGGTGCGGGAAAAGAATGCTACAGGCCTGCCTGCCTGGTTGAAGGTGGCGGCAAGGGCGACGTCCGATGCGTTGCTTTCTACTTGGAAAGGAAGTGTTTCGTCTACAGCGTGCATTCCAGCTTTGGCAATATCAGCTCTGATCCGGGCGAAAGCCTGTTGGGCCTCGGCCGTCAGGGGGAAATGAGTGGACTGTATGAGTGGGCGGGCCTTGTCCGCATAGTTTGGGACCCACTGTGCGTAATACGAGAAGAACCCCAGGCAGCGTTTGAGGGTCTTGGGGCAGTGGGGGAGCTCCATGAGGGGGTGCATGCGGTCGGGACTGGCCCCAGAACTCCATTCTGGACTACGTAGCCGAGGATGGCTAAGCGGTTTGTACGGAACACACACGTCTCCTTGTTATACGTGAGGTTGAGGAGAGTGGCGGTGCGGAGGAATTTAGCGAAGTTGGCGTCGTGGTCCTGCTGATCTTGGCCGCAGATGGTCACATTGTCTAGATACGGGAACGTGACCCGCAAGCCGTACCAGTCGACCATTCGGTCCATCGCCCTTTGGAAGACCAAAACCCCATTGGTGACGCCGAAGGGGACCCTAAGGAAGTGATATAGCAGGCCGTCTGCCTCGAAGGCGGTGTATGGTCGGTCCGATTTACGGATGGGGAGCTGGTGTTCAGCGGATTTCAGGTCCACCGTTGAGAAGACCTGGTACTGTGCAATCTGGTTAACCATGTCAGATATGCGTGGGAGGGGGTAGGCGTCGAGCTGCGTGTACCTGTTGATGGTCTGGCTGTAGTCCACGACCATTCGGTTTTTCTCTCCAGACTTAACCACTACCACTACCACGACCTCTCCAGGGGCTGTTGCTGGCCTCGATGACTCCCTCCCGAAGCAACTGCTGGACCTCGGACCTGATGAAGGCCTTATCCTGGGTGCTGTACCATCTGCTCCTGGTGGCGACGGGTTTGCAATCTGGAGTTAGATTGGCAAAGAGGGAAGGAGGGAAGGAGGATCGACCTTTAGGGTCACGAGGCCGCACACAGTGAGGGGTGGTAAGGGTCCGCCGAATTTAAGGGTCAGTCTCTGGAGGTTGCACTGAAAGTCCAGGCCAAGGATAAGTGCAGTGCAGTGGTTAGGGAGGACGTAGAGGCGAAAACCGTAGAACTCTATGCCTTGGACTGTGAGCGTGACCGTGCAGTCCTCCCGGATCGCTACGTGATGGGATCCGGAGGCCAGGGAGATACTTTGATTGGTAGAATGTACCTTAAGGGAGCAGCGCCTTACCGTATTCGGGTGTACAAAGCTCTCGGTACTCCTGGAGTCCAGTAGGCAGGAGGTCACATGGCCGTTGACTTTCACGCTGGTGGATGCGGTGATCAGAGTATGTGGTCGGGACTGGTCGATTGCCATGGATGCGAGCCGTGGTTGATCGTCGGGTAGTGAGGCGGCCGTTGAGTTGGGGTCCTGAAACACCGTTGGTATCCATGTGCTGCGGGGTGGACAAGATGGCAGCGCCCATAGATGCATGTTGCGGGGGTGGAGCAAGATGCCGGCGCCCATGAAACGCACGTGTTGTGCGGGGGAGAAGATGGCGGCGCCCATTGCTCGCAAATGGCCTGGGGAGGAGAGGAGGATAGTGGCGCCCATTGTCCGAGACCGGGGGGGTGGTGGGGGCGACTGGCCGCTGAGCGGGCCTGGCACACCGCTGCGTAGTGGCCCTTCTTCCCGCAGGACTGGGCAGCGTTGGCGGGAGTGTCTTTGCTAGCCGCAAAAATAGCATCGGTGCCCCCCGGAGATCACTGGCACGCGCGTAGCGCAGGCGCATTGGGTGGGTCGCGCCCCCGCTGGGGCGGGTGCCTGTGGGGCCACGCTGTTGGGGGCGTAGTACTGTACATTACGCAGGGCGACCGTCATGGAAAGCGCTAGTGTTTTAGTCTCTGCGAGGTCGCGCGTGGCCCCTTCTCGGAGCCGCTGCCTGGTAACATCAGACCCAATCCCAGTTACAAAAGCGTCCCACATAAGGAGATCTGAGTGCTCCTTAGCTGTAACGTTCTGACAGCCACAGTCCCGCACTAGTGGGATCAGGGCCCTCCAGAAGTCCTCGATTGACTCACCAGGTAGTTGAGTACGCGTTGCGAGAGCGTGTCTGGCCAAGAGCATGTTCGTCTTCTGCTCATAATTTTCTTTGAGTCGAGTCATGGCATCAGCGTAATTGCGCCCATCCTGGATCAGCGGGAAGACTTTGGAGCTGAGTCTAGAGTACAATATTTGAATCTTCTGAGCCTCTGGAACAGGGGTCGGCGCCACGTTGATATATGCTTCAAAACAAGCTAGCCAGTGCTCAAAGTCCTTCTGGTGTCGCTTGCGTGTGGATCCAGCTGCAGGCTATCTGGTTTAATCCCGTGGTCCATCTTCTGAATCTGATACTAATAAATTGAGGCACGATCAATTTGACTGGAGACGAAGTTGAATCCAAACTGAGGCTTTATTAGTATCAGATGTGTGGCCTCCCACAGCAGCTGATGAAATGGCTGTGAGCTGGAGGCCACGCATATTTATAACCCAGCTCCTGGGCGGAGCTAGCATGCAGCGGCCCAGGTGAACCTGTAGTGCAGGTTCTATCGTACAACCCCTAATATAAGAACACAGTGGTTTACCACAATCCCTAAATTCTTGATTGAGCTGGTCTGCTCTCTAAATGCTCCTGGAAAAAAGGGGGAGAGAAAAATTGACAACACTGGTGGAACTACCTTCCACGCAGCCGCCTTCTACCTTCCGACCCCCAAAAAACTACTTTTATTACCTTACTGATGGCCAGTAGTTAACTGTATTATTTTCTGCTACAAATATTTTTCCTAAAAGGTGCAATGATGTTTGCCTCAACCATGTTTGTGGCAAAACATTCCATGCTCCAAAAACATCCTGCATCAAGAAATTTTAAACTGGTAAGCCCTTGTCATTGATTTCTCAATCATGTTAATTTTACCTTTTTCACTCAATAAAAACCTTTCAAAGTTTTGCAATTATCTATCAAATCTACACAATGAATGCTTAACAAGCAACAAACTAGTTTTCCACTGACAAAGAGCAGTTGAAGGTCATGAAGAAGGAAGCTGAAGGTCGGATGGAGAAGTAACAAAAAATAGGAAATCAGTGAAGGGAGAGCAGTCACCTTTTGGAGGAAGAAGGAAATTATGAGAGCAACTGAGGAGAGCAGAGGAAAACAAGGAACGTGAGAGAAAATGTGGGGCAAAGTGCAAGATGATGTTCACATACGTATCCTTCCAGTTAGTGTTGCTGGAGAGTGATCTGAAGTGGGACATCCAGCTCACTTTATATTCGCTCACCCAAAGGTGCTAAGACCAACTGCAACTTTCTAATTATTATCCTTACTGAGATCAGTGAAACAAACACAGAATGAGGGTGGGTCTGGAATCTCGGTTTGCCTGACTCATTAGCATATGGGGAAAGTTGCTGACCCATTAGGAAAACAGCGTGACGGTTTTCATTCCAGAGGCAGTGTACCCCACCCAATTTTCTTTAAGGACTTTATGGTGTTGCATAGAACAATTTCTTTATTCAAATTAAGCAACAGTCAAGCTCTTTAAAAAATGTCTTATTCCCTTTACTGTACTGAAATTTGATGAAAAAAATCAATTGTGTTCTAGATCGATCGGGAAGAAATTCAGAAGTTATTACAACAGGGAGCAAAAATTGACACAACAGATAAATACGGACAAACATTGCTTCATGAGGTATTTATTGATTTTAACTTTTAAAGCAAGTATTGTAATGATTTTTTTGAATTTTTTTTGAAAATTCTATTCTTTCATACCATGTGTGTGTCACTGGCAAGGTCAGCTGCTCATCTCTATTTGTCCTTCAGAAGGTGGTGGTGAGTCACCTTCTAGAACTATCTGGTTCAGGTACACCCACCGTAGTGTTGGGAAGGGAGTTCTAGGATTTTAATCCTGCACTCGGGAAGAAATGGCAATATAGATCCAAGTCAGGATGGTGTGTGACTTGGAGGGAACTTTCAGATGGTGGTGTTCCTGTGCATCTGCTGCCCTTGTCATATTCTAGATGGTAGAGGGTTGGAATGTGCTGTCGAAGGAGCTTTGGTGAGTTGCTGCAATGCATTTTGGGCGGGATTCTCCATCCCAGGACGCGTTCCCCTATGGGATGGAGAATAGGGCCCGGGGCAAAATCGGGACCTGATCGCCATGCTCTGACCCCCCCCACTGGCGGCAGGAATGAGGTCCACGTTGCACGCCAGCGGGAACATGTAAATAAATGCAAATGTCTCTTAATGATCTATTTGCATCCATTTAGCGGGCCCGGCGCCCTATGCTCCAGGCTTTCGTGATTGTCTGCTCTCCGTGGCCGGGAATCACGTGGGCATGGAGCACGTGTGGTCTCTACCAGCATGGCCCTGGCATGATGGACCTTGCGATGACCAAGGGTTGCCTCCTTGGCCCACCATGAGGTTCATCACACCAGGGCCATGCTGGTAGAGACCACCCGAGGGCCACCCTCCCCAAACCATGCACAGCATGCCCAAGCCTCCTCTACTAGACCGCCCAACCCACCGGACCGGCTACGGGACCTCGCTATCAGGCTGTCCGCTGAGGTAGGCAGCCCGATAGCAGGATTCCCTGGGAATCCCTCTTATTCCATGCCATACATACATTTTCATGGCATGAAATAGAGAATTCCTTACCAGTTTGCGCTCCCAGGTGGATTGTAAACCGGTTGCAATTCAGCTCCAGTGGAGAACACAGCCTCCCAAACAGAGAATCCCGCCCTTTTTATACAGTACACACTGTGCATCGGTAGTGGAGGGAGAGGGTGTTAAGTTGCTGTATGGGATGTCGATCAAGTGAGCTAATTTGTTCTGGATGGTGTTGAGTTGTTGGAGCTGCAGTCCAATATTCCTTCAAATTCCTGACTTATGTCAGTAGATAATGGACAGGCTTTGGGGAGTCAGGAGGTGAGTTCCACACGCCAGAATTCCAAGCCACAGTATTTACATGGCTGGTCCAGTTCAGTTTCTGGTCAAAGATAGCCCCAGGATGTTGATTGTGGAGAATTCAGCAATTGTAATGCCATTGAATGTGACGGTTAGATTCTCTCTTGTTGAAGATAGTCATTACTGACACTTCTGTGGAATGAATGTTATTTGCCACTTATCAATCCAAGCCTGAATATTGTTCAGGTATTGCTGAAGATGGATACAGATTACTTCAGTATCTGAGGAGTTGCAAATTATGCGATCGTTGCACAATCATCAGCGAAAATCCCCGCTTCTGACCTTATGTTGTAAGAAAGGTAATTGATGAAGCAGCTGAAGATATTTGGGCCTAAGACACTACCCTGAAGAATTCATGAGGCAGTGTCCTGGGACTGAGATTATTCACCTTCAACAACCACAACCATCTTTCTTTGTGCTAGATATGGCTCCAACCATTGGAAAGTTTTCCTACTGATTCTTATTGATTTCATTTTTGCCAATAATTTTCACAGTAACTTCATTGCAGTGTTAATGTAAGCCTACTTGTGACACTAATAAAGATTATTATTATGCCACACTCAGTCCAATGCTACTTTGATGTCAACGGCAGTCACTCACACTTACCCTCGAGTAGCATTTTGTCCATAACTGGTCCAGAGCTAACTGGCCGTTGTGGAACTTAAAATTTAGACAAGGAGAATATACAGGTTGGCTTCTCCTTTCCGGGGACTAAGTCCCCACGCCAGCGGGGAAACCGGCGCCAACGACTCCGGCGTCAACGGGCCCCCAAGGTGAGGAATTCTCACCTGTCTCGGGGGCTAGGTGGATGCTGGAAGGGTTGGCACCGCTCCAGCCGGCACCGAAGGGACTGCGCAAGTTTGCACATGAGCCAAAGGGCCGGAGTGATCTTGCGCATGCGCGGAACTGCCGGCCTGCTTTGGCGAATGGCCATGGCGGTGCCCTACAGGGGCTGGCGCGGAAGGAAGGAGTCCCCCACAGCACACGCCCGCCCGCAGATCGGTGGGCCCCGATCGCGGGCCAGGTCACTGTGTGCCGCCCCCTGGGGTCGGATCCCCCCCGCACACTCCGAGGACCGCCCCAGCCGACTTACCTGCTAGATCCCGCCGTGTGGGACCATATGTAACCCACGCCGGCGGGACTGGCCATAAACGAACGGCCGCTCTGCCCATCGGGACCCGGAGAATTGCTGGGGGGGGGCGCTGCCAAAGGCCCCCGACCGGCGTGAACCCCGCCCTGCCCGAAAAACGGCACCGGAGAATACGGCAGCCGGCGTCGGGGCGGGATTCGCGCCGCCCCCCCGGGGATTCTCCGACCCGGCGGGGGGTTGGAGAATCCCGCCCATAAAATGTGGTCCACATAGAATTTCAGAAAGTCCTTGATATGGTGACACGTAAAAGAGATTCATAATCAAGACTGAGATGTGCAGTTAGAAGCCACAAAGCACAATGGATTGAAAGATTTTTTAAATCCACCGGTTAGGTGGATTGGCCATGATAAATTGCCCTTAGTGTCCAAAATTGCCCTTAGTGTTGGGTGGGGTTACTGAGTTATGGGGATAGGGTGGCGGTGTTGACCTTGGGTAGGGTGCTCTTTCCAGGAGCCGGTGCAGACTTGATGGGCCGAATGGCCTCCTTCTGCACTGTAAATTCTATGAAATCTATGAAAAAAAATCTTTTTATTCACATTTTCCAGATTATATACATTGCTGTTAGTTTTTGTTTATTGTACAGTACAAAAGCTTTTTTCTTCAGTTTCTTTATTTACAATTTGTCCCCATCTGACTCAGCGTGCAATCTTCCTTACCACCCGCCCCGCCCCCGCTAGCCATCCTCTTCCTAACCCCCTCGTCCCTCCTCCCCTGATGCCCTCCCTACCTGTTCGGGGGGTGTTCCCCCTCCTTCTCCTTTCCCCCCTTTATCCCCCCTTCCCTCCCTCCCCCTCCGTCGATTTTCGCCATGCCCATCTTGTGAGTGTGGTGGGGGGGGGGGGGGGGTTTGCCCGCACCTCCCTCCCTCTGCGTTGTTTCTTTTGTCCCTCGTAAATTCTCTCTTCTCTTCTTACCACCCCCCGTTCCATCCGTCAATCCCGTCCCCCCGTCCCTGTCCCCGTCCCTGTCCCCCCTGGGCTGTACACCCCTGACACTCCTATTTGTCCTTTTTTTAACTTTCCTGTTTCCCTCTCTACTGGCTGTTGCTGGCCTCAAACAGGTTTTGGAACATGCCGACAATTTGCCCCCATGCAGTAAGGAAGCCTTAATCCGACCCTCGGATGGCATATTTGATCGTCTCCTGATGGAGAAATTCCGAAAGATCTGCTAGCCAGTCTGCAGCTGTGGGTGGTGCTGCTGATCGCCAGCCGAGCAGGATTCTCTGATGTGCAATTAGGGAAGCTAGGGCATTAGCCCTCTTTCCTATGTGTAGCTCTGGCTGCTCTGGTTCCCCGATTTTGCCACATTTGGGCATGGCTTCACCCTCACCCCCACAACCTTGGACATTGCCTCGGAGAAGGTTGTCCAGAACCCAACAAGTTTTGGACAAGCCTAGAACATGTGGGTGTAGTTGGCCGGGCCACTCTGGCACCGTTCACATTTGTCCTCCACCTCCGGAAAGAACCTGCTCATTTGGGTTCTGGTCGGGTGTGTTCTGTACACCACTTTAAACTGCATGAAGCAGAGCCTTGCGCAGGAGGAGGGCATGTTGGCCTTGCTCAGTGCGCACGGTAGCACAATGGGTAGCACTGTTGCTTCACAGTTCCAGGGTCCCAGGTTCGATTCCCGGCTTGGATCACCGTCTGTGCGGAGTCTGCACGTTCTCACCGTGTCTGCTTGGGTTTCCTCTGGGTGCTCCGGTTTCCTCCCACAAGTCCCGAAAGACGTGCTGTCAGGTGAATTGGATATTCTAAATTTTCCCTCTGTATACCCGAACAGGTGCCTCAATGTGACAACCAGGGGCTTTACACAGTAACTTCATTGCAGTGTTAATGTGAGCCTACTTGTGACAATAAAAATTAATAATTGGGCCTGCTCATGCTTCTCTCCAGAGTCCCCAACCCATTTTTGTCCCCAGTTTGTCCCCCTATTTCCGTCTGGTCTCGTCTCGTGGTGTTCGGGCTCTGTCCAGTAGCTGTCCATATATTTTCCCTCAGAGTGCCCTTCTTTACAGTCGGTGTTCATCAGGCCCTCTAATACTCCGGGGCCCTGGGATCCTACTGTCCCTTTGCGGAGGAAGTATTTTATTTGTAGGTGTCTCATTCGGTCATTCCTATTCCTCCGTCAGTTCGTTCAGCGTCGCTAGTCTGTTTCCTCTGTATAAGTCCCTAACTGTCAGCGTTCCCACGTCCTGTCTCCATTGTTTAAATGTTGTGTCAAGCATGGCTGGTAGGAAGCTGTGGTTTCCGCAGATGAGGCCCATGGGGGACACCTTGGTCAGTCCGAGGTGTTGCCTTAATTAGTTCTGCGTTTTCAGTGTGGCCGCTACCACTGGGCTGGTTGTGTATTTTGCCGATGGAGATGGGAGTGCTGCTGTGGCTAGGGCCCGGAGGGTCGTGCCCTTGCAGTAGGCCTCCTCCATCTGCACTCACTCCGAGTTGGGTTCGTGTACCCACCCCCTCACTCTTTCCGCTGTTGCCGTCAAGTGGTAGTTGTCATGAGAATGTCACTTTAAGAAATGTTTGAATGCTCGTGTTACTGCAGTGATGTCAGAGTGTGGGTGGGGTGGAGCTGAGCTCTGGCTCTGCTTTTTAGTTTCACATTGAGAAAAGCTTGGGTGTGTCTGTGTATTTTGGGGTTTTGTTTTCAGTGTTGGGGCTGAAGCCAGACAAAGCAGGTGTACTGTTGTTCTTTCTGCCACGAAAAGACTATCTCTTGATCATTTGGTGAATTCAGAATTATAAATGTTCTCAGTAGTGAATGTAAACCTGATGTGCTTCTGTTAAAAGGTGTTTCTTTTGTCTTCTGGATGTTGTTTGGGAAGTTATTAAGGATTATTTAGTGTTGTATTCTTTGGGGGTTCTTTTGAATTGATGGTTGCTAAGATGTTCACTGTATGTTTTAAAAAGGTTAACTTGAGTTCATAGAATAAACATTGCTTTGCTTTAAAAAATACTTTTCCATTTCTGCTGTACCACGCCTGTAGAGTGGGCCGTATGCTCCCCATACCACAATCTATTAAAAGTTGTGGGTCAGGTGAACTCCATGATACACTTTGGGGTTCTCTAAACCCTGGCCCATAACATAATATTGCAGATTTGGTAATGCTAGGCCTCCCTTAATTTTCCTCCTTTGCAGTGTTGGTTTGGGGACAGTCGGATTCTTACCCCCACACACAAACACCATAATCAAGCTGTCTACATTTTGGAATAAGGCCTTGGGGATGAAATTTGCATTACAATTCGCATACTGCCGCAATCAGTCCACAGCAGGCGCCATTTCCCTGGACCTACACTCATCCCTAGAGCACCTCGACAACAAGGACTCATACATCAGACTCCTATTTATTGACTACAGCTCCGCTTTCAACACCATGATCCCAGCCAAGCTCATATCAAAGCTCCAAAACCTAGGACTTGGCTCCCCACTCTGCAACTGGATCCTCGACTATCTGACCCACAGACCACAATCAGTAAGAATGAATAACAACACCTCCTCCACAAAAGTCCTCAATACCAGGGCCCCGCAAGGCTGCGTACTTAGCCCCATACTATACTCCCTGTACACACACGACTGCGTGGCAAAATTTGGTTCCAACTCCATCTACAAGTTTGCTGACGTTACGACCATAGTGGGCCGGATGTCGAATAATGACGAGTTAGAATACAGGAGGGAGATAGAGAACCTAGTGGAGTGGTGCAGCGACAACAATCTCTCCCTCAATGCCAGCAAAACTAAAGAGCTGGTCGTTGACTTCAGGAAGCAAAGTACTGTACACACTCCTGTCAGTGTCAATGAGACCGAGGTGGAGATGGTTAGCAGTTTCAAATTCCGAGGGGTGCACATCTCAAAAATTTGTCCTTGCCCACCCACGTTGACGCTACCACCAAAAAAGCTCAACAGCGCCTATACTTCCTCAGGAAACTAAAGAAATTCGGCATGTCCACATTAACTCTTAACAACTTTTACAGATGCACCATAGAAAGCATCCTATCTGGCTGCATCACAGCCTGGTATGGCAACTGCTCGGCCCAGGATCGCAAGAAACTTCAGAGAATCGTGAACACAGCCCAGTCCATCACACAAACCTGCCTCCCATCCATTGACTCCATCTACACCTCCCGCTGCCTGGGGAAAGCGGACAGCATTATCAAAGACCCCTCCCACCCGGCTTACTCACTCTTCCAACTTCTTCCATCGGGCAGGAGATACAGAAGTCTGAGAACACGCACAATCAGACTCAAAAACAGCTTTTCCCCCGCTGTTACCAGACTCCTAAATGACCCTCTTATGGACTGACCTCATTAACACTACACCCTGTGTGGTTCATCTGATGCCGGTGCTTATGTAGTTACATTGTGTACCTTGTGTTGCTCTTTTCTTCCCTTTACTTCCCATGTATTTAATGATCCGTTGAGCTGCTCGCATAAAATACGTTTCACTGTACCTCGGTACATGTGAAAATAAACAAATCCAATCCAATCTAATGAAGATCTGTATGGATCTAAACAGGAAGAGGAACCTTAGTAGCACGTTCATTTTGATTGTCTGCACTCTCCCTGCCAGGGAGAGTGGGAGTGCGTCCCACCTTTGCATGTCCTTTTTGACTTCCTCCACCAGGCTTGTCAGTTTCCACTTGTGGATCTGTGACCAGTCTCTGGCTATTTGGATCCCCAGGCATCGGAATCTATTTTGGGCTATTTTAAACAGGAGCCCCTCCAACTCTGTACCTCCCCCATTTGAGTTCACTGGGAATGCCTTATTCTTGCCCAGTTGAGTTTGTAACCTGAGAAGATTCCAAACTCTTTCAAAATCTGCATGGTTGCTTTCAGTCCTTCCTCTGGTTTTCAGACGTACAAAACGTACTCTATGCTCTCTGCCTCCTCTTTGAATGCCCCTCCAGCTTTTCGCGGCAGGGGTCCGATTGCTAGTGTGTTATGGGCGAGGTGTTTTCAGAACCCCAAAATGTATCATGGAGTTCAACCAACCTCTCCCTTTAATGGATTGTTGCCTTTGAAGCACACGGGTTGTTCCCCCGGTGTGATATTACAATTATGGACACGTGGTTTTTAAAACAATACAAAGTTTATTCCATGAACTCAAATTAACCTATTAAATAAACATTGGATCTCTTAACACCCCTTACTTCAGAGATAACCCCGAAAATAATACAACACTAAATAATCCCTCAAAATGTTCCTTCAAACATCCAAAAGGCTTCAAACCTTCAAAACAGTAACACACCAGGTCACAGAATATATATATTTTCTGTTTGATGACAGAGATATATCAGCTTGGTTGACTTCAGCTCTAGCACTTTGCTTTTCTTCCTGCAGCTCTCTGGAAACACACAGACACACACAAGCTGCTTTTTCAAACTGGCTTTCTCCCTTCAAGCAGCTCGCAGCAAACCAGAACTTCTCAAGCTGCTGTCTCAAACTGGCTTTCTACTTTTAAGCAGCTCACAGCAAAACAGCCAGGCACTTTTAAGCTGCTCTCAGCAAAACCAGCCAGGCACTTTTCAGCTGCTCTCAGCAAAACTGAAGCCAAAAGCAGAAGTGAGCTCAGCTCCCCCCAACCTCTGACATCACTTCAGTAATATGATCAACTCCATTCCTTAAAGGTACATTGCTTAAACATCCATTTCTTAAAGCTACTCTCACATGACACCTCCCCCCAAGAAAAAAAAACCCATCAACTTCAAGATGGTTTCATTTTTCACTTTTGCACCATCGACTAAGAAATGCACACAGTAAAAATACTTTTTTGTTTGAAAAAAAACACACGCAAACAGGCATAATAATATAGTACATTTTTCTTTGCTCTTCTTCCTCCAACCAAAATCCTTCTCGATTGACAGTCTCTTTGAACAAAGTCTCTGCGCGATCCATCCATTCCTCTACTCCTCGGCATTTCTCTTTAGAATCAGATACTTTAGTTCAATCTGACCACAGAGCCCCTTGCAATTCTCCAATACAGGAGCATTGGTGATCACAGCTTTCAGGCAGTCAAATGCCTGTTGAAAGTCTGCTGTCCATTGCAATTTTTGACGTTTCATTAGCAAGTCCATCACTGGAGCAACCACGCTACAAATCTTTTGCACAAAGATTCGATCAAATTCATTCATGCTAAGATATTGCATTATTTCCCTTTGTCTTGAGGGTATCGGAAACTCCTCAAGGAAAGTGATTCGGGCTTCTCCAAATTCACTTTCGGCTAGGTTCATCACCAAACCCGCCCCCTGAAGTCGATCGAAGAACTCCATACGAGATTGTAAACGTTCCTTCCATGTCTGGAAGTTGGAAATAAAAGCAGATTGTCCCACTTTCGCAATGCAATCCTTCAAATGTGGGTTCGGATAAGAGTCCGTTCTTGTAACTGCATTCACCTTTCTATAGTCCACACACAACCGTTGGGTACCGTCTGGTTTAGGTACCATCACTATGAGTGAGCTCCATTGGCTGCAACCCACTTCAATTATGCCATTTTTAAGCGTACTCGCAATCTCTCTATTAACCTGTGCCAATTTTAAAGGATTAAGTCTAAATGGATGTTGTTTGATAGGAACAGCATTTCCCACGTCTACATCATGTATAGCCATTTTAGTACTTCCCAATTTATCTCTACAAACTTGCGCATGTGATATCAATAACTCTTTCAGGTCAGTTTGTTTTTCCTCTGGAAGGTAACTTAACAATTCATCCCAATTTTTAAGAACATCCTCATTTTCCAATTTAATTTGAGGTATGTCAAATTCACAGTAATCTGGATTTGGTTCGTCACTTTGAGTTAGAATTATTAAAACTTCCTTTTTCACTCCTTCCCTTTCAAAGTACCTTTTAAGCATATTCACATGACACACTCGGTGAGTCTTCCTTTTATCTGGTGTTTTTACCACATAATTCACCTCACTTAATTTCCTTTCAATTTGATACGGTCCACAAAACCTAGCTTTTAAAGGCTCTCCTACCACTGGTAACAACACAAAACTTTACCTCCACAGGCAGAACTACGAACTTTGGATTTCTTGTCCGCTACCCGTTTCATCACATTTTGTGCAACTTTCAAATGTTGTCTAGCCAATTCACCTGCTCGATTTAATCGTTCCCTAAAATTTGACACGTAATCCAATAGTGTAATTTCCGATTTCTCACCCACCAATTTTTCCTTAATCAATTTAAGTGGTTCTCGTACCGCATGACCAACAATTAGTTCAAAAGGACTAAATTTGGTAGACTCATTAGGTGCATCCCTAATTGCAAACAATACGAATGGAGTTCCTTTATCCCAATCCTCTGGATAATCTTGACAATACGCCCTCAACATTGTCTTTAATGTCTGATGCCATCTTTCTAACGCTCCCTGCGATTCTGGATGGTACGCAGTTGATTTAAATTGTTTTATTCCTAAGCTATCCATAACTTTGAATACCTTTGAAGTAAATTTTGGTCCTTGATCCGATTGAATTTCTGTGGGTAGTCCATATCTAGTAAAGAATTTAAGTAACTCCTCCACAATCCTTTTAGCTGTAATATTATGTACTGGAATGGCCTCTGGAAACCTAGTAGACACATCCATGAAAGTCAAAAGATATTGATTTCCACTTTTTGTTTAAGGAATTGGTCCTACACAATCAATTAGGACCCTTGTAAAAGGTTCCTCAAATGCTGGAATGGGTATTGGTTTTATGGGTATCTGGTTTTATCACTGTTTGAGGTTCCCCTATCACTTGACATGATTGACAAAATTTAACTACATCTTTATGTAGTCCAGGCCAATAAAAATGTTTCTGGATTTTAGCTTGAGTTTTCCTTATTCCCAAATGACCTCCCACTGGTACCTCATGTGTAACTCGCACCACCTCCTTTCTATACCCTATCGGCAATACGACTTGATGAACCTCTGCCCACTTTTCATCCGCCTGCATATGTACAGGTCTCCATTTTCTCATCAAGACATTACTTTTACGGTAATAACACTCTGGTATACTCTCAGATTCCTCTTCCGTGCATGCTTTCTGATATATCCATTTTATTTCTACATCTTTCTGTTGTAACTCCGCCAATTTCCCTGAACTAAAAATATCCGCCTCATCCTCCACCTGTTCTTGTTCTTTTTCAACCATCTGATCAAAAATCGTTTCTGATAATTGCACTTCAACTTCAACTTCATCTTCACTCTTTGATTTCTCCTCTTGTCTTAACCTGTGACTTTGCGACCTTGTTACTACACAATCCAGAAAAATTCCAGGATATTCGTCCTTCAACCCTTCAGTTGTCTGATTTTCCACTGGCTTATCAACCACAGTAGGCATCACTCCCACCTGCGATCCAGCTATATCATTACCCAAGATAAACTGTATTCCTGGACAAGATAGTTTATCTATTACTCCTACTACCACTTCACCACTCTTCACTGGACTTTCCAACCTTACCTTATATAATGGAACGCTACTCCTCTTACCCTGAATTCCACATATCACCACCTTTTCTGGCAACATTCTTCCCAAACTACATCATTCCTCATCTCTTACTATTAAATATTGACTAGCCCCTGTATCTCTTCAAATTGTGACTTCTTTACCTGCTCCTCCTGATACACATGAGTAAACTTTACCCACACAAGTAAATTCTTTAAAGACATCTGGCACCTTCTTAACAATTACTTCTTGAACAGGCTGTTCAATCGTTTGCACCTCCTTCACTTCCCTTGGGCTTTCCTTTACCACTCTAACAAATCCCACCGTCTTACCCTGTTTTACCACATCCGCCTTCCCAGTGCTTTTCTTCAACCACCAACACTGACTTTACATGGCCTAGTTTATTACAGTGAAAACATTTGAAACTTTTCATTTCTTTTCCACCCTCCTGGATTTCTTTTTTAATCTGAGGTACACTCTCTTTATTGTCTCCCATCAGATCACCTTTACCTTTACCACTTGAGTATTTCTCATGTCCCCAGTTTCTACTCCTTACCGGCTGAAACTGATGTCGGAAACCAATCTTTGATTTATGAACTAATTCATAATCATCTGCCATTTCTGCTGCTAATCTCACAGTTTTAACCCTCTGTTCTTCCACATGAGTTCTCACTACATCAGGAATTTAATTTTCATACTCCTCCAAAAGTATAATTTCTCTGAGAGCTTCATACGTTTGGTCTATTTTCAAAGCCCTTATCCACCTATCAAAATTACTCTGTTTGAGCCTTTCAAACTCCATATATGTTTGACCAAATTCTTTCCTTAAATTTCTAAACCTTTGTTTGTAAGCTTCAGGCACTAGCTCGTATGCACTTAAGATGGATTTCTTCACCTCCTCATATGTTCCTGATACCTCCTCCGGTTGTGATGCAAACACTTCACTAGCCCTACCTACCAGCTTTGTTTGAATCAGTAATACCCACATGTCCTGTGGCCATTGCATTTGTTTAGCTACCTTCTCAAATGAAATGAAAAAGGCTTCTACCTCCTTCTCGTCAAACCTTGGCAATGCTTGGGCATATTTAAATAGATCCCCACCACGTCTTCGACTATGACGCTCTGTCTCATTACCCTCATCCATCTCCTCCAACTGTACGTGTCCCTTTGCGTCTGCCAATTTTAACTGATTTTCATGTTTCAGAACCATTTTCCGAAAAACTCTCTCCCTTTTTCCCTTTCCTCTCTATCTCTTTCTTTGTTTCTTTCTTCTCCTTTTCTTTTTCCTCTCTATCTCTATCTCTTTCATTTTCTACCATTGCATATTCAAGCCGCTTTAATTCTTTTTCATGTTCAAGTTGCTTTAATTCTTTTTCATGTTCAAATTGCTTAATCTGCAACTGGAGCTTGCCATATCTAATGAGTCAGAATGTATCACAGGCAAACGTAAATGCGCAGATATCGCGTTAAGTACCTCAACTTTTCGTATTTTGCAAGGCAGTGTTAACTGCAATGCTTTCGCCAAACCTAATAGTCTGTTTTTACTCTCTGTCCGTAATGTATCACGTATTACCGCGTCCAACCCCAAAAACTTCTGACCCTCCGAAAGAGCCATTGTTCACAACACTCTCCCCACTTAAACTAAAATACGCCACCGGAAAAGCAACAAACCTTCACTGTTTTTAAGTTCACAAAAGCCAATCCAATAGATAGACTTTTCATAGAATTTACAGTGCAGAAGGAGGCCATTCGGTCCATTGAGTCTGCACCAGCTCTAGGAAAGAGCACCCTACCCAAGGTCATCACCTCCACCCTATCCCCATAACCCAGTAACCCCACCCAACACTAAGGGCAATTTTGGACACTAAGGGCAATTCATCATGGCCAATCCACCTAACCTGTACATCTTTGGACTGTGGGAGGAAACCGGAGCACCCGGAGGAAACCCACGCACACACGGGGAGGATGTGCAGACTCCGCACAGACAGTGACCCAAGCCGGAATCTAACCTGGGACCCTGGAGCTGTGAAGCAATTGTGCTATCCACAATGCTACCGTGCTGCCACGGACGAGCCCCCAATTGTCATGGGCGAGGTGTTTTCAGAAGCCCAAAATGTATCATGGAGTTCAACCAACCTCTCCCTTTAATGGATTGTTGCTTTTGAAGCACACGGCTTGTTCCCCAGGTTGATATTACAATTATGGACACGTGGTTTTTAAAACAAAACAATGTTTATTCCATGAACTCAAATTAACCTATTAAATAAACATTGGATCTCTAAACACCCCGTACTGCAACGATAACCCCCAAAATAATACAACACTAAATAATCCCTCAAAACGTTCCTTCAAACATCCAAAAGGCTTCAAACCTTCAAAAGGTAACACACCAGGTCACAGAATATATATATTTTCTGTTTGATAGCAGAGATATATCAGCTTGGTTGACTTCAACTCCAGCACCTTGCTTTCCTTCCTGCAGCTCTCTGGAAACACACAGACACACATAAGCTGCTTTTTCAAACTGGCTTTCTCCCTTCAAGCAGCTCACAGCAAACCAGAACTTCTCAAGCTGCTGTCTCAAACTGGCTTTCTCCTTTTAAGCAGCTCACAGCAAAACAGCCAGGCACTTTTAAGCTGCTCTCAGCAAAACCAGCCAGGCACTTTTCAGCTGCTCTCAGCAAAACTGAAACCAAAAGCAGAAGTGAGCTCAGCTCCCCTCAACCTCTGACATCACTTCAGTAATATGATCAACTCCATTCCTTAAAGGTACATTGCTTAAACATCTATTTCTTAAAGCTACTCTCACATGACAAGTGCAAGAAAGGAGCTGGGACAATGGGCATCCCTGCCTTGTGCCTCTATGTAGCTGGAAGTATTCAGAGCTGATAGTATTGTTTCGAACGCTTGCCTTGGGAGCGTTGTACAGGAGTCTCAACCAGGTGGCGAATCCTGCTCCGAGCCCAAACTGTTCCAGTACCTCAAGGAGGTAATTCCATTCGACTCTGTCGAAGGCCTTTTCTGCCTCAATGGTGACAATCACCTCCGGTGTTCTCTCCCCGGGGGGGGGGGGGGGTCATTATTATATTCATCAGCCGCCTGAATTCACAGTTAACAAAGCCAGTCTGGTCCTCTGCGACCATCTCTGGTACACAGCTCTCCAGCTTTTCGGCCGAGACGTTTGCAAGTATTTTCGCGTCCACATTTAGTAGCGAAATGGGTCTGTCTGATCCACATTCCGTCGGGTCTTTGTCATTTTTGGATATCAATGAAATTGTGGCCTACGCTAGTGTAGGAGGCCTTCCCCGCCTTCATGGAGCTGATGCTCTCCATGATTTCTCCCAGATCTATTGGTGCTTCCAGCTCTCCCGTCTGTCGAGGAACTATTTAATCCCCATGTCCCCGTCTGGGGGCTCGGAGGTGTACAGCCCTCGGTAGAAGGTCTCTGATATACCTTCAATTCACCAAGAGGCCGAGAGAGCGAGTGAATATAAGGCTTTATTAGTCGTGAACTTGCCTAGCCAGAGTCGGTTGTGCAGATGAGTGCCACCCGCAGGTGGCCAGGTTATATATGGCCCCGGTGAGGGCGGAGCCAGAGGCGGAGCCCACCGGGGTTACAGTACAGTACCTGGAAGCAGCTCGTATCACCACTTCCAGGTCAAAGGTTACATTAGGTGGATACAATGGTTACAGTGTCATGCATTATGGTGAATACATCCACCACATTCACCCTCTGTTAAAAAATCAAGTCCAGCAGGGGTGATGTGGGGTCATTACATATTCAGTCTCTCTGGAGGCTGGATCGTTCTCTTCGACCTCCTCAGCTCTGGTGGTGCAGCGGGCACGGTTGTTGCAGGTGGTGACTCCAGGGGCGTTGTGTCTGGAGCTGGAGCCTCAGTCCGGCGAGTCGGAGACTGTTGGGGTGTGGGGGTAGACAGGGGGGTGGTGTGTGGCGGCATTGTCGGCACGGGACAGTACAGGAGACCCAGGGGGCTTACGGGGCGCTGGAAGTGGGGGCGGATTGCGGGGGGGCGACATATTGGCAGGGGAACCAGCTGGTGGCAGGTCTCGTAGGGAGACCGCATCTTGCCGTCCGTCTTGGTGCGCGATGTAGGCATACTGGGGGTTGGCGTGGAGCACCTGGACCCTCTCGACCAGCGGGTCGGTCTTATAGCTCCTCATGTGCCTCCGGAGAAGGACAGGTCCCGGAGTTGACAGCGAAGGTGGAAGCGAGACCCCGGATCGATGGACTTCCTGGGGAAGATAAACAAACAATTGTGAGGGGTCTCGTTCGTGGCTGTGCAGAGGAGTGATCTGATGGGGTGGAGGGTGTCGGGGAGGACCTCCTGCCAGCGGGGGGATTGGGAGACTTCTAGACCTGAGGGTCAGAAGGACAGTCTTCCATACCGTCGCGTTCTCCCTCTCCACTTGCCCGTTTCCCTGTGGGTTATAGCTCGTAGTCCTGCTCGAGGTGATGCCTTTGCTGAGCAGGTACTGCCGTAGCTCATCGCTCATTAACGATGTTTCCCGGTCGCTGTGGATGTAGGCAGGAAAACCAAACAGTGTGAAGATGCTGTGCAGTGCCTTTATTACAGTGGCCGAGGTCATGTCGGGGCAGGGGACAGCAAAGGGAAGTGGGAGTACTCGTCGATGACGGTGAGAAAATATATTTTACGGTTGGTGGAGGAGAGGGGCCCTTTGAAATCGACACTTAGGCGTTCAAAGGGCCGGGAAGCCTTTACCAGGCGGGCTTTGTCTGGCCGGTAAAAGTGCGCTTTGCACTCCGCGCAGACTTGGCAGTCCCTGGTCATTGCCTTGACCTCCTCGGTGGAGAAGGGCAGATTGCGGGCCTTAATGAAGTGGGTAAGCCGGGTGACCCCCGGGTGACAGAGGTCATTGTGGATAGTGTTGCTTTCTTTGGTTGGCTCTTAATTTGGCTCTGTTTAATTATGTTTGCTCAAGAGTCGCCAGGTATCTTTCGACACCGCCACAAGGTTCAAACCGAATACTGATCAAAGACTCGATACACCAGTTAGTAAGTTCAAAAGCAATGCTCATTTATTTACACACAGTCAAATCTACTCATGCATAAAACTCTACAACCTAAACTATCACTATTACTAAAAGCCTATACTTAGCTTCGGGTGCCCACTCAGCCAGAGGAACAATGGCCGTTGCTCGGTTCTGAGGCTGCTGGGTTGAGCTGTTTACAGGATAGCAACAAGGAGCGTCTATCTCGTAGCGTGCGTTGACTTGGAACTTACTTGGTCTGGTGTAGCTTTGGCAGGTCTCTACTCGCTGAGAGCCAAGGCCAAGAGAGAGATCCTCTCTTGGGGAGTCCTTTTTATACCCCAAAAGGCTGGGGGTTGGGGCGCTTTCCTTATCTGAGGGTTTCCTGCGTACATGTCCCATGCACGTATCTATGGGCAGTCTCGTTCCATTCCTGCCAATCGGGGCCGTTTTCCTGATCTAACTGTGGTCCAAATGTGCTTTGAAACCCATTTTGAACGGAAAGCAGAGATTGCAATTCTGCAATTTGCTTCCGGCACTTTGTGTGGTCTACGGAGCTCTGCCCTTGTTCCGTTGTGGAAGTATGGCGTGCTCATAGGGCTGCTTTCAAATCATTGCACTGTTTCTGCAATTTCTCAACTTGTTTGAGAAGGTGACCAAATAGGTGGATGAGGGTAAAGCAGTTGATGTGGTGTATATGGATTTCAGTAAAGCGTTTGATAAGGTTCCCCACGGTAGGCTACTGCAGAAAATACGGAGGCATGGGATTCAGGGTGATTTAGCAGTTTAGATCAGAAATTGGCTAGCTGGAAGAAGACAAAGGGTGGTGGTTGATGGGAAATGTTCAGACTGGAGTCCAGTTACTAGTGGTGTACCACAAGGATCTGTTTTGGGGACACTGCTGTTTGTCATTTTTATAAATGACCTGGAGGAGGGCGTAGAAGGATGGGTGAGTAAATTTGCAGAAGCCCCTAAAGTCGGTGGAGTTGTGGACAGTGCGGAAGGATGTTACAAGTTACAGAGGGACATAGATAAGCTGCAGCGCTGGGCTGAGAGGTGGCAAATGGAGTTTAATGCAGAAATGTGTGAAGTGATTCATTTTGGAAGGAATACCAGGAAGACAGAGTACTGGGCTAATGGTAAGATTCTTGGCAGTGTGGATGAGCAGAGAGATCTCAGTGTCCATGTACATAGATCCCTGAAAGTTGCCACCCAAGTCGAGAGGGTTGTTAAGAAGGGGTACGGTGTGTTAGCTTTTATTGGTCGAGGGATTGAGTTTCGGAGCCATGAGGTCATGTTGCAGCTGTACAAAACTCTGGTGCGGCCGCATTTGGAGTATTGCGTGCAATTCTGGTCGCCGCATTATAGGAAGGATATGGAAGCATTGGAAAGGGTGCAGAGGAGATTTACCAGAATGTTGCCTGGTATGGAGGGAAGATCTTATGAGGAAAGGCTGAGGGACTTGAGGCTGTTTTCGATAGAGAGAAAAAGGTTAAGAGGTGACTTAATTGAGGCATTCAAGATGATCAGAGGATTGGATAGGGTGGACAGTGAGAGCCTTTTTCCTCGGATGGTGATGTCTAGCACGAGGGGACATAGCTTTAAATTGAGGGGAGATAGATATAGGACAGATGTCAGAGGTAGGTTCTTTACTCAGAGAGTAGTAAGGGCGTGGAATTCCCTGCCTGCAACAGTAGTGGACTCGCCAACACTAAGGGCTTTCAAATGGTCATTGGATATGGACGATAAGGGAATAGTGTAGATGGGCTTTAGAGTGGTTTCACAGATCGGCGCAACATCGAGGGCCGAAGGGCCTGTACAGCGCTGTAATGTTCTATGTTGCTCGGTCTCTTGTCTTACCAAGACCGCACGTTGCGTGTCCTGGTAGGCCTTATCGTATTGCGTTTGGAAACTGCGCGAGACAAGACTGGTGTGCCCCCTTGGCATCATCCACCTCTCTGTCCCTTGCTGTTAACTGCTCTCTCAAATCTCTATTCTCCTTCTCTACTTCGTTCACGTCTACCTCACTACTTCTGTCTCTCTCCTCTATCTCTCTATGGAGCTTCCTAACAATCTCCTCTGTGCCTCGCAATTTTGCTTTCCCTAAGCTCTTCTTGTGTATCTCTGACAGGTTCTCCCACCAAGTATGTCCTATACTCCCGGGACCTGTTTCGTCATAGGCGCAGAATTCACTCCAAAGGGGCCATCCTTTCCCTTTGAGATATTTCCTGATCTCATCTTCACAAATGGGACACTGTCCTACTCTACTGGTCCCTGCGACCTCGAATTCCTGGGGGTTCATCAGGCGTTCCATTACCTTCAATGCCATTTTCTCTATCTAGCTTCTCTACTGAATTTGGAACAGGGGTGATAAAGTGGTGATGTAAACACGGGTACGGCTTACGCTAATTTTCGGCCTACAAAACTCCCGACAGTTTTACGCAACAAAATCTCTCAGGTTTACCTTATATCCCTGTTAGTACGCATGCATTAACACACTTCCGAATCTCGGAGGCTTGATCAGTACTGTTCTTACACTTGTGGTTTTTCTGATTCTAATTGGATTCTCAATTCAAATTTGGGTTCTCTCGGAGTGGTTAGGCCACTTCTAAGTCGAGTCCCGTCAGATGTTGCCAGTAAATGTTGCTAACTTGCTGTTGTCTCTTAATTTGGCTCTGTTTAATTACGTTTGTTCAAGAGTCGCCAGGTATCTTTCGACACCGTCACAAGGTTCAAACCGAATACTGATCAAAGACTCGATACACCAGTTCAAAAGCAATGCTCATTTATTTACACACAGTCAAATCTACTCATGCATAAAACTCTACAACCTAAACTATCACTATTACTAAAAGCCTATCCTTAGCTTCCGGTGCCCACTCAGTCAGAGGAACAATGGTCGTTGCTCGGTTCTGAGGCTGCTGAGTTGAGCTGTTTACAGGATAGTAACTAGGAGCGTCTATCTCGTAGCGTGCGTTGACTTGGAACTTACTTGGTCTGGTGTAGCTTTGGCAGGTCTCTCATCGCTGAGAGCCAAGACCAAGAGAGAGATCCTCTCTTTGGGAGTCCTTTTTATACCCCAAAAGGACTTTGCGCGCTTTTAGGCGGGCCTTGAACTTGGCCCCAATTAATTGGGCCATTTCCCAATTGTCCTTATCGATTTTCCTCCAATAGAGGGGTGGGTTCCCTGATTGCTGGGCGTGTCCTAGGTGGCCGTTGGTCTGCTTTGTTTTAGTCTCTTCTGGCGCCGGGCTGTCTGTCTTAGCATTGTTTACCTAACTGTTGCCTTTTGTTCCCGGGGATGGCTCATTAGTATGTCGATGGCTCTGCAGTACCGGTCCCGTCTGAGAGCCACAGCTCTAATCAACAGACAGACCTTGCACCTGCTTGTTTTTTCGGTATTGTCCAATTTTCCCTGCATTCTTTGCAAGTGTCCATTTTGTAATCGGGAGGTGGCCATCCCAGATGGCTACACACGGTAGAGGAGGACGTCTTCGGCATACATGTGGAAGCTGAGTCCATGCTTATGATTATTCTTGCTAATGGATAACACGTAGGTCACCAAGAAGAAACAGCTAGACCCAGGGTCTGTAGAATCAGAAGAGGCAATGGCCACTGTGTCACTGGTCACAATTTCAGACCCAAAAGTCCTAGAATTCTAATAAGTGAGAGGTGGGAATAGTGGTGAATTAGTGAGAGATCTTGGGAGACTGTTCATTGTCCAGAAAAGACGTTCGGAGACATTTCTTAAAATCATAATGATCTTAAGTAGCAAATGGTTTTAGCAATGGGGAGGAGAGACAGTATAATTTGAGGTGATTCAGCCAGGGTTGATAATGGGGGTTGGAGGGGTGGTCAGTGTTAAGTGCATCCATGCTTACATGTTACTTATTGGCTGTTACATCAGCTCACATTATTAACTTGTGCCTTCAGGAAGATTGCGCACGTTAGTGACTTTTCGTGAATTGCTACTGGTGGACCCATACCTCAACACAAGGTATCAGATTCATGTCTGCTGAACAAATGGGAGTCTCCTGGCTCCAACATGTTTAATTGCTGAGAATTCATTGGTACTCATGGCTAGAATCTGCAGCAACTGAATATAGGGAGCAATTAAAACTACTGATATGAGCAATGGCAGTCAAATCACGCAGCTTTTAGCTTTATTTATATATTTATAAACATGCATAAGCTGTCAAATGACTCCATGATTAGTAGCTCTGAAGAGAAAGATTGTCACTTGGTCGAAAAGAACTTGAATATCGCTGAAAAAATACATTCTGTTGAAGTTTTGGGTCTTGCACTTATCAAGGCAATCACAAGATTATCAATGTCAGGGGAAACAACAACTTTCTACCGCGCGAGAAGAGGGCGCTGATTGGCTATAAGTGGTCTCCGATTGCTGGATGCTTTGTCATTGAGGATGCACCAGTTGATGGTAACTGATAGTTAACTGCCAAGCAGTGTTTAAAATTTAAACCAGGAAGTTTGACTGATTGATCAAGGCATTGCTCTGTTGAATGAACCAGCGAATGGCTATCACTTACTTTGTTTAGCTGAAACAGGCACAATGAGTTTACATGTTCTTTCTGTCTGCACAGAACAGGGCCCTGTGTATTAATATATGTAGCCTCCATTACAGTCAAATGCACCACATTGCGAGCCCAACTGACAATCTTAAATTGGTTGTCAGCGAAAGTTTTAGCACACTGAAGATTATTTAGCAAATGTTGCCAATCGTGAAATCACATCTAATGTTGGTCATTGTGTTTTGCAAACAAAGTCTGGTTGGGTACGGTCTGTACTTTGTCCTTTGCAAACGGTGAAAGGGACATGCTTTTTAATATGTTTTGCCATTCTTTGGGATGTAAAGACTACATACCCAACATCACACATGCACTGAAATTCATACACCACATTACAGCATTGTCCTGATGAGTGCAAGTTGAAAAGTTTTGATAAAATGTATTTTTTCAGCAATATCCAAGAGGTAGATCCTTTTACTATTCCAACTTAAAGAATGTTAGAGAAATAAAATGAGGTTCTATTCATTGGAAAACCTCCATTAAAGTAAATCCATTAAACCTGGTAAAAAGCTTCATGAATAATAGGTGTACAATGTGCATTATACACATATCTGTGAAATGCCTGTGAACATAATGTGAATTATCTGAAGGTCATTGCTTTTGTGGGTTATAGCATTGCTTGAAGTTTTGAATTGCACCAATAACCTCACTCCATCTCACTGCTTCCCAAAAAAGCTCCAAAACACGTTTTCTCTTGAACCTCAATGAAATTGTGTGCCTATCTCTGAATCTCCTTTCCTGAAAGAACGTAACTTTGATTACCATGATCAATGTTCTTAATTGGTCCAAAATTAGTTTGATCTATGACCAAAGCCACTATCATAGAATCATAGAATCCCTACAGTGCAGAAGGAGGCCATTCAGCCCATCGAATATCTGCATCGACCCTCCGAAAGAGCAACCCATCTCGGCCCACTCCCCCGCCCTGTAACCCCAGCTAACCTCCACATCTTTGGACACTAAGGGGCAATTGAGCATGGCCAATCCAACTAATCCGCACATCTTTGGACTGTGGTCGGAATCCGGAGCACCCGAAAGAAACCCACGCAGACACGGGGAGAAAGTGCAAACTCCACACAGACAGTGACCCAAGGTCGGAATCGGACCCGGCTCCCTGGCGCTGTGAGGCAGCAGTACTAACCACTGTGCCACCGTGCCACCCAACCTCGTAAAATTTATATCGTGTTCAAGTTTAATCAACAGGAGGTTTCGAAAATGTACCCCCCATGACAGTGTTATTTGTAGCAGCCTGCTATAGATTAATGTGTGCTTTGTTGTGAAGTTCAAAGACACGGGTAACTGTGTCATGATTCTGCCCAGTAGATTTGGATTCCTTTGTTATTTACATCTTCGTGACTCTTTCTCAATGCTAAATGAAGTGATTGTAAAACAAAGTCTGCAAGAGCAAATTCATCTGTTTTCCACTACTGCAGAAATCATGCTCTGATTTACATTATCTGTAAAAGAGCACAGAAAAAAATTTAGACTCGGTGATACCTGCGTTTCTTTGGGATGCCATGAGGTCCCTTAAGCTACCAAAATGATGTCCACAGTGTGTGTGTGTTTGTGTGTGTGCACATTTTTGAAGCGGAAGTGCATGGGACAATATCTTTGCAAAGTGGTTAGTGGGGGTCAATGCATATCAAAATGGCAGCCAGCACGGGATGGTGATTTGATGCCACCTTGCATCTCCACACTCCAGCACATGTCCTCTATTAAGCTTACAGAACTGAACACAATGCTGAACGGTTTGAGGGGTATCCCCACTGTCATAATATACACCAGTATATCATGGTGCAGACACACACTGATGGATACAGGGTGGGACCAATCAACATACACAACACCGCAGCCAATCACCAGTGAGAGCACACGCATTATAAAAACAGGGAACATCAGAGTTCCCGCTCATTCGAGTTGCAGCTAGCTCGGAGGACAGAGCTCACAGTCTGCAACACAGACATTCACCATGTGCTGAGTGCATCGACTGGTTAGGACAAGGCAGAGGTCTTTAGTTAAAGCTACTATCATATTAACCCACAGTCTAAGTATGTTTAAACAGTTAATGATTCAATAAAATAGTGTTGCACTATTTCAAGTGTTGGTGACCTGTATGTGATCCAGAACACCCAACACATCATGATACCAGGTGTGGTGGGATACTAGCACTTCTTAGACCTACCTGCAAGTGATCTGCCTTCCGCCAGCATTCCGTCATCCTGCAACATGGACAACATCAGCCCGCCGTTCCGCATCGCCGGCAACCTCGGGGCCAACTGGAAGATTTTCAAACAGCGCTTATAGCTCTTCCTCGAAGCCATGGACAGGGAGGGCGCCTTGGACACCAGAAAGATTGCTCTTCTCTGCTCCACGGCCGGGGTCCATGCCATCCACATTTTCAACTCTCTCACCTTTGCAGATGATGAAGATAAGACGAAGTTCAAGACGGTCCTCCTCAAGTTTGACACTCACTGCAGCATAGAGGTGAATGAAAGTTTTGAACGCTCCATGTTCCAGCAGCGTTTGCAGGGTAAGGATGAACCTTTCCAATCCTTTCTCACACACCTCCACATCCTTGCGCAATCTTGCAGCCACGGGTCCACCTCCGACTCCATGATACCCACCCTAGCGACTGCCATCGAGACCTGTGTCTTACATGAAAACGCCACGAGTCGGTATTCCCATATACAAGCGGCGCACCAAACAAGGGGACGGCGACGTTGAGGAACGTAATGCGCAGGCACGCATGACTGCACTGCGCATGCGCGGTGGCGTAGCGAATGTGCTGACGTCACGATGTGCGGCAACTGTGGCTCCGCCCATTTAAAGTGGCAATGCCCCGCAAAATCTCAACAATGTCTACGATGTGGAAGACTTGGCTACTATGCTACCTTCTGTCGAGCAGCTCAGCCTGCCAACTCCCATCGCTTCAGCCAGCCTCGCAGAAATGTTCGGGCAATTCAACCCACGGTCACCGATGCGGACCTCCCACACAGCAGTGACACCGAGGACCTGAAGGCGCCTTTTCGAGTCGGTATCGTAACGAAAAACAGGCTGTCCCGAAGCAAAGACACCACCCTGACGGTCAACCGGTCCCAAATACGATTCCGCCTGGACACTGGTGTCTCCGCCAATCTCATGGCGTGGTCTGCTTTCCAAAGACTTCATGTCAAACCAGCCATCCTTCCATCGGCCTGCCAGCTATTGGACTACAATGGCAACATCATTCCTGCTACCGGCTCGTGCCAACTTGAAGTGACACACAAGTCACGGAAAGCCATCCTTCCTTTCGAGATTGTGGGCTTCTCAAAGAACTCCCTGCTTGGCGCACAGGCGTGCAAGCTGTTGAACCTCGTTCAAAGAGTTCACTCTCTCTCTCTCCTGATGACATGCCTGCCTTCCAGGACGCTGACTTCAGGGCGCAACTCGACGCCATCATCGATCAGCACCGCGACGTCTTCAAAGGCATGGGCATCCTCCCATATACTTACAAGATCCCACTCAAACAGAACGCCACGCCTGTGGTGCATTCACCTCGCAGAGTCCCAGCACCCCTCAAGGACCGCCTCAAGCAGCAGCTGCAGGACCTCCAAGACCAAGGAGTGATCTCCAGAGTTACGGAACCAACCGACTGGGTCAGATCCATGGTGTGCGTAAAAAAGCCTTCCGGCAAGCTGAGAATCTGCATTGATCCCAAGGATCTGAATCGCAATATCATGCGCGATTCCCAGGCGCGAAGAGATCACATGCGAGATGGCTCGCGCCAAGCTCTTCACCAAACTTGACACCTCGAAAGGATTCTGGCAAATCCAGCTCGACAAATCCAGCACGAAACTGTGTACCTTTAACACCCCCTTTGGCAGATATTGTTACAACAGGATGCCGTTTGGGATCATATCGGCTTCAGAAGTGTTCCACAGGATCATGGAACAAATGATGGAAGGCATTGAAGGTGTTCGCGTCTATGTCGACGACATAATCATTTGGTCCACCACCCCGCAGGAGCATGTCAGTCGCCTCCAGCGCGTATTCAAACGCATACGGGATCATGGCCTACGCCTCAACAGAGCCAAATGCTCCTTTGGTCAGACGGAACTCAAGTTCCGAGGGGACCACATCTCCCAGTCGGGTGTGCGGCCGGATGCAGACAAGGTGGCTGCTATCACAGCCATGAAAATGCCAGAGGACAAGAAGGCGGTCCTCCGATTTCTGGGCATGGTCAACTTCCTAGGGAAGTTCATTCCTAACCTCGCCTCTCATACCACGGCTCTCAGGAACCTGGTCAGGAAGACGACAGACTTCCAATGGCTTCCTGCCCACGAACGCGAATGGAGAGAATTCAAAACCAAACTCACCACGGCCCCGGTCTTAGCCTTTTTTGATCCAGCGAAAGAGACAAAAATTTTGACCATTGCCAGCCAATCTAGCATTGGGGCAGTGCTCCTGCAATGCGATGAGGCCTCACCATGGGCCCCTGTTGCATATGCGTCACGTGCGATGACCCCCACGGAGCAGCGCTACGTGCAGATAGAAAAGGATTGCCTGGGCCTTCTGACCGGTGTGGTTAAGTTTCACGATTATGTTTACGGACTTCCCCAATTCACCGTCGAGGCCGACCATCGCCCGCTGGTCAATATAATACAGAAAGACTTGAACGACATGACGCCTCACCTCCAGCGCATTCTGCTCAAGCTCCGGCGATACGACTTCCAGCTGGTATACACCCTGGGCAAAGACCTAATCATTGCCGACGCTCTCTCCAGGGCAGTCAACACTCCGTGTGACCCAGCGGGATTCATCTGCCAGGTTGACGCCCATGTGGCCTTCGTGGCCTCCAATCTACCTGCCACGGATGAACGCCTCGTCCAAATTCACCGCGAGACAGCGGCTGACCAATGTTTATACTTTCCAGTGGCCTTCCCTGCTCTACTAATAACAGTTGCATCCTTCCATTGACTAGACCCTTCAGGCAAGTATGTCACTTTTGTACCAACTTTTGGCAGTTGCCCTTTCGGAAAAATGGCCTGTTCTAATTCATCAGAAGTGTTGTGTTCCTCCACAGAAACTCTGTCTATATCAGTTAATTGGTCCTCATAGTTCTGTAACGCATGCGTACCAGATGACTCTGGTTCCTCGTCATGTCAGTCTGCTTTGTCTAAATTTGAAAATTTGTAATCTGTACCCATTATCCTTGATGAATGTACCATCACAGTTTGATTACCATGTTGCAAAATAATTGTTTTGCCATTTATGCCTATGATCTTCCCTGGGCCTTTCCATCCATTAGAATTGTTTCTCTTATAGTATGCCATGCCTGCTTGCTGAAAAACAGCATCTGATGGCCGTACGTTATGTCTTAAAGCTCTGCGAATTCTTTCAGAGACTTCTGCTTCCAAAAAAAGCTTTTCTCCTGTTATGTAATGCATTTAAATGTTCAGCAAAACCAGAGCTAATTGTAGTCCCCTCCCAAGCTGGAGGCTGGTCATCCAAAATGGACGGAATTTTAGGATTTCTACCAAACACTAATTTTTTTTTAAAAAATAATATTTTATTGAAAATTTTTGGTCAACCAACACAGTACATTGTGCATCCTTTACACAACATTGTAACAATACAGATAATAATGACCTTTTTAAATTTAAACAAAAACAACAACAAATAAATAAATATTAAATAACAAAAAATAAAAACTAGCCCTAATTGGCAACTGCCTTGTCTCAGGCCACCCCCCCCCCCCATCCCTCCCCCCCCCCTCCCCAAGTCCTGGGCCGCTGCTGCTGCCTTCTTTGTTCTCCCCCATCTATCTTTCCGCAAGATATTCGACGAACGGTTGCCACCGCCTAGTAAACCCTTGAGCCGACCCCCTTAGGACGAACTTAATCCGCTCTAACTTTATGAACCCCGCCATATCATTTATCCAGGTCTCCACCCCCGGGGGCTTGGCTTCTTTCCACATTAGCAGTATTCTGCGCCGGGCTACTAGGGACGCAAAGGCCAAAACATCGGCCTCTTTCGCCTCCTGCACTCCCGGCTCTTGTGCAACCCCAAATATAGCCAACCCCCAGCTTGGTTCGACCCGGACTCCTACTACTTTCGAAAGCACCTTTGTCACCCCCATCCAAAACCCCTGTAGTGCCGGGCATGACCAAAACATATGGGTATGATTCGCTGGGCTTCTCGAGCACCTCGCACACCTATCCTCCACCCCCAAAAATTTACTGAGCCGTGTTCCAGTCATGTGTGCCCTGTGTAATACCTTAAACTGAATCAGGCTTAGCCTGGCGCACGAGGACGACGAGTTTACCCTGTTTAGGGCATCTGCCCACATCCCCTCCTCAATCTCCTCCCCTAGCTCTTCTTCCCATTTCCCTTTTAGTTCGTCCATCATAGTCTCCCCTTCGTCTCTCATTTCCCTATATATATCCGACACCTTACCGTCCCCCACCCATTTCTTTGAAATGACTCTGTCCTGCACCTCTTGTGTCGGGAGCTGCGGGAATTCCCTCACCTGTTGCCTCGCAAAAGCCCTCAATTGCATGTACCTGAATGCATTCCCTTGGGGCAACCCATATTTCTCGGTCAGCGCTCCCAGACTCGCAAACTTCCCATCCACAAATAGATCTTTCAATTGCGTTATACCTGCTCTTTGCCACATTCCATATCCCCCATCCATTCCCCCCGGGGCAAACCTATGGTTGTTTCTTATCGGGGACCCCCCCAGTGCTCCGGTCTTTCCCCTATGTCGTCTCCACTGTCCCCAAATCTTCAGTGTAGCTACCACCACCGGACTCGTGGTATAGTTCCTTGGTGAGAACGGCAATGGGGCTGTCACCATAGCCTGCAGGCTGGTCCCCCTACAGGACGCCCTCTCTAATCTCTTCCACGCCGCTCCTTCCTCCTCTCCCATCCACTTACTCACCATTGAAATATTAGCGGCCCAATAATACTCACTTAGGCTCGGTAGTGCCAGCCCCCCCCCTATCCCTACTACGCTGTAAGAATCCCTTCCTCACTCTCGGAGTCTTCCCGGCCCAAACAAAACCCATGATACTCTTTTCTATCCTTTTGAAAAAAGCCTTCGTGATCACCACCGGGAGACACTGAAACACAAAAAGGAATCTCGGGAGGACCACCATCTTAACCGCCTGCACCCTCCCTGCCATTGACAATGCTACCATATCCCATCTCTTGAAATCTTCCTCCATCTGTTCCACCAACCGCGTCAAATTTAGCCTGTGCAATGTGCCCCAATTCTTAGCTATCTGGATCCCCAGGTAACGAAAGTCTCTTGTTACCTTCCTCAACGGTAGGTCTTCTATTTCTCTACTCTGCTCCCCTGGATGCACCACAAACAGCTCACTCTTCCCCATGTTCAATTTATACCCTGAAAAATCCCCAAACTCCCCAAGTATCCGCATTATTTCTGGCATCCCCTCCGCTGGATCCGCCACATATAGTAGCAGATCATCCGCATATAAAGATACCCGGTGTTCTTCTCCTCCCCTAAGTATTCCCCTCCATCCCTTGGAACCTCTCAGCGCTATCGCCAGGGGCTCAATCGCCAGTGCAAACAGTAATGGGGACAGAGGACATCCCTGCCTTGTCCCTCTATGGAGCCGAAAATATGCCGATCCCCGTCCATTCGTGACCACGCTCGCCACTGGGGCCCTATACAACAGCTGCACCCATCTAACATACCCCTCTCCGAACCCAAATCTCCTCAACACCTCCCACAGATAATCCCACTCCACTCTATCAAATGCTTTCTCGGCATCCATCGCCACTACTATCTCCGTTTCACCCTCTGGTGGGGCCATCATCATTACCCCTAACAACCTCCGTATGTTCGTGTTCAGCTGTCTCCCCTTCACAAACCCAGTTTGGTCCTCATGAACCACCCCCGGGACACATTCCTCTATTCTCATTGCCATTACCTTGGCCAAGACCTTGGCATCTACATTGAGGAGGGAGATTGGTCTGTAGGACCCGCATTGTAGCGGATCTTTTTCCTTCTTTAAAAGAAGCAATATCGTTGCTTCTGACATAGTCGGGGGCAGTTGTCCCCTTTCCTTTGCCTCGTTGAAGGTCCTCGTCAGTAGCGGGGCGAGCAAGTCCAAATATTTTCTGTAAAATTCAACTGGGAATCCGTCCGGTCCCGGGGCCTTTCCCGTCTGCATGTTCCTAATTCCTTTCACCACTTCCTCTACCGTGATCTGTGCTCCCAATCCCATCCTATCCTGCTCTTCCACCTTGGGAATTTCCAGCCGATCCAAAAACTCCATCATTCTCTCCCTCCCATCCGGGGGTTGAGCTTCATACAATTTTTTATAAAATGTCTTAAACACTTCATTCACTCTCTCCGCTCCCCGCTCCGTCTCTCCATCTTCGTCTCTCACCCCCCCTATTTCCCTCGCTGCTCCCCTTTTCCTCAATTGGTGTGCCAGCAATCTGCTCGCCTTCTCTCCATATTCATACTGTACACCCTGCGCCTTCCTCCATTGTGCCTCTGCAGTGCCTGTGGTCAGCAAGTCAAATTCCACATGCAGCCTTTGCCTTTCCCTATACAGTCCCTCCTCCGGTGCTTCCGCATACTGTCTGTCCACCCTCAAAAGTTCTTGCAACAATCGCTCCCATTCCTTACTCTCCTGCTTCCCTTTATGTGTCCTTATTGATATCAGCTCCCCCCTAACCACCGCCTTCAACGCCTCCCAGACCACTCCCACCTGAACCTCCCCATTGTCATTGAGTTCCAAGTACTTTTCAATGCATCCCCTCACCCTTAAGCACACCCCCTCATCCGCCATTAGTCCCATGTCCATTCTCCAGGGTGGACGCCCTCTTGTTTCCTCCCCTATCTCCAAGTCTACCCAGTGTGGGGCATGATCCGAAATGGCTATAGCCGTATATTCCGTTCCCCTCACCCTCGGGATCAATGCCCTACCCAACACAAAAAAGTCTATGCGTGAATAGACTTTATGGACATAGGAGAAAAACGAGAACTCCTTACTCCTAGGTCTACTGAATCTCCACGGGTCCACCCCTCCCATCTGCTCCATAAAATCCTTAAGCACCTTGGCTGCTGCCGGCCTCCTACCAGTCCTGGACTTCGACCTATCCAGCCTTGGTTCCAACACCGTGTTAAAGTCTCCCCCCATTATCAGCTTTCCGGTCTCTAGGTCTGGGATGCGTCCTAGCATTCGCCTCATAAAATTGGCATCGTCCCAATTTGGGGCATACACGTTTACCAACACCACCATCTCTCCCTGTAATTTGCCACTCACCATCACGTATCTGCCCCCGTTATCCGCCACTATAGTCTTTGCCTCGAACATTACCCGCTTCCCCACTAATATAGCCACCCCCCTGTTTTTCGCATCCAGCCCCGAATGGAACACCTGCCCTACCCATCCTTTGCGCAACCTAACCTGATCTATCAGTTTCAGGTGCGTTTCCTGTAACATGACCACATCTGCTTTAAGTTTCTTAAGGTGTGCGAGTACTCGTGCCCTCTTTATCGGACCGTTAAGCCCCCTCACGTTCCACGTGATCAGCCGAGTTGGGGGGCTTCCCACCCCCCCCCCCTTGCCGGTTAGCCATCATCTTTTTCCAGCTTCTCGCCCAGTTCCCACGCAGCTGTATTTCTCCCAGACGGTGCCCCCCCCGCCCATCCTTTCCCGTACCCACTCCCCCCTTTCCCCAGCAGCAGCAACCCAGTAATTCCCCCCTCCCCCCCCCCCCGCTAGACCCCCCGCTAGCGTAATTACTCCCCCCATGTTGCTCCCAGAAGTCAGCAAACTCTGGCTGACCTCGGCTTCCCCCCGTGATCACGGCTCGCCCCGTGCGGCGCCCCCTCCTTCCTGCTTCTCTATTCCCGCCATAATTATCATAGCGCGGGAACCAAGCCCGCGCCTCTCCCTCGGCCCCGCCTCCCATGGCCAACGCCCCATCTCCTCTCCCTCCCCACCTCCCCCCATCACCACCTGTGGGAGAAAGAAAAGTTACCATACCGCAGGATTAATCATACAATCCCTCTTCGCCCCCCCCCCCCACTCGTCCCACCACTTTGTCCAAACGTTCATTTTCGTAGTCCAATCATTCCAATTTTTCTTCTACAATAAAAGTCCACGCTTCATCCGCCGTCTCAAAGTAGTGGTGCCTCCCTTGATATGTGACCCACAGTCTTGCCGGTTGCAGCATTCCAAACTTTATCTTTTTTTTGTGAAGTACCGCTTTGGCCCGATTAAAGCTCGCCCTCCTTCTCGCCACCTCCGCACTCCAATCTTGATAGACGCGGATCACCGCGTTCTCCCATTTACGACACCGAGTTTTCTTCGCCCATCTAAGGACCATTTCTCTATCCTTAAAACGGAGAAATCTCACCACTATGGCTCTGGGAGCTTCTCCTGCTCTCGATCCTCGCACCATAACTCGGTATGCTCCCTCCACCTCCAACGGACCCGTCGGGGCCTCCACTCCCATTAACGAGTGCAGCATCGTGCTCACATATGCCCCGACGTCCGCCCCCTCCACACCTTCAGGAAGGCCAAGAATCCTCAAGTTGTTCCTCCTTGCGTTATTTTCCAGTGCCTCCAACCTCTCCACAGATCGTTTCTGGTGTGCCTCCTGTATCTCCGACTTCACCACCAGGCCCTGAATGTCGTTTTCATTCTCTGCTGCTTTCGCCTTCACGACCCGAAGCTCCTGCTCCTGGGTCTTTTGTTCCTCTTTCAGCCCTTCAATCGCCTGTAATATCGGGGCCAACAACTCTTTCTTCATTTCCTTTTTTATCTCCTCCACGCAGCGTTTCAAAAACTCTTGTTGTTCAGGGCCCCATATGAAACTGCCACCTTCCGACGCCATCTTGGTTTCTGCTTGCCTTCCTTGCCGTTGTTCCAAAGGATCCGCTGCAATCCGGCCACTTTCCTCTCCTTTTTCCATCCGTGTCCAGGGGGAACACCCTTCTGGTTTACCGCACGGTGTTTTCAGCCGTTAAAATTGCCGTTGGGGCTCCTATCAAGAGCCCAAAAGTCCGTTTCACAGGGAGCTGCCGAAACGTGCGACTCAGCTGGTCATCGCCGCACCCGGAAACCCCCTACCAAACACTAATTGTTAAGGACTATAGCCCCCGACCATCTGCAATGAATTCTTTACATGTACTGCCCATGCTAAAGCTGAATTTAGCCTGCAATTTGGTCGATCTGCCAAAATTTACCGAAGCATGTCATCGATGACAGCATGATTTCTTTCACAGACTAAATGGGCTTTCTGCAGCTGTATTCATAACTCTGATAGTCATGTTTTCACACATATTCCTAAACTCATCACAGATGGTGACCAATTATAAAGGGAAATTGTCAATAAAGGACAGACAGAGAGACATACGAGATCTTAAGCAAGATAATAACAGAAATTATGCTTGTGCTCACAGAACTCCGAAACCCAGGAACCCCAGAGGAAGACAAAGAAGGAGACCGACAAAGATGAAGACAGCCTTCGTGTTCACATGGATCTTAGCGGGATCCCTTCAGTTGCGGGCGGACGCTACCCCCCTGATCCCTACCACACAATCCATAAATGATTCCCACCCCTGCAATACACGGAACCCCGAGATAACTAGCCCAGCAGAAGAGAAAGATCAAGCAGTAGCAGTACAGAACGAGATACCAGGTGGGAGAGGGGACGTAGTTTATGAAGATCTTGGAACATGAGTAAGACTACGAATACTAATAGGAGTAGAAGCCCACATGCACGTGAGATTTTGGTGGCTTCAAATAAATTAGATGAAAAAGTTATCAAAGAAGCTAAACAGCAAGAATTGCATAGTTGGAGTGAATTTGGGGTATACACGGAAGTACCGGATAGGGGACAAAGAGCTCTATCCCACAGATGGATTTGCACGGAAAAGGTTCTTCCGGATGGAACTTATAAGGCAAAGGCCAGGCTTGTGGCAAGGGGTTTGATGAAAACTTAGAAGATCAGGATCTAAGGGTAGATTCACCTACAGCAGGAAAAGTTATTTTAAAGATCTTCTTGGCTCTATTAGCCACAAAGGCATGGGAATGCAAATCTATAGATATAAAAGCTGCCTTTTTGCAGGGGCATCAGCTCCAGAATGACATTTTTCTCCGTCCTCCTAAAGAAGCAGCTAACATAGAAGGGGTACTCTGGAAGTTGAACAAATGTGTATCTGGATTAAATGATGCATCTAGAGTCTGGTATTTTTCAGTAAGGTCAGTTTTGTTAAAGTTAGGCTGTTGCCAGTTGAAAGCAGATCCTGCAATGTTTTACTGGCACGATAAAGGAAGTCTTTCTGGCATTTTTATGATGCATGTCGATGATTTTTTGTGGGGTGGGACTAGTGATTTTGAAGCTATTGTAATCTCTGGTTTGAGATAAGAATTCAGGGTTGGAAGTCAGGCTTCCGGTGCATTCATTGCTGTGTTCATTTTTGTTGGTCTCCTTCTTTGTCTTCCTCTGGGGTTCCTGAGGTTCCGGAGTTCTGTGAACACAAGCATAATATCTGTTATTATCTTGCTTAAGATCTCGTATGCCTGTCTGTCTGTCCTTTGTTGCCAATTTCCCTTTATAATTGGTCACCATATGTGACTCCTCATTTTTTTCTTTAAACCGAATATTTGGACTTGACATCTCAGAAAAATACTGCCGTACTGCGAGCCGTCTCGCAGCCTGTGTGATTTACCATCCCAGTGTTTGAGGATGTAACTAGCATAGGGAAGCAACCTAAGGGTTGCCAAAACCAAACAAAAGAATTTTGAATGTAACGAGCCAAAATGGGGTGCGTATAGGCTACGGCAGGTAAGAAATGGGTGGACTCCTCAGGTAGGACGGTGATCAATGTTGTTTGTGCTCTACCCGAGCGTAGCTGACCAGAGGGGGGGTCCTCCAGCAGGGCGGGGACCAATGCCGTTTCTCCACTGCCTGAGCAACCGGCAAAAACGGGTAAGAATGTGGTTGCCGTGGGGGGCTGCCTCTCGAATTAGGAGAGCAACTATGAGTCGTGTTCTGTCGACAAACTAGTTCCTCTGAACTATTGTCTGGGGACAAACTTGTTCCATTAACAAGTTTCTGGGGACAAACTAGTTCCTCTAACAGCCAGGGGGCGTTAAAGGAGTGGTGACGTGGAAACTTTCGAGTTTACGAACAACACTTAACGTTAACACTAACGAAAAAACATTCAACAAACATGGTGCAAATTCCATCAGAAAGGACACTGTATCTCTCCAGCAGTTCCTTTTTTCTCCATCATCTGGACATCTTACTGCTCAATAGCAAACAGGGTCGCAAAGGGATTCGTTTGGTGGGAGTCAGACTCTAAGTCATCATCTTCTCTCGGCTGCCAAACTCTTGTCTGTAGTAACCGTGCTAAAGCTGCTTAGGGCAAACTGGGGTCCATCTCATCATTCCGGATGAGCCTGAATGAATTGTCTCGGTGCCAGAATCGTGTGTCGAGGTTGGAGCTACTATGCTTCAATCCATAATCGTCGGGCGATGGATCTGGGTCAGGGGCTTTGATATAGGTGATCTCAAATGGGTCAGTAAATCATGCTCGGATTCGCTGGGAGTGGGGCCTGGTGCAGGGGTATAGTCGTAACGTGGTGTGCCGTGGCTATCGTCATTGTGATCGCTGTCACTGTCGCAGTCGCTGCTGGTTGAAGGAAGGGAGAGGCGGAGTCATGCCTCTGGGGGCAGAGTTGAAGTCATGTCTGAGGGCGGGCTGGAGTGGTTGGGGGAGGGTAGGAATACATCATCTGTGGGCGGGGCGTGCTCGTCTGCTGCTGCAAGCAGGATGTGGTGTGTGTGGTTATTCTGCGAGCCGTAGGCCTTGAGCTGGTTTATGTGAAACCACGCAGACTTGCCATTGGGATAGGTTATTTTGTATACTATGGGGCTGACTTTGTCCGAAATGGAGTACGGTCTGGAAAATTTGGGGGAAAGGAATGAACTGGGGTTGTAAAGGGAAAGCATAACTTGTTGCCCTACTGTAAACTCAGTGGCGTGGAATGTTTTGTCGAAAAAAGCCTTGCTCTGTTTCTTCCTGGTGCGAGTTGGGCTGCCTTTATGTTCTGTATCAGTTGTTTAACCTCATTTTCATGCGTGAGGGCTGTAACTGCAGGGCTGGCCAAATCCAGTCCTAGTAACTACTCAGTGCCTTTCATGGGGTGTCTGGTCATGAGGGTGTGGGGGGTGTATCCTGTGGATGTGGATACCGTGTTTCTTAAAAACATTAAAGCGAATAGGAGTACTGAATCCCAGGTGCTGTTATTCTGCCGTACTATTTTCCTGAGGGTGGCTTTCAATGTCCTATTCATTCGTTCTACAATACCATTTGACTGGGGGTGGAATGCGATATGGAACTTTTGTCTCATGCCGAAAATCGTGAGGACGTTTTTCATTACACGTCCGGTGAAATGGGAGCCTTGATCGGACTCTATACTGCGTGGGAGGCCCCATCTTGGAAAGATGTGGTGTGTTAATATTTTAGCCGTTGTCTTGGCCATATTAGTTCGTGATGGAAATGCTTCCACCCATTTTGTAAACGTGTCTATGACCACCAACACATACTTGTAACCATTTCTGCACGGGGGTAGGGGGTCCTATATAATCTATCTGGAGATTTGTCCAGGGTCCATTAACGGGGCGGGTATGACTAGGTTGAGCCTTTTTAGCATATCTGTCCGGATTGTTCTGGGCACAGATTAAGCAATTCTCAATGTAGTGTGTGACATCGATTTTTAAATCAGGCCACCAACAAAGCGGTCTGAGGTGGGCGAGGGTGGGTTCAATACCTTGGTGTCCATGATTGTCATGGAACTGACAAATGATCTGGTTCCTGTCCTGGCTGGGAACTATATAAATGCCATCCTTTAAAATCACACCATCGTGTGTGGTGATTGCGTTTCTGTATTTATCATACGGGGCTGGGAAGGTTCCCTTTAAAACTTCCCTGAGTTTCTCGTCCTCTTTCTGGGCCTTCGTTAAATCCTGAATGTTGGTCTGTGAGACCTGAACTGCGTGTACTGGGGCGCTATCGGGGGGGGTTCTAAAAATAACCATGCCTGAAGCCTGCCTTCGCTAGGGCGTCTGCTTTAACGTTATCAGGGGGGGAAGAACGGTGATGACTGCGAACCTTAAATATTCCGTATTTCCTATCCTTCGCTGTCTCTAAGATATGGCGGAGTAATGGGGCTGAGGGTAGGGGTTTACCATCCGCGGAAACAAATCCTCTTGTTTCCCAGAGTGGTTGGAATTCTGTCAAACTATTGCATACATACAAGCTGTCCGAATAGATGTCTGCTGGGGTCGGGAACGAGTCGGGGTGGTCTACAATATATGCAATTGCTGCTAGCTCTGCTGCCTGCGAGCCTAAGTGTCCTGGCAACTTTAAGGAAATTTCATTTAGGGCGCGTCCCTGCGCGTCCTCCACATATATACCGCAACCGGTAATTCTCTCTCCATTTAGCACTGTGGATGAGCCATCCACATAAATCTTCAGGGGTGCGCACGTGTCTGTGGGCTGGGGTCTCTGGGGTGTACTACTTGTTTTCCTGGGAGGTGTCTTGGGAATAAATGGGCCTGTGTTCTGTTTCGTGGTGATGATCTCACATTCATGAGGGGCGCCTGCATACTGCAAATTATAGGTAAGGAGTGTGTGGGTTTTGGTTCTCTTTACCGTCCCTGCAAAAGAAGGGTGCAATGGGCTGCGCGGATTTGGCTGACTGTGCCATCTTTAAGTCGGCTGTCTAACAATAGCTGTGTCGGGGTGTGTTCTGTGAGGATGGTGATGGGGTTGAGTCCTGTAATGTAGGCGAAGTATTGTATTGCCCAAAAAACTGCGAGCAGGTGCCTTTCACAGGGAGAAAATCCTTGCTTCACAGGGTCTAACACGCGGGAGGCGTATGCTATGGGGCGTAATTGGTCGTGGCGTTCCTGGAGGAGCATGGCCGAAAGGGTTCGGTCGGTGCTTGCTACTTCGATAGCGTACGGGGAAAGTGGATCTGGAACCTGTAGTGCGGGGGCTGTGCTGAGTGCTCTTTTTAAAGCGTTCACGGCATCTGTATGCTGTGGAAGCCATTCCCAAGGTGCCTGCTTCTTGAGAAGGTCGGATATGGGTGCTGCTTTAGTGGCGAAACCTCTATATGGTTTCGGCAGTAGCCAACCAGTCCTAAAAATGACCGGAGGGCTGGGACATTGTGGGGGAGGGGCAATTTGACGATCGAGGCAATTCTTTTTTGCTCGATCTCGCGTTTAACATGAGTGATCACTGTTCCCAAGTAAATAATTTGCTCTTTCAAAATTTGGGCCTTCTTGGGGTTGACTTTACAACCAATTTCTTTTCGGAGTACTAGGAGTTCGGCGAGAAGCTAAATGTGCTCTCCATTTGTGTCTGTCTGTAGTAACAAGTCATCTACGTACTGGACCAGACAATCGGGGCGGGAAAATTTTGCTAAACCATTTGCCAGCTGTCGGTGGAAAATGGAGGGGGAGTTGTGGAAGCCTTGTGGAAGGCACGTCCAGTGTATTGTTGCCCTTGGAATGTAAAGGCGAGTTTGTACTGACACCCTTTAGCCAATGGAATGGACCAAAAACCATTACTAATGTCCAAAACCGAATTTCTTTTGACTGGAGTCCCTGTTTGAGCATGGTCTCGGGACTCGTGACTACGGTGGGGGCTGCTGCTGGGGTTACTTTGTTCAGTTCCCGGTAATCAATGGACAGTTGCCATGATCCATCCGGTTTCCTGACGGGTCAAATTGGTGCATTGTTTGTGGAGGCTACTGATCTGAGTCTTGAGGCAGTTGCCTTGATCCAACAAACTCTCTGTTACTTTAGAAATTTCTCCCTCTGCTTCCTGGGGAAATCCGGACTGCTTCTGGGGTTTGGGGTCGGGACCTGTAATGTTCACAAAGCCAGCCAAATTGCCACAGTCGTGCTTGTGCTGTGCAAATGCTGCTTTATGTTCCTGCAGGACTGCCCTAACCTGTTTGTCTGCACTAATGGCTCGAGGGTCGAACCAGAAGTCTCCTACTGAGCTAATCCAATTTACGTATTCTCCTACTGTGAGCGTGGCGGGGACTCGTGCTGCCTTTGCCATTTTCCAAACACACTTGTTAACTGGGTCTAAAGAAAGGTTATGGGAGCTCATGAAATCGATCCCAAGGATATGTTCTGCTGTCTGGGGCAGATCAACTAAAACTACAGGGTACTTAGTCGTGATGTTCCCTATTTGTATTGCTACAGGGGCTGTGATGTGTCCCTGTTGTAAATGGCCTGTAAAACCGCTGAGTGTGATGGTGTCTGTTGTGGGCCACGTGTTTCGCTGAAACATCGTGGAGGAATTGAGTGTGGTGCGGGACCCTCCTGTGTCCCAAAGAAATTCTACGGGTTGTCCCCGGACTTTGCCTGCTACTACCAGTCTACCGGACTTGTCCTAAAGGGTGTCGCAGACCCAAGTTGGGGAGCCCGAACACCGTCAGTCGGTGCCGTTCATGTCTGAGTTCTCTGAACAGGCGCTAACGCTATGGATCGGCTTTGCCCTATTCCTGTTTAGGGTGCCTGTCTGTTGGCTTCTCTGCTGCTTTTGGGGCACGTTGCACTCTCGTGCAAAGTGTCCTAGCTGTCCACAGTTGTAACATTCCTGCGCTTTGGGCTGGGGTTGGCTGTTCCTGTCCTCATTTACCCATGCGGGGTTCTGGTGTGCTTGAACTGGGTTCATCTCTGCCTGCTCTTCATCGGGTGTTATAAATGCGATTTTGCCTGCAATTGATTGCTCCCAAGCGCGGGACAATCTCTTCAAAACCCATTTTTCATTGAGGGGCCCATCTGAGGGGTTATAATTTGTGCAAGCTTTTCGTCCTGCTTCTGTGGCGTGGGAGACTAGAATTCGGGTCCATTTGGCCATATTATCTGGGGACAAAAAAAACTGCGGTGAAGTGAATCCACAAATGTCCGGCAAACACTGTGGGGTGCTCTGTCTTCTTTTGCCTACACTTATTTAGGCCTTCTACGGGGTCTCCTCTGTTAAAGCCGATCGCATCAAGGATCGCTGTGTGCATCTCTTGGAGTGTGCCTCCTCCTACATTCTGTGGGTCGGGAAGGGCTGCTACGACTGAAGGTTTGAGGCTTAAAACTGTGAGCTTCACTTGTTCCTTTTCGTCCAGGCCATACATGGTAGCCTGTTGTTTGACTTTCGCGAACAATTGGGGGGGGGGGGGTCGGATGTGGGAAGGAACGGTGTAATTTTTCCACACGCGTCCCGTAATTGTGTCACGGTTAACGGGGTTGTATAAAGGAAGTCTGCTTCTCCTTCTCCTGCGGCCCTGCGGTGTGTGGTTACAGGATTCATGGGGGTGTGTTCTGCCTGTTCAGTTGGGGGTTGGGGCGCTTTCCTTTTCTGGGGTTGTTCCTACGTACATGTCCCATGTACATATCAATGGTCAGTCTCGCTCAATTCCTGCCAGTCGGGACCGTTTTCCTGATCTAATTGGGGTCCGAATGTACTTTGAAATCCATTTTGAACGGAAAGCAGAGATTGCAATTCTGCAATTTGCTTCCGGTACTTTGCGTGGTCTACGGAGCTCTGCCTTTGTTCCATCGTGGAAGTATGGAGTGCTCGTAGGGCTGCTTTTAAATCATTGCATTGTTTCTGCAATTTCTCCACTTGCTGTTTTATCTCTTGTCTTACCAAGACCGTACGTTGCGTGTTCTGGTAGGCCTTATCATATTGCGTCTGAAAACTGTTCAAATGCGCGAGACAAGACTGATGTGCCGACTTGGCATCATCCACCTCTCTGTCCCTTGCTGCTAACTGCTCTTTTAAATCTCGGTTCTCCTTCTCTACCTCACGTCTACCTCACTGGTTCTGTCTCTCTCCTCTATCTCCGGAGCGTCCTAACGACTTCCTCTGTACCTCGCAATTGTGCCAAAGAGACACGATTGCCATCGGCTTGCAATCTTTTCCCAAGCTCTTCTTGTGGATCTCTGACAGGTTCTCCCACCAAGTATGTCCTATACTCCCGGGTCCTGTTTCCTCATTATTGCAGAATTCACTCCAAAGGGGCCATCCTTTCCCTTTGAGATATTTTCTGATCTCATCTTCCCAAACGGGACATTGTCCTACTCAACTGGTTGCTGCGACCTCAAATTCCTGGGGGTTCATAAGGCATTCCATTGCCTTCATTGCCATTTTCTCTATCTAGGTTCTCTACTGAACTTGGAACAGGGGGTGATAGAGTGGTGATGTAAACACGGGTACGGCTTACGCTAATTTCCGGCCTACAAAACTCCCGACAGTTTTAGACAACAAATTCTCTCAGGTTTACCTTATATCCCTGTTAGTACGCATGCACTAACACACTTCCGAATCTCAGAGGCTTGATCAGTACTATTTTAACGCTTGTGGTTTTTCTGTTTCCAATTGGATTCTCTATTCGAATTTTGGGTTCTCTCGGAGTGGTTAGGCCACTTCTAAGTTGGGTCCTGTCAGATGTCGCCAGTAAATGTTGCTCTCTTTGGTTGGGTCATAATTTGGCTCTATTTAATTACGTTTGCTCAAGAGTCGCCAGGTATCTTTCGACACCGCCACAAGGTTCGGAACCGAATACTGATCAATGACTCGATACACCAGTTAGTAAGTTCAAAAGCAATGCTCATTTATTTACACACAGTCAAATCTACTCATGCATAAACTCTACAAACTAAACTACCACTATTACTGAAGCCTATACTTAGCTTCGGGTGCCCACTCAGTCAGAGGAACAATGGCCGTTGCTCGGTTCTGAGGCTGCTGGGTTGAGCTGTTTACAGGGTAGCAACTAGGAGCGTCTATCTTGTAGCGTGCATTGACTTGGAACTTACTTGGTCTGCTGTAGCTGCTAGGCTGGTCTCTCTCTTCGCTGTGAGCCAAAGCCAAAGGAGGAAGATTCTCCCTTGGGGAATATCTTTTATACTAAAAAGGGCTTCGCGCGCTTTTGGGCGGGCCTTGAACTTGGCCTCAACTAATTGGGTCTTTCCCAATCAGTCGTATCGATCTTCCTCCAATAGAGGGGTGGTTTCCTGATCGCTGGGTGTGTCCTAGGTGACTGTTGGTCTGCTTTGTCTTAGTCTCTTCTGGCGCCGGGGAGTCTGCCTTAACATTGTGTATCTAAATGTTTCCCTTTTGTCCCCCGAGATGGCTCATTAGTATGTAGATTGCTTGGCGGTTTCTGTCCTGTCTGAGAGTTTAAGGTTCTAATCAACAGACAGAGCTTGCATCTGCTTGTTTCTTAGTAATGTCCAATTTTCCCTGCATTCTTTGCAAGTGTCCATTTTGTAATGGGGATGTGGCCATCCCAGATGGCTACAATAGCCCAAAGTCGGTCATCTTGCGCGCTGGCGCATGTGCCGCGGGACAGGGCATCTGGGGGCTCATTGAGGTTCCCAGGACGATACTTGATATCATAATTGTTGGTGGAGAGTTCGATCCTCCACATCAGGATTTTGTCATTTTTTATTTTGCCCCATTGTGCGTTGTTGAGCATGAAGGTGACCAACCGCTGGTCGGTGACGAGGGTGAACCTCCTACCGGCTAGGCAGTGCCTCCAGTGCCGCACGGCTTCCACTATGGCTTGTGCTTCCTTCTCGACCGATGAGTGTCGGATTTCGGAAGTGTGGAGAGTCCTAGAGAAGAATGCTACTGGCCTGCCCGCCTGGTTGAGTGTGGCGGCCAGTGCGACATCTGACGCATCGCTCTCTACCTAGAAGGGGACGGACTCAACCACCGCGTGCATTGCGTCCTTGGTGATGTCGGCCTTGATGCGGCTGAAGGCCGAGTGGGCCTCATCTGTCAGGGGGAAACTGGTGGTTTGAATAAGTGGGCGGGCTTTGTCCGCACAGTTGGGGACCCACTGGGCGTAGTAGGAGAACAGCCCCAGGCATCGTTTTAGGGGCTTGAGGCTGTGGGGAGGGGGGTGTTCTGTGAGGGGGCGCATACGGTCGGGGTCGGGCCCTAGGACTCTGTTCTCCACGACGTAGCCGAGGATGGCCAGTGGGGTAGTACGGAAAACACACTTTTCTTTGTTGTATGTAAGATTGAGGGATTGGGCGTCCTGGAGGAACTTCTGAAGGTTGACATCATGGTCCTGCTGATCATGGCCGCAGATGGTCACCTTGTCCAGGTACGGGTATGTCGCCCGCAAACTGTACTGGTCCACCATTCGGTCCATTGTTCTCTGAAAGACCGAGACCCCATTAGTGACACCGAAGGGAACTCTGAGGAAGTGTAAGAGTCGGCCGGCTGCTTCAAAGGCAGTGTAGTGGCGCTCTTCCGGGCGGATTGGGAGCTGGTGGTAGGCAGACTTCAGATCGACCGTGGAGAACTCACGGTACTGCGCGATCTGGTTGACCATCTCCGCTATGCGGGGGAGTGGGTACACATCCAGTTGCGTGAACCGGTTAATTGTCTGGCTGTAGCCCACAACCATCCGGTTCTTTTCCCCGGTCCGGACGACCACCACTTGCGCTCTCCAGGGGCTGTTGCTGGCCTCTATGATCCCTTCACTCAACAGTCGTTGGACCTCCGACTTGATAAATACCATGTCTAGCGAGCTGTACCGCCTGCTCCAGTTGGCAATGGGCTTTCAGTCAGGAGTGAGATTCGCAAAGAGTGAAGGGGGGGAGATCTTGAGGGTCGCGAGGCTGCATACTGTGAGGGGGGACAAGGGTCCGTCGAACTGTAGGGTCAGGCTTCGGTGATTACACTGAAAATCCAATCCGAGCAGTAGGGGGGCGCAGAGGTGAGGGAGGACGGAGAGCTTAAAGCGGGTATACTCCGCGCCCTGCATCGCGAGATTGGCGATACAGTACCCCCGTATCTGGACCGAATGAGATCCGGAGGCAAGGGAGATTGTTTGTGAGGCTGGGTAGGTGTGGAGGGAGCAGCCCCTTACCGTGTTGGGGTGGACAAAGCTCTCCGTGCTCCCGGAGCCGAAGAGGCAGGGGGTCTCGTGCCTGTTGACCCGGACGACCATCATGGAGTTCTTTAGTGGTTTCAGCTGCGACTGGTCGAGGGTCACCACGCCCAGCTGCGGGTAGCCTGCGTGGTCTGTGGAATCACAAGATGCCGGCCCCCATGTGTCGGACGGGATCGAAGATGGCCACCCCCATCGGTCGCACGTGTTGGTCGGGCCGGCGGCCAAGATGGAGGCCCCCATGGGTTCACACGTGTCGGTCGATGTTGGGTCCGGCGGCCAAGATGGCGGGCCCCACGATTCGCACGATGCCGATGACGCATCTGGAGGGGACGTTCCGGGCAGGCACGCAGTCACATTGCGGGGTCTGTGGGACTGCAAGTCCATAGGTCGGGCCTGGTGCGTTTTTGATTTCTGGGCCTTAGGTCGGCCCAGACAGACTCTCGCGTAGTGCCCCTTTTTCCCGCAGTCGCTGCACATCGCTGAGCCTGCTGGGCAACGCTGCCAGGGATGTTGGCCCTGGCCGCAGAAGTAGCATTGCGGTTCTCCGGGCTGGGCTGGCAGACGCGCGACTAAGCCTGCGACGTAGGCGGGTCCGAAGGGGGCCGCGACGATAGTGTCCACGAGGGGTTCGTCGGGCCCGCGGGGAACGCGCTAAGGTTCTGGTAGGCCACCTCTAGCTTTACCGTGTCCTGCAGGTCAGAGGTCCCGTTTTCCAGCAGACGCTGCCTGAAATAGTTCGAGCGGACCCCCGCCACGTAGGTGTCCCGGATCTCTGAGTTCGTATGCTCCTCCGCCGTCACATATCGATAGCTCCAGTTCCTCGTGAGTAGAGTCAGGGTTTACAGATACTTGTCCATCGATTCTCCTGCGCATTGACGGCGAGTAGTGAGGAGGTGTCTAGTGAACACCTCATTTACGGGCTTCACGAAATGCACCTTGAGGGTTGCGACCGCCTCCTCGTACGTGGCCGCTTTCCCACTCATTACCAAGATTCGATGGCTCACCCAAGCGTGGAGGATTCGCAGTTTGAGTGTCTCCGAGGGAGCCGTTGTGGAGGAGTCGATGTAGGCCTCGAAGCATCGAAGCTAATGTTCAAATATTTTCTTGGCTTCGGACACGCGGGTGTCGAGTTCGAGCCTGTCTGGCTTTAGAGCGGCTTCCATGGTGCTCTCGACGACTAATAAATTGATATACCTTCAATTCACCAAGAGGCCGAGAGAGCGAGTGAACATAAGGCTTTATTAGTCGTGAACCTGCCTAGCCAGAGTCGGTTGTGCAGATGAGTGCCACCTGCAGGTGGCCAGGTTATATATGGCCCCGGTGAGGGCGGAGCCAGAGGCGGAGCCCACCAGGGTTACAGTACAGTACCTGGAAGCACCTCGTATCACCACTTCCAGATCAAAGGTTACATTAGGTGGATACAATGGTTTTAGTGTCATGCATTATGGTGAATACATTCACCACAGTCTCGAATGCTTGGTTGATCACTTTTTGTTCCGTTACAGCTCCACCTTCAACACCATAATCCCAGACTAGCTCTATATCAAAGCTCTAAAACCTAGGATTTGGCTCCTCACTCTGCGACTGGATCCTCGACTTTCTGATCCATAGACCACATCAGTAAGAATAAACCTCCTCCACAATAGTCCCCGCAAGGCTGCGTACTTAGCCCCATACTATGCTCCCTGTACGCACACAACTGCGTGGCAAAATTTGGTTCCAACTCCATCTACAAGTTTGCTGACGACACGACCATAGTGGGCCGGATGTCGAATAATGACGAGTCAGAATACAGGAGGGAGATAGAGAACCTAGTGGAGTGGTGCAGCGACAACAATCTCTCCCTCAATACCAGCAAAACTAAAGAGCTGGTCATTGACTTCAGGAAGCAAAGTACTGTACACACCCTTGTCAGCATCAATGGGGCCGAGGTGGAAATGGTTAACAGCTTCAAATTCCTAGGGGTGCACATCACCAAAAATCTATCCTGGTCCACCCACGTTGACACTACCACCAAGAAAGCACAACATCCCCTATCCTTCCTCAGGAAACTAAGGAAATTCAGCATGTCCACATTAACTCTTACCAACATTTACAGATGCACCATAGAAAGCATCCTATCAGGCTGCATCACAGCCTGATATGGCAACTGCTCGGCCCAAGACCGCAAGAAACTTCAGAGAATCGTAAATACAGCCCAGTCCATCACACGAACCTGCCTCCCATCCATTGACTCCATCCACACCTCCCGCTGCCTGGGGAAAGCGGACAGCTTAATCAAAGACCCCTCCCACCCGGCTTACTCACTCTTCCAACTTCTTCCATTGGGCAGGCGATACAAAAGTCTGAGAACTCGCACAAACAGAATCAAAAACAGCTTCCTCCCCGCTGTTACCAGACTCCTAAACGACCCTCTTATGGACTGACCTGATTAATACTACACCCCTGCATGCTTCACCCGATGCCGGTGTCTATGTATTTACATAGTGTACCTTGTGTTGCCCTATTATGTATTTTCTTTTCTTTTATTTTCATGTACTTAATGATCTGTTTGAGCTGCTCACAGAAAAATACTTTTCAATGTACCTCGGTACACGTGATAATAAACAAATCCAATCCAATCCAGTCTGCCTCTGATATCCTTTACCTGTGCTATTTCCATCGTGGCTGCCTGCTTTCTCAGCTGGTAAGCCAGTAGGCGGCCAGCCTTTTCCCCATGTTTGTAGAAGGACCCCTGTGTCTGACGGAGTTGGTGCACTGCTTTCCTGGTATATAGCAGGTTAAGTCCAATTGCAGCTCTATGGTCGGGGCCTCGGAGTACTTTCTGTCGACCTCCAAGATGGAGTCAATCAGCTGTTGCCGGGCTGCCCTCTCTTCCCTGTCTCTAAATGCCTTGTAGGCTATAATTTCCCCCCCCCAATTACAGCCTTCAGTGCCTCCCAGAACGTGCAGGGTGAGACCTCCCCGTTCCGGTTGTTACTCACGTAGTCACCTATGGCTTACAATGTTTTCTGGCAGAAGGCCTTGTCGGCCAGGTGGACCGTGTCCAGCCTCCCTGTGGGGCGCTGGGCACAGCCTGTCTCCAACCTCACATCCATGTAGTGTGGAGCATGGTCGGAGATGACTATCGTGGAATATTCCGCTCCTATAATCCCTGGAAGCACCGATTTCCCCACTGCAAAGAAGTCGATACGGGTGTATACCTTGTGTACTTATGAAAAGAACAAGAATTCCTTTTCTCTCGGATGTAGGAACCTCCATGGTTCCACTGCTCCCATCTGCTCCAGAAATGACCCCAGTTCCTCAGCCATGTCTGTCTTTCTTCCCCGTCCTGGGTTTTGATCGGTCAGTCAGCAGGTCCTGTTACACAGATAAAGTCGCCCCCCATTATCAGTCAGTGTGTGTCAATATCGGGGATTTCTGCCATTGTCTTTTTAATAAATTCTGTGTCATCGCAGTTGGGAGCGTACACGTTTACCAGTTTTACCGGTGTTTGTCCGCCTGGGTCCGTAACCTTCTAGTCTCCGTAAATCACGTCCTCTTGTTGATCAGTATGGCCACTCCCCTAGCCCTTATCCCGTAGCATGAATGGGTCCCACTCAGCCCTTCCTTACCAGTAGTCTGTCCTTTTCCCTCAGGTGTGTCTCCTGTAGGTAGACTATGTCAGCCTTCAGGCTTCTCAGGTGGGCGAAGGCTCTGGATCTTTTCACCGGGTCGTTCAGTCCCCTTACATTCCAGGCGACTATTCCAGGTGTTCTCCCGTTCCTGCGCGATCCACTATACTTACCTGGTGGACGCGCCCCTGCACTCCGGGGTTTCCTGCTTCTCCTGTCCTCGCTTCCTTCCCTCTCCATCTTCCAACTTAAAACCAAGAACGAAGCAGGACAGACCCGCACAAACACAGAGTCCACACAGTCGTTTCTGGTCCTATTCTGTCTTCCGCGTGTGGCTCTTTTTCCCCGCTGCCCTCACCGCTGATTCGTTTGCTCCCTCTCCAGATTATTCACTTTTACAAACTCATCGGTCTCCACTGGGGTGCCGAAGTAGTGCCCCTTCCCCTGGTACATAACCCAGAGTCTGGCCGGGAACAGCATGCCGAACCTCACCCCGTTGTGGAGTGCCGATTTTGCCCAGTTAAACCCGGCCCTTTTTTTTTGCAAAGTTCACCCCAATGGCCTGATATGTCCTTCCCATGAGCACGGCTTTGTTTGTTGGGCCCACCTCAGGATCTTTTCCCAGTCCTGGTACCGGTGCAACTTCACGATCATCGCTCTTGGCTGCTCCCCAGCTTTGAGTTTTGGCCAGAGCGACTTGTGTGCCTTGTTGAGTTCTGGGGGGCTGGGGAAGCTGTCTCTCCCAACCAGGTTGCCCAGCATTTGAGTGATGTAGTCTGTTGGGTTCCTTCCATCAATGCTCTCTGGTAAGCCCACGATACAGACATTTTGCCGTCGGGACCTATTTTCCTGTTTCCCTTAAAGTTCCCCTGGACCACGACCAACCTCTTCACCTTGGCCTCCAGAGCCACAATCCTGTCGCTCTGATCCGATGATGCCATTTCCAGGTACAGGATCGTCTGTTTTTGGGCTTCCACTTTCTTCCCAGGCCGTCTATCATGCACTGGAGATAGGCCATCGCTTCCGTCACCACCACCAGGAACTCCATTTTAATCGCCTCCCTCATGGCAGCCAGTTCCTTATTTAGGAAACTCTCCCACCTGTCCCCTGATGTGGGGGAGGCGTCGCCGTTAGCTCCTGTTCCGCCGTTCAGGTCGTCGGTCTTCTCCGCTCCTGGTTCGCCGAGGCTTCCACCTCTTGTCCTGGTCCGCTGGTCCATCCACCTGTTACTCATGCCCCTTTCTGCCGTTCCTGCCCTCTGGTCGGCTCTTTGAACTGCTGTTTGCAGGCATCTTCTTCTCCACTTCATTGTTGTTCGCCCCGTATGGGTTTGGGAGAGGTATGGGTGGCTCAAAAATTCACTATTTTGTATCTGATTGGGAGGCCAGTCACCTGATGTGCGTCCGCTCAGCACATCACCGCCACCGGAACATTGGATTTAAAGATGGCGACCAAACAGAAACAAAGAGTACGATTCTAAGGAGATTTCTCAGACTGGGAAATAGTGGGATGTAGTTTTCCTCAAGGATCCATACTGGGACTATTGTTGGTTTGTCCGATACATTATCGATTTGGATTCAGGTGTTGCAAATATGCTGCTGGAAATTTCAGAATTAGTGTTCAGAATTAACAAAAAGTCACAAACAGGCTTGGAGAAGAGGCGAATAAAGGCAAAGGTTCAATGAAGCATGATGTCATTTATTTTGATAGGAGAAATGGTGGCTAGTTATTTCTTAGAACCTGAATCAGATAGTCAAAGTCTTGACTGATCATTTTAATAGTCGCAATAGAAGTTGAGAAGGCCAGGGGCGGCACAGCGGGACAGTGGTTAGCACTGCTGCCTTACGGCGCCAAGGACCCGGGTTCAATCCTGGCCCCGGGTCACTGTCCATGTGTAGTTTGCACATTCTCTCTGACTGCATGGGTCTCACTCCCACAATCCAAAGATGTGCAGGGTAGGTGGATTGGCCATGTTAAATTGTCCCTTAATTGGAAAAAAAATGAATTGGGTAAAAAAAAAAGTTGCGAAGGCCAGAAAGGGTACTAACAAAGAACTGGGGTTCACTTCTGGAAAAATAACAATACAAAATCAAGGAGACAATGGGTGCGACCTAAGTGTGGCAGCGAGTGGGAAATGCCGGGAGATTCCTGCCAGCTGACCCGGCGAGGCCGTCACTGGTATCTAACGTTAATTAGGACACTTAATGGAGCCCCATGGGTTTCATGCCGTAAATGACTGTTCCGCTGGCGGATGCACCGGGACCGTGCTCGGCAACTCCCTGCTAATGAGGCGGAGCACAACCTAAACCAATCCCGCAGAGGAAATCTCAGACAGCATGCAGCTATGCCATCGGCCACCTGCACCACGATTCGGAGATGCCGTCCTGGACAGACTAATGGACGTGGAGGAGTCAAGACGAAACACCTTGTCCCCCGACGGGGTGAAAGGTTCAGCCACAGGGCACCCAGTGCCACTGGGAGGCAGTGGCAGGGACTGTCAGCTCAGGGAATGTGACAAGGAGAACCGCCACCCAGTGCTGCAAGAAGCTCAAAGACTTCCACCAGGCCGCACGAGTGAGGTGGCATGGCCCCCTGCCAACCCCGGGGGCAACCCCTGCATGCTCCCCCCAGTATAATCCCACCACATGCCCCATCACAGCCTGAAATCCACCAGCACACACCAGCGTGACCAGCATCGGTGCCCACACCTGTCCCTGATGCAGATGGACATTGGCAATGCACTCAAGAGCATGTCCCGCTCACAGAGGAGCATGCTGCATTGGGGAGCCACCACGGCTGGGGAGCCACGAGGGCTGGTAGAGCCAGATCCCAAGGGCCTGACAAGCACTGATTAGGAGACAACCAAGATCACCAGCCCTCCTGGGTCCACCCCGCCCCCCACCGACAAAGGCGCGTCTTGGGGTCAGCATGTGGAACAGTGGCACTGCAAAGAATGTGCCACCTGAAAGTCGGCAAGGGCCCTCCAGTCCCAAGCCCTCCACAGGGTGCCCGCCAGGGGCAAATGCCACAGGATGCAATAGGCAACAGGTTGCCCCCACCTCTGACGTGCGTCCTGGGGAAACACCTAGACCAGTGTTTTATCAAATGTTTTTTGCCTGGGACACATTTTTACCTACAGGCGATCCTTCGGACCCATGCCGGCCGATTCGCGACCCACGCCAGCCGACCTTCGCAACCCATCATTTTCACTTACCTTTAGTGTGACTGGTGAGCGTGCTTGGTTCTCACAATCTCACTTGCTTTGTTCTTCATTGTTACATTTCTGATACTGACTTCAGCTGATGATTTAAGATCTCACGCCATCCGTTGAAAAAGATAAAGAGGTTTGTCCTCGAGCTCACCATGCTGAGTCTTCATATGTCTTTGAAGCTTTGAGGGTTTTAAACTTTCATTTGCCAGTGCTTCCCTGCATATAACACGCATGAACTTTGAATTCTGATTTGCAGTGGCACAATTAATAAACCCACACCTCAAGTAATCATCTTTATGCTGCCTTGTTCATGTGTACAGCTTTTTCATGGGTTGTTCACCAGAGGCCCTGGGGCTTACACCAGTACTGCTGGCAGCTGCAAAATGGAGGAATCTCTCTTGCACCTAGAATAGGCCAGCGTACCTGCTCTCTGCCACCGCTCCAGGCAGGAAGACTGCAGTGATTTTTTAAAAAATCTGTTCCTGGGTCAGCGTGCTGACATCTGGAGGAAGTGTTCTGCGCCGCTGGGCTCTGGACCTGCGCACTGCCGATGGGGCACACTTGCGCGGAACAGCCAGCATTCTGAAAGCCGGTCGTGGCCGGCATTTTTAAAAGCCAGTTGCCCGTTGGACACTACTTTCTGCGATTGGGAATGCCGTGATGCATGGCCCCGCGACCCTCCCGACACCCACCCGCGACCCACCCGCAGCTCGTGACCTGGGTTTGAAAATAATTGACCTTGATGTAGCGTTAGAGCCAGGAGGGCTCAGAAGATTGAGGATCACAGAGGGCACCGGGTGGGGGGCACCATTGGTAGCTAGGGACAGTTGGGGTCACATTGTACTTGTATATTATTAAACATACGTTGCACCTTCATATTCCCCCCATATCTGCGTGGGTTTCACCCCCACAACCCAAAGATGTGTAGGTTAGGTGGATTAGTCATTTTAAATTGCCCTTTAATTGGAAAAGAAAATAATTGGGTCTTCTAAATTTTTAAAAAAACATACGTTGCACCCGAGACATAATAATAACCTTTATTCGTGTCACAGGTAGGCTTAACACTTCAATGAAGTTACCGTGAAAAGCCCCTAGTCGCCACATTCCGGTGCCTGTTCGGGTACATGGAGGGAGAATTCAGAATGTCCAAATTACCTAATAGCACGTCTTTCGGGACTTGCGGGAGGAAACCGGAGCATCCGAAGGAAACCCACGCACACACGGGGAGAACGTGCAGACTCCACACAGACAGGACCCAAGCCGGGAATCCTGCCGCTGTGAAGCAACAGTTCTAACTCCTGCGCGACCGTGTGAAGCGTCTGTCATGTTACTCAGCAATGAAGGCCAGTCTGCGTTCCTCTGCCCCATCCCTCATTTGCCCTCCCCCGGCCACAGCCCCTGGGCTCCCTGCCACGGCCCCCAAATCATACCACGTGCAGGTGATGGGTCTGAAATGCACTCAGCAGACAGGAGTCAGATTTTGGCAGAGATTGAGGAGCACCAGAGCTCAGCTCACAGTGGGTTATCACCCGGCTGCCTTGTAAATTGACCCGCTGACAGTGCCGACACAAGCCCATCACCCTGGAGTGATGTAACACAAACCCTTGGAGGGTGGAACAGGGCGATGGGGGCACGGCGAAGGTGAGTAGGAAGCAGAGATTGGGAGAGATGATGGATGAAGCCATGCCCTATGTGAGTGGGTGAGGATGAGGTCCTTGGTCCTCTGAGCATGCCGGACCCTCTCCGCCGCCACCTGTCTATCCTTTGGCTGGTCCTGTGGGTCCTCCTCAGGCTCGTCGTCCAACCCTTCCTGGTCCAGTTCCTCCTCGTCCTCCTTCTTGGAGGTGGCTGCATATTTCTCCTTCTCCACCTCCAGCATGTTGCTGTGCCAGGCTGTGGAGAACACAGTGGACTACCACCAAGCAGGCGACCCTCCAAGTGGTGTACTGCAATGCACCACCAGAGCGATCGAGGCATCGCAACTGCATTTTGAGCAGTCCAATGCACCACTCAATGACTGCCCAGGCGTCCACATGGGCCTCATTATATCGGGTCTCCGCAACAGTCACCAGCCTCCATACTGGCATCAGACAGGACCTTCACAACTCTGTCAACCCTCAGGGTGCCATGCATATGCACCCGGCCTCAGCAAGTTCCCGTGGACTCAGACCCCGGACTCCAGACACCCACTGGGAACATTACCTGGACCGGATGCTGTTTCCCTTCCCAGTCCACACACCCACCCTCTAGTCACGGGAATGGCCCCAGTGCTGTGGCCCAGCTCCTGGGTGTTGGAATGTTGGCTGCTGATGCCTCCGGAGTTCAGGCAGAGTGTCAAGGCCTCTCAGTCTGATTGGGATGTTTGGAGGTAACAACCGCCTGCATCATGGCACGTGTACTCATAGGGATCCACTTGGGAATATTTTTGTTTATTAAACAGTCGACAGTAACAAAGTGTTGACTTCTATCTTTATTACTATTAATAACTACAATGTGTGAGTGTGTTCCGTGTATTGGACAAATGACCACACAAGTATTTAGTATAATCACAGTTTATTATTGAGCATAGGATTAGTTCTATACGCAGTAAATTATAGGCTACTACACATTAGACTATATCTAGCAGTTTAAACGACCTTTACTTAACTTCCAAGTGACCGGCTCTGTGCAGGTTAGATAAGGCCTTTATCTGGTTCCCCACTTGTGGCGGATGGAGGTTGTCTAGTTCGTCTAGGTTGAGTGTCGTCTTTCAGGTGGGGATCGCGGGTCCTTGAACTTGGCTGGTTGATGTGCTGCAGTTGGATGACAGAAGCCGGTCCCCCAAAAGACGCAGAATGATGGTTGCGCAGTTCTTCTTATCCTCCGATCTTTCGCGCTCTTTTGAGCGGTCTCAGGTAGGGATCCAGTGGATCGATAGGATTTCAACCTCCCTAATTGATTCTGGCCAATTAGGGGCAGGTACCTTGATGGCTGGGTGGGTCCTAGGTCGGTCATGGCCGTTAGTGTCCAAGGCATGTAGGCACTCCCAAATAAGGCAAACAGGCACCCCCGAGTCTGCCACTTATGGCAAGTTTCAATCTGGAGCCCATTGTCCTGGGAAGACCTGTGAGTGGCCTCTAGCAGGTGCGAGTTTCTGTATAAGTCTGAGTTGTTGTTTGCAATATACACAAGTTGTGTCCTGTCTGTGTCCCAACCTGACCATAATTCACATCATCCTTTGCAGGCGGACATTTTAGATGGCCACAAAAGATTTCAAAATCAACTACATAACAATCCACAAATCACATTAATCATTAAACAACAAGGAAATGTCACTGTTCCATATTGGTACCAATACAAAGCTATATCAGCTCATTTTCACAAAGAAAACCACACAGTGTAACTCGTTGCATGTTCTACTACAGAAACAGATGAAAGCCTGAGAATGTGTTATCATATTCAGTACTTTGTCATAGACATGATCTGTCCACGTATCAGTGCCATTCTCCATCCAGGAACCGCAGCTGTGCAACCCCTCCCACACGGCCCAAGCGCACCGGAGTCAAATTCTGGCATCCACATATTCCACAGGTGCTCAAGGTGCAATTGAACATCTATCTTTGACTTCCAGCGTGCTTAACTTGCACTGATGTGGCAGTCACATGCAGCACCCACCACACCAGCAACAAAAGTATCAGCAATCTGCAAAAACATTTCTTCAATAGCATCATCAGGTGGCCCATTTGGACCAATGTCACGCACCACATCCCGCAGCCTTTTTGCTTCAAACCAGATTGCCTTCTAGACTCGCACGTCCCACTGAACCCGGTGTTCCAGGACTTGGGTATCATGGAAAAAACTGTCCTTTCTGGCTACAGGAAAGAAAGGAAACAGCAACAGCATCTTCCAGGCATTTGCAGCCACCAGAGAAGCAAGTAGCGAGCACAACCTGCAGCTGTGAAATGCTTGCATTGCTAGAATTGCCAATTCTCCATTGGAAATAGGTTTCAGCTGTGCAGCCAGAAGCTGCCACGGTCAATGGGAGTTAAGTTGACCATCACCATATTACCGCAGTCAGGGCTCTGCCCCAGGTGTGTTTGGTGGGATGGACAGGCAACAGCTGGAGCTGACCCCATTATAGGTATACACGGGGTTGGGGGTGGTGGCCCATGAGCACTAGAGGAAGGCAAGTGTGCTTGATTCACCTTGCAATAGTGGAACAATGAAAATTAGGTTAAATGTAATGGACGATCAAAGAAACTGGATTCAAAGAATCTCTACGGTGCAGAAGAAGGCCATTGAGTCTGCACCGACACTCTGAAAGAGCACCTCAGCTCGGCCCACACTCCACCTTAACCTTGGGGGAACCTAACCTGCACATCCATGAATACGAACCTGCAGATCCCTGGACACTAAGGGCAATTTTATCATGGCCATTCCACCTAACCTGCACATCTTTGGAACATGGCAGGAAGCGGGGAACACCTGGAGGAAACCCACGCAGACATGGGGAGAACTGGCAAACTCCACACAGACAGTTGCCCAAAGCCAGAATCAAACCCGGGCCCCTGGCGCTGTGAGGTAGCAATGCTGATGACTGTGCCACCCTACTAGTAAGTTTGCTGTAACAGTACATATGATGCTTTCTAGCTATGTAACCAAATCTCTGATTTTCCTATTTTTAATTTATGTTTTAGGTTGCACGAAATTGGCATGTTGATATAGCTACCTTTTTAATTGAAAAAGGAGCTCAAGTAAACCAGGCTGATCGTTATGGTCGAACTGCTCTCCATGTTGCTGCAGCCTTGAACTACATTGGAATGATTGAACTGTTGTTAGAAAAGCATGGTAAGTATGCAAATTATGGATAGAAAACTCATTTCATACCTTATTAGTTTTTAGAAAATTAGAATTCAGGCTTAAACTGCTCTTAAGTTGGGATGTTGATTTGTGATGATGCAGTGTGCCTAATTTGTGTTTCTAATTTGGACACCAACTGGTGTCGGGCAACACAATTGGATACCTTACAAAAATTCTGGGGTGTTATTGGTTTTACCCATGTAGCCATCTAGCCCAATCTACAAAAAAGGATTTAATATTAGTGTTCAATTGATGTGTGATCATCAGAACACAATGCTGGAGGTGATTTCTGTGCTTCCTGGAGTTCTCACATTACTGCAATTGTAATGTAATTAAGTGTGCTGCCTTTATTTGAAGCAGTGGGCAGATTGGAAGTTTTGTTATGCTCTGGACTTAGCATAAGCTGCTTCCTTGATGTGCATTCTGACAAAGGAAGGGTCAGACTTGGAGATAGATTTAACACATTGATTACGGTTAACGATTCTCCTACTTGGATTCGACTCTACTGTTAATCCTGCTATAGCCACTCAGACTGATGAACCAGCCTGCTACAATCCACGTGATGGGTGTGATGTGTTTCAAATCAACCCTGTGTACACACTGAGTGTCTCCACTGGAAAGAGACTGAGCATGTGTGATGTGTCCTTTTATATGGGTTGGTGTGTATCATGAATGCCCATTGGTCGTGTCCTATCTTACTGACCTATTAGTTGAATGTCTGTGTGTCATGTCTCTGGTGCTCCCTCTAGTGTCTAGCTAGGTGTAGTGTATGTACATTAACCCTTTGTGTACTTACAGTGATGTATATCACCACATCCTCCCTTTTTTCGTGTTACATATTTTCTGTACAGTGTTAAAGAAAATTGAACAAACTAGGTAGATAAGTGATGCTATGTACAAGTTATGATAACTGTGATGACTATCCAATATGATACAAGACCAAATCATAGTTGCGATGACTTTGAGGATAAGACAATACAAAATAAAAGTTATGAGTCCAAAGTTCATGAATTTATATGGTCTGGTCTAGAAGTGTCAATGGTGACGTTGTCATTCCCTTGTGAACGCCGTCAGTGTCCTGGTGTTTGGTCATCAGGAGGTGTTCAAGTGTTCAAATCACCTCATTGATTTGGATTTTTGTTTTCGATGCTTATGGTAGCAATTTTTGATGGCATCTGTCCTGAAAGCCATGTTGCCTGTTGGTAGTGTAGCAAACGTGAATTGGTAAGATGCATCGTCCTGCCATGGTATGTCATTGTACTGAGCTAAGCAGTAACAGTGTCCCTCATTTGCAGAGTCGTACCAGTCGTTGTTCCAGTGGCGTTGTGTTTTTCGTGCTTGTTGTCGAAGTTGTTGCCTTTGGTACGCTTCTTGTTATTGTCTTTGATGTTGTTGTTGTATTGGTTGGTTTTGTTGTCGTGTTTGCTGCACTCAAGGACCACACTGTGTGGATAATATGAGTCCTTCACACAGTTACTCGTGTCAGCGTGATTTGTGGCATCTGCTGTTTTCTTGAGCGTGCCGTCACTGAGTTCGCGGCGCTCCCAGTCTGGAGTCATGTCCGGCTTACTTGAATCAGCTTTGGCTTGTGGATGCTCCCCCTCTGGAGTCTGGTCTGTTTCACCGGAATCAGCTTTGGTGTCTTGACGCTCCCCGTCCGGAGTCATGTCAGGGTCACTTGAATCTTCTGAGGTTTCTTGATGCGCCCCGTCCGGAGTCAAAACATTCAGGAATGCATTTGCTTGTGGAGAAGCTCGAGCGAATGAGGTTTGAAGTAACATGGTGTCACCGGAGTCACCAGTAGTCTCACTGTGATTGTCGAGTGCCTCTGTACATTCTAGCTGAGGTCTGTCATGTTGCACATCTTGTATGGGATTGGGATGCCGTCGTCACTTGTCGCACACACAGTGGGTAGAGCCTCAGTGTCTTCTTGTTGTTCATTTGAGCTGGGTAGACTGTCAGGGTCTTCTATTGGTGGCTCAAACAATCTGGGTGGACTGTCATAGTCGCTTTGTTGTTCACTGCAGCTGTGCACTTAAGCGTGGTAGACTGTCATAGTCTTCTTGCTGTGCACTTGAGCATGGCAGACTGTCAAATTCTTTCTGTTGTTCACTTGAGCATGGCAGACTTGCATTGTCTGCTGCTGGTTGCTCAGAGGAGGTTGCTAGACCTTCATGGTCTTGTTCATGCAAGGACTGCGCTCTGGAGTCTTGCGTTGCTTCTATTGTGGAGGCTGTCCAGGAGTTCGCTGTGAAGGCTCGTGTCACTCCCCCTGTGGAGTCTTTCAGCATTCCCTGTGTGGAATCGTGCATTGGTCTCGCTGTGGAGACTGTCATCACTTCCTGTGTGGAGGCTGGGACCCTTTGTGGTGCGTGGACCACTCTCTGTGTGGACTGGGGGACCATTCGCGGTGCGTGGACCACTCTCTGTGTGGCAGCAGGCCGCTCTCTGTGGGCTTGTACCTCTCTCTGTCCCTTGGCGTCAGGCCGCAGCATAATCCTGCACTCACAAGTCGGGATGTCATATATCATAGAATTTACAGTGCAGAAGGAGGCCATTCGGCCCATCGAGTCTGCACCAGCTCTTTGAAGGAGCACCCTACCCAAGGTTAACACCTCCACCCTATCCCCATAACCCAGTAACCCCACCCAACAATAAGGGCAATTTTGGACACTAAGGGCAATTTAGAATGGCCAATCCACCTAACCTGCACATCTTTGGTCTGTGGGAGGAAACCGGAGCACCCGGAGGAAACCCACGCACACACGGGGAGGATGTGCAGACTCCCTCTGTGGAGTCTTGCAGCATTCCCTGTGTGGAATCGTGCATTGGTCTCAGACAGTGACCCAAGCCGGAATCGAACCTGGGACCCTGGAGCTGTGAAGCAATTGTGCTATCCACAATGCTACCGTGCTGCCCAGCATATATGAAATCCGAAGAACACATCCGCGTCTGTGCCGGATTCTTCACTGTAGAACAAATCTCGTTGCAGTTCGGATTTGGTACTGGGGTCGCCATCTCCAATGATGAAATTATCGTCTGAGTCGTAGTCTTCTAGGACCATAATATCACCTTTTGTGTTGGAGCTGGCATTGGGCTCGCGATGTCCAAAGAAGAATTAAAGGTCTGAGTCATAGTCTTTAAGGACTGTATCATTTCTTTGAGCGGTGCTAACTGCTTGTTGCATGGTTCTGCGGAGGTTACTTTCAGCTACTGGTCGAATTTCAGGCATTGTGCTGCCGTTCCAGGTGAAAGAATTGTGTTTTACGGCTTTAAAACTTTTTTTCCGTGTTTTAGGACATTTCCCCTTTAAGTGGGTGTGGTCCAGGGCCTCTGATGTCATGAAGGGTGTGGCGGTGGTCGTAGGAAGCGATTGCGCATGCGCATATCGCTGTTCCTTTATTTGGACCTTTTTTCGCAATTGCGCATGCGCGGCGTCTCGCGCATGCACAAACGGACCTTCCCGGTCTGTGCGCTCTTCTCGCAACTGCGCATGTGCAGCACCTTTTCCAAGATGGCTGAAATTCAAAACTGCCGTTCGTTGCTGCAAGCCTACCTCGTGGTGAGTTTTGGCGCCTCTTTTACCGTTTCTTCTCGTATGATCCTCTCAGATTTCTTGGAATTTGTCCAGGACTGCCTGGAAGTCGCTTTTGTTTTGCCCCTTTGAGTATTTGAAGGTCTGGAAGATTTCAGCTGCTTCTGGACCCGCGATGGTAAGTGGAAGCTTTATTTTCTCTGCATCCGCCACGCCATCTAGGTCGGACGCTACCAGGTAGATCTCGAATCTCTGCCTGAACCAAGGGCAGTTTTCACTGAGATTGCCTTGGTACCTGAGCTTTAAGATGCCCCTTTAAGGGGCAAATACATGAATAGGATGGGAATAGAGGTATACGGACCCAGGAAGTGTAGAAGATTGTAGTTTAGTCGGGCAGCACGGTTGGCACGGGCTTGGAGGGCCAAAGGGCCTGTTCCTGCGCTGTACTTTTCTTGATGTGGAGATGCCGGCGTTGGACTGGGGTGAGCACAGTAAGAAGTCTTACAACACCAGGTTAAAGTCCAACAGGTTTGTTTCAAACACTAGCTTTCGGAGCACTGCTTCTTCTTCCGGTGAATGAAGAGGTAGGTTCCAGAAACATATATATATAGACAAATTCAAAGATGCAAGACAATGCTTAGAATGTGAACATTTGCAGTTAATTAAGTATTTACATATCCAGAGATAGGGGTAACCCCAGGTTAAAGAGGTGTGAATTGTCTCAAGCCAGGACAGTTGGCAGGATTTCGCAAGCCCAGGCCAGATGGTGAGGGTTGAATGTAATGCAACATGAATCCCAGGTCCCGGTTGAGGCCGCACTCATGTGTGCGGAACTTGGCTATAAGACGTGCCAGATCATCGACATGGATACCACCATTACACGTGAGATTCTACGACAGCAAAACTGGCATCGCACCTGGACCAATTCACCGACCATTAAGGGGCTAGCACTGGCACCACGTGGCACACGATCAATTCCAATGAAAAACAGTGTCAGATTCGCCGCGGTCGGGATTGGCACTCGAGAGGCTGACAAGCTGCAGCAGCATATGAGCACTCCACTCCCCACACACACCATCCCAGCCAACAAGATGGCATTAGTTGCACTGGGGCGCACCCATCCCATTAATTGCCGGCTGGGGCCAGAGGGTACCTTGGGGTGTGCCTGGGGGGCGGACCCATAAGACCCGTGGCACTAAATTCACAGTGAGCAGTTAGTGGTGTGTGCAGTGAAATGGACGCCTAGCAGGCTGTGACAATGGTGTTCTGTGCCCGTCCAACCTAACCCCACAGCCCACCTCCAGGCCAACACCTACTACTCCCCCTGCCCCCCCCCCCCCCCCCCTCCAGCCAGCAGCACAATTGTCAGCACACTCAGGTGATGTTGGACACTTTTCATACCCCCTCTCTCCCTTATCAGACACGGCGCCTGTTTCATGATTTCTAAAAGCACAAGTGAATCTCGCAGTCGGATATTCCCCCGGCAGAGGATCACGGAGGCCCCAGAGAATACTGGTGTCATGATATTCAAACACACATCACAACACACACATCATGATAGACAGACCAACAGACCAATTAGCACACATAACACGACAGCCAATCACAGACAAGAGCAGACACAGTATAAGACAAGAAACACGACACCTGCTGGCCAGTCCATCTGGAGACAGGACAAGGCCAGGACCTCATTAACAAGACACTCACACAGTCACCACGTGCTGAGTACCAAGTCAGATGTGTAAATAACTAGTTGGAATAAAACTGCGTTGTACCAATCGCAACCGTGTTGGTTCGTCTGTACCTCAGAGCACCCAACACCACATGGTACCAGTGAGTGAATCGATACTTACCGGCAAATCTGCTATCCTGAGCCATGGACACCCACAACAAACCGCAGCCGTTGCAAGTCGCTGGGAACCTGGGCACCAATTGGAAGCTCTTCAAGCAGCGATTCAAACTGTTCATGCGAGCCAACGAAAAACAGGGCGCCTCGGACGAAACAAAGATTGCCATGCTCCTTACTACCGCAGGTCAGCACGCCATTGATGTATACAACTCCTTGATGTTCACGGAAGGCGAGAACAAATCTAAGTATGACACGGTCCTCCTCAAGCACGACCAGCACTTCAACGTTGAGGTCAATGAAAGCTTTGAGAGGTATATCTTTCAGCAGCGCCTACAAGGTAAGGATGAGCTCTTTCAGCCCTTCCTGACGCACCTCCGCATACTCGCGCAGTCCTGCAGTTACGGCACCACCTCAAGAGTCCATGATCCGGGACCAGATTGTTTTTGGCGTTGCCTCCAGTGGCCTACGCCAGCAGCTTCTAAAAATTAAAGGCCTGACCTTAGCATCTGCAGTTGAAGCCTGTGTCCTGCATGAAAATGCGACCAGCCGCTATGCCCAATTTCAGGCGACCGAATCGGCACGGAGGGGGTCCCAAGCGATCGAATCGGCAAACCAGGCTGCCCATGAGGCCGAACGCATCCAGGCAATCGAGTACCTCCCGGCCCGCGGCCCGGACGAGGGCGGCCGTTTCGCGTGCTTTTTGAGGCCTCCCGCGTTTGTGCGCGCCAAAACCTACGGCAACACTGAGGGACGTGCTGCGCAGGCGCGCCCACCGCAAGACCGAACTGCGCATGCGCAGTGGCGTAACGAACGCCATGACGTCATGACGTGCGGCAACTGTGGAGCTGCACATTTAAAAGGGCAATGTCCTGCAAAAACCTGACAATGCCTACGCTGTGGCAAGATGGGCCACTACGCTGCCTACTGTCGAGCGGCTCAACCTGTGGATCTTCCACATCTCCGACAACCTCGCAGACACGTGCGGACCATCCAGCCTCCACATCACGACATCCAAACCGACGACACAGATGACCAAGACGCCTTCCGGGTTGCGGTCATTGATGTGAACCGGGTCAACACCATCAATCCGGCCGATGAATGGAGTGCCACCCTGATGGTCAACCGATCGGCGATCACTTTCCGCCTGGACACTGGTGCCTCCGCCAACCTCATAGCATGGTCAGCATTCTATGCCATGAAGGTCAAACCACCTATCCAGCCATCCCGGTGCAATATGGTCGACTACAACGGGAACGTTATCCCTGCCATCGGATCCTGCCAGCTCCAGGTGACACACAAAACACACACGGCCACACTCTCGTTCGAGATAGTTGGCTCATCGAAGGACTCCCTGCTGGGCGCACAGGCATGTAAGGCTCTCCACCTTGTGCAACAAATTCTCTCTCTCTCTCTCCAGACGGCACGTCTGACTTCCCGGATGCAGAGTTCAACGCACAGCTCCAATCGCTCCTCGCCCACAACCAGGAGGCATTCGAAGGCATGGGAACACTGCCATACACCTACCGAATTCGCCTCAAACCGGACGCCATCCCGGTCGTTCACGCACCTCGCAGGGTTCCTGCGCCACTTAAAGACGCCTCAAGCTGCAGCTGCAGGATCTCCAGGACCAAGGGGTCCTATCCAGGGTCACGGAGCCCACGCCATGGGTCAGCTCCATGGTGTGTGTCAAGAAGCCCTCTGGCGAGCTCCGCATCTGTATAGACCCCAAAGACCTCAATAATAACATTATGCGGGAAAATTATCCCATACCCAAACGGGAGGAGATCACCAGTGAAATGGCCCAAGCCAAGATATTCACGAAACTGGATGCTTCTAAAGGATTTTGGCAGATCCAACTGGACCCGTCCAGCCGAAAGATATGTACCTTCAACACCCCTTTCGGCAGATTCTGCTACAACCGGATGCCATTTGGCATCATCTCGGCATCCGAGGTCTTCCACAGAATCATGGAGCAGATGATGGAAGGCATCGAAGGGGTGCGCGTATATGTGGACGATGTCATCATCTGGTCCACCACACCGCAGGAGCACATACATCGTCTCCAACACGTTTTTACCCGCATACGGGAAAACGGCCTGCGCCTCAACCGAGCCAAGTGCGCCTTTGGCCAGACCGAATTGAAGTTCCTGGGGGACCATATCTCCCGGTCAGGGGTCCGTCCGGATGCAGACAAGGTGAGCGCCATCACAGCCATGCCGCAGCCGGCCGACAAGAAGGCTGTCCTACGCTTCCTTGGAATGGTCAACTTCCTAGGGAAATTCATTCCCAACCTTGCCTCCCACACAACGACTCTGCGCCACCTCGTCAAAAAATCTACAGAGTTCCAGTGGCAACATACACACCAGCTGGAATGGGAGGAGCTCAAACGCAAACTCACCACGGCACCAGTGTTGGCGTTCTTCGACACGTCTCGTCCCACCAAAATCTCAACAGATGCCAGCCAATCCGGCATTGGAGCAGTGCTCCTGCAGAGGGATGACACGTCGTCATGGGCCCCGGTTGCCTATGCATCGCAGGCCATGACCCCCACAGAGCAGCGCTACGCGCAAATCGAAAAAGAATGCCTGGGCTTGCTAACCGGTTTAGACAAGTTCCACGATTACATCTATGGTCTTCCACGGTTCACGGTCGAAACTGACCACCGCCCCCTGGTCAGCATAATAAACAAGGACCTGAACGAGATGACCCCTCGCCTCCAGCGCATCCTACTTAAACTCAGGCGGTACGACTTCCAACTGGTCTACACTCCAGGGAAGGACCTCATCGTGGCGGATGCCCTATCCAGAGCAGTGAGCACACCGCCAGATGCGGAGGGGTTCGTATGTCAGGTTGAGGCACAGGTGGCAAATCTGACCACCTATCCAGCCATCCCAGTGCAATATGGTCGACTACAACGGGAACGTTATCCCTGCCATCGGATCCTGCCAGCTCCAGGTGACACACAAAACACACACGGCCACACTCCAGTCTGGCCCGCATCCGCCGAGAGACAGCGGCCGACCCCCTTTTACAGCAAGTGATGCGCCACATGACGGGAGGATGGCTCAAAGGGCAGTGCCCGCAGTTCTATAATGTACGAGACGACCTAGCCATCATTGATGGGATCCTTCTGAAGCTGGACCGGATTGTGATTCCGCACAGTATGCGCCAGCTGGTTCTCGATCAAATACACGAAGGCCACTTGGGGGTCGAGAAGTGCAGACGGAGGGCCCGAGAGGCGGTATACTGGCTGGGCATCAGTGACGATATTGCCAACATGGTGATCAACTGTACAACCTGCCAAAGGTTTCAGCCGGCGCAACCTCCTGAGACGCTTCTGCCCCATGAGCTGGTGACGTCCTCCTGGGCGAAGGTGGGTGTCGACCTATTTCACGCGCTTGGCATGGACTATGTTATCATAGTGGACTACTTCTCCAATTACCCAGAAGTCATACGCCTGCACAATCTCACGTCTTCTGCTGTCATCAGGGCCTGCAAAGACACCTTTGCTCGCCACGGCATTCCGATGACTGTCATGTCGGACAATGGGCCCTGTTTTGCCAGCCATGAATGGTCGTCCTTTGCAGCCTCGTATGGCTTCACCCACGTTACGTCCAGCCCTCTGCATCCCCAGTCCAATGGAAAGGCGGAGAAGGGCGTTCACATTGCCAAGCGGCTTCTCTGCAAGGCTGCTGCTGCCGGATCGGATTTCTACTTCGTCCTGCTGGCCTATCGCTCGGCCCCACTAGCCACGGGTCTCTCGCCAGCACAGCTGCTGATGGGTCGCGCCCTCAGAACCACTGTGCCTTCCATCCTGGCACCAACAATAGACCATGCTCCGGTACTGCATAGGATGCAACTGCAGCGCGATCGCCAGAAGAGATCGTACGACACAAGGGCAACTGATCTTCCCTCCCTGGCCCTTGGAGACAACGACCACATTCACCTACCAGACGGTGGCTGGTCAGCACCTGCCGAAGTTCTCCGATGCGTGGCTACCCGCTCGTTCCTGGTACGCATGCCGGATGGATCCGTGCATAGGCGCAATCGCCGAGCCCTTCGCCTACTTCCACGCTCGCAACGGAACCATACACAGACGCCGTGTCCTCCACTGGTTCCTGATAGCGACTTCGTGGAGCTGCCATATACCATGCCCCTTCTGTCGCCGCCCGCGGCCAGGCTCGCACCTCAGCCGGTGGTTCTCGACTCACCCTTGAGGCGGTCAACCCAAATTCATCGCCCGCCTACTAGACTGGACTTATGAGACTGTTCACACGTCAAATTTTAGCAACTACTGTATTGTAACATGTCACTGTTTTATCGTTCCAGGCCTCGTTTGATCGGTCCAAATTTCACCGTTCTTCTTCTTTTGTTATGGTACAACCTCGTTAGCATGTCACACCTGACATCGCCCCTTGTATATAGTTACGCCACATGTACATGCTGTAAATATCACGCACACACACCTTTAGCTGCACTCAGGACACATTTATATTTATAACCACGTAGGCACATAATCTTGTAAAAAAAAGGGGGATGTCATGATATTCAAACACACATCACAACACACACATCATGATAGACAGACCAACAGACCAATTAGCACACATAACACGACCGCCAATCACAGACAAGAGCAGACACAGTATAAGACAAGAAACACGACTCCTGCTGGCCAGTCCATCTGGAGACAGGACAAGGCCAGGACCTCATTAACAAGACACTCACACAGTCACCACGTGCTGAGTACCAAGTCAGATGTGTAAATAACTAGTTGGAATAAAACTGCGTTGTACCAATCGCAACCGTGTTGGTTCGTCTGTACCTCAGAGCACCCAACACCACAACCGGGTCAGGACCGCTAATGATATGCCAACAGCATTTACTGTACATGCAGAATGGAATGCATTGACGGCACTGTCGAGGCACCGGAGAATTGCAATTTGGCGTGAATCCAGTTGCCTGCCACAATTCCGGTGTTGGCCGCCGGAGAATCCTGCCCTGTATATTTTCAAGAAGCAGTTAGTGACAGCATTTGGGGCAAAGGGGATCAAGGGATATGGGGCGGGGGGAGGCAGGATTATGCTATTGAGTTGGATGATCAGCCATGGTCATAATGAATGGCGCAGCAGGCTTGAAGGGCTAAATGGCCTCCTCCTGCCCCTATTTTCTATGTTTACCCCTGCGCCCCCACGACATGAGACTTATCACAAAGGGTAAGCGCTACCATCAGTCAGACAGGCGTGCAATGCTCACAGAAGCCATGTGAAGATAATGGGTTGTCCTCACTAGACGTTCTCATTACCATCCATGAATCTAGCAGCAACGAGTGTGACCTGAGCTCACCTTCCAATAAGCGCAACTAGTGCTTCACTGCCACATCTGGCCATCGCAATTGCCTTGTAGCTGACATACTCTCCCTAAAATCATAGAATCCCTACAGTGCAGAAGGAGGCCATTCAGCCCACACCCCCACTACATGCCTTCAAACAACCGCGCAACCTCAAACAAACCATTGTTTGCAGCAAACTACCCAGCCTTCAGAACAGTGACCACAACACCACAAAACCCTGCCATGGCAATCTCTGCATGACAAAGAACAAAGAAATGTACAGCACAGGAACAGGCCCTTCGGCCCTCCAAGCCCGTGCTGACCATGCTGCCCGACTAAACTACAATCTTCTACACTTCCTGGGTCCGTATCCTTCTATTCCCATCCTTTTCATATATTTGTCAAGATGCCCCTTAAATGTCCCTATCGTCCCTGCTTCCACTACCTCCTCCGGTAGCGAGTTCCAGGCCCCCACTACCCTCTGCGTAAAAAACTTGCCTCGTACATCTACTCTAAACCTTGCCCCTCTCACCTTAAACCTATGCCCCCTAGCAATTGACCCCTCTACCCTGGGGAAAAGCCTCTGACTATCCACTCTGTCTATGCCCCTCATAATTTTGTATACCTCTATCAGGTCTCCCCTCAACCTCCTTCGTTCCAGTGAGAACAAACCGAGTTTATTCAATCGCTCCTCATAGCTAATGCCCTCCATACCAGGCAACATTCTGGTAAATCTCTTCTGCACCCTCTCTAAAGCCTCCACATCCTTCTGGTAGTGTGGCGACCAGAATTGAACACTATACTCCAAGTGTGGCCTAACTAAGGTTCTATACAGCTGCAACATGACTTGCCAATTCTTATATTCAATGCCCCAGCCAATGAAGGCAAGCATGCCGTATGCCTTCTTGACTATCTTCTCCACCTGTGTTGCCCCTTTCAATGACCTGTGGACCTGTACTCCTAGATCTCTTTGACTTTCAATACTCTTGAGGGTTCTACCATTCACTGTATATTCCCTACCTGCATTAGACCTTCCAAAATGCATTACCTCACATTTGTCCGGATTAAACTCCATCTGCCATCTCTCCGCCCAAGTCTCCAGACAATCTAAATCCTGCTGTATCCTCCGACAGTCCTCATCGCTATCCGCAATTCCACCAATCCACCAACCTTTGTGTCGTCTGCAAACTTACTAATCAGACCAGTTACATTTTCCTCCAAATCATTTATATATACTACAAAGAGCAAAGGTCCCAGCACTGATCCCTGTGGAACACCACTGGTCACAGCCCTCCAATTAGAAAAGCATCCCTCCATTGCTACTCTCTGCCTTCCATGGCCTAGCCAGTTCTGTATCCACCTTGCCAGCTCACCCCTGATCCCGTGTGACTTCACCTTTTGTACTAGTCTACCATGAGGGACCTTGTCAAAGGCCTTACTGAAGTCCATATAGACAACATCTACTGCCCTACCTGCATCAATCATCTTAGTGACCTCCTCGAAAAACTCTATCAAGTTAGTGAGACACGACCTCCCCTTCACAAAACCGTGCTGCCTCTCACTAATACGTCCCATTTGCTTCCAAATGGGAGTAGATCCTGTCTCGAAGAATTCTCTCCAGTAATTTCCCACCACTGAAGTAAGGCTCACCGGCCTGTAGTTCCCGGGATTCTCCTTGCTACCCTTCTTAAACAGAGGAACAACATTGGCTATTCTCCAGTCCTCCGGGACATCCCCTGAAGACAGCGAGGATCCAAAGATTTCTGTCAAGGCCTCAGCAATTTCCTCTCCAGCCTCCTTCAGTATTCTGGGGTAGATCCCATCAGGCCCTGGGGACTTATCTACCTTAATATTTTTTAAGACACCCAACACCTCGTCTTTTTGGATCACAATGTGACCCAGGCTATCTACACCCCCTTCTCCAGACTCAACATCTACCAATTCCTTCTCTTTGGTGAATACTGATGCAAAGTATTCATTTAGTACCTCGCCCATTTCCTCTGGCTCCACACATAGATTCCCTTGCCTATCGTTCAGTGGGCCAACCCTTTCCCTGGCTACCCTCTTGCTTTTTATGTACGTGTAAAAAGCCTTGGGATTTTCCTTAACCCTATTTGCCAATGACTTTTCGTGACCCCTTCTAGCCCTCCTGACTCCTTGCTTAAGTTCCTTCCTACTTTCCTTATATTCCACGCAGGCTTCGTCTGTTCCCAGCCTTTTAGCCCTGACAAATGCCTCCTTTTTCTTTTTGACGAGGCCTACAATATCACTCGTCATCCAAGGTTCCCGAAAATTGCCGTATTTATCTTTCTTCCTCACAGGAACATGCCGGTCCTGTATTCCTTTCAACTGCCACTTGAAAGCCTCCCACATGTCAGATGTTGATTTGCCCTCAAACATCCGCCCCCAATCTATGTTCTTCAGTTCCCGCCTAATATTGTTATAATTAGCCTTCCCCCAATTTAGCACATTCATCCTTCGACCACTCTTATCCTTGTCCACCAGTACTTTAAAACTTACTGAATTGTGGTCACTGTTACCGAAATGCTCCCCTGCTGAAACATCTACCACCTGGCCGGGCTCATTCCCCAATACCAGGTCCAGTACCATGACGCGCCAGATCATCGACATTGGTACCCATTACACGTTAGAACACCACCCACCAGGTACGCGGTACATACTCGTGCGACTCGGCCAATGTTGTCTACTTCATACGCTGCAGGAAAGGATGTCCCGAAACGTGGTACATTGGCGAGACCATGCAGACGCTGCGACAACGGATGAACGGACATCGTGCAACAATCGTCAGGCAGGAATGTTCCCTTCCAGTCGGGGAACACTTCAGCAGTCAAGGGCATTCAGCCTCTGATCTCTGGGTAAGCGTTGTCCAAGGCGGCCTTCAGGACGCGCAACAACGTAGAATCGCCGAACAGAAACTTAGAGCCAAGTTCCACACATATGAGTACGGCCTCAACCGAGACCTTGGATTCATGTTGCATTGCATTCACCCCTTGCCATCTAGCCTGGGCTTGCGATCACCCACCAACTATTCTGTCTTGAGACAATTCGCACCTCTTTAACCTGGGGTTATCCCTCTCTCTGGATCTGTAAAGACTTAATTAACTGCAAATGCTCGCATTCAAAGCATCGTCTTGCATCTTTGACTTTGTCGATATATATGGTTCTGGAACCTACCTCGTCATTCACCTGAGGAAGGAGCAGTGCTCCGAAAGCTAGTGATTGGAAACAAGCCTGTTGGACTTTAACCTGGTGTTGTAAAACGTCTTACTGTGCTCACCCCAGTCCAACGCTGGCATCTCCACGTCATGTTATGATCTCCAAGGAGACCATTAACTTTTTAAAAAAAGAAATTCAATAACTGTGATATTGTTTAGCTTGCCGTGCTTTGCAAGCCAGTGGAACCACAGAATCCATGTTGCTAGTTTGGTTGCTGAAGTAAATAAACAGAAGCTGCAAAGTTAAATCACCGCCATGCCTACATGTGTATTGATTAATCTTTAAAAAGCAATCAACAGCATCAGTATTCAAACTGAAAGAATTACAACACAGGTTGCACATTTCAAACACAAACTGTTACCGTATAGGAATTATATAAAACAAGTACGACTAACTTTCCATAAAAACTTATTCTTAAAGCCAGAAAATCTTAACCTGTCATTCCTCATTCTATTTTTATTTTTACCCAAGAGTTCCCCCTATATTTTCCATGATCTTGAGGTTTTCTATCCCAGGACCAAACTAAAATGTACTATCACTTGATTCACCTTTTGAGGTATGAGGTTTCTTGAAATGAAAATGAAATGAAATGAAAATGAAAATCGCTTATTGTCACGAGTAGACTTCAATGAAGTTACTGTGAAACGCCCCTAGTCGCCACATTCCGGCGCCTGTTCGTGGAGGCTGGTATGGGAATTGAACCGTGCTGCTGGCCTGCCTTGGTCTGCTTTAAAAGCCAGCGATTTAGCCCAGTGAGCTAAACCAGCCCCTCTTGGCGTCCTTCCATCAGCATTCAGCTAAATGCCCCTCTAACTCCTCTAATGGATCTCACGATTGTGAACAGTCCAGCTCAAAGCATGGCCTCACTATCTTCTTGCTTGGCTGCCTATTGCTCGGTTTAGCTTAGTTGTCTGGACAGCTGGTTTATGATGCAGAGTGACCCCAACAGCCGGGTTCAGTTCCCATACGAGCTGAAGTTATTCATTAAGGCCCACCTTCTCAACCTTGCCCCTCGCCTAAGGTGTGGTGATCCTCTGGTCACTGGGACTATGGCGACTTTACTTTGCTTTTACAGCCCCTGGCAGCTTTCACTCTCTGCCTGTTTCTAAGCTGTTTCAGCTCCAAACATATTGCCTGTTTTCTGTGACAGATGAGCCTAAAATAAAATGGTACCTCCCTTGGAACATATCCCCATGGCAAGGTGGCACATCTGGGATATCCCAGATACAAATCTTAACTAATTAATTTGAATTGCCCAAGCCTGTCTCTTGATCCGAAATATATCTGGACTCTTTAAAGAACTTCCCTTCTTTATCAGTTGCTTTCCAACCTCCCTGAAAAAAGAAACATGCTGTTGAAGCTTTTCATTTTGCATTCATCAGGACAGTTATAAGAGTACCAAATATTGAAGGGAACAATAAATTTATAATGCAAGACAAAAGGATGTTGATTGGTTCGTAAGTGGACTCTGATTGGTCGAGTGTTGCCACGGGCAATGCACCAGAGAACAGTTGTTCCCCAAGCTTTTGTTTAAATTCAAAATGCCAATTTGATTCTGATTAGTCAAGGCATAGCGATGGGGTATTCCTTAGAGAACAGTTGGCCCCCATGCTTTTGTTCAACTTCAAAATGGCAAGTTGATTCTGATTACAAAGAGTTGGTATTTGGCCCTGTATGATGATATTTTATTTTAAAGGCTGAAAAGATTTTACAAATTAGGGAGTTTGTTTCACAAATTAGTAACTGGGACAACATAACCTGTGTTTAGGTTTTCATAGAATTTACAGTGCAGAAGGATGCCATTCGGCCCATCGAGTCTGCACCGGCTCTTGGAAAGAGCACCCTACCCAAGGTCAACACCTCCGCCCCATCCCCATAACCCAGTAACCCCACCCAACACTAAGGGCAATTTTGGACACTAAGGGCAATTTATCATGGCCAATCCACCTAACCCGCACATCTTTGGACTGTGGGAGGAAACCGGAGCACCCGGAGGAAACCCACGCACACACGGGGAGGATGTGCAGATTCCCCACAGACAGTGTCCCAAGCCGGAATCAAACCTGGGACCCTGGAGCTGTGAAGCAATTGTGCTATCCACAAGGTTACCGTGCTGCCCCTTTGTTGGGTCATGTGGGATTCTTGTATTAAGCCCACTTTGAAGAAACACATTTTTTTCACATATTCTTACTTGTACCTCTTAATTTATTTCTAGCAAACATTGAGGCACGAACGACTGAAGAATGGCAGACCCCATTCCATTATGCAGCTAAGTATGATGCAACAAATTCTCTCCAGTGCTTACATAACAAGGGTGCAAATATTCATGTTCTGGATTACAAGCAAAGAACTCCATTGTATCTTGCAGCACTCTATGGTAATTGTCAAGCTGAGTAAAACTGAACAATTAATCAATGCCATACATCAGTGTACCTGTACTTGGGAGTGATAAGATGCATATTTGATCTCATAGTTGTTAGGTAAGATGTTTCTTTAGAGGAAAAAAATGAAGGATGAGTCAATCAAACATTTTAGCAACAATGTAGAACTAAATAAAAATCGAAACTGTGGGCAGCACGGTGATGCAGTGGTTCATCACAACACCAAGGTCCCAGGTTCGATCCCGGCTCTGGGTCACGGACCGTGTGGAGTTTGCACATTCTCCACGTGCTTGCGTGGGTTTCACCCCCACAGCCCAAAGTTGTGCAGGCTAGGTGGATTGGCCACGCTAAATTGCCCGTTAATTGGAAAAAATGAATTGGGTACTCTAAATTTTTTTTAAAAAGGAAACCGAAATTGCTGGAAATACTCTCAATGTCAGCCAGCAAGTGTGGAGAGAGAAACAGAGTACATGGACTGGATTTAATGCTCTGCCACTGGCAGGTTGAAGGTGGAGCGGCCCATTAAATCCAGAATGTGGACTGAATTACAATCCCAGTTGACATATAACTGGACGGAACCCTGCTCAAAAGACCGTGAGCAGGATTCCCCATCGGCTGACACGGAATCGGGAAGCGTGATTGGGCGAAGAATCAGCTCTGAAGCCGAAACTGTGGCGGACGCCTGTTTCATGTCAAAGCACAATTCTCCAGTTCCTCGACAGCGGCGTCAATGCGTCCCACTCCGTATGTACAGTAAACCCATTGGCATATCATTAGCAGGCCTGATCCGGTATTCTCCAGGTCATCCGCGATTCTCCGATTCCACTGGGGGAAATTCCCGATGGCAAGGTTCATTTGTGCTTTTAAAAATGGAGAAACAGTCGTCGTGGCTGAGAGAGAGGAGGTAGGACATGGAGAGGCGCGACTGTGGGCTGCCGGGCTGGACGCTAGCTGGGGTGGGGGGGCGAGGGGTGCTGCCAGGCTGGATGGGAGGGTTGATGGGGTACGGGCATGGGTCGGGGTGACCACACCCCCATAGGATTGGGGTGGTGTCCAGGCACAAACTGCCATTGCTGCGACCTGCAAGCCCGATCTTGCTGCGCACCCCAATGACCACCCACTTTGGCCTCTGGCTCTGCAAAGTGACACCAGCCATACGGGTGCCCCACCCCTCCATCCCCCCCAACCGTCTGCCACCTGCCGGCGGGGCACCACACGACCCATCCAAGGGCAATTTCCACAGTAGCCCCTACAGGGGGCGCCGATCAAGGGCCACGGAGCGTACCGCTGCATGGGCAGCAGCAGCTGACGGTATTCCTGGCAGCAGGGAGGGTTTTGGCCAAGGCCAAAGGCCCCCACGGTGCCAGGCACCAACCGGGTCGTGGGTGCAGGGATGGGGGGCATGCGGGGGCAAAGTCCGCAGTACCAACCAGGGCCACTGTGTAGCCCATTAGACCTGGTTGGGCATGGGGGTATGCACCATACTAACATGTCGGCCTTTCACCCCCTGCAGACAATGGATATTGGAATTCAATCAGCAATGGTGGCCTTCCTCCTGGTCATTGCAGCACTGGATGGATGATACACCATAATTGTACGAGCTGGAGCTGCTTGAGGAGGAGAAGCTGCAGCAGCAGAGGCTGCCCTAGAGGAACAGGAGACAGCTGCTGAGGATAGAGAGCCAGCCACCCAACAGGCCGTGGAGGAGCAGGAGGAGGTGCAAGGGAGGCACCGCATCAGGCCTCGTGTGTACTGGCAGGGACTGTCATTCGAGGACCTGCCGGTCCGGGCAAGCTGGCTAAGACTCCAGCTGAACAGGGGGACAATGCGACATATTTGCCAGATCATGACGCACATGGCATCATGGGGGAATGGGGAGAACACCTGTTCCTGGTGGCCGTCAAGATGATGAACGCCATGAACCTTTCTTTACACCACTGAGGCCCTATATGCCTAGTCGGCACAGTAATAAAATAATAATAATCTTTATTATTGTCACAAGTCGGCTGACATTAACATCGCAATGAAGTTACTGTCACCACAATACGGCGTCTGTTCGGGTACACTGAGGGAGAATTCAGAATGTCCAATTCACCTAACAAGCATGTCTTTTGGGACTTGTGGGAGGAAACCGGAGCACCTGGAGGAAACCCACGCAGACACGGGGAGAACATGCAGAATCCACACAGACAGTGATCCAAGCGGGAATTGAACCTTGGACCCTGACGCGATGAAGCAAAGGTGCTAACCACTGTGCTACCATGCCGTACCATCCATCCACTTCAATGTGGACCAAGCCCACCAGTGATCGCAGCCATCGCCGACGTGCCCCTGGTTCAGGGGGTGATTGACGGGACGCATGTTGCCCTACGAGCACCTGCAGATGACAAGCCGCTGTACACAAATTGAAAGGGGTTCCATTTGATCAACGTACAGCTGGTGTGTGACCACTAGATGGGCATCACGCATGTCTGCGCCAGATACCTGGGCAGTGTGCACAACGCCTTCACCTTGGAACACTCATCGATCCCTTCAATATTTGAGATGCCCCCCCCGGCTGGGAGGTTGGGTGATAGGGATTATCCACTGCAGCCGTGGCTGATGATGCCTATCTGGAGGCCACAGTCCGATGCGGAGACGCGCAACAACGATGCCCAGGCAACGACCAGGTCCGCGATCAAGCGGTGCTTCGGCGTCCTGAAGGTGTGTGGGACACTCTGATAGCCTCCAGGTTCACTGACTGGGGGGGGACTGGCCAGGGGCATGGTGTCACCCCCCGCCCCCCCGCCTGCAATCTGATACATTCCTGCCGCACTACGGCTCCTGCACGGACAAGAAGGGGCAGTTGTAGGTGCTGCGGTATTCCGGCACCTCCAATGCAGGAGTCATTGGCAGGGGCCCCATCACCTCCTCCTGCCTCGGGGTTTCTGATGGACTCCAGGCTACTCCATGGGAGCAAGCTAACCCCTGAGGCTCCACGCCACCTGGTGCTGCCAGTCCTGGAGGCTTGCTGCCATCTTGACCAAGCGCGTGACCATGGAGCACAGGACTGGAGCACAGGAAGTGGACTACCTCAGTCTGGGACTGCGCACATCATGCTGTGACTGTGCCACCACCTCTGGGTCTGTGCGACATCAGCCAGTGACTGCACAATCTCCTTCTGGGCCTGGGCCACCTCCCTCTGTGTCTGCGCCACGTCGGCAAGCTCCTGGGAAATGCTGCCGATGCTCTCCGCCAAGGCCCGCTGTGACTGGGCCACACTTAGGAGCGCCGCTGCAATGGCCAAGTGGCTCTGGCACGTGGATGCCTGTGAGTGGACAACCCTGTCCTGGGCCTCGGCCACCGCCTGCAGAGATTTCCCCAGGCCTTGGACATGCTGATCCATAACCAAAATCCTCACACCCGCGGATGCCACCCGTGTGCTGTTGGCCTGGGCAGCATGCATGGCCTGCACCACTGGTAGGAGAGTGTGTTTGGGAGGGACGTGTAGGAGTGGGGTGTAGAGGCGTTGTGAGGGTGCTTGGTCTGAGGGTGATGTGGGGATGAGGGTGGTGTGAGGGTGATGATGGGGTGGGTGTTGACACACGTGCCACGGGGAACCCCGACTCAGCAGGGTCTCACTTCCTCACCCGTGCTGACCTCCACCCCGGTGACTGCCCGTTCCTCGGACTTGCCAACTACATCAAGGGCTCACTGCTCTGCCGTGGAGAGGGGGCAAAGATCCGGCGGTCCCCCTTCAGTCTATTCCTACTCCAGCGGTTATAGGCGGCCTTCTCCTGGCGGGGAGAAACAGAAAACACACAGTTCGGCAGTCTGACACATGCTGCCCAGGGGATAGGTCGCTGGTGGCTCATCTTGGTGAAGCCATCTCCTCACCTATGAAAATCTTACATTCGTCCTGGATGGCTGCTTGAGGGTGCTTTCATTGGTCTTTATGTAAAGGTACAACACTGAACCCGATATAGAATTTATTGCATGATAGTACATTCATTAACGTAGGGTAAATGGAAATTGTTGAGCTTTTTGAGCTGGACCATGTCAAGGACAGGCATGCCTTGAAAGCAATGTATTGCACATCTCTTAAGTCCTCAGCAGTGTTGATAAACGGAAGATGCTGTCATTGCTCCCTAATGCAAAGGTCATCCAGGACAGAAACTTGTCAGGCTTCCGACGATTGCAGGGTCCAGAGTGTTGGTCACTAATCAAAATATTGTCATGGCGAGACATTCTTTGTGAGAACAATGCAAATAAATCTGCAGCTTTGGGTACATGATGCAGAGTTAAAGGTCATTACGTCCTGATGTGCAAAGAGCAATTGGGAGTCAGTAGCATGATAATGCCTCTGCGTTAGGCGTTCATGAGAGCTAGTGATGAGAGAAATGGGTCTCTCCAGAAGCCACTCCACCTTCAGATGTCCAAGCGCAAACCACTGAAGAATTTTATGTGTGTTTGGGCTGTCTTGCTAAACTGGTGTCATACTGTCATGTGTGCATCTTGCTGAAGTTGTATAGAATATTTACCAAAAGTATTGTGCACAGTTTTAGTCCCCTTATCTAAGGAGGGATATACTCGCCATAGAGGGAATGCACCAGGGGTTCACCAGATTAATCCCTGGAATGGTGGCAGAATCATTTTACCAGGAAAGGTCGGGGAGATTGGGCCAATAGTCACAAAAGTTTTGAAGGATCAGGAGTGGCCTCATTGAAATTTACAAAATTCTTACAGGGCATGACAAGGTGGATGTAGATGATGGGCATGATTTAATAGTTAGGTCGCGCCTGTCATAATATACACATAGGTATGTGATGGTGCACAGACAGGCAGTGATTGACACCCCAGGGGCTTGGTTGGGATTGGTTGGGGGCTGAGGTTTTCCATGTCTGGGGTCGCTCTCGGGCCCCAGTGGAGGAGGAGGGAAGGAAACAAGGGGAGGGAGTGCATTAATGTGTCAGAGGCCTCACTTGTATCAGGTGTAACAAGTTTGAATAGTACACATTTAACACTTTCAGTCCCCCTAGCTACAGATAATGACCCCCCCCCCCCCCCAGTACCCCCCCGTGCCCACTCAGTGCTGCTCAATCTTCTTGATCTTATGTGGTCTAGTGCCACGTCTAGGTGCGCCCCAGGGCGCATATCAGAGGTGGAGATAGCCTGCTGCTTTCCATGCCCTGTGGCCTTTGATGTCTTTGGCAGACGTCCTCTGAAGTCTTGGGGGTCTCCATGGGATGAAGGGACAGCTGGAGCAAGCTCCCGAGGCCTCTGCATTATCTGGCTTTGCCAGTCCTGGCGGCTCCCCATTGTCTGCACCATGGTGTCGTCGCCCTCAGCAATGGACCTCCGTGACTGGCCATGCTCTGCAGTGCCTCGGCAATGTCCATCTGCGTCTCTCATCGACTTGCTCATGCTGTCAAAGCCCTCAACGATGGTGATCACGGACTGAGCCATGCCTTGGAAATCAGTCAAGATGCTGACCTTGTGCTCCAGGATTTACACTGCGGTCGCCAACCCAGCAGTGTTGGCCTCAGTGCAACGCATTGTTGGTATCATCTCATGCGCTCGTAGCCTTTGGGACCCCTCTAATTGGCTATGCTTTCACCGGATTGCTGCTGACACCCCCTCCTGAAACTCACGGCCGTGTCCTAACATCTGCATCAGCTCCAGGATAACCTTGTCCAGAGGCTGGGCATATGACTGGGACTCAGCTGAGACTGCAGTCTCCCTTGGATGTTCCTGCCTCCACCTGATGTGCATCAGCAACTATCTGGTGCTCACCAGATTGTGCCCCAGAAACCTGTCCACTAAATTGCCCATTGAGGTATGTGTCTCTGCATTGGTGGAAGATGGTGGTGACAGCTGTGATATATCAATGGTAGTCTCCTCGGAGCTCTCCCCCGAGGTGGTTTATTGGGTGGTGGTGGAGGGGTGGGGGGAGAGGGGGGTATCTCTCAAGGCCCAGCCTCATCAGATGGAGATCCTGCGGCAGAATGGACATGTGTTCAGTAAGAGGGCAGGATCATGTTGTCTGACATGAACAACTCACCTGAGACAGGTCAATTGAGTGAAAGGGCAATGAATCCTCACCTCTGCGGCGCAGGCCAACCTGTCGGTGACTGCTCTGTCCCCTGTGTCTGCAATCTCCAGGGCCCGTTCCTTGTATTGGGTGAGGACTTCAACCTCTGGTTGTCCGTCCCCGGTTATGGCTCTTGCCCCCCTATTATGGGCTAGCTTCTCCTGCGAGGAGAAAGAGAAAGAATTGTGAACCACAAGCTTGGTGGATCTATAGCAGGAGGGAGGTAAAGGGCAGCGCACCTGGTCATGAAGGGGCTGCACTGGTAAGTGCCATGGGTGCTGAGGTCCAAGCATGAATGTGGAACGGGTGCGAGGTGTCAGCCAGTGATTTGTGGAGGGAGGGGTTGGAAATTTGAGGGATGGCATGTGAAACTGATGCCAGAAGAGAGGTAGTAACTTATGGACCAGAAGAGAAGCAAGAAGAAGGGAACTATTGGGCCTAGAGAATCTTCGTGCGACACAGGTCAAGATGGCGGAGGGTAAAGGGTCTGCCTTTCCTGCCAGTGGTCAACGGGTCACCTGCTGGACTTCTTAAATGAGAATTTGAAATGAAATGAAATGAAAATCGCTTATTGTCAAAAGTCGGCTTCAAATGAAGTTACTGTGAAAAGCCCCTAGTCGCCACATTCCGGCGCCTGTTCGGGGAGGCTGGTACGGGAATTGAACCGTGCTGCTGGCCTACCTTGGTCTGCTTTCAAAGCCAGCGATTTAGCCCTGTGCTAAACAGTCCCTGACAGAGGCTGGGAGGCCCAGAAGGACTTGGCCAAAGGGTGAATTGACCACGTGGAGCAGAGGCTGGAGTCCCAGGGCCAGGCCATTTGGAAAGTGGAGGAAGCAGTGGGGGAGCACAAGGAGCAGCTCGCCTTGTTAGTGGCTGAAGTGGGTCTGATGCGAGAGACCCAGAAGCGGTTAAAGAAGAAGGTGGGAGACGTGGAGAATTGCACCTGGAGACAGAATCTATGAATCGTGGGGATGCCTGAAGGCATCGAGGGAGTGGAGGCTGGGACGTATGTGGCCAAGATGCTGGAAAGGTTGATGGCAGAGAAGACTTTAAACCGGCTCCTGGAGGCCAACCAAGCGCACAGGGCACTGATGAGGAAGCCGCAGGCGAATGAGCCACCGAGGGCGATGGTGGTGCATCTTCACTGGTACCCGGATAAGAAGATATTGAGATGGGCAAGGCAAACGAGGAGGTTCACCTGGGAAGGGAACGAGCTTCGGGTGTACCAGGACCTGGGTGCGGACCTGGCAAAGAGGAGAGCCTGGTTTAATCGGGTGAAGGCCCTCTTTGAAAAGGGGGTGAAGTTCAGAATGTTGTACCCAGCCCGCCTTTGGATGACATTTAATAGCCGAGAACATTATTTTGGAACACCAGAGGAGGCAAAGGAGATTTTAAGAAACATTGGACTGGCAGGAGAATGAAGACATTGAACTGTGGGGGAGGTGTGAGGAGATGGGTACTTTTCTGTCCATTTTTGCTTGTATCTTTTTTCGTTTGTTGATTGTTGGAGACTTTTCTCCTTCGAGATGGTTTGTTGCGTTGAGGGTGAGTGCACCTGTTTTCTTGTTCCATTGTTCTTTGTGCTATGGAGGTACGTGTGCAGTTGGGGGGGAGGAATTAGTGAGAGGGGGTAGGAGACTCAGGCACCTTGGGCGGGTGCTGCCAGGCTAGCTGGGCGGGCCAGTTAATGAGAGCACAGTGGGGGGTAGTCAGGTGGTTAGTGTTGTCATAATATACATCTATGTATATAATGGAGTGCAGACAGGCAGTGATTGACACACAGGATGACCAGTAAGCACACAGAACAGAGCAGCCAATTACCAGACAGGACACGACCACTATAAAGCCAGAGGGCACCAGTTTTCCCGCTCTCTTGGGACCCAGCCTCTGAGACAGTCAGAGTTTGTGAGCTGGCCAGTGCAAACACCATGTGTTAGCTAGTAAGTCTGGTTAGGCTAGTATCAGGTCCCCAGTCAAGTCGGCATAGTGTCAACCCACAGTTGAACATGTATAATAGTTTAGATGTTAAATAAAATCGTGTTGCATCTTATCAAGTGTTGGAGGTCTGTCTCTCGCTGCACTGCATCAAATGAAGTCCACATCATAGAACATAGAACATTACTGCGCAGTACAGGCCCTTCGGCCCACGATGTTGCGCCGACCAGTGAAACCACTCTAAAGCCCATCTACACTATTCCATCGACCCAGCCTACCCAACACATCATGGTACCAGAGAGTGATGCTGAAAATTGACGGACCTACCTTGAGTGAATCAGCGTTGACCAGCAAACAGCCCTCCGGTGACATGGAAAACGTCCGCCCTCTGCCGCAGCTCCGCATCGCCGGCAACCTCGGTGCAAATTGGAAGATCTTTAAACAAAATTTCCAACTCTTTCTCGAAGCCACCGACCTCGTGGCCGCATCGGACGCCAGGAAGATCGCACTATTCCTCTCCACAGCCGGGGACCATGCCATCCACATCTACAACTCCCTTACATTCGCTGAAGACGAAGACAAGACAAAATTTAAAACAGTCCTGCTGAAGTTCGACAGCCACTGCGACATTGAGGTGAATGAGAGCTTTGAACGGTACGTTTTCCAGCAGAGGCTTCAGGGTAAGGATGAACCTTTTCAATCCTTTCTGACCCATCTCCGCATCCTTGCGCAGTCATGTAACTATGACTCGACCACTGATTCCATGATCCGGGGTCAGATCGTTTTCGGGGTCCACTCTGATTCCCTTCGCCAGCAGCTCCTGAAAGTCAAGCAGCTCACCCTCACCATCGCCATCGAAACGTGCGTTCTCCACGAACATGCTAACAATCGGTACTCCCACATCAGGGCGGCAGAAACGGCAAAGCTAACCTCCCACGAGGCGGAACGGATGCAGGCCTTTGCACAAATGCAGGGCCTAAGTATCGACGCGAGAGGCCTTTTTGCGCGCTTTTCCTGGGCCCCTGCACATGCGCGCCACGACCGAGGGGACGGCGAGATCGACGACCAGACTGCGCAGGTGCGTACGTCGTTCGACCGCCCTGCGCGCGCGATGGCGCACGGAACGCGCTGACGTTGGAGTCATGACGTGTCCGAATTGTGGCTCTGCCCATTTAAAGCGGCAATGTCCGGCAAAATCACGACGGCGTCTACAATGTGGCAAGCTTGACCACTACGCAGCCCTTTGCAGATCTGCATCCAGCGATCCCAGCCACGGCGCAGAAGCGTCCGTTCAATACAGCAGGCCATGCCAGACTCCGACCCCGACAGCCCAACAGATCCTGATGCTGAGTGCCTCAAATCTCCATACCGGGTGGGCATCATTACGAAGCATGCACTGGCTTTCTCCAAGACAGTGAAGCACCTCCCGATCCTCAGCGTGGATCCCGACGACAAGTGGTGTGCTGTCCTCACAGTCAACAAGGCTCGCATCCGGTTCAAACTGGACACCGGCGCATTGGCGAACCTCATCTCGAAATCCGATCTCGACACCATCCACGTCAGACCAAGCATTCTTCCACCGGCCTGCCAGCTCCTTGACTACAATGGCAATGCCATAGCTGCCAGTGGCTCATGCCAACTCGGAGTCTCCAATAAGTCATTTAAAGCAACACTGCGATTTGAGATCGTGGGACCTGACAGAGCATTCCTGCTTGGTGCTCGGGCCTGCAAACTCCTGAACCAGGTTCAGCGAGTCCACACCATGTCATCCTCACAGGCGACGGCCTCACCTGATGAGCACTTCCAGGCTGAAATTGATTACATCATCACGCGGTACCATAGCGTGTTCGACGGAATGGGCACACTCCCATACCGATACAAAATCCTGCTCAAACCAAACACCTTTGATCCACGCACCACGTCGGGATCGCCTCAAGCAGTAGTTACAGGACCTCCAGGACTAGGGCATCATATCAAAGGTCACAAAACCCACGGACTGGATCAGCTCCATGGTCTGCGTCAAGAAGCCGTCAGGGGAGCTTCGAATCTGCATCGACCCCAAGGATTTAAACCGCAACATTATGAGGGAACATTACCCAATACCAAAACGAGAAGAGTTGACCAGCGAGATGGCTCATGCCAAATTCTTTCCGAAGCTGGACACCTCCGAGGGGTTCTGGCAAATACAGCTGGATGCACCCAGTCGCAAGCTGTGCACATTCAATACACCGTTCGGTCGCTACTGCTACAACCGGATGCCTTTTGGCATCATCTCTGCCTCAGAGGTATTTCACCGCATCATGGAATAGATGATGGAGGGTATCGAGGGGGTGCGCGTGTATGTTGACGATGTCATAATCTGGTCCACAACCCCTCAAGAACACATTGATCGCCTCAAGCAGGTATTCCACAGAATCCATGAGCATGGCCTCCGATTCAACAGAGCCAAGTGCTCGTTCAGTCAATCAGAAATCAAATTCCTTGGAGACCACATCTCGCAGCAAGGCGTGCGACCAGCTGCTGACAAGGTCTCGGCGATCAATGCCATGAAGACCCCAGAGGACAAGAAGGCGGTCCTCCGCTTTCGAGGGATGGTCAACTTCCTCGGGAAGTTCATTCCCAAAATGGCATCCCACACCACAGCCCTCCGCCATCTCGTCAAAAATTCGACGGAATTCCAGTGGCTGCCCGCTCATGAGAACGAATGGCGTGAGCTGAGGGCAAAACTCACCACAGCCCCGTTTCTGGCGTTCTTCGACCCTACCAAGGAGACCAAAATATCCACTGACGTGAGTCAGGACGCTATTGGGGCGGTGCTCCTCCAACGGGATGACTCCTCCTCATGGGCCCCAGTTGCATATGCCTCCAGAGCCATGACGCCCACTGAGCAACGGTACGCTCAGATTGAGAAGGAATGCCTGGGCCTCCTAACGTGAATTGACAAATTTCACGACTAAAGTGTATGGCCTCCCAAAATCCACGGTTGAGACGGATCCCCGGCCATTAGTCCACATAGTCCAGAAGGATTTAAATGAAATGACGCCTCGGTTACAACGAATCCTTCTCAAGCTACGCCGCTACGACTTTGAACTTGTCTACATGCCAGGCAAAGAACTCATTGTTGCAGATGCCCTTTCCAGGTCTATCACCACACCGTGTGAACAAACTGACTTTGTCTGCCAAATCGATGCGCAGGTGCAATTGTGTGCCTCCAACCTTCTGGCCACTGATGAGAGGGTAATCCAAATTTGTGAAGAAACGGCCAAGGATCCTCTGCTACAGCGTGTGATGCAGCACCTCACGAATGGCTGGCAGAAGGGACAGTGTCCCCAGTTTTACAACGTCAAGGACGACCTGACGGTGGGTGGACGGCATCCTCATGAAGCTCGATAGGATTGTGATTCTGCAGAGCATGCGAGCTATGGTGCTCCGCCAACTCCATGAGGGTCACCTGGGGGTAGAGAAATGTCGATCCAGAGCTTGGGAGGCAGTCTATTGGCCAAGCATCAGCCTGGACTTTGCCAACACGGTCCTCAACTGTCCCACATGTCAGAAATTTCAGCCAGCTCAACCCAAAGAAACTCTGCAGCAACATGAGATAGTGACCTCCCCATGGTCTAAAGTCATAGAACATAGAACAGTACAGCACAGAACAGGCCCTTCGGCCCTCGATGTTGTGCTGAGCATTGTCCGAAACCAAGATCTAGCTATACCACTCATTGTCATTCTGGTGTGCTCCATGTGCCTATCCAATAACCGCTTGAAAGTTCCTAAAGTGTCCGACTCCACTATCACAGCAGGCAGTCCATTCCACACCCTAACCACTCTCTGAGTAAAGAACCTACCTCGGACATCCCTCCTATATCTCCCACCCTGAACCTTATAGTTATGCCCCCTTGTAACAGCTACATCCACCCGAGAAAATAGTCTCTGAACGTCCACTCTATCTATCCCCCTCATCATCTTATAAACCTCCAATGAGAAAAGCCCTAGCTCCCTCAATCTTTCCTCATAAGGCCTACCCTCCATTCCAGGCAGCATTCTGGTAAATCTCCTTTGCACCCTTTCCAATGCTTCCACATCCTTCCTATAATGAGGTGACCAGAACTGCACACAATACTCCAAATGTGGTCTCACCAGAGTCCTGTACAGTTGCAACATAACCCCACGGCTCTTAAACTCAAGCCCCCTGTTAATAAACGCTAACACACTATAGGCCTTCTTCACGGCTCTATCCACTTGAGTGGCAACCTTCAGAGATCTGTGGATATGAACCCCAAGATCGCTCTGTTACTCCACATTCCTCAGAACCCTGCCGTTGACCCTGTAATCCGCATTCAAATTTGTCCTACCAAAATGAATCACCTTGCACTTATCAGGGTTAAACTCCATCTGTCATTTTTCGGCCCAGTTCTACATCCTATCAATGTCTCTTTGCAGCCTACAACAGCCCTCCACCTCATCCACTACCCCACCAATCTTGGTGTCATCAGCAAATTTACTGACCCACCCTTCAGCCCCCTCCTCCAAGTCATTTATAAAAATCACAAATAGCAGAGGACCCAGCACTGATCCCTGTGGTACACCGCTGGTAACTGGTCTCCAGTCTGAAAATTTTTCAGCCACCACCACCCTGTCTTCTATGTGATAGCCAGTTACTTATCCCGGTGTCAACCTTTTCCATGCCAAGGGGTGTGACTATGTCCTCCTGGTCGACTACTTCTCCAATTACCCAAAAGTGGTGAAACTGTCCGACCTCATGTCGAAGGCGGTGATTAAAGCATGCAAAGAAACGTTTGCCAGGCATGGGATACCGCTCACGGCGATGAGTGACAATGGTCCCTGTTTTTACAGTCAGGAATGGTTTGATTTTGCCCGCCTATACAACTTCCGTCACGTAGCCTCCAGCCCCTACCACCCGCAGTCAAACGGGAAGGCCGAAAAAGGGGTCCATATCGTCAAGAGACTACTATGCAAGGCTGCAGACTCAGGCTCCAACTTCAACCTGGCGCTGCTGGCATACAGAGCATCCCCGCTGTCCACTGGGTTGTCTCCCGCGCAGATGCTCATGAATCGCACTCTGCGAACCACGGTTCCAGCCATCCATGTTCCAGACCTTGACCACCTCACGGTCATACAAAAGATGCAGCAGCCTCGGGCCCAACAGAAATCAGCATACGACGCTCATGCCAAGGATCTCCCCAAGCTGGTCCCAACTGATCGTGTTCGTGTGCAGTTGCCTGACGGCGGCTGGTCCACCTCAGCTGTGGTGGTCAAGCAAGTGGCCCCGAGATCGTTCCTCGTCCGCATGGCTGATGGCTCCTACAGACGGCGCTGCGCAGAGTTCCACGCCCGCCATCTAACCATGATGTCCCGCCTCACACAATGCTTCCTCCGGATGTGCCCTACCAGCAATCCTGCCGACCTCTGTGACCACCGCATTGGCGGCGGTCCCGCCTATCCAATCGCAGGCGGCCCCTGATCCACCCTTGAGGCGGTGAACCAGAATTTGTCCCCCGCCACAAAGACTAAACTTATAGACTGAACCTTTGCACAATTTTGTTACCTTATCGTTCCGACCTCTGTAAATATCGTTTTTACCGTTTCATCTGCTCTATATCTGCACTAGCGACACCTTTCTATGTACATAAGTTCATTTTAGCACATTCTGTATATAGTCATGCACATATACACGTCCACACGTACATGCACCTTAATATTTATTATCTAACCACAAACAATAAAAAAAAAACGGGGGGAGGGGGGAGATGTCATAATGTACATCTATATATATAATGAAGTGCAGACAGGCAGTAATTGACACACAGGATGACCAGTAAACGCACAGAACAGAGCAGCCAATCACCAGACAGGACACGACCACTATAAAGCCAGAGGGCACCAGTTTTCCTGCTCTCTCGGGACCCAGCCTCTGAGACAGTCAGAGCTCGTGAGCTGGCCAGTGCAAACACCATGTGGTAGCTAGTAAGTCTGGTTAGGCTAGTATCAGGTCTCCAATCAAGTCAGCATAGTGTCAACCCACAGTTGAACATGTACAATAGTTTAGATGTTAAATAAACTCGTGTTGCATCTTACCAAGTGTTGGAGGTCTGTCTCTTGCTACACTGCATCAAGTGCAGTCCACATCGACCCAGCCTACCCAATACATCAAGTGTAACAGTGGGGGGTGGGATTGTTGTTTTGTTCAGGAGGGGGGGGGGGGGGGTGCTGCTGACAAAGGGGTTGTTGCTGTGGCGTATCATGGGAGGGAGTGGTGACGGTGGACGTCCGTGGGTGGGCCTGGAGGGTCGCGTGACATGGGCCGTGTGCTGGACCAAGAAGCACATGGTTGATCAGCAGGGGGGGGATTGATCAGCAGTGGAGGGGGGTGGGTTGATCAGCAGGGGGGGAGGCGGGTTGATCAGCAGTGGAGGGGGGTGGGTTGATCAGCAGGGGGGGAGGCGGGTTGATCAGCAGTGGAGGGGGGTGGGTTGATCAGCAGGGGGGGAGGCGGGTTGATCAGCTGGGGAGGGGGGTTGATCAGCAGGGGGGGGAGGCGGGTTGATCAGCAGGGGAGGGGGGCGGGTTGATCAGCAGGGGAGGGGGGTTGATCAGCAGGGGGGGAGGCGGGTTGATCAGCAGTGGAGGGGGGTTGATCAGCAGGGGGGGAGGCGGGTTGATCAGCAGTGGAGGGGGGTGGGTTGATCAGCAGGGGAGGGGGGTGGGTTGATCAGCAGGGGGGGGCGGGTTGATCAGCAGGGGGGGAGGCGGGTTGATCAGCAGTGGAGGGGGGTGGGTTGATCAGCAGGGGGGGAGGCGGGTTGATCAGCAGGGGGGGGGCGGGTTGATCAGCAGTGGAGGGGGCGGGTTGATCAGCAGGGGAGGGGGGTTGATCAGCAGGGGGGGAGGCGGGTTGATCAGCAGGGGGGGAGGCGGGTTGATCAGCAGGGGAGGGGGGTTGATCAGCAGGGGAGGGGGGCGGGTTGATCAGCAGGGGAGGGGGGTGGGTTGATCAACAGGGGAGGGGGCGGGTTGATCAGCAGGGGAGGGGGCGGGTTGATCAGCAGGGGAGGGGGCGGGTTGATCAGCAGGGGAGGGGGCGGGTTGATCAGCAGGGGAGGGGGCGGGTTGATCAGCAGGGGAGGGGGCGGGTTGATCAGCAGGGGAGGGGGGTGGGTTGATCAGCAGGGGGGAGGCGGGTTGATCAGCGGGGGGGCGGGTTGATCAGCAGGGGAGGGGGGTGGGTTGATCAGCAGGGGGGGAGGCGGGTTGATCAGCAGGGGAGGGGGGTTGATCAGCAGGTGGGGGTGGGTTGATCAGCAGGGGGGGAGGCGGGTTGATCAGCGGGCGGGTGGGTTGATCAGCAGGTGGGGGTGGGTTGATCAGCAGGGGGGAGGCGGGTTGATCAGCGGGCGGGCGGGTTGATCAGCAGGGGGGGTGGTGGGTTGATCAGCAGGGGGGGAGGCGGGTTGATCAGCAGTGGAGTGGGGTGGGTTGATCAGCAGGGGAGGGGGGTGGGTTGATCAGCGGGCGGACGGGTTGATCAGCGGGGGGGGGGGGGGGGGCCCGGGTTGCTCTCCAACCAAGCTGATCTCATGGAACGTGAGGGGGCTGAATGGGTCAATTAAATGGTTGTGCGTTTTCACACACCTGAGGAGCTTTTTGAAAGAAACACACTTGATGATCAGGGATCGGACAAGGCTAAGGAAAAGATGGGTAGGGCAAGTCTTCCATTCGGTATTAGACATGAATACGCGGGGTTGGCGTTTGAGGTGGAGAATATAGTATCAGATTCGGGGGAAGGTTTGTGATGGTGAGTGGCAAGCTGGAGGGGATTTTGGTTAATGTTGGTGAAGATCCCGGACCTGGAATTTCACGGGTTGATTATGGGGTGTGGACTTTAACACGGTCATTGACCCAGTGCAGTGGTTGAGCCGAGGTCGGGGAGGGTGTTGCCGGTGGCAAAGGAGCTGAAGGTATTTATGGAGCTCATGGGGTGGTGGACCCGTGGAGGTTTGGGAGGCCGAGGGTGAAGAAGTTCTCATAACTCTCCCATGTACACAGGGTGTACTCGGATTTTTTGTTGTGGGCAAGACATTATTGGCGGGGGTGGTCAGCTCGGGGTACTCGGTGATCGTGGTTTCAGACCACGCACCGCATTGGATGGACTTACAAGCGGACTGGGGGGGGCACATCGCCCACAGTGGAGGGTGGACAGAGGGTTGTTAGCGGATGAGGAGGTGTGTGAGCAGGTGAGGGCCGAGGGCCACCGTCCGGGGTATGTGGAACTAAATGATGCAAGTGAGGTCTGGGCCGCCACGCTGTGGGAGGCGCTCAAGGCAGTGATATGGGGGGTGTTCATATTGATCCGGGCGCATGGGGAGAAGCAGGTGTGAGCCGAGATGGCAAGGTTGGCAGATGCAATTCTGCGGATGGATAGAAGATATTAGGAGGCCCCGGAGGCAGAATTGTTGAAGGAGAGGCAGAAGCTCCAGATGGAGTTCGGGATGGTGTCCACGGGGAAGGTAGTAGGGGAGCTGCATTGGACCAGAGGGGCAGTGTATGAGTACGGAGAGAAGGCTAGTAGGATGCTGGCCCACCAACTCAGGAAGCAGGAGGCGGCGAGGGAGATTGGAAGGGTGAAGGACAGGAGGGGTAGAGTGGTACTGGACCCAGTGGGGGTGAACCTGGTATTTGAGGAGTTTTACAGGATGCTTTATGAATCGGAGCTTTATGAATGACTGAGGGCCCTCGATTTATTTGTTGTGTGATTTCACGTTTGTTCTCTTTTTTGTTTTGGTTGCGTTTGACATATATATATATATATAAATGCCTTAATAAAAACATTTTAAAAAATAAGTAAAAGCTACATGGTGGAATTCGCCATTCCTGAAGCTAAGTGTTGATGCTGGGGCAGGATTCGCGGAGTTCTACAACAGCAAAACTGGTGGTACACCTGGACTAATTCAATGACCATTAAGGAGCTTGCACTGACGCCACGTGGAACACAATTGATTCCAATGAAAATTGGTGCAGGATTCGCTGGATTCGCGATTGGCATTCAGGAGGCTGACAAGCTGCAGCCACACAGACACACTTCACTCCCCACACACACCATCCCAGCCAACAAGATAGCAGCGAGCAGAGCGGCACCCTGTTTTACGGAAGCCGAGCTGCTGGACGCCGTGGAGGAGAGGCAGGCAAGCCTGTACCCCGGCCTGGGAAGGAGGATGCTAGCCGCCACCGTTCGCTGTGCCTGGGTGCAGGTGGCAGAGGCTGTAAGCGTTGTGAGCAACACCGTCTGGCCAGTGGTGCCGAAAGAAACTGCATGAACGCCACAGGGCGGCCAGGGTGAGTAGGCAGCACTGTGCCCTGGCACCAACCCTCATCCCACACCAGTTCCCCCACCCCACCAACACCCTTCACCACATGCCGGCACCCATACCAGCTGCCATGCAGACATTTATCACCCCTCCTGCAGACACTTATAATTTACCCGATTGATCCTCATCCCTTGAGTTCAGCACCATGCATGGGGAAAGTAGGACCTAAGCATAGCACAAATTTCAACCTTAAGCGACCTGCAGAGAGGTATGGAAGCCTCTGGGGTTTGACATTTATACTACTTCATCCCCAAAACTCACTCTTATAAAGTATTGTAAACTACACATTGGAGAAGCGATTATAGACATTAGTTACAAAAAATACTTGTGCCATCCACAAACAACGAGCATCAGTGCAACAAGAAAAGGGTAATCATTAACCTTGCTAAGTACTTCTCCTGAGCCCTAATAATGTCTACCTGAGACTTGAGGCTAACAGGTGTATTGACCAACCATCAGGGTCATATGTGTTCGGGCAATCTTATTAAACTGGTATCATACTGACATGAGTTCATCCATGAGTGAATTGGTATTTCATTCTCTTGAAAGCTGCCACGTTCACTGACTTGGTGATGCCATGTCTGGAAAGACTGTACCATGTAGATTTGCTTAAGGATGTTTTTGACCCTTGAATTAATGTGGGACATTAAATCACATTGAATATCTGTTGAATCCATGATACTTGGATAAGGATTAATGCAAAATATATTTACAAAAGTGACAACTATACACAATGAGTGAACTGCCATGCTACAAGTGTGCACTCAAAACTTCTTCATTGATCTTACCCAACACTACATTGAGGTGCAGCCCCAGTATCTGGAGCAGAGGTGACTGTTGACTGTTATGCATGTTGTCTGGGATGGCTTCAGGGGTGTCCTCTTGTGGCCCAAGGCCTTGAGGGCCCCAGTCTGCCAGCGGTTTCCTGCTCCGGTGTAAGTGCATCTTCCTTACCCTGACCTGCTAGAGTTGATGGGGTGACTGGCAGAGTGGAGGTGAAGCAGCAGGGCACTCTTGGAATGTCTGGGATGATTGATCCCAGACCACATTGCTGGTGCTCCTCCTCCCTTTGGGTACTCGATGGTCCTTCACTGGCTACTTGAGGAGAGGAGGCATTTGGATGGACATTGAGGTGCACTGCCTCCACTCACCTATGCACTGCTGGAATGGGCCTATGGCAAGAGGTATGGTGTATAGGTCTGAACGCAATTACAGCAGAAACTTGAACCTGGGACTCCCAAGACAACCACCATCCTTCCAACTGAGACTTAGTTGCATTCGCACGCCAGAGCCACAACATCAGACAGAACGTGGACAAATTCTTCCATCTTTTGTTCCAGTTTGGGATGGCATTCTGACAACTCTGCTTGATGTTCCCCTGCCTCTTCCTGCATCTCCAAACGTAGCTCTTAGGGACGATTCTAGGCGCTCATCATTGGATGCTGCAAAGGCCTCCGAGCGCCAGACCTCAGCTGCCGCTGCCTCTACCTCCTGTGAACCTGGGTCTGTAAGGTGTTCACCAGACTGTGAGCCCGAGCCTATTCTAGAACTAGGTCCCACCAATGTGTATCTGTGCTGGTGGAGAATGTGGATGAACGCAGTGACGGTTCTTCACCTGAGTTACAACTGCTTCCTCCTCAGAAATGGTCTGGCTGCCGGGGCTGAGTCATCTGTTGGAGGATGCCCTTCCCCTTTTCTTGCTGGTACTAGAGAGAATTAGTGATTGACTAAGGAGGCTCAGACATTAAAGATAAGTCTCTAGCTTTTTGAGGAGGATCTTGCCTTCCGTACAGGAACGATCCTTATCTGCACTCTCCAGTTCTGCGGCCTGTTCCTCGAATGATGAGATCATAGGTCATAGAATTTACAGTGCAGAAGGAGACCATTTGGCCCATCGAGTCTGCACCGGCTCTCAGAAAGAGCACCCTACCCAAGCCCACATCTCCACCCTATCCCCATAACCCAGTAACTCCACCCAACACTAAGGGCAATTTTGGACACTAAGGGCAATTTATCATGGCCAATCCACCTAACCTGCACATCTTTGGACTGTGGGAGGAAACCGGAGCACCCGGAGGAAACCCACGCACACACGGGGAGAACGTGCAGACTCCGCACAGACAGTGACCCAAGCCGGGAATCGAACCTGGGACCCTAGAGCTGTGAAGCGATTGTGCTAACCACCATGCTACCGTGCTGCCCAGATGATCCACAACTCCCTGCTGGCCTTGGCTCCCTCCTTTTTGGTACATGAGATCTTGTCCTGCATAACGATAGATGTATTGATGGATGTATTATGGATCAAAGAGCCGTTCAGAAGCATGCACGCCTGTTGTCTGCTAACCCCTGCCCAGTAAGGGATTTAGAAGCCTTTTTTGCAGAGGCATACATGAGATGGTGAGCTTAAAGTGGCTGGTGGACATTCAGTAATGATGTCCCATCCGCTGGTCATATCTGAATTCCTGTAGACTCGAACATTCAGATTGCCTAATGTCCTTATGAGAGTGCGAGTTTGCAGTGAGAAGAAGTTTCATTCACCCGAGCAGAGCAGAGATCATTCAAGTATTTGCAGCACTGCAGGACGGTCCTTTTCTGAGTGCCACAGGTGCTAACCTCCCCAATGACTTTCTTCTAGGTTGCATGGTCAGATGGAAGGAGCTCCTGGTCCCATCAAACTCCCTATGTCACATTTGGTCTCAGTTACGATATTGTTTCAAGCTTGTCGAATGTACCTTTCATATCATATCAGAACTTGTAGTACATTATTCATAACATTTGAGACAGTCTTGGACAGTATTCAAATGATTATAACATACTCATATTTCTATAAATTCAGTAATTTTCAAGAATCATTTTGGCTAATATTTTAAAGGACCCCCCTCTATAATTGTTAAATCCAACATTGTCGTCAGCACATGGAATGACCAACGACGATTGTACACCTTGGGCCATCACTAGCCTCCCCTTCTGGGTCCTGTCATGATATTCAGGTGAACATCACAGCACATACATACATACATAATGATGGACAGATCAATGGACCAATCAACACACACAACACGACAGCCAATCACAGACAAGAGCATACACAGTACAAAACAGGGAACACGACACTTCCTGGGCACTCGAGCAGGAGACGGCTCAGGGCACAGACCTCATTGCCAGCCACTCAGACATTCACCATGTGCTGAGTACCAGAGTTTACTATGTTAATAGTTGATTGAAATAAAACTGCGTTGTACCATTCGCAACCATGTTGGTTCGTCTGTGTATCAGAGTACCCAACACTTCATGATACCAGGAGTGATTTGATACCTACCCACAAATCTGCCATCCTGCACCATGGACACCGTCAACACACCGCAGCCGTTGCAAGTCGCTGGGAACCTCGGCGTCAATTGGAAGCTGTTCAAACAGCGCTTCCAGCTCTTTCTGGAAGCCAACGAAAAAGAGAGCGCCTCGGACACCAGAAAGATCGCCATCCTCCTCACCACCGCAGGTCAGCACGCCATCCATGTCTACAACTCCCTAGTGTTCGCGGAAGGCGAGGACAAATCCAAATACAAGACATTCCTTCTCAAGCTCGACCAACACTTCAACGTCGAGGTCAACGAGAGCTTCGAGAGGTTTGTCTTCCAGCAGCTACTGCAAGGTAAGGATGAGCCCTTTCAATCCTTCCTTACGCATCTCCGTATCCTCGCGCAGTCCTGCGGTTACGACACCACCTCAGATTCCATGATTCGGGACCAGATTGTTTTTGGGGTCGCCTCGGGCACCCTACTCCAGCAGCTTTTAAAAATAAAAGGCCTCACCTTAGCCTCCGCAATCGAAGCCTGGGTTCTGCACGAAAATGCGGCTAGCCGTTATGCCCAATTTAAGGCAACCGAATAGGCGCGGCGGGGGTCCTACGCGGCCGGATCGGCGAGCCAGGTGCCCCACGAGGCCAAACGGGTCCAGGCGATCGAGTTCCTCCCGGCCCGCAGCCCGGACGAGGGAGGCCATTTTGCGCGATTTTCGAGGCTGCCCACGCTTGTGCGCGCCAAAACCTATGGCAACACTGAGGGACGTGATGCGCAGGCGCGCTCGACGCAAGACCGAACTGCGCATGCGCAGTGGCGCAACGAACGCCATGACGTCACAATGTGCGGCAACTGTGGATCTGCACATTTAAAGCGGCAATGTCCCACAAGAACCTGACAATGCCTACGCTGTGGCAAGGTGGGCCACTACGCTGCTTACTGTCGAGCAGCTCAACCTGTCAATCTTCCACAACTCCGACAACCTCGCAGGGATGTGCGGACCATTCAGCCTCCTCATTATGAATCGTGCCCAGACGACATCCAGACCGGTGACACAGATGACCGAGACGCCTTCCGTGTTGCGGTCATTGATGGGAACCGAGTTAACACGATAAATCCGGGCGATGAATGGTGTGCCACCCTGACGGTCAACCGATTGCCGATAACTTTCCGCCTGGACACTGGCGCCTCCGCCAACCTCATAGCATGGTCAGCCTTCTACGCCATGAAGGTCAGACCACCAATTCGGCCGTCCCGGTGCAGGATGGTCGACTGCAATGGGAATGTTATCCCGGCGATGGGATCCTGCCAGCTCCAGGTGACACACACGGCCACACTCTCGTTCGAGATAGTCGGCTCATCGAAGGATTCCCTGCTAGGCGCACAGGCATGCAAGGCTCTCCACCTCGTGCAACGAGTCCACTCTCGCTCTCCAGACGGCACGTCTGACTTCCCGGATGCAGAGTTCAATGCACAGCTCCAATCGCTCCTCGCCCACAACCAGGCATTCGAGGGCATGGGAACACTGCCATACACCTACAGAATTTGGCTCAAACCAGACGCCACCCCGGTCATTCACGCACCTAGCAGAGTCCCTGCGCCACTCAAAGACTGCCTCAAGCAGCAGCTGCAGGATCTCCAGGACCAAGGGGTCCTATCCATGGTCACGGAGCCCACGCCGTGGGTCAGCTCCATGGTGTGTGTCAAGAAGCCCTCCGGCGAGCTCCGGATCTGTATTGACCTAAAAGACCTCAATAACAATATTATGAGTGAACATTACCCCATACCCAAATGGGAAGAGATCACGAGCGAAATGGCCCAGGCGAAAATATTTACGAAACTGGATGCCTCTAAGGGCTTTTGGCAGATCCAACTCGATCCGTCCAGCCGAAAGCTGTGCACCTTCAACACCCCTTTCGGCAGGTTCTGCTACAACCGAATGCCATTTGGCATCATCTCGGCATCTAAGGTCTTTCATAGGACCATGGAGCAGATGATGGAAGTCATCGAAGGGGTGCACGTCTACGTGGACGACGTCATCATCTGGTCACCACACCACAGGAGTCTCCAACGCGTCTTTGCACGCATACGTGAAAACGGCCTGTGCCTCAACCGAGCCAAGTGTTCTTTCGGCCAAACCGAGCTGAAGTTCCTGGGGGACCACATTTCCCGGTCAGGGGTCCGTCCGGATGCAGACAAGGTGAGCGCCATCACAGCCATGCCGCAGCCAGCAGACAAGAAAGCAGTGCTACGCTTCCTAGGCATGGTCAACTTCCTGGGGAAGTTCATTCCCAACCTTGCCTCCCACACGACAGCTCTGCGCCACCTCGTCAAAACGTCCACGGAGTTCCAGTGGCAGCACACACACCAGCAGGAATGGGAGGAGCTCAAACTCAAGCTCACCACGGCACCGGTATTGGCGTTTTTCGACACATCTCGTGCCACTAAAATCTCGACTAATGCCAGCCAGTCCGGCATTGGGGCAGTGCTCCTGCAGCGGGATGACACTGCATCATGGGCCCCGGTCGCCTATGCCTCGCGGGCCATGACTCCCACAGAGCAGCGCTACTCGCAGATCGAAAAGGAGTGCCTGGGCTTGCTAACCGGTTTAGATAAGTTCCATGACTATGTGTGTGGTCTTCCCCGGTTCACTGTTGAAACTGACCACTGCCCCCTGGTCAGCATCATAAACAAGGACCTGAACGAGATGACCCCTCGCCTCCAGCGCATCCTACTTAAGCTTAGGAGGTACGACTTCCAACTGGTCTACACCCCAGGGAAGGACCTTATCATTGCGGATGCCCTATCTGAAGCAGTGAGCACGCCGCCAGATTCGGAGGGGTTCGTATGTCAGGTCGAGGCTCAGATGGCCTTCACATCGGCAAATCTGCCAGCTGACGACTCCAGTCTGGCCCATATTCGCCGAGAGACTGCGGCCGACCCCCTTCTACAACGTGTGATGCGCCACATGACGGGAGGGTGGCTCAAAGGGCAGTGCCCGCAGTTCTACAATGTCCGAGACGACCTGGTCGTCATTGATGGTGTCCTTCTGAAGCTGGACCGGATTGTGATTCCGCACAGCATGCACAAGCTGGTTCTCGACCAACTACACGAAAGCCACCTGGGGGTTGAGAAGTGCAGATGGAGGGCTCGAGAGGCGGTATACTGGCCGGGAATCAGTGATGATATTGCCAATATGGTGCTCAACTGCCACACCTGCCAAAGGTTTCAGCCGGCTCAACCTCCTAAAACGCTTCTGCCCCATGAGCTGGTGACGTCCCCCTGGGCGAAGGTTTGTGTGGACATCTTTCATGCGCTCGGCAGGGACTATGCCATCATCGTTGACTACTTCTCCAACTACCCAGAGGTCATACGCCTGCACGATTTGACGTTGTCAGCTGTCATAAGGGCCTGCAAAGACACCTTCGCTCACCACGGCATTTCGATGACTGTCATGTCGGACAATGGGCCCTGTTTCGCCAGCCATGAATGGTCATCGTTTGCTGCTTCGTATGGCTTCACACACGTGACGTCTAGCCCTCTGCACCCTCAGTCCAATGGAAAGGCGGAGAAGGGCGTTCACATTGTCAAGCGGCTCCTCTGCAAGGTTGCTGCTGCCGGATCGGATTTCTGCCTCGCCCTGCTGGCCTATCGTTCGGCCCCACTAGCCACTGGTCTCTCACCAGCCCAGCTGTTGATGGGTTGCGCCCTCAGGACCACTGTGCCTTCCATTCTGGCACCCACAATCGACCATGCTCTGGTACTGCACAGGATGCAACTGCAGCGCGGTCGCCAGAAGAGGTCATATGACACACGGGCAACTGATCTTCCCGCCCTGGCCCCTGGAGACGAAGTCCGCATCCATCTACCAGAAGGTGGCTGGTCAGTACCTGCCGAAGTTCTCCGACGCGTGGCTCCCCGCTCGTTCCTGATTCGCATGCCTGATGGATCCGTTCGTAGGCGCAATCGCTGGGCTCTTCGCCTGCTTCCACGCTCGCTACGAGACCTTACACTGACACCGTGCCCTCCTGTTGTTCCTGATATCGACTTCGTGGAGCTGCCTGCTACCATGCCCCTTCCGTCGTCGCCCGTGGCCAGGCCCGTTCCTCAGCCGGTGGTTCCAGACCTACCCTTGAGGCGGTCAACCCAAATTCGTCGCCCACCTACTAGACTGGACTTATGAGACTGTTTATACATTGAACTCATGCAACCACTGTGTTAATATGTTTATGTTCTTATCGTTACAGAAATTTGTTTTATCGTTCAACATTTCCCCGTTCTTTGTTTATGGTACAACCTCGTTATTATGCCACCCCGACATCGCCCCTTGTATATAGTTAAGCCCCATGTACATGCTGTAAATATTACACACACACACATTCAGCTACACTCAGTACACATCTCTATTTATAACCACGTAGGCACATAATCTTGTAAAAAAGGTGAGATGTCATGATATTCAGGTGAACATCACAGCACATACATAATGATGGACAGATCAACGGACCAATCAACACACACAACACGACAGCTAATCACAGACAAGAGCATACACAGTACAAAACAGGGAACACGACACTTACTGGGCACTCGAGCAGGAGACGGCTCAGGGCACAGACCTCATTGCCAGCCACTCAGACATTCACCATGTGCTGAGTACCAGAGTTTACTATGTTAATAGTTGATTGAAATAAAACTGCGTTGTACCATTCGCAACCGTGTTGGTTCGTCTGTGTATCAGAGTACCCAACAATTCAGGTCCCTCCTTAGCCTGATGGGTGGCTGAGTCTTCAGGATGTGCGGCAGCCCCCTGCACATGGTCTGCCCGCCTTGGCTGCTGCAAGCAACGCAAAGGCAGTCTCCGTAGGATATTGTTATATCTGTAAGGAATTGGAGAAGGAGAGGGACTGACAATCGGTTGGGCCTTACACCCCGAGACGCTCAACTCCGTCAAGCCTCCCCAACTCTACGTATTCCACCTTTTCTCAGAGTGCCATTCAGCAAACCTCTTGTGCTGGCAAACCTTGCTCTGCACACTCACCACTGGTCATATCAGGAGCCCCCAGACCCCAGATGCCTGCCAGGAACATTAGAGAGACCGTGCTCAGCTGCCAACCACTCACTCATGCACTTTCCATTTGGTCACGAGAAGATCCACAGAGCTGAAGCCCTGCTCTTTAGTGTTTGATTGTTGGCAGCTGCCTCTATGGTGCTGACACTCCTAGAGTTCAGCCACACTGTGCAGGCATCATATGCAGTGCACTAATCATCCACTGAGACATGGTACATGTGCCCTTGAGGAGGCACTTGAGAGTTGCGAAGTGTTAAGTGCTATCACAACTAACAAGGCTAATTCTTCATTTGAAATAGCCTTCAGCTATGAGTCGAGAGGCTGCTCGCAGTCAAAGGGAGTGAAATTGAATTCCATGAGAGAAGGTGCAACAGGGCTCTATCCCGGAAGTGCCTGGCAGGACAGACAGACTGCAGCAGTGGTCGCCCCTGTTATGGGTCTCCACAATATTTAAAGATGGATTGAAGACCTCTCAAGTGCACAGCCCCTCACCCCCCACCCCGCCGAGGGTGCTCACGATCTGGATCCAACCCACCATGGGCGGGACCTAAATTTCCAGAATGAACTTTGCAGTTTGGAACAATTAAATATGTCTCCGCCAGAGCTAACCAGCCGGCGGAACGGCACTTGGGGGGGGTCTCCCTGGCAATCAGAGACCCCGGGTGGTTGGCCTCTAGTCACCCAGGCACCTTGGCACTGGCAGTGCCACCTGGGAACACTGGCAGTACCACCTGTGTATCTGGCACTGCAAGGGTGCCCAGGGGGCACTGTCAGGCTGGCATTTTGCCCACAGCTTGGAGCTGCGCTGCCCTTATTAGGTGGGATGAGGGGGGCTGGAGGACCACATAATCGGTAAGGTAGGGTATTGGGGGGGGGGGGGGTCTGATGGTCGCACTGGGGGATTGATCTCTTCCTGCATTGGTGAGTGGAGCTCCTCGGTGCAGGAAATGAAGGTAAGTGTGGCGTCAACAGGGCCCTCCACGCCAAGGTCAAAAAAATAAATTCCGTTCGATAGCGAAGTCGTTCCTGGCGCGAACAGCCCGCTAAATCTGCCCACAACTGGACTCTGTTTTCTTTCCATTAAATCACGCCAATACTAGGCCTGCACAACGGTGCAGTGGTTAGCACTGCTGCCTCACGGCGCTGAGGACCCGGGTTCGATCCTGGGTCACTGTCCATGTGGAGTTTGCACATTCTCACCATGTCTGCATGGGTCTCACCCCCACCACCCAATGATGTGCAGGGTAGGTGACTTGGCCACGCTAAATTGCCCCTTAATTGGATAAAAGAATTTGGTACTCTAAATTTATATATAAACAATAAATAAATTGCGCCAATAAAGATTAAAATATTTCATGTTTACACCATATCTACCTTGAACCATGGTAATATTTTAGAATAATAATAATTTGATTTGAAATATAGTCACAAATATTTATAGGAAAGGCAGCACGGTGGCCCAGTGGTTGTCATAATATACACCAGTACATCATGGTGCAGACACACACTGATGGACACACAGTGGGACCAATCAACACACACAACACCGCAGCCAATCACCAGTTAGAGCACACGCACTATAAAGACAGGGGGCATCAGAGTTCCCGCTCATTCGAGCTGCAGCTTCCTAGTAGGACAGAGCTCACAGCCTGCAGCACAGACATTCACCATGTACTGAGTAAATCGACTGGTTAGGACAAGGCAAAGGTCTTTAGTTAAAGCTACTATCGTTTTAACCCACAGTGAGAGTATGTTAAACAGTTATTGACTCAATAAAATAGTGTTGCACTATTTCAAGTGTTGGTGATCTGTATGTGTTCCACGGATCCAGAGCGCCCAACACAACATGATACCAGGAGTTGAGGGATATTAGCACTTCTTAGACCTACCTGCAAGTGATCTGCCTTCCGCCAGCATTCCGTCATCCTGCAATATGGACAACATCTGCCCGCCGCTGCCGCTCCGCATCGCCGGCAACCTCGGGGCCAACTGGAAGATATGCAAACAGCGCTTCCAGCTCTCCCTTGAGGCCACAGACAGGGAGGACGCCTCGGATACCAGGAAGATTGCTCTCCTCCTATCCACGGCCAGGGACCATGCCATCCACATTTTCAATTCCCTCACCTTTGCGGATGATGAAGATAAAACAAAGTTCCAGACGGTCATCCTCAAGTTTGACACTCACTGCAGCGTAGAGGTGAATGAAAGTTTCGAGCGCTACGTGTTCCAACAACGTTTGCAGGGTAAGGATAAACCTTTCCAATCCTTTCTCACTCACCTCCGCATCCTTGCGCAGTCTTGCAGCTACGGGCTCACCCACCTCCGACTCCATGATACGCGACCAGATCGTTTTCGGTGTTCAGTCGGACCCCCTACGACAGCAGCTCCTCAAAGTAAAGCAGCTCACCCTAGCGACCGCCATTGAGACCTGTGTCATACACGAAAACGCCACGAGTCGGTATTCCCATATCCAAGTGGCTGAAACGGCGCAGCAAGGTCCCCACGAGGCAGAAAGGGTCCAAGCAATTGAGCAACTCCAGGGCCTCAGCCTGGATGAGGGCGGCCATTTTGCGCGCTTTTCGCGGACTCCCGCGCTTGTGCGCACCAAAGGAGGGGACGGCGACGTCGAAGAACATAATGCGCAGGCGTGCACCACGCACGACCGCACCGCGCATGCGCGGTGGCGCAGCGAACGTGCTGACGCTAGGACTTGCGGCAACTGTGGCTCCGCCCATTTAAAACGACAATGCTCTGCCAAATCACGACAATGCCTAAGATGTGGCAGACTTGGCCACTATGCTACCTTCTGCCAAGCAGCTCAGCCTGCCAATTCATATAACTTCAGCCAGCCTCGCAGGAATGTCCGGGCAATTCAACCCACGGTCACCAAGTCCGATGCGGACCTCCCACACAGCAGTGACACCGAGGACCCGAAGGCGCCTTTTCGAGTCGGTATCGTGACAAAAAACAGGCTGTCCCCGAAGCAAAGACACCAGCCGCTGTCGGTATACAGCATCGATCCAGACGATGAGTGGTGTGCCACCCTGACGATCAACCAGAATTCGTCGCCCACCTCAGAGACTTAATTTGTGAACTTTGTGGACTTACAGACTTTCTGAATTGTTCTGTTCTTCCGTTTGATTGTTTACATGGTTTGTATATAGTGTTCATCTCGTTATTTTTGTTGCATACTGTTTTTCTGCACCAGGCACCTTCCCATGTAAATAGCTTAGTTCTCATGTACATAGTCCTGTAAATATGTCTTTCGCACACACATAGTTAGGGACATTCTCACCATACCACTATTTATTGCCACACATGTACATTCTTTTATAAAAGGGGGGGATGTCATCATATACACCAGTATATCATGGTGCAGACACACACACACACTGATGGACACACAGTGGGACCAATCAACACACACAACACCGCAGTCAATCACCAGTTAGAGCACACGCACTATAAAGACAGGGGGCATCAGAGTTCCCGCTCATTCAAGCTGCAGTTTCCTAGTAGGACAGAGCTCACAGCCTGCAGCACAGACATTCACCATGTGCTGAGTGCATCGACTGGTTAGGACAAAGCAAAGGTCTTTAGTTAAAGCTAGTATCGTATTAACCCACAGTGAGAGTATGTTAAACTGTTAATGACTCAATAAAATATTGTTGCACTATTTCAAGTGTTGGTGACCCGTATGTGTTCCACGGATCCAGAGCGCCCAACACAACAGTGGTTAGCACTGCCGCCTCACAGCGCGAAGGACTCGGTTTCGATCCCGTCCCCGGGTAACTATCCGTGTGGAGTTTGCACACTCTCCCCCGTCTGCATGGATCTCACCTCCACAACCCAAAAAAATGTGATAAATTCGCTGAGCAAACTATATTTATAACCATTGAATGACATTGAATGATTAATGCTTCAAAATGCCTTTTGAACATGGAGTTATAATAAAATTATTTATTTTTTTAGGTCGGGATGAAGCCGTATTATTCCTCTTGAAGCTTGGTTGTCATGCTGATGCGCTAGATGTTAATGATCAAAGTTGCATGAACATAATGTTTCTCAAACAGCCTTCTGTGGTGAGATATTAATTGACATTACTTAGATTTGATGAAAAAGCTTTTGCCCTCATAGAAAGAAGCTTAATGTTAATTTTTAGTATTTACTGCAATGGTGATATATTTTGCAGAAATTTTAAAACCCTGCAGTAGAGTTTTTGCTTTGGCACTGTTAGGAGAATGAGTCTGAAAGAATCTCCAAACGTTAAACAATTTATTGATTTAACACCTGCAAGGAGCAATTCACTGGGTGCTCCATGCACTTCTCCTCTTAACAAATAAAATAATCAATTCTTATGCAGTTTGAACACACAACCCACCTCTGCTGGACACAATCCAATTGTAATGATTATAGATTACATACATTGATTGCTAGATCCAATGAAATTGGTTACTAGGCAGCATGGGACTGCGTGATCAGCTCATGAACGGATAGAGGCCCCCTCATGATGTTTTCCAGAGCCCCTTATCAACTATCCTTGGGTCATCTTGATACATCACAAACTGAGATTCTCTTAACCTCATTACTGACTGGTACCACAGTCAGCATTCCTCAGAGGCAGCTGCACAGGGGTTCCTGATAAGGGAAGTTCTGCTGAATGAACCATTTCTGTGTAAGTTGGCCTTCACAAAGGATGTGGCCAAGTCAGTTAGCTAAACCCCATGATGCCTCACAAACTGTTCCACTTAATTTCTAGCTAGGATTATACATTATTAGTGTGTACCAAAGAAATTATCGGTATTCAGAATATTACACTTTAAAAAATACACACACACATATAAATACATGTGTATTGCAGGTGCCTCTGCCCTAGGAACTCACCTCAACAGCACCATCAGTGATTACAACAAAATTGTACACATTTTGTTTTTTGTTTTTTAAAATAATTGTTATTAAAGTTTTCACAAAATATCAACAACAAAATGTAAAAGGAACCCAATAGAATTAAATACAAAACAAAACAAAACAACCCAGTGCCCCCCTCCCCCTATACATAAATAATAAATTAACACCCGCCGAAACACATAGCAAACATAGCAAATATATACACCCCCTCAGATCCCCCAGTATAGACAAACAAAAATAAAATAGAACCCCCCCCCCCCCCCCCCCCCGGGTTGCTGCTGCTGCTGACCATCATTCTGCCAGGAAGTCTAAGAACGGTTGCCACCGCCTGAAAAGCCCTTGCACCGATCACCTTAAGGCAAATTTCACCCTCTCCAATTTAATAAACCCCGCCATAGCATTGATCCAGGATTCCACGCTAGGGGGCCTCGCATCCTTCCACAGAAGAAGAATCCTTCGCCGGGCTACCAGAGACGCAAAGGCCAGAATACCAGCCTCTTTCGCCTCCTGCACTCCCGGCTCCTCTGCAACCCCAAATATTGCGAGCCCCCAGCCCGGTTTGACCCTGGATCCTACGATCCTCGACACCGTCCTCGCTACGGCCTTCCAAAATTCCTCCAACGCTGGGCATGCCCAGAACATATGGGTGTGGTTTGCTGGGCTCCCTGAGCACCTAACACACCTGTCCTCACCCCCCAAAAAACAGCTCATCCTTGTCCCGGTCACGTGTGCCCTGTGCAGCACCTTAAACTGTATGAGGCTGAGCCTCGCGCACGAAGAGGAAGAGTTCACCCTCCCTAGGGCATCTGCCCACATCCCATCCTCGATCTCCTCCCCCAACTCCTCCTCCTGCATCACCTGGTATGTTGCCGAAATCTTCCCCTCTCCAACCTGTGGTGATGTGCATCAACGTAAATGCATGTAGGCTAGCTAGACACTAGATGGAGCAACAGAAACATCACACACACACACACACACTCAACCAATAGATCAGTTAGATAGACGCGACCAATGGACATTCACGATGCAAACGGAGGTGACATGACCACAAGGGGGCATTGCACCAACCCATGTATAAAGGACACCACACACATAATCTGCCTCTTTCCAGTGAGTAGAGACACAGGGTTGATTCAATATTACACCCACCACATGGATTGTAGCAGCTGGTTAGTCAGTCTGGGTAGCTATAGTAGGATTAGCAGTAGTGTCGAACCCGAGTAATAGAAGTATAAATAGTTTAATAAACGTGTTGAAGTTATCTCCAGGTCTGAACCTTCCTTTGTCAAGTGCACCACAAGGAAGCCGCTTATTTTGCACCTATAACATAACAAATCATGGTACCAGAAGTGAACTGTTTCAATCCAGATAGCCATACCTCAGCGTACAGTGAAACCAGCAGCGATACCCAGGCAAGATGTTCAAGATCCAGGTTCCGCAGCAGCTCCAGTGCCACGGCGATCTCCGCGAAAACTGGCGGGCATTCCGGCAAAAGTTTGAAATCTTCCTGGCAGCAGCCGAACTAGAAGACGTGGCCGATCCTGAAAAAACAGAGCTTCTCTCACTATCGCCGGTGCCAGAGCAGAAAAGATCTTTTAAAAATTCAAGTTCTCCAAGGAGCAAAACAGGAGCGACTTCCAGGCAGTCCTGAACAAATTTGGCAAATACTGTGAGGAAAACACACTCCAACCAGCAAGAAAAGGTAAGAGAAGCGCCAGTACTCACCTCAAGGCCAAAATTCCAGAGCAGAGAACAATTTTGGTCGGCGGCCATCTTTCTAAAGGGACTGCACTTGCTCGAGAAGCGCGCAGAACGGGAAAGTCCGTTTGCGCATGCGCGGCAAACGGCCATCAGTAAAGGAACAGCGATCTGCGCATGCGCAATCGCTTCCTCCGCGCTATGTCACATGCGTAATGATGTCAGAGGCCCCGGACCACGCCCATTTAAAGGGGAAACGTCCCAAATCAAAGAGAAAATCTTTTAAAGCTGTAAAACAATCTTCCTTCACCTGGACTGACAGCACAATGCCTCAAATTGAACCAAGGAATGAAATTTACCTCCGAAGAACCCTGCAACAAGCAGTTACCTACGCCCAAACCGATGATTCCAACCTTGACTACTTCAATACCGACCTTTACATTTTCTCTGGACCTCGCGAGCCCAATGCCAGCCCCAACGCAAACAGTGATTATATGGTCCTAGAAGACTACGACTCGGACGAACCTTTCACCTTGGGATGCAACCCCAGTACCAAATCCGAACTGTAACTAGACGTGTTGCACATTGGCGACACCCGTATTGAATCCGACGCAGACGCGGATTCGTTCTTCGGATTTGAGGATCTTCAGCCCAGCAGATATGACATCACAACTTGTGAGTGCAGGATGATGCTGCAGCCTGAAATTAAGAGACAGAGAGCAGTACACGCCCTCAGAGAGCGGCCTGCTGCCACACAGAGCGTGGTCCACGCACCGCTCAGGGTTCCCGACTCGACGAAAGAAGACACGTAAGACTCCACACCCCAGTCCTTGCATGAACAAGAAGTGACTCCAGTGTCACAAGCCTCCATAGCAAGCTCGTGGACAGACTCCACAATTGCAGAAACGCAAGACTCCAGAGCGCAGTCCTTACACACACAAGAGGTGACTCCAGTGTCACAAGCCTCCGCAGCGAGCTCGTGGACAGCCGCCACGATAGAAGCAACGCAAGACTCCGACGCGCAGTCCTTGCAGGAACAAGACCATGAGGGTCGAGCAACCTCCTCTGACCAACTAGCGGCAGACGATGCAAGTCTGCCATGCTCAAGTAAACAGCAAGAAGACTATGAAAGTCTACCACGCTCCAGTGCACAGCAGGACGACCATGACGGTCTATCATGCCACAGTGAAGAACAAAGCGACGATGACAGTCCAAGCCCAAATGAAGAACAACAGCAAGACAATGACAGTCCACCCACATTGTTTGCACCACCAGATGAAGACTCTGACAATTTACCCAACCCAAGTGAACAACAAGCAGCTACTGAGGCTCTACCCACGGTATGTGAGATGAGTGACGACAGCATCCCACTTCACATGCAAGATGTGCAAAGTGACAGACCTCAGCTAGTGTGTACAGAGGCACTCGACGATCACTGTGAGACCACTGGTGACTCCGGTGACACCATGATACTTCCACCCTCATTTGCTCGAATCTCTGCACAAGTCAATGCATTCTTGCATGTTCCGACTCCAAACGTGCAGATTCAAGAAATCTCAGCTGACTCCAGTGAACCTGCTAAGACTCCGGACGGGGAGCATCAACAAACCAACACTGACTGAGTTAAAACAGACCAGACTCCAGATGGGGAGCATCCAAACACCGACTCTGATTCACGTAAGCCGCACTTTACTCCAGATAGGGAATGCCGCAACCTCAGTGATGGCACGCTCAGGGTGACAGCAGATGCCACAACGACAGGAGATGGATCACTTAACAATTACACTGGGTCAGTAATAACAAGCAGTGGCTACAGTCTAAGAGGAATACACCAATATTCACAACAGCTATAGCCACACATTTTTTCCACACCAGCAGTGCAGCCAATGACAGCTCATGCTGGACAAACCCAGTATTCAGGCAAGCAGCAGCAGCAGTCTATGCAGCATATTCTCAAACAGGCCAGCACTACGGATTACCAACTAATAGAATCAAGACCGAAGGAGGACTACCGCAAGCGCAATCTGCACTACAGACTGGGTGCCTTAGTTACAGCCCAGGATTTGCTGCACCCCAGCCTGGCCAGATGGCATATTTCTATCAGATGCAAGGTTCTAGTTTCACACCATCGCCAGGTATTTATGCGAGCAGCAATTCTGTTTCCCATTCGACAAGCTTCAAAGGTTCTCAGCAGGATCACCCTTCCAGCACAGCACGTGGCCAGAACCAGTATGTACAGTCTTATCCAACTTCAACATATGGCACATCCATGACCTCGAATGATACTGTTGATGGTACCTCTTCAACATCAACACCTTATCAGCCACAAGATGCCATCCGACAGCACCATCACAAACATCGAAAAATGAAAGGAACTCCAAATCAGACAGCGAAGTGATTTGACCACTTTCTGGTTCCTATGGCACAGGGACGTTGATGGCGTTCATAACCAAGAGAGCCATTTGACCATGATGATTAATGGTTTATGGACTCACACGAATGATTTGGACTTATTGTTTAATCACCGTTCCCATGACTTGTATATACCTTACCTTATCTACATGTTCTATGTTACACCTACAACATAACAAATCACAACCCACACCCCTGAGAGCACCCTGTCCTGTACCGTGCGTGGCGGCAGCAGCGGGAATTCCACCACTTGCCGCCTGGCAAACGCCCTCACCTGTAGATACCTAAAGGTGTTTCCCGGGGGAGCACTTACTTCTCCTCCAGCTCACTCAGGCTCGCGAACTTCCCATCCATAAACAGGTCCCCCAACCTTCTATCCCTGCCCTGTGCCACCTCGAAAACCCTCCATCTATTCTCCCTGAGACAAACCGGTGGTTCCCCCATATCGGGGTCCACACCGAGGCCCCCACTTCCCCCCTGTGCCGCCTCCATTGCCCCCAAGGTTTGAGGGTAGCCGCCACCACCGGGCTCGTGGTATATCTCATTGGAGGGAGCGCTCGGCAGCGGCGCCGTTGCCAGCGCCTCCAGACTCGTACCCTCAAAAGACGCCGTCTCCAGCCTCTTCCATGCCGCCCCCTCCCCCTCCACCCACTTGCGCACCATCGCCGCATTGGCGGCCCAGTAGTACCCACAGAGGTTGGGCAGTGCCAGCCACCCCCATCCCTACTGCGCTCCAGGAACACCCTCCTCACCCTCGGTGTCCCTCGCGCCCACACAAACCCCGTTATGCTCCTGTTGACCCGCCTAAAGAAGGCCTTCGGGATAAGAATGGGGAGGCACTGGAACAGGAACAAAAACCTTGGGAGCACCGTCATCTTGACTGACTGCACCCTACCCGCCAAGGACAGCGGCAACGCGTCCCACCTCTTAAACTCCTCCTCCATTTGCTCCACCAGCCTCGTGAAATTAAGTCTATGCAGGGCCCCCCAGCTCCTGGCCACCTGGACCCCCAAATACCTGAAGCTCCTCTTTTTAGTGAGATCTCGCCAATCCCCCTCTCTTGGTCCCCTGGGTGAACCACGAACAACTAGCTCTTCCCCATGTTGAGCTTGTACCCTGAGAAATCCCCGAATTCCCTGAGGATCATCATTACCCCCGGCATTCCCCCCCCCAGGTCCGCCACATATAGCAGCAAGTCGTCTGCATAGAGCGACACCCTATGCTCCTCCCGACACAGCACCAGCCCCCTCCAGTTCCTCGACTCCCTCAGTGCCATAGCCAGGGGCTCAATTGCCAGTGCGAAGAGCAGGGGGGGCAGGGGGACACCCCTGCCTTGTCCCTTGATGCAACCAAAAGTACTCAGACCTCCTCTTGTTCGTGGCCACACTCGCCATCGGGACCTTGTACAACAGCCTAACCCATCTGACGAACCTCTCCCCAAACCCGAACCTCTTCAGCACCTCCCACAAGCACTCCCACTCTACCCTATCGAAGGCCTTCTCAGCGTCCATCGCCGCCACTATCTCCGCCTCCCCCTCCTTCGCCAGCAACATAATAACGCTCAGGATCCTCCGCACATTCGCGTTCAACTGCCTCCCCTTCACGAACCCTGTCTGGTCGTCGTGGATGACCTTCGGCACCCAATCCTCAATTCTCGTGGCTAAGACCTTCGCCAGCACCTTGGCATCTACATTTAACAACAAAATCGGCCTGTAAGACCCACACTGCAGGGGATCCTTGTCCCGCTTCAGGATCAAGGAGATCAATGCCCAGGACAAAGCACCCCCCTCCCTTGCCTCATTGAAGGTCCTAACCAGCAACGGGCCCAACAGGTCCACATTTGTTTTGTAAAATTCGACCGGGAAACCGTCCGGCCCCGGTGCCTTCCCCGCCTGCATGCTCCCTATCCCTTTGGCCAGCTCCTCCAGCCCAATCGGGGCCCCTAATCCCGCCACCAGTCCCTCCTCCACCTTCGGGAACCTCAGTTGGTCTGGAAAGCGGCCCATCCCTCCCTCCTCCAGTGGGGGCTCGGACCGATATAGTTCCTCATAAAAGTCCCTGAAGACCCCATTGATGACAATCCCACTCCGCACCACACTCCCTCCCCTATCCTTAACTCCCCGATCTCCCTAGCTGCGCCCCGCTTCCGAAGCTGATGCGCCAGCATCCAACTTGCCTTTTCCCCATATTCATAAATCGCCCCCTGGGCCTTCCTCCACTGCGCCTCCGCCTTCCTGGTGGTCAACAGGTCGAATTCGACCTGGAGTCTATGCCTCTCCCTCAACAGTCCCTCATCCGGCACCTCCGCATACCTCCTGTCTACCCTCACCATCTCCCCCACCAGGCTCTCCCTCTCACTTTGCTCTCTCCTCTCCCCGCGCTTTCCACCTGCCCGGCCTCGCCTCCTCTGAAGCAGCTCCTTTTACAGGCCCAGTCCCCTCACCCCCGACTCGGGCCTCACCCTCCCCCGCGGGGTCCCATCCCCCCTACCAGCCATCCACCCCCTACTCCGTTTACTTGCCCCCCTCCAAGAGCCCACCCGACAGACCCAACCAAAACAGCGCCCAACCCACCCTAACCACCCACACCGAACCTAAACTAAACAGGAACAAAGAACCCCCCCTCAAAATGTAACCCAACACGGGGCAGCACGGTAGCATTGTGGATAGCACAATTGCTTCACAGCTACAGGGTCCCAGGTTCGATTCCCGGCTTGGGTCACTGTCTGTGTGGAGTCTGCACATTCTCCCCGTGTGTGCGTGGGTTTCCTCCGGGTGCTCCGGTTTCCTCTCACAGTCCAAAGATGTGCAGGTTAGGTGGATTGGCCATGATAAATTGCCCTTAGTGTCCAAAATTGCCCTTAGTGTTGGGTGGGGTTACTGGGTTATGGGGATAAGGTGGAGGTGTGGACCTTGGGTAGGGTGCTCTTTCCAAGAGCCGGTGCAGACTCGATGGGCCAAATGGCCTCCTTCTGCATTGTAAATTCTACGATAAACAATCCCCGACCATCCTCACGCCCGACCCCCCAGCCCGACCGTCAGTTTGTGTCCAGCTTCTCGGCCTGAACAAAGGCCCATGCCTCCTCCAGGGATTCAAAATAATGGTGCCGGTCCTTGTAAGTGACCCACAGACGCGCCGGCTGCAGCATGCCAAACTTCACCCCCTTCCTGTGCAGCACCGCCTTCTCCCGGTTGTACCCGGCCCTCTTCTTCGCCACCTCCGCGCTCCAGTCTTGATATATTCGAATGTCCGCGTTCTCCCACCTGCTGCTCCTCTCTTTCTTGGCCCACCTGAGTACGCACTCCTGATCAGCGAACCGATGAAACCGCACCAGCACCGCCCGCGGCAGCTCGTTAGCCTTGGGCCACCTCGCCAGCACTCTATGGGCCCCTTCCAGCTCCAGGGGCCCCTGGAAGCACCCCGCTCCCATCAGCGAGTTTAACATGGTGACCACATAGGCTCCCACGTCTGATCCCTCCAGCCCCTCCGGGAGGCCCAGGATCTGTAGATTCTTCCGCCTCGACCGATTCTCCATCTCCTCGAACCGTTCCTGCCATTTCTTGTGGAGCGCCTCGAGCGCCTCCACCTTTACCACTAGGCCCAAGATCTCGTCCTCATTATCTGAGATCTTTTGTCGGACCTCATGGATCGCCACCCCCTGGGCCGTCTGGGTCTCCAGCAGCTTATCAATAGAAGCCTTCATCGGCTCCAGCAGGTCCGCTTTGAGCTCCCTGAAGCAGCGCTGGATAACCTCCTGCTGCTCCTGTGCCCACTGCATCCACGCTACCTGGTCCCCACCCGCTGCCATCTTGCTCTTCTTCACTCGCATTTTCTTTGGCTTCACCACCACTTTTTTAGTCGCCCCGCTCCTGGTCCAAGCCATACACTGTCGGGGGAATGTTGCAGTCTTCTTCCCACACCAGGAAATGTCAGAAAAATGCCGTTGGGGGCCCTGAAAAGAGCCCAAAAGTCCGTTCCAAGCGGGAACTGCCGAACGTGCTACTTAGCTCTGCAGAGCCGCAACTGGAAGTCCTTGTACACATTTTGAAAAGTATTTTATTCCTCCTGAGTTGCTGCTAAGATTCATGTGCATATTGGCGAAATCTGCCATGAGCCACTGTAATCCTTATCTAAAGAAGGAGATCATAGAGAGAGGGCAATGGAGATCCACCAATCCCTGAGATGTCACAGTTGTCTTCAGAAGAGAGATTGAGGCAACGTGGAGAAAAATTACTGAACAAATTCACAGGAGTTTGCCGATGTACATTTAACAATGGGCAGAATTTCCCTTGGATTGCATCAAGTGTGATAGCGGGTGAGGAAATCGGGAGCTGATCCTGCTTGTCACAATAATGTGTTTTCACATCCTGCTTCATTAATTGTGCATTCTATGAAACCTGCCGGATCACTTTTGGGCGGCTTCCGGTTTGCCGGCCCTAACAGGGCTTCACCGCTTTTTCTATGTGGATGCCATATTTAAAAGGGTACAGCATGCACACTTCTCAATGCTTGCAGCACAGGAGTGCTCCACTGACAAGATGGCCCCAAAGACAAAGAAGAGTACTGCCCCCAGATTTAGTGATGCCCATTTGAGTGTCTGCTGCACGCCGTGGAGGTCCGCTGCTATGTCCTCTACCCCGGCTCTGGCCACAGGAAGGGCAGCTACCTGACAAATCCAGCTTGACAGGTGGTGGCAGCGGTGGTCAATGTGAACAGTGCCCAGAATAGGTCAGTTCCAAAATAGGATGAGTGATCTCATCTGTTCTGCCAGCGTAAATCTACCATCTCATCACTCTCAACTCACACAGTCACAACCACAGGGATCTCATTCACTCCCAGCTCATAGCTATCACCACTCACTGTCCCACACATGCTCTCACATCTCCATCTGCAACATCCCCTCTGCTCATCTCATCCACATTCCTTTCATGGCTCTACTAGCTACCCACAAGTGCCAGCCATCCTTCTCATCTGCCTTGTCATGCATCTTGCTTACATCCTCTCTATTTATCTTTATGCAGGACAAGATTGCGCACAATAAAAGGGAGAGATCCTAGAATAGGAGTGGTGTGATGGATACCGAAGGCCTGAGCATCGTTAAAAACTGGCCGGAGATGATGTTGATGGTGAGGTCAGTGGCATACACCCACGTGAGATCCTGAACCAGTACATCCCTCCGTCAACTACTCTGAGTGCACTATACTGTGTGTTACACGGCTGCCATGCATGAATAATGTCCGTGTCAGACATGTAGGCGCCCGTCCTGGGGGCGCCAGAGACGCTGTTGTTCGACCGAAACTGGGGCCAGCTCAGGAGCCGTACCTTCCATGTGGATGAACCTACGGCGACTACTCCTGAGGACGTGGAGATGGAGGACGACTGCTTGCAGCTGCATTGTGTGGCACCTCCCCGTGTGGCCCCCATAAGGTGACAGTACGGGTCAATGGTCACCCGCTTGAGATGGAGTTGGACATTGGCGCAGCGGTCTCCGTGATCGCCCAGAGGACATTCGACCGCATCAAGCAGGGTATACAGACCCTTACATTAACCGACACATAGATCAGGTTGGCCACCTACACAGGGGCACCATTGGACATTGCAGGAACTACGGTGACCCCTGTTGTTTATGGACGCCAGGAGGGGCGTTTCCCACTTATCGTGGTGCGCGGCCATGGGCCCAGCCTGTTGGGCCGGGACTGGTTGCGCCATTTGCAGTTGCAGTGGCAGCACATCCTCCAAACAGTTTCTGGAGGGTTGACTGAGGTGCTAGGACGATACCCAGATGTATTCCAGCCCGGTTTGGGGATAATAAAAGGGGCCGTAGCCCGTATCCAAGTCGAACCAGGAGCCACGCCACGCTATTTCCGGGCGCGCCCGGTGACTTACGCATTGCTCGGGAAGGTAGAAGGGGAGCTCACTCGTTTGGAGACTTTGGGTATTATCAGGCCCATCCGTTTCGCTGACTGGGCAGCACCAATTGTACCTGTAATGAAGCCAGATACCACAGTTCGCTTGTGCGGCGACTATAAACTTACAGTGAATACGGCTTCCCGACTCGACCGATATCCAATGCCTCGCATAGAGGATCTCTACGCGAAACTTGCAGGCGGACTCTCGTTCACAAAATTAGATATGAGTCACGCCTACCTACAGTTGGAGCTGGACCCTGCCTCCCGACCTTATGTAACGATTAATACACACCGGGGCCTGTATGAATATACACGTTTGCCCTTTGGAGTATCCTCTGCCTGCGCTATTTTTCAACGCGTTATGGAGGGCATTTTGAGAGGTTTACCGCGTGTCGCTGTCTACTTAGATGACATTTTGATCACAGGGACGTCGGAGCAGGAACATTTAGAAAATCTGGAGGCGGACTTCCGGGTGCGGCGATGACCAGCTGAGTCGCACGTTTCGGCAGCTCCCTGTGAAACGGACTTTTGGGCTCTTGATAGGAGCCCCAACGGCAATTTTGACGGCTAAAAACACTGTGCGGTAAACCAGAAGGGAATCCCCCCTGGATACGGATGGAAAAAGGAGGAGAGAGTGGCCAGATTGCAGTGGATCCTTTAGAACAGCGGCAAGGAAGGCAAGCAAAAACCAAGATGGCGTTGGAAGGTGGCAGTTTAACATGGGGCCCTGAACAACAAGAGTTCTTGAAATGCTGTGTGGAAGAGATCAAAAAGGAAATGAAGAAAGGGCTGTTGGCCCCGATACTACAGGCGATCGAAGGGCTAAAGGAGGAACAAAAGACCCAGGAGCGGGAGCTTCGGGTCGTGAAGGCAAAGGCAGCCGAGAATGAGGACGATATACAGGGCCTGGTGGTGAAGACGGAGACGCAGGAGGCACATCAGAAAGGTTGGAGGCACTGGAAAACAACGCAAGGAGGAACAACCTGAGGATTCTTGGTCTTCCTGAAGGTGTGGAGGGAGCGGACGTCGGGGCATATGTGAGCACGATGCTGCACTCGTTAATGGGAGCGGAGGCCCCGGCGGGTCCGTTGGAGGTGGAGGGAGCATACCGAGTGATGGCACGAGGACCGAGAGCAGGAGAAATTCCCAGAGCCATAGTGGTGAGATTCCTCCGTTTTAAGGATAGAGAAATGGTCCTTAGATGGGCGAAGAAAACTCGGAGCAGTAAATGGGAGAACGCGGTGATCCGCGTTTATCAAGACTGGAGTGCGGAGGTGGCGAGAAGGAGGGCGAGCTTTAATCGGGCCAAGGCGGTGCTTCATAAAAAGAAGATAAAATTTGGAATGCTGCAACCGGCAAGACTGTGGGTCACATATCGAGGGAGGCACCACTACTTTGAGACGGCGGATGAAGCGTGGACTTTTATTGTGGAAGAAAAACTGGAATGAGCGGGTTATTAAAAAGAACGTTCGAACAAAGTGGTGGGGCGAATGCGGGGGGCAAAGAGGGGTTTTATGTACTAATCCTGCGATGTGGTAACTTTTCTCTCTCCCACAGGTGGTGATGGGGGGAGGAGGGGAGGTGGAGGAGATGGGGCGTTGGCCATTGGGGGCGGGGCCAAGGGAGAAGCGCGGGCTTGGTTCCCGCGCTATGATAATCATGGCGGGAATAGAGAAGCAGGAAGGAGGGGGCGTCGCACGGTGCGAGCCGAGGTCACGGGGGGAAGCCGAGGTCAGCCAGAGTTTGCTGACTTCTGGGAGCAACATGGGGGGAGTAATTACGCTAGCGGGGCATCTAGCGGGGGGGGGTGGGAGGGGGGAATTACTGGGTTGCTGCTGCTGGGGAGAGGGGGGAGCTGGTATGGGAGAGGATGGGCGGGGGGGCACCGCCTGGGGGAGATACAGCTGCGTGGGAACCGGGTGAGGAGCTGGAAAAAGGTGATGGCTAATCGACAAGGGGGGGGGGGGTAGGAAGCCCCCCAACTCGGCTGATCACGTGGAACGTGAGAGGGCTGAACGGGCCGATAAAGAGGGCACGGGTACTCGCACACCTTAAGAAACTTAAGGCAGATGTGGTTATGTTACAGGAAACGCACCTGAAACTGATAGACCAGGTTAGGCTACGCAAAGGATGGGTGGGGCAGGTGTTCCATTCGGGGCTAGATGCGAAAAACAGGGGGGTGGCTATATTAGTGGGGAAGCGGGTAATGTTCGAGGCAAAGACTATAGTGGCGGATAACGGGGGCAGATACGTGATGGTGAGTGGCAAACTACAGGGGGAGACGGTGGTTTTGGTAAACGTATATGCCCCGAACTGGGATGATGCCAATTTTATGAGGAGGATGCTAGGACGCATTCCGGACCTAGAGATGGGAAAGCTGATAATGGGGGGAGATTTTAATACGGTGTTGGAACCAGGGCTGGATAGGTCGAAGTCCAGGACTGGAAGGAGGCCGGCAGCAGCCAAGGTACTTAAAGATTTTATGGAGCAGATGGGAGGTGTAGACCCGTGGAGATTTAGCAGACCTAGGAGTAAGGAGTTCTCGTTTTTCTCCTATGTCCATAAAGTCTACTCGCGAATAGACTTTTTTGTGCTGGGTAGGGCATTGATCCCGAAGGTGAGGGGAACGGAGTATACGGCTATAGCCATTTCGGATCACGCTCCACACTGGGTGGACTTGGAGATAGGGGAGGAAACAGGAGGGCGCCCACCCTGGAGAATGGACATGGGACTAATGGCAGATGAGGGGGTGTGTCTAAGGGTGAGGGGGTGCATTGAAAAGTACTTGGAACTCAATGATAATGGGGAGGTCCAGGTGGGAGTGGTCTGGGAGGCGTTGAAGGCGGTGGTTAGAGGGGAGCTGATATCAATAAGGGCACATAAAGGGAAGCAGGAGAGTAAGGAACGGGAGCGGTTGCTGCAAGAACTTTTGAGGGTGGACAGACAATATGCGGAAGCACCGGAGGAGGGACTGTACAGGGAAAGGCAAAGGCTACATGTAGAATTTGACTTGCTGACTACAGGCACTGCAGAGGCACAATGGAGGAAGGCACAGGGTGTACAGTACGAATATGGGGAGAAGGCGAGCAGATTGCTGGCACACCAATTGAGGAAAAGGGGAGCAGCGAGGGAAATAGGGGGAGTGAGGGATGAGGAAGGAGAGATGGAGCGGGGAGCGGAGAGAGTGAATGGAGTGTTCAAGACATTTTATAAAAAATTATATGAAGCTCAACCCCCGGATGGGAGGGAGAGAATGATGGGCTTCTTGGATCGGCTGGAATTTCCCAAGGTGGAGGAGCAGGAAAGGGTGGGACTGGGAGCACAGATCGAGGTAGAAGAAGTGGTGAAAGGAATTAGGAGCATGCAGGCGGGAAAGGCCCCGGGACCGGATGGATTCCCAGTCGAATTCTATAGAAAATATGTGGACTTGCTCGCCCCGGTACTGACGAGGACCTTTAATGAGGCAAAGGAAAGGGGACAACTGCCCCCGACTATGTCTGAAGCAACGATATCGCTTCTCTTAAAGAAGGAAAAGGACCCGCTACAATGCGGGTCCTATAGACCTATTTCCCTCCTAAATGTAGATGCCAAGGTCCTGGCCAAGGTAATGGCAATGAGAATAGAGGAATGTGTCCCGGGGGTGGTCCACGAGGACCAAACTGGGTTTGTGAAGGGGAGACAGCTGAACACGAACATACGGAGGTTGTTAGGGGTAATGATGATGGCCCCACCAGAGGGAGAAACGGAGATAGTAGTGGCGATGGATGCCGAGAAAGCATTTGATAGAGTGGAGTGGGATTATTTGTGGGAGGTGTTGAGGAGATTTGGTTTTGGAGAGGGGTATGTTAGATGGGTGCAGCTGTTGTATAGGGCCCCAGTGGCGAGCGTGGTCACGAATGGACGGGGATCTGCATATTTTCGGCTCCATAGAGGGACAAGGCAGGGATGCCCTCTGTCCCCATTATTGTTTGCACTGGCGATTGAGCCCCTGGCGATAGCGTTGAGGGGTTCCAAGAAGTGGAGGGGAGTACTTAGGGGAGGAGAAGAGCACCGGGTATCTTTGTATGCGGACGATTTGCTACTATACGTGGCGGACCCGGCGGAGGGGATGCCAGGAATAATGCGGATACTTGGGGAGTTTGGGGATTTTTCAGGGTATAAATTGAACATGGGGAAAAGTGAGTTGTTTGTGGTGCATCCAGGGGAGCAGAGTAGAGAAATAGAGGACCTACCGTTGAGGAAGGTAACAAGGGACTTTCGTTACCTGGGGATCCAGATAGCTAAGAATTGGGGCACATTGCATAGGTTAAATTTAACGCGGTTGGTGGAACAGATGGAGGAGGATTTCATGAGATGGGATATGGTATCCCTGTCAATGGCAGGGAGGGTGCAGGCGGTTAAGATGGTGGTCCTCCCGAGATTCCTCTTTGTCTTTCATTGCCTCCCGGTGGTGATCACGAAGGCTTTTTTTAAAAGGATTGAAAAGAGCATCATGGGTTTTGTGTGGGCCGGGAAGACCCCGAGAGTGAGGAAGGGATTCTTACAGCGTAGCAGGGATAGGGGGGGGCTGGCACTACCGAGCCTAAGTGAGTATTATTGGGCCGCTAATATTTCAATGGTGAGTAAGTGGATGGGAGAGGAGGAGGGAGCGGCGTGGAAGAGATTAGAGAGGGCGTCCTGTAGGGGGACTAGCCTACAGGCTATGGTGACAGCCCCATTGCCGTTCTCACCGAGGAACTACACCACAAGCCCGGTGGTGGTGGCTACACTGAAGATTTGGGGACAGTGGAGACGGCATAGGGGAAAGACTGGAGCCTTGGGGGGGTCCCCGATAAGAAACAACCATAGGTTTGCCCCGGGGGGAATGGATGGGGGATATGGAATGTGGCAAAGAGCAGGAATAACGCAACTGAAAGATCTGTTTGTGGATGGGAGGTTCGCGAGTCTGGGAGCGCTGACCGAGAAATATGGGTTGCCCCAAGGGAATGCATTCAGGTATATGCAACTGAGGGCTTTTGCGAGGCAACAGGTGAGGGAATTCCCGCAGCTCCCGACACAAGAGGTGCAGAACAGAGTGATCTCAAAGACATGGGTGGGGGATGGTAAGGTGTCAGATATATATAGGGAAATGAGGGACGAAGGGGAGACTATGGTAGATGAACTAAAAGGGAAATGGGAAGAAGAGCTGGGGGAGGAGATCGAGGAGGGGCTGTGGGCAGATGCCCTAAGCAGGGTAAACTCGTCGTCCTCGTGTGCCAGGCTAAGCCTGATTCAGTTTAAGGTATTACACAGGGCACATATGACTGGAGCACGGCTCAGTAAATTTTTTGGGGTGGAGGATAGGTGTGCGAGGTGCTCGAGAAGCCGAGCGAATCATACCCATATGTTTTGGTCATGCCCGGCACTACAGGGGTTTTGGATGGGGGTGACAAAGGTGCTTTCAAAAGTAGTAGGAGTCCGGGTCGAACCAAGCTGGGGGTTGGCTATATTTGGGGTTGCACAAGAGCCGGGAGTGCAGGAGGCGAGAGAGGCCGATGTTTTGGCCTTTGCGTCCCTAGTAGCCCGGCGCAGGATATTGCTAATGTGGAAAGAAGCCAAGCCCCCGGGGGTGGAGACCTGGATAAATGACATGGCGGGGTTTATAAAGCTAGAGCGGATTAAGTTCGTCCTAAGGGGCTCGCCTCAAGGGTTCACCAGGCGGTGGCAACCGTTCGTCGAATACCTCGCAGAAAGATAGACGGAATGGGAAAAAGAAGGCAGCAGCAGCAGCCCAGGATCGGGGGGCGGGGGGGGGGGGGGGGGGGGGGGGGAGGAGGAACCAGAAGGACTCTCAGGGTTGTTAATATATACTGTATAGTATGTATAGGTCGTTGCTACAGATAATTATATATTGGACTGTTAAATTATATTTTTGGAGAGTGTTACTTGTGACAAGGCAGTTGCCAATTAGGGCTAGTTTTCATTTTTGTTATTTATTATTTATTCATTTTTTTTTTTGTTTATAAAATAGGTCATTGTTATTTGTGTTGTTATAATATTGTGTAAAGGATGCACAATGTACTGTGTTGGTTGACCAAAAATTTTCAGTAAAATATTTAATAATTAAAAAAAAGAAAATCTGGAGGCTGTCCTTAGACGCTTTTCGGAGGCTGGAGTCTGTTTACGTCGCACAAAGTGCGTCTTTCAGGCGAAGGAAGTAGTCTACCTAGGTTATCGGGTGGACCGCGAAGGTTTGCACCCCATCGCAATTCAACAGGCCCCCACCCCGACTGACACTTCGCATCTTCGTTCTTTTCTTAGTCTCGTAAACTATTACGGGAAGTTCCTCCCCAATCTGGCAACTACCCTGGCCCCGTTGCACCTTCTGCTAAAGAAGAATCACACCTGGGTTTGGGGTCAGCCACCAGAAACCGCTTTCCGGCGGGTAAAACAACAATTGTCATCGTCTGGGTTACTAACTCATTATGATCCTGGAAAGCCTTTGCTCGTCACATGTGATGCATCCCCGTATGGTATTGGGGCCGTCCTGTCCCACAAGATGGAGAACGGGGCCGAGCGGCCGATAGCTTTCGCCTCCCGCACATTGACTGCAGCGGAAAAAGAGTACGCGCAGATCGAGAAGGAGGGCCTGGCAGTGGTCCTTGGGGTGAAACGTTTCCACCAGTACGTGTATGGCCGCCACTTCACTATCGTGACTGATCATAGGCCTCTGCTGGGACTTTTCAGAGAGGATAAGCCGATACCGCCCATTGCTTCCGCACGGATCCAGCGCTGGGCTTTGTTGCTCGCTGCATATGAGTATTCTCCGGAGCACAAACCAGGAACGCAGATAGCGAATGCCGACGCACTGAGCCGATTGCCTTTATCGACCGGCCCAATGTCGACCCCCACGACCAGTGAGGTGGTTGCAACCCTAAATTTTATGGACACCTTGCCTGACACGGCATCACAGATCCGTGAGTGGACCAAGATGGAACCAGTCCTGTCAAAGGTTCGGCACATAGTCCTGTATGGTGGGCAGCATCGACAGCTCCCAGGCGAGTTGCGGGCATTTTCCTCCAAGCTGTCGGAATTCAGCATGGAAGACGGCATCCTCTTGTGGGGGACGCGTGTGATTGTCCCGGAAAAAGGACAGGAGCTGATACTAAGAGACTTGCACAATGTGCATCCAGATGTGACCAAAATGAAAATGTTGGCCCAGAGTTATGTCTGGTGGCCAGGCCGCGACACCGACATTGAGAAGGTGGCCCAAAACTGCTCCATTTGCCAGGAGCATCAGAAGCTTCCGCCGGCCGCGCCCCTACATCACTGGGAATGGCCAGGGCGGCCTTGGGCACGCTTGCATGCGGATTTCGCCGGCGCTTTTCAAGGATCCATGTTCCTTCTGTTAATCGTTGCCCAGTCTAAATGGCTAGAGGTGCATAAGATGCAGGGGACAACGTCCTGCGCAACAATTGAGAAGATGCGTTTGTCTTTCAGTACGCATGGCCACCCCGAGATGCTGGTCACGGATAACGGCACTCTATTCACAAGTGAGGAGTTTGCGAGGTTCATGAAGATGAACGGCATACGCCATATCCGCACTGCCACTTACTTCAAATGGGTAGGCGGAGCGCGCAGTGCAGACATTCAAACGAGGCCTAAAGAAGCAGTCTTTGGGTTAATGGACACGAGACTGGCTCGCTTTTTGTTTTCGTATAGGACCACCCCCCATGCGGTGACTGGGGTAGCTCCCGCAGAACTTCTAATGGGCCGGAGACTTCGCACCCGCCTTAGCATGATTTTCCCGGACATTGCCGCAAAAGTACGCCGCACACAAGAACGGCAGGGACATGGTTTTTCTCGGCATTGGCCGATTCGGCAGTTTGCGCCCGGTGACTCAGTGTTCGTTCGGAATTTTGCTGGTGGTGCCCAGTGGGTCCCTGGTGTAATCGTTCGCCAAACGGGCCCTGTCTCTTACCAGGGTCGTCTCCAGCGCAAACATGTAGACCACGTTCAGTCCAGAAGACTATCCCTTCCAAAGATTCCCCGCCCCCGGAGCTCATTTCTACAGCCACCGAGACCAGACACAATGGAAAGTAGTCCTCGCAGTCTTCCTCTGGTGCCTCACTCAAAGCCTGTGCAGGTCGTTACAGAACCGCGTGGAGATAGAGGCGCCGAGATGACGGAGGCAGCAGACTCTGACTCCGAGATGGAGACACAGGACACATCAGAGGGGGAATCCTCGGGCCCACGGGCCGTGGATGTATAACCGTTATGCCGTTCATCACGGAAGCGCCGGTCTCCGTCTTGTTATACGCCCCCAATACAGCGCAAATGTGTCCGGCCTGCGGCAAAACGAGTCCGCCGCCCTCCTTCGCCAGGGTCTTCGGTGGATTCCTTGGACTTTGGGGGGGAGGGATGTTATAACCTGCCTGCTTACCATTGGCTGGGGACTAATGACAATCCCACAATCCTGTGGTAGTATGAGCTTCCCCAATGAGGGGGGCGGAGAAATCATTAGCAGACTCCCTGTATAAATAAAGCTGGCCAGTTTGGAACCAGCAGGAAGGAGTGAGCAGCAAGCGAAGTTGCTGCTGCTGTTGTATATATATGTTATTCTAAATAACTGTTATTTCTTTGTATCCTTAAAACTCATGCTGGATTCTTCGTGGCCCTCACAAAACATCCATTGTCATGACAGACTCCCATTTTGAAGTGCAGAGTTAAAACGATATGACTCGGAATGCTCTACTTGATGTTGACACCTCATGTAGGTCACTTTACCAACGGGATGCTCACTTCATCTCCTCATCCTCCTCCTGGACTCTTGCGATTATGAGGTCTTCCCATGTACACTTCCCTTAACTGGCCTGTGCTGTGGCCTCTTCACTTACAGCATCTGCTTCCTCAACCTCATCGCTGTCATTCCCTTTGCGGTCCTCTTCATTGGAGGACACTGGCAGCTCCTCTATCTCACCATCAGCAAATTTGTCCCTCCTTTGCAGCATCAGGTTGTGTAGCATGCAGCAAGCCACAGTGATCCGTGACACCCACTGGGGAGTGTACTGGAATGCTCCAGCAGATCTATCCATTCATTGGAATCACATCTTATGGTTAGTGGCATTAGCGTCATTGTACCTTCGCTCTGCAGGAGTCTGAGAACACTGCATGGGCATTATCAACCATATCCTTTGCAGGTACCCTTTGTCCTCGAGCCAGCCCTGGGTACCGTGTGGTCGCTCAAAGATCTCCAGGATCTGTGATCTATTCAAGATACATGAGTCATGGGTGCTTCCTGGATATGTGGCACAAATCAGCAGGATTTGCATGTTATGGTCGTTTACCATCTGTACATTGAAGTAGTTTATGTATTGTAGTTCCTGCTACCAGGGAGCTTTGTTAGCCACATGAGTACAGTCAAAGGCACCCTGCACCTGTGGAAACCGGGAAATGTAATCTTAGGCCAGAACTCTGGCATCCTGGTGTGTTTGATCCCTGTTAAAGTTAATGTAATTTGCAGCCTTGGCAAAAAGGGCATCTTACCTCATATATGCATTTGTGTGGGGATGCCTGAGAAATCCCGAAGTGGTCCCCATTCTAGCCCTGGAAGGAACCAGTGGCTTAGAGGTTGAGCTGTTACTCCAGAATCCCTAACCTTCTGATTTGTTGAAGAAATTACAAATGTATCTAATTGTGCAGCTTCTGGGTCAAAGGTCAGCACATGTTTAAGAACTATAATTGTAATCGAATGAAGTTATCTTGAACTTTCATGCTGGATGATTAATGATATTTTGTTCAAATCTACATATTAATTTCATATCCTGATCTTTTTCAATTATTCTCCTCAGGCATATGATGCACTAAACCAGCTCCACCTTATTGATCATTCAAACAAAATACAGTTCTTTTACCTCAAGTACCTGGAACCGGATGTACATAAAGGTGGGATTTATTTTTATGTGAAATGACGTAGATGAGTTCATGTTTAATTAAGGAGGTAAATTGATTGCCTGTTTCATTTTGGTAGAACTACTGGGTGGAAACATTGGGCTGGATTCTCTGTTTCAGCGGCTAAGTCCCAAGGTCGGGAACTCGCCCCATCGGGGGCAGAGCATCGCAGGAAGGCCTGCCGATGACGTGCCAACACCATTGCAATGGTGTGCGGCGTGCAACGCAATTATGCCACTTCCGAGGGGGTGGAGCATGTCTGACTGCCATCAAACCGGCGGCGCCCCCGATTTGTGCATCGGAATGGATTCTCAGCCTGATCACCAATTATTATATCAGCGTCGGGCAACGGAGAATCCCGCCCATTGTGTTTGGGTAAAAACATACCTCCCCAAACCTCCTCTTAATCCAGCAGATTAGTCAACTTTGAAAGGACAATTGCTGGACAACCGGATTTCATCCTGAATCAGGTGGAAAGTCTATTTAAAATGCATTGCGCATGTTCTCTATAGTATCAGCTGGAGTTGTAGTGGTGCTCAGAACATATGTTTGAAGTTAGGTTGTGTGGCTGGCAAGAACAGGCACACAAAAACAAACTGCTGCCATCCTGAATTCCTCCATCCTGGGAGTGTTCTCCTTGCCCCTGGACCCCTCTTCTTGTAATTATTGGTGCCCTGGGCTACTGGTTTTCTGCCTGCAGCCCATCAACCATACGGTAATGCAGCTTGGCCCTCATAATGGATCAAGTCTTCTGTCAATGTAACAGGCAGCTAACAACCTGAAATTAAAAGTCTGCGTTATTGTATTTCTATTTCAGGGTAGTTGTTTTACAAAGTTTCACCTCAGTTTTGTACATTTTACATAAGGAAAGCTCACACATATGGGCGTATTAAATTTTATTTATTTGCTCAAGGGATGAGTGCATCGCTGGCTTTGCCCATCCCTAGTTGCCCTTGAGAAGGTGGTGGTGAGCTGCCTTCTTGAACTTGCAGTCCATGTGGTGCAAGTACACCCACAGTGCTGTTCGGAAGAGAGTTCGAAGTAAGGATGATAAATGGTTTGGAGGGGAACTTGCAATTGATGTGTCTGCTGACCTTGTCCTTAAAAGTACTGAAGGCCACAGGTTTATCAGGTGCTAAAGGAAACTTGGAGAGATGCTTTAGTACAATGTGTATATGCTGCCACTGTGCACCAGTGTTGGAGGGAGTAAATGTTTTTGGTGGTGGGATTGGATGCCAATTAAATGGGCTGCTTTGTCAATAGATGGGAATAGATCACCCATAATGTCAGTTCCTTGTGTTGATAAAACATTGGCCAGGATTTTCCGTTTCGGATACTAAGGGGTGAATTCTCCCGCCCCGCCCGCCGCAAGAACGCCACGGGCGAGCCGCGTACAATGGAGTACGCCATTGACCTGGGAAGGATTCTCTGGTCGCTGGGCGAATGCGGCCGGAGAATCCTGCCCAAAGTGTTGCCACTGGGACTGAATTGCGGCAGTTCATGTTCCTGTTCGGGGTGCCATTTGGGAGCAATTCAGGACATACTAATGGCTCAGCATTCTGCCCACATGAATATAGAGCAATTTCCATTCCCGCCAGCGTCTGATTCACTGGGGCCAGAATTGGTGCTCGAGAGCCTGATGAGCTGGAGCTGCTTATAAGCACTCCATTCCACACACACTCTCATTCCAGCCAAAAAGATGGCAGAGAGGTGAGCTGCCCCCACGTTGTCTTTACAGTGAGCTAGACAGGATGCTAGATGTAATGGAGGAGAGGTGGGGCACCCTGTTCCCTAAGGTGTGCAGGAGGCTCAAGCCTGCCATGATGAACCGGGCCTGGAAGAAGGTGGCAGAAAAGGTCAGTGCTGATAGCCTGACCAGGAGGACCGGCACATCGTGCCAGAGAAGATGGACAATCTCCTTAGGGTAGCTCGGATGACTCACCACATTTGTTCCCCTGCATCACTCCTGTCCCTCACTCCTCACATCACCCCCCCCCCCCCCCCCCAAATCCCCAAGAGGCCAACCATAACCCACCTGCATCTCCTTTACCTGCAGCTCCTTTACACTCTGCACCAAACCTCAGCACCTGTATTGTCCTCTTTGGCAAGGTGCCGTGCGCACACATGTCATCGGCTACAGACTGGTAGAACTTGACTCTATGCGTCTCACCATGTCATTTATGTTTCCCCTAGAAAAAGGCAGCCCATAATCGCCGGGAGTGGGAGAAAACTGGAGGGGTCGACCCGGACCTCAGGCTCACACCCCTGAACAGCAGAGGTCTCTGGAGTTAGCCACAGCAGTCCATGAGAGAGCTATCTCCAAGGCAGAGGTTGGCATGCCTTAATCAAGTAAGCCCCTAATGCAAAATGATGTCCCTATAGCAAGTGAGTCACCCCTCTCCCCAGGCCACTCCTTCCCGAGATCACACATGTCTCTTGTCTTTTGTCTTGCAGGATCACCATCAGACCAGGCCGGGCCATCCTGGGCACCTCACTTCCAGCCCCATCCCCATCCCCAACACACCCTGGAGCACCAGTCCAGGGAAGAGACCTGCTTTTCATCACCCTCCCACCTTTGCAGAGGCTATTACCTCGGTCGGGCATTTCTGTTTTTAAAAATTCAATTACGGGATGTGGGCATCGCTGGTTAGGCCAGCATTTATTGCCCAATGATGAGGCTCCTGGGTCACCTTCTGATGCACACTTCACACATGCTGAGGCACTTCAGATGGAGGTAGGAATCCCCAGGGGAGCACGTTCGGAAGGCTGCCCGATATCGGGAAACAGTGTAGTTCAGACAGGTATCACGCCTCTGGAAAGTTTGATCTCATCACTTGTACAGATACACACACAGCCAGGATTTACAGGATGGAGTGTTAGCAACTTTCCAGCACCTGCAGGTGAAGCCAGACGAGTCCAACTGCTTTCAGAAGCAGGAGATGGTGCTGACAATACCCAGGCCAACACTGAATAGGTGGCATCCACGGGGGAAGGCTTGAGGCAAGAAGTCAGAGCCATGGGTCAAGACGTCCAAGGCTTGGCGAAATCTGTGCGGTTGATGGCTGAGGCTCAGGACAGGGGAGGCCAGTCACAGGCAGACATATACTGGGCCCACATGGATAGTGCTGCAGCGCTGCAGAGCTTGGCCTGTTCACAAACGGTCATGGCTGAGGGCATTGAGAGCATTGGCCGGGCGCTGACTGATCTTGGCCAGTCACGGAAGGACATGGCACAGTCTCAGAGGGACAGTGACCTGAGGAACATGACCGAAGCAGTGAGATGCATGACTCACTCCCCGAGGGACTGAATTGGATTTATTTATTGTCACGTGTACAGTGAAAAGTATTTTTCTGCAAGCAGCTCAAACAGATCATTTATGACATGAAATTAAAATAAAATAAAAAGAAAATACATAATAGGGCAACACAAGGTACACAATGTAAATACATAGACACCGGCATTGGGTGAAGCGTACAGGAGTGTAGTATTAATCAGTCCAGTCCATAAGAGGGTCGTTTTGGAGTCTGGTAACAGCGGGGAAGAAGCTGTTTTTGATTCTGTTCGTGTGTGTTCTCAGACTTTTGTATCTCCTACTCAATGGAAGAAGTTGGAAGAGTCTCAGAGCTCCATGGTTGAGGGCATCAAGACCTTGGTTCAGTTACGGGCAGGCCTCTAGGACTGGCAAAGCCATGTGATGGTGGAGCCTCCGGAGCTCATCCAATCTCACCTCTGACCCATGGAGTAACCCGGGGGCCATTAGGCACCCCGAAGGAGGAGTGAATTATGGGACCCTTGCTGATGCCTCCTGCAGGGGAGGTGGTGGATTACCTCAGTGCTTCCGAAACCACCCCCTCTCCCCGCCCCACACCCTACCTGACACTGGTGCATCTCATGGGCAACAGGCAGAACAGGGTGGCACTTCATCACCTATGACACCCCAGCAGACCAAAGTCGGCCGGACACATCCAGGTCCAGGCCCTCCAGAGGACAGACACCAAAGACATCTTAGGTCAGAGGGTGAGAAACACAGCAGGCTGCCCCCATGTCTTATGTGTTTGGGGTCACACCTAGAAGGAGCAGTAAGTCACGTAAGATAAGAAAGTTAATTTGGCACGGGTGCAGCACATAGGTGAGAGGTAGAGGTCAGGACACATCAATGTATATAGTCACCATTAAATATTTTTCTGACCTGCTTCAATCCTCTGTCCGTAGAGTGTTAGGGATCGGCTGAACTGGGTGTAGAGGGTGTGCCAGGTTGGGGGGGGTGGGTATGGAGGCAGTGTTGGAGGATGCCATGGGGCAGGGATCCCAGGACACTTGAACGTTCCACGTGGGGTCACTCCCAGAAAGGTGGCAGGGAACAGGTCCAGAAGTATGAGGTTGCCTTGAATGACAGCTTACCCAGTGTCACCACTCACCTTCTCCGTAACTGAAGACACATTAGCAAGATGAGTATTCCCTTGCCCATCCAAATCCTACAGGCTACATGGTGACCCTGAGTTGTACTTCAGCTCCACCCTCCACATGTCCTCCCCAAACCCACCCCAACTCCTCAGCCCCCCCCCCCCCCCAATATATTACCTTCCACAGTGCACCCCAACAGTGAGTGGCACAAGGCCTGTGATGTGGGGAGATCTATCTAGATCTATGCAGGTGCCACAGGTGAACCTGTAGTGCAGGTTCTACCGTACATCCTCTAGTATCAGAACACAGTGGTTTACCACATTCACCCCCTGTTAAAATTGAGTCCGGCAGGGGTGGTGGATAACTATATGCAATTAGCAATTTTTAATATTTACAGAGCAGTAAAAAAAAATGTCTCTGGTCATCCGGCGGGCCGGTCAGAGGTTCAGCCGGTCCGGCGCCTTGATGGTCCTTTGAGATCGACGAAGTGGAGCCGGCGATGTTGGTGCTGTCGTGGTCGAAATTGACTCCGCGAGTGTGCCAAAATCCTCTTCATCAACGGGGGTGGGCAGGGGGAGGACGGACGGTCCTGGGGGGGGGGGGGGGGGGGGTGATGGGGGCGGCGGGGAGGGGAGGATGGCGCCGGGGATGACGGGGGTGGTGTGGGGGTGGAACCTGCTGGTGCCAGGTCCCTGAGGGAGATGGTATCCTGGCGGCCATCGGGGAACGCCACGTAAGCATATTGTGGGTTTGCGTGGAGCAGGTGCACCCTTTCCACCAACGGATCCGCCTTGTGGAGCCGCACATTTTTACGGAGAAGCATGGTTCCCGGAGCTGTGAGCCAAGTTGGGAGCGATACCCCGGATGTGGACTTCCTGGGGAAGGCAAAAAGACATTCATGCGGTGTACTGTTAGTAGCAGTGCAGAGTAATGAGCGAATAGAATGTAGTGCATCAGGGAGGACCTCTTGTCAGCGGGAGGCTGGGAGATTTCTGGACCGCAGGGCCAGCTGGACGGCCCTCCATACCGTCCCATTCTCCCTTTCTACCTGTCCGTTTCCCCGGGGGTTGTAGCTTGTCGTTCAGCTGGAGGCGATACCCCTGCTGAGCAGGAATTTACGTATCTCATCACTCATGAATGAGGATCCCCTGTCACTGTGGATGTAGGTGGGGAAGCCAAACAGAGTGAAGATAGAATTAAGGGCTTTAATGACGGTGGCAGACGTCATGTCGGGGTATGGGATGGCGAAGGGAAACCGGGAGTATTCATCGATCACACTGAGGAAATATGTGTGTCGTTCGGAGGAGGGGAGGGGCCATTTGAAATCACGCTCAGGTATTCAAAGGGGCGGGAGGCCTTCACCATGTGCGCGCGGTCCGGCCGGTAGAAGTGCGGCTTGCACTCCGCACAGACCTGGCAGTCCTTGGTGATCGTCCTTACTTCCTCGACGGAGTAGGGCAAATTTCGGGTCTAATGAAGTGGTGCAACCGAGTGACCCTTGGGTGACAAAGGCTGTCGGGCAGAGCCCGGAGTCGGTCTACTTGTGCGCTGGCACATGTACCTCAGGATAGGGCGTCTGGGGGCTTGGTGAGTTTCCCAGGGCGATACTTAATCTCGTAATTATAGGTGGAGAGCTTGATTCTCCACCGCAAGATTTTATCATTTTTGATCTTGCCCCGCTGTGTGTTGTTGAACATGAAGGCTACCGACCGTTGGTCAGTGAGGCGAGTGAATCTCCTGCCGGCCAGGTAATGCCTCCAATGTCGCACATCCTCAACGATAGCCTGGACCTCTTTTTCGATGGATGAGTGCCGAATTTCTGAGGCATGGAGGGTGCGGGAAAAGAATGCCATGGGCCTGCCTGCCTGGTTGAGGGTGGCAGCCAGGGCGACGTCCGATGCGTCGCTTTCTACTTGAAAAGGAAGTGTTTTGTCTACAGCGTGCATTCCAGCTTTGGCAATATCAGCTCTGATCCGGGCGAAAGCCTGTTGGACCTCGGTTGTCGGGGGGAAATGAGTGGGCGGGCCTTGTCCGCATAGTTTGGGACCCACTATGCGTAATATGAGAAGAACCCCAGGCAGCGTTTGAGGGCCTTGGGGCAGTGGGGGAGGGGGAGCTCCATGAGGGGGCGCATGCGGTCGGGATCGGGCCCCAGAACTCCGTTCTGGACCACGTAGCTGAGGATGGCTAAGCGGTTTGTACGGAACACACACTTCTCCTTGTTTTTTTTATAAATATATTTTATTAAAGTTTTTCAATCAAACAAAAATTTCCCATTTTACAACTTTGTAATCATATATACATTAATCGTTTAAAAAAAAGAATAATATGCTAACTAACGGCAACTGCCAACAACAAAATAAGAAACAACAGAAATAGTAACTAAAATAGTAACTTTGTAACATCTAATATAAATAACTAATATATAAACACACACATAAAACCCCTGAGGACCCAAATGAGCGCCCCCCCCCCCCTTCCCCCCTGGGTTGCTGCTGCTACCTTTCCTATTTTCCCTTATCGCTCTGCGAGATAGTCGAGGAACGGTTGCCACTGCCTGGTGAACCCTTGAGCCGAACCTCTTAGTGCGTACTTTATCCGCTCCAATGTTATGAACCCTGCCATGTCATTGATCCAGGCCTCCACACCTGGGGGCTTAGCTTCTTTCCACATAAGTAGAATCCTTCGCCGGGCTACTAGGGACGCAAAGGCCAAAACATCGGCCTCTCTCGCCTCCTGCACTCCCGGCTCATCTGCAACCCCAAATATAGCCAACCCCCAGCCTGGTTCGACCCGGACCCCCACCACCTTTGAAATCATTTTTGCCACACCCACCCAGAACCCATGCAATACCGGACATGACCAAAACATGGGGGTGTGGTTCGCCGGGCTTCCCGCGCATCTCCCGCACCTATCCTCCACTCCAAAAAATCTACTCAGCCTTGCTCCAGTCATATGCGTCCTGTGTAGAACCTTGAATTGTATCAGGCTGAGCCTGGCACACGAGGACGAAGAGTTTACCCTACTTAGGGCATCTGCCTACAGCCCCTCCTCAATCTCTTCCCCCAGCTCCTCCTCCCATTTTCCCTTCAGCTCCTCTACCATCGTCTCCCCCTCGTCTCTCATTTCCCTATATATATCTGACACCCTACCATCACCCACCCATGCCCCCGAAATCATTCTGTCCTGGATCTCTTGCGCCGGGAGCTGCGGAAATTCCCTCACCTGTTGCCTCACAAATGCCCTCACTTGCATATAGCGAAATGCATTCCCAGGTGGCAACCCATATTTTTCTGTCAGTGCTCCCAGACTCGCGAACGTCCCGTCTCAGAACAAGTCCTTCAATTTCGCAATTCCTACTCGCTGCCAAGATTTAAATCCCCCATCCAGCCTTCCCGGGACGAACCTATGGTTGTTCCTTATCGGGGACCACACTGAGGCACCCGTCACTCTCCCTTATGCCATCTCCACTGCCCCCAAATTTTCAGAGTTGCCACCACCACTGGGTTTGTGGTGTATTTTTTCGGGGAGAACGGTAACGGCGCCGTCGCCAGTGCTTTCAGACTAGTTCCCCTACAGGATGCCATCGCCAATCTTTTCCACGCCGCTCCTTCCCCTTCCCTCATCCACTTACTTATCATTGACACGTTGGCGGCCCAATAATAATCACTTAGACTCGGCAGTGCCAGTCCCCCTCTGTCCCTACTGCGCTGCAGGAACCCCCTCTTTACTCTTGGGGTCTTTCCAGCCCACACAAAGCTCATAATACTCTTGTCCACCTTCTTAAAAAAGGCCTTTTTAATCAGTACAGGGAGGCACTGGAACACAAAAAGAAACCTTGGAAGGACCACCATTTTAACCGCCTGCACCCTGCCCGCCAATGACAGGGGCGCCATGTCCCACCTCCTAAAGACCTCTTCCATCTGCTCTACCAGTCGTGCCAAGTTAAGCTTATGCAAGATTCCCCAGTTCCTGGCCACCTGGATCCCTAAATACCGGAAATCCCTTGTTACCCTCCTCAACGGTAAATTGTCTATTCCCCTGCCCTGTTCCCCAGGGTGCATCACAAACAGTTCACTCTTCCCCATATTCAATTTATATCCTGAAAATTCTCCAAACTCCCTGAGTGTCTGCATTATCTCAGGCATCCCCTCCACTGGGTCCGCGACATACAAAAACAAATCATCCGCGTATAATGACACCCGATGCTCTTCTCCTCCTCTAAGTACCCCCCTCCACTTCCTAGAGCCCCTCAGCGCTATGGCCAGTGGCTCAATTGCCAACGCAAACAGTAACGGGGACAGGGGACATCCCTGTCTTGTACCCCTATATAGTCGGAAGTGGTCAGATTGTTGCCTATTTGTAATCACACTTGCCACCGGGGCCCTGTACAGGAGCTGAACCCATCTAATGAACCCCTCTCCAAATCCAAATCTCCTCAGTATTTCCCACAGGTAGTCCCACTCCACTCTATCAAATGCTTTCTCTGCATCCATCGCCACCACTATCTCCGCCTCCCCCTCCGGTGGGGGCATCATCATCACCCCCAGCAGCCTCCGTATATTAGCATTCAATTGCCTCCCTTTAACAAACCCCGTTTGATCATCATGCACCACCCCAGGGACAGTCCTCTATCCTCGTCGCCATCACCTTGGCCAAAAGCTTGGCATCTACGTTCAAGAGGGAAATAGGCCTGTATGACCCGCACTGCAGCGGGTCCTTGTCTCTTTTCAGGATCAGCGATATCGTCGCCTCCGACATCGTCGGGGGTAGTGTCCCCCTTTCCCTAGCCTCATTAAAGGTTCTCGTCAGAAGTGGGGCCAGCAGGCCCACGTATTTCCTATAGAACTCCACCGGGAACCCATCCGGTCCCGGGGCCTTCCCTGCCTGCATGTTCCCAATTCCTTTTACCACCTCCTCCACCTTAATCTGCGCTCCCAGTCCTGTCATCTCCTGTTCCTCAACCTTCGGGAACTCCAGCTGGTCTAGGAAACGCATCATTCCCTCTTTCCCTTCCGGGGGTTGAGCCTTATATAGCCTCTCGTAAAATACCTTAAACACCCCGTTCACCCTCTCCGCTCCCCGTTCCATCGTTCCCTCCTTGTCTCTAACCCCTCCGATCTCTCTCGCCGCCCCCCTCTTCCTAAGTTGTTGGGCCAGCAGCCGGCTCGCCTTCTCTCCATATTCATACTGCACTCCCTGTGCCTTCCTCCATTGTGCCTCCGCCTTACCCGTGGTCAACAAGTCAAAGTCCGTGTGCAATCTCCGTCTTTCCCTGTATAGCCCTTGATCTGGAGCCTCCGCATATTGCCTATCCACCCTCAAAATCTCCCTCAACAATCTCTCCCTTTCTTTACCCTGTTGTTTCCCCTTATGGGCCCTTATGGAGATCAGCTCCCCTCTAACCACCGCCTTCAGCGCCTCCCAGACCACTCCCACCTGGACCTCTCCGTCATCATTAATCTCTAGGTACCTTTCAATACATCCCCTCACCCTTACACATACCCCCTCGTCCGCCAACAGTCCCATATCTAATCTCCAGAGTGGGCGCTGTTCCTTTTCCTCTCCTACTTCCAGATCTACCCAATGTGGGGCATGATCTGAAATGGCGATAGCCGAATACTCCGTTCCTGCCACCTTCGGGATCAGCGCCCTTCCCAGGACAAAGAAGTCTATCCGGGAGTACACTTTGTGGACATGGGAGAAGAAGGAAAACTCTTTACTCCTTGGCTTAGTAAATCTCCAGGGATCCACTCCTCCCATCTGCTCCATAAAGCCCTTAAGCACCTTGGCCGCTGCCGGCCTCCTCCCGGTCCTAGATCTGGACCGGTCCAGCCCTGGGTCCACCACCGTGTTGAAGTCCCCCCGCATTACCAACTTTCCCATCTCCAGGTCCGGGATGCGCCCCAACATACGCTTCATAAAGTTCGCAGCATCCCAGTTTGGGGCATATACGTTCACCAGCACCACCGCTTCACCTTGCAATCTGCCACTCACCATCACGTACCTACCCCCACTGACCGCCACTATGGTCTTCGCCTCAAATGATACCCTTTTCCCCACCAGTATTGCCACCCCTCTATTTTTCACATCCAAGCCCGAGTGGAATACCTGCCCCACCCATCCTTTTCTTAATCTGACCTGATCCGCCAGTTTCAGGTGCGTCTCCTGAAGCATAACAACGTCTGCCTTTAGCTTCTTTAGGTGCGCAAATACCCTTGCCCTCTTAATCGGCCCATTCAACCCTCTCACGTTCCACGTGATCAACCGGGTTGGGGGGCTCTTTACACCCCCCCTCGTCGACTAGCCATCCCCTTTTTTAGACCAGCTCCTCACCCGGTTCCCACGCACCCGCTTATCCCCCCGACGGCGCCCTCCCATCCCTCCCATCCCATCCCGTAACAGCTCCCCCTTCCCCTTAGCAGCAGCAACCCAGTTAAACCCCCCCCCCGCTAGATCCCTCTCTAGCTTAGTTGCTCCCCCCATATTGCTTCCGGAAGTCAGCAAACTCTGGCTGACCTCGACTTCCCCCATTTATCCTTAGCCTCCCATTATGTGAGGTCCCCTCCTTCCTGCGCCCCCTTTTCCCGCCACAATTTCCATAGCGTGGGAACAAAGCCCGCGCTTCCCTCTCGGCCCCGCCCCTGATGGCGCAGCTCCCTCTCTCCTTCCCCCTCCCCTTCCCCACCGGTGCCCACATTTCTTTGTGTCCCCCCACTTCGAGGGGAAAGAAAATTTTCCCCCATCTGATTCACAGTCCCTTACCACCACCTCACTACTTCATTTCAAACACTCTTTCTCCAATCTAGTCCAACTTCTCCTCTTCAATAAATGTCCACGCCTCTTCTGCCGTCTCGAAGTAGTGGTGTTTACCCTGATATGTAACCCACAGTCTTGCCGGCTGCAACATTCCGAACTTCACTTTCCTCTTGTGGAGCACCGCCTTGGCCTGATTGAAACTCACCCTCCTTCTCGCCACCTCCGCACTCCAATCCTGATACACGCGGATCACCGCGTTCTCCCTCCTGCTGCTCCGTGTCTTTTTCGCCCATCTCAGGACCATCTCTCTGTCCTTGTAGCAGTGGAACCTCACCACTATTGCTCGAGGTATTTCTCCTGCCTTTGGTCTTCTCATGAGAACTCGATACGCTCCCTCCACTTCCAGGGGGCCCGTCGGGGCCTCAGCTCCCATTAAGGTATGAAGCATCGTGCTCACATACGCCCCCTCAATTCCGTGAAGCAGCGCTGGAGATGCTCCTGCTGTTCCTGCGATCACTGCGCCCATGCTGCCTGGTCTACACCCGCTGCCATCTTGGTTTTCCTCCCTCGCACTTTTCGGGGGCCCACCAAGTCCTGGCAAGGAGGCCCAAGCCCAACGAGCCGCCACAGGCGGTGCTGGTGCGGTTCCACCGCTTCGTGGACAGGGAGTGTGTCCTAAGGTGGGCAAAGAAGGAGCGGAGCAGCAGGTGGGAGAATGCAGATGTCCGGATATACCAGGACTGGAGCGCGGAGGTGGCCAAGAAGAGGGCCGGGTACAATCGGGCTAAGGCGGCTCTGGATCGGAAGGGGGTGAAATTTGGAATGTTTCAGCCGGAGCGACTGTGGGTCACTTTCAAGGACCGTCACCACTAATTTGAGACGCCGGAGGAGGCGTGGACCTTTATCCAACCGAAAAGTTGGACTCGGATTGAGGGTCGGTTGCGAGGGGATGTCGAGAGGGGATTGATGTGATTGCTGTGTTTTGGGGGGATGTTCTGTTCTGTTTGGTACTGGTTTTTGTGGGGGTATTGGGTGGGGTAGGGTGAAATGGTTTGTAGTGGGGGTTTGGTGAGAGTTTGGGCGTAGGTGGTCTTCTTGCGGTCCTGGGCCGAGCAGTTGCTATACCAAGCTGTGATGCAGCCCGATAGGATGCTTTCTATGGTGCATCTGTAAAAGTTGGTCAGGGTTAATGTGGACATGCCGAATTTCCTTAGTTTCCTGAGGAAGTATAGGCCCTGTCGTGCTTTCTTGGTGGTAGCGTCGACGTGGGTGGACCAGGACCGATTTTTGGAGATGTGCACCCTGTGGTAGTACCAGGTATTGCTGTACCTAAGAGGTGGATGACCATTGGTTAGACCCAGGAGTCTACCATTGGCTGTTGTACATAACTCCGCCCTGAGAGGCGGAGTATAAGAACCGATGCCATCCCAGCAGCCTTCACTTTCTGTATCAAAGCTGCTGGGGAAGAGTTCTAGCAGATTAAAGTCTTCAGTTATGAATCACTTCGTCTTGAGAGTAATTGATTGCGCATCACACCCCTCGGAATTTGAAACTGCTAACCATCTCCACCTCGGCCCCGTTGATGCTGACAGAGGTGAGTACAGTACTTTGCTTCCTGAAGTCAATTACCAGCTCTTTAGTTTTGCTGGCATTGAGGGAGAGATTGTTGTCGCTATACCACTCCACTAGGTTCTCTATCTCCCTCCTGTATTCGGACTAGTCGTTATTCGAGATCCGGCCCACTATGGTCGTATCGGCAGCCAACTTGTAGATGGAGTTGGAACCAAGTTTTGCCACGCAGTCGTGTGTGTACAGGGAGTAGAGTAGTTTTCATAGAATTTACAGTGCAGAAGGAGGCCATTCGGCCCATCGAGTCTGCACCGGCTCTTGGAAAGAGCACCCTACCCAAGGTCAACACCGCCACCCTATCCCCATAACCCAGTAACCCCATCCAACACTAAGGGCAATTTTGGACACTAAGGGCAATTTATCATGGCCAATCCACCTAACCTGCACATCTTTGGACTGTGGGAGGAAACCGGAGCACCCGGAGGAAACCCACGCACACACGGGGAGGATGTGCAGACTCCGCACAGACAGTGACCCAAGCTGGAATCGAACCTGGGACCCTGGAGCTGTGAAGCAATTGTGCTATCCACAAGGCTACCGTGCTGCCCCACAAGGCTACCGTGCTGCCCCGTGCTATGGGCTAAGTACGCAGCCTTGCGGGGCGCCGGTGTTGAGAACTATTGTGGAGGAGGTGTTGTTGTTCATTCTTACTGATTGTGGTCTGTTGGTCAGAAAATCGAGGATCCAGTTGCAGAGTGGGGAGCCAAGTCCTCGGTTTTGGAGCTTTGATATGAGCTTGGCTGGGGTTATGGTGTTGAAGGCGGAGTTGTAGTCAATGAATAGGAGTCTAATGTAGGAGTCCTTGTTTTTGAGATGCTCTAGGGATGAGTGTAGGGCCAGGGAAATGGTGTCTGATGTGGACCGGTTGCAGCGGTATGCGAATTGCAGTGGTTCAAGGCATTCTGGGAGTATGGAAGTGATGCGCTTCATGATCAACCTCTCGAAGCACTTCATTCCGACTGAAGTCAGGGCCACTGGTCCGTAGTCATTGAGGCACGTTGCCCGGTTCTTCTTTCTTGAAGCAGGTGGGGACCTCGGAGTGGAGTAGGGACAGGTTAAAGATGTCCGTGAATACCTCTGCCAGCAGGTCCGCGCAGGCCCTGAGTGCACGACCAGGGATCCCGTCCGGGCCCGTCGCCTTCCGAGGGTTCACTTTCAGGAAGGCCAATCTGACTTCGGAAGCTGTGATGGTGGGTATGGGTGAATTATGGGCTGCTGGGGCACTCGACAGCGGATTGTTGGTTACCTGCTCGAACCGGGCATAGAATGCATTGAGTTCATCGGGGAGGGGTGCGCTGCTGCCAGAGATACTGTTCGGCTTCGCTTTGTAGCCCGTTATGTTGTTTAGTCCTTGCCACAACCGCCGAGAGTCTGTCTGTGACTCTGGCTTGGTTTGATATTCTCTCTTGGCATCTCGGATGGCTTTTCGGAGGTCGTACCTGGATTTCTTGTATAGGTCAGGGTCGTCTGCCTTGAACGCCTCAGATCTGTCCTTCAGTAGGGAGTCAATCTCGCGATTCAGCCATGGTTTCCGGTTGGGGAACACACGTACTGCTTTCTTTAGCACGCAGCCGTCCACACATTTGCTGATGAAGTCTGTGACGGTGGTGGCATACTCATTTAAGTTGGTCGCTGAGTTCTTAAATATGGACCAGTCCACTGTCTCTAAGCAGTCACGTAAGAGCTCTTCTGTCTCCTCGGACCAGCACTGCACAACCTTCTTAGCTGGATTCTCCCGCTTGAGTTTCTGCTTGTATGCCGGGAGAAGGAGCACCGTCTTATGGTCTGATTTCCCAAAGTGCGGTCGGGGGATGGAACGATAGGCGCCCTTGATTTTTGAGTAGCAGTGGTCAAGAGTGTTGTCGCCCCTGGCGGGACAGGAGATGTGCTGGTGGAATTTTGGCAGTACACTCTTGAGGTTGGCCTTGTTGAAGTCTCCGGCCACGATGAACAAGGCCTCCGGGTGTTCTGTTTCGTAGTTGTTTATTACTGTGTATAGTTCGTCCAGTGCCTTCCTCACTTCTGCCTGGGGTGGGATGTAGACCGCTGTGATAATGGCTGAAGTGAACTCACGTGGAAGATAATATGGGCGGCACTTCATGGTCAGGTATTCCAGGTCTGGGAGCAGTAGGTCCCAGAGTCGCCACATCCTTGAGCCACCCCTCCGTCATGTGGCGCATCACACGTTGTAGAAGGGGGTCAGCCGCAGTCTCACGGCGAATGTGGGCCAGACGTGCATCAGTGGCCGGCAGATTGGCCGATGTGAAGGCTACCTGTGCGTCGACCTGACAAACGAACCCCTCCGAGTCGGGCGGTGTGTTGACCGCCCTGGACAGAGCATCTGCGATGATGAGATCCTTCCCCGGGGTGTAGACAAATTGGAAGTCGCACCTCCGGAGCTTGAGCAGAATGCGCTGGAGGCGAGGGGTCATGTCGTTGAGGTCCTTCGGAATGATGCCGACCAGGGGGTGATGGTCGGTCTCCACAGTGAACTGCAGAAGACCATATACATAGTCGTGGAACTTGTCGATGCCAGTCAACAGGCCTAGGCACTGCTTCTCAATCTGCGCGTAGCGCTGTTCTGTGGGGGTCATGGCCCGCGCCGCATAGGCGACCGGAGCCCATGATGAGGTGTCGTCCCGTCCGGTTGGTCCGAGGAGACAGAAGAGCTCTTACGTGACTGCTTAGAGACAGTGGACAGGTCCATATTTAAGAACTCAGCGACCAACTTAAATGAGTATGCCACTACCGTCACAGACTTCATCAGCAAATGTGTGGACGGCTGCGTGCCAAAGAAAGCAGGACGGGTTGCATCTAAACCGGAGAGGCATAAATATCCTGGCCGCGAGGTTTGCTAGTGTCACACGGGAGGGTTTAAACTAGTATGGCAGGGGGTTGGGCACGGGAGCAATAGGTCAGAAGGTGTGAGCATTGAGGGAGAACTAGGGAATAGGGACAGTGTGGCTCTGAGGCAGAGCAGACGGGGAGAAGTTGCTGAACACAGCAGGTCTGGTGACCTGAAGTGCATATGTTTTAATGCAAGGAGCATTACGGGTAAGGCAGATGAACTTAGAGCTTGGATTACTACTTGGAACTATGATGTTGTTGCCATTACAGAGACCTGGTTGAGGGAAGGGCAGGATTGGCAGCTAAACGTTCCAGGATTTAGATGTTTCAGGCGGGATAGAGGGGGATGTAAAAGGGGAGGTGGAGTTGCGCTACTTGTTCGGGAGAATATCACAGCTATACTGCGAGAGGACACCTCAGAGGGCAGTGAGGCTATATGGGTAGAGATCAGGAATAAGAAGGGTGCAGTCACAATGTTGGGGGTATACTACAGGCCTCCCAACAGCCAGCGGGAGATAGAGGAGCAGATAGGTAGACAGATTTTGGAAAAGAGTAAAAACAACAGGGTTGTGGTGATGGGAGACTTCAACTTCCCCAATATTGACTGGGACTCACTTAGTGCCAGGGGCTTAGACGGGGCGGAGTTTGTAAGGAGCATCCAGGAGGGCTTCTTAAAACAATATGTAAACAGTCCAACTAGGGAAGGGGCGGTACTGGACCTGGTATTGGGGAATGAGCCCGGCCAGGTGGTAGATGTTTCAGTAGGGGAGCATTTCGGTAACAGTGACCACAATTCAGTAAGTTTTAAAGTACTGGTGGCCAAGGATAAGAGTGGTCCGAGGATGAATGTGCTAAATTGGGGGAAGGCTAATTATAACAATATTAGGCGGGAACTGAAGAACATAGATTGGGGGCGGATGTTTGAGGGCAAATCAACATCTGACATGTGGGAGGCTTTCAAGTGTCAGTTGAAAGGAATACAGGACCGGCATGTTCCTGTGAGGAAGAAAGATAAATACGGCAATTTTCGGGAACCTTGGATGACGAGTGATATTGTAGGCCTCGTCAAAAAGAAAAAGGAGGCATTTGTCAGGGCTAAAAGGCTGGGAACAGACGAAGCCTGTGTGGCATATAAGGAAAGTAGGAAGGAACTTAAGCAAGGAGTCAGGAGGGCTAGAAGGGGTCACGAAAAGTCATTAGCAAATAGGGTTAAGGAAAATCCCAAGGCTTTTTACACGTACATAAAAAGCAAGAGGGTAGCCAGGGAAAGGGTTGGCCCACTGAAGGATAGGCAAGGGAATCTATGTGTGGAGCCAGAGGAAATGGGCGAGGTACTAAATGAATACTTTGCATCAGTATTCACCAAAGAGAAGAAATTGGTAGATGTTGAGTCTGGAGAAGGGGGTGTAGATAGCCTGGGTCACATTGTGATCCAAAAAGACGCGGTGTTGGGTGTCTTAAAAAATATTAAGGTAGATAAGTCCCCAGGGCCTGATGGGATCTACCCCAGAATACTGAAGGAGGCTGGAGAGGAAATTGCTGAGGCCTTGACAGAAATCTTTGGATCCTCGCTGTCTTCAGGGGATGTCCCGGAGGACTGGAGAATAGCCAATGTTGTTCCTCTGTTTAAGAAGGGTAGCAAGGATAATCCCGGGAACTACAGGCCGGTGAGCCTTACGTCAGTGGTAGGGAAATTACTGGAGAGAATTCTTAGAGACAGGATCTACTCCCATTTGGAAGCAAATGGACGTATTAGTGAGAGGCAGCACGGTTTTGTGAAGGGGAGGTCGTGTCTCACTAACTTGATAGAGTTTTTCGAGGAGGTCACTAAGATGATTGATGCAGGTAGGGCAGTAGATGTTGTCTATATGGACTTCAGTAAGGCCTTTGACAAGGTCCCTCATGGTAGACTAGTACAAAAGGTGAAGTCACACGGGATCAGGGGTGAACTGGCAAGGTGGATACAGAACTGGCTAGGCCATAGAAGGCAGAGGGTAGCAATGGAGGGATGCTTTTCTAATTGGAGGGCTGTGACCAGTGGTGTTCCACAGGGATCAGTGCTGGGACCTTTGCTCTTTGTAGTATATATAAATGATTTGGAGGAAAATGTAACTGGTCTGATTAGTAAGTTTGCAGACGACACAAAGGTTGGTGGAATTGCGGATAGCGATGAGGACTGTCTGAGGATACAGCAGGATTTAGATTGTCTGGAGACTTGGCGGAGAGATGGCAGATGGAGTTTAATCCGGACAAATGTGAGGTAATGCATTTTGGAAGGTCTAATGCAGGTAGGGAATATACAGTGAATGGTAGAACCCTCAAGAGTATTGAAAGTCAAAGAGATCTAGGAGTACAGGTCCACAGGTCATTGAAAGGGGCAACACAGGTGGAGAAGGTAGTCAAGAAGGCATACGGCATGCTTGCCTTCATTGGCTGGGGCATTGAGTATAAGAATTGGCAAGTCATGTTGCAGCTGTATAGAACCTTAGTTAGGCCACACTTGGAGTATAGTGTTCAATTCTGGTCGCCACACTACCAGAAGGAAGTGGAGGCTTTAGAGAGGGTGCAGAAGAGATTTACCAGAATGTTGCCTGGTATGGAGGGCATTAGCTATGAGGAGCGATTGAATAAACTCGGTTTGTTCTCACTGGAATGAAGGAGATTGAGGGGAGACCTGATAGGGGTATACAAAATGATGAGGGGCATAGACAGAGTGGATAGTCAGAGGCTTTTCCCCAGGGTAGAGGGGTCAATTACTAGGGGCATAGGTTTAAGGTGAGAGGGGCAAGGTTTAGAGTAGATGTACGAGGCAAGTTTTTTACGCAGAGGGTAGTGGGTACCTGGAACTCGCTACCGGAGGAGGTAGTGGAAGCAGGGACGATAGGGACATTTAAGGGGCATCTTGACAAATATATGAATAGGATGGGAATAGAAGGATACGGACCCAGGAAGTGTAGAAGATTGTAGTTTAGTCGGGCAGTATGGTCGGCACGGGCTTGGAGGGCCGAAGGGCCTGTTCCTGTGCTGTACATTTCTTTGTTCTTTGTCTTTGTTCGTTGCAGGAGTACCGCCCCAATGCCAGACTGGCTGGCGTCAGTTGAGATCTTTGTTTCCCGTGTGGTATCGAAAAACGCCAGTACCGGGGCGGTGGTGAGCTTGACCTTGAGCTCCTCCCATTCACTCTGGTGTGCGGGCAGCCACTGGAATTCCGTTGACTTTTTGACCAGGTGGCGAAGAGCAGTCGTGTGCGAAGCAAGGTTACCATCCCGAGAAAGCGCAGCACTGCCTTCTTGTCTGACGGCTGCTGCATGGCTGCGATGGCTGCCACTTTGTCGGCATCCGGCCGCACACCCGACCGGGAGATGTACCCGGTCCCCCAAAAACTTTAGCTCAGTCTGGCCAAAAGAGCATTTGGCTCGGTTAAGGCGCAGGCCCTGATCCCCTATCCATGCAAAGACACGCTGGAGACGATTGATGTGCTCCTGTGGTGTGGTGGACCAGATGATAACGTCGTCTACGTAGACGTGTACCTCTTCGATGCCCTCCATCATCTGTTCCATGATGCGATGGAACACTTCGGAGGCCGAAATGATGCCGAATGGCATCCTATTAGAGCAGTATCTGCCAAATGGAGTGTTGAAAGTGCACAGCTTCCTGCTGGACTGATCTAATTGAATCTGCCAAAAGCCCTTTGAGGCATCAAGCTTGGTGAATATTTTTGCCCGAGCCATCTCGCTCATGATTTCATCTCGTTTGGGTATGGGGTAGTGTTCCCTCATAATGTTGTGATTTAAATCTTTTGGGTCGATACAGATCCGGAGCTCGCCGGAGGGCTTCTTGACGCACACCATGGAGCTGACCCATGGCGTTGGCTCCGTGACCTGGGAAATCACTCCTTGGTCCTGCAGGTCCTGCAGCTGCTGCTTGAGGCGGTCTTTGAGTGGTGCTGGGACCCTACGAGGTGGGTGAATGACCGGGGTGGCGTCCGGTTTGAGCCGTATTTTGTACATGTAGGGCAGTGTGCCCATGCCCTCGAAAACTTCCTGGTTGTGCGCGAGGAGTGAGTGGAGCTGCGCCCTAAAGTCTGCATCTGGGAAATCGGACGTACCTCCTGGAGACAGAGTGTGTACCCGCTGAACGAGGTGGAGGATCTTGCACGCCGGTGCGCCTAACAGAGAGTCCTTCGAGGATCCTACGATTTCAAATGATAATGTGGCTTTATGTGAGTTGTGTGTAACCTCGAGCTGGCAGGATCCCGTGGCTGGGATGACATTTCCATTGTAGTCAACCAGCTGACAGTGGGATGGCAGAATCAGTGGTTTAACCTTCAAGGTCTGGAAGGCTGACCATGCGAGGACATTGGCGGAGGCACCAGTGTCCAGGCGAAATGTGATCTGGGATCAGTTGACCGTTAGGGTGGCATACTACTCATCGCCTGATGAATGCTGTGCACTGGCAGCGGCTGGTGGTTCCGACTTGGGGACATCCAGTTCTTGTGGATTACCGCAACGCGGAAGGGCTCCCTGTCTTCGGTATCACTGGTCTGCATACTATCTGGATATGACTCAGTGTCGGTGGGCTGAATCGCCCGCACGTCCCTGTGAGGCTGGCGGAATTGTTGGGAGTTGGCAGGTTGAGCTGCTCAACAGCAGGCAGCATAGTGGCCCATCCTGCCACATCGTAGGCATGGTGCGCTTTGGCCGGACATTGCCGCTTTAAGTGGGCGGAGCCACAGTTGTCGCACGTCGTGACGTCATGGCGATTGTTGCGCCACCGCACATTCGCGGTGCGGTCCTGCGTAGAGCGCGCCTGCGCATCACATTCCTCTGCGTCAACGTCCCTTCTTTTGGCGCGTACAAGCGCAGGAGGCCTCGGAAAGGGCACAAAATGGCCGCCCTCTTCCAGGCCGCGGGCTGGGAGGAACTCGATCGACTGGACCCGCTACGCCTCGTGGGACCCATGCCGTGCCGTTTAGGCCACCTGGATTTGGGACTACCAGTTGGTCGCGTTCTCATGGAGGACGCAGGTCTCGATGGCAGTCGCTAGGGTGAGGCGCATTATTTTGAGGAGCTGCTGGCGTAGGGTGTCCGAGATGACCCCAAAAACTATCTGATCCCGTATCATGGAGTCGGAGGTGGCCCCATAGCCGCAGGACTGCGCGAGGATTCGGAGGTGTGTTAAGTAAGATTGGAAAGGCTCATCCTTACCCTGCAGGCGCTGCTGGAATAGGTACCTCTCGAAGCTATCATTGACTTCCACGCTGAAGAGTTCATCGAACTTCAGAAGCACCGTCTTATTTTTGTTTTGTACTCGCCTTCCGCGAATGCCAGGGAGTTATAGATGTGGATGGCCTGTTGCCCCGCCGTGGAGAGGAGGAAGGTGATCTTCCTGGTGTCCGATGCATTCTCCCTGCCTGTGGCTTCGAGGAAGAGCTGGAAGCGCTGTTTAAACAGCTTCCAGTTTATGCCGAGATTACCAGCGATTCGGAGCGGCTGCGGCGGGCTGATGTTTTCCATGGAGCAGGATGGCGGATTTCTGGAAGGGTGCAGGTAGGTCTCACAGTCGCTGGTTTGCTTCCACTACTGGTATCATGTCGTGTTGGGTGTTCTGATGCACAAATGATCCAACACGGCTGCAGATGGTACAACTCTGTTTTATTGTCTAATCAACGGTAACAACTAACTACTGGCTTGGGTACGTGCTTCACCAGCTAACCTGTGGACCCAGTCCTATCACTATCTTAGTGAGACACTCAGCACATGATCTATGTCTGAGTGGCGCGCTGTGAGCTCTGTGCTCTGAGCTATCTCCTGGTAGAATGAGCGGGAACTGTGGTGTTCCCTGTTTTATAGTGCGTGTGCTCTCACTGGTGATTGGCTGCAATGTTATGTTTGTGCTGGTTGATCCAACTGCCTATCCATCAGTGTGTGTGTGATTGCACCATGATATGCTGATCTGGATATCATGACACCTGGTAGCCCGGCGGAGGATTCTGCTACAGTGGAAGGCTGCGAGGCCCCCAAGTGTGGAAGCCTGGATCAGTGACATGGCAGGGTTCATTAAATTGGAGAGGGTAAAATTTGCCTTAAGAGGATCTGTGCAAGGGTTCTTCAGGCGGTGGCAACCGTTCCAGACTTTCTAGCGGAGTGTTAGGAGGTGGACAGCAGCAACCGGGGCGGGGGGCGGGTACTTTGTGTTTACTACTGTGTTTATTATTGTTTAATGGGGGGGCTTGTATATTGGGGGAATACGCGACATAGCTATAAGATGTTTATTTATGTGTTCTTTGTTTTTTCTTATTTCTGTTGAAAATATGTAAAAATTTGAATAAAAATATTCTTTTAAAAAAAAGTTTGCTTACCTTCTCACTCCTCAGCAACCATGGTGTCCAGACCCCGTTTGTAATGCAGAGCATCATGGAAAGGCGGACCACACTGTGCACATACCGCTAATCACTTTTAAATGCATGCAAATCGCAGGGTGCAAACCTTGTTTTTGCTGCCAGGGAGGGACTGGAGCATGGCACCGGAACTGGTGCCAGGCGCAAGCCTCGATTTTTGAAGCACGGCTGTTTCTCCGGCCAATCTTGATTCGCGTTTTTGGCGTCACGAGGTGGAGAATCTAACCCATTTCCGCTCACAAATGTTGACTTTCTTATTTTTATATCAGCTAATATTTCATTGTACTGTTCCTAACCTCACTTGTCACTAAATTTTAACATTAAAGCCGGTACCCAAATCAGATTCAACCACTGTATCAAGTATAATCATATTTTATAAAAGTAAAATGCTGCAGATACTGGAAATCTGAAATAAAAACAGAAAATGCTGGATAAACTCAGCAGGCCTGGCAGCCTCTGTGAATAACTCTGTTTCTCTGTCCAGAGATACTGCTAGACCAGCTGAGTTTATCCAGCATTTTCTGTTTTTATAAGCAGACATTAGATTGTTTCTGGATACAATCGATGTTTGTTGTCTATTTCCTTGAAGCTCCACACTGGTAATGCCAAACTATCTTGTGTTTAAAGAAATTCTCTTCATCTACTTCAGGGGATCTTCCAGCAGCAGGTCTAGTGGGCCCCACACTGTTGGTAACACTGATTCTAGTGCTGACTATTGACACTGCTCAATATAAGCAATAGTTAATGCAAGTCTGACAACCAAGTTTAAATTTCAAATTAAGGTGAAGCACAATGGTGCAGTGGTTAGCACTGCTGCCTCATGGCGCCGAGAACCCGGGTTCGATCTCGGCCCGGGTCAATGTCCATGTGGAGTTTGCACATTCACCCTGTGTCTGCGTGGGTCTCACCCCCACAACCCAAAAAGATGTGCAGGGTAGGTGAATTGGCCATGCTAAATTGCCCTTTAATTGGAAAGAAAAGAATTGGGTACTCTAAATTTAAAAAAAAAGTTTCAATTATGTCGTCAACAATATATACTGAATCCTAAAGCCATTTGGTCTTGATTGGATCCAACAACTAGCAGAGCAACGTCCTGTCAGTGCTAGTTAGAAACAATGTACGACATATAAACATTAATCACCACTCATTTTCAAATATGCATTATCAAGCCATATTCTGCTAGCACATTCCAAACCCAGCTCACTGCTGAAGCATTTGATCAGCTTGCGTGGTAGTCTGACATATTTAACTTCAATTTGCACAGTGCTTCAAAATGGTGACACTCTGGCATGGCCCCCTAAACACAATGGGCATACATTAGGGGCAGCACGGTAGCCTTGTGGATAGCACAATTGCTTCACAGCACCAGGGTCCCAGGTTCGATTCCGGCTTGGGTCACTGTCTGTGCGGAGTCTGCACATCCTCCCCGTGTGTGCGTGGGTTTCCTCCGGGTGCTCCGGTTTCCTCCCACAGTCCAAAGATGTGCGGGTTAGGTGGATTGGCCATGATAAATTGCCCTTAGTGTCCAAAATTGCCCTTAGTGTCCAAAATTGCCCTTAGTGTTGGGTGGGGTTACTGGGTTATGGGGATGGGGTGGCGGTGTTGACCTTGGGTAGGGTGCTCGTTCCAAGAGCTGGTGCAGACCCGATGGGCCGAATGGCCTCCTTCTGCACTGTAATTTCTATGATCTATGATCTAGTGAGGACATACATTCCTCACTATCTCTGACTTGGCAGCGATCAAACTAGTACTGGGTCAACCTTCAGATTGTAGGCAACTTAAAGACTCTTCTATTAATTCTTTCCATTTCTTTGGCAATGTTCTGATTTCAAAACTGATTTCTCTAGAATGGCAAGGGCATAACCTGAGAGAATTTGAATCTGAGCAGTTGGTGTAGTTTGTCCACAGAACATAGAAAATACAGCACAGAACAGGCCATTCGGCCCACGATGTTGTGCCAAACTTTTGTCCTAGATTAAGAACAAATTAATCTACACCCCATCATTCTACCGTAATCCATGTACCTATCCAATAGCCACTTGAAGGTCCCTAATGTTTCCGACTCAACTACTTCCACAGGCAGTGCATCTCATGCCCCCACTACTCTCTGGGTAAAGAAGCTACCTCTGACATCCCCCCTCTATATCTTCCACCATTCACCTTAAATTTATGTCCTCTTGTAATGGTTTGTTCTACCCGGGGGAAAAGTCTCTGACTGTCTATTCCATCTATTCCCCTGATCATCTTATAAACCTCTATCGAGTCTCCGCTCATCCTTCTGCATTCTAATGAGAAAAGGCCGAGCACCCTCAACCTTTCCTCGTAAGACCTACTCTCCATTCCAGGCAACATTCTGGTAAATCTCCTTTGCACCTTTTCCAAAGCTTCCACATCCTTCCTAAAATGAGGCGACCAGAACTGCACACAGTACTCCAAATGTGGCTTTACCAAGGTTTTTACCAAGCTGCATCATCACCTCACGGCTCTTAAATTCAATCCCTCTGCTAATGAACGCTAGCACACCATAGGCCTTCTTCACAGCTCTATCCACTTGAGTGGCAACTTCCTAAGATCTATGAGCATAAATCCCAAGATCTCTCTGCTCCTCCACATTGCCAAGAACCCTACCGTTAACCCTGTATTCCGCATTCATATTTGTCCTTCCAAAATGGACAACCTCACACTTTTTAGGGTTAAACTCCATCTGCCACTTCTCAGCCCAGCTCTGCATCCTATTTATGTCTCTTTGCAGCCGACAACAGCCCTCCTCACTAGCCACAACGCCACCAATCTTCGTATCGTCTACAAATTTACTGACCCACCCTTCAACTCCCTCATCCAAGTCATTAATGAAAATCACAAACAGCAGAGGACCCAGACCTGATCACTGTGGTTCGCCACTGGTAACTGGGCTCCAAGGCAGAATATTTGCCATCCAACACCACTCTCTGACTTCTATCGGTTAGCCAGTTCGTTATAAAACTGGCCAAATCTCCCACTATCCCATGCCCCCTTACTTTCTGCATAAGCCTACCATGGGGAATCTTATCAAATGCCTTACTAAAATCCATGTACACTACATCCACTGCTTTACCTTCATCCACATGCTTGGTCACCTCCTCAAAGAATTCAATAAGACTTGTGAAGCAAGACCTACCCTTCACAAATCTGTGCTGACTCTCCCTAATCAAGCAGTTTCTTTTCAGGTGCTCAGAAATCCTATCAGTACCCTTTCCATTACTTTGCCTCCCACCGAAGTAAGACTAACTGGCCTGTAATTCCCAGGGTTATCCCTATTCCCTTTTTTGAACAGGGGCACGACATTCGCCACTCTCCAATCCCCTGGTACCACCCCTGTTGACAGTGAGGACGAAAAGATCATTGCCAACGGCTCTGCAATTTCATCTCTTGCTTCCCATAGAATCCTTGGATATAACACGATAGGCCCTGGGGACTTGTCTATCCTCAAGTTTTTCAAAATGCCCAACACATCTTCCTTCCTAACAAGTGTCTCCTCAAGCTTACCAGTCTGTTTCACACTGTTCTCTCCAACAATATGGCCCCTCTCATTCGTAAATACTGAAGAAATGTACTCGTTCAAGACCTCTCCTATCGCTTCAGACTCAATACACAATCTCCAGCTGCTGTCCTTGATCGGACCTACCCTCGCTCTAGTCATTCTCATATTTCTCACATATGTGTAAAAGGCCTTGGTTTTTCCTTGATCCTACTCGCCAAAGATTTTTCATGCCCTCTCTTAGCTCTCCTAATCTCTTTCTTCAGTTCCCTCCTGGCTATCTTGTATCCCTCCAGCGCACTGTCTGAACCTTGTTTCCTCAGCCTTACATAAGTCTCCTTCCTCTTAACAAGACATTCAACCTCTCTTGTCAACCATGGTTCCCTCACTCGACCATCTCTTCCCTGCCTGACAGGGACATACATATCAAGGACACGTATCTGTTCCTTGAACAAGTTCCACATTTCAATTGTGTCCTTCCCTGGCAGCCTATGTTCCCAACTTATGCACTTTCGTTCTTGTCTGACAGCATCGTATTTACCCTTCCCCCAATTGTAAACCTTGCCCTGTTGCACTCACCTATCCCTCTCCATTACTAAAGTGAAAGTCACAGGATTGTGGTCACTATCTCCAAAATGCTCCCCCTCTAACAAATCTATCACTTGCCCTGGTTCATTACCAAGTACCAAATCCAATATGGCCTCCCCTCTGGTCGGACAATCTACATACTGTGTTAGAAAAGCTTCCTGGACACACTGAACAAACACCACCCCATCCAAACTATTTGATCTAAAGAGTTTCCATTCAATATTTGGGAAGTTGAAGTCACCGATTACTACTACAAACAAAGAACAAAGAAATGTACAGCACAGGAACAGGCCCTTCGGCCCTCCAAGCCCGTGCCGACCATGCTGCCCGACTAAACTACAATCTTCTACACTTCCTGGGTCCGTATCCCTCTATTCCCATCCTATTCATGTATTTGTCAAGATGCCCCTTAAATGTCACTATCGTCCCTGCTTCCACCACCTCCTCCGGTAGCGAGTTCCAGGCACCCACTACCCTCTGCGTAAAAAACTTGCCTCGTACATCTACTCTAAACCTTGCCCCTCTCACCTTAAACCTATTCCCCCTAGTAATTGACCCCTCTACCCTGGGGAAAAGCCTCTGACTATCCACTCTGTCTATGCCCCTCATAATTTTGTAGACCTCTATCAGGTCTCCCCTCAACCTCCTTCGTTCCAGTGAGAACAAACCAAGTTTGTTCAACCGCTCCTCATAGCTAATGCCCTCCATACCAGGCAGCATTCTGGTAAATCTCTTCTGCACCCTCTCTAAAGCCTCCACATCCTTCTGGTAGTGTGGCGACCAGAATTGAACACTATACTCCAAGTGTGGCCTAACTAAGGTTCTATACAGCTGCAACATGACTTGCCAATTCTTATACTCAATGCCCCGGCCAATGAAGGCAAGCATGCCGTATGCCTTCTTGACTACCTTCTCCACCTGTGTTGCCCCTTTCAATGACCTGTGGACCTGTACTCCTAGATCTCTTTGACTTTCAATACTCTTGAGGGTTCTACCATTCACTGTATATTCCCTACCTGCATTAGACCTTCCAAAATGCATTACCTCACATTTGTCCGGATTAAACTCCATCTGCCATCTCTCCGCCCAAGTCTCCAAACAATCTAAATCCTGCTGTATCCTCTGACAGTCCTCATCGCTATCCGCAATTCCACCAACCTTTGTGTCATCTGCAAACTTACTAATCAGACCAGTTACAATTTCCTCCAAATCATTTATATATACTACAAAGAGCAAAGGTCCCAGCACTGATCCCTGTGGAACACCACTGGTCACAGCCCTCTACTACCCTGTGACTTCTGCACCTTTCCAAAATCTGTTTCCCAATCTGTTCCTCCACATCTCTGCTGCTATTGGGGGGCCTATAGAAAACTCCCAACAAGGTGACTGCTCCTTTCCTATTTCTGATTTCAACCCATACTACCTCATTAGGCAGATCCTCCTCGAACTGCCTTTCTGCAGCTGTTATAGTATCTCTAATTAACAATGCCACCCCCCACCTCTTTTGCCACCCTCCCTAATCTTATTGAAACATCTATAACCAGGAACCTCCAACAACCATGTCTGCCCCTCTTCTATCCAAGTTTCCGTGATGGCCACCATATCGTAGTCCCAAGTACCGATCCATGCCTTAAGTTCACCCACCTTATTCCTGATGCTTCTTGCGTTGAAGTATACACACTTCAACCCATCTCCGTGCCTGCAAGTACTGTCCTTTGTCAGTGTTACCTTCCCCACTGCCTCACTACACGCTTTGACGTCCTGAACATTGGCTACCTTACTTGCTGGACTACAAATCCAGTTCACATTCCCCTGCCAAATTAGTTTAAACCCTCCCAAAGAGTATTAGAAAACCTCCCTCCCAGGATATTGGTGGCCCTCTGGTTCAGATGCAACCCGTCCTGCTTGTACAGGTCCCACCTTCCCCAGAATGCGCTCTCTATGTTTTCGTAAAGCCTTGACACTTCATCCTGAGAAAGAAATTTAAAATCCTCCAGAGACAACTGGAAATTTGAGTTTGATAGCAACATTGAAGGGTAAGAGCCTTCAACCCTTCCGAAGGCACTGCTTCACTGCACAATTTTTCAATGTGTTTAATTCTGGAGTTTCACAGAGTTACAAAGTGGTTTCTTGGACATTACTGCTTGGAGGATAGAGGATGGGATTCTCCGTCGGCCAACGCCGAAATTGTGAAAGGCAATTGGCCGGAAAATTGGTCTTGACGCCGAAATCGTGGCCGGTGCCAGGTTCACGCCAAATCGCGATTCTCCGGTGTCTCGACAGCTGCGTCAATGTATTTGCATACCATTAGCTGGCTGACCTGATATTGTCTGGGGCCTCCAGGACCCTCCGTCTCCACTGGGGGGGATTCCTGACAGTGATTTTGTGTTTGGTCTTCTATGCCTTGCAAAGGAATCCACCAAACACCTTGACTTATCCAACCCAGGATCTTTATGGAATCACACGTGGTAAGATAGCGATCTGTTACAGAGCAAGTTATGGAGCTTCTTTGTACACCTCTGGAAGTACACCTAGCACGACTGTTCACCTGTATGTCTTCATACCATTTCCTGCAACCATCTGGTGATGGCCGGATGTGTCTCCACTTATATGAGAGTCCCTGGTCACATGACCAGGGTCTTGAGACTGCATGGTGTGTCTGCACCGCCACGTACTGGTTGGAGGTCGCACACAATTCAACTGTGATATTGCTTACAGGCATATCACCAAAAAGTGGGAAACAGGCACGGTAGTTGATGAGGGAGAGAGAGGAGGTAGGAGATGCAGAGGCGTGACCATGGGCTGCCAGTTATGACACTGGCCGGGTTGGCTGGGGAGAGGGGGTGAAATTGACGAAAGGTGTCCAGACGTGGGCCGCCATTGTTGCGGCCTGCAAGGCAGCCAGCTTGCTGAGTACTGCACTGACCATGCACTGTGGCCTATGGCTCTGCAGAGTGACACCGCATCCACACCACCCCCCAGCCCCCACCCCACCACACCCACATTCCACTCCTCACTCACTACCCCCACACCCCACCCTCTGGCCATACCACCCCCCATCCAGTCGCCACCCAGCGGCAGGCATCACGCGGCCCACCCAAAGGCAACACCCACAGAAGCCCCTATGGTGGGGGGCAGTGGACGGGGGCCGCAGAGCGTGCTGGCAAGGGAAACGCCAGCCGACAGTACCCCTGATGCAGGAAGGATGGGCACCAGGGCCATAAGGCCCCACGGTGTCGGGTACCAATGAAGCCAGGGGTGCGGAGATGGGGGAGGAGGGAGGGGAACATGCGGGGGCAGGGTCCTCAGTACAGACCGGAGCCACCATGTATCCTGCTTGAGCATGAGAGTACGCACCACGCTATCATGTTGGCCTTTCAACACCCCGCTGACAATGGCTAGGCTTCCTCCTAGTCACCATGGCCCTGGGGGATGCACTCAGGCTATATAAGCTGGAGCTGCTCAAGGAGGAGGAAGGACCATGCAGCAGCGGAGCCTTCCCCAGAGGAAGAGGCAGCCAGTGAGAATGGAGAGCTGGCTGCCCAAGAGGATAAGGAGGAAATGGGAAGGAGACATCACATGAGGCCTCATGCATACCACCAGTGCCTGTCCTTCAAGGACCTGTCGGATCGGGCATGCCGTCGAAAACTCCGGCTGAGCAGGACGATAGTGCGACACATCTGCCAGATCACGGCGAAACTGGCACTGCAGAGGACTGGGGGAGGACCTCCACTCCTGGTGGCCCTGGTGATCAAGATGGCAGTCACCTTGAACTTCCACGGCATGGGGTCCTTCCAGGCGTTGCGTGGGGACCTGTCCAGGAGCTTACAGAGCTCAGAGCACAGGTGCATCCATGCGTCACGTTGGTCCTATATGCCCGGTTGGCACAATACATCAATTTCAGGGTGGACCAAGTCCATCAGGCTGTTGAGGCAGCGGAGTTCACCACCATTAGATGTCCCCTGTATAGTTCTCTTTGAATTTGGTCTCTGCAGCCTACTGAGTGTTGGTAATGTAATTTCAAAGATAACGGTGTTTAAGTTGAAAACCTTTAAAGTGTGTGTGTCCCTTTAAGAGGTCAGAAGATTTCAAAATGGCACCACACAAGATTTTTGCATGCTTCAGACATTTGGCGCGAGTTTTATAATAGCAGGGCCAGGCAGGAGAAGGATGTGGTAATACCAGGTATTGCAGTACCTGAGATGTGGATGCCCATTAGCTAGACCTAGGAGTCTACCATTGGCTAATGCACATAGCTCCGCCCTGAGAGGCGGGGTATAAGAACCCATGCCGTCCCAGCTGCTGGGTACAGTTCTAGCTGATTAAAGCCGATTTGTATGACTCTCCTTGTCTCATGAGTAATTGATTGTGCATCAATTTAATCAGCTATTACTTCTGAAAGGATGGACCTCCGCATCAAGCCGGAGTGCCTTCAGCTCAGTCCCCATGCAGACAACTCCGCTGGTATTGTTAAGCACTGGCTGGCGTGTTTTGAGAGCTTCATCGACACAGCCGCCGACACCCCCACGGAAAGGCAGAAGATGCACCTTCTACGCTCCCGAATCAGCCCTGAAATCTACCTTCTGATCGAGGAGACGGAGAATTATGCTGCAGCTATCACGCTGCTAGAAGGACATTACATCCGTCCTCTGAACCAGGTCTATGCCCGTCACCTGTTGGCAACTAGAAGGCAGAGCCCTGAAGAAACACTGGAGGACTTCTATCGGGCTCTACTAGTGCCGGGCCGGAACTGCGGCTGCCCACCAGTCACGGGGAATGAGCACACGGAACTTTTAATTCGGGACGCTTTCGTGGCAGGTATGTCTTCTCCCGACATCCACAGAAGGCTCCTTGAAATGGACATGCTGGGCCTCACTGAGGCACGGGCCCTGGCAGGGTCTATGGACGTTGCGTACAAAAACGCACTGGCTTTTGCTTCCGGGCGCACGGCACCCGCCTGGGCTGCATGGCACGCCGTCGCGGCAGCCCCCCAGACTTTCCCGCCAACCCCGCAGGCCTGCGCCGCTAGACGGCCCGTTTTCACCGCCGGCCAACGCCGCTTCTTCTGTGGCCAAGCGAATCACCCGCGCGCGCGATGCCCGGCCCGCACTGTCACCTGCAATGGAATCTTGTGTCTTCATTCTTTCAGTAAATAACTAGGATTTCAGATTTCTTCTTCTTTAAGTAAAAACGTAACGAGTGGCATTGCAATGTTTGTTCTCATAACTCTTGTCTGTAGGTATTTTGAGCTTACTTCCATGGTTTGTAATGAAATAAGAAATTCATGTAAGGAGGACAACCCAAGTTTTTATGTTAATACAAAACATTTCCCCCCATATACAAGTTACTTTTAAAATAAATTTGGAGTACTCAATTATTTTTTTTCCAATCCACCTAACCTGCACATCTTTGGGTTGTGGGAGTGAAACCCACGCAGACACGGGGACAATGTGCAAACTCCACACGGGAGTTGAACCCAGGTCCTCAGTGCCGTAGGCAGCGGTGCTAACCACTGTGCACCGTGCCGCCCCCATAGAAGTAACTTAAGATTTACTTAACTCCGAGGAAAATATAATTATAATCATCAAAATTAATGGGACTAATTGACAGCCTGGATATTAAATATTGCTGGGTTGAGTGCACAAAATAAAATCTAGTAGGGATAACTATGCGTCTCTTACAGAACCTTTCTAATATCTCTTTCATTAAAATCAATGACATTTTGTACCATCTGAGTTTCGCACATTGTGATGTCACAATCATGGTGCACATCAAGGTTCTACACACAACAATGTGACATTGTCCAGATAATATTTTTTATTTCTTTTGTTGATTATTTTTAGCCATGACACTGAGGAGAACTGTTCAAAATAGTACCAATTGACCTTCACTTGACATGGCACATGGGACCTTGGTGTAAAGTTGCATCCAGAGGCAACTCCTCCAACAGTACTGTACTGGGATAGTCAAGATTTTATGTTCCAGTCTCTGGACCCGCAAACTTCACACTCAAAATCCAGAGTATTGCCACTGCAGCAACGCTCTGGAACAAATTAAAATTAAAATTTGGTGTAATAAATTAAAATCAGTTTTGATATATTTAATGCTTGTTTTTTTGCCTACAGTACAAGAATCGAACAGAAATGAAACAGTATGTATTTAGTGGAGCGAAATAGCACTCATGTTAAGTCTGCAACTACAGTTTGGCAGTTTGGACGAGTGTATTCTACCTAGCCTTAAAAAATATTTAAAGTAACTAAGTAGTAGTCTGCATAACAATATTTTGAACTCAATTATTTCAAAACGAGATTTTTAAATAATATTTCACTGTTCTATAGTTGCTTAATAAAAAACATTTTAAAAATGTTTTTATTCTCCTCATTTTTCACATTTTCATCAAATATACACCCAACAAAAGATAACCAACAATAACAAATACAATAGCAATCCCCCGACCAACAACCCATTTATCATACAAACTCAAACCTCCCCCCTGAATCCCAAATACAAAACCAGAAAGAAAAAGAGAATCCACGGTCATCCCATACATGCATGAGCGAAATTCGCCCGAAACGGCGCGATGTCCGCCGACTGGCACCCAAAACGGCGCCAATCAGACGGGCATCGCGCCGCCCCAAAGGTGCGGAATGCTCCGCATCTTTGGGGGCCGAGCCCCAACATTGAGGGGCTAGGCCGGCGCTGGAGGAATTTCCGCCCCGCCTGCTGGCGGAAACGGCCTTTGTTGCCCCGCCAGCTGGCGCGGAAATGACATCCCCGGGCGGCGCATGCGCGGGAGCGTCAGCGGCCACTGACAGTTTCCCACGCATGCGCAGTGGAGGGAGTCTCTTCCGCCTCCGCCATGGTGGAGACCGTGGCGGAGGCGGAAGGGAAAGAGTGCCCCCACAGCACAGGCCCGCCCGCGGATCGGTGGGCCCCGATCGCGGGCCAGGCCACCGTGGGGGCACCCCCTGGGGCCAGATCACCCCGCGCCCCCCCCACCAGGATCCCGGAGCCCGCCCACGCCGCCTTGTCCCGCCGTTCAAAAGGTGGTTTAATCCACGCCGGCGGGACAGGCAATTTATCGGCGGGACTTCGGCCCATTCGGGCCAGAGAATCGAGTGGGGGGGCCCGCCAACCGGCGCGGCCCGATTCCCGCCCCCACCAAATATCCGGTGCCGGAGACTTCGGCAACTGGCGGGGGCGGGATCCATGGCAGTCCCCGGCGATTCTCCAACCCGGCGGGGGGTCGGAGAATGACGCCCATGGTAACCAATAAACCATAAACTCAACCCCCCCATCTAATGTTCAATGTCATCCAATTCTTGAAAGTGCATGATAAACATTGCCTATGAATTGTAGAACCCTTCCATCCTTCCCCTCAGCTCTAGCTTCACCTTCTTGAGCGTTAGAAATTCCATCAGGTCCCCCTGCCACGCCCAGGCGCTGGGAGGAGAAGCTGACCTCCACCCCAACAGGACCCACCTTCGGGCAATCAGCGAGGCGAAGGCTAAGACATCCGCCCCCGCCCCCGCCTCCAGCCAAGGCTGGTCCGATACCCCAAATATGGCTTCTAGGGGCCCTGGTTCGAATCTAACGCACCATCCCCGAGATTACCTCCAATACCCCTCCAGTTTCAGACAGGACCAAAACATGTGAACGTGGTTTGCGGGGCTCGTCCCACAGTGCTCACACACATCCTCCACCCACTCAAAGAGTCGGCTCATCCTCGTCCTTGTGAGGTGCGCCCCCTATATACCACATTCAACTGTATCAGCCCCAACCTCGCACACTAGGTTGAGGCATTCACCCTCCGGAGCACCGCACACCACAGCTCTTCCTCCCACTTCGCTTTAATCCCCTCCAATGATACCTTGTCCTCCCCCAGAATCCTCCCTTGGATCTTCCTGTCGTCAATATCTTCTCCAACAATGTGGAGGCCAGCACTGTCAGGAAGCTCCTTTCTGGCGAAATCTCGGACCTGCAGATATCTAAATACCTCCCCTTGCCCCAGGCCATATTTCTCTTCCAACTCCTCCAACCTCAGAAAACAGCTCCCCAGAAACAAATCCTTTAATACCCTAACACCCCTTTCCTCCTATCGTGAAAACTCCCATACCACTTACCTGGCTCAAACCTATGGTTCCCCCTAATTGGCATCTCTATTGACCCCGCCCACAACTTAAAGTGCTTCCTCAACTGCCTCTTGATCTGCAACGTCACCACCACCGACGGACAGTTGCTTAAATTAATAAATTAATTTAAAACATTTCAGTGTTATAAAGAAAATTAGAAATTGGTGCAATACGAAAGACGATATTTCCTTGCTGTTCAACCTATTTCCAGCGTATTATAGAGGCAATTAAAATTTTTATCCTAGAAAAATTGTGAGGAACTTTCTTCCATAAAATTGCTTCCCCCTCAAGACAGTAAGTGCCTTAATTTACATATATTATCAGTAATGCCAGTGGCACTGGAACTCTGGGTTTCTCACTTTCATATCCCCAATGCAATCAAAGTGACTTAGACTGAAATTTACAGGCAGCACAAGTCATGTAAGGATCTTACTGTGGAAATAAATATAAGACGAGCGCATTTCACCAAAGAAGCACTAGTACAGTACTGTCACCTATTGCATGCAAGAGGACCTGTAACTTCACTTATCAGTTAACATTGAAGGTAAACACTGCATTCAAACTTTATGCCATAGCCATCAATGTTTGTATTAGGCCATGAAATGATCCTGAAACTACTGCTAACAATGCAGCCTCTGTAGTGGTTGGCCTCTGCTTACTACTGCCTCTCTCTGAGGGAACAAGTCAGTTGGCAGATGAGGCATTATCCTGGCAGCTGGCTGCCACATTCATGCCTAGCTGAGAGGTAAAGAAATGACCAACGATATTGTCGGAATAAACCCTTAGTTCCAATTGGGATTGCAAACCTGCTGTTGGTTTCTCTCAATGTGATCCACTCGCCTCTCTCAGTTTTCCAGCAGAAGATTCAAACTTTTGTAATTAGAGTGGGTTTGTTTGATCATATGCCCTTGCTGAACTTGCATAGCTGCTTTTCAATGCACCAAAGAAGCTTAGGTAAGGGGAGCCTAGCTGTAAAAGAATTGCTTACAAAACATTCTTGTTTTTTTAATAGCTTGAGCTGATAGTGAAGTACCAAATATTTGACGTCTTAAAACATCCTGTAATTCAACATTACATTGATCTGAAGTGGGAAAAATATGGATTGTAAGTAAATATTATGTTTTCTTGTTAATATTATAATGGCAAAGGATTTCCACTTCTTTGATTTCAATTTGAAGATTCAGACCAGGCAACATCCTGGTAAACCTCTTCTGCACCCTCGCCAAAGCCTCCACTTCCTTCTGGTAGTGTGGCAACCAGAATTGTGCGGAATATTCCAAGTGCAGCCTTACCAAGGTTTTATACAACTGTAGCATGACTTGCCAGTTTTTATACGCAATGCCCCGTCCAATGAAGTCAAGCATCCCGTATGCTTTCTTGACTATCTTGTCCACTTGTGTTGTCACTTTCAAAGATATGTGGACCTGCACGCCCAGATCTCTCGACTTTCTATATTCCTAAGCTTTGCCATTTACGGTATATTTCCTCTCTATGTTAGACCTACCAAAATGCATTACCTCACATTTGTCTGGATTAAACTTAATTTGCCATTTCCGTGCCAAGTCTCCAACCTATTTATGTCCTGCTGTATCCTCTGACAATCCTCAACACTATCTGCCACTCCACCAACGTTGGTGTCACCCGCAAACTTACAAATGAGACCAGCTACATTTTCCTCCAAATTGTTGACAAACAACAGAAGCCCCAGCACAGATTCCTGTGGAACACCACTAGTCACAACATTCCATTCAGAAAAACACCCTTCTACTGCTCCCCTTTGTCTTCTGTTACCGAGCCAGTTCTGTATCCATCTTACAACCTCACCCCTGATCCCGTGTGACTTCACTTTTTGTACCAGTCTGCCATGAGGCACCTTGTCAAAGGCTTTACTGAAGTCCATGTAAACAACATCCACCGCCCTTCCCTCATCAGTATTTACCTCCTCAAAAAACTCAATCAAATTAGTGAGGCACGACCTCCCCTTCACAAAGTCACAGCACCACATGCAATGTTCATCTCCTTCCCAGCAGTGTTCACCGCTCTCCCAGTAATGTTTATCTCCCTCCGAGCTCATCTCTAGGCTGGAGAGTACTCACCCCTTCCCACACTTACTCTACCTCTCGACTCACCTTCTGGAATCGCTGGCCAATGCCAGAATCCCTGGCCAATGCCAGAAGAGTCAAGATTGTTGAGGAGTGTGGGATGCGGGTTGAGAATTTTTGTGAGGTGAAAGCACAGGTGAACACTGTTAAGGGGTGAGAGGGAGGGAGTGATTGCCATTGGCTGTGAAGAAGGAGGTGAACATGTCGGGAGGTGAGGGTGGGTTTTGAGCATTGTTGAGGTGGGGAGTTTAACACCGTCAATGGGGGGAGGCTGTGCAGTGCTGTACATTTAAAACAGTCTAAGTCAATGAACGGAAGACAGACCTTAAGGGGCATGTCCCCGGTTCATCACAATAAAAGGGGCGTGGCTGCACTGGCATTGTGATCGCCATTTGGCCTCCTGACTCTGTCCCTGAATCTCTGCTGCGCTGACATTGGTTAGCACTGTTGCCTCACAGCGCCAAGGACCCGGGTTCGATCCTGGAACCGGGTTACTGTTCTTATGAAGTTTGCACATTCTCCCCATGTCTGCGTGGGTCTCACCCCCACAACCCAAAGATGTGAAGGGTAGGTGGATTGGCCACGTTAAATTGACCCTCATTGGAAACATTTTTAGAAAGATGTTCGGAAAGCAGGGGTTGGAGAATTGTAGCTAAAGTGAGGTTTACCAATGACTCCTGTTGGAAGTATAGTTGTGGGCATCATATGAGAACAGCAGTGAATCATAGAATCCCATAGAATATCTACATTGCAGAAGGAGGTAATTCGGGACATCGAGGCTGCAAAAGAGCACCCTACTGAGGCCCACTCCCCCGCCCTATCCCCACCTAATTTTTCGGCAATCTAAGGTGGCCAATCCACCTCACCTGTACATCTTTGGACTGTGGGAGGAAACCGGAGCACCTGGAGGAAACCCATGCAGACACGGGAAGAATGTGCAAACTCTACACAGGCAGTCACCCAAGGCTGGAATTGAACGCGGGTCCCATTGTCAAGGCTTACATATGATGAATCATTACTTGGACAAAGTACCAAAGGATATCTGAAATTCCTGGAATGGGATGAAGAAGCTAAGAATTAAAAAAGTATTCATCTGCCAACAACCTAGGATTCTCTGGGAAGCAACGGAGGAGATTGCTGAGCCTTTGGCTTTGATCTTTAAGTCATCTTTGTCAACAGGAATAGTGCCAGAAGACTGGAGGGTAGCAAATGTTGTCCCCTTGTTCAAGAAGGGGAGTAGAGACAACCCCGGTAACTATAGACCAGTGAGCCTTACTTCTGTTGTGGGCAAAATCTTGGAAAGGATTGTAAGAGATAGGGTGTATAATCATCTGGAAAGGAATAATTTGATTAGACATAGTCAACACGGTTTCGTGAAGGGTAGGTTGTGCCTCACAAACCTTATTGAGTTATTTGAGATAGTGACCAAACAGGTGGATGAGGGTAACGCAGTTGATGTGGTGTATATGGATTTCAGTAAAGCGTTTGATAAGGTTCCCCATGGTAGGCTACTGCAGAAAATACGGAAGCATGGGATTCAGGGAGATTTAGCAGTTTGGATCAGAAATTGGCTAGCTGGAAGAAGACAAAGGGTGGTGGTTGATGGGAAGTGTTCAGACTGGAGTCCAGTTACTAGTGGTGTACCACAAGGATCTGTTTTGGGGCCACTGTTGTTTGTCATTTTTATAAATGACCTGGAGGAGGGCGTAGAAGGCTGGGTGAGTAAATTTGCAGGTGACACTAAAGTCAATTGAGTTGTGGACAGTGCGGAAGGATGTTACAAGTTACAGAGGGACATGGATAAGCTGCAGCGCCGGGCTGAGAGGTGGGAAATGGTGTTTAATGCAGAAAAGTGTGAGTTGATTCATTTTGGAAGGAATAACAGGAAGACAGAGTACTGGGCTAATGGTAAGATTCTTGGCAGTGTGGATGAGCAGAGTCATTTGGCCTCTCATGGATCGAAGTGTCCATGTACATAGATCATTGAAAGTTGCCACCCAGGTTGAGCGGGTTGCTAAGAAGGCGTACGGTGTGTTAGCTTTTATTGGTAGAGGGATTGAGTTTCGGAGCCATGAGGTCATGTTGCAGCTGTACAAAACTCTGGTGCGGCCGCATTTGGAGTATTGCGTGCAATTCTGGTCGCCGCATTATAGGAAGGATGTGGAAGCATTGGAAAGGGTGCAGAGGAGACTTACCAGAATGTTGCCTGGTATGGAGGGAAGATCTTATGAGGAAAAGCTGAGGGACTTGAGACTGTTTTCGTTAGAGAGAAGAAGGTTAAGAGGTGACTTAATTGAGGCATACAAGATGATCAGAGGATTGGATAGGGTGGACAGTGAGAGCCTTTTTCCTCGGATGGTGATGTCTAGCACAAGGAGACATAGCTTTAAATTGAGGGGAGATAGATATAAGACAGATGTCAGAGGTAGGTTCTTTACTCAGAGAGTAGTAAGGGTGTGGAATGCCCTGCCTGCAACAGTAGTGGACTCGCCAACACTAAAGGTATTCAAATGGTCATTGGATAGACATATGGACGATAAGGGAATAGTGTAGATGGGCTTTAGAGTGGTTTCACAGGCCGGCGCAACATCGAGGGCCGAAGGGCCTGTACTGCGCTGTAATGTTCTATGTTCTAATTCAGGCATTAATTTCTCTGAATGTAATGCAGAAAACGTTAAATGAAACTGGGAATTCAAAGTATCGCTAACGCTTGACAGATAAAATAGGCATGGTCTGTATGATCACACTAAACATTTATGTAATCAAATTATATGTACGAAATAGACACTGTCAGTTGTCATATTTTGGCTAAATTATACCTCTTGTTAAGCTGAATAGTGCACAAGGGCTCTAATCATTTTAAAATCAATTTTCAGTTTTGGAGCCTGCATGATTTTGCTGCTAAAGTTTTTCTTTATCATCACTTGGACGATCCTCCTGACAGTAGTAGATTGGAAGTTGAGGCACATTTACAGTTTCCCCAAGGTAAAATTTAAGTGAATTGAGAATGTCACAAAATCACCATTTGAAAGGAAAATGTTTACTGTGATTGTTTTGTGCATTATCTCTATTTATTTGTTGATGGTTTTCATTAATATGAATAAACCTAATGATGAACTTTCATTGACTTTGAATGTAAATCATGGAATATTGATCCACAAATTGCTTTTACATTTAACAATTTAGAGTATCCCCCAGTACGTGTAGCCAGTCATTTTCCAATTATTTGAATGACAAAGCACAGCAACATTAGATATTTTAAATCTATCTCTTGTACAAAGACCAGGCGTTATCTGGTGCAGTGGACATGGTTTGAGTCCCACATCAGGTCTTGATGACGAAGGAACGTGCATTTGTTATATGGCTAAACAGGTTGAGTATCAACCTGCAAATCCCTCCAATTCATGCCAAAGGCAGGCGGAAGAGCCGAAATGATTCCTGGTCACTCACGTGATGGAAAGAACTTTGGAGCCTCTACCATCAGTATCCATAGCTACAACATGCACGTGAAAGTGCACGTTGCAACAACAATTCAGGCTCGCTCTGTACACTGTACTGCACCACCATCTGTATGGCGAAAGTGACTGTCCATGTATCAAAGTTTGAGGTCATGGACCAACCGTCTCAAGAACAGCTTCTTCCCTACGGCCATCAGACTTTTGAATGGACCTACCTCGTATTAAGTTGATCTTTTCTCTACACCTTGCTGTAACTGTAACATTATATTCTGCAGTCCTTCCTTATGTACGGTATGCATTGTTTGTACAGCATGCAAGAAACAATACTTTTCATTGTGTATTAATACATGTGACAATAATAAATCAAATCAAAAAATATATATTATTTTTGTGCTTTTCAAAGCAATTTTGATAGAGACTTGTTATGGGAATAAATGCTTCAGTTAGGCAATGCAGTAAAAACACCAATTGAGCCAGTTAGTGCGGTGGGAAGAGAAAGAAGACAAGTCATGCTGTATATCCAAATAATACAATTATGTTGTGTAATATTCAGACTAGTCCTTAACTCAGATACATTGAAACAACTCAGGTGTGCTCAGAACGTGCAGAGTTACTCAAGAGTTACAATTGTGACTTCATATTTACAGCTGCAGAATTTCCCTGATGCTGATGGAGGCTCTTTACTGTTATTGTTGACCAGTGCAGGATGGCTGACAACCATGGATAACATTAAATGGCCCACTGCCGGAGCAATACTCCTGTTGTTGGAAAATAAAACATCTAATCATTTAAACGTACTATTAACACTGTAAATACTATATAGAGTTGGGAATAATCCACTTCAACCCGCTTTGGCACATTTGGATATCTGCCTGCAAATTTGGATGAAAAATTGTGTGCTAAAGATCTGACTATAAATCTGAATACGCACTGAGCCTTCACCTCAGCTGAGGAAGTGATGGTCAAATGAGTTACATTATTTTGGAACATTAACGAATCTCCAAATCTGAACCCATATGCATAATATTAAGGCCGGGATTCTCCCGGAATTGGCAGGGCGGCCCGTACCGGCGCCAAAGAGTGACGTGAACCACTCCGGCGTCAGGCCGCCCGGAAGGTGCGGAATCCTCCGCATTTCCATGAGCTAGACCGGTGCTGGAGGGGTTGGCACCGCGCCTCTGCCAGCCGACGGGAGTTGGCGCATGCACAGGACCGCTGGCGGCTTTCCTGCGCATGCGCAGGGGGTTTCTTCTCCGCGCCGGCCATCGCGGAGCCTTACAGAGGCCAGCGCGGAGGGAAAGCGTGCCCCCACTGCACAGGCTCGCCCGGAGATCAGTGGGCTCCGATCGGCAGGACCCGCCAGGATGGACCATGTCCAGCTCACGCCAGCAGGACTGGCTGAAAACGGCCGGCCGCTCGGCCCATCGGGGCCCGGAGAATTGCCGGGGGAGCCGCTGCCAGCAACCCCCGACCGGCGCCGGAGAATTTGGCAGCCGGCGTCGGGGTGGGTTTCACGCCACCCCCCGCCAATTCTCCAACCCAGCGGGGGGTCGGAGAACCCCGCTCCCTAGCTCTGGGGCGAGATTCTCCATCGGCCGCCATCGAAAAGGGGGAAATGCACGATTGGGTGGAGAATCGGTTTTGACATCAAAATCGTAGCGGGCGCCAGTTTCATGCCAAATCGCAATTCTGCGGTGCTTCGACAGCAGCATCAATGCGTTCCACTCCGCACGTGGAGTAAACACTCTTGGCATATCATTAGCAGGCTTGACCCGGTATTCTCCGGGGCCTCCGCGATCTTCCACGAAAGTGAATTCCTGACGATGAAGTTCACTTGTGCTTTTAAAAATCGTGAAACTGGCGCTGTGGCTAATGAGGGAGAGAGAGGAGAGGCGCGACTGTGGGCGGCCCGTCCTGACGCTGGCCGGCCTGGGGTGGGGGGGGGGGGAGTTTACGGGGGAAGGACCAGGAGGCTGGGGGCTGGGGTGATCCCGCCATGGGACTGGTGCAGTGTCCAGGCATGGACCCCCATTGTCGCACTCTGCAATGCAGTCATCTTGCTGCGCACCCCACTGACTCCCCACCTTGGCTCCTGGATCTGCAGGGTGCCACCGGCCGTGGACAACATGGTAGCACAATGGTTAACACAGTTGCTTCACAGCACCAGGGTCCCAGGTTCGATTCCCGGCTTGGGTCACTGTTTGTGCGGAGTCTGCATGTTCTCCCCGTGTCTGCGAGGGTTTCCTCCGGGTGCTCCAGTTTCCTCCCACAGTCCAAAGATGTGCAAGTTAGCTGGATTGGCCTTGCTAAATTGCCCTTAGTGTCCAAAAAAGGTTGGGTTGGGTTACGGGGGTAGGGTGGGATGCTCTTTCCAGGGGCTGGTGCGGACTCGATGGGCTGGGTGGCCTCCTTCTGTATTGTGGATTCTGTGGTTCCATATGGGTGCCCCATCCCACCTTTCTTGCACCCCACACTCAGCCATACAACCTCCTCCCGAACCGGCTGGCACCCACCGCCGGGGCATCTCGCGGTCCAGTCAGGGCAACGGCCACATTAGCACCTACAGGGGGGCCCAGATAGGGGCCGCAGTGCATACTGCTGGCAAGGGCAGCGCTAGCCGATGATATCCCAGGCAGCAGGAATGGATGCCAGGGCCAGAGGCCCCAATAGGCCGATCAATGGGCTGCGGCGATGTGGGGGAGGGGGGGGATGGGACATGCGGGGACAGAGTCAGCAGTGCTAATCGGAGCCACTGTGTAGCGCATTGGACCTATTTGGGCACGGGGGTACGCCCCATGCTAACATGTCGGCCTTTCACCCCCCCCGCAGACAATGGATACTAGAATACCACCGGCAATGGTGGCATTCCTCCTAGTCACTGGGGGATGCCTTGCAGCTGTATGAGCTGGAGCTGCTCGAGGAGAAGGATGATGCAGCAACAGAGCATGCAGCAATGAAGCGTGCAACAGCGCGACAGGAGGCAGCGGGTGAGGATGGAGAGCCGGCTGCCCAACAGGCTGAGGAGCAGGTGCAAAGGAGGTGCCGCATGAGGCCTCATGTGTAACGGTCAATCGAGGACATGCCGGACCAGGCATGCCAAAGAGGACACCAGCTGAACAGGGAGAGAGTGCGACACATCTGCGACACAGGTGCATCCACACCGTCATAGAGGCCCTATATGCCCAGTCAGAATGTGGGGAATATATATACTGTGGAATGAGAATGAAAGATGAAGCTCACTCCACAGTATAAATATTCCCCACATTCTCTAACTGTTAGCTTTGACGAAGAGTCATTGGACTCGAAAAGTTAGCTCTTTTCTCTCCCTACAGATGCTGCCAGACCTGCTGAGATTTTCCAGCATTTTCTCTTATGCTCAGCAATTAACTCTGGTGCTCCGCATTGTATGACGACATCTGACTCCTGACAACGGTAGACCTTTCCACCATCCACCAGGGTGATCCCCACATACGAGCTGGCCATTCCATCACACGGTCCCAATGGTTCCCTGGGGTGACGGAGGTGGGGACGGTGGGGGTGGGACACCAGAGCAGTGAGCACTGGCTGAGCTCTGAACTGCGGTCCCTGATCCAAGGCCACCCCCAACATCCGCCAATTTCTGCGCCCCCCTCTGCGGCCGGCCCATGCCAGCCCACCCCTCACACCCATCTGGCAGAGCACTGAGGCTGGTTGTAACAGTGTGAACAGGTGTTTAATGTGACAACATATTTCTCCCGTGTCTGCATGGGTTTCACGCCCACAACCCAAAGATGTAGGTGGATTGGCCATGCCAAATTTCACCTTAATTGGAGAAAAAAAATAATTGGGTACTCTAAATTTTTTTTTAAATGTGACAAAATGTATACAGAATGGTTCCCCAGCCCCTATCGCTAAACTGTGCCATGCACCTGTGCCAACTTAACTGGTGTGTAATTCCCTTGCCTTCCGGGCCCTCACACTAGGTTTAGGTGTATCCCCAGGTGGTACATCAGGAGTGGAAGCAGCCTGCTGTGATTCCCACCCGACAACCTGTGTCCCCTTTGTCGGGCGTCTTCTGGGGCGACCAGGCCTGGATGGGCATGGCTGCTGCCCGGGTGTCTCAGGTGTCATGGTACTTTCCTGTTCTGCCGAACCAGTGTCAGGACCGACAGCCCAGGGTGTTCCAGCACCTCCCCTGCAGGTCACCGGCATGGGCTCCATAACCTCAACCTCCCTCGTGGTGCCCGATGGCCCCTGGGCTACTCCATGGGACGGGGTTGCGAGCGGAGCTAACCCCTGAGGCTCCCCCACAACCTGCCGCTGCCAGTCCTGGAGGCCCGGGTGTTTTGGCCAGGGTCGGCATGCTCGTGGCCATGGGGCGCAGGGAGTGGACCTCCTCTGTCTGGGACTGCGCTACATCACGCTGCAACTATACCACCACCTTCTGGACCTGTGCCACATTATAATAATAACCTTTTATTGTCACAAGTATGAAGTTACTGTGCAAAGCCCCTAGTCGCCACATTCCGGCGCCTGTTCGGGTAAGCTGGTACGGGAATTAAACCCGCGCTGCTGGCCTTGTTCTGCATCACAAAACAACTGTCTAGCCCACTGAGCTAAACCAGCCCAGTCAGTGACTGCACCATCTCCCTCTGGGATGGCCACCTCCTTCATAGAATCACAGAATTTACAGTGCAGAAGGAGGCCATTCAGCCCATCGAGTCCGCACCGGCCCTTGGAAAGAGCACCCTACCTATGCCCCACGCCTCCCCCATATCCCCTTTACCCCTGTAACCCAACCTAACCTTTTTGGACATTAAGGGCAATTTAGAATGGCCAATCCACCTTACCTGCACAACATTTGTAAGGTGATGAATGCTCGCTGACAAACCCTCATGTGACTGCATCTGCATGATCAATGGGACCGTCTGTTCCAGAAGCCTGAAACCCATCTTGATGGCAGCCAGTCCCTGGGATCGGCCTGCCCTACGAATGTCCACCCCTTCAGTAATCCCTACCTCTACCTGATGATCTGGAGCATCTGGGCAGTGAGTACCAGGGAATGTCCCAGGAGCCTCTTCACTAAAGTGCCCAACCAAGGCGAGTGTCTCTGGGATGGTGGAGGGTGCTGGAGACAGCTGTGACGGGAAATCGGTGTCATTATCTGACTCGAGCTCCAGGATGTACTGGGTTTCGGGCATATGGATCACCTCCGTGTTGGTGCCGTCGCCGCTTCCGACATTCTGGCTGTGGCTGGGGGACACCAGAAGGGCCTACCCCATCACCAGCGGGTCCTGCAAGACACAAGACAAGACGCATGATCAGACCGCGGGCTGGCAGGGTGGTGGGGGTGTGAGGGTGAGGGTGGTGTGGGGGTGAGGGAAGTGTGAGGATGAGGGAGGTGTAGGGTGAGGGTGGTGTGGAGGTGAGGGTGTGGAGGTGAGGGTGGTGTGGGAATGAGGGTGTGGGGGTGAGGGTGGTTTTGGGGGGGTTGACAGACGTGGTATGGGGAACCACAGCTCAGCGGGGTCTAACTTCCTTGCCCAAGGCCGTTCTCTAACCTGGAGACTGCACATTCCTCGGTGCCCCTGCCGCAGTGAAGGGCCGCAGGTCCGGCCGTGCCCCTCCAGCCTTCTCCCGCTCCCTGCGGTTATGAGCGGCCTTCTCCTGGGCGAGGAGGAGGATAACAGAAAATGCACAATGTTAGACAGTTTGACGACACATGCAGCCCAGGGGGTGGGTAGATAGTGGCTTCAGTGGCCAGGGCACCCGGCCATGGTGGCTGGTATGGGTGCCGGCATGTGTTGCAGGGTGGGGGTTCGGCCGCCCTCCTGGTGGGTGGGGAGTGTTAAGGGTGTGTGGGATAGGGCTTGGTGCCAGTGCACAGTGCTGTCTACGCACCCTGGCTGCCCTGAGGAGGTTGTGCAGCTTTTTACGGCACTGCAGGCCGGGTGTTTTTGGTGGCACTTACTTTTCTGCCACCTGAGCCCAGGAATGGGTGACGGCTAGCAGCCTCCTTCCTGGTCTGGGGTACAGAGCGGCCCGCCTCTCATCCATGGTGTCCAGGAGGGTCTCAAACTCTGCGTCGGTGAATCATGTGGTCGCTCTCCTTGCTGCCATCTTGTTGGCTGGGATGTGGGGAGTGAAGTGTGTATATGCAGCTGTCGTGTGTCAGCCTCCTGAGTGTCAATCGTGAATCCAGCACCGTCTCTCATTGGAATTGATTGTGTTCCCCGTGGTGCCGTGCTAGCCCCTTAACCGTCTCTGAATCGGTCCAGTTTTGCTGTCGTGGAAATCCACGAATCCTGCCCCGGCATCAATACTTACGGCTGGATTCTCCTGCCCGGCCCACAGCAAGTACGCCATAGCTCATGAAATTGGTTGTGGTAGCCCTATTGCCCTATTCATACACATGTCAAAGTGGTCAAGTGTACTTTACGCCTGTGCATGCCGGATTTCAGTATCTGAATTATGTTAGGATCCTGAATGAAAAACCAACTATTTTTAATTTGTAAAACTGTGAAGAAATGTTACTGCACCACTCGAGTGATAACAGTCACCCATAGGTATATTTAATGTTAAAACAAACTTTAATTTAAACACAGAACTAACTAAATTAGCAACAAAGAAATATCTTTACAGTTAACAGTCACAACAGTTTTTAAGTAAAAGAGAAAATCTTAACTTACTTCCTAAACCTGTCACTATATTCTAATTAAGCAAGCCAATATATTTCAAAAACCACTCATTGATAAATTATTGATTTTGGTTACAATGAGCACAAGAGCCTGCTTTTCAGGTGTTGTTCAACAGAGTTCTTATGCACTTTTAATCAAAAAACAAGCTTTATTCTACGAATTTAGTTAACATCTGTATGAATACACACGGTAAGAATTAGTATCAACTACAAACATAAAGCCCCCACACAGTTACAGTAATCAATGTATAACCCTTAATGAATCCCCCCTTTAACTGTTCCAATTTAATAACAGGATCCCATAAACCTTTTTACCAAAACTGTAGGTAAGTATAATCATTGGGTTTCTTCCTTGGACTAACTGTTTAAAATTGAAAATAGAGAGACAAGCCAAAATACTTCTCTGTCTGAGTTTATAGCAGTCAAATATGAAAACGAAAGTAAAAACTCAGAGCCACAGCCCAGCTCCATCCACACAATGACATCACTGAAGCCATGTGATAAGACAAAAACATTTCTTTAAGGGACACTCCCATGACACCAGGACCTCTCACAATACCTCTCACAAATTATCTACACCACAGGGCTCCTTCAAGTGTAAACAGTATTCCATTAGCTAGCTATCTGTAAAAAGTAAATGGTTCTCAAGATCTATTAGCGAACACTTCACCAGCAAATCAATGATTATCTCACTTTTACATCACCTTAATCACAGCTCTAGCAGTCATGCTGTCTGAATGTATCTTTTCCAGGTTTCAATAGCATTTCTGCAAAAAGTATAAAATATGACAGTTTCTTACATTCATTACAAGTATGTATGCTGAATTTCACAATAATTAGTTCCTTTGGGCATCAGTACCTTCAGTTCAACTTTAATGAAATGAAAATCGCTTATTGTCACAAGTAGGCTCCAAATGAAGTTACTGTGAAAAGCCCCTAGTCGCCACATTCTAGCGCCTGTTCGGGGAGGCTGGTATGGGAATTGAACCGTGCTGCTGTCCTGCCTTGGTCTGCTTTCAGAGCCAGCGATTTAGCCCTGTGTGCTAAACCAGCCCTTGGAACCAGTTGCGCATGGGACACCCACTAGAAACACGACCCCCAGGGCCCCACTGTACTGCCACCACACTCGATCTGACCCCCCCAACCTGAATTCCCCCAACACCCCAGCTTGACCAGACTCGCCATCTCGGTCTGACCCCTCTCTTAACTGAACCCTACCCCAACTTCCTGGACTGATGCCCCTCCAGGACTTACTACGCCCCGCCTCGCAGACCGATGACCCCTCCCTGTGTCTCTCCCACGACCCCCACAACCACAGTCTGACATCCCCTCCCAACGACTGGGTCCGACCCCCTCCACCTAAACTTGCTAACTTACCTGCTCCCTGTAAATTGTCCCTTTAAACCCCCCCCCCCCCCTTTACAGCAGCTACTGCTGTAATAAAGGAGAGTGTCTTACCTCTGCGCCCCTGTTACTCCATGATCATGCTGCGGGGACACTGCTTCTGTCTCACCCAGCCTGAGTATGGAAGAATGGGCAAAACAGACAATTATAAATCCCAGCGCAGATAATTTGATGAGAGTGGCAATCCACCAGAGATTGCCACTCTGCAGAAGTGAGGGGGCAGGGGGTTAAAAGTCCAGGACTTTATGCTTTCCTTTTGATGCACTACCAATTACGACGAGACGAGAGTAGAGAGTAATCGAGGTTTTATTAAGCAGAGATGTGTTGCCTCCTACAGCTGCTGCCGAAATGGCTGCAGCTTGGTGAGCACACACATTTATACTCCGCCTACTAGGCGGAGCCAGCAGGCAAGTGTCTACCCCCGTACCTGTAGTACAGGAGCCTTACCGTATTACTTCTCATATACATCATAAATACAAACAGTGGTGATGACCACATTCACCCCCTGTTAAAAAAGAGTCCAGCGGGGGGGGTGGAAAAACTATTTACATGTATGTGAGCATTTTTAAAGTGTACAGTTTGGGGAAAGTTCTAAAATTTAGCCGGTCGGGTGCCTTGATCCTCCGTTGTGAGCGCCGCAGTGATGCAGGCACCGGCTTGGTCACCGGTGACTCCGGGAGCGTGTGGTCCTCATCTTCATCCCCGGGTGGAACCAATGGGAGGACGGATCGTCCTGGAGCGGAGGCTGTGGTGAAGTGCGCTGGGGGGGAGGATGGATGGTGCCGGGGCAGTTGGGGGGGTGGGTGCCAGGTCCCTGAGGGAGACTGTGTCTTGGCGACCATCGGGGTACGCCACGTAGGCATACTGCGGGTTTGCATGGAGTAGCTGTACCCTCTCGACCAACGGGTCCGCCTTGTGGAGCCGCATGTGCTGGCGGAGAAAGGTCCTGGAGCTGCCAGCCACGGTTGGGAGCGAAACGCCAGAGGTGGACTTCCGAGGGAAGGCAAGGAGACGTTCATGGGGGGTTGCATTAGTCGCAGTGCAAAGTAGCGATCGGATGGAGTGGAGGGCATCGGGGAGGACCTCCTGCCAGCGGGAGACTGGGAGATTTTTAGACCGTAGGGCCAGCAGGACGGCCTTCCAGACCGTCCCGTTCTCCCTCTCCACCTGCCCGTTTCCCCGGGGGTTGTAGCTGGCCGTCCTGCTCGAGGCAATGCCCTTGTTGAGCAGGAATTGACACAGCTCATCACTCATAAAGGAGGTTCCCCGGTCGCTGTGGACGTAAGCGGGGAAACCGAACATAGTGAAGATGCTATTGAGGACTTTGATGACTGTGGCAGATGTAGCCACTTAAAATGGCCAACTCCCGATTCAAAATGGCGAACGGCAAAGGCTGATGGGAAAATCAGCCAACAAGACAAAAACGAGCAGCTGCAGGTTGGCTGTGTATTTACCTCTGGAAAGGCCAGACAAGATCGATACCAGCAACCATCAGCATAACAAAACACCAGCCATCTGCATACTAATGAGCAATCCCGCTGGGCATAGTATGAGAAGAACCCCAGGCATCGTTTGAGGGCCTTGGGGCAGTAGGGGAAGGGGAGTTCCATGAGGAGACGCATGCGTTTTGGGGGCTAAGCGGTTGGTGCTGAACACGCACTTCTCCTTGTTATATGTTAGGTTCAGGAGTTTGGCGATGTGGAGAAATTTGACAAGGTTAGCGTCGTGGCCGCAGATGGTGACGTTATCGAGGTACGGGAAGGTGGCCCGCAGTCCGTACCGGTCAACCATTCAGTCCATCTCCCATTGGAAGACTGAGACCCCATTAGTGACGCCGAAGGGAACCCTAAGGAAGTGGTAAAGGAAGCCGTCTGCTTCGAACGCATTGTATTGGCGGTCCGCCTTGCGGATGGGGAGCTGGTGGTAGGCAGATTTCAGGTCCACTGTAGAGAAGACCCGGTACTGTGCAATCTGATTGACCATATCAGATATGCATGGGAGGGGGTACGCGTCGAGCTGCGTGTACCGATTGATGGTCTGACTGTAGTCAACGACCATCCTGTGTTTCTCCCCAGTCTTTACAACTACCATTTGGGCTCTCCAGGGGCTGTTGCTGCCCTCAATGATGCCTTCACGCAGCAGCCGCTGGACCTCCGACCTGATGAAGGTCCTGTCCTGGGCACTGTACCGTCTGCTCCTGGTGGCGACGTGTTTGCAATCCGGGGTGAGGTTTGCAAACAGGGAAGGTGGGTCGACCTTAAGGGCCGTGAGGCCGCATACAGTAAGCGGTGGTAGGGGCCTACTGAATTTCAGAGTTAGACTTTGGAGGTTGTACTGGAAGTCCAGACCGAGTAGCAAGGCAGCGCAGAGGTTGGGGAGGACGTAGAGCCGGAAGTTGCTGAACTCTACGCACTGGACGGTGAGGGTGGCGGTGCAGTACCCCCGGATCTCCACGGAGTGGGATCCGGAGGCCAGGGAGTAATGGGGTGTACCGCGAGGGAGCAGCGCCTTACCGTATCGGGGTGGATGAAGCTCTCCGTGCTCCCGGAGTCAAGAAGGCAAGGTGCCTTCTGGTCATCGACTTTCACCGTTGTTATCGCGGTTGCGAGGTTGTGTGGCCGGGACTGGTCGAGCGTGATGGAGGCGAGCTGCGGCTGGTGTTGGTGGACCCCGGGCTGGTCGGCGGCGGTTACGGGCGATGAGCGGCCCAATGAGGTGCCTGACGAGCAGGGGTCCTGAGGCGCCATCCAAAATGGCGCCGAAGATGGCGGCGACCACGGGGCGCACGTGGCTGGCGGCGTTAAAGATGGCGGCGCCCACGGGCCGCAGGAGGCCTGGTGGGGGAAGATGGCGGCGCCCACGGGCCGCACGTGGGTTGCGGAGATGAAAATGGCGGCGCCCATGAGCCGCACATGGGGGTGCAGGATCAATGGGGCTCATTACAGCGGCGATCGACTGGGCCTGGCACACCGCAGCAAAATGTCCTTTCTTCCCGCAGGCCTTGCAGATTGCGCTCCGCGCCGGGCAGCGCTTGGGCTCCCCGGGGTTGGCTGGCTGCCGCACGGCGCAGGCTTGGGTTGGCTGGGGGCGGTCGCTGGTGGGGTCCAGGAGGGGGGCGCCATGTGGTCGGGAGTGTACGCTTGTACATTACGGGAGGCTACCGTTAGTGAGGTCATGAGTTTCTTGATCGCCGCAAGATCGAGTGTACCCCCTTCTAAGAGGTGCTGGCAGATGTATGCCGACCCTATGCCCGTAACGAAAGCGTCCCTGATTAAGAGTTCAGTATGTTCAATGGCCGAAACTGCCTCGCAATCGCAGTTCCTCGCCAGGGCATGCAGGGCACGCCAGAAATCTTCCAGTGACTCACCGGGGAGTTGTTGCGCGTGGACAGGAGGTGCCTGGCGTAAAGTTTGTTGATCAGCCGGATGTAGTTCTATTTCAGAAGCTCCATGGCCTCAGTGTAGTTGCGTGCGTCCCGGCAAAGGGGAAAAATATCGGAGCTCAACCGTTTGTACAGGATCTGGAGTTTCTGTGCTTCTGAGGGTTGATCGGTTGCTTATCCGATGTAGGCCTCAAAGCAAGCTAGCCAGTGGTTGAAGGCATTGTCTGCTTGAGGGTGCAGCTGCAGGCGATCTGGCTTGATGCGTAGCTCCATTGCTGTAAAATCTCTGCTTAATAAATTGATGCACTATTAATTATGACGAGACGAGAGTAGAGAGTAATCGAGGCTTTATTAAGCAGAGATGTGTTGCCTCCTACAGCTGCTGCCGAAATGGCTGCAGCTTGGTGAGCACACACATTTATACTCCGCCTACTAGGCGGAGCCGGCAGGCAGGGATCTACCCCCTGTACCTGTAGTACAGGAGCCTTACCGTATTACTTAGATAAGTCCCCGGGACCTGATGGGATTTATCCTAGGATTCTCTGGGAGGCCAGGGAAGAGATTGCTGGACCTTTGGCTTTGATTTTTATGTCATCATTGGCTACAGGAATAGTGCCAGAGGACTGGAGGACAGCAAATGTGGTCCCTTTGTTCAAAAAGGGGAGCAGAGACAACCCCGGCAACTATAGGCCGGTGAGCCTCACGTCTGTAGTGGGTAAAGTCTTGGAGGGGATTATAAGAGACAAGATTTATAATCATCTAGATAGGAATAATATGATCAGGGATAGTCAGCATGGCTTTGTGAAGGGTAGGTCATGCCTCACAAACCTTATTGAGTTCTTTGATAAGGTGACTGAACAGGTAGACGAGGGTAGAGCAGTTAATGTGGTGTATATGGATTTCAGCAAAGCGTTTGATAAGGTTCCCCACGGTAGGCTATTGCAAAAAATACGGAGGCTGGGGATTGAGGGTGATTTAGAGATGTGGATCAGAAATTGGCTAGCTGAAAGAAGACAGAGGGTGGTGGTTGATGGGAAATGTTCAGAATGGAGTACAGTCACAAGTGGAGTACCACAAGGATCTGTTCTGGGGCCGTTGCTGTTTGTCATTTTTATCAATGACCTAGAGGAAGGCGCAGAAGGGTGGGTGAGTAAATTTGCAGACGATACTAAAGTCGGTGGTGTTGTCGATAGTGTGGAAGGATGTAGCAGATTACAGAGGGATATAGATAAGCTGCAGAGCTGGGCCGAGAGGTGGCAAATGGAGTTTAATGTAGAGAAGTGTGAGGTGATTCACTTTGGAAGGAATAACAGGAATGCGGAATATTTGGCTAATGGTAAAGTTCTTGGAAGTGTGGATGAGCAGAGGGATCTAGGTGTCCATGTACATAGATCCCTGAAAGTTGCCACCCAGGTTGATAGGGTTGTGAAGAAGGCCTATGGAGTGTTGGCCTTTATTGGTAGAGGGATTGAGTTCCGGAGTCGGGAGGTCATGTTGCAGCTGTACAGAACTCTGGTACGGCCGCATTTGGAGTATTGCGTACAGTTCTGGTCACCGCATTATAGGAAGGACGTGGAGGCTTTGGAGCGGGTGCAGAGGAGATTTACCAGGATGTTGCCTGGTATGGAGGGAAAATCTTATGAGGAAAGGCTGATGGACTTGAGGTTGTTTTCGTTGGAGAGAAGAAGGTTAAGAGGAGACTTAATAGAGGCATACAAAATGATCAGGGGGTTGGATAGGGTGGACAGTGAGAGCCTTCTCCCACGGATGGATATGGCTGGCACGAGGGGACATAACTTTAAACTGAGGGGTAATAGATATAGGACAGAGGTCAGAGGTAGGTTCTTTGCGCAAAGAGTAGTGAGGCCGTGGAATGCCCTACCTGCTACAGTAGTGAACTCGCCAACATTGAGGGCATTTAAAAGTTTATTGGATAAACATATGGATGATAATGGCATAGTGTAGGTTAGATGGCTTTTGTTTCGGTGCAACATCGTGGGCCGAAGGGCCTGTACTGCGCTGTATTGTTCTATGTTCTATGTTCTATGTACCACACCTTTCAAGCATCTCTGTTCAAAGTGGGCATTGACATTGTCTTTATTCATTTAAAAAAATGTCTTCTTTAAACAGTTCAATATGTCTATAGTTAGTTGGTGAAGTTGTGGGTAGCTCTCACTCTGCCATCAAGTCCATTTGCCTGACAATGGTTGGTTGGGCTTTAGCCTCTTCCTACCCCCAACCCCCTGGGAAGAATATCTCCCTCACAGTCTCCAGCATTAGATCTAGGTTGGCACAGATGATGTGAGGGCCAGTCCTCCTCTGGGTGCCAGGCCTCCAGTTCCCCTGAGATATCTCACTTCACTCTGGTAAAGTGAATGGCATAAATCAGTAGATTTATCCCTTGTGTTGGGTGGAATGTCTGAACAAAGCACTCAACACCCAGGTCTGCTTCAATTGTCCAAGTGTTTATTGTTTTACAATGGTGGGAGTTAGCCTCTGTGTCATCAAGATACCTCTCCACTGACCAAAGGAAAACATACTCTTTCATACAGTTACTCAGCCCATATTGGCTGGCTGCAATCCAATCATACTATTAGTTGATTACACATGTATCCAATCAAGACACTAATTAGACATCATGTGGCTGCATGAAGACCCCCCCCCCCCCCCCGCCCTCCTTATCTCTATCCTGTGATAATGAACCTTGAGTCTGGTTTCGAGGTGTAACACTATGTGGCTGCATGTTCAAGGCCTCATTTTATCTACCCATTTGTCTGCGAGTAATGGTCTCCGCTGCTTCACATTATACATTATCTCAGTTCCAAGTCTTTGAAGGCACCTCCTTATTTCTCTGCTATATTTAATTTTCTGATAAAGATTATGACAGCCTATTGTCTGCTGTTTCAGCTGAATTCCCACTTCAGCCATTTTGTGTAGTTGCTTCAGCAAGAGATGGTCCCTATACTGGGAATAATCATCAAACTCAGTAATAGCTGCCCTGGGATATCTAAATGACTCCCATATTTCACCTGGCCCACTTCTATCCCACTCTCTCTGACTCTAAGTGGGCAAGAAACCTGTCTCCATATTGATTATGGATTCACAGAATCACAGAAAAATACAGTGCAGGAAAGGCCCTTTGGCCCATCGAGTCTGCACCGCTGCGTGAAAGGCACCTGATCCACAAATCCGAATCCCATTTGCCAGCACTTGGCCCATAGCCTCGAATGTTAAGACGTGACAAGTGCTCCTCCAGGTACTTTTTAAAGGATGTGAGGCAACCCTCCTCTACCACCTTCCCAGGCAGTGCGTTCCAGACCGTCACCACCCCCTGCGTAAAAAAGGTTTTCCTCAAATCCCCTGTGCACCTCCCGCCCCTCACCTTGAACTTGTGTCCCCTCATAACCGACCCTTCAACTAAGGGGAACAGCTGTTCCCTAACCACCCTGTCCATGCCCCTCATAATCTTGTATGTCTCGATCAGGTCGCCCCTCAATCTTCTCTGCTCCAGCGAAAACAACCCAAGCTTATCCAACCTCCATAACTTAAATGTTCCACCCCAGGCAACATCCTGGTGAATCGCCTAAGCACCCACTCCAGTGCAATCACATCCTTCCTAAAATGTGGCGACTAGAACTGCACACAGTACTCCAGCTGTGTGGCCTCACCAAAGTTCTGTACAACTCCAACATTACTTCATTTCTTTTGTAATCTATGCCACGATCGATAAAGGCAAATGTGCCATAAGCCGTTTTCCCCACCCTATTAACCTGCCCTTCTGCCTTCAGAGATCTATTTACAAACACGCCAAGGTCTCTTTGTTCCTCAGGACTACTGTAAAAGTCGGAACTTTAATCAGTTTCTCACCACAGATGAGTTTGTGACCCAAACATAGGCCTGGGTCCTGTTTCCCACCTTTGTGGCCAAAATCTATCCCATAATCTTTTCCTGTTAAGTCTATTAACCACTTCATAATTCTAAAAACTTTAATAAATCTCTTCAGTCTTCTCTGCTACTTGAAAGTAGACTCTGTGTTTTGTCTATTCTCATAAAACACCATCTTGTGATGAAAAAAAACCTTTGTGCAAATCAGGTGAGCTTTATTTAAATCATAGAAGCTTACTTTTGCATAATATGTTTGGAATAGAGTTTCTGAAGTTTCTGTGATTCTAATTAAATTTAACATTTGCTTCTTGTTTGATTTTTAGGATTGGTGGAGAGTTGCACTCAGCATTGTTTGTCTCACTGAACTCTTGGTGTTCATTGGATTTAAATTGGGGAATTTCATAATCTGCAAAAGGAGGTTCATGGCATGGAAAATTGCAGCAAATCAGATCATTCTTCAAGACAAAAGATTTTGTCATCCTTGTTGGCCATTGGTAAAACCTATTTAGTTTTATTATATTCTACATTTAGAACTGGAGAGTTTATGAGCATTACTCTTAACTAATCTTTTCTAATTATAAAGCAACATTATTTTCTCGAGTGGTTTTCCAAAATTCCTACGTTTCCTCTACAAACCCTACTGCCTTTCATCTCCATTCAATAGCAAGGGAAAAGTTTCAAGAACATGCATGCTTACATTTTTGAGGCAATATCAGTATCTTAATACTTTGTCCATAAAAATACACCCCTGTTTCCAACATGAAAAGGGAACGGTCATCTGACAAAGTTGGTAAAAGACCCAAAGCAGATTTGGCTTCAGGCCTCAATTGAAAGAAATGTATGAGCCCAAATGTATGGGTTCTTGGGGTGATGGGGAGCAGTTGGGAGGCAAAGTGGGTAGACAGGCCAGGTGGGTAGTGGTTAAGCCTAGGTAGCCAGGCTTCAAGCGGCCTTCAGTGGTTCCTTTAAAACTACTGGATAGACTGCTCAAAATATGGTAAAGCTATAATTGCACAAATTTGAATTGCCTTCCAAGTAGATACAAATTTCAAATTGTTGCCTTCTAACTGACAATAATACCCTATTGTGCATATACAATTCACCTAATGGCTATTTCAGAAAGGCACCTGATTAGTATGTATATGCTCCCAATAATGTTTATTAATGTCAGAAGTAGGCTTACATTAACACTGCAATGAAGTTACTGAGAAAATCCCCTAGTAGCCATACTCTGGCACCTGTTCAGGTACACTGAGGGAGAATTCAGAATTTCCAATTCACCTAACAAGTACATCTTTCGGGACTTGTGGGAGGAAACCGGAACACCCGGAGGAAACCCACGCAGACATAGGGAGAAAGTGCAGACTCCACACAGACAGTGACCCAAGCTGGGAATCAAACCCGGGTCTTCGGCGCTGTGAAACAATAGTGCAAACCACTGTGCTACTGTGCCAGCCACCAAGCATCTTACCATCTCTCTAGTTGCGAACCTGAAAAGCTGGCAGGACTACCATTCAAACAAGCCCAAAGCAAATTCCGTTATCTGGGGATCCAGATTGCCCATGACTAGACACGGATCCACACATGGAACCTGGCCAGTCTGGCAGAGGAAGTCAAAAAGGACCTACAGAGATGAGACACACGCCCGCTCTCCCTAGCGTGCTCCCTAACATGCTGCCCAGTCTCCTCTTCCTGTTCAGATCCATACCGTTCTACAACCCCAAGGCCTCTTTAACTTAGTCGACAAAATGATTATGCAGTTTGTGTAGGGAGGGGTAGAATACAAGGATCCCCATAAAGGTCCGACAAAGAAAAATAAACATGGGGCCTGGCCTTCCCAAACCTACACCACTACCACTGGGCAGCCACTGCAGAAAGAGTGAGGTGATGGGCGAAAGAACCAGAAATGGAATGAGTAAGGATGGAGGACAGCTCCTGTACAGGAATGACCTTCCGGGCCCTTGCCAACCCCGCCAGCCAAACACTCAACAAGCTCAGCGGTGGTAGCCACACTCCGAACCTGGAATCAAATGAGACAACACTTCGGCCTAATCGAAATGTCCACTATGGGCCCCATCTGTGGCAACCACAGGTTTGCGCCAGCCATGCTAGATGCCACCTTTAGGAGGTGGAGACAGGATGGGGGGGATGCTGACAGTTAGGCACTTCTACATCGAGGACAGGCTGGCGACCATAGAGCAACAGACAAAAAAACTACAACTACCCAATGGGAACGAACTGTGGCACAGGTAAAGAACTTCCTCCACAAGGAGATGACAACATACCCATGGACCCAAGACACATATTGTTAGAGGAACTACTGGATGCAACCTGGGAGGGGGGAATTGTGAGGACTTGTATGAACGACTATTAGAAAGGGAATGCTCCCCACTGGACGAAACACGGAAAAAGTGGAAGTAAGAAATAGGGATAGAAATAGGGCGAAGCAGTGAATACGGCCCCTCCACCTCCACTTGCACAAGGCTAAGCCTCATGCAATTGAAAGTGATGCACAGAGCGCACCTAACAAGAACCCGAATAAGCAGGTTCTTCCCAGAGATGGAGGACAAATGTGAACGGTGCCGGGTAGGCCCAACCAACTACAGACTTTTCGGGTTCAGCCTTTGAAGCAATGTCCAAGGTTGTGAGGGTGAGGGTGGAGCCAAGCCGAAAGTGGCAGTCTTCAGAGTATCGGACCAGCCAGAACTATTTATGGGGAAGGGGGTTGACACCCTTGTCTTTGCTTCCCTACTGGCTTGCCAAAGAATCCTGCTCGGCTGGCGATCAGCTGTACCACCCAAAGCTGCAGACTGGCTGGCAAACCTGTCGTAATTTCTCCACCTGGAGAAAATCTAATTCACCATCTGTGGGTCAGAGAAGGAGGGCTTCCACAAATTGTGGAGGCCATTCACCAACTTGTTCCAGGATCTGTTTGAAACCAACAGCCAATAGAGCAAGAGGAGGGATGTGCCCACAGGGGCCAACAAGATACCAGGGACAGGAATGGAGGAAGGGGAGGGAGGGGGTAGGCCAGGGAGAGAGAGGGTGGTTGAGAAGCAGAGTGCAGTTCCATGCAGCTGAAATGCTGTTGTTAAATCTGTGTAGCTGGAACATAGGAAGAGCCCAGGAGCCGTTGATAGATTCATGTAGCTGGGAAGTTGATGCTGAGAAAAGCCCTGGAGCAGTGGTTGCTCAGTGCACCTGTGAGTTGAGGCTCAGAGAAATCGTAAAATCATAGAATTCCAACAATGCAGAAGGAGGCCCTGGGTGGCCCACTGGTATGTGGCGGCCGGCTGAAGGGGTTGTGGCAGAGGGGTGAGGGGGGTGGCGGAGGGTGGGGTTTGGGGGTGGAGGCGCCCATTCGGCCGGTGTCACTGTGCAGAACCAGGGCCCAAGGTGGGTGGTCAGTGGTTGTGCAGTAGCATGGTCGCGGTAATGGCAGTCCATGCCAGGGCATCACTCCAGTCCCATAGGGGGGTCACCCCAGCCACTTGGCCTGTTGCCCCGTCACCTCCCTTTCCCATGGTCCTGGCAGGCCCCGCGCCCACCCTAGCCAGCCTGGCCAACGTCCGGCCTGGCAGTCCACAGTTGCTCCTCTCTGTGTCCTACCTCCTCTCCTTCATCAGCCACCACGCCGGTTTCACGATTTCTAAAAGCACAAGTGAACCGGCCCATCAGGGGAGGAGAATCACGGTCCCGGACAATACCGGTTCGAGCCCGCTAATGATATACAAATGGTGTTTACACATTGCAATACGCATTGACGCCGCTGTCGGGGTGACGGAAAATCACGATTTTGGCATCGGAACCTATTCTCCGCCCAATCGCATTTCACGATTCCATTGTTGGCAAACGGAGAATCCCGCTCCATATTCCCATGGCCTTTTGACAGTTCTGGAAGGCTTTGGATACTAAACACACACCCACTCCGTTTCAGAACAGTGGGTGGTCTATTGATCCAAAAGTGATTGAAACTTTTAAGAGACTGCAATAATAAATGCCTTTCACATGATTTCTTGGTTGTTTACAAATTTAATAGGTACTCAAAGCATTACAGTCGTTTTTGCAGTAGAGTACTTTCTTACTTTGCGTATCAATAATGTTGGAATTCAGGGTTTTATTAGATTATTAGAGTTTAATATATCTTACGATGGTTCTAAAATAAATCCCATTGCTATTGGATGGCTGCTGAGTACTGTACATTGTTAATACTGGGTCAGTGGCTATGGAGGATGCACTTGGGGCATAGGTTAGTATGGGATGAGAAGGTATGAGGGTGGGTAGGACATAACGGGGCATAGGGGTTGGGTGGTGGTCAGGGGGTATGGGGTGGATGGTGATCTGCAGCATGGATGGGTGAGGTTTAGGGGACCTTTAAACAATATTGGGTGATCGGCTTCTGGGTCTATTTGGCCAGCCTCTGCACCCACACTCCTCACACTGCCTATCGCAGCTCACAAAATGCACTGCAAACCCAACCCCTGGGTGAAAGGATAGAAATCTTGGGCAATGTCACATATGAGTCAAGTGTGCATTTCGGAAACCCCAATAATGTGCATCTTGGGTTGTCCCAACCCGACACGAAGATCCAGCTCCAAATATTCAAAATATGTGATTGTGCATCCAGGTTTTGGTGTTGACCATCAAGTTTCAGAAAGGCAGGGCGGCACGTGGCGCAGTGGCTAGCACTGGGACTACGGCGCTGATGACCCGGGTTCGAACCTGGCCCTGGGTCACTGTCCGTGCGGAGTTCGCACATTCTCCCCGTGTCTGGGTGCGTTTCACCCCCACAACCCAAAGATGTGCAAGTTAGGTGGATCAGCCATGGTAAATTGCCCCTTAATTGGGAAAAAATAATTGGGTACTCTAAATTTATTTTAAAAAAAGTTTCAGCAAGGCAGCCAGAAGCTTCTCACCTCAAACTGATGCAACTATTATGTGAGTGTGTGTCTATGCTGTGATCAGGAGGGTGTTGTCAATTCACCCACACACTTTATGATTAGTTGTGCTGCTCATCATGCCACTGAGAAGTCAAATAGCAAGGACCCAAACTTTTGTCTGCAAGAAATCTAATAATTTGTAGTTATCTTCTTTGACAAAAGGCAGTTGTGGTTCTTGGTTTCAAATAGCATCTTTAATGATCTGAAATCGCAACCGAGTCAACCCCCTATGATAATCTAATACTTAATCCCATTATGTTTCAGGATGCAGTTTATCATTGCCCTGGTGTCTCCCCTGGAAGTACTATTGTGTTACTTTGGGACTGCTCTCTTGCTCTAGATGGGTCTTAAAACCAATGCTCATATTTGGAAATCATAGTTGGACAAACAGCAGGAAGCTCATAGCTTACTGTACTATATTTTGACAGGTTAAATTGCCAAACACTCCAGGTTCCGATATGTGATGTGTGCCTCTATGGGGGGAGAGAGTGCATTTTGAATCAGGCAAAGGGAAAGTTCTCTCTTTTGGTTTCTTTCCCATGTTACATGGGGTGCCACAATGCTGATTGACCACCTTTCATAACAACTAGCATTCTTGGATTTGATGGTTGGCTTTACAGCCAGATACCCTTCCTGCTCTAACCCTCCCCATTTATCCGGACTGGGAACTTCAACCAATATATACTGGATACTTGCACCAGTGGCTGGGGTATTCCTTGACCAACAAGTCTGAGAATGGGACACAAAGGCAGAACATTCTGGCTCAGAGGCAGAGATGCTATGGCCTGAATCACAGTGGCTCATATTTATGTGGATTTCTCTATTGATTGGTTTTGAAAAGCCTCTTGGTTTTATTATGAATAACAACACTTCCATTGAACAAAAAAAATCTAATATTGAAGCAAAATACTGTGAATGATGGAAATCTGAATTTAAAAAAAGAGAAAATGCGGGGAAAAACTCAGCAGATCTGGGAGCATCTGTGGAGAGCACTCTGAAGAAGAGTCATACGGACTTGAAACTGGTTTAGCGGACTCAAGTTCAGCGGATCCATGCCAGCCATATCGGGGTCATTGAATAGTGCCTGTTAACGCTGTATCTCTCTCTACAGATGCTGCAGACTTGCTGAATGTTTCTACCCTTTTCTGTTATATTTTTGAAAAATCGAATGTTTTGTGAGCATTTATAAGTTAGCAAAGTTGATTTGCCCATAAATAATTACTTCTATTCTTACATTAGGAGGCAACTTTTATCCAGAATGAACTGAATAATCTTGCAGCAACAAAATTATATAACCAAAAATTTGGGTGAGCCGATAGTTTTACTTGTGCTTTTTTCAAACTTTTGCTACATATGAAACATACAGAACTGTAAGCCCTGATGTTAAAAGACTTCTGGAACAGTGGTTGGTGTTTTATAATTTATAATACTTGTAATTTTCCAACCATATGGATTCAGGGAACTTTTGCCTGATGGCATAGTTATTAAAAACAATTCCAGGTGCAGCAAAAATCCAAAAGGTCCCTGATTAGTTTGCTGGTATGCATCAGATTAATCATACGCAGTAACGGCTGCAATAGGATGCTACAGTTGGCATTAATATGCATGGACTAGGAAGGGGAAATCTGCTGGTGTTCTTACTCCTGATTACTATTTAGTAACTATTGTGGTGATATACATCACTGTAAGTACCCAAAGGGTTAATGTACATACACTACACCTAGCTAGATACTAGAGGGAACACCAGAGACATGACACACAGGCAGTCAACCAATAGGTCAGTAAGATACGACACGACCAATGGGCAGTCACGATACACACAGAGGTGACACTACCACAGGAGGGCATTACACCAACCCATATAAAAGGACACATCACATATGCTCAGTCTCTTTCCAGTGGAGACTTTCAGTGAGTACAGACACAGGGTTGATTGAACATCACACCCCATGACTTCCGGGTGCGGCTATGCAGAGCTAGGTCGCATATTCGGTAGCTCCCGCTTGGAACGGACTTTTGGGCTCTTTTACAGGGCCCCCACGGCATTTGTTTGACATTTCCCGGTGTGGCAAGAAGACGGCAACATTCCCCTGACAGTATCCCCCAGGAATGTTATGTCTTTTGGCTACCAGACCCGGCAGAAACAGTAAAAGATTTGGCTGCAACAGGATAAACAGGGCCTCTTCCAGCATGCAGGCGGGGGAAGGGCAAGCTTAAAGCTGCAAACTGACCTGAGGGCCTTTATCAAGGTAAATTCTAACAGCAGAGGGAACAACTGTGAAAAGATCTCACTAAGGCCACTGAAGAAGCGGGGACGAGGCTTCCGGTGGCGGCCATGGAGGAGTAGGTCGCGCATTCGGCAGCTCCCGTCTGGAATGGACTCTTAGACCTTTTTCAGGAGTTTCCACAGACATTTTGGGGCAGATTGGTGAAGCGAACACGGCCAAAAGGATTCCCTCTCGAGACTTCCGGTGGCGGTTATGCGGAGCTAAGTCGCACATTCGGCGGCTCTCGCAAAAACGGACTTTTGGGCTTGTTCCAGGGCCCCCAAGGGCACTTTTTCGACGTTTCCTGGTGTGGGAAGGAGTTAATAATAGCTCCCCGTCAGTATATGGCTTTAACTAGGAGCGGGGTGACAAGAAAGGTGGTGGTGGACCAGAAGAAGGGAGGGAAGAAGGACAAAATGGCGGCGGGCGGAGACCAGGCAACGTGGAGGCAGTAAGCGGAGGATCAACAGAAGGGTATCCAGCACTGCCTCAGAGAGATTAAAACGGACCTGCTTGAGCCGATGAAGGCTTCTATTGATAAGCTGCTGGAGACACAGACGGCCCAGGGGGTGGCGATCCGAGAGGCTCAACAAAAGATCTCTGACAATGAGGACGAGATCTTAGTCCTGGCGGTAAAGGTGGAGGCGCACGAGGCGCTCCACAAGAAATGGCAGGAGCGGTTCGAGGAGATGGAGAATCGGTCGAGGCGGAAGAATCTGCGGATTCTGGGCCTCCCGGAGGGGCTGGAGGGGCCGGACGTGGGGGCCTACGTGGTCACCATGTTAAACTCGCTGATGGGAGCGGGGTCCTTCCAGGGGCCCCTGGAGCTGGAAGGGGCCCAAAGAGTGTTGGCGAGGAGGCCCAAGGCTAACGAGCCTCCGCGGGCGGTGCTGGTACGGTTCCATCGGTTCGTCGATCGGGAGTGTGTGCTCAGGTGGGCCAAGAAGGAGAGGAGCAGCAGGTGGGAGAACGCGGAGGTTCGGATATATCAGGACTGGAGTGCGGAGGTGGCGAAGAGGAGGGCCGGGTACAATCGAGCGAAGGCGGTGCTGCACAGGAAGGGGGTGAAGTTTGGCATGTTGCAGCAGGCGCGACTGTGGGTTACCTACAAGGACCGGCACCATTATTTTGAGTCTCTGGAGGAGGCGTGGGCCTTTGTTCAGGCCGAGAAGCTGGACACAGACTGAGGCTCAGGATGGGCGATTGGGGACTGCGGTGGATATGTTATGCCTATTTTTGGTTCGGTGGGGGGGCCTCTGCATTGTTTTGGGTTTCTTTTTCTCTGTGTTTTTCTCTTTCGGGTTGGGGAGGGTGGATGGGGCGGGTTGGGCACTGTTTTGGTTGGTGGCGGGGCCTGGTAGGTGGGGAACGCGGGATTTCTTTCCCGCACCGAAGACTGGGGGGGGGTGGGACCGGGGCGGGAAAGCGAGGATTGTTTCCCGCGCTTAGAACGGAGGGGGAGAGCCTGTGAATGGGGAGCGGGAGAGGAGGGTGTGCCACACAATGGGAGGAGTCGAAGGGGAGGCGGGTGTGGCCGGGGTCAGCAGGAGTCAGCTGACTTGCGGAAGTGCAATGGGGGGAGTAAAGGATGGGTCCTAGCCGGGGGGGGGGGGGGGGGGGGGGAGAATCGAGTTGCTGCTGCTAAGATCAAGGAGGAGCTGGAGCGAGTGGGGTGGGTCGAGACGGGGGTATGCCGCTGTGGGGAACTGGCCGGGTGTGGGGCGCGGGCGCGTGGCTGGCCGAAGAGGGGTCATGGCTAGTCGGCGGGGGAGGGGGGCGGGTAGCCCCCTGATCCGGCTGATAACCTGGAATGTAAGGGGACTGAATGGGCCGGTTAAGCGGGCCCGCGTGTTCGCGCACTTGAAGGGGCTCAAAGCGGATGTGGTTATGCTCCAGGAGACAACCTGAAGGTGGCAGACCAGGTAAGACTGAGGAAAGGGTGTGGAGGTCAGGTGTTTCACTCGGGGCTAGATGCCAAAAATCGAGGGGTGGCGATCTTGGTGGGAAAGAAGGTGTTATTCGAGGCGTCGAGCATTGTGACAGATAATGGCGGTAGGTACATAATGGTAAGTGGCAAGTTGCAGGGAGAGAGGGTGGTACTGGTCAATGTGTATGCCCCGAATTGGGACAATGCAGGTTTTATGCGCCGTGTGTTGGGTCGGATCCCAGACTTGGAAGTGGGGGGCCTGATAATGGGGGATCGCTCCAGGTCTAGGACGGGTAGGAAGCCGGCGGCGGCTAGAGTGTTGAGGGGATTTATGGACCAAATGGGAGAGGTGGACCCTTGGCGATTTGCAAGGCCGGGGGCTAGGGAATTTTCATTCTTCTCACATGTCCATAAGGCTTATTCTCGAATCGACTTTTTCATTTTGAGTAGGGCGCTGATAGCGAGAGTACAGGATACTGAGTATTCGGCAATAACCATTTCGGACCACGCCCCGCATTGGGTGGACTTGGAGATGGGGGAGGAGAGGGACCAGCGCCCGCTGTGGCGCTTGGAGGTGGGGCTGTTGGCGGACGAGGAGGTGAGCGAGCGGGTCCGAGGAAGTATAGAGAGGCACTTGGAGACCAACGACAACGGGGAGATCCGAGTGGGGATGGTATGGGAGGCACTGAAGGCAGTGGTGAGGGGAGAGCTGATCTCCATCAGGGCCCACAAGGAGCGGGAGGAGAGGGAGAGGCTGGTGGGGGAGATGGTGAGGGTAGACAGGAGGAAGAGGCGCAGCCTCCAGGCCGAATTCGACCTGGTGACCACCAGGAAGGCGGAGGTGCAGTGGAGGAAGGCCCAGGGGGCGGTCTACGAGTGTGGGGAAAAGGCAAGCTGGATGCTGGCGCATCAGCTTTGGAAGCGGGACGCAGCTAGGGAGATCGGGGGAGTTAAGGACAGGGGAGGGAGCGTGGTGCGGAGTGGGGTTGGCATTAATGGGGTCTTCAGGAACTTCTACGAGGAATTGTACCGATCCGAGCCCCCACGGGAGGAGGGAGGGATGGGCCGTTTCCTGGACCAATTGAGGTTTCCAAAGGTGGAAGAGGGACTGGTGGCGGGGACTGGGGGCCCCGATTGGGCTGGAGGAGCTGATCAAAGGGATAGGAAGCATGCAGGCGGGGAAGGCACTGGGGCCGGACGGTTTCCCGGTCGAGTTCTATAAAAAATATATGGACCTGTTGGGCCCGCTGTTAGTTAGGACCTTCAATGAGGCAAGGGAGAGGGGGGCCTTACCCCTGACGATGTCCCGGGCACTGATCTCCTTGATCCTGAAGCGGGACAAGGATCCCCTGCAATGTGGGTCTTACAGACCGATTTCCTTGCTAAATGTAGATGCCAAGGTGCTGGCGAAGGTCTTAGCCACGAGGATTGAGGATTGTGTGCCGCAGAGCATCCATGAAGACCAGACGGGGTTTGTGAAGGGGAGACAGTTGAACGCGAATGTGCGGAGGCTTTTGAATGTTATCATGATGCCGGCGAGGGAGGGGGAGGCGGAGATAGTGGTGGCGATGGACGCTGAGATAGCCTTCGATAGGGTAGAGTGGGGGTACCTGTGGGAGGTGCTGAAGAGGTTCAGGTTTGGGGAGGGGTTTGTCAGGTGGGTTAGGCTGTTGTATGAGGTCCCGATGGCGAGTGTGGCCACAAATAGGAGGAGGTCCGAGTACTTTCGGTTGCACCGAGGGACGAGACAGGGGTGTCCCCTGTCCCCCCTGCTCTTCGCACTGGCGATTGAACCCCTGGCTATGGCACTGAGAGAGTCGAGGAACTGGAGGGGGTTGGTGCGGGGTGGGGAGGAGCATAGAGTGTCGCTTTATGCGGACGACCTGCTGCTGTATGTGGCGGACCCGGTGGGAGGAATGCCAGAGGTAATGAGGATCCTTAGGGAATTCGGGGACTTTTCGGGGTACAAGCTCAATATGGGGAAGAGCGAGCTGTTCGTAGTTCAGCTAGGGGACCAGGAGAGGGGGATTGGCGAGCTCCCACTAAAAAGGGCGGAGAGGAGCTTCAGATATTTGGGGGTCCAGGTGGCCAGGAGTTGGTGGGCCCTGCATAGGCTTAACTTTACAAGGCTGGTGGAGCAAATGGAGGAGGAGTTCAAGAGGTGGGACGCATTGCCGCTGTCCCTGGCGGGTAGGGTGCAGTCAATCAAAATGACGGTGCACCCAAGGTTTTTGTTCCTGTTCCAGTGCCTCCCCGTATTTATCCCGAAGGCTTTTTTCAGGCGGGTTAACAGGAGTATAATGGGGTTTGTGTGGGCGTGAGGGACTCCGAGGGTGAGAAGGGTGTTCCTGGAGCGGAGTAGAGATAGGGGGGGGGCTGGCGCTGCCCAACCTCTGTGGGTACTACTGGGCCGCCAATGCGACAATGGTGCCCAAGTGGGTGATGGAGGGGGAGGGGGCTGCATGGAAGAGGCTGGAGACGGCGTCCTGTGTGGGTACGAGTCTGTGGGCGCTGGCAACGGCGCTGCTGCCGCTCCCTCCAAGGAGGTATACCACGAGCCCGGTGGTGATGGCGGCCCTCAACATTTTGGGGGCAGTGGAGGCGGCATAGGGGGGAAGTTAGGGCCTCGGCGTGGACCCCATTACGGGGGAACCACCGGTTCACCCCAGGAAGAACAGGTGGAGGGTTTTCGGGGTGGCACAGGGCAGGGATACGTAAGTTGGGGGACCTGTTTGTGGACGGGAAGTTCGCGAGCTTGGATGAGCTGGAGGAGAAGAACGGGCTCCCCCCCGGGGAACACCTTCAGGTACTTACAGGTAAGGGCGTTTGCCAGACGGCAGGTGGTGGAATTCCCACGGCTACTGCCACACACAGTACAGGACAGGGTGCTCTCAGGGGGGGGGTGGGTGGGAGTGGGGAAGATCTCGGAAACTTACCAGGTGATGCAGGAGGAGGAGGAGGCCTCGGTGGTGGAGTTGAAAGGTAGGTGGGAGGAGGAGTTGGGAGAGGAGATCGAAGAGGGGACTTGGGCAGATGCCCTAGGGAGGGTGAACACTTCCTCTTCATGCGCGAGGCTCAGCCTCGTACAGTTTAAGGTGCTGCACAGGGCATACATGACCGGGACAAGTTGAGCCGGTTCTTTGGGGGTGAGGACAGGTGTGTTAGGTGCTCAGGGAGCCCAGCAAATCACACCCATATGTTCTGGGCATGCCCAGCACTGGAGGAATTTTGGAAGGGAGAGGACGGTGTCGAGGGTGGTAGGATCCAGGGTCAAACTGGGCTGGGGGCTCGCAATATTTGGGGTGGCAGAGGAGCCGGGAGTGCAGGAGGCGAAAGAGGCCGGAATTCTGGCTTTTGCGTCCCTGGTAGCCCGGCGAAGGATTCTCCTTCAGTGCAAAGATACGAGGCCCCCAAGCGTGGAATCCTGGATCAGCGATATGGCAGGGTTCATTAAATTGGAGAGGGTGAAATTCGCCTTGAGAGGGTTGGTACAAGGGTTCTTTAGGCGGTGGCAACCGTTCTTAGACTTTCTGGCAGAACGATAGACATTGGTCAATGGCAGCAGCAGCTCAGGGGGTGAGGGGGGGGGGGTTTACTTTATTTTTGTTTATGTTATTTACACTGGAAGGGTCTGAGGGGGTGTATATACACCTGTTGTCTTAAGTCGGGGTGTTAATGTTAATTTATTATTTAGGTACGGGGGGGGAGGGGTTTGGGGGGTTGCTTTTTTAGATTGTGTTTTGTACTTAACCCTGTTGGGTTCTTTTTTCTTTCTCATTTTGTTATTGATATTTTATGAAAACCTTTAATAAAAATTATTTTTAAAAAAAAGAACATCACACCCACCACATGGATTGTAGCAGACTGGTTCATCAGTCTGAGTAGCTATAGAAGGATTAACAGTAGCGTCGAATCCAAGTAGGAGAATTGTTAATAGTTTAATAAACGTGTTAAAGCTATCTCCAAGTCTGAACCTTCCTTTGTCAGAGTGCACATCAAGGAAGCAGCTTATGCCACATCAAGAACATAACAAAACATGGTTCCAGTAGTGAACTGTTAAATCCATATAGTTTCAACTCAGCGAACAGTGACAACCAGCAACAACAGCCAGGCAAGATGATGTTCGGGATTCCGGTTCCACAGCAGCTCAGGTACCAAGGCAATCTCAGTGAAAACTGGCGTTGGTTCAGGCAGAGATTCGAGATCTACCTAGTAGCGTCCGACCTATGGATTAAGAGAAAATAAAGCTTCTACTTACCATCGCGGGTCCAGAAGCAGCTGAAATCTTCCAGACCTTCAAATACTCTAAGGGGAAAAACAAGAGCGTCTTCCAGGCAGTCCTGGACAAATTCCAAGAATTCTGCGAGGCACATACAAGAAGAAAAGGTAAAAGAGTCACCAAATCTCACCACGAGGTAGGCTTGCAGCAACAAATGGCAGTTTTGAATTGCAGCCATCTTGGAAAAGGTACTGCACATGTGCAGTTGCGTGAAGAGCACACAGAACGGGAAGGTCCATTTGCGCATGCGCGAGAAGTCGCACACGCGCAATTGCGAAAAAGGCCCCAAGTAAAGGAACAGCGATCTGCGCATGCGCAATCGCTTCCTACGCGCAACGTCACGTGCATCGTGACGTCAGAGGCCCCCGAACCACGCCCACTTAAAGGGGAAATGTCCCAAAACACGAAAAAATAAATCTAAAGCCGTAAAACCCAATTCTTTCACCTGGAACGACAGCACAATGCCTGAAATTCGACCAGTAGCTGAAAGTAACCTCCGCAGAACCATGCAACAAGCAGTTAGCACCGTCCAACGAGATGATACAGTCCTTGAAGATTATGACTCAGACCTTGAATTCTTCTTTGGACATCGCGAGCCCAATGCCAGCTCCAACACAAAACGTGATGATATGGTCTTGGAAGACAACGACTCAGATGAAGCTTTCACCTTGGGAAGCTACCCCAGTACTAAATCCGATCAGCAACTAGACATGTTGCACATTGACGACCCCGACGACGAGTTCTTCGGATTGGGGAATCTTCAACCCAGCATATACGACATCCCGCCTCGTGAGTGCAGGATTATGCTGCGGCCTGACACCAAGAGATAGAGAGTGGTATAAGCCCACAGAGAGCGGCCTGCTGCCACACAGAGCATGGTCCATGCACCAGGAAGGGTCCCCGACTCCACACAAAGAGTGGTCCACGTCCCACAAAAGGTCCCAGCCTCCACACAGAAAGCGATGAAAGACTCCACAGTGAGCTCGTGGACAGACTCCACGATAGAAGCGACGCAAGACTCCACAGCGCAGTCCTTGCATGAACAAGAAGTGACTCGAGTGACACAAGCCTCCACAGCGAGCTCGTGGACAGACTCCATGATAGAAGCAACGCAAGACTCCAGAGTGCAGTCCTAACAAGAAGTGATGACAGTTTCCACAGAGAGACCAATGCACAATTCCACACAAGGAACGCTGCAAGACTCCACAGAGGGAGTGACACAAGCCTCCACAGCGAGCTCGTGGACAGCCTCCATGATAGAAGCAATGCAAGACTCCAAAGCGCAGTCCTTGCATGAACAAGACCATGAGGGTCTATCAACCTCCTCTGAGCAACCAGCAGCAGACAATGCAAGTCTGCCACGCTCAAGTGAACAACAGAAAGACTATGACAGCCTGCCATGCTCAAATGTACAGCAAGCAGACTATGACAGTCTACCTCGCTCCAGTGAACAAGAAGAAGACTCTGACAGTCTACCCAGCTCAAGTGAACGACAAGAAGACACTGAGGCTCTACCCACTGCGTGTGCGACCAGTGACGACAGCATCCCACTTCCCATACCAGATGTGCAACGTGACAGACCTCAGCTAGAATGTACAGAGGCACTTGACAATCACAGTGAGACTACTGGTGACTCCGGTGACACCACGTTACTTCAAACCTCATTCGCTCGAGCCTCTCCACAAGCAAATGCATTCCTGAATGTTTTGACTCCGGACGTGGAGCATCAAGAAACCTCAGAAGATGCAAATGACCCTGACATGACTCTGGACGGGAGCATCAAAAAATCTCAGTTGACTCAAGTGAACCTGCAGTGACTCCGGACGGGGAGCATCAAGAAACCAAAGCTGATTCAGGTGAACCAGAAAGGGCTCCAGACGGGCAGCATCGACAAACAAAAACTGACTCAGGTGAAACAGACCAGACTCCAGACGGGGAGCATCGACAAGCCAAAGCTGATTCAAGTAAGCCGGACATGAGTCCAGACGGGGAGCGCCGCAAACTCAGTGACGGCATGCTCAAGGAGACAGCAGATGCCACAAAGCACACTAACACGAGTAACTCTGTGAAGGACTCATATTATCCACAGGGTGTGGTCCTTGAGCGCAGCAAACACGGCAACAAAACCAACCACAACAACAACATCAAAGACAATAGCAAGAAGCGTACCAAAGGCAACAACATCGACAACAAGCACGACAAAAACAACACCAATGGAACTACGGCTGGTACGACATGGTACAACTCTGCAAATGAGGGACACTGTTACTGCTCAGCTCAGTACAATGACATGCCATGGCAGGACAATGCATCTTACCAATTCACGTTTGCTGCACTACCAACAGGCAACCTGGCTTTCAGGGCAGATGCCATCAAGAATTACCACCACAAGCATTGAAAAAAAGAGTCCAAATCCTACAACGACTATGTCCATAATGTAATCTGCTGACCACACATCTCGTGTGTCTCAAAAACATGGGCAAGTTAGCTAGCCTAAATCCCATCATGCATTGTGGCCACTGCTTGTAGCCAGAGACTACATGATTATCACTACTATGTCCTAAAATACAGGTTTAATGATTAATAATGATTACTGGGTATACTTTCTATAATTAATCTCAATCATTAATAAACTAACTTCTGTAGAACTACTCTAGTGACATCCAAGCTATTCAGTTTTAAGAGGTCTCATTGCTGGACACCCCCTTCAAGGAGAAGGACCCAGGCTGACATATCCATTGCCTGAAAGGCTTTGAATTGTCATCCGGCTGCTTTGAGGTCAGGATTTCAAATTTGGATCTCACAGATCAAGGCCACAAATTCATACATCACCAATCAATGATGAGGCATTGTGCTGCAAGACAGGACCTCAATCAGTGCTAGGTATAACCCCCTTACACCCTCACCTCAATACATTTCTGGCTCGGTACAGCGTTGAACACTTCTTCCATCGCCTCTGTCTCCATGCTCACTTCTTGGGAAGGACCCCCCCCCATTCAACAGATCATTTCACTCACCTATTGTTCCTCTACCTGGACCCCTCCCTCTAGCCTTTTACTTGCTCGTGACCTTTTCATTCAGCGTGACAGCAGCCATCTTAATTTCTCTGTTCCTCTCACCTACTCCAATCTGTCTCCTTCTGAACTTTCTGAACTCCATTCTCTCAAGTACAACCCTGAGTTTGTTATTAAACCTGCCGATGAGTGGTGCTGTTGTTGTCTGGCATACCTACAGAAGCTGAGTGCCAATTCTTAGACACTTCTTCCTTTCTCCCCTGGACAATGATCCCACCATGGAACATCGAGCCATTGTTTCCAGGACTATCACTGATATCTCTAACTGTCTTCCTTGCGCACCTTCCAACCTCAAAGTCCACAACTCCACACAGCCCACTTCTACCTCCTTCTCAAAATCTACAGAGACGACTGGCCTAGTAGACCCATTATTTCAGCCTGTTCCTGCCCCACTGAACTCATTTCTGAGGGCAGCACGGGAGCATTGTGGATAGCACAATTGCTTCACAGCTCCAGGGTCCCAGGTTCGATTCCGGCTTGGGTCACTGTCTGTGCGGAGTCTGCACATCCTCCCCGTGTGTGCGTGGGTTTCCTCCGGGTGCTCCGGTTTCCTCCCACAGTCCAAAGATGTGCAGGTTAGGTGGATTGGCCATGATAAATTGCCCTTAGTCCAAAATTGCCCTTAGTGTTGGGTGAGGTTACTGGGTTATGGGGTTACTGGGTTATGGGGATAGGGTGGGGGTGTTGACCTTGGGTGGGGTGTTCTTTCCAAGAGCCGGTGCAGACTCGATCGGCGGAATGGCCTCCTTCTGCACTGTAAAAATTCTATGATTCTATGATTTCTTCCTATCTTGACTCTTTCATTATTCCCCTTATCCGATCTCTTCCTGAGTATATTCATGGTTCCTCTAATGCCCTTTGTCATTTTAACAATTCGCAGTTTCATGGCCCTAACCTCTTCCTCAACATGGACATCCAATTTCTCCACACCTCCCTCCCCCATCAGGATGGTGTGAGGGCTCTTCGCTTCTTCCTTGAGCAGAGACCTGAACACTCCCCATCCACCACTATCCTCCTTTGCCTGGCTGAACTTATTCTCTTATTGAACAATTTCTCCTTTAACTAGCCTCACTCATCTCACTCCCTCTGGATACCCAGATTGACCCAGTTATGCCTGTCTTTAGTGGGATTTTTGGAACATTCCTTGTTCCAGTCCTATTCAGGCCCCCTCCCACAACTCTTTTCCCGGCACATTGATGATTGTGTTCGTGCTGCTTCATGCTCTCACCTGGACCTGGAAAAATGTAACAATTTTGCTTCCGATCTCTGCCATCTTTCACCTTCACACGGTCCATCTGAAACTTCCCTTTCCTAACTTCTCTGTCTCCATTTCTGGTGAGAGACTGACACCAATATTCATTAGAAGCCCACCATCTCCCACAGTTACCCCGACTACACCTTCTCACACCATGCTTCCTGCAAAGGACTCCATCTGCCTCTGTTGCTACCTTTCAAAACAGCATTTCTAACATGTTTTCCTTTTTCCTGAGCAGAGGTTCCCAACCCTCTGTAGTTAACAGGGCCCTCAACCATGTCTGACCCATCTCCTGCACTTCTGCCTTCACCGCTCCTCCTCAGAACCATGATTAGGTTCCCCTTGCCCTAATTTTAAGCCCGACCAGCCTCCACATTCAAAGGGTTATTCTGTGCCATTTCTGCCAACTCCAGCATGATGCCACCACCAAACATATCTTCTCCTCACCCCCCTTGTCAACATTCCATAGGGACTGTTTCCTTTGTGACAACCTGGTCCACTCTTCTTCATCCCCAATGCCTTTCCCACGGCACCTTCCCATGCCATCGCAGGAGGTATAACACCTGCTCCTTTACCCCCTCTCTCCTCACCATCAAAGGCTCCAAACATTCCTTCCAGGTAAAGCAGTGATTCACTTGCACTTTGTTCAATTTAGCCGACTGCATTCAGTGCTTGCAATGCAACCTCCTCTACCCTGGGAAGACTAAATGCAGGCTGGGTGACAGCTTTCTGGAGCTGTCAGTCGCTTGCCATTTCAATTCACCATTTTGCTCCCATGCCCATATTCCTGTCCTCAGCCTGCTACAGTGTTCCGGTGATGCACACTGTAAACTCAAGAAACAGCACCTCAGCTTTAGATTAGACATTTACAGCCTTCTGGAATTAATAATGAGTTCAACAACTTCAGACGATGAATTCTATCCTCCATTTTGATGTTCTTTTATCGAACCTTCTCCCCACCAGCCCCACCTCCAGGAGCCAGTCTGTAACTTGTTCTTAGGTTATGCTTTCAGAGACCGCTGATCCTTTTTGCATGACAAACACATTCTGCTATCTACCTTTGTGCCACTATTATCACCGGTGTTAGTTTTTAACAATATTATTACCACTCTGTCTCATATCCATGACATCTTAGTCAAATCTCTCCTGAGCTGTCAACTACCATTGACTGCCCTCTCTTCTGTATCTGACTCGGATGCCGCTCCCCCCCTCCCCACCCCAGCTCAGGGTGCTACAAGACTGCCCCCTAATTGGGGCCTTATCTATACAAATTGCCTTCCCTCATCTGTGGAGCGAGCAAGCAATCTGCTTCTCAGGAAGAGAGAAAGCATTGGGCAGGGGTGATTTTGATGCAGCCCCTTCCTACTTCCTATTCCTGAGCTCTATCATATTGCCTCACTGCATGAACCCTTTGAGGTGTCCCCCTGCAGTACAGCTGTGATATTCTACTTAATAAGTAGTGCAACTCCCCCACCCATTTTATCCCCACTATCCCACCTGAATCATCCAAATCCTAGAACGTTTAGCTGCCAATCCTGGAAAGTTTAACTCCCTCAACCAAGGCTCTGTAATGGCAACAACATTATAGTTCCAAGTACTAATCCAAGTTCTCTACGTTCATCTGCCTTACCTGTTATACTTTTCGCATTGAAGCAACTGCACTTCAGACCCACCAGTCCCGCTGTGTAGAGCAACACATCTCTGCTCTTTCTTTGAGTCTTACTGACCCTATCCTCTCGTTCCCCCTCGGTTATTTCAACTTCTGACCTATTGCTCTGGTTCCCATCCTCCTGCCACATCAGTTTAAACCCTCCCGTGTGTCACCAGCAAACCTTGCGGTCAGGAAATTTATGCCCCTCCAGTTTAGATGCAACCCGTCCTTCTTGTAAAGGTCTCAACTGCCCTGGAAGAGATCCCAATGGTCCAGATATCTGAAACCCTTCCTCCTATACCAGTTGTTTAGCTGTACTATCTTCCTACTTCTTACCTCACTGACACGTGACACAGGGAGTAATTCCGAGATTATAACCCTAGAGGCCTTGTTTTTTAACTTTCTACCTAATCCCTGAATGCCTGATACAGGACCTCATCACTCTTCCTGCCTATTAGTTATTGCCGTTAGTACCAATATGTACCACAACCTCCATCTGTTCACCCTCCCCCTTCAGAATACCCCTTCCCGTTCAGAAACATTCTGGACCCTGGCACCAGGGAAGCAACGTACCATCTTGGAGTCTCTTTCACATCCATGGAAGCACCTGTCTGTGCCCCTGACTATAGTCCCCTCTAACTATTGCTCTTCTGTGCTTTGTCCCTCCCTGCTTAACAACAAAACCAGCCATGTTGCCACTGCTCTGGCTGCTGCTGCTGTTTTCCCCTGATAGGCCCCGACAATGGGCTAGGATCGGGGCTGCGTCATCTACACGCGCCAGGCCTTGTCGCCACATAAAGGCGGCGCCGCATAGATGACGCGGCCGGCGCCGCATAACTGACGTCACCCACGCATGCGTGGTTGCCGTCCTCTCTGAGTCCGCCCCGCAAGAAGATGGCGGACGGATCTTGCGGGGCCGCGGAAGGAAGGAGGTCCTCCTTCAGAGAGGACGGCCCGACGATCGGTGGGCACCGATCGCGGGCCATGCTACATTTGAGGTACCCCCCCCTCCCCCCCCCGCAGGCCACACCCCCCCAGCGTTCCTGCGCTGTTCCCGACGGCAGCGACCAGGTGTGGACGGCGCCGGGGGAACCCGCCGTTTTGGCTTGGCCGCTCGGCCCATCCGGCCCTGAGAATAGCGGGGGTGCCAGAGAATCGCCATTTTGGGTGTCCTCGGCGATTCTCCGGCCTGCGGCCCGCGGAACTCGACGGGACCGTTCCCGCCACTTGGGAGAATCGCGGGAGGGCGTCGGACCGGCGTCCCGGGAAATCTTGGCGGCCCAGGCGATTCTCCCAACCGGCGCGGGAGTGGAGAATCTCGCCCTAGATTTCTACTATAAATGTAAAATGCTAAATACAGTAATCTCCTGCTTCTAGTTTCAATATCCCTCTATTTATGATTCAGTAATTAATTAATTAGGTTTAATTAGTTTAACAATGTTTCATTTTCAAGTTGAGTGCGGATTCCCTACCAGCAATCAGGTTACAGATTTCCCGTGATGTCACTTTTTCAGTTTTGTTCACCTGAGGTCAGTTACTCTGTTTACTCACCGGCTGGAACTCCGCCCTCTGACTCTGCTCCACTCTTTGTAAACTCCCGGCTCCCCTCACGCTTCTTGAGGAAATGTAGGAAATTGAAGGATCACCTCGCCCTCTCCTCACCGAACTCCCTCAGTTACCAAACTTCCACTTTAGCACTCTAATGCAACCCAAAGTCAGCACTCCAGTGCAGATGTAATCAGACTAAGGTGGCTCATTTTTATACTGCCTAAATCTAGCCCCTGAAAACTGGTTTAGTGGGGGAATGTAAAATTCAGGCCAATATATAGCCAGATAACAGAGTAAAAATGCTTCTTCCGAGTCAATGATTCATCATTATCTCCATCACTTTTTAGCATCTCTATTCTATTAACCCATTACAGTGTTCTATGGGCTCTCCTGCTGCATGCATAGGTAGCTGAAAGAGTTTAAGGAGAAGGAAGCAACTTGGGACCTGTTCAGCCAGATGTTGCAATCATGCAGATGAAGTGGCTACATCAAATTTCTGTCCTGCCCATTTCAATCTGAACAGTTGCAGGCAGGTGACCACTGCATCCAAAAATTGGGACACTTGTTTTCCAGCTCATCGTCATTCAGGGCAGCAAGGAAACAAAACAAACAAAATACTGTGGTTGCTGGAATCTGAAACAAAATAGAGAATGCTGACAAAACACAGCAGGTCTGACAGCATCTGTAGGGAGAGAAAACAGAGTTAACATTTTGAGCCTGTTTGACCCTGTTTGACCCTTCTTCCGAATGAAAGCGAGGGAAAATGTGTCGGATATTATACTGTAGCTGGGAGAGATTACAGCAAAAAATGTAGCAAACTTAAAAACAAGAGACAGGTGGCCTGGTTGAGTGCGGGGTCGGCGGGTGGGGGTGGGGGTTGCATTGAGGCAAAAAATGTATGGGATAGAAAAAAGAGGTGTTAAGATGAAGGACAAAGATCATTGTCAAAAGTTGTTGGGCTTAATGTTGAGCCCTGAGGGCTGTAGTGTGCCTAATCATAAAATCAGATGATGCTCCTCTAGTTTGCATTGGGCTTTACTAGAGCATTGCGGCAGGCCAAGGATGAACAGGTGTCCATAAGAGCAAGGTGCAAAATTAAAATGGTAAGCAGCAGGAAGGTTGGGGTCATTCTTGCAGGCTGGGTGAAGATGTTCCTCAAAGCGGTCATCCAGTCTGCATTTATTCTCTTCAAGGTGGAGGGCACAGCAAAGAAGCAACATTGGAGAAAATTAGGGGAAAATAAATAAATGAACAATTAAATTAGAAAAGACATGTTGACTTTTGTAAGTAGTTATATTTTAATTTCATTTTTTTTAGGTTCCTTTATGACTGTCTGGTAATTGCTCTGCTTCTGCTTGTCATAATCACACACCTGGTGAATATCAGTTTACATACCAACTATATTTTGTCATGGCTTCATGTGCAGTGTGTAGCAATTACACTTCCTCCTTTGTGGCTTTGGAACTTGAAACACTTCCAGCCTTTCAAGTGAGTCAATGTGGTTGAATACAGTAACATTTTATTGATTTTGTTTAACAACATTTGATATAAAAGTTGAATTATATGTGGTTAAGCCTAGGCCCAGATATTTGCTCACGGGTCTTGTGTCCAGAGAAAGAAATTCCCAGCCTGATGAACCTGACCTTTAAAATGTCTCCCTGAATATCTGATTTTCGGGCCTGGGAGGGGGAGGGCTTACGGGTAGGTGGGCTAGAATAAGAGTCGAGATGAATCAACCTGCAAGTAGTGAGGGGTCAGAGGCAGGTCCAGCACAGATTGGGCAACTTGGATGCAAATAAAAAGCGGGCCTTCAGAAAGACACATTTGCGATATAGGTTGTCAGTGGTGAAGTCCCTGTTCCTCGAAGAAGGCATCATTGCCTTGTCGTGTGAGTGTCAAAGCTGTAAATGTTATCCAACTGTTAGTTGACTCTGGAATAGACGCCCCATCATGAGCTTTTTCTATGGGAGAATTTTCATTGTTGCTGCATTATCAAAGAAGGCAGGAGAATGGAGATGACAAATATATCAGCCATGATTGAATAGCGGAGCAGATTTGATGGACCGAATGGTCTAATTCTGCTCCTATGTCTTATGATCTTATTCTCGACTGAATCACTAAAAGCATGGGATGGATTCACAAGACACAGCCATGGAGATGGAATCACCATGCCACCTCTACTTGGCACAGATATTATGCAGTCATGTAGTTAGCTGTCAAGACTTAGTGAGTGGATGAGTGATGGACACTGCCATGCTCATTGTCCCATCCAGTTTCCTCTTACCATTAGGGTGGCACAGTGGCATGGTGGTTAGCATGCTGCCTCACAGTGCCAGAGACCTGGGTTGAATTCCAGCCTTGGGTGACTGTCTATGTGGAATTTTCACTTTCTCCCTGTGTCAGTGTGGGTTTCGTCTGGGTGTTTGTTTCCTCCCACAGTCCAAAGATGTGCAGGTTAGGTGGATTGGCATTCTAAATTGCCCCTTAATGTCCAAGGAAGTTACATCACATCTTACTAACCCATACACTGTCAACTCAGATACAAGCACTTGGGGGGAAAGTCACTTCACTAGAGTAATCTGTGCACAGATCCCCTTGGAGGAGGGAGGGAAGTGATCCTCTAATGGGCAGCAATGTGGGACCCTCAGGAGTCTGAAAGGCTTATTCAGCTAGACAGAATCCAGGGCAAAAAAATACACTTGATTGACACTCATCTACCACCTTCAAACTTCAGTCTCTTCACCACCAATGCAGAGCGGCTCTATATTTTGTTAATTAACAGAAGACATGTGGACATCTGATGGAGTTCCCTGAGGCAGTGGGATCTCTATGACTGTTATAGGAGGAGCCCATCCCAGCCATGAGCTCCACATTGTCCCAGGGCTTCAACTACATTAGCTCCAACCATGAGAGATTGGCTAATCCCATAGAGAGATTCATGCAGCAGCACTTGAATGGATGCAACAGCAGCATGGTAGCAAAAAAGGATGCAAGCTGCCCTCAGTAGCCTGGAGCAGACTGCTCAGAGTATGAGCACTGGGGAGTTGCATACATTTAGCAGGACAGTTGCACTGTTGGCACAGCAGTTGCTGGAATGGATGATTGCTGCATACTAGCAGCCAGCCCCATCAAACCCATCTGAAGGCCAATGATGCACATCACTGAGTAGAGGGAAATTACTGAGCACTCAGCAGCATAGGGGCTGTTTAGCACACTGGGCTAAATTGCTGGCTTTGAAAGCAGACCAAGGCAGGCCAGCAGCACAGTTCAATTCCCGTACCAGCCTCCCCGAACAGGCGCCGGAATGTGGCGACTAGGGGCTTTTCACAGTAACTTCATTTGAAGCCTACTCGTGACAATAAGCGATTTTCATTCATTTCATTTCATCCTCACCTTCCTCCACCTCCCCAATCTCTCCGCCAGAGCCATCACCTGTTACACATGTGCCTATGACCACAGTTGCCCATGCAGAGCTGATGTCTGCACGAGATCCCCAACAGATGCCCACGTGATGCAAGCCAGCTCTCCTCATTTTGGCTTGACCAGAGAAGTGTATACCTTACCTCCACCTCCTCGGAAGCAACACACTTCATAGGTGTGTGAGAGCAGAGGGCGCTATTACACTTTTCACATTCTACATAGCATATTTGAGTACTTCTTTAATATATTTACTTACACTTGTACATGACTTCCTGTTTATGTGGATATTAGAGAGCTCAAAAAGAAAACTATGAAGATAGTCCTTACCAGTATTAATGAGGGAGGCCTGCTGAGGCACTTCTTAATGTACCGTCAAGAGGATCAAAGTTGTTAGCTGATTTAAAATTGTACAAAATTTGCAGGAATTTGTCCCAGCCAGTGAAGAGAAAACCATGGGACGTGGAGTGAAGGGCAACTTGCAGGTGCTGCTGTTCCCACGCGCCTGCTGCTCTTGCCCATTTAGCTTGTAGAGCTCTTGGATTTGGAAACTGATATTAAAGGAGCCTTGGTGAATTGTTGCAATGCATCTTGTACATCGGTCACATTGCTGTCATGTTGGTGGAGAGACTGAACAATCCAAATGGTGGATGGAGTGCCAATCAAGTGATTGCTTCTCCCTGAATCCTATCTAGCTAGTCCAGTCTTTCTGGAGCTGCAATCGTGCAACTGGAGAGTGCTCCACTGCATTCTTGACTTGTGCCTTGTACATGGTGGTCAGATTTTGGGGAGTCAGGAGGTCAGTTCATCACCACAGAATTGCAGCCTGCTCTTTCATCAAACTCGCTCACAATCCATCCATACAGGAGAATACAGCCCACAACAGAAGGGAAAAAGAGAAAACAGGAGGTGAGAAGTCAAAGCCAGGACCTTGCACTTTATTTGAGCAGCAGACTGCATAGTTTGCAAGGGAGGATAGGGACCACGCTGGTGCCGCGGACAAGGTCAGCCTCTCTCAGGAATCCAGAGAGGAAGCATACATTATTTTGAAAACTTCAGAAAATCAAGATGATTGGTGCATGCAATGCCTGAACCAGCTGAAGCAATCATTCAATCTCTCTTTTCTTCATTCTAGGTGCAGCAGGAAAATGGAGAGGCCAACGACCCATCCTAAGACAGCCCCAGCCCACCTTGGCAGAAGGAAACAACAACTTAATACATACAGAGCCATTGCAGCAATTACCAGCACACTCCACTAGCCCAGAGACACACACCTTGGAGGGTCATAGTTATAGTTTACGCTCTGGATCGCACTCTGGTGGTCACCTCACACACATGCGCCCACAGCTGGCACAGGCAGTAACAGCCGAGGTCAATGACACTCGGAGAACTGCTGGAGAACAGGTGCCTGCTAAGTCCAAGTTTGAGAATGACTTTCTGTAAGCAGCCAAAGAAAACACAGGGATCAGTGCTGGGACCTTTGCTGTTTGTTGTATATATAAATGATTTGGAGGAAAATGTAACTGGTCTGATTAGTAAGTTTGCAGACGACACAAAGGTTGGTGGAATTGCGGATAGCGATGAGGACTGTCAGAGGATACAGCGGGATTTAGATCGTTTGGAGACTTTAGCGGAGAGATGGCAGATGGAGTTTAATCCACACAAATGTGAGGTAATGCATTTTGGAAGGTCTAATGCAGGTAGGGAATATACAGTGAATGGTAGAACCCTCAAGGGTATTGAAAGTCAAAGAGATCTAGGAGTACAGGTCCACAGGTCACTGAAAGGGGCAACACAGGTGGAGAAGGTAGTCAAGAAGGCATACGGCATGCTTGCCTTCATTGGCCGGGGCATTGAGTATAAGAATTGGCAAGTCATGTTGCAGCTGTATAGAAACTTAGTTAGGCCACACTTGGAGTATAGTGTTCAATTCTGGTCGCCACACTACCAGAAGGATGTGGAGGCTTTAGAGAGGGTGCAGAAGAGATTTTTTAAAAAATATATATTTATTAAAGTTTTTTAACACAATTTTTCTCCCTGACAAATCGCGCCGAGCAAGATATATACATGGCAAAATGATATATTTACACAGCTTTGTACACTGGCCCTCACCTGTACGTGCCAGTTTCCCCAACCCTTCATGTTATCTCTTGCTCATCCACCCTCCCAGGCAGTCCCCCCTTCCCCCCCTCCCCCCCCCTCCCAGGACGTCCCCTCCAGCCCCCCCCCCCCCCCCCAAGGTTGCTGCTGCTGCTGACCGACCTTCCTCTAACGCTCCGCGAGATAGTCTAGGAACGGTTGCCACCGCCTGTAGAACCTCTGCGCAGACCCTCTCAAGGCGAACTTAATCCTCTCCAACTTTATGAACCCAGCCATATCATTTATCCAGGCCTCCAGGCTGGGGGGCTTCGCCTCCTTCCACATTAGCAAGATCCTTCGCCGGGCTACTAGGGACGCAAAGGCCAGAATGCCGGCCTCTTTCGCCTCCTGCACTCCCGGTTCGTCCACTACTCCAAATATTGCTAGCCCCCAGCTTGGCTTGACCCGGACTTTCACCACCTGAGATATTGCTCCCGCCACTCCTCTCCAGAACCCCTCCAGTGCCGGGCACGACCAAAACATATGGACATGGTTCGCCGGGCTCCCTGAGCACCTTCCACATCTGTCCTCTACCCCAAAGAACCTACTCAACCTCGCCCCCGTCAAGTGCGCTCTGTGGACCACCTTAAATTGTATCAGGCTGAGCCTGGCACATGAGGAGGAGGAATTAACCCTACCTAGGGCATCAGCCCACAGACCTTCCTCGATCTCCTCCCCCAGCTCCTCCTCCCATTTACCCTTCAACTCTTCTACCAGCGCTTCCCCCTCTTCTTTCAACTCCTGGTGTATTTCCGACACCTTGCCCTCCCTGACCCAGACACCCGAGATCACCCTATCTTGAACTTCTTGTGCCGGGAGCAACGGGAATTCCCACACCTGTCGCCTCACAAAAGCCCTCACCTGCATATATCTAAAAGCATTTCCCGGGGGTAACTCGAACTTCTCCTCCAGTGCCCCTAGGCTCGCAAACGTCCCGTCGATGAACAGGTCCCCCATTCTTACAATCCCCGCACGATGCCAGCTCTGGAACCCCCCGTCCATCTTCCCCGGGACAAACCGGTGGTTACCCCTGATCGGGGACCACACCGATGCTCCCATTGCACCCCGGTGCCGTCTCCACTGGCCTCAGATCCTTAGCGTTGCCGTCACCACCGGGCTCGTGGTATACTTTGTTGGCGAGAGCGGCAGCGGTGCCCGTCACCAACGCCCCCAGGCTCGTTCCTTTACAGGACGCCATCTCCATCCTCTTCCATGCCGCCCCCTCTCCCTCCATAACCCACTTGCAGATCATCGCCACATTTGCTGCCCAGTAGTAGCTCCCCAGGTTTGGCAGCGCCAACCCTCCTCGGTGTGCAGAAGAGATTTACCAGAATGTTGCCTGGTATGGAGGGCATTAGCTATGAGGAGCGGTTGAATAAACTCGGTTTGTTCTCACTGGAACGAAGGAGGTTGAGGGGCGACCTGATAGAGGTCTACAAAATTATGAGGGGCATATACAGAGTGGATAGTCAGAGGCTTTCCCTCGGGGTAGAGGGGTCAATTACTAGGGGGCATAGGTTTAAGGTGAGAGGGGCAAGGTTTAGAGTAGATGTACAAGGCAAGTTTTTTACACAGAGGGTAGTGGGTGCCTGGAACTTGCTACTGGAGGAGGTAGTGGAAGCAGGGACGATAGTGACATTTAAGGGGCATCTTGACAAATACATGAATAGGATGGGAATAGAGGGATACGGACCCAGGAAGTGTAGAAGATTGTAGTTTAGTCGGGCAGCATGGTCGGCACGGGCTTGGAGGGCCGAAGGGCCCGTTCCTGTGCTGTACATTTCTTTGTTCTTTGTTCTTGAAAGTATGCTGGGGATTCAGAGAGATGTAGGTAGCTCAGTCGGGGATGTCGGAGGCCCTCAATGGAGTGACACGAAAAATGGAGGAGGAGTCTCAGCCGGGCATCCCATCATCATCCACTCAGGCACTCCAAGGGTGCCCAGCTGCTCAAAATTAACTCCGGCTGGTTAGTGTAAGGAAGGCGTACCTGCCCCACAGCAGGAGACCCCTAGCAGGCTGGGCCCTCCAGGCATCAGACGTCAGAGGATGCCTGAAAATGTCATCTTTGACAATGGGGCATTGCAGTCAGCTGACTGTCTCTACGTCTGCTACAGATATCAGAGGTGCACTCAAGCATAGTGGTAGCCTCCACATGACTTCAGCTCTTGAGAAGACCCTCCTCCCACTTTGATGTTTCCAATTGGACATTGGGGCTGTTGTCTTGCTGCTGAGCTGCCTTTCTGCCATGATTGTTTTTGTGACTTTTCCAACTGTCTCCACCACCTTTTACCCTCTGTCACCCACAAACAACCCCCCACCCCACTCCCCATCTCCATCACTTGAGAGCAGCATGGTAGCATTGTGGTTAGTACAATTGCTTCACATCTCCAGGGTCCCAGGTTCGATTCCCGGCTTGGGTCACTGTCTGTGCGGAGTCTGCACGTTCTCCCCGTGTCTGCGTGGGTTTCCTCCGGGTGCTCCGGTTTCCTCCCACAGTCCAAAGATGTGCAGGTTAGGTGGATTGGCCATGATAAATTGCCCTTAGTGTCCAAAATTGCCCTTAGTGGTGGGTGGGGTTACTGGGTTATGGGGATAGGGTGGAGGTATGGACCTTGAGTAGGGTGCTCTTTCCAAGCGCCGGTGCAGACTCGATGGGCCAAATGGGAATCGAACCTGGGACCCTGGAGCTGTGAAGCAACAGTGCTACCCACTGTGCTACCATGCTACCCCTATAATATTCTTTCCCTCTTCGCCACTCACACCCACTCACTATCCACCCTACCCTGCATACCTTCAATCATCCTCTTCTCGAGCCTTCAATGCCCCTTCTCGTGCTTTCACCTCGCCACTTTCTACCTTCAGCCTCCCCCACCTTTACACCTTCACATCCCCCTCTCTTCAGGCCTTCAACCTCTCACTCCTTGTACCTCCAACCGCTCCTCTTCGTGCCTTCAAACACACCTCGCTTATTGCCTCCTCACGTCCTCAGCAATGGTGCAGGCAGCATCGACTGACTGGTAAGTCCTGTAAGTTTCCCATGCCGGGTGCATGCCACGTTTGTCAAGTTGGGTAACTGAAACGTGTAAATGCCCATTGGCAGTGCAGTAGATTTGCTGACGGTGCAGATTCTGGTCTGTTTCCCTGTTCATGCACATTCATAAAATGCATTCCCAACTTTCACCAGCAGGAAAGGCAACCTCCCATTAACCTGCCTTGCTCGTCTGGTGAGGAAAATTCCCACCTGATTACACAACATCATGTAACTGATTTTTGGCCTCCCACCGCATCTTCTGCCTCTACCTTTCAACATTACCACTGTTGTTAGGAGGGGAAGATCCCACCCAGAGTGTGAGACCAATGTCAACACAGGTTCACTTATGCAAGATACATAAAAGCAGCTGGTCATTTAAATCACCAGCTGCCTCCACTGAAGTGGGATTTTGGAAGAACAGGAATGTGGAATCTGGAATGCACAGATTAGAATAGGTAAGAGGAGGACTGAGCTTGGTGGATTTTTATGGACAGCCAAGATACCCCTTTGGAGAGGCAAGGCAACCTTTGGGATTGTTAAAAGGGAATATTATACATTTTCAATGCACAAACCCATTGGAATTTGAAGCTACAAAAAAGCTGTTTAGTTGTCAAGAAAATGTTCAGGAACTATCCTTCTGTAAAGGAGCTTTCCAGAAACTATCCAGCTGTTGAAGAAATGTCCAGCTGTCAAAGAACTGACTAGCTATTGAGGAAATGTTAAGGAGCTGTCCAGCAGTTAAAGATACCCAGGAAGTGTTTAAAAACTGTCAGAACTATTCAGGAAGTGTCAATGCTTTCAAAACTATCCAGAAAGTGTGAAAGCTGTCAAGGAACTGTCCATTAATGCTAGATGAGTTGGCATGAAGGAGGTAACAGAAAATGACAGTAGGTGGAAAAATAGGGTGAGTAGAAGTTAACTAAGTTGGCTAGGGATGTGGGTAATTGGATTGGCTGCCGAGAAGGCATAGGTTAACATAGATAGGCATGGATGTGGCATACGAAATGCATGGGGGGTGAGGTCTGGTGGGATGTTTTAGTTTTGTTATTTATTTTATTTCAAGGCAGTGCTAAAATACAGATGCAGGCCTTGTGCCCAGCCTGCCTTTGCAGCTGGCAGCTTGCAGATTTGTTCTGGGGTTCTCCACCCCAAATCACTTTTGAGCCCACACCCCTCACCGTACCCTCCAGTTGAAAATCCAACCTGTGGGCGGACATTTTAAAGGTCAGGTTTGATGAGCTGTGAGATCTCCCAACTTGGTGAACCAAGCCTGGGGATGAAAATCTAGGTCAAAGAGTAAGTAAATTAATAAAATAAGCTTGAAATTCTGTATGGGAGATTGTAGAATTGCCATTTGGTTGGAAGATCAAAAGAATGATGTGGAATCTGTTTCTGTCAGGATTCTGCTCTGTGGAATGAACGCAAGGAAATTACTGTGCTTATATAAAACACCATTGCCTCAGTATAACAGCTCAGGCCAAGTGATTCATATCATGTTGGTGTAAAACAATTTGAAGTTATGGACGCTTAAAACTGGAAGAGCAAATTGACAATATGTTTTAAGTTAATATTAGTGTTTTAGACCAAATTATACTTCGATCATTACCATATCATGTACAGAATATACTTCACTGCAACAATTCAAAGCATTCAATATATGTCTATTGATGAACGAAACAAATTGCAAAAATTTGTAAGTAGTGTTACTTATGTTGTCTTGAAATTTAATGTTAAATTATTTTAGAAATGATGTGCATACTTTCTCCCAAAGGTTTTTTGGACCATTTCTAGCTATGGTTAGCAGCATTATTCCAATCATCTTTAAGTTCCTTTTCATCTACATACAATTTTTTTTGCCATTTGCATTTGCCTACTACGTGGTCTTTGGAGGTAAGACAAATATTCAATCTGCTTAAATAATGGGCATTGTTTTAGTAAATATTCCATCCTGTATTATTTTAATAACACAGTGATGTATATGGCAGCAGGGTTTAAATCAAGTGGGATCATTTGAGTTTATTGCAAAAGTAGAAAATAATAATTTAAGGCTGCCAAGCTGTTGCATTGTGATTTGTTTGTTTTTACCACAAAATATACTTAGAGCTCGATTTTCCCACTGTGTTGCGCCTGGTGCCAATCAGGGTGCGGTGAGTGAATCGTGGGAGAAGCCTAAATTGGGATTAGCGCCTATTTTGCAATTCATCCGGTCCTCTCCCGATGGTGAGATCAGGATTTCACCCAAAAATGGTGAGAAGCTCATTAAGCCTAATTTGCATTCATTTCAATCTCATTAGCGAGATTGAAGTCGGACCCAGTGGCCTCCCGGGAGTCACCCGACTTCCCAGCGAGATGCCGTGTGGGTGTCGTTGAGTACTCCTGTACTAAAATGGGAATCCCACGCAATGGCTACCAAGGGGATGTGAGGAAGTGAGTAGCCCTTTCCATTTACCATCAAACAGCTCAAGGACACCGGAGCTACTGCCCCAGTGCTCGGGGGAGGGGGGGGGGGGCTGGTGCTTGGCCCTTCAGACGAGTTGGCTGGACCCTTCAGGAGAGTTGGAGGGGACCAGGTTGGATTTTGGTTCTGGGCAGGGAGAAGTGAGGGGCTTTACGTTTGTGAGGCCTTCAAGCTATCTTTAAATAATGTGGAGACCACTAACAGGGCAAACAGCTGCAGTCCTACCAAACTCTCCCAGGATAGAGCCATGCTGCAGCTTCTCTCATGAAAGTCAATTTTACCCCCTTTGACTGTGAGCAGCCTCTAGCTTCACAGCTTAAGACTATTTCAAAGGAGAGATTAGCCTTGTTAGTTGTGATAGCATTTCACCCTCCTGAACTCTCAAGTGTCTCCTCCTAGCAACAGGAGCCCTGTCTGAGAGGATGATTAGTGAACTGAATGTGCTGCACCCTTTGATGATTGAACAGCCTGCCTGTACTCGAGGAGTGTCAGCACCATAGAGGCACTTGTCAACAATTAAACACTAAAGAGCAAGGACTTCACCATTGAAGACTCTCTTGCGGTCAAAGAGTAAGAGTCTGGATGAGCACAGGATAGCTGAGTGTGATCTTCCTAATGTAGCTGGCAGAGGTCTGGGTCTAGGGGTTCCTCATCTGGCTAGAAGGGAGTGTGCAGAGTGAGGTTTGCCAGCACAACCAGCTGGCTGGATGGCACTCTGAGAGAAGTCAGGACAGTCATGGTAGGGGTGGGGGAGGTTTGGGGATTTGAAGGTCCCAGGATGGAAGACCTAACTGATTGTTGGCCTCTCTCCTTCTCCAATTACTTTCAGATAAAAAAATGTTTGCTGGACTCGATCCGGTGGAGTCTGCCCTCATTGTGCTTGTCGCAGCCGATGGAGCCAGATATCAAAGAAGGCAATGAGATCAATGCAAGCTGGAGGTGGTACCACATGTGCGGGCTGCCACTGTACATCCTGAGACCCAGCCGCCCATCAGGCTGAGGCAAGGGCCAGAAGGGGAGACCAGGGACGTACCAAGGTGTACTGGAGCCACTGGTCTTTCCATGAACTGATGGACAGCATATGCTGCAGAAGACATCTCCTCAACAAAGAGATAGTGCGGCACCTGTACCACATCCTTGAGGACATGGCATGCTGTGGAGGAGGAGGAGACCCACTCCTGGTGGGCAGCCCTGCATTTCTACACCAACGGCGATTTCTGGGCTCCAGCAGGGACCTGTGTGACATTTTGCAATCTCCCCTCACAGGTGCATCCTAGAGGTAATGGATGCTCTCTATGCTCGGGCATCCGACGATATCACCTTCGACCTTGACCAGGCCCACCAAGATACCCAAGCTGCAGGATTTGTGACCATTGCCGGGATGTCCCAGGTCCAGAGAGCAATTGATGGCATGCATGTCACCATGCAAGCACTGGGGCATCAGGAAGTGCCCTATATTACCAGGAAGGGATTCCACTCCCCGAATGTTCAGATCATGTACGACCACCGCCTGAGGATCATGCATGTGTGTGCCCGCTATCCTGGTAGCATGCATGACAGCTACATTCTGGGCCACTCAGAGATCCAAAAGCCTGAGACCGAGGTGGAGACCCAATACAATCAGACCCAGGTTGCCATCTGTGCTGTCGTTGAGCGGTGTCTAGGGCTTCTAAAGATGCGGTTCCGCTGCCTGGACCGCTGTGGTAGGGCTCTACAGTACAGCCTCCAGTGGATCTCCTGTTTTGTGGTGGTCTGTTGTGCCATCCCCAATCTGGCACAGCAGCGGGACAACATGCTGGTCGTGGAGAAAGAGAAGGAACATGCCGCCTTGTTGGAGGAGGACGACATAAGGGGCTGGAGGATGAGCCCAAGGATGAGCCGGAAAATCAGCTCAACACCCCCCCCCACCCCCTAATCACACCGCCCCTCCCCGACGACCCTATTTCCCCCTCCACGAATCTATGTGACATCACTCTATGGTGATTGGCCTGTGTTGGCACTGTCAGCAATCCACCATACATTGCAGGAGAGTGATAACTATCTGTGAGGAAAGCTCTGGTGCTCCTTAGTTTCTGCTAACACTGACTCTTGTCTTTCTCCTGTCCGCATGCTCACATCCATCTGCATGATGGAGTCTTCAATAGGGGCTTGGGCCACTGTCGGGGGGAGGGGAACGGAGAGAACAGGGGGCAGACTTCTCTTTCCCCAATCTTGCCCAGCCATTGCTCTACAGAGTTCAAGGAGGAGACAAAGACATACAGGTCTTTCCTTATCTCGAACATCTACAGGGTGGTTAGTTGGAAATGGTTGTCAATCTTTTGATAGAGGATGCCATGCATGCACATGCCAGAGTCATAGCGTTACTAATGCCCTGGATGGCTATCTCCATCATTCACTCATCGGAGCGCATAACCTCTGGAATCTCTAAGATGCTCCTGCAACCTTATTGCTTCAAGATAAAAGACATTTGGCTGAACAATCCTTCTTTGGCAGATTCTAAAGCACTGGTTTTATCACTGGGAGAAAGTTCTGAAATATTCCTTCCTGACCTCACAGGATAGCTGAACCAATATGTACAATATCTATCCAAAATTAAACTAATCATTTGGAATCTCACAATATCAAGGAATTCAGAAAGATTGAATTGAGGCAGAAAATCAGCCATGATCTTATTGAATGGTGAAACCAGCTTAAAAGCCGCTTACTCCTGCTCCGATTTCTGATATTTTTCTGTTTTTATCTGGAAACCTTCCATCTCATAAGAAGATGATTGGTGCAAAGGTAGTCAGTTCTGTGTTAATCATTGTCTGGTGTGAATCAGGAACCCCACTCTGGCACAGCAATCTGTCGGCATTTGCTGCAGAGGAATACAGTGGAGTGCTTGAATACAAGGTGCTTGATTCTGGCCTCTGTTTTCTCTAGACCACCTTTTTGGCCAGCTGAACTTTATATTTCTGCTTACCTCTCCCAATGCCTTCCCAAACAGTCAGCCTCCAGACATCAGCAATTGCCATCTTCACAGATCACTTGCAGGTATTCTTGTAAAGGAGATATGAACATCTAGGAGGTTGTGACCAAGTGACCAATTCACTCTACAGAAAATCTTTGGGCTCATGCTGTCAACCATCTGATGAACCTACAGCTCTATCATTCAAGCGCTACTAACTGCTGTACTTTAGTAATCCCAGTAGTATACCAACCACTCTGTTATAAACACATTCTATCATCTCTACCTAGAATCAAAACTTTTTAAAAAAACATTTCATCAAAGGCATTTTTAAACATTTACAAACACAAAATGGCAAAATCAAAAGGACAACGGAAGTACAAGCCCCAACCACCATACCATCAATAAACGGCTGCCACCTCGAAGTGAAACCCTCCTCCGCCATACAAATGGCAAACTTAATCTTTTCCAGCTCCAGAAATTCTGCCAAGTTGCTCACCCAAACCCCGGCCTTCAATGGCTCCAGGTCCCACCAGCACAACAAAATCCATCTCCAGGCTATCAGTGAGACAAAGACCAAAGCATTGGCCTCTCTCCCCATCTGCACTCCCAGATCCTCTGACACTCCGAATATCGCCACCTCTGGCCTCAGAGCTATCCTTGCCTCCAAAACCTTTGCCGTAACGTCTGAAAACCTTTACAGAATCCTCTCAACTTCGGGCAAGCCGAGAATATATGAACATAGTTTGCCAGCCCCCCTGCACACCACCCACACCTATCCTCCACTCCCGAGAAGAACCGACTCATCCTGGACACCATCTTGTGGGTCATGTGCATCACCTTAAACTGAATAAGGCTTAGCCTCGCACATGGCAAAGACATATTCACCCTCCGTAAAGCTTCCCTCCACACTCCAGCCCCAACTCCCCTCCCAGCTCCTCCTCCCACTTATACAACAGGCAAACCCAATTAACAAACGCCTGCCCAAACCCAAACCTACCCAACACCTCAAACAAATACTCCCATTCAACTCGGTCGAACACTTCTCCACATCCATTGTTCAACTTCCTGTCCCTCCGAGGGCATCATAATAACGTTGAGCAACCTCTGAACATTCGCCAATAACTGCTGCCCCCTCACAAACACCATCTGGTCCTCCCCATCACCGCCAGCACACACTCCTCTATCCGCGCCGCCAACATCTTCGCCAACATCTTTACACCTACATTCAGCAGTGAGATTGGACGATACGACCCACACTACTCCTGGTCCTTATCCTTTAGGATAAGCAAAATCGAGGCCTGAGACAGGGTTGGGAGGAGCTCCCCCCTCACCCACAGCTCATTAAACATTTCCACCAGCATGGGCCCTAGCTCCATTCCAAACTTTTTATAAAACTGGACTAGGAACCCGTCCGGGTCCAGGGCTTTTCCCACCTGCATCGACCCCACACAGTCCATAACCTCCTCAGCCCGATCAGAGCCCCCAGTCCCACCACCTCCACTTCCTCAACCCTCGGGAACTCCAACCCATCTAGAAACTGTTTCATCCCTTCATCCACTTCAGGGCTCCGACTTATACAGACCCCAATGAAAGACCCCATTCACCCCCTCCGGCTTCGATACACCGTACCCCTCTTGTCTCTCACCCTCCAATTTCCCTCGTCAGCACCTGCTTCCTCAACTGACGTGCCAGCATCTTTCTCGCCTTCTCTCCGTACTCAAATATCGCGCCCCCCCCTCCCCCAAGCTCTGCACAGTTGTCCCATTGCGTTCCCTGTAGACACAAGCCCAAACTTCATCTAGAGCCTCTACCTCTCCTTTAATCATCCTTTAAGCCTCCGATCCATCCTCAAGATGTCCTCCACCAACCTTACCCTCTCCACTCGTTCCACCTTCTCCCTACGCGTCCGAATCAATATCCCCCCCTCACCACCACCTTCAGTGCCTCCCACAGCTTGGAGGCCAAAACCTCCCCTGTGTTATTCAACTCCACATAATTCCGGATGGCCACCCTCGCCCTTTCACAAACCCCCTTCTCCGCCAATAGCCCCACATCCAACCTCCACTGCAGCCCCTGGACCCCCTCCTGCACCACCTGCAAATCCACCCTATGCGGAGTGTGGTCCAAGACTACAATCGCTGAATATTCTGACCCTGCCGCCCCCGCCACCAACGCATTGTCCAAATCAAATAAATCAATACGGGAGTATATCTGGTGCACATGAGAAAAAAACAAAAACTCCTTCGCCCTCGGCCTCTCAAATCACCATGGGTCTGCCACACCCATATGCTCCAGTTTCTATAGATATGTGAAGAGAAAGAGATTAGTAAATAGAAATGTAGGCCCCCTACAGACAGAAACAGGGGAATGCATAATAAGGGACAAAGAAATGGCTGAGCAATTGAATACATGCTTTGGTTCTGTCTTCAAAAGAGGACACAAATCAAACACCAGAAATGCTGGAGAATGAAAGGTTTGGTGAGAGGGAAGAACCAAGGGATATCAACATTATATCTGCGTGGAATATAAGGAAAGTAGGAAGGAACTTAAGCAAGGAGTCAGGAGGGCTAGAAGGGGTCATGAAAAGTCATTGGCAAATAGGGTTAAGGAAAATCCCAAGGCTTTTTACACGTACATAAAAAGCAAGAGGGTAGCCAGGGAAAGGGTTGGCCCACTGAAGGATAGGCAAGGGAATATATGTGTGGAGCCAGAGGAAATGGGCGAGGTACTAAATGAATACTTTGCATCAGTATGCACCAAAGAGAAGGAATTGGTAGATGTTGAGTCTGGAGAAGGGGGTGTAGATAGCCTGGGTCACATTGTGATCCAAAAAGACGAGGTGTTGGGTGTCTTAAAAAATATTAAGGTAGATAAGTCCCCAGGGCCTGATGGGATCTACCCCAGAATACTGAAGGAGGCTGGAGAGGAAATTGCTGAGGCCTTGACAGAAATCTTTGGATCCTCGCTGTCTTCAGGGGATGTCCCGGAGGACTGGAGAATAGCCAATGTTGTTCCTCTGTTTAAGAAGGGTAGCAAGGAGAATCCCGGGAACTACAGGCCGGTGAGCCTTACTTCAGTGGTAGGGAAATTACTGGAGAGAATTCTTCGAGACAGGATCTACTCCCATTTGGAAGCAAATGGACGTATTAGTGAGAGGCAGCACGGTTTTGTGAAGGGGAGGTCGTGTCTCACTAACTTGATAGAGTTTTTCGAGGAGGTCACTAAGATGATTGATGCAGGTAGGGCAGTAGATGTTGTCTATGTGGACTTCAGTAAGGCCTTTGACAAGGTCCCTCATGGTAGACTAGTACAAAAGGTGAAGTCACACGGGATCAGGGGTGAGCTGGCAAGGTGGATACAGAACTGGCTAGGCCATAGAAGGCAGAGAGTAGCAATGGAGGGATGCTTTTCTAATTGGAGGGCTGTGACCAGTGGTGTTCCACAGGGATCAGTGCTGGGACCTTTGCTCTTTGTAGTATATATAAATGATTTGGAGGAAAATGTAACTGGTCTGATTAGTAAGTTTGCAGACGACACAAAGGTTGGTGGAATTGCGGATAGCGATGAGGACTGTCGGAGGATACAGCAGGATTTAGATTGTCTGGAGACTTGGGCGGAGAGATGGCAGATGGAGTTTAATCCGGACAAATGTGAGGTAATGCATTTTGGAAGGTCTAATGCAGGTAGGGAATATACAGTGAATGGTAGAACCCTCAAGAGTATTGAAAGTCAAAGAGATCTAGGAGTACAGGTCCACAGGTCATTGAAAGGGGCAACACAGGTGGAGAAGGTAGTCAAGAAGGCATACGGCATGCTTGCCTTCATTGGCCGGGGCATTGAGTATAAGAATTGGCAAGTCATGTTGCAGCTGTATAGAACCTTAGTTAGGCCACACTTGGAGTATAGTGTTCAATTCTGGTCGCCACACTACCAGAAGGATGTGGAGGCTTTAGAGAGGGTGCAGAAGAGATTTACCAGAATGTTGCCTGGTATGGAGGGCATTAGCTATGAGGAGCGATTGAATAAACTCGGTTTGTTCTCACTGGAACGAAGGAGGTTGAGGGGAGACCTGATAGAGGTATACAAAATTATGAGGGGCATAGACAGAGTGGATAGTCAGAGGCTTTTCCCCAGGGTAGAGGGGTCAATTACTAGGGGGCATAGGTTTAAGGTGAGAGGGGCAAGGTTTAGAGTAGATGTACGAGGCAAGTTTTTTACGCAGAGGGTAGTGGGTGCCTGGAACTCGCTACCGGAGGAGGTAGTGGAAGCAGGGACGATAGGGACATTTAAGGGGCATCTTGACAAATATATGAATAGGATGGGAATAGAAGGATACGGACCCAGGAAGTGTAGAAGATTGTAGTTTAGTCGGGCAGCATGATCGGCACGGGCTTGGAGGGCCAAAGGGCCTGTTCCTGTGCTGTACATTTCTTTGTTCTTTGTTCTTTGTTCTTTGGTGCTGAGAAAATTGATGGGATTGAAGGATAAATCCCCAGGGCCTGAGAATCTGCATCGCAGAGTGCTTAAGGAGGTGACTCTGGAAATAGTGGATGCATTGGTGGTCACCTTCAGAGATTCTATAGACTCTGGAACTGTCCCTGCAGATTGGAGGATAGCTCATGTCACTCCAATATTCAAAAAGGGAGGTAGAGAGAAAACAGGGAATTATAGACCAGTAAGCCTAGTGGGGAAAATCCTTGAATCCATTAACTTTTTTTTCAAAATAATTTTTATTAAAGGTTTTCATAAAATATCAATAACAAAATGAGAAAGAAAAAAGAACCCAACAGGGTTAAGTACAAAACACAATCTAAAAAAGCAACCCCCCAAACCCCTCCCCCCCTGTACATAAATAATAAATTAACATTAACACCCCGACTTAACACAACAGGTGTATACACCCCCTCAGACCCTCCAGTGTAAATAACATAAACAAAAATAAAGTAAACCACCCCCCCCCGAGCTGCTGCTGCCATTGACCAATGTCTATCATTCTGCCAGAAAGTCTAAGAACGGTTGCCACCGCCTAAAGAACCCTTGTACCGACCCTCTCAAGGCGAATTTCACCCTCTCCAATTTAATGAACCCCACCATATCGCTGATCCAGGATTCCACGCTTGGGGGCCTCGCATCTTTCCACTGAAGGAAAATCCTTCGCCGGGCTACCAGGGACGCAAAGTCCAGAATTCCGGCGTCTTTCGCCTCCTGCACTCCCGGCTCCTCTGCCACCCCAAATATTGCGAGCCCCCAGCCCGGTCGGACTCTGGATCCTACCACCCTCGACACCGTCCTCGCTACGCCCTTCCAAAATTCCTCCAGTGCTGGGCATGCCCAGAACATATGGGTGTGATTTGCTGGGCTCCCTGAGCACCTAACACACCTGTCCTCACCCCCAAAGAACCGGCTCATCCTTGTCCCGGTCATGTGTGCCCTGTGCAGCACCTTAAACTGTATGAGGCTGAGCCTCGCGAACGAAAAGGAAGAATTCTTCTTCCCTAGGGCATCTGCCCACGTCCCCTCTTCGATCTCCTCTCCCAACTCCTCCTCCCATTTACCTTTCAACTCCACCACCGAGGCCTCCTCCTCTTCCTGCATCACCTGGTAAGTTTCCGAGATCTTCCCCACTCCCACCCACCCCCCCGAGAGCACCCTGTCCTGTACTGTGTGTGGCAGTAGCCGCAGGAATTCCACCACCTGCCGTCTGGCAAACGCCCTTACCTGTAAGTACCTGAAGGTGTTCCCCGGGGGGAGCCCGTACTTCTCCTCCAGCTCACCCAAGCTCACGAACTTCCCGTCCACAAACAGGTCCCCCAATTTTCGTGTCCCTGCCCTGTGCCACCCCGAAAACCCTCCACCTGTTCTTCCTGGGGTGAACCGGTGGTTCCCCCATAATGGGGTCCACGCCGAGGCCCCAACTTCCCTCCTATTGAATCCATTATCAAGGACTTTATAACGGAATATTTAGAAAGCAGTCGCAGGATCAGTCAGAGTCAGCATGGATTTATGAAGGGATTTATGCTTGACAAATCTGTTGGAATTCTTTGAAGATGTAACCAGTACAGTTGACTGGTAAACCATGTTATTGTGTTCATTGTATTATATTCACTGTGCTGTGTTGCACATGCCTGGGCTTGTCCAGGCTGGCCCCACATGTGGCCCCTCCCCTCGGGACTTCTGTATAAAAGTGGCAAGTCTCCGCCTCCAGACCCAGTTCGGGTCCAGAGGCAGGAGGCTTGCTGTTTAGTGTATTAAAGCCTCAGTTACGTTTATCGCTCGTCGTCTATTATTGATGGTGTATCAATTTAATACACTAAACTTCTAAAGGTGGACTCGTCACTCAAGGTGAACTCCTCACTCAATCCTGATCGCTTGCACCTGGCCCCACAAGCAGCTGACGCTACAGAGACTTTTGAACACTGGCTAAGCTGCTTCGAGGCCTACCTCGCATCTTTCAATGAAGACTTCACGGACCTCCAGAAGAAGCATGTCCTCCACGCACAGGTGAGCCCAAGAGTCTTTAACCTCAGCAGTGACGCCCCCTCGTACGCAGAGGCGATAACGCTGCTAAAAGGACATTATGTGAAATCCGTCAACCGGGTATATGCTAGGCACCTCCTCGCCACGAGACGCCAACGCCCTGGGGAATTATTCGCGGAATTCCTGTGCGCCTTGCGTATCCTCCGTTGAAACTGTGACTGCTGGGCAATATCGGCTACCCAGCACGTGGAGCTGCTGATCAGGGACACCTATGTCGCGGGCATGCACTCGAACTATATCCACCAGCGTTTATTAGAAGGGGGACACTCGGCCTTCCAGAGACAGTCCAACTCTCCAACTCACTGGAGGTGGCCTCCCAGAACATGGGGGCCTACACCTCCGGCCACGCGGCACCCTCATGGGCCTCGTGGGCGCAGCCATCAACCGACCCGTGCATGACGTAAGCCTGCGCCGCGCAGCGGGCCGCCAACACCGGAGGCCCGAAGTGCTACGTCTGCTGCCCGGGTACTCACACCCGACAACGCTGCACAGCACGGAACGCAACTTGTAACGGCTGTGGGAAGAAGCGCCATTTCGCAAAAGCCTGCCAGGCTCGACCCCCTCCCTAAATCTTCTAGGCCCAGCAGCGCTGCCTGCTTCCGGTCGGGGCTATCCCCAGCTGCCGCGCCACCCGCTATGTTTGATCCGTGGGCGCCGCCATCTTTAATCTCAGCCGACACGTGTGACCCATGGGCGCAGCCATCTTCGACGCCATCTTGCACCTCGCCCACCATGTGCAACCAACAGGGGCCGCCATCTTGGGACCCCTCCGCTGCCTCCCAGGAACCCATCTCGCCCGACCGTACGCTGGCCGCTGCTACCGCCGACTGGTCCGCCAATCGTCTTCCGACACTCGCCTCCGTCACACTGGACCAGTCCCGGCCGCACCACCTCGCAAAGTCTACAATGACCGTCCGGATCAACGGGCTCGAGACGGCCTGCCTTTTCGAATCCGGGAGCATGGACAGCTTCATACATCCAGATACTGTAAGGCGCTGCTCCCTCCCCATCCTACCCGCGACCCAGAAAGTCTCCCTGGCATTTGGATCCCTGCGACCCAGAAAATCTCCCTGGCTTCCAGATCCCACGCAGTGGAGATCCGGGGGTACTGTGTCGCGACCCTCACTGCGCAAGGCGTAGAGTACACCAACTTTAGGCTCTACGTCCTCCCCCATCTCTACGCTGCCCAATTACTGGGGCTCGACTTCCATTGCCACCTCCAGAGCCTTCCCCTAAAGTTCAACGGACCCCTGCCCCACCTCACCGTCTGTAGCCTCGCGACCCTTAAGGTCGCCCCACCCTCCCTCTTCGCAAACCTCACCCCAAACTGTAAGTCTGTCGCTACCAGGGCCTTCATCAGGTCAGAGGTCCAGCGACTCCTGTGAGAGGGGATGATTGAGGCTAGTAACAGCCCCTGTTCGGGTTTCCCGCCTATATCCACAGTGACCGGGGCTCCTCCTTTATGAGCGACGAGGTGCGTCAGTTCCTGCTCAGCAAAGGCACCGCCTCCAGCAGGACGACCAGCTATAATCCCCGGGGAAACGGACAGGTGGAGAGGGAAAACGCAACGGTCTGGAAGGCCGTCCTCCTGGCCCTACGGTCGAAAAGTCTCCCAGTCTCCCGCTGGCAGGAGATCCTCCCCGATGTGCTCCACTCCAGCCGGTCGCTTCTATGTACGGCCACTAATCAAACTCCTCATGAGCATATGTTTGCCTTCTCCAGGAAGTCCACCTCCGGGGTCTCGCTTCCGTCCTGGCTGACAGCCCCGGGGCCCGTTCTTCTCCGCAAGCATGCGAGGAGCCATAAAACCGACCCCCTCGTCGAGAAGGTCCTGCTGCTCCATGCGAACCCCAATATGCCGACGTGACACATCAGGGTGGGCGGCAGGACACGGTCTCCCTTCGGGATTTGGCTCCTGCAGGCTCTCCGGCGACAATCACCACCACACCCCACCCTACACCGTCTCCCCTCACCTCTGCCCACTTCCCTCACGAACTGACTCCCACAGGCCCACTGAGGACAAGCACCACCACCCCCGTCCATACACTGCCCCCCCCTTCGTCGACTCAACATCTGGGTGAAGAAGATGACAACACGCTCCAGGACGCACAGGTCTCGACGCCGGCGCCAACATCACAGCCGGGACTGAGGCGGTCACAGCGGAAGGTCAAGGCCCCCGACAGACTTGACCTTCAACACCACTTCTACCCCGCCAGACTTTTTTTAAACAGGGGGTGAATGTGGTAAACCACGTTATTGTGTTCATTGTATTATATTCACTGTGCTGTGTTATACATGCCTGGGCTTGTCCAGAGGCAGAGTTTGGGTCCAGAGGCAGGAGGCTTTTTGTTTAGTGTATTAAAGCCTCAGTTACGTTTATCACTCGTCGGCTATTGTTGATGGTGTATCATTGACAAGCGGGAGCCAGTCGATGTGGTATATTTGGACTTTCAGAAGGCATTTGACAAAGTCCCGTATAAGAGATTATTGTGCAACATTAAAGTACATAGGATTGGGGGATGTGTATTGATGTGGATAGAAAATTGGTTGTCAGAGAAGAAAGAAAGAGAAGGAATTAATGGGTCCTTTTCAAATTGGCAGGCAGTAACTAGTGTAGCCATGTAAAATGGCTGCGTTCCGATTAATCTGGCCAAAACCCAGTTTAAAACGGCTAACCCGAAAGACTGCTGGGAAAAGCAGCCAAGAAGACACAAGCAGGTAGCTGCAGACAGTTTTGCATATTCGGCTCTGGGAAGGTAGCCCAGATCGATACTCAGGGCTATCAACAGCCCATCAACCCAGGTATTCACAGTTGCATTCAGGACTGTTTGCCGCCAATCTATTCAGACATCCACAGTTAAATCGGCTATCCCCGGGAACAATTGCAACATATTAGCAATTGAATACCGGGCCAGACCTGTCGGCGCCTGCAGTGGCCGAAACAAAGACAGGTGAGCGACCACCCCCCGATCGAGGAATCGCCTCACCATTGGACACATCGACCCCAGAGATTGGGGACAGATCCAATCACTTGGAACTCAGGGTCAAGGGCCGCCCCGGGAGGCGGGAAGCCCCTGGGCCCTATAAAAGTGAAGGTCCAAGTTCAGATCTCTCTCTCTCATCTTCGCCTGCTCGAGACCTTCGCAAGACCAGCCACCGTGTATAGTAAGTTTGAATCCAGCGATCGCTATCCGGTAGAGACACCTAGCCACTGACCTGTAGCAGCCTTTTGAATCCCGCGGGCCAGATTTGATTGGACAAGCCATTCGTTTCCCTGACCTGGTGGGCTCTTCCTAAAATAAGTATTGGCCAGTAGTGATAGGTTTATTGTATAGAAAGTAGTATTAGGGTATTAATATTGCTTGACGTGGCGGTATCATAAAGATACCTGGCGACTCATGAGCAAAGGTGACCTAAACAGAGCAAATAGACTAAGGCTAAAAAGAGCAACACTAGTGGGGTGCCACAGGGATTGGTGCTGGGACCACATCTATTCGCAATATATATTAATGATTTGGATGAGGGAACAAAATGTGACATCTCAAAGTTTGCAGATGATACCAAGTTGGGTGGGAGGGTGAACTGTGACGAGGATGCATGGATCCTACAGCATGATCTGGACAGGTTGGGCGAGTGGGCAAATCAATGGCAGATGCAGTATAATTTTGATAAGTGTGAGGTTATTCACTTTGGAAGCAAAAACAGGAAGGCAGATTACTACCTGAATGGTTGTAAATTGGGAGAGGGGAGTGTGCAGCGGGACCTGGGAGTCCTTGTACACCAGTCGCTGAAGGTAAGCATGCAGGTGCAGCAGGCGGTAAAGAAGGCTAATGGTATGTTGGCCTTCATTACGAGAGGTTTTGAGTACAGAAGCAGGGATGTGTTGCTGCAATTATACAGGGCCTTGGTGAGGCCACACCGTGAATATTGTATGCAGTTTTGGTCTCCCTTTCTGAGGAAGGATGTTCTTGCTCTCGAGGGAGTACAGCAAAGGTTTACCAGACCGATTCCAGGGATGGTGGGATTGTTGCATGAGGAGAGATTGACTAGGTTAGGATTGTTCTCGCTGGAGTTCAGAAGAATGAGGGGGGATCATACAGACTTATAAAATTCTAACAGGACTAGACAGGGTAGATGCAGGGAAGATGTTCCCAATGATGGGTGTGTCCAGAACCAGGAGTCACAGTCTGAGGATTCAGGGTAAACCATTTTGGACAGAGATGAGGAGACATTTCTTCACCTAAAGAGTGGTGAGCCTGTGGAATTCATTACCACAGGAAGTAGTTGATGTTAAAACATTAAATATATTCAAGACGAGGCTGGATATAGCACTTGGGGAGAATGGGATCAAAGGCTATGGGGAGAAAGCAGGATTAGGCTATTGAGTTGGATGATCAGCCATGATCGTGATAAATGGCGGAGCAGGCTTGAAGGGCCAAAAGGCCTATTCCTGCTCCTATCTTCTATGTATCTATGTATATACCCCAACAACACCTTAGCCATCGCCGAAACCTTCCGGGACCTAGGGCATTACCAATCCAACCCTGAATCCAGAACCATGTTAAAATCACCTCCCATAATCAGCCGGTACGTGTCCAGGTCTGGAATCTTCGCTAAGACCCGCCTCATAAAATCCACATCGTCCCAATTTGGGGCACATACATTCACTAGCAGCACGGGTGTCCCGTCCAGCTTCTGTCTCACCATCATGAACCTCCTCCCCCCCCCCCACCCGGATCAATCACAAAACTGCCCACCTCAAAGGCCACCCTTTTGTTAATCAGTAACACCACCCCCTCATCTTCATATCTAACCCTGAGTAAAACACCTGCCTCACACAGCTCTTCCTCAGCCTCGTCTGGTTCCCCAACTTCAGGTGCGGTTCCGACAAAAAATGTTCACCTTCAAACTCCTTAAATCAGCAAAAACACGCAACCTTTTGACTGGGCCATAGAAGCCTTAGCGTAATTAATGGATCAGGGGGCTCCCTGCCTCCCCCCCCCCCCCCCCTCCTTGACCGATCAACCTTAATCCCTCGTAAACCAGCACCCCCAGGTCCAATCCTCACTCCCCCTTGAGCCCTCCCCAAGATGTTTGCCGCCACCTCCTCCTTCCCAACTGCGCCACATCAACTCCGCCCTTGTCAGCCTCCCTCCCCCTCCCCCAACCCAGAAACAAACAGCAAAGAAACCCAACCATTCCCCCCCATTCCTTCCACAACTCAAAACCCCCACTTCACCCCCGTTAACTTGCCAACCAGCTGGCATGATGGCCCCCGCACGAAGCCTAGGCCTACGCCTCTTCCCCCAACCGCCCCTCACCCACAACTCCCCGAAAACCACAGTAGAAATGAGAAAAAAGTCATAAAGAACACACTCACTCATTCTGCAACTGTGACCATTAAATACACCCATTCACCCACTGTACAAACCCACATTCCCCACATTAACATCTCCATAGTTTAATGTTCCCAGTTCATGGTCTCGTAAATTCACCCGCGTCCTCCGGCATGTTGACATAAAACTCCCGGTTCTGATGTGTGACCCACAAACGAGTGGGGTACAACACCCCAAACTTTATCCTTTCCTTGTGGAGGGCAGCCTTGATGCGATTATACCCGGCCCTCCTCTTAGCCAATTCCTCTCCCAAGTCCTGCTAGATTCTCAGCTTGTTACCTTCCCAGATGCACTTTCTTGTCTGCTCCGCCCACCTCAAAATTTTTCCTTGTCCAGAAAGCGATGCAGCCTTTGCACCATCGCCTTCGAAGCCTCCCAATCCTTCAGCCACATGCTCAGCGCCCTGTCCACTCGATCCACCTTCTCCCTCAACCTCTCCAGCACAAGCACCATCTTTTTTTTTGATTAAAACAAATTTGTAACATTTCCAGAGAAAAAACAGGCCCTATGCAAAGAGTCGTAACATAGTGAAAACAAACAGTGGGAAAGAATAACCATGTTAATAAAGCACTTCACCTGTCAGCTCTGTTTGCCCTGCCCCACGTGTTCAACTAAACTAAAGTGGCTCTAACCCCCCCCCCCCCCCCCCCCCTCGGGTGCTGCTGCTGTCGGTTTCCTGCGCTGTTCCCTGAGAGTCTGCAGGCGACCTTCTCCCCCGGGGGATCCCTAGACACCCCCCCCCCCCCCCCTTGCCCACTTAAGTCTTCTCTACTCCTTCCAGGCTGCCTCCCCCCACAACCTCCCCCCCCCCCCCCCCCCCCGAGGCCTAACCTGCCAGGCCAGTCCTGCGCTTGGCCCTAGCCCGCCCCTCCTCCTACTCTCCTTGGGGCCCCCTGACCTATGGTAGCTACGATGACCCCTGCCCTTGGCGCCTGTCTGTCTCCCACTGAGCGCTCGGGCCCACCCCCCACACACCAAGAAGGACCCATTAACCTGATTGTATCTCACTGTGGCCTTTCAAGTCCCTTAACCAGCCCCTAGCCCATTCCCCTCTCCGAGGCCCCGATCTCCCGCCAAAATGTACCTAGCGCAGGGCCCCCTTTGCAGGGCCCCTCTCTCCACCCCCCGCCCCCCCCCCCCACCTCGATGTTATCCCCCCAAAACACCCTACACAATGCGCCCTCCAGCCCCCGCTCTCTGTCCCGGCTGAAAACAATCTTGGATAGAACATTACAGTACAGGATAATTTAACAAACCGCCGCCACACAAAAGCTCTGAGAGCCCAGAGTCCTTTAGTTCAAGTCCAGCTTCTTCTTTTAATAAAAGTCCACACCTAGTCAGAGCAAATTAGGTTAACAGACCGCCGCCACTGTACAGCACTGAGAAAACTAAGTGCCCGTTAGTTCAAGTCCAGCTTCTTTTCTTTAATAAAAGTCCAAACCTGTTCTGGTGTCTCAAAGAAGTAGTGGAGTTCCTCAAACGTAAGCCAAAGCTTCGCAAGATACAGCATTCCAAACCTCACCTCCTTTTTGTAGAGGGCTGCCTTTACCTTGATGAATCCTGCACGCCTCTTGGCCAGCTCCGTTCCCAAGTCCTGGTAGATGCTCACCTCACAATTCTCCCATCTGCTGCTCCTCTCCGCCTTTGCCCATCGCAGCACACGTTCCCTGTCAGCAAGCTGGTGAAAGTGGACCACCAAGACCCTCGGTCGGTCGTCCGTCCTGGGCTTCCTTGCGGGGGCTCTATGCGCCCCATCCAACTCCAGGGGTCGGGGGAAGGCTCCGGCCCCATCAGCGCCTCAAGCATACCTTTCATGTATGCACCCACATCCGACCCCTCGCAGCCCTCGGGGAGGCCAACGATCCTCAAATTCTGCCTCCTGGCTCTGTTCACCAGCTCTTCAAGCTGCTCCTGCATCCTCCTCTGGCGGGCATTCAGCTCTTCACCTCGTGCTCCAGCTCTGCCACCGTGTCCGCCTGGCTGGAGAGCTTCACCTCGACCTCCCTGAGCGCCTTCTCCTGGACCGCCTGCGCCTCGACCATTCGGTCCATTACCGCCCTCATCGGGTCCAACGTGTCCCTCTTCAATTCGGCGAAGCAGTTCTTAAAAAACTCCACCTGCTGCTCCCTTGGCCAGTAAGCCTCCGTTCCCTGGTCCCTGCCGTCCGCCATGTTTCGCCATCTGGCCTGGGGTCCCCGCTATTCCCGCTTCGAGCCCTGCTGCTCCACTCGACCACTTCTGGTCCAGCTGCTCATACCCTGGGGGGGGGGGGGGGGGGGGGGGGGGGGGGGGGCGGGGGGGGGAAGGGGGGGGGGGGGGGGGGGGGGGGGGGGGGGGGGGGGGGGGGGGGGGGTGCGGGGGGGGGGGGGGGGGGGCGGGGGGGAAGCCTCTTCCCTATCGTCCCCTCAACCTAACCAGGTTGCCAGGTCCCGCAAAAGGTACGTTTAAAAGGTCCGTTGGCAATCGCGGGCGGGAGCGATCCGACCTGCGACCTGCACAAGCACTATCTTGACCTCCAGCTATTCCTCATGTTCGGCCACTCACTCCTCCACCTTCTGGAGCGTCTAGCCCTGTGCATCCAACCTCTGCTCCACTCTCTCGATCACCACCCTCAGCGGCTCCACCACCTTCGCCAGATCCTCGGAGGCCTCCAGCCTCTGCTGCTGGAACTTTGCATTTAGGAATTCCAAAAGTTGCTCGGTAGACCATTGGGCAGGCAATGCCACCCCAGCACTCTCCACCATCGTTTCTTGTGTCGCACCTTTATTACCCTCTCGCTCAACAGTTGCGGAGTGGGTGAGTGTGTTATTTATGACTTTATTCTCTGCCTCCTACTTGTCACACTTCTGGTCAAGTAAACCATAAACCGGACACACTGACGGAGCGCCACTATCCCTCTGTGCTCATGCATCTTTAACCAACCACGACCCCTTAATTCAGGTGAAAAATCTCCATAGAATTCCACCGTGAACGAGAGCTATCAGATGTGCGACCACTCACACCATGGCCACCACCGGAAGTCCTATAATTAAAACGTAACCACAACCGCAACAGTTTGTATTGATATAGTGGCGATAACATAACAAAATGTCTCAAGGCACTTCATAAGCGAATTATTAAACAAAATTTGACTCTGTGTAACATCAGGAGATATGAGGGCAGATGACTAAAAGCTTGGACAACTAAGTGGGTTTTCAGAAGCATTTCAAAGGTAGAAAGCGATGTAGAGAGGCAGAGAGGTTTAAAGAGGAAATGCTTGGGGCTGAGGTAACTGAATGCATGTATGCCAATGGTGGAGTAATTAAAATTGGCTATGTGGAAGAGTTCTGAATTGGAAGAGTGCACATATCTACGTGGGTTCCAGGGCTGGAGGACCTTATAGAGAGAGGGAGGGGTGAGGTCATGGAGACATTTCAAAATGAGAGAGAGGTTTTTAAAATCAAGACCTTGCTTAACTTGAAACGAATCCCACAATTGCTTAAGCAGAGATCATTGTAGGCTAGTGAGCACATTGGTGACAGATACATGGTTTTGGTGTGAGTTAGAAGATAGCCAGCAGAGTTTAACCATTAATTGCATTTTCAAACTAAATTTTAGTTTGTAACTAAAATAGCCATTGCCTTAATAACTGTTTTCTTTGCATTACATTCCTAGATTTTAGTACAGTTTGTACTTTTGTTATTAAAAATACTAGTTTAATTTTCTTTCTTTTATTACTTTGAAGGTCTCGAGCAACTGCCTGAATTCAATAACATCGCAAGCTGTATATTCACTGTGTTTCGTATTAGTATTATTGATGGTTACAATTATGAAGCAATGTATGAAAAAGATCCAGTTATGACTTTTATACTTGTAGGATCATTAATTGCATTAGAAGCAATTCTAGCTGTGAATCTTCTCATAGCCATGTTAACGCATGCATTCAACAGGTAATTTATATTAACCGTGCAACACATTTGCAGTAGAGTGTATAATGATGATTTCTTAGTGTTTCCTCATTATATGCTATTAACTCCCCATTCTCACTCTCTAGAGAACCAACACTTACTTTACTTACTCTTTTCCTGTTTAAATACCTGTGTAAACTCTTACAATCTGTTTTTATATTCCTAGCTAGCTTCCTCTCATACTTTAATTTCTTCCTCTTGATTAATCTTTTAGTCATTCTTTGCTGTTCTTTATATTCTGACCAATCATCTGGCATGCCACTCATCTTTGCACAGTTATATGTTTTTTCTTAAATTTGATATTTTCCTTAACTTCTTTAGTAACCACAGATGGTGGGCGTCATTCTCATTGCATTACTCCGAGATCATTACTCTCATTACTCCGAGATCATTAATTAATCCTGACACATTACACAATGCTAAGTCTAATATAGCCTGCTCTCTGGTTGGTGTCAGACTAAGAAACTATCTCAGAAGCATTCTAAGAACTCTTCATCTAGGCTACTAATGCCAATCTGATTTTTCCAGTTTATATGTAGATTGAACTCACCCATGATCACTGCCGTTCTTTTATCACAAGCACCCAATATTTATTCTTGCATACTTTGCCCTATATTGTGGTTATAGACCACTCTCGCTAGTGATTTATTTCCCCTACTATCTCTCATCTCCACCCAAATTAATCCCACATCCTGATCTCCTGAACCAAGGCGATCTCTAACTATTGCACCAATGCCATCCTTTATCAACCATGCAACCCCTCCATCTTTACCTAATTTCCTATTCTTCTTGAAAGTCATTTATGTATCAATCTTCAGGACCCTGTCCTTGCCCTCCCGCAACCAGGTCTCTGTAATGGCTATCAAATCATATTTATTTACTTTCGTCTGTGCTACCAATTTGTTTCCTTTGTTCTGCACTGTAAATTCTATGAATTCTATGAATGCTACATGCATTTAGATACAAAGCCTTTAGTTTTGTCTTTAACAATAAATGATCAAATTCTGAAAACATAAAAGAGCAGCAAACCTTGGAGGGTAGTCCATAGATTCCCGAAGATAGCAGGTTGGGTGACAAGGTGTTCAAAGCATAAGAGATCTTTCTTCTTTATTGGCCAAGGCCTAGAGTATGCAAGAGCAGGGAGACTATGCTGGAACTGGAAATAACACTAATTAATCTGCAGCTAGAGTACTGCCTGCAGTTCTAATCATATTACAGGGATGATGTGATGACACTAATGGTGTGCCAGGAATGGAACATTTTAGTGAAGAGCAAACATTGGATAAGCTGGAATAGTTTTGTTGGAACAGAGGAGGCTAAGGAGAGATTTAAATCAATTGCAAAAAATTATAAGGGGCTTGCATACAGTGGTAGAGTGGATAGGAAGGACCTTTTATATTAACAGAGAGATAAATAGCCTGGGCATAGGTTTAACGATTGGTGGAAGGATTAGCAGGGAGTTCAGAAATGCTTTATTTTAATCAAAACAATGGTGGGGGTCTGGATCTCAGTGGCGAAAAGTGTGGCTGAGGCAAAAGCTGTCACTGAATTAAAAAACACTTGGATACACACTTGAGGCGCTGTAAACTACTGGGCCGTTGACCAAGAGTAGTAGGTGGGATTTAACTGGTTAACTTTTTATCCGCCAGCACGGACACACTCCGGTTGGGATTCTTCAAAACGGCGGATAAGTGTTGACGCCGGCGTAAACACCGGAGTGTTTCACGCCGGCGTCAACAGGTCTTTTGGCTCAGCGATTACGTGTCCCGCAATGGGTCAACACCGTGCTGGCCCCACGCGACGGGGCGGACCCTCACAGCGGGCCAGCGCAGAAGAAGGTAGCCCCCTTCCCCCCCTAGATCGCCCGCGCCTGCCGATTGATGGCCCCCGTGGAGGCCCCCCCGGAGACTGATCCCCCCCCCACCAGGACGGCCACCACCGCTGATTCTCCAGTCGCCAGCGGTTTGCGTCCCGGCATCGGACCCGATCGCGGGTCTGACGCCCCATTCTCCGCCCCCGCGCCGAGCGCGATTTCAAGGCGGAGGCTCGGAGAATCCCGGCTTCCAAATGGCTTTCTCCATTTCTCAGTTTCTATGCTTCAATTCCTTAGATGAGGAATGCGGCTCAGATGAGAACATGAATGGGATGGCATACAGGAGAGTGCTGAATGGAATTGCACACGGACTTGCTGGGCTTTTGTCACCTTTTTTGTCACCAACATGGAGGTGTCCAACTGCAACTTGCCAAAAAGTATGTTGTAAGGCTTGTCCTCTCTGCAGCCTCTGTTCCATCACCCTGCTGCATCAAAGGCATTGGCACTACTGTGCTGATATCTGTTTATGTCTTTGTGTGCCCAGGTCACCTAATTCTCTGCCACCCTGTGAGAATGAGACAACACTCAGTCAAATTCAGCAGCTCATAAAAACATCTCAAAGTACATTCAGACAAATTGGGTGCAATTTAACGGTCTTGTCGCGACCGACTTGATGTAGGGACAAGACCATTGAATCTCGTGAGAGCCCTCTCACATTATCTCACAAGATATTGCAATCTGGGTCTCACCCTCAGCGTTTTTACAAGAGCCATTAGGCGTGATTCTCCCGGCACCCTGGACCTAATGGCTGCGCGCCGGGGAGACTTCGCCAGGGCGCTGTTTAGTACTGGTTTCCACAGACTTGGACCAGTCATAATGGCCCCTGGAGGGAGGGGTATCCCAGGTCTTTGGAGATCCCTGGGTGGTCAAGGACAAGGCAGGGTGGCACCATGACACTCTTTATGGCACTCAGGAACCCTGGCAATGCCACCTGGCATTGCTAGGGTGATTAGGTGGCACTGACAGGCTGGCAGGGGCACTGTCAAGATGCCACTGCCAGGGATTGGGCCTAGGGCAGCCTTACAAGGCAGAAGGGGGCTAAGTGGGTGTATCCAGGGGCCTCCCCAAGGTTGAGGGGGTGAGGGGGGTCAAAAAAGGAGGCGAGGGCTGAAAGGCAAGGGGAAAAATCGGGGCAGCCAGAATAAATGGCGCTCCGATCTGCAAGGAGCCTTTCCTGCTGGGCTCACCAGCAGGGAATGACTCTGTGTGCGACCTAGGCGGAGAGGAACTCCCGAGGCCAAAAAAATGGCAAAGTGCTATTGAATAGCGGAGTGTTTCTCAGTGCTGCAGCCATCTGGAAACACGCCACTAAACCGGCCCAAAATTGGACATAGATTTTTTTCAGGTTAAATTGCGCTCATTACAATATAAAGTACTAAAAAATTACCAATTTTGATATCTGACCTTTTAAATAACTCCACGAGGGGGTCAATCTTCCTGTTTGATGATTTTCATTTCAACAATGGGTGTTGGCAAGGCATGATTTGTCCAAATTTGGATTCTGGCTTATCAGTCAGTTGGACTGCGTGCCATCAGGCTAGTGTTAATTCAACATGCCTGGGCACACACAGGGCATGTGTCCATAGCTTGAGAGAACGCCGCTTGGACCTCACATGTCGCAGACAGTTGTGTATCCCGCACCACCATCCTGGATGCAGAATTGATATGAATGTGTATGAATTTTAAATGAAAATTGATTGAATGAGTGTTTCACTTTGAACAGCTTTTTCCTCAGTGTTTGTTTGTCACATCTATGAATTATGACAAACAATTCATGAAGCTGATGTCACCATGTATTGAGAAATAGATTGGCTTGGTACTCGATCCAAGAAGTATAATCTTAATATTGGAAAGTTTACTGTGTATGTTATGATTAGAGCAATTAGTCTAGATTGCTTTGAGGTAAATGTTCATCTTAAACACTTTGGGTGACAATCTGACAGATCGGATCACCCCACTTTACAACTTGCTGTGATTTATATTGTCTTGAAGTCATGTGGAGAAGGAACTAGCTTATTGCAATATGTCATAAAGATCATTAACTCATCTGTTTAATGAATCTCGCGATAGAGATTACCTTACTGGGATTTAAAATAATTTGAAAAATATCTCAAAAACATTGTTCAATTAATTCAGGGTGCGGGTTTACTTTTGTTCAAAGAAAATTTGAAATGGCTGAATTCTATTTCAATTTAATTTTATCGAAATAAAATAATATTCATTCCAAAATTACTTAAGTTGTTTCAATTGTAAGTGAACCATGTAAGGTTTATAACAATAGAATTTCATCCTTCAATAATTTACTGCAATGCTTTGATTTTATTTTTTATGCAGTGATAAAGGTCACTTGCAGGAGAAACTGTACATGCAAAGGGCACGTATCCTGCTGTACTTGGAGAAATACCCATATTTTTCTACAAAGAATAATGAAGTGCATAATTATATCTATGCCATTGCTGATCCAATTGTAGCACCTTATTACAAGGAGGAGAACATATCTAAGGAAGAGCACTATATAAACACTGTTGTATTAGAAATAAAAGTAAGTGGTACAATTAATTTCTAACAAAAAATACTATCACATTTATCTTATTTACTCCCTGCATTCTACTTCATAATAGTTGATGCATCCCATAACTGAAAAATATAATTAAAAACAAATCCAGCCTACCTGCTTTCTTATCTTATCTCATAATCTATTTTCTTTCTAAAACCAAATGTACTTGTCTCCTGAAGCTGCCTGTGACTTCTGCTCCAGTGGCCTTTGTAGCCATCTGGGATGGCCACTTCCAGAATACAAAATGGACGCTCACAAAGAATGTAGGGAAATGTGGACAATACTAGACAACAAGCAGGCACAGAGCCTGAATGTATATTTGGGAAGCAGTTACCGACGGAATCAAAACTCTGGGTCGATTAGCATATTGAAGGCCCATCTCCGAGGAACAAAGGACTAACACTCAGGTAGTTGATACTGTTACAGACATCCCAACGCCAGAAAGACACAAACAAAGCAAGGCCGACGGCCACCTGGGACATGCCCAGCCATCAGGGCACCCACCCCTTTATTGGTTAAGATCGATAACAATGATCGAGAAGCGGCCCAATTAATTGAGACCAAGTTTAAGGCCCGCCTAAAAGCGCGCGAAGCTCCTCCAAGTATAAGAAGGAACCCCCACCAGAGATTTGCTCTCTTGGATTTGGCTTTCAGGCGGAGAGACCCATCCACCAGCATCACCAGAAGCAAGTAAGTTCAAGGTCAACGCTCGCTACCAGACAGATGACCTTAGCCGTTCTCCTGTATCTCTTCGAACCCAACAGCCTCAGATCCGAACAACGGCCATTGTTCCTCTGACTAAGTGGGCACCCGAAGTTAAGTATAGGCGTTAGCGTTAGAGATAGTTTAGTTTGTAGTACTGTTGTGCATGAGTAGATCTTACTGTGTGTGTAAATAAATAGTATTGACTTTGAACTAACTAACTGGTGTATTGGCTCTTTAATCGGTATTCGGGTTGAACCTTGTGACGGTATCGAGCGATACCTGGTGACTCTGAAAGTAGAAACATAATTAGGATTAAGAAAGGTGACCATATTGACCGCCATGTTTATAACCAGATAAACAGAGCAACACCTTCTCATGCAGTTTATTCCCTAATTCAGGTATTTTTTTGGGGGGCTGCATGGTGGCGCAGTGGTTAGCATTGCTGCCTCATGGCACCGAGGAGCCGGGTTCAATCCCGGCCCTGGATCACTGTCTATGTGGAATTTGCACATTCTCCCCATGTCTCATCCCCACAACCAAATTTCAATGTGGACTGAGCCATCCAGGATGCCTGGGCAGTGGGATTTGCCACTGTCGCCGAGATGCCCCAGGTCCAGGGTGTGATCGACAGGATGCATATCGCCCTACGAGCACCTGAAGATGACAGGGCATTCCACTCGATCAAATGCATCTCATATGTGACCATCAGCTGTACATCATGCACATCAGCACCCGATACCCGGGCAATGTGCACGACGCCTTCATCCTGGCACACTCGCCGATTCCCGGCCTTTTCGAGGTGCACCCACGGCTGGGGGGCTGGCTCATGGAGAGTAGGAGTTACCCGCTGCGGCCATGGCTGATAATGTTTATCTGGAGGCCATAGACCAAAGTCGAGATCCGCTACAACGACACCCATGCCGCAACCAGGGGTATGATTGAGCGGTGCTTTGGCACCCTAAATATGTGGTTGAGGTGCCTGGACCGCCCTGGGGAGCCCTCCAGTATGATACTGAGAGGGTCATCCACATCGTGATGGCCTACTGCGTCCTCCACAACATTGTACAACAGATCGACGACATGCTGGAGGAGGATGCTGAACACCTGTCCTTGTCTGACGAGGAGTATGCGGGGAGGGCAAGTAAGGGCAGGACAGGGGGCCTGAAAAGCACGGAGGGCGCTCAAAGTGTGCACCAGGGCCAACGAGACACTCCAGGTTCCCCGTCTGGGGGTGGGGGAGGGGCACAGACACCGCAGTGCAGCTCCACACACCCGCTACCCCTCCGGCCGCAACCTCGTCCATGATACATCGCTGCCGCACTACGAGGTGTGGCCTTGGGTTAACAATAACAGCAGGTCTGGTCCATGGAATAGAGGATGATGACAACCCGCTCCGTGATGAGCCCTGGTGCTCCACATCGTTTAACACCGTCTGACTCCTGTCCACGGTAACACTTTCCACCGTGCACCTGGGAGACACCTGCATGCGAGCTGGCCATTACATCACACAGTCCTGTCGAATCCCTGGGGTGGCGGTGGTGGGGATGGTGAGGTGGCGGGAGGGCACCAGAGCAGTGAGCACTGGTTGAGCTGTAGTCTCTGAGCCAAGCCTACACACAGTATCCGCCCATTCCCTTCCTCCCTTCCATCCGCTCCACCTAAGCGGCCAGCCCAGACCAGCCGACCCCTCACTCCCTTCTGACAGAGCACCAAGGCAGGTTGTGAAAATTGTGAGGGGGGTAGTCTGAGGTTCATAAGTTCATAAGATATACAAGTATAATTAGGCCATTCGGCCCATCGGGTCTGCTTCGCCATTCTATCATTGCTGATATGTTCCTCATCTGCTACTTACAATGTTACAGGCCAAGAGCTGGATTGCAAAATCAGCCAGAGCATCTTCTCCTTAGAACATATGACCTAGGAGCAGGTGTAGGCAATTTAGGATCCGAGTCTAAACACCCTCAATGTGATCCTGGCTGATCCCATCCTGGCATCAACTCCACTGTGCTGCCCGGTCTCCATAAACCTTCAATCCATTACCAATTAAATATCCGTCTATCTCCTTAAATTTACTCACTGTCCCTGCATCCAATCAATTACCACAAAGACGAGAGTAGTGGAATAATCGAGGCTTTATTGAGCAAAGATGTTGTGCCTCCTGTAGCTGGAACCAGAATGGCTGCAGCACCGGCGAGCACACACCTTTATACACCGCCTACTGGGCGGAGCCAGCAGGCAGGGATTTACCCATGTACCTCTAGTATATGTGTCTTACCGTAATACATATAATACTGCTAGTGGTGACTACTACATTCACCCCCTGTAAAAAAGAAGAGTCCGGCGGGGGTGGTGGTAAACATTACAAGTTCAGTCTGTCGGGGGCCTTGACCCTCCTCTGCGATCGCCTCAGTCCTGGTGGTGATGTGGGCGCCGACATGGTCACCTGTGACTCCGGGAGCGTGTTGTCCTCGTCTTCGTCACCCTGATTGGAACCAGTGGGAGGATGGACCCTCCTGGGGCGGGGGCTGCGGTGAGTGGCGCAGGGGTGAATGAGGCAACCGGGGGGGGGGGGGGGGGGGGGGTCGGGTCGGGGGCCGTGAGTGGGGATCCAGCAGGTGCCAGGTCCCGGAGGGAGACTGTGTCCTGGCGCCCGTCGGGGTGCGCCACGTAGGCATACTGCGGGTTCGCGTGTAGTAGGTGGACCCTTTCAACCAAAGGTTCTGACTTATGGGTCTGCACATGCTTGAGAAGGAGGACAGGTCCAGGAACTGACAGCCATGTTGGGAGCGAGACCCGGGAGGTGGACTTCCTGGGAAAGGCAAAGAGATGTTCATGGGGGGTTTCGTTAGTCGCGGTGCAGAGGAGCGATCGGATGGAGTGGAGCGCGTCGGGGAGGACCTCCTGCCAGCGGGAGACCGGGAGATTTTTAGACCACAAGGCCAGCAGGAAGGCCTTCCAGACCGTCCTGTTCTCCCTCTCCACCTGTCCGTTTACCCGGGGTTTGTAGCGATGCCCTTGCTGAGCAGGAACTGACGCAGCTCATCACTCATAAAAGAGGATCCCTGATCGCTGTGGACATAGGTGGGGAAACCGAACAGTGTGAAGATGCTGTGGAGGGCTTAATAACCGTGGCAGAAGTCATGGGAAAGGGAACCGGGAGTACTCATCGACCACGTTCAGAAAGTACGTGTTGCGGTCGGTGGAGGGGAGGGGCCCTTTGAAGTCCATGCTGAGGCGCTCAAAGGGGCGGGAGGCCTTCACCAGGTGCACTTGATCTGGCCAGTAGAAGTGCGGCTTGCACTCTGCGCAGACCTGGCAGTCTCTGGTGACAGCCCTGACCTCCTCAATGGAGTAGGGCAGGTTGCGGGTCTGAAATGGAAGAACCGGATGACCCCTGGGTGGCAGAGGTCATAGTGGAGAGCCCGGAGTCGGTCCACTTGTGCGCTGGCACATGTATTGCGGGACAGGGCATCTGGGTGCTCGTTGAGTTTCCCTGGGCGATACAAAATCTCATGATTATAGGTGGAGAGCTCGATCCTCCACCTCTAGGTCTTGTCATTTTTGATCTTGCCCCGCTGTGTGTCATTGAACATGAAGGCAACCGATCGTTGGTCAGTGAGGAGAGTGAATCTCCTGCCGGCCAGGTAATACCTCCAATGCCGCACAGCTTCCACAATGGCTTGGGCCTCCTTTTCGACAGAGGCGTGCCGAATTTCGGAGGCATGGAGGGTGCGGGAAAAGGCCACAGGCCTGCCTGCCTGGGTGAGGGTGGTGGCCAGAGCTATGTTCGATGCATCGCTCTCGACTTGAAAGGGGAGGGACTCGTCGACCGCGTGCATCGTGGCCTTGGCGATGTCTGCCTTGATGCAGTTGAAGGCCTGGCGGGCCTCAGCCGTCAGGGGAAAAACTGTGGCCTGGCGGGCCTTGTCCGCATAATTAGGGACCCACTGGGCATAGTAGGAGAAAAACCCCAGGCATTGTTTCAGGGCCTTGGGGCAGTGGGGGAGGGGAAGTTCCATGAGGGGGCGCATATGGTCGGGGTCGGGCCCTAGAACTCCATTTTCCACGACATAGCCAAGGATGGCTAAGTGGTTGGTGCGGAACATGCATTTCTCCTTATTGTGTGTGAGATTAAGGAGTTTGGCGGTCTGGAGGAATTTTAGGAGGTTAGCGTCGTGATCCTGCTGATTGTGGTCGCAGATGGTGACGTTATCTAGGTACGGGAAGGTGGCCCGCAGTGCGTACCAGTCAACAATTCGGTCCATCTCACGTTGGAAGACCGAGACCCCATTAGTGACGCGGACGGGAACCCTTTGGAAGTGATAGAGGCGGCCATCTTCTTCGAACGCAGTGTACTGGCGGTCCTCCGGGCGGATGGGGATCTGGTGGTAGGCGGACTTCAGGTCCACTGTGGAAAAGACCCGATACTGCGCAGTCTGATTGACCATGTCAGGTATGTGTGGGAGGGGTTACACGTCGAGCTGCGTGTACCGATTGATGGTCTGACTGTAGTCAATGACCATGCTGTGCTTCTCCCCAGTCTTTACTACTACCACTTGGGCTCTCCAGGGGCTGTTGCTGGCCTCAATGATGCCTTCCCGCAGAAGCCGTTGGACCTCTGACCTGATGAAGGTCCTGTCCTGGGCACTGTACCGTCTGCTCCTGGTGGGGGCGGGTTTGCAATCCGGGGTGAGGTTCGCAAACAGGGAAGGTGGATCGACCTTAAGAGTCGTGAGGCCGCATATGGTGAGGGCGGGTAGGGGTTCGCTGAATTTTAAGGTTAAGCTCTGGAGGTGGCACTAGAAATCCACGCCGAGTAACAGGGCAGTGCAGAGGTGGGGAGGGCGTAGAACCGGAAGTTGCTAAACTCTATGCCCTGGACGGTGAGGGTCGCGATGCAGTACCCCCGGATTTCCACAGAATGGGATCCGGAGGCGAGGGAGATCTTCTGGGTGACGGAGTGTACCGCGAGGGAGCAGCACCTTACCGTTGTGGGGTGGATGAAGCTCACTGTGCTCCCGGAGTCAAAAAGGCAGGATGTCTCGTGCCCATCGATCTTCACCATTGTCGTTGCGGTCGCGAGGTTGCGGGGCCGGGACTGGTCCAGGGTGATCAAGGCGAACTACGGAAGATGCTGGGAGGCCCCAGGCTGGTCAGCGGTGGTGGAGGTAGCGGTAGGCGATGAACGGCCAGACAAGTTTCCAGACGAGCAGGGGTCCTGATGCGCCGTCCTAAATGGCATCAAAGATGGCGGCGCCCATGGGGCGCACATGGCGGGTGGCATCAAAGATGGTGGCGCCCACGGGCCGCACGTGGCTTGCGGCATCAAAGATGGCGGCGCACACGGGCCGCACGCGGCTTGCGAGGAGGAAAATGGTGGCGCCTCTGGGTCGCACACGGCGGGTGCAGGAACGCTGGGCCTGGAAACAGCGGCAACTGACCGGGCCTGGCCAACAGAGAGAAAGTGTCCCTTCTTTCCACATCCGTTGCAGGTCGCACTCCGCGCCGGGCAGCATTGCCGGGGGTGTTTGACTTGCCCGCAAAAATAGCACGTAGGCCCCCCAGAGTTGGCTGGCTGCCGCATGGCGCAGGCTTGTTGTGAGCTGGAGTCGGCAGCTGGTGGGGCCCACGATGCCCACGAGGGTGCCGCGCGGTCGGGGCCGTACAACTGGACGTTACGGGAGGCCACTGTTAACGAGTTTGCGAGCTGCCTAGTTCCCGCAAGATCAAGCGTACCCCCTTCCAATAGGCGCTGGCGGACGTACGCAGACCTCATGCCCATAACGAAGGCGTCTCGGATTAAAAATTCTTTGTGCTGGACTGCCGAAACTGCCTGGCAGTCACAGTTCCTCCCCAGGATGTGCAGGGCATGCCAGAAATCGTCCAGGGACTCACCGGGGAGTTGCTGTCTCGTGGAGGTGTTGCTGGCCTCAATGACCCCTTCCCGCAGAAGCCGTTGGACCTCCGACCTGATGAAGGTCCTGTCCTGGGCACTGTACCGTCTGCTCCTGGTGGCGACGGGTTTCCAATCCGGGGTGAGGTTCGCAAATAGGGAAGGTGGATCGACATTAAGAGCCGTGAGGCCGCATATGGTGAGGATGGGTAGGGGTCCGCCGAATTTTAAGGTTAAGCTGGAGGTGGCACTAGAAGTCCATGCCCAGTGACAGGGCAGCGCAGAGGTGGGGGAGGACGTAGAGCCGGAAGTTGCTAAACTCTACGCCCTGGACGGTGAGGGTGGTGATGCAGTACCCCCAGATCTCCACAGAATGGGATCCGGAGGCCAGGGAGATCCTCTGGGTGACGGGGTGTACCACGAGGGTGCAGCGCCTTACCGTCGTGGGGTGGATGAAGCTCACTGTGCTCCCGGAGTCAAAAAGGCAGGATGTCTCGTGCCCATCGATCTTCACCGTCGTCGTCGCGGTCGCGAGGTTGCGGGGCCGGGACCGATCCAGGGTGATCAAGGCGAACTGCGGCAGATGCTGGGAGGCCCCGGGCTGGTCAGCGGTGGTGGAGGTAGCGGCAGGCGATGAACGGCCAGACGAGCTTCCAGATGAGCAGGGGTCCTGACGCGCCATCCAAAATGGCATCGAAGATGGCGGCATCCACGGGGCGCACATAGCGGGCTGCATCAAAGCTGGTGGCGCCCACAGGCCGCACGCGACTTGCGGCATCAAAGATGGTGGCATCCACGGGCTGCACACAACTTGCGAGGAGGAAAATGGCGGCGCCCCTGGGTCGCATGTGGGGGGTGCAGGAACGCTGGGCCTGGAAACAGCGGTGACTGACCGGGCCTGGCAAACAGAAAGAAAGTGTCCCTTCTTTTCACATCCGTTGCAGGTCGCGCTCCGTGCCGGGCAACGCTGCCGGGGGTGTTTGTTCTGCCTGCAAAAATAGCACTTGGGCCCCCAGGATTGGCTGGCTGCCGCGCGGCGCAGGCTTGCGGTGAGCTGGAGTCGGCAGCTGGTGGGGCCCACGATACCCACGAGGGTGCCGCGCGGTCGGGGGCATACGACTGGACGTTACGGGAGGCCACTGTTAACGAGTTTGCGAGCTGCCTAGTTCCCGCAAGATCAACCGTACCCCCTTCCAATAGGCGCTGGCGGACGTACGCAGACCTCATGCCCATAACGAAGGCATCTTGGATTAAAAATTCTTTGTGCTGGACTGCCGAAACTGCCTGGCAGTCACAGTTCCTCCCCAGGATGTGCAGGGCACGCCAGAAATCGTCCAGGGACTCACCGGGGAGTTGCTGTCTCGTAGACTAGAGGTGCCTGGCGTTTGGTTGATTGACTGGCCGAACGTAATGTCCCTTCAGAAGCTCCATCACTTCGAAGTGGGCGCATCCCGGATGAGAGGAATAATGTCAGGGCTCACCCGTGAATAAAGGACTTGGAGCTTCTGCGCGTCCGAGGGTTCCTCAGCGGATGTTGGGAGGTAGCTTTCGAAGCAGGCGAGCCAGTGGTCAAAGCGGACGTAGCATTGGTTGCTTGAGGGCTCAGCTGCAGGCGATCAGGTTTGATACGAAGATCCATCGTTTTAAAAATCTTTGCTCACTAAATTGATGCACTATCAATTACCACAAAGACGAGGGTAGTGGAATAATCGAGGCTTTATTGAGCAAAGATGTTGTGCCTCCTGTAGCTGGAACCAGAATGGCTGCAGCACCGGCGAGCACACACCTTTATACTCCGTCTACTGGGCGGAGCCAGCAGGCAGGGATTTACCCATGTACCTCTAGTATATGTGTCTTACCGTAATACATATAATACAGCTAGTGGTGACTACCACATCCTCAAATTCACAACCCTTTGGGAGAAGTAGATTTTCCTCAAATCTGTTTTACATTTGCAACCTCTTATTCTATGACCTCTCGTTTCAGAATGCCCCACAAGAGGAAGCATCAGCTCCACGTCTACTTCATCAATACCTTTTATCATTTTGTATACCTCAATGAGATCTCCCCTCATTCTTCTAAACTCTAGATAGTATAGGCCTAAACTGCTCACTCTCTCCTCATACAACAAATCCCTCATCTCTGGAATCCATCTCGTGAACCTCGTCTGAACTGCCTCCAATACCACTATATCGTTCCTCAAATAAGGGGACCAAAACTGAGCACAATACTCCAGGTGTAGTCTTACCAATGCCTTGTATAGTTGCAACAACACTTCCTTACCTTTATATTCAATTCCTTTTGCTATAAATGCCAGCATTATTATTTGCTGCACCTGCATGCTCGTTTTATGTGACTCATGCACACGGACACCCAGATCCCTCTGCATCGGAGCACCCCAAAGTCTCTCCCCATTTAAATGATAAGTTGCCTTTCCATTTTTTCGACCAAAATGCATGACTCACACTTATTCACATTAAACTCCATCTGCCATATTTTGACCCACTCTCCTAATCTATCTATATCCATTTTCAAGGTTCTTATTTCTTCATTGCAATTTACTGTCCCACCTATTTTTGTGTCATCTGCGAATTTGGCTATAGAACCTTCTATCCCTGTATGCAAGTCATTAATGGAGATTGTAAATAGTTGGGGCCCAAGGACCGGACCCTGTGGCACCCCACTAGTTACATCTTGGCATCCAGAAAAAGACCCATTTATCACGACTCTCTGTCTCCTGTCCGTCAGCCAGTCTTCTTTCCAAGCAAATAAGTTACCCCTAACCCCATGTGATCTCACCTTGTGTATTAACCTTATCAAACGCCTTCCAGAAGTACAGATATACTACATCTACAGGATCCCCATTATCTTGTTACATCTTCAAAGAAAATTAGCCAATCATGATTTGCCCTTCATAAAACCATGCTGACTCTGATGGATAGTGCTTTGGCTTTCCAAATGACCTGACATTACGTCTTTGATAATTGATTCTAATAATTTTCCAACAGATGTTAAACTAACGGGTCTGTAATTTCCCACACTCCCACATTCTGCCTCTCTCCCTTTTTGAATAAGGGCGTTACGTTAGCATTTTTCCAATCCATTGGAACCTTTCCCATGTTCCTGCGGGAGTCACCGGAATGAGCCCCATCACCGGCTTCAGGTCCGGCGGTCCTCCTTCAGCTGGCGTAGAAGTTCACACATCCTGCTCCACCGTCAACACTTGTCTCAGGAACGGAGAATTCCACCAAAGGTTCCTGAGGAAACAGACCCAGGTTGAAACCAGAGTAAAAAGAACACACACTCATTTGAGCTCAGATCCCAATGGTGCTGTGCAGAGACTGAAGAAGATGGAGAATGTATCCAGGAGCTAAGAATAGGCAGATACAAAATTACTGCAGCAGTTTCCATGCCACCAGGTCCATTGTGAGCAGAGTTGAAGAGGATCTGCAGATTTGTACCATTTTTGTGAAGACCCATGGAACTCTGGTTAATTGGATGTTGCTGTCAGCTTGGGATTAGGATAAATCCTCAAAGAAAAGGAGCTGGTATTACATCAGAGAAATGTCAGTGCTTTGAAGGATATCATGGCTCTATCCAGCACCATATATGCGAGTGGACTGCTAGTAAATCCATGAGATCTATCTTTGTTAAATCTGCTATTTTAAGTGTGATATATAGTTTATATTGACTACAATTTACCTGTTAACTCATGTTTAATGTAAGGTGATTTTGGTTTGATTGTTAAAGTAAAAGTTATAAAAAAATAAATTTTGCCCATTTTTTTACTAGACCATTCAGCAAATTTGGTTTTGTAATTTGTTCATCTCCACGGTGATTGCAGCAGCCATAATTACCCCACGGATTTTCGAGGCAACTGTATAAATATTTTAAATTTTCAATTCTGTTAATTTAGAACTTGTGGGAAAGAGCTAATATAATGCCACGCCTATGAGCTAAAGGATAACATCGAAGAATTTGTGTTTCTCATCAGCAGCGTGGAAATGCATGATCAAATTCCCAATTGGCCTCAATGCTACGGTGTATCAAGTGCTCAGTATAACGGGCAGCTGATTCAATATCGCCTCTTTTATGCCATGGCATAACCCAAATTTCCACCCCACAATTTTGTTAAATTACCGTACATAAATATCAATGTACAAGATGGTCAAAGACTATTGTCCTGACATCAAACATATCTTTAAGGAACTTCATCCTTATGATTTCTCACAAGCAAATTGGATTACCTCCTACTTGTATGTGAATGGAGAATAGTAGGTAGTTTTTTCATGCAGCCAAAGTAAATTATTGAGTACTAAATTAGGGGCGCGATTCAGTGGACTTGAGTTGGTAGGCTGGCAGGTGCCTGGGTGCCAGAGGGAGAGCCAGGGTATTACCTCTGCCCTGTCCCCAACCATCCAGAAGTCTCCAATGGCCTGGGAGACCCTTCCAGCTGCCATTACGCCTGGTTCATATTTGCGTGGGCCAATATTAATCGGTGCCCTGGTGTGGTCTCGCAGACGTGGCGTTTGAGTTCCGGACGTCGGGTGAATCCAGCGAACATATATTTAAATGAACCAAATAGCTCATTTACATATGCTGATCTGCACCATGCCCAGTGAGGACGAGATCCAGATCGCAACTTCTCGCGAAATGGTTTGAGTGTCGCAAATCTCATGAGAGGCCTCTCGTGAAATTCAACAGCCTCGTCCTGATACTAAGTCGGGCACGACGGGACCGCTGAATCGTGCCCTAGACCTTCGTACAAACATGGAAATTTGCATGTTTCTTGTGAACCACAGTGATATATTTTATTATGCTTTCTATTGCAGTCAGATTTAGAGAAACTCATACAAAAATTTGAAATGGATGAACACAATATCTTCCTGCACCAATTGATAAAAATGTATGGAACGGAAGAAGTAATAGGAAATATATCATCAAGATTTAGGTAATATACAGTACAGGAATAGTTTGCTAATTGTTGGCTCCCAATGTGCAGGCATGTCTGATGAGAGCACTCACGTGGAAGTCAGGACTAAAATTTGTGCTACGATCCCAGCTGATGTTTCTACTGGACAATCAGGTCCCAGAGTACAACACGGTTCAACAGATCCTAACTTTTATTTTTTGATTTTTAATATTTATTTTTATTAAAGTTTTTCCATTTTTACAAAGAATGCACCAAACCCTCAAAACTGGTACGCTTCTGCGTACATGAATACAGAAAAAGACAGGAGACAACCAACCATCACGTGCTGTGAGTTCAAGACAGTGCTACAAAACGTATGAAAAACCTTGTACGAGAAAGTCAGACATTAATGAACCTATAAATTTGAGATAGGGTTCCATGTTTTTTGGACTGCATGCAATTTAGAATGGAATATGCAAGTTAGGAACTCCATTGGGATTTATTCCATGATAATTTTATTGCCAATTCTGAATTGAAGGATATTTATCGCTAATCCAGGAGCAAAGGATCTTCTTCCATGTCGCGAAGTTAGAATATTGTAAAGCCTTTTTTCATCAGTGTCAATAATTCTCCTTTCTGGGAGCCCTAGAACTAGGAACTAAGAATCAAATTTGAAGGCCGTATCAAATATCTTCTCAAGCTCCAAGTAAACTAGATCAATAGGATTTAATTTTGACACAGGACCAAACACAGTGTATGTAGTCTCCCTTGACTAACTTGCACTTTTGGGACAGCGAGGATATAGAAGGGTCAAACCTGTGTCTCAAGCTTGGTGTGATATTTACAGACTGAAATTCTATTGATGTTTTCCTACATAGTTCCCCAGGTCTCCTCATCAATGTAGACTGTGAAATCTTTTTCCCAAGTCCGCAGTGTCTCTCATATACTCACACGTGTTCTAGAACATAAAGTGTCATAAAACCTGCTGATTAATTGCTTAGGTTCCATAGAGATCAGAATTTTTTTCAACTGAGGAGACAGATGAGTCTTATAGTCGCTGATTTGCAAATATTTGTAAAAGGAGTATCTCCCGATATCAAATTGTTGGCAAAGCTGCTCAAATGATAACAAGGAAGCAGCATTAAACATGTCACCCAGCCTACATATACCTCTATCCCACCAGATATTGAATCCATGGTCCATAAGACCTGGTGATAAATTGGGTTGCCCTAAATGGGAGAGAGAGTGGATGTTAATTTAGATCTCCCTTCCGGTTGATGTACCATTCTCGATGCTCTTAGAATGTTGATAATTATAGAATTTTCACACTTGACAAACGTATCGTTGAAATTCGTGTAAAACAACAGGAACTGTAAGGAGTATTATAGACTGGGCTGATTCAGTGTCGAGCCAAATGGAGGAAGGGGTTCTCTCTGACCTATTTCCTTATGAATTTGAGATGAGAGGCTAGTTGATACATTTTAATATTCGGCAGTCCTAACCCACTTTGAGGTTTCTTTTTGTTCCATATCAATGAACTGAGCATCCCATTGATTTCCTTTAGGACCCTAACAGACAATACGATTGGCAATAAAGATTGGCTAAAAAGGCAAATGGAATGTTAGCATTTATTGCAAAAAGGATTGGAGTATAAAAGTAGAGAAGCGTTGTTGCAATTGTATAGTGTGTTGGTGAGACCACATCTGGAGTATTGTGTCCAGTTTTGGTCTCCTTATTTGAGGAAGAATGTGGTGACATTGGAGGCAGTTCAGGGGAGGCTCATCCGATTGATTCGGGGATGAAAGGGTTGATGTATGAGGAGAGATTAAACAGCTGGGGCTTATACTCGCTGGAGTTTAGAAGGATGAGCGGGGATCTGATCGAGGTGTATCAAGTACTAGATAGGATTGATAAATTAAACGTAGACCAAATTTTCCCCTTGTGGGGAAATCTAGAACGAGAGGTCATGGATATAGGTTGAGAGGCGGTAGATTTAGAACTGAGGTGAGGAGGAACTACGTTTGGAAAGAGCACCCACTTAAGCCCACGCCTCCACCCTATTCCTGGAACGCAGTAACCTCACCAAAGCTTTTTTTGGACACTAAGAGCAATTTACCATGGCCAATCCACCGAACCTGCACATCTTTGGACTGTGGGAGGAAACCGGAACACCCGGAAGAATTCCACGCAGACACGGGGAGACTCCACACAGACAGTGACCCAAGCCGGGAATCACACCTGGAACCCTGGAGCTGTGAAGCAACAGTGCTAACCACTGTGCTACCGTGCTGCCCTAATAATAATAGCGGGAATAGAAACCTCCTGCTTAAATACAAATAGCAACATGTCATCTGCATATAGCGCAATCTTTACGATGCTTCCCGCCACCATGTAGCCCAAAACACTAGGGATCCAGTCTAATTGCATTCGCTAGGTGCTCAATAGTTATTGCGAACAATAACGGGAATCATGGGCAACCCCTGTCTAGTCCCTCGCTGATGACAAAAATTCTTAGAACTATAACCACTCTTAACTTCAGAGGTCCTTTATAAAGTACTTGTATCCACCTATCATATTAACTCTCAACACATAAACGTATAAAATAAATAATTCCATTTCACCCGGCCAAAAACATCTAAGGAGATTACCAACTCATCTAATGCCCGTTTTCCTCGAGAAATGGGAGCATTCAGAACCAATCTTTGGTCCCCTCCTCCCTCCATGGCTCTTTCCCCACTTCACTTCCGTTAACTGGCCTACCTACTAGCTGGACTCCCTCACGCGAGGCAAATGGCTCACTTCCTCTGTACCAGACTATCCCTCCACTGGCACCTTTTATTGACTAATACTGTGACACTCTGATTGCTAGATGTGAACAAGATAAAAAATACCTTCCCACCTAATCCCTCCTCGACTTTAAGTGCTCCTTGTCATCGAAATGAGTTTCTTGCGACAACGCTGTGTCAACTTTCTCTTTTTTAAGGAAAGACAAGGAGTTACGTTTTCTGGAGACTAAGTGCAGCCGCCAGAGTAGAATCGCAGGAGCTGCATGTTCTCGCTCGGAGTGTCAGCCAGGATAAATTCAGGTCATGTAAATGGGCCAGCATGCTACCTAGGTGCTGCCCAACTGATTCCCAGCCCTGCTGGTGCCTGATTCGCTGGGGTCGGTGTGATAGTCTGTTTTAGGAGGATTATGGTACCTAGTAATGCCGGAATACTATTGGTGGAGAATGTACTTGTTCCCATTGGATAAGCTTGCATGTTAGCTCCGCCCTGCAAGACGGGGTATAAGAACCCCTGCCGCCCCAGCAGCCTTCTTCTGTACCTGCGCTGCTGGGGGAAACATCTAGCGTATTAAAGTCTTGATTGTCTACAATCTCAATTCTGAGGTTATTGATTGTGCATCAATTTAATACGCTAGATTTAAAAGAATGGAGCTCCGAATGAAGCCGTAGTGTCTGCAACTCAGCCCCCACGCGGCAAACTCAGCGGCAACCTTCAAGCACTGGCTGGCATGTTTCAACGGATATCTCGGAACGGCCAAAAACACACCCACGGGAGAACAGAAACTGCAAGTCCAGCACTCGAGGGTGAGCCCAGAATTCTACACCCTCATCGAGGACAAGGACGATTTCGATGCAGCAATGGAGCTGCTGAAAGGACGTTATATTCGCCCTGTAAACAAGGTCTACTGCTGACATCTGTTAGCGACGATGCGACAAATCCCTGGGGAATCACTGGAAGAACTCTACCGTGCGCTCCGGGTGTTGGGGAGAAACTGCAGCTGCCTGCAAGTTTTGGCAAGCGACCACACAGAACTTTTGGTCCGGGACGCTTTCATTGCAGGTATGCTGTCCTCCCAAATCCACCAGCGATTGCTGGAGAAAGACACACTAGGCCTCAAGGAGGCACGGGCCCTTGCCGGATCCCTGGATGTGGCCTCCCGAAACACCCACGCTTACGTCCTCGACAGCACGGCAGCCCCCTGGGCAGCGTGGAACCCCCCACGGCCGACCCCGATGCATCTCCCACCCTCCCACAAGCTTGTGCTGCAAGATGGCCTGGCAACCCCGGGGGGGCCCCGCTGCTATTTTTGCGGGCAAGCCAAGCACCCCCGACAGCGCTGTCCGACCCGTGCATCCACCTGCAAGGGATGCGATAAAAAGGGCCTCTTCGTGGCAGTATGCCAGGCCCTGGCGGTCGCTGTGGTCTCCGGTGGCGAATGCGGACCGCCACCACAATCTTCTCCACGGTCCCCGTGCAGCCAGCGGGCGCCACCATCTTCCTCCTCCAGGGCCACATGCGGCCTCCGGGTGCCGCGTGCGATGGATGGGCACCTCCATTTTGTGCACCCCCAGCCATGTGCGACCAATGGGCGCCGCCATCTTGGATGGACTCCCAGGACCCCAGTTCGGCTGACCACACGCCGCCCGAAGAAAACATTGAACTGCTGCCACGAGTAGCCTCGGTGACCCTGGACTAGTCTCGGCCCCGAACACTCTCGACTGCAACGACGACCGTGCTCATCAATGGGCATGAAACGTCCTGCCTAATCGACTCTGGGAGCACGGAGAGCTTCATACACCCCGACACGGTAAGACGCTGTTCTCTCCCCATCCACCCCGTTAATCAAAAAATCTCCCTGGCCTCCAGATCTCACTCAGTAAAGATCAAGGGGTTTTGTGTAGCAAACCTCACAGTCCAAGGAAGGGAGTTCACAAACTAACGACTCTATGTCTTTCCCCACCTCTGCGTGGCCACACTCCTAGGGTTGGATTTTCAGTGCAACCTCCAAAGTCTAACTTTCAAATTCGGCGGCCCTATACCCCCCCCCCCCCCCCCCCCCCCCCCACTGTCTGCAGCCTCGCGACCCTCAAGGTCGATCCGCCTTCCTTGTTTGCGAACCTCACCCCGGATTGCAAACCCGTTGCCACCAGGAGCAGACGGTATAGTGCCCAGGACCGGATCTTTATTAGGTCAGAGGTCCAATGGTTACTGAAGGAAGGTGCCATTGAGGCTAGCAACAGCCCCTGGAGAACTCAAGTAGTGGTTGTAAAGACCGGGGAGAAGCATAGGATGGTCATCGACGACAGTCAGACCATCAACAGGTTTACGCAGCTCGACGCATACCCTCTCCCCCGCATATCTGACCTGGTCAACAGGATCACGCATTATAAGGTCTTCTCCACGGTGGATCTTAAGTCTGCCTACCATCAGCTCCCCATCTGCACTAGTGACCGCAAATACACTGCCTTCGAAGCAGATGGGCGGCTCTACCACTTCTTAAGGGTTCCCTTCGGTGTCACTAACGGGGTCTCGGTCTTCCAACGAGAGATGAACCAAATGGTTGACTGGTACGGTTTACGGGCCATATTCCTGTACCTCGATAATGTCGCCATCTGCGGCCACAACCAGCTGGACCACGACACCAACCTCCGAAAATTCCTCCAAACCGCAAAAATCCTTAACCTAACGTATAACAAGGATAAATGCGTGTTTAGCACCGACCACCTAGCCATCCTCGGCTATGGAGTGCGTAATGGAGTTATAGGCCCCGACCCTGAACGCATGCGCCTCCTTATGGAGTTCCCCCACCCGCACTGCTCCAAGGCCCTGAAGCGCTGCCTAGGTTTTTTTTCCTACTACGCCCAGTGGATCCCCAACTATGCGGACAAGGCCCGTCCACTGATCCAATCCACAGTTTTTCCCCTGTCGATAGAAGCCCGCCAGGCCTTCAGCCGCATCAAAGCAGACATTGCAAAGGCCACGATGCATGCCATCGACGAGTCCCTCCCCTCCCAGGTCGAGAGCGACGTGTCCGACGTAGCTCTGGCGGCCACCCTCAACCAAGCGGGCAGACCCGTGGCCTTCTTCTCACGCACCCTCCATGCCTCCGAAATCCGCCATTCCTCAGTCAAAAAGGCGGCCCAGGCCATAGTAGAAGCTGTGCGACATTGGAGGCATTACCTGGCCGGCAGGGGATTCACTCTCCTTACTGACCAACGGCAGGTTGCTTTCATGTTCGATAATGCACAGCGGGGCAAGGTAAAAAACGACAAGATCTTACGGTGGAGGATCGAACTCTCCACCGACAACTATGAGATCTTGTATCGTCCCGGGAAGCTAAACGAGCCTCCTGGTGCCCTATCCCGCGGCACATGTGCCAACGCACAAGTGAACCGCCTCCAAGCCCTCCACAAGGACCTCTGCCACCCGGGGGTCACTTGATTTTTCCACTTCATCAAGACCTGCAACCTGCCTACTCCATCGAGGAGGTCAGGACAGCCACCAGGAATTGCCAAATCTGCGCGGAGTGCAAGCCGCACTTCTACAGACCAGAGAAAGCGCACCTGATAAAGGCTTCCTGTCCCTTTGAACGCCTCAGCATGGATTTCAAAGGCCCCCTCCCCTCCACCGACCGCAACACGTACTTCCTGAACATGATTGACGAGTACTCCCGGTTCCCATTCGCCATCCCCTGCCCTGACATGACCGCAACCACCGTCATAAAAGTCCTCCATAGTATCTTTACGCTGTTCGGTTTCCCCGCCTACATACACAGTGATAGGGGGTCCTTCTTTATGAGCGACGAACTGCGTCAATTTCTGCTCAGCAAGGGCATCGCCTCGAGCAGGACGACCAATTACAACCCCTGGGGAAATGGACAGGTAGAGAGGGAGAATGGAACGGTCTGGAAGACCGTCCTACTGGCCCTGCGGTCCAGGAATCTCCCAGTCTCCCGCTGGCAGGAAGTCCTCCCGGATGCCCTCCACTCCATCCGGTCACTGCTGTTTCTCACGACCAACCAAACACCTCACGAACGTCTTCCCCAGGAAGTCCTCCTCTGAGACCTCGCTCCTGACCTGGCTGCCAGCTCCCGGACCCGTCCTGCTCCGAGAACACGTGCGGACGCACAAATCGGACCCATTGGTCGAGAGGGTCTATCTCCTCCACGCTAACCCTCAGTGCGCCTACGTGGCGTACCCCGACGACCGACAGGATACGGTCTCCCTACGGGACCTGGCGCCCGCTGGATCCCCACACACACCCCCGCCACCAGTCCCACCCTCCCTCCCACCGGCACACCCCACAGCTGCCCCCTTCCCAGGTGGATCGGTTCTTCCACCAGCCCCGTCTAGGCCCTGCCCACCGGCGCACCCCACAGCTAATTTGGCATGTCAGCTATGACTCTCACCAATGTTTGCAGATGCATCATAGAAAGCATTCTTTCTGGTTGTATCACAGCTTGGTATGGATCCTGCCCTGCCCAAGACCGCAGGAAACTACAAAAGGTCGTGAATGTAGCTCAATCCATCACTCAAACCAGCCTCCCATCCATTGACTCTGTCTACAATTCCCGCTGCCTCGGAAAGGCAGCCAGCATAATTAAGGACCCCACGCACCCCGGACATACTCTCTTCCACCTTCTTCCGTCAGGAAAAAGATACAAAGGTTTGAGGTCACGTACCAACCGACTCTAGAACAGCTTCTTTCCTACTGCCATCAAACTTTTGAATGGACCTACCTCGTACTAAGCTGATCTTTTCTCTTCACCCGAGCTATGACTGTAACATTACATTCTGCAGTCTCTCCTTCCTTCCCTATGTACGGTATGCATTGTCTGTATAGCATACAGGAAACAATACTTTTCACTGTATACTAATACATGTGACAATAATAAATCAAATTAAAATCTGCCTGTATTTCCCTTACAACCCACTCTCCATGAATCCTCAACACATGTTTTTTCCTCTTTGGCTAGAAGACACGCACACACATGCCACCAGCTGCAGACCCCCTAAAACTCACCTCCCAACACCTCACTGTGCCCGAGGAAAGACAACAGAGCCATGTGTCAGGACGTCCAAAGATTGGGGCACACTGCTGTCCATGGCTGAGGTGCAGGGCAGGAGAACTGAATTACAAGTGGACATGTCCCGGGTGCATATGGACATTGTGGCGATGCTCCAGAGCTTGGCCCATTCACAATGAGTCATGACTGACAGCATCAAGAGCATTGGCCAGGCGCTGACTGACCTTGGCCAGTCACAGAGAGACATGTCACAGGCATAGAGGGACATGAAGCAGTCCCAGAGGGACATGACCGAGGCAGTGAGGGACTTGGCTCACTCGCTGAGGGACAAGACCCAGTTTCAGTTCACCATGCCTGAGGGCATCGAGACCATGGTTTAGATGAGGGCAGGCCTCCAAGACTGGCAGTGCCAAGTGATGGTGGCACCTCCGGAGCTTCCTCCGGCCTCCCTTCCATCCCATGGAGTGACCTGGGCCTGCAAGCACCCTGGGGAAGGGTGAAGTGATGCAGCCCATGCTGGCGCCTCCACACAGGCGTCATTAACCATGTCCTCAGTGGGTAAGCCCTGTCGCCCACTGGCTAACCTTTCACTCTAGGGGGCACCTCGAAGGAGCCCGGAACCAATGAGTGTGCCAGCATGTATACATTGTGCATGTTGCCTGGATATTGGGCACAACTGGTGATCGCATAGCAACTGCACATTCATGCAGTGGAAGCCTTTCCTATTGATAAAGGGCACCATTATTGAAATGGTACTCGGACGGTCACACACGTACCATCGATCACCCTCTGGACCTGAGGCATGCCAGCGATGGCAGCAAATTCTGCTGCCTGGGCATCCTGTTGGACCTGGTACAGATAAAGGTGATGCAGTCTGATGTCTGGTTGTATAGGGGAGGCAGTGGTGTAGTGGTCTTGTTGCTGGACCAGCAACTCAATCCAGGGACTCAAGGTAATGATCTGGGGACCCCAGTTCGAATCCCACCACAGCAGATGGTGCACTTTTAAACCCGATAAAATATTTGGAATTAAAAGCCTAATGATGACCATGAAACTGTTGTCAATTGTCGTGAACACCCATCTGGTTCACTAATGTCTTTTAGGGAAGGAAATCTGCCATCCTTACCTGGTCTGGCCTACATGTGACTCCAGATCCACAGCAACGTGGTTGATTCTCAAATGCGCCGAGCAAGCCACTCAATTGTATGCAACCGCATGAAAATACAAAAAAAAGAATGAAACCAGACGGACCACCAGCAATGACAATAGGAATCCGGGCCTGTCAATCCTGCAAAGTCCTCCTTACTAACATCTAGGGACTTTTTTTTTCTAAATGTTTTTTATTGGGTTTTTGAATAAATTATATTTACCGTTATGCACACAAAATAGAATACATATACATATATATATATATATACATAGAAAAGAGGGGAACACGCACAGAAAACTAAACAAACAACAACAAAAAAGTTAGAATAAAATAACTGGTAAGGTATTATGTGCTAGCTCAACAACAGCAGCTCTGTACAATTGGCAGTATTGTTTTTAGCACATAAGTGTGGGGCGGAAATTGGGGGGGTACATATACATTTGGGTGCCAGGGAATCAAATACAGAACAACTACAGAGGGCAATACACGAATGGATCTGGTGTCGGTGTTGTCACTTGCTTCTCCCCGACGGTTTTCGCTGCTGTTGTCGACTCGCGATCACCTCCGCTTCAGCCGTTCATCCCGTCTTTCGCCCGGATTTTCCTTGTTCTCTGCTCCTGTAGATGCCAAGTTTGTTATGGTTTCCCGTGCTCTCCTTCCGGCTGTCATTCCCTTGCCCCCCCCCACTCACTAGTTCCCCTCTATTGTTCCCTGTCTCCTCCCTCTTCTACCCCCTCACCCCCCTCCCCTTCTCCTGTGGTTTGCCTTTCTTTTCTCTTAGGTTTAGCTGCTATCCCCCTCCCAAGACTATCCCTCCCTCCCCCGCCTCGGCTACTTTCCCATGATTCTTGGTTACCTGGCTATTCTTCTGCTTGTTTGTAGGCCACAAACAGGTCCCGGAACAATTGGGTGAATGGCTCCCACGTTCTGTGGAAGCCATCGTCTGACTCTCGGATGGCGAATTTGATTTTCTCCATTTGGAGAGATTCCGAGAGGTCGGACAGCCAGCCTGCAGCTTTGGGTGGTGCTGCTGACCACCAGCCGAACAGGATTCTACGGCGGGCGATCAGGGAGGCAAAGGCAAGGGCATCCGCCCACCTCCCCAGGAATAGATCTGGCTGGTCTGAAACACCGAAGACCGCCACTTTTGGGCATGGCTCCACCCTCTTTTGTAGATGTCCACCTGGAGGTTCGCCTTCAAATCCCTCACCACCCTGACTTGGAAAAATATTGCCGTTCCTTCATTGTCACTGGGTCAAAATCCTGGAACTCCCTCCCTAACTTCTGCACTGTCAATTCTATGATAGTCTATAAAAATAAAAAATAAAAAAACAGCACTGTGGGTGTACCTACTCCTCAGGGGTAGCAGCGGTTCATGAAGGCAGCTCACCGCCACTTTCTAAAGGGCAACTAGCGATGGGCAATAAATGCTGGCCTAACCAGCGATGCCCACATCCCAGAAATAATTTTTTTTTAAATAGGTCATCCGTGACTGTGCAGATGCACCTGTGTGCAGACGCTTGCGATATTCCACACAGGTCCCTGTTCGTGCCCTGGAATGAGCGAGTGGCATAAACGTTTAGGGCAACTGTCATCTTGGCGGCCACCAGGAATTGGTGTGCTCCTCCATTCCCCATGGTGGCAGGTTTGCCACCATCTGGCACAGGTGATGCATGGTCTCCCTGGTGAGCTGAAGTCGACGGCAGCACAGGTGATCCGAGGGACAGGTGCCGGTGGTATACACATAGTCTGATGCAGCGCCTCCGCCGCACCGCTCCTTGGCCTGTAGGACGGCGTGCACTTGAGACTCACTGGCTGGTCCCTGCTCTCTGGGGCAGGCTCTTCTTGTGCAGGATCCTCCCTGGGCTGGATCTGGAGCTCTCGCCGCCTTGCATACTTGATGGCAGTAACGGCCAGGTAGATAGCGAGCATCGCAGGGTGTAGTCTGAAATCCATGTCTCTGCGGAGGAAGGGGAGAGAGGCAGAGGATGCCAGCAAGGTGAGGATTTCCTTGACCATCTGGCACAGCAGTGGGGTGACATGCCGGAGGAGGAGGAGGAGGCGGACCAGGAGGAGTTGGAGGACAACCCAAAGATGAGCCAGAGGATGGAGGACAACCTGCGAGGGCCCAACACGCCAGGAGGATCAGGGAAGCCCTCATTGTCTCCGGACTCTCCGAGGAGTAGGCTGTGTCAATCAGCTCAACACTCCCACCCATTTCCCGCCCCCAATCCTCCCTCTTTCCCCCCATTTCTCCCTCCCTTCAACATTCCTCCCCCCCATCACATTGCCCCCTCCCCGACTACCCTGTTCCCTCCATGGGTCTATGTAACATTAATCCAGGTGATGGGTCTGTGTTCGCACAGTCAGCGGGTCACTATACAAGGCAGGAGAGTGATGATCACTCATTCTGATAAAGTCTGACTTATCTTTCTGCTGACAGCACGCTCACACCAATCCTCAGGACAGAGTCTTCATCGGGGAGCTTTTAATTGACCACTGTGCGGGGGGGGGAGGGAACAGGGGTTGGGGGCGTGTATGCAGGCCCACTGTGATGACTAACATGACAGAGGCTTCACATGTATCAGGTGTGACAAGTTTCAATAGTGAATATTTTAAAGTGACAGATTTCCACTCTCGCTAGTTACATAGTGACCCCCGCCAGTGTCTCGCTCTTCTTGATCTTCCGTGGTCTAATGCAACATCTCGGTGTGTCCCCAGGAAGCATATCACAGGTGTAGGCAACCTGCTGCTTTCCGCGCCATGTGGCCTTTGCTACCTTGGTGGATGTCCTCTAGAGGGCCTGGAGCCGGAGTACCCCTGCCGACTTACCGGTGTCACAGGTATCGCCATGCTACACTGTTCTTCCTGCTCCCTTGAGCCGTGTCGGTGTCAGAGGGGGGGGATTCAGAAGGACTGGAGACTGCTGTAGTCTCCTTGGTGGCAGGCCCCAAGTTGCTTCCAGTGCCTCCTTCTCCCAGAGAGTGCCTCTAGGGCCCTGGGTAACTCCAGGGGATGGAGGGGCAGCTGGAACGAGCTCCAGAAGCCTCTTAGTCATCTGCCTCTGCCAGCCTTGGAGGCTTCCCATTGTCAATTGTTTGCACCATGATGTCGACGCCCTCAGCGATGGTCCTGTGACTGATCCACATTCTGGAATGACTCGGCAATGCCCACCTGAGCCTGGGACATGTCCCTCATCAATGGTACACGATCTCGAGAGCCTCAACCATGGTCTCGAGACTGAGCCATGCCTCGGACACCACTACTCAAGGCATGGACGCGGTGAGAGAGAGAAACTGAAGAACTGCCTCGAAAATCATTTTTGTGGTGCTCTAGATGCTGTGAAAACTCTAATTCAGTTCTCTAAATATTGACCCAATAATTCCCAGCAGCAAGTTATGTCAATGTACCAATTAGAATGTAAAATTTATGATGATAAATGTAAATCAATGAAGCAAGCAACTGCACAAACTGTTCATGAGAACTGCTAAATAGTCTGAGGGCTTAGTCAACTGCACTCTGACACCAACACCCAAGATGTCCAACTGCGCCTCAACACCAGCACCATCTCTCACACCCAGATCTGCATTCTCGCTCGCAAAGGTGGGGAGAATGAACTGCTGGATAGAATGAACCACTGGATATAATGGATGCTGATGCATCCGCTGCCAGTCAGTGAAAGGTACAATATTGTGAATTCAAAATAGATATGTTGCAGCATTAATAAAAAATAAATCTTTAGTGCAGTGTCATCATTTGTAGATTGTCTTTCTGGTGGTGCAGCTCCTATGTCACATCATGTTCTGTGATTCAACAGACACTCGTGTGGCAACACGTAACTTCAAGTGCTTTAGTACCAAATGTTAGTGCAATTATGTACAAGAATTGCTTTACAGTATGTAATATGTCTAGAAATGATGTGCAGCCTCTATGTATTGTTTTATAAATAATTGTAATAGACTTGCTGTTTGGGGTGTTATTTTGGTTTATTTTTTCGGTCATTTAGGCTGAAGAGCTCCCTCAGAAATTATTTTATTTAATCATTTGCTGATTCCACTGTGTTTTTGTGTATGGTCCTTCATTGTGAAATAAATCCAAATTTTTGTTTGACCGTGTCACTGTTCTCTGATTCTACTGCCTTCCACAATAATGTATAAAATCTATTTATACAATCATATTTATACATACATAGTAGGCTATTTATTTGTTAATGAAGGAAAAATACAAGCCTACATGTTTTATTTTCCAATGTTATTAATATCATTGTTTTACTGTAATTCTTTTTTTAAAAATACTTTTATTCTCCTTTTTCACATTTTCTCCCAAATGTACACCCAACAATAAACAATAATCAGTAACGAATGTAATATCAATCCCCATATCAATAATAACGATCCCATCCTCCCACTAAACCCCAAACATTAGCCCGCATGTTGTTTTACAGTAATTCTAAGGGTGAACCACACAATACCAGTTTTTAAAAATATATATTTTATTTCAAATACAAAGTAACGTTCACAAACAGTAATCAACTTGCAACAGGTTACAAAGTTTGAAAAAAGGGCTCGTCATGTGAGTTGTGTGTGCTATCTTGGACTGGAGAAGGGTCATTCTAGCACAGGATGAAGTTGAGTTAATTTGGTGCGTGATCTTACTCCAAATCACTCCTCCATGTTCGATTCCCAACTCCTCCCACCACTTCTTTCTTATTTCTTCCATTGGCGTCTTATCAGTTTCCAGTAGCCACCCATAAATATCTCCAATCTTTCCCTCCCCCAAGGGGGAAAAGATCTTCCAAATCCTAGGAGTTTTACACGCCCACACAAATTCCAAAATTAATCTGTCCAGTCTACCAAAGAATGCTTTTGGGAGGAATATTGGAAGGGTTCGAAAGATGAATAAGAATCTCGGTAGCACATTTATCTTAACTGTCTGTATCCTTCACATCAGGGACAACAGCATGAATTCTTCAAACCCCCTTTCACTACCTCAGCCATTTGTGCATTGTGGCCTGGTCATGTGTTATTTGTATACCCAAGTATATAAATCTTTCCTGGTCAATTTAAACAATAAAAATACCAATTTTAAGGAAAATCCTTTTTTACGGAATTAACTTGGCCCCAACTCATTTAGTAAAAATGGGATTTACCTGAAGTAAGTAAAAGAATGAGCAAAAATATGCTGTGTTGCAAGTGAATTTTTTTATAAATGGGTAGTAAATACTAATACATTCTTATACATGTAACAACAGTATTGCTTAATGTTGTTCTAATGAATAGAGTATTATTTTTGCCGAGGAAGTTTTTTTTTTATTGTTCAAGGAATGTGTGTTTCTGGCAAGACCAGCTTTTATTGTCCCATCTCTAATTGTCCTTGAGATGGTGGTGGTGAGCTATTGTTCCCATTGAATACAGAATGTCGTCAATATATTTTTCTATGCAAGTCGTCCCAACAGGATTGTTGCTATATTGTATATAGGAGATACTATTGAGTTGTCATATTGTCAAGAAATTTAATTCGTGCATTTCATACATCATAATAAACATCAATGGTTTTGATAGTGGATGACTGTAGAGATTAGGTAGTTGGTCATGTATATTTAGGTGAGCAAGCTGACAATTTTAATATCACTAGGAAAGAATTATCTCACTTGTTGGATGTCGGACATTGATCCATCAATAATTAATACCTAAATATATTACTTTATGTCCTCTCCTATCAGTGAGGAAAGGGTGACAGTGATCCTGAAAAATGTAACAAACATGCAGAAAGCCGTCACGGTGCTCCACAAAGAACAGGATGAAAATTACAATCATCTGAAGAATAACATTGAGGAGCTGTGCAAACTATTTGAAATGGAATTAAAATACAAACCTAGCAATGGTAAATTAAATACTTTATTATTCATTGCTTTCACATTTTAATGATTTAAATTTGTGTAGCTGTTGTATTCATATATTAGACAAGATATATTTTTATGAATCCAGGAACTTAGCTGCCAAATGTGCTATTGGAAAATTTTGTAAAATCATCCAAGTGTGCCTGTGAACCAATGTATGCAGTGGGGGACATAGGAATGGACTTCGGGATATCAGTGGTGCACTGCCCATTTTTCTTCCATCCATTAAATCTAAAGATAGAAAATTGTGATCCATCTGACCATGATCTTGCTCTCTCTAGAGGGCTGGCTGGCTGATGGGCGTACTAACAGTGGAACTTCTGGTTGGTATTATTGTCTGCCAGGAGTGAAAGTTCATAAAATTGGTCCTGAGTTTTGAGAATTATGAAATTGCTCTTTTTGGGATGCATATTTGCACTAATATCACTCTGCAAACTGAGATTCTAATCTCAACTGTACTGTGAAGAACACATGCCAAATGGCTGGGGGCACTTTCTGAAAGTGATGAAGTGAAAGCAGAAAGGGAGCTTGCTCAGTCCTTTTTCATACATCTCTTATAACCATGCATAGAGCAATATTGACAGAAAGCACAGAATGAGGGAGTAAGCAGGAAGTGGCATATAGTGATGCAGGTTGGTGCAGACTCGATGGGTCGAATAGCCTCTTTCTGCACTGTCGGAATTCAATGAACCAAATAGGAAAGACAAACGCATTAGGTAGATGATAAATGCTGCAAAAATGCTAAATGAAAACAAAATGTATTTCAGCTGGCAATTTGGACAATGTTGAAGATCGGACAATACCATTACTGAAGTTAATAAAGAGGAAGTGGACTCAAAGGTATCTGATATTTAGTAACTAAGAATATACACAAAATTAAGGATTTTCCTCTGGATTCGCTTGATCAAATAAAACTAATATACTACATAACCCACATCACATTGTTTCTGGGACTTCAATTCCAGAGAACACAATTTTGCACTCATTCACTCCTCAGTGTGTGGTAGATGGCTTCATGCAAGAGTGAAGACCCTACAAACTGGATTAACTTATGTGACAATGCGATGAAAGTTCATGCTGTACATGACACAAAAGTGTAGTACAACTGAAGAAAGTTGTTGAATGGATGGTGCATCAGATTTTGGCAAGCAGTGTGAGAATGCTTCCTCTCTATCTCTCACCATGATAGTAGGCAATCTTTTAAAATTTGAAGTTTACTTTTTAACTGACATTTTTATTTCAACTAAGCTTCACTTGCTTGACCGGAGTGTGACACAGAGCTCGCAATACAACTTAGAGCTGTTGAATGTAGTACAAAGTACAGTATAGTACAATTGCTAATTTTCATTAACTTTCTTATTTACACATATGTGCATTTATCTTCAGATCCACCCAAGAAATTGAAGATGTGGAGCCTAATAAAGTATGATGCAAAGAAAGGAACAAGAATCAATCTGATTTTTTTCTCTCAATGTTATCACTTCTGTAAAATTAAAGATATAGTTCCCATAATTATATTTTCCAAGTGTAGGTAAGAATTAATCTATCTGTGAAATAATGTACTTTCCCACATGATCCATTTGAAAGATAGTGGTGTTTTCCATAAGAGGTTATGTATTTGGGCACCTGTAACATAGCATCATTCATCTAGTTTGCAAAGCCTAAGAGGGCGAAATATGAGTACATAAATGGTGTGCTTCCCAATATCAACACTGATGGGGAGAATTACATTATCTAAAAATAAATCATGTGGAAAACGAAATATTTTAACATGTAGATAAAGTTATTTATGGATCAATAATAAAGTTTCCTATTGCATTTTTGGTGTGTGTAAATACGATATTAAATTATGTTTTGAAAGCTGATAGATTTATCCATATTACTGGAAATGATTTTATTATTTTATGGGCGTCACTGTCTAAACCAGCATTTAATGCTCATCCTTAATTGCGCTTGAGAAAGTAGTGGTAAACTGCCTTCTTGAACCACTGCAATCCATGTGGTGTAGGTACACCCACAGTGCTGTTAGGAGCAGAGTTCCAGGATTTTCAGAGTGAAGGAATGGCGATACAGTCCCAAGTCAGAGTGGTGTGTGGCTTGGAGGGGAACTTGAAGATGGTGGTGTTCACATGCATCTGTTGTCTTTCTCCTTCTAGTGGTAGATGGCATGCATTTGGAACGTGTTGTTGTGGGAGCCTTGGTGAGCTACTTGTAGATGGTACACATTGTTGCCACTGCGTGTCGGTGGTGGAGAGAGTAAATGTTTAAGGTTGCGGATGGGGTGCCAATAAAATGGGCTGGATGGTATCAAGCTTCTTGAGTGTTGTTGGAGCTGCAGTCATCAAGGCAAGTGGAGACTATTCCATCACACTCCTGAATTTTGCACTGTAGGCAGTGAACAAGCTTTGGGGAGTTAGCAGGTGAATTACTTGCAACTGGATTTTCAGTCTCTGACCTGCTCTTGTAACCACAGTATTTATATGGCTGGTCCAGTTCAGTTTCTGCTCATGTTAACACCCACAATATTGATAGTGGGGGATTCAGAGGAATTTGTTAATTTGAGGTTCTGTCTGCCCTCACACATAGATATAACAGAGCCCTGTAGCGAACGTGTTTAGCCGGGTGATAACCGGTGCTCGGAGTGCCGAGAAACACCATGCTATTGAATTCCAATTTGGGTAAATATGGGGCCTCAGCGGAGAACTCCCCGACCAGGCCACTTAGTCCTGTTTTTTCAGCACTGAGGAGCTCTGCTCGCCGGAACTCCTCAGTGCAGGAGATTGGACACCAGTTTAAATGGTGTCCTAATCTCACGACCCCAACGTGACCCCCCGAACCCCCCACAAGCGCCAACTCACCTATAAGGGGGTTCTCAGTTCTCCACCGACTCCCGCAAATGCCCTGCACCCACGCAGGGTACCCCCAGACCTGATCTGCAGCACAGGAGAAATGCCAGCTGGCAGTGCCAGGTGAGCACCTTGGCAGTGCCAGGCTAGCACCCAGGTGGCACTTCCAGGGTGCCAGGCTAGCACTGCTAAGGTGCCCAGGTGGCACCAACAGTGCCAGGGTGCCACCCTGCCCAGAGGGAAAGCACCTTGGGGCCTCTGATTCCCTGGGAGACCCCACGAGTGCCGTTCCATCTGGTCCCCATGTGTGGGGACCATCACTGAATGGTGTTTGCCTAAAATCTCCAAGGTTTTGATCGCATCATCTTGGGTAGATTGTGTCTCACTCTAATATGCAGATTTTCCAAAAAGGGGTCCGCCCACAATGTGCGGGATTTATATTGCGACAGTCTCACGAGATCGTGTTAAGATCCGGCGAGGTGTGGCGAGCTGGGTAGATCCCGGAAGAGGGATCGGCCGGTATCGGAGGTTAATATTATGATTGTCAAGTATTGGGAGCCTGAATGACAACATGTCACATTATTCTGATGGAGCCTATTGCTCCTTCGGAGATGGGGATGGTGGTGGGCGCACAAATAATTTTATCACTTAATTTTTCTTCTTGCATGCCATTGAGAAGACTGCCCACAGTGCACACTCTGGCCCTGAAGACTGCTAAAATTTCATCTATTTTATGAGACCCAAATTTTCATGGATTACAGAGGCTTCCTCCTGACTTAAGTAATTGGCTGTCCTGCTCAAATGTTCTGAGGGGGAAACAGGGGCTGGTTTAGCACAGGGCTAAATCGCTGGCTTTGAAAGCAGACCAAGACAGGACAGCAGCACAGTTCAATTCCCGTGCCAGCCTCCCCGAACAGGTGCCGGAATGTGGTGACTAGGGGCTTTTCACAGTAACTTCATTTGAAGCCTACTTGTGACAATAAGCGATTTTCATTTAATTTCATTTCATTATAGCAAAGAAGGAACAGAGAGAGAGGTAAGTCACAGATATTGATTTTATCTCTGCTACCACCCTATTCTTGTTGAGCAGAGGAAGTTAAAATCATCCTTCATAGACGTGATAACCCTCATGAGGACCACGGGAAATCACTCAGATCTACCCATGGGGCTCGTGGGGTACGTGTTTCCATGGTAACGGGCGGAGGCCCGCCCTGCGGGGACCTGTTATTGAGCCGTTTAAATCACATCCCAGATCTGGACCGGGTATTCTGTTAGTTCTGGGCTGGGATACCTTGAGTGTGACTTGACTTTTGAATTTAGAATAAATCTGTTTAAACCTTCACCTTCGTGTCTCCTGAATTGCTACACTGGCAACGAGGAGCAAGAACAGGATTCTGGAAATTGCCACTATTTGGGAAACTCGAGCCATATGATGCAGGTGTGGAGAATTGGCCCCAGTACACCGAAAGAATGCGCTATTTCTTTTGTGCGAATGGCATAGAAGGTGATGACCGACTAAAGGTAATCCTTTTGCCCGCTTGCGGAGCCTCGGCCTTCGGCATCATTAACAATTTGACTTGCCCGGCAGCCCCGTATTAAAATCTATTAATTAACTGCTAGAATTAGTGGCAAACCACTACGACCTGAAACCATTGGTAATTCTCCAGCTGTACAGGTTTAATGCAGCTGGTAGAATCCCTGGAGAACCCATAACAGAATTCCTTCAGAGTTCAATGGACTGCAGCCTTGTCCAACTTTGCAGGATCTCTGTATCGGAAAGCGGGGCTCCCCGTGGAAAGCATCTCCATGCCCCATTTACCACCTGTTCACCACTCAGCCGCAACATGCAAGGATATGGGTTGATGGCTGTGAAACCCCAGAAATGTTAGGGAAGCTTCCCCAGAGGACTTTGGGGAGCAGCTCCTCACCACATCAAAGGACCCAAGTGCTTTCTACTGTGATAAAAGAGGAAGTGAAACCACTTAGCATCTTTGATGTGGGAGGGAAAGAGCAGCAATTGTATAGAATCTGTAGTTAAAAGAAGTGGGCTCCAGAAATGCAATGTACATAGTTAAAAATTTAATTCCATGTTGTTGTTGAAAATAGTGTAGTATACTTTGGGGAGATACAGTATAAAGGATTAACAGATGGTGTGCTAGTGTATGGTGTAGATGATGATACACCACTGACATCAGTTGGTCATGTATTAGACTTTCTCTCTCTCTCAGTTGCAATCTGGCCCACAAGCTTCATACCTACTTTGTGACCTGTTTAGATGTAGAACTAATAACTAGTGTAAAACAGATCCCAGCGTCTTTCTACTAACCAAGACCCATGCCTAGGACCATCTGAGAACAATGCCAATTTGTTTATATTAAATGGTGATTTGAGTTTAACTTATTTTGAAGGAAGGTGTGATGCACGATCAATTGCACAAAGACTTGAGTTGGGTACAACTGAGGCTTTATTGCTCTAGGATGTGTGGCCTCCCATAGCAGCTGGCAAAATGGCTGCAGCATTGAGGACACACATATTTATACTCCACAGGCAGGGACTACCAATGTATCTGTAGTACAGGTCCTACCATACATCACCTAATAGATGTAACAGTGGTTTACCACATTCACCCCCTGTTAAAATTGAGTCCGGCGGGGGTGGTGAAGAACTAAATACAACAAATGGTTTTCTTTTTACATTTACATTTACAATTTTTGATAGAGAGGAAAAAAAATGTCTTTTGAAGTCCAGTGGACCAGTTAGAGGTTTAACCGGTCCGGGGCCTTGATGCGCCGCTGGGAGCGACGTAGTGGTGGCGGCGATGCCGGTCTGATGTCCGGAGCCTCCGGGAGCGTGCCAAAATCCTCTTCATCCTCGAGCGTGGGCAGGGGAAGGACGGATGGTCCCGGGGGGGTTGCTGCTGGGAGTGCCGGGGGAGGGTGGTGCCGGGCCGGGGAGGTGTTTGTGTGTGTGACCTGCTGGTGCCAGGTCCCTGAGGGAGACAGTAAGCTGGCGGCTGTCACGGTACGCCACGTAGGCATACTAGGGGTTTGCGATAGCCCTGCTGAGCAGGAACTGACGCAGCTCATCACTCATGAAGGAGGATCCCCTTTCACAGTGGATGTAGGCGGGGAAACCGAACAGAGCAAAGATTGCGTTGAGGGCTTTGATGATGGTGGCAGACATCATGTCGGGGCATGGGATGGCGAAGGGGAATCTGGAGTACTCATCGACCACACTGAGAAAATACGCGTTACGGTCGGTGGAGGGGAGGGGCCCTTTCAAATCCACACTGAGGCGCTCAAAGGGGCGGGAGGGCCTCACCAGGCGCGCATGGTCCAGCCGGTAGAAGTTCGGCTTGCGCTCTGCACAGACCTGGCAGTCCCTGGCGATTGTCCGTACTTCCTCGACGGAGCAGGGCAGATTGCGGGCCTTGATGAAATGGTACAACCGTGTGACTCCCGGGTGACAAAGACTGTCGTGCAGGGTCCGGAGTCGGTCTACCTGTGCCGCGGGGGAGACAAGATGGCGGCGCCTGAAGATCTCGAGGACAAAATGGCGGCTGAAGATCTAGATGAGTACAAAATGGCGGCACCCATGGGCCGCACGTGGCGGGGGTTGAACAAGATTGCGGCGCCCATGGGCCACACGTGTTGCTCGGGGGGGAAGATGGCGGCGCCCACTGGCCGCGCGTGGTCTTGAGGGGGAGAAGACGGCGGCGCCCACTGGCCGCGCGTGGTCCGGGGAGGTGAAGATGGCGGCGCCCATTGTCCGTAAACGAGGGGGTTGGGGGCGATAGCGGCGACTGTACAGGCCTGGCACACCGCGGGAAAGTGCCCCTTCTTGCCGCAAGCCTTACAAAGGGCAGCGCGGGCTGGGCAGCGTTGGCGGGGGTGTTTCTGCTGGTCGCAGAAATAACATCGGGGACCCCCGGGGTTTGCTGTCTGGCGCGTGGCGCAGGCGTATTGGCTAGGTAAGTCCCCGCTGTGGCGGCCATCTGTCGGATCCACGATGCGTAGGAGGGGTGGACTGCGCAGCTGGGGGGTGTAGGCCTGAACGTTGCGCGAGGCGACCGTCATGGAGAGCGCTAGTTTCTTTGTCTCCACTAGGTCGAGCGTGGCCCCCTCTAACAGTCGCTGGTGTATGAGGTCTGATCCAATCCCAGTAACAAACGTGTCCCACATAAGGAGGTTTTAATGTTCGGTGGCCGTAATGACCTGACAGTCACAGTCCCGGACGAGTGGGATTAGGGCCCGCCAGAAGTCCTCTATGGACTCACCAGAGTTGAGAGCGAGTGGCGAGTACGTGCCTGGCGAAGAGCGTGTTCGTCTTCTGAGCGTAATTCTCCTTGAGAAGTGTCATGGCTTTGGTGTAGTTCGGCGCGACCTGGATTTGCGGAAAGACGCTGGAGCTCAACCTTGAGTACACCAGTGTTGAAAGTCCTTTTTGGCGTTGCTTGATTGCGGATCCAGCTGCAGGTGATCCGGTTTGATACGGAGGTCCATCTTTTGAAAATCTTAGAGCAATAAATTGATGCACGATCAATTGCACAAAGACTTGAGTTGGGTACAACTGAGGCTTTATTGCTCTAAGATGTGTGGCCTCCCACAGCAGCTGGCAAAATGGCTGCAGCATGGAGGACACACATATTTATACTCCGCCTACTGGGCGGAGCCAGCCGGCAGGGACTACCAATGTACTTGTAGTACATGTCCTACCATACATCACCTAATAGAGGTGCAACAGTGGTTTACCACAAGATATCCTGCTTATCATGCTGGAATGGGGCTTGCCTAGGACTTGATAATCTGCCAAAGCTACAATTATGGCAGGAGTACACTAGCTAAGCCCAGTATTCTCAGCCTCTTTTTCTCTTAGCTTGAACTATGTGGCGCATTAGCTTGCAATACATCTGATAGTACAGTGTTGTCACTTTTGCTATGTTTAATTCACAGCAGGATGTCAAAACTCTCCTGATATCTCTAACTGACAAACAAATAATTGACTATGCACCTCACTCTACAAATTATGAATCAGGTTTATTAAGAAATAGAATTAGAAGAGCAAACTCAACATTTCATTCGGTTACAAAAACAAGCTTATAGTTCATATTTCAAAACATAAATATGCCTTTAAATTCAAGCTACTCTGTAATATTACACTTGTACCTTGGACCAATGACCATTATGCAAAGTATATATGTAAATTTGGTTATTCATAGAGTCCTTCATCATGCACACATTTTAAGGAAAATTAGGCAGCTTGATACAGAAGATTTTCATAACCTTCTGTCATTAAAGTGATATGCACTACATTTAAACTCTGTATACAATTTTATTGTTAGAATATATCATTCACTACATTAATATATTTTAAAGTATACACTGATACATTCCATTCTTGTAAAAAGTATTTATCTCAACAGTTCCATAAATAATTCTATTCTGAATCCCTATGATCAACAACAGCTTTTTCTGTTCCACTCATGCAATGTGCATTAACTGTCATCTGTAGTCTTGTAGTATTTGTCTTATCTGCAAAAATAATTTATAGTTACCTCAACGGTATAATATGAAAAGTACACTTCACAGAATGTGAATGTATTTTAAAGTGAAATTATTATTTATACTACATACATGTAACATCTTCAGTGATTCAGGCTCCAAATAAGAAAATGCTCACAATGTCTTCACGATCTTTAATGATCCCCAGTCTCAGGATCTTTGCAGCAGTCACAGCCTGCAGATGTATCTCTGGGTCAGAGGATCCAGAGGTGACATTGTCTTAAGCTGTGTCGCTTCCAAGCACCAGAGACTAGCACTCTGGGGTAAGTTAGAAGTGCCGCACATGTTAGTGCACCCATCTCTAGTGAGCATCAGCAAGAGTCAAAACAGGAAACAGCTTTCTGGCAGACAAGCTTCTCTCCCAGCTCAATGAAGGAGAACAAATGTGACAATTTTAGGGGTCCAGCTATGAAAAGAAATACTGCCTCTTTTATATTAGGTATTTGAAGGCCTGCCTAGGAGTTTCACTAACATGGGTGACCGAATGGAGGAGTCTGTTTCCTGCTAATGTGGCGTCATCTTACCAGGCATCACTACTTTGCAATCTACTTTGAAGAGTGGGCCATCCTCTTAACATGAGTCAAAGTTCACCAATGAAACTTTGGTGGATACAAATGACTGTCATAAAAGCTCTGAACTCAAACCTGTGCTTTGATAGCATCACTCGTCTGCAATCAGCTCTTTCAAAGATCAGAGTAAATGTTGATCTTAGTTCACGGAAGTGGAAATGGAACAACAGGAAAAGCATGTGCTGCCCTCCCTCAGCATGTCGGCATATCTGCTCTCTTGCCACCCCCTCAACCAACACCAACCACGGTCCCAGAAAGCCAGGCTGCCCATCAGCAACTGGAGTCTATATTCATGTCCTCAGAAGCTCAAGCTTCAACCCACAAGGGTTCCCAAAAGAAGCAACAGTAGCCTTCCACAAACTTTGCGGAGGCTGCTGGGGGAGCATCTTGTAGGAGCAGATCTTTTTAGAAAAACACTGGGTTGCTCATTTGGGCGATGAAATAATTCATTACACTGTTATTTTTAAAATGAAATTGAACATCTTTATCACACTTGGAATTTTGTTTATGCTTGGCAGCAGCCATGTGTGTATGGCCCCTTGGTCTCCAACAGTCATCCATTGTCTTTCATAGATGATGTGGAGATGCCGGCGTTGGACTGGGGTGGGCACAGTAAGAAGTCTTACAACACCAGGTTAAAGGCCAACAGGTTTGTTTGGTTCGAATCACTAGCTTTCGGAGCGCAGCCCCTTCATCAGGTGAATAAAGAGATAGGTTTGTCTTACTATGTGTTTGTGGAATCCACCTGTTCATTCTACTGATGAAGGAGCTGTGCTCCGAAAACTAGTGATTCGAAACAAACCTGTTGGACTTTAACCTGGTGTGGTAAGACTTCTTACTGTTTCCTAGATGAGTATACAAATAGGAGGATGGATGAGTGTAGCAGAATTAAGACATCATGGTGGCTGCCAGCAAAACAAGCATTGACTTCTATTATCCTTCTATGGTGATCACATAAGAGTTGAACTTTGAGGCAGTGGAAGTCCACCTGTTAACAAAACCTGCTGGCTTGTTTTCTGCTGCTCTAATAGTTAAATGAATGGAGTTTAATATGTCTTCTGTGCAAGAGAAGTCAGCCTCTGCTACAAATCCACAGCTGTCTCATTCTTGATGCTGGTGTTCATTGGGAAGGTAATGTACTGGTTTGTTCTTGTAAGAAGGGCATTGATGACCTGCTTGATGCATCTCTGTACTGCAGAGTGAAATGAGAGACGTGTTTGGTCCCCTGTAGCAACTTGGAAGGAGCCTGTGGCTAAAAAGGATGGTAATGACTTTGACAGTCACTGGCAAAGCATGACCTCCTGGTGTAACGTAGCAGATTCTATAGCAACAAGCTGCTTAAATCAGCAACAATCTGCCTGGTACAGCACAGCCTCATCATGTACTCTTCCAAGAAACTATTTATGAAAACCTCTGAGCCTTATCCCTCACCTTCCAACAGGCCTTCTTGCTGTTTGTGCTAATTGTTCAGGCTTCAGCTGGCCCTCTTTAGAATCACAGAAAGCTTACGGTACAAAAAGAGGCTCCTTGGCCCATTGTGTCTGCATAGCCAAAATACGAGCCAGCCAGCCTAATCCAACTTTCCTTCATTTGATCTGTAGTCTTGCTGCAGGTTACAGCACTTTTGGTGAAAACTAGTACATTCCACAACTGTTCATGCATCCAAGGGAGTGAAGAAAATACTGCAGCTATGATAAGCAGTGAATGCTGAATCAGGGTCATAAGGGGAAAATAAATCAGAAAGAAACAATCTGGAAGGTCAAAACTGCCTTCACAACAGCTCACAGTTTCTAATGAACTCTGTGTGATCTGTGTCCCCTTAAGGCAGTTTTCAGTCATATTAGTTAGTTTGTAAAGCCAATTCTGTTCAGTTTTACTGTGAGTTTTCTGCTGGCCAGGACATCTCACCCACTCTGTTAAAATCACATGAGGATCCCAATGCTGCCATATGACTCCCAATTTTAAGTTATTCTCTTCTGGTGGGTGTGTTTGCTGTTTGAATCAGCTTTGGAGTTAAAATGGTAGGTGGAATTCCCCCCATCCCGGGACTAAGTCACATTGCAGGGTGAGAATGTGGAGAGTTTCCCGTGGACCTTCGTCCGAGATGTGTATTGGACCAAGTGCTGTGGTTGTCCCACAGTTCAAGGTTGCAGGCAGCCTCCATCTCGAGGCTCCGGAGGCCGCCCAGGCATTGTTCAGATGAATGCTGACATCTGCATGCCACGTAGTTTCAAATGGGTTCCACGCCAACAGGGGGCTGAGGACAATTCTACCCAGTGGGTCGAGTGACCTGGGTAGTAAGTAGATTTGAGATTTTTCTGCTTACTCATCTTGTTCCCATCAGGCAGTTAGTTAAGGTTAAAATTGGGGGGGTTTATTTTTAAATGCATGTGTTAGACCCAAGTCTCATATCTGATATTCATTTGCACATACAATGACATGAATCCTGTGGACATTTCACACTAATTAGGGAGGGCTGCTGGTATCAGGCATGCTTGGACTTTAATGATTAATGAACATAGTTAACAACAATTTGAATCTACCCTAATAATGTTCTCGCAAATTATGTTTTCTTAAAACTAGTATTCTCTGTTAAACTGCTGGACTTCTTTCCAGTGGAACAGGTCTTTATTCGTCAATACTTAGGATTAGATAAGCTTCCCTGACTCCCATGTGCTGGCAGTAATCATGCTGTTAAGATATTAGTCACCTTGAATATCAATGAAGGTGATGAAGTACATAAAGGCTGGACTGAAATTAGATGGGGCAGAAACCTTGGCTTGTTGCCTCTCCCATTAGAAATAGATTCCACTGACTAAGGAATATATGAAATAAGGAGTGGAATTCTCCGGCTGTTGGGATTCTCTTTTCCCGCTGGCAGCACACCCCCGCACACGGGTTTCCCAGCGGTGTGGGGTGGCTTAAATAGGAAATCCCATTGACAAATGGCGGGAGTAGAGAATCCTGCCGCCAGTGAACGTCGCTCCAACAAGAAACAAGCGCTGGGACACTGGGGAATCCAGCCCAAGGTTTTGTCTTTTGATTGATTTAAAGCACAACATTCCATTGAAAAATAAGCCATTGGTCTAAATAATATAAACATAAACAATGTTAACAGCATGTTTAAGATGTAACAAAAAGATATGACATCTCATTTTAGATACCTGGGGGTGCAGGTTGCCCAGGAGTTGGGGAGGGGCTCCGCGGGTACAACATTTCTAGTTTGGTGGGGAGAGTGAAAGCTGATCTGGCAAGGTGGGATGGTCTCCCTCTGTCACTGGCGGGTCAGGTACAGGCGGTTAAAATGAACGTGTTGCCGCGATTTCTGTTTATTTCCAATGCCTGCCGATTTTCCTGCCAAAGGCATATTTCAGAGAGATTGAGGGAAGGATTACCTCGTTCATATGGGGAGGAAAAGTGGCCAGAATTAGAAAGGTGCTGCTACAGAGGGGAAGGCAGGCAGGGGGTTTGGGTCTTCCGAACCTCATGTATTATTACTGAGCGGCAAATGTGGAGAAGGTGCAGAGCTGGGTCAGGGGGGTTGATTCCCAGTGGGTTAGAATGGAGGAGAGTTTGTATAGGGGGTCGGGATTGAAGGCGCTAGCGACAGCATCGCTCCCGATGGCCCCGGGGAAATACTCAGGGAGTCCAGTAATAATAGCTTAATTCAGAATTTGGAAGCAGGTTCGGCAACACTTCAGGTTGGGGGCAGGGTCAAGGGAAATGTCGAGTAGGGGGAACCACAGATGTGAGCCAGGGGATTGGGACGGAAATTTTCGGAAATGGGAGGAGAAGGGTATTAAGACACCAAAAGATTTGTTTCTTGGGGGTCGGTTTGCAGGATTGAAGGAGCTGGAAGCGAAGTATGGGCTGGAGCAGGGGGAAATGTTTAGATACATGCAGGTTCGAGACTTTGCCAGGAAGGAGATACCGAGCTTCCCAGAGGAACCGGCCTCCACATTGCTGGAGAAGGTGCTGACGACAGGGGGACTGGAGAAGGAGGTAGTGTCGGCAGTCTACGGGGCTATTTTGGAAGAGGAGAAGGCACCGCTAGAAGGGATCAAAGCAAAATGGGAGGAAGAGTTGGGAGAGGGTATGGAGGAAGGGTTCTGGTGTGAGGTGCTCCGGAGAGTGAATGCCTTCACCTCGTGCGCGAGGTTGGGGCTGATACAGCTGAAGGTGATATATAGAGCACAAGGGCGAGGATGAGCCGGCTCTTTGAGGGGGGTAGAAGATGGATGTGAATGTTGCGTGGAGGGCCCCCGCTAATCACATTCATATGTTTTGGTCCTGTCCAAAGCTGGAGGATTACTGGAAGGAGGTTTTTAGGGTAATCTCTAAAGTGGTGCACGTGAAACTGGACCCAGGCCCCCGGGAGGCCATATTCGGGGTGTTGGACCGGCTGGGGTTGGAAACGGGTGCGGAGGCAGGTGTTGTAGCCATCGCCTTGTTGATCACCTGAATGCGGATCTTGTTGGGATGGAGAGCAATCTCTCCACCCTGTGCCCTGGCGTGGCGGGGGGACCTGTTGGAATTCTTGACTCATGAGAAGGTTAAGTTTGAACTGAGGGGAAGGATGGAGGGGTTCTACAATTCATGGGCATTATTCATTATGCACTTTCAAGAATTGGATAACATCAAACATTAGTTGGGGAGGGGTGGTTGGGAGGGTTGGAGGAGGGGGACGGTGTGTGTTAATGGTGACTATGGGTGATCCCTAATTCCTTTTTGTTGTTTATGTTGACATGTGGGCAGTTGTTTGGGGGTTTGGTGGGAGGATGGGATTGTTGTTATTGATATGGGGATTGACATTATATTCGTTACTGCTTATTGTTTATTGTTGGTGGGTGCAAATTTGGGAGAAAATGTGAATGAGAATAAAAATATTTTTAAGAACGATATAACATAGTACCTCTATGACTCAGTAGTCTTTCTGGATTTCTTGTTTAAAGCAGCTAGTAAAGCAGAATTCTTCTTCTCTAATCTTGGGAGTTAAAAAAATAGGATTTTTGCATGTGATTTGGTTAATCATATAGTTTCCCCTCCCAATAATAAATCCGCCATGTTATTTATATGGTAACCATAGGTAAAATTGTAATCAATCAAAATTTTGTTTCAGCTGTGATTTGCGTCATCCAATATGATTTACATTTCAGGAACAAAAACAGTAAAAAAGAAGTGAGACTAATGAGAAGGAATTAAAATGCATTTATATAGAATAATATAGTAATCATAGCCAAACTTGGAGGGACAATGGAATGAAAGGGTGAAACACAACTTTTAGAATAAGTCAGACAAAATACAAAAAGTGGACAGGAAAATAGCAGATCATATTTAATGCACACAAGTGTAAAGCACCACCGATGGGAAGGAATAATGGGCATATATTCCATAGATGCTGTTGAAATACAAGGATGAAGTTTAAAGAGACCCAAGAGCTTTAGCAGATTCAAGACTAAACAACAAATGTCGACCAGAATCAAGAAAGTTAATTGAATGTTGAACTGCATATCTGAAATAATAGAATACAAGTCAGAAGTAAACATGCTCTGATGAGACTGGTTTTAGTATCTTGTGCCCAGTTCTGTTATAAAGTATATATAAAATCAGTGTTACCTCAGAATCTGCAAATTAAACATGCGGAGTCTCTGGTCTGCAAACTGGACTATTTTGTTCAATCCATCAACCTATTAAAAATGCACATTCAGCATTGAGGATATACTGGAAAACAATGAAATGCTCAAGTCTCAATCAATGTAAAATTAAAATTACTGCTAAATAAAAATTTAGGTAATTGACTTTGTTGGGCTTTAATTCTTCAAATAATGCGAGCTTCCTAGTGGAATTGAATTAGCCTGCATTTTCAAGTTGTACTTGAACAGTGGCTGAAAATAGCTCAGGGAAGTCAGGAATGTGAGGAACATTGGATGGGATCTGAAAATGTTGGTTGTATTGCCAAAAAAAGATCCAACAAGCATTTTGGTGGCGGTTTTGGTGACATCTGCCCCATACCCTAGAAATTCCTTCCACTGCCAGGTCTCTGTGGCTTCCACTCCCCTGCTGCCAATATTCTGGATGTCAGGAAGAAACCCAGGTCTTTGCAGAGTTGAAATTAGGGTCTGGCATGGTCGTGACTTTGAAGATCCCAAAGTTGATTCTAAATTTTCTGCCACCTGCTCTCTGTCAAAGTAATTTTGAGGAACTCTTGGGGGAGATAGAGACCTGCAGGCAGCATTTTTAAAAGAAGTATTGTCATGACAATGGATCATAACCTCGAATTATGTACAGACATACTGAACTTTTAAATGGGACATGTGTTTTTAATAAAAGAACATGCAAGACAAAACTGGCTGAGACTGCAAATTAACCATTTGCTGGAGTTCCTATGTGGATTATACACAGTCCCGAGACAGACAATGGAATGTCAGAATCCTTTTCCAGACAAGAGGCAATGCAGAAACTGAACTGTAATCTCCTGTGGAGATAATTGAAGCTGATTACCATCTAAGCAGAAACTACTGCAGAACCAAGAACCTCCAAACCAACTGCTCAACTGCCAAAGACAGTGCTACCGTAATCATCTAACTTAGCGGCTGCAACATTTCACCATCTACTCTTCATGGACAAATCTAAGACTGATTTGTATATATTTTTACTTTCTTTTTGGACTCACTTCTTACTTCTCGTATGTGTGTATTGTCAGTCTCTCACCCTCTCCAATTTTTTACAGATATCTCGTTATGGATGATAGTGTGGACCCCGAGGAAGATGTCCTCATGGTGCTGCTGGCAGGTTAGACGCCAGAGAAGGCAGCGGAAGCAGCGTCAACAGAGGCCCAAGACAATGGCCGATGTGCGGGGCCCCGTCCACACCCTGAGGACTCAGCCGCCCATCAAGCCAGGGAGGGACCCAGAAGGGGAGGCTGGCGACAGCCCAAGGTGTACAAGCGCCACTGGTCTTTCGAATTGATGTTGGATAGCAAGTGCCACAAGAGATTCCACCTCAACAAGGAAACAGTGCGGCACCTGTGCCATGTCCTTGCGTACTTGACACCACCTGGAAGAGGATACACGCTCCCAGTGCCCGTCAAGGTCACCACAGCCCTGAACTTCTATGCCCCGGGATCATTCCAATGCTCGAGCGCTGACCCCAAGACACGCCATTGTCAGGAGGGTGGACTCAGGAGAGCTGGCAAATGCCATCATCTCCCTTAGGGAGACTCCAGGTCGGTCTCCAGCACTTCCCCCTCCCGATTGGTGCCAATATGGCCCTGGGGGTAAATATGGGATGGAGGAGTAGCTGGATTGGGCTCTCGATGTCCCTGCGTCATCTGGCTCTTTCAGCCCTGCTGGCCCCCCAATGTGCACACCATGGTGTCGATACCGTTAGCGATGCCCCTCTGTGAGCAGGCAATGCTCTGCAGCACCTCGCCAATGTCCACCTGCGTCTGGGACATGGTCCTCAGCGACAGGGACATGCTCTGGAGCTCCTTAGTGATGCCCATCTGAGACTGGGACATGCACCGCAGCACCCCGGCAACGTCGACCTGAGACAGGGCCACATCCCCCAGCGTCTAGGACATGCTTCACAGTGTCTCAGCAATGCCCACCTGAGACTGGGACATGCTCCGCAGTGCCTCGGAAAGGTCCACGTGTCAAGGACATGTTTCTCAGAGACTCAGACATGCTGTTGAGGCGCTCAGCCATGGTCGTCACTGCTGCCTTGGACACCACCACTCATGGGGCTGACATCGGGCTCCAGGTTCACCACTGTGGTCACCACGCTAGCAGTGTTGGCCTCGGTGCCACGCATTACTGGCACCATCTCCTGTGCCCTTAGCCTCTCGGACTCTTCCAATCAGCTATAGACCCACTGGAGTGTCGCTGACATCCCGCGCTGAATCTCATGGCTGCACCCTATCAACTGCATCAGCTCCCGGATAACCTGGTCCAGAGGCTCTGCACCCTGACTGGGACTCAGATCAGTCCTGGGATTCAGCAGATTTCCGACTGATGTCTCCCGTGGACGTTTCTGCCTCCACCTGATGAACATCTGCAACTGTGTGGTGCTGACCGGATCGTGCCCCAGAAGCCTGTCCCCTACTTTTGCCCACTCTGCGCTGGTGGAGAGAGGGGATGAAAGCTGTGTTGCCTCAAAGGTGATATCCTCGGAGCTCTCCTGCAAGGTGTTCTCTCGAGAGGTGGGGGAGGGCCCTTGTTGGGCTGGCACTGCCTGCTGGAGACCCTGTGGGGAAGGGACATGTGGTCAGTGAGAGGGAAAGATCATCATGCTGGTATGAACAACTCTCATGTGACAGGTCATCTGGGCTGGGCCAGTGGATCCTCACCTCTAGCTCGACATCGGTGTCCTGCTGCCCGCCTGGGGCCTAGCCTGCCGATTGTGCGCCAATTTATCCTGCGGGACACAGGAGGGGGCATCGTGAGCCGAAAGCTTCATGTATTGTGGGTGGGAGTGGGCATGCAGGTGACACTCCCCGAGCTAACGGCTGCTGCCACTGCCTCCCAGGCCGCACAGGCTGACCCTCCGAACCCCTCGGGGGAACAGAGTATCACATCTGGACTCAACCTCGTCCATGAGCCTGGCCAGGTCGGCATCCCTGAGCTGGTCTGTGCGATGACATGGCTGTGTGCTGTCTGGGGTTTGCTCTGTGGGATCGGCTTAAGTGCTGCTCCCTCTCGTTAGAGGAGAGCTGCCGGACATTGTCCCAGCGAATCTATTGGCGGGACAGTCATTTGCAGGGTAAAGCCCGTGGGGCATCATTAAGTGTGCTAATTAACGGTAGATACCGGTGACGGCCTTGCCGGGTCAGATGTCGGGATTTGGCAGATTCCACTTGCTACCACATTTAGAACGAATTTAGTTACATTGCATCCTTTATGTACCATAGTAAAGTATTTCCATGTGGACAGAATAAAATGGGAAAAGGTATTTAAATTCTATGAGATACAGGAAAGAGTCCATCCCTAATGTTGTGGGATAAAGATATTTGTTGTCCAGAAGGGATATTGAAGAAAAAAGTTCGGATCAGCAGCATTCTTGGTGAAACAAAAAAAATTCCTTTGCTAAAAATAAGCTCAGGAAGAAGTCTTACAACACCAGGTTAAAGTCCAACAGGTTTGTTTCAAATGACTAGCTTTTGGAGCACTGCTCCTTCCTCAGGTGAATGAAGAGGTAGGTTCCAGAAACATTTATATAGACAAAGTCAAAGACGCAAGACGATACTTTGAATGTGAGCATTTGCAGGTAATTAACCCCAGGTTAAAGAGGTGTGAATTGTCTCAAGCCAGGACAGTTGGTAGGATTTTGCAAGCCCAGGTAAGCGTTCTCCAGGCAGCCTTCGGGTAAGCGTTCTCCAAGGCAGCCTTCAGGACGCGCTACAACGCAAAATCACCGAGCAGAAACTTAGAGCCAGGTTCCGCACACATGAGTAGAGCCTCAACCGGGACCTTGGATTCATGTCGCATTACATTCATCCCCACCATCTGGAGAGCGGGGGATCGGAGAATCGCGACCCTGTTTCTCTCTCCACTTTCGGGATTAGCGCCCTACTCAAAATGAAAAAGTCTATCTGGGAGTAGGCTGTATGGACGTGAGAAAAGAAGGAAAATTCCCTGGCCAGCGGCCTGGCAAACCTCCATGGATCCATTCCCCCCATCTGGTCCATAAACCCCCTGAGCACCTTGGCCGCAGCCGGCCTCTTACCCATCCTGGACCTAGAATGGTCCAGTGCTGGGTCCAGCACCGTGTTGAAGTCTCCCCCCATTATCAAGCTTCCTACCTCCAGATCCGGAATCTGACCCAACATGCGTTTCATAAATCCGGCATCATCCCAATTCGGGGCATATATGTTCACCCAGTACCACCTGCACCCTACCATTCACCATCACATATCGACCTCCATTATCCACTACAATATTCAGTGCCTCGAACGACACCTGCTTCCCCACCAGTATTGCAACCCCTCTGTTCTTCGCATCCAGCACTGAATGAAAGACCTGCCCTACCCATCCCTTTCTCAGCCTAACCTGATCTGCCACCTTCAGATGTGTCTCCTGGAGCATAACCACGTCTGCCTTCAGTCCCTTTAAGTGCGCGAACACCCGGGCCCTCTTGACCGGCCCGTTCAGGCCCCTCACATTCCAAGTTATTAGCCGCATAGGGGGGGCTACTCGCAGGGGGCGACGTATGAGTATGGGGAGAAGGCGAGTCGGATGCTGGCACATCAGCTTTGTAAGAGGGAGGCAGCGAGGGAGATTGGTGGAGTCAAGGGTAGAGGGGGGAATACGGTGCGGTGTGCGGTGAGAATGAACGAGGTATTTAGGGACTTGTATGGGGATCTGTACAGGTCTGAGCCCCCAGCGGGGGAGGAGGGGATGCGACGATTCCTGGATCAGCTGAGGTTCCCGAGGGTGGAGGAGGAGGAGGTGGCTGGTTTGGGGGCGCTGATTGGGCTGGAGGAGCTGGTTAAAGGATTGGGGAGCATGCAGGCGGCGAAGGCCCCGGGGCCGGATGGGTTCCCGGTTGACTTTTACAGGAAATACGTGGACCTGCTGTTAGTGAGGACTTTTAATAAGGCGAGGGAGGGGGGGGGACCTTGCTCCCGACAATGTCCAGGGCGCTGATCTCTTTGATCCTGAAGCGGGACAAGGATCCATTGCAATGTGGGTCGTATAGACCGATCTCGCTCCTCAATGTTGACGCTAAGTTGCTGGCGAAGGTGCTGGCTACGAGAATTGAGGACTGTGTCCCGGGGGTGATTCATGAGGATCAGACGGGAATTTTGACGGGTAGGCAGCTAAATACAAATGTGCGGAGGCTCCTCAATGTGATTATGATGCCCTCGGTGGAGGGGGAAGCGGAAGTAGTGGCAGCTATGGACGCGGAGAAGGCTTTTGACCGGGTGGAGTGAGAGTATCTTTGGGAAGTGTTGCGGAGGTTTGGGTTCAGGGAGGGGTTCATCAGTTGGGTCAGGCTGCTATATAGAGCCCCGGTGGCGAGTGTGGCTACGAACCGGCGGAGATCGGAGTACCGGGGGACAAGGCAGGGGTGCCCCTTATCCCCCTTGTTGTTTGCACTGGTAATTGAGCCGCTGGCCATGGCACTGAGGGAGTCTAGGAAATGGAGGGGATTGGTCCGGGGGGAGAGGAACACCGGGTGTCGTTGTATGCCGATGACCTGTTGTTGTATGTTGCGGATCCAGTGGAGGGGATGGCGGAGGTCATGCGGATCCTTCGGGAGTTTGGGGACTTTTCGGGGTATAAACTCAACGTAGGGAAGAGTGAGCTCTTTGTGGTGCATTCAGGGGACCAGGGAAGGGGGATAGACGAGCTACCGCTGAAGAGGGCGAAAAGGAGCTTTTGGTACCTAGGGATCCAAGTAGCTAGGAGTTGGGGGGCCCTGCACAAGCTCAATTTGACGCGACTGGTGGAGCAGATGGAGGAGGATTTTAAGAGATGGGATATGCTGCCACTCTCACTAGCGGGTAGGGTGCAGTCGGTCAAAATGACCGTCCTCCCGAGGTTTCTCTTTGTGTTCCAGTGCCTTCCCATTATGATCCCCAAGGCCTTTTTCAAACGGGTAAGCAGGAGCATCATGGGATTTGTGTGGGCGAATAAGACCCCGAGGGTGAAGATAGTGTTTCTGGAGCGTGGCAGGGACAGGGGGGGGCTGGTGCTGCCAAATTTGTGTGGCTATTATTGGGCTGCCAATGTAGCGATGATCCGTAAGTGGGTAATGGAGGGAGAGGGGGCGGCATGGAAGAGGCTAGAGATGGCGTCCTGTGTGGGCACGAGCCTGAGGGCGCTGGTGACGGCACCGCTGCCGCTCTCGCCGACAAGGTACACCACGAGTCCGGTGGTGGCGGCGACGCTGAAGATCTGGGGGCAGTGGAGGCGACACAGGGGCGAGGTGGGAGCCTCGGTTTAGTCACCGATTCAAAAGAATCATCGGTTTGTCCTGGGAAGGATGGGTGGGGGTTTCGGAGCTGGCATCGGGCAGGGATTAGAAGAATGGGGGACCTGTTCATCGATGGGACGTTTGCGAGCCTAGGGGCGCTGGAGGAGAAGTTTGGGCTCCCCCGGGAAACGCTTTCAGGTACATGCAAGTGAGGGCGTTTGTGAGGCGGCAGGTGAGGGAATTCCCGCTGCTTCCGGCATGTGGGATTCAGGACAGGGTGATCTCGGGTGTATGGGTTGGAGAAGGCAAGGTTTCGGCGATTTACCAGGAGCTGAAGGAAGAGGAGGAGGCCTCGGTGGAGGAGTTAAAGGGCAAGTGGGAGGAGGAGCTTGGGGAGGAGATAGATGAGGGTCTGTGGGCCGATGCCCTAAGTAGGGTTAATTCTTCCTCCTCTTGCGCCAGGCTCAGCCTAATACAGTTCAAAGTTACTCACAGAGCGCATATTGCAGGGGCGAGGTTGAGTAGGTTCTTTGGGGTGGAGGACAGATGTGGGAAGTGCTCGGGGCGGTGCTCAAATCACGCCCATATGTTCTGGTCGTGCCCGGTGCTGGATGGGTTTTGGATGGGTTTTGCGAGGACTTTGTCCAAGGTGGTGAACGCCCGGGTCAAGCCGAGCTGGGGATTGGCATTATTTGGGGTATCGGACGAGCCGGGAGTGCAGGAGGCGAAAGAGGCCGGTATTCTTGCCTTTGCGTCCCTGGTAGCCCGGCGGAGGATTTTGCTACTATGGAAAGATGCGAAGGCCCCTAGTGTGGAAGCTTGGATCAATGACATGGCAGGGTTCATCAAGCTGGAGAGGATAAAGTTTGCAAGGGTTCCTCAGGCAGTGGCAACCGTTCCTAGACTATCTTGCGGAGCGTTAGGAGGAGGTCAGCAGCAGCAGCAGCCCAGGGGCGGGGGGGGGCTTCTTTTGGGGTGACGTTTGGGTGAAGGTGGGGGTTTTCCCTATTTGTGATTTTAAATGTTATATGGGGGTTTTTTGTATATGGGGGAAATCCAATGTATAATTTCTGATTGTTGTGTTTTTGTTTCTTTCTTCTTGTTGGGGGGGGGGGTTTTGTTGAAAATTTGTTGAGAAATTTGAATAAATATATATTTTTTTAAAAACCATGTAGGAGTCTTGGTAAAATTGAAGTCAATGGGAATTGAGGGGTAGGAAATCTCTTCACTGGTGGGAGTCATATCCAGAGGAAAAGAAGACGCTTATCGTTGTTGGAGGCCATCATATCCAACAGGAGGTCATCACTGCAGGAGTTCCTTGAAACAATGGGCTGGATCCTCTGCCACATTGCGAACTCCACTACTGGAGAATCCTAGTGAGACTAGCTGTCTCACTCTAGAATGCAGTTTTGCCAAAAAGTGATCCCCTCACAATGGGCGGGATGCACATCGCGACGTCACAGTAATGTAATCTTCACAATGCTGAGTACCTTGTACTGGAGTTCATTCACACACGTGTGGAGCCTTATATTTTCTGTTGCAAGCAATTTAAACTCCTCAGTCGATTTGCCTCGTTTATATTTTGATTTCACTGCCTGAAAATTTAATGTGATGGATTCCAGTTAAATATTTTTCTGAACATTGAAGAACGGCGAAGATGTGTTATGATCATTTAGTATTATTGGTAATTGATGCATATCATTACAATAATTAGGAAAAGCTCAATAATCCACAAATCTTTGTTGGAGCATTAAACTGCATCATTTTCAGTGTTACAGGAAAGATGAAAAAGCTTGGGCTAGTGCTTCTCCAAACAAAATGAAAGTACAGATGAGCATAAAACAGTAATATTCTCTTTATACTCGTTCCGCCAAAATTAATGAAGTCAAGAAAATATATATCTCTCTATTTATTTTATCAACAATGGGGTTGAATGACATTAAAGCCATTTTTAGTTCAATCTGGAAAACAAGCTGCATGCTGGATAGGATTGAAACAAAACAGCTCATGACATTCTGCTCTGCCACCGGGCACATTTGTTCCCGTGGAGAGTTGTTCCTGCAGCATTATTTGTGCACTAGACCATCCCGGGGGCAGAAGGAAATGTGGGAGAGCAATTAGTAGAAAGGGCTAGGAAGTCAGAACGGTTAGTGCCCTACGACAGGCGAAGCTGAGAATAACGCATTCTACACTGCAGACTCTTTACCATAAACAGAACATTTTTATCAGGTTGACTTGAGCACAAAGGCAAAAATACTTCATCGAAATTCCCAATTAAAACACAGTTGGTTATACACCAGGCTGCTTCACACCCTGGATTTTACAGTAGGCACCATATAAATATGTTAAAAGCAACAATCCAAAAGCATGAGTGTGTTAACACATATATTGTGGTCATTCACATCTTCACATTTGTCAAAATTTTCCAATAAAACTAAACTATTTTTAGTGTAAAACCTTTTCCTTTGAAACAAGGAAAGTGTGTAAGGCCTATAATAATCCAATTTATTTTTCACCTGGTCCTGTTTCTGTTTACATGATGTCACAGCTTTCGTTTGATGGTAATCTTCAATATGTTTATTGCCCTCTCCTGGGATAGGCTTGTGTGTATTCACATCCTGCAAAATATCAATTAATCACCTGATTTAACTGAGCAAGTAAAATGTCACAAAATTCTTTCTTTGCTTGGAAGCAGGTGTAAAGGTTTCTGGACAACTGAGAGATGATGGGCTGATTTAGCACAGGGAGGACTGGACTCCTCTCTTCGCCCCTCTCCTGAATTGATAACAGTTTGAGTTTAAAGGGAAGCTGATATTGCCAATTGAATAGATACCTAAGTGTGTATAGCTCAGTTCAAGAAATAAGCCACCAGGTTCCTTACTTTAACACGTAAAGAGTTAAGTTTTATTGACGAAACTCACTCCGGTTAAGATGCAGAAATTATTAACAAAAGGTTTAAAATGCACAAATATGTCCAACTACCACTAATGCGAAAGCGCACATACAATTCCCCCACAAGCCTGCCAAAAAATAATTAAAACTCTGCTGATATCAAAAAGCTTGGCTAAGGACCAGGTCGGGAAAATAATTCATGGATTGTCCAGAGGCTTATTTACAGCTGAAGGGTCCTTTTCCACAGTGGAGCAGTCGGTCTGCAGGCGTGCTTGTTGATTCAAATTTCGTCTTTAAGAAATCTCGGCCTGCAGCAATGAGGTCTTCTGGTGGGTTTCTTCACATCAGAAACAGTTCTGTTTTGAGCGAGGGAAGAGAGAAAGGCTGCTGTCGCATGGCAGTCTCTCTGACAATATGAAATTCAGTGGGTGAGATTCTCTGTTGGCAGACACCAAAATTGGGAAATGTGATTGGGTGGTGAATAGATTCTCCGTCACCTCGACAGTGGCGTCAATGCAGTCTGGAATGCACGTACAGTAAATACCATTTGCATATCATTAGCGGGCCTCCATGATTCTCTGCCTCCGATGGACTGAGTTCCTGATGGCACAGTTTACTTGTGCTTCTAAAAATGGTGAATCCGGCATTGTGGCGGATGAAGGAGAGAGAGGAGGTAGGACACAGACGTATGTGACTGTGGACAGACGGGCCGGATGCTAGTCGGGCTGGCTGGGGTGGGGGGCGCCTTGCCAGGGCGGAGAGGAAGGGGGGTGATGGGGGAACAAGCCGAGTGGCCGGGATGACCCCCCCCCCCCATGGGACTGGGGCAATGTCCAGGCACGGACCGCCACTGCTGCGGCCTGCAAGGCAGCCATTTTGCTGCGCACCCCTGAACACACACCTTGGTCCCTGGTTCTGCAGCCCGATTCAGCCACCATCAGGGGCAATACTAACTGTAGCCCCAATGGGGGCGCGGGGTAGGGACCGTGGAGCGTACTGCTGGCAAGGGCAGTGCCAGCCGACAGTACCCCTGGCATTAGGGCCAGAGTCCCCCACAGTGCCAGGCACCAACAGGGCGAGGGGTCGGGGATGGGGTGGATATGCGGGGGGTGGATATGCGGGGGGCGGAGCCCGTAGTGTCAACCGGGGCTATCATGTCGCCCGTTGGACCTGTTTGGACTTGGAGGTACACACAGGCTAACATGTCGGCCTTTCACCCGCTGCAGACAATGGATATTGGAATTCAACCAGCAATAGTGTCCTTCCCGTTAGTTGCCGCAGCCCTGGGGGATGCCGTGCGGCTGTTTGAGCTGGAGCTGATTGAGGAGGAGGAGGAAACTGCAGCAGCAAAGCATGCCACAGAGTAACAGGACGCAGCTGCCCAGGATGGTGAGCCGGCTGCCCAACATGCCGAAGTGGAAAAGAAGTGCCACATAAGGCCTCGTGTGTACTGGCAGCGCCTGTCACTCGAGGAGCTGCCGGACCGGGCTTGCCGTTGAAGACTCCAGTTGAGCAGGGAGACAGTGCGACATATCTGCCAGATCATGGCACACTTGACACCGCGGGGGTATGGGGGAGGACACCCGTTTGCAGTGCCCGTCAAGGTTACAGTCGCCTGAACGTCTAAGCCCTGGGGTCTTTCCAGGTGCTGAGTGGGATCTCCCAGACCTTGGTGCACAGGTGCATCTGACGAATATGATATAAAATAGTTAGTTTAAATATATTAGTTACAGTAATGTAGATGTAGGCCAGTCTAATTCTAGTGAGTTCACAGACAAAGGATTTCAGAAAGCATGGCAAGGAAGGGGGAGGGGTGTCTGGTGGAGGAGGAGAAAAGGATGCTGGGTAACAAGGGGCCCAGGGTTAAGGAATGAGAAGTGAGCCAATTAGGATGTATGGCCAGGTCAGGAGGGGTATAGGATGACCTATGGGAATCGTATATGTGAAACTTGATGCCATTGAATGTATTTATAGAGATTCCTTTGTCTCCAACAGCACTCGATTCGGAAGACCCAGGAGGCAGCTTGTGTTCTGGGTTTTTGTGAAGCGAGTCAGACTTGCAAGTTGATTAAAAATAAATAATACTATGCCTACAAATCCATCTCGAGTTTTATTGAGGCCAGACTGACGGGTAAAGAATTCAACATTTGTCACATCCGCGCCGTCACGGGGGCCCTATATGCCCAGGCGGCTCAATACATCCATTTCAACGTGGACCGAGTCCATCAGGAGACCCGGGTAGCGGGGTTCGCCACCATTGCCGGTATGCCTTGGGTCCATAGGGGATCGACGGAATGCATGTCCCCCTACGGGCACCTGCAGATGACAGCCACTCTACACAAACCGAAAGGGGTTCCAGTCAATAAATGTGCAGCTGATATGTGGCCATCTGCTGCGCATCACGTATATCTGCGTCCGATACCCGGGCAGTGTGCACGACGCTTTCATCCTGGCACACTCGACGATTGCTGAAATGTTCGAGATGTCACCCTGGCTGGGAGGTTGGCTCCTGGGTAACAGGGGTTATCCACTGCGGCCGTGGCTGATGACGCATATCCGGAAGTCACAGACCGATGCGCAGACCCACTACAACGTGCATGCAGTGACCAGGAGCGTGATTGAGCGGTGCTGTGGCCTCCTGAAGATGTGGTTCAGGTGCCTGGACCGCTCTGGAGGGGCCCTCCAGTATGATGCTGAGGGTCGCTCGCATTTTGGCGGCCTACTGCGTCCTCCACAACATTGCGCAGCAGACGGGTGACATGCTGGTGGAGGATGTTGAATGCCAGGCCTCGTCCGACAAGGAGGATGTAGGGAGGGTGATGATGGGCAGGACACGGGGTCTAGGAAGGCACGGAAGGCCGCATGACGTGTGTGCCAGGGTCAACGCGCATGGGATGCTCTGATCGCTTCCAGGTTTGCCGACTGGGCTGGGGGGGGGGGAAGACACACTGTCCAGAGGCACGGACAACTTGGCAGTGCCACCTGGGTTCCAGCCTGGCACTGCCATGGTGCCCAGGTGGACTGCCAAGGTAGCATTTTCTGCACGTGCGCGATCGGGCCGGGGATGCCCACCGTGAGTATTAGAGGGTGCAGTTGATGGCTTTTGAAACTTGCTGGTCTTCATGAGGTGAACAGAAACAAAGACATATGGATTCACACAATGACACCGAACAAGTACTATTCTGTCTGCCGCTTTTCAATTTGCAGCATGCAACCTTCCAACATAACAGGCCATTCTACATCAAATATTTTATTGAAATAAATCTTTCGGAGGTGGTGTGCTGAGACTGTGCTTTGAAGGTTCATTTTTTGAAAAGACTGGCAGGAGGTGGCAAGGGGCCAGAACTCTATCAACTCTGTCGATGTGCAGGCGCCTGATTGAACTCAGCAATGAAGGGGAAACTGAAGCACTGGGATGATCTTGTACGGAAAGAATTGTAAAGCATTCGCAGCACAGAAACAGCCATTCGGCCCAAAAGCTCCTATCCAGTGTTAATGCCTCATGCAAGTCTCCCCCACCCTCATCATTTTCATAACATCTCCCTCTATTCCTTTTTACCCTCATATTCTCATCTAGCTCCCCCTTAAATATCTCATTGCTATTCGTTTTTATGGGCGGCACAATAGCACAGTGGTTAGCACTGTTGCTTCACAGCGCCCGGGTCCCGGGTTCAATGCCCGCTTGGGTCACTGCCTGTGTGGAGTCTGCACGTGTCTGCGTGGGTTTCCTCTGTGCGCTCCGGTTTCCTCCCACAAGTCGCGAAAGACGTGCTTGTGGGGTGAATTGGACATTCTGAATTCTCCCTCAGTGTACCCGAACAGGCGCCGGAATGTGGCGACTAGGGGCTTTTCACAGTAACTTCATTGCAGTGTTAATGTAAGCCTACTTGTGACAATAAAGATTATTATTCTATAACTATTAGCAAATTCCACATTCTAACCACTCGTGGGTAACAGCAGAACAACAGCTTGTCGTTGGTTGCTACTATGAAATGCCTACAGTAGGTGTATTGGTGGAACTTTTTTACCAGAAACACAACCGCCCAGCCCTCTTTCTCAATTTGAGAATACCTCCACTCAGCATCTGAAAGGGTCCAGGATGCGTATGCCATAGGCATTTCCATTCCATCTTTCCCAGCGGTGTGAAAGTACCTCCCCAATCCCGTGAGGGGAAGGATCACATGACAAAACAAGTTCCTTCTTAGGGTCCAAATGGCCAAGAAGTTGGAATGCAGCAATTGTTGTTTAACTTTATTGAAAGCCTCCACCTGTGGTACCTCCCAGAACCATCTTTGGTACTTCTGGAGTAGAGTATGCAAGGAGGTCAGTAAGGAGACCAAATTTGGGATGAATTTCCCTCAATAATTTACTAATCTCAGGAAGGATTTTAACTCAGTGACGTTTCTTGGAGTTGGTGCTTCATTGATGGTCTTCACCTTGTCCTCTACCAGGTGTAAACCTTTTTTATTCACCCGAGAGCCCAAGTAGGTCACTTCATCTTCTTGAAAAACACATTTTCCATCTTCAGGTATGCCCCAGCTCTCGAGAATTTATGCAAGACTTCTAGGTTCACCAGGTGCTCTCGTTCGGAAGTCCCCGTAACCAGGATGTCATCCACATACACCACCACTTTGGGTAACCCTTGGAGTGTGTTCTCCATAATCCGTTGCTGATGAGACCCCTAAGGGAAAACAAGTGAACTCATATAGGCCCTTGTGCGTGTTGATAGCAACGCACTTCCGGGACGGCTGGTCTATTTCAAGTTGAAAATAGACGTGGCTCATATCCAACATAGTGAACGTCTGGCCACCTGCTAACTTGGTGTACAGGTCTTTGATTCGTGGCATGGCGGATCTATCTAGCTTGGAAACTTAACTGACAGTTAGCTTATAATCTCCACATAGGCGGACCGATTTGACCAGGTTCAGGACAGAGATGACAGGCGCAGCCACTCTTCAAACTGTATGGGAATTATTATGCCTCGATTTTCCAGGCAGCCAGGTTTGGTCTCCACCTTTTCCACTAGGGAGTATGGAACCGGTCTCACAGTAAAACATTTAGGCATAGCATCGGGATCAACATAAATCTTGGCTTTGGCTCCTCTTATTTTCCCTGTGTGGGCCTGTACCGGCCTTGGCTTCTTCCTTGAACAGCATGCATTTAGCCTAATCCTATAACTTTGCCTTGGTTGTGCCCCTTGGCAGTGCTTACAACAATCCATCATCTGGAATTTGCAACCTTCCAGAACATGTTTCCTAGCCATTGCATTTCTTTGATTGCTGGGTGATGCGGGTTGAGCTCCGATGCTGTAATGGATTATCTGACATCTCACTTACGCCCTCAGTTGACGAATGGTCATAGTTACATTAGGCGCCGCCCCTTAACTGGAAGACATTAATGTCTGACACTTTTGTAGCTCCTGAGCTCCTTTTTCTGCATTTTCCAATGATCAAACTATTACGAGGGCCTTTTAAAATCCAGATGGGGTTCGGACAATAATTTTTTTTTGGATTGTCAAGTTGTTTATTCCGCATACCAATCTGTCTCGCAACATTTTGTTCAGAGATGGTCCGAATTCACAATGTTCTGCCAATTTCCTAATCTGGCCAAAGATTGGGTGACAGGTTCCCCTAGGATTCCCCCTCCTGTGTTAAAGCTATATCTCTGGGGTGTAACAGAGGGCTTCAGATCATAATAGTTATTTACCAAGTCTACTGATGTGTTAAAAGTCTTTGAGTCGTGGAACCATCTGGATAGGTCAGACTTTTTACCACGCTGAATGTTGGGGTCCCGCATGCTGTCAGTAAGATCACTTTCTGTTTGTCACCTCCCTCAATATTATTAGCCCATAAGAAGTAACGCATGTGCTGTGTATTGGGTCCAGTCTTCTCCGCTTACAACAGAGGGTTCACGTTTACTGAAGAGAGCCATTTTTTTTTTCTTACCGGAGAAGCCGCTTTTCTCAACAATGAAGATTGCTTGGGGAAAGAAACTGTTTACTCCTCGTTGCCAATGTAATAATCTCATTGAGGCCAATCTTCCATCACCATACCCTCTTATTTACATAACTGAAAAGGCCGCAGCCACAATTTACAGCACACAAGTCCAAGCTCGGGGACCTACAGAATACCCGCTCGGGTTGAAACAACAGGTTTTAACCTCCCCGCTGCTCATTTCCCTTGGGTGAGCTTCCGCCTGCTCAGTAGGGAGGTTCATACTCCATACAGGGAGATCTATTGATGTGTCCTTCATGGCCACATAACATAAAGATGATGGAGGGGTAAGGAGGTGAGTTACTTGCTGCAGAATCCTTACCCTCTGATGTTCTGGCCACCGTATTTATACAGTTGGTACATTTCAGTTTCTGGTCAATGGTACCCCTAAGTTGATAGTTGTATAACAGACCGATCCAGGAAGGCTCGGCATGCTCAGGAATGTAAACCTTTGCTGGGCACAAGGCCAAACTAGAGTTCGCTCTGCTCTAGTCCCACAAAAGTCATGGATAATACGCACTGTTGTAAACCACACTAGAGAAATTTTAAATTCTATATTGAGTTACTTGATGGATCAGTCACGAAAGAAAGGATTAGATACATTTTATATAGCGATGAGAAGCTCTTTGCAAACCCATAGAACTATCACTGTATACTTTATTAACAGATCCTTTGATAGATAAATCAGAGTGACATTCTCATCATTAAAATAAACAATTACATTATAAAGCAAATCCATGGTGGGGGGGGGGGGGAACAACTTCTATTTATTAGCAATTAAGTCCTTTTATCTAACCTCATCTTCGCATTCAATAGCTGTCTTCTTATCCGATGTATCTTCCTTAGGAACACATTTGTCAATATCGGGATCTAAGAATCAGTACAGAAAAAATAAATTTGTGTATTTCATATTTTACATCAAGTTTTTTGGGGAATGTTAACTCTACTTGCATGGGGGTGGTGGGGCAAAGAGAGGTTCCGATCCCTATGACATGCGGGAGAGAGGCAGGTGTAGGTTACAATTTCAAAAATCTGAAAGCCAGCCCTCAATCAGCTCAAAAGTGTTCACTTTCAATTTTAACGGTGACCAGGTTAGCGCTGGGCAACTGGTTCTTGAGAGGCAACTCCGTTTTTTTAAGTATGCTAATCAGGCTGCATGCCTCAACTATTTAGATTTAGCAGCTGTGACCTAGCTTCCCAGAATTTGGGAAACCTGGTAGCTGAGGGAAGACGGGAACAGCAGGTTGGAGCCAATAAGTGCCTTTCCAGCACTGCATGTGGGCCAAGAGGAGCAGGAGTGCTTCCCACTTCAGCTCTCCCAAGTAAACCTGCTTATCTCTCACCTGTGTTCTGAAGCTCCCCAACTAAGTGATTTTTCCCTTTCCTGACCCGCGATCTCTTCAAAACGCTTACCCCACCTTCCCCCTCACACCATAATCCTTCCCTCACTCATCCCCACCATTCAGCTTTGGCCTTCCAACATCTGCCTCCCCACCCAACAGCTGTCCATCTTTTCAATCTGGCTGGCTGCTGGATAGGAAACAGAGAAATAAAGTTCAAATGAGATTCAACATTAAATTGAGTAGGGCTACTGGATAACCCACATTTCTGGCTATGAACCCCACAGGCCCAACCCCATGAACATTTGGTCCTCCATCCTTGAACAACTCGTCACAACTCTAGCCTCCTGCAGTAAAAACTCTTCTAACAAACACCAATTTGGAAATTAGAACACTTCTCAAAACAAAAGAATATTTGGAATATCTGCATCAATACAATTTGCTTCAAACACTCATGAGCACATACCCACCACAATGCATGAATAAGTTCCTCCTAAATTATTTTATTGGCCTAATAAAGATCCCCATGCTTGGGAATCAATACTCACGTCCCCTCCATCAAATCCTTTAATAATCTAAAATACTTCAGCATATATGAATCCCTGATGGGATTGCTGTAGGCTAGTTTTCTCAAAGTCCATTAATTTGTCCTTACCACAGTAACTGGCATTGCAAACCATTTCATCTCTTTCAGCATCGTTGGTATCATTCACATCATCCTGAATTTGAGGTTGAACAGAAAGAGATTAATGTTGTGTCAACCCCAAAATGTAATTAAGTAAAAACGTCAGCGCACTTAATTAATTTCACTGCGGTCCAAGTTCCAGAAATAAACTTGCCACACTGGCGGGAACGGTTTTTCATCTCCAAAAATCAGACGCTACAGTACCACAGAGCAGTAAATTTAGTGGTTGCCTTTTATCTGAATCAGCCTATTACTCACCCTATATAGTTTCAGTCAGCACTGAAGATGTGCATCCAAAGTTCCGGCTCAAAGAAGGAGTTTTATTAATGTATTGAAATGTGGGGCAGAGATGTCCTGTACTCAAATTTCCCAGTATGTGGATATGCAGGGCGCCAACAGAAAACTATCCCCCGGAATCTAGGGACAAAATGTTGCTACGGACTGGGACATCAAGTAAAAGTTCATTTAGAAGGGGACAGAATAGAAGGATAAGCTTTTATCAGACAGGGGTCTCTGTTTGACCATTTTTCAATTTGTTTATCTTACTCTCTAAGTTCCACCTAATTTTATACTAGTGCAGTGCGCCAGAGTTATTTAAATCTGCATGTTGCTGTGAAACTTATTCAAATTAGCACATCCTGGAGAATTATCATTAGCACTTGACATCTCAGGCAGGATGCGCACCAGTTCTAAGTCTTTGATAACTGACCCCTGTCGGCAAAAACACACCCAAATATTTTACAGAACAGGAAGAATGTTTCAACGGCCTGATTTTTTTCAGGATGCTGAGCTCTTGGCTGGCCCCCTGCCACTTCAGGTTCAAATGCGCACTGATTGGCGGCAGGCAGGACCTCCGTCAGTTTGGCTGACAGTTCTCCAGGCCATCCAGGCACAGAACTGTGCTGTCATGCCTGAGACTAAGTCCCAGGAACCACAGCTCTGGTAAATATCAAGGGCACCGGGAGGTCAGGGTAGGGGTTGCCCAGGGGGGTTGTGGGAAGGCCCCAATTTGAAAGGGTCTTACCCCCTTCCCACCCGAGATCGAGGATGAAAATCTGTTCTGTTTCCCACCCTCAGTCATCGGCCACCCATTAGCCTAAGAATTGAGGCTGGCTGGGAAAAGGATCTTTAGTGACCACTTAAGGGGACAGGTTTCCCTTGCAAGGTCCTGTCCACCCCACTGTAAAATCACCTCCGGGTCGGGGCTGGTGAGGTGCCAGAGGGAATCCAGCCAATGCTATTTTATGCTCCCACCCCCACCTTGGAACCCACTGATGGGGGTTCAATGATGTCAAGAATACCACAGGTAGGAAGGATACATTGCGACACATCTTACTAGAAGCAAGAGCACATCTCTCAGTGTCATCATTAGTTCAACCTTTCTTCTCAATTTACGCCTCAATTTTTTTGCATTGTGATTCGCTGGAAATGTGTGTTGATAATGGCGTAGTGAGGGCAACATGCACTCAGAGACAAAAGTTTCTTTGACGAGGTTTCAGAATTGAGAAAGAAATGGAGGAAGAATTAGAGTCAGATCAGGTACAGAAAGAAAAAGAAAGGGAGGGAATGGAAGATTGACCAGCAAGATGCATAGATCAGCAACGCACACAAGTCACTTACCCCCCTCAGGAATTTGCTGGTTGATTTGCACGTTAATAATGCCATGAATTGTTAACACACCTTTACGTTCCAAGCAAGACCAGCCTAATGTTTAACCATCAGCTTCTCAGAGGGACCAGTCTCCTGATAACTCACAGAAAGGGTGAAAGGTTTTTTATTATGTGAGACTTTCAAAGTGGCTCTGTTTCTGCAATGGTTAAAGAATTGGACAGAGCAGGCAGGGACTGACTCACGCAGATTAACAGAATCCTATCTGGACATTAAGATCATCTAGGGAATCCATGTTTCCCACCTTGCTAAGATCATTGTCTATTATTACCCAGCTCCCCGATGCTTTTCCCATCTCCTACACCCACCCCATAATAATTGATCCAGTCGTATCTACTGGCCACCAGTTATATTCTGAAATTTTTTGTACAATAATACAGCACCACTCTTATCTGTAAGGCGTTGACAGATGAATTAATGAGACAAAAATAAATTAGAGTTTCACATAATATGTCAACTTTTATGCTTATCGTATACAAATAGTTACCTTTGTATGACGGTTCATACCTGTGATATCTCTGAAGCTGTGCCGAAGGTGTCAGTTTCTAAGTACAGCTCATCTTTCTTGTTGCAAACTGAATAAATATCTGGTTGAGAAGTGCTGCCTAAATGATGCCGTCTGCTGATACAATCCTCGGATTCTGGGTTATCCGCTCCTTGACTGTGTTTCTGATTCAGCTTGTTGCACATTTTCAAATGTTGCATCATACCTGCAGAAATATCACAAAAGATTATTTCAAAAAGTGCATCATAATCTTTATTATTGTCACATGTAGGCTTACATTAACACTGCAATGAAAAGCCCCTAGTTCGGGTACACTCAGGGAGTATTCAGAACGCCCAATTCATTTAACAAGCAAGTGTTTCGGGACTTGTGAGTGGAAACCGGAGCACCCGGAGGAAACCCACACAGACACGGGGAGAACGTGCAGACTCCGCACAGACAGTCACCCAAGCCGGGAATCGAACCTGATCCCTGGCACTGTGAGGCAACAGTGTTAACCACTGTGGTACCGTGCCGCCCATAATTTAGCAAAAAGCAAGATTCGGGTCGAGCCTGCTGTAAGTATATTACTGAGCACCTGGGCAGGGGACAGGGAAGGCACGAGCTGGCACACCTGGCAGAAACTCTCTGAAAGCTGACGTAACACCTGTGGATGAGAGGGCAGCCAAGTCCAAGGTTAAGCTGCAGGGTTAAAAGATTTGGATCTGGGCATGCTTTTCTATTTCATTATCCCAATGTCTGTTTTATTTCTGTAATTGTAACCAGGAGCCTTAATGGCAGGTTGGGAAAGATAGATCAATAGGGATCAGCATGAGATAGAGTCCTGGTCTCTCGCCTTTTTAAGGTTTTAGGCTCAGTTCCAACCACTTGCTCACCTCTTCACCAATACTACAAATTCCCAACAGCTCTCAGGTCTGAAAAAAACCCTTTCAAGCCCCAGTGCATGCCAGGATCTCTCTCCTCACCTCACCATTTCTGGATCCCCCAATTCCACGACCACGTTCCTAGTATGCTGATGTGACCAAGGATAAGCACATGGATTTTTAAAAATTCTTTGATGGGATGTGGGCATCACTGGCAAGGCCAATATTTATTGCCTTTAACTGAGTTAAAAGTTAACCATATTGCTGTGGATCTGGAGTCACGTGTAGGCCAGACCAGGTAAGGATGGCAGATTTCCTTCCCTAAAGTGAACCAGGTGGGTTTTTACAACAATCGAGGATGGTTTTATGGTCACCGTTTCTGAGGCTAGCTTTTCAATGCCAGATTATTTTTCATTCAATGAATTTAAATTCCACTAACTGCCATGGGGTTTGATCTCCTGTCCTCGGTACATTGGCCTGGGCATCTGGATTACTAGTCCAATGATATTAACACTTTTCCACCATCTCCCGGTAAGGATACTTCAGTTACATCGATAAGAGAATTCATCAAGGTATATAAAACCATAAGGGGTCTGGACTGAGTGTTGGGGGGGGGGGGGGGGGGGGGCAATTGGGTAAATTGCTCGTCTGTAGAGCTAGCACAGATACGATGGACTGAATGGCCTCCTGTTATGCTTGTGACCATTCTGTGATTCTGAATCAAATATCAACTTCAGCACAATCAACAGCTCTTATAAAAGTTACAATGATATCCTAAGTGGCTTGTGACATGGGTCAATCTTCCCTCCTTGCCCTTCTCAACCTGTCTGCAGTCTTTGACGCGGTTAACCTCACCGTCCTCCTCCAGCCGCTCTCCACTGCCACCCAGCTGGGTGGGACTGCTCTCACGCCTTACATTCCTATCTGTCTAATCATAGCCAGAGTATCACTAACAATTACTTCTCTTTCTGTTCCCGCATCAGTACCTCTGGTGTTTCCTCAGGATCTGTCCTCTCCTATTTCTATTGGCAACGTCATCTGAAGACACAGCATTATTTCTGCATGCACGTTGACAACATCCAGCTACCACCTCTCTCAACTCATCCATTGTTATCAAATTATTGGACTGTTTTATCTGAGATTCAGTGCTGGATGAGCAGAAATTTCCTCCAATTATATAATGGGACAGACTGCGGCTATTGTTTTCAGTCCCTGCTCCAAACTCTGTTCCCCAACTATCAACTCCATCCCTCTCCCCTGCAATAGTCTTGAGATTCGGCCAGTCTGTTTGCAAACTTGGTATCGCACCTAAGATGAGCTTCCGACCTCATGTCTGTGCCATCACGAAACCTGCCTATTTCCACCTCTACCATTGCCTGACTTTATCCATCTCAATGCTTCTGCTGTTGAAACACTCATTCAGGCCTCGTTTCCTCTGGACTTGACTCAGTACAGTCAGAGTTTACAACACAGAAAGGCACTTTGGCCCATCCTGTCTGTACTGGCCATCATGCACCAATCTATCCAAATCCCATTTTCCAGCATTTGAGCCTTGTATGCAAGGGAATTTCAAATGCTCATCAAAATGCTTCTTAAATGTTGTGAGGTTTCCCGCCTCTACCATCCTTTCAGGCAGAAAGTTCCAGATCCCTAACATCCTCTGGGTGAAAAGGTTTTCCCTCAAACCCCTCTAAATCTCCTGCTCCTGACCTTAAATCTGTGCCCCTTGGCTGTTGTGACCTATACTAAAGGGAAACGTTTCATCCTATCTACCCATAATTTTGTACACCTCAATCAGGTCTCCCCTCAGCCTTCTTTGCTCTAAGGAAAACAATCTTGATGCGACCATCAATTCACACGAGACGGAGAGTTGAAGTGAACAGTGGTTTTAATCAGCTAAAACTGTGCCTGCCTGCGACCGCTCTGTACTGAGTGTCGCCTACAGGCTACAGATCTATATACCTCTCCCGAGGGGACGGAGCCATAGGCAGAGCCCACAAGGGCACCAACATAATACAGTGTAATGTAATGTAACACAATGGTGAATGGTCGCAGTAATACATTCACCGCAAATCTCAGTCTAACCAGCCTCTCTTCACCTACTCCCCCTGCCCTGCTGCCTTCAGGGATCTTTGGACAGGCACATCAAGGTCCCTCTGGTCCACTCTACTTCATAGCGTCAAATGAACATTCTATTCCAATGCACTCCTGGCTGGTCACCCACATTCTACTTTCTGTAAACTTGAGGTCATCCAAATACCTGCTTGCCTGTCTTTACATGCAGCAAGTCCAATTCCACTGTCATCCCTGTGCTTGCTGATCTACATTGGCTCCCATTCGAGCAATGCCTCGATTTTTAAAATTGCATTGTTTTCAAATTTCTCCATGACTTTGCCTTCCCGCTATGTTTGTAATCTCTTCCAGCCACACAACTTTCTGAAATATATGTGCTCCACTACTTCTGGCCTCTTGCGCATCCTCAGTTTTAATTACCCCCCATCGGTGTCTGTCCTTGCTTCTCGATCTTACATTCTGCTTTCAAAACACTCCTGATCGTCCCCAGACTTTGGACATCATGAGAACTAATTAGGAAAGGCTCACCTTTAGCGTCGCAAGCATCAGGTGCATTGTGGTTGTTCTGTTCTGCCCTGAAACGATAAGTCCTCCCACTCGCATGACTGCTGCCACTTGTGGAATCTGGAGAACTGCTTTTAATAGAGGGGGACATTTTAATAATGACAGCAAGATTTTGAGCCAATCGTAGAAATACAGTGGGGCAGAAGTGGACAATTCAGCCTCTTGAGCCTGATTGACTGACTCTGGCTAGGCAAGTTCATGATTAATAAATTGATATATCTTCAATTCACCGAGGGGCAGAGAGAGCGAATGAACATTAGGCTTTGTTAATCATGAACTTGCCGAGCCAGAGTCAGTTGTACAGATGAATGCCGCCCACAGGCGGCCGGTCTATATATGGCCCCGGTGAGGGCGGAGCCAGAGGCGGAGCCCACCGGGGTTACAGTACAGTACCTGGAAGCAGCTCGCATCACCACTTCCAGGTCATAGGTCATAGGTACAGTATCATACATGCATTAGGTGAATACATTCACCACAAGGATTTTCTGTTTTTGTTTCAGATTTCCAACATCTGCAATATTTTGCTTTTATTATACCCTTTTCCTCAGCGCCAGCTTCAGCTAAGCCATCGTAGTAATTGTTGATGTTGCACAATAGAAACCATGCCCTGAGGGGCTTGAGCAGAGATCTCAACGTTTTGATAAAAATCCATAATATCTGCTTTTTATTAAAATATCTGTCTGCCTGGTGAGAAAGCTCACAGTAAATGAATTACCTTTGAAATATAGTCCCTAATTCTTTTCCTTACATTACAATAGTGACTACATTGATTGTAAATCACTTTGGGATGTCCCAGGGTGAGAAGGGGAATATACCTCCTGCCTCCCAAAGCCTGTCCACCAGCTACAAGGCACAAGTCAGGAGTTTGATGGAATATTATCCATTTGCTGGATGAGTGCATCTCCAACAACACTCAAGGAGCTCGACGCCATCCAGGACAAAGCAGCTCTCATCATTGCTACCCCTTCCATAAACATTCACTCTCTCCAGCACCACTGCACTGTGGCACCCGTGTGTGCCATCTACAAAATGCACTGCAGGAACTCACCAACACCACTCAGGCAGCACCTTCCAAATCCATGACCACCACCATCTAGAAGGACAAGAGCAGCAGATACCTGGGATCCCCGCCACCTGGGTTTCTCCTCCAAGTCACTCACCACCCTGACGTGGAAATATATCGCCGTTCCTTCACTGTCATTGGAGCAAAATCCTGGAAATCCCTCCCTAATTGCACTGTGGGTGTACCTACACCTCATGGACTGCAGCGGTTCAAGAAGTCAACTCACCTCCACCTTCTGGAGCACAACTAGGTGTGGGCAATAAACGCTGGTCCATACAGCGACGTCCACATCCCGTAAATTAATTTTAAAAATGCAAGTACTTTCTTTTCAATGCGACAGCCTGTTTGCGTATAACAAATCCTACAAATGTCAATGAAGGGCACGACTCAGCAGACAAACATTTTCACCCCCCCCCCCCAACCTTGTCAAGGCCCCTGGGGAACCCTCCCCCCCTCTCTCCCAATTGGCAAGACTCTCATGGGCCTAACCCTTGGCAGTGCCAACCTGGGAACCCTGGCAGTGCCCTGGTACCTTGGCAGTGCACACATGCCAGGATGCCAGGGTACTACCCTGCCTTGTCCCCTACCACCCGGGGATCTCTAATGGACTGCGAGACCCCCCCCCCCCCCCCCCCCCCCCCGAGGTGCCGCCATGGCTAATGGCTCATTTAAATATGCTGATCTGGATCTCGCCGAGCAAGGGAGAGATCCAGATTCCCACCACTCTTTGGGTGAAAACGTTTTTCCTCACATTCCCTCTGAACCTCCTGCCCTTGACGTAAACCTATGCCACCTGGTAATTTATCCCTCCACCAAGGGGAAAGATTTCTCCTGTCTACTCTATCTGTACCCGTCATGATTTTATACATCTCAATCATGTCCCCCTCAGTCTCCTCTGCTCCAAGGAAAACAATCCGGGTCTATCCAATCTCTTTTCATAACTAAAACACTCTCCAGCCCAGGCAACCTCCTGGTAAATCTCCTGTGCACCCTTTTCAGTGCTATTACATCCCTCCTATAATGTGCACACAATACTCTAGCTGTGTCCCAACCAACGGTTTGATACAGTTCCAGCATAACCTCCCTGCTCTTAAACTCTATGCCTCGGCTAATAAAGGCTGTATACCAAATGCCTTCTTAACCATTGTGTCCACCTGCCCTGCTACCTTAAGGGGCTGGTGTACATACACCCCAAGGTCCCTCTGCTCCTCAGTGCTTCGCAGGGTCCTGTTGTTCATCATTTATTCCCTTGCTTTTTTTGTCCTGCCCAAGTGCACCACCTCACATTTATCCGGATTGAATTCCATTTGCCACTGATCAGCCCATCTGACCAGCCCGTCTGTATCCCCCTGTTGTCTAAGGCTATCCTCCTCACTTTTTGTCACCCCACCAATTTTCATATCATCCACAAACTTACTAATCAACCCTTCTACATTCATGTCTTAATCATTTACATAAACCACAAACAGCAAGGGCCCCAACATTGTTCCCTGGGGGGCCCCATTGACAAGAGGCTTCCAGTCAGAAAAACACTTCTCGACCATCACCCGCTGCTTCCTGCCACTCATTCTGGATCCAATTTGTCAAATTTCTTTGGATCCCATGGGCTCTTAACTTTGCTATCATTGGGGCCTTATCAAAAGCCTTGCTGAAGTCCAAGTAGACTACGTCAAATGCATTGCCCTCATCTACACACCTGGTCACTTCTACATGGCCTCCCCTTAACAAAAGCATGCTGACTGTTCTTGATTAATCATTGCCTCTCCAAATGCAGATTAATTCTATCTCTCAGAATTGCTTCCAATAGTTTCTCCACCATGAAGGTTAGACTGACTGGCCTTTAGTTTCTTGGTTTATCCCTTTCTCCCTTCTTAAATAATGGCATCACATTGGCTATACTCCAGTCCTCCGGTACCTCTCCTGTGACCAAAGAGGAATTGCAAATTATTGCCAGTGCCCCAACACCATTAGAATCTTATTTGAAGGAAGGCACCTCTGACAGGGTAGCACTCCCTCAATACTACACTGGTGTAGGCTGGATTATATATTCAAGTTCTTGAGCAGTATCCGAACACTTAAAATTCTGACTGATAGATGAGAATACTACCACTAAGCCAAAGCTGAGATTTTAGGCTGGATTTTGATTGTTTAGGTGCAGATCTGGGATGGTGAAAGAAAGTGAAGTGGGTCCTTCGAGGCTAGTCCCTCAAATCGATCACAAAAAAAACACTTGAATTATCCCCAGACCCTTTCAAGGCCAGTCAGAAGCTTGATACATCCCAAGTAAATAGGTATTAAGGGGATGTGATTAACCTTTCCGGCCCATTCCTTTATGGTCTGTACCAGGCCTGCCCCAAATAATCATTACATATGGCTGTAGAAGCGGTAAGAAAGGTTTACTGAGGAATTACCGTGGTATGGTCTTTATTCTGTGTGCTGTTAGAAGTGTTATTTTTCCTGCATATCAATCTCTTTAGTACTTTGGAAGGTCAGTCAGGACTATTCCTGCTACTGTTACTCCACTCTATTCAAAGCTTTGCATTAGGGACATGAATTCTGAATTGGGAATCCCTCTGTTCTTTTGCTATGAAGGGAAGGAAAATGGGGCATGGAAGAGGCAAGTTCGAAAGCTCTTAGAATAAGGTTTCGCAAAGGCCACCTGGGAGGATTAGTGATTACAGCAAAGTAGGACATGTAGACAGGCTTTTCTGATCATTGGTACCTCAAAGGAGATTGCTCCCCACCAGAAGCTATTCTTGAAAGATGCCCAACTGTTGGCTGAAGGCCTCCTGCCCACTTCCACCAGAGAACAACATTGTCTGTACCAGTCAAAGTCACCGATGACTTGAATTTCTTTTTGATCATGCCAGGCATGGTCTGGCAACCTTTGTCACATTAAATCGGCAGCTTCCCATCGCTGCATCAAAAAGATCGCTAATTCTGTTTTTTTCATAATCCATATCCTTGCCATTGACAACAGACCCAAGAGAGAAAGCTTCCCAGTTCTGTTGACGGGGCGGGATTCTCACAGGTGGAATGAACAATTGGCAGAACATGTCACTTGAAGTGCCAAATGGCAACTCCCTCAGCTTTATTGCTCGGTAAAGGTTTTAATTCGATTAATGCCCATGTTGTGCAGTAAAAATCAGCTTACTGGTGCCACCATGCTTAAAAGCAAATTACTGCAGATGCTGGAATCTGAAACGAAAGAGAAAACGCTGGAAAATCTCAGCAGCTCTGGCAGCATCTGTAGGGAGAGAAAAGAGCCCACGTTTCGAGTCCAGATGACCCTTTGTCGAAGAGTCATTGGTCTCGAAACGTTGGCTCTTTTCTCTCCCTACAGATGCTGCCAGAGCTGCTGAGATTTTCCAGCATTTTCTCTTTCGCCACGATGCTTTTGTTGTGTTGCTTTCCAGCGTACGACCATCATAGCTTGGAGCCATGTCTCCCTTGGCAGAATGGAGAAAGGTGGAATCAGGCCTCTGCCACTAAGTGGCAAAGAACAGGCTGAAGGAGTTTCTGGTGCTTGTGGAGGGGTACAGCCAGCAGCCAGAGAAAAGGCCAACAACAAATAGGCAGCATTTGTTGATAAAGGTAGACTCACCAACTATTGTCACTTCACATGTCCTATTTGGGCAGCACGGTAGCCTTGTGGATAGCACAATCGCTTCACAGCGCCAGGGTCCCAGGTTCGATTCCGGCTTGGGTCACTGTCTGTGCGGAATCTGCACGTTCTCCCCGTGTGTGCGTGGGTTTCCTCCGGGTGCTCCGGTTTCCTCCCACAGTCCAAAGATGTGCAGGTTAGGTGGATTGGCCATGCTAAATTGCCCTTGGTGTCCAAAATTGCCCTTAGTGTTGGGTGGGGTTACTGGGTTATGGGGATAGGGTGGAGGTGTGCGGTTGGGTAGGGTGCTCTTTCCAAGAGCCGGTGCAGACTCGATGGGCCGAATGGCCTCCTTCTGCACTGTAAATTCTATGATTTCCCCTTCCACCAAAACAGCCCCCGCACCAATACCCTCAATAAGTCTCTCACTACCACAGAGCTTCGACAAGTTCCTTCATAAGGTAGAAGTTCCACATTTTCTCTGCCGGCATCCAAATCCCCCGCCCCCATGCCCGCCCCCATGCCCCGCTGACATCCAAATCCCCCGCCCCCATGCCCGCCCCCATGCCCCGCTGACATCCAAATCCCACCCCCCATGCCCCGCCCCCATGCCCCGCCCCATGCCCCGCCCCCATGCCCCGCTGACATCCAAATCCCACCCCCCCATCCCCCGCCCCCATGCCCCGCTGACATCCAAATCCCACCCCCCCCATGCCCCGCCCCCATGCCCCGCTGACATCCAAATCCCACCCCCCATCCCCCGCCCCCATGCCCCGCCCCCATGCCCCGCTGACATCCAAATCCCACCCCCCCATGCCCCGCCCCCATGCCCCGCTGACATCCAAATCCCCCGCCCCATGCCCCGCCCCCATGCCCCGCCCCCATGCCCCGCTGACATCCAAATCCCACCCCCCCATCCCCCGCCCCCATGCCCCGCTGACATCCAAATCCCACCCCCCATGCCCCGCCCCCATGCCCCGCCCCCATGCCCCGCTGACATCCAAATCCCCCGCCCCCATGCCCCGCCCCCATGCCCCGCTGACATCCAAATCCCCCGCCCCCATCCCCATGCCCCGCCCCCATGCCCCGCTGACATCCAAATCCCACCCCCCATGCCCCGCCCCCATGCCCCGCTGACATCCAAATCCCACCCCCCATGCCCCGCCCCCATGCCCCGCTGACATCCAAATCCCACACCCCCATCCCCATGCCCCGCCCCCATGCCCCGCTGACATCCAAATCCCACCCCCCCATCCCCATCCCCCGCCCCCATGCCCCGCTGACATCCAAATCCCCCGCCCCCATCCCCATGCCCCGCCCCCATGACCCGCTGACATCCAAATCCCACCCCCCATGCCCTGCCCCCATGCCCCGCCCCCATGCCCCGCTGACATCCAAATCCCCCGCCCCCATGCCCCGCTCCCATGCTCCGCTGACATCCAAATCCCCCGCCCCCATGCCCCGCCCCCATGCCCCACTGACATCCAAATCCCCCGCCCCATGCCACGCCCCCATGCCCCGCTGACATCCAAATCCCCCCCCCATGCCCCGCTCCCATGCCCCGCTGACATCCAAACCTGCCCCCATGCCCCGCCCCCATGCCCCGCTGACATCCAAACCTGCCCCCCTTCCACAGAAATGATCTCCGGATTCTCTGCAACAAACAAGTATTTGTGGGTTTAAAACAACGATTTACAAATGCATTCAGCTGAAAACATGAAATTACAACAGTGGCCACACGTCAAAAGTACGATGTTGGCTGTAAAGTGCTTTGCGATGTATCAAGGTTATGAAAGCTCCTGTACAAATGCAAGATTTTCAATTCATGTGCCAAAATGCTGCCAATTAAAACGGTGCTATACCTTCCTCTCAGCTCATTTTTCCTGGGTCTTTTGTTTAAAGCAGCTAGCAAAATGGAGTTCTTCTTTTCTAACCTGTAAAATGAGAGAAAAGTATTCATCATGGTTCATGTTTTCAGTGATTTCCCAATCTGACATTCATCAGTAAAGGATATAATTTGGCACAATTGAATGGTGGCGCAGACTCGATGGGCCGAGTGGCCTAATTCTGTGGAGCATAATAACAGTTTAAAGACAAGCATAGTTCCTCATTGCAAAAAGGATATTCATTATTTGAATTATTTGTGATTAGGGTCAACCAAAACCAGACAAAGTCTTCTGGTCTTTCTAACGTTGTTACTTCTTTTAAATTGAAACTTAATGGTCTGGATTTTATGTGCCCTGTCCCCCAGGTTTTGCAACAAGGCGAGGGAGCATGAAACTGCATGGATAGGATTCACCCCACCCCCCCAATTCAGATTTGGAAGCAATTGTAGGTGGGGCGGGGGGCAGGCGGGGCCTTGGACAGGTAACCCACCCTTACCCCAGTTAAGGCCCCTAAGTGGCCACTTTTCCTACCCTGTCTCAATTTTTAGCTGACAGGTGCTGGATAGATTGGGGGCGAATGGAGGGAAGAATTTTTAAAAATCAAAATCCTCAATCTTGGGGGTGTAAAGGTAGCGGGGGTGGGGGGGGGGGGGAACACACACTCCATCAGAAGCACCCTTCCCTCAAGGACTGCATGTCTCCTGACCTCCTTCCTACATTCCCCCACCCAGAAACTCTTCATCGATCAGCCCCATCTTCGCAGCTTCGTGTTCAATGACAGTGGGAGTCTGTAACGACCACATTTATTGACCAAGCCAAATTGAGAGGGAAATCTGTCTTACTGATCATAAATATTCTTTTGTATTTTGGAAATGAGCAGGAAAAGCTACTGACCCCAAAAGCATAGAATTCCAATAACACATTTAGGATTTTAAAACTTAAAAGATATATTAACCAGAAAAAACCCACACATAAGATTAATGTTACATACTTAAAACTGTCTTACAAAAATCACCCACCCCCTCCCGCCCCGGCCCCAAACAACAACCCACCTGGTCAACATTAATAAGTTACCTTCTTGCCAAGAACTCCCTTCTAGATTTTTAACTATTTAGATCTAGTAATATTACCCAAGGAAAGGACCGCTGTCACTTTAATAAAGGTATACCACATGACTCCTGAAATAATTCCACTTTGATGTGGGAATCCAAAAGAAAGATTGGAAACAGGCTGATTGCTGAAAACAAAGACTTTACTGGCTTGACTGGGATGACTGCTTCAAATGCATAACTTCCACACCTCCCAGTACAGATCTGATTTCAAGACATTTCCCCACACAGCCACCACAGCAACTCTGCTGAACATATTTCCTTAAATATCCTTTTTCCCTTTCAGATTCCATTGTCCTCAAACACCTCTTTGAAATAAACTTTCCCAAATATAAGAATCTTTCACGTTTTCCTTTTGCCTTCTCCTTCAGGTCAATACAATTTAATATACCTTCCCCTGTTTACTCATGGAACCGTGGCAAGTTGTAATCGTTCGCTGCCACTTTGGAAATTCTCTTTGATATTCACCAGCTGAAAAGTCAAGTCCCTCCTTATCTCATAATGCAAATTTTAAATCCAACCTATATGCTTGTAAATCCAACCTGATTACAACCTCTCATTGCAAATGCCTAAACCGTACACCATTAATCCCTCAGCTCTCATAGACAGGCTGTCTCTAATGACCTTCCCCCAATTCAATAAATAATGGACCCACACACATAGAGCCAACTTTACAGGATGCCACATAATCCCCAAAATGTTTTTAAAAAGTATCCATCACACATAATCTTATTATATTGGCCTTTTGGCTCCATTCATAATCTCAAAATTTGGATGAGTAGGGTCCGAGTGGGTCATTTTTGCTGCAGAATTTGTGAAATTACACTTGAAAAACTGCTAAAGACTTCAATTATTAAATTTGCCTTCGTGAAAGCATGCACATTGTCTACCTGTCCACTTGCTACGATTGCCTCTCCTCAGCAGATTTGTCATTATTGTTGCAAGATCTGCAATAATATGCATTACCTTAAAATGTGCAAATTATTCATCTGAAGTCTTTGGTCAGCAAACTGGATTATCTTGTTGAAGCCATTAACCTGTTGAAATTTTAACACAATGAAGTCAACTAATTTAATAATACACTCGGCATCTAAATGGTGCAAACAACCTGGTGTTATTGCAATCATTCAATCAGCTATTGAAAGATACACACAGTCCAATGGTTATTCACAGCTCATTGCACCTATGAGTACATGAACTTAAATGTTATTTTGTTGCAGCTCCTCTCAGCACACATACCATGAAGTAATCATAATCAATAACAAAAATCAAAGAAAGAAGTCCACTGGAACAGGAGGCTAGAGGGCCAATACGAGATCTCCCAGTAATGACATCACCACTCCACTGTCACAGATGAGGGCTGCTAATATATGGGGGAGGTAAGGGTAAGGAGAGGAGGGGCAGAGGGCGGAAGGACAGGAGGTCACCTCAAGAGGTTAAGAGATTTTTAAAATTTGGATCAATGAAAAAAGGTCACAAATGTCAGGCCTTCAACGTGGGGAGGCAGCTCCCTCCTCTGGACAGCCAATGACTCCAGCTATAGCCCGATGGCCATGCCAGGTGGAGTGTTAGCATCTAACCCCAACCCCACCCCGGCCAGCTGCCAGTTAGGCCTCCTTCAGCCCATCGCCATGTTCTGGTATCAGTGGGGGGCCCGGCACCCCACCTCACATGAACAGGACACTGCCGGGCCGTATCCCTAGCACAGGCACAGTGCCAGCCTGGAAACTTGGCATTGCCAGCTTGGCATTATGCTCGTGCTCCAGCCAGCCTGGCAGTGCCACCTGTGGAAAAATCCACACAGAAGTCTGCACTGTGGCTTCACAGCTCCAGGGTCCCAGGTTCGATTCCCGGCTTGGGTCGCTGTCTGTGCGGAGTCTGCACGTTCTCCCCGTGTCTGCGTGGGTTTCCTCCGGGAGCTCCCGTTTCCTCCCACAGGTCCCAAAAGACGTGCTGTTAGGTGAATTGGACATTCTGAATTCTCCTTTTGTGTACCCGAATAGGGGATTTTCACAGTAACTTCATTGCACTGTTAATGTCAGCCTACTGGTGACACTAATAAAGATTATTATTACAATAAACACCCGCTGTTTGCAGGGTTTCCTTTTCCACAAATTCTCGCGATGGGCAAAATCGCGAACAGTGAATCTATGCATGTGCAGAGTCGCCGCCTCTGCAATGCGAGAGCTCAACATTCACTGAGATATTTACATGGGTTAACAGATTCGCAACAGAGATGGTCGCAAACGGGTTTGTAGCATGTTCATGCAAGATATCGGGCTGGATTCTCCGATTCTGGGGCTATGTCCCCACGCCGGCGTGGAAACAGTGCCAGACATATTGGCGCAAAACGGCCCCCGATTCTCTGTTTGGCTGGGGGCTAGCAGGAAGGCAGCGTAGAGCACCCGGCTCTCGCTGCCGATACGCCCCGGAGAATTGCCGGGTCCATGGCCGCGAAGGCGCACGGCGGCGGCCGCTCGCGGACCCGCGAAATAGTCCTCACCCTCGGCCGGCTAGCGCGTCCCGGACCACCCCACCACTGCGCCCCCCAGCCCCCGAATAATGTCCCCTCCTGCCCGCGGATCGGCCCTCCCCCGACTTGGCACAGCTGGACTGAGTCCGCAGCCGCCTCGCTGAGTTCCCGACGGATGAGACCACATGTGTCCCGCGCCGTCGGGAACTCGGCAGGTCGGGGGAGGAGCATCGGGGGACGGGCCTCAGGCAATGGCCTGCCGTTGATACGTGGGGCGGCGTACTCCTAGAGTACGCTTTGGAGAGGGCGGAGCATAGCGAAAGCGGCAAAGCCCTGATTCGGGCAGGAAATGTGATTCTCTGGCCGTTTGCTGAACGCGATTTTGGCGTCGGTGACCGGAGAATCCAGCCCATCGTTAACAAGACCATGAGATATAGGAATAGAATTAGGCTATTTGGCCCATCGAGTCTGCTCTGCCATTCAATCATGGCTGAAATGTTGCTCATCCCCATTCTCCTACCTTCTGCCCAAAACCCCTGATTAATCAAGCACACCATGGGCGGGATTCTCCACTCCCGCGCCGAAGTGCCCACGCCATCGTGAACGCCGTCGAGGTTCACGACGGCGCGAAACGGCCCCGATCCCGACCGATTCAGGCCCCGACAATGGGCTAGGATCGGGGCCGCGTCATCTACACGCGCCAGGCCTTGTCGCCGCATAAAGGCGGCGCCGCATAAATGACGCGGCCGGCTCCGCATAACTGACATCACCCGCGCATGCGTGGTTGTCGTCCTCTCTGAGTCCGCACCGCAAGAAGATGGCGGACGGATCTTGCGGGGCCGCGGAAGGAAGGAGGTCCTCCTTCAGCGAGGACAGCCCGACGATCGGTGGGCACCGATCGCGGGCCATGCCACATTTGAGGTACCCCCCGGTGCAGGATCCTCCCTCCCCCCCTCAGGCCGCCCCCCCCAGCGTTCCCGCGCTGTTCCCGATGGCAGCGACCAGATGTGGACGGCGCCGGGGAGAACCCGCCGTTTTGGCCTGGCCGCTCGGCCCATCCGGGCCTGAGAATAGCAGGGGTGCCGGAGAATCGCCATTTTGGGTGTCTCCGGCGATTCTCCGGCCTGCGGCCCGCGGAACTCGACGGGGCCGTTCCCGCCGCTTGGGAGAATCGCGGGAGGGCGTCGGACCGGCGTCCCGGGAAATTTTGGCGGCCCAGGCGATTCTCCCAACCGGCGCGGGAGTGGAGAATGTCGCCCCAAATTTGTGCTTGGGGTGATGTTACCTACAGGGCTACAGACCAAGAGCTGGAAGGTGGAATTAGACAGAATAGTTCTTTCTTGGAACATAAGAACGAGGAGCAGGAGTAGCCAATTTAGAATCTTGGGCCTGCTCCACCGTTCAATACCATCATAGCTGATCTCATCAGGGCCTCAACTCCACCATCCTGCCCCTTTTCCGTAACCCTTCAACCCATTACTCATTAAAAATCTGTCTAACTTCTCCTTAAATTTACTCATTGTCCCAGCATCCACCGCACCCTGGGGTGGCGAATTCCACAGATTTACCACCCTTTAGGAGAAGTATTTCTCCTCATGTCTTTTATATTCGCTACCTCTTATCCTGAGATTATGACCTCACGATCTAGAGCTCCACAAGAGGAAGCATCCACTCCATGAATACTTTAGCCATACCTTTTATCATCTTATACACCCCAATTTCATCTCCCCTCAGTCTTCTAAACTCTAGAGAATATAGGCCTAAACTGCTCAATCTCTCTTCCAAGACAAACCCCTCCTCTCTAGAATCAACCTTGTGAACGTCGTCTGAACTGCCTCCAATTCCACTACATCTTTTCTCAAATAAGGGGACCAAAACTATGCACAATACTCCAGGTACGGTCTCACCAATGCCTTATATAGTTGCAACAACACTTCCGTACCTTTATACTCTATTCCTTTAGCTATAAGTGGCAATGTTCCATTCACTTTCTTTGTTATCTACTGCACCTGCATGCTAGTTTTCTGTGATTCATGAACGAGGACCTCTGGATCCCTCTGCACATGAGCACTTCGGAATCTCTCCCCATTTAGTTGCCTTTCCATTTTTCCGACCAAAATGGGTGACATTAAACTCCATCTGCCATATATTGGCCCACTCACCGAACCTATCCATATCCATTTGTAAGGGTATTTCCTCATTGCAACTTACTGTGCCAACTATTTTAGTGTCATCTGCAATTTTGGCTGGATGACCTTCTATCCCTGTATCCAAGCCGTTAATACAGATTGTAAATTGTTGGGGCCGAAGGAGTGAATCCTGTGGCATCCCACTAGTTACATTTTGCCATCCAGAGAAAGACCAATTTATCCCGACTCTCTGTCTTTTGTCTGTCAGCCAGTCTTCTGGGGGCGGCATGGTAGCACAGTGGTTAGCACTGTTGCTTTACAGCACCAGGGCCCCAGCTTCGATTCCCGGCTTGGGTCGCTGTCTGTGTGGAGTCTGCACGTTCTCCCTGTGTCTGCGTGGGTTTCCTCCCGGTGCTCCGGTTTCCTCCCATAAGTCCTGAAAGGCATGCCGTCAGGTAATTTGGACATTCTGAATTCTCCCTCCGTGTACCCGAACAGGTGCCAGAATGTGGCGACTAGGGGATTTTCATGGTAACTTCATTGCAATGTTAATGTTAGCCTACTTGTGAGAATATTATCCAAGCTAATAAATAACCCTTAACCCCATGTGATCTAACATTGTGTATTAACTTCCTGTGCTGCCCCTTATCAAACACCTTCCGGAATGTCCAGATTTGATTTGATTTGCTTTGATTTACTTATTGTCATGTGGACGAACGTCCACCTAAAATGGCGGCCCGCAAAGGATGCTGGGAAAGTTAGCCAAGTATAAGGACAAGCAAGCTGCAGTTTAAATAAACACTGATGAGCAAGCTGCAGCCTAGACATTGCAATACACAGGAAAAAGGCCATCTCCAGGCCATCCCAGGAACAACAGACCTATCCTGTCAATCACACGTGTTTGCCAGACACAGCGGCACCTAAACTCCTTATTTGGAAAGCCTACATGCCCCCAACACTTGCAGGCATGGCCAGTGAGTGCTTACCCCGAAACTGATGCGGCAGCCCGATTGGGCTTGATCGATCAGGGTGATCGAACCCTGATCAATTGATTGGCAATGACCCAGAGACCGCCCAAAAGGGGGGCAAAATACAAGCAGGTTAAAAGGTGCTGCACCGTCTTAGGATCTCCCTCTGCAGCAGCTCAAAACAGAACAACGGTGATCTTCACTGCCCACCATGAAGAGGACCATCACGCCACCAAAAGAAGACCAGAGCCAGAGTATCAGATATCAGACCAGGCCAAGGACCGAACATCGAGGATTACAGAAGTCGAATACAGATAAAGGCCTTTATCTGCCTGGGTACTTGCTACTCATTGACGTTTACAGCATAAAAACAGGCCCTTCGGCCCAACTTGTCCATGCTGCCCAATTTTTACCACTAAGCTAATCCCAATTGCCCGCATTTGGCCCATATCCCTCTATACCCATATTTCCCATGTAACTGTCTCAATGCTTTTTAAAAGACAATAGTGTATTCGCCCCGACCACTGCCTCTGGCAGCTCGTTCCAGACACTCACCACCCTCTGTGTGAAAATTTTGCCCCTCTGGACCCTTTTGTATCTCTCCCCTTAAACCTATACCCTCTAGTTTTAGACTTGCCTACCTTTGGGAAAAGATGTTGACTATCTGCCTATCTATGCCATTCATTATTTTATAGACCTCTATAAGATCACCCCTAAGCCTCCTACACACCAAGGAAAAAAGTCCCAGCCTATCCAGCCTCTCCTTATAACTCAAACCATCAAGTCCGATAGCATCCCAGTAAATATTTTCTGCACTCTTTCTAGTTTAACAATATCCTTTCTACAATAGGGTGACCAGAACTGTACACAGTATTCCAAGTGTGTCCTTACTAATGTCTTGTACAACTTCAGCAAGACGTCTTAACTCCTGTATTCAATGTTCTGACCAATGAAACCAAGCATGCCGAATGCCTTCTTCACCACCCTGTCCACCTGTGTCTCCACCTGTACTCCTAGATTTCTTTGTTCTGTAACTCTCCCCAACACCTTACCATTAACTGAGTAGGTGGTGCCCTGATTTGAGTAGGTGGTGCCTGTCATAATATACACCAGTATATCATGGTGCAGACACACACTGATGGACACACAGTGGGACCAATCAACATACACAACACCGCAGCCAATCACCAGTGAGAGCACACGCACTATAAAGACAGGGGACATCAGAGTTCCCGCTCGTTCGAGTAGCAGCTAGCTAGGAGCACAGAGCTCACAACCTGCAACACAGACATTCACCATGTGCTGAGTGCATCAACTGGTTAGGACAAGGCAAAGGTCTTTAGTTAAAGCTGGTATCGTATTTACCCATAGTTCAAGTATGTTTAAATAGTTAACCTTTTAATAAAATAGTGTTGCACTACTTCAAGTGTTGGTGACCTGTATGTGATCCAGAACATCCAACACATCATGATACCAGGAGTGGTCGCATACTAGCACTTCTTAGACCTACCTGCAAGTGATCTGCCTTCCGCCAGCATTCCGTCATTCTGCAACATGGACAACATCAGCCCGCCGCCGCCGCTCCACATCGCCGGCAACCTTGGGGCCAACTGGAAGATTTTCAAACAGCGCTTCCAGCTCTACCTCGAAGCCACGGACAGGGAGGGCACTTCGGACACCAGAAAGATTGCTCTTCTCCTCTCCACGGCCGGGGACCATGCCATCCATATTTTCAACTCCCTCACCTTTGCAGATGACGAAGACAAGACGAAGTTCAAGATGGTTCTCCTCAAATTTGACACTCACTAAAGCGTAGAGGTGAATGAAAGTTTTGAACGCTACGTGTTCCAGCAGCGTTTGCAGGGTAAGGAAGAACCTTTCCAATCTTTCTTAACGCACCTCTGCATCCTTGCGCAATCTTGCCGCTACGGGCCCACCTCCGACTCCATGATATGCGACCAGATCGTTTTCGGTGTTCAGTCGGACCCCCTATGTCAGCAGCTCCTCAAAGTAAAGCAACTCACCCTAGCGACCGTCATAGAGACCTGCGTCCTACATGAAAATGCCACCAGTCGGTACTCCCATATACAAGCGGCTGAAACGGTGCGGCAAGGTCCCCACGAGGCGGAACGGGTCCAAGTGATTGAACACCTCCAGGGCCTCAGCCTGGATGTGGGCGGCCATTTCGGCGCTTTTCGCGGACTCCCGCACTTGTACGCACCAAACGAGGGGACGACGACATGGAGGAACGTAATGCGCAGACACGCACCACGCAGGACCGCACCGCGCATGCGCGGTGGCGCAGCGAACGTGCTGACGTCACGACGTGCGGCAACTGTGGCTCCGTCCATTTAAAGCGGTAATGCCCCGCTAAATCTCGACAATGCCTATGATGTGGAAGACTTGGCCACTATGCTGCCTGCTGTCGAGCAGTTCAGCCTTCCAATTCATATCGCTTCAGCCAGCCTCGCAGGAATGTTCGGGCAATTCAACCCACGGTCACCGAGTCCGATTCCGACCTCCCACACAGCAGTGACACCGAGGACCCGAAGGCGCCTTTTCGAGTCGGTGTCGTAACGAAAAACAGGCTGTCCCCGAAGCAAAGACACCAGCCGCTGTCGGTATACCGCATCGATCCAGACGATGAGTGGTGTGCCACCCTGACGGTCAACCGGTCCCAAATATGATTCCTGGACACTGGTGCCTCCGCCAATCTCATGGTGTGGTCTGCTTTCCAAAGCCTTCATGTCAAGCCAACCATTCTCCCATCGGCCTGCCAGCTATTGGACTACAATGGCAACATCATTCCTGCTACCGACTCATGCCAACTCGAAGTGACGCACAAGTCACGAAAAGCCATCCTTCCTTTCGAGATCGTGGGCTCCTCGAAGGACTCTCTGCTTGGCGCACAGGCGTGCAAATTGCTAAACCTCGTTCAAAGAGTTCACTCTCTCTCTCCTGATGACACATCTGCCTTCCAGGATGCTGACTTCAGGGCGCAACTCAACGCCATCATCGACCTGCACCGCGACGTCTTCGAAGGCATGGGCACGCTCCCATATACATAAAAGATCATACTCAAACAGAACGCCACGCCTGTGGTGCATGCACCTCGCAGAGTCAAGCAGCAGCTGCAGGACGTCCAAGACCAAGGAGTGATCTCAAGAGTTACGGAACCAACTGACTGGGTCAGTTCCATGGTGTGCGTAAAGAAGCCTTCCGGCAAGCTCAGAATCTGCATTGATCCAAAGGATCTGAATCGCAACATAATGAGGGAGCATTACCCAATCCCCAAGCGCGCGCGAAGAGATCACATGCAAGATGGCTCGGGCCAAGCTCTTCACCAAACTTGGCGCCTCGAAAGGATTCTGGCAAATTCAACTAGACAGATTCAGCTGGAAACTGTGTACCGTTATGTTATAACCTGCCTACTGACGATTGGCTGGGGACTAATGACTATCCCACAATCCTATGGGAGTATGAACTTCCCCAATGAGGGGGGCGGAGAAACTCCTACTATAAATAAGCTGGCCAGTCCAGGAACCAGGAGGAAGGAGAAGGTAGCAAGGGAAGTTACTGCTACTGTTATGTATATATTGTTATAGTAAATAAACATTATTATTTTGTATCCTTAAAACTCGTGCTGGATTCTTTGTGGCCCTCACAAAACTGGCGACGAAGGTAAAAGTGAATAGCTGTCTACACTGCTGAAGCCACCTCCCTGGATTTTTGTTGGATACAGGTTGGAAGTTGTTTTCTATTATACCATGCCTCTGTACGGACGTTTGGATGTTTTTGATGCTGCGCTGGAAAGCTGGAACCAGTACACACAACGGATGCGTTACTATTTCCGGGCAAACAATATCACTGAAAACGAGCGCCAGGTGGTCATATTGCTCACCGCCTGCGGGCCGCATACGTTTGGGGTGATTAGGAGCCTTACGTACCCAGCTGCGCCGGATACCAAAACGTTTGACGAACTTGTGAATATAGTGGGGCAACACTTTAACCCAACCCCGTCCACGATAGTCCAGCGTTACCGGTTTAATACTGCTGAGAGGACCCCTGGAGAATCCCTTGCCGATTTTTTTATCCAGGCTACGCGGGATTGCGGAATACTGTGACTATGGTGAGACCTTGTCAGAAATGTTACGCGACCGTTTGGTTTGCGGTATTAACAATGCGGCCACCCAGAGAAAGTTGTTAGCGGAGCCAACATTGACCTTTCAACAGGCAATACAAATAGTCTTGTCCCGAGAGAGCGCAGAGCGAGGAGTACAGGAGCTACAGGGAATGGAAGTGCATGCCTTGGGGCGCAACCCTTTCCGCCCAAAAACGTCCCCCCGCACTCCTGCGGTACCTTGGGCGAGGCAACGACCAGACCGACGCCAGTGGCCATCGGACATTCCTCCCCGAAGGGAGCCTTCTCCAGAGCCAATGGATGAGGAACCATGTCCGTGTCAGACTTGTAGGCGCCGACCCCGTCGCGGACGGCGGTCCTGGGGACGCCAGAGGCGCCGTCGTTCCGACCGAAACTGGGACCAGCCCAGGGGCCGTAACTGGGACCAGCCCAGAGGCCGTACCTTCCATGTGGATGAACCTGCGGCGACCACTCCTGAGGACGTGGAGACGGAGGACGACTGCCTGCAGCTGCATTGTGTGGCAGCTCCCCGTGTGGCCCCCATTAAGGTGAAAGTACGGGTCAATGGCCACCCGCTGGAGATGGAGTTGGATACTGGCGCAGCGGTCTCCGTGATCGCCCAGAGGACATTCGACCGCATCAAGCAGGGTATACAGACCCTTACATTAACTGACTCACAGGCCAGGTTGGCCACCTACACGGGGGAACCACTGGACATTGCAGGAACTACAATGACCCCTGTTGTCTATGGACGCCAGGAGGGGCGTTTCCCACTTATCGTAGTGCGTGGCCATGGGCCCAGCCTGTTGGGTCGGGACTGGTTGCGCCATTTGCGGTTGCAACGGCAGCACATCCTCCAAACAGTTTCTGGAGGGTTGACTGAGGTGCGAGGACGATACCCAGAGGTATTCCAGCCTGGTTTGGGGAAAATAAAAGGGGACATAGCCCGTATCCAAGTTGAACCAGGAGCCACGCCGCGCTATTTCCGGGCGCGCCCAGTGCCTTACGCTTTGCTCGAGAAGGTAGAAGGGGAGCTCACTCGTTTGGAGAATTTGGGTATTATCAGGCCCGTCCGTTTTGCTGACTGGGCAGCACCAATTGTACCAGTAATGAAGCCAGATGCCACAGTTCGCTTGTGTGGCGACTATAAACTTACAGGGAATACAGTTTCCCGACTCGACCGATACCCAATACCTCGCATAGAGGATCTCTACGCGAAACTTGCAGGCGGACTCTCATTCACAAAATTAGATATGAGTCACGCCTACCTGCAGTTGGAGCTGGACCCTGCCTCCCGACCATATGTAACAATTAACACACACCGGGGCCTGTATGAATATACACGGTTGCCCTTTGGAGTATCCTCTGCCTGCGCAATTTTTCAACGTGTTATGGAGAGCATTTTGAGAGGTTTACCACGTGTGGCTGGCTACCTAGATGACGTGTTGATTACAGGGACGTCGGAGCAAGAGCATTTGGAAAATCTGGAGGCTGTCCTTAGACGCCTTTCGGAGGCTGGAGTCCGTTTACGTCACACAAAGTGCGTATTTCAGGCAAAAGAAGTAGTCTACCTAGGTTATCGGGTGGACCGCGAGGGTCTGCACCCCGTCGCAGAGAAGGTGCGTGCAATTCAACATGCCCCCCACCCCGACTGACACTTCGCATCTTCGTTCTTTTCTCGGTCTCGTAAACTATTACGGGAGGTTCCTCCCCAATCTGGCAACTACGCTGGCCCGTTTGCACCTTCTGCTAAAGAAAAATCACACCTGGGTTTGGGGTCAGCCGCAAGAAACCGCTTTCCGGCGGGTAAAGCAACAATTGTCGTCGTCTGGGTTACGAACCCACTATGATCCGGGAAAGCCTTTGCTCGTCACATGTGATGCATCCCCGTATGGTATTGGGGCTGTCCTGTCCCACAAGATGGAGAACGGGGCCGAGCGACCGATAGCTTTCGCCTCCCGCACATTGACTGCAGCGGAGAAAAAGTATGCGCAGATCGAGAAGGAGGGCCTGGCAGTGGTTTTCGCGGTAAAGCGCTTCCACCAGTATGTGTACGGCTGCCATTTCACTATCGTGACTGATCATAAGCCCCTGCTGGGACTCTTCAGAGAGGATAAGCCAATACCGCCCATTGCTTCTGCACGGATCCAGCGCTGGGCTTTGTTGCTTGCGGCATATGAGTATTCTCTAGAGCACAAACCAGGTACGCAGATAGCAAATGCCGACGCACTGAGCCGATTGCCTTTATCGACCGGCCCCATGTCGACCCCCACGACCGGTGAGGTGGTCGCAACCCTAAATTTTATGGACACCTTGCCTGTCACGGCATCACAGATCCGTGAGTGGACCCAGACGGAGCCAGTCTTGTCAAAGGTTCGGCACATAGTCCTGTATGGTGGGCAGCATAGACAGCTCCCAGGCGAGTTGCGGGCATTTTCCTCCAAGCTGTCAGAGTTCAGCGTGGAAGATGGCATCCTCTTGTGGGGGACGCGTGTGATTGTCCCGGAAAAAGGCCAGGAGCTGATATTATCAGACTTGCACAATGGGCATCCGGGCGTGACCAAGATGAAAATGTTGGCCCGGAGTTATGTCTGGTGGCCAGGCCTCGACACCGACATTGAGAAGGTGGCCCAAAACTGCTCCATTTGCCAGGAGCATCAGAAGCTTCCGCCGGCCGCGCCCCTACATCACTGGGAATGGCCAGGGTGGCCTTGGGCACGCTTGCATGCAGATTTCGCAGGCCCTTTTCAGGGATCCATGTTCCTTCTGCTAATTTACGCCCAGTCCAAATGGCTGGAGGTGCATAAGATGCAGGGGACAACGTCCTGCGCAACAATTGAAAAAATGCGTTTATCATTTAGTACGCATGGCCTCCCCGAGGTGCTGGTCACGGATAATGGCACTCCATTCACGAGTGAGGAGTTTGCTAGGTTTACAAAGATGAACGGCATCCGCCATATCTGCACTGCCCCTTACCACCCGGCTTCAAATGGGTTGGCAGAGCGTGCAGTGCAAACATTCAAAAGAGGCCTAAAGAAGCAGTCTTCCGGATCAATGGACACGAGACTGGCTCGGTTTTTGTTTACGTACAGGACCACCCCCCATACAGTGACTGGGGTAGCTCCCGCAGAACTCCTAATGGGCCGGAGACTTCGCACCCGCCTTAGTATGGTCCTCCCGGACATTGGCGCAAAAGTACGCCGCACACAAGAACGGCAGGGACCGGGATTGTCTTGGCATCGTCCGATCCGGCAGTTTGCGCCCGGTGACCCAGTATTCGTGCGGAATTTTGCTGGTGGTGCCCAATGGGTTCCTGGTGTAATCTTTCGCCAAACGGGCCCTATATCGTACCAAGTGCAAGCCCAGGGTCGTCTCCAGCGAAAACATGTAGACCACGTCCGGTCCAGAAGATAATCCCCGCAAAAGATTCCCCGCCCCCCCGCTCAGTTCAACAGCGGCAAAGACCAGAAACAAGGGAAGGTAGTCCTCCAAATCTTCCACGGGTGCCTCACTCGAAGCCTGCGCAGGTCGTGACGGGACCGAATGGGGATAGAGACGCTGACATGACGGAGGCAGCAGACTCTGACTCCGAGATGGAGACACAGGATGAATCAGAGGGGGAATCCTCGGGTCCACAGGCCGTGGATGTACAACCGCGCCGTTCATCACGGAAGCGCCGGTCTCCGTCTCGTTATACGCCGCCAGATCCAGCGCCGCGTTCAAATGGCGTCCGGCCTGCGGCCAAACGAGTTCGACGCCTTCCTTCGCCAGGGCCTACGGTGGATTCCTTGGACTTTGGGGGGGAGGGATGTTATAACCTGCCTACTGACGATTGGCTGGGGACTAATGACTATCCCACAATCCTATGGGAATATGAACTTCCCCAATGAGGGGGGCGGAGAAACTCCTACTATAAATAAGCTGGCCAGTCCAGGAACCAGGAGGAAGGAGAAGGTAGCAAGGGAAGTTACTGCTACTGTTATGTATATATTGTTATTGTAAATAAACGTTATTATTTTGTATCCTTAAAACTCGTGCTGGATTCTTCGGGGCCCTTGCAAAACTTTAACACCCCTTTTGGCAGATATTGTTACAACAGGATGCCGTTTGGGATCATATCGACGTCAGAGGTATTCCACAGGTGTTCGCGCCTATGTTGACGACATAATCATTTGGTCCACCACCCCGCAGGAGCATATCAGTCGCCTCCAGCGCGTGTTCAAACGCATACGGGAGCAGGGCCTACGCCTCAACAGAGCCAAATGTTCCTTCGGCCAGACGGAACTCAAGTTCCTAGGGGACCACATCTCCCAGTTGGGTGTGCGGCCGGATGCGGACAAGGTGGCTGCCATCACAGCCATGAAAAAGCCAGAGGACAAGAAGGCGGTCCTCCGATTTCTGGGCATGGTCAACTTCCTAGGGAAGTTCATCCCTAACCTCGCCTCTCATACTACAGCTCTCAGGAACCTGGTCAGGAAGACGACAGACTTCCAATGGCTTCCTGCCCACGAGCGCGAATGGAAAGAACTTAAAACCAAACTTACCACGGCCCCGGTATTGGCCTTTTTTGATCCAGCGAAAGAGACAAAAATTTTGACCGATACCAGCCAATCTGGCATTGGGGCAGTGCTCCTGCAACGCGATGAGGCCTCATCATGGGCCCCCGTTGCATATGTGTCACGCGCCATGACCCCCATGGAACAGCGCTACGCGCAGATAGAAAAGGAGTGCCTGGGCCTGTTGACCGGTGTCGTCAAATTTCATGATTATGTCTACGGCCTTCCCCAATTCACCGTCGAGGCCGACCATCGCCTGCTGGTCAATGTTATACAAAAAGACTTGAACGACATGACGCCTCGCCTCCAGCGCATTCTGCTCAAACTCCGGTGATACGACTTTCAGCTCGTATACACCCCGGGCAAAGACCTGATCATAGCCGACGCTCTGTCCAGGGCAGTCAACACCCCATGTGACCCAGCGGGTTTCGTCTGCCAGGTTGACGTCCATGTGGCCTTTGTGGCCTCCAATCTACTGGCCACGGATGAACGCCTCGTCCAAATTCGCCGCGAGACTGCGGCTGACCCCCTGCTACAGCGTATCATGCGCCACCTAACAGACGGGTGGCTCAAGGGCCAATGCCCGCAGTTCTACAACATCAGAGACGATCTGGCGGTAGTCGATGGTGTCCTCCTGAAGCTGGACCGCATTGTTATCCCGCACAGCAAGCGCCAGCTCGTCTTGGAACAGCTACACGAGGGCCATCGTGGCGTGGAGAAGTGCCGCCGACGGGCTCGAGAGGCAGTGTACTGGTCCGGCATCAATGAGGACATCGCCAACACAGTGCTCAACTGCCCCACCAGTCAGCGGTTCCAGCCGGCCCAACCACGTGAGACCCTACAGCCCCATGAGTTGGTCACGTCCCCTTGGTCCAAGGTCGGCATCGACCTGTTCCACGCGCTGGGCAGGGACTATGTTCCAATTGTAGACTATTTTTCAAACTACCCGGAGGTGGTACGTTTACACAACATCACATTGTCTGCAGTCATCCATGCCTGTAAGGACACGTTTGCTCGACACGGCATCCCACTCACTGTGATGTCAGACAATGGCCCCTGCTTCTCAAGCCAGGAATGGTCCAACTTTGCCAGGAGGTACAACTTTGGGCATGTGACATCCAGTCCCCTGTACCCCCAATCCAACGGCAAAGCGGAGAAGGGCGTCCACATAGTCAAATGGCTCCTCTGCAAGGCTGCCGATGCTGGGTCCGATTTCTACCTCGCCCTGCTGGCCTATCGCTCGGCCCCACTGTCCACTGGCCCGTCGCCAGCCCAGCTGCTCATGGGTCGCACCCTGAGGACGATGGTGCCGTCCATTCACGTCCCAGACCTCGACCACGTTCCGGTCCTTCAACGAATGCAACTGTCCCGTGCACAGCACAAGGCGGCTCATGACGCCTGTGTAGCTGATCTCCCTGCTCTGGCTCCAGATGACAACGGCCACATCCATCATCCGGATGGTGGCTGGTCTGCAACTGCTGTGGTCCTTCGGCAGTTGGCTGCCTGCTCGTTCCTGGTTCATCTACCGGATGGCTCCATTCTGCACCGCAATCGACGTGCCCTTCATCTCGTTCCGCGCTCGCTCCATGATCCTCCGCCAGTCCCACGCCCTCCTGTTGTCCCTGACCTGGACTATGCAGAGATTCCGGTTACTCTGCATCCTCCTCACTCTGAGACAGTCCAGGCCGCTCCTCAGCTGGTGGCTCCTGACCCACCCTTGAGGCGGTCAACCAGAATTCGTCGCCCACCTCAGAGACTTGATTTGTGAACTTTGCACTAATGGACTCTCTGGTCTGTTCTGTTCTTCTGTTTAAACGTTCAAGTGGTTTGTATATAGTGTTCATCTCGTTATTTGTGTGACACACTGTTTTTTTCTGAACCAGGCACCTTCCCATGTAAATAGCTTAGTTTTATGTACATAGTCCTGTAAATATTTCGCACACATGTAGTCAGGAACATTCACCACACACTATTTATTGTCACGCAGGCACATTTTTTAATATAAAAGGGGGGATGTCATAATATACACCAGTATATCATGGTGCAGACGCACACTGATGGACACACAGTGGGACCAATCAACATACACAACACCGCAGCCAATCACCAGTGAGAGCACAAGCACTATAAAGACAGGGGACATCAGAGTTCCCGCTCGTTCGAGTAGCAGCTAGCTAGGAGCACAGGGCTCACAACCTGCAACACAAGACATTCACCATGTGCTGAGTGCATCAACTGGTTAGGACAAGGCAAAGGTCTTTAGTTAAAGCTGGTATCGTATTTACCCATAGTTCAAGTATGTTTAAATAGTTAACCTTTTAAAAAAATAGTGTTGCACTACTTCAAGTGTTGGTGACCTGTATGTGATCCAGAACACCCGACACATCAGTGCCCTGATTTGATCTACCAAAATGTATCACCCCACATTTATCTAAATTAAACTCCATCTACCATTCATCGGCCCACTGCCCCAATTGATCAACATCCCGTTGCAATCCTAGATAACCTTATTCACTGTCCACTATGCCAGGCATTGTCAAAGTGGGGGTGTTTGGAGGGTCGCGGAGCCATCCACTGCGACGTTCCCGATCGCGTGGTTTCAAGCGCAACGGCCGCAGCAGCCGGCTTTCAGAAATGCCGGCTGCGAACGGCTTTAAAAATGCATGTCTTCAATATGCTCAATGGCTGAGCTGCAGAACTCTCTTTGATGGTGAATTTTAGAGATTAAAAAGATTCACAATACTTTTAGAGTTAAGTAATTCCTCCCCATCTATGTCTAAAATCATCGCATTGTAATTTGTAGACATATCCCCAGGCTGTAAACCAACTCCATCAGAGGAAAACTGACATTCTGCATCTGCACTGTAGAGTCCTGAGAGAATAATGCCTGTTTCAATGAGGCCATTTCTTATTCTTCACTACTCTAGACTATAGAGTATAAGCCCAGTGTCACCTCCCGCATTAAAGTTAAGAGAAAATGGTGAGTGCGACGGTCGGCCGGCGTAGGTCACGAAGGTCGGCCGGCGTAGGTCACGAAGGTCGGCCGGCGTAGGTCACGAAGGATGCCGGTTGGTAAAAATGGTTCCCGGGCAAAATCATTTGAAAAACACTGCACTATGCCACCAATCTTGTTGTCATTTGCCTCCTAAATTCTCATCCAAATCATTAATATAAATAACAAGTAACAGTGGACCCAGCAGTGATCCCTGAGGCACAGGCCTCCAGTTTGAAAAACAACCCTCTACAACCACACTTTGCCTTCTGTCGTGAAGCCAATTTTGTATCCAATTGGCTACCTGACCCTGGATCCTGTGAGATTTAACCTTATGCAACAACCTACCATGCGGTACCTTGTCAAAGGCCTTGCTAAAGTCCATGTAGACAACGTCGACTGCACTGCCCTCATCTACCTTATTGGTTACCACTTCAAAAAACTCAAGCAAATTCGTGAAACATGATTTTCAACACACAAAGCCATGTTGACTGTCTCTAATCAGTCCTTGCCTCTCTAAATGCCTATCGATTCTGTCTCTCAGAATACCTTCCAACAACTTACCCACCACAGACATTAGGCTCACCGGTCTGCAGTTCCCAGGGCTTTTCCCTGCGGCCCTTCTTAAACAAAGGCTCAACATTTGCTACCCTCCAGTCTTCAGGCACCTCACCTGTGGCTGTCGACGATTCAAATATCTCTGCTGGGGGACCCGCAATTTCCTCCCTAGCCTCCCACAATGTCCTGGAATAAATTTCATCCGGTCCCGGGGATTTAGCTACCTTGATACGCTTTAAGACTTCTAGCATCTCCTTCTCTGTAATATGTACACTCGAAAGTTAAGTTAAGGTCTAGTATGAACTTTAGTATTCTGTAAAGTAACTTGTGTTGGGTGGTGATTGATTAGCTGTAACATTGTGAGATTGTGAATATACATTATTTGATTAAACAAAGTCACTCACAGTCATTTGTCCACTGCATACGGGTTAAAGACGTACTGTGGTAGCAACACAAGGTACAGTGAAAAGTATTCTTCTGTTTACAGTCCTGGCAGATCGCTCCATAAATGAATACATAGAACATACTATAATAACGGTTATAAAAAGATGCAGGAAGAGGATCTGTAGGGGAGAGCTTGCAGCGAGTCGCCACACTCCAGCACCTATATACTACATCTACAGGATCTCCATTATCCACTTTGCTTGTTACATCTTCAAAGAACTCCAGCAAATTTGCCAAACATGATTTACCCCTCATAAAACCATGCCGACTCTGATGGATTGAGTTTTGACTTTCCAAATGTCCTGATATTACTTCCTTAATCATAGATTCTAACAATTTCCCAACAACAGATGTTAAACTAACTGGTCTGTAATTTCCGACATTCTGCCTCCCTCCTTTGTGACTAAGGATGGTACAGTAGCATTTTTTCAATCTGTTGGAAACTTTTCTGTGTCCAGGGAATTTTGGAACATTATAACCAATGGATCCACTATCTCCGCTGACACTTCCTTTAACACCCTAGGATGTAGGCCATCGGGCCCGGGGGACTTGTCTGTCCTCAATCCCAATTGTTTGCTGAGTATTGTTTCCCTATTGATGCTGATTGTTCTCAGTTTCACCCTTTCTATTACCTCTGAATTGGCCATTCCTATAGGGATGGTACTAGTGTCCTCCACCGTGAAAACAGAGGCAAAATATTGATTGAGCATCTCTGCCATTTCTGTGTTCCCTACAATTAACTCTCTGGTTTCATCTTCCAAGGGACCAACATTCACGTTAGCGACTCTCTTCCCTTTTATGTACATTTAGAAGCTTTTTCTATCCTTTTTGATGTTTTGCGCTAGCTTTCTTTTGTAACTTACTTTTTTAGTAATCCTTTGTTAATGTTTAAAAACTTCCCAATCTGCCACTGGCCTTCGCAACATGGTATAACTTAGAATTTGTTTTTACAATGTCTTTAACCTCCTTGCTTAGCCGTGGATGATTTTTACACCTCTTATCATCTTTCTTCTTCTCTGGAATATATTTTATAGTTGTGAGGAATTGAGTTTTTCCTTAAACAACTGCCACTGCCCATCAGCTGTCCTACCTTTAAGCCTTCATGCCAACTCTACTCGGGCCAAATCTGTCCTCATGCCTGTGTTATTACCTTTGTTTAATTCCAGAACGCTGGTGGGGGGGCTCCACTTTCTCACCCCAGACTGAATTTTGAATTCTACCATACTGTGGTCACTATTCCCTAGATGATCCTTAACTATGAGGTCACCAATTAATCCCTCCTCATTACTCAATACCAAATCCAGAGTAGCCTGTTCCGTCGTTAGTTCCGAAATATATTGTTCCAAGAAACAATCTCTAACACATTCAGTGAACTCTCCCTCGAGGCTACCCTTGCCAATTTGATTAATCCAGACTATGTCCATATTAAAATCACCCATGATTATTGTTGTACTTTCCTTACAAGCCCCCAGTATTTCCTGGCTTATACCGTGCCCCACTGCAGAACTACTGTTTGGTGACGTATAGATTAATCCTACCCGGGGCTTCTTCCCTTTGTTATTTCTAACCAGACTGATGCCACATCTTGATCTCCAGTACTTATATAATTTCTCATTACAGCACCAATCCCTTCCTTCACCAGCAAAGCTACACCTCCTCCTTTTCCTTTCAGTCTATCTTTCTGGAATAGAGTACCCTTGGATATTCAATTCCCAGACCTGGTCTCCTTGTAACCATGTCTCAGTAATCGCCACCACATTATACCCCTTTGTCTCTATTTGCTGCGTTAACTCATTAATTTTGATCTGAATGCTTTCTGCATTTAGATACAAAGCTTTTAAATTTGTTCGATTGCCAAGGTTTCCTACTCTTTTATAATTCCTTGGTACAAAAGGACATTCACCCGTTCTGTCTCTCACCTTTATTCTCTGGTAACCGTCCACCACATCGCTAACCTCGTCCTTTAATTTTGGTTTTCTAATTTTCCTTGCAACTGAACACCTCCCCCCCCCCCCCCCCCCCCGCCCCACCGGCCCCCATTCAGTTTAAAATCCTATCTTCAGCCCTAGTTGTGCGATTCGCCGGGACTCTAGTCCCAGCATGATTCAGGTGAAGACTGCCCCATCCGAACAGCTCCCTCCTTCCCCAGTACTGGCGCCAATGTCCCATGAATTCAAACCCATTTAAATCTCTCACACCAAAACGTGCATTTAATACCTTGCACGTCAGTTCTTTCACACATTTGTGAAGTTTTGCATTTTCCGCTGCGAGCATTTTACATTCTTCATTCGTCTTCACGATGCGTTTTTGCACTGTTTCATTCTAAAACGTAAATTGAAATTAAACAGTTGAATTGTAAAATAAGCGCCAGAATCTCCATAATGCCTTACCACAGAAACCAAAAATGTTTCTTTTATAGAAAAATGTACAGGAACCAGAGAAGTTGAATGTATGTGTAAGACAAAAATGAAAGGAGAGGAACCACAAACTCTGGCGATTTACATAACAAAGGTCACCATTAGAGCGTTCATGGAAAAAAAATCATTTCAAAATTCATTGGAAAAGGAACTTGGCAAATATGAAACACATTCATTTGGTGACGCAGAACTTGAGTATTGCTGACATATTTTGTCAAAGCTTTTCGCCTTGACTCATCAGGAAATTCTACAAGAAGACCAATGTCAGGGGCAACCACAAATTTATATATAGTGTGCATACGGTATAAATTTGCTGTTCCCCTTGGATTTGTATTCCTGCAAAATGCCCTGATGAATGCCAGATGAAAACGGGTGGCATAGTGGTTAGCACTGCTGCCTCACAACGCCAAGGACCCAGGTTCAATTCCGGCCTCGAGTAACTGTCTGTGTGGAGTTTGCACGTTCTCCCAGTGTCTGCGTGGGTTTCCTCCGGGTGCTCCGTTTTCCTCCCACTGTCCAAAGGTGTGCAGGTTAGGTGGATTGGCTATTCCAAATTGCCCCTTAGTGTCCAAGTATGTGCATGTTAGCTGGGGTTATGGGGATAGGGCGGGGGAGTGGGCCTAGTTGGGGTGCTCTTTCCAAGGGTCTGTGCAGACTTGGTGGGCCGTGTGGCCTCTTTCTGCACTGTAGGAATCCTATGAATCTATGGGAGCACCCTATCGGCCATGCTCTGCCAGAAAAGCAGCTCGCAGCTTGGCCGATAAAGGCTGGGAGACCCTGCCCGCGGGATCTACATGGCTCGCAATGCCCCACAAGATCTCATTGGACGTTGCAATGTAAATTCCGCCCAGCGCGGGCGGGATCACATTTTGGCAAATCTGCATATTAGAGCGAGACAGCTAGTGTCACTCTAATATGTAGATTCCCGAGGTTACCTGAGGCTTTGGGATTCATCCCTTACGCCTCAGGAGACCTCGGGTGAGCGCTATTCAGCACTGGTCCCCACAAGTGGGGACCAGATGGAACGGCACACTTGGGTTTCTCCAACTCTTAGAATGGTGTATGGTTCATAAAATCACAAGAAGGGGAAGGCCGAAACAAGCGGAGTCAAAACATACTTAAGAGAGATTACAGATTAAGCATCTTGCTTGAATGTTTCTGGCATAGGATCACGCCCACAGGGAATACAGATTGGAAAATTACACATTTATGGCCTTATTTTTCCATCCATAAAATTAACTGATGTAAAATTAATTAATTGATGCCTCTGTTGATGTGTCAAGGGGCAAAACTTGCACGTCTATTTTTACTTCTCGAATACAACACTAACCTTGCTAGTTTTATGAGATGACGTAGGGCTGCCTAAAGAGTCTCTCACTTTCAAATCAATTGCTGCACATTGCTGAAACCAAGAAAATGTTTCTTTATTGCTCCTCCCATCTTAATGCCTGGTGTTCGTCAATAGATTATAATTACTTTCCCATTAACTAGTAAACTATTACTAAATATATATTACATAATAGAGCCTTCAGCCGAATTACTTTCCAAGCATTAACATTCTTTATTAAAATAGTGGAAAAGGTTAAGGGAGGGAGGTGGGGGGGAGGTGGGTTTCGTTGAGGCAGGAACAGTTAGTGGGGGAGGGGGACTGGGAAACTGTGTATGTAAGCCACGTTGGCTGGGTGCGGTTGTTAGTTGGTGGGGGTCATTTACTTTGTTGTTTTTCCTCTTGAAAATTGCTGTCAAAAATTTATAAATGCCTGAATAAAAAATACTTTCCAAAAAACAAATAGCGGAGAAGGAATGTGATAGGTGTAGGTTAAGCATTTGTGCAATAAGAGATGTTGATCCAACCATGATTAGTCAGGTTTGATCACGCTATTTTATGTTGTGATGGTGCTGCCACGGGAAAGTGGGGGGAGGCGCTGGGGGGCAAGCGGGCGGCAACCATGCATGGCACCACAATGCCAACCCTTGTGGGCAGCACGGTAGCATAGTGGTTAGCACTATAGCTTCACAGCGCTGGGGTCCCAGGTTCGATTCCCGGCTTGGGTCACTGTCTGTGCGGAGTCTGCACTTTCTCCCCGTGTCTGCGTGGGTTTCCTCCGGGTGCTCTGGTTTCCACCCACAGTCCAAAGATGTGCAGGTTAGGTGGATTGGCAATGCTAAATTGCCCTTGGGTTAGATGGGGTTGCAGTGTTACGGGGATAGGGTGGAGGTGAGGGTTAAGTAGGGTGTTCTTTCCAAGAGCCGGTGCAGACTCGATGGGCCGAATGGCCTCTTTCTGCACTGTAAATTCTATGATTCTTGGATAGTGTGCATCCGTTCCAGGGGCAACCCTTGTCCCTGCCCATCTGCCCCATCAACCACCCATAACCCCCACCGACTGCCGAGGCCTCTGGCCGTGCGGCTGAAGGCTATCGCTAATAGGGAATTGGCAACCGTGCTTAAGTGAGCACTTCACACAACCCAAGTGGATTTCTGTGGGTAGGCGGGCCATGGAGCATGTGGGAGTCATTGCATAGCATCCCAATCAAACCGTAATGCCTGTACACCGTGCCTGAACACTGCAGGAGGCAACACCTCACACGCAGCAGCCAACATCCAAACACCCAGGGTACGGGACACAGCTCTGGGGACATGTCCATAGCCGGAGGGTGGTGAGTACCACAGGGAGAAGACCATCGCCCGGTCCAGGTGATGTTATGACCGGGTGTCTGAGGTACAGGTCTGGGGCCCGGTGAGGGGGGCCCGCTGCAGCCTGCAGTACGTGGGGAGGGCATTCCGGGTGGTGGTGGGGAATCAAGGGGAGAGTTGAGAGTCCCGGAGTGAGAGTCACCGCTGTTTGTCAGTCTAACACCCTCTCCCAATTCCTTACAGATGTTGAATGCCATGGCAGGGATTTTGCATCCAGCAGACGTTGCCCTAGTGGTGCTCCGGCCAGACGCCGGAGACAGCGACAGCAGCAGCGTCTGCAGATGCTCGAGATGGCGGACCATGTGCCGGACCCCGTCCCACACCCGAGGACCTGGTCGTCCATCAGGCCAGGGAGAGACTAGAGGGGGGGGGGTCCTGTGACGGCTCAGGGCGTACAGGCATCACTGGTCATTCGAACAGATGACGGACACGTGTGCCGCAGGGGGTTCCGCTCAACAAGGAGACGGTGCAGTACCTGTGCCGTGTCTTCGCGGACTTGACACCACATGGAGGAGGACACCTGCTCCCGGTGGCCGCCAAGGTCACTGCAGCCCTGAACCTTTACGCATCGGGATCCTTCCAGGGCTCTAGCAGGAACCTGTGTGGCAGCTCGCAGGCCACAGCCCACAGGTGCATCTGACAGGTCACGGATGCCCTGTTTGCCCGGACGGAAAACGACATCAACTTTGACGTGGACCAAGCCCAGCAAGATGCCCAGGCAGCAGGTTTCTCCACCATCACCAGGACATTCCACGTCCAGGGGGTAGTGGGTGGCACGCATGTTGCCCTGCGCTCACCAGGCCGTCTGGGAGTGCCCTAGGTTAACAGAAAGGAGTTCCACACCCTAAACATACAGCTCATGTGCGACCACCACATGAAGATCATGCCGGGGAGTGTCCAAGACAGTTTCATCCTGGTGCAATCGGTCATCCCCGGCCTCTTCGAGGCGTACCCCAGGATAGCCGGCTGGTTCTTGGGGGATAAGGGGTACCATTGAGGACCTGGCTAATCACGCCAGTATGGAGGTCGGAGACCGAAGCGGAGACCTGGTACAACGCCATGCGGCCACCCGGGCTGTCATTGAGCGGTGCATCGGACTCCTCAAGATACGGAGCCGGTGCCTCGACCACTTTAGTGGTGCAGTCCAGTACACCCCTCGGAGAGTCGCCTGCTTTGTATGGTCTACTGTGTCCTCCACAACCTCACAAAAGCCTGGCGATGAGCTGGAGGTTGGTAATGAGGAACATGTGGCCACCTCCGAGGAGGAGGAGGGGAAAGAGGAGGATGATGCGACGTGTGGTGAGGTGGGCCAGGGTTCGGAGGTCGGCCCGCACTGCAAAAGTGACAGAGGCATCATACTGGTTGTGCGCAAGGGTGTTTGATGTGTAATACAATTCCCCAATCTCCCGATGGTGCCGCCCTCCCCCACCCCCTCTGACCCCCCCCCAACCCTCCTCACCCTCTACCGACCCCCTCTCCCCCGGTGCCCTCAGTGATCCTCGATTTGCTTTGCCTTCCTCGTTATATCGCTACGTCTAGGTGTGTCTCCAGGATGCACATCTGAGGTGGAGGCAGCCACCTGTCTACCTGCATCATCTGGCTCTGGCGGCTCCCCAATGCCTGCACCATCGTGTTGACGCGATAGGTGATGCCCCTCAGTGACTGGCCCATGCTCTGCAGCGCCTCGGCAATGCCCACTGCGACTGGGACAGGCTCCACAGCACCCCAACCATTCCAATCTGAGAATGGGACAGGTCCCGCAGAACCTCATCAAGGTCAGCCTGATACTGGGGGACATCCCCCCCGCGAGTCGGATATTCTGCTGAGAACCTCAGCCACGGCCATCACCGCCAGCGCGACACCTCGTCACCTCCACTCATGGTGCCGGCGTCATGCACCAGGCTCTCCACTGTGGTTGCCGCCCTAGCAGTATTGGCCTCGGTGCCACGCAATGTCAGTGACATCTCCTGCGCCCGTAGCCTCTGGGACTCCTCCAATCAGCTACGGATCTGCTGGAGTGTCGCTGATATCTCCCTCTGAATGTCCCGACCGCTCCCCATCATCAGCATCAGGCTGGGACGCAGCTGGGTCCTGGGATCCAGCAGACCTCCGACTGCTGTCCCGCCTGGGGGTTCCTGCCTCCACCTGATGTCCATCAGCAGCTGTGTGGTGCTCACCGGATTGTGCCCCTGAAGCCTGACCACTGACATTTCCCACCGAGGTGCAGTATCCACGAGAGTGGGAATTGCAGCTGTGGCGTCAAAATCATGTCTTCCTCGGAGCTCCTCTCCGAGGTGGTCTCCTGGGAGGCTGGAGAGGGGGCCACCCGGGATGGTCTGGCGCCGTCGGCTGAAGGACCTGGGGGAGAATGGACATGTGGTCAGTGGGAGGGATGGGTCAGTCAGTAAGGCAATAACACCTCACATTTGCCAGGTCCTCCGGGTGCAACCCTGTGGTCCCTCACCTCTGCGGCGTCCACCAACCTCCATGTGGGTGACCACCCTGTCTTCGGCCACACCAATCACCTCCTGAGCCTGCTCCTCAAAGGAGGTAAGGACTCTTAAGTCCAGCACCCCTCCGCCAGATGGGCCCTCTCCCAGCGATTCTGGGAGAGCTTTTCCTGAGGGGATACAGAGAGGGCATTGTTACGCACATGCATAGCCCGCACTGGTGAGGGGTGTGAAGGAAGGGTTGATGGAGGTTTGAATGGAGAGGGGGGGGGGGGGGTTGAAGGGAGGGTTGAGGGTGGCATGCAGAGTTGGGGGGGCTGTATGCTCGCGTGGGGGCGTTGGTGTCTACTCACCCATGTTGCCCGATTTTGACCTTTTCCGGAGCTAGAGGCCAGTCCGCCTGGTCACTCTCCCGAAGCTTACAGCTGCCGGCGCCTCGTCCCAGGCCCTGTGGCTCACCCTACGGGGCCCCTGGGGGAACAGGGCATCCCTCTTGACCTCCAATAGCAGCCTCTCCAGATCAGCGTCCCCGAATCTTGGGGCCGGTCTCCTGTGCGCCATTGTTGCGAGCTGGCTAGGGTTGGCTGAACAAATGCAGCCTAAGTGCTGCTCGACCTTGTTAGTGGGGGGCTGGCGAACGCGGTGCCGGCGAATCGGCTGGCGAGCCTTCATTTACGGCGAGAAGCCCATGGGGTCACATTTAGTGAACCAATTAACGTTGAATTGCATTGCCAGCCTCGCTAGGCCGAGCGCTGGGAAGCTCGCGGCAGTTCCCGCTCGCTACCATACTTAGACATCTTCCCGGAGAATCGCGCCCTAAGTCCTGTGACGGGGGCCGAAATTTGGAAGTGTTTCCCCCTGTGGCGGCCGGCAGGAAAACATACCAAATTCCAATCCCGACCTCATTATTTATGCACCTGGGTGTTTTATGGGCGTGTTCAATGGTGGGTCCGCCCTGGTGGCGCTATCGTGTCTGGGCACCATATCGAAGAGTAGCCCAACATCACTGACCCACTATTGAAGAAGGAAGGTGGACCACCCGGAATTGAAGATAGATCTCCCGGAGCACTCCGAGGCCAGAAGGTGGACCCCCTGAGAACGAACATGGATCTCCCGGGACTTTCTGAGACCGGAACTCAGACCCCCCCCCCTCCCAGGACACCTAATCTGGAAGGTCCACCTGAAAATGTTCCCCAGTTCCACCGTGATACACAATCAATACGCTTGAGTCCACGTGGATACATATTGATTCAGCTTTAATCAGATAGAACTGTACCCAGCAGCGAAGTTACAGAAGTGAAGGCTGCTGGGACGGCATTGGTTCTTATACCCCGCCTCTCAGGGCGGGGCTATGTACATTGCCCAATGGTAGCCCCGCGGTCTAGCCAATGGTTATTCCTCTCTCTGGTACCGCAATACCTGGTATTACCACACACCGCTCTGGTGTTCCAGGGTCGCAGGCGGCCTCCATCCTGTCCCAGGCATTGTTCAGGTGAGCCCCAACATCCGCAAGCCACGCTGTTCCGAACATGTTTCATGACGGTGTGCTTTCCTGCCGGCATCACAGAGAATCGGGCATTGGGGGAGGGCTTCATCTGCATCCAATTAATGGGCTGGAAATGAGTTTCATGCCGGTCTTTGGTGGGTTTTCTGACCTGCTGTGGTGGGCAGCAGCGGAAGATTCCTCTGGAAATTCACGCCCCCTCGCCCACCATTGAACCCGCCGACGGAGGCTTGGGGAATTCCGCCCCTATACAAGTTCAAATAGACAACAAACCAGACAATCGCTAAAACCCAATAAATAGAAAGAAAAGCTGCTGATGGTTTCAGTTCTGACAGATACATTCCTGATTAAAAGTATAAGATTGGATTTTCTTGAAAGTGGTTAATCAAGCCTCAAACCAAAACAATCTGCACTAAACATTTATACTAAAGATGTTCACCTCTTGTTTCGAATGTTTGATTTTATTGTTCGCCGCAGGTGCTTTTTCCTTCAAATCTATGATTTCTTTATGGTCAGTGTCCTCACCTGGAGGTATCCCACTAGAATGGCTGTTGGATTCCTGGAACAGAATTACATTGTACACCTTAACGCACTTTTAACCTGACCACATTTGTGGATTAGTGGCACTAATCTGGGCAAAAGATCAATCAATTTTTTTTTTAAACGTCTCAGTATCTTATACAATTTTTTTTTTGTACCATTATTTATTCTGCACAGCTTTCCCCTCACTGCAAGGGATAATATTTGTCTCCGATTTGTGCCCAGGGACAAGGTGGTAACAGAGTGAAAATCAAATGGGGAGCAGAGGTATCCACTAATTCCTGTTTGTCCCCCCTCACACCCCCCCCCCCCCCCAGATCCCAGATCTTAAGGTCCATGGCCACAATGTCGTTAAAATCCCTGGCAAAGGTAGGGTTACCATCGGTCGTGCTGGAAAGGCCCAGGGAAGATCATAGGCATAGATGGCAAAACAATTATTTTGCAACATGGCAATCAAACTGTTAGGGTACATTCATCAAGGATAATGGGTACAGATTACAAATTTTCAAATTTAGACAGAGCAGACAGACATGACGAGGAACGCAAGTATTACAGAACTATGAGGACCAGTTAACTGATTATAGACAGGGTTTCTGCAGAGGAATACAACATTTTTGATGAATTAGAACAGGCCATTTTTCCAAAAGGACAACTGCCAAAAGTTGGTACAAAAGTGACATACTTGCCTGAAGGGTCTAGTCAATGGAAGGATGCAACTGTTATTAGTAGAGCAGGGAAGGCCACTGGAAAGTATAAACATTGGTTGAATGTACAGCAGTCAGGGGAGGGAATCAAGACAATGCATTGGGAACACGAAGTTCAAAAATGGAGGGCACAGAAACGCAGTGCCAGTTCAGATAGCACATCGGATAGTGAACAGGTCCGCAGAAAAAGATCGTGAACTATTGAAAGGACATCCCACAGCAGAAGGGAAAGATCAAGCAGTAGCAGTACAGAACGAGATACCAGGCGGGATACGGGACGTAGTTTATCAAGGTCTCGGAACATGAATAAGACTACAAATACTAATAGGAGTAGAAGCCCACATGCACGTGAGATTTTGGTGGCTTCCAATAAATTGGATGAAAAAGTTATCAAAGGTGCCAAACAGCAAGAACTGCATAGTTGGAATGAATTGGGGTACACACAGAAGTACCGGATAGGGGACAAAGAGCTCTATCCCACAGATGGATTTGCACAGAAAAGGTTCTTACAGATGGAACTTATAAGGCAAAGGCCAGGCTTGTGGCAAGGGGATTTAAAGAAAACTTAGAAGATCAGGATTTAAGGGTAGATTCACCTACAGCAGGAAAGGTTATTTTAAAGATCTTCTTGGCTCTATTAGCCATGAAGGCATGGGAATGCAAATCTATAGATATAAAAGCTGCCTTTTTGCAGGGGCATCAGCTCCAGAGAGATATTTTTCTCTGTTCTCCTAAAGAAGCAGCTAACACAGAATGGATACTCTGGAAGTTCAATAAATGTGTATATGGATTAAATGATGCATCTAGAGTCTGGTATTTTTCGGTAAGGTCAGTTTTGTTAAAGTTAGGCTGTTGCCAGTTGAAAGCAGATCCTGCAATGTTTTACTGGCACTAAAAAGGAAATCTTTCTGGCATCTTTATGATGCATGTCGATGATTTTATGTGGTGTGGGAATAGTTATTCCGGAGCTATTGTAATCTCTGATTTGAGGAAAGGATTCAGGGTGGAAGTCAGGCTTCCGGTGCATTTAAATATATTGGACTGGAAATCGGACAGACTAAGTTAGGGGCAACTTTACGTCAGCAATCTTATTTGGAAAGCATCAGCCCAATAGCAATTAGTCATGGCCGAGTTTCACAAAAAGACGCAATGGTTTCAAAGATGGAAAAAGAGCAACTGCGAAGTTTAATTGGGCAATTGAATTGGTTAGGTAGACAGACTAGACCGGACGCGAGTTCTGATGTCTTGGAGTTGAGTACAAAAATGAATGATCCCAAAGTGGAAGACATAATAAGAGCAAATAAAGCGTTGGTCAAACTAAAAATGCAGGAGTGTGTTTCGAGGTGCCCGGTTTTAGGTGACCGTAGACACTTGAAACTCATAGTTTATAGTGATGCGTCCTATGCAAATTTATGTGATGGGGTTTCAAGCGCAGGAGGTTTTATAATTTTCCTTTTTGGGAACAGTGGTAAATGTTGCACTCTTGTGTGGGGAAACAAAGAAAATAAGGAGTGGTCAAAAGCACTTTGGCTGCTGAGACGTTAAGTCTTGTAGAGGCGGTGGATATGGCCTTTTATATATCTCAGATATTGACAGAAATTTTGGGATAAGGGGATTTGGGTAATATACCTATTGAATATCACATTGACAATAAATCCCTGTGGGAAAATGTGCACTCTACAAAAAGTGTCAATGAAAAAAGGTTAAGGATAGACATCGCAAGTTTGAAGCAGATGTTGGACAGAGGGGAAATAGCAAAAATTAAATGGGTCGACAGTAGCTGTCAATTGTCAGACTGTTTTCAAAAAGAGGGGCTAGTTCACAGAAACCTTTGTATATTGTTAATGAAGGGCGCCTGTTTCTGTGACTGTTACTTTTTCTTCCGAAAGAAAAATGGAAAAAAAAGAGAAGGGGAGGAAATTGCGTGTTTTTTTGAGTTTCTTGTAATTTTGTTTTCACCTAATGATTTTTTTTCTCCAAGGAAGGGGAGACTGTTAAGTAATGGGTTGAGAGACATTCCAATTCGTTGTCTCATTTATGTTAAGTATCCAATAATTGACACTGATATGCAAAGAGGCTTCAGGTGGCCTTTGGGTCAGGTGATGTGAAGACAGTGTTTTGTGCAGAGTCTGTTGAAGTGAAATAAAAGTGTTTGAGAAAAGGAGAAGAACATTTGACTCTTTATACAACAGCAGCTAAACGTCGAACAGGTAACTGACCCTGTTGCGATAGAAATACTGCTTGAGGTAGTTTGCTCTCTGAAAGGGGCACATCTGGACCTCCCATGCCTTGAACTCCTGCTGTGCAGGTGTCTGATCATCCTGGCTGGCAGCTGTGTAGTTACAGCAGTGCCTAGAAGACAGTAGTGGCCACTGTTGGGAAAACAACCAGCCCCCATGAAGAAGAGAAGATATGTTCAGGAATTTGCGGGGAGGGAGGGTGCATTGCTGGGTAAGTGGTCACGTTAAAGAAACTGAGGGTGGGAGAAGGGCAGAGCATTTAGGAATAGAAACGAGAATCAAACTGAGTCAGCATGGCTTCAGGAATGGGAAATCATTCCTGACAAATTTATTAGAATTCTTTGTGGATAGATAAAGGGGAACCATTAGATGCAACATACTTGGATTTCCAAAAAAGTGTTTGATAAAGTACCGCATAAAAGGCTACTAAATAAAATAAGAGCCCATGGAGTTGGTGGTAGTATATTAGCATGGATCGGGATTGGCTAACTGATAGAAAACACAGGGTGGGAATTAGCCAGCCCATTCGCCGCGGATGCAAATCCTGTTATGACTGCTAAATCTCGTCAGAGGGCATAACGGGCGTAACACCGTTGAAATCTCAGTTTGAGTTCTTACCCTCCTCCCGCTGGTGACATGTCAGGTTAACCCCAGAAAGGGTATGAACCTGATTTTCACAATTTTAAATATATTTACATTCACTTACCAGGCTTCACGCCATTGCGCAGGCATTGCCAGTTGTGGGGAGGATGGGCGGTGCCAGTGACGGAGCAGGGTGTGTCTGGATGCTGATGGAGAGGAGAGGGTTGCGGGGGTCTTGGGTCATCCTTATGATTGCGAGATGTGCAGCACGGTGGCGCAGTGGGTTAGCCCTGCTGCCTCACGGCGCCTAGGACCTGGGTTCGAATCCCGGCTCTGGGTCACTGTCCGTGTGGAGTTTGCACATTCTGTGTTTGCCCCCACAACCCAAACATGTGCAGGGTAGGTGGATTGGCCATGCTAAATTGCCCCTGAATTGGAACAAAAAAAATGAATTGGGTACTCTAAATTTAAAAAAAATAATAATTGCGAGATGTGCAATTATTGGGGGGTGGGTTGCCCCAATCTTTGCATGGTGGGGGAGTAGGTTGCCCTTCTGTGAGTGGGGATTGGGGGGGGTGTTTTCTTTACCCGCTAGGGGGTCCCGAAGTCTGTTAGGTGGCAGAGGGGGGGTCTTTAATTTAACCTTAAGATTGTTGAGACCTTTCAAAATGACCCGCCGATCTCAGACTCCGTTTTGCCGGTGTGTTCAGGCCTCGCCCCTCCAGCTGGCTGTGTGGTCTTCGCCAAATTCTTGCGCACAGCGTTGTCTTGACAGGCGAAAGAGGCGTCTGAGAAGCCGGCGAATTTCACACAGCTTGGGCGAAATTCTCCTACCCGCCCCGCCACATTTCTGCCCCGACCGGCCGGCGGGAGTCTCCGCAACACCGGCCGGTCAATGGGGTTTCCCATTGTGGGGCAGCCCCACGCCGTCGGGAAACCCCCCGGCGCCGGCAAAACGGAGACTCCCGCCGGCGGAGAATGACGCCCCTTGTCTCTCCTGATCCAGCACTCTGCAATTTTGGGAAAATTCTTCCCAGAGAATTGGGACAAAGGGGGCATTTTCAGGGTGGCAACCTGCAACTAGTGGAATGCCACAGGGATCAGTGTCGGGGCTAAAATATATATTAACGACTTGGATGATTGAGGTGAATGTACCATTGCTAAGTTTGAGGATGACACAAAGATAGTTGGGAAGGCAAGTGATGAGGATGACACAAAGAGTCTACAGAGGTGTAGACTGGCTAGGTGAGTGGACAAAACCTTGGCAGGTGGAATGTAATGTAGGAAAATGTGAAGTTATTCCCTTTGGAAGGAAGAATAAGGGAGCTAAAGTTCAGCAAGTAAGGGAAGGCAAATGGGATGTTGACCTTTATTTCAAAGGGAATGGAATATAAAAATAGGGAAGTCTTGCTATAATTATTCCAATCACTAGTTAGACCACACCTAGAACACTGTGAACAGTTTTGGTCTCCATATCTAAGGAACGATAGACTGGCATTGGTGGCAGTCCGGTGTAGGTTCATTCCGGGTGTGGAGGGATTTTCTTATGAGGAGAGGTTGTATAGATTGGGCCTGTACTCATTGAAGTTTAGAAGAATGAGGCAAAGTTATTGAGACATATAAGATTCTCAGGGGGGCTCGACAGGGTAGATGCTGAGAGGTTGTTTCCCCTTTTGGGAGAGTCTAGGACCAGAGGACATAATCTCAGAGTAAGGGGTCGCTCATTTAAGACAGAAATGAGGAGGAATTTCTTCTCTCAGAGGGTAGTGAATCTATGGAATTCTTTACCGCAGAGAGCTGTAGAGGTTGCATCGTTAAGTATGTTCGAGGCTAGGGGCCGCACGGTGGCGCAGTGGGTTAGCCCTGCAGCCTCACGGCGCCGAGGTCCCAGGTTCGATCCTGGCTCTGGGTCACTGTCCGTGTGGAGTTTGCACATTCTCCCCGTGTTTGCATGGGTTTCGCCCCCACAACCCAAAGATGTGCAGGGGAGGTGGATTGTCCACGCTAAATTGCCCCTTAATTGGAAAAAATGAATTGGGTACTCTAAAAAAAATTTTTTAATGTTCGAGGCTGAGATAAACAGATTTTTAATCAGAAATGGAATCAAGGGTTATGGGGATAAGGAGGAAAAGTGGATTTGAGGATTATCACATCAGAAGTCATTTTTTTTTAATAAACAATTTTATTGGTGTAATTTTGGCATATAATACTGTACAGAAAGAAAGGCAAGTAACGCATAGTGCAAACCACAACTCCATTCTCGCCAGGACCTGTCTAAACCACCCCCTACTCTACTCTACCCTGGCCCCCACCCCCCTGCTGACGATTAATTCTCCGCAAAGAAGTCACGCGGCCACCTCCGGGCGAATCCTGCTAGTGAACCTCTCAAGGCCAACCTTCTCTAGACCGAGAAAGCTCGCCATGTCCAATAGCCATACTTCGGTCTTTGGGGGCTTTGAGTTCCTCCAAGCCAACAGTATTCATCTCTGGGCTACCAGGGAAGCAAAGGCCACGATTTCGGCCTCCTTCTCCTCCTGGACCCCCGGGTCCTCCGACGCCCCAAAGATTGCCACCTCAGGACTCATTACCACCCCAGTTTTCAAAACCCGGGACATGATGTCCGCGAATCCCTGCCAGTACCCCCGGGGTCTAGGGCACGACCAGAACATGTGCACCTGATTAGCCGGCCCACCGGTGCATCTGGCACACTTGTCCTCCAGCCCGAAGAATTTACTCATCCAGGCCACCGTCATGTGGGCCCGGTGCACGACCTTAAACTGGATCAGACTGAGCCTGGCGCATGTTGCGGTCGTGTTTCCTCTGCCCAGAGCTTCTGCCCAAATACCATCCTCCATCCCCCCCCGAACTCCTCTTCCCACTTAAGCTACAGGTCCTCAGTCTGTGTATCCTCTGCTCCCATTAGTTCTTTGTAAATATCTGAGACTCTACCCTCACCTACCTCTCCCCTAGAAACTACCCTGTCCTGCCTCCCCTTTGGCGGGAGGCGTGGGAGAACGGCACCAGTCTGCGTACGAAATCCCGCACCTGTAAGTATCTAAAGTCATTCCCTCCCGCCAGCCCAAACTTCTCCTCCAACGCCCTCGTGCTCGGAAAGCTCCCTTCCAGGAACAGATCACCCCAACAATAATGCAATTTAAATCAAACAGAGATAAGAAGTACTCGGCACTCTCAGCCCTTCCCTTCCACACACAGAAAAAGATTGCAAAAAATTCCCCCGAAACCCCCATCATAACCGCACCTTTTTAACTATTTTCTTTTTTATTTTCCCCCTACCAAAACTCCAACCAAACAAGAAACCCAAAAAGGAAACATTCAGGGAAACCACGAAAAATAACAAGAAAAACACATCGCAACCAAAATACATCAACCTAGAGCGGTCGAAAAAACGAAAAGAACGGCCCCACGCATGCAGGCATCTCTCACAGCGAGAGAGAAACAAAATAGACTTAAAAGTTCTACCATGAGTCCAAGAGTCCTCAGCTCAGGGCCAGCCCTTGCTTCTTTTTTTAAAATTTTAAAATATATTTTTATTAAAGTTTTCGAACACAATTTTTCCCCCGTACAAATCAACAAAAATGGTAACATGATAACTGACAGATAACATTATTAAAATAAAATAGTGAACTAACAAAATAACACGAAATAGGGCTCCCCCCCCGCCCCCTCACCCCATCTAGAACACAAACAATTTAACCGCCCCCCTTCCCTCCCCCCCCCACCCCCCCCCCCCCCCTCTGGGCTGCTGCTGCTGGCTATCTATTTTCCCCCTAACGTTCCGCTAGATAGTCGAGGAACGGTTGCCACCGCCTGGTGAACCCTTGAGCCGATCCTCTCAGCACAAACTTCATCCGCTCCAGTTTTATGAACCCCACCATATCGTTTACCCAGGCCTCCACGCCGGGGGGTTTCGCTTCCTTCCACATGAGTAAAATCTTACGCCGGGCTACTAGGGACGCAAAGGCCATAATATCGGCCTCTTTCGCCTCCTGCACTCCCGGCTCCTCCGCTACCCCAAATATAGCTAACCCCCAGCTTGGCTTGACCCGGACCTTCACCACCTTCGAGATCACTCCCGCCACTCCCCTCCAATACCCCTACAGTGCGGGATACGACCAAAATATATGTGTGTGGTTCGCCGGGCTTCCCCCGCACCTCCCGCATTTGTCCTCCACTCCAAAGAACCTGCTCAACCTCGCTCCCGTTATGTGTGCTCTATGTAGCACCTTAAATTGGACCAGGCTAAGCCTGGCACACGAGGAAGAGGAATTTACCCTACTTCGGGCATCAGCCCACAAACCCTCCTCAATCTCCTCCCCGAGCTCTTCTTCCCATTTTCCCTTCAGTTCTTCTACCAGCTCCCGGTATATTTCGGACACTTTGCCCTCCCCGACCCACCCCCCCGAAAGCACCCTGTCCTGGATCCCTTGTGTCGGGAGCAGCGGAAATTCCCTCACCTGTTGTCTCGTGAACGCTCTCACCTGCATATACCTAAAGATATTCCCCGGGGGCAGCTCATACTTTTCCTCTAGCGCTCCCAAGCTCGCAAACGTCCCATCAATAAATAAGTCTCCCACTCTCCTAATTCCTGCCCGGTGCCAGCTCTGGAACCCTCCGTCCAACCTCCCTGGGGCAAACCTATGGTTGTTCCTGATCGGGGACCACACCGAGGCTCCCAACACACCCCTCTGTCGCCTCCATTGCCCCCAGATACTTAATGTTGCCGCCACCACTGGGTTTGTGGTAAACTTTTTCAGGGAGAGCGGTAGTGGCGCCGTCACCAGCGCTTTTAAGCTCGTTCCTTTGCAGGACGCCATCTCCAGCCTTTTCCACGCCGCCCCCTTGTAGCGCACAAAGACTCCGAGAGACGAATAGAGTGAAGTCGATGAGGTTTTATTAAGCGTGACTGTTTCCCCCGCAGTTCGGTAGTAGACTGCCTGCGGGGGAGGACTCCAGGTACTTATACTCCGCCTTCAGGGCGGAGCTAGAGGTCAACGTCCAACCAGGACCCGGGATCTGTCAGCCAATGACATCATGGCTGCACAGTCCCACATGACCCCTAATGCATACTACCACATTCACCCCTTGTTAAAAATGAACCTGGCGGGGTGATGCTTCGCATGGTGGTAAGGGTTTACAAGGCTGGTCCTGGGAGGAAAACTTTCACATGTTATAACAGTATGTACAAGGTTTTTTTTGTTTCAAACTATTTACAGTAATCGCCAGAAAAAGACAGAAGTTCTCGTTAAAGTCCACATTGTACTGTTAGATCGACGCCACGAGTCAGTCGGGCGGTCTGGTCGTCCGTGTCGATCGCCTCGGCCCCGGTGGTGGTGGTGCTTGTTCCGGTGTTGTCTTCTCCGGGAGCCTTACGGTTTCAGCTTGGGCTTTATTCCTGGTCGGGCCTGGGAGGACTGATCCTCCTGGGAAGGGGGTGGTCGCGGGGTGCGGCGGAGGCAGGAGGGGGGGTTGGGTGATTGGTGTCGGGGGGGTGTGTGTGTTGCCGGCGGGCGCCAGATCTCGCAGAGAGACCGTGTCCTGTCGGCCGTCGGGGTACTCCACGTAGGCGTACTGCGGGTTCGCGTGAAGGAGGTGAACCCTTTCGACCAACGGGTCCGACTTGTGCGCCCGCACATGTTTTCGGAGCAAGATGGGTCCTGGGCCCACCAGCCAGGTCGGCAGCGAAGTTCTAGAGGAGGACTTCCTGGGGAAGACAAGGAGGCGCTCATGAGGCGTTTGATTAGTGCTAGTACACAGTAGTGACCGGATGGAGTGGAGGGCGTCCGGAAGGACCTCCTGCTACCGGGAAACTGGGAGGTCCCTGGACCGTAGGGCCAGTAGGACGGTCTTCCAGACCGTGCCGTTCTCCCTCTCTACTTGCCCGTTCCCCCGGGGGTTGTAGCTGGTCGTCCTGCTCGAGGCTATCCCGTTGCTGAGCAGGAACTGGCGCAGCTCGTCACTCATGAAAGAGGACCTCCTGTCGCTGTGGACGTATGCGGGGCAACCGAACAGTGTGAATATGGTGTTCAGGGCTTTAATGACTGTGGCCGCGGTCATGTCAGAACAGGGGATGGCGAATGGGAAGCGGGAGTACTCGTCCACCACATTAAGGAAGTATATGTTGCGGTCGGTGGAGGGGAGGGGTCCTTTGAAATCCAGACTAAGGCGTTCAAAGGGGCGGGAAGCCTTAATCAGGTGCGCACCATCCGGCCTGAAAAAATGTGGTTTGCACTCTGCGCAGATGTGGCAGTTCCTTGTGACTGTACGGACCTCCTCTAAGGAGTATGGGAGGTTGCGGGACTTGATAAAGTGGAAAAACCGAGTGACCCCCGGGTGGCAGAGGTCCTTGTGGAGGGTTTGGAGGCAGTTAATTTGTGCGTTGGCACATGTGCCGCGGGATAGGGCATCGGACGGCTCGTTCAGCTTTCCGGGACGATACAAGATCTCGTAGTTGAAGGTGGAGAGCTCGATCCTCCACCTTAGGATCTTGTCGTTTTTGATTTTGCCCCGCTGTGCATTATCGAACATGAAGGCTACCGACCGTTGGTCAGTGAGGAGAGTGAATCTCCTGCCGGCCAGGTAATGCCTCCAATGTCGCACAGCTTCCACTATGGCTTGGGCTTCCTTTTCCACTGAGGAGTGGCGGATTTCTGAGGCGTGGAGGGTTCGGGAGAAAAAGGCCACGGGTCTGCCCGCTTGGTTAAGGGTGGCCGCTAGAGCTACATCGGAGGCGTCGCTCTCGACCTGGAAGGGGAGGGACTCGTCGATGGCGCGCATCGTGGCCTTTGCGATATCCGCTTTGATGCGGCTGAAGGCCTGGTAAGCCTCTGTCGACAGAGGGAAGGTCGTGGTCTGTATTAGAGGGCGGGTCTTGTCTGCCGTACTGGGGGACCCACTGGGCGTAGTATGAAAAGAACCCCAGGCAGCGTTTCAGGGCTTTTGAGCAGTGCGGGAGGGGAAATTCCATGAGGGCGCGCATACGTTCGGGGCCTATTATCCCATTGCGCACTACATAGCCCAGGATGGCTAGCCGGTTGGTGCTAAAAACGCACTTGTCCTCGTTGTACGTGAGGTTCAAGGCTTTAGCGGTCTGGAGGAATTTTTGGAGGATGGCGTCATGGTCCTGCTGGTCGTGGCCGCAGATGGTTACATTGTCGAGATACGGGAACGTGGCCCGCAACCCGTGTTGATCAACCATTCGGTCCATCCCCCGTTGGAAGACCGAGACCCCGTTTGTGACGCCAAATGGGACCCTTAGGAAATGGTATAATCGCCCGTCTGCCTCGAAGGCTGTGTACTTGCGGTCACTTGGGCGGATGGGGAGCTGATGGTAGGCGGACTTGAGGTCCACGGTGGAGAAGACTTTATATTGGGCAATCCGATTGACCATGTCGGATATGCGGGGGAGAGGGTACGCGTCTAGTTGTGTGTACCTGTTGATGGTCTGGCTATAGTCTATGACCATCCTTTGCTTCTCCCCTGTCTTCACTACTACCACCTGTGCTCTCCAGGGACTATTGCTGGCCTGGATTATGCCTTCCTTTAGTAGCCGCTGGACTTCGGACCGAATGAAGGTCCGGTCCTGGGCGCTGTACCGTCTGCTCCTAGTGGCGACGGGTTTGCAATCCGGGGTGAGGTTCGCAAACAAGGACGGGGGTTGCACCTTGAGGGTTGCGAGGCCCTCAATAGATAGTGAGTGGGGGTATTGGGCCGCCGAATTTGAAGGTAAGGCTCTGTAGATTGCACTGGAAGTCTAATCCCAGTAATGTGGGGGCGCAAAGTTGGGGAAGGACGTGGAACCTGTAGTTTTTGAACTCCCTCCCCTGCACCGTTAGGGTAACTACGCAGAAACCTTTGATTTGTACGGAGTGGGATCCTGCAGCTAGGGAAATCTTTTGTGCGCTGGGATGGGTGGTCAAAGAACAGAGTCTTACCGTGTCGGGGTGGATAAAGCTCTCCGTGCTCCCGGAGTCGACTAGGCATGGTGTCTCGTGGCCGTTTATTAGCACCGTTGTCGTCGTCGTCTGGAGTGTCCGGGGCCGAGCTTGGTCCAGCGTTATTGAAGCGAGACGTGGTTGTAGTAGTTGAGCGTCTTCTTCGAACCCCGTGGAGCCGTCTACACTGGGGTCCGTTGTTGCCGTCCAAGATGGCGTCGGGGATGAACAAAATGGCTGCCCCCATGCATCGCACATGGCTGGGGGGTCACAAGATGGCGGCGGGGGTGGACAAAATGGCCGCCCCCATGCGTCGTACAGGTCTGGGGTGGTCCAAGATGGCGGCACCCTTCCTCCCCTCGTGGTGGCCGGGGCCCAAAATGGCGGCGTCTGCGGGTCGCACATGGGGCGCTGGGGGGGTTGGGGAGCGTTAGGAACGCGCGGGGCTCCCTCATCTCTGGGGACAGCGGTGGTCGGGACCCAAATTGGTAGCGCCGGCGGGTCATACGTGGGGCGCGGGGGGGGGGGTTTTGGGGGGCGTTAGAGACGCGCAGAACTTCCGCAGAGACGCGGGACCCAAAGTGGTAGCGCCGGCGGGTCATACGTGGGGCGCGGGGGGGGGGGGGGTTGGGGAGCGTAAACGGCGTGCAGGGCTCCCTGTTCTCCCGGTACCGCGGTGGTCGGGACCCAGAGAGGCTGCGCCTGCGGGTCGTACATGGGGCGCTGGGGGGGTTGGGGAGCGTAAGCGGCGTGCAGGGCTCCTTGTTCTCCCGGGACAGCGGCGACCTCGCGGGACCGGCACACAACCGCGAAATGGCCCTTTTTCCCGCAGCTCTTGCAGATCGCTGCGCGGGCCGGGCAGCGCTGCCGGGGGTGTTTCGCCTGGCCGCAGAAATAGCAGCGGGCGCCCCCGGTGCGACTTGGCGTTTGGACTGCGCAAGCCTGTGGGGTGTCCGGGGGGGGGTGGGTTTGTCGCGACGGGTACGTACGGAGCCCAATGGGCTGCCGCGCGGTCGGGGCCGTAGGCGCGGGTATTTCGCGCGGCCACGTCTAGGGAGGCTTCAAGGGCCCGTGCCTCTGAGAGTCCTAGCGACTCTTTTCTAGAAGTCTTTGGCGGATTTGGGAGGAGTTCATACCTGCCACAAAAGCATCGCGCATTAACATGTCCGTGTGATCAATTGCGTTCACCGACGGGCAGCTGCAGGCTCGTCCCAAAATTAGTAGCGCGGCGTAGAATTCATCTATCGATTCTCTGGGACTTTGCCGTCTTGTTGCGAGCTGATAGCGAGCGTAGATCTGGTTTACTGGGCGGACATAGAGACTTTTCAGTGCTGCGAACGCCGTCTGGAAATCCTCTGCGTCTTCAATGAAAGAGAAAATCTCCGTGCTTAACCTCGAGTGCAGGACCTGTAGTTTTTGGTCTTCTGTGACCCGGCCGGTGGCCGTTCTGAGGTAGGCCTCGAAACAAGTCTGCCAATGCTTGAAAGCTGCTGCCGCGTTCACTGCGTGGGGGCTGATCCTCAGGCATTCCGGGATGATCCTGAGCTCCTTAGTCCTTTTTAGGCACGCTTAATAAATTGTTGTGCACAAAGACTCCGAGAGACGAATAGAGTGAAGTCGATAAGGCTTTATTAAGCGTGACTATTTCCCCCGCAGTTCGGTAGTAGACTGTCTGCGGGGGAGGACTCCAGGTACTTATACTCCGCCTTCAGGGCGGAGCTAGAGGTCAACGTCCAACCAGGACCCGGGATCTGTCAGCCAATGACATCATGGCTGCACAGTCCCACATGACCCCTAATGCATACTACCACACCCCTCTCCCTCTATCATCCACTTACGGATCATCGCCACGTTGGCGGCCCAGTAGTAGTCGCCCAAATTCGGCAACGCCAGTCCCCCTCTGTCTCTGCTACGTTGCAGGAACCCCCTCCTTACCTTCGGGGCCTTCCCTGCCCACACGAAGCTCATGATGCTCCTATCTATTTTTTTGAAAAAGGCCTTAGTGATCAATATAGGGAGACATTGAAACACAAATAGGAACCTCGGGAGGACCATCATCTTAATCGCCTGCACTCTACCCGCCAGTGACAGCGGCTGCATATACCACCTTTTGAAATCCTCTTCCATTTGTCCCACCAGCCGTGTCAGATTGAGTCTGTGTAAGGTTCCCCAGCTCCTGGCTATCTGAATCCCCAGATATCGGAAGTTTCTTTCCAGTCTCCTTAGCGGCAGGCCATCTATCCCTCGACTCTGGTCCCCAGGGTGTATTACGAAAAGCTCACTCTTTCCCATGTTAAGCCTATATCCCGAGAAATCTCCAAACTCCCTCAATATCTGCATGACCTCTGTCATCCCCCCACTGGATCCGCCACATACAGCAGTAGGTCATCCGCGTAGAGTGACACTCGGTGTTCCTCTTCCCCTCTAACCACCCCTCTCCATTTCCTGGAGTCTCTCAGCGCTATGGCCAGTGGTTCAATTGCCAGCGCGAACAGAAATGGGGACAGCGGGCATCCCTGTCTTGTTCCCCTATGTAGTCGAAAATACTCCGACCTTTGCCGATTTGTGACTACACTTGCCATTGGGGCCCCATAGAGGAGTTTAACCCAGCTGACAAACCCCTCCCCGAACCCAAACCTCCTCAGCACCTCCCATAGATATCCCCACTCTACCCTATCAAATGCCTTCTCTGCATCCATTGCCGCCACTATCTCAGCCTCCCCCTCTGCTGGGGGCTTCATTATCACCCCCAATAGCCGTCGCACGTTGACATTCAATTGTCTACCCTTTACGAACCCTGTCTGATCTTCGTGCACCACCCCCGGGACACAATTCTTGTCAGCACTTTTGCCAGCAACTTGGCGTCCACATTTAGGAGTGAGATAGGCCTATAAGACCCGCATTGCAGCGGGTCTTTATCTCGCTTCAGGATTAGTGATATCGTCGCCTCCGACATTGTCGGGGGTAGGGTCCCCCCTTCTCTGGCCTCGTTAAAGGTTCTTACCAGCAGTGGGGCCAACAAGTCCACATATTTCCTATAAAATTCCACCGGGAACCCGTCAGGTCCCAGGGCCTTCCCTGCCTGCATGTTCCCCAGCCCTTTGGTCACCTCGTCCACCCCAATTGGCGCCCCCAGGCCTGCCACCTCCTGCGCCTCCACCCTCGGGAACCTTAGTTGGTCCAGAAACTGCTGCATCCCCTCTTTTCCCTCTGGGGGTTGGGGCCTATATAACCTCTCATATAAAAGGTCTTGAACACCTCATTTACCTTCCCTGCTCTCCGCACCGTGGTTCCCGTTTCATCCCTAACTCCCCCTATTTCCCTCGCCGCTGTCCTCTTTCGAAACTGGTGGGCCAACAGGCGACTCGCTTTTTCCCCATATTCATATCTCATCCCCTGTGCCTTCCTCCACTGTGCCTCTGCCCTCCCTGTGGTCAGCAGGTCGAACTCCGTCTGGAGTCGTCGCCTCTCCCTGTATAGTCCTTCGTCCGGGGCCTCCGCATATTTTGTATCCATACTCAAAATCTCCCCCAGTAATCTTTCCCTTTCTTTGGCCTCTGTTTTCCCCTTGTGAGCCCTGATGGAGATCAACTCCCCCCTGACCACCGCCTTCAGCGCTTCCCATACTACCCCCACTCGGACCTCCCCATCATCGTTGGCCTCCAGGTACCTTTCGATACATCCCCGCACTCTTCCGCAGACTCCCTCATCCGCCAATAATCCCACATGCAGTCGCCAGAGTGGACGCTGCTCCCTCTCCTCTCCTAGTTCCAGATCCACCCAATGTGGGGCATGGTCTGAAACAGCTATGGCCGAGTACTCCGTTCCTTCCACCCTCGAAATCAGTGACCTTCCCAAAACGAAGAAATCTATCCGTGAGTATACCTTATGGACGTGGGAGAAAAAGGAGAACTCTTTGACCAGCGGCCTAGCAAATCTCCACGGATGTACTCCCCCCATTTGGTCCATAAACCCCCTAAGCACCTTGGCCGCTTCCGGCCTTCTTCCGGTCCTGGATCTAGATCTATCTAACCCTGGGTCTAGCACGGTGTTGAAGTCCCCCCCCCATTACCAGGTTTCCTACCTCCAGGTCCGGGATGCGTCCCAGCATCCGCTTCATAAATCCCGCCTCATCCCAGTTCGGGACATACACGTTGACCAGCACGACCTCCATTCCCTGCAGTCTGCCACTCACCATCACATATCTGCCCCCGCTGTCCGCTACAATGTTCCTAGCCTCGAACGACACCCGTTTCCCCACCAATATGGCCACCCCTCTATTCTTTGCGTCCAGCATTGGGTGGAACACCTGTCCCACCCATCCTTTCCTTAACCCAACCTGGTCCGCCACCTTCAGATGCGTCTCTTGAAGCATGGCCACATCTGCCTTCAGCCCCTTTAAGTGCGCGAACACTGGGGCCCTCTTAATCGGCCCATTTAGGCCTCTCACGTTCCACGTGATCAGCCGGACTGGGGGGCTGCCCGCCCCCCTCCCCTGTCGACTAGCCATCACCCTCTCTTGGCCAGTCCCACGTCCCGGTTCCGCGCACCCACCCGTCCCTCAGGCGGCGCATTCCCGCCTCGACCACCTTTTCTCTTACCAGCTCCCTTTCGATCTCCGCAGCAGCAACCCAGTTGTGTTCCTCCCCCCCCACCGCTAGATCCCCACCTAGCATGGTTACTCCTCCCATATTGCTTCCGAAAGTCAGCTGACTTCAACTGACCCCGGCTTCTCCCGCTCTCTCCTTAACCCCCCCGTGTGAGGAACTCCCATCCTCCTTGCGCCTATCTTCCCGCCATCATGTCTCTGGCGCGGGAAAAGAAAAAGAAACCCCGCGCTTTCTAGAACCATCCCGCCCCCCATGGCGCACTCCCCCTACCACCCCGCTCCCATTCCCCGTCCCCCGCCTGTGTCTCTTCTTTCCCCCCCCACCGGTGTCCACATTTCTCAGTGTGTCCCCCTCCCCAATTTACACCTCTATACATCAGCATTTTCATTTCCCCTCCAACATCAGTCCCTCAGTTCTGGTCCAGTTTCTCTTTTTGAATGAAGGTCCATGCTTCTTCCGACGTTTCAAAATAGAAATGTCTGTCCTGGTGCGTGTCCCACAATCGCGCCGGCTGCAACATCCCGAACGTCACTTTCTTCTTATGCAGCACCTCCTTGGCTCGATTGAAACTCGCCCTCCTTCTCGCCACCTCCGCACTCCAATCCTGAAACACTCGTATCACCGCATTCTCCCATCTGCTACTTCGTACCTTCTTGGCCCATCTCAGAACCACCTCTCTGTCATTGAAGCGGTGAAATCGCACGATCATCGCCCTAGGTGGTTCTCCAGCCTTTGGTCTCCTCGCAGGGACCCGGTGGGCCCCTTCCACTTCCAAGGGGCCTGAGGGGGCCTCAGCTCCCATTAGCGAGCGTAGCATCGTGCTCGCGTAAGCCCCGCCGTCAGCTCCTTCCACTCCCTCGGGGAGACCCAGCATCCGGAGGTTCTTTCTCCTTGATCTATTTTCCAGGACTTCAATCCTTTCGATGCACTTCTTATGGAGCGCCTCGTGCGTCTGCATTTTGACCGCTAGGCCCAGGATCTCGTCCTCGTTGTCTGTTACCTTCTGCTCCACCACACGGAGCTCTATCTCCTGGGCCTTTTGTGTCTCTTTAAGCCCCTCGATTGCCTGTAGCATCGGGGCCAGCACCTCCTTCTTAAGCAGCTCCACACAGCGTCTTAAAAATTCGTCCTGGTCCGGTCCCCATGTCGGCTGGGCTCCCTCCGACGCCATCTTGCTCCTTTCTTTCTTCTGCCGCTGCCCTCGAGGATTCTCCGAGATCTGGCCGCCGCCGCCGATATTTTTCTTTTCCGCTGGGGGGGGGGGGACTCCTTGTTGCCTCACCCCACACCGGGTTTCGTCACAAAATAATTTCCCGTTGGGGCTCTGAAAAGAGCCCGAAGGTCCGTTTGAGCTGGAGCCGCCGAAACGTGCGGCTTAGCTGGTCATCGCCGCAACTGGAAGTCCAGCCCTTGCTTCTTAACAAAGCCTCCTCGGATTCCTCGAAATAGTGGTGCTGACTCTCATATGTAACCCACAGTCGTGCCTGAAAAAGCAGCCTGAATTTCACCTTGTTCGTGTACAAAATCTTCTTCACCTGCCTGTAGCCTCCCCTCCTCCTGGTCACCTCAGTGCTCAGGTCTTGGTAAACACGCAGGGTGATATTGTACCAGGTACAGCTTTGTGTGCTCTTGGCCCATTGCAGACCCCGCTCCTTGTCCAGGTACCTGTGGAACCGGACCACCATCGCCCGTGCGGGAGCCCCTCGTCGCGGCTGCCTCACCTGCACTCTGTGTGCCCTGTCCACCACCGGCGGGCGAGGGAACACCTCGATCCCCAGCAGCTTCTGAAACATACCCTCCACATACGCGGCCCCTCAGCCCCCTCCGGGAGGCCAACGATTCTTACATTCTGCTGGCGAGATCTGTTGTCCAGGTCCTCCCGCCTTTTCAGGAGCATTTTTTGTTGATCCCTCAACCTCCGAATTTCCACGTCCGCCACCGTTTGAAAGTCGGCCTGCTCCTCCACTGTCTTCTCCAGCTCCTGGAGCTTCTCAGCCTGATCATCCATCATTTTTTCCAATCGGTCCATCGACTTCTGGAGCGGCTCCAAATTGTCACGCTTCAGAGAAAAAAAGCCCTCCTGCATGGCCTGCAGCAGCTGCTCCATTGTAGGCTGGGCTGTCGGCGCCTTGCTCTGGACATCGGCCATATTGGTCTCTCCCACAGCCTCCATGTGCCCTTGCTTGACCACTTCTTCTGCTGTTTACGGTCCCTCCGGCTTCTTAAGTCCATACAACTCTGTAAGGGTTCAGTGCCTGAGTACTATTGCTTTCCAGGTCCGCGCTCAAAAGCGCAAAAAATTCGGGGTATAAAGTCCAAAAGTCCGACCGAAACGGGAGCCACCAAATGTGCGACCTACTCCCTCATAGCCGCCACCGGAAGTTCACATCAGAGCAGTCATGATCTCACTGAATGAAGGAGAGACCCGATGGGCCAAATGACCTACTCCAGCTGCTACAGCTTGTGGTCTGACGGGGAAGCGTAAAGAGGGTTACCATGTTGGGTGAGGTGCCCGCAATGGGCTTGAGGTTCTCCAAAAGATATTTCCACCTATTTCCTTCCCCCCACCCCACGCCCCCTTCCTGTCGGACAGAGGCCGATGCAGTGAAAGCTGCCAAGCTGCTCGCCTTGTCCCCACAAGCTGAAAAGTTTGTGGTGGAGGCAGAATAAAGTCCTTAATTGTCCACTTAAGGGCCTCAATAGACAGAAGGGCAGGTGGATTGCCTGATACCTTCGTGTAAAACAACCAAGGAATGGGTATGTGTTCCTCAACTAAACGCTTATTTACCCGACTATGAAATTTAGGCTAATGAATTTGTAAACAGACAAAATTCCAAATGCTGATTATAATTACCCGGCAAATAATGATTCCTTCCATTGACGAAAGGATGACATCTATTTTGGAGAGTATTTGGCTTGTTCTCCTGACGCAGCCAGAATTGGCGCAATCTCCTTTTTCAGATGGTTTTTTGGTAGATAAATCAGAGTGCACCAACTTCATGTCCTAGGTGAAAATGTAGTAATTAAAACAAACTTTAGTTGTACTTCAAGGCAAAAGTTTTAAAATATATATATATACTTGTGCAGGATGGCCAAAGACTGGCAGGAATGAAGTCAAATTATAGACTGCGATTTTCCGTTTCCGGCCATTCACCGCTGACAGGATCTTCCGTTCCCGCTGATGGCGACCCCCCATCAGGCGGCAAAGGTTGCGAACAACGGGAAACCCTGTTGACAGTGGCGGGACTGGAAGGTCCAAACTGCACGGCAAAGCTGCATGTATTGACTGAGAAACTAACGCTTGGCTATATCAATGAAACTAATTGTTGGTGCAATTGCGCGACTTGCAAGGACAGTTTAGAGTCAATCGTGCAGTGCAGGACTGGAGTCAGATACCTGACTGACTGGGTAAATGTGGCGCTTCCCCGTGTTGAAGATCATTAATAAACCAGTCTTCTTTTTTCCCCCCACCCTGGTGCTAGCCCACAATTTACCAAATCTCATGAATTCAACTTCGTGGCATTCCATGGGGAGATTTGAATTCCTGGTTTACAAGCTGTTAGCCTGCTGCATAGCGACTAAACTACTGTATATCCTTTTAAAAATGAGGCCATAATTATAACATTTTGACACGATTGGGTGAACACAATCATTATGCACTTATTACCCAACTGTAACGATGCCATTGTAAGGTCATTTGCTTTGGAACCACTAGAAAGCTAAAATATCAAATGAAAATGCTTTTAAAATATCTTTTGCCATTTAACTAGTGAACTGGGACTTTCTGCACCTTTCATCATTAGAAAATAACATCTAGTTCCACTGTAAAATAACACATGGTGCAGGTGGGAAATTCGTAAGAGAAGTTGTTTTTGGACAAGGAACAGCATCTTGCTGATCCTGAGCATCAGCCTCCGTATTTCTTTACTGCTCGTTTTATTCTCAGCCACACTTTTTCACCACTGTTCTTGATTTCTCCAAGTGCAGATCTCCCGGATTCCTACCTTGATGAATTTCTAACTCGTCCAAAATTCAACTAGGTCTACTTTATCCCACATTACGTTCTGCTCATCCATCATGCACCGGTTCCTAGCCTCCCCAAATACATTGGATTTAAAGTCATCATCCTCGTTGTCAGATCCCTCTCCTCAGCTCTGCCCCGCTGTAATTTCAAAAAATCTTCCAGGCTTAATGTCCTTGCCAAAACCTTTTGTCCTCCGCATCTGACCTTCTATGTATATCCCTCCACCTCCTTCATTGCTTCTTTAGCTGCCTTGATGCTACTCCTCGCCAAACCCTCCACTCACCCCTCTAGACCTCAAAAAAAAGTCTTGTGTGAAACCCAATGCTTCCCACCAACATTTTGGTCACCTCTCCTAACTCCCTGACCCTTCATATGTTTGGTGTCTTCAGATGTCCCCTATGCAAAGCACCATGAGACATGTTTTTACACTGAAGTTACGACATCAATGAAATGTGTTCTTCCAACATGTAGAAAGACAAACCTTATTTTTGAATGAAGTATACAAGGACAGAGTACCACAAATATCCATTGCCTAAAACTCCCATTTAAAAAGAACAAATATATTTAACGTCTCACCAGAATAATGTTAGCCAGCATTTTCATGTTTTGTCTGATTTCTTTTTCTTTCAGTTTGGAAGTATTTTTCAATGTATTCATTTCAGTTTTCAACGTCTGCACCACAATATTGGTTTGCCTTTCCTAACCAAAAACACAACGTAATAAAGGAGGGAGGAGGAAGAAATGTAAAAGTTGTTTACATTTTCCACATGACTTTGTTTTTCCTTCTCGTATTTACTACGCTTTTTGATTCTCTCTGCAAACAACGCATATGTGTAAAACCTTAACTTTTTTGAATCTTCAGGAAGATTAAAAAAATTAACTTAGGAGTGAGTCTCTGTTAACATCCAGAGGCACATGGAGCCAGACTCATTCGCTGCGGTTTGAAAATGTAACGCATCTTAAAGTTCAACTGGGTTTTGCGCCATTAAATGTCTCTGCGTCGCATCTTTTGATTGTAAAGCTCAGCTTTAACATATCCCCAATCTTGGAAGCTCTGTTAAAAGATCTTGCTGAATACCTTTCATTAATCCTTACAGGCTGTTTTTTATTAAGGTACAAACCACAGCCAACGGCCTACTAACTACTTAACTTGACAAGTGACCATAAAACACCACATAAATGCCGTGACTGCTGTTTTTAGGGGGCAGCCTATTTCATAAGGTAAATTTTCCAATAGAAATTCAGTGAGAAAAGTTCTAACTTGAGCCTTCTGGTTTTCTTTTGAACACTTCGGTTCAACCTCATAGGATAAATGGCACAGAAACAGGCCATTCGGCCCAACCAGTCAATGCTGGTGTTTGTGCTTCATTCCAGCCTCCCCCCATCTTTGCTGATCTACCCATGTATCAAAGAAGCAAAATTGACAGTCACTCCATGTCAGGAGCGAAAATGAAAGTTGCCCAAAGCAACAAAAGGGCCTTTACAGGGAAGGTGGTGGAAGGATATTGCCCCTGGGGGCTGGTGTGATTTTCCAGAGCCAGCCAAAGGTCCATTGACTTTGGTGACACCCGTAAACCCCACTTGCGGGTGAGACCGGAGGATCCCCTGGAGAACCAGGGTCAGTCCCAGAAGAAGCGGTCGGTGGCATTTAGGAATGAGATGAGGAGAAAAGCAGCTGGTCATGAGTCTTTGGAATTCTCCAATCCAGAGAGTTGTCCATGCTCAGCCTTTGCGTATATTCATGACCGAGATCAATAGATTTTTAGATATTAACAGAATCAATACTAACAGATAATAATATGAAGATAGTGCGGGGAAGTGGAGTTGAGTTAGATCAGTCATAATGGCAGAGCCAGTTCGAAGGTGCCTATGGCCTAATCCTGCTCCTATTTCGTATGTTCAAATATCAAAGTTACATGCTGATATCTAATTGTTTCATTATGGCTCCCACAATTTCTCAGAGAGGTTTGTTTTCCCGCAGGCTTTGCCCCTGCTCAAACTGTGCACAGCGAACCCTGCCGTGGTCTTTCAGAGCCAATTCCAATTCAATGCGCCCAGTAAGAAATTCCCAATTAGAACGGCGCCTCCCACTATGACAACTCAGCAATGGAGAGGAGCACAGTAGCTGCCACAGTAAAGGCTTTGAAAGGACTGCAGTCTGCATTTTGACCGGATATGGTCATGTACTTGTAAAGCTACCACACATGGGGGTCAAACACTGTTTCTTCCTGTGCAAAGGGTGTAGCTAGTAAAGCAGATTAGGAGACAGCAAGAGGATTCTGTGGTGGGAGGTAGCACACAAACTATCTGTTGTGTAGACAGTGATGCGACGGTACCTTCACTGGCATTCCAATTTGCTTGTCCAAAGGGCAGTGGAAGATGTGCATCAGAGAAATCCCTGCCTACAGTTCCCACAGTAACTGAGAATAGACAAAGAGACAGCGCGCCTTCAGGGAGCAGCAGAGGCATTGAAGCCGGCTCTCAAGTATGCACTTCACAAAGTTGTGACCAGCAGAATGCTGCACATCTGCTGTTGCCTTACTGAAAGAACTCCGATACTTACTCACACTAAAGGAAACACAGGCATTTTGAATCCTGAACACATTTCAAAGTGCTTCACAGACAATAATATTGCTTTTTGAACTGCTGCCTCTGTTTTGTAGATAAGCAAAGCAGCCAAAGTGTGCACCGCAAACTCTGATAAATGGCAGTGCCATAAATGACTAATTGGAACTTATTTTGCAGTGTTGATCAAGGGATAAATTTTGGCTACGACATCAGCACTGCCACGCTCATCTTGGCAGGCACATAGTGCCTTTATTTAACATCTTACTGCCACACCCACAATGGTGCGGCTCCCCTGCCATACTGAACTGAAGGCTAGAATATGCACTCAGATCCTTAGGCGGTGTTTGAAGTTATGATTTTTGCACTCATCAACTCGTAGGTTAAACTCATAGGTTAGGAGTGCTACCTTACATTTGCTCTTCCACAAAGTTTGCCTATGTTCAAGTTGACAAGTATTGGAGCTGCAGCTCACAGTTGAAAGCCCTGGCATGCTAACATCTTGCAAAGTGCATCACACATTACATTTCTGTAACACAGCCTTGCTGCACAATAAGAACAAACATGCGCATATTAATAACCTTCCATGACCCTGGGGCATGCCGAGGTGCTTACATTTGAAATGTTAGGAAGATGTGGCAACCCAATTGCACACATCAAGATCCTAATCACAGCATAAATCGCCATAGGTAAACCTTTTTGGTAATTTTGGGTGAGGAAAACATTTTGCCTTTAACACAGGAAAAACTCCCTTGTTCTTTGAATAGTGTAATCGGATCCTGTGTTTATATGTGCCTGAGAGACAAAATGGGGTGTAGGTTTAATGTCTTGTCCAAAAGACGACCCCTTTGCTTGTGCAATGCCCCCCTCCCTCGGTGCTACACTGCACTGGACAGTTGCCCAAGATAATGTGCTGTGGTTTCTAACATGGCAGCCTGGAAGAACAATACCCCACCACCCTTGAACACACCAGCACACGTCCTCCAATTCTCACCCTCTTCACAATGTTTGCAAGCAGCAACTCAGCTGTGGCGGCTGAACAGTACACAGAAGCAGCACGTTATGTAGCGGATAGCCAGCTGAGGGCTAGGAAACACATGGCCCGATGGTCACATGCTGCTGCCTTTTATAACTCACCCCCACAGCCCTTTGGAACTGTAGCAGTGCCATGACATTGGACCACCACTAGATCACTGAGCACCACAAGTTAGCGAATCTCCCTCTCTCTGGCACTAATTTGGTTTAATTACTCTCTTGGCCTGTGCAGCTCTTATAAGCTACTTTCTGATATTTCTACTGTTGCCTTGAAGCTCATCCCCAAGTACCAATTCCAGTTTCGACCTTCTATGGGTGGCCATATTATAAGGGCAGTTTAGTCCAGGAGTGCAAAACCATCAAGCAATGCAGAAATGCCTTGGTACACAGTATATGTCCTTGTAAACAAAACTAGTCAACAGTACTCTTACAGCTACCCCAGAGTGCGGTGGATGCTGGGGCAGTGAGTAAATTTAATGAGGTGAGACAGATTTTTAATTGGTAATGAGTTCAAGGGTTATGGAGAAAGGGCAGGACGGTGGAGTTGAGGCCAAGATGAGATCAGTCATGATTGAATGGCGGAGCAGAATCGATGGGCCAAATGGCCTAATTCTTCCCCTACATCTTATGAACTTATAAAAGATTTTCAGCCAACAACTGCTCAGAATGTGACTACCTTTCGCGTGCACCTTATTTTGTCTGTTTGCTGCTCTGCCAAGAACCCTGTAGCCACTTTAACTTAAGAAGGCAATTAAATTGGCAGCAAATGTGTATCCTGTCCCGCCACCTGACGTTCTGCTCCTGCCTACCTACTGATCCCAGCCAGCATCAAAGCAAGCCACTGAGCCAATGTAAAAAGACACGGCCTGGTGTCCAAATCGCACAGGCCTGGTGTCCAAATCGCTCAGGCCTCATAATGCCGAGGTCGGGACAATTTGGCCACCCACCCTCTACCCAATTTCTACCGCAATTTGAAACCAGGGCTTTACATTTGCATGCTTGGGTGCCAATCATTTGCTACTCCATTGTAAACGAGTATGCCCACACTATTTTTTTTTAATCGCCTGCCTGAATTTGTCACACCGAAGTGACAGCATTCCATTGGTGGAAGCACTGCTGGATTACCACCGGCAGGAAGGTGTAATTGCAGCATCGATAACTTTGCACAGTTGCCAGAAATAAGGACGCAGGAATTTATTGTGAAAATAACGCAAGTGATAAAGACAAAAAATATTACTTTAAAATGGTGGCTGGAAGTTTACACTCAGCAGTGACCGGCAATAAATAATCCATGCACATAAATGCAAACATCTTCCTTAAACTTATTCATTTCTCAGGCAAGTCTGCTCTCAGCATGAAGTCATTTAGTGAGAACGTACTTTCTCCTGCTGCTCGGCAGCCAGTATGTGAAACTCCTTTTTCCACCTCCTGGCGTCCAGCTCAGCTAATCTCTTTTTCTTGGTCTCCTCCTCTGCGACCTGTTGCAGCCGGTGGTTCTCGTTCCTCACTGCAGAGATTTCTTGCTTCAGGCTCAGTGTGTTGCAGTGCTCCTTCTCAGTCTGCACACGGAGCGCTTCAATCTCATCAACTAGCTTGCTGTAGTTTTTGTTAATCTGCTCCCTCTCCGCAATCCTTGCCTCCTCACGCCTCTTGCACTCATCCTGGCAAGGGGAAAGGAAATTATTTTTTCTCCGTGCATTTCTTAAATAGAGTAAAAAAGGCTTACTTGCTGAGAAATATTTTGAGAACCTAAACCCAGTTCGCCTTGAAGGGTTGCGAACAACAAATGCAGGTGTCCGGCAAAGCCCACACTTCATTGACAGCAAAAAAAGATAGCAAACGTTGTTTAATTATATTCTCTACTTCTTTAGGTTAAGGTTACTTTAATTTTGAAGTAATATTGAACCTTTTAGTTACATTTATTGAGACTGTCACGTCACACTGAGGGACCAAGCTGTGCTTCCTGCAAGCCATGGAAACACTGCCATACGTTAGGATAGAGAGATATATAGTTCAGTTTGACTGGCTTCCGCTGTAATCTGTTCAGAAATAACCACAGGTTCCATTGTTTCCATTCATTGAATAGGAAAAAAATTCATGGAATAGCTAAATGTTCCACGGATAAGCATTGTTTCCTTTGTGGTAGTTAAAGTGAAATAAACCAGCTCATGACATGGGTGCAAGATGAGACATATTCTACGTGGCATTTTTGTTTTGGAGGTCGTGGGGAGGAAGGGGAGATACGAAGAGAGTAAGTTCAAATTATTTTCTCGGGCGTGGCGATGGATTGGGTGGGGGAACACATTATGCACGGTCCGTGGAATGAATGAGCTTGGTTGTGAGTGAATTATCTGTCTCCTTCCAAAAACAGCGCCCATAACTTGGTGTTTTTTATAGCACCTCTAAAAAAGTAAAACTGCCCAAGACGATTCGCAAACAAACCTTTACACTGAGACATGTAACGAGATACCAGGAGGGGGAAGCAAAGGCTTGGTCAAAGAGGTTGGTTTTAAGGAGACTCTTACAGGAGATGGGAAGAGGGTTAGGGAGGGGATTCAAGGACTTGGGCCTGCTGAAGGCACGGCCAACAGTGGTAGAGAGTGATGAAAATCAGGGTTGCGCATGAGGCCAGAATTGGAGGATAACCGAGACCTCGAGGAGTGCAGGGCATGACCAGGTTACAGAGATAGGGACAGGCAAGTCCATGGAGGAATTTGAAAATAAGGATGAGAAATATAGGGCATGATTTACCGGCCACGTCCCGCCAGAATTGGGATGGGATGGGACGTGGCAGGGAGAGGCCTCTTCCTGGATCCCCGACGGTCGTTAAGCAATCTGGTTCCCGTCCACAATGGATAGGGCCCAGACTTGCAAAGTTAAGTGAGTTTAAAAGCTCACTTAACTCTGCTGATGGCAGGTTGAACCAGCACCCGGGATCTACCAGTCTTGCCAAGGAGACCCCAGCCAGGCCCTGTTTAGCACTAGTTCCCTCAAACGGAATCCCCAGGGTGGTTGTTATCTGGGCAGGGTGACACCCTGGCCCTGCTGATGACACCCAAGCACCTTGGCACTGTCAGCCTGGCAATGCCACCTGGGCACCCTGACAGTGTCACCTGGGTGTCAGTGTTGGTTCTGCCAAGGTGCCCAGGTGGCACTCCCATGGTGCCAGGCTGGCACATTTCCTATCCCAGTGATGGGGCCCGAGGTTGTGGGTGGGCTCGAGGACCCCCTTATAGGTGAGTTGGGGGGTTGCGTCGGCTGGGGGGGGGGGGGGAGATCGGGGAACCATTTAAAAATGGATCCACGATCTTTTCCTGCACTGAGGAGCACCACTTGTCAGCGTTCCTCAATGCAGGAAATGACGTTAAGTGCGGCCTCGGGAGGCATTCCCCGCCGGGGCCTTGAAAACACAAGAGTGCCATTAGATAGCGGGGCCGCTCCCGGCGTGTAAACCTCTCTAATCCCTCCCAGAACAAACCGGGTTTTTTTGGTTAGATCGTGCCCATCAAGTCAATGTAGGTTAGCGAGCACAGGGTGATGGGTAAAATGGATTTGCTGCGATTTAGGGTAAGGACAGCAGAGTTGTGGACGAGCTTAAGTTTACTGAGGGTGCGAGGTAGGAGCACTGAAATAGTCAAATCTGGAGGTAACATAGGCATGGATGAGAGTTTCTGTAGCAGGCGAGTTGAGACCAGGACGAAGGTGATGTTTTTTCAGGTGAATGGTGCTGGTCCTGGAAGTTGGTGATCTTGGAGATGGTGAGAATATGGGGTTGGGAGTGAAGCAAGAGTCAAACAGCATGTCATGGTTGCGGACAATTTAGTTCGGTTTCAGACAGTGGCTAGGGTACTATGTTCGCTTTCATATATTTGAAATAATGCTACTTTACAGCTTTGTAAGAGCAGACAGTCTGTACATTGGCTTCAGACTGCAGCTGACATGACTGCGATGCACGCTGGAAAAAATCCGCACTCCTCCACGTCAGGAGTTCTCCGAACCACTCCGACAGCTGGCTCAGAACAGGATTGATTTGGAAGGTCTGGTAGCCGATTTCTTGGCTGTCTCCTCGGCTGTGGGGGCAAAGCCAAAAAATAGGAGGGACTCTATTTCCAACAAAAGGCTGCTAGGATAAGGGTACAAGGTAGATCTGCAACTCTGAGACCACAGACTGAACTCAGCTCGCCAATATTTCAAGGTTGTTCCTGGCACACGAGGCAAGATGTGGCAGGAGATCACTGAATTCACAATAGTGATGTTGGCTGCTGTTAATCATGACCCTTAAAGACATACCAGTATTTTGGGCCTCACAATGGCTCCCACAAGAAATGGTGGACCTGGTGTTATGGTCCTATGCTACACATCTGGCTTTACCTTAGATACCTGGTTGGGTTTAGTGGCAGTTACTTTCCATAACCTCCGTGTCCCTTACATTCCAGAGTTGCCGCACATGTGTTGCTATAATCCTGGTGATGTAATGATATGTCCGTCCTTGGCGTAGAAACTGGAAAGCACGTCTTTCACGCAACCTCACAAAGTGTTTCTCCATTCTTTTAACAGATAGATTGTTTACATTACATTTCAGTGAGGTGAACATAGTGTTGGGAGGAACAAGATTGAATGGTCCAGAAGTATTTGGTCGGTTTTCAGGGTTTGGGTTGTGTGGTTTAGGTGAGTGTGTGTGTGTGTGGGGGGTAAGCACACCAGGTCACCCTAGCATCCTCCGGCACTACCCCTGGGTCTGCCCAGCCCCCCCCTCCCGCCCGCCTCCCCCCTCCATGGAATTGCTGCTCCCTTTCATGTCGGGCATGTACAGCGATGGGAGCGGCTGTCCTGGTGGCATAGTTTCACATTCATCATAGAATCCCCACAGTGCAGAAGAAGGCCATTCGCCCCATCGACCACCCTACCTTGGCCGAATCCCTGCCCTATCCCTGTAACCCCATCCAAGGAGCAATTTAGCATGGCCAATCCACCTCACCTTCACATCTTTGGACTGTGGCAGGAACCCAGAGCATCCGGAGGAAACCCACGCAGACACGGCGGGGAGTACAAATTCCACATAGACAGTCACCCGAGGTCAGAATCGAACCCGGGTCCCTGGCGCTGTGAGGCAGCGGTGCTAACCACTGTGCTGCCGTGCTGCCCATTCCTGGAACATAATCGCTCAAGTTATACTTGTGTTATTTAATACTGACAGTTCTGAAACAATGAGATAGTGCAGAAGAATAGCCAATGCTAGAACTGCGTATATGTTATTACTTGATACAGTGAGAGTGAGATGATCACTTGCATAAAAGCAGTTGCCAAAGTGAGCAGGACAATGAGGCCATATACATAAGAGCCTGCCCAAATGAACGCCCCAGTCCATATCCAGAACTTTCCAGCCATTCTCACCGGAGGGATCTTCTGATCCTGCTAACAATGAGCCGCCGCCGTGGGTTTCCTGGCACTGGGGAGTGCATAGAACGGGACGCCCCATTGGCCAGTGGCAGGATCTTCTGATCCCGCAGCCAGCCAATGACGGGCCTGCTCTGCCGCCGCGAAACATACCGCGCGGGGGCACAGAAAATCCCACTCCTTGAAGCTGCCCAAATGTACAACATGTATCAAATTATGTAATTCTAGTTATTTTAGGGGACACCATTACTTTGTAATAGCAATATATTAGCGGTCGATCAACTGAATAGTTATTACCCTACAATTTTCAACTTGCAGCATCAACATCATTAAGCCAGCATGACAGAGCTTAGGGCACTGCCTAACTCACACACCTTTATGCATTCATACTCAATCACCATTACTATCCAATGATAAGCATAAATGAAGCACAATTCTGGCGGATAATCATAATTTTGCCCTGTTCTAAGCTAAGGATGTTCTATGATATTATGATTCTATATGACAGCTCTTTCAAGAAATAAGAAAGATGGATAAAATGTAAAATAAAGTAATAATTTTTTCTTACTTTTAAGGACTGGAGTTGCTGTTCCAATTTATTTTTTTCTGTTGCGATTTCGGTTAAGTTCACAAGGGCCGCCTCTATCCTTTTCTCCAACCTGGCTATGACAATGAGCATCTGATCATTTTCCGCTGCTGTACTGTTTAGATTTGCTTGCAGATCAACACACTGATCTGCCAAACTTTTGTTCTCACACACCACACATTGGTGATGTTCCTGTATATGACTGTAATCAGCATTCAGTTTCCCAATTTGCAAGTGAAGGCTCCTGTTGGCCGCCTCTAGTTCCATAAGCTGCCACTGGATTTTTTGCAATCTAACCTTAACGGTCTGCGCAGTATCTTCAATTGTGTCTTTTGCCAGCAAGATCTTCTGGTTGTACTGATGCATTTCTTCTGCAGCACTTTCCAAGTCTTTCAAGCTTATGACCAGCCGATCTTTTTGTGACGCGCTTTTGCCCACCAGTTCTATTTCGGAATGGTCGCATTTGAGACTCGAGACCGGGGTCCGAAGAGCCTCATTGTGCTGTTCTGAGTGCTTTTCCAGATCGGGCACCCTCTCCTCCAGGCACATGCTCCCTTCTTGTGGCTTTACAGTCTGAACATAATTGTTTAGGCAATTCACATCGCACCTTGAGTGACATATTTCAGAGGGTCCACTGGCTTTTTCACACTTTGCACTTTCTACAGGTGCCTTTAACAAACTGCTTTGTTGCTCCATTGCTAAATTATGATCATCTTCGCAAACACTAGCCAGAGATGATTCCTCCCCAGGAAAAACGAGAAGGCTCTCACTGTCAACTTCACTAATCTCATCCTCCTTGAATGTTCTTACCTTTTTCAAAAGGAAAACAGAAACTGTATTAGGGCCGTTAAGAGAAGTTTTTTTTCCGTCTTTTATTTTAAACGCAGTTATTTTTCTTTTATAAGGCATCATGAGATCTGCTTCATCTACTGTTTTTGATGGCACCTTCTCCCTTTTATGCTGATCTGGTCAGCGATTTATCACCCACGGCAATACTTTTCCCTATTATAACTTTATCAAAGTTCATCATGACTGTGAATGCTTCTATCCAATATATTATCCCTTTCCGCTCTAAAAAATGAAGAGCTACGGGGTGGGATTTTCTGGTCCCTCTCACTGGCGGGACCTTCCGGTCTTCCTGAAGCTGGCCCACCCAGGGTGGGTTCCCTGACAGCAAGGCCAGCGTGCAACGCTAACCGCCAGTGACTTCGGTGGGGCCGGAAGATCCTGCTGGCCTCCAATGGCGAGCTGCTTCCCATGCGGGAAACACGCTGTGGGGGAGCCGGAAAACCCTGCTCGCTTCCCTCGTTCCTCTGCTTAACTCCCATCTCTGATATAATGTGGATTAATTTCCTCTGTACCTCCACCGAGGCTGTCAGATCTACATAGGGAACAATAGTCTAACTCTGGGCTAACCGGCTTATCATTGGAAAATACATGGCCAGTTGGGCTGAATGGCGTGTTTCTGAGATGCAAATCCTACCGATAGGTAACTCTATACAACAATAGTCGGGATTTTATGTATACTGTGGCCAGGATTTTCTGGCCCCGCTTTAACAAGCTTCCCCGCGGCGAGCCATTCAAATCGCCACTGACTTTGGTGGGAACGGAGGATCCCAGCAGTGGGCAGGACTGGAACATCCTGCTCTAAATTTTATTCTGGAAACGAAATACACATTTAGTGTAACAGTTTCATCCCACATTGGGAAAATGAGCGATGGACTGAATATTTTTTGTTCATTGTTGCCACAATTGCTTTGATGAAAGTAAGGAAAAAACAACATATGAATGAACCTCTTACTTCATTTTTAGGCATTTGACACCATATCTGAAGCAGCTTGGTTCGAAGTCCCTCTGTCAATAATTGATTTGCCTGCATTAAAGCCTTAACGTGATCGAGCTGCTTTGCCACAGAATCATGTTGCTGCTGTATCTGTGAATTTTCGGTGATCATTGTATTGAGCTCTTGTGGTCCATTCTTCAGCTCATCCTCTTTGGTTTTATTTGCCTTCTGAAACATGAATCATATTTTTTAAATGGTCAGTCCTGCTGTCAGGTTACAGAGGGCTGCTTAATTGAGGACTGGCAGTGACAAGGGGCAAGACTTTCAGCTCTGTAGTGTCAAGGTTTTGGACCAATTGATTGCTGTTTAGAGTTCCAAAATGGTACCTATGCTGCGTGCGCATCCACACTTGTGATGCAAAAAGAGCGCTGGATACCAAGCTGGTATAGGCACTACGTCATGATGTAAATTATTGTGCCAAGCTGATTTGATATCTGCCTTGCATCTCCAAGGTTCAACCGATATCCTCCTCCCCACCTTTAGCTTGCATGCGGAATAAGCTTTAAGCTGCAGGGAGAGCTCACCCACCGACAACCACTCCAGGAGCCTAATTTAAAGGCCTCATCAACTACTTAAGGTTACAGATTGGTTGTTGGTTGATTTTGGCTGGTTGTTGCTTTAATTTTACACATTTTGGGTGTTTTTCTATGACTGCTTCAAGTTTAAAAGTGGAAGGGCGTGGTGTGGCAGGTAGGCCTGCTCCTACTCCCCATTCGTATGTTCGTAGGTATATTTTGTTATAATGGGATTCATTGCTCGCCCAGAGACACAACTTCTGCACTTATCAGAGCTTCACATACTCTGATTAGGCTCAGCCACAAGTTGCCACAACATCCCTGGTCAGTCCTTGCAGTATCTCCAAATTGAGGAAGTGAAATTGTGAATAATCAAGGAAGCATACATGATGATCACAAAGCTGTATGTAGCTCTGATGATTGAGGTGATTGGATCAATGGGATGTAGGTGGCAAGGAATACAAAGGTGCAATTTAATGTTGCAGCTCCCATCATCAACAAGCACCAACTGGTTGGTTATTTGCAGGAGTCATGTAGACTTGGCAATCTCAGTTTTAACGATGTACTGGCATTCTAATTATATGGAATGTACAAATATAATTTTTCTACTGAGCCAAATCAAAGTAATATTGTCAACCGACCTCCTCTCCAGCAGCATCACCTGCCTGCTTGTCTAAGTTGAAAACCTCATCCTTCATGATGGACTCTTCACTATCACTGTCTAAGAACAAAAACAGAAATAGACAGGCATGTTACATACTTCACTTCCCTCGTCCTGTGAAAGGCACAGCGTTTCATTAGGAAGCCTAGCCAACTTAAAATCCCACCATCATTCATTCTTCACTACAGAAGACAAGTATCTTACTTGAAAAAATGACCTTACTTCTGGTCACATTTAATGACTAACAATTAAAATTGCGCTGGCTGGTGGGTGCCATTTTTTGGCGGTCAATTTGTGAAACACAATTTTGTTTGTGACAGAAAAACAAGGGGAGAAATGTGCTGGTGTTTTTCTAGATAACTAAGAGTGACCCATGATCAGTATTTATTTTGAAACAATGAAACTTATCTGATACCTTCAAAGAATGTGTGCGGGCCATGTGGGTAACAACCTGGCCTCAGTAAATTAACAAGTCCACATAGCCTGAACTTTCTTCCCTTTCATCCTTGCCCATCCTAATCTTGGAGTATTGCGTACAGTTCTGGTCACCGCATTATAGGAAGGACGTGGAGGCTTTGGAGCGGGTGCAGAGGAGATTTACCAGGATGTTGCCTGGCATGGAGGGAAAATCTTATGAGGAAAGGCTGATGGACCTGAGGTTGTTTTTGTTGGAGAGAAGAAGGTTAAGAGGAGACTTAATGGAGGCATACAAAATGATCAGGGGGTTAGATAAGGTGGACAGTGAGAGCCTTCTCCCGCGGATGGAAATGGCTGGCACGAGGGGACATAGCTTTAAACTGAGGGGTAATAGATATAGGACAGTGGTCAGAGGTAGGTTCTTTACGCAAAGAGTAGTGAGGCCGTGGAATGCCCTACCTGCAACAGTAGTGAACTCGCCAACATTGAGGGCATTTAAAATTTATTGGATAAACATATGGATGATAATGGCATAGTGTAGGTTAGATGGCTTTTGTTTCGGTGCAACATCGTGGGCCGAAGGGCCTGTACTGCGCTGTATCGTTCTATGTTCTATGTACCTTTGATAATATCCCTTCCACATATTTCAAGACAGTTTATAAGAGTCAGTCAGCTGTGCACTGCCATTTGGAAAGCCTAATTTATTAAGCCTTATATGGAGGTATTGATGGATGGTTTGACACAAGAGCATAGCAATGTGTAACAGACTAGAAGCAGAGATTCCAACCAACAACCTACACTCAATAGCATAGAAGGTGCATGCAAGAATGGTGAAAAAAAGGAGGCAACTATTTTTGCTGGTTTCCGGCCCAATTAATGCAGCGCGCAATATTCCAAAAGGTGCAATTTCTGGTCTAAAAACCGAGTCATATGGACTCGAAACATTAACTCTGTTTCTCTCTCCACAGATGCTGCCAGACCTGCTGAACTTTTCCAGCATTTTCTATTTTCGTTTCAAATTTCCAGCACCCGCAGGATTTTGCATTTGTACAATTTCTAGAGAACGGAATCATGCTGTGCACTCCGCTTGCTAATGCTGAAAATGAAAGCCCCCAATATGCAGAGCTCTTTAAGGTGCTGTTGCTATTTTTGTCCAATATTTTTGTTCGTTTTCAGTAACTTTGCAGGCGCATTTTTTGGAATGATTTTTCTTCTTGGGGTATTCTATTGTTTTTGTTTCTAGCCACCAAATTAGGTAGGCAATGTGATGGAGGCAGGAAGAACAGTTGGATCCTGCCAGAAATAGTTCACTTTAACAGAAGCGTATGCAAGAATTTAAAACAGGTCTTATAAAAAGAGGCTTAAACAACACAAACATGCACACAGCTTGGGAAGTTCTCAAAAAAAAACTATTCATTCATTTCACAGGTGAACCCCCCAGTACCTTTTGAGCGCATCTACCTCAACCCGGAAATCTAGATAACTAACAGCGATCCATGCCGAGTGTTTATTCGGGGATCTATCCTATGCCTTCGAAGAGTCCTTCACTGTACAGTGGTAGAGCCATGGGCTGGGATTCTCCAAGCCCGCGCCGGATCGGAGAATCGGCAGTGACGCAGGAAATTCCCGCCACGCTGCTCCGACGCTGGGAAGCAATTCTCCGGTGACCGGAGAATTGGCGCCAATTGCACCTGCGTGGTTACCGCGGCGCAGGTCGGGGGCCGCTGAAAGAGGCCCGCGCGGCGATTCTCCGTGGTCGACCTGTCGAATTCCCACCGAGTCCCTCCGGCGTGGTTCCAACCTGGTACCACCTGGCGGGAGCACAGACCCGCGGTCGCAGTGGCTGTCCTGGTGGGGGGACGGGGGGGATCAGACTCCGGGAGGGGCCTCCACGGCGTCCAGGCCCGCGATCGGGGGCTACCCGTCGGCGGGCACCCGCGATCTGGAGGGGGCCTTTATGTTGGTCCGGCGCGGAGACGGCCGTCGCGCACTTGCCCGGACCCGCGCCGGCAGTGCAGGGCCGCCTTCCGGCGCCGGAGCAGCACTCCGGCACCGTGCTGGCCCCCTGAGGGCCGCTGAATCGCTGGGCCAGGAGGACCGCTGACGCCGGCATGCACCACTCCAGTGTTTACGCCGGCGTCAACACTTTCGGAGAATCCCGGCCATCATATCAGATCTCATTCTCAGGTTAAAAATAAAGTGATATTATTGATCAATTAACAAATCAATAACCTGAAGGATAACATGCAATCATGTACTTATGGAAAAGTAAAAAAGAGTCGCAATTTAGTGTAAGCCCACTCTTTTAAAGATAACTAGCTCCTCCACTTTGCCTTTTCCTATGAAGATTCTAAATGGTTTTAGTATAAGACAATAAGACATAAGAGCACAATTAGGCCACTGGGCCCATCGAGTCTGCTCCGCCATTCAATCATAACTGATATTAGTATAGTATAGTATAGTACATTAATGCATCTTAGTAAACAAATAGACCCCCTTCATTCATGACTTTTTCACGAGTTTGAGTCATAGAGCTTTACAGGGAAAGAAAAGAGGCCCTTTAACGCACTGTGTCTACGCCGGCCATCCGAGTACCTATCTATTCTAATCCCAGTTTCGTGATCCATAGTTTTGTATGCTATAGCATTTCCAGTGATCATCTAAATGCTTCTTAAATGTTGTGAGGGGTTCCCGCCTCTGCCACCCTTTCAGCCAGTGAGTCCCAAAGTTGCTATGGCTATTGTTTCTTAACTGGCATTTGGTGCCAGGTTTTACAGAAGAGGGCGACTTCTGCCCCCTGCCTCAACCCCACTGTAACCTCGTCCCACTTCCTGGAGTAGAGGATAATTGAGTACGGAAGGAAATTGCTGTGGCACATCACTGCTGTCTAAGTGTAGCCTCCATTCTCCAATCAATTGCTTTCGAAAACAGGCCACTTGGACATTCAAACATCTCCTTTCACTGACCAACATTCCATTTGATGTTTTAATTACATGCTGTACCTGCATACATTCCATTTAAATAATAATTTGCTTTTCTATTTTTTCGACCAAGATGGACAATCTCACACTTATCTACATTAAACTCCATCTGCCAAATTTTGGCCCAATATCCTAGCCTATCTATATCCTTCTGTAAAATCTTTATCTTCCTTCACTGCCTGCTTTCCTACCTATTTTAGTATCATCTGCAAATTTTGCTTTGTTACACTCTGTCCCTGCTTGCAGATCATTTATATAGATTGAGAACAGTTGAGGTCCGAGGAATGGTCCCTACAGCACCCCACTAGTTACAGTTCGCCATCCAGAGAAAAAGCCATTTATCCCGACCCACTGCTTTCAGTCAGTCAGCCAACCCTCAATCCAATCTAGTACTCCAACCCCAATCCCTTGCGATCTCACCTTCTGGATCAGTCTTTTATGTGGCACCTTGTCAAACGCTGTCTGGAAGTCTAGATATACCACATCCACAGGTTCCCCATTATCCACCTTGCTGGCTACGTCCTCAAAGAACTCAAGCAAGTTTGTTAAGCATGACTTAGCCTTCATAAAACCATGCTGACAATGGTGGATTGAGCTTTGTCTTTCCAAATGTTCAGTCATCTCCTCCTTAATGATTGATTCCAGCAACTTCCCAACCACAGAGTTAACTGGTCAATAGTTTCCTACTTTTTGCCTCTCTCTCTTTTTGAATAGTGGCGATGTTTCCAATCCACTCTTTCAGTGCCGTTGCATCACTTTTCTATTTGTTCTTTTATGGGATGTGGGTGTTGCCCACCCCTAATTATCCTTGGACTGAGTGTCCTGCTAGAGCATTTCAGAGGGAAGTGAAGAGTCAACCACATTGATGTGGGTCTGGGCAAGGGCAGCCGATCTCCTTCCCTAAAGGACATTAGTGAACCAGACTCGATAATCATTGTCGTGGCCACATTTATTGAGACTAGTTTTCAATTCCAGATTTATCAACCAAATTTAAATTCTACCAACTGTTTGATGGGATTTGAACTTGTGTGCCCCGAGCATTAGACTAGACCTCTGGATTACTACTCCAGTGACATTACCACTAGGCTACCATCACTCCATAATCAGAAGATTCCACTGGTTAAGTAAACTTACCACAGGAAAATGTCCCAGAAAAAGATGATAAATCCAGATTTTGTGAAAATTCTTCCAAAGCATCCAAGCAAAGAAGACTGCTACCACAATCTGCTTTCCTTATTTCCTCTGGGTAGTCATGACTGTTCATTTCATCCTGGTTTGAAACAAACAGAAACAGAGAAGTGGTACATGTACCAGATTTGCAAATAGTATCTTGAATACAAGGGCACCAATTCATGCACTAAAATCCTGCACACTTATCCTCATGGTATACAAGATTATATGGGGCATGGATAGAGGGGATGGGCAGGTACTCTTTCCCAGGGTGGAGGGGTCAGTCACCAAGAGGCATAAGTTTAAGGTCCATGGGGCAAAGTTTAGAAGAGATGTGCAAGGCAGGTTTTTTATGCAAAGGATGGTGAGTGCCTGGAATGTGTTGCCAGGAGAGGTTCTGGAAGCAGATACATTAACGGTGTTCAAAAGACATCTTGACAAACACATGGATAGGGTGGGTATAGAGGGTTACGGCACAAGGAACTGCTGAGGGTTTTGCAAAGGTTGGTACCATGACCGGTACAGGCTTGGAGGGCCGGAGGGCCAGAGGGCCTGTTCCTGTGCTGTATTGTTCTTTGTGTATGTATATAACTTTGCATAAATTACCATGGTATATTTGGAAAATTACTGATTTACAGTTTGTTATAGTTAAGTGCAAGCTACTGTGCACTGTTGTAAAGTAAATGGGTATAATGAGAAACGTGTGAATGATAGAGAAGAAGCTAAGTGTGAAGTAGAAAGGGATCTTTTGTTTGAAACTACACACCATTATTCCAGCGCATATAGCTATAACTTTTGATTCACCCAATGGGCGAACAAGATCACCGTAAGAGACACATCAGCATGGGCTTCAGATAATATTCCAACCAGAACACAGAAAGAAAATGGTCTCCATCTTGGTTTCCATTGAGGGCCAATCAAATCATGGAAAAAAAAGACAGATAGCCAGCTCATGAGTTTGAATGATACTTCGCATTTCCCACCAGATAAGCTTCACTATAAGCTCCTTAAAAATAGACCTGGGATGAAAATTAAAACAAGATATTATTTCAAAGGTGGAATCTGAAAGAAGTGGGGCTGGGGTTTCAATTGCTGGTGGGGGAAAGACGTGATGTAATAATGCTGGTGTGGTAGTAGCGGTATTACGGTACCTGGTAATGCTGGAACACCATTGGTAGAAACTGTATACTTCCTATTGGTCAAGATGTATGGTAGCTCCGCCCTGCTAGGCGGGGTATAAGAGCCCGTGCCGCCCCAGCAGCCTTCATTCTGTACCTGAGCTGCTGGGGGAAAACATCTAGCTTATTAAAGCCTTCAGTTGGACTAAAACCTCGCTTTAGTGGTCATTGATCGTGCATCAGAGGTCCCGGATGTTGTCTCTGAATCCTAATGCCTCGGGGACAGTCTGCAATTTTCAAAGCGAGGGTGGGGCAGAGTGAGCACAGAACCTGCTCACCTCCAGATAAGAGCCCAAGGTTCCTTTAGAGTCCAGCCACTAGGCCAGGCAGGCTGGGGCTCATTTTCAATGAGGATTTAAGCAATGCTGCCACTGCCTTGCTGAAGAGAGCAGTCAGCTCCTCAGAGGGCTGTCATCGTCACAGCTCTCAGGTTCGCTGCGGGGGAAAGAGAAAGTATTTTTTTTATTGCTGTTTGAAATGATTGAAACCTCAGATGTCCTGCAGTGGATCGTGCAATTTATGCTGCTGGCCCCCCGAGGAGCTGACTGCTCTCTTCAGCAAGGCAGCTTCTGCCTGTCTCTAATTGGACACCTCCTGCCTAATTAGGGTATTTACTGTTGCGGCATGGCTGTCGGGAACCAAAATTCATTCAAGCGTCAGGTTCCCAACCCACCCTGAAAATGGTCTGAATGGCCCAAATATTTGTCCCCAGGTTGGGGGTTTACCAAGTTGAGAGATTTCCCACCTTGGCGAACCCGACCTTTAAAAATTTCAGTCACAAAGCGAAGTTGGGGCCGGCGATCCTGGAAAGAATGCACGGGCTGCCAGGGGTGGAGACGGGCTGGGCACAAGGTTTGTTTCAATGCTACAGCATTGTGTTTAAATAAACAAAAAATAATCAAGCACAAAATATTTCTCCAACCTTCACTCACTCCCTATGCCCATTAATGCCAACCTATGCCTATCCCATTTATGCTAACTCATCTAGTATCCTTGGGAAGTTCCTTGGCAGCTTTGATACACCCTGGACAGGGTTGATACTTCCTGATTAGCTTTGACAGGTTTGACAGCTGTACCGTTCCTTGACAGCTGGGCAGCTCTTTGACAGCTTGACAGTTCCAATACGTTTGTGCATACAAAATGCACAATAATTTCACTGGTAGCAATCCCAAAGGGTGCCTTGATGCTTCCAAAAGGTTCCTTACATCTTAGAATCCCTCCAGTGCAGGAAGAGGCCATTCAGCCCATTGAGTCTACACTGATCTACTCCGCCCTATATCTGTAACGGAACCTGCACATCCCTGCACACTAAGGGGCAATTTAACTTGGCCAATCCATCTAACCTGCACATCTTTGGACTGTGGAAGGAAACCGAAGCACCCGGAGGAAACCCACGCAGACACGGGGAGAAAGTGCAAACTCCACACAGACAGTGACCCAAGGCTGGAAGTAAACACGGTTTATTGGCGCTGTGAGTCAGTGGTGCTAACCACTGTGCCACCGTGCCGCAGTCTCTCAAATGCATCCTGAGACCCTATCCAGAGATGTACCTTACCTCTCCAACGGCTATCCATAAGAATCCACCGAGTTCACCACGTCTCCTGCCTGTGCTATTCGGGTGCTACTCCAGATTTCAAACCCCTTCCAAAATGCCACTTCAGCGGAGGCAGCTGTGACTAAATGGTCAGCTGCCTCCACGAATCATGCATGCGCAAACCCCAACCTGACTCCAGTCCCCACCCTCATGAGGATGGGAAATACCAGGTTTGCGGGGGGGGGGGGGGGGATACTTAGAATTTTGGGCCATTTCTAGGATTTTCGCTATGACAGAGATGCTCTCTATCCTGACAAAAATCTGGGCCAATGTCCCTTATCACTAGGAACTGTGAAACAGAACCCACTCTCAAGTTTGCAAAATTCGCCATAATGTTAACACATCCACACTCATAAGTCCAGTCTGATCTGTGGAACATACACAACATTATAAACATGATATACATTATTTGTGCTTCCTCCACTCAGGTCAGTCGTAATTGCAAGTGCTCTTACCTGTGATAGTTCTGAAGATGCACTGATAGTTTCAGTTGCGAATGATAGTTCGTCTTTCGTGTTGCTTATCGAACTAGTTTCCAATGGAGAAATACTGTCACACTGACATTGATTGTAGCTGGCTCCCTTTGCCTCTAGGTTATCCATATTCTGATTCCACTTTTGAACTTTTTCATTACTCATTCCCAACTGCAGGAAGATTTCTGCAAAAGTATCAAATGTACAAGTTAACATATTACATTTTATTCCAAGATATTTTACGCCAACATACACTTCTTTAAGCAAATGCGTAACCACATATACGGTATTGCGTTACACACGACTTGATACCTCCTTCAATTCCCAGCTTAAAACCTCCCAAAAACCTATGTCGCGCATCTAAAGTCAAACCACATCACCCAGTCTGCTACCCACTCCTAAAGGATTGAAGTTCATTGCTCCCTTCCCTCTATCACATGGGTACGAGCAAAAGGCCATATTTAAAATATCATGGCCTAGATTTTCCACTCGAGTTGTCAGGGTCCAGGTATTACACAAGTGGACTTAGGCAGAAATGTCTTCAGCAACCACTCCACTAAGTCCCCATTCTCTTCTGTCACTTCCAGGATCTCTCACTAGAAGTGATGGGGATACACACTTTACCTAAAACAGTTGTATTATAAAGTTAGACAAATTACAAATACGGGCTACCCATTGTATTTTCTATCATGCTGATATAGCAACGCTAAATGGGTTTTTCATGACTTCCATTCACTGCTGTCTTTGACTGGTAGACGGGTCATTTAAATATTAGGAGGGCAAATCAATGGGTGGAATTTTCCTGTCTGTGGGTATTGCAACAGGCGGGAGCGGAGAATCTAGCAAGACCGAGAAAACCACCAGCGTAAAAATGGTTTGTAATTTTCCCGATGGTGGGTTAATGTTGGGTCGGGTATCTCGGTGTCGTGACAGGAACGCCTTCTGTATTCATTGCCATCTTATGAATGCTTGTTAAACTAGCTTCTCGCCGGAATCATGTGGCGCCTTCCAATCTTGCGCCGTGCCAGCAGGGAATCATGTCAAGTGGTTTGCCCAGGTCGGACGTCGGTTCGCTCGTGACTTCAAGGTGAGGGCAACAATATACAAAGGCTAATTGCCGCAGCGCTACGCCGGTTCCTCTGCGATGCCAGTGCATTGCCCCTGGCGTTGTAGGGTTGGTCTGCTCCTGACCGCTGCCTCTGTAGTCCCAAGGACACCACTGTCCAGAAGTACTCTGGCAGGGCTCAACATTCAAACAGAGACCATTACTGCGACTGAAGGTGGGGTGTAGGGTTTGTGCACTCCAGGTGAACGCCGCCGTTACCTTGAAGGACACAAATATGCAGCGTTATCCAGAAAAGGTTGAATATCCAGAGACCGGCATTTTTAGACAGGGTCATCTGGACTCGAAACGTTAGCTCTTTTCTCTCCCTACAGATGCTGCCAGACTTGCTGAGATTTTCCAGCATTTTCTTTTTGGTTTCAGATTCCAGCATCCGCAGTAATTTGCTTTTATCCAGTTTTTAGACAGGAGATGGGGGCTAGAGGGGAAGGATAACAAGTACACGGGGAGGGAGAACGATGGCAGGCAGAGGGGAGGTTATGGGGTAGGAAGCTGGAGCCTGACAAGGGAAGCTAAAACGCTGATAAACAAAGGAACGAATGGGATACTACATGTATGAGTGGGAGGGGATGCACACAGACTCTGAAATAGGGAAGGGGCAGGCATGTCAGTGTGGCACCAGAGGGATGGGTTGCTCGGAGACTGATGGGGGCTGGGGCAGGGGCGGGGGGGGGGGGCATTGGGAATGGAGGAAATGTAGTCTTCAGTCAAGGGGAACTAATTGAAAGTCAAAGTTCTAGGTCTGGGGCTTACAATCAGAGCCAGAGAGTGGAGACACTCCTGGGGTTCTGTGGACATGACAGTGGAGTAAGTAAGCTGAGACAGTTATGTGGTGCATAAGCTGCAGGGCTAGTCATGGCGCCCACGTTGTAGTCCCACTTCAGGGGGGTGCAATGGCTGTGTGCCCAGCATGGTGTGCATTGGTTGCTGTCCATAGGTTTCTCTGTCTCTGTACAGGACTGCAGATGGGAAGCTAATGGTTATGGGAGGCATCTGCAGCCTGTATATGGGGATAACATAATAAAGGTTGGGGAGAGGGTGGAAATTTCTTTGGGGTATTCTCCTCGATATGTGACCGTGTACAAAGCCTCTGGATGGGGGTTGGTAAGAGATCCACATGGAGCATGGGCACATTAACAGTGATGGGCTTGGGGGCAGGGTAGGAATATCGAACCCAACAACAATGGGACCCAGCATTACTGGGGGAGTCTGCAGAATAAGAGCGAGCTCTATCTTCACATTGCGAGAATCCAAGTAGATTTCTGGGACACGGACAGTGAAGGGGGAGTGTGAAAGCTGGGAAGTTACTTGTGTCTTCCCCTGTGAAGACAGAACTAAAGTAGTTGTTGAATTGCTCTACCATTTCCTTGTCTTCTATTATAAATTCTCCCATTTTGGGCTGTAAACACTGTTGGTCCAAGGGGCCTGGTCTGGGGATGCTTCCAACCTGTTGCTGCCACTTGTCTGAGCTGTGAGAAAGGAGGATGATGTCCTTGGGAAGGTAGCCATTGCAACCTATGCCTCCGTCAGCGTAGTAACAGGAAAATATAGGAGTCTCTGGCTTAACATCACAGTCGCTGCATTTCAACATTAACACACAGGAATGTGAATTTTGGCAATTCAGGCAACCATTAAGGAAAGGCAGGTTTGTAGCATTTTTGACATTCCTGAGGACTGTCATCTGCTTTCAAGAATTCCATTTATAAAGGCCCAAAATGCATCCAGTCATTAATCATGAGCAACTTATTGGTAACGAATATGCCTGATCAGAGATCGGAGCACTAAACTAGGTTAGGTCTTGCATGTCATTCAAACCAGCTCCAACCTCTGTGGGATTCGATGTAGAGTATCCGGGATGGCATCTTGGCACCTGATGTGTCTGTTAGCATCTCAGACACAAGACTGCATCAGTGACAAAGCTAGTAGGTCAGAAACCACCACTGATCATTACAGCTGCAATTGGTTATAAATTCTGAGCTTCACTAAGTTCAGCCATTAATCATTAATCTTTCATTTCATGAAAAGGACAAAACCATTCCGGATGCAGGGCTCAATGCTGCTTTGTTTGAGGTTTCTAATTCAATGGCGGAATAGGAGGAGGGAGGGGCGAGGTTGATCGCTGCCTCAGGAGGATAACAGTGTAATATTTTTACAACAGTGGTCGCACACCCGATACCCAAAAGGGATTTCAATATTTCCGTACTGTCCTAACCCTACCACTATGCCTGGGTGCAACCCCGACAGAGCAGCGGAGGTGGAGGCAGCCTGCTGAGAGCTATGTTCTGATGTCTGTGATGACTTTGGCAGATGTCTTCTGGTGGTCTGAGGTCTGAAGGCACTGGCCTGAGAAGAGTCTGCTGATCAAGGGCAAACGCACCTTCATTGGCTCGAGCAGCTGGTGTGGATGGGGTCACAAGTAGAGACTCAGAGTAGCTTGTCACCCTTGGAAAGTCATGGGTGGAAACCCCAGGATGTTCAGCTGATGCTCATCTACCCTGTGGGTGCCCAAGGGCCTCTCCCTCACTGCATGGGGAGAAGGGGAACATTGTCCCCTCTTGCCTAGACATTGATGGTGTTCACCAGTGCACGTGGACATGGAGTCCATAGGTTGAGCGCAAAGCCTGCTGGGTCACCTTTCCAACGTTACATCGAGACGCTCACATATCGGGGCCACAACATCAGACACAACACGGATGGATCACTCCATCCTTCGCTCTTGTCTGCTGCGCAGAGGTGGACTTGTACTGAAATACAGAAGTCGCTGTCAATTTGATTTTTGTTTGCAATTGATTATGAAGGGATAGGGTAGACATAGAGATCTTTCCACGAATGGATAAGGCCAGAACTAGGGGTCATAAATATAAGGTTTCTGAAAACAGACATGTCAAAGCTTTTCATCTTGAACTCATCAGGTCTCTTCACAAAAATACCAGTATAAGGGGAAAACAAATATTTATGCTGTAGAAGAGAATGCTGATTGGTTGGCAAATGGACTCTGATTGGTAGAGGTGTTGCCATGAAGAATGCACCAGTTGATGGTGACTGAAAGATAACTGCCGAGCATTGTTTGAAATTTAAACTAGGCAGCTTGACCCTGATTGGTCACCGCATTGCTCAGGGGAATAAATCAGCGAATGGTTGTAACTTATTTTGTTTAGCTGAAACAGGCGCAATCTATGTACATTTATTTTCTGTCTGCAAAGAACAGGGGCTCTGTGTATTAACATGTGTAGCTTCCAGTACATGCGAATGCGCCACACTGCGAGCTTGACTCATAATCTTAAATTGGTTTTCAGCATAATTTTTAGCACACTGAGGGTTATTTAGCAAATATTGCGACCAATTGCGGAATCACATCTAATGTTGGACACCGCATTTTGTGTTCTGTAAGCATGCTTTGGTTATGTATAGTCTGTACCTTGCTGTTCATCTGACCCATAAGCTAGCCATCTAGCCAACTGAGGTAACCAACCCCCACTTAGTATAAGATAATCATTACTAAATCCAATAGGGAATTCAGGAGAAACATTTTTAGTCAGAGTGTGTCTGGAAAGTGGAACTTGCTATCACAAGGAGTGACTGAGACGACTGTCATGATATTCAAACACACACATCATGATGGACACACCAACAGACAAATCAGAACACACAACACCACAACCAATCACACACAAAGACAGGAACCATATAAAAGCACGAACACGACACCTGGTGGACAGTAGGTCTGGGGACAAGGAATTCGACACGACCTGTTTCAACATCACAAACAGGGAATCCCCACGTGCAGAGTATCAAGACAAAACTGTATATAGTAAGTTTAAATAAAACAGCGTTGTACCAAATACAACTGTGTTGGCTAATCTGTGTGTCAGAACGCCCAACACCACAACGACCACAGATACATTTAAGGTGAATCTGGATATGAGGGAGATAGGAATAAAGAGTTATGTTGATAGGATTAATTGAAGAGTAGCGGAGGGGGCTCATGTAAAACATAAACATCAACATGGACCTGTTGGAGCAAATAGGCTGGTGTTGTGCTATCGATGCTACATAGTGCAGTGGGGTCTCTCATTGGAGCTGTTCCAATGCACCAAAGATACAAGGGCTGCAGTAAGAGGACACTCCCCAGCGGTCTCCCAGTCCTGACCAAGAAATATGGAACAAATGGCATTCCGGAGAGCCAACCAAACTGACGCGGGACAAAATATAGTTACAGGACGGTCCTGTAAAATACAAGATGCTTGATCAGCCTGTTAACTGCTGGAGTTCGCTCCCGAAACTCGATTGAACTTATCCTTATGCCCTCCTAGAAAAAATGGCTTATAAAAACCCATAAAGATTGGAAAATACTGACTGCATCATACAGCAATTACAGAAACAGGGGCAATACATACGCAAAAGAAAAGATAATTTTTTTTTCCACTCACCATTGTGGGTGGATATTTAAAATGGAACAGTGAAATGGGAAGGAAGCTAAAACCTGATCCTAGCAAATGACCCAAGTCCATTCATGCTCAAAAATCACAGCTACAGTATTGTCTGCAATTGGAAACTATATGTTTTGAAAAGTGTTTTGTAACTAGTTCTGTGAATGGGACATCGACCAATCACATCTGGCTCACAATTCAGTTTGTTCACCTCTAAGTGTCACAAAATGGATACATTTATTTAAAATAAATTTAGAATACCAAATTCTTTTCTTCCCAATTAAGGGGCAGTTTAGCATGGACAATCCACCTAGCCTGCACATCTTCTTGGGTTGTGGGGGTGAAACCCACGCAGGCAAGGGGAGAATGTGCCAGCTCCACACAGACAGTAACCCAGGTCCGGGATCAAACCTGGCATCATGAGACAGCAGTGCTAGCCACTGCGCCTCCGTGCCACCCCTAGAATGGTAAATTTCTCCAGTTTTGTTCTCCCAGTGTCTGGGTGGGTTTCCTCCGGGTGCTCCGGTTTCCTCTCACAGTCCAAAGATGTGCAGGTTAGATGGATTGGCCATGCTAAATTGCCCCTTTGTGTCCCAGAGGTTTGGTGGGGTTAGGGGTTGCGAGGGAGTGGGCTTAGGTGCTGTGCTCTTTGAGAGAGTTGGTGCAGACTCGGCAGGGTGCAGGGCACAACAGCGGCGCAGTGGTTAGTACTGCTACCTCACAACTCCAGGGACCCGAGTTCAATTGCGGCCTCAGGTGACTGACTGTCTGGAGTTTGCACTTTCTTCCCGTGTCTGCGTGGGTTTCTTCGGGTGCTCCGGTTTCCTCCTACTGTCCAAAGATGTGCAGGTTAGGCGGATTGGCCAGGTTAAATTGCCCCTTAGTGTCCAAAATGGTTAAGTAGGGTTAATGGATTACAGGGATAGGGTGGAGGCATGGGCTTAAGTAAGGTGCTCTTTCCAAGGGTCGGTGCAGACTCGATGGGCCGAATGGCTTCCTTCTGCACTGTAGGGATTCTCTGATTCTATGAGACTCAATGAACTGAATGGCCTCTTACTTCACTGTAGGAGTTCTATAGTTCTATGATTTCAATTACTTTCACCAAGATCAAAGAAAATATCAGAACTAAAGCCAAGTCACCCTTACCCTGCACTTCCTTACATTTGGTAAAAGTGGCACCATAATCTTTTGTTTGTGGCATCTTACAATTATTGATACACACTTCCTGCAATGTTCTTACTCTACTTCTGCATTACACTTTTGTAACACCAGCCACATTTATACAAAATTTATGTTACTAATTCCTTGCAATCATTTGACTTATCTAGAAATTTAATCCATCTCAACCAAACTTCCTCTAGTTGATTGAATCCTAGAGAATAAATCTTCATGGTGCTCACATATAATCATCTGTTAGAACATTAGCAGCAGCTTAACAGGCAACCTAGCTACTCAGGGAAGTCCAAATTCTTTCATTTGCTATGTCTTCTCATTAGCAGAAATTTATAAAATTCAAAATAAGCCTTTAAATTTAATTTAAGTGGATGAGAAATAGCAGGTCACAATCATGTGATTAATCGAATCTATGAAGTTGTTTTGTGCATGCTTAAATAGCTTCATTAATTACCTCAGCCTGTAGTAAGAATTTTAACTGAGCTCTCTCAATCTCTTAGTTCCAGGGAGAAGCCAGAGTCTAACTGTATACAGCATGTACAAATCGCTACTATTAATCAAGAGGATTTTCCCATTACAGTTTGCCCCAATTACATTTCTCTTTTTCTTCTAAATAATCCCAAGAGACCTTGGATAACAAATTTTCATTTTTCTTCCTCACAGAATGTTTACATTGGCCTAAAATTTGTAAAGTCCTCCTGGTTTACCACTGCAACGTTTGGCATGAAATCAGCTGCACTACACAAAGCGCAACCCCCCCCCCCCCTACCCCCGGGTGAAATCATCCATCAGAATCCTCCGGGTGCTCCGGTTTCCTACCATGGTCCAAGGATGTGCAGGTTAGGTGAATTGGCCATGATCAATTGCCCATAGTGTCCTAAAAGGTTAGATGGGGTTACTGGGTTACAGGGATAGGGTGGAGTTGTGGGTTTAGGGAGGGTGATCTTTCCATGGGCCGGTGCAGACTCGATGGGCCGAATGGCCTCTTTCAGCACTGTAAATTACATGTCCAGGTCTACAGCAAGGCTGGGTTAGGGTAGCAGGTGGGCGGGAAGGGGCGGAAGGCGAATTGTATTCATTGTAAAGTGGAAGCTCGCATTCTGAGATTGGAACGGCGTACTGGTCTCCATGAGGGTACATGTGACCCCACCAGTGGGCTCCATGCGGAGAAAGTTTATTTTGGACTGGGTATTAAGCAAATGGGCCAACTGCAGCATTGGGGTGGGGATTTGGTTGGCATGGGTACAGCCAACTCAGATTTCCATTGGCTTAGGTCAAGCAGGTGCTAAAGATGCAACACAGGTGCCATTTGCACCTGTCTGCTCCTCTGACTACATACAGGTCAGCGTGGGAGGAGACTGGTAGGTGTGATCTCAGCCCAACTATTGGGATTGCCATCTGTAGAATTCCAGCGTTATTGTAACTACGAGCAACTGCTGAATTAAATTGCTTAAATTTTATCCCCGAGCGAGTGAGATAAGCAACAGCTGTCCTTTTCTGTTATGCCTACTTACAAAGCCAAACAATTAATTATCTCAGTGGGAAGCAGACTAAGATTTTTTTTGTTCTTCACTGGAAGGAACGTCACCCCAGTTATGAGGTAAAACATTACTCCAGATTTTCCTCTGAGCTACGACCATTCCTTTTGCTGTAACTGCCCATTGGTAGCAGAGTATGCAGCAGTCTTTTGGTCCCATTTTATCCATGGCACGTGCAGTCCAAGGAAATATGAGAAAAGAATTGCCCAAACCCACATCATTAGCTGATGAGTTGTTTTCACAAGCAAATTGCAAAGCAAGTAAGTGACTCCTGGTACTTGAAGAGGTTTCACTCCTTAGTCTTCCACAAAGGGATTGTCACGGGAGGTGCACAATGGTAACATTAGTTTTTTTTTAAATTCAGCAGATTTTTCTTAAATGAATCCTTAGAGGGTCAACGGAATCCTTAAAAAGACTTACCCTCAGCAAAGCCAATATTCATCCCATGTGGCTTGTTTTGTTCTGCAATGCTAATGGTGGTCTCTGCAGTCATCAGCATATCATTGGCACTGAGGAAAAAAGGTCATTTTCAAGACTGTTGCACTGGCAAGGAGGACCAAGTTGACAATGGTCATTGGGCTTTTCAATGTTTCAGGAAGTTCTGCATTGAAATTGCTCAAGTAAATTGGGTGTAAACTGCCTTCCAATATTTGTGGTTTTATTCAAACCAGCTTTAAGTTTCAAAAGACCTTTAATGTTGTTGCCATTTGTTTGTCCCCCACTGGTCTCTGAGACAGGAGGTTGTGGATTCTCATCCACTATGTACTTCAAATTTAGGCTGACTCTTGTAATGTTGAGGGAAGCTACATTGTCGGAGGTGGCATTGCTTAGGGGGTGAGATCTCAAACACCGCAGCCTCACCTGCCTGATCAGATTGGCCACAGAGAATCACATTGCCCACGTGGAATATTTATTATGTCATGGGATGTGGGCATCACTAGCAAGGGCAGCATTTGTTGCCCATCCTGAATTGCCCTCAAAATGAGTGACTGGCCATTTTGCGGACAGTTAAGGGTCAACCACATTATTGTGGAACAGGAGCCACTTGTAGACCAGACAAGGACAGCAGATTTTCTTCCACAAAGGGCATCAGTCAATAGATGGGCTTTTGGGACAATCGATTATATCTTCATGGTCACCGTTACATTACTGAGGAGAGCTTTCAATTCCAGATTTTCTTAATTGAATTTAATTTTCACTTGATGCCATAGTGGGATGTGAACCTGTGCCCTGGCAACATTAGGCTAGGCCTCTGGATTACTAGTCCAGTGATATTACCACTACACCACCCATAAACAGCAGGGTCACCAGTCCTTCAGTTGAAGCCTGGAGTCTCCAGAAATTGAAGAGCAATCTCTGTGTGCAATCCTGGAAAAATGCCATTGGGATATTAAAAAAGGATTTTAGACATTTTCTTTCAGCGTTTAATTAAAATATTGAAAATGGGGGTAATAAGATCGTTGTTTGGCTGACAGTCAAGTATCATTCAATTGGGAAATGAGTTTTCCAGTTGGCGTAGGAAGGCCGTGCGCCCGAATTGTGGATTTTTGGTCCAGTAATAGCTGGAGCATGGAGGGCGAGCCAAGTATGGAATCCTCTAGGAACACCAGCTGGCAACCTACAAACAATAAACAATGGAAGGGTGGCATGATTCATCTGTGTTACTCTGCCCTCAGGTATGGCTGGCTTACTTTGCCTGGCAGTTCAAATGAAAACGCTCACCATTTGCTGCTATCCTTCACGGTGCCATAGTCAGTGAGACAGAGGGTGGAGAGCCAGGTGTTGTTGTCCATTTGCACTGTGCCCCCTGGTGATAGCCTCCCTGGCGCTGCCTCATCAATTCACACCTGAGCTCGTCCCGCCCCACGCGCGCGCCATGCGGCTCAGACCGCGCATGACGTCACTCGCCCCACCCACCCTTTGTGACGTCACAATGGCCCCGTTTCGTTACACCTTGCGCGTTCCATGACGTCACCCATTGGCAACATTGTGCTGGCGGGAAAGGGCCGGCAGGCAGTCACTTTCATTACCAGTATTTCCATAATCTCAGCTGGATACTTCTCCGAGATATTTATGAATGCAATACATGTAAAACGACACAGGCAACTTAAAAATAATTTTATTACTTTTATTGCTGATCACATTATTTTTACTATCTGCCTTTCTATAATTTCAACTGTGTTCTTAAAGTATATATAAACACATTCTATATACATGCATATAAAACGACAATGTTGCCATCCACATTTTTTTTATCTCATCACATTACTTATATTACCTGTATTTTTAGAATTGAGGCTGCATTCTCTAACATATATAAACACATATTTAACGACACCGGTTACTTCGATGTCATCATCTATGAAACAATAGGCATTACTTTTATTACTCCTCACATTACTTTTATTACCTGCATTTCTATAAACTCGGCTGCATTCTTCTCTAAAATATATATTTCAAAACACGTACGTCTACAGAACATCTATTTATACATCCATATTATACATATCTGTTTATAAACCGAAGAAAGTCGCTTCCATGTTACCATTCAAAAGAATTTTATGTAAACAAGACATCAACTTCACATGCATAAAAGAAATGCGTAAAACTTTGAAATGTCATGTTATGAGTCTTTCCACTCCCGTCCACGCCCAGCAAACACATTTTGTCACAGTAGTCACAGTAAATAATCATGGTTGGTCGCTGTTAGGGAAATATTGTAAAAAAAATAATTTTTGGTTTGTTTTCAAAACTTTTTAGGTCGAGGAGGGTTATTTACTAATAGAAGCTCTGAATCGTTGATGGAATAAGACAAATGTCATGGAAATGTTATGGGGGGACTTTTCTAACTTTGTGGAATCTTTTTAAATTAATCTGTCAACACCATCACTGAATTGGTAATTGTTTTATTTTAAAGAAAGGAGAAATGCCGCCCGAGTTTCTACCCATGAAAGCTGCTGAGTGGAAAGGCTGAGCTGGCCATTCTGGGTTGAGTTGCTGCATCTGGTTCGGCGTTTTGAAAACGCGTTCATTTGGACGGTGCCGTCCCCGCGCGGCCACCGTTGTCATGGCCGCCTCGCGTCCTGGCCGTTACCGGGGGATGATGTCGAGCGCGGCCCGGCGCCTCTCCCCGCTACCCGGGCAGTTTGACGATGCCGAGTCCGAGCACAGGTACAGGAGGATCCGGGAGACCGGCCCGGCCACCCCCCCAGCCCCCTCCCCCCCCCCCCCAGCCCCCCCCCCCCAGCCCCCTCCCCCCCCCCCCCCCCAGCCCCCCGCGCCCCCCCCAGCGCCCCCCCAGCCCCCCGCGCCCCCCCCAGGCCCCCTCCCCCCGCGCCCCCCCCCCAGCCCCCCGCGCCCCCCCCAGCCCCCCCGCCGCCCCCCGCGCCCCCCCCCCAGCCCCCCGCGCCCCCCCCACCCCCCCGCGCCCCCCCACCCCCCCCCCCGCGCCCCCCCACCCCCCCCCCCGCGCCCCCCCCCCCCCCCCCCGCGCCCCCCCCACCCCCCTCCCCACCCCCCCCCCAGCCCCCTCCCCCCCCCCCCCCCCAGCCCCCTCCCCCCCGCAGCCCCCTCCCCCCGCGCCCCCCCCCAGCCCCCGCCCCCCCCAGTCCCCCCCCCAGCCCCCTCCCCCCAGCCAGTCCCCTCCCCCAGCCCCCCTCCCCGTGTCCCCCCAGCCCCCTCCCCGTGTCCCCCCAGCCCCCTCCCCGCGTCCCCCAGCCCCCTCCCCGCGTCCCCCCAGCCCCCTCCCCGCGTCCCCCCAGCCCCCCTCCCCGCGTCCCCCCAGCCCCCCTCCCCGCGTCCCCCCAGCCCCCCTCCCCGCGTCCCCCCAGCCCCCCCGCGTCCCCCCAGCCCCCCCCGCGTCCCCCAGCCCCCCCGCGTCCCCCCAGCCCCCCGCGTCCCCCCAGCCCCCCCGCGTCCCCCCAGCCCCCCCGCGTCCCCCAGTCCCCCCCGCGTCCCCCCAGCCCCCCGCGTCCCCCCAGCCCCCCCGCGTCCCCCCAGCCCCCCGCGTCCCCCCAGCCCCCCCGCGTCCCCCCAGCCCCCCGCGTCCCCCCCAGCCCCCCCGCGTCCCCCCAGCCCCCCGCGTCCCCCCAGCCCCCCGCGTCCCCCCAGCCCCCCCGCGTCCCCCAGCCCCCCCGCGTCCCCCCAGCCCCCCCGCGTCCCCCCAGCCCCCCGCATCCCCCCCGCCCCCCAGCCCCCCCGCGTCCCCCCAGCCCCCCCGCGTCCCCCCAGCCCCCCCGCGTCCCCCCAGCCCCCCCGCGTCCCCCCAGCCCCCCCGCGTCCCCCCAGCCCCCCCGCGTCCCCCCAGCCCCCCCGCGTCCCCCCAGCCCCCCCGCGTCCCCCCAGCCCCCCCGCGTCCCCCCAGCCCCCCCGCGTCCCCCAGCCCCCCCGCGTCCCCCCAGCCCCCCCGCGTCCCCCCAGCCCCCCCGCGTCCCGCCCCGCGTCCCCCAGCCCCCCCGCGTCCCCCCAGCCCCCCCGCGTCCCCCCAAGCCCCCCCGCGTCCCCCCAGCCCCCCCGCGTCCCCCCAGCCCCCCCGCGTCCCCCCAGCCCCCCCGCGTCCCCCAGCCCCCCCGCGTCCCCCAGCCCCCCGCGTCCCCCCAGCCCCCCCGCGTCCCCCCAGCCCCCCGCGTCCCCCAGCCCCCCCGCGTCCCCCCAGCCCCCCCGCGTCCCCCCAGCCCCCCCGCGTCCCCCCAGCCCCCCGCGTCCCCCCAGCCCCCCCGCGTCCCCCCAGCCCCCCGCGTCCCCCCAGCCCCCCCGCGTCCCCCCAGCCCCCCCGCGTCCCCCCAGCCCCCCCCCCGCGTCCCCCCAGCCCCCCGGTCCCCCAGCCCCCCCGCGTCCCCCCAGCCCCCCCGCGTCCCCCCAGCCCCCCCGCGTCCCCCCAGCCCCCCCGCGTCCCCCCAGCCCCCCCGCGTCCCCCCAGCCCCCCCGCGTCCCCCCAGCCCCCCGCGTCCCCCAGCCCCCCCGCGTCCCCCAGCCCCCCCGCGTCCCCCCAGCCCCCCCGCGTCCCCCAGCCCCCCCGCGTCCCCCCAGCCCCCCCGCGTCCCCCAGCCCCCCCCGCGTCCCCCCAGCCCCCCCGCGTCCCCCAGCCCCCCGCGTCCCCCCAGCCCCCCCGCGTCCCCCCCAGCCCCCCCGCGTCCCCCAGCCCCCCCGCGTCCCCCCAGCCCCCCCGCGTCCCCCCAGCCCCCCCGCGTCCCCCCAGCCCCCCCGCGTCCCCCCAGCCCCCCCGCGTCCCCCCAGCCCCCCCGCGTCCCCCCAGCCCCCCGCGTCCCCCAGCCCCCCCGCGTCCCCCCAGCCCCCCCGCGTCCCCCCAGCCCCCCCGCGTCCCCCCAGCCCCCCCGCGTCCCCCAGCCCCCCCGCGTCCCCCCAGCCCCCCCGCGTCCCCCCAGCCCCCCCGCGTCCCCCCAGCCCCCCCGCGTCCCCCCAGCCCCCCCGCGTCCCCCAGCCCCCCCGCGTCCCCCCAGCCCCCCCGCGTCCCCCCAGCCCCCCCGCGTCCCCCCCAGCCCCCCCGCGTCCCCCCAGCCCCCCCGCGTCCCCCCAGCCCCCCCGCGTCCCCCCAGCCCCCCCGCGTCCCCCCAGCCCCCCCGCGTCCCCCCAGCCCCCCCGCGTCCCCCCAGCCCCCCCGCGTCCCCCCAGCCCCCCCGCGTCCCCCCAGCCCCCCCGCGTCCCCCAGCCCCCCCGCGTCCCCCCAGCCCCCCCGCGTCCCCCCAGCCCCCCGCGTCCCCCCAGCCCCCCCCGCGTCCCCCCAGCCCCCCGCGTCCCCCCAGCCCCCCCGCGTCCCCCAGCCCCCCCGCTTCCCCCCAGCCCCCCCGCGTCCCCCCAGCCCCCCCGCGTCCCCCCAGCCCCCCCGCGTCCCCCCAGCCCCCCCGCGTCCCCCAGCCCCCCCGCGTCCCCCCAGCCCCCCCGCGTCCCCCCAGCCCCCCGCGTCCCCCCAGCCCCCCCGCGTCCCCCCAGCCCCCCCGCGTCCCCCCAGCCCCCCCGCGTCCCCCCCGTCCCCCCGCAGCCCCCCCGCGTCCCCCCAGCCCCCCGCGTCCCCCCAGCCCCCCCGCGTCCCCCAGCCCCCCGCGTCCCCCCAGCCCCCCCGCGTCCCCCAGCCCCCCCGCGTCCCCCCAGCCCCCCCGCGTCCCCCCAGCCCCCCCGCGTCCCCCCAGCCCCCCCGCGTCCCCCCAGCCCCCCCGCGTCCCCCCAGCCCCCCCGCGTCCCCCAGCCCCCCCGCGTCCCCCCAGCCCCCCCGCGTCCCCCCGCGCCCCCCCGCGTCCCCCCGCGTCCCCCCGCGTCCCCCCCGCGTCCCCCCGCGTCCCCCCCGCGTCCCCCCGCGTCCCCCCAGCCCCCCCGCGTCCCCCCAGCCCCCCTCCCCGCATCCCCCCAGCCCCCCCCTCCCCCTCCCCGCGTTCCCCCAGCCGTCCCCCCCCTCCCCAAAATCCCCCCAGCCCCGCACCCCCGCCGTTCCTCCAGCTTCTCACCCCGCTGTGCCCCCAGCCCCCCCCCCCCTGCTGCCGCCCCCCCCCACCGTCCCCTCCCTACACCTCTCCGCCTATCTAGCTCACTTTAAGACACTCCTTAAAACTTGCCCCTCTATGACCAACCTTTTGTGATTTTCCCCAATGTCTCCATATGTGGCATTTTTAAATTTTGTTTGGTAGCACTCCTGTCGAGCATCTTGGGATGTTTTACTATGTTACAGGTGCTCTGTAAATGCAAGTTTTTGTTGTTTAGTGATGATGGCTGTCCTGAGAAAACAACAGAGGCAACAAAAAGCGTCAAGAGTCTGCATCTGAACTACTCAGACGAAGAAGAAACTTACATTGAGAGTGATGATGGTGAAGACTGGGACTGGGATGATTGTGATGGAGACCTCACCAAGCGCTACGCTGCTTCCAGGGGTTACAACCAACAGGTAGTCCGCTGCTTTGAAATTTCATTCTATATTGACATCACTTATTTGGTTGCTTACAGTGGAAAATGGAAGACCATATTGGTCCCGATCTTGTATTTAAAACAAGCCAACATGCATAATTCTGCTATCAGATTTGAAGAATTTTGAGTTAATTCACTTTCCTGAGGCGTTCACCATATTCAGTGATGAAATTGACTCGGAATAAAACAGTCGGACAATTTTGCCAAAAGTACCTTGTATTATTGAATGCTTCTGTGTTCCAAATCCAGAACTCCTCAGATATTTGAGAAATCTTGTGTAAATTAAAAACAAATTTAAGCAAACCATGTTGTTCAAGCACATTGCATTTAGTAGCTATGTAAATAAAGCAATATGTATTTGAGTTTTAATTGTTATTAAAGTTCATCTTGAGATTTCATTTGTTTTAAAGCCTGTTATAATGGTGGATTCTGTAGTATTTTTCTTGTACTAATCTTGTATATTAAAATGTGATGAACAGGCATCTTTTGTCTTGTGTATTGTAGTTAACTGTTTCTTAATTTTAACATATGCTCATTTATTACTAAGGTCTAATCTTAATTTTAAGCCTGTGACAAAATGTGATTCATTGTTTCTTTGTTGTGTCATTTCAGGCAAATCGACAGAATTCTGGTAATTTGGCAAAGATGTCCACTCCTACAGACAAGGTTCTGAGAAGGTTTGAGCATAAAATTAACCTTGGTAAGTTTGTTGGGACAGAACCTGTTCCAAGTAGATAAAATAGCTTGATTTAATAAAATATATTAGGTTGTTTAAGTTGTTCAACTAAATTATCTGTAATATTCAGCACCTAAGTGAGTGGTGTTTCCATGGCTTTATAACTGCAAATTATTTGCCAAACAAATATAAAACTTCTGAATCCTGTTAAAACTTTAAACTGCAAATTATTTTTGTAATGCTGCCTGGACGCCACGGTAGCACCGTGGTTAGCACTGTTGCTTCGCAGCGCCAGGGTCCCAGGTTCAATTCCCGGCTTGGGTCACTGTCTGTGCAGAGCCTGTGCCTTCCCCCTGTGTCTGCGTGGGTTTCTTCCGGGTGTTCCGATTTCCTCCCACAAGGCCCGAAAGACATACTTGTTAGGTGAATTGGACATTCTGAATTCTGTCTGTGTACCTGAACAGGCGCCGGAGTGTGGCGGGCGACTAGGGAATTTTCGCCGTAACTTCATTGCAGTGTTAATGTAAGCCTACTTGTGGCACTAATAAAGATTATTTTTATATTGTTTAGTTCATTTTACACAAAATGGACATTTGACCTACGGTACGTAATTGAGTTCAAATTCAACGAAATGATCATAACATTTCTATTTTAGTTTTTGACCGTTTGTTAATTTGTTATGCATTGAACCCTTGTAATGTAGCAATTTGGTACAGATGGATAGGATGTGAGGTCATGCTTTTTCCTGAGATGTTGAATTTCAAATCTCAGCACACTAAATGATGCCAGAATGCATCTTTACAAAAGCCAGAAGGAAACTGGAGATGGATTAAAACTGGGTCGGTGTCATGCGCCTCCTAGTGACTAATTGTAAAGTAGTATTGTCCGAAGTCGAGGGATAGGCCACTTCCCTGCCTATCCAGTTTTTCAGTGGTGCATGTTGTTAGGTGTAAGGATGTGTCTAAAAGCTCTAATGCAACCTATATGTTACCATCATTACAAGAAGATAGATCTTGGTGATGGGAGTAGAAACGTCTTTTCTGAAGAATAATTTCTCATCTTTCAAATTTTTTTGTTAGATAAACTAAATTTTGATGACTCTGTGATAAACAGGGTAACTGAAAAGTCAAGGCAGAAACATACAGACATGTAAGTAAAACTTGGAGAGGTAACATTTTAAAATGAGTATCACATTGAGTAGTTTTTATTAGTGTAAATAATACGATGTGTATTCTTATTTTTTACAAATACAGATTTCTATTGCATTACGGTTATTGATAGCTAAAGAAAGATAGTTCCATTAGTGGCTGAACTAATTTATCCAGTGAGTAACTGAGCTATTTTATCAGATTTCAGGGTCAATCCTGAGTCTGTGCTGAGTTAGGTGATGTCAACTGGGTCAGCAATCCGGATGCTACAATTGATCTCCAAGCCAAGTGGTTAAGGATGGGTGAATCAGCTAGAGCTCCTACTTCTGTTTGCTGTTCATTGACTCCTGCTGGAAGTGCAAATGTTAGGATTGGCTGCAATGCTTATTATCCATGGAGCAGAGCCCAAAAATGAGTCAAACCTCTTGAGGAAAAAACACCAGGAAATATAGAGGGACAAATAAGACATTTAAGTTGAGCTTTATTTTAATTTGTTCTCTGGTTCTGTAAATTGCTGGCATGACCATGTTATTTAGAATCCTTAAGTGCATAAGGAGGCCATTTGGCCCATCACGTCTGCTCTGACCCTCTGCAAGACCATCCTACCTACGCCTATTATCCCACCCTATCCCTGTAACCTCGCCCCACCTGCACATCATCAGACACGAAGGGGAAACTTTAGAATGGCCAATCCATCTAACCTGCACATCTTTGGACTGTGGGAGGAAACCAGAGCTCCCGGAGGAAACCCACGCAGACACAGGCAGACACGTGCAAACTCCATACACGGTCACCCAAAGCTGGAGTTGAACTTGGGTCCCTGGCACTGTGAGGCAACAGTGCTGATCATTGTGCCACCATGTCATCAGTAGTTCCCTTGAAACAAGTACCGTGGGGGCTTACGATTGAACTACTGTAGTCCTTGTGGTGATGGTGTTAGCTAAGGAATCCCAGCATTTTGTTCAGCATTGAGGTACTGCCTAAAATGTGTAATTCAGATTGGATTACGGCTAAATTATTGCTGCAAAATAATGATGGTATCTCAATGATGCAAACAGTCACTGATGCACACATTGGCCAGTCTGTGGAATGGAAAGGATACCCTGTGAATTGTAAATTGCTGACTGTTTGCAGCATTTCTCCTACCCTGGATTTGCTTTGTGAAGATAGTTTCTCGCCCGCCACATTCACATGGTGATATTCATGAAATTGCTGCATTTGCACATTAATTGCTCATTAAATCTACCCCATAGATTTGTCTAGTAAGTACCCTTTTAGCGATATATTACTTGTTAATGATTGCCAATTAATCTCTGACCCAAAAAGTGAACAATTTTAAGTGTGGAGCCGCATCCCTTCAACTAGTGAACGGTGAAATATAAAAAATGTCAAATTTTAAATTTACATTTTTTTTTTCTTCGCATCAAAAGAGGAAGAAGACCTTCTTTCTTTCCCTCTGTTTCCCTTTCTGTATCTGATATGACATGGAGTTTGTTCACTTCAATTCAGCCTTCTCAATTCTTCCACTATTTCTCAATCCTTTAAACTCGCTGTTTAAGGAGGTATGGAGGTATGTCCCAGGTGCATTAGCTATGAGGAGCGGTTGAATAAACTTGGTTTGTTCTCACTGGAACGACGGAGGTTGAGGGGCGACCTGATAGAGGTGTACAAAATTATGAGGGGCATAGACAGAGTGGATAGTCAGAGGCTTTTCCCCAGGGTAGAGGGGTCAATTACTAGGGGGCATAGGTTTAGAGTAGATGTACGAGGCAAGTTTTTTACACAGAGGGTAGTGGGTGCCTGGAACTCGCTGCCGGAGGAGGTGGTGGAAGCAGGGACAATAGTGACATTTAAGGGGCATCTTGTCAAATACATGAATAGGATGGGAATAGAAGGATACGGACCCAGGAAGTGTAGAAGATTGTAGTTTAGTCGGGCAGCATGGTCGGCACGGGCTTGGAGGCTGTTCCTGTGCTGTACATTTCTTTGTTCTTTGTTTGCCCTGTTGCCTTCGCTATGCCATTACATGCTTGTGCCTCCAGCAACTTTGTGCAAAGTATTTTAAAATTTGCACATGCTGCAGCAAATTAAAGTAACAGGGTAGGCCTTATGTTTCCCTGTTGCAGCAAAATTAGGCCAATTTTTTAATATCGGAATGTAATGAATGGTCTACAAGTGTTTTGTGATTGGAAGGCTTACTCTGGGGAGGGTCCCATAGAACTCCGTAATAAGACCTTGCTTTTGTGGCATATACCAAGATTTAGACTGGGGGGGACATAATGATACAAAAATTAACCATGTGGTTGACAGTGAAGAAGAAAGCTGGAGGTATCTGTGAACTAGTTAAGTGGGCAGAAAGATGACAAATGTAATTCAGTTGAGGGCCATGTGAGGTAGTGGTCTATTCCAGGAAACAGCAGTTCCTGTTGGATTGTTCTCTGCTCCTATTTTTCAGTGCCACAATGAAGCTATGCATTTCTGGCCAGGTCTTCTGATCCCAGCTTCTTCAGAAGTGGAGTGGTCTTCCATTGAAATGCTTCCTCATAATGCTAGCATGTCGGGTGGGAGGCAAGCCATGCCCTTGTTTTACTGATGTACTGAAAAGCTTTGGGACATTTAAATAGCTTTTCAGTGTGTTAGTATGTGGCTGAATGTGTAGGTATGTAAATGGAAGGGAGGGTAAGATAGGCCAAGGGTAATTGGGCTTGGTCAGGAGGAGTTATCGGGTTGGGCGGGGAGTCGGTGGTTCAGGGATAAGGTGGGGTTTCGGGGAGGGAATTGCTGGGTCAGGTTAGGTAGTCTGGGGTGGGGTCGGGATCGGGGGGAGTAGTTGGAGGGCATGGGGGAGGGTCACTTGTTTGGTTATCTACGAGAATACTAGGACTTTTCCAACTAAAATTTCCTGGGTAATCACCCAGGTAAATAAATTTATTATGTTTGAAGTCATGCACTAACTTGGAGCCAGAGACTTTAGAAGGTCCCGTAGAGTAGAGGAATTGCCCATCAAACTTCCCAGGCAATTCCCAGAGAGAGTGGTGGGACTGATCTGAAGATCTGAGCCACTGGGTAGGCAAGCAAGCCATGCAAACATAAAATAAATGGTAGGACATTTAAGAAGTGTAGAAGGACTTTGGAATGGATGTTCTCAGATCTCTGAAGGTAGCAGGGCAGGATGAGGCAGATAAGATAAATGGGATATTTTCTCTTTACAGGTTTTTGAATCTGTTGTTTGCCACAGTTGCGTTGTATCTGAAATGTTGCATAGCACTGTGCATAACCTGACATGTGTGTTTGAGCTGGTTCAACTTTCTTCATTACTGACTTTCTTTTAGGTTCAGAGTTAAAGATAAATCTGACCGAGCCACTGTAGAACAGGTAATGATCAATTATACGAATGAAAAACATACATGTGCTTGAGTAGCTCAGAGAAATGATGTATATTGCAATGCTACCTTTAACCAGGATGCGCATAACATTGGTATGTTTCAGTAAATCAACAAATGTTTAAAGAAGATTTGTACTCGTAAAATATATAACAGCAACTTGTACTGCGGCACGGTAACACAGTGGTTAGTGCTGTTGCTTTACAGCGCCAGGGTCCTGGGTTCAATTCCCAGCTTGGGTCACTGTCTGTACGGAATCTGCACGTTCTCCCCGTACCTACATGGGTTTCCTCCGGATGCTCCGATTTCCTCCCACAAGTCCCAAAATATGTGCTTGTTGAGTGAATTGGACATTCTGAATTCTCGCTCAGTGTACCCGAACAGGCGCCAGAGTGTGGCGACTAGGAGACTTTCACAGTAACTTCATTGGAGTGTTAACGTAAGCCTACTTGTGATACTAATAAAGATTATTCTTATTATTTACATGGCACCTTTAATTAATAAACATCCTAAAGCACATAACATATATATAAAAGTTAGAATTTTTGTATTGCTATTTTAATATCATGTATAATTTATAGTTCCAGAGTAGAAATGTGAACATAATTAAATATCAAATATTGTGGCAGAAAAATTGCAGTCACAATTTATCTGACATTTCCAATTAGCCGCATACAGTTTTCGTTTTGTTAAAATGGAACTGTCTGGCCATTTTGAAGCAGCAGTAGAAATGAAAGGTGCAGACTTTTATTTGGTATAAAACATATTCATTATGTAGCCAGAATTGGGTTACTGACATGCTAAATTATTTCTGTTTTTAAATAAATACTAAAGGAAATGGAAAGTTGGGAGGTCATTTTCTGTTTGAAAACACAAATAAAATAAAATTAGATAACATTTTTAGTTTTGTCTAATGCAACATAAAACATGGACTTTTCTGGTCCTGTAAAGACCCCCTATTTTGAGTTTCCGTTTCCCCCCTCAGTAGCTCCATGATGGATGTCACAGTCCGAGGATTCAGGGTAAACCACTCCGGACAGAGATAAGGAGACATTTCTTCACCCAAAGAGTGGTGAGCCTGTGGAATTCATTACCACAGGAAGTAGTTGATGCTAAAACATTGAATATATTCAAGAGGCGGCTGGATATCGCACTTGGGGAGAATGGGATCAAAGGCTATGGGGAGAAAGCAGGATTAGGCTATTGAGTTGGATGATCAGCCATGATCGTGATGAATGGCGGAGCAGGCTCGAAGGGCCAAAAGGCCGCCTCCTGCTCCTATCTTCTATGTATCTATGTGTGAGTCTTTGGAGAGATTGCCTTGAGTGTACATTTGGTCTACTGCATTGCGCAAGCATCTATTCAGTTTCTGTAGACCAATGTTTTTTTTAAACTCCAGCTTTTACCATTTTTCAGGTATTAGATCCGAGAACCCGAATGATTCTCTTTAAAATGCTGAGCAGAGGAGTGATCTCACAAATCCATGGATGTATCAGTACAGGCAAGGAGGTAAATCCTTTATAAAGGCGATGAGAATCACTTTACAGTGAAAAATATGTACTGTCCCCCTCTAAATGTGAGTTTTCTCAGCACAAGCTAATCATAGTTATGGGATGGGGTCATCTAATGGCAAAATTATTCTGAACTTTGGAATAACACAGGATAAGAAAATATAAAGCTGGTTGTTGGAACTGGGGAAGGAGTGATGAAGTGAACTTTGGGAGTCCTGACTTGCCATGGCCAAATGGCAACTCCACCAAAACGGAAATGTCAATCCGTAATGTCAGTAACACTGAGTAGCAAGCTCTTAAGGTTGTACTGAAATCGCTCAATCTGTTGACGTGGAAGGCCAAAATTATTGACGATAAACAAAATGCAATGTGCTTGTGGGAATCCCAAAGACAGAGCAGGAGATAGTGGGGGAAAGAAAATTAAAAATAAAATGATCCATTGAATGGGAAATAAGCCAGTACAATTACAATCAAACTTTAACGGGGAATTAGAATGCAACTGGAATGTTTCACCCTTTGACAAGTCAACAGCCTGACCACCCCCAAGATGAAATTGACTGCTGCTCAGATTGGAGCCCTTCTCTCGTCTTCACCTTCCCACCTGCACTTGAAGCAAAATCAGTTTACAGATGCCATTGGGGCAGTATTTGCATTCAGAATCCCCCCACCCCTAGCTCACTTAAAGCTTCACTACCTCATCCATCTCTACCTGCCATTTTCCTATTTTCTTCTCCTCCTTCACCCCCTCTTTTTCTCTACATCTTTCTCAATCTCCCATTCCTCCCTCCTCCCCTCCCACTTTCTACACATCAAGGCTGCTTCTTTGACCTTCAGGTCCTTGTTTCCCAGCAATGGTCTCCTCTGCTACTTCAGAAATGCTGTCAGGTGGAACCATTCAGTATTTTCCCTGTTCCATTTAACAATCTTCTCTTGCCCCATTTCCTACTCTGACCTTGCCCTTGCTGGGGTGCCAAAGCCAATAGTACTAATTGTGTTTTAAGCACCCCAGTTAGGTCAGAGCGAACTGGGAAATAAACCTTTTGGTTTGGATAGTTTAGTACTAATAATGGGCAGGGGTGGGAAGGACCTCTGAGGGGAAGCTGGCCTTTGCCCGAATTAAGGCCCTTAAGTGGCCACCCAGCTTTACATTTTAGGCTAGTGGGTGGATGACAGCTTGGTGGGGGGGGGCTGGGGTGCATAAATGAACATAGCTGGATCTCAGATATGGGGGAGGGGGGGCCTTGTCTCCATCTCCGGCTGGATCTCAGATATGGGGGAGGGGGGGCCTTGTCTCCATCTCCGTCAGAACCCCGTAGCCCCCTTTTGACTTGGGGCGCCCATCCCCTTAAGGCCCAGTGACCTCTGGACCTCCCTCCAGACAGACACACACAACCTCCTAATCCCCCATCACATCATTCGCTGCTCTGTGACCCCTGCCACTTGTCTTCCAGTTCCCAGGACCAATTGCTAGGCAGCTCTGTGCAGTGATTCTTACGGCCACTACAGCGCTGGCCAGCAGCTGTCCAAGGTGAGACTTCTTCCGGACAGTGAGGCAGAAGTCTCACCTTGTACCAATCAATACTGTCATGTGAGAGTACCTTTAAGAAATGGATGTTTAAGCAATGCACCTTTACGGAATGGAGTTGATCATATTACTGAAATGATGTCAGAGGTTGGGGGAGCTGAGCTCACTTCTGCTTTTGGTTTCAGTTTTGCTGAGAGCAGCTTAAAAGTGCCTGGCTGTTTTGCTGTGAGCTGCTTAAAAGGAGAAAGCCAGTTTGAGACAGCAGCTTGAGAAGTTTTGATTTGCTGTGAGCTGCTTGAAGGGAGAAAGCCAGTTTGAAAAAGCAGCTTGGGTGTGCCTGTGTGTTTCCAGAGAGCAGCAGGAAGAAAAGCAAGGTGCTGGAGTTGAAGTCAACCAAGCTGATATATCTCTGCCACCCAATAGAAAATATATATATTCTGTGACCTGGTGTGTTACTGTTTTGAAAGTTTGAAGCCTTTTGGATGTTTGAAGGAACATTTTGAGGGATTATTTAGTGTATTATTTTTGGGGTTATCTTTGAAGTAAGGGGTGTTAAGGGATCCAATGTTTATTTAAAAGGTTAAGTTGAGTTCATAGAATAAACATTGTTTTGCGTTAAAAACCACGTGTCCATAATTGTAATATCACACCTGGGGAACAAGCCGCGTGCTTCAAAAGCAACAATCCATTAAAGGGGGAGGTTGTTTGAACTCCATGATACATTTTGGGGTTCTGAAAACACCTCGCCCAAAACAATATCCTTAGGTCATTGGGATGGTGGGGGCCGAGTCCCGCCATCCTGATAATTTAGGCTACAGTTATTATCTATCTTCCTTCAAGCCTCCTTTAAAAGTTATCCTTCTGTCTCTATTTACTAACAGGCAAATGTATATCATGCAACTACAATCACTGGAGAAAGCAGAGCAATAAAGATCTACAAAACATCAATCTTAATTTTTAAAGATCGTGATAAATATGTTAGTGGTGAATTCAGGTAAGGTTTTCTGAAATTCCTTTTTTCTATCTTAAGTTTCTTAATTTATAGGCGCAGTATTTTAAATCAGATTTGTGAACTGTAGAAACTAGAGGAATGTATTTATCCCTCTGTTATGTACAATTCATGAATTGCATATATGCGTACATATCCATTTTAAGCACCAAGGCACATGAAATATTAGGTCAGATGCCCAAAAGCTTGGTCAAATAAGGAAGAGAAAAGCAGGTAGCGAGATAACTGAAGGCACATCCACCAATCGCGGAACAATTATGATTGGGAATGCGCAATAAGCCAGAATTAGAGGAGTGCAGATATCTCAGAGTTGTAGGTTTGGGATGGGAAGGGGGAGGGCGTCATTGTACATCAGCAAGCATAGCAGTAGGATTTTGGCCGACCTCAAGTTTATGGAGTGTAGAATATGGAACACCAGCAGGAGTGCGTTGAAATAGTTGAGGTAACACAATAAAAATTGGTGTAATTTTATTGGCAGTAGTTTAAATGGAAAACTACAACTTCTGAGTTATCAGCAGGCCTTTGAATAGATTCTGCACATTGAAATTGTCTACCATCCCAGGAGCCACATAGTAATTGTTATCCTCAATGTTTCTTACCTGTAAGTCTTTTGGACATGCAATGTTTCTCAAAGATATTTATAATAATCTATGGCTCCAATGTATTTTCATATTTAAAGCTACTAATGTTACAGCGGGATCTCCGCTTTATTCACTTTCATAATGCTGTTTATGTATTTCACACTCTTCATGATTTAATATCTGCACAAGAACTGCCATTAGTTGTAGAAAGATTGAATGCATTTGCCAAACAATTGAAGTAGTGATTTGGAAATATTAACGTTTTTGGAAACTGACTTATTGAATTTAACGCGCTTTTTGAACAATAAAGAAAAATTGAAAGCAGTAACTCTTTTCTAGATTCCGCCATGGATATTGTAAAGGAAATCCAAGAAAAATGGTGAGGACTTGGGCAGAAAAGGAAATGCGAAATTTAATCAGGTAACATGTCAGGACTTTTTGCTTTTATACAGAGCTGTATAAAAATGACAAGCCTACAATTTAGTTAGAAAAAGTGTTACGGTTTTGAAGTTAGATCAGATTTGCAAATTTTCTTAAAATACCCTCCGTGCTGTGAATCAAGCTGACTAGAACTTGGACTGTCCTCCAACGTTGTGTCTTGTTGCTCCAGCATAGTGCCAGGGATACCATGGACATCAACAACACCACTCTCTTTCCCAAGGCAACAGGCTTTTTACCAGAGCAAACTGGCTACCCTTACTTAAGGAATAATTTCAGGAATACATTGTTCTACACAGTGGCCCAATCAGTAACAAGAATGTTCATGTGCCTATTACAAACACAATGCCTGAACTTCCTTGGAATGGGAATCAGTATCGGATTGCCACTCCGTGCACAATTACTTATTTTATTTTCCAGCCTGTCTCGCCTGACCTTCTGACTCAGGCGAGATGTGATCCAGGCAATGCAGCACATCTCTGGGGCCTGGAGTGGAAGTGAAGAGGCCGCACTCTCCCTTTTTTAACGGCACGACCTGCCAGAAACCAGATGTGTTCAAAGGTCCATTGAAATTGAGGGGTTCCGAGGAGACTGGTGGGAGGGACGGGCTCGGAGCAGGTCGCGGGGCTGGAGGTCGCTGGGGTGAGGACGGGGGCCGCAGTAGGTCGCTTGGGGAGGGGACAATGGCGGGAGGTCACCGGAGGTGGAGGACACGGCGACCGGAGGAGGTAGCTGGGCAGGACCCGCAGGGGGTCATGGGGCGGCAGGCCGGGGGAGGTCGCTGAGGGGGAGGGCTCTGGGAAGGGATGAATTTGAGATCAGGAGGGGAACCAGGAAGGTTGAGTAGGTTGTCGAACTTCGTATTGGGGACAGCTGGTGTCCTGCCTTGCCGGGGAAGGGGGGTGGTGATTGTTGTGCGGGTGGTATTGGGCCTTGAGGGTGTGGGAGGAGAGTGCCCGGTGAAATCCTTGCTCATGTACTTTATTGATTCTTTCATTATATGTTCTCTTGAACTAATAAAGCTTTAGGACGATACCATTTGAATGCAGCTCCATAAAACTTGCTCTAAATAAACAGATTTAATATGATAAAATAGCCGATGATGGTATCCTATGCAAGCATGCTAAATGTTTGTGCGATAGCAAAATGCAAATGCCAGGTCATCTATTTTACAATGATGCTAAATGTAATTCTGTTTATTTTGGACATAGGTTGCAAACAGCAGAAATCCCCTGTCCAGAGCCCATCATGCTCAGGAGTCACGTGCTTGTTATGGGTTTTATTGGTAAAGATGATATGTGAGTATTTTTTTCCTTTTGTGGAATTCAAATCTGCACCTTTTATTTAAGAGATATTCCATAATAAATAATTTAGCTAACAAAGCTATATGTTATGCACATACTCATCTGGGATTGGAAGAAGATAGGATAGTTAAGTGGGGGATTATGGTGGCGATTGTGTTTTTTGTTTAATTAATTATTACCCATCCATAATTGCACGTGAATTGGACTGCGTGACTTGCTAGGCCATTTCAAAGGACATTTTAGAGTCAACACATTACTGTGTATCTGTAGTCGCATCTCAGGCCAGAACAGGTAAAGATGGCAGATTTCCTTTCCGAAAGGACATTAGTGAGCTGGATGGTTTTTACAACAATCAACAATGGTTTCATGGTCATCATTAGACTTTCAGTTCCGGATTTAAAATTTCTTTTTAAATTCTATGATGTGCTGGGATTAGAACCCGGATCCCCAAAGCATTACGCTGGGTCTCTGGATTACTAGTCCAGTGACAACACTACTGCCCTCCCCTATGTGTGCGTCCTGGAATAAATCCTTCGCTTTTGTGGACGTCATTCATTTCAACCTTTGGTGGTTGTACTTGTAAATAAGTGGTAGGCACACATTAAGCCTAACTGAATCTGGCACGGTTAAGAAAGGAAATGCTAAAGTGATTCATAAACCGAGCGTATGGATTCAAGTAACAAGGAACACCAGTTTATGCAACAACCTGCACTTGGATAGAAACTTCAGTACAGGAAAATATGTCACGGTGCATCACGGGAACGTAAACGAACAAAATTGTAATCCAGAAAAGGAAATATTAGAGCAGGTACTTCGAGGCTAGGTGAAAGAGGTTGGGCATTCTGAAAGAGGAGGAAGAGAGGTGTAGAAGCAGAGGAATATAGGCAGGAAATTCCAGACCTTGGAGCCTAGACAACTGAAGACATGGCCACAAATGGTGGAATATTGGAAGTGGGCGATGCACTGGAGACCAGAATTAGAATAATGCAGAGCTTTTGGAGAATTGTAGGGCTGGAGGAGGTTGGGGAGCGAGGTAAGGATGAGTCAATGTAGGTCAGCAATCAGGGGTGATAAGTGAGTGGAACGTGTTTTGGGTGAGTTCGGGTTTATGGAGGGTGTAAGCTGGGAGTCCGGCTAAGAAAGCATTGAAATAGATAAGTCTGAAGGTAACGATAACATGAATGATTGTTCCAGCAGCAAAAAGGCTGAGGCACGGTTGGAGACTGGTGATATTATTGAACTGTAAGTCGGTAGTCTTTGTGAAGGACAGGAGTTTGGAAGCTCAGCTTGGAGTCACATATGATACTGTGGCTGGTAGAGCCTGAGCGAGTGGTGAGGAAGAGCGATGGAATTGGTGGCAAGGGAATGGAGATTGTGGCAAAGCCAAAAGGCTTCTCCATATTTAATTGGAGCCAATTGTTGCTCATCCAGGGCTGGATATCAAACAGGCAGTCTGATAACAAAGGGGCAGTGGAAGAGTTGAGAGAAGTCTTGGTGAGGTAAAACAAATTTCCCAGCATACACATGGACCTGACTTTGTTGTCTTTGGATGATGTTGATACGGAGCAGAAATAGGCTAATGATAGATTCATGGATACTCCAGAGGTAACTGTGCAGGGGCCGCTTCGGAAACCATTTCAGGAGATTATCTTGCTGAGTGGGTGTTTGAGTGCAATCAGGTAGGGGCAGTCCCACTCAGCAGTATAATGAGGTTAATAATTAAAATATCATTGGAACGTTTTCACCCTAAGGGTAATAGAACAAAACTAGTGGGTTTGAAAAGACATTAAGTGGATGTAAAGGAATATTCTGTGAAAAAGAATAGGAGACACTGATCTTTCGAAAAGAAAGCTTAATGAACCCGAGGGTCTACTCCTATTTGCAAAATTTATGTATTTATATACCAAATTTGGTTTGGATTTGTTTATTGTCACGTGTACCGAGGTACAGTGAAAAGTATTTTTCTGCGAGCAGCTCAACATATCATTAAATACATGGGAAGAAAAGGGAAGAAAAGAAAATACATAATAGGGCAACACAACATATACAATGTAACTACATAAGCACTGGCATCAGATGATGCATACAGGGTGTAATGTTAATGGGGTCAGTCCATAAGAGGGTCATTTAGGAGTCTGGTGAGAGTGGGGAAGAAGCTGTTTTTGAGTCTGTTCGTGCGTGTTCTCAGACTTCTGTATCTCCTGCCCGATTGGAAGAAGTTGGAAGAGTGAGTAAGCCGGGTGGGAGGGATCTTTGATTATGCTGCCCACTTTCCCCAGGCAGCAGGAGATGTAGATGGAGTCAATGGATGGGAGGCAGGTTCGTGTGATGGACTGGGCGGTGTTCACGACTCTCTGAAGTTTCTTGCGGTCCTGGGCCGAGCAGTTGCCATACCAGGCTGTGATGCAGCCCGATAGGTTGCTTTCTATGGTGCATCTGTAAATGTTGGTAAGGGTTAATGTGGACATGCCAAATTTCCTTAGTTTCCTGAGGAAGTATAGGCGCTGTTGTGCTTTCTTGGTGGTAGCGTCGACGTGGGTGGACCAGGACAGATTTTTGGAGATGTGCACGCCTAGGAATTTGAAACTGCTAACCATCTCCACCTCGGCCCCGTTGATGCTGACAGGGGTGTGTACAGTACTTTGCTTCCTGAAGTCAATGACCAGCTCTTTAGTTTTGCTGGCATTGAGGGAGAGATTGTTGTCGCTACACCACTCCACTAGGTTCTCTATCTCCTGCCTGTATTCTGACTCGTCATTATTCGAGATCCGGCCCACTATGGTCATATCGTCAGCAAACTTGTAGATGGAGTTGGAACCAAATTTTGCCACGCAGTCGTGTGTGTACAGGGAGTAGAGTAGGGGGCTAAGTACGCAGCCTTGCAGGGCCCTGGTGTTGAGGACTATTGTGGAGGAGGAGTTGTTGTTCATACTGATTGTGGTCTGTTGGTCAGAAAATCGACGATCCAGTTGCAGAGTGGGGAGCCAAGTCCTAGGTTTTGGAGCTTTGATATGAGCTTGGCTGGGATTATGGTGTTGAAGGCGGAGCTGTAGTCAATAAATAAGAGTCTGAATAAATAGGAGTCCCGAGGCTTCTCTTCGATTTTGCCAGTTCTAATTTTTATATTGTGTTCTAAAACTCTCAAGCAAAGGTTTAGTTTCCCTGATCTGTATATAATCTGCCCTTTGATTCTTGATAAGAATAAATTATTTGAATAACCTAACTGAGCGCAACTTTTAATAGTAAGAAGTCTTAACACCAGGTTAAAGTCCAACAGATTTGTTTGGAACACTAGCTTTCAGAGCGCAGCTCCTTCCTCAGGTGAAGGAGCTGTGCTCCGAAAGCTAGTGACTCCAAACAAACCTGTTGGACTTTAACCTGGTGTTGTAAGACCTCTCACTGTGCCCATCCCAATTCAACGCTGGTATCTCCACATCACAACGTTTAATGGTATTTAAGACTAGGGGCGGCACTTACGGCTGTTCACGCCAGCGGGATATTCTGGTCCCACCAATGGCTCACGGGTGTCCCGGCGACGAGGAGTGCAGTCAACGGGAAATCCCGTTAACGACGGCGGGACCAGAAAATCCCACTGGCGGGTCGCCTCCACCACTGAAAAACACGCGGCGGATTGGCCGGTAAATCCCTCCCTAGGTTAATTTATTAAGTGAGTAGCTGAACCACACGAATCAGCAAAGTTCCAGCTTTGCTCCCAGCCAGGTAAGCTGGTTTCAGTTAGGACAGCAACAGCTGAGGCATTAAGGAGGGGGTAGTCAGCACAGGATGCTTGTTGAATACTGTGTTAATAGTGATCAAGTTTGGTCTCGGTGAGATTTAGCCTGAGCTTGTTTGTGTTGGTTGAAAAACCTCCGACACCCGCTTTCAAAGCACAGATAACTGAACAAAGTAGCAAATAATTTCTGGCACCCTGGGACAACTCCAGAAAGGAGTCAATGCCTTGGGAGAATATCTTATCAAAATACTTTTTCCGTAAGTTAAACATTAACTGACATCAACTTTGTGTCATAACCTCCTTTAAAACATTGCATATTTGAAGATAATTCAAAAGTTCAAATGTCTATTGATTTTCCTGTTGACCATGCCATACATACTCACTTTAAGTTGGTTGCACAACCAGATATCGCTTTTATTGTCTATAAAAGAAAATTGTATACATTTTTGTTTCATTTCTTGTGAGCAACTTGTTTTGAAGAAGGATTTTTAGGAATGACTCCATAATAATTCTGCAGGGTTTAAGTAGCTATCAATGGACATATAGGTTCCCTGCAATCTGTACACTAAGATCTCACAATAAAACACCAAATTTCTATGTATGGTTTAGAAATAAATTGTTGAAGACTTGAATTCAATTTTGCTACAGAAAACCAGTGAATATACACAAACATTTTGCAGTGAAGGGAATTAATAGCCAGTGCTTTAACTGCCTTGCCTTTTATTCCCTAGGCCAGCTCCACTGTTGAAGAATGCTCACTTGTCTGAATCCAAGGCCCGTGAGCTATACCTATTCATTATTCAGTACATGCGAAGAATGTACAAGGATGCCAAGCTGGTTCATGCTGATCTCAGTGAATTTAACCTGCTGTAAGTTGTGCCCTGATGTCTTTCTATCTATTGAATCTTGACAGCCGTTAGCCTTTCTAATGCATTTGTTCCTTTATAACTTCTCTCAAACTTCCCCCTTGCCCTGTCCAAAACAGAGGCAGTTTTCTATGTTAAGAACGCTGTATAAATGCACATTGTTATTAGGTTATCTGTTGCATTTACCTATCCTGAAATGACCAAGACCAGTATGTAATTCTGTAATTTCTTACACCAAAAGTTACAGAAATGTTTTGACATGTGTAATAACTGAAGCAGCAAGTACTTGCATTTATATTGCTGTTTTAACATCGGAAAACAGATAGTTCACAAGACTGTAATCGACCAAAAATTGACTCACAGCTAAAGAAGGAGGTGTCGATGTGGGTGATTAAAAGCTTTATCAGATCGGTTGTAAGGAGTAGTTAATAGTAGATAGCGAGATACGACCATGATGATTGCCATATTATTCAATACATTATTGATTATTACACATTATTGCAAATCAATATGGAATATAATAGTAATAGTGGACCTGGAAGCAGTGAAACTTGGAATAATTCACAATGAACTGTGTAAATTTATTTCCTGCCTTAGGCTGCTTATTGTAATTTCATTCAATAGTTTTTCTCTCTCTCTCTCGGACATATTGTATGCATATTTTACACAAATTACCATTTTTTTTTAAAGAGGTGTTTTAGTAAGGAAAGAAAACTTAGTTGAACTTCATTACAGTGGGTGGATTAGACTATGATGGGGGGAAATCGTATAGAATTTAGAGTCAAAGAAATGGCTGGAAATAGATCCAGGCCTAGGAGCTGACCTGTGGGAGAACCAGGACCTTCAAAGTTAACAAACTTAAAAAAATAAAAAAGTGTCATTGCACGACAGCAGGTAGGTGATTGGTTGGTGAGTATTGCAGTTGAATTTTTACTCTTTAAGCTAGGAAGGTGCGTCAAGTTCAGAACAAAGTATCTAATTTACCATTACTTAATTAATGAGCTTTTATTAAAACAACCTTGAGTTTATTTCTGTTAAGTTTAGTTGGGCTAATAAGTAGAGGCATGCAAGGGCACCTCAGTCCCATTTATTGCACATCCTGTTCCATGTGGGTATTCCAGGATGGTGCAGGAAGTGTTGTCAGCTGGAGGAGATTGAGCTCCGGGCTTTGGAACTCGAGCAGTATCTGAAGTCATTGGTGATGCATCCGTGCAGCTGAATTTCGTTGGTAGCACATTTGTAGTGGTGATCAGCCTGCAGCCTATCAATATGTGGGTAGAAAGGGAATGAGTGACTGAAATCCTGGGTTTATAGGTGGAGGCATAGAGCACAAAAGCAAGGTTGTTGTGATAAACCATATAAAACTGGTACGGTCTTAACTGGAGAATCGGGTATGGTGTTTTAGAAAGGTTGTGGAGACTTGGAGACGGTGGGGAATGGTTTCAGTTTGGTTATGCGGACAGATTGAAGAAGCTGGGGTTGTTCTCCTTGGAGAAGAAAAGGTTGGGAGGAGATTTAGTGGAGAGGGGTCTGAGCAGAGCAGAGAAGATAAGACCTAAGGGCTGAGAACCAAAGAATGTTGATTTAAAGGCGAAGCCAAGTATAATTTATTACTGCATTTATACATGTATAGAATAATTCCAAGAAATTGATGGGACTATGTTTGTATCATTTGCCATATGTATGTTGAAATTCATTTCAAAATAACTCATCTTCATGACTTTGTTTAGTTTTATCTGTAAAAGTCTTGGTATAGCCTTGATGGAAGTCAAGACTTCGAAGAAGGAAGGTGATTTGTACGCACTTTATTTTTCTGGTATCCTGCAGGTACCACAATGGGGGGATTTATATCATTGATGTATCACAGTCAGTGGAGCATGATCACCCTTGTGCCTTGGAGTTTCTCCGAAAAGACTGTCTCAATATTAATGGTGAGTCAAAAACAACTAATTTTTAAAAAGTGTGTTTATTGCAATTTTACATTTTATAAAGTAACACAACAAAGTTACAAAATAATACATTGCTATAAGCAAGGACGGGCGCATGGGTTGGGGGGGGGGTGCAGAAAATGCTTAACCCACATGAGCGCAGAATAGAATGGAACAGGAGAATGACATCACACCTGTCTTAATACAATCCCCATCACAGCCTTCTCTTTCTAGATACCGGAGTATCTGCACCCAGGTAGCCAAGAACAGATTAGTATACCCACCCTTGTAAAAACAAAAGAACGTACACAGAAACCTCAGATCTGAGGGAAATAACATACATGCTACAAAATGCAACTAAACCCCCAAAACAAACCCAAGGCAGAACCAAGATTATGAGGGGAGGAAGAGAGGAATGGCAACAATAACAACACATTCAGACTATGATCAAGCCTTCAGGGCCTCCCAAGGTAAAATGGGATGGATAGAGGAGCAAAGGAAAACCTACCAGGGCTATACCACCAGACAGTGACACCCACCAGTGAAGAGGAGAGCAGGCCACTCACCCCCCCTCTCCCTCCTAGGGGAAAGGTAGGGTATCCACCAAGGCACACAACTCAACCCTTTCCCAGGCCTCCGTATACCAGTGAGACAGTGAAGCAAAGCCCAGCCTCCCAGGAAGCCCCTTGCAACATCCTCGTGGAGGGACATCCCGTGTCCGTCGGGGCACCAGGATAACGGGCGCAGCACCGGGCCTGACCAGACCAACATCAACCGACATGCAAGAAACTATATCCCCAGGACTTCCACCACACCCCAGACACCTGCACCCTCGTCGAGTCTGTACCTTTCCAGCCCCATCCAAGGCAACGTGCCATAAGAAGATAAGAATTCCAGCCTGGGGAGGGGGGACCTCCCGCCTGGGAAGAAGAAGAACCGTCTAGACACCCAACATTAGGCAGCCTGGGAGCAGGGACCACCGGACTACATCCGGACAAGAACCAACATAATGATCACCCGAATGAAGAGAAGAAAAGAATCTCCAAAGAGCAGACACCCAACCTAACTTAAAGCGACCACCATCACAGAAAGGATATCCAGAGCAATTCCCTCCTCAACAACCCAACCATTCCAACAGTCCAGGGGGGAAACACAGGAGAGAGACACCCAAATGGAGGAAAGGGAAATAAACAATCTCAAGGAGGAGACAGAAGGAGACTAGTGTCCTCCAGGATACAAACCAGCCCAGGCCAAAGAATGATAAAGACACCGATTCTTAATTCAAAGAACATTAAAAATACATGTATGAATCCAAAAGAAAAACCTGAAATGGATTAGCTCTAACTGGATAAGCTCAACATCGGTGAGGTTGAACTAACCCTACCAACCACATCCACCCTCCCACCCCATCACAGCTCTACTCATCCTCTTCCTAGACAGGACAGAGTGACAAAAGACGTTCCCCTTCCCCAACCACAAGGATTATAAGACAATAACCAAAAGATTTAAAACTGCACAAGTCACACTTCCCATAATTCGTTCCATAATTTTGCTAGAACAGGATAAGGATAAATCAACGACCAAGGTCAGCATGCGAACATTTAAAGAAAAGACAGCAATGTAAAGTAATCAGCAGGGAGTAACATTCAGGAATATAGAAGACCCGCATAGTAAATTACTGGATAAAGACACCCTCCATGTCACATGAGAAGGCAAAGGATCAACGAGCACTCTTCAGGATCTGTCATGGCTTCCAACAGTCGAAGCGCAGTTCTCTAATTCAATCAGGAACTTATCTCCCATCTATAGCCAAGGACCAGGCTCGGGGGTACCCTGCCCCACTCCTATCTCGTTAACCCAGCAGGTTTATTGACACCATGCAACAGGATTTTGACAATGCAAAGGTGGCTCCTAACCAGGGACAGTGTTCTTCCAAGTGCAAGAACCCTCTTGTGCGCCTCCACCATTCTTCAAAAGGTACCTCACAGTCCTTCACAGTGAGCTCTAATGACCTGCACCGCAGAACCAAAATTCTCAATCAAGACAACATCTTCAACGGCGGCCATTATCGGATGCACACAGCACCTCCCAGACGAGAGCCCGCTCAGCAGAAACTGCGCCACTGCACGCTGGGCACCACCGCAGCCCACTCCAACAGTCTCTGCTCTTTCCTGCAAAAAAAACCCAATAGGGATCTTCCGGGTACATAGCACTAACCAATCCAGTATGCAATGTGCACTAGAATGAATCGAGGGATTAAAAAATGAGCAGAGCTGGAGTTCTCAAAAATGCAACCACTCCCGCGCTCACATCATGTGACCCCCGCACAATTATTTTTGTTTTTGCTCTGATCTATTCCTTGCTATGGGCAGCTCGGTAGCGTAGTGGTTAGCACAGTTGTTTCGCAGCTTCTGTGTTCCAGGTTCGATTCCTGCTTGGGTCAATGGCTGTGCGGAGTCTGCATGTTCTCCCCGTGTGTGCATGGGTTTCCTCCGGGTGCTCCGGTTTCCTCCCACAGTCCAACGATGTGCAGGTTAAGTGGATTGATATGCTAAATTGCCCTTTGTATCCAAAAAGGTTATGTGGGTTACTAAGTTATGGGATAGGATATAGGTGTGGGCTTGGGTAGGTGCTCTTTCCAAGGGCCGGTGCAGAATCGATGGACGAAATGGTCTCCTTCAGCACTGTAAATTCTATGATTCTATGAAAATGCTCAATAGTTGTATAGTAAATCTGACATATAGTAAGTTAAACATAGAATATTTCATGTGAGTGTCCCTTTAAGAAATGTGTGTTTATCAAATGGCTTGAGTGATGTCATTGTGTGGGTGGAGCTGGGCTTTGGCTTTTACTTTCATTTTGAGCTGGGAGCTGGCTGTGGCTCTGTGTTTTACTTTAGGCTTACACTGTTGGAAGCTGGATTCGGACAAAGAAGGCTTCTCTTCTCTCTCTGCATGTTAAAAGGTGTCCAGATCACATGATAATTTAAAAGTGATAACTGTTTTCTGTAAATTCAAACCTACTGTTGTAAAAAGGGTTTGTCTGGTTTATTGGATGTTATCAAACAATTGAAAGGGAAGTTATTAAGGTATATAGAGAGAGAGAGAACTGTAGCTGTGTGGGGTATTTATATTTGTAGTTGATAAAAATGCTTACTGTGTGTGCTTATAGAAATGTTAACTGAATTCATAGAATAAACTTTATTTTTGATTGAAAGTGTTTAAGGCCTTTGTTGAATAACCCCTGAAAGGTTAGGCCCTTATGCTCCTCATAACCAAAGTCTATAAACAGTTGTGGGTCAGGTGAACTCCATGATATACTTTGGAGTTTTCTAAACCCTGGTCCGTAACAATATGCATAAACCAGCTAAAGTTGTGAGTGTCAGAACAAGCAAACCACCACCACAAGAGGAAGTAGTGGTACTGCCACTAGACTACTATTCCAGAGACCATGGGTAATGTTCTGGTATCCCGGGGTTCAAATCCTGCCACGCAAATGGTGACAATTGAATTCCGTAAAAACTGGAATTAAAAGTCTAATGATCATGCAACCATTGTCAATTGACTTAAAAGACAATCTGGGTAATGCCCTTTACGGAAGGAAATCTGCCATCCTACATGTGATTCCAGCTCTATGGTTGACTCTGAAGTACCCTCTGAAATAGCCTGGCATGCTGCTCAGTTCAAGGGCAATAAATGCTGGCCCAGGCAACAATTAGCATCCCCAAGTAATCAAAAATTATCGATATTTTTTTAATATATGCTCTATAAGTTGACCCCGATACTATCTCCCTAGTGCATTACTATTTAAGTAGTATTTTTAATTGTGTAAATAGAATTTAAAATGTTGTCTACTGTGCATCCATTGCACTGTTCATTTCATCAAAATAGTGGTTATTTTAAGCAAAGGCTGTCCAATTAATTTGTATTTTTCTACTAAAAAGAGCACAATGTTTATGCTTCTATTGTTTTATTATTCACTATTTTATTGGCTGCAAATTGGCATACTTTTTAATCTTGTTTGTTTCACTTTTACGATAGGACATATTGTTAAATTCTGTGAACAATATGTTCACATTGTAACTGATTGGGAAACGATGGTACAGTGGTATTGTCACTGGAGTGGTAATCCAGAGACCCAGGGCAATGCTCTGGGGAACCGGGTTCAAATCCTATCAAAAATCTGGAATTAAAAGTTTAATGATCATGAAACCATTGTCAGTTATCATAAAAACCTCACCGGTTAAGTCATGTCCATTTAGGGAAGGAAATCCGCATTCCTTACCTGGTCAGCATTCCTTACCTGGTCTGGCCTGCATGTGACTCCAGATCCACAGCAATGTGGTTGACTCTAAACTAGTGATGGGCCAGTAATATTTATGTAGGTAGTTTTGAGATATTTTTATTATTCCACAACAGTGTTGTTCCATATTTATACACTGCCTCCATCCAATAACTGCCTGAAACAGACCTCCTAGATCTGTAGAATGTTCTAGATTTGCACGCCTTTACGGAATTTAAAGAATTGTGTGTTTTCTATTAATATTGAAATGTCGTCATTATTGTGTCCTTTTTTTGATAGAATTTTTCCGTAAACACGATGTTGCTGTCATGACTGTGCGAGAACTTTTTGAATTCATCACAGACCCTTCAATTATGGAAGATAATCTTGATGCTTACCTTGAGAAAGTAGGACTTTGTACACCCTTATTTTCATAAAATGAAACGTTATTTCTTGAAGCAGTAAGACCCAGGAACTGTGTTCTTGTGGCTGCACACATCCTGCAAAAAAATTTTAGATTTAAATTCCTATCTATACGTAGAGGATGGAAATTGCCAACATAGGCTTATCATGCTAGCAATTGAGTCTGTGTCTTTACCAATGCCATTGTTGTCCTTGGTAATTAGGCAATGGAAATAGCTGCAGAAAGAACAGAAGACGAACGATCCAACCAGGACAAAGTCGATGAAGAGGTGTGTATCTAATACTCAGAATCTATTGGAATGTTGTTACTTATATTTTGGCTTTCATTTCGTGCACAGGCTTTTTAATGTACATCCAGTGACATTATGGTTCCCCTTTGGCACAACATGGCACTGTTGTGGCACAACAGTTGATAAGTACCAGACTACCAAAATTCCCAAGGGAAACTTGAATCAACTGCCACAACAATTTGCAATTTGTGTATTATGAGGAGTTGTCTAAAGTCAAGATACGCAACACTCAGGCCACCACGTGATATTAAATATTAAAGTTAAACAATTGTTAAAATAGAATGACACTTAAAATGCAAGAACAACTTTACATGGCTAACAGTACTTCTATCAACAGTTCCCAAAATATTTTGGTTAAACTCAGAGCTAAACCTACATTTGATGGCAATGATCCTCATAGATTTTTAATCTATAGAAAATTTCGACATCTCATGAAATTATATATTTTTTTAAAGCAGCTAGGTTGCGCACAACAAGATATCATAAACTGCAAAAGTCGCAAAATACCAATGGTGTTGTTCACAACACTGGGAAACTCCCTGCTTCTGTTTTACTGTGCATGGGAAGTTGCGTTTGAGGTGGTGCCTCAGTTTAACATTTCTGTTTTCTAATAATGCGGCAGCCAACGATACATGTGTTCAAAGTCCTGAGGTGAGCCTTGAAACTGCAACTTTCTGGCTGGGAGCTGAAAGTATTATCTTCTGACCAAACTAGAACTGTAATTAATTATTTTGTGTGAAAATTAGGACGGTATTGCAGATATAATCGATCCAATAAACATACTTTAAAAAGGCATTGAATGTAATTCTCACTTTGACACCAAGATAGTGTTAATTTTCTAGAATTATTTTGGTTAATTCTTGTCCACTCTGACCCGTGATTGTTATTTTTAAATACATTTATTAACCTTTCTGTAGGTGTTCAAAAATGCCTACATTCCCAGGACGCTGAATGAAGTGGAACATTATGAACGAGATGTTGACATAATGACGAAGCTCAAGAAAGAAAATGTGACCACAGATAGACAGCATGACAACGTAAGTGGCTGTCCACACAATCTTTAAGGAAAAAAAGATTGAGTTTTGTGTGAAATATTCTAAAGATTTTCTGCTAATTAAAAGAATGCTTCAGGGGCGTTGGCCCTGTCCTTGTTCATTGGTGAAACTATTCCCACTTTTTACAAATGAATTATCCATGTTCCTAACCTCGAGAAACTGTTCTTCTAACAGAAATTGTTATTTCCATGCTATTCCAGCTGGACCACTGAAAGTTTTTGTTCTACTTTAAATTAATTCATGGGATGTAGATGCCGTGGGCTAGGCCAGCATTTATTGCCCATCCCTAATTGCTCTTGAGAAGGGCAATTGGCCGAGTGTCATCGTAATCACCCGGCTTTTTCTGCAGTGGTGACAGTGAGACTATCTGACAACTATTTTGGACATCCACACGTGCCTGGTTACCTGCAGATATCTGGAGGTTGCTGTCGCAGTGTTGGCTGCTAGACTTGACGTTGAAATTACTGTAATGGCATGAAATTCTGTTCCTTACCCATTAGTTCCACACTAAAGACGGGTTTTTAAAAATAGAGTTTGTATATTCAGGAGTAAGGAAATCTTTAACCAGGTAATGAGTGATAATTACTTGCTGAACAACCTGTGACACTAGAAAATCTATTTTAAAACTGTGGAGACGCATTCCCTCAGAAGAAAATTAATGTTGTAGCTTTTTTTAAAAATCTGCTTTTTTTTTTTCTCTCACCCATAATAATCCCATCTATATGTGCCAACCTTTTATTTCACTTCCTGTACAATAGTATAAATATACTGTTTGTTTCCTTTTTATTTCTTGGTTTGCCATCTGCCTCAATGAAGATAACCTTGCTTTGCTTGTTCTGCTCATAAATGTCACAGGTGCCCAATATGTATTGAATCAGGTGCTGGGTTAATCGAGGTAGCTGATGAGAAACCTGCAAAAAGTCTGTGGGCATGTGCACTTGAGGTGAACGACAGATACTGTTCCTTTGCCACTGAGAGGAAAATTAGGTCATTGTGTCTCTGTCAGACCCCTGACTTGGGTGAGGATATCATAGGTCCGAAGGTGGGCTAAAGAAATATATATATTTATTGGTGATGGTAAACCACGCAATGACACCTTCGTGCAAAGGTGTTTATTTATACTCCAAATCCCAGTACAAAAATATTATTTACAATATACTGGGGGGGAAAAATGTTTTGACAGACTAAAGTAACAACCAATTAATCAAACACACAAGAAACCCTTCCCCCAGTATGGCTTTTCAGCTATGAGCTACTGTCTCGGTTCCAACTGTCTGAAACAGAATCCCACTTTTCACATGCGCGAGTCCGAAACACACACCCTAATACAGTAAATACTTCAAATAACATACAGCATTATAATCACTTGCAAATGAACAATCCGGATTTTAGATACAAATAAAATACAGAATACATCTAAATACAAGTATAATGAGTTAATCAGACACTTTCGAAAACACCCCCGACCATGGATCTCCCCAACATCGGAGATCTGAGCATGTGCAACTTTTGAACAGGCACTATACTGAACATGAAAAACAAGCTAAGTAATATAAACAATGTCAAGTAATCTATTTTTTTTTTTAAATTTAAAGTACCCAATTCGTTTTTTTTCCACTTAAGGCGCAATTTAGCGTGGTCCATTCACCTACCCTGCACATCTTTGGGTTGTGGGGGTGAGACCTGCGCAAACACGGGGAGAATGTGCAAACTGCACACGGCCGGTAATCCGGGATCGAACCTGGGGCCTCTGTGCCGTGAGGCAGCAGTGCTAACCACTGTGCCACCGTGTCACCCTAAGTAATCTAGATGTACTGAGGTTATTAACAGAAAGCGAGTGACGGGGCTCTCTATCAGTCTCTTCAGCAATTGATTGTAGAGATGAATCAGTAAAGTGAGGGAAATTCAACAAAGAGAATTCTGATTTCACATCCAGTCTCAGAAACAATGGTACAGCAACCATCAGTAGGCCATCCGTTATGTGGCACAAGTGTATTAGGAGGGGCCATGGTATTTTGTACGGGGCACCTTCCTATTTAAGGCACCCCTACAGAATCAACTTGAATTAGAGCATCAGTTGAAGAATGAAATTTGACCAACTCTGACCTAACAAAATGCAAAAGTATTAAATTTCCAGGTCCCATTGAAGCTGCCTTTGCGGCCTTCGAGCTATTCGCTAATGTTCCAAACTAATGGTGTATTGTGCAAAGATTTCCTTCAGTGCTGATTATTGTAGCACAGTGGTTAGCATTATGGCTTCACAGCTCCAGGGTCCCAGGTTCGATTCACAGCTTGGGTCACTGTCTGTGCGGAGTCTGCACGTTCCTCCGGGTTCCTTCCACAACTCCCGAAAGGCGTGCTATTAGGTAATTTTGACATTCTGAATTCTCCCTCGGTGTACCCGAACAGGAGCCAGAATGTGGCGACTAGGGGCTTTTCACAGTAACTTCATTGCGGTGTTAATGTAAGACAATAAAGATTATTATATTATTTATATTTTAATTAATTGATGTTTTTACATAACATCCTTTTTAGAAGGGCCAAGTTCATGTATTCTTTAAGAAGTATAGCATATTTAATAGATCAAAACCTTTTGTTCAGGTTCAGCTGCATAGGCAGAATTGTTCTATATATCTGTTTATATCCATCCTTAATTATATTGGATGCCATCATAAAAGCATAATATTAACAAATGTTTTACACTGGATTTCAAGCCACATGACTAAACTTTTGCTTTTACTTAGATTCTGTACCAGACAGTGACAGGGATGAAGAAAGACTTAACTGGTGTACAACAGGTAAGATTTGTGCTCATTGTGCCAAAGATTTTCAGAAGTTAAGATCTTGTATCTCCAGTTTTTTGAGAGAACTCCGGATCTGGGGCGAAATTCTCCGGAAACGGCGCGATGTTCGCCGACTGGCGCCCAAAACGGCGCAAATCAGACTGGCATCGCGCCGCCCCAAAGGTGCGGCATCCTCCGCATCTTTGGGGGCCAAGCCCCAACCTTGAGGGGCTAGGTTGGAGCCGGACGAACTTCCACCCCGCCAGCTGGCGGAAAAGGCCTTTGGTGCCCTGCCAGCTGACATCTCCGGGCGGCGCATGCGTGGGAGCGTTAGCGACCGCTGATAGCGCCCCACGCATGCGCAGTGGAGGGAGTCTCTTCTGCCTCCACAATGGTGGAGACCGTGGCGGAGGCGGAAGGGAAAGAGTGCCCCCAAGGCACAGGCCCGCCCGCGGATCGGTGGGCCCCGATTGCGGACCAGGTCACCGTGGGGGCACCCCCCGGGGCCAGATCGCCCCGCGCCCCCCCGGACCCCGGAGCCCGCCCGCGCCGCCTTGTCCCGCCGGTAAGGTAGGTGGTTTAATTTACGCCGGCGGGACAGGCATTTTAGCGGTGGGACTTCGGCCCATCCGCGCCGGAGAATCGAGCGTGGGGGCCCGCCAACCGGCGCGCCGCGATTCCCGCCCCCGCCGAATATCCGGTGCCGGAGACTTTGGCAACCGGCGGGGGCGGGATTCACGCCAGCCCCCGGCGATTCTCTGACCCGGCGGGGGGTCGGAGAATCTCGCCCCTGGTTCAAATTACAAGCTAGGTTAAGGAAGTTGGACCTATTTTATTTGGAAATGAGAAGATCAAACAGTTATAAAGGAGATTTATAAAATTGATCTGGGCAAAATATTCATTTTGGAGAAGGACCAACTTTCCAGAAATGCCATTAAACAAATAATACAAGTGGATTTGAACTAATTGAATCAGTTTCTGAAGACACGATACTTGGGCTTGTTCAGCCAATTTAGCTTTTCCTGTTTATAAAAACTCATCAAAGATAATGAATCATTATTGTCCATTTGACTGCACTAATAATGAACTCGTCAGTGGGGCCCTTTCTGTGAATTTATCATACAGATTCTGGATGGCAGATTACTTCCTATTAATCCAAATTAATTTTTACTTATTTATGCCAGGTGCCTGCTCTTCTTGAGAATTCTGAACAAACCGAAGAAAAGTCTAATTCTGACAGTGATGGCTCCGACTCGGAGCTTGGTTCTGAAGAAGAAGGTGAAAGCTTCTCCCCTAAAGAAGATGAGCAGGCAGACAAAACTAACAAAAAGGTTAGCTTTCATTTGATAGTAGATTCCTTTGGGAATCATACATGGAAGGGGGGAGGGGGAGCTTGGTAGGTTTATTGGTGTCCTAGCATTTAAAATCAGCCAGTGATTTAACTGATGAATTATGCTGTGCTTGATTATTTTGGTAAATGCAGCTAATTAGGTTTTAGTGCTGTTGAGTACTTTCAATGTAATTGTTCAAAGTGAAGTTGCGCTAACTAGTATTTAGGAATCTTGAACAATTTATAACTTGGTTATTTATTATTTATCACGAATACTAGTCGATAACCATGGGGAGTAAAGATTAAATCCAAACTTCAGTCCTAGAGTTAGAGGCAGGGTATAACTTAGCCAGGGCAGAGCTAGAACTGCAGTGATAGAGACTAGATAGTATTAGAGTGAAATTTAAAGACAGCACACACAAGTGACTTTGAACAACTGAATTCGACACAACGCCTTCTCTATCCATAAAGAAAAAGGTGGCTTTGTGCCATTCTGCCAAAGACTTTCAAGGTAAGTGGAATGCCTGGGGCTTGAGTTTGTTGATATTGCTAAGAATGAGTGGACGGTGTGCGGGATTTCACCATTGACTGGTTGGGCTGGGCTCGATGGGCCTGATTCTTTTCCTTCATGGGACCAATCACATTCTAGGACCAAGGAAGTAAGTTTTGAAGCCAGGCCCCCAGTTAAAAATGACAGTGGATTCCTTGGTTACGAGGAACACTGGACCTAGTGGAGTATTAGCTTTTCTAACCAGGGCACTCTTTTTTAACAGTGAAGTTGTAATCCTGTAAATATAAGATGAAATTATCAGTTTCATTATTTGCGCTGTTCAATGAACTATTATGGTAAACTGACTAAGTTGCCTGGAAATGAATACACAGGAAAATAAAGTAAAAATAGTGTTGTTTCATCTATGTTTATGACACACATCTGAACAATGTTATTTCTGTTTCTAGGATAAGAAAAGAATAGTTAAAGAAGCCCAGCGAGAAAAACGAAAAAAAAAAGTACCTAAGCATGTCAAAAAAAGAAAAGAGAAGGTTGCAAAAATGAAGAAAGGGAAAGCATAGAAATTTGAATAGCGCTTTGTATTAAAGCAGTTGGTGACTACAGAATTTATTGCTTGGCAACCATTCACAAGTTTATTAAATAAGGAAGACCATTTGGTGCATCTTAAGCAGAACTTCTGTTCCTGGACCCTGATTATGTGACAAATTCTTGTGGCGTGACCCAGATGGAGATTTTGGAAAAGGGGCAAATCAAGTGGCCATCTTGGGGGACCCCATTCAATTAAAGACAGCAGGTGGGCTCCCAAGACTGGAGGGCCAATAGGAGTCATCCAGCTCTTGAAGATCGGCAGCACCACCATCAGAGGTAGATGCTTCTGGTGTAGGTTGGCATTTTTCAACCGCAGTCTGAACCTTGTCTGAATCACATCATAAACGCAAATGTTTGTGCGGCAATTTAGGAGAATGCATCCCATTTCCATTACAAACTATGATATCTATGGAGACCAATAACCCAACCAGTACCATATAATCCATAACAGTATGAAATTTCCTGAGGGGCTTCGACTTCTGCCTGGATGCGATCAGGAAACTCCCAGAAAGTTGTGTCCTCGAGCAGTATAATTGGCTAGTCAATGCTGGCAGGCGGGTGGGCTTGAACCCCCCCCACCTCGGTGCAGCATCCCGCCTCCGAGCAATTTCAAGGGACCGTGGTGGCAGACCGCCAGGTAGGGCGGCATTGGAAAATTGCCCGCTGCCTGCCCTCCGATTTCATCTCCACAAAAAATCAGCCTCTTGTCTCATCCATAGAACCATTGAAAAGTTATAGAACAGAAAGAGGCCTTTCAGCCCATTGGGTCTGCACCACCTACAACTCCCAAGTTGCCGGGCCTAATTGTTGCCGGGCCTAATTGTATCATAGATTATCATAGAATTTACAGTGCAGAAGGAGGCCATTCGGCCCAATGAGTCTGCACCGGCTCTTGGAAAGAGCACCCTACCCCAGGTCAACACCTCCACCCTATCCCCATAACCCAGTAACCCCACCCAACACTCTTAAGGGCAATTTTGGACACTAAGGGCAATTTACCATGGCCAATCCACCTAACCTGCACATCTTTGGACTGTGGGAGGAAACCGGAGCACCTGGAGGAAACCCACGCACACACGGGGGGGATGTGCAGACTCCGCACAGACAGTGACCCAAGCCGGAATCGAACCTGGGACCCTGGAGCTGTGAAGCAATTGTGCTATCCACAATGCTACCGTGCTGCCCTTGAACAGTTCCTCTGTTTCCTCATCCACTACTCTATCTGGAAGTCAGTATTATGCATGTGCAAATAGAAGGAATGTGAATTCCAGAAAAATATTTATGAAGGCACCTGCTGTCAGAATTTAGCAACATATATTTTACGATAGACATTTCTGAATAGCACTAAGTGGGTCGTAAACAAATTGGGGCCGGATTCTCCATTGCCCGATGCCGAAATCGGGAACGGCATTCGGGCAGAGAATTGCTCCTGACGCCGAAATCGGGGCAGGCAGCAGTCTGGTGCCGAGTCACGATGCTCCGCCCCTTCCAAATCGGCCTCATCAGGACATGCACCACGCGCAGTTGCATCCCCGTTGGAATGTCCTTGGCTGGCCCACCCACAATGCTCCGCCTCCGATGGGCCAAGTTCCCGATGGCGCGGGCCACGTGTGATCTCGGTGGTCGGGAGCCTTGCGTGCCGGCTGCGAGGAGAGAGAGGGCATGCGACAGTGTCCAGCACCAGCATATTCGGCCGAGATCCGTGCTACTGGGTGGGGGGCTTCTGCCAGGACTGGGGGCAGTGGTGGAGGGTGGACAGGAGGTGGACTGCAGGATCGGGCATGTGTGGGGTGTGTGGGCATACGCATGGCTGCAGCCTGTCAGCCTTGCGAGTGTGCAGCACGGACCCGCCAATTCTCCAACCGTGTTCTGCTGGTGTTTCACTAGGCGCCGGTGCTGGCCCCTCACTGGTAGCGGAATCGGTGAGGGTTTCGTGCTAAATTTCCTGTCATGAAACACCACGGATCCTCCGTAGGCGTCGGCACTTAGTGTCAGGAACTGAGAATCCAGCCCAAGGTGTCCAAATGAATATATTTTCCCCAAAATTTTAATTTCTTGTATGTTTAATGTAGTACATGTATTGGAAAAATGTTCAATCAAAAAAGCATTCAAATAAATGGAATAAAGATTACAGGAAACAGTTTGAGTATTGTTACAGAATGGCGAGTTGGGTTCACATTGAGCCCAAACTGAGAGGGTGGCTGATTTGATCCCAAATCCGAATAATGAGTTTACACTCCGCTTTTGAAGGATGTAGGTCAATAGGACTGAATTTTCTAAAATGCAGCACAAATTGACAATTACATTCAGAGAGCCTGAAGGATAGATTGTTGGAATATTAAAAAATTTCAAGTTGAGATTAAAACATGTTATTTGGGCGACGTAGGGGGGAATTCTTTACTCTGCCTTTGACCATTATTGTATTGTCCTCAGCATGTCTTTGTGCTTTCATGATGTTTCCAAAGTAAAATACGTGTCTTTCCAAATCACTAACGTCATCTTGGTGAGTTTTTAAAACATATAGGCAACTTGTAGCTCCAAATCGTTTTGAATAATCAACTCATTATTAATATTTATTATTATGTCTACAGTTCTTTTCTCCCTTCATTGAAGATGTCTTATGGTGTCATTACCATTGTGGGGTCTGCTCCCTCAGCAAATTGTTAATCTTCTCAGCAAGATTTCCAGCCACAGTAACTAGGGGAAAATGTTCAACACGGCTTAGTAAATCTTATGCTTTTGTACATACATAGAAACAAGTGATTTATTTTTTAATACATTCTTCAGTTGTTTATGAAGTATGAGTTAATTGACCGTATGCTGCATTTTCTTGTGCAGAACGTAGAGTTAATTCTTGCTTTATATGCATTTCTAATTGAGCTTTTTATTCGTACACACTGGTAAACCCAATGCTTGTACAAAATAAAACTTAATACCATGGCATCTGTGCCTCTTATTTGAATATGAGATCGCTTGTAAACTATTGTCTCCGCTTTATAGCAAACAAAACTGAATGTGCAGGTGACGTTCAACACTACTTAACTCTTCAGATTGCGATAGTATTCACAATTTTTTTGTTTTCAAAGTTCAGAACATCCTCTTAACATTTCATTTGAATTAGTTTGAAGACGCACCCCAACCCCAATTTTTTCAAAAATCTTTGCAAAAGTTGCCTGTGAGGACAGTATAACTATGGTGACTATACCATGTGGGTAAATGTCGACTAGAATTGAGGTACAAACTTCCAATTACCAATTTTGTAGCATGTGTCAACCATAACAATACACAGTTGGCTACTGCAAGCCATAGAAATGCCACAATGAATTGAGATGAGCCCTCTGGGACATCATTATTCGTTTTCACTAGTGCACTGAGAACACCCAGCTCAATTTTACCACCATCTCTCTCAACTCTACCGTTGCTAAATTGTCAGACTGTTTGTCCGACGTCCAGTACTAGATTAGTGGAAATTACCTCCAACTTCATTCCCCCGCTGCCAACTCCATCCCTGGCAACTGCTTCTGTTCAAAACTTTTTTGACTAAGATGAGCTTTGAACCACATAATTGAGCCATCACCAAGGTCACCTATTTCTATCACCCAACTTTGCCCCGACATCAGCCCACAAAGCTTCATGATACCTGCCCCCCTCTAATTCTGGCCTCTTGAACATCTGCAATTTTAATCGCTCCAGCATGGTGGCTGTGCCTTCTATTATCGAGGACCTGAGCTCTGGAATTCCACTCTACACATGCCTGGCTCTCGACCTTGTTGCTAACTTTAGCCTTAGTTTAATTGCTCTGTTCTATCACCTTTGCTCTTGAGTCGCCGGGTATCTTTCTGATACCGCCACGTGGTTCAAGTCCAAGTAATGATCAATAATCCAGTACACTGCTTAGTAAGAGTTAAATCAAAGCACATTTATTATATACAGTAATCAATACTCATGCATAAATTATACGTCCAAGCTACTTCCTACAATTAACAGGCCAATACTTAACTTGGAAATGGCCCACCAGGTCAGGCAAACGAATAGCCTTTTGTTCAGGTTCTGAGCCTGCGGGATTCAAAGCTGGTACAGATTGGTAGCTAGGAGCGCCTATCTCATTGCGAGCGTTGAAGTAAGACTTACGGGATGTTTCGTGATGGCTGGACCGGTCACTGTCAAGGGTTGGTCTGCGTTGCTGAGTGACCCGGTCAGAAGAAGAAGCAGGAGGATGCAGAGGGGTAGCAGCCGAAGAGACTATTTGAACTTGGACTCTATTCTAATAGTCCCCAGGGGCTTCCTGCCTTTCGGGGCGGACCCTGTACCTGGTTCCAAGTGATTGGACTTTGTCCCAATCACTTGGTTCGATATTCTCCAATGCTGGAGCGATTCCTTGATCGATGGGCGGTCTTGAGGTGATCGTTCACCTCCCTTTGTGTAGGCTCCTGTTGGCGCCGAAAAGTCTGGGTTGGTTTTGTCTAAAATGTTGCACATTGTTCCTGGGGATTGCTCATTAGTATGCAGATGGCTGGTGTTTTGTTGTGCTGATGGTTCCCAGTATCGATCTTGTCTGGCCTCCCCAGAGGTGAATACACAGTCTACCTGTAGCTGCTTGTTTTAGTCCTGTTGGCTGATTTTCCCATCAGCCTTTGCCGTTTGCCATTCTAAATCGGGAGTTAGCCATTTTAACTGGCTACATTCCCTCCTTGTGATCCTAACGCGAAGCGTGAAGGATCACATCACTTTGTTGCTTTCCATTCCCTGACCTGGGGGGGGACACCTCCTTCATGGCCTCTGCACTGACCATAGCTATGCAAAAAAATTTTAACCAACAATTCTAAGGGCGCTATGTCAGACAGGGACATGCATTACAAAACAATAAACTGTGAACCTCTAACTTATTCTTAATATACTACACTCGCTTAAACATTCCATTATCCTACCTTCCTCAATCATACAACAAAATCATAGCATTTCATACAGTCTTTCCTGGCTTGCCAGTCAAGCTCAGGATCATACAATTTGCTCATGAAAAAGTTCTTTACAGTTCTTTATTTACAATAACAATAAACGCAGGTGAATGTACTTTATTATCGATCGCGGGGGTCGGGGGTCTGGTCGTAACCGAACATAGCGGATCTGATCCTATATACCGGGGTTCGAGCGTGGTAGGCTCTCCTTCTCTATTTCTGTAGACTCATAGTCTGCACAATGCAGCAGAGTATCGCTAATGCTAGTAATGTTTCGATTACATAGGACAGCGAGTACCAGGTCATAAACCTGGCACACCAAGATGCTGTAGTGTCACTGGTGACTGGCCTCTGGGTACTGCGGGATAGTGAAACATTAACGGCTGGGGGTCTTGAAGTCATGGGGTTCGCGGTCATGCGCAACCAAATGTCCAAAAGCACAAGGGTGATCCACTTGAAGGAAGTCCTCATGGCTCTTCTCTTTCCTTTTCTTTCTTTGTCTTCTCCGGTCCTGGAGTTCTGTAGAAACAAGCATAGTGTCTGTAACTATCTTTGTTTAATATCTGGTACGCTAGTGTGTCTGTCCTTTGGTGCCAATTATTCCCTTTATAATTGGTCACTATGTGTGACTCCCTCATTTTTTTTTCAAAAAACAAATTTTAGGACACGGCACACTTCCCAATAATGAACCAGTGCTGATTTAGCATTCAAATGTTCCAGGATGCAGATGGCCGGCAACCTAAAGGTTACCTGAACAAAACAAAACTTTTTTAATGAAAAATGCCAAAATGAGGTGCGTATGGGCCGCGACGGGTAAGAGTTGGATGGAGTCCCCGGGTAGGACGGCTACCAATGCCGTGTCTCTCCTACCCGAGCGTAGTTGACCAGAGGGGGGGTTTCCAGGCAGGGCGGGTCTCAAGCCGTTTCTCCACTGCCTGAGCAATCGACAAGAAATGGCAAAAAATGTAGTCATCGTGGTGGGGCTGCCGTAGTGGTTCTATCCTTCGAACCAGGAGGGCAGTTACGAACGGGCGTCTGGTTCCGTAACCAGTCTCTGCAGACAGGCTCTCAGAGGTCTCTGGTGAACTGGTGAGTCTCTGTAGACAAGTCCTCCGAGGTTTTGGCCGAATAGGCGTGGAGCAGTGAGAAAAAATTCTCCTGTCGGACATACAACATTTAACAAACTTACACACAACATAAAACATTCTGAGGTTCCATCAGAATATGGGACATCGTAAATCACATTTGGGCTGGGGTGTAACTAGCATATGGAGGGAGTGCAGCGTGACCGAAGAAGAGAGGAAGGAGGAGTGAAATAAAAATGAAGTGGCCTTGCTGAGGTAACGCTGCCATGAGAAGTGGTGGATAAGTGCTCACCGTTTGCATGGGGCAGCTGGGACCTTGTAGCTGCTGTGGGTGGTGCTCTCTTTCATATCTGGGGGTTAGTCTAGCTGGTGGGGGTCTCCTGCAATCTCGGGTGAAGTGTCCTGGCTGCCCACAGTTGTAACATGACCCCTGGGGCACATAAGGTGGAGCAGGCTCTCTGGTGCATTGTTCCCTTGGGTATGGTTGCCTGGGTGGGTGGGGGGTCGGGGCTGTTGGTGTCTTCGCTGGTTCGGGGGGGGGGCATTTGTGGGCTGATTCCGTTGCAGTATCAGGGGGGCTTGACATTCTCGTGCGAAATGTCCTAATTGTCCGCAATGATAACATTCCGGTGGTTTCTGGGGGGGGGGGGGGGGGGGGGGGGGCTGTTGCTTCCTTCGTTTACCCATACGGGGTTCTGGTGCATTTTAACTGGATGCATGTCTGCCTGCTCTTCCTCGGGTTCCCTAACTGCGGGTTTTTCTGCTTCTGCCTGCTGTTCTTCGGGATTTTTAACTGCGGGTTTGTTTTGTACAGACTGCTCCCAGGTGCGGGACAATCTTTTTAAAACCCATTTCTCATTGTGGGCTTCCTCTGAGGGGTCATAATTCGTACAGGCTGTTTGTCCTGTTTCTGTGGCATGGGAGATAAGGGTGCGGGTCCATTTGGCCATGTGGTCTGGGGACAAATGGGCACGGTCTAAGTCTCCAAAGACTGCTGCAAAGTGGATCCACAGGAGTCCAGCAAACGCTGTGGGGTGCTCGGATTTCTTTTGCCTACATTTGTTGAGGGCATCTACGGGGTCACCCCGATTATACCCGATCGCATGCAGGATCGCGGTACGCATTTCTGCAAGGGTGCCTCCTCCTACATTCTGTGGGTCGGGAAGGGCTGCTGCTACCAATGGGTCTAAACTTAAAACCATGAGCTTTACATGCTCTCGCTCATCCAGGGCGTACATGTTCGCCTGACGTCTAACTGTGGCAAAGAAATGGTGGGGGTCTGAGGGGGGAAGGAATGGTGTGATTTTATCGGTATGCGTCCCGTAATTGGGTCACTGTTAAGGGGGTGGAATATAGAAATTCCGCATCGTCTGGTGTGGCTGTGCGGCGGGTGGTTACTGGGTTCATTGGAGCTTGAACTATCTGCTGTGTGGGGGGTTGGGGCGCTTTTCTCTTTTGTGGCTTTCCCTGCGCACATGTTCCCTGAACATATCTCTGCGCTGTTTCATTCAGTTCTTCCCAATCAGGGCCGTCTTCCTGATCTAATTTTTCCCCAAAGGTTTCCTGAAAACCTTTTTGAACAGAAAGCAGTGATTGCAGCTCTGCAATCTGCTTCCGGCACTTTGCGTGGTCTAACGTGCTTTGTCTTTGTTCTGTGGTGGCAGCATGGAGTGCTCTTAATGCTGCCTTTAGATCGCTACACTGTTTCTGTAACGCTTCTACCTGTTTTCCTGTTTCCTCACATACCAGGACTGCACGTTGCATGTCCTGATAGGCCTTTTTGTATTGAGACTGGAAGCTGCTTAAATGCGCCAGACAAAACTGGTGAGCCCTTTTGGCGTCACCCACCTCTCCATCCTTTGCTGCCAATTTCCTCCTCAATTCCATATTCTCCTTTTCTACCTCGCTTACATCGACCTTACTCATCCGATGTATGCCCTCAACTTCTTTCCGGAGCATCCTAACAACCTCCTCTGTGCCTCGCAATTGTGCCAAGCAGGATGCGATTGCCATCGGCTTGCGAGCTTTCCCCAAGCTCTTTTTGTGGATCTCGCTCAGGTTCTCCCACCAAGTATGTCCTATACTCCCGGGACATGATTCCTCGTTGTCACAGAAATCATTCCAAAGGGGCCATCCTTTCCCTTTGAGATATTTCCTGATCTCTTCCTCCCAAATGGGACATTGTCCCACTCTACTGCTGCTGGTCGCTGCGACCGTAAATTCCTCTGGGTTCATTAGGCACTGCATTGCCTGCATTGCCATCTTTCCTATCCGAATGCTTCTTCTAAATTTGGAACAGGGGAGCTAAGGTGGTGCTGTAAATACGGGTACGGCTTTCGCTACTTTCTGATATACAAACGTCCGACAGTTTTGACGCAACAAAAATCTATCAGTTTTACCTTATAGCCCTGTTAGTTACACATGCATACACACACTTCCGAATTATGAGTATTGATCAGAACTGCTTGAACACTTGTGGTTTTCTGTTTCCAATTGGATCTCTAATTCAAATTCTTGGGTTCTTCCAGAGTGGTTTTCCACTTCTAGATCGGTTCCCGTCAGGATGTCGCCAAATGTTGTTGCTAACTTTAGCCTTAGTTTAATTGCTCTGTTCTATCACCTTTGCTCTTGAGTCGTCAGGTATCTTTCTGATACCGCCACATGGTTCAAGTCCAAGTAATGATCAATAATCCAGTACGCTGCTTAGTAAGAGTTAAATCAAAGCACATTTATTATATACAGTAATCAATACTCGTGCATAAATTATACGTCTAAGCTACTTCCTACAACTAACAGGCCAATACTTAACTTGGAAATGGCCCACCAGATCAGGGAAACGAATAGCCTTTCGTTCGGGTTCTGAGCCTGCGGGATTCGAAGCTGGTACCGGTTGATAGCTAGGAGCGCCTATCTCGTTGCGAGCATTGAAGTAAGACTTACGGGATGTTTCGCGATGGCTGGACCGGTCATTTTCAAGGGTTGGTCTGCGTTGCTGAGTGACCTGGTCAGAAGAAGAAGCAGAAGGGTGCAGGAGGATGCAGAGGGGTAGCAGCCGAAGGGGCGATTTGAACTTGGACTCTATTCTTATAGTCCCCAGGGGCTTCCCGCCTTTCGGGGGGGGGACCCTGTACCTGGTTCCAAGTGATTGGACTTTGTCCCAATCACTTGGTTCGATATTCTCCAATGCTGGAGCGATTCCTTGATCGATGGGCGGTCTTGAGGTGATCGTTCACCTCCCTTTGTGTTGGCTCCTGTTGGCGCCGAAAAGTCTGGGTTGGCTTTGTGTCTAAAATGTTGCACATTGTTCCCGGGCATTGCTCATTAGTATGCAGATGGCTGGTGTTTTGTTGTGCTGATGGTTCCCAGTATCAATCTTGTCTGGCCTTCCCAGAGGTGAATACACAGTCTACCTGTAGCTGCTTGTTTTAGTCCTGTTGGCTGATTTTCCCATCAGCCTTTGCCGTTTGCCATTTTAAATCGGGGTTAGCCATTCTAAATCGGGAGTTAGCCATTTTAACCGGCTACAACCTCACTTACCTCCTTTCAGACATTTGGTCATCAGACCCAATATCCTTGTATTTCTAAATGTCATTTTTTTAATAATGCTGAATTTTAGAAATAGCGTATCAACCTTTCCATTTGATTTGACCATAATTTTATTAAATTCTCACCATGCCATTCCCCTCGAACCCCTCCACCTCAGTAAAGGTAAGGTAAAGTCGCCATAGTCCCAGATGACCAATGGCTGCTTTCCCATTTGAGGGGGAGAGCTGACTGGTGGTGATTTAACCCGAGGATTGCCACACCTCAGGCGAGGGGCAAGGTTGAGAGGGCGGGGCCTTCATGAATAACCTCAGCCGGTACAGGAATTGAACCCACGTTGCTGGCTTTGCTCTGCACCACAAACCAGCTGTCTAGCAATCTGAACCGCCAAGGCAGTATTTCTACTGGATCTGATAAAAAAACAGCTGGTTCCAGATCTGGAACAAATTACTTTATAATCTCTTCATAAATGTCTTATCCTTACACTGGGAATTGGGAAGAAAGTGGCTCTAAATTAGAGGATGTAATTGTGAAAACAGTGTGCGGTTGTGGATTGCTTGAATAGTCAAGGCCACAGTGTGGCAGTGTTGGTTTAAACATCTCCACATCCATGCCTTTAAGATGGGAATATTGATGCCAATTGAATTTGTGTAGTAATTTTAACATGGATACATGTCCCAAGCCACTTCTCAGAGGCGTAAGACAAAAATGGACAAGAAAACAAACTGAGCTACTGGGAGAAGTGGTCTGAGGTTGAATCAAAAAGGTGGGCTTTAAAGAATGGCTTTTAAAAATGGAAATGTTTATGGTGGATCCCTGGGATTCAGCGGTTAAAAGTATAGTTAACATTGATCAGGTGAAGGGAGGAGACATACCATAACGTAGAGTTTAGTCGGAAATACGAAACAGCAGGAGTTGAGTCTCATGAACTTGGAATAGTTATGAGGAAAGAGCATGAAGAAAGAAACCTGGTACAGAGGGGAGCCTGGGATTAAGGCTTAATTTAGGGGTAAAGTGGAACAGCAGAGTCCAGAAGGATCCTGGGTGTTTTGGTTTCGGAAATAAAGGCAGGAGTGTTTGTTGTGGTACAGCCACATCTGATGATGGTATTGTGCAGCTAAACCGGTTTCGCTCAGGTAGCCTGAAGTCTGCTCCCCTTGACCTGAGGGAGTGAAGGTTGGGAGGGCACGTGGGGTGCCGGTGTCACACCGCAAAGATCAACCAAGATGGGAGAGAGTGAATGTTTTGCTGAGAACAAGGATGTAAAAGGTGGACATGAAGGCACAATGAAGCAAATCAACAGCTGCAGAATTATTGAGGCAAATGGTTCGCCAAGGATCGTGTTAGGATTGTGAATCATTGAAAGTGTGGCCATTTGAAGGAAGGGACAGCATAGGGCTCTTTATGAAGGGAATTTTATTCTCTCAAATACTTTTCCTAATGAATGAAAGAAACTACTGAGAATCCTGATGGTTAGAAGTGTGCTTCAACACTTCAGATGCTTTCCACATGTATTCATGAAAACATTTTATCTTGTTAGATTGCGAGTTGCTTTTACTTTTCTGTGAATTTTGTACTTTTCACAATGAGCGGTGTTGGTGCAGGGAACATTGTCCATTTCAAGCATTCTGTTTTGTAGGGATTAGTTAGAGTAAAGCTCCCTCTCCTCTGCTTCAACGAGCACACTTACCACACTATTTCTCACCTGCAGCGACTCTGAATGCAATTAACAATCCAATGTTGAATTCAGTGGTGTTGTGGTAGAAACCCAAGCTCACTGAGAACAGGATTGATACCATGCAAATTGTACCATTTTTCTCAGCACACACAGGAGATTCTTACTCCATCCCTTTGTGGTGAATAGGAAAGGTGCAAGGCTAATGGTCAGGACTGCACCATTCAGTTCCCTAACTTACCTTTACAGTTTTAAACCCAAATGTTTCTTTAATGACACCATCCAGGTACACCATGTGAAAAACGGGTTGCATTAGAAAGAAAGAATTATATGGAATTTACAGCACTGAAAGATGCCATTTGGTTTAGCAAGTCCATGCCAAGGTTTATATTCCACAGGAATCTCCTTTCACCTTCATCAAGCTGCATCAACATGTGTTTCCCTTCCTTTCTCCCTCGTGTCCCTGCAAATGCACCTCTGCGAGTCACCTCAACAACTTCTTGTGGTAGTGAGTTCCACATTTCAACCTCTCTCTGGGTAAAGAATGTTTCCATGAGTTCCTTATCAGATTGATGAGTGACCATCTTACATTTATGGACACTAGATTTGGTCTTGTCTGGAAGTGGAAAAGTCTTCTCAATTTTTGCCCTATCAGAACTTTTTTATCAACTTTAAAGACCTTCATCAGATGGCCCTTCAGTTTTCTTCTTTTCTGTAGAAAACATCCCCATGTTGTTCAATCTTTCCTGATGGATACAACTTTTCAATCTGTCATTCTCCTTTGTAGCTTCTACAGAGCCCTTATTTTATTTTTATAATATGGAGCCCAGAACTCGTCACAATATTGTTTAATCTAGGCATTAAACATGACTTCTCTATTTTTAAATTCTATATAGATCTAGAAATGAACTCCAGTGCTTTACTCACCTACAATGCTACTCTTGTTCCTCTGTTTCATTGAGGCACTTCCTTTCCAACCAATATGAAGCCTCCATCTTCTTGGGTGACTTTGGGGGACTGTGTGGAGTTTGCACGTTCTTGCCATGTCTGCGTGGGTTTCCTCCGGGCGCTCCGGTTTCTTCTCACAGCCAGTTGCCTCAGCGCCGTAGGCAACTGTGCTAACTACCATGCTGCCCTGCCTCTTGGGGATAAGGAAGGGATTGGGCCCAGATAGGGTACTCTTTCAAAGGATCGTGCAGACCTGATGGGCTGAATGGCTTCCTTCTGCACTGTAGGGATTCTATGATTCTTCCTACCGAATTGCCACCTTCTACTCATTTATATTGAAGTTTATATTTGTACTGCTATTTGCCTATCACTTTATCAAACTAACTTGCAATGCAAATACACTTTGTTCTTTCCTCCCCGAATCTCTTGTTCTCCATCTGTTACATCATAAAATATATGTTTTTTGCACATCCCCTCGGTGTATTTCCAGTTTTTACTTAGGATGAGTGAGGTTGCATTAATATAGCACCATTCAGACTTCCGGGTGCGGCGATGACCAGCTAAGTCGCACGTTTCGGCAGCTCCCGGTGGAAAGGACTTTTGGGCTCTCAATAGGAGCCCCAACGGCAATTTTAACGGCTAAAAACACTGTGCGGTAAACCAGAAGGGAATCCCCCCTGGACACAGATGGAAAAAGGAGAGGAAAGTGGCCGGATTGCGGTGGATCCTCTAGAGCAGCGGCCAGGAAGGCAGGCACAAAGCAAGATGGCGTCGGAAGGAGGCAGTTTAATATGGTGCCCTGACCAACAAGAGTTCCTGCGGCGTTGCGTGGAAGAACTTAAAAAGGAGATGAAGAAGGAGCTGTTGGCCCCGATATTACAGGCGATTGAAGGGCTAAAGGAGGAGCAAAAGACCCAGGAGCAGGAGCTTCGGGTCGTGAGGCAAAGGCTGCTGAGAATGAGGACGACATACAGGGCCTGGTGGTGAAGACAGAGATGCATGAGGCACAACACAAAAGGTGTGTGGAAAGGCTGGAGGTGCTGGAGAATAATGCGAGGAGGAAGAATTTAAGGATTCTTGGTCTTCCCGAAGGTGCAGAAGGGGCGGACGTCGGGGCATATGTGAGCACGATGCTGCACTCGTTAATGGGATCGGAGGCCCCGACGGGCCCGTTGGAGGTGGAGGGAGCCTATCGAGTTATGGCGCGAAGACCGAGGGCTGGAGAAATTCCTCGAGCCATAGTGGTGAGATTTCTCCGATATAAGGACAGAGAGATGGTCCTCAGATGGGCAAAGAAAAGTCGGAGCAGTATGTGGGAGAACGCGGTGATCCGCGTATATCAAGATTGGAGTGCGGAGGTGGCGAGAAGGAGGGCAAGCTTTAATCGGGCCAAGGCGGTGCTGCACAAAAGGAAGGTTAAATTTGGAATGCTGCAGCCGGCAAGACTGTGGGTCACACATCAAGGGAAACACCACTACTTTGAAACGGCAGAAGAGGCGTGGACATTTATTGTCGAGGAGAACCTGGAATAAGCGGGCTAGAAAAAGAACGTTTGGGACAAAGTGGTGGGGCGAATATGTGGGGTGAAGAGGGGGAAACGGAGAGGAAAGATGATCTGGAACATGATTTCCCAAGTTGTTAATCCTGCGACCCTGTAACTTTTCTCTCTTCCCCATGTCGTGGGGGAGGGGGGGAGGGGGGATGAGGAGCTGGGGGCGCTGGCCATTGGGGGCGGGGCCAAATGGGAAGCGCGGGCTTTGTTCCCGCGCTATGGTAATCATGGCGGGAACAGGGAAGCAGGAAGGAGGGGGCCTCGCACAGTGGGAGCCGTGGTCACGGGGGGATGCCGAGGTCGGCCAGAGTTTGCTGACTTCTGGGAGCAATATGGGGGGTGCAATTACGCTAGTGAGGGATCTAGTGGGGGGCGGGGGGTGGGTTAACTGGGTTGCTGCTGCTGGGGAGAAGGTGGAGCTGGTATGGAGTGGGGTGGTCGAGGTGGTAGGGCGCCGTTGGGGGGAGATACGGCTACGTGGGAACCGGGTGAGGAGCTGGATTGAAAAAGGAGATGGCTAGTCGACAAGGGGGTGGGGGTAAAGAGCCCCCCGACCCGGCTGATCACGTGGAATGTGAGAGGGCTGAACGGGCCGATAAAGAGGGCACGGGTACTCGCACACCTAAAGAAACTTAAGGCAGATGTGGTTATGCTGCAGGAGACGCATCTGAAACTGATAGACCAGGTAATACTACGCAAAGGATGGGTGGGGCAGGTGTTTCATTCGGGGCTAGACGCAAAAAACAGGGGGGTGGCTATATTAGTGGGGAAGCGGGTAATGTTTGAGGCAAAGACCGTAGTGGCGGATAGTGGGGGCAGATACGTGATGGTGAGTGGCAAATTGCAAGGGGAGGCGGTGGTCTTAGTGAATGTATATGCCCCGAACTGGGATGATGCCAACTTTATGAGGCGTATGTTAGGACGTATCCCGGACCTAGAGGTGGGGAAGTTGGTAATGGGTGGAGATTTTAATACGGTGCTGGACCCAGGGCTGGACAGATCGAGGTCCAGGACCGGAAGGAGGCCGGCTGCAGCTAGGGTGCTTAAGGACTTTATGGAGCAGATGGGAGGAGTAGACCCCTGGAGATTTAGTAGACCTAGGAGTAAGGAGTTTTCGTTTTTCTCCTATGTCCACAAAGTTTATTCACGGATAGACTTTTTTGTTTTGGGAAGGGCACTGATCCCGAAGGTGACGGGGACGGAGTACACGGCTATAGCTATTTCGGATCACGCTCCACATTGGGTGGACCTGGAGATAGGGGAGGAAAAAGAACAGCGTCCACCCTGGAGAATGGACATGGGATTATTGGCAGATGAGGGGGTGTGTTTAAGGGTGAGGGGGTGTATTGAAAGGTACTTGGAACTCAATGATAATGGGGAGGTTCAGGTGGGAGTGGTCTGGGAGACGCTGAAGGCAGTGGTTAGAGGGGAGCTGATATCTATTAGGGCACATAAAGAAAAGCAGGAGGGTAGGGAAAGGGAGCGGTTGTTGAAAGAACTTCTGAGGGTGGACAGACAATATGCGGAGGCACCGGAGGAGGGACTGTACAGGGAAAGGCAAAGGCTACATGTAGAATTTGACTTGTTGACTACGGGTAATGCAGAGGCACAATGGAGGAAGGCACAGGGTGTACAGTACGAATATGGGGAGAAGGCGAGCAGGTTGCTGGCCTACCAACTGAGGAAAAGGGGAGCAGCGAGGGAGATGGGGGGGTGAGAGATGAGGAGGGAGAGATGGAGCGGGGAGCGGAGAGAGTGAATGGAGTGTTCAAGGCATTTTATGAAAGATTATATGAAGCTCAGCCCCCGGATGGGAAGGAGAGAATGATGTGCTTTCTGGATCAGCTGGAATTTCCTAAGGTGGAGGAGCAGGAGAGGGCGGGGCTGGGAGCACAGATTGAGACGGAGGAAGTAGTGAAAGGGATTGGGAGCATGCAGGCGGGGAAGGCCCCGGGACCAGACCGATTCCCAGTTGAATTCTATCGGAAATATATGGACTTGCTGGCCCCGCTACTGATGAGAACCTTTAATGAGGCGAGGGAAAGGGGGCAGCTGCCCCCGACTATGTCAGAGGCAACGATACCGCTCCTCCTAAAGAAGGAAAAAGACCCGCTGCAATGCGGGTCCTAAAGGCCTATTTCCCTCCTGAATGTGGGCGCTAAGATTCTGGCCAAGGTAATGGCAACGAGGATAGAGGATTGTGTCCCGGGGGTGGTTCATGAGGACCAAACTGGGTTTGTGAAGGGGAGACAGCTGAATACAAATATACGGAGGCTGCTAGGGGTAATGATGATGCCCCCACCAGAGGGGGAAGCGGAGATAGTGGTGGCGATGGATGCCGAGAAAGCATTTGATAGAGTGGAGTGGGATTATTTGTGGGAGGTGCTGAGGAGATTTGGCTTTGGAGATGGGTATATCAGATGGGTACAGTTGCTGTATAGGGCCCCAATGGCGAGCGTGGTCACGAATGGACGGGGGTCTGATTATTTTCGGCTCCATAGAGGGACGAGGCAGGGATGTCCTCTGTCCCCGTTATTGTTTGCACTGGCGATTGAGCCCCTGGCCATAGCATTGAGGGGTTCTAGGAAGTGGAGGGGAGTACTCAGGGGAGGAGAAGAACACCGGGTATCTCTGTATGTGGGTGATTTGTTGCTATATGTGGCGGACCCGGCGGAGGGGATGCCAGAGATAATGAGGATACTTGGGGAGTTTGGGGATTTTTCAGGGTATAAATTGAACATGGGGAAAAGTGAGTTGTTTGTGGTGCATCCAGGGGAGCAGAGTAGAGAAATAGAGGATTTACCGTTGAGGAAGGTAACAAGGGACCTTCGGTACTTGGGGATCCAGATAGCCAAGAATTGGGGTACATTACATAGGCTTAATTTAACGCGGTTGGTGGAACAGATGGAGGAGGATTTCAAGAGATGGGACATGGTGTCCCTGTCACTGGCAGGGAGGGTGCAGGTGGTTAAAATGGTGGTCCTCCCGAGATTCCTTTTTGTGTTTCAGTGCCTCCCGGTGGTGGTCACGAAGGCTTTTTTCAAAAGAATCGAGACGAGTATTATGAGTTTTGTGTGGGCCGGGAAGACCCCGAGAGTGAGGAGGGGATTTTTGCAGCGTAGTAGGGACAGGGGGGGGCTGGCACTACCGAGCCTAAGTGAGTACTACTGGGCCGCCAATATTTCAATGGTGTGTAAGTGGATGGGAGAAGAGGAGGGAGCGGCGTGGAAGAGATTGGAGAGGACGTCCTGCAGTGGGACTAGCCTACAAGCTATGGTGACGGCACCGTTGCCGTTCTCACCGAAGAAATACACCACAAGCCCGGTGGTGGTGGCTACATTGAAAATTTGGGGGCAGTGGAGACGGCATAGGGGAAAGACGGGAGCCTCGGTGTGGTCCCCGATAAGAAATAACCATAGGTTTATTCCGGGGAGAATGGATGGGGGATTTGGACCATGGCAAAGAGCAGGGGTAGCACAATTGAGAGATCTGTTCGTAGATGGGACGTTTGCGAGTCTGGGAGCACTGACGGAAAAATATGGGTTACCCCAAGGGAATGCATTTCGGTATATGCAACTGAGGGCTTTTGCGAGGCAACAGGTGAGGGAATTCCCGCAGCTCCCGACGCAGGAGGTGCAGGATAGAGTGATCTCAGAGACATGGGTGGGGGATGGTAAGGTGTCGGACATATATAGGGAAATGAGGGACGAGGGGGAGATCATGGTCGATGAGCTGAAAGGGAAATGGGAAGAAGAGCTGGGGGAGGAGATTGAGGAGGGGCTGTGGGCTGATGCCCTACGTAGGGTAAACTCATCGTCCTCGTGTGCCAGGCTAAGCCTGATACAATTTAAGGTGTTACACAGGGCGCATATGACTGGAGCACAGCTCAGTAAATTTTTGGGGGTAGAGGATAGGTGTGCGAGATGCTCGAGAAGCCCAGCGAATCACACCCACATGTTCTGGTCATGCCCGGCACTACAGGGGTTTTGGGTGGGGGTGGCAAAGGTGCTTTCGAAGGTGGTGGGGGTCTAGGTCGAACTAAGCTGGGGGTTGGCTATATTTGGGGTTGCAGAAGAGCCGGGAGTGCAGGAGGCGAGAGAGGTTGATGTTTTGGCCTTTGCGTCCCTAGTAGCCCGGCGAAGGATATTGTTAATGTGGAAGGAAGCCAAACCCCCGGGTGTGGAGACCTGGATAAACGACATGGCAGGGTTTATAAAGTTAGAACGGATTAAGTTCGTACTAAGGGGTTCGGCTCAAGGGTTCACCAGGCGGTGGCAACCGTTCGTCGACTACCTCACAGAAAGATAGAGGGAATGGAAAAGAAGAAGACAACAGCAGCAACCCAGGGGGGAGGGGGGGGAGGGGGGGGGGGGGGAGAGGAATCGGATGGACTCTCAGGGGTGTCATTGTATATGTATAGGCACTTGTTTTAGGTAATGTATATTGGACTGTTGGATTGTATTTTTGGAGAGTATTTATTTTTGACCAGGCAGTTGCCATTTAGTTTGGGTTTTGTTTCTGTTCATATATTATTTATTTATTTGTTTAAAACTGGCCACTGTTATTTATATTGCTTTATTGTTGTTTAAAAGAAACACTACGTACTGTTATGTTTGGCCAAAAAATCTTGAATAAAATATATTTTTAAAAAATATATAGCACCATTCACGGTAGTCCCCAAATGCTTCGTACCGAATTAAGTACTTTTGAAGTATAATTATTGTTGTGATGTAGGGAAATGCAGAACTTTGTACACAACAGGGTATCACAGACGCCAATGAGATAAATGACCAGGTAATGACCTGGATTTTGGCAGAGTCATGGAGACGCCACACCTTTTCCAAAATGACGCTGTGACCCGGGATCCCCATTTCCAACAGATCCTATTTACGCAAGTGGAGGAAATGGGGCAGGATTTCATTCAGACATATGGCAAACCCAAACCCAACAGGGCTACTTCAACTTAGTGTTAACTTCAAACAGACCCCATTTATTTTGCTGGAGCGAATTCCCGTTTCCTCCAGTATCTGACCTTTGATTTTAAGGGGAGATATGAATGTGCATTAAAGGTGGATAAGGTCTGTGGAACTGTCAAGTTATTTAAAACCCCTGGTCTTTAAATTTGGGGAGAAACAGCCTGTTGTTCCTGTGTTGAAAAAACTAGGTACTTGCAATTTCAATAGCCGTTTGTTGACATAGGTCTGACACCTATCATTATAGTATTATTCTTGACTGCTTTCACAATCTATCATTATCATTGTGGAGGCTGTAAATTCACAGGGTGAAATTTATGACACGTCCAGGGATTATTAAGGGATTTGCTGTCTTTGATGTGTAGCAATGTATGCAGATGTTTGTTTTTATGAGATTAAGTACTCAAAGGGTTTATCAATGTATTTTTCTTGTAGTGGAGTCTGTAATAGATACTTAGATTTTTATCATACCATGGCTCCTGAGATCCGCCTGTGGTGGTTGTGAGTGAATAGATAGCAAAGGGTGATGGGTGGGGGCCATGGGTTGAAATGAGTTGACACTAATTGACATAAGGGATTAAGGGGCCATGCGGCGCAGTAGATGATCTTAGGTTGGCATGGAAGGGGCAAGGATGGGGGCATGAATGGGACATGGGGTGAGTGATGAGAGTTGAGGGCCTAACTTTTTATTGCAACTGGGACAAAGGCTGAGAGCACCAGCCCACCTTGGCACAGCGGTTCCTGTGGGTACCTCCAAACCGTCTCTGGGGACAGTGGGCATAACTATGGCACGCACCCACTCCCCTCCACCTGCCCCAGAACAGAATCTGGCCACTCGGGGCTGGTTTTGTTTCCAGAGGCAGGTGCACTGTGCTGGGAAATTTTCCAACTCTTGAGATTACACCTTGAGAGTGACAATTCAGGCCCACGTTTTGAAGGATATTGGTTGATGGACAATGATACGAGCATTCAGGAAGCCAGGACCTTGGATTAACATCTAATCCAAAGGATCGTAAATTGGACGGAGCAATATTGCCTCAACTGGCCCCCACTGCACTGGGAGTGATAACGTCATGTGTCCCTACAGTAGGTTTGTAACCAAAATAGGGGCAAGTATTCAACCACTGGAACAATAGCTTACACCGAGCATTAGTCTATCCTGAGCAAAGCTTTTGTAGATTGGGAGCTGCTTGTAAAACCTTGGCTTCCGTCCTTGGGAAGAAGCCAATTTGTTACGGTCGCAAAAGCGTAAGAAAGTGAATCAATCACTTTTTTTTTTATAACTGACTCACTGAAAGGGTGAGACTGAAATGTCAACGATGTGTACTAAGTTGTTTTTTTTTACATCCACCGACCAATCGGGTCTTCTGCCAAATGCAGCTCAGATTAGAAGCAGCTGATTTGCTCTGTGAGTCAGTCTGTCAGTGTCACACCCCTTGACTTGCCCGCATGAGGAGACATCTGATCTTTTCTCAGCCCCTCCCTGTGCAGGTGTGGTTCAGACTGCAAACTCAGCCAAATGAGATAATGAAATGTGCATGCCTCAACCTTGGACTCTCGTGTATTCATGTTCGAGTGCTTAACCCCAAGTGTGACTCACTCTAAGGTAGAAAAAGAGGAACGATGCTACATTCTCCCATAATGAGTTTCTGCTCGAATAAACCAAGCCTCATATTCCTAATCCGATCGGTAATTAGATAAGTGATACGGCACTTGCATACGCAGGTACCTGACAAGTTCCAGGTTTGATCCTGCTGAACTATCTTATCTTCTTTTTGGGCTCTGGCCTCATTGACCTAAATGTAAGAAAGAAGAATTTTGGTTTTGGCCCACACTTCTGAACACTGATCAATGACCTCTCCTGTGAAATGCATATGCAGATATATGGAAACTATAGCAGGCGTGGCTCGAATTACCTCCAGCATATTTGAATATGCAATGTCCAGGCTTGAATGGAGAGGAGCAGCCACTTGGGTGGGACACCTAAGGACCGTCAGTGCCTATGAGCTGCACTTATGAATCCCTGCCTTCAAGTCAAGAGGCAAATTGAGAATAAATCAGTTGATATGAAGCTGGCAAATGGAGGCTATATGCAAATATTTTTATTCATTCACAGATGTAGACATCACTGGCTCGGCCAGCATTTATTGCCAAGCCCTAACTGCCCTTGGACTGAATGGCTCAGCTACTTGTGTGTCAAAAACATTGCTGTGGGTCTGATGTAGGTCAGGCCAGGTAAAGACAGCAGATTTCCTTCCTGGACAATCATTTTGTGGTTACCATTAAATTTTAATTGGATTTGCCATGATGGGATTTTTAAAAAAATAGTCTTATTGGAGTTTTTCCATTTTTACAAGTAACGCAGCAAGCCCTCAAAACTGGAACAGTACGGCATGAATATTTCTCCATATATGAATGGAGAAAAAGACAGGAGGACACCAATGTATTTGGTTCACCATTTGTACAAAAAACCCATTGAAAGGACAAGTGAAAGGCTGGGGCAAAAGGGGATAAAGCTATGAAAGAACGGTGCACATTTTGCGTACAGTATGTTAAAGGCAGTGTTACATAGCTTACGGGAAACCTTGTAGGAGCAAACCAGACATTACGGAGCCTATATGAGAAAGGGCTCCTATACGTTTTGGAATGCACCCAACTTGGGTCAGAGTATGCATATTAGGAATTCCATTGGGATACATTTCATGATCATTTTGTGCCAATTCTGAATGGAAGGAAATTTATTGCGAATCCAGGAGCAGACAATATTCTACCATACTGCAAGTGTTAGGATATTATACAGCCGTTTTTAATTAGCTTCAATTATCTTTCTATCTGGGAGCCCCAGAATTAAGAACAAAGGATCAGAACATCTTCTCAAGCTTTTTAAGTACATCGGACCAATGTGTGTAGTTTCCCTCAAGTACTTTGCACTTTTGGCACAGTCAGGATATGGTAGGGTCAACCCTGTGTCTTAAGTTTGGCGCGATATGCAGGTGGTGTAATATTTTAAACTGAGTCTCCTTTGTTCTGTTGCAGGCTGAGATTCTATTGGCATTTTCCCATATATATATTTTTTTAAATAAATTTAGAGTACCCAATTATTTTTTTTCCAATTAAGGGGTAATTTAGCGTGGCCAATCCACCTAACCTGCACATCTTTGGGTTGTGGGGGTGAAATCCACGCAGACATGGGGAGAATGTGCAAACTCCACATGGACAGTGACCCAGGGTCCTTAGCACCCCAGTCCCAGTACTATCCACTGCGCCACATGCCACCCCATTTTCCCATATATTGCCCCAAGTCTCCTTAACAATATTCACTGCCAAGTCTTCTTCCCAAAACTCCAGAGACTCGAGTATATCCACACATGATCTAGAATATAGAGTGTCATAAAACTTGCTGATTAATTATTCCGGTTCCGTGGATATCAGGATTTTTCCATCAAGGAGACATAGCGGCGTGATGCAGAGATGTCTCCTTAAGGATAAAGTCTGATAAAGGAGTATCTTGGTATATCAAATTGTTGACATAGTTGCTCGAAAGGTAACAAGGAAGCACCACTAAACATATTGCCCAGCCCACAAAAACCTCGATCCCTCCAGATAGCAAATTCATGGTCCATAAGACGTGGTGGGAATCCAGATTGCCCTGAATGGGGGAAAGCGGAAGTTAAATTAGATCTCCCTTCCAGCAAACGGATCATCCTCCACGCTTTGAGTGTGAATGATTACAGGCCTTTCACACTTGACAGGCAGAGCCTTGAAATCCCTGAGAAGGACTTCCGGTTGCGGCTATGCCTAGGTAGGTCGCACATTCGGCAGCTCCCGCCGGGAACAAACTTTTGGGCTCTTCAGAGGGGCCCCAACGGCAATTGTTCGACGGCTTCCAGTGTGGGAAGGTGACAGCAAGGTCCCCCCGACATTATATGGATTGGACCAGGAGTGGAGCGGTTAAAAAAATGATCCTGGTGCAGCGGAAAGTGCGAGGGAGGAAAAGCAAGATGGCGGCGGGTGGAGACCAAGCAGCGTGGGCGCAGTGGTCACAGGAGCGGCAGTTGTTTCTTAAACGCTGCTTTGAGGAGCTGAGGACAGAAATGCTGGCGCCAATAAAGTCGGCGATTGAGAAGCTTGTGGAGACCCAGAAGGCCCAAGGGGCGGCGATCCGGGAGGTGCGGCAGAAGGCCTCAGAGAACGAGGACGAGATCTTGGGCCTAGCAGTGAAGGTGGAGGCGCCCAAGGCGCTGCACAAGAGGTGGGCGGAAAAATTTGAGGACCTGAAGAATAGGTCGAGGAGGAAGAATCTTCGGATTCTGGGTCTCCCTGAAGGAGTGGAGGGGCCTGATGCCGGGGCATACATGAGCACGATGCTCAATTCGCTGATGGGCGCGGAAGCTTTCCAGAAGCCCCTGGAGCTGGATGGGGCTCATCGGGTCCTGGCAAGGAGACCCAAAGCCAACGAGCCGCCAAGGGCTGTAGTGGTGAGGTTCCACCGCTTTATGGACAGAGAGTGTGTCCTGAGATGGCCCAAAAAAGAGCGGAGCAGCAGCTGGGAGAACACGGAGATCCAAATTTACAAGGACTGGAGTGCGGAGGTGGCTAAGAAAAGGGCTGGTTTCAACCGGGCTCAGGCAATGCTCCATCGGAAGGGGTGAAGTTGTGGCTCACGTTCCAAGATCGGCACCACTATTTTGAAACGCCTGATGAGGCATGGAACTTTAAACAGACTGAAAAGTTGGATTCAAACAGAGGGTTTGTCGTGGGGGGATGTTTACTGTGTTTACTGCGTTTGGGGAATGTTCTTTTTGTTTTGGTGCTGGGTGGGGACAGGTGAATGGATTTGATGTGGGGGCTGTGGGAGAGTGTGGGCATCGGTGTTGGGGGGCAGGGCCCCGCGGAGGAAGAGGGGGGTGGAGGCCCGGGGATGGGGAGTTGGGGTAAGGCCGCAAAAAGGAGCTGCGCCAGAGGGGACGGGGCCGGCTCAGGAAAGCACGGGCTTTTTCCCGTGTTAGGGAAGGATGCGGGCGGGGTCGGGGGAAGGGCGGTGCTGGAGAGGAGCGCACACTGACTGCCAAGGGATGGGGGGATTCTCACACTGGGGGGTTGATGGAATGGCGGGCGAGGCCGGGGTCAGCAGGAGTCAGCTGACTTACAGGAGTGTCATGGGGGGAGCAAAATGACTAGATGAGGATCTAGCCGGGGGGGGGGGGGGGGGGGGGGGGGGGGGGATGACTGGGTTGCTGCTGCATTGGCCAAAGGACAGCTGGAAGTAGGAGAGGTAGTCGTGGGAGTCCACCGCCTGGGGGACTGGAGAGTGCGGGAGGCGCGGGCATGTGGCTGGCCTAGAAAAGGAGATGGCTAGTCGGCAGGGAGAGGGGGGGGGGGTGGCGAGCAGCCCCCCGATCCGGCTGATAACTTGGAATGTGAGGGGCCTGAACGGGCTGGTCAAGAGGGCCCGGGTGTTCGTGCACTTACAGGGACTGAAGGCAGGCGTGGTTATGCTCCAGGAGACACATCTGAAGGTGGCAGATCAGGTTAGGCTGAGAAAGGGATGGGTAGGGCAGGTCTTTCATTCAGGGCTGGATGCGAAGAACAGAAGGGTTGCAATACTGGTGGGGAAGTGGGTGTCGTTCGAGGCACTGAATATTGTAGTGGATAATGGAGGTCGATATGTGATGGTGAGTGGTAGGTTGAAGGGGGTGCGGGTGGTACTGGTGAACGTATATGCCCTGAATTGGGATGATGCCGGATTTATGAAACGCATATGACATGGCAGGGTTCATCCAGGATGAAGAAGGGTTCTATCTGACCTATTCTCGTATGAATCAAAGAAGAGAAGCTAACTGTCGTGTTGGGTGTTCCGCTGTACAGACGAACCAACACGGTTGTAGATGGTACAATTCTGTTTCATTACTCTTGATAACAACATCTGTAAACTTATGACTGTGGTTCGTAATTTACCCGTTAACCTGTGGACCTAGCCCTAACACTATCTTAGAGAGACACTCAGCACATGGTGTATGTTTGAGTGGCACGCTGTGAGCTCTGTGCCCTGAGCTGTCCCCTGCTGGAATCCGCGTTCCCCGGTTTATAGCGCGTGTGCTCTCACTGGTGATTGGCTGTGATGTTGCGTGTGTGTTGATTGGTCTGTTGATCTGTCCATCAGTGTGTATGTGTGTTTGCACCATGATATGTTTATCTGAATATCATGACATCCCCCCTTTTTACAAGAATATATGCCTATGTGGTAATAAATATTGGTGTGTACTGAGTGCAGATGAATATGTGTGTGCAATATCTACAACATGTACATGAGGCTAAACTATATACATAGGAAGGTGTCAGGTGCAACATAGCAATGAGGTTGTACCATAAACAAAACAAGTGCAATCATCAAACATCGAAAATGAATTCCTGTAACGACAAAAAGAGAAACACATTAACATTGTGGCATAACACTTTAGTGAGTCCAATGTGCAAACAGGCTCATCAGTCCAGCCTAGTAGGTGGGCGACGAATTTGGGTTGACCGCCTCAAGGGTGGGTTAGGATCCACCGGCTGAGGAATGGGCCTGGCCACAGGCGAGAGAGGAATGGGCATGGTGGCAGGAAGTTCCACAAAGTTGACATCGGAGACAACAGGAGGGCATGGCACTGGTGCATGATCACGTAGCGAGCGCGGAAGGAGCTGAAGAGCCCGGCGATTATGCCGGCGAATGGAGCCGTCAGACATGCGAACCAGGAACGAGCGGGGAGCCACGCAGCAGAGAACTTCGGCAGTTACCGTTCAGCCACCCTCTGGTAGGTGGATTCGGACGGTGTCTCCAGGCGCCAAGGCAGGAAGATCAGTTTCCCGAGTGTCATGTGCCACCTTCTGCTGAGCACGCTGCTGTCGCATCCTCTGCAGTACTGGAGCATGGCCGGGTTTAGGAACATGAATGGACGGTACAGTGGTCCTGAGGGTGCGACCCATCAACAGCTGGGAATGTGAGAGGCCAGTGGACAGTGGGGCTGAGCGATAGGCCAGCAGGGTTAAACAGAAATCTGATCCGGCATCAGCAGCCTTGCAGAGGAGCCACTTGACGATATGGACGCCCTTTTCCGCCTTGCCATTTGACTGGGGATGCAGAGGGCTGGACGTCACATGTGTGAAGCCATACGAAGCGGCAAAAGAAGACCATTCTTGGCTCGCAAAACAGGGCCCATTGTCCGACATGATGGTAAGCGGAATGCCATGGCGAACAAAGGTTTCCTTGCATCACCTGATGACAGCTGACGATGTCAAATCGTGCAGGCGTACGACCTCTGGATAATTTGAAAAATAATCAATTATGATGACGTAGTCCCTGCCGAGCGCATGAAAGAGGTCCACACCCACCTTCGCCCAGTGGGACGTGACCAACTCATGGGGCTGAAGCGTCTCAGGGGGTTGCGCCGGCTGAAACCTTTGGCAGGTGGGGCAGTTGAGCACCATGTTGGCGATGTCGTCGCTGATGCCCGGCCAGTATACAGCTTCTGCCTGCACTTCTCAACCCCAAGATGGCCTTCGTGTAATTGTTCGAGGACCAACCTGTGCATGCTGTGTGGAATCACAATCCGGTCCAGCTTTAGGAGGACACCTTCAATGACGGCCAAGTCATCCCGGACATTGTAGAATTGTGGGCACTGTCCTTTGAGCCACCCTTCCGTCATGTGGCGCATCACACGTTGTAGAAGAGGGTCAGCCGCAGTCTCACGGCGAATACGGGCCAGACTTGCATCATTAGCTGGCAGATTGGCCAATGTGAAGGCCACATGCGTTTCGACCTGACATACGACACCCCCCCACCCCACCCCCCAACCCCGATTTGTGCGGTGTGCACACTGCTCTGGACAGGGCATCCGCGATGATGAGGTCCTTTCCCGGGGTGTAGACCAGTTGGAAGTCGTACCTCCGGAGCTTGAGCAGAATGCGCTGGAGGCGAGGGGGTCATCTCAATTAGGTCCTTTTGTACGATGCTGACCAGGGGGCGATGGTTGGTTTCCACGGTGAACTGAGGGAGACCATACACGTAGTCGTGGAACTTATCTATGCCGGTTAACAAACCCAGGCACTCCTTTTCAATCTGCGCATAGCGCTGTTCTGTGGGGGTCATGGCTTGCGTGGCATAGGCGACCGGGGCCCATGATGCAGTGTCGTCCCGTTGCAGGAGTACCGCCCCAATGCTGGACTGGCTGGCATCAGTCGAGATCTTTGTACCTCGAGAAGTGTCAAAGAACGCCAAGACCGGGGCTGTGGTGAGCTTAACCTTGAGCTCCTCCCATTCCTTCTGGTGTGCGGGCAGCCACTGGAACTCCGTGGACTTCTTGATGAGGTGGCGAAGAGCCGTTGTGTGCCAGGCAAGGTTGGGAATGAACTTCCCAGGAAGTTGACCATCCCGAGAAAGCGTAGCACTGCTTTCTTGTCTGCCAGCTGCGGCATGGCTGCAATAGCTGTCACTTTGTCGGCATCCGGACGCACTCCTGACCGGGATATGTGGTCCCCCAGAAACTTTAGCTCAGTTTGGCCAAAAGAACACTTTGCTCGGTTGAGGTGCAGGCCCTGATCTCGTATCCGTGCAAAGACACGCTGGAGACGACTGATGTGCTCCTGTGGTGTGGTGGACCAGATAATGACGTCGTCAACATAGACACGCACCCCTTCGATGCCCTGCATCATCTGTTCCATGATTCTGTGAAACACCTCGGATGCCGAGATGATGCCAAACGGCATTCTATTATAGCAGAACCTGCCAAAGGGAGTGTTGAAAGTGCACAGCTTCCTGCTGGACTGATCCAGTTGAATCTGCCAAAAACCCTTTGAGGCATCAAGCTTTGTAAAAATTTTAGCCCGGGCCATTTCGCTCGTGATCTCTTCCCATTTGGGTATGGGGTAGTGTTCCCTCATGATGTTGTTGTTCAGGTCTTTCGGGTTGATGCAGATCCGGAGTTTGCCAGAGGGCTTTATTACACACACCATGGAGCTGACCCATGGCGTGGGCTCCGTGACCCGGGAAAGCACTCCTTGGTCCTGGAGATCCTGCAGCTGCTGCTTGAGGCGGTCCTTGACTGGTGCTGGGACTCTACGAGGTGCGTGAATGACCGGGGCGGCGTCCGGTTTGAGCCGTATTCTGTAAGTGTAGGGCAGTGTGCCCATGCCCTCGAAAGCCTCCTGGTTGTGGGCGAGGAGCGAGTGGAGCTGTGCCCTAAAGTCTGCATCCGGGAAGTCGGACGTGCCTTCTGGAGACAGAGTGTGTACCCGCTGAACGAGGTGGAGAACCTTGCACGCCTGTGCGCCTAGCAGGGAGTCCTTTGATGATCCAACTATCTCAAAGGACAGTGTGGCTGTGTATGCATTGTGTGTGACCTCGAGCTGGCAGGATCCCATGGCCGGGATAACATTCCCGTTGTAATCGACCATCTGACAGCGGGATGGCCGAATCGGTGGTTTGACCTTCAAGGCGTAGAAGGCTGACCATGCAATAAGGTTGGCGGAGGCACCAGTGTCTAAACGGAATGTGATTGGTGATCGGTTGACCGTTAGGGTGGCACACCATTCATCACCCGGATTAACGCTGTTCACTGGCATCGGCTGGTGGGTCCTACTTGGGGACATCCGATTCCTGTCAATGACCGCAACGCGGAAGGCTTCCTCGTCGTCGGTATCACCGGTCTGTACATCATCAGGGTACGACTAGGTGTATGGAGGCTGAATGGCCTGCACGTCCCTGCGAGGCTGGCAGAATTGGGGAGCATTGGCAGGTTGAGCTGCTCGACAGCAGGCAGCGTAGTGGCCCATCCTGCCACAGCGGAGGCATTGTTGATTCTTTGCTGGACTTTGCCACTTTAAATATGCGGATCTGCAGTTGCCGCACGTCATGATGTCATGGCGTTCGTTGCGCCACCGCACATGCGCAGTTTGGTCCTGCGTAGAGCATGCCTGCACATCACGTCCCTCTGCGTTGATGTCTCTTTTGGCGCGTACAAGACGGGAGGCCACGGAAAGCGCGAACAATGGCCGCCCTCGTCCGGGCCGCGGGCCGGGAGGAACTCGATTGACTGGACCCGCTCGGCCTCGTAGGACCCCTGCCGTGCCGATTCGGCCGCCTGGAATTGGGAGTACCGGCTGGTCGCGTTTTCATGGAGGACGCAGGCTTCGATGCCGGTGGCTAGGGTGAGGCTCTTACTTTTGAGGAGCTGCTGGCGTAGGGTGCCCGAGGTGACCCCAAAAACTATCTGGTCCCGAATCATGGAATCGGAGGTGGCCTCATAGTCGCAGGACTGCGCGAGGATGCGGAGGTGTGTCAGGAAAGATTGAAAAGGCTCATCCTTACCCTGCAGGGGCTGCTGGAAGAGGTACCTCTCGAAGCTCTCGTTCACCTCGACGCTGAAGTGTTTCTCAAGTTTTAGAAGGACCGTCTTGTACTTCGTCTTGTTCTCACCGTCCGCGAACACCAGGGAATTGTAGATGTGGATGGCGTGTTGTCCTGCCGTGGAGAGGAGGAGGGCGATCTTCCTGATGTCCGATGCATTCTCCCTTTCTGTGGCTTCTAGGAAGAACTAGGAAGTGCTGTTTAAACAGCTTCCAGTTGACGCCGAGGTTTCCAGCGATTTGGAGCGGCTGCGGCGGGGTGATGGTGTCCAGGATGGTGCGCAGGATGGCGGATCCCTGAAAATGTGCAGGTAGGTCTCACAGTTGCTGGGTTCCAATCCTGGTACTATGTCGTGTTGGGTGTTCCGCTATACAGACGAACCAACACGGTTGTAGATGGTACAACTCTGTTTTATTACTCTTGATAACAACATCTATAAACTTATGACTGTGGTCCGTAATTTACCCATTAACTTGTGGACCTAGCCCTAACACTATCTTAGAGAGGCACTCAGCACATGGTGTATGCCTGAGTGGCACGCTGTGAGCTCTGTGCCCTGAGCTGTCTCCTGCTGGAATCCGCAGGAACTGTGGTGTTCCCCGTTTTATAGTGCGTGTGCTCTCACTGGTGATTGGCTGTGATGTTGCGTGTGTGTTGATTGGTCCGTTGATCTGTCCATCAGTGTGTATGTGTGTTTGCACCATGATATGTTTATCTGAATATCATGACATCCCCCCTTTTTACAAGAATATGTGCCTATGTGGTAATAAATATTGGTGTGTACTGAGTGCAGATGAATATGTGTGTGCAATATCTACAACATGTACATGAGGCTAAACTATATACATAGGAAGGTGTCAGGTGCAACATAGCAACGAGGTTGTACCATAAACAAAACAAGTGCAATCATCAAACATCGAAAATGAATTCCTGTAACGACAAAAAGAGAAACACATTAACATTGTGGCATAACACTTTAGTGAGTCCAATGTGCAAACAGGCTCATCAGTCCAGCCTAGTAGGTGGGCGACGAATTCGGGTTGACCGCCTCCGGGTGCTCCAGTTTCCTCCCACAGTCCAAAGATGTGCAGGTTAGGTGGATTGGCCATGCTAAATTGTCCCTTAGTGTCCAAAAAGGTTTAGGTGGAGTTATTGGGTTATGGGGAGAGGGTGGAGGTGTGGTCTTAAGTAGGGTGCTCTTTCCAAGGGCCGGTGCCGGTGCAGACTCGATGGGCCAAATGGTCTCTTTGTGCACTGTAAATTCTGTGAGTACGCCGTCCGTGTACAGCATAATTTTATGATGCTTCCCTCCACTGAATGACTCAAATACCAAAGGATCATGTCTAATTGCATCCCCCAGGGGCTCAATAGTTATTGCAAACAATAACGGATAACCCTGCCTAGTCGCTCGCTGAAGACTAAAATGATCAGATCTATAACCGCTAAGAACTGCCACCAGTGAACCTTTATAAAGCACTTACATCCACTTAACAAACTCCCCATACAGCCCAAAATTCTGCGGCGTATAAAATAAATAATTCTATTCCACCCGATCAAGATTTTTCTCTTCATCCTGAGAAATCAGTAAGCCATCTAACGCCTTCTTTTGAAAGACCTGAATGATATGTAACAACCTCCTGACATTGTTGCATGAATTTTAGTCCTTTATGAACCCAGCCGGGCCTCCCTGGATGGCCATGGGGAGGATGCTGTCTAGGCACCTTCAACAATATTTTCAGAAATCACGATACTGCCGATGGAGCAGGAAGTCACTGAGTCTCATGCAGAGCGCACCCCTTAACTGGAAGGGGCATGCTGAGGGGTGTTTTCCCTGAGGGTGAGTTCACAAAAGCCAAGACATGAGCCAGAATGTCGAACGACTTTTCAGGGTTGGCAGATATCACCCTCAGTGAAGCAGGATATAGCAGGGCATAATGCACTCAGATAGCCTTCAGCCATTCTCTAACTTCATCAAAACCCTTACGCCTCTGTTGTCTGCTGCTGAGAAATCTTGGAAGAAAGAGACCATCATTCCATCACAGAGCAAGTTCCCATTATGTCTCGTTGCCTCCAATACTCTTGAAATGAAATGAAAATCGCTTATTGTCACAAGTAGGCTTCAAATAAAGCCCCTAGTCGCCATATTCCGGCGCCTGTTCGGGGAGGCTGGTACGGGAATTGAACCGTGCTGCTGGTCTGCCTTGGTCTGCTTTCAAAGCCAGCGATTTGGCCCTGTGCTAAACCAGCCCCTAAACCCAGTCCCAAAACCAGTCCACTCTTTGATGATCTCCAAGTTATGAAAGTTCTTAATTACAGGCCGGGGACGCTGATTGTCCCTCAAAGACAAGGATACAATGTTCCCTTTCTAACTTCATGCACCCAGCTTTTGTATCCAGATTAAGAAATGTGGTAGCCAGCTCTCAAAGAATTTAACCGGGAGCTTACCCTCAGCTCCTTCTGGTAAACCGACAACCCGGACATATTTCCTCTGGCCTCGGTTTTTCAGATCATCCAGTAACTCTGGCAATACCATGTAGCTCTTTTCCAAGCATTGTAAGCGGTCTTTCGACAGTAAGGATTCTCTCCGCCACTTTGCCGAGCCTTTTATCAGTATTCTGCAGTTCCATGGCATGAGCACTAATATTCTGTGCTAACAAGCCAAGTTTCTCATCAATGGCCTTAATGATATGGTAATAAGTCTTACAACACCAGGTTACTGTGCTCACCCCAGTCCAACGCCGGCATCTCCACTTAATGATATGGGCAGTCATCAGCTGTAATGCCTTCAAGAATGTTGGATCGAGGGCCCGTTTGAGGATCAAGCTCTACCCAGTTCCTTCTGACTGCTCCCTTTGTCAATGATTTTTTAAGGATTTCTCAGCATTGTGTCACCAACATTTAGCCAAAGGTCCTCCAGGGGAATAGCTTGGTGTTCTCACTCCTGGATTAGGTAAGTATGGGCTGCGTGAGCACGAGAAATTAGAAGATTAAAGGAAATGCACCTATTCCTGCACTCACATCACCCCTCATCTGTGGTGAGATTTGAACCAGGTACACAGAGCATTGCCCTGGGGCTCTGGATCATTAGTCCAATGGTAATACCATTATGCCATTGCCTTCCCATGCATTCGCACATAATGTATAGACATAGAGATAATGAAATCAGATGGATTCCACTCATTTTACTAGAGCATGTTTTAAAAAAAAATGCTTTGTAATGTAGCCTTAATGAATCTAACTCCTGTTTCCCACAGGAAAATGGGAGATAATACTGGTGTCAAATGCCTAGTCATAGGGAATGGCCGATGATGTTCCCAACTACTGCCTGGATTGTTAGAGAGGAATTGCAGTTGTTTATATTTCAGTCAAACGCTGACTGCTGTGGTTCAGATTATTCCCAATCAAGTCATTCATTTAAAAAAAACAGGTCATCAATAAATGATATTAATGGTGTAACCCAGTTTTCAGTCGCTTATCGTACTTTACTTATCTCGGTGAGGTTACCAGACACATCTGGAATATGTCAGATCTGACAATGAATCCCTCCAGGAAGCATAACAGCTGGTTTTCTGTGGTATTTGAAACTGAAGTAAAGATGAAGGTGAATCCGAGGAAACATCTCTCGTGGTATGGTAGGGTCTCAATACTCAACATTAATTAAGAGCCACTTATAACAATAGGGTACCATGGGTTTCTAACGTTTGTTAGCAAAATAACACCGAATAAACCCTGAACTACAATACCGAATGGGAGGCAATAAATATCAAAAACGGAATGATGTTTAGTGTTGGGGAGGTGGTGGAGTAGTGGTATTGTCACTTTAATAGCAATCCAGTGTACTCTGGGGTCCCAGGTTCACAATCCTGCCCCTGCAGATGGTGAAATTTGAATTCAATTTTAAAAATCTGGAATTAAAAGTCTAATGATGGTTAGATGAAAAAAACCATTTGGTCCATTAATGCACTTTAGGGAAGGAAATCTTCCATCTTTAACTGGTCTGGCCTCTGTGTGACTCTTGCCCCTTAAGGGTATTTAGGGATGGGCAATGAATGCTGGCACAGCCTGCGACGCCCACATCAATTGAACAAATACAAAAAAAATATTCTCCAAAATCTCAACTGACCTTTTGAAATTTTCGTAAAGTATCTTTTACAGACTTGAAGGTCATTTGATTTCAATACAAAATCTCATTCTGGCAAAATAGTTTGTTCCTCTGGTGTAAACCTCCAATACATGCTTTTTCTTTTTGACTGAACGTTTGAGGGTCACAATAACGTTGCAGATTACAAATGGTCTCCTGTTGCGATGGGGAGAGTTGAGGGAGTAGGAGCAGGAGTCGACCATTTGAGCAGATGCCACTGCACGTTGTTTATGCTACATTTTTTGGACTCTGAGGGTACATTAGAATCTTACAGCACTGAAGAGGCCTTCCAGCCCCTTTTCCTGAGCTAATTCTTTGAAAAAGTGGTCGTTCTTAATCCCACGCCCCCACCTTTTTGCCCATAATCCTGTAAATTTCTCACATACAGTAACTTCCCTAATTTCCTTTTGGAGTTAATTATGGAATTAAATAGAACCTAGAATCAGTGCAGATGTAGCATCCGGTCCACTTGCAAGGGAAGGTGCTATGAGAAGGGAATGGTGTGCTGGGGGTGATGGAAGAATGGACCAAGGTGTCTGTGGTAGTATGTATTGGGGGTCATGTGGGACTGGAAGCCCTAATGTCATTGGCTGACAGATCCCGGGTCCTGGTTGGCCGTTGACCTCAAGCTCCGCCCTGAAGGCGAAGTATAAGAAGCCGGTGTCTTCCCCCGCATGCCAGTTTACTATCGGGCTGCTGGGGAACAGACACGCTTAATAAAGCCTCATCGACTTCACTCTATTCGTCTCATGGAGTCTTTGTGAGCTACAATTTATTAAGCGTGCCTAAAAAGGACTATGGAGCTCAGGATCATTCCGGAATGCCTGAGGATCAGCCCCCACGCAGTGAATGCGGCAGCAGCCTTCAAACACTGGCAGACTTGCTTCGAGGCCTACCTCAGACCGACCACCGGCCGGGTCTCAGACGAACAAAAACTGCAGGTCCTGCACTCGAGGGTGAGCACGGAGATTTTCACCCTCATTGAAGACACCGACGATTTCCAGACGGCGTTCGCAGCACTGAAAAGTCTCTATGTCCGCCCAGTTAACCAAATCTACGCTCGCTACCAGCTCGCGACGAGACGGCAAGGTCCCGAAGAATCGATGGACGAGTTCTACGCCGCGCTACCCGCGCCTACGGCCCCGACCGCGCGGCAGGCCATTGGGCCCCGTACGTACCCGTCGCGGCAAACACCCCCCCCCCCCCCCGGACACCCCACAGGCTTGCGCGGCCCAAACTCCGAGTCGCACCGGGGGCGCCCGCTGTTATTTCTGCGGCCAGGCAAAGCACCCCCGACAACGCTGTCCGGCCCGCGCAGCCATCTGCAAAAGCTGCGGGAAAAAGGGCCACTATGCGGTGGTGTGCCGATCCCGCGAGGTCGCCGCCGTCCCAGGGCCACAGGGAGCCCTACAGGCAGTCTATGCCTCCCAACCCCCCCAGCACGCCATGTGCGACCCGCAGGCGCAGCCGCTCTGGGTCCCGACCACCGCGGCCCCGGGAGAACTGGGAGCCCTGCACACCGCCTACGCTCCCCAACCCCCCTCCCCGCAGTCCATGTACGACCCGCCGCCGGCGCTCCCGATTTGGGTGCCGGCCAACACTCTCCACGGAGAGGAATGGGTCTTTCGCGTCCTGAACGCCACCCTCACCCCCCTCCCGCCCCACGCCTGACCCGCCGGCGCCGCCTACCTGGGCCCTCACCCCGCGCCCCACGCCTGTCCCGCCGGCGCCGCCGACCTGGACCCCGACCGCCGCTGTCCCCGGCAAGGGAGCTCCGCACGGTCCCAGCACTCGCGGCCCCACGCCTGTCCCGCCGGCGCCGCCGACCTGGGCCCTCACCCCCGTCCCGCGCCCCACGCCTGACCCGCCGGCGCAACCTACCTGGGCCCCGACCGCCGCTGTCCCCGGTGAGGGAGTTCCTCGCGCTCCTTGCGCTCGCGGCCCCACGACTGACCCGCCGGCGCCGCCGGCTTGGGCCCCGACCACCGCTGTCCCCGGCGAGGGAGCTCCGCGCGGTCCTAGCGCCCGCGGCCCTGGCGCTCGCAGAGAGGGAGCTCCGCGCGGTCCTAGCGCCCGCGGCCCTGGCGCTCGCAGTGAGGGAGCTCCGCGCGGTCCTAGCGCCCGCGGCCCTGGCGCTCGCAGTGAAGGAACTCCGCGCGGTCCTAGCGCTCCCCAGACCTCCCAGCACACCATGTGCGAACCGCAGACGCCGCCATTTTGGGTCCCGACCACCACGAGGGGAGGAGGGGCGCCGCCATCTTGGACCGCCCCCGACCTGTACGACGCATGGGGCGGCCATTTTGTCCACCCCTGACGCCATCTTGTGACCCCTCAGCCACGTGCGATGTATGGGGGCAGCCATTTTGTCCATCCCCGACGCCATCTTGGACGGCAACAACGGACCCCACCCCACTACTACAACCACGGCTCGCTTCGGTTACGCTCGATCAGGCTCGGCCCCGGACTCTCCAGACGACGACGACAACGGTCCTAATTAACAGCCACGAGACGCCATGCCTAGTCGACTCCGGGAGCACGGAAAGTTTTATACACCCCGACACGGTAAGACGCTGTTCCTTAACTACCTACCCCAGCGCACAAAAGATTTGCCTAGCTGCAGGATCCCACTCCGTACAGATCCAGGGATTCTGCATAGTTACCCTAACGGTACAGGGGAGGGAATTCAAAAACTACAAACTTAACGTCCTTCCCCAACTCTGTGCCCCCACCTTGCTGGGCTTAGACTTCCAATGTAACCTACAGAGCCTTACGTTCAAATTTGGCGGCCCCATACCCCCACTCACTATCTGCGGCCTCGCTATCCTCAAGGTGCAACCCCCGTCCTTGTTTGCGAACCTCACCCCGTCGCCACTAGGAGCAGACGGTACTTGGCCCAGGACCGGACCTTCATTCGGTCCGAAGTCCAGCGGCTACTAAAGGAGGGCATAATCCAGGCCAGCAATAGTCCCTGGAGAGCGCAGGTGGTAGTAGTGAAGACAGGGGAGAAACAAAGGATGGTCATTGACTATAGCCAGACCATCAACAGGTACACACAACTAGACGCGTACCCTCTCCCCCGCATATCCGACATGGTCAATCGGATTGCCCAGTATAAAGTCTTCTCCACCGTGGACCTCAAGTCCGCCTACCATCAGCTCCCCATCCGCCCAAGTGACCGCAAGTACACAGCCTTCGAGGCAGACGGGCGATTATACCATTTCCTACGGGTCCCTTTTGGCGTCACAAACGGGGTCTCGGTCTTCCAACGGGAGATGGACCAAATGGTTGATCAACATGGGTTACGGGCCACGTTCCCGTACCTCGACAATGTAACCATCTGCGGCCACGATCAGCAGGACCACGACGCCAACCTCCAAAAATTCCTCCAGACCGCCAAAGCCTTGAACCTCACGTACAACGAGGACAAGTGCGTTTTTAGCACCGATCGGCTAGCCATTCTGGGCTACATAGTGCGCAATGGGATAATAGGCCCCGACCCCGAACGTATGCGCGCACTCATGGAATTTCCCCTCCCGCACTGCCCAAAAGCCCTGAAACGCTGCCTGGGGTTCTTTTCGTACTACGCCCAGTGGGTCCCCCAGTACGCAGACAAGGCCCGCCCCCTAATACAGACCACGACCTTCCCTCTGTCGACAGAGGCTTGCCAGGCCTTCAGCCGCATCAAAGCGGACATCGCAAAGGCCACGATGCGCGCCATCGACGAGTCCCTCCCCTTCCAGGTCGAGAGCGACGCCTCCGACGTAGCTCTAGCGGCTACCCTTAACCAAGCGGGCAGACCCGTGGCCTTCTTCTCCCGAACCCTCCACGCCTCAGAAATCCGCCACTCCTCAGTGGAAAAGGAAGCCCAAGCCATAGTGGAAGCTGTGCGACATTGGAGGCATTACCTGGCCGGCAGGAGATTCACTCTCCTCACAGACCAACGGTCGGTAGCCTTCATGTTCGATAATGCACAGCGGGGCAAGATTAAAAATGACAAGATCTTAAGGTGGAGGATCGAGCTCTCCACCTTTAACTATGAGATCTTGTACCGGCCCGGAAAGCTGAACGAGCCGTCCGATGCCCTATCCCGCGGCACATGTGCCAACGCACAAATTAACCGCCTCCAAACCCTCCACGAGGACCTCTGCCACCCGGGGGTCACTCGGTTTTACCACTTCATCAAGTCCCGCAATCTCCCATACTCTTTAGAAGAGGTCCGTACAGTCACAAGGGACTGCCACATCTGCGCGGAATGCAAGCCGCATTTTTTCAGGCCAGATGGAGCGCACCTGATTAAGGCTTCCCGCCCCTTTGAACGCCTCAGTCTCGATTTCAAAGGGCCCCTCCCCTCCACCGACCGCAACGCATATTTCCTTAATGTAGTGGACGAATACTCCCGCTTCCCTTTTGCCATTCCCTGCTCCGACATGACCGCGGCCACAGTCATTAAAGCCCTGAACAGCATCTTCACGCTGTTCGGTTACCCCGCATACGTCCACAGCGACAGGGGGTCCTCTTTCATGAGTGACGAGCTGCGCCAGTTCCTGCTCAGCAAGGGCATAGCCTCAAGCAGGACGACCAGCTACAACCCCCGTGGGAACGGGCAAGTAGAAAGGGAGAACGGCACGGTCTGGAAGGCCGTCCTACTGGCCCTACGGTCCAGGGATCTCCCAGTTTCACGGTGGCAGGAGGTCCTCCCGGACGCTCTCCATTCCATCCGGTCGTTATTATGTACAAGCACTAATCAAACGCCGCACGAGCGTCTCCTTGTCTTCCCTAGGAGGTCCTCCTCTGGAACGTCGCTGCCGACCTGGCTAGCGACCCCAGGACCCATCCTGCTCCGAAAGCATGTGCGGGCACATAAGGCGGATCCGTTGGTCGAAAGGGTTCACCTCCTCCACGCAAACCCCCAGTACGCCTACGTGGAATACCCCGACGGCCGACAGGACACGGTCTCCCTGCGGGATCTGGCGCCCGCCGACACCATCAACCCAACCGCCCCCCTTCCTGCCACCGCCGCACCCCGCGACCACCCCCTTCCCAGGAGGATCAGTTCCCCTCCCTTTTGCACCGACAGCTGAAACCGTGCGGCTCCCGGAGGCGACAACACTGGTTCAAGCACCACCACCACCGCCGGGGCCGAGGCGATCGACACGGACGACCAGACCGCCCGACCGACTCGTGGCGTCGATGTAAAACAAAGATGGACTGTTCAATGAACATTTTGTTTTCCTATACCCTCTGTAAATAGTTGTAACAGGACGAAACTGTGCAATACTGTACTACCATGTAACTGTTCTATCCTCCCAGGACCATCCCTGTAAACCCTTACCACCATACGAATCATCACCCCGCCGGGTTCAATTTTGACAAGGGGTGAATGTGGTAGTATGTATTGGGGGTCATGTGGGACTGGAAGCCCTAATGTCATTGGCTGACAGATCCCGGGTCCTGGTTGGCCGTTGACCTCAAGCTCCGCCCTGAAGGCGAAGTATAAGAAGCCGGTGTCTTCCCCCGCAGGCCAGTTTACTATCGGGCTGCTGGGGAACAGACACGCTTAATAAAGCCTCATCGACTTCACTCTATTCGTCTCATGGAGTCTTTGTGCGCTACAGTGTCACAGGACTAAAAGTCCCTTTGGAACGTTGATAGGGAAGGAGGTGGGGAAGATGTTTCTCCACCCATATTCCAGGTCTGAGTCACGGATCCTTCTTTTTCTCGGATCTTCCATGCCCCCCACGTACCCTTTGCTATCCTGCTGTGGCCATTTACACTCCTTTAGACCCCAATCTTTTGTTTCTTTACTTGTCCCGTCCACTTTTGTCTTGCATCGTCATCCCTTTTGTCATTTGATCACTGCTGTCCTCCGTCCAATAACAGACCTTCCATTTCCCTCCTCCACACCTTCTTTCTCTGTCTGGGCACTTACTTAAAAAAAATAACAATGATATTTCTAACTTCTGAAGGAACTCAGCCTATTCATGGAGCAGATAAGGGCTTTGGACCCATGGCGATTCACCCACCCAGGGGAGAAGGAGTTCTCCTTCTTCTCCCAAGTACATAATGTCTATTCACATATTGACTTCTTTGTAGTGGGAAAATCGGTGCTTCCAGAGCTAGTAAGGGCTGAATACTCTGCGATTGTAATCTCTGACCACGGTCCACACTCCATGGATGTGAGGTTGGAGATGGGCAGTGCCCGATGCCCCCCATGGAGGTTGAACACGGCCCTACTGGCCGATATGGCTTTCTGCGAGAAAATATCTCAGGCCATAGACAAAATATTACTAAGATCCAAAGTGAGGAGGTCTCGCCCTCCATGTTTTGGGAGGCACTGAAGGCTGTGATCGGGGGAGAAATTATCGCAAATAAAGCACGGAGGGATAGGGCAGAGAGGGTGGCTAGGCAACAACTAGTCGACTCCATACTGGAGGGAGACCGACGATACTCCGAGGACCGGACCGTAGAGCTCCTGGTGGAGTGGAGAAAGCTACAGATGGAATTTCACCTCCTCTCCGCAAGGAAAGCAGTGCACCCAACTCCACCAGGCACGGAGACAAGGCTAGCCACCTGCTGGCTCACCAGCTGACAAAGCAGGCAGCCACGAGAGAACTAACACAGATCAGGGATAGCAGAAGCAAATTAGTAGTGGAGCCAGACAAGGTCAGCAAGGCTTCTGAGACCTTCTACCGGGGGCTGTACATCTCGGAGCCCCCAGCACAGGACTTGGGGATGAAGCAGTTCCTTGATGGACTGGACATGCCAGTCATGGGGGAGGACAGGAAATGGGGCCTGGGTGCACCGCTTGAACTGGGATAGGCCCTGGAGAGCATTAGCTCCATGCAGGCGGGGAAGGCGCCGGGACCAGACAGTTTCCCGGCGGACTTCTACAAAAGATTTGCGACAGCACTGGCCCCGCACCTGTGTGAGAGATGTTCACTGATTCGCTAGCGAAGGACACACTGCTGCCTATGCTAGCACAAGCCTCAATCTCGCTGATACCTAAAAAAGACAAAGACACAACAGAGTGCGGTTCCTACAAACCCACTCACTGCTAAACGCAGACACGAACATATTGGCCAAGATCCTAGCCAACAGGCTGGCGGACTGCGTACCAGAGGTGGTAGCAGAAGACCAGACAGGCTTTGTCAAGGGTAGACAGCGAACATCCGGCACCTGTTGAACGTGATAATGACACCATGCGGGGAGAGAACACCTGAGGTGATCGTGTCCCTGAACGCTGAAAAGGCCTTTGACAGAATCGAATGGGAGTACCTCATAGAGGTACTGGAGCGGTTCAGGCTTGGATCAGGGTTCACCTCCTGGGTGAAACTCCTGTACTCCCATGGCGAGCGTGCGGACAAATACCACCAGCTCTAACTACTTCCAGCTGCATAGAGGCACAAGGCAGGAATGTCCGTTATCTCCGCTGCTGTTCGCCCGAGCGATCGAACCACTAGCGATCATGCTTAGGGCGCCAATGAACTGGAAAGAGATCCAGAGAGGAGGCAGAGAGCAGAGTCTTGCTCTGTGCGGATGACCTGCTCCTCTGCATCTTGGACCTGCCAAGCAGCATGGAAGAAATCATAGTGCTCTTGAAAGAGCCTTCTCGGGCTACAACTAAACCTGAGCAAAAGCGAGATCTTCCCGGAGTACCACAAGGTATCCTAACACTCAAGTCCACACACACACACGCAATCAGCTATCATCACAGCACAAAAATAAGCAAACTACTGCGGTGCTGGGAATCTGAAACAGGGACAGAGGATGCTGGAGGTGAGGGAAAGATGTTTTCAGGGTAGCATCATTCTGGAGTTGGCGGAAGTGGCAGAGGATGATCCTTTCAATGCGGAGGCGAGTGTGATGGAAAATGAGGACAAGAGGGAACCCCATCATGGTTCTCGGAGGGGTGGGAAAGGTTGAGAGCTGAGGTGTGGGGAATGGGCAGTACCTGGGTGAGTGCTCACTCAACCCCGGTGGGGGTGGGGATGAAGACACGCCTCAGTTAAGGAAAAGAAGCAAACATTTCAGAGGCAACGTTTTCAAAGATGACATATTCAGAACCGATGCGACGGAGGCGGAGAAACTGGGAGAATGGCATGGAGTCCTGACCGAAAGCAGGGTGTGAGGAGCTGTAGTTGAGGTGGCTGGGAGTTGGTGGGTTTGCAATGAATAGTGATGGTCAGTCTATCAGTAGAAATGGAGACAGAGTGGTCAAGGAAGGGAAGGAAATGTCAAAGATGGAACATGTGAAGATGAAAGAGGGTGGAGATTGGAAGCAAATTTGAGACATTTTTCCAGGTCCAGATGAGAGCATAAAGCAGCACCAACACCATCATCAAGGTAACAGAGAAAGAGTTGTGGTGAGGGGCCCGAGTAGGACTGGAACGAGGAGTGTTCTGCATAACCTGCACCAGGCCATCTGTCTTTTGTTTGCTATGATAACTGCTTTTTCTCCTACAGATGCTGTCAGACCTGTTGAGTTTCCAGAATTCTCTGTTATTGTATCACCATAACACAGCTGGGTTCTTCTCTCAAGCTGGAAAGCCTCTGATTGATCCTCCAATGTCAAGAACCTGTCAAACACCCTCAATTGGACAGGAGCCCGTCAACCACCCTCTATAGGCCAGTGAACCTAACATCGGTAGTAGAGATTTGCTGGAGTCAATTATCAAGGATTTCATAGCACAGCATTTGGAAAGCAATGGTGTAATCAGACAAAGTCAGCATGGATTCACGAAAGGAAAATCATGCTTGACAAACCTATTAGCATTCTTTGAAGATGTAAGTAGAAGAGTTGACCAGGGAGAACTGGTGGATGTGGGTAATTTAGAATTTCAGAAGGCTTTTGACAAGGTCTCACATAGCAGATTAATATGTAAACTTAATGGGATTTTCTTTTCATTTCATTACAGGTAGTGTCTTAAGATGGATAGAAAGCTGGTTAGCAGTCAAGAAGCAAAAAGTTGGAATAAATGGGTCTTTTTCTGATTGGCAGGCAGTGACTAGTAGGTACCTTAGGGATCTGTGGTCAGACCCCAACTGTTCACATTATATATCAATGATTTGGACGAGGGAATTAAATGTATTATCTCCAAATTTGTAGATGATACAAAGTTGGGTGGGAGGGTGAGCTATGAGGAGGATGCTTCAGCGGGATTTGGACAGGCTGAGTGAGTGGGCACATGCATGGCAGATGTATTATAATGTGGATAAATGTGAGGTTATCCACTTCTGGAACGAAAATAGGAAGGCAGATTATTATTTGAATGGGTTTAAATTGAGAGAGCTGGATACTCAGCGAGACCTTGGTTACCTCATTCATCAGTCACTGAAGGTAAGTGTGCAGGTACAGCAGGCAGTAAAGAAGGCAAATGGTGTATTGGCCTTCATAGCGAGAGGATTTGAGTATAGTAGAGATATTTTACTGCAATTATATAGGGCAATGGTGAGGCCACACCTGGAGTATTGTGTGCAGTTTTGGTCTCCTTATCTGAGTAATAATGTTCTTGCTATGGAGGGAGAGCAGCGAAGGTTTACCAGGCTGATTCCTGGGATGGCGGGACTGACGTATCAGGAGAGACTAAATAGCTTTGGGTTATATTCACTGGAGTTTAGAAGAGTGAGGGGGGATCTCATAGAAACTTAGAAAATTCTAACAGGATTAGACAGGGTAGATTCAGAAAGTATGTTCCCGATGGTGGGGGAGTCCAGAACTAGGAGTCAGAGTTTGAGGATAAGGGGTAAACCTTTTAGGATTGAGTTGAGGAGAAATTTCTTCACCCAGAGAGAGGTGAATCTGTGGAATTCACTACCACAGAATGTAATGTTGTGTAATTTCAAAAAGGAATTAGATATAGCTCTTGGGCTAAAGGAATCAAGGAATATGGGGGAAGGCAGGATTAGGGTATTGAATGTGATGATCAGCCATGATCATAATGAATGACAGAGCAGGCTCGAAGGGCTGAATGGCCTCCTCCTGCTTCTAAGTTTTATTTGAACCTGTCTCCATGTCAATTAAGGGGGAAATCCCGGGTCAGTGACTGTTTCTCCCGGAGGGGTGAGTCCAGGTTCTGGAAACAACCCTGGTTCCTGTTTCTCACCCTCAAAGCAAAGATTGTGTCCTTCGTTTGACCATGCACCTATTAAGTGCCTTGAGATATGTTGCTGCATTGAAGGTGTTACGGACAGGACAGAAAGAAACTTAACTTCTTTATCCTCTCCCTATCTGTCTGTAAGCAGGCGTGATTTTGAATTAGTTTTAAAGTAGGCTGTGGTTTGTTTCCCCAATCCCTCAGACAGCGTAATCCCATTCTTGCAGAACACTCAGGAGGTTAGTTCATTCACATTCAACCCCAGAGGAGTGGGGAAGGAAGGTGCTAGTTTGCAACATCACACGCTAAGGGGGACATAGAAAAAAGGATTATTTACAACTATGGGTAACAACAGTAAAAGAACCACAGAAATGAATACAAGTTCACCCGATTTCCAGGGTTCAAGAAGGCAAGGTCCAAAGGTTGTTTCCTTCACGGTGGGGTTCAGTCCAGATGAGGCCCTGATTCCAGACAACAGCACAAAAATCCAGACAGCACCATAGCACAGTGGTTAGCACTGTTGCCTCACAGCACCAGGGATCCGGGTTCAGTTCCAGCCTTGGGTGACTGTGTGGTGTCTGCGTGTTCTCCCCATGTCTGTGTGGGTTTCCTTCGGGTGCTCTGGTTTCCTCCCACACTCCAAAGATATGCAGGTTGTGTGATTGGCCATGCTAAATTGCCCATTAGTGTCAAAGGTTGGGTGGGGTTATGGGGATATGGTGGGGGAGTGGGCCTAGGTAGGGTACTCTTTCAGAGGGTCGGTGCAGACTTGATGGGCCGAATAGCCTCCTTCTGTAGTGTAGGGATTCCATGATCCTATGAGTCTATGAAAAATCCATGAGATAAATGCCAATGCAGCACTTGGCAGGCATTAATCATCGACTTTTAAAATCAACCAGGATACAAGGAGTAGGGAAACAGTGGCTTACTGCTTGGTTTATCGGCAGATCTGCTGTAGCTCTTTCTGGTTGGTGTTGAATCATCAGACTGAGGTTTTCTCAGTTCTCAAAGGAATATAGAGATTTCAAAATGGTCATTCAAGTCATGTGACCATAACTCCATTAGTTTTAAGATAGCTATGGAGAATGATAGGTCTGGCCCAAGAGTTAAAATTCTTAATTGGGGCAAGGCCAATTTTGATGGTATCAGACAGGAACTTTCAGAGGTAGATTGGGGGAGACTGTTGGCAGGCAAAGGGACGGCTGGTAAATGGGAGGCTTTTAAAAATGTGTTAACCAGGGTTCAGGGTAAGCACATTCCCTTTAGAGTGAAGGGCAAGGCTGGTAGAAGTAGGGAACCCTGGATGACTCGAGATATTGAGACTCTGGTCAAAAAAAAGGAGGTATATGACGTACATAAACAACTGGGATCAAGTGGATCCCTTGAAGAGTATAGAGAATGTCAAAATAGAGTTAAGAGGGAAATCAGGAGGGCAAAAAGGGGACATGAAATTGCTTTGGCAAATAATGCGAAGGAGAATCCAAAGAGCTTCCACAGATACATAAAGGGAAAAAGAGTAACTAGGGACAGAGTAGGGCCTCTTAAGGATCAACAAGGACATCTATGTGCAGAGCCACAAGAGTTGGGTGAGATCCTGAATGAATATTTCTCATCGGTATTCACGGTGGAGAAAGGCATGGATGTTAGGAAACTAAGGGAAATAAATAGTGATGTCTTGAGAAGTGTGCATATTACAGAGGAGGAGGTGCTGGAAGTCTTAAAGCGCATCAAGGTCGATAAATCCCCGGGACCTGATGAAATGTATCCCAGGATGTTGAGGGAGGCTAGGGAGGAAATTGCAGGTCCCCTAACAGAGATATTTGAATCATCGGCAGCCACAGGTGAGGTGCCTGAAGATTGGAGAGTGGCGAATGTTGTGCCCTTGTTTAAGAAGGGCAGCAGGGAAAAGCCTGGGAACTACAGACCGGTGAGCCTAACGTCTGTAGTAGGTAAGTTGCTAGAAGGTATTCTGAGAGACAGGATCTACAAGCATTTAGAGAGGCAAGGACTGAATCGGGGCAGTCAGCATGGCTTTGTGCGTGGAAAATCATGTCTCACAAATTTGATTGAGTTTTTTGAGGGGGTGACCAAGAAGGTAGATGAGGGCAGTGCAGTAGATGTTGTCTACATGGATTTTAGCAAAGCCTTTGACAAGGTACCGCATGGTAGGTTGTTGCAGAAGGTTAAAGCTCACGGGATCCAGGGTGAGGTTGCCAATTGGATTCAAAATTGGCTGGACGACAGAAGACAGAGGGTGGTTGTAGAGGGTTGTTTTTCAAACTGGAGGCCTGTGACCAGTGGTGTGCCTCAGGGATCGGTGCTGGGTCCACTGTTATTTGTGATTTATATTAATGATTTGGATGAGAATTTAGGAGGCATGGTTAGCAAGTTTGCAGATGACAGCAAGATTGGTGGCACAGTGAATAGTGAAGAAGGTTATCTAGGATTGCAACGGGATCTTGATCAATTAGGCCAGTGGGCCGACGAATGGCAGATGGAGTTTAATTTAGATAAATGTGAGGTGATGCATTTTGGCAGATCGAATCAGGCCAGGACCTACTCAGTTAATGGTGTGGCGTTGGGGAGAGTTATAGAACAAAGAGATCTAGGAGTACAGGTTCATAGCTCCTTGAAGGTGGAGTCGCAGGTGGACAGGGTGGTGAAGAAGGCATTCGGCATGCTTGGTTTCATTGGTCAGAACATTGAATACAGGAGTTGGGACGTCTTGTTGAAGTTGTACAAGACATTGGTACGGCCACACTTGGAATACTGTGTGCAGTTCTGGTCACCCTATTATAGAAAGGATATTATTAAACTAGAAAGAGTGCAGAAAAGATTTACTAGGATGTTACTGGGACTTGATGGTTTGAGTTATAAGGAGAGGCTGGATAGACTGGGACTTTTTTCCCTGGAGCGTAGGAGGCTTAGGGGTGATCTTATAGAGGTCTATAAAATAATGAGGGGCATAGATAAGGTAGATAGTCAACATCTTTTCCCAAAGGTAGGGGAGTCTAAAACTAGAGGGCATAGGTTTAAGGTGAGAGGGGAGAGATTCAGAAGGGCCCAGAGGGGCAATTTCTTCCCTCAGAGGGTAGTGAGTGTCTGGAATGTGCTGCCAGAGGTAGTAGTAGAGGCGGGTACAATTGTGTCTTTTAAAAAGCATTTAGATAGTTACATGGGTAAGATGGGTATAGAGGGTTATGGGCCAAGTGCGGGCAACTGGGACTAGCTTAATGGTAAAAACTGGGCGGCATGGACTGGTTGGGCCGAAGGGCCTGTTTCCATGCTGTAAACATCTATGATTCTATGATTCTCACAATGATGTCAAATAGGATATTTATCTATTGTCTGGGACTGACTTTGATTCCAGGACTGATAATGTCCCAGCCATTAACCTTTGGAAGAATTAACACTCATATTGAGGTTCTTCTGTTGACTACCCTAGAAGGGGGAAACTTATCAAGGTGCAATGACATTCATTGTCCCCTCTTGACATTGACTTGGACATGGGTCTGTCAACATAATGCAGGCATAATGAGTTTTGATCAGTTTTGTGATTACAATGGCCTTACAATAGGGTGTGAGATTCCTTGATGATGAGGGTAAGCTTTTTTTTTTCTTGTAACTCCTGTTGCTAGCTTCCAGAACAAAGGGCCAATCCTGTGATCATGTGACTTGCAGCAGCTATCTTTTTGGTTCCGCAGAAAGTCAATTTTGAAAATAACAAAAAAAAGACAATAACGCTTTGATAAATACAGTTTTGGATGTTTTATTGACCTAACTCTGTGCGGAGTCTGCACTTTCTCCCCGTGTCTGCGTGGGTTTCCTCCGGGTGCTCCGGTTTCCTCCCACAGTCCAAAGATGTGCAGGTTAGGTGGATTGGCCAAGCTAAATTGCCCTTAGTGTCCAAAATTGCTCTTAGTGCTGGGTGGGGTTACTGGGTTATGGGGATAGGGTGGAGGTGTGGACCTGCGTAGGGTGCTCTTTCCAAGAGCCAGTGCAGACTCAATGGGCCGAATGGCCTCCTTCTGCACTGTAAATTCTATGTAATTCTATGTAACACTAGGTAATCTGACAACACTCACTATTTAGACTTGCACATGAAAGTGGCTACTTTGAGAAGATACCAGAGGGGTAACTTTAAAACCATATCCTCACATGAGTTACTAGATTCAGCTGACACAGGAATCTGTAGGTGGAATGGCCTGACTGACAGAATTTCTGCCCTTAAAATACTATTCTGGGCAATGGTGGCTGTTTTGCTGAGAAAGGCAGAGTTAAGGAAAGGGAAAGGATGTCTCAAAGCACTAATTTTGCCCAGAAGAGAACCTGAGGCATTTCCCTCCAGTTCGTGATTTATGAGTTGGTAACTTTGATTTAGCTTTGATTAGACAATTGCTGGCTGGGTGATCAATTTGAACAAGGGTGTAACCAGGGACACGTGGGTGGGGTTCGGCAGAGAGAGTCAGCATTAATGCAGTCTGGCCAAAGGAAACCTGTATCGCCAGTAACTGGTGGAATACAAGTGAGTCATTTTGAGAACAACACAGATAAGGTACAAAGGCAACTTTTTGTGGTATTTCAAATATTGTACACCGAGTTAATATTTTCTGATATGCCACTGCAGATTAACACTCTGTAAATTTATAAAGGCGCTCTATGTCACTCTGAGTTCTAGGTTTGCCAATTTATTTCTTGAGGCATGAGAATGTGATTTTTGATCATGTGGTGTTTGATTGTAGTACAATTGCCTGCAGTTTGCAAATAATATTACATTCACAGGGCTAAATCGCTGGCTTTGAAACCAGACCAAGGCAGGCCAGCAGCACGGTTCAATTCCCGTAACAGTCTCCCCAAACAGGCGCCGGAATGTGGCGACTAGGGGCTTTTCACAGTAACTTCATTTGAAGGCTACTTGTGACAATAAGCGATTTTCATTTCATTTCATTTTCATAAAGGCTGGGACGCCTGAAGTTGAATGTCTTTGTCCCCCCCAGTAAGCCAAATAAAATGTTTTTGCTAACAGGGAGGGACCACTGGGCAGAAAAGTTGGCAGATGGAATTTAACCCTGAAAAGTGTGAGGTGATACACTTTGGAAGGAGTAATTTGACAAGGAAGTATTCAATGAATGACTGACACTGGGAAGTTCCAAAGTACAAAGGGACCTTGGAGTGTTTGTCTACAGATCTCTGAAGGCAGAAGGGCAGGTTAATGGGATTTTTGTGAGGGCCACGAAGAATCCAGCACGAGTTTTAAGGATACAAAGTAATAACATTTATTTACAATAACATATATATATAACAGCAGCAGCAACTTCCCTTGCTGCACACTCCTTCCTGCTGGTTCCTAAACTGGCCAGCTTTATTTATACTAGGAGTTTACTAATGGTTTCTCCGCCCCCCTCATTGGGGAAGCTCATACTCCCACAGGATTGTGGGATTGTCATTAGTCCCCAGCCAATGGTAAGTAGGCAGGTTATAACATCCCTCCCCCCCCCAAAGTCCAAGGAATCCACCGAAGACCCTGGCGAAGGAGGGCGTCGGACTCGTTTTGCCGCAGGCCGGACACCATTTGCACGCGGTGCTGGATCAGGCAGCGTGTAACGAGATGGAGACCGGCGCTTCCGTGATGAACGGCGCAACGGTTGTACATCCACGGCCCGTGGACACGAGGATTCCCCTTCTGATGCATCCTGTGTCTCCATCTCGGAGTCAGAGTCTGCTGCCTCCGTCATGTCAGCGTCTCTATCTCCACGCGGTTCTGTAACGACCTGCGCAGGCTTCGAGTGAGGCACCAGAGGAAGATTGTGAGGACTACCTTCCCTTGTCTCTGGTCTCTGCAGCTGTAGAAATGAGCTCCGGGGGCAGGGAATATTTTGAGGGGATAGTCTTCTGGACCGAACGTGGTCTACATGTTTTCGCTGGAGACGACCCTGGGCTTGCACTTGGTAAGATATAGGGCCCGTTTGGCGAAAGATTACACCAGGAACCCACTGGGCACCACCAGCAAAATTCCGAACGAACACTGGGTCACCAGGCGTAAACTGCCGAATCGGCCGATGCCGAGAAAATCCCTGTCCCTGCCGTTCTCGTGTGCGGCGTACTTTTGCGCCAATGTCCGGGAAAACCATACTAAGGCGGGTACGAAGTCTCTGGCCCATTAGGAGTTCTGCGGGAGCTACCCCAGTCACCGCATGGGGGGTGGTCCTATACGTAAACAAAAAGCGAGCCAGCCTCGTGTCCATTGATCCGGAAGACTGCTTCTTTAGGCCTCTTTTGAATGGCTGCACTGCGAGCTCTGCCAACCCATTTGAAGCCGGATGGTAAGGGGCAGTGCGGATATGGCGTATGCCGTTCATCTTCGTGAACTCGCAAACTCCTCACTCGTGAATGGAGTGCCCTTATCCGTGACCAGCACCTCGGGGAGGCCATGCGTACTAAACGACAAGCGCATCTTTTCAATTGTTGCGCAGGACGTTGTCCCCTGCATCTTATGCACCTCTAGCCATTTAGACTGGGCGTCAATTAATAGAAGGAACATGGATCCTTGAAAAGGGCCTGCGAAATCTGCATGCAAGCGTGCCCAAGGCCGCCCTGGTCATTCCCAGTGATGTAGGGGCGCGGCCGGCGGAAGCTTCTGATGTTCCTGGCAAATGGAGCAGTTTTGGTCCACCTTCTCAATGTCGGTGTCGAGGCCTGGCCACCAGACATAACTCCGGGCCAACATTTTCATTTTGGTCACACCTGGATGCCGATTGTGCAAGTCTGTTAGTATCAGCTCCTGGCCTTTTTCCGGGACAATCACACGCGTCCCCCACAAGAGGATGCCGTCTTCCACGCTGAATTCTGACAGCTTGGAGGAAAATGCCCGCAACTCGCCTGGGAGCTGTCTATGCTGCCCACCATACAGGACTATGTGCCGAACCTTTGACAGGACTGGCTCCGTCTGGATCCACTCACGGATCTGTGATGCCGTGACAGGCAAGGTGTCCATAAAATTTAGGGTTGCAACCACCTCACCGGTTATGGGGGCCGGTCGATAAAGGCAATCGGCTCAGTGCGTTGGCATTTGCTATCTGCGTACCTGGTTTGTGCTCCAGAGAATACTCGTATGCAGCAAGCAACAAAGCCCAGCGCTGGATCCGTGCGGAAGCAATGGGCGGTATTGGCTTATCCTCTCTGAAAAGTCCCAGCAGAGGCTTATGATCAGTCACGATAGTGAAATGGTGGCCATACACGTATTGGTGGAAGCGTTTCACCGCAAAAACCACTGCCAGGCCCTCCTTCTCGATCTGCGCGTACTTTTTCTCCGCTGCAGTCAATGTGCGGGAGGCGAAAGCTATCGGTCGCTCGGCCCCGTTCTCCATCTTGTGGGACAGGACGGCCTCAATACCATACGGGGATGCATCACATGTGACGAGCAAAGGCTTTCCAGGATCATAGTGGGTTAGTAACCCAGACGACGACAATTGTTGCTTTACCCGCTGGAAAGCGGTTTCTTGCGGCTGACCCCAAACCCAGGTGTGATTTTTCTTTAGCAGAAGGTGCAAACGGGCCAGCGTAGTTGCCAGATTGGGGAGGAACCTCCCGTAATAGTTTACGAGACCGAGAAAAGAATGAAGATGCGAAGTGTCAGTCGGGGCGGGGGCCTGTTGAATTGCACGCACCTTCTCTGCGACGGGGTGCAAACCTTCACGGTCCACCCGATAACCTAGGTAGACTACTTCCTTTGCCTGAAATACGCACTTTGTGCGACGTAAACGGACTCCAGCCTCCGAAAGGCGTCTAAGGACAGCCTCCAGATTTTCCAAATGTTCCTGCTCCGACGTCCCTGGAATCAAAATGTCATCTAAGTAGACAGCAACACGTGGTAAACCTCGCAAAATGCCCTCTATAACATGTTGAAAAATTGCGCAGGCAGAGGATACTCCAAAGGGCAACCGTGTATATTCATACAGGCCCCGGTGTGTATTAATCGTTACATATGGTCGGGAGGCAGGGTCCAGCTCCAACTGCAGGTGGGCGTGATTCATATCTAATTTTGTGAACGAGAGTCCACCTGCAAGCTTGGCGTAGAGAACCTCTATGCGAGGCATTGGATATCGGTTGAGTCGGGAAGCCGTATTCACTGTAAGTTTATAGTCGCCACACAGGCGAACTGTGGCATCTGGCTTCATTACAGGTACAATTGGTGCTGCCCAGTCAGCAAAACGGACGGGCCTGATAATACCCAAATTCTCCAAACGAGTGAGCTCCCCTTCTACCTTCTCGAGCAAGGCGTAAGGCACGGGCGCGCCCGGAAATAGCGCGGCGTGGCTCCTGGTTCGACTTGGATACGGGCTACTGCCCCTTTTATTTTCCCCAAAACAGGCTGGAATACATCTGGGTATCATCCTAGCACCTCAGTCAACCCTTCAGAAACAGTTTGGAGGATGTGCTGCCATTGCAACCGCAAATGGCGCAACCAGTCCCGACCCAACAGGCTGGGCCCATGGCCGCGCACCACGATAAGTGGGAAACGCCCCTCCTGGCGTCCATAAACAACAGGGATCATTGTAGTTCCTGCAATGTCCAGTGGTTCCCCCGTGTACGTGGCCAACCTGGCCTGTGAGTCGGTTAATGTAAGGGTCTGTATACCCTGCTTGATGCGGTCGAATGTCCTCTGGGCAATCACGGAGACCGCTGCGCCAGTGTCCAACTCCATCTCAAGCGGGTGGCCATTGACCCGTACTGTCACCTTAATGGGGGCCACACGGGGAGCTGCCACACAATGCAACTGCATGCAGTCGTCCTCCGTCTCCACGTCCTCAGGAGTAGTCGCCGCAGGTTCATCCACATGGAAGGTACGGCCCCTGTGTTGGTCCCAGTTACGGCCCCTGGGCTGGTCCCAGTTTCGGTCGGAACGACGGCGCCTCTGGTGCCCCCAGGACCGCCGTCCGCGACGGGGTCGGCGCCTACAAGTCTGACAGGGACATGGCTCCTCATCCATTGGTTCTGGAGAAGGCTCCCTTCGGGGAGGAATGTCCGACGGCCACTGCTGTCGGTCCGGACGTTGCCTCACCCAAGGTACCGCAGGAGTGCGGAGGGACGTTTTCGGACGGAAGGGGTTGCGCCCCAAGGCATGCACTTCCATTCCCTGTAGTCTCCTGCACTCCTCGTTCTGCGCTCTCTCGGGACAATACTATTTGAATGGCCTGTTGAAAAGTCAATGTTGGCTCAGCTAACAACTTTCTCTGGGTGGCCGCATTGTTAATACCGCAAACCAAACGGTCGCGTAACATTTCTGACAAGGTCTCACCATAGTCACAGTACTCCGCAATCCTGCGTAGCCTGGATAGAAAGTCAGCAAGGGATTCTCCAGGGGTCCTCTCAGCGGTATTAAACCGGTAACGCTGGACTATCATGGACGGGGTTGGGTTAAAATGTTGCCCCACTGTATTCACAAGTTCATCAAACATTTTGGTGTCCGGCGCAGCTGGGTACGTAAGGCTCCTAATCACCCCAAACATATGCGGGCCGCAGGTGGTGAGCAATATGACCACCTGCCGCTCATTTTCGGTGATATTGTTTGCCCGGAAATAGTAACGCATCCGTTGTGTGTACTGGTTCAAGCTATCCAGCGCAGCATCAAAAACATCCAAACGTCCGTACAGAGGCATGGTGTAATAGAAAGCAACTTCCAACCTGTATCCAACAAAAATCCAGGGAGGTGGCTTCAGCAGTGTAGACAACTATTCACTTTAACCCTCGTCGCCAGTTTTGTGAGGGCCACGAAGAATCCAGCACGAGTTTTAAGGATACAAAGTAATAACATTTATTTACAATAACATATATATATAACAGCAGCAGCAACATCTCTTGCTGCACACTCCTTCCTGCTGGTTCCTAAACTGGCCAGCTTTATTTATACTAGGAGTTTACTAGTGGTTTCTCCGCCCCCCTCATTGGGGAAGCTCATACTCCCACAGGATTGTGGGATTGTCATTAGTCCCCAGCCAATGGTAAGTAGGCAGGTTATAACAGGGATGGTGACTGGAGTTTGCATATTCTCCCCGTGTCTGTGTGGGTTTCGCCCCCACAGCCCAAAGATGTGCAGGGTAGGTGGATTGGCCACACTAAATTGCCCCTTAATTGGACAAAAAAAAAATTGGGTACTCTAAATTTAAAAAAAAATAGGGTGGTGAAACAGGCATATGGAAGACTTGCATTTATCAATCGAGACATAGATCACAAAAGGAGGGAGGTCACGGTGGAGTTGAATAGAACTTTGGTGAGGCCACAGCTGGAGTACTGTTAGCAATTCTGGTCGCCATATTATAAGAATGATGTGATTGCACTGAAGGGGGTGCAGAGGTATTTCACCAGGATGTTGCCTGGGAGTACAGGAGCAGGGATGTCTTGCTGCAATTTTACAGGGTCTTGGTGAGGCCACACCAGGAATATTGTGTGCAGTTTTGGTCTCCTTATCTGAGGTTCCTGCTCTAGAGGGAGTGCAGAGAAGGTTTACCAGACTGATTCCTGGGATGGTGGGACTGATATATGAGGAGAGATTGAATTGGTTAGGACTGCATTCGTGGGAGTTCAAAGAATGAGGGGGATCTCATAGAAACCTGTAAAATTCTAACCGGTCTAGACAGGATAGATGCAAGAAGGATGTTCCCGATGGTGGGTGTAGAAGCCAACTATTTTCTAATACACCTGATAGGTAAAAGATAGCTATTTAGTGTAAATATTTTTATTTTTAAAAAAATGTTTTTATTCTCCATTTTCACATTTTCCTTCAAAATTTACACCCCACCCACAAATAGTAGACGGTAACAAATACAAAATCAATCCCTTTAACAATACCAACGATCCCATCCTCCCACCACCCCAAACAACGGCCCACCTGTCAATATATGCATCCAATAAACCAAATCCTCCCACGGTGGAAACAAAAAACAAAAGAGAAAAAAAAAGGAGTCCAGGACCGCCCATGGTCACCATTGACCTATGGAGTCCACTCCCCCTCCCCCCTACACTCAACGCCACCCAACCTCTGAAAGAGTACCGTACATGATACCCAAGAGTTGTACACCCCCCCCCCCCCCCCCACCAAGTCTCCAGCTCCTCCCGTCCACTGCCTCTTGTAAAACTCCTCCCCCCAACCTCGGTTCCTTCCCCCCCAACTTTCCACCCCGGCTAGACCACTCGGACCCTGTTCTGCCAGGCTCCGATGGCTGCAGCCCCTCCCCCACCTCACTCCCGTTCACTGGCCGGCTTAAACCGGCCAGCGTGGAGGGCTCCGCCCGGGTCCCTTTCCCACTTGACCGGCCCTAGGAAAGCCCAGAAATCCCCTTTTAACACACAAACCCCGCATATCCACCTACACCCCAAAGAGTCCTAATTTCGAGTGAAAGTCCCATCACTGCCCTTGTCCAAATATATACAACATTGGCTCCTTTAGCCCATACACCCGCATGCAGTGAAACAAAAAAAAGAAGAAAATACAGTCAGTCATGAGGTTACATTGGCACATGGCCATTTCTCAATTTCTCAGTTCTGCCACAGACCTTCTGCCTTCGCAAACTCCTCCGCTGCTTCCGCCGTTCCAAAATAAAAGTCCCTGAGCTTGTAAGTCACCCTCAGCTTCGTTGGATATACAATGCCGCACTGCACCTTGCTAATGTACAGTGCCCTCTTCACCCGGTTGAAGGCAGCCTGCCTCCTCGCCAGCTCCACCGTAAAGTCCTGGTATACACGTATACTAGCTCGAGCCCACTGCACCACCCGCTTCTGCTTGGCCCAGCTCAGGACCTTCTCCTTCACACTGTACCTACGGAAGCACAGAGTCACTACCCTTGGCGGCTCACTCGCCATTGGTACAGGCCTCCACGACCGATGAGCCCGATCCAGTTCATATCGGGAGGGATCCTCCCCCTCCCCTAATAGTTTCGCCAGCATCACGGCAAAATACTCAATCGGCCTCGGTCCTTCAACTCCTTCAGGCAGCCCCACAATCCTCAAATTCTGTCGCCTGGATCTGTTTTCCAAGTCTTCCATTTTTCCTCGCAGATCCTTGTTAATGTCCATCACCTTCCGCATCTCCTTCCCCATCGAGGCAAGTTGATCACCGTGCTGCAATAACGTCTCTTCCACTTCCTTCAGCGCCTCCCCTTGCTCTCGCACCTCCGCCACTGCGCTCACCACCTCCGTCCTCACCGGGGAAACCGCCTCCTCCACCAGCACACTCAAAACCTCTCATCTCCTTCCTCATTGTCTCCATGTATCTTGTAAACTGCCTTTCGAATTCCGCAGCCATCACCTTAGTTATTTCTTCAGCCGTAAGCAATGCGGCCTCCCCTGGTGCTCCAGCCTCCACTTTCCTTGGTGACCCCGCGGTGACCTTTCCACTCCCCGATGGACCTTCAGCTGTTTTCTTTATGGATGATTTTTTGCTTACCCTTGACATTTTTCTTCACTGTGCCTTCACTGTTTCCTCCTGCTTTTGCCGCCTCCGTGGACCCTGGGACCGGGTTTAAAGCCCCGAAAATGCCGTTCCCGAACGGGAGCCCTCCATTGTGCGGCCGCCTCCTGCCCGCCGTCACCGGAAGTCCCTATTTAGTGTAAATATTAAGCCCCAGTTTTTAAATACCCATTTTAAATTCACTCATAACCTCAGGTCATCTCAAAACATACAGAGACACAAAACAGCATGAAACAGCATAATTCCATTATAGATTAAAACAGCACATTTGCAAGACAGTTTGACACTATACTTGTGCTGTCAGATCAAGGACAGAGCAACACCATAGTAATATGAAGGCATCATTGTTCACAATGCAGATAACAGCTAAGTCAGCAGAAGACCAGTTGAAGCTGGTCACGATAACAGTACAGAATCACATTCCATAACATGCACAAGTATTCAGACATGAAACAATTAAAACTAATGTTGCATATTGACAGCTAACCATCAAATCAAACTCATTTGATTCTAACCCAAACCAAATAGGATTACATAGGGGTGTAGATAGATTGCTAAAGACTGATATGATTTAGTATAACCGTGAGGGTCCGTTTGGCCATTTTTATCCGGATCATTCTACACTTTGATCTAAACTATTCTGTACCTCTATACTTTCATTTTTCCACTCTAACTCTTGAAGTAAATGGAAGCTGTTTGCCGTAAGCAAGAAACCATTTCTGTATTATTTTAAAAGTTAAATTGTGTACAAGTTGCTTCTCTTTAAGTCCTTTTTGCTAGCCGGACTTATTAGAGAATAAGATTTAAGTGATTCTCAATTGTAATCAAATAGAGGCAATAAACGATTCTTATTTGCACCCGAGAAGTTTCAACTCAAATTTCTACTGAGTTTTAGTGTTCGTAAGTGCCACTAGATCCGCATGGTAGATCTCTTACAGTGGGTGTGTCCAGAACCAGTCACAGTCTGAAGATACGGGGTAGACAATTTAGGACAGAGATAAGGAGAGATTTCTTCAACTAGAAGGTGAACGGCCTGTGGAATTCATTACCACAGGAAGTCGTTGAGGCCAAAATATTGCATATTTTTAAGAAGCAGTTAGATATAGCACTTAGGTGAAGGGGATCAAATGAAATGGGGGGAAAGTGGATTAGGCTATTGAATTGGATGATTAGCCATGATCATAATGAATGGCGGAACAGGCTCGAAGGGCCAAATGGCCTCCTCCTGCTCTTATTATCTATGTTTCTATGAACATTTAAGTTGTGAAGAGAGGTTGGATAGGCTTGGGTTGTTTTTGCTGGAGCAGGGAAGACTGAGGGGCGACCTGATCGAGGTGTACAAGATTATGAGGGACATGGACAGGGTAGATAGGGAGCAGCAGTTCCCCTTGTTGAATGGTCGGTTACGAAGGGACACAAGTTCAAGGTGAGGGGCAGGAGGTTAGGGGGGATTTGAGGAAAACCTTTTTTACCGAAAGGGTGGTAATGGTCTGGAACGCGCTGCCTGGGAGGGTGGTAGAGGCGGGTTGCCTCACATCCTTTCAAAAGCACCTCGATGAGCACATTCAAGGCTATGGACCAAGTGCTGGCAAATGGGATTAGGTAGGCAGGTCAGGTATATTTCATGCGTCGGTGCAGAATCGATGGGCCTCCTCTGTGCTGTATTATTCTGTGACTAATGTCAGAAATTGGGACATTCCCTGATGCCATGAATGGTTCTCCACTGCCTGAAGAGATGCTCTTTGACTCCGTTGAAAATTACTCCCTGATCCTGTCCGCGAGCGACTCCGTGTCCCTGTCTGAGAGTTATTCCCAGATCCCATCGTAGAGCTACTCTCTAATTCCTCACACCAACTGAGTTACTCTCTGATATCCCAATGTGGGAATGTTCACTGCCTCCCAGAAATTGAAAGGACTCTATTCTGTATAATCCGCAAGCACATCAGAAATGTCTGGAATTACTCAGAAGGTCAGGCAGCCTGTCTAATGCCGGTAAGACATAGACTTGTTGGTCACTGTGTCTGATCTACCCCCTCTCGGTGCAACGTGTAGGTGAGTATTTCTGTGAAGGACATCAAAACTTGGCTGAAACTGCCCTCATCCAATATCCTCGTGTCTATGTAATTCTATGGAATTTTTAAAAACCCTCCTTTATATAGTGCTTTCTATATATAGAAATCTCAACGCATTTAAACAGGCAATGTGGTTCCTTGTGCAACATGTTGGAAAGAGCAGTGTCTGATGAGCATAACAACAACAGAAATGCTGAAGACAAGGAGAAAACTCAGGGCCATTCATTTTCTTTTCCTTTGACCTCTCCTGCTTCACTCCTGAGTGTATGTGCGCCTGTGCATAATAGTCTTTATTAGTGTCACAAGGAGACTTACATTAAAATTGAAATGAAGTTACTGTGAAAATCCCCTATTCGCCACACTCTGGCGCCCGTTCGGGTAACCCCACCTAACCTGTTTAAGCACTATGGGTCAATTTAGCATGGTCAATCCACCTAACCTGCAATTCTTTGGACTGTGGGAGGAAACCGGAGCAGCCGGAAGAAACCCACACAGATACGGGGAGAAAGGGCAAACTCCACACAGACAGTCACCCGAGGACAGAATTGAACCCCGGTCCCTGGCACTATGCCACTGTGTCGCCCCGGTCAATGATGGGGGCCAAATAACTCTTTCTTTCCCCTTTTTCAATATTTTCATATCTGGCAAAGAGAAATGTTCAAAGAAAATGACCAGGAAAAAAAATCCCAATTTGTTTTTACTGTCCCGAATGTTTTTTCTCCAGGGTTGCGCACACAGCAGTGTCCTGAAGATTAATCTTCAATTTCTGGAGACTCCAGGACAATCCTGGAGGATTGGCGACCCTGCATTTTGGCGGAGGAGGGCCTTTCTGGCGCGGCATTGCTGAGGCCTACAGAATAACAGCAAACAGGCTGAAACAAATTTTGACGGTTTAAAGCGTCGCTGTGAAAGGCGTGTGAAGGCAGTACTCAACGGCAGTATGAAGAACGTCATCCTCAGATTACTGAATGTTCAACAACACGCTTTGTTTTATTTTCACCTGCTTTGAATGTACTGAAATTCGCAACTGTGTCTCAACAGGAAAACATCGAATCTTCCTGACAGCAGGCAGATAAATCAAGCCGACAATTCAACATCCTCACCTGCATGCTAGCACCAGTTTGGACAATAGCAATTTGAGATGTTAGCTGCCAGCCATCTCTCTGCTATTGTCTCCCTCGCGCTCGATATCATTTCAGTTCGGTATTGGAGTTACTCAGCTTTCACCTTTTGAAACTGGTGTTCTGATTGCTGACATGTCCACCAGCAGGGTATTGACAACACACACATTAAACTCTCACTTTTAATTCATCCAGCCTGATGATTCTAGTTCCTTCGCATGCATCCCAAATGTTTAATACAACAAACAGAACTGCCGGTGGAAGCAAATTACGGCGGATGTTGGAATCTGAAACAAAAATAGAAAATGCTGGACAATCTCAGCGGGTCTGACAGCCTCTGTGGAGAGAGAGAAGGGAGCTGACGTTTGGATGACTCTTTGTCAAAGCTGGAGAGAACTGTAAATAGGGTCAGGTTTATACCGTTGTGCGGGGGTGGGGGTGCGGCCGTGGGCTTGTGGTGCAATGGGGCTACATAGAGGGCCAGCGATAGGTGGAGATTGACAAAGATGCAATGGTTAAATGGTGGTGGTCAAGGCTAAGAAGGGTGCTGATAGTGGAACATTCAGAGAGCGGCATCGCGGTAGCATAGTGGTCAGCACTGATGCATCACAGTACGAGGGATCCGGCTTCAATTCCAGCCTGGAGTAACTGACCGTGTGGAGTTTGCATTCTCTCCCGTGTCTGCGTGGGTTTCCTCCGGGCGCTCCGGTTTCCTCCCACAGTCCAAAGATGTGCAGGATAGGTCGATTGGCCGTGATAAATTCCCCCTTAGTGTCCCTTAGGTTAGGTGGGGTTGGAGGGAGAGGGCAGGCAGCGGGCCTAGGTAGGGGGTTCTTTCAGAGGGTTGGTGCAGACCTGATGGGCCAAATGGCCTCCTTCTGCACTGTAGGAATTCTAGAATCAGAATGTGTCAATGGCAGAACAGAGGTCAGCAATGTGTCAAAGGACATCTAGGAACAAGGAACAGATGGCCTCGTGGGGTGTGTTGGGGGGGGGGGGGGGGGGGGGGGGGGGGCGGTGGCATTGGTGAGAGAAAAATGGATCGATGGAAGAAATGAAAATTAACTGATAGAAATAAAAATGGGTGAAGGTGAAGGAGGGAGTTCACAGTCTGAAGTTGTTGAACTCAATGTTAAGTCCGGAAGGCTGTAACGTGCCTAGTCGGAAGATGAGATGCTGTTCCTCCAGTTTGCGCTGGGCTTCGCTGGAACATTGCAGCAGGCCAAGGATGGACATGTGGACATGAGAGCAGGACGGTGAGTTGAAATGGTGAGTGACAGGAAGGTCTGGGCCCTGCTTTTGAACAGTAAATGCTGGTAACATGTGTATGTATAAATTAGACAACAGTCATTAATTTTATTCATTTGTAGTTCAGTTTATTCCTTTGTGCGAACACGCCCATAAAACTGTGAGGAGAGGTGCTGCTTTAGGGGCTTTTCATTAAGCCTGCTGCATGTAAATTAGATAATTTTACCTCTCATTAGTTTTTCAGTCTCACATTCTACAAAACAAGTGCGAGACCCTGGAGATGAGCAGACCAAACATTCTTGGGAGAGCATGAGGTTGAGGCATCTCTCTTTGTAAGGGGATTTTCACAGGTAACTGGAGTGTACAATGGTGGAGAGAAAGAGTGGGTGAATCCAAAATCAACCCCAGCTCTCCCAGGCCAGCCAGGGAATATGAGAGAGGGTATCTCAGGTGCGCCATGTCACCACAAAGCCTGTTTTTGAAGGCCCCATCTATCCACTCACAATGCACACTTGACCAGGTCAGTGGGGGAGTCCTGTAGGACATGTTCCCAGTGTGTCTGCAAATGCCGACTCTATATGACCGATCGCATGGGGATCTGACTTGCTAAAGTAGCCGAACATGGATTCTGTAGTGATCTGTACATCTGCACATACACCAGGGACTACAGCACAGATGTAACAGCCACAGCATCACTAGAGGGCAGCATCAGAGGCGGGTATAAAGGGACCGACCCAAGGGAGGATCCACCTCTTTTAGAAGCACAGGGCTATTGAGCAGCAGCAAATAGAGATAGCACAGCATAGGCAGTTTACCTTAGCTTCTCTTGTTTTGACTGTATTACATCTGGTTGAGCTCTGGAGACAGAACAAATCCACTGAATTAAGTATTTGTGTTTAATGGAGCTCTACAATCTTTATTCGGATTTAGAGAATAACATATGGTACCAGGAGTGATTTCTGAAAGCTAGCTAGACACCAGCAAGAGAAGAAAACTTGAACCGGACATTCGACCAAGGAAGGCTTCGCAGCATTTGGACCCTTCGGATACCAATCGGCAAGATGGACTCACTTCAACCTCCACGCCTGCTCAAAACCATTGGTAATATGCATTCCAATTGGAAACTTTTCATACAACAGTTTAATCTCCATCTAGAAGTGGAGTGGGCCTTGCTTTTATCCATGGCAGGGTTGCAGGCCATAGAAATATATAATTCCTTCACTTACTCGGAAGGGCAGGACAAGGGCAAGCTGGAAATAATAATCAAAAAAATTGAAAATCACTGTCAATCTGAAGTCAATGAGATATTTGAAAGATTCAAGTTCCCCAGGCGTTTGCAAAAACTGGGAGAATCTTCCAGCAGTTTTGTAACTGATTTAAAGTTGCTGGCTCAAACCTGCAACTATGAAAACTTGCGTGAGTCCCTCATCAGAGACCAAATAGTCAATGGCATATCTGATGAAGGACTCAGAAAGTCGCTGCTAAAACGCAAAGACCTGACCCTAGCAATGACCATGCAAAAATGCTCTGCACATGAGAAAAGTAAAGAGTATGAAGAATTTACTTACCGGTAACAAGGTCTTCACCACGAGGTCGAACCAGTCAAAATGGTGGCCCAGGCATCCAGAAGGCACTCCTCCAGCGGCAATCCCGCACGAGCGAACCAGGATGCAGGCCACGCGCATGCGCAGTTCGCCCAAAGATTTGAGACGGACAAAAAGCCTACTGCGTATGCGCGAGCGTGGCGAGACAGCGTGACGATGTGTCCCCACTGCGGCCACGTCCATTTAAAAGAGCAATGTCCGGCTTCAGGCAAACAGTGTTTAAAGTGTGGAAAACACAACCACTTTGCCTCACAATGTAGAGCTGCAAATGAAGACCACAAGACAAAAATATAGGCCCTTCAACGTAAGAAACGTAGAATCAACGGAGCACAAAAAAAACAACGGTGATTATTCATCCGATGTGGACAACCTCGCCTGCGACAATTTGCTTGTCATGGACACGATTGAAACAATTGAGGAACCTTGCGCAACAATCACCACGCCTCACCCGGTCAACAGCATCGACTCCAGCAGTGAGTGGACTGCAACTGTGCGGGTCAACAACTTTCCGTTAGTGTTCAAGCTTGACACTGGGGCCTCAGTCAGCCTCATCACTAGCAAGGATCTCCATTTGATTCCAGGAGACCATGAAATGATACCCGCTGCATGTAGGCTGAAGAACTACAATGGCAATCAGATCACCTCAAAGGGATCATGCCATCTCCAAGTGGACAACAAGACGATATGCAAGCAGCTACGATTCGAGATCGTGAACAATGACAAATCTGACACCAAAGAAGATGCTTTGTTCATTGGACATGAAGAGCACAATAACGAATGCAAAACAAAAAGAGATGATTTGTACATTGAAGAATACTACTCAGACATGGATGAGTTCTTCGGACATGATGTTCATAGCATCAGCAACATGGTTGAAAAGCTCAATACGAATCTACTCATGGTAGATGAATCCAATAGCATGATGCAATTGCAGATCGTTGAAACATTGGATGACGTCAACCTGTCAATCAGACAAGGAGAAAATGACGCCACACAGAGAGCACAGAATGACTCCATTGAGAGAGCGATGAATGACTCCACAGAGAGAGCGATACAAGCCTCCACAGAGAGCTCGTTGACAGACTCCAAAATGGAAGCAACTCAAGACTCCATAGCGAAGTCCATGCATGAACAAGACCATGAAGGTCTATCAACCTTACCTGAGCAACCAGCAGCAGGCTATGAAAGTCTACCAAGCTCACGTGAACAACAAAAAGACTATGACAGTCTACCCAGCTTATTTGAGCCACCAGAAGAAGACTATGAAAGTCTACCCAACTCATTTAACCAACAAGAAGACACTGAATGTTTACCCACTGTACGTGAGAATAGTGACAATGTGATCACGATCGACATACAAGATGTGCACGATTACAGCGGGACTGTCAGATCTCAGATCGTATGTACAGCAGTACTCAACAATCAAAGTGAAACTACTCTTGAGTCCAGTGAGACCACATCAATTAAAACCTCATCTAAACTACCCACCAGAAAATGAAATCTTGAAGATTTTGACTCAAGAAGAGAAGCACCAAGAAACCAAAGATGATTCAAATGAACCGGCAATGACTCCAAAAGAGGAGCACCATGGAATCAATGATGATTTAAGTGAACCAGAAATGACTCTAGACGAGGAGTACCAAGGAATCAAAGAGGAATCACATCAACCACAAATGACTGATGTCACCAAGATTAATGCAACATCAGATCATTCTCACAATCCTCAAGAAGACACGCTCAATGAAACATCAGATGCCAAAAAGGACACTGACGCAAATAACTTTGAGAATGACTCAGTCATTGAGTGCAACAAGAACCACAAAAACCACAAGAAGCACAACTGAAACGAGAACAACAGTAGCAACAACAAAAACCACAAGAAGCACAACAACAACAACTACAACAACAACAACAAAAACAATAACAAGAAGCATAACAAAAACGAAAACTCCAACAACAAGCATGCCAAAAACAACAAGACCAACAACGAAGACAACAATAACAGAAACAACAAGCACGACAAAAACAACACCGGAAACAACAAAGACACAAACAACAAAAACAACAACAATGAAACAACGACCTGTACAACATGGCACAACTCTGCATAAGAAGGACAATGTAAGATCACAGCTGAAAACAATGGCAAGAGTACAAACATACCATGGCATGACAACAAATCTCATGAATTCATATCTGCCTCACAGCAAACAAGCAAACTAGCTTTCAAGAAAGATGACATACAGAATAAATACCGCAAGCACAGGAAAAAGTCTAGGTCAGACAACGGTATAACACAGAATCGCTACCCACAATCTAATGGAAAAGGGGAAAAAGGTGTCCACATCATTAAACGACTCATCAGCAACGCAACCGATTCACGATCCAACATCAACCTAACTCTGTTATCATTAGGAGCAACCCCATTGAGCTCAGGACTGTTGCCAGCGCAAATGCTCTTCGGCAGAGACATCCGGACAACCCTACCGGCAATGCAGTTCCGAGTCCCCGGCAAAGCACCGGTTCTCAACAAAGTGTGGGTACTACGATCGAAACAAAAATGATACTACGATCAACACGCGATCCCACTCAAGCCACTGACAATAGGTGACACGATCAGACTCAGTGACCCAGAAGGAGGATGGTCTGATCCAGCCACGGTGATCAGGCAGGCGGCACCGCGGTCCTACATTGTCAAATCGGCAGTGGGAATATTCTTTCGGCGCAACCGCCGGGATCTATTAGAGATTCAACCCCAAACACCAGTATTTCCTACACTGGACCTGAACGAGTCCATTCATCAACAGGGCATCCCTCACCACACAATGCCAAACAGCACTCTCGACAACATCAAACCATCATCACTATTCCAACCGCTAAGCCGCTCCTGCAGAAGCCACAAGGCACCCGACCGACTAAATTTATAATGAAAATGCAAAACACGAACAAGATGACAACGGACATTTCTCACAATGGACTCATAACACAGTTAATTGGCTCTGTATCATCATTATTATTTTCAAAGTGTGCAGATCTGCATATTCCCACTCAACCACTTGTTATGTAAAGTTTTCCTGAGACCAGCACAGAAAACATGTCAAACAAAAAGAGGGGGATGGAGTGATCTGTATAGCTTTATTTATTATTATCACTTATTGTCACAAGTAGGCTTCAATGAAATTACTGTGAAAAGCCCCTAGTCGCCACATTCCAGCGCCTGTTCGGGGAGGCTGGTACTGGAACCACCTCCGTTCCCGAACCAGCTGCACATACACCAGGGACTACAGCACAGATGTAACAGCCACAGTATCACTAGAGGGCAGCATCAGAGGCGGGTATAAAGGGGGCGATTCTCCGATATGGAGGCCAAGTGTTCGCGCCGTCGTGAAAACCGTCGCGTTTCACGATGGCGCAAACAGGGCCTGGGCACGACCTATTCTGGCCACCACAGGGGGCCAGCACGGCGCTGGAGCGGTTCACACTGCTCCAGCCTCCTTATGCGGCACTGAATGGGCGCCACGCCAACCTGCGCATGCGCGGGGGACTTCTTCTGTGCGCCAGCCCCGACCCAACATGGGGTCGGTGTTCAGGTGCCGGCCGCGCCAGGAAGCAGGCCCGGGGTGGGGGGGGGAGAGGCCAGCCCGCCGATCGGTGGGCCAGACCCCATCGGAGGCCCCCCCCCGGTGAGGAGCCCCCCTGCTCCCCCCCCCCCCCCACAGGCCGCCCCCCCGAGTGTTCCCGCAGAGTTGCCGCCGGCAGCGACAAGGGGTGAACGGCGCCAGCGGGACTCTGTCATGTCGGAGAGGCCGCTCAGCCCATACGGGCTGGAGAATCGGCGGTCCCGGCCCGCGGCCAACGCCGCGCCAAACGTGCCGGCGCAAATGACGCCGATTCTCCGCACCTCGGAGAATCGCGCGCCGGCGTCGTGGCGTCCTGGCGCGGGTGCTCCGATTCTCTGGCCCGGGGCGTGGCTCGGAGAATCGCCCCCAAAGGGTCCGACCCAAGGGAGGATCCGCCTCTTTTAGAAGCACAGGGCTAGTGAGCAGCAGCAAATAGAGACAGCTCAGCATAGGCAGCTTACCTTAGCTTCTCTTGTTTTACCTCTTGACTGTATTATGTCTGGTTGAGCTCTGGAGACAGAACAAACCCACTGAATAAAGTTAACTGGAGGTCTACAATCTTTATTCGGATTTAGAGAATAACATAGATTCATGCCAACCAAAATCACTAACCAAACAGATGATCACATTACTGTTGACAAATTGTCTGCTGCATTTCCTCCATTACAATACTGCTGTGTTTCAATTGACTGGAAAGAGCTTTAAGACATATAAGTATAATACAAGTGCTATATAAGTATAATTCTTTCCTTTTTTTTCTCTTCCCTTACTTCTCTTCTAACCTCAACTGAACTGGTAGTGGGAGGACCTGTGCACATCCCAGGCTCTTCCCCACAGTCAGATGGGACAGAAAAGTCAAAGGAGTGCTTTTTTGTTTAACTTGCTGGGTGTTTTGGGAGCTGTGGCGGAGGGGTGGGGAGATAGCAGGTCTGTGCCGCACAAGAAGTCTGGAAGTCTAGTTTCCCCCACGTGCTGTAGGGTTTTAGCTCGATGATACCCAATGTTGGACCCTGACAGCTTCTCCTGTCTGATGGACGGACCACCTCCCAGTCAGGTGGTAGAACTTCAAAAGAAGCTACAGCATCAGGAAGGTTTCATCCTCGAACCGGGGAATGGGTCTCCAATCTTAGAGTGAGAGGGGTCCCAAACCCCAGAGTAGTCCAATCCTGAAGTAGAATCCCGCCCCCGCCGGCTGCTGAATTCTCCGGCGCCGGGGTTTTGGCGGGGGCGGGAATCGCGCCGCGCCGATCGGGGGCCATTGGCAGCGGCCCCCCCCCCCCCCTGCGATACTCCGGCCCGCGATGGGCCGAGTGGCCGCCTGTTTTCGGCCGGTCCCGCCGGCGTAAATCACAACAGGTCCTTACCGGCGGGGTCTGGCTCCACGGGCGGCCTGCAGAGTCCTTGGTGGGGGGTTGCGGGGGGATCTGACCCTGGGGGTGCCCCCACGGTGGCCTGGCCCGCGATCGGGGCCCACCGATCCGCGAGTGGGCCTGTGCCGTGGGGGGCACTCTTTCCCTCCGCAATGGCCGCTGTCAACCTCCGCCATGGCCGGTGCGGAGGAGAACCCCCCTTGCGCATGCGCCAACTCGCGGCGGCGCCGGCCTAGCCCCTGAAGGTGCGAAGGTGCCGGAGTGGTTCACGCCACTCCCCGGCGCCAGAGTGGCCCGCCCTGCCGGTTCGCGGAGAATCCCGCCCCTGATTCCTGACCCCTGGAGGGTTCATTCCCTGACCCCAGTGAGGATGGGGTGGGAGGTCGTTTTATTGTGGTGTGTTGCATCCCCCTGGGCTACTGAGCGGTAAATTCCAGCCCCACTTGACCCAGAGTCACAACACAATTGAATTAACAATAATTCTTAGAAATATACCCAAAATCTTTGGCCCTTGGCTGCCAAATAATTACTCTCACCAAGTTTGTAAGTTTAAACACAATTACTTTTTATTTATAACAAGCAAATACAACTGGTTAACTATTATCTAATTCCTAATCCCCTACTTTAACTTGCCCCCCACTCTCTACACACTCATACAAGACAGACAAACAAGGGGGAAGAGAGGGGTGAATAATACTAAGTAAAAAGGGGAAAAACGTATCTGTTTCAGATGGTTTTCTTGAGCACACTGTCCTTCAAGCCAGGCTTTCAGGTGGAGATTTCTGCTTTCCATTTGTAATGGTTTTCATTGTAGATTCATTCAGATCTCTGCAGTTTCAAAAATACAGCAGCCTCCAACATTACTGCAGAAAGCATGAGAGAGAAAGAGAGAGAGAGAAAGAGAGAGAAAGAGAGTCAGAGGGACAGAGAGAGAGAGCAGGTTCTTTCCTATCTGTGTCCAGGTCTCAACTCTGCTTTCCTTAGGTCTCTGGAAATCATCTCACTCAGGCAGCATCCCATCATCCCGCTACCCAGCAGAAAAAGGCCATTTGGCCAATTAATTGGCCACTAGCCAACCAATCGAACCGAGTCTCACCCCATCTCTGGGCTGCCAAAAAGTCTGAGTTTTCCTGTCCAAATGTAGCAGAATGTTCTCTGTTGTAACTTTTGGTTTTCTCTTACTCTCTGCTGCTTGACTTAAAGATGCATGTCCGTTAAGCATCCATGGATCACAAATAATAACAGCAAACATAAAGGAAGGGGAATCAACAGGTAGGACCCGTACAGGTGCAACGGTACTGGGGGGGTTACCTGATGGTGGGAGCTTCATGGACCTGAAGGACGCACTCCTGCTTCCCCTGTCCCACAAGGAGTGCGGTGAAGTATTTGGCAGGGGTGTGGTGGGGGAGTGGGGTTGGGCGAAGGTTCAGAAAGCACCAGGGAAATCGAAAGCAAAATTTCCAAGGCCATTAAGGGCAAAAACGCAATTGGTGTTTTTGTGCTCATCTTAATAAACTGCGGCAAAAACTAAATAACCATGGTAACTTATTGTGACCTGCCTCCTCACCTTGTCCCGTGTGTGTGAGGGGTGGTGCCCTTCACGTTATGTATTCCAGTTGTCTTCTTCTAATGGAGATAGATGCCTAGGCGCTTCGCAGACTTTGGCCAATGACTAATAATGGGACAATAGGAACATAGGGACAGGTTTCGGAAAGTACTGATAGTTACAGTTACTACTAAATTATATACAAATCAGCTTTGGAAGAGACCTGGTCAGATCTTTTTCATTACGGAAGGGCACTGAAAGTCTTTTTACTAAATACTTTGTGTGGTATTATCAGGTATTACAGTACCCAAGAGGCCGAAGACCATTGGTTAAACCTAGGAGTTTACCATTGGCTGTTGGTATGTAGCTCTGCCTTGACAGGCGGGGTATAAGAACCGGTGCCGTCCCAGCAGCCCTCACTTTCTGTACCGAAGCTGCTGGGGAACAGTTCTAGTCGATTAAAGCTTTCAGTTATGTTACAATTTCATCTTCGAGTGTAATTGATTGCGCATCACTTTGGTTGCCTCATCATGAGCTCCGATCCAGTAAATCTGGCATCCCCCAGATTTTCTCTCCCCACCAACTTTCGCATTCAGTATGAATACCTTTAAAAAGCTCCACCCTGCATCCACAGGATCCACTGGAACCACCTATAGATACCTTGGTGGGTAAGCACCAAACTGTAAGCACTTTGAGACAGGGAAAAATTAAACTGTCAACGGTAATATCCGTTTGATCTGAGTTGTTTAAATAAAAAATCAAGCAGTTTATGAAGATGTTTTGGCCGAATTGTACTGACTCACGTAGCTCTCCCTACCTGTCAAGGCTTTCACTGTTAATAGGAAGAGAAATTAACTTTTAAAAAAAAACCTTCATCAGCAATTTTGTGGGTTCCTCATTTGTTATCGAGCTGGGAAAACGATTCAATATAGCTTTGGGCAAGGGTGGTTCAGTCTTACAGAATTAGATTCAATTATCTGTTTTTTGCCTTCCGTGAAGTGCATATGGTCTAATTAACTGATTGAACTACAGCCCATTTTAAATTTCACCTTTTATCACAGGATGCAGAGCGAAGCTGTTCCCATTGACAGGCCGTGACCAATAATTTCTCCCTCTGCTCTGCCAAAACTTCAGCAGAAATCTCAGTCCAACAACGGACAAGCGTCCTCTTTAATTTCTTGTCATCATGGGCGGGATTCTCCAACCCCCCGGTGCCCCCACGGTGGCCTGGCCCGCGATCGGGACCCACCAATCCGCGGGCGGGCCTGTGCCGTGGGGGCACTCTTTTCCTTCCGCCTTTGCCACGGTCTCCACCATGGCGGAGGCGGAAGAGACTCCCTCCAATGCGCATGCGCGGGGATGCCGTGAGCGGCCGCTGACGCTCCCGCGCATGCGCCGCCCGGCAATGTCATTTCCGCGCCAGCTGGCGGGGCACCAAAGGCCTTTCCCGCCAGCTGGCGGGGCGGAAATCAGTCCGGCGCGGGCCTAGCCCCTCAAGGTTAGGGCTCGGCCCCTCAAGATGCGGAGGATTCCGCATCTTTGGGGCGGCGCGATGCCGGACTGATTCGCGCCGCTTTTGGCGCCGGTCGGCGGACATCGCGCCGATTGCGGAGAATTTCGCCCCATGTGTTCCAATCCTATTCTACACTAACTAGCTCTCCTCATCACCCAGTTGCACAAGTTTCACAAAGGCATGTGTTTCATTTCCTTAGCTGCTTCCTTATTGTTGTCTACAGCTCTAAAACAGGATTAGTATTTCTCGCTCTTCATTGGCTCACTTCCTGGGCCAAACAGTAATATTTTCTCACAGATAGAAAAAAATCATAAAATCGTCCCAAACACCCGAACAGTGCATGAATGATATGGGCATGTTGAAGAAACATAGGGCAGAATTCTGCCCAAAAAACATCTAGGTGTGGTCTCCGGTGGGAAACAGGGGGCGCGATTCTCCACTCCCACGCCGGTTGGGAGAATCGCCTGGGCCGCCAAAATTTCCTGCGACGCCGGTCCGACACCCTCCCGCGATTCTCCCAAGCGGCGGGAATGGCCTGGTCGAGTTTCGCGGGCCGCAGGCCGGGGAATCGCCCGAGACACCCAAAACGGCGATTCTCCGGCACCCCTGCTATTCTCAGGCCCGGATGGGCCGAAGTCCCGACGGCGTGACCCCAGTTCACATCGTCGCCGTTCACACCTGCTTTTTAAAGTCGTCAGCCAGTCGTGCTGGCTGACGCTGAGCAGGGAGGAGGTGAGCGGACTGTTGCGCAGCGCCCGGAGACCGGGTCGGCTTCCCCGAGAAGGCTGCGGCCAAAGGGGGGGTGCGGAAGAGTGTGCAGGTGGGGAGGTGGGGGGGGGGGTGCGGGAGAGTGTGCAAGTGGGGGAGGAGTGGGAGAGCGTGCAGGTGGGAGGGGGGGGGGCGGTGGGAGAGTGTGCAGGTGGGAAGGGGGGCGGTGGGAGAGTGTGCAGGTGGGAGGGGAGGGTGGGAGAGTGTGCAGGTGTGAGGGAGGGTGGGAGAGCGTACAGGTGGGAGGGGGGGTGGGAGAGTGTGCAGGTGTGAGGGGGGGCGGTGGGAGAGTGTGCAGGTGGGGGGGAGAGCGTGCAGGTGGGAGGGAGGGTGGGAGAGCTTGCAGGTGGGAGGGGGGTGGGAGAGTGTGCAGGTGTGAGGGAGGGTGGGAGAGCGTGCAGGTGGGAGGGGGTGGGAGAGTGTGCAGGTGGGAGGGGTGGTGGGAGAGTGTGCAAGTGGGGGGGGAGAGCGTGCAGGTGGGAGGGAGGGTGGGAGAGCTTGCAGGTGGGAGGGGGGTGGGAGAGTGTGCAGGTGTGAGGGAGGGTGGGAGAGCATGCAGGTGGGAGGGGGTGGGAGAGTGTGCAGGTGGGAGGGGGGTGGGAGAGTGTGCAGGTGGGAGGGGGTGGCGGGAGAGTGTGCAGGTGGGCGGGGAGAGCGTGCAGGTGGGAGGGGGGGTGGGAGAGTGTGCAGGTGGGAGGGGGGGTGGGAGAGTGTGCAGGTGGGGGGGGGAGAGCGTGCAGGTGGGAGGGGGGGTGGGAGAGTGTGCAGGTGGGAGGGGGGTGGGAGAGTGTGCAGGTGTGAGGGAGGGTGGGAGAGCGTGCAGGTGGGAGGGGGGTGGGAGAGTGTGCAGGTGGGAGGGGGGTGGGAGAGTGTGCAGGTGGGAGGGGGTGGCGGGAGAGTGTGCAGGTGGGCGGGGAGAGCGTGCAGGTGGGAGGGGGGGTGGGAGAGTGTGCAGGTGGGAGGGGGGGTGGGAGAGTGTGCAGGTGGGGGGGGGAGAGCGTGCAGGTGGGAGGGGGTGGGAGAGTGTGCAGCTGGGAGGGGGGGTGGTGGGAGAGTGTGCAGGTGGGGGGGGGAGAGCGTGCAGGTGGGAGGGGGGGTGGGAGAGTGTGCAGGTGGGAGGGGGGGTGGGAGAGTGTGCAGGTGGGAGGGGGGGTTTTGGGAGAGTGTGCAGGTGGGGGCGGAGAGCGTGCAGGTGGGAGGGAGGGTGGGAGAGCGTGCAGGTGGGTGGGGGGGTGGTGGGAGAGTGTGCAAGTGGGGGGGGAGAGCGTGCAGGTGGGAGGGGGGGTGGGAGAGTGTGCAGGTGGGAGGGGGGGTGGGAGAGTGTGCAGGTTCACGACGGCGCGGCCACTTCGGCGTGGGAGTGGAGAATCCCGCCCAAGGTGCCGTTTTCGCCGGGTGGATCGACGTGATCAAGATCGCAGTCAAGATCCACACTTGGAAATTTGGGGACTAGAGGTGATTCACGCTATGGGACCCGAAGAACCGGCAAGTCAGAATCCTCAGAGATGGGCCACCATTTTTAAATGGAGCCCCAATCTGAGAATAACTCTACAGCCCCCTCCTATCACTGGCAAGGGTGCTCCCCACCCTCATCGCTGGCAAGGTACCCATCCCCCAATCCCTGGCCAGGAACCCCTTCCCTTAATTGCTGGCATCAGGCACCCCCCACAAGTAAACAAACCCCATTGGGGTCGCTAAAGGCGACCCCTTCAGGCTCTGCCCCTTGGCAGCGTAAAGCTGCCACTGCCCACTAGCACCCTGGCAGTGCCAACCTTTGTTCTGAGCACCTGGAAACTCTTGAGAACAGTCTCTTTTTAAAAAACTGCAGTTTGTAAAACAGCTGCTCCTCAGGGTTGATGGACCCCTGTAGAACTATATAAATAAACAACAGCAATCCTCCCTTTGAAACTTCCTGGATTTGCCAATCAAAGTGATTTTAAGAGGTAATGGTTCGCAAAATTGAATGTCAACAATGTAGTTCAAAGCTTTTAGACTTCTAGGCATACAAACTGGCTTGAAAAAGTTAAAGGACAATGAAATTGACTGTGAAACAAAACACACTTACCTTCATCTCATAGATTTTTGAACTTGACATGCTGACACTGTTTAAAGGGTTTAAGACTTTGGGACAATGTTCACTTTAATCCCTCATACCTTTATGAGATGCTGATAGAATGTTTGAAGGGTTTAAAGAGGGCAGATGGGAAGACCAGCCAAATGACCCCCATACCAGGAAAGGCGGCAACCTAAGCCCCTCCAGTGGGACACAAGCCCCCTCCCACCCTGTCCCCCACCTCTCATGAATGATCCTTCTTGGCACCCTGGATGCAATTGTAGGGAGGGTACTTATCCTTTTGCCACCCCTCCGAGTGCAGGCCGCCAGGTCCCCGTTTCTAAAGACTTGCACAAATTCACGCACTCCCGGCTGGGGGTGGGTTGGGAGCTGGAGCATCCCTGGTGGCTGGTGATCGGGTGTCCTGCTCGTAAATGAGATTCAGATCTACTCTAATGAGCTATATGCATATTCCCACCGGGTCTGGGCAGGAACTTTGTTTGGGCCGGCCGGAAGACTCACGATGGTTTGCATAACCAATATAGAAACCCGTTTTGTGTCCGACGCCCGATTCACCGGGCCATCAGGATTCCCACCGTTAGCTTGCGGCCCAGAGAATCCCCCAACCTTCTGGTGCGGGGTTCTCCCTTAACTCACCCGACATAGCGGGATTTACAGCGGACACAACATGACCGGAGAATTGCCCCCATTATGTAATTGCATTTGATCCCAGGGCGGCACGGTAGCACAGTGGTTAGCACTGTTGCTTCACAGCGCCAGGGTCCCCGGTTCGATTCCGGCTTGGGTCACTGTCTGTGCGGTTTCTGCACATTCTCCCCGTGGCTGCGTGGATTTCCTCCGGGTGCTCCGGTTTCCTCCCACAGTCCACAGATGTGCAGGTTAGGTGGATTGGCCATGCTAAATTGCCCTTAGTGATCAAAGAAAAGGTTAGGTGGGGTTACTGGGATAGGGTAGAGGTGTGGGCTTAAGTAGGGTGCTCTTTCCAAGGACCGGTGCAGACTCGAAGGCCGAATGGCCTCCTTCTGCACTGTAAATTCCACGATTCTATAAGAGGCAGGGTGGCAGAGAAGAAACATTGCCAATCATTGCATAAGATCCGTGGTGCGAAATATGTTGCCAGCAAATTAGAAACTCGTTCCTGAGAAAGGGAATTAACAGTGGAAGTAATCGTAAAAGGTTTAGCTTTTCCAAGTTTATTCACAACTCAGCAGAAAATGCTGGAAATATTGACAATGATATTTGTAAACCATGCACACTTTTCCAATGGACCTTTGCTTTGCCTTCCTTGTGGATATAGCAGAAAATATTGGGAAAAAACAACAATCCTTCCATTGCTTTTTCGAAAAAACAATTCTGGGGGTACTCCGCAGCAACAGGGGGACCAAAACTGGGGAAGGTGTTTGTTCCTGCAACTTAATTTTCAGTGAGTCGTCACAGGACAGTTTCACCAGCTCCTCTTAGACTACAAGATATTGTAGCAAGCGTGGAAATGGATCCAGAACCCACTTGCAATCTGTGTTTATATTTTCAAAATAAGCATTGACACGTTGTGCCATACTTGAGGAAGGATGCACAAGCATTGGAGAGAGTACAGAGGAGATTCACAAGAATGATTCCAAGGATAAAGAACTGGAGCTATGAGAATAGATCGGGACTGTTTACCGTGGGGAAAAGAATTCTGAGAGGAGACTTGCTGGAGATATTCAAGATACTGAGAGATATGGACTGAGAGGTATGGACAGGCTAAACAGTGTTAAACTGTTCCTACTCAAGAGCATTAAGAACTAAAGGGCACAGATTCAAAATAATTGACAAAGGCAGTAAAAGTAATGTTTGGAAATTTCTTTTCGGCCAGAGGGTGTTTGGAGTTTGGAACGAACTTGCTGATGGGGTGGTGGAGGCAGGTTTAATCGAGGTATTCAAAAGGCAGTTGGATTGCTGTCGGAAAATAAAAAGTGTGCAAGGTTACGGGGATAAGGCTAGGGAGTGGGACGAGATAGAATGCTCTCTCAGAGCATGATTCAATGAGAGCTGACTCGATGGGTCAAACAGCCTCCAATGTACCAATGTTACAAGATAAGCAAAGATCCCAAATGTGGCACGGTGGCACAGTGGTTAGCACTGCTGCCTCACGCCGCCAAGGACCCGGGTTCGATCCTGGCCCTGGGTCACTGCCTATGTGGAGTTTGCGCATTCTCCCCATGTCTGTGTGCGTCTCACCCCCACAACCCAAAAGGTGACCAGGGTAGGTGGATTGGCCATGCTAAATTGCCCCCTTAAAATTAGAAAAAAGATAAGCAAAGCCTTGTCACTCATTTCGAGTGTGATTATATTGTCTTCCTGGAATGATAGATTCAGTATGTTTAATAGGTTAAAAATGTCAGCAAATGATGCCATTTCATCATCAAGGGAAGTTCAACAAATGCAGGATTGTGCACACTCCCACTGACCTCTTCATCAAAACCTCCAGCCTCCTCTCTCCTCCCTCTGCCCCCCGCCCCTCCCACCCAATCCCCCTGACCCTCTCCCCCACCCCACTCCACATGGGGCCTCCCCTCTTGCAGCCGAAAGACCACCCACTGCTTAATTGCTTCCTGGCTCTTAAGATTCTAGGGACTGCTTTTAGTCCCAGTCCTGACCTCTGCACCCAATGGTGTTGCTGGAACTACAGAATCATAGAGACGGCGGCCGGAATTCTCCGTCCGTTCACTCCGGCGGGACTCTCTGGTCCCGCTGCGCTGAATGGAGTTTTGGCTGAGCGGCAAACTCTTATTTCCTGCTGGCAGCTATTACGATCCCAGACCAGACCCCAACATTGGCTAAGATACTGGAGGGAAACCCCAATATTTTGTTTTAATTTTGTACGTCTGTGAGGAAAGGATGTCTTGCTCCTGGAGTGATTTGTCACAAAATAGGGATGTGGTATATTAAAACAAACATTATGACTAAGACAGTATTCAAATATCTTTAACATCATGCAAGAAAATACCTTACAATTACCCCTTAAACAATGCTAATCAATACAGTGTCACAATAACCCTTAACTGCTATCTTTACTTCCACTCAAACAACAAAGCCAGCTCAGGTCCCAATCCACTTTTAAACACAGTTAGCATTCAGGAATACTTGCTGTAAAGTATTGGATACTCCACTTTGGGAAAGAGCGATCTTTTGAGACTGCTTGAAAGATAGAAACCCCAGTCAGAATAATGCAGAATCTCTGGCAGTATTCGTTTCAGAAACCTTCTCGGCTCTCCTTCCAGCCAAAAACTAATGCTGAAAATACCAACACCTGACCGCTTCAGCCCTCGGCTCCACCCATTAACTGCATCATCTTAGTAAACTGAACACAATGTCTCCAATTAACTATTCAGCAGGGGAACTCTTAATATAAATATAGGTCCATTTGCCAAACATTTACAATGTTTTATTTGCACCTCTGGCTCCAAAAAGCCTAGCTCTCTTTCGAACCAGGATTTAAAAAACATGACTGCAGCAGTCAGTCGCACACGCAAACCCAGGCTGTTAACCTTTACTGCATCAAATATATATACACATCTGAAATTCCTACATTCATCACACAGCGGTGGTGGGGTGAACTCCAATAGGAGAATCCCAGCCGTAGGGCAGAATTTCCCACTGTTCACAGAGTGCTGGCTGAGTCAAAAAACTGGTGTGTAGATTTCCAGCTGCACAGCTGGCTATTGTCTCCAGATAATCTGACACTGTGCAGACAATCTCTGCAGGTGTGGTCCATGGAGTAATGGTGGTGGGCAGGGCCTGTGCCTGGCTGTACAGAGATCGTGGGTGCTCTAATCGGCGCTTAAAAAAAATACATCCCCCCCACGACCCCTGCCCTTCCACGGATATGGGAAACACCCCCCCCCTCAGAAGCACAAGGGCAAACCGCCCCTCCCCCCACACAAGGGAATCCATCAAATGGAGTTTACCAGAGTGCCCCTCCAACATTTCCCCAGGAAATGTTGGGGCAGCATGGCGGCACAATGGTTAGCACTGCTGCCTCACAGCTCCAGGGTCCCTGGTTCAAATCTGGCCTCGGGTGACTGTCTGTGTGAAATTTGCACTTCCTCCCTGTGTCTGCGTGGGTTTCCTCCGGCTGCTCCGGTTTCCTCCCACAGTCCAAAGATGTACAGGTTAGGTGGATTAGCCCTGCCAAATTGCCCCTTAGTGTTCAAAAGGTTAGGTGGAGTTATAGGGATAGGATGGAGACGTGGGCTTAAGAAGGGTGCTCTTTCCAAGGGCTGGTGCAGACTCGATTGGCCAAATGGGCTCCCTCTGCACTGTAGGAATTCTATGATACCCCCGGCACAAGGTGGCAGGGGTAGTGCCAGGGGAATTGCCAGGGGGCAGTGCCAGGATGCCAAGGGGCAATGCCACGGTACTCCATGTGCATGACTTCTCCCCCCAGGGCTGTACTTACCTGTGTGTACCCAGCGGGTTCCCTTTACCTTGTTCATGTTTTTCAAAAGAAGTTGTACATCTCGCCGACGTAATTATATTATAATTAATTGAAATGAGGTCCTCGACCTTTCTGGGCACGAACCTGTTTATATCACCGGCGAGGGGGCAATCAGAAAACAAGGTTTCATTTGCTGGCAATGTTCGAAATGACAAAAGGAAAATTTTAGACCAACATTGTGAGCTATTTCACTCAGAGTGATTATGGATTAAACTCAGGTAGATTAATGGATCCAGAATCTGGAATCATTCAAGAGGTATGGGTTATAAGGCAAACTCTCAGATCTTCATAGATGATTGGGCAGACATGCATTCCACACCCAAATCTCCCTCGCAGTTTTGTGAAAGATCTGATGGGATCTTTTGAAATTTGGTTACGAGAGAACTGAATATGGAGGACCTAACAGTCTGTCGATAAAAAATTGACAAAAAACAGGCATGACAATTATGTTGCTATTTATATTGTTTTGTGTTTTCTCTTTAGCATACATTGGAATTTCAAAATGACTCTGGCGACAGCTCATAATTTGTTCTGAAAGTTTATGTCTGACTTGTCACAGGTGATAAACTTGTCCCCACGAAGACCTAAAGCTGAAGTATTCAGCCATTGTAGCAGGTTTTTGAAATAAATTCCTGAGAAACGGCAACATAAACAGAAAATGCTGGACAATCTCAGCAGGTCTGACAGCATCTGTGGAGAGAGAAGGGAGCTAACTTTTGAAGTCTGGATGATTCTTGTTCCCCTTCCCCTCCCACTCCACTAGTGTCAACTGTTCCTGGTTTCCCTTTAAACACTTCTCACCTTTGATATGCCATTCACACATTCTAATTTCTTTGTGTGCCACTATCAACATGCTTCGCCGCATTACAATATGTTGCCAAGCATAGTTTGGAGGTTGAAACCGGTCCGTTGTGCATTTTTCTTTTCCATAATTATGACGGGAGCAAAAAGCCAAACGGGTAAGCTCTTTTCATCAAACAAAACCCAAGTTACAAGCATCTCAAGACCAACAACTAAAGTTACAAGTCAGGACTTGTTTGACAAAGTAGGTTTTAATGAGTGTTTAAAAATAGGAGGGGAGGGGCAGGGAGGTTTTGGGAGAGAATTCCAGAGGACCCGGTAGCTGAGGATGCCAATGGAGGAGCAGTTAAAAGGAGGGTGTGCGAAAGGGTAGACTTGGAGGAGAGCAGAGATCTCCAGAAGGTGTAGGGCAGAGAGAAGTTATAGAGATAGAGAGGGACATAGAGGTATTTGAAAACAAGGATGCAAATTTTAATATCCAGACGTTACCAGTCTGGAAGTCAATGTTGATCACCTAACTGACTAAATATAGGTTGGGGGGGGCGGCACTGTAGTGGTTAGCACTGTTGTTTCACAGCGCCAGGTTCGATTCCCGGCTTGGGTGACTGTGCGCAGTCTGCACGTTCTCCCCGTGTCTGCACGGGTTTCCTCCGGGTGCTCCGATTTCCTCCCATAAGTCTCGAAAGACGTGCTGTTAGGTAATTTGGACATTCTGAATTCTCCCTCAGTGTACCCGAACAGGCGCCGGAAAGTGACGACTAGGGGCTTTTCACAGTAACTTCATTGCAGTGTCAATGTAAGCCTACTTGTGACAATAAATATTATTAATATCAGATATGAATGCTTTAGCACTTTCTCCCTGTATTTGCGTGGGTTTCGCCCCCGCAACCCACAAATGTGCAAGGTAGGTGGATTGGCCACGCTAAATTACCCCTTAATTGGGAAAAATGAATCGGGTACTCTAAATTAAAAAAAAAAGATATGAATGCTATAGTTGCGGTTTCAAAAAATCGAATTGTTCAAACTTTTTCTATCCCAAAATCGTCTCTTATGCGGAGAGATTTAAAAATATTTTTTAAAATTATTATTTTTCAAATGGCAAATAGAAAATAATTTGCAAAATAAAGTTATCAATGAAAAAATTCAGGGGGGGCTTCTCCCAGCCCCGCGCCGGGCCGGAGAATCCCCGCAACCGTGCCACGCTGTCCTGACGCCGGCATGGGATTCTCCTCGGAGCGGAGAATCGGCGCCATTGGCGCCGGCGTGTTTGGCGCGGCGCCGGTCGCGTGCCGCTCTACGTGGCCGGGCCACCGAGTCTCCGGCCCATATGGGCCGAGCGGCCGCTCTAAAAAGGCAGAGTCCCGCCGGCGCCGTCCACACCTGGTCGCAGCCAGCGGGAACTCTGCGCGAAGGGTCGGGGGGGCGGCCTGTGTGGGGGGGGGGGGGGGGGAGGGGGGCTCCGACCCCGGGGAGTGCCACCGATCGGCGGGCCGGCCTCTCGCTCCCCGGGCCTATTTTCTTACGCGACGGTCCCTGAGCTCCCGCTCCATGATGCGTCGGGGCCGGCACGTTGAGGGAGGCCACTGCGCAAGCGCGGGTTGGCGCGGCGCACAGTTCGCGCCGGGATGGGAGGCTGGAGCGGCGTGAACCGCTCCAGCACGTGCTGGCCCCCTGTAGGCACCAGAATCAGTACGGCGTTTCCGACGTCGTGGACACTCTGCCGCCGAATGGGAGAATCCCGCCCTCAATGTTCATGGTCATTGCTTTTTCCAAAATACTCGAAGATTTTTAAATAAATGTCAAAATCAAAATGTTCTGGAGGGTCATAAAATATTTTGGAGATTGTCCCAAAATATTTAATCTTCATTACTTGTTTCCTCTGCAGGTTTTCATGAGTAATTAGCTTTTATGGCGTGAGTCAAGAAATGTTAAACACGACAACAAAGGGTGGCACGGTGGAACAGTGGTTAGCACTGCTGCCACACAGTGCCAAGGACCCGGGTTCAATTCCGACCTTGGGGGGTCTGCCTGTGTGGAGTTTGCAAGCTCTTCCTGTGTCTGCAGGGGTTTCCTCTGGGTCCTCCTGTTTCTCCCCACAGTTCAAAGGTGAGCAGGTTAGGTGCGGATAGGGCGAGTGAGTGGGCATAAGTAGGGTTCTCTTTCAGAGGGTCGATGCAGATCCGATGGGCGGAATGGCCTCCTTGCACACTGCAGGAATTCCATGGTTCTATTGTTCGAGGACCCGGTTTAAATCCCACTATGGCAGCTGGTGGCAGAATTTAAGTGCAATTAATTAATAATTCTAGAATGGGAAGTTATTCTCAGTAATGGTGACCATGAAACTATCGGCGATTGCCGTAAAAACCCAACTGGTTCACTCGTGGTCCTTTGGGAAGGAAACCTGCTATCCTTATCCAATCTGACTAATGTGACCTCCAGACTCCCTGTAATGTCGTTGACTCTTAACTGCCTATGAAATGGTCTAGCAGGCTATTTGGTTGTGGCAATTAGGGATGGACAACAAATACTGCCCTTGCCTGCGACACCCACATTCATCACTAGAATAAATAATTGTAAGAAATACTTTTTTTCTATTAAGATCGATATATATTTTGGACTAATTTTCCAGCTCCACCGCCGTCACCTCGGTCACCTTTTCCACCCTAAGTAGTGCAGCCCCACATGCGGTCCGGCATCCGCCATCTTGTCAGCACTTTTGCTGGTCCTCTCATTCAACGGCGAGCCCACGTTTCCTCCCTTCCTCGACGCTATCGGGAGCGGCGCTGTTGCTAGTGCTTTCAATCCTGACTCCCTGCACAAACTCTCCTCCAGAGGACTCCGAGCAAAGCTCGAGGACTTGGAGAACCGCTCGAGGCGGCACAATCTGAGAAGGGACAGAGGGCCCAAGGCCAACAGAGTACGTCGCTAAGAAGTTGGCGGAGTTGATGGGGGAGGGTGAGAACCCCTCCCGGTACGAGCTGGACCGAGCTCATCAGTCATTAAGGCCGAAGCCCAGAGTGAATGAGCCGCCAAGAGCAGTAATTGTCTGCTTCCATAAGTACGGCATGGAGGAGAAGGTGTTAAGCTGGGCGAAGCAGAAGCGCGAGGTGCAGTGGGATGGTGCTAGTGTTCGGGTCTACCAGGACTTGACAGTGGAGTTGGCAAAAAGACGAGCGGCAATCGGATGAGTGAAGGCGGCACTGTACAAAAAGGGGGTGCGATTTGGTTTGGTGTACCCGGCAAAGCTGAGGGTGACGTATGATGCCGAAGACTTTTATTTTGAGACAGCGGAGGCGGCTGAGGCGTTCGTGAGGGCAGAAGGCTTGGGACAGACGTGAGGAGCGGAGCTGGAAGAGAGACTGTGGACTGTGACTGGGGAGCTGGAAAATGTATACATTCTATAACTTTCCTTTTTACTATTTTAATTTAATTCTCTTCACATTGTTACAGACTTCAAGTTATTGGTTGGGTTGATTGCCATTCTGTGTTGTGACGGTTATTTTAGTGAATTGTATGGGTTGGATTGTTGTTTTTGTTTTTTCTTCCTCTGGGACTGTGCGGAGGGAGCCACCCGCGCTGGCTAACTAAAATTGGCTAGTGAACGGAGGTGAGGTGAGAGGAGGGCTGCGGACATTGGAACCTGGTTAGCAGGTTTTGATGGGCCTACGAAGCGAGCGAGGGGGGGGAGAAGGGATTGTTGCTGGGAGACGTTTTATCAAGAGGAAATGTAGGGGGGGGTTTTGGGAGGGGGGTAAGGGGTTCGATGTTAATAATGGATAGGGGCGGGTCAGGCTCATGGGGCAGGGCCCGGTGGTATGATGATGGTGGATAAGAAGGGTAGGGGGATGAGAGACCCCCAGTTTGGATAGTCACGTGGAACGTGAGGGGGTTAGGAGGTCCGGTCAAGAGGTCAAGAGTGCTTGCGCATCTTAAAAGTTTGAAAGCCGATGTAGCAATGCTGCAGGAGACTCACTTGAGGGTGAAGGACCAGGAGAGACTTAAAAAGGGCTGGGTTAGTCAGGTGTTTCACTCTGGATTTGACGGAAGGGCTCGAGGGGTAGCAGTGTTGGTCAGCATAAGGGTACGCTTCCAGATGGAGAAGGTGGTGGCAGATCAGGGGGGTAGATATGTGATTGTGACAGGGGCGCTGGAGGGGAGGTTACTGGCGCTGTTAAGTGTATACGGTCGCAGTTGGGCCGATGTGGGATTCACAAAGAAGGCGTTTGGGGCCATCCCCGACTTGGACACACACGAACTGATAGTGGGGGGCGACTGGAACTTGGTGCAGGAGCCAAGGTTTGACAGGTCACGGCCGCGTTCGCTGGTCCCATCAGGGGGGACGAAGGCGTTGGCTGGGTAAATGGTGGACCCTTGGAGGTTTCTGCACCCGAGGGAATGGGAGTACTCGTTTTTCTCAGCAGTCCATAAGGTATACTCGCGGATTGTCTTTTTCGTGGTGGGGAAGGCTTTGCTGGCTGGGGTTAAGGGGTCGAAATACTCGGCAATTGCAGTGTCAGATCATGCTCCGCAATGGGTGGATATGGTACTGGAGAAGGGGATAGCGCAGAAGCCGGGGTGGAAATTAGATGTGGGACTTTTGCGGGACCAAGGTTTCTGTGACAAAAGAACAAAGAACAAAGAAAATTACAGCACAGGAACAGGCCCTTCGGCCCGCCCAGCCTGTGCCGATCCAGATCCTTTATCTAAACCTGTCTTCTACTTTCCAAGGATCTAATTCCATCTGTTCCCCGCCCGTTCATATATCTGTCTAGATGCATCTTAAATGATGCTCGACTCTACCACCTCTACCACCTCCGCTGGCAAAGCGTTCCAGGCACCCACCACCCTCTGCGTAAAATGCTTTCCACGCACATCTTCCTTAAACTTTCCCCCGCTCACCTTGAAATCGTGACCCCTTGTAATTGACACCCCCACTCTTGGAAAAAGCTTGTTGCTATCCACCCTGTCCATACCTCTCATAATTTTGTAGACCTCAATCAGGTCCCCCCTCAACCTCCGTCTTTAATATGTAAGTTTCAACTGTACGCGTGAGGTGTCGAAGGCAGTTGTCTCGGAGGCTCTGAAGGCGGTGGTGAGGGGTGAGGTAATTTTGTTTAAGGCCAGGGTGCACAAAGGGGAGAAGTTGGAGTGGCAGAGGGTAATAGATGAGATGTTGGAGGTAGATAGGAGTTATGCAGAATGTCATGATATTCAGATAAACATATCATGGTGCAAACACACATACATACTGATGGACAGATCAACGGACCAATCAACACACACACAACATCACAGCCAATCACAAGCAAGAGCACACGTGCTATAAAACGGGGAACACCACAGTTCCCGCTCATTCCAGCAGGAGACAGCTCAGGGCACAGAGCTCACAGCGTGCCACTCAGGCATACACCATGTGCTGAGTGTCTCTCTAAGATAGTGTTAGGGCTAGGTCCACAGGTTAACGGGTAAATTACGACCCACAGTCATAAGTTTACAGATGTTGTTATCAAGAGTAATAAAACAGAGTTGTACCATCTACAACCGTGTTGGTTCGTTTGTATAGCGGAACACCCAACACGACATAGTACCAGGATTGGAACCCAGCAACTGTGAGACCTATCTGCACATCTTCAGGGATCCACCATCCTGCGCCATGGACACCATCAGCCCGCCGCAGCCGCTCCAAATCGCTGGAAACCTCGGGGTCAACTGGAAGCTGTTTAAACAGCGCTTCCAGTTCTTCCTCAAAGTCACAGAAAGGGAGAATGCATTGGACACCAAGAAACTCGCCCTCCTCCTCTCCACGGCAGAGCAACACGCCATCCACATCTACAACTCCCTGGTGTTCGCGGAAGGTGAGGACAAGATGAAGTACAAGACGGTCCTTCTAAAACTTGAGCAACACTTCAGCGTTGAGGTGAACGAGAGCTTCGAGAGGTACCTCTTCCAACAGCGCCTGCAGGGTAAGGATGAGCCTTTTCAATCTTTCCTTACACACCTCCGTATCCTCGCGCAGTCCTGCGGCTATGAGGCCACCTCCGATTCCATGATTCGGGACCAGATAGTTTTTGGGGTCGCCTCGGGCACCCTACGCCAGCAGCTCCTCAAAATTAAGAGCCTCACCCTAGCCACCGCCATCGAAGCCTGCGTCCTCCATGAAATTGCGACCAGCTAGAGAAGATTAAGTTTGTCTTAAGGGGGTCTGCGCAGGGGTTCTACAGGCGGTGGCAACCATTCCTAGACTACCTCGCGGAGTGTTAGAGGAAGGTCGGTCAGCAGCAGCAGCAACCCTGGGGGGGGGGAACGAGAGATTGTTTGAGGGGACGGACGAGTGGGGGATAACATGGAGGGTGGGGGAAACTGGCACGAACGGGCGAGAGCCAGTGTATAAAGCTCTGTAAATATATCATCTTACCATGTATATATCTTGCTCAGGGCGACTTTGTGTTATTTTGTTACGGGGTTTATTGTTTGTAAGGGGAAAAAATTGTTTTGTTAAAAAGAATTAATAAATATATTTTTTTTAAAAAGAAAACGCGACCAGCCGGTACTCCCAATTCCAGGCGGCCGAATCGGCACGGCAGGGGTCCTACGAGGCCGAGCGGGTCCAGTCGATCGAGTTCCTCCCGGCCCACGGCCCGGATGAGGGCAGCCATTTTACGCGCTTTCCGCGGCCTCCCGCGCTTGTACGCGCCAAAAGAGATGTCGACGCAGAGGGACGTGACGCGCAGGCGCGCTCTACGCAGGACCGAACTGCGCATGCGAGGTGACGCAACGAATGCCATGACGACTCGACGTGCGGCAACTGCGGATCCGCACATTTAAAGCGGCAATGTCCAGCAAAGAATCGACAATGCCTCCGCTGTGGCAAGATGGGCCACTACGCTGCCTGCTGTCGAGCAGCTCAACCTGCCAATGCTCCCCAATTCCGCCAGCCTCGCAGGGACATGCGGGCCATTCAGCCTCCATACACTGAGTCATACCCTGACGATGTACAGACCGGTGATACCGACGACCGGGAAGCCTTCCGCTTTAGGTCATTGACAGGAATCGGATGTCCCCAAGTAGGACCCACCAGCCGATGCCAGTGAACAGCGTTAATCCGGGTGATGAATGGTGTGCCACCCTAACGGTCAACCGATCACCAATCACATTCCGTCTAGACACTGGTGCCTCCGCCAACCTTGTTGCATGGTCAGCCTTCTACGCCTTGAAGGTCAAACCACCGATTCGGCCATCCCGCTGTCAGATGGTCGATTACAACGGGAGAGGTTCTGGTGTGAGGTGCTCCGGAGAGTGAATGCCTCCACCTCGTGCGCGAGGTTAGGGCTGATACAGCTGAAGGTGGTATACAGAGCACACCTCACGAAGGCGAGGATGAGCCGATTCTGTCGTGTTGGGTGTTCCGATACACAAATGAACCAACACGGTTGTAGATGGCACAACTCTGTTTTATTATTCTGTACAATGATAACTATTAACTTCTGGCTGTGGTTCGTACTTCACCAGCTAACCTGTGGACCCAGCCCTAGCACTATCTTAGTGAGGCACTCAGCACATGGTGTATGTCTGAGTGGCACGCTGTGAGCTCTGTGCTCTGAGCTATCTCCTGGTAGAATGAGCGGGAACTGTGGTGTTCCCTGTTTTATAGTGCGTGTGCTCTCACTGGTGATTGGCTGCGATGTTGTGTGTGTGTTGATTGGTCCAACTACCCGCCCATCAGTGTGTGTGTGTGATTGCACCATGATATGTTAATATGGATATCATGACAGATTCTTTGAAGGAGTAGAAGATGTGTGTGAACGTTGCGGGGTGGTGGGTGGCTGGGGGGGGGGGGGGGGGGGGGGGGGGGAATCACGTTTATATGTTTTGGTCCTGTCCAAAGCTAGAGGATTACTAGAATGAGGTTTTTAGGGTAATTTCTTCCCGGGCCCCCGGGAGGCCATATTCAGGGTGTCAGACCAGCCAGGGTTGGATAAGGGTGCAGAGGCAGATGTTGTAGCCTTCGCCTTGTTGATCGCCCGAAGGCCGGTCCTGATAGGTTGGAGAGCAACCTCACCACCCTGTGCCCTGGCATGGCGGGGGGACCTGTTGGAATTCTTGACTCTTGAGAAGGTTAAGTTTGAACTGAGGGGAAGGATGGAGGGGTTCTACAATTCATGGGCATTATTCATCATGCACTTTCAAGAACTGGATAACATCGAACATTAGTTGGGGCGTGTGGATGGGAGTTTGGGGGAGGGGGGCTATATGTTAATGGCGACTATGGGTGATCCCTAATTCCTTTATGTCATTTGTTTGTGTGAACATGCGGGCTAATGTTTGGGGTTTGGTGGGAGGATGGGATTGTTGTTGATATGGGGATTGATATATTCGTTACTGATTATTGTTTATTGTTGGTGGGTGTAAATTTGGGAGAAAATGTGAAAAAGGAGGAGAATAAAAAATATATTTTTAAAAATAAATAAATAACCACCGCATATCTCAAATTATATTTCCTCAGAAAGTACAAAGAGATATTTGCAAGGATGATGGCTCCTGGTCAATTATCTCATTTGGCTAGAACTGGTTTGTGATGTGGGGCGAAGCCAACAGCAGGGGTTCAATTCCCAGGCCGGCTGAGGTAATTCATGAAGGTCCCATCTTCGCAACCTTCCCCTCCCTCGCCTGAGGTGTGGTCATCCTCAGGTTAAAATACCTCCAGTCAGCTTTCTCCCAACGGGGAGAGCAGCCTATGATCCTCCAGGACTGTGGCGGCATTTACATTTTACCAGAACTGAGAGAGGTTACACCCATCAGGAAAGACAGAAGGGGCTGGTGAAGGTTTTGTGAAGATCTGATTGGGGCCTTTAAGATTATGAAGGAGTTTAGTGGGATAAAAGAAGGAAGATTAAATAAAAATCACTTATTTTCACAAGTAGGCTTCAAATGAAGTTACTGTGAAAAGCCCCAAGTTGCCACATTCCGGCACCTGTTCGGGGAGGCTGGTACGGGAATTGAACCGTGCTGCTGGCCTGCCTTGGTCTGCTTTAAAAGCCAGCGATTTAGCCCAGTGTGCTAAACCAGCCCATTTGTTGGAGAGACTGTAACTGTACGCCACAAATATATGGGGCGCGAAGCGGGTAATGTTCGAGGCAAAGACTATAGTGGCGGATAACGGGGGCAGATACGTGATGGTGAGTGGCAAACTACAGGAGGAGACGGTGGTTTTGGTAAACGTATATGCCCCGAACTGGGATGATGCCAATTTTATGAGGCGGATGCTAGGACGCATTCCGGACCTAGAGATGGGAAAGCTGATAATGGGGGGAGATTTTAATACGGTGTTGGAACCAGGGCTGGATAGGTCGAAGTCCAGGACTGGAAGGAGGCCGGCAGCAGCCAAGGTACTTAAAGATTTTATGGAGCAGATGGGAGGTGTAGACCCGTGGAGATTTAGCAGACCTAGGAGTAAGGAGTTCTCGTTTTTCTCCTATGTCCATAAAGTCTACTCGCGAATAGACTTTTTTGTGCTGGGAAGGGCGTTGATCCCGAAGGTGAGGGGAACGGAGTATACGGCTATAGCCATTTCGGATCACGCTCCACACTGGGTAGACTTGGAGATAGGGGAGGAAACAGGAGGGCGCCCACCCTGGAGAATGGACATGGGACTAATGGCAGATGAGGGGGTGTGTCTAAGTGTGAGGGGGTGCATTGAAAAGTACTTGGAACTCAATGATAATGGGGAGGTCCAGGTGGGAGTGGTCTGGGAGGTGCTGAAGGCGGTGGTTAGAGGGGAGCTGATATCAATAAGGGCACATAAAGGGAAGCAGGAGAGTAAGGAACGGGAGCGGTTGCTGCAAGAACTTTTGAGGGTGGACAGACAATATGCGGAAGCACCGGAGGAGGGACTGTACAGGGAAAGGCAAAGGCTACATGTAGAATTTGACTTGCTGACTACGGGCACTGCAGAGGCACAATGGAGGAAGGCACAGGGTGTACAGTACGAATATGGGGAGAAGGCGAGCAGGTTGCTGGCACACCAATTGAGGAAAAGGGGAGCAGCGAGGGAAATAGGGGGAGTGAGGGATGAGGACGGAGAGATGGAGCGGGGAGCGGAGAGAGTGAATGGAGTGTTCAAGACATTTTATAAAAAATTATATGAAGCTCAACCCCCGGATGGGATGGAGAGAATGATGGGCTTTTTGGATCGGCTGGAATTTCCCAAGGTGGAAGAGCAGGAAAGGGTGGGACTGGGAGCACAGATCGAGGTAGAAGAAGTGGTGAAAGGAATTAGGAGCATGCAGGCGGGAAAGGCCCCGGGACCGGATGGATTCCCAGTCGAATTCTATAGAAAATATGTGGACTTGCTCGCCCCGGTATTGATGAGGACCTTTAATGAGGCAAAGGAAAGGGGACAACAGCCCCCGACTATGTCTGAAGCAACGATATCGCTTCTCTTAAAGAATGAAAAGGACCCGCTACAATGCGGGTCCTATAGACCTATTTCCCTCCTAAATGTAGATGCCAAGATCCTGGCCAAGGTAATGACAATGAGAATAGAGGAATGTGTCCCGGGGGTGGTCCACGAGGACCAAACTGGGTTTGTGAACGGGAGACAGCTGAACACGAATATACGGAGGCTGTTAGGGGTAATGATGATGGCCCCACCAGAGGGGGAAACGGAGATAGTAGTGGCGATGGATGCCGAGAAAGCATTTGATAGAGTGGAGTGGGATTATTTGTGGGAGGTGTTGAGGAGATTTGGTTTTGGAGAGGGGTGTGTTAGATGGGTGCAGCTGTTGTATAGGGCCCCGATGGCGAGCGTGGTCACGAATGGACGGGGATCTGCATATTTTCGGCTCCATAGAGGGACAAGGCAGGGATGCCCTCTGTCCCCATTATTGTTTGCACTGGCGATTGAGCCCCTGGCGATAGCGTTGAGGGGTTCCAAGAAGTGGAGGGGAGTACTTAGAGGAGGAGAAGAACACCGGGCATCTTTGTATGCGGACGATTTGTTACTATATGTGGCAGACCCGGCGGAGGGGATGCCAGAAATAATGCGGATACTTGGGGAGTTTGGGGATTTTTCAGGGTATAAATTGAACATGGGGAAAAGTGAGTTGTTTGTGGTGCATCCAGGGGAGCAGAGTAGAGAAATAGAGGACCTACCGTTGAGGAAGGTAACAAGGGACTTTCGTTACCTGGGGATCCAGATAGCCAAGAATTGGGGCACATTGCATAGGTTAAATTTAACGCGGTTGGTGGAACAAATGGAGGAGGATTTCAAGAGATGGGATATGGTATCCCTGTCACTGGCAGGGAGGGTGCAGGCGGTTAAGATGGTGGTCCTCCCGAGATTCCTCTTTGTGTTTCAGTGCCTCCCGGTGGTGATCACGAAGGCTTTTTTAAAAAGTATCGAAAAGAGCATCATGGGTTTTGTGTGGGCCGGGAAGACCCCGAGAGTGAGGAAGGGATTCTTACAGCGTAGCAGAGGTAGGGGGGGGCTGGCACTACCGAGCCTAAGTGAGTATTATTGGGCCGCTAATATTTCAATGGTGAGTAAGTGGATGGGAGAGGAGGAGGGAGCGGCGTGGAAGAGATTAGAGAGGGCGTCCTGTAGGGGGACTAGCCTACAGGCTATGGTGACAGCCCCATTGCCGTTCTCACCGAGGAACTACACCACAAGCCCGGTGGTGGTGGCTACACTGAAGATTTGGGGACAGTGGAGACGGCATAGGGGAAAGACTGGAGCCTTGGGGGGTCCCCGATAAGAAACAACCATAGGTTTGCCCCGGGGGGAATGGATGGGGGATATGGAATGTGGCAAAGAGCAGGAATAACGCAACTGAAAGATCTGTTTGTGGATGGGAAGTTCGCGAGTCTGGGAGCGCTGACCGAGAAATATGGGTTGCCCCAAGGGAATGCATTCAGGTATATGCAACTGAGGGCTTTTGCGAGGCAACAGGTGAGGGAATTCCCGCAGCTCCCGACACAAGAGGTGCAGGACAGAGTGATCTCAAAGACATGGGTGGGGGATGGTAAGGTGTCAGATATATATAGGGAAATGAGGGACGAAGGGGAGACTATGGTAGATGAACTAAAAGGGAAATGGGAAGAAGAGCTGGGGAAGGAGATCGAGGAGGGGCTGTGGGCAGATGCCCTAAGCAGGGTAAACTCGTCGTCCTCGTGTGCCAGGCTAAGCCTGATTCAGTTTAAGGTATTACACAGGGCGCATATGACTGGAGCACGGCTCAGTAAATTTTTTGGGGTGGAGGATAGGTGTGCGAGGTGCCCGAGAAGCCCAGCGAATCATACCCATATGTTTTGGTCATGCCCGGCACTACAGGGGTTTTGGATGGGGGTGACAAAGGTGCTTTCAAAAGTAGTGGGGGTCCGGGTCGAACCAAGCTGGGGGTTGGCTATATTTGGGGTTGCACAAGAGCCGGGAGTGCAGGAGGCGAGAGAGGCCGATGTTTTGGCCTTTGCGTCCCTAGTAGCCCGGCGTAGGATATTGCTAATGTGGAAAGAAGCCAAGCCCCCGGGGGTGGAGACCTGGATAAATGACATGGCAGGGTTTATAAAGCTAGAGCGGATTAAGTTCGTCCTAAGGGGGTCGGTTCAAGGGTTCACCAGGCGGTGGCAACCGTTCGTCGAATACCTCGCAGAAAGATAGATGGAATGGAAAAAAGAAGGCAGCAGCAGCAGCCCAGGATCGGGGGGGCGGGGGGGGACAGGGGAGGAACCAGAAGGACTCTCAGGGTTGTTAATATATACTGTATAATATGTATAGGTCGTTGCTACAGATAATTATATATTGGACTGTTAAATTATATTTTTGGAGAGTGTTACTTGTGATAAGGCAGTTGCCAATTAGGGTTAGTTTTCATTTTTGGTATTTATTATTTATTCATTTTCTGTTTATAAAATAGGTCATTGTTATTTGTGTTGTTATAATATTGTGTAAAGGATGCACAATGTACTGTGTTGGTTGACCAAAAATTATCAATAAAATATTTTAAAAAAAACAAATATATGGGGCGCGATTCTCCACTCCCACGCCGGTTGGGAGAATCGCCTGGGCCGCCAAAATTTCCGGGGATGCCGGTCCGACGCCCTCCCACGATTCTCCCAAGCGGCGGGAACGGCCCGGTCGGGTTTCGCGGGCCGCAGGCCGGAGAATCGCCGGAGACACCAAAAATGGCGATTCTCCGGCACCCCCGCTATTCTGAGGCCTGGATGGGCTGAGCGGCCAGGCCAAAACGGCGGGTTCCCCCCGGCACCGTCCACACCTGGTCGCTGCAGTCGTGAGCGGTGCGTGAATGCTGGGGGCGGGGGCTGCGGGGGGACGAGGGGGGATCCTGCACCGGGCTTCACCTGGAATGTGGGGTGGCCCGCGATCGGAGCCCACTGATCGTCGGGCCATCCTCTCTGAAGGAGGACCTCCTCCCTTCCGCGGCCCCGCAAGATCCGTCCCCCATCTTCTTGCGGGGCGGACTTAGAGAGGACGGCAACCACGCATGCGTGGATAATGCCCGTTATGCGGCGCCGGCCGCGTCATCTATGCGGCGCCGCTTTTACGCGGGCGACAAGGCCTGGCGCGTGTAGATGACGCGGCCCCGATCCTGGCCCATTGTCAGGGCCTGAATCGGTCGGGACCGGGGCCGTTCCGCGCCGTCGTGAACCTCAACGACGTTCACGACAGCGCGGCCACTTCGGCGTGGGAGTGGAGAATCCCGCCCATGATTCTCACTAATAAATCCTAAAGGGAATTGAGGAGAAACTTTTTCACTCACAAGGAACAGCAGAGATGTAGATGCACTTAAGAGTAAACTAGATAAACATGAGGGAGAAAGGCATGGGTTATACCGATAGGGTTAGTTGAGAAGTGGAAAAAGGCTCAAGTAACACATAGAACAGTTGGGCCAAATGACTTGTCGCTACCCTGTATATTCTATGTACGTAAAAAGTAAAAGTGAAATCCCCATAGTCCCAGATGACCATAGGCTGCTTTCCCCTTTGAGCGGGATTGTTGACTAGTGGTGATTTAACCCAAGGATCGCCACACCTCAGGTGAGGGGCAAGGTGCAGAAGGCGGGACCTTCATGAATAACTTCAGCCGGTAGGGGAATTGAACCTACGTTGCTGGCCTCGTTCCCCATCACGAACCAGCTGTTCTGCCAATTGAGCTGAACCGGCCCATATAACTATGCAATGCGCGCATTCTGACATTCATTCAATGCCGCCCCTGTATACGCTGAATAACGGTAGAGGTAGAGGGCGGTACGGTAGCACAAGGGTTAGCACTGTTGCTTCACAGCTCCAGGGTCAAAGGTTTGATTCCTGGCTTGGGTCACTGTCTGTGCGTAGTCTGCACGTTCTCCTCGTGTCTGCGTGGGTTTTCTCCGGGTGCTCCGGTTTCCTTTTCCTCCCACAGTCCAAAGATGTGCAGGTTAGGTGGATTGGCCATGTTAAATTGCCCCTTAATGTCCAAAAAGGTTAGGTGGGGTTACTGGGTTACGGGGATAGGGTGGAGGTGTGGTCTTAAGTGGGGCACTCTTTTCAAGGGCCAGTGCAGACTCGATGGACCGAATGGCCTCCTTCTGCACTGTAGATTCTATGAACTGTTTTGCCCATCCCATTGTGTGTTTAAAACGTGGGCTGTGATGCAACGGTAGCAATTATAAAACAGCACAGTGGAGTCGTGGAACTAACAAATAGCTCTTTGTGCTCGTGAAAGCTCCCCCTCAGGCAAAGGTTCTTATTCAAGAATAACCTGCCTCTGAAGACAAGGGCGTGGTATAAAGAGTTTTGGTAAAATGCTCTTCCTCATCTTGCTAAATCTGATTCAAGAAACAAAATGTAAACCTACAAACAGTGATTAGGGCATTGCGAACAAGATTAGGAATCTTATTTTACGTTTTATCTCACGTACACTGTGGATTTAACCACTTAACCCCACAAAGGAATTTTTATGGGTGGATGCTGGAAATCTGCTACACTTCAGAAGACGATCAGTAGGATAGCCGTGTATTGAGTTGGGAGAGGGGGGTGGCGCATTTTCTCCTTGCTGGTGCTCTACTAAAAACAAACTCGCTGCAAGTTTGTTTTGAGTTTTACAACAGACTGTATTTATGTAGCATTTACATGTGTCACTGTGTGAAAGGGGCAGACCGGGTTGTACGGGAGATGAAAAGGAAGAGGAGGTGCTGAGTGAATACAGCATTTCCACTAAAAGCCTGTTTGTTATCCCACTTTTCATTGCCATGTCGCAGCTTCGCTCTCTGTTAGACGGAACAGAGGCAGCGTGAGGGATGGACAGGTGACGTTCAAAGGTTAGCCATTCTTGAAAAACAGATTACCATCAGGGGAAATTCGGATGGTAACATCCTTTAAAAAAAATGTTTCCCCAAATTAAGGGGCAATTTAGTGTGGCCAATCCACCTACTCTGCACATCTTTGGGTTGTGGGGGTGAGACCCACGCAGTCACGGGGAGTTATGTGCAAACTCCACACGGACAGTGACCGGGCACCGAGATTGAACCTGGTACCTCGGCGCCGTGAGGCAGCAGTGCTAACCACTGATGGCGACTTCCATTTTAAGGGGTCTACCATTTACCCTGAAGACAATTTCAATTGGAGTTGTCTTCTTCAATTTTTAAAAAATTCATTTTTGGGATGTGGGCATCACTGGTTAGGCCATCATTTATTGCCCATCCCTAGCTGCCCTTCAGAAGGCATTGTGAGCTGCCTTCTTGAACTGCTGCAGTCCCTGAGGTGTAGGTACACACATAGTGTTGTTAGGGGGAACAGGATTTTGCCCCAGTGACAGTGAAGGGACAGCAATATATTTCCAAGTTAGGGTGATGAGTGACTTGGAGGGGAACATCCAGGTGGTGGGGTTCCCAGGTATCTGCAGCTCTTATCCTTGTAGATGGTAGTGATTGTGTGTTTGGAAGGTGCTGTCTAAGGAACCGTGGCGGGTTACTGCAGGGTATCTTATAGATTGTACACACGGCTGCCACTGTCGTCGGTGGTGGAGGGTTTGAATGTTTGTGGAAGTGGGAGCAATCAAGCGGGCTGCTTTGTCCTGGATGGTATTGAGCTGCATTCATCCAAAACATTGCACGCTCTTCTTCTCCACTAAGATAAGTGGCGCTGTGGTCCCAGGTTCGATTCCGGCTTGGGTCACTGTCTGTGCGGAGTTGCACATCCTCCCCGTGTGTGCGTGGGTTTCCTCCGGGTGCTCCGGTTTCCTCCCACAGTTCAAAGATGTGCAGGTTAAGTGGATTGACCATGATAAATTGCCCTTAGTGTCCAAAATTGCCCTTAGTGTTGGGTGGGGTTACTGGGTTATGGGGATAGGGTGGAGGTGTTTGACCTTGGGTAGGGTGCTCTTTCCAAGAGCCAGTGCAGACTCGATGGGCCGAATGGCCTCCTTCTGCACTGTAAATTCTATGATTGACTGCTGCTGCTGTTGTTTTTTTTCTTTTGCAATGATGCACTTTGCCTCGTGCAGTAAAGTGCTTGAATGTTCCCCTTTTGGTTTCTTCGGAAGCACACAAACACACTACCACCACCCCCCTCCCGCCCCCTCGTCGATAGCAGGCCACCTCGGATTTGTGTTGATACTGCGAGTCCTTCCCGCTCCTTGGGTCCTGTACTGTCCCAGGACTGTGTCTGGTTCTCTGCTGTGCCTGTTGATCCCGCTGCAAACCTTGCAGCCATACAACCTCATTCGTGGTTAACCTCCCCTTCAGCCACGCTTTGAAGCTTAGTGGCTACTTTTTTAGTGCACGCCGTCGTCCAAGATATATCAATTTCCAACGTAATTGTGGTCTCCGTCAGAAGTTTCTTCTGGATATTAAGGTCATGGATCCCACAAATCAGCCGATTGCGCAACATGTCGCTGAGTGCGGTCCTAAACTCAGTGAGTGCTCAGCAAGCTGGAGAAGCCTGGCTATGAAAGCTGATGCAGAGTCTTCGTGGTCCCTCACTGCAGAGTTATAACATTGGAGGATAATCGAGGGCCTTGTGTGGAAATGTTCTTTAACCAATTTCCCGAACCGGTCAAAGATCTTCAAGTTGGGTGCTCTGGGTACGTGAGGCTCTGAATCAAATTATACAGTTAGGGTCCACAAACTGTCAGAAATATCACCTTCTGCTTGTCCTCGCTTGTGATCTCGCTCACAGTAAAGAAAACAGAGCTGTCTGATGTACTGACTCCAACTCTTACCCCCTTGGTCAATCGAGTCCAGTTTTCCAGTGATAGGCATTTCCTCTCATGGTTTGAATGATTCTGACACTTGCTGGAGCTTCTCTACTTTCTCAACTGTTCCTTCCTTCCCTCCTCAATTCACGAAAACTGTCGGCTGATATGCCTCATCGCTGAGGCATACACTGGAGGCTTCCCGCAGTTAAAGGGGTTTATTCATGGAAGGTAAAGGCAGTTAGATAGCAGGCGCATAACACGATACAACAGACCTTAACACTTCGGCTCCCTGGTCCACATTGCCTGGGCTTCTGCTCGCAAGCCCCCCCCCCCCCCCAACCACCACAAACTCCCCATTGGCCATGGTGTGATTGGCCCCGAGCAGATCACCTGGTCTGTGGAGGCCACCCCTTTCAAGGGGCTGCGCTCCCACAATCAGTTCCGTAAATACTAGGTCACAAGAGCAGGTCAGAAGCTGGGCATTCTGCAGAGGGTAACTCACCTCCTGACTCTCCAAAGACTGTCCATTATCCATGATGCACAAGTCAGGAATGTGATGGAATACCTTCCACTTCTGGATGAGTGCAGCACCAACAACACTTGGCACCATCCAGGACAAAGCAGCCTGCTTGACTGACACCCCATCCACCATCTTAAGCAATCACTCTCTCCAACACCTGTGCCCAGTGACAGCAAGTATGTACCATCTACAAGGTGCACTGCAACAATTTTCCATACCTTCTTCGACAGCACCTTCCTAACCCAGGACCTCTGGCATCTAGAAGATTAAAGGCCACATAATTACGGGAATGCCTCCACCTGCAGGTTCCCCTGCATGTCACCTAACATGCTTACTTCAAAATATATCACTGTTCCTTCGTTGCTGTTGGGCCAAAATCTTACGAGACATATGTGTTGCTGTACATCTTATGTTATCATGGTCTAGCTATCTGAGACTATCCAGGCCCCCATTCCATCTCTAGTACCTGTTGCTTAAACTCTGGTGGTGAAGTGTCCACAATGTACAAACTTATCCAAAAAAAGAAATCACAGAAGAATTTAATTTGACCTATACTGTGAAGCTTGAGACAGCCGTGATTACTTGTTGATTCTGTCACATTCCTGAATTCAGGTGCACTGAAAGCGTGTATGCACGCATTTTCCATTGAATAGTTCTGAGTTGATGCTTTCTTATTAGTCCAAAACGCTGCCCAAGGACTTCACAGGAAATTTTGTGGGGGGAAGTTAGGTATTGCAGAAGGATTCAAACTGAGGATCTTTCAGATGTACAATTTATTCAAGATAGATTGAGGAATGCATGCCAGCAGGGCACTTCCTATTGAAAATCAACTTAGCATTGAATTTACTTCTACTTATATCTTTACCAAGTCACTGTGACATTTAAACTCATGGGCAGATCACAGTATGTGTATGTTTACACTCCGAGTGCGGGATTCTGGGTGCAAAATGTAAATTTCTCCGGCCATGCAAACAGCTAACAGGATCCTCAGGGGTTTGATTTTGTACGTTTATGTGAACTTCACATTTTTTTAATATAAATTTAAAGTACACAATTATTTTTTTCCAATTAAGGGGCAATTTAGCGTGGCCAATCCACCTAACCTGCACATCTTTGGGTTGTGGGGTGAGACCCGCACAGCCATGGGAGAATGTGAAAACTCCACACGGACAGTGACCCGGGGCTGGGATCGAACCTGGGACTTTGGCGACGAGAGGCAGCAGTGCTAACCACTGCGCCACCGTGCCAGCCAGATGGATTCCTTAATAAAATCTAGACTCTTGTCAATCGGCATTAAATTACCCGATTCTTCATTTGCTTTAGTGCTTTATTTAAGTGGTATACCAGTGATACAGAACCTTAATGGACGTATTAAAATGTAATTTTTGGCTGTTGCTGTGACATACGTGAGGTCCATTTACTTGTCTGAACTCTCCAGGAGGGGCTAGGACCATCTCACTGCATCCACCTCAGCTAATTGTAAAACAATATTGATAAGAGGCCTGGAAAAATAGTCTCCTCAAATTAAGCGAAATTAAAGAATATCACCTAATGCTTCCTCATCCCTGCAGGGCGGCATGGTGGTTAGCACTGCTGCCTCACCGCACCAGGGACCCGGGTTCAATTCTGGCCTCGGGTGTCTGTGTGGAGTTTGCACATTCTCCCCGTGTCTGGGTAGGTTTCCTCCGGGTGCTTTGGTTTCCTCCCACAGTCCAAAGATGTGCAAGTTAGGTGGATTGGCCGCGCTAAATTGCCCCTTAGTGTCCAAAGGTTAGATGGGGTTACGGTGATAGGACGGAGGTGTGAGCCCAGATAGGGTGCTTTTTCAGATGTTCGGTGCAGGCTTGATGGGCCGAATGGACTCCTTCTTCACTGTAGGGATTCCGTGATTCTATGAGAATCTTACAGCATTTAATATTTAATTTGAGATTAAACCAAATGATTAAAATGGTCATTTTCAGGTACGTTTCTGACTCAGCTTCTCTGAAGAATAACATTAAGTTTTGCAGTAGTCATATAAATGTTACATCATATTTCATCTTGTCCTCACTGAATATTATAACACACTTTCATATTTTTTATTGCCAATTCCTGGATAATAAAATTCAATTGCACTCTAAACCTTTTTTATTAAATTGTAAAAAATCAACCACCATTGAATGTTTGGAAGGTGTTACCACAGTAACAGGATGCAGTCCAAGCCTGATTGGGCTATGAGGTCAAAATAAAACCACATGTTTATAGAATCTATTTATTTAGATTTATTGTTACAGATAGATTTCTATCCCTACAATGTTCAATATCTGACTTGTCTGACGCTGCAAGAGTATATAACGAAGGAGTGACACACATGCAAAGAGATTGCAAGGATGAGGGAGAAGGTTTTTAATAAGGACGCGAGGAGTCCACACTGAGTAAGAATAGCAAACTTGGTTTATTTGCAATTACTTTCTCTACAATTCCGGGTAGATCCCTACCAGATACTCGGAGAGAGGGGGTCTCTCCCCCTCAGCGGGGCAGCTTGTATTCTGTGAAACCACGGGGAAGATAATCATTTCCACCCCGTAAGTCCTATGCCGGATATTACAAGGTGGTTGACCTTTGTTGTTCCAATGAGGTCACTAAGCTTGTTCTTGCACAGCCAAGGCTAGCATAGTGCCCTGGCACTGCGAGTTTAAAGAAATAGCAATCACTGTCACAGCCAGCTCCCACCACAAAGTGCACACCACATTATGGTCAAGTCCCTGCCCTCCAGACCTAGCCCAAACTCAATCAAAGCTCTTTCTTCATTAGAAGGAGTACAGTAAGAAGTCTTACAACACCAGGTTAAGGTCCAACAGGTTTGTTTGGAATCACTAGCTTTTGGAGCGTGGCTCCTTCATCAGGTGAGTCACCCGCAAAGTAGCAGTCATGTATTTCAGGCATTGTCAAACTTGGGGGCGTGACCCACAGGTGGGTTGCAGGCGGGTGTCGGGAGGGCCGCTGAGCCGCGTGTCACGGCGCGCCCTATCGCGCAAATCTGCGCGCAACAGCCGCAGCAGTCGGCTGTTAATAACGCCGGCTGCAGGCGGCCTTCAAAATGGCCACAAACATGTAAAAAAAAATGTGGCCGCACTGAGCATGCGTGCCAGATCAACGGCGCACATGCGCAAAACTATGCGCATGCACGCCGATGATCGGGCACGCGTGCGCAGTGCAGACAATTTTTTTTAAACGGTCGCAGCTTTTTGTTTTACAAGTTCCGGAATGTTTTATTCATTTATTTTATTCATTTTATTTTTATTTTTTCTTACAAGTTCGGGGAGTTTTATTTGATAAGATTTTACAGGAAAAATATGCATAACTTTGGACAGATGGAGACTCCATACTTTCTGACACTGGAAGGCTTCACCTTCATCCAACAGGTTCCATTGGAGGAGCATACGAGGGCCAAAGGGACCCAAAACCATTTCCTCCATTTTTGTCAGCAGCAAACAAGGTAAGGGAAAATGGTGGGTTGTGCAGGTCAGCCGTCGTAGGCCGTGAACGTCGGCTGGCGTGGGTCGCGAAGAACGGCCAGCGTGGGCTGCGAACGCTGGCTGGCGTGGGTCGCGAAAGTCGGCTGGCGTGGGTCGCGAAGGTCGGCCGGGTTGGGTCCCAAAAGTTGGCCAGCTGGTAAAAATGGATCCCTGGAAAAACAGTTTGAAAAACACTGGTGTATTTTATTATCTGATCGATTTCCAGCACACACCCCGTCTCCTTCCACACTCTCCTCCAGATATTTTCAAGCCCGTTTCTCATAGCCTACTTGGGACATAAATGGATCCTGCATTACAATATTTAATTCCTCCTACGACATGTCATGCCTGAGCCATTACAAAATTACTTACACAACCTACATGCCTCTGACTATTTAAGTTAATTCACGGTTGCCAGAATGTGGGCTGAAGTTCCAGCCAGCTTCAATTCTGATGGTGCAATGGCAGTGCGGATATTTTGGGTCCCATATTTCTGCACATTGGCCTTCTGTATTTCCTACTTAAGTGTACTGAGTTTTGTATTTCTTATTCAAAATTAGCACAGGCGCACTTTCATTTTTTGAGCTTCTCTGGGCTTCAAATTTGCTTTAGAAATGTTTACACAAGCTTGTTTAAAAATATTGCAGTCAATCTTGCTGACATGGGCAAGGCAGAATTGGAAATGGGACTGAATGGATAGATGGGCATGACGTTGGGCAGTTATTACACACTACTTAAGGAAAATAATAGTAATTGCTTATTGTCACAAGTAGGCTTCAATGAAGTTCCTGTGAAAAGCCCCTAGTCACCACATTCCGGCACCTGTTCGGCGAGGCCGGTACGGGAATCGAACTGGCATTGTTCTGCATTGCAAGCCAGCTGTTTAGCCCACTGTGCTAAATGGGAGAGTGTAGTAATTGAGTAAGATAAAGAGCTGAGGCTGGGCCTTTAGAGGATAGGAGTATTGAAGGGTGGAGAGTACAGTTGATAATGTATTGAACATTGGGCCATGGAGGTAGTTGCATGATGAAAAGTTGTGTCTGAATGGAAAATCGGGGCAGAGGTGAAGGGTCTCTTTGAGGAAGTGAGCACTATGAGAAGGATGAAGATGTGGAATAAACCATAGAGTGACTGTATTGTTGCTCCTTTACTGTCGCTGCAACTCCCTTCCTGGCAGCCCTGTGGGTGTACCTACAGCACCTGGACCATAGCAGTTCAAGAAGGCTGCTCCCCACCACCTTCTCAAGGGTAATTAGAGATCAGTAATAAATGCTGGCCTAGTCAGCGATGCTCACAGTTCAAGAACAAATTTTCTAAATCCCCTTTGACAGAGCCAATGCAGTTTTGTTGGTCTTGATCTTCGAGTTGTGTCATGCTACACATCGATGATATACTTAACAGACCATTTAGAAAATAAAATCACATACTTCATAGCCATCTGATAGCAGGTTAGAAATGATTTTTTTTTTAAAATAGCAATCCAGTTACTAACAATTGTACTTGTACTGCACTCATCACTGTCCCTAACAGTTTCAATTTTAGCATCATTACTAATCCCTTCACTCATAAAGTGTCAATGCCCCTTTAAATGTTCAAACAGAAAGGAATGTTTTTCTCTTTGAGTCAACAAAGGTTGAATAACCTTTTTACTGCTCAGCTATGAAGGCCACTGCTCGCTGCTTCTCACGTGCACCAGGTCTGGCAAACCCCAGGCTGTGATAGCCAAGGAATAAGCAAACAACAAGTTGATTTATAGGTATGCAACGAGGATCCGTTCCTGCTCTGATTCCTTCAGCTATTTCCCACAGCCAGTTTTGTGTTGGCGGTAGCATATGTTTTGTGTCTGTTAATGTTACCCAACGCCAATGAGATAATATGTGTGCAATGAGGACTTCAATTGAGGTATGTGCACACCAAAATGATCTTGAGAGTCCTGATCAAATTTCAATTTATTCTTACCACTGCACCACTGAAGTAATCAACGAATTTTTAAAGAACAGCAAAACCAACCTGCCTCAAGCTCGCTTTTCGTCAGCCAATCATCAAGCTGACGAGGGCAAAGGTGGTGTGCAAGTACACTATGGGAGATTGGAAAAGAATGAGGAGGGCAGCTGTTCCAAGCTAGCCAAGTCAGGGATTGAAATCCAGACCTCCATTTAATGGGCAGCAAACTATTGAACTCAAACTGTACCCAGAATTAAAATCGGGTCACTCCCTCAGAGTGGCAATCTCTGGCGGATTGCCACTCTTGTTGGACTGACCCATGCCAGGATTCCAAAGCCTCTGACTCTCCCAACCCTCACCAGGATGGGTGAGACGGTAGCAGCAAAGCCCTGCATTGGCAAGGAGTAACTGGGGCGCAGAGGTAAGAAACACCCTCTTTTAACAGCATTAGCTGCTGCAAAGGAGGTGTTAATGAAGAGGTCCAGCCAACAATTGTGGGGGTGGGGTGGAGTCAGGTCAGACCGGTGAGGGGGGGGGGGGGGGGGGGGGGGGGTGTTGAGAGTGGGGTTGCACTGAGGCTGGGGGGGGTCGAGTTGGGCTGGGGTGGGTTGGGAGGAAGGGGTCGGGTCGAGGTTGGTGTGTGTGTGGATGGGTGGGCGGGTGGAGGGGGTGTCCTGAGTGAGGCTGGGTCTGGATCTTTTAAATAGTTACTCTAGAGTTAGAAGTGATTTTTTTTCCATCTAACTCTTTCAGAGCAACCATCAGGGTAAAACTGGCAGAACCATCCAAAATTATCGATTTAAATTACTTCTGTCAGATGGTTCCCTGCCCAGCGCAATTGTAATAATAATAATCTTTATTGTCATAAGTAGCCTTACATTAACACTGTAATGAAGTTACTGTGAAAATCCCCTAGTCGCCACACTCCGACGCCTGTTCGGGTACACAGAGGGAGAATTCAAAATGTCCATTTTGCCTAACAAGCATGTCTTTTGGGACTTGCGGGAGGAAACAGGAGTGCCTGGAAAAACCCACGTTCACACGGGGAAAACGTTCAGACTCTGCACAGACAGTGACCCAAGCCGGGAATTGAACCCGGTCCCTGGCGCTGTGAAGCAACAGTGCTAACCACTATGCTATCGTGCCGCCCATACCCAGGGGAAGTTAGCACTTCTGGGAGACTGCCGGGTAAACTCTTATGTGGGAACTTCCTTGAGGGATTCCCCAGCACATCATTGGGGTACCCCTAACTGTGAGGCTGGGGAACCAGCTAACCTCACTTTGCTTCAAGACTGACAAAGCCTTCATTTATGGCTTTCTAACAGCCAGGTCCCACTTCTTCCTTGCCGGTCCACCGAATTGCATAGAATACACCTTGTTCAAAACTCCATTGCCCACATTCCAAATCATACAGACTCCGATTCTGCCCTACTGCCCTCTACCCCAATGTCTAGGCTTGCATCCTCTACTCATCCATCCAACTTCATTCTACAACACCTTTTTTCCCTCCATGACATAGCTTTTAACCATCATAACTCCGTTCTCAGATGTTTCGTTCCTAAACCACTTAATCTTGCTGCATCACTCCCTACCTTCAAATGCATCCTCAAAATTGATCTCTTCAAGGACACCTTTCTGCTAGCTTCATTCTGGTGTCTACTCCTCCAACCCATACCTACTTCTTTATGATTGGTACAATTGAGTGACTTATCAGGACATGTCCAAGGGCAATTAAGAGTCAACCTGATAGCTGTGGGTCTGGAGTCACATGTAGACCAAACCAGGTAACGACGGCAGATTTCCTTCTCTGAAGGGCATTAATGAACCAAATGGATTTTTATGACAAACCGATAGTTTTATGGTCATCATTACTGGGAATAGCTTTTAATTCTGGATACATTAATTAATTGAATTTAAATTCAACCAGCTGCCATGATGGGATCTGAGCCTGTGTCCCCATAGCATTATCCTGAGACTTTGAATTTCTAGACCAGTAACAATTTTGTCCAGTACCTACATCAGATAACCTGCAGTGGTTCAAACGCATGACTCACCACCATCATCTCAAGGCCAATTAGGGATGTCAATGACGCTCCCAACCAATGACATTTTTTTAAAAAAAAATAACGGTTTACAACATCTTCTGTTTGACTGTTTGTTGTTTAGACATACAAGTCCAGTTGCCATGCAAGTCCCGCACCCTATGTGGAATTCCTAAGGCATTATTGCATGCGCCAGTGCAATGGTCGAATGAGGTAATTTCAGATGTCTGTTACCTTGGAGATGAGTTAGCCTTTCAATGTTTTAGAAGTTGTGAAAACTGCATTTTGGTAAAAGATAAGCCTGGCAACCATGCCTCATTCAGCAGGAGATGGATAAGTTTGAAGATATAGGCGTCAGTCTAATGGAGGACATCTTCCAAGATGCAGAACACCATGGAAAGGGCCTTTGGGCGCTGTGGTAAATATTATTTACCACATGGAGCAAGTAGGAAAAGAAAGTGTTGAAAAGCAGCACTCGACTATAATGGAATACGACAGGCTTTCTGATGTCTGTATGTTTTCCTGTACTTATGAGGAGATGCCATGTGATTTCTGCAACCAAAGCTGAAGAACATCAGTGGTTTGGAATGCCCACACAGGTGTTAACAAGCAACGCACTTGATTCAAGGATGGACAAGCCCATGTGAGTGCCACAATCTACTGTTTTTAATCATATTTCTGTGGCATGATATTGCTGTCATATTGAGTTGTTGGAGTAATGTTTTTTGGTCTGGATTTAGTGCTAATATTTGTAGTTGAGTTAGGCAATGATTCACATGGTTGGGGCGGGAGGGGTCAGGGGGTTTGGGTGGGATGGGCGGGGGGGAATTGGTGATTGATGGTGATAATAATGATAGGTGTATTGGGAAGTTGTTCTCTGAGAGCTCTGGTAGCTCGGGAAAATGGTGACTGAGGTCTATCCTCCATTTCCTCTCCATTTCTTCCTGCCTAAGTGATAGTAAAGGCAGGTATCTCTATATATAGCAGAATGATACAGCGCACTACAACAAAACTGGAAACTGGTCAGGGGTGTACTGAAGTGTACTTTCAGAATAGTGCTGGCAGTGGAATTTGATGTCAGTAATGGTTTTCTCAATGAGACTCGATGACATTTCTGGTGGCAGTCCAGTGTAGGCCTTGGGTTCTTGACAGGAATCATAAGCTACGTCTGGCGGAGATGGTGGGATGGTGAGGCCGGGGTCAATATCCCATGTCATCAAATAACCAGCTTGTGACCTGATGGCCTAGAGCACAGGTGGGATAGAGACCAACACAGGATGAATGCCCCAAGACTACTGCTACGAAAGCAGACACGGGCTTGGCATTGTATGATGCCAGTAGTTGCAATGAAGTTGAATGCCGAAGGAATGGTATCACATTGAGTTGAGGAAGAGGCCAGGCTGGTGATATGGAGCACACAGCACAATTTTAAGCAGCCTATGGCACCTTGGGTTCAAGGGATACATGGTAAGGGTGCAAAAACAAAATCCTCCTCCGCCTGGCCCATAGGGAAAGGGGTCTTCCTCTTTGTGTAGAGAGTACCATTCAGCTCCATAATAAAATGGTGGATTGAGAACTGGCACATCTCACTGATGCCATCTGCTGCAGGCTGGAGTCACCCAGTAGCAGAAAGGTTAAGGGTAGCAGTGACCTTGAAAGCCACGAACAGTGCTGATCTTGTTCAGGTTTGGAGCTTAGGTTGTGGCATCAGGTGACATGGCTCAGTTTTGGCCTTTCTGGTGAAGCATTGGCACTTCACACATTGCTCCTGGATCAGCTTAAGAGATGGTAAGCTCCCTGAAGACACTCTGTGGATAGGGCCTCCTGTACAGTGCTCTTCTCCTCCATCTTCTCCCAGCTCTTCCAAAAGCATCCATGAGGGGGGAATAAATGATTTTGAATATTGCTGAAAAGAGAAACAGGTTGCTGAAGCTTTTCATCTTGCACCCATCAGGACAAATGAAAAAATGCCAAATTTGAAACAATCACAATTTATGCTGCAGGAGGAAAGAGTGTTGATTCATTGGCAAGTTGACTCAGATTGGTTGAGACGTTGCCATGAAGAAAGCAATGGGGAACTCGTAGAATCCCTACAGTGCATAAGGGGACCATTCAGCCCATCGGGTCTGCACCGACCTTCTGACAGAGCACCACATCCAGGCACAATTCCCCACTCTATCCCCGTAATCCCATCGAGGGACAATTTATCATGGCCAATCCATCTAACCTGCATATCTTTAGACTGTGGGAGGAAACCAGAGCACCCGGAGGAAACCCACGCAGACACGTGAAGAATCAAACCCGTGTCTCTGATGCTATGAGGCAGCAGTATTAACCACTGTGCCACCCCCAGCTCCTGGATAATTTGAAAAAGGAGCAGGCTTGAACAGATTCCTTTTGTTAGCACTGCTGCCTCACAGCGCCAGGGACCCGCGTTCAATTCCAGCCTTGGGTGACTGTGTGGATTTTGCACGTTCTCCCCGTGTCTGCGTGGGTTTCCTCCGGGTGCTCTGGTTTCCTCCCACAGTCCAAAGATATGCAGGTTAGATGGATTGGCCATGATAAAATTGCCCCTTAGGTTAGGTGTGGTGAATGGATCTAGTGTGCTCTTTCAGAGGGTCAATGCCGACTCAATGGGCCGAATGGCCTCCTTTTTCACTGTAGGGATTCTATGGTTTTAGAGAACAGGTCCCTGCTTATGAACATACGTCACTTCTACCAACTGTATATTGAACCAGGTTACAAACGTGACTGAATATTTTAAATATTATCATCTTGCACCATTGGCTTTGTCTTTATATGCTGTGTTTATGTAACCTACCTCTTCACTCACCTGATGAAGGAGCTACGCTCCGAAAGCTAGTGATTCAAAATAAACCTGTTGGACTTTAACCTGGCGTTGTAAGACTTCTTACTATTTTAAATTGATTGTTTGTGTAGATATTACTGCACTCAGGATTGTTCAGCAAGTGCTGCTCAATCACAGAATCACATCGAACAGTAGCTGTTTTGTTTTGGGTTTGCAAGCACAGGCTGGTGAAGTACAATCTGTACTCTGCATATTATGAACGATAGAAGGAACATGCTGTTTGATCAGCCAATCACTGGGACCACTGTCCCTTCTGGCACACTGACACTGAAACTGATACTTTGAAATTTGTTGTCCTCTTCCATAACAATGTTAAATCTAATTGAATTATTTCCACTGCCAGCAAATTTGCTCCTACTGAGACCCTTTCCACCTGCCCAACTTCATTGTCTAAAACAAAATCCAAAATTTTTCATTTTTGAATTAGGTTCCTCATGCACCAGTACCAACTTCCCCAAAATGCATTAAAAAAATCTGTGCTCTGTATGCCTTTTACACTGATTTTAACCCAGTTCGTATTAGCATAAGGTCTGCCTTATGTGCTATGTCTTGCATGGTTCAATCGTCTGCTAAAATTCACCCTCTAGGATTACAGATTAAAAATGGCACCTCGATAGCTGAAGGCTATCAGTGATGGTGGAATTGCAGCTCTGTGTGTGAGTTATTGCCTTCAGAAGAGAATGGGAACTGAATAAAAACGTTCCTGCTCAACATAATTGAAAACACTTCAAAAACTTTCAGGCGTTCAATTCAAAATATGTTTGTTTAAGATTCTTTCAGTTGCACAAGAACCTACCAACATTTCAAACGCAACTAAAACTTTGAACTGCATGGGAGTGCGCCCATGGTGAACAAGTAAGAGCCTGCGTTCACAGAGAGCCAAAAATGACTGTAACTTTGTACCTCGCCCCAGGTAAAGGTGTGGTTTGGGAAACTGTCTGACAGGCCCTCCATAGAGTATTGAAACTATTTCGTGCCTCGAATGTGCAAACAGACTGATTGCACCACATCACAGCAGGGGAATGGCCAGTATAAAATCACAGCCAAACACATCACATCACTGACTCATCTTTGCAAAGTCTGGTCTGTATCATTTTTCTAGGTCCTTAAAAAGTGGCAGCAGTAAAGTGGGCAAACATGTATCTATATTTTTAAAAATATTTTTATTCTCCTCATTTTCCACATTTTCATCACCCAACAAAAGATAACCAACAATAACAAATACAATAGCAATTCCCCCGACCAACAACCCCCTTATCATACAAACCCAAACTTCCCCCCTGCATCCCAAATACAAAACAAGAAAGAAAAAGAGAATCCACGGTCATCCCATACATGGTAAACAACAATCAACATCCACCTCCCCCCAGCCACCGGCCCCCCCCCACAATGTTCAATGGCATCCAATTCTTGAAAATGCATGATAAACAACATCCATGAATTGTAGAACCCTTCCACCCTTCCCCTCAGCTCTAACTTCACCTCCTCGAGCGTTATAAATTCCAGCAGGTCCCCCCGCCACGCGAGGCAGTGCGGGGAAGCTGCCTTCCACCCCAGCAGGATCCGCCTTTGGGCATTCAGTGAGGCGAAGGCTAAGACATCTGCCCCCGCACCCGCCTCCAGCCCAGGCTGGCCCGACATCCCGAATTTGGCTTCTAGGTGCCCTGGTTCGAATCTCACATGCACCACCCCCGAGCTGACCTCAAAGACCTCCTTCCAATACCCCTCCAGTTTCGGAGAGGACCAAAACATGTGAACATGGTTTGCGGGGCTCCTCCCACAGCGCTCACACACATTGTCCACCCCCACAAAAAATCAGCTCACCCTCGCCCTCGTGAGGTGTGACCTAAGGGCAGCATGGTAGCACAGTGGTTAGCACAGTTGCTTCACAGCTCCAGGTCCCAGGTTCAATTACCGGCTTGGGTCACTGTCTGTGAGGAGTCTGCATGTTCTTCCCGTGTCTGCGTGGGTTTCCTCCGGGTGTTCTGGTTTCCTCCCACAGTCCAAACATGTGCAGGTTAGGTGGATTGGCCACGCTAAATTGCCCTTAGTGTCCAAAAAAGGTTCGCTGATGTCACAGGGATAGGGTGGAGGTGTGGGCTTAGGTAAGGTGCTCATTTCAAGGGTCAGTGCAGACTCAATGGGCCAAATGGCCTCCTTCTGGAGTGTAAATTCTATGATTCTATATACCACCTTCTACTGTATCAGCCCCAACCTTGCGCACGAGGTTGAGGCATTCCCCCTCTGGAGCAGCTCACACCACAGCCCTTCCTCCATACCCTCCCCCAACTCTTCCTCCCACTTCGCTTTAATCCCCTCCAATGATACATTGTCCTCCCCCAGAATCTTCCCATTGATTGCCGACACCACCCCACCTCTCCATTCCCCTGCCGTCAATGACTCCTCCAGCAATGTGGAGGCCGGCGCTTTCGAGAAGCTCTGAACCTCCTTCCTGGCAAAATCCTGGACCTGCAGATATCTAAATACCTCTTCCTGCCCCCATATTTCTCCCCCAACCCCTCCAACCTCGCAAAATGGCACAATGAAACAAATCCTTTAATACCCTAACTCCCCTCTCCACCCATCATTGGAAAACATATTTAATCTTTGTGCAGAAATGAGGATGGAAAAATGGGGTTGGAACAATGACTTCTCACTTTTCGGGAGCCAAGATTGAAACCATCTTAGAATTGATGGGGTGATCACCATAAATAAAAAATATGGAATGCTGGAAACACTCAGCTAGTCAGACAACATCTCTGGACGGAGAAACAGAGTTAATGGCTAGTATTATCCAGTCACGCCAGCAGCGGGCAAAGTTGAGGATAGGACAGGAACATCCAGAGAGCGGTGAAAAGTCCATTGACTGATGGCCGCTATCCAAATTGTCCCATCCTGCCCAGGATGCTGCCTGCCACTGGAGGGATTGGAAAATCCTGCTGAATGTTTCAGGTCTGAACTGGAAAACGTTAGAGTTGTTGCAGGGACAGGGGGAGACAGGGGGCGGGGGGCGGGAGTTGGCACAGGTGGTGGAGGTGGAGAACAAAGAACAAAAGAGAAGGTCTCTGATAGAACAATAACCTAAACAAACATGAGAAGGGAAACAAACCAACAAAGTGGAAATCCTGTTGGAGAGAAGGGCAGAACTTCGTCAAGGTGGGTATTCGTGGGGGGCAGCACGGTGGCGCAGTGGGTTAGCACTGCGGCCTCACGGCAGCGAGGTCCCAGGTTCGATCCTGGCCCTGGGTAACTGTCCGTGTGGAGTTTTCACATTCTCCCCGTGTTTGCGAGAGTTTCGCCCCCACAACCCAAAAGATGTGCAAGTTAGGTGGATTGGCCACGCTAAATTGCCCCTTAATTGGAAAAAAAATGAATTGGGTACTCTAAGGGTAGAGAATTAAACACTGAAACAAAAACAAAATACTATAGCTGCTGAAAATCTGAAATAAGAACAGTAAATGCTTGCAAACTCAGTCAGCACCTGTGGAGTGAGAAACAGAGTTAACATTTCAGGTGATCATCACGAGTACCTGCTGGCTGCAAGGTTTCCTGCATGTAACATCATTGTCCATCGCAAAGAATTGTCTTATTTGATGCAAATGAACATTAAATGAGAAATCTCCCTTTAAAGAGGCCATAAGAATTAGTGGCCAGGATTTCCTGCTCTCTGGCTGTGCATTTTGCAGTGGTGGAGGTGGGTCGGCATTGACCGGTAGGTTCCCCGGAGGCAAGGGCAGTGAGCCATGCAAAATGCCACTGCCTTCGACGGGACTGGAAGATCAGGCCGGCGGCCTCTGGCGAGCTGCCTTCCCGGCTGGAAAATCCGCCGTGGGGGGAGGGGGGATGGCGTAAACCCCCGGGCAGTGATGTAGACAATGAAAGAATTCATATGGAAGAGGGTGCTCTGTTATAGTTTGGTCTTGTCCCCATCACTCTGTGCTCTCACTTGAAGCCTCGATGACAGTAAGTTCCAGGCCATAAATGCTCGCTACATTAAAAGACTCTTCCTCACGTTGCCCTCCGTATTTCTCTCTGTCCCCCCAGTATGGGAACCACTTGTCTTTGTCTACTTTCTCTAAGCCGGTCATAATCTTGTTGGTGGCAACCTTTCATCTCGTAAGACGATGGTCAACTCTGTGTTAAGCATCGCCTGGTGTGGCTCAGGCACCCCTTTCCTGGAGGCAGTCTCTGCTGTATTTGCTGGAAAGAGAGTGGATTGAGAGGGTGCACAATCGTTGGCCTCAATTTTGTTTGCCACTCTTCGCAGCCAGTTGAGCTTATCATTCGTGGCTGCCTTTTCTGATGCCCTTCCAAACAGCCAGCGTCCAGAGGTCACAGCTGTCAGCAACTGTCTCCCAGTTGTCAGTGTCAATTTCCATCATCTTCATATCTCATTTGCAACTACCCTTGTAGCGGAGGTAGGGACGACCAGGAAGGCATTGCCAGTTCATCACAGAGGTCTTTGTCACCTATCTGATGAAGGTGGCCAAACCAGTGAAGACTTTGTCGACTCAGTAATGGGTGCATGCTGAAGGAATTAGCACGCTGCCGGGACCTCCGAGTTGCTGACCTTCTCACTGCTCACATGGTACAGGAAATGTAGCCGAATTTTAGGACTTTGCACAAAGTTCCATGAATTATTCCTGTGCGTGAGAGATGTTTTGGTGCATGCACAGAAGAAACAACTTGTGTATATTCTGTATTGAATTAATGAACTTGTGATAGGTACGTAAATATTGGTGGCTCAGCTTGCTGTACAACATTACACTTCGAAGTAAAAACAGAAAATGCTGGAAAAGCTCAGCATGTCCAGCAGCATCTGTGGAGAGAGAACTAGGATTTACATTTGGAGCCAAAATGACTCTTCAGAGTGCATGTTTTGAAGTGTTAAACTTGAGTTAACTGATAAAATAACAGCAAGACATTTACTACCATATAAATAGAACACCCTTCATCCTTATCCAGCATCTTTTATTTAAATGAAGTCCAATGACCAATTCAGATTAACTGCTCAGGGAATCTAATCCTGAAAACATCTGTTTCAATATTTAAGTGGTCAGAGCTAAGAGACAGACATTTGAGGCTGGATTTCCCCCACTAACCTGCCGGAAATTGAGAAGACACATTGGACAAATTGGAGAGCAGAGCTCAGTTTTCCTCTTTCTGTCCCTTCCAGGATTGCCACCCCTTTCCCACTGGACGCAGGACCCGACAAGCCTCCCCATTTCTATCCTGATTGCCACTCTCTCTGCCAATTCCAGGGACTGCCAGGAGAAAGAAGGAATGGCACTGGGATCTGAGAGGTTGCCGGTTTTCTTAGTGAGTAGGGTTGATCTTAGAACAAAGAACAAAGAACAAAGAAATGTACAGCACAGGAACAGGCCCTTCGGCCCTCCAAGCCCGTGCCGACCATGCTGCCCGACTAAACTACAATCTTCTACACTTCCTGGGTCCGTATCCTTCTATTCCCATCCTATTCATATATTTGTCAAGATGCCCCTTAAATGTCACTATCGTCCCTGCTTCCACTACCTCCTCCGGTAGCGAGTTCCAGGCACCCACTACCCTCTGCGTAAAAAACTTGCCTCGTACATCTACTCTAAACCTTGCCCCTCTCACCTTAAACCTATGTCCCCTAGTAATTGACCCCTCTACCCTGGGGAAAAGCCTCTGACTATCCACTCTGTCTATGCCCCTCATAATTTTGTATACCTCTATCAGGTCTCCCCTCAACCTCCTTCGTTCCAGTGAGAACAAACCGAGTTTATTCAACCGCTCCTCATAGCTAATGCCCTCCATACCAGGCAACATTCTGGTAAATCTCTTCTGCACCCTCTCTAAAGCCTCCACATCCTTCTGGTAGTGTGGCGGCCAGAATTGAACACTATACTCCAAGTGTGGCCTAACTAAGGTTCGATACAGCTGCAACATGACTTGCCAATTCTTATACTCAATGCCCCGGCCAATGAAGGCAAGCATGCCGTATGCCTTCTTGACTACCTTCTCCACCTGTGTTGCCCCTTTCAATGACCTGTGGACCTGTACTCCTAGATCTCTTTGACTTTCAATACTCTTGAGGGTTCTACCATCCACTGTATATTCCCTACCTGCGTTAGACCTTCCAAAATGCATTACTTCACATTTGTCCGGATTAAACTCCATCTGCCATCTCTCCGCCCAAGTCTCCAGACAATCTAAATCCTGCTGTATCCTCCGACAGTCCTCATCGCTATCCGCAATTCCACCAACCTTTGTGTCGTCTGCAAACTTACTAATCAGACCAGTTACATTTTCCTCCAAATCATTTATATATACTACAAAGAGCAAAGGTCCCAGCACTGATCCCTGTGGAACACCACTGGTCACAGCCCTCCAATTAGAAAAGCATCCCTCCATTGCTACTCTCTGCCTTCTATGGCCTAGCCAGTTCTGTATCCACCTTGCCAGCTCACCCCTGATCCCGTGTGACTTCACCTTTTGTACTAGTCTACCATGAGGGACCTTGTCAAAGGCCTTACTGAAGTCCATATAGACAACATCTACTGCCCTACCTGCATCAATCATCTTAGTGACCTCCTCGAAAAACTCTATCAAGTTAGTGAGACACGACCTCCCCTTCACAAAACCATGCTGCCTCTCACTAATACGTCCATTTGCTTCCAAAGGGGAGTAGATCCTGTCTCGAAGAACTCTCTCCAGTAATTTCCCTACCACTGAAGTAAGGCTCACCGGCCTGTAGTTCCCGGGATTATCCTTGCTACCCTTCTTAAACAGAGGAACAACATTGGCTATTCTCCAGTCCTCCGGGACATCCCCTGAAGACAGCGAGGATCCAAAGATTTCTGTCAAGGCCTCAGCAATTTCCTCTCCAGCCTCCTTCAGTATTCTGGGGTAGATCCCATCAGGCCCTGGGGACTTATCTACCTTAATATTTTTTAAGACACCCAACACCTCGTCTTTTTGGATCACAATGTGACCCAGGCTATCTACACCCCCTTCTCCAGACTCAACATCTACCAATTCCTTCTCTTTGGTGAATACTGATGCAAAGTATTCATTTAGTACCTCGCCCATTTCCTCTGGCTCCACACATAGATTCCCTTGCCTATCCTTCAGTGGGCCAACCCTTTCCCTGGCTACCCTCTTGCTTTTTATGTACGTGTAAAAAGCCTTGGGATTTTCCTTAACCCTATTTGCCAATGACTTTTCGTGACCCCTTCTAGCCCTCCTGACTCCTTGCTTAAGTTCCTTCCTACTTTCCTTATATTCCACGCAGGCTTCGTCTGTTCCCAGCCTTTTAGCCCTGACAAATGCCTCCTTTTTCTTTTTGACGAGGCCTACAATATCACTCGTCATCCAAGTTCCCGAAAATTGCCGTATTTATCTTTCTTCCTCACAGGAACATGCCGGTCCTGTATTCCTTTCAACTGCCACTTGAAAGCCTCCCACATGTCAGATGTTGATTTGCCCTCAAACATCCGCCCCCAATCTATGTTCTTCAGTTCCCGCCTAATATTGTTATAATTAGCCTTCCCCCAATTTAGCACATTCATCCTCGGACCACTCTTATCCTTGTCCACCAGTACTTTAAAACTTACTGAATTGTGGTCACTGTTACCGAAATGCTCCCCTACTGAAACATCTACCACCTGGCCGGGCTCATTCCCCAATACCAGGTCCAGTACCGCCCCTTCCCTAGTTGGACTGTCTACATATTGTTTTAAGAAGCCCTCCTGGATGCTCCTTACAAACTCCGCCCCGTCTAAGCCCCTGGCACTAAGTGAGTCCCAGTCAATATTGGGGAAGTTGAAGTCTCCCATCACCACAACCCTGTTGTTTTTACTCTTTTCCAAAATCTGTCTACCTATCTGCTCCTCTATCTCCCGCTGGCTGTTGGGAGGCCTGTAGTATACCCCCAACATTGTGACTGCACCCTTCTTATTCCTGATCTCTACCCATATAGCCTCACTGCCCTCTGAGGTGTCCTCTCGCAGTACAGCTGTGATATTCTCCCGAACAAGTAGCGCAACTCCACCTCCCCTTTTACATCCCCCTCTATCCCGCCTGAAACATCAAATCCTGGAACGTTTAGCTGCCAATCCTGCCCTTCCCTCAACCAGGTCTCTGTAATGGCAACAACATCATAGTTCCAAGTACTAATCCAAGCTCTAAGTTCATCTGCCTTACCCGTAATGCTCCTTGCATTAAAACATATGCACTTCAGGCCACCAGACCCGCTGTGTTCAGCAACTTCTCCCTGTCTGCTCTGCCTCAGAGCCACACTGTCCCTATTCCCTAGTTCTCCCTCAATGCTCTCACCTTCTGACCTATTGCTCCCGTGCCCACCCCCCTGCCATACTAGTTTAAACCCTCCCGTGTGACACTAGCAAACCTCGCGGCCAGGATATTTATGCCTCTCCGGTTTAGATGCAACCCGTTCTTCTTATACAGGTCACACCTGCCCCGGAAGAGCTCCCAGTGGTCCAGATAATGGAAACCCTCCCTCCTACACCAGCTGTTTAGCCACGTGTTTAGCTGCTCTATCTTCCTATTTCTAGCCTCACTGGCACGTGGCACAGGGAGTAATCCCGAGATTACAACCCTTGAGGTTCTGTCTTTTAACTTTCTGCCTAGCTCCCTGAACTCCTGCTGCAGGACCTCATGCCCCTTCCTGCCTATGTCGTTAGTACCAATATGTACAACGACCTCTGCCTGTTTGCCCTCCCCCTTCAGGATGCCCTCTACCCGTTCAGAGACATCCTGGACCCTGGCACCAGGGAGGCAACATACCATCCTGGAGTCTCTTTCACATCCACAGAAGCGCCTATCTGTGCCCCTGACTATAGAGGCCCCTATTACTATTACTCTTCTGCGCTTTGACCCTCCCTTCTGAACATCAGAGCCAGCCGTGGTGCCACTGCTCTGGCTGCTGCTGTTTTCCCCTGATAGGCTATCCCCCCCGACAGTATCCAAAGGGGTATATCTGTTCGAGAGGGGGACAACCACAGGGGATTCCTGCACTGACTGCCTGCCCTTTCTGGTGGTCACCCATTTCTCTGCCTGCACCTTGGGTGTGACCACATTTACATAACTGCGATCTATGATGCTTTCCGCCACCTGCATGCTCCGAAGTGCATCCAATTGCTGCTCCAACCGAACCATGCGGTCTGTGAGGAGCTCCAGTTGGGTACACTTTCTGCAGATGAAGCCATCCGGGACGCTGGAAGCCTCCCGGACCTGCCACATCTCACAGTCAGAGCACAGCACCCCTCTAACTGACATTGCGTCAATTAATTAAAATTAAAATTTGTCTTTTTAAAAAAAATATTTTAAAAAAAAATTTCAAAGTTACTGTCAACTATCTGTTTCCTAGCACTAGATTTCTAATAGAAATGCGATAGCTAACTATAGTACTCTCCGATCTCTGGCTTAGATATCCCTCTAAATTATAATTAACTTATTATGTTTAATTAGTTACCAAATACTAGCCACTCTGGCCTGTATTATTAGGTGCACAGCGCATCATGATCCTAGTATCATGATGGAAGAAGATGTGAAGATACTCTAATGAGCTTACAATGAAGTGTGCCAGGTCAATCATATAGAGCTCATACTGAAATGTAGTACTTTAGTATTGTTTGCATGCTCGATATTGCTGTTAAATCTAGTACAGTACATGACCACTTAGGTGTGAATTTAGGAAAGCTAAATTGTAACAGGTATTCAACCTATCCCTAGAATGTACTTTGTTGTGTTTCTTTTGTCGATGGGATTGGCTTTTCACAACATAATAATAATCTTTATTGTCACAAGTAGGCATACATTAACACTGCAATGAAGTTACTGTGAAAAGCCCCTAGTCGCCACATTCCGGCGCCTGTTCGGGTACACTGAGGGAGAATTCAGAATGTCCAATTCACCTAACAAGCACATCTTTCAGGAAACAGGAGCACCCGGGGGAAACCCACGCAGACACGGAGAGAACGTGCAGACTCCACGCAGACAGTGACCCAAGCCGGGAATCGAACCTGGGATCCTGGAGCTGTGAAGCAACAGTGCTAACCACTGTGCTACCATGCTGCCCATCTATTTAATCTGTCCCATGTATTAGCTTTTCAGGAAATGATATTTTAATTAACGCTTTGAAAATAGTTAACCACACTGTTCGAGTCTACTAATGATATACTACTATTGATTTCTAATTATATAGTACCAATATTCACCTTTAACGTTTGCCTGTTAAGCTTAATGGTGTAAATCAATGTTAAAGTAGTGACCACTGAACTGTTGAACTGAGACTAACACGACAGCAATGATCAGTTCAATCATTTCAGTAAACTTAATTAAACACTTACCCAACTATAAGTTTCAGAAAATGTTAATTATTTGATAATAAATGTGAGAAAACAATTAGTTCTGCAAAGGAGAATGCCTAGGCATACACCACTAATTATACAGAGCAATACAGGCTTATAATTGAAGGTTTCAGCTGGTAAATAGGTTAACAATTGTATAAAAAAGACTGTAATTATCAATGATAATTATGTATCAATCTCCTTACCCAAAGGAAAAACAGGCAATTAAGCAAGGAAAAGGACAGTTATTAATAAGAATTAAGGCACTTAAATTTTATTTAAAGGGTTGTATTTAATTATTGTATAATCATTTCATAGAATTATAGAATTTACAGTGCAGGAGGCTATTCAGCCCATTGAGTCTGCACTGGCCCTTGGAAAGAGCACCCTACTTAAACCCACCCCTCCACCCTATCCCAGTAACCCCACCTAACGTTTTTGGATACTAAGGGCAATTTATCATGGCCAATCCACCTAACCTGCACATCTTTGGACTGTGGGAGGAAATCGGAGCACCCGGAGGAAACCCAGGCAAACATGGGGAGAACGTGCAGATTCGGCACAGACAGTGATCCAAGCCTGGAATCGAACCTGGGACCCTGGAGCTTGTCATAGATTATTTACAGTGCAGAAGGAGGCCACTCGGCCCATCGAGTCTGCACCGGCTCTTGGAAAGAGCACCCTACCCAAGGTCAACACCTCCCCCCTATCCCCATAACCCAGTAACCCCACCCAACACTAAGTGCAATTTTGGACACTAAGGGCAATTTATCATGGCCAATCCACCTAACCTGCACATCTTTGGACCGTGGGAGGAAACCGGAGCACCCGGAGGAAACCCACGCACACACACGGAGGATGTGCAAACTCCGTACAGACAGTGACCCAAGCCGGAATCGAACCTGGGACCCTGGAGCTGTGAAGCAACAGTGCTAACCACTGTGCTATTGTGCCACCCATAAAGGGGCAGCTGTTATTGAGTATGTGGATCAGTGGGGGTGGTGGGTTAGTGGAATTGGCACTGGGCTAGTAATCCAGAGGTCCAGGGGTAATGCTCCGGGAAATGGGTTTGAATCCCACCACGGCAGCTGGCTAAATCTGAATTCAATAAAAATCTAAATTTAAAAGTCTGATGGTGACTGTGAAACCATTGTCAATTGGGTCACTAATACCCTTTAGGGAAGGAAATCTGCCATCTTTACCTGGTCTGACCTACATGTGACTCCAGACCCACGGCATTGTGGCTCCTAACTGCCCCTTCAAGGACAATTAAGTATGGACAATAAATGCTGGCCATCCAGTGATGCCACATTCAATAAAAAACATTTTTTTATATCATAAAAATCAAAGATAATGAGCTCATAACCATAGTATAATGTTTTTGAATCTCCAACCGAACCAACATCAGGTGCAGTTGTAATTGCAAACTTTTAAGTGCATGAATTTAGTACCTATGCATGTTTGCTTAATGAAGTTGTGATACTTGATGTCAATGTTAAAGAACCTTTTGATAATATCTTGCTGCACATTCAACTCAATTAGGAGTAAAAGATAGCTACAGCCTTGCAGGTAGTGCCATCATTGTTCCTTCCTTTATATCTATGTTCTTGACAGCACAATTGATATCTTTGTTCCCATATATTGACCTATTTTCTGGACCATATAGCATGTGATATTTTGAGCTGCATCCTGTTGAACACTTTTGTGTTGCCACTCTTGCTCCTGTCATTAAATTTGACTTTGTTGTGAGTGTGACCTCTCATACTAAATCTAATCTGACTGTTGTGCACTAGGGTGGCAATGTCAGCTAATTTTTTGAGAGACTAAATCCTACAGAGAGATATGCATAGAATCTAATACTAGGTGTGTACATCTCAAAAGTGTTTATGACGTGACTGCAAAAATCCTTCACAGGTGTCAACATGTTCCAACAATACAACCTACTCATTGACTTTTTTCTGACAGCAAGAAGTAGTATCTATGCACTAGCAAATGTCCTATTTTAATATCTCAACGAACCTTTTATACCTATCTAAACATTTTAATCAATATTTGGGCTTAATGTTGAATTTATGACTGCATTCAATGTTGACAATTTTAATGACAAATATTGTGTGTTATTGTGAGCATTGCCAGTTGCAGAGTTGGAACTTGATCATTCTATTGAGTAAGGGAGATGATTAATTTGAAGACAATCTGAATTGTGTTAAAGATATGGGGCGGGATTCTCCGACCCCCCGCCGGGTCGGAGAATCGCCGGTGGGGGGGGGGCGGCGTAAATCCCGCCCCCGACAGCCACCGAATTCTCCGGCACTGAAAATTCGGCAGGGGCAGGAATCGCACCGCGCCAGTCGCCCCCCCCCGACGATTCCCCGGCCTGCGATGAGCCGAAGTCCCGCTGCTGGAATGCCAGTCACGCCTGCGAGAATCAAACCACCTCTCTTACCGGCAGGACCAGGCGGCGCTGTCGGGCTCCGGGGTCCTGGGGGGGGGGGGGGGGGGGGGGGGGCGCGGGGCGATCAGGCCCCGGGGGTGCCCTCACGGTGGCCTGGCATGCGATCGGGTCCCACCGATCCGCGGGCGGGCCTGTGCCGTGGGGGCACTCTTTTCCCTCTGCCTCGGCCACAGCCTTCACCATGGCTGACTCGGAAGAGACACCCCCCCTGCGAATGCGCGGGGATGGCGTCAGCAGCCGCTGATGCTTCCGCGCATGTGCGGACTTCCTCCGGCCGGCGAAGTCCTTTCGGCCCCAGCTGGAGTGGCGCCAAAGGCCTTTCCCGCCAGCCGGCGGCGCACCAACCACTCCGGCGCGGGCCTAGCACCTCAAGGTGAGGGCTTGGCCCCTAAAGGTGCGGAGAAATCCGCACATTTGGGGCGGCCGGACGCCGGAGTGGTTCCTGCCACTCCACCCGCCGGGACCCCCCCCGCCGGGTAGGGGAGAATCCCGGCCATGGGCAGGATTCTCCATCCCGCCACATCCGTTTTCTGGTGCAGCGCGTCCCTGCCGGCAGCGGGATTCTCCGTCCCAGCAGCCGGCCAATGGGGTTTCCCATTGTGGGCACCCCCATGTAGTCAGGAAATCCGCGAGCGTGAGTGCGCTGCTGGCGAAACGGAGGATCCTGCCGAAGGTGAATCCAGCCCCGTGTTCATGATATGGTTTACTGGGACATGTACCGACTCCTCATGAAATAAATTTAACAGCTGTAGAATCAACTACTATTAATAAATTATGTTGAACCCCTAATTTAGAAACAAACTATGAATTATTTGTCACATGGAGGCTACTTTACATGGACAATATATGTAAAACTTGTGACTGAGGAATTGTCGATCTACTCACATGATAAATTGTATTTTCCACAACACCATGCGATCGCCTCTTTACGGCTTTTCCACTCTTTTCTGGTTCACATTGTTACAGGGAATTCTTCAATGAATTCAGTGAAATTTACATACTTTAGAGGATCATTGTAATTCACAAATTGCACAGTGCTTGCCGATATGTATATTGTGGATCATACATAGATCGGTATTTGGTGATAGCATGTTGAGCTATGTGGAAGCTTTGTTCCGGCAGTAAAGATGAATCAAGGGTCTGATTATATGGAGCAGGAACTGTCATGATCTTAACAAGCCATTCCAGGCACAAACAACTTAATAGCATATTTGTGCCCTCCTATCAATTTACACTATCCTCCACAAAGTGATGATTATCCTTTACCATACTTTAGTGCAGGGGCAAAAAGGAAAACTTGCATTTGTATCACATCACAAAGACATGTTCCAAAGAGTTTTACATACAAGAGTTTTGAAGTGTAATCACGGTTATTATGTGGGTGAATGCAGCAGCCACTTTGCATGCAACAGAAGGGAGCCCTTTACGGAAAAGTGTTGGTCGACCATAACAACATAAAATAGATCAGTGCATTGCAGAAACATCATTGTATTGTTAGCAAATAATGTTCCGTGTAGCGAATGATCTCATCGCCAGGGGCTGTGAGTTCAAATAATCCTCACAATATCTGTGGTGGCGTGTTACAGTACACTCAGTGAGTCCAAACTGCTGTGGCAACATGCACTTCCACATGCATATTGTTGTCTAGAGTGATGGATAGCAATGGTACAGGCTCCAACATTCTTTCCATCACTTGACCAGGACTCTCTCCCACTCTTGCTGGCATATGTTAGAAGGATTTGACAATACTCAACCTAGTTTGGCCACACTATGAACGCATCTTCCTTGGCATCAAGTTCTGGGGTGGGACTCAAACCTCCGCGGAGCTTCTGGCTCAGAGGCAGCGGAGCTAACCACTGCACCCCAAAACCTCCCAACAATACATGTGTAGTGCAATTAATATCATAAAGTGCTTCTTGGTGTTTTACGCATTGTTACGACACTCTGGGCCAGTACGCGGTCAATTCCAGCCCCACTTGACCCGAAATCGCAACACAGTTGTAATTAACTTTTATTTTTAAAATATCCAAGGTCTTTGGCTGCTCAATAACTACAGTCACCAGGTTTGTAAATGTAAACACAATTAACTTTTTATTATTAACAGTTGCTATAATTAAATAGGGAACAAATACAACTGGTTAATTACATTCTAATCTCCAACCACCCCCCTTTTTTAACTTACCCTACACTCTAGAAAAGCACACAGACAAACAAACACAGAGGGGAAAGAGGGGTGTAAAATAATGATGAAAGTAAAAGGATAAGAGTCTTTGTTTCACAGTGAACGTCTTCCAGTTCGCAGTTTCTTTAGTCTAGGCTTTCAGATGGATGTCACATTTTCTTTCAGCTTGTAATGGTTTTCACTGCGGACTCACAGAAATAGCAGGCAGGCAGCATTCTCGAGAGAAAGAGGGAGGGGGAGAGAGAGGGAGAGGGAGAGACAACTTCTTCTTTCAGGGTCTAAAAGCTTCTGCCTTCAGACAGTAGGCGGCAGAGCAGAGCGAGAGAGCTGTTTTCAACTTGAGGCTTCTCCTGGGTTCTCTCCAAAAAGCCACACTTGACAGGAACCAATTACTGTTGGTTGCTGGGCAGAATACTGTCCCTGGCCAATCCACTGACCACCAGTCAACCAAAATGAACCACTCCAATCTCTTGGGTGCCATAAATCTGGGTTCTTCTGCCCATAATACAAAACTTTTTTTTTTAATATAAGTTTATTAACACAATTTTTCTCCCTTACAAACAATAACCCCCCCCCCCCCCCCCCCGGTAACAAAAACAAAACGGGAAATCGTGCAGAGCAAGATATATACATGGCAAAATGATATATTTACACAGCTTTGTACACTGGCCCTCACCTGTACATGCCAGTTTCCCCAATCCTTCACGTTTAAAAAAATATATATATTTATTAAAGTTTTTAACACAATTTTTCTCCCTTACAAACAATAACCCCACCCCTCGTAACAAAAAAAAGAAACAAGAAATCACGTGGAGCAAGATATATACATGGCAAAATAGTATATTTACATAGCTTTGTACACTGGCTCTCTCCCGTACTTGCCAGTTTCCCCGACTCTTCATGTTATCTCTTGCTCATCCAACCCCCAGTCAGCTCCCCCTCCCCCCCCCCCCCCTCCCCGGACTTCCCCTCCCCCCCCCAGGTTGCTGCTGCTGCTGACCGACCTTCCTCTAACGCTCCGCTTCTTCTTTCATCTCCTGGTGTATTTCCGACACCTTACCCTCCCCAACCCATGCGCCCGAGATCACCCTGTCTTGAATTTCTTGTGCCGGGAGCAACGGGAATTCCCTCACCTGTCGCCTTACAAAAGCCCTCACCTGCATATATCTAAAGGCATTTCCCGGGGGTAACTCAAACTTCTCCTCCAGTGCCCCTAGGCTCGCAAACGTTCCGTCAATGAACAGGTTCCCCATTCTTCTGATCCCCGCCCGATGCCAGCTCTGGAACCCCCCGTCCATCTTCCCCGGGATAAACCGATGGTTACCCCTGATCGGAGACCACACCGATGCTCGCATTGCACCCCTGTGCCGTCTCCACTGGCCCCAGATCCTTAGCGTTGCAGCCACCACCGGGCTCGTGGTATCCCCAACCCTTCATGTTATCTCTTGCTCATCCACCCTCCCAGGCAGTCCCCCCTTCCCGCCCCTCCCCACGCCCCCCCCAGGACGTGTCCCCCCCCCCCAAGGTTGCTGCTGCTGACCGACCTTCCTCCAATGCTCCGCGAGATAGTCTAGGAACGGTTGCCACCACCTGTAGAACCCCTGCGCAGACCCTCTCAAGGCGAACTTAATCCTCTCCAACTTTATGAACCCAGCCATATCATTTATCCAGGCCTCCAGGCTGGGGGGCTTCGCCTCCTTCCACATTAGCAAGATCCTTTGCCGGGCTACTAGGGACGCAAAGGCCAGAATGCCGGCTTCTTTCGCCTCCTGCACTCCCGGTTCGTGCAACGGGAATTCCCTCACCTGTCACCTCACAAAAGCCCTCATCTGCATATATCTAAAGGCATTTCCCGGGGGTAACTCGAACTTCTCCTCCAGTGCCCCGCAAACGTCCCGTTGATGAACAGGTAGGTCCCCCATTCTTCCAATCCCCGCCCGATGCCAGCTCTGGAACCCCCCGTCCATCTTCCCCGGGACAAACCGGTGGTTACCCCCTGATCGGGGACCACACCGATCACAATACAAAACTTTATAACACAGTATACTATTTTGACACTTTGAGTCCCTTACTTCCTCTACTCGGCTATGGTATGTCTCCATTAATGATCCATAGACAAAAACACAACAAAAGATATATGGACTAAGGGAGTCAACCAGAAAGGCCCTTACAACAGGGGCAGCACGGTAGCATTGTGGATAGCACAATTGCTTCACAGCTCCAGGGTCCCAGGTTCGATTCCGGCTTGGGTCACTGTCTGTGCGGAGTCTGCACAACCTCCCCGTGTGTGCGTGGGTTTCCTCCGGGTGCTCCGGTTTCCTCCCACAGTCCAAAGATGTGCAGGTTAGGTGGATTGGCCATGATAAATTGCCCTTAGTGTCCAAAATTGCCCTTAGTGTTGGGTGGGGTTACTGGGTTATGGGGATAGGGTGGAGGTGTTGACCTTGGGTAGGGTGCTCTTTCCAAGAGCTGGTGCAGACTCGATGGGCCGAATGGCCTCCTTCTGCACTGTAAATTCTATGATAACATGAGAACAAATGAAACTGTTGGAGAATTGACCAAAATATTGTTTTTATTGTTGTTGGCATAAAGGCAGGGAAAATCGTCCATGTAAAGAGCATAAAGGAGGGCATTTCAGAGGATAGGGGCATAAAAATTTGAAAGCTTTGCCACTGAGATAGGAATGGTGGTGTGCTGTGCCAAGGGAAGATGCACTGTAGACGAGAATTGAGCTAAGAATAATGCAAAACCCATGTGGCACAGGGACATGGCAGAATATAGGGGATGGTCGCATAGTGGTTACAGGACTAGTAAATCCAGAGACTTTGACTAATGACCCAGTGATCCTACCATGGCAGCTGAAGAATTTTAGTTTAATTAAATAATGCTGGAATAAAAAAGCTAGTGTCAGTAAGGATGACCATGACACTATTGCATTGTTGTAAAATCTCACCTGGTTTCACTAATATACTTTATGGGAGACAATCTGCTCTATTTACCTGGTCTGGCTGACAATTAACTCCAGACACATAAATTGGTTGATTCATAAATGCCCTCTTAAATGTCCAAGCAAGCTATTTCATTACATTCAAGAAGCAGGTGACCATTACTTTCTCTACAGAAATTAGGGATGGACAATAAATGATGGCTTTGCCAATGCTACACATAGTTTATGAATTCATTTAGGATGTAGATAAAGATGTTGAATTTGTTACATTGAGGGACAGGGAACTAAGACATTGGAAAATAAAATGGGCAACGGGAGCTACTATGGACCAAGATATTGGTAGCAGAATTTCGGACAAATTGGAACTCGAGGAGGTTAGTCAAAAACTGGAGTTATGAGCGAACATTACCAGAGGTAAGTGTGCCTGCTGTGATGGTGTAAGCAGAGGCGGTCTTACACTTTTGGGGGGCCCCGTGCTCTCCCTCTTAGCAGCCCACCTCCAATGCCAATGATGTCAAGACACACACCAGGGCTGTCAAGCCCTCCCGCAATGATGTCATGTCCACCACAATTCCGAATAAACATGCCAAAATCCCAATGCATCGGTTCACCCAATAGTCATCGCAGGTCAGGCTCATCCCAGGTGTACCACGGATCTCTTGCTGCGAACCGATTCAGTAGTTTTGTGGAGTCATCAAATACCAGTCCATCATCAGGAAATGACTCAATGATCATAGAGAATACATAAAGCAAATACTGGATATATGTGTGTGACTGTCTATTGTACATTCATGGAATTAGTGTAAGGTTTGTGTTGTACCAGCCGGGCTCTGTACAGGTATGATCTGTGTGACAGATTTGCATTCTCGCCCTTAGAGGTCTCTGATGTTTATAACCCCCCTGAGGGCAGCCTGAGGTCTGACCTTCGGGGTGGAAGCTCCTGACTGTTGGCGTGGCTGGCTGACTGGCCTCTTGGGGAGCCGGGGCAGGGACTGGGCCAGCCTGCCCTTCCTCGGCCGAGTGCAGCCAGTACAGGTGCACCATGGAGTGCGGGATCGCAGGCCGAACAGCCACAGCTCAAACTCCTGGAGCAGGCCCTCGGTCTGCAGGGGACTCGCCCGGTCCCCCCCGAGTTGGCCTCCTGCTGCTGGGCAAACTTCCTCCGGCCCATCTCGGGGATGGGTCCGGCTGAGCATCTGAAGAGGACCTGACAGAGCAGGAGCACCATCAGCGGTCGTGTCTCTGCGGGATGTTAATCCGGGCAAGGGTCACAAATGGCAACTGTGATAGTGACATATGGAAGCAGCGGAATTTGAAAATGTTCCACTATTGTGCAACTTCATACTAAAGGACCCAACATTTGTTATTTTAAAGTATTTCCCCCTGCAATTTAAACGGCAAATTGTTTGCAAGCCTCTGTTTGAAAGTGGTGATAGGAAAGCATGCAAACTTGAAACACAACCCTGCACTCCACCCCAGTGTATCTCCGCTCTAATAGGCAGCTAGCCTGGGTCAGCCACAGGTTTAAAGCATTTTTTTAAAAATCAGACAAAACAAATATTCACCTTTCATTCCGCCTGAAAAATCGCACCTCACTTTCACTTGATTGAAAAAGGACTATGTACTGGAAAAGTTTCAAGAACTTCAACAATATTGTACGAAAGGTAGGCTCAAAAATGTTCAACTTCCAGTTTTAATGAGCTGGAGCTCAAATCTGAATCATCTAAAATAGTTTTTCTTTGACACAGAGAGTACCTGTCTCCCAGCTAAAATTAATACTTTCAGTATTTTCACAAAACTGAGGTGTTAGCTTAGGCTTAATATTTACACACTTAATCATTTGCCAGACTTATCAGCGGCTCTCCAGCCACACACACTGCAGTTTTTAAAACCAATACCGCCCTGTGAAGCAGCAGTGCTAACCACTGTGCTACCATACCACCATGTTGGCACAAAACTATTCAGCACTCGCAGCAAGTGCTCCTTAAACAACCCTCACATTACTGTTGTGCATTTCTCCGAGAACAACTGTTCGCAATTTATGCTCCTCAGCTCCTGTCCAATAGCAGTATAATTTCCCCTCCTCCAATTAAATACCTACCCATACTGTCTGTTCCTATCCCTCTCCATGACTATGGTAAAGGTCAAGGAGTTGTGGTCACTGCCAACAAAATGCTCTCCCACCGAGACATCTGACACCTGGCCTGGTTCATTGCCGAGCAACAAATCCAATATGGCCTTCCCCCCTAGTCGGCCTATCTACATATTGAGTCAGGAATCCTTCCTGGACACACCTGACAAAATCTGCTCCATCCAAACCATTTGCACTAAGGAGGTTCCAGTCAATATTAGGGAAGTTGAAATCACCCATGATAACAAGTCTGTTACTTCTGCACCTTTCCAAGATCTGTCACCCAATCAGTTCCTCCTACTCTGCTGCTATTGGGGGGGGGGGGGGTCTATAGAAAACTCCCAATAAAGTGACTGCTCTTTTCTTGTTTCTGACTTCCACCCATACTGACTCAGTAGACAAACCCTCCTCGACAACTTCCTTTTCTGCAGCTGTGGTGCACTCCCTAATTAACAGTGCCACTCCCTCTCCTCTTTTACCTCCCCCCCTATTCTTCTTAAAACATCTAAACCCCAAAACATCTAACAACCATACCTGCCCCTGTGAAATCCGTGTCTCCGTAATGACCACAACATCGTAGTTCCAAGTACTGATCCATGCTCTAAGTTCATCTCCCTTATTTCTGACACTCCTTGCATTGAAACAGACACACTTTAACCCATCCCACTGAGTGCAACTTTGCCCTATCAACGGTCTATCCTTCCTCACAGACTCGCTGCATACTATTCTGCCTGTTCAACAGCTACCCTATCCTCTGATCCATCGCTTCGTGTTCTTTAATAAGTTGGAAATTAATATCTCTTTAAATTAATTTTGGGTTGTGATGATTAGCAAAAAGCATGTCAATTGAGATTTTCTGCCAAACTTCTGCCAGCACATCACCAGTCCCACCAGGGGCCCTAACATCCTTGACCACTGCTACACAAACATCAAGGGCACCTACTGCTCCATATCCCAAGCACATTTCGGAAAATCGGATCACAAGATGGTGCCCCTTCGCCCGCCATACAAGCATAAACTATCGTGGGAGAATCCGGTTAAGAAGGTAGTGCAATGCTGATCCGAGGCAACCGAGGTGCTCCCACATGACTGCCTGGAGTCAGTGGACTGATCCATATTCAGGAACTCAGCGGCCAACCTAGACGAATATACCACTACAGGCAAGGACTGTGTGCCAAAAAAGGTAGTACATGCGTTCCCCAACCAGAAACCATGGTTTAACCAGGAGGTCCACTGCCTACTGAAGTCCAGGTCTGAGGCGTTCAAGACGGGTGACCCTGACCTATACAAGAAATCTAGGTACAAACTCCACAAAGCCATCAGGGACGCCAAGAGACAATATCAAATTAAGCTAAAGTCCCCGTGTCTGCCTGGGTCTCACCCCACAACCCAAAGATGTGCAGGGTAGGAAGACTGGCCGCACTAGATTGCCCCTTAATTAGAATTTTTTTGGGGGTACTCTAAATTTAAAAATAAATAAGCTGGAGTCCCGGACTAAAGACACAAACTTTTATTGGTTGTGGCAAGGCTTAAACAATATGACGGGCTACAAAGCAAAGCTGAGCAAAATCTCTGGCAACAGCGCAGCCCTCCCCGACGAACTCAATGCATTCTATACTTGTTCTGAGCAGGAAGCCAACAAACCATTGTCAAAAGCCCCAGACACACCCACACCTACCGTTACTGCCTCAGAAGGTAGATCAGCCTTCTCGAAAGTGAACCCACAGAGAGCAACGGGTCCCTGGTCGTGCAGTCAGATCCTGCGCAGACCAACTGTCGGGTGTGTTTGCGGATATCTTTAACCTCTGCCTACTCTGTTCCGAGGTTGGGCTTGGTCCAATTTCAGGCTGGTCTGCAGTCAGGGTTTGATTCATGTTTGGGCTCTGCTGCAGTGGGGCATGGTCAATATTTGGGTTACAAATGAGGTTTAGTTTACCTTTTTCATCTTATCATTTCATTGAAAATAATAACTAGCTTTTAGCAACTTTGAAAGTATCTTGTGAATGATTAACTAGCTCTTCAATTACCAGAAGTGTACATAAATACCACATTTGTCAGTCAGCATTATATTGTGTATAGAAAGCAATGGTTTTGACAAAGTGTCATCCGGACTCGAAATGTTAACTCCCTTCTCTCTCTCCACAGATGCTGTCAGACCTGCTGAGATTGCCCAGTGTTTTCTGTTTTTGTTTCCAATTCCAGCATCCTCAGTAATTTGCTTTTATCGATAATGTAACTACTGTATTTATTTCCTGCTTTTCTGGACTCTAGGAGTAATCCACTAACTTGATTAATAGAATCGTAGCTGATTCACTTCCAGGTTTCTGTCAAAAAATCTGCATTATCTGCTATCTATTAAACTGGTTTGGAGGTGATTGTTAAGGAAAAATCTGCACCTCAGCTATCATTCATGTGGGCATAGACACCACAGTGTTTCTGGGTTCTCTTTGTAAATTCCAGTGCACATAACATCTATTTCTGTGGGAATTTCACGTTTCAAAATCTGACATGGGGATTTCAATAAGTCAAACCCAAGCAAACAGAAATCTCCACATTGGTGATAAGGTTTTCATGTTGAAGTGGGAGGGTGTGGATAGGGTGATGAAGAAAGCTGGTCAAAACGATTGGTTGGTGATAGGAAATTGGATTTCAAAACAAAAAACATTTCCACCAAAACTTGCATACGCCCACCTGAGTAATGCATGCGCAATTAAAGTATAAATTAAAGAAAAATCTTTTTGCTCACCATTGTTTCAGCCATGAAGTTCTTTATTGCCCAGAAATTAGATTTAAAGTTTATTTACTAAACCTGGTAACACAAGCAAGTTCAACTGGGTACTGGGACCATCTTGAGCTGACCATTGGAGTAACATGGGGGTAACCATCTGCACCAAAATATAACTAGCGCCTCTGAAAGATGCGCAAGGTGAAACTAAAGCTAAATCATAATTCATTTTCTTCAATGATTATGGAGGTTTTTATGGTGTACATCTGCCGGGGCCTTAAATGTCCTGTGGACCTGAATGAATCCGTAGAATCAAAAGAATTCCGACAGTGCAGAAGGAGGCCATTTAGCCCATTGCGTCTGCATCGACCCTCTGCTCCAGAGACAATGTGCTGTGGAAGGAAAGGGAATACTCAAGTTACATCATCTAGTTACATCAAGTTTACAGCACAGAAACGGGGAATTGAGTTAACTGATTTATAAGACCATAAGACATAGGAGCAGAATTAGGCCACTCGGCCCATCAAGTCTGCTCTGCCATTCAATCATGGCTGATATTTTTTTCATCCCCATTCTCCTGCCTTCTCTCCATAATCCCTGATCCCCTTATTGATCAAAAATCTATCTATCTCTGTTTTAAAGACACTCAGTGATTTGGCCTCCACAGCCTTCTGCGGCAAAGAATTCCACAGATTCGCCACCCTCTGGCTGAAGAAATTCCTCCTCATCTCTGTTTTAAAGGATCGTCCCTTTAGTCTGAGATTGTGTCCTCTGCTTCTAGTTTTTCCTACAACTGGAAACATTCATTCCACATCCACTCTATCCAGGCCACGCAGTATCATGTAAGTTTCAATAAGACCCCCCCTTATCCTTCTAAACTCCAACGAGTACAGACCCAGAGTCCTCAACCATTCCTCATACGACAAGCTCTTCATTCCAGGGTTCCTTCTTGTGAACCTCCTCTGGACCCTTTCCGAGAAACTTAAAAAAAACCCAGCAAAATACAAAAGTTCTCAGTCCACCACCAGTCCTTTCCTTTTCCAGTGCGTCCTCCGGCTACTCAAAATAAAAGCGCTGTTCCTCGTACGTGACCCAGAGTCGGGCCGGATACAACAGTCCGAACTTCACCTTTTTCTTAAAAAGGATCGACCTGATCTGGTTAAAGCCTGCTCTTCTCCTGGCCACCTCCGCACTCAGATCTTGGTAGATCCGCAGGATACTGTTGTACCATTTACAGCTCTGGCCCACTGTAGAATGCGATCCTTACCCAAGTACCTGTGGAATCTCACCACCATTGCCCTAGGGGGGTCTCCCATTCGCGGCTTCCTCGTGAGTGCTCTGTGAACTCTGTCCACCTCCAAGGGTCGGGAGAATGCCCCATCCCCCAGCAGCTTCTCAATTATGTCCGCGATGTATGCCCCAGCGTCTGCTCCTTCGGCCCCCTCCGGGAGCCCAATGATTCTCAAGTTCTGCAGGCGGGACCTATTCTCTAGGTCCTCCACTTTCTCCAGGAGCTTCTTCTGCTGGTCTCTCAGCATCCCCACTTCCAGCTTCACTGCAGTTTAATGTTCCTCCTGCTCAGCCAGCGCCTTCTCTACCTTCTGGATCGCCCGATCTTGGGCATCCAATCTAAGCTCCAGCCGCTCAATTGACTCTTTTATCGGGTCCAAGCAGTCCCGTTTCTGCTTAGCAAAGCCTTCCTGAATAACTTGCATCAGCTGCTCCGTTGGCTGCTGGGTCGACAAGCCAGAGGTCCGGTCCTCAGCAATGCTTTCCCCCGCTGCAGCTTCACCCAAGCCTTCTCTGTCTTTCTGTTTCTGCCTTTCCGAGCACTTCCAGTCCTCCTCTCCATGCACCAATGTGGGAATTCAGTACACAATTGCCTCTGTCATCAATTTTTCAATTCAAGTCCGGTAGAAAATCGGGGGAAAAGGTCCAAAAGTCCGGCCCGAGCGGGAGCCACCAAATGTGCGACTTACTCCTTCATAGCCACCACCGGAAATGCTCCTCTGGACCCTTTCCAAGGCTACCACATCCTTCCTTAGATATGGGGCCCACAAATGCTCACAATACTCCAAATGGGGTCTGACCAGAACCTTTCTAGCCTCAGTGGCAAATCTACATGGTCCTCTGGAGCAGACCTTAATGCTGTTTGATTTTGCTGTGATCGCGCATGGGAACAGGATTGTTTAGCAATGCTGCTATGTAAGGGACATTAATCAAAGCTTTGTAGAATTCCAAATACAATTCCACATCAGGAAACTACCTGGAAATTTACCATGGAGCTTCCAGCCCCTTTCCAGTCTGTGTTGCATTCAGCAGTTTAGTGACATTGGCATAAATTAAGGTGAACAAGGAATGGAAAAGGGTCCATAGTCACTGGAGAATACATTCAAATCTTATCCAAAATCATGAGATGAACTTCACCTTTGTTTGCAGATTGTTAAAAAAAAGTACTTTAAATACATTAACCAGTCTCAATGAACCTGAGGAAGGAGCTGCGCTCCAAAAGCTAGTGATTCGAAACAAACCTGTTGGACTTTAACCTGGTATTGTAAGACTTCTTACTGTGCCCACCCGAGTCCAACGCTGGCATCTCCACACCATGAGTCTCAATGAAGTTCAAGTTGGCATAGATGGTCAGGACCAAATTTGGGATTAATTTAGCAAATCTCACTCTGAAAGGATGGAGGGTGTGGAGTGTAATGATGTACATACACACTTATGAGACCAGGGCTGACGAACTGGGGCGGAATATTGCCGAGAAACTATTACCCAGTTCGGCCCCACTGGCCTTTTTATCCTTCAAAGTAAGGATGACTTCCACTCTCCATCTAATCAAACTCTCGGCCATTGTTTCATATAAGGGGCGTGGTCGTTGAAAAGGTTCCACTATTGTGCAGCGTTAACATTCTTGGGAACTTCTTGGGATTCTTAACATAGATGGGAACCGATGCAGGAAGTTAGTAAAACAGGGACAGAAACAAAAGGCAGTAAGGGGGAAATTGTAAGGCAGAGAAGCCATAGTCAAAAATCAAAAAGGGCGACAGTTCAAGGTACAGTGACTGAGGGGAGCTCAGTGAATAGGACCAGGAATACTAAAAGGAATAAAACGGGAAGTGAAAACATTAATGGTAAGCGACGCGGCAGGTTGTTACATGAAGATATGGGTTCAACGACAAGGAAAATTAGGAGAAAAGTTAAGAGGAAATATAATTTAGGAGAGTTTACTGATCGAGGTGTTAAGATTCAGAACAGAGGTAAAAAAGCCAACATAAGTGTACTTTACCTGAATGCTCGTAGTATTCGGAATAAGGTAAATGAGTTGATGGCGCAAATCATCGTGAATGACTATGATTTAGTGGCCATTACTGAAACATGGTTAAAGGATGGTCACGACTGGGAGTTAAATATCTGAGGGTATCAAACTATTCGGAAGGACAGAGTGGATGGTAAGGGAGGTGGTGTAGCTTTGTTATTTAAGGATGACATCCGGGCAACAGTAAGGGATGACATCGGTGCTATGGAGGATAAGGTTGAATCCATTTGGGTGGAAATCAGGAATAGTAAGGCGAAAAAGTCACTGATAGGAGTAGTCTTTAGGCCACCAAATAGTAACATTATGGTGGGGCAGGCAATAAACAAAGAAATAACTGATGCATGTAGAAATGGTACAGCAGTTATCATGGGGGATTTTAATCTACATGTCAATTGGTTTAACCAGGTTGGTCAAGGCAGCCTTGAGGAGGAGTTTATAGAATGTATCCGCGATAGTTTCCTAGAACAGTATGTAATGGAACCTACGAGGGAACAAGTGGTCCTAGATCTGGTCCTGTGTAATGAGACAGGATTGATTCAGGATCTTATAGTTAGGGATCCTCTCGGAAGGAGCGATCACAATATGGTGGAATTTAAAATACAGATGGAGGGTGAGAAGGTAAAATCAAGCACTAGTGTTTTGTGCTTAAACAAAGGAGATTACAATGGGATGAGAGAAGAACTAGCTAAGGTAGACTGGGAGCAAAGGCTTTATGGTGAAACAGTTGAGGAACAGTGGAGAACCTTCCAAGTGATTTTTCACAGTGCTCAGCAAAGGTTTATACCAACAAAAAGGAAGGACGGTAAAAAGAGGGAAAATCGACCGTGGATATCTAAGGAAATAAGAGAGAGTGTCAAATTGAAGGAAAAAACATACAAAGTAGCAAAGATCAGTGGGAGACTAGAGGACTGGGAAATCTTTAGGGGGCAACAGAAAGCTACTAAAAAAGCTATAAAGAAGAGTAAGATAGATTATGAGAGTAAACTTGCTCAGAATATAAAAACAGATCGTAAAAGTTTCTATAAATATATAAAACAAAAAAGAGTGGCTAAGGTAAATATTGGTCCTTTAGAGGATGAGAAGGGAGATTTAATAATGGGAGATGAGGAAATGGCTGAGGAACTGAACAGGTTTTTGGGGTCGGTCTTCACAGTGGAAGACACAAATAACATGCCAGTGACTGATGGAAATGAGGCTATGACAGGTGAGGACCTTGAGAGGATTGTTATCACCAAGGAGGTAGTGATGGGCACGCTAATGGGGCTAAAGGTAGACAAGTCTCCTGGACCTGATGGAATGCATTCCAGAGTGCTGAAAGAGATGGCTAGGGAAATTGCAAATGCACTAGTGATAATTTACCAAAATTCACTAGACTCTGGGGTGGTCCCGGTGGATTGGAAATTAGCAAACGTGACACCACTGTTTAAAAAAGGAGGTAGGCAGAAAGCGGGTAATTATAGGCCAGTGAGCTTAACTTCGGTAGTAGGGAAGATGCTGGAATCTATCATCAAGGAAGAAATAGCGAGGCATCTGGATGGAAATTGTCCCATTGGGCAGACGCAGCATGGGTTCATAAAGGGCAGATCATGCCTAACTAATTTAGTGGAATTTTTTGAGGACATTAACAGTGCGGTAGATAACGGGGAGCCAATGGATGTGGTATATCTGGATTTCCATAAAGCCTTTGACAAGGTGCCACACAAAAGGTTGCTGCATAAGATAAAGATGCATGGCATTAAGGGGAAAGTAGTAGCATGGATAGAGGATTGGTTAATTAATAGAAAGCAAAGGGTGGGGATTATTGGGTGTTTCTCTGGTTGGCAATCAGTAGCTAGTGGTGTCCCTCAGGGATCGGTGTTGGGCCCACAACTGTTCACAATTTACATAGATGATTTGGAGTTGGGGACCAAGGGCAATGTGTCCAAGTTTGCAGACGACACTAAGATAAGTGGTGAAGCAAAAAGTGCAGAGGATACTGGAAGCCTGCAGAGGGATTTGGATAGGCTAAGTGAATGGGCTAGGGTCTGGCAGATGGAATACAGTGTTGACAAATGTGAGATTATCCATTTTGGTAGGAATAACAGCAAAAGGGATTATTATTTAAATGATAAAATATTAAAACATGCTGCTGTGCAGAGAGACCTGGGTGTGCTAGTGCATGAGTCGCAAAAAGTTGGTTTACAGGTACAACAGGTCATTAAGAAGGCAAATGGAATTTTGTCCTTCATTGCTAGAGGGATGGAGTTTAAGACTAGGGAGGTTATGCTGCAATTGTATAAGGTGTTAGTGAGGCCACACCTGGAGTATTATGTTCAGTTTTGGTCTCCTTACTTGAGAAACGACGTACTGGCACTGGAGGGTGTGCAGAGGAGATTCACTAGGTTAATCCCAGAGCTGAAGGGGTTGGATTACGAGGAGAGGTTGAGTAGACTGGGACTGTACTCGTTGGAATTTAGAAGGATGAGGGGGGATCTTATAGAAACATATAAGATTATGAAGGGAATAGATAGGATAGATGCGGGCAGGTTGTTTCCACTGGCGGGTGAAAGCAGAACTAGGGGGCATAGCCTCAAAATAAGGGGAAGTAGATTTAGGACTGAGTTTAGGAGGAACTTCTTCACCCAAAGGGTTGTGAATCTATGGAATTCCTTGCCCAGTCAAGCAGTAGAGGCTCCTTCATTAAATGTTTTTAAGATAAAGATAGATAGTTTTTGAAGAATAAAGGGATTAAGGGTTATGGTGTTCGGGCCGGAAAGTGGAGCTGAGTCCACAAAAGATCAGCCATGATCTCATTGAATGGTGGAGCAGGCTCGAGGGGCCAGATGGCCTACTCCTGCTCCTAGTTCTTATGTTCTTACTAAAGGGCCCAATATTTGTTATTTTAAAGCCACTTTCAGTTTTTTAAAAAGCGGTAAGTTGTTTGCAAGCCTTTCTGTTCGAAAGTGATGATGGAAAAGCAGACTTGAAACACAACCCTGCTACTCCACCCCAGTGTATCAATGTCCAATAAGTGGCTAGCCTGGTTCAGCCAGAGGCTTAAGGCATATATATATTGTTTTTAAACAATCAGACAAAACAAAAATTCACCCTTCATTCCACCTGAAAGATCGGACCTGCAATTGTTAATTCTGTCTCAATTAGTCACATTATAAACAAGGAAACCTATTTCAGATTAAATCCCAGCTGATCAGAAGCATTTACCAATGTTTCCACTGCCAGACCACCTCACTTTCACTTGATTTTTAAAACAACTTTGTACTTAAAACACCAGGAACTTCAACAATCGATTTCGAGTCGATTAACAACTCAAAAGGTTTCAACTTCCAGTTGTAATGAGCTGGAGCACAAATCCAGATTAATTATAATAATCTTTATTGTCACAAGTAGGCTTACATTAACACTGCAATGAAGTTACTGTGAAAACACACTGCCACCACTTTGAAACCAAACACCAAGCAACAACACAGATTTTACTCCATAATGCTTCTGGTGTAAGCTCCACCCGGTTAGAGATAAAAGTCTGAGGGAAGGGGGAGTGACGTTCATCTCGTTGGAATAGACATTTTTCTTTGAAAAGCACACACACTCTAAGACTTGGTCGCTGGAGGGCAACAGGCGGTCCAGTCTCCAGCACAGAGAAGGCCAGTTAGTTGCTCAGGTGTGGCTGGCTGAGGGTGTAACTTCGTAGCGCCCAAAGTTTGGGGAGGAGTTTGAAGAGGCGGGGGAAGATTGCTCCTGCAGTTTGATTGCAGTGGCTGCGGGAGGTGGTGAGGGAGGGGGAAAGAGCTCTCCTCCCGTGCAGCGCAGCCGGGCTGGATTTTAGATCTCTTGTTGAGGGTGGATTGAGGAGGTTGCAGCGATGAGTTTGCACGGCTCGCAGACGGCGCTGAACCGCCGCTCCGCCTCCCACCTGGCTCGCATGTCCGGCGACTACTCCACCCGCAGCGACGGGCCGGGCGACGTCTTCATGCCCCCCAACCTGACGATGCACGGAGGAGGCACCCTGCAGTTCTCCGGGCATCAGCTGCACCGCGGGGCTGGCGGCGACCTGCCCGTCAGCTTCCAGACCCGGCCGCTGATGTACAGCAAGAACCCGCGGATGTCCACTCACGACATGGTGGAGACAACTCATTACCCCAGGTAAAGACCCTTTTGATCCCCCCCCCCTTCCCTTCAACTTTGTGACAAAAGTTATTTTTAAAAAACGTTTTGTTTCTATTTTAACCTCTCTTAAAATATTTTGGCATAATTTTTTTGGTAATTGTATTTTTTGTGTGTGCGAGACAAGGACTTGGGTGTGGAGGCGCGATCAGAAAGTACTTTCTGAAGTGCTTCAAAATGGACACATTGTTGTCAGAGTCTCACCTGCACAGGGCGTGTCAGGCCTCTGCCGCACCTTATTTTTAAAAAAAAACCAAATCAAAATGAAGTCATGAAACGAGATAGCTGTGTTTCTACAGTTTGCAGACAATCGACATGATCGGGAATCCGGCCTCTTTCGCAGTGTTAGGAATCAGGCCGTCCAATTTTATTGGATAGCTTGAAAAAGTGACATACTTTCACAAATTAAGCACTGTGCAATAATACTCTTTGAGTGTCACAAGTACGTTTACATTAACATTGCAATGAAGTTACTGTGAAAATCCCCTAGTCACCACATTCTGACGCACTGAAGGAGAATTCTGAATGCTTGATGTCGGATTTCTTTTAAATCCTCGATGGTATTGAACCTTCAACTCAAAAACAATAAAAGCAGATTATCTAGTAATAATTGCAGTGCCGTTTGTGGGATGTTGCCATCTGGAAATTGGCTGCTTTGCTTTTGTGTGTTAGGCAGTGACTACATTTCAAAGGTAATTAATTGGCCGTCAGGTGCTTTGGGACATCTTGAAACCCGATTTCCGTCTCCCTGACACTGCCCACATCTGCCCCACTGTAGCTCATCCACCGTGGCAACCCTGATCCATGCCTTCTCATCTTTGGACTGGGGTCTATTCCAGTGCGTCCTTGGCTGCCCTCGTTCCTTGTACCCTCCATAAACTTGAACTCAACCAGGACTTACATTATGACCCACTTGCCCATTTACCCTGCACTCATTGGCTACTGTGTTGGCAACACATCCGTTAAAAAAATTCCCATCCTTGTTTTCCAGTCCTTCCATTGGCTTCACCGCCAATGGGAAGTAACAGGTGGGGAAGAGGGTTTCGGTGGTAGATGAGCTGAGATGGGGCAAGGTCAGGCAATGTTAGAGAAATAGGGTGTCTTGGTGATGGCAAGGACGTATGACCGAACTGAAGACATGGCTTCAGTCTTCCCATTGTTCAGTTGGAGGAAATTTCTATTCAGCCAGTACTGGACATTTGGACAAGAAGTCTGACAGTTTAGAGCTGTAAACAGATTGAGAAAGGTGGTGATATGGTAGAGCTAGGTGATGTCTGCCTGCAAGTGGAAACTGTTTTCTGATGATACTGAGGGGCAGCATGTAGGTTACAAATGGGGGCGAGGATAGATCCACAGTGAATGCTGGAGGTAATGGTGTTGGGACATGAAGAAGGCCTTGCAAGTAATGCTAGCTATGACTAGAGAGATTAGAATGCGAGTGCAGTTCCACATAGCTGGAAGATGGTTAATAGGTATTGGAAAGGCCAGGGCCCTTAGGGGCCATTTTCACGGTGTCAGACCGGCCTGGGCTGCAGGTGGGTGCCTGGGGCAGACGATTTAGCCTTTGCCTCGCTGATTGCCCGGAGGTGGGTCCTGTTGGGGTGGAGGTCAGCTTCTCCTCCCTGTGCCTCGGCTTGACTGGGGGGACCGGCTGGAATTTTTGATTCTTGAGAAGGTGAAGTTTGAGCTGAGGGGGGAGGATGGAGGGGTTTTATAATTCATGGGGATAGTTTAACATGCACTTTCAAGAATCGGTTGCCATTGAACATTGCCGGGGGGGAAGAGGGGGTTATTGGTGGTGTTGAGCACATTGTTTATGGGATGGCAGTTAATTTTCTGTATTGGCGATGTTGGGGTTTGTATATTGAAGGGTGCTGTTTGGGGGATTGGTACTGTATTTGTTATTGTTGGGTTTCACTTGTTAATTTGTTGAAAATGTGGAAAGTGAAGGAAATAAAAAGACTTTAAAAAAGAGGCTTTGGAAAGATGGACAATGATTTGGTTAATTTTGTTGAAGGCTGCAGACAAGTTGAGATGGACACAGTAGTTTACCGTGATCGTAGTAACAAAGGATTTATTTTGTGACGATAGAACTGTTTCTGGAGTGTGACAGGGTGGAAAACTGACTGGGAGAATTCAGACATATTGTGCGAAAGATGGACACCGATTCATGAGGCGACCACACATTAAATGACTTTGGAGAGGAAAGGGAGGCTGAAGATGGAATAGTAAGTTTGCAAAGAGATTAAGGTCAAAAGTTAGTTATTTTGAGAAAAGGGGTAATGACAGCAGATTTATCCTGAGTGCTTGGTACAGTATCTGAAGAGAGAGAACCTTGGCTAAATCAGCTGGATGGGAGCTAAAAAGGAAAGTTGGCTGGTCAGCACTTTGGGAATTGGGTTGAGTGAGCAGTGGGTGGGTCAAATGGACAGGATGAGCTTGGAGAGTGCATGAGGGGAAATATGAGCACAATGTGAGAAGGTTTTGCATTCAAGGCTAGGGTGGGGAGAACCCTTTGGGTCTGGGAGGGAGGCAGCTGATGGGTTGATCTCAACTTTAGTGAAAAAGATGCCCACCCACTCTTCGCACTTGTTTGAGGCGAGGGTGGAGGAGATGGGATTAAGAAGATAGTTTGATAAAGAAAATAAACTAGGATTATCTTTACATTTCGTAATGATCCTGCAATAGCATTTCTAGCAAGGATTGATGTCGTCCAGCTAGTTCTGGTGATGAATGGCTGAACTAGATGATCACAATTCCATATCCCCTGGACTTGAGGGATTGGTGATGAGGGTGACACCTGGGGGACAGTCTGGGTGCGAGAGCATAATGGTTTTAATGAGAACTGGGGCATGCATCAAAGGTGGAGGTGAGTGTGTGATTTATAACAACATAAATGTTTTGTTGTACTGAGGAACAAAGGCTAGGCAATTGACATTTTGTAAGTTGTTTGTAGGGGGATCCAGATAGCCAGGAGTTGGGGGACCCTACATAAACTGAATCTGACGAGGTTGGTGGAGCAAATGGAGGAGGATTTCAAAAGATGGGACATGTTACCGCTCTCGCTGGCGGGTAGAGTGCAGTCGGTCAAAATGGTGGTCCTTCCGAGGTTTCTGTTTGTGTTTCAGTACCTTCCCATCGTGATCACTAAGGCCTTTTTTAAGAGAGTAGGCAGGAGTATTATGGGGTTTGTGTGGGCGAATAAGACCCCGAGAGTAAGGAGAGGGTTCCTGGAACGCAGTAGGGACCGAGGAGGGTTGGCGCTGCCAAACCTGGGGAGCTACTACTGGGCAGCAAATGTGGTGATGATCCGCAAGTGGGTTATGGAGGGAGAGGGAGCGGCATGGAAGAGGATGGAGATGGCGTCCTGTAAAGGAACGAGCCTGGGGACGTTGGTGACGGCACCGCTGCCGCTCTCGCCGACAAAGTATACCACGAGCCCGGTGGTGGCGGCAACGCTATGGATCTGGGGCCAGTGGAGACGGCACCGGGGTGCAATGGGAGCATCGGTGTGGTCCCCGATCAGGGGTAACCACCGGTTTGTCCCGGGGAAGATGGACGGGGGGTTCCAGAGCTGGCATCGGGCGGGGATTGGAAGAATGGGGGACCTGTTCATCGACGGGACGTTTGCGAGCCTAGGGGCACTGGAGGAGAAGTTCGAGTTACCCCCGGGAAATGCCTTTAGATATATGCAGGTGAGGGCTTTTGTGAGGCGACAGGTGAGGGAATTCCCGTTGCTCCCAGCACAAGAAGTTCAAGATAGGGTGATCTCGGGTGTATGGGTCGGGGAGGGCAAGGTGTCGAAAATACACCAGGAGTTGAAAGAAGAGGGGGAAGTGCTGGTAGAAGAGTTGACGGGTAAATGGGAGGAGGAGCTGGGGGTGGAGATCGAGGAAGGTCTGTGGGCTGATGCCCTAGGTAGGGTTAATTCCTCCTCCTCGTGTGCCAGGCTCAGCCTGATACAATTTAAGGTGGTCCACAGAGCGCACTTGACGGGGGCGAGGTTGAGTAGGTTCTTTGGGGTAGAGGACAGATGTGGAAGGTGCTCAGGGAGCCCAGCGAACCATGTCCATGTGTTTTGATCATGCCCGGTTCTGGAGAGGAGTGGTGGGAGCAATATCTCAGGTGGTGAAAGTCCGGGTCAAGCCAAGCTGGGGGCTAGCAATATTTGGAGTAGTGGACGAACCGGGAGTGCAGGAGGCGAAAGAGGCCAGCATTCTGGCCTTTGCGTCCCTTGTAGCCCGGCGCAGGATCTTGCTAATGTGGAAGGAGGCGAAGCCCCCCCAGCCTGGAGGCCTGGATAAATGATATGGCTGGGTTCATAAAGTTGGAGAGGATTAAGTTCGCCTTGAGATGGTCTGCGCAGGGGTTCTACAGGCGGTGGCAACCGTTCCTAGACTATCTCGCGGAGCGTTAGAGGAAGGTCGGTCAGCAGCAGCAGCAACCTTGGGGGGGGAGGGGGGACTGCCTGGGGGCGTGGATGAGCAAGAGATAACATGAAGAGTTGGGGAAACTGGCACGTACGGGTGAGGGCCAGTGTACAAAGCTGTGTAAATATATCATTTTGCCATGTATATATCTTGCTCTGCGCGATTTCTTTTTTTTTGTCACGAGAGGGAGGGGGTGGGGGGGGGTTATTGTTTGTAAGGGAGAAAAATTGTGTTAAAAAAACTTTAATAAATATATTTTTTTTAAAAGAAAGTTGTTTGTAGTTGTAAGTGAAATGGGAGTGGAGTGGACAGAATGAAGTAGGAAGGGGAAGGTAGATGTGAGTGGAAAATGATACAAGGAAGTGATCAGAAATGGCCCCTCTGTGATTAATGTGATGGAAATGGTGAGACCATGGATGATGGTAAGATCACGGGTGTTGTCATAGTTATGGCTTGGGTGTTTACATGAAGGGGAGCACTGGGTGAGGGTAGGAGGGCAGTGGAGAGAGAGCATGAATTGAGATGGAGGTTGAAATTATTGAGGGTGTGAAGTCACTTGGGCCAGAGGGTGAGGAAAGAAAGCAGTGAAATTATCTTGGTGAGAAAACTTTAATTGTACTTGGGCGGGTGGTAGTGAATAAGGATTTTAAATGAAAGGTGATGCGATAGAACAAGGCGAGATGTTAAACTTGATCCACGGAATTAGCATTGGGAGGGGTGATTTGGAGACCCCCAGTGAATGAGGTAGATGGGAAACTCAATGAATAGGATGGGCCACTTCTGGTTGTTGCCCAAAGGGATGCAGTGATGAATGTCTTGATGGGTCCTTCGGAGGATACCAAGAGAGGCATCGTGCGAAGGCTTTTTGAAGGGAGTTGAATCTAGTGTGGCACCAGGATAGCAGAACTGTCGAGTAGTTCTGAAGGTTGGGTTGGGGAATTGAGTGGGGCATGGGACAGATGAAAGGAGGTGTGACGACAGGTATCTAGGAGGGTAAAGATTAAGAATTAAAAAAGAACTACAGCCGTGTGTTAATACAGAATAAACTGATTTTGATAAACATGTTTGATTGTACTGCACACATTCTTATCTGTTTCTTTTTAAGTAATATGGATTCGCTAAAAAGGCACTATAACCTGATTGAACAGAAAACGGAAAGCTGTGCGACGAACCTCCTTCAGGCAGAATATCTACTTCAACAGGTAAATTCTCACATAGATTGGAACAAAGGTTTTAGAATACAAGAACACCTTTCGTGCACAGAATCTGATATTCCTATACCTGCAGTATCAATGTAACAATGGTCAAAAGTGATTTCCAAATGTACCCTATTTTTAAAATGGAAGTACATGATCCTGCACATTGGCCTTGGGGTTTTCTGTTTTATTAAAACCTTCCAGTCATTTTTTTAGTGGCTTTTTCCATTAACAATGTATTGGTTTCATTTTTACCCCTGTAACCTCAGTTTTCAGTCATTAGACCTATATTATGACTCAGACAGTGATCAACCTCACAGGTATGATAATGCTATGTAGGTAGTGAGGTAGAAATACGTCTCAGACAGTTGTGAGGCACTGAGCTTATCGTACCAATTGTCTGCTGTCTAATGTTCAGTTATATTGACTTCATTAGAAGTGTATATTGTACATTACATTTAACAGGCTTTTGTGAAATAGTGTCTGGTTTGCAATATTGTATAAGACTAATGTAAAAATATTCTTGAATTATAGTGAAGTTGGAATTGGTTTTCTATTAACATTCTTGTCTAAGCTGCCACCTGACAAAAAAACATTTTTTTAAAAGTCAACACCATTAATAAATTTGCCACAAATGGAATACTTGCCAACTTCCAGTGCTGCAGGGGACATTCTTGTTTTAAACATCTCTCCATGCAAGTCTCACTGCATATTGAGAGTGTTTTTAGATGAGGGGGACAGACTTGGGCTGAAAAATGACGGGAGTATTTGCAATAACAAAAAATGACTATCGTCAACCCTGATCTTCCAAGACCCTGCCTGCCGTTACTAGACCATCATTTTCATCTGGGGGTGTGGGGGGGGGGGGGGGGTTGTTGCCATTTATCATAACATAACTAGATAGCATGGTAGAAGCTGGGTATTCTTCAGTGACTTCAAGACTCTCTGCTTTTAAAAAATAGATTTGTTCTTGGGATGGAGGCGTTGTTGGTAAAGTCAGCATTTGTTGGTGGAGGTGAACTGGCTTCTTGAACCACTGCATTCCACCTGCAAGGCTTAAATCAGGAATACGATAGAATATTTGGTGCAGCTGCATTGCACCAATGCTGAAGAAACTTGACAACATTCAGGACAAAGTAGTTTGCCTTACCCTGGTGACAGCTCAAAGTGAATCTAGGAAGAATTTACTCCCATTGTGAGAGAGTAGAACAGACCGCCTGGGGAAGACTATGAAAGCAAAGTAATTTGATATATTTAAAAGCATACGGATACTTAGTTGGAAAGTGTGGAAGGGAAGGGATGTGGAGAAGAGGCAAGGAATTTGGGTTAACAAAATTAGGGTGCAAATTCGATGCACTTGTTTCCCTACTATTTTTACCTATGTTATATTAATAAGGTTGGCACTTCTTCAAATTTGAGATATCTAGAATGAGGGCAGTTTGCTGCTATCAATAAAGTGTCAGCCAACAGAAATTGTTACAGCAGAAAAAATTGGATCTTGAAATACCTGAAGTACCCAATTCATTTTTTCCAATTAAGGGGCAATTTAGTGTAGCCAATCCACCTACCCTGCACATCTTTGGGTTGTGGGGCGAAACCCATGAAAACACGAGGAGAATGTGCAAACTGCACACAGACAGTGACCCAGAACCAGGATCGAACCTGGGGCCTCGGCACTGTGAAGCAGCAATGCTAACCACAGCGTCACCGTGTTGTCCTAATACCTGACTTTTTGAAGGAAGATTAAGAATTGGATTCCATTTATATTGTTATTTGTGCCATATTCAAAGTGACTTCAAGGGCCGGATATTTGCCACTGAGTTGGTGCATGTGAAGTTGGTGCATGTGAAGGTTTATGTGGTTCACTTGCTTGCAGTAACTTGCCAATTGCAAATCACATCAGCTTTTACAGACTCAACGTAGAATGGCTAGAATGAACACTTTAAATAGTATGGCTGGTTTGAGTCATAGAATTTACAGTGCAGAAGGAGGCCATTCAGCCCATCGAGTCTGCACCGACCTTAAACTGCAGTATAGTGCACTCTGTAGTGCAGTAACTGGTTTAGTTTTTAAAATTTCTGCTGAACACAAGTCGTTTCTGACCATGCTAATTCTGACCATAACAGGTGAACACTCTTGATCTGCTTACTTCTCATCCATAAATGTGTGACTCCCACAACTTAAGCCCCTTGGGATAGCTCAGCAGGTTAATGTTTCCTCTCTGTGTGATTTACATGACTAAATAACATGCCGATTCAGACGACAAAATCATTGTCACACTAAAAATATTGATTTTGAAACTTAGAAGTTTAAGTTGGAAGAATTCTTGAATCAGCAGATCTGCCTCAATATAAAGGGTCCATTCAATGCAATTTTTGCTCTGGGGTGGCAGAGTGCATGATGGAGTTAGACCGGCTGCCTCTGGAGACAGTTTGGAGTTTTGAGGCAGGATGGCTTGAAGAATTGGCTCACTTCTCTTTTTTTTAAAAAATGTTAGCTCATTTTGTAAAAGGCTATTGGGCCCTCTAGCCCTCATCCCTCCAATCCCATGCCGCCTCACTATAGTTCTCCACTGCCTTGTGCATTTGAAAAAAATCTTCTAACCATCCAATAACTTTAATTCGTACACACTTGATACAGAAAATAACTTTCATTCAGGAAACCCATTCAAAGATTTTAAATACTCTCAAGTGGTCAATCTGTGATTTAAAATAAACTTCTATTCAGTAATCACATCTAAGACAGCTGATCAGTTAATAGCTTAAAACCATCAATCAAAATTGAGCTTAGTGGTTTAGCCTTTTGAAACTCAGCCAAACATTCATAATAAAAACCTTTGGGAAATGTCTATAATGACACTGCAGGAACAGATGATATTTTGTTTCTAAAGTTAGACCACATGGTCTGTCAATCAATGCACTCCAATAGCATGTGCTTTTAAAAATTCTGACATTTACAGCCTAATTTGTTTTTTTTTGCCAAGGGCTTGTGGGTTTAAATCACTTCAGACCATAACGGGTGGACACTCTTGATCTGCTTACTTCTCATCCATAAATTTGTGACTCCCACAACTTAAGCCCCTTGGGATAGCTCAGCAGGTTAATGTTTCATCTGTGTGATTTGCCCTGTGAGCCCCCTCCCCACCTCCTATCCTCTATCGGAGAAAATGTTATCAGCTGGAAATGGAGGTGGGCCATTTGCATTCAGGTCCTCCCCTCCATTTATAAAGGTCTCTGGAGTCATCCCTACTCTGTGAAAATCCGGCCCCCAAATCTCACTTTCCATGTGGCAGAGGGAGCTAAGCAATGTATAGAATTACATTTGGGAAGATAGCACTGAAATGGCTTAAAAAGTCCATGTCAGCATTTATACTTCATTCAAGCCTCCTCTTATTCTTATTTAACTTTTGTCAGCATCGCTCTCCGTTCCCTTCTCTCCCTTGTGCCGATTTACGGGCAGCACAGTGGTTAGCACTGCTGCCTCAGCGCCAGGGACGCGGGTCCGATTCTGACCTTGAGCGACTGTCTGTGTGACATTTGCTTTCTTCCCGTGTCTGTGGGTTTCCTCCTGTGCTTCGTTTCCTCCCACAGTTCAAAGATATGCAGGTTAGGTGGATTGGGCGTGGTAAATTACCCCTTAGTGTCCAAAAGGTTAGGTGGGGTTACTGGGTTATGGGGATAGTATGGGACGTGGTCCAGATAGGGTGCTCTTTCGAGGGTTCGTTGCGGACCCGCTGGACAGAAGGGCTGTCTCCTGCATTTTAGGGATTCTCTGATTTTGTTGCCCCTTGAATGCAATTATGCTTGTTTTAATAAGGGCACGGGGAGTCCACAACGAGTAAAATAAAGAAACATAGTTTTATTTACAATGCAATATATACAATACCCAGTAGATCCCTACCGAGTTCCTGTTCTAGTTGGTGCCTTATTGGCTTTTATACAGCGGTTAATAGAGATCCCTTACTCCGCAAGGACCACAGGAAGTTTATCATTCCCACCCAGAGGGTCCGGGCTATTACAGTTGTTCGTTAACTGTTTCCCCCCATTTTCTACCAAAGGTGTTTAGTTTTGATGGAAAGTAGTTCCCAATATGAGAGATACCTCCGCCGAGGCCTTTCCTCACAATTGAACCTCCAAGTTGGACCTGAAATTCAGCCGCAACCTCCCAATTTTGTGTTGGGGAAACCGCTGGGGAATTGCCCCAAAATGGCCAATTTCTTGTCCATTTTTCTGTCACACTGTGGGGAGACCACAGCACAGCTGTTCTATTCCACAATCCATGAATGTGTGCAGCAGGAATTACCGGCAACCACTGGGGAAGGAAATCCTGGCTGATTATCTTTTTTACCCCAGAGGTTGAGGCTGGCTGCAATATTCCTCCCGCCACCCCAACTCCGATTAGCCAATTCATCACAAACTAGAAGTTCAACTTGAGATCGTCTTGTCGTATAGCTTGCCATTGTACCTCGTGTTTATAAGTTCTGGGTATGTTTTGTACAGTTTAACATTTAAATTGTAGTTTGAGACACATTAAGGGCTTGGTGCTATTTTCTGTTAAGCAACATGGCTCTGGAGGTGATGGTTGAAGCTCTATCAAGGCATTTTCTAAGTATTTATTTAGTTTTACCAGGCAGTTGCCTTTATTTACTAAGTATCCTTAGTAAAAACCCTCCTGGCTCTAAAATGTATGCCACAAAACCAAAGATGATTTTATTTGCCTCTTTATGCTCCCCCTCTGCAAACAGTGTGCGATTATCAATGGGGGAAAACCCAGATTTAAAACGTAGGAAAATGTAGCTCAATGGGCACCAGCTATTTACAGCCTATATGAACGACTTGGATACAGGGATAGAAGATTCTACAGCCAAATTTGCAGACGACACAGTTTAGTTTAGGCGGATACAGCGTGAAGAGATGGAGGAACTTGGGGAGTGTGTGTATAGGCCAAGTTGGCGGGGTATTGTTGGTTGGGGGGGTGTTACGCACTGAATTATGTTCACATTTGTATTTGCATCTTTTGTTGTTATAAAACCATAAATGCCTCAACAAAATGTTTGTTTAAAGAATTTGTTTTTTAAATTTGCAGACGACACAAAAATAGGCGGGACCATAAGTTGCATTGAAGAAATAAGAACCTTACAAATGAATAAAGATAGGTTAGGAGAATGGGCCTAAATGTGGCAGATGGGATTTAACGTGTATAAGTGAGGTCATGCATTTTGTTCAGAAAATTGGGACGGCAACTTATTTAAATGGGGAGAGACTTCGGGATGCTCTGTTGCAGAGGGATCTGGGGGTCCTTGTTCATGATTCACAGAAAACTAGCATGCAGGTTCAACAGATAATAAAGCCAATGGAATGTTGGCATTTATAGCTAAAGGAATAGAGTATAAAGGTCAGGAACTGTTGTTGCAACTATACAAGGCATTGGTGAGACCATAGCTGGAGGGCTATTGTGCACCGTTTTGGTCCCCTTATTTTGAGGAGGCTGTTCTGAGGAGGTTCATTAGATTGATTCCAAAGATGAAGGGTTTGTTGTATGAAGAGAGATTGAGCAGTTTAGGCTTATATACTCAAGTTTAGAAGAATGCGGGGAGATCAAATTGAGGTATACAAGATGGTAAAGTAGACATTCCTCCTGTGGGGCATTTTAGAGCGAAAGGAAAAGAGGTAGCAAATTTAAAACAGAGTTGAGGAGAAACTACTCCCAAAGAGTTGTGAATCTGTGGAATTCGCTATCCTAGAGTGAGGTGGCTGTTGGGACAGTGAATACATTTAATGAGGAGTTTAATTGGTAACTGGTTGAATGTTTATGGTGAACGGGCAGGACGGTGGAGGTAGGCCAGGCTGAGATCAGCCAAGATCGAATGATGGAGCAGACTGGATGGGCCAAATGGCTTAATTCTTCTCCTATATCTTATAAACTTATAATAGAAGCACAGCTGGATTGTCTTCTTAAACAGGGTTTATATTTTCTTGAATTTAAAAGATTGAGGTGTAACTTAATCAAGGTGTTTAATATGAACAAAATGGATTTGGTAGTTTAGATGCAGATAAACTATTTCCTTTGGTGAGTAAATCCAGAATATCAAATATCACCAGAGTTGCCTCCACAATATCCTGCAAATCCACTCTCAGGAGAGGTGTCCTCTCCCAGGCCAATATCCCCAGTATCGAGGCACTGGTCATGCTTGACCAGCTGCGATGGCCGGGCCACATTGCGCGCATGCCCAACACAAGCCTCCCGAGCAAGTGCTCTACTTAGAGCTCTGCAATGGCAAGCGATCAGTCAGAGGGCAGAGGAAATGCTACAAGGTAGGTCTGGAAAGCCACCCTAAATAAATGCAACATCCCCATCGACACATGGGAATCGCTTGCCTTAGAACGCACCAACTAGAGAAGAAGCATCTGTGAAGGCACCAATCACCTTGAGCACCTTAGGGTGGAGCATGCGGAGGCCAAGCTTAAACAGCAGAAAGAGAGCGCAGAATCCAGAGCGTCTCACCCACCCCATCAAACACTACCTGCCAAACCTGTGGCAGAATCTACGGATCCAGCATTGGACAATTCAGTCACCACAGAACCCACCTCCCCAGAGTGGAAGCATGTCATCCTCGCCACTGAGGGACTGCCCAAGAGAAAGAATCCAGAATAAGGAGACATAACCTTAAAATTAAAGCTAAGCCATTTAGGAGTGAAATTGGGTTGTACAACAAAAGGTAAAGGGAATCTGGATCTTACTTCCCTAAAGGGCCACAGGTGTGGAACCAGGTGAAATCATCAGCACCAGGTTTGACTATTTGTTAGATAAGGTACAGCGAGTACAGAGCAGAGGTAGGTAATTGGAATTAAGCTACAGATCAATTATGATCTTGCTGAATAACAGAACAGGCTTGAGAGTGTAAATGGCCGTCTCCAGTTCCACACGTACTCTGTCAAACTGGTTGAACAGGACTCTCCCATTCCTTTCAAAGCTAATCATCGCAAGCAGTAGTGTCCCTACCTCTGAGCAGGCGCTCCAGGTTCAAATAACACCCCAGGACTTGATGCTCAAGGAAGGTTCATTCGTAACACAACCAGATTGACTATCAACCTGCAAATGTTTCTCTTGCATGTCTGTGGCAGGCAGTAAGAGCGGGGGAGATTTCTGGTCAGTCTTGTGATGGAAAGAAAGGTGGATACTCTACAATTACTATCCATAGCACCAGGTGACAACATGCTCAGAGTTTGTGTTGTCACAGAAACCCTGACTTGCTGAGTGAACTGTAACACACCACCGTTGATTCCTCTTTCCAGTTATTTTCTAGTTTAATAATGAAATGAAGCAAACAATATTCAGTGTTGATTCTTGCTGTGACATCAACTACAGTTTGAAACCTTTGGTACCAATGAATGGTTACTAATGGCATTATGTGGGAAAACTAAGCAATAAGAATAATGTCCGTAGCCTGATCAATCCCGAGCCCCAATGTGCTCTGGAATGGAAATTTCCACGATTGGTATAAAATAATTTTCCACACACCACAAAATGTGCCACCATATAAGAATAAACATTTGTTCTGAGGAACATTATTGGCTATAATAGTTACATGGCTAAATTAATATTGTTTTATATATGAATGGAGTTGTGTAAAAGTGGACCTGCAAGGATTTTGTTTAAGCGCAAATATATTTTTCATTGAAAAGGTTTTGATGGGCTTCGCTGATATAGGGCCCTAAATAATGTAGGATATAACAGGGCAGTGGTTATAGGAGTAAACTAGTAATATAGATACATAGAAGATAGGAACAGGAGGAGGTGGGATTGTTGGGTTAAATTCAACTATTGGAATCAGTACATCTGGTAAATCATGGGCTAACAGAAAAAAGTGATCATGAAACCTACACCAAGTGGGTTAACTTGCAATGACCACCTGTAAAGCAATGAGCACAAAGCAAAAGGGAGGGTGTCCCCTTCACAGAGCAAATAAGAACAGGTAATAAATGTGGATCAACATTGTGCACATCCTGACAACAAAGCCCAGAGCTACACGCTTGAATTTTACCGTGAACTTCAGGATCCCAATGTCAGTGCATAAAGCGGGTCCTGAGCCTTCATGTTCTGGCAGTTGGAACGGCTCGGCAATTTTACAATCAGTGGCAGCCTAATTGACTGCCTCCAGGTCAACCATTCAATTAGGGACAGTAGGCAGGCTCCTAATGCTGTCCGTTCAATCAGAGGACTAACAACTGTGAAGCCTCAGTTGCCACCAAGTGAGGCGGATACATAGATACATAGATGATAGGAGCAGGAGGAGGCCTTTTGGCCCTTCGAGCCTGCTCCGCCATTCATCACTATCATGGCTGATCATCCAACTCAATAGCCTAATCCTGCTTTCTCCCCATAGCCTTTGATCCCATTCTCCCCAAGTGCGATATCCATCCGCCTCTGAATATATTCAAAGTTTTAGCATCAACTACTTCCTGTGGTAATGAATTCCACAGGCTCACCACTCTTTGTGTGAAGAAGTGTCTCCTTATCTCTGTCCAAAATGGTTTACCCTGAATCCTCAGGCTGTTACCCCTGGTATTGGACACACCTATCATTGGTAACATCTTCCCTGCATCTACCCTGTCTAGTGCTGTTAGAATTTTATAAGTCTCTATGAGATCCCCCCCCTCATTCTTCTGAACTCCAGCGAGAACAATCCCAACCTAGTCAATCTCTCCTCATATGGCAGTCCCGCCATCCCTGGAATCCCAGATAAATCTTTGCTGCACTCCCTCGAGCGCAAGAACATCCTTCCTCAGAGAAGGAGACCAAAACTGCACACAATATTCCAGGTGTGGCCTCACCAAGGCCCTGTACAATTGTAACAACACATCCCTGCTTCTATACTCGAAACCTCTCGCAATGAAGGCCAACATACCATTAGTCTTCTTTACCGCCTGCTGCACCTGCATGCTTACCTTCAGCGAATGATGCACAAGGACACCCAGATCCTGCTACACACTTCCCTCTCCCAATTTACAACCATTCACGTAGTAATCTGCCTTCCTGTTTTTGCTTCCAAAATGAATAACCTCACACTAATCCAAATTATACTGCATCTGTCATTGGTTTGCCCCCTCGCCCAACCTGTCCAGATCTTGCTGTAAGATCACTGCATCCTCATCACAATTCACCCTCCCACCTAATTTGGTATCATCTGAAACTTTGAGATGTTACATTTTGTTCCCTCATCCAAATCATTAATATATATTGTGAATAGCTGGGGTCCCAGCACCGATCCCTGTGGTCCCTGCCTGCCAATTTGAAAAGGACCCATTAATCCCTACTCTTTGTTTCCTCTCTGCCAACTAGTTTTCTATCCACCTCAATACATTTCCCCCAATCCCATGTGCTTTAATTTTGCACAATAATCTCATATGCGGGACTTTGTCAAACACCTTCTGACAGTCCAAATATACCACATCAACTGGCTCCCCCTTGTCGACTGTACTGGTTACCTCTTCAAAGAATTCCAACAGATTTGTCGAGCATGATTTTCCCTTCATAATTCCATGCTGACTCTGACTAATCCTGCCACTGCTTTCTAAATGTTCCGCTATAAAGTCCTTGATAATGGATTCAAACATTTCCCCACAACCGATGTTAGGCCTACTGGTCTATAATTCCCTGCTTTCTCTCTACCTCCCTTTTTGAATATCGGAGTGACGTGAACTACCCTCCAATCTGCAGGGACATTTCCAGAGTCTATAGAATCCCGGAAGATGACCACCAATGCATCCACTATTTCCAGAGTCACCTCCTTAAGCACTCTGGGATGCAAATTCTCAGGCCCTGGGGATTTATCCGCCTTCAATCCCATCAGTTTTCCCAGCACCATTTCTCTACTAATGTTGATATCCCTCAGTTCTTCCCTCTCACTAAACTTCATTCTCCAACACTTCTGGGATCTGATTTGAGTCCTCATTTGTGAAGACAGAACCAAAGTATGTAAATTGCTCAGCCATTTATTTGTCCCTTATTATACATTCCCCTGATTTTGTCTGCAGTGGCCTTACATTTCTCTTTACCAATCTCTTTCTCTTCACATAGCTGTAGAAACTCTTTTGTGTCAGTCTTTATGTTCCCTGCAAGCTTCCTTTTGTACTGTACTTTCCCCTTCTTAATCAATCTCTTTGTCCTTCTCTGCTGAATTCTAAACTGCTCCCAATCCTCAGAACTATTATTTTTCTTGGCCAATCTGTATGCTTCTTCCTTGGATTGGATACTATTTCTAATTTCCTTTGTAAGCCATGGATTGGCCCTCTTACCCCCTTTGCTTTTGTGCCAGACAGGAATGAACAGTTGCTGTAGTTCCTCCAGGCATTCCTTGAATGTTTGCCATTGTCTATCCACTGTCATCCCTTTAAGTAACTCTCCCCAATCTATCAAGGCCAACTCAAGCCTCATATCCTCATAGTTCCCTTTATTAAGATTCAGCACCCTAGTTTCCGAATCAACTACTTCACTCTCCATGTTGATAAAAAATTCCATCATGCCCCCCCCCCCCCCCCCCCCCCCCGCCCCCCTCCACCCGTTGCAGATTTGATAAAATGTCCCTTAGTGGAGCGTCTAAGTATGCAAATTGATAACTCACTCGCTTGGCGAAGACTGCTGCTCTCCATTTGATCCTGCCAGTGGCAAAATGTCACAGTGTTGGGACTGCATCAGGGAGCTGTCTTGTGTCACAGTATGGACTACATCAGGGAGTGGTCCTGATGGAGCTCTGCACCCCCCCCCCCCCATTATTTCGCTCTTCCATCAGTGGCTCATTGGTTAACATTGAGTAGCCCCGCAGGCCAAGGATTAAAACAAAATTATTATTGTGATGTTTGCAACTCTGGCTAGGCTGGCTTTTATTTTGAATTGCTATTGTTTATTTTGAATTACTATGGGTCACTTTGAATTATCATGGTCCATGCAATGGCGATGTTGTTAGGTAATGAGTTCCAAGATTTTAGGTAATGAGTTCCAAGGTTTTGACCCAGCGATGATTGAAATAACAGCATTTGAAAGAACAGCATTTTATGTGCGAGTTGGTAAGAGAGCCTGGAGTTGATGGTATTCCAATGCATCAATGTTCCTTCTAGGCTATGGGCATCAAGCTCCTTTTACATCCTAGACCTGACCCAACATCCTGACATAATAATAATCTTTATTATTGTTGCACGTAAGCTTACATTAACACTGCAATGAAGTTACTGTGAAAATCCCCTAGTCGCCGCATTCCGGCACCTGTTCGGGTACACCGAGGGGGAATTCAGAATGTCCAAATCATCTGACAGCACGTCTTTTGGGACTTGTGGGAGGAAACCGGAGCACCCGTAGGAAACCCACGCAGGCACGGAGAACGTGCAGACTCCACACAGACAGTGACCCAAGCCGGGAATCGAACCTGGGACCCTGGCGCTGTGAAGCAACAGTGCTAACCACTGTTCTACCATGCTGCCCTCATTTGGCATGGGTTACGTTCAACACATGCAATTTGGACACACCTAAGGTAGTAATTGGCATGTGTTAGATGTCCAAGGGTCACTATGTTGACCTTCACAGTTTGACAGCATTGCTGGTGGCCATCTGAAAGTGATGTTGGAACAATTTAAAAATGCAAAGAATGGCCCTTTCAGATGTCCTTCAACAAAATGCACAACAAAAGTAAGATGAAGCAAGCCCTGTGTTTGCTGTGACTGGTTATGTCAGTTCTATGGTGACCTAGGTCTGGAGGGTATTGAAGAAAAGTGGGAAAGGAGATTTTCAACTGACTCCAGAGTACTATTGTGTGCCCTTTATGGTTCACTTTCCTGTAATAAGTCCATCCCAGAACTTACCCATCCCTGGCACATTGCCAATTCGGCCCTTATTGCTGGGTGAGCTCCTGCTTGAGGACAAACTGGTTCCTCTGGGACAGTCAGTCTCCCATACAACTTCCATCTTTTAGCTGTTCCTCTTGCTGATGATCGAAGCTCAGGCTGCAAACTCTACAAGATCCCAAGCCAGGTTGTCTCTACCCCTCAAGTCATCTGATACTAAAATCACTCAACTCTGCAGTTGCTCTTTCTCTATTGGGCTGCCATGCTCTGGCAAGTAACAGTAACATCACCCCTATACTATTGCAGCTCCCATACTCTGCAAACACCGAGCATGGCATACTATAGACCAGGTACAATTATTTTGTTAGCTACATGCTTGACACCATTTGTTCCAGATGATCCATTTGTTATTAGTGATCCAATTGCTAATTTCTGTTAAAAGAGCAGGTCTTAAGTTGAAATGGGGTGCAGGGTACCATTTGGATTGGGGAGGAGATGATTGATTTGGATTCCTGCACTGATCCCCGCTGAACCTGGTCCTCACCTGACATCCTTTTATATACGAGATGAGCTGGAAGCTGAACATTAGTTGGTGTTCAGTCTCGCTGGTGGGAAGAATGCCTCTTGGGCAAGATGCTGAAGATGTGCATGACATCCACAAAATCACAACCCAGCAAGTTGTCAACTTCAGGAGAGAAGGAATGAAATCTCAATAATGTGTTCTTTGGGAGAACCCAGTCTAATGTTTCCTTGTTTTGGGTGTACGGTTATAATAGAGCATCAAGTGTAGTTAGGAGCATGAGGAAGCACTACCTTTATACCATGGCAAAATTCCTGTGGTCTGTATGTACCAGAGTTACGTGCAGTTTGAGTAGTAATTGTTACTGTGTGACTGGGAGCTGCAGACATCCTGGGTGGGATTCTCCGCTCCGCTGGCAGCGCACCCACGCCTGCGCGTTTCGCGCCGGCGTGGGGTGGCCATAATCTCATTGGCATGTGGCAGGAACAGAGAATCCTGCTGCCGGCAAGGGTCCGGATAATCCCGCCCTCTGAGTAGTTTATAAATGGTAACTTAACGTTCAGGGTACATTCAACAATTGTACTACATCGAGAAACTGCACAAAATACAATGTATTCAAACGCAATCACTGAATGCTTCCGCCAAACTAAAACAACTTGTCATATTTCTGTACAAAATTATTTGAATATTTTAACGTTAGTCATTTGTGAAATGATGCCGTTTCTGCTTACAATTAAATAAAATTTTCTTTGGTGAAGATCCATTTTTGTTCTCGTACTATTTTGTTCCAGGATTTGCAAGCTTTTGATTTGGGTTTGCAAGGAAAATTCAGAATACAAATTGATGAACATTTGAGAAGCGCTGGTGAGCAACTAGCAAATATTGAAGACCATGCCAATGATTTGAGGCGTAAAGGCTTGGATTTTGAACCAACTCTCAAAAGGTAAGGAAAAATACTTCTATTCAAGTGTAAGCTGAATTGAAGATCTGTTTTGAACCGTAGAACTGGGAATCTGGGTTCAGCCCTCTGGGCCTGTGCCACCATTTGACTAGATCATGGCTGATCTATACCTCAATTCCATCTCCATACTTCATAATATCTACACAAAAACTTGTAAATATTAGTTGGGCAATGTGATTGGTAACAGAACGTGTCCTTCTGATATCGCAAAATTAAAAACTTATTGGCCGAAATGTTATGGTCCCTTGCTGGTGGGTTTGTAAAATGCAGCGCTCCCCCCAGACCTGTTTCCCATTGGCCGTTGGGCAGCCCGTCTGTACTTCAGCCTATTGAGGCGGTTAAGTGGCCAATTAATCAACCTGCCACTATTAACAGGACAGTTTTGTTGACTGAAACATGGGGCAAACTAAACCGTGCACAGAATACAGGTAAGAATATGGCCAGGAACTTTTCTGTCAAACAATTCTGTCACTTAATTTGCAGAGTCCAATGTGTACTTTTGAATTGAAGCAGCACTATCTTAATTCTGTTCCGTATTATGATGGGTATCATCGTGTAAGCATGTTAAAAGTAGCTTGCTTTCATTCCCTATTGCTCAAAAACATCTTCCCCTCTGACAAGCCATTTAAGATCAGACACTCATTGTAATAATAATAAAAATAATCTTTATTATTGTCACAAGTAGGATTATATTAACACCGCAATGAAGTTACTGTGAAAATCCCCTAGTCGCTACATTTGTTTTAGGGTACACAAAGGGTGAATTCAGAATGTCTAATTCACCTAACAGCATGGGCGTGATTCTCCGACCCCCCGCCAGGCCGGAGAATCGGCAGGGGGGGGGGTGCGCGAATAGCGCCAAGCCGCCCCAATGCCGGGACGTCATTCTCCCACCTGTGAAAAAAAACGGGCGGGCGGGCGCGCATGGTGCAGGGCTGCACTATGAATCGCCGCAAATGGCCGGAGCGGCAATCTTCCGGCGGCGCCGCGATTCTCTGGGCCGAGCGGCCGTCCGAAAAAGTCTGAGTCCCGCCAGCGCCGTTCTAACATGCTCTGCGCCAGCGGGACCTCGGAGTTGAAGGGTCCGGGGATGGCCTGTGGTGGGGGGGGGTCCAACCCCGGGGAGGCCCTCCGTAGTGGCCTGGCCCACAAACGGGGCCAGCCTCTCTGGCTGCGGACCTCTTTTCATCCGCGCTGGCTCCAGGATCCCTGCGGTATTTGGCGTCGGGGCAGGCGCGGGGATGACTGCCACTGTGCATGCGCTAGTTGGCACCGGCCCAACTGCGCATGAGCGGACCCCGCAGTGCCGGGTCGACGTCTGGACCGGCAGCTGGAGCAGCGTGGGCTGCTCCAGCGCCGTGCTGGCCCCCCCCCCCCCCCCCACCCCGCAGGACCCGGAAACCGGGTCTCGGAACTGGGGTCGGCGCCAGAGTAAAGTACTCCTGTTCTGGCGCCGGACCAGAGAATCGCGGCCCATGTCTTTCGGAATTTGTGGGTGGAAACCGGAGCGCCCGGATGAAACACGTGCGCGCACACACGGAGAATGTGCTGACTCCGCACGTGACCCAAGCAGGAATCAAACCTGGGACCCTGGCGTTGTGAAGCAACAGTGCTAACCACTGTGCTACAGTCTCCATCTGGGAGATCCAATCTGTCACACTTCTAAAATAAAATGTGTTTGCAGCAATTTTTCTTCTGTAGCTCCAAATTAAATGAGACAGTTTCAACTTCAAAGGCTTTTACATTGCAAGTCCAGCTATCCCTAACTGAGCTCGCCATTAAATTTATTTGCCTGGGTAATAAAAAAATGTTGGACGAGTTGTGAAGTTACTGAAATTTTGTAACTGTGATATAATTGCAAATTGGAATAATGATGGAAGCCCAGCCGTATTAAGGGTGAACAGAAAACAAAGTGGGCCAGAAAGTCACCTGTTTATTTTTACAGTGTTTGTTGCAAATTAGTCTGATTCATCAGATTCTTGTGTCCTTTTTGGCCCAATTTTTAACCCACCCTCGCCCAACGAGAGTAGTGCTAGCATGGTGGTTAGGATCGAGCAGAGTCCACTTACTGGCCTAAGGTTGTGCTGTTAATGCCTGGTCATGTTTTACCTTCTCTTTGAAGTCGGCTGAGGTTCCTGCTGCAGAAGAACATGTGGCTTGTTTAAATTGAGAAGTCTCATCCCAGTGACATTAGAGTAGTCAGCAGACACAAAGATGCGTAAGATTTGTTGGGCTGAAATCCTTACGAAAGGTTGTTGAGTCATTAATATGAGGAAATGGCTGAGGAACTGAACAGGTTTTTTGGGTCGGTCTTTACACTGGAAGACACAAATAACATGCCAGTGACTGATGGAAATGAGGCTATGACAGGTGATGACCTTGAGGCGATTGTTATCACTAAGCAGGTAGTGACGGGCAAGCTAATGGGGCTAAAGATAGACAAGTCTCCTGGCCCTGATGGAATGTATCCCAGGGTACTAAAAGCGATGGTTAGGGAAATTGCAAATGCACTCGTGATAATTTACCAAAATTCAAGGACTCTGGGGTGGTCGTGGTGGATTAGAAAATAGCAAATGTGACACCACTGTTTAAAAAAGGAGGTAGGCAGAAAGCGGGTAATTATAGGCCAGTGAGCTTAACTTCGGTAGTAGGGAAGATGCTGGAATCTATCATCAAGGAAGAAATAGCGAGGCATCTGGATGGAAATTGTCCCATTGGGCAGGCGCAGCATGGGTTCATAAAGGGCAGGTCGTGCCTAACTAATTTAGTGGAATTTTTTGAGGACATTACTAGTGCGGTAGATAATGGGGAGCCAACGGATGTGGTATATCTGGATTTCCAGAAAGCTTTTGACCGGTGCCACACAAGAGGTTGCTGCATAAGATAAAGATGCATGGCGTTGAGGGTAAAGTAGTAGCATGGATAGAGGATTGGTTCATTAATAGAAAGCAAAGACTGGGGATTAAAAACAAATTACTGCAGATGCTGGAATCTGAAATGAAAGAGAAAATGCTGGAAAATATCAGCAAGTCTGGCAGCATCTGTAGGGGGAGAAAAGAGCAACGTTTCGAGTCCGATGACTTTGTCAGCTAACAGACAGAGAAAGTGGGAAATATGTATACTGTGGAGTGAGATGAAAGATGAGTCATAGCCACAGAAACCCAGGGAAACCTGGTGCTAATGGCCACAGAAACCAAGGGGAAAGAGTGCTAATGGCAGTCCCCAGAGAGGATAAAAGATGTGAAAGGTCAAACAGAAGGGAAACTAACATCAGATGATGAACTGTAGATGTGGGGGGAGGGGAAAGGGGAAGCAAAGAGGAGAAGGGTGAGGGAAAGGTGGATAAATTGGGGGGGGGGGGAATTAAATGTATATAAAGAAAGAAATGGTAAAAGACAGTTAAAATGAAATGAAAACAAATGGGTCGAGGTGGGGTAGAGCTGATCATCTGAAAGACTGGGGATTAATGGGTGTTTCTCTGGTTGGCAATCAGTAGTTAGCGGTCCCTCGGGGATCTGTGTTGGGCCCATAATTGTTCACAATTTATATAGATGATTTGGAGTTCGGGACCAAGTGCAATGTGTCCCAAGTTTGCAGACAACACTTAAGATGAGTGGCAAAGCAAATAGTGCAGAGGATACTGGAAGTCTGCAGAGGGATTTGGATAGTTAAGTGAATGGGCTAGGGTATGGCAGATGGAATACAATGTTGACAAATGTGAGGTTATTCATTTTGGTAGGAATAACAACAAGGAATTATTATCTAAATGATAAAATATTAAAACATGCTGCTGTGCAGAGGGACCTGGGTGTCCTAGTGCATGAGTTGCAAAAAATTGGTTTACAGGTGATTAAGAAGGTTGAGTGGAGTTTTGTCCTTCATTGCTAGAGGGATGGAGTTTAAGACTAGGGAGGTTATGCTTCAACTGTATAAGGCGTTAGTAAGGCCACACCTGGAGTATCGTGTACAGTTTTGGTCACCTTACCTGAGAAATGATGTACTGGTGCTAGAGGGTGTGCAGAGGAGATTCACTAGGTTAATCCCAGAGTTGAGGGAGTTGGATTACGAGGAGAGGTTGAGTAGACCGGGACTGTACTCGTTGGAATTTAGAAGGATGGGGGGGGCGGGGGGGGGGGGGGAAATCTTATAGAAACATATAAAATTATGAAGGGAATAGATAGGATAGATATGGGCAGGTTGTTTCCACTGGTGGGTGAAAGCAGAACTAGGGAGCATAGCCTCAAAATAAGAGGAAGTAGATTTAGGACTGAGTTCAGGATGAACTTCTTCACTCAAAGGGTTCTGAATCGATGGAATTCCCTGCCCAGTGAAGCAGTTGAGGCTCCTTCATTGAATGTTTTCAAGATAAAGAGGAATAAAGGGTTATGGTGTTACATAGAACATAGAACAATACAGCGCAGTACAGGCCCTTCGGCCCACGATATTGCACCAAAACAAAAGCCATCTAACCTACACTATGCGATTATCATCCATATGTTTATCCAATAAACTTTTAAATGCCCTCAATGTTGGCGAGTTCACTACTGTAGCAGGTAGGGCATTCCACGGCCTCACTACTCTTTGCGTAAAGAACCTACCTCTGACCTCTGTCCTATATCTATTACCCCTCAGTTTAAAGCTATGTCCCCTCGTGCCAGCCATTTCCATCCGCGGGAGAAGGCTCTCACTGTCCACCCTATCCAACCCCCTGATCATTTTGTATGCCTCTATTAAGTCTCCTCTTAACCTTCTTCGCTCCAACGAAAACAACCTCCAGTCCATCAGCCTTTCCTCATAAGATTTTCCCTCCATACCAGGCAACATCCTGGTAAATCTCCTCTGCACCCACTCCAAAGTCTCCACGTCTTTCCTATAATGCGGTGACCAGAACGGTGTTCGGGCGGGAAATTGGAGCTGAGTCCATAAAAGATCAGCCATGATCTCATTGAATGGAGGAACAGACACAAAGGGCCAGATGGCCTACTCCTGCTCCTAGTTCTTATGTTCATATGTTCTCTTGACTTATTTGTGTAAGGTAGGCTCTGTTACGGACACAATATCCCAATTTTCGTGCTTTGTGCTCCACCTAGAGGATGAAGAGGAAAATTGATTCCACAAATTTGCTGGATACCCCTCATAATAACACTAGTGTGGAAACCGCAAGATCAAAACTGACAGCGGAAAACCAATATTGTACTTTGTTGGTGCTCTCTTCAGCTAGACCTGTTCAGTATTCACTATCTTTGAAACTTCCCTGCAGTGTGCAGCAGCTTCGGAATCAGATGCATATCATTTCAAAGACTATCACTGACCGATACAGTGAGCGAATGATTGAACGGAGCCGGTCACTGAGGCACCACAGCATCCCAAGACACAAAACCTCCTGGGACGAAGGACTGTCAAGATCGACTAATGAGCTGTTCAGTTGGTTAAGCCAACAAAGGGTAAGTCAAGTTTTAAAAAAGTGTCTTAAGTATTTTTAGAATAATGAAAAGAAGGATTGGCTTTATTAATTAAAAACCTGAATTCAAAGTTTCTTCTTCTTCAGTTTTTTATCCTTAAGTTGTGCTATTTGTCCACTGAACCATTTTTGATTTCAAAGAAAAGGACACCAGGAATAAATCTTAACTGAAGTTGGTGTTTACATCAATTAGACATTCATCCGTCAAAACTATGGGAGAATTCATGAGATGCAAACATATTTTCCCAAAAGTGAATATAATGGGGCGAGCATGTTGTTATGCCACCTATTGTATAATGAGATGGTTGATAATGTTGCTATTTCCAGCTCAATGAAAAGTGGCTAGAAGGGAGGGAACTGGGCTTGGTTGAAGGAGAATTGGGATTCTTTTTGATCTTCACATCTCTTGCATGTTAACTGACTCATTAATTTATTTATTTCTAAGGCATCTCTCTTAATGTTTCCTTATTGCAGTCCCTAAGTCCAAGGCTGACTATGTTTAAGTGACAGCTTGAGGAAATCCTACACTACCAAGCATTACCACAATGAAATGTCTGCAGAATCTCAATTATTAATCAAGTAGCACTCAGCACTTTGTTGTACCTATTTTACAGCTTCTGTCCTTGGTTGACAGAGAGGTGTCATCAGATGTGACTGAAAGGGTATTTCTGGTCATGTTGCTGTGGCTGGGGAGGTCAGGTATCATTGATTGTCTGAGAACAAAAGAATGGCAGCTGTTTGCGTAAAGTGTGTTGCCATGCAGAGGGAAGTAGCTGGTGTCACTCGCAACCTACTGTTAATCCAGCAATTTGCAATGAGGCCCTTATTGCCTCGTTGGTGTTGCACTCTTTCTTTGTAGCATTCCATGTCTTTGTTCTCCCTCTCGTTCAGTCTCCCCATCTGTTTCCCCCCCCCCCCCCCTCTAATTGGGTATATGGTTGAAAATAAATTAATTTGATAAGAGCCTGATCAGCTTTTTCGCCAACTATTTTGCCAACTGCACTGTTGCTTGTTGGAATATAATCTGAAGCCACTTGAAAATGCTCAGTTACCCATTTGGAGTAGTTGTCACTTTTACAGCTGTGCCCAATGGCAAGAAGCTGCATGTTATGTGCCAACTGCTGGTAAATCTCATTTTCTGCACTGGGGCAAATGGAAATCTTATTACGCAAAAGCAATAAGAAAAATCTAGATGTGAGTTATTTTGGTTGGTCAACTGTCTGGTATTAGTATCCACAACTTGGGTGTTGCCTGTGCTCCAGATACTGTCCTTTCTTGGCTACCATCCTCCCCTCCATGTAGCCTTCGTCCTCTTAATCCCAAGAATGGACATCATGGAACTCCAGGAGGTAATATAGTAACTATCAGTTGTATAATGCCACATGATGCCATTGCATTATCAATTTAATCACTTGTGCACAATATACGCAATGATTTATTCAGCTATTAAGTTTATTACTTTTTTTTTAAAAAACACATTACACTCATTAGACCTTTAGGCTAATGAGGTTGATTGAATAGTTGTGCTTTGCTTTATGAAGAGCTCTTGCTATCTAGCCTACAATACTATGATGTGCATTTTCTGGCGCAACATCTAGTCTGCAGCTAGATAGATCCTAGCAATACAAAACCTGTGTTGTACAGGGTGACACCCGTGCTTCAAGTGGTTTTGGTATCAGTGGCAGGAGAGCAAAATTGTGCTGGTTTAAAGAGTTTCAAAATTGAATTTAGTTAAGGGCTGGATTATTTCCTTGGGCATGGGGCAAGCATCCACTGCCAGAGGGAGAATTGGGAAATGAAAGGGAGAGAGGTAAGTTTACAGTGGCTGGCTTTGGAGGCAGGAAACTGGCTATAGACCTTGCTGCTTGGGTGGTGTAGGGGAGTTAAATCCATTTCTTGCGTGTTAAATGTAAAGGCCATTAGTATTGTTTTTTGCTTGATTTTCTGAACCACATGGACAGAACTGTGTCTCTTGAGGTTTGATTTTTTTACCCCCTCTGGTGTCATTCCTCATGCTTGTGTCTTGTATTAGGGCAGCACGGTAGCACACGTGGCTAGCACTGTGGCTTCACAGCGCCAGGGTCCCAGGTTCGATTCTCCGCTGGGTCACTGTCTGTGCGGATTCTGCACGTTCTCCCCGTGTCTGCGTGGGTTTCCTCTGGGTGCTCCGGTTTCCTCCCACAGTCCAAAGACGTGCAGGTTAGGTGGATTGGCCAAGCTAAATTGCCCTTGGTGTCCAAAAAGGTTAGGAGGGGTCAGCGGGATAGGGTGGAAATGAGGGCTTAAGTGGGTCGGTGCAGCCTCGATGGGCCGAATGGCCTCCTTCTGCACTGTATGTTCTGTGTATCTATGTATTAAGTCAAAATGGTTGGCACCAAGATCGCAATTTACAAATAACCTTCTGTAATAGGAATGTATAGTAATCATAAATATTCTTATTAAATTGATCTCTTCATTTTCCATACAGCAGGCATTAGACATGCAAGAATGGGGAGCAGATGCAGCCTCAGTAGAACACCAGATAAACGAGCAAGGAAAATACCATAGGAACCTAGAAGAGTATCGTTGGAAAATAAATAAAGCCAAAATGGAACAGGTAATTATGCAAAGCCATTGTTGAATATCCCCCCCCCCTCCCAAAAATAATGCTTCGTTATAATGGAAACAGATTTGGAAGGAAGGCTACGACAGTACTTGGAACAGAATATTTTCCAAACTGGTCTTTGCTACCGAGACACTGCTGAGAATGGAATGTTCTCAAGCAAGCTGTAAAAATTCACTCCCTGATATTTTTGCACTGTTGTTCGGGCAGCGTGGTGGCACGGTGGTTAGCATTGCTGCCTCACAGCGCCAGGGACCCGGGATCGATTCCGGCCTTAAGTGGCTGTCTTTGTGGAGTTTGCACGTTCTCCCCATGTCTCCGTGGGTTTCCTCCGGAATTCTCCCACAGTCCAAAAATGTGCAGGCTAAGTGGATCGGCCGTACTAAGTTGCCCCTACGTGTCTAAAAGTTGGGTGGGGATACTGGGATAAGGTGGGGGATTGGGTCTATGGAGGGCGGTTTGTCGAAGGCTCGGCGCAGCCTCGATAGGTTGAATGGCCTCCTTTTGCACTGTAGGGATTCTATGATTCATTCTCTTGAGTTGTATGGAAGTGGAAATCTACGGCCTGTGTTTTTGGTTGAGGAGGTTCCATTTTTGCATGAACTGTGTGTGAAGCTGCAGATTTATAATTTTTAGTATTTGAAAATGAGCACGATAATGTAACCAGAAATAGTTTAACAAATATTAAGCTTGTGCTGGAAGTATGTATGAAGAGCAGTAAAGTAGCGAGAAGGTGCTTTTTAAAATTGAGACTGAGAATTGGTGAAGAATTTAAGAGCATCATTATGTCATGGTGTGATATTTTGCTGAGAGTTACAGGTCAGTGTCTTGCTTCAAGCCACATTGGAATGTTCCAACATGTTTTACTGCGGACTGTGCCACTCCTCCCATAGCAGTGGCGCAGCCAGGTAATTATTCCATATTTCAAAGTACAGCTGGAGGGACACTGGGACCAACAGCTTTGCTTTTGTTTTGAGTTAGAGACAAAAAAAACTGGTGCCTTTTCTTGGTTTGAGTGACGTTCCATGGCTAAGCCAGCTGTGGGTGTGCAGCAGATGGTTCAACTCATTGCACAGTTGAGGACAAGGTGGGCTGCAAGTGGTCCCCAATGTATGAGGCCCATTGTTGTGTTATTTGAATGGCTGCCTTAGCAAATGCTCCAAAGCCTCGGAAAGTTTGTTGCCAACACTGAGAGAACTGGAATCTCTCTGTAGCCATCATTGAACTTTTATTGCGGATCAGTTACAATTTTAGAAACAAGATCTGGAGCTAACCAAGATCTGGAGCTAACCAAGATCTGGAGCTGACCATCTTAGTAAACAAGTTAAATTTGTACGATTCTGGTGGTCTCCAGCCCTCTGTTGGTAATTTTAAAAGTTCCAGTTAAGCACATCTGCTTAGAAGCAGAAATGAAAGTTTAGGATTTGGGCTTCGCTGGATAGGCCAACATTTATTGTTCATTCCTAGTTGCTCTTGAGAAGACGGTGTTAAGCTGCCCTCTTGAACCATGTGGTGTAGGTACACCCATAGTGCTGTTCAGGAGGGGGTTCAGTGATTTATGTTTTTCATAATGTATTTCACAGTTTAAAAAAAAAAAAAATGGGCATTTAGCTTGACCTTGGCCAATAATACTTTATGTGCATTCATAAAATCCATTTTTAGTTCACTTCACTTATTTGTGCAGTTGCTTCTTTGAAGTGTCTGGTTTTACTGCAGGGCCAACAATGGCTGTGCTGCACAATACAGATTTATTCACACTGAAAGTAAAAACCTCCTCCATTGCAGAAGCCAAGAATACGAGGCATGTTCAGATTTATTTTCCAGTTCTATAGTGACTTAATCAGTAGTCCATATTTGGGCCACTGCTGGCCCCTGCTTTCATAACCCGACCGGAGGCCACAGGGTCTGCAACATCAGAGTTCCAGTGGCCCCACCTGAATATGATCTCCCCAGATCTAGGGCCGGAGCGACACCCTTGAGTAAAGGTTCACTGGGATGTAAATACCTTGGGCCGGGTGTGGGAGACCCTTCGGGGAGTAGGACTTGTATTCTAGTAGGTAAAATAAATATTTTTCTAACAGACGTCACTTCCGTGTGGTCGCTCACCTGGAACCTTACATTGGGCCTCCCTCATTCTTTGGAGGAACAGCAGGCACCTCTAGCTCGCTGCAAATATTATTACAAGAGGCACGGATTTTATTGACATGGTGACCTGGTTAGGCTGTGTACTGGATGCATGCTATTAGTTGTGGAATGAATTTCAAGTCCACCCTATTTGTAAAATAAGAAGGTGGCCCAATGCATATGCCAAATGACTCCACAACCAATTTGCACAATTGCAGCTTAGGCCATTAACCTTCAATTACCACTTGTGATGACTTGCAGATGCCTGCTTTACCTTGACAGTAAAACTTGGATGGTATTGAAAGATTTATTTGAAAGACCTCTTTTATATTTCATAGAAATATATTTCGTATTATACTAAACTTTACACTGGTGACACTCACCTGTGGGTAAGATTTTAACTTTCATTGCCAAGTGAGAAACTGGTGGCAGCATTTAATACCTTTGCACAGCCCTCCTGATTTTGTTTTACTTTTCCTTGCCAAACCTAACGATATAATGTGTGGCTGATCCTTAAAAGTTTTAAAAATAAATTTAGAGTACCCAATTCTTTTAATTCCAATTAAGGGGCAATTTAGCGAGGCCAATCCACCTACCCTGCACATCTTTGGGTTGTGGGTGTAAGACCCACGCAAACACGGGCAGAATGTGCTAACTCCATACAGACAGTGACCTGGGGCCAGGATCGAACACGGGTCCTTGGTGGCGTGAGGCAGTAGTGCTATCCACTGTGCCACTGTGCCGCCCCCGTGGATCCCTAATGTTAATAGTACATTTACTGCCTGCTACTGAAGGTTAAAAATTCTTCTGCCTACTTCCTGGTGTTACATACTTGTCCTTTCGGCTGAAATTCAGAAGTAACTTTGAGATTTGCTGTGGGTGACCCAGGTAATACAGTAATGAAGTCTTTCTGGTTTACTGATTGTGGCCAATTCCGTCAAGCCTGCTTTCTGATTGGAGAAAACTGAACAAGACGTGGATATGCTGAGTGGGTGTCATTAACAAGGATCTTGATTAATTTATTTGCTGCTTAATAACTCCTGTATGTGGATTTGAAGATTAAACCACCTGGGTAGCAGTGTCCACTGATTACACCATCTGGGTAGCAGTGTCTAATTCCCAATGCCACTTTTCTGATGATGATGCAAATCAAATGTCAAATGATGATTGTGCATTCGGAAGTTCTGATTGCTTTGCTTTGTCTCTAGACAGGCAACTATTCTGACAGTGCCAGAGAAAGCTTGCTATTAATGGAAAGTGAATACGACAGCATTTTGGTAAGCACAAGTCTTTCATTGAGTTAAAAGCAGATTTTTTGATAACTTCATTCAACAGATAATGAGTCTTGATTTTTGCATGCCTACTAGAAAGCTTCATCGGATAGACTTGATCAACTAAGAAAGCTCCAGAGCATAATTTCAGCCACAAGCAATGAAATTATGTGGATCAATGAGCGTGAAGAAGAAGAACTTGTTCACGATTGGAGTGATAAGAACACGAAGATTGCTGAAAAACAAGAAGCTTTTTCTGTAAGTCTTTATGCTTTGGAATAAAAATCATTCTACAGGTTTAAATTGTTGTGACCATTTGAAATTTGGCATTCTTGCATTTGTCTTGATGAGTGCGAGACAAAAAGCTTTGCCAACATGTCTCTTTTCAGTAATATGCAATTTCTCTACTACCAAGTGACCGTTTACTGCTTTGTTTGTGGGCATCTTATGTTTAATTATTAAAATTTTACTTGCTTTTGCTAGATAATGATGAGCCAATTGGAAGTCAAAGAAAAGCAATTAAACCTACTCAAACAAGATGGTGACCAGCTAGTAGCAAATAATCATCCTGCAGCTGACAAGATTGAGGTAGGGGTGCTTGGTTAATCATTCATTTAGGGGCAGTGTAAATCTTGACCTAGTCGTGTTACTCAAGGTTAATGTCCGGTTTAGAGATAGGGAAGTGATAGCACTGCTATACATCACAGATTATCACAGAATTTACAGTGCAGAAGGAGGCCATTCAGCCCATCGAGTCTGCACCGGCTCTTGGAAAGAGCACCTACCCAAGGTCAACACCTCCACCCTTTCCTCATAACCCAGTAACCCCACCCAACACTATGGGCAATTTTGGATACTAAGGGCAATTTATCATGGCCAATCCACCTAACCTGCACATCTTTGGACTGTGGTAGGAAACCGGAGCACCCGGAGGAAACCCACGCACACACTGGGAGGATGTGCAGACTCCGCACAGACAGTGACCCAAGCCGGAATTGAACCTGGGACCCTGGAGCTGTGAAGCAATTGTGCTATCCACAATGCTACCGTGCTGCATTATAACATTTCTTAAAAATGTGGCGCATGATCACCATTCATTACCTAGGTATCTGCACAAGATGTTAGTGACAATTGTTACAAGCCTGAAAATTTGATTGGGTGATGCGATTGCATTGAACTCCTTTGTTATTTTAATTAATGTGATTAAAATAAATAAATTATTGCCCCAGTAAGAGTTTGATACAAAAGTAGTGAGTCAGAAATTCTTGCCTCATTAACTTGGCATAATGCATTTGTAGCACTTTTTGTTCAATAGAAATTGCGTCATTTGATATCTCATGAAGGCTTTATTCACTACTCACCATTCATTTTCCACCTTAATATTATGTTAAATTAAATGGGAGTAAAAGCATGTTAAGCTTCACAGTTGCTTCACAGCTCCAGGGTCCCAGATTCAATTCCCGGCTTGGGTCACTGTCTGTGCGGACTCTGCACGTTCGTCCCGTGTCTACATGGGTTTCCTCCGGTGCTCCGGTTTCCTCCCACAGTCCAAAGATGTGCAGGTTAGGTGGATTGACCATGCTAAATTGCCGTTGGTGTCCAAACAAAGGTTAGATGGGGTTATTGGGTTGCAGGGATAGGGTGGAGGCGTGGGCTTAAGTAGGGTGCTCTTTCAAGAACCGGTGCAGACTCGATGGGCCGAATGGACTCCTGCTGGTTTAGCAGAGTGGGCTAAATAGTTGGCTTGCAATGCAGAACAATGCCAGCAGTGCGGGTTCAATTCCTGTACCGGCCTTCCCGAACAGGCGCCAAAATGTGGCGACTCAGGACTTTTCACAGTAACTTCATTGAAGCCTACTTGTGACAAGCGATTATTATTATAATATTATTCTGCACTGTAAATTCTATGATTCAATGAAGCTTTGTGCTGTCATTTCCAGACTAGAAATGCCACATGTATATTCTGGAAGATCCTAGAAATAAGAACTTTGCATGCATTTTTGCCCTGAATAATCCTGATCCAGTACATAGACTCTAATATTAAACATCTTTTTTAAGAGTCAGTATGCATGGAACAAAAAAATAATCTTCATGCTTGCTATTTGAAAAAAAATCTTCAAAAGAGACTTCAGCTTGCAATAGAACCGAAAACTGTAAGAAAAAAAATCTATGTGGGGGATTCTCCAGGGTCGCCAGCTAGTGACTGGAATCAAGATGACCTGGTGAATTGGGTAGGAGGGAAATAAATAGGTTTCATGTCAGATGTGTAATCCGTTGACTGTCTCCTGGCCGACCCCATCGGCCCTGATGAGGTTCCTGCCCACTAAAGCTTGAATGTAATTTACGTACAAGATGCCCGATTAGCTGCTGCCTGGGATACTCCAGGATTCGCACTGCCTTGAATTGATGTAAATCCTGAGAAATGGGGAGCTGGTGGCTTGCACTCCAAGGGGCGACAAAGGGCTGAGTACTTTCCTTACACTTGCCTCCAGGGTGCTGAGGGGGGTCCTTCATGGGAGGTGAGGGGGAGGGGGGGGGGGGGGTGGTGCTGCAGGTGCTCAGTTCGGGGATTGATGCATGATCAATAACTACTAAAACGAGGTTGTAGCACAACTGAAGGCTTTAATAGGCTAGAACTGTTCCCCAGCAGCTCAGGTACAGAATGAGGGCTGCTGGGATGGCACTGACTCTTATACCCCGCCTATCAGGGTGGAGCTACATTCTGTACAGCCAATGGTAAACCCCCAGGTTTAACCAATGGAACTTCAGCCTCTCGGGTACTGCAATACCTGATAATACCACAGGGATCTTTCCTGGGATGGGGGTTGTTTGGCTGGTCTTCCCATCTGTAGCCATAAAACAGTTTGACAGCATGCCAAGTTCAAAGATCTGTGAGATGGAGGTGAAAGTATTCCCTTTAATGTAGTGGAAAATTTTTGAAATTTTTTTTTTCACATTGCCCATTAATTTTGTCAAGTCTGTTTGCATGGCGAGAAGCTTTGGACTGCATTGTTTGCGTTCAATTTCACGGACTGTTGCCTTTTAAAAGCCTTTTGATTGACAGGTCAAGCCAGCTTCAAAGGAAGGATTATTTTTGTTTATTTATGTAGCTCTACAGGGATCTATTAACTCCGGGGAGCAAGAGATTCCTTGAAAGCCCATTCACCGGCCAAAGAGATTAGGCCCTGCCCCCCTCAGGTCCAGCAAACACCCCAATGTGGGGTAAGGAGGGGGTTTCTGGAGTGTAGTAGGGACAGGGGAGGGCTGGCGTTGCCGAATCTGGATGGCTATTATGGGGCAGCCAACGTAGCGATGATCCGTAAGTGGGTAATCGAGGGAGAGGGGGCGGCATGGAAGAGGTTGGAGATGGCGTCCTGCAAAGGAACGAGCCTGAGGGCGCTGGTGACTGCACCGCTGCTGCTCTCGCCGACAAGGTACACCACGAGTTCGGTAGTGGCAGCAACGCTAAAGATCTGGGGTCAGTGGAGCCGACATAGGGGTGAGATGGGAGCCTCGGTGTGGTCCCCGATCCGGGAGAACCATCGGTTCGTCCCAGGGAGGATGGATGGGTGGTTTCGGAGCTGGCATCGGGCAGGGATCAGAAAGATGGGGGACCTGTTTATAGACGGGACGTTTGCGAGCCTAGGGGCGCTGGAGGAGAAGTTCAGGTTACCCCCGGGAAATGCGTTCAGGTATATGCAAGTGAGGGCGTTTGTGAGGCGGCAGGTGAGGGAATTCCCGGCACAGCGGATTCAGGACAGGGTGATTTCGGGTGTATGGGTCAGAGAAGGCAAGGTTTCGGCGATATATCAGGAGATGAAAGAAGAGGGGGAGGCTTTGGTGGAGGAGCTGAAGGGCAAGTGGGAGGAGGAGTTGGGGGAGGAGATTGAAGAAGGTATGTGGGCGGATGCCCTGAGGAGGGTCAATTCCTCTTCCTCATGTGCCAGGCTCAGCCTGATACAGTTTAAGGTTATTCACTGAGCGCATATGACAGGGGCGAGGCTGAGTAGGTTCTTTGGGGTGGAGGACAGATGTGGGAGGTGCTCTGGAAGCCCGGCGAATCAAGTCCACATGTTTTGGTCATTCCTGGCACTGGATGGGTTCTGGAGGGGTTTCGCGAGGACTATGTCCAGGTCAAACCAAGTTGGGGGCTGGCACTATTTGGGGTGGCGGATGAGCCGGGAGTGCAGGAGGCGAAAGAGGCCGGTATTCTGGCCTTTGCGTCCCTGGTAGCCCGGCAGAGGATCTTGCTATTATGGAAGGACGTGAAACCCCCCAGTGTGGAAGCCTGGATAAATGACATGGCAGGGTTCATTAAGCTGGAGAGGATAAAGTTTGCCTTGAGAGGGTCTGCACAGGGGTTCTTCAGGCGGTGGCAACCGTTCCTAGACTATCTGCGGAGCGCTAGAAGGAGCTTGATCAGCAGCAGCAACCCAGGGAGGGAAGGGGGGGGGGGGGGGATTTGGGCGGGTGGGGGAGGGTTTTTTCCCCAGGTGGTATTTGTAAAAGCATACGGGAGGGTTAATATGTGCGGGAGAAACCCATTGTATAAGTTCTGTATTATGTTTGATTGATATGTTTATGTTCTGTTCTGCTCTTTTTTCTTTTTCCTGTTACGGGGGGGTGGGGGGAGGTTTAACTGGTTGAACATTTTTGTTGGAAAAACTTTGAATAAACATTTTTTTAAAAAACCACCCCAATGTGCCATTGAATGGCATGAAAAACTAGATTGTGGGTTTAAAATTTAAAAAAAAAATTCTTCAATGCCATTGGATGGCATGTCCGGTTCGCTCCTAGCTCCAGCGGGAAAACTCCGGTTTTCCAGAAAACTTGTGTAGCTTTATAAGAACACTGACAGGTACGTAATGTTTTTTTAAAAAGATGTGCACCAATGGTAAAGTCACATATGTACATATGTGTCAAACATATGAAACATGCATTAGGACACCAGGAAAAGCTTGTATAAGAATGGTAATATTCATCATAGCAAACTATACATTTCTATTTTATCACAATATGATTTTTTTTTTACTGAATCTACAGAAAAATATTAGAGAATATTGTGCACTCTTTTAAAAATTGCAGGCCTACATCGATACTCTACAGACACAGTGGAGTTGGATTCTCCAGCTTACCAAGTGCATTGATGTTCATCTGAAAGAAAATTCCAATTACTTCCAGGTATACTATCCAGTTCAGCAGATCAGTTGAATGTAATTTAAATTTGAAAATTATTCGTGGCCGATTAGTTGAGATACTTGTATGGCTATTTTGTTTCTTGCTTTGACTTTGGAGACTTGCAGATGGGGCAGTGTGAGTTGGAAGAAACCAATATTTTAATATTGCCCTATGAGCTTGCACCCTCACTCTGTCTAACTCTGGCACCTGGGATTCCTCAACATTCACTCTGGAAGTCTCATGGCTTCAGGTTAAAATATCAAGGGCAAGGAAATCTCCTACTGATGACCACATACCGGCCACCATAAGCTGATGAATCAGTACTCTTCAATGTGGAATGAGGGTGGCAAGGGCGCAGAATATGCTCTGGGTGGGGGACTTCAATGTCCATCACCAAGGATGGCTCGGTAGTACCACCATAGATTGAGCTGGCCGGGTCCTAAAAGACATAGCTGCTAGACTGGGACTGCAGCCAGTGGTGAGGAAACCAACAAGAGGGAAAAACATACTTTACCTCATCCTCCCTAATCTACCTGCTTCAGATACATCTGTTGATGACGGTATCGGTTGAAGTGACCACTGCACGATCCTTGTGGAGACAAAGACCCGTCTTCACATTGAGGATATCCTCCATTGTGTTGTGTGGCACTACCACTGTGCTAAATGGGATAGACTTCGAACAGACCTACCAAATGAAGACTGAGCCATGAGTCAGTCACTGGGCCACCAGCACCAGCAGAATTGTACTCAACAACAATCTGTAACCTCATGGCCTGGCATGTCCCCCACTCTACCATTACCACCAAGCCAGGGGATCAACCCTGGTTCAATGAAGAGTGCAAGAGAGCATGACGGGAGCAACATCAGGCATACCGACGTGTCGACCTGGTGAAGCTACAACGCAGGACTAGTGTGCTAAACAGCATATGCAACAAATAATAGAGCTAAGTGATTCCACAACAAACACATCAGATCTAAGCTCTGTAGTCCTGCCACATCCAGCCATGAATGGTGGTGGACAATTAAACAACTCACAGGAGGAGGAGGCTCCTCAAATATCTCCATCCTCAATGATGGAGGAGCCCAGCACATAAGTGCAAAAGACAAGGCTGAGGCATTCGCAAAAATCTTCAGCCAGAAGTGCCGAGTGGATGATCCTTTTCCGTTTCTTCCGGAGGTCCACAGCATCACCAATATCAGTCTTCAGCCAATACGACTCACTCCACGTGACATCCAGAAACGGCTGAAGGTACTGGATACTGCAAAGGTTATGGGCCCTGACAATATTCCGACAATAGTACTGAAGAATTGTGCTCCAGAACTTGCCACACCCTTAGCCAAGCTGTTCCAGCAAAGCTATACTGGCATCTATCAAAAATGTGAAAAATTGCCCAGGTGTGTCCCGTACACAAGAAACAAGACAAATGCAACCCAGCCATCAACCGTCCTATCAGTACACTCTCCATCATCAGCAAAGTGATGGAAGGGGCCATCAATAGAGTTATCAAGCAGCACTTACTCAGCAATAACCTGCTCATGGACGCTCAGTTTAGGTTCTGCCAGGGCCACTCAGCTCCTGACCGCAATACAGCCTTGGTTCAAACATGAACAAAAGAGCTAAATGGCAGAGGTGAGAGTGACTGTCCTTGACATCAAGGCAGCATTTGACCGAGTCTGGCATCAACGAGCCCTAGCTAAACTGGAGTCAATGGGAATCGGGGAAACTCTCCATTGGTTGGAAGGAAAATGGTTGTGGTGGTTGGTGGTCAATTATCTCAGCTCCAGGACATCACTGTAGGTGCTCCCCAGGGTTGTGTCCCAAGCCTAACCATCTTCAGCTGCTTCATCAATGACCTTCCATAATAAGGTCCGAAGTGGGGATGTTTGCGGATGACTATGTTCAGCACCATTCGTAACTCCTCAGATAATGAAGCAGTCCCTATCCGAATGCAGCAAGACCTGGACAATATCCAGGTTTGGGCTGACAAGTGGCAAGTTTCATTTGCACGTCACAAGTGCCATGCAATGACTATCTCCTATAAGAGCTGATCAAACCATTGCCCATGACATTCAATGACATTGCTATTACTGAATCCCCTACAATCAACATCCTGGGGGGTACCATTGATTTGAAACTGATCTGGACTAGCCATATTATTACTGTGGCTACCAGGGCAGGTCAAAGGCTAGGAAACCTACGGCGAGTAACTCGCCAACTGATAACCCACTACACACAAGTCAGGAGTGTAATGCCTGATGAGTGCAGCTCGAACAACACTCCAGAAGCTCAACATCATCCAGGACATAGCAGCCCGCTTGATTGCTCCCCCTTCCACAAACATTCAAACTCTCCATCATCGAAAAGTAGCAGTCGTGTGTACCATCTACAAGATGCACTGCAGTAACTCACCAAGGTTCCTTCGACAGCGCCTTCCAAACCCACGACCACTACCATCTAGAAGGATAGAGCAGCAGATACCTGGGAACCCCACCACCTGGAGGTTCCCCTTCAAGTCACTCGCCATCCTGACTTGTAAATATATCGCTGTTCCTTTACTGTCACTGGGGCAAACTCCTGGAACTCCCTCCCTAACAGCTCAGTGTGTACCTACTCCTCGGGGACTGCAGCGGTTCAAGAAGGTCAACTCACCACCACCTTCTGAAGAAACTAGGGATGGGCAATAAATGCTGGACTAGCCAGCGATGCCCGACACCAACATCCCGTAAATGAATTTTTTTTAAAAGGGAAAAGCATTTGACGGAAATAGTCGGATGGTCAAGAGATTTCAATTAATTGGCTAACTTGCACTCTTCACTGTACATTTGTCTGATTCTGTTCCTACTGATACATATTAACTCCCATGTTCTTTCATGTTTTTGTAGTTTTTTGAGGATGCGCAAGCAACTGAAAACTCATTGAAGAAAATGCAGGAATCCCTAAGAAAGAAATATGTTTGTGATAAGTCAACACCATTGCAGCAATTGGAAAAGATGATTGCAGAATCTGAGGTATTTAATAAATCATTTTAAAGTTGAGATTCCAATGTTGGAAGAATGATCAGGTATGCTAAGTTTCGTAAAGATCTAACAATTAAACATTGGATGTGACTTTCCTATGCTTTCTCCACATGACTTTTCTCCACGTGAACAGGGGTAGAGACCTATTGTGGTGTGTGTCATCCTCTGTACCTCTGCATTGCACAGGAGTTCCCATGGGAGAGGAGAGCTGGGTGTCTCTGTCTTGAGTTGTCAGAGAGCAGCTACAAAGCTTGAAGCTACATTTTGTTTCTGGTGCTGGCATCTCCTAACTCACGGGCCTGCACTAGGTATGCCCCAGGTCGTATTGACAGCCCGCAACACCAAACTCAGCCATTGCTCAACCTGATGGTGGCAAGCGAAGGTGTGGTCTCAGAAAATTGGAAGCAATTAACTTCATGGGCTGTTATTTTTGTTCAAATTATTTTTGGAATGCTAAAGCATGAGACATATGCCCGTACCGAGCATACAAATTGAACAATTTTGATGTAGTCTTGGACTTCTCAACATTCATTGTAATGCAGTAGCACATATGTAGGAACATGCGATCCCCAGTGACCTGCTTCCTACTATTTGGCTTTGAGTTTTTCATTCGTTGTATATGCTTTCTTTGTTTTACTTTGGCAGAAAGATCAAGAGAAAATCCATGAATACAAAAGACAGGTGTCAAACCTGGTAACCAAATCACAGAAGATAGTACAGTTGAAACCACGCAATCCCCCTATTAGCACTGATCATCGGACTCCAAACCAAATCGTTCTCAAGGCTCTTTGTGACTACAAACAGGATCAGGTATAATTTCTGCTGAACAATTTGCTCACTGACCCTTGTCAGTTCAGTCACTCTTGTAAATCTTTAAAATAGCCAGTGCAAAGTGGGGTTTCTATTTTTAAGTGTCGAAAGGCTGGCTAGTAAATGATACTTTTTGTGCAGATGGTCCAGTGAAGCATGCTTATGACGTACAAAGGAAGTACAGCACAGAACAGGCCCTACGGCCCGTTAAGTCTGTGCCGATCATGATGCCGTATCTAATAAAAACCTTATACCCTTACTCAGTCTGTTACCTTCTATTTCCTCCCTATTCGTGTACCCATCCAGATGCCTCTTAATGTTGTTAATGTGCCTGCATCCTCTGGCAGCACGTTCCAGGCACCCATCACTCTGCATGAAAAGCTGACATTGCACATCTCCCTTAAACTTTCCATCTCTCACCTTGAACCTGTGCCCCCTTGTAATTGACACTTGCACCCTTGGGAAAAGCCTGACTATCCACCCAGTGTAGACCAGTATCGGGTCTCCCCTCAGCCTCCATTTTTCCTGTGAAAACCATTCTAGTTTACTCAACCTCTCCTCCTAGCCAATACCCTCGAGACCAGGCAACATCCTGGTGAACCTTCTTTGCACTCTCTCCAAAGCTTCCACGTCCTTAATAATGTGGTGAGTAGAACTACATTGGAAGAATATACTTGCTTTATATTGTTATAACAAATAACAATCCGTTTTAACATGTGGGATATGTCCGATCAAACTGAGAAACTACCCCGTTGGACACAAAGGCAAAATACTGTGGATGTTGGAAGTCTGAAATAAAAACAAAAAATGCTGGCAATACTCAGCGGGTCAGGCATCATCTGTGGAAAGAAACAAACCGAGTTAATGGGCGGGATTTACCCACCATCCCGCCGTGTGTTTTTCAGCGGCAGAGGCAGCCCACTAGTGGGATCTAAACAACGGTTACGCCTTTGTCAATGGGATTTACCATTAACTGGGCTCGGCCCCCAAAGATGCGGAGCCCGTCTGATTGGCGCCGTTTCGGGAGAATTTCGCCCTATGTTAGTGGTTGAGAACGGTTTGAGATTGCAAAGTGTTGCCAGGAAACGTTTTATCAAATATTGAAGTGTTTTTTGGTTCAAGTATAAGTTTCCTATAGTTTACTGGAACCAATGTGCTAAATAATGACAACATTTACTTCATTGTACATTCCTTGAGGGGATATAATATGCTTTTAAATAATTTTTTGACAATTCTAATAAATAATTAACTTTTCATTTTTATTTTCCAGCGGGTTATCCACAGGGGAAATGAATGCATTTTGTTGGACAACTCACAACGCAGCAAATGGAAGGTGATGGGACCTGGTGGGATGGAAATGATGGTTCCATCTGTTTGTCTCCTCATCCCACCTCCAAATCCTGGTGCAACTGAGCTTGCAAACAAGTAGGAAGTTCCGTCCCTTGTTCCGTTATTTGTCTTTGCAAGTTATGAATATAATTTAGATGCTTTGTTGATTGTTATTTTGTTCTTTGAAATCAGAATTGATCAATATTATGAGGCTATCCTTGCTCTGTGGAATCAATTGTATATTAAGATGAAGAGCTTGGTATCTTGGCAATACTGCATGATGGATGTCGAAAAGATACGCAGTTGGACCATATCAGTGGTAAAGACCTTCAATATACATTTTTGTGTGTTCTCGAAATCTTGGCTGTTTCTGTGTGTGTGTGTGTGTGTGTGTGTGTGTGTGTGGGCGGGGGGGGGGGGGGGGGGGGTGTTGTGAAAGCACATTAGGTAATTCATATTATAGAAAACAAAAGTGTATGTCGCTTCAGTACTGTATCGATTAATTTCAAGACCGGCGTTCCACAATAGCCAAGTACAACCTGATTGTCGGGGACATTTTAAGATGAAACAAGGAAGGACAATGGCTTGGATGTTGCTGTAGTTAAGATGGAAAAACTGTCAACGTTTGCCATCATTGTTCCACTTGAAACTGGCAGCAACTTTGGGGGTCCAGGTGACCGCAAGGTAATGCGGAAATTCGGAGGTTGCAGTTGGAATATCCACCTCTATAAAGTGCACCATAGAGGTTTCTCCAGGATGCAATCTCTATTGCAATAATGGTGATAACTTCCACTCCTACACTGTCTTGCTGTAAAACCCCTTAGAAAGTTACACTTTGTTGCATGAGATGTAACTGGGTTTTTAACTTGATAATTGATGCTATCTTCCATTACTGGCCCTGAAAAGCTGATGTGGCCAACTAATTTTTTCCACCATGGCAGCAAAAATTCCACATTTTCTTAAAAATAAAATGGTTTATTTATTTTTAAGTCTATCTTTATTTTAGCTTCTACCTTAATAGTCATATGATTTTGGTGCCTGAGAATTTAAATGAATACGGGAAGATTTTAAGTGCTTTTAACTTAGAACACAGAACGATACAGCGCAGTACAGGCCCTTCGGCCCACGATGTTGCACCGACAAGTCAAAAAACAAAAGCCATCTAACCTACACTATGCCATTATCATCCATATGCTTATCCAATAAACTTTTAAATGCCCTCAATGTTGGCGAGTTCACTACTGTTGCAGGTAGGGCATTCCACGGCCTCACCACTCTTTGCGTAAAGAACCTACCTCTGACCTCTGTCCTATATCTATTACCCCTCAGTTTAAGGCTATGTCCCCTCGTGCTAGCCATTTCCATCCGCGGGAGAAGGCTCTCACTGTCCACCCTATCTAACCCCCTGATCATTTTGTATGCCTCCATTAAGTCTCCTCTTAACCTTCTTCTCTCCAACAAAAACAACCTCAGGTCCATCAGCCTTTCCTCATAAGATTTTCCCTCCCTACCAGGCAACATTCTGGTAAATCTCCTCTGCACCCGTTCCAAAGCTTCCACGTCCTTCCTATAATGAGGTGACCAAAACTGTACGCAATACTCCAAATGCGGCCGTACCAGAGTTTTGTACAGCTGCAACATGACCTCATGACCCCGGAACTCAATCCCTCTACCAATAAAGGCCAAAACTCCATAGGCCTTCTTCACAACCCTATCAACCTGGGTGGCAACTTTCAGGTATCTATGTACATGGACACCGAGATCCCTCTGCTCATCCACACTTCCAAGAATTTTACCATTGGCCAAATATTCCGCATTCCTGTTATTCCTTCCAAAGTGAATCACCTCACACTTCTCTACATTAAACTCCATTTGCCACCTCTCAGCCCAGCTCTGCAGCTTATCTATGTCCCTCTGTAACCTGCAACTTCCTTCCGCACTGTCGACAACACCACCGACTTTAGTGTCGTCTGCAAATTTACTCACCCACCCTTCTGCGCCCTCCTCTAGGTCATTTATAAAAATGACAAACAGCAACGGCCCCAGAACAGATCCTTGTGGTACGCCACTTGTAACTGAACTCCATTCTGAACATTTCCCATCAACCACCACCCTCTGTCTTCTTTCAGCTAGCCAATTTCTGATCCACATCTCTAAATCACCCTCAATCCCCAGCCTCCGTATTTTCTGCAATAGCCTACTGTGGGGAACCTTATCAAACGCTTTACTGAAATCAATATACACCACATCAACTGCTCTACCCTCGTCTACCTGTTCAGTCACCTTCTCAAAGAGCTCGATAATGTTTGTGAGGCATGACCTACCCTTCACAAAGCCATGCTGACTATCCCTGATCATATTATTCCCATCTGGATGATTATAAATCTTGTAACAAACTTCTTGGTTTGTAGTCAGTTTGATTGGTTGCCTGCTTGCTGATGTCACCGCTGCTGCATGTAGAGATACCTCTTTGGCTTGATGCCAGATTTAAACGGCCACTGGGAAAGGGGAAATTCCCACCATTGAGATCATAGATCTTTTGTCGGCAGCTTTCTTTTGAGGTCAGTGGTGAGTGACCGCTTCGCCACTGACTGTAAACTCTAGACTAATGACCTGTCCTGTTGTGATGAACCACCGTCACAGTTAGCTCGTGGATTAGCCTGTAGAGTGAAGAGTGCCTCTGCTCTCCATCAATACATGGAACTTAAAAGATGGGCAAAATTTACGTAAAATGTTGAAAATGAGAAGAAAAATAAAAAACGTTATCTTTTTTGTCTATTCAACTTTGGTAGCTATTGGAGAATTTGTTTGTCCTCTTCCAGTGAGGAGTCATCTCTTCCAGGGGTGTGTATCAGAAACCTGAGGTTATGGCCTGAATGTTTTGCTCCCATGTCAGGGGCACACAGTTGGGAAAATGTTCATCCCCGCAAACCCGACTTCGGAAAAAGCGCCCCAGAAGCTTGGGGGGGGGGGGGGGTTTGTTCTGGGATGGTGGGGTTCCCTGGGAGTTAGGCGTGGCAACCTGGAATGAGTACCGAGGATGCTGGGTGTGGAGGTGGGCTGGGCAGAAGACCCGCATCAGTGCTCCAGTATTGTGTTGAAGTTTTTTAAATTAATAAAGTTAAATCCAAACACCCCCCCCCCCCCCCCCCCCCCAAGCATGACAACCTATGTACTCCACCCACCTCATGGCATCTCATACCCTCCATGCCGAGTTATGCCCCTCAGCCAATCTCAAAAGCCCTTTATGGCCCTTATGCCAAAAGTACCAACTCATGCCAATGCATCCCTAACCACCCACCATCCTTTGCCCCGACACCAATCATGGCAACTTATCCAGTATCCACCATGGACAGACCTCTGGAACAATGCTGATGTGACTGGAAGCATTTAATTTGTCTGGGCAGCTGCCTCTGCAAAACGCACAAATGTGAAATATGACCCGCTCCTATTCCCGACCCTGCGAAAATGATTGGTGCAGGACTAGAGTGGGACTTCTAATTTTTGGCATCTCTACCGTTTTTACAGCAACTTAGAGGCTCCCCATCATTGTGAAAATCCAGGCCTATGTTACACCTGCTTTTCCCCCAGGGAGCTGATGTGACCTGGTAGGGAAGTAAGTAACAAAGAAGTGTACCTTGCAAGTAATCTTTCTTTTGTTTTCAGTTACGGACAATGTCTCCTGAGGATTATGAGCTTGTCATAAGAAACCTGGAAAAGAACTTTAAATTTTTCCAGTTGTACAGTAAGGATTCGCAATACTTTTCTGATGACGATAAGAGAAGACTGGAATCAGCTTACAGCTCAAGCAAAGAGCAATATGTAAAAATGGTGAATGTTTTGGTTGAAGATCGACGAACCGGAGCAGGACATGGTTTGTAATATTACCATTTGGTGTGTGTGTGTGTGTGGCCGCTGCCTGGTATGTGGGCACCTTGGTACTGCCACCCTGGCACTGCCATGGTTCCCTTGGTAGCACTGCAAAGCCAGCAGGAGCACTCTCAGGGTGCCAGGGCAGCTATGCCAGGCTTCCCAGGGTGGCACTGCCAAGGGTCAGGGCCTGAGGCAGGTCATGCCCATGAAAGAGTGGAGGGGGTTATGAAGGGCTGGGGAGGTGCAGGGGTCTCTGGAGGGTTGGGGGGGGGGGGGGGGGGGCTCTGAATGGGGGCATGAGAAGACCTGAAAAAGGGGGCACTCAACAACCTCCATAGCGGTGTGTCCTTACTTGGCGGAGGGTGGGGTTGGGGATATGTGTGGGGTGGTCTCTCCAGCTCACTTAAAGATTGGGGTCCAATCTCTGAGGAGCCAGCCTGGCCAGTGAGTTCAGCTCCGCAGCGATGAAAATAAGTGGGCTAAACTCCCCAGGGCTTAAAAATGTGACTAAATTTACAATTTAACTAAATTGGAACAATGTCCCATAGCAAGTGCGTTTAGCCATATATTTCCCATCACTCGTAGCGTGGAAAAACCTGCTATTTAACGTGTCCCTGGTTATATAGAGGGCATCTATCTAACCAGCTGCACATTCAATAGCTCCAGGGAATGCGTGGCTGAGGCTGCACATAGCCCTGTTTTGTGAACTGAGGAGCTCTGCTCGCTGGAACTCCTCAGTGTAGCGAGAGTGTGTCCTGCCAGCTGGCACTGCCAGCTGGACACTTTATCAGTGCCAGAGTGCCCTGGTGGCACCAGCAGTGCCAGAGTACCAGGGGGCCTCTGATCCCCTGGGAGACCCCATGAGTGCTGTTCCATCTGGTCCCCGTTTGTGGAGACCAGTACTGAATGGCGCTCACCCAAGGTCTCCGAGGCGAACGGGGATAGATTCCATGCCTCGGGTACCTTGGAAAACTGCATATTACAGTGAGACTAGCTCTCTCGCTCTCATATGCAGATTTGCCAAAAAAGTGATCCCGTCCATATTTACATCGCAATATCGTGCAAGATCAAGTTAGACCTTGTGAGGCGTTGCAACCCTGGGAGCGGAGACTCCCAGCTTCTATCGGCCAGGCTTCACCACGGCGAGCTGGATTTCGGGCTCAGCGTGGCGTAAAAATCATGTAAATATGGCTAGATAGCGGTGGGGAACTCGCTGACAGAGCTGGGAGGAAACTCCCAGCAAAACTCTCCACAAATGACACTTGGCAACATTTCTGTTAGATTGTGTGGAAAGAAGTGGCAGACATGTTAAAAAGATACCTTGTATTCCTTTTAACATTAGAGGAAAACAACATACCAGGCATACAAGGGAACCTAAATCACAGAATAATATGGTGCAGAAGAGTCCCTTCGGCCCATTTGAGTCTGCAATAACTCATGAAAGACACCTGACCTGTCTACCTAACCCCATTTACCAGCCCTTGACCCATAACATTGAATGTTATGATGTGCCAAGTGCTTATCCAGGTACTTTTTAAAGGATGTGAGGCAAGCTACATTTAACACCCTCCCAGGCAGTGCGTTCCAGACCACCCTCTGGGTAAAGGATTTTCCTCAAATCCCCCTAAACATCCTGCCCTCACCTTGAACTTGTGCCCCTTTGTAACTGACCCTTCAACTAAGGGGAACCGCTGCTCCCTATCCACCCTGTCCATGTCCCTCATAATCTCGTACACCTTGATCAGGTCACCCCTCAATCCTCTCTGCTCCAGCGAAAACAATCCAAGCCTATCCAACCTCTTCATAACCTTAAGTGTTCCATCCCAGGCAACTTCCTGGTGAATCGCCTCTGCACCTGCTCCAGTATAATCACATCCTTCCTATAATGTGGTGACCAGAATTGCGCACACTACTCCAGCTGCGGTCTCACCAAAGTTCGATAGAACAATGTGACCTCCCTGCTTTTGTAATCTATGCCTCGATTGATAAAGGCAAGTGTCCCATTTGCCCATTTTCACCACCCTATTAACCTGCACTTCTGCCTTCAGAGATCTATGGACAAACACGCCAAGGTCCCTTTGTCCCTCGGAATCTCCCAGTGTCAGGCCAGTCATTGAATACTTCCTTGTCAAATTACTCCTTCCAAAGTGTATATCCTCACACTTTCCCAGTGTCAGGCCAGTCATTGAATACTTCCTTGTCAAATGACTCCTTCCAAAGTGTATATCCTCACACTTTTCATGGTTAAATTCTATCTGCCGCTTATCAGTTCACTTCACCATCCCGTCCATATCTTCCTATAACCTAAGACACACAACCGCACCATTAACCACCTGTCCAATCTTTGTGTCACCCGCAATCCCCACATAGTCTGATCCTACCCCCCCTCACAATAGGCGAGGGAATTACAAGTATTAGTGAAAATAAAAATTAATGAAATAGGCAAATCTTCTGGACCTGACAGTTTCTACCTCATGTTATTAAGAGAAATATGTGAGGAATTTGCAGGCACGGTAGTTATTCAGTGGTTGTGGGGTGGCTCCCGATTGACTGCTGACGTGATCATCTTGTCCCACTGAAATGAATGGCTATTTGCGTTACTCACCGGGTACCTAGCGCAGGACCTCCACTTTCAGCAAGACCAGAGGACCTGGACAATATCCTCCCCTGCCTCCTCTGATTCAGAAATTGTTTATATTGATTGGAAAATTGCAAATGTCACTATTATTTCGGGACGGGGAAGGGGAGAACAATAAACTCCAGGCTTCCGTTATGGGTTTACTGGAATCTAACCAAGGACAGAATAGCTGAGCACTTAAACAAGTAGGAGGTAATATCAGTCTGTTTAACTGACCTAATTGTAGTTTTTGAGGAGGCCGCTAACATCGTGGATAGGAGACTATATGTATATGCTTGTAGAAGACAGTTGAGGTTGTCCAAAATAAGTTGTTAGAGTAAAGGCACACACCATTGGGGTAACCTTTTGTTGTGGGTTGGTAATTGTTTGACAGGTGGAGGCAGAAGGGAGGGATGTTTAAATGTGACAAACTGACCCTGAGGTTGGAATATTACAGCCCCCTCCCGTCAACAGGATCTTCCGGTCCTGCCACAACAGGGCCATAAACGTCCGTATTCTGGGTCTGTTCTCTGCTGGTATCTCTCGGATGAAGGCAATTTTGCGAACTCTTTTTTTCGTCTTTCATTAAAACCTCATCTCCAACCATAAGACCATAAACATAGGAGCAGAATTAGGCCACTCGGCCTATTGAGTCTGCTGCGCCATTCAATCATGGCTGATAGTTTTCTCATCCCCCCCCCCCCCCATAACCCCTGATCCCCTTTATTAATCAAGAACCTATCTATCTCTGTCTTAAAAGCCACAGTGTTTTGGCCTCCACAGTCTTTTGTGGCAAAGAGTTCCACAGATTCACCACCCTCTGGCTGAAGAAATTCCTCCTCATCTCTGTTTTAAAGGATCGTCCCTTTAGTCTGAGATTGTGTCCTCTGCTTCTAGTTTTTCCTACAAGTGGAAACATCCTCTCCACATCCACTCTATCCAGGCCTCGCCGTATCCTGTAAGTTGCAATAAGATCCCCTCTCATTCTTCTAAACTCCAACGAGTACAGACCCAGAGTCCTCAACCGTTCCTCATACGACAAGCTCTTCATTCCAGGAATCATTCTTGTGAACCTCCTCTCGACCCTTTCCCAGGCCAGCACGTCCTTCCTTAAATACGGGGCCCAAAACTGCTCACAATATTCCAAATGGGGTCTGACCAGCGCCTTGTACAGTCTCAGCAGTACATCCCTGGTCTTATTCTAGCCCTCTCGATCTGAATACTAACATTGCATTTGCTTTCCTAACTGCCGACTGAACCTGCACGTTAACCTTAAGAGAATCTTGAACAAGGACTCCCAAGTTCCTTAGTGCTTCTGATTTCCTAACCATTTCCCCATTTAGAAAATAGTCTATGCCTCCATTTCTCCTTCCAAAGTGCATAGCCTCGCACTTTTCCACATTGTATTCCATCTGCCACTTCTTTGCCCACTCCCAGCCTGTCCTTCTGCAGCCCCCCTGCTTCCTCAATACTACCTGTCCCTCTACAGATCTTTGTATCATCTACAAGCTTAGCCTGAACACTGCCTTCAGTTCCTTCTTCCAAATCATTAATGTATATTGTGAAAAGTTGTGGTCCCTGCACTGACCACTGAGGCACACCACTGGTCACCGGCTACCATCCTGAAAAAGACTCCTTTATCCCCACTGGTCTTCTGCCAGTCAGCCAATCCTCTATCCATGCCAGGATCTTACCCGTAACACCATGAGCTCTTAATTTATTTAACAGTCTCCTATGCGACACCTTGTCAAAGGCCTTCTGGAAATCTAAATAATTCTTGTCCACTGGTTCTCCTTTGTCTAACATCCTTGTTACCTCCTCAAAGAACTCTAACAAATTTGTCAGACATGATCTTTCCATTCTTTCCTCTGATGTTGAAACAGCTCTCATCAAAAGGCACAAATGCCATCCTATGTGACAAAGGTAAACTTTCCTTCATCATTTATTGTGGCCCACCCGCAGCCTTTGAAACAGATCCATCCTCCTTCCCTGCAACTCCACTATTATCGAGCTAGGTGAGACTGTTGCTTACCTGATGTATCATTCTTATTTACCTTCTCGTTGCTGGTGAATCTCTTGCAATAGTTTTTCATCCTGCTCCTGCTCTGTTAAATCTGGATCTACCCTTTGCCCCTTTCTATGTATCACCTATATGCTGTCCCTGGGTAACATATCTGAAAGCATTTAGTTATCACATATGGTCAGTTTCAGTATTAAATACAAACTCTGGTTAGCACTTATTTGTGAGGCAGATGTGAATCTCTGAAAAATGATGGTAGTGAATCAATGTTAGTGTTTTAATTGTACAGCCCAAAGGACATGCAACAGGAAAGCCTCGAGAGATCAGAGACATCTTTCTTCTCCTATCTCCATCAAACTCTTCCCCACATGCCCCAACCCCACCCCACAAAGTAAGTACAGAAAACACAATTCATGTCATGATTAACTGAATAAAACAGTAGAATACCTACATAGCTAAGAATGGAATTGAAAGAAATGAAGGTAAGGCTGGATCAATTAATCAAATACCATACTGGAGGGTCCTCCGGTGTTGATGGAACTGAATGAATCTCCGATGGAATGCAGATTGACAGATTTATACAGAACTTAAGCTGTTTCTTTATTTGTGAGGTGGGGTATTGAGAAAAATGCTGCATTATCATTTTAGAGCTTTGACTGCTTTGTGGGTAGTGTGTGCTTCTTGAGACTGAGGATTCCTGATGAAGCTAATTCTCTGTTTTTAAAAAATGAATTTAGAGTACCCAATTCTTTTTTTCCAATTAAGGGGCAATTTAGCGTGGCCAATCCACCTAGCCTGCACATCTTTTTGGGTTGTTGGGGTGAGACCCATGTAGACACTGGGAGAATGTGCAAACTCCACACGGACAGTGACCTGGGGCCGGTATCGAACTCAGGTCCTCGGTGCCATGAGGCAGCAGTGCTAACCACTGCACCACCGTGCCGCCCTCTCTATGGTTCTTGAAGGTAATGGTCTTTATAGACTTTATTGATTTATCTCATCCAAAGCTTTTACTTTGTTTTGAAATATAGGAACACACACAATACCGCCAAAGATTGACATGAATTTCCAGCATGAACTCCAGAACATACGTTGCCGTTTAGATCAGAATGAGTATAAAATGATGGAAAAAATACATCTCCTCATTGATTCTAATGCGCAACTGGACTTTGCACACAGGATGTCTGAGTTGGAGGTTAGTAGGAAGTATTAGCAATCTGAAATTTTAAAGTTGAAATTTTATAGCAGTTATTTGTAATGCTTGTTTTCCTTTATTGATGATGAACTTTATAAATATATACCAATTGTGTCATGAAACCTGGTTAATATGTGTGCAAAAATAGCTCTTGAGTTGATCACTACTCAGCCAACTGAATAATAGGTTATTTGTGAGAGGTGACATGAGTCCCAGAGCTGAAAGAAATGTTTTAACCTTTGGCCTAACAATGACAGGATAGGCAGCGTTTGACAAAGGCTCCCAAATGTTTCTTATTTAATGCTTTTATCTTATTTGCATTTGTTTTTAAAGCATTTGCTTTTATCTTATTTACTGTTTCTGGTTTTAAAAACTTGGCTAAGTTCATCAAATAGCTTTATTACCCTTAAGAGTATTTAAAATAAGAGGGAAAAGATGAAAGGAGAGAAAAATATCAACGGTGGGATTTTTGCGCCCCCCCCCCAGTTGGCCAGCGGTGGGATCTACCGGTCCTACCAATGTCTCTAGGATTTTGCGTGGCCCGAACCTGGGAGCCTGCTGCCAGGGGTCCGTTATCGGCAGTACACTAAGATCCCACCAGTGGGAAGGGCCAGAAAATTCTGCCCAAAGAAATGATGGAAGACAGAAAATCAGAAATAGAAAGCTCTTCACTGAATCGGAGATATTTATAATGTTGCGTCACAGCAATGTAATGCTATATTTCTCCTGACATTTATGATTATGAAATAAAAAGTTCTATTGCATTCACGAGTCGATACAAAGGTGACTGGAATCGTCTTTGAAACTAGCAAGAATATTTTCCTCTGTGCATTGGGGTGAATAACTGGCTGAGTAGAGCGCATAAGTGGAAAATTGGACAGTTAGGAAGATCTCACATTTTCTTTCCCTTTATTTAAGTGGCAAGTAAATTATGCAGGCTCCACATGCATGTGTCATTGTCTGACGTGTGTCAGTTGGCAATTTACCTCCAAGCACAACAATTGAAAATCTACCGCTCTAGCTATATTATTAAAAAGCTGTCTTTTCATCACACAAACGCCAACCCTGACTAAATGGGACTCCAGGTGCAGAGGTCTGTGTGAAATGGTTTTGGTCAGTCTGAAGCAAGCCCTTAAGCATGCAGGCCTCCTACTGCAGAAAATCACCTCTATTCAACACCTAACTTTCAGTCTCAAAGTGGGAAGTAGAAGAACAATAGTGATGCCATGTGGGTACTCCGCTCTGGTTAGGCCCAGGGCATGTTCAGACAGAGGAGAAGGACCTTTGTACTAGAAGTGACTGCACTTGACCATAGACAGGCTGACGAGAATGCATTGGAATTTGATTCTTCAATTATTAGCACGTCTAACAAGTTTTTTTAAAAATCTGACATTTTGTTGGAACTTGTTAATTTTGAATAGGTTGAACATTATCAATAATTAGCAATATTCAGAAACCCCAGGCTAGGTATTCTGCTTTCAAATTAATGATAAAAAAATCCAGGTTGTGCAATTTCTGGTATAAACAGTGCCAAAGTAGAATTTCACCGCATGCATGTGTGAAATAAGAAAGCACTCCATTAAACAATGTGTTTATCAAGATGGGTACACAATTCAGTAAAATAAACTCATTGCGGGCAGCATGGTGGTGCAGTGGTTAGCACTGCTGCCTCATGGCGACGAGGACCCAGGTTTGATCCCAGCTCTGGGTCATTGTCCGTGTGAAGTTTGCACATTCTCCCCAGCTTTTCCCACTGTATTTTTCAACTCTTAAGGGGCGGGTTCCACAATGTCATGCTGGCGGGACGGGCTTGCCAGCACTTTAAATTTCTGAACGATAAAGGGGGGCCCTGATTTTAATAAACTCCCTCCGCCTCCCAACCTGGCAATGCCAGGGTACTGCCCGGACATGACCTTATCCCCCTTGGGGGCTGTACTTAGCTGTGCACCACCACCCTGTTCTGTTTATCAGTTCGTTGTTTTACAAAACCCAAGTAAACCATGCTGGCGTGACAGGAATTTCCTATGTAGGGGGGAGATACAGCAGGAAGTACATGGTAATGTATTCTAATGGGGCTCCCTTCATTGCATAAACTCCATTACTGGCAGGGGAGGCTGGGTGGGGACAATCGATTTGAGAAAATCTCACTGGCATGAAGTTCACTTTGGGACTCCCCCCTCGATTCTCTGCACCCACCGCCATTCCCACCCACTGGCCCGTCAGCCCATTGCACAGCGCTGGTCAAAAACAACTAGTTCTGTATTCAGTGCCCCTTCATCACATATTAATGTTTGGCATTCGTGTATGAAAATTAAATAACGGACTCTTTGCTCGTTGGTTATTCTTTGTGTGCTATCTCTTAGAAATTGTGCATCTACCAGGTATCTAGATTACATTTGAAACCTGTCCTGGATTTTTAAAACCTAATTTTGCGTTTAACATCAAGTTTTATTACAAGAAATGTTGAATACTGCCAATTTGTTTCTGTGTTTGTTTATCTTTTTTCTTGATTTCACTTCTTGATTTTTTTTCTTTACAGCTTGCCCAAGATGAGTTGAATACAATTGATGATGACTTTGTAAATCTACAGAACAGGTTGTATCAGTCGCCCAATATGTCAAGTGAATTAAAAGCATTCTTTGAAACAGAATTTGGAGTGATAGCCCATAGACTGAAGAACGGCAGTGATTTTTCTTCTGCTTATTTAGAAAGGTGAGCGAGCGAGAAAATGAAAGCTATGATTTATAAATTTAAGTAATCTGAATGAAACTGCAATGGATCACGTGCATGTACAAATATACTTTAGAATAGTATAAATATGAAAAATGCGGAGGGTGATGTCGGGTGGGGAAAGCAACATTGAGGGTGGCTTTGTCTGCCATATAGTCCGCGACATGGAAAAAAAAACCTTGCAGTCACGGCACCATGATGTATCGCTGGCCGGCCGGCCTCTAATTCGTCCGCTACGCAATCAAATCGGACATTCGATGATCCGGGTGCCATTTCTAAAGTTCACTCAGGTACATGACTAGCAAGCCAGGAAACAAGTTTCACCCAGGTGCATCCGCTGGCACTACCCTGGAATGACCCTCTTGAGCACTGAACTCTACTCCCAAGCCTTTCTGGGAGTACTGCTTGCCAGATGCACGCCTTTTGAGACCAGTCATGTATCACGGTGCCGTGGATGGTTTTTTTTTTGATGTGGGGGGGGGGGGGGGGGGGAGGGGAGGGGAGTGATTCCACCATGTGGGCCTGATAATTATATGTTAACTTATTATTTCATTATAATGTGGTTCCCGATGTTCAACATTGAGAATCATGGCCTGTCACTGACGGCAGGAGGGAACAATCGCTTCCTGCTTTGATGTTGTTGTGAAAAGCAACTTTGGCCTTCTTGTGATATTTTCTGCTCCCATTTCCTTTTTTTTTAAATAATATTTTATTGAAAATTTTTGGTCAACCAACACAGTACATTGTGCATCCTTTACACAACATTGTAACAATACAGATAATAATGACCTTTTTTAAATTTAAACAAAAACAACAACAAATAAATAAATATTAAATAACAAAAAAAAAAAAAAAAAAACTAGCCCTAATTGGCAACTGCCTTGTCTCAGGCCACACCCCCCCCCCATCCCCCCCCCCCCCCCCCCCAAGTCCTGGGCCGCTGCTGCTGCCTTCTTTGTTCTCCCCTATCTATCTTTCCGCAAGATATTCGACGAACGGTTGCCACCGCCTAGTAAACCCTTGAGCCGACCCCCTTAGGACGAACTTAATCCGCTCTAACTTTATGAACCCCGCCATATCATTTATCCAGGTCTCCACCCCCGGGGGCTTGGCTTCTTTCCACATTAGCAATATTCTGCGCCGGGCTACTAGGGACGCAAAGGCCAAAACATCGGCCTCTTTCGCCTCCTGCACTCCCGGCTCTTGTGCAACCCCAAATATAGCCAACCCCCAGCTTGGTTCGACCCGGACTCCTACTACTTTTGAAAGCACCTTTGTCACCCCCATCCAAAACCCCTGTAGTGCCGGGCATGACCAAAACATATGGGTATGATTCGCTGGGCTTCTCGAGCACCTCGCACACCTATCCTCCACCCCAAAAAATTTACTGAGCCGTGTTCCAGTCATATGTGCCCTGTGTAATACCTTAAACTGAATCAGGCTTAGCCTGGCGCACGAGGACGACGAGTTTACCCTGTTTAGGGCATCTGCCCACATCCCCTCCTCAATCTCCTCCCCTAGCTCTTCTTCCCATTTCCCTTTTAGTTCGTCCATCATAGTCTCCCCTTCGTCTCTCATTTCCCTATATATATCCGACACCTTACCGTCCCCCACCCATTTCTTTGAGATGACTCTGTCCTGCACCTCTTGTGTCGGGAGCTGCGGGAATTCCCTCACCTGCTGCCTCGCAAAAGCCCTCAATTGCATGTACCTGAATGCATTCCCTTGGGGCAACCCATATTTCTCGGTCAGCGCTCCCAGACTCGCAAACTTCCCATCCACAAATAGATCTTTCAATTGCGTTATACCTGCTCTTTGCCACATTCCATATCCCCCATCCATTCCCCCCGGGGCAAACCTATGGTTGTTTCTTATCGGGGACCCCCCCAGTGCTCCGGTCTTTCCCCTATGTCGTCTCCACTGTCCCCAAATCTTCAGTGTAGCTACCACCACCGGACTCGTGGTATAGTTCCTTGGTGAGAACGGCAATGGGGCTGTCACCATAGCCTGCAGGCTGGTCCCCCTACAGGACGCCCTCTCTAATCTCTTCCACGCCGCTCCTTCCTCCTCTCCCATCCACTTACTCACCATTGAAATATTAGCGGCCCAATAATACTCACTTAGGCTCGGTAGTGCCAGCACCCCCCTATCCCTACTACGCTGTAAGAATCCCTTCCTCACTCTCGGAGTCTTCCCGGCCCAAACAAAACCCATAATACTCTTTTCTATCCTTTTGAAAAAAGCCTTCGTGATCACCACCGGGAGACACTGAAACACAAAAAGGAATCTCGGGAGGACCACCATCTTAACTGCCTGCACCCTCCCTGCCATTGACAATGCTACCATGTCCCATCTCTTGAAATCTTCCTCCATCTGTTCCACCAACCGCGTCAAATTTAGCCTGTGCAATGTGCCCCAATTCTTAGCTATCTGGATCCCCAGGTAACGAAAGTCTCTTGTTACCTTCCTCAACGGTAGGTCTTCTATTTCTCTACTCTGCTCCCCTGGATGCACCACAAACAGCTCACTCTTTCCCATATTCAATTTATACCCTGAAAAATCCCCAAACTCCCCAAGTATCCGCATTATTTCTGGCATCCCCTCCGCTGGATCCGCCACATATAGTAGCAGATCATCCGCATATAAAGATACCCGGTGTTCTTCTCCTCCCCTAAGTATTCCCCTCCATCCCTTGGAACCTCTCAGCGCTATCGCCAGGGGCTCAATCGCCAGTGCAAACAGTAATGGGGACAGAGGACATCCCTGCCTTGTCCCTCTATGGAGCCGAAAATATGCCGATCCCCGTCCATTCGTGACCACACTCGCCACTGGGGCCCTATACAACAGCTGCACCCATCTAACATACCCCTCTCCGAACCCAAATCTCCTCAACACCTCCCACAGATAATCCCACTCCACTCTATCAAATGCTTTCTCGGCATCCATCGCCACTACTATCTCCGTTTCACCCTCTGGTGGGGCCATCATCATTACCCCTAACAACCTCCGTATGTTCGTGTTCAGCTGTCTCCCCTTCACAAACCCAGTTTGGTCCTCATGAACCACCCCCGGGACACATTCCTCTATTCTCATTGCCATTACCTTGGCCAAGACCTTGGCATCTACATTGAGGAGGGAGATTGGTCTGTAGGACCCGCATTGTAGCGGATCCTTTTCCTTCTTTAAAAGAAGCGATATCGTTGCCTCTGACATAGTCGGGGGCAGTTGTCCCCTTTCCTTTGCCTCGTTGAAGGTCCTCGTCAGTAGCGGGGCGAGCAAGTCCAAATATTTTCTGTAAAATTCAACTGGGAATCCGTCCGGTCCCGGGGCCTTTCCCGTCTGCATGTTCCTAATTCCTTTCACCACTTCTTCTACCGTGATCTGTGCTCCCAATCCCATCCTTTCCTGCTCTTCCACCTTGGGAATTTCCAGCCGATCCAAAAACTCCATCATTCTCTCCCTCCCATCCGGGGGTTGAGCTTCATACAATTTTTTATAAAATGTCTTAAACACTTCATTCACTCTCTCCGCTCCCCGCTCCGTCTCTCCATCTTCGTCTCTCACCCCCCCTATTTCCCTCGCTGCTCCCCTTTTCCTCAATTGGTGTGCCAGCAATCTGCTCGCCTTCTCTCCATATTCATACTGTACACCCTGCGCCTTCCTCCATTGTGCCTCTGCAGTGCCTGTGGTCAGCAAGTCAAATTCCACATGCAGCCTTTGCCTTTCCCTATACAGTCCCTCCTCCGGTGCTTCCGCATACTGTCTGTCCACCCTCAAAAGTTCTTGCAACAACCGCTCCCGTTCCTTACTCTCCTGCTTCCCTTTATGTGTCCTTATTGATATCAGCTCCCCCCTAACCACCGCCTTCAACGCCTCCCAGACCACTCCCACCTGAACCTCCCCATTGTCATTGAGTTCCAAGTACTTTTCAATGCATCCCCTCACCCTTAAGCACACCCCCTCATCCGCCATTAGTCCCATATCCATTCTCCAGGGTGGACGCCCTCTTGTTTCCTCCCCTATCTCCAAGTCTACCCAGTGTGGGGCATGATCCGAAATGGCTATAGCCGTATATTCCGTTCCCCTCACCCTCGGGATCAATGCCCTACCCAACACAAAAAAGTCTATGCGTGAATAGACTTTATGGACATAGGAGAAAAACGAGAACTCCTTACTCCTAGGTCTACTGAATCTCCACGGGTCCACCCCTCCCATCTGCTCCATAAAATCCTTAAGCACCTTGGCTGCTGCCGGCCTCCTACCAGTCCTGGACTTCGACCTATCCAGCCTTGGTTCCAACACCGTGTTAAAGTCTCCCCCCATTATCAGCTTTCCGGTCTCTAGGTCTGGGATGCGTCCTAGCATTCGCCTCATAAAATTGGCATCGTCCCAATTCGGGGCATACACGTTTACCAACACCACCATCTCTCCCTGTAATTTGCCACTCACCATCACGTATCTGCCCCCGTTATCCGCCACTATAGTCTTTGCCTCGAACATTACCCGCTTCCCCAAGTCCAGTCGCCCGGGCCGCAGCCTGGCCCATCTAGGCCAGGACGCCCCAGGAAACGGCCGCCAAAGGGATCCCGAGTCATAGAATCATAGAATCATAGAATTTATAGTGCAGAAGGAGGCCATTCGGCCCATCGCGTCTGCACCGGCTCTCAGAAAGTGCACCCTACCCAAGGTCAACACCGCCACCCTATCCCAACCAAATTCCAGCTAGCCGGGGGGAACGAGCTAAGGTACCTGCAACTCAGAAATTTCTTACGAAAGGAGATGTATTTCTCCCAGACGGTGCCCCCCCCGCCCATCCTTTCCCGCACCCACTCCCCCCTTTCCCCAGCAGCAGCAACCCAGTAATTCCCCCCCTCCCCCCCCCCCCACCCCCCCCCCCCCCGCTAGACCCCCCCGCTAGCGTAATTACTCCCCCCATGTTGCTCCCAGAAGTCAGCAAACTCTGGCATGACCTCGGCTTCCCCCCGTGATCACGGCTCGCCCCGTGCGGCGCCCCCCTCCTTCCTGCTTCTCTATTCCCGCCATAATTATCATAGCGCGGGAACCAAGCCCGCGCCCCTCCCTCGGCCCCCGCCTCCCATGGCCAACGCCCCATCTCCTCTCCCTCCCCCACCTCCCCCCCTCACCACCTGTGGGAGAAAGAAAAGTTACCATACCGCAGGATTAATCATACAATCCCTCTTCGCCCCCCCCCCCCACTCGTCCCACCACTTTGTCCAAACGTTCATTTTCGTAGTCCAATCATTCCAATTTTTCTTCTACAATAAAAGTCCACGCTTCATCCGCCGTCTCAAAGTAGTGGTGCCTCCCTTGATATGTGACCCCACAGTCTTGCCGGTTGCAGCATTCCAAACTTTATCTTTTTTTTGTGAAGTACCGCTTTGGCCCGATTAAAGCTCGCCCTCCTTCTCGCCACCTCCGCACTCCAATCTTGATAGACGCGGATCACCGCGTTCTCCCATTTACTACACCGAGTTTTCTTCGCCCATCTAAGGACCATTTCTCTATCCATTAAAACGGAGAAATCTCACCACTATGGCTCTGGGAGCTTCTCCTGCTCTCGGTCCTCGCACCATAACTCGGTATGCTCCCTCCACCTCCAACGGACCCGTCGGGGCCTCCACTCCCATTAACGAGTGCAGCATCGTGCTCACATATGCCCCGACGTCCGCCCCCCTCCACACCTTCAGGAAGGCCAAGAATCCTCAAGTTGTTCCTCCTTGCGTTATTTTCCAGTGCCTCCAACCTCTCCACAGATCGTTTCTGGTGTGCCTCCTGTATCTCCGACTTCACCACCAGGCCCTGTATGTCGTTTTCATTCTCTGCTGCTTTCGCCTTCACGACCCGAAGCTCCTGCTCCTGGGTCTTTTGTTCCTCTTTCAGCCCTTCAATCGCCTGTAGTATCGGGGCCAACAACTCTTTCTTCATTTCCTTTTTTATCTCCTCCACGCAGCGTTTCAAAAACTCTTGTTGTTCAGGGCCCCATATGAAACTGCCACCTTCCGACGCCATCTTGGTTTCTGCTTGCCTTCCTTGCCGTTGTTCCAAAGGATCCGCTGCAATCCGGCCACTTTCCTCTCCTTTTTCCCATCAGTGTCCAGGGGGAACACCCTTCTGGTTTTACCGCACGGTGTTTTCAGCCGTTAAAATTGCCGTTGGGGCTCCTATCAAGAGCCCAAAAGTCCGTTTCACAGGGAGCTGCCGAAACGTGCGACTCAGCTGGTCATCGCCGCACCCGGAAGTCCTCTGCTCCCATTTCCAAACTCGCCCAATGCAAATTGGAGCAGAAAATCTTGGCCATTGTCTACTTCCACACGGACCCTATGTGTCTGCTGTTGAAACCCTCATCCATGCTTGTGTTACGTCCAGACTCCACGATCCCAGTTCTTCCCTGACTAATCGTTCACATTGCATTCTCCACTCATCCAAAACCCTGCATGCCCAAACCCCAATCACTCATTACCCCTGTACTCACTGACTGACCATTGGCTCTTTGTTCAGCAATTCCCTAATTTTAAATGATTATTAATTAATTATTCATTAAAAAAATTCTATCCATGCTTTCAAACTTTGTCAGTGTTTCCCCTCTCTATATCTCTCTAACTTCCCTCAACCCTCTGATATCTGCTCTCATCTGTTCTTTTTCCCACTACTTCATGGGTGGCTCTGCCTTCATTTGCCTCTAGAATTCTTCTAGAAAGCATCTAGAATTCCTTCAACCCCCAGCCACTCACTCACTTCAGTCCTTTACTACTTAAAACCTGCCTCGTAGACCAAGCTTTTGGCCACCTGCTATTGCATTATGGTGTTGTCAAATTTTGTTTGTTAGTAGTTCTTCAGATTAAAAATATTCCATTAGCACAGAAGACTGGTAAGGATGCATCCTAAGAAATTAGGGAACTGTACATGTACAGACTGCATGATCCAAATTCAGATCGTAGTTACGCCAATGTTATAACTGGTTTGAATTTGGCCCAGGCGTTTTCTAAAGGCTGAGATCAGGTATAAGCTTTAATGTAGGCACATGAAGATTTAACATCTCAATTCTGTTAGTCCATTTAGTCATCTTATTGTGAAATATGTTTTTTAAATCTAGTTCAAACCCTTATTTTTGGATATAAAAAATTACAGTTTGCAGGGGAAAAACAGCTGATTTTTTTTTTTAGAAAGCATTTTGAATAATCATGGGAAGCTGGTAGCCAGAGTACACGATCAATGACAAGTCTTCCCTTTTTATTTTTTCATGGGATGTCAGAGTTTATTGCTCACGCCTAATGGTCCTTGAGAAGGTGGTGCTGAGTGACCTTCTTGAACTGCTGCAGTTCGTACGATGTTGATACAATCTTAGTGCCATTTGGAAAGAGTTCCAGGACTTTGACCCAGTAACAGTAAAGGAACAGTGATACAAGTCCGCATGCTTGGAGAGGAACTTAACAGCTGGTGGTGTTCCCATGCATTTTCTGCCTTTGTCCTTCCAGGTGGTGGTGTTCACGGGTTTGTAAGGTGCTGTTGAAGGAGCCTTGATGGGTTAATGCAGTGCATCTTGCATATTAAGTCGTCGCACAACACCAGGTTAAAGTCCAACAGGTTTATTAGAAATCGCAAGCTTTCGGCGCCTGATCCTTCATGGATGAAGTGGAGGCAGGTTCATAAACACAGCATACATAGGCAGCGACACAATTGCAAAGACAATTACAGGTTAAAATGTGAAGAATGGTTGGAATGCAAGTCTTTACAGGTAAACAAGTCTTTACAGGTACAAACAGTGTGAGTGGAATGAGGGACAATCACAGGTCATCGAGGTGTGAATTGTCTCAAGCTGGGACAGTTAGTAGGATTCTGCAAACCCGGGCAGTATGGTGGGGGTTACATGCAAAGTGACATGAACCCGAGATTCCAGTTGAGGCCGTCCTCGTGCGTGCGGAACTTGGCTACCAGTTTCTGCTCGGCGGTTCTGCATTGTCGTGTGTCTTGAAGGCATCCTTGGAGAATGTTTACCCGAAGATCAGAGGCTGAAAGTCCTGACTGCTGAAGTGTTCCCCGACTGGAAGAGAACACTCCTGCCTGGTGATTGTTGTGCGATGTCCGTTCATCCGTTGTCTTAGTATCTGCATGGTCTCGCTGATGTAACGCGCCTTGGGACGTCTTGTATATGGTACACGCTGCTGCCACTGCATCATTGATGGAGGGAGTGAATATTTGGGCTGGGGGGGGGGGGTGCTGATAAACCATGCAACTTTGTTTTGGATTGTTTTGAGCTTCTTGAGTGTTGTTGGAGTAGTACCGGCCAAGTGGAGAGTATTCCATCACACTCCTGATTTGTGCTTTGTGAACAGGCTCTCTGGAGTCAGGAAGTGAGTTGCCGAGCTCAAAATTCACAGCCTCTGACCTGCTCCTGTTGTCACAGTATCCATATGGCTGGTCTAGTTAAGTTTCTAGTCAGTGGCAATCCCCAGGATGTTGATAGTAGGGGATTTAGTGATGGTGATACCATTGAATATCATGGGGTGATGGTTAGATTCTCACTTGTTGGAGATGGTCGTTGCCTGCCGCTTGTGTGGCATGAATGTCATTTGCCACTTAGCAGCCCAAGCCTGAATGTTGTCCAGGCCTTGCTGCATGTGGACCACAGACTGCTTCATTATCTGAGGAGTTGCAAATTAAGCTAAATGTTACGCAATCATCCCACATCTGTCCTTATGGGCAGGAGATCATTGAAGCAGCTGAAGATGAGGGTGGCACAGTGGTTAACACTGCTAACTCTCAGCGCCAGGACCGGGGTCGATTCGACCGTACTGACTATGTGGAGTTTGCAAATTCTCACCCGAGACTGCGTGGGCTTCCTCCGGGTGCTCTGGTTTCTTCCTACAGTGCAGGTTAGGTGGATTGCCCATGCTAAATTGCTCCTTAGTGTCCAACGGCATGGGGATAGGGCAGGGGAGTGGGCCTAGGTAGGGTGCTCTTTTAGAGAGTCGGTGCAGACTCAATGGACTGAATGGCCTCCTTCTGTACTGTAGAGATTCAATGTATGACTCCAACCAAACTTTTCCATCATTCCCATTGACTTCAATTGTGCCAGGATTTTTTGGGTCACTCTCAGCTCTGGAATTCAGTTCTTTTGTCCATGTTTGGACCAAAGCTGTAATGAGGTCAGGGGTACCGTGCCCCTGGTAGAAGCAAACTGAGCATCAGTGAACCAAGTTGTTGCAGAATAGGTGCCGCTTGGTAGTACTGACAGCGACCCCTTCCATGACTTTGTTAATGATTGAGAGTAGACTGATGGGGCAGTATTTGACCGGGTTGAATTAGTCCTGCCTTTGTAGACTGGACATACCTGGGCAATTTTCCACATAGATGCCAGTTCAGCGACAACTCTAGTGGATGCTGGTGTGGTAGCTGTACTGGAATAGCTTGGATAGTTCTGGAGCACAAGTCTCTGGTACTGCTAGAATGTTGTTGTGGGCCCATACCCATTGCAGTACTTGGGAAAAACCCACAATAATAATAAACTTTATTAGTGTCACAAGTAGACTTACATTAACACAGCAATGAAGTTACTGGGAAAAGCCCCTAGTCACCACACTTTGCCGCCTGTTCGGGTATGCTGAGGGAGAATACAGAATGTCCAATTCGCCTAACAGCACATCTTTCGGGACTTGTAGGAGGAGCCCCCGGACGTGCAGACTCCGCACAGACAGTGACCCAAGTGGGAATCAAACCTGGGTTTGAAGCAGTTTGATGCTGTGAAGCATCAATGCTAACCACTGTGCTACCATCCGAACATAGACATAAGAATTATTGTTGAATAAGACTTCTCCATTGCAACTGAATCAAAAATATATCCTTCTGCTTTATTGTAACTTAACCAAGAGAGGATATCAGGCATTGTATCGATTTCTAAATGATAAGAGATGTGGCCCTTTGTAGAATCCCCTCTTCTCAGCTTTAAGAACCATGCTGGAGTGTTATTTGTGAGCCCATGTTAATTGTTTATTTCTATTTTTGCATGAATGCACTAATTGCATTAATTTGGTTTTAGAATGAAAGCACTGAAGTTGCTCTTTCAAAATATTCTGGAGGCGGAGGATGTGATAAAAGTTTATGAAGCTCGACTAACTGAAGAGGAAACAGTCCCAATGAGTTTGGATAAAATAGAATTACACCGATTCAATCTCAAGGTAAACCGAATTGATTTTATTCGTTCAGGAGGTGAGAGCGTCACTGGCTGGGCCAGGGCTGTTTAGCACAGGGCTAAATCGCTGGCTTTGAAAGCAGACCAAGGCAGGCCAGCAGCACGGTTCAATTCCCGTACCAGCCTCCCCGAACAGGCGCTGGAATGTGGCGACTAGGGGCTTTTCACAGTAACTTCATTTGAAGCCTACTTGTGACAATAAGTGATTTTCATTTCATTCATTTATTGGACTGAGTAGTTTACTAGACAATTTCAGAGGGCATTTAAGAGTTAGCCACATTGCTATGGGTCTAGAATAACATGTAGTCCAGGTAAGGACGACAGATTTCCTTCCCTAAAGGACACTAGTGAACCAGGTGGCTTTTTACGACAATCGACAATGGTTTCATGGTCATCATTAGACTTTTATTGAATTCAAATTTCACCATCTGCCATGGTGGAATTTGAATCCGGGTCCCCAGAGTATTATTTTGGGTTTCTGGATTACTAGTGACAACACCACTGCTCCTCTGCCTCGCCATACCACTGTGCCACAGCCTCACTGTATCAGAGCCACTTGTGTTACTTTCAGTTCTCATTAAACACATTGGGGGTAATTTTCACCTTTTTGGGGGGTAGATAGTTAAATTGTTGTGGTTGATTGCCCATCCATTGTAGAACTTGTCCTATTTTGGTCCCATTGATTTCTACAAAGTCGATGTGATCTGCTCAAATTATCACTGGGATACATCTCAATAAACATTTGTACCCCTGCAGTACAAAGAGATCATTTTTAGGGTGAAAACAGTGAGTGTTAGGTTATTCAGTGATGGAGGGAATCACATCCAAGACTGGATCTGTAGTCCCACAACATGCATACACTTTCCAATAGCAGTCAGTGAATCAGCAAATCTTCCCCTGAAAAAACTGCCTCTGCTAAGCCCACTTTGATCTGCCTCTGCTAGGCACACTTTGAGATATTAGATGACTTATACTGAAACATGGTTAAAGGATGGTCACGACTGGGAGTATCCGAGGGTATCAAATCTTTCGGAAGGACAGAGTGGATGGTAAGGGAGGTGGTGCAGCTCTGTTATTTAAGGATGACATCCGGGCAACAGTAAGGGATGACATTGGTGCTATGGAGGATAAGGTTGAATCCATTTGGGTGGAAATCAGGAATAGTAAGGCGAAAAACAGCAGTTATCATGGGGGATTTTAATCTACATGTCGATTGGTTTAACCAGGTCGGTCAAGGCAGCCTTGAGGAGCAGTTTATAGAATGTATCCGCGATAGTTTCCTAGAACAGTATGTAATGGAACCTACAAGGGAACAAGCGGTCCTAGATCTGGTCCTGTGTAATGAGACAGGATTGATTCAGGATCTCATAGTTAGGGATCCTCTCGGAAGGAGCGATCACAATATGGTGGAATTTAAAATACAGATGGAGGGTGAGAAGGTAAAATCAAGCACTAGTGTTTTGTGCTTAAACAAAGGCAATTACAATGGGATGAGAGAAGAACTAGCTAAGGTAGACTGGGAGCAAAGACTTTGTGGTGAAACAGTTGAGGAACAGTGGAGAACCTTCCAAGTGATTTTTCACAGTGCTCAGCAAAGGTTTATACCAACAAAAAGGAAGGACGGTAAAAAGGGAAAATCGACCGTGGATATCTAAGGAAATAAGGGAGAGTATCAAATTGAAGGAAAAAACATACAAAGTAGCAAAGATCAGTGGGAGACTAGAGGACTGGGAAATCTTTAGGGGGCAACAGAAAGCTACTAAAAAAGCTATAAAGAAGAGTAAGATAGATTATGAGAGTAAACTTGCTCAAAATATAAAAACAGATAGTAAAGGTTTCTACAAATGCATAAAACAAAAAAGAGTGGCTAAGGTAAATATTGGTCCTTTAGAGGATGAGAGGGGAGATTTAATAATGGGAGATGAGGAAATGGCTGAGGAACTGAACAGGTTTTTTGGGTCGGTCTTCACAGTGGAAGACACAAATAACATGCCAGTGACTGATGGAAATGAGGCTATGACAGGTGAGGACCTTGAGAGGATTGTTATCACCAAGGAGGTAGTGATGGACAAGTTAATGGGGCTAAAGGTAGACAAGTCTCCTGGACCTGATGGAATGCATCCCAGAGTGCCAGAAGAGATGGCTAGGGAAATTGCAAATGCACTAGTGATAATTTACCAAAATTCACTAGACTCTGGGGTGGTCTTAGCAAACGTGACACCACTGTTTAAAAAAGGAGGTAGGCAGAAAGCGGGTAATTATAGGCCAGTGACCTTAACTTCGGTAGTAGGGGAGATGCTGGAATCTATCATCAAGGAAGAAATAGCGAGGCATCTGGATGGAAATTGTCCCATTGGGCAGACGCAGCATGGGTTCATAAAGGGCAGGTCATGCCTAACTAATTTAGTGGAATTTTGTGAGGACATTAACAGTGCGGTAGATAACGGGGAGCCAATGGATGTGGTATATCTAGATTTCCAGAAAGCCTTTGACAAGGTGCCACACAAAAGGTTGCTGCATAAGATAAAGATACATGGCATTAAGGGGAAAGTAGTACCATGGATAGAGGATTGGTTAATTAATAGAAAGCAAAGGGTGGGGATTATTGGGTGTTTCTCTGGTTGGCAATCAGTAGCTAGTGGTGTCCCTCAGGGATCAGTGTTGGGCCCACAACTGTTCACAATTTACATAGATGATTTGGAGTTGGGGACCAAGGGCAATGTGTCCAAGTTTGCAGACGACACTAAGATAAGTGGTAAAGCAAAAAGTGCAGAGGATACTGGAAGTCTGCAAAGGGATTTGGATAGGCTAAGTGAATGGGCTAGGGTCTGGCAGATGGAATACAATGTTGACAAATGTGAGGTTATCCATTTTGGTAGGAATAACAGCAAAAGGGTAATATAATTTAAATGATAAAATATTAAAACATGCTGCTGTGCAGAGAGACCTGGGTGTGCTAGTGCATGAGTCGCAAAAAGTTGGTTTACAGGTGCAACAGGTGATTAAGAAGGCAAATGGAATTTTGTCCTTCATTGGTAGAGGGATGGAGTTGAAGACTAGGGAGGTTATGCTGCAATTGTATAAGGTGTTAGTGAGGCCACACCTGGAGTATTGTGTTCAGTTTTGGTCTTACTTGAGAAAGGACGTACTGGCACTGGAGGGTGTGCAGGGGAGATTCACTAGGTTAATCCCAGAGCTGAAGGGGTTGGATTACGAGGAGAGGTTGAGTAGACTGGGACTGTACTCGTTGGAATTTAGAAGGATGAGGGGGGATCTTATAGAAACATATAAGATTATGAAGGGAATAGACAGGATAGATGCGGCAAGGTTGTTTCCACTGGCGGGTGAAAGCAGAACTAGGGGGCATAGCCTCAAAATACGGGGAAGTAGATTTAGGACTGAGTTTAGGAGAAACTTCTTCACCCAAAGGGTTGTGAATCTATGGAATTCCTTGCCCAGTGAAGCAGTAGAGGCTCCTTCATTAAATGTTTTTAAGATAAAGATAGATAGTTTTTTGAAGAATAAAGGGATTAAGGGTTATGGTGTTCGGGCCGGAAAGTGGAGCTGAGTCCACAAAAGATCAGCCATGATCTCATTGAATGGTGGAGCAGGCTCGAGGGGCCAGATGGCCTACTCCTGCTCCTAGTTCTTATGTTCTTATGCTCTTATACCTAACTGAGGAATCTAGAAAATAGGACAAGATTCGTCAAACGTCACTGGGTGGTTTTATCTCCCACCCTGCCCATCTCCCGCCAGTTTTACACTGGCACACCTGGCTAGTATTAATGTTAGAGTTAAAAGCCAAACCATGCAAATTGGAAGTCTGAGAAGTAATTTGATGGGACAGTGTCAGGGTGCTGGAAGTGGGACCACTGAAGAGCTCCACTGGGGGGGGGGGGGGGGGGGGGGGGGGATTCCTCTTATTGATTTTGTGGGGGGGGGGTAGGGTGGTATCTGTGCATTGTTTTGGGGGGGGGGGGGGTTCCGGTGTTGCATATCGCCGATCAGAGCTCTCATTAAAACGCTGCCCTGATCTCTGGATTCCCGGCTGTGCAGGGAATTGAAAATTCCGCCCATTGTCTTTTTTTAAAAGTAGCTATGTGCACTAATGTTTTACACTTTTTTTTTTCTTAGAAAATGAAGAGTGAACTGGATCAGAAGAAAGACTTAATTATGACTATGCAGCAAAATATGCAGAAGTCCCTTCGAATCAACAATGACATAATGCCATCTTTCTACAAATGTGATATTGACCTCACTAAATACAATGAAAAGGTCACGCAGATGTCTGACCGATGGCAGAGAATTTACAAAGAAATTGATAGCAGGTTGGATATTGCCTATTTAAAATTTTAAAAATTAAGTATATTAGTTCAGTTCAGTCGGTAGAAATCTTGTCCTGAATGAAGAGATTATAGGTTCACATTTCTTGTCAAGGATCCTGGAAGTTTGAGCTTGTCAATTCTGCACGGAACTGGGTTTTAGTTGTAAATTGAAGGGAGGATACACAAGAACAGGAAAGGTAACTAATAGTTTGAACACCACTAAACACATCCAGTTTATTGTACCTCCGATAAATGTACAAAATCCTGCTGAAGTATTGGTAGCTGTCATACATAGAACCATCAAATCTCTACAGTCCATTCAGTCCAGTGAGTCTGCACCGACCCTCCAAAAGAGTACCCTACCTAGACCCACCCCTGAACACTAAGGGGCAATGTTAGCTTGGTCAGTCCACCTAACCTGCACATCTATGGACTGTAGAAGGAAACCAGGGCACCCAGAGGAAACCCACGCAGGCACTGGGAGAACATGCACACTCCACACAGTCGCCCAAGGCCGGAATCGAACCCAGCTCCCTGGCGCAGTGATGCAGCAGTGCCATCCACGCACTGACTTTGTGGATGGGTCATTCAGGATTTGAATTTTGAATGGTCGAATTGCCATAAGAAGATAATATTTGTAAACAAACAGTAATTGAAGGAGTGCGCCCAATTCCAACATGCTGGACTTGGTAAGATTGGTTGTGCATTTCAATTTATATTCCTTTGGGGGTGGTTCAAAAGGCATCTTCAGCAAGAAGCCTGCCTGAAGGAAAGGCAACATCTTGAATAAAATGGCTTCTGGAGCCAGAGTGTTGTGGCCTTAGACTAATAGTTTGTGGCGACACGGTGGCACAGTGGTTAGCACTGCTGCCTCACAGCACCAGGGACCCCAGTTCGATTCCGACCTCTGGTGACTGTCTATGGAGTTTGCACATTCTCTCTGTCTGCATGGATTTCCTCCGGGTGCTCCGGTTTCCTCCAACAGTCCAAAGATGTGCAGGTTAGGTGGATTGGCCACGCTAAATTGCCCCGAAGTGTGCAAAGCTTTGGTGAGGTTACAGAGATAGGGCGGGATTGGGTCTGTGCAGGATGGTCTTTCAAATCACCGGTGCAGACTCGATGAGCCAAATGGCCTCCTTCTGCACTGTAGGGATTCTATGTCAATACCCAGTTTTCTGGTGGAATAGCCTCATTTGTCTCCATTACTGACTAGAGGCTGAGGTCACTCCAGACTGTCCCCTAGTAGAGAATGTGGAGCTTGAAATCTAGTGGTGGGGAAACATGGCAGCTAAGGAAGGTAGAAGTGTCTTAATAAGGGGCTTTTCACAGTAACTTCATTGCAGTGTTAAAGTAAGCCTACTTATGACAATAATAAAGATTCTTATTATAGTGAAATGAAAAGTATTAATTCTTATGGAGAAGGATTTGGATACTCCCAAAGATAGACATCAAAGCATTTCACAAAAATTGTCATGAGTATATCATAATCTCTGCCCCATTTTCATAGAATCCCTACAGTGCAGAATCAGGCCATTCAGCTCATCGAGTCTACACCGACCCTTCGAAAAAGTCCTCTACCCATGCCCATCCCCTCTATCTTCGTAACTCCATAACCTGACCACATCCCTGGACACTAAAGGGCAATTTATCATGGCCAATCCACCAACATGCACATCTTTGGATTGTGGGAGGAAACTAGGGCACCTGGAAGAAACCCACAAAGACACTGGGAGAAAGTGCAAACTCCACACAGGCAGTGACCCAAGGCTGGAATTGAACCCGGGTCCCTGGCGCTGTGAGGCAGCAGTGTTAACCACTATGCCATCATGCCGCCCTTTAAATTAAGTCACCCATTTTATATCATAATCTCTACCCCATTTTTATAGAATCCCTACAGAAGATGGCCATTCAGCGAATTCTTATATTGATGTGAAAGTATATTGATGTTTGGTATGTGAAGATGTTGAGGGATGTCCAGATCTGTAATCAAGTGGGGGAAAAAAAACTTAAGTGCCTGCGTCCCAAACAATTTCAGGAAAAGGGTCTAAATGTTTGCGGACTCCAAAGTAAAGGGTGTTGAAGTGGACCAATTCTGAACCCAGTTTAATGCCACCCATATTGACAAAAGCAGGTCAAAGCAGATTCTTAATGTTCACTGATGTTTGTAGGACTCTTTTAGGATTAGCATCAGTCAGCACTAGCTGCCCAATAGCAGTTCATTTACATTTGGGGAAGATTGTGATTTCAACGTAAATACTGGACCAAGCAGTTGACAAGCAGCATAATACATATTGTATTGTAATGTTCACGTTTTTAAAATTTCATTTATATATTTGGTCCAGCATTTTTTCCCCATCCCTAATTGCCCTTGAGAAGGTGGTGGTGAGCTGCCTTCCTGAACTACTTCAGTCCTTGTGACGTAGGTACACGCACCATACAGTTCTCAGATTTTAACTCCGCTACAATGAAGGAACGGTGATATATGCCCAAGCCAGGAAATTGAGTGGCTTGGAGGGGAACTTCAAGATGGTGGTGTTCTCTGAGTCCGTTGGGTTGTCCTTCCAGTTGGTAATGACCAAGGATTTGGGAAGTGTTGGCTGAAGAGCCTTGGTGAGTCTGCAGTGCGTTAAAGATACACAGCAGCCACTGTGCGTCGATGGTAGAGGGAATGAATGTTTGTCGATCGGGGCCACGAAGCGTGTTTTGTCCTGGATGGTGTCGAACATCTTGAGTGTTGTTGGAGCTGCACTTATCTAGGCAGATGGGGAGGATTCCGTCACACTCCTGGCTTGTACGTTGTAAATCATGGACAGGCTTTGGGAAATGAGTTACTCATTGCAGGATTCCCAGCCTCTGATCTGTTACAGCCATGGTGGCCGGGAGTTTCTAGTAGCCCCCCATCCTCCCTTGCACCTTTCCAGCGATGGAGGCAGCTCGTCTTTGGCCGCTGGCAGATCGTCTGGTCCCACTGAAGTCTATAGCATTCTGCATGGTTCGCTCGACAGTCCCATCACCGGGGAACCTTCAGCAGTACTGGAGGAGCATGCTGGAAGAAAGGGCTAGAAAATGCCGCATAATCATTTGGCAAGACCAGTTCAGTTTTTGGTCAATGGTGATCCCCTGGATGTTGATAGTGGGGGACTCGGTAATGGTAATGTCATTGAATGACATGGGGATGATGAATCTAAGATTCTTTCTTGTTGGAGGTGGTTAGTTCCTGTCACTTGCATGGTGTGAAGATTACTTGCTGCTTGTCAACCCAAGTCTGGATATTGTCCAGATCTTGCTGCCTTTGGACATGGGTTATTTCAGTATCTGAGGAGTTGCAAATGGTGCTGCGCGTTGTGTAATAATTAGCAAACATCCCCCATTCTGACCTTAAGATGGAAGGAAGGTCATTGAATCAGTTGAAGGTGGTCGGGCCTCAGACACTACCCTGAGGAACTCCTGCAGTGATATTTTGGAATGGAAATGATTGACCTCCTGCAACTGCAACTATTTTCTTTGTGGGTATGACTCCAGCCAGTGGAGAGTTTTCCACCTGATACCCATTGACTCCAGTTTTGCTGAGGCACCTTGATGCCACAATCTCCTTGATGTCAAGGCTGTGACTCTCTTCACTCTAAGTTACTCACTCATAGCTTCTCTTATTCATGCTTCTCCGCAGCTGTTCCTTGCTACAGCCCATAACATTTCTGAAATTGTGGCTAGAAACCATGATATGTCAGTAATTTTACTGGCTAATAATTTACAAGAAAAGAATAAAAGTTAAATCATAAAGACATTGCAATCAATTCATTATTACACCCATGGAATGAGATATGTATTTTTTCTTTGTTCTGCAGATATTTAGACTTGGATAAGGAACATAGGCAATTGAAAGACTATGGAGAATTGTTCCAGAACCTGAGCAAGTGGATTGACGTGACAAAACAGAAACAGGATACATTGCAAGTTAATAGATTTGGGGATATAAATATCCTAGTGGATCAGCTAAATGAGCAGAAGGTTTGTATGAATTTACTTTTTTGAACTATACTGTCTTCTTGTAATTACTGGAGAAAGTCATTTTATTCGTGTATTGATTTCAAACCAATTTAACTGGTTAAATCCAGTGAAAGTTTCATAAGAATGTAAGAACCAGGAGTCTCGGCAGTTCAGCCCCTCGAGCCTGCGGTGTCATTTAATACAATCATGGCTGATCTCATCTCAAGTTCCTCTGCAGCCCAGATGAGATATCCCGAACCCTGGTACCAGGTAGGCATCACAACCTTTGGGACTCTCGATCTTGATCACAGAGAACAGTGTCTATGCCCCTAGCTATGCTATCCCCAATTACGGCTACAATTCTGTTTTCTCCCCCCGCTTGAATGGCTCCCTATACCACGGTGCTGTGGTCAGTTTGCTCATCCTCTCTACAGACTCCGCTCTCATCCACCCAAGGAGAAAGAATTTTGCCCTGTTGGACAGGGGCTGAAACTGCTACAACCCTACCTCCTGTCCCTGAGCACTGTCCAAATTCAAGGTAATCTAGGGGGCAGTGGCTGTCTCCTGAAATACAGTGCCCAGGGAACATACGCTCTCCCTCGTGCATCGCAGCAACCGAAGCTCAGACTCCAGCGTGTCAACTCTGAGCTGACGTTTCCCGAGAAACCAACACTTGCTGCAGATGTGGTAACTAGTAACCAGCTCCCACATCATGCAGGTACAGCACATCGCTTGGCCTTGCATCTCTATTTTATTTAATTTTTGTATTTTTAAAAAGAAATTCCTGCTGATATTTAGTTTTTTTTAATCTGTTAAATATTTCTCCTTTTTACCTTTAACTGGCTGGGTCCACCTCTCTCCATGCTGTTTCTCACTCTGAATCTCCTCTCCCTTTTCCTGTTGCTTTAACTGACTGGATGATCCTCTCTGTGCTGTTTCTCGTTCTGTAGCTACTCTCCCTTCCCCTGCTGTTCTAAGTGGCCTGGTCCGCCTCTCACCGTGCTGTTTCTCGTGCTGAAGCTGCTCTCTTTTCCCCCGTTGTTGTAACTGGCCGGGTCTGCCTCTCTCTGTTGATCCTTGCTCTCCAGATTGTACATCGTGCATCTCAAAAAAGCTGATGACCAATTGTGGTATTGGATATTTCCACAAAAAAAATAAGATTTACAGTAACTGTTTGGTATCTATTTTGCCTGAATTTTGGGGTTGGAGCCAAGAAATGGTGCGAGTTGTTCACTCTCGTAAGCTTTAGGAAATCTAAATCATGCTGAAACCAAAATAAAGAGAGAAAGACAGATGAGATTGAGAGATAAGGGACAGAAAAATAGTTAATTCTTAACCCTAAAAAACGCTGACGGAATCTGACTCCACACTTGTAAAGTTAAATTTTTAGTGCCAGAGAGGTTATTTGGAAATAATTCTGACATGGCATGCTGTTTAAAAATTAATAATAATAATCTTTACGAGTGCCACAAGTAGGCTTACATTAATACCGCAGTGAAGTTACTGTGAAAATCCCCTAGTTGTCACACTACAGCGCCCGTTTGGGTATTACACTTGAAAGCACCAGGGTGAGTTTATTCCACTATGCCCAGTGGGCAATTACAGCAACTTCATGTTGTTGCATGGATTTCAATTCTGGGCGTCTGGGAGGAATGGGGTAACTTAAAAAGCAACTTTAGGATTTCCATGTTTAATTGTACACCTGCGTGCTTTGGAAGTTGTCCAATTTACTCCATAAAAGGAGTGAGTGCCCATGGCGTCATTGTTATTTTTAGCATAAATCTGGGCCCTGAATTATACACTGGCAATGATTAAAATAAATTGTAGGATCATCATAACGTGTCTGTTTTGCTTCTCCACACCATTTTATTTTCCCCACTTTTCTGGTTTTTCCACGGCACACAACAGTTGTGGATTGAGAGTGGGAAATCCACCACCTCAAGTTCCCTGTTGATTCTCTTGCCTACTTGTTGCAAGACTCATCATTATGGCTTTGTTGCACCTCATTCTAGTTTTTCACAACCGTCTTTGGGAAGGTGCTGAAGTGTCTGTCAGGCAGCATACAGCTGCGTTCAAGACATTCGCGGAAACCCAGTGTGTTTCATTACCCTGACAGTGGCCTGGGTCCAGTGTAGGAAAGGAAATCTGTGTCCTTTCCGTCTTGTGACATTGGTAATGACCTACTGTGGGGGGAAAGCAACAGCCAGGGATGCTTTCATCAACAAATTGGATTTATACAGCATGTTTGACATGGTTTAATGTCTGAAGACATGTCGGTGAAGTATTATTAAACACAATTTTGAGGTTTTGGGGCAGATAATCAAAAGCCTGGTCAAAAAGTGAGATTTTCACAAGCATCCCTAAGGCTGAGATGGGGGTGCGGGAGGAGGAATGTTGTTCTGGAGTTTTGGGCCTAGGCAGTTGGAGGCATGGCAACCAAGACAGAAGTTATTAAAATTGGAGGAAGTGGGGTAAGGGAGGGTGGTGTGGTGCAGGGTGGCTAGAATTAAGAAGCACAGCGTCTCAAAGGTTTGTATGGCTCAAAGAGGTTACAGAGATGGGGAGGTAGTGATGTCATTGAGGGATTTGACAAGAATTTAAAATATAAACCGTGCTGGAAATACTCAGCAAGCCTGGCAGTAACATTGGAGAGAGAAACTGAGTTTAATGTTTCGATTCGCATATGACTTTCCTCCCATTCACCTCAACTCTGAAATGAATGTTAATTCAATTACCAACCATTCATTATTATAACTGAGATGGACTAATTTTATTGAAAATGTTTTCCTACTTGAATGCAAACATACTTTACTGTTGAACAGAAGTTGTACTCTGAAGTAAAGAGCAAACGAGGCAATGTTGAAGATTACCAAAAGCATGCAGACCTATGTGCAACGTCAGTAAAGGTAAGAAACTCCAATACGGTCTTGTAGGTGAATAATTTAATTTTGTATGTGTTATTGTGGTATATGTTATATACATAATATTATTTATTCAACAGGATTATGAGCTACAACTAGCGTCATACAGTGCTGGTTTGGAAACACTGCTCAATATTCCAGTCAAAAGACAGCTGACTCAATCAATTTCCAGTACAATTCTTCATGAGGTAGGAAACATTTACTTGTTCTGAACTTTTGCTGCAATCTATTTCCTTATCTTGAGTTGAGCACAAAAGTTACGACTGACTAAAATAGTAATTAAATTCTTAATCCCTTGACATGACATTCTCTGTTCACTATTTGAATTACGGCATAAATCCATTTATTTAAACCCATTAAACATCTGGTTGTTAATGCAACCTAAAATAATTTGCTAACCTTGTTCGGTGCTCATTGAAGTGTAAAACGTGTGTTTCTGAATGTTAGCCCACACATCAGAAATATTGGGCGGGATATTTCACGCCTATCATGACGCGTTTCGCCACGACAGAGGCAGAGTGCCTTTGGCTGGCAGCAGGATATTCTGGTTCCATGGTCCCATCAATGTCAACGGGGTTTCCTGTTGTTTGCACTGGGGCCATCATTGGTGGGGGGGTGGGGGGGTTGCCGTCAGTGTGACCAGGAGATCCCGCTGTCTGGAACAGCCGGAAAATTCTGGCCATTGTTTTAGAAACGGCATTAAGATGTGCTGTGTGTTCCTGTACTTGAAAGTTGCTGTAAAATTACATTTTCTATCAAGCTGCATGACAATCAATAAGCAACCGATTACTACTGGTGATAACTACAGACAAACGCTTTTCCTAGACCTTCCTGCATTCTCAGTTAAAGCAGCATTTAAATCTTAATTAATCCTAATAAATCCAATACTATTAAAAGTTATATTTAAATTATTGCTCATAAATTTCCCATGTTTTCCACTCTCTGGGTTTTCTTTCTCCCTTTTATCATCTAGTTATAGTTGCATAGTTTAAGCTCCACCCCCCTCCAATCAAGGCTAATTTAATAAAATAAATAATGCAAGTTCATATATGAATGGCAGTATAGCACATCGGAGTTTGGAGAATATTATAGTCCCAGCTAATCACATCAGCAGAAAGTATTTTCACCTTGAGCAGCTTCATCTCCCAGAATGTTGAGCTGGAGTTTGAGGTGTAGACATTATGGGGTATCAGGGAAGGGAAGCATTGACCGGGGGGGCATTTCTGGCACCCTTGACAGGTTTGGTTCGGGGTAGGGGGCGTTTTTTTGGGAAGTGGAGAGGACTGCCTCCTTGCACTTTTACCAGTGGTGCCTCCAGAGCAGTGGCAGCAATCCACCCACTCGCGGTGGGAAGCCAATAACAGTTTTGGAAAGTTATATGGCGGGATTCTCCACAGCCCTACGTCGAAATCTGGAAGGCGATCGGGTGGAGAATGGCTCCTGACGCCGAAATTGCAGCAGGCACTGGTTTGACGCCGGGTCGCGATGCTCCACCCCCTCCAAGTCGGCGACATCGAGACATGCGCCGCACGCAGTCGCAACCCCGTTGGAATGTAATTCGCAGGCCCACCCATGTTTCGCTGCCTCCATTGGGCCGAGTTCCCGACGGTGCGGGCCATGTGTGGTCTCAGCAGCCATGAGCCTGGCATGGCGCCTGTGGAGGGAGAGCGAGAGGGCGTGTGGACAGTGTCCAGCACCGCCACACTTGGCTGAGATCCGTGCCGCTGGCCGGGGGCTCCTGCCAGGGCTGGGGGCAGTGGGGGGGGTTCGGTGGGCGGGTATGTGGTCCAGCGCAGCTTGGAGCCATCTTTTCCGGCGCAATCAGTGCGTGTGTGGGGTGTGTAGGCGTATGGCCTGTCCGCCCTGCGCCTGTGCAGGACGGACCCGGTGATTCTCCAAAAATTTCTATGCATTCTGCGGGTGTTTCACACGACACCGGTGCTAGCCCGTCACTGGTAGAGGAATCGGTGAGGGTTTCACGCAGATTTTCCCATCGTGAAACACCACGGATCCTCCTCTGGCGTCGCCCTTAGTCTCAGGAACAGAGAATCCAGCCCATGGTAGTTTGACCCTACATGTCTGCAGCTTGTCTACTCACAGGAGATGACAGCAGCACGTGAGGTTGGAGTGCCACAGGATGTATATGCAAGGGTCACCCTAAGTCAGGATATCTTTCGGACTATCGTTCTCCCCGTGTCCGCGTGGGTTTCCTCCGGGTGCTCCGGTTTCCTCCCACAGTCCAAAGACGTGCAGGTTAGGTGGATTGGCCATGCTAAATTACCCGTAGTGTCCATAAGGGTTGGGAGGGGTTATTGGGTGGAAGTGAGGGATTAATGTGGGTCGGTGCAGACTCGATGGGCCGAATGGCCTCCTTCTGCACTGTATGTTCTATGTAATCTATGTAATCTGCAGACCAAAGCTTGAAATGTCTTGAGTCATCTGCAGATCGATCCTTTGGAGATTGGCCAGAATTCTCCTTTTGGGAGGCTGTTTTGGGAGCACAAATCAGAGGTGATTCACGAGGCAAGGTATTTCTTTGCAAATCCCACTATTGGGCTGCCATTATGAGCAGGCGGCTTCATAGCGAGGTCTGGCGACTTCCTCCTCTTCTCTTCCTCTCCCCCCCCCCCCCCCCCCCAAACAATGCAATCCTGCACCTTCAACATGCAATTTTCTGTTAATCTGCCCCCAACAATACAAGGGTGACCTGAACCCCAATCAGAAACGCCCCCCCATTACAGAGACCCCTGCCTGGAACAATCCAGATAGAGACAGGGGGGGGAAAAAAATCGCTGCTTTAAAACTCTCCTGTGCAATAAACCTGCTGGCTCAGGCAGAGGAAGCAGCGCCTGTCAATTTACAGAAAGAGAAAGCCACATCAGCTGACTTTAAACCCCCTTAGATCTTTGATCTGGAATGTTTTCATTCATATAAATGTGAAATTGATTTTACTGGGCTATGACTGACAGCTTCCACACACCACCAGCTCCCTGGATTATTTAATCTCATTTCCCTTCACACTCGAGTGGATTTCAAGTAGTCAGCTGTGAAACTAACCATGTTTCATCGAAGTTACAATGCAGAAGGAGGCCATTCGACCTATTGAGTCTGCACTGGCCCTTGGAAAAAGCACCCTACTTAATCCCATGCCTCCACCCGATCCCCATAACCCAGTAACCCCACCTAACCTTTTTGACACTTAAGGGGCAATTTAGCATGGCCAATCCACCTAGCCTGCACATCTTTGGACTATGGGAGGAAACTGGAATACCCGGAGGCGGGAATTGAACCGGGGGCCCTGGAGCTGTGAGGCGGCAGTGGGTTTGTGCCACCACCAAGTTTATAAACATCGAGCAATGATTGACAACTCTTTGACCACATCAAAGGCAGTTAAAGTGTTTTCTGCAGAGAAAAAGTGGAAGTGAGAGCAGGATTTGCAGCACGGTAGCACAGTGGTTAGCACAGTTGCTTCACAGCTCCAGGGTCCCAGGTTTGATTCCCGGCCTGGGTCACTGTCTGTGCGGAGTCTGCACCTTCTCCCGGGTGTGTGTGTGGGTTTCCACCGGGTGCTCCGGTTTCCTCCCACAGTCCAAAGATGTGCAAGTTAGGTGGATTGGCGATAATAAATTACCCTTAGTGTCCAAAAAGGTTAGGTGGGGTTACTGGGTTACGGAGATAGAGTGGAGGCGTGGGCTTAAGTAGGGTGCTCTTTCCAAGGGCCGGTGCAGATTCGATGGGTCGAATGGCCTCCTTCTGCACTGTAAATTCTATGATTTGCATTGTGGAGGGGAGGGTGGTCCTCGATGAACTTTGGGGGAAATTCCCTTCCAAGACCGCGCTGCCAAATACCTGCACCCATTCTCATCCACATGTGCCCTGGCCCAAAGTACGGAAGATTCACACGGACTTGGAGAATCTGGCACTTCCATCCTTTGTCTCTCCTTCAGTAGCAGGGGGCATTCATAGTGGCTCTGCTGGCTGCCCTTCACTTTGGGCGCTCTGGCCTTCCCAAATCCTCAGGTGCTCATTGCCCTTAACTGGTGCTCCAGTGTTCCCGGAGGCATTGATTTAATTGGCCCTTTCTGCGAAAGTTGTGCCCATTTGTTTGCCATGCATGTATCGAATTTACAACTTCAAAATGAGCCCAATATTGGGCTCGTGACTTGAAGGGGAAAATTCACCCCATCCTGTCTGTCAATTTCTTTTGGGTGGAATTTTCTCATTTTTTGACTAAGCGTCAACTTGAGTGAAAGGAGTGGTGTAGCACTGCTGGCTTTTCCCACCATACATTTGGACACAGTCAAAAAACCTGGAGGCGGGTCCCCAGATATCACACTGGCTCTGAATGAGCTCACCCTGTCTCAACCCTGGCGTTCTAGAGATTGGGACGCTGTTTTTAAAGGGCACCCAGATCTAAAAAATAAATAATAAATTTCTCTGGCATGAAAGCTGTTTTGGGACTCCCCCCTCGAATCTCCACCACCACCACTCCCACCAAAAACGGGCAGAAAATCCCCTCAGTTATGTTTGCGAAATGCCTATATTAAGCAGGATGATTAGAGCAGAGGTTGATAGCTGCTTGTGTCAGCAATGCTGTGATGATAGAACTGTAAAAATGGAATCCTGCATTGCAAAATTAAGCTATAACCACAAAAACAATATTCCAGCTTTTGAATTGATGAGAGTAATTTTGAGCACATGCAAAAATTACCGGAGGTGATAAGAATGTAAGAAATAGTAGCAAGCCATATTGCCGTATGAGCCTATTCTGCAAAATAAGATTATGGCTGATGTTTGCGCTCAATTCCACTTTCCCCAGATCTCTTCATTCCTTTAGTCCTAAAAATCTGATGATCTCAATCTTGAATATACTCAATGATTGAGCCTCCAGAGCCACTGGTATTGACCCATTTAAAAGATCCACAACCCATTGTGGGATGAAATTTCTCGTCATTGAAGTCCTAAATGTCTGGTCCCTTATCCAGAGACAAATCCCCTTCTAGATTCCGCAGCACAAGGAAACTATTTTGGTTCGCTAAAGAGTGACACATCTCCAGGACTAGATGATTCAGAGGAAATGGATGAAATGCCCTAACCATAATCCTCCAAAGCACTCTTTCTTTGAAAGCTGTTCCTTTAGCTTGGAAAATTGCACACGTCATTTTACTATTTAACAAAAGTGAGTGGACAGCCGAGGGAATTGTAGATCTAAACATCTGCTGCCGGGAGTCTATAATTAAGGATAAGGTGACTAAACAAGCACCTTGAAAATTTTCAGTCGACAGAGGACCAACATTGGATTTGTAAAAAGTATCCCCTGCCCAACAAACCTGATTGAATTTATTTGAAAAGGTGACGAAAATTGTGGATGGGGAATGTCCGGTTGTCATTTATGTGGTGTTCAGAAGGCATTTGATAAAATCTCTCATAGAAGACTGTTGCCTGAAGTAAATCGAGTTTTGTAAGCAAAATTACAGACCTGGTTCAGAAATTGATTGAGTGGTAGGAGTTAGAAAGCAGGGATAAGGGGCAAATTTTCTAATTGGCAGGATATAACCAATGCTGTCTCAAAGGACCGGTATTGGGGTAGAAAGTTGCATGTCCAAATTCATTGATGGGACAAAGATAGGCAGCATTATAAGCGGTGCTGATAGAAGCATAAAATTACAGATATTTTGTAGATTAATTGAATGGTAAAACTGGAGCAAATGGATTTTGGTATAGGTAAATGGGTGGTTGTCCATTTGGGAGTTAGATAGAATAGAACACGGTACTTCCTAAATGCTAGAAACTGTAAGGGTCCAGGTACATAGATCATTAACCAAAGAGAAAATGCTGGAAAATCTCAGCAGGTCTGGCAGCATTTGTAGAGAGAGAAAAGAGCTAACGTTTCGAGTCCAGATGACCCTTTATCAACATGGATCATTAAGGTGCCATGAACCAGAGAATGATTTGAAAAACGTATGAAATGCTAGCCTGAGTATCTGGAGGGCTGGAATGAAAGGAGGGTGATGTCTTGCTTTGTCAGTTATACAAAGCTCTGGTTAGACCATACCTGAAGTACTTGAGCAGTTCAGGTACCACACCTTGGGAAGGTCTTGGAATGAGTGCAGAGGCTAATTTACAAAGAGAAATTATACAAACTAGGGGGTGTATTCTGTTATGTTCTTTGTTGCAGCTGCAAAGAGAGGGAATCTGAGTTGGCACATGTTGAATTCGTAAAACATAGTGCATGGGGTTTATTTACAAGATGCTGCTCAAACTGGTACAATGGTGAACTCCACAAAAGCCTGTGAAACACTCCGACGATGTCATTGCGGAACACGTGACATTACACCATTACACTCTGATACATAACGTCCCTCCCTCATTACTCCTTTAGTGTCCCTGGCATTTTTACTTAATCAAACATTTAAAACAGATCCAACACACAATGTCATAACTAACATATTTAAGACACTCTCTTGGGTGGATGTCTGTCTGGTTTTTTTAATAAACAATTTTAAAGAGGTATATTTGGCATTACAAACATCAACAGTATAAAACAATGTACAAAGGACAATAAACATAGTGCAATCACCGACTCCCATCCCACCAAGACCCGCCTAATTGACCCCCTATTCTACCCTACCCTAGCCCCCTGCTGACGATCAGTTCGCGCGAAGAAGTCGATGAATGGTTGCCACCTCCCGGGCGAACCCTAGCAGTGACCCTCTCAGGGCGAACTTAGTCTTCTCTAGGCCGAGAAAGCTCGCCATGTCAGTTAGCCAGGTCGCCGATTTCGAGGGCTTTGAGTCCCTCCAAGCTAGCAGCATCCATGTCCGGGCTACCAGGGAAGCAAAGGCCAAAACGTCAGCCTCTTTCTCCCCCTGGACCCCCGGGTCCTTCGAAACCCCAAAAACCGCCACCTCTGGACCCATTGCCACCCTTATTTTCAATACTCTGGACAGGACATCCACAAACCCCTGCCAATATCCCCAAAGTTTTGGACACGTCCAGAACATGTGAACATGGTTCGCTGGTCCTTCCGCACATTTTGCACACCTGTCCTCTGCCCCAAAGAATCTACCCATCCAGGCCACTGTCATTGTGGGCCCGGTGGACCACCTTGAATTGGATCAAGCTGAGCCTGGCGCATGTTGCGGTCGCGTTGACTCAACGTGTCCGCCCGTAAGCCATCCTCCATCTCACCACCAAGCTCCTCCTCCCACTTCTCAGCTCCCGGTCTGCGTCTCCTCCGACCCCATGAGTTCTTTTTAGATGTCCAAGACGTTCCCCTCCCCCACCCATCCTCTAGACACTACCCTGTCCTGGATCCCCCTTCGGGGCAGGAGTGGGAAAGATGATACCTGCCTACGCAGAACGTCCCGCATCTGTATGTGTTAAACGTCATTCCCCCTTACCAACCCAAACTTCTCCTCAGCGCCCTCAAGCTAGGGAAACTCCCCTCTAAGAACAAGTCCCCCATACTCTCAATTCCTGGCCTTCGCCATACTCTGAACCCCTCATCCAAGCTCCCCCGGGACAAACTGGTGATTGTCACATATTGGGGACCAGACCGATGCGCCCACTGCTCCACCGTACCTCCTCACTGATCCCAGATTCTCAGGGCTGCCACCACTACGGGGCTGGTGGAGTACCTCACCGACGGGAACGGCAGAGATGCCGTTATCAACGCCCCCAGACTGGTGCCCCGACACGAGGCTGCCTCCATACGCTCCCAAACCGACCCCGCCCCCACCACCTACTTCCTTATCATGGCTATGTTAGCCGCCCAGTAATAATTACTAAAATTCGGCAGCGCAAGCCCTCCCCCTCCCCCTGATTCTGCTCGAGCATCACCTTCTTCACTCGTGGGGACTTACCTGCCCATACAAAGCCCAGGATGATTTTATTAACCCTCTTAAAAATAGGACCGCGGGATGAAAATTGGGAGACACTGAAATAAGAATAGAAATCTAGGTAGGACCGTCATTTTGACCATCTGCACTCTCCCAGCTAACGACAGCGGGAGTGCATCCCATCTCCAAAACTCGCCCCTCATCTGTTCAACCAACCGGGATAAGTTCAACTTGTGTTACCGGCCCCAGTCGCGCGCCACTTGTACCCCTAAGTACCTGAAACTGTCCCCTACTAACCTAAACAGCAGCTCCCTCAGTCGACCCTTCTGACCCCTCGCCTGGACTACAAACATCTCACTCTTTGTCGTACTTAGTTTATACCCCGAAAACCGGCCAAACTTCCCCCAAATCGCCATAATTTCTCCCATCCCTGCCCCTGGATCCGATACGTATAAGAGCAGGTCGTCCGCTACAGCGAGACTCTATGTTTCATCCCCCCCACCGAACCAGCCCCTTCCAGCCCCTTGAAGCTCTTGGAGCAATTGCCAGCGGCTCTGTAGCTAACGCAAACAACAGTGGGGAGAGGGGGCACCCCTGTCTTGTCTCCCGGTACAGTCTAAAATATACCGAGGTCATCCTATTCGTCCTTACACTAGCCCCCGGGGCCTGTTGCAACAGCCTGACCCAGTCGATAAAGCCCTTACCGAACCCAAATCGTCCCAGCACCTCCCGTAGATAGTCCCACTCCACCCGGTCGAACGACTTTTCCGCATCCATTGCCACAACTACCTCAATCTCCCTTCTCTCCGGGGGCATCATGATCACATTCAGCAGCCTTCTTATATTGGCCACCAACTGCCTGTCCTTGACAAACTCGGTTTGATCCTCCATAATCACATCCGGCGCACAATCTTCAATCCTGTAGGCCAAAATTTTGGCCAGCAACTTGGCATCCACATGATGTATGTCTCTGTTGACAGAACCAAGCATTCAGGAACTTGACTCTTAAGAGGTACTAGGAGTATCGTTCTGTACACTGGTTGGTGTTACATCTAGCGAAACCAACTCGGGAACTGTCTCTGGTTGTGTGGATGGTTCTGTCATAACTTTGGCAGTTGTAGTCCTGAAGTCGGGTCTGCCACTTGTAAAAACATCTGGTACAGATTCTGTACTCTAACTACGTGTAGATAATAATTGGTCATTGTGCCAGTGCCAAATTTGTTATATGTCAGATTGTAAGTATATGAAAGTGGACTGGTTTTGGCTAATACAATTGCTGGAGTCCATTGTCGAAGTCTATGGACTTCTGAACAGCTCCGGGCATTTCTCGGCCCCAATGGATCTGTAAAATTCCAACCGAGGAAATGCTTCTACATGTCTGGTAGAGTGTTCTGAACATGAAATTGATGCTAGATCATTCTAATTCTTAAATCTGTGATTAGTAGATATTTGTTATCCAAAGACGGGTTGCTGAGCAGCCATGATCTCATTGGTTGGCAGCACAGGCTTGAGGGACTAAATAGCCCATAATCCTAAATGTTCCAGTCCTGCAGAAATATTTTAAGTAAAACAATCTATTTGCCTTCTTACCTCATGCGTTATTTTTTCTATGCTTCTCCTTGATGCCTTTCAGTCCCAATCTCTTTTCCTTTGTGCACCCTCAGTGTCAGGCCAGCTGATGCTTTCCAGCAGGGCCTTGCGAAACTGAGGCTGTGGGTCATTTTCTGCTTTAACAAGAACACAGTGTGAATTAATTTGCGTTCCATCTTATGAAATGCAGTCTGAATCATAGAATCTATGGCACGGAGGCAGGCCCTTCGGCCCAAACTGTTCGATGCCAACCAAAAAGCCCATCCAAGCTAACCCCATTTGCCTGCATTTGGCCCAATTGAATCAACGGCATGGACACAGAAAATTTAAAGTGATGGAAGGTGTAATCAACAATGCTATCACTGGCATTTTCTCAGCAATTACCTGCTCAATGGTGCTCAGTTTGGGTTCTGCCATAACAGCCTTGATTCAAACATGGAAGTGATCCTCGAACCCCACCACCCCAGCCCAAACGCACTATGGGAGAGTCCCCGCCCTGCACCCCAACACCCAAGCAGGACACCCCCAGCCCTATCGTGTACGAAAAATATCTGCTTGGCATCCTTGCAGCAGCCTGGCTGTTACCATCTGGCAGTGCCAGCCTGGCACCCAGTTGGCACTGCTAAGGTGCTAGGCTGGCACTGCCAGGGTGCCAGGGCACCACCCTTCCCAAAGGCTGCCAGAAAACATTCTTTAATGAGGCTGATATCAGGTGAGGAGAGTGATCAAACATTTTGTCATTGAACTTCTGGTGCTAATTGACTGCAGCAGTTGATGTAGGTCACTGGATATAGTAATAGTGGTTATGATAGTAAACTAGTAATCCAGAGGTCATGCCAATAACTATTTTAGCAAGATGTGAATTCAGTGAACATGGTAATATGAGTTCCAGAAATATCTCTGGAGGCTTTTGTAAAAATCCCTTCTTGTTTTCATTTAGTCTGCAGATCTGCAATCTCGTTACGTAGAACTTCTTACAAGATCTGGTGACTACTACAAGTATCTAAGTGAGATGCTAAAGAACATGGAAGAAGTAAAGGTGAACATATTTTTCTTTACCTGTTCCAAGAAAGTTAATATTCACATTGTTGCTCTTCCTGAAACTATTGCAATGGTAGCTGGCTGTTTTCCAATAGGAAGTAAAATGTATTTTCTTTTGTAATATAGTTTGATGTATATTTACCAATTGAATAGCCTTTTATTTACTCTCTAAAAAATAACTATGGTTACAAATATAAATAACTTTTTAGATTGCATTTTTGTTTGTATTAAAAATGTAGGATACAAAGCAAAATATCACAGGCCACTTCCATCTAATTTTAATTATACAGATAAAAAACACAAAAATAGAACTTTTGGAAGAGACACTTAAACATTCCCAAGATGAGAATGCTGATAGTATTCAGAAGAAGAAGTTTCTTGATCAACATTTGAGCCAGGTTCAAACTGATTGTACAGACTTGAGGAGAAGGATTATGATCCTCGAAGAGCAGAAGCGAAATATTGAGTTGGACCGTGATACCATAAAGCAGAGGGAGGATACACATCTTCTCCAAATAAAAGAAATTAATGAGAGCACTACAAAGCTGACATTTGAAATTGACGAGGAAAGAAGAAAGAGAAAAGCAGTTGAAAACCGGTACGAACAGCAAAAGGATGAGCATGACAGAGCTTCGCGGATGACGCAGAAAGGACTGGATGAGACTTTGTGGCAGAAATCGGAAATTGAGAAATCAATCAAAGACAAAGAGAGAGAGATAGAAAGGCTTAGGAATGCATTGCAGGAAGAGTCTTCAAAAGTCAGACATTTTGAAAGTGAACGAGATAAGCTTAGGGACAGGTTTGAGCAGGAAAACAGGAGTTTGAAGTCACAGGTTGAAAGAGAGATTCATATAAAAGAAACCACGATTGCAACGCTGGGTCAACAAAAGGAAGATGGTATTACAACTTTGAAAATTCAGTTGGAGAAAACATTGAAAGAGAAACAGAATCTCACGGATGAAATAGAACGATTAAGAAGTTCCATCAGAGAAACCGAATTCAGGAGAAAAACAACAGAAAATGATGCTTTGCAGCAGAAATCAGCTTGCGTTGAGGAATCGAGAAGGAGACAGGAACTTGAAATAGAAATTCAAACACTCACCAGACTTAAAACAGATGAAACGCTGAGGCTTAAATTACTTCAGCAAGATACATCCAAGGCTATACAAGACAAAGGAAAGGAGATTGATAAACTAAGAAGTTTATTCGACGAAGAAGTCAAAAAACGGAAATATTTAGAAAATGAAAATGACAAATTAAAACAACTGCAAATTGATTTTCAGAAGAAGGACACAGAAAGAATTAGTAAAGTTAAAATTACAGAGCAGGAGATTACAATCATAAAGATAGAACATGAGAAATTATCCAGAGAAAAATCTAAACTGGAGCAAGAAATTGCACGTCTCCAGAACAATACAAGGGAAGCAAACAATGTCAAATATAAGGTAGACGAGGAATTAATACACCTGAGGAGGAATGTACTTGAAGAATCTTCAAAGAGAAAGAGGGCTGAAGAAGAAGCTGAACGCGTTGAAAAGAAACTCTGGGAGCATACGCTCACAATTACACAGCTCACGCAGCAGATTGAGCATATCTCAATCATGAAGAAAAAAATTGAAGATGACCTCTGCCAGCAGCAGAAAGCTTTTGACCAACAGCTGAAAGAAAAGAATATCAGCTCAGGGGAATTGAACAGACTATATGTTGATGTAGAAACATTGCGTCGCCAGTTGAATCAAGAACAAGAAAATACAAGACAGGCGTGTCAGAGAAATGAAAATTTGCAAAAGACTATTGAAGAAAAAACCAAGGCTTTGAATGAAAGATTAAGCGACATAGACAGACTGCGTTCAACTGTAGAAAATCTCACAAAAGAACGACTCAAGCTGGAAGAAGAGTTAAGGAATTTGAGGTCAAATTATGATGATATTCATAGAGTCCAAAATGAAGCCGAAGATGATAAATCAAAAACTATCTCTGAACTGAGGCTCCAGCTTGAACTAACAAAAAAAAGAACCTCTGACCTTCAAGGGCTAATTAATGAGTTAAAGAATGAGAGGGAAAAGTTGAGACTGGAGGTTGAAACATTCCAAAAGCAGGCTCTAGAGGTACATGCAAGTTTTACTGTTTTATCATGTAAAGTATTTTTTATCAGTTCTATTAACCATCTTTACTCCGTGTTTAAAAAAAAAAAAACCTCAGTATTCGTACTAGGGCACCCCTAGTTATGGAAGTAAATTAAGGCAGAATTCCTGTGGGAATGCCCCAATCTCCCAACATAGCAGATTGGTAAAATGGCTGTTTGTTGTCTGGATTTTCATTCAAGTTGCATAACCTAATGAGTGAACCCCTGCAGAAGGTATTGCTGCTTTGCAGAACACCCCCGTACGTAAGTAGGACCCGGACCTTCTTGTCAATTGCCATTCCAACTCGCCATCCTCCTCTCACATCCACATGTCCATCCTTGGCCTGCTGCACTGTTCCAGTGAAGCCCAGCGCAAACTGGAAGAACAGCACCTCATCTTCCGATTAGGCACGTTACAGCCTTAACATTGAGTTCAACAACTTCAGACGGTGAACTCTCTTTCTCCACATTCACCTTATTTTTATTTTTATCAATTTATTTTCATTTCTCCCAGTGATCTAGTTTCCCCTCACCTTTGTTCCCCCTCCTCCCATCCCACGTGGCCATCTGTTCCTAGTTGCCCTTTGACAAACTGCTCACCTTTGTTCTGCAATTCACACATACTAATCTCTTTCTGTGCCACTGTCACCACCCTTCTTAGTCTTAATCACCCCCATTTATGTTCCTCTTGTCTTTCTGCCTTCTGCCCTCAACATCTTTGTCAATTTTCACCTATCCCTGGCCCCCTAACCACCGCTCCATGCTCCCCCCGCCCCTCACAGTATAAATCTGACCCTATTTCCAGTTCTCTCCAGCTTTGACAAGGAGTCACCCAGAGTCACTTCATTCTCCACAGATGCTGTCAGACCTGCTGAGAATGTCCAGAATTTTCTGTTTATGTTTCAGAAATTTAGCATATGCAGTCATTTGCTTTTATCTGATTGCTGCTTATCTATATTTACAGAATCCGGGATTTAAAATTTTAATTAAAACAATTATGATCAAACATCACTACAGTGCTCAGCACTTTTTTATAAATTGACTACTTCACTAATTACTTACTTCATAAATGTGAGCACTGTTCAACCCCACAAATAAAAATAATTCTAAAACCAATCAACAGTGCCTTTTTTTCCGAACGCTTGTCATAACATGCAGAAAATTGTCAAGCCCAGAAAAATGGCAAAGCAGTTGTTTTCTACCAATTGATCTTCTGTCAAAGTTACAAAAAGATTGGGGACCCCTATCAACATTCATCAGTCTAATTGTGGCAGTAAAAAAATGATTGTTTTCAATTTTCTTAAGTAGCATCTTGAGGTGTTTTGAGTACAGTGACATTGTGATTATACATAGAAAATGGAAGCAGGAGGAGGCCATTTGGCCATTCGAGCCTACCCCGCCATTTATTATGATTATGGCAGATCATCAAGTTCAATACACTGATCCTGCTTCCTACCCCCCCCCCCCCCCCCCCCCCACAATATCCCTTGAACTCTTTAGCCTCAAGAGCTATATCTAATTCCTTTTTGCAATTGCACAACATTTTGGCCTGAACTACTCTGTGGTAACGAATTCCACAGATTCACCACTCACTGGATGAAGAAATTTCTCCTTACCTCAGTCCTAAAAGGTTTACCCCATATCCTCAAACTATGACCGCTATGAATCCAGTGATTCTTTCAATCGTAAAAGCTCCCAAATCTTCATTATCTAAAGGAACAAGGGCCACAAGTAATTGCAAAATCTCTTCCATGTCACACTCCATCTTGATTTGGAAGTATATTGGGCCAAAATCGTAGAACGCTGTAGCGTTGTGAATACCTTAACCATGCGAACTGCAGTGGTTCAAAAAGGCAGTTCACCACCTTCGAGGACATTTACGATGGACTTTGCCAGTGATGTCCACATGAATAAAAGAAAATCTCTGTAGCACTACAAAATTACATTCCCTTTTGTTGTCCCCCATGGGATGGAATTATTCAGTTTCTTGACCTTTCATGGTCATATATTGGTGCAGGAACACACAGAAAAAGACTAAATGAACATTTACAGCTTTTGTCTGAGGTTCACCAAGCAGAGAGTTCCTCCTGGTGCAGGGGGCAATAGATGCCCTTCAACTGACATTATTTTTTAAGTGATTATGCGGGCATTATCTCATTGTGAGATCTTACTGTGTACAAATTGGCTGCAGCTTTCCCTATGGTACAGCAGTGATAACAATCCAAAAGCACTTTAATCCCTGTAAAGTGATTTGAGACACCTTGAGGTTATGAAAGATGCTATAATAAATGGAAGTTTTTTTTTTTTCTTTTCATATTTTATGTTTGGCACTCCTTTAAATTGCTCTCTTTCTGCCACTAAAACCCTTTGTTTTGTTTTTTGTAATTGATGTGACAGTGAAACATTAAGGATGTCCAATCTTTTCCATCCTGAATCTTTTATTTTATCTGCCTCTGCGCAGTATTGTTCATTCTTTTAAATTATTCCATGTTCTAAATGTTTCATAAGGGTTTTATTTATTTTCTGACTTAATTTTTTTAAAAATTCGATCGAAGAGTCCTTTTCAAAGATGTTCTTGTGTCAGTCAATGTTCCAGGGCACCCCCTGGTACTACCTAGGCAGTGCAGGGTTGCCCTGGGCAGTACAAGGAGGTGCTTGGGCACTGCTGGATGTGCCAGGGTACTACCTGTGCATGACCCGGTCTCTTTCTTCCCCCCGCACCCCCCACCGAGCACTGCATTCAATTGTGCTCCCCTGGGATGTCTGCTTATCTGATGCACACCTTTGGAGACTAGTCAAGGTTCACCACGTTCTGCCATCATGCCACTGTGAATAGATTTTCTTTTACAGGGGTGGGGAATTAGTCAGGCATACGGGCAGGGGACAATGTGTCATGCGTTCATGGGAGTGGAAATTTCCAGACCAGTGTCTTTCACAAGCTCAGGGCATCCCAAAGCACTTTACAGCCCAGTTAACTACTTTTTAAGTGTAATTACTGTTGTAAATTAGGAAAAACATTTTCCTTGTAAAATGGCCTAAAGAACAATAGCAGAAGCTCACCATGATTATTATGGCCAATGTATTCACCTTTATTCTTTTCTTATCTAGACATGTTACAAGGACTCCGCTTTATTCTTCGAGTTAGTTTGTCTAAACCTGTTTCAGTTCTGTCTGGCTATAGAATTTGTGAATTGTCTGACAACGTTAACCTTCTGGTTTATTTGAGTAGATTCCCACAACATATCATTGATTCAACTCTCACTTACTGTTCACCATACAACTATTATATAGCATGACTCTCCACATTTGTTCACATTGTATAAGAATTATAAGAGTATAAGAATTGGCAAGTCATGTTGCAGCTGTATAGAACCTTATAGGCCACACTTGGAGTATAGTGTTCAATTCTGGTCGCCACACTACCAGAAGGATGTGGAGGCTTTAGAGAGGGTGCAGAAGAGATTTACCAGGATGTTGCCTGGTATGGAGGGCATTAGCTATGAGGAGCGGTTGAATAAACTCGGTTTGTTCTCACTGGAACGAAGGAGGTTTAGGGGAGACCTGATAGAGGTCTACAAAATTATGAGGGGCATAGACAGAGTGGATAGTCAGAGGCTTTTCCCCAGGGTAGAGGGGTCAATTACTAGGGGGCATAGGTTTAAGGTGAGAGGGGCAAGGTTTAGAGTAGATGTATGAGGCAAGTTTTTTACGCAGAGGGTAGTGGGTGCCTGGAACTCGCTACCGGAGGAGGTGGTGGAAGCAGGGACGATAGTGACATTTAAGGGGCATCTTGACAAATACATGAATAGGATGGGAATAGAGGGATACGGACCCAGGAAGTGTAGAAGATTGTAGTTTAGTCGGGCAGCATGGTCGGCACGGGTTTGGAGGGCCGAAGGGCCTGATCCTGTGCTGTACTGTTCTTTGTTCTTTGAAACAACCGGATTCCTTCAACTTTTGAAATACCTAGCTGAATGAATGTTTGTTCCCCAAATTCTCTGGGAATACTCCGATTCCAAGATTATCTTCTGACTTGCCAAAAGGAGACAAACAATTCTACTTATTCTGAAACACATGGAAGAGACAACATGTAGCACCTTAAAATGTAATAAAACACTCCAGGGCATTTCAGAACAAGATATAACACTGAGCTACAAGAGGTATTGGGGCAGATGACTAAATTTGGTCAAAGAGGAGGTAGGCTTTTAAGAATTCCCGTAAAATGAGGAACTGAGGTCTAGAGGTAGAGATTTAGGGATGGGTTCAAGACCTTTGGCCTCGGGCAGTTGTTTACTCGGCCCCCAATGGGGAACAATTAAAGTTCCGTTATCTTGAGCCATGGCTTGTTACCTCCTTCTGCTTTATCAAAATTCCTATCCTCTTTGTCCATTGTTCATCTTGTTTGTGCAGCCCATTTACAGCTGTGGGAACGTCACAGAATTTTCACAGCTGTTTCCCAGGGGATCTTTACTGTAATCAATTCACAGGGAGCTCTGCGGCATTCAATGATTTTAACCTCTTCAAGAAGGGTTACACAGTGGTTAGCATTGCAGTCTCAGAGCGCAAGGGACCCGGGTTCAATTTCGGCCTTGGGTGACTGTGTGGAGTTTGCACTTCCTCCCCGTGTCTGCGTGGGTTCCCCTCCGGATGCTCCGGTTTTCCCCCACAGTCCAAAGGTGTGCAGGTTAGGTGGATTGGCCAAGATAATAAATTGCCCCTGAGTGTCCAAGGTTCTACAGGTTGGTGGGGTTACGGGATAGGGTGGGGGGGGGGGGGGGGGGGGGGCTAAATAGGGCACTCTTTCAGAGGGTCGGTGCAGACTCGATGGGCTGAATGGCTCCTTCTGCATTATAGAGATTCCTGATTCTAGAAGCAATGCAACTGAGGCTCAAAACGTCATCAGTATCCTGGGCTTAAATATATATATACAAGTTGATTTTCCATTCATGTACTACCAGGTGGATAATCATATCTCCATGGTTTTCTAAAAGAATGCTTGTAATCTTGATCTTCTTTCCAGTACTATCTGGTTATATTTTTTCCAAATAAGTTCTATACTGCTTTTGTTGAGTATTGTCAAATCTTACTTGGACAAACAATAATTAATTGGACCACATTTTTCCTATGCATGCTCAGTACCAGGATACACCAGAAAATCATTGGTGTGTCATTTATAATTTTTCATTAAGTAGGCAAGGCGCTTTAACAGCATAACCTTTGGCTATTACCCAGAACTTGGCTGCCAATGTCGGAAGGAGGAAGAATTTGACTACGAGGATTTCTGCTGTCTTAAAATGCGACTGCCCAGTTGCATACAATCAACAATGGAGGCATATAACCCCTTCAATAAATCGATTTCAGAATTACCTGTTTTCTTTATATAGTGATGTGATTATAAATAGATAGCTAATCACCGGAGGAATATTTTTGAGACTCATAACATAGAATAACCTGGCTCCTCATTTGAAAGATTAATTTCTTCAACACAAACTTGAAATTGAGAAAGGGCGTACAACAAGGAATAGTTAACATATACTAAGAATAGCTAGAAATTAGTTGTGTTACGATCCTAAATGGTGTCACTACTGGGCGGGAAGGTTCCAAGATGGAATCCTGGCTCAAAATATCGTAAGTTTTAACCTTTTTTTAAAGAAAATGTGAAGGAACAGAATTACAGGACTTCACAGCAAAAAAAACATTACTAAACATGAAAAGTTTGATTATAATACTTTAGCTTCACAAATGTACACAATTTTCTAAAATAACACACCACTCTGAATCAAATGGCCATTGGCACTCGACTGACCTTCTGTGGATTTCATTCACAATCCCTCCAGATGATTGTCACGAGAGTTTCCAAATTCCACTCCCAAAAAAACCCCACACTTTAAAACCCTCTTTCAAACAATGATTTCCATCGGCTGTTTGCATTAAGAACCCACTCCAGGTTTTCTAACTCCTTTCAAACTAAGTTTCCGAAAGAACCAGTATCAGGCTTTCCATCTTTCCTTTCAGGTTTCCTTTGGCTCAAGTGCTTTTACAAACTCTGAGATTTTGCCACTGATTTCCACAATTATTTCAACTCCCGTTCCACAGGCTGCAGTAAAATCTCACAACCCTTAGATTCGCTTCAGTTATGTGGCTTGTATCCAACCTCATCATTAAAAGACTTCCAAAGTCTTTTAATTTTCATAAATAGTATCTTGTTCTCAAAGGCAGTTCCTCTTTTCCTTTAACTTAAGACTCCCTGGAAACTTGTCTTCATTTCTCTAGTTTCCTTAACTAGCTGTCTTTTAAGTTTCTTCTTCTGGCAAAGTTGAGAGAGATGTTCCCTCTTTAGCCTCCTATAACCAACTGATATGAAATCAGTTAAAAGCCTTCCCCCACTCTGGTTGCTAAGCCAGGACTTTATGCCTCTGCCAGCTTGTTTAATTTTCACACCGTAAGCACTCTCTAAGCATAGCAGAAGCAGTTTTATCTGAAACCAACAAAAACCAGTTGCAAACACCAATCTAACTATAGGTTTATCCATCCTTACACAGAAACATTAAATTAAACCCACTTAAAACTCTCTCTTATTTCTAATATTTAACAATACAAATATAGATCCCTTAAAACTGTTGACAGTTGGAAGAATAGTTCTGAAGAACAATAGTCTGGTTTAAAATAACCATTTTAAAATGCCATTCTGTCAGACAGAATTTAAATATTGCTGAAAAAAAGAATCATGCTTTCAAAGCTTTTTGTCTGGGACTCCTCAGGCCAGTTTGCCAGAATATCAATAGTAAAGGGAACAACTACTAATACTTATTAGTTGGCAAGTAGATTCTGGTAGAGGCACTGCTTGTAGATGCCAGTTATGTAGGTTATACATCCCATCGGCTGGCAGATCACCCTTTGGCTTTTTGCAAAAGGCTAAATACAGACCATGCCCAACCAGCCCATCCTTGCAAAACATAAAACATAGTGTTCAACATTAGATGTGATTCTGCAACTGGACAGCACCTGCTAAACAATCCTGATTGTGCTAAGAATTACACTGAAAAGCAATTTAGGATTATCAGTCAGACTCTCACGGTGGCTCACGTACACATGCTAGAAGCTACATATGTTCTCACACATGACCCTGTCCTTTGCCGATAAGGTACATGTCCATGCATTGTGCCTTTTTCAACAGCCCTAACCACACTGTGGGTGTACCTACACCTCAGGGAATGCAATGGTTCAAGAAGGCAGCTCACCACCGCCTTCTGAAGGGCAACTAGGCTTGGGCAATAAATGTTGGCCTAGCCAGTGATACCCTCAACCTGTGAACGATTTTTTTAAAAAAAAGTTATCCTCTAGTTCATTCCCCATGGCAATGCCCTGATCAATCAGTCCACATGCCAATCAATCAGCGCACTCCTCTCATGCAGTATAAATGGTTGTTCCTTTTCCCTTTGGTATTCTTGCAAACTGTCCTGATGAGTGCAAGATTAAAAGCTTTGACAATTATATCTCATTTTTCAGCAATACTCATTTTTAAAAGTTTCGTATTGTTGACTTCATGTTTGAAATGTGAAAAAAATAATATTTATCTTCTACCTTGACATAGGCAACTAATATGATTCAACAGACACGTACTGCTCATAAAGACATTTTGCAAGAAAAAGAATCGCTTCTACTGAAGATCAAACTATTGGAGCAGGATAAATTAAGACTTCAACATTATGAAGATGAATTAACTCGAATAAAGGCACTGCTAGAAGCTGAATCCCGCTTGAAACTGCGAATTCAGGATGAAAATGATGTGATCAAATCTGATCTAAGTTACCTAAAGAATCAAGCAGACCTAGGACGGCGAGATAAAGAAAAGTCGAGTAGTGAGTTTGAGCGTTTGAAGGCTGAAATCGACAGACTGCAGACAGAACTGAGAATGACGGAAGCAAACTATAGGCAAAAACTTGGAGAAAGTGAAAGAGCAAAGCGATCTGAACTAGAAGCACTGCGCATAAAAACACAATTAGAAATTGACATGCTCAGACAGGAGCCGCCAACACTCGACAAGCAGACTCAAACAGATTATGTATTCACGGTAGATTCTTCAAAACTTTTATTTGATGGAGTCCGTAGAAGCGTCTCAGCAAACCAGTTGTATGATTGTCAGCTCATTGATAAATCGACTTTAGATCAGCTGCTAAGAGGACAAAAAACAGTCATGGATGTTTCGGGTGAAATTAAATTGAATCTTCATGGGTTGGAGAACATAGCTGGAGTCTACTCACAGAAAAATGGAGAGAAACTCTCGATGTCAGAAGCAACGAAGAGGAATATTCTTGCTCCGGATGTGGCCCTGTTACTTTTAGAGGCACAAGCAGCTACTGGGTACATCACCGATCCAAACAAAAACAAAAAGATGACAGTGGGAGAAGCTGTTGCGGTGGGCCTGGTCGACCACAAAGACGGAGACAAACTTCTGGTAGCAGAGAAGGCTGCAACTGGATTTAAAGATCCGTTCACAGGAAAAGTTATCTCCCTGTATGAAGCAATGAAAAAAGATATTGTTGGCAGAGAAACAGCTCTCCGCTTGTTTGCAGCACAGATTGCAGCAGGTGGAATAATTGATTCAATAAACAGTGTATATTTACCAAAAGAGCTTGCGTATAAACGTGGGCTAATTGATGCAGAAATATATCAGACACTTACTTCTCCTTTTGATGATTCAAAAATTTTTGTTGACCCAAATACAAATACAAAAGTTTCCTATCAACAGCTGAAATTAGCCTGTAGAACAGATCCTGGAACAGACTTGCTTCTTTTGCCAGTACAAAAGAATGAAATAACATTACCAGGGATTAGAAAAGATGTGTCAGTAGACCATCTTTTGGAAGCCAAGATTATAGATGAAGCTACAGCTGCTGCTTTTAAAAGTGGACTCATGACATTAGATCGACTCTATGAACTGTGTAGAGGTTACCTGCAAGGCAAGAGTAGTATCTCGGGAGTGTATGTTGAAGCCACAAAGGAGAAGCTTCCAATCTATCATGCCATGAAGAAAGGCTTGCTGAGACAGGGCACAGCTCTTGAACTTCTGGAAGCTCAGGCAGCCACAGGGCATATAATTGATCCCGTCAATAACCAAAGGCTGACAGTTGAGGCTGCTGCTACAAAAGGACTTGTGGGTCCAGAATTCTTAAATAAACTTCTTTCAGCAGAGAGGGCTGTTACAGGTTATAAAGATCCTGAAACTGGGAATATCATCTCATTGTTTCAGGCAATGAGAAAAGGCCTGATTGAACACACTCATGGAGTTCGCTTGCTGGAAGCCCAAATTGCGACCGGTGGAATTATTGATCCAAAGTATAGCCTTCGTTTGCAAGTTGAAGTCGCTTACCAATGGAATTACTTTGATAAAGAACTGAATGAAATTCTGGTGGATTCAGGTGATGACACTAAAGGCTTCTTTGATCCCAACACAGAAGAAAATCTTACCTACCTTCAGTTAATGGACCGTTGCATTAGTGATAAAGCCACAGGTCTTTGTTTGTTGCCGCTGAAGGAAAAGAAAAAGGAATCCAAATCCACCAGGTCTTCTGCGGTGAGAAAGCGTAGAGTTGTTATTGTAGATCCTGAAACAAATCACGAAATGTCGGTGCGCGAGGCCTACCATAAAGACTTGATAGATTATGAGACTTTTCTGGAACTTTCTGAACAAGAGGCAGAGTGGGAAGAAATAACAATTACAGGATCAGATGGGACCACAAAAACAGTTATTGTTGACAGAAAAACTGGTAATCAATATGACATTGATGAGTCATTAAAGAAAGGTGTAATTGATAAAAAGAGTTTTGATGACTACCGCTCTGGAAGGATGACACTAACGCAGTTTGCAGATATGTTCACTGATAAGATCAACATCAACACATCTGAGAGCAAACCAAATAGTTTAACAAACAATTGTCCAAGTCCATTGCCAAGTTTTAAAATAACGGCTTATGATTTTTCTGATGATTCCACTCCCATTGCAGCCATATTTGATATTGAAACATTGGAAAAAATAACAATTTCCGAAGCCATGCGTCGTAATATTGTTGATGCTATTACAGGGCAGAGGTTGTTGGAAGCCCAGGCCTGTACAGGAGGTATAATAAATCCTGGAACTGGTCAAAAGTTGTCCATTCAAGATGCTATATGTCAAGCTATTGTTGATGAAGACATGGGAAAGAGATTAAAGCCAGCCCAAAAAGCATATGTTGGTTTTGATGATGTGAAGAGCAAAAAAAGGCTTTCTGTAGCAGAAGCAATGCAAGAAAGTTGGCTACCGTATGAAGCTGGACAACGCTTCCTCGAGTACCAGATGGTTACAGGTGGATTGGTTGTGCCAAATAGTGCAGGACGCATCACCATTGATGAAGCAGTAAGTAAAGGCTTGATTAGTGCCAAAACAGCTGAAAAACTGCAAGACACCAGTAGTCATTCAAAAATCCTAACCTGTCCCAAAACAAAATTGAAGATTTCATATAAACAAGCAGTAGACCGTTCAATGGTTGAAGATAAAACCGCCCTGCGCTTGTTGGAAGCGGCATCATTTTCTACAAAAGGAATTAACAGTCCTTATAATGCAGGCGGCTTCTCGGGACCAAATTCCCGTTCAGGTTCCCGGTCGGGTTCACGAAGTGGGTCGAGACGAGGAAGTTTTGATGCCACCTCGTACAACACATCTGTCAGTACATTTACAACCGTAGTAAGCAGTTCTTCCTCACACTAATCTTTTGCTACAAATATCTAAATATTGTGCATTTTCAAAATGTTTAACAATCCAAATTTTTCTTTTTCTTTTTGAAACTCTCGTGTTTTTAATCATACACTGGTTCCCTGTCAAGGTCAGTAGCTTTATATTACTGAGGGAAAATTAATTTGCATTGAATTTAGTAATCCATAGCCCAAGGTTTCTAACAATAAGAAATTCTATTTTACATAGTTAATGCTATGCGCTATGTAGCAGTTTCGAAGTGCCATGGATTGGTGCCAATGCAGAGAAACAGTTTAAAAATGGTAAAACCGGAGGAATTTTATTGTACAGCATTGATGTTTTACTCTGCAGTGCAAAGTTTCTGTACAGAGGAACATAAATTGATCTTAAATGGGCTCCACTGTAGTGAATGTAGTTTCATACTGACTTGTAGTGGGATGTTTCTTGTAAGGGGTGGGAGGAGGAGGAAGAGGAAATTGTGCTTAAAATGTAATTTTTTTTTTTTGAACGATGAATATTCAGTATCAAGATTTTCCAGCCATATGTAATGAAAATGAGTGATTTTTCAGTTTGTATGCATGCTGAATTGTGTATTCTTGCTTTTCTTCATGAATAAAGTTACATTATTTGAAGTAACTTTGTATATGATTAACTACTTAGATTATCAATGCTACCATGTTCACTTGTTGAAATATCATGAGCGGGATTCGCCCATTCGGCAGCAAGAGTGCCAACGCCGTCAGAAATGCCATCGCCTCCCATTCCGGCGTGAACTGTACGCCACGCCAACCCGCGCTTGCGCAGTGGCCTCCCTCAACGTGCCGGCCCCGACGCATCATGGCGCGGGAGTTCAGGGATCGGTGCGTAAGAAAATAGGCCCGAGGAGCGAGAGGCCGGACCACCAATCGGTGGGCTCTGATCGCGGGCCAGGTCCCATCGGAGGCCCCTCCCCAGGGTCGGAGTCCCCCCCCCCCCCCCCCCACAGGCCGCCCCCGACCCTGCGCGCAGAGTTCCCGCCGGCTGCGACCAGATGTGGATGGCACCGGTGAGACTCTGCCTTTTTAGAGCGGCTGCTCAGCCCATCTGGGCCGGAGAATCAGCAGCCCGCGACCGGTGCCACGCCAAATGCGCTGGCGCCGCGCCAATGGCGCCGATTCTCCACTCCGAGGAGAATCGTATGCCGCCAGCATGGCGCGTTTGCAGGGATTCTCCAGCCTGGTGGGGGGCTAGGAGAAGCCCACCCCATGAGTGTTACCTCCACATTCCCAAACCCGAGCCACTTTCCTTTGGTTTTTTTGTGGGTTGGAAATGCCTAGTGTGGAAAACACACAGCGGGGTTCCAATTCTAAATGAGGGAATGAATGCTCAGATTTCTTTCCGCACAACATTCTTGTTTGGTGCTGTGTGGTTTTGGAAGCTTATTTAAAGTACATCATCTGAGAAGGAATGACAATTTCAAGAAATTGTACTAACAGTTTGTCCCATTGATGTGGTATCTGGTTTGTTGACACAAGCTAATAGTATTACAAGTACCACAAGGTTACTTTTCACACGGCAGGATACTTTTTTTCTCAATCAATTATCTGGGAGGCTTTACTGGGGCAGTGACAAAGAAAGGAGACAAATAAAATGATCTGTAAAACATGAAATGGACTAAGTGGAGTTGACAGAAACCAGTAACTGGTGTCCTCTGGTAACAAAACATGAGGTAGCATTCACACAAACTACAAAGCTTGATTGTTTCCAAGACAGTGCACCAACGACCTATCTTCACATGATGATCCCACAATGGAACAAGCCATCAAAGGAAACCGTTACAGCCCCATCACTTGAAATATTCAGAATCTATATAGTTTTCATTATCAGGACTAACTTCTCAGCAAGTCCATGTGTGGCTTAGCACTGCCCATATAAATGTTTGTAGAATGCGGATATTAGTTTGTGATGCTGACACAACAGAAGGAGAAGTGGCAGATGATTTGAGGGGCATGGGCTGGCAAGGTGGATGAGGTTAAGGGGGGGGGCATTAAAAAGTGTCGGCCTTTAAACACTGTTGGAAGCTGGGATACATGTGCTGGAGAACCGAGACCCGCTTTTTAACTGGCCCTTTTCTGCACCCACACACCTGACAAACTCCAGGGTGGCTCACAAACCCGACCTCGATATGGAAAGACAAAACTGGTGTACGAAGTCACACAAGGGTCATTGCGGAGTTTGAGAGCCCTGACCGTGTGCAGGCCTGGTTTTCCTGAGCCCAGAGGAAGATTTGGCCCATGGAAACTGGATAGTGTAAATAATGGATGTTGCTTTCTTAAATATATTCCAGCTAAGTTGAAGTAGGCTCTCTGTTGGTTAGTAACGGTTGAAGCAAATGGGCAACCTGAATTTACTTTCTAGTGGACTAACAACATGTCCAACAAAACGAGCTTTGCATATCAGGAGTTAGAAATTCTGCTTGTAGATTCCAGAATGGTCAATTTAAAAACATTGAAAACTTGCACATGTACACTTTCTACTTGGGTTTAGACATCTGTCAACAGATCCCCTGGAGCAATGGGATAAGTGAATATTTATAACCGTTTGCAAGGATTCTGCTGATATCCCACCAAGTTGGAACAAATGATCAGTAGAACTCTGCTGAAATTCAGCGCTGCAATTTCTACTCGGTCTAATGCTACTGTCTTGAACAATGCAACTAAATATTAATGTTTTGAATAGAATAGCAAAACCGAAAGGTATATTTGCCTTAAAATTCCATATGGCAAGTTTGCTGGATTTGTATCAATGGATCTGGAGATGTACCAATTGACTATCTACATGCTGAACAGACTAAGGTAAGCGATGCACGTCTGACTCCTAGAGCCTCCCCATGTACACGAGGCATTGGCCAGGCATGTAATGGAATACTCAGAGAAACTGGATCAATGCTCAGGATGTTCAGTACCATCCAGAACACAGCATCTGCTTGATCTACACCATTCAACCAGCTTTCCCATCCATTCCGCCCCCCCCCCCCCCCAACTATTAATGCACTGTGGCCACAATGTGTACTGTCTACAGGATGCACTGCAGCAAGCCAATAAAGCTTCTTTGGCAGCTCCTCATAAACATGCCACATGAAAGAATGAGCCAACATAGCGAACACAATCTCCAAGTCACGCACCATTTTGACTTGAACATCTATCACTGTTTTTTCATTATCATTGGATCTAAATTCTGAACTGTCTACCACACTTGGACTGCAGTGATTTATGAAGAAGGCTCACTACCATAAACTTGAGGGAAACTGAGGACAAGTATTAAATATTAGCCTTTGAAGTGGTACATCCCCATGGTTACTTTCTTTTGAAATTGCGTAAAATTCTATGAGATGATTGCCAGTACAAATTCCACGTGAAACAGGAGTAACATGCTAGATACTTGGAAATTAAATGCAGCCACTTAAAAGATCTACCTTAAGTTCACAGCAGCAGGTAAGGGAAGGAAATATTGTCCTACTTTTCACGACCGTCTTCTCTTGGATCATCTTGGGCAGCACTGTAGCATTGTGGATAGCACAATTGCTTCACAGCTCCAGAGTCCCAGGTTCGATTCCTGCTTGGGCCACTGTCTGTGTGGAGTCTGCACATCCTCCCCGTGTGTGCGTGGGTTTCCTCCGGGTGCTCCGGTTTCCTCCCACAGTCCAAAGATATGCAGGTTAGGTGGATTGGCCATGATAAATTGCCCTTAGTGTCGGGTGGGGTTATGGGGATAGGGTGGAGGTGTTGACCTTGGGTAGGGTGCTCTTTCCAAAAGTTGGTGCAGACTTGATGGGCCGAATGGCCTCCTTCTGCACTGTAAATTCTATGATAATCTATCCCTATCTCTATCTATCTCTATTTCTCTGTCTATCTCTACCTCTATATATAGAGTTATTGGATTGGATTGGATTTGTTTATTCTCACGTGTACCGAGGTACAGTGAAAAGTATTTTTCTGCGAGCAGCTCAACAGATCATTAAGTACATGAGAAGAAAAGGGAATAAAAGAAAATACATAATAGGGCAACACAACATATACAATGTAACTACATAAGCACTGGCATCGGATGAAGCATACAGGGTGTAGTTTTAATGAAATCAGTCCATAAGAGGGTCATTTAGGAGTCTGGTGACAGTGGGGAAGAAGCTGTTTTTGAGTCTGTTCGTGTGTGTTCTCAGACTTCTGTATCTCCTGCCCAATGGAAGAAGTTGGAAGAGTGAGTAAACCGGGTGGGAGGGATCTTTGATTATACTGCCCGCTTTCCCCAGGCAGCGGGAGGTGTAGATGGAGTCGATGGATGGGAGGCAGGTTCGTGTGATGGACTGGGCGGTGTTCACGACTCTCTGAAGTTTCTTGCGGTCCTGGGCCGAGCAGTTGCCATACCAGGCTGTGATGCAGCCTGATAGGATGCTTTCTATGGTGCATCTGTAAAAGTTGGTAAGAGTCAATGTGGACATGCCAAATTTCCTTAGTTTCCTGAGGAAGTATAGGCGCTGTTGTGCTTTCTTGGTGGTAGCGTCGACGTGGGTGGACCAGGACAGATGTTTGGAGATGTGCACCCCTAGGAATTTGAAACTGCTAACCATCTCCACCTCAGCCCCGTTGATGCTGACAGGGGTGTGTACAGTACTTTGCTTCTCACACAGACAAAACAGACAAACACCGAGGGGAGGAGAGGGTGAACATAATAGGTAAAAGGAGAGTCTTTGTTTCAGTAAGTTTTTAACAGATCTTCCTCCAACTAAGCTTTCAGATCCAGGACTCTGCAACCTGTAATGCTTTCACTAGATTCATTCATTCTGATTCTCTGTAGTTTCAGAAATACATCAACTCACAGCCTTTCTGGAGAGAGGGGGGCAGTCCTTGTCCCTGTGCTTCCAGGAATCCATCTGACCTCCTTGGGTCTCTGAAAATCATTCCACACGAGTAGGAGTCAATTACCACCTGTTATTGGACAGAATAGGGTCTTTTGGCCAATTCATTGGTCACCGGTCAATCAATTGAACCGAGTTCCACCCCATCTCACAGCTGCTGAAAAGTTTGGGTCTTGATGTCCAAAGCTAGCAGCACCATATACTATGTAGCAACTTCTTAAATTCCTCCTTCTCTGCTGTTTGGCTTAAAGCTACATGTCCATTAAACATCCATTGATCAAAAACAAAAGGGGGGAAATAAGGAAATCAGCAGGAAGGACCCTTACGTACCTCCCTCCCTAAAGGGATGAAAAGTCAGGCAATTATAAGGTATACAAGACATAAATCACAAACATGTATCTATCCATCCCTATTATATAAGTTCCCTTCCCAGACTCTACATTGGTAACTAGTCTGCTCTTAAACCCGTTATAAATCATATGTAATCACATTATTCTTTCCGGGAATATGTACAATTTTAACATTGAACTGTTATAATAACAGAATAATCTTGTGTTCCAAGTTTTAAACTTGCCTATAAATGCTAGCTGATTATGCTCCGTATAAACAAATATGTCAGACATATACTTCCAAATACTGAAGAGTTAGTCCTACTGCCCCTACCCCCAGGTTACTGGCATGTGTGGCCATTTTAAATGAAAAGTCCAAGACTGCCAATACTGGGTCGCACATTAACATGGCCTTCAATCTCCCAAACTCTACTTGGTGTTCGGTGGACCACATCTTTTTTGCTGTTTCCACAACATATTCAACATGCGCTGTATTTCAGTCCCTAACTGAGACAGTCTTTATGGTTTTAGTCAAGACAAATGTGTATTGGTTCAGAGTTTCTTATGTCTACATCATGATTAGTTAATGGAGTACCCCTTGGTGTTTACCTTCAACTCTGTCTGTATTCTTTCAGTTTCTTTATTAGATCTTCTTTCTCCTTCTGCTGATAGGATTGCACCTTTGGTTTTAGAACTCCCTCTGATATCTTCAAACAGTGCCTTGTTTTCACTCTCATCTTCAAAATCAATGGCAAGGTGCATCACTTTGCCAGGTTTCTGACCATTCAACTTGGAGAAACCCCCCTGAATGAGTTTATTCTGCATTTCCAGCAGAGGGCAGTAGAGCGGAGCTGCTGATTGACTGTTGCAAGGGAAATTTGCATACCTCCGTAGTGGTCACCCGAACTTGAAGGTGGTTTGTGGAGGAGCTGTTGTCAAGTGACACTTAAACCCAAAATACTTCTTAAGTGTTTCGCTCCCTACCCCCTCCTCTAACCAAAAAAAAACCAACCGCTGTAAAGATCAAGAAGAAGGCTCGAGGGCAGGTAGAAGTAGAAAGAAGTTGAACCGTGACATCACAGCCTGCAGGTAAGGGATTGGCTGGTGACTGGTAAGTAGTTTTTATTTTATTTTCCCTCAGGCGTTATCGTGCAGGGCGCAGAGGTTGCTGAGTGAGTGCTTGCTGAGAAGGGGAGTGAATAACAGGTAAGCTCTTTCTTTTGCTTTTTTTTTTATTTAGAGGGGATGGCAAGGAAGGTAGTGTAATGTTCCTCCTGCAGAATGTTTGAGGTGAGGGGCGCCGTCAGTGTCCCTGCTGATTTCATCTGTGGGAAGTGAATCTCCAGCTCCTCAGAAACCACGTTAGGGAACTGGAGCTGGAGCTGCATGAACTTCGGATCATTCGGGAGGCAGAAGTGGTCATAGATAGAAGCTTCAGGGATGTAGTTACTCCGAAGAATAAAGATAGATGGGTGACAGTGAGAGGGGCTGGGAGGAAGCAGTCAGTACAGGGATCCCCTGTGGTCGTTCCCCTTAGTAACAAGTATACCGCTTTGGATACTGTTGGGGGGGGGGGGGGGGGGGAACTTACCAGGGGGAAGCCATAGGGTGCAGGTTTCTGGCACAGAGTCTGTCCCTGTTGCTCAGAAGGGAAAGTGGGAGAGGAGTAGGGCATTAGTCATTGGAGACTCCTTAGTTAGGGGGATAGATAGGAGATTCTGTGGGAACGAGAGACTCGCGGTTGGTGTGTTGCCTCCCAGGTGCCAGGGTGCGTGATGTCTCTGATCGTGTTTTCGGGATCCTTAAGGGGGAGGGGGAGCAGCCCCAAGTCATGGTCCACATAGGTACCAACGACATAGGTAGGAAAAGGGATAGGGATGTAAGGCAGGAATTCAGGGAGCTAGGGTGGAAACTTAGATCTAGGACAAACAGTTATTATCTCTGGGTTGTTACCCGTGCCACGTGATAGCGAGACGAGGAATAGGGAAAGAGAGGAGTTGAACACGTGGCTACAGGGATGGTGCAGGAGGGTTTCAGATTTCTGGATAATTGGGGCTCATTCTGGGGTCGGTGGGACCTCAACAAACTGGATGGTCTACACCTGGACCAGAGGGGTACCAATATCCTGGGGGGGAAATTTGCTAATGCTCTTCGGGAGGGTTTAAACTAGTTCAGCAGGGGTTTGGGAACCTGAGTTGTAGCTCCAGTATACAGGAGGTTGAGAGTAGTGAGGTCATGAGTAAGGTTTCAAAGTTGCAGGAGTGTACCGGCAGGCAGGAAGGTGGTTTAAAGTGTGTCGTCTTCAATGCCAGGAGCATCCGGAATAAGGTGGGTGAACTTGCGGTATGGGTTGGTACCTGGGACTTCGATGTTGTGGCCATTTCGGAGACATGGATAGAGCAGGGACAGGAATGGTTGTTGCAGGTGCCGGGGTTTAGATGTTTCAGTAAGCTCAGGGTAGGTGGTAAAAGAGGGGGAGGGGTGGCATTGTTAGTCAAGAACAGTATTACGGTGGCAGAAAGGACATTTGATGAGGACTCATCTACTGAGGTAGTATGGGCTGAGGTAAGAAACAGGAAAGGAAAGGTCACACTGTTAGGAGTTTTCTATAGGCCTCCGAAAAGTTCCAGAGATGTAGAGGAAAGGATTGCAAAGATGATTCTGGATAGAAGCGAAAGCAACAGGGTCGTTGTTATGGGGGACTTTAACTTTCCAAATATTGACTGGAAACGCTATAGTTCGAGTACTTTAGATGGGTCCGTTTTTGTCCAATGTGTGCAGGAGGGTTTCCTGACACAGTATGTAGATAGGCCAACGAGAGGCGAGGCCGTATTGGATTTGGTACTGGGTAATGGATTTGGTACTGGGTAATGAACCAGGACAGGTGTTAGATTTGGAGATAGGTGAGCACTTTGGTGATAGTGACCACAATTCGAGTACGTTTACTTTAGTGATCATAGATTATCAGAGATTATCACAGAATATACAGTGCAGAAGGAGGCCATTCGGCCCATCGAGTCTGCACCGGCTCTTGGAAAGAGCAACCTACCCAAGGTCAACACCTCCACCCTATCTCCATTTATTAATACGGATTTATACAATTTGCGCTTTCCTGATTTAAGGGCAATTTATCATGGCCAATCCACCTAACCCGCACATCTTTGGACCGTGGGAGGAAACCGGAGCACCCGGAGGAAACCCACGCGCACACTGGGAGGATGTGCAGACTCCGCACAGACAGTGACCCAAGCCGGGATCGAACCTGGGACCCTGGAGCTGTGAAGCAATTGTGCTATCCACAATGCTACCGTGCTGCCCTAAGTGATGGAAAGGGATAGGTATATACCGCAGGGCAAGAGTTATATCTGGGAGAAAGGCTATTATGATGCGATGAGGCATGACTTAGGATGCATCGGATGGAGAGGAAAATTGCAGGGGATGGGCACAATGGAAATGTGGAGCTTGTTCAAGGAACAGCTACTGCGTGTCCTTGATAAGTATGTACCTGTCAGGCAGGGAGGAAGTGGTCGAGCAACAAAGAACAAAGAACAAAGAAATGTACAGCACAGGAACAGGCCCTTTGGCCCTCCAAGCCCGTGCCGACCATACTGCCCGACTAAACTACAATCTGGTTTACTAAGGCAGTCGAAACACTTGTCAAGAGCAAGAAGGAGGCTTTTGTAAAGATGAGATATGAAGGTTCAGTTAGGGCGCTCAAGAGTTACAAGTTAGCTAGGAAGGACCTAAAGAGAGAGCTAAGAAGAGCCAGGAGGGGACATGAGAAGTCTTTGGCAGGTAGGATCAAGGATAAACCTAAAGCTTTCTATAGATATGTCAGGAATAAAAGAATGAGTAGGGCCAGTCAAGGATAGTAGTGAGAAGTTGTGCGTGGAGTCCAAGGAGATGGGAGAGGTGCTAAATGAATATTTTTCGTCAGTATTCACACAGGAAAAAGACAATGTTGTCGAGGAGAATACTGCGATTCAGACTACTAGACTAGAAGGGCATGAGATTCATAAGGAGGAGGTGTTAACAATTCTGGAAAGTGTGAAAATAGATAAGTCCCCTGGGCCGGATGGGATTTATCCTAGGATTCTCTGGGATGCTAGGAAGGAGATTGCTGAGCCTTTGGCTTTGATCTTTAAGTCATCTTTGTCTACTGGAATAGTGCCAGAAGACTGGAGGATAGCAAATGTCCCCTTGTTCAAGAAGGGGAGTAGAGACAACCCCGGTAACTATAGACCAGTGAGCCTTACTTCTGTTGTGGGCAAAATCTTGGAAAGGTTTATAAGAGATAGGGTGTATAATCATCTGGAAAGGAATAATTTGATTAGACATAGTCAACACGGTTTTGTGAAGGGTAGGTCGTGCCTCACAAACCTTATTGAGTACTTTGAGAAGGTGACCAAACAGGTGGATGAGGGTAAAGCAGTTGATGTGGTGTATATGGATTTTAGTAAAGCGTTTGATAAGGTTCCCCACGGTAGGCTCCTGCAGAAAATACAGAAGCATGGGATTCAGGGAGATTTGGCAGTTTGGATCAGAAATTGGCTAGCTGGAAGAAGACAAAGGGTGGTGGTTGATGGGAAGTGTTCAGACTGGAGTCCAGTTACTAGTGGTTTACCACAAGGATCTGTTTTGGGACCACTGCTGTTTGTCATTCTTATAAATGACCTGGAGGAGGGCGGAGAAGGATAGGTGAGTAAATTTGCAGATGACACTAAAGTCGGTGGAGTTGTGGACAGTGCGGAAGGATGTTACAAGTTACAGAGGGACATAGATAAGCTGCAGCGCTGGGCTGAGAGGTGGCAAATGGAGTTTAATGCAGAAAAGTGTGAGGTGATTCATTTTGGAAGGAATAACAGGAAGACAGAGTACTGGGCTAATGGTAAGATTCTTGGCAGTGTGGATGAGCAGAGAGATCTCGGTGTCCATGTACATAGATCCCTGAAAGTTGCCACTCCGGTTGAGAGGGTTGTTAAGAAGGCGTACGGTGTGTTCGCTTTTATTGGTAGAGGGATTGAGTTTCGGAGCCATGAGGTCATGTTGCAGCTGTACAAAACTCTGGTGCGGCCGCATTTGGAGTATTGCGTGCAATTCTGGTCGCTGCATTATAGGAAGGATGTGGAAGCATTGGAAAGGGTGCAGAGGAGATTTACCAGATTGTTGCCTGGTATGGAGGGACGATCTTATGAGGAAAGGCTGAGGGACTTGAGGCTGTTTTCGTTAGAGAGAAGAAGGTTAAGAGGTGACTTAATTGAGACGTACAAGATGATCAGAGGATTGGATAGGGTGGACAGTGAGAGCCTTTTTCCTTGGATGGTGATGTATAGCATGAGGGGACATAGCTTTAAATTGAGGGGAGATAGATATAAGACAGATGTCAGAGGTAGGTTCTTTACTCAGAGAGTAGTAAGGGCGTGGAATGCCCTGACTGCAACAGTAGTGGACTCGCCAACACTCAGGGCATTCAAATGGTCATTGGATAGACATATGGACGATAAGGGAATAGTGTAGATGGGCTTTAGAGTGGTTTCACAGGTCGGCGCAACATCGAGGGCCGGAGGGCCTGTACTGCGCTGTAATGTTCTATGTTCTGTCTCTTTCTGTGTCTCGTGTAATGCAGCCAATTTTTCTGATTGTCCAATGAATGTTTATCCAAATTTTGAGGATCTTCTGCAGCCAAACTACAAGCAGTATTGTGAGGGAAATATTTGGTTCATTTTTAATCAATAAACACCCTTCAACCGCTCCAGCTTTACATTCTCTCTTTTCCTTCACATTGTTACTTTCAGTGACAAGTAAAGCCGAGGGCTCAATCTTCGCAGAGTTGGGTGACTCTATACGCACCAGTCTTTGATTTACAGCTTTTATCTCTTCATCGGAGTCTCCACTCCACAATCATAGCTCTTATCTCCATTTATTAATACGGATTTATACAATTTGCACTTTCCTGATTTAACTTTTCTTCTTTACTTTCAGATGTACCAAGGTGAAGCCTGTGGCTACGAGTGTCCATGGTGGATGTGTCAAATTGAATAGGTCTTGTTCCTTTAAATGTGGTGTCCTGCAACTGCTTTTCATGTCATTATCAGAATCAGACGATGGCACGTAATTGGTTCCATGAATTTTCTGCTTTTTGTTAACAGATGTAGTTGCAGAATCACTCTATGGATCTTCATCCACATTCCTAATTTTTTTAAATTAATTGATCACTGATCATTTCACCTCCTTTGCCATTTGCTTCCTTTACCTTGAAAGAGGTACTGTGTACCTTTACAAGGACGTGGGTTAATCAGCCATTTACTTGGTGTCACTTCACAGTCATTACTGTCCTGATCCTGAATGCCTGACATATTATTGTGTATATTTCCCTTCGCAACAGGCATGCTCTGGGAAATATTCGCACCTGAACTTAATGGCAACTGGTTTACTGCAAGAGCTGGTTTACTAACAAATTACGATTTTCTGTCTTCTTTCCTAGCCTTGAAAGAATTACTTGCCATTTGGTCAAGATCAGTTAATAACAGGTCCATTTAGTAGCAGTTGGTTTATCATTTCTTCATAATCCAACCCCAAATCGGATTCAGAACCCTCGTCTGAATCTTCATCACTGTTATTACTATTAGATTCAGACTCCTTCTTAGGGTCACTTTCAGTCTTTGAGTTCTCTGAATTTGGTTTTCTACTAGATTTTGTCTTTGACAATTTCTGTGAGGAATCATTCTCACAGTGATAATTTCATCACTATCCACAGAATCAGATTCACTGCCATTGTCAATTGATGTGATTAATGTCTTTCACCATTTCTTTCTTTGAGTCATTTAATACCCAATGAGTTTTCCTAATTCCCACATGTCCTGCCATTGGTATCTTATGAGCCATCTGCAGTACTTCGCTCAGACTCTCTGTAATCATGGGTGAAGCTACAACCTTCACTACTTCCAAATGGGCAGCATGGTAACACAAGTGGATAGCACTGTGGCTTCACCGCCAGGGTCCCAGGTTCGATACCCCGCTGGGTCACTGTCTGTGTGGAGTCTGCACATTGTCCCCGTGTCTGCGTGGGTTTCCTCCGGTTTCCTCCCACAGTCCAAAGGCGTGCAGGTTAGGTGGATTGACCAAGATAAATTGCCCTTGGTGACCAAAAAGGTTGGGAGGGGTTGTTGGGGATAGGGTGGAAGTGAGGGCTTAAATGGGTCGGTGCACACTCAAAGGGCCGAATGGCCTCCAGCTGCACTATATGTTCTATGTTGTTCAAATCATTCCCCAAAAATAAGTCTACTCTGTTCTCTAGAAATTTCTTAACCACTCCAATAGATACATAAAGGATAGGAGCAGGAGGAGGCCTTTTGGCCCTTCGAGCCTGCTCCGTCATTCATCACGATCATGGCTGATCATCCAACTCAATAGCCTAATCCTGCTTTCTTCCCATAGCCTTTGATCCCATTCTCCTCAAGTGCTATATCTAGCCGCCTCTTGAATATATTCAATGTATTGGCATCAACTACTTCCTGTGGTAATGAATTCCACAGGCTCACCACTCCTCGTGTGAAGAAATGTCTCCTTATATCTGCCCGAAATACTTTACCCTGAATCCTCAGACTGTGACCCCTGGTTCTGGACGTACCCATCATTGGTGACATCTTCCTTGCATTTCCCCATGTCTAGTCCCATTAACATTTTATAAGTCTCTATGAGATCCTCCCTCATTCTTCTGAACTCCAGCGAGAACAATCCCAACCTAGTCAATCTCTCCTCATATGACAGTCCTGCCATTACTGTAATCAGTCTGGGAAACCTTCACTGCACTCCCTCGAGAGCAAGAACATCCTTCCTCAGAGAAGAAGACAAAAACTGCACACAATATTCCAAGTGTGGCCTCACCAAGGCAATGTACAATTGCAGCAACACATCCCTGCTTCTATATTCGAAACCTCTTGCAATGAGGGCCAACATACCATTAGCCTTCTTTACCGCCTGCTGCACCTGCATTCTTACCTTCAGAGACTGGTGCACAAGGACACCCAGGTCCCGCTGCACACTCTCCTCTCCCAATTTACAACCATTCAGGTAGTAATCAGCCTTCCTGTTTTTGCTTCCAAAGTGAATAACCTCACACGTATCCCTTATACTGCATTTGCCATTGATTTGCCAACTGCCCAACCTGTCCAGATCATCCTATAGGATCCCTGCATCCTCATTACAATTCTCCCTCCCATCTAACTTGGTATCATCTGCAAACTTTGAGATGTTCCATTTTGTTCCCTCATTCAAATCATTAATATATATTGTGAATAGCTGGGGTCCCAGCACTGATCCCTGTGGTACCCACTAGTTACTGCCTGCCAATGTGAAAAGGACCCATTAATACTTACTCATTGTTTCCTCTCTGCCAACCAGTTTTCTATCCATCCCGATGCATTTCCCCCAATCCCATGCGCTTTAATTTTGCACAATAATCTCTTATATGGGACTTTGTCAAACGCCTTCTGAAAGTCCAAATATACCACATCGACTGGCTCCCCCTTGTCGACTGTACTGGTTACATCTTCAAAGAATTCCAACAAATTTGTCAAACATGATTTTCCCTTCATAAATCCACTGATCCTGCCACTGCTTTTGAGATATTCCGCTATAAAGTTCTTGATAATGGATTCAAGCATTTTCCCCACTACAGATGTTAGGCTTACTGGTCTATAATCCCCTGCTTTCTCTCTGGGGACCTCCATTTTTGAATATCGTGACGTGAGCTACCCTCCAATCTGCAGGGACCGTTTCAGAGTCTATAGTATCCTGGAAGATGACCACCAATGCATCCACTACTGGATCTGACACTAAATCAAATTCCAATTGTACTTTGTACAATGGAATTGGGTATAATCCCCACCTATCCCATTCACTAATACCTTTGCATTAATTGAACTCTCTAGAGGGAAAACCAAATTGTTCTCCAGAAAGAGACTTTGAGTAACACCTGTCCTTTTAGAATAGTTATGAATTTGGCTGCATCCGGTGATGCAAATGGGGTGATCTGCTTCTTCAAACAAAACCCCTACATATCTCTCCTCTACTTCATTCATCACACCTGCTCGTACAGCAGTGTTTACCTCTGGTCCCCTTAGTCCCATTAAAGCTACAGTCTGCCCTGTAGTATTCTCCATTTTTGTTTCCTTTTCAGAATTCTCGTTATGAACTCCAGTATGTACCTTGGGCTTTCCTCGCTACTTCCAGCATGCTGAAGGAACGTGTCCCACCTTATTACAATAGTAGCACCTAGGCTTTTGAGTCTCACCTTTACCCTCAGTACCTTCCTTCCTGGTCTGAGGAGGAGTACTTGGAGCATTCCCAGCTATCCATTCTTCACCTTGGCTACCTGCCTTCCTTTCACTCTCCCACTTCCAATCCTTTTCAAAATTACAGGGTGATGAAACCAATGTTTAAATTTATGGATTAGCTCAAAATCATCAGCCATAATTGTTGCTTGTCTAGCAGTCTTCACCCTCAGGTCTTCAACATGGGTTCTTATCTTAGAAGGTGGGGAACGCTTAAATTCCTCTTAAATACCTCTTTCAGAGCCTCATGGGTAGTTGCAGCTCCCAATGCTCGTATCCATCTATCAAAATTGTTCTGCTTAACCTTTTTGATTTCGGCAAACACCGGTCCCAGCTGTCTCCTCAAATTCCAAAACTTCTACCTCATGCTTCGGGAACTGATTCACATGCACTCCGAATAGTCTTTTTTATTTTGTCATAATTCTTAGACACCCCCTCTCACAGGGAAGCATAAACCTCCTGTGCCCACCCCATCAATTTACTTTGTATGGGTAATGGCTGCTTTTCTTTTAGCCACTCCATTTGGGTTACTATTTTCTCAAAAGTCCTAAAAAAGGTTTCTACCTCCTCCTCTTCCAATTTTGGGAGGGCCTGTATACATTTAAACCTTTCTCCACTGGGTTCTGTTCTAAAATTAAGCTCCCCTCTAGTTCCTGAAAGCTCCCCTCTAATTTTGAGGGCTTTGAGCTGGAACTCTCTCTTTTGCTTTTCCCTCTCTCTCCAATTCCAACCTCATCCCAATTTCCACCTCCATTTCTTTTTCTATTCTTTTTAATTCCCTCTTATGCTCAAACTGCAACCAAATTCTCTCCAGCTCCGTTTCTCCACCAGAAAATGTCTTTGCTGCTCCGAGAGCTCTCGTGTGTTTCTAACATCTCTTTCAAATTTAAACGTTAAGCAATTGCTTCAGTTATCTCTATCTTCCTAGGTTTAGCTGAACCCTCTATTTTCAATTCACTTGCCAATTCGACTAGCTTGTCTTTTTGAAGCCCTTTTTAAAAAATAAATATTTTCATTCAACAAGTTGCAGGACAATGTCGCAGTGATGCAGCTTGTAAACACCCGTGCAATGGGTGTAGTGCAAAAATGTATTTTTTGTAGTAGTGTGGATACTAGCCCCCTCAGTCTCTCTCACCCCACCCCCCCCTTCCCCCCTCAGTTGCTGGTCACGATCAGGTCTGGAGTGGAACCCTTCATCTGACATGCTGATGCCAAATTTAATCTTTCTAGCCTCAGGAATTCAAACAGTCTGATGCCTTGGGCAGTGCTGCCGATCTCCAGGTGAACTATCAGGGAGGTGAAGGCCAGGGAGCGGCCCCTTGCCCCTCAAAGCGTTCTGGCTGTTCTGACACCCCGAAGACTGCCGCTAATGGGCATGGTTGCATCCTAACACCTACAACCTTGGGCATGGCCTCAAAAAAAGTGGTCTAGAATCCGATCAGTCTTGAGCATAGAACATAGAACATAGAAAATACAGCACAGAACAGGCCCTTCGGCCCACGATGTTGTGCCGAACCTTTGTCCTAGATTAATCATAGATTATCATTGAATTTACAGTGCAGAAGGAGGCCATTCGGCCCTTTGAGTCTGCACCGGCTCCTGGAAAGAGCACCCTACCCAAACTCAACACCTCCACCCAACACCAAGGGCAATTTTGGACATTAAGGGCCTCAAAAAAAGTGGTCTAGAATCCGATCAGTCTTGAGCATAGAACATAGAACATAGAAAATACAGCACAGAACAGGCCCTTCGGCCCACGATGTTGTGCCGAACCTTTGTCCTAGATTAATCATAGATTACCATTGAATTTACAGTGCAGAAGGAGGCCATTCGGCCCTTTGAGTCTGCACCGGCTCCTGGAAAGAGCACCCTACCCAAACTCAACACCTCCACCCAACACCAAGGGCAATTTTGGACATTAAGGGCAATTTATCATTGGCCAATTCACCTAACCTGCACATCTTTGGACTGTGGGAGGAAACCGGAGCACCCGGAAGAAACCCACGCAGACACGGGGAGGACGTGCAGACTACGCACAGACAGTGACCCAAGCCGAAATCGAACCTGGGACCCTGGAGCTGTGAAGCATTGTGCTATCCACAATGCTACCGTGCTGCCCTTAAGAACAAATAAATCTACACTATATCATTTTACCGTAATCCATGTACCTATCCAATAGCTGCTTGAAGGTCCCTAATGTTTCCGACTCAACTACTTCCACAGGCAGTGCATTCCATGCCCCCACTACTCTCTGGGTAAAGAACCTACCTCTGATATCCCTCCTATATCTTCCACCTTTCACCTTAAATTCATGTCCCCTTGTAATGGTTTGTTCCACCCGGGGAAAAAGTCTCTGACTGTCTACTCTATCTATTCCCCTGATCATCTTATAAACCTCTATCAAGTCGCCCCTCATCCTTCTCCGTTCTAATGAGAAAAGGCCTAGCACCCTCAACCTTTCCTCGTAAGACCTACTCTCCATTCCAGGCAACATCCTGGTAAATCTTCTTTGCACCTTTTCCAAAGCTTCCACATCCTTCCTAAAATGAGACGACCAGAACTGTACACAGTACTCCAAATGTGGCCTTACCAAAGTTTTGTACAGCTGCATCATCACCTCACGGCTCTTAAATTCAATCCCTCTGTTAATGAACGCGAGCACACCATAGGCCTTCTTCACAGCTCTATCCACTTGAGTGGCAACTTTCAAAGATGTATGAACATAGACCCCAAGATCTCTCTGCTCCTCCACATTGCCAAGAACTCTACCGTTAACCCTGTATTCCGCATTCATATTTGTCCTTCCAAAATGGACAACCTCACACTTTTCAGGGTTAAACTCCATCTGCCACTTCTCAGCCCAGCTCTGCATCCTATCTATGTCTCTTTGCAGCCGACAACAGCCCTCCTCACTATCCACAACTCCACCAATCTTCGTATTGTCTGCAAATTTACTGACCCACCCTTCAACTCCCTCATCCAAGTCATTAATGAAAATCACAAACAGCAGAGGACCCAGAACTGATGGAAACTGCGGTACGCTACTGGTAACTGGGATCCAGGCTGAATATTTACCATCCACCACCACTCTCTGACTTCTATCGGTTAGCCAGTTCGTTATCCAACTGGCCAAATTTCCCACTATCCCATGCCTCCTTACTTTCTGCATAAACCTACCATGGGGAACCTTATCAAATGCCTTACTAAAATCCATGTACACTACATCCACTGCTTTACCATCATCCACATGCTTGGTCACCTCCTCAAAGAATTCAATAAGACTTGTAAGGCAAGACCTACCCCTCACAAATCCGTGCTGACTATCCCTAATCAAGCAATGTCTTTCCAGATGCTCAGAAATCCTGTCCTTCAGTACCCTTTCCATTACTTTGCCTACCACCGAAGTAAGACTAACTGGCCTGTAATTCCCAGGGTTATCCCTAGTCCCTTTTTTGAACAGGGGCACGACATTCGCCACTCTCCAATCCCCTGGTACCACCCCTGTTGACAGTGAGGACGAAAAGATCATTGCCAACGGCTCTGCAATTTCATCTCTTGCTTCCCATAGAATCCTTGGATATATCCCGTCAGGCCCGGGGGACTTGTCTATCCTCAAGTTTTTCAAAATGCCCAACACATCTTCCTTCCTAACAAGTATTTCCTCGAGCTTACCAATCTGTTTCACACTGTCCTCTCCAACAATATCGCCCCTCTCATTTGTAAATACAGAAGAAAAGTACTCGTTCAAGACCTCTCCTATCTCTTCAGACTCAATACACAATCTCCCGCTACTGTCCTTGATCGGACCTACCCTCGCTCTAGTCATTCTCATATTTCTCACAGATGTGTAAAAGGCCTTGGGGTTTTCCTTGATCCTACCTGCCAAAGATTGTTCATGCCCTCTCTTAGCTCTCCTAATCCCTTTCTTCAGTTCCCTCCTGGCTATCTTGTATCCCTCCAATGCCCTGTCTGAACCTTGTTTCCTCAGCCTTACATAAGTCTCCTTTTTCCTCTTAACAAGACATTCAACCTCTCTTGTCAACCATGGTTCCCTCACTCGACCATCTCTTCCCTGCCTGACAGGGACATACATATCAAGGACACGTAGCACCTGTTCCTTGAACAAGTTCCACATTTCACTTGTGTCCTTCCCTGCCAGCCTATGTTCCCAACTTATGCACTTCAATTCTTGTCTGACAACATCGTATTTACCCTTCCCCCAATTGTAAACCTTGCCCTGTTGCACGTACCTATCCCTCTCCATTACTAAAGTGAAAGTCACAGAATTGTGGTCACTATCTCCAAAATGCTCCCCCACTAACAAATCTATCACTTGCCCTGGTTCATTACCCAGTACTAAATCCAATATTGCCCCTCCTCTGGTCAGACAATCTACATTCTGTGTTAGAAAAGCTTCCTGGACACACTGCACAAACACCACCCCAGGACGCACAAGAGGATAGTTGCACTTTAAGTAGCTCCAGAAGATTTCACCAAATTCATTGAATCATCATCTTCTGTATTATAGTTCGTTAGTTACCTTTCCACACGTTTGTTAATAAATCTCTTTAGCTTGAATTCGCCAACTGTGTTTCTTCCGTGTAATTCGAGAAATAGTCAATAACCAAAAGGTAGTATTTTCCATTGAAATGAAAAAGATCCATGCCCACCTTGTGCCATGGACTTGTGATGATTTCACCCATGTGCATCAGCTCCATGTTTTGCTTAGTGGAATTTCTGAAGTGTCACAGTTGTCGCCCATGCCTGCAATGTCTTGGGTGATGCCTGGCCAATAAATTGCATCCCTGGCCCAATCAACACAATCTCTCCTCAAACGACACTCCTTCCATTCCAGGAATTAGTCTGGTGAACCTTCACTGCACTCCCTCAATGGCAGGTGAGGAGACCAAGACTGCACACAATACTCAGGGTGTGGTCTTACCAAGGCTCTGCAGCTGCAGTAAGACATCCTTACTCTTGCACTCAAGAACATTTGCACGAAGGTCAACATACCATTTACCTTCTTAACTGCTTGCTGCACCTGCATTCTTGCTTTCAGTGATTGGCGTACAAGGGCACCCAGGTTCCTTTTATACATCAACTTTTCCCAATCTATCACTGATTGAATAATACTCTGCCATTCTGATTTTCCTAACTTCACACTTACCTCATCATTTGGCATCAGCCAAGTATTTTCCCAGTCACTCAACTTGTCTAAATCGCCTTGAAGCCTCTTAACACCCTCCTCGCCACTTATATTCCCACCAAGTTAAATGTCATCAGCAAACTTGAAAATATTGCAGTTGGTTCTCTCAGCCAGAGTGTGTGTGTGTGTGTATTTGGAGCACAGTAGGAATTGAACATGTGTCTACTTTTTAAAAGTTTTTAAAGTTCCATAGTCTAGTTAAAAGGCTAATAAGGTAGTTGACTCAGCTGACTGAGTGCCAGGTAACTGTCAATCACCTGAAGCCTGAATAGGGCCTCAATAGGTGTTGATTACTGTTGAAGCTTAACTAGTGTGTGACTCATCTCCGTTCACCTCAGCTCTATTTAAGAAAGGGACTGTTGGATGTGCACGATCAGTAAGATTTACGCACGAGCAATTGGGACAGAGCACCGCCTGAGTGAAACACGGCTAGAGTGAGTGTGTGTATTTGAAGCGCAGTGGGAATTTAGTGCAGAGGGCAAAGAGGTTCTCTTTTGCTAGGGTGGTCTTTCCCTGCTGCAGGAGTGGAGACTACAAGGGAGAAAGCTGATTGATAGGTGGGGGGGGTAAGTTGTTTTCAACTACATTAAGGAAAGATAAGGAGTTCCAGCTTTTTGTAAAATAATTTGGAGGTAAGAGTTTTTTAAGCTAAACATATGACTAAGGAGTTCAGTCCCGTGTTTTGCACAGCCTGCAGCATGTGGGAATTCCTAGACATTCCTTGCAGGCTTCTCAATTCAGCCCATGTGGGTAGAATTTAAAAAACAAAAAGGGGGCAACCACATGACTGGGAATGTCTTATAGGCCACCAAAGAGTCTGGGAGAGATAGAAGAGCAGATATGTAGACAAACCTCAGAGAAGTGTAAAAATAATAGGGTAATCGAGAATCACCACAATGCAGGAGGCCATTTGGCCCATCAGGTCTGCATCGATTCTCTGAAAGAGCACCCTACCTCATAACCCCACGTAACATTTTTGACACTAAGGGGCAATTTATCATGGCCAATCCACCTAACCTGCACATCTTTGGACTATGGGAGGAAACCCATGCAGGCACGGGGAGAAAGTGCAAACTCAACACAGTCACCTAAAGCCGGAATTAAACCCACGACCCCGGCGCTGTGAGGCATCAGTGCTAAGAATTCTTAAAGTTCATCCAAGAGAGCTTTTGAGTCAGCAGGAAGAAGGTCCTACAAGAGAGGGAGTGCTTCTTGACCTAATTTCAGGGAATGAAGCCGGGCAGGTGGTTAGAGGTGTCAGGGTGACCATTTTGGTTATAGTGACCATAACTCGGTAAAATCTAAGCTAGTTAGAAGGTTTATGGCAGATTCAGGGAGCTCAAAATGGTGGATGCACTGAAGCGGTATAGAAATTGCAGGGAGGTAGTTAAGAAAGAAATTAGGAGTGAATAGGGGGCATGAAAAAACTGACACACGAAATAAAGGAAAATCCCAAGGTGTTCTAAAGTATATTAAGGATAAGAGGTTAACCAGTGTGCGTTAGGGACAAAACTGGCAACTTCTGTGTGGAGCCGAAAGGACAAGCCATGCAGAGATTGTTCAAGATTATGTCAGACGCTCCAAAGAACAGATCCGTAAGGGACTATTACAGGTGAACCTAGCTGCCCAAGTCCACCAGACTGAAACAATTAACCGAAGCAGCTCCTAAGGGTATGCCTCTCAAAACAACCCGACATCCCCTCTTGCCTAATAAGCGGTCTTCCTATATTTAAAGGACTGTAACAGGATATTGGCTTGCCCCATTCCAGTGCGAAGGCTGTCAAATTAGTATTTAAGGTATTGAATTATTTTGCATCAGTGTTCACTATGGAGAAGGACAAAGGAGCGCCAAATTGTAGGATCTCCTATATTCTAATACGAGTCGTGGTCTGTGGGTGGCGCAGTGGTTAGCACTGCTGCCTACGGCACTGAGGACCCAGGTTTGAATCATGGCCCTGGGTCACTGTCCTTGTGGGGTTTGCGCATTATCCCCTGGGTCACTGTCCGTGTGGAGTTTGCACATTATCTCTTGTGTCTGCGTGAGTTTCACCCCCACAACCCAAAGATGTGCAGGTTAGGAGGATTGGCCACGCTAAATTGCCCCTTGATTGGAAAGAAAAATAATTGGGTACTCTAAATTTATATTTTTAAAAATGTCTGGCTCCAGTGGTAGGTTGAGATTGAGTTTATTGCAAAACCTAGTTAGTACAAATTCAAATATATAAAAGAGAAACAAAAAGCCCAGAGGGGCAAAAGAAAGAGAAACAAAAGAAAGGAGAACACAGAGAGAGAGAGGGCCACATGCACATGTAGATCCCCAAATTTCTTTCTCTGTCAGTCTGGCCTCAATAAAAGTTGAGATGGATTCGCACGTAAAAAGAAGTTATTTATTTAGCTTGCAAGCTTAAATCATCTTACAGAAACGTAAGAGACATCCAGCCTCTTAAGCTCCAGAAAAACGACTGAACTAAAAGACAAAGGGATCTCTGTAAAATCAATTCAAATGGTATCAAGTTTCACATACTCGACGGACATAGGTCAGCCTATGTCCCTCCTGACCTGTTTGATCTATTCTGATTGGCTCACTTCCAATCCCTTTCTCTGGCCCCTATCAATGCAGCATCACTCTCATAGACACACCTCTTCCTGCTTTTTCAATGCGGTCTCAAACCCCTTTGTCCCTAACTGCCAGAATCAAAGTGGCTTATTTCTACATTACATTAACTAGTATCTCTAAAGTAACTATTTTATATCACATTCGTCATTCCCTCCTTTTATCATTCCATGATAACCGAACTATCCAATCCATAGCTACGGTTCCTCATCTAAAAAGATCCGTCGCTGCATTTCCAATTCCTGTCTTAGCCCCCCTTCATCTGCCTCACCCTCATGGATTTTAACAGTTAAAATTTTTTTTTCGGTGATTGGGGCGGTGATCTGATCCAGTGCACCCCGCATTCTACCCATCACACATTTAAGGATGGCCAGGCCCACAAAGATGCAGCCGATAGCTACCACTAGATACATGGCCATATTTATCAACCAGTCCTTCCATCCTCCAAATCCCCAGTTACCCCAAGAGCCAGGATCCTGCATCCCGTCCAAGTGATCCCGTATGCGATCCATAAATTTAGTGATGTTAGCAGTCAAGTCCTGAACTCCCATGATACACTTGCCCTGTACTATGGCGCATACCCCACCCTCACGGGCCAGAAGATAGTCAAGAGCATACCGGTTCTGCATTGCAAACAACCGTAGCTGAGACAACTCCTTAGTTATTGCCCCGAGGGCTCCCAAGGTTTCATTTCCCAAGATGGTAAGGCCGCAAATAAAATAATTCCGATCACTGACAGCCAAGGAACCTCCCAGTGTCAATACGCTCAGAATGCCCCACCCGGCTGAGTGGCCCCGGTTGGGTGCAAGAACCTGAGGTTTTTTCCAGTTCTCGCAAAATTCAGCAGAGACTGCCCGGCGTGCTAACTGATTATGCAGGTTCCACGCCGAAGGGCAGGGGACTGTGGTAGGGACTAGAGTCCCTATAGCAATTCGGCGGGGAAATGGGGGTGACAAAACGTTGGTCGCCGTACCATTAAATAAAAAGTAGTATCCTTGTTCCGTGTGGAGACTAGCATCACAATCAGCATATCGGTTGCGTAAGGACCTCCCAGTAGCCCAGTTTATCCAACTTTGAAATGCCCATTCGGGCCGCCCAGCAATGCGGAAAGCCCTAGTCCCAACAGTGATATGAGAGACATTCGCCCAGCCACAGAGGAGCTGGAGGCCGGCGTTCAATGGAACGCAAGTGGTGTTGTAACAAACGCATTGGCCAGACGCCTGGGTGATATGGCACCTCCTGTCAGTACAGGTGGGAAACAGACATGTTATATTTGTGTCCACCTCTACCAGCAAACAGCCATATCCTTCACTGCTGAAGCAATTCTCGTACGACCGGGAATCCCTATTGGGAGTGAAGTGGCTAGGTATGTACGCCCTCCACCGTCGCAGCCTATCGTACTGTGAATGGGAATTATCCTGAGGAAGGGGAAGGCAAATAGCCGGTGGTGCTGAATCCGGATCGTAAGGAAGAGTGACTTGCTCGGGCAATGGCTCGGAATGCTGACAATGAACCACCGTTTGGGGAGTGCCCCAAAGCGGTGAAACAGAAAATAACCTAGACACCGCTGCGGGGCTTGGGTAGCAGACAACCCGTCCCTGGCCATACAGACGGTGGTAAATCTGGTAGAAGAGATTCATACTACCCGGGTTTTCCTCAGTTTGGCCTTTAATTAACTTAAGTGTATCTCCCGGTAACCTACGTTCTAGCTGTACTTCCCTTCTCATACGCCCCGTCCTCTCTCTAGTCCCTTTCTCTTTCTCATAGCCTCTTCCTACACTCTTCTGACAGCCTGATGTTACCTTTATTGTACCACTTTTAACACATCCAAAATCAAATTTACATGTATTCCAAAAACAAGGCAATGTCCATATAATGTTCCCTTCCCATCGCCGGGACCGGTGCAGCTGCTTCATGACTCCTGCATTCTCCTTAACTTTGATGACCTTCCATGAGTCGATACCATGTCCTCGTATATGGGGGCAGCGAAGAACATCACCTTTGCATAGGTGATGTATCCTTGTAGATTGGTTGGGGCTACACAGATACATAATATTCCCCTTTTCCATGTCCATCGCCAATAACACGCCAAGCGAAGTGAGGCCAAATATCAGACAGACGATGCGTAGCCACTCCATCATGCTCCACACCTGTAAAATAGCACTGGAGAAGGGAGGCAGGTTAGTATCCGACCTTTTACAGTAGTGGAGATGGAGTCAATTTACAGTGATGTAGGTGGACCCAAGCACTTCGCCCCTCCACTTTAACTGCTGTAGGGGTGGTAAGGAGAACTTGGAAGGGCCCGTCCCATCGCGGCTCCGACCCCTTCCTAGTCCAATTTTTGACCATGACATAACTACCGGGCTGGGCTGAAAGTGAGCTAGGTACTGGGGGCAATGGCTGGTGAGCCGCGCGGACTTGGCCATGGAGTTCCTTGAGCACTTGCGTAAGGGCTAGAACATAGGTGGTCATTTCTTCAGTCATCTGATGAAACTGAACCCGTCTGGGAACCTGCAGGCTCCAAGGAGTTCTAAGAGGCCTGCCATAAAGAATCTCGGCGGGAGAGAGCCGGGCTGGTCCCGCAGGTGTAACCCGCAGCTGGAAGAGGGCAACGGGGAGCAACTTAAGCCATGTCAGTCCCGTGTCTGCTCTTAATTTAGCCAATTTAGTTTTGAGGGTCTGATTGTGTCTCTCAACCAACCCGGCCGCCTGCGGTCTGTAAGCACAGTGTAACTGCTGGCGTATGCCCAACTGGGAGCAAAACTCCTTGTTAATTTGTCCAATAAAATGAGGCCCATTATCAGAACTTAACTGAGCTGGTATACCGTACCGGGGAATGATTTCCCTCATCAAGACTTTAACCACAGTAGCAGCTTTATTATCGATAGTCGGATACGCCTCGACCCATCTGCTGAACACATCCACAATGACCAAAACATATTTGTAACATTGACACCTTTCCAACTCAATGTAATCCATTTGGAGCGTCTCAAAGGGACCACTGGGCAACGGGGTTTGCCCCTTCCCACAAGGGATACCTTTTCCGGTGTTATATTGCTGACAAATCAAACACCGATTACTGATACTTTGGGCCAACCCCTGCATTTTAGGGTGCCACCAAGTGTCCAGCAACAAATCACTAGTCCCTCGAGCCCCACAATGAGTTGCAAAGTGTACACATTCAATGACCCATAAAGCCAGCACATCAGATATACAAGTCTGATGTGCAGGCGTGGTCCATAAAGAGGAAACAGAATCATATGTACAACCTAACCGTTTCCACATTTGTTTATCATTCTCAGGAGCGTCCTCCTGTAACGTCTTGGATGGTTGGCATTGACTTGTCAGAAGCAGACATATTTATAGTAGATCGTTTAGTCTGACTTAACATTTTAGGCACCATCACTTGCTGAATTTGTGCAGCTGTGCGCGCTGCACGATCTGCTCGTTCATTACCAACGTCAACTGGGGTTGTACCATTCGTGTGGGCAGCGCATTTAATAACGGAAATCTGCGCTGGCAGAAGGAGGGCCTGCAGTAGGTCATTAACTAAACCCCGGTTGGATATTTCTGTGCCTGCCGAGGTAAGGAATCCCCTATTCTTCCAGAGTTGTCCGAAGTCATGAACTACCCCGAAAGCATATCGGGAGTCAGTGTAGATATTTACCCGGCGATCTCCCCCAAGTATACATGCACGGGTGAGGGCAAAAAGTTTGGCTTGTTGTGCTGAGTAAGGGGTCTGGAAAGCTGCCGCTTCTAAAATCAGACCATCCTGATCTATGATTGCATAACCGGACAGTCTCCGGCCAGTGGGGCTTACTAATGCACTGCCATCAGCATACATAATCATGTCAGGTTGTTCTAACGGAATATCACTCAGATCGTCCCTTATTGTTGTAGTTTCCTGAATCAAGGCTAAACAGTCGTGACCAGGCGCATCCTCATGGACAGAGGGACCGCTAAGAAAACAGGCTGGATTGATAGTGGTACAATATTTAAATGTCAGACGTGGATTGTTCAAAAGGTATATCTCATACCTATTCTGACGAGCTGCGGTAAGATGCTGAGTCTGCAGTTGCCCCAATAGTGCGATTACCGAGTGGGAGCTATACACCGTAATATCCTGTTGGAGAGTGATGTTGGCAGCAGCCTGCAAACTATTGTATATCGCTGCCAAGATCTGGGTGCAAACAGGGTGGCCCAACGCCACTGGGTCGAGTTTGGAAGAGTAATATGCTACGGGCCGGTGTTTGTCCCCATGTTGCTGGGTGAGTACCGCTGTTGAACATCCTTCCAGAACAGTACAGTATATCTGGAATGGTCGGTCGTATAGGGGCCTACCAAGGGCCGGTGCTTGTAGCAAGGCCTGCTTCAGGCAACGGAAGGCCTCGAGTGCCTCGGTGGTGAGAGTAAAGTTTCCCTCTTTACTCGTGTAAGGTGTCAGCAGCTTTGTATAGACAGCGATGTTTGGTATCCACTGCCGACAATAATTCACCATACCCAGCCAATGACGAACCTCCTTGGCTATTGTAGGGGCGGGGAATTGGCATATTGGTTCAATCCTACTGGGTTTGAGACTTCTTTCTGTGGCTGTAAGTAAAACTCCTAAGAACTTAACTTTTCTCTGAGCCACCAAGACCTTTGCTTGTGAAACAACATAACCCAACGAGGATAGGTGGTTCAATAATTGGATCACATCATCCCTATTACTGGGCTCGTCAGGACTTGCCACCAATATGTCATCTACATACTGCACTAGAGTGGAACCATGCTCCAATGTCAAGGCCTGGAGTTGGGTCTGCAGACATCTGGAGAAGAGTGTAGGTGAATTGACGAACCCCTGTGGCAGTCGGGTCCAGGTATACTGCTGTCCATTGTAAGTGAAGGCAAACAAATATTGACTTTCAGTCGCAAGTGGGAGGGCAAAGAAGGCATGCTGAAGGTCAATTACGGCGAAGACCCGGGCTTGAGCTGGAATTTGAGCCAGTATGTGGGCAGGGTTAGGGACGAGAGCATGTAACGGCTGTGCGATGGCATTAATTGAACGTAAATCCTGTACTAATCGGTACTGGTCTGGTTTGGCTGGTTTAGGCACAGCAAGTATTGGGGTATTGCATTCTGATTGGCAAGGGACCAAAATACCCTGTTTCAACAGTTCTTGAATTAATTTATCTATTGATGGAGCAGCTTGAGATTTCAGGGGGTATTGCCGAATGGAAGGTAGCTTTGCATGATCCTTAATCATTACCTTGATAGGTGTAACATTTGTCTTTCCCACTTGTGATGGGTATTCCGCCCAGACCTGTGGATTGACATATTCCAACACATCATGTCCCCTGTGATGCTGCAGTCGAGTGTTAATCGTTTCAGGGACCTCAAAATATTTTATGGTAGTGCCGTCTGGCATGGCTTGAAGTGCGTAGTCTGTTGGATCTGAATGATCCACTACCCTCCTGACCATTCGCCCCATATCCCTGGCATGATACTGGTCATGGACCTGACGTGTAATATGAGGGCTTACCGAAGCTGACTGTGGCCATAAATGTGGTGATATTGTAACAAAATCGGCTGTACCTTCTTTTCCCATGACTGTGGCTGTAACCTTGACTGGCCATTCGGTCTCAAGTAATGGCCGGTATTTGTCCTCCAACTCCCTGTTTCGTCCAGTTCTGTCATAGGCCAGGGTAACGTGATGCAGTGACTGTTCATCGTCTAACGTCCACCACTGGGGGGTGATAGAAATATAGCACTGTTGTCTCATCCTCCATGATGTAACCGTTACCCCCTCATCTCCGCATTCTAGCTGTAGCTGGAAGATCCACAGTAAATCCCGGGCCAACAAGTTACAGTCCAATCCAGTAGTCACTACAAACTGATGTTCTGCAGACGTATTCTCGTAAGTGACTGTCACAGGTTCAGAAATAGGATACTCACACACCTGTCCTTGGAACCCTGATAATTGCTGCGTGTGGTCGGATATTGGTAATTTAAGTGTTGATTGCACAGAAGACATAGCTGCCCCTGTGTCGATTACAAATGAGTGATGTTGATCTCCTATCTGCAGAGAGATAATAGGTTCCCTGTCGGATTGGAGAGTCCTTATGGCTAAATTAGCTAGTCAATCCTGTGTTGGGAAAGGGTTTTCCTGGGAGAAGTCAGTGTATCTCATCTGTCCTCCCCTTGGTGTGTACCCTCTCCTTTGGGTCGAATAATCTCCTTCTACTGTCTGTCTTTTAAAGGGGCATTCCTGTTGCCAGTGATCTACACGGCCGCAATTAAAACATGCATTGCTCCCTCTATTTCTGCCCTGGCCTCGTCTTCCAGTAGACCAATGGCCCCTCAGAGGGGGCTGCGGTTGTAGAGCTGTTGATTCGTTCGGTGGGCCATAAAAATGGGGTGAGGGTCCCTTTGGGTGGGTTTGGTATCCTCCTCTTCGCTGATCCACCCACCCAAAGTCACTATATTGGGGCTCCTGCTGGTAAACTACCATTTCTGCCGCTTGTTGGGGTCGCAGATCATCCTTTTTCATTACATACTCAGTCTTAACCTTTGTAACTGAGCCTCCTTCTTGGCCTACACCCTCCTTCCAGTAAAATCTGACTGCCCTTGCCATCTGGGAAGGGTCGTTCTCTGTCCAATTCATGTTATTACATTTCACAGCAGTAACCACAGAAGGTGGTAGGCAATGCATTAACATAGCACAGTATTGAGGGGAATTCTGACCATTTTGATACAGCAAATCGCCTGACTGCCCCCGGTAGATTTCATTAAAACGCTCCAGAAATTCCTCTGGCTCTTCAGTCTTCTTAGGTTTTAGGTCTAAGATAACAGAAAGATTTATGGGCCTTTGAAATGTGCTATTCAACGCATTCAAGATCTGTGTCCTTCTATCGTCGTCTAACGCATAGGCCTGCTGGAGTGCGGCATGACTAGCATAATTCAGGTGGTTAAGATAATTGCGGTACTCTGCTGGGGTTAAAATCTGCTGGACTAGGGCCCAGAGGTCCCTTGAATCAGCTTGATAAATTGAGATGGTAGTTCTCAATGAATCCACGAAGGCAGCAGGAGATTTTTTTCTATCTGGGATTGTAGCCATAATAGCCATCATCTCACTGGGTGTCCATGGGAAGTAAACGTCTATTGTGGGGTTCGCTGCCGCAGTCCCTGGATCGGGGTTTCACATCTTCCTAATCGGTAACTGTCTCCGAATGTCACCAGGGGGCACTCTAGCTATTTCCCCTGGTTGTTCCAAGACTTCAACGTCTCTCCCTGTCACTAGGGGGAGTTCTTTCTCTTCAACCGAAGTTGTTTCAGCTTTCTTTGTTCCCAAATCTTGTGATTTCTCCTTAGTTTGGGGAGACTTAGGTGATATGCTTAATTGTTTCTGGTGAGCTTCAAGCCCCTCTCTCGCTGTCCGAGATCTTGTCCTAGAGCTAACTGGGCTTGTGGGACAAAGTTCCTTTTGCTCTTTCGGTTGTGAAGTTGGTAAATCAGGACCCACACTATCACCCAAAAGGGCTTGAGTTTCTGGCATATTTGAAATCTGGGGAGCAATGGCTGGGTATATATTATTGTACTCTGGTGGTTCTGGAATGAGCGCAGACCATACTATGGGTGCAGACGGAATTTTTACTGACTTTTCCGAATTATTGAATGTTTCTTCTTCTGTCAATTCAAGGCCAGCCATTGAACTACGTAGTTCACCTCTTGTGTGACCCGGGTCCTTCCTGTCTCTATTTGCTCTTTTTTTAAATGCACATTCCTTTTTCAAGATCTGTAATGTTTTTAGGTTACCCTGTTCACTAATTGAAATCCCCATTTTAAGGGCGTTATCCTGCCAGCTGGACAACATAATCTTATCTTTTTCCTCTTGACAATATTGCCTCCATAATCCAATTAATTCTTTAGTTTTCATACCTTGATTTTTTTTTCCATATCTGTCCCTGGATTTTCTTAACCATTTCTAGGTCTTTGGTTCCCCCTAGTGGCCATTCATCTCCCATTTTAGTTCTTAACTGTGCTGACAATTTTCTAAAGTCCTTCGCTTTGTCTGGATACTTATCACATAATATTTGCAGTGGCATGCCTGGATCATTTGTGCTATCCAAGGAATTTCCCATAATCTCAACTAGTCCTTGGAACTGCGTTTTTTCGCCACTACAGTCCAAAGAATTTTTTTTAGCTTAATCAACTATATTTTTAACACACAGACATATAGAGGTGAACCATTTTTTCAATTTCAAATGTTACATCTACCTCTCATAACGTAACCCAACCGAATTAACTCACAAATAAAGTTGAACCATTTATATTTTAAATGTTACATCAACAGTACAGCCTACCCCAGCCGAATTAACTCACAAATAAAGTTGAACCATTTATATCTTAAATGTTACATCAACAGTACAGCCTACCCCAGACGAATTAACTCTATGAAATCCCATCAATTAAAATGCTTATCCCCAGACTGACCTGTGATTTCGTCGAGGCGGTCTTTCTGTGCCAACCGCGAGTGACCAGACTAATCAGACGATAAGAAGAGGGGAACAATCAATGCGCGGTCGTTTTCCAGTTCTACATTGAGGGCCCTTTGTTCCCCATTCTCCTGTTCATAATCAGTCTAATTCTAATTTCGCAGTTGGATCAGGATCGCCCTGAGAAATCCCGGTTTTCGGCACCAAATGAAGATCCCCTAATTTCTTTCTCTGTCAGTCTGGCCTCAATAAAAGTTGAGATGGATTCGCACGTAAAAAGAAGTTATTTATTTAGCTTGCAAGCTTAAATCATCTTACAGAAACGTAAGAGACATCCAGCCTCTTAAGCTCCAGAAAAACGACTGAACTAAAAGACAAAGGGATCTCTGTAAAATCAATTCAAATGGTATCAAGTTTCACATACTCGACGGACATAGGTCAGCCTATGTCCCTCCTGACCTGTTTGATCTATTCTGATTGGCTCACTTCCAATCCCTTTCTCTGGCCCCTATCAATGCAGCATCACTCTCATAGACACACCTCTTCCTGCTTTTTCCATGCGGTCTCAAACCCCTTTGTCCCTAACTGCCAGAATCAAAGTGGCTTATTTCTACATTACATTAACTAGTATCTCTAAAGTAACTATTTTATATCACATTCGTCACACAAAGGGTCAAGCTTTTATTGTAAATGCTCGTTTTGGTACTGCCCTTTCCCTCCCCCATTGGCTTACAAATTCTGAATTGTGACTCCCGATTGACGCTCCATCTCAGCATTTTATACCAGCATTTACACTTGTATCTAGCTTACTGGCTATTCTTACATTGTTATATTTGTGGTTTGGATTCTGAAAAGCTGATGATTCCCGCAGTATATTTTCCAGTAGTTTCAATATTTTAGATTGAGTTTCAATATCCCCCCCACGCCCCCCCCCCTCCCCCCCCCCCCCCGGCGATTCTTCTAAAAATTAAAAGAGAATGAATCAATAAAAGCAAGCACAGAGCAACATATTCAGAAGTTGCCTTTGATCGTCCCTTTGTTTAGGAACAGCCTTCACACTGGAATGGGACAAGCCGATATACTGTTACAATCCTTTAAATATAGAAGCTCGCTTATTAGAGATGACGGGATGTCGGGTTGTTTTGAGAGGCATAACCTGAGGAAGTGCTTTGGTTAATTGTTTCAGTCTGGTGGGTTTGGGCAGCTAGGCTCACATTACGGATCTGTTCTTTGGAGCGCCTGACATAATCTTGAGCAATCTCTGCATGACTTGTTGGACCACCAGCATGTTGTCGATTCTAGGCAGCAGTCTGCAGTGCTTACATATGCCAGGTCCTGCTTATGGGTCCTTTAGACCTGGCACAGTAAACTCAACCCCCTTTCTCTGTCCCCACCTGGCCGAGTGATTGCCATTTCATGTCCGTCTCGGTGGAAGTTGTGAAAATTTAATTAATACAGGGAGACCAATAAATGTTGGGGGAATAGTCCCGAACCGTAAATTCTCAATGTCTGAACGAACACCCACTGGCCAAGTCTCGGTAATTTATTAATTTCATTCTTTGCTTCCTATGTGGATGTCATTTCAACTTGGGTCAGGTATTTTAAGGTTCCAGTTTTCACAGGGTGGGATCTTAGTTTTTAACCCCTTATCTCATTATTATTCATGCATAGACTTAAAATATTCTCTAGATCTCCAATCATCTGTATCCATCTTATGGATACTTCTCGCCAGGTTTACTTGCTACCAGGCTCTTAACTTGTTCCTATCCGACTATACCGTCCCTTCAATTGTGCTCATTTTGACAGGTATCATTGTGTTTGATTCAATCCCAATTATTTTGAAGTCAGTTTCTCTATGGAGTATGTGTCAGTGCCTTGCTCACTTAATTATGTTGTTTCACTCTATTGGCCCCATTGACCATTTCTTGCCATGCTGTTTGCCAAGTAGTGTACATGCAGGAATCTGATGTTCCATGCATAATGACAAGGAGTTTCAAGCCCTTGAAAGGATCTATTTTGAACTGGTTTCTTGCCTATTAGTTACTTCATATGTAACTCATCTGCACACTTACACGGTGCCCCAAATATCATACCACACATTCTTGAAACTTTTGTGATCTTATCAAAAAATCTCAAAGTTGTTGCTTATCCCTTCATGTAGGGTCTAGATGCCTTGAGTAGTGTCCAGAGTATCAAAATTTTGTTCTCTTAAGTAATAGCATAGACAAGGACACAAGCATTACCAAGAGAATGTTTATCAATTTATTAGCCTCTTCTAGACTTGCCTCTTCTAGACTTTCCCCTTCATATTAATGCCAGATTGAAATATTCTATTGAATTGCACCCAATATTCTATTTCCTGTTTTGATTTCCTGCCTTTATCGCCTACCCTCAATTACTTAATCCTGTCCCAATCATGAGCCCTGGAGAAATCTTGCAGCCCAATAAAATATTTAAAACAGAAATCAAACATTTCCATTTGATTCCAGGGAGTAACATTTTGATTGCTTGTTCTTTTTTAAGGTAACTTGTCAAATTACATTGCCTTTTCACATCCCAAATTCAAACAACAGTGTTGTTGGCGTTCAGATTTTCATTAATGTCCAGTTCAGCTCTTCCGTGTCTAAGTTGTAGGATCTCTTCTTCAAATGAGGCTTTGTCCTTATGTTCATGGAAACCACCTAAACTGTTGAGAAGGGAGAGATGGCGGCGGACATCTTGGGGTGGGCCTGGAAGAGTGCGTGACGTGGTCCGGGGGGGTCTGGCTTAAAAAGGGATATGGCTGATAGGCAGGGGAGGGGGACAGAGAGCACCCCCCCTCCTCCCCAGATTGGCTGGTCGCTTGGAGTGTGCAACGGCTGAATAAGTAGTCATGTGTTTCTGTGCACTTGAGGAGTTTGAAGGTGGACATTGTATTTTTGCAGGAGACGCATCTGAAGTTGGGGGACCAGATGGGGTTGAGGAAGGGTGGGTGGGGCAGATGTTCCACTCTGGGTTGGACATGAAAACGAGAGGGGTGGCGGTGTTGGTTAATATGAAAGTGGCATTGTGGTGGGGGCATTGTGGCCGATCCAGGGGGTCGGTATTGATGGTCATACTGATTATGGAGGGTGAACACATCTTTGTCGTGTGAAAGGTTAAGCTTCATCCAATTTAAGGGGTGCAAAGGGCCCACATGACGGAACGAGGATAAGCCAGTTCTTTGCAGGGGTAGAGGATAGGTGTGGGCGGTGTGCGGGGGGAGGGGGGGGGTGGGGGGGGGACCTTAAATTACGGTTCAAATGTTCTGTCCGTGTCTGAGTTTGAGAGGGTTCTGGTGGGAGTTCTCAGGTGTGACATTCAGTCTGTCAGAAGATCCGGGAGTCCAGGTGGGGGAAGGCCGGAGTATTGATGTTTGCCTCCTGATAGCCTGGAGGTGGATCTTCTTGTGCTGGCAGGACTTGGAGCCTCCGAAGGCATGAGTGACCTGGCAGAATTCCTCCGGTTAGAGAAGATCAAGTTCGCCTTGCGGAGGTCAGAGGAGAGGTTCACCCGGAGGTGAAAACCATTCATTGATTTCTTCAAGGGGAATTGAGGGGTCAGCAGGGTGGGGGCTGCGGGGAATAAGGGGGAAAAATTAGGAAGGTGGGTTGGGTTGAGGTGTTGGTATCGGGGAATGTTGGGGGCCTGTGGTTTCTGTTCATGTTGATGTTTGGTCTTCTGATATTTTCATGTGTATACGTAAAATGCCATTAATAAAAATATTTTAAAATAATTTAAGGACAATTTGGCAAATTGGATCCAAAATTGACTCAGTGGCAGGAGATAGAGGTTGATGATTACTTTTGTGACTGGAAACCTGTGTCCAGTGGTGTTCCACAGGGATCGGTGTTGGGTCCCTTGCTTTTTGTAATATACATTGATGATCTAAATATGAATGTGGGGGGTATGATCAGTAAATTCACAGATTGTACAAAAATTGGTAATGTGGTGAATTGCGAGGAGGAATGCCTTCGAATGCAGGATGATATAGACAGGCTGGTCAGATGGGCAGAATGAAATTTAACCCTGAAAATTGTGAACTAATGCATTTTAGGAGGACCAACAAGGTCAGGGAATATACAATGAATGGTCGGTAGGACATTAGGAAATAGAGAGGACCAGAGGGTCCTTAGGGTGCATGTCCAAAGATCCCTGAAGGCAGCAGGACATGTAGATAAGCAGGCATATGGGATTTTTGCCTTTATTGGCCAAGGCATAGATTATAAGAAGATAGGGTGGGGTTGTTTTTCTTAGAGTAGAAAAGCCAGAGGGGGGACCTCATTGAGGCATACAAAATTATGAGGGGTATAGATAGGGTAGATCGGCAGAATCTTTTCCGCTCAGTCGAGGGGTTAATAACAGGGGGCATAGATTTCAGGTATGGAGCAGGGGATTTAGAGGGGATGTGACAAAAATCTTTTTTACCCAGAGGGGTGGGAATCTAGAACTCGCTGACTGAAAACATGGTAGATGTGGGAACCCTCAGAACTTTTAAGAAGCATTTAGGAGGGCACTTAAACATCATAGCGTACAATGCTATGGACTGAATACTGGAAAAATATGTATTTGATGGCTGGCCTCTTTCTGTGCTGTAAAGCTCTATGACTCTATGAAATCAGTCGAGTCGGGGCCTGGGAGAGTAAGGTCGAGTTGGGGCCTGGGAGGACAGTAGTTTTGGTGGACTCCTGGAGGTCAAAGTTTGTGGGCCATGGGGAAGAGGCACTGCCCTGGTGTGGCTGTGGGAGTGAGCGAGGGTGTGGGAGTGAGTATGTGGAGGTGTGGGAGTGAATGAGTGAGTGTGTGGGGGTGGGAGCAGGTAAATGGGTAAGTGTGAGAGGCTGGATGCGTGTGACTGTGAATGTGTGGATGTGGGAAAGAGTGTATGTGGGGGTGGGAGAGAGTGTGTGTGTGTGTGTAGGGTGAGTAAAGTGTGTGAGGGTGTGGAAGAATGAGTGTGTGTGGGTGTGTGAGAGTGAGTGTGTGTGGGGGGTGGAAGAGAGCGAGTGAATGTGTTGGGGTGGGAGAGTAAGTGAGTGTGTGAGGCGGTGGGAGAGGAACCATATAATCCCGACAGTGCAGGAATATGAATGTGGGGGGTATGATCAGATTACCCCCCCTCCCTATTCCCGCATCCCCGTAACCTTGCCTATCTTGCACATCAATGAACATTAAGGGGCAAGTTTATCATGGCCAATCCACCTAACATCTTCGAACTGAGAGGAAACCAGAGCACTGAGGAAACCCACGCAGACATTGAGAAAATGTGTAAACTCCACCCAAGGCCGGAAATGAGCCTGGGTCCCTGGCGCTGTGAGGCAGCAGTGCTAACCACTGAGCCGTCCAGATTCAGTGAGTGTTTGAGGGGGTGGGAGAGTGAGTGGGGGTTGTATTGTTCTGTTTTCTTTACCTGGATGGCTTTGGATGCTTAGTGTTGAACAAAGAACAGCAAGCTTTGTTAACTAACAGAACTAATTTATTAACACTACTGAATAAGATTTCTATGTATTCCTAAAGTATAAGGTTACTAAATTAAACTGTGCCATCTCTAACTGCAGAACTCTCAAATACACAACTGATCTATCTCACGCCTAAACAACTTCTACCCAGAATCCCAGGAGTCACATATTTATATGACTGCCCTTGATCCCTATCTGGTGGTGAGAAGTATTATACATGAAATTGTTAACTCTTTATCTCCCATACAATATACATATTGTTACAGAGGTGGGAAAGTGAGTGAGTGAGTGGGGGTGGGAGAGTGTGTGTGTGTGTGTGGGGATTGGAGAGTGAATGGGTGGGTCTGAGAGACGTGATGAGTGGTTGGGTACCAGACTGAGTGAGAGTGTAGGGGTGAGTGCGAGTCTGCCTGACGCCCAGTCTCCAGTTTCTCGCTCACTCCACCTACCACATACCAACAGATACGTCTTTTGTTACCTGTCTGGTAGGTAACATGTGCTACTCAAACCTTGGTTAGTGATGAGGTATTCTGAATCCCGATGAAGAAGATTCGAACTCTTCCAGTAGTAACAAAAAGTTTATTGAGTAACTACAACAATATTTACGTGAGTTCTTTACTTTAACACTAGCGATAAGGTTAAGAAGATCTAACTATGGTAACGTTACGTAACTCCACTGGCCATCTAAACTAGTGTGCTGTTGCTTTGATCACCGTGCACCCCCAGAGAGAGAGAGACCCAATGTGGCTGCCCTTTATACTCTTGTTGGTCCGGACCTCTAGTGATCATGTGGTGCTACTGATTACACATTAACCCCTTGTGTACATGCACACAGTTAACAAGGGGTGCATTCGATGGGAAACCACGAAGATCATGCCGCTGGTCAAGAGCGGGCTGCCTCACACCCTTAAGTTTATTTTTGTGCTGAACTGTATCTTTCTGAAATTTGCTCATCGGCCCCCCTGTGGGAACGAATATGGACATGTGAGTGAAAAGGTTGGGCAAGCCCCGATCTGAAGGGTCACCCCGGTCCGGGCACTATTTTGACGAAGAGCAGAATGCTGTATCCTGCATGGCCTCAACATCCCTCAATCCACATCACAAGAAAGCAGGTTGTCTGCTGGTCGTTGAGTGTTCGTTCGCTGGAACTTGCGGATGGGCAAATCGGCTGCTTGCGTTTCTTTCGTTGAAAATTGAAAAAAATGGTGCTTCCGATGATCGTGAAAGGCGCTATATAAATGCACGTCCTTCCCTCTCTTCCCCCCCCCTTACCTGGAGTCTTTAAAAATAAGATTAACCGCGGGGTGGGCGCACCTTTCATGAGGTGTGTTGAAGCTTCAATCTCCCGCGGCGGTGGTTGCACGAGGACGATCACAAAGGGGCGGCGCGCCGGAGCCGGGCTGCCGGAGGAAGGGCTGCCAAGATGGCGGCGGCGGTCGAGGCCAACATCGAATATTCGAAGCGGCTGCAGAGCCGTTTGGAGCGCGCGAGCCAACTGGCCGAGTTCGCGCGCGACTGCGGCCGCTCCATCCGCGGCGTCCTGACCGAGCTGGGCTGGAGCGCAGACAGCGAGGGCCTGGGCCTGCCGCCACAAGCCGGGTCCGGGGCACAGCCAGAGCCGGTAGGAGAGGTCCAGGCTGCCTGAGGCCTGGCCTTAGGGAGAATTGTATATCCACATATATAAATATATATATAAATATACGCGCATTTCTATAGCGGGGAGACTGGGTATATAAAAACACTTTCTATAGCAGGGGACACTGGGTCTGCAGTTAGCCCAGTTACTGAAGGTGTGTATATACACTTTCTATAGCAGGGGAGACTGGTATATATATATATATATATATATATAAAACACACTTTCTATAGAAGGGGAGAATGGTCTGCATTTAGCCCAGTTACCGAAGGTATATATATAAAACACTTTCTATAGCGGGGAGACTGGGTCTGCAGTTAGCCCAGTTACAGAAGGTGTGTGTGTATATATATATATATATATATATAAATACACTTTCTATAGCAGGGCAGAATGGGTCTGCAGTTAGCCCCAGTCATAAGAGGAAAAAAATATATAATATGAAATGGCAGGGGATGCAATTAGTTTACTTACAAAGAGTATATATAATAAAACAGACATTTCTATGGATGGGGATGATGGGACTGCAGTTAGCCTAATTATGGAGACTATAGAGATATATCTATATATAACCCACAATTCTGTAGCAGGGGAGGGTGGGCCCGGATTCTCTTTTCCCGCTGGCGTCGCACCCCGCCAGGGGGTTTCCCGACAGCATAGGGTGGCTTCAATGAGAAATCCCATTGACAAGCGGCGAGATTATAGGATCCTGCTGCCAGTGAATGGTACGCAGCTGAGAAACACGCGTCTGAGGTACTAGAGAATTCAGTCTATAATATGTCGAAATAAAACACGTTCATATGGTAGGGGGTGGGGAGAACGGGACAAAACACATGGTGGGAGGACAAGTCTGTAGTTAGCCTACTTCTCGAGAGTATATAGAAATAATACACATCTCCATGGCAGGGAAGGTATATATAATACACGCATAAACCTCTATGGTGGAAGGGATGGGTCTAACCCTAATTTAGCCCAATTATAAAGTGTAAATCTCACATATATCCACGGTGGTTGGGTGTAATTGATCTCTCAGCACCATTTTGAAGAATAGCACTGGGGTTTACTACAATATTTATCTCAGAATCAACATCTCAAAAACCAACAGACTATTTGGCCATTACAACATTGCTGCTTGTGGAAGCTTGCTTTGTACAAATTGGTTGCTGCATTCCTACATTACAGCGTACATTTCAACAATACTTAATTGGTTGTAAAACTCTTTGGGATGTCCTGAGGTCATGAACGGCGTGATATAAATGCAAGTTTAAAAAAATCTTAACTCCAAAGAATAGAGTGTACCAACCATCCAGGCTGATGATATGCAGTTACTGAGGAGGAACTGAGTTCAGATTTTGAAATCGGACGAATTAACAGAAAATTAATGTCCTTTTTCGGTCCAAATAAAACCCTATTTATAACCAGAATATCAGTTTAGATGAGGAAAAGAAAAGTTGTTTTTAAAAACATCAATAGATCCAGTTGTGAATTAAATAAATAGTCATTATTGCAAAGTGGAAGGGCAAACTGTGATGTGAATTGTCCCACAGATTTTAAAAAAAATTTAAATCTAAATTTAGCATTTGGCAAAGGGAAGAATTATTGGGTGAAACTCTGAAAACAGGTCTGTCTGAATGTTTGTTTTATATTGAACAACATTTTCATTTGAGCACTGCTTTTTTTAAAAATCTGAATACAACTCTTTCTTCCCAAAAACCTTTTCAGCCTGATCCAGTGGTTATTTGTCCGTTCGATGCAGATCATAGGCTTCTGAAATCATCACTGGAAAAACATGTTGCATCTTGCAGACTAAGGAAGCTGGAATATTCCACAGAAGAAGAGGTCTGTATTTGTTTAAATACATTTTTATGGAATGTGGGCTTCGCTGGCTAGGGCAGCATTTATTGCCCATCTCTAATTGCCCTTGAGAAGGTGGAGGTGAGCTGCTGCCTTGAACTGCTGCAGTGCATGTGGTTAAGGTACACACATTGTACTATTAGGGAAGGAGTTTCAGGATTTTGACCCAGCGTCAGTGAAGTAAGGGCGATATATTTCCAAGTCAGGATGGTAAAAGGCTTGGAGGGGATCCTCCAGGTTGCAGTGTTCCCATGTACCTGCTACCCTTGTCCTTTTAGATGGTTGTGGTCATGAGTTTGGAAGGTGCTGCCTGAGGGAGTCTTGGTGAGTTCCTGCAGTACATCTTGTAAATGGTACACACTGCTGCTAATGCGTGTTGGTGGTGGAGGGAGTGAATATTTGTGGAAGGGGTGCCAAATCAAACAGGTGCCTTGTCCTGGATGATGTTGAGCTTGAGTATTGTTGGAGCAACACTCATCCAGGCAGGTGGTGAATATTCCATTGCGCTCCTGACATGTGCTTTGTAGGTGGTGGGGAGGGCTTAGGAGGTGAGTTACCTGCCGCAGGATTCCTAGCCTCTGACCAGCTCTTGTAACCACTGTATTTATATGACTAGTCCAGTTTCTGGTCAATGGTAATCCCTGGGATCTTGATAGTGGAGGATTCAGTGATGGTAATGCCATTGAATGTCAATGGGCGATGGTTTGATTTTCTCGTATTGGAGATAGTCATTGCCTGGCACTTGTCTGGTGTGAATGTTGTCTGGTGTGACTGTTATTTGCCACTTGTCCGCCCAAGCCTGGATATTGTCCAGGTCTTTTACACGTGGACTGCTTCAGTGTCTTGAGTTGAGAACGGTGCTGAACATTGTGCAATCGTCAACGAATGTCCCCGCATCTGACCTTATGTTGGAAGGAAGGTCATTGATGAAGCAGCTGAAGATAGCTCCTGAGGAACTCCTGCACTGATGTCCCGTGACTGAGATGACTGACCTCCAACCACCACAACCATCTTTCTTTGTGCTAGGTATGACTCCAACCAGTTGGAGAGTTCCCCCCTGATTCCCATTGACTCCAGTTTTGCTCGGGCTTCTTGATGCCATACTTGGATCAAATGCTGCCTTGAAGTCAGTGGCAGTCACTCTCCCCTCACCTCTTGAGTTCAGCTGTTTTGTCCATGTTTGTGAGTGTGCAAAATGTAATTGAACTGGGCAGTATGTAACTCCGGGTTTTCTCTGCAAATCAGTATTTGTTCAGAACTCAATTGTCCATTTTCTCTCCAGTGTTTTAATCTGTATCAGTGATACAGATGCATGGAAGCTGCATGTGGTACTTCAAATTTAATTGATTCACTTATTCTGTGATGGCAATATCCTATCTATCCAGAGTGTCTTTGTCCCCCAATTGCTTATATTTATATTTATCAACTTCCTGTTGAAGTTGATTAGCATTGTTTCTGGGAGCAGATTAGTATGGCATTGTCAGCAAGATATCTAGAACAGTGGAGAGAAAATAAAACATAAGTAGCTGCCTATGGCTCATACATGGATATTCATAAAAAGGGTGGATTATAGAAGACTACTAAGGGGGCTTCTCCATAAAGCTCTGTCCTATCTACAGACATGGTTACACTGAGGTAACAGTTCATAGAGATCTCTTTGAATTATTTTAATTTGGTAATGCAATTTTGCCCTTTGCTTCTTCCCTCATTTTTGGAGAATGCATATACTTTTATGAAGATATGAATAAAAAGACCCAGTGTGCTCTCAATACTAACCACACCTGTGTCAGTGTTTGCAGTGAAGTCTATAGTAATTGAAGCCTAGTAAATGTTATTTTCTTTAAAACAGTAAAACCTTTTAGCTTATTTTAAATATATGTAATGTTTCTAAAATTAAAAAGTGGTCAAGGGTTCTCATAGAACTATGTTAAATGTGTGGCTGCTAATATCAAGCTTAAGTAATCAATCAGGATTGGCTGTAAATTTTCTTTTGTATGTAAATTCAATTTTGAATGTTACAGTGAGTGTTTTCTTGATTCTTTTAATATTCAGGCTGTAATGTGTGATCCCTTGTTCGCCTATGAGAAAACTCTGGTACCTACGTTTAAAATGGGTATGTACGACAGGCATTTTCAAGAAGACTATTACAGTAACTTCTAGATTTAATGTTCTTGATAAACTGATTCAATTAATTTTAATGAGATTGTGATTAACGATTGTACTCTCTGCACATAAGAAACAATGAATATCTGCTTAATATGGGATATATGACAGAGAAGCAGGCCAGTTGATCCAACCTGGTCATGCTGGTGTTTAAACTCCACTTGAGCCTCCTCCCACTTTTCCTCATCTAAATCTATCATTGTAACCCCCTGTTACTTTCTGCCTCATATGTTTGACTAGCTTCCCCTTAAATGCATCTACACTATTCACTTCAATGCTGCGGTAGTGTGTCCCACGTTCTCACCGCTCTTTGGATAAAGAAGTTTCTCCTGAATTCCCTATTGGATTTCTTGGTGTCTACCTTATATTGATGGCCTCTAGTTGTGCTCTTCCCCACAAAAGAAAACATTCTCTCCACTCTTGTCAAAACCTTTCGTAATGAAAAGATCTCTTTTATTTTAGTCACCCCTCAGCTATCTTCTTTTTTCAAGGGAATAGAGAATCGCCCTGACAATCCTTTCCTGATATGTACACCGATGCATTTCTGTTATCATCCTTGTAAATTTTCTCTGCACCCTCTATTGTGTCCATGTCCTTTTTAGAATACAGTGACCAGTGGAGAGTAATCCTACTGGAATAATCAGTACATGACGCCACAGAGTGTTGACAAATGCAACTGGCAGATTGTTTTAGTTGCTGAAGTGGAGCAAAAGACTTAACAGTTTTACGTTTATTTAACACTTAAATAATTTTGTGCGTGTATTCTTACATGCTTTTTCTTGTCATCTTTTTCATGTTATGATACACATTTTCTTAGCAAAGACAAACCATGTGATTCTCAAGAGTATCTCTTTGAATCTCTTATTTGACTTTTTCATCTCTTAAGCGTACAACTTTATCTATGACATGCCATCATTCGAGATTGTGTAAAATGATGAGAATTGTTTCTCGTTCTGTTTAGATAAAGATTTGCAGGCTCAGATAATTCAACAAGCAAAAAGGAAAGCTCCACTTGGAAAAGAAGAAAGAGTGTTTTCTCAAGGTAAGAGAGTCCAAGTTGAAATTTAAAAAAAATACAATATAATTTTAAAAGATCTTCAATGATATAATTCCAATGTAAATTTGATTTGGTATAGGATGTTAGCATCTACAATCGCATGATGGTGCCTCTTCAAAATAATCACCTTGAAATAGCTGCTCTGGCACTGGCTATTTGTTCAGCTGAGGCATTAGCTAAAGTGGTGATTGAACATTAAGACCATCTTTGAATTGCTGGTCTTCAGTATGTGTATCATTTTGTCCAGAAGGTGGAAGAAAATGTCGTTGCTATTATGAACAGGAAAATAAAACCTATCAGGTGCATCAATGATAATCCTATCCATTAGATGGCGCAACCTCCTGCATGTGCCTCGTCACTGCTAGTAATGCAACTTCTGGGAAATACAAACATTGTTAGTAGTTTCAGTACAAATTCTTGGGAAATTCCTTCGAGACTTCAGGTGGCCATGCTTACTCACAACGTATTTACACTAAAGCAACCCCCCCCCCCCCCCCTTCCCCCAAAAAAGAACATGCCTCAAAGTCATTTTGCAAGACTGCAGTTGATCAATTCTTATTGGGTGAGGGAATCAAGGGATAGGGAATGAAGGCTGGTAAGTGGAGTTGATATATAAAACAAATATAAACTCATTTAATGTCAGAAGAGGTTTGAGAAGCTGAATGGTATACCTGTACCAATGTTCCTATGGAACACAACTGCAGACAACCAGAACCCATCATCTATTGGGCCTACTTTAAAGGTTACAGATTTCTAACCCTACTTTAATTCTGAGGCCCTTAAATAACCTTGTCTGCAACAAAGAAGTTTCGGATTCTGTTTCAAAATCATAACATCCTCAGTAACAAAGTTGTATCTTAAACCTGAAATTTTGGTTTCTCGTCAAGCATGAATCCAAGTTGCCTTGCCCTTGAATTAATATTGAGAATCGTTCTGGAATCCATTTAATCTATAGCCTTCAGAATCTTAAATACTGCAATAACGTCACCTCTATGCTTCCTTTCAATGTGAACCTCCCGAGTACTGTTTCTCTTTCCTCATGGCTCACACCTAACTACCATTTATCAATAACATTACTAGAGGAGGACTGAAGAAGCTTCTATTTTAATAGTGGTAATAGCTGTTCAATTTAATTCAGTAACTTGTTAGTGGCAAATTCCTTATGTGATTGACAATCTTCTGTTGCAACTGATCCTTCCTTGGTATGGTCATGACTGCAATCAGTCTACAGTATAATGAAAGCTCATCTTGATAATTATCTCAAGTCTGCAAGTTTAGACATTTACTATGAGCTATTGAACTTCAATCACATGGTAATCCCATGTTTTTTTAAAACATAGTGCAGTTGAACCTCACGGCACATGGCAAAAACTCTTCTCATACTTTACCTGGAATTCTTCCCTTAAATCAGTCAGTAGTGGAGTTTTGAAGATTGGACTGACGTATTTTACTCTTGGTGATAGCTCTCGGAGACCCTTGCAGCATAGAAATTGGGTTCATGGAAAAGCTAGAAGCCATTGCTCACAAGTTCTGATGGTCAAGAAAATCTCTTAGTTTTAATTGAACTGATTAATTAAACTGAATGACAGTCTGTGCTCTAGTAGAGTTTAAAAAATATTTTTAAAGGTTTGAGTGGTTGATATGGAACCGGTTTTGAACAATAAAATATTCTTGCAATTGTAGTCTAATTCTGCTTTGCTAAGTAATTACAGACTTCTCCTTGGGTAAATTCCCCATTGTGACAGCCTATTCTCTAGTAATGACCTATTGTACTTGCAAGATACAAGTGGTATTTGTTTCCTTTTGTTCGGAGACGTTGAATTAATTGAATGGACTATATTTGCAACACTGTGTATCAGGAAGTAGTCTATTTCATCGCATTTGTTTGCATGATATGTTCCTTTCTCTTCCTTTCTGGATATTTCAGGACAGTTGGTTAATATTAGGGGTATGCATTGTACTGGAGACCAGTGCATGTGACAAAATCAGCATTTTATGTGAAATATATGCAAGCTACACATATTTGTATTTGCCCAATGTATGTCTGGAGATTTTGGCCATGGGAAATTCCTAACTTTACCTGTTTCACACCAGTTGTTAAATCTTGGTACCTCCTCGCTAAAGGTAACCTTCAGCCAATGCTTTTGAACATGATTTTGTAACTGTAACAATGGCAGTTAACTACTTAATTGTAATTCTGTGATTCACATTTCACTAAATATTTGGAATTCCTTTTGAACATGATAATTTAAATTTCTTGGTTTTTCTCTTTCAGTAACAGGGGTGAGTATATTTGACAGGAATGATGAACATGAAAGAATGTTCTCCTCATGTACAGATTTGCACAGAATTTTACTTGATGTCATACAGTATCCTTTTAAAATTATATCCTTTAAATATGAACCTCAATTTAATGGACTGGTTAAATCAAAGTAAACAATTGTACTAAGAAATATCAATCTGTATTTGTTGTTTACGGAATAGACCTACTTACACAGATAAATGTGCATTATAAATAATGTCTCTTAGCAGGGGAGACACTGGTGTAATGGTATTGTCGCTGGACTAGTAATCCAGACACCCAGGGTAATGCTCTGAGGTCCCAGGTTCCAATCCCACCATGGGAGATAGTGAAATTTGGATTCAAAGTCTGGAATTAAAAGTCCATGACCATTGCTGATTGCTGTAAAACCCCATCTGGTTCACTAATGTCCTTGACGGAAGGAAATCTGCCGTCCTTACCCGTCTGGCCTACATGAGACCCCAGACCCACACAACGATACCCCCACTGAAATGGCCTAGCAAACCACTCGGTTCAATTAGGGATGGGCAAGAACGAATCAGAAAAAAAAAGGCCTGTACTTTATGGGTCTGTGTTTATAGCTAATTTCATTAGCTGCAATAATAGATGATGTTGAGTTTAACCAATTAATCAACACTTTCAAAAATATAAGTTTGGGTTGTTACCTTGTAAACTGACTGCTACAAGCAAGAAGTGCCATAATCATGAGAAAGTTGATATTCGTGAAGAATCCATGACAGTAGAAAATGTAAAGCAGAGCTTTCAACAATAACAACAACTTGCACATATATACTGCCTTCTATGACCCAAGGTCCTTCACGGGTACACAATTAGTCAAAAGCTGAAACTGAAAACAAAGGATTAAAACAAATTAGATCAGTTGGCCAACACTCGGTCAAAAATGTAGGTTTTAAAGAGAAGTGGGGAAAGGAGTGAGAGAAAAACAGGTTTGGGGAGGAAATTCTAGAGTATAAAGATTGCTTGGCCAGTGACATGGGCACCTAATGTAAAATTAAGGGTGGGGGATGGGCAAAAACCACAGGTCTAGGAACACAAAACTTTCAACGGGTTGTAGGGCTGGTGGAGGGACAGGCCATGGGTAGATTTGAACAGGAGGATGAAAGTTTTAAAATTGAGTAGTTTCAGGATTGGGCACCAGTACAGGCCAGTGAGTAGCAGGTGAAGAGGATAAGGTATAACACAGACTTCAGATCCTGGCGTGAGTTTAAGTTTACGGAAGGCAATAGACCGGCCAGGAGATTATTGGAATGATTGGGCCTGGAGGTAAAATCACGGATAAGGATAGCAGCAGCATAAAAGGCTTGCATTATGGAGCTTGAAGCCAACAGTCTTGGTGCTGGAGAAGTTATGAAATCAGAAGCACAGGATCAAATGGAATGCTGAGGTTGCCAACAGTTCTTTACCATTGTGTTTGTTAAAACATCTTCATACAGAAGTTTTTTAATTTTACAATATATGGACCTAGCTTGCAAGGTCTGAATCACTTGCTGTACATGGAGAACATCTGATGTATAGTAGTGCATAAGTGTTTGGCAATGCATTTTGGGCCAATAATTATGCAATAAAGTTACTTCAGCTAAGGTGCTCTGGGCATATCTGCCGTTGCAATCCTATTTGCCATTCCTGCTGAATTGGCAGTCCTTTCTTAAAAGGCGGAGCATTTCTTAATACAACAGAGATAATTTTAGGACCTGAATCTGTTGCATGTTTTCATGTGCATCTTGTCATGCATTAAACGGCAGAGACCGTCACTCCCACTGCATTATCCTTTTTAGCTGCTGGAATATGTAACCATAATCCTGGCATTGAAGAATACTGCTCTTATTTTACACCGATCTGTTCAGTTTCTGAGATGTCAGATTCCGTGCATTTTGAACATCCTCATTTAAATCTGTGGTGATAAGCTTGATTTATCAACAGCACATAACCTGGGTGTAAAAGTATAGCTCATTTCAATTTTGGAGGGATATGTGATCATTTATGTAGTCACTTGGTTAACCTTATCCCATGATATATAGTCATGGCTGCCATTTCATTTGTTCTACCAGTAGTGCTGTAGTATCAGATTGTGAAACAGGGACTGAATTGGGAGTTGAGGTTCTGTATTTTTTATCTGCTTGTTACTGTACCTGAATAATCTGGTCAGGTTTGCAAACTTGGTCTTGTGTAGAAGTCCAAGCACTCCCAAAGTGCAGGTATTGATGCATTATACCACCGGTTCAATGCTAGATAGAATTTTGAAAGCAGTTTTGACTTTGTATAACATTTATATATTAATGACACAGATTTTTTTTTTTTGAATGAGACACCTTTATCCTATTGCTTTATAACAGAATCACAGAATACTGCAGTGTAGAAAGGGCCCTTTGGCCCGGTTTTATTGTAGAATGACCCCCAAATATGTTTTGAATGAGGTGGTCAGATCTTTCAGCTTATTGCAAGAGCTGTTCCTAGGGGCCTGCTCAAGACATGGCAACCTTTTGATATTGGCGTGACAGGTTGGAACTCAAAGTTAATGATATCACATTACTTGTACTCTTAATCCTGCTGGGCAATTGTAAACGTTAAAATATTTTTTTCACATTCAAAATTTGAAATTTCGAAAATGTTCTCACTCATCACCAGATTATCTTTCAAGATATCGGCAGAATCTGTAAAGTATGAAAATAAATATTTTTGGTTGACAACGCATACAATAGCCCATTTTCCATGTGGAAGTTGGACTTACAGTATTTTGTTTGAAAATTATGTAAAGTTTACGAGTAACTGAATAAACTGTTAATATATATATATATATATAGGTGATTATTCGTCAGTACCTCGTGAAGTTCCTGAGAATCATAAACGTTTCATCTGTGACCTAACTCCTGCGGATCGCCTAGCTATCTACGAACATGTTGTCAAAGAAACCAGTGATCAAAGAACGAAATCTATTGAAAATGATGGTGATTTGTATGTGGATCTTGCTGCAAAGCTCAGTCGAGGTTTGTATTTCATTTTTATTTTAACTTCAGAGCTCGAATTTACTTGGTGTCGTCTTATAATCATAGAATCCCTACACTGCAGAAGGAGGCCATTCGGCCCATCTAGTCTGCACCTACCCTTCGAATTAACACTCTACCCATGCTCACTCCCCCATCCACCCCGCCCTATTTCCTTATAATCTAACCTGCACATCCTGGACACTAAGGGCAATTTATCATGGCCAATCCACCTAACCTTCACATCTTTGGACTGTGGGAGGAAACCGGATTACCCGGAGGAAACCCACGCAGACATGGGGAGAATGCACAAACTCCACATAGACAGTGGCCTAAGGCCGGAATTGAACCTGGGTCTCTGGTGCTGTGAGGCAGCAGTGCTGACCACTGTGCCACCATGCCGCCATAATGTCAGCAAACAGTACCACAGCCAACAGTCTGGGCACCATTCCCAAGGCAAGCATGACTGACCAGGAGTTTCTCCCGTTCTTAACACTTGCCATTGGCGTGTTGGAAATATTTTGTAGGTTAATACTCGACCTGTATGCTGGGCACCTTCCTTGGCCATCAAGTCCTGGGGTGGGACTCTAACCCGGAGCTTTTGACTCCGAGGCAAGGATGCTACCCACTGTGCCGCAAGACATCCTTTGTCTTGTACTGATCCTGTTAATATTTTTCAATAACCTTGGACAATCCGCATTTGATTATAATAAGCAGGGTCTTTTGGTCATCTTGGAAAATGGAATATTATTTTTAGAGCCCGTGATCATTTATCAATGTGTCACTAGGGAAGATTGATAATTATCCCAAGACAAACTTGTAGTTGTTTAAATTTAACAATAGATTAGCACATCATAAATCATTTTAGATTTTTGCAGGATAGAAACTTAGTTTAGGCAGTATGGCTATCCAAAGTTGTAGTTTGCTGGGAACAATGGAAGCATGATATTGGTCTGATACTAGTATAGGTTACTGATCATTGGAAGTTGTTGCGTTTCAAGTTATTTTGTATGATCCATACTTGCATTCAACTGTGATTATGCAGACCACCTATTATATGCATCAAAAATGTCTTCCTCGCCCAAACATAGATGATGAACAGAGATGGCCAAAGTCACACCTTGAAATCCTTGCTGAAATGAGAGATTACAAACGTCGTCGCCAATCCTACAGAGCCAAGAATGTTCATATAACAAAGAAATCGTACACTGAGGTAAGTGCCTGTGAGATAATCTTTGTGTCTTAATTATGATAAATATTAAGTTAATTAAGGAGAAAATTACCTAGCTATGTCCTGTCCACCAGAAACATGACAAATCCAACCTGGCCAATTACCGCCCCATCAGTCTACTCAAGCATCAGCAAAGTGATGGAAGGAGTCATCGGCAGCACTATCAGTTGGCATTTACTCAGAAGTAACCTGCTCAGGGATGCTCAGTTTGGGTTCTGCCAAGGTCACTCACTTCCTGACTTCATTACAGCCTTGGTTCAAACATGGACAAAAGAGCTGAATGTCAAGAGTTGAGGTGAGAATGACTGCCCTTGTCACCAAGGCAGCATTTGGCAGAATATGGCATTCAAGCAGCCCGAGCAAAACTAGAGTCAATGGGAATTTGGGAGGAAAACTCGACTGGTTGGAGTCATATCTGGCACAAAGGAAGATGGTTGTGGTTGTTGGAGGTCAGTCATCTCAGTCCGAGGACATCACTGCAGGAATTCCTCAGGGTAGTGTCCTAGGCCCAACCTCCTTCAGTTGCTTCATCAATAATCTTCCTTCCTTCCATCATAAGGTCAAAAGAGGGGATGTTTTCAGAGGCACAATGTTCAGCACCATTTGTGTCTCCTCAGACAATGAAGCAGTTCATGTCCAAATGCAGCAAAACCCAGATAATATCCAGGTTAGGCTCGCATGTGGCAAGTAACATTTGCGCCACACAAGTGCCAGACAATTACCGTCTCCGACAAGAGAGGACCTAACTGTCGCCTCTTGATATTCATTGGTATTACCATTGCTTAATCCCCCACAATCAACATCCTGGCGGTTACAGATGACCAGAAACTGAACTGGACTCACCATATCAGTACTTGGTTGCAATAGCAGGTCAAAGGCTAGGAATCCTGCGATGAGTAACTTACCTCCCAAGCCCCCCCAAAGCCTGTCCACCACCTGCAAGGCACAAGTCAGGAGTGTAATGGAATATTCTCCACTTGTTTGGAGGAGGGCAGCTCCAATAATACTCCAGAGGTTCAACACCATCTGGAACAAAGTAGCCAGCTTGATTGGTGCCTCTTCCACAAACATTCACTCCCTCCACCGCTGATGAACAATATTTTTGAAACTTTTTTACCCCGGGACCCACTTTTACCAACCGACCGACCTTTGCAACCCACGCCGGCCAACCTTCACGACCCATTTTTGCTTGCCTTTACTGCAATAGGTGAGCCTGCTTGATCCTCACGATCTCACTTGCTTTGTCATTCAGTGTTACATTTTTGCTAAGAACTTAAGCTGATGATTTAAGTTCTCTAAGCATCCTTGGGAAAAAAAAATCAAGAAGTTTGTCTTCAAACTCGCCATACTTAGTCTTCAAATGCCTTTAAAGATTTTAAACTTTAATTTGCCAGTCGTTCCCTGCATAAAACACACATGGGCTTTGCATCCTGATTTGCATTGGCTCAATTATCAAAGCCATACCTCAAGAAATCATCTTTGTACTGCTTTTTGCCCGATTTCAGTTTCCTTTTAGTCGGCTGTTCACCAGAGGCCCTGGAGCTCTGCATACAGCTCACACTAGCACTGCTTTGTCCTTCCGTGGACTCTTCTGAGCAGCTCACACTAGTAGATTAATTTGTGAGTTCCTGGCCTGGTTGTGACTCTGGCTCTTTCTTCCTTACAAAAACGATTCATCTTCAGTTCTTGCAATCCTGCTGCCTTGCTTGCTTATAGCTAGAAAATGGAGGAATCTCTGATTTCGCGCCAAAAGCAGGGACGTAAAAGCGTGTGACGTCGGTGTACATGCTGGGCACATGACCTGCTCTCTGCCGCTGCTTCTGGCAGGGAAGACTGCATCGTTCACGTTTAAAACCCGGTCACGGCCAGCATGTTCAAAATAAAAGCCGGTTGCTGCCGACATTCTTTAAAAAATAATTTTAACGATTGTGTTTATTAGTTACATAAATGTTGAAGACGTGAGAAATGAAAAGACTGGGTCGGGCTGTTGTTCAAGGGATGTTTCCTCCAGGGATACATTTGGTCGGAGTTGGCAAGCCTGTTCAAGGCCAGATGGACCGAAGTCTTGTAAACGTAGTTAACTGTTAAATGCCCCATTGGCAATCTAGGCTCCATTTGCTCTACAACAGGGCAAAATTAAATATGGCAGAGGAGGTTAGATGGTAATAGCAAGACATTCACATGGGCTTGGAGGATGTGCCAGAGCCAATGTAACAGCAAAACTGTGCCTCCTGCAGATCTGCCCTATCGGATTCGGAGCATGTCTACTGTGTTGGGGCTAACAGAGAGCACCCCCTCCAAACCCCCCTCCCCATCTACCACCACATCAGCCACTTCAGGCTATGTAGGGAGTCGGCACACTTCCTAATCAAGCGAGCTGTAATCCACGGATAATGCCTGCTTCAACTCGCTGCAGGCCCACACCAGCTTCTGTAGGACGGCCCCGCTCGGCCTTGCGGGGGGCGGGTTGCGTCTCCCTCGGCATGGGGAGGGGCTGGTTCACGGAGCTCGGGAAAAGGGAAGGCAGAGCCCTGCCTTTGGTGAAAAGATCCGGAGTGGGGCGGGAGGGGAGCAGCTCCTCATGGCCATTGAACATGCGCACTCACTCCCTCACTTAAGACAGGACTGCTTGTGGGTTCAAAGCTGGGTTGTCCTTGTCCACGTCAGAATTCAACTCCTGACAGGCGACTTAGCAGTTTTTCTTTCAGAAAGACTGTTCCACATTCTGGTCTCGCTACCGACACCCAACTTCTATAAATTAATTTTTTAAAAATTAGTTCATTCATTTTCTGCTGATTCGAGATTTCCCTTTCCCTTCGAGACCTTATTCCCATTCTTTCCCATGCTCATTTTGTGAATCTCATCAGGAATTAAGGATGTAAATGGAGCTCAAAACAAATGCTTGGAATAGTATTATAAAGGTATCAGCAAAGGGTTAATTTGGAGTTTAGTGTTGTTATCCTTGTATTTTCTTCTGTGAACGACAAGGTGGCAGATTTGTCTTGCAAATATATAATCTGTCTTGTCTGCTTACATATCTTTTGTAATTTACTTAATTTGAGCTTGAAACCAGTTCTGATTCTCTTTGAAAACTATGGCAGCTGGTGTCTCAAAGCAAATAACTTGTTCTGCTGACTCCATTGCTGAAAGCTTACCTAAATATCAAGGCCACTTGAAAATAAAGTAATCGTAACTTGCCTCTTTTTTTTTTTTGAGTCATCCTACATGAAAACTCAAAGCTCTAGAATAATAGTGGAAAGGGCCCAAAATCTTAACACTTGCATTATCTGCACGACAATCATCCTCAGCTATTTATCAGGTTTCCAGTGGGCAAATGATTGTAGTTCATCACACTTTTTAAAAGGTTGCAACCTGTTTGTACTTTATTTGCGTAATATTGCTGTGTTAGATTTGTGAGACTGAAGTGCGAGTTCTGTCTATCATCGGCCAATTTCCATTCTCCAGCATCAGAAAGATCCTGTCCTGTGCTGTGCTAGATCATGGAAGTTCTGTAGTAATTGTAATGTCACTTGTGAAATCAGCCTGTGGGGTCTAAAGTCGGTTCCAATGTGAATTTGTTGTATGCACTCTCTACTTGTCAGATTATTGTTTAAAATGTAATCCTGTTTATTGTACCTAATTAATTTAGATAATTAAGGATGTTATTAATGTCCACATGGAACAATTGTCAAGACAGTGGAACGACCAGAATGACTATAGTAACACTGAAGAATATGATGATCAGAACACTTCGTTATCTTTGAAAAGCTCTGCAGTTTCTTGCAGGTATGCAGTTGTCAAAATTGTTTTGATTCGACCATAAAAAGTGGCAAAAAATCCAGATAGATGAGGTGAATTATTGGTTAGTGAGTGTATATCTACTTTTGCTCCATTATAATCTTAAATCAACACCCAGAAAAGATTGAAAAATATATGTAAATGATTAAATTTGTACACCGGAATAGTAAAATTATATGTAAAGTGAAGAGTTTCTCATGCATGTCCAGCCACCCACTTGGAACAATGGGTGTCTGTTTTGTCCCGGAAGCAAACAATTACTAACTTACCATCAAATTTAGATACATTATTCCAAAATATAACATAAACGTCCACCTATCACGGCGGCACGGTAGCACAGTGGTTAGCACAGCACCAGGATCCCGGGTTCAATTCCCGACCTGGGTCACTGTGCGGAGTCTGGATGTTCTCCCCGTGTCTGCGTGGGTTTCATCCCGCAAGTCCCGAAAGACGTGGGGTGGGATTCTCCGCCAGCCGGATGCTCCGTTTTGCCCGCAGCTCGGGGCTGCCCCAATGACGTGGGGCTGCCCCACAATGGGAAACCCCATTGATCGGCCGGTGTAACGGAGAATCCCGCTGGCGGGGTGAGGTAGAAATGTGGCTCGGCGGGACGGAGCATCCCGCCGGTGCTTGTTAGGTGAATTGGACATTCTGAATTCTCCCTCAGTGTAACCAAACAGGCACGGAGTGTGGAGACTAGGGGATTTTCACAGTAACTTCATTGCAGTGTTAGTTTAAGCCTACTTGTGGCAATAAAGATTATTATTACCTAAAAGTATATCTAATTACCTGCTGTGCTGTTTGCAACAATAAAAATGTTGAGACCTATATTAGAAGAGGTCCCAGTCTTTATTTCCCCATTCTCTATCACACAAGCATGAGAGTGCTTGTCCTCTCATGCAATGGGATGTCAAACAATCATTGTCATTGCTTGAGTAAGTAAAATAAATTAAGTAAAATCAGTAAATTTAGCATAGATTCAGGGTTGAACTTGTAAGTTTCTTGAGCTGTAGTACTCATTTAATAAACCTGCTGAGATGTAACTCGCACCTTAGCAGAAGCCATCATATAAGTATTGGAATGTGGTAGTTTCATTGCTTTCTGCGCAGAGCCAGTTTCTAAATTTCACAAGGGTGTGATGAGGGAGAGAAAGATTGAAGGAAATGAACAAATGCTAGATTTTTCCAACTAAATGAAAACAATTGACTGAATTGCTTGTACGTTTCTCGTGGGCATACTAAAACAATGAGCAAAAATACCTTTTTAGGCACAAAAAGTGTGAAGCATGTTATAGAGAATTATGCAAACGTTATTATGCAAACTTCTCAGTCATTCTGCTTTCATTTTACATTGATTGAGTGTAACCATTTCATATTGGCTCTGTAATGTGCATTAATTGTGCTGAAATTTTCAAAGGGACGATTGGCGCAGGAATAGCCTTGTATTAACATTTTCTTTGCTGAGATGTGTATTTTTCTGTTATAGAAGGAAGTCTGGTGATGACAGGTCTCCTTCAATGGAATCTCAATCAACTGGAAGTACCAAGTCTATTGACCATGACAGCCGACGAAAGAACCGCACCCAAAGTCCACATGAACGGAAAAGAAGTCCAGACTGGGCTAAAGAAAGAGACTCTAGGAAAAGACGAGAGAAGTGAGTATATCTCCGATTGGAAAGTAATTTATTTTAGTTGCATTTAATGGAATCCTTGTGTGGCAGTACAGGTGTAACACATTTTTCATGTATAATTTCAGAGAGCATCATACTCGAGATGAGGACCGGCATCGAAGTCGCAAGCGGCGGAAGTAAACCAGAAGGACTGATAGAACGAGGAGCTGGAATAAAAGTTGTAAAATGATCTATAAGGATTGTATACAAAGACTGATTTTTAAAAACTGCAACCTTTTTAAATAATGTCTGCAGCTGGTTGTACAAAATGAAAATTGTTATTGAACGGCATCTGAATACAGTCATCCCATTATTACTTTAACTGATGTCTTCAGCCATAAAGCAGAAAGAAAGAGTAGCCCGTGCCAGACCGTATCTGAGTGACAAGTGTTGATATCTGAATCATATATATCCAAACTGTTGAGTTTCATTTCCTAGTTTGACATTGTTCGAACTGTAAGCCCTGGTTACAGCACAATAATCTTAAGTATTGATTAATCTCTGATGTTTCCCTGTTGACTGAATGTAATTTTCCCATGTTTTTAAGGTTAACCTTTTGATTAAATTCATGAATCTTAAGCCGAATTCCATTGGGAAGAAAAATGCATATTAAACTTGAAATAAAGCTTCCTTCCTGACAAGATTCAAGACCTTTTTTGTTAAAAGTAAATGTATTTTTGAAATTCTGAGGCAATTGACTCCTGTCTAATGATTGCATTTCATGGGGTTTACATTTCATGAGATTTACAGAGGATAAGTAATTCTTGTGATATATGATTTTGCCAATTGTTTGAAACTTCAACTTTCTACACATTTAAAAGGACGAATTAAATGTCTACATTTTTAACATACAATATGCATTGAGTACACATTGGGTCACAGGTGCCATGTTTATTCACTTCAGCGAAAGACCTTTATAAAGAACTTTAATTTATATATTGTCTTGCATCTTAAAGATGTTCTAAAGCACCTCATAGACTTCGGGAGGCGGTCATGGGGGTGAGTGGTCACACATTTGGTGGCTCCTGCTCGAGGTGGAATTTCTTGGTCCTTTCCCACCCGATTTAGGGAGTGATTGCTGATGTGAGGTGCATGTGCACTGAGGAATTGAAGTGCTCCTTATCAGTGAGATCAGTTTATGGCTTACCAGATGAGGGGCAAAATTCTCCTGAAACGGCGCGATGTCCGCCGACTGGCGCCCAAAATGGCGCCAATCAGACGGGCATCGCGCCGCCCCAAAGGTGCGGAATGCTCCGCATCTTTGGGGGCCGAGCCCCAACATTGAGGGGCTAGGCCGGCGGCGGAGGAATTTCCGCCCCGCCAGCTGGCGGAAACGACCTTTGTTGCCCCGCCAGCTGCCGCGGAAATGACATGTCGGGGCGGCGCATGCGCGGGAGCGTCAGCGGCCGCTGACAGTTTCCCACGCATGCGCAGTCTCTTCCGCCTCCGCCATGGTGGAGACCGTGGCGGAAGGGAAAGAGTGCCCTCATGGCACAGGCCCGCCCGCGGATCGGTGGGCCCCGATCGCGGGCCAGGCCACCGTGGGGGCACCCCTGCGCCCCCCCCCCCCCCCCAAGGACCCCGGAGCCCGCCCACGCCGCCTTGTCCCGCCGTTCAAAAGGTGGTTTAATCCACGCCGGCGGGACAGGCAATTTATTGGCGGGACTTCGGCCCATCCGGGCCGGAGAATCGAGCGGGGGTGCCCGCCAACCTGTGCGGTGCGATTCCCGCCCCCGCCAAATCTCCGGTGCCGGAGACTTCGGCAACCGGCGGGGGCGGGATTCGCGCCAGCCCCGGCGATTCTCTGACCCGGCGGGGGGTCGGAGAATGACGCCCGAGGAGTGTAACAAGTAAGAGGCAGCAGCTTGGGCAAAAGTTTATTCGAGCTGCGATACAGGAAAAAGATGCCTGAGGTGTTATTGCCCGCCCAGTGGTCTACTGCTCGTGGACTTTTTGAATGTGAAGTTCCAGCAGCAAAGGCAGGAGGTCTCCAAAGACCTGCCAACGGTGGTAGAGCCGCTTCGTGTGGCTATTGAGAGAGTGGAAAGAGGCTGAAGGTGCAGGGTCTAGCACTCCAGAAGGTGGAGGAGTTGGTAGAAGAGCACGAGGACCGGCTGGCCCCGCCGGAGGTGGAGATGGTGCTCGTGACGGATAGCCATAAGAGATTTGGGGAGCCCGTGGAGGACCGAGAGAACTGTTGCAGAATCTCTGGATCGTGGGCTGCCTGAGGGGATCAAGGGAATACAGGCCACAAAGTATGTCGTGAGTACATTGTAGAAGTTAGTGAGAGGGGGGTATTTGACCGTTTTCTCCCCCCCACCCCGGTGGATCGATTGCAAGGGGTGCTTAGAAGGAGGCCAAAGGCTGGGTGAAGCCACTGAGGGTAATGGTGGTGAGGTCTCATCGTTTTCTTGGTAAGGAGAAGATATTAAAGTGGGCGAAACAAACGAAAAAGTGAATCTGGGAAGGAAATGTGCTGAGGATTTTCCAGGACCTGCGTGAGGAGTTATCAGATTTAACCTGCCCTCTACAAGGAAGCGGTGACGTTTGGGGTGTTGTATCCTGCTCGTCTGTAGGTCACACCAGAAACGAGAGTTTTATTTTGACATGCTGGAGAAGAGTGAATTATGAGAGACCTAGGACTGGGAGGTGTGTGAGAACACTGAACTTTGGAGATGCTAAAAAGGGGAATGTGGGTTTACAAGATAGGCGGATTTTTGCATTTAATGAATATGGGTGTGGAGTGGGTGGGTAATGGGAGTAAAGTGGGGGAATCGACCTGTGGAAGCAGAGGGGTGTGTAGGAGTGAGCCAGCCTTAACGTGGGGTTTGCTGCTCATTGTTCGGCCTTAGTTAATAAACAGAGCAGACACAACCTGGTTAAGATGGCTATTTATTATCCTAAGCATGGTGTGTACATGAAGATGGACCTGGATAATGCCAAGATTGATCTGCAGAACACTGATAAAAACATCAATTATACAATTTCCAAAAATCAATAGTGCACCCCAATTGGATTCTATCTAATCCCTGAAGCTGTCATGTCCAAACCTTTCCAATAAATTGTGATCAACCCATGTTGAGCCTCATCCTGTCACCTGTTGTTACCAAAAGCTTTATGTCAATCTTAAATTGTTTTCCCCACACTAACATCCTGCCAACTCATTGTTCAGTTAAAAACAGGATGGCAGAACTGGCATTCTTTTTACCCCAAGGGTTGTTTCTGGGAGGCAGGATATCCGAAGTGGCCTCCTTTTTGCTTCATGGATTGTTCCAGAGGATATTGGAAGCCACTGATAAAAACTTGTTTACTAGTAATCTGCTGATCACACATCTCCAGTGTCTCAAAAACATGGGCATGTTAGCTAGCCTAAATCCCATCATGCATTGTGGCCACTGCTTGTCGCCAGAGTTTACATGATTATCACTGCTATGTCCTAAAATACAGGTTTAATGGTTAATAATGATTACCCAGTACACGTTCTATCATTAATCCTTAATAAACTAATTTATGTAGAACTAATCTAATGACATCCTAGCTATTCAGTTTTAAGAGGTCTCATCGCTGGACACCCCCTTCAGGGTGGTTGGGTTTTCTTTACCTTTGTTTATGGGGGGAGCGAGGGAGTGCGGGGAGGGATGCAGACGTTGTGGTGTTGATGCGGCGCAGTTGGTTAAGAGGAGAAGATGCCGGACATGTTGGAAAGGGCCCTACATAATATACACCAGTATATTATGGTGCAGACACACACACACACTGATGGACATGCAGTGGGACCAATCAGCATACACAACACCGCAGCCAATCACCAGTGAGAGCACACGCACTATAAAGATGGGACAGGAGAGTTCCCGCTCATTCTAGTAGCAGCCAGCTCGGAGCACAGAGCTCACAGCCTGCAACACAGACATTCACCATGTGCTGAGTGCATCAACTGGTTAGGACCAGACAAGGGTCAACAGTTAAAGCTGGTATTGCATTTACTCACAGTTCAAGTATGTTAATATAGTTAACCTTATAATAAAATAGAGTTGCACCACTTCCAAGTGTTGGTGACCTGTTTGTGATCCAGAACACCCAACACATCATGATACCAGGAGTGAACTGGTTCAGTCCAGATAGCCATACCTCAGCGTACAGTGACAACCAGCAACGATACCCAGGCAAGATGTTCAAGATCCGGGTTCCGCAGCAGCTCCAGTGCCACGGCGATCTCTGTGAAAACTGGCGGGCATTCCGGCAAAAGTTTGAAATCTTCCTGCTGGCAGCCGAACTAGAGGACCTGGCCGATCCTGAAAAAACAGAGCTTCTCCTCACCATCGCCGGTGCCAGAGCAGAAGAAATCTTTGCAAAATTCAAGTTCTCCAAGGAGCAAAACAGGAGTGACTTCCAGGCAGTCCTGGACAAATTCGGCAAATACTATGAGGAAAACACACTCCAACCAGCAAGGAAAGGTAAGAGAAGCGCCAGTACTCACCTCGAGGCCGAAATCCCGGAGCAAAGAACGATTTTGGTCAGCGGCCATCTTTCTAAAGGGGCTGCACTTACGCAGTTGCGTGACGCCGCCCATGCGCATTCACGAAAATGGCCATCAGTAAAGGAACCGCGATCTGCGCATGTGCAAACGCCTCCTACATGCTACGTCACGCGCGTCATGACGTCAGAGGCCTCGGACCACGCCCATTTAAAGGGGAAACGTCCCAAATCAAAGAAAAAATATTTTAAAGCTGCAAAACAACCTTCCTTCACCTGGAATGACAGCACAATGCCTCAAATTAAACCAGGAAATGAAATAAACCTCCAAAGAACCCTGCAACATGCAGTTATCTACGCCCAAACCAAGTCCAATTCCGACTTCCTGCAGACCAGTGACACCGAGGAACCGAGGGAGCCTTTTCGAGTCGCTGTTATAACAATGAACAGGCTGTCCCCGAATCAAAACCATCAGCTGCTGTCGATGCACAACATTGATCCAGACGACGAGTGGCGTGCCACCCTGACGGTCAACCGATCCCAGATACGATTCCGCCTGGACCCTGGTGCTTCTCCTCGCGTGGTCAGCCTTTCAGACCCTTGGGGTTAAACCAACCATTCTTCCGTCGACCTGTCAACTAGTGGACTACAATGGCAACGTCATTCCTGCTACCGGTTCATGCCAACTCGAAGTGACGCACAACTCGCGAAAAGCCATCCTTCCCTTCGAGATCGTGGGCTCCTCGAAGGACTCTGCTAGGCGCACAGGCGTGCAAACTCCTAAACCTCGTTCAACGAGTACACTCTCTCTCTCTCCAGAGGACACGTCTGCCTTCCAGGATGCGGACTTCAGGGCGCAACTCAATGCCATCATCGACCAGCACCGCGACGTTTTCGAAGGCATGGGCATGCTTCCATACACTTACAAACTCCTGCTCAAACAAGACGCCATGCCTGTGGTTCATGCACCTCGCAGAGTGCCAGCACCCCTCAAGGACCGCCTCAAGCAGCTGCAGGACCTCCAGGACCAAGGAGTGCTCTCCAGAGTGACGGAACCAACCGACTGGGTCAGTTCCATGGTGTGCGTAAAGAAGCCTTCCGGCAAGCTCCGGATCTGCATTGACCCAAAGGATCTGAATCGCAACATAATGAGGGAGCATTACCCTATCCCCAAGCGCGAGGAGATCACGTGCGAGATGGCTCGGGCCAACATCTTCACCAAACTTGACGCCTCAAAAGGATTCTGGCAAATTCAACTAGACAGATCCAGCAGAAAGCTGTATACCTTTAATACCCCGTTTGGCAGATACTGCTACAACAGGATGCCGTTTGGGATTATATCGGCATCAGAAGTATTCCACCGGATCATGGAGCAAATGATGGAGGGCATTGTGGGTGTGCGCGTCTATGTTGACGACATCATCATTTGGTCCACCACCACCACTGATATGCAGGAGCATATCGGCCGCCTCCAGGGCGTTTTCAAATGAATACGGGACCAAGGCCTTCACCTCAACAGAGCCAAATGTTCCTTCGGCCAGACGGAACTCAAGTTCCTAGGGGACCATATCTCCCAGTTGGGTGTGCGGCCGTATGCGGAAAAGGTGGCAGCCATCACGACCATGCAGAAGCCAGCGGATAAGAAGGCGGTCCTCCGATTTTTGGGCATGGTCAACCTCCTGGGGAAGTTCATCCCCAACCTCGTCTCCCATATCACAGCTCTCCGGAACCTGGTCAGGAAGATGACAGACTTCCAATGGCTTCCTGCCCACGAGCACAAATGGGAGGAGCGTAAGACCAAGCTTACCACGGCCCCGGTATTGGCATTTTTGATCCCACGAAGGAAACAAAAATTTTGATGGATGCCAGCCAATCCGGCACTGGGGCGGTGCTCCTGCAACGTGATGAGGCCTCATCATGGGCCCCCGTTGCATATGCGACACGTGCCATGACCCCCACGGAACAGCGCTACGCGCAGATCGAAATGGAGTGCCTGGGCCTGTTGACTGGGGTCGACAAATTTCATGATTACATGTACGGCCTCCCCCAATTCACTGTCGAGACCGACCATCGCCCGCTGGTCAACATTATACAAAAAGACCTGAATGATATAACCCCTCGCCTCCAGCGCATTCTGCTTAAACTCCGGCGGTACGATTTCCAGCTCCTATACACCCGGGCAAGGACCTGTTCATAGCCAAAGCTCTGTCCAGGGCAGTCAACACCCTATGTGACCCAGAGGGGTTCGTCTGCCAGGTTGACGCCCATGTGGCCTTCACGGCCTCCAATCTGCCGGCCACGGATGAACGCCTTATCCACATTCGCCGCTAGACTGCGGCTGACCTCCTACTACAGCGTGTCATGCGCCACATGACGGACAGGTGGCTCAAGGGCCAATGCCCGCAGTTCTACCATATCAGAGACGATCTGGCAGTAGTCGATGGTGTCCTCCTGAAGCTGGACTGCATCGTGATCCCGCACAGCATGCGCCAGCTCATTGTGCAAATCTACACGAGGGCCATCTTGGCGTGGAGAAGTGCCAATGGAGGGCCCGAGAGGCTGTGTACTGGCCCGGCATCAATGAGGACATCGCCAACACAGTGCACAACTGCCCCACCTGTCAGCGGTTCCAGCCGGCCCAACCACGTGAGACCCTACAGCCCCATGAACCAGAGCACAGTGAGCTAAAGCGCTGGCTTGTAATACAGAACACAGCCAGCAGCGTGGGTTCAATTCCCATACCAGCCTCCCCGAACAGGCGCCGGAATGTGGTGACTAGGGGCTTTTCACAGTAACTTCATTGAAGCCTACTTGTGACAATAAGTGATTTTCATTTCATTTCATTTCATGAGTTGGTCACGTCCCCTTGGTCTAAGGTAGGCGTTGACCTGTTCCATGCGCTCGGCAGGAACTATGTTCTGATTGTAGACTATTTTTCGACCTACCCGGAGGTCGTAGGCCTGCACAACATCATATCATTGGCGGTCATCCGTGCCTGCAAGGAGACCTTTGCTCGTCACGGCATCCCACTCACTGGGATGTCGGACAATGACTCCTGCTTCGTGAGCCAGGAATGGTCCAACTTTGCCAACAGGTACAACTTTGTGCATGTGACATCCAGTCCCCTGCACCCCCAATCCAATGGCAAAGCGGAAAAGGGTGTCCATATCGTCAAACGGCTCCTCTGCAAGGCTGCCGATGCAGGATCTGACTTCTACCTCACCTTGCTGGCCTATCGTTCGGCCCCACTCTCCACGGGCCTGTCGCCAGCCCAGCTGCTCATGGGTCGCACCCTCAGGACCACGGTGCCGTCCATTCATGTCCCAGACCTCGACCACGTTCCGGTCATTCAGCGGATGCAACAGTCTCGTGCACAACACAAGGCGGCGCATGAAGCTCGGGTGACTGATCTCCCTGCTCTGGCGCCGGATGACAACATCCGCATCCATCTTCCGGAGGGTGGCTGGTCTGCAAATGCTGTCGTTCTTCGGCAGGTGTCTCCCCGCTCGTTCCTGGTTCGTCTGCCAGATGGTTCCATTCGCCGCCGCAATCGGCGTGCCCTTCGTCTCGTTCCACGCTCGCTACATGATCCTCCACCGGTGCCACGCCCTCCTGTTGTCCCCAACCTGGACTATGTGGAGATTCCGAATACTCTGCATCCTCCTCACTCTGCCATGGCCCAGCCCGTTCCTCAGCCGGTGGCTCCTGACCCACCCTTGAGGCGGTCAACCAGAATTCGTCGCCCACCTCAGAGGCTTGACTTATGAGTTTTACAATGTTGGCTCTTTGATCTGTTCTGTTATCCTGTTTCATCGTTCCAGTAGTTTGTATATAATGGGGACAACATTTGCTATCCTCCAGTCTTCTGGCACTATTCCTGTAGACAAAGATGACTTAAAGATCAAAGCCAAAGGCTCAGCAATCTCCTCCCTAGCTTCCCAGAGAATCCTAGGATAAATCCAATCCGGCCCAGGGGACTTATCTATTTTCACACTTTCCAGAATTGCTAACACCTCCTCTTTATGAACTTCAAGCCCTTCTAGTCTAGTCGCCTGAATCTCAGTATTCTCCTCGACAACATTGTCTTTTTCCTGTGTGAATACTGATGAAAAATATTCATTTAGCACCTCTCCTATCTCCTCGGACTCCAAGCACAACTTCCCACTGCTGTCCTTGACTGGCCCTACTCTTACCCTAGTCATTTGTTTATTCCTCACATATCTATAGAAAGCTTTAGGGTTATCCTTGATCCTACCTGCCAAAGACTTCTCATGTCCCCTCCTGGCTCTTCTTAGCTCTCTCTTTAGGTCCTTCCTAGCTAACTTGTAACTCTCGAGCGCCCTAACTGAACCTTCATGTCTCATCTTTACATAAGCCTCCTTCTTCCTCTTGACAAGTGTTTCGACTGCTTTAGTAAACCACGGTTCCCTTGCTCGACCACTTCCTCCCTGCCTGACAGGTACATACTTATCAAGGACACGCAGTAGCTGATCCTTGAACAAGCTTCACATTTCCATTGTGCCCATCTCCTGCAGTTTTCCTCTCCATCCGATGTATCCTAAGTCATGCCTCATCGCATCATAATTGCCTTTCCCCCAGATATAACTCTTGCCCTGCGGTATATAACTATCCCTTTCCATCACTAAAGTAAACGTAATCGAATTGTGGTCACCATCACCAAAGTGCTCACCTACCTCCAAATCTAACACCTGTCCTTGTTCATTACCCAGTACCAAATCCAATATGGCCTCGCCTCTCGTTGGCCTATCTACATACTGTGTCAGGAAACCCTCCTGCACACATTGGACAAAAACGGACCCATCTAAAGTACCCGAACTATAGCGTTTCCAGTCAATATTTGGAAAGTTAAAGTCCCCCATAACAACTACCCTGTTGCTTTCGCTCCTATCCGGAATCATCTTTGCAATCTTTTCCTCTATATCTATGGAACTTTTCGGAGGCCTATAGAAAACCCCTAACAGGGTTACCTCTCCTTTCCTGTTTCTAACCTCAGCCCATACCACCTCAGTAGACGAGTCCTCATCAAACGTCCTTTCTGCCACCGTAACACTGTCCTTGATTAACAATGCCACCCCCACCCCCCCTCTTTTACCACCTTCCCTGAGCTTACTGAATTATCTAAACCCCGGCACCTGCAACAACCATTCCTGTCCCTGCTCTATCCATGTCTCCGATATGGCCACAACATCGAAGTCCCAGGTACCAACACAGAAGGACATAGTGTTTCTTCAGGAGATGCAGCTGAAGCTGGAGGACCAGATGAGGCTGAGGAAGGGCTGGGTGGGACAGATGTTCCACTCGGGGTTGGACATGAAGTCGATGGGAGTGGCGGTGCTGGTCAACAAGAGGGTGGCCTTTGAGGTGGGCAGTATTGTTTGATCAAAAAGATACTTGAAATCTTCAATACTTTTAGGGATGGACAATGGCAGCAGGAAATGTGCCACGTCATGGCCACAAGTAACTAGTCTCAGAGGGGAAGTTTAAAGAATGATCTACACTGAATGTTTGCGTTGGAGAACTCGAGTATTTCACACCTCAACCAGATGGCCCTCAGACGAGCCTGTGTGAAATTACACAGGGGCAGATGAAACTTGCAGTGAAGAAGCCTGCCATATGAGACCTGGCTGTCGGATGGTTCTGAGGAAAGAGATCTGACAAATCAACCACTATGCTCCATTATGAATGAGAGCTTTTGAGCTTGAAGTTATCTGGAAGCCAGTGTGTAGTGGAGGTGTTTTAGTGTGTGGACCAAAGTAATGGCAGCTACAAGAGTGGAGGTAAGGGGAATGTTGATACATATAAGTCACAAAAATAACTTATTATAATGCTGGTTAGTGGGAACCCAGTTCATTCTTATAATGCACTGTGCTCCTGTTATGCCCAGCTGCACTTTAGTTTGTTTTTCAAATATGGGAGTAAATACAGTAAATGGTATTTAGAAATTGGTGATCCTCACCTTTAGGTCGGGAGTCAAACTCATCGCCTGGTCACTTGTTTATTCCATTTAAAAACTGTGTATCTTTTTAGCCACTCTCCTGTTGAAACACAACATTTTAATTAATTTCTTTTGACAATGAGGAACAGTGAGGCACTTTAAAAAAAAAATGTTACCAAGTTGCACCCAACAGTTATAAGACCGGTTCATGCTCCCTAAATAGTGAAAACACCTTTAAAAACAAAGCCCCAGTTTTGATGTGTAACAACCGAGGTTAGGTCAAATCCTCGTTGCGGGATGATTTGCCGGGGGGGGGGGGGGGGGGGGGTGCTTCTTGAACCTGAATTGAAAGCAGAGATAATTGGAAATCAACAGGAGAGTGGCTAAAATGATGCACAGTTTTTAAATGGAAAAAACAAGTTTCCAGGCAATGATTTTGACTCCCTACCCAAAGATGGGGAACACCAGTTTCTAAAGTAACAAGAGAAAGGATTAGTATTTTATTATCACCGATGATCAGTGTAAATACATTGAGCCCAAGGACAACGCACTATTGGGTTTTATCATTTAAACTAGTGGCGATTCAGGATCAAATTGACTTCTTGCTGCAGCCCTCAATAGCTCAACTATATGGCAAATCTTTTAAAACTTTGCAGTCGCCTAAGTTAAATAGGATTGAGGCATTTTGATACTTTAAACCCATGTTTTATATGTAATAAACCACAGTGTTTTCATTTTGAAAGTTGACAATTAAGTTTTGATCAATCCCAACTGAATTTTAAAAGCAGAAGATGCAGGTTTTCTGAAATGACATTAGTTGTACGTACATTTGTAATGTTGCAATGTTTTAGTAGGCATGGCAAAGACCCAATAAAGGTGTTTTCACTATTTACGGAGCATGAACCTGTCTTATAACTGTTGGGTGCAACTTGGTGCATTGTTCCTCATTGTCAAAAGAAATTGTATTTCCACAACATTAAAATGTTGTGGAAAATGAATAGGCTGTTTAGATTCACAAAAGGAATGAAGGCAGGGGTTAGGGGAATTGTTCAGATTGTCTACGTGTGCACCCATACCCCTCTAATTTTCCTCGCTGAAACCCAGGCAGTCCAACATGCTGAGGGTCAAGAACAGATCCATTTGTCCCATTGTATCCATTTTTGATGTATTTCTTTTAGGAAACATGCCCGCGCCATGGAGGTTGTCTGAGATTCATTAGGAGATGATTGTATCATTTGAGATTTTTCTTGCAACATCTCCCAAGATACATTCAATGTAGTTTACTTTGAGTTGGTAATATTTATGCATGTGTTTTTTATTTAAAAATGCCACATCAAATAGGGTAGAAAACATAATCATTTAAAATACAGCTGTTACTGAGTTAGCAGAGCATAAAAGAGAGGCTGCATTTATTCACAGTGGGATAACGTTTTGTTTGTTTCACATGGCAGAGTGAACAATCAAAGCAAATAAGACAGGCTGGGCGATGCTAAGAAACATCCTTTCTCGCCCCTTGTAGATAAGTCCACCCTTCATGTGAAATGTTTATCCGAGAAATATAATTGAGTAAACTTGTTAGATGACAAAGATTCACTTTGCTACATTTTGAATCTGTAAAATTATCTCACATTCATGTGGTACGTTGAAAATAGATTTTAATTTACGGGTGATGCTTAAAAGTTTGATCGGATGACATTTTCAACGAATAACATTCACTAATGAAAGTAATGTTAGAGTTTTGTACTTTTCAGATTGCGAGCTATTTCAGAAAGTTCACAGGTCTTTAGCTTTCAAAATGGGACATATTTTAATGCATTTTATGCATTTGTGTTTCACTTTTCTTTCCTCAACAGTTTGCTTCCAAGAGAGCTTGATAGTGGATGCTGAGAGGGTGTTTCCCCTGCCTGGAGAGTCTAGATCTAGGGATCACATTGGTAGAATAAGGGGACAACCATTTTGGATTGAGATGAGAAGTGATTTCTTCACTCAAATGGTTGTGAATTTTTGGAATTCTGTATCCCAGAAGGAAGTGGATGCTCAGCTGTTGACTACATCCAAGGCTGAAATTGACAGATTTTTGAACTCGAGGGAAGTGAGGGATAATTATTGGATGGGAAAGTAGAATTGAAGTTGAGGATGAGCCATGGTGTACTGAATAGTGGAGTGGGCTCAAGGGGCTGTGTGGTTTATTCCTGTTCTTAGTCCTTACATTCTTTAACTCTGCAATCTATGTCACGACCACTTTATGCTGGAAGTGGTATAAATCTAACCCCAAATGATTGCTCTTTTATGTCTTCAGGTGGAGGAGATCATAGTGAAAAGAATGCCATGTGATTTCTTATCAATCCAAGATATTCTAAGAGGTTTAGTCTATAAATTCACACCAATTATTATAATTTGAGGAGCATCTCATCAAAGTAATAACTGAAAATCAGCTTTATATGTCTCATAAAAATGTCACATTACCTCAGACAAAAATACACTTTTTTTTTTAATGCCCACAAGCTCACTACTGTAAATTCAGCATTAAATGATCAATTAACAATAAAAGGATTTGGATATCTTAGAGGAGACTGGGTCCAGCAGACGGTTTACATAGTAACCTTTGACCCCTAACGGAATGCAGCTACCATGAAAGCCCCTTCTGTCTATTGGCTGTAACAGGCCTATGTGAAATACGCTTGTGCATTCTCCGCGTAATTGTCAGGCAAGCGATGACTCAGAAACGATGACTGTGGAAAAGTTTCCATTTATTCTCCTTACTATTTACACCTCCTACTTCCCGAAGGCTCCCCCGCGCCCGGCCCACATCAGAGCCGGGGTACCTATGTCCCAGCAGTCCTTGGAAAAGGGGGGTAGCCGTCCCCCCCACTCATCTGCATAAATTGAACTTGGTGAGGCCACAGGGTCTCTGAGATTGCAGATCCCCGGGCTTCCTAGGGGTAGAACACCCCTCTCCCCTACCCCAGCCAAGTCCGATACATCATCCATTTCGACAGGAGGGGGAAAATCCTTTGCCTCCTTCGCCCGGGGTTGTCTATCCAGCGTTTGCCACTCTGGGTCCAGAGGGGCATAGCGGATTGGGCAGCGTCGCTTCCTGGTCGAACGTCTGGGAGGTTGCTCTGCCCCTTTGCTCAGCGGTCACCCCCCCGATCTGCGTCGACCTCCGTGGGCAGAAATTCCTTGTCCGACTCCTGCTCGGATTGGTCGGCCTCCCGCATTTCGGAGTCACAAAGTTCAGCTGCCTCGTTGGGCATCACCGGCATCTCTTCTGGGAGGGGAGGAGCACCACTGGTCTGGGTCGGTCCTCGGGCACCTGTTCCACCCGGCTTCGCAGATGTTCCATGTGTGGGTTGGTGCCTTTACCTTGTATTCGTATACGAGACGGGCCCGGACCTTTTTATTATCGTTTCTGGAATCCATAACGCCCGTCTGCAAAATTCCGGATCCTATCCCCAATGTCCGGCGAAACGGGGCTCAATCATGTGCACAAGCAACGTCCCATCAAAAGTTCTGCAGCATCACCCTGGTGATAGCGTGGGGTGTGGTTCTATAGAAGAACAAGAAACAGGCCAGGCAGATTTCTGGGGAACCCGAGGTCTGTATTCACATCCCGAGTTTGAATGTCTGCATGGCACGTTCCAGCAACCCATTTGAGGATGGGTGATAAGGCATGATGGACCCTATTTTGTTTCAGACAATCCGCGAACTCTGAACTTGTAAAAGTGGTGCCATTGTCTGATACAAGTACCTCCGGGAGTCCATGAGCACAAGTTTGTCTGAGTCGCTCGGTGGTGACTCGCGATGTAGTTGTCGTCATTCGGTGCACATCCATCCATTTGGAATGTGCATCTACTATAATCAGGTGCATCGCCCCCTGGAAAGGCCCCGCGGAATCTACATGGAGGTGGGACCATGGGTGCCCAGCCATTCCCACGGGTGAAGTGGAGCTGCTTTTGGTGCTCCTGGCACCGGGTACACTGTTTTGTCAGCTTCTCGATATCCGCGTCTGGGCTGGGTCACCACATCTTTCGGCCAACATTTTCATGTTAGAGACCCTCGGGTGTCCACTATGGAGATCTTGCAAAATTGTTTCTTGGCCCTGTTCGGGGATGACCACTCGGGAACCCCACAGCAGGATGCCGTCCGCACGCTGAGATCCGCCAGTTTTGTGGTAAAAGCCCTCAGATCCCCCGGGAGAGCACGGTGCTGGGCCCGTACAGCACAATGTGGGGGACCCTGGTCAGCAACAGGTCTGTCTGTGTCCATGCTTTTACTTGGGCTGCTGTCACAGATACAGGGTTGGTTTTCCCGTTTTTGGGACTATGTCCCCACGCCGTCGTGAAAACTGTGGTCTTTTACACCAGGAAAACTGGTGTCAAAAGGCTATAGTTTCACAGCCTTTCAGGGGGCTAGCAGGCAGCTGTTGTGGAGCTCGCAGCTCCTGCTGCCGATACGGCCCCCCTGCACTACTGGGTCAGAGGCCGCGCATGTGCACGGCGGCGACCTCCAGTGGCCATGCCGTGCTCCATTGATGGACTCAGCCCGTGAACCTGGAATGCCAAAATAGTACCCTGCATCGGCCGCTCGCGCTCCCCGGACCGCCCGCATACATTGCCCCCAGCCCTGAATGAAGCCCCCCCGCCCGCCGATTGGCCCTCTCCCGACTGTGACTGACCCGGACTAAGTCCGCAGCCAACATGCGAGGATCACGGACGGTGGGACCACACGAGTCCCACGCCGTTGGGGTATCGTGGGGCGGGCCTCAGACAATGGCCTGAGGCGGTGGATACTCAGCGGCGTACACCACCGCTGGTACGCCGATCTTCGGGGGCAAAGAATTGAAGAACCGACGCTGCTCTCGATTTTATGCGCCAAAACGGATTCTCCGCCCCGTCGCTGAACGCGATTTTGGCGTCGGTGTACAGAGAATCCAGCCCAAAGAGTCCATAAAATGTAAGGTCCCGACTACTTTGTCCGATGCCGTCGGCGTTGGCGTACTGGTGGGTAGCGTGAGGTGGCTGAGACCGTCCGCGTGGGGATTGGGCGATGTTCCAAAATATACTCATACGCCGCCAAGAGGAGATCCCAACACTGGATGCGGGCAGCAGCACGGGGGGGAATTGCCTTATCCTCTTTGAACAACCCCAACAAGACCGAAAACAGGTCTGTGGTCTGTGTACGCTGTGAATACAGGTCCATAAACATTTTAAAAATTAAATTTAGAGTACCCAGTTATTTTTTTCCAATTGTCATCTGAGAGTACCTTTAAGAAATGGGTGTTTATCAAATAGCTGTGTGGATGTACATTTAAGAAATGGGGTTTATCAAATAGCTGTGTGGATGTACATTTAAGAAATGGGGTTTATCAAATAGCTGCAGTGATGTCTGAGTGTGGGTGGAGCTGGGCTGTCTGTCTGCTTTACTTTTGCTTTGGGCTGGCAGCTAGTGTTTAGTTTCGTTTTGCAGATTGGGAGCTGCATCCAGCCAAACAAGGTGTAACTCTGGTCTCTCTCTGTAGAAAAGAATGCCTTCAGATCACTTGCTAATTTAAAAGTGATAACTGCTCTCAGTAGAGAATTTTAAACCTGATGTCTGTGTTAAAGAGAGTTTTTGTCTTATGGATTTTGCTAGGAAAGATTATGGGTACTTATAGAGTACTGTATTCTTTGGAGGAATATTTAAGTTGATCGTTGCTAAGATGTTTACTGTGTGTTTATAAAATGTTCACTGGATTCATAGAATAAACATTGTTTTTGTTTAAACATACTTTAGCTCTTTGTTGCACCAAACCTATAAGGTTGGCCCTTGTACTCCACATAACCAAAATCTATTTAACGTTGTTGGTCAGATGAACTCCATGCTATACTTTGGGGTTCTCTAATCCCTGGCCCGTAATACAATTAAGGGGCAATTTAGCGTGGCCAATCCACCTAACCTGCACACCTTTGGGTTGTGGGGGTGAGACTCATGCAGACACGGGGCGAATATGCAAACTCCACACAGACAGTGACCCAGGGCTGGGATTGAACCCGGGTCCTTGGCACCGTGAGAATCATAGAATCATAGAATTTACAGTGCAGAAGGAGGCCATTCGGCCCATCGAGTCTGCACCGGCTCCTGGAAAGAGCACCCTACCCAAGCCCACCCCCCCCCACCCCATCCCCATAACCCAGCAACCGTCCCAACACTAAGGGCAATTTTGGAAACAAAGGGCAATTTAGCACGGCCAATCAACCTAACCTGCACATCTTTGGACTGTGGGAGGAAACCGGAGCACCCGAAGGAAACTCACGCACACACGGGGAGAACGTGCAGACTCTGCACAGACAGTGCCCAAGCCGGAAATCGAACCTGGGAACCTGGAGCTGTGAAACAATTGAGCTAACCACTATGCTACCGTGCTAACCATTGTGCCACCGTGCCACCCGCACATATCCATAGACATAATGATGGAACCATTTTACGCCAAATACAAGTGCATAACCTTTTTCTCTCTAAGCGTAATTACACTTTGCTGCCGCCAAAGTGCACGAGGCGAACGCGATGGGCCGCTCGATACCATCGTCCATCTTGCGGGCCAGGATAGCCCTGATTCCGAAGGGCAAGGCGTCGCCGTGAGCAACAAAGGTTTCAGCAGATGCGAGGATGACAGCCGTTGTTTCATTTTGTCGAAAGCTCTCTGCTGCAGCGGGTCCCAAATCCACCGCTGGCCCTTCTTTAACAACAGGTGCAGTGGGGCCAACACTGTCGCCAAGTCCAGGATGAACTTCCCGTAATAGTTTATAAGGCCCAAGAACGAGCAAAGTCGGTTTCAAAGCGTAGGGAATGGGGTGTGCCCGAAAATAGCGAGGTCGGGCCTCTGGATCCACTGATATCTTGGCGGAGGCCCCCGGTTGGTACGGAGACCATTCTGGAATACCTTGGGGAAACGTGCCAATACCGCCTATGGCCAGTCGGGGTACATCCGGCATACTTTAAAAAAAAAGATTTGAGTACCCAATTCATTATTTCCAATTAAGGGGCAATTTAGCGTGGCCAATCCACCAACCCTGCACATCTTTGGGTTGTCGGGGTGAAACCCACGCAAACACGGGGAGAATGCGCAAACTCCACACGGACAGTTATTTAGATTTATTCTCCTTACTGTTTACGCTCCTTACTCTCCAAAGGGTCTCCCACCCCGGCCCACACCCGGGCTGGGGTATTTATATCCCAGCATTCCTAGGAAAGGGGGTAGCCCCGCACCCAGGTGAGGCCACAGAGACTCTGAGGTTGCAGATCCCTGGGCCTCATGTAGGGTTATAAAACTCAGCAAGCAAGGCCTTATAAATATTATTATGCTTATTATTTAGTATTAAATTGTCAATCTCAAGGAGACACAATAGTCAGTGAGGAAAAATGTCAGTGTTTTTGTCGAATATGAATGTCTTTTCTGAGGCTCTGACATTTTATCTGACTGTAATCTGCCTTTTAGTTTATCTCACTACATTCATATCCACCTTATACTAGAAACACACATGTGGATGCCGCGCTTATTGTTGTGGCAGGCGTGTTATAATTGGCCTGAGCACAATTGGATTGGAAATCAAAATGAACCAGTGAAATTTCTTAATTACTATTGAGCGCATACCCCAAAACAAGATAGTTATCAATGTGGCTGTCAGGTGAGGAAAGGATTAATTGTTCTATGATCATACACCCTTCACCACAGTTGAATCATTTGATTTCATTTATTAATTTATTAGCATCAGACATGAGGACTGGCTCCTTGATACATTAACATGAGCCATTGCGTTCAGGACAGTGGGGGAGAATATTCAGAACAATATATTTATTTATCCTCCATTGTCAGCTCGTGACTCCCAGGTTAGGTTTAGTTGAGGTTTAGGACCTTCATGTCACACTTACAAGCATCCTTGAAGCGGAACTTTGGGCCTCCGACTGGTCGCCTGGCCCCGGCTACTCGGTCATACAGAAAGTCTTCGATCCATGTAAAGATCCCCAATCGATATGGACAGCTTGCTGAGTGTCCATCATCTTTCGTAGATGGAAGGACGCCGGTGACAAATATTTGTTCATGTTCACACTTCTATTTTAAGAACGTCAATTCGGTAAATTATTTGCTGAAGTAAAAGAGATCCATCCAGAATTTTCTTTGAAGCCATATTGGGCTAAGGACCTTCAAGGAGACAAGGGAAGGAAAATTTGTAGTTGCAAAATATAAAAATACAAATACCAACGGAAATTGCCAGAAAGCTCTCAGCAGGTGAGGCAGCATCTGTGGAGAGAGAAACAGAGTTAAACAGAACTGATGACGAGTTCCTCTCTTCACAGATGTTGCCTCACCTCCTGATTCCAGATTTCCAGTAGCTGCAAATTTTGCTTTTATGAATGACAAAACCTACTTGTTGCGTATGAAAATACAGATGCCTGCATGCCATCGACGTTTCCCGAATTCTCCGCTATCCTGACTCTGGCCACTTGGGAAACTCCTTCCCTTGACATTGCCATCAATGGCTGTTCATTCACATGCTTGGACTTCACGTTTTTGAATTCTCTCTTGTATTGGACCACTTGTTATGGGCGAGGTGTTTTCAGAACCCCAAAATGTATCACGGAGTTCAACCAACCTCCCCCTTTAATGGATTGTTGCTTTTGAAGCACACGGCTTGTTCCCCAGGTGTGATATTACAATTATGGACACGTGGTTTTTAACACAGAACAATGTTTATTCCATGAACTCAACTTAATCTTCTAAATAAACATTGGCTCCCTTATCACCCCTTACTTCAAAGATAACCCCGAAAATAATACAACACTAAATAATCCCTCAAAATGTTCCTTCAAACATCCAAAAGGCTTCACCTTTAAAAACAGTAACACACCAGGTCACAGTTAATATATATTTTCTGTTGGATGGCGGAGATATATCAGCTTGGTTGACTTCAGCTCCAGCACCTTGCTTTTCTTCCTGCAGCTCTCTGGAAACACAGACACACACAAGCTGCTTTTTCAACCTGAAACCAAAAGTTGAAGTGAGCACAGCTCCCCCCCCCTGTGACATCACTTCAGTAATATGATCAGCTTCATCTGTTAAAGGTACATTGCTTAAACATCCATTTCTTAAAGGCACTCTCACATGACACACTTCAAAGGGCAGTAGAGGGTCAACCACATTGATGTGGGACAGGATTCACCAATAGACAAAACCACATAAGAATGTCAGATCTCCTTTCTTGAAGAACATGAATGAATCATAACATTTTGACAGTTGCGGGACCACCTTACTGTTACCGAGTTTTGATTTCCAGATTTTTACAAACTGAATTCAAATTCTCAAATTTCCATGGTGGGATTTCAATCTCCGGATTACTAATCTAGTAATGTAATCATTGTACTCGTAAACCTGATGAGGCAGCAGCTGAGGTTATCCATGAAGGCCTCGCCTTCACAACCTTGCCCTTCACCTGAGGTGTGGTGACCCTCAGGTTTGCTGCGAAAAGCAGATGGCCTCCTTCGCTTACATGCTCCCAATATTAAAATAAAAGCAAAATACCGTGGATGCTGGAAATCTTAAATAAAAACAAAAAGTTCTGGATAAACTCAACATGTCAGGCGGGATCTGTGGAGCGAGAAACAGAGTTAAGGCCACATGGACAATTAACCCTGTTTCTCTCTCCACAGATGCTGCCAGACCTGCTGAGCTTATCCAGCATTTTCTGTTTTTATTATGCTCCTAATATTTTCTCCCAGTGTGACTATTGAACGGTCGCTATGTGTGCATGGAACACTTTTATCGCAATTGTACATTCTGGGCATTATTCCTCTAACTCTAAGCTGTGTTTGAAGTTGGTGGTTATTTTATTCGTAGCTCCCTTCACAATTTATTCAAGTAATACATGAGAATATGTGTCCCGCCACTATATTAATTTAATTAGCCTTTTGATTATCTCATTGCTTCCAAGGCAGTTCCCTTACAAGGATGTTTTGGTGCTATCAGGTTAGGAAGTGGCGTTTTCTAAAATATTAGGTATTAAATATATAACTTTTCTTTCCATTTCAATCATCAATGTGCCATGTTTTCAATCCAAACTTACAGGTTTCTTCCATGCCTGTGAGGAGACATATGCTGTGGCTTGTCGTTTGTTTCTTAACTTCGCTACATTCACCGGACGTTAGTTGCCAGGAATATTTAGGCTCCGTCGCTGGTAAGTGGAATCTGAACGGCCAGTTTATTATTAGCTCACCTCGGGTGCCTTGATCCAATGTTCTGCAGAAACTGTTCTTCTATTTCTGTTTTCTCTTCCTGCTTCCTCCTTTTACCTTTCATCTCTGTTTAAAAAAAATAATAATATTGTGGTCCTGGTAATCATCAAATCACATCCAGGGGATCTTATCAAAGTCTGAAGACTGATGGAACATTTTGATAGGAAGCAACGTTTAACCTTTACACAAAGCCTGTGTTGATGATCCCAAATTGGTAAAGTTTGATCATTTTTTTGTTCTTATAATGCAGGGTTTATTCTTCCTGTGCCACCAAATTATGCTTGGCAGAGGTTAAATATTTGGCTTTAATGTAAACTTGTCGGAGAAAAACACTTTCTTGAATTTATTTTCTTGTTTATTTAGTTTGATGTGGCACTTGTTGGATTTTCTCAAGATAATTTCCCCCCCTCCAGAGTAGGGCAGCACGGTGACGCAGTGGTAGCACTGCTGCCTCATGGCGCTGAGGACCCAGGTTCGATCCCGGCTCTGGGTCACTGTCCGTGTGGAGTTTGCACATCCTCCCCGTGTTTGTGTGGGTTTCGCCTCCACAACCCAAAGATGTGCAGGCTAGGTGGATTGGCCACGCTAAATTGCCCTTTATTTGGATAAAATAAATTGGGTACTCTAAATTTTTATTTAAAAGATCATTTTCCCTGACACCTTGACTAAATCATGTAAAATGATAGTTGTGTTTATGCCTATGTTTATTTCTGACTGATTATAATAATTACTTTAAGAAATAGAAATGTTATGGATGATGTTTTCCTGGCCGCTGACGGTGTATTTTTCTGACCTCTTTGCAATATTTTGCAGTGTATAAATACCACAGCTTATTGCATAACTAAATTGTTTCTGGCACTCAGGACGAATGCAAAGTTTGTTAAACATCAAGATTGTTCTGTCAAGTCAAGTTGGAAGAACGAGAGGTTTGCTATTTGACTGGCAGCTGCCATTCTCTACAAAGCCTTCCAGTTAAAGATTCGAAAAGTCTTACGGTTTTCCGTCTCCCTGACAGTGTTCTTTTCACATTCCTTTCTAAAGAAGTGAAATGACGAAAAATTCCAGCACTGGTATATCCCATGTGGAAACATTTTGAAATGCTTTCATGCAGCTATTTAGCATTGCTGGCTTAATGAGGCTGTGCTTCTGACTACTAACTAACCAGTGCACAGTGCAAACATCCTGATAATACATGTGACTTCTAGTGCTTTCAGCTTGTCCAGAGAATATAATTTCATGCTACATAGATGATGAAGATTAAAGGGGATTTGAGAGTTCTTGAAGTGGGTATTGTGAAAAATAGATGTTTTGATATGTTCTTTTTACACAAAAGAGCTTTGCTGGGAGCATGTACATTTTCTCTTTGGTTTGCATTCTAAAATGGGTAAATCCTTCTGGGCAAATATATAATTGGTGAAAGGGGGATTTTAGAAATGGCCAATGTCTTTGCAGATGTTTCAGGCAATTGTGGATTTTGAATCCTTTTGATCTCTGAATTATGAAGGGACGTTTTTATTGATTAACCAGGCAATTTTAAAGATTAGTTAGCATAATGCAGTTAAATGCAAATCGATGCAAAAGGCAGTCAGTGGTTTGAATTCTATAAATAGCTCAAACCCCCCTTGTCACAATTACCTATATCTGATCAATGATACTGTAGTCCTGTTTGGCAGGTATGTGTTGGGGGGTGGGGGGGATTCTCTTTCTCCTGGACCCTAAAGCCACAAAGTCCAACCAGATCATTGGACTGGATCTATTGCTGGAGTATAAATATACAAAACCAGAGAGATGGGGTCTAACTCTTAGCCTTCCACATCACCACGACTGCAACAAGATTGATAGCCAGGTCTGTCTCTGTATGATTATACTGGAAATACAAGATATGCTGCAGATTCACCTGATCATTCTGCACCAAGTACCAGCAGCAGAACTTCATAAACCCTTCCGTCCACAGAGTTGTCTCCGAAACAATACCACCTGGAACTGTGTCACTTACATACGAAACTTCAAACACACTCGAGCACCATCAGGAACCAGGGTTATTGAGTGTATAATATGCCATTGGACAAGTCCAGGGGTGCCAACTTGCACTCTCTGGGTTTTTCTGGTGCTGAAGGCAGAGTTAAGGTCCTGAGACCTTAAGGTACTCCATACTCTTGAATGTGTGTCCTGTGACCTGCTATTAGTCATTGAAAATGCAGAAAATACTTCTGTAAATCCAAAAGTCAACACTATGTAAGGTTGCTATTGAAGCTAACTGTTGTTTCCTTTAGGAGATGATGACATAAACGCCTTTGAAGGGTCCTCAGCTGAAGGTTTGCACAGAGAGCCATCAGAAAGCACAGGATCAGGAAGCACTGCCTTTGAGAATGGAATGTCTGGTGATGGTAATGTAATCACAGCAGACATCCGTGATAATATTGAATCCCCATCAGGATATTATCCTGAAATAGAAATACCTGACTACGATGACTTATACCGCACCGTGTCTGGGAATCCTGACCTGGATGAAACAGGGTCCAGCATGCCAACATTACAAATGGTCATGGACAAAGATTATCCTTACACTAATCCCGCAGGTGTTTACATTCCTAATAGAGAAGTCACTCCCCGCACAAGAATGCCATACATACGCCACAAGGAAACACCTGATGTGGAGATGGAGTCACTTCTCACCCATGATATATCAGAGGGACAAGGTACGTGAGCCAGCATGTGGCGGGGCACATGCATGCAATTTAAACAAAAGTGAGGAAGTGAGGTGTTTGCCTAATTTTCTGTTCAAACTAGGGAACACATTCTCAGGATAGAGGGTTGCCAATTTGGACTGAGTGAGAAGAGATTTCTTCACTCAAAGAGTTCTGAATCTTTGGAATTCTTTGTCTCAGAGGGCTGTAGTTGTTCATTTGTGTGATATATTAAAAATAGAGTTTAAATAAATATTTGTAAATTTAGGGATATGGGGATAGGAACAGGAGTAGGCCATTCAGCCCTTCGAGCCTATCCCACCATTGAATGATATCGTGACTGATCTGTAGCCTAACTCTGTACACCTGCCTTTGGCCCTTATCCCTTATTATCTTTGCTTAACAAAAATCTATCTATCTCAGATTTAAAATTCGCAACTGCTCCAGCTTCAACTGCTGTTTGCGGGAGAGAGTTCCAAACCTCTACCACCCTCTGAGTGAAGAAGTGCTTCTAACGTGTCACCTGAACGGTCTGGCCCTAATGTTTAGACTGCGCCTCCTAGTTTTAGAATCTCCAGCCTGTGGAAATAATTCCTCTTTACCTACCCTGTTTTTCCCTGTTAATATCTTGAAGACTTCGATCAGATCCACCTTAACCTCCTAAATTCTAGTGAAAACGGGCTTAGTTTGTGTAATCTCTCCTTGTAACTTAACCAGTGTAGTCCAGGTCTCATTTTTGTAAACCTATATTGCACTCCCTCCAAGGCCAATACAACTTTCCTAAAATGTGGTACTGCTCACAGTACACCAATTGGGGTCTAATCAGGATTTTGTATAGCTGCGGCATAAATTCTGTGTCTTTGTATTCCAGTCCTCTAGATATAAAGGCTATCATTCCATTAGCCTTTTTTGATTATTTTCTCCACTTGTTTGTGGCATTTTCAAGATCAATGCACCTGAACCTCCAAGTCTCTTTGGACATCCACTGTACCTAACCCCTTTCCATTTACAAAGTACTCTGCTCTATCTTTTTTTGGTCCAAAATGGATAATCTCACACATCTTACATTGAATTTCATCTCCCACAATTTTGGCCATTCACCTAATCTGTCAATATCTCCTTGCAATTTTATGCTATCACCTAGACTGTCTACAATGCCGCCTAGCTTTCTATCATCAGCAGATTTGGATATATGACTTTCTATGTCACCATCCAAGTTGTTAATGAATAATGTGAACAATTGAGGCCCCAACACAGATCCCTGTGGTACACCACTAGTCACCTCCTGCCAATTAGAGTACTTACCCATTATCCTCACTCTCTGTCACCTGCAACTCAACCAGTTTCCTAACCATGTTAATACTTTTCCCTGAACTCCTTGGGATTCCGCCTGAGTTAACAGTCTCTTATGTACAACTTTATCAAATGCCTTCTGGAAGTCCATATAAATAACATCCATAGACATTCCCCTGTCCACCACCTTAGACACCTCTTCAAAAAATTCATTGAGATTTGTCAGGCATGATCTTCCCTTCGTTAATCCATGCTAGTTCTCCTTGATTGACCAAAGTTTTTTGAGGTGCTCAGATAGTGTGTGAAGGTGGCGGTATGGTTTAGATCAGTCATGATCATATTGACAATACTCCCGCACTTCGCGCTCATGTTCAAAGATAGACGTGGCCTGATCCGCCCATCCTCAGTTCAAATTGTTGACGCCATTCATCATGTGTAATTTTTTTCAAGTCTTGTATTCTCAAATCAGGAGCTTTAAAGTATTGACGAGGTAAAATTGGTACATGACTTAATTTATTTTCCTCTTGTTGTTTTATTTTATTTTGCTTTATTCTAATCCTGGGCCTACCTTGCAATGAAATATCACAGTTTGGGAGTAGCCTGTAACTAGAGCTCCTGCAATTACTGGCTTGATTCACTTGTTGGTTGGGGGTTTATGGGGTCTGGAGAGATGGTGTGGGATGGGCTAGGCAGGGGGGGGAGCAACATTGGTTTCATGAACAATGAAGAGGAAAGAGATAATCGCAAAGGATGATTTGCAACAAGCATTTCTGTCCAGGTCTTTTTCAACAAGTTAATTGAACGCATTACCTTCAAAAGTGTACTCATCTTACACCCCATGTTCAAATGTCCTCCATTTGGTTTGTGCCCTGTCACCGCTCCAAATAAATTCAACAATGATGTCAACAAGATTATTCTCTGTGACTTTATCCAGTGCTGCCCTCTCTGCTGTATTTATCATGGACGATCTTTCCACCTTGCTTTACCACCTCTCTTCAGTAGTTCATCTCAGTCGGACTTCCTAGTCTTGTTCCTTTCCCGTGTGTTCCAATGCATCTCCAGCTCCCGCAAGGAGTCTGCCAAGGATCTACCCATTTCCCCTTCCTCTTATGTTTGCTCAAACTGAACCAGACCAGTTCAGTGTGACCCTGACCTGAGCTGCAAGCATTAAATTCTATCTATCACCAAACCCATAACACCATAAGATATAGGAGCCAAATTAGGCCATTCGGCCCATCAAGTCTGCTTCACCATTCGATCATGGCTGATATGTTCCTCATCCCCATTTTCCTGTCTTCTCCCTGTAGCCCCTGATCCCCTTATTAATTAAGAACCTATCTATCTCTGTCTTAAAGACACTCCGTGATTTGGCCTCCACAGATCCACAGATTCACCACCCTCTTGCTGAAGAAATTCCTCCTCATCTCTGTTTTAAAGGATCATCCCTTCAGTCTGAGGCTGTGCCCTTGGGTTCTAATCTCTTCGCTATGTTCATTCTCAGTCTTCTGTAAGTTTCAATAAGATCCCCCTCATCCTTCTAAAGTCCATCGAGTACAGACTCAGTCCAGTCCTCTAGAACTCTCACCGACTCCAGCGATTCCTGGAAGATCACCACCAATGCCTCCACAATCTCCTTCAGAACCCTGGGGTACATCCGATCCGGGTGATTTATCCACCTTCAGACCTTTCAGTTTCCCCAGAACCTTCTCGTTAGTGATGACCACTACACTCGCCTCTGCCTCCCGACTCTTTTGAAGTTCTGGTATGCCACTGGTGTCTTCCACTGTGAAGACTGATACAAAGTTCCTATTCAGTTCCTCTGCCATTTCACTGTTCCCTATTACTACTTCTCCAGCTTTATTTTCCAGTGGTTCAATGTCTATTCTTGCCTCTCTCTAACCTTTTATACATCGAAAAATTTCTTGCAATCTTCTTTTATATTACTAGCTAGCTTACATTCATATTTCATTCTCTCCCCCCCACCTTATTGTTTTTTTAAATTGTCCTCTGCTTGCTTTTAAAGGCTTCCTAATCCTCTGGCTTCCCACTAAACCGCGCCACATTGTATGTTTTTTCTTTTGCTTTTATGCTGTCCCTGACTTCCCTTGTCAGCCATGATTGCTTCATCCTCCCCTTAGCATGTTTCCGACTCCTTGGGATTAATTTCTGTTGTGCCTCCCAAATAACCCCCAAAAAACCCTGCCATTGCTTTTCCATCGTCCTTCTTGCTAGGCTCCCCTTCCAACCAACTCTGGCCAGCTCCTCCCTCATGTCTTTGTAATAACCCATTTACTTCCACCTCTCAAATTTCTCACCTCAGTTCCACTGTCACTGAAACCTTTACCCACGCCGTAATTGCCTCCAGACTCAACTTGTGTATCAGCCGGCATCCAGTTTCCAAAATCTCTAAGTCATCCAAAGCTGTACGCCCCACATCCAAACTGTGCTGAGCTCCACCTTGTCATCACCCACATCTTTGCTGGTTTACATGTGTTCCGTATTCCACAACGGATCAAATTCAAAATTGTCCTAATTTATAAAATTCCTCTCATGCCCTTCCTCCACCTTATCTCTGTAACCTGCTGCATCCTTCGATCCTCTGCATCTTTTGTGGCAGAACATTCAGCATCATCAGTCCTACTCCTTGGAAGCTTCCTTAATCCAACCCATCTCTCTACCTCCGTCATCGTTTCAAAAGCTTTCTCAAGTCAGTTTTATGAGCAAGCTGGTGGTCACCTCTAGCCAGTCTCCCTCAATGACTGGACTCCTATTCCTTCACTCTGCTGTGAGCTTATTCAGATGTTTATCTATGTTAAACATGTTGGACAAGTGCAAATTACAGACATTTTCAAAACATAGAATTTGCAAGAGCATGGTGATTATTGCAAGATGTGGGTGAAAACCCTCTTACAATCCTCCGATATATCTTTTACGACAATTGGAATCACTTCTGAGGAATGTAATGGGAAAATACCTTTATTTAAATATTGTTCATCGACTGGGCAGAAGCTGCAGCTTCTGAATAATTATGTTGCCTACATGTGGTGGTGATATTCATCAGCAGTTGGTAATGTGCATAAGTCATTAAACCCCATCTTGTGTCCTCCCTCAGACTAGTCTGCCCCTTCCTCTCCCTGTGGTAATTATACAAGTGAAACTCTTTTTTTAGAAAATAATTTTAATTTCATTGTTGTGTGGTGTGTGTGTGACTTTTAGATTGACCTACATTAGGAGTGACTTTCATTTCCCAGGCAACCTAACGGAGGACTCCTCGATATCAGACTTTGTAAACATTGCAGAATCGCTATGACAAAGGAAGTTGGGCCTGGATTTTACACCAACCCCCCACCCCCACCCACCACCCCAACAGGTGTGTTTTCAGAGTTGGGGGGGAGGGGGCACGTCATAATAATCTTTATTAGTGTCACAAGTAGGCTTACATTAACAGGGCAATGAAGTTACTGTGCAAATCCCCTAGTCGCCACATTCCGGCGTCTGTTTGGGTACACAGAGGGATTCACCTAACAAGCATGTCTTTTGGGAAATTGCCACCCAGGATGAGAGGGTTGTTAAGAAGGCGTACGGTGTGTTAGCTTTTATTGGTAGAGGGATTGAGTTTCGGAGCCATGAGGTCATGTTGCAGCTGTACAAAACTCTGGTGCGGCCGCGTTTGGAGTATTGCGTGCAATTCTGGTCGCCGCATTATAGGAAAGATGTGGAAGCATTGGAAAGGGTGCAGAGGGGATTTACCAGAATGTTGCCTGGTATGGAGGGAAGAACTTATGAGGAAAGGCTGAGGGACTTGACGCTGTTTTTGTTAGAAAGAAGAATGTTAAGAGGTGACTTAATTGAGGCATACAAGATGATCAGAGAATTGGATAGGGTGGACAGTGAGAGCCTTTTTCCTCGGATGGTGATGTCTAGCACGAGGGGACATAGCTTTAAATTGAGGGGAGATAGATATAGGACAGATGTCAGAGGTAGGTTCTTTACTCAGAGAGTAGTAAGGGCGTGGAATGCCCTGCCTACAACAGTAGTGGACTCGCCAACACTAAGGGCATTCAAATGGTCATTGGATAGACATATGGACGATAAGTGAATAGTGTAGATGGTCTTTAGAGTGGTTTCACAGGTCGGCGCAACATCGAGGGCCGAAGGGCCTGTGCTGCGCTGTAATGTTCTATGTTCTATGTTGTGGGAGGAAACTGGAGCACACGGAGGAAACCCTCGCAGACATGGGAAGAATGTACAGACTCCACATAGACAGTGACCTACGCTGGGAATCGAATCCATGTGCTACCGTGCCACCCACATAAAATATGCCCGGTAGCCAGTCTATCTCCTTCCCACCCAACCCGTCCTGTTGCCCATGATGTGGGAGGGAGAAATGGTACAGCACCCACTAGGCTGCCTGCCCTCACTCCTAATGAGGTCCTTAATTGCATAATTCATTGTCAGTTAAGGGACTCACCTCCACTCCATAAAATGCCGGGCCTTGGCAGACAGGCCAGAGTGCAAAGGCCATTTTAAAAAACGCCTTTTTGGAAAGGTGGGAAGGAAGGTGGTGGTGGTGGTGGTGGGTGGGGAGGGGGTGGGGGGACGGACACAGGAAGCAATAGCAGGGCACTTGAATATGTTCAAGGAAATCAGGCAGAGACAACATAATTGTGTGAAAAGAAATCAATTTTGCCAACTTTAAAAAAATTATTTTGTGGGAAGTGGGCATTACGGCGGGGCCAGCATTTATTGCCCATCCCTGGCTGCCCTTGAATTGAATGGTTTGCTATTCAAGAGTCAACCACATTGCTGTGGATCTGGAGTTACGTGTAGGCCAGTCCAAGTAAGGATGGGGAGGGGGCACTCCTCAAAATGTCACACCCCATTTTCTTCCTCTTTACCATACCTCTGAAGCCCACCCTCCATCCTTCTTGCCCCCACCATCTAGGGTGCTCGATCCCTTCCTGCCTTACGAGGCCCAGGACATCCCTCACTCTGGTTGCTACTGCTGTAGATGCTTGCAGTCCTGGCAGCATCCACTACAAAGTTCTGGCGCTACTGGGACTGTCAGAGTAGCCGGACAAGGCCGGGACCTCCTGGTGATGGGGGTGGGGTGAGCGAGGGTGAACAGTATACCCCAGGAAAATCCAGCTTTTGGAATAGCACAAAGAGTCTAATTGTTCCATTTTCCAATCACTACAAAAGTCAAACATGTTTCTGAACACATTATCGTGACACAAATGCACTCATTTTATTCCAAGGCTAAAAGCAACATTTTTGAAGGATGGTGAATTAAGAAATGCCAAATACCTACTTTATTAGTAATCTAAATTTGAATAAGTTCAGGAAAGGCTAAACTATGCAAAAGGAAATTGAACAAGTAGAGAACCCCAAAGATCTTAAATGTCTTCAATTTTAAAATTACACGCTTATTTAAAAAAATATATTTTTTATTCTCCTCCTTTTTCACATTTTCTCCCAAATTTACACCCAACAATAAACAATAATCAGTAACGAATGTAATGTCAATCCCCTATCAATAACAATGATCCCATCCTCCCACCAAAGCCCAGATATTAGCCCGCATGTTAGCATAAACAAATGATAAAAAGGAATCAGGAATCACCCATATTCACCATTAACACACACAGTCTCTCTCCCCCCAACCCTCCCAGCACCGCCCCCCCTAGTGTTCGATGTGTACCAGCTTATTTTTTAATACAATTTGCTATTTTTATAAAATCATTTTCTCGAGAGATAATGTTCTGTGGAAACTATATGCTCAGTTATCAGTGGTATCAACTTACCCAAACGCATTTCACAAACGGAGCTCTCCAAATACAAAGTTCCAAATTGGATTTCTTCATAACCATATGACCAGAACACTTGGCAGAAGACTATGTGAGTAAATTATGTAATGTGGGATAAAGATATTGGTTAACTTGCAAGTTTTAGAGTAGAGGACAGTATTATCCTCCATTCATATTCCATCATTAACTGTGACCTCATTACATCATCGGCATTCATATCATGCATAGCTTCGCTAACAAGCTTTTGAAATCCCGCCTCCTCAGCCTTCACCCCTAGAAGAAAATGCAGGCTACAAAAAGCCCAAAGTGATCCTGTATATTGTTACTTAATGGCAAAGCACACTTGGCGCTTGTAGAGACTCAGTTATTGTGATGACTTTAGGGCTACTGGGGCTTGGCTCATGAATTGTTCCTGTTGCACATTAAATCTAACCACAGACACGGCAGCACGGTGGTGCAGTGGGTTAGCCCTGCTGCCTCACGGCGCCGAGGTCAGTGTCTGTGTGGAGTTTACACATTCTCCCCGTGTTTGCGTGGGTTTCACCTCCACAGCCCAAAGATGTGCAGGGTAGGTGGATTGGCCACGCTAAATTGCCCCTTAATTGGAAAAATTAATTGGGTACTCTAAATTTATTTTTAAAAATCTAACCCCAGACATGACTATAGTGTGTCATGTTGCTATAAAGCAAAAGACAACTGACTCCAGTGGCGTAAGAAGTTGCTTTTGAATGCTCAAACATGGTTTGACTATTCACAGGTTATTCGGTGCACAGCAACCGATTGAGTTGGGCAGCATTTTCTCCATGCTGCTCTCCAGAATATTTAGTTTGCCTTTTCTTTTTTGATCGATCTGCGCTGCAGCAGTTTTAACTGTGCTCTTGTTTCAAAAGGTTTGCCTCTGTGTGACCTGCAGTGATGGTTATTGTGTCGTACGGTTAGAGTTTACGCAGCCGTTTCAAAAAGAAGAAAAGATCATGAAACATTTCTGGTTCTTCCAGTCAAACTAATCTTACAGCCCTCAGCCGATGAACCCACGCAAAGTGAAGAGGCGCCAGTGTATTTATCCAAAGTGATTGTGTCATTTCCCATCTATATTGCAAATCCAAGCTAGTTTCTATCCGACTCTATAATACTGAGATATAAGTGTGCATAATCCATGCTCAGGTAGAAATACTACTATCTAAATTGGATAAACACCTTTAGATTTGGTACTAGTTACATTTGCCCTCTATTCCAGTTACTGACATGTTGGATGCCTTGGGGGTGTCGAGCACAATAGGCGTACATGAAGTGGAAGGATCTCAAATTCACCTAACAGCTTATCGCCTCGAGCCAAGTGTACAAATCAGGAGAGAAACAAGGTATGTAATATCATAGAAAGAAAGCTTTGTATTTATATAAGTCCATTCAAGACCAATGAATGTCCAAAACTAATGATGTCCTTCAAAGTGTAGACACTCAACTATAAAGTTTAATATGGTACGTATTCTATTATTTTTTGTCCTTAAAATATATATACTAATCTTCAAAATAGCTAAGTAAAAGGGCTACACTAATAATAATAATCGTTATTATTGTCACAAGTAGGCTTACATTAAGACCATAAGACACAGGAGCAGAATTAGACCACTCGGCCCATCGAGTCTGCTCCGCCATTCAATCATGGCTGATATTAACACTGCAATGAAGTTACTGTGAAAAGCCCCTAGTTGCCACATTCCGGCACCTGTTCGGGTACACTGAGGGAGAATTCAGAATGTCCAATTCACCTAACAGCACGTCTTTCGGGACTTGTGGGAGGAAACCGGAGCACCCGTAGGAAACCCACGCAGACACGGGGAGAATGTGCAGACTCCGCATAGACAATGACCCACGCCGGGAATCGAATTTTAAGCAGAACCTTTTTTTTTGCATTAACTGTCATTGCATTCTCTACTGAGCAATCGTGCAAAGTTGATGCCCATTACTAAATCCATTTGCCATCATCGCAAAAAACACTGTCAAAATTCTGGTAGCAGTGGTTCACAGAGTCTAATATTATAATGACCAAGGCGAAGGTCACAAGCAACCAATATTTAAGAGCAGAAAGGATTTTTTGACTCTGAGCAAAAAGGTGAGAAAATGTGCAAGAAAGTATCGAACTACCAGCAAGATTTGGACATAGGTTGAATTTCTCTTCTTCATCGAATGAGACCTGCATCAGTGTGGATACCAGCTTGATGTGAGCCTCCTGCTTTGCAGCTGAGGTCTCTTCTGTGGATAAGGGCGGCATTTTTGAAGGCCATTATATAAATATTCTTTTGAACTGCACCTTTACTGCTAGTGCCATAGAATCATAGAACCCCTACAGTGCAGAAGGAGGCCATTTGGCCCATCGAGTCTGCACCGATTCACTCCGCCTTATACCCGTAACCCTGTAATCTGACCTTCACATCCCTGACACTAAGAGGCAATGTATTATGGCCAATCCACCTAACCTGCACATCTTTGGATTGTGGGAAGAAACCGAAGCACCAGGAGGAACCCACGCAGACACAGGGATAACATACAAACTCCACACAGTTGTCTAACTCCGGAATCACATCTAATGTTGCACACGGAGTTTTACAAATACGTGCTGGTTGGGTACGGTCTGTTTCTTGCCCATATTAGAGGCCAGAGTGAGGAGAGATCAGAGATCGGAAGGCAGATTGTACACCAGGGACAAGATCTGAAGCCAGAGCCAGGGGTCAGATCATAGGTCAGTGTCAAGGGGGAGATCATAGGGACCAGATCGTAAAGGCCGTGGGGGAGATTGGAAGGAACACCATGGGGGGAGAATGAGGCAAGTAAGCTGGATCCAGATAAATGGAAAGTCATTCACTCCTGAAATCCAGCAGCAATTGTCTTGCTTAGCAGTCAGGTTTCTCATGGCCGCAGAAGATTCCTCTGCGCCCAAGAAAACTTGCTGGATAAGGGTTAAATTTAAAATGGTGCTTAAACATACGTGCATTTGAAATAGGAGCAGTGGTAGGCCATTCGGCCCCCTTCTCCGCTATTCAATAAGGTCATGGCTGGTTTGTTTGTGTTTCGCGTTCCACATTCCCATCTACGCCCGAAGACCTTAGATTCTTCTTAGGCAAGAGAATCAATCTACCTCCACTTTACAAATGTTCAATGATCTCGCTTCCACTGCCTTTTTAGAAAGAGGGTTCCAAAGATGCACAAGAAACCCTCTGAGAGAAAACATTTCTCCTCATCTCTGTCCCATAAGGGCAACCCCTGATTTTAAAACAGTGCCTCCTAGATCTGGCTCACCCACAAGAGGAAACATCCTTTCCATGTCCACCTTGTCAAGACCATTCAGGATCTTATATACTTCAATCAAGTCACCCCTCATTCTTCTAAACTCAGTGGATAGTTTTTCCAACCTAGCCTTATAAAAGCAATCCGCTCATTCCAGGTATCGATCTAGCCAACCTTCTCTGAACCGCATCCTACGCATTTACATCCTTCCTTAAATACGGAGACCAAAACTGTACACGGTATTTGAGATGTGGTCTCACCAATGCCCTGTATAATGGAAGCACAGCATCCTTACTTTTATGTTCAATTCCTCTCTTAATAAAGAATAGTATTCCATTAACCTTCTTTATTACACCCTGCACCTGCATACGAACCTTTTGTGACTCATGCACTAGAACACCTAAATCCCTCTGTACTTCAGAATTCTGCAGTTGTTTTTTGTTTAAGTAACACTCTTGGTGCGATTCATCTAAATGGCAGTTCTGAGAAACACATAGCTGTACAATGCCGCTGGCATTAAAGAAGGGGCCTTAGTGGGGAACGCATATAGCCCTGTTTTCTACACCGAGGAGATCCGCTTGCCGAGGCCGCCGATGCGATCCCCATGAGTGCTGATCCAATTGGTCCCCATTTGTGGGGACTAGTGCTTAATGGCACTTGCCCAAGGTCTCTGAGGCAAATGGAATAGATCCCATCGCCTCTGGTATCTTGGGAATCTGCACATTAAAGTGAGACTAGCTGTCTCACTCTAATATGCAGACTTGCTAAAAAGCGATCTCACCCACAAGTAACAGGATTTACATCACAACTTCTTGCGAGATCGCGTTAGATCTTGCGAGGCATTGCAAGACAGGTAGATCCCGGGAACAGGGTCTCCAAGCTTCTGTCGGCCATGCTGCGCCATGGCGAGCTGCTTTTCGGACACAGTGTGGCTGTTGAATCGCACCCTCTGCTTTTTTTTCCTTCCTGCCAAAGTGAACAACTTTACATTTTCACACGTTATGCTCCATCTGCCAGGTCTTTGCCCACTCACTTAACCTATCTACATCCGTCTGCAATGTCTTCTTCACAACATACTTTGATACCTGTCTTTGTATAATCTGCAAATTTAGCGAACATGCCTTTTCTTCATCTATGTCATTGATGTAAGTTGTAAAAAGTTCAGCCCCAGTACAGACCCCTGCGAAACTCCACTCGTCACAACCTGCCAATCAGAAAAAGACCCATTTATGCATGACAAAAGTCAGCCATTAAGAGGAGGGTTGGGGTCGGAATCCAGGGGTGGGATTCAACAATAAAACGTCAGAGTGCCATTTCGGACACGTTTGGCAGGGTCTTTCTTGACAAGCTGCAGTGCCGAGAGTAACCCTGCTATTCAACGGCACTTTGCCGTTTCTTTGGGCCTCGGGGAGTTTCTCCCTGTCGAGCCACACTTAGGCAGTCGTCCTGCACTGCAGCAGGACCAACTCATCGCAGATCGGGCCGCCATTTTGAACGGCTGCCCCGATCTCTAAACACACCCCTTTCAGCCTCCCCATCCCTCCCCCCGGCTTTCAGGACACCCCCCCCCCCCCAAATTCTTCTGGGGCCCTTATGGGCAAGGGCCCCGAGGCCCGACCCTGGCACTGCCAACCTTCACCCGGGCACCTTGGCACTGCCAGCCTGGACTCTGGCAGCGCTACCCAGGCACCCTGCCAGCCTGCTGCACTATCCAGTCCCCGACGAATCAGGGGCCTCTCAACGCCTGCGAGAACCTCTGAGGTGCCATCGCACCTGGTTCACGTTTGTGTGAACCAGTACTGGACGGTGCCTGATTGAGGCCTCGCAGGCGTTGAATCCTGGGCGCCGGGTAAATCTGGCAAAGGCCTATTTAGCTAAATCTGGTGGCTCATTTAAATATGTATTTCTGGACCTCCCCTGCGAGGACGAGATCCAGACAGCGCCGGGCCTCGCGAATCCAGTAACTCTCGCAAGGTTATCCCCCCGGTACGAAGGTTGATTTTGGCCTCTTCCTTTATTCAACTGTTGCGTCCTGATTCCAAGTCGGGTGCAACGAGGTCGTTGAATTGGGCCCCAGGTTTTAACATTTTTAAGTCCCAGCTGACCCAAACCCACAGAACATTGGAGGTTAAAATCCGCCCCCTCTCCCCCCATATTGTTGACTGAACCTATGATCTATCTAGCTGTGCTTCAATACGTAAGCTCACCAATGTGGACAGCACAAGAGGGCAACCATATTGCAATACAGAAAACATATATTCCCTTATTAAAAAGTACGAACGCCCTCATCATTTTCCTTTCAGAAAATATTTATATATTTCTTGCAATTGCACGTAGGGAAATATGTATTAACATTTTTGTGCATTCTGCAGATTTGTTCATCCGTATGGGTTCCCCAAAGAATTCTCAGTCGTCACAACCTTTAGAATGAGAGAAGGTACCCCTGATATGGTATGGAATCTGTGGGAGGTAACGGACAGATATGGTGACGAGCATTTCCACCTCCGACTGTATGGTGAGACCAACGCTGTTGAACTCTACAACATGGCGGCTGTGGGAGAAGAGGTCACCACCTTTGAGAACGTGGGACAGCTGTTCAACCGGGGCTGGCACAAGCTTTCGCTCAGTGCCACCAGAACCCAGCTGACTCTATTTGTTGATTGTCAGCAGGTCGGCGCAGCTCCCATTCGACAGTATGGATTCATTGGCACGGATGGAGTTACTCTTTTAGCTACAGGAGCAAGGAATGGCACTACACTTCCAGTAAGCAGCTTTCATTCCATGATATTCCATTTTATCTCCTCGTCGCATTCGTTCACACAACGATGAATAAAGAAGTTACATTTAAGATTGGTTTTAGATGCAGATTGATGGGGCCATAACATTGGCAAATGGGCCGACCTTTAATATTTTTTCAGTGTTCGATGATTACACATCTAAAATAAATAACTTGGTAATACGTGAATTCGTATTGTTTGATTGGATTTTTCCATAGAGAATTTACAGTGCAGAAGGAGGCCATTCGGCCCATCGAGTCTGCACCAGCTCTTGGAAAGAGCACCCTACCCAAGGTCAACATCTCCACCCTATCCCCATAACCCAGTAACCCCATCCAACACTAAGGGCAATTTTGGACACTAAGGGCAATTTAGCATGGCCAATCCACCTAACCTGCACATCTTTGGACTGTGGAAGGAAACCGGAGCACCCGGAGGAAACCCACGCACACACGGGGAGGATGTGCAGACTCCGCACAGACAGTGACCCAAGCCGGAATCGAACCTGGGACCCTGGAGCTGTGAAGCAATTGTGCGAACCACTGTGCTACCGTGCTGTCCGGATACTGCTGAATTCTTTGACTGAGGGGCATTTCTAGTAAATAGCAATTCCCTGGTCAATCATGAGGTAAAGAGGTACAACTCAGAGACAGTGGAGACATTTATGTAGCTTCGTAATATTAATGCTATCTGTAATTTATGGAAAGAGAGCAGGAGCAAGGGTAATATTATAAAGTTCCCTGTGTCGAATACTAGACAAAGTTGCAAAATGTGTAGATAGTAATACAACTGAGTATCCCTGATATGCCGGCTTGGATTCTCATAACAGGCACAGTTGCCTCACGTTCTTTGTTTCAACATCTCGTTTCGAGGGATATTGAATAACGGCCTGGATTTTGCAGTGATAATGTTGCTGAAACTGTGGGCGGTAGTTTCCCATATTTTGGCGAAGTACCGCTTGCGGCATGGAAATTGGAGTGAATCCCGCTGGCCCCGCCGACATGATCTGGACCCCAGTTTTTATGACACTTCGGAAAAAATAATTTACCCACATAAAAAACGAACCATCTGATCCACCAGGTGTCCAACTAACGTCATTCCAATTTGTTTCCAATTACAAGTGGATGGTATCACCAGCCCTTACATTCAGCGCTTGGATGCACTTATGGGCGGATGCCTGTGAGATTACACAGAGGTCCCCGGTGGAGTCCTGAAATTACCCCATGATGAAGAAGTCCAGGGCTGCCATGACCTCGACCGGGAGCCCCGTGGCTGCCCCTGTACCTGACGCCCCCAGCCTCAGAATTCCCAGGCCTCAGATACCTCCAGCCTCAAACACCCCAATCACACAGCACAAACAGCAGACTCACACAGCACAAACAGCAGACTCACACAGCACAGACAGCAGACACGCACAGCACAGACAGCAGACTCACACAGCACAAACAGCAGACTCACACAGCACAGACAGCAGACACACAAAGCACAAACAGCAGACACACAGCACAGAGAGCAGACACACACAGCACAGAGAGCAGACTCACACAGCACAGAGAGCAGACTCACACAGCACAGACAGCAGACTCACACAGCACAGACAGCAGACACACACAGCACAGACAGCAGACTCACACAGCACAGACAGCAGACTCACACAGCACAGACAGCAGACTCACACAGCACAGAGAGCAGACACACACAGCATAGACAGCAGACTCACACAGCACAGACAGCAGACGCACAGCACAGAGAGCAGACTCACAGCACAGACAGCAGACTCACACTGCACAGACAGCAGACACACAGCACAGACAGCAGACTCACACAGCACAGACAGCAGACTCACACTGCACAGACAGCAGATACACAGCACAGAGAGCAGACTCACACAGCACAGACAGCAGACTCACACAGCACAGACAGCAGACACGCACAGCACAAACAGCAGACACACACAGCACAGACAGCAGACACACACAGCATAAACAGCAGACACGCACAGCACAGGCAGCAGACTCACACAGCACAGGCAGCAGACTCACACAGCACAGACAGCAGACTCACACAGCACAGACAGCAGACTCACACAGCACAGAGAGCAGACTCACACAGCACAGACAGCAGACTCACACAGCACAGACAGCAGACTCACACAGCACAGACAGCAGACACACACAGCACAGACAGCAGACTCACACAGCACAGACAGCAGACACACAGCACAGACAGCAGATACACACAGCACAGACAGCCGACTCACACAGCACAGACAGCAGACTCACACAGCACAGACAGCAGACTCACACAGCACAGACAGCAGACACACACAGCACAGACAGCAGACTCGCACAGCACAGACAGCAGACACACACAGCACAGACAGCAGACTGACACAGCACAGACAGCAGACACACAGCACAGACAGCAGACACACAGCACAGACAGCAGACTCACACAGCACAGACAGCAGACTCACACAGCACAGACAGCAGACTCACACAGCACAGACAGCAGACACACACAGCACAGACAGCAGACTCACACAGCACAGACAGCAGACACACAGCACAGACAGCAGATACACACAGCACAGACAGCCGACTCACACAGCACAGACAGCAGACTCACACAGCACAGACAGCAGACTCACACAGCACAGACAGCAGACACACACAGCACAGACAGCAGACTCACACAGCACAGACAGCAGACACACACAGCACAGACAGCAGACTGACACAGCACAGACAGCAGACACACAGCACAGACAGCAGACACACAGCACAGACAGCAGACACACACAGCACAGACAGCAGACTCACAGCACAGACAGCAGACTCACACAGCACAGACAGCAGACTCACAGCGCAGACACACAGCACAGACAGCAGACTCACACAACACAGAGAGCAGACTCACACAGCACAGACAGCAGACACACAGCACAGACAGCAGACACACACAGCACAGACAGCAGACTCACACAGCACAGACAGCAGACTCACAGCGCAGACAGCAGACACACAGCACAGACAGCAGACTCACACAGCACAGAGAGCAGACTCACACAGCACAGACAGCAGACACACAGCACAGACAGCAGACACACACAGCACAGAGAGCAGACTCACACAGCACAGACAGCAGACACACAGCACAGACAGCAGACACACACAGCACAGAGAGCAGACTCACACAGCACAGACAGCAGACAGACAGCACAGACAGCAGACACACAGCACAGACAGCAGACTCACACAGCACAGACAGCAGACACACACAGCACAGACAGCAGACTCACACAGCACAGACAGCAGACACACACGGCACAGACAGCAGACACACAGCACAGACAGCAGACTCACACAGCACAGACAGCAGACTCACAGCGCAGACAGCAGACACACAGCATAGAGAGCAGACACACACGGCACAGACAGCAGACACACAGCACAGACAGCAGACTCACACAGCACAGACAGCAGACACACAGCACAGACAGCAGACTCACACAGCACAGACAGCAGACTCACAGCACAGACAGGAGACACACACAGCACAGACAGCAGACACACAGCACAGACAGCAGACGCACAGCACAGAGAGCAGACTCACACAGCACAGACAGCAGACTCACACAGCACAGACAGCAGACTCACAGCACAGACAGCAGACACACAGCACAGACAGCAGACTCACACAGCACAGACAGCAGACTCACACAGCACAGACAGCAGACTCACACAGCACAGACAGCAGACTCACAGCACAGACTGCAGACACACAGCACAGACAGCAGACTCACACAGCACAGACAGCAGACTCACACAGCACAGACAGCAGACTCACAGCACAGACAGCAGACACACAGCACAGACAGCAGACTCACACAGCACAGACAGCAGACTCACACAGCACAGACAGCAGACACACAGCACAGACAGCAGACACACAGCACAGACAGCAGACGCACAGCACAGAGAGCAGACTCACAGCACAGACAGCAGACTCACACAGCACAGACAGCAGACTCACAGCACAGACAGCAGACACACACAGCACAGACAGCAGACTCACAGCACAGACAGCAGACTCACACAGCACAGACAGCAGACTCACACAGCACAGACAGCAGACTCACAGCACAGACAGCAGACACACAGCACAGACAGCAGACTCACACAGCACAGACAGCACACTCACACAGCACAGACAGCAGACTCACACAGCACAGACAGCAGACTCACACAGCACAGACAGCAGACTCACACAGCACAGACAGCAGACTCACACAGCACAGACAGCAGACACACAGCACAGACAGCAGACTCACAGCACAGACAGCAGACTCACACAGCACAGACAGCAGACTCACAGCGCAGACAGCAGACACACACAGCACAGACAGCAGACACACAGCACAGACAGCAGACTCACAGCACAGACAGCAGACTCACAGCACAGACAGCAGACTCACAGCGCAGACAGCAGACTCACACAGCACAGAGAGCAGACACACAGCACAGACAGCAGACTGACACAGCACAGACAGCAGACTCACACAGCACAGACAGCAGACTCACAGCACAGACAGCAGACACACACAGCACAGACAGCAGACTCACAGCACAGACAGCAGACACACAGCACAGACAGCAGACTCACACAGCACAGACAGCAGACTCACACAGCACAGACAGCAGACACACAGCACAGAGAGCAGACACACAGCACAGACAGCAGACTCACACAGCACAGACAGCAGACTCACACAGCACAGACAGCAGACTCACACAGCACAGAGAGCAGACACACAGCACAGACAGCAGACTGACACAGCACAGACAGCAGACACACACAGCACAGACAGCAGACTCACACAGCACAGACAGCAGACTCACAGCGCAGACAGCAGACACACAGCACAGACAGCAGACTCACACAGCACAGAGAGCAGACACACAGCACAGACAGCAGACTGACACAGCACAGACAGCAGACTCACAGCACACACAGGAGACTCACACAGCACAGACAGCAGGCACACAGCACAGACAGCAGACTCACAGCACAGACAGGAGACTCACACAGCACAGACAGCAGACACACAGCACAGACAGCAGACTCACAGCACAGACAGCAGACACACACAGCACAGACAGCAGACTCACAGCACAGACAGGAGACTCACACAGCACAGACAGCAGACACACACAGCACAGACAGCAGACTCACACAGCACAGACAGCAGACTCACACAGCACAGACAGCAGACACACACAGCACAGAGAGCAGACTCACACAGCACAGACAGCAGACTCACAGCACAGACAGGAGACTCACACAGCACAGACAGCAGACACACACAGCACAGAGAGCAGACTCACACAGCACAGACAGCAGACACACACAGCACAGAGAGCAGACTCACACAGCACAGAGAGCAGACACACACAGCACAGAGAGCAGACACACACAGCACAGACACACACAGCACAGACAGGAGACTCACACAGCACAGACAGCAGACACACACAGCACAGAGAGCAGACTCACACAGCACAGACAGCAGACTCACAGCACAGACAGGAGACTCACACAGCACAGACAGCAGACACACACAGCACAGAGAGCAGACTCACACAGCACAGACAGCAGACACACACAGCACAGAGAGCAGACTCACACAGCACAGAGAGCAGACACACACAGCACAGAGAGCAGACACACACAGCACAGACAGCAGACACACACAGCACAGACAGCAGACTCACACAGCACAGACAGCAGACTCACAGCACAGACAGGAGACTCACACAGCACAGACAGCAGACACACACAGCACAGAGAGCAGACACACACAGCACAGACAGCAGACTCACACAGCACAGACAGCAGACACACACAGCACAGAGAGCAGACTCACACAGCACAGAGAGCAGACACACACAGCACAGAGAGCAGACACACACAGCACAGACAGCAGACACACACAGCACAGAGAGCAGACTCACAGCACAGACAGGAGACTCACACAGCACAGACAGCAGACTCACACAGCACAGAGAGCAGACACACACAGCACAGACAGCAGACTCACAGCACAGACAGGAGACTCACACAGCACAGACAGCAGACTCACAGCACAGACAGCAGACACACAGCACAGACAGCAGACTCACACAGCACAGACAGCAGACTCACACAGCACAGACAGCAGACTCACACAGCACAGACAGCAGACACACAGCACAGACAGCAGACACACAGCACAGACAGCAGACACACACAGCACAGACAGCAGACACACACAGCACAGACAGCAGACTCACACAGCACAGACAGCAGACTCACAGCGCAGACAGCAGACACACAGCATAGAGAGCAGACACACACAGCACAGACAGCAGACACACAGCACAGACAGCAGACTCACAGCACAGACAGGAGACTCACACAGCACAGACAGCAGACACACAGCACAGACAGCAGACGCACAGCACAGAGAGCAGACTCACACAGCACAGACAGCAGACTCACACAGCACAGACAGCAGACTCACAGCACAGACAGCAGACACACAGCACAGACAGCAGACTCACACAGCACAGACAGCAGACACACAGCACAGACAGCAGACTCACAGCACAGACAGCAGACTCACACAGCACAGACAGCAGACTCACAGCGCAGACAGCAGACACACAGCATAGAGAGCAGACACACACAGCACAGACAGCAGACACACAGCACAGACAGCAGACTCACAGCACAGACAGGAGACTCACACAGCACAGACAGAAGACACACAGCACAGACAGCAGACGCACAGCACAGAGAGCAGACACACACAGCACAGACAGCAGACTCACACAGCACAGACAGCAGACTCACACAGCACAGACAGCAGACACACAGCACAGACAGCAGACACACAGCACAGAGAGCAGACTCATACAGCACAGACAGCAGACACACAGCACAGACAGCAGACACACAGCACAGAGAGCAGACTCACACAGCACAGACAGCAGACACACACAGCACAGACAGCAGACTCACACAGCACAGACAGCAGACACACACAGCACAGACAGCAGACTCACACAGCACAGACAGCAGACACACAGCACAGACAGCAGACACACAGCACAGAGAGCAGACTCACACAGCACAGACAGCAGACACACACAGCGCAGAGAGCAGACTCACACAGCACAGACAGCAGACTCACACAGCACAGACAGCAGACTCACACAGCACAGACAGCAGACACACACAGCACAGACAGCAGACTCACACAGCACAGACAGCAGACTCACACAGCACAGACAGCAGACTCACACAGCACAGAGAGCAGACACACACAGCACAGACAGCAGACTCACACAGCACAGACAGCAGACTCACACAGCACAGACAGCAGACACACAGCACAGACAGCAGACACACAGCACAGAGAGCAGACTCATACAGCACAGACAGCAGACACACAGCACAGACAGCAGACACACAGCACAGAGAGCAGACTCACACAGCACAGACAGCAGACACACACAGCACAGACAGCAGACTCACACAGCACAGACAGCAGACTCACACAGCACAGACAGCAGACTCACAGCGCAGACAGCAGACTCACAGCACAGACAGCAGACACACAGCACAGAGAGCAGACTCACACAGCACAGACAGCAGACACACACAGCACAGACAGCACACTCACACAGCACAGACAGCAGACTCACACAGCACAGACAGCAGACTCACACAGCACAGACAGCAGACTCACACAGCACAGAGACCAGACACACACAGCACAGACAGCAGACTCACACAGCACAGACAGCAGACTCACACAGCACAGACAGCAGACACACAGCACAGACAGCAGACACACAGCACAGACAGCAGACTCACACAGCACAGACAGCAGACTCACACAGCACAGAGAGCAGACACACACAGCACAGACAGCAGACTCACACAGCACAGACAGCAGACTCACACAGCACAGACAGCAGACTCACACAGCACAGACAGCAGACACACACAGCACAGACAGCAGACTCACACAGCACAGACAGCAGACTCACACAGCACAGACAGCAGACTCACAGCACAGACAGCAGACTCACACAGCACAGACAGCAGACTCACACATCACAGACAGCAGACACACACAGCACAGACAGCAGACACACAGCACTGACAGCAGACTAACACAGCACATACAGCAGACACACACAGCACAGACAGCAGACACACACAGCACAGACAGCAGACTCACACATCACAGACAGCAGACACACAGCACAGACAGCAGACTCACACAGCACAGACAGCAGACACACAGCACAGACAGCAGACACACACAGCACAGACAGCAGACTCACACAGCACAGACAGCAGACACACACAGCACAGACAGCAGACTCACACAGCACAGACAGCAGACACACACAGCACAGAGAGCAGACTCACACAGCACAGACAGCAGACTAACACAGCACATACAGCAGACACACACAGCACAGACAGCAGACAAACACAGCACAGACAGCAGACTCACACAGCACAGACAGCAGACACACAGCACAGACAGCAGACTCACACAGCACAGACAGCAGACACACAGCACAGACAGCAGACTCACACAGCACAGACAGCAGACACACACAGCAGACAGCAGACTCACACAGCACATACAGCAGACACACACAGCACAGACAGCAGACACACACAGCACAGACAGCAGACTCACACAGCACAGACAGCAGACACACAGTACAGACAGCAGACTCACACAGCACAGACAGCAGACTCACACAGCACAGACAGCAGACTCGCACAGCACAGACAGCAGACACACACAGCACAGACAGCAGACACAAAGCACAGACAACAGACACACAGCACAGACAGCAGACTCACACAGCACAGACAGCAGACACACACAGCACAGACAGCAGACACACAGCACAGACAGCTGACACACACAGCACAGACAGCAGACACACACAGCACAGACAGCAGACACACACGGCACAGACAGCAGACACACACAGCACAGACAGCAGACTCACACAGTAGACAGCAGACTCACAGCACAGAGAGCAGACACACACAGCACAGACATCAGACACACAGCACAGACAGCAGACTCACACAGCACAGACAGCAGACACACATAGCACAGACAGCAGACTCACACAGCACAGACAGCAGACACACACAGCACAGACAGCAGACTCACACAGCACAGACAGCAGACTCACACAGCACAGACAGCAGACTCACACAGCACAGACAGCAGACACACAGCACAGACAGCAGACTCACACAGCACAGAGAGCAGACTCACACAGCACAGACAGCAGACACACACAGCACAGAGAGCAGACTCACACTTCACAGACAGCAGACTCACACAGCACAGACAGCAGACACACACAGCACAGACAGCAGACACACACAGCACAGAGAGCAGACTCACACAGCAGAGACAGCAGTCACACACAGCACAGACAGCAGACACACAGCACAGACAGCAGACTCACACAGCACAGACAGCAGACACACAGCACAGAGAGCAGACACACAGCACAGAGAGCAGACTCACACAGCACAGACAGCAGACACACAGCACAGACAGCAGACACACAGCACAGACAGCAGACACACAGCACAGACAGCAGACACACAGCACAGACAGCAGACTCACACAGCACAGACAGCAGACACACAGCACAGACAGCAGACACACAGCACAGACAGCAGACTCACACAGCACAGACAGCAGACTCACACAGCACAGACAGCAGACACACACAGCACAGACAGCAGACTGAGACAGCACAGACAGCAGACACACACAGCACAGACAGCAGACTCACACAGCACAGACAGCAGACTCACACAGCACAGACAGCAGACACACAGCACAGACAGCAGACACACAGCACAGACAGCATACACACAGCACAGACAGCAGACTCACACAGCACAGACAGCAGACTCACACAGCACAGACAGCAGACTCACACAGCACAGAGAGCAGACACGCACAGCACAGACAGCAGCCACACAGCACAGACAGCAGACTCACACAGCACAGACAGCAGACACACAGCACAGCCAGCAGACACACAGCACAGACAGCAGACTCACACAGCACAGACGGCAGACTCACACAGCACAGACAGCAGACACACACAGCACAGAGAGCAGACTGACACAGCACAGACAGCAGACTGACACAGCACAGACAGCAGACTCACACAGCACAGACAGCAGACACACAGCACAGAGAGCAGACTCACACAGCACAGACAGCAGACTCACACAGCACAGAGAGCAGACTCACACAGCACAGAGAGCAGACTCACACAGCACAGACAGCAGACTCACACAGCACAGACAGCAGACTCACACAGCACAGACAGCAGACACACACAGCACAGAGAGCAGACTCACACAGCACAGACAGCAGACTCACACAGCACAGACAGCAGACTCACACAGCACAGACAGCAGACTCACACAGCACAGACAGCAGACACACACAGAACAGACAGCAGACTCACACAGCACAGACAGCAGACTCACACAGCACAGACAGCAGACACACAGCACAGACTGCACACTCACACAGCACAGAGAGCAGACTCACGCAGCACAGACAGCAGACTCACACAGCACAGAGAGCAGACACACACAGCACAGACAGCAGACTCACACAGCACAGAAAGCAGACTCACACAGCACAGACAGCAGACACACACAGCACAGAGAGCAGACACGCACAGCACAGACAGGAGAGTCAGACAGCACAGACAGCAGACTCACACAGCACAGACAGCAGACTCACACAGCACAGACAGCAGACTCACACACCACAGACAGCAGACTCACACAGCACAGACAGCAGACTCACACAGCACAGACAGCAGACTCACACAGCACAGACAGCAGACTCACAGCACAGACAGCAGACTCACACAGCACAGACAGCAAACTCACACAGCACAGAGAGCAGACACTCACACAACACAGAGAGCAGACTCACACAGCACAGACAGCAGGCACACAGCACAGATTGCAGACACGCACAGCACAGACAGCAGACTCACACAGGACAGACAGCAGACTCACACAGCACAGACAGCAGACACGCACAGCACAGACAGCAGACTCACACAGCACAGACAGCAGACTCACACAGCACAGACAGCAGACTCACACAGCACAGACAGCAGACTCACACAGCACAGACAGCAGACTCACACAGCACAGACAGCAGACACACACAGCACAGACAGCAGACTCACACAGCACAGACAGCAGACACTCACACAGCACAGACAGCAGACACACACAGCACAGACAGCAGACTCACACAGCACAGACAGCAGACTCACACAGCACAGAGGGCAGACTCACACAGCACAGAGAGCAGACTCACACAGCACAGACAGCAGACTCACACAGCACAGACAGCAGACACACAGCACAGAGAACACACTGAGACAGCACAGACAGCAGACTGACACAGCACAGACAGCAGACTCACACAGCACAGACAGCAGACTCACACAGCACAGAGAGCAGACTCACACAGCACAGACAGCAGACACACACAGAACAGACAGCAGACTCACACAGCACAGACAGCAGACACACACAGCACAGACAGCAGACACACAGCACAGACAGCAGACTCACACAGCACAGACAGCAGAGACAGACAGCAGACACACAGCACAGAGAGCACACTGAGACAGCACAGACAGCAGACTGACACAGCACAGACAGCAGACACGCACAGCACAGACAGCAGACTCACACAGCACAGACAGCAGACACACAGCACAGAGAGCACACTGAGACAGCACAGACAGCAGACTGACACAGCACAGACAGCAGACACGCACAGCACAGACAGCAGACCCACACAGCACAGACAGCAGACACACACAGCACAGACAGCAGACTCACACAGCACAGACAGCAGACACACAGCACAGAGAGCAGACTGACACAGCACAGAGAGCAGACACACACAGTACAGACAGCAGACTCACACAGCACAGACACAGACACACAGCACAGACAGCAGACACACACAGCACAGACAGCAGACACACACAGCACAGACAGCAGACTGAGACAGCACAGACAGCAGACACACACAGCACAGACAGCAGACTCACACAGCACAGACAGCAGACACTCACACAGCACAGAGAGCAGACACTCACACAGCACAGACAGCAGACACACACAGCACAGACAGCAGACTGAGACAGCACAGACAGCAGACACACACAGCACAGACAGCAGACACACAGCACAGGCAGCAGACACACACAGCACAGAGAGCAGACTCACACAGCACAGACAGCAGACTCACACAGCACAGACAGCAGACACACACAGCACAGAGAGCAGACACGCACAGCACAGACAGCAGACACACAGCACAGACAGCAGACTCACACAGCACAGACAGCAGACACACAGCACAGACAGCAGACACACAGCACAGACAGCAGACTCACACAGCACAGACAGCAGACTCACACAGCACAGACAGCAGACACACACAGCACAGAGAGCAGACTGACACAGCACAGACAGCAGACTGACACAGCACAGACAGCAGACACACAGCACAGACAGCAGACTCACAGCACAGACAGCAGACACACAGCACAGACAGCAGACACACACAGCACAGACAGCAGACTCACACAGCACAGACAGCAGACACACACAGCACAGACAGCAGACTCACACAGCACAGACAGCAGACACACACAGCACAGAGAGCAGACTCACACAGCACAGACAGCAGACTAACACAGCACATACAGCAGACACACAGCACAGACAGCAGACTCACACAGCACAGACAGCAGACACACACAGCACAGAGAGCAGACTGACACAGCACAGACAGCAGACTGACACAGCACAGACAGCAGACACACAGCACAGACAGCAGACTCACAGCACAGACAGCAGACACACAGCACAGACAGCAGACACACACAGCACAGACAGCAGACTCACACAGCACAGACAGCAGACACACACAGCACAGAGAGCAGACTCACACAGCACAGACAGCAGACTAACACAGCACATACAGCAGACACTCAGCACAGAGAGCAGACACACACAGCACAGACAGCAGACACACACAGCACAGACAGCAGGCTCACACAGCACAAACAGCAGACTCACACAGCACAGAGAGCAGACTCACACAGCACAGAGAGCAGACTCACACAGCACAGACAGCAGACACACACAGCGCAGAGAGCAGACTCACACAGCACAGACAGCAGACTCACACAGCACAGACAGCAGACTCACACAGCACAGACAGCAGACTCACACAGCACAGAGAGCAGACACACACAGCACAGACAGCAGACTCACACAGCACAGACAGCAGACTCACACAGCACAGACAGCAGACACACAGCACAGACAGCAGACACACAGCACAGAGAGCAGACTCATACAGCACAGACAGCAGGCTCACACAGCACAAACAGCAGACTCACACAGCACAGAGAGCAGACTCACACAGCACAGACAGCAGACACACAGCACAGACAGCAGACACACAGCACAGACAGCAGACACACAGCACAGACAGCAGGCTCACACAGCACAAACAGCAGACTCACACAGCACAGAGAGCAGACTCACACAGCACAGAGAGCAGACTCACACAGCACAGACAGCAGACACACACAGCGCAGAGAGCAGACTCACACAGCACAGACAGCAGACTCACACAGCACAGACAGCAGACTCACACTGCACAGACAGCAGACTCACACAGCACAGAGAGCAGACACACACAGCACAGACAGCAGACTCACACAGCACAGACAGCAGACTCACACAGCACAGACAGCAGACACACAGCACAGACAGCAGACACACAGCACAGAGAGCAGACTCATACAGCACAGACAGCAGACACACAGCACAGACAGCAGACACACAGCACAGAGAGCAGACTCACACAGCACAGACAGCAGACACACACAGCACAGACAGCAGACTCACACAGCACAGACAGCAGACTCACACAGCACAGACAGCAGACTCACACAGCACAGAGAGCAGACACACACAGCACAGACAGCAGACTCACACAGCACAGACAGCAGACTCACACAGCACAGACAGCAGACACACAGCACAGACAGCAGACACACAGCACAGACAGCAGACTCACACAGCACAGACAGCAGACTCACACAGCACAGAGAGCAGACACACACAGCACAGACAGCAGACTCACACAGCACAGACAGCAGACTCACACAGCACAGACAGCAGACTCACACAGCACAGACAGCAGACACACACAGCACAGACAGCAGACTCACACAGCACAGACAGCAGACTCACACAGCACAGACAGCAGACACACAGCACAGACAGCAGACTCACACAGCACAGACAGCAGACTCACACATCACAGACAGCAGACTCACACAGCACAGACAGCAGACACACAGCACAGACAGCAGACTAACACAGCACATACAGCAGACACACACAGCACAGACAGCAGACACACACAGCACAGACAGCAGACTCACACAGCACAGACAGCAGACACACAGCACAGACAGCAGACTCACACAGCACAGACAGCAGACACACAGCACAGACAGCAGACACACACAGCACAGACAGCAGACTCACACAGCACAGACAGCAGACACACACAGCACAGACAGCAGACTCACACAGCACAGACAGCAGGCACACACAGCACAGAGAGCAGACTCACACAGCACAGACAGCAGACTAACACAGCACATACAGCAGACACACACAGCACAGACAGCAGACACACACAGCACAGACAGCAGACTCACACAGCACAGACAGCAGGCACACACAGCACAGAGAGCAGACTCACACAGCACAGACAGCAGACTAACACAGCACATACAGCAGACACACACAGCACGGACAGCAGACTCACACAGCACAGACAGCAGACACACACAGCACAGACAGCAGACTCACACAGCACATACAGCAGACACACACAGCACAGACAGCAGACACACACAGCACAGACAGCAGACTCACACAGCACAGACAGCAGACACACAGTACAGACAGCAGACTCACACAGCACAGACAGCAGACTCACACAGCACAGAGAGCAGACTCGCACAGCACAGACAGCAGACACACACAGCACAGACAGCAGACACAAAGCACAGACAACAGACACACAGCACAGACAGCAGACTCACACAGCACAGACAGCAGACACACACAGCACAGACAGCAGACACACAGCACAGACAGCTGACACACACAGCACAGACAGCAGACACACACAGCACAGACAGCAGACACACACGGCACAGACAGCAGACACACACAGCACAGACAGCAGACTCACACAGTAGACAGCAGACTCACAGCACAGAGAGCAGACACACACAGCACAGACAGCAGACTGAGACAGCACAGAGAGCAGACACACACAGCACAGACAGCAGACTCACACAGCACAGAGAGCAGACTCACACAGCACAGACAGCAGACACACACAGCACAGAGAGCAGACACGCACAGCACAGACAGCAGACTCACACAGCACAGACAGCAGACTCACACAGCACAGACAGCAGACTCACACAGCACAGACAGCAGACTCACACAGCACAGAGAGCAGACACTCACACAGCACAGAGAGCAGACTCACACAGCACATACAGCAGACACACAGCACAGAGAGCAGACACGCACAGCACAGACAGCAGACTCACACAGCACAGACAGCAGACTCACACAGCACAGACAGCAGACACGCACAGCACAGACAGCAGACTCACACAGCACAGACAGCAGACTCACACAGCACAGACAGCAGACACACACAGCACAGACAGCAGACTGACACAGCACAGACAGCAGACTAACACAGCACAGACAGCAGACTCACACAGCACAGACAGCAGACTCACACAGCACAGACAGCAGACTCACACAGCACAGACAGCAGACTCACACAGCACAGACAGCAGACTCACACAGCACAGACAGCAGACACACACAGCACAGACAGCAGACTCACACAGCACAGAGAGCAGACACTCACACAGCACAGACAGCAGACACACACAGCACAGACAGCAGACTCACACAGCACAGACAGCAGACTCACACAGCACAGACAGCAGACTCACACAGCACAGACAGCAGACACACACAGCACAGACAGCAGACTCACACAGCACAGACAGCAGACTCACACAGCACAGACAGCAGACACACACAGCACAGACAGCAGACTCACACAGCACAGAGAGCAGACACTCACACAGCACAGACAGCAGACACACACAGCACAGACAGCAGACTCACACAGCACAGAGAGCAGACTCACGCAGCACAGACAGCAGATTCACACAGCACAGACAGCAGACACACAGCACAGAGAACACACTGAGACAGCACAGACAGCAGACTGACACAGCACAGACAGCAGACTCACACAGCACAGACAGCAGACACACAGCACAGAGAGCAGACTCACACAGCACAGACAGCAGACTGACACAGCACAGACAGCAGACTCACACAGCACAGACAGCAGACACACACAGCACAGACAGCAGACTCACACAGCACAGACAGCAGACTCACACAGCACAGAGAGCAGACTCACACAGCACAGAGAGCAGACTCACACAGCACAGAGAGCAGACTCACACAGCACAGAGAGCAGACTCACACAGCACAGAGAGCAGACTCACACAGCACAGACAGCAGACTCACACAGCACAGACAGCAGACTCACACAGCACAGACAGCAGACTCACACTGCACAGACAGCACACTCACACAGCACAGAGAGCAGACACACAGCACAGAGAACACACTGAGACAGCACAGACAGCAGACTCACACAGCACAGACAGCAGACACACACAGCACAGACAGCAGACACACAGCACAGACAGCAGACTCACAGCACAGAGAACACACTGAGACAGCACAGACAGCAGACTCACACAGCACAGACAGCACACTCACACAGCACAGACAGCAGACACACAGCACAGAGAACACACTGAGACAGCACAGACAGCAGACTCACACAGCACAGACAGCAGACACACACAGCACAGACAGCAGACACACAGCACAGACAGCAGACTCACACAGCACAGACAGCAGACACACACAGCACAGACAGCAGACACACAGCACAGAGAGCACACTGAGACAGCACAGACAGCGGACTGACACAGCACAGACAGCAGACACGCACAGCACAGACAGCAGACTCACACAGCACAGACAGCAGACACACAGCACAGAGAGCACACTGAGACAGCACAGACAGCAGACTGACACAGCACAGACAGCAGACACGCACAGCACAGACAGCAGACTCACACAGCACAGACAGCAGACTCACACAGCACAGACAGCAGACACACACAGCACAGACAGCAGACACACAGCACAGACAGCAGACTCACACAGCACAGACAGCAGACTCACACAGCACAGACAGCAGACACACAGCACAGAGAGCACACTGAGACAGCACAGACAGCAGACTCACACAGCACAGACAGCAGACTCACACAGCACAGACAGCAGACTCACACAGCACAGACAGCAGACACACACAGTACAGGCAGCAGACTCACACAGCACAGACAGCAGACTCACACAGCACAGACAGCAGACACACAGCACAGAGAGCAGACTGACACAGCACAGACAGCAGACACACAGCACAGAGAGCACACTGAGACAGCACAGACAGCAGACTGACACAGCACAGACAGCAGACACACAGCACAGAGAGCAGACTGACACAGCACAGACAGCAGACACACACAGCACAGACAGCAGACTCACACAGTAGACAGCAGACTCAGACAGCACAGACAGCAGACTCACACAGCACAGACAGCAGACTGAGACAGCACAGACAGCAGACTCACACAGCACAGACAGCAGACACGCACAGCACAGACAGCAGACTCACACAGCACAGACAGCAGACTCACACAGCACAGACAGCAGACACACACAGCACAGACAGCAGACTCACACAGCACAGACAGCAGACACACACAGCACAGACAGCAGACTCACACAGCACAGAGAGCAGACACACACAGCACAGACAGCAGACTCACACAGCACAGACAGCAGACACACACAGCACAGACAGCAGACACACACAGCACAGAGAGCAGACTCACACAGTAGACAGCAGACACACACAGCACAGACAGCAGACTCACACAGCACAGACAGCAGACACACACAGCACAGACAGCAGACACACAGCACAGACAGCAGACTCACACAGCACAGACAGCAGACTCACACAGCACAGACAGCAGACACACAGCACAGAGAGCACACTGAGACAGCACAGACAGCAGACTGACACAGCACAGACAGCAGACTCACAGCACAGACAGCAGACTCACACAGCACAGACAGCAGACACACACAGCACAGGCAGCAGACTCACACATCACAGACAGCAGACTCACACAGCACAGACAGCAGACACACAGCACAGAGAGCACACTGAGACAGCACAGGCAGCAGACTGACACAGCACAGACAGCAGACACACAGCACAGAGAGCAGACTGACACAGCACAGACAGCAGACACACACAGCACAGACAGCAGACTCACACAGTAGACAGCAGACTCAGACAGCACAGACAGCAGACTCAGACAGCACAGACAGCAGACTGAGACAGCACAGACAGCAGACTCACACAGCACAGACAGCAGACACGCACAGCACAGACAGCAGACTCACACAGCACAGACAGCAGACTCACACAGCACAGACAGCAGACACACACAGCATAGACAGCAGACTCACACAGCACAGACAGCAGACACACACAGCACAGACAGCAGACACACACAGCACAGACAGCAGACTCACACAGCACAGACAGCAGACACACACAGCATAGACAGCAGACTCACACAGCACAGACAGCAGACACACAGCACAGACAGCAGACTCACACAGCACAGACAGCAGACTCACAGCACAGACAGGAGACTCACACAGCACAGACAGCAGACTCACACAGCACAGAGAGCAGACTCACACAGTAGACAGCAGACACACACAGCACAGACAGCAGACTCACAGCACAGACAGGAGACTCACACAGCACAGACAGCAGACTCACACAGCACAGACAGCAGACTGGCACAGCACAGACAGCAGACACACACAGCACAGACAGCAGACACACACAGCACAGAGAGCAGACACGCACAGCACAGACAGCAGACTCACACAGCACAGAGAGCAGACACGCACAGCACAGAGAGCAGACACGCACAGCACAGAGAGCAGACTCACACAGCACAGACAGCAGACACACACAGCACAGACAGCAGACACACACAGCACAGAGAGCAGACACGCACAGCACAGACAGCAGACTCACACAGCACAGACAGCAGACACACACAGCACAGACAGCAGACACACACAGCACAGACAGCAGACTCACACAGCACAGACAGCAGACTCACACAGCACAGACAGCAGACTCACACAGCACAGACAGCAGACTGACACAGCACAGACAGCAGACTGACACAGCACAGAGAGCAGACACGCACAGCACAGACAGCAGACTCACACAGCACAGACAGCAGACTCACACAGCACAGAGAGCAGACTCACACAGCACAGAGAGCAGACTCACACAGCACAGACAGCAGACACACACAGCACAGACAGCAGACACACACAGCACAGAGAGCAGACACGCACAGCACAGACAGCAGACTCACACAGCACAGACAGCAGACTCACACAGCACAGACAGCAGACACACACAGCACAGAGAGCAGACACACACAGCACAGACAGCAGACACACACAGCAGACTCACACAGCACAGAGAGCAGACACTCACACAGCACAGACAGCAGACTCACACAGCACAGACAGCAGACACACAGCACAGAGAGCAGACTCACACAGCACAGACAGCAGACTCACACAGCACAGACAGCAGACTCACACAGCACAGACAGCAGACTCACACAGCACAGACAGCAGACTCACACAGCACAGAGAGCAGACTCACACAGCACAGAGAGCAGACACACACAGCACAGACAGCAGACACACACAGCACAGACAGCAGACACACACAGCACAGACAGCAGACACACAGCACAGACAGCAGACTCACACAGCACAGACAGCAGACACACACAGCACAGACAGCAGACTCACACAGCACAGAGAGCAGACTCACACAGCACAGAGAGCAGACACACACAGCACAGACAGCAGACACACACAGCACAGACAGCAGACACACACAGCACAGACAGCAGACACACACAGCACATAGAGCAGACTGACACAGCACAGACAGCAGACTCACACAGCACAGACAGCACACTCACACAGCACAGACAGCAGACACACACAGCACAGAGAGCAGACTCACACAGCACAGACAGCAGACTCACACAGCACAGACAGCAGACTCACACAGCACAGACAGCCGACTCACACGGCACAGAGAGCAGACTCACACAGCACAGACAGCAGACTCACACAGCACAAACAGCAGACTCACACAGCACAGACAGCAGACACACACAGCACAGACAGCAGACACACACAGCACAGACAGCAGACACACACAGCACAGACAGCAGACTCACACAGCACAGACAGCAGACTCACACAGCACAGACAGCAGACACACACAGCACAGACAGCAGACACACACAGCACAGACAGCAGACTGGCACAGCACAGAGAGCAGACTCACACAGCACAGACAGCAGACTGGCACAGCACAGACAGCAGACTGGCACAGCACAGAGAGCAGACTCACACAGCACAGACAGCAGACTGGCACAGCACAGACAGCAGACTCCCTGCCAGTAAAGCCTTCTTCCCTTAACAGCTGATGTTCTCTTTCTCTCACCCCGCTCAACTCCCCTCCCCCCCCCCCCCCCCGGAGATGCCCAGTGGCCCTTGGTCTCCCTAGTGCTCAATAGAGACAGTGGTGTTCCTCGCTCTTAGAGCTCATGGTGCCTGTTTTTAAAAAGCAGAAGTGATTTGCGCTGGCGTGATGTCACAGCTGATGGGTTGGAAGATTCGATCAGGGCTGAAGATACGACAGTAATCCTGTTGAGTCGATGATAATGCATTAAAATCATGCTAATCAGTTTCACATCCTTCCTGGGCATGAACCTGATCCCGTCATCGGAGGGGGCCTGGGAACATTGCCATCCAAACCCTCGCCAGCGTAAATCACGTTTTGGCCTCTCACGAGATTTAGTGGCCATTTGAGGATTTGCGCCCGTGTCTAATGGGCCACTAAATTGCGCATTGTCGGGTTTCCCAATGTTGCTACACCGAAACTGGCTGCAACTCTGGGAATCCGCACATGCTCAAAATGATGTGGAAATCGGGAAGGTGCTGTCAGTGATTCTGTGCTCTTTCAGAGGCTGTAGTTTTGAGTTCCCCTCCAGACAGTAATCAAAGGAAATCAACTGAATTGACAAGAACTTGTACTCAGACCCAGATAGTCTCTCTGTAAAACCCTCAAAACGTAATAATAATAATAATAATCTTTATTGCCACAAGTAGGCTTACATTAACACTGCAATGACGTTACAGTGAAAATCCCCTAGTCGCCACATTCTGGCGCCTGTTCAGGTACACAGAGGGAGAATTCAGAATGTCCAATTCACCTAACAAGCACGTCCCTGGGGACTTGTGGGAGGAAACAGGAGCACCCGGAGGAAACCCACGCTGACACAGGGAGAATGTGCAGACCACGTTGTGGTGAATGTATTATGCCAATAATCCACCATTGTATTTGTATCTGTGCTGTTGCCCTTGTATTTGTATCGGTGCTACGCTGTTGCCCTTGTGGGCTCCTCCTATGGGCCATTGGATGGCATTATCCATAGGGGAACATACTGGGGCCTGTAGCGGCTCCGCCCATGCATTGCTCCTCCCCTTGAATGGAGGTATAAAGAGCAGGTGGTCAGGTTTGAGGGCCAATTCCATAGTTGCGTTTAAGTTGATTAAATTGATGCGACTATCAATTCACTCGAGACGGGAGTAGAAGTAAACCGCGCCTTTAATCAACTTAGAACAGTGCCTGCCTGCGACTGATCCAATACTGAGAACCGCCTACAGGTCGACTGCTCTTCATACCTCCCTTCAAAGGGAGGAGCCATGGGCGGAGCCCATACAGGACCTAACATGTTCCCCTACGGATAATGCCATACAATGGCCCATAGGAGGAGCCCACAAGGGCAACAGCATAGCACAGATACAAATACAAGGGCAACAGCACAGATACAAATACCATGGTGGATTATTGGCATAATACATTCACCACACACGCACAGACAGCGACCCAAGCCTGGAATTGAACCCGGACCCCGGCGCTGCGAAGGAACAGCAGCAACCACCGTGCCACTGTGCCACCCACTTCCCTAATAATCCACCGGTGGATAATTATTTCTGAGGTTTTGGTTTTTAAGGGTATAATTTTTGATGAATGTTTTAAACTAAGTTACAAATTATTGAATGAAATGTAAGTGTTTTAAATGGTGCATCAACCTCATAATTTCTCGTAAACATCCTCGCAGTCCCTGAACGATTGAATGTATATTTCTGAAATACCTAATTTCTCCATTGTGATAAAAAAGTTCCCAATTTTCAAAATAACTTTTTACATTTTTAAAAGAGTGTTTATTTTTGTTTTATCCTCTATCTTAATCTCATCCTAATTATTGACTTCATCCCTGAAAATTTCGATTAGAAATGAAGTTTATTAAATGCTTTTAACCCCCGTACCTGTTGTCTGTGAATGCTTCATTGTGACCCTTGTTGACATCTGTACCTTGGCACATCAAGGCATCCCCTTGACCAGGCGGCAGATTGAAATTGCCACTGGTAAAGGGGGAATTCCTGCCACAGCGATTGCTAGACCTTTGTGGGCAACTTATTTCGAACTCTGTGACGAGTGCTCTCGCCTTTCCATTGACTGAAAAATCCAGGCCAATAGCCAGGCATTCGTATCAAATGGCTAAAGCTGCTTATTTAACCTATGGTCATACATACATGTACCTGCTTGGCCGCATGTCTGTTAACGTGCAAAAGCTGAGTAATTTGACATTACAATTTGGTACTTTTGAACCTGATTATAAAACGCTGAGTAAGTGAATGGGTCTAAAATCACCTGCCATACTTCCATTCTGTCCTATAGGTGGACGTACAACAGTTCAATATTTATAGCAACCCAAATAAGGCATCTGAGGTGACTTGTTGTGAACTACCTGGTGTTGTAAGTACAAATTCCACTACATTAGCTCTTCCATAGGTACCTTATTGCTTTGTTGTTAATGATGAAAATGGCTACTTCCAATGCAATTCACTTCCTCTTTCAGAATAATTTGAGCTTGCGTTTTGTCTTTCCTACCCTGATGTTCTTTTACTGTGAGTTCCACACTGGGGCGTCCCCATCTTTCATTCAAGAGGGCAGGTAAAGAGCATATTCTCAAGCCACTGTCAGCTGAGCTACTCTCCGGCTGTTAGAAGGTACTTGGGATGGGAGATAAGCCCAATAAGACATAGACATAGAACATACAGTGCAGAAGGAGGCCATTCGGCCCATCGAGTCTGCACCGACCCACATTAATCCCTCACTTCCACCCTATCCCCGCAACCCAATAACCCCTCCCAACCCTTATGGACACTACGGGCAATTTAGCATGGCCAATCCACCTAACCTGCACGTCTTTGGACTGTGGGAGGAAACCGGAGCACCCGGAGGAAACCCACGCAGACACGGGGAGAACGTGCAGACTCCGCACAGACAGTGACCCAGCGGGGAATCGAACCTGGGACCCTGGCGCTGTGAAGCCACAGTGCTATCCACTTGTGCTACCGTGCTGCCCGTTGCTATCTTTGTCTTAATTCCCTGGCATTTGCATTCATCCATATCCCTTGCAAATGAGATCAGGGCTTCAGTGCGATAGACGTGCTCAACCTTAAGGCCACACCACTGTAACACTGTACACTGGTGCTAGGTACATGGGTGTCGTCCATTCAGCTCCATGAGTCAAAAAATGGAAATCGTTGACAATAACATCTGTCCAGTGCCACTTGTGAAAAAATGAAAGTTGCCATCGGCCCAGGTGACCTTTTTTTAGGGAGAGAGAGCTAACCGGTGGTGATTTAACCTGAGAGCCACCACACCTCAGGTGGGTGGGGGGGTGGGGGGCAAGGTTGAGGAGGCAGGGCCTTCATGAATAACCTCAGCCGTTACAGGAATTGAACCCGCTCCGCATCACGAACCAACCGTCCAGCCAACTGAGCTAACCGACCCCCTCAGTGCCACTTATGGAGATCATGACTGATCTGTATCCTGACTCAGTTCGTCCACCTTTAATACCGCTAGCTAGCAAAAACCTATTGATCTCAGATTTTGAAATGATTAATTCATCAAGGATCTACTGCTTTTTGTCAAAGAGAATTCCACACCTATTCTACTCTTTGAGTGAAATGTTTCCTAATTCTCTCTTGAATGATTTGGCTCTAGTTTTAAGGTGGGAAGTCACACCACACAGTTGCCATAAAATATCATTGTTTCCTTTCTGAAAGGGTTAGTCCAATCGCTCTTGAATTTTTGGAAATTAAAGTGACTAACCTATGTTGTTTTCAATCTTTTGAACAACCAATGTAGTGTGAAAGACAAAGAATTGATGGCACCTCAACAGAATGTCCTTGCATGTCTGCACTGCCAGCATTCCCTGGGCCAAAGGTAAAGTTCTTCTCCCACTTCAGGAAGTTTTTCAGAGAGTAACCTTCTTACTTATGCTTGCTTTTTGTGTGGAGGTTGCATGTATTTAATGGTACTGAGGTAAATGCCATTGTTACAGGGTTACCGAGGCGATAAAGGTTCTCCTGGATTGCCAGGTCCCCAGGGTAGAAAGGTATGTAAGGACACCCTTGGGTAAGTTTACACTAATTCTTGTTCTTGGTTTCAGTGTGAAAACCATTCATTTAAATACCTCTCTTGAAAATGAAACTGATCTAATTGCAACACCAATGCCATCATGCATGATGAATTTAGCCACCTTTAGTTTAGGGCGATGAATGGTTGCATTTACCGTGGGTGGGATTAAAATATGCAACTTCTGCCATTGGATTCTTTGATTAGCATGGGTGTCAATAAAGCCTTGTGGCTGGTGTTGAGATCTGGCACACAGTGGTAGCCCTATGGTTCCCCACATAGTAAATCTTCAGTTGTAATAGGACTGTAAGAGGGCAAGTGTAGAACAAATAGCCAGGGTGACCAAATGTCCCGTATTTTTGGGGAATGTCCTGTACTTTGATGATTTGTGCCACACCCTGTACTATGTCTTCCGGAGGTCCTATGGTCCCCTATTTCCAGAGCAGCGATGTGGGAGTCTCCTCTTGCTGCTGCCTTTGCCTCTTTGACTCTCTTGCTCATGTGCACTGATGTCATGCCTTGCCCATGAGGTGGAGAAGGGGGGGGGGGGGGGGCGAGGGTGGGGGGGGAGGAGTGGAACAAGCAATGGCAGATCATTGGAACTGCCACTTCACTGACCATCAGAGGGAGGATCATGTTGAGAGATACCTGGCAGTAAGGCCAATTTAAAACTCTGCTTTCCCATCCACTTCAGTTCTGATATTTAAAAATTAACATTCAGGAATGTTGGTCCTTTGTATTTTACGAAGGAGTCCACCAAATACTTTGACTTGTCCAAACCAGAATCTTTTATTGAGTCTCGTGTGGTAAGATTTCATAGGATTTCATAGAATTTACAGTGCAGAAGGAGGCCATTCGGCCCATCGAGTCTGCACCGGATCTTGGAAAGAGCACCGTACCCAAGGTCAACACTTCCACCCTATCCCCATAACCCAGTAACCCCACCCAACACTAAGGGCAATTTTGGACACTAAGGGGAATTTATCATGGCCAATCCACCTAACCTGCACATCTTTGGACTGTGGGAGGAAACCGGAGCACCCGGAGGAAACCCACGCACTTACGGGGAGGATGTGCAGACTCCGCACAGACAGAGACCCAAGCCGGAATCGAACCTGGGACCCTGGAGCTGTGAAGCAATTGTGCTATCCACAATGCTACCGTGCTGCCCTAAAGATAGCAATCTGATACAGTGTACGTTATCGTGGAGCCTGCTAACTACTCCTCTGGAACTTGTACCCAGCACTGACCATTCACATGTATGACTTATTACCCTCTTAATCCTCTTCTCCACATGTGCCTCCCCTTATAGCGGAGTCACAGATCACATGACCTTGGTCTGGAGCCCACATGGTGTGTCTATACCGCCACCTGCTGGTTGGAGGCTGCACACCTTCCAACTATGATATAGCCCACAGGCATATCACCACAAGGAAGGTGAGATGCCAAGGCCCATAATGAAGGAAGTTGCTAAGATTAGTTGGGGTGGGGAAGTACAATGGAAATGATTGGGTAAATTAAGAGTAGTCATTGGATCATGTAACATTTAAAAGTACTGGGGTGATTGGCTTTCCAGAAGTAATTGCAGCTTACTGAGAGGGTTGAATAAACAAGCCCAAAGCCCCCAAATTCATCGAACAATTCTCTGTCAATCTGTACATATCTGCCAATATTTAGCCTGTCACATTGATGGTCTTATTAATTCCTCCCTGACAAGTTCTATGAGGATGTCATCAGAACTCTCCCTTTCTGACCTTCCTCGTTGTGCCAACACTCAAAGGTAATTTAAAATCAAGAACAAAAGTAACGCTAAAAGTATATTCTTCTTTCAAAAAGTCCTGGTGATCAGATTCCACTCCTACGTGTTTGTGGGTGGGATGGGGAGGGGGATTGAGGTGGTGTGGGGTGGGGGTGGCGATGTGAGAAGAGATAATGGCAGGGAACAATCCTTTACAGTAAATTTAAACAAAATTCTGCTACCTACAGAGGAGAAACTTGATTGCTGTCCATGTTTGCATATGTTGTAGGGTTACCGAGGTTTTAAAGGCGCCCAAGGAAGACGAGGTGACCCAGGACCAATGGTAAACTTCAAATGTAATACTTAATAAATGCATTCCACGTCTTGTAAGAGTGGGCGTACGCCTTATATCAGGAGACCAATATTTATTTACAGGTTGTATTCTTTATTTCCGATGTCGAACCAGGAAAACCACAAAGATCCCAAACTTGACCATTGCTTAAGTTGATCTTAAGCGAGTCTATGATGTGGCGTCTCAGAGACCATGGACTGCAGAGCACAGAGTTACAAATGAGTTTCCAATTGCTATTGAAAGACCACCCTGCACCCCCCACCACACCCTCATCTCTTTGCTGAAAAGATGTGGAGTGGACATCAAATCAAGACAGGGTTAGATTCAACTGGAACAGTCTTACATAACTACTGACACTTAATTTATACTCACAGTAATCAAATTGTGAATAGAAACATTTGTTGAAATCCTGCAAAGGGGCTACTAACATGTGTATCATTGTGCTAGTGTTAGGAGAATTCTTAGTATGAGGGCTGGATGGAATGGTTACTTAGTTTTGCTAATCAATGTGTTAACATTGATTATGGCAACTGCTTCTAATTTTCAACTAAAGTAAAAGTAGAAAATCTGAAGATGAAAAAAAAGAGAAAGAAGAATTGGATAAATAAAAGACGGTGAATGCTTCAATAGACAGAGAGGAAGTAAATGGAGTTCAGAAAATGGCCTCGCTATGAACGTCGCTGGTCATGCTAAATTACATTGAGTGCTTATCAATAAAAAAGATGTTTGTCTTGTTTGCTGGTGAAACTGTGGTGTCCCAGGATATGTCCTTTGTACATTACACATGGGCCCTATAATTTTATGTCTTCCAGGGTGAAGAAGGTGAAGAAGGTTCTCATGGAGATTCGGGTTACTCGGGAGCTATGGTACACATGTATCCCTTTGTTCAAAAAGACTTGAAAAGTATTGGATGACGTACATTGTGTAGAAATCTTAAAATAAAACTGGTTTTGCATCATAGGGCGATCCTGGCCCGCGAGGTGAGAAAGGTGTGCCTGGAGAACAAGGAGAAAAGGTACCAAGACTATATTGTACATAAGAAAGAGCTAAGATTATGGGTGCCAACTCGTGGGAGACTTTGGTTGACTCTAACTGATATTGGTACATATTGGGGAATAAGTTATCAATATATTCACTTCTGTGCTATATTTAGAATAACAAGAAACTGTAGTGAAAAACCAAATTAGATTTTCTCAGTTTTATTATTTTAGTTATAAAAAGGCAAGAGCATTGATCATGTCCACATTATACTAAAATTAGTGAAAAGGAAAATATGTAATTGTTGGCTGTTATTATTGAATTAATCTTTGATCTCTGTACCCACACATCCCTGATATGAAAGTGACAACGTTCACAATTTTAGAAGAAAAGATAATTTCAGTAACTTGAGGAAACCAGCGGTAAGAGAACAGAGGTTTATTTAACTACATACAATATTCTGTTCAAGGCAGCAACTCGCTCCCAGTCCAGTCCTTGCTGGGAGATCTAACCACACCAGGCCCGGCTTTGGGCTGGCTTTTATGTGGATTGTAACAAGTTTCAGCTGGCTGGACTGGGAAGCTTGTTATTCACGAGTCCTGCAGGGAGATCAACAATGGTTTCCCTGTGGTCCTTGTGGGGGTTATAACACCCCTCCCCCACCCCCAAAGTCCGAATGTCCCCTTCAGCCGCCAGTGGTGGGGGCCTTCTACATGGCTTTGCCCGGGGCTGTGCTTCCGCCTCTGGCGGCTCTGGTTCGGGTGGAGTGTATCGGTTTGTCGACTGCCGTTTCGTGGCCGACCTCTGAAGAGTTATTGGCAGGACCTCAGTCCCGGATGCGATGTTGTCTGCAGGTATGGACACTTCTGTGTCCATTTCTGATCTGGAGTCATCCTCCTCTTGATGGACCAGGAGCCTTGATTCAGACGGCTGGGTCTCCAGGTTGAGGGCGGTGCCTGGCAGAGATGAGAAATTAATATATGAAGGATAACAAGAAACTTTAGTGAAAAATAAAAATTTCTCAGTTTTATTGTTTTAGACATGGTATCCATAAAGTTGAGAGTTGCAAACACTTCATCAGTCACTGGTGGGGACGGGGCACTCACAGCAAAGGCGGTCGACTGAGGGCTCTCTCTGCGTACTCTGGCAGTGCTGAACTCTCCCCTGAACCTAAACTTAGTACGAGACCGAACCCAGCACGACACATGGGAACCAAAGTGCCCCACAATTGCGGGCATAGAATGCATTCCCTGAGTGGAATTGCCACCCTGGCGCCATCAAGTCATGGTGCCTCTTCTGCATCTCTTGCTGCACCTTCACCTTCCTGCCGAGGCTCGGAAATATGAGACTCAACTGGGTTCCCAGTCATCGGCTCATCAACAGTTCCGCAGCGGTGATTGCCTTGTCACTTGAGGGAACTGTGCCGGCCGCGTGTCCATGGAACCCGTGGATTTTTTTTTAATGTCCCTTTGAAGGTCCCTGCCCTTTTCCCCAGGCCGTTGGAGAAGGGATGATATGGGGCGGTTTGAATATGCCAAATGCCATTTTGCTTTGTTAACCGGGCAAATTCTTCGCTAGTGAACGGCACCCCATTATCTGTTATCAGGACCTCAGGACAATGGGATCCCATGGGTGCTGAATGAGCCCCATAGCCTTTCTATCATGGCCCTGGATATTGTTGAAGTCATCCTGTACACATCTAGTCACTTCGAGTGGGCATCCACGATTACAGGGAACATGGACCTTATCCACGTGTAGATGCACCCATGGCCGCCCTGGCCATTCCCAGGGATGAAGATCCTGCAGCAGGGACTCCTGACCCAGTGATGGGATGACCGCGTGAGTTCCCTACAATATAAAGTTGAGGGTTGCAAACACTTCATCAGCCATTGGTGAGGATGGGGCACTCACGGGCAATGGCTGACTGCTGAGGGATCAACAATCTGCGTACTCAGGCGATGTCGAAACAAACATTCATACGGGGCGAGCTGAAGGGCCCTACGTTGAATTCTAGCCTATGCGACGGGTGGGATTTCCTCATCCTCCACGTGGGTGTAGCCGGCTAGGCCAACATTTAGCCCCTTCCTAGTTGCTCTTGAGAAGGTGGTGGTGAGCTGCCTTCTTGAAACGCCGCAGTCTCTGAGGTGTAGGTACTCTCACAGTGCTGTTAGTGAGGGAGTTGCAGGATTTTGACCCCAGCGGTGAAGGAACCAGCAATATATTTCCGAGTCAGGATGCTGAGTCAGTGGAGGGGAATCTCCAGGTGGTGGTGTTCCCATGTATCTGCTGCTCTTGTCCTTCTAGATGATAGTGGTCATGAGTTTGAAATGTACTGCCTAAGGAGCCTTGGGGAGTTCCTGCAGTGCATCTTGTAGATGTTGCACAAGGTTGCCACTATTCGTCAATGTTTGTGGAAGGGTAGCAATCAAGTGGGCTGCCTTGTCCTGGATGGGGTCGAGCTTCTTGCATGTTGTTGGAGCTGCACTCTTCCAGGCAAGTGGAGACTATTTCATCACACTCTTTGTCATGATTTTCAGGTAAACATCATAGCACATACATACATACATAACTGATGGACAGATCAACTGACCAATCAACACACACAACACGACAGCCAATCACAGGCAAGAGCATACACAGTACAAAACAGGGAACACGACACTTCCTGGGCACTCGAGCAAGAGACGGCTCAGGGCACAGAGCTCATTGCCAGTCACTCAGACATCCACCATGTGCTGAGTGCCACTACATGATAGAATTAGGAATAGGTCCACAGAATCAAGGGTCATGATCGAACCTCAGTAAACAGTTTACCAGTGTAAATAGATGTTTGAAATAAAACTGTGTTGTACCATTCGCAACCGTGTTGGTTCGTCTGTGTAGCAGAGTACCCAACACTTCACTCCTGACTTGTGCCTTGTAGATGGTGGACAGGCTTTGGGGAGTCAGGAGGTGAGTTACTCACAGGAGCATTCATAGCCTTTAACCTTCTCTGGTCACCTCTGTATTTATTGGGGTTAATTCAGTTCAATTTCTGGTCAATGGTAACCCCCTTATCTACCTGTCTTGCTACCTTCATGGATCTGTGGAGAGACAGCCTAAGGTCCTTCCACACTTCTCAATGCCCTATCATGTATTGTGTATTCCCTTTTCTTATTTGTGTTCCCTCACACTTCTCCAAATTAAATGCCGTTTGTCACTTTTCTGCTGAACTGATTAACCAATTGACATCTTCCTGCATTTAGTTTTCTTCTTAACGATCAACCATATGATCAATTTTTGTATCATCTGCATACTTCTTAATCACGCTTCCTAAATTTAAGTCTAAATCATTGATTAGATACCATGAAAAGTAAGGGACCAAGAGACAATGGAGCCTCATTGTAAACAACCTTCCAGTCACAAAAATGCCTTTTATTTATTGCCCTGTTCTTACTGCCACTAAGCCAACTTTCCCATGGATTCCATAGGTTCTTAGTTTTCTGACTCGTTGCCATGTTAGACTTTGTCAAAAGCCTTGCTAAAATCCATATAAATAACTCATCGTGCTACCCTCATCAGCCCTCTGTGTCACTGCCTCAAAGATTCCCATCAAGTTAGTCAGACACAAAATTCCAGGGAAAAAACCATACTGACCATCCTTGATTAATCTCGGTCTTTCTAAATGATGATTAATATTGTCCCTCAGAATGCTTTCCAATATTTTTCCCTGACCAAAGTTAGGCTGACAATTACTTGCTCTATCTCTTCTTCCTTTTTTTAACCAACAGTACAACATTAGCTGTCCTCAAGTCCTTCAACATAAGGTTGCAGCCAGAGAGGATTGAATAATGATGTTAGAGTCTCTACTGTTTCTTCCCTTTCTTCTCTGAGCAACCTCCATACATTTTAGCTGGTCAGACGAACCTTCCACTTCCAAATCTATCAAACCTCTTAATGGTTTCTCTCTCACAGTTTATACTTCATGAAGGCCCGCTTCGCTTGCCCCTCGCCTGAAGTGTGGTGATCCTCAGGTTAAATCACCACCAGTCAGCTCTCCCCCCTCAAAGGGGAAAGCAGCCTATGGTCATTTGGGACTACGGCAACTTTACCTTTATACTTCATACTCCTCCTTAACTACAATGTATACATGGTCCCCCTCTTTTGTGAAGGTGGACACAACTGTGTTCATTAAGAACCATGCCCACATCATAGATTATCATAGAATTTACAGTGCAGAAGGAGGCCATTTGGCCCATCGAGTCTGCACCGGCTCTTGGAACGAGCACCCTACCCAAGGTCAACACCTCCACCCTATTCCCATAACCCAGTAACCCCACCCAACACTAAGGGCAATTTTGGACACTAAGGGCAATTTATCATGGCCAATCCACCTAACCTGCACATCTTTGGACTGTGGGAGGAAACCGGAGCACCCAGAGGAAACCCACGCACCCACGGGGAGGATGTGCAGACTCCGCACAGACAGTGACCCAAGCCGGAATCGAACCTGGGACCCTGGAGCTGTGAAGCAGTTGTGCTATCCACAATGCTACCGTGCTGCCCCATCTTCCATCTCCATATACAAGTCACCTTTTTGTCCTCTAATTAGTTATCCTCTTACTCTTTTTGTATTTATTAAAACAATTATTAGGGAGCCAAATTGTAAGTCTTCATTATGGCCCATTTCTAAATAATGTGCATTATATGTAATATCGGATACACACTGTACATAGGGACAAGAAGCAGTTACACTTGGCTGTCAGTCTGAGATTTTCACAATGAACAAAACCTGCTGTGGGCTGGGGAAAAAGCCTTGTGGGTGTTTGAAGAGAGCACAAACGTGTATATGCACAAGTATTTTCTGACCAGAACTATCTTGGAAGATGCCAGAGAGGGTCAGGGACTTCCACACAGAGAAGGAAAGAAATTCAATTGCAGACCCTCTCGTATACAGCTCCCAGTGGTATTAACACACCCCTGAGAGCAGCTTGCGCCTTGTGCTGATTAACCGAGAGACTATGTGACATGAAAGCTAAGAAAGGGAAAAGTAGAAATTTTTACTTGTACAGATTATGTTATAATCTATCTAGGGGCAGGCTTGTTTAAATCTATCAATGACAAAGTAATAATACACCTGTCGTTCTGAAAGATATTTTGTAGTATTTTCAGTTTGGCCCTGGATGTGTAGAATTTGCAGGTCAGCCACTCATTGTAAGTGTTTGACTTCCTCTTTCATTGCTTTTAATAATGACCACTGCCTCACCACTGGCCTTATGATCTTGAAAATGACCTCCGTTGTTTTGTAGATCTTTGGGGGCGTTTACTTTGTGAAGATTCAGTCCAATTTATACGTCAAGAACATAAATGTGGTATCACATAATGAGATGATGTTTTCATTGACTACACATTGTAGGGTGCTGTTGGATTTTTAGGACCACGAGGAGAACCAGGACCCAAGGGTGAAATTGTAAGTACCTCAAAATGTGCATTATTGTAAACTATGTCAAACTCTTATTAGCATCAACTTACATTATGAGAGTCATGATATTTAAAAGACTGGACAATGACTTTTAACTTATCTGAAGGGTGAAATTGGAGAAGCTGGTGAAGAAGGCAGTGCTGAATCCTCTGGTGAATTGGTAAGTACTGTTTCAAAGAATTATCAGTTCAAGAGTAAATGAATGCTTCCTCCAAGAATTCTAAGTTAACAAGTCCATTGCCTCAAATCAGGAAGCAATTCGCAAGGCTAGTCGACAGATAACTCTGAAGTAATTGTACTTGTTGTTTACAAAAGGGTTCTCCAGGAAACTCAGGACCACCAGGACTACCAGGCATCATGGGATTAAAGGTGATTTCCAACAAACTTATTTTTGACAGCATCTGAGGGTGGTTTGGCGACTGGGGGATTTTCACAGTAACTTCACTGCAGTGTTAATTAAGCCTACTTGTGACACTAATAAAGATTATTGTTGTTATAAATTGTATAGAGGAAACAGATTCAGAATATTACTTAAGATATTGTCTAGAGGAAACAGATTCAGAATATTACTAAGCCTCATGGTTAGAACTTGATGACAAGAATATAAATTAGCGGAAATAACTTTGCAATAGATCTTTGAAAGAAAAATTTACTTTTGCGTTCGTGAAAACGGGACTATAGAGGGTCATATATGAAATGAAATGAAATGAAAATCGCTTATTGTCACAAGTAGGCTTCAAATGAAGTTACTGTGAAAAGCCCCTAGTCGCCACATTCCGGCGCCTGTTTGGGGAGGCTGGTACGGGAATTGAACCGTGCTGCTGGCCTGCCTTGGTCTGCTTTAAAAACCAGCGATTTAGACCAGTATGCAATATAAGGCTGGATATGAGAGTTAGGGTTCCAAAGAAATGGAAACTGTATGAGTTAGGATACAATATAGCTGGAAACCATAAAAGTTAAAGTACTATTCAGAGGAATAGTATGAGAATAGTACGAGGGTTTTCGTACTTTACAATCTGAGTTAAGATACTCTCTAGCTGGAGAGAGTGAGGGTTAAGGTATTATGTAGCTGGATAGTATGAGAGTTATGGTACGAGATTTCAATATAGCAAATTACTTTTCACAATTTCCTAATTCGCTGAATTGTTTACTTGTCTTTGTATCTCCAAATGTGACAGGGATTCCCTGGTGATCCTGGATTCTCGGGAGATATTGGGGAACCGGGAGATACGGTAAGTTTGGAAAATCTCAAATTCCATTTTCAGGTGATAAATGTACTAGAGTATATGAACTATTTTAAGACGACGCAGTCAAATCAGTATCTTTATTGCAATGGTTCTTCTTTAAATACACAATTTCCAGTTATTCTTACACAGAATAAAAACTTCTCATTCAGGAAAAAGTTCTATAAAGCTGTCCATGGATAAAAGGGGAACATAAATATAAATTTTGTCGAGTGTTCTGGTCTGTGACTTGTTTATAGTCATGGAAAGACTAAGTAGAAACTGTTTACTCCTGAGTTGAAAATGCAGTTTTACATCGGATCATTGGAGGCATAAAGACTTTAATTCTCCATTTCTTCACGTCGACGGGGTTCTCCGTTCCGGTTGCAGTGAATGAAGATTTGGCTGAGTGCGGACTCGCGACGGAGAAACTCGCCCAAATACTCTACAGCTATCGCTTGTTTAGCATTCCTAATGTGTTCCTAAAGAATGACGTTGTTCATTCCTGCAGCTCCTGTAACTTACATCTTAGAACTTTTACATTAAAAACCTATACATGTCCCTACACATGGATCATGCAATGTTGACCTTTATTGCAAGGGTGATGGAATATAAAAATAGGAAGGTTTTGCTACAACTATACAGGGTGAGAACTTGGTGAGACCACACCTGTGTATAGCTTGGTCTCCTTACTTAAGGAGAGATATAATTGCATTGGAAGCATTTCACAGAAGGTTCATTCAGCTGATTACTGGGATGAAAGGGTTGTCTTTCGAGGAAAGGTTGAGCAGGTTGGGATTATGGGCGCGATCCTCCAATCGCGGGACAGAGTGTCCGCGCCGTCGTGAACACCGTCTCGTTTCACGATGGCGCGAAACGGGTGCGGGCACTAGCGATTCTGTCCCCCACATGGGGCCAGCACGGCACTGGAGTGGTTCACACCGCTCCAGCCTCACTTCCTGGCGTGCACTGGGGGCGGCGCCAACCTGCGCAAGCGCAGTGACCTTACAGAACGTGCAGGCCCCGATGCAACATGGCGCGGGGGTTCTGGGGCCGGATGCGGAACAAAGTAGGCCCGGGGGGGGGGGGAGAGGCTGGCCCGCCAATCGGTGGGCCCCGATCGCGGGCCAGACCCCTTCGGAGGCCCCCCCCCCCGGGGACGGAGCCCCCCTCCCCCCCACAGGCCGCCCCCCGACCCTTCGCACAGAGTTCCCGGCGGCAGCGACCAGGTATGGACTGCACCGGCGGGACTCTGCTTTTTCCGCACGGCCGCTCGGCCCGTCCGGGCCGGAAAATCGTCGGCCCGACTTCGTACAGCGGCCCGCGACCGGCGCCGCGCCAAACGCGCCAGTGGAAATGGCGCCAATTCTCCACACCTCGGAGAATCGCGCACCGGTGTCGGGGTGGCGTGGCGCAGTTGCAGTGATTCTCCAGCCTGGCACGGGGCTGGGAGAATCACGCCCTATATTCTCCGTTGGGAGATGGCTTCTCACCGGAGCAGAATTGCATCACTTTTACGATCTCGTTGCGGCCATAAAGCGGGATGCAATTCAATATTCAACGCTACGCGAATTTATTTTGAGGGATTCCCAGGAAATCCAGCTTTCGGGCCATCATCTTGAGTGGGCGGCCCGATAGCGAGGTCCCCGCGACCAGCCACCACTCATCCCCCACACCACAAATCGAACCCCCTCCGCAAATTGGCCCCGGACCCATCCCCCACACCGTGCAGCAGCCTCCCACCCCCGGATTGCCTGGGTGCTCCCCACCCCCAAGAGGTGACCTTAACAACCCCCCCAGGACCCCTGTAATAGGGTGACCCCCCAGGGAGCCCTGTAATCGAGGGAGCCCCTGCAAGGACCCCTGTAATTGAGGACACCCCATGGATTCCAAGCACTAAGTAGATACCAATCGTGTGATTCCACTGCACTTACCTCTCTTTGATGTGCTCAATGTTTGCATACAATGCGGTTTCACCACTCAGGTCATTGAAGCATGAAAGCATATGAATGGATCAAAGCTGCAGATGGTTTGTACGAGCTCACAATCACAGAACACTACAAAAGCTATGAATGGCTTGCAGATAGTGGATCTGTGGGAACCAGATGCAGGCACAGCTGCTCTCCCTTGAGGAATGGACACGTGGATTTACAAGATAAGTATTACAGCTATAATGCTTCCCACTGCCTCCGTCTGGACTGCACTCTAGCTTCCAGGCCAGGAGTCTCTTTTCTGGGGGTTGTGGTCTGGTGTGCCTTAGTCAGGGGGAGGAGGGAGGAGCTTCCTTTATTCAGGGCGTCTGGGGGGGATCCCCCTATCACAGGGGTCCATGGCATTTCGGGTCACCCAGGCAATCCGAGGGTTGTGGGCTGCTGTGCGGTGGGGGGGGGGGTGAGGTTCAGGGCTGATTTGCGATGCGGAGGAGGGGCAACTGCCCCCATGGCCCACCACAATGTCCACTAAGTCAGGGTCACAATTGTAGAGGCCACAGGTTATCCACATCCACGTGATTCCCAGCCCCAAGGACCGCAGAATTAACTACGACCCATTTGCATTTATTGACATGCTCCCGCCGGCGTGTGGCGGATCCTGATTTTGCCCCAACGCCGGATTCTCCATCCCATCGGAGAACATATTCCAGACATCCCGGGGATGGAGAATCACGGCCATAAGATTCTGAGGGGGCCTGATAGGGTAGATGCTGAGAGGACATTGGTCTATGTGGGTGTGGTGATTGCCCCTTTAAGGGCAACACAGCATAGTAAGGGTTACATGACCAGTGTGACCAATCGGGACTCAGTGTGTGGAATCACCCCATGATGAGAAAGGCTCTGCGACATTTTGGGATTTAGCTGCAGCCATGTGGCTGGCGTACAATCTTTGTTATTAAATACCTTGTGTGTTCATTAATGAAGTCTCTGTTAGTGCAGCTTTAGAGTGGGGAATCTAGAACTCGGGGCACAGTTTAAAAATAAGGGACTTCCCATTTAAAATGGAGCTGAGCAGTATTTTAGTTCTCTGAAGGTCGTTAGACTTCATTCTCTTCCACAGTGAGGAGTGGAGCCTGGGCCATTGAATATATTCAAGGCTGAGTTAGACAGATTTTTATTCTAAAAGGGAGTCAAGGTTTACGGGGGACAGGCAGAAATGTGGAGTTAAGACCAAAATCATGTCATCCATGATCTTATTTGGACAGGGCTGGTTTAGCTCAGTGGGCTAGACAGCTGGTTTGTGATGCGGAACAAGGCCAGCAGCGCAAGTTCAATTCCCGTACTACCTGATAATTCTGAATACTCCCTCTGTGTACCCAAATGGGCGCTGGAATGTGGCGACTAGGGGCTTTTCACAGTAACTTCATTGCAGTGTGAATGTAAGCCTACTTGTGACAATGAAGGTTATTTATTTATTATTTCATGCTCCTCTTTCTTCGGATCTTATTGTGATCCATTTTCTGCCTTGAACCTAAATGGCCCAAAACTTCTCTTACCGGCTGTTATTCAGGTAATACAGTGGAACATCACCTGATGTGTAGTGACGCCAGCAGAGTGTTTGCGCAGTCTTACAGTTCTCCATTTCGCTCTGTAAGTGCAACAACTCTGAAAAGACCCTGCACCATGTTTGCAGAGAACGTAGAGCGTGGCACCTCTATTCTTTTCTCTTTGCGGCAACAAAAGAAATATAACATTAGCTCTTAGTAACGTATCTCCCGCTTTCCACCCCGACTCGCCACTCCCTGTTTTCCATCCCATGCAGGAAGATTGAGAAGGGAAAGAGGAAAGCAGTGAGCGGGAGGGTCAGTGGTGAACAGGAAGGAAGTGAGGAATGGGAACATAGAACATACAGTGCAGAAGGAGGCCATTCGGCCCATCGTGTCTGTACCAACCCACTCAAGCCGTCACTTCCACCCTATCCCTGTAATCCAACAACCCCTCCTAACCTTTTTGTTCACTAAGGGCAATTTATCATGGCCAATCCACCTAATCTGCATGTCTTTGGACTGTGGGAGGAAACCGGAGCATCCGGAGGAAACCCACGCAGACACGGGGAGAACGTGCAGACTCCGCACAGACAGTGACCCAGCAGGGAATCGAACCTGGGACCCTGGCGCTGTGAAGCCACAGTGCTATCCACTTGTGCTACCGTGCTGCCTGGGAAGAAGGAACCGGTGAAAGGCCCTGAAGGTAACAGCCCCTTAAGCAAAAATCTGGGGTGAAATTCTCCTGAAACGGCGCGATGTCCGCCAACTGGCGCCAAAAACGGCGCAAATCAGTCGGGCATCGCCCCGCCCCAAAGGTGCGGAACGCTCTGCATCTTTGGGGGCCGGGCCCCAACCTTAAGGGGGCTAGGCCCGCGCCAGACAAATTTCCGCCCCGCCAGCTGGCGGAAAAGGCCTTTGGTGCCCCGCCAGCTAGCGCGGAAATGACATCTCCGGGCGGCGCATGCGCGGGAGCGTCAGCGACCGCTGTCGACATTCCCGCGCATGCGCAGTGGAGGGAGTCTCTTCCGCCTCCGCCATGGTGGAGACCGTGGCGAAGGCGGAAGGGAAAGAGTGCCCCCACGGCACAGGCCCGCCCGTGGATCAGTGGGCCCCGATCGCGGGCCAGGCCACCGTGGGTGCACCCCCCTGGGGCCAGATCGCCCCGCGCCCCCCCCAGGACCCCGGAGCCCGCCCGCGCCGCCTTGTCCCGCCGGTAAGGTAGCTGGTTTCATCTACGCCGGCGGGACAGGCATTTTAGCGGCGGGACTTCGGCCCATCCGGGCCGGAGAATCGTGAGAGGGGCGGGCCCGCCAACCGGCGCGGCGCGATTCCCGCCCCCGCCGAATATCCGGTGGTGGAGAATTCGGCAACCGGCGGGGGCGGGATTTACGCCAGCCCCTGGCGATTCTCCGACCCGGCCGGGGGTCGGAGAATCTCGCTCCTGGTGTTCTTGATTAATAAGGGGATCAGGGGCTATGAAGAGAAGACAGGAGAAAGTGGATGAGTAACATATCCGACATGATCGAACGGCGGAGCAGACCCGATGGGCCGAATGGCCTAATTCCGCTCCTAAATCTTATGGTCTTATGAGGAGAAGGAAGTAGTGAGTGGTAGGGTGGAAGAAGTGAAGTGGTGAGCAAGATAATTGGGAGAAGGAGAGTGAGAGGGGCAGTGGAGGGAAAAGACATGCTCGAGGATTAGAGGAGACAATGGTGAGTGTGTAGGTTGGAGGAGTGAATTAATGGTTAGCTTTAACTGGATGAGCATGTGTAGTAACTTCACTAAAACGCTATTTGGGAAATTTGCCTAATTTACAAATCGCATTGAAAGAAAAACGTGCCAGACAGCATGTTTTAAACTGAGGATGCCTGTATTGCCTTGCCTGTTATCGTTTCAGCATCTGCCACCAAAGAAAGCAGATGCCTGACAATCAATGTTGTTTAATGACAAAGTCCCAGGATTCAAGTTTTGTAGCAGCATTATTACTGCTCCTTCCTTGAGTATACATTACCCCTCCTTCCCCCAAGCTACAATGCACAATGGGAGACTATTACCTTCTTCTCTATAGAATCGATGCTGATGTATTCTTTTCATTTACTTGAGAATTTTTCTAAAACCTTTTCATTCAAATCTAGTAAATCCTCATTTTTAGCGCAAAGTATAACTTTCAAATATTAAGTGGCATCAAATAATGGTACCTGCCATTTTGCCACACTTAACCAATTCCATCATCTCATACCTCCCACCAATCCCTTCCCATCCCTGCCGGAATCAATCTCTCCAACTAGAGTAACTTTCTTGTTGGGGGTTCCCTTACCTTCTGCTGCTTCCGTTCTCCACTGGCCCCCTGATCCCACCACCAGCCCTGGCAGCCTTCCATGTGTCATATGCTCCAGTCAACCATGGCCCCTCGTGCCTTCATGTCGCCAGGCAAATAAACTCACAAAGAGAGCACACCCTTTAAACCGGCAAATCAAAACAGTCCATGCAGAAACAAAACTTATTATCATAGATTGTGTTTTCGTTTTGTTTTTTCCTCATCGACCAAAACTATTATGCAGTTATTAACCAAACATGCGACTGAGATATTTAAAACAATGAGCAGAATTGGTAAAGTCAGGCTGGCATGCTTTACAATAAGAGGCCCTGAACCAAAGAGGAAAGAGGACTAAATTACCCCATAGAGTTTACTAGAGGATATTTGCAGGGATATGGAGAAAAAGTAGAGGGGTGGGATTAATTGGATGGTTTTACCTAAGAACCGGCAAATGCACAATGCTCTGATGGCCTCCTGTGTTCTCTATTCCATAAATGTGGCAATAGCTATGGGGCTAGATTCTCTATTTGGGAGACTAAGTTCCCACGCCGGCGTGAAAATGGTGGTCTTTTACGCCAGGACAATTAGCGCAAAACGTCCACTGATTCCCCGTTTTCCTGGGGGCTAGCAGGGAGGCAGCATATAGCTCGCAGCTCTAGCTGCCGATACGGCCCTGAGCATTTCCGGTTCTATGGCCGCGCATGCGCACAGCAGCGGCCCGCTTCATGGTGTATTCAGCCCACGGACCCGGACCGCAAAAATAGTACCCCCTTCAGCCACTTGGCGCCCCGGACCGCCCGCCCACCCACAGTGCCCACAGACTCGAATGAAGCCCCCCTGCCCACGGATCGGCCCTCCCCCTACTGTGGCGCCGCCGGACTGAGTCCGCAGCTGCCACGTGACGTTCCCGAACTGTGTGAGCACATGTAACCCATGCCGTTGGGAACTCGGCCGGTCGGGGACGGAGCATTGTGCGGCGGGCCTCGGGCAATGGCCTGAGACCGCTTTTCAGGGGACGGAGAATCCGAAAATCAGCGTCAAAAACGGATTCTCTGCCCCGTTTTTCAGTTGCATTGTTATGATCCCTGCTGAGACCAATAACATTAAAAGAGATATGAATTTCCTGGTGACCGACGTAAAGGATCGCGCAAGATTTCACATTTTAAGGCTTTTACTGTAACAAATGAATTCATAATAAAGTAAAGAACATGAATTAATATTAAAGTAAATAAACCACAGAAAAGGTATTTCCCCATTAACTAACTCAGCTGAAAATACATTAAGACCCATTTGTACATTACGTAGCAGATATGTAGCCCTGTAGATTAAGTCCCACATTCTTCATGTTTTTCAACAGGTAGTCGTGGTACACACTCCAATCAGTTCATAACAGACAATAAAATTAAAACTGATAAAACTCTGCACCTTCAACACCCGATAGTTAAATTGCAGGTTTGCTGGTGAGACAAGCCACTTATGTTATTAATGTCGGCATACATGGAATACAGCAGCCCTGTAAGTGATTTCAGTGCAAATAACATACATCTTCCTGCATGGTGCATGTGATACATACATCAGGTGTATGTCTTGCATACGTAATGCCGTGTGATTACAATAGCATTTTTTTTAAAGGCCTGAAAACTTTGCATTCGAATTTGCTGACATGTAGAATGTTATTTTATGCATTTTTAAAAACTTATTCTTACAGGGATATCCAGGATCAATAGGGTATATAGGAACTTCAGGCAGCAAGGTAAATGTGTAATTTTTGATACTAAGTAATGTTTAATGTGTCATGGATCTAAAGCTAATACCTTCATATGCTTTCTTTCAGGGTACATTTGGGCTTGCAGGAATGGCTGGTAGTGGCGGTGTGCCAGGTGGTGATGTAAGTTGAAGCTGGCTACAAACAACATTTTAAGCAATTGCCATTGAAGGCAAAGGTTCGGCGGAAAAGTAAAACAATCCAAATGATCCTGGTCTTTGATTTCAGGGTCCTCTGGGAATACCAGGAATGCAAGGTGAAACTGGACAAATAGGAGCTAAGGTACTTTCGTAGATATAATTTTATGCTGTATATTAAACGGGTTTGAAACATACCAGGTTTGGGTCATGCTGGTAGTTATGTGTCTATTGCAGGGATTTTAAACAGAGGACCATTTTCCATTGTATTTATACAGGGAGATAGAGGTGATCCAGGACCAAGAGGACCGCAAGGCCCACATGGTTTTCAGGTAAGGTTTATAACATTTTACAATTAGATATTGTGCTGGAACAACAGACTAAAGAAGAACAAAGAACAAGGTAGACCAAAGCACAGAAACAGGTCCTTCGGCCCTCCATGTCCCTACCGATCATGATACCAACCTTTGCCAAAATCCTCAGCACTTTCTTGTGCCGTATCCCTCTATACCCATCCTATCCATGTATTTGTCAAAATGCCTTTTGAACGCCGTTAATGTATCTGCTTCCACAACCTCCCTTGGCAACGTGTTCCAGGCACTCACTACCCTCTGTGTAAAATAACCTGCCTCTCACATCTCCTCTAATAATAATAATCTTTATTGTCACAAGTAGGCTTACATTAACACTTCAATGTTACTGTGAAAAGCCCCTAGTCACCACATTCCGGCGCCTGTTTGGGTACACAGAGGGCGAATTCAGAATGTCCAAATTACCTAACAGCATGTCTTTCAGGACTTGTGGGAGGAAACCGGAGCACCCGGGGGAAACCCGCGCAGACATGGGAAGAACGTGCAGACTCCACGTGGTGGCCCAAGCCAGGAATCGAACCTGGGACCCTGGGGCTGTGAAGCAACAGTGCAACTCACTGTGCTACTCTGCTGCCCTAAACTTTGCCCCATGGACCTTAAACTATGCCCCCTGGTGACTGACCCCTCCACCCTGGGAAAAAGTGCCTGCCCATCCACTCTATCCATGCCCCTCATAATCTTGCAGACCTCTATCAGGTCACCCCTCAACCTCTGTCATTCTAATGAAAATAGTCCGAGTCTTTTCAGCCTCTCCACATAGCTAACACCCTCCAGACCAGGCACCATCTTGGTAAACCTCCTCTGCACCCTCTCCAAAGCCTCCACATCCTTCTGGTAGTGTGACGACCAGAATTGTGCGCAATATTCCAATGCGGCCTTACCAAGGTTCTATACATGACTTGCCAGTTTTACAATATTTACTTAATCTGCATCCATTCCTAAATTGGCTAAATGTGGGTGGGGGAACTAAATGGATATTACTTGGTCAACATGTTTATTTTATATCTCTGTTTACAGCCTTTTTCAAGTTGTTGACTGGCCTGTGCTCTCCTCAGAAAGGCAAGAAGAGACTTAAGTGAAGCATAAACACCAGCATAGACTGGGTGGGCCAAATGGCCTTTTTCTGTGTGGTATATTCTATGCATTTCCAGTGGTAGTGTGGGATATGGTAGCCTAGTGGTTATGTGACTGGATGAATGAACCGGTGTGCGTGTGTTCAAAGCACTCCCATGACATGTAGGGAACTTAAATTAAGTTAGTTAAAGAAATCTAGAGTTTAAAAAGCTAGGATCAGTAATGGTGACCAGGAAATGATCAGATTATTGTAATAATCCATCTGGTTCATTGATGCTCTTCAGGAAAGGACATCTGTTGTCCTTACCTGGTCTGTACGTAATTCCAGACTCCACAAAGCTCATCTCTAGGATTTAAACACCATCAGATCTTTGCTCTGCAAGGCTTTCATTCACATCAACAGGAGATTGCTTGTACTAGGCTGTGATTGACAGTTTCCCCACAGCCAGCTGTCTAGTTGGTTAATTTTGTTTCCCTTTGCGTTTGAATGGATCTCAAATGGATCTCAAGTACCCAGCTATGTAACTAACCACAATGCTTACAAACATCTAACTTTGATTGACAGCCCTTAACCACGTTAAAAGCAGTAAAGTGCTCTCTGAAGAGAAAAAGAGGATGTGAAAGCAGTTTACTGAAATAGTTGGAATAGACAGAGCCAAGTGATCCCACAGCCAATGGATCAGATATAAGCTCTGCAGTGCTGCCAGATATAGATGTGATTCGTGGTGGACAATTAAACAGCTAACAGGAGGAGGATGCTCCACAAATATCCCCATCCTCATTGATGGAGCAGTCCATCACATCAGTACAAAAGACAAGGCTGAAGTATTCACAATAATCTTCAGCCAGACGTTCTGAGTGGATATTCACAGATGCTTGTCTTCAGCCAATTTACTTCATTTCACATGATATCAAAAAATAGCTGAAGGCATTGGATGCTGCAAAGGCTATGGACCCTGATAATATTCTGGCAATATTCCTGAAGGCTTGCACCCCAGAATTAGCCACACCCCTAGATGAGCGATTCCTATACAGCTACAAAACTGGCATCTACCCAGCAATGTGGAAAACCGCCCAGGTATGTGCTGTTTATAGAAAGCAGGGCAACGCGGCCAATTAGCGCCCCATCAGTTTACTCTCAACCATTAGCAAATTGATGGAAGGGGTCATCAACAGTGCGATCAAGTGGCACTTACTTAGCAATAACCTGCTCACTGACGCTCAGTTTATATTCTGCCAGGGTCATGCAACTCCTGGCCTCATTACAGCCTTGGTCCAAACACGGACAAATGAGCTGAACTCACAAGGTGAGTTGAGATTTTCTGCCTTTGACATCAAGTGTTATGATTCCAGTTGATGTTATAATTGTATGAGAAGATCCCAGAATGGAAGCCTGGCTCAAATGACCATAACTTTTGTTTTTGTTTAATAAGATGTGGAGGAACAGAGTCACAGGACTGCTAAATATTTTTAACAACAAGACCAAATATTTAATAAGCTTGAAAAGTTGAATTATTCTACAATACTCCTTTACTTCCCCCTTAGCTTAACAATTACACACAGGTTTTAGGATTAACATTGGTTACAAAGTACGTCTTAAGCTATAATGGCCTCATTAACACACAAAGTCCTTTTAAGCATACAAGATGACTGTGGTCAAATATGCACAATCCGCTCTGAACCCAAGTTAGTATCTATGGATTTCTCCGCAGAATCCCCCAGATAATTGTCACATGGAGTTTCCAAACTCCTCTCCAAAAAACAGGCTTTAACATCTTCACTCACTTTCCATTAGCGGTTTGTATTCCTGAATCCAGTCCAGAGTTTCAAAATAACACTTTGAAACAAAGCTCCCGCTCATTTTTTAGCAATTGAATCCAGTCCAGGATTTTACACCAACCCCTTTAGGATTTCTTTGTCTTGACTGTTGTACAAACTGTTCACAATTGCTTTAACTCTCAATTCCTAGACTGTTATTAAAATGGCATCAAACATTTCATTGACCTCTGAAGTCTACTGTCCCACTTTAAATCTAGTTCCTGCAATTGTCTTGTTAACTCAGAACACTTTGTTTACTCTTCTTTGAATTCTCCTGAACAGTACCTTGGTCTCTGTTCTCTTAACATCAGTTGTCTTGAGAAATTCTTTTGTCATAGAATTATAGAATCCCTACAGTGCATCAGGAGTCCATTTGGCTCATCGAGTCTGCACTGATCCTCCAAAAGAGCAATCTACCTAGACCAAAGTCCCTGCCCTATCTCCGTAACCTCACTTAACGTTTTGGACACTAAAGGTCAATTTAGCATGGCCAATCTGCCATAGGCATATCTTTGGACTGTGGGAGGTACCAACACCAAAGGGATTGAAGCGGAAATCATGCTTGACAAATCTACTGGAATTCTTTGAAGGCGTAACTAGTAGAGTTGATCAGGGAGAACCAATGGATGTGGTTTATTTAGATTTTCAAAAGGCTTTTGACCATGTCTCACACAGCAAATAACTATGTAACATTAAAGTGCATGGGATTACGGGTAGTGTCTTGAGATGGATAGAAACCAGGTTAGCAGTCAGGAAGCAAAAGGTTGGAATAAATGGGTCTTTTTCCGATTGGCAGGCAGTGACTAGTAGGTACCTTAGGGATCTGTGCTAGGACCCCAAATGTTCATATTATATATTAATGACTTGGAGGAGGGAACTAAATGTATTATCTCCAAATTTGCAGAAGAGAGGGTGAGCTGTGAGGAGGATGCAGAGATGCATCAGTGGGATTTGGACAGGCTGAATGAGTGGGGATATGCATGGCAGATACAGTATAATATGGATAAATGTGAGGTTATCTGCTTCAGTAGCAAAAATAGAAAGGCAGATTAGTATTTGAATGGGTGTAAATTGAGACGAGTGGATACTCAGCAAGACCTTGGTGTCCGCGTGCATCAGCTGATGAAAGTAAACATGCAGTATGGAAGATAAATGGTATTTTGGCCTTCATAGCGAGAGGATTTGAGTATAGGAATAGGGATGTTTTACTGCAATTGTACAGGGTCTTGGTGAGGCCGCACCTGGAGTAGTGTGTGCAGTTTTGGTGTCCTTATCTGAGGAATGATGTTCTTGCTGTGGAGGGAGTGCAGTGAAGGTTTACCAGGCTGATTCCTGGGATGGCGGGACAGTCATATGAGGAGAGCCTAAATCAGTTAGGATTATATTCATTGAAGCTTAGAAGAGTGAGAGGGGACCTCTTAAAAACTTGTAAAATTCTAACAAAATTAGACTGGGTGGATTCATAAAAAAAGTGTTCCTAATGGTGGGGGAGTCCAGAACTAGGAGTCATAGTTTGAGGATAAGGGGTAAGCCTTTTAAGACTGAGGTGAGGAGAAACTTCTTCATCCAGAGAGAGGTGAATCTGTGGAATTCACTACCGCATAAAGTCGTTGAGGCCAAAACATTGTGCAATTTCAAGAAGGAATTAGATATACTCTTGGGGTTAAAGGGATCAAGGGATATGGGGGGAAGGCGGGATCAGGGTATGGAACTTGATGATCAAACCACGATCATAATGAATAGGAGTGGGCTCGAAGGGTCGAATGGCCTCCTCCTGCTTCTATTTTCTACGTTTCTATGTTATCCGCCTGATGTGAAAAACAAGAATAATTAACAGGTTTGTGTAAAAAAGGCAAAGAAATGGCAGTTGTAAAATCTGGGAATGCTTTGACTGTGTGTTCTCTGTGTGTTTTTGTTGTTTGGCCTCATAAACATCTGTCTAAAAATCAACACAATTCGAAGCTCTGCCCTGGCTCCCTATTTACTCATCAACAAACAGACAGTGACACTATTGATACTCATGAGAGGATGAGGAAAGGAGAGAGAAGGGCAGTGGAAGACAGGAGGCTAGGTGAGGAAGGGTTTGAGACATGGCTGGCACTTGGTGGTGTTGCGACCAAGTTAGGAGGGGTGACCAACTTCTCTCTTTGTCCCACTCCTGGGTTGGTTATAACAGAATTTCAATTTTGCAGATGATGCGATATTGCCATTCAATACGTCCTTAACTGTGTATAGCTCGGTGGAAGAATTAAGCCAGACAGCTTGAGTTAACATGTCATGAGTTAATTTTATTACTAAAGCTCACTCAGGTAAAGATACAGAAATTATTAACAAAAGGGTTTAAAATGTACAAATTGTTAAACTTCCCACAAATCACAAGGCACACACACACCCAGGCATGCAAGGAAACAAATAAAACTTTATAGAGTATCAGATGTTAAAACTTGACCAAGTAAAGAAGGTAAAATCAGAAAAACTATTCACGGATTGTCCGAATACTTGTTCGCAGCTAGAGAGCTGGCTGCTGGTCCTTTGGTTTCTCGCTGAAGCAGTCGCTCTTTAGTCATGGCTGGTTGATTCTTGAAGACAAGTGGTGTTGAGTTGGAATACTTCTTTAAGAACTCTTGGTTTGCAACAATGAGGCCTACTGGTGTGTTTTCAAAACCACAAACAGCGCTGAGCTTTGTTGAGAGAGGTTTCATGGAGAGGTTGTGAGGCTTTTGCACCTGTTGCAGTCTGTTAGTTCATATCCCGTATACTTTACACTGAAGAGCTGGGTCACATGACCTCTCTCAGGCTTAATTCTGGGGGTTATCTTCGCAATTGGCTCTGAGAGTTCTGTAAGGTAGCTCCATAAAGTGGCTTGTAGCCTTCAGAAATGCAACTTCGCAACTGCTGAGTGTCCTTTTTGTCTAGTCCAAAATGTTCTATAATTTATATATATACAGCAGATCGCACTACAAATCATTATTCAATAAAACTCATTTGCATAACAGTATGAAGATGGATTCATGAAGAATGTGAAGTTTGCTCAAAAAGTTTTTTTAATTTTCACCTTTTCTAATAGTTGGAAATCAGGTATTATCTCAATGCAAAAGGAAGGTTGATTACTGAAGTGCGTTTACCTGAATCGTCACCTATTTTATGACTGTTTATGGATTATGTTTTTCATTTGCAGGGGCTGAAAGGTGATACAGGGGAACCAGGGATTCCTGGAAAGTTAGGTGCAAAGGGAATGAAAGGCTTACCGGTGAGCAGATTTGTCATGGAAACTGCAATCAGCTCTGAAACATTCCTCATGAAGCGCAGAGGTCATATATTGCATGCTTTCTTCACAGGGTACAACAGGTGAACCAGGTCCTGATGGCCAGAAGGTAAGAAGCTGCAGTGGGAGACACAGGAATGCCAAGAAAAGCTGAACAGTTATCCTGCAAAGCCACATCCACCACCGATGCACAGTAGCAGCCGTGTGTACCATCTACAAGATGCACTGCAGGAACTCACCAAGGCTCCTTAAGCAGCACGTTCCAAATTCACAACCATTAACATGTAGAAGGACAAGGGCAGCAGATACGTGGGAACCCCACCACCTGGAAGGAAGTTCCTGTGGTGATATACATCACTGTAAATACACAAGGGGTTAATGTAAATATACTACAACTAAGTAAACACTAGAGGGAGCACCAGAGACATCATGACATGCAGACATGCAACTAATGAACACTTAGAATAGGACACGACCAATGGGCAGTCAAGACACCCAGAGGTGACACTACCACAAGGGGGCAACCCATATAAAAGGACAGGGCACACATGCTCTTTCTCTTTCCACAGGCGACACTCAGAGAGAAGGACAGGGGCAGATCGGAAGGATCACACTCACCGCATGGCTTAGAGCAGACTGGTTAGTTAGATTGAGTTACTATAGCAAGATTAACAGGAGAGTCGAACTCAAGTAGGAGAATTGTTAACTGTTCAATAAATTAGTTAAACCTATCTCCAAGTCTGAACCTCCCTTTGTCAGAGCATACATCAAGGAAGCAGCTTATGCCACATGAAGAAGCATAGCACAACATCATTAACCCCTTTGTATTTACAGTGATGGATATGACCACAGTTCCCCTCCAAGCAATTCACCATCCTGACTTTCAAATATATTGCCGTTCCTTCACTGTCGCTGGGTCAAATACCTGGAACGCCCTCCCTAACAGCATTGTGCGTGTACCTACACCACATGGACTGCAGCAATTCAAGAAGACAGCTCACCATCACCTTCTCAAGGGCAATTAGAGATGGGCAATGAAGCTGGCCTAGTCAGCGAAGCCCACACCCCATGAGGGTTATTACAGTGCTGAATGGCTACTTCTGGCCACTAATGTTGGCGGACTAACCCCATCATTATTCAGCCATTGCTGTGAGGTGACCACAGGCCAGGAAGTGCTCAAGAATGTTTGGGATGAGGTGAATTATCCGCTGACTTTTTCCTCCTCCCAATGCTTGAGAGACATCAAAAGTTAGCAGTAAACATTTAACCACGGTCTGGCTGGAACTGCAGGTACACACAATGAGGAATTAAACCAGAGTGCTAGCTGTGTTGCACACTGGATACCGTTTTTGCAAATGGAAATGTTAATTTTACCATTCAAACTTTTATTAGGGTGAAACTGGAAGAACTGGATTTCAAGGTCAAACAGGACTCAAGGTATTTCCTACTCAGTGGCCATTAAATTGACAATTCCTGCTTGAGAGTTTGCAGATTTATATCTCTTCGTCTCTTCTTTCTTTCTACAGGGTGACAAAGGTGACATCGGCGACAAAGGACAGGTTTGTCATTTATTTCAAGGTACATCCCGGCCATGGAAATTGTTACAGTGGAAACAGTTTCACTGTAATTGAATTTTCTACAAATCGAATCCAGTCAGTGCCCTGAAAGCGTTAGCACCAAAAACAATCATCAAATGCTACAAAAGCAAGTGGATACACTAGTTAGATCGCAGCTGGAATGTTGTGTACAGTTCTGGGCGCCACACAATATGAAGGATGTGAATGCATTGGAGAGAGAGCAGAAGAGATTTACACATATGGGGCGCGATTCTCCCAGTCTTGCGCCGGGCCGGAGAATCGGCGCAACCGCTCCACGCCGCCCCGCGCCGGCACACGATTCTCCGAGGTGCGGAGAATCGGCGCCATTTGCGCCGGCGGGTTTGGCGTGGCGCCGGTCGCGGGCCACTGTCCGCGGGCGGGGCCGCCGATTCTCCAGCCCGGATGGGCCGAGCGGCCGCGCGGAAAAAGCAGAGTCCCGCCAACGCCGTCCACGCCTGCTCGCAGCCGGCGGGAACTCTGCGCGAAGGGTCGGAGGGACGGCCTGTGTGGGGGGGAGGGGGGCTCCGTCCCTGGGGGGCCTCCGATGGGGTCTGGACCACGATCGGGGCCCACCGATCGGCGGGCCGGCCTCTCCCCCTACTTTGTTGCGCGTCCGGCCCCAGAACCCCCACGCCATGTTGCGTCGAGGCCGGCGCGTTCCGTGAAGCCACCGCGCATGCGCGGGGTGGCGCCGCCCCCAGTGCGCACCAGGAAGTGAGGCTGGAGCGGCGTGAACCCTGTGCGGGCCAGAATCGCTAGTGCCCGCGCCCGTTTCGCCGGCATTCACGACGGTGCGGACACTCTGTCCCGCGATCGGAGAATCGCGCCCATGGTTCCAGGGATGAGAAACGTCAGTGATGAGGATAGATTGAAGAGGTTAGAACTGTTCTCCTTGGAGAGAAGAAAGCTAAGAGGAGATTTGATAGAAATGTTCAAAATCATGAGGGAGCTGGACAGAGTAGAGAGGGGGAAACTGTTCCCACTCGAAAAGGATCAAGAATGAGTGGGCAACAGATTGAAAATGATTTGCAAAAGAAGCAAATGTGATGTGAGAAAAAACCTTTCTCACACGGTGAGAGGTTTGAGTCTGGAATGCACTGCCTGTAATTGTGGTGGAGGCAGGTTCAGTTGAGGTACTCAAGAAGGCATTGGATGATTAGTCGAATAGAAACAATGTGCAGGGGTACGGGGAAAAGGCAGGGGAATGTCATGATGCTTGTTTGGAGAGCTGGTGCAGACACGATGGGCCAAATGTCCTCCTTCGATGAAGTAGGTCAGTAGAACCATGGTGTCCAAAGATTATCACACTGAAATCAATTTATAATAAAACTAATGAATCGATAATCTGATATACATTGGAAAAATATCAATAGGGAATTATCATATTAAAGGACACTCAACGTTAAAATTTGCTTGACCAATCTTAAAAATCTATGAAATGAATGAATGAAAATCGCTTATTGTCACAAGTAGGCTTCAATAAAGTTACTGTGAAAAGCCCCTAGTCGCCACATTCCGGCGCCTGTTCGGGGAGGCTGTTACAGGAATTGAACCGTGCTGCTGGCCTGCCTTGGTCTGCTTTCAAAGCCAGCAATTTAGCCCTGTGCTAAACAGCCCCTCTATCTAACAATCTATCTAACAAAGTGACATCCCAGGTTAACAGAGCAGTCACATGATCGTATTTAGCCTTTCAAAAAAAACTTTGATAAAGTGCCTCAGAATTTTGTTGCTAACTTAGGTTAATCGTTATCAAGATTGAGGCGTGGATGATGATTTAAGGCAGGAGAGGAGGTACAGTGACTACAGGAGAACTGGGTTGCAGGAGAAATGGAACTCAGTGTTTCCAGAATTTTCTGTACTTCTTTATACTTTCAGGGGATGTGGGTGTCAAGGACAAGCCCAGCATTTGTTGTCCATCCCTAATTGTCCCTAGATTCAGTAGCTTTCCGGGCCATTCAGAGGGGCAGTTAAGAGTCAACCACACTGTTGTGGGACACGTAGGCCAGACGGGGTAAGGACTGCAGATTTCCTTCCCTCAAGGACATTAGTGAACAAGATGGGTTTTTACAACAATTGATGATAGTTGCCATGGTGACCATCACTGAGTCTAGCTTCATGTTCCAGATTTATTATGATTCAAACCCATATCCCCAGGGCATTAGTCCATACCTCAGGGTTACTAGTCTAGTGACGTTACCACTGTTTCACTGTCTCCCCAATAGTTCAAATTTTAGCAATTGCAGTATTTTGCTTTAGGAGCTAGGATTTTGACTGGACTGTCCCAGGAGCCCATTCTGGTCATACTGTCGGCACAGATAACCTGAATTCATAACTTCAAATTAACTTTATAAATGACACCAAGTTAGCTTAGACTGTGCACTCAGAAAACGCAGCTGAGATCTCACAAAGATACCTCAAGGGGACTTGCTCTTAAGCATCTGAGGAGTACGTTAGATTCAATGTAGAAAAAAGCAAAACATTGCATATATTCTATGCTATATATACTTTATAGATGGGAGTATCTCATCATAGAAGAAGTTGAAACGAGACTTTACCAGGATGTTGCCTGGGGTGGAGAGTTTTAGTTATGAAGAGAGATTGTATAGACTTGGATTGTTTTCCTTGGAGCAGAGGAGACTGAGGAGGGACATGATTGAGATATATAAAATGATGAGGGGCATAGATAGAGTAGGAAGGAACAAACTTTTCCCCTTGGTGGATGGGTCAATGACCAAGGGGCATAGATTTAAGGTCAGGGGCAGGAGGGGATGTGAGGAAACCTTTTTTACCAAGAGGGTGCTCGGAGTTTGGAATTCGCTGCTTGAAATGGTGGTGGAGGCAGAGCCCCACATAACGGTTAAGAATAATCTTTATTGTCACAAGTCGGCTTACATTAACACTGCAATGAAGTTCCTGTGAAAAGCCCCTAGTCGTCACATTCCGGCGCTAGTTCAGTTACACGGAGAGATTGAGAATTCAGAATGTCCAAATTACCTAACAAGCATGTCTTTCGGGACTTGTGGGAGGAAACCGGAGCACCCGGAGGCAACCCACGCAGACACAGGGAGAACGTGCAGACTCCGCACAGACAGTGACCCAAGCCAGGAATCAAACCTGGCACCCTGGTGCTGTGAAGCAACAGTGCTAACCACTGTGCCACCGTACCACCCTAAGGAGCATTTAGATGTGCACTTGCGATTCCAGAGCAGACAAGGCTATGGGCCAAGTGCTGGAAAATGGGATTGGAATGATGGTTGGCTTTTAGGTGGTTGTTTTTGACTGGTGTAGACATCATGATGGGACAAAGGGGCTTTTTTGTGGTGTATGATTCAATGACTCTTTGAGACCTAAGGATGCCTCACCCTGTGAGGAGACAATAAATGAAAGGAATTGGAATACTAATTGTATTGCCAAATCCATTTGGTTCAATTTGGACAGTGTTACTTGTCAACTGAGGAAAACATCTCTTCGGGGTCTTTATAGAGATGTAAAAGGTATTCCATGTATTTTAAACCTTCAGTGGGATGAATCTAAAACAATGTCAACAGATCTAATGGGGCAGCAACAAGAAAATTCAGGGACGCAAAGGAGAAACGTAAGACTGATATTTGGAAATATTCCTTTATACAGAGTGTGATAATCAGTTCCGAAGGGCTGCCAGGAATTGTGGTTGATATCAAAGGCACTCTTGATTTATGGAACAGCTGGACAGTGAAAGGTAGCTCTCTATTAAAAAAGGCTGCACCAGCAATGATTTCAAGGACAGTTTCCATCTGAACACAAGTTTGTCAGCACAATTGCCTTTTGTTTAAATGGTTACCACAACAGTAAATAATAAGCGTGTCTTTCTTGGCTGAACACGTGTCCAGTGGTTGGTGTGCACGTTGCTATACAATTTTGTTGAATGTTTGTTTTTAATTTAGCATGGACAAAATGGCCTTCCGGGAAATGTTGGAATCGAAGGCAGACGTGGTGTGCCTGGAATTCCTGGACCACGAGGCTTTCCGGGGCTCTTAGGAGAGCGAGGTGAAGCTGGATTAACAGGAGAACTAGGACCCGTAGGAGCACATGTAAGTTCAAATTAATCTCCAAATAAATTTAGAAAAGGAAACCGTTCAATTTATGTTCTAGACATGCTCGACAGGCTGCATGGCCTACTTCTGTAACGACAACAGGATGTGTAGAAAAAGCTTTAAAGAAAAGTAATTAATTTATAACTTTCCTCTTTCAATTTTGTTTTTAACAAACAATTTTATTGAGGTATTTTTTGGCATTGTAAACAGTTACAGAAAAGAGAAATGTGCAAACATCAATATAAAACCAATACTTCAATCAAACCATATTGCATATGCCCACTCCTCTCCCCTAGACACTACCTGCCTATTTATCCCTCCTACTCTACTCTAAACCCCCCCCCCGGCTGACATTCACTCTCCAGCGAAGAAGTCGATGAATGGTTGCCACCTTCGGGCGAACCCCAGTACAGATCCCCTCAAGGAAAACGTAATTTTTTCCATACCCAGAAAAGTTGACATGACCGAAAGCCATAGTTCGGTCTTCGGGGGTTTTGAGTCCCTCCATGCCAGCAGCATTCGCCGCCGGGCTATTAGAGAAGCAAAGGCCAGAACATCTGCCTCTTTCTCCCCCTGGACTCCCGGGTATTCTGAAACCCCGAAAATTGCCACCCCTGGACTCATCACCATCCTTGTTTTCAGCACCCGGGACATGACCCCCGTAAATCCCTCCCAGTACCCCCAAAGCTTAGGACATGCCCAAAACATGTGAACGTGGTTCGCTGGACCTCCCGCACATCTAGAGCACTTGTCCTCTACTCCAAAGAATTTGCTCATCCGAGCTACCGTCAGGCCGAGCCTGGCACGTGTTGCGTTTGAGTTTACCCTACTCATAGCTTCCACCCACAGCCCGTCCTCCATCTCCCCGGCAAACTCCTCCTCCCATTTGAGTTTCAGTTCCTCCGTCTGGGATTCTTCCCCCTTCATGAGCACCTTGAAGATATCCGAGACTCTACCCTCTCCTCCTTCTCCTCTAGAGAATATTCTGTCCTGGATCCCTATTGGCGGGAGGCGTAGGAAGGATGGGACCTGTCTGCGTACAAAGTCCCGCATCTGTAAGAACCTAAAGTAATTTCCCCTTACCAGCCCAAATTTCTCCTCCAAGCCCCTCAAACTCGCAAAGCTCCCCTCCAGAAACATATCGCCCCCCCCCCCCCCCCACCCCACCCGCCGCCATGTTCAAAACCCTCCATCCATGTTCCCGGGGGCGAATCGATGGTTATCACATATTGGAGCCCAGACAGATGCCCCCCCCCCCCCCCCCCACATGCCTCCTCCACTGGCCCCATATCCGCAGGGCCACCCCACTACCGGGCTGGTGGAGTACCTGACCGGCGACAGCCGTAGGGGAGCCGTGACCAGGGCTGCCAAACTGGTGCCCCTGCACGAAGCCGCCTCCACTCGCTCCCATATAGACCCCGTACCCACCATCCAATTCCTTATCATGGCTATGTTAGCCGCCCAGTAGGAGTTTATCAGACTCGGCAATGCCAGTCCCCCCTCGCTGCGGCTCCTTTCAAGCATCGCCTTCTTCACCCGCGGGGATTTTCACGCCCAGACAAAGCTCATGAGGATTTTGCGAGTCCTTTTGAAGAAGAACCGTGGGATAAAGATCGGGAGGCACTGGAAGATGAACAGAAATCTAGGGAGCATTGTCATCTTTACAGTCTGCACCCTCCCCGCCAGTGACAGCGGGAGTGCATTCCATCTCCGAAACTCCCTCTTCATTTGTTCCACCACCCTAGTCAAATCTAACTTATGCAACCTGCCCCAGTCTCGTGCCACCTGTATCCCCAAGTATCGGAAACTTTCCCCAACCAGCCTAAATGGCAGCTCCTTCAGTCTATTCTCCTGGCCCCTTGCCTGCACCATAAACATCTCACTCTTGGCCATATTTAATTTGTACCCTGAAAACCGGCCGAACTTCCTGAATGTTTCCAGTATATTTTCCACCCCAGCCAGTGGGTCCGACATGTACAGGAGCAGGTCGGCCGCATAGAGAGAGATCCTATGTTCCACCTGCCCCCCTAGTCATTCCCTTCCAACCCTTCGCAGCTCTCAACGCCATCGCCAACGGCTCTATGGCCAGCGCGAACAGCAACGGGGAGAGTGGGCACCACTGTCTGTTCCCGCGGTGTAGTCTGAAATAATATGACATTATCCTGTTCGTACATTGATTCTGGTTTGTGGGAAAATTTTAAAAAGTGAAATCTTGTTGATAATTTCTTCTTTGAAGGGTCAGTTGGTAAATTTAGTTAGTTTGATTTATTGCTACCGAAGGGGATTGTAACAAGGTGAAATATTATTTTCAGTCTAATTCGGATTTCTTTTAATAATCATTCTTCAGGTAAAATATTCTTATCAGTTGTATTTTCTGGCATTGTGTCGCTTGTAACAAAAACTTCATTGCTTTGTAAACAGGAGCATTGCAAAGTTTTTAAGGTGCAAGCTCTATTGAAATATTGATGCCTGTCTTAAAATTATTTAAAATAATGTGTTTGTTTTTCTGCTAGGGCCCAGAAATGCCCATGGAACAAGTTTATGAATTGTGCAGAAGTGTAGTAAATGAACAAATAGCAATCTACGCGTCTGCAATCAGACGGACATGTGCAAGGGCATGCCCAACCAATAATGTAACATTGATAGGGCCCCCTGGCTCTCCTGGAATACCGGGGAAACGAGGAGAACAAGTAAGTTACCCACCAGCATACAGAACAATGAACAAACCTTGAATTTTGCTGTATGTGTTTTTTTTTGTATGTATCATAAGTTATCGCTCTCATTTTTGCTTGTTCATTATTGAATTCTGGATCCCAGATAGCGATTGTGAGAAACCAAAGGCAAAACTTTCAGGTTGGGTGCCAACTGATTACAATATTGGTGCTGTGCCCTTAGTTTCTGCCCTACATGGTGATCAGGTGGGTGGGGTCAAATCGTCTTTGGAAATATACTCGGCCTTGCGATGTGGGCATCACTGGCAAAGGCTGACACGTATTGCCCATACCTAGTTACCTTTGAGAAGGCGGTGAAACTTAACTTTATTTTACAAGTGTTCTATCCCTTTTGCACACCCGGTTGAAGAAAGGTATCTTCTTATGAGTGGCAGTGTAAGAATTAAGCACAAAAATGGCCATTTTCTTTAAAATGGCAAAGGGTAGATTTCCTTCTTTAATGTGCCCGGAAAATAGCTACAGCTGCAGTGAAGAGGAAAAAGTGGTAGAGATCCATTCTGTTAGGTCTATGTCTCTCTTACAACACTGTACATTTTCCTATGGTATCACTAGTGGGTCTGTGCTAAAGATGTGCAGGTTAGGTGGATTGGCCATGATAAATTGCCCCTTAGTATCCAAAAGGTTAGGTGGGGTTACTGGGTTATGGGACTGGGGTGGGAGTGTGGGCCAAGTTATGGTGCTCTTTCCAAGGGTCGGTGCAGACTCAATGGGCCAAATGGCCTCCTTCTGCACTGTAGGGATTTTATGATACATGTAGGTCTTGCATTCATATTTTAACACCATGAGATTATTGGGCACTCCATTCCACTGAAAAATCCTGATGCAGAGGTTTGGGCCTCATAGACTGGACCTCTGAAGCACCTGAAAGAGCAAAGTGGCAGGTTCGTATTTTTAACGTGAATTCCCTGCCCACATGGCCATTGACGACGCAAAGACCCCAAGGCCTTCTGGCTAATGCTCTCGGAGGCCCCGTTAAGTGGCAGATGCATTCAAGTTTCCTGCCTGGTGTTTAGGCTGCAGTATCTTGTCAGTGGTGAACCTGTGGCACACTGACGGACACGGCACATCCTCGGCGCACTGTACCTGCCTGGCATCCGGAAAGCTTCATAAACAGAACAGAGCTGGGTTTCATTAGAGCGAAAACAATTAAAGTGCAAAACGGGGATTTACTGTCCCATTTGCTGATGTCACTGAACAAACCGTTGGCAAGAGCAGACTTTCTTGTAAATTAGTAGTTGGAAAAGAAGCATACTTTTTGCTGGCCACGCCATTTGTTGCAGCACGAGGTATCCTGAGAAATCTCTTGCTATTTTTGCAATTCCCCCCTGCAACTGCCTCTCGACTTTCAGAATCATTGCCAAAGTAAATCGCTTGCTATACCCACAGCCCAGGCTTTGGAAATGTTGAGAGGAATGAATAATGTAGGTGCAACCATGTTTTTTCACTTGGTTCGTGAACATAGAATCATAGAGTTTACAGTGCAGAAAGAGGCCACTAGGCCTATCGAGTCTGCACCGGCTCCTGGAAAGAGCACCCCACTTAAGCCCACACCTCCACCCTATCCCTGTAACCCAGTCACCCCATCTAACCTAAGGGCAATTTATCATGGCCAATCCACCTAACCTGCACACCTTTGGACTGTGGGAGGAAAGCGGAGCACCCGGAGGAAACCCACGCAGACACAGGCAGAACGTGCAGACTCCGCACAGACAATGACCCAAGACGGGAATCGAACCTGATTCCCTGGAGCTGTGAAGCGACTGTGCTAACCACTGTGCTACCAGTGCCTCCCTTTTTGAAGACACAAACAGCACACTGTACGTAGAAGCACATAGAAGTGTGAGAACATCAAACTAATGTTCATCTGGTGCCAGAACCCTCACCCACGCCTCTGCCCTCCCGACCTGACCATTCCAATGTCTTCCCGGCTGGCTTTCCATCTTTCATCCTCCATAAACTTAAGCGCATCCAAAACTCTGCTCCCATTCATCCATTACCCTTGTGGTCGGTGACCTACATTGGTTCCCGGCTGAGCACCGCCTCAGTCTTTATATTTTCAGTCTTCTTTATAAATCCCTCCGTTGCTTGCCTCCCTCACTACTGCTGTAGCCAGTGCCAGCCCTGCAACCATTCGAGATCCGTGCGCGCCTCTAATTGAGGCCCCTTGCGCAACCTCGATTTTAATTGCTTCACCATCGGCAGCTGTGCTTTCAGCTTCATTGGTGCCAAACTCCCGATTGCCCGCTCTAAACCTTTCTGCCTTTATTTCCTCCTTTTGAGGTGGTCCTGAAAACCTACCTCTTACTCTGGCCTAATGTCACTGTGTGGCTCAGAGTCATCACATTTTATTTGATAATGTTCCTTTGAAGAACCATTGAATGACTCACTTTGTTAAAGGTGCTGCGTCAATGTAAGTTGCTGCTTTAGCAAGATTTGAGGTTTGGCCCAGACAATGAAAAAAGACAAGGGAATTGAAATTGTGTTCATTCATGTTCATGCATGAATTGGCCCTTACAGCCATGTAGTACCATAGAATTTACAGTGCAGAAGGAGGCCATTCGGCCCGTCGAATCTGTATTCACCCTTGGAAAGAGCACCCTACTTAATCCCACCCCTCCACCCTATCCCCGTAATCCAGTAGCCCCACTTAAACGTTTGGATATTAAGGGGCAATTTAGCGTGGCCAATCCACCTAACCTGCACATTTTTGGACTGTGGGAGGAAACCGGAGCACCCGGAGGAAACCCACACAGACATGGGAAGAGTGTGCAAATTCCACACAGACAGTCACCCGAGGCCAGAATTGAACCAGGGACCCTGGAGCTGTGAGGCAGCAGTGCTAGTCACTGTGCTACCGTGCCGCCCATATTCATTGCTGGGTGATGTGAATCAGGCCCACTGGCTGGCTGACAGCTCTAAAGTGAACTTTATGTGCCGGGTTTTTGCGAAGGAGATGGATATCGGGAGTTGGGAAAGTTCAATTGAGGAGACCCCTGCCCGGCATATTTTTGTTCCAGGGAGGCAGCCACTGGGATGGAGTTGAGTCAGCCACTGGAAGCAGGCCAGAGGCAGCAATGCAGGCTGGCAGGCTAGAACAGCTGTTTCACCAGCCCAGTTGCAATATCGTATGTCAGGCCCCTCAAACCCTCACTCCCTCCCCGCACTCCCCATCCACCCACATGACCCCCTCATAAGTCCCATGCCTCCCATCCCCTATCATATACCACATGTTGCTCCCGTGCCCCCCTTGCATCCTCCATACCCACTCTCATAGTATCCACTATGCATAGAACCAATGAGCCGTTGGCAAGGGAAGAAAGTGGCTCGTAAACCAAAGGCCCAGACTAATGTTCTGAGGACGTGGGTTCACTTTGCACCACGGTAGTTGGTGGAGTTTGAATTCAATTAATAAAAATATGGAATTAAAAGCTAGCCTCAGTAAAGGAGATTATGAAATCATTGTCAATGGTTGTAAAATCCCATCTGATTCAATATTCTTTCTGGATCCAAGGAAGTGAGCACTCGGGAATGTAAAGGATACAAAGGTTTATTTAAACATTGAATGAACACTCTATACACTCCCACTCCCCCCAACAGACTCCCGCCACCCAGGCCAAAGGTTTTATGTCCAGGTTTGATTCCCGCTAATGAAGGAGCTCCACCCCCTCACTGGGGTAACGCTTATTCCTTGAGAGTCATGTGGAACCTAATTGGTCCGGTCCCGTGGATCCCATGTAGGTTATAACAGGAAGGAAATCTGCCAGCGTTACCTGGTCTGCCTACGGGCAACTCCAGACCCTTAGTAATGTGGTTGACTCTTAACTGACCTCTGAAATGACCTAGCAACCCATTCAGTCCAAGGGCAATTAGGGATGGGCAATAAATGCTGGCCTTGCCAGTGACACCCACATCCCATGAGAGAATTTTTAAAAAAGTCTTTGAAATATTCCGGAAACTCACATCGTATGCAGAGGTTTTGGAAAGACCCTTTGAAAAAAGGGCACAGTTTATAACCCCGTAGAAGTGCCAATAAACCACAGACAGAAACTTTTATCCATTTTGGATCTCTTAAGCTTGTGCAGGTAAACACACAGAATTTGTTGTGCTCATCACAAGAGGGTGCTCCAGATCAGAAACTCTATAATACACCAGATTGAAGCTCAGTTTATTTTCTGGCTTAACATTGCATGTTGATGCTCTATTGGACTGCACGGTAGCATTGTGGATAGCACAATTGCTTCACAGCAACAGGGTCCCAGGTTCGATTCCGGCTTGGGTCACTGTCTGTGCGGAGTCTGCACATCCTCCCCGTGTGTGCGTGGGTTTCCTCCGGGTGCTCCGGTTTCCTCCCACAGTCCAAAGATGTGCAGGTTAGGTGGATTGGCCATGATAAATTGCCCTTAGTGTCCAAAATTTCCCTTAGTGTTGGGTAGGGTTACTGGGTTGTGGGAATAGGGTGGAGGTGTTGACCTTGGGTAGGGTGCTCTTTCCAAGAGCCGGTGCAGACTCGATGGGCCGAATGGCCTCCTTCTGCACTGTAAATTCTATGACGATTATATTGGACATCATTGGACTAAATCATGTCTGGCTTCCTTTTGGGGCGTGGAGCCTCTTTTGGGAAGGGTTTTAAAATTAAGTTCAGTACACAAATGTAATTACTGCAAGAATTCTTCCAAAGCTATGTTTTAGAAATAGCTATATTTTTTTTAAACTTCTGAGACTTTTTAAGAATAATTAGTCATTTCTCAACAGGGTGAATCTGGTATCGCAGGAAATCCTGGTAAACCTGGGCCAAGGGGTAGAGAAGGATTAGCTGGATCAATGGGTGCTCCTGGAGAGAGAGGTAATCTTTTGCTTGATTGTACGCTAGAGCTGCACTTGGACCCTCTCCGCACAGAACCATCCTTGGCAGCATTAATTGTTGCTGTTTGTAACTATCGTTCTTCTGCACTTTAGGAAATAAAGGTGAAAAAGGTGTAAAAGGAACGCAAGGGGTTGGACTTCCTGGAACAGAAGGACTACAAGGACCTAGAGGTTCATTCTGCTATACTTCATTGTGCTTTACTGATGAGTAATGTGTGCAAATCTGACTAATTTCCCATTAATTTGGACAAATTGTGGGAACACTAAACACTGAGCTTAATACCCCAATCCAAATCAGATTTAACAGACCAGCATTGTCTTTGTATAAAACACTGGCAACTCCATTATTGTTTTAGGTAGAAGAGCCAGAGGGTGCCCAGTATTTCCATGCCAAACACACTCACATGATCCTCGTCAATCCTCCACGTGTGATTATATTGTGTAAATCAAAATCGATAAAATGTTACCAACGCAGGAAACTGGTATCCCTTTAAGTCATTTTTTTAAAAAAACACACTCGCAGATATTCATGCCCAATAAAGGAGGATTTTCCCTCCACCTGCAAACTTCCTTCAGACATCAATCTATTACTTTTGATTTTGAACATTTTAACGTAATACATCAAGATCACAAATGCAGAAGTGGAGCTCTATCTGAACTGAAGACATCAATCCCTTAGACCTGGGAGGAATATGTCTAAGGAGCAACTAAAATGAAGCCCTAGTGTTTTGTTATGTTTCCTTTGTAACATAAGTGGCTTCCTTGTGTTGCATTTGTCAAGGAAGGTTGAGACGTGTAAATAACTTCAACTCATTTATTTACACTATGTACACTTTTATAACTTGAGTTCAACACTACTGCTAATCCTATTGTAGCTACTTAAACTGACTAACCAGCTGCTGTCTTCCACGTGGTGGGTGTGATAATGAATCAACCCTGTGCCTCTCCTCACTGACTGTCTCCATTGGCCAAAGGGGCTGATCATGTGTGTGGTGTCCTTTATGTATGGGTTGGTGTAATGCCCCCCTGTGGTCATGTCACCTCCTTGTGTATCGTGAATGTCCATTGGTCGCCTCCCATCTAACTTATCTATTGGTTGAGTGTGTGTGTGTGATGTTTCTGGTGCTCCCTCTAGTGTCTGTCTAGCTTACGTGTATTTGCAGTGATGCACATCACCACACCTAGTTCCCTCTATTATTTGACTTAAGTGAGGGAGAAGTATTGAGGGGGGGGAATCCTTTTTTGGCAGAGATTTTTCTTCTGGTTCGTTGGACTTCTGGGGCGTCATTCTCCGCCGGCGGGAGTCTCCGTTTTGCCGGCGCCCGGGGGTTTCCCGACGGCGTGGGGCTGCCCCACAATGGGAAACCCCATTGACCGGCCGGTGTTACGGAGCATCCCGCTGGCCGGTCGGGGCAGAAATGTGGCGGGGCGGGTAGGAGAATTTCGCCCCTGGATTGATTCAGGAGAAATCAGGTACGAGATTCTCTGACCCCCCGCCGGGTCGGAGAATCGCCGGGGGCTGGCGTGAATCCCGCCCCCGCCGGTTGCCGAATTCTCCGGCACCGGATATTTGGCGGGGGCGGGAATTGTGCTGCGCCGGTTGGCGGGCGCCCCCCACCGCGATTCTGGGCCCGGATGGGCCGAAGTCCCGCTGCTAAAATGCCTGTCCCGCTGGCATGGATTAAACCACCTACCTTACCGGCGCGACAAGGCGGCGCGGGCGGGCTATGGGGTCCTTGGGGGGGGCGCGGGGGGATCTGGCCCCGGGGGGTGCTCCCACGGTGGCCTGGCCCGCGATCAGCGCCCACCGATCTGCGGGCGGCCCTGTGCCGTGGGGGCACTCTTTTCCTTCCGCCTCTGCCACGGTCTCCACCATGGCGGAGGCGGAAGAGACTCCCTCCACTGCGCATGTGCGGGAATGCTGTCAGCGGCCGCTAACGCTCCCGCGCATGCGCCGCCCGGAGATGTCATTTCGGCGCCAGCTGGCGGGGCGGAAATTAGTCCGGCGCGGGCCTAGCCCCTTAAGGTTGGGGCTCGGCCCCCCCAAGTTGCGGAGCATTCCGCACCTTTGGGGCGGCGCGATGCCCGACTGATTTGCGCCATTTTGGGCGCCAGTCGGCGGACATCGCGCCGATACCGGAGAATTTCGCCCCAGATTCACATTCATTCTGTGGCAAATAAACTGTTTGTGGTGAACATATTGTACTAACCATTCACCACTGTATTACATTGTATCACGATGTTGCCCATGTGGGCTCCACCTATGGGCCATAGTACTGTCCTACACAGAATGTATCATGTTGGTGCCCTTGTGGGTTCCGCCCCTGGCTCCAGCCCCTTGAGGGGAGGTATAAAGAGCAGCTGCCCTGTAGGCGGCTCTCACTAGCAGAGCAGTCGCAGGCAGGCACTATTCTAGTCGATTAAAGCCACTGTTCACTTCAACTCTCTGCCTTGCGTGAATTGATGGTCGCATCACTGTTTTGTTTGAATCTGTGGACGACAAGGGAGGAGAGGTTTGTGGTGCTGCATCAGTGGACACACTAGTGCCTCGTGCTGAATATTTATAGACGTCAACACACTTCAGGCATTGGTGCGAGATCTGCACATTTTTCGTGCAGGGCTCCCCCAAATTCCCTATGCCTGTCAGGTTCCAGATCAAGTCAGCTTTAAAGGCTTTTATTTTTTACTTGTGAAGCGTTTTAGTTTTCACACCAAAATGGAAGTAACCTCCTCTCTCATTCTATCCTTCAGGATATCCGGGACATCCAGGTTCTGCTGAAGAAGGGAAGCCAGGTCCACAGGGCCCAGTGGGATACAGTGGACCTTCAGGTCGGCCAGGACTGTCTGGCGAACCAGGGGTCCCAGGGATTTGTAAAACTGGTGACTGCGGAACCCATGCTGCTGCTCTCCTGGCCCAGTATGGACTTCTAAAAGGACCAAATTATTAGCGTTCATGGCCTGGAATAAAAATAAAAGGTGAGATAGTGAGATAGCGGGACTGATCTGAGAAATGAGACACTTAATTTTGTAACTTATACCCTTACATTCCCCAGTAAAATATACTGTGTTGGAGTTGATAACCAATGGTTCTGATAGCTGTTTTCTTTAAGAATCAAGGTTGTATCACAACAATAAAATTGTACTTAATAATTATTCTTCAAATTACATGTTTATGGAAATAGCTAGTCAGGTTTCTCCCCATAATATATTCTGGCCTTTATTCTCATTAGGACATTTTTAGGTCATTTTTTTATTTTACTGGCAGTTTAAAACCCCAGTTTATTTTTTTTCCAGATGTATTCAGATCTTTTTATAAATAAAAAGAACATAATTGAAGGAAATTTTAATCTCCAATTGCTCAGGGAAAGAAGCAAAAGGCTTCAAAAACAAATCAAAATAAATAAATGTCCACCAATAATTATTAATTCAGTTCACGGCACCACTTTTTGAATTTCTTGATCACTCTCACTTAAAGTCCGACAATCAGATGTTCACAAGCTTCTTTGGTTCTGATCCCTGTTCAGATTTACAATTTATTTTTTGGTACTCATACACAAAGTTTGTTTTCTAACTACCTAATTACACATTATAGGTAACTATGGGCAGGATTTAACTAATTGGGAACAAGTCCCATAGCCAGCGCATTTAGCCGCATGTTTTCCCGATGCTTGCAGTCTTGAAAAACACAATGCTGTAAAACCCGGGTTAGATAGGGGAGCCTCAGCAGGTAATGCACAGCCATGGCCACACATAGCACATTGTGTGAGCTGAGGATCTCCACACTCCGGACCACCGCACTCCCCCCAACACCCACACAGGGCACACCCGGCCTGATCGCACTGTGCAGATAATTCCAGTTTGACACCTTGGCAGTGCCAGGCTGGCACCCATGTGGCGCTGCATGCAACACTACCCGGGTGCCAGCCTCACAGTGCCAGTGTTCCCAGGTGGCACCAGCAGTGCCAGCATACCACCCTGCCCAAAGGACATGCACCTGCGAGCCTCCAATCCCTTGGGAGATCCCCACGAGTGCCGTTCCATCCGGTCTCCATTTGTGGAGACCAGCACTGAATGGCGCTCAGCCAAGGTCTCCGAGGCAAAGGGGATTGACCCCAATGCCTCGGGTTCCGAGGGAATGTGCACATTAAGGTGAGACTAGCTGTTTAATATGCAGATTTGTCAAAAAGTGATTGCACTGCAATGTCTCCTGAGATCGCGGTAGATCTCGCGAGGTGTTGTGAGCTAGGTAGAGCCCGGAAACGGGATCTCCCGGCTTCTATCCACCGCGGCGAGCTGCTTTTCTGGCAGTGTGGCCATTCAATCTCGCCCTTTCTGTCTATAATAATGTTTTACTTACCATGAATGTGATGGATGAGCATGTTCATTGGAGCATAAGCAGGAAGTAAAGTCGCCATAGTCCCAAATGACCCTTTGATGCTTTCCCCTTTGTGGGGGGGAGCTGACTAGTGGGGATTTAACCTGAGGGTCACCACACCTCAGGCGAGCAACGAGGTTGAAAAGGCGGGGCCTTCATGAATAACCTCAGCAGGTACGGGAATGGAACCCACGCTGCTGGCCTCGCTCCGCATCACAAACCAGCTGTCCAGCCAACTGAGCTAAACCCTTTTTCCCAAACCCCTGAACGCCCCACTCGGTCAGCAGCCCCTTTTCCCAACCCCCTGGTCCCACTCACTCACTCAGTAGCCCCTCATCTGTAACCTGCTACCCCCCCCCCCCCCCCTAACACACTCAATCAGAAGCCCACTGAGCCCTCTGTGAGGAGGCACCAGGAGGGTGATCAGGCAGGACATGTCCGCCCAGCAATCACCTGGGGGTGAAGCAGCCGCACCTCCCACTGGGCCAGTATTTGGGGCAGCAGTTGTTGCTCTCGCATTACCGTCACGCCGGTACTCGCGCGCTGTCTCTCTCCGTTCCATTACTCCGCCAATCAGCGGATGTTTCTCTCTCATGCTTTCAGTCAATGGGCACAACTGCATCTCAGCAATTAGCCTAGCAGCAGCAAGCGCAGGAGACAAACACCCTGGGATAGGACAAGCAGGAAGGTGAGTGGCAGAACATTAGCCTGAGCACCAGAACCTCTTGCACTTGGGAAAGCTGAGACTACAGAGAGGGGGTCAGAGGTCAGACATCATTTCTCAACCCTGAAAATCCACTATCACACAAAAAGGAGAAACGTACACCCCCCCCCCCCCCCCCCCCCGAGGCATCTGCCGTACCCCCCAGGGGTGCACATACCCAACCCCACCTTGGCAACCACTCTTCAAGATAGCCGTTTTTTTAATTAAAAAACTTTTAGGAACTCTGTTTACTGATGTGGCTCTTGCCAATTATCTGCCACTATGATGTTGATCTATTTAAAAATGACTGAAGATAATGTAAAAGTGAACTATTGTGACTTTGATGATAATTAAAAACATGCCTTGGTCTGTGACCTGAGTCAGCTTATTATTGATGCCCTCACTTTCCAGGGGAATAAGAGCTTAATAATTGTACCTGTACACGTCTGCCCTTGCCTCAGACCATTTTAGAATCGGAAGACTGACATTTCATGTCGCAGTGATAGTGAGTCTGCCTCTGCGCCGGCCGCTCCCGGTTCAAGTCCCACATCAGGAACTGATGTTCATGGAAGGTGTGCTGAAAACATCCTTAGAAATACAACAACCCCCACCCCGGTGCCCGAATCGGAGATGATTGCTTCCCTAGACGCTCAAAAGTCATTTGATAGAGTGGAGTGGGGGATCTCTCTTTGAGATTCTTGGGAGCTTTGAATTTGGACAAAGGTTTATATCCTGGATTTGTTTATTGTACGGGGCCCCCACTGCTCGTGTTCGCATGAATGCTTTGAATTCTGGCAACTTTCCACCGAATAGGGGCACGAGGCAGGGTTGTCCTTTGTCTCCGCTCCTGTTTGCTTTGGCAATAGAACCGTTTGTCATAGCGCTTATACCTTCCAGTAAGTGGAGGGGGGTAAATCGGGGAGGAGTGGAGCCTTGGGCATCCTTGTATGCGGATGACCTGCTCCTTTATATTACAGAGCCAGTATCCACTATGGAAGAGATAATGCAGATGCTTGGGAGTTTTGTCTCCTTCTCTGGGTATAAGTTGAATTTGGATAAGAGTGCACACTTCCCGGTTAACCCCCTGGGAAAGGAGCCCTATCTGTGGATGTTACCTTTTCACGTTGCCAGACCTGGCTTTCATTGTTTGGGAATCCGGGTTGCCCAAGATTGGACCTCGCTTCATAAATTAATTTATACTAGTCTGGTTGATGGGGTCAAAACTGATATAGAGTTGGAATAACCTCCCCCTGTCCTTGGTGGGTAGGGTCCAGACTATTAAGATGAATGTGCTCCTGAACTTTTTTTCCTTTTTCAATGTCTCCTCATTTTTCGCCCCAAGCCCTTCTTTGTCAAAGTTAATAAATTAGTATCCTCATTTATTTGGGCGGGTAAGACCCCAAGGATCCATGGGGCGTTCCTCCAGAGAGATAGACAATCCGGAGGCTTGGCTTGCCCCAATTTTATTTTATTATTGGGCAGCCAATATTGAGAAGGTACTGGGGTGGTTTAGTGATCCGGGTTGCATATGGGGGTAGGTGAGTTCCTGTAAGGATTCTAGCCTTGGTGCATTTGTAACCACATTGCTGCCATACTCTCTGCCAAAGGTTTCCTCGAATTCGGTAGTGGTGTCTACCCTGAGAATCTGGAAGGAGTTCAGGCAGCATTTTAAACTTAATTCCATGTCTTTGCTGGCCCCTATCTGCAATAATCACCTCTTTTTGCCAGCGGGTTTAGACTCGACGTTTACATCACAGGAAGGGAACGGTTTAGAGACTTGTTCGTGGAGGGACGTTTTACCAGAATTAAGGAGCTGTCGGAGATATTTCAATTCTCTGGTTCCAATCTGTTTAGATACTTTCAGATTTGCGATTTTTCGAGCAAGCCTTTCCCTCTTTCCCTGTGGCACCACCTTCCTCCCTGTTGGAGAGGTGTTTGTCTTTGACCTGGTCTGGTGGGGGGATTATTTTGCGTCTATACAGCCAGATCCTATCAGCGGAGTCGACTCCGCCGAATGAGGTAAAGGTGAAATGGGAGGGTGAATTGGGTCCTATTTTGGATGGTGAGGTATGGAGTGAGGTTCTTAATAAAAATAATAATAATATTTATTAGTGTCTCAAGTAGGCTTACATTAACACTGTAATGAAGCCACTGTGAAATGACTCTAGTCGCCACATTCCGGCGCCTGTTCGGGTACACGGAGGGAGAATTCAGAATGTCCTATTCACCTAACACCACGTCTTTCGGGACTTGTGGGAGGAAACCGGAGCACCCGGAGGAAACCCATGCAGACACGGGGAGAATGTGCAGACTCCGCACAGTGAACCAAACCGGGAATCAAACCCGGGTCCCTGGTGCTGTGAAGCAATAACGCTAACCACTGTGCCACCATTCTTCACAGGGTCAACCCCAAGTTATGCTGGACTTGGTCTGACCCAATTGAAGGTGGTGCACAGGGCTCATCTGACCAAGGCGAAGATGAGCGTTCTTTTCTCTGGGGTGGAGGACAGGCGTTAGAGTTGTTCTCGAGGGCTGGCTAACCACACTCATATGTTCTGGTCTTGTCCCAAGTTAGTAATCTTTGGGTCTCTTTCTTCAACACCATGTCAGCGATACTCAATGTCGATTTGGATCCATTTTCGTTGGTGGCTATTTTGGGGGTATCGGACTCACTGGTGCTGCAGATAGGGGTGAGGGCAGATATTCTTGGTTTTGCCTCATTAATAACCAGGAGATGAGTTCTGCTTGGGTGGAGAAATCCTACCCTGCCCAGAATCTTGTCATGTTGTTCTTGCATTTGGAGAAGTCAAGTACACCAACAGGGGGTCAGTAGAAGTGCTCTACCTAAGATGGCAGCCATTCATTGTTTTGTTATGCTCTTGACGTAGCATAAGCTGCTTCCTTGATGTGCACTCTGACAAAGGAAGGTTCAGACTTGGAGATAGCTTTAACATGTTTATTAAACTATTAACAATTCTCCTACTTGGATTCAACTCTACTGTTAATCCTTCCATAGCTACTCAGACTGACGAACCAGTCTGCTACAATCCACGTGGTGGGTGTGATGTGTTTCAAATCAACCCTGTGTACACACTGACAGTCTCCACTGGAAAGAGACTGAGCATGTGTGATGTGTCCTTTTATATGGGTTGGTGTAATGCCCTCCTGTGGTAGTGTCACCTCTGTGTGTATCGTGACTGCCCATCGGTCGTGTCCTATCTTACTGACCTATTGGTTGACTGTCTGTGTGTCATGTCTCTGGTGTTCCCTCTAGTGTCTAGCTAGGTGTAGTGCATGTACATTAACCCTTTGTGTACTTACAGTGATGTGTATCACCACATTCATTTCCTTTTATAAAGAGTTAGTTGTTAAGGGGTTTAGTTTAGGGTTGGGGGATTAAGTTAATTTGTGCTTTTGATTGTCGTGTTCTTTGTCATTGTAACTTGAATTAATTGTTTATATTATTTTGTTTCGAATGAAAACATTTCAATAAACAGATTTTTTTTAAAAAGCTAAGACAATTAATTTACTGTTCATCACTGATATTGAGTTTGGAGAATTGTTCTTTGAAGACTCTGGTTGGATACAGCCTCCTGCTGACAGCCTTGCTCCCCTCCTCCCTCTTCGTGCAACTTGTCATTTTCTATGTCCCCTCCGATGTTCTCCCTAATACCTGGTAGGTCACGAGGGTGTGTAACCTACCAGACCCATGCCTGGGAGCAAGTGATCTGAACAGAACCCTTGAAGTGAGGACCAAGCCCATAACAACACAAACCACCAAACATCTCTACAAAGTCAGCAAGAGCCAGTATTAACCTGTCAAGTGGTTGATGATCCCTTTAAATAGCACTGATGAGGGTATCCTTCCTAAGACTGACTGTATGTTCAGCTGTACCAAGTTAAGAGGGCGTAAGCAGGAGTGTTGACCTCCAAGAAGACAACGCTGATATCAATTCAATATTGTGCCAAGATTGACGCCATGATCTACCTGCTCTGCATATATCCAGGCACTGTTCACTGTGCACCAGCTAGCGCCCACTCCAGTGCAGCATGTGGCATGATTTGCCCCAACATGTGCATTCATACCGCAGATGACATTTTGCAATTCTAAGGGCATTCATAACAGCCAAAATGCACACTATCAAACCCAACCTTTTTACGTGACAGAGGGGGTGATTCGTATTGTTTGTTCAGGTCAAGTCGGGTTGGTTGGGGCAAAGCATTGTTCGGAGCATGGGACTAGACAGGCATGTGAAGCCAATAACTAGTCTGGCGCCATCCCACACCAATGCAGCATCAGACAAAATTGACCAGGTAAATTATTTCTTTTCAATTTTATTCAATTAAAATTGATACATGGCACATTCTACAAAATGTCTAGTTTTTGGACAACTGGATGTGACCGACTGTACTCTAGTTTTTTATTACTTGTTGCGGATGTCAGCCCAACAGTGCAGGAATAGAAGATTATTATATATTTTGTGCACAAGGAAATTAACCTGTTTGCATTGTGAAAGAAGCAGAGGTAGGCTTAAGCGATCTATAATTATACTGTTAAAGCTATAGAGGTATATATATTTAAGTGGGTTTAATTTGGTGTTTTTGTGTAGGAAAGGGTAAAACTCTAGCTAGATTCATGTTAAAAAATGGTGTTTTCATGTATGGGGGAGATTCGATTTCAGTTGATGGACAATGTCCCAATGTTGTTAAAAATTGATTAAATTGACTAGAGAAATTATAGAAATTGGAAGCAGTTGTAAGTTTGGTGTCCTTATTTCCAGCCTTTGGCAACAGTAGTATTTGGTTGAAGACTGAGTCCCTGAATTTTGTGTAGAAGTTTGGATGCCTTGGCAATTCAAGACAAAGGAAACACTGAAAGAAAAGTTGGAAACCTGGAGACAAAGTCTTTCTAAAACAGTGAAGAGGAAGCCTTGTTTGAAGGGATAGTTTGAAAACCTGGAGGTGGATCCTTGATGTAAACATCCGAGAGAAAGCATTGTTTGGAAGTAGATTTAAAAGTGCGTATGTTTGAGAGTAGAATTTGGAAACACTTGCGTGACAATCATCGGGGGGGGGGGGGGGAGGGGGGAATTTGAGGGGAAATCAACAGGAGATTGATTGAGTAGCATCTGCCACTGGATTTCAGAATAGGGTATTAGCCTTGAAATCTGTGCACATTTGTGAAGATAAGTGGAAATGACCGAGTATTATACAGTCAACCTTTTCATGTTTGATAAATGTTTTTTTCTTGTTGCTATAAATTAATTGTCTATCCTGTGCCTCTGTTCCTCCATGTGTTCTAACAAAAAGTAAAATGATACGGTCTTCTGAACTGGGTCCCATCCTGGGATCTTCCCGTCCAGTAGTAATACCAACTGAGATCGTAATAGCATTGTAAGTGAGCAATGTGTTACAAGCAAACATTTCCTGTGTTGCCAATGGCAATAGGCCTTGCCTTACTCCCAATGTGCAATGGGAAATGATGGACAATGTCCCAATGATTTTTTTTGTGTGGATTAGCAATGGACATTCCCTTGGAAAATACACTGTTATCTGATCCAATAAAGTACACGTTCGGCATGAGCTGCAAACGGTACAGCACCAAATCAACGTATTGGGTCAGATTGACGAATGTGATATAAAATAGTTACTTTAGAGATATTAGTTACTGTAATGTAGAGATAGGCCAGTCTCATTCTGGTGAGTTCACAGACAAAGGATTTCAGACCGCATGGCAAAGCAAGGAGGAGGTGTGTCCACCAAAGGAGGAGAAAAGGATGCTGGGTAATAGGGGCCAGAGGAAGGGATTGGAAGTGAGCCAATCAGAATGTATGACCAGGTCAGGAGGGATATAGGATGACCTATGGGAATCGTGTATGTGAAACTTGATACCATTTGAATTGATTTGCAGAGATCCCTTTGTCTCTTTGTTCATTCGCTTTCCGGGGTGTAGGAGACTGGATGTGTCTTATGCCTCTGTGAAATGAATCAAGCTTGCAAGCCAAATAAAATAACTAATGCTGTACCTGCAAATCCATCTCGACTTTTATTGAGGCCAGACTGACGGGTAAAGAAATTTGGGATTTGTCAAGATTATCTGGCCAGTTTCTATGTCGCACACATTTACGCAGCCCACGAAGATTGCTGTGACCTGAACTTTTCAGGATTTTACAGCTGGGATCAGACGCTTCAATGGGTTAGCGCAGCCATCCACGCAGAAGTGCAGGAAAAGATGGACGAAGACTTTCCACAACATTAGCTGTCATATTCAGCTAGCGTTTTAGAGGATTCAAGTCTTTCAATAATGAATGGGTTGGTGAATGGATGAGTTGGTGCATGGATGAGCAAGTGAGTGGGTGGGGAGTCAGGTGGGCAGTTAGTCAGGTTGGGCTGGGGGCAATTGGGTTGGGGCTGTAATTGTGTAATTAGTTGGGTATGGGAGAGTAGTTAGATCAGGGCAGGGGCATAGTCGGGTGTTGGAGGGGCAGTCGGGTCAGGTTAGGGGGAAGTTGTGTGGGGTGGAGAGTTGGGAGATCAGGGGATTAGACGGGTGGAAGGTAGTCGGGTGGTTGGTGGGGTTTGTTGGTTTGGGGGAGGATTTGGGGAGGCGGCGGGGGGTGGCTATTGGTTGTGGTGCTCTGTTCAGTTACACTAGTTAACCACCGAGTTATTAACCAGCTATTAACAAGTGTAATAATTACAGGGTAAGTATGCAGCCAAGTACCAGGTATCTGCCCCAAGTCTTTGGCACAGAGTGCGGTGTCGAGACATTCGCGGAGGGTCTTGGGCAGAGGAAATCAGCCCATCGCAAGTTTAAATCTCCAGGGCAACTTCAACATATGTGTATGCATCAAGACTTCCAAAGGGTCCTTATACGCATCTCCCAATTTAGGTCTAATCTACAAAGATCCGCATACTGGAATATTTGGACCAATTTTCACTATGAAATGGTACAATTTTAAAACATCAACAGTGCCAGATTTATTAAACAAAATTACATGTCAGAGGAGCTTCTAATTTTTTTTTACATTATCTCTCTATACTCCCTCAGAGACATACCTTACACATTTGGGAGAACTGACTCTAAAGTCGAACAGAATTTAACAAGGAATAAAGTTAAAACCAAAAAGACTAAAGGACAGGGGCAGCACGGTAGCCTTGTGGATAGCACAATTGCTTCACAGCTCCAGGGTCCCAGGTTCGATTCCAGCTTGGGTCACTGTCTGTGCGGAGTCTGCACATCCTCCCAGTGTGTGCGTGGGTTTCCTCCGGGTGCTCCGGTTTCCTCCCACAGTCCAAAGATGTGCAGGTTAGGTGGATTGGCCATGATAAATTGCCCTTAGTGTCTAAAATTGCCCTTAGTGTTGGGTGGGGTTACTGGGTTATGGGGATAGGGTGGAGGTGTTGACCTTGGGTAGGGTGCTCTTTCCAAGAGCCGGTGCAGACTCGATGGGCCGAATGGCCTCCTTCTGCACTGTAAATTCTATGATAATCTATGACAGAATGCAGTGAATTTAATGTTTGAAGCAGAGAATTTGTTGGTCTGCTGCATAGGTGAATTGCTCTTGCAGAGTCTGCACACACACGATGGGCCAAATGGCTTCCTTTGCTGTAACTATTCTATGATTTCTATGCTGCGCAACCGACCATCATGAGACGATAGTCCTTCCCACCAGCTATATAGCGAGTCGCTCGGAGGAGGAGAGAAAGCCGGACAAATCCCTTTTTACTGGTAACTACAAGCCCCATTCTCCATTCACCAACCAACCCATGTCTTGCCCTCCCTCTATCACTGGCCATCACAGCACCCGTTTTGCCGCAATGCAAAAATAAAATCTGCCACAAATCTAAATTAAGTCTGGGTAAATCGAAGAGTGGGTGAATGAATAAGTGGCTGAACGGGTGAGTGGGTAAATGGATGGGTGGGGGAGTGGGCAATGGATGAGTGGGCAAATGGATGGGTGGGGGAGTGGGCAAAGAGCCATACTCTGTATGTGTAGATGGTCTGGCCCATGCTCTCTATATAGTACACAACTGACCAGACCCATGCATTGAATGTATCAACATCCAAGTGTGTGGTCTGTAACCATGCTCTGGACTCTGTAAAAACCTACTCACCACCTCCTTATTAAAAAATCCCTTCATATCCAGGATCAATCTAGTGAACCTCCTCTGGACTGCCTCCAATGCCAGTGTATCTTTCCTTAGATATGGAGACCAAAACAGTTCACAGTATTCCAGGTGTGGTCAAACAAGTGCCAAGACTTCCCTATTTTTACACTCCTTTCTCTTATATCCTGCCTTATATACTCCCTTATTACACTGCCATCCTCTCTGACATTAACTAACCGAGCATCAACAGCTTAAAGCTGGGACTTCGTTGCCTCATAAAACTCAGCTCCTCACTGGATCTACCCTTTCTGATTTATTCTTGAGGTGGTGTCGGCTTTTGGCCTTGTGGCTTTCTTGGCCTGCCTCAGGTGAAACCAGGTACAAGCCTGAATTCCTTGCTAGGATAAATGAAAAAGCAGAATTTGTTTTAAAAATGTAAGAGACTGGGTAGTGTTGGGGGTTCACAAGTATTTGGATGTCTTTCTACATAAACCTCAGAAACGCACATCAAGAATTAAGAAGGCTGTTGCCTTTTCGCCGTGCCAAATCTAGCTTTTGTTATCTGGGAATGCGGGTGGCCCATGATTGGGCTTCACTCCATAAATTAAATTGCGCTAGTATGGTGAATGGGGTGAAATCTGACTTGCAGAAGTGAGATAACCTCCCCCTAACCTTGGCGGGCAGTGTACAGACTAATCAAATGAATGTCCTCCTGCGGTTTTTATTTCTTTTTCAATGTCTCCCCACTTTTCTCCCCAAATCCTTATTTATCAGAGTTAATAAATTAATGTCCTCCACTGTTTGGGCGGGCAAGACTACAAGGATCCGGACAGTGTTCCTCCATTGAGACAGTCAGGTTTAGCTTTACCCAGTTTCTTATTTTATTATTGGGCAGCCAATATTGAGAAAGTGCTGGGGGTGCCTTCGTGACCCGAGATCCGTATGGAACAAATGGAGGCGAGATCTTGTCGCTGCTCTAGTTTGGGTGCTTTGGGAATTGCCTTGCTTCCGTTCTCTTCTGCGAGATTTTCCTTGAATCCGGTAGTGGTGTTCACCCTGAGAATCTGGAAGCAGGTCGGACAGCATTTTAAATTTAGCTCCATGTCGTTGATGGCCCCAGTTTGCAGGAATCATCTCTTCGTGCCAGCAGGCTTAGACTCGATGATTAGGTCATGGGAGAAGAAGGGTTTGGAGAGGGTTGGGGACTTGTTTGTGGAGGGAAGGTTTGCTAGATTTGAGGAGCTGTCAGAAAAATCTCAACTCCCTGCGACCAATTTGTTTCGGTATTTCAAGATCCGCGATTTTTTTGCAGAAGGCTTTTCCTTCATTTGCCTTGGTACCACCAAGGCAGCTGTCTTCAGCTGGGTCTGGTGGGGGGAGTATTTCAGGTATTTACGGCCAGATCCTATTAGCGGAATTGCCTCCGTAGAATGAGGTGAAGTCGAAATGGTAGGGACCATTGGGTCCTACTTTGGATGAGGAGGTGTGAAGTGAGGCTCTCCGCAGGGTCAACTTCACGTCCTCTTGTGCTCGGCTTAGTCTGATCCAGTTCAAGGTGGTGAACAGGGCTCCTCTGACCAACACGAGGGCAAGGGGATTTTTTTTCGGGGAGGGGGGTGGACGACAGGTGTGAGCGGTGTTCTGGGGGGCCGGCTAACCACACCCATATGTTCAGGTCATGCCCCAAATTATTAGGTTTCCAGATCTCCTGCTTCAACACCATGTCAGGGATTCTTATGTCGAACTGGAGCCTTGCCTGTTGGTGGCCATTTTCCGGGTATCGGAACTCGCTGCTGTTGCAGATGGCGGTGAAGACAGATGTCCTCGCTTTTGCCTTTTTAACAGCCCGGAAGCGGGTTCTGCTTGGGTGGACGCCTCCTACTCCGCCCAGTGCCATGGCCTGGTTGCATGGCCTCATGGGGTTCCCACATTTGGCGATGGTCAAGTATATACCATTAGGGAGTCGGTAGAAGGGTTCTACTTACAGCAGCCATTCATTTCCTTTTTTAAAGAGTTAGTCACCGTCAGTTGTTAAGGGGGGTTAGTTTCATTTTGGGGAGGTTAAGGTTGGATGTATTTTTGATTATTGTTTGTCCTCTTTTTACAGTTCAACTTGAAGCATCTGTTTTATAAAATATAATTATGTTATCTTATTATCTTGAAATGATTTTCAATAAAAATGTTTTCTAAAAAAAATTAGGAAGGCAAATGGTACATTATCCTTTATTACATAACAATGGCATTTATGAGTACAGGAGTCGGTTATGTATTCAAGTGATACAGTGGAACGTCACGTGATGTGTCGTGACGTCAGCAGAGTATTTGCACGGGCTTACAGTTCTCCATCTTGTACTGTAAGAGCAACATCTCCTAATAAACCCTGCACCGTGTTTTCAGAGAAGCTAGAGCGTGGCCTCTATTCCTTTCTCCGTGCGGTGACTAGAGAAATATAACAGAGTCTTATCGCAATGATATATGATGTGGAAATGCCGGCGTTGGACTGGGGTGAGCACAGTAAGAAGTCTTACAACACCAGGTTAAAGTCCCACAGGTTTGTTTGAAATCACTAGCTTTCGGAGGGTAGCTCCTTCATCAGGTGACTCATCTGTTGGACCTTAACCTGGTGTTATATGACTTCTTACAATTATATATAGTCTAGGTGTACTGATGCCTAGAGTACTGTGTACAGTTTTGATCTCCTTACCTAAGGAAGGATATACTTGTCTTCCAGGGAAGGAAGGAAGGTTCACTAGTGTGGTAATACCAGGTATTGCGATACCTGAGAGGTGGATGACCATTGGTTAGACCCAGGAGTCTACCATTGGCTGATGTACGTAGCTCCGCCCTGAGAGGCGGAGTATAAGAACCGGTGCCATCCCAGCAGCCTTCACTTTCTGTATCGAAGCTGCTGGGGAAGAGTTCTAGCAGATTAAAGCCTTCAGTTATGAATCACCGGACCGAATGGTTGACCGGTACGGCTTACGCGCAACATTCCCGTATCTGGATAACGTCACCATCTGCGGCCATGACCAGCAGGACCACGACACCAACCTCCGCCAATTTCTCCAGACCGTGAAAATCCTTAACCTGACATACAATAAGGATAAATGCGTGTTTAGCACCGACCGTCTAGCCATTCTAGGCTACGTAGTGCGAAGTGGAGTCATAGGCCTCGACCCTGAGCGCATGCGACCCCTCATGGAGTTCCCCCTCCCTCACTGCCCCAAGGCCCTAAAGCGCTGCCTCGGGTTCTTCAGCTATTACGCACAGTTGGTCCCCAATTACGCAGACAAAGCCCGACCCCTGATCCAGTCCACGACCTTCCCCCTGTCGACGAAGGTCTGCCAGGCCTTCAGCCGCATCAAAGCAGACATTGCAAAAGCCACGATGCGCGCCATCGACGAGTCCCTCCCCTTCCAGGTCGAGAGCGATGCGTTCGACGTAGCTCTGGCAGCCACCCTCAATCAAGCGGGCAGGCCTGTGGCTTTCTTCTCCCGTACCCTCCATGCTTCCGAAATTTGCCACTCCTCGGTCGAAAAGGAGGCCCAGGCCATAGTAGAAGCTGTGCGACACTGGAGGCATTACCTGGCCGGCAGGAGATTCACTCTCCTCACGGACCAACGGTCGGTTGCCTTCATGTTCGATAATGCGCAGCGGGGCAAGATTAAGAACGACAAGATCTTGCGGTGGAGGATAGAACTCTCCACCTACAAATACAAGATCTTGTACCGCCCGGGGAAGCTAAACGAGCCTCCTGATGCCTTGTCCCGCGGCACATGTGCCACCGCACAAGTGGACCGCCTCCGATCCCTCCACGAGGACCTCTGCCACCCGAGGGTCACTCGTTTTTTTCATTTTATGAAGACCCGCAACCTGCCCTACTCCATCGAGGAGGTCAGGACCGTCACCAGGGACTGCCAAATCTGCGCGGAGTGCAAACCGCACTTCTACCAGCCAGAGAGGGTGCACCTGATAAAGGCTTCCCATCCCTTTGAACGCCTCAGCATGGATTTCAAAGGCCCCCGCCCCTCCACCGATCGCAACACGTACTTCCTTAACGTGATTGACGAGCACTCCCGGTTCCCATTCGCCATCCCCTGCCCAGACATGACCACAACCACCGTCATCAAGGCCCTCCAGGGTATCTTTACATTGTTCGGTTTCCCCGCATACATTCACAGTGATAGGGGTTCCTCCTTTATGAGCGACGAACTGCGTCAATTCCTGGTCAGCAAGGGCATCGCCTCGAGCGGGACGACAAGTTACAACCCCCGGGGAAATGGGCAGGTAGAGAGGGAGAACGGAACGGTCTGGAAGACCGTCCTCCTGGCCCTACAGTCCAGGAATCGCCCAGTCTTCCGCTGGCAGGAGGTCCTCCCGGTGGCCCTCCACACCATCCTGTCACTGCTCTGTACAACCACAAATCAGACACCTCATGAACGTCTCCTTCTTTTCCCTAGGAAGTCCTCCTCCGGGACCTCGCTCCCAACCTGGCTAGCGACACCCGGACCCATCCTGCTTCGGAAACATGTGAGGGCGCACAAGTTGGACCCGTTGGTCGAGAGGGTCCACCTGCTGCACGCCAACCCCCAGTACGCCTACGTAGCGTTCCCTGACGGCCGCCAAGACACGGTCTCCCTTCGGGACCTGACGCCCGCCGGAACCCCACGCGCACCCGAACCATTGCCCCCCACCCCCACCCTCCCCACAGCACCTAACTGGAGGGTCAGTACTCCCGCCGCCCCTGCCTAGCCCGAACACACACTGACGCCCCCTACAGGCGCTTTCCCCCCCTGTCCACCTTTTGCCCCAACAGCGCTGCCTAGGGGTGACGAAGCTGCCTGGGAGGACGACATCATGCTCCCAGAGTTGCAACCGCCAGGACCCCCATCAGAATCACCACCAAAGCCCAGATGCTCCAGAAGGACGACCAGTCCACCCGATCGACTGATTGCTGCACTATGAACACTTTGTTAATACCCTCGACATCACGGTACCTCCATACCTGGTCATACCATGCGAAAGGCGACTATTAACGCTGGTCATCACCCCGCCGGGCTCTTTTTTAACAGGGGGTGAATGTGGTAATACCAGATATTGCGGTACCTGAGAGGTGGATGACCATTGGTTAGACCCAGGAGTCTACCATTGGCTGATGTACATAGCTCCGCCCCGAGAGGCGGAGCATAAGAACTGGTGCCGTCCCAGCAGCCTTCACTTTCTGTATCGAAGCTGCTGGGGAAGAGTTCTAGCAGATTAAAGCCTTCAGTTATGAATCACTTCGTCTTGAGAGTAATTGATTGCGCATCAACTAGGCTAATTCTTGAAACAAGGAGGTTGTCCAATGAGGAGAGGTTGAGTAGACTAGGCCTGCATTCTTTAGAACTTAGGAGAGTGAGAGGAGATATAAAATTCACAAGGGGCTTGACAAGGCAGGTGCGGGATGTTTCTGTTGGCTGGACAAATGCAGAAACAATGGAATTTGTACTCTACATCTCGATTCATTAAGCCAAGGATGTTGTATGCTTTGTTAACTGCTCTCTCATTATGTCCTCCCTCTGCTCCTGCATCCCCTTCAGAATTGTGCACCTCCTCTGGAATTAAAGCAAGATCAGAGTGCCTTCCTCTCGATGTCCTTCCTTCACTCTTGATTTTTCCCAGTCCCAGCCGTCACCTCCTTCATTTTAAATGATTACCAGAGAAATTCAAATGATTTTCAAAGCTCGACGTTACCTTTTTGATTTACCTTTTCAAACATTGAGCACTTGACCTCGAGGACAAAAGAGAAAGAAAACGTTTGACCACCAGGTGGCAGTAAATATTAACAACTGCTTCTACACCAGATTTCGTATTCTATTCAGGGTTTGCAAGAACATTATTGCCGAGACTGTGGGCTAGCAATTAAAAAGAAACACTAGAGCATTCACCAAGTCAGTGTTCCTTGGTAGCTGAACTAAACTCAGGTGAAAGAAACCACACATTTCTGCATCAATTATTAATATTGTTTTAGTTATTGTGCCCTGAATAATGGTGAAGTGGAATAATGCTCACCTTTACTATAAAATGCATCAAATAGCAAATTCTGGAATTTGTATGTATCATAGAATTCCTACAGTGCAGAAGGAGGTCATTTGTCCCATCGGGTCTGCATTGACCCTCTGAAAGAGCAGCCTACCCAGGCCCAATCCCCCCGCCCTATCCCCGGAACTCCATGACCCTACCTACCCTGCGTACCTTTGGATCCTAAGGGGCATGACCAATCCACTTACCCTACACATCTTTAGACTATGGGAGGAAACCAGACCACCCGGCGGAAACCCACGCATACATGAGGAGAAAGTGCAAACTCTGGAATTGAACCCGAGTCCCTGGCGCTATGAGGCAGCAGTGCTAACCACTGTGCCGCCGTCGCTGGAGGCAGCGAAAAGCAGAGATCTGGAAGCTGCAGTCTGAATTGCCGTGCTCCTTCAGAAGTTACCCTATAACGGTAGGCACAGTTTAATTACTGAGAACAGGCTGGAAGGTGGAGGGGGAACCCCTTTAATTGCAGCACGGTAGCATTGTGGTTAGCACAATTGCTTCACAGCTCCAGGGTCCCAGGTTCTATTCCGGCTTGGGTCACTGTCTGTGTGGAGTCTGCACATCCTCCCCGTGTGTGTGTGGGTTTCCTCCGGGTGCTCCGGTTTCCTCCCACAGTCCAAAGATGTGCAGGTTAGGTGGATTGGCCATGATAAATTGCCCTGAGTGCCCAAAATTGCCCTTAGTGTTGGGTGGGGTAACTGGGTTATGGGGATAGGGTGGAGGTGTTGACCTTGGGTAGGGTGCTCTTTCCAAGAGCTGGTGCAGACTCGATGGGCCGAATGGCCTCCTTCTGCACTGTAAATTCTATGATCTAATTGGGTGGGAAAGCAGGGTTTGGAGAGCTCGGTGCCTTCCAGATTCCAGCAGAGTGGCACAGTGATTCGCACCGCTGCCTCACAGCGCCAGGGACCCTGATCTGGTTCCGGCCTTGGGTAACTGTCTGTGTGGAGTTTGTACGTTCTCTCCGTGTCTGTGTGGGTTTCCTCCGGGTGCTCCGGCTTCCTGCCACAATCCAAAGATGTGCAGGTTAGGTAGATTGGCCATGCTAAATTGCCCTTTAGTGTCCAGAGATGTGCAGGTTAGGTTATGGGATTACGGGGATGGGGTGGGGTGGACAGGGGGGTGGTCCTGGGTAGAGCTCGCTATCGGAGGGTCTGTGCAGATCCAATGGGCTGAATGGCCTCCTTCTGCACTGTAGGGATTCTATGATTCCTCGATGAAGTTGGGGTGTGGAAGGTTTGATCATGTATTCCTGGCTGGTGGCTAATTCAGGCCTTTCATGTGACCAATTAATGGTCACTTAGAGGCTTCATCCCATAGCTGTTGCAGGTGGGGAGAGGGGCTAGAGGGGTCGGTGTGGTAGGCTATATTAGGGGTATTGTGGTACCTAGGTGGGATGTACCTTATACTGTAGTATGAGTGGTGGAACCTGCCTGCTGGTTCCGCCCAGCAGGTGGAGCATAAGAGTCTGTGTTTCACCCACAGCAGTCATTCTGTACCAGAGCTGCTGGGGTAATTATTTGTTCATTAAAGCCTTCAATTGGACTACAATCTTGCTTCAGTAGTGTTTGATCGTGCATCAGTCGACACCGTACATGACGGAGGGAGGGCCCCTTTCTGACCAGGCACCCTGCCTCCACCACTCTTAGACAATGGATTCCAGATCCTAACCATCTCAATGAGGAAAACCAGATTTTCCTCATATCACCTTTGCACCTTTTGCCAATCACCTGGAATTTGTGCCTTCTGCTTCTCAGAACTTCCACCGGTGAGAATGGTTGCTCCTTGTCCACTCTGTCCAGTTCCCTCATGATTTTGAGCACCTCTATCAAATCCCCCTTCTCAACCTTAAAATTAGCCAAACACTGCGGATGCTGGAATCTGAAACAAGAACAGAGGACGCTGGGAAAACTCAGCAGGTCTGACAACATCTATCAGGAGAAAAAACAGAGTTACCATTTCGAGTCATGGACTCTGATGTTGAAACGTTAACTCTGATAGATGCTGCCAGATCTGCTGAGTTTTTCCAGCGTCCTGTGTTCTTGTTCCTCTCCCAGCCTTCTCTTTTCCAACAAGAACCGTCCCAGCTTCTCCGATCTACCTACTTATCAGAAGTTCCCCATTCCTGGAAATATTCTTGTAAATCCTCTTTGCACCCTCTCTAATGCATTCACATTTTTCCTAAAGTGTGGTGCCCTGAACTGGACGCAATACTCCAGCTGAGGGTGAACCAGTGTCTTATAAAAGGTTTATCATAACCTCCTTGCTTTTGTACTCTATGCCCCAATTAATGAAGCCTGGGATCATGTATACTTTATGGACCGTTTTCCCAATCTCTTCTTTCACCTTCAGTGATTTGTGCACATTTACCTCAAGGTCCCTCTGCTCTTGCACCCCAATTTATTTTATACTATCTCCCCACGTTCTTCCTGCCAAAATGAATCACGTCACACTTCTCTGTATTAAATTTCATCTGCCACCTGCTCACCCGTTCCAGCAACCTGTCCATTTCTTTTTGAAGTGTAACATTCTCCTCCTCACAAGTCACAGTACTTTCAAGTTGTCTGTAATTTTGAAATTGTGCTCCCTGTACACCAATGGAAAAGCAAAGCTTTCAGATTCACACCCCGAGGAACTCCATTTCATAGAATCATAGAATTTACATGGCAGAAGGAGGCCATTCGGCCCATTGAGTCTGCACTGGCTCTTGGAAAGAGCACCCTACTTAATCCCATGCCTCAACCCTATCCCTGTAACCCAGTAACCCCACCGAAACGTTTGGACACCTTCGGGCCATTTAGCATGGCTAATGCACCCAACCTGCACATCTTTGGACTGCGGGAGGAAACCGGAGCATCCGGAGGAAACCCACGCAGACACGGGGAGAACATGCAGACTCCACACAGGCAGTCACCCAAGTCCGGAATTGAACCCGGGACCCTGGAGCTGTGAGGCAGCAGTGCTAACCACTGCTGCGACTGTCCCTTTTTTTAATGGACTCAGGCTTTGCTCACAAGTCACTTGTGTGCTTTACTTCATAAATTCCTGCATGTCTGTAACACTTTGGGGGATTAACCAACCATTCGGCTTTAATGTATCAGGAATAGCTTGCTATGTTTAACTCCTCACGTTTCCTTCATTTACTGAAAGATCTCACTCTCCTTTCACTTTTGGATTCGATTAAACATCTCAGTTTCCTCAGGTGATCAAATGTGGTTAGCTTTGTCTTAATAATAATAATCATCTTTATTAGTGACACAAGTAGGCTTACATTAACACTGCAATGAAGTCACTGTGAAGAGCCCCTAGTCGCCACACTCTGGCGCCTGTTCGGGTGCACAGAGGGAGAATTCAGAAAGTCCAATTCACCTAACAGCACGTCTTTCGGGGTTTGTGGGAGGAAACCGGAGCACCCGGAGGAAACCCACGCAGACATGGGGAGAACGTGCAGACTCCGCACAGACAGTGGCCCAAGCCGGGGATCGAACCTGGGACCCTGTGCGCTGTGAAGCCACAGTGCTAACCACTGTGCTACCATGCCACCCTTTCCAGTAGGCCACTCAGCTGCTGAGCTTGCTTCCCAAGTAGCGCAAAATTAATTTGCTTGTCAGAAACACCACAGCATTTGCGCTTAATTGATTCTCCCTGGTAGTTGTGTTCTTTTTAATCCTCACCCCATAATTTCAGTGCAATGTGCACTTTGAAAGCTATTCTTCCTTTCAGTCCAGTGACTGCCATCTTGGATTTGGGTTCTAAGTTTATGGCCTTAGTGATACGTGTTGGGATTGAAACTCAAATGTTAACAAGGGCAAGAGATATCAAGGAGTGCTGAGTCTGAGGAATTTTGGAAGAAATCTTGGGAAGTCGTATTTAATAAGGGTCACTTTGTACTTAACTGGCTTGATGGTCGAAAAGCTGTGATATAATTTTGAGCAACTTAAAATCCCGATATGCTAATTGCTAGAATTGACAGTGTAAATTTAAAATAATTAAAGTTTGGCTTGTTTTACATTTTTGCGGCTGATTATTTATTAGCTGTCAGTAAATAAAGTCGAAAATACATTAAAGCTAATGTTTTCATGAATGGTGTTGGGCAAATCTTTTAAATTTAATCAGTGCATTATGTCTTAAAGTATTTCGGAACTGGAGCAGGCCATTTGTCCACTCGAGCTTAGTCATTGAGTTATATTGTGATAGATCTATACGCAAACTCCTGCTTTTGGCCTATTTAGTAGACAGAGAAGAGTATGGAAAGGAGAGTCAAAACCAATGGTTTATTATCAACATAAAGCACCGACACTGCTTAAAATAGCACCTATCTTTTATCATGGGTAAATTTGAATATACAATTTTCTATTCCATCATCTAAGCCCTTATTGAATGCAGTGAACAGCTGAGGCCCCAACACAGATACGTGTGGGACACCTCTAGTCACATTCTACCAATTAAAGTACCTGCCCAATATCCCTACTCTCTATCTCCAATTCCCAATCAACAAATGAATTTGCCTTCAGTTCCGTGAGCTCCAACTTCAGCTAACATTCTCTCATCAGAGACTCATCTCCTTTCACTTTTGGATTCGATTAAACATCTCAGTTTCCTCAGGTGATCAAATGTGGTTATCTTTGCCTTAATAATAATAATCATCTTTATTAGTGTCACAAGTAGGCTTACATTAACACTGCAAGTCCATATAAATAGCATCCATAACATTCCCAGTCCACTATTTTAGTTACCTCTACAAAAGATTCAATCAATTTAGTCAGATATGACCCACCCCTGAATACAGTGCTCCAGATGATGTCTGACCAAGGTTCTATACAAATGAAGCAAATGAAGAGTTAACTCACCACCTGACCCCCCCACAAAGTCTGTCCACAGTCCACAGTGTTGCAAGGCACAAGTCAGGAGTGGGACAGTAGACTGGAATAAGCAGCTCCAACAATACTCAAGAAGATTGACACCATTCAGGACAAAACAGCTGCTTGACTGGCACCTAATCCACCACCTTCAACATTCCCTCCCTCTGCCACCAAAGCAGTGGCACAAGGCTCCTTCGACAGCACCTTCCAAACCCTTGACTTCTACCACATGGAAGGAGGAGGGCTGCAGATGCATGGGAACGACACCACCTAGCAAGTTCCCCTCCAAGCCACACACCATCCTGACTTGGAACCGTATCAACTATATCACTGCAGCCTCACTGCGGCTGGGTCAAAATCCTGGAACTTCCTCCCTAACAGCACAGTGGGTGTACCTACACCCAATGGACTGTAGCTGTTCAAGAAGGTAGCTCACCGCCACCTTCTCAAGGGCAATTAGGGATGGGCAACAAATACTGGTTTATCCAGTGGCGCCCACTTCCCGTGAATGAAGAAAAAAACTTTCTCTCCTATGCAATCCAACCCCGTGAAGTGAAGGCCAACATTCCAAAAGCTTTTTTGATTATTTTTTTGTATCTGTTTACTCACTTTAGGTGATTTGTCCATTTGGATTCCCAAATATATTTCCTCCTCTTCCGTTCCTACAGTGTCAATGTCTGCATTTATCTTTCTTAGGTTCAAAGAGGATAACCTGGCCCATATATGGAAGTATATAATTGTATCAGTTTCATGTGCTGACATCATGGTGAAAAGGATACACTGCCATTCTCACTCTGTTTCCCAAATAAAATTGCTAAACCTTTTCTTTTCAGAAAGGACTGCAATCTTTTAAAGGTAGAGAACCAAGGTAATAAAGTAACAAAGAAATGGTCACTTTCCCAAAAACAACCTTGTACAGGCTAGCTCCTGCACCAGGGGAGGATGAAGCTAGATAAACATGCCAAGAGTTTAATGAGATGGAGAATGTAATCGCTCCCACCACGTCATGGGGAAACGGTAATTGATCTCCACTTGGGGCAAGTGGAATACGAGCTTCCCCACCCGTGGGTGGAGGCCCACCCAGCTGGGGCTCGTAAGATCGAGCATAAAGGCCGGCCCGAACAGGGACCGACACGCTGGTTGTCTGAACGGGACTATGCAGTGCAAATAGCTCGACTAGGGGCTTTTCACAGTAACTTCATTTGAAGCCTACTTGTGACAATAAGCGATTTTCATTTCATTTCATTTCATTTCACTGCCGTGGGCAGACTTTATGCTACCTTAATTAAATCTATGTACCTCCTGGTCATTATAGAGAACATGGAGTAGTGGACTCGCATACATGTCTCGTTTTCATAGTATATCCCCAGAGAGGTTTTCCAGCTGTTAGAATGGAGCCAGTAGAACATTTTTATTGTTTTACATTTCCTAGCAGTGGCATCATTTCCACTTGTCTGAATCACTTACTTTGCTAATCACGTTTGTTCAACCAAACACACTGGGGTGGGAGGAAACAGTGAGAAACAGTTGCATCCTGTAAAGGCGCCAATGGGTTAATCAGTAGAAACATTCCATGGAAACGATACTGGTACCAGAGAGTGGAATAAAACAGAGGGAATATGTTTGGTCCTGTTTCCTTGGCAGTGTTGCAACTTATGGGCGATTGTCAATTGGCAGACCATGTTTGCTTTTGTTTCACATTTGAAAGGTTTTGACAGAGTAGCTTGTCTTTTTTTTTACCGTCGGGAAGATAGGTAACCAGAAGATTAAGATTATTGTCAAAAGAAACAGAGGTGAGTCAAGGACAAAAATTTGATGTGTAATGAGTTATTATTCAGTCGTAGCTTTTAAAGGGGATTGGATATATTCCTGAAAAGGGGGGAAAATGCAGCGTTACGGGGAAAGGGCAGGGGAGTGGGACCAATTGAATAATTCTTTCAAAGAGTAGCGCAAATGTGATGGGTCAAATGGCCTTTTTCTGGCTGTATGACTCTACCACGTGCTCTGTAGAACACGGTAATTCAAAGTATATGGAGTTATCTTACAAAAGTCATACTTCTGATGCGTATCAAGCCACAGTTTTGTACAAATGCTACCATGCTATTAGTTAATGTTGCTCAGGTCTGTTCAAGGTAATTGTGCTGAGGCACAAAGAAAATGGAGCTAAATTGCTTGGTGCATTGTGCAGAATGAACAAAAATGTTAGCGAAGTAAGTAAAAGTTATGAAGGGTGAGTTGGACACATGGGAGGATGAGTATTACCGTAACTCTAGGGAGAGTCATTGAATAAGGAATTCCATCTATTTACAGAATGTAATGCCCCCTTCTCGTGATGGAGAGAACCAGAAGGCTCATTCTACACCTTGGCTCTGCTTCATTCTCTAGCCAGGAAAATTGGAGCTTTAAACAGTCCTGAGCAGAGCATGGCTCCTGCCCCACTCCGTGAAGCACAATTTCCCAAGTTTCAGGTTGTGGGTCCAATCTGTAATCCAACAACAGTGCGGGTGAAATTCCAGCACATGGGCTTTAATGTGAGGAAATGGGCAATCATCCAATTTGGACCCAAGTAAGACAAATCAGAATATTTTATTAATGGTTATAAACTAAAAGTTATCTTCTTAAACCCCTCTCATGTGCCTCCTCTACCCTCACCTCCAACAATGTGCGAGGAACTTCTGAATTTTGTTGCTAAGATCGAGGCCATCCAATCAGCTGTCTCTATTACTTCCTTCCTTTCCGCTCGCCCAATCTTTCTCTCAAGTCCACCCCCTCTTCCCTTGCCCTGATTTTGAACTTTTATCTCTAATTCATCTCCAATCTTGCCCCCTTCAAGCTCATCTTGTTCATGAGACCCCTCCTCCTGATCCCTTGATACCATGCCCTGCAAACCACCCAACTTGGCATCTTGGTCCTCATGTTAGTTAATATTGTTAACGCCTCTCTCTCTTTCAGCTGCTGTCCATTTCTCTTGCCGTCCACAGCCCTCTCCTCAAAAGAAAACCCTCGCTCCCCACGGTCCTCTCAAACTACTGCCCCATTTCCCACCTTCCTTTCCTCTCCAAGGTATCTGAACATGTTGTCACTTCCCAAATCTGTGTCCACCCTTTCCGGAACTCCATGTTTGATCCCTCCAATCAGGTTTCTGCTCCTGTCAGAGTATCGAGACAGCTCTTATCAGATTCAGGAATGACACCCAATGCGGCTGTGACAAAGGTAAATTATCCCTGTTTGTCCTTTTGGACCTGTCTGCAGTCTTTGACATGGTGTCTCCACCTTCCTCCTCCAACACCTCTTCTCTGTCTTCCAGCTGGGTGGGACTGCTCTCACCTGGTTGATTCTTATCTATCGAATTACAGCCAGTATATAACTTGCCATGGCTTCTCCTCCTGCTCCCACACTGTTACCTCCCGGTGTTCCTCATGGATCTATCCTTGGTTCCCTATTTCTCATCTCCATGCCGCCCCTCAGTGGCATCAACATAGAATACAACTGTACTTTTCACATGTGTACTGAAAACACCGAGATGTATCTCACACCATCTCTAACGACACCTCCACTGTTACTAAATTTTCAAACTGTTGATTCAGAATCTGCATTTTCATCTGCATCTCCACATGTCTGTCCTTGGCCTGTTGCAATGTTCCATTGAGGCCCAGCATAGACTAGGCACATTACAGCCTTCCAGACTTAACATTGTGTTCAACAACTTCCGACAGTGAACTCCCTCCTTCAGCTTCACCCCATTTTTATTTCTATCAATTTATTTTCATTTCTTCCTTTGAACCATTTTTACCTCACCAGTCACCCCCCCCCCCCCCACTTAGAACAAAGAACAAAGAACAATACAGCACAAGAACAGGCCCTTCGGCCCTCCAAGCCTGTGCCAATCACGAGTCCCATCCAGACAAACAGCCTGTATCCTTTTATACCCCGTCTGTTCATGTGCCTATCCAGATAAGTCTTAAAGGTCGCTAACGTATCTGCATCAACCACCTCACTTGGCCGTGCAATCCAGGCCACCACCACCCTCTGTGTAAAAAACCTCACCCGCACATTTCCATTGAACCTTTCCCCCCTCACCTTGAACCTTGAACTTGTGCCCCCTTGTAATTGTCATTTCTGCCCATGGAAAAAGCCTCCAACTGTTCACCCTATCTATACCCCAAATAATTTTATAAACTTCTATCAGGTCGCCCCTCAGCCTCCGTCTCTCTAGGGAGAACAATCCCAGTTTATTCAATCTCTCCTCATAGCTAATACCCTCCATACCAGGCAATATCCTGGTAAACCTTTCCTGTACTCTTTCCAAAGCCTCCATGTCCTTCTGGTAGTGCGGTGACCAGAATTGGACACAGTATTCCAAATGTGGCCTAATCAATGTTCGATATAATTGCAACATAACATTTGAGCTTTTATACTCGATACCCCGTCCTATGAAGGCAAGGATGCCATATTCTTTCTTTACCACCATTTCCACCTGTGCTGCCACTTTTAAGGATCTGTGGACCTGCGCGTTCAGATCTCTCTGTGACTCTATGCTCCTGATGGTTCTGCCATTTATTTTATAGCTCCCACCTGAATTGGATCTACCAAAATGCATCACCTCACATTTGTCCGGGTTAATTTAGGTTAGGTGGGGTTACTGGGTTGCGGGGATAAAGGGGATAGGGTGGCGGCGTGGGGCTTAAGTAGGGCGCTCTTTCCAAGGGCCGGTGCAGACTCGATGGGCTGAATGACCTCCTTCTGCATTGTTGATTCAATGATTCTATGAAATTCCATTTGCCATTTCTCTGCCCAATTTTGCAGCCTATTTATATCCTGTTGTATTCTCTGACAATCTTCATCACTATCCGCAACTCCTCCAATCTTAGTATCATCTGCAAACTTGCTAATCAGACCTGCTATGTTTACTTCCAAGGTATTTATATATATTACAAAGAGCAGAGGTCTTGGGCCATCTGTTCCCTGTTCCAGGTTGTCCTTTGATACACTGCTTACTTTTGTTCTGCCATTAACACATTCTAATCTCTTAACGTACCACTATCAGCGCCCTTCTTAGTCATTATTTCCACCATTTACATTCCCTTTGACTTTCTGTTGACGACATCTTTGTCAATCTCCACCTATCGCTGTCCGTCGATCCAACCCCACTTCTCCACTCCTCCCCCACAACACTATAAATCTGACCCTATTTCCAGTTCTCTCCAGCTTGGACAAAGAGACATCGAGACTCGAAACGTTGACTCCCCTCTCTCTCCACAGATGCTGTTGGACCTGCTGAGATTGTCCAGCATTTTCTGTTTTTGTTTCAGATTCCAGCATCCGCAGTAATTGGCTTTCACGGTTCAAAATCTAGTTCTGCATGAGCAGAAATTTCCTCCAAGTAAATATTGGGAAGACCAAAGCCATTTCTTCTGAACTCCACTCCCTAGCTGATTCCTTCACTCACTCTAGAGTCATAGAGGTTTACAGCATGAAAACAGGCCCTTCAGCCCAGTTGGTCCATGCCGCCCAGTTTCTATCGCTAAGCTAGTCCCACTTGCCCGGATTTGGCCCATATCCCTCTATACCCACGCTGCCCATGTAATTGTCAAACTGCTTTTTAAAGGAAAGAATTGTACCCACCTCGACCACCGCCTCTGGCAGCCCGTTCCAGAAGCTCACCACCCTCTGTGTGAAAAATATCCCCTCTGGTCTCTTTTGTATCTCTCCCCTCTCACCTTAAATCTATGCCCTCTACTTCTAGACTCCTCTACCTTTGGAAAAAGATGTTGACTATCTCCCTTACCTATGCCCCTCATTATTTTATACACCTCTGTAAGATCATCCCTAAGCCTCCCACGCTCCAGGGAGAAAAGTCCCAGCCTATCCAGCCTCTCCTTATAACTCAGACCATCAAGTCCTGGTAGCATCCTCGTAAGTCTCTTCTGTACTCTTTCTAGTTTAACAATATCCTTCTTATAGTAGGGTGACTAGAACTGAACACAGTATTCCATGTGTGGTCTTACACAACTTTAAAAAGGCGTCCAACATATTCAATATTCTGACCAATAAACCTTGCATGCTGAATGCATTCTTCACCACCCTGTCCACCTCCGACTCCACCTTTGATTTGATTTGATTTATTGTCACATGTACCAAAGTATCATAGAATTTACAGTGCAGAAGGAGGCCATTCAGCCCATCGGGTCTGCACCGGCTCTTGGAAAGAGCACCCTACCCAAGGTCAACACCTCCACCCTATCCCCATAACCCAGTAACCCCACCCAACACTAAGGGCAATTTTGGACACTAAGGGCAATTTATCATGGCCAATCCACCTAACCTGCCCATCTTTGGACTGTGGGAGGAAACCGGAGCACCCGGAGGAAACCCACGCACACACGGGGAGGATATGCAGACTCCGCACAGACAGTGACCCAAGCCGGAATCGAACCTGGGACCCTGGAGCTGTGAAGCAATTGTGCTATCCACAATGCATCCGTGCTGCCCAGCGCCCAGAAAAAGTATTTTTCTGCGGCCGAGGGAACGTACACAGTACGTGCATAGTAGACAAAAAGAATAATCAATCGAGAACATTGACAAATGGTACATTGACAAAACAGTGATTGGTTACAGTGCAGAACAAGGGGCCAATCAAAGCAAATACATGAGCAAGATCAGGGCGCCGTGAATAGTGTTCTTACAGGGAACAGATCAGTCCGAGGGGGAGTCGTTGAGGAGTCTTGTAGCTGTGGGGAAGAAGCTGTTCCTATGTCTGGATGTGCGGGTCTTCAGACTTCTGTACCTTCTGCCTGAGGGAAGGGTCTGGAAAAAGGCAATGCCTGGGTGGGAGGGGTCTCTGATAATGCTGCGTGCCTTCCTGAATACAGTTGACAAATTTATCTCAAACCCCTAGTGCTATGGCTGACCCAGTTAATGTTGGAAAAGTTAAAATCCGCTACTATTACCTCCCTATTCTTCCGGCAGCTATCAGTAATCTCGGTAAACTGTCTGAGACGAATCCAGACTGTTTGCAACCTTGGTTTAACCCTGAGATATGTTTCTGACCACATCCCCCTGCCATAACTAAGACTGTCTATTTCCAGCTCTGTAACATCGCCCATCTTCGCCACTATCTCAATTCATCTGCTGCTGAAATCCATGTTCATACCTTTCTTACCTTTAGCCATGACTACTCCCAACACACTCCAGGCTGGTCTCCTTCATTCTAACATCATTAATCTTCAGGTCAGGGCGGCATGTGGCGCAGTGGTTAGCACTGGGACTGCGGCCCTGAGGACCCGGGTTTGAATCCCGGCCTTGGGTCACTGTCCCTGTGGAGTTTGCACATTCTCCCCATGTCTGCGTGGGTTTCACTCCCACAACCCAAAGATGTGCAGGTTAGGTGGATTGGCCACGCTGAATTGCCCCTTAATTGGAGGGCAGTATGGTAGCACACGTGGCTATCACTGTGACATCACAGCATCAGGGTTCCAGGTTTGATTCCCTGCTGGGTCACTGTCTGTGCGGAGTCTGCACGTTCTCCCCGTGTCTACGTGGGTTTCCTCCGGGTGCTCCGGTTTCCTCCCAGTCCAAAGATGTGCAGGTTAGGTGGCTTGGCCATGATAAATTGCCCTTAGTGTCCAAAAATTTTAGGAGGGGTTATTGGGATAGGGTGGAAGTGAGAGCTTAAGTGGGTCAGTGTGGACTCGATGGGCCGAATGGCCTCCTTCTGCACTGTATGTTCTATGTTCGAAAAAATAATTGGTTACTCTAAATTTATTTTTAAAATTAATCTTCAGGTCAGCCAGGACTCTGCCCATGTCCTTACTGTTCTGAATCCCATTCCCCTTTCACACCTCAGCACACTGACCCCATTGGCGCCAGGTCAGTAACAGAGGGAGGTGGTGACATTGTGGCGCTGTCTCTAGATATTAATCCAGAGACCTAAGGCAATGCTCTGAGGTCCTGGGTTCAAATCTCACCAGGGCAGATGGTAAAATTTGAATTCAATGAAAAGGTGGAATTAAAAGTCTAATGATGACCATGAAACCATTGCCGATTATCGTAAAAACCCATCTGTTTCACTAATGTCCTTTAGAGAAGGAAATCTGTCATCCGTACCTAGTCTGGCGTATATGTGACTCCAGATCCACAGGAATATGACTGATTCTTAACTGGCCTCGCAAGACATTCAAAAGCAATTAGGGATGAGCAATGAGTGCTGCCCAGTCAGCGATGCCCACATTCCGTAAATGATTTTTTTAAAAAAACACCTTGATTTTAAAATTCTCATATTTATTTTCAAATTCCTCCATGGCCTCACCTCACCTATCTCTGTAGTCTCCATCCTCCGAGGTATCTTTGTCTAATTCTCGCCTCACTCGCACATTTTAATTGCTTCACCGTTGGTGCCCACACCATCAGTTGCCTCAGCCCTAAGCTCGGGAATTCCCTCTCTCACTAGCTTTCTTCCTTTAAGACTCATGTTTAAACCTACCTCTTTTGATTGAGCTTTAAAATATAGGTGGTTGCTGTTGTGAATGAGTATCGACATTTAGGTATCCACTGCTGCCTCACAGCATCAGGGACCCGGGTTCAATTCCGGCTTTGGGTGACTGTGTGGGGTTTGCACATTCTCCCTGTGTCTGCGTGGGTTTCCAGAGATGTGGGGCGGGATTCTCCGACCCCCCCCCGCCGGGTCGGAGAATCGCCGGGGGCTGGCGTGAATCCCGCCCCCGCTGGTTGGCGAATTCACCGGCACCGGATATTCGGCGGAGGCGGGAATCGCGCCGCGCCGGTTGGCGGCCCACCCCCACCCCCCCGGCGATTCTCCGGCCCGGATGGGCCGAAGTCCCGCTGCTGGAATGCCTGTCCGGCCGGCATGGATTAAACCACCTCTCTTACCGGCGGGACAAGGTGGCGCGGGCGGGTTCCGGGGTCCTGGGGTGATCTGGCCCAGGGGGGTGCCCCCACAGTGGCCTGGCCCGTGATCGGGGCCCACCAATCCACGGGCGGGCCTGTGCCATGGGGGCACTCTTTTCCTTCCGCCTTCGCCACGGTCTCCACCATGGCGGAGGCGGAAGAGGCCCCCTCCACTGTGCATGCGCGGGGATGCCGTGAGCGGCCGCTGACGCTCCTGCGCATGCGCCGTCCGGCAAAGTCATTTCCGCGCCAGCTGGCGGGGCACCAAAGGCCTTTCCCGCCAGCTGGCGGGGCAGAAATCAGTCCGGCGTGGGCCTAGCCCCTCAAGGTTAGGGTTCGGCCGCTCAAGGCGCGGAGGATTCTGCACCTTTGGGGCGGCGCGATGCCGGACTGATTCGCGCCGTTTTTGGCGCCGGTCGGCAGACATCGCGCCGATTGCGGAGAATTCCGCCCGTATAGTTAGTAATAATAATAATTGTTATTGTCACAAGTAGGCTTACATTTAACACTGCAATGAAGTTACTGTGAAAATCCCCTAGTTGCCACACTCCGGTGCCTGTTCAGGTACACAGAGGCAGAATTCACAATATCCAATTCACCTAACAAGCAGGTGGGGTTATGGGGATAGGGCAGGAAATGGCCATCTTCTGCACTGTAGGGATTCTATGATTCAATGTTCACTGATCATTTGATTGCATGCACACAGATACGAAAAGTCATCAAAAAGATGAAGAGAATTTTGGCCTCTTTTTCAAGAGAATTTAAATGCTAAAGTGAGGAAATGACGCCTCAATTGCACAGAGTCTCGGCAGGAATCAATGTGGAGAACTGCGTTCAGTTTTGTACTCCAAAACTCAGAAAGTACATCCTAACCTTAGAAAAATGTCTATTTGCTTCTCCATACTGTATTTGATGGGCAGCATGTGAAAATGCCCTGTGAAAATGGAGATCAAGAATGCCATTACGATATAGTTGGTTTAGTGTTTCAACTATGAAAACAATTATGCAAAACATGATCTGCACCGATCAGAAGGTTTCGAATCTATATACACAGAATTATTTGATATTGGTAAACTTGACCAAACTGGCACATGCAGCATAAGAAAACACAGCTGTACACATTTACTTGGTTGAGAAATCATAGTGTAATGTGTAAAATTGTAAGTTTAGATTGAATCTAGAAACTCTGCACCATGCTAATCAGGGTATAACTGCTTTACTTGTGAGTTTTGGCATTGTACATTCGGATGAAAGGCTGTCTCAACAGTTTGGCACACTCTACGTGTGTTATTTTTAACAGTTGGTTTCTTTGTTGCATTAGGTTTATCTACTTACAGCGCAAGAGATTGTTCAAGAGAGCAGGGGATGGCACCAGCGAGGTGAGTCAGGGTCGGAGAATGCGATGAAAAAAAATGCAAATAATGTGTACAGCATCAAAATACCTGCTGATAAGTTGTGCAAGACCTGTGCTTTCTTTACCTTGCCCAGACATTGTGTGTGGCTGGATGTTGTGAATTAGCCAGTAGCAAATATTTGCGTTTCCTACATTAAAAATAATCTCAGGGCATCTAATCTGCCTTTCATCTGCCCTCTGGTATGTGTTGGTTATAGTTACCGACACAAGATGTATGGAGATAAATGAGGGTCTCTTTCATTCGGCAGGATGTTAGATAAAGGTATCTTTCCTCTCTCACATGTTGATCAGATCCAGAGAGTGTAAGTCTTCCAATTTCTCACCTGATAACACAATACCTCAAGCAAGTAACTGCAACGGTTCAAAAAGGTGGGTCACCATTAATTACCACTTTCTCAAGGACAATCAGGATGTGCATTAAGTGCTGCGACGCTCACATCCTCTGAAGTAGCAAGAAAGAAGCCCGGGGTGTTTATTTATTTTCAAATCATGCTGGTATGATAAGGGCCCTCGTCATAAAATCTGCTGCTCTCTGACATCCGGAAGCTGCTTTCATGTGAGGACAGTGGGGGGAGGAGTAGTTCCCTCACAGAGAGGGATCCGGGACCAAATCGAGCCAGGCAGCAAGCAAGCGACTTGCTGCAGTTAATTGTGACAATCAGCATGCCCTATTCCCCTGTCTCTCTGTCATTTCCTGTAAGGGCAGACGCAACATTCCCACATCTCTCTGACTGGTCGGAATTCCAACGATGTGGCGTATCTTGTGCAAAATAAAAACCCGTCAGTTCCAAAATGAATTTCCCCAAAAGCCACGCTTTTCTTACCCCCGGGGGCTTGGAAAGCCATTGCAGAGAACCTCGAGGAATTGGCAACTCATGTCAAGTGTTACTTTTTAACAGGGGGAACAATTGGGCGTGATGTAAGCAGCACGGTAGCACAGTGGTTAGCACTGTTGCTTCACAGTACCAAGGTCCCATGTTCGATTCCCGGCTTGGGTCACTCTCTGTGCGGAGTCTGAATGTTTTCCCCGTGTCTGCGTGGGTTTCCTCCGGGTGCACCGATTTCCTCCCACAAGTCCTGAAAGACGTGCTATTGGGTAATTTGGACATTCTGAATTCTCCCTCCGTGTACCCGAATTGGCGCCGGATTGTGGCGACTAGGGGTTTTTCACAATAACTTCATTGCAGTGTAAGCCTACTTGTGACAATAAAGATTATTATTATAATAAATTGCCGTCCTTACATTATAAGTTGTACACAGGCACCAAATATATATAGCGACAGAATATGCAATCAATATGAACCTATACACCCGTTTCCCCATTTGAAATACAAAATTAAATTATTGCCCAGGGGTAAATTAAGGATTCAATATTGATATCTAAGGGCTGATAACCACATTGGACGCTTTAAACTACAATGCAACATCACACATTGCCCAATTACATCAATCATGAAAGTACAACAGTTGGACACTGGACTCCATCCCAGCAAGATCTTGCTCCTAAAATCGTGCCCCATTCCCCATTTAATGTTGATATTCGTGTATCCCAGCAAATATTACCTGGAAGTAATTAAAAATAAGAATATTACTGGAAATGCTCAGGCAGCGTCCGTGTAGAGCGGAAGGTAAAGACACACACAGACACATCAGCAATAATGTGGTAGCTCGCTGCAGGACAGGGGAAATTGCTCAGAGGCTGGCAAGCCTTGCAGAGCGCGCCCCCGCAACCTGAGCCTGGGAGCGCGCGCGCCAGGAGCAGGGAGATTGCAGGCGCGCGCCACCCTGGGGAGCGCGCACTGGCTTGGGCAGGGACAAGGGGCCACTGGGCTGTAGGCTGGGAGAATGAGTACAGGGCTGCAAGTCAGCGACTCGTGAATGTACCAGACGTAGAAAGGGTGGGATAGAGAGAGAGAGAGAGAGAGAGAAAAAACAGGACAGGACACAAGTGACAGAGATGCAGAGTGACCGGGAATAAAGTCAGCAGAGAGTTGCTGCTTACAGAGATTGAGATACAAGCAAGCAGCACAGTTTATTCCCAGTGACCGAGTGACAGAGAACAGCAACAAAGTGCCAGTACAGAGGAATCAGTCAGCCAGCATCTCAGGAGTACAACTTGTCTTAAACAGTGAGTGTGTCCCCATCTGAAAAAGATACTGTCGCTGCCTTCGATGATTTTATGAATATTTTAAATTAAGGTTGTAAGAATGCCTGGGTATTGAAGTGTCCATTATTTTTTTCGTTTTCAGGAATATTTGTTATTTAATTAATTTCCGTATAAGTTAGAACCGGTGCATTTTAATCAACTTGTATTGTTTTGCTAATAGGATACATCGTCCAGATTCTTCATTCGCAAATATTACTTATGCTACAAGAGCTCTATGCTTGTTTAAATACATTTCTGCCAATATTTTCAAAGCATGTTCCTCTGTTTGCCGGCATCAATTGTACACAACTCTGGTACCTGTTAGATAAACAGCGACTCACATCTGGATTGATACTTCTAAAGTGCTCTTGCTTCAGTTTAAATGATTCTGGTTAGCAACTTGTGTGGTCGGTGGAAGACAATTCTAGTAAATTGATATCGGGTGAATTTAGTTAACGTTTGACAGATTTCTTCCTGTTGTGGTCTGCATGCTGTTACTAGACTTGTTCATTTACTCAAGATCGCATTTCCCTCCCAGCCAGCGCAAAATTGAAGTGTTTTTAGAGTCTTTTGTGCAAACTGTATAGAAATTTTAGAACATACTATTTTAGCTAAAGTTGTCTGAATGTGCTTTAGGATATAATTATCATTTAGTATGTAATTGTAAAGATCCGGATATGCTTGATTAATTGAACCACTTGTTTGGGGAAAGTCATGCAGTGCATAGATAAAGGGAATGTGGTAGATTTGCAGAAAGTATTTTATAAGGTGCCACATGAAAGACTTGCTGCAAAAATAGTGCAGGCATTAAAGAAATATAGCCTCATGGATGGAAAGATAGCTTTGGGGTTCTGCTCATTTATACTGTTGTAATGCAGAAAATGTGGCGGTTAATTTTTTTTTAAGTACCTAATTATTTTTTTCCAATTAAGGGGCAATTTAGCGTGGCCAATCCACCGACCCTGTACATCTTTGGGTTGGGTTGGGGGGGGGGGGGGGGGCGAAACCCACGCAAACATGGGGAGAATGGGGAAACTCCACACGGACAGTGACCCAGAGCCGGGATCGAACCTGGGACCTCAGCGCCGTGAGGTAGCAATGACTATGGCGGTTAATTGACACACACCAAGGTCCTACAAAGAGCAATTTGTTTTAATAATGTCGGCTGAGCGATGAATGTTGGCCGGGGCACTGAGGAGAACTCACCTGCCTTCTTTGAACAATGCCATGGAATATTTTACATCTGCCTGGAGGGTTGATGGGACCTTGTTTTCATCTCTGATCTGAAAGGCACCTTGTTCTAATCTCTGATCTGAAAGGCAGCTGCTCCACAGTGGAGTACTCCCTTGGTACAATCGTGAAGTGTCAGTCTAGATTTTAGCACCCAGGCCTGTGAAGTGGGACTTGAACTCACAACCTTCTGACTCAGGGAGCTATCAGAGGAGGGACATACTGTGCTGATGATCTTTGCCCAATTATCATGTGCAAAATAGTTCATTTTGTACATTAAAGTTACATTAAAATACTGATGCAAAATGTAATTGTGGTCAGTATTTACTTAGATTAATATAAAGGCACCTGTATACTGTATATTTCGTATTTAAATAAAGAACTGCATGACAGGTAGTTTTCTCTGATCCTGTAAATATGTTCTCATGGGTAACTTTGCCTGGGGCAGATAAGCTGCTAGTCACCCTTATTTTTCTTTCAACGCTCAGCCTTTGGTTCCATGTGTACCAAAGTCATGTCACCAATTGCAATATGACTAATTTCTGCAGAAGAGAATTAGGGTACTTGTTACTGCTCCTTAAAGAAAAACATGAAGACAACAGGTGGCTGTTTGAAACTTGGAAAATGAACGCTGGTCGGAAACATTTTCAGCTTTTGCTTAATTGGTCTTAACAAGCTGTTGAACGTTTCTTTTAAAATCATGTTAAGTATTTCAACATACATTTCTTGGCAGTAGAAAACTGCCTTTCTGCAGCCCACGCATAAGATGTAATCTTACACAGGACCTAATGAATGGAAAATCAAAGGCTGTGTGACCAATATTGCTAATGTACCATCCCACCAGCTTAGATTCTGCTGGAGGAGTGCACAAGCATTACATTGCTAATGTAAGTATCATTTTTTGTGAATCCCGTATGCGGCGCAGAAGGTAGTGCCTGAAAAGTAAGGAAGCACAGGAGCACAAGTGGATAGCACTGTGGCTTCACAGCACCAGGGTCCCAGGTTCAATTCCCCGCTGGGTCACTATCTGTGCGGAGTCTGCATGTTCTCCCCGTGTCTGCGTGGGTTTCCTCCGGGTGCACCGGTTTCCTCCCACAGTCCAAAGATGTGGAGGTTATTCGGATTGCCCATGATAAATTGCCCTTAGCGACCAAACAAAAGTTAGATGGGGTTATTGGGTTACGGGGATAAGGTGGAAGTGAGGGGCTTAAGTGGGTCAGTGCCGATGGGCCGAATGGCCTCCTTCTGCACTGTATGTTCTATGTAAATGTCACAAAGCTGCCCACTATGAAACGTGTGTTATCTCACCCCCTTTTAGGTAGGATATTGTAGTAGAAAGTATAAGAGGAACATTTGAACAAGAATAGGGCAGAAAATTACCACCCCATCAGTCTCATCGCCGTTGACAGTCAAGTGATGGAAGGTGTTGTCGACAGTGCTATCAAACTGCACCTAAACAGCAATAACCTGCTCGGTGATCCCTCAGTTTGGATATCGCCAGGGCCACTAGGCTTCTGACCTCATTACAGCCTTGGTCCAAATATGCACAAAAGAGCTGAACTCCAGAGGTGAAGTGAGAGTAACTGCCCTTGGCTTCAAGGCAGCATTTGACGGAGTATGGCATCAAAGAGCCCTAGCAAAGCTGGAGTCATTAAGACAGTATTTATATGGCTGCCCCAGTTCAGTTTCAGGATGTTGATAATGGGGGATTCAGTGATGGCAATGCCATTGGATGTCAAGGAGATTTCATAGAATTTCATAGGATTTACAGTGCAGAAAGATATGGCTATATTCTCTCTTGTTGGAGATGGTTAATGCCTGGCACTTGTGTGATGTGAATGTTACTTACCACTTATCAGCCCAAACCTGATTGTTGTTGAGGTCTTGCTGCATATGGACATGGACTGCTTCTGTATCTCAGGAGTTGTGAATGATACTAAACATGGAGGAATCATCAGCAAACAGCCCAACCTCAGTCCTTGTGGCGGAGGGAAGGCCATTGTTGAAACAACTGAGGATGGTTGGACTGAGGACATTACCCTGAGGAGCGATGCCCAGGAACTGAGATGATTGGCCTCCAATGGGGTGGGAATTGACTGGATTGAATTTTTCCTGCCTTTTGTGGGTAGGACGTACCTGGGCAAATTTTCACATTGCTGGGTAGATGCCAGTGTTGTAGCTGTACTGGAACAGTTTAGCTAGGGGCGTAGTTAGAGCACAAATCTTCAGTACCATTGCCAGAATGTTGTCAACCGTTGCAATTTCTATTGCCTCCAGCTGTTTCTTTTTTTAAAATAAATTTAGAGTACCCAATTCATTTTTTCCAATTAAGGGGCAATTTAGCGTGGCCAATTTACCTATCCTGCACATCATTTTGGGTTGTGGGGGCGAGATCAACGCAAACACCAGGAGAGTGTGCAAACTCCACACGGACAGTGACCCAGGGATCAAACCTGGGACCTCGGTGCCGTGAGTCATCAGGGCTAACCCACTGCGCCACCGTGCTGCCTGCCTTCAGCTGTTTCTTGATATCACGCCGAGTGACGATTAGCATCTGTGATGCTGGGGATCTCAGGAGAAAGTTGAGATAGATCATCCATTCAACACTTCTGGCTGCAAATGCTTCAGCCTTGTCCTTTGCGCTGACATTCTGAGCTTTCCTGTCATTGAGGATAGGGATATTTGTGAAGCCTCCTCTACCAGTTAGTTGTTTAATTGTCCACCTCCATTCATGATTGGATGTGCCGGGACTGCAGAGCTTGGATCTGATCTATTGGGTGTTAGATTGTTTAGCTTCATCTATCTGTTTAATTGGGGTGAGCTACAAGTGCTGCTCATGCATTCATGGGCTGTTCAGGGGCCACAATGGGGAAAATAATTTCTGGCCATCTCCCACACTGGCGCAAGACATAATAATTTGTATTCCAGTGTGTCAGGAAAAGGTAATACTTGAGTTTCTTGGATAAACATCAGATGAGGGATACCGGAGAATGGAGTGAAGATAGAAAAATATCTACGGAGAATGTCGATTGGGTGTGGCGAAGGTTGCTTTTGGTTGTGAGTTTTTTTTAGGAGGTACTAACATATTGCTCATGATATCAAGAGGTGGCAGCACGGTGACGCAGTGGGTTAGCACTGCAGCCTCACGGCGCTGAGGTCCCAGGTTCGGACCCGGCTCTGGGTCACAGTCTGTGTGGAGTTTGCACATTCTCCCCCGTGTTTGCGTGGGTTTCGCCCCCACAACCCAAAAGATGTGCAGGCTCGGTGGATTGGCCACGCCAAATTGCCCCTTAATTGGAAAAATGAATTGGGTACACTAAATTTATATTTTTAAAAAATGATATCAAGAGGAACAAAGATAAAGGGAGGTCTTAGCTGTAATGGTGTTTGATGGCTAGAAAATCTGACATGACACGTGATAAACCATAATTCAGTTTGAAATAAGTGGATGAAAGAAGTCCCAATTTAATTGCAGTTGTTGCTTTGATGGGACTATATTATTATCTGTTGGATAGACACCTCTCCACTGCTACCAATTATGTCCCTAAGAATCAGATTGAAGCAGTGACTGCTCTTGATCAACAATATTGTTCAATAGGGGCAGGCTCTCAGATTAAGCTATAAGAGAGCCGAGAGGTAAGTTTAAACAAAGGCGAGGGAGAGCAATGGTAGAGTGGGGAAACAATTGGCTCAAAGCCGTTCAAACAAAACAACATGGAGGGGAAGTCAGGTTAATAACATTCAAGACAGTGAAAAGAATGAATCAAAGGCACAATTCAACAAAAGTCCTGCAATTATACCAGAATGCGGGATTATCCTTTGGGGGCTCAGGAGCATCTATAAGAGCTGTCACTAACCCAGGTAATCCAAGGAGGTTCTGCCATTGGTGATCCTTGTGTGGTAGTTTCCGAATCTTTTTCCTTGACCGGAAAAGTGAGTATTCTATACCTGGCTCATCATCACCCAGTGTAATCAATAATTCTTTCCATAAGGAATACCACAATGGGGATTCTGAAGATTGCAGACTCTCTGATAGCTCACTGGTCCACTACTAATTGGAACTGAGGTTGACTGGAGTTGAAACATTTAAATTAATCAAAGTTAGTGCATACTTCGTGCAAGCGCTGGATTCCTTTAATAAAGGATTTCGATTTTGTTCACAAAAGCATTTCCTTCAACTGAAGGAGAAATATGCTTAATTAAGTTTTTTTTTAAAAAAATATTTTATTGAAAATTTTTGGCCAACCATCACAGTACATTGTGTATCCTTTACACAGTAATATAACAATATAAATAACAATGGCCAGTTTTATAAACAAGAAATAAATAATATATAAACAAAAACAAAAACAAAACTAAATGGCAACTGCCTTGTCCCAGATAAATATTCTCCAACAATATGTTTTAGCAGACCAATATACAATTATCTATAACAACAACCTATACATATTATACTTATATATTAACATCCCTGAGAATCCCTCTGGTTCCTCCCCCCCCCCCCCCCCCCACCCAAACCCCCGGGCTGCTGCTGCTGTCTTCTTCTTTTCCATTCCCTCTATCTTTCTGTGAGGTATTCGACGAACGGTTGCCACCGCCTGGTGAACCCTTGAGCCGATCCCCTTAGGACGAACTTGATCCGTTCCAGCTTTATAAACCCTGCCATGTCATTTATCCAGGTCTCCACACCCGGGGGCTTGGCTTCCTTCCACATCAACAGTATCCTGCGCTGGGCTACTAGGGACGCAAAGGCCAAAACATCAGCCTCTCTCGCCTCCTGCACTCCCGGCTCTTCTGCAACCCCAAATATAGCCAACCCCCAGCTTGGTTCGACCTGGACCCCCACTACCTTCGAAAGCACCTTTGTCACCCCCACCCAAAACCCCTGTAGTGCCGGACATGACCAGAACATGTGGGTGTGATTCACTGGGCTTTTCGAGCATCTCGCACACCTATCCTCTACTCCAAAAAATTTGCTAAGCCGTGTTCCAGTCATGTGCGCCCTGTGTAACACCTTAAATTGTATCAGGCTTAGCCTGGCACACGAGGACGATGAGTTTACCCTACTTAGGGCATCAGCCCACAGCCCCTCCTCAATCTCCTCCCCCAGCTCTTCTTCCCATTTCCCTTTCAGCTCGTCTACCATAATCTCCCCCTCGTCTCTCATCTCCCTATATATGTCTGACACCTTACCGTCCCCCACCCATGTCTTTGAGATCACTCTGTCCTGCACCTCCTGCGTCGGGAGCTGCGGGAATTCCCTCACCTGTTGCCTCGTAAAAGCCCTCAGTTACATATACCGGAATGCATTCCTTTGGGGCAACCCATATTTTTCGGTCAGCGCTCCCAGACTTGCAAACGTCCCATCTACAAACAGATCTCTCAATTGTGTTACTCCTGCTCTTTGCCATGTTCCAAATCCCCCATCCATTCTCCCCGGAGCAAACCTATGATTATTTCTTATCGGGGACCACACCGAGGCTCCCGTCTTTCCCCTATGCCGTCTCCATTGCCCCCAAATTTTCAGAGTAGCCACCACCACCGGGCTTGTGGTGTATTTCTTCGGTGAGAATGGCAACGGCGCCGTCACCATGGCTTGTAGGCAAGTCCCCCTACAGGACGCCTTCTCCAATCTCTTCCACGCCGCTCCCTCCTCTTCTCCCATCCACTTACATACCATTGAAATATTGGCGGCCCAGTAGTACTCACTCAGGCTCGGTTGCACCAGCCCCCCCCTATCCCTACTACGCTGCAAAAATCCCTTCCTCACTCTCGGGGTCTTCCCGGCCCACACAAAACTCATGGTACTCTTCTCAATCCTTTTGAAAAAAGCCTTCGTGATCACCACCGGGAGGCACTGAAACACAAAGAGCAATCTCGGGAGGACCACCATTTTAACCGCTTGTACCCTCCCTGCCAGTGACAGGGATACCATGTCCCATCTCTTGAAGTCCTCCTCCATCTGTTCCACCAACCGCGTTAAGTTTAACCTATGCAATGTACCCCAATTCTTGGCTATCTTGATCCCCAAGTAGCGAAAGTCCCTTGTTACCTTCCTCAGCGGTAAGTCCTCTATTTCTCTGCTCTGCTCCCCTGGATGCACCACAAACAGCTCACTTTTCCCCATGTTCAGCTTATATCCTGAAAATTCTCCAAACTCCCCAAGTATCCGCATTATCTCTGGCATCCCCTCCGCCGGGTCCACCACATACACCAATAAATCGTCCGCGTAAAGAGATACCCGGTGTTCCTCTCCTCCCCTGAGTACTCCCCTCCACTTCCTGGAACCCCTCAATGCTATTGCCAGGGGCTCAATCGCCAGTGCAAACAATAATGGGGACAGAGGACATCCCTGCCTCGTCCCTCTATGGAGTCGAAAATATGCAGACCCCCGTCCATTCGTGACCACGCTCGCCATCGGGGCCCTATACAGCAGCTGTACCCATCTAATATACTCATCTCCAAAGCCAAATCTCCTCAACACCTCCCACAAATAATCTCACTCCACTCTATCAAATGCTTTCTTGGCATCCATCGCCATCACTATCTCCGCTTCCCCCTCTGGTGGGGGCATCATCATTACCCCTAGCAGCCTCTATATGTTCGTATTCAGCTGTCTCCCCTTCACAAACCCAGTTTGGTCCTCATGGACTACCCCCGGGACACAATGCTCTATCCTCATTGCCATTACCTTGGCCAGAATCTTAGCGTCTACATTTAGGAGGGAAATAGGTCTATAGGACCCGCATTGCAGCGGGTCTTTTTCCTTCTTTAGGAGAAGCGATATCGTTGCCTCCGACATAGTCGGGGGCAGCTGTCCCCTTTCCTTCGCCTCATTAAAGGTTCTCATCAGTATCGGGGCAAGCAAGTCCACATATTTCCTATAAAATTCGACTGGAAATCCATCCGGTCCCGGAGCCTTCCCCGCCTGCATACTCCTAATTCCTTTCACTACTTCCTCTATCTCGATCTGTGCTCCCAGTCCCGCCCTCTCCTGCTCCTCCACCTTAGGAAATTCCAGCCGGTCCAGGAAGCACATCATTCTCTCCTTCCCATCCGGGGGCCGAGCTTCGTATAATCTTTTATAGAATGCCTTGAACACTCCATTCACTCTCTCCGCTCCCCGCTCTATCTCTCCTTCCTCATCACTCACTCCCCCTATTTCCCTCGCTGCTCCCCTTTTCCTCAATTGATGGGCCAGCAACCTGCTCGCCTTCTCCCCATACTCATACTGTACACCCTGTGCCTTCCTCCACTGTGCTTCTGCAGTACCCGTTGTCAGCAAGTCAAATTCTACGTGTAACCTTTGCCTTTCCCTGTACAGTCCCTCCTCCGGTGCCTCCGCATATTGCCTGTCCACCCTCCGAAGTTCTTGCAGCAACCGCTCCCGTTCCCTACTCTCCTGCTTTCCTTTATGTGCCCTTATTGATATCAGCTCCCCTCTAACCACTGCCTTCAGCGCCTCCCAGACCACTCCCACCTGGACCTCCCCGTTATCATTGAGTTCCAAGTATTTTTCAATGCACCCCCTCACCCTTAGACACACCCCTTCATCTGCCATTAGTCCCATGTCCATTCTCCAGGGTGGATGCCCTCCTGTTTCCTCCCCTATCTCCAAGTCTACCCAGTGTGGAGCGTGATCCGAAATGGCTATAGCCGTATACTCCGTCCCCCTCACCTTCGGGATCAACTCCCTTCCCAAAACAAAAAAGTCTATTCGCGAATAAACTTTGTGGACATAGGAGAAAAACGAAAACTCCTTACTCCTAGGTCTGCTAAATCTCCACGGGTCTACTCCTCCCATCTGCTCCATAAAATCTTTAAGCACCTTGGCTGCAGCCGGCCTCCTTCCAGTCCTGGATCTCGACCTGTCCAGCCCTGGCTCCAGCACCGTATTAAAATCTCCCCCCATTACCAACTTTCCCACCTCTAGGTCCGGGATGCGTCCTAGCATACGCCTCACAAAATTGGCATCATCCCAGTTCGGGGCATATACGTTTACCAAGACCATCGCCTCCCCCTGTAATTTGCCACTCACCATCACGTATCTGCCCCCGCTATCCGCCACTATGGTCTTTGCCTCAAACATAACCCGCTTCCCCACTAGTATAGCCACCCCCCTGTTTTTTGCATCTAGCCCCGAATGAAACACCTGCCCCACCCATCCTTTGCGTAGTCTAACCTGGTCTATAAGTTTCAAGTGCGTCTCTTGTAACATAACCACGTCTGCCTTAAGTTTCTTAAGGTGTGCGAGTACTCGTGCCCTCTTTATCGGCCCGTTCAGCCCTCTCACATTCCACGTGATCAACCGGGTTGGGGGGCTTTTTACCCCCCCCTTGTCGATTAGCCATCCCCTTTTTCCAGCTCCTCACCCGGTTCCCACGCAGCTGTGTCCCCCCCAGGCGGTGCCCCCCCGCCCACCCCACCCCATTCCGGCTCCCCCCTCTCCCCAGCAGCAGCAACCCAGTAACTCCCCCCTCCCACCCCCCCCCGCTAGATCCCCCACTAGCGTAGTTACACCCCCCATGTTACTCCCAGAAGTCAGCAAACTCTGGCCGACCTCGGCTTCCCCCCGTGACCTCGGCTCGCAACGTGCGACGCCCCCTCCTTCCTGCTTCCCTATTCCCGCCATGATTATCATAGCGCGGAAACAAAGCCCGCGCTTCCCTTTTGGCCCCGCCCCCCATGGCCAACGCCCCATCTCCTCCACCTCCATTTCTCCCTCCACCACCACCTGTGGAAGAGAGAAAAGTTACCACATCGCAGGATTAATAACATAAAACTCATCTTTCCCCCCCTTTTTCCCCCCCTCTTCGCCCCCCATACTCGCCCCACCACTTTGTTTCAAACGTTCTTTTTTAATAACCCGCTTATTCCAGTTTTTCTTCCACAATAAAAGTCCACGCCTCATCTGCCGTCTCAAAGTAGTGGTGCCTCCCTTGATATGTGACCCACAGTCTTGCCGGTTGCAGCATTCCAAATTTTATCTTCTTTTTGTGAAGCACCGCCTTGGCCCGATTAAAGCTCGCCCTCCTTCTCGCCACCTCCGCACTCCAGTCTTGATATACGCGGATCACCGCGTTCTCCCACCTACTGCTCCGAGTTTTCTTTGCCCATCTAAGGACCATCTCTTTGTCCTTAAAACGGAGGAATCTCACCACTATGGCTCTAGGAATTTCTCCTGCTCTCGGTCCTCGCGCCATCACTCGGTATGCTCCCTCCACCTCCAGCGGACCCGCCGGGGCCTCCGCTCCCATTAACGAGTGCAGCATCGTGCTCACATATGCCCCGACGTCCGCTCCTTCTGCACCTTCAGGAAGACCAAGAATCCTCAAATTATTCCTCCTCGCGTTATTCTCCAGCACCTCCAGTCTTTCCACACATCGTTTATGGTGTGCCTCGTGCATCTCCGCCTTCACCACCAGGCCCTGTATATCGTCCTCGTTCTCGGCAGCTTTTGCCTTCACGACCCGAAGCTCCCGCTCCTGAGTCTTTTGCTCATCTTTTAGCCCTTCGATCGCCTGTAATATCGGGGCCAACAGCTCCTTCTTCATTTCCTTTTTAAGTTCTTCCACGCAACATTTCAAAAACTCTTGTTGTTCAGGGCCCCATGTTAAACTGCCACCTTCCGTCGCCATCTTGGTTCTTGCTTGCCTTCCTTGCCGCTGCTCCAAAGGATCCACTGCAATCTGGTCACTTTCTCCTCCTTTTTCCATCTGTATCCAGGGGGGATTCCCTTCTGGTTTACCGCACAGTGCTTCTAGCCGTTAAAATTGCCGTTGGGGCTCTTATTAAGAGCCCAAAAGTCCGTTCCACCGGGAGCTGCCGAAACGTGCGACTTAGCTGGTCATCGCCGCACCCGGAAGTCCGCTTAATTAAGTTAAGAGTTAAGTAGCTGTAACATGTGTCTTTGGTCAAATTTTATTGTTGTGTGAAACTCACATCTGGGTAAGCCAAGGTACATTTTGGTCACACATCACTCACATATATAAACAATAACAAATTCAGGAGAGTTTTGTTAGAGGTAAGGATATGAAAGACTCATGGATACTTAACAGGCATGTACCTAAATAACCTCCAATGTCCTAGGTTGTGGTTAATACTGACATTAACAAGATTTTTTATTAAGCTTTTGTGTGGTTAGCAGCGCCAGGGACCCGGGTTCAATTCCGGTCTTGGTTAACTGTCTGTCTGGAGTTTGCACATTCTACCCATGTCTGTGTGGGTTTCCTCCGGGTGCTCCGGTTTCCTCCCACAGTCAAAAGATGTGCAGGTTAGGTGGATTGACCATGATAAAATTGCACCTTGGTGCCCAGGGATGTGCAGGTTTGGTGGGGTTACGGGGGTAAGGCGCGGGAGTGGGCCTAGCTGGGGTGCTGTTTCAGAGGGTCGGAGCAGACCCGATGGCCTGAATGGCCTCTTTCTGGACTGTAGGGATTCTATGATTCTGTGAGGCTCCTTGAGCATTTTTCGACATTTGTTTGTTGGTGTCTTCTTCCAAAAAGATTGGCTTCCATGGATCACCATTTCTGTCCTTACACATTCCACATAAGTCAACTGCATCCAGTCCATTATATCTGTCATCCATTTTCTCCTCTGTTTCCCTTTCCTAACGTTTTCCATCAATCTTTCCTTCCAATAATTGTCGCTGTACACCGTCTGCTCTAATAATGTGACCAAAATATTGTTTTTTTCTCTCTTTGATGTTATGCATTAATTTCCTCTTTGCTCCAGCCATTTACAGCCCCTCTTCATTAATCTTTCTGCCTGTGTAGGATATGTAGAACATCCTCCTATAGATCCACGTCTCGACTGCATTCAGCTTATCAATCGTCTCTTTCAGGTATATACATAGTCATTTGGTAATACAGATTGCTGGAAAAAGAGACATACTATCAAAGTTTTTCATCTTACACTCAGCAGGATAGCTCGCAAGAAATTACCAGCTGTCTTCTAGCATGCGTGAATGAGCCACACTAAGAGCCTGATTGACATTCTTACATTTGTTTTCAATATCATTATTAGCACAATGTCATTATTAGCACAAACAGGATTGTTTAGCAAGTGTTGTCCAATCGCGGCCACATCTAATGCTGGACATTGTTTTGGGTTTTGCAAGCATGGGCTGTTTGGGTATTGTCAGTTCTTTGTCTGTTGCTAACAGCCAAACAGACGTGCTGTTTGATATCACCCACTTGTTGGGAATTATGGCCTATATGCCTGACATCACACAAGCAATGAAATTCATATACCACACTGCTCATTATAAGAATTACACTGAAAACCAGGCAGAAGGAACATATCCATGTCTGTGCCTTTTCAACTCAATAAAAGCTTGGGGGAACAGCCATTCCCTGGTTTATTCCCTTGGGCAATACCTTGACCAATCTGAGTCAACCTACTGAGTTTGAATTTGAACAAAGCTGGGAAGCTAACTGTTCCCTGCTGCATTCTCCACTGCAACATCTCCAACAATCAATATCCACTTAACAATAAATCAGCCCATTCTTTTCATGCATTATAAATTGCTGTTCCCCCTTGCTGTTGGCAGTTTCTTGGGAGTTGGCCATTTGAGTGCAAGACAAAAAGCTTTGATCGCGTGTCTCTTTTTTTTCAGAAATAGTCTCTCTGATTGTTGTCCGTGTATAATGTAGGTGAGAAAATGCAGCACCTCAGCAATTTTTTTCATAAGGTTCGGGTACAGTTTCTTGATCTTAACACATCCTTCATTCTGACCAAGCTGGTCTTAGCCATCTCATTCTCCTTCGGATTTCACAATTACAACTCCCATTGGCAGCGATGGTCTGTCCAAGGTATGTGAACCTGTTCACCTGTTCCAGGACTTGTCCACTTACTTCAGTTATCAGCTCTCTGTTTATCATCATTGCCTTGGTCTCCTTCACATTGATTATTAATCCATTTTCCACACTAACTGCTTTTTCTACATTAAAGATGCATAAATACCTGCAGGCTGCTAAAAACCCATACCATAAAGGGCACAGCAATCACAGAATATAGTGCAAGACTCAATGCGTCATATGTCCATCCTTGAATGCAGTAATGACTTTATAACTCTAAGAAATACCACAGAGTTCACAGAATAGGACTAGTTCAGAGGGCCAGCAGGACAATAGAGTTAAGGGGCTGAATGGACAACTCCTGCTCCAATTTCTTATGGTCTTTGTAGTAAATGGAATGATTGGTGACCACCAGTTGGCTAACAAACAACAAAGGGTTTATTAACTAACAAACAATATCCAGAGCACAATCAATAATGGCTTCATTCTCCTACGGGAGTTTGGAGACTTTTCGGGCTATAAGCTCAATGTGGGAAAGAGTGAGCTCTTTGTGATCCATCCGGGGGACCAGGGAAGAGGGATAGACGACCTACCGTTGAGGAGGGCGGAAAGGCGCTTTCGATACTTGGGGATTCAGGTAGCTAGGAGCTGGGGGGCACTGCACAAACTTAATTTGTCGCGGCTGGTGGAACAGATGGAGGAGGATTTTAAAAGGTGGGACATGTTGCCACTCTCGCTGGTGGGTAGGGTACAATCGGTTAAAATGGTGGTCCTCCCGAGATTTCTTTTTGTATTCCAATGCCTCCCAATTGTGATCACTAAGGCCTTTTTTAAGAGGGCAAGCAGGAGCATTACGGGATTTGTGTGGGTGAGCAAGACCCCGCGGGTAAGGAGGGGGTTCTTGGAGTGTAGCAGAGATAGAAGAGGGTTGGCGTTGCCGAATTTGGGTGGTCATTATTGGGCAGCCAACGTGGCAATGATCCGTAAGTGGGTGATGGAGGGAGAGGGGGCGGCGTGGAAGAGGTTGGAGATAGCGTCCTGCAAAGGAACAAGCCTGGTGACGGCACCGCTGCCGCTCTCGCCGACAAGGTATACCATGAGCCCAGTGGTGGCGGCAACGCTAAAGATCTGGGGGCAGTGGAGATGGCACAGGGGTGCGACGGGAGCCTCGGTGGGGTCCCCGATCAGAGACAACCATCGGTTTGTCCCAGGAAGGATGGACGGTGGATTTCAGAGCTGGCATCGGGTAGAGATTAGAAGAATGGGGGACCTGTTCATTGACGGGACGTTTGCGAGCTTAGGGGCGCTGGAGGAGAAGATTGGGCTACCCCCGGGAAACGCTTTCAGGGTCATGCAAGTGAGGGCGTTTGTGAGGCGGCAGGTGAGGGCATTTCCGCTACTCCCGGCACAGGGGATTCAAGATAGGGTGATTTCGGGCGTATGGGTCGGGGCGGGCAAGGTGTCGGCGATATACCAGGAGATGAAAGGAGAGGGGGAGGCTTTGGTAGAGGAGCTGAAGGGTAAATGGGAGGAGGAGTTGGGGGAGGAGATTGAGGAGGGGCTAGGGGCTAAGTAGGGTTAATTCCTCTTCCTCGTGTGCCAGGCTTAGCCTGATACAATTTAAGGTTGTTCATAGAGCGCATATGACGGGGGCGAGGCTGAGCAGGTTCTTTGGGGTGGAGGACAATGTGGGAGGTGCTCAGGGAGCCCGGCGAACCATGTCCATATGCTTTGGTCATGCCCGGCACTGGAGGGGTTCTGGAGAGGAGTGGCGGGAACAGTATCTAAGGTGGTGAAAGTCCGGGTCAAGCCAAGCTGGGGGCTAGCAATATTTGGAGTAGTGGACGAGCCGGGAGTGCAGGAGGAGCCTGAGGCCAGCATTCTGGCCTTTGCATCCCTAGTAGCCCGGCGAAGGATCTTGGTAATGTGGAAGGAGGCGAAGCCCCCCAGCGTGGAGGCCTGGATAAATGACATGGCAGGGTTTATCAAGTTGGAAAGGATAAAGTTTGCCTTGAGAGGGTCTGCGCAGGGGTTCTACAGGCGGTGGCAACCGTTCCTAGACCATCTCGTGGAGCGTTAGATGAAGGTCGTACAGCAACAGCAGCAACCCGGGGGGGAGGGATGGGGGGACATCGTTCGTGGGGGGGGCGGAGGGGAGGGGGGTTTCTCTGGGGGGGCATTTGAGCAAGAAAACACATGAAAGATCCGGAAACTGACATGTATGGGAAGAATCCAATGTACAAAGTTTTGTATCTTATTGACATGCCATGTTCATGTCTTGCCACGCGAGTTCTTTTTCTTTTCTTTGTTACGGGGGGGGGGGGGGGGTTTGTAAGGTGGAAAATATTGTTATTGAAAAATTCTTAATAAAAACATATTAAAAAAAAAAAAAATGATGGCTTCATTCTCACAACTGGCTGCAAAGCAGGTGCTCTGCCCCGAGAGCCCGCGCTCGTTCCCCATTGGTCGACCGTGTCACGTGACCCGTCCGATGCACGCCCCCTTTAAAGGGGCAGCTACTACTAGCTTGTTACTACGTGATTAGGATTTTACTTCCTCACGAGGAAGCAGTCAGATTTACAAAATGTGATGAGAACTGCAGAGTCTGTCGGTAAAATAATTGTTTTCCTTTGCCCCATAGGTACAATGAAGTCATGCATATTACGAGCTTTCGTGATCTGTTTGTCATCATATTTGTTTAGTGAGGCTGTGCAGGATGAAAACATAAGAGCAGGTAAGAACTCTATGTAATATCGCAGTACCATGTCCCACTCAAAGATCTGTAATTAGTCCTTTATCATTGGCTATCATTTATATGGTAGTTGACACAATCATAGCTTGGATATTCTGAAATTATGCTGTGATTATTCTATTAGGTATCCAATTCACATCAGAATGTTGGTGAAAATTGGGATCCTTTTCATACTAGCTTTATATAATTTATTCTTTCATGAGATGTGGGCATCACTGGCAAGGCTGGCACTTCCTGCCCACTCCTAATCACCCATGAACTGAGTGGCTTGCTGGGCTATTTCCGTGGGCAATTAAGTGTCAACCACTTTGCCGCAGGTCTGGAGTCATGTGTCCGCCAGACCGGGTAAAGCCAGCAGATTTCCCTTCCTGAAGGACATTGGTGAACCATACAGGTTTTTTTAAAAACAACAATTAACAATAGCTTCTGTAAGTTATGGCAACTCTCCATCTGTACCAGTTAGGGCAACATTGCTACAGAAATGGCAAGAATTACAGGCATTTTAAAATAAGAAAGCTTTCCTGCAAAAGCCTGCATCTAAATGGCTGGAAGCAGCCAGACAGATATATACATATCGCAGAAGTCTGCAGGGGAGAGACTCCCACAGCTACCTGTGACATCCTGTTGTGGGGTAGAAAGAACACCCTTCCACACTTCATGGCACCATTACTGTTGGTAGCTGGTAAAGGCCAGAGGCGTTATGAATATACAATATCGACTTATTGAAAACAAATTACAAAATAAATTAATGTTCGGTACCTCTTTAATGTCCAACAACCATACTTTGTGTGGACCCTACATTGGTCTATTTTTGTTCCTGTTTGGAGGCCATGGCTATTATTTTGAAAGTAACATGATCTGAGGGACCACGGAAGTATCAAATGTTGTTCTGGTTGTTTGCACCCCAATAAGGTCTCTTTGCGGAACTTTAGGCAATATTCATGGCTTCCATTCCTCTTACCTTAAGTCAAAGTGCCCTCTTCGGTTTAAGGAAACTGTTAGTATCACAATTTGCCAAGACTGGAAGTTGCTTTTTGGCTTTCCCTTGAATATTCCGATGTTTTATTGGTAAATATAAGTTTCTGAATAAACTCTGAGCCTTTTTACTCTGTCAATAGGATGCAGAACAGCAGTGAATGATTTGGTTTTCATCATGGATGGATCCTGGAGTGTGGGATCTGACAACTTTGAAATGGCAAAAATGTGGCTTGTTAACGTCACAAGTGGATTTGACATTGGACCCGAATACACACAAGTGGCTGTTATCCAGTACAGCGACACTCCACGTTTGGAGATTGCCTTTGGACAGTTCCTGACCAATAAAGAACTAATTGCTGGAATAGAGAGTGTTCAATATCTGGGCGGAAATACTCAAACGGGTCGCGCTATTAAGTTTGCAACAGAGACTGTTTTTCCCTCTTCGCAGAGAAATAAGACAGCGAAAAACAAAATTGCCGTTGTGGTCACCGATGGAAAATCTCAGGACGATGTTGTCGATGCTTCTGTCGAAGCGCGTGCAGGCAAAGTCATCTTGTTTGCTGTCGGCGTTGGATCAGAAATAACAGAATCAGAACTTCAAATGATTGGCAACAAACCCTCTACAACCTACGTTATATTTGCTGAAGATTATGGAACTATCGACAGAATTAAGGAAGCAATGCAGCAGAAGATATGTGAAGGTGAGCATTCACTTATCTTAATGTTTGATGGTCTTGTAGCAATTCAATCACACCCCGACACATAATTTCGCATTCAGGTTTCATGCTTGTAGTTTACCAGAAATCGCAGAGTCTTTACAGTTTTGAGCAACTGGATACTGCAGCCAAGAAGTGTTTCATTCCTGCATGGGAAAGAACTGGTGCGGGATTCACCGACACCCCGGAGAATCCCCGGGGGGGCAGCGTGAATCCCGCCCCGCCGCTCCAACGCCGGCTGCCGTATTCTCCGGTACTGGTTTTCGGGCGGGGGCAGTGATCACGTCACGCCGGTCGGGGGCCGTTGGCAGCAGCTCCCCCGGCAATTCTCCAGGCCCGGATGGGCCAAGCGGCCATCGGTTTTTGGCTAGTCCTGCATGCAATGATCTAGTCAAACATAGAGAAGTTCACAGTGAAGAAGGTCCCACGCTCTTGATTTGATTTGATTTATTATTGTCACATGTATTAGTATATAGTGAAAAGTATTGTTTCTTGCATGCTGTACAAACAATACATACTGTATAGGGATGAAGGAGAGACTGCAAAATATAATGTTACAGTTATAGCAAGGTGTAGAGAAAAGATCAACTTAATACGAGGTAGGTCCATTCAAACGTCTGATGACAGTAGGGAAGAAGCTGTTCTTGAGGCGGTTGGTACGTGACCTCAAACTTTGGTATCTTTTTCCTGACGGAAGAAGGTGGAAGAGAGTATGCCCGGGGTGCGTGGGGTCCTTAATTATGCTGGCTGCCTTTCCGAGGCAGCGGGAATTGTAGACAGAGTCAATGGTTGGGAGGCTGGTTTGAGTGATGGATTGGGCTACATTCACGACCTTTTGTAGTTTCCTGCGGTCTTGGGCAGAGCAGGATCCATACCAAGCTGTGATACAACCAGAAAAAACGCTTTCTGTGGTCCTTCTGTAGAAGTTGGTGAGGGTCGTAGCTGACATGCCAAATTTCCTTAGTCTTCTGAGAAAGTAGAGTCGTTGGTGGGCTTTCTTAACTATAGTGTCGGCATGGGGGGACCAGGACAGTTTGTTGGTGATCTGGACACCTAAAAACTTGAAGCTCTCAACCCTTTCTCCTTCGTTCCCATTGATGTAGACAGGGGATGAAGTCGATGACAATCTCTTTCGTTTTGTTGACATTGAGGGAGAGATTATTGTCGTCGCACCAGTTCACCAGATTCCCTCTCTCATTCCAGTACTCTGTCTCGTCATTGTTTGACATCCGACCCACCACTGTGGTGTCATCAGCAAATATTATGGTGACTAGTGTTTATAGGGGATGATAGGAAGAACTAAAACATAACCATCTGCTGCACCTATCAATAAAGCATTGAAAATGGGAATACAAATATGTGGGGCTTTATCCAGTGACACCTCTGAAAATTTGCTGCAAATCCTTTGGTGCTTTTAGTGATCCTCATTACTCTGCATTACTTTCTAACAGTGGCTACAAGCATAGATTTGTGTACCTCTGTTGCATTGAGTGAAATAAATACATTGTCATGAAAATAATCTTGAATTCCAAGAGAACAAAATAACTGAAATTCCTCCGGCTCTTCATTTTACAGAAAAATAAATGGGGACTATTCTTGCGAATTACTGTTTGGTTTCTTTCTGTTTTATCACCACATCTCCTCTCATTGCTCCTAGATTCACTTAAATCAGGTGGGAATTTTTATGGAGCGCTTAACGGCTTTTGCAAATAATTAGCAGTTCAGCTCCTGTGCCATAAATCTCTGGAATTTGTGTTGCATCCCCACAGGAAACCCCAGTCACACAAGTTACACAATGTAAATGGCCAGAAAACAGGACTACAGCGAGCAACACAGAAACATGCAGACAGTTGCTATTTCTAGCCGTGTGTCTGTCGTAAAGATGTTTATTACTCATTAAATTCGATGCAAAGTAATTCTGAATAATAGGTCCAGCACCAAAATCCAGTACCAAAAACAAGGAGGGACTGCTGGGTTTAACGTCACATCCGAAAGAAAGCGATCCTGACAATGAAGCATTGCCCCAATACTGCTTTGATGTCCACATTATGTGTTCAAGAACTACAGTAGGACCCAAAGCCACAATCTTCTGGCAGCATTTGTGTTACAACTGAGCCAAATTCACATTTGAGTCAAACTAGCGCTGTTGTCATGTCCACCGAAACTGACAATTGCCACATACGCTCAGCCCAGCAGTTATATGACTGGAGTAAAAGACTACTTTGTAAATCTGAAAGATGCATTGGAAACCTACGGAATGTGGGTTGATGCAGTGCCTTGGCAAGTGCCACTACAATTTCTCCTTAGTGACTAGAAATAATATTAGCCAGGATTTGGCATTTCTCAGTGTCTGCATCATTGGGCAGTCTATACTTCTGAATGTAGCCTTTCTTGTTTAGGGTAGTTCATTCTGAGCCTGCAGAGTGTCTGACGATTACAAGGCTTTCTCCTTGCTACCTTTCTCTGAGAATCTCCATCCCTGCTGCCCTTCTTCATTTTGGAAAGGACGTCTCTCAAATACTTTTAAAGATATTCCAACCAGGGATCCTTGCGACGGTTTGCCCTTACACCAGGTTACCGGTCTCCCGGCGAATTTTTTGGGGGGAAGACTCCCAGAATTTCGGATAGATCTGCTGGGTTTGCTGCGACCAATCTGAAAGAAAAACCTGAGTTGGGTGCAGCACGAGCCCATGAGCAGCGTCAGCGCACCATTGGGAAGAGGCAGGGTTTTAGCTGGAGGACGTGGAGGTCAAGAGGCACAGGGGCGTGGGGTGGATGGGGGGAGGGGGGCAGAGGGGGTTGGTACAAAATTTCCATCAGCAGCTCAAGCTGCTCAAGCCGCAGTGTGAGCACCAAAGCCAGTAATAACTGTAGCTGTAACTATTTGGGGGAAGTTCTTGCCCCAACTTTGAGGTTCCAAGTAGTTCGTATTTCCATTTGTGAATTATTTTGGCACTTAAGTGAATCAAATTTCCTGCTGGATTTCTTTTCCTGCCTTGTAACGCGTTTCCCCCCAGTTAACATTCAGTGATGTGGTGGGTGAAAAGAGCATTTAAAATTCCACCCCTCTGCTTCCAGTGCCGTTGTCTATGAAAGGGTGGCTGGTCCTTCCAGGTCACCGATGCTGCCAGACTTGCCTGGTGGTTCCCGCCTTTCCCGCTTTTGATAAAGAATTGACCAATTGTACAGGCAGTTGAAGGATCGGACAACAAGCCTGGGAGTGGGGGTAGGGGGAGTGAGAGGTCAGAGAACCCAACACTCGGTCAAGGTGGCAGGGGTGTCTCGGGGCAGGGGAAAGTTAATTTTACTTTTAAGAGGCAGCATGGTGGCACAGTGGTTAGCACTGCTGCCCACGGCGCTGAGGACCCGGGTTCGAATCCCAGCCCTGGGTCACTGTCCGTGTGGAGTTTGCACGTTCTCCCCATGTCTGCGTGGATTTCACCCCCACAACCCAAAGATGTGCAAGTTAGGTGGATTTGCCACACTAAATTGCCCTTTAATTGAAAAAAATAATTGGGTACTCTAAATTTAAAAAAAGAAAAAAAAATGTTACTTTTAAATTCAGTATCTCGTGCAAAATTGCCCTTTAAGACCACCTAAAGGAATAGAGGCTCTAAATAAACCACGGCAGGTACATGGGGTTAGAATCCAGTCAACCATGAGCTCACTGACTGACAGTACAGGCTCAAAGGGCTGAATGGCCTGCCTTTGTTACTATGTTCCTAATTATAAATTCTTGTCTGCTTTACGATCAAGTAAACTGGGGAATAATAGTGTCCTTAAATCCAATTTGGCACGCAGAAAAAGTGCTTAATATAAACTTGGCTTGATTTGTAAGAGCTCTTTTGTTGAATAACCCAGGTTCCTTCTTGATATCAAGGATTGTAGGGTGGATAGGAAACATAGTATCTGTGTGATCCATTTCTTTAAATATTCAATTGTGGTATATTCTGGGTGAGTGGTGCCAGACAGTACAGGAGGAAATCACGCTAATATTCTGGATCATACACTGAAACCACAACTGCACACAACCACCCTAACTGCTATTGAAAGAAGCATGCAAAAATAACTCTGCGATTAATGAAAGGAACACCCAGACAAAATGTGGAGGTATTTACATAAGAACGTAAAACCTAGGAGCAGGATTAGGCAATTCAGCCCCTCAAGCCATTCAATACTATCCTGGCTGATCTCATCTCAGTCTTATCTCCACTTTCCCGCCCGTTCTCCATAACCCTTCAACCCAAAAATCTGTCTATCGCCTTCTTAAATTTACTCCATGTCCAGTTATCCACCGCACTCTGGGTAGTGAATTCCACTGTAATTTCTCCTCATCTCTGATTTAAATCTGCTTCCCCTTTTCTTAAAACTGGCCTCTCATTCTAAATTCTCTCTGTGGCTGCGTGGGTTTCTCCCAGGTGTTCCTTTTTCCTCCCACAAGTCCTGAAAGACGTGCTGTTACGAAATCTAGACATACTAAATTCTCCCTCCGTCTACCCGACCAGGCTCTGGACTGTGCCGACTAGGGCTTTTCACAGTAACTTCATTGCAGTGTTAATGTAAGCCTATTTGTGACAATAAAGATTATTATTATGAAGAGGAAACATCTACTCTACATCTACCCTGTAAATCCCCTTTATCATTTTATATACCTCAATTAGATCTCCTCTCATTCTTCAAAACTCCAGAGAGTAGGGTTATGGTTAGGGAACCCTAACCCTAAACTGTTCAATTTCTCTTCATAAGACAAACCCCTCATCTCTGGAATCAATCTCGTGAACCTCCTCTGAACTGCCTCCAATGAAACTACATCCCTCCTCAAGTAAGGGGACCAAATTGTACACGATACCCCAGGTGCCTCATATAGTTGCATCAACGTTTCCCTACTTTTGTACTCTATTGCTTTCGCAATGACTGCCAAAATTCCATTTTCCTTCCTTATTACCTGCTGTACTGCATACTAATTTTCTGCGATTTGTGCATGAGGACACCCAGATCCCTCTGCGTCAAAGCACTCTGAAGTTTCTCTCCATTTAGATAATAAGTTGCCTTTCTATTTTTCCAGCCTAAATGCATGACCTCACACTTATCCACGTTAAACTCCATTTGTCAAATTTTGGCCCGTTCACCCAACCGATCCACATCCATTTGTAAATTTCTTATTTCCTCATTGCAACTTACTATCCCATCTATTTTAGTGTCATCTGCAAATTTTGCTTTAGTACCTTCTATCCCTGCATCCAAGTCATTCATACATATTGCAAATACTTGGGGCCCAAGGACTGAACCCTGTGGCACCCCACTAGTAACATCTTGCCAACCAGAAAAATACCCATCTATCCAACTCTGTGCCTTCTATTGGTGAGCCAATCCTTTATCCAAGATACCAAATTACCCCTAATCCCACGTGATCTTGCCATGTGCCATATTACCCTTTTGCACTGCACCGTATCAAATTCCTTCTGGAAGTCCAGATATACTACATCTACAGGATGCCCATTATCCACTTGGCTTGTTACATCTTTGAAGAACTCTAGCAAATTAGACAAATACAATTTACCCTTCATTAAACCATGCTGACTCTGTGGATTGCTTTTTTTTACTTTCTAAATGTCCTGTTACTACTTCCTTAACAATGGATTCTAACAATTTCCCAATGACCGATGTTAAACTAATTGGTCTATAGTTTCCTACTTTCTGCCTCCCTCCTTTTTGAATTAGCATTTTTCCAATCCGCTGGAACCTTTCCTAAATCCAGGGAATTTTGGAATATTGGAACCAATGGATCCACTATCTCCGCTGCCACTTCCTTTAAGACCCTAGGATGTAGGCCATCGGTCACTGGGGACTTGTCTGCCTCCAATCCCAATAGTTTGCCCAGTACTTTTTCCCTATCGATGATGAATGTTCTAAGATCATCTATTTATTTTAAATTCTGATTAAACTTTTTCTGTACCGAATACGATTTATTTTCAAATGTTCATGGGGTTGTGCGACAATCTGTCAATATCAAAATCCAGTAAAAAAAAAGCTAATACATTAATATTTTAAAAAATAATTCATAAAGTAATTAAAACAGGCAACTGAAAATAGACAAGTGCAGTACAGTAGCAAAGTGATTAACACTGTTGCTTCACAGCGCCAGGGCCCCGGGTTCGATTCACGGCTTGGGTCACTGTCTGTGCGGACTCTGCACGTTCTCCCTGCTTGGATTTCCTCCGGGTGCTCCGGTTTCCTCCCACAGTCCAAAGGTGTGCAGGTTAGGTGGGTTAGCCATGCTAAATTGCCCGTAGTGTCCAAAGGTTAGGTGGGGTTACTGGGTTTCAGGTATGGGGCAGAGGTGTGATCTTAAGTGGAGTGCTCTTACAAGGACTGGTGCAGACTCGATGGGCCGAATGGCCTCCTTCTGCACTGTAAATTCTATGATCTAATACCTTTCCCTGCACACACATTGAAAGTAATTGAAATCAATGGGTTCATATGGGTTCTACAGCAGCCAGATAACTTACCCCAGTGGATTGCCAGCACTCTTTGTATCAGTCACTTTCTCTAATTCCTGTTGACAAAAAGGCTCTTCTTTTGTTCTGCCGTATTAATTATACTGTATAAAAGAAAACAAATATCAACAGACAGCTCTCACCTAATTTAACCTTCAAAAGAAGATTTGAGAAAGGATACGCTTTCCAGAGCGGGAGCACAGCGAAGCTTCACCAGACTGATTCCTGGGATGGCACGATTGTCATATGGGGAGCGACTGGGCCTGTATTTACTGGAGTTTGGAATAATGAGAGGGGTGTCTAATGGAAATGTATAACATTCTGACAGGGCTGAGCAGACTGGATGCAGGATTGATGTTGGCGGTGGAGGTGGTGGCGGGGTGGGCGGGGGGGGGGTTCTGGAACAAGGGGTAACAGTCTCAGGATGTGGGGTATGCCATTTAGGACTGGGATGAGGAGAAATGTCTTCACTCAGAGGGTGGCGAGCCTGTGGAATTCTCTACCACAGCAGCAATAGAGGCCAAGCCACTAAATACATTTAAGAAGGAAATCAGTAGATTCCGGGAAGACATCAAAGGTGTCACAGGACATGGGGAGAGAGAGGGGGTATGATTTTGTGATAGATGATCAGCCATGATCATGTTTAATCAGGCGTGAGGTGTTGAATAGTCCACTCCTACTCCTATTTTCCATATTTCTATGTAATTTTACCTCTTGATTCAGGCTGCCATTGCCAGTGCAGTACTGAGGGGGTGTCATCTTTTGGGTGAGATATTGAACCAAGCTCTCGTCTGCCTTCTCAGGTGGGTGCAAAGATCCCGTGGAAAGATTTCAAAGAAGAGCAGGGCCGTTCTCCCTGGTGTCCTGGCCAATATTTATCCCTCAATAAGCTCCATGCAAAACAATTAAATGGTAATTTAATTGGCTGTTTGTGGGAGCTTGCTGCGTGCAAATTGACTCCTGTGTTTCCGACATTTCAATAGTGACTTGGAGCGTGAAATTACCGCCATGCTGCTCCCGAAAAGCAGCTCGCCGTGGCCAATAAAAGGCGGGAGACCCTGCTCCCGGGATCCACTGCTCCCAGGATCCATCTGGCTCACAACGTTGTCATGTAAATCCTGCCTTTTGTGGGTGTGATCACATTTTTAAAACTCTGCATATTAAAATGAGACAGCTAGTCTCACTTTAATGTGCACGTGCCCACGGAGTTGGGATCTATCTCCTTCAGGGCAGCACGGTAGCACCAGTGGATAGCACTGTGGCTACACAGCGTCAGGGTCCCAGGTTCGATTCCCCGCTGGGTCACTGTCTGTGCGGAGTCTGCATAATCCCCCCATGTCTGCGTGGGTTTCCTCCGGGTGCTCTGGTTTCCTCCCACAGTCCAAAGACGTGCAGGTTAGGTGGATTGGCCATGATAAATTCCCCTTAGTGTCCAAAAAAGGTTAGATGGGGTTATTGGGTTACAGGGATAGGGTGGAAGTGAGGACGTAAGTGGGTTGGTGCAGACTCGATTATGTTCTATGATCTATGAACTCGGAGATCTTGGGCGTGCGCCGTTCAGTACTGGTCTCCACAAACAGGGACCAGAAGGAACGGCACACGTGGGTTATCTCCTCGGGGATCGGAGATCCCCAGGTGCATGCCCTTTGGGCAGGTGGCACCATCTGGGTGCCAGTCTGGCACTGCCAAAGTGCCCAGGTGGCACTGCCAGCTGGCAGGGTCACTGCTTGGGTGCCATGCTGACACTGTTAAGGTGCCAAGTTGGAATTATTTGAGTGGCAGCGATCATGCGGGGTACCCTGCGTGGAAGTTGGGGGGATGTAACTGGGGAAGGGTCCTAGGGACACTCCCACAGTGCCATTAAAAATGGCGTCTCAATCTCTCGCTACACTGAGTAGTTCCAGCTCCTCAGTGCACAAAACGGGGCTGTGCACATTCCCCACTGAGGCCCCCTATCTAACGCGACTGTTGTTTTCTGGTATTGTATTTCTTGGCACTGCGAGCGTCGGGAAACACGCGACTGAATGTGTTCACTATTGGACTTTGATCACATTTAGTTACATCCCGCCCTGCACTTTGAAAGTACATAAATGGCTGGAAAGCACTTTGGGACACCTTGAGGTTGGGAAATGTGCTATACAAGTGCAAGACCTTTCTTTAAATTAAAGAGCAATCCACATGAGGGAAAACCCACGAGGTGCATGTTTAAGAAGACAATCACAAACAGAATTTTGTAAAATTACTTGCTCCTTTATTTGCCTCCACATTGTAAGGTTGTCAACCCTCTCAAAATGTCTGGGTGTCTCCCGAGGTGGAAGCTGAATCTCCCAGCTGCCTTTGTCAGCAACCTCGGGAGAAAAGGAAAGCTTCCTTTCTCATTGCTCCAACCCCTGTTCCCATCAAGGCCCATCAACCTGCCTGGTATCGGAGGTAGCCATTTTGGAAGTGCCATTCTGCCTCACTGCTCAATGCCACTTCTCCATTCATCCTTCCAGCTAAATGGGTGTGACATTTTTAAATCAAAGAAAGAGAACAAAATGCATCTATATAGTGCCTTTCGTATGGCCTTGTGATGCCCAAAGATGCTTTGCGGCCAGTTAAGTACTTTTGATTTGTAGTCACCATTGTTGAATGGAAAATGCTGCAGCCAAATTTCCACACCGTGAGGTCCCACAAATGGCAGTGGAACAAATGACTGGATAATCTCCTTTTCTATTAGTGGTGCTGAGGGATCAATGTTAGCCACGACAGTGGGAATACTTGCCAGCTCTTTGAAAAGTGCCACGGAATCCTTTTAGTTTAATCAGAAAACAGGTGAGCCGCTGAAAAATCAAACGATGTGAACCAGTAAACGTCAGAACAAAAGCATCATCAAGAACGAGTTACAGCTCCGGTTGCCAAACCTCACAGATTGTCCAGGAATCTGCACGATTGGAAGGCGAAACTCCACAGGCAGTTTCAATCTCATTTCCAATCTACTGTCCGATGTCCAGCCCATTGCGAATGGGAAGCGACTCCCGGCCTGGGTGGCCACCAGCATCTAGGGTGGTGCGAATACAGGTGAGCCCTGGCTGGGTACCAAAGCAGGAAAGAGTTTGGGCGCGGGAGACCTAACCTTCTGCCCAGGGGACCACTAAGGAATTTAGAATTTGAATTTCGAATGGCCTTCAAATCCTCATCTCGTTTGACTTTACCTGAAAGCGAAGCTGTGGTCAGGGCCTCCTGACATTGAGAACCCGAACAAATATTCAAAAAAGGACCCCGCATTCTTTGGAGAATAGGTTCACGTTGAAGATGGTGGAATCCAAGTGGGACATTGGTGGCTAAATTACCCGGTTGATTGTAACTGCTTACCCACCTGACATCTACTGAGAAGATAGGGTTAAAATTAACCCCACTGTTTAAAGAGTAAGATTATTTTTCACTTACTTCCTGGTGCCATGATCTCTGGGCGCATCTTTTGGAGCTAAATGATCCTTTTCTCCAATTCTTTAATTATGCTGACAGTATTCTTACAAGCCTTTGAAACTGTGTCTGATAAGGTGCTGTGGTAGTTTTCTTTGCTTTTTGAGGACCTCCAGCTATTAATCTATTAAAGGCAAGTTTGGTTAACAGTCATTTATTTTATGCGACTCTACTGAGATTGTTGTTGTATTTGGTCCCTTGTACTTTAAGATGAACTCACCAAATACTTCGACCTATCCAACCATGATCATTTTATTGTGCCTCGCACAGTGGGATGGCAATCTGATACAGGGCACCTTATCATGGAGTCTTGCTACTCCTCCTCTGGAACTTACAACTTCTGCTGACCTGTTACATGTACGTCTTATTACCCTCTACCCCGTGGAGATGGCCGGATGAGCCTCTCTTTATATACAGGTCCCCAGGTCACATTACCGTGGTGTTGAGACCACATGGTGTGCCTGTACCGCCACCTGCTGGCCGGAGGTCTCACACCATCCAACTGTGATATGGCCCTTAGGCATATCACCACAATTGTGAGCTGCCATTGGGATTCAGGGACTCTATGGAGCCAGTAGGAGCATTTCAATCCTTCTGACTCCACAAATATTCTCTCTCCAAAAATTCTAGGTCTGTTTTTGAGTGGCCATAAGTGGTCCCTTTGAGGAGAACACTGGCAAGGTGGTCAGGAATGGGCAGAGCATGAGCAGTTGTATTTCTCCCTGTCATGTGAGAGTACCTTTAAGAAATGGATGTGTAAGCAATGTACCTTTAAGAAAACAGTGATGTCAGAGAGTGGGTGGAGTTCAGCTCAGTTCAGCCATTTTGAAGTTTCAGTTTTGAAAAGTGCCTGGCTGGTTTTGCTGCGAGCTGCTTAAAAGTGCCTGGCTGTTTTGCTGTGAGCTGATTAAAAGGAGAAAGCCAGTTTGAGACAGCAGCTTGAGAAGTTCTGGTTTGCTGTGAGTTGCTTGAAGGGAGAAAGCCAGTTTGAAAAAGCAGCTTGTGTGTGTCTGTGTGTTTCCAGAGAGCTGCAGGAAGAAAGCAAGGTGCTGGAACTGAAGTCAACCAAGCTGATATATCTCTGCCATAAAACAGAAAATATATATTAACTGTGACCTGGTGTGTTACTGTTTTGAAGGTTTGAAGCTTTTGGATGTTTAACATTTTGAGGAATTATTTACTGTTGCAATATTTTCTGAGTTATCTTTGAAATAAGGGGTGTTAAGAGATCCCATGTTTATTTAAAAGGTTAAGTTGAGTTCATAGAATAAACATTGTTTTTGTGTTTAAAAACCACGTGTCCATAATTGTAATATCACACCTGGGGAACAAGCCGTGTGCTCGGAAAAGCAACAACTCCATTAAAGGGAGAGGTTGGTTGAACTCCATGATACATTTTGGGGTTCTGAAAACGCCTCGCCCATAACGGGGCAGCACAGTAGCATTGTGGATAGCACAATTGCTTCACAGCTCCAGGGTCCCAGGTTCGATTCCGGCTTGGGTCACTGTCTGTGTGTGTCTGCACATCCTCCCAGTGTGTGCGTGGGTTTCCTCCGGGTGCTCCGGTTTCCTCCCATAGTCCAAAGATGTGCAGGATAGGTGGATTGGCCATGATAAATTGCCCTTAGTGTCCAAAAATTGCCCTAAGTGTTGGGTGGGGTTGCTGGGTTATGGGGATAGGGTGGAGGTGTTGACCTTGGGTGCTCTTTCCAAGAGCCGGTGCAGACTCGATGGGCCAAATGGCCTCCTTCTGCACTGTAAATTCTATGATAACACTCCCACTTGTACCTGAACATTACAAATAGAATCCTTCAAAGAGAGTTAATCTGGATTTCCACCACGCGTTTTCCTTAACTGTTGGCTGTAGCAAAATATCAGGGGCTGGTTTAGCACAGGGCTAAATCGCTGGCTTTGAAAGCAGACCAAGGCAGGCCAGCAGCACGGTTCAATTCCCGTACCAGCCTCCCCGAACAGGTGCCGGAATGTGGCAACTAGGGGCTTTTCACAGTAACTTCATTTGAAGCCTACTTGTGACAATAAGCGATTTTCATTTCATATCGGAAGACTGGAGCCAGGACTTGCCGTCACCTCAGCCAGTTACAATTGAATCCCACGACAAGCGCTGTAAAAGGAGATGATATATAAATGCAACATAGGGAAAAACAAAATGCACGGAAGTCCAAAGTTAAGCGAAGTGCGACAAAAACATGAAGGTAGCTCCTGTACAGAACCACTGTAATCCTCATTTTGTCTGATTTGTTCATCAGAATCGGTTTGCCCCACAAGGATTCCTGTAGCTGCGCGCGATGAGAAAGGGTTCGAACTCATGCTGGGCTTTAAAATACCACAAAAGGCACAGGAAATATCCGGATCATTGACGACGGAAGCGGGTTTCCTGTTCACACCTCAAACAGACGCGACGGAGAACACCAGGTATGGCTTACAGTTGAAGATGCAATAATCAGGCAGCACGATGGCACAGTGGTTAGCACTGCTGCCTCACGGTGCCAAGGACCCGGGTTCGATCCCGGCCCCGGGTCACTGTCCGTGTGGAGTTTCAACATTCTTCCCGTGTCTGCGTGGGTCTCACCCCCACAACCCAAAAAGATGCGCAGGACAGGTGGACTGGCCACGCAAAATTGCCCGCTAATTGGAAAAAACAGTTGGGTACTCTAAATTTATAATTAAGAAAAAGAAGATGCAATAATCTTCGCTTTAGCATTGCATTGGATTGGATTGGATTTGTTTATTGTCACGTGTACCGAGGTGCAGTGAAAAGTATTTTTCTGCGAGCAGCTCAACAGATCATTAAGTACATGAGAAGAAAAGGGAATAAAATAAAACACATAATAGGGCAACACAAGGTATACAAAAGATTAGAACGAGTATAGGTTAAGTAAAAAGCATATTCTACATCACAAAATAAATAAGGGGGGAAAAAAGGGAATCAAAATCTTCACACAGCAAGGCAAAAGCACATATGAGGTGAAGGTTTCCACCTGGTCAGAGAGGTACACTTAGGCCAAGAGTTTACTTTAATGCAATTAACCACATCGCTACCACCAGATTTCAACTGACTGATCCTGAGGAAACCCCTACTTTTTTTATTCTCATACATCTGTGTGTCTTGCAGCTTCTGAGGAGCAACTAAAAATGATGTCGATGGTTTAAAACTAACCTTTATTTCAGAATTGCCTAGTTATAGTTTTGCAGGATTTATAATATATTTTAAAAAGTGATTTCTTCGTGGAAGGCATAACCTGTAGAGATAGTTAAAAACAAAATTGTGTGACATGGAACGTCACCACGATATGGGAAGTCCTGAATATTGCGATGAGAGTTTATAAACGTTCGTGTAAAGTTGAATCTTTTGAAAAGCATCACTACTTTGCCAAGAAATGTTATCCTGAGATCAGAGTTCCTTTGGCCCAATATAGAAAATTTAATCCGCTAACCTTTATGGCCATTTCTTTGACAATTAAATCTGGCACAATGGAATTCTCTGGCTGTTGGGATTGTCTTTTCCTACCGGGAAGGCATCCCCATCCGCAGGTTTCCCGGCGAAGCGGGGTGGCCTCAATGGGAATCCTCATTGATAAGATTCCCGCCGCCAGCGAAAGGCACCCTGTGGAGAAACATGGGGATGGGGGAACGGAGGATCCTGCCCATGAAATCAGAATATGCATCCAACAGCAAAAGTTTCTGGAGTTCTAAAATCTATTGATGTCACTACAAAGTTGGCAAAAATTGATGAGAGTTATGTCAGTGAGCATTTAAAGATTAAATGTGAGTTTTAATGCTTGGATCGTGTTGATGCATTTAAATATAATTATCATCCATTTTATATTTCCTGCATGATTTACTTTTCAGTAATGGGTAAGAGTCTAAATAGGAGCTAATTATCTCTTCTTGTCCCCTACCAGCTAGGGTGAGATGTTATCCCCAGTAATGTGTCATCAAGAACTGGAAACAAATTTTAAATGGTTTGTTTAATTGAAATACAGTTCACCGATCAGAGATTAAATGAAATGAATGAAAATCACTTATTGTCACAAGTAGGCTTCATATGAAGTGACTGTGAAAAGCCCCTAGTCGCCACATTCCGGCACCTGTTCGGGGAGGCTGGTACGGGAATCGAACCCTGCTGCTGGCCTGCCTTGGTCTGCTTTCAAAGCCAGCGATTTAGCCCAGTGTGCTAATGATCTCATTACCAGATTATATGCAGCCAGTGTGGATGTTTATGTTAGTATCCTTGCCGATTCTCAACATCACTTCCTATCGAAAACACAATTTTGGCTTTTTGCAGCTTGGTGTTAATGTGCCTGCATATAATTGCACCCAATCATAAAACAGCTTTCAGTGCAATTTGGCAAGGAAGTCGCAACCTTTACCAGTTTGGACCTAAATAACTGAGTTATATTGGCATTTAGTGAGTTTCTTCATGTGAAATACATCTACCATTCATTGACCAAGAAATTTGAAGGGTGACATTAGGGCAGATTCACACCTCACCCAATTTTCTTTTCCATTAGCCATTTTTCCGCTGCGGTCCAATTCCTTTCACTACCCCGCCACGATATTGTTTAGAATAATGGTGAGATTAGCAGCCATCCCAAATTCAGTTAGTTGACAGAATGTATTTCTTTTTTCGGAGCACACAACTGAGAACATGTGGTTTGTAGGAACCCATTTCAAAGAGAACTTTATAGATTCATGAGGGAAGAATTAATTTCCACTTACAGGTGATAAGTTGCTAGTTAACTGTAATCTGTGATGAGTCATTGGACAAGTGGCACTGTATAGGTTGGTTTTACTATTTTTTTCTAAATTGGTTAAACGGTTATTTTTCTTTTATTTATTTTGCATTTGCTGTGGAATTGCATCGCTAGCAGTTGGGTAAATGGATTTTAAGAAAGCTCCATCAACTGGACAGGGAAGGAGGCTCTTTTCTCATCCTTTCCATTTGAAATGCATCATTCCACTAGAGTGGGAGCACTTTTAAAAGTTTTAAACTTCTTTCCAAACTATCAATTTGCCACCAATACCCAGACACCCCCTCCAAAATGACAGTGTGGCGAATGGTGCCCTGGATGATATGCAAAGAATGGTACAGCAACCGGTAAACTCAGATATGTGAAAGGTTGCTGTCCAAGTTATTCTGCTCCACTGTTAACTTTGTAAAAACAGCATCTCATTGACTGCCTCGCCGTTGAAATGCCTTGATAGGACCATGTTGCTGTATTGGTGCAGGGGTTCATTTGGATTAAACTAGCCTCAGAAAGTTAATTACCGCCTATTTCAACCCAAATAGCCCTTTAAGAATATTAATTACAGCCAGTCACCCTCTCTGGCATTGAGCAAGAACTGTTACATGCAGAATCTCATTCTGTTGGGTGTGAACATAAGAAACAGGAGCAGGAGGAAGCCACTCAGCCCTTTGAGTCCCCTCCGCCATTCAGTGGGATCATGGTTAATCTTCTACTTTACTATCCGGCACTATCCCTGTATCCCTTGATGGTTTTAATATGTAGAAATCTGTTGACATCAATGACTTACTGAATGACTGAACTGCCAGAGCTCTCCGGGGTAGAACATTTCAATGATTCACCACACTCTGAGTGAAGAAATTCTTCCTCATCACCGGCCTAAATAACCTGCCTCTTGTTCTGAGACTATGTTCCTTGGTTCTAGACCCCCGCCCAAGTGAAGGGAAACATCCTTCCCGCATTTACCTTGTCAAGCCCGGTACAAATTTTATATGTCTAAATGATATCATCTCTCATGCTTCTAAACTCCAGAAAGTAAAGGCCAACTCTATTCAATCCTTCCTCACAGGACGGTCCCTCCATCCCAGGAATTAATTTAGTGGAAACCTCTTGTATTTCCTCTTTGGCAAATCAGTGGCAAGTTGAAAAAATACTGTTCTGTCTCTCTTCCTATCAAATCCTTCCCTTTCTATATTTCTCTTTCAGCATCTGACTTGATGTGGAGATGCCGGCGTTGGACTGGGGTGGGCACAGTAAGAAGTCTTACAACACCAGGTTAAAGTCCAACAGGTTTGTTTGGAATCACCAGCTTTCGGAGCGCGGATCCTTCAACAGGTGAAGGAGCTGCGCTCCGAAAGCCAGTGATTCGAGACAAACCTGTTGGACTTTAACCTAGTGTTGTAAGACTTCTTACAGCACCTGACTTGACAGTGGATTCGCCCACTCCAATTTCCTGCTCAGATTTTATGCCAGTAGCTTCACAGTCCTTCAGCCTGATTGTTTGAGGAGATACACAGATGCTTGTGCTGATCCTCAGCTCCCAGATACCCTGTTTCCCATTTCCCTCACTGCATTGACATTAAACTTGCACATTCACCAGCTGATCATGCAGAAAACAGGCAACGGGCAAGTCTAACCTACAGTGGATGCACGGCCATAACAAAATTATGGCTAAATTTGGATTTCTGTAATGTTGAAGCAAGAATGGAAGAATGGAAAAAAAAAAAGATCAGAGGGCTTGCTAGAACAGAGAAATATTTACAAATGTTCTTGGATTGCTTATGGCAGATGCCCATGATAAATACACGTGCCTAATTCTGAAATCAGAGCCCACATTTCCCTCAGTTGGTTTGAGTGTGTGAAATATAATCGTGTTGTTCATATGCTTCCAGAGACATATTTCCAGAAGGTCTGCCTCCCTCTTATGTGTTTGTTGCCACCCTCCGTTTACAAAGCCCAACTAACAAACTGAAATTTGACTTATGGAGAATCCTGTCTAAAGAAGGCATCGTTCAAGCATCGGTCACAATTGATGGGAAACAACAGTCCGTGTTCTTTACTACCACCAGCCTGGTCAATGAGATCCAGACAGTTACATTTAAAGATGGCAAACTACAGGTTGGTGCTCTAGATATATCTGTCTCAATGTTTTATGTAATACTTCTTTAAACTTCACAATAAATGGATGGATCATACCGAACAAGATTCTGTAAAATTAACAAGCCCCTCTTAATCTTGGGGCGGGATTCTCCCAGCCCCGCGCGGGGCCGGACAATCCCCGTAATCGTGCCACGCCGCCCCGACGCCGGCACCCGATTTTCCGCGCAGTGGAGAATCGGCGCCATTGGCGCCGGCGCGTTTGGCGCGGGTACCGGTTGCGGGTCACTCTACGCGGCCGGGCTGTCGATTCTCCGGGCCAGATGGGCCGAGCGGCCGCTCTAAAAAGGCAGCGTCCCGTCCACACCTGGTCGCAGCCGGCGGGAACTCTACGCGCAGGGTCGGGGTGTGGCCTGGGGGTTGGAAGGGGGGCTCCGACCCCGGGGGGGGGGGGGGGCCTCCGATGGGGCCTGGCCCGCGATTGGGGCCCACCAATCGGCGGGCCGTCCACTCGCTCCCCGGGCCTATTTTCTTACACGCCGGACCCTGAACCCCCGCGCCATGTTGCGTCGGGGCCGGCACGTTGAGGGAGGCCACCGCACATGTCCTCATTGACGTCGGTGCCACTGCGCATGCGCAAGTTGGCGCGTCGCACAGTTCGTGCCGGGATGGGAGGCTGGAGCGGCATGAACCGCTCCAGCACCGTGCTGGCCCCCTGTAGGGGCCAGAATCGGTACCCAGCGGCCCGTTCACGTTGTCATGAAACATGACCCCGTTTCCGACGGCGTGGACACGCCGAATGGGAGAATCCCGCCCTTGGTGTTGAGTTTGAATGTTTCTGTAGATAAATTTGGCAATTAAATATTAAACTGAATAATGTACAGGATGGAGGATATATAATGGATAGATACTCATCTTGGGTAGCACGGCCCAAATGGGCAGTCTTGCTTCAGCCACCTGTTATACCCACTGCCCGATGTTCAGTTCCATTGGCCCTGAATATTGAACGAGGTAACTGATGGGGGATCCAGTGTGATTCCACGCATTTGGAGTGTGCCCCACTATGAATTTTTATCCCTTATCCATTTACTGAATCCAGGAAATTTTATTGCCGCATTTTAAATTCACAAATTCTTTTTACGATAACCACGGTGATATATTTGCAAACCTTGAGGCAATGACCACATAGCTTGCTTGATTACTTTTGGAAAAAGTGTAAGTCACAAAGAACTACTTGCACACTCCGGCTGTGACTCCAGATGGAAGCACTGGGGGTACTAACCCTGAGCCTGGGCGCTGCTTGCTGCCTCACCTTCCCCCATTGCCTCCATGCCCTTTTATACAAGGATGTCCAGAGTGACCACCTCCGAGAGAAAACATTGACAATTGTTGAGACCTCCTCCACTTTGTGTCTATTCGTTGGTATTTTGTGCTGTCTTGTCATATGGGTATTCTAGAAGTTTTCTGATGTTGTAAGTGGAAGGAGCAACACTTGCTCAACCCGCAGTCTCCCCTTTGTGTCAATGAGTGAAAGCAACTGATGTGTTCTTTTACCGTGTTAATGTGTGAAGCCTTTTGAAGATGTGAGTGTATGAAAACATTTGGTTGTATTTTGCAGCTTGAATATTTGTCGATTGGAGTATGGGTATGAATGGTTAGCAATTAAATAGCTGGAATAAGTACTTGGTGTGAGCAGCAGCTCAATGGGGAACATTTATGTAGCTATTTACTTTTAAATGCTCTGATGTCTATTTAACCGTTCGCAACATTCCTTAAGTTCCCACCATCTTTTGTCAAGTTTTTAGTAAAGGGTCCATCGGGATCAGGAACTCTATTTGGGTAATAGGTTACAATAATCACAGGAAGTTGTCTGAACCGCAAGTCAGCAAGCATTAAGCATACCACATACACACTTCCTTCAGCTTTATTACTGCCATTGCATTGAAAAGGAATAGGTCATTTATTGGGCTAACGCATGTTGGTTTGAAACAACCAAGACTGATTATTGAACATCCTCTTTCATCTCATGAGTAACGTTTCTATATGATTGGTATCATGGATCAACAGAATGCAGTTGGACATAGTTCACAAATTGCAGCTGTCCATTATTTGGTATGGGGTATAGGGGGTACACTAGGTGTAGCGAAGTTGGCATTTTTGTGTGTTGTTTAATAATTCAGGAGCATTGGCCAGAATATTCCGCTCCCACCAGTGGTGGGGATCGTGGTGGGCCGGAGCTGAGAATATGCCGGGATGAAAGACATTGGGCGGGATTCTCCGCTCCCCGACGCCGATTTCGTAATCCGCGATCGGGCGGAGAATCCCTTATTACGATGGAATCGGGGGCGGTGCCGATTTTCGCATGCTCCGTCCCCCTCCAAAACAGGGTCATCGAGGAGCGTGCCTCACACCATTGGGACGGCCTCAGGATGTCAGCTGAAGGTCCTCCCCGATGCTCCGTCCCCGATGGGCCGAGTTCCCGACCGCGCGGTTGACTCATGGTCTCAGGGGTCAGGAACCGGGTGTGGCGGCTGCGGACTGTGTCCAGCGCCGCCACAGTCGGGCGGGAGCCGTACTGCTGGCCGGTGAGGGGGGGGGGGGGGGCTTCCGCGAGGGCTGGGGGACTGGTGTGGGGTGGCCAGGGGGGCACTATCTGGCAGGTCGGGTCCGGGCACGGCCAGTGCCATGTTGTACGTTGCGGCTGCTGCATGTTGTTGCCATGTGCATGCGGCCACGGACCCGCCAATTCTCCGGCCACGTTTGTCGTGGACGCCGGGCATTTTACGTGGCGCGGCTGCTAGCCCCTCACCGGCGGAGGATCGGTGCTGGGACTGCGTCGATTCTTTTGACCTAAAACGCCACAGACCCTCCGGACATAGCCTGAAAATCAGAGAATCCTGCCCATTGGTTTCCGATGGCAGGAACATGCGATCTCGACTGCCGCGGCCTTTCCCGCTGAACCTCGTCGGGGACCAAATTTGCATCTCATGAACGCTAATTAAAACCTCAACTGACAGGAGTCGTCCCCCTAGGCATATCTTTCATACTGCCATCAGGAATTCACGCCAGTCCGATTCACCACTGGACAAACCTGGCGTGCACATGGTGATGCACTATCAATTACCACAATGACGAGAGTAGTGGAACAATCGAGGCTTTATTGAGCAAAGATGTTGTGCCTCCTGTAGCTGGAACCAGAATGGCTGCAGCACCGGTGAGCAAACACCTTTATACACCGCCTACTGGGCGGAGCCAGCAGGCAGGGATTTACCCATATACCTCTACTATACGGGCCTGACCGTAATACATGTAATACTACTAGTGGTGACTACCACATTCACCCCCTGTTAAAAAAAGACTCCGGCGGTGGTGGTGGTAAACATTACAAGTTCAGTCTGTCGGGGGCCTTGACCCTCCTCTGCGATCGCCTCAGTCCTGGTGGTGATGTGGGCGCCGACTTGGTCACCTGTGACTCTGGGAGTGTGTTGTCCTCGTCTTCGTCACCCCTGAGTGGAACCAGTGGGGAGACGGATCCTGCTGGACTGGGGGCTGCGGTGAGGTTCACTGGAGGGAGGGTGAATGGCACAGGGATGAATGAGGCAGCCGGGGGGGGGGGGGGGGGGGGGTCAAGTCGGGGGCCGTGGGTGGGGATCCAGCGGGTGCCAGGTCCCGGAGGGAGACTGTGTCCTGACGCCCGTCGGGTGTGCCACGTAGGCGTACTGCGGGTTCGCATGTAGGAAGTGGACTCTTTCGACCAAGGGGTCCGACTTATGGGTCCGCACATGCTTCCGAAGGAGGATGGGTCCAGGAACTGTCAGCCATGTTGGGAGCGAGACCCCGGAGATGGACTTCCTGGGGAAGGCAAACACGCGTTCGTGAGGGGCCTCGTTAGTCGCGGAGCAGAGGAGCGATCAGATGGAGTGGAGCGTGTCGGGGAGGACCTCCTGCCCGCGGGGAGACCGGGAGATTTTTAGACCGCAGGGCCAGCAGGACGGCCTTCCAGACAGTCCCGTTCTCCCTCTCCACCTGCCCGTTTCCCCGGGGGTTGTAGCTGGTCGTCCTGCTCGAGGCGATGCCCTTGCTGAGCAGGAACTGGCGCAGCTCATCATTCATAAAAGAGGATTCCCGATCACTGTGGATGTAGGTGGGAAAACCGAACAGAGTGAAGATGCTGTGCAGGGCTTTAATGACCGTGGCAGAAGTCATATCGGGACATGGGATGGCGAATGGGAACCGGGAGTACTCATCAATCACGTTCAGAAAGTACGTGTTGCGGTCGGTGGAGGGGGAGGGGCTCTTTGAAGTCCATGCTGAGGCGTTCAAAGGGGCGGGAGGCCTTCACCAGGTGCGCTCGATCTGGCTGGTAGAAATGCGGCTTGCACTCCGCGCACACCTGGCAGTCTCTGGTGACGGTCCTGACCTCCTCAATGGAGCAGGTTGCGGACCTTGATGAAATGGAAGAACCGGGTGACCCCCGGGTGGCAGAGGTCATAGTGGAGAGCCCGGAGTCGGTCAATTTGTGTGCTGGCACTTGTACCGCGGGACAGGGCGTCAGGAAGCTCGTTGAGCTTCCCCGGGCGATACAAAATCTCATAATTATAGGTGGAGAGCTCGATCCTCCACCTCAAGATCTTGTCGTTTTTGATCTTACCCCACTGTGTGTTATTAAACATGAAGGCAACCAACCGTTGGTCAGTGAGGAGAGTGAATCTCCTGCCGGCCAGGTAATGCCTCCAATGTTTCACAGCTTCCACAATGGCTTGGGCCTCCTTTTTGACAGAGGAGTGCCGAATTTCGGAGGCATGGAGGGTGCGGGAGAAGAAGGCCACGGGCCTGCCCGCCTGGTTGAGGGTGGCGGCCAGAGCTACGTCTGATGGAGGGTCGGTGGAGGGGGAGGGGCTCTTTGAAGTCCATGCTGAGGCGTTCAAAGGGGCGGGAGGCCTTCACCAGGTGCGCTCGATCTGGCTGGTAGAAATGCGGCTTGCACTCCGCGCACACCTGGCAGTCTCTGGTGACGGTCCTGACCTCCTCAATGGAGCAGGTTGCGGACCTTGATGAAATGGAAGAACCGGGTGACCCCCGGGTGGCAGAGGTCATAGTGGAGAGCCCGGAGTCGGTCAATTTGTGTGCTGGCACTTGTACCGCAGGACAGGGCGTCAGGAAGCTCGTTGAGCTTCCCCGGGCGATACAAAATCTCATAATTATAGGTGGAGAGCTCGATCCTCCACCTCAAGATCTTGTCGTTTTTGATCTTACCCCACTGTGTGTTATTAAACATGAAGGCAACCAACCGTTGGTCAGTGAGGAGAGTGAATCTCCTGCCGGCCAGGTAATGCCTCCAATGTTTCACAGCTTCCACAATGGCTTGGGCCTCCTTTTTGACAGAGGAGTGCCGAATTTCGGAGGCATGGAGGGTGCGGGAGAAGAAGGCCACGGGCCTGCCCGCCTGGTTGAGGGTGGCGGCCAGAGCTACGTCTGATGCATCGCTCTCGACCTGAAAGGAGAGGGACTCATCGACCGCATGCATCGTGGCCTTGCCGATGTCTGCCTTGATGCGGTTGAAGGCCTGGCGGGCCTCAGCTGTCAGGGGAAAAACTGTGGACTGAATGAGTGGACGGGCCTTGTCTGCATAATTAGGGACCCACTGGGCATAGTAGGAGAAAAACCCCAGGCATCGTTTCAGGGCCTTGGGGCAGTGGGGGAGTGGGAGTTCTATGAGGGGGCACATGCGGTCGGGGTCGGGCCCTAGAACTCCATTTTCCACGATATAGCCAAGGATGGCTAAGCGGTTGGTGCGGAACACGCATTTCTCCTTATTGTACGTGAGGTTAAGGAGTTTGGCGGTCTGGAGGAATTTTTGGAGGTTTGTGTCGTGATCCTGCTGATCGTGGCCGCAGATGGTGACGTTATCTAGGTACAGGAAGGTGGCCCGCAGTCCGTACCGGTCAACCATTCGGTCCATCTCTCGCTGGAAGACCGAGACCCCATTAGTGACGCCGACGGGAACCCTTTGGAAGTGATAGAGGCGGCCATCTGCTTCGAACGCAGTGTATTGGCGGTCCTCCAGGCAGATGGGGAGCTGGTGGTGGGCGGACTTCAGGTCCACTGTGGAAAAGACCCAATACTGCGCAATCTGATTGACCATGTCAGATATGCGTGGGAGGGGGTACGCGTCGAGCTGCGCGTGCCGATTGATGGTCTGACTGTAGTCAATGACCATCCTGTGCTTCTCCCCAGTCTTCACTACTACCACTTGAGCTCTCCAGGGGCTGTTGCTGGGAGGTGCCTGGCGTATACTTCTTTGACTGGTCGAACGTAATGTCCCTTCGGGAGCTCCATCACTTCGGAGTAAGTGGGCGCATCCCGGATGAGAGGAATAATGTCAGGGCTCACCCGTGAATAAAGGACTTGGAGCTTCTGCGAGTCTGAGGGTTCCTCAGCTGATGTTCGGAGGTAGCTTTCGAAGCAGGCGAGCCAGTGGTCAAAGCGGACGTAGCGTTGGCTGCTTGAGGGCTCAGCTGCAGGCGATCAGGCTTGATGTGGAGATCCATCGTTTAAAAAAATCTTTGCTCAAATAAATTGATGCACTATCAATTACCACAAAGATGAGAGTAGTGGAATAATCGAGGCTTTATTGAGCAAAGATGTTGTGCCTCCTGTAGCTGGAACCAGAATGGCTGCAGCACCGGCGAGCACACACCTTTATACACCGCCTACTGGGCGGAGCCAGCAGGCAGGGATTTACCCATGTACCTCTACTATACGGGCCTTACCGTAATACATGTAATACTACTAGTGGGGGGAGATTAGAGTAGAGTAGGAGGGATAAATAGGCGGGTAGTGTCTACGGGAGAGGAGCGGGCATGTGCAGTATGGTTTGATTGAAGTATTGGTTTTATATTGATGTTTGCACATTTCTGTTATCTGTAACTGTTTAAAATGCCAAAAAATACCTCAATAAAATTGTTTGTTTTAAAAAAAACTACCACACAGGGCGAGAGAGTTAACATCACTTCGCAAAGAAGCTGGGGACTGGAACACCGGAGAACCACAGGACCCTGGGAATGGTGCACACGGAGGAGACAACCTGGAGAGGGTGCTGGAGGGTGGGAGATGGGGGGGGGGGGGGGGGGGGTCTGAGTACATTGGGTGGAAGCAGAGCTGGAAAGGGCAGGGGAAGTTTGGAACACACCAGGTGGGGGAGCTGGAAGTCATGAGGTGGGGCATTAGTCACCAGGAGGCATTAGTGGTGATGGGGGGGGGGGGGGGGGAGTGATCATGAAAGATTAAGGGGGATAGGGTGGGCAACCAGGTTAAGGTGGGAGGGTGTGACTAGTTGTTCAGAGGGATGGGTCACTGCTATCACTGTTGAATCTTGGGGGGGAGGGTACTGGTGGTAGGAGGGCACTGTGACTGTGAGAGAGGGAAGTGGGAAGCAGTAGGGTGGGAGGGTGAGGGTCCAGGTGCAGCAGACGTAGTTCTTGTTGGTGGTTCGTTCATGGGGATAAGAATTTTCACATGGATCTGGGAAGTGTGCAGGGGCAGGGTGGGATTGATGACTGTGCCAAGCGTGGGCTCCATAGCGAGGGGAGGCATTTGAGGGGTATTGGCAATGGGCTCTATGGTGAAGGTGGGAGGTCAAAAGTAACTGATGAGATGGCGAAGGTAACCTCCGGGTGGGTGGGTGGCATTGATGGTGATGAAAGGGAAGGAGAATAGTCTGAGTGGGAGACTTCTTGCGCATGGCTCACATTGCCTTGGCAATGAATGATGTCTCGATGTGCAGGCACCGTTCAGGGGGCATAGGCCTAGCCTGGATCCCTCTGCAGAATGGGGGTCGGGAGTGTGCACCCGCAGTAACCATGGAAACCTCCATGAAGTGAAATCATTCAAGTATTTATAAATGTGCTAACATTTTGTACAATGATTGAACACCCATGTTACCAGCGTTAATGCTTCTTAGAATAACAGAAACATAGAAAATATGAGCTGGAGTTGGCCATTCGGCCCTTCGGGCCTGCTCCACCATTCAACATGATCATGGCTCATCTTCCATCTCAACATCATACTCCAGCGCTACCCCCATACCCGTTGATATCTTCAGAGTCTAGAAACCTATCTGTTTCATTCTTAACTACATTCAGTGCCTTGGCCTCAAAAGCCTTCTGTTGAGAGGGCTAGAATACAAGACCAGGGATGTACCTCTGAAGCTGTATAAGGCTCTGGTCAGACCCCATTTAATAATAATAATAATAATAATAATCGCTTATTGTCACAAGCAGGCTTTGGAGTATTGTGAGCAGTTTTGGGCCCCGTATTTAAGGAAGGATGTGCTGGCCTTGGAAAGGGTCCAGAGGAGGTTCACAAGAATGATCCCTGGAATCAAGAGCTTGTCGTATGAGGAACGGTTGAGGACACTGGATCTGTACTCGTTGGAGTTTAGAAGGATGAGGGGGGATCTTATTGAAACTTGCAGGATACTGTGAGGCCTGGATAGAGTAGACGCGGAGAGGATGTTTCCACTTGCAGGAAACACGAGAAGCAGAGGACACAATCTCAGACTAAAGGGACGATCCTTTAAAAACAGAGATGAGGAGGAATTTCTTCAGCCAGAGGGTGGTGAATCTTTGGAACTCTTTGCCGCAGAAGGCTGTGGAGGCCAAATCACTGAGTGTCTTTAAGACCGAGATAGATAGGTTCTTGATTAATAAGGGGATCAGGGTTATGGGGAGAAGGCAGGAGAATGGGGTTGAGAAAATATCGGCCATGATTGAATGGCGGAGCAGACTCGATGGGCCAAGTGGCCTAATTCTGCTCCTATGTCTTATGGTAAAGAATTCCGCAGGTTGCCACCATGTGAGTGAAGACATTTTTCCTCATCTCAGTCCTAAATGGCCTACTCCATATCCTGAGGTTGTGACCTCTTGTTCTAGACCCTCCAGCCAGAAGAAACATCATCTCTGCATCCAGTCTGTTCAGCCCTGTCAAAAATGTATACATTTCAATTACATCCCCTCTCATTATTCCACACTCCAGTGAAAACAGGCCCAGTTGACCCAATTGCTCCTCAAATGACATTCCTACCATACCAGGAATCAGTCTGGCGAACCTTCACTGGGCCCCCTCTATGGCAGGTATATCCATTCTTAGATAAGGAGACCAAAACTGCCCACAATACTCTCGGGTGTGGTCTCACCAAAGCCCTGTACAGCTGCAGGAGGGCATACTTACTCCTGTACTCAAACCCTCGTAATGAAGGTCAACATACCATTTACCTTCCTAACTGCTTGCTGCACCTGCATACTTGCTTTCAGTGACTGGGAACACCCAGATCCCTTTGTACGTCAACATTTCCCAATCGATCACCATTTAAATAATACTCTTCCAGTCTGTTTCTCCATCCAAAATGGTTAACTTCACACATATCCACATTTCACTACGCCTGCCATGTCTTTTGCCCACTCACTCTACTTGGCTAAATCACTTTAAAAACTCTTTACATCCTCCTTACCACTCATATTCCCACTGAGTTCTGTATCGTCAGCAAAGTGGGGAACAGTAGCACGGTGGTTAGCACAGTTGCTTCACAGCTCCAGGGTCCCTGGCTCGATTCCCGGCTTGGGTCACTGTCTGTGCGGAGTTTGCACATTCTCCCCGCCTCCGGGTGCTCCGGTTTCCTCCCACAGTCCAAAGGTGTGCAAGTTAGGTGGATTGGCCATGCTAAATTGCCCTGAGTGTCCAAAAAGGTTGCGAGGGGGTACTGGGTTACGGCGATAGGGTGGAGGTGTGTGCTTAGGTAGGGTGCTCTTTGGGGCCGGTGCAGACTTGCGGGGCCGAATGACCTCCTTCTGCACTGTAAATTCTGTGATTCTATGATTCGAAATATTATGTTTGATTCCCTCATCCAAATCATTGATACATATTGTGAGGAGGTGGGGCCCAAGCACTGATCCTTATGGTATCCCACTAGTCACCTCCTACCTCTTCTCAATTTTTCTTATCATACCATTACATCTTGGTTCCTCAGCAAAGGTGGAGGCAACCTTATGACTAATATGCCCTCTTGTCAGTGACGACTTTGGTGGGCGTACTCTGGTGGGTGGAGGCCTGGAGGGACGTGTTTTGTTGAATCTGCTGCTCTGGCACAAGTGGATCTGCAGTAATCTCAGAGGCTTGAGCTGGTAGAGTTGCAGCCAGAACATTACAGTCGGAATACCTGGGCAACATTGTAGTGCCCTGGATGGAGGTCCCAGCGGTGTTCACCTGATGCTTCTCCTTCCTTTGGGTGTCCGAAGGGCCTTCCCTGACTCCTGGAAATCTGGATGGAAATCCAGATGCCTTGTCCCCCTCTTACGTAGCCGCTCGACAAGCTTACCCATGGCTAGAGTGATGGAGTGCATGTCCAAGTGCATATTGATAGAAACTCTGCATTCTTCTGGTCCACGGTCTCCATGTCATCCGCCAACCTCGCCATGGAGACGTCCATGCTGGAGGTAGGAGATCAGACAGCACTCTTATTCCTCCTCTCTCTCTCTCTCCCTCCCTTTCTCTCTCGAACGCTCTGTTGAGGGGCCTCTGACACCTCTGCCTGATGTTCCCCTGTGTCTCTTTGATACTCCAGCATCTTTTCCATGATCGCTACCAGAGGCTCATCAGCTGATTCTGACTCGCCAGGGGCCTCTTCACTAGCAGTCCTCCACCTATCAGAGACCTTGGCTCTCATTGCCTCCTCCTACTGTGGACACATGTGAGGTGACCACCAGCGTGAGAGCCCAAGCTTAACCTGGACATATCACCCACTGTGCTGTATGTCTCTGGGCTGGCGGTGGAGGCTGTAGGTGAATGCTGTGATGGCTCTACCGGTGTGAGGATGTCATTGTCAAACTGTTCTTGTGGCTGGGGTTGTAAGGACAAGGGCCACAGAGGCTTGGGACCAGCAACGTCTGCAACTTGCCCTCCAACTCAACCCCTCCACCCTCAACAATGTCTGTGTTTTCAGTGTGGCTGGGTCAGCAGCCCACAGTTGCCTCCTGACTAGCGAAGCGCAGACATTGCAGTGGGACAATGAGGCAAGACCCCAGCTCCTTCCCAAGAGATTCTGTGATGGGAAGCACGGATTCTGGCCTTGCCAGTGATGACCACATCCCACAGGTCAGATTCAGAAAATGGTGAGGTGAGTTTAGACAGTAGAAGGTTCACTTAACCTCAGGGGATAAATTAAATAACTGCTCCGTTTCCTGCACTGCAGGGTGGTCCTCCTCCTTGCCTCTCTGGCACTGACCACCATGCCGACCTCCTCCCAGGCCAGTGTGGTGAGCTGGGTGGGCCTCCTGCTCCCATCCCTGGAAACGAGGGTGTCCTTCCTGTCCTCCAGGGCCCAGAGGAGAGTCTCCAGTGCGGCATCGCTGAAATGCCGGGCTGGTGCTTGCTACCTTCCCGAGGTCAGCTCGGTGTCCTGAGGTTCTAGCGCACTGAATCATTGGCTGTCTGAGTTCCTTTTTAATTTGGCGCTCGGATATGACAGCTGGGTGTGCAACTTCCTGCCTGCTGTGGACCGGGTGCAGGAAGGTGGGATTGGAAAGGGAACGTGGGTGTCCTCGGGCTGGCATGGAGAAGGTGGGCCAAATGGCCTCCTTCTGTGCCGTAACTTTTCTCTGATTCCTATTTTCTGAGACGATTTTATGCGCTTGCATAATTAATTAGGGAGGGAGCATGCCATTGCGCATGACGGCCCATCCCACTCCCTGGCGGGGAACACTCCGGATTCACGCTGCAGCCTTATGGCGGGAAGGGAAGGTTCCAGCCATTGGACTTTTTTCTTTGCATCTGCCGTGGTAAACTGGTTAAGATGCCGAGTGCTTCACAGCTCTCCCCCCCCCCCCCCCCCCCCCCCCACCCACCCCCCCCCCCCCCCCCTCAAATGCAAACAGTGATGGAGCATTTCAGCTTTGAAACGAAACAGTGGAAGAGCTTCCAAGATTTTAACCCAAAGTAAACCTCCTGTGTGGAAAATGTAGAACTGCAGATCTGTGTTTTTTGGCATCAAGAATAAAGGACCGTTACTTAAAATGTAGTGGTTAAAGCTGAATTTTTATGACAATAACCTTATTTATTTCAAGAGCAATTTGCCAGCGAGGATCAGGCGAGGGCTGCTGGGTACATTTTGTCCACGGACGGAACAGGTGGTGTGTCTGCTCCTTGCCAACCCTACTGTTCACTTCAGTCTTGCCCTGGCTGGCGAATGAAGGGCCGACCAGTACGAAACACGGACAAAGAGAGGTCCAGAGTGGGATGCCTGGGCGTCTCCCGAAATGGAAACTGACCCTCCCCGGTTACTATCGCTAGCAACCCGAGAGAAACGTAAAGCTTGCCGTGTGTCTTTATTCTTCCACGGGATGCGGGCGTCACTGGCAAGGCCAGCGTTTGTTGCCCACCTAATTGCCTTTGAACTGAGTGACTTGCTCGTCCATTTCAAAGGGCAGTTAAGAGTCTGTTGCTGTGGGTCTGAAGTCACAAGTAGGCCAGACCGGGTAAGGGCGGCAGATTTCCTTCCCTGAAAGACATTAAATGAAGCAGATAGATTTTCACAACAATGGCTTCATGGTCTGGCTTTTAATTCTAGATTTTATTCATTGAATTTAAACTCCACCGGCTGCCCTAATGGGATTACCCGTGTACCCAGTGCATTAATTTGGGCCTCTGCATTATGTATCCAGTGACATTACCACTATGCTGCCATCTCCTCTCGTCTGTGTACCTTCTGCCCCACTGCACCAACCCTTGATCAGCCAAGAAGTGCTTGTTGCGATTCACTCACGCCCCTTCAACCCGTGCGTGACCGTAAAAAAAACATGGTCTGCGTAAAATTTCACAGCATCACAGAATCTTTACAGTGCAGAAGTAGGCCATTCGGCCCATTGAGTCAGCACCATCTGGTTGAAGGAGCTGCTACCTAGTCACATTCCCCTGCCTTATCCTCACAACCTTATACACACTTTATTTTCAGATAGCCATCCAACCTCTTTTTGAATATCCCCATCCAACCTGCCTCCACCACCCACTGGGTGGAAACATTTTCCTCACATCATTTTTATTCCTTTTTTCAGTTATTTTATGGGCAGGATTCTTCGGCCTCGCCCGCCCGACGATCGGAAATTCCCGCCCGTGTCCACGGATCGTTACATGGTCCGCGTCCCGCCCGTGGCGATCTTGCGGTGACTGGGGCGGAAGAATCCAGCCCTCTAGTTCTTGTTGCTCTCTTGAGTGGGAGCGGTTTCTCACTATTTATGCTGTCCATACCCCTTAGGATCTTGAACAACTCTGTCAAGTTTCCTCTCAGCCTTCTTTGCTTCAAGGAAAACAATTCCAGTCTCTCCAATCTATCCTCAACTACAATTCTTGAATCCTGAATTCATTCTTGTGAATTTAAGCTAATTAGCATATATATTGGTGGCCGCCCACCTCTCGTAATATTGAAATCGGGGGAGGGGGTGACTTTGAGAGCCTCTTCCACTCCTATCACGATCTAATTTACAACATGACAGGATGGTCACCTGCCCCCCGCCCCTGTGCCATTGAACTCTGTCCCTAATAAACTTCATGCCGGGGGGAATTAATAGAATAACAAATGCCATGTTCGTATATTTAAGGGGCATCTTGACAAATACATGAATAGGATGGGAATAGAGGTATACGGACCCAGGAAGTGTAGAAGATTGTAGTTTAGACGGGCAGCATGGGCAGCACAGGCTTGGAGGGCCGAAGGGCCTGTTCCTGTGCTGTACTTTTCTTTGTTCTTTGTTCTTTATATGAAAGAAAACTATAGTCTTTTTACAAATTCAACTAATGAAGAATCATCAACCGGGCGATTTTCAGCCAGAGTTAGCTGCCAGCGAGACCAGCGATGAAGGCGAAAATATGACCAGAATCGGGAAATGCGATTCTCACCGGCGAGATAGTGTTTTCCGATTTACCAGGCCCCTCGCCGGTGATGTAACGAGAATTCTGCCACAGAAGGTCGGGAATCAAATTTAAATACATTGGCATCTCATTAAAGAGCCCTCCTACTCAATATTCATTGAGCGCTGGTACGACGTCACGTCGGCGCGATTTACAACAGCTGTATGAAAACGAGACCTCGAAGGGGATGTCGGCGGTGAGCGCTCAGGTAGCCATCACCCTCCAGAGAGCCAGTTGCAGAGTGGGCACCGGACAGGACACGGGGACCCAGATAAGTCCAACTTGGCGCGCCGGGGGAGGGGGGGTGGGAATCACTCATCAGTCACCCCGTTCAGGAGATGATGGGTGGCAGTGTCTCGTGAGGTCAGAACGCTGGTCCTTTGAATGCACTCGACTGCTCTTACTCCTCACCCTTGGGGGAGTCACACTGTGGATCTTCAACTGTGAGGTGCTCACCAGTGAGTGACCCCAGAAGCCTGTCTACTAGTTAATCTCACCGAGTGTGAGTGCGCTGTTGAAGGGTGTGGATGAGAGCTCTGATGCCTCCTCAATGCCTGTCTATGCAATGCCTCCCTTATAGCTGCTCGGGTCTCTGGTCTCCAGATGGCATGAGGTTGGTCCGGCCTGGTCGACTGATTGACCTGCAAGGGAAGTGAGATGACATCAGACAGGGGCTGACTGATGGGACAAAGTTAACCCATGTGAGGCTTGCACCGTGGCTGTATTACTTGAGGGTTCCACCTTTGTCTGCTGACCCCACCTTGCCCTCTGTGTAGGTGCTCCCCTGCTTCTCACCAGCCAGCTCAAGGGCTGCCTCTTTAAAGCGCATTCGGGTTTTCAGCTCGGGCATGACACCCGCCGGCTGTGCCCGCTCACACTGGTTGTGCTTGCGTTTGTTCTGCAATGAGGCCGATGGGAGAGTGTAGGCGGGGCGCCATGCCAAGTGTTGGTACCCCATGAGGTGGCTGGGTGAGAGATTACCATTGGGATGTGATGGGTGTGTGAAGGGGCGAAGTGGGAGACATGAGGCAGCAGACTTACCCTGGTTGCTCGGGGAAGGTTATTCATCTCTCAGCACAGTAGCCCCGTCCTCTTATGGAGTGAACTGGCACTCACCATCATGGCCACAGCCTCCCAGGCGGGGCTGGTGACCTTGCTTGCTGGATGTCTGCCCGATCGCGGGTACAGGAATTAACGCATCTGATCTGGCAGCACTGTCCCCCTGCTCAGCTGGAGTCTTAGACAGCATGCCCGTTCCGGCAGGTCGTTCCGGCAGGTCCTCGAATGACAGCCCACGGTCGCGCTTCTCCGTGTCCTACCTCCTCTCTCTCCCTCATCAGCCACGGCGCCTGTTCCTCGATTTTTAAAAGCATAAGTGAACCTTGCTGTCGGCAATTCCCCCCCAGTGGAGGCGGAGAATCACGGATCCCCCGGAGAATATTGGGTCTGGTCCGCCATTGAAATGCCATTGGTCTTTATTATACTTGCGGAGTTGAACGCGTTGACGCCGCTGTCGAGGCACCGGACAATTGCGATTTGGTGTGAACCTGGCGCCCGCCACGATTTCGGCGTCCGAGCCAATTCTCCACCCAATCGCATTTCCCGATTCTGGGATCGGCTGACGGAGAATCCCGTCCAATAAGTTTTACGGCCCGACATTTTAAAAGTATGAAAAAATTCCAGCCCAATTGCTTTGCAGACTTTGGAAATATAATCCACTGGTGCGTTAGAAATAAATCTAATCTTTGGTGAAATTCGGAAACATACAAATGCTGGGAATATTGGGAGGGGTTCTCCGTCCCACCAGCCCTGTTTTCCAGCGTGGTGCATCCCTGCCGGCAGTGGGATCTCCATTCCAGCAGTCGGCCAATGGGGTTTCCCATTGTGGCCACTCTACACCGTCGAGAAAACCGCTGGCGTGGGTGCGCTGCTGGCGAAGCGGAGGATCCCACCGGCGGAGAATCCCGCTTTTTGACTCGTTACTCCCTTCGTAAAATGGACGAAAGGAAATTATGGGGAGAAATTCCTGTTAAGAGACAGTCAGCATTACTGTGTCGGAAATAAATAGAGGGACCTCTACCTCAACTCAGCCCTGACGAAACGCAAAGGAGGGGTAAGATTCCTGAATGTCACCAAAATGACCAAAATAGGTTTTCTTTTTATCCAATAGGAATTGTTTGACGAAGACTGGCATCAGTTAAAGTTACGGATACTGGAAATGGAAGTCACCTGTTTTTTAGACGACGTACGCACTCAGAGCGGCCACCTCGAGCAAGTCATCCCTATATTCATAAACGGGAAAACCCAACTTGCCAAACACGTGAAAAGAGAGACAACTGTACCCGTAAGTGAACGTTCTCCTTACCTTACTGCCTGAGTCTCGTGCAACGTAATAACCTTCAGATACTCCGGGTGGAATTTTCCGGTCACACAGCCACAGGACCGGGATTCGTGCTCAAAGTCAACGGACCTTTCGCTGGTCCATCAAATATTCTGTCCCGCCCGCACCGTGTCCCGCGCAAGGTGGTACCAAAAAATGTAGGCTAACTATCTCTATTTTTTACGGAAGTAATTATTTTCATTATTTAAGGTGATTATGCACACAAACAATATACAAACGCTCAGTATAGATTCACTGCTTTACTAAAAGTCAAAGAGGATATTGATTTTGATTTCTTATTTGGATTGCTTGGCTTGGCCAAGGGTTGTGTTCTCTTTCGAACACTAATCCAGCTTTTGTTTTAGTTTCAACTCGACTTGAAGGAATTGTTTGAAGATTGGGATAGAAGTTAACACTAATACAAAAGAAAAGTGCTGCCGACGCTGGAAATCTCTAGATGGCCGGGTTCCCGCCCACCACGGCAAACGTCATGGGAAAGTGGCCCCATTGCGATTTAACATTCCATGGAGTGTTCAATGGCTGGAGGTCCGTCTTCCACCCTTTTCATTGAAGGAAGTCCCGCCTCCGAGAGATCCTGGCAAATCTCTAGTCCCAGCAGCTAAGTGTCGGAGCCCACAGTACCTGTTAGGTCCAGGGTACTCGCAGTGGGTAACAGAAGGGAGGCAGGGAGAGGGGGTGATGTTTGTGATGGCAATGCCAGGCAGGGAGAGAGAGGCAGACCTGGAGTGATCTGGAGAGTGGTGTGTTTGAGGCACCCCTGCCCATCTCTCCTGCCCAATGACCGAACATGCTTGCCGCCGGCCTCTTCCCCAACCCGAACACCTCTTGCCAGCCTCAGGGTGGCATGGTGACACAGTGGTTAGCACTGCTGCCTCACAGCGCTAGGGACCTGGGTGACTGTGTGGAGTTTGCACGTTCTCCTCGTGTCTGTGTTTGTTTCCTCGGGGTGCTCCGGTTTCCTCCCACAGTCCAAAGATGTGCATGTTAAGTGGGTTGGCCTTGATAAATTGCCCCTTAGTGTCCGAAGATGTGCGGTTAAAAGGGGTTGTGCGGGAGTGGACCTAGACAGGGTGCTCTTTCAGAGAATAAGTGCAGACTCAATGGACCTCCTTCTGAACTGTAGGAATTCTATGGTTCTATGAAAATTGAAGCCTGGTGGGCAGCAGTCTTCAGCGTCCAATAACTGGATACTTAAGGACTTCAATCGGGCAAGGGCAGGCGCCTGGCCTAGGCCTCACAAAATTGTGGACAGGTTGAGGATGGGCAGGTAGGCAGTGGGAAGGCTGTAGAGGGTGGAAGGCAGGAGAGATCAAATGACAAAAGATTTCATGGTTCAGGAAATGGTAATGGGGAAAGAAAACAAAAGATGTGTCTGGAAGAGGTGCGAATGGCAGGAAAGCTGCTGTCCAAATGCATAGTTGCAGAAATAAGACAGAAACCAGACAGAAGACCAATCCATCAAAAATCATGAAACAAAATGGGGAAGGGATTATGATCTGAAATGCGCAGTTGAAAATGAGGTGCTGTTCCTCGAGCATGCATTGATGCATTGAGCTTCATTGGAGCACTGCAGCAGGCCGAGGACAGGGAGGTCAGAGTGGGAGCAAAGTGGAGAAATAAAACGACAGATGACTGCGTACTCAGGGTCACATTTACGGACTAAACAAGGGGGTGTTTTGCAAAGTGGTCATCCAGCCTGTCGTTGAACTTTCCCACTGTAGAGTAGCAAACACAGTTAACTGAAAGCCATGTTAAACGGCGGCTAAATTTGGAAATGATTTCCAATGGGGGGGGGGGAGACCACTCTCGTCTATTTTTGTTTTTTTAGATCTTTACTTCAATTTTTCTTCTCGGCGATATGAAGCCGTTGGTTCCACGAGCTCAATATCAGATGGAAACAGTGAAGGACTTGACGGACCAAATGTTTTTTTTTAAATCCCTATCCCTGAGGTTTCCATTCTTTCCTCTGAATTCTGCCAAGCTTTCCCAAGTACCATGGACTCGCCTCTCAAATTAAGTGATTTCAGTCCAGGTTTAAGTTAGTAACTTTGTGTCTCCCTTGGCCAAACCAACTTAAGAATCTTAAGTGGAGGCTTGTTCACTGAGGCCCAGCTGGACTGTTTTGTTTTTGGTGCTTCGCCAGCTCTATGTATGGGACATGGAAGCTTGTTGCATACATTCACAAAGTAGGGAATGGTTATGATGGTGGTGTGCAGCATGTAGGTTACTGGTACAAAATATAAACGAAAGGCGGGAGGGACTATCTTGCCAGCTTTGGATTCCATACTAATAGAAAGATTATCAGTCAAATTTTAACTTGCCTCTTTCAATTTTTCAATTCCATGTGTAGATTTGCAAACACTCGCCAGCCCCTCTGATGGATTGAAACTTGGCATCCCAACATTCACTCATTGTATTTTTTTTTTGATGAACGCGGTGCAATTGGAACAGTTTCTTTCTTATCCTAGGTGGTTATCCTAACCAATCCTGTCCCCAATAACGTAATGTGAAAGACTATCTCAAAATAGAAGTTCCTTGCCTTGATTACATTGTGTGTAATCTGTGATCGGCTTCATCAATATTCACCCAGAATTAATTTATAAGCCTGGAAATTCATGTCAATGCACATGGTTGTGGCAATGGGAAGCTGGGGAGAATATAACTGGACATGTGCCGTGGTTTACCACTCTCGATCCCCGCCCACTATGTGTAATACTGCTATGAACGGGAGGCCAAAACAGATTAATCAAACTGTTTGCATTCTGCTAGACTAAGGGGAAATTCATTGCATTATGCAGCCAGGGTTTCGTTCTCAAGTTTTGAATGTGCAGCTGGCCTGTAATGACTCGGACTGTATCACGTGGGTTGATGCCTGTTTCATTGGAAGTCCTTTTAATATCTATTTTGAAACAATTATTGGTGTAACAACTATTTGAGGGGTGGCATGGTGGCACAGTGGTTAGCACTGCTGCCTCATAGCACCAGGGAACCGGGCTCAATTCCGGCCTTGGATGACTGTGCGGAGTTTGCACGTTCTCCCCGTGTCTGCGTGGGTTTCCTCCGGGTGCTCCGTTTTCCTCCCACAGTCCAAAGATGTGCAGGTTAGGTGGATTACAAGAATAGGGCTGGGGAGTGAACCTAGGTAGGTGCTCTTTCAGAGGGTTGGTACAGACCTGATGGGCCGAATGGTCTCTTTCTGCGCTGTAGGAATTCAATGGTTCTATTTGTTGGGGATGGTAGAGTACAGGGAATGTTACTGGATAGCCCAAAGTTTCTTCTTCTCGTGCTGTGTTGGAACAAACTATCGACCTAGGTAGAGCACCTACACAATCAGGGTCAAAATTATGACTGACTTGGAAGTAGGGTTTTATGTGACTAGACTGATCAAAGGTGCCTTATAATTCAACCCCCAAACAACCACCCACCAAAGATTATTGCTGTCTGTTGTATTCCATCACTTTGCTTTATAAAGAAGCCAAACCATTGAAGATGGACAATGGTCATCCGCAATCAAGGCTAGACCAGGACATGGGACACCCACAGAGAGGAAATAGGTGCAGAAACACTGGTGCATAATTCCTGTACTAAACCTTGCTGACCACTTGTGGTCAAGAAGCTGACCCAGTACATCATGAGCCAACGGTGTCTTCAGAATTTCCTCCACCACCATCGATGTCCATATTTTAATGTTAATGGCTCTGAATGCAGAGTGCACGTATGCAGGGGGGTAAGTGAGGGGTAGCCCATAGCAATTCACCCCAATGAGTACATAAAATGTATTGAAAAACTGAGTGACGTATCACTGTCGGGATCTATTGGTGCTTCTGTTCTGTTTCGGACACCTGCAATTGGATGTTCCACATTGCTTATCTACGATTCTCAAGTGTAAGGGACAAGTATGCTCGCAGGCTGCAAGCTTTGGTTGACCTGTTGAGATTCTGCTGGGTCTGGATGACCCTGGGCAGTATATATGGGCCAACCCAGATCCTGACTGGTAGTGCCAGCTTTAAGCCATGCACCCAAATCCTGGCACTTCAGGGGGATGGGCAACGACCATGCTTTCTCAATCCCAGTTCTTTCACACCAGCTTGCAGCTGCTGCTGTTAAATTGGCTTTTCTCACTCATTACTGCCCCAATCTACAGCAGTCTGATCAGCAATCGGCAAGTTTTTCCTTTCTTGTGCCAGATTGATTCCAGAGGTGAGGGGTTTGTCTTATGAAGAGACAGTTTATGCCTCTACTCTCTCGAATTGATTGACGAAGTAGACGTAAAGCGGATGCTTCCTCTTGTGGTGCAATCCAGAATGAAAGGCAGCGTTTTCGGCTGAGGGTTAGCAGATTTAAAACCGAGTTGAGGGGAAATCACTTCTCTCAAAGGATCGTGAAACTGAGGAATTCACTACCCTAGAGTGCGGTGGATGGCGGGACTTTGAGTAAGTTTAAGGAGGAGAAAGACAAATTTTTAAATTAGTAATGGGTTGAAGGGTTATGGATAATGGGCGGGAAAGTGGAGTTGAATCTGAGAGGAGATCAGCCGTGATCACATTGAATGGTGGAGTGGGCTCGAGGGACTGAATTTTAAAATTTGTTTTACGGGATGTGGACGTCGCTGGTTAGGCCAGCATTTATTGCCCATCCCTAGTTGTCCTTCAGAAGGTGGTGGTGAGCTGCCTTCTTGAACCGCCGCAGCCCCTGAGATGTAGATACACCCACTGTGCTGTTAGTGAGTGATTTTGACCAAAATTTTGACCCAGTGAAGGAACGGCGATATATTTCCAAGTCGGGCTGGTGAGTGACTTGGAGGGGAACCTCCAGACGGTGGTGTTCCCAGGTATCTGCTGCGGTTGTCCTTCTAGATGGTCATGATCGTGGGTTTGGAAGATGCTGCCAAAGAGTTACTGCAGTGCACCCTGTAGATGGTACACACGGCTGCCACTGTTCGTAGGTGGTGGAGGGACTGAATGTTTGTGGAAGCTGTAACAATCAAGCGGGCTGCTTTGTACCGGATGGTGTTGCCATTCTTGAGTGTTATTGGAGCTGCACTCATCCAGGCAATTGGAGCGTATTTTATTATACCCCTGACTTGTGCCTTGTAAATGGTGACAGGCTTTGGGTGGGTCAAGAGATGAGATACCCACCATAGGATTCCGAGCCTTTGACCTTACCTGGTAGCCACATTAATAATATGGCTAGTCCAATTCAGTTTCTGATCAATGGTAACCTCCCAGGACATTGATTATGGTGGATTCAGTGATGGCAATACCATTGAATGTCAAAGGCCGATGGTTAGATCCTCTCTTGTGGTAGGTGGTCATTGCCTGGCACTTGTGTTGCCTGAGTGTAACTTGCCACTTGTCAGCCCGAGCCTGGATATTATCCAGGTCTTACTGCATTTGGATATAGATTGCTTCATTATCTGAAAAGTCGCGAATGATGCTGAACATTGTGCAGTCATCTGCGAACATCCCCATTTCTGACCTTACGATGGAAGGCAGGTCATTGATGAAGCAGGTGAAGGTGGTTGGGCCTTACACACTACCCTGAGGAGCTCCTGCAGTGATGTCCTGGAGCTGAGACGATTGACCTCCAACCACCACAACCATCTTCCTTTGTGCCAAGTATGACTCCAACCAGTGGAGAGTTTTCCCCCTGATTCCTATTGACTCCAGTTTTACGAGGGCGCCTTGATGCCACATTCGGTCAAACGCTGCCTTGATGTCAAGGGCAGTCACTCTCACCCCACCTCTGGCATTCAGCTCTTTTGTCCATGTTTGAACCAAGGCTGCAGTGAGGTCAGGAACTGAGTGACCCGGGCAGAATCCAAACTGAGCGTCCGTGAGCAGATTATTGGTGAGTAAGTGCCACTTGATAGCACTGTTGATGACTCCTTCCATCACTTTGCTGATGATGGAGAGTTGACTACTCAGGCACTAATTGACTGGATTAGATTTGTCCTGTTTCTGGTGTACAGGATACACCTGGAAAACTTTCCATATTGCCGGATAGATGCCAGTGTTATAGCTGCACTGGAACAGCTTGGCTAGAGGTACAGCAAGTTCTGGCGCACAAGTCTTCAGTACTTTTGTCGGAATATTGTCAGGGCCCATAGCCTTTGCAGTATCCAGTGCCTTCAGCAGTTTCTTGATAATTGCCTACTCCTGCTCCTAGTTCTTACAGATGCGTAACTGTTTTCCAAAAAACTGACTTAGAAGATTTTGTGCTTTTCCCTTTACACATCGGTTGGCCCACTCTGAGGTCAGAATTTCCTACGTTGCCGTTGGCTCGCGGCAGCAATATGTTGGCTAAACCTGTAGGAGTACATTCTCTTAGTAACTTATCATAGCTAACAATTTAGCTGTGAATTATACATTAACGGTTATTTCCAAACAAGTTCACAATATGGCTCAGGATCTGTTTGAAGTTGTCAAAATCTTTTTTTTTTTTAAATAAAGTTCCCAATTGCATCAATTCTAACATTTATAATATATGACACCTCAGCAAAGGTTTAGAATATTTATTTATTCACAGCATGTGGCCATCGCTGGAAAGACCAGCATTTATTGACCATCCCTAATTGCCCTTGAGAGAGTGCAGCCCATGTGGTGTGCACCCACAGAGTACACCCACAGAGCTGTGAGGGAAGGAGTCTGATCATTGGCCCCCATTTCTTAACCACTTCTTTCTGCAATTCAAGAAATGCCTGTTTCCCGATCCGCCACGGAAGATCCTGCTGCAAATTCAAGACGGTGTGAACATGGTTTTTGGGCCTTCCAACAAACTCTCCCCCCTGCCACTCACCGAGCCCTGGGAGAATCCTGTCCCAAGTGTGACCCCTGTTCATTGTGAGTCCATAACACAAACTGCTCTTGATTGGGCCCTAGCTGGTTAGGTTGCACAAATACCTTGAGTAGTGATTGTAAGGTGGTTCAGAGGTGGTTCACTAGAATGATCCCCGGTATGGAGGGATTGTCTTATGAGGAAAGGTTGGGGCTCTACTCATTGGAGTTTAGAAGATTGAAACGCAATCTCATTGAAACACTTTGACCGCTAACCAATGGCTACGCTGCGCTGGAAAAGCAGCTCACTGCGATGCAGTGTGGATGATGAAAGCTGGGAGACTCCGCTCCCAGTGTCCAACGCAATCTCGCGAGACGATGCAGTGTAAATCCAGCCCATTGTGCGCGGGGTCACTTTTTGACAAATCTGCAGATTAGAACGAGAACCTGGTCAGCCACGCTTGATGTGGAGTGGTGCTCCTCAAGCCTCTGGCGACAGATTAGTGACCTGATCCAGGAATAACTAGCTATCAAAACAGACAAAGGTCTGCTGAAGAGCAGCACTGGGTGTGGAAAGTGAATTGGAATATTTGCTGACCCTACCCCCAGCCTGTGAATGAATTTTTACAGAACTATTATTTGACATTATAAAATTCAATTAAATGTTAGCCACTGTCAGGCGGGGCATGTGGCACAGTGGTTAGCACTGCTGCCCACAGCACTGCGGACCCGGGTTCGAATCCTGGCCCTGGGTCACTGTCCGTGTGGGGTTTGCACGTTCTCCTTGTGTCTGCGTGGGTTTCACCCCCACAACCCGACAGGGTAGGTGGATTGGCCACGCTAAATTGCCCCTTAATTGGAAAAAAATATAATTGGGTACTCTAAATTTATTTTAAAAAAAGAAGAAAACAAAATGTTAGCCACTATCAACTTGGTATTGCATTAAGTTGGCCCACACAAACCATTTACAACAATGGATCTGCTTACTTGTTTTCTTCATGACTAATGTTTTATTTTTTATTAAATAGATAGAAATACAGAAGCTTAGACTCTACTGTGATCCACAACAAAGTGATCGCGAGACTGCCTGTGAAATTCCTTCCGTGGTGAGTAATTTAGGCCATTAGCCATAGTCCACAGACAGCCATGGATATCTCTCTTCATTGGAGCGAGACAATTGGTTATATATTGAGGGGCACCACTCTCCAGGTTTGGGACAAGGCGACGAGGCAGGTCTCCGTCAACAACCAAAGCCGGTATGGTTGTTGTATCCACACTGTTGCCTTCATTCTGCGTCACATTCCAGCCTCCTACAGCCAACTGAACTCTCCATTTGCTACCCCCTGCCGCTTAAATTACCCCTCCCCTTCCCTGTCCCCCTTCTCCTCCCTCTCCCCTCAACCTGGTGTGTAAAACCAACATTTTAAGTTCTACGCGCGGCAAACTCTTTTAATTTACATTCAATGGTTTTCATCCTGAAAGCATTGCTGGAATATACAACTGCAAACTTTACAAATAGTTTTTGAATAAAGAAGTACGTGACGGAGCAACTCAGCTATTTATTTACTTCTCAGATAATGCTCGGCACATATTGATAAGATAAACGTCTAATATCTAATTCCCACAATAACAGATGAGCGTTCAACTGTTTGTTCAGCATTCTTCTATATTTTTTCATAGGTTTTATCCTATCAAACTTGTCTGCTAAAATAACAGAGCAATGTCATTAAATGACCATAACATTGGGAAAAATACTGGAAGAAAATTGTTCAGCCATGACAATACAAATGATGGATGCTAAGTGATTTACATTATTGGGATGTATTTATCATTTGAACTCACCCAATAAAACCCATCTGGTTCTCTAACGCCCTTTAGACAAAGAAATCTGCCATCCTTACCCATCCTGGCCTGTATGTGACTCCAGACCCACAGCATTGTGATTGACTCTTCTCAGCCCTGCGAGCAAACCACTCAGTTGAAAGGGGTAATTAGGGATGGGCAATATAAGTTGGCTTTGCCAGCGACACCCACATTCCATGAAAGAGAAAAAAAGTTGCTCGCTCAGTCCCTTTGTGTAGTAGCCTTATTGCCACATCTGAATTTTGCTCATGGAATAGCGCTGACCTTACCCAGTACCCCTCGCTGCAATATTGCTTTTACTTCTGTGTATCATAACGGTGGGCCCTCTTTGCGGACTTAGTCATTCCTTCTCTTCAATTATTGCCTGGAGACATCAATGTAAAACAGGCAGATGCTGCTTTGGATTGCCAAGAGAAGGTCACTTTGAAAGGGAAGAAATTAATAATGTGCAGAAAGGAATGAGTTTATCAACTTGACTGAATTGCATGCAGTACTTCCCTCATTGACGGCAGCAATGTCCCTCGGCTGTGCCAGCCAAGAGCAGCTTCTACCATGTAATGGCTGAGTCCTCTTTCGCTCAACACTCATTCTCATGGATTTCCCTTTGCTAACTGTTCATTCTTATTGTGTTTCATCCCCTGGGTGGAAGTCTCTGAGCTGGAGGGTGAGAAGGAAAGTGGTGCAGAGGTGAAAGAACGGATCTGAGGGCAGAAGCAGAGCGAGTGTAAGGATATTGTGATCAAATGAGAAAGTAAGGAATCCAGTAATGGGAATGTGTTCTGGTGAGGGTATGTTTAAAGAAATACAAATGACTTTAAAATGGAAATTGTAGGAAAGACCGGTTTGCTGGGTTGGTGGATCTCGGGTTTTGATTTGCATAGCAACACTGTGAACAAATATTTACCTAAGACAGTGGGTGACACAGTGGTCAGCACTGCTGTCTCACAGCGCCGGGGAACAAAGTTCAATCCTGGCCTTCGGTGACTATGTGGAGTTCACACGTTCTCCCCGTGTCTGTGTGGGTTTCCTCCGGGTGCTCCAGGTTCCTCCTCCCACAGTCCAAAGATGTGCAGATTGGGTGGATTGGCCCTTAGTGTCCAAAGATTGGGTGGGGTTACAGGGATAAGGTGGAGGACTTGGCCTAGGTAGGGTGGTCTTTGAAGGTTGGTTCAGATAAGGGAAGATCAAACGGAACAATAGTATATCAAGGGCAAGTTCACCCGATGTAAAGGAGCTGTTTTGAGACTGCAGCGCACAGCAGGTAGTTCTGTGAACTCTCAACAAGCTGTGCCTGGGGAAAGCCTGTTTGAGAAGCCAGTTACCTCTACCCTAAGTCAGAATCAACCCCAAAAGATATAGGTGTGCTGTCTATTGCTGGATTTCATTTATGGTTTTAAAACCTATGGGATGTTGTTTGGAGAGGTTTAGCTCTGAGGTTAGGAAAATAGAAGTGTTTGGAACTGGGTAAATTTAGAGATGCTGTGGACTGCTATTAAGGTAGTCAAGTGTATTTTTAGTTGACTTTCTTGTGCGTTTTACTGTTTAATAAACATATATTTTGTTTAAAATCATTATAAAAATGCCTTGGACACCTTTCACTGATCTTCACATCTTTCCCAACTCAATACCAAATGCAAAGTTCATTTGAGAGCACGCATTCCAAGTTTAGTTCTGGGATTTGGAATAGGTTAGCATTTAACATCAGCTGTGCTCTTAACAGGGAACCGTGATATCATCATCGTCATTATCCTTCTCCTCCTGATCTACCTCATTGAGAACAGCAGGAGGAGAGGAAAGGAGCGAAGAGTGGGTGTGCACTGTCGAGAGAGGAGAGTGCGATAGAGATAATGACACTTTTTTTTTGACAGACGGATTCAGTTACTACTGCAACAGGTATCATCAATGCTTTACACACAGCCCCAACAACCTCCCTCTTACTGTCAGCTAAAGCAGAACACCTTCCTCGCAACTCCATTTACTGCTCGTCGTAAGCCATATACTGCCTGATTTCAAGGATTATCCTCGTGGCCTGCCTCTTCTGGACATTCTGTTCTCCGTTGACCTAGAAACAAAGTAATGTTATTACCTTCCCTGCCCATGTCAGGTTATTGAATTCTTTCAGGTTCTGTTCTGTAGCCCCGAGAGTGAGAGCGAACCCCATTGCCTCCTCCCACCACATGGCTCTGGCTCCACCTTTGCGTGTTTTTCTTGTGTGCCCCCTGCTTCACCTCACTTATTCCATCAATATTTTGTGGTCAGCAACGGAGAAATTGTAAGCTCTGTGCTGCCAGGACATTGCTGCGCACCTGGAAAAGCAGCTATCTTTTCTGAAAATCTTCGCACAGCAGCACAGGAAATCTTCATGTATTCACGGGAATACTGGTGGCTCTAAAACTTAATTACCTGCTGACCCTTCAGGAATCAGGGATCATTTAATTTTCTGCAGGCTTTTAAATCCTGCAAAAGCTTTCTCATTGCAAGCCTACTTAGCCCTCTAGTCCTCCACATACCGTCGAGAGAGCCAAGCTCTTCTTTTGAGGAAGAAATAGTCCCAATCTTCAATGATTACTAAATTGGAAGGCTCAAACAGTTTTTAATCAATGGGTAAAGGAGAGGGAGTCCAAATGCAAAGTTTCAGATGTCCTTAAGGATGCTTTAGAAGGTGAGATACGACTGGCAAATATTCAAGCATTCATCTCAATAAGAATGTCATCGTATTTCAGTCTCCAGGAGAAAGCGGGGACAAAAACGATAGCTGTCGTCTCACTGTGCTTCATAGTCAGACATAATCCCCGACATACATCGGCTCCAAGTTCACTAACCCCTTTATTTAAAAATTCCCATCCTTGTGTTAAAATCACTTCATGGCCTTACTCTGTAACCTCCTCCAGCCTTACCACCCACTAAGAACTTTCCCCGACATAGAGCGGGATTTTCCGGCCCTGCCCACTGCTGGGATTGTCCGGTTCTGCCAATGGTCGATGGACTTTTGGCTGGGCAAAACATTCTGCTCTGTGAATTAAGAAAAAGCCTTGGGAAAAATATGAGGTGTTAAATGTGCAACATAACTCAGCAAATCAGCAGGGTTAAAGATCTAATGAATGGTTACATATCTCAGAACAAGTCAGATTTTTATTTTATGACAAGACCACGAGATACCTTGGGCGGGATTCTCCCTTCTGGGGACTACGCCGGTGGTAAAACCGGCGCCAAACACTCCGGCATCAACAGCCACCGAAAGTGTGGAATTCTCCGCATTTTCGGGGGCTAGGTGGAAGCCGGAGGGGTTGGCACCGCTCCAACTGGCGCCGAAGGGCCGGCACTATTTTGTGCATGCGCGGAACGGCCGGCTTGATTCTGCGCATGCACAGACCGGCCGGCGCATTTTCGCACATGCGCGGGGGGTTCTCTTCTCTGTGCCGGCCCCCGGGCAATATGGCGGAGCCCTACAGGGGCCCGGCGCGGAAGAAAAAAGTGCCCCCACAGAACAAGCGTGCCCGCAGATCGGTGGGCCCCGATCGCGGGCCAGGCCACCATGGGGGCCCTCGCCTGGGGTCTGATCCCCCCCCATGCCCTCCCCGAGGACTGCCCACGCGTACTCATCTGCCAGGTCCCGCCGTGCGTGAGGTGAGTAATTCACGCCGGCGGGACTGGGCAAAAATGGACGGCCGCTCGGCCCATCGGGGCCCGGAGAATCGACGGTGGGGCCGCTGTCAACGGCCCCCGACCGGTGTGGCGGGAATCCCACTGCCGCCCGAAAAACGGCCCCAGAGAATACGGCAGCTGGCGTCGGGGGGGGGGGAGGGGGGATTCGCGCTTCCCCCCGGGGATTCTCCGACCTGGTGGGGGGTCGGAGAATCCCAGCCATTCATAAGCGCAAAGAAACTTAACTGCAAATAATAATAATCTTTATTAGTGTCACAAGTAGGCTTACATTAACACTGTAATGAAGTTACTGTCAAAATCCACTGAAACCCTGAAGATCATAAATTGGTTGGAGAATAAAGGTTGTCACAACCTTGTTGCTTAATTTATCGCTCACTAAATGAGTAAAATAATTTTTTTGCGCTGTTTGAACATACTTTTTCTGGGTACTATTACATTGTTGGGTGCATGGAATCTACATATTACTTTCCAAAACTCTCAGTTTAACTTTGGTGATGGTCTCTGGGGGGGGGGGGGGGGGGGGGGGGGGAGTGCTCAGATCAAAGTGTTGGGTCACCAAATCAGAACCTCCACAACTTTGCAGCCAAACCATTTATATAAACTTCCACGTTTTACACCCCAGTGTTGTAATTGTTTACTTAGCGAACGCAAATCCCAGAACCCAAACAAAGCCTTCTCATTTGCTGAGTTTAAGGTGATTAGTCCACCACCTTGTCTAGAGAGGGGACACACCTCGGGTAATGTACCACGTTGCGTTTGTCTCTCAACAAGTGCATAAGGGGTTTGTACTGAGGCCCCAGTATTGAAAGTTGGCTGCATATTGGCCTGTCCCGAACCTGTTTAGCAAGGACCACTCTTGTTGGGGCAGTTCAAAGTCCCCCATTTGCCAGATGGGGTTTTCCACTAGGAACTTGTTTGTGGCTTCCCGTGTTTCCCCTTCCTTGATCTAAAGGATTTTCTGCTGGTAGATCTTGGCTTATTAAGGGTTCTCCACATGGGGTGCTGAGCTGGTAGGCGAGCAGTAGGTGGGTTAACGGGTTACCGTGGAGCGGTAAATGAGGTGCAGCATTGATTTCTTTAACCAGCTTGTGGCTTTGCTTCAATCGGTGGATGTGTGGGGGGGCGATGTTTGCGAGGACAGGAAGCCGGGGAGGGGTGTTGAGTGGAAGTGTTGAGTTATGAGGTGTTCAGTTGAGTATCAACAAGGTGGGTGTGTGTGTGCGTTCGTGTGTGCGTTCGTGTGTGTGTTCATGTGTTCCAGAGTCCCCTCTGGGAGACACAGCGTTCCCTCAAACCCCTGCCCCTGATCGTAAATCTATGCTTTCTGGTTATTGACCTCTCTACCAATGGGAAAAGTTTCTCCCACCGACCCTATCTATGTCCCTCATAATTTTGTACACATTAAAATTCCACCATGTTACTGTGGGTGAGGCCAGCCAGACCAGACAAGAGATTTCCTCCCCTAAAGGGCATTAGTGAAACAAATGGGTTTTTACAACAATAGTTTCATGGTCAATCCAAATTCCACTGCCACGGTGGAATTTTGAACACTAGTCCCAAAGCATTATGCTGGGTCTTTCGGTTACAAGTCCAGGGACAATGTCAGTCCATCACCGCCTCCCCAATTTATATTTACATGCAGGTTTAAAGAGGATATTAACCCAACTATTACCATTTACGTTGCACCTTCTTTGAAGAAGCAATTTCCTTGCAATTTAACTGAAATATATTTGCACTTCATCGTTACGTCTCTCTGTCAAGGCAGGAGCCTTAATTACCAGTGAATGGATTACTGAATGGAAGCATTGAAGAAGTACCACCAGTGGTGCCTTTGTCAGGTCTGCCAGCTCCGAAAGACGGAGTCATAGAGTTTCACAGCACAGTAAGAGGCCCTTCAGCCTACCATGTGTGCACCAGCCATAAAGCACTGAACCATTCTAATCCCATTTTACAACACTTGGGTCCGTAGCCTTGGATGCTCTGGCGTTGCAAGTGCTCATCTAAATGCTTCTTAATTGAAAAAAATGAAATGAAAATCGCTTATTGTCACAAGTAGGCTTCAAATGAAGTTACTGTGAAAAGGCCCCTAGTCGCCACATTCCGGCGCCTGTTCGGGGAGGCCGGTACAGGAATTGAACCCGCGCTGCTGGCCTTGTTCTGCATTAGAAGACCGCTATTTAGCCCACTGTGCTAAACCAGCCCCCAATTGATGTTTCTACCACCTTTTCAGCCAGTGGGTTCCAGATTCCCACCAACCTCTGGTTAAAAAAGTTTTTCCTCAAATCCCCTCTAAGTTTCCTGTCCCTGACCTTAAATCTATGCCCTTGGTTATTCGCCCCTCTACTAAGGGAAAAGGTAACTTCCTATCCACCCTATCTATATCCCTCATAATTTTCATAGATTTCATAGAATTTACAGTGCAGAAGGAGGCCATTCGGCCCATCGAGTCTGCACCGGCTCTTGGAAAGAGCACCCCACCCAAGGTCCACACCTCCACCCCATCCCCATAATCCAGTAACCCCACCCAACACCAAGGGCAATTTTGGACACTAAGGGCAATTTATCATGGCCAATCCACCTAACCTGCACATCTTTGGACTGTGGGGGGAAACCGGAGCACCCGGAGAAAACCCACGCACACACGGGGAGGATGTGCAGACTCCGCACAGACAGTGACCCAAGCCGGAATCGAACCTGGGACCCTGGAGCTGTGAAGCAATTGTGCTATCCACAATGCTACCGTGCTGCCCTTGTACTCTCTCAGGCCAACTTTCCCAGCATTGAGGAGTTAATCACGTAAGACCAGCTCTGCTGGGAGGGACAAGTTCATGTGCCTGACGCCAGACTTTGTCATCATGGTATGGCTAGTATTTCCACATCAGCAATCTTGCAGTGGAACAGGGACACTTTAAGAGACTGAGCACATAATGCGGCCGTGTCCCCGGGCAAATGGGCAGTGTAACATAGCAGCCTGTACCATTAACATCTTCTTAATAAAGCTCTTCATTTGCTTGACCCTCTGAGGCTTGCAGACTTAATTTGAACACCTCCACATAATAACTGGCGATGAGGTAGGTGAACAGCGTTCATGGGCACCTGAAAAAAGAAGTCCAACAGCGTTTACAGATACCCGAAAAGAAAAATAAATCATTTAAAATCTTCGCTGCGCGAAAGCTGCCGACGGGGGGAGCAAAACAACGGTTGCAGCCACTGGAGGAACCGAAAAGTCATCGAGGAATCTGGAGAAAACAACTTTGGAAAGAAACTTTACCCGAAATGATCCACAACAGCACCGGGAGCACCATGAGTAGCAAGTAGCCTGCGGCAACAGATTTAGAGGTGGGGGTGTTGTAAAACATGAAAAGAAAACTTAGGTTGAGCTGGAGTTGTGCCTTGTTTTGAGGAGAAAGGAAGCAAGGTAGTGCTAAATTTAACCTCCTGAGGAGCCTGGTACAGCCACAAAAGCCAGGCACAAAAACCTACAATGAAATAGTGGGAAACGTACAGGGCTACCATTCACCAAAACCTTTAGTCATCGCAGAAAGGTTGAGGTTTCATAAGCGCAGCCAAGAAGAAGGTGAATCAATTGCACAGTATCCTGCAAAGACTGGTTGAACACTGCAAATTCGGGGACGTGTTAAATGATACCATCAGAGATAGATTAGTCTGTGGTTTTAAGAAATGAAATGAAAAATGAAAATGAAAATCGCTTATTGTCACAAGTAGGCTTCAAATGAAGTTACTGAAAAGCCCCTGTCATAATATACACACAGGTATATGATGGTGCACAGACAGGCAGTGATTGACACACAGGATGACCAGTGAACACACAGAATACAGCAGCCAATCACCAGACAGGACACGGCCACTATAAAGCCAGAGGGCACTAGTTTTCCCGCTCTCTTGGGATCCAGCCTCTGAGACAGTCGGAGCCCGTGAACAGCAACTAGAACATCCACCATGTGGTAGTAAGGTAGTCTGGTCAGGTTAGCCTCAGGTCTCCAGTCAAGTCAGCATAGTGTCAACCCACAGTTAAAGTATATATGATAGTTAAGAGTTCAATAAAATCGAGTTGCATTTCCTCAAGTGTTGGAAGCCTGTCTCTCTCACTGCTGCAGTAACCGCAGTCCTCGCAGACCCGGCATACCCAACACGTCATGGTACCAGTGCGAGTTTGACGGACCCACCTTGAGATAGTCTACCTTTGACCAGCAATCAGCCATCCGGTAACATGGACAGCGTCCGCCCTCCCCCGCAGCTCCGCATCGCCGGCAACCTCGGTGCTAACTGGAAGATTTTCAAGCAGAAGTTCCAGCTGTATCTTGACGCCACCGACCTCGAAACCGCATTGGATGCCAGGTTTTTCACTCTCTTCCTCTCTACAGCCGGGGACCACGCTATCCACATTTTTAACTCCCTCACCTTTGCTGAAGGCGAGGACAAGACAAAGTTTAAAACAGTCCTGCTGAAGTTCGACAGCCACTGTGACATCGAAGTCAACGAGAGCTTTGAACGCTATGTGTTCCAGCAGAGGCTTCAGGGTAAGGATAAACCTTTTCAGTCCTTCTTAACCCATCTCCGTGTCCTCGCGTAGTCCTGCAACTACGGCTCCACTTCCGACTCCATGATCCTCGACCAGATCGTTTTCGGGGTCCACTCCGATCCCCTTCGCCAGCAGCTCCTTAAAGTTAAGCAGCTCACCCTCACCATCGCCATCGAAACCTGCGTACTCCACGAGAACGCTAATAACCGGTACTCCCATATCAAGGCGGCAGAGATGGCGCGGCAAGGCCCCCACGATGCGGAGTGGGTGCAAGCCGTAAAACATCTCCAGGACCTGAGTCTGGATGAGGCTGGCCATTTCGCACGCTTTTCCCGGGCTCCTGCGCATGCGCGCCACGACCAAGGGGTCGGCGAGGCCGATGACCAAACTGCGCAGGTGCGCACATCGTTCGACCGCACCGCACATGCGCGGTGGCGCACGGAGCATCCTGACGTCAGCGCCATGACGTGCAACAACTGTGGCTCCGCCCATTTAAAGCGGTAATGACCCGCAAAATCTCGACGCTGTCTCCAGTGTGGCAAGCTTGGCCACTACGCAGCCCTGTGCAGATCTGCTCAACTGCCCAATACACAGCGATCCCAGTCGCAGCGCAGGAACGTCTGGTCAGTACAGCAACCCGTTGCAGACTCCGACTCCGACATGGTTCCAGATGCCGACACCGAGGGCCTCAATCCCCATTCCGGGTGGGCATCATCACCAAGCATACGATGCTTGCAGCGAAGTAGGTGAAGCAACTCCCTGTGCTGGGCATTGATCCAGACTACAGTGGTGTGCCACCTTTACAGTCAACAAGGCTCGCATATGCTTCAGACTGGACACCGGCGCTTCAGCGGACCTCATTTCAAAGTCTGACCTTGACACCATCCGCGTCAAGCCAAGCATTCTTCCACCGGCCTGCCAGCTCCTCGACTACAATGGCAATGCCATTGCTGCCAGTGGCTCATGCCAGCTTGCGGTATCCCATCGTTCTTCAAAAGCAACCTTACGTTTTGAAATTGTGGGAACCAACAGAGCTTCCCTGCTGCAAAATCCTGAATCTTGTGCAGCGGGTTCAGACCATGTCGACCGCAGAGGCAACGACCTCGCCAGATGTCAACTTCCAAGCCCAATTAGATGACATTATAGAACAATACCACAGCGTCTTCGAAGGTATGGGTACACTACCTTACCAATACAAGATACTGCTGAAGCCGAATGACACACCCGTGGTTCATGTACCGCGTCGGGTGCCGGCGCCCCAGGACTGCCTCAAGCAGCAGCTGCAAGGCCTCCAGGACCAGGGCATCATTTCTAAGGTCACTGAACCCACGGACTGGGTTAGCTCCATGGTCTGTGTCAAAAAACCGTCAGGGGAACTTCGCATTTTTATCGACCCCAAAGATTTGAACCGTAACATCATGAGGGAACACTACCCTATAACTAAACGAGAAGAGCTCACCAGTGAAATGGCTCACGCCAAGCTTTTCACGAAGCTGGATGCCTCCAAGGGGTTTTGGCAAATACAGCTGGACGCGTCCAGTCGAAAGTTGGGTGTACATTTAACACCCTGCTCGGTCGCTACTGTTACAACCGGATGCCCTTTGGCATCGTCTCTGCCTCGGCGGTGTTCCACCACATAATGGAGCATATGATGGAGGGCATCGAGGGGTGCGAGTGTACGTTAATGATATTATTATCTGGTCCACAACTCCTCAGGAGCACATCGATCGCCTCAAGCAAGTGTTCCACAGGATCCACGTGCATGGTCTCCGACTCAATAGAGCCAAATGCTCGTTAGGTCAACCAGAATTCGTCGCCCGCCACAGAGACTGAATGTTGCATTACCTTGTGATCCATTTACACATCTGTACATATTGTTTCTTCCAAATTTGTTATCTGCCCTCTATCTGCACTAGACACCTTCCCATGTAAACACGTTAACATACTTTGTATATAGTCAGGCTCCTGTACACACACACATTTACTATTTATTGACCAACACACATTTTTTTTAAATAAGTAAAAAGAAAGGGGGGGGGAGATGTCATAATATACACACAGGTATATGATGGTGCACAGACAGGCAGTGATTGACACACAGGATGGCCAGTGAACACACAGAATACAGCAGCCAATCACCAGACAGGACACGACCACTATAAAGCCAGAGGGCACTAGTTTTCCTGCTCTCTTGGGATCCAGCCTCTGAGACAGTCGGAGCCCGTGAACAGCAACTAGAACATCCACCATGTGGTAGTAAGGTAGTCTGGTCAGGTTAGCCTCAGGTCTCCAGTCAAGTCAGCATAGTGTCAACCCACAGTTAAAGTATGTATGATAGTTAAGAGTTCAATAAAATCGAGTTGCATTTCTTCAAGTGTTGGAAGCCTGTCTCTCTCACTGCTGCAGTAACCGCAATCCTCGCCGACCGGGCATACCCAACACATCAGCCCCTAGTCACCACATTCCGGCACCTGTTCAGGGAGGCTGGTACGGGAAATGAACCATGCTGCTGGCCTGCCCTGGTCTGCTCTAAAAGCCAGCTCTTTAGCCCTGTGCTAAACCAGCCTAAGCTATTCAAAATCCCATGAACAAATAAAACATCTTTTGAAGATTTAGTGAAAAAAATCTGTTTCCATTCGCTTTTCAGTAATTCCCAACTCTTAATGCAGGCTAATTGCTTTCAGCACGGTGACCTTTTAGAAGGATGATCATTGTCTGCAGAAGATTGAATGACATCAATCAGCCTTTGCTGTGATCACAAGATTATCACATTCAGTTATCGATTGTTGCAGTTTGCTGACCAAAGTGACCTCAAATTTCAAATAGTTAATTTTCACAGCCAGTCATAACACATGGATAAAATAGCATGAACTCTCGATCTATAGTTTCCCAACTTGGGGAGAATGCAGGTGAAAATGAATAGGAAATGATAACATCTTCAGCTGGCACTGGCATTCAAAACAAACATTGGATAAAGCTGGATAATTAGTTGCAGAATTGAAATATGTGCGGCATTTCTCAACTTCCCTTTTAATTCGTACCTTCTTTAGATGTACATTGCCAAAAATATTCAGAACATACCAGGTTGTGAGTTGGAAATCACACATTAGAGCATTAACTGGTTACATGGCAGCCTTTTGTCTCCTAAGTCGATGGTTTGCGCAATGATGGTCTTTTTTTAAATTTAGAGTGCCCAATTGTTTTTTATTCCAATTAAGGGGCAATTTAGCGTGGCCAATCCACCGAACCTGCACATCTTTGGGCTGTGGGGGTTGTTATGTTCTGTAGACTGGCTGAAGTGAATGGCAAACTACATAACATCTAGTTTAAATAATTTATTATGAAACAACTGTATGATAAAGATAACTAGGATAAATAAAATAATAAACTACCAACACTAATTAACTATTGTAGAGCTACTGCAAAATACGTCTATCCTCCAACACGACCTACTCCCAACTCCCCAGCCACAGGGTCATAGAATTTACAGTGCAGAAGGAGGCCATTCGGCCCATCGAGTCTGCACCGGCTCTTGGAAAGAGCACCCCACCCAAGGTCCACACCTCCACCCTATCCCCATAACCCAGTAACCCCACCCAACAATTTTGGACACTATGGGCAATTTAGCATGGCCAATCCACCTAACCTGCACATCTTTGGACTGTGGGAGGAAACCGGAGCACCCGGAGGAAACCCACGCACACACTGGGAGGATGTGCAGACTCCGCACAGACAGTGACCCAAGCCGGAATTGAACCTGGGACCCTGGAGCTGTGAAGCAATTGTGCTATCCATAATGCTACCGTGCTGCCCGAATTCGGTCACGTGGAGGGCTCACCACCGTCTTCTTGAGGTCAATTTGGATGGTAATTAAATGCTGGCCGCCTGCTAGTGACACCCAGGCCCTCTGAATGAATAAATAACATTTTGTCACGGTGGAGGTTCTGGAGTTGGACAGAGATGAGACCATTGATTCAATAAAGACAAGGACAACAGTTTAAAATTTGAGATGTTAAAGAACAATAAACCAGTGAAGGTAACATAAGACTGTGATGTGGTGCCAAATGGGATCCAATCAACAATAGTTTGGTGTGAATAGGTATTTAGAGATGGGGAGGCCAACAAGGAGAACACTGATAAATTTACCTCCAGAGGTGGCAATTGCGTGTGAGGGTTTCAGTGACATACGTGTTGAAATTGAATTAGAAATTAATTAGATGGAACTCGGAAAATCCATGTGAAAGATGTGGTGCTGCAAGAACTGATAGTTGAGCAGGATTCTGACGTGCAAACCAGATCAAAACAAACCTTATGGTGGAAGCAATTCAGGCAAATTTTCTGGGTTGCATGGAATTTAAATAAATATCATCTAAATCAGTGAGCTGTACGATCATTATCCATCATTCCAGACACTTTTAAACATACCTACAGTACAGCTTTATTTAGATTTCCACAAAGTGTTTGAGAAGGTTCCACATGAATATTTGTAATTAAATTACCACACATTAGGACTGGTTGAATAAAATGATTAAAAAGGAAAGGTGGCACAGTGGTTAGCACTGCCGCCTCACCGCGCCAAGGACCCCGTTGCAATCTCAACCCCGGATCACTGTCCATCTGGGGTTTTGCACATTCCCCCCGTATCTGCGTCTCACCCCCACAACCCAAAGATGTGCAAGGGTAGGTGGATTGGCCACGCTAAATTGCCCCTCAATTGGAAAAAAAATTAAAATATGATAAAAGAAAGGGAATCATTCCATATGGGCAGAACGGTAGCACAGTGGGCAGCACGATTGTTTCAGAGCTCCAGAGTCCCAGGTTCGATTCCCCGCTGGGTCACTGTCTGTGTGGGGTCTGCACGTTCTCCCCGTGTGTGCGTGGGTTTCCTCCGAGTGCTCCAGTTTCCTCCCACAGTCGAAAGATGTGCAGGTTAAGTGGATTGCCCATGCTAAATTGCCTTTAGTGTCCAAACAGGTTACTGGATTATGGGGATAGGGTGGAAGTGTGGAGTTTAAGTTGGGTGCTCTTTCCAAGGGCCGGTGCAGACTCGATGGGCCGAATGGCCTCCTTCTGCACTGTAAATTCTATGATTCTGTGATATAATAGAGGAAATGTTGATTATATCCTAAATATTTCTCTAATGCTTTCATAAATTATATGGCTACTGGAACCAGCTCGAACTTAGCCAAGCTTGCTGTTTGCTCCAAAATTGGCGGAACAGCAGAAACTGGAGAAGCAATGTAAGACTTTAGTGAGAATTTAAATCAGTTATATTCTTGTACAGATAAAGTTAATTGAAATGTAATACAATTGTGAAGCATTACACAAAAGCACAGGAGACTGAATATTAGGTAAAAGCAAAATACTGCGGATGTTGGAAATCTAAAATAAAAACTGAAAATACTGGATAAACTCAGCAGGTCTGGCAGCCTCTGTGGAGGGGGAGACAGAGCTAATGTTTCAAGTCCATATGACTCTTCTACAGAACTGAAAAGGGATAGAAATGTGATTAATTAAATACTTGAAGAGTCAGACAGAATGGAGAAAGGTGATAGGTTGGTGCAAAAGCAAGATTGCCAAAGATGTATTTATTACCAATCTCTAATTGCCCTAGAACTGTGCGCATTTCAGAGGGCATGTGAGAGTCAACCACGTTTGCTGTGGGTCTGGAATCATATGTAGGTCAGACCAGGTTATGGCAGCAGATTTCCTTCCCTAAAGATCAGGTGGGATTTTTTTCAACAATCGATAGTGGTTTCATGGCCATCATTAGACTTTTAATTCCCGATTTTTCATTGAATTAAATTTCACAATCTGTCGTGGTGGGATTTGAACCTGGATCCCCAGAGCACCTGGGGTGGGTTTCTCCGACCCCCGCCGGGGCGGAGAGTCGTCGGGGGGGCAGCATGAATCCCGGCCCGCTGGCCGCCGAATTCTCCGGCACCGGAGATTCGGCGGGGGCGGGAATCGCGCCGTTCCGGTTGGCGCCCCCCCCCCCCCCCCCCCCCGGCGATTCTCCAGCCCGCGATGGGCCGAAGTCCCGCTGCTGTAATGCCGGTCCCGCCGGCATAAATGGAACCAGGTCTCTTACCGGCAGGACCTGGTGGCGCTGGTGGGCTCCGGGGTCCTGGGGAGGGCGCGCGGCGATCTGGCCCCGGGGGTGCCCCCACGGTGGCCTGGCCTGCGATCGGGGCCCACCGATCTGCGGGTGGGCCTGTGCCATGGGGGCACTCCTTTCCTACGCGCCGACCATCAGCCTCCGCCATGGCCGATGTGTAGGTGACCCCCCCCCCTGCACATGCGCGGGGATGATGACAGCAGCCGCTGATGCTCCCGCGCATGCGTGGACCCGCGCCGGCCGGGAGGTCCCTTCGGAGTGCCAACCACTCCGGGGCGGGCCTAGCCCCTAAAGGTGCAGGCCTAGCCCCTAAAGGTGAGGAGACGTCTCCGTCCCGCCGGGACCCCCCGCCCCGCCGGGTAGGGGAGAACCCCGCCCCAGGTCTCTGTTTGCTAGTCCAGTGACAATACCCCTATGTCACCATCTCCTCAAAGTGGTTGAACTCAATGTTGAGTACAGAAGGCTGTAATGTGCTACGGGGAAATTTGAATTCAATCAACAAAAATTGTGGAATTAAAAGCCTAATGATCATTATTGATTGTCATAAAAACACATCTGGTTCACTAATGTCCTTTAGGGAAGGAAATCTGTCATCCTTACCTGGTCTGGCCTACATGTGACTCCATATCCCCAGCAATGTGGTTGATCTTAATTGCCCCCTCAAGGGCAATTAGGGATGGGCAATAAATGCTGGCACAGCCAGCGATTCTCACGTTCCATGAACAAATAAATTGGAAGATGAGGTGTTAATCCTCAAATTCGCGTTGGGATAGTGGATACATTGCTTTCAATTCCTGGATAATTAGTTGAAACCGATTTGAAAAATAGCGAGAAGAAAGCTAGGAAAGTTCTTCAATTTAAACCAAGACAGTAAAACTACAGGACATAAATTAAAATTAGTAAGGTAAATTTAAACAAAAACATTGAAAATATCCAAAAATGATGTTCGGAATAAATAAATCAATAAAGACAAAAACATTGAGGCTATTTGGAGTGCAATTAAATGCCAAATGGGAGACTTAACTTACTGAAGTGACAGAGCGTCATCGTTGCTTTTTATAATGTTTACATCTGTTGCTAATGCCATTCTAACTGGCCGGATGTTTTCAGGTGCACCTCCATTCTTAACAACTGGAATCACGGATATCTGCGAGGTGTTACTTTATTCTCATAAAATTCTCTTCATAATCACAACAATCTATAACTTGTATGCAATGATAAATTAGCTAAAAGTTAACCTATCCCTTTCTGATCACCCAATGTTTAGATATGAACATACCCAAAGAAGATTGCATTTATTCTTCCATTTGCTGTTATATGGTTCTCCATGTTTTGAATCAGCCATCATTAATAATGCTTTTAAATATTCTTTGTATTCCCTGCTTCTTTAAATCTAGATTTGTAAACGTTTTGTTTAGCAAACTCCAAAGTATATCATGGACTTCACCTGACCTACAACTGTTTATTAATTTTGGTTATGGGGAACACAAGAGTCTCCCTTTCAGGTGTTATTCAACAGAGGCCTTCGCACTTTTAATCATAAACAAAGGGCGGGATTCTCCGAGCCCGGCGCCTGGCCGGAGAATCCCCGCAACCGCGCCACACCGCCGGCACGCGGTCGGGCTGCCGATTCGCCGGCCCGAAAGGAAGAGTCGCGCTGGCGCCGTCCACACCTGCGCGCAGGGTGGGGAGACGGCCTGTAGGGGGGGGGGGGAGGGGGGCTTCGACCCCGGGACGGGTCTCCGATGGGGCCTGGCCCGCTATCGGGGCCCAGCGATCAGCGGGCCGGCCTCTCGCTCCCCGGGCCTATTTTCTTGCGTGCCGGCCCCTGAACTCCCGCGCCATTTTGCGCCGGGGCCAGTACGTTGAGGGAGGCCACCTGCGCATGTACGGGTTGGCGCGGTGCACAGTTAGCGCCGGGATGGGAGGCTGGAGCGGCGTGAACTGCTCCAGTGCTGTGCTGGCCCCCTGTGGGGGCCAGAATCGGGACTCCCAGCGGCCCGTTCACGCCATCATGAAATGCGACGGTGTTTCCGACGGCGTGGACACTCTGCCGCCGAATGGGAGAATCCCGCCCAAAGATCATTCTACGAATTTAGTTAACATTTTTATAAACACACACAGTAAGCATTTCTATCAACTACCAACATAAATACCCCACACAGCTACAATACTCTTATGTATAACCTTTAATGAATTTCCCCTTTGTTTAAATTTAATAACTACATCCCATAAACCAAAAAACCCTTTTACCAAAACAGTGGGTAACTGTAATTATTACTTTTCTTCCTTGGAATGACTCTGTACAATTGGAAATAGAGAGACTGGCCAAAATACTTCTCTTTCTGATCCTACAGCAGCCAAAAAGACTCCGAGAGACGAATAGAGTGAAGTCGATGAGGCTTTATTAAGCGTGACTGTTCCCCCGCAGTTCAGTAGTAGACTGCCTGCGGGGGAGGACTCCAGGTACTTATACTCCGCCTTCAGGGCGGAGCTAGAGGTCAACGTCCAACCAGGACCCGGGATCTGTCAGCCAATGACATCATGGCTTCACAGTCCCACATGAACCCTAATGCATACTACCACATTCACCCCTTGTTAAAAATGAACCCGGCGGGGTGATGCTTCGCATGGTGGTAAGGGTTTACAAGGCTGGTCCTGGGAGGAAAACTTTCGCATGTTATTACAGTGTACAAGGTTTTTTTTTTGTTTTAAACTATTTACAGTAATCGTCAGGAAAAGGCAAAATGTTCTCGTTAAAAGTCCACATATTGTAGTGTTAGATCAACGCCACGAGTCGGTCGGGCGGTCTGGTCGTCCGTGTCGATCGCCTCGGCCCCGGTGGTGGTGGTGGTGCTTGTTCCGGTGTTGTCGTCTCCGGGAGCCTTACGGTTTCAGCTTGGGCTTCATTCTTGGTCGGGCCTGGGAGGAGGACTGATCCTCCTGGGAAGGGGCGGTCGCGGGGTGCGGCGGTGGCAGGAAGGGGGGGGTTGGGTGAATGGTGTTGGGGGTGTGTGTGTTGCCGGCGGGCGCCAGATCTCGCAGGGAGACTGTGTCCTGTCGGCCGTCGGGGTACTCCACGTAAGCGTACTGCGGGTTCGCGTGGAGGAGGTGAACCCTTTCGACCAACGGGTCCGACTTGTGCGCCCGCACATGCTTTTGGAGCAAGATGGGTCCTGGGGCCGCCAGCCAGGTCGGCAGCGACGTTCCAGAGGAGGACTTCCTGAGGAAGACAAGGAGGCGCTCATGAGGCGTTTGGTTAGTGCTAGTACACAGTAGTGACCGGATGGAGTGGAGGGCATCCGGGAGGACCTCCTGCCACCGTGAAACTGGGAGGTCACTGGACCGTAGGGCCAGTAGGATGGTCTTCCAGACCGTGCCGTTCTCCCTCTCTACTTGCCCGTTCCCCCGGGGGTTGTAGCTGGTCGTCCTGCTCGAGGCTATATCGTTGCTGAGCAGGAACTGGCGCAGCTCGTCACTCATGAAGGAGGACCCCCTGTCGCTGTGGACGTATGCGGGGCAACCGAACAGTGTGAATATGGTGTTCAGGGCTTTAATGACTGTGGCTGCGGTCATGTCAGAACAGGGGATGGCGAATGGGAAGCGGGAGTACTCGTCCACCACATTAAGGAAGTATATGTTGCGGTCGGTGGAGGGGAGGGGTCCTTTGAAATCCAGACTAAGGCGTTCAAAGGGGCGGGAAGCCTTAATCAGGTGCGCACCATCCGGCCTGAAAAAATGCGGTTTGCACTCTGCGCAGATGTGGCAGTTCCTTGTGACTGTACGGACCTCTTCTAAAGAGTATGGGAGGTTGCGGGACTTGATAAAGTGGTAAAACCGAGTGACCCCTGGGTGGCAGAGGTCCTCGTGGAGGGTTTGGAGGCGGTTAATTTGTGCGTTGGCACATGTGCCGCGGGATAGGGCATCGGACGGCTCGTTCAGCTTTCCGGGACGATACAAGATCTCGTAGTTGAAGGTGGAGAGCTCGATCCTCCACCTTAAGATCTTGTCGTTTTTGATTTTGCCCCGCTGTGCATTATCGAACATGAAGGCTACCGACCGTTGGTCCGTGAGGAGAATGAATCTCCTGCCGGCCAGGTAATGCCTCCAATGTTGCACAGCTTCCACTATGGCTTGGGCTTCCTTTTCCACTGAGGAGTGGCGGATTTCTGAAGCGTGGAGGGTTCGGGAGAAAAAGGCCACGGGTCTGCCCGCTTGGTTAAGGGTGGCCGCTAGAGCTACGTCGGAGGCGTCGCTCTCGACCTGGAAGGGGAGGGACTTGTCGATGGCGCGCATCATGGCCTTTGCGCTATCCGCTTTGATGCGGCTGAAGGCCTGGCAAGCCTCTGTCGACAGAGGGAAGGTCGTGGTCTGTATTAGGGGGCGGGCCTTGTCTGCGTACTGGGGGACCCACTGGGCGTAATATGAAAAGAACCCCAGGCAGCGTTTTAGGGCTTTGGAGCAGTGCGGGAGGGGAAATTCCATGAGGGCGCGCATACGTTCGGGGTCGGGGCCTATTATCCCATTGCGCACTACGTAGCCCAGGATGGCTAGCCGGTTGGTGCTAAAAACGCACTTGTCCTCGTTGTACGTGAGGTTCAAGGCTTTAGCCTTGATTCTGGAGGAATTTTTGGAGGTGGCGTCGTGGTCCTGCTGATCGTGGCCGCAGGTGGTTACATTGTCGAGATAAGGGAACCCGCAACCCGTGTTGATCAACCATTCGGTCCATCTCTCGTTGGAAGATCGAGACCCCGTTTGTGACGCCAAATGGGACCTTTAGGAAATGGTATAATCGCCCGTCTGCCTCGAAGGCTGTGTACTTGCGGTCACTTGGGCGGATGGGGAGCTGATGGTAGGCGGACTTGAGGTCCACGGTGGAGAAGACCTTATATTGGGCAATCCGATTGACCATGTCGGATATGCGGGGGTGAGGGTACGAGTCTAGTTGTGTGTACCTGTTGATGGTCTGGCTATAGTCTATGACCATCCTTTGCTTCTCCCCTGTCTTTACTACTACCACCTGTGCTCTCCAGGGACTATTGCTGGCCTGGATTATACCTTCCTTTAGCAGCCGCTGGACTTCGGACCGAATGAAGGTCCGGTCCTGGGCGCTGTACCGTCTGCTCCTAGTGGCGACGGGTTTGCAATCCGGGGTGAGGTTTGCAAACAAGGATGGGGGTTGCACCTTGAGGTTTGCGAGGCCGCAGATAGTGAGTGGGGGTATTGGGCCGCCGAATTTAAACGTAAGGCTCTGTAGATTGCACTGGAAGTCTAATCCCAGTAATGTGGGGGCGCAGAGTTGGGGGAGGACGTAGAGCCTGTAGTTTTTGAACTCCCTCCCTTGCACCGTTAGGGTAACTATGCAGAAGCCTTTGATCTGTACGGAGTGGGATCCTGCAGCTAGGGAAATCTTTTGTGCGCTGGGACGGATGGTCAAAGAACAGCGTCTTACCGTGTCGGGGTGGATGAAGCTCTCCGTGCTCCCGGAGTCGACTAGGCATGGTGTCTCGTGCCCGTTTATCAGCACCGTTGTCGTCGTCGTCTGGAGTGTCCGGGGCCGAGCTTGGTCCAGCGTCATTGAAGCCAGACGTGGTTGTAGTGGTTGAGCGTCTTCTTCGAACCCCGTGGAGCCGTCGACACTGGGGTCCGTTGTTGCCGTCCAAGATGGCGTCGGGGGTGAACAAGATGGCTGCCCCCATGCATCGCACATGGCTGGGGGGTCACAAGATGGCGGCGGGGGTGGACAAAATGGCCGCCCCATGCGTCGTACAGGTCTGGGGTGGTCCAAGATGGCGGCGCCCTTCCTCCCCTCGTGGTGGCCGGGACCCAAAATGGCGGCGTCTGCGGGTCGCACATGGGGCGCTGGGGGGTTTGGGGGGCGTTAGAGACGCGCAGAACTCCGGGGAGAGCGGTGGTCGGGGCCCAAAGTGGTAGCGCCGGCGGGTCATACATGGGGCGCGGGGGGGGGGGGGGGGGGGTTGGGGAGCGTAATCGGCGTGCAGGGCTCCCTGTTGTCCCGGGACAGCGGTGGTCGGGACCCAGAGTGGCTGCGCCTGCGGGTCGTACATGGGGCGCTGGGGGGGTTGGGGAGCGTAAACGGCGTGCAGGGCTCCCTGTTCTCCCGGGACAGCAGCGACCTCGCGGGACCGGCACACAGCCGCGAAATGGCCCTTTTTCCCGCAGCTCTTACAGATCGCTGCGCGGGCCGGGCAGTGCTGCCGGGGGTGTTTCGCCTGGCCGCAGAAATAGCAGCGGGCACCCCCGGTGCGACTTGGCGTTTGGACCGCGCAAGCCTGTGGGGTGTCCGGGGGGGGGGTGGGTTTGTCGCGACGGGTACGTACGGAGCCCAATGGGCTGCCGCGCGGTCGGGGCCGTGGCGCGGGAATTTCGCGTGGCCACGTCTAGGGAGGCTGCTAGGGCCCGTGCCTCTGAGAGTCCTAGCGACTCTTTTCCTAGAAGTCTTTGGCGGATTTGGGAGGAGTTCATACCTGCCACAAAAGCATCGCGCATTAACATGTCCGTGTGTTCATTTGCGTTCACCGGCGGGCAGCTGCAGGCTCGTCCCAAAATTAGTAGCGCGGCGTAGAATTCATCTATCGATTCTCCGGGACTTTGCCGTCTCGTTGCGAGTTGATAGCGAGCGTAGATCTGGTTTACTGTGCGGACATAGAGACTTTTTAGTGCTGCGAACGCCGTCTGGAAATCCTCTGCGTCTTCGATGAGAGAGAAAATCTCCGTGCTTAACCTCGAGTGCAGGACCTGTAGTTTTTGGTCTTCTGTGACCCGGCCGGTGGCCGTTCTGAGGTAGGCCTCGAAACAAGTCTGCCAGTGCTTGAAAGCTGCTGCTGCGTTCACTGCGTGGGGGCTAATCCTCAGGCATTCCGGGATGATCCTGAGCTCCATAGTCCTTTAGTCACGCTTAATAAATTGTAGTGCACAAAGACTCCGAGAGACGAATAGAGTGAAGTCGATGAGGCTTTATTAAGCGTGACTGTTCCCCCGCAGTTCAGTAGTAGACTGCCTGCGGGGGAGGACTCCAGGTACTTATACTCCGCCTTCAGGGCGGAGCTAGAGGTCAACGTCCAACCAGGACCCGGGATCTGTCAGCCAATGACATCATGGCTTCACAGTCCCACATGACCCCTAATGCATACTACCACAAGTGGGTAACTGTAATTATTAGTTTTCTTCCTTGGAATGACTCTGTACAATTGGAAATAGAGAGACTGGCCAAAATACTTCTCTTTCTGATCCTACAGCAGCCAAATGTGAAAACAAAAGTAAAAAAACTCAAAGCCACAGAACAGCCCAAACCAAAACGAAAGTAAAACCCAGAGCCACAGCCCAGCTCCACCCACATAATGACATCATTGAAGCCATGTGATAAGACAAAACATTTCTTAAAAGGACAATTGTTAATGCAGATCAATCAAAATGTTTGAATGTAAAATTAAACACTTTTCACTTGATCATTATTTCACTCTTTCATTAGTATCATAAAGAAAGGCACAGGCAGGGAAGGAACACCCATGGGTTCAGTAACATTGGGAATGTATCATCTACAAAGTGTCTACATATTAACCCCTGCCCATATGTCTACGTGGCAGGACTTATCATAGAATCCCAACAGTGCAAAAGGAGTCCATTTGGCCCGTCGATTTGTACCTCCTGGCAAATTTGGACCATTCCTGGCTTGCGAAGCAGGGGCCATTGTCAGGGCCAGTGAGTGGGATGCCGTGACGAGCAAAGGTGTCCTTACAGGCACGGATGACTGCAGATGATGTGATGTCGTGCAAACGTACCACCTCCGGGTAGTTTGAAAAATAGTCTACAATCAGAACATAGTCCCTGCCCAGCGCGTGGAACAGATCAATGCCGACCTTGGACCAAGGGGACGTGACCAACTCATGGGGCTGTAGGGTCTCACGTGGTTGGGCCGGCTGGAACTGCTGACAGGTGGGGCAGTTGGGCACTGTGTTGGCGATGCCGTCATTGATGCCGGGCCAGCACACTGCCTCTCGGGCCCGTCGGCGGCACTTCTCCACGCCAAGATGGCCCTCGTGTGGCTGTTCCAAGACGAGCTGGCGCATGCTGTGCGGGATAACAATGCAGTCCAGCTTCAGCAGGACACCATCGACTACCACCAGATCATCTCTGATGTTGTAGAACTGCGGGCATTGGCCCTTGAGTCACCCATCTGTTAGATGGCGCATGACACGCTGTAGCAGGGGGTCAGCCGCAGTCTCGCGTTGAATTTGGACGAGGCGTTCATCCGTGGCCGGTAGATTGGAGGCCACGAAGGCCACATGGGCGTCAACCTAGCAGACGAATCCCGCTGGACCAAACGGGGTGTTGACTGCCCTGGACAGAGCTTTGGCTATGATCAGGTCTTTGCCCGGGGTGTATACGAGCTGAAAGTCGTATCACCGGAGTTTGAGCAGAATGCGCTGGAGGCGAGGCGTCATGTCGTTCAAGTCTTTTTGTATTATATTGACCAGCAGGTTAATTACAGAACCAACCGACTGGGTCAGTTCCATGGTGTGCGTAAAGAAGCCTTCCGGCGAGCTCAGAATCTGCATTGATCCAAAGGATCTGAATCGCAACATAATGAGGGAGCAATACCCAATCCCCAAGCGCGAAGAGATCACATGCGAGATGGCTCGGGCCAAGCTCATCACCAAACATGACGCCTCGAAAGGATTCTGGCAAATTCAACTAGACAGATCCAGCAGGAAACTGTGTACCTTTAACACCCCTTTTGGCAGATATTGTTACAACAGGATGCCGTTTGGGATCATATTGGAGTTGTGCCCTGAAGTCAGCATCCTGGAAGGCAGACGTGTCATCAGGAGAGAGAGAGTGAACTCTTTGAACGAGGTTTAGCAATTTGCACGCCTGTGCGCCAAGCAGAGAGTCCTTCGAGGAGCCCACGATCTCGAAAGGAAGGATGGCTTTTTGTGACTTGTGCGTCACTTCGAGTTGGCATGAGCCGGTAGCAGGAACGATGTTGCCATTGCAGTCCAATAGCTGGCAGGCTGATGGGAGAATGGTTGGTTTGACATGAAGACTTTGGAAAGCAGACCACGCCAAGAGATTGGCGGAGGCACCAGTGTCCAGGCGGAATCGTATTTGGGACCGGTTGACCGTCAGGGTGGCACACCACTCATCGTCTGGATCGATGCTGTATACCGACAGCGGCTGGTGTCTTTGCTTCGGGGACAACCTGTTTTTCGTTACGACACCGACTCGAAAAGGCGCCTTCGGGTCCTCGGTGTCACTGCTGTGTGGGAGGTCGGAATCGGACTCTGTGACCGTGGGTTGAATTTTCCGAACATTCCTGCGAGGCTGGCTGAAGCGATATGAATTGGAAGGCTGAGCTGCTCGACAGCAGGCAGCATAGTGGCCAAGTCTTCCACATCGGAGGCATTGTCGAGATTTTGCGAGGTATTGCCGCTTTAAATGGGTGGAGCCACAGTTGCCGCATGTCGTGACGTCAGCACGTTCGCTGCGCCACTGCGCATACACGGTGCGGTCCTGCGTGGTGCGCGCCTGCGCATTACGTTCCTCCATGTCGCCGTCCCCTCGTTTGGTGCGTACAAGCGCGGGAGTCCGCGGAAAGCGCGCGAAATGGCCGCCCTCATCCAGGCTGAGGCCCTGAAGGTGTTCAATCACTTGGACCCGTTCCGCCTCATGGGAACCTTGCCGCGCTGTTTCAGCCGCTTGTATATGGGAGTACCGACTGATGGCATTTTCATGTAGGACACAGGTCTCGATGGCGGTTGCTAGGGTGAGTTGCTTTACTTTGAGGAGCTGCTGACGTAGGGGGTCCAACTGAACACCGAAAACGATCTGGTCACGTATCATGGAGTCGGAGGTGGGCCCGTAGCTGCAAGATTGCGCAAGAATGCGGAGGTGCGTTAAAAAGGATTGGAAAAGTTTGTCCTTACCCTGCAAACGCTTCTGGAACACATAGCGTTCGAAACTTTCATTCACCTCTACGCTGCAGTGAGTGTCAAATTTGAGGAGAACCATCTTGAACTTCGTCTTGTCTTCTTCATCTGCATAGGTGAGAGAGTTGAAAATATGGATGGCATTGTCCCCGGCCGTGGAGAGGAGAAGAGCAATCTTTCTGGTGGCCGAGGCGCCCTCTCTGTCCGTGACTTCGAGGTAGAGCTGGAAGCGCTATTTGAAAATCTTCCAGTTGGCCCCAACGTTTCCGGCGATGCGGAGCGGCGGCGGCGGGCTGATGTTGTCCATGTTGCAGAATGACGGAATGCTGGCGGGAGGCAGATCACTTGCAGGTAGGTCTAAGAAGTGCTAGTACGCAACCACTCCTGGTATCATGATGTGTTGGATGTTGTGGATCACATACAGGTCACCAACACTTGAAGTAGTGCAACACTATTTTATTAAAAGGTTAACTATTTAAACATACTTGAACTGTGGGTAAATACGATACCAGCTTTAACTAAAGACCTTTGCCTTGTCCTAACCAGTTGATGCACTCAGCAGATGGTGAATGTCTGTGTTGCAGGTTGTGAGCTCTGTGCTCCTAGCTAGCTGCTACTCGAACGAGCGGGAACTCTGATGTCCCCTGTCTTTATAGTGCATGTGCTCTCACTGGTGATTGGCTGCGGTGTTGTGCATGTTGATTGGTCCCACTGTGTCCCCATCAGTGTGCGTCTGCACCATGATATACTGGGGTATATTATGACAAATAACCAGGAAGATTATATCCAAGCTCCCACTAAAAACCTCAGCTGCAATCAAGGCCTTTGATGGATAATTGCTGGCCTTGAACTAGATTGGAGGGTGAAGAACTCACACAAATGGCACAGGTCAGTTGTGAAAGTTAACCGAAGCCCCCCATTATGAAATTAAGACCAGAGAATCCCGCCCTCTGTGTTTTGAGTCCTACCTCTTTTTATCTTTTACTTGTAATATATTCACGTCTTTCCCAGTGTTGAAGGTCGCCTCTTGTTATCCAAAATTGAACTTCCATTTCTGTGATTCTTCTGTTAATCTTTACGTCTTGTTAAAAATGTGCCCCTTGTGCATCGCACCAACAATACAGAATCAATTTAAGACCCTAAGAATTTAAAACAGAATGCTCCATATTTACTTGTATGAGTTAGGTCCAGTGTGTAAACTTTATCATCGCTTCAGTGCTTTATTTTTGTCTGAAGATACGTTTAATGTTTCTTCCGGTGCGTTGTCTTGTCAAATCTGTGTGTTATCATTCAGAAGAACAGCTAGACCACGATTGATAACATCTGTTCAAATCTCAATTGCAAAACTTTGCTGTGTTTGTATTATTTTTCATGAACCAGAATTTTCTCATTTTTCTTATTGAAAACAAGCAGAAAAAAATCCCCAGTAAATTCCCGAGTCTACAAAAATAATGCTTGCATGCAAGGAAATGGAGGGGTTTTACAGATGGTAATTTAAGTTTACAATTTTAAGGTTGTTTCCCTCTTCTTGATATTAGCTCAGTTGGCTGGATGGCTGGCTTGTGATGTGGAGCAATGCCAACAAGAGTGGGTTCAAATCCTGTACTGGCTGAAGTTATTCATGAAGGCCCTGCTTTCTTAATCCTATCAGAGGTGTGGTGACGCTCAGGTTAAATCACCACCGGGCAGCTCTCAAAGTGCAGAGCAGCCTATGGTCCTCCAGGACTGTGGCGACGTTTACATTTATTAACGAACTGGATCCTCCAGTTCCCCAGCCGTGAGTTTCTCGGCGACGCACCGTTCCCTGGCGGCAAGATTCGAGACGTCCGTCGCTTAAAAATGGGATTTTGCATTGAGGCCATCCCACATTGCCGGGAACCCCCCCCCCCCCCCCCCTCTTCCCGGGGCGGGGGCGTGGTGCCAGTGGGAACAGAGAACCCAACGGCCGGAGCATTACGGCCAAGATTTTCCAAAGTGCTTTACAGCCAATCCTGAAGCATGGTCACTGTTGTATCAATTGTTTTATCACACTACTAATTTTGCTTATATTTTCTCTTGTTTAGGATGACGAGAGGGTGAGTAATACTTCAGTGTATCTTAGGCAGTAAGAGAAAAAATTCTTACCGATTCTTTAATGCAGATTTTGCTCCTTGACCAAAAGGTGATTAATACTAAAATCCTTTCTTTGAATTTTGGCTAGTGTCCGCCAGACAGAATGGCGCCCAGGGCAGATTGCACGTGCCCAGCAGGCCCACCTGGATTACAAGGCAGTCCTGGAAGAAAAGTAAGTTAACCATTGGGCACCTAAATCAGGATGATGTAACCAGTCAGAACATTGCATGAATCATAGATTCAAAGTTGATTGAATTTGTGCATTGTATTGGCGATATATTCTACCTTAACTTACAATTATTGCACTCTGTTTAACAGTTCAGACACTACTTTAGTGTAACAGCAGCATTCTGAGTTTTGGATTTTATCTTATGTATGTATAAGTTAAGACTCAATTGTAGTGTAACAGTAGCATTCTGAGTTTGTGATTTATATAATATATATATATATATATATATATATATATGTTAAGACACTACTGTAGTGTAGCGTTTTTGTCAGTGTCCTCTGCAAGGTTTGTTGCTCTGTAAAATATCTCTTTTCACTTCCGATACCCTGATTGGGTTTATTTTTTATTTTGGGATGAAGTTCCAGCAGTGCGTGACTTCAGTTTGACCCTTTTGAATCTGTCCCAATACTGACCCATTTCCATGGGTTGGAGGCCATTTTTCATGCATGCAACCTTAAGGGGCAGAATCCTCCCGAAGAATGTGCCCCGGGCCTGCCCACTGAAGGCCACGCCTAAGCCTTCAGCAGTTAAATGCTGAGCCTGTTTTGGAAGGTGCACGTTTTTGTCTCTGGGTCCCATTGCAGCTACTTCCTGGAACCTACTGCCACCATTCACATGGCGGCCCTGGGATGGGGCACAAAGTGCGGCAATTGTTGGGGGGGGGGGGTGTAGCAGGGTGGGGGGCAGGAAGCTGCCATCAAGGTGTGAATGTTGGTTCCCTTTTGTGGAAGCCTAGGGTTAACGAGGAACTAAATGGATGGGAAATTTCTCAGAGTCACTTCAATTCTGCATGGGATATTTTGATGGATGTGCAGTGGAAATCGGATGTGTATGCTTTTAACATCTCTGCCCCCGATCGCCTCCTACTAATTTTGTCCAACAAGCATTTCGAGACCTGTGAGTCATGCAGCACAGTATGTTGGGGCTTAATAATCCATGTGCTTTGCTTCTTTTACTAGGGGCATAAGGGAGAACCTGGCAAACTAGGAAAATCAGGAATGAATGGTGCGCCTGTGAGTATTATTCCATTTCCTATATCATATCTGCATGTTTATAGGGTAGGTGACCAGTGCACAAGGCTGCATTTTACGTTTCCCACCGGAAGTTTGAAGAGGGTGGGCGGATGCAGGAAAAATACAGTGGGTGGTCTTCCCGCTGCCTACCCGCCCACCTCTGCCCTGTCTGACATTTTCTGGGAGACAGGGGAGGTGTCAGGTGGCCTGCCACTTGAGTCTTTTGAGGCCCCTAAGTGGTTAATCAATGACTACTTGAGGCCTTCATGCTTTATTTTACCAGCGATGGAGGGATGCCCACGTTATGCGTGAAGCCTGGCAGTTTTAGCTGCGTGGGCTGGTGTCAGGCAATGTTGGGAGAGGTCCTTGCAAGGCCACTGGGATCCATCGGAGGCCACTTTCTAGCCCTTTGACCCTCTCCGTGGCCTCTTGAACCCATTCCCCCCCACCTCTCCTACCATGCCCTCGCTAAGATGCCAGCCATCCAGACTTACCTGGGTTCCTTAGTGTGGTCGCTACCACTCCTGGCTGGCGCTGCTGTGACTACACAGCAACTAGCTATCAGATTGGCCAGCAGTTCTCTAAGGCAGGACTTCCTCCGGACAAAGGGGCTGAAGACCATCCTTAAAGCTCCCAGGGTTAAATTATTGCAGGTCAGCCCTTGCTATTGTGGACCAGTTCCACCATGACCTTTTAGCCAGGGAGGACTGGAAGCACATTGCCTTGTGAAATGCAGTCCATAGTCTGTGCTTTTCTGTTATGTATTGTTACCTGGTGTTAAAGCATTGTGTTGGATAATATTTTAAGCCAATGTATACATCCCCCTTTCTGGTTCCTCCTGCCCACTGCCTGGAAATGTGGTGGAGGCGGGTTCAATCGAGGCATTCAAGAGGGCATTAACAATGTGCAGGGATAAAATGTGTATGGGGAAAAGGCAAGGGATTGGCACAAAGTCATCATGCTTTTTGGAGATCAGGTGCAAACACGATGGGCCGAATGGCCTCCTGCTTCACCATAACAATTCTGTGAACTGTTAACCCACTTGATAATGTAGAATAAAGTGTTTCATGAAATCTATCAGAACTTAATAAAACCTGTGACATGCATAATGATGGCAGGAGAAGCCTGTGGTGTTACATATTAACCTGATACTAAAGGGCTGAGGAAATGGATAGGGGGCAGCACGATAGCATAGCGGTTAGCATTGTGGCTTCACAGCATCACGGTCCCAGGTTCGATTCCCGGCTTGGGTCACTGTCTGTGCAGAGTCAGCACGTTCTCTGCGTGGGTTTCCTCCGAGTGGTCTGGTTTCCTCCCACAAATCCCGAAAGACGTGCTTGTTAGGTAATTTGGACATTCTGAATTCTCCCTCTGTGTACCCGAACAGGCGCCGGAATGTGGGGACTAGGAGATTTTCACAGTAACTTCATTGCAGTGTAAATGTAAGCCTACTTGTGACAATGAAGATTATTATATTGTTATGGGTTAGGCTTTTCAGAACCCAAAAATGTATCATGGAGTTCAACCAACCTCTCCCTTTAATGTATTTGTTGCTTTTCCGAGCACACGGCTTGTTCCCTAGGTGTGGGATTACAATTATGGACACGTGGGTTTTTAAACACAAAACACTGTTTATTCCATGAACTCAACTTAACATCTTAAATAAACATTGGATCTCTTAACACCCCTTACTTCAAAGATAACTCAGAAAATATTGCAACAGTAAATAATTCCTTAAAATGTTCCTTCAAACTTCCAAGAGACTTAACATCTTTAAACAGTATCACATCAGGTTAAAGGATATATTTTTTTTCTGTAGAATGGCAGAGACTGTCGCAAACTGGCTTTCTACTTTTAAACTGCTCTCAGCAAAACCAGGCAGGCACTTTTTAGCTGCTCTCAGCAAAATCAAACTGCAAAACTTGCAGCTCTCTGGAAACACACAGACACTGCTTTTAAACTGAAACTAAAAACCTGCAAAATGGCTGAACTGAGCTGAGCTCCACCCACTCTATGACATCACTGTTTTCTTAAAGGTACATTGCTTAAACATCCAGTTCTTAAAGGCACTCTCGCATGACAATATTATTATTCAGAATTCCTCTCCTTTAGTAGACAAAGGTAGCTGTTCTTTTGAGCATGGTTTAGTTTATCTGGATTATGAGTATATCCTCCGCTTTGCCGGCAGCGCACTCACGCCCGCAAATTTTCCGAAGGTGTGGGGTGGCCACAATGGGAAACCCCATTGGCCGGCTGCTGGGACGGAGGATCCCACTGCTGGCGGGGGCGTCCCACGCCAGAAAATGGGTGCGGCGGAACGGAGAACCCCGATCTGGTCGCAAGTCATAATTTGTTTTAATACTATGAGGGAAAAGTACTGCACTCAAGGCAAGCTACAAATACTGATGACATGATGTATAAACACAGGACAACACAAAATTCAAGTTCAATTTACTGGGGCGGGATTCTCCGAACCCCCGCCGGGTCGGAGAATCGCTGGAGGGCGGCGTGAATCCCGCCCCCACCGGAGGTTCGCCGGGGGCGGGAATCGCGCCATGTCGGTCGACGGGCCCCCCCCCCCCCCCCGGCGATTCTCCAGCCCGTGCTGGGCCGAAGTCCCGCTGCTGCTATGCCGGTCCCGTCGGCATGAATTGAACCACCTCCCTTACCGGCGGGACTGTGGCGCGAGCGGGCTCCGGGGTCCTGGGGGGGGGGGGTGCGCAGGCCAATCTTGCCCCAGGGGGTGCCCCCACGGTGGCCTAGCCCACGATCGGGGCCCACCAATCCGCGGGCGGGCCTGTGCCGTGGGGGCACTCTTTTACTACGCATCGGCCGTGCAGGTGTCCACGATGGCTGACGCGTAGGTGACCCCACCCTGTCGCATGCGTGAGGATGACGTCAGCAGCCACTGACGCTCCCGCGCATGCGCGGACTCCCGCCGGCCGGTGGAGTCCCTTCGACCCCGGCTGGTGTGGTGCCAAAGGCCTTCCACGCCAGCCGGCGGGGCGCCAACCACTCCGGGGCGGGTCTAGCCCCTAAAGGTGCGGGCTTGGCCCCTAAAGGTGCGGAGGAATCCGCACCTTTGGGGCGGCCCGACACCGGAGTGGTTCACACCACTCCATCCCGCCGGGACCCCCCGCCCCGCCGGGTAGGGGAGAATCCCGCCCACTGTAGGCGGTGGCACTTTTAATACAGTACTTTTGTCTGTGCAATTTTGAATTTTGCCTTGTATGGCAAAGATTTAACATAGCTATTTTAAAATGCCTTTCGCCCCATATACATTATTAGTGTTAAAACATTCTTTTTCTTTCTGTGCACGAAGCAAACGTGTCATTTTCACCCAATTACTTGCAGTGTAATACATCCCACTCCCATGGTTTTGTGGTCACAATGATTCATTTCCTTCTATTGTGAACTATTACCTGCCAGTGTGCCCACCAAATGCATTTTGATGTTGATGAATGGTACTGCTGATAACTTGCTCTTTACTTTGTGTGTGTCCACAGCGCAGTGGGTTAGGAAGTGGATTGTGCCCTTGCATCCAAATTAAGCAATACTGAAAGAAAAGTCTTGTCCTTCACAATGAATGGCTGACACTGTTATAATCTTTATGTTTCTTTTTTTTACACCAGTCCTGTTGGGTGGTTGATAGTGCGAGAGTGCTAAAAGTTCCCGTCCTCCGGAAATAATTAAGATTATAATGCAAGAATGCGATGCAATTTAGGCATCAATGAAATAATGTTAACTACCTGAGTTACTTCAGTTGCACTGAAAAGGGTCCAAATTTACTTCTCCTAAAACATGCCGTCAAAAAGAGTACTAAATAAGCACTGAAAATGAAATTATACAGAATTGGAGCTATGTGTATTAGTTATGTTTCATCTTTCAAGGTTGGCGACTTATAAAAGAGGTGTGGGTTACGGTTAACGTCTCACTCCACCTTTGGCGCACAGCTCTCTCAGCGCTGCACTGGAGTGCCAATCTTGAGTTTTCTACAGTAAGAAGTCTTACAACACCAGGTTAAAGTCCAACAGGTTTGTGGCAAACACTAGCTTTCGGAGCACTGCTCCTTCCGCAGGTGAATGAAGAGGTGGGTTCCAGAAACATTTATACAAGCAAAGTCAAAGATGCAAGACGATACTTTGAATGTGGGTCTTTGCAGGTAATTAAGTTGTTACAGGTCCAGATGGAGCAGGTTAAAGAGGTGGGACCTGCTCCATCTGGACCTGTAACGACTTAATTATCTGCAAAGACTCACATTCAAAGTATCGTCTTCATCTTTGACTTTGCTTGTATAAATGTTTCTGGAACCCACCTCTTCATTCATCTGAGGAAGGAGCAGTGCTCCGAAAGCTAGTGTTTGCCACAAACCTGTTGGACTTTAACCTGGTGTTGCAAGACTTCTTACGGTGCTCACCCCAGTCCAACGCCGACATCTCCACATCTTGATTTTTGTACTCATGCTCTGGAGTGGGACTTAAATCTGGGGCCTTGTGATTCAGAGACAAGGGTGCTACCGAAGAGTCACAGCTGATGCACATGCTCAGAACGTTTGATACATAGTGATGACAGTCTATGTACCGTATCTTCAATTTGTGTTTCATTTTTAAGGGACGGCCAGGCGAACAGGGTGTTCCAGGTACCCCCGGTTCTCAGGGCACACAGGTACAGCATTGCATCTTACTTTTATTGTGAGAAAAGCGAAGTAATGTGGGTACTGAAAGTCTGAAGAAGAATCATACAGACCTGAAACGTTAACTCTTGTTTTGCTCTCCACAAATGCTGCCAGACCTGCTGGGTTTGACCAGCTTTTTCTGTTGCAATTTACTTTTATTGCTTCCTGACGTGGCAATTTTACTGTAAAATGGCAATGTTTTGTGCTGGTCCTCCCCCTTTATCCTTTCACACCAACCATCAGTTTCCTTACCAAGAGTTTAGACCCTCCCTCCTTTTTCCAAATGTGTGTTAATCCAGTCCTTTTCCACCTTGACAAGGATTTATTTTATGTCAGCCCCAATTGGAAATCTGTTCCACCACTCTATCTACCTTTTAATGAAAACATTGTCACCTAAAGTTTCTAATTTCTTTTGATATATTTAACGCCAGTCGACAGAAGCTTGCATCATATTTGGCATACTAAGTGTCAGTCCTTGCACCCAACACGACTCAACTGTCAATGCCCCCAGTATCCCACCATGGGCCGACTTCTGGACCCATGCTGAAATGAGAAACATAAAGTTCTTAAGTATCTATTGTAGACTCTATTTAAAAACACACTCTCATTCATAAAAAAACAATTCACCATATTTAAATTCCTTCAACTACACACCACCTTATAAAACAAACTATTAATTCAAGTGCTTAATTCCTTATACAAACATTGGAATTCATAGTCCCATTTCAAAGAGTATATAACTACTTGCGGCTGTCAATCAAACTGCAAAATGGTAGACACTTACTGGAAGGTTATGAAATAAGTCATGCAGCACTAATGCAGTCATGATAACCCTCAGGTTTATGTCAACAGACAGAGTAAAATAGTAAGCAATAATTTATTTTAATATTTACCACAGTTTCCCCCAAAGGGTAGGTGTTTTAAATACCTTGACAGCTTGATAGTTGCTTTTGACAATTCCTTTTGACAGTTCAAATAATTTTTGTCATTTTCTATGCACATTCAGGTCTACGTTTAACAATTCCAAAAGGTACCACACCTCTCACAAAGGGCATCTGACCTCCCTCAAATAGCAACTGATGTTCCCCAAAGGTGGCCTGGGGCCATATCCAAAGGTGTACTCTACCTCTCTAAAAGTGGTGCACCACCTTTCCAAAGAGCTCTACAAAATTTAGACCTCCTCTTACCAGGTCTAACCTGCAAATGTCATGTTTCCCACTCCTGGCTAATGAAAATGAGGCATGACTGGAGGCAGGCATTGTTTGCCAGCTGCCTCTGTGAATTGTGCATATGCAATTCCTGCCCGGGACCACAGAATCATAGAATCCCTACAGTGTAGAAGGAGGCCATTTGGCCCATTGAGTCTGCACCACCCCTTCGAATGAGCACTCAATCCATGCACACTCCCCCCCCCCCCCCCCCATCCCTATAACCCTATAACCTAACCTGCACTTCCCTGGACACTAAGGGGCAACAGATCCCGGCCAATCCACCTAACCTGCACATCTTTGGACTATGGGAGGAAACCGGAGCATCCAGAGGAAACCCATTCCTGCCCCACCCCCCCGAAAATGTTTGGCACCATTTCCGTTGATGCGAAAATCCGGCCTTTTCCGTTTCTCTCTCCACAGATGCTACAAAACCAGCTGAGTATTTTCAGTCGTTCCTATTTTTACTTCAGATTTCCAGCATCTGCCGTATATTGCTTTTGTTTCTGTTCTGCGAGGTTGCATTGTATTTGCCAGCATCGTGCGAGGCACGTTCCTGCACAGCTTATAGAATACCTCCTGAATATTAATACAATTTCCGTAAACTATCTAATTGATAACTTATTCAAAAGAATTCTAATAAACTTTGTTAAACATGACTTGTCTTTCACAAATCCCCTTCTCCTGCAGGTAGCGAAGTTGCAGGGTAATTGATTGTCCTTCATAGTTAGGTCCTCAATTTTGAGGAGCCAACCTCGAGCAGGAAACTCGCATGCAGGTACTGCAGGTAATAAGGAAGGCAACTGGAATTTTGGCTTTTATAGCTAAAGGAATAGAGTATAAAAGTAGAGAAGTGTTGTTGCAACTGTACAAGGCACTGGTGAGATCGCACCTGGAGTATTGTGTACAGTTTGGTCCTCTTACTTGAGGAGGGACATGATTGCATTAGAGGCAGTTCAGAGGAGGGTCACTAGATTGATTTCAACGATGAGGGGTTGGTTTTTTGAAGAGAGGTTGAGCAATTTATGCCTATACTCTGCAGAGGTTAAAAGAATGGGAGGAGATGTGATTGGCGATAAGATGATAAAAGGTGTTGATAAAGTAGAGCGGACGTTTCCTCTTGTGGGGCAATCTAGAATGAGGGGTCATAGTTTTAGGATGAGGGATAGCAGATTTAAAACCGAGATGAGAAGAAATTACTTCTCTCAAAGGGTCGTGAATCTGTGGAATTCACTATCCCAGATTGCAGTGGATGCCGGGACATTGAATAAAATTAAGGAGGAGACAGACAGATTTTTAATCAGTAATGGGTTCTGCTATACTCTGCGTTCGAGTCAATAATTGAATACCTTTTTTGTAATGCACAGATCCAAAGCAAACACATAACTCCAAATCCAACCTTACCAAGGCCAGACACAACTTTATAACCTCCTTAATTTGCAAAATGCCTGCGATGTGTACAATGGAAATATATTCTGTCTTTTGACCTACATGACCGACGTGCAATTCCTTCTAAAATATATAATTTTTCCTCCCATGCAGGGTCAATCTGGTTTACCTGGATCTCCAGGGGAGCCTGGACCAAAAGGAGACACGGTAAAATTTCTGTTTACATTCCTTGACCAACAAAATCAAATTGCAACAGTATGATGAAGTTTCCTCTTTAATAAAATTAAAGTACTGATACAAAATAATAATAATAATAATCGCTTATTGTCACAAGTAGGCTTCAATGAAGTTACTGTGAAAAGCCCCGAGTCGCCACATTCCGGCACCTGTTCAGGGAGGTTGGAACGGGAATTGAACCCGCGCTGCTGGCCTTGTTCCGCATCACAAACCAGCTGTCTTAGCCCACTGTGCTAAACCAGCCGCTAAGAAGGAGTTTCATTGAGGCCCTCCTGTAAAACTCTCATGACTGGAAGGAATTATCATTAACTTGAATATCTATTTGATATTTTGCCTGTTAATAATAATAACCTTTTATTGTCACAAGTATGAAGTTACAGTGAAAAGCCCCTAGTTGCCATATTCCAGCGCCAGTTCGGATAAGCTGGAACGGGAATTGAATCCATGCTGCCGACCTTGTTCTGCATCACAAACCAGCTGTCTAGCCCACTGAGCTAAACCAGCTCATGCACAGTTGATTTTTAAAGAGAAATAGTGACATGATAAGAAGATCCCTGCTTTCCTTTTCCCTGCGTGCGTTACATATGAACATGGAGCAGGAATAGGCCATTCGGCCCGTTGAGCCTACCCCACCATTGAATAAGATCATTGCTGATCTGATTGTAACCTCAACCCCACATTCCTGCCTACCCCCAATAACCTTTCACCTCCTTGCTTATCAATAACCTGTCTAACTCTGCCTTGAACGTATTCAGACTCTGGATGGAATTTTCCCATTTTTTTTCTAAGTGCACGTTGAGGTGAAAATACAGCAGGTCAGCTGCAACGCCAGGTATTCTCACCATATTTTACAGCACTTGGGGGGGTGGGGGGGGGAATGCTGGAGGTGCACCCCGCGCCGACAACGTCGGCTTTCTGGAGATCGGGGTGCCAATTTTTAAAAAGGGCACCCTGATCTCCAGCACTATTAAAACATAGAACCCCTGCATGCATATGGCAAGCCGGCCCCCTCTGCATGCACACAGAGACCTCCTGCATGCATTCAAAGAACTTCCACCACCTCCCCCACACCTGAACAGGTAATATGGAACCCTGCCAATGGATACAGGGTACTCCCCCACCCCCTCATTGACCTCCCCAGAGGAAACCCCCTTTGGCACTGCCCCCTCGAACTGCCCGATGGCACTGTCTCCTGGCATCCCCTCCCAGTTCTGGGTCAGTGCCAGGGGTAAGTGACAGGGGCAGTACCAGTGTATGTCCCCCTCCTGCCTGGGGGCTGGATTTACCTGTTCGCCCCCGGCAGGGTCTCTTTACCTGGTTTACATGGCTCCAGACCTGTTGTAAACCTTGCCAGTGTGTCATCACGTCACAAGGGTGAAATCCTAATGTGGGGGTGATACAACAGGGAAACCCTCTAATGAGATTTAAATATATTTTAAATTAGGTTCCCCATCTTCCGCATTGCATCATTGGTGGGGGAGTGGGGCTTCTCACAAGATTTAGCACTCAAGTTGCCTGGAGTCTTTATTTTATTTTAAATAAATTTAGAGTGCCCAATTCATTTTTTACATTTAAGGGGCAATTTAGCATGGCCAATCCACCTACCCTGCACATCTTTGCGATGTGGGGGCGAAACTCAAGCAGACACGGGGAGAATGTGCAAACTCCTCACAGACAGTGACCCAGAGCCGGGATCGAATCTGGGACCTCGGCTCCGTGAGGCAGCAGTGTAAACCACTGCGCCACTCTGCTGCCTTGCTTGGAGTCTTTAAACTTACTTTTCATTGCCTATTCTGAAACTCCATTTCAGAATGCTTCACTTGAACCTTAATCCATGTTTCCCAACTCTGTGCAAGTCAACAACCTATGGCTTTCTAAAACCCGACAAATTGAAATTTAAAAAATGACAACTTTCAGATAACACTCATTGCCAAATCTCTCCAAGTAAAAGTCCCACACAGTGATAGTCCCCCATGCTCCAAGGTATTTCTTTCAGGGTCATGTCAACAGTTTAACAGGTACAACTTGGACCTATTTAACAAGCAAAATTCACAGACGATTCTAATTTGCAATGAGTGCTCTCGGTGAAACTCTAACAGAATTAATCATTCGTAAAGAAAAAAAACCTATTTCAAAAATCATGACCATGTTTTGTTTATTTATATATTTTAGGGTGAAAATGGACAACGTGGCTTCCCAGGCGCTGAAGGGCCTTCGGGTCCTAAGGTAGTATTTTGACACATTTAATCTCACTTCCATTTATGTTAAAATGCTAAATATTCATTTCTGTTTTCTCTGCAAATTTTGTTTTGAAAGGGGCCTGAAGGACCAACTGGACGACAAGGGATACCAGGGATCTTTGGAAAAAAGGTATGTAATTTCAGCTATATTCCCAGATTAATGTTTGGTCCTTGCAATAATAATGCAGACTGTTATGTTTGGAATGCTGTCCAGATATGGTTTTATTGTCTCCAGAACAAAAAGGCTCCCGCTTTTGATGGACTAAAATATGACTTGATGCAGTAAGTGAGCTGCTGACAGCGGCTGAAATTCTCCGGCTGTTGGGATTCATTGTTCCTGCTGGGAGCGCACCCCCTCCCTGGGATTCCTGGCACCGTGGGGTGGATTCAATGGGAAATTCCATTGATAAATGACAGGAGTATAGGGGGCGATTCTTCAAAATGGAGCCCAAGTGTTCGCGCCGTCGTGAACTCCTTCGCATTTCATGACGGCGCAAAACGGGCACGGGGACAACCGTGGGGGCCAGCACGGCGCTGGAGCGGTTCACGCCGGTCCAGCCTCCTTTCCCGGCGCCAAATGGGCGCCGCACCAGCCCGCGCATGCGCGGGGGACTTCTTCAGCGCGCCGGCCCCAATTCAACATGGCGTCCGTGTTCAGGGGCCGGCCGCGCAAGAAGGTAGGCCCGGGGGGGGGAGAGGCCGGCCCGCCGATCGGTGGGCCCCGATCGCGGGCCAGACCCCATCGGAGGCCCCCACCGGTGAAGGATTGTTTTTCCCTGCCCCACAGGCCGCCCCCCCCCCCCCGACCCTTCGCGCAGAGTTCCTGCCGACAGCGACCAGGGGTGAACGGCGGCGGCGGGACTCTGTCGTATCCACGCGGCTGCTCGGCCCAACTGGGCCGGAGAATCGGCGGCCCCACCGATTCCTGCGGCCCGCGGCTGACGCCGCGTCAAACGCGCCGGCGCAAATGGCGCCGATTCTCCCCGCCTCAGAGAATCGCGCGCCGGCATCGGGGCGTCATGGCGTGGCTGTGGCGATTCTCCGGCCCGGCATGGTGCTCGGAGAATCGCCCCCATAGAATCCCACCGCCAGCGAACTGCGTGTCGCCTAGAAACACGCGGCTGGGGAACCAGAGAATCTCGCCCACCATGTCCAAAATGAACAATAAAGACCTTGAGGAGCACATTGAATATAGTAGAAGATGTTGTGTATTCTAGGTACCTCTTAGGTTATTGGGTAGATGATATCCTGATCAATAATACATCTCTGGCTATAAATTGCAAGTTAGTTGTTCAAACAGTACCATTAGTGGAAGCAAGAGCAACACAAAGGATTGGGTTTGATTCCAACACTAATGGCTGGATGCTCCCTCCAGAGTTGAAAAGAGCTTTTGGATCTGCCTTCAGCACCCAAACCTGCCCCTCGGGGAAATAATCACTCAATGCGATTTTGAAGGGGCAGCCCCGTCAATTGGCATGGTAACAGGATATCCATCGAATGGAGGATTGTGGGTGGGCTCTCGAAGCTGGAGAGTGGCAGGGTGGCACAGTGGTTAGCACTGCCATCTCACAAAGCCAGGGACCCGGGTTCAATTCTGGCCTTGGGGTGCTATCTGTGTGGGGTTTGCCCGTTCTCCCCGTGTGTGCGTGGGTTTCCTCCGGGTGCTCCGGTTTCCTCCCACGGTCCAAAGATGTGCGGGTTATGTAGATTGGCCATGCTACGTTGCCCCTTAGTGTCCAAGGATGGGAAGGCTGGGTGGGATTAGGGGGATAGGGTGGGGGTGGTGGATTGAGATGGGGGTGGGCTTGATTGGAGACTCAATGGACCGAATGGCCATGGGGCTGGTTTAGCACAGTGGGCGAAACAGCTGGCTTGTAATGCAGAACAAGGCCAGCAGCGTGGTTTCAATACCCGTACCGGCCTCCCCGAACAGGCGTCGGAATGTGGCGACTAGGGGCTTTTCACAGTAACTTCACTGAAGCCTACTTGTGACAATAAGCGATTATTACTATTCTGCACCGTAGCCATTCTTTGGGATTCTATTTGGGTCAATCAGAGACCTCCCATCTTGAGAGGAACAGCATATTGTGATGGCGGGTCTGTACCAGAGAGAGTGCTTTAACATGGAGACATCTTCTCTCTATCTTTTTCAATCTTTACTTTAAAAAGAACAGTTTCAGGAGCAAGACCACCACTGTGAAGGGTGGGAGAACCCCTTTACAGAGAAGCCATTGGCAACACCTATACAGGTAAGGCCTGTACGTCTGCCTGGAGTGTTGGCCTCCATCACGTGCCTGGTGCCTCCCTCCAAGTCACGACAGCTACTTTTGTGAGAAACTGGAGGCTGTCTAGAAAATCCCTGTCAGCTTCTTTAATTTACCTCAGCAAATCTGTCATAATGTGCACCCATGCACATCATGTGGTAAAAGCAGGCAGTGATAGACACCCAGGTGAGCCAATCAATATAAAGAACAGAACACGACCAATCACAAGACAGGACACCAGAGGGGGCCTTCCACCTATAAAACACACGAGGCATCAGCACTCTGCCTCTTTCCACTGGTGATAGCTGTAGTGACAGTCAGAGTGTACAAATCATTCAACACCTTCTACACGTGGATCAGAGCTAGCCTGGTCTAGATAGTTAACGGTAGTTTACTTAGAGTAGTAGAGAGTCAACCCACAGGCAGCTGGGTGCTTCGTTACTGAAGTTCAATAAATCTCATGTTGAATCAACGCCCACGTTTGGTGTATACTTGATCAGTTCACTGCATCGTGTGCAATCCGTGTTACCCCAGGGTGAACAACACGGCACCATCCACTATGTGGGAGGGGTAGGGCAGAAGCCCTGCTGGTCCTGAACCCCCCCCCGGTCAAAGTAATCAATGTCAAGAACGGGGGTCAGCAAACCAGAACGCCAGCCAGCACCAGTATTTTGACACCTCCTCTGCCTCCTTTCCCTCACAGCAGTACCTGAAAACCTGCTCTTAAATGTGTCGGGTCTGAAATTCCAGTCCAGGCAGACTGTAAGCCCATTGGATCCGATGGCTGAGAGCAGTGGGGAGGGGTAAAACTTGGTATTTGGAAAGTACAAGCTGTTTTTGTGGTTTTTACGGTGAACTCTTCCCTCCCCGCCGCTGATCTGTACTCCCAGTCCAGTGTGAAGGCCTCCACCTCCAACAGGTTCCTCACCTCCAGGTTCTTCTGTCTGGCCGCCTCCTCCGGCTGTGCAATGGCAGTCACACGCAGGCCTCCCTGGGTTTTGAGGCCACACAAAGACAAGCTCCTACTTTACAGGAGGAGTCCGACATCCCTGATGCTTTCTGGGCATCTTTAGTCATGACCAGCAGTAATTAGATTCTGGAATACAGGGTAGGGTCAGCATCGGGCCAGTTTATAGTTGGGTGTGTGCCCTGTGTTGGCGCACTTATGGTGGCAGATTGCTGGACTCTGAATCTAATCCGAGTCTTTGTTTGAAACTGAGAAAAATATTTGTAATTATCTATAATGATACCTATCATTTTGACCAATGTCCATAATGCAAAGTTCATGGGCTGGATTCTTCCTAAATGGGACTATGTCCCCAGCCGGCGTAAAACCGCACGCATTGTACTCCCGTGTTTCCTGAACAAAATACAAGCCGATTCACTTACCTGCAGGGGGCTCGCAGGGACCCAATGTGCTGCACGCAGCGAGGACACGGCCCCCACACTTCCGGTTTTGAGTCCCCGCATGCGCACAACGGCGGCCTCCAGCGGCCGCGTCGAGCGCCACGGTGGACTCGGACGGCAGAGGCATCTGGAAGATGTAGGCCCCCTGGCTGCACGCCCAAGGATCCGTCCAGCCCGATCTCTCCCCCTGCCGCCCATAAGGCCCCCCCCCCCCCCCGGTGCCCGAACCCCCTGCCCCCCCCCCCCCCCATCAGGGCGGCCGTGGACTGAGTCTGTGGCCGCCATGCCCGCCACACGAGAGTCCCGACCGGCCATTCCATGTTAGTTCCACGCTGCCGGGAACCCAGCCGGTCGGGAGCGGAGCTAGGCAGGCCTCTGGCAATGTCCCCCCAGCGGCGCGGAGTAATTCACGAACGCGCGGATATTCGAGGCCCGGAGAATTGCCAGACCAGTGCCGGGTCCGATTTCATTGGGAAAGTTGATTCTCCGCCCCCAAGCCAAACGTAATTTTGGCACGGGCCTGCGAAGAATCCAGTCCCGTCTGTGGTTTTACTATTCGTAGTGTTTTGATTAGCCACAGCCTAACAGCAGTTTGGCAGAATAGGAATTCCTGAATCAGGGTAACTGTTACACCCACTGCCTCCTTTAAAAAATGAATTTTTCCTGATTAAATGCAGCCAGTCAGAGCATCAGGCTGGTTCCCTTCCAATCAGCTACCCCAACAGAGCAAGACCAAATATGTGGTCCTCATTGGCTCCCTTCCAATATTTTTTCAGTGACTCTAATGGGTTGCCCCTCTAGCCCAGCATCCTATTCCCCACTACTGCTTGTGGTGATATGCATGAACACATCAATGCATATAGTTGTCTATTAATGCACATAGTTATCTGTACGACCTTCAACAGCAGGCGGTGATAGAGATCTATCACGTGACTTGAGACACCTGCCAGTTGGCAGTAAGGCGTACAAGAGGATAGTCGCACCTACAGCAGCTCCAGGAGAATTCACTGAATTTAAATCGCAGCCATTGTCTGTATTATAGTTCGTTAGTTATCTTTCCAGGTGTTTGTTAATCATCTTTCTAGTCAAACAAGTATATGTTCTGTGTACATCATTGCAACGGTTATAACACACAACACAACGCTGCTCTCGGTTGATGATCCCTTGCCTGCAGGACCCCTTTCTGGGCCAAACAATCCAGCTGTGCCTCAATCCTGTGGTCAGGAAGGATAGCGTTAATTGCCAAGTCGTGACAGTTGACATTCATCAAGTTATCTTCCTCCTGGAAGTAATGTTGGGCACATGCAGCAAATGAAATGTATTCCAGGTGTCCAGCTGGTCCAAAGTAAATCAAAACGGTCGCTAACTGGCAAGCTGCCAACATTTCAAACAGAAATACATTATTGTGTCTTTTATGATTTAAAAATAAGACAGGTTGATGATCCAAAATACAGACATGCGGGCATGTGATTAAGGTAATTTGTCACCGTTTACAAAGGACCACAGACTTGTCTCTCCATTAGAAAGAGAGAGAGAGAGAGAGTTGCTTATATATAGCTTGAGGGGCATGACCCTGCAAGTGTAGGGCAAGACAAGGAGACAGGCCTCCATGAACTGCCACCTGATGCCCCAAGAATTCCTGGAGCCGGTTTGACGCCACACTGTGATCATGAGACCAAGTCATGCCGGAGCAGGCATCTCGAAGTGTGCACTATTAGCTGGACTTTGTTCTGAATTCTTCAGTTTAAATGTTTTAGTCCCGGCGAGTTGCTGGAAGCGCAAGCTAATAACCTGTGCACCTGTGTCTTCTATGAACGATATCTCCATTAAGTGGGGTGCTCTTTCCAAGGGCCGGTGGTGCAGACTCGATGGGCTGAATGGCCTCCTTCTGCACTGTAAATTTTGTGATTCTATGATTAAGATTTAAGGATTGAGAAAAGAATTAGAGGAACAATGAAGGAAGAGGGTGAATTAGAGTCCAAAATGGTACAGTAAACGTAATAGAGTGGAAAAGGAATATCGGATTAAAAGAGAGGGGAGAAAAGAGAAGGAGGTAAAGTGAGAAAATATTAAATATTACAGGCAAAATTGCTTAAATCACTACAAGGCTGAATTTACCTCACGAGGAATGAGGCTCAGGCATTTAAATTGTTCCCATTTCAAGGCTGGCGAGGGTGATTGGCATAGCATCAACCATTAGCACATCATTTAAAAAAGTACTCACACTTATTTAGTATGAGTCCTAACTTTCTGTGGTGAATTTAATGGACAATTAATGGGCATAGTTAACAAGTGTGTGCAAGATGAATGGCAGAGTAGCATCAATCAATCATCACCACATGACATTCCTTTTCTTCACCTGAAGGTGCTGGCTCATTTATGCATCGATGAGGCCGGACGTCGTGAACCCACCATTATTTTTTCAGCAACGCTCGGCTCATTATCATTATTGGCCACAGAACTAGTGTAATTATACAATAACACTTGGACGTCTCCTCCAGATCGACTCCAGTCGCAAGCAAATCCTCAATCTCGCCTAGAGTTACAAGCCCAGTGGGAACTCGCTCGTTCTTGTACTGTATGTTGGCTGCACAGTTTGGCTTCATTCTGTGCTTTTAAAGTGGATGGTGGTGCTGTTCATTCCCGAGAGTTTAACTAATAAGCACGCATAAATCATCGCAGACTATTCTGGCAGGCGAGAGGTTGACTCAACACGAATCTAGAAACACCAACAAACCAAGGATTGACTAATAGGTGTTGCAGTGTATCAGTCATTATGGCAGAATAGATCAACACTGAATGAATTAATGGAACTTGTGATATTCAAAACCATTTTTTAAAAATGGTTCTTTGTGCATTCATCGGTTTACGTACTTTGACTACACTCTGCAGAATTAACATGACTGCGTGCAAATGAGAATAGGCAGGATTTAACCGACCCTCTGAAAGATGGGCTAGGAGGTAGGAAGCCTTTGAAAATGGCGGTGTACGGCAACAGGAGGGGAGCCCGCTCCTACAGCTGCCACAGGATATTCTCTGGGGTGCGAATCTTGGTGGCACGGCTACCCGCCACTAGAGTACGGCAGCCAATTAAACCAATTAAATAGCCAATTAGTAGAAGGCTCCTGACCCCGACAGCATTTTAGCGATGTCAGACAGGGCCGCCACTGCATGGAGAGGTCGTCAGGTAGATTGTGGCCACCTCCCGGCCGTTGTGATCTGGAGTTGGGTGAGTGGGTGGGTCTGGGGTAGCCTTCTTCATGGAGGGATCCGTCCAGTGGCAATGGCCATCCCCACAGAATGACCACTGGAGGCTCCAGCCCTCCAGTTGCTGGAGTCTGCCATTCTGACCCCCAGAGCAACAAGCAAAAAAAAATTCCTTTCCGTCAAAGGTTCCTCAAGGTGATATGTTTAACAAACAAGTGATTACTTGTTTGGAGCCTGAGGGAATTTGATTGACAAGTAGGGTGGCACAGTGGTTAGCACTGCTGCCTCACAGCACCAAGGACCTGGGTTCAATTCCGGCCTTGGTGACTGTCTGTGTGGGGTTTGCACGTTCTCCCCGTGTCTGCGTGGGTTTCCTCCAGGTGCTCGGTTTCCTCCCACAGTCCAAAGATGCGCAGGTTAGGTGGATCGGACACGATAAATTACCCCTTAGTGTTCAGGGATTTGTGGGTAAGGTGACGTTATGGGGATATGGTGGGGGCCTGGTAAGGATCTCTCTCAGAGGGTCAGTGCAGACACAATGAGCCAAATGACCTCCTTCTGCACAGTCATCCTGTGTGCTTGAAAGGGACTTAGTGGTTGATGGGGCAATTGTAGCTTAAGATGTACTTTGTAACCTGTGGTAATCCTAAAACCTGTGTGTAATCATTAAGCAAGAAGGGAGTAAAGGAATATTGTATTATAATCTAATTTTTTTCATGTTTAGTAAATGTGTTTCTCTTGTTGTTAAAACTAATTAGCGGTCCTGTGACTCTATTCCTCCAGGTTTCATTTCTAAAAAGTAAAAATTACAGTGTTTTGAGCCAGGGTTCCATTCTGGGAATTTCCCATCCAGTTATAACACCAACCTGGATCGTAACCTTCACTAAAGGACATTAATGAACCATCAATAAAGGTTTCATGTTCATCATTAAACTTAGAATTCCAGATTTTTATTTAATTCACATTTCGCCGTCTGCTGTGGTGGGTTGCAAACCTGGGCCCCAGAGGATTACCTTGGGTCTCTGTATTACTAGTTCAGTGACAATACCACCACGCCGCTGCCTCCCATTGCCAATTCTTATGATCTTAGCACCACTTAAAGGGCAGATGCAGTTTGGCGGGAGCTACTGTTGCAGGTGGCTGGGAAAGGGTGCACAGAAATATAATGGTTCTTACACAATTATTGAAAACAAATACATCTCCCATCGGAACAGGCGCCATTCTACCATTCACTTTAACATGGTCGATCTGTAACAAATCCATTTACTGACCTTTGTTCCATATCCTTAATGTCCTTGCCTAACAAAATAAGTACGAAGTCTTACAACACCAGGTTAAAGTCCAACAGGTTTGTTTCGATGTCACTAGCTTTCGGAGCGCTGCTCCTTCCTCAGACCTCTTCATTCACCTGAGGAAGGAGCAGCGCTCCGAAAGCTAGTGACATCGAAACAAACCTGTTGGACTTTAACCTGGCGTTGTAAGACTTCGGACTGTGCTCACCCCAGTCCAACGCCGGCATCTCCACATCATAACAAAATAAGAACCAATCTCAGGTTTGAAGCTTTCAATTGACCTTCTTGAGGAACGGTTTCCACCACACTTTCGTTTCTGGTCATCACAATGACCTACCTATTTCTGAAAGTATTGGTTTTGCTCCTTGCTCTGGACCTGCCCTATACCTCCCCATGATGCTGCTCACAGAGAGTCACGACAGAACACATTTCCTTCAGCGTGTCAGTGATGCTGTGAGTACGGGTATGGGGATCTGGAACTTATAAAGAAATTGTGCAGTCTTCAGCACAACTGTGCCATCGAGCGAGCTTTATAATGGGATAATCCTTTTGGGATATCACCCAACAGGCATTTCCTTTTGTGTTTCTTCACACCAAACTTTATTCCCCATTGGGGAATAGTGGGAGGGAAGTGGTGGAAGGATTTCCGAGCTGATTATCACGCTGTGGAACCATGTTAGGAACACTCCTTCCATGTCCAACAGGTCCTGGCGTTGGACTCGAACCCAGAGCTTCAGTTCCAGCAGTAGGGGGATGCTAGCATTGTGCCACAAGATCTCCTATGCCCTCAGGCCTGACATATAGATTACACCCAGTTAAGGGGCGTGTGTCCATGGGCTGAAAATTTATTACATTCTAAATAGATATGTAGAAATGGATCCTATTCAAGGCACTAGTTCACGAGGTTGATCTCGGGTATGGAGAGATTTTTTGTATGAGCAGAGGTTGAGTAGATTGGGCCTGTACTCATTGGAGTTTCGAAGCATGAGAGGCGACCTTATTGAGACATACAGGATTCTCAGGGGGCGTGACAGGGTAGATACTGAAAGGTTGTTTCCCTTTGTCAGAGAGTCTAGGACCAGAGGCCATCATCTCAGAGTAAACAGGTTGCATGTTTAAATTGGAGACAAAGAGGAATTTCTTCTCTCAAGAGGCTAGTGAATGTGTGGAATTCTTTACCGCAGAGAGCTGTCGAGGTTGGATCAATAAGTATGTTCAAGGTTGAGATAGACAGATTTTTAGACAGTGAGGGAATCAAGGGTTTTAAGTGTGGTAAACCACTGTTAGTGTAATATATGTATTGTGGTAAACTGTTACTGTACTACATGTATTGCGGTAAACCACTGCCTGATGGCTCCGCCTCTCCTCGGGCTCGGTATAAAGGTGGCTGACCTCCGGCCCTGCCCCAGTTCGGGATCAATGGTCAGGAGGCTGTCTGTTTAGCTTATTAAAGCCACAGTTTTGTTCACTACTCGTCTGGTGTTAATTGATGGCACATCAATGGGGAGAAGGCAAGAAAGTGGAGTTAAGGATTACCACATCAGATCAGTCACAATCTCATTGAATGGCGGAGCAAACATGATGGGCCGAATGGCCTCTTTATGTTCTGACGTCTTATAACCTTATGGCTTGCAGTGGGCTAAACACGAGCAGAATTGCTGTTCCCGTGACCAGTTACAATACCACATCTGTTCAACTCACTTCATTTAATTCTGCAATCTAATTCAAGTTTCTTTTCATCCTGACACAACATCCCATCCAGCACTTCCACCTCTCGCCCCCTCCCTGCTTTCTACTTTTGGGAGCCACAATCTGTGAATGTCCTTATTGGCAAACTCGCTCCTCTGAGATTTTAAATCATTGCTTGCCGAAATCCCAGGCTTACTTGCATTCATGTCATTCAGAAGGATTTTAGCCGGTCTGGACTGACTGCCCAAGAAACAAATGATGAAGCTAACGGCTGTCAGCAGATTCCTTACCTACTGAACCTGACTACTGTGTGAATGGGTGAAATTGAGCTAACAATAAGAGCTTGTATTTCTAGAAATATAGAAAATAAGAGCAGGAGGAGGCCATTCGGCCCTTCGAGCCTGCTCCGCCATTCATTATGATCATGGCTGATCATCCAACTCAAATAACCTAATCCTGGTTCCCCCCCATGTCCTTTGACCCCCTTCGCCCTATGTGCTATATCCAACTGCTTCTTGAAAACAAAATGTTTTGGCTTCAACTACTTCTCGTGGTAACAAATTCCACAGGCCGACCACTCTCTCGGTGTAGAAATTTCTCCTCATCTCTGTCCTAAATAGTCTATCCCGTATCCTCAGACTGTGACCCCTGGTTCTGGACACACCCACCATTGGGAACAGTAAGAAGTCTTACAACACCAGGTTAAAGTCCAACAGGTTTGTTTCGATGTCACTAGCTTTCGGAGCGCTGCTCCTTCCTCAGGTGAGCGGCCTGAGGAAGGAGCAGCGCTCCGAAAGCTAGTGACATCGAAACAAACCTGTTGGACTTTAACCTGGTGTTGTAAGACTTCTTACTGCGCTCACCCCAGTCCAACGCCGGCATCTCCACATCATGACCATTGGGAACGTCATTCTGCATCAACCCTGCCCAGTCCTGTCAGAATATTATAGGTTTTTCTGAAATGCCGCCCCCTCATTCTTCTGAATACCAGCGAATACAATCCTAACTGATTCAATCACCCCTCGTATGTCAGTCCCACCATGCCAGGAATCAGTCTGGTAAATCGTCGCTACACTCCCTCTAGAGCATCCTTCCTCAGATAAAGAGACCGAAACTGCACACAATATTCCAGGTGTGGCCTCACCAAGGCCCTGTATAATTGCAGCAAGTCATCCCTCCTCCCATACTCAAATCCTCTTGTTATGAATGGCAACAAACCATTTGCCGCCTTTACTGCCTGCCACACCTGCACACTTACCTTCAGCGACTGGTGCACGAGGACACTCGGGTCTCGTTGCACACTCCCCTCTCCTACTTTATGGCCATTCAGATAAAAGTCTGCCTCCTCGTTTTTGCTACCAAAGTGGATACCAAAGCAGGGGCTGTTTAGCACAGGGCTAAATCGCTGGCTTTGAAAGCCGGCCAAGGCAGGCCAGCAGCACGGTTCAATTCCCGTAACAGCCTTCCCGAACAGGCGCCGGAATGTGGCAACTAGGGGCTTTGCACAGTAACTTCATGTGAAGCCTACTTGTGACAATCAGCGATTTTCATTTCATTTCATTTCATTTCATAACCTGGCATTTATCCAAATTATATTGCATCTGCCATTCATTTGCACACTCACTCAACTTGTCCAAATCACACTGAAGGATCTCTGCATGCTTCTCACAGCAACACTCACACTCAACTTGATGTCATCTGCAAATTTCAGGATGATCTGGCACATTTAAGGTGGGAAACATCCCGAGGCAGGAGTGTTATCAGATAAAAATGGACAGCGAGGCGTGTAAAGTAATATTAGGACAATTGATGAAATGCTTGGTTAACGAGATAGGCAATGAGGGAGAAGGTGGGTGAATGGCACTTGCTGGAATGCTCATTCAGAGAGCTGGTGCAGGCATGATGGGCCTCCCTCTGCACTGTAACGATTCTGTGATGCTGTAACTTGTTTGCTGAGCAGCTTTCCAAAGTAACTTTTCAGTGTGTGTCTTTAATCATTCGATTCAATCACCCTTCCACCTGTGGCCCCCCAAAACACTTTCTTAATTATGGAATCAATTCCATTGCAGGGGAGTAAAGGTGAGAAAGGAATCCCTGGCTCTCCTGGATCGTACGGCCCTTTGGTAAGTGAGATACCCTCAATTACGACTCGAGAGAGAAGATTGATAATTCAAAGGCTTTAATTAGCAGAGAACCAGACAGCTGCCGAGAAGTGTGCTCACTGCACACTGCCCACTGAACATTACCTTATATACAGTTCCCTGGGGGGGGGCGGAGCCAGAGGCGGGAGTCCCCCAGGGTTCCAACCTGGTCTTAAAAGGATCTTCACATTAAAGGTACAGATATACAGTTATCATTCATCACAATAAGCAAGTGTTTTTTCAAAGAATAAAAAGGAGTCGTCATTTTGTAAAATGTTTTAATTTGTTTGACACAGAAGTTTAATATTAATCTAGGTTGTCGTGAAAGATAATACTTATTGAAATGATGGTACTATTGCTTCAAGTCAAAGTAGTTTTACTGCCCGTTCCTTTTTTAGAAAGACCAGGCACTCTGAGTGCTGCTCCCAGCACCCTGACAGTGCCAATCTAGCACTGCACTGGTACCCTGGCAATTTGTATGGATTTAAATGCGATTAACAGGCTGAATCTCCGATACTCCACCCCTCCGCCATGCTCCACCACTCTCATGTAGGGGTCGCATGGGCATGGACTGGTGCAAGTATTTATGCTCGGGGCCTGGGCGCCATGGTCGTTGAGGAGTCTGGGGGGGGCAGAGAGAGAGTGGGGAGAAGAGAGTGAGAAGTTCGGGGGGAGGCTATGAGAGAATAAGGAAGGGGGGAGATGGGGGGGAAGAAAATGTCTGCAATCCAGGATGGGCGGGGATGTTTAGGAGGAGCGAAGAAAAATGCTCTGGGGAGCTGTGGGATAAAAAGACTGCTGCAATCCAGCAGGGCAGGTGGTGATTAATAGGTTATGAAAAATGTAAACCTAGCTTATCAGCACATATGTTAAAAGGGAGTCTGCTTTTTTAAAGTTAGCTCAGCGTTAGGATGGTTGACACGATAACAATTCAGGAATATGGAGAACAAACTCGATGATTGTTTTTGGTGTCAGAATGCTCAAGGGAAGTGATTTTGCCAGTTACAAATGTTTGTGTGCCCCAGTTTGGGGAAATTGATGATAAAGATGTCAGTTACAGTACTTGCAATCTTAAATAGTTGCTCTGGAGTGCAAATGTTAGCTAAATGTTAGCTTTTGAGCGCAACTGATGTCAAACGATGGCTAAATGATCGTTTTTGAGCACAATTAATGTCCACTATCACAAGGAGGCAACTAACATCTAAGGGACAGGTACACCTGAGGGTGAAGGGAATAGAGGTATATATGGATGGGGTTAGATGAAGAAGGGTGGATGGAGTATTAAGCACATGACAACAACTATTTGTTTAGTGACTTTTAAGCTTTCCCAAGGCGCATCCCTAGGGCACTATGAGCCAAAACATGACACCAAGCCACAAAAGGAGATAATTAGGTCAGATGACCAAAAACTTGGTCAAAGGCATAGGTTATCACTTCATTCCATGGGCAGCACGGTAGCACAAGTGGCTAGCACTGTGGCTTCACAGCGCCAGGGTCCCAGGTTCGATTCTCGGCTGGGGTCACTGTCTGTGCGGAGTCTGCACGTTGTCTGCGTGGGTTTCCTCCGGGTGCTCCGGTTTCCTCCCACAGTCCAAAGACGTGCAGGTTAGGTGGATTGGCCGTGATAAATTGCCCTTAGTGACCAAAAAAGGTTAGGAGGGGTTATTGGGTTACGGGGATAGGGTGGAAGTGAGGGCTTAAGTGGGTCGGTGTAGACTCGATTGGCCGAATGGCCTCCTTCTGCACTGTATGGTCTATGTTCTATGTACACGCCAAAGCACTTTGACCCTGTTTTGTTTTTACTTTACCTGCTTTTAGGGAGAACCTGGAATTCCTGGAAGCAATGGCCTTGCAGGACCATCTGGTCTAAAGGTAAGATATATTTTAAATGTTGTGCTGGCAAAGTAGAACTGCAGGCGAAAACCCGTCCCAGCTTAGCATTCTAAGCCCTCGGCTTCCATTTGCCCTGATTATACGCGAGTCCTGCTCCAAACCAAACATTTCTCAGCAGATTAGTCGCTTGTTTATAAGAATTGATCTGGAACCTTCCTTGGGGCTGGACAGGTGTCTGGGTTAATAAGGTATGTGCATTGGCTTTTACAGGAGCCTTTAAAGTCTATTTTAAATAAATGGACTGTGCTTTGGAAACAGAGCGAACTATGCCTAAAGCTATTTTGCCTAACTGAAGAGCAAGCACATATGGCAAGTTGTATACTGTGCAGCTGTGCGGTGTAGCTGAGTGGGAACAAAATGCCAAGCAGCCGATTTGAGAGAAAATTCAAAGAGGGGAGTGCTCCAGCATTGATGTTCCTCGTACCTGTTTTTAATCATTTTAAAACGATGAGCACTGCAGTATTGGATTGAACGGTTTGTTTCCGAGTTGTTTAAATCCAACTGGTAACTCCAATTATCTCTTGATGTTCACTTTCATGAGGAATAAGTGTTCAAAGCGGGCCAGAGAAAAATATGATTGTTGGCTGGTCGCAGACTCCACATTGTGGCTTCCCGTTTGGATCAAGGAACTCCATCAAATGGTCTTTGGCAGCAAAGCCATGCTTTTTTATTCAGTGACTGAATGTGGTGGTTCTCAGGTATATTTGGAATAGATGTGCGGACCCGTTATTTGTCAGTCCTGAGATTGAGGAACCTGCTACGACACTGAGAGGGCAAGGCAGAGGGGCACAGGTTCATTCTGGTGAAGCTCGATAAGTTCATGAGGGAGAGAGCAATAGAATTGCAATCCGTAGAATCCTGACAGTGCAGGAGGGGGCCATTCGGCCCATCAGATCGGCACCAACCATCCGAAGGAGCAGTCTACTGAGGCCCACTCCCCCGCCCTATCCCCGTAACTCCACGCACTGATCCACCTAACCTTCACATCTTTGGACTGTGGGAGGAAACCGGAGCACCCGGAGGAAAACCACACAGACACGGGGGAGAACGTGCAGACTCCACACAGACAGTCACCCAAGGCTGGAATTGAATCCGGATCCCTGGCGCTGTGAGGCAGCAGTGCTAACCACTGTGCCACCATGCCGTGGGATGAACAAAATGAGACTTGCGTGGAACATAAACAGCAACATCTATCAGTTGGGCTGAATGCTCTGTTTCTATGCTGTATTTTATGTAATTCCACATAATCCGTCAATTTTCCTTCTGTACACGTGGTCAGGTTATAGTTTCTTTGATGACTTTTTCTACTGATTGTAACAATGTTCCTGCTTTATCGTTGTTGTAATCTGGGATTATAATAAAGGTATCATGATATTTGTGAACTCTCCTTTATAACAACAGAAGGAACAATTTGTTAGGAATCAACATCTCAGTTTGTATCAGAAGTTTACTTATTTCAATTTAACCATGTCCCTTTCTGATGCCGTGGGTGGGTGAGCAATAGCAAAGAAGGAAAGGTAGGTCATGAGGCTTGTTGCCATGTCATGTAAACAGCCACCATTCCTTCCCTGCACCACTGTTACAATTTCCTTTCTGCACTGCACGGAAAATGTGAAGTGCAGGTCGGTGCTCAATAGCTGCTTCTGGTGCCTTCTCGAGTTACTACCTCTTCCTGGGATTGCCATGTAGTATAAGGCAGTAACCTCCAGGAAACAGCAGTAATGATCCTGAGGTCTGCCTGACATTGTATTGGCCTCGTCTCCTGCGATTCTATTCCTGCTATTCTATCTGCGGGAGCTCTCTGTCCCTCAAAATGCCCATCTGCCTCTTCTGGTGACATCCCAGCAGTCCTGCTGCAGTCTCGCTGTGGTTTTTTGGGGGGTTTGGCAATGGAAGGGTTACTTCTTGATGGCAGCGATCCGCCAAGCATGATCGATGAACCATGAAACTGGGCCAGGGTCTGGTTTAACCTCAACATGGGGGAAAACAAGTACTTTCTGGCATCACCTGTGACTTAAATAATGAATTTAAAATTCTGATGGCCGTTGCTATTAATCTTGACGGTCGTTCCAATTTCCAAAGCTTTTTTTTTCAACAAAGATATTTTATTCCAAACACCCATAACATCAACAAAATACATAGTCCATCAAAGCATAGTTGTGGTAGACACCACTGTTGTATTGTATATACTGCATACGAGGTAATACGGTAAGGCCCCTGTACTACAGGTACGGGGTAGATCCCTGCCTGCTGGCTCCGCCCAGTAGGCGGAGTATAAATGTGTGTGCTCTCCGAGCTGCAGCCATTTCGGCAGCAGTTTTAGGAGGCAACACATCTCTGCGTAATAAAGCCTCGATTACACTCTATTCTCGTCTCGTCGTAATTGATAGTGCATCAATAGTCAACAGTTTGTACAGTGTCTTCCCTTTCACCACCCCCCCCTCCCCCGGGACGAACAGCACCTCAAATAAAGTCACGAACAGCCTCCATCACACCTCAAAACCCTCAGCTCTAACTTAATCTTTCCAGCCAGAGAAAGTGGTACAGGTCCCCCAGCCAGACCACCACCCCAGGAGGCGTATCTGACCTCCAATTCTAAAGGATCCTTCACCGGTCAATCAGAGAGGCAAAGGCCACTAATAATAATAATAATCTTTATTGTCACAAGTCGGCTTACATTAACACTGCAATGAAGTTACTGTGAAAAGCCCCTAGTCGCCACATCCCAGCGCCACATCGGCCTCTTCCCCTCCACCAACTCCAGCTCCCCTGAAACCCCAAAGATCGTCACCATTGCGTCCGGCCTGACCTCAGCATCCACTATCCTGAATAACGCCCCAACCACAGCCTCCCAGAAGCTCTCCAGCTTCTCGCAGCCCCAGAACATTATTCGCCGGCCCCCACTCACACTTCTCACACCCATCGGTCACCCCCTGGAAGAACCCACTCATCCTCGCCCGAGTCAGGTGCACTCTGTGCACCATCTTGAACTGAATCAAGCCCATCCTCCCGCAAGACGAGGTTGAGTTCACGCTCCGCATCACCTCACACCGTAATCCCCATCCTATTTCCCTCCCCAACTCCTCCTCCCACTTATGCTTAACTTCACCCCCGTGCCTTGCCCTGCTCCCCCAACCATCCGTTAATGTCCCCAATCCCACTCTCCCCCATGCTGTCGGGGAGCAGCAGTTGCTTCAACAACGTATACTCCAGTAACTGGGGGACCGCCTGCCACTCCTTTCGCGCCAAGTCCCACACCTGCATATACCCAAACTCGCTACCCCTCGGCAGCTCAAACCTCTCCTGCAGCTCGTCCACCCCCATAAACTTCCCCTCTGAGAACATATCCCTCAGCTGCTCCAACCCTACCTCCTACCACTTTCCATACATCCCATCCATCCCCCCCCCCCCCCCCCAGCTTAAACCTGTGGTTTCCACACAGTGGTGTCAACACCAAAATGTTATCCAACTTTAAAATGCTTCCTCAACTCCACAAGGTTTGAACATTTTGCTTGTGTTTGCAGTGAATGGATCCCGATGAATGTATGTCGCGTTTAGCAAGTGTAAGTGAACCATGTTACGGGCTTGGCTGAATATCTTAAATTGGTTGCAGCTATTAGTTCTCTTATCAGTCAGATAATCAGTCAAGTAAAACATGGCTGATTTACACTTGCTAGGAGTGACATATATTCATAGGGAGGGACCCGTTCTCCGCAAACAAAAGGAATATGTTCAAGCCTTGCACCTTTTTTCAATTATCCAGGAGCTTGGGGAGTCTACACTTTCCTGCTGCTTTCTCCATGGTAGCCCCTCGGCCAATCAATCGACTTGTCAACCAATCAGCACCCTTTTCGTCTGCTGTCGAAATTGTTGTGAATATTTGAAATTTGGCATTCTTGTGTTTGTCCTCAATAACATGTCCCTCTTTTCAGCAATGTTCAAGCTCTGTACTGGAAAGTGACTGTTTCACACTTGTTTCTTGCTACTGAAGACTAATAACTGGCAAATGTACACAAATTTATACCATGTTAGTTAATAGCCAATCTACCACAAGCAATACAGCAGGGCTATTCACATTATTCCTGTAATCAATTCATTAAACTATTACTGGTTCAGTCCAGGCCACAATCAGGTACCAAACAAACAATTCCTAGTGTTGATCAACTAAACTGAAGCAAATGAAAGTTCGTAGGTGTGTCCCATTGTTCTCAATGTGATTGAGCTCCATAGTCAATAATCTCAGTGCCTCACCACTCAATTGCTAGTCTTTCATTGTTCGACTTTCTCCAGCTGCCTTCCTTAATACATTTCTCTTCTTAGGCATTCTTTAAGTTGAACCTTTTGAGTGCTTTCCCCAAAGTTTATTCATTATTCCCGTCTGTTGTTTTGTTGACAAACTAGTTTTCTATGCTGATCCACCATTAATACGGAGATGAACCCTGAGCACTCTCAGTCTTGATTGGCTGAAAACCTCTTTGGAAAATTGTAACTTCTAGCGAATTGGGAGACAGATTATTGACATGCTGTTTCTAAGGCCACGCCACTCATATGTTTTATGCTCACTAAAGTGGAAATACTTGACTGGATAATTCATCAGAGGGCCCCAAGCAAGTCACTGTGCCAATCTTGTCAGCAGTTGTGTGGGATTTAAGCCTATCAGTAAATTCAAAACATACAACCCCCTCGCCCTCCCTCCAAGAAAAGAAATGCATTATCTACCCATTTCAGTAAGATTTCCCTAAATATTTAAATTTCTGTTTTTTTGTTGCTATACATCATAAAGTAATGGGCGGGATTCTCCGAGCCTCAGCGACGAAATCGCGCTCGGCGCGGGGAGGAGAATGGGCGTTAAACCCGAGATCGGGTCTGGTCCCCGGAGAATCGCTGCCAATCGGGCGCGAGCGGTCGACGCGGCGCCAGTCGGGGACCATTGAAAGAGGCGATTCTCCAAGTGCAGCCGGTTGAGTTCCTGCCGGCGTGGTTCTCTCATGGATCCACCCGGCGGGGACCCTGGTGGGGGCGGGGGGGATCCTTCACCGGGGGTGGCTTCCAGGACGGCCAGGCTATCCATCGGAGGCCACTGATCCACGGGATCTGGGGGGATCTATCTTCTTGGTGCTGCTCCGGGCTGTGGGTCGGCCATGTCGTGCAGGGCGGCCGACACAGGCCACCGCCGTACGCATGCGCGGACCCCCGACCGGAAGTGCAGGCTCCGTATCGGCAGCCGGAGCTGTAAGGAGCACTCCGGGGCCTGCTGGCCCCCTGCAGGTAAGTGAATCGCTCCGGACTTTCTTCAGGAAAGTCTGGAGTGATTCACGTGTGTCTTTTCCCGGGCGTGGGGAAATAGCCCCATTATTGGACAATCCCGCCCATGGAGTGCCAGTCAAATCATATGTCGGCCATGTCTTGTTTGTTACAATCTGCATAACATCAAAAGGCAACTTTTCTGGAAGAAACTATCTGGTTCTGAATAGAGGCCGTATAAACAATGATTTGGTTAGGTCACCAATATGACAGTGGCCGGGATTTTCCGTTGCCCCCACCGCAGAAGGGCCGGAACGTTTAGCCCAATGCAGTAACTCCTGATGCACTCCTGTATTTCAAATTATTTCCCGTGGAGGCAGGGCCGCAGATGTGTTTTACGAACTCTTCTGAAGGTTTTCTTCTCCCTCTTATACAGCAGGAGATAGTTTTTGGAACAATTAGCAAGAGCAAAATGATCCTATTCAAAGATGGCGCTGTTAGAAAGATCCTGGGCCGGGATTCTACACTAACTGGCGGGACGGGCTGTACCGGCGCCAAGGAGTGGCGTGAACCACTCCAGCGTCGGGCCGCCCGGAAGGTGCGGAATCTTCCTGGCGCTGGAGGGGTTGGCGCCACACCAACTGGCGCTGAAGGGCCTCCACCGGCCGGCGCAAGTTGTCGCATGCGCAGGAGCGCCAGTGTGTTCTGGTAAATGCGCAGAACCGCTGGCGTTTTTTCTGCACCTGCACAGGGGGTTTCTTCTCCGCACCGGCCATGGCGGCGCTTTACAGCGGCCGGCGCGGAGGGAAAGAGTGCCCCCATGGCACAGGCCCGCGCCCGCAGATCGGTGGGCCCCGATCACGGGCCAGGCCGCCGTGGGGGCACCGCCCGGGGCCGATTCCCCCCGAGGACTTTGCAGGCCGCCCGCAGAGCCAGGTCCTGCCGGTACGGACGTGGTGTAATCTACGCCGGTGGGACTGGCCGGAAACAGGCGGCCGCCCGGCTCATCGGTGAGCAGAGAATCGCCGGGGGGGGGGGGGGGGCGATGCCAACAGCCCTCAACCGGCGCAGCGCGAATCCCGCCCCCGCTAAAAAACTGCCGCAGGAGAATTCGGCAGGCGGGGGGTCGGAGAATCCCGCGCCTGATCTTTCAAAGCGGAGGCAGGTTTTGTTAAAATGCAGGTCGTGTGGTTGGCAGTTTTTTATTTTTGTTTCTTAAATATTCAAAGTTAGGTTGGACAGTGTGGGGTTGGGGGAAGAAAAGGGTGAATTCGAAAACAGACCAATTAACCACCACAACGCCCAGGATTTTCTTTGTCATAGGTCTGGTGGCGGGAGCAGGAAACTGGCGGGACTCCCTCCAGGGGGCACAATGGGTGATCATGCCAAATCAAGCCCTCATCGCCGAATCGGGGGTTTGATGCTGATGGTGTGTCGGTGTGGGCAAGATGTCGCGTGCCCCTTCGCCATGTCTTGCCGCCATGTTTAAAAGGCACCTGGACATTCGTTCAATGATTGCACCTTGTGCAACACAAAGATGTCCTCCAGGAAGCAACATGCACCTGCCGCAAGGTTTAGCGACGCCTCAGTAATGATTCTCCTCCAGGCCGTGGAGGGCAGGAGGAATATCCTCTCAGGAGGTCGCCAGGATGGTCAGTATCGCAGCTGGGCAGAGGAGGACACTCCAGCGGTGCAAGAAATGGATGAATGACCTCAACTGTGCCACCAGGGTAAGTGAACCCTCTACTTTACTCAGCTCACCGGTCTCTGAATGGCTCATTGGACGTGGGCATCAGTGGTAAGGTCAGCATCTGTGTTGCCCATCACTAAAAGCTATTCGCAAGGTGCTGGGGTGCCCCACTGGATTTCATGTGATCCGATGGTAGGGAGGCAGTTGTGGGATTCGGACCCAACCACACTGAAGCCACAGCCATTGTGCGGTGTGGGGGGGGAGGGGTGGGGGTGGGGGGTTGTAGTAGAGGGTAAGCAGGAGATGGGCTGCTGATGCCATGCCATTGTTGCCCTTCTCCTTCTAGCTGCTAGAACCCATGGGTGTGGAGAGGATTAGCAGCAGTGCATCTTCCACATCGCACTCACAGCTGCCACTGTGGCCAAAATCCGCCCCCTCACAAAATAGGAAAAGCAGGCTGCTGTGCTGGCAAGGAAAGGCAGTAACTGTGAGGATCTCCCTCCAGCATCCAGTGAGAATGTAATATGTAATCTCTGATATCAGAACCTGGGGGTGACACTGTGTGCAGTGTGGGAGCCAGCCTCGGCTGTCACTCATTCTCCATTCTCTCCATCCCAGGTGTCAGTAGGAAGAGGGGGAGACGGTCCCGCTGCAGAATTCAGCCCCGGCCCATGTGAGACCTTGGACGAGGACGAGGCCGACTTCACACTTGTACAGACATCACAGCGTTCGCCTGCACCCTCTGCCAGCCCAGAGACACACACCTCGGTGGGTGATATGTCCAGGTTAGGCTCAGGCTCGCAGTCTGCTGGTCACCACATAGACACGTGTCCACCGCAGACGGAGGCAGTGAGACTCAAAGTGTCGGGCACTCGAATGACTGCTGGAGAAGAGGCAGAGTCAGGTGATGAGCCTCTCGAAGGGAGTGTGGAGACGGTGCTGGAGTGTCAAAGAGGCACAGGGGAACACCAGGCAGAGGCGTCAGAGCCCCTTAACAGAGTGGCACGTGAGGAGGAGGAGTGCACCCCTCTGCGCTCTGATGTCATGGCTCTGGCACAGACATCCCCATGGGGAGGACGATGGATGCCATGGAGACCCTGGTCCAACAGAACACAAGAGTTTCTGCTGGATCTGCACTAAGACCTGAATGCCAGCGCAGTAGCCATGTGTGAGCAATCCCAGTGGTTACACAAGAGGGGGTGAAGTCATCTAGACCTCCCTCCATGTGGCCCTCTCCACAAGGAATTAGGGAGGAAAACTTGGGCACCCAAAGGGAGGAAGTGGTCTCTCCAGGGACTTCCACTCGGGACCTCCCAAGGGTGTCCATGCCTTCCGAGCCCCCTCTGCCTGTGACCCCATCAGCTCCAGCCTCTGAGAGCTGCCTCAGAGCAGGAAACCTAAAGACGCCAGAATTCTCGCTGGATGCTCACTTCAATCCTATTAATGAGAGGCTAATCGGGTTCCTGGCAGTCCTCGGTGGGAATGGGGCCATTATCCCGCCACGGTGGTCATTCATTTTCCATTATCAGGAACCGGATTTTTTTCTATCCCCTTTGTAATCTCAGAGCCTGGCTCTGGTGGTAGAGATTCAGCTTCCCATGTTAGTAACCTTGAATTTCAACCCTGTGGAAAAGCTCGTGGGAAGGTACAGAAGCGATTTTTGAAAAAGGTGACTCGCCTGTTGACCATTATGGAAGACAAACAGGAGACCATTGCACTTTGTGGGCGGGATTCTCTGGTCCGCCCGCTGCGTTTTCCTGCGCGGCGCGGGACCGTCCGTTCCGACAGCCGGCCAATGGGATTTCCCGTTGTGGCCACCCCACGCCGTCGGGAAACCCGAGAATCCCGATGATCGACTTTGATCAGACTTTATCCGAAATTCCAAAATCGAAAAGTTCCGAAATCCGCACTTTTTTTCGAGTGCTGACGTAATGTCACGAGTGGGAAATCCCAGAAGGATCTGGGAAGATTCCCGGGCGATGCGCTGCAGACAGTCACAAGCCCGAGGCCGGGCAGTTATGGTGCCAAAACCTCAGCAGAACCAGACTTTCATGCATTAAATTATATTACTCACTGATTATCGCGTAAAAATGCTTTTTGGTAAGTTACGGTTACGACCGATTCTGTCCCCCACAGGAGGCCAGCACGGTGCTGGTTTACACCGCTCCAGCCTCCCTTCCCGGCGCCAAATGGGCGGCGCGCCAACCCGCGCATGCGCGGGGGACTTCTTCAGCGCGCCGGCCCCGACTCAACATGGCGTCCATGTTCAGGGGCCGGCTGCGCAACAAAGTAGGCCCGGGGGAGGGAGAGACCGGCCCGCCGATCGGTGGACCCTGATCGCGAGCCAGACCCCATCGGAGGCCCCCCCCCCCCCGGTGAAGGATCGCTTTTCCCAGCGACCAGGGGTGAACGGCGCCGGTGGGACTCTGTCGTATCCCCGCAAATGGTGCCGATTATCCGCACCTCGGAGAATCGTGCGCCGACGTCGGGGCGCGGTTGCGCCAATTCTCCGGCCCGGCGCGGGGCTCGGAGAATCACCCCCTATATTCCGAAATCTGAAAAATGTCGAAATCCAATACACACTCGGCCCCAAGCATTTCGGCTAAGGGATGTTCAAATTGTACTGTGTTCAGTTCTGGGTAGCAAACTGCACCACAAGAAAGATATTTTACACAAGCATGATACTGAGGCTTCGAGGGCTTATGTTCTCCTGAGGATAGGTGATTGAGGCGTTTGACACGACACAAATAGATCAAGAGAACTTGTTTCCTCTGGGGATTCGAGGACAAAGGAGATAATATTACAATTAGAGCCAGCTCATTCAGGAGTGAACCAAGGGCAGCACGGTAGCACAGTGGTCAGCACGGTTGCTTCACAGCTTCAGGGTCCCAGGTGATATTCCCGGCTTGAGTCACAGTGTCTGTGCGGAGTCTGCACATCCTCCCCGTGTCTGTGTGGGTTTCCTCCGGGTGCTCCGGTTTCCTCGCACAGTCCAAAGATGTACAGGTTAGGTGGATTGGCCATGATAAATTGCCCTTATTGCCCTTAAAAGGGTTGGGTTGGGACATGGTCCATCACGGCGGGACCTGGCTTGGAGGCCGGTTAGGTGAGACCTCGAGATGGCGCGGGGGGATCTGGCTCCGCGGGAGGCCCCCACGGTGGCCTGGCCTGCGATCGGGGCCCACCGATCTGCGGGCGGGCCTGTGCCGTGGGGGCAATCTTTCCCTCCGCGCCGGCCACTGTAGGGCTCCGCCATGGCTGGCGCGGAGAAGAACCCACCTGCGCATGCGCAGGAAACACGCCGGCGGTTCTGCGCATGCGTCAACTCGCGCCGGGCCACGGCGGCCCTTCGACGCCGGTTGGCATGGCGCCAACCCCTCCTGCGCCGGCCTAGCCCCTGGAAGTGCGGAGCATTCTGCAACTTCCGGGCGGCCCGATGCCGGAGTGGTTCGCGCCGCTCTTGGCGCCGGGGTCAGGCCATCCGGCCAGTTGCGGGAGAATCCCACTCATGAGCTTTCATTAATTACAGTCCCTGAGTATATATTAACATCTCAGAATGCAGGTTGCACTACCAGTTGTGTGTGACCTGAGGGTTTTATGTGAGTTGATCTAAGTTATAATAACAGCTGAAAGATTTGTTGAAAATATACAAGTCCTGACTCAGGAGGTCAACGAGCAAACCAGAGGTAAACATAGGTTAGATTTAGTGTTTCGAAGCGAGCCTGACCTCGGGCCTCCATGCGGGAGAAAACCTGGGCAATAGAGACCAAAGTATTACAGCTTCAATTTTACATTTTTGCCGCACCAATCGATCTCCCATTATCGACAGCCAAAATAGCTGAAGACTCGGCACAGGCCCATTGGTTAATCCTACAGGTTTAGCATGAATAGAATATAAATTAGATGTTGTGAAGAGCCAAATATAACATTTGGATGACTGTAATGTTTGCAAAATTAAAAAAAGGAGTGCAATAATATTCAAAGAAAAGATGAATATCAAACTATTTCTACAAATTGAAGTCACATTATGCTCAACATAACTAAGAGAGATGCAAGAATAGCCAAAGGAAACTAAAAACTGCTGAAATGCGGATGGGTGGCACTGCGGCACAGTAGTTAGCACCGCTGCTTCACAGCGCTGGGGCCCGGGTTCAATTCCGGCCTTGGGTGACTGCCTGTGTGGAGTTTGCACTTTCTCCCTGTGGATTTCCTCTGGGTGCCCCGGTTTCCTCCCACAGTCCAAAGAAGTACAGGTTAGGTGGATTGGCCGCGCTAAATTATCCCTTGATGTGTAGGTTCTCCCAGTGAGCCAGAGAAGACACAGCCAGAGTGAGACAGAACCAAGAGTGAGTTTGGGAATTTGAATCTAGGTGGGAATTGAATCAAATCAGTAAGACAGCTCCTTTTAAATTTCAGGAGTTTAAATTAATTTAAATTAAGCTAGAATTGTGCAGTGTAGGTTAACAAGGGCTGCCCCACACACTCACATAACTGGTTGGCAGTTAAGTGTCAGTTACTTAAATCTACCTTGATCCAAAGGCAGGTGGGGGAGGGGAGTCAATTCAGGACAGTTTAAAAAGAGCAACTTGTAAACTCACTCCCAGTGAGTTCTCCCAGTGAGCCAGAGAAGACACAGCCAGAGTGAGACAGAACCAAGAGTGAGTTTGGGAATTTGAATTTAGGTGGGAATTGAATCAAATCAGTAAGGCAGCTCCTTTTAAATTTCAGGAGTTTAAATTAATTTAAATTAAGCTAGAATTGTGCAGTGTAGGTTAACAAAGGCTGCCCCACCCACTCACATAACTGGTTGGCAGTTAAGTGTCAGTCACTTAAATCTACCTTGATCTAAAAGCAGGTGGGGGAGGGGAGTCAATTCAGGACAGTTTAAAAAGAGCAACTTGTAAACTCACTCCCAGTGAGCCAGAGAAGACACAACCAGAGTGAGACAGAACCAAGAGTGAGTTTGGGAATTTGAATCTAGGTGGGAATTCGAAGCTGGGTGGGGAGGAAGTGCTTTTTATCCCTGGTAAGTGACTGGTAAGTAGTGTTTCTGTTTTCTTTTTCTTTTCATTCGTATATTTATTTATTTTTTCTTCGTTGTTTATTTATTTATTTAATTTTGGGGGGGGGAACTTGTAATTGTAGAAGTTAACCGAAGGGTTAAGATATGGCAGGAGATCTCAGACCCATGTCATGCTCCTCGTGTGCGATGTGGGAGCTCAGGGACACGTCCACTGTCCCTGGCTCCTTCACGTGCAAGAAGTGTGTCCAGTTGCAGCTCCTGTTAGACCGCTTGATGGCTCTGGAGCTGTGGATGGACTCACTTTGGAGCATCCGCGATGCTGAGGACGTCGTGGATAGCACGTTTAGCGAGTTGGTCACACCACAGGTGAAAGGTACTGAGGGAGATAGAAAATGGGTGACCAAAAGACAGCAAGAGTAGGAAGGCAGTGCAGGTGTCCTCTGCGGTCATCTCCCTGCAAAACAGATATACCGCTTTGGATACTGTTGAGGGAGATGGCTCACCAGGGGAAGGCAGCAGCAGCCAGGTTCATGGCACCGTGGCTGGCTCTGCTGCGCAGCTGGGCAGGAAGAAGAATGGCAGGGCTATAGTGATAGGCGACTCAATTGTAAGGGGAATAGACAGGCGGTTCTGCGGACGCAATCGAGACTCCAGGATGGTATGTTGCCTCCCTGGTGCAAGGGTCAAGGATGTCTCGGAGCGGCTGCAGGACATTCTGGGGGGGAGGGTAAACAGCCAGCTGTCGTGGTGCACATAGGCACCAACGACATAGGTACAAAACGGGACGAGGTCCTACAAGCTGAATTTAGGGAGTTAGGAGTTAAACTAAAAAGTAGGACCTCAAAGGTAGTAATCTCAGGATTTCTACCAGTGCCACGAGCTAGTCAGAGTAGGAATGTCAGGATAGAGAGGATGAATGCGTGGCTCGAGAGATGGTGCAAGAGGGAGGGATTCAAATTCCTGGGACATTGGAACCGGTTCTGGGGGAGGTGGGACCAGTACAAACTGGATGGTCTGCACCTGGGCAGGACTGGAATCGATGTCCTAGGGGGGGCGTTTGCTAGAGCTGTTGGGGAGAGTTTAAACTAATGTGGCAGGGGGATGGGAATCGATGCAGGAAGTTGGAAGGTACTAAAACAGGGACAGAAACAAAAGGCAGTAAGGGGGAAATTGTAAGGCAGAGAAGCCATTGTCAAAAATCAAAAAGGGCGACAGTACAAGGTACAGTGACTGAGGGGAGCTCAGTGAATAGGACCAGGAATACTAAAAGGAATAAAACGGGAAGTGAAAACATTCATGGTAAGCGACGCGGCAGGTTGTTACATGAAGATATGGGTTCAACGACAAGGAAAATTAGGAGAAAGGTTAAGAGAAAATATAACTTCGGAGAGGTTACTGATCGAGGTGTTAAGATTCAGAACAGAGGTAAAAAAGCCAACATAAGTGTACTTTACCTGAATGCTCGTAGTATTCGGAATAAGGTAAATGAGTTGATGGCGCAAATCATCGTGAATGACTATGATTTAGTGGCCATTACTGAAACATGGTTAAAGGATGGTCACGACTGGGAGTTAAATATCCGAGGGTATCAAACTATTCGGAAGGACAGAGTGGATGGTAAGGGAGGTGGTGTAGCTCTGTTATTTAAGGATGACATCCGGGCAACAGTAAGGGATGACATCGGTGCTATGGAGGATAAGGTTGAATCCATTTGGGTGGAAATCAGGAATAGTAAGGCGAAAAAGTCACTGATAGGAGTAGTCTATAGGCCACCAAATAGTAACATTATGGTGGGGCAGGCAATAAACAAAGAAATAACTGATGCATGTAGAAATGGTACAGCAGTTATCATGGGGGATTTTAATCTACATGTCGATTGGTTTAACCAGGTCGGTCAAGGCAGCCTTGAGGAGGAGTTTATAGAATGTATCCGCGATAGTTTCCTAGAACAGTATGTAATGGAACCTACGAGGGAACAAGCGGTCCTAGATCTGGTCCTGTGTAATGAGACAGGATTGATTCAGGATCTCATAGTTAGGGATCCTCTCGGAAGGAGCGATCACAATATGGTGGAATTTAAAATACAGATGGAGGGTGAGAAGGTAAAATCAAGCACTAGTGTTTTGTGCTTAAACAAAGGAGATTACAATGGGATGAGAGAAGAACTAACTACGGTAGACTGGGAGCAAAGACTTTATGGTGAAACAGTTGAGGAACAGTGGAGAACCTTCCAAGTGTTTTTTCACAGTGCTCAGCAAAGGTTTATACCAGCAAAAAGGAAGGACGGTAAAAAGAGGGAAAATCGACCGTGGATATCTAAGGAAATAAGGGAGAGTATCAAATTAAAGGAAAAAACATACAAAGTAGCAAAGATCAGTGGGAGACTAGAGGACTGGGAAATCTTTAGGGGGCAACAGAAAGCTACTAAAAAAGCTATAAAGAAGAGTAAGATAGATTATGAGAGTAAACTTGCTCAGAATATAAAAACAGATACCTGGGTGTGCTAGTGCATGAGTCGCAAAAAGTTGGTTTACAGGTGCAACAGGTGATTAAGAAGGCAAATGGAATGTTGTCCTTCATTGCTAGAGGGATGGAGTTTAAGACTAGTGAGGTTATGCTGCAATTGTATAAGGTGTTAGTGAGGCCACACCTGGAGTATTGTGTTCAGCTTTGGTCTCCTTACTTGAGAAAGGACGTACTGGCACAGGAGGGTGCGCAGAGGAGATTCACTAGGTTAATCCCAGAGCTGAAGGGGTTGGATTACGAGGAGAGGTTGAGTAGACTGGGACTGTACTCGTTGGAATTTAGAAGGATGAGTGGGGATCTTATAGAAACATATAAAATTATGAAGGGAATAGATAGGATAGATGCGGGCTGGTTGTTTCCACTGGCGGGTGAAAGCAGAACTAGGGGGCATAGCCTCAAAATGAGGGGAAGTAGATTTAGGACTGAGCTTAGGAAGAACTTCTTCACCCAGAGGGTTGTGAATCTATGGAATTCCTTGCCCAGTGAAGCAGTTGAGGCTCCTTCATTAAATGTTTTTAAGATAAAGATAGATAGTTTTATGAAGAATAAAGGGATTAAGGGTTATGGTGTTCGGGCCGGAAAGGGGAGCTGAGTCCACAAAAGATCAGCCATGATCACATTGAATGGTGGAGCAGGCTCGAGGGGCCAGATGGCCTACTCCTGCTCCTAGTTCTTATGTTCTTATGTTAGGTGGGGTTAAGGTGTTATGGGGATTGGGCAGGGGAGTGGGCCGAGGTAGGCTGCTCTATCAGAGGGTCGGTGCAGGCTCAATGGGCCAAATGACCTCCTTCTGCACTATAAAAGTTCAACAGTTCTATGGGTGGGGAGTTGGCAGCTTCAGTAATCATAATTTTCCACATGTGTAACTGCTGCTGGTAGAGCAGTTTCCACCGAGTGGGATTTAGTTTAGCAACAGACAAGGAAAATGAGAGCCATAAAGCAGATGTTCCTTTTCCTGAATCTATTAGCCGTTGCAGCAAACCTGAACACTTCCGTAAAATGGAGCATACAACCTGAAATCCCAGGAGATTTTCTGTTTTCTTGTGTGTGTGTGTGCCCCCACCCCCCGTCCAGTCATATTCAGTTTCAGTAAAACTCTTGGGAGTATCACGGCACCGTGAAGTTAATAAACAAATTAACCTTGCGAAAACTTGCCTCTTCACAAGTCTCACCTGAAGGACAATGCACAGAGGTTGGGCTGGTGGAGGCCATGCTGGTGGAACGTGTGGAGGAGTCTGTAATTCACCCAGAAGAAAGGATGTGTATCTGTCAGGAGAACAGCCAAAATGAGCAAGTCGTGGGATGTGCATTGTAACCAAGGAGACTGCGCTAATTAGTATTACATTTAATCATCTTTGGAAGTAATTACTTTTAACCCAGGCATTTGAAAATTAAGCAGATGAAACTCTCACTGGGAAAGAGATGCTAGAATCTGTGAGACAACCGTACTTTTGTGATATTTAATGGTCTGATCTATTTAGTTGGGTGGGATTATAGGTTTTATGAAGACTTTAGTTCGAATTCCTCCAAACTACAACTCTATTTTATACCTCATTAGGAAAGCCTTCAATTGCACGTGGGTTAAACAGTAGATAGCAGCAAACTATTATGCGTACTCATCGTGTATGTCCTCGTTATATTACTTCTGAATCTCTTGTGAAACTTACAATAATTCAGATGATGCACCATTTTATAAGGACTAACATTTTCCACCTTGTGTTGCAAGTTTCAGGAATGCCTTGGTTACAGCATTGTCGATCACATTCGTAAACAACTAGAAGCCCTCTTGTATATAGAGAGCACTCCCAACTGTTTAATTATATGACATGTAATCAGGGAAATGGGTCTTTTTCTGATCTGAATTGGCCATTGTGTGTTTCATATCTGGGGCGTGATTTTCCCACCCTGTTGCGCCCAACGCCAATCCGGGCATGGTGGTTGTATAGCGGGAGAATCCAAAATCGAGATTTGCACCGGGCGCAAACTATTTTGCCATTCACCCCGACTACTCCCAATGGCGAAATCCAGATCTCGCCAAAATATGGCAAGAAGTTCATTAAGACTAATTTGCATTCATTTCAATCTCATTAGCGAGATTGAAGTCGGACCCAGTGGCCTCCCGGGAGTCACCCGACTTCCCAGCGAGATGCCGTGTGGGTATCAACAAAGAACAAAGAACAAAGAAATGTACAGCACAGGAACAGGCCCTTCGGCCCTCCAAGCCCGTGCCGACCATGCTGCCCGACTAAACTACAATCTTCTACACTTCCTGGGTCCGTATCCTTCTATTCCCATCCTATTCATGTATTTGTCAAGATGCCCCTATCGTCCCTGTCACTATCGTCCCTGCTTCCACCACCTCCTCCGGTAGCGAGTTCCAGGCACCCACTACCCTCTGCGTAAAAAACTTGCCTCGTACATCTACTCTAAACCTTGCCCCTCTCACCTTAAACCTATGCCCCCTAGTGATTGACCCCTCTACCCTGGGGAAAAGCCTCTGACTATCCACTCTGTCTATGCCCCTCATAATTTTGTATACCTCTATCAGGTCTCCCCTCAACCTCCTTCGTTCCAGTGAGAACAAACCGAGTTTATTCAACCGCTCCTCAGAGCTAATGCCCTCCATACCAGGCAACATTCTGGTAAATCTCTTCTGCACCCTCTCTAAAGCCTCCACATCCTTCTGGTAGTGTGGCGACCAGAATTGAACACTATACTCCAAGTGTGGCCTAACTAAGGTTCTATACAGCTGCAACATGACTTGCCAATTCTTATACTCAATGCCCCGGCCAATGAAGGCAAGCATGCCGTATGCCTTCTTGACTACCTTCTCCACCTGTGTTGCCCCTTTCAATGACCTGTGGACCTGTACTCCTAGATCTCTTTGACTTTCAATACTCTTGAGGGTTCTACCATTCACTGTATATTCCCTACCTGCATTAGACCTTCCAAAATGCATTACCTCACATTTGTCCGGATTAAACTCCATCTGCCATCTCTCCGCCCAAGTCTCCAGACAATCTAAATCCTGCTGTATCCTCCGACAGTCCTCATCGCTATCCGCAATTCCACCAACCTTTGTGTCGTCTGCAAACTTACTAATCAGACCAGTTACATTTTCCTCCAAATCATTTATATATACTACAAAGAGCAAAGGTCCCAGCACTGATCCCTGTGGAACACCACTGGTCAGAGCCCTCCAATGAGAAAAGCATCCTTCCATTGCTACTCTCTGCCTTCTATGGCCTAGCCAGTTCTGTATCCACCTTGCCAGCTCACCCCTGATCCCGTGTGACTTCACCTTTTGTACTAGTCTACCATGAGGGACCTTGTCAAAGGCCTTACTGAAGTCCATATAGACAACATCCACTGCCCTACCTGCATCAATCACCTTAGTGACCTCCTCGAAAAACTCTATCAAGTTAGTGAGACACGACCTCCCCTTCACAAAACCGTGCTGCCTCTCACTAATATGTCCATTTGCTTCCAAATGGGAGTAGATCCTGTCTCGAAGAATTCTCTCCAGCAATTTCCCTACCACTGAAGTAAGGCTCACCGGCCTGTAGTTCCCGGGATTATCCTTGCTACCCTTCTTAAACAGAGGAACAACATTGACTATTCTCCAGTCCTCCGGGTCATCACCTGAAGACAGTGAGGACCCAAAGATTTCTGTCAAGGCCTCAGCAATTTCCTCTCCAGCCTCCTTCAGTATTCTGGGGTAGATCCCATCAGGCCCTGGGGACTTATCTACCGTAATATTTTTCAAGATGCCCAACACCTCATCTTTTTGGATCTCAATGTGACCCAGGCTATCTACACCCCCTTCTCCAGACTCAACATCTACCAATTCCTTCTCTTTGGTGAATACTGATGCAAAGTATTCATTTAGTACCTCGCCCATTTCCTCTGGCTCCACACATAGATTCCCTTGCCTATCCTTCAGTGGGCCGACCCTTTCCCTGGCTACCCTCTTGCTTTTTATGTACGTGTAAAAAGCCTTGGGATTTTTGTATCGTTGAGTACTCCTGTCCAAAAATGGGAATCCTCGCAATGGCTACCAAGGGGATGTGAGGAGGTGAGTAGCCCTTTCCATTTACCATCAAACAGCTCAAGGACACCGGAGCTACTGCCCCAGTACTCGGGGGAGGGGGTGGGGGGTCTTTCAGTGGGATTGGGGTTGTTCGGGGGCTAGGACGTTCCAGGTCGGGGGTTTCCCTGGGACAGGGATGACGGGAGGGGCTTTGCGTCTGTGGGGCCTTCACACCATCTTTAAAATATTGTGTTGACTCATAACAGGAACAACCAGAGCTGCAGCCTGTGTGTCCTACCCAACTCTCCCAGGATAGAACCATGCTGCAGCTTCTCTCATGAGAGTTGATTCACCCCCTTTGAATGTGAGCAGCCTCCAGCTTCACAGCTTAAGACTATTTCAAAGGAGAGATTAGCCTTGTTAGTTGGAACATAGAAAAATGCAGCACAGAACAGGCCCTTCGGCCCACGATGTTGTGCCGAACCTTTGTCCTAGATTAATCATAGATTATCATTGAATTTACAGTGCAGAAGGAGGCCATTCAGCCCATTGAGTCTGCGGTACGCCACTGGTAACTGGGATCCAGGCTGAATATTTGCCATCCACCACCACTCTCTGACTTCTATCGGTTAGCCAGTTCGTTATCCAACTGGCCAAATTTCCCACTATCCCATGCCTCCTTACTTTCTGCAGACGCCTACCATGGGAAAACTTATCAAATGCCTTACTAAAATCCATGTACACTATATCCACTGCTTTACCTTCATCCACATGCTTGGTCACCTCCTCAAAGAATTCAATAAGACTTGTAAGGCAAGACCTACCCCTCACAAATCCGTGCTGACTACCCCTAATCAAGCAGTGTCTTTCCAGATGCTCAGAAATCCTATCCTTCAGTACCCTTTCCATGACTTTGCCTACCACCGAAGTAAGACTAACTGGCCTGTAATTCCCAGGGTTATCCCTATTCCCTTTTTTGAACAGGGGCACGACATTCGCCACTCTCCAATCCCCTGGTACCACCCCTGTTGCCAGTGAGGACGAAAAGATCATTGCCCACGGCTCTGCAATTTCATCTCTTGCTTCCCATTGAATCCTTGGATATATCCCGTCAGGCCCGGGGGACTTGTCTATCCTCAAGTTTTTCAAAATGCCCAACACATCTTCTTTCCTAACAAGTATTTCCTCGAGCTTACCAATCTGTTTCACACTGTCCTCTCCAACAATATGGCCCCTCTCAATTTGTAAATACTGAAGAAAAGTACTCGTTCAAGACCTCTCCTATCGCTTCAGACTCAATACATAATCTCCCGCTACTGTCCTTGATCGGACCTACCCTCGCTCTAGTCATTCCCATATTTCTCACATATGTGCAAAAGGCCTTGGGGTTTTCCTTGATCCTACCCGCCAAATATTGTTCATGCCCTCTCTTAACTCTCCTAATCCCTTTCTTCAGTTCCCTCCTGGCTATCTTGTATCCCTCCAATGCCCTGTCTGAACCTTGTTTCCTCAGCCTTACACAAGTCTCCTTTTTCCTCTTAAGAAGACATTCAACCTCTCTTGTCAACCATGGTTCCCTCACTCGACCATCTCTTCCCTGCCTGACAGGGACATACCTATCAAGGACAAGTAGTACCTGTTCCTTGAACAAGTTCCACATTTCACTTGTGTCCTTCCCTGACAGCCTATGTTCCCAACTTATGCACTTCAATTCTTGTCTGACAACATCGTATTTACCCTTCCCCCAATTGTAAACCTTGCCCTGTTGTGATAACATTTCACCCTCCTGAACTCTCAAGTGTCTCCTCCTAGCAACAGGTGCCCTGTCTGAGAGGATGATTAGTGAACTGAATGTGCTGCACCCTTTGATGATTGAACAGCCTGCCTGTACTCGAGGAGTGTCAGCACCATAGAGGCACTTGTCAACAATTAAACACTAAAGAGCAGGACTTCACCATTGAAGACCCTCTCGCAGTCAAAGGGTAAGAGTCTGGATGAGCACAGGATAGCTGAGTGTGATCTTCCTAATGTAGCTGGCAGAGGTCTGGGTCTAGGGGTTCCTCATCTGGCTAGAAGGGAGTGTGTAGAGTGAGGTTTGCCAGCACAACCGGCTGGCTGGATGGCACTCTGAGAGAAGTCAGGACAGTCATGGTAAGGGTGGGGGAGGCTTAGGAATTCGAGGATCCCATGATGGAAGCGATAACTGATTGTCAGTCTCTCTCTTCCTCCAGTTACTTCCAGAAACAATAATAATTGCCGGTGTCGACCCCGCCGAGGCTGCTGGTGTCGACCCCGCCGAGGCTGCTGGTGTCGACCCCGCCGAGGCTGCCGGTGTCGACCCCGCCGAGGCTGCCGGTGTCGACCCCGCCGAGGCTGCCGGTGTCGACCCCGCCGAGGCTGCCGGTGTCGACCCCGCCGAGGCTGCCGGTGTCGACCCCGCCGAGGCTGCCGGTGTCGACCCCGCCGAGGCTGCCGGTGTCGACCCCGCCGAGGCTGCCGGTGTCGACCCCACCGAGGCTGCTGGTGTCGACCCCGCCGAGGCTGCCGGTGTCGACCCCGCCGAGGCTGCTGGTGTCGACCCCGCCGAGGCTGCTGGTGTGGGACCCGCCGAGGCTGCTGGTGTCGACCCCGCCGAGGCTGCTGGTGTTGACCCCGCCGAGGCTGCTGGTGTGGACCCCGCCGAGGCTGCTGGTGTCGACCCCGCCGAGGCTGCTGGTGTCGACCCCGCCGAGGCTGCCGGTGTCGACCCCGCCGAGGCTGCTGGTGTGGACCCCGCCGAGGCTGCTGGTGTGGACCCCGCCGAGGCTGCTGGTGTCGACCCCGCCGAGGCTGCTGGTGTGGACCCCGCCGAGGCTGCTGGTGTCGACCCCGCCGAGGCTGCTGGTGTCGACCCCGCCGAGGCTGCTGGTGTCGACCCCGCCGAGACTGCCGGTGTCGACCCCGCCGAGGCTGCTGGTGTGGACCCCGCCGAGGCTGCCGGTGTCGACCCCGCCGAGGCTGCTGGTGTTGACCCCGCCGAGGCTGCTGGTGTCGACCCCGCCGAGGCTGCTGGTGTGGACCCCGCCGAGGCTGCCGGTGTCGACCCCGCCGAGGCTGCAGGTGTCGACCCCGCCGAGGCTGCCGGTGTGGACCCCGCCGAGGCTGCTGGTGTCGACACGCCGAGGCTGCCGGTGTGGACCCCGCCGAGGCTGCCGGTGTGGACCCCGCCGAGGCTGCTGGTGTCGACACGCCGAGGCTGCAGGTGTGGACCCCGCCGAGGCTGCCGGTGTCGACCCCGCCGAGGCTGCTGGTGTCGACCCGCCGAGGCTGCCGGTGTCGACCCCGCCGAGGCTGCTGGTGTCGACCCCGCCGAGGCTGCTGGTGTCGACCCCGCCGAGGCTCCCTCATTGTGCCTGTTGCAGCCGAGGCGGACAGATGCTCAAGACCAACGCAGGCTGGAGGCAGCACCACATGGACAGGAGTCCGCTGCACACCCTCAAGACCCAGCCGCCTATCAAGCTGAGGAGGGAGCCAGAAGGGGAGGCCAGCAATGTACCAAGGTGCACCAGAGTCATTGGTCCTTCAATGAGCTGACAACAGCATATGTCGCAGAAAACTGCGCCTCGACAGGGAGACAGTGCGGCACCTGTGCCACGTCCTCACGGACATGGTACCCCGTGGAGGAGGACACCGCTCCCGGTGGCCATAAAGGTCACTGCAGCACTAAATATCTGTGCCACAAGGTCATTCCAGGGCTCGAGCGGGGACCTGTGTGGCATATTGAAGTCATCAGCCCACAGGGGCATCCGGGAGATGATGGATGCTCTGTATGCCTGGGTATCCGACTATATCACCCTTGACTTGGACCAGGCCCACCAAGATGCCCGGGCTACAGAATAAGCCACCATCGCCAGGATGCCCCAAGACCAGGGGGCCATTGATGGCATGCATGTCACCCTGGGGCATCAGGAAGTGCCTTATATTAACAGGAAGGGGTTCCACTCCCTGAATGTTGAGGCCGTGTGCGACCAGTGCCTCAGGATCATGCATGTTTGCACCTGCTCTCCTGGGAGCGTGCATGACAGCTACATCCTGGGGCAATTGGAGATCCCCGGTGTCTTCGAGGACCACCACAGGATGACAGGTTGGCTCGTGGGGGTCAAGGGATACCCGTTGAGGTCATGGCTGATAACGCCAGTGCCGAGGCCTAAGCCCAAGGCAGAGACCCAAGACGATGAGGCCCACATTGGCACCCGTGCTGCCATTGAGCGGTGCATCGGACTGCCCAAGATGCAGTTCCACTGCCTGGTCCACTCTGGTGGTTATCTACAGGACACCCCCCCAGAGGGCCTCCCGCTTTGTGGTGGTCTGCTGTGCCCTCCACAATCTGGCACAGAAGTGGGATGACATGCTGGAGGAGGAGGCAGAGCAGGAGGAAGGATATGCGGCCTGGAATGAGGAGGTGGAGGAGGAGGCGGACCAGGAGGTGCTGGAGGCTGGACCACAAGTGGCAGCGTGTGAATGACATTCCAGGAGGACCAGGGAGGCCCTCATCATCTTGAGATTCTCATGAGACAAGGATGTGTCCATCAGCTCAGCGTCCCCCCACCCCCCCACTCCAACGCATCACATCACACCACCACCTCCCCGACCACCCTGTTTCCACAGCCTCCCCCCCACTCCAAGAGTCTGTGTGACATCACACCAGGGTGCTGGGCCTGCGTCAGCTGTCAGCAGGTCAATATACAGGCAGGAGAGACGATCACTCACTCTCAGGAAAGCTCTGGTGCTCCTCAGATTCTAATAGTCTGGCGCCTGCATTTCTGCTGACAGCATGTTCGGACCCATCCTCGCATCGGTGTCTGCATCAAGGCTTTCGATCTTGGACCACTGTGCTGAGGGGGGGATGGGGGAGAGGGACTAGGGGGTGGGGAAGTGGGCAGGCTCGCTGTGAAGATTAACATGGCAGAGGCTTCACATGGTGCAGATGTGAGATTCTTTTAATCGTGAACAATTAAATGTGACAGATTTCCATTCCCCCTAGCTACGGATAGTGACCTCACCAGTGCCCGCTTAGTGCTCCTCACTCTTCTTGATCCTCCGTGGTTTGGTGCTATGTCTGTGTCTGTCTCCAGAATGCACATCAGAGGTGGAGGAAGCCTGCTGCCTTCTGCACCCTGTGGCCTTTGATGCTCTTGACGGTCATCCTCTGGGGGCCTGGAGCCGGAGTGCCCCGGCTGACTTACCAGTGTCACAGGTGGTGCCATGCCACCCTGCCCTTGAGATGTGTCACTTCGGGGGGGTGGATGGAGATCACCTTCAATTCCTTGGTGGAAGGCCGCTCGATGGGTTCCAGCGCTTCATACTTCCTGTCGGTGCCCATAGGACCCTGGGTGACTCCATGGGATAGAGGGGCAGCTGGAGAGAGCTCCAGAAGCCTTCAGGTGCAAGAGATGGTGCCGGAAATGCGTGACACCAAGGCCAACACTGCTAGGGTGGCGACTGCAGTGGAAAACCTGGAGCACAAAGTCTGCGCCTTGAGTGGTGGCGTCCAAGGCATTGCTCAGTCTGTAACGACCATGGCGAAGGGCCTCGACACCATGTCCCATTCGATGACGGACATGTCCCGAGACACAGGTGGACATTGCCAAGGCACTCCAGAGCGTGGACCAGTCACTGCGGATCATCGCTGAGGGCATCAGCACTGTGGTGCAGACAATGGGGAGTCTCCAGGACTGGCAGTGCCAGGTGAATGCCTCCACCTGATGTGGAGACACCAGACAGTGCCCCCGAAGCCTGCCTACTATTGTCGCTCACTGAGGTGCGTGTCTCTGCGCTGGTGGAAGGCATGGGTGATAACTGTGACGCATTGCCCGTGTTCTCAGAGCTCCTCCGAAGTGTTCTCTTGGGTGGCGGGGCACAACTCTGAATGGCCTGGCCTCATCAGATGGTGATCCTGAAAGATAATGGACATGTGGTCAGTGGGAGGGAAGGATACATTTGTGGGACATCAACAACTCACTTGAGATAGGTCATCCGGGTGAAGGGACAGTGGATCCTCACCTCGCTGTCGGAGACTGCTCTCTCCTTGGGCAATCTCCAGCGCCTGTTCCTCGAGGGAGATGAGGACTCGGATCGCTGGCATTCAGCACAAGGAGCAGGGCCTAATTAAATTTGCATCCCAGTGGCACCACTGGGCCATGCCGGTCTTGTTAATTATGGGCCATTCCCACGATTTTAATCGTGGGTCACCAGAACACCAAATAAGTTTAATTTTTTAAGTAGATTTTAAAGGACTCCCTGTAGGGCCCAGAGGAATATGAATACTCCTCTTGATCCCACAAGGAAATATTAGGTCTCCCACAAAGATGAAGAACCTACATTTATAACGGGCTTTTAATTTCTCAAGATGCCCTTGTGCTTCGCAGCCGAAGTATTGTGAAATTATTTGTAATGTAGGCGAACATGGCAGACAACACACACAAGCTTCCACCAACAGCAATGAGATAAAGACCATTTATCTGCTTTGGTGATATTTTTCAGGGTACATTTTGAGCAGGAGAATGCACACTAACACAGGATGCAGCAGGCAACAAAGCACTTGATTATGGGGTTAAAGTAGGTAAATACAGACTAAAAGTGATTGTACCTTTAAGGGCAACACAGCAGAGTAAGGGTCACCTGGTTTGGGGGACCAATTGGGAGTCAAAGTGGGTGATCACCTCAAGTGGTAGAGTCCGCTCCTAGGCAGGAGACATGTAAGGGACTAGGTGCAGCTGTGTGGCTCTACAGTTCTACTTATCAATAAATACCTTTGTGTTTCTAATGAAGTCTGCCAAAGTAATCATTACATCTGCTGACGAGGATAAAATTAACATGACACTTTGGCCCGACACCTGTTTTAATCAAAGTCGCAATCGGGGCCCACCGATCTGCGGGCAGGCCTGTGCCGTGGGGCACTCTTTCCCTCCGTGCCGGCCTCTCTAAAGTTCCGCCATGGCCAGCGCGGAGAAGAAACCCCCTGAGCATGCGCAGGGATCCCGCCAGCAGTTCTGCGCATGCGCCAGAACATGCTGGCACTCCCGCGCATGCGCCAATTCGCGCCGGCCGGCAGAGGCCCTTCGGCGCCGATTGGCGCGGCGCCAACCACTCCAGCGCCAGCCTAGCCCCCGGAGGTGCGGAGGATTCTGCAACTTCCGGGCAGCCCAACGCCGGAGTGGGTCACGCCGCTCTTACCGGTATGGCCAGCCTGCCGGTTGGGGGAGAATCCCAGCCTTGAGTGTGAGTGAAATCGACAAAGAACCAACACATAAAAAGAAGAAAAAAACTCCCGAAATCACTGAAATCACCTTCCCTCAGAAAAAGAAGTTCTAAAAGTTTAAAAAAAGAGCAGCCAGGTTTGTGCCAAAACTTCAAAAGCACGGGAAAAAATACAGAGAAGGCCGGGGGCTGCCGACAACTCCGTGGAAAGAATGACAGTCTTAAAGCAGCAATGCGTTTAAAGTATTCATGCACTTAAATCAGCAACCACAAGGAGGATCAAACAGCTATGGACAGGAAAATTGGGGAAGACCCCAGATGGAGGGCAACTTTCAAAAAAGGTCCATTAGCAACAAAGACCTCAAAGAAGAGGCAATGGAAGACTTCAGAGGAGGCAATGAAAACTTCAAGGAAGAAGCAATGAAAGCCTCAGAATAGGCAATGAAGACCTCAAAGAGGACAACAAAAGGCTCCACAAGGGGGATAACGAGAGAATTGCAGAATGGAAACAAGTCAACATTTCATCAGAGACAGACCTGACCAACAATGAAGCCAAAAGGGTTTGTCTGAATTTGAGACAAGTGGAAATGGCCACGCATGCGCACGGTGGCAACCTGCAACGGTCGCGCCGTTCAACATGGTGCCAGCCATGCATGGACCCGACCTGCCAGATACTGCCCCCCCTGTACATCCCCTCGCCACCCCCGGGCCACCCCTCACCAGCCCCCCCCAGCCCTCGCCGAAGTACCCCCCCAGCCAACAGCACAGTTTCCCCCCCCCCGACTGTGGCGACGCTGGACACAATCTGCTGCCACCACGCCAGGTTCACGAAAACTGAGATCACACGTGTCCCGCGCCGTCGGGAACTTGGCCCATCGGGGGCGGAGTGTCGGGGGAGGGCCTTCAGTTAACATCCTGAGGCTGTCGCAATGGTGTGCGGCACACTCCTCGATGATGCCGTTTTGGATGGTGCGGAGCATCTGAAAACAGGCGCCGCACTCGATTTGGTTGTAAACAGCGATTCTCCACCTGATCGACGATTATGATATCGGCCTTGGGCAATGGAGAATCCCGCTCACGGTCTGCAAATGTGAGAATTGCACCCCCAGTGTCCAGTGAATCCATGCACCCAGAACATTAACCTGGGTTTATAGATTACCCGTCCAGTGACATTACTATGCCAACGCCTTCCCTCGCTAGATCGTAGATTGTCTAAATAAAGATTATGGATTGTCTAAAAAAAGCCTTGATAAAGTCATAGGTAGCCTGAAAAGGTTGCAATAGTATCTCTGAAAGGAAGTGTTTGATTTAATCTAAACTGTTTTGAGATGAATGCAAAGCAGATGTTGCTGAAAATCAGATGTTAAATGGAAAATGGACAAATAATTCTTTGTTGTGTACGCCCTGTAAAACATCATTGGCTTCGCAGAAATATGGATTGCTAGTGCAAGATATTGTTCAATTGCCAAGACCAATGTTTTTATTCTATCAAGAAGAGTTGAGCCAAATTCAGATGTGACCTCGAAATAAATCTGCGCAACAACTGAACACTTTATATGTGAATGAAAAATATACTTATTTTCTAACCATGGGCAAAATAAGGCTCCTGAACTTTTGAGCTGCCGTTATTCAACTTGACAACTCCAATCCATGCATCAGTGTAATTATCTTCTACTTTGTACAACTTTGTAATGTGTTTGGTATAAAATGAATGAGAACGGTAGGTATCTGCTGTGCACAGTTCATGTTCGACTTCTATCGAGGGAATATTTTTAATGGCAGCGGGGAAAGAATTATCTTCATGTGATAGAGGCTGAACAGTCAAATGATAAAAATAATCCTCACATCAGTAAGTTGTATTCTTTGCTTATGTTCCTGTTGCTATTTATATATTTATGGTTATTTTGGTGCTCAAGTCCAAGTCTTAGCCCAGAGACTTCAACGCAAGAATCAAAGGCCGATGAGCCAGGGCAGCGCTGAAGGAGTGCTGCACAGCCAGAGGTGCCATCTTCTGGATGGAATGTTAAACCGAGGCCCTGTCAGGCCTCTTGAAAGAACATAAACCCTTGAGCTATGTTCCTGACCTCCCTCCCAAAAATAAGAAACACACACCAGGTGTGACAACCGTCCTCTATATTAAAGTTTTCCCTCAACCCTGGCGATCAACAACACGACTGTGGCATTTAAATGATTTGGTGACGACATGTGGGCCAAGGAGACATGCATTTTTCTTTACTGACTGCGCCAGCTGTGGACCGCAAGAGGCGTGGACATATTTGTTCAAGGAAAACAGCTTTTACTTCCAACTCAGTGCTTGCGTTCACTTTAGGAATCATTTCAAGAATTCCGCCTTGTCTGAATCTAGTGAATTTGTTCCCTCATAATTGTGAGGAAAATTTCTTGCTGGGATTTTTGGAACAATTGTTCTGTTTTGACCATTAACACAAATGTTTCTTCCTTCCCTCAGGGAGAAAGTGGTAACCCAGGTTTGCCAGGGAGAGATGGACGCCGTGGACCACTGGTAGGACTATTGCATATCTCAGTCACAGCCTCCTAATCCCTCATTTGCTTTCTTTTGTTCCCCCTCTTCCCTTGCTCCTCGGCTCTCCTTGCATCCAATGGTTACCTGAGTAAAATTGTCTCTTTGTGTCACCAGCTCTCCTCTAAGTTGCCGAAGTGGCCACACCTCCTGTCTGAGCCTTGGTGTAAAGAGCCATTGGGCAATTTGATTTAGGGAGGGTTGGGGAAACAAATCGACACCAGGTTTAGTCACATGTTGGAGCAAAATACACACAAAGACGTGAATTTTGTTGTCGAGTCAAGTGTCCCAGTGGCGGGTTCGGACGTACGTGGGATTGGCAACGCGACGGCCAGCGAATTCTTGGGCGAGTTGCCTGGCCAGGAGGTGCAGGGGGCAAGGAGGACGTCGAGAATCCTGCCACTACCTCATGGGGCTAAAGGTCCAGGCTCCCTATTTAAAGGGCACCCAGACAGGCATTCATTCCCTGTAATCCGACAGCTTCAGTCAGGCTGTGTGAGAGGATGCCATGAGACCTCAGCTGGTGCTTGTCGTGTTATTCACCCTGGGGTAATACGGACTGCAACTGGATGCAGTTGTACTTGAAAGTAGACTCCAAACTTTGGTGTTGGTTCAATACGCTTTATTGAACTTGTTAAGCAGTGCACACAGTTCGCTGTGGGTTTGACACTCTACTAATCTAAGCGTGCTTACTATAACTAACTAGACCAGACTAGCTCTGATCCACGTGTAGAAGGTGCTGACTGATATATACACCCTGACTGTCACTACAGTTTTCACCAGTGGAAAGAGGCAGAGTGTTGATGCCTCGTGTGTTTTATAGTGGGAGATCACCTTCTAGTGTTCTGCCTGGTGATTGGTTGTGTTCTGTCCTGTGTGTTGATTGGCTGTACTGGGTGTCTGTCACTGCCTGTCTGTATCTCATTATGTGCATGAGTGCATATCATGACAGTGCTCGAATCTCATAATCTTTCTCCCCTTGCATATCATCAACCGTTGCTACTATCCACTGTTCTGGAGTGATGTCTCTGAGCAGACAACAAATGGCCCCACATGTTAGCAATGCCTCCCGACAGGTTCTCCTCCAATGAACGGCAGGAGGTCCTGTTTCTGAGTGATGGCAGCTGGAAGCCTTCACGCCTGACCAAAGCGGCCTGCACTTGCCCCCCCCCCCCCCCCCCCCCGTGACCCTTACCCTGCCATCCATCATCATTGAACCTCCCTCCATCACCTTTGACCTGCCCTCCCTGTTACCCTGAGCTCTCAGGACCTCACCATTGACCTTTCCTCCATAACCCTGGATCTCCCCACAATCAGGCTGCACCTTCCCCCTGCCCTGTGTGGTCCATCTTGCTCCCTATGTTCCCCCATGAGCTTTCTTAAGTCCTGCATAGCCCATTCCCGCCACCCCCCCTTCCATCGGTCAGCTAGAACCAGCACCCAGTTTCAATGTATCAATGTCTCCTTTTCCACGGTCTATGCAAAAGTCCCCAAGAAAGAAAAGCAGCTCCAACTTAATCCGAATGAACCAGGAAGATCACCTTTCCTCCTACGCAATTAAGTACGCCCGCCTGTTTAATTTCCCACTGCCGCACAAGATTCTGGCCAAATACTATGCGGCAGCGTGACCAAATAGCAATGAACATTGAAACGTTTGAGGGGCTTGTCTATAACATAAGCCGATGGTGTCACTGGATTACTGCTCTATCTGACATCAGCTATCTCCCCATAGACCAGCAATAAAATTGGAACCTTCTTTCTATCCACCGAGTTTGTTACGATACACATTGACACTATAGGAGAACTTTGGTTTTGATTTATAACTTGGTACTGCATTTGGAACCTGCCGTTCTTATTCCTGAATGGGGTTTGGTTTAAAGGGTTAGAAATAAATCCACTATTTAGATTAAGGGCAGGATTCCACCATATATGATGCCTAGACTTCATTCATATTGCTTGGACCACATAAAGCAAGGCCTCCCAATGCAACGGGCCCGCTGAAGATCAGTGGCATTGTGCTACTTTCAATGGGAGAATCTGCACCCACTGTTATCGGTGCCTTGCTACTTCCCATTATGGGTCTGTGTCGGTGAACTGGGGTTCAGTAAGGAGAAAGTGTTCCCTACAACTGATAACCACACCGATGCCTGTACATACAGTCGAGACCTGAAGCAAATGGAAGCAGAAAATCATAAATTGCAAAGGAATCATAGAATTTACAGTGCAGAAGGAGGCCATTCGGCCCATCAAATCTGCACCAGCTCTTGGAAAGAGCACCCTACCCAAGGTCAACACCTCCACCCTATCCCCATTACCCAGTAACCCCACCCAACACTAAGGGCAATTTTGGACACTAAGGGCAATTTATCATGGCCAGTCCACCTAACCTGCACATCTGGTGTATTTTCCAATGACAGACTTTACATTTAATTTCCTGTAAAGGAAAAGCAAGTATTTGGATCCTTTCTACTACAGCAAAGGATTTTTCAAAGGTTTAACATCTGACATATTTGAATAGGAAGCTCAGCGAATTAATGTGAACAAAGATCTCATTTCTACTTAACATTGAAAGGACTTTAATAAGATTTATAACTAATAATGAGAACATTAACCTCTGCCCCACATCCTGAAGAGTAACAGCGGGTGCTTTCACACACGCTATTGAAACTGAATGGAGAACTTGGATTCCAGATGATTAATTTTACAAAATTAATAATAATAATAATAATCGCTTATTGTCACAAGTAGGCTTCAATGAAGTTACTGTGAAAAGTCCCTAGTCGCCACATTCCGGCGCCTGTTCGGGAGGCTGGAACGGGAATTGAACCTTTGCTGCTGGTCTTGCTCTGCATTACAAGCCCACCGTGCTAAACCAGCTCCTTTGCGCTCCTGGCAGCGAGTGTTAATCACCTGGAGTATCCAATCGGGAATTTAGGGGCATGGCCCTCACGGTCTTCCATTCACAGGGAGAGAGTGGGGGGAACGACATCTGAATACCTGTTACGTACTTACTCAGGGGCGTAGCTTCCAATACCAGGATTGAGATTTAGTTTGTGATTCATAGAATTGTCCCTCAAAGGGTTGTGAATCTGGAAGATTCTCTACCCCAGAGTGCGGTAGACGCCGGAACGCTAAACACATTTAAGGAGGAGATAGATAGGCTTTTAAGTAGGAGCGGGATGAAGGGTTATGGGGAGCGGACAGGGGGTTGGTGATGTGGCCAAGGTGAGAACAGCCATGATCGTATTGAATGGCGGAGCAGGTTCGAGGGGTTGAGTTGCCTAATCCTGCTCCTAGTTCTTGTGTTCCAAATTTATGATTGCGTTTGTATTTAAGCAATCTGACGGTAAGTTTTAAAAACGAAGAAGGAACGTGCATTTTTATAACACCTTTCATAACCTCGGGTTGTTCCAAAGTGTTTTGGAGCCATCAAATTGTTTTTGAAGTCTGGCCACTGTTGGAATGGAGGAACGACGGCAGTCAATTTGTGCACAGCAAGCTCCCAGAGGCAACGATGAGATAATGACCAGATAATCTGTTTTTATTGATGTTGATTGAAAGACAAATATTGGCCTAGGCTTTGAATCATGCCCTAGGATCTGTTTGGAGGGCAAGATGGTGCCTCAGTTTGGCACCTCATTTGAAAGACATTCGGGCGAGGTTTAAAGCAAATGGAACAGACTCCCGTGTCAAATACATGTAGCCAGGTGTTTCTTGGTGCCGGCAGCACCTCCAGATTACCCCCAGCTGTTGCATTATGGTATGCCCTAGTTTTTGCCATTATGTCTTTCTTGATTTCCTTGTTTAGCTGTGGAATGTTTTTCTCCCTTTTACAATTCCTCTTCCTCTCAGGAATATACTTTAATTTCGAGGTATTTAAAATCTCCCTGATCATTCACCATTGTTCCTCAATTGTCCTACCTTCAATTACTTGTGCCCAGTCCACTTGGGCCAACTTTTTCCTCAGGCCTGTATAATTACTTCTGCCCAATGCTAAAGCTCTAGTATGGCACTCTTGTCTTCTCTCGCGCAATCTGAATAAGCGTGCAATTTCAATTTGATCTGAATATTCCGGTTTAAAGCAGTTGTCCCTTGCCTGTAAGTTCTCTTTCGTGTTCTCTTTGGTGTCTAATACACAATTTGTGATGTGTATAACATTAGATTCTACAGCACAGGTGGCTGGACTATGTTGGGAATGATTTAATACAAAAAAGGATGATTGGCTCAATGACAACAAATTATATACTGTTCCTCGTGATGCAGTGTTTTCATGGAACTAGCCGGTAGGAAAATAAAACAGTGATTTCAAAAACACATTATGAAGCCTGAGACGATGAGTATTCAGCAGTGTTTTACCTCACGGGCTATAGCTGAAGGTTGAAGGAAGGAAGAATATGAGAATGCAATCATTGCTACCTTGTGCATTTCCACTGGGATTAAACCAGACCTTTGCCTGCACTCTGGATAGATTAGAACCCAGTGTTTTGCCTTCATTGTCAATTCCAGTTGGTTACTAAAGGTGTTGGTTACCATTTTTGAGTTCCACCTGAAATGGATGTGAAGTAAACTGGGAGACTGTATTGTTCCCTTGAAGTAGACATCAAGACGGGGCTGTCCAAGCTGACACCACCACCTCCGCCTTACCAACCCCGATTCCCAAGTCCCTCCCTGCTACTTTTTAACGAGATAGGGGATGCTGTCAGTTGAAACTCACCTCCATCCCTCATTTATGTTTTTATTGATGTATTTACGAATAGCGATATTGTAATTCTATCAAATCAGCGTTTAGTATGACCAGGCTAGGTTTGACAGGAGTGATTTTATGAAAGTGTGCTACAGCCAGGTAATCATAGCTGCCAGCAGCGCATTTCAGGGAACAATTTTAACCCCACCCGTCTGATAGAAACTGGACAGGTGATAAATAGAAATTGCACAAGTGCCCATGCTGCAGCCACCAGGAGCTGGCCACCTCGGATTTTTATCTACCCAATTGAACAGGGGTCAGGGATATCCACCAAAACCAACATGTCCCTTTTTCATTTGGGCATGTTTGATCCTAACGGCATGATAGACATCAATTCAGACGAGACGCTGAGAAGCAGTGAACCGATGCTTTAATAAGCTAAATATGTGCCGACCTGTAGCTCCTCCCGCACTGCAGGGCTGACCCTGGTCAACAGGCTTTATACCTCCACCGCTGGGCGGAGCCACAGGCGGAGCCAACAGCAGCACCAATAATAACATTCCAACAGTACAACAACCAATAACAGAACAGCAATAACAATAAGTATATACAACAGTGGAGATAACAATACTAATAGAACAGTAGAACATATATACAACAGCCTTACGTAGCCATACGTGGCTCACCACACGGCATCAACAGGACTCCACAGCAATTGTAACGAGCTGGCCTGGACTCCAAACCATTATGGCACTCCAAGCAGTCTGAAGGCAGTGGTGACAAAGAGCCAGTGGCCATGTTAATAACTCACTGCTCCCTAATCTTTTACTGAGCGTTTCCTCCTCTTTTTATCTTCTCACCATTTTTTCCTTCCTTTATTCCACCCTAACTTCCCTCCCCAGATCCTGTAACTTTGTTGGTGTCCCCAGTTTCACATTTGGGATTCAACACTGCTCCTCGCACCCACCCGCCCCCCCCCCCAAGTCACAGAAAGAGAAAATAATGGTACATTATGGAGAGACAGGACCATCTTAAGTATAAGCACAACGATCATGTTAAATCTGGGGAGGTTGTTGCTTTGATAGTCACATAACTTAATTGACAACGTATTCCTTTTCTTCACTTCAAATTGCAGCACCCTATTGTGACATATGTTGTGAACCCATTATTTTACAGTTACTTTGTCTATCTATATTGATTTTTTTTAAGTTGTGAAAATTCCTTTCCATTTTTCAATTCAGAGCCAATCAGAGTCGACCTGCCCGGTTTGAACTTAAACAAAGCTGAGCAGTTAATTGTTCCATGCTGCACAAGAGAGAGGGGAGGGAGAGGGAGAAGTTGGTGGGGGAGATTTTAAGGGGAGGACAGGAGGTATGCAGAGGCCCCCGAGGAGGGGCTACTTAGGGAGCGGCGGAACCTCCAGACGGAATTCGACCTGTTGACCGCAGGGAAAGCAGAGGCACAGTGGAGGAAAGCACAGGGGGCGACGTATGAGTATGGGGAGAAGGCGAGTCGGTTGCTGGCACATCAGCTTCGTAAGAGGGAGGCAGCGAGGGAGATTGGTGGAGTTAAGGATAGAGGGGGGAATACGGTGCGGAGTGCGGTGAGAATAAACAAGGTATTTAGGGACGTCTATGAAGATCTGTACAGGTCTGAGCCCCCAGCGGGGGAGGAGGGGATGCGATGATTCCTAGATCAGCTGAGGTTCCCAAGGGTGGAGGAGGAGGAGGTGGCTGGTTTGGGGGCGCCGATTGGGCTGGAGGAGCTGGTTAAAGGATTGGGGAGCATGCAGGTGGGGAAGGCCCCGGGGCCGGATGGGTTCCCGGTTGAATTCTACAGGAAATACGTGGACCTGCTGGGCCCGTTGCTAGTGAAGACTTTTAATAAGGCGAGCGAGGGGGGGACCTTGCCCCCCGACAATGTCCAGGGCGCTGATTTCTTTGATCTTGAAGCGGGACAAGGATCCATTGCAATCTGGGTCGTATAGACCGATCTCGCTCCTCAATGTTGACGCTAAGTTGCTGGCGAAGATGCTGGCTACGAGAATTGAGGACTGTGTCCCGGGGGTGATTCATGAGGACCAGACGGGATTTGTGAAGGGTACGCAGCTAAACACAAATGTGCGGAGGCTCCTCAATGTGATTATGATGCCCTCAGTGGAGGGGGAAGCAGAGGTAGTGGCAGCTATGGACGCAGAGAAGGCCTTTGATCGGGTGGAGTGGGAGTATCTTTGGGAAGTGTTGCGGAGGTTTGGGTTCGGGGAGGGGTTCATCAGGTGGGTCAGGCTGCTATATAGAGCCCCAGTGGCGAGTGTGGCTACGAACCAGCGGAGATCGGAGTACCGGGGGACGAGGCAGGGGTGCCCCTTATCCCCCTTGTTGTTTGCACTGGCAATTGAGCCGCTGGCCATGGCACTGGGAGAGTCCAGGAAATGGAGGGGACTGGTCCGGGGGGGGGAGAGGAACACCGGGTGTCGTTGTATGTGGATGACCTGGTGTTGTATGTGGCAGATCCAGTGGAGGGGATGGCGGAGGTCATGCGGATCCTTAGGGAGTTTGGGGACTTTTCAGGGTATAAAGTCAATGTAGGGAAGAGTGAGCTCTTTGTGGTGCATTCAGGGGACCAGGGAAGGGGGATAGACGAGCTACCGCTGAAGAGGGCGGAAAGGAGCTTTCGGTACCTCGGGATCCAAGTAGCTAGGAGTTGGGGGGCCCTGCACAAGCTCAATTTGACGTGACTGGTGGAGCAGATGGAGGAGGATTTTAAAAGATGGGATATGCTGCCACGCTCACTAGCGGGTAGGGTGCAGTCGGTCAAAATGACCGTCCTCCCGAGGTTCCTCTTTGTGTTCCAGTGCTTTCCCATTATGATCCCCAAGGCCTTTTTCAAACGGGTAAGCAGGAGCATCATGGGATTTGTGTGGGCGAATAAGACCACGAGGGTGAAGAGTGTTTCTGGAGTGTAGCAGGGACAGGGGGGGTTGGCGCTGCCAAATTTGTGTGGCTATTATTGGGCAGCCAATGTGGCGATGATCCCTAAGTGGGTAATGGAGGGAGAGGGGACGGCATGGAAGAGGCTAGAGATGCTGTCCTGTGTGGGCACGTGCCTGAGGGCGCTGGTGACGGCACCGCTGCCACTCTCGCCGACAAGGTACACCACGAGTTCGGTGGTGGTGGCGACGCTGAAGATCTGGGGGCAGTGGAGGCTACACAGGGGCGGGGTGGGAGCCTTGGTTTGGTCCCTGATTCGGGAGAATCATCGGTTCGTCCCGGGAAGGATGTATGGGGGGTTTCGGAGCTGGCATCGGGCATGGATTAGAAGAATGGGGGACCTGTTCATCGATGGGACGTTTGCGAGCCTAGGGGCGCTGGTGGAGAAGTTTGGGCTCCCCCGGGAAACGCTTTCAGGTACATGCAAGTGAGGGCGTTTGTGAGGCGGCAGGTGAGGGAATTCCCGCTGCTTCTGGCACGTGGGATTCAGGACAGGGTGATTTTGGGTGTATGGGTTGGAGAAGGCAAGGTTTCGGCGATTTATCAGGAGCTGAAGGAAGAGGAGGAGGCCTCGGTGGAGGAGTTAAAGGGCAAGTGGGAGGAGGAGCTTGTGGAGGAGATGGATGAGGGTCTGTGAGCTGGTGCCCTGAGTAGGGTTAATTCTTCCTCCTCTTGCGCCAGGCTCAGCCTAATACAGTTCAAGGTTACTCACAGAGCGCATATGACAGGGGCGAGGTTGAGTAGGTTCTTTGGGGTGGAGGACAGATGTGAGAGGTGCTCGGGGAGCCCGGCAAATCACGTCCATATGTTCTGGTCGTGTCCGGCGCTGGATGGACTTTGGGGGGGTTTTGCGAGGACTATGTCCAAGGTGGTGAACGCCCGGGTCAAGCCGAGCTGGGGATTGGCATTATTTGGGGTATCGGACGAGCCGGGAGTGCAGGAGGCGAAAGAGGCCGGTATTCTGGCCTTTGCGTCCCTGGTAGCCCGGCGGAGGATTTTGCTACTATGGAAAGATGCAAAGCCCCTTAGTGTGGAAGCTTGGATCAATGACATGGCAGGGTTCATCAAGCTGGAGAGGATAAAGTTTGCCTTGCGAGGGTCTGTGCAAGGGTTCTCCAGGCGGTGGCAAATGTTCCTAGACTATCTCATGGAGCATTAGGAGGAGGTCAGCAGCAGCAGCCCAAGGGCGGGGGGGGGGGGTCTTTTGGGGTGGCGTTTGGGTGAAGGTGGGGGGGGTTCCCTATTTGTGTTTTTAAATATATGGGGGGTTATTGTATATGGGGGAAATCCAATGTATCATTTCTGATTGTTGTGTTCTTGTTTCTTTCTTTTTGTTGGGGGGGGGGGGTGATTTGTTGAAAATTTGTTGAAAAATTTGAATAAATATATTGTTTTTGAAAAAAATTGTTCCATGCTGCAGTCTCAATGTCAACACCTCCACCAATCAGAGTCCACATGCCAACCAACCAATCAACACTCTTTTCCCATGTAGTATAAATTGGTGTTCCCCTGTTACAGTTGCCAATATCGTGGGAGCTATTCTGATGTGTGCAAGACGGAGTACTTTGATAGCACGTCTTTTTTTTTCAGCAGTACTCCAGTTTCGTACTGCAAAATGACTATCCGTCTTTCTTGATAATTGCTCATTCCTTGAGAGGGCTGTTCCTAGAGATTGTTGACACAGTGGGCGGGATTTTTCGGCCGCGTCCGTCCGGCGACGGGGAATTCCCCCCCTGAGGTCAACGGACCGTGACAAGGTCCCCGTCCCGTCATTGGCGAACTTGTGGCGAATGCGGCTGAAAAATCCAACCCAGGGACATTTCCTTTGCTCTGAAGGATTTTTAAATATTCATTCATGGGATATGGACAGGCCAGCAATTTTTATTGCCCAACCATAATTGCCCTGGAGTCTGTGGTGGTGATTAGCCTTCCTGAACTCCTGCAGTCCACCTGGTGTAGGCACATCCACAGTGCTGTTAGGGAGGGAGTTCCAGGATTGTGTCTCAATGACAGTGAAGGAACGGCGATATAGTTCCGAGTCTTGATGGCGTGTGGATTGGAGGGGAACCTGCGGGGGTGGTGTTCCCAGGCATCTGTTGCCCTTGACCTAGGTGTCAGAGGTTGTAAGTTGGGAAGGTGCTGTTGAAGGAGTCTTGTTGAGTTGCTCCAGTGCATCTTGGAGATGATTCGCACAGCTACCACTGTGCTCGAGGGAGTGCACTTCATACTGACTTTGAGTTCCCAGTCCCCGTCAGGGCCTACCTGCTTACAGCTGCCGCCACAGTCCATCCTGTTGAGGTATCTCCCCTCCACAATGGGTATGGCCTGACCATCATGTGGCCTTTTTTTTATTTCGATCAGATTAAAATGCTGAAAAGGTGCCTCAAGATGGTTGGTCCCAATCTCTTCCTTATCTGCAATGTCAGGCTGCAGCTTCTTCCATGCTGAAGGTCCTCCTGTTGGTCCTCCAGCTTCGAACAGCCACCCGCCACACTTAATCAGACAGTGAGTGTGTCCTTTGGCCACTAATTGGCTAATCCAAGAAAAATTGATGTCAGGACCCACATTTGACCCTGACATAGGTGTCCTGACCCAAAATGAAAAATCCTGTCCTCTAAAAATTAACAAGTGTGTAGTCTAATTCCTTCAGGTTATGAAGTTTTGAGTGACAAGTTTAAAAAATATTACCTTTTTTATTACTTTTTTCTTTCTGTCCCTTTTTTATTCTCTTTCGCTCTTAATCCAATCTTTCTCTCCCTCTCTTTATTTCTCCGTTGGTTGTCCTGCTCACTCCTCGGTGACCTGCTTTTCTCACTGCACAGTTATTAGATTGCACTTTCAGCAAACTTGTGGGAAAATATTTTGAGCTGAAGGGTGCAGGGTTGGAGACAAGTCTAATGCATCCCATGAGATGTCCTGCCACAGCGAATTTTGGTTTATCAATGTTTAAATGCTACCATGTGTGATATTCTCTGTGGAGTCCCTCAAGATGGCTAAAAGTCGTAGTGCTGACAAAGAACATCAAGTTATGTATTTCAAACAAAGCTAGTTTATTTACACCACTTCAAATGATTCACACACTTTACTAAGTAATAATTAAGAAAAGAACAATATTAAATCTATGCTACAGAAATCTATAATATCTAACTATGCTGTCTAATCTCTCTCTAATACAATAAACAACCTATCTTTACCTACCACTAGCACCTTCTCCCAGAATCCCAGGATTCACAGTATATTTATATGACTACGCTGTGGTGGCATTTTGTGTTGATAAACATGAACATCACCTTGTTAACTCTTTACACTCCCTACATTACATAGAACATAGAACATACGGTGCAGAAGGAGGCCATTTGGCCCATCGAGTCTTATGCCCTCACTTCCAACCTATCCCCATAAACCCAAAACCCCCTCCTAACCTTTTTGGTCACTAAGGGCAATTTATCATGGCCAATCCACCTAACCTGCACGTCTTTAGACTGTGGGAGGAAACTGGAGCACCCGGAGGAAACCCACGCAGACACGGGGAGAACGTGCTTATCCGCACAGACAGTGACCCAGTAGGGAATCGAACCTGGGACCCTGGCACTGTGAAGCCACAGTGCTAATCACTTGTGCTACCGTGCTGCCCTTATTATACATATCATTACACCATGGGCTGAAATTTACTGGAGCGGAGCAATTTGCCATGTGTCCAGTTAGTCAGAGATTTTCCTGCCTCTTCACTGCTTAAAAAAAAAGACCCTAAAAATTGCTGAATTCTGGTGAACGATGAGACTGACAGTTTATCTCATTAACCAACAAATTTAAGGTTTCAGAGCAAAACTGAGAAGTCGGGTAAATTAGAGTTAAATTTACTCTACGGTAAATGAATGGAGAGAGGGAGGAAAGACAAAGGTAAAGTAAGACAAATGTAAATGTTTAAAATTTAACATTTAAAAAACTCCAATAACAATTTTCAACCTGAGGTAGTGACTGTTAGTTGTTCACTTTTGGGTCAGACAAATTGTTGGCAGTCATTCATAATTACCCTATCGTTAATAGTGTACTTATGCTATTGATTACTAGACTTAACTTGCTGTTACAAGTTAAACGTGCAATTAGCATGCAAATTCAGAAACTTCATGAAAAATATGGAAGGTTAAGGGTTAGATGCCAACAACGGGGAAGTGCCAATCGAACATAAACATCTGGAAATACGCAACATCTATTCATTGGAAGATGATTTTGGCTGGTTCACACATTCAAGTGGCCATTTTATCCAACAAATTCCGGCCCCATGAATTGTAGCTTTGCAAAGCTTATGTGCTTGAATGGTTAAGGTATACATAAATAGAATTCTTTTAAGGGGAATTGAAAGCAAATTTCTCCCCACCCTGCTGTACATACAAACACTGTGCTAAGATTCTTTTTTCCCCCGCTATGCTAGCAGTGGAATGTTAGGATCTGTGTATGTAAAGTTGCCAAAGTGCCAGATGCCTGTATGCTGCTCTCCCCTTTGAGGGGGAGAGTTGGCTGGTGGTGATTTAACCTGAGGGTCACGACACCTCAGGCAAGGGGCAAGGTTGAGAAGGCGGGGCCTTCATGAATAATCTCAGCCGGTAAGGGAATTGAACCTGATCTTCTGGCCTTGCTCTGCATGTGTGTGTGTGTGTGTGTGTGTGTGTGTGTGTGTGTGTGTGTGTAACGCCAGTCTCACTAATCTTCATCTCTGAATTGAGGTTCTTCACTGACAACTGCTGACTGTAAAGCAATTGCACCCTCTTTCCTATCTGAATTTGGATTTTCACCTTGGATGTGTTATTTGTGGCAGCCCTTTTAATTTTGAAGATTTCTTGCTACCATTGTTTTGTCAATACAATCTCACCCGTCGTTAACGGTAAATATTTGTGTTTTCATTGAGAAACCATGATGGAGGCTCTTAGTGCAGCATGTTATCAACGCTGAAGTTAAAACTGAATTTAAGGTAATTCAGGGAATTCCAATTCGGAAGATGACAAACTGTAACTTTAAAAACGAAAGGTTTGCAAGGGTGAAGTCGGGGAGGATAGACCTGGGAAGTAAAGGGTCACAGCATTTTAAGATCCTGGAATGATGTGGATGCAATTACTATAATCCAGCAATTTTTGCCGAAGCTCAGGACAATTACAAATAACATCCCGATGGAAAAATATAGCTATTAGACCAGAAGTGACACAGATTTATATAATTTAATGCATATGTGGGGACAGCGGCAGTGTCATGACATCCAAACCAAGCACCCTAATGCACACACGTTTGTTATCAATCATCAAGAATTCCAAGTATATCATGGCATTAAATTATTTCTGCATGTGCAAATGTGATGGATAGATTGCTTCTTTTCCATTCCGAAATACACTTGAAAATTGCAATCATTCACCACTGCTGTTATTGGTTTGTCAACTTAATCGCCACGAGAACAAAACCTTTCTTCCAATTGCTTTTAAGTCAGGAGATGTGGGGGTGGGCTCTCTACTGCCCACCACCAGTAGCAGGGCTCTCGATCCAGCAGAGAATTAAGCGTCGGGCAAATATTGGGCGCCGATCCTCTGGTCTCCGGCCGACAATGGCAGTGAGCTATATGCCCCACGCAGGCGCGAGGATGTAAATGGTTCATTTGAACTTATTTGCTTATTGTTTATTTTTGTTACCCTTCAGGCTTGACTGCATCTCAAGTAACCTACTTTGAAGCTAACCACAATGCTTATAAACACCTAGCTATGATTGACAGATCCTCAGCACATCATAGATAGAATTTACAGTGCAGAAGGAAGCAATTTGGCCCATCGAGTCTGCACCGGCTCTTGGAAAGAGCACCCTACCCAAGGTCAACACCTCCACCCTATCCCCATAACCCAGTAACCCCACCCAACACTAAGGTCAATTTTGGACACTAAGGGCAATTTATCATGGCCAATCCACCTAACCTGCACATCTTTGGACTGTGGGAGGAAACCGTAGCACCCGGAGGAAACCCACGCACACACGGGGAGGATGTGCAGACTCCACACAGACAGTGACCCAAGCAGGAATCGAACCTGGAGCTGTGAAGCAATTGAGCTATCTGCAATGCTACCGTGCTGCCCATCAAAAGAGGTTAAGTGCTTTCTGCCGAGAAAAAGAAGTAAAAGCACTTACCTCCTAGATGTTTATTTTGAAAGTGCGATTTGAGCTCCCAGCCATGCTAAATTTGCATGGCAAGAGAGAGGGAATTGCTCCTGAGAGCCGCTCCTAGCAACAGCACACACCAAGAGATATTCTACTCTGACGGAGAATCCACCCAGGGACTTCAATCAAAACTATCAAGTGTATATATCCAACTCTCAGGAGAAAGCTCCCAGTGGGTACATTTTTAATGTATTGATAATGCATGCAAACAGGAGTGTCCACACTCTCCGAACATATGGGCAGCATGGTAGCATTGTGGATAGCACAATTGCTTAATAGCTACAGGGTGTCAGGTTCGATTCCGGCTTGGGCCACTGTCTGTGCGGAGTCTGTACATCCTCCCGATGTGTTCGTGGGTTTCCTCCAGGTGCTCCGGTTTCCTCCCACTGTCAAAAGATGTGCAGGTTAGGTGGATTGGCCATGATAAATTGCCCTTAGTGTCCAAAATTGCCCTTAGTGTTGGGTGGGGTTACTGGGTTATGGGGATAGGGAGGAGGTGTGGACCTTGGGTAGGGTGCTCTTTCCAAGAGCCGGTGCAGACTCGATGGGCCGAATGGCCTCCTTCTGCACTGTAAATTCTATGATAAACTCTGGGCTATTAGCTTGACCAAAATGGAAATTTTACAATATGACATTTCAGCCCTGCCATTATTAACTGTTGGGAACCAATTTTAAGAATTGGAATGAGAGATATTTCTGTGGTGAACTGTAAATCTTAGTTTACTTTCTTGTTGCTAGTGGCAACTCAAAGAAGTAGCTTTTTCTCTGTGCTGCAGAAAGCAGTCACGAATAAGCATTTACATACAGTGAGACATTAACAGGGTTTGACCACAGAGACTGAAATCAACCTGAATGTTTCGCCTGGCATTATCGACATTTAGCATCAGGAAAGAAAACTACAGTTGGAATTGTGTTTTTTTTCCACTAACATGCATGCTCAGCGTCACATGTACTTTGTTGTTTCTCCTTCTGCCCTGCACTGTAAATGGAATGAACTCCGCAGTAGCATTGTCTTTCTAATACTGTTGTTGGGTTGGAGTGGAGTGCTGATAGCCGCGAGAGTGGGTGGGGTTGGTACACAACTTCATCAACCTCTAACAGACCCACAATGAAAGGCAATGTTCTCTTTGAAAGACCTGGCAAGGTGTGTCTCGGAAAACGTACAATTTCTGTACACAGTTATTTATACTTCATGAGTTGAAGTTCAAGCTTGCCCTGGTGGTAGTGTTGACTGTATCCACAGGGGAGTAGTTTACTGTCCAGTGTCACCTCGGGACTCCACTGGTTCCGATAACCCATCATTCAAACACATCGCTTACATAATGGCAAAATGGCTTCTCACCAAAGTTTGAAAAGTCTACTCGTGGTCTACAGATCAAAGTAAAGAGTTGTTTTATCACCAACCCATTACTCTGTGTCACAATTCAAATCCTTCTTGGGTGCCAATCAGCTGTACCATGGATCACCTTCAGCAGGAGAGAGACCGGGAAATGAATAAAGTTGCCTCATTAAAAAGAAAACTGAATGCATCATTGCCCATACTTTGGCAAAAGCCCAGAGTTTAAAATTACTTTTCATATCTTCAAGATCTACACACCTTCTCATTGGACTCTGCCTAGCCATTGCAAGCAAGTGCAAAATCAGAAGAACACAATAAATATCCATACACTTATTTAGCGCCAGCCTTAATGTTTGGCCAATCCATGAGGTCAACTCAATTTTTGTCCTTTTACTAAAAGTTGGGTATATGGCGATGATCTTCTGCTCCTTGTTGTCAGGGAAACTACAAACGCTTTAGCCTGAACCACCTCTTTGGATTCTTGACTGGCCTTCAATTGATGGGAAAGCTTCACTGCTCAAGTCTGAGAGCGCGATTATCCCAAAAGGGAACAAAGTCCCCTAGCGAGTGCATTTAGCGACTCGCGCTGAATAAGGTGCCCGAACGGGGAACGCAAAGCTGAGGCCGCATACAGCCCCGTGAGGAGCTCCGGACGCTGGAACTGCCCATTATAGCTGGGGCCATTTTTAAATGGGGCCCAATTTCCGAGGCCCCCTAAACAATCCCTGACCCCCCCCCCCCCCAGGCCGAACACACTCTATAGGAGGGTCTCTGGCACAATGGACGGGATTTACATTGCAATGTCTCGCGAGATTGCATTGAATCCTCCGAGGCGTTGTGAACCGGGTGGATCCCGGGAGCTGCTTTTCGGGCGCAGCGTGGCCATTGGATTGTGCACTCAGTGAAGATTGCAGTCAGGACCATCATCTGACCCAATCTGCATATTTAAAGAAGGACCACATGGGCTTTGGGTGGTCAGATTAGCTGCCTGTCATGAAAATGCTTTTTTTAGGGGGGTGGGGGGGAAGTGGGGCTGCGGGGTGGATTTGCAAAAGCAGGATCCGGGTGGGGCATTGTTGGGTAAGGCATTCATTACATTTTAACTCATTTTCAGCGAGGCGGGTAGGGTTAAAGGTCCTCCCCTTGCCCCCTCCCTGTTGTTTTGATCAGCTGTTGTCAGTAAAGAAAACGTTCATTCTATTGACTTCATTTAGCCATACGTTATAGTCATTATTTGGCTAAAATAGTCAGGATATAATATTTCCTAACTGCTACTGCTTTTGGCAGTCTTGGTGATTAATTTTCAAAATTACATTGAATTGAGCAGAAGGATAAATGGCTGATGAAAACAGTGTAAGAACGTCAGTGTGCAGTTAATTGGCACAAGTTAAGGCGTTTGTTCTGTCAGCTCCTAAAACACTGCCTTCATTGTTGTAACATATTTTCATAATATTTTAATAAAACATCTTTTTGATTATATACCTTTTCCCGTCTGGAAAGGCTCCTATACATTCTGTTTATATTGTACAATTAGTAGCATAGCACCTTATCATGATCATCATCTTTATTAGTGTGACAACTAGGCTTACATTAACGCTGCAATGAAGTTACTGTGAAAAGCTCCTAGTCGCAACACTCCGGCGCCTGTTCGGGTACATAGAGGGAGAATTTAGAATAAAATAATAGAAAAACCCACACTTCCTCCATTTATAATGAGTGCTATTGACCTTGCAACTTAAATGGCATTAAATAGCAATAAAAATCACTTTTTCTTTGCCTACCTTGTCAGCATTTTTACCTTCCAGTTAGAAGATTGTGATTTACAGCCTTTTAGAGTTCCGGCGTGTTAATCCAGGGTGACACTTCAGTGAAGGACGAGATATGTTTCCCAGTGTATCGATTGGAGCTCCATTGCTCAGGTGAATGTAGAAGATAGCAGCCACCCCCCCCAAACCTTCCAACCAAGCACCAACCCCTACCAAGCACCCCCCAACTTGAAAGAGTTGTTCTCTAGCTGGCCTGGCCAATATTCCTCCCTCAACTTCACTACCATAAATAGACTGACTAATCATTCACCTCATTTGCTGTCTCTGCGACCTTGATAGACACAATTACCTGCCTCAAAATCCACTTACGTAACACCATTTGCGGTGCTTCAAAAGTAGCTGAGTGGTTATGAAGTCCTTTGGAATGTCCCGCAGATGCAGAAAGGCGAGGTAGAAATGCCACCTGTTTCTTTCGCTAAGGCAGCTCACGTTTGCAGAGTGGGCAGATAAATAGCAAATTAAATTGACTATGGCCAAGTGTGAAGTGGTTCATTGTTGTACTCGGAATAAGGAGGCCACTCGCTCCTTGGAAGGTAAGAAACTGAATCAGGTAGAGAGCAAAGAGAGCTAACAATACAGACAGATAAACTGCAGCTAAGTACATTGATAAAGCCAGAAAGAGTGGAAACGGAGTGCTGGAGTTCATTTGTAGAGGTAAGGCATACAAAATCTAGATGATTGTCGAAATGTAATCCCTGCCCTCATGGCAGGATTGATGATGGGGTGCCTTTAATCAGGTGGGAGGCTAGCACGAATTGAGGCCTTTCTTTGGAACATTAACCCAACAGCAGGTTGCGGGAGACTGGGGGGAGCTCACCCTGGCCTATAATGCTTGCGGGCCACTGGAGTGGGGATGGGAGTGGGGGGAGGGGGGGGCGACTTCTCCTGCTCCTAAGGGACTTGACATCAATTGACGACAGACGAGTCGGGAGAAAAACTGTGGCTTTAATCAGCTTAAAGACACCTGCTGGCAGCCGGTCCCAGAATGAGGGGAGGGCTGGAGGTTGGCCACCTTTATACATGAGCCCGGGGGGAGGAGCCACAGGCGGAGCCAGCAGGGACAAGCCCAGGCATGTAACAATACAACAATACAATACAATAGAGTGGTTTACCACACTCTGCCCATGCTGTTGGCCTCCCCTCCCCCCAAAAACCTTTGTTTCCTTTCTGCTCCATTCATTCTAATACATGCAAACATATGCATTAGGAGCAGGAGAAGTCGGCCCCTCGAGCTTGCTCCACCATTCACGGCGGATAGAATCTCTCATTATTGGCCTTCAACATGCACAAAACAGTTCTGAACAAAAGTAAACACATTTGTTAGTATTGCTTTCTCCTGCTCTTGCTCACCGATTTCTTCCTATTTTCATTGCGTAACATAACACGGAGTGGAAAATATGGGCCTCACGTTCAAAGCTTCAATATAGATTAAAGCAAAGTTGTGAAAAACCACATGACTTTTATTCAAACAATTTTGCATTAATTCCAATCAAAGTCTTGACCTATTGGAAACTACTAAGTACATTTACTTGATATTTTTGCAAAAACATTATGGCTCCGTACTTTTTGTACCTACAAAATTTAAATACTATGGAAGAAAACATCTGTCTCATTCCCTGAAGGCCTCAATCCTGTTTTCGATTTCATTTTTTTCTGAACAATGTTGTGCCAATAAATCCAAATGGATATACCACTTGAATATGAAGTTCATTGGGACTATATGAGATTTAGTTTGTTGTTTAGAAATTGAAGCACGATCAAGTGGACACTCTTGTAAGAAATGCTATAAATTGCTGATTCAATTAATAACCTGTGGCCTGGATCTTCCGCTCCTGGTCACACTGGGTGGGTTTGGCGAAGGGACAGAAAATCTCACCAGAAGTCCCAAATCGCGTTTCACATCGACGTCTATGTGTGACGTCAATAGTCCCCACCCCCATAAAAAGGTCCAGTCACGTCGGCGTGAGGGCAGAACGGCGTGAAGCCTGATTGGTATCCCAGGGTGTGTACCTGGCGAGCAGACCTCCCAGAGGAGCTCAGGTGGATGCATCACTCACGCCATGGTACTGCCCCATGGCACTGCCCGAGCACAGCAAAGGCCGATGAGCCTGGAAGACCCTGTCGCAATAAGGGATGGAAATATCCAGCCACTGTGTCCACTGCCAATGCAAGATGGCCATGCAAGGTGGTCACCGTTACCTGCCTAAGCATGCACACTTGGCGTAGAATCCAATGTCGTTATTTGCTGGGGACACAGTGCCAGTTGGAATACGTTTACCCAGTTTCTGTGCCTTACAGAGAGTGGGCAGCCAGGGCGCATCCTCCCCAAAGGAGAGGCTTCTGATACGGGGAATCAGAATGAGGGGGGAGGGGGGAGGCTTCTGATGCCCATGGTGATGGCTGCAATTCCATTTGCAGCTCTGGGGCTTGTTCCTCCCAGCACAACAACATTTAAGCACCAACAGAACAGGCAGATGACAGGATACAGACTTAATTACACACCATCCCTTCCAAACCACTGAGACATGATGAGATGGTTTGCTGAGGAAAAGTGCCTTCCCAAAAGAACGGGGGGAAAAATAGGCAAGGAAAATGTGACGGAAATCAAATTGGATAAAGAAAACTGTGGGACCCCTGAGAGGCCCTGTCGCTGCCGCTGTGATGTTTGCAATTCCAGGACTGCTGATCACCGCACGTGCGCCCTGCCGCACATTGCCCCCAATAAAGAATGCAGCCACGCGTACAACTCCACATGCACGGCGTTGGCAGCAGAGGCAATCATTGTAATATAAGCTACAAATACACATTCATCCAAGTACTTGTAATCCATGCACAAAGCGGTGTCTGAAAATAGGGAATAAACTTCAAAGTTGACTTCCAATGATACTTTTCCATCATTGTTCCTTGTTCCTGCCATTAGTAATGATTACAGATGTTGATAATCTGATGAAAACCCTTCTTAAAATTTCAGAATTCAACCAGGACAAACTTTTACTCCTCGTGATATATGGTTGGGACATTTGGAAATACTGGTCTGCCCAATAATACCTTTAACAAATGTTGCAAAAGGCTTTTAAGCCTATCGTAGTTCCGAAATACTGTGGAAAAAGACAAAAGAGCCCCTTGAAAAATGTTGACAAGGATTTGAAGGAAGGATTTTCTGAATATTACGTACAAGTAGTTTGGTTAAAAAAGTGCCTTTGTGACACATGCCTGAACCCTAAACTTTAGACTTCTGAATAAACTCCCATTCATGCATTGTGGGCTATAACCTATAAGGCGTAAGGCTCCAACAATCCTGCATAGTTTTTTCGCAGAAGGTTCCACAAAAAGGTTAACTCAGTGTGCTTTGCATATTGGAAATGTTCAGAATGTTGCTAAAATTATATGAATTTCATGGTGAGGTCCTGATTGGTGACCTCTGATTAGTCACTCACATTGTCCAACACAGCGGGGTATCCCATCCGCCTCTTTGGCATTAAACGGCAACGTAAAACCTCTGACTTTTATGAAACAATAAAGGTTATTGTGCGAAATGCTATGGCCATCGTCCCTTTCCCTCCCACCTTTTTAGACTTTCCTTCAAACAAAAGCCATGTTGTGTTACAGTCATCCTGTATAAATTAAAGCCAAAAGTTCACTTGTTAGATGACTTTGAGGATTCATTGAGAGGCCCGAAGATAAAATACTTAGTTACTGCATTTGTAAAAGAAGAAGTCACTAGGCTTGACTCGATTGGATACTTGTTGATGCTCTTCATTTGGTCATGGTGACAAAAATATCTAGCACCAATTTTTTATTTGGCTCTGTCACAATCAAATGTCCTCCCCTATATGGATTATTCCTCATCACCCTCTCCAGCTTTCTTTGCCCCCTCCCTCCCCCAACCACGACAATTTGTATTTATGTAGCACCTTCGACATAATAAAACTTCCCAAGGCTCTTCACAGGAGTGTTCATGAAGTATGCCACTGAGCCACAGAGGGAGCTATTAGGGTAAAAGCAAATTGCTGCGGATGTTGGAATCTGAAACAAAATCAGAAAATGCTGGACAATCTCAGCAGGTCTGACAGCCTCTGTGGAGAGAGAAGGGAGCTGACGTTTCGAGTCTAGGTGACTCTTTGCCATCCAGACTTGAAACATTAGCTCCGATCTCTCGCCACAGATGCTGTCAGACCTGTAGGTAGGTATTAGGTAGGCTACCAAAGATTTGGTCAAAGCGATAGGTTTTAACATGTCTTTTACAGAAGGTCGAGAGGAAGGGAGGTTTCGGGAGGGAATTCCAGAGCTTGGGGCCCGGGCAGCTGAAGGCCCGCCCACCAATGGTGGGGCGATTAAAATTGAGAATGCGGAAGAGGCCAGAATTCGGTGGGCGCAAAGGTCTGGGAGGGTTGGAGGAGATTACAGAGACAGGGAGAGGCCAGGTCACAAAGGGGCATGAAAGGGGATTTGAAGAGGATTTTAAAATCAAGACGTTAGTTAACCGGGAGTCAAAGTAGATCAGCCAGCACAGGGGGCACAAGGGAACGGGATTTGTTGCGGGTTGGGATGCAGTCAGCGGAGTTTTGGATTACCTCAATTTATAGAATGTGGAGGTGGAAAAGGCACAAATTAGGGTCTCAGCAACATAAGGACTGAGACAGGGACAGAAACAAGCAATGTTATAGAGTTCGAAATAGGCAGTCTCTAAAGAAGGTGTGGATATGTAGTTGAAAGTTCAGCAAATACATCACCAAGAATTCTAACAGGCTGGTTGAGCATCGGACATTTTCCAGGGAGGGAGGGGGATGAAGTCGCTGGCTAGGAAACCTGATTTGAGGTGGGCACTGAAGACAATCACATCAGTTTTCCTCCTATTCAGTTGGAGAAAATCTCTGCTGCATGTGCGGCCAGCCACCTCACAACTTCGAGAAAAGTGGAGGAGTTGAGAGAGGGAGTGATGGGAAAGTAGAGTTGTCTACGTGTGAAAACTGACATTGTATTTTTAGATTATGTTGCCAAGGGGCAGCATGTAGCATATGTTCTATGTTCAATGTTCTAAAGACGCTTCCTTATTTTGGGCTCTGGTTCTATGGCACTGGCACCGGTTCCATAATTTGACTAACTGAGCCTTAACATTGAGTTTGAGTAGGGTATACGGCCATATCGTATTGTGGTTAAGCGCCAATCCTGATTTTAGCCAAGGTCAACACATGCAGTTGATTTCCACTAGTGCTTGTGGGGAAATCAGGAGGGGCAAGCATTTAACCAACCCTAAACCAGGGGCACAGAGACCAACTGTTGCAGTCCCTACTGCTACACTGCTGAGATCAACAGAGACTATTGCATTGCATAGAGAATGTCTGCAAGAAAATATAACAATCTTGCAAAATAGGTTTGTGGCACCTGTCATGTGAGAGTACCCTTTAAGAAATGAGTGTTTAAGAAATGTACCTTTAAGAAATGGAGCTGCTCATGTTACTGGGGTGATGTCAGAGTGTGGGTGGAGCTGAGCTCTACTTCTGCTTTTTTAGTTTCAGTTTGAGAAAGAGCTTGGGTGTGTCTGTGTTTTTCAGTGAGCTGAATCTGAAGTTAAAAGTGAGCTGCACTGCTGTTGATCTCTGCCATCAAAAGTCTATCTATGGATCATTTGGTGAAGGTTTTCAGGCTTGAATATAAACCCTGATGTGCTCCTGTTTGGAGGTGTGTTAAGTCTTTTGGATGTTAAAAGAACAGCATACAGATTATTTAGTGTTGTATTCTTTGGGGGTGTAGTTGATTTACTGGTTGCTAAGATGTTCACTGTTTGTTTTAGAAAGGTTAAATTGAGTTCATAGAATAAACATTGTTTTGCTTTAAAAACCACTGGTCCATTTTCTGCTGTACCACACCTGTAGAGTGGGCCGTGTGCTCCCCATACCACAATCTTATTAAAAGTTGTGGGTCAGGTGAACTCCATGATACATTTTGGGATTCTCTGAACCCTGACCCATAACACACCTGTCAGGCATTTGCAGATGTAAGCTGAGGCATTCACACTCGCTGAGAATTTTCTTTCTGGCTACTGGCCATAGACCTGAATCTCTCTCTCCAGTGGAGAGGCAGAGAGAGAGACAGTTGGTTTTCTATAGCTTGAGGGACACGGCTCTGCAAGCCTGGGGAAGGACCAGGAGACGGGCCTCCATGAACTACCACAGCCTGTACGGGAATTGGACCCACACCATTGGCAACATTCCGCATCACACTCTGGCCAACTGGGCTAACCAACCCCCACAACCCTGACAAATATTATTTAAAGTTTTGGACAGAGCCATGCCCTTCTAAGCACAAACTTCCCGTGTGCCGAATCTGAACAGTATTTTCCGGTTGGTGGATGTGACAGCTGAGGAAAGCCAATGAAAACTGTGCTTCCCGATGAGATAATTCCTCTGTTGTTCAGAGATTTCTCTGTGGGGTCAAGGTGATGGATTCAGAGGTTCGGCCTGTTCTCCATATGCCCTAATGTTTCTCTTTCAAAATAGTGCAGGCTCTGAGAGATGCTACATAATGAAGACATCATGGCTGCTTCGTGAATAAGCATCTCTGATGTGCCATGCTTATGCTTTACTGGTCAGATCAATTTGAGTGCAAAACATGTCCCTTCATGTGGGTCACAGGCTAATATGAAGGGTTCTGGGTGGGATGGGGAGGGTGCATTAGGGTGTGTCATGATATAAGCATCACTAATGTCTAAGGGTGGCACAGTGGTTAACACTGATGCCTCACAGGGACCTGGGTTCGATACCCACTTTGAGTGACCGTCTGTGTAGAGTTTGCACGTTGTCTGCATGGGTTTCCTCCGGGTGCTCCGGTTTCCTCCCACAATCCATAGATGTGCAGGTTAGGTGGACTGGCCATGGTCAGTGCACAGGGGTTACAGGGACAGGGAGTGGACCTAGGTACAGTGTTCTTCTGGAGAGTCGGTCAGATTCGATGGGCTGAATGGCCTCTTTCTGCACTGTAGGGATTTTATGGATTCTACACGGGTATCATCTTTGATGCCTTGCATTTGAGGGAACCCTGCCCCCCAGTTAAATCTCTGCAACCTGCCCAGCTAATCCTGAAGATCATGGGCGAAATTCTCCGGAAATGGCGCGATGTCCGCCGACTGGCGCCCAAAACGGTGCCAATCAGACGGGCATTGCGCTGCCCCAAAGGTGCGGAATGCTCCGCATCTTTGGGGGCCGAGCCCCAACATTGAGGGGCTAGGCCGGCGCCGGAGGAATTTCCGCCCCGCCAGCTGGCGGAAACGGCCTTTGTTGCCCCACCAGCTGGAGCGAAAATGACATCTCCGGGCGGCGCATGCGCGGGAGCGTCAGCGGCCGCTGACAGTTTCCCACGCATGCGCAGTGGAGGGAGTCTCTTCCACTTCCGCCATGGTGGAGACCGTGGCGGAGGCGGAAGGGAAAGAGTGCCCCCACGGCACAGGCCCGCCCGCGGATCGGTGGGCCCCGATTGCCGGCCAGGCCACCGTGGGGGCACCCCCCGGGGCCATATCGGCCTGCGCCCCCCCCCCCCCCCAGGACCCCGGAGCCCGCCCACGCCCCTTGTCCCGCCGGTAAGGTAGGTGATTTAATTTACGCCGGCGGGACAGGCAATTTATCGGCGGGACTTTGGCCCATCCGGGCCGGAGAATCGAGCGGGGGGGGGGGGGCCAGCCAACCGGCGTGGCGCGATTCCAGCCCCGCCGAATATCCGGTGCCGGAGACTTCGGCAACCGGCGGGGGCGGGATTCACGGCAGCCCCCGGCGATTCTCCGACCCGGCGGGGGGTCGGAGAATGTCGTCCCATGTTACCATAATTTTATTTTTGTTGTGGTGGCATTCCCTTGTACAATAAGTGCTGTCCCTGCTCTGACTATTGTCCACAGGCCATCTTCCAACAGGGAGGGCTTTCACAGAGCTGCACCATCCTGTGAAGTGAAGGTTATGCCGACAGTTGTCCTCTGGTATTGATTCACATGGAGAGGTACGAACATCCGAATTAGGAGCAGAGCAGACCACTCGAATCTGCTCCGCCATTCTGTAAGACCATGGCCGATCTGATTGTAACCTCAACTTCACATTCCTGCCCACCCCCGATAACCTGTCACCCCCATTGTTAATCAAGCTCAGGCTTAAAGGTATTCATAGACTCCTCAACACCTTTGATGAAGAGAATTCCAACCATCTGAAAGCAAAAAATCCTCGTCGTCATCTGTCCTAAATGGGCCGTCCCTTATTTTGAAACCGTGTCCCCCAATTCGTTCACAAGAGGAAATGCCCTCTCTACACCCACTCTGTCTAATCTCCTCAGGATCTTGCATGAGCATTAGTCTTAGGGTAGGTAAAACAAATCACCTCCGAGTGTCACTATCCTCACCGATTAGTATGGAGCAATTTAAATGGCAGCGGGGGAGACGATGGTGTAGTGGTGATGTCACTGGACTAGCCATCCAGAGCCGCAGGCTAATGCTAATTCAAACACCGGGTTCAAATCACACCATGGCGGCTGGCGAAATTTAAATTCAATTCGTAAAATCTGGAATTGAAAACTAGTCTCAGTAATGGTGACCTTGAAACTATCGTCAATTGTCATAAAAATGCATCTGATTCTAATGTCCTATCGGGAAGGAAATCGGACAATCTTACCCTGCCTGGCCTACATGCGATTCTAGACCCACTCTTAACTGCCCTTTGAAATGGCCTATCAAACCACACAGTTCAAGGGCAATTAGGGATGGACAACAAGTGCTGACCTAGCCAGTGACACCCTCATCCCATGAAGGAATAAAGGGGAAAAAAACAATCAACTATTCATGAAATATAATAAAGCTCAGTGCAATGTTATTGTGCTTGAAGACCCGGAATATCCTGTGGAGGCAGCAACTGAAGTGATATAAAATTATTTTAAAGCTTCGTTATCCTGATTACACTTTAAAAACACACTCGAATACGAGTGTGTGAAGACTCTCCCTCGCTCTCGTCACTCTCTCTCTCTCTCTCTCTCTCTCTAGCCTTAGGGATCTAGGACTTAGCTACGACATAATCTGAAAGAAAGAAACCCAAAAAATAAGAGTACAATAAAGCCCAAAAGAAATCAAAAATGTGAGCTTGACCTTGGGGTTATTTTTATCTGTTTTGTGTGAATGGGGTATGACTGACTTTAAGATAAGTTGATGAAGGTGATACCCACATAGATATTAGACTCTCTTATGCCAACCCCATATCCACATTAGTCCGCGCCTAAACGAGAGAAAAAGTTTTGCAATTCGTTAATCTTCAGATATGATCTGGCTATGAAATATACACTAGAGGCAGTTATCCTGGAGGCAGAATGATATTCTGTCACCAACACATTGACTGCGGCCCTGAGTTCTTTATGTCTCTTTCCAGTCACATTAGTCAGTCTGCATCAAGCAGGTGTCTGATGTGCCGTTTTCCCAAGCCCAATGGTTTTATCCTTATGGATGCCAGGTTCAGGCTATTCTTGACAGCACCCATGTAGCCATCATGTACGTAGATGTTCATTCATTGAGTATTGATGCACGATCAACTACACTCAAAGACGAGGTTGTAACATAACTGAAGGCTTTAATCGACTAGAACTGTTCCCCAGCAGCTTCGGTACAGAAAGTGAGGGCTGCTGGGGCGGCACCGGTTCTTATACACCACCTGTCAAGGCGGAGCTACATACCAACAGCCAATGGTAAACTCCTAGGTTTAACCAATGGTCTTCGGCCTCTTGGGTGCTGTAATACCTGATAATACCACAAGTATAGTCAAGCTGTTGGTATTGTCACTAGACTAGTAATCCAGAGGCCCAGGGTAATGCTCTGGGGACCTGGGTTCTAATCCCACCAGGGCAGATGGTGAAATTTGAATTCAATAGAAATCTGGAATTAAAAGTCGAATGATGACCATGACATTATTGTCGTATGTTGTTAAAAAACCATCTGGTTCACTAATGTCCTTTAGGGCAGGAAATCTGCCCTCCTTACCCGGTCTGGCCTACATGTGACTCCATCTCCAGAGCAACGTGGTTGGCTCTTCACTGCCCTCTGAAATGGCCGAGCGAGCCACTGAGTTGAAGAACAATTGGGGATGGGCAATAAATTCTGGCCCAGGCAGCGACATCCATATCCCATGAGTTAGTTTTAACAAGGTGGAGTTAAGATAGATGATCAGCCAGGATCACATGGTGGGTTAGGCCACAAGGAACAAATTACTCCTGGTCTTATATTGTTATTGTGGCATCGCCCAATGAGCCAGTAGTCTTTGCAAACGAGAAAAGCTGCTACTCAATAAGTAAAAGCAGAATAGTTTTGGTGCTTTCTCATGACTGTATAAAGAAAAATGCTATTACTTCAGGGTCCATGTAAACATACAAATTAGAGACGGCCATTTGGCCCCTTGAGTGGATCTGATTGTGGTCTCAACACCACTTTCCTGTCGATCCCATACCCTTTGATTCCCTTGCCAATCAAAAATCTATCTAACTCAGGTTTAGGAAAGCAAATCCCACACATTACAACCATTTGAGAGAATGTATCTTTCCTCATCTCTCTCTTTAATGGGAGACCCTTATTTTTATCCTGTGTCCCCTGGTTCTAGTCTCTCCTACAAGGGGAAACATCCTTTCAATATCCACCCTGTCAAGTCCCCTCAGGATCTATGGCCGGGATTCTCCCCTACCCGGTGGGGCGGGGGGTCCCGGCGGGATTGAGTGGCGGGAACCACTCCGGCGTCAGGCCGCCACAAAGGTGAAGATTTCTCCGCACCTTTCGGGGCCCAGGCCTCACCTTGAGGGGCTAGGCCCGCGCCGGAGTGGTTGGTGCGCTGCCGGCCGGCGGGAAAGGCCTTTGGCGCCACGCCAGCCAGGGCCGAAGGGACTCCGCCGGCCGGCAGAAGTCCGCGCATGCACGGGAGCGTCAGCGGCTGCTGACATCATCCCCGCGCATGCGCGGGGGGGGGTCACTTCCGCATCAGCCATCGTGGAGGCTATGGCCGAGGCGGAAGGAAAAGAGTGCCCCCACGGCACAGGCCCACCCGCGGATTGGTGGGCCTCGATCGTGGGCCAGGCCAACGTGGGAGCACCCCCCGGGGCCAGATCGCCCCAGGACCCCAGAGCCCCGCCCGCGCCGCCAATCCCGCCGGTAAGGTAGGTGGTTTGATTCACGCCGGCGGGACTGCCATGACAGCCGTGGGACGTCGGCCCATCGCGGGCCGGAGAATCGTCGGGGGAGGTGGGGGCCCGCCGACCGGCGCGGCGCGATTCCCGCCCCGCCGAATTTTCGGTGCCGGAGAATTCGGCGGCCAGCGGGGGCGGGATTCACGCTGCCCCCCGCCGATTCTCCGACCCGGCGGGGGTGGTCTGAGAATCCCGCCCATTATCTTTCAATAAGATCACCTCTCATTCTTCTAAACTCCAATGGATACAGGCCCAGCCAACTCAACCTTTCCCCATAAGGTGACCCCTTCATCCAAGGAATCAGTCGAGTAAACCTTATCTGCACTGCTTCTCATGTAATTATGTCCTTTCTTAAATAACGAGATGAAAATTGTACAGGCTACTCTTACTGTGTTCTCACCCAAGGCACTGTCCAACTGGAGTACAACATCCCCACTTTTAGAACCATAGAATTCCTACAGTGCAGATGGAGGCCATTCGATCCATCGTGTCTGCACTGACCGTCTGATAAAGCACCCTACCTAGGTCCACTTCCCCACCCTATTCCCGCAACCCCACAACCCCACCAAATCTGCTCATCTTTGGTCACGAAGGAGCAATTTAGCATGGTCAATCCATCCTGCACCTCTTTGGACTGTGGGAGGAAACCGGAGCATCCGGGGGAAACCCATGCAGAGACGGCGAGAACGTGCAAACTCCACACAGTCACCCAAGCCTGGAATTGAACCCGGGACCCTAGAGCTATGAGGCAGCAGTGCCAACCACTGTGCTTTTATATTCATTTCCTTTGCAATAAACAGCAATATTTCATTTTCCTTCCTAATCATTTGCTGTAGCTACATACTAACATTTGGGATTCATGTACGAGGACACCGAAATCCCTTTGTACCTCAGAGTTTTGCAATCTCAAATATGATGATTTTCTATTTTTCCTGTCAAAGTGGACAATATCATATTTTCCCACATTGTGCTCCATTTCCCAACTTTTTTGCCCACTCACAACTTATCTATATCCCTTTGCAAACTCCTTATGTCCTCGTCACAACTTATTCTCCTACCTATCTTTGTATCGTCAGCAAATTTAGCAACCATACATTCGGTCCCTTCATCCAAATCATTGACATAAATTGTAAATAGTTGAGGTCCCAGCATTGTGACCTGTGGCACTCCACTCTCTACATCTTTCCGACCCCAAAATAGTCCTGTTATGCCTACTGTCTGTTTCCTGTTAGCTGATCAATCCTCAATCCGTACTAATATGTTAATTCCTATACCATGAGCTCTTATTTTGTGTAGTAACCTTTGATGTGGCACCTTGTCAAATACCTTTGAGAAATATATGTAAACCACATCCACAGGTTCCCCTTTATCCACATTGTTTGCTATTTCCTCAAAATAATAAATTAGTCAAAACCTATTTCTCCTTCACAAAGCCATGTTAACTCTGCCCGATTTCATTGAGCTTTCTAAATGCCCTGCTATACCCTCCTTAATAATAGATTATAACATGCTCACTTTGGCAGTATTAGCCTAACCTGTCTCTAGGTTCCTGCTCCCTGTCCCCTTCCTTTCTTGAATAGATGAGTTACATTCATTATTTTCCAATCTGATGTGATGTCTCCAGAATCTAGGGAATTTTGGAAAATTAAAACCAATGCATCTACTATCTCAGTAGTCACTCCTTTACAGACTTCCGGACTTGTTAGCCTTTAGTTCTAATAATTTTCTCTGTTCCCTTTCCCTGGTGATTGTAATTATTTTCAGCTCCTCCCTCCCGTTTATCTCTTGAATTACAATTATTTCTGGGATGTTATTTCTGTCTACTACAGCGAAGTCATAAAATATCTGTTCAGTTCAGCTGCTGTCTCCTCATTATTGATGATTCTCCAGAGGACCAAAACTTTCTTTAGTTACACTTATCCTTTTTAAACACATACAGGAAATCTTACTATCTGTTTTAATATTTTTAGCTAACTTTCCCCTCCTACTCTAATTTCTCCCTCTTTCTTTAGTTCTTCTTCATTGTTTTTATATTGTTGTGCCAAGGCGTAAGTACCACCTATTTTGTTGTGTGGCAATTTTGGATGCTTACCAAGAAGCTGCAATGACGCACATCTCTCATTGCTGACTGGCACTGGACCAGTGTAAGTGGCACCTCCGACTGTGTGCACCATCGAGCGTTGGCGCTGGAAACAGGCCATCGGGTTACAGTGGCAAATTCTTGTCCTAGTATATACCAAGTGTACTCATAAACCAGCGCTTGGCTTTGAAACAGATGTTGTGACTGAATTTTGTTTTGAATTCAAAGAAGGTCTGAGTTTAAGCCACAATTGAGCTGCAACTTTTGAACTTAAAATGGACATCTGCAAGTGATAGGAAGTAGGCCCGTGAGAAGGTTATCAAAATAATTTTTTAAAGAAAAATACATGGGTGCCAAATGACTGGAGTAGGTAAATCCTGGACATTTTGCTAGCAGGTTGTTCTACAGACAGATCATTAAGTTGACGATATTAGTGACGTTTGTGAGGGCCATGAAGAATCCAGCACGAGTTTCAAGGATACAAAGAAATAACATTTATTTACAATAACATATATATACAACAACAGCAGCAACCTCGCTTGCTGCTCACTCCTTCCTGCTGGTTCCAAACTGGCCAGCTTTATTTATACAGGGAGTCTGCTAATGATTTTTCCGCCCCTCTCACTGGGGAAGCTCATACTCCCACTGGATTGTGGGATTGTCATTAGCCCCCAGCCAATGGTAAGCAGGCAGGTTATAACATCCCTCCCCCCCCCCCCCCCCAAAGTCCAAGGAATCCACCGAAGACCCATGCCGGACACCATTTGCACGAGGCGCTGGATCGGGTGGCGTGTAACAAGATGGAGACCGGCGCTTCCGTGATGAACGGCGTAACGGTTGTACATCCACGGCTCGTGGGCCCGAGGATTCCCCCTCTGACGCGTCCTGTGTCTCCATCTCGGAGTCAGAGTCCGCTGCCTCTGTCATCTCGACGTCTCTATCTCCACACGGTTCTGTAACGACCTGCGCAGGCTTTGAGTGAGGCACCAGAGGACGATTGTGAGGACTACTTTCCATTGTCTCTGGTCTCTGCGGCTGTAGAAATGAGCTCCGGGGGCGGGGAATCTTTGGAAGGGATAGTCTTCTGGACCGAACGTGGTCTACATGTTTGCGCTGGAGACGACTCTGGGCTTGCACCTGGTAAGATATAGGGCCCGTTTGGCGAAAGGTTACGCCAGGGACCCACTGGGCACCACCAGCAAAATTGCGAACAAACACTGGGTCACCGGGCGCAAACTGCCGAATCGGCCGATGCCGAGAAAAACCCTGTCCCTGCCGTTGTTGTGTGCGCCGTACTTTTGCGCCAATGTCCGGGAAAACCATACTAAGGCGGGTGCGAAGTCTCGGGCCCATTAGGAGTTCTGCGGGAGCTACCTCAGTCACCGCATGGGGGGTGGTCTGATACGAAAACAAAATGCGAGCCAGTCTCGTGTCCATTAACCCGGAAGACTGCTTCTTTAGGCCTTGTTTGAATGTCTGCACTGCGCGCTCCGCCAACCCATTTGAAGCCGGGTGTTACGGGGCAGTGCGGATATGGCGTATGCCGTTCATCTTCATGAACCTCGCAAACTCCTCACTGGTGAATGGAGTGCCCTTATCCGTGACCAGCACCTCGGGGAGGCCATGTGTACTAAACGATAAACGCATCTTCTCAATTGTTGCGCAGGACGTTGTCCCCTGCATCTTATGCACCTCTAGCCATTTAGACTGGGCGTCGATTAATAAAAGGAGCATGGATCCTTGAAAAGGGCCGGCGAAATCCGCATGCAAGCGTGCCCAAGGCCTCCCTGGCCATTCCCAGTGATGTAGGGGCGCGGCCGGCGGAAGCTTCTGATGCTCCTGGCAAATGGAGCAGTTTTGGGCCACCTTCTCAATGTCGGTGTCGAGGCCTGGCCACCAAACATAACTCCGGGCCAACATTTTCATTTTGGTCACGCCTGGATGCCCATTGTGCAAGTCTCTTAGTATCAGCTCCTGTCCTTTTTCCGGGACAATCACGCGCGTACCCCACAAGAGGATGCCATCTTCCACGCTGAATTCTGACAGCTTGGAGGAAAATGCCCGCAACTCGCCTGGGAGCTGTCTATGCTGCCCACCATACAGGACTATGTGTCGAACCTTTGACAGGACTGGCTCCACTCACGGATCTGTGATGCCGTGACAGGCAAGGTGTCCATAAAATTTAGGGTTGCAACCACCTCACCGGTCGTGGGGGTCGACATGGGGCCGGTCGATAAAGGCAATCGGCTCAGTGCGTCGGCATTCGCTATCTGCGTTCCTGGTTTGTGCTCCAGAGAATACTCGGATGCAGCGAGCAACAAAGCCCAGCGCTGGATCCGTGCAGAAGCGATGGGCGGTATTGGCTTATCCTCTCTGAAAAGTCCCAGCAGAGGCTTATGATCAGTCATGATAGTGAAGTGGCGGCCATACACGTACTGGTGGAAGCGTTTCATCGCAGAGACCACTGCCAGGCCCCCCTTCTCGAACTGCGCGCACTTTATTTCCGCTGCAGTCAATGTGCGGGAGGTGAAAGCTATTGGCCGCTCGGCCTCGTTCTCCATCTTGTGGGACAGGACGGCCCCAATACCATATGGGGATGCATCACATGTGACGAGCAAAGGCTTTCCAGGATCATAGTGGGTTAGTAACCCAGACGAGGACAATTGTTGTTTTACCCACCGGAAAGCGGTTTCTTGCGGCTGACCCCAAACCCAGGTGTGATTTTTCTTTAGCAGAAGATGCAACGGGGCCAGCGTAGTTGCCAGATTGGGGAGGAACTTCCCGTAATAGTTTACGAGGCCGAGAAAAGAACGAAGATGCGAAGTGTCAGTCGGGGCGGGGGCCTGTTGAATCGCGTGCACCTTCTCTGCGACGGGGTGCAAACCTTCGCGGTCCACCCGATAACCCAGGGAGACTACTTCCTTCACCTGAAAGACGCACTTTGTGCAACGGAAATGGACTCCAGCCTCCGAAAAGCATCTAAGGACAGCCTCCAGATTTTCCAAATGTTCCTGCTCCGATGTCCCTGTGATCAAAACGTCATCTAAGTAGATAGCGACACGCGGTAAACCTCTCAAAATGCCCTCCATAACGCATTGAAAAATAACGCAGGCAGAGGATACTCCAAAGGGCAAACATGTATATTCATACAGGCCCCGTGTGTATTAATCGTTACATGTGGTCGGGAGGCAGGGTCCAGCTCCAACTGGAGGTAGGCATGACTCATATCTAATTTTGTGAACGAGAGTCCACCTGCAAGATTTGCGTAGAGATCCTCTATGCGAGGCATTGGATATCGGTCGAGTCGGTAAGCCGTATTCACTGTAAGTTTATAGTCGCCGCACAAGCGAACTGTGGCATCTGGCTTCATTACAGGTACAATTGGTGCTGCCCAGTCAGCGAAACGGATGGGCCTGATAATACCCAAAGTTTCCAAACGAGTGAGCTCCCCTTCTACCTTCTCGAGCAAGGCATAAGGCACCGGGCGTGCCCAGAAATAGCACGGCGTGGCTCCTGGTTCGACTTGGATACGGGCTACGGCCCCTTTTATTTTCCCCAAATCGGGCTGGAATACATCTGGGTATCGTCCTAGCACCTCAGTCAATCCTCCAGAAACTGTTTGGAGGATGTGCTGCCACTGCAACCGCAAATGGCGCAACCAGTCCCGACCCAACAGGCTGGGCCCATGGCCGCGCACCACGATAAGTGGGAAACGCCCCTCCTGGTGTCCATAAACAACAGGGGTCATTGTAGTTCCTGCAATGTCCAATGGTTCCCCCGTGTAGGTGGCCAACCTGGTCTGTGTGTCGGTTAATGTAAGGGTCTGTATACCCTGCTTGATGCGGTCGAATGTCCTCTGGGCGATCAGGGAGACCGCTGTGCCCAGTGTCCAACTCCATCTCAAGCGGGTGACCATTGACCCGTACTGTCACCTGAATGGGGGCTACACGGGGAGCTGCCACACAATGCAGCTGCAGGCAGTCGTCCTCCGTCTCCACATCCTCAGGAGTAGTCGCCGCAGGTTCATCCACATGGAAGGTATGGCCCCTGGGCTGGTCCCAGTTTCGGTCGGAACGACGGCGCCTCTGGCGCCCCCAGGACCGGCGTCCGAGACGGGGTTGGCGCCTACAAGTCTGACACAGACATGGCTCCTCGTCCATTGGTTCTGGAGAAGGCTCCCTTTGGGGAGGAATGTCCGACGGCCACTGGCGTCGATCCAGACGTCGTCTCGCCCAAGGTACCGCAGGAGTGTGGGGGGAAGTTTTCGGACGGAAGGGGTTGCGCCCCAAGACATGCACTTCCTTTCCCTGTATCTCCTGCACTCCTTGTTCTGTGTTCTCTCGGGACAATACTATTTGAATGGCCTGTTGAAAAGTCAATGTTGGCTGAGCTAACAACTTTCTCTGGGTGGCCGCATTGTTAATACCGCAAACCAAACGGTCGCTTAATATTTCTGACAAGGTCTCACCATAGTCACAGTACTCCGCAATCCTGCGTAGCCTGGATAGAAAGTCGGCAAGGGATTCTCCTGGGGTCCTCTCAGCGGTATTAAACCGGTAACATTGGACTATCGTGGACAGGGTTGGGTTAAAATGCTTCCCCACTAAATTCACAAGTTCATCAAACATTTTGGTGTCCGGCACAGCTGGGTACGTAAGGCTCCTAATCACCCCAAACGTATGCGGGCCGCAGGCGGTGAGCAATATGACCACCTGCCGCTCGTTTTCGGTGATGTTGTTTGCCCGGAAATAGTAACGCATCCGTTGTGCGTACTGGTTCCAGCTATCCAGCGCAGCATCAAAAACATCCAAACATCCATACAGAGGCATGGTGTAATAGAAAACAACTTCCAACCTGTATCCAACAAAAATCCAGGGAGGTGGCTTCAGCTGTGTAGACAGCTATTCACTTTAACCCTCGTCGCCAGTTTTGTGAGGGCCACGAAGAATCGAGCATGAGTTTCAAGGCTACAAAGAAATAACATTTATTTACAATAATATATATACACACAATAGCAGCAGCAACCTCGCTTGCTGCTTTCTCCTTCCTGCTGGTTCCAAACTGGCCAGCTTTATTTATACAGGGAGTCTGCTAATGATTTATCCGCCCCCCCTCATTGGGGAAGCTCGTACTCCCACAGGATTGTGGGCTTGTCATTAGTCCCCAGCCAATGGTAAGCAGGGAGGTTATACCAGTGACATGTTAGCAAAGTACAATACTAACATCAGCTGACCAAGTTGCTCAGGGTGTGTGTAATCAGGGTGTGTCCACGGTGCTATACGAACAATTGTATTATAACTCAGTTATGTAATGCAAGCGGTCTCGCATTGTCAGCATACTAAAATATATTCAGATCAAGTACTGGACTGAATCTGTTCACTTCAGAACACTTTGTAAGTCGGGTTGGCTCAGACTAATTTTATTTCAGTTGAGATACCGCAGATTCATAACTATTTAGCTAAAAAACGCCTCTGAGCTACTCTCTCTGAAACAGTTGTTGGGGCGGAAGGGACCATTTTAATAGTGTGTAGGAAAACCTATTGGGTCAGTGGAGCGCTGGTGTGATACTGCCCCAGCCCCCACTCCCCACCACCATCACTGCCCATGTTATTCTCTTGACTTAAACAGAGAGAGAAATCTAGTGGGGTGAAAAACCATTGTGATGCTTGATCTCATCAGTTTCATAGATCATAGAATTTACAGTGCAGAAGGAGGCCATTCGGCCCATCGAGTCTGCACCGGCTCTTGGAAAGAGCACCCTACCCAAGGTCAACACCTCCACCCTATCCCCACAACCCAGCAACCCCACCCAACACTAAGGGCAATTTTGGACACGAAGGGCAATTTATCATGGCCAATCCACCTAACCTGCACATCTTTGGACTGTGGGAGGAAACCGGAGCACCCGGAGGAAACCCACGCACACACGGGGAGGACGTGCAGACTCCGCACAGACAGTGACCCAAGCCGGAATCGAACCTGGGACCCTGGAGCTGTGAAGCAATTGTGCTATCCACTAGGCTACCGTGCTGCCCCTCACGGGTTTCCCCCCACTTCTGGTGACATTACAACAGCAGAATAAGAACAGCGACAGAGAAATATCTGTCCCACCGCCCCCACCCCACCCTGTCTTTGTCTTGGAGGGGAGGAGGAAAGTTTCCTGCACCGTTTTGTTACAGGTTTTCAGATTGCACTGTCAGCATCTGTGCTGACATAGCACGTGATGGAACAATATTCCTTTTCTAAATTTATTTAAATGAGTTTGCTGGCATGAAAAAATATAGTCCTTAAGCATCTGACTGCAAAAAAAAACCCTTGTATTTTATTCTTTTAAAAATAACATATGCAATAGGACAGCTTTTATTGAAAGTGCTTCCTGGAATTAAAACAAAATGGATGACTCCATTTAGAAGATTAGCCATTGCAAGGTATAATGTACGAAGTCTTACAACAGGTTAAAGTCCAACAGGTTTGTTTCGATGTCACTAGCTTTCGGAGCGCTGCTTTTTCCTCGGGTTCATTCGCCTGAGGAAGGAGCAGCGCTCCGAAAGCTAGTGACATCGAAACAAACCTGTTGGACTTTAACCTGGTGTTGTAAGACTTTGTACTGTGCTCACCCCAGTCCAACGCCGGCATCTCCACATCAAGGTATAATGTGTAATTTATAATGTTAAATGCAGGGTACAATTTTTTTTGCGTAAGTCTTTGAGGGTAAAATTATAAGGTTTTATTCTGAACTATTTTCAAGAATCTATAATTGTGTTGTAAGGTGATTTTAATGCGATTTATTCAGGTTCAAGATTTGACAGACCACCTACACATCGTAACACTAAGTTTGAGTTGCCCAATGATATGAATGACAGGAGTTTACATACTACAGTGCTTCCATTAGCATATTTGTGCTATGTATGTAACTCCACATTTTCCAATACAATGTAATATTACCAGTAATTCCAATGGCCCAGAATTTGTTGCAGAAATAAGTGACGCTAACAGCACTCATCATTATTAAAGTTTAAATTCAACTTTAGTGATATTATTATATATTATAATAAATTAGACAGCAACTTGCAGTATCCAGATGCGCAGCTGAGTGCCAAAATCTGTAAATCCCTGGTCTAGTTGCCCTGCTGCTCCAGAAATTGCACTATCGTGGTATCTCGCTGAAAATCCCACAATGGGGTGAAGCTGTGGTGCTTACCTGATAGCTATTTGCTAACCACACCATAAACATTTGGGATTTGTCCAAGCTAATTTAATTAAATGTTTGATGATGTGCTAACCCTTAATTACTGCTAGACAACCTCCCTCGCATTAAACATGGAGGTTTACAAGTGTAGAGTCTCATTCCTTCACTTTTAATTAGTTTTGCATATATATATTTTACATTTTCTTTCTGTCACTTTTTTTTCTTCATCCTATCATCTTTCCCTCTCTTTATTTCACTTTCTATAACTGATTTGACATTGACTTGAATATTCTGACTGACATTCCCTGCTTTAGTCTCCAGACTGGTGATTAATGATTCTTCAATCTGATTGGTTAAGGACATCTGAGAGCTGCCCCGTGCGCGCAGCTCCCAGATCCCCTGTAGAAGCTGCAACATTGTTTTAGCTCTCTCGCTTACAGGGCGTTCCAATGCATAATCCCATGGAAAGAATGGATAAGTGAAAGTACAAGAGTGGCCTATGGGTAGCACTACTGCCTCACAGCGGCAGCAACCAAATTCTGACCTTGGGTGGCTGTGAGGAGATTGCCCATTCTCACCGTGTCTGCGCGGGTTTCCTCTGTGTGCCCCGGTTTCCTCCCAGAGTCCAGAAGTATTCAGGTTGGGTGGATTGGCCATGCTAAATTGCCCCTTAGTGGGGCGGCACGCTGGCGCAGTGTTTAGCATTGCTGCCTCACGGCACCGAGGATCCGAGTTCGATCCCGGCCCCGGGTCACAGTCCACGTGGAGTTTGCGCATTTTCCCCTGTGTCTGTGTGGGTAACAACCCCACAACCCAAAGATGTGCAGGGTTGGTGGATTGGCCACGCTAAATTGCCCCTTTAAAAAAAAATTTAAAACATTTTTTTTGAAATTCCACTAAGTGTCCAAAAGGTTGGTGGGGTTACAGGGCTAGCAGGGGGCCACGGACATAGATAGGGTGCTCTTTCAGAGGGTCAGTGCAGACTCATTGGGCCGAATGGCCTCCTTCTGCACTGTATGGATTTGATGACAATAAACAACTGGTGCCAGTTGTTCACTGTTGAGAGCTAAATCTGGCTCAGTATATTTAGAGAAGCCTCTTTCATTCATATGCTAAGTAATTCGTTTTGAAGTCCAGAGCTCACATTCCCAATAGAGAGCTGAGAAAGTGCTCAACAGTGCCCTCCAGTGTTGACTAGATTGAAACTTCCAAGGTTTGCTGAGGGTCATCGCATTGCCAGGGGAGAACAGGTACCAGCATCACTTTGCAGCTATTTCTGTCATTTCCCTGCACATGGTAGCCAAAGACCCCAGCAATTGCTTGCCCATGAGGGGGAGGGGATTTGCCCTCACAATCCCCCCTCCCCCCATCACTCTGTCCATGGTCCCCTCCTTCCTCTTGATCTGTAGAACATTGGGCAGGCTGAATGAACCAATGGGTCATTAAATATAGAATAGTAACAGCGCAGAAGAAGGCCATTTGGTCTGCTATCCCTATGCTGGCTTTCTGCAGAAGCAACTCAGCTAATCCCACTCCACTGCCCTTCCCCGTAGGTCTTTTCTATTCAGATAGGATCAGCTTCTAATAGTTAACTATATTCCCAATTGAAGGCCCTGATCATATTTGCATCCACCATGCCCTCAGACAGCCCATCCCAGATCCTAATCATTTGTTGCAGGAATTGCGTTTGGGTCTTTTGCAAATCATTTTAAATCAGTTTCTACCTGTCCTCAATCCTTCCACCAATGAGAACAGTTTAACTCTATCTGCTCTGTCCAGACCCCTCATAATTTGGAACTCCTCTATCAAATTTCCTCTCAACCTTCTCTTCTCGAAGGAGAAGAACCCCATGTTCTCCAGTCTGTCTATGTAGTCCCTCCTCACTGGAACCATCCTTGTAACTCTTTCCTCCATTCTACCTAAGGTTTGGTGTCCAGCATTAGGCACAATACTTGCATGCAGAGTGCTTCATAAAGGTTTGTCAAAGTTCTTTGAGGAAGTAACAAGGAAGTTAGACAATGGAGAACCAGTGGACGTGATTTATTTAGATTTCCAGAAGGCCTTTGACAAAGTGCCGCATAGGAGACTGTTAAATAAGTTAAGATCCCATGGTGTTACGGGTAAGATCCTGGCATGGATAGAGGATTGGCTGACTGGCAGAAGGCAAAGAGTGGGGATAAAGGAGTCTTTTTCAGCATGGCAGCCGATGACAAGTGTTGTACTTCAGGGGTCGGTGCTGGGACCACAACTTTTTACAATATGCATTAATGATCTGGAGGAAGGAATTGAAGGCACTATTGCTAAGTTTGCAGATGATACTGTTGGTATTTTTATTTATCTCGGTGAACCACAAGCCTTTCCCTTATATCGATCAAATGACCACACAACCAGTTAGTTAGTTGATAGATCTACCATGCGATTTTAGCAGCACTTTGCGATTACTAGAACTCAGTAGAAATTTAAGTTAAAACTTCTCAGGTGCAAATAAGAATCGTTTAATTTGTCTTCTTTTGATTACAATTGAAAGTCATTCAAAAGGCAATTTGTAGACAATTGAAACTTTCAAAGAATCACAGAAATGATTTTCTTGCTTAGGCAAACAGCTCGCAATAACTTTAGAAATCAAAGTCTGAAAATGAAATATGAAGACAGGGAGAGAGCGAATAGTAAGTCAAAGTATAGATGATTTATGAAAGAGAGAGAATGATCCAGATAAAAATGGCCGAAACCTCACAGTTATACTGTATCATATCTGTCTTCAGCCATCTAATTACACCCCTATGTAATCCTAATTGGTTTGGATTAACATCAAATGAATTTGATTTGAGGGTTAGTTGTCACTCATTTATAGGCAACATTAACCTCAAAATGTATTCTTGTATAAGCTAGGAATGCGATTCAGCTTTCTTATCACACGCTTGCCTTGTCCTTTGCTTATTTTATCTTGCAAATGTATTTTGCTAGCTGCATAAGAATTTCTGTTTGCTGCTCTGTTCTTGAAATGCTGAATGTGTGTTTTTTTTTTAATGACCTGAGGTTTTGAGTGATTCAATAGACCAGGGACTCAATACTAAATAGCTATCTTTCGAACTATCACTTTAACCATAAGACCATAAGACGTAGGAGTGGAAGTAAGGCCATTCGGCCCATCGAGTCCACTCCACCATTCAATCATGGCTGATTTCAACTCCATTTACCCGCTCTCTCTCCATAGCCCTTAATTCTTTGAGAAATCAAGAATTTATCAACTTCTGTCTTAAAGACACTCAACGTCCCGGCCTCCACCACCCTCTGTGGCAATGAATTCCACAGACCCACCACTCTCTGGCTGAAGAAATTTCTCCTCATCTCTGTTCTAAAGTGACTCCCTTTTATTCTAAGGCTGTGCCCCCGGGTCCTAGTCTCCCCTGCTAATGGAAACAACTTCCCTACATCCACCCTATCTAAGCCATTCATTATCTTGTAAGTTTCTATTAGATCTCCCCTCAACCTCCTAAACTCCAATGAATATAATCCCAGGATCCTCAGATGTTCATCGTATGTTAGGCCTATCTTTCCTGGGATCATCCGTGTGAATCTCCGCTGGACCCGCTCCAGTGCCAGTATGTCCTTCCTGAGGTGTGGGGCCCAAAATTGCTCACAGTATTCTAAATGGGGCCTAACTAATGCTTTACAAAGCTTCAGAGGTACATCCCTGCTTTTATATTCCAAGCCTCTTGAGATGAATGACAACATTGCATTTGCTTTCTTAATTACGGACTCAACCTGCAAGTTTACCTTTAGAGAATCCTGGACGAGGACTCCCAAGTCCTTTTGCACTTCAGCATTATGAATTTTGTCACCGTTTAGAAAATAGTCCATGCCTCTATTCTTTTTTCCAAAGTGCAAGACCTCGCACTTGCCCACGTTGAATTTCATCAGCCATTTCTTGGACCACTCTCCTAAACTGTCTAAATCTTTCTGCAGCCTTCCCACCTCCTCCATACTACCTGCCCCTCCACCTATCTTTGTATCATCGGCAAACTTAGCCAGAATGCCCCCAGTCCCGTCATCTAGATCGTTAATATATAAAGAGAACAGCTGTGGCCCCAACACTGAACCCTGTGGGACACCACTCGTCACCGGTTGCCATTCCGAAAAAGAACCTTTTATCCCAACTCTCTGCCTTCTGCCTGACAGCCAATCGTCAATCCATGTTAGTACCTTGCCTCGAATACCATGGGCCCTTATTTTACTCAGCAGTCTCCCGTGAGGCACCTAATCAAAGGCCTTTTGGAAGTCAAGATAGATAACATCCATTGGCTCTCCTTGGTCTAACCTATTTGTTATCTCTTCAAAGAACTCTAACAGGTTTGTCAGGCACGACCTCCCCTTACTAAATCCATGCTGACTTGTCCTAATCCGACCCTGCACTTCCAAGTATTTAGAAATCTCATCCTTAACAATGGATTCTAGAATCTTGCCAACAACCGAGGTTAGGCTAATTGGCCTATAATTTTCCATCTTTTTCCTTGTTCCCTTCTTGAACAGGGGGGTTACAAAAGCGATTTTCCAATCCTCTGGGACTTTCCCTGACTCCAGTGACTTTTGAAAGATCATAACTAACACCTCCACTATTTCTTCAGCTATCTCCTTTAGAACTCTAGGATGTAGCCCATCTGGGCCCGGAGATTTATCAATTTTTAGACCTCTTAGTTTCTCTAGCACTTTCTCCTTTGTGATGGCTACCATATTCAACTCTGCCCCCTGACTCTCTGGAATTGTTGGGATATTACTCATGTCTTCTACTGTGAAGACTGACGCAAAGTACTTTTTCAGTTCCTCAGCTATTTCCTTGTCTCCCATCACAAAATTACCAGCGTCATTTTGGAGCGGCCCAATGTCAACTTTTGCCTCCCGTTTGTTTTTAATGTATTTAAAGAAACTTTTACTATCATTCCTAATGTTACTGGCTAGCCTACCTTCAAATTTGATCCTCTCTTTCCTTATTTCTCTCTTTGTTATCCTCTGTTTGTTTTTGTAGTCTGCCCAATCTTCTGACTTCCCACTACTCTTTGCCACATTTTAGGCTTTCTCTTTTGCTTTGATGCATTCCCTAACTTCCTTTGTCAGCCATGGCTGCCTAATCCCCCCTCTGATAACCTTTCTTTTCTTTGGGATGAACCTCTGTACTGTGTCCTCAATTACTCCCAGAAACTCCTGCCATTGCTGTTCTACTGTCTTTCCCACTAGGCTCTGCTCCCAGTTGATTTTCGTCAGTTCCTCCCTCATGCCCCTGTAGTTACTTTTATTTAACTGTAACACCTTTACATCTGATTCTACCTTCTTTCTTTCAAATTGGAGATTGAATTCGACCATATTATGATCACTGCCTCCTAAGTGCTCCCTTACTTTAAGATCTTTAATCGAGTCTGGCTCATTACATAACACTAAGTCCAGAATGGCCTGTTCCCTCGTGGGCTCCATCACAAGCTGTTCCAAAAAGCCCTTCTGTAAGCATTCAATGAATTCCCTTTCCTTGGGTCTACTGGCAGCATTATTTACCCAGTCCACCTGCATATTGAAGTTCCCCATGATCACTGTGACCTTGCCTTTCTGACATGCACTTTCTATTTCGTGGTGCATTTTGTGCCCCTGGTCCTGACCACTGTTCGGAGGCCTGTACATAACTCGCATTATGGTTTTTTTTGCCTTTGTGGTTCCTCAACTCTACCCACACAGACTCAACATCATCTGACCCTATGTCGTTTAGTGCTATTGATTTAATTTCATTCCTAATTAACAAGGCAACCCCGCCCCCTCTGCCCACCTCTCTGCCTTTTCAATAGGTTGTGAATCCCTGGATGTTTAAATGCCAGTCCTGAACCCCCTGCAACCATGTCTCTGTGATGCCTACCACATCATACCTGCCAGTCACAATCTGGGCCACAAGCTCATCTACCTTGTTCCGTACACTGCACGCATTTAAATATAGCACCTTTAATTCTCTATTGACCGTCCCTTTTTGTTTTCTTAGTGTGGTGGACCTTGGTTTACTGAGCCTTTCCATACACTGTGTCATATTTTGTGGGATGGGGACAATCGTAACCACTCTTGAGTTTTGTCTGTTCGTGTTTTTTTATATTCCTAAGCAGCTACGCTCCCCGCTGATTACTTCACCTCTTGGTTCCCTGACTTTCCCTTCCCCCCCCAATCTTTAGTTTAAAGTCCTATTGACCACCCTATTTACTCTTTTCGCCAGAACACTGGTCCCAGCTCGGTTCAGGTGGAGACCATCCCAACGGTATAGGTCCCCCCTGTCCCAAATCTGATGCCAGTGTCCCATGAAAAGGAACCCCTCATTCCCACACCACTCTTTCAGCCACGTGTTAACTTCCCTTATTCTTGCCTCCCTATGCCAATTTGCATGTGGCTCGGGCAGTAATCCGGAGATTATGACCCTTGAGGACCTGTTTTTTTAATTTGAATCCTAGCTCTTTATAATCTCTAAACAGGTCCTCTTTCCTAGACTTGCCTATGTTGTTGGTACCGACATGGACCACAATTTAACCTATTAGAAGAAGTAGGAAACAGTGGGCTTCTACATTAGTTCAAAAGATGGTTTATTTACATACACAAGAGTTATCTCAACATGCAAACACAATATCTACTACGAGTTAAACTACATCTATCAGCTACAATAACCTATACTTAACTTCAGGGCAACCGGCACTGTGCAAATGGATAAGGCCTTTATCTGGATTTCACTTGGCTGGTTCGAAGAAAGTGGCTGTGTCTCTGCTGGGCTCATCCGTCAGGTAGCGATCATTGGTCTTGAACTTAGCTGGCTGTTCCTGCTGCAATTGGGTAGGCAGAGGCCTGGATCCAAGAGAGACAGAACAATGGCTGCGCTCTCTTCTATCCCTCTGAGATTTTGCGCTCTTTGAGGCGGTCCTGAACCTTGGACCCAATCGTTTGACAGGGCTCTGATCACTCTCTTCGATTTCGGTCAATAAAGGGGCAGGTGCCTTGGTAGCTGGGCGGGTCCTTAGCGGTCATTGGCCTTGGCAGTTGTGCTTTCTGAGTAAGGGGAGTGGCACCGATCAGTCTGTGGCTGAGGTTATGCACTTTGTAAGGAGAAATGGAGTGTATTGGGCGAGGCGTTTTCAGAACCTCAAAATGTATCATGAAGTTCAACCAACCTCCCCTTTAATGTATTTGTTGCTTTTCCTAGCACACGGCTTGTTCCCTAGTAGTGGGATTACAATTATGGACACATGGGTTTTTAAACACAAAACACTGTTTATTCCATGAACTCAACTTAACATCTTAAATAAACATTGGATCTCTTAACACCCCTTACTTCAAAGATAACTCCGAAAATATTGCAACAGTAAATAATTCCTCAAAATGTTCCTTCAAACTTCCAAGAGACTTAACACCTTTAAACAGAATCACATCAGGTTAAAGGCTTTACTATTGAGTTTAAATCACCCAAATGATCCAGAGAGATAGTCTTTCATGGGAGAGATCCAGCTCACTGCAAACACAGACACTCCCAAGCTCTTTTCAAACTGCAGCTTCCTGGAAACACACAGACACACACAAGCTGCTTTTTCAAACTGAAACCTCAAAATGGCTGATCTAGAGCCCAGCTCCACCCACTCTCTGACATTACTGTTTTCTTAAAGGTACATTAAAGTACCTTAAACATCCTTGTCTTAAAGGTACTCTCACATGACACCTCCCCCCAAGAAAAAAAAACCCATCAACTTCAAGATGGTTTCATTTTTCACTTTTGCACCATCCACTACGAAATGTACACAGTAAATATACCTTTCACCACCAAACCCACCTCCTGAAGTCGATCAAAGTACTCCATACGATGTTTTAAATGTTCTTTCCATGTCTGGAAGTTGGAAATAAAAGCAGATTGTCCCAATTTCTCAATGCAATCCTTCAAACGCGGGATAGGATAAGAGTCCGTTCTTGTAACTGCATTCAACTTTCGATAGTCCACACACAACCGTTGGGTACCGTCTGGTTTAGGTACCATCGCTATGGGTGAGCTCCATTGGCTGCAACCCACTTCAATTATGCCATTCTTCAGCATACTCTCAATCTCTCTGTTAACCTGTGCCAATTTTAAAGGATTAAGTCTATATGGATGTTGTTTGCTAGGAACAGCATTTCCCACATCTACATCATGTATAGCCATTTTAGTACTTCCCAATTTATCTCTACAAACCTGCCCATGTGATAACAATAACACTTTCAGGTCAGTTTGTTTTTCCTCTGGAAGGTAACTTAACAATTCATCCCAATTTTAAAGAACATCCTCATTTTCCAATTTAATTTGAGGTATGTCAAATTCACAGTCATCTGGATTTGGTTCGTCACTTTGAGTTAGAATCATTAAAACCTCCTTTTTCTCTCCTTCCCTTTCAAAGTACCTTTTAAGCATATTCACACGACACACTCGGTGAGTCTTCCTTCTATCTGGTGTTTTTACCACATAATTCACCTCACTTAATTTCCTTTCAATCTGATATGGTCCACAAAACCTCGCTTTTAAAGGCTCACCTACCACTGGTAACAGCACTAAAACTTTATCCCCACTGGCAAAACTATGAACTTTGGATTTCTTGTCCGCTACCCGTTACATCACATTTTGTGCAACTTTCAAATGTTGTCTAGCCAATTCACCTGCTCTATTTAATCGTTCCCTAAAATTTGACACGTAATCTAATAGTGTAATTTCCGATTTCTCACCCATCAATTTTTCCTTAATCAATTTAAGTGGTCCTCTTACCTCATGACCACAAATTAGTTCAAAAGGACTAAATTTGGTAGACTCATTAGGTGCATCCCTAATTGCAAACAATACAAATGGAATTCCTTTATCCCAATCCTCTGGATAATCTTGACAATACGCCTTCAACATTGTCTTTAATGTCTGATGCCACTTTTCTAACGCTCCCTGCGATTCTGGATGGTACGCAGTTGATTTAAATTGCTTTATTCCTAAACTATCCATAATTTCTTTGAATAACTTTGAAGTAAAATTTGATCCTTCATCCGATTGAATTTCTGTGAGTAGTCAGTCTCTAGTAAAGAATTTAAGTAACTCCTCCACAATCCTTTTAGCTGTAATATTACTTATTGGAGTGGCCTCTGGAAATCTAATAGACACAGCCATTATAGTCAAAAGATATTGATTCCCACTTTTTGTTTTAGGAAGCGGTCCTGCACAATCAAATATGACCCTCGTAAAAGGTTCCTCAAATGCTGGAATGGGTATTAAGGGCGCTGGTTTTATCACTGCTTGAGGTTTCCCTATCACTTGACAAAATTTAACTACATCTTTATATAGTTCAGGCCAATAAAAATGTTTCTGGATTTTAGCTTGAGTTTTCCTTATTACCAAATGACCCCCCACTGGTACCTCATGTGCAACTTGCAACACATCCTTTCTATACCCTACCGGCAATACTATTTGATAAACGTTTGACCACTTTTCATCCGCCTGCATATGTACAGGTCACCATTTTCTCATCAAGACATCATTTTTACGGTAATAACACTCTGGTATACTCTCAGATTCCTCTTCCGTTTATGCTTTCTGATATATCCGTTTTATTTCTACATCTTTCTGTTGTAACTCCTCCAATTTTCCTGAACTAAAAACATCCGCCTCATCCTCCACCTGTTCTTGTTCTTTTTCAACCATCTGATCAAAAATCGTTTCTGATAATTGCACTTCAACTTCATCTTCACTCTTTGATTTCTCCTCTTGTCTTAAGCTGTGACTTTGCGACCTTGTTACTACACAATCCGGAACAATCCCAGGATATTCGTCCTTCAACACTTCAGTGGACTGATTTTCCACTGGCTTATCAACCACAGTAGGCATCACTCCCACCTGCGATCCAGCTACATCATTACCCAAGACAAACTGTATTCCTGAACAAGATAGTTTATCTATTACTCCTTCTACCACTTCACCATTCTTCACTGGACTTTCCAACTTTACCTTATATAATGGAACGCTACTCCTCTCACCCTGAATTCCACATATCACCACCTTTTCTGGCAACATTCTTCCCAAACTACATCATTCCTCATCTCTTACCATTAAAGATTGACTAGCCCCTGTATCTCTTAAAATTGTGACTTCTTTACCTGCTCTTCCTGATACACATGAGTGAACTTTACACACACAAGTAAATTCTTTAAATACATCTGGCACCTTCTTAACAATTACTTCTGGAACAGGCTGTACAATCGTTTGCACCTCATTCACTTCCATTGGGCTTTCCTTTACCACTCTAACAAACCCCACTGTCTTATCCTGTGTTTCCACATCAGCCTTCCCAGTGCTTTTCTCCAACCACCAACACTGTGACTTTACGTGGCCTAATTTATTACAGTGAAAACATCTGAAACTTATTCATTTCTTTTCCACCCTCCTGGATTTCTTTTTTAATCTGAGGTGCACTCTCTTTATTGTCTCCCATCAGGTCACCTTTACCTTTACCACTTGAGTATTTCTCATGTCCCCAGTTTCTATCCCTCACCGGCTGAAACTGATGTCAGAAAACAATTTTTGATTTATGAACTAATTCATAATCATCTGCCATATGTTTGACCAAATTATTTCCTTAAATTTCCAAACCTTTGTCTGTAAGCTTCAGGCACTAGCTCATATGCACTTAAGATGGATTTCTTCACCTCCTCATATGTTCCAGATACCTCCTCCGGTAGTGATGCAAACACTTCACTAGCCCTACCTACCAGCTTTATTTGAATCAGTAATACCCACATGTCCTGTGGCCATTGCATTTGTTTAGCTACCTTCTCAAATGAAATGAAAAAGGCTTCTACCTCCTTCTTGTCAAACCTTGGCAATGCTTGGACATATTTAAATAGAACCCCACCACGTCTTCAACTATGACGCTCTGTCTCATTATCCTCATCCATGTCCTCCAACTGTACGTGTCCATTTGCGTCTGCCAATTTTAACTGATTTTCATGTTTCAGAGCCATTTTCTGAAGTTCAAACTCTCTCTTTTTCCCTTTCCTCTCTATCTCTTTGTTTATTTCTTCTCTCTCCTCTTTTTCCTCTCTATTTCGTATTCAAGCCGCTTTAAATCTTTCTCATGGTCCATTTGTTTAATTTGCAACTGAATTTTTGCCATTTCCCATGAGTCAAACTCTATCTCAGGCAACTTTAAATGCTTAACCACCGCTATAATTACCTCATCTTTTCGCATTTTGTCAGGTAATGTTAACTGCAATGTTTTTGCCAGGCCCAACAGTCTGCTTTTCGTCTCTGTCCGTAAAGTACTGCGTGCGACAGTCTTCACCCCCAAAAACATCTGAGCCTCTGAAAGAGCCATTGTCCACAACACACTCCCCACTTAAAATAAAATACCACACCGGAAGAGCAACAATCCTCCACTGTCTTTAAGTTCACAAAAGCCAATCCAATAGATCGACTTTTATCCCCCACGAGCCCCCAATTGTTATGGGCGAGGCATTTTCAGAACCCCAAAATGTATCATGGAGTTCAACCAACCTCCCCTTTAATGTATTTGTTGCTTTTCCTAGCACACGGCATTGTCCCTAGGTGTGGGATTACAATTATGGACACGTGGGTTTTTAAACACAAAACAATGTTTATTCCATGAACTCAACTTACCATCTTAAATAAACATTGGATCTCTTAACACCCATTACTTCAAAGATAACTCCGAAAATATTGCAACAGTAAATAATTGCTCAAAATGTTCATTCAAACTTCCAAGCGACTTAACACCTTTAAACAGAATCACATCAGGTTAAAGGCTTTACTATTATGAGTTTAAATCACCCAAATGATCCAGAGATAGTCTTTCATGGCAGAGATCCAGCTTACTGCAAATACAGACACTCCCAAGCTCTTTTCAAACTGCAGCTTCCTGGAAACACGCAGACACACACAAGCTGCTTTTTCAAACTGAAACCTCAAAATGGCTGATCTAAAGCCCAGCTCCACCCACTCTCTGACATCACTGTTTTCTTAAAGGTACATTGCTTAAACATCCATGTCTTAAAGGTATTCTCACATGACAGGAGGCATAGACTATTTTCTAAATGGGAAGATGCTCAGGAAATCAGAAGCACAAAGGGACTTGGGAGTCCTTGTTCACGATTCTCTTAAGGTTAACGTGCAGGTTCAGTCAGCAGTTAAGAAGGTAAATGCATGTTCGCATTTGTATCGAGAGGGCTAGAATACAAGACCAGGGATGTACTTGAATGAATGAAATGAAAATCGCTTATTGTCACAAGTAGGCTTCAAATGAAGTTACTGTGAAAAGCCCCTACCCGCCCCATTCCGGCGCCTGTTCGGGGAGGCTGGTACTGGAATTGAACCGTGCTGCTGGCCTGCCTTGGTCTGCTTTCAAAGCCAGCGATTTAGCCCTGTGCTAAACTTCTGAGGCTGCAAAAGGCTCTGGCAGACCCATTTGGATAATTGTGAGCAGTTCTGGGCCCCTTATCTAAGGAAGGATGTGCTGGCCTTGGAAAGGGTCCAGAGGAGGTTCACAAGAATGATCCCTGGAAGAAGAGCTTGTCGTATGAGGAACGGTTAAGGACTCTGGGTCTGTACTCGTTGGAGTTTAGAGGGGGGGGATCTTATTGAAATTTACAAGATACTGCGTGCCCGTGGACGTGGAGAGAATGTTTCCACTTTTAGGAAAAATTAGAAGCAGAGGGCACAATCTCAGACTAAAGGGACGATCCTTTAAAACAGAGATGAGGAGGAATTTCTTCAGCCAGAGGGTGGTGAATCTGTGGAATTCTTTGCCGGAAGGCTGTGGAGGCCGAATCACTGAGTGTCTTTAAAACAGAGATAGATAGGTTGTTGATTAATAAGAGGATCAGGGGTTATGGGGAGAAGGCAGGAGAATGGGGATGAGAGAAATATCAGCCATGACTGAATGGCGGAGCAGACTCGATGGGCTGAGTGGCCTAATTCTGCTCCTATGTCTTATGACAGCTCTGATAGAATCACTGGAAACGTACCACTGCTGTCATTATTGCTCTGGGATCGAGCATCTCCGCAGGCCATTGATCCATGAAGGAAATCATGGATGGGGATGAGAAAAATATCAGCCCCATGATCGAATGGCGGAGCAGACTGGATGGACCGAGTGGCCTAATTCTTCCCCTATGTCTTATGGTCTTATGGTCATCATAAGTTCTTTTGTTTTTGTACTTGATACCTCTATTTATGGAGTCCGGGATCATATGACTTTTTAGTCACTTTCTCAACCTGCCTTGCCACTTTCAATGATTTGTTTTTTAAATTTTTTTTACGGAGTACCCAATTCATTTTTTTTCCAATTAAGGGGCAATTTAGCATGGTCAATCCATCTACCCGGCACATCTTTGGGTTGTGAGGGTGAGACCCATGCAGACACGGGGAGAATGTGCAAACTCCACACGGACAGTGACCCGGGGCCAGGATCGAACCCGGCTCCTCGGCAGCGTGAGGCAGCCGTGCTAACCACTGTGCCGCCAACTTTCAATAATTGGTGCACATGTACTCCAGGTCCCTCTGTTCCGGCATTGGTGTACAATAGAGTGGATGTGAGACCTGATTTGGTGAAGAGGTGCCGCTTTTTCAGGTACCCAAGGCTTTGTTGAGTTGGCAGTAGAGAACCGTAGAATCCCTACAGTGCAGAAGGAGACTATTTGGCCCAATGAGTCTGCATCGACCCTCCGAAAGAGCTCCCTACCTGGGCCCACTCCTCTGCCCTATCCCCGTAGCCCCGTAATCCCACCTAACACTATGGGGCAATTTAGCATGGCCAATCCACCTAACCTGCACATCTTTGAACACTAAGGGGCAATTTAGCATTGCCAAACCACCTATAGCAAGCTAGACATCAAGTAGCATTAGCTTCTAATAGGTAACTATAGTTTAACCATTGTTGAAGTTCACTGGCAGTGGAGACTAAACTAATTGCCATAAACTCATTAGAATCACTGCAGGATAGATATTGAATAAAGTAAACCAAGTTATAACTGTAAGAGTTTAGGTGTGGTATAAACCTAGATGTTATGCATGACAACTGAATTGTCATTTCCATGTTAAAGTTAAGATATGAAGAAGTGTTAAAAACTTTCTTGTCAGTTTTACTGCACGACTCCTGTTTTCAACATTGTATTAAAGTGCACGAAAGTCGGTAAAATAGTTCCATCCTGCAAGATGAGGAAGGTTTCTTTCCGGCTTTAAACCCTGGCTGCAAAAAGGTTCCCGCTGATAGGAACGTAGGAAATAGGAACAGAAATAGGCTATTCAGCCCCTTTAGCCTGCTCCACCATTCGACTAGGTCATGGCTGATCCTCCACTCATATCCATTGATAATGTAGAAATCTATCAATCTCTGTCTTGAATGTACTCAGTGACTCAGTTAGAGAATTTCAAAAATTCACCACCCTCTGAGTGAATAAATTCCTCTTCATCTCAGTCCTAAATGGTCTGCCTCTTACTCTAAGACTGTGTTCCCTGGTTCAAGGCCCCCAGCCAGGGGAAACATACTTCATGTATCAACTCTGTTGAGCCCTGTAAGAATTGAGCTAACCTCTCATTCTTTGAAATCTAGAGAATACAGGCCCAATCTTCTCAATCCGTCCACACAGCACAATCCCCCCATCCCAGGAATCAATCTGGTGAACCTCTGTTGCTGTCCCCCCATGGGAAGTATTGGTCAAGGAGACCAAAACTGCACACAATGCTCCAAGTGCAGTCTCTCCAAGGCTCTGCACTATTGCAGCAACACGTCTTCACTCCTGTACTCAAATCCGCTTGCAATAAAGGCCAACATACGGTTTGCCTTCGTAACTTGCGTGTTAGCTTTCAGTCCCTTATGAGCAGGAAAACCAGGTCTCTTTGGACTTCAACACTTACCAACTCCTCACCAAGAATACCCTGCATTTCTGTTTTTCCCACCAAAGTTGGTAACTTCATATTTTTCCCACCTTATATTCCGTCTGCCATTTTCTTGCCAACTCACTTAGCCTGTCTAAATCCATTTGAAGCCTCTTTGCATCCTCCTCACAACTTACACTCCCAACTAGTTTCCCGTCATCGGCAAACGGAAAATAATACGTTTGGTCCCCACATCCAAATCGTGGTTATAGATTGTGAACCGCTGGGACTCACGGTAACCCACTGCCAACCTGAGAATGGCCCGTGAAGTCCTACTCTTTGTTTTCTGTCCGTTTTCCAATTCTTACTGACCTCCTGTGTCGGGCCTTATGGAAAGCCTTCTTAAAATCCAATTACACCACATCCACTAGTTCACCCTTATCCATTCTGCTAGTTACATCCTCATAAAAACACTACCAGGTTTGTCAAACATGATTTCCCTTCCATGGTGACTCTGTCCGATCCTACCATTATTTTCTAACTATCCAGTCGTCGCGTAATGCTGAAATTATTTGCAATTTTGAATATTTCAGCCTCTGTGCAAGCCAGCACTATGAAATGGTAAAATGTCTTCTAACCGACCACAGTTAAAAGTCATTGTTGAAATTGTTCATTGTTCCAGGGCTTTCGAGGTCTTCCTGGACCCCATGGACCACAAGGACACAAGGTAAATACATTTTTCTGATCATATCTAATATAGGTGTGCATTTCATTATCCATGTGACATTTATCATAGAATTTACAGTGCAGGAGGCCATTCAGCCCATCGAGTCTGCACCAGCCCTTGGAAAGAGCACCCTACCCAAGCCCACACCTCCACCCTATCCCTGTAACTCAGTAACCCCACCTAACCTTTTTGGATACGAAGGGCAGTTTAGCACGGCCAATCCACCTAACCTGCACATCTTTGGACTTTGGGAGGAAACCGGAGAACCCGGAGGAAACCCACTCAGACACGTGGAGAACGTGCAGTCTTCACACAGAAAACGGAGTACGTGCAAAGTGGAACCCATCAACATTGTTGTCGTGGCACAAAATGATTACGATGTGGTGTGAGACTGGCACCTACCCCGATTTCGGCGTCGGAACCGATTCCCAAGCCAGGAATTGAACCTGGGATCCTGGAGCTGTGAAGCAACAGTGCTAACCACTGTGTTACCATGCCGCCCTATGCTTATAGTGTAATGATGCTGGGGCCAATGCTGTTTGGGTAATGCCCCAGCTTGCAATGAACTGAGCTGACTGTTCCATAATGTGAGCTCAGCCCATCGGCTTGCTGCTCTCGGGCCCCTGACATGAGGCAATTGATACACTGGGTGCAGGGCAGGCCAGAATTGGGATGGGTGAGCAAGGATCTGCAGCTATTAAAGTGCTGCTGGCCACCCCCTGATGTAGAAGAGAAGCGCAATGGCTGGGACCAGAGGAGTACGCAGAACCGCTCCACTCATCGAAGCAGATTGGAAGATCCTCGGAAGAATGAGCTGGAGAGGTTCACGATGAACAGCATAACAGAGCTTCCTGGATGGAAGCAGCAAAATGTAAAGGGCGCCTCAAATAACCACTGAACCTGGGTGTCGCAGAGGTCACATGTTGTTCATCAGAGGAAATATTGCGGACATTTGGCTTAATTTTATAATGTTAGCTGAAAATCTATCTTAAACAGCACATGGTAGGGCATCAAAGTAGGAGAGAATACACTGGCATTGTGCATAGTTTCTGAATGGCACTGGTAACTGGTCATAGAAGTTTCAAATATGCAGACTTGTCCTTCTTTAACTAGGACACTTGAATTGCTACCAGAAAAATCCATTTACCCTGGATCATTAAACAAGGAAAATAAAAACACCAACCATACTGTCATAATATACACCAGTATATCATGGTGCAGACACACCCTGTGGACACACAGTGGGACCAATCAACACACACAATACCGCAGCCAATCACCAGTTAGAGCACATGCACTATAAAGACAGGGGGCATCAGAGTTCCCGCTCATTCGAGCTGCAGCTTCCTGGGCCTTCTGACCGGTGTGGTTAAGTTTCGCGATTATGTGTACGGACTTCCTCAATTCACCGTCGAGACCGACCATCGCCCGCTGGTCAATATAATACAGAAAGACTTGAACGACATGACACCTCGCCTCCAGCGTATTCTTCTCAAGCTCCGGCGATATGACTTCCAGCTGGTATACACCCCAGGCAAGGACCTCATCATTGCTGACGCTCTCTCCAGGGCAGTCAACACTCCATGTGACCCAGCGGGATTCGTCTGCCAGGTTGACTCCCATGTGGCCTTCATGGTCTCCAGTCTACCTGCCACGGATGAACGCCTCATCCAAATTCGCCGCGAGACGGCGGCTGACCCTTTGCTACAGCGTGTCATGCGCCACCTAACAGAAGGGTGGCTCAAGGGCCAATGCCCTCAGTTCTATACTGTCAGAGATGATCTGGCGGTAGGAGATGGGGTTCTTCTGAAACTGGACTGCACTGTCATCCCGCATAGCATGCGCCAGCTCGTCCTGGAACAGCTACACGAGGGCCACCTTGGCGTGGAAAAGTGCCGCCAACGGGCCCGGGAGGCATTGTACTGGCCCGGCATTAATGAAGACATAGCCAACACAGCGCTCAACTGACCCACTTGTCAGCGCTTCCAGCCGGCCCAACCACGTGAGACCCTGCAGCCCCATGAGTTGGTCACGTCACCTTGGGCCAAGGTGGGCATCGACCTGTTCCATGCGCTGGGTAGAGACTATGTCCTGATCGTGGACTACTTTTCAAATTACCCGGCGGTGATATGGTTGCACGATATCACATCGTCTGCAGTCATCCGTGCCTGTAAGGACACCTTTGCTCGACACGGCATCCCACACACGGTTATGTCGGACAATGGCCCCTGCTTCGCAAGCTAGGAATGGTCCAACTTTGCCAGGCAGTACAATTTTGCCCATGTGACATCCAGTCCCCTGTACCCCCAATCCAACGGCAAAGCAGAGAAGGGAGTACATATCGTCAAACGGCTCCTCTGCAAGGCTGCCGATGCTGGGTCCGATTTCTACCTCGCCCTGCTGGCCTATCGCTCCGCCCCACTGTCCACTGGCCTGTCACCAGCCCAATTGCTCATGGGTCGTACCCTGAGGACGACGGTGCCGTCCATTCATGTCCCAGACCTCGACCACGTTCCGGTCCTTCGACGGATGCAGCTGTCTCGTGCACAGCATAAGGCAGCTCATGCCTCCCGTGCAGCTGATCTCCCTGCTCTGGCTCCAGATGACAACGTCCGCATCCATCTTCCGGATGGGGGCTGGTCTGCAACCGCTGTGGTCCTTCGGCAGGTGCCCCCCCCCCCCGCTCGTTTCTCGTTCGTCTACCGGATGGCTCCATTCTGCGCCGCAATCGACGCGCCCTTCGTCTCGTTCCGCGCTCGCTACGTGATCCTCCACTGTCGCCTCGCCCCCCTGCTGACCCTGCCATGGACTATACAGAGATCCCGGTCACTCTGCATCCTCCTCACTCTGACGCAGTCCAGCCCGCTCCACAGCTGGTGGCTCCCGACCCACCCTTGAGGCGGTCAACCAGAATTCGTCGCCCACCTCAGAGACTTAATTTGCGAACTTTGTGGACTTATAGATTTTCTGAATTGTTCTGTTCTTCCGTTTGATTGTTTCCCTGGTTTGTATATAGTGTTCATCTCGTTATTCTTGTTGCATACTGCTTCTCTGCACCAGGCACCCTCCCATGTAAATAGCTTAATTCTCATGTACATAGTCCTGTAAATACGTAGTTAGGGACATTCTCACCATACACTATTTATTGCTACACATGTACATTCTTTTATAAAAGGGGGGAATGTCATAATATACACCAGTATATCATGGTGCAGACACACACACTGATGGACACACAGTGGGATCAATCAACACACACAACACCGCAGCCAATCACCAGTTAGAGCACACGCACTATAAAGACAGGGGGCATCAGAGTTCCCGCTCATTCGAGCTGCAGCTTCCTAGTAGGGCAGAGCTCACAGCCTGCAGCACACACATTCACCATGTGCTGAGTGCATCGACTGGTTAGGACAAGGCAAAGGTCTTTAGTTAAAGCTAGTATCATGCTAACCCACAGTGAGAGTATGTTAAACTGTTAATGACTCCATAAAATAGTGTTGCACTGTTTCAAGTGTTGGTGATCTGTATGAGTTCCACGGATCCAGAGTGCCCAACACAACACATACTGCCATTACAGCTGCACATTTATAGAGTCAGTGAGCTGGGCACTGGGGCAATGTATATCTCCTTTCCCATTCTTTATTATATTTCTATGCGCCTTTTCCATCTGCACACAGGGAAAGGTGCTGCTGTCCCCAGGCAGAAGAGGATCACCTGCAACAGTTTTCCTTGTTCCTTAAGCGGGGAGGACACTGGAGACTCTGAGAAGAATAGAGAAATTGAGGGGCAGGGAGCTGAGAGATTTCTTAGCATATTCCCTTTTAATTCCCCCTGCTTTTAACCTCTCCCTCATTCTCCCCTTCACGGACAAACACAAACATAAACAGATCATAACTGACTACAGGGCCTTATGTAATCTTGTCCGAGTATTGTGAGCTCAATGCACCAGAAGTATTACTTATAACTGGAGCCAGAGTTCCCAATCTTCCCTTCAGGCCATCTATGTTGTCCAGATCCCTCAATGTGCATACGTGGAGGTCTATTGGGTAGGGACTTAGGACCACCTACCCTTAAATTTGTACTCTCACTTGACTCCCACTGATGTTGAAGAATGAAAAGAGTAACATTATCCACCCTGTAAGGTCTTTCCACCCTTCAAATGACAACATTCTTCACATTCTATCATTACTCCCAGCACATCCTCCCAAACCCAGTAAGCTCTCAGGGTTTTAGGTTGGGGAATTTTAGGATGAAGATGACAGTCAAGTTTTGGTCAATGGCCTGGTTTCTCTGAAGCCGGGCATGGGACTGCCGACAAGGCCAGAATAGATTAGGCCTGTCTTCACAAGTGCATGTCGGAAGCCCCCATACCCAATCAGGGTCATGTTCCCATAGTACTCCAGCTCCTCATTCCTACAGACCATGAAGTATGAAGGTAAAATAAGGACAGGTATTGTTACGCTCTGAAACCAGTCAATAGAATGATAGGCTGAATGTTTTTGGGGTATTCTACAAGGTATGAGCACAATATTATCCTGAGGCGTTTTGTGGTTTGGGGCAAGGGAGATATCTTGTGTTGTTGCAAATGCTCCTCAGGAGTACTTTGGGATACCTCGCTGCTTGATGTGTTTCTCTATTCAATTTGCCTAGTGTAGTGTACAACCAGTCAAACTTTAATAACCCCTCTTGTCACACATCAAACAAGAGACCATCTCCTGGTTGTAATGATGCAGAGGTGGCTGATGGTAAACGTAATATAGATTTATTTACAAGTATTTACTGCATAACGCAGCAGCTCACTCCCAGTGCAATCCTAGCTGGGAGGACGTATCTCACCAGGCCCTGATTTGGGCCTACTTTTAACCTTTGCTCATAAAGAGCCCCAGGTCTTAGACCTCCGGCCCCTGCCTGGGGAGCCCGTACTCCAGAAGTCCCACGGGGAGATCAATAAAGGCTTCCGTGTGATCCTCGTGGTGGTTATGACACTGGGGTAATAACTCTAAGGGTTAAATTACGTGGAACGATGAAACAAAGATGGGTCGTATTGCCTAGAATTCGAGTAAAGTTTTCATGATATTGAGGGAAATCTTTGGGGAAGATAAAGGTGAACTATTTCCATTTGTTGGGGAGTCTAAAACTAGGGCACGTAGCCTAAAGGTTAAGAGTCGAGCCCTTCAGGAGAAAAGTAAGGAAACACTTCTGTACGCAAAAGATGGTAGACGTTTGGAACTTTCTTCCTCAAAAGGCAGTTGGTGCCAAATAAATTGTTAATTTTAAATCGGAGGCTGCCTTCTTATTAACCAGAGGTATTAACGAATGTGGAAGAATGCTGGGTATATCAGATCAAGGTTGCAGAACATCCGTGATCTCAATCAATGGTGGAGAAGGCTTGAAGGGCTGAATGGCCTCCTCCTGCGCCAATGTTCCAATAACATCTGTTTCCATCCAAGACATTTGGGAAGAAGGTTGAGCACTTAAATGGGCTGGAATTCCATGATCGACATTTCAATGGGCAGAGATTTCATCAGTCACCAAGTGACCTGTGACACTGAGCCCAAGACAGAATGGCGTAAAACTCCAAATATACTGACAGCATTGTATCGTACCTTTTAAACCTTTCTGTTAAATGGGCAAATAAATATACCTATTGTCAAACTTTATCATTTCTTCCAAAGGGACAGAAAGGAATGATTGGTCAAAAGGGAGTTGAAGGGCAGCCTGGGATGCAGGTGAGTAATAATATTTTTCGACACTATTTTAAAGAAAAACTGTAGCCTCACTTTTGGTCTTTCCACGACAAACACTCGCCGCGCGCGGGCTAAGGGGGAAAGGAGGAGGCTGGCACTTTATTCAGCAGAAACCCTACTGTATCGCGCTCACTGCAATGCATTTCCTCCTCCCTAGCTCCTGGAATGATGACTGTCTGTTAAGGGGGTACAAACCAAAACTGGGTTGGGAAATATGTCACTTCTTCAGAAGTTCATAGGATGCGTCCCGAACACAGACACAATCTAAACGATAAACATCCTTCAGATTTCAGTATGGGGAGCCCTCTAAACTATTTTCCAGAGTATTTTCTCTGAGTGTTGCTGAAAAAAGACATTTTGTCAAAGCTTTTCATCTTGCACTCATCAGGTCAATATAAGAATAGCACTTTATATTGTATAGAAGAGTGTGCTGATTGGTTGGCAAGTGGACTGGCAAGAGACCTTTTTTCTCTCAGTTCATGAGTGGGATTCCACCCCCCCCCCCACCCCCCCTGTGACATGTTTTGCAGTGGCGGGGGTGGCTTGCTATTGGCCAGTGGTGGAATCCATTGTTCATACTCTCCACCACTGGGGAACCCGCGCCATATAGGGCGGTGGCGATGGGGGGGGGGGTCACCATTGGCAGGACTGTAAGATCCCACTAGGGGGAAGGGTGGAAGGTTCTGGCCTATGGTTTTTTTAATTAAAACATTTCATTAAGGCATTTATGGCTTTATAACAATAAAAGATACAAATGCAAATGTAAACATAATTCAGTGCGTTACGCATCCCTCACACTGTTCCCTCCTAATCTAGAAAAAAAAAATTAGCCTAACTCCCCACTAGCCCCCTTACCCCACCCCCTCCCCCACCTTATTGAATTGAATCTGCTGACAGTTTAGTTTTTTCTGAAGTCGATAAACAGCTGCCACCTCCGAACGAACCCCAACGTTGATCCTCTCAGGGCGAACTTAATTTTCTCAAGTCTAAGAAATCCAGACATGTCGCTAACCCAAACCCCTGATCTGGGGGGGCTTCGAGTCCCTCCACGCTAGCAATATCCGTCTCCCGGCTATCAAGGAGGCAAAGGCCAAAACGTCAGCCTCTCTCGCCCCCTGGACTCCCGGGTCTTCCGACACTCCAAAAATCGCCACCTCTGGACTCGGCGCCACCCTCGTTTTTAGTACCGTGGACGTGACTTCCGCAAATCCCTGCCAGTATCCCCTAAGCTTCAGGCATGCCCAAAACATGTGGACATGGTTTGCAGGCCCTCCTGCACACGTCACACACCTGTCCTCCACCCCAAAAAACCTGCTCATCCGGGCCACCATCATATGTGCCCGGTGAACCACCTTGGAATGTATCCTGGCACATGATGAGGATGTGTTGACTCTGCTCAGCGCATCCTCCCACAGGCCCGCCTCTGACTCCTTACCCAGCTCATCTTCCCATTTACGTTTTATCTCACCTATCTGAGTTTCCTCCCACTCCATAAGTTATTTATAGATTTCCGATACCTTCCCCCTCCCCCACCCCTGTTCTAGTTTTGGCCTACGTTAATGTATGATTTTTCTTCTTTCTATGTATCCTTCAAGAATCAGTAGTTGACATGTAAGATTCCCGACGATAAGATGGGAAGTCCTTGTCATTTTGTGCCCCTAAGACCAAGGCATATAGATTCTCCCGTCAAGGATGTGATGTCTCTTCTGAATCCTCAGTTGACATGCTGGGCTGGATCCTCCCATTCCCTCAGCCGCGTGTTTCTCGATGACGAGCCGCTTGCTGGTGACGGGATTCTTTACTCCCGCCGACTGTCGATGGGATTTCCCATTGAAGACACCCAATGCCACTGGGAAATCCGCTGGCGGGGGGGGTTTGCTGGCGGGGACAGAGAATCCCAATGGCCGGAGAATTCCAGCCACTGTTACAATGTTGTCTCATTCGTTAATCTCCCACCAGAAAAGGAATTTTGAATGTTGCTTAGAGCATTAAGGAATATGGAACAATGATGGGGTAAATGGAGTTGAGTTCAATCATGATTGAATTGAATACAGAACATGTTCATGAGGCTAAATGGCTCATTCCTATTCCCAAATTCCTCTCCCTCCTTTCAGGCAAGCAACTGATCTCCTTTATTTATGCAGTGTGAACCATGATCCTTGACTTCTTGGTCTCTTCAGGTCTGAAACAAGTTTTCAGAATTTTGGGATCTTTTCAATGACCCTTCTAGTGCCAAAGTGACCCCAGGCATCAGTCTTCAACTGATGTCTGAAGGAACCCCACTGAGTTACTAGCTGCAGCAGGAGGTAGCTTCTAACCTCTTGGTACCATGCAGAATCATGGCTTTGGATAATAAGAAGTGACGGGATGTCGGACTGCTTTGAGGTGAAGGAACCATGGCAGTGGGTGAAAGCCTTTGTTATTTTTGAGCTACTGTACAAGCATAGAGAGAGCCTGCATGGACCTGATGGGTCAATTAGCCTCCTTTTGTGCTGTAATAATGACTCTATGACTCATACAGCTCAGACAGGTTAATCTTTACCTCTGGGGTGAGACCAGATGAACAACCATGGTTCAAAGCAGAAGCGCCTACCCTTGATTCAGTCGATTGAGTGACACGATTTAACATTCACTTATATCGTCTGAAAAGACCTAGAGACATAAAAGTTGAGGAACATAGTGACATCCTGTAGTGAATATGGGTTCCAGGTCTGGAGTGAACATCTCAAGAGTAGCATTGTCTTCTCGCTCAATGCGTATGGCGGAATACCAGGTGTTTCCTATGGTGCGAGGCAGGCTTGGCATCCCGCATCGTCACTCTCCTCTGGTTCTTCGTCATAAATGGAGTAGAATCATCATTCTTCGCTCTGGCCCTGAATGGCTTTGTGAGGGAACAAAAAAAAAAAACCACAGGAATGAGGAGATACATTTAAGGTAAAGCTTCTATTGCACTGTCTCAACTATTACAGTAAGTTGTGAACGAGGCCCATTAACCTCTAACGGCACCTCGCAACCGAAACCACCCCTTTCATGCAAGCGCTCATTCAGTGAAGAGGGCCACAAACAATGGGGAACAGAAGAGAGGCTGGTGTATCAGTGTTGTTTAAATCTAAATTGGATGAGGCGGACAGGATTCTAGCATTGTTCCCGGCTGCCCACGGCACCGTTCCAGGGCATTTCCAACAGATTTCTTTGCGCTGGAACTCCGCACCCCACGTGCCTCTACTTGACAACCCCAAATTTTCTGCAGTGGAAAATCTAGGCCTCTGCCCCATGACCTGTAAATAAAATCAGTCAGCAGGTACTCTCCTCTGCATGGATTCCAGAAAATTAAACCATCACATTTGCAAAGCTTATTTTTTAATTGAGTGTGGCCCATCATTGAAACACTGGCATATTCCCTCATTTTTATTTTCAAATCATTGTATAGATCTTCGATGAAAGCCTAAATCTCAGATGATAGAAATGGAGTTCTGTAATCTTATCACAATGTCTATTCAGTCAATCCTCAGGAAATTATATCCAGCCTCATGTTTTCCTCACTCGCAATGATCTGGCTGATGTCATCATAAGTGTTAAATTCTTTGTTGATGACATGGTTGTTGCAGTAATTAACATCCAATAGGCAGTGATTGGGTTATTGAAGGCTGAATTGGTTGGTTGCAGTGGCAAATGGTATGTAATCGTCAGCGATGAGGAGACCAAGTTAGTAACCACTGGTATTGATGATATTGATTGTGGCGGCGATGCTTGGTTCATTCATAGACACACCGGTTCCTCGGCTTAGTAATCCTCCAAACTGTGCCGGGGCAAAGATGGCAGGAGCAATAAGGCCTGTGGTATTGTTTGCAAAACTATCGACTTGCGTGTTTGTCAGGTTTCAAAGAATGCTCACTTCTTATGGGCCCAATTACAGTGTAAAGCCATGCACACTAGTCAGGACAGTCTATTCACACAATTCTCAATACCTAGGAGAAATGTGGCACCAATACTGTGCTACTGCCCATGTGACTGGCACAGGGCCAATCGCGTGGGAGCGCACAAATCCCGGTCAACAGCGAGTTAGCACAGGGCCCTGGGAGCAGGGGCCTCAGCTGTGTGGACCCCAGAGCCTGAGAACTAAGACCCATCCTATTGTGTTCTGCATCTGTTTGTATACCAGCCTTTGCCTTTCATTAATAAACCCTTTTGTTACGACTGATAGCCTCCAGAGTGTTGTCCCTAGTTACCACATTGACGACGAGGTAAAACGTTCAGTCGCAACCTGGAACACTTTGTGATTTGAGGGGGGGATGAAAGGAGTATTTGGAAGAAAAGAAAGACCAGCAAGAATCGGGAACCATCAACCGTGACACTCACAACGTGAGTAAAAATGCCTATTGCTAAACTAGACCCGTTTGACTAAAGGGCTGAAAATTGGAGCGACTCCACCATTTCTTCACTGCGAACGAGATCAGAGGGGAAGACGAGCAGAAGGTGATACTTTTGACACTTTTTGGGCCTCAAATGTATAATTTAATGAGGAACCTCACATCCCCAGAGGCACCCGACACAAAGACCTTTGACCAGTTAGTCACATTGGTCAAGGAACATTTTAACCCCAGGCCATTTATCATCCTCCAGCGGGATAAATTCAGTCCGCTGTCAGGTGCCCTAAAGAGTCCATCTCGGTAACTAAGGTGATGGCTGCGGAATTCGAAAAGCAGTTGGCGCAGATTGCGAAATGCATGGAGACGGTGAGGAAGGAGATGAGGGAGGTTTTGAGTGTGCTGGTGGAGGAGGCGGTTTCCCCGGTGAGGACGGAGGTGGCGAGCGCCGTGGCGGAGGTGCGAGAGCAAGGGGAGGCGCTGAAGGAAGTGGAGGAGACATTATTGCAGCACGGCGATCAACTTGCCTCGATGGGGAAAGAGATGCGGTAGGTGATGGATACTAACAAGGATCTGCGAGGAAAAATGGAAGACCTGGAAAACAGATCCAGGCGACAGAATTTGAGGATTGTGGGGCTGCCCGAAGGAGTTGAAGGACCGAAGCCGACTGGGTATTTTGCCGCGATGCTGGCAAAACTATTGGGGGAGGGGGAGGATCCCTCCCGATATGAACTGGATCGGGCTCATCGGTCGTGGAGGCCTGTACCAAAGGCGAGTGAGCCGCCAAGGGCAGTGACTCTGTGCTTCCGTAGGTACAGTGTGAAGGAGAAAGTCCTGAGCTGGGCCAATCAGAAGCGGGTGGTGCAGTGGGCTCGAGCTGGTATACGTGTATACCAGGACTTTACGATGGAGCTGGCAAGGAGGCGGGCTGCCTTCAACCGGGTGAAGAGGGCACTGTACATTAGCAAGGTGCGGTGCGGCATTGTACATCCAGCGAAGCTGAGGGTGACTTACAAGCTCAGGGACTTTTATTTTGGAACGGCGGAAGCAGCGGAGGAGTTTGCGAAAGCAGAAGGACTGTGGCAGAACTGACAAACTGAGGAATGGCCATGTGCCGATGTAACCTCATGACTGTATTTTCTTCTTTTTTGTATCACTGTACGCGGGTGTAGAGACTAAAGGAGCCAATGTGGTAAATATTTGGACAAGGGAAAGGACGGGACTTTCACTCTAAATGAGGGTTCTTTGGGGTGTAGGTGGATATGTGGGGTTTGTGTGCTAAAAGGGGATCGTTGGGCTTTCCTAGGGCCGGGCAAGTGGGAAAGGGACCCGGGCGGGGGCCTCCACGCTGGCCGGTTTAAGCCGGCCAGTGAACGGGAGTGAGGTGGGGGGAGGGGCTGCGGCCATCGGAGCCTGGCAGAACAGGGTCCGAGTGGTCTAGCCGGGGTGGAAAGTTGGGGGGAAGGAACCGAAGTTGGGAGGAGGAGTTTTACAAGAGGCAGTGGCTTGGAGGAGCTGGAGACCTGGGGTGGGGGAGCTGTGTAAGATTAAGGGTGACTACGGGTAATCCCTGATTCCTTTTTGTAATTTGTTTATGTAAACATGCGGGTTGAGGTTTGGGGGTTGGTGGGTAGATGGGATCGTTGTTATTATTATGGGGACTGACATACCTTGCTGATTATTGTTTATTGTTGATGGATGTAAATGTGGGAGAAAATGTGAAAAAGGAGGAGAATAAAAAAAAAAATTTTTTTAAAGAGTCCATCTCGGCCTTCATAGCCAGACTTCACCAGCTCGCTGCGCACTGCGAGTTCGGGACTGCGTTTAGTGATATGCTGCGCGACCGTTTAGTTTGTGGAATCCATAATCTCAACATCCAAAACAAGCTCCTGGCTGAAACTACCATTACGTTAGAAAAAGCGATTGAGATAGCTCACGTGACAGAGTGCTCCGAAAAATGCGCCACTGAGCTCCAAAGCGTGGCCGAAAGGGAAGTCAATCAAGTATGGGGCGGTTTGGCTGCGAGGGGGGCGGCTGCATCAACAGGCACAACTGAAAACCAGACATGGCCCTCGGTCTCGGACCAGAGTCAAAGGACCCGGAAAAGAATGGGTCGCCGACCTAAGACAGAGGTGCACAGCTATCGATTGGGGGGAACCAATCCCCAAGAGATTTGCCATCGTTGCAGGTTTGTGTGTTTCCGTTGTAATCATAGAGGCCGTATTCAAGCATATTGCCGCGCAAGGCAAAACAGCAACAGCAGTCCACAAAGCCACCAAACCAGGTAGGAGATCTGAGGAGGAGCACGTAATGTACCGCCTGAATGTAGTAGCCCAGGTAAAAGAGACAGCCCCATTGAAATTCGCAATGAAGTGCGAATGGTAAATTCTTGAAAATGGAAGGTGACACCAAGGCCTCAGTGAGAATTGTGGGGGGGCAGACCTTCAAGTATATTCGTGATGGATCTCAAACCTTAAATTTGAGCAGCACCACAGCCAAGCTTTCCACGTACATGGGCGGGATGGGGTCCTTCAGGGTGTTCTGCGACGATACAAGGATGTCTTCCAAAGTGAGCTAGGCCGGATCAAAGACGTGAAAGCCAAAATCTATGTCAATCCGGATTTGACACCCAAATTCTTTAGAACCAGGCCAGTCCCTTATTCCCTGCATCAGAAGCGCGCAGCAGAATTGAAGTTGAGTTTACTGAGTGGGCAGCCCCTATAGTCCCCAGCCTCAAGCCAGATCGATCCATAAGAGTCTGTGCGGACTGAAAATTAACCATCACATCAGGCTGCCCAGATTGATAAGTACCCGATCCCCAGGATCGAAGAACTCTACACTCAGCTGGTGGGGCCTTACACACTTTATATTAGATCTCAGCCACGCATACCTGCAATTGGAATTGAATGGCGAGTCCCAGAAGTTCACCGTGATAAATACACGTGAGGGCCTATTTCAGTACACGAGGCTACCATTTGACATCACTTCAGCCTGAGCTACTTTCCAGCGTACCATGGGAAACCTCCTCCAAGGGATTCCTAAATTGATGGTCCACCTCAACAATGTCACCTGGACTACTCCTGAAGAGCACATGACAAGTCTGGAGGAGCTGCTAAGAAGGTTCCAGAATGACTTCTGGTGGCGGTCATGGAGTGAGTGGTCGCACATAGGGCGCAGTTCCCGCTCGTTGGCATTGGTTTTGGCCCTTTTTACCCATTAGCGGGGTAGTCAAAGCAGAAAAGTGGAGCGGAAGATGTAAGAGAAGAGGTTCTCCCCAGGATTGGCATGTTTACTGGTTACCAGACCCGTCAGAAGACCGTGAAAGAGCTGGCTGAGGAGTTGGAGGAGACCTGTGGCAGGTCTCAAGAATGGCGGAGGGGGCAGGGTCGTCATTGGTGGGAAAGTTCCAGATGGAGCAATTGATGAACTCCATCAAGGAGGAATCCCGACAGCAGAGGAAGGAGAGGCACAGTGACTGGGCGAGGGTGATTGAGGGGGCAGTGGCACCTCTGCGATGGTCATTGAAATGGGGGGGGGGGGGGGGAGAAGGGCCTCGAGGCGCAAGGGGTGACTATCTGTGAGGTGGAAAAGGTGGTATCCGACCAGAGTGACCATATTGTGTCTTTGGAGGCAGAGGTGGGGATCCTGGGGGATCTTTGCAAGTCGCTGAGGGTGAAGATGGAGGAGCAGGAGAACAGACAACAGAACTTGTGGCTTGTGGGTCTGCCGGAGGGTGTGGAGGGAACGAGCACCACAAAGATTTTGAGATGCTGGCCAGGTTGGTGGAGGAGAAGGTGCTGGACAAGGCCCCAGAGGTGGATCGGGCCCACAGGTCCTTGAGGCAGAAGTCAAGAGCAGGGAAGCCGCCATGGGAAGTGGTTGTGGGGATGCACAAGTTTGTGGAAAAGGAGAAGATCTTGAGGTGGACCAGGGAGACGTGCGTTTGTCAATGGGAGGGTAATCGAGTCCGGATTTGCGGGGACGTTGGTGCAGAGTTGGCGAAGAGGCCTGTGGGATTCAACAAGGCCAAGGCAGTGTTGTATACACGACAGATTCATTTTGCGGTGCTGTACCCGACCAGACTCTGGGTAACTTATGACAGCCGGGAGTACTATTTTGAGACGCCGGAGGAGGCAAATGATTTTATAAGGGACCATAAGGTGGGGGAGAACAGATGGGCAGTGTGTGATCGAGGGGTTAAGTTCACAAAAGTTGGGTCTCACGGCTGTTGTATTGCCGAAGGGGGTGACGTTTTAGAAGTTGTAAGTTCGTAAATAGCGCAATCGCTCCCCCCCCCCCCCCCCCCCCCAACCTTTCGTTTTCGTTTTGGGAAGAGGTTGTTTGTGAATTTTGGTGTTTTTATTAATACAATGGGTGTGTTTGATGGGGTCCTATGGGAGGTGTCGATGGTTTTGTCATTCTTCAGTGGTTTGGGGCCGCTTTGGCAAGCTAAGCAGGGACTAGTGGGGGGAGCGGTGGGAGGGTGTGTAATGGGGGCCTTCGCTACTTAATGGAGTTGAGGTGCGGGGGGGCTGGGTGTGGAGGGAGGGGGGGAGGGGGGGAATGCGACGAGGCAGGTTTGGAGGTTGAGCATGGTCATGAGTGGAGCGGGGGCCGCCACCTTGGATGGGCCAGGTTCATAGTGGGATTAGGTGAGGCAGTGGGATGAAGGCAGACAATAGAGGGGGGATGGAGGCGTAAGCCTCCAGGAAGAGGCGTGATGTGGAACGTCCGGGGCTAAATGAACTGGTCAAGAGTTCCCGGGTTTTTGCACACCTGAGGGGTTTGAGAGCGGAGGTGTTTTTCCTGCAGGAGATACATCTCCAGATGAAGGATCAGGTGAGGTTGAGGAAGGGATGGGTGGTACACGTATTTAACTCAGGGTTTGGTTTGAAGTCAAGGGGGTGGTCATTTTGTTGAGCAAGAGAACGGGGTGCGTGGGGGCCAGGGAGGTGCTGGACCTGGGGGGAAGGTTTGTGATAGTGCGTAGGGTATGGAGGGGATGCGTGGTAATGTTAATTAACCATATATGCGCCTAATTGGGGCGATGCGGGGTTTTGTAAAGGGGTTACTGGGGCGATTCTGAACTTGGATACTATCTCGTCCACCAACCTTCCGTGCTCCTCCCTCCCCCTCCTATCCCTATGAAGGTGGCGGTTCGAGGGGAGATTATTTGGACGAGATAGTTGAGGTGGATAGGAATGCTTGGAGGCCCCTCACAAAAGAGTTGAGGAGTTGTTGGTGGAGAGAAGAGGCCGCAGGGCAGTTTGACAGGTTGACGATGGGCAAGACGGTGAGGCAGTTGCGGAGGGGGGGTGCAGTATGAGTATGGAGAGAAGGCGAGTTGTATGTTGGCCCACCAACTGCGGAAGCAGGCGGCGTCTAGGGAAATATTAAGGGTGTGGGTGAAAATGGGGAAGTGGTGTCGGAGCCGGAGAAGATAAATGAGGTGTTTAGGGGGAACTACGAGAAGTTGTATAAGGCCGAGCCAGGTGGAGAAGCGGGGGTTATGGGACGAGTCCTGGAAGGGTTGCAGTTTCCAGAGCTGGATGAGGGCAAGAGGCAGGCATTAGAGGAGCCGCTGGGGTTGAGGGAAGTGATAGATAGTATCAGGAGAATGTAGTCGAGAAAGGCGCCGGGACAGAAGACTTTCCGACGGAATTTTACAAGCTGGTTATGACAGAGTTGGCCCCCCACTTGTTGGGGATGTTCAGTGAGGTGGTAGAGAGGAGGGAGTTGCCAGCGACGCTGTCATAGGCGTCAATTTCATTGATCCCGAAGAATGGGAAGGATCCGCTGGAGTGGGGTCATGCAGGCCCATCTCTTTGTTAAATACGGATGTGAAAGTACTGTGAAGGTGTTGGCAGGTAGGATGGAGGGGTGTGTGCCAGAGGTGGTTTCTGAGGGTCAAACAGATTTTGTGAAGAGTAGGCAGCTCTCCAGCAACATCAGGAGGCTGTTGAATGTAGTTTTGACTCCGTCAGAGGAGTGGGCACCGGGGGTTATTGTAACCATAGATGCAGGTAGAGTGGAGGTACCTGTTCAGAATTCTGGGTAGGTTTGGGTTTGGGCCGAAGTCTGTGGCCTGGGTGCATCTTTTGAATGCGTCCCCGGTGGCTAATGTGTGTACGAACAAGATGAGTTCAGCGTGTTTTAAGTTGCACAAGGGAACTAGATGGGGTGCCCGTTGTTGCCATTGTTATTCGCACTAGTAATCGAGCCTTTGGCTTTGGGGGTCTGCTGAGTGACGAGGTATTGAGAAGGGGGGGGGGGCAGTGGGCACCAGTTGTCATTGCACGCAAACGACCTGCTGTTGTTTGTGTTGGACCCGTTGGAGAGTTTGGGCAGAATTATGGGCCTGCCGGAGAAGTTTGAGGCCTTCTCCGGGTATAAGCTGAATGTGGGGAAGAGAGAGGTGTTTCCGGTGAATGCGGCGGGACGGGGGGCATATTTGGGGGCATTATCGTTTTAGGTGACAAGAGAACAGTTCAGGTATTTGGGGATTCAGGACCGCATGAGTGGGCCATGATGCATAGGTTGAACTTGACAGCATTAGTGGATGAGGTTAAGGGGGCTCTTCAGAGGTGGGACACTTTGCATGTTTGATGTTGGCAGGGAGGGTGCAGGTGGTAAAGATGAATAAGTTGCCAAGATTCCTGTTTGTTTTTCAGACCCTCCCGATCTTTCTCCCTGAGGCCTTCTTCCGGAGGGTTGAGGTACTGATCTTGGAGGTTATATGGGCGGGGGAGGTGCCAAGAGTGATGAGGGTTCTGCTACAAAGCAGCGACAGAAAGGGAGGTTGGTGCTCGCGAACCTGTTGTATTATTACTGAGCTGTGAATATGAAGAAGGTGAAGCTATGGTGGCGGGGGGCAGCGGGGGAGGGGGGGGGAGCGGGCGGGGAAGGGGGGGTAGCGGGCGGAGCGGGTCAGGTTGGAAGAGGAGTTATGTCGGGCGTCTAGTCTGAGGGCCCTGGTGACAGCCCCGTTGCTCTTAGCCCCAGAGGAGTATACGAGGAGTCCCGTGCTGCAGTCGATGATCAGGATATGGAACCAGTTGAGGAGACATTTCAAGCTGGAAAAAATGTTGGTGTTGACGCCACTGAGTGGGAACCACAGGTTTAAGCCGGGGGGAATGGATGGGAAGTATGGGAAGTGGAAGGTCACGGGTTGGAGCAGGTTAGAGATATGTTCTCAGAGGGGAAGTCTGTGGGGCTGGACGAGCTGGGGAGAGGTTTGAGCTGCTGAGGGGGAGTGAGTTTAGGTACATGCAGGTGCGGGACTTTGTGCAAAAGGAGTGCTGGACATTCCCCCAGGTATCGGACTTATTGGAGAAACTGCTGTTTCCTGATGTCTTGGGGGAGGGAAGGATTGGTGATATATACGGGTAGTTGGGGGAGCAGGGCAAGGCAAAGGTGGTGAGGATAAACTATAAGTGGGAGGAGGAGTTGGGGAGGGAAATAGGTTGAAGGCTCTGGTGTGAGGTGATGTGGCGGGTAAACTCAACTTCCTCCTGTGCGAGGTTCAGCTTGATTCAGTTCAAGGTGGTGCAGAAGGTGATGAATGGGTTCTTCCAGGGGGTGACCACTGGGTGTGAGAAGTGTTGGCGAGGGCCGGCGAATCATACTAACGTGTTCTGGGGTTGGGAGAAGCTGGGGAGGTTTTGGGAGATGGTGTTTGGGGCGTCATATAGGATAGTGGGGGGCTGAGGTCAGGCCTGACTCTATGGTGGCGATCTTTGAGGTCTCGGAGGAGTCGGAGCTGCTGGAGGGGTGGGGCTGATGTGGTGGCCTTCATCTATCTGATTGCCTGGCAAAGAATCCTGTTGAATTGGAGGTCAGATCTGCCTCGGGGCCTGGCTGGGGACCTGGACGACTTTCTCTGACTGGAGAAGATTAAGTTTGTGTTGAGAGGTGTCAGAGGAGGGCTTTGCGGTGCGGTGGGGGCTGTTCATGGCGCTATTTGAGAAGTTGTTTGTCGAGGGGGGAGGGAATAAAAGGGGGGGGAAATTGTACAAACTGTGGATTATGACTGTGTATTTTGTTGATGTTATCTGTGTTTGGAATTAAATACCTTTTTAAAAAAAAAAAGGTTCCAGAATGCAGGTGTCCACCTCAATCGTGAAAAATGTACATTCCGTGCCTCAGAAATGACGTATTTAGGATTTTGTGTGGATGTAAGAGGTCTACATCCCTTTGGGGAGAAAGTCAAGGCTACCCCAGAGGTCTCAGTACCCAGAAATGTAACTGAACTCAAACCCCTCCTTGAGTACGGTAAATTATTACGGCAGGTTCATTCTGAATTTAGCCACAACACTGGCACCGCGACACCAGCTACTAAAGAAACATCAGTGGTGGCATTTCCCCTGATGCTATCTATTACCTCCCTCAACCCCAGTGACTCCTCCAGTGCCTGCCTCTTCCCCTCCTGAATTGTAGAGCTGCCAGAGGGGATGGAAGGTCTTACTCGCGCAGAGTATTTTGCGAGGATGTTTGGGAAGATGGTGAAGAAGGGTGGACTCACCTCCCCTCTCGAGCTGGACTGAACTGGACAGAAGCCTTGTCCCGGCGAACCATCGTGAGCAGTAATCGTGAATTTTCACAACTTCCAAGAGAAAGAGTGGCCCCTGAGATGGGCGAGGGGGCATCGCGACTACAAATGGGAAGACCACGCCATCAGGTTTTACCAGGCTCTGGGAGGGGAGCTGGAAAAGGAGTGAGCGACATTCAACAAAGCCAGTGAAGGAACGGCAATATATTTCCAAGCCAGGGCGGTGAGTGACTTGGAGGGGCACCTCCAGGTGGTGATGTTTCTGCTACCCTTGTCCTTCCAGGTTAATGGCCGTGGAAGGTGATGCCTAAGGGACTTGATGAATCCCTTCAGTGCATTGTGTAGATGGTACACATGGCTGCTACTGTACGTCTGTGGTGGGGGGAGTGAATGTTTGTAGAACGGGTGTCAATCAGCCAGGCTGCTTTGTCCTGGGAGGTGTTGAGCTTCTTGAGTGTTGTTGGAGATGCACTCATCCAGGCAAGTGGGGAGTATTCCATCACACTTGTGCCTGGTAGATGGTGGAGAGGCTTTGAGGAGTCAGGAGGTGAGTTACTTGCCGCAGGATTCCTTGCCTCTGACCTGCTCTTGTAGCCACAGTATTTATATGGTTACTCCAGTTCCGTTGAAAATGAAATTCACTTATTGTCACAAGTAGGCTTCAAATGAAGTTACTGTGAAAATCACCTAGTCGCCTGTTCGGGGAGGCTGGTACAGGAATTGAACCCACGGTGTTGGCCTGCTTTGGTCTGCTTTAAAAGCCAGCTATTTAGCCCAGTCTGCTAAACCAGTCTGAAGCGATCTACCATATGGAATTAGTGAAGTCTTGCGACACTAAAACTCAGTAGAAATTTGAGTTAAACTTCTCGGACGCAAACAAGAATCTTTATTGCCTCTATTTGATTACAATTAGGAGAAACTTAAAACTATTCTCAATAAAGTCCGGCTAGCAAAGGACTTAAAGAGAAGTAACTTATAAACAATTTAACTTTCAAAATAATACAGAAATGGTTTCTTGCTTACGGCAAAACAGCTTGCATTTACTTCAAGAGTTAGAGTGGAAAAGTGAAAATATGAAAATAGAGATAGCAAATAGGTAGATCAAAGTATAGGATGATCCCAGAATATATTTGACCGTACGGACCACCATGTTTAAAGGTAATCTTATCAGTCTTGAGCCATCTATCTACACCTCTATGTCGTCCTAATTGGTTTGGGTTAGAATTAAATACATGCTTATCATGGACAATTGCCCCAATAAACCTGCCACCAAATGGTGTGCAGCATTTGCCATTAAACGGGTCAGTTATGAATGCATTGCATTAATGGTCCGACAATTTTGGGGAGTTCAAGTGGTTCCAGTTAGCTTTTCTTTTTAAAAAATAAATTTAGAGTACCTAATTAATTTTTTCCAATTAAGGGGTAATTTAGCCTGGCCAATGGACCTACGCTGCACATCGTTTTGGGTTGTGGGGCTGAGACCCACGCAGACACGGGGAGAATGTGCAAACTCCACAAGGATAGTAACCCAGGGCCGGGATTCGATCCCGGGTCCTCAGCGCCCTAAGGCAGCAGCGCTAACCACTGTCCAGTCAGCTTTTCATACCTCATTAAAGTCCATTTATTTATTTTTTTAAATTTAGGGTACCCACTTATTTGTTTTCCAATCAAAGGACAATTTTAGCATGGCCAGTCCCCCTACGCTGCACATCTTTCAGTTGTGGGGGTGAAACCCACGCAGACACGGGGAGAATGTGTAAACTCCACACGGACAGTGACCCGGGGCCAGGATTCGAACCTGGGTCCTCAGCGCCGTAGGCAGCAGCGTCACCACTGTGCTACCGTGCCTCCCATCTGCAGTTACATTTATGATGTGTTTGTATTGTTGTAAGGTTTGTTCAGTACATCTTTAAAAGAGGTTCAGAGGCTTGTAAGGTTGAACAATGGTGTTTATTGGTAACACATAACTATATACAAAATCTAGCCCAGACTAGGAGTTAACTCCATGCTGACCCCCACTCTGTGTCCTAACTAATGTCATGTGTCTCTCTGTATCATACTGTTGGCGATTTAGTTCCCCAGTCCCACATTAACCCTTGCTATGCTGAACATGCATATACTACATCTATGTAAATTATCATAGAATTTACAGTGCAGAAGGAGGCCTTTCGGCCCATCGAGTCTGCACCGGCTCTTGTTGACCCTACCCAAGGTCAACACCTCCACCCTATCCCCTTAACCCAGTAACCCCACCCAACACTAAGGGCAATTTTGGACACTAAGGGCAATTTATCATGGCCAATCAGACCATTAATGCAGTGCATTCATAACTGACCCCTTTAATGGCAAATGCTGCGCACCATTTGGTGGCAGTTTATTGGGGCAATTGTCCATGATAAGCATGGACAGTGTTCATAGAATCTTCACTGAATCCCTACAGTGCAGAAGGAGGCCATTTGGTCTATTATGTCTGCAGCAAACCTCTGAAAGATCAGCCTACCTAGGCACACTCCCCTGCCCTGTCCGCATAACCCCACCTAACCTACACATCTTTGGGCACGAAGGGTCAATTTAGCATGGCCGATCCATCTAACCTGCACATTTTTTGACTGTGGGAGGACGCCCATGCAGACATGGGGAGAACGTGAAAACTCCACATACTCACCCAAGGCTAGAATTGAAGCCGGAATTGAACCCGGGTCCCTGGTGTTGTAAGATGGCAGTGCTAACCATTGTACCACTGTGTAAGTAGTAGGGTCTGTACTTCCCCTGGTTGGAGCAGTGAAACATCACAGACTTGGACAGTCCTCTGGATAACCCGCCAGTCAACACATCTACCTCTTTGACATTTTTCATTATTTCCTCTGTGGCCAAGTAGAATTCACAAATACAATCCTTCAGTCATATCTAGCTGAAGGCTTTCTTGAAATAACCTTTTCCTGATATATATATATATATACATAAAAAATGTCTTTTTCCTAGAAGGATAAATATTTGAACAGCTTGTTTTTCATCATCTGGGCCTCGCCGGTCAACAAGAGGGTCATCCAAAGTACATGAGATGAATGTTAAAGACTTTGACTTTGTGTCTTCCGGAGAGAAAGGATTGAAATTGGGGAAGAGGGGGCTGTGCAGTGGGGGAGGGTGGGGGGGCGGGGGTTGCAGTGGCCAACAAATGATTTCATTGGCACCAGAGCTTCTGCTGTGAATTTCAGAGCAATCTGTATCACCACTTCTGTAGCAAGGAGAATTAATATAAATCACAGAACACAAATCACATTTTTTCAGGCATCATTCGACTTCGGTGGGGAAGATTGTGAATTAGCTGTACCTCTTTACAGTAGAGCTGAACTTGCCCGATAATGAGAATGTGATTATGGGGATTTGCAGTAAGGGGTTGGTGCTGTTATCTTTTCGATATCTAAGTCGATTGGGATGCACAATCTTTTGGGAAAATCGCAAATGGCCACTGTACAGTAGGGAGGCTCTGGACAATCTGAAGCATCCACCTAATTTAAGTAAATACTGGGGTTTCAAATTTTTACGGGCTGGAATCCACTCTGTTGACATGGGCACATGCCCAGCAGTGCCCTGCATCACTGTCCCCTACCTGGATCTGCATGGTCCATGGGAGGATCACGAGGTCCTCCAAGACCCTTAATGAGACAGGCAGGCGCAACTATGATTTGGGATTCCCATTCGGTGCCTAATTGCCCCAGGCATATGGAAACCGACCTTGAAAATAGGTAAAAAGCCTGGGCGAGTGAGGGAGGAGGGGGGAGATATCCATGTGCATACTGCCTCTTTACCCTATGACTGTTGACCATCTTCCTTCAATTTGTTGCAGGGTAAACAAGGACATCAGGGATCACCTGGGCGTGATGGACCGCCAGGGCCAATGGTACTGTGCAATTCTTTACGATTCTCTGTCATGCTAGGAAATGAAATAACTTGCGGAGCTGAGTGAGGGGAGTTCCCTCAAATTGAGGCCAAAGAAGACAAACACGGAATTCAATCCTTTAGATCTTGCAGCCACTCTAGCCCCTCTTGAAAATAGAAGGCTGAGGGGAGGCGTAATTGTTCAAAGTAAGAAAGGTTTCGATCGGGTGGATGCGGGGAGAATCTTTCTCTTTGTGGGGAAGAGCTAATCTAGAGCTTGTCAGTATAAGAGAGTCACCAAGAAATCCAACAGGAAATTCAGAAGCAACTTCTTTTCCCAAAGAGTGGCGAGAATACTGGGCTCGCTACCACAAAGAGAGGTTGAAGTAAATAGTATTGGTGCATTTAAGGGTACATTCGACAAGCATATGGGAGATAAGTGAATGGATGGTTACATTGGTGAATGTAGATGAGGAAAGCCAGGTGAAGCATTAATATTGGCATGGATTGGATGGGTCAAATGGCCTGCCTCTGTAAACCTACGTGATCCACTCATGGAGGGGACTGAAGAGAGAGAGAACACTCAATAGAATAGATAGTAGATGGGCAGTGCTTAGAAGGACCAGGGTGGTTATATGCATTGTACAATTATCATATTAAAATATATTGAGTACCAACATGGTACTTCATTATTCATGCAGGTTCCAGTCATACACCCATTTGGTGTTGAGTAATTAATGTAAAAAAATATATGATGAGAGTTTTATAATTTTTTTAACAAATAACACAACAAAAAGTTTTCAGAGCACAACTGGTACAGTACAAAACAATAATTATTACAAATGTAAGAACAAGCGAGACAGGTTAAATTCAGAACAAGAGACTTTAAGAACTGGTGCATCCAGCTTTAATACCGGATTAATAAAAATAATGGGGGAAGAAAGAGTATAAAGCCTTATAAATAAGATAGGATAATATCTCAGGCCACATACCATTTATGTATAACAAGATAAAGACTTACAATAAGGCTCATGGGAAACCTTGCAAGTGTCGGTCAGACAAGGCAGAGCCTAAAAATTAGAGGAGGGGTCCAACAATTTGCAGACTGTATCAGACTTAGAATAGGTAACAGGCGTCAGAAATTCTATAGGAATACACTCCATGACTAATTTATGCCAATTTTGAATTGAAGGAGACTGGCTGATCGAGGAGCAGTGGATATTTTTTACGAGCTGCAAAAGTTAGGATGTTGTACAGCCTTTTTTCATTGACGTCAATAATTCTCCCCTCTGGAACACCCAGAATTCGGAATAAAGGATTAAATTCGAAGGCTCTGTCAAATATTGTCTTGAGCTCCCTAACTACACCAGACCAATAGGATTGAATACAAACACAGGTCCATACGCAGTGTATATAATCACCCTTGACTACCAGGAACTTTAGGCACATCGGGGATAGAGCAGGATCAAACTTAGTGTGATGTGCAAAGATTCAGTACCTTAAACTGACACTCCATTATAATATTGCAAACCAAACTTTTATTGGCATAATCTCATATACTACCCCATGTCTCCTCATCAATATTAGTTGCCAAGCCTTGTTCCCAAGACTGCAAGGTATCCAATGTATTAACACCGGATCTAGAACAAAAGCTATCATAAAACTTGCTAATTAATTGTTTAGGCTCCACGGAAATCAGGATTTTTTTGTCCATCAGGGAAATAGAGGAGTTAAGACATGGAGTTGTCTTTTTCAAGATATAGTCTTTGAGTTGCAGATACTTAAAAAAAAAAGGAGTGCCTCAGCTTTCAAATTGTTGGCATAGCTGCTCAAAGGATGCCAAGGAAGCACCACTGAACATATCTCCCAGTCTTCAACTGCCTCTATCTCTCCAAGTGTTGCATCCATGGTCCATAAGACCGGTGGGAAGTCCGGGCTTTCCTGGATGGGAGAAAGAATGGAGGTCAGTTTAGATCTCCCTTCTAATTGATTGATCATTCTCCATGGCGTAAGAGTATTAATAATAATAGGATTATCACACCTGGCAGAACCTGACCTAAAGTTCTCATAAAACAACAAGACCTGCATAGGGTAAACCGACTGATCTGCTTCAATATCAAATAGAGGTAGGGACCTTCCTAACCCTATTCCTTATAAACCTAATGTGAGAGGTTAATTGGTACAACCTAACAATCCCCCCTTGGAAACTGGGAACAACAGCTTGGTGAACTTTAGACAAGACTTCTTACTCCAAATAAGCAAGCCAATCATTCCAATCTCCTTTAAGATTCTTGCAGCCAACAAGATTGGAGACATTTGCAAGGGATACAGAAATCTCGGCAACACATTTATCTTTTAAAAAAATAAATTTAGAGTACCCAATTCATTTTTTCCAATTAAGGGGCAATTTAGCGTGGCCAATCCACGTACCTCGCACATCTTTTTTAGGTTGTGGGTGCGAACCTCACGCAATAAAGGGTTAGGGTGTTCGGGCGGGAAAGTGGAGCTGAGTCCACAAAAGATCAGCCATGATCTCATTGAATGGCGGAGCAGGCTCGAAGGGCCAGGTGGCCTACTCCTGCTCCTAGTTCTTATGCAAACACGGGGAGAATGTGCAAACTCCAACACGGACAGTGACCCAGAGCCGGGATCGAATCTGGGACCTCAATGCCGTGAGGCAGCAGTGCTAACCACTGCACCACTGTGCTGCCCTAACACATTTATCTTAACCAAAGCAATCCTATCCATCCATGAAACCACTAGGGAAGACCCAACAAGTCAAATCCCACCTAATAGATGCAATCAACCGAGGGAAATTGACATTATATAATTGCTTGAAAGAGGGGGAAATTATAACACCCAAAAACATAGACTCCAAGTTGGAACACAAAGTGAAAATTGGCGAGGGCGGTGGGAAGGGGGGACTCTGCCCCTCAACTCTCCCACTGGCCCCGACCTTGTACAATTTATCCTATCACTGGTGAAGGCACTAAATCGATCCACTGCATCAATAATAGTGGGAACTGAAATATCCAGTTTGGGCACAAACAGCAGCACATTGTCAGCATAAAGCATGATCTTATGATGCCTCTGCCCACAACCCAGCCCCAATATTAAGGATTCCTGCCTAATAGCTTCTGCCGGTGGCTACATGGCCAATTCGAACCACAAGGGGGACAGAGTGCAGGCCTGCCTAAACCCTCTCTGCAGAGCAACGTTCTCAGATCTAAAGCCACTCTTGAGCACTGCCGTCCCGGGTCTATGCTACAGCACCTGAATCCATTTCACATGCTCCTCACCCAACCAAATTTCTGCAATGTGTAAACCATGATAATTCCAATTCACCGGATCAAAGGTTTTCTCCGCATACAAGGAAATCATCAACCCGTCCAGTACCCTCTTCTGGAACGCCTGGATCACATTCTAATATTATTACTGGAAAACCAACCTTTTATGAACCCAGTCTGATCCTCCCGAATAATCATCGGGAGAATTCCCTCCAACCACCTCATCAAAACCTTAGACAACACTTTCAGATCAACATTCAAAAGTGAGATTGGCCTGAAGGAGGCTCACTCCTCTGCGTCCTTGCCCGCCTTCAAAATCAGGGAGATGTTTACCTCCCAGAATGTCAGTAGTAACAGGCATGTCTCAAAAGAATGACACACCAACTAATGGTTCTGTCTAGTCCTTAAGTTCCCTATAAAACGCACTCCAAAACCATCTGACCCAGAGGCCTTGCCCAGGAAGGGGGTGGGGAATGGGGGCAGGGTGGGTGCAAGCCTTCAAGCGAAAGCTCCAAGAAGACAGGAGCGTGGTCAGATATTACAATGCTACCTATGGCACAGGAGGATACCAAATATACGATTGCCCTAGACAAAAACACAGTCAATTCTAGCTTGACACTGATAAGGAGCCGAGAAAAAAGTAAAACCTCTATCTCTGGGGTGAAATGTCCTCCACACATCCAGGTATTCCACTTCCTCACACTGGCCTGGAGGGTGGGGTGTGAGGGGGGGGCGGGGTTAGTAACCGGAAGCTTGTCCATCAAGGGGTTCAGGTGAAGTCTCCACCCACAAAATAATTGACCAAAGTCAATTCTGCAAAAACTCTGGGGACTAATTTGGCGGGCCTTACGCATTCATTAGAAAGACCACTCTTCCCTTAATAATCATATACCTCATACCTACCCTCCCTCCCCCCCCCCCCCGCCCTTATCCTTAACACAATTCTCCTGCTTGAAGGACACATTCTCGTTGACCAAGATTCCTGCTGCTCATGGAAAAAGAGGCGGAACTTTCTAATGGCACAAAGTGGGCAAAGAAATGACTTCCACCAAAATGCTCTGCCTAAAACGAATCTGTACTAATGGACTGAAAAGACAAGGAAATTCCTCCCTTGAGGCATCTTAATAATCTGAGCTGTTAACGAACATGGCAAATTGTTTATTCATCGTCTCCTGCCGCTCAGATAGCTTCCTCACCAGGTCAATAATTTTCATTTCATTCCATGAGCTTCAATAGTTGTTTAGGAGGGGCTTAATTAAAGGCCTTCTGGAACGCCACGTAGGTAACATCCATAGGTACTCGCCCGTCCACTAATTTAATCAACTCTTCAATAAGTTCAATCACGTTCATCAGGCAGGATCTGGCTTGTTTTGGTCAGCTGAAAATGCCGCAGGAGATCAATGAGTATTCTATTCGAATATTTTTTTTCTTTCATGCGATCTGAGCACGCTGCTGCCCGAACCCATAGCAGAGGTTGATTAATGTCTAATTCTAAATCTTGTGTTCCTTTTCTTTCTTCCCTTTTTATGTCGTTGCTCGATGATTGTCCAGGGGGAGGTTGGTGGGTCAGGACTGCCTGGTCTTCCAGGACATCCAGGCTCAGCAGTGAGTGGATCCACATTTCAATTCCAATGAAAATATTTCATAGCAAATTTGGTTCATATCTAATTCTTTAAACTGTTGCTCTCTTTTAAGATGCATAATGATGTCACTAATCTAAGTCTGCATCTATATTTCTGAATGAACTTGCTCACTGGAATGTTATTGTTAAATCATTTGCTGTCGTTCATGTCCGCTGCGATCAGACGTTACCTCCGAGACCAGGCAGTGAATTTTTAATAATTCATTCATGGGATGTGGGCATCGTTGGCCAATCAAACATTCATTGCCCATTCTGCCTGTACTCTGTTAGTGCAGCACTCTGCCTGTACTCTGACAGCGGAGCACTCGGCCTGTACTCTGACAGCGGAGCACTCGGCCTGTACTCTGATAGTGCAGCACTCTGCCTGTACTCTGACAGCGGAGCACTCTGCCTGTACTCTGACAGCGGAGCACTCTGCCTGTACTCTGACAGCGGAGCATCACAGGTCGGCGCAACATCGAGGGCCGAAGGGCCTGTACTGCGCTGTAATGTTCTATGTTCTATGTACTCTGACAGCGGAGCACTCTGCCTGTACTCTGACAGCGGAGCACTCTGCCTGTACTCTGACAGCGGAGCACTCTGCCTGTACTCTGACAGCGGAGCACTCGGCCTGTACTCTGACAGTGCAGCACTCGGCCTGTACTCTGTGTGGCGCACAAAGACTCCGTGAGACGAATAGAGTGAAGTCGATGAGGCTTTATTAAGCGTGTCTGTTCCCTAGCAGCCCGATAGTAAACTGGCCTGCGGGGGAAGGCACCGGCTTCTTATACTTCGCCTTCAGGGCGGAGTATGAGGTCAACGGCCAACCAGGACCCGGGATCTGTCAGCCAATGACATTAGGGCTTCCAGTCCCACATGACCCCCAATACATACTACCACACTCTGACAGCGCAGCACTCGGCCTGTACTCTGACAGTGGAGCACTCGGCCTGTACTCTGACAGTGGAGCACTCGGCCTGTACTCTGACAGTGCAGCACTCGGCCTGTACTCTGATAGTGCAGCACTCTGCCTGTACTCTGATAGTGCAGCACTCTGCCTGTACTCTGACAGTGGAGCACTCGGCCTGTACTCTGACAGCGGAGCACTCGGCCTGTACTCTGTTAGTGCAGCACTCTGCCTGTACTCTGACAGCGGAGCACTCGGCCTGTACTCTGACAGCGGAGCACTCGGCCTGTACTCTGTGAGTGCAGCACTCTGCCTGTACTCTGACAGCGGAGCACTTGGCCTGTACTCTGACAGCGGAGCACTCGGCCTGTACTCTGACAGTGGAGCACTCGGCCTGTACTCTGACAGCGGAGCACTCGGCCTGTACTCTGACAGCGGAGCACTCGGCCTGTACTCTGACAGTGCAGCACTCGGCCTGTACTCTGTTAGTGCAGCACTCTGTCTGTACTCTGACAGCGGAGCACTCTGTCTGTACTCTGACAGCAGAGCACTCTGCCTGTACTCTGATAGTGCAGCACTCTGCCTGTACTCTGACAGTGGAGCACTCGGCCTGTACTCTGTTAGTGCAGCACTCTGCCTGTACTCTGACAGTGGAGCACTCGGCCTGTACTCTGACAGTGGAGCACTCGGCCTGTACTCTGATAGTGCAGCACTCTGCCTGTACTCTGATAGTGCAGCACTCTGCCTGTACTCTGACAGTGGAGCACTTGGCCTGTACTCTGACAGCGGAGCACTCGGCCTGTACTCTGACAGCGCAGCACTCGGCCTGTACTCTGATAGTGCAGCACTCTGCCTGTACTCTGATAGTGCAGCACTCTGCCTGTACTCTGACAGTGGAGCACTCGGCCTGTACTCTGACAGTGGAGCACTCGGCCTGTACTCTGACAGTGCAGCACTCGGTCTGTACTCTGACAGTGGAGCACTCGGCCTGTACTCTGACAGTGGAGCACTCGGCCTGTACTCTGACAGCGGAGCACTCGGCCTGTACTCTGACAGCGGAGCACTCGGCCTGTACTCTGTTAGTGCAGCACTCTGCCTGTACTCTGACAGCGGAGCACTCGGCCTGTACTCTGACAGCGGAGCACTCGGCCTGTACTCTGACAGCGGAGCACTCTGCCTGTACTCTGACAGCGGAGCACTCGGCCTGTACTCTGACAGTGGAGCACTCTGCCTGTACTCTGACAGTGGAGCACTCGGCCTGTACTCTGACAGCGGAGCACTCGGCCTGTACTCTGACAGCGGAGCACTCGGCCTGTACTCTGACAGTGCAGCACTCTGCCTGTACTCTGACAGCGGAGCACTCTGCCTGTACTCTGACAGTGGAGCACTCGGCCTGTACTCTGACAGTGGAGCACTCGGCCTGTACTCTGACAGCGGAGCACTCGGCCTGTACTCTGACAGTGGAGCACTCGGCCTGTACTCTGACAGTGGAGCACTCGGCCTGTACTCTGACAGTGGAGCACTCGGCCTGTACTCTGACAGTGGAGCACTCGGCCTGTACTCTGACAGTGGAGCACTCTGTCTGTACTCTGACAGTGCTGCACTCTGTTCTCTGACCGTGAAGCACTCCGCCTGTACTCTGACAGTGGAGCATTCCGTCTGTACTCCGACAGTGCTGCACTCTGTACTCTGACAGTGCAGCACTCTGTCCGCTGACAGTGGAGCCGTCCACCTGTACTTCTTCATAGAGGTGGTGGAGATTGCAGGTTTGGAACATGACATCACAGGAGGCTTGTTGAGTTGTTCCAGTGTGCCTTGTATGTACTGCGCACTACTACCACTGTAAACCAGCGTGTCAGTCCGTCGAACTGCTCCGTCCTAGGTGGTGTCGAGTTTCTTGAGTGTCATTGGAGCTGCACTCATCCAGGCAAGTGGAGACTTTTCCAGCAGACTCTAACTTTTAGGTGGTGAACAGGCTTTCGGGAGTCAGGGGGCGAATTACTCACCTCAGAATACCCAGCCTCCGACCTGCTCTTGAGTTTCTATGGCATCCCCTGGATTGTTGACATTGGGGTTTCAGCGATGGCAGTGCCATTGGATGTCAAGGGGAGATGGTCAGTGTCTTTATTGTTGGAGGAGATCAGTGCCACGCACCTCTTTGGATTGAATGTCATTTGCCAATTGTTAACCCAAGCTTGAATATTGACCAGGTCCTGTTGCACATGGATATGTTGTACCCATTATAGTAAGCCCCAGATTTCATGTCAATGGAAATGAGAAGAAATTTACATAAAACTAATCCAATATCGCCCCTATCTGCTAAATTGAAATTCTACCCCATGGCATGTGGCTCATCTTTTAAACTGTGCGCATTTAAGCACAGTGGCGCAGTGGTTAGCACTGCTACCTCACGGCGCCAAGGTCCCAGGTTCAATCCCGGCTCTGGGTCACTGTCCGTGTGAAGTTTGCACATTCTCCCCGTGTTTCCGTGGGTTTCGCCCCACAACCCAAAGATGTGCAGGCCAGTTGGATTGGCCACGCTAAATTGTCCCCTAATTGGAAAAAATGAATTGGGTACTCTAAATTGTTTTGTAAAAAAATAAAATAAACTGTGCACATTTCAGCCAGAATTATTGCCCGCCTTCAGTTGCTGCAAGCAGATGTTGGGCCTTCCTCTCGAACCACAGTTTGAATGAAGAGCCCTCACAGGAATTAAATAGTCCTATATATTAAACCTGCTGGATGTTATGCTTGCCAGGATAAAGGCTTGACTATTTTGAAGTTGCAAAAGATTAAATTATCGTGATGAATACATCAATTATCCTTTGTTGCTGCCCAGTGCTGCACTTGTATTACTAATGGCATTGCCAAGAAATAGTTAATCAGTTTACAAGGAACTCACATTTTTTTTTGTCATTTACAGGGTTTAAGAGGAGAGCCAGGACTTCAAGGCCAGGCTGGCTCTGTTGGGCTTCCTGGAGCAAAGGGAAATAAGGTAGGGATTTGTATCCACAACTGGGTTAAGTATGAAACTCTCATCCTGTTCCAACACTCACTCTCCCTTCTGAATAATGGATTAGTTTAAACTTGAACAAACCCCATAACTTTACCCAATCAAGAGGATATTGATTTTGGCCTGTAACACCCTTGCTTACAAAAGCTGTTTCCTCAACTGAAATAATAATGTTCTACAAAATGAAAAATCCAAATGTATTTTGAAATAATGAAAACCGTTGAGGAATACAATGTGCCCACATATTGAACAACAACTTGTCAGAAATTAATGTCTTGTTTTTACCATTGAATGTTCCGCACTTAACTTTTTTAACGAATCTTATTTTATATAATAATATTTCACAGGGTGAACTAGGAAATCCAGGGAAGAAAGGAAGCCAGGTAATAATTACTTCCTTTCCCATACTTGTTTTAATTCCGCCATCTAATTCTGGTAAGTGGGACAGTATTTGAGCAGAGAAGGAAATAGAATGTTGCAGCCCAGAAGGAGCCCGTTCAATACGTTGTACCCGTGCTTGCTCCTTGTTAAGAGCTGTTCAATTAGTCTCCACCCTCCCCAAAGACCTGCAAATGTTTAACCATTTCAATTCACTCTTCAGTGTTACGATTGAATCTGCTTACATGACCTTTCCAGCCATTCCATATCGTATCATAAGGGTGGCACAGTGACTCGCAGCACCAGGAACTCGGGTTCAATTCCGACCTCAGTTGACCGTCTGTGTGGAGTTTGCACTTTCTCCCCGTGTCTGCGTGGGTTTCCTCCGGGTGCTCCGGTTTCCTCCCACAGTCCAAAGAATGTGCAAGTTAGGTGGATTGGCCGTGCTAAATTGCCCTTAGTGCCCAAATTTTAGCTCGGGTTGCGGGGGAGCGGGCCTTGGTAGGATGCTCTTTCGGAGGGTTGGTGCAGACTCGATGGTTGGAATGGACTCCATCTGCACTGTAGGGATTCTTTTTTCTTTTTAAAAAAAATATTTTATTGAAAATTTTTGGTCAACCAACACAGTACATTGTGCACCCTTTACACAATATTATAACAACACAAATAACAATGACCTATTTTATAAACAGAAAATGAATAAATAATAATTAACAAAAATGAAAACTAACCCTAATTGGCAACTGCCTTATCACAAGTAACACTCTCCAAAAATATAATTTAACAGTCCAATATATAATTATCTGTAGCAACGACCTATACATATTATACAGTATATATTAACAACCCTGAGAGTCCTTCTGGTTCCTCCTCCCCCCCCCCCCCCCCCCACCCCCGATCCTGGGCTGCTGCTGCTACCTTCTTTTTTCCCATTCCATCTATCTTTCTGTGAGGTATTCGACGAACGGTTGCCACTGCCTGGTGAACCCTTGAGCCGACCCCCTTAGGACGAACTTAATCCGCTCTAGCTTTATAAACCCTGCCATGTCATTTATCCAGGTCTCCACCCCCGGGGGCTTGGCTTCTTTCCACATTAGCAATATCCTACGCCGGGCTACTAGGGACGCAAAGGCCAAAACATCGGCCTCTCTCGCCTCCTGCACTCCCGGCTCTTGTGCAACCCCAAATATAGCCAACCCCCAGCTTGGTTCGACCCGGACCCCTACTACTTTTGAAAGCACCTTTGTCACCCCCATCCAAAACCCCTGTAGTGTCGGGCATGACCAAAACATATGGGTATGATTCGCTGGGCTTCTCGAGCACCTCGCACACCTATCCTCCACCCCAAAAAATTTACTGAACCGTGCTCCAGTCATATGCACCCTGTGTAATACCTTAAACTGAATCAGGCTTAGCCTGGCACACGAGGACGACGAGTTTACCCTGCTTAGGGCATCTGCCCACAGCCCCTCCTCGATCTCCTCCCCCAGCTCTTCTTCCCATTTTCCTTTTAGTTCATCTACCATAGTCTCCCCTTCGTCCCTCATTTCCCTATATATATCTGACACCTTACCATCCCCCACCCATGTCTTTGAGATCACTCTGTCCTGCACCTCTTGTGTCGGGAGCTGCGGGAATTCCCTCACCTGTTGCCTCGCAAAAGCCCTCAGTTGCATATACCTGAATGCATTCCCTTGGGGCAACCCATATTTCTCGGTCAGCGCTCCCAGACTCGCGAACTTCCCATCCACAAACAGATCTTTCAGTTGCGTTATTCCTGCTCTTTGCCACATTCCATATCCCCCATCCATTCCCCCCGGGGCAAACCTATGGTTGTTTCTTATCGGGGACCCCCCCCAAGGCTCCAGTCTTTCCCCTATGCCGTCTCCACTGTCCCCAAATCTTCAGTATAGCCACCACCACCGGGCTTGTGGTGTAGTTCCTCGGTGAGAACGGCAATGGGGCTGTCACCATAGCCTGTAGCCTCTCTAATCTCTTCCACGCCGCTTCCTCCTCCTCTCCCATCCACTTACTCACCATTGAAATATTAGCGGCCCAATAATACTCACTTAGGCTCGGTAGTGCCAGCCTCCCCCCCCCTATCCCTGCTACGCTGTAAGAATCCCTTTCTCACTCTCGGGGTCTTCCCGGCCCACACAAAACCCATGATGCTCTTTTCGATCCTTTTTAAAAAAGCCTTCGTGATCACCACCGGGAGGCACTGAAACACAAAGAGGAATCTCGGGAGGACCACCATCTTAACCGCCTGCACCCTCCCTGCCAGTGACAGGGATACCATATCCCATCTCTTGAAATCCTCCTCCATTTGTTCCACCAACCGCGTTAAATTTAACCTATGCAATGTGCCCCAATTCTTGGCTATCTGGATCCCCAGGTAACGAAAGTCCCTTGTTACCTTCCTCAACGGTAGGTCCTCTATTTCTCTACTCTGCTCCCCTGGATGCACCACAAACAACTCACTTTTCCCCATGTTCAATTTATACCCTGAAAAATCCCCAAACTCCCCAAGTATCCGCATTATTTCTGGCATCCCCTCCGCCGGGTCTGCCACATATAGTAACAAATCGTCCGCATACAAAGATACCCGGTGTTCTTCTCCTCCTCTAAGTACTCCCCTCCACTTCTTGGAACCCCTCAACGCTATCGCCAGGGGCTCAATCGCCAGTGCAAACAATAATGGGGACAGAGGGCATCCCTGCCTTGTCCCTCTATGGAGCCGGAAATATGCAGATCCCCGTCCATTCGTGACCACGCTCGCCATCGGGGCCCTATACAACAGCTGCACCCATCTAACATACCCCTCTCCAAAACCAAATCTCCTCAACACCTCCCACAAATAATCCCACTCCACTCTATCAAATGCTTTCTCGGCATCCATCGCCACCACTATCTCCGTTTCCCCCTCTGGTGGGGGCATCATCATTACCCCTAACAGCCTCCGTATATTCGTGTTCAGCTGTCTCCCCTTCACAAACCCAGTTTGGTCCTCGTGGACCACCCCCGGGACACATTCCTCTATTCTCATTGCCATTACCTTGGCCAGGATCTTGGCATCTACATTTAGGAGGGAAATAGGTCTATAGGACCCGCATTGTAGCGGGTCCTTTTCCTTCTTTAAGAGAAGCGATATCGTTGCTTCAGACATAGTTGTCCCCTTTCCTTTGCCTCATTAAAGGTCCTCGTCAATACCGGGGCGAGCAAGTCCACATATTTTCTATAGAATTCGACTGGGAATCCATCCGGTCCCGGGGCCTTTCCCGCCTGCATGCTCCTAATTCCTTTCACCGCTTCTTCTACCTCGATCTGTGCTCCCAGTCCCACCCTTTCCTGCTCTTCCACCTTGGGAAATTCCAGCCGATCTAAAAAGCCCCTCATTCTCTCCCTCCCATCCGGGGGTTGAGCTTCATATAATTTTTTATAAAATGTCTTCAACACTCCATTCACTCTCTCCGCTCCCCGCTCCATCTCTCCTTCCTCATCCCTCACTCCCCCTATTTCCCTCGCTGCTCCCCTTTTCCTCAATTAGTGTGCCAGCAACCTGCTCACCTTCTCCCCATATTCGTACTGTACACCCTGTGCCTTCCTCCATTGTGCCTCTGCAGTGCCCGTAGTCAACAAGTCAAATTCTACATGTAGCCTTTGCCTTTCCCTGTACAGTCCCTCCTCCGGTGCTTCCGCATATTGTCTGTCCACCCTCAAAAGTTCTTGCAGCAACCGCTCCCGTTCCTTACTCTCCTGCTTCCCTTTATGTACCCTTATTGATATCAGCTCCCCTCTAACCACCACCTTCAGCGCCTCCCAGACCACTCCCACCTGGACCTCCCCATTATCATTGAGTTCCAAGTACTTTTCAATGCACCCCCTCACCCTTAGACACACCCCCTCATCTGCCATTAGTCCCATGTCCATTCTCCAGGGTGGGTGCCCTCCTGTTTGCTCCCCTATCTCCAAGTCTACCCAGTGTGGAGCGTGATCCGAAATGGCTATAGCCGTATACTCCGTTCCCCTCACCTTCGGGATCAACGCCCTTCCCAGCACAAAAAAGTCTATTCGCGAGTAGACTTTATGGACATAGGAGAAAAACGAAAACTCCTTACTCCTAGGTCTGCTAAATCTCCACGGGTCTACACCTCCCATCTGCTCCATAAAATCTTTAAGTACCTTGGCTGCTGCCGGCCTCCTTCCAGTCCTGGACTTCGACCTATCCAGCCCTGGTTCCAACACCGTATTAAAATCTCCCCCCATTATCAGCTTTCCCATCTCTAGGTCCGGAATGCGTCCTAGCATCCGCCTCATAAAATTGGCATCATCCCAGTTCGGGGCATATACGTTTACCAAAACCACCGTCTCCCCCTGTAGTTTGCCACTCACCATCACGTATCTGCCCCCGTTATCCGCCACGCTCGTCTTTGCCTCGAACATTACCTGCTTCCCCACTAATATAGCCACCCCCCTGTTTTTCACATCTAGCCCCGAATGGAACACCTGCCCCACCCATTCTTTGCGTAGCCAAACCTGGTCTATCAGTTTCAAGTGCGTTTCCTGTAACATAACCACATCTGCCTTAAGTTTCTTAAGGTGTGCGAGTACCCGTGCCCTCTTTATCGGCCCGTTCAGCCCTCTCACGTTCCACGTGATCAGCCGGGTTGGGGGGCTTCCTACCCCCCCCCTTGTCGATTAGCCATCCCCTTTTTCCAGCTCCTCACCCGGTTCCCACGCAGCTGTATCTCCCCCAGGGGGTGCCCCCCCGCCCATCCCCTCCCATACCAGCTCCCCCCTCTCCCCAGCAGCAGCAACCCAGTAATTCCCCCCTCCCACCCCCCCCCCCCCCGCTAGATCCCCCGCTAGCGTAATTACTCCCCCCATGTTGCTCCCAGAAGTCAGCAAACTCTGGCCGACCTCGGCTTCCCCCCGTGACCTCGGCTCGCACCGTGCGACGCCCCCTCCTTCCTGCTTCTCTATTCCCGCCATGATTATCATAGCGCGGGAACCAAGCCCGCGCTTCTCCCTTGGCCCCGCCCCCAATGGCCAATGCCCCATCTCCTCCACCTCCCCTCCTCCCCCCATCACCACCTGTGGAAGAGAGAAAAGTTACCACATCGCCGGATTAGTACATAAAACTCCTCTTTCCCCCCTTTTTAACCCCCCTCTTCGCCCCCCACATTCGCCCCACCACTTTGTTCAAACGTTCTTTTTAATAACCCGCTCATTCCAGTTTTTCTTCCACAATAAAAGTCCACGCTTCATCCGCCGTCTCAAAGTAGTGGTGCCTCCCTCGATATGTGACCCACAGTCTTGCCGGTTGCAGCATTCCAAATTTTATCTTCTTTTTATGAAGCACCGCCTTGGCCCGATTAAAGCTCGCCCTCCTTCTCGCCACCTCCGCACTCCAGTCTTGATATACGCGGATCACCGCGTTCTCCCATTTACTGCTCCGAGTTTTCTTTGCCCATCTAAGGACCATTTCTTTATCCTTAAAACGGAGGAATCTCACCACTATGGCTCTGGGAATTTCTCCTGCTCTCGGTCCTCACGCCATCACTCGGTATGCTCCCTCCACCTCCAACGGACCCGCCGGGGCCTCCGCTCCCATTAACGAGTGCAGCATCGTGCTCACATATGCCCCGACGTCCGCTCCCTCCACACCTTCAGGAAGACCAAGAATCCTCAGGTTGTTCCTCCTTGCATTGTTCCCCAGTGCCTCCAACCTTTCCACACATCGTTTCTGATGTGCCTCATGCATCTCCGTCTTCACCACCAGGCCCTGTATGTCGTCCTCATTCTCGGCTGCCTTTGCCTTCACGACCCGAAGCTCCCGCTCCTGGGTCTTTTGTTCCTCCTTTAGCCCTTCGATCGCCTGTAGTATCGGGGCCAACAGCTCTTTCTTCATTTCCTTTTTGAGCTCTTCCACACAGCATTTCAAGAACTCTTGTTGTTCAGGGCCCCATGTTAAACTGCCACCTTCCGACGCCATCTTGGTTTTTGCTTGCCTTCCTTGCCGCTGTTCTAAAGGATCCACTGCAATCCGGCCACTTTCTCCTCCTTTTTTCATCCGTATCCAGGGGGGATTCCCTTCTGGTTTACCGCACAGTGTTTTTAGCCGTCAAAATTGCCGTTGGGGCTCCTATCAAGAGCCCAAAAGTCCGTTTCACCGGGAGCTGCCGAAACGTGCGACTCAGCTGGTCATCGCCGCACCCGGAAGTCGGATTCTTTTTTCTTAAAACTCTTCATTTCTTTTCTGGCTTTTTTGCCTATTGTCATCAATCCATGTCCTGTGGTGACCAGCCCACCTGCCACTGGAACCAGTGTTGTGCCCTTCGTGATTTTGTTCAAGTAACTCTCAACACAACAGAATTCTCCCCTGAACTTTCTCTGCTGTAAGGAGAACAAATCTGGCTTCTGCAGTCTCTCCGCAGAGCTGAACTCTTCCATCTCCAGTACCATTCTAGTAAATCTCTTCTTCAACCACTCTACACCTTTGACATCCTTCCTAAAGTACAATGCCCAGGAACAATCACAATACTCCAATTGGACTCCAACCAGTGAGGATCTAGTGGTGTTTTCTAAATGGTCAACATAACTCTCTTGCTTTTGTGCTCTATGCCTCTATTCAGAAAGCCATGGATGTATGCCTTTTTAGCAGCCTTCTTAACTTCTCCTGACAGAAGGATTTGTGCAAGTGTGACCTAATGCCTCTATGTTCCTAAACTCCACACTCAATAATAGTCAGTTCAGATCAACACAGTAGAAATAAAATCATGGCTAAAATATTACAAGGCTGTTCTATGAAACAATTTCATTGGCATTGCTATGATAGTTATAAAACCATTTGAGCTCAAGGCAGGGATTGGAATTCAGTAAAACATCATGCAAACCAGTCATTCATTTTGTTTATAAAAATATTCAAGCTTTCAGTCTTCAATATGGAATGGATGTTTCCTCCAGCATCTTAACCATTGCCATTTCTAATGGGACAGGCCAGCAAAAATATCGTGGGCGGAATTCTCCATCCCGCTGCACAAGTTTTCTGGGTGGGGTGCACCCCCGCCGGCAGCGGGATTTTCCATCCCACCAGCCGGCCAATGGGGTGTCCTATTGTGGAAGCCCCAGGTTGTCGGGAAATCCCCGTGCGTGGGTGTGCTGGCAGCGCAACGAAGTATCCCGCCAGAGGAGAATCCAGCTCGTATTTTGCTATCGTGAAGAGATGCTGGGCGGGATTTTCCGGGTGTTCCCGCTAGCGGGATCTTCCGGTCCCTCCGACTGCAGAGGGTGCGCACAGTGGTAAGCCCCGTTGACAGCGACGCGACTGGAAGATCCCACCGGTGACTGGCTGCCTCTGCCACCGCAAAACATGCGGCGGGGAGGGAGGATTGGAAAATCCCACCGACTCATTTTGTATGACAAGAGGGAAAATGTAGCCATTGTTACTTTGCATGTTACCAGGAAATTTACTAGTCTAACTTTGACTTACAATTTGTGATGTGTGATGCGGGAAGACAGAAAGAAGGTTGTACGCAGCACACTTTCATCATCTTCCCTTGCTCATGAGATAAGCTGACCCCAGTAACTGGGGCAAGTTGTGTTCACCTCCAAGCTTGTTGCAAATTGCTCTTGCAGTGTTACCTTTATCTTCAAATATGGAACCAAAGGTGATACTGTGGGCAGGATTCTCTGGCCACACCCGCCCGGTGAGCGGAGAATCCCACCCGCGGTCAGTGGACTTCTCCATTGTCCGCCTCTCGCCCGTGGCATCCTTGCGGCGGGCAGGGCGGAAGACTCCAGCCCTGTATTCGTTTCAGTAAGATGAAAAGCACCGATCATGGAATCAGGAATGGCTAAGGTACAGAAAGAGGCCAATTGGCCCATCCTGAGCATGCTGGCGCCCTCCGCAAGAGCAACCTGGCCTCTCTCACTCCCCTGCCTTTTCCCGAAAAATATTTTCTCCTCAGATATTCTTCCAACTCTCTCTTGAAAGCCCCTACCATGATATCAGGCAGCACATTGCAGATCCAAACCATTCATTGCGCGAAGAGATCTTTCCTCGTGTTGCCATTGATTTTTGCACCAGGCACCCTCAATCAATGCCCTCCAATCCTTGATCCTTCCACCATTCTCCCCTATCTAATTTGTCCAGACTTTGAACACTTCTCTCAAATTGCCCCTTAATCTTCTTGCCTCCAAGTAGAACAGCCTTAATCTTCCCAGTCTATCCTCGTAACTAAAGTTCCTTACCTCTGGAACCATTCCCGTGAATCTTTTCTGCACCCTCTCTTATGCCTTTGTATGGTTTTGTAACAGTTAGATGGTAGAATGCCTGAGCAGTGCTATTTATTCTTCATGGCATCAGATTGAGTGTAACACTGGTTGGAACATTTAGGCCAGCAAGTACATTGTTGGCTCTGATGAAAGCTCACCAGGTCAGGGTGAGGTCTGGGGCAGTTTAGAAGTCTTGCTTGTGTGGGAATATTGTAAATCCATTCTTTATTAATTGGTTTAAGTTTGACTGTGTGTAAGGGATGATTTCATGATCTGACGTTGCCAGCAGGAAATGGGACCCATGGAGAAGGTATGCTTCAGTGTAACATTCTGTCGATTTTGTCATCTAGGCTGAGAAAGGTAAAGAAGGTCCCCCTGGATCGCCTGGGCTACAGGTAACCAAGAAGATGTTTTAACACACGCACAATATCAAAAACATATGTCATCATATGCAAATGTAATTCACTTTCACCCAAGTGTTTCACCAGTAACCTGCTGTGTTCACCTTTCCTCAGGGAGCTATTGGCACCAAAGGAACAAAAGGAGAGGTAATTGTCTGTCAGATAACAAAACTCAAAGTCGAATTATCATTCATTCTGCTTGCTAATATCGTTTTTTTAACCAAAACAGCTCCCCTTTGTCAACTCAGTAATACAAGGGTAGATATTCCCTTCAAATAGACTTTGACCAGCCAGCCAACAACACACATAGTCCCACAGGGAGGGAGGAACGCGCTTTAATTTGGGTTGGAAGGACAGGCTTTATTAGCATCCGCTGGCTGGGCTGTGAGCAGTAAGGCAGCCCATCAACTCTGGGCAACATTGGATAATCTGGCCAGCATGTGTGCGAGAAGACAGTAAATCCGTGGAAGGGACTGATTTTGGGAGCAGAGAGGGATCTGGAGTGACAGTGGCCCAGGCTGCTCTGTGAGGGCCAGAGGGCCACCCCAGCTTCTTCAACCCTGCAGATGTGTCTGTTGATGACTCTTTGGCTGGGCCTCCCAAAGAATATTGGGCCTCCCAAAGAGCACGTGGCCTTGCGAAAGGATGAGGCACGATAATAGAAGCAGATTATTCCCAGCGACCCTGGACAACGGAACTCCAGCTGTGGTTCAAGCAGTCAGTCTTAGTCAGACAGTTGTGGGTTCAAGTTCCCATTCCAGAGACTTGAACACAAAAATCTAGACTGACACTCCAGTGTAGCGCTGAGGGAGTGCCGTACTGTCGGAGATGCCACCTGTTGGACGAGACATTAAACTGAGGCGCTGTTTGCCCTATCAAATGGAAGGATCCAATCAGCATTATTTTAGTAACGAGCAGGGAACATATCGCCAGTAGCCCAACTAATAATTATCCCTCAGTCATATAGAACATAGAACATTACAGCGCAGTACAGGTCCTTCGGCTCTCGATGTTGCGCCGACCTGTGAAACCACTCTAAAGCCCATCTACACTATTCCCTTATCGTCCATATGTCTATCCAATGACCATTTGAATGCCCTTAGTGTTGGCGAGTCCACTACTGTTGCAGGCAGGGCATTCCACGCCCTTACTACTCTCTGAGTAAAGAACCTACCTCTGACATCTGTCTTATATCTATCTCCCCTCAATTTAAAGCTATGTCCCCTCATGCTAGACATCACCATCCGAGGAAAAAGGCTCTCACTGTCCACCCTATCCAATCCTCTGATCATCTTGTATGCCTCAATTAAGTCACCTCTTAACCTTCTTCTCTCTAATGAAAACAGCCTCAAGTCCCTCAGCCTTTCCTTATAAGATCTTCCCTCCATACCAGGCAACATTCTGGTAAATCTCCTCTGCACCCTTTCCAATGCTTCCACATCCTTCCTATAATGCAGCGACCAGAATTGCACGCAATACTCCAAATGCGGCCGCACCAGAGTTTTGTACAGCTGCAACATGACCTCATGGCTCCGAAACTCAATCCCTCTGCCAATAAAAGCTAACACACCGTACGCCTTCTGAACAACCCTCTCAACCAGGGATCTATGTACATGGACACCGAGATCTCTCTGCTCATCCACACTGCCAAGAATCTTATCATTAGCCCAGTACTCTTCCTGTTATTCCTTCCAAAATGAATCACCTCACACTTTTCTGCATTAAACTCCATTTGCCACCTCTCAGCCCAGCATTGCAGCTTATCTATGTCCCTCTGTAACTTGTAACATCCTTCCGCACTTTCCACAACTCCACCGACTTTAGTGTCATCTGCAAATTTACTCACCCATCCTTCTACGCCCTCCTCCAGGTCATTTATAAAAATTACAAACAGCAGTGGCCCCAAAACAGATCCTCGTGGTACACCACTAGTAACTGGACTCCAGTCTGAATATTTCCCATCAAACGCCACCCTTCCAGCGAGCCAATTTCTGATCCAAACTGCTAAATCACCCTGAATCCCATGCCTCCGTATTATCTGCAGTAGCCTACCGTGGGGAACCTTATCAAACGCTTTACTGAAATCCATATACACCACATCAACTGCTTTACCCTCATCCACCTGTTTGGTCACCTTCTCAAAGAATTCAATAAGGTTTGTGAGGCACGACCTACCCTTCACAAAACCGTGTTGACTATCTCTAATCAAATTATTCCTTTCCAGATGATTATACATCCTATCTCTTATAAACCTTTCCAAGATTTTGCCCACAACAGAAGTAAGGCTTACTGTCTATAGTTACCGGGGCTGTCTCTACTTCCCTTCTTGAACAAGGGGGCAACATTTGCTATCCTCCAGTCTTCTGGCACTATTCCTGTAGACAAAGATGACTTAAAGATCAAAACCAAAGGCTCAGCAATCTCCTCCCTAGCTTCCCAGAGAATCCTAGGATAAATCCAATCCGGCCCAGGGGACACTATTTTCACACTTTCCAGAATTGCTAACACCTCCTCCTTATGAACCTCAAGCCCTTCTAGTCTAGTAGCCTGAATCTAATTATTCTCCTCAACAACATTATCTTTTTCCTGTGTGAATACTGACGAAAAATATTCATTTAGCACCTCTCCTATCTCCTCGGACTCCACGCACAACTTCCCGCTACTGTCCTTGACTGGCCCTACTTTTACCCTAGCCATTCTTTTATTCCTGACATATCTATAGAAAGCTTTAGGGTTATCCTTGATCCTACCTGCCAAAGACTTCTCATGTCCCCTCCTGGCTCTTCTTAGCTCTCTCTTTAGGTCCTTCCTAGCTAACTTGTAACTCTCGAGCGCCCTAACTGAACCTTCATATCTCATCTTTACATAAGCCTCCTTTTTCCTCTTGACAAGTGTTTCGACTGCTTTAGTAAACCACGGTTCCCTTGCTCGACCACTTCCTCCCTGCCTGACAGGTACATACTTATCAAGGACACGCAGTAGCTGTTCCTTGAACAAGCTCCACATTTCCATTGTGCCCATCCCCTGCAGTTTTCCTCTCCATCCGATGCATCCTAAGTCTTGCTTCGTCGCATCATAATTGCCTTTCCCCCAGATATAACTCTTGCCCTGCGGTATATACCTATCCCTTTCCATCACTAAAGTAAACATAATCGAATTGTGGTCACTATCACCAAAGTGCTCACCTACCTCCAAATCTAACACCTGTCCTGGTTCATTACCCAGTACCAAATCCAAAATGGCCTCGCCTCTCGTTGGCCTATCTACATACTGTGTCAGGAAACCCTCCTGCACACATTGGACAAAAACGGACCCATCTAAAGTACTCGAACTATAGCGTTTCCAGTCAATATTTGGAAAGTTAAAATCCCCCATAACAACTACCCTGTTGCGTTTTCTCCTATCCAGAAGCATCTTTGCAATCCTTTCCTCTACATCTCTGGAACTTTTCGGAGGCCTATAGAAAACCCCTAACAGGTGACCTCTCCTTTCCTGTTTCTAACCTCAGCACATACTACCTCAGTAGACGAGTCTTCATCAAACGTCCTTTCTGCCACCGTAATACTGTCCTTGACTAACAATTCCACCCCTCCCCCTCTTTTACCACCTTCCCTGAGCTTACTGAAATATCTAAACCCCGTCACCTGCAACAACCATTCCTGTCCCTGCTCTATCCATGTCTCCGAAATGGCCACAACATCAAAGTCCCAGGTACCAACCCATGCCGCAAGTTCACCCACCTTATTCAGTCAACATCAGTCAACATCACAAAACTGATCATCCGGTCATGATCACTTTGTTTGTGGGAGTTGATTGCACTTAAACTGGCTGCCACGCCTCCTACATTACAACGTTGACGACACGTCAAAAGCTCGGTCATTGACTGTAGAAAACCTTGCAATGCCACGAAAGGTGCAATAGAAATGCAAATCTTGCTTTTTAAGATTAAATGTATGACGTTTGGAGCAGAGAGCGGGAGAAAGCTTTTTGCACAGAGTAAGGTGAGGCTGCGGAATGCTAATGTTCAAAGCAAAGACCATGTGAGCATTTAAGAGTAACTTTGATATCTGGTTGTAGAAAAAGGATAAAGGGCCATATTTCCTCCAAGCTGCACCATTTTTTCCATAAAAGCAGCTAAATTTACTTTCAATTCATTTTTGTCATCATCTTTAATTCGAGCCCTTTTGTTATCATCTTAGTGACTAGTGGGAACAATCTGTCACTGGTTCTCCTCTGTGGTATATTGTTGCAAACCTTTGATGAGGTAGAGTCCCATAAGTAATTCTAAATGTTGCTTGAAAAAAAGAGGACTATGTAAAAGGTGCAGAGAGCAGGTAGAATAGTTCACATAGTACAGACTTAGGGCCAGATTTTCCTTTGGAGTTGAGGAACACCCAAACTGCATATTCTTGTGCCTTCTGAAATAGACACACTGGGCGCGATTCTCCACTCCCACGCCGAAGCGGCCGCGCCGCCGTGAATGCCGTTGAGGTTCACGACGGCGCGGAACGGCCCCGGTCCCGACCGATTCAGGCCCTGACAATGGGCCAGTATCGGGGCCGCGTCATCTACCCGCGCCAGGCCTTGTCGCCCGCGTAAAAGCGGCGCCGCATAGATGACGTGGCCGGCGCCGCATAACGGACGTCATCCGCGCATGCGTAGGTTGGCCGGCGCCAACCCGCGCATGCGTGGTTGCCGTCCTGTCCAAATCCGCCCCGCAAGAAGTTGGGGGATGGATCTTGCGGGGCCGCGGAAGGAAGGAGGTCCTCCTTCAGAGAGGACGGCCCGACGATCAGTGGGCTCCGATCGCGGGCCACCCCACATTCAAGGTGAAGCCCGGTGCAGGATCCCCCCTCGCCCCCCCACAGGCCGCCCCCCCAGCGTTCACGCACCGCCCACGACTGCAGCGACCAGGTGTGGACGGCGCCGGGGGTAACCCGCCGTTTTGGCCTGGCCGCTCGGCCCATCCGGGCCTCAGAATTGCGGGGGTGCCGGAGAATCGCCATTTTGGGTGTCTCCAGCGATTCTCCGGCCTGCGGCCCGTGAAACTCGACCAGGCCGTTCCCGCCGCTTGGGAGAATCGCGGGAGGGCGTCGGACCTGCGTCCCCGTATATTTTGGCGGCCCAGGCGATTCTCCCAACCGAGCGGAAAATCGCGCCCCCTATCCCCGGTTGACTTTTCCAGGGGTCTTTGTCCTTCCAAACAATAGTGCTTTTCATGAGCCGCGATGGCGTTCTTGAGGAGTGTGGGTGCAGAGGCGAGCCGAATAGAAGGCCCACCTTGGTTTTCCAACACAGCAGCTTAGCTCCCAACATTGTTCAAGGCCCCCTTACTCCCACGCATCCCTTCAACCCACCCCATGCCACCTCCATGCTCGCCGTGTACCCTCCATAGTCACGCACCCAGTGTCCACCATACACAGTCCTCAGGACTGTGATTGTGATAGCAATGAGAAATATTTTGGGGGGGGGAAATGTAAACCCATAACAGTCTAATCAAATTCTGAATTCAAACCCACTATCATTGATACTGGCGGGGAAAAAACAACTCCAGTGTAAAAAAGTTGTAATATTTTAAGTGCCTATGGTGTTTGTAAATAATCAAGAGACCACATCGAAGGAATATTCTGTCATTCCAGCTTCTGAAAAATGTCAATCATTCTTGGTTCATTAGACCACCTGCTGATCTGAAGCCATTAAAGGCTTTTGAAACCCAGCCAAGCATTTCTAATGGCATTCATTAGTGTGTCAAAACAAAAACTTCCAACTACATTGCTTGGAACTGATTAAGCTGATTAGCATCCTGTTTCCATTTCAAAACAGAGTGCCTGCTAATCAACGGGGAGAAGCAAGTACAGAGATTTTTTCCCAATTTTCAAAAGCAGGGTTTCAACAGCTAGAACTGTCAGTCAATTTAAATCGCAGCACAAAACATACAGCAGATGCTGTTAGGGCATTGCTTATACATGTGTTAATGCATTGTGGCACTTTCTACATTGGAAAAACTGGAATGCCTGATGACATTTAAACAATTTTGGTCAATGTAAGAGCCTTTACAGTTCAGATCCCTGTGATGAATGAATGCATTAAAATACATCTACATTGCAATATATCATCTAATAGTGACATTTGAAAGTGTTGAAATATTTCGCACTTACCTTTCTGAATGTTCTCAACTCCTCTCTAGCCTATCCCCACTGGGTTCGCAAACACTTCAAGAGATTCAAAACACACACCAGAACATTATGTTTGAGATGAAATAGAATTTTCCTGTGGTCCTCACATTGGGGACCCCGACCTTGGAAGAGGCGGGTGTGCGTTTTTCGCCCAAGGTCTTCCCAACCTGTAAAAAGGCCACACAGAAATGACGTGGTGCCAGGAAGGCAGAGGAAAATTGTTTTTTTTCCAGCAAAACAAATCAAAGTTCAGACTTTGGTCACTGATTAACGCCTCAGTTGGAGGACGGAAATCCACCTCTTCATTTTAAAATGGCTCATTCCTGGATCCTGAGGTGAGAGGATTGCCCGATGAAAAGGGAGTGAAGGGAATAGATCAAAAGCGGAATTGTCGCAGCGGGAGGGAAAAGTATTGGTGAAGCCGTCGGCCCAATGGTGGCTTTCGCTGCAAGTTAAGGGGGGGGGGAACCATAAGAGCTGGACCCCACTGCATCGCCCTGGCAGAGGGGGCTCTGACAGATCCCACTCCGCCAGCAATTTAGCTTTTAAAGATCGGGGTGCTCTTTTTAAAGACAATCCCGTTACGCACAAGTAAAAATAGAATCCCTTCAGATACTCCCCCCCTCACCTCTTTCCCCCCCCCCGCCCCCCCCCCCCCCTTGCAACAAATGCCCTCTGGTGGGTCTGTTCATCAAGTGCACACTGTGGGAGACCATCATGAGTCACATTGTTGTGCTTTCACGCTGATGTGAATGAATAATCTAACGGTGGGGGGGGCATCATAGGATTATATGGGTTTGCCGAGGATCCCTGTTATGTCAGTGGCAGGCAACGGGGACAATGGTTGGCATGAAACACGATTTGGGCACCTCATGGGATTTTCCGATCCCTGTTGCCTTTCATACCCAATGCGAACAGGAGCCCTGAGATACCCCGCAGCTTAGAATAATGGGAAGTGAACTCACTGAAATGCATAATTCCGAGGTTTCGCAGGGAAGATGGTGTCTTCTGGAAGGAGAAGTTATTTGGAATGTCATAGTCTCAAGGTGGGCAGCTTACCACGGAGTTCAGGAGAGATTTCCTCACGCATGGTATTGCTGGAACTCTCTATTCTAGAGAGCCATGGCCGCTCATTTGTTGAGTAGGTTCAAGGCTGAGATCAATAGGTTTTAGATTTTACAGAAATGAAAGGATATAAGGATAGGACAGGAGAGTGGAGTTGTGGGAGAAATTCAGCCATGATTTTATTGAATGGCAGAGCAGGGTCAAGGGGCTGTACGGCCTATTCTATTTCTTGAGATGTACCTTCACGTGTAACATACGCATCTTTCTTTTATGTAACTTAGAAAGGTAATGTGGGACCATCTGGTGAGAGGGGAACTGATGGCAAGAATGGAGAGCCTGGTCTGATGGGCCCAATCGGACCACGGGGACCTTTAGGCCAGGAAGGACTATATGGACTGCCTGGTGTTCCTGGACTTCCTGGGAAACCTGTAGGTGTATTTAGAATATCACTCTATGATTACTTTTTGATGTATATAATGCGTGCCCATAATATTGGATAATAACTTATGTTTATTCTATGAAGGCAAAGCCTGTCACGGATGAACGAGTAATGAAACTCTGCAGTGACATGCTTCGCAGTAAGTATTTACAATTGTAGCTTTGCTTTTCGCAAAAGCGTTGTTACAGCTTGCTCAATATGAATACAATAGGAGTAAGGATGTCTTGCTGCAATAATATAGGGACCTTGGTGAGACATCACCTGGGGTACTGTGTACAGTTTTGGTCCCTTATGTAAGGAATGATACACTTTCCATAGAAGGAGTCAATGGGAGATTCACCTGATTAATCCCTGGGGTGGCGGCATAATTTTATGAGGAGAGATTGGGAAGGCTGCGTCTGTCATGATATGCAAACATGCAACCAATGGATAATCAGAATAGGACAAAACCAATGGGTAATCAGGACACCCAGAGGTGGCATCACCACAAGGGGGCATGACACGAACACTATAAAAGGGACAAGACATACATAGCCTGCCGGTTCCACAGACAGACACCTAGAGGGTAAGACAGGGTTGATCAGCAGCAGCATCACACCCTAGCACATGGCTTAGAGCAAGCTGGTATAGTTAGACTGAGGTACTTGAGCTAGATTAGCAGAGTGTCAAACTCATTTAAGAACTGTATTAATAGTTCAATAAACACGTTGAACTCATTTATTTCATAGTCTGGAGCATCCTTTCGTAAAGCCTACATCCAGTAGCAGTTTATGTTCCACGAAGTAACATAACACAACAGTATCTATGTTGCCTAGAGTTTCGAAGAATGAGGGACGACCACATTGAAGCTCATAAAATTTGTGCAGGGCGAATTGGCTGTCGCGTTTCCTACACTGCAACAGTGACTATACTTCAAAAGTGTTTCATTGGCTATAAGGCACTTTGAGACATCCTGTGGTCATCGGAAGTGCTTGAGTGCCACGTGAAGAGGGGTAAAAATTATTCATCTACTCTACCATTCCAAGACTGACCATAACAGGGTTTTGTGTGAATTTAGTGAAGATGTGAGCCACGCTGTATGCTCTCAATTATAAAGAATTAGCCAGACAGGTTTTCTGGGGCGAGATTCTCTGACCCCCCGCCGGGTCAGAGAATCGCCGGGGGCTGGCGTGAATCCCGCCCCCGCCGGTTGCCGAAGTCTCCGGCACCGGAGATTCGGCGGGGACGGGAAGCGCGCCGCGCCGGTTGGCGTGCCCCCCCGCGCGATTCTCCGGCCCGGATAGGCCGAAGTCCCGCCGCTAAAATGCCTGTCCCGCCGGCATAGATTAAACCACCTACCTTACCGGCGGGACAAGGCGGCGCGGGCGGGCTCCGGGGTCCTGGGGGGGGGCGCAGGGCGATCTGGCCCCGGGGGGGTGCCCCCACGGTGGCCTGGCCCGCGATCGGGGCCCACCGATCCGCGGGCGGGCCTGTGCCGTGGGGGCACTCTTTCCCTTCCGCCTCCGCCACGGTCTCCACCATGGCGGAGGCAGAAGAGACTCCCTCCACTGCGCATGCGTGGGAAGCTGTCAGCGGCCGCTGACGCTCCCACGCATGCGCCGCCCGGAGATGTCATTTCCACGCCAGCTGGCGGGGCACCAAAGAACTTTTCCGCCAGCTGGAGGGGCGGAAATTCATCCGGCGCCGACCTAGCCCCTTAATGTTGGGGCTCGGCCCCCAAAGATGCGGAGCATTCCGCACCTTTGGGGCGGCGCGATTCCCGTCTGATTTGTGCCGTTTTGGGCGCCAGTCGGCGGACATCGCGCCGTTTCCGGAGAATTTCGCCCCTGATCTTAAACACAAGAACAAGATAGGTTGTTGACCGTAGTTTTCAAATTCAAAAAAACTGAGTAAATCACAACCACCATTCATACATCACACACATTCCCTGGGCCCCATTCGCACACTAATACACATGGTAGGGTAAGAGGATAAGTTAAGGGTTTTTATAGTTTATGAGGAAGATAAAACAAACACAGAAATATATACGGCTAACTGTTGAAAATGAAAATGAAATGAAAATCGCTTATTGTCGCAAGTAGGCTTCAAATGAAGTTACTGTGAAAAGCCCCTAGTCGCCACATTCCGGCGCCTGTTCGGGGAGGCTGTTCTCTGGCTAGTCTCGATACAGTGATTCCACATTACGTCTGTTCAGTTGTCTTCCTTGAGTAGTTGTAATGAGCAGAATTCCACATATCATTCCCAAAAGGTCCTGGTTTGCAGAAGATTCCTCTTCTGAGGATGGTTACTTTGCAAATTCAAGTGCAGTACTTTGGAGAGAGAGAAACAGAACAGATAAATGTTTGTTAAAGCCCTGCTGGCTATACATGCCAGAGGAATTCAGTTATTATGCCTGCTGTTTTCAGAACTGGTAAAAGCATTCTAATGTCTCACCTCACAAACTTTGACAAATTTCAAGATAGTATGCAAACCAATGGGAGGTGAGAGGCCCGATTCTCTGTCGCGTCATTAAGACCCATTTGTATCCTATTAATGAGGCGGGCACCAAGTTCTATGGGCTCTCGTGATTCTCCAGCCCTCTGGGCCGGGAATCAAGTGGGTGGGAATTGATGCAGGTGTTGACAAACGTAGCCCAAACACAGTGGACCACGGGTAAACTCTTTCAGGGAGTTGTCTCCAAAGTCCATCGTAGGGCGACCCTCCCCACACAATGCAAGGCCTGCCCACCCCACCACCAGAACCCCCCCAAAAGAGACCCCTGTCTAGAGCTAGAGAGCAGTCCAGACAGAGGCAGCGAAAAAGATAACTGCTTTAAAACGTACTTAATCACTACACCTGTTGGTTCAGGCAGAAGACGCAGCACCTGCCAATTCCTGGAAAGAGGAAACCAGTCAGCTGGGATTAAACTCCCTCAAATCTTTGATGTGCAAGTCATTCATTCATTTCTCTGTGAAATTGGTCTTAATAGTCTGCGATTGACAGTTTCCACACATGCCCAGCTGTCTACATTGTTCCATTCTTCTCCCTGCTGCTTCATTTGCTTTGAAGTAGTCAGCTGTGGAACTAACAGAAATCACTTAACTCTCTTTGATCTGGTCCAGGAGCTGGCAATCAAAACTTCATGTTTATAAACAGTGTGGCTAGGTTCACAGCTGACTACTTCAAAGCCACTTAAACTTGAAGGGGGATGAATAAAACAATGCAGACAGCTGGGTGTGTGGAAGCTGTCAAGACAGAGGTCTTTTTACTGGGGGACCTCCAGACAAGGTACTCTCTTCTGGAGCTTCCAGACAGGGGACTCTCTTCTGGGGGGCTTCCAGGCAGGGGACTCTCTTCTGGGGGATCTCTGTTGGGTAGTGGGTTTGTACGGTGTCTCTGGTGGGTAGATGATCTCTTTAATTAGGTAGCGGGTATGGTGGTGGTGGGGGGGAGGGGTTGGGTCACTGGGGGGTGACCTAGAAAATCCTGGGGTGGGGAATTGTGTCCGAATTGCTTTGGAAGGGCTGAATTGCATTGCGGGGAGGATAAATTGCGTTGTGGACGGCCCAGCAACCTGATCTCGCTATTGGGCAGCCATTTAAATTCCCTAAGGAAACCCTCACAATCCTTTTGCATGGCTAAGGATTGGGAATCGCTTCCTGATTTTCGCTCCCAGCATGAGCTCACATCAGGTTGATTCAGCTCAGAAGGGGGGACAATCCCAGCAGAGGTCTTCCACACTCCCTGGTGGGGGAGGTTTGGGTGTTGTTTCCATTCCGTCCCACTTGGGTGGAATGCAAGTTGTATATTTTGTCTGGCGAGCAGACTGCCATTGTTTTAATAGGGTTACAATTGATTGGTTTTTTTTAATGCAGCCAGAAAGGATAATTAAGTATTGCATCTTTCTCTGAAAAAAGCACATCCTCGTGAGAAAGTCTAATCTCTTTTACTTGTTGTACAGCTCAATTGCCATCACTGCTTCAAAGCATGCGACCCAATTGTCAATGTGAGGGGATTAAAGGAACACCTGGGCAACCTGGAATGCCTGGACAGCAGGGACAACGTGGATTACCCGGCTACCCAGGCAGAACAGCGAGACGGGGATACCGAGGTCTACCGGGTATGCCTGGACTGCCAGGAATGAAAGGTACCATAAATGGAACATTCATTCAGAAAATATTTCCCATTGGGCCTGGCTCCGAACACAAATGGTTTCATTGCTGGCTTCCTAACTAACTCGTGGTGACGAAGAGGATAGCGGGAACAGGTTCAATGGGCTGGATTCTCTGTTCCCCAAGCCGCGTGTTTCTCGGCCGCGGCGCCGTTCGCTGGTGGCGGGATTCTCTCTTGCCGCCACTTGTCAATGGGATTTCCCATTGGAAACACCCCACACTGCCATGAAAATAACTGACGAGGGGGAGCTGCCAGCGGAAAAAGAATCCCAGCAACCGGCCAATGTTTATTCACTTGAGGGGGAGTAAATTGTCGGGCAATGGGCAAGGAATAGTGAGTCGGGAAATATTGTATTCAGGAATACTGGCCTCGGAATCTAATGTGTCGTATCGGTTTTTCAGGTGCAAAGCAATTCCCTAAACTGGTGTGGTATGGTGGACGGGTGTGCATTTGTTACCATTTTGGTAAAGGCTAAAATTGAGGTGGCCGAGGGCCCTGCCTGATGTGAAGGCTAGGCCCCTCGCCCGTTGTGTGGGGCCGAAGAGCTGTTCCTTCTTGGAGTTGGTAATGACTGCAGTAGGATAAGCAAGTTTATTTGTGGTCAAAAAAGATTGTCCCTAAAGGGAGGCTGCAAGCAAAACGGTCTGCCTGTTAAAAAAGAAATTGCCTGAATTTCGAGTCAAAGACCTTTTCTGGCCTCAACTCAGCGCTCCCCTGATTGCTTCTCTCCTCACTCTGCTCAGCCATGATCTCATCGAGTGGAGACAGAGTAGGGGGGGGTCTAATGGCCCCTCCCTGTTCTCCGCCTCCTACGCTTCTACTACTCATCCCAAATCAGTTTCTCATATAGGAAATGCATTCAGGCAAATAGATTAGGGCTGGAATTTTCTGGCTGTTGGGGTTCTCTATTCCTGCCGGCAATGCACCCCCGCCCGTGGGTTTCCCAGCGGCGTGAGGTGGCTTCAATGGGAAATCCCGTTCACGAGCAGCAAGATAATCATGCCACCGCGAAACATGTGGCTGGGCGATCCAGGGAATCCCACCCTAGGTGTAACCAAAGCAATACTGCAAAACTAAACCTTGAAAGTTCCCACAGCGTGCTGAAGTTGGAAGCGTTACTTTATGCTCATATTCTACAATAACGTGTACGCAGCCGTCTCAATGTTTATCAATGTTTTTAGGCGATCAGGGACCAAAAGGAGCCAAAGGTACGAAAGGTGAAGAGAATCCAGGGTTACCCGGCCCACCTGGTCAAGCAGGTGAGATATGCATCATATTATGTCCAGTATTGGTGCAAAGTTGGTTCACGGCTGATTTTCCACAGGGTGAATTTCTAATCTTGGCAAAGTAGCCAGTGAAATCCAGGCAATTCTCCACCCAAACATAGAGGCAAACTCAAAAGATCAGGCACCTTTAACAGCCAGTTAATTTGATATTTTCAGTGTTTGAAACATGGCACTTTTCCCATGTCCACCTCAGACTCAATCACATTGGAAGTGGAGTTCTCTCAAGCAAAGCAGTTATGCATCAATGCTGCAATTAGAATTTAAACGCAGTGCGAATCCAAAGTCAGGACCCAATCTTAACAATCAATTGAGATGGAGTAAGATTTTTCATAAAGGATAACTTTGTTTAATTGTACTTTGGTGTCCGTTCCTTTTCCCTTACACCCAATTTACTGTCGATCTGGGAGAATTTCCATAGGGTTCTGTTGCTCAGTCAAGGGAAAGCAGTGACGTAGTGTTAATGTTATTGAACTAGTAATCCAGAGATCCAGGGCAATACTCTGTTGACCCGGGTTCGAATCCCACCACGACAGATGGTGAAGTTTGAATTCAGTAAAAATCTGCAATTAAAAGTCGAATGATGTCCTTAAAACCTTTGCTGATTGTTCTGAAGACCCATCAGATCCTTTGGCGATCTTACCTGGTCTGGCCTCACAGTTCGAGGGCAATAAATGCTAGGCCAATTACATCCCATCAGATAATTCTTTTAAAGTTTGCTGCAGTTTTGCAGAAGAGCCACAGAAACCCTGGTTTTAGTCTTGCGTTATAGAAAATAAATAATTACTTTGCAGGCATAGTGGCTAAAAGGTCCCATTTGTAAAACATCTCCCATGATATCAGGATCCATATTACCAAAGTACCTGCTATTGTATCTAACTAGAAGGTGGACCAATATATACACTTTTTCAGACACTGTTATCATTGGCAATACTTACCCCATCACAATCTTTTATGTTTTATGTGGTAGCAAATGATCAAGAAATCAGAAGGCACCACACACACACAGCTCGACTGGGCACACTCGCCAGACTATATCTTGTCAAAATTTCCGGCAAAGGTTTATTAGGTCAAGTGGCCCAATAATGTCCTCTATTACTTTGTGGTATCTACATGCTTTGGGATACTTGCCTCGTATGCCTATGTTTGAGTCAGGAAGGAGATGATGGTATAGTGGGCTGGTTTAGCACAGTGGGCTAAACAGCTGGCTTGTAATGCAGAACAAGGCAGCAGCGCGGGTTCAATTCCTTTACCGGCCTCCCCGAACAGGCGCTGGAATGTGGCGACTAGGGGCTTTTCACAGTAACTTCATTGAAGCCTATTTGTGACAATAAGCGATTATATTATTATTATCTCCCTAGGCTAATAATGCATAGTTCATGATGAAAGCTCTGGGGGCAGGGGTTTGATCCCCACCATAGCAGCACGGCAGCATAGTGGTTATCACAGTGGCTTCACAGCTCCAGGGTCCCAGGTTCAATTCCCGGCTTGGGTCACTGTCTGTGCAGAGTCTGCACGTGCTCCCCGTGTCTGCGTGGGTTTCCTCCGGGTGCTCCTGTTTCCGCCCACAGTCCAAAGATGTGCGGGTTAGGTGGATTGGCCATGCTAAATTGCCCTAAGTGTCCAAAAAGGTTAAGTGGGGGTTACTGGGTTACGGGGATAGGGTAGATACGTGGGTTTGAGTAGTTTGCTCTTTGTAAGGGCCGATGCAGACTCGATGGGCCAAACGGCCTCCTTCTGCACTGTAAATTCGATGGGGGCGATTCTCCAACATGGAGTCCAAATGTTCGCGCCGTCGTGAACGCCGTCGTGTTTCACAACGGCTCGAACCGGGCCCGGGTACGACCAATTCTGGCCCCCACAGGGGGCCAGCACGGCGCTGGAGCAGTTCACGCCGCTCCAGCCTCCTTTCCCGGCGCCAAATAGGCGCCACGCCAGCCCGTGCATGCGCAGTTGGGCCGTGCCAACCTGCGCATGGGCGGGGAAGTTCTTTAGCGCGCCGGCCCCGACTCAACATGGCGTCGGTGTTCAGGGGCTGGCCGCGCCAGAAAGTAGGCCGGGGGGGCGGGGAGAGGCCGGCCTGCCGATCGGTGGGCCCCGATCGCGGGCTAGACCCCATCGGAGGCCCCCTCCTGGGTGAAGGAGCCCCTCTGCCGCCCTCCCGCAGGCCGCCCCCCGACCGTTCACGCGGAGTTCCCGCCGGCAGCGACCAGGGGTGAACGGCGACGGCGGGTGTCTGTCGTATCGGCGCGGCCGCTCGGCCCATCGGAGAATCGCGCGCCGGCATCGGGGCGTCGTGGCGCGGTTCGATTCTCCGGCCCGGGGCTCAGAGAATCGCCCCCGATGATTCTATTATACCAGCTGGTGGAATTTTAATTCAAATAACAAAATCCAGAATTGAAAGCTAGTCTCAGTCATGGTGACTATGAAACTACTGTTGACTGTCTTTAAAAACCTATCTGGCTCACTAATGTCAGCTTATGAGGGAAACTGCCTTCCTTACCCGAGCCTAGCGCGGAAGACAGTGGAACAGCAATGGCAGAAGTTTTGGGGGGTTATTCACGAGTCACAATTTGGGATGTGCAACAAAGGCCGGCCTTGCCAGTGACCCCCACATTCCATGAAATAACTTATGATAAAAGGGAGCCACTTAATGAATTGTACCATCATCTACAAAGATTGGTGATGTCAGAGTCTGGCAAAGCAACCACTAGTCGGACCTTGTCTGGCTCTGTATACTTGGGGCTGGATTCTCTGTAACCCGATGCCAAAATCATGTTTGGCGATCGGACAGAGAATGGATTCCCACGTCGAAATCAGGGTCGGCGCCGGTTTGGTTCCTGTCCACCATGCTCCATCCCCTGGCATCGTCGTGTCGCGTGCTGCTCGCCATTTCAACGGCATGGGCACGTCATCTGACGGATCACCCGCGATGCTCCGCCCTCAATGGGCCGAGTACCCGATGCTGCGGGCCACATGTGGTCCCAGCCGTGCGGGAACCCGGCGTGCCGGCTGCAGACTGGGTCCAGCGCCGCCACGTTGGCGGGGGTCCGTGCCGCTGGCCGGGGGTCTTCTGCCAGGGCTTGGGGGACTGGTGGGGGATGGCCAGGGGCTGGGCTCTGGGGTCGAGGTTGGTGGGTTGGGGTTGCGCGCACAGCCGGCGCCATGTTGTATGGCATGATCGGTGCAAGTCGTCAGCCATGCGCAAGCGCAGCCCGGGACCCGGCCATTCTCTGGTCCTTTTCGGCGTGGGCGGCGGGAGTTTCAGTTGGCGCCAGTGATAGGCTCTCACCAGTGCCGGAATCGGTGAGGGCTTGACGTTGATTATTTGGTCCTGAAGGTCCACACATACTCCGCTGGAACACTTCGTCTCCCAAACGGAGAATCCTGTTTAGCACTGGCATCATTGTCCTGTCATTGTACTGACTCTATGACAAATAGATGGATGTGTGGAACAACACACCTAACTCTATCGTAAGCATAGGGGCGGCCTGAACCAATAGCGGGTGGATTGGCCACGCTAAATTGCCCCCTAATTAGGGTTAGAAAAATGAATTGGGTACTGTAAATTTTTAAAAAATCTATCATAAGCATAGACAATTCTTTTATCCATCATTAGGAACATGACACAATTACTCAGTGTCGTTAATGGCACATAGCGAGACACTAACAAGGACAGCGAGTCCTTCAGGCAGACCACCTGACAATCCACCTGTTAAATGGACAAAAATGGAGAGAGCGGCATAACAGCCAGAAGCAAAATGAAGGCAAACATTAGCCTTTTCCTATCCGACATGCATTACACACCCAATAACCACAAAATTGTTACAGCGCAGGCGAGGCGGCCCGCACTAGAATAGAGAATAGCAAGTTATAGCCAGAGTAAGGGCAAGAGGAATAGTCTAAATCAGGGTTACCGTTCATGTATGTGAATGCACGGAGTGTGAATAGCAACTTAACGTTAGTCTGTCATTCCAGGTCTGCCAGGATTGCCAGGTCCCACTGGCCATGGATTGCCAGGAGTGGATGGGGAGACGGGAAGGAATGGGGCACCCGGCAGCCCAGGAAAGCGGGGAGCACCGGGAACGCCTGGAGTGTGCGACATAGCGAGCTGTTACAATTCCTATAATAGTGGCCGAAATCCTTTTAACAAAGGACCAAACTTCTGAAGGCCTTATGAGGTTCAAGGTCGGCTGGGAGCTGAATCCTGTCGCATCATCTCAAGTCTCTTTCGTTTGCTGCCAAATAGGATGGGCTGGTTCTCAGGAAGAAAAGAATTAGCGCATGAACCAGGCGCAGGTTTCAGTCTGCTATCTTGGTTTGCTACTGATTTAGGAATACTTAAATACAAACATTTTAAACACACCACGTGCTGTGCATGTATGTTTACCCCCCCCCCCCTACAGTTTTTAAAAAAAATAAATTTTGATAACAGCTTTACCGTTGTCTCTGTAAATAGTTCCTGCGGAGAGAAAAGAAAAAGACCTTGTTCATGCACGGATTTCCAGGGGTAATTTCCAATTTGGCAGTCTCAGTAATAACCTGATGGCTTGCCTATTGTAGAACCTTAAATTCATCCCATTGAAATCAACGGGAAGGCAAATGGGTGGGGCAGGGTGTGGGGGGGGTGGGGGGGGGGGGGGGGGGGGGGGACTCCATCAGATTGTCGATGGGGCTGGGAAACTTCAAGTGACACCCGTTGTTATCTAAGACTATTCCTCTTGAATGATTTACTGGCAAACCACACTTACACATACTAATTTCCGCTCTACAATTCTTTTTGATATCTAAGTCTTTCAAATGTATAGCTGTTCTGACGGGCTAAGTTACCATGTGCACCCACTGAAATCCACAAGAGACATTCTAGGCCTTTAACTCCTGTTGAATGGCACAATGGCTGGACCAATAAAATCAGCTTCAATACCCATAGGCTAGAAATGAGAGAACAACAGAGGTCTAGCACGAGGGGACATAGCTTTAAATTGAGGGGAGATAGATATAAGACAGATGTCAGAGGTAGGTTCTTTACTCAGAGAGTAGTAAGGGCGTGGAATGCCCTGCCTGCAACAGCAGTGGACTCGCCAACACTAAGGGCATTCAAATGGTCATTGGATAGACATATGGACGATAAGGGAATAGTGTAGATGGGCTTTAGAGTGGTTTCACAGGTCGGCACAACATCGAGGGCCGAAGGGCCTGTACTGCGCTGTAATGTTCTATGTTCTATGTCTCGCTGCTGCTGAACAGACTTGAGGGGCTGAATGGCCTATCGCTGTGCCGATGATCCAGCGATCCTTGCCGGAAACTTGCACATAAATGTCAGGTAAGGACAGGATTGGACTGCACTGTGAGGTCCAGTGTAAAACTCGCTGAAATATTAAAAAGGGCACTGGAGGACAGACGATGTCCAGTAACACGATTGCAATTCACAGCCCTTCCAAATATGACCCTCACCATTGTGCCAACTGCGACAAAGAACGACAATTACGGGAAGTGCATTTTTCATCCAATTGGTTTTGTCAGCATATTTGATGGAATCATCCCGCACAGAAGAAGGCCATTTGGTCGATTGGCTCTTTGGAAGCTGTCCAACTCCCCATCCTGTCTTTCCTCTGACAAAGTAGTGCAATGACGTGGGTACATATGTTGAATTGAGCTGACTCAGCTGCCTCTTCCTGGTACATGAAGATGTCCAAAGGGTAGATTGTTCGATCATCTGTAAGTGCAGAACAAGTTTAATGAAGCCACAACACCTGGGCAGCATTTGACAGACATGTTTTGATCGGATGTCCTTCCACCCACATTATTCCATCTGCTTGCATCTTGTATTCTACGAACCTTGCGTTTCGCGTCACAGCCTATCGAATCTCCTGAACGTACGTAAGGTGTTCAAATAAATATGGGAAGTGCTTTCCGACAGCAATGGCAATGCTTCCCTACAACGTCTGTTCGGAATTGGCACAGAAACACACTTTTTTCCAATGAGGGGCCTCCTAAAGGGAACAGGTTTCATGTTTGTTGAAATGTTTAAAGAACGTATTTGGTACCGTTGGGCGGAATTTTCATTCCCATATGGGGGGGGAGGGGAGGGAGTACCAAGGTGGGTGGGTATGAGAATTTGGGCCTCCAGTTGGTTTGCCAGTGCCATTTCCCTGGGAGCAAGATTAGGAGTGGAAGGGCTACCTACCCGCAAGTATCCAATTAGAGGTGGTAGATGGTCTATTAATGGCCAATTAACAGTGGCTAATTGGAATTTTCCAGCTGGTCCGCTGGCCCCAATGGTCTTCGGAACTATAGCCGCTGCCAGGAGGTAGTCTCCAACAGCAGACCAGGGTCAAGTGCTCTGGGCAGGTTTTGAGGTTCTCACCTATATAGCCACAGCTGCAGCTAAAGACCACCCTGTGGGGGGGAGGAGGGGGGGGGGGGGGGGCCTCCCCCACAATGGTACCCTGGCAGCTGTGGCCATCTTTTCAGTGTGACAGATTTTAAAATTGCCGAAAGGGTGACTGAAAGTAGAACCCATCCTCTCTCTTCTCTGGATTGCAGGTTTCTGTTTTTTCTGTGGTGGTAATATGGGTCCATCCAGTTTCAGGAACCTTCCCGAGCCAGCCACTAATTGGCCCAATGGGGAAAAATTACCACCAGATTCCTGTTCCTCACACAACGCAGGGTCACGATCCCATTTGACACTGAAGTCAGGATCCTGCCCCAAATTACTGCCCGCCGTGTCTGCGTGTTGGGTTTTTATTCAATTTTACCTGCACTTAGTTTCCTTCTCTACCTTCAGCCTTTGCAAAGACCGCCAAGAGGTTGAGGTGCCTTTTAAACCTTACCTACCTACCCCACCGTCTATGATGCCGTTTATCCTCGAATGTTCAAAAGACTTTCAAATTTGTTCAAATTGTAGTTTCCCAGCTCCGTCCATTAGACTAACCCACTCCGAAAGGACAAATCTGCACTTGGAGGAGTGAATAATTATTGAAACAAACCTGTCCAGGAAAATGGTTCATAGTCATCATAAAATCATAGAATTTACAGTGCCGAAGGAGGCCATTTGGCCCATCAAGTCTGAACCAGCCTTTGGATAGAGCACCCTACTCATGTCCACACCTCCACCCTATCCCCGTAACCCAGGAACCTCACCTATCCTTTTTGGACACCAAGGGTAATTTAGCTTGGCCAATCCACCTCACCTGCACATCTTTGGACTGCGAGAGGAAACCGGAGCACCCGGAGGAAACCCACGCAGACACGGGGAGAGCGTACAGACTCCGCACAGACATCGACCCAAGCCGGGAATCAAACTGGGACCCTGGAGCTGTGAAGCAACAGTGCTAACCACTATATGTCATATTGTGTTGGATATTTGATGACTGTGTACGGTTGTGGGCACATTTTACAAAATTGAATTCCAGATGTGGTGCTTTGCTGGCAAGGGGCGTACATCCTGATTTGGGTATATGGGGCTGGATTCTCCGATTTGGAGACAATGTCCTGACACCGGCGTGGGAACAGTGGCGTTTAACGACCGAAAAATCAATGCAAAGCGGCCACCGATCCTCTCTTTTGGGGGGGCTAGCTGGCTTGCAGCGTAGAGCAGCCGGCTCTAGCTGCGGATACGGCCAGAGAATTGCCGGGTCCGTGGCTGTGCATGAGCAGGGCGGTAGTCTGCAGCGGCCGCGCCGCGTAACATGGCACCAGCCGCGCGGACCCAGCCTGCTAAATAGTGCCCCCCCCCCCATTGGCCAGGCACGCCATCCCTGGACCATCCCCACCAGTGCCCCCAGCCCCTGCCAAAGCCCCCCCCCCTTCTGCCCGCGGATCGGCTCTCCCCCGACTGTGGCAGTCGCCAACTCGAGTTACCGAAATAAAATAGCATGAGTGACCCACGCCGTTGGGAACCCGGCACATCAAGGGTGGAGTATTGGGGGGAGGGCCTCAGGTAACGTCCTGAGGCCGTCCATAGGGTGTGCGGTGTACTCCTAGAGTATGCCGCTTTGGAGGGGCGGAGCATCGCAAAAGCGGCACCGCACCAAATTTCGGCGCCAATGGGGATTCGCTGGCCGATTGTTGAACGCAATTTTTGCGTCGGAGACCGAAGAATCCCGCCCATGGTGTTCCAATATTCTTCCAACCATTTATACGGATGAGTGAGTGAGTAGAAAAGCAATATCATTGTACTCTGTAGAGCTACAATACCCAAAATACAGTGATACAAAAGTAGAAGCTGCATAAATTACATCTTTGAGATATAGATGACTAAAAACCAAGATTAAAAAAAAAACTCAACAACAGCATGCATCTACACAGTAAATAACAACAGTGGAAAAACATCAAAGTCAATGCAAGTCAGCATAAAAAGAGCATGATCAAGCCAGGACGATAAAAAAGCAGATTGTAAGAGCGTTTACGAACACAGAAAAAGGAGAGTCACTAAAGTAAATGTTGATCCCTTAGAGACAGAGGCAGGGGAAATTATCATGAAGAATGAGGAATTGGCAGAGGCAGTGAATGAATATTTTGGCCGGGCTTCTCTGACCCGCGTCCGCCCCGCCACCAGCGAGAACGGGGTATTTGGCGCTCAGCCGAAACTTCATTTACTGTGGCGGGACCGGAGAATCCCGCTGGAGTGGATGGACGGGGAATTCTGGCCTTTGCGTCTGTCTTCAGATTAGAGGACAGCAATTATAGACTAGAAATAAAAGACCACCAAGGGCTTAAGGTAATAAGAGTGAAGGGCTTAAGGTAATTAATCTCAGATGAGAGAAGATATTGGAGAAACTTAAGGGACTAAAAACAACATGCCACCAAGACCTGATGGCCTACATCCTAGGTTTCTAAAAGAGGTAACTGCTGAGGTATGATTTCCAACCATTCAGTATATTCTAGAACAGCCCTAGCAGGTTGGAAGTGAGCAAATGTGACACCCCCATTCGCGAGAGGAAGGAGAGAGAAAATGGGTAACTACAGGCCAGTGAGCCTGGCATCAGTTGTTGGAAAAATGTTGGAATCTATTATTAAGGAATTCTAAAAAAATCAGAAAAAGTCAATATAGTTTCACAAAAGAGAAATTGTGTTTGACAAATGTGTTAGTGTGTTTTGATGATGTCATTGGTAAGGTGGATAAAGGTGACCCATTAGATGTGGTGTACTTGGATTTACAAAACTCATTCGATAAGGTGCGACACAAAAGCTTAAGGCACAAATTAAGAGCTCATGGAGCTAGGGGTAATGTATTAACATAGATGGAAGAATGGGCAGGAAAGGAGAGGAGGGGTAAATGGGGCATTTTAAAGTTAGTAGGCTGTAACTAATGGAATACCACTGATAAAAAAATGGGTTAAAGGGATATGAGGAACAGGTAGGGAGAGGGATTTGAGACCAGGAAGAGATCAGCCATGATCTGATTGAATAGCGGAGCAGGCTCGAGGGGCAGAATTGCTGACTTCTGCTCCTAATTCTTATGTTTCTATGTACCATAAGGGCCAGTGCCGGGGCCTCAGCCATTTCTGAGTTGCATTACTGACTTAGAGAAAGAGACTGGGAGTAATGTATCTAGGTTTGCTGTTCATGTAAAGCTAGATGGGAATGTAAGCTGTGAGGAGCCCACAAAGCGGCTGTAAAGAGACCCACCAGCAATGTAGTTGACTCTTAAATGACCTCCAAAATGGACCAGCCAGTCATGCAGTTAAGAGCAAGTAGGGATGGCCAATAAATTCTGGTCTTGCCTGTGCACCCACATCCTGTGCATTTGTGAACAAAGACAGCTTCGCCCTATAGACCCTGGAGGCCAGGGAATAGGTAACACTAACAAATGCTGGGGAGTAACCTCGCTGGGTCGTAACATGTTTTGAGGTGAAAAGAGCAAGAAAGGAGTATTGATATTCATTGTAGCATAATCAGAGATGGCAAACTGCTGTCGGGTCAGGAGTCATGAGGAAAATTGCTGGACTTGTCAATTGCAATTGAAAGGTTGATGCCAATAATTATTTTCCCGTGATAGACAAAGACGAACATGCGAGGGGCGGGAGGGGGAGGGGGTTCAAATATAAAAACAGAAGCCCACACAATCTGTGGTAGTCTGTGTAGAGGTATTACAGTACCTGGTAAAGCTGGAACACCATTGGTAGATATTGTATGCTTCCTATTGGTCGAGCTGTATGGTAGCTCCGCCCTGCTAGGCGGGGTATAAGAGCCCGTGCCGCCTCAGCAGCCTTCATTCTGTACCTGAGCTGCTGGGGGAAACATCTAGCTTATTAAAGCCTTCAGTTGGACTACAACCTCGCTTTAGTGGTCACTGATCGTGCATCACAATCCACCTGTACAGAGTTAAAATATGGCAGGTGTTGGAAATTGGAAACAAAAACAGAAAATGTTGGAGATAGTGAACTGGTCAGGCAGTGCAAGTGGGGAGAGAAACGACGTTAACATTTTAGGCTGATGACCGTTTGCCGGAACTTACAGGTTTTAAGAAAATTAAAAGGCAGGGGAATGGGGGAATGGGGGGGGGGGGGGGGGGGGGGGGGGCGGGGGGTGCAGAACAAACAGGAAAGTCTGTGATAGTGTGGAGGACAGGAGAGCGGAATAACAAAGGGATTGTGGTGCAAGGGGAAAGAGGGTGGTAATGGGGCAAGCAGAGAAACAAAAGATGGGTCGACGGGTGTAAGTGGGACTAGCAGAATCGCTACTGTCTGAAGGAATAGGGGCAGTGGATTGCAGCTGAAATTGCTGGAACTCAGTGTTGAATCCAGAAGGCTGTAAAGTGCCCAATTCAAAGATGTTGTTCCTCGAGTTAGTATTGAGCCTCATTGGAACAGAGTAGCAGGTCGAGGATAGAGAGGTCAGAGTGGGCAGAGAATTCAGCTCACCTTCTACCATCAACCTCCATGTTGATAGATTATCCTCTTCCGTTTCTATAGCTTCCAGCAGGATGCCATTTAAAATAGGTCTTCCCATCCCTTCCCCTTTCAGTATTCCAAAGAGACTCTTGCCTCCATGGCACCTTGTCCACTCCTCAATAATCCCCACCATCCTTTCCCCTTGCTCTGTGGCACTTCCCCGTACAAGCGCAGTAGATGCAACATGTACACATTCTCTTCATTTGTTGATGGGATGGGAGCGTCCCTGACAAATCCAGCATTTATTTCCCATCACTAATTGCCCTTCGAAGTGTTGTGATGAGTCTTGGAGCACTGCAGTCCATGTGTTGTAGGTACAGCCAGAGTGCAGTTTGGGAGGGAGTTCCAGGATATTGACCCAGCAACATTGAAGGATATAGCCCCAAGTCAGGATGGGAATGTGACTTGCAAGGGAACCTGCAAGTAGTAGTAGACCCATGGATCTGCTCCCCTTACCCTTCTGGGTGAGGTTACAGGTTTGGAAAGTGCAGATGAAGGAGCCTAGATGAGCTACAGAAGAACAAAATAACCAGGAGCAGGATTAGGCAATTCAGCCCCTCGAACCCACTCCGCCATTCAATACTATCATGGCTGATCTCCTCTTGATCTCAACTCCACTTTCCCGCCCGTTCTCCATAACCCTTCAACCCATTACTCATTAAAAATCTGTCTATCTTACATTCTCCCTGTGTCTGCGTGGGTCTGGCCCCACAACCCAAAGATGTGCAGAATAGGTGGATTGGCGACGCTAAATTGCCCCCTAATTGGAAAAAAAATGATTATGTACTCTAAATTTAAATAAATATCTGTCCATACTCCTTAAATTTACTCAATGTCCCATCATCGACCGCTGCCCGGGGTAGTGAATTCCACAGAGTGACGACCCTTTGAGAGAAGTAACTTCTCCTCATCTCTACTTTAAATCTGCTACCCCTTATTCTAAACTATGGAGCTGGATTCTCCGCAGCCCCGCCCCGATATCGCATTTGACCTGGGGGCGGAGAATCAAATTTCACGACGAAATTGGGCCAGGCGCCGGTCCAGCGATTCTCCGGGCCCCGAATATCCGCGCGCGTTCACGAATTACTCCGCGCGGCTGGGGAACCATTTCCAGAGGCCCAGCCCAGCGATCCTCCGCTCCCGACCGGCCGAGTTCCCGACGGCGTGGAACTAACATGCTATAGCCAGTCGGGACTCTCGCCTGGCGGCTGCGGATTCAATGCATTGACAATCGGTGATAAGATAGAATTCTTATCACCGCTAGCGAACGGCACGCCGCCGAGGAGCAGGCAGCTGGGGGACTGGGGACTCCCGCCCACTGTGTACTCCCAGAATCGCAGTCATCATTTGCAAATAGTGAGTAAGGCTCATTGGCTCAATAAGCTGCCATTTTGACAATGTGTGCTTGCCTGTAAAATGACCACACACAACATCCTCAGTGTAAATCTTTCACAGCTCAGTTTGGTTTTCAAACTTGTTTGATTTTAAAATAACATTGGCTGGACTTTACCCACCCAGGGCGGCATGGTGGCACAGTGGTTAGCACTGCTGCCTCACAGCTCCAGGGTCCCGGATTCAATTCCGGCCTTGGGTCACTGCCTGCGCGTTCTCCCCGTGTCTGCGTGGGTTTCCCCCGGGTGCTCCGGTTTCCTCCACAGTCCAAAGATGTGCAGGTTGGGTAGATTAACTAAATTGCCCCTTAGTGTCCAAGGGTCAGGTGGGGTTACGGGCAATGGCTGGAGGCTTGGGTTTAAATAGGGCACTCTTTCCAAGGGCCGGTGCAGACTCGATGGGCCGAATGGCCTCCTACTGTATTGTAAATTCTATGATTCTATGAAATCCTGCACCAGCTCCTGTGCTGATGAAAAATTTGGTGCGCTGACATTGTGTTGGCAGTACGCCGTCATCACATTTGTCTCCCAAATTAGGGAAGGCGAGCTGCCTCGGATGTTAGCATTCCGACCGCCATTTTCATACCACTAATTAACATGTGATCAAGCAGAGAGGGGGGAGACGGGACTGAGTGGGTCACTCAGTTCCCATTTTGCTTCCCTCATTCCCATTACACTAAAAAGCAAAATCCAATCCATGATAGTAGGCCATCTAAGTTTATTAATTTATTATAAACATTTGAAGCGGAATTTGAAAATATTTTGACTTTCATTTATCACAAAATGGTTATAGATATTACAGATGTTCACTCCAGCCTTATATCCCAACAATATGTTGCCCACCACCCCCCCCCCCCCCCCCCCCCCCACCCCCCTCCCCAGGACTATATATTTATATAAAATCTACACTTAAAATATTTAACTTGCTGGTCAGTCTTTTAGGTTGTAATACTATTAGGTTTCCACAGGTGGTGACACGAAGTAAATTTAATCTGATAGTTCTGCAATGCCATCAGGTGGTGGGTTTTAATATTGCAGCACTTGGTGATCTGCAGGTTTAAAGGAAAATGACCCAGACCCTGTTCAGGTTTTCTCCGTTGCCGTTTCTCATGGAGGTGAACATGAAGCACAATGCTGGGATTTGTGGAGGCACAGTGGTTTGCACTGCTGCCTCACAGCACCAGGGACCCAGGTTCGATTCCAACCTCAGGTGATTGTCTGTGTGGAGTTTGCACATTCTTCCCATGTCTGAAAATGAAAAATAAAATGAAAATCGCTTATTGTCACAAGTAGGCTTCAAATGAAGTTACTGTGAAAAGCCACTAGTCGCCACATTCCGGCGCCTGTTCGGGGAGGCTGGTACAGGAATTGAACCGTGCTGCTGGCCTGCCTTGGTCTGCTTTCAAAGCCAGCGATTTAGCCCTGTGCTAAATGGGGTTTCCTCTGGGTTCTCCGGTTCCCTCCCACAGTCCAAAGATGTGGATTGGCCATGTTAAATTGTCCCTAGATGGGGTTGCAGGGATAGGGTGGGGAATTGGGCCTAGGTAGGGTTCTCTTTCAGTGGGCCGGTGCAGACTCGATGGGCCGAATGGCCTCCTTCTGCACTGTAGGGAATCTATATTTCTAAGGTCAGCAAAGCATTCTGCAGAAGTTGTCGATCTGGACGTGATGATATGGGTGAGGAGGAATTGGGAGCTAGTTGGCGGAAGGTTGGAACCTGGGTCTTGTGAAAGAACTGAGCTAGTTTAGTCTATCCATCCGCCGCCCCCAGGCTGAGGCTGAGCAATTTTAGCTTCCGGGTATCATTAAAATCCCCCTTCACTAATTCCCACCAGTGGAGATGGCAGAGTGATGGGTGTCAGCAGGAATTGCATTCCAAAGCCAGGGATCCCCTCAAACACTCATCAGCATGGTGAGTTGGGAAGGAAGATGGTTGGAAAAGAGATAGGGGAGTCCAGAATACAGGCCCTGTATTCTTAAGCATATAACTTCTGAATTACAGAATCACAGAATTGTTACGGCACAAAAGGAGGTCACTCGGCCCTTTGTGTCTACGAGCATCGTAGTTTTAGTGCCTTTTCCCTCTACCTCCGCATATTGTTTCTATTCAAGTAATTGTCTAAAGCCCTCTTGTATACTGATACTTCAGTGCAGTAATGAGGGAGTGCTGCACCATCAGAGGTCCTGTTATTCAATCATAGCTCTTTCTACCCCCTCATGTTCCAGGGGCTGGTTTAGCATACTGGGCTAAATCGCTGGCTTTTAAAGCAGGCCAAGGCAGGCCAGCAGCACGGTTTGATTCCCATACCAGCCTCCCTGAACAGGCGCCGGAATGTGGCGACTAGTGGCTTTTCACAGTAACTTCATTGAAGCCTACTCGTGACAATAAGCGATTTTCATTTCATTTCATTTTTCATGACGCTGTTCAGAGAGGAGCGGTATAACTTTCCGAGTCTCCGGGACCAAGTTTTATCCCGCGACCAATGCCACGATTTGGCCAGTTACCTCATTGCTGAATGTGGAGGCTTGCTGTGTGAAAATTGGCCATCATATTTTCCGTTATTACGATGCTACCTGCCACTTGTCTGGATGATGTCCAGTGTGGTGAACCACTGTAATAGGAGATGTAAGGTAGGATCTGCACTACAGGTTCGCCAGTAGCTCCTGCCGGCTGGCTCTGCCCAGGGAGAACTGTATAAATATGTATGACCTCCAGTGCCCTGTCATTTCGCCAGCTGCAGCAGGAGGCCACACATCTGACTGTAATAAAGCCACAGTTGTACCCAACTTTAGTCTTTGTTGCTGTATCATCCAGGTCATGTTGAAGGCATTCATGGCCTTGTCAATGGAATTCTTGTAGTATATTGTAGAGTAGCCTGTCTGCTGCCTTCTCTGTTTACCTCAGCGAGGTGTAAATAATGTGAGTTCAATAATGGTTACTTACAGTGAACCCACATGATTTCTCAATGCAATACACAACAGAAAGATAGCAACGAGGAGAGGATGGAATTCTTTTTCACATTTTGTTTGAGAAAATTGGACTGAGGAACCATGGGCGGGGTTCTCCGCTGGCGGGATGCTCCGTTTTGCCGGCAGTCCGGGGGTTTCCCGACGGCGTGGGGCTACCCCACAATGGCAAACCCCATTGACCGGCTGGGGTAACGGAGAATCCTATCGGCGGGCAGGGCAGAAATGTGGCAGGGCGGAGAATCCAGCCCCTTGGCACACACTTTTATTTTGGAACTCCTAAAGTTGATATGGTGGAAAATCAAGCAGTTTGCTGCACGTGTATACTGTGTTCAGGGGCAGCTCAGTGAACCAACATGGTCCATAACTGAATCACAAAATGGAACTCAAGGTACACTTGGGGACAATGGGGGAATTCAATCCCAACAAAGAGGACTGGTGTAATTACAAATGAAGTTTGCACATTTTGGCAAAATGTGAATAAAAATAGGAAATAATGATAAAGTAAATGGGCCAGATGCTTTTGATCTAGTTTTTACACCAATGTTGTCTGAGACACGCTAGTACAATACAATATACTAAAATTAATTAGACCCTGTACTCTTATGGCACAACTAAGAATGACATTGTACTGAGAGCTGTGTTCCGTTAAAGGAAGCTCTTGCCAAACGGGAATCAACCTTGAAGAAAAACACTTTCGTAAGAGGCCTAAAAAACAATCAAATCCAGGCCCAGCCTTTGAATTATATAATAACCTTTATTGTCACAAGTAGGCTTACATTAACACTGCAATTAAGTTACTGTGAAAGTCCCCTTGTCGCCACATTCCGGCGCCTGTTCAGGTACCCAGAGGGAGAATTCAGAATGGCCAATTCACCTAACAGCACGTCTTTCGGGACTTGTGGGAGGAAACCGGAGCGCCCGGAGGAAACCCACGCAGACACGGGGAGAACGTGCAGACTCCGCACAGACAGTGACCCAAGCCGGGAATCGAACCCGGGTCCCTGGCGCTGTGAAGCAACAGTGCTAACCACTGTGCTCGAATGTAGGTAATAAGCTGACATGGAAGGAGGCGTGAAGTAAGGCGTAAGAAATAGCTGCAAGAACGTTATTTTCCAGCGAGGGTGGTCCACCAGATTTCAGCAGGATCCAAGTTCAGTCTGAGTCAGAAATTTAGATGTTACTGTTGCCATGGTAGTCACCAACCATCTAAATGCTCCCACTTCCAGTCAAAGTGCTCAGCCTGTGGAAAAGTCAATCATATTCATATGGTATGCTGGAGTATTGGAAGGCGTAATGCTCCAGGTTACAGCCTTGCAACAGGTCCATGTCATGGTGGACCTAAAGCTAGTTGAGGAGCCTGGAAGTTCCCCAATGTGCAACTGATAGTTATGGAGACAGAGTTGATGTTATTGAGCAGGAATTCCAGAATTGTATTTAGTGAGAGAGCAAGAAAAACAGCAGATGGAAGATGGGAGCAAGAGGGCTGGAGATAAAATTCCAGCACCTACAGTGGAAATGAAAGTTGGAGATTCACAACTTACTTTCACCATTGATACAGCTGAAAATGTTTTCTCGGACGGAGAGAACAAGTCCCGAATTCACATTCTCTCAGACAAAACTGGCGCAAAACTGACTAGTTATTCCAAAAAGTTAGGTCACATTAGTGTGAGGGTGGATAATGCTGATGCATCCTACTACTTGTAATTGGTATTAATAGAAGGGGAGATCATTGGCTTAAGATAACATGGCTAAATTGGGCCAGGTGATTTACAGTAGTATTCAGTAGGGGTTTGTCTGATATTGAGAAACTGCTCCACCAACTGTCCTTTGAGCAAGGCCAAAGTCATGACCAATATTAAGTAACTCTAAGAGCTAAATCCAGCAAATAATTACCACAACCAGGTTACAGTGGCCACGTCGGGGAAATAGTCTTCAGGTTCAGCAAAGGCAGAAAATGGCTACTTCTTTCAGGAGGCTGCATCTGTGACTGCAGTTCTGATGTTAGCTGTCTCTCTCCCTCTCTCTTGTCCCTTGGTTAGGGTTCTACAGTTAAACCATTTCTTTCCCTTTGATGCTATTTACCCTGTGAAGTCAGCTTTTGAAAGATACGTGTCCATCTCCTTATCGTTCCATTTTAGAACATAGAACATAACAGCGCAGTACAGGCCCTTCGGCCCTCGATGTTGCGCCGACCTGTGAAACCACTCTAAAGCCCATCTACACTATTGCCTTATCGTCCATATGTATATCCAATGACCATTTGAATGCCCTTAGTGTTGACGAGTCCACTACTGTTGCAGGCAGGGCATTCCACACCCTTACTACTCTCTGAGTAAAGAACCTACCTCTGATATCTGTCCTATAGCTATCTCCCCTCAATTTAAAGCTATGTCCCCTTGTGCTAGACATCACCATCCGAGGAAAAAGGCTCTCACTGTCCACCCTATCCAATCCCCTGATCATCTTGTATGCCTCAATTAAGTCACCTCTTAACCTTCTTCTCTCTAACGAAAACAGCCTCAGGTCCCTCAGCCTTCCCTCATAAGATCTTCCCTCCATACCAGGCAAGATTCTAGTAAATCTCCTCTGCACCCTTTCCAATGCTTCCACATCCTTCCTATAATGCGGCGACCAGAATTGCACGCAATACTCCAAATGCGGCCGCACCAGAGTTTTGTACAGCTGCAACATGACCTCATAGCTCCGAAACTCAATCTCTCTACCAATAAAAGCTAACACACCGTACGCCTTCTTAACAACCCTCTCAAACTGGGTGGCAACTTTCAGGGATCTATGTACATGGACACCGAGATCTCTCTGCTCGTCCACACTGCCAAGAATCTTACCATTAGCTCAGTACTCTGTCTTCCTGTTATTCCTTCCAAAATGAATCACCTCACACTTTTCTGCATTAAACTCCATTTGCCACCTCTCAGCCCAGCGCTGCAGCTTATCTATGTCCCTCTGTAACTTGTAACATCCTTCCGCACTGTCCACAACTCCACCGACTTTAGTGTCATCTGCAAATTTACTCACCCATCCTTCTACGCCCTCCTCCAGGTCATTTCTAAAAATGACAAATAGCAGTGGCCCCAAAACAGATCCTTGTGGTACACCACTAGTAACTGCACTCCAGTCTGAACATTTCCCATCTACCAACACCCTTTGTCTTCTTCCAGCTAGCCAATTTCTGATCCAAACTGCTAAATCACCCTGAATCCCATGCCTCCGTAGTTTTTGCAGTAGCCTAACGTGCGGAACCTTATCAAAAGTTTTACTGAAATCCATATACACCACATCAACTGCTTTACCCTCATCCACCTGTTTGGTCTCCTTCTCAAAGAACTCAATAAGGTTTGTGAGGCACAACCTACCCTTCACAAAACCGTGTTGACTATCTCTAATCAAATTATTCCTTTCCAGATGATTATACATCCTATCTCTTATAAATCTATCCAAGACTTTGCCCACAACAGAAGTAAGGCTCACTGGGCTATAATTACTGGGGTTGTCTCTACTCCCCTTCTTGAACAAGGGGGCAACATTTGCTATCCTCCAGTCGTCTGGCACTATTCCTGTCAACAAAGATGACTTAAAGATCAAAGCCAAAGGTTCAGCAATCTCCTCCCTAGCTTCCCAGAGAATCCTAGGATAAATCCCATCCGGCCCAGGGGACTTATCTATTTTCACACTTTCCAGAATTGCTAACACCTCCTCCTTATGAACCTCAAGCCCTTCTAGTCTAGTAGACTGAATCTCAGTATTCTCCTCGACAACATAGTCTTTTTCCTGTGTGAATACTGATGAAAAATATTCATTTAGCACCTCTCCTATCTCCTCGGACTCCACGCACAACTTCCCACTACTGTCCTTGACTGGCCCTACTCTTACCCTAGTCATTCTTTTATTCCTGACATATCTATAGAAAGCTTTAGGGTTATCCTTGATCCTACCTGCCAAAGACTTCTCATGTCCCCTCCTGGTTCTTCTTAGCTCTCTCTTTAGGTCCTTCCTAGCTAACTTGTAACTCTCGAGCGCCCTAACTAAACCTTCATGTCTCATCTTTACATAAGCCTCCTTCTTCCTCTTGACAAGTGTTTCGACTGCTTTAGCAAACCATGGTTCCCTTGCTCGACCACTTCCTCCCTGCCTGACAGGTACATACTTATCAAGGACACGTAGTAGCTGTTCTTTGAACAAGCTCCACATTTCCATTGTGCCCATCCCCTGCAGTTTTCCTCTCCATCCGATGCATCCTAAGTCTTGCCTCATCGCATCATAATTGCCTTTCCCCCAGATATAACTCTTGTCCTGCGGTATATAACTATCCCTTTCCATCACTAAAGTAAACATAATCGAATTGTGGTCACTATCACCAAAGTGCTCATCTACCTCCAAATCTAACACCTGTCCTGGTCCATTACCCAGTACCAAATCCAATATGGCCTCGCCTCTCGGTGGCCTATCTACATACTTTGAAGTTACCATCTCTATAGCCCCATTGTTTTCTCTAGTTACTCATAAATACTCGGTATCCACTGGTAGAGAAAATGGCATCTCATTATTCCTCCAGATGTCTACCTCCAATCAACTCCCTGTCTTTCTGTGTTTCTTTCATCTTAATTTTCTCCAATTCCTAACAATATGATATTACAAAATTTTACCAATACCTGTGTGATAGGAAGTTGACTTGGTTGGCTGACGGCCAAGACCTTACATTCATGTTTGGTTCAAAGAAGAAGATCCCAAGTGGCTGTACAGCTTCAGAGATGGGCTTTGATTTTCATCATTATAATGTTAAGCAGATCATCCTAATGGAAACGCAATTGGACAGATGTGCCCAGACAGAAAGAGAAAGAAGCTCCATTGAAAGTATATCGGAAGGAAGGAGTATACTGTTCTCTTCTTATTTTTCATTCAAATTATTATATTTTTAGCTAAAAACATCCTGGTGTTCTGTAAGTAAAACATTTTACATGTAAATGACTCTGTTGAATATTGGTCCTACATGTGTTCTAGTTGTTACATCCGGTTGGAATAAATACACTAAAGAACATCTAGGTCTTTGACTAGTTAAAGTTTTATTATACAACAATTGCGTGGTAAAGATAACAAAAGTGATATTATCAAAACTACTAACTATAATAAATTGATAACGAGCAACTACAAATTGCGACTATCCACTGCAAAGACCGATCAACTCCCTGAGGTAACAATGTCAGGTGATTATTCTCTACTGCCACCTGCTGGTCGGAGGTCTTGTCTATCACTATATACATGACTGGCTATGCATATCATCACAGGGGGAGAGATCTCCTCCTCTTCGGGGGCGGGGTGCTTGGGATCTTTCACATCCACCTACTGGGAGCTCGGTTCATTTTTTAGAATGTATTCACTGGGTGCATTGCTGGCCAGGCCAGCATTTATTGCCCGTCCCTGATTGCCACTGAGAAGATGGTGGTGTGTTGCCTTCTTGAACCACTGCCATCCGTCTGTTGTAGGTGTATGCCTTGATTTCTCATCCGTTAAATACTTCTTTGGCCATGTAGCGCTCCCTTGGTACTGTGCAGGAATGTCAGCTTGTATTCTGTGCTCAAGTCCCGAGAACGGGAATTCAACATCCTGACTCTGGTGAGAGTGCCTCCCCACTGAGCTACAGATGCATCCAAGCAGGAATTTGCTCTGACACCACAATGAAATAGCCTTTCTGGATTTAAATGGATTTGAAGTCTATGATGGTGTGGGGGCTCGAGACATACACTGGAGGCTCCCAGTAGCTAACAAAGGGGTTTATTGGTGAAAGGTAAAGGCCGTTAAGTAACAGGCACAGAATATTATACAACAGGTCTTCACACTTCGGCTCCGGGGACCACACTGCCCAGGGTCCTGACCCCAGGGCCCCGTGCAAATTCCCTATTGACCGAGCTTTGCTTGCTCCCACCTAATTGTCCCCGAGCCGATCACGTAGTCAGTCGATCCCGTCCCACCTCACAAATGTGAGGTAATGCATTTTGGAAGGTCTAATGCAGGTAGGGAATATACAGTGAATGGAAGAACCCTCAAGAGTATTGAAAGTCAGAGAGATCGAGTGCACAGGTCCACAGGTCACTGAAAGGGGCAACACAGGTGGAGAAGGTAGTCAAGAAGGCACACGCCATGCTTGCCTTCATTGGCCGGGGCATTGAGTATAAGAATTGGCAAGTCATGTTGCAGCTGTATAGAACCTTAGTTAGGCCACACTTGGAGTATAGTGTTCAATTCTGGTCGCCACACTCCCAGAAGGATGTGGAGGCTTTAGAGAGGGTGCAGAAGAGATTTACCAGGATGTTGCCTGGTATGGAGGGCATTAGCTATGAGGAGCGGTTGAATAAACTCGGTTTGTTCTCACTGGAACGACGGAGGTTGAGGGGCAACCTGATAGAGGTCTACAAAATTATGAGGGGCATAGACAGAGTGGATAGTCAGAGGCTTTTTCCCAGGGTAGAGGGGTCAATTACTAGGGGGCATAGGTTTAAGGTGCGAGGGGCAAGGTTTAGAGGAGATGTACAAGGCAAGTTTTTTACACAGAGGGTAGTGGGTGCCTGGAACTCGCTGCTGGAGGAGGTGGTGGAAGCAGAGACGATAGTGACATTTAAGGGGCATCTTGACAAATACATGAATCAGATGGGAATAGAGGGATACGGACCCCAGAAGTGTAGAAGATTTTAGTTTAGACGGGCAGCATGGTTGGCACGGGCTTGGAAGGCTGAAGGGCCTGTCCCTGTGCTGTACTTTTCTTTGTTCTTTGTTCTTTGTTTGTCCCCTTAAAGGAACCGTGCTACTACATCCATCCCTCCCCCTTAAGTCCCTTATTACAACTATCCCCCCCAAAAAAGTACAGAAGCTACAAACATTATAAGAGACAACAGGAGAAAGAGGCTCGATTAAAAAGTCATTCAGTCGTCCTCCCGGAATGCCACAGCCCAGCACAGGCTCAGCCCCCTTCTGGGTAATCGAATTGTCAACAGTTGGTGTCACCTCAGGAGGCACCACCTCAATGACAGGTGAACAGGTCTCGACGGGTGCAACTGGTTGAGTAGATTCAGGAGCCCCTGGCTCCCTTTGGCTAGATGGAGTTTTAGGAGTGTTCCCAATACTGGTGGGATTTGTTGATTCCAAGCTGGGGGGGGGGGTGGGGGGGAGGGGGGGGTGGGGGGGCGTTTGCCACCCCTCGACTCCTCAAGTGGTCAACGTGCTTTCGGATGGTCGTCCCGTTGACATTGACCACCTATGACACCGGTGCCGACTGGGTCACAACCCATCCCTCCAACCAAGGCGGACATGAAGTGAAGTTATGGATCAAAGCTGGTCTCCCACTCAGAATAACTTGCCTCCCCTCTGCTTCTGACTGTCGACTCTTCTGGGAGGCGTGACCTCCCTCCACCTTCCCCGCCAAATTTGGAAATACAAGATCCAACCTGTTTTTCAACCCACGGTCCACGAGCTGTTCTGCCATTGTGGCCCCGTTGGTGGAAGGGGGGGGGGGGGGAGGTTGAGTTGTCCAACAACAAAAAATTAGCCAACCACTGGTGAAGTGGTTTATCAGATTGCTTTATCGTTGCATTCTTGAAGGTCTGAACAGCTCTCTCAGCCAATCCGTTAGATGCTGGGTGGTATGGGCCCTCCTTGTGTGTCTTATGCCATTAGCTAGTACAAAAGCTAGTGTAAATCATCGCCAGTAAAAGGAGTGCCATTGTCCGTCACAATGGATTCAGGAAGTCCACGAATGGCAAATACTCAGCACAAGATATTCACTTTGGCCACCGAGGTCGTGGTCCCCATCTCTTGAACCAATAGCCACTTAGAGTGGGCATCCACCAGGACTAAAAACATCCTGCCCATAAAAGGGCCCATGAGCCGGGCCATGTCCACGGGAGACCTGGCTATTCCCAAGGGTGAAGGGAGGCGGACGGAGGCAAGGGTGGCACTGTTGCACCAATTCTTCAATAGCTTTATCAATGCCTGGCCAAAGCTGTGTTCCAACATGGTCTGCCCTGGGTCGGTGCTACGTAGCTCTTTTAGGATGGGCCCCCTGGCTGGAGGCGGAGTGACTACTCGTGGTCCCTTCAGAATCACACTATCCTCACAGGTCAACTCACCTTGACGGGTAGAACCAACAGGGATGGAAGAGTTTTTGGCAGCGATAGGGAAGATGCAGATGGGTAAGGCACCAGGGCCAGATGGGTTATTTAAAAATTCTGGATAGGTTGGCGCTGCTGTTGGTGGAGATGTTTGAAGTTGCGATGGTTAAGGGAGCACTGCCGAAGACAATGGGGCAGGCACCCTTTCATTGCTGCTAAAAAAGGATAAGTACCCAGTGGAGTGTGGGTTGTCTCGGCCAGTATCGCTGCTGAATGTGGATGCTAGGATTTTGGCTAAAGAGTTGGCGTGTAGATTGGAGGAGTGTCGCCCGAGCGTGATTGGGGAGGATCAGACGGGGTTCGTAAAAGGCAGGCAGTTGTCGTCGAACATGTAGCATCTGTTCAATGTGGTGCTTTCTCTGACAGAAGGGAGGGAGCTAAGGTGGTGGTGGTGCTGGATGAGGAGAAGGATTTTGATTGTGTGGAGTGGAGTTATTTATGTGCGATGTTGGAGAGATTTGGGATTGGGCCCAAGTTTGTGGCGTGGGTTAAATTGCTGTATAAGGAGCAGAAGGCGAGTGCGCGCGCGAGTGAGGTGAACTCGGGGTACATTCCGTCACTTAGGAGAATGAGGCAGGGGTGCCCCATGTCCCCCCCTCCTGTTTGTGTCGGCAATAGCGCTCTTGGCCATAGCACTGAGGTGCTCAGATAAATGGAAGGGGATAGTGAGGAGTGGTGATAGAGTATAGGGTGTCCCTGTATGCCGATGATCTGGGTTCTTCATTGGGGATATAATGGGACTGCTTCGGAGAATTGGAGATTTTTCAGGTTCTAAGTTGAACCTGGAAAAGAGCGAGTGTTTTGTGGTGTCTTCTACAGGGGCGGATGTTTGTTTGGGGGTTTGCCATTTCCGGTGGCAACTACTCACTTTAGATACTTGGAAGTGCATGTGACCCGGGATTAGGCCTATCTCCATAAATTGAATTTCATAAGTCTGGTGCGTAGGGTCAAGACGGACCTATTGAGATGGGAGAGTCTTCCCCTATTGTTGACAGGCTGGGTGCAGGCGGTTAAGATTAATATTTTGCCGTGTTTTTTATTTCTATTTCAATGCCTGCCCGCATTTCTGCCAAAAACGATTTTTATGGGGGTGGAAAGGTTGATCTTGTTGTTTGAGTGGGCAGGTAAGGTGGCAAGGATTAGGAGGATGGTGCTTCAGAGAGGGCAGCAGTTAGGGGGACTGGCCCTTCCAAACCTGATGTATTATTATTGGGCGGCGAACGCGGAGAAGTTGTGGGGCTGGAGCAGGGAGTCGGAGGTTTTGTGGGTGAGGATGTGGGCAGACTCTTGTAAGGGGTCAAGATGCGGGCTGGCAACGGCGCCCTTCCTGACTGCCTCAGGGAAATATTTAGGGAGTCCGGTGGTAGTGGCCACATAATAATAATAATCGCTTATTGTCACACGTAGGCTTTAATGAAGTTACTGTGAAAAGCCCCTTGAAGATATGGAGGCAGATTCGGCAGCACTTTAGGCTATGGACGGAGTCGCCATAGGTGCCAATCTGAGGGAACTATGGGTTTGAGCCAGCAAGGTTGGATGCTAGGTTGGTTCGGGGATGGGAGGAGCGAGGGGTGAGGGAAATGAAGGACGTGTTTCTAGATGGGCTGTTTGCAGGTTTGGAGGAGTTGGAACAGATGTTTGGGATCCCGCGGAGGGAGGTTTTTAGGTTCACGCAGGTGCGGGATTTCACGAAGAAGGTTTTCCCGACTTTTCCGGGGGCACCGTCCTCCTCGTTGTTGGAGTGGGTGCTCTCGGTGTTGGGATGGGAGGGGGAGGTTATCTTGGCGATCTATGGGAGGATTTTGGAGGAGAATAGGGCGCCTCTGGAGGGGGATAAAGCCAAGTGGGAGGAGGAGCTGGGGATGGTACCGGTGGAGAGGTGCAGCGGAGGGTGAATGCCTCAACCTCATGCGCGAGCCTGAGGTTGATAGAGTTAGAGGTGGTAGATAGAGTGCACTGGGTGAGGTTGAGGATGAGCCGGTTGTTTGAAGGGGCGGGGGACATTTGTGAGCGGTGTGGGTGAGGCCCGGCCAATCACGTGCACATGTTCTAGTCCTGCCCTGTGTTGGAGGAATTTTGGAGGTCGTTCTTCAGCACCATGTCGCCGATCCTGCACGTGGATTTGGAGCCCAGTCTCCTGGGGACCCCATTTGGGGTGTCGAACTTGCCAGAGCTGCAGATGGGAGCGGGGGCAGATATTTTAGCCTTCGCCTCGCTGATTGCTCGCAGGTGGTCTGTTGGGGTGGAGGTCAGCTTCTCCGTCCTGTGCTAAGCTGGTGGGGCGGTTACCAATTCAAAATTGGACCTTAGTCATGCCTACCTGCAACTAGAATTGGACGACGAGTCTCAGAGATTTGCCACAATAAATACCCTCTTTCAGTACACAAGACTGCCATTCAGATCACTTCAGCTTGAGCTATTTTCCAGCACATAACGGAAAATCTCCTCCAGGGGATTCCCAGGTGATTGTCGACCATGACAACATGTTAGTCACTGGCACTACCCCTGAAGAACACATGTCTAGCCTAGAGGCAGTTTTAAAGAGGTTTTGGGTCATAAGATCCTTCCGCCCCCCCCTCTCAATTCTCAACGTTTGTTGGATCCAATAAAAAACCTTTACCTCGTCGCCAATGTGGTGGTTTGAGACATTCCAATAGTTAACAAAGGGGTTTATTGGTGAAAGGTAAAGGCAGTTAAGTAACAGGCACAGAATACAATATAACAGGTCTGAACACTTATGCTCCAGGGCCCACACTACCTGGAGTCCTTCTCCCAGGGCTCAGCATAAACTCCCAATTGGTTGGGGTTCGCATGCTCCTGTGCGATTGGCCCCAAGCTGGTCACATGGTCCATCAGGTCTGCCCCCATAAAAGGGTTGCCCTACCACAGATGGGCTAATGCCTTCTTTATGTCTGTATTTTGAAGAAAATATCCTTTTTTCAACATTACTGTGGTATATTGTGAAGCAGGCTTGTGGGAGCTGTATGTGCATGGTCTAATTTAATTAAGCTAAAGACAGGCTGCAAGTTTTAAATATCAAAAGGGCTAGGTGTAAAAGCAGGTACTTGAAGTGGAGATGACCACACGAAGATGGGTTACAAGTAAATACAACATAAGCAGAGATTTGCATTAGGAGATAAGTGAGGATTTGGATTTTAGCTCTTGAATTTCAAAGAGAAATAAAAATGAGATGTACAGCTAACATAAATGAATAAAGCAAAGCATCAATTTTACATGAAAGTAATAGTATTAGAAAAACATGAAAGATTTTTATTAGGTAACTTCCAAAGAACATAGAACAGTACAGCACAGAACAGGCCCTTCGGCCCTCGATGTTGTGCCGAGCATTATCCGAAACCAAGATCAAGCTATCCCATTCCCTGTCATCCTGGTGTGCTCCATGTGCCTATCCAATAACCGCTTGAAAGGTCCTAAAGTATCTGACTCCATTATCTCACCCTAACCACTCTCTGAGTAAAGAACCTACCTCGGACATCCTTCCTACATCTCCCACCCTGAACCTTATAGTTATGTCCCCTTGTAACAGAAATCTTCTAATCCACCCGAGGAAATAGTCTCTGAATGTCCACTCCATCAATCTATCTATCCCCCTCATCATCTTATAAACATCTATTAAGTCACCTCTCTTAACGGTGAGGTTATCAGCATTCCTCATTTTTATAAAATGGTCAGCAAATTCTGAGGTTTACACACACACAGATGTCCAAAGATTTCTGTTCGAGTCACCCTGTTGCCCTGAATAGCATGCAACAACAGTACCTCAACAACAGACTCAGCACCCAAAAAAGTAATTTAAGGGTGTGAAGTTGCGGTACTTAAATCACAAGTTGGGACTCGACATGGCACTAAAGAAGGCAAGAACAAATGGTTTAAAGATGAAAGAGGAAAACATATTTAAGGAAAGACTGAAATCTTTGTTGGAAGAATGATCATGTGAGATCCTGAAGAGTGTGCTATGTTGAGAGTGTGCTGTTAAAGAAGCAAAGTAAGCCATCTCCAGAAACTCCAGAGAAGTATCTTTGTTCCAGTCAACAGGGTTTTGTTTAAAGCTTTAGGTTTCTACTGTTGAGTGTGAGAGAAAGAGAAGCCCGATGAAATATCTCCCATATAGCAACAATGAGTGGCTTGTGATAATATTACTGGAATTTCTATAGATTGAGTATATACAGAGACTGTTGCCTAACAGGGGTGTTTATTTGTGAATTTGACTTAATTCAGAATTTGTTTTATGGAAATGCATATAAGACTAATTCCTAACTGTATAAATGCAATCTTCAGTGTTTAAATTTTCATTTTCTTCATTAATAATGTTTTAATATTGTGTGTTACAAATTTATTTTCTTTCATTAATAATGTTTTAATTTAATATTTAACGTCTCCAAAAGTGATAGCACACTGGGCTAAATTGCTGGCTTTTAAAGCAGACCAAGGCAGGCCAGCAGCACGGTTCGATTCCCGTACTGGCCTCCCTGAACAGGCGCCGGAATGTGGTGACTAGGGGCTTTTCACAGTAACTTCATTTGAAGCCTACTCCTGACAATAAGCGATTTTCATTTCATTATCTTTTGAAAATTGTTGAGATAGCTTGCCCAAGTTTCCCTTTGGGATTCAGTCAATTTGGCAATAACCGCCGGCCATATGATTACAATACGAAATCATTCTTTGGTGCCTGATTTGCCCTTTTTATACCACAGGGAAGATGGAGCAACAGTGACCTTAAAGCCTCTGATGCAACCTCGCAGTATTAGTTAGAGAATTGATCCAAAACATTGAGAGATGAATGACTGCAAGTACCAGATAATGGAGCTGGTGCACAATCTATTTCCCTGAGAAATGTTTTTTAACCAATTTTTGGGAAAGAGTAACCCTGTATAATTATAGCACATTTTGCAAACTTACAACGTCCAAACTAGGGTTGCCAACCATCCAGAATTAGCCTGGAGTCTCCCAATCATTGGGGCATTTAAAAAACATTTTTTTTCGTCATTGTCTTTGAACATTAATTTTGCCAGGTATAAAAATATTGAAAATCAATGAAAAAAGGTGTGTTTGGCTGACAACAAGCATCATTCAAGTGGGTTATGAGTCTTTTTACTCTCCAATAGGTGTGTGAAGGCTGTGGGTTACACTCACGAGGGTAGATGTGTTGGCTGGCTAATGGCTGGCAGCAATTCATATGGGGAAACCATTTGACGAGGGGATGAATGCGTTACCACCTGAACACGTGGCTGACATGCACTTCAAAGATCAACCGCAATGGTGTGGGAGGTGAAGGAGGGGGCACTGCCGGTGATGCTTTGGGACAGATAGAAGTGGATCCAAGTGAAGGCTTTGAGAATAGGCGGGGAGGAGGGGTGGTCGAGGAGGAACCTTCCTGAACGAAGGTCAGGCGTAGAATTCTGGCTGGCTCGTTTCAGAGCAGGTGGCGAATTCCGAATAAATGCTTGCAGCAAAAATGGGACGGAACACATTTGATCCATTTATCTCCTTCGGAAATGTCACAAGATGGAATTTCAAATGATAAAAAAAATGAGTGTGAGGTGTGCCATTCTCGTGTGAGAATGTAAAAGTGAACATTTACTAGGTACGGTAAAGCCGCCATAGTCCCAGATGACCATGGGCTGCTTTCCCCTTTGAGGGGGAGAGCTGACTGGTGGTGATTTAACCTGAGGATCACCACACCTCAGGCGAGGGGCAAGGTTGAGAAGGCGGGGCCTTCATAGATAACATCCGGGTGCCAGTTTAGCTCACTTGGCGAGACAGCTGGTTCATGATGCAGAGCAAGACCAGCAGCGCGAGTTCAATTCCCGTACTGGCTGAGGTTATTCATGAAAATTTATCAAATTGTTCTTTTTTATAGCTGGGAAAGGCTGAGAAGAATGGATTAATTATGACCATTGGGTTTGACAGTCCAGAAGTAAGGAATGCTGTAAACAGGAACACAGCTCTACAACTATTAGAAGCATTCACTACATTTGAAAGGGACAAAGCATGGACAGCAGCTGCGCAACATGGAACAGGTTTGTTTAGTAAAACGAGTGCATTTCCCATCGCTTTGCTCACAGATAATCCAGGACCTTGGGTTCAGTTCCTGACACTACTTACAGTCATATTGTAGTCTAAATGCAACAGCCCGTCACTGACACAGAGCAAATAGATTGAAGAAAGGGAGCACTGTAGTGTTGTTTACTATGTGTGGAAGGAAATTAATGTGAGGAATTATTAATATTAGTTGTCCGCTTGGAGAATATATTAATATTAGTTGCTATTATAAAAAAGCACTTGCTAAAGTATACTGGGATTGCTTGACTATATTTTAACACTGTTTTAGCAGTATCTTAGAATGATGGGTGATGTACTAAGTACTGCTAAAAACAGCTTTTAGATTTAACCCTATTGTGCCTAGGACGACAAACACGTACTATTGGGCGTCGTCAGTTGAGAGATAATAAACCAAGAGCATTCTCAAGATTGTTTAATTGTATCTCCTGCTCCCCGAGAGTTGCCGACATATCAGAGGGCAGCAACTCATCATTGCTCAGCAGTGCTACCAGGGAGACAGTGGCTACTGTCGGTACTACACCTACCTGTGGTAAAGTCTGAGGAAATTGGCAGAAAGTTGTTGTTGGGGTAGGGGTCAGCGATGAAACCTGGATGTCAGTGCATGTTTTTCTACAGGACCCCATGCAGAATAGCTCATAGCTTATCTTAACTACCATAAGGTTCATTTTCTATTGGCAGTACATATGAATCCTGGAGGTCATAAGTGCCCTCTCACTGCAAACTGCTTACCAGATCCTTTCCTCTTGTTCATTCTTCTGATATGAGCACCACTGGCATTTAGCGTCCATCCCCAGTTGCCCTTGAGAAGGTAATGGTAAGCCACCTTCTTGAACCACTGTTGTCCATCTGGTGTAGGTGGGCCTAAGGCAGTGGCGGGCAACCTGTGGACTGGGGGCCACATGCCGCGCATCTGGGTTCTGAGTGCGGCCCACCAGGGCTTTTCCTGACTGTTGCCCACGCGCCAGGTCGCCACATTCCGCTAATCTCTGTCCACGCGGTTCTTTTCCTACCGGTAAGAGTGAAGTGATTCATGCGTAAAGCGAAGGCGAGTGAAGTGAAGTGCGTGCCGATTGCTCACAACATTGACCGTGAGAGCCGTGACTCCCTCTGTGCCCAAAGTGTAAATAGTTCTTTTGAACAGAGAACAATACAGCACGGGAACGGGCCCTTCGGCCCTTCAAGCCTGTACCGGTCATGATACCACCCTTGGCCAAAACCCTCCGCACTTCCTTGTGCCGTGTCCCTCTATACCCATCCTATCCATGTGTTTGTCGAGGTGCCTTTTGAACGCCGTTAATGTATCTTGATCGCCGTTAATGTTTTTACCATTTGAAGTTAATGACAGTTCAATTAATGTATGGGCTGGAATTCTCCAGCTGTTGGCATTCTCTGTTCCCGCCGGCAGTGCACCCCCGCCCTTGGGTTTCCCGACTGGTGTGTTGGGTAGGCTGGGTCGATGTGGCCACTTGATGCCGTGTAGCGAGAGACAGACCTCCAACACTTGATAAGATGCAACACGATTTTATTTAACATCTAAACTATTATACATGTTCAACTGTAGGTTGACACTATGCTGACTTGACTGGAGACCTGATACTAGCCGAACCAGACTTACTAGCTACCACATGGTGTTTGCACTGGCCAGCTCATGAACTCTGACTGTCTCAGAGGCTGGGTCCCGAGAGAGCCGGAAAACTGGTGCCCTCTGGCTTTATAGTGGTCGTGTCCTGTCTGGTGTTTGGCTGCTCTGTTCTGTGTGCTTACTGGTCATCCTGTGTGTCAATCATTCCCTGTCTGCACTCCATTATATACATAGATGTATATTATGACATCTCCCCCCCTTTTTTGTTTTGTTTTGTATTGTGTGTGTTGAGATAATAAATATTAAGGTGCATGTGCATGTGGATGTGTATATGTGCATGACTATATACAGAATGTGCTAAAATGACCTTATGTACACAGGAAGGTAGTTCAAATATAGGGCAGATGAAACGGTAAAAAATGATATTTACAGAGGTCAAAATGATAAGGTAACACAGTTGTGCTAAGGTTCGGTCTATAAGTTTAGTCTCTGCGGAGGGCGACGAATTCTGGTCGACCGCCTCAAGGGTGGATCAGGGGCCGCCTGCACTTGGATAGGCGGGACCGCCGCCAAAGCGGTTGTTGCAGAAGTCGGCAGGATTGCTGGTAGATCGGTGGCCTCGTGGTAGGGCACGTCCGGAGAAAGCATTGTGTGAGGCGGGGCATCATGGTTGGGTGGCAGGCGTGGGACACAGCGCAGCACCCGTCTGTTGCGTCGTAGGAAGGAGCCATCAGCCATGCGGACGAAGAACAAACTCGGGGCCACTTGCTTGACCACCACAGCTGAGGTGGACCAGCTGCCGTCAGGCAACTGCACACGAACACGATCAGTTGGGACCAGCTCGGGGAGATCCATGGCATGAGCGTCGTATGCTGATTTCTGTTGGGCCCGAGGCTGCTGCATCTTTTGTATGACCGTGAGGTGGTCAAGGTCTGGAACATGGATTGCTGGAACCGTGGTTCGCAGAGTGCGGTTCATGAGCATCTGCGCGGGAGACAACCCAGTGGACAGCGGGGGTGCTCTGTACGCCAGCAGCGCCAGGTTGAAGTCAGAGCCTGAGTCTGCAGCCTTGCATAGTAATCTCTTGACGATATGGACCCCTTTTTCGGCCTTCCCGTTTGACTGCGGGTAGTGGGGGCTGGAGGTTACGTGACGGAAGTTGTATATCAAAATCAGACCATTCCTGGCTGTAAAAACAGGGACCGTTGTCACTCATCACCGTGAGCGGTATCCCATGCCTGGCAAACGTTTCTTTGCATGCTTTAATCACCACCTTCGACGTGAGGTCGGACAGTTTCACCACTTCTGGGTAATTGGAGAAGTAGTCGACCAGGAGGACATAGTCACGCCCCTTGGCGTGGAAAAGGTCGACACCGACTTTGGACCATGGAGAGGTCACGATCTCATGTTGCTGCAGAGTTTCTTTGGGTTGAGCTGGCTGAAATTTCTGACATGTGGGGCAGTTGAGGACCGTGTTGGCAATGTGCTGGCTGATGCCCGGCCAATAGACTGCCTCTCGAGCTCTGCGTCGACATATCTCGACCCCCAGGTGACCCTCATGGAGTTGGCCGAGCACCATAGCTCGCATGCTCTGCGGAATCCCAATCCTATTGAGCTTCATGAGGATGCCGTCCACCCACCGTCAGGTCGTCCTTGACGTTGTAAAACTGGGGACACTGTCCCTTCTGCCAGCCATTCATGAGGTGCTGCATCACACGCTGTAGCAGAGGATCCTTGGCCATTTCCTCACGAATTTGGATGACCCTCTCATCAGTGGCCGGAAGTTGGAGGCACACAATTGCACCTGCGCATCGATTTGGCAGACAAAGTCAGTTTCTTCACACGGTGTGGTGGAAAGGGCATTTGCAACAATGAGTTCTTTGCCTGGCGTGTAGACAAGTTCAAAGTCATAGCGGCGTAGCTTGAGAAGGATTCGTTGTAACCGAGGCGTCATGTCATTCAAATCCTTCTGGATTATGTGGACTAATGGCCGGGGATCCGTCTCAACCGTGAATTTTGGGAGGCCATACACATAGTCGTGAAATTTGTCGATTCCCGTTAGGAGGCCCAGGCATTCCTTCTCGATCTGAGCGTACCGTTGCTCAGTGGGCGTCATGGCTCTGGAGGCATACGCAACTGGGGCCCATGAGGAGGAGTCATCCCGTTGGAGGAGCACAACCGCAATACCGTCCTGGCTCACGTCAGTGGATATTTTGGTCTCTTTGGTAGGGTCGAAGAACGCCAGAACCGGGGCTGTGGTGAGTTTTGCCCTCAGCTCACGCCATTCGTTCCAATGGCCGGGCAGCCACTGGAATTCCATCGACTTTTTGACGAGATGGCGGAGGGCTGTGGTGTGTGCCGCCATGTTGGGAATGAACTTCCCGAGGAAGTTGACCATCCCTAGAAAGCGGAGGACCGCCTTCTTGTCCTCTGGGGTCTTCATGGCGTTGATCGCCGAGACCTTGTCAGCAGCTGGTCACACGCCTTGCTGCGAGATGTGGTCACCAAGGAATTTGATTTCTGATTGACCGAACGAGCACTTGGCTCTGTTGGGTCGGAGGCCATGCTCATGGATTCTGTGGAATACCTGCTTGAGGCGATCGATGTGTTCTTGAGGAGTTGTGGACCAGATTATGACATCGTCAACATACACGCGCACCCTCTCGATACCCTCCATCATCTATTCCATGATGCGGTGAAATACCTCTGAGGCAGAGATGATGCCAAAAGGCATCCGGTTGTAGCAGTAGCGACCGAACGGTGTATTGAATGTGCACAGCTTGCGACTGGATTTGCCAGAACCCCTCGGAGGCGTCCAGCTTCGGAAAGAATTTGGCATGAGCCATCTCGCTGGTCAACTCTTCTCGTTTTGGTATCGGGTAATGTTCCCTCAAGATGTTGCGGTTTAAATCCTTGGGGTCGATGCAGATTCGAAGCTCCCCTGACGGCTTCTTGACGCAGACCATGGAGCTGACTCAGTCCGTGGGTTCTGTGACCTTTGATATGATGCCCTGGTCCTGGAGGTCCTGTAACTGTTGCTTGAGGCGGTCCTTGAGGGGTGCCGGCACCCAATGTGGTGCGTGGATCACAGGGGTGACATTCGGTTTGAGCAGGAATTTGTATCGGTATGGGAGTGTGCCCATTCCGTCAAACACGCTGTGGACTGCGTGATGATGTCATCAATTTTAACCTGGAAGTTTTTATTAGGTGAGGCCGTCGCCTGTGAGGATGACGTGGTGTGGACTCGCTGAACCAAGTTCAGGAGTTTGCAGGCCCGAGCACCGAGCAGGGATACTCTGTCAGGCCCCACGATCTCAAATCGCAGTGTCGCTTTAAATGACTTATTGGAAACTCTGAGTTGGCATGAGCCACTGGCAGCCATGGCATTGCCATTGTAGTCAAGGAGCTGGCAGGCCGGTGGAAGAATGCTTGGTCTGACGCGGATGGTGTCGAGATCGGATTTGGAGATGAGGTTCACCGATGCGCCGGTGTCCTGTTTGAACCGGATGCGAGCCTTGTTGACTGTGAGGACAGCACACCACTCATCGTCGGGATCCACGCTGAGGAGCGGGAGGTCCTTCGCTGTCTTGGAGAAAAGCAGCGCATGGTTTGTAATGATACCCACCCGGTATGGAGATTTGAGCCATGCAGCATCAGGATCTGCTGGGCCATCGGGGTCGGAGTCTGGCATGGCCTGCTGTATTTAACGGACGCTTCTGCTCCACGGTTGGGATCGCTGGATGCTGGGCAGTGGAGCAGATCTGCAAAGGGCTGCGTAGTGGCCAAGCTGGCCACACTTTAGACACCGTCGTGATTATGCCGGACATTGCCGCTTTACATGGGCGGAGCCACAATTCGGACACGTCATGGCGCCAACGTCAGCACGTTCCATGCGCCATCGCGCATGTGCAGTGCAGTCGAACGACGTACACACCTGCGCCGTCTGGTCTAAGGTCTCGTAGTCCCCTTGGTCGTGGCGCGCATGCGCAGGGGCCCGGGAAAAGCGCGCGGAATGGCCACTCTCGTCGATACTTAGGCCCTGCATTTGTGCGATGGTCTGCACCAGCTCCACCTCGTGGGAGGTTAGCTTTGCCGTTTCTGCCACCCTGATGTGGGAGTACCGATTGTTAGCATGTTCGTGGAGAACGCACGTTTCAATGACGATGGTGAGGGTGAGCTGCTTGACTTTCAGGAGCTGCTGGCGAAGGGAATCAGAGTGGACCCCGAAAACGATCTGACCGCGGATCATGGAATCAGTGGTCGAGTCATAGTTACATGACTGCGCGAGGATGCGGAGATGGGTCAGAAAGGATTGAAAAGGTTCATCCTTACCCTGAAGCCTCTGCTGGAAAACGTACCGTTCAAAGCTCTCATTCACCTCAATGTCGCAGTGGCTGTCGAACTTCAGCAGGACTGTTTTAAATTTTGTCTTGTCTTCGCTTTCAGCGAATGTAAGGGAGTTGTAGATGTGGATGGCATGGTCCCCGGCTGTGGAGAGGAATAGTGCGATCTTCCTGGCGTCCGATGCGGCCTCGAGGTCGGTGGCTTCTAGATAGAGATCTTCCAATTTGCACTGAGGTTGCCGGCGATGCGGAGCTGCGGAGGAGGGCGGACGTTTTCCATGTCACCGGGTGGCTGTTTGCTGGTCAACGCTGATTCACTCAAGGTAGGCCGGTCAATTTTCAGCATCACTCACTGGTACCATGATGTGTTGGGTAGGCTGGGTCGATGTGGACTGCACTTGATGCCCTGTAGCGAGAGACAGACTTCCAACAGTTGATAAGATGCAACACGATTTTATTTAACATCTAAACTATTATACATGTTCAACTGTGGGTTGACACTATGCTGACTTGACTGGAGACCTGATACTCGCCTAACCAGACTTACTAGCTACCACATGGTGTTTGCACTGGCCAGCTCACTAACTCTGACTATCCCAGAGGCTGGGTCCCGAGAGAGCGGGAAAACTGGTGCCCTCTGGCTTTATAGTGGTCGTGTCCTGTCTCGTGATTGGCTGCTCTGTTCTGTGTGCTTACTGGTCATCCTATGTGTCAATCACTGCCTATCTGCACTCCATTATCTACATAGATGTATAGTATGACACCGGCGATGTGGGGTGTCTTCAATGGGAAATCCCACTGGCAGGGGCAGGAACAGAGAATCAGGCCACCAGCGAACGGCACTCTGCTGAGAAACACGCGGATAGGGACTGGAGAATCCAGCATTTTCTATAACTCGTTACAAAATATTTGACGTATATTAAATGCATTTAATCTTATTCATGGGGTTATGGTTAGCGAACAAGCCTGATTTCAGTCTTGTGGCTCCGTGAGCTAAAGAAGAGCCACTCTTAAGGCCCACTCACCCGCCTCGGTTGCCCATCACTGGTGCTGTCAGGGAGTGAATATATTCCCAACTCAGGACGCTACATGGCTTGGAAGGGAACTTGCAGGTCACCACACAGTCTATCCCCCAGCTCTACAACTCTATTAGGAGGATACCAAACTCTAGCTCCCTGATGTTCATTGCTCATTTCTTCAATCTGGTAGCCATCCTGTTTGTTTCGCTCTCAGTGCTGCTTTCAATCAGTCCCCACTTGCCCTGCGGTAGATTTCCTCCATCGTAACTGTCAATGTGGGCTGAGCTTAGACAACCTGCAATATTCAGCGTGGTCAAGGTCATGACCTGTGGTAGACAGAAGTCCTGCCCTTCCTCAGTTTCAGTGTCACCATTCGGATTTCAGACCGATCCTTGAATTTAACTTTTACACAGAAAATATTCTTTTTTCCTTTATTTGCTTTTCATGGTCCTGTGATCATTGTAAAGCATCTTCTAACTGAGAGCACGGTCACAAGCTTAAAATAAACATCTTGCAAGCTCTTGGAAATCTGAAATTAGCACAAAATGCTGGACGTATGCAGACAGCAGGCATCTGAAACGAGGAGATTGATTACTGTTCTTGCCGTAGATCCACATTGGAATTCATCAAAACACTGGCATAATGTTAAAGCATATTGACCACATTTCAATGCCTCCTCCTGTGTATTTGAACCAACACTTTGAATAAACATCACCTTTAACACACTCAGGTTAGAAGTTCATCTTGGGTGCTGATGCAAAATGAGTGATATTGGATTGGACACCCATTAAACACTGCTCCGGATAATTCTATTGCAGTCAATGAAATGGACTAAATATCAGACACTGCGTCTAACATGGAGCTGATTTGACTCTGTCTGGTTTCAGCACTGACATGATGTCTTTTTACCCCTTTATCTTCAAGTCACTCCATGGCCTTGCTTCCTTTATCATAGACTCGTGCAATAACACTGTAGAAAAGGAGGCCATTTGGTCTATCATTCCTGTGCTGGCTCTCTGAAAGAACTATTTATTGTGCCCATTCCACAGTCCTGCAATACACTTTCAGTGGCGATTCAATTGTCTTTTGAAAGTTACTGTTGAACTTTCTGCCACTACCCTTTCAGACAGTGTATTTCAGATCATCATAACTCACTGGTTTAAAATAAAAGTTTTCCTCATCAACCCCCTGATTTTTTCTTGCCAATTATTTTAAATTTGTGTCCTCTCGTTTTTGACCCTCCACCAGTGGAACTAATTTCTCTCTATCCACTCTGTCAAGTCCCTTCATAATTTTGAACACCTCCCTGCCTGAAGGAGAATTAACCTAACTTCTCTATTCTATCCAACTGAAACTCTTCAATTCTGGCATCATTCTGGTCAATCTTTTCTGCACCCTCTCCAAGGTCACTATCTCTTTCCTAAATTTGTTTAAAATTGAAGTAAAGTCTCTGCAGCCTTCAGCAAACAGGCTACGCAACCCAGAATTACGTTCTGAAACCTTATTGCCTTGCAAATAATTGGGTACTCGAAATTTATTTTTAAAATCTTTTTTTAAAAATCCATCCATGCCTTTATCCCGCCAGACATTTTTCTTTTAAATTTAGAGTCACCAATTCATTTTTTCCAATTAAGGGGCAATTTAACGTGGCCAATCCACCTAGCCTGCACATCTTTGGGTTGTGGGGGCGAAACCCACGTAGACACGGGGGGAATGTGCAAACTCCACACGGACAGTGACCCAGAGTCGGGATCGAACCCGGGTTCTCAGCGCCGTGAGGCAGCAATGCTAACCACTTTGCCACCGTGCTGCCCACTATCCCGCCAGACATGACTATGCCAATGTAGCCCTGGTCAGCCTCCCATTTCCCATCTTCAGTAAACCTAAGCTGATCCAAACCTCTGGTACCTTCCAGTCATCCATTAGTCCGATGCTCACTGACCTCTATTGACCCCTGCCTGAGTAAATGCTCACCATTACAGTTCAATCCTTGTTTTCAAATCCCTTCATGGCTTCGCCCCTCCAAATCCCTGTGACCACCTCCTCGTCTTCCTAGGTGACTGCACTTGGCTCTCGTGCACCCCCAGTTTTACTTGCTCAATAGACTTTCTGCTCTTGATCGGGCCCGTGCCATGTGAAGTTTTAGAAACCATGATCGCTGCCATGATTAGTTACGCGGTAGCTGAAGGACTAGAACTCGCTCTGTTGGCTGATCTGTGTGTGATTGAAAATAGTGCTATCATGGGAGTATTCTGCAGACAGTTTGGTAAGTTTGGAAGCTGAACAGAAGACTGTACCTTTTATTCACAGTAGCATGGTAGCTGTATAAAATGCCATCTCTATTTCCCTCCCCCAGGTGCTTCACTAATTAATGGAAGCACAGTAAGGCTACCTCAGCTAATTGAGTTGTCCAGTGCACTGGACCTTATTTTGACTTGCCATCCAATTAGTGCGCAAGAAGCTTATGAGTTTGGGTTTGCCAATCGCATCGTCCAAAATGGTTAAGATTTATATGGTCCTTGGTTTATCAAAGGAAAATGAACTAAATTGCAATTGGCTAACATTACATGTCGTTACGTCTAATGTAGAAAGAAACAATCAGTCATATCCAGGTTAAAATTGTACTGGGGACGATTAAAGGGCTTACTAGTATTTGACTATACACCATTTAAGTTGTAACATTGAAATACCATCCAGGATGACTTCCGGGTGCGGCGATGACCAGCTGAGTCGCACGTTTCGGCAGCTCCCGGTGGAACGGACTTTTGGGCTCTTAATAAGAGCCCCAACGGCAATTTTAACGGCTAAAAGTACTGTGCGGCGAACCAGAAGGGAATCCCCCCTGGATACGGATGAAAAAAGGAGAGGAAGGTAGCTGGATTGCGGTGGATCCTTTAGAGCAGCGGCAAGGAAGGCAAGCAAAAACCAAGATGGCGTCGGAAGGTGGCAGTTTAATATGGGGCCCTGAACAACACGAGTTCTTGAAACGCTGCGTGGAAGAACTCAAAAAGGAAATGAGGAAGGAGCTGTTGGCCCCGATATTACAGGCGATCGAAGGGCTAAAGGAGGAGCAAAAGACCCAGGAGCGGGAGCTTCGGGTAGTGAAGGCAAAGGCTGCCGAGAATGAGGACGACATACAGGGCCTGGTGGTGAAGACGGAGATGCACGAGGCACACCATAAACGATGTGTGGAAAGGCTGGAGGCGCTGGAGAACAACGCGAGGAGGAACAACCTAAGGATTCTTGGTCTTCCTGAAGGTGCGGAGGGAGCGGACGTCGGGGCATATGTGAGCACGATGCTGCACTCGTTAATGGGAGCGGAGGCCCCGGCGGGTCCGCTGGAGGTGGAGGGAGCATACCAAGTGATGGCGCGAGGACCGAGAGCAGGAGAAATTCCTAGAGCCATAGTGGTGAGATTCCTCCGTTTTAAGGATAGAGAGATGGTCCTCAGATGGGCAAAGAAAACTCGGAGCAGTAAGTGGGAGAACGCGGTGATCCGCGTATATCAAGACTGGAGTGCGGAGGTGGCGAGAAGGAGGGCGAGCTTTAATCAGGCCAAGGCGGTGCTTCACAAAAAGAAGATAAAATTCGGAATGCTGCAACCGGCAAGACTGTGGGTCACATATCAAGGGAGGCACCACTACTTTGAGATGGCGGATGAGGCGTGGACTTTTATCGTGGAAGAAAAATTGGAATGAGCGGGTTATTTAATAATAATTTTTTTAAAAAGAACGTTTGAAACAAAGTGGTGGGGCGAGTATGGGGGGCGAAGAGGGGGGTAAAAAGGGGGGAAAGAGGAATTTTATGTTATTAATCCTGCGATGTGGTAACTTTTCTCTCTTCCACAGGAGGTGGTGGGGGGAGGAAAGGAGGTGGAGGAGATGGGGCGTTGGACATTGGGGGCGGGGCCAAGGGGGAAGCGCGGGCTCGGTTCCCGCGCTATGATAATCATGGCGGGAATAGGGAAGCAGGAAGGAGGGTGCGTCGCACGGTGCGAGCCGAGGTCACGGGGGGAAGCCGAGATCGGCCAGAGTTTGCTGACTTCTGGGAGCAACATGGGGGGTGTAACTACGCTAGTGGGGGATCTAGCGGGGGGGGGTGGGAGGGGGGAATTATTGGGCTGCTGCTGCTGGGGAGAGGGGGGAGCTGGTATGGGGTGGGATGGGCGGGGGGGCACCGCCTGGGGGGGACACAGCTGCGTGGGAACCGGGTGAGGAGCTGGAAAAAGGGGATGGCTAATCGACAGGGGGGGGGGTAAAAAGCCCCCCAACCCGGCTGATCACGTGGAACGTGAGAGGGATGAATGGGCCGATAAAGAGGGCACGGGTACTCGCACACCTTAAGAAACTTAAGGCAGACGTGGTTATGTTACAGGAAACGCACTTGAAACTGATAGACCAGGTGAGACTACGCAAAGGTTGGGTGGGGCAGGTGTTCCATTCGGGACTAGATGCGAAAAACAGGGGGGTGGCTATATTAGTGGGGAAGCGGGTAATGTTTGAGGCAAAGACTATAGTGGCGGATAGCGGGGGCAGATACGTGATGGTGAGTGGCAAACTACAGGGGGAGACGGTGGTTTTGGTAAACGTATATGCCCCGAACTGGGATGATGCCAATTTTATGAGGCGTATGTTAGGACGCATCCCGGACCTAGAGGTGGGAAAGTTGGTAATGGGGGAGATTTCAATACGGTGTTGGAACCAGGGCTGGACAGGTCGAGGTCCAGGACTGGAAGGAGGCCGGCAGCAGCCAAGGTGCTTAAAGATTTTATGGAGCAGATGGGAGGAGTAGACCCGTGGAGTTTTACAGACCTAGGAGTAAGGAGTTTTCGTTTTTCTCCTATGTCCACAAAGTCTATTCGCGAATAGACTTTTTTGTTTTGGGAAGGGCGTTGATCCCGAAGGTGAGGGGAACGGAGTATACGGCTATAGCCATTTCGGATCACGCTCCACATTGGGTGGACTTGGAGATAGGGGAGGAAACAGAAGGGCGCCCACCCTGGAGAATGGACATGGGACTAATGGCAGATGAGGGGGTGTGTCTAAGGGTGAGGGGGTGCATTGAAAAGTACTTGGAACTCAATGATAAAGGGGAGGTCCAGGTGGGAGTGGTTTGGGAGGCGCTGAAGGCAGTGGTTAGAGGGGAGCTGATATCAATAAGGGCACATAAAGGAAAGCAGGAGAGTAGGGAACGGGAGCGGTTGCTGCAAGAACTTCTGAGGGTGGACAGGCAATATGCGGAGGCACCGGAGGAGGGACTGTACAGGGAAAGGCAAAGGCTACACGTAGAATTTGACTTGCTGACAACGGGTACTGCAGAGGCACAGTGGAGGAAGGCACAGGGTGTACAGTACGAATATGGGGAGAAGGCGAGCAGGTTGCTGGCCCACCAATTGAGGAAAAGGGGAGCAACGAGGGAAATAGGGGGAGTGAGGGATGAGGAAGGAGAGATGGAGCGGGGAGCGGAGAGAGTGAATGGAGTGTTCAAGGCATTTTATAAAAAATTACACGAAGCTCAACCCCCGGATGGGAGGGAGAGAATGATGGGCTTTCTGGACCGGCTGGAATTTCCCAAGGTGGAGGAGCAGGAAAGGGTGGGACTGGGAGTACAGATTGAAATAGAGGAAGTAGTGAAAGGAATTAGAAGCATGCAGGCGGGGAAGGCTCCGGGACCAGATGGATTCCCAGTTGAATTTTACAGAAAATATGTGGACTTGCTCGCCCCGCTGCTGATGAGGACCTTTAATGAGGCAAAGGAAAGGGGACAGCTGCCCCCGACTATGTCTGAGGCAACGATATTGCTTCTCCTAAAGAAGGAAAAAGACCCGCTGCAATGCGGGTCCTATAGACCTATTTCCCTCCTAAATGTAGACACTAAGATTCTGGCCAAGGTAATGGCAATGAGGATAGAGGATTGTGGCCCGAGGGTGGTCCATGAGGACCAAACTGGGTTTGTGAAGGGGAGACAGCTGAATACGAATATACGGAGGCTGCTAGGGGTAATGATGATGCCCCCACCAGAGGGGGAATCGGAGATAGTGGTGGCGATGGATGCCGAGAAAGCATTTGATAGAGTGGAGTGGGATTATTTGTGAGAGGTGCTGAGGAGATTTGGTTTTGGAGATGAGTATGTTGGATGGGTGCAGCTGTTGTATAGGGCCCCAGTGACGAGTGTGGTCACGAATGGACGGGGATCTGCATACTTTCGGCTCCATAGAGGGACAAGGCAGGGATGCCCTCTGTCCCCATTATTGTTTGCACTGGCGATTGAGCCCCTGGCAATAGCACTGAGGGGTTCCAAGAAGTGGAGGGGAGTACTTAGAGGAGGAGAAGAACACCGGGTATCTCTGTATGCGGATGACTTGTTGTTATATGTAGCGGACCCGGCGGAGGGGATGCCAGAGATAATGCGGACACTTCGGGAGTTTGGAGAATTCTCAGGATATAAACTGAACATGGGGAAAAGTGAGTTGTTTGTGGTGCATCCAGGGGAGCAGAGCAGAGAAATAGAGGACTTTCCGCTGAGGAAGGTAACGAGGGACTTTCGTTACTTGGGGATCCAGATAGCCAAGAATTGGGGTACATTGCATAGGTTAAATTTAACGCGATTGGTGGAACAAATGGAGGAGGACTTCAAGAGATGGGACATGGTATCCCTGTCACTGGCAGGGAGGGTACAGGCGGTTAAAATGGTAGTCCTCCCGAGATTCCTCTTTGTGTTTCAGTGCCTCCCGGTGGTGATCACGAAGGCTTTTTTCAAAAGGATCGAAAAGAATATCATGAGTTTTGTGTGGGCCGGGAAGACCCCGAGAGTGAGGAAGGGATTCTTACAGCGTAGTAGGGATAGGGGGGGGCTGGCACTACCGAGCCTAAGTGAGTACTACTGGGCCGCCAATATCTCAATGGTGAGTAAGTGGATGGGAGAAGAGGAGGGAGCGGCGTGGAAGAGATTGGAGAGGGCGTCCTGTAGGGGGACTAGCCTACAAGCTATGGTGACGGCCCCATTGCCGTTCTCACCGAAGAAATACACCACAAGCCCGGTGGTGGTGGCGACTGAAAATTTGGGGACAGTGGAGACGGCATAGGGGAAAGACGGGAGCCTTGGTAGGGTCCCCGATAAGAAATAACCATAGGTTTGCCCCGGGGAGAATGGATGGGGGATTTGGAATATGGCAAAGAGCAGGAGTAACGCAACTGAAAGATCTGTTTGTGGATGGGAAGTTCGCAAGTCTGGGAGCGCTGACCGAGAAATATGGGTTGCCCCAAGGGAATGCATTCCGGTATATGCAACTGAGGGCTTTTGCGAGGCAACAGGTGAGGGAATTCCCGCAGCTCCCGACGCATGAAGTGCAGGACAGAGTGATCTCAAAGACATGGGTGGGGGACGGTAAGGTGTCAGATATATATAGGGAAATGACGGACAAGGGGGAGATTATGGTAGATGAGCTGAAAGGGAAATGGGAAGAAGAGCTGGGGGAGGAGATTGAGGAGGGGCTGTGGGCGGATGCCCTAAGTAGGGTAAACCCATCGTCCTCATGTGCCAGGCTAAGCCTGATTCAATTTAAGGTGTTACACAGGGCGCATATGACTGGAGCACGGCTCAGTAAATTATTTGGGGTAGAGGATAGGTGTGCGAGATGCTCGAGAAGCCCAGCGAATCACACCCACATGTTCTGGCCATGTCCGGCACTACAGGGGTTCTGGGTGGGGGTGACAAAGGTGCTTTCGAAAGTAGTGGGGGTCCAGGTCGAACCAAGCTGGGGGTTGGCTATATTTGGGGTTGCACAAGAGCCGGGAGTGCAGGAGGCGAGAGAGGCCGATGTTTTGGCCTTTGCGTCCCTAGTAGCCCGGCGCAGGATACTGTTGATGTGGAAGGAAGCCAAGCCCCCGGGTGTGGAGATCTGGATAAATGACATGGCAGGGTTTATAAAGCTGGAACGGATTAAATTCGTCCTAAGGGGATCGGCTCAAGGGTTCACCAGGTGGTGGCAACCGTTCGTCGAATACCTCACAGAAAGATAGAGGGAATGGAAAAGAAGAAGGCAGCAGCAGCCCGGGGGTGGGGGGCGGGGGGGGGGGGGGGCGGGGGGGGGTGGTGAGAGGAACCAGAAGGACTCTCAGGGTTGTTAATATATATGTATAATATGTATAGGTCGTTGCTATAAATAATTGTATATTGGACTGTTATATCATATTTTTGGAGAGTGTTTATCTGAGACAAGGCAGTTGCCATTTAGTTTTAGTTTTAGTTTTTGTTATATATTATTTATTCTTTGTTTATAAAACAGGTCATTGTTACTTATACTGTTATATTATTGTGTAAAGGATACACAATGTACTGTGATGGTTGACCAAAAATTTTCAATAAAATATTTTTTTTAAAAAAAGAAATACCATCCAGTCCTATCACTACGCTTTTAGTAAAATACAATGGAGGGTGTGTGGAATTTTCATACTTAAACTAAAAACATGTGGAAGTACAATTAGTTCTCTCATTCCAAATGTAGGTTTTGTGAACTGCTGCGAAAGATAAAATTTGCCCATCCAATTTTGTAATGTGGGACAAATATTTCTGTACATTGTTTTCAGATCCGATTGGAAAACATGGCCGCGCAGTTAAAAGTGTTCTGTTTTTTTGCTCGGTTTAACTTCACCACGCTCAGCAGCACTTCAGTCATCTGCTGTGTCTCTCCCCAATTCTGTAGCTAGTTACCAGCTGGGATAGTAACAGCAAAAGTTTCACTTCTCTCGATACTGCTGTTACACAGTGAACATCTACTCTGCTCACTGCACCATATAAACCAGAAACGTTTGAAGTGCCAGTCAACACAATGTGCTGACTTCAACACTAGCTTTTTACTACATCAGGCGGTAATTATTCAGTGAACATACTGTAGCCATCTGGGATGGCCACTTCCAGAATACAAAATGGACATTTGCAAAGATTGCAGGGAAAAATGGACAATGTTAAGAAAGCAAGCAGGCACAGAGCCTGTCTGCATATAGGAGCCGCAGCTCCCAGACAAGACTGAAACTGTAGGCCCATCAGCATATGGATGGCCCATCTCCAAAGGAAGATACTTAAATAACCGATCTGGCCCCAGACCTCGCGGCGCAAGTTCCCCAAACCGAAAGCAGAAAACAAAGCAGGCAAACGGCCACCTAGGACACGCCCAGCCATCAGGGCACCCACCCCTTTATTGGTCAAGATCAATACGAGTGATCAAGAAATGGCCCAATTGATCGGGGCCAAGTTCAAGGCCCGCCCAAAAGCACGCGAAGCCCCTTCGGGAAAAAGAAGAAGCCCCGAGAGAGAATCGCTCTCTTGGACTGGGCTCTCACAGTGGAGAGACCCTTCCACCAGCTGCACCAGAAGCAAGTAAGTCCAAGGTCAACGCTCGCTACCAGACGGACGACCTTAGCTGTTTCCCCTTCACCACTTCGACCCCAGCAGCTTCAGAACCGAACAACGGCCATTGTTCCTCTGACTGAGTGGGTGCCTGAAGCTAAGTATAGGCTTTAGCAGTAGTGATAGTTTAGTCTGTAGCGTTTCGTGCATGAGTAGATATTACTGTGTGTGTAAATAAATAGTATTGGCTTTGAACTAACTAACTGGTGTACCGACTCTTTTGATCAGTATTCGGGTTTGAACCTTATGGCGGTATCGAGAGATACCTGCCGACTCTAGAGCAAACATAATTAGGATTAAGGAAGGCGACCATATTGACCGCCATATTCAGAGCCAACCAAAGAGAGCAACAATACACTCTTAAAATGTGACGGAGTAATGGAACTGACAGAGGAATATATCGGCAGCACTGGGACTTAAATGGGTTGATAGATAGAGACTGACATTTGTGATTGTGTTACGATCCCAGTTGATGTTATAACTGATTTCAGAATGGAACCCTGGTTCAAAAGACCAAAAATTTTCTTTTTCTTATAAAACATGGAGGAACAGAGTCAGAGGACTTCTAATTAGTTTGAACAACAAGAAAAATAACATTTATTAAACATGAAAAAATTATATTATGATACAATACACCTCTATTCCCCTCTTAGTTTAACGATTTTTACAATTACACACAGGTTTTAGGAGTAATACTGATTACAAAGTACCTGTTAATCTACAGTCTCACGAATACAAAGTCCCATATAAGCACACAAGATGAATGTGGGCAAATACACTCTCCACTCTAAACCCCAAATGAAGGTGTGTGGAATGTCTCCTCAGAATACCCCCAGATGATTGTCACGAGAGTTTCCAAAATTCACTCTCGAAAATGTGCTTTAAAATCTTCTCTCAGAATTATGGTTTCCCTAGGGGCAGCACGGTGGTGCAGTGGTTAGCACTGCTGTCTCACGGCGCCGAAGACCCAGGTTCAATCCCAGCCCCAGCAATGTCCGTGTGGAGTTTGCACATTCTATCCGTGTCTGCGTGGGTCTCACCCCCACAACCCCAAAAGATGTGCAGGGTAGGTGGATTGACCATGCTAAATTGCCCCTTAATTGGAAAAAATAATTGGGTACTCTAGATTTATATATTTTTTAAATTATGCTTTCCCTTAGCGGTTAATGTTCTGATATCCAGACCAAGTTTTCCAAATTACACTTTCAAACAAAGCTTCCACTCCACTTTTAACAGCAAACCCAGCTCAGGATTTTACTCTTTACCATTGCTTTTACTCTTGATTCCCAGACTGTATTAAAATAGTATCAGACGTTTGATTTATCTTTCAAGCCTGCTGTGCCATTTTAAATCTTGTTGCAGCAATTGTCTCCTTAAGTCAGAACACTTTGTTTACTCTTGCTTGAATTCCTCTGACCGATACTTTAGTCTCGGTTCACTTAACTCCAGCCATCTTAAACATTCTTTCTTCCCAATTCCCTGATCATCTTGTTCCTCAGGCTGTTTGCACCTTTGCAACTCCCTAGTCCTGTCCAGCTACTCCTGGCAGAGTTGAGAGCTGTTCACTCGCCAGTGTCTTGTCTCCAACTGCCCACAAATTCAGTGAAAACTTAAAAGCTTCTCTACGTGACATGAAGGATCTCACGGATACATCCACTGACCCTGGCTCCTTCACTTGCAGGGCGTGTGTCCAGCTGCAGCTACTGTTAGATAGCTTGACGGCTCTGGAGCTGTGGGTGGACTCACTTTGGAGCATCCTCGATGCTGAGGACGCCGTGGATAGCACGTTCGCTGAGTTGGTCGCACCGCATGTGAAAATTACTGAGGGAGATAGAAAATGAGTGACCAAAAGACAGATCAAGAGTAGGTAGGCAGTGCAGGTGTCCCCTGCGGTCATCTCCCTGCAAAACAGATACGTAATTTTGGATACTGTTGAGGGAGATGGCTCACCAGGGGAAGCCAGCATTAGCCAGGTTCATGGCACCGTGGTTGGCTCTGCTGCGCAGGAGGGCAGGAAGAAGAATGGCAGGGCTATAATGATAGGTGACCCAATCGTAAGGGGAATAGACAGGCGGTTCTGCGGATGCAATCGAGACTCCAAGGTGGTATGTTGCCTCCCTGGTGCAAGCATCAAGGATGTCTTGATGTGGCTGCGGGGCGGGGAGAACCAGTGTCCCAAGAGGGAATGTTTGCTAGTGCTGTTGGGGAGGGTTTAACCTAATGTGGCAGGGGGATGGGAACCGATGCAGGAAGTCAGAGGGAAGTAAAACGGGGACAGAAACAAAAGGCAGTAAGGGGGAAAGTGTAAGGCAGAGAAGCCACAGTCAAAAATCAAAAAGGGCCACAGTACAGGGTAAAGTGACTGAGGAGAGTTCAGTAAATAGGCCCAGTGATACTAAAAGGAATAAAATGGGAAGTAAAAACATAAATGGAAAGTGAAGCAGCAGGTTATTACATGAAGATATGGATTGTACGATAAGAAAATTAGGAGAAAAGTTAAAAGGAAAAATATCTTAGGAGAGGTTACTGATAGAGGTGTTAAGATTCAAAACGTAGGTATAAAAGCCAACATAAGGGTACTTTAACTGAATGCTCGCAGTATTCGGAATAAGGTAAATGGGCGCAAATCATCGTGAATGACTATGATTTAGTGGCCATTACTGAAACATGGTTGAAGGATGGTCATGGCTGGGAGTTAAATATCCACGGGTATCAAATTATTCGGAAGGACAGAATGGATGGTAAGGGAAGGTGGTGTAGCTCTGTCATTTAAACATGACATCCGGGCAATAGTGAGGGATGACATCGGTGCTATGGAAGATAAAGTTGAATCCATTTGGGTGGAAATCAGGAATAGTCAGGCGAAAAAGTCACTGATAGGAGTAGTCTATAGGCCACCAAATGGTAATGTTATGGTGGGGCGGGCAATAAACAAAGAAATAACTGATGCATGTAGAAATGGTACAGCATTTTTCATGGGGGATTTTAATCTACATGTCGATTGGTTTAACCAGATCGGTCAGGTCAGCCTTGAGGAGGAGTTTATAGAATGTATCCACGATAGTTTCCTAGAACAGTATGTAATGGATCCTACGAGGGAACAAGCGATCCTAGATCTGGTCCTATGTAATGAGACAGGATTGATTAATAATCTCATAGTTTGGGATCCTCTTGGAAGGAGCGATCACAATATGGTGGAATTTAAAATACAGATGGAGGGTGAGAAGGTAAAATCAAACACTAGTGTTTTGTGCTGAAACAAATTTTTTAAAAATAAATAAATTTAGTGTACCCAATTCTTTAAGGGGCAATTTAGCGTGTTCAATTCACCTACCTTGCACATCTTTGGGTTGTGGGGCGAAACCCACGCAAACATGGGGAGAATGTGCAAACTCCACACGGACAGTGACCCAGAGCCGGGATCGAACCTGAGACCTTGGCGCCGTGAGGCAGCAGGACTAACCCACTGCGCCACAGTGCTGTGCCTTTGTGCTTAAACAAAGGAGATTACAATGGAATGAGAAAAGAGCTGGCTAAGGTAGACTGGGAGCAAAGACTTTATGGTGAAACAGTTGAGGAACCGTGGAAAACCTTCCAAGCGATTTTTCACAGTGCTCAGCAAAGGTTTATACCAACAAAAAGGAAAGATGGTAGAAAGTGGGAAAATCGACCATGGATATCTAAGGAAATAAGGGAGAGTATCAAATTGAAGGAAAAGCAAACAAAGTGGCAAAGTTTAGTGGGAGACTAGAGGACTGGGAAATATTTAGAGGGCAACAGAAAGCTACTAAAAAAGCTATAAAGAAGAGTAAGATAGATTATGAAAGTAAACTTGCTCAGAATATAAAAACAGATAGTAAAAGTTTCTACAAATATATAAATCAAAAAAGAGTGGCGAAGGTAAATATTGGCCCTTTAGAGGATGAGAAGGGAGATTTAATAATGGGAGATGAGGAAATGGCTGAGGAACTGAACAAGTTTTTTGGGTCGGTCTTCACAGTGGAAGACACAAATAACATGCCAGTGACTGATGAAAATGAGGCTATGACAGGTGAGGACCTTGAGTCGATTGTTATCACTCAGGAGGTAGTGATGGGCGAGCTAATGGGGTTAAAGGTAGACAAGTCTCCTGGCCCTGATCGAATGCATCCCAGGATCCTAAAAGAGATGGCTAGGGAAATTGCAAATGCACTCGTGATAATTTACCAAAATTCACTAGACTCTGGGGTGGACCCAGCAGATTGGAAATTAGCAAACGTGACACCACTGTTTAAAAAAGGAGGTAGGCAGAAAGCGGGTAATTATAGGCCAGTTAGCTTAACTTCGGTAGTAGGGAAGATGCTGCAATCTATCATCAAGGAAGAAATAGCGAGGCATCTGGATAGAAATTGTCCCATTGGACAGATGCAGCATGGGTTCATAAAGGGCAGGTCGTGCCTAACTAATTTAGTGGAATTTTTTGAGGACATTACCAGTGCGGTAGACAATGGGGAGCCAATGGATGTGGTATAGCTGGATTTCCAGAAAGCTTTTGACAGGGTGCCACACAAAAGGTTGCTGCATAAGATAAAGATGCATGGCATTAAGGGTAAAGTAGTAGCATGGATAGAGGATTGGTTAATTAATAAAAAGCAAAGAGTGGGGATTAATGGGTGTTTCTCTGGTTGGCAATCAGTAGCTAGTGGTGTCCCTCAGGGATCAGTGTTGGGCCCACAATTGTTCACAATTTACATAGATGATTGGAGTTGGGGACCAAGTGCAATGTGTCCAGGTTTGCAGACGACACTAAGATGAGTGGTAAAGCAAAAAGTGCAGAGGATACTGGAAGTCTGCAGAGGGATCTGGTTAGTTTAAGTGAATGGGCTAAAGTCTGGCAGATGGAATACAATGTTGAGGTTATCCATTTTGGTAGGAATAACAGCAAAAGGGATTATTATTCAAATGATAAAATATTAAAACATGCTGCTATGCAGAGGGCCTGGGTGTGCTAGTGCATGTGTCACAAAAAGTTGGTTTACAGGTGCAACAGGTGATTAAGAAGGTGAATTGAGTTTTGTCCTTCATTGCTAGAGGGATGGAGTCTAAGACTAGGGAGGTTATGCTGCAACTGTATAAGGTGTTAGTGAGGCCACACCTGAAATATTGTGTTCAGTTTTGGTCTCCTTACCTGAGAAAGGAAGTACTGGCGCTGGAGGGTGTGCAGAGGAGATTCACTAGGTTGAGGCTCCTTCATTAAATGTTTTCAAGATAAAGATAGATAGTTTTTTGAAGAATAAAGGAATAAAGGGTTATGGTGTTCGGGCGGGAAAGTGAAGCTGAGTCCACAAAAGATCAGCCATGATCTCATTGAATGGCGGAGCAAGCTCGAAGGGCCAGATGACCTACTCCTGCTCCTAGTTCTTATGATCTTTACAAGGCCCCAGTTGCTAAGTAATACACACATGCTTATGCCTTTTGTTTATTCTTCATGCCGTAGCCCTCTCTAAGCACAATAGATTCCCAGTTGGAATTGAAGCAATCCCTACACATACAAATAGCTTTGTCCAGCTTGACTCTAACTATAGATTTTACCTTTCCTTTTATACGGCACAAGGAAGTGCTGAGGATTTGGCAATGGTTGGTAACATGACCGATACAGGCTTGGAGGGCGGAAGGGCCTGTTCCTGTGCTGTATTGTTCTTTGTTCTTTGGAAACAAGGCACAGAAACATTAAATTAAACGCATTTAAAACTATACCTTGTTTATAATGATTACCCAATACATATAAATTCCTTAAGATTACCATTGTTTTGCTAACAATCAGTTTCACAACATACCAGGGTGGAGTACTGAACTGAGGTGATGAGTTAGGAATATCACTCACACACCATATTAGCACAAGCCTAAAACATTTTAGCTTATCCAATGGTGCAAAAGATCAAATCCGCTTAGTAATGCAGTATTCTTTATGTAACTTGTAACTCAGCAATTCCTAATTCTGGCAAAGACAAGTGCAAGTGAAGAGTCATTAACGCAGTGGTGGGAAATTCTTTAAGATGGGGCATCACGGTGGCAGTGGTTAGCACTGCTGCCTCACAGTGCCAGGCACCCGAGTTCGATTCCGACCTCGGGTGGCTGTGTGGGGTTTGCACGTTCTCCCCGTGTTTGCGTGGGTTTCCTCCTGGTGCTCCGGTTTCCTCCCACAGTCAACAAAGATGTGCAGATTAGGTGGATTGTCCATTCTAAATTTTCCCTAGGTGGGTTTACGTGGATAGAGTGCGGGATTGGGCCTCGGTAGGGTGCTCTTTCAGAGGGTCGGTGCAGACTCGATGGGCTGAATGGCCTCCTTCTGCACTGTAGGCATTCTGTGATCCAGAATTTCTGGTGGTACCAGATGCACAGAAAATGCAAGATAGGCTGCTAAACTTACCCGTGGAAACCTTGTTCCTCTTTCCCCAGTTCTGCTAACATGCCATTCTTTCCCATTCCCACTGTAGGCTGCTGGTCAAAGTCACGTCAGGGTTGACGCGCTGACCTCTCGCTGCACCAGGGAGACTGTGCTGAGAACAAACATGCACTTTTCCGTGACTTTCACACAGAGAGCTTCTTGCACTGCCAATATTTGACTCAGTTGGAAAGGAATGTTTATGCTTCACAATAGTTCGCGGTGATAAAAGAGCTTTCGCCTCTGCACTCAAAGCGAGTGGTCCTGAAATTGACACCGTGCGAATATTGTGAACACCAGATGGAATTCTGCAGGATTTTCACCCATGTGATATTTTAATAGGCGAGGTGACCAGCTGAAAATGATGGGGAAGGATTTTGTGGTGAATATTTAACGCGGTTTTCTTTGTCTGCCTATTTGTGCAGAATAATTTCAAGACCAGTGTGCCATTCCTATCCAGACCCTCACATATTTGCACTGCTGGTTTAAGCGTCTGGGAAGTTTTGCAGTGTTACCAACATGAAACATTGGTTTATTTGCGTAAACCAATTGTTTTCTCCCAGCCCCGAGGCTAAGATGCATAAAGACTGGGGAGGAGCTTCAATTATTTGGGGTTGATCTTGCACATCATAGTAATCCCATGAAAATTCTTGTTTCCCGTGTAAAGTATTTCCATTTAGAAGAAACACTAGTTCTATGATTTGGGTATGTTAGTGTAAACTGGGGAGGTTTGGCTCTGTGATTTAAAAAAAAAAAATTTAGAGTACCCAATTCATTTTTCCAATTAAGGGGAAATTTAGCGCGTCCAATCCACCAACCCTGCACATCTTTTGGGTTGTGGGGGCGAAACCCACGCAAACACGGGGAGAATGTGCAAACTCCACACGGACAGTGACCCAGAGCCGGGATCGAACCTGGGGCCTCGGCGCCATGTCTACATCTCCCACTGCCTTGGGAAAGCGGGCAACATAATCAAAGACCCCCTTCCACCTGGGCAGCAGATACAAAAGTCTGAGAACACGCACTAACAGGTTCAAAAACTGCTTCTTCCCCGCTGTTACCAGACTCCTGAATGACCCTCTTATGAACTGAACTGATCTCTTCACGCATCTTCTCTACTGAGTGGTACTACACTCCGTATGCTCACCTGATACCTGCGTCTATGTATTTACATTGTGTATTTAATTATGTCCTATGTTTTTTCATGTATGGAATGATCTGTCTGGACTGAACAATACTTTTCACTGTACCTCGGTACTCATGACAGTAAATCAAATCCAATCCAATCCAACTTTCCTGTTATAGAAGTGGATGGGATAGATGAAGGGATTACCACCGACTGCTTGCATCGGGCCATTGATTTTCCATTGACCTGCCAAGCTGATTCTAAACGTCCCGGGGGAAGCTAATGCACAGGATTTAAGTTTCCCGCAATGTACATTTTAATCAGGCATTTAATGTTTGGACAAAATGTGTTTGTACTTCAACAATTCATTTGACCAACAGCTAGATGGCACTGTGGTCTGACTGTGAGCTCTCCCAACATGTACTTAATTCATTCATGCTTCCTCGCGGCTCTTCAAAGTGGCATCTGTTCTTCACCAGCACGGCATGCGTTCTGACCGAGCCTCTGCTGATCATGATATGTTAAATGCCCCTTGTGGTGTTCTTTGTGTTCCTAATACTCAGGATGGATTTGTAGTGTACACAAAGACCACAAAAATCTAAGTCAAATAAACAATGCTAAAATTTATTACATTACTTAGTACACAGTTTGATCACTATTCCTAAAACAAGCAATTTTATAACTAATCTACACTATACTAACACCTGTCTCATGTACGCTATCTTAAATTGTTCCCTACTCTGCTCCTATTCTCTCTAGCCTTCTCCCGCCTTCTCTACACTCTCCCAGAAGTCTGAGAGGCATTCCTTTTTATAGGTCTGCTCCCCACCTCCATCTAGTGGTGGGCTAGAGTATTACATTAACTCTTAATGTGCTAGACAATATACATAATGTCACACCTTATTGAAGGCATGAAGGCTGATATTTGACAATGCGAAATAAATTATTTCAAAGGAAACCATCCCTGGTGCAGACAGGTTCACATCAGGAACTGGAAGACAAGGAACATTTTCTTAGCTTTGGAGGAATACGAAGATATCTGAACTGCTGGAAGGATTTTTGGGGGGAGGTTGAGGGCTGGGTGTGGTGAGATGGGATTAGCACATATTGGGCTCATTGCGTAACTTCCTGATTTGATGTATCTCTTTCCTCCTGCATTTGACACCGGTTCAAATCCACACAGTAATTCACAACAGCAATTGCTATGTTGAAAAAAACAATTCTGGCTGAGGAGGGATGTGTCGCCGACGTCGTAGCTGACGAAAAGTTGCCAGGAGATGAAAGAAAAGAAAATTAGAGGAAAATTGCTCTTGTTTGTTTTCAGTTAAGTAAGTGTCAAATTTGGATACTTTTGCAAGGAATGGGGGGGAAATCAAAGTATTATCATTTGAGAATGGAACGCCGGTGGATAAATTAGGAAACAGTTCTCCATACAAAGGTGATGAATTTGGAATTCTATCGCAAATACCAACTGAAGCTGGATCAGTGATTAATTTTAAATCCAAAACTGGTACGATTTTTGTTCATCAGAGAGGAAAAGGGGTATGTGTCACACGTCAGCCATAATCATAAGACCATAAGACCATAAGACATAGGAGCGGAAGTAAGGCCACTCGGCCCATCGAGTCCACTCCACCATTCAATCATGGCTGATTTCAACTCCATTTATCCGCTCTCTCTCCATAGCCCTTAATTCCTCGAGAAATCAAGAATTTATCAACTTCTGTCTTAAAGACACTCAAAGTCCCGGCCTCCACCGCCCTCTGTGGCAATGAATTCCACAGACCCACCACTCTCTGGCTGAAGAACTTTCTCCTCATCTCTGTTCTAAAGTGACTCCCTTTAATTCTAAGGCTGTGCCCCCGGGTCCTAGTCTCCCCTGCTAATGGAAACAACTTCCCTACATCCACCCTATCTAAGCCATTCATTATCTTGTAAGTTTCTATTAGATCTCCCCTCAACCTCCTAAACTCCAATGAATATAATCCCAGGATCCTCAGACGTTCATCGTATGTTAGGCCTACCATTCCTGGGATCATCCGTGTGAATCTCTGCTGGACCCGCTCCAGCGCCAGTATGTCCTTCCTGAGGTGTGGGGCCCAAAATTACTCACAGTATTCCAAATGGGGCCTAACTAATGCTTTATAAAGCTTCAGAAGTACATCCCTGCTTTTATATTCCAAGCCTCTTGAGATGAATGACAACATTGCATTTGCTTTCTTAATTACGGACTCAACCTGCAAGTTTACCTTTAGAGAATCCTGGACTAGGACTCCCAAGTCCCTTTGCACTTCAGCATTATGAATTTTGTCACCGTTTAGAAAATAGTCCATGCCTCTATTCTTTTTTCCAAAGTGCAAGACCTTGCACTAGCCCACGTTGAATTTCATCAGCCATTTCTTGGACCACTCTCCTAAACTGTCTAAATCTTTCTGCAGCCTCCCCACCTCCTCCATACTACCTGCCCCTCCACCTATCTTTGTATCATCGGCAAACTTAGCCAGAATGCCCCCAGTCCCGTCATCTAGATCATTAATATATAAAGAGAACAGCTATGGCCCCAACATTGAACCCTGCGGGACACCACTCGTCACCGGTTGCCATTCCAAAAAAGAACCTTTTATCCCAACTCTCTGCCTTCTGCCTGACAGCCAATTGTCAATCCATGTTATTACCTTGCCTCAAATACCATGGGCCCTTATTTTACTCAGCAGTCTCCCGTGAGGCACCTTATCAAAGGCCTTTTGGAAGTCAAGATAGATAACATCCATTGGCTCCCCTTGGTCTAACCTATTTGTTATCTCTTCAAAGAACTCTAACAGGTTTGTCAGGCACGACCTCCCCTTACTAAATCCATGCTGACTTGTCCTAATCTGACCCTGCACTTCCAAGAATTTAGAAATCTCATCCTTAACAATGGATTCTAGAATCTTGCCAACAACCGAGGTTAGGCTAATTGGCCTATAATTTTCCATCTTTTTCCTTGTTCCCTTCTTGAACAGGGGGGTTACAACAGCGATTTTCCAATCCTCTGGGACTTTCCCTGACTCCAGTGACTTTTGAAAGATCATAACTAACGCCTCCACTATTTCTTCAGCTATCTCCTTTAGAACTCTAGGATGTAGTCCATCTGGGCCCAGAGATTTATCAATTTTTAGACCTCTTAGTTTCTCTAGCACTTTCTCCTTTGTGATGGCTACCATATTCAACTCTGCCTCCTGACTCTCCTGAATTGGTGGGATATTACTCATGTCTTCTACTGTGAAGACTGACGCAAAGTACTTATTTAGTTCCTCAGCTATTTCCTTGTCTCCCAATCGAATTGGGTGGCATGATAGACTTGAGGGGTTGAACGGCCTTCTCCTGTTCTTCTGCTAAAATAATTCCAATCTTCCGACAAAACACTCAGTAGATCGGGCAGCATCTGAGGTCAAAGAAATAAAAGTTAAACTCTCCTTGAATTGTGATTCTCTCTCTGCACAAACTGAACGATTCCAGCATTTTCTGTTTTTGTTTTGGCTTTTCAGCATCTGCAGTACTTGCTATTACTCTTGGACGTAATTGAAGTGACTGTCTAAAGGCAAGTATGATAATAAATTAATCCTAGATTAAGTGTCGTTTGTTATTTTTGTTTGATACTAAAAGCACTATTATGTTTGCAGATGGTACTTTAAATATTTATTTTATGTAAGCTGATGCTTTTCACTCTGAGGGCAATTGTTTACTATCTTGAACATTGTCCAACACTTTTCCTATCATTCAGTGTCGATATCAAATACTCCAGGCAGCTACAGGCCAGATGGAAAGTAAAGCTTCCTTTGCTCGACACGAGTAATGTGTCTTAAGAAAGCTTACCTTATGTGCCAGCATTATTTTTTTCCATTTCCTGGCTAACTCAAGACATGCTTGAAGATGAGTCTTTAAAACCTGGCGAGTCCTGGATTTGTTTTCTTGCTTAAAGTCACATTGAGGACCTGGCAAGTCAAACTGCAGAATCAGTGCCAAATGATGGACTACTTGGCGCTGTTGGGCTTGTACCCAGTAAGAATGGGTTGTGACGGCCAAAAGCATTTTGCATCAGATGCTTCCAGTCCGCTGAAAGAGAGACAATCTCCATTCCAAGAGTTTGATTTTGAAACTGGGCCTTAGATGCAAAAGAATGTTATGTTAAACCATGATGGCTACATAGCTTTTTCCCTCAATACATAAGAACATAGGAAATAGGAGCAGGGGAAGATCATACAACCCAATGACCCTGCTCCACCCTTCAGTAGGTCCTTTGCTCATCTCCTACCTCACCTCTACTTTCCCACCTGCTCCCCATAACCTTTGATTCCATGAAAGGTCAAACGTCTGCCTCTCTCTCAGCCTTAAATAAATTCAACATTGGGGTGGCGCAATGGTTAGCACAGCTGCCTCAAGGCGCTGAGGACCCAGGCTCGATCCCGGCTCCGGGTCACTGTCCGTGTGGAGTTTGCACATTCTCCCCGTGTCTGCGTGGGTCACACCCCCACAACCCAAAGATGTGCAGGGTGGGTGGATTGGCCGCGCTAAATTTCCCCTGAATTGGAAAGAAAGAATTGGGTACTTTAAATTTATTTTAAAATATATCTATTCAACATCTACCGTTTCCCCTTTATCTCCCCTACTAATTACACCCTAAGCAAACTCTAATAAATGTGTCAAACATGATTTGCCGAATGGAAAACCATGCTGACCTTTCTGATCATATGATTTTCGAAACATTTAGTCTGCAATACCTTTTCTCTGAAGATATTAATTACTTTAAGTTCCTCATTCTTTTTAGTCTTTTGGTCACCCTCTATTTCTGGCCTTTAACTCATGTCTTTTTCTGTGAAGGTAGACACAAAGGGTGGGATTTTCTGATCCTGCAGCAATTCGCACCCAAAATCAATGGACATTATGCTGGTCCCTCAAATTTTCCAACCCGCCCGAAACAATTCCCTTGGCGGGTGACATCGGAAAATCCCATCCAATATATTTGTTTATATTGCCATTTATTCTCCGTGATGTCTCGGATCGTGTTTTCGGGATCCTTAAGGGGGAGGGGGAGCAGCCCCAAGTCGTGGTCCACATAGGTACCAACGACATAGGTAGGAAAAGGGATAGGGATGTAAGGCAGGAATTCAGGGAGCTAGGGTGGAAACTTAGATCTAGGACAAACAGAGTTAATATCTCTGGGTTGTTACCCGTGCCACGTGCTAGCGAGACGAGGAATAGGGAGAGAGAGGAGTTGAACACGTGGCTACAGGGATGGTGCAGGAGGGAGGGTTTCAGATTTCTGGATAATTGGGGCTCATTCTGGGGTTGGTGGGACCTCTACAAACGGGATGGTCTACACCTGGACCAGAGGGGTACCAATATCCTGGGGGGGGAAATTTGCTAATGCTCTTCGGGAGGGTTTAAACTAGTTCAGCAGGGGATTGGGAAGCTGAATTGTAGCTCCAGTATACAGGAGGTTGAGAGTAGTGAGATCATGTGTAAGGTTTCAAAGTTGCAGGAGTATACCGGCAGGCAGGAAGGTGGTTTAAAGTGTGTCTTCTTCAATGCCAGGAGCATCCGGAATAAGGTGGGTGAACTTGCGGCATGGGTTGGTACCTGGGACTTCGATGTTGTGGCCATTTCGGAGACATGGATGGAGCAGGGACAGGAATGGTTGTTGCAGGTGCCGGGGTTTAGATATTTCAGTAAGCTCAGGGAAGGTGGTAAAAGAGGGGGAGGGGTGGCAATGTTAGTCAAGGACAGTATTACGGTGGCAGAAAGGACGTTTGATGAGGACTCGTCTACTGAGGTAGTACGGGCTGAGGTTAGGAACAGGAAAGGAGAGGTCACCCTGTTAGGGGTTTTCTATAGGCCTCCGAAAAGTTCCAGAGATGTAGAGGAAAGGATTGCAAAGATGATTCTGGATAGGAGCGAAAGCAACAGGGGAGTTGTAATGGGGGACTTTAACTTTCCAAATATTGACTGGAAACGCTATAGTTCGAGTACTGTAGATGGGTCCGTTTTTGTCCAATGTGTGCAGGAGGGTTTCCTGACACAGTATGTAGATAGGCCAACGAGAGGCGAGGCCATATTGGATTTGGTACTGGGTAATGAACCAGGACAGGTGTTAGATTTGGAGGTAGGTGAGCACTTTGGTGATAGTGACCACAATTCGATTACGTTTACTTTAGTGATGGAAAGGGATAGGTATATACTGCAGGGCAAGAGTTATATATGGGGGAAAGGCAATTATGATGCAATGAGGCAAGACTTAGGATGCATCGGATGGAGAGGAAAACTGCAGGGGATGAGCACAATGGAAATGTGGAGCTTGTTCAAGGAACAGCTACTGCGTGTCCTTGATAAGTATGTACCTGTCAGGCAGGGAGGAAGTGGTCGAGCGAGGGAACCGTGGTTTACTAAAGTAGTCAAAACACTTGTCAAGAGGAAGAAGGAGGCTTATGTAAAGATGAGACATGAAGGTTCAGTTAGGGCGCTCGAGAGTTCCAAGTTAGCGAGGAAGGACCTAAAGAGAGAGCTAAGAAGAGCCAGGAAGGGACATGAGAAGTCTTTGGCAGGTAGGATCAAGGATAACCCTAAAGCTTTCTATAGATATGTCAGGAATAAAAGAATGACTAGGGTAAGAGTAGGGCCAGTCAAGGACAGTAGTGGGAAGTTTTGCGTGGAGTCCAAGGAGATAGGAGAGGTGCTCCAACATGGTTTTGTGAAGGGTAGGTCGTGCCTCACAAACATTATTGAGTTCTTTGAGAAGGTGACCAAATTGGTGGATGAGGGTGCAGTTGATGTGGTGTGTATGGATTTCAGTAAAGTGTTTGATAAGGTTCCCCATGGTAGGCTACTGCAGAAAATATGGAGGCATGGGATTCTGGGTGATTTAGCAGTTTGGATCAGAAATTGGCGAGCTGGAAGAAGCCAAAGGGTGGTGGTTGATGGGAAATGTTCAGACTGGAGTCCAGTTACTAGTGGTGTACCACAAGGATCTGTTTTGGGGCCACTGCTGTTTGTCATTTTTATAAATGACCTGGAGGAGGGTGTAGAAGGATGGGTGAGTAAATTTGCAGATGACACTAAAGTCGGTGGAGTTGTGGACAGGGCGGAAGGATGTCACAAGTTACAGAGGGACATAGATAAGCTGCAATGCTAGGCTGAGAGGTGGCAAATGGAGTTTAATGAAGAAAAGTGTGAGGTGATTCATTTTGGAAGGAATAACAGGAAGACAGAGTACTGGGCTAATGGTAAGATTCTTGGCAGTGTGGGTGAGCAGAGAGATCTCGGTGTCCATGTACATAGATCCCTGAAAGTTGCCACCCAGGTTGAGAGGGTTGTTAAGAAGGCGTACGGTGTGTTAGATTTTATTGGTAGAGGGATTGAGCTTCGGAGCCATGAGGCCATGTTGCAGCTGTACAAAACTCTGGTGCGGCCGCATTTGGAGTATTGCGTGCAATTCTGGTCGCCGCATTATAGGAAGGATGTGGAAGCATTGGAAAGGGTGCAGAGGAGATTTACCAGAATGTTGCCTGGTATGGAGGGAAGATCATATGAGGCAAGGCTGAGGGACTTGAGGCTGTTTTCGTTAGAAAGAAGAAGGTTAAGAGGTGACTTAATTGAGGCATACAAGATGATCAGAGCATTAGATTGGGTGGACAGTGAGAGCCTTTTTCCTCGGATGGTGATGTCTAGCACGAGGGGACATAGCTTTAAATTGAGGGGAGATAGATATAGGACAGATGTCAGAGGTAGGTTCTTTACTCAGAGAGTAGTAAGGACGTGGAATGCCCTGCCTGCAACAGTAGTGGACTCGCCAACACTAAGGGCATTCAAATGGTCATTGGATAGACATATGGACGATAAGGGAATAGTGTAGATGGGCTTTAGAGTGGTTTCACAGGTCGGCACAACATCGAGGGCTGAAGGGCCTGTACTGCGCTGTAATGTTCTATGTTCTATGTGATAATGTCTCTTGTCTCTCTCTCTGCCTCTATGGGACCAATATTTACTTTAGCTACTCTTCTCCTTTTAATATACTTGTACCAGTAGTTACAGTCTGTTTCCATACTCCTGGCTAGTTTACTCTCAAATTCTATGGTTTATTTCCAAGTATAAACTTTTTGGATGCCCCTTTGCTGGTTTCTAAAACATTCCTATTTCTCACTATTATTTGTCACAATATAAACATCTTCTTTTAATCTTATATTATCCTTAACGTTATTAGTAAGCCAGAGATGGATCTATCGTACTGGGTTTTTGTATTTCAATGGAATATATTTTTGTTGAACATGTTACACACTAAACATAGTATAGTTTGGTATTTGTTCTACAAGTACTTTTGGGCATATGATGCATTGGCTCTGTAAACATTGGGTGTGATCCAACAGCCATGCTGCGCCCGAATAGCAGTTCGCCGTGGTACAGCGTGGCTGAAAGAAGCCAGGGGATCCTGCTCCCGGGGTCTACTCGGCTTGCAATGCCTCGCGAGATCCAACGCCTTGGAGATCTCGGTGAGCGTTATTCACCACTGGTCTCCACAAACAGGGACCAGACAAAACGGCACTCGCGGGGGTCTACTGGGGGATCAGAGGCCTCCGGGTGCATGCCCTTTGGGCAGGGTCGTATGCTGGCAAGCTGGTGCCACCTGGGCACCCTGGGAGTGCCACACTGGCGTACCCACCTGGGCACCAGCCTGGCACTGCCAAGGAGCCAAGCTGGCATTTTTTTGTTTCCTGGCGGGGGTGCCCTGTGTTGGGGTTCACATTGGGGGCCTCGGAGATTGGGACGCCATTTAAAAACATACTGAGGAGTTCCGGCGAGTGGGTCTATGTGTGGCCTCGGCCACGCATTCCCCGCTGCGGCCCCTCATTTACCGCGAGTGGTGTTTTATAGCTATGTGTTTTTCGGCGCTGCAAGTGCAAGACTTTGTACCCCTTTAGTAGAATCGCGCCCAATTTCAGGAAGGCCTCAATTTCTTGAGATCCAGGCATTTAGCTGGGATCTTGCCTTCCAGTTATTCCCGCTACTCATCCCACTGAAATTAGTACGGACAGGAAATTAGTAGCCAGGTGCTGGCTTCTATTGAGAAGCCACTTTAATTTTGAGTCGCTGAGGGGCAGCACAGTGGCGCTGTGGTTAGCACTACTACCTCACGGCGCCGAGGACCCCGGTCCGATCCCGGCACCGGGTCTCTGTCCGTGTGGAGTTTGCGCATTCTCCCCGTGTCTGCATGGGTCTTACCCCTGTAGCGCACAAAGACTCACGAGAGACGAATAGAGATGAAGTCGATGAGGCTTTATTAAGCGTGACTTGTTCCCCACAGTTCAGCAACAGACTGGCCTGCGGGGGAGAACTCCTGGTTCTTATACTCCGCCTTCAGGGTGGAGCTAGAGATCAACAGCCAACCAGGACCCGGGATCTGTCAGCCAACGACATCACGGCTTCACAGTCCCACATGACCCCTAATGCATACTACCACATTCACCCCTTGTTAAAAATGAACCCGGCGGGGTGGTGCTTCGCATGGTGGTAGGGGTTTACAAGGCGGGTCCTGGGAGGAAAAAAAACTTTTGCATGTCATCACAGTGCCCTACACTGGGCTATGTACAGGGTTTTTTGTTTTGAACTATTTACAGTATTCGTAAGAGGGAAAAAGGAAAAAAAATTCTCGTTAAAGTCCACAACATTCTAGTGTTACACCAATGCCACGAGTCGGTCGGGCGGTCTGGTCATCCTTGTGGATCGCCTCAGCCCCGGTGGTGGTGGTGCTTGTTCCAGTGTTGTCGTCTCCGGGAGCTTTACGGTTTCTGCTTCAGCTTCACTTCTGGTCGGACATGGGAGGAGGACCGAACCTCCCGGGAAGGGGGCGGTCGCGGGGTGCGCCGGTGGCAGGGAGGGGGTGATTGGTGCCGAGGGGGTGTGCGTGTTGCCGGCGGGCACCAGATCTCGCAGGGAGACCGTGTCCTGTCGGCCGTCGGGGTACTCCACGTAGGCGTACTGCGGGTTCGCGTGGAGGAGGTGAACCCTCTCGACCAACGGGTCCGACTTGTTAGGGGGTGATTGGTGTTGAGGGGGTGTGCGTGTTGCCGGCGGGCGCCAGATCTCGCAGGGAGACCGTGTCCTGTCAGCCTTCAGGGTACTCCACGTAGGCGTACTGCGGGTTCGCGTGGAGGAGGTGAACCCTCTCGACCAACGGGTCCGACTTGTGCGCCCGCACATGTTTCCGGAGCAAGATGGGTCCTGGGGCCGCCAGCCAGGTCGGCAGCGACGTTCCAGAGGAGGACTTCCTGGGGAAGACAAGGAGGCGCTCATGAGGCGTTTGGTTAGTGGTGGTACACAGCAGCGACCGGATGGAGTGGAGAGCGTCTGGGAGGACCTCCTGCCACCGTGAAACTGGGAGATCCCTGGACCGTAGGGCCAGTAGGACGGTCTTCCAGACCGTGCCGTTCTCCCTCTCTACTTGCCCGTTCCCCCGGGGGTTGTAGCTGGTCGTCCCGCTCGAGGCTATACCCTTGCTGAGCAGGAACTGGCGCAGCTCGTCACTCATGAAGGAGGACCCCCTGTCGCTATGGACGTATGCGGGGCAACCGAACATTGTGAATATGGTGTTAAGGGCTTTAATGACTGTGGCCGCTGTCATGTCAGGGCAGGGGATGGCGAAGGGGAAACGTGTGTACTCGTCCACCACGTTCAGGAAGTATGTGTTGCGGTCGGTGGAGGGGAGGGGCCCTTTGAAATCCAGACTGAGGCGTTCAAAGGGACGGGAGGCCTTGATCAGGTGCGCACTATCCGGCCTGAAAAAGTGCGGTTTGCACTCTGCGCAGATGTGGCAGTTCCTTGTGACTGTACGGACCTCCTCCATGGAGTAGGGGAGGTTGCGGGACTTTATAAAATGGCAGAACCGAGTGACCCCCGGGTGGCAGAGGTCCCCGTGGAGGGTTTGGAGACGGTTAATTTATGCGTTGGCACATGTGCCGCGTGATAGGGCATCGAACGGCTCGTTCAGCTTTCCGGGACGGTACAAGATCTCATAGTTGAAGGTGGAGAGCTCGATCCTCCACCTTAAGATCTTGTCATTTTTAATTTTGCCCCGCTGTGCATTATCGAACATGAAAGCTACCGACCGTTGGTCAGTGAGGAGAGTGAATCTCCTGCCGGCCAGGTCATGCCTCCAATGTCGCACAGCTTCCACTATGGCTTGGGCTTCCTTTTCCACTGAGGAGTGGCGGATTTCTGAGGCGTGGAGGGTTCGGGAGAAAAAGGCCACGGGTCTGCCCGCTTGGTTAAGGGAGGCCGCTAGAGCTACATCGGAGGCGTCGCTCTCGACCTGGAAGGGGAGGGACCCGTCGATGGCACGCATCGTGGCCTTTGCGATATCCGCTTTGATGCGGCTGAAGGCCTGGCAAGCCTCTGTCGACAGAGGGAAGGTCGTGGTCTGTATTAGGGGGTGGGCCTTGTCTGCGTACTGGGGGACCCACTGGGCGTAATATGAAAAGAACCCCAGGCAGCGTTTTAGGGCTTTGGAGCAGTGAGGGAGGGAAAATTCCATGAGGGGGCGCATACGTTTGGGGTCGGGGCCTATTATCCCATTGTGCACTACATATCCCAAGATGGCTAGCTGGTTTGTGCTAAAAACGCACTTGTCCTCGTTGTATGTGAGGTTCAAGGCTTTAGCGGTCTGGAGGAATTTTTGGAGGTTGGCGTCGTGGTCCTGCTGATCATGGCCACAGATGGTTACGTTGTCGAGATACGGGAACGTGGCCTGCAACCCGTGTTGATCAACCATTCGGTCCATCTCTCGTTGGAAGACCGAGACCCCGTTTGTGACGCCAAATGGGACCCTTAGGAAGTGGTATAATCGCCCGTCTGCCTCGAAGGCTGTGTACTTGCGGTCACTTGGGCGGATGGGGAGCTGATGGTAGGCGGACTTGAGGTCCACGGTGGAGAAGACCTTATATTGGGCAATCCGATTGACCATGTCGGATATGTGGGGGAGAGGGTACCATCTAGCTGTGTGTACCTGTTGATGGTCTGGCTATAGTCTATGACCATCCTTTGCTTCTCCCCTGTCTTTACTACTACCACCTGTGCTCTAAAGGGACTATTGCTGGCCTGGATTATGCCTTCCTTCAGTAGCCGCTGGACTTCGGACCGAATGAATGTCCGGTCCTGGGCGCTGTACCGTCTGCTCCTAGTGGCGACGGGTTTGCAATCCGGGGTGAGGTTTGCAAACAAGGATGGGGGCTCAACCTTGAGGGTTGCGAGGCCGCAGATAGTGAGTGGGGGTATTGGGCCGCCGAATTGGAAAGTTAGGCTCTGTAGATTGCACTGGAAGTCTAATCCCAGTAATGTGGGGGCGCAGAGTTGGGGAAGGACGTAGAGCCTGTAGTTTTTGAACTCCCTCCCTTGCACCGTTAGGGTCACTATGCAGAAGCCTTTGATCTGTACGGAGTGGGATCCTGCAGCTAGGGAAATCTTTTGCGCACTGGGACGGATGGTCAAAAAACAGCGTCTTACCGTGTCGGGGTGGATGAAGCTTTCTGTGCTCCCGGAGTCGACCAGGCATGGTGTCTCGTGCCCGTTGATCAGCACCGTTGTTGTCGTCGTCTGGAGCGTCCGGGGCCGTGCTTGGTCCAGCGTCATTGGGGCCAGATGTGGTCGTAGTGCTTCAGCGTCTTCCTCGAACCCCGTGGAGCCGTCGATGCTGGGGTCCATTGTTGCCGTCCAAGATGGCGGCGGGGGTGAACAAAATGGCCGCCCCCATGCATCGCACATGGCTGGGGGGTCCCAAGATGGCGGCGGGGGTGGACAAAATGGCCGCCCCCATGCGTCGCACAGGGCTGGGGGGTCCCAAGATGGCGGCGCCCCTCCTCCCCTCGTGGTGGCCGGGACCCAAAATGGCTGCGCCTGCGGGTCGCACATGGGACGCTGGGGGGGTTGGGGAGCGTTTGAAACACGCAGGACTCCTTCTTCTCCGGGGACAGCGGTGGCCGGGACCCAAAATGGCTGCGCCTGCGGGTCGCACATGGGGCACTGGGGGGGTTGGGGAGCGTTTGAAACGCGCAGGACTCCTTCTTCTCCGGGGACAGCGGCGACCCCCCGGGACCGGCACACAGCCGCGAAATGGCCCTTTTTCCCGCAGCTCTTGCAAATCGCTGCGCGGGCCGGGCAGCGCTGCCGGGGGTGTTTCGCCTGGCCGCAGAAATAGCAGCGGGCCCCCCCGGGACGACTTGGCGCCTGAACCGCGCAAGCCTGTGGGAGGGGGGGGTTTGTCGCGACGGGGGTCCACGGAGCCCAAGGGGCTGCCGCGCGGTCGGGGCCGTAGGCGCGGTGTTTCGCGCGGCCACATCTAGGGAGGCTGCAAGGGCCCGTGCCTCTGAGAGTCCTAGCGACTCTTTTTCTAAAAGTCTTTGGCGGATTTGGGGAGAGTTCATATCTGCCACAAAAGCATCGCGAATTAACATGTCCGTGTGTTCAATCGCGTTTACCGGCGGGCAGCTGCAGGCCCGTCCCAAAATTAGCAGCGCGGCGTAGAATTCGTCTAGCGATTGTCCGGAACTTTGCCGTCTCATTGCGAGTTGATAGCGTGCGTAGATCTGGTTCACTGGGCGAACATAGATGCTCTTTAGTGCTGCGAACGCCGTCTGGAAAACCTCTGCGTCTTCTATGAGAGGGTAAATTTCCGGGCTTACCCTCGAGTGCAGGACCTGTAGTTTCTGGTCTTCTGTGACCCGGCCGGGGGCCGTTCTGAGGTAGGCTTCGAAACAAGTCTGCCAGTGTTTAAAAACTGCTGCTGAGTTCACTGCGTGGGGGCTGATCCTCAGGCATTCCGGGACGATCCTGAGCTCCATAGTCCTTTAAGCACGCTTAATAAATTGGAGCGCACAAAGACTCACGAGAGACGAATAGAGATGAAGTCGATGAGGCTTTATTAAGCGTGACTTGTTCCCCGCAGTTCAGCAACAGACTGGCCTGCGGGGGAGAACTCCTGGTTCTTATACTCCGCCTTCAGGGTGGAGCTAGAGATCAACAGCCAACCAGGACCCGGGATCTGTCAGCCAATGACATCACGGCTTCACAGTCCCACATGACCCCTAATGCATACTACCACAACCCCCACAACCCAAAGATGTGCAGGGTAGGTGGATTGGCCACGCTAAATTGGCCCTTAATTGGGGGGGGGGGAAAAAAAGAATTGGGTACTCTAAATTTATTTATTTTTAAAGGAAAAAAAAATTTGAGTGGCTGATATTTTGAGGTTCAGACTCCAGTCCCTGCCTAATGCCAAGATGGGCCACATACCAGCTCTGTTGGCAAGGTATCCCTGCTGAGACCAGGTGCACCCCGTTGCTAAGCTGCTTCACGATTGAGGGCCTCAACCAAAATCCCCTGACTCAGGGAGGCCCCACACGTCAGAGCTGTGACCTGCGAGACCTCGCCCTACAGCTGGCACATTACAAAACTGCTCCCCAACGAAGTTTCAATCTATTCTGGCAGACTTGGACTAAAGTCACAGCAGGGGGTTTCCAGAATAGCCCAGGAAATCTGATCCCAGAGTTGTTTTTAGTTTGAACAGACTGACATTTGTCCTAGGTGCAGTAATTTGGTTTCTTTTTGCTTCCATTTCTCCGTTCAGCAACTTGAAACAGGGGAGAGAGTGCAGAACCCTGGATTTCAGTAAGCTTGGGAAATTCTGCTGAAAGGCTGATATTTATTAACTGTGCTGTAATGGTGTTTCAATGCAACTTAGTGCCATCAGGCAGCAGGTGCTGATTGGAAATAAGCCAGATTAGCTCAACAAGGAAAGATTCCGAGGCCAGCCACCCCAGATTGTTCTTGTACACTACACAGTGGCTACCTGAAATTCAACACAGGCAAACACTTAGAAGGTGACTCACTTTGTTTCTTGCTCCTGATGCATGGCCTGCCGAGACGCAAGCGGAGAGAGGAGCAAAATAAAGTTTGAACAGGGAAATATATATAGTCACCAATTTCCTTCCTCATATTTTCAGTAGAAATGAATAACATTGATGGGACCTCTTATGACAAAATGTACACTAAAATGTCGAAATTGTGCTTCAAGTACTTTTGTCAAAGTTCAATAAACAAATAAGATTATTGCAAAGCAAAATTGATAGTTTTGCATATTCATATTTCTGAAACAGCTCATGGGGGTTTAATGTCTTCAGAAATAAAAAGTCACAGGTGCATTAAAACTACTGCAAGCGTGTCAACGAGTTGCATTGCTGTCGCACGGCGCCGAGGGCCAGGGTTCAATCTCAGCCCCGGGTCACTATCCGTATGGAATTTGCACATTTTACCCGTGTGCAGGGTAGGTGGATTGGCCAGGCTTAAATTGCGCCTTAATTGGAAAATAAAATAATTGGGTACTCTAAATTTATTTTTTTAACGTGTGTTGGTGAGCCACTCTTGTTCCCCTCCTGTTTAGCAGTGAGAGCATATGCTTCTGCAGCAGGGTGAGGAAGTGCTGGTTCAACCTGCATGGTGATGTAAGTAATGGGTTAAGAGACATTGCAATTAGTTGTCTCATTTATGTTAAGTATCCATTAATTGACACTGATATGTAAAGGGATTTCAGGTGGCCTCTGTCAGGTGGCGTGTTGTTAAGAGTTTTGTGCAGAGGCTGTGGAAGTGAAATAAATGGTGTTTGGTGAAAAGGAACAAGAACTTTAGACTCTTTCATATCACAGCAACTAAAACGGCTAACAATTGGTAGCAGAGGATGGTTGCTGTGTAAATGTGAAGGGTTGAAAGATACAACTTTTCCAGATCAAACCAAGGAGTGAGCGAGAAAAAAAAGGGATATATGGCTGAACCGAGGATAAAGATGGCTGGATATGACTATCCTCCCCTATTTTCTGAAAGGGAATCGTACGACCAATGGAGAAGTGCCGTAGTTATGTGAACTAAGGTAACTGCTTTGGGAAAGGGAAAACAAGGTATGGCATTGGCTCTTTCTCTACCATATGGCAGTAAAATCCGAAACAAAGTGCTTTCTGAGCTGGAATTGGAAGAGTTAGACTCAGAAGAAGGCCTGGAGACTTTATTACATTATATGGATAAGATTTATAAGAAAGAAGACTTGTTAAGTGCGTATGAAGCATGGTCGGACTTTGATAAGTTCCGGAAAATGGAGGATATCTCCATGGAATACTATTTAATGGAATTTGGCAGACTATATAAAAGGCTGTAGAAACACAATCTGGAATTTCCACAGTCTGTGTTGGCCTTTAAATTACTTGACTGTGCTAGAGTGAGCAACATGGATAGGCTCCTGGTTTTGACAGGAGTTCAGTTTACTGATAAGGATACCTTATTCGAACAGATGACAAAAGCTTTCCAAAAGTTTCTGGGGAAACATTCGATTCCGATGGCTCTGATGACCCAAATAGGTCAGCCTGTAATAAGGCAGAATATGGAAGATATACTAGTAACAGGATGGTGAAATCGTATGGCTATGAACAGGGCTCAAGACTATAGACGGAGACCGAGACAAGGAAATTATGAAGACAGAAACCCAGTTGGAACCTACAACAGGAGGAGGAACCCCAGAAATGCACGGGGCATGATAAATCGATGTTTTCGATGTGACTCTCAATACCATTATGCTTTCAACTGTCCAACTCGTTATGATAGAGTGTTTGAAGGGACACATGACACGGAAGAGTCAGAAGAGGAAAAAGATAGTGACCAGAAAGAAGGCATTGTCCTATTGACAAGCAGTTTTACGCCGGTAATGAGGGTGTTGGTTGCAGAATCCTTCAACTGTGCTGTATTGGACAGTGGCTGCACATCTACTGTGTGTGGAATTGACTGGTTAAAATGTTACCTGGACTCCTTGAATGCTGAAAATCGTAACAAGGTTAAGGAATTTGAAAGTTCCACAAGTTTCAGGTTTGGGGATGATAATACTCTGAAGTCGCTGAAAAGAGTGGGGATCCCTTGCAATATTGCCGGAGTGAATCATTTCATTAGCACGGATGTTGTATCAAGTGAGCTACCTTTGCTTCTGAGCAGACCGTCGATGAAGAAAGCACACATGAAACTGGATATGGAACAGGATAAGGCAACAGTTTTTGGAAAGACGGTGGACTTCCAATTTACACAGTCGGGACACTATTGTATTCCATTACTGACAAATAATATTTCAAGTAGAGTGGTTAAGGATGTGTTAATGGCAGTTGAAAATGGGACTTTAGCTGATAAAAAGCTTGTGATATTAAAACTGCATAGGCAATTTGCACATCCGTCTCCTCGGAGGCTGAAAACTTTATTAATGGATGCAGGGGTAAGGTATGACGACTATACTAGACTGATAGAACAGGTTAGTGACCGCTGTGAAGTTTGTAGGAAGTACAGAAGGACACCAGCACGACCGATAGTAACCCTACCTTTGGCCAGGGATTTTAACGACATTGTGGCCATGGATCTTAAGATCTGGGATAAAGCAAATAATATATTTATTTTGCATTTTGTAGATTTAGCAACCAGATTTAGTCAATCAATGATTGTACGAAGTGAAGAAAAGAGAGTAATTCTGGATCAAATCGTGGAAAAATGAATAGGGACAGGAATGGGTCCACCGGCAAAATTCCTTATGGACAATGGGGGAGAATTTGCTAATGATGAGTTTAGGGATATGTATAAAACATGAATATCAGAGTTATGAATACGGCTGCAGAAAGCCCATTTAGTAATGGTGTCTGTGAAAGAAATCATGCTGTCATCAATGTAATACTTCAGAAAATTTTGGCAGATGGACCAAATTGCAGGCTAAATTCAGCTTTAGCATGGGCAGTACATGCAAAGAATTCATTGCAGATGGTTGGGGGCTATAGTCCTTATCAATTAGTGTTTGGTAGAAATCCTAAAATTCCGTCCATTTTGGATGACCAGCCTCCAGCTTGGGAGGGGACTACAATTAGCTCTGGTTTTGCTGAACATTTAAATGTATTACATAGCAGTAGAAAAGCTTTTTAGGAAGCAGAAGTCTCTGAAAGAATTCGCAGAGCTTTAAGACATAACGTACGGCCATCAGATGCTGTTTTTCAGCAAGGAGGCATGGTATACTATAAGAGAAACAATTCTAATGAATGGAAAGGCCCAGGGAAGATCATAGGCATAGATGGCAAAACAATTATTTTGCAACATGGTAATCAAACTGTTAGGGCACATTCATCAAGGATAATGGGTACAGATTACAAACTTTCAAATTTAGACAGAGCAGACAGATATGACGAGGAACCAGAGTCATCTGGTACGCATGTGTTACAGAACTATGAGGACCAATTAACTGATATAGACAGGGTTTCTGTGGAGGAACACAACACTTCTGGTGAATTAGAACAGGCCATTTTTCCGAAAGGGAAAAATGCCAAAAGTTGGTACAAAAGTGACATACTTGCCTGAAGGGTCTAGTCAATGGAAGGATGCAACTGTTATTAGTAGAGCAGGGAAGGTCACTGGAAAGTATAAACATTGGTTGAATGTACAGCATTCAGGGGAAGGAGTCAAGACAATGGATTGGGAAAACGAAGTTCAAATATGGAGGGCACAGAAACGCAGTGCCAGTTCAGACAGTACATCGGATAGTGAACAGGCCCGCAGGAAAAGGTCGAGAACTATTGAAAGGACATCCCACAGCAGAAGGGAAAGGTCAAGCAGTAGCAGTACAGGACGAGATACCAGGCGGGAGAGGGGACGTAGTTTGTCAAGGTCTCGGAAAATGAGTAAGACTACGAATACTAATAGGAGTAGAAGCCCACATGCAAGTGAGATTTTGGTGGCTTCAAATAAATTAGATGAAAATGTTATGAAAGAAGCTAAACAGCAAGAATTGCATAGTTGGAGTGAATTGGGGGTATACACGGAAGTACTGCATAGGGGACAAAGAGCGCTATCCCACAGATGGATTTGCACGGAAAAGGTTCTTCCGGATGGAACTTATAAGGCAAAGGCCAGGCTTGTGGCAAGGGGGTTTGAAGAAAACTTAGAAGATCAGGATTTAAGGGTAGATTCACCTATAGCAGGAAAGGTTATTTTAAAGATCTTCTTGGCTCTATTAACCACAAAGGCATGGGAATGCAAATCTATAGATATAAAAGCTGCCTTTTTGCAGGGGCAGCAGCTCCAGAGAGACATTTTTCTCCGTCCTCCTAAAGAAGCAGCTAACACAGAAGGAGTACTCTTGAAGTTGAACAAATGTGTATATGGATTAAATGATCCATCTAGAGTCTGGTATTTTTCGGTAAGGTCAGTTTTGTTAAAGTTAGGCTGTTGCCAGTTGAAAGCAGATCTTGCAATGTTTTACTGGCACTATAAAGGAAATCTTTCTGGCATTTTTATGCTGCATGTCGATGATTTTTTTGTGGGGTGGGACTAGTGATTTTGAAGCTATTGTAATCTCTGGTTTGAGGAAAGAATTCAGGGTTGGAAGTCAGGCTTCTGGTGCTTTTAAATATATTGGACTGGAAATTGGACAGACTAAGTTAGGGGCAACTTTACGTCAGCAATCTTATTTGGAAAGCATCACCCCAATAGCAACTAGTCGTGGCCGAGTTTCACAAAAAGACGCAATGGTTTCAAAGATAGAAAAAGAGCAACTGCGAAGTTTAATTGGGCAACTGAACTGGTTAGGTAGACAGACTAGACCGGACGTGAGTTTTGATGTCTTAGAGTTGAGTACAAAAATGAATGATCCCAAAGTGGAAGACATGATAAGAGTAAATAAAGCGTTGGCCAAACTAAAAATGCAGGAATGTGTTTTGAAGTTCCCGGTGTTAGGTGACCTTAAGCACTTGAAACTCATAGTTTATAGTGATGCGTCCTACGCAAATTTATGTGATGGGGTTTCAAGCACAGGAGGTTTTATAATTTTCCTTTTAGGGAACAATGGTAAATGTTGCCCGCTTGTGTGGGAAACAAAGAAAATAAGGAGAGTGGTAAAAAGCACTTTGGCTGCTGAGACGTTAAGCCTTGTAGAGGCGGTGGATATGGCCTTTTATATAAGTATGATATTGACAGAAATTTTGGGATTAGGGGATTTGGGTAATATACCTATTGACTGTCACATTGACAATAAATCCCTGTGGGAAAATGTGCACTCTACAAAAAGTGTCAATGAAAAGAGGTTACGGATAGACATCGCAAGTTTGAAGCAGATGTTGGACAGAGGGGAAATAACAAAAATTAAATGTGTCGACAGGAGCTATCAACTCTCAGACTGTTTTACGAAAAGAGGGGCGAGTTCACAGAAACTTTTGGATATTGTTAATGAAGGGCGCTTGTTTCTGTGACTTTTTTTCTCTCGTCCAAACAAAAAAAAAAGGGGGGGGAAATCATATGTGTTTTTGAGTTTCTTGAAATGTTGTTTTCACCTTATTATTTTTTTTTTCTCCAAGGAAGGGGAGACTGATAAGTAATGGGTTAAGAGACATTGCAATGAGTTGTCTCATTTATGTTCAGTATCCATTAATTGACACTGATATGTAAAGGGGCTTCAGGTGGCCTCTGTCAGGTGGTGTGTTGTTAAGAGTTTTGTGCAGAGGCTGTGGAAGTGAAATAAATAGTGTTTGGTGAAAAGGAACAAGAACTTTAGACTCTTTCATATCACAGCAACTAAAATGGCTAACAGGTGAGAGCACCCAGGGCTGCCTCTATCATCAAGTACTGATTCCAGGGCTCTGCCTGTGCTAAAACAGTGAATAAGTCACACTCCAAAAGTACTTTATTGGCTGTCTTTGGGGTGCGGTGGTATTAGCTGGACAGAACTGCATGAGATTTATTGGCATTGAGCTACAGGAAGCTACAACCCGTTCTGGAATTGATGTCAGGCAAACTGTTAAATAGTACAGCAGCAAAAGATATTATAGTGCCTTTCATGACCTCGGGAACAAACGTGGTCCCAACAACATACCGAGGACAGCCCACTACCCACTGTCCACCAATCAACACCGATTGCTACAACCCTTTAAGCTGTCTTTCTGTCCTTACTGACATTTTCTTCTTAGTCCAGAGGATGTAATTTTCTCAACCAATTGCTTTGCTTATGCAGCTCTTGATTAATTGTTTACTAAACTTATAATCGACATTTACTGCATTTCTCCCAAAACAGTCTATCACACCTTTCCTCTTTGATATTCTCTTTTACCACAACTGTTTGATTTTGTTACTCTTTGTTTCCCTGCTTTCTGCCACACCCCAATTTACTCACTCCGGCTTTGATGTCCATCTCACCTTTGCCGTAAAGTGCTCTGGGATGGCCATGTGCAAAAGGAGCAATGTATAAAGATATATAGTTGAAGCTCCAGGGGCTATGTTAACCTATGCTTTAAGTTTGCTACTTTCACATCTGCCCGGTCTTCTAAGGAAGACAAATACCTAGCTGTAGTCAAATGAAGAAAGCCAGTTTGTTATTACTACAAAAGAAACTTAAACACAATTTCTATTTAATAATAATCTTTATTAGTGTCACAAGGGGCTAGTTTAGCACAGGGCTAAATCGCGGCTTTTAAAGCAGACCAAGGCAGGCCGGCAGCACGGTTCAATTCCCGTACCAGCCTCCCCGAACAGGTGCCGGAATGTGGCGACTAGGGGCTTTTCACAGTAACTTCATTTGAAGCCTACTTGTGACAATAAGCCATTTTCATTTCATTTCATTTCAAGTAGGCTTATCACTGCAATGAAGTTACTGTGAAAATACCCTAGTCGCCACACTCAGGCACCTGTTCGGGTACACTGAGGGAGAATTCAGAATGCCCAATTCACCTAACAAGCACGTCTTTCGGGATTTGTGGGAGTAAACCGGAGCACCCGGAGGAAACCAACGCAGACACGGGGAGAACGTGCAGACTCCACACAGACCGTGACCCAAGCTGGGAATCGAACCTGGGACCCTGGTGCTGTGAAGCAACTGTGCTACCCAATGTGCCACCATGCCAATGCCTCGGGAATACGCACAGATCAATGTAGGGGTTCCTTAAAGGAACATGTCATCGTCACGTGGACTGTCCGATTGAGGGGATGGGAATCATTATTCTTAGATGAAAAACTAGTTTTCTAAGTAATTTGAGTCACATATAGCAGTATTAATTATTAACTGACTTTTGCTTGGCTAAAATTGTTGAGCATTACAGTGTTTTTTCAAATAAATTTAGCATTCCCAACTCATTATTTTTCCAATTAAGGGGCAATTTAGCGTGTTTAATCCACCTACTTTGCAGGTTGTGGGAGTGAAACCCACGCAAACATGGAAAGAATGTGCAAACTCCACATGGACAGTAACCCAGAATCGAACCTGGGACCTCAGCGCTGTGAGGCAACAGGGCTAACCCACTGCGCCACCGTGCTGCCCGAGCATTACAGTGTTCAGCATAAGTAAATGCTGCTTAACTTTTTGGAATCCAAACAAAATAAAATATGCCACGGTATCCATGTCATAGGTTGTGGTTCTGGGTTCATGTTATAAGCTCGAGAAATAGATGGAGATAATTTGTTGTAAATAGTCACTCATGGTGAACAAGTTAAATAGAGGGATCTGATGAATTGCAAGTTTGGGAATGTTGATTAAACTCATTATAAAATGATTCCAGTTCTGAAAAGTAATGAAGAGTGTTGTGATTTGCTAACCATCTAGAACCAATATATCATTACTGTAATAAAGGTCGAAATGTAAATGTGAAAATGGGTGTCTGGAAGCTTTTAATATATTTGAAGGTCATGAAAGCATTATATGTCTGTGTCCATAAAACGCTTAGCTGGCAATTTCAAGTTATTTTTATTCCTCTGCACCACTATGTGAAATAAATTACATGGTTCAACAGTCAGTGATTATATTTATAACTAAAAGTAAGGAATGGTTGCAGTAGCATTTGCTGTTGCTAAGCTCTTCAACAGCTTCAAAGAGCTTACTGGTGGAGGGGGTGGGGGTGGGGGTGGGCAAGACTGGAATGTGGAGCATTAGGTGCTTTGAGAATGGAACAACCTGCAAAAAATGCCTGACTGGCACAAAACTTTAGACCACAAGAATGTTGGTTGGGGAAGTGGTTCATTTTGGTTAATTATTGGTGCAGGTTAGAATGGTTATTTGCCATCGGCTCTGTATTTATGTTAATAAAAACAGAAAGTGCGGCAGCACGGTGGCGTAGTGGTTAGCACAGTTGCCTCACGCTGCTGAGGACCTGGGTTCGATCCTGGCTCTGGGTCACTGTCCGTATGGAGTTTGCACATTCTCCCCATGTCTACGTTGGTGTCACCCCCACAATCCAAAATGATGTGAGGATAGGTGGATTGGCCATGCTAAATTGCCCCTTAAATGCAAAAAAAAAATTGGGTACTCTAAATTTTAAAAAAAGTGCTGGAAAATCTCAGCAGGCCTGGTAGCATCTCTGGATAGAGAAAGACAGTCAACGTTTTGAGTCTTATATGACTTTTTGTTCCAATCTCAAATTTCCAGCACCTGCAGTTATTTTGCTTGAATAATAAGACTGTTGCTACACTTTAATAATAAGACTTTATTACCACACTTCCAGGCCGTGCATTCCAAACCCAGACCCCTCTTTCTGTGGAAAAGATTTTTTTTCTCATATCACATTTTCTTCTTTTGCAATTTACCTTAAAACTGTGCCCTCACATCCTTCATAGAATCATAGAATTTACAGTGCAGAAGGAGGCCATTCAGCCCATCAAGTCTGCACCGGCCCTTGGAAAGAGCACCCCACTTAAGCCCACACCTCCACCCCATCCCCGTAACACCACCTAACTTTTTTGGACACGAAGGGCAATTTAGCATGGCCAATCCACCTAACCTGCACATCTTTGGACTGTGGGAGGAAACCGGAGCACCCAGAGGAAACCCACGCACACACGGGGAGAACGTGCAAACTCCGTACAGACAGTGACCCAAGCCGGAATCGAACCTGGGACCCTGGAGCTGTGAAGCAACTGTGCTAACCACTGTGCTGCCGTGCCACCCACGTGCTGTCCTTGATCCTTTTAGCAAGGGGGGGAGCAGTTTTTCCCTATCTCTCTGTCCAGCCGCCCATGATTGTGCACATCTCTATCAAATTAAAAGAAATCTCCTTCTCTCCAATATATCCCTCTCCAGGAGGGAAATGAGGAGAAATGTTTTAACGGAATGAGCTGTTGTGATCTGGAATGCACTGCCTGAAAAGTAGGTGGGAGCAGATTCAGTATTAACTTTTGAAAGTGAATTGGATAAATACTTGTGGAGGAAGACAATTGCAGAGCGACGGGGAAGGAGCAAGAGAGGGCGACTCACTTTCTAGGAGTCGGCATTTCCATGATGTGACATGGTGTCATTCTGTGCTGTGTGAATTCAGGACTTCATTCTCTGCTCTGATGCTCCTCACAGTAAAATGTCCTTTTGATGCTCAATGGCTTTCTGCCGTTAATTTACAATTGAGACAGCAACATGGTAAAGATCAGAGGCTAATTTTCCATTGCAACTGCAGTGATTCTAATGGAATGAAAAGCAGGTGATATCTATAGAAGGACAATCCACCCACCCTAATGGTCATCTAGAAGCAAAGTAAACATCTACCCATTGCCCCCCCCCCCCCCCCCCCCCCACCTGCCCTCCCCGACCCCACACATTGACTATCCTGGTCAGACAGCTCCACTCTGGGTCCCAAGTGAATGCTAGAAATTTACAGCATGCCAATCAGCATCTGAATAGGGAAAAGGGGGGGCAATTCTGCGAGCCCCGCGCCGGAGAATCGCCGCAACCGCGCTACGATGCCCTGACGCCGGCGCGCAATTCTCCACGGTGCGGAGAATCGGCACCATTTGCGCCGCTGCGTTTGGCACGGGGCCGCCGATTCTCCGGCCCAGCACAGCGATGGAGACTGGCCGCTGCCGGCGGGAACTCTGCACGAACGGTCGTGGGGTGGCCTGTGTGGAGGGGGGCTCATTCACCGGGGGGGGGCCTCCGATGGGGTCTGGCCCGTGATCGGGGCCCACCAATCGGCGGGCTGGCCTCTCCCCCCCCCCCCCCGAGCCTACTTCCTGGCGCGGCTGGCCCCTGAACACTGACCCCATGTTGGTCGGGGCCGGCGCGCTAAAGAAGTCCCCCACGCATGCGCAGGTTGGTGCGGCCCAACTACGCATGTGCGGGTTGGCGCGGCGCCCATTTGGTGCCACGAAAGGAGGCTGGAGCGGCATGAACTGTTCCATCGCTGTGCTGGGCCTCTGTGGGGGACAGAATCGGTCGTACCTGGGCCTGGTTCGCGCCGTTGTGAAACGCGACGGCGTTCACGACGGCGTGAACACTTGGGCTGCATTTCGGAGAATCGCACCCGACATATTCATGCTTTCTGCTGAACCATCCTGTCAGAAACATTTTCTTTGCGTATCTTAAGGAGTTAACTGATCTCCATGTACGCCCAGTTACTCAATAGAAAAGAAGAGGCTTGTATTTGTATAGCATCTTTCAGAACTCGAAAGATGTGCAGGTTAGGTGGATTGGCCATGCTAAATTGCCCCTTAATTGGAAAAAGAAAATAATTGGGTACTTTAAATTTATTTTAAAAAATTAAGTCAGAACAAAACTGCTGTAGTGGCATTAGCTGAACATCTGGTGAAATTCAGATTCAAAGTGCTATCCTGATGGCCCTATTTAGCTGTTTTCAGCCAGGTTGTTCAGTTTATGTAAAACAGAAAGTTCTGGAGAAACTCGACAGGTCTGGCATCATCTGTGGAGAGAGAAACAGGGTTAACGTTTCCAGGCCATAACCTGCCAGACCTGGCTGAAGTTATCCAGCGTTTTGTTTTATTTCAGTGGTCCGCTACTTATCCTGATCGAATCCCCCTGGTGGCGTCCCTCCAGAAGGGGAATTTCCAACAGAAACCCCAGCCATCACAAAAACTGCGAGGGATTGGGGGAGGTGGGCAGGGGGCGGGAGGTCCAATTTTGTGTTTTCAAAAAAAATGTCGGTTCTAGTCTTTCGTAGCAAGCTCCAGGGTCTGGTTTAGCACAGTGGGCTAAATAGCTGGCTTGCAATGCAGAACAATGCCAGCAGCGTGGGTTCAATGCCTGTACCCGGCCTCCCTGAACAGGTGCCGGAATGTGGCAATGAGGGGCTTTTCACAGTAACTTCATTGAAGCCTACTTGTGACAATAAGTTATTATTAAGCTCAGAGCTGGCCTCCTGCACTGGAATCACTCAAATTAAAGAACAAAACCCTGCGGAGTCTGAAAATCTGAAATAAAAACAACAGGAAATTGCTGACAAAATCCAGCAAATCCAACAACATCTGGGGTGGGGGAGGAGGAGAGAGAGAGAGAGAGAGAAGTCCGGATGACCCTACTTCAGATGCACTCTTCGTTTTTATTTTGAATTGAAAGCACGCCGGAGATGAAATAACTCCCTTGTTGAAAGCGAACTCTGTTGCATATCTGTACTGGTTGAATCACAGCTCCAACTTAAGGTACTGTAATCCTTTGCCTTTTGGATTTAGTCATGAAACTAACCGCTTCTTTATTTTAGGAAGTATTTAATAACGCAAAGGCACGCAACCGTTTAATAAATGAATTGCTGATGTGTAATAAATTGAGAAGACATTTCCAGCATTGTGGCATGTCTAAGGGGCGTTGGACAGACAGTGTGTCCGCAGCTCCATATAGCTGTGTACCTGTTTCTGCAAAAGCAGATTCACTGGCCAGCTAGTGCATTCGAACAAAAACAAATCTCTCCCCCCCCCCCCCTATCTAATCACCAGCAGGCAGAAATAAACAGAGCTGGACAGAACATTTCCGGTGAAAATACTCTGCCCCCATTATCAAGGAGCAAAGGAATGCACAGCAGATAACCGCTAAAATAACATTCAGTTAATAGCCAACTCGGGAAGCTGCGCCCTGCCTCTGAATGTTTGATCTAAAACGGATGCAGTGACTCCCAAAGACAACATAAACTCCGAATCCGACGCTCCTTTTTGCATCCAAAAGAATTTTTTGTTGTTGCTGGTATTAAAAAGTTCGTGAACTTTTTTTTTGGGGAAAAAAGGAAAACTCGGGCAGAATTGCTATTCCGAGGCCGATTAAACGAATCGCTAGGGGAGGGGGTGGTGGGAAATGGGAAAAAAAAGAAAGGATACGTGCAAGGATTGAGTGGTGTAACTTAAGAAACATGTATCTATCTTCCCTGGGAGCTGCGAGCGGCCAGACTGATGAATGGGGAGCGCGGCAGAAATGCCCGCCTCCGCCGAGCGCAGATGGAACGTTGTGTCGGCCGCCCGGGCTGTCAATCAGGTGACGTAACAAAGGGTCTGGAGTGTTACCTGCTGCGAGGTTCGAATCGTTCATTCACAAGATGTGAGCAGCAGAGACCCGTGTGTAAGAGAGGGAGAGAGCGCGCCAGACACAGAGGCTCGCTGCAACCAGAGTGCTCGTGTCTTATTTATTTATAATATATATGCAATCATATTGATATTAAATAGATAAGGTTTTTTTCCCGCTCGTTCCTCATCCCCAAAGTTTGGCATTCTTTGTCCTTTTTCCACCATGCGCTGGACAATGGGAGCACTTTCAATGGAGCAGGGAGTGGGGCTGCTGTGGAGCGGCTGCCTGCTGCTGGAGTGGCTCTCGGTGGCGGGGGCCAGCCTGCTGCTGGAGCCCGGCGACATGCACTCGAGCTTCGTACACCGGCGCCTCAAGCAGCACGAGAAGAGGGACATGCAGCGGGAGATCCTCTCCATCCTGGGGCTGCCGCACCGGCCGCGGCCGCACTCGCACGGCAAGCAGAACTCGGCGCCGCTCTTCATGCTCGACCTGTACAATGCCATGTCCACCGGAGGAGGAGGGGGAGAGGAGGAGGAGGAGGAGGAGGGAGGCGAGGGCTTCTCGCCCCGCTACCGAGCCGTGTTCACCACGCAGAGCCCGCCGCTGGCCAGCCTGCAGGACAGCACCTTCCTCAACCGCGCCGACATGGTCATGAGTTTTGTTAACTTGGGTAAGGCGAAACTTTATTACCCCCCACCTCTCTGTGCAAGTAGCTTCAAGCTTGCAGACAAGTCAGTACTTTGCAATACTCCTAACCCCAACACCTAACCTCAGCAGATGATGAGGGAGATGGTCATTTATACTGTTTTTTACCCCTCCCTCCCTAAGCTGATAGTGAGTCTGGATACAAGGGGGGGGGGGGGGCGCTTATTTATATTTTCTCTTTCTCTGTTTAGGTTGGGTTTTTTAAGTTACTAGGGCGCTGTACTGTTATCAATGAGTGCTGTAAATATAACAGGCACAGCAGATTTATTTTAACACGTCTCCATTTTTAAAAAATATATGATCCCTGGCGAAAGATGTTTGAGTTGTGGAATGCAGGGGCACCTGCCGTCCATTTGTGTCAGTAAAACTTTGAGGCTGAATTAGTGAAAGCGCTGGGAAAACTCAGCAGGTCTGGCAGTATCTGTGGAGAGGGAAAGAGGAGTTGACTTTCCACTCTGGAATGAACCTTCTACAGAGCTCTCTGTGCCGTAACTTTGCTACAGTTCGGTGAAGGCACGTTGATCTAATCGAGAGCAGCACTCCATTCATAAATTGGATTTAAAAAGAAATAACAGCAATATTGCAACAGACTGCAACATTGCCAAATCCCCTGGATGCCGCACCTGCGGGGCTGTGAGAGCTGGAATGTATCTGGGAGGGATTAGCTACAGGCATACCATTAACCTAGTGTCCGACCCAAAAATGTAACAGATTTCTCTCTCTCTGACATGAACCGTGGTCTCGTAGTTTGTGTTCGCATTGCTCGGCGGGGGGACTTGCTTGGCAATAAATTCGTCTCCGCAAAATATTGGCATCAAATTCTTCTGTCTATTCGCTATCAATCTCGGGTTCACGTGTGGGTGCACAGTTGAGCCGGTTTCGAGGAGGGAATAATTTATGAGATGTATGTATTTACAAAGCATTAGTGGCTGGAAATCAGCGGATAAAACACGTTCCTGTGGAGTAGATAGAGCTGCAGACACTTGCTCAATAAAGTTGGCGTGCTGGGCTCGGGAGGGAGGCAGTTGTGTGGTTAATGTCAGTGGCAGAAACCTAACATAATTGCTTTTACTGCTCACTTCCACTTGGTAAATACTCTCTGCTGATTATAATGGGTGAGGGACGGGTTCATGGCTTCTCGTGTAGCACAGGGTAGGCACACATTTCACATGAGTGCGGTTTCAGTCACCAGTGCAATTAACTAGTGCAGAGATTAAACAGCTGATGATTTATGGCAATTGCACAATTTACAAAAACCCTTTAGTTTCTGTTTCAATCGGGATTGGCCATCCCACTGGGCCTCCCCTGCATGAAGTTCAGAGAGAGAGAGCCCTGCATTTTTGTAGTGCCCCTTGTCTCAAAAGTGCTTGACAGCCAATATTTCTGAGCTGTAGTCACTGTTTTACGTGGGAGGCCAGTTTGCACACTGAGCTCACACAGCCAGCAATGTGACTGCGACCGGATGGTCCCCTTTTGTTAGTTGGGCGATAGGGGACAATTAATTGCCCTGAAACGCGAGCTGAGGTTTGGCTTGAGGCTGGAGAAATCCAGCATGACGCTGATAATAAAAGAATAAAATCCTGTTACCTCTGAAATTTGTACCCACACTGCCCCCCCCCCCCCACCCCTAAATTACAATCATTCTTTAGCTTGTTCATTTACGGAATGTGGGTGTCGCTGGTTAGGCCAACATTTATTGCCCATCCTTAGTTGCCCTTCAGAAGGTGGTGATGAGCTGCCCTCTTGAACCACCACAGTCCTTGAGGTGGAGATACACCCACTGTGCTGTTAGGAAGGGAGTTCCAGGATGTTGCCCCAGTGACTGTGAAGGAACGGTGTGGTGAGTGACTTGGAGGAGAACCTCCAGGTGATGGGATTCCCAGGGTTCTCTTGTTCTTCTAGATGGTCGTGGTCGTTGGTCTGGAAGGTGCTGCCTAAGGAACCTTAGTGAGTTACTGCAGTGCATCTTATAGATGGATTTGGATCCCATATAACAGCTAGAGATGATGCAATGTGGATCCGTTCCACTCGACCCAGTCAATGGATCAGATTCCCAACAATTCTTGTGCCCCCAAAACAGTAGGCAGGAAATATGTACACTTTATATGGTATGGGGCTGTCACATGTGTAATGTCGTGAGATGTAGAACCCATCTTCCCTATGCAGAGAAGTATTGGTGTTTTTTGTTTCGTCTGCCTGCTTGATGTGTGACTGTATCCTATTATCTTGATGCAGGTGTTGTACCCATAGATGTGCCATTGGGATGCTGTCTGTGCAGCCGTGTCGATAATTCAACAATAAATGTTAGCACCTGGGAGAATAAACATAGGGAATAAGAGGCTCGGGGCAGTTACAAGGCAATAATACACTCCAGAGATTTAGAATGCTCCTAAACTTAAGAGTAGGACGCATGGCCAGGAGGTTTGTCTGGGAGCACACAGCAACACTTACATTAATGTCCATTCCCTCGCACATTGTTTCGAATTCAATATTTGAAAACAGGTTATTAGCATCTTGAGCTGTCCGTTTTACACAATTAATTTAATAATGGTAACTTTGGTCACTGAAGGAAGCACAGCTCAACATCAGTGTTTGACATCTTAGTTGTCATGGGGAAACTAATATCATGGCCATTTGAACAGACCAGCAATGCAGTTTGTTCAGTATGCACATTCCCTGGATGCGTACAGTTGCCATAAATGGTCACCAGTTGAAACATGTCGGATGCACAAATTTGTTTTATTTTGAGGAGTGTTTGAAAGCCTGTGGGTGGGAGGGCGTGGGGCAGGGGAGGTTTGGAATTGGGGGGGGGGGGGGAAATACTTTTGTTTGTACCGCGTTCTTTACGACCACCACCGAATATCTGTGGTTGATAGCCGGTGAAGAACTTCTGAAGTGTCGTGCAGGAAATGTGGAGGCTCCACTATGCACAGCAGGATCCCACAAACAGCAATGTGATGATGACTGGGCAACCTGTCCTTTTTGCATTGTTGCCTGTGGGATAAATATGGCCATCACACTGAAGACAGCTTCCTGCCCTTCAAAATGGTGCCCTGGGAATCTTTGGCATCCATTTGAGCAGATGGATGGAATTTGGTTCAATGTCTCAACCAAAGGTTGGCACATCCAACAGTGCAGCACCCCCTCCGTGCTAGACTGCAGTGCCAGCCTCGGTTTTTGTGCCACGGCCCTATAGTGGGACTTGAACCGGGAACCTTGTGACTAAGAAAGCTCTGAAGAGGAGGGTCACGGGAGCTAAAGGTTTTGTCACTTAAGATGGAATGGAGTGAGTGAGAGATAAAGAGGAGGTTTAGAGAATGTCAGAGGGAAAGGAGGTCTGGGGGGGGGGATTACATTTATGTAGCGCCCTTCACATTCCAAAGTGCTTTCGAACCAGTGAAGTAATTGGGAGTGCAGTCACTGTTGGAAGGTGTTGAGGCGGTACTGCACTGATGGCAACCTGGGCTGGTGAGTGGGCCGCATGAGTGACCCGTCTTCATCTCAGTGGGTCGCAAGACTGAAATCCGGCTTCTTCACTAACCATGACACCATGAATAGGATCAAATGCATTTAATACACACCAAATATTTCATACCTAGTTAGAGAAAATGCTTAATTTTACAAATATATTAATAGAGCTGCCATCGAGTTCAAATGGTAAAAACAAAACAAATATTTTACTTTGGACGCAGAAGCAGCTCACAGCTCTCGCAGTCAATGCTCATAGAATTCCTTCAGCGCAGAAGCAGGCCTTTCGGCCCTTCGAGTCTGCACCAACCCTCTGAAAGGCTAGGCTAGGCTCACTCCCCCACCCTAACCCCGTAACCCCACGCATTAATCATGGCCAATTCACCTGAGCTTCACATCATTGGAATGTGGGAGGAAACCGGAGCACCTGGAGGAAACCCACGCAGACACGGGGAGAAATTGCAAAGTCCACACAGAGACTCGCCCAAGTCCGGAACCGAACCCGGGTCCTTGGCACTGAGGCAGCAGTGCTAAACACTGTGCCACCGTGCCAACTGTTGTGAGCAATCAGCTTGCACTTCACTTGCCCTCGCTTTACGTGCGTATCACTTCAGTCATACCGGTAGGAACGAAACTACATGGATGGAAATCAATGGAATGTGGCATCCCTGTCTGTGGGCAGTGTTCAACAATTTGCCACACCCAGGTGGGCCATAGTTTCCCACCACTGCTGTTAAGGAATTGGTTATTTGGGGGCAATATAGGTCAGCGCGGCTGAGGGATCATAGGTTTGTGGGATTCATTCTTGGATGTGAATAATAAAATTGTAGGTGATATGAGGTTTTATGAAGGACAGATTGGGTAACAGACTGGGACAGTGTGGGAGATGTCAAATGTAGAGATGACAAAGGCACTGTTTAGGGTTTCTGTCCGGGGAAGTAAGGGTAGATGGAGTTGGATGGAGAAGGTCTTGCTGATAGATGGAATGTGACATTTCAAAATCTGTCTTGGCTGGAACAGAATGGGTCCATACCACCTTTTATGCCTGGGCAAATATCCTGGGTAATCGATTGAGTTGGTGGGAAGGATGAAGATTTTTTGATGTGATCTGAAAGCAAGGTTCAATTGCCAGAAATTGTGGCTTATCCCGGATTTCCTTTAAGGCGTCAGACAACACTGAGATACTCAAAGACAGAATTAGAGGAGAGGTGGGAGTGGATGCTGTCAACGTTTGCGTGGAAGCTGACCCCATACGACATGGCCACTGAATGGCAGCATACAGACAAGGAAGCAAAATCATTGTGCTGCAACAAGAGATGGAGCGCAGAGGGTGACATGATCACTCCTCTCAAATATTGCGTTGATGTTGCCTGGCTGAATGATCAGAATGAATTAGAGAGGGACATAGAACAGTACAGCACAGAACAGGCCCTTTGGCCCTCGTATGTTGTGCCGAGCATAGTGGAGATTGGGCTGTCTGTCTGGCACCCAGTCTCGGATGGACCATAATGTCATCTACTTGAACATTGGGAAGACCAAAGCCATTGTCTTTGATCCCCAGCACAGACTCCGGACGTCTACCATCATCTGCATCCCTCTGGTTAGTGCTGTCATGATGATAAAGTAAAGTTCAACCACACCCAAGCTGAGCATTTGACTCCATATCATCTTGCACAAAGACTATTTCCCCGTATCTCCATAATGAAACCCGTCTCTGCCCTACCTTTAACCATTGAAACTTTCAAGCGTCTCTTTGTCACTTCCTGACATCTTTCATCCAACACTCTCCTTGTCGGCCTCCTGACCTGCACGCTTCAGAATTTTCAACGTATCCAGAGTTCCGCCAAGCCCCTCTTGGTTAGGAACCTCCCCCTGCCATCCACATGTGACGTCCCATCACCCAACACTTCAAATTCAGAATTCTTATACATGTTACAAGTCATTCCTTGGCATTCCCTATCTCTAATTTCCACCAGGCCTACAGTCCCCACCCTGAACTCTGTGGTCCTTTGACTCTCCCCCTCTTATTTAGTGCCTCCTTCCTTCACTGTCATTAGAGGTTGAGTTTCAGCCTCCTGGATCCCGCTTGGAATTCCTGATTTAAATCTTTCCATCACCCTATCTCTCTCTCCTCCTCTTCAGACTTTACTTACAACACATGAAGCCTCTGTGAATTGTCGTTGCTTAAGTGGGTATGTTGTTCCGAGAGAGGGGACACAGTTATATACTTTGTCAATTGAACATAGTACAGGTCAAGAAACTTTACGCTACCCTGACCCATGAATCCCTAGATTCCTTACAGTGCAGAAGAAGGCCATTTGGCCCACCTGAGTCTGCACCGATCCTCAGAAAGAGCACCTTACCTAGAACCACACCCTGCCCTATCCCCACCTAACCAGTTGCCACTAAGGGGCAATTTAGCATGACCAATCCACCTAACCTGCACACCTTCGGAGAGTGGGAGGAAACCAGAGCACCTGGAGGAATTCGAGGCAGACTCGGCGAGTATGTGCAAACTCCACCCAGACAGTTACTTAAGTCCAGAATTGACCCGGGGTCCCCGGCGCTATGAGGCAGCAGTGCTCAGTCTTTGTGAACTGTCATCGATTAAGTTGTTCAGAGGGAGGTGTCCGTGCTCATACGCATTGTCACATGAACATAGTACACATCAAGAAACATTATGCTATCCAAATAGAAGTTGACACCACCGTGAATATGGCAGTTTTACTTCTCACACCATCCACTACGTTTTTATTTTTTTAACCTATTCTGAAAATTAGTTCAAAAACATTTTAAAAATTAGCAGTGGATCGACAGGCGAGAAGATATTTTACAAGGTGGTTCTGTGGAATACTGTTTTAAGGCTGATGAGATACAGTGGTTACGTGGTTACAATGGATTGCTGTTTTGGGTTTTTGGAAGTATTTCTAATTGATTCAGAGGTGGGGAATCCAGGCTGGTGGTATCCAGTAAAGGCAAGGCGTACAGAGATGCAAATTTATCCATGAGTTTCCAGCAGTGACCTCTGAATCAGATAGCCACGGGCAGTCGCTATACAACTTGGTTACATTTGGATCGAATATAAATAACATTCATCTACAGAATTGTAAGGAGGAAGTGTTTGCCCTACAGGTCTATAGATTCTGTTTTGCATGAGGGTCTAAATTTCACTTTTGTTTCTGAAATATGTAACCTAGAGTTGAGGAAAGTTTTATTAAAAAATGGTGTTAAGTTTAAAAGGACAGCACGGTGGCGCAGTGGTTAGCACTGTTGCCTCGCAGGACCGAGAACTCTGGTTCGATCCCGGCCTTGGGTCACTGTCCGTGTGAAGTTTGCACATTCTCCCCGTGTCTGCGTGGGTCTGACCCCCACAACCCAAAGATGTGCAGGTTAGGTGGATTGGCTATGCTAAATCGACCCTTAATTGGAATTTGTTTTTCAAAAGATTAGGTTTTGGTGCAATCCGAACATCCCACAGTACATCACGCAATTAATCTTCTGACGCTGAAACAAAGTATTCCGGATACCTGAAATCAAAACAGGAAATGCTGGGAATACACAGCAAGACTGGTAGTACCCGTGGAGAGAAAGGTGACCTTTTCACCAGAGGTGCGGCCCAACTTGCCTGGTATTGACAGCAATGGGGGGGGAGATTTCTGTGCTGCCAAGTTACCCGTGGGGAGCTGTAGTAATGGGGGCGGGCAGAGATTTGGGTTCGGGAGCCTGATCTGAAATGGCGCGGAAAAATGTGTAATTGACAGTAGATTCCTGACTGCGAAAACAAATGTAGAGCCGGGAGAGAAACAGAAAATGCTGGACAATCTCAGCAGGTCAGCCAGCATCCGTGGAGAGAGGAGGTAGCCAACGTTTCACGAGCCTGGATGACTCTTTGTCGAGGTTCGTCAGAGTTGGCTCTTTGTTATAAATGTAGAGCCTGACCTGTCGAGAGGAAGAATTGCACGTTTTAAAACACTTTGAAGTGAAATATTAACATGGTGCTGAATCTAGCCTGCAGAACATTCCTGAATTTGAGAAATACTGGTTGCTCTTTTCCCAGAGGCAACTCCTGGCTTTATCAGCACTAAGCACTTGATAATTGCTTCTGCCTTGGATTTTGTTTTGTTCCCGTGGAATTCCATCTGTGTGGCAGAAATGCTTGATTGGTGCATTGTGGGTGTGTGTGTGTGTGTGTGCGTGGGGGGGGGGGGGGGGGGGGGGTGTGTGAAAAATGAGAGGAGGAAATAATTAAAAATGAAAGCTGCTGTAAAATGCTTTGAAAAGTCCTGGCCCCTCACAGCCATGGATTAGAGGTTTGCCTGTAAGGGCCTTATCACCACAAGGCAGGGCCTTTGTTGTCACGTGCCATGCCGGGAAATGGGAAGGTGCAGTTTGCAGGGAGAACTGATGGGGAGGCCAGTGTGTGTCGATAACTTTGTCCATAAAAAGAAAGACACTCATTTCTATGGTCATTTTCACAGCCACTGGATGGTATCAGTGCTTCACAGCCAAGGAAGCATTTCTGAGGTGCAGCCACTGTTGCAATGGAGGAACCATTGCATTCGGTAAACTCCCAGCTAGACAGCAGTGCGCTGGGTGATCAGATTATCTCCCCTTGCAGTGTTAAATGAGGGATAAATAGTGGCCGGGACACGGTGGATTTAAAAAGAACAGAAAATACTGGAAAAGCCTTGGTGGGTCTTGCAGCATCTATGGAGAATGAAACCGTGTTAACGTTTCAAGTCCAATATGACTTCTTTACAAAGCTGGGAAAAGGTAGAAATGTGAAGGGTGTTGAAGAAGTGGGTAGGTACAGGTAAAAGGTCAGGGATAGGTTAGAGGGCAAGAGATCTTAAATGCGATAATGCTCTGTGAGACTAGACAAAAGGAGTAATAATGTTGGTATTGTAGCGCACAAAGACTCCGAGAGACGAATAGAGTGAAGCCGATGAGGCGGTCTGGTCGTCCGTGTCGATCGCCTCGGCCCCGGTGGTGGTGGTGGTGCTTGTTCCGGTGTTGTCGTCTACGGGAGCTTTACGGTTTCAGCTTGGGCTTCACTCCTGGTCGGGCCTGGGAGGAGGACCGATCCTCCTGGGAAGGGGGCGGTCGCGGGGTGCGGCGGTGGCAGGAAGGGGGTGATTGGTGTCGGGGGGTGTGTGTGTTGCCGGCGGGCGCCAGATCTCGCAGGGAGACCGTGTCCTGTCGGCCATCGGGGTACTCCACGTAAGCGAACTGCGGGTTCGCGTGAAGGAAGTGAACCCTTTCGACCAACGGGTCCGACTTGTGCGCCCGCACATGTTTTCGGAGCAAGATGGGTCCTGGGGCCGCCAGCCAGGTCGGCAGCGACGTTCCAGAGGAGGACTTCCTGGGGAAGACAAGGAGGCGCTCATGAGGCGTTTGGTTAGTGCTGGTACACAGTAGTGACCGGATGGAGTGGAGGGCGTCCGGGAGGACCTCCTGCCACCGTGAAACTGGGAGGTCCCTGGACCGTAGGGCCAGTAGGACGGTCTTGCAGACCGTGCCGTTCTCCCTCTCTACTTGCCCGTTCCCCCGGGGGTTGTAGCTGGTCGTCCTGCTCGAGGCTATACCGTTGCTGAGCAGGAACTGGCGCAGCTCGTCACTCATGAAGGAGGACCCCCTGTCGCTGTGGACGTATGCGGGGCAACCGAACAGTGTGAATATGGTGTTCAGGGCTTTAATGACTGTGGCCGCGGTCATGTCAGAGCAGGGGATGGCGAATGGGAAGCGGGAGTACTCGTCCACCACATTAAGGAAGTATATGTTGCGGTCGGTGGAGGGGAGGGGTCCTTTGAAATCCAGACTAAGGCGTTCAAAGGAGCGGGAAGCCTTAATCAGGTGCGCACCATCCGGCCTGAAAAAATGCGGTTTGCACTCTGCGCAGATGTGGCAGTTCCTTGTGACTGTACGGACCTCCTCTAAAGAGTATGGGAGGTTGCGGGACTTAATAAAGTGGTAGAACCGAGTGACCCCCAGGTGGCAGAGGTCCTCGTGGAGGGTTTGGAGGCGGTTAATTTGTGCGTTGGCACATGTGCCGCGGGATAGGGCATCGGACGGCTCGTTCAGCTTTCCGGGACGATACAAGATCTCGTAGTTGAAGGTGGAGAGCTCGATCCTCCACCTTAAGATCTTGTCGTTTTTGAGTTTGCCCCGCTGTGCATTATCGAACATGAAGGCTACCGACAGTTGGTCCGTGAGGAGAGTGAATCTCCTGCCGGCCAGGTAATGCCTCCAATGTCGCACCGCTTCCACTATGGCTTGGGTTTCCTTTTCCACTGAGGAGTGGCGGATTTCTGAAGCGTGGAGGGTTCGGGAGAAAAAGGCCACTGGTCTGCCCGCTTGGTTAAGATTGGCCGCTAGAGCTACGTCGGAGGCGTCGCTCTCGACCTGGAAGGGGAGGGACTCGTCGATGGCGCGCATCGTGGCCTTTGCGATATCCGCTTTGATGCGGCCGAAGGCCTGGCAAGCCTCTGTCGACAGAGGGAAGGTCGTGGTCTGTATTAGGGGGCGGGCCTTGTCTGCGTACTGGGGGACCCACTGGGCGTAGTATGAAAAGAACCCCAGGCAGCGTTTTAGGGCTTTTGAGCAGTGCGGCAGGGGAAATTCCATGAGGGCGCGCATACGTTCGGGGTCGGGGCCTATTATCCCATTGCGCACTACGTAGCCCAGGATGGCTAGCCGGTTTGTGCTAAAAACGCACTTGTCCTCGTTGTACGTGAGGTTCAAGGCTTTAGCGATCTGGAGGAATTTTTGGAGGTTGGCGTCGTGGTCCTGCTGATCGTGGCCGCAGATGGTTACATTGTCGAGATACGGGAACGTGGCCCGTAACCCGTGTTGATCAACCATTCGGTCCATCTCTCGTTGGAAGATCGAGACCCCGTTTGTGACGCCAAATGGGACCCTTAGGAAATGGTATAATCGCCCGTCTGCCTCGAAGGCTGTGTACTTGCGGTCACTTGGGCGGATGGGGAGCTGGTGGTAGGCGGACTTGAGGTCCACGGTGGAGAAGACCTTATATTGGGCAATCCGATTGACCATGTCGGATATGCGGGGGAGAGGGTACGCGTCTAGTTGTGTGTACCTGTTGATGGTCTGGCTATAGTCTATGACCATCCTTTGCTTCTCCCCTGTCTTTACTACTACCACCTGTGCTCTCCAGGGACTATTGCTGGCCTGGATTATGCCTTCCTTTAGTAGCCGCTGGACTTCGGACCGAATGAAGGTCCGGTCTTGGGCGCTGTACCGTCTGCTCCTAGTGGCGACGGGTTTGCAATCCGGGGTGAGGTTTGCAAACAAGGATGGGGGTTGAACCTTGAGGGTTGCGAGGCCGCAGATAGTGAGTGGGGGTATTGGGCCGCCGAATTTGAAGGTTAGGCTCTGTAGATTGCACTGGAAGCCTAATCCCAGTAATGTGGGGGCGCAGAGTTGGGGAAGGACGTAGAGCCTGTAGTTTTTGAACTCCCTCTCTTGCACCGTTAGGGTAACTATGCAGAAGCCTTTGATCTGTACGGAGTGGGATCCTGCAGCTAGGGAAATCTTTTGTGCGCTGGGACGGATGGTCAAAGAACAGCGTCTTACCGTGTCGGGGTGGATAAAGCTCTCCGTGCTCCCGGAGTCGACCAGGCATGGTGTCTCGTGCCCGTTTATCAGCACCGTTGTCGTCGTCGTCTGGAGCGTCCGGGGCCGTGCTTGGTCCAGCGTCATTGAAGCCAGACGTGGTTGTAATGGTTGAGCGTCTTCTTCGAACCCCGTGGAGCCGTCCAAGATGGCGTCGGGGGTGAACAAGATGGCTGTCCCCATGCATCGCACATGGCTGGGGGGTCACAAGATGGCGGCGGGGGTGGACAAAATGGCCACCCCCATGCGTCACACAGGTCTGGGGTGGTCCAAGATGGCGGCGCCCTTCCTCCCCTCGTGGTGGCCGGGACCCAAAATGGCGGCGCCTGCGGGTCGCACATGGGGCGCTGGGGGAGTTGGGGAGCGTTAGGAATACGCAGGACTCCCTCTTCTCTGGGGACAGCGGTGGCCGGGACCCAAAGTGGTAGCGCCGGCGGGTCATACATGGGGCGCGGGGGGGGGGCGGGGTTGGGGAGCGTAAACGGCGTGCAGGGCTCCCTGTTCTCCGGGGAGAGCGGTGGTCGGGACCCAGAGTGGTTGCGCCTGCGGGTCGTACATGGGGCACTGGGTGGAGGGGTTGGGGAGCGTAAACGGCGTGCAGGGCTCCCTGTTCTCCTGGGACAGCGGCGACCTCCCGGGACCGGCACACAGCCGCGAAATGGCCCTTTTTCCCGCAGCTCTTACAGATCGCTGCGCGGGCCGGGCAGCGCTGCCGGGGGTGTTTCGCCTGGCCGCAGAAATAGCAGCGGGCTCCCCCGGTGCGACTTGGCGTTTGAACCGCGCAAGCCTGTGGGGTGTCCGGGGGGTGGGTGGGTTTGTCGCGACGGGTGCGTACGGAGCCCAATGGGCTGCCGTGCGGTCGGGGCAGTAGGCGCGGGTGTTTCGCGCGGCTACGTCTAGGGAGGCTGCTAGGGCCCGTGCCTCTGAGAGTCCTAGCGACTCTTTTTCTAGAAGTCTTTGGCGGATTTGGGAGGAGTTCATACCTGCCACAAAAGCATCGCGCATTAACATGTCCGTGTGTTCATTTGCGTTCACCGGCGGGCAGCTGCAGGCCCGTCCCAAAATTAGTAGCGCGGCGTAGAATTCATCTATCGATTCTCCGGGACTTTGCCGTCTCGTTGCGAGTTGATAGCGAGCGTAGATCTGGTTTACTGGGCTAACATGGAGACTTTTTAGTGCTGCGAACGCCGTCTGGAAATCCTCTGCGTCTTTGATGAGGGAGAAAATCTCCGTGCTTAACCTCGAGTGCAGGACCTGTAGTTTTTAGTCTTCTGTGACCCGGCCGGTGGCTGTTCTGAGGTAGGCCTCGAAACAAGTCTGCCAGTGCTTGAAAGCTGCAGCTGCGTTCACTGCGTGGGGGCTGATCCTCAGGCATTCCGGGATGATCCTGAGCTCCATAGTCCTTTAGTCACGCTTAATAAATTGTAGCGCACAAAGACTCCGAGAGACGAATAGAGTGAAGTCGATGAGGCTTTATTAAACGTGACTGTTCCCCCGCAGTTCAGTAGTAGACTGCCTGCGGGGGAGGACTCCTGGTACTTATACTCCGCCTTCAGGGCGGAGCTAGAGGTCAACGGCCAACCAGGACCCGGGATCTGTCAGCCAATGACATCACGGCTTCACAGTCCCACATGACCCCTAATGCATACTACCACAGGTATTAAGGACTTAAAATGTGTGGCACGGGAGCACAGTGGTGAGCACTGTTGCTTCACAGCGCCAGGGTCCCAGGTTCGATTCCCGGCTGGGTCACTGTCTGTGCGGAGTCTGCACGTTCTCCCCGTGTCTGCGTGGGTTTCCTCCCACAGTCCAAAGACGTGCAGGTTTGGTGGATTAGACTTTCTAAATTCTCCCTCTTGTGTACCCGAATAAGGGATTTTCACAGTAATTTCATTGCAATGTTAATGTAAGCCTACTTGTGATAATAATAAAGATTATTATTATTATTAACACCGAGATGGCACTGGGAATAACCGCTTCAAACTATTGCCATGGGAAGTTATCTGAGCAGGCAGTTTTAAAAAAAATTAATGGGATGTGGGCATTGCTGGCTGGGCCAGCATTTATTGCTCATCCCTAATGGCCCTTGAACTAGGTCACTTCAGATGGCATTTGGGTCTGGAGTGACATGTAGGCCAGCCCAGAAAAGGATGGCAGATTTCCTTCTCTAAAACGCATGACTGAATCAGATGGGGTTTTACGACAATCAACAATGGTTTCTTGGTTATCATTAGATTTTAATAAAAAGATTACTCATGGATGTTCATTGTCCCATTTTGTCAAATGTTTGTGAAAACGTCCATAACTAATTATTTCAAGAGTGGCTTCGAATGACATCGGTTTTGCTGATCTGTCATCGTAATCTTGCTTCTCGCTCCGATTCCGAAAGTGTGAGCGCATCTGCCTCACGGACTGTCCTTTCATATTTTGAATGATGGATTGGTTGCTGTCATCATAAATTCCACACAGACCCGAGTGCATTGTCCCTGCAAGCCATTACTTCCAAGAACTTTGGTAACTGGGGCCAGTTTGAGTCTGCGTCCACAAACCCTCCATGATGGCGACGAGCTAGATTTTTATTGCATTCAAATTTCGCCATGGTGGGATTTAACCCGAGGTCCCCAGAGAGTTACTCTGAATTACCAGTCAAGTGACAATACCACTATGCCACCCCCTCAGTTTAAATTCCCATCCAAAAGATGGCACCTCTGCCAGTAAGCTTTGATTTTTGTGCTCAAGCCCTGGAAAGGGACTTGAACCCAGAACCTTGCCCAAGATGTGCAGGTTAGGTGGGATTATGGGGATAGGTCAGGGGATTGGGGCAAGGTAGGGCCCTCTTTCAGAGGGTCGGTGCAGACTCGATGGGCCGAATGTCGGTCTACTGCACTCCAGATATTCTATGGTTTTTAACCTTCTGGCCCAGAGGTGAGTGTGCGACCAACTGAGCCACAGCTGGAAGTTGTATAGAACATTGTTGTAGTTTGTTATTGGTATAGCCAGACTATTTATGCCCTTAAAGAGCTTAATATCCTTGGGAGGACAATAGAAACCCATCATTACAGTCATTAAGAACTTGGCACTGTTCTTGGCCAAGTGTACACAAAAGACCCTACACTTGCCACATTCAAACATTAATTTCCAAGGTTTCCAGACACTCTGAGGGATGCGTGTTTCAATCTATTTCACCCCAGGAATGGTGTTAATATCCAACAGACTGACATGATCAACCATCCTTCCTTCGATGAGCAAAATGTCTACAACTTCAGAAGATTAAATAATTGATGCTGAATCAGGCGTACAATTCGAGTCTCTTGTGCAGTGGGAAATGGAGCAGCCATCTCTGTATTTGGGATGGTGCTTTTTGAGATTGACACCCCTGTATGCTGTTGAATAACCTATAACAGCAAGAGCTTTATCAGATTAGCTAAGTGACTTGATACTCTTGGTGTTGAGCCGTGTGAGATTTCCTTAGAACAAAAGTACTGCTGACTCCAGAGACCAGCAGCATGCATGTCAGTATTGCTGGGTCTGACTGTGGGTGGTCTGATCCCCTGGATCCAACCATGCAGGTTGCCTGCCTGCACATACAAGAGCAGTGGCCTTGAAGTGATTGCAAAGTTTGAATAACTGCACAAATGTGAATCCTGCCCCCACTCTTGTTTTACTGAATCCCTGGCACAGATTAACTGGGGTGGACCTAATGCTAATGGAAACCAGCATTTGCTATCATTGTATAAATTGGGGTGGCATGGCGGTTAGCACTGTTGCGTTACAGCGCCAGGGGCCCAGGTTCGAATCCCGGCTTGTGCGGAGTCTGCACGTTCTCCTTGTATCTGCGTGGGTTTCCTCCGGGTGCTCCGGTTTCCTCCCACAAGTCCCGAAAGAAGTGCTGTTAGGTGAATTGGACATTCTGAATTCTCCTTCTATGTACCCGTAAAAAGGCGGAGTATGTCGACTAGGGGATTTTCACAGTAACTTCATTGCAGTGTTAATGTAAACCTACTTGTGACACTAATAAAGATTATTATTATTAAATCTTTGCTTCAGGTCAAGCCCTGGCAGTGCGATACTCAAAACCTGCTGCTCTCCCAAAGTTACACTATGATATATTATTTCCTCTCTGCCCACTGCAGACTGGCACGTAGCAACACAGAACATGCTTGCAAATTTGGTGCTTAATTAATAGGAGCCAGACTTTTCCGTCCCTTCACTCAACAGCTCCTAGTTCCCACCCTTATTAATCTTAGTGGAGGGGAAACTCGAAAGGTTAGCGAACAGAGAGAAAGAAACCCCGACCTACGTTTACAGTTACAAAGTGGGCGTTGAATGGGTTGAGGGTGAATTACGGAGCATGGGGGGCCAGTTGAGCGTTACCAAACTAATCCTCTATTTTCCCTCCACGTCTTGACCACTCCACGTCTCTGATCAAAAGTTAACATGGAGGCAATCCGTGCACCTATTACTGGCATTCTGATGCAAGTGCTGTGCAATGAACCATATCGTAGTTTAACAATAAACTTGTAATGCTACAGAGAGGGCGAGAGAAAGATCAGAGAGAGAAAGATCGGCGAGTCTGAATATTTGGAATAAAGACCCGGCAGCCTTGACCTGGCAACTATTGGAGGAGAAATTGAGGGTAAAAATAGAAGAGGAAAAACGGAGACTAAGTAAGACGATGCCAATGGTGGCATGAAGGGTGTAGTGCCAATTAACAAAAAAAAAAGCATTTCTGTCCGTTTGCAGGAGCCAATAAAAGTTGAGCATCTGTGTACAAGTTTTGGTACAGCGTAATGATAAAAGGGTTGGCTGTTAATCCCAAGTGAGGCTAACATCCCATCTCATATTTATAATTAATCTTTGGGTTGTAGGATTTTTGGGCCTACTTCTTTTGGGGCTGCCGTTTCAGCCAACCAGCACAAGAAAAAGTATTGGAAGACTAGTCTTTTCTGTGCCAGGTCTGCTGGGAAATAATGAGAATCTGTGTTTATGAAATGACCAAATACAGGGCAGCACGGTGGCGCAATGGATAGCACTGGGACTACGGCGCTGAGGACCTGAGTTCGAATCCCGGCCCTGGGTCACTGTCCGTGTGGAGTTTGCACATCCTCCCCGTGTCTGTGTGGGTTTCACCCCAACGACCCAAACGATGCGCAGGTTAGGTGGATTGGCCACGCTAAATTGCCCCTTAATTGGGGAAAAAAACAATAATTGAGCCGGGATCGATCCTGGGACCTCGGCGCCATGAGACTGTGTTCAAGATTCTCTTAAGGTTAATGTGCAGGTTCAGTCGGCAGTTAGGAAGGCAAATGCAATGTTAGCATTCATGTCAAGAGGGCTAGAATACAAGAGCAGGGATGTACTTCGGAGGCTATATAAGGCTCTGGTCAGACCCCATTTGGAGTATTGTGAGTAGTTTTGGGCCCCGTATCTAAGGAAGAATGTGTTGGCTTGAAAGGGTCCAGAGGAAGTTCAGAAGAATGATCCCTGGAATGAAGAGTTTGTCATATGAGGAACGGTTGAGGACTCTGGGTCTGTACTCGATGGTGTTTAGAAGGATGAGGGGGGATCTTATTGAAACTTACGGGATACTGCGAGGCCTGGATAGAGTGGACGTGGAGAGGATGTTTCCACTTGTAGGGAAAACTAGGACCAGAGGACACCATCTCAGACTAAAGGAGAGCTAGAAGGGGTCACAAAAAGTCATTGGCAAATAGGGTTAAGGAAAATCCCAAGGCTTTTTACACGTACATAAAAAGCAAGAGGGTAGCCAGGGAAAGGGTTGGCCCACTGAAGGATAGGCAAGGGAATCTATGTGTGGAGCCAGAGGAAATGTGCGAGGTACTAAATGAATACTTTGCATCAGTATTCACCAAAGAGAAGGAATTGGTAGATGTTGAGTCTGGAGAAGGGTGTGTAGATAGCCTGGGTCACATTGAGATCCAAAAAGGTGAGGTGTTGGGCATCTTGAAAAATATTACGGTAGATAAGTCCCCAGGGCCTGATGGGATCTACCCCAGAATACTGAAGGAGGCTGGAGAGGAAATTGCTGCGGCCTTGACAGAAATCTTTGGATCCTCACTCTCTTCAGGTGATGACCCGGAGGACTGGAGAATAGTCTATGTTGTTCCTCTGTTTAAGAAGGGTAGGAAGGATAATCCAGGGAACTACAGGCCGGTGAGCCTTACGTCAGTGGTAGATAAATTACTGGAGAGAATTCTTCGAGACAGGATCTACTCCCATTTGGAAGCAAATGGACGTATTAGTGAGAGGCAGCATGGTTTTGTGAAGGGGAGGTCGTGTCTCACTAACTTGATAGAGTTTTTCGAGGAGTTCACAAAGATGATTGATGCAGGTAGGGCAGTGGATGTTGTCTATATGGACTTCAGTAAGGCCTTTGACAAGGTCCCTCATGGTAGACTAGTACAAAAGGTGAAGTCACACGGGACCAGGGGTGAACTGGCAAGGTGGATATAGAACTGGCTAGGTCATAGAAGGCAGAGAGTAGCAATGGGAGGATGCTTTTCTAATTGGAGGGCTGTGACTAGTGGTGTTCCGCAGGGATCAGTGCTGCGACCGTTGCTGTTTGTAGTATATATAAATGATTTGGAGGAAAATGTAACTGGTCTGATTAGTAAGTTTGCAGACGACACAAAGGTTGGTGGAATTGCGGATAGCGATGAGGACTGTCACAGGATACAGCAGGATTTAGATTGTTTGGAGACTTGGGCGGAGAGATGGCAGATGGAGTTTAATCCGGACAAATGTGAGGTAATGCATTTTGGAAGGTCTAATGCAGGTAGGGAATATACAGTGAATGGTAGAACCCTCAAGAGTATTGAAAGTCAGAGAGATCTAGGTGTACAGGTCCACAGGTCACTGAAAGGGGCAGCCAAGGTGGAGAAGGTAGTCAAGAAGGCATACGGCATGCTTGCCTTCATTGGCCGGGGCATTGAGTATAAGAATTGGCAAGTCATGTTGCAGCTGTATAGAACCTTAGTTAGGCCACACTTGGAGTATAGTGTTCCATTCTGGTCGCCACACTACCAGAAGGATGTGGAGGCTTTAGAGAGGGTGCAGAAGAGATTTACCAGAATGTTGCCTGGTATGGAGGGCATTAGCTATGAGGAGCGGTTGAATAAACTCGGTTTGTTCTCACTGGAACGACGGAGGTTGAGGGGCGACCAGATAGAGGTCTACAAAATTGAGGGGCATAGACCGAGTGGATAGTCAGAGGCTTTTCCCCAGGGTAGAGGGGTCAATTACGAGGGGGCATAGGTTTAAGGTGAGAGGGGCAAGGTTTAGAGTAGATGTACGAGGCAAGTTTTTTTTACACAGAGGGTAGTGGGTGCCTGGAACTCGCTACCGGAGGAGGTGGTGGAAGCAGGGACGATAGTGACATTTAAGGGGCATCTTGACAAATACATGAATAGGATGGGAATAGAGGGATACGGACCCAGGAAGTGTAGAAGATTGTAGTTTAGTCGGGCAGCATGGTCAGCACGGGCTTGGAGGGCCGAAGGGCCTGTTCCTGTGCTGTACTTTTCTTTGTTCTTTGTAAAGGGACGACCCTTTAAAACTGAGATGAGGAAGAATTTCTTCAGCCAGAGGAATTGAATCTCTGGAACTCTTTGCCGCATGAGTGTCTATAAGAAAGAGATAGATAGGTTCTTGATTAATAAGGGGATCGGGGTAATGGGGAGAAGGCAGGAGAATGAGGATGAGAAAAATATCAGTCATGATTGATTGGTGGAGCAGACTCGATGGGCTGAGTGGCCTAATTATGCTCCTAGGATTTATGGTCCTATGGTAGTACCAGTCGACGGACCACCTGGCCATCTGCCTCACCCAAGTTGTCGGTAGGCAACAAGGTTTGAAAACCACTTGCCATAAAAGGCTTAAGTGACTGGGTTGGGTTAAATATTTTCCTCCTCGGGGTATTGCACTACCTCACTCTTCTGTGTTTTTAAAATTGCATTATTCTCTCCATGGGCCTTATCTTCCCAGCCCATAAGTGACTGTGGTGTTTAGTTGTTTATCTCTAATGTAATTTTGTGTTTCTTTTCATGCTTCCCATTGTGTATCCAGTATCGTATTTCCTTAGCCACATTCTTGAACTGTTTTCCATTGGCTGCTTAACTGGTTTCTGTTGTGAGGAGAATTTGCATACCATGTGTTCTAATGCTGCATATTAATAATGCTTTTATCTACATTGTAATCATGTTTACCCTTTACTAACAAAACATTGACCCGGGCACTACAATTAAGCTGAAGAATTCTAATGATTCACCATAAAGCGATTATAACTAAGCACATATTATACTTAAATTGGGTTAATATTAGGAAACTAACCAGTGAAGCACGGGTATAGGGCCAATGATTTTTACTTTGCATGGCGCAAGTGAAATATTGTAAAATGTAGTTATTTGTTACGGCTGGGAATTGTCTTCGAGCTTGGCGTGAGCCTTTGAGTCACCAGTGAAGCAGCGCAGTCTTTCACGCTCATGAACAATTCTTGCGATGAATGTGACCATGTTGCAAATTCTATCTCTCCCACCTGCCTTCTAACAACCTAGTTCAAATGTTTTTCCATTGAAATATCCCAGTGCCCCCCCCCCCTTTTTTTTTTATATAACCGAAAAGTTCATCCTCTGAGTAAAACAACCACCATGTCGTACAAACCAGCAAGGCCCAGGTTTGATTCTTATTCATGTTGCAGTATTTTGGCCAGCGCGCATTTAGATGGCCCTGTCGGCCTCTAATCTTCACCCAACCCCCCCCTCTCCCTCCATTCCCAGGGTTTTGGCTCTGTTGTGCTGCCCATCCTTGTTCCAATAGTCTGACACCACTCTATCGGGTCCCGCACTTGGGCATAGTACCAGGGAACTACTGGCACATAGAGAATGTAACCTCAGTATGAGTCAATCCCTTCAGGAGATGAGGGGTGAAAATTTGAGGGTAAAAATAGTCTTGCCCATTGGTGCCATCCTTTATTTAAAAAAAAAATGATAATACGCGTGAATAGCCAACATGTTCTTTGGATTTATTGAATTTTTTTGTGTAAATAAGTGATCTCATGCGGGAGGCTCCCACTTGTAAAAGGCTGAGACGGGACAATACAAAGAGCCATATTAACAGCTGGGGAGTGGGTGTGTCTGTGATTGTCATAATTGGTAACTTGGCTCCATTACATAGTTTATACAGTAATTGGGAGCAAAGCTCTACACCCTCTCCCCAATCCTCAGCACCAGACGCTCAGTTACTTTTTTCAGAAGGAGGAATTGGTTTTTGTTCAATAAAAGGGATCCATTCTTTGAACTGCGTGTCTGGTAAATAAATGTGACTTGTTTAGTTTGGATGATGTCCTGATGCTTGTCTACGTATGACTGGAAACGAGGCAAACCAAAGGCCTGGAAGAGGAAATCTAACAGTCTGACCCAGACCACAGAAGAGTGGAATTTTGTGGCAGAAAAAAGCATTTTCCTATCTTGATTAAATCCTTTTAAAATACATTGGAGCACCAATCTCTGGGGAGAGTGCCGGTTTTGGGATTTGTTTTAGTTTCTGGATGTGGACATTGTTGGCAAGGTCAATTTTTTTGTTGTTGTTGTCCTAATTGCCCCTTGAGAAGGTAATGGGTGAGCTGCCACCATGAACTGCTACAGTCCATGTTTAAGGAGGTGGATGGGGTGCCGATCAATTGGGCAGCTTTTTCCAGGATGGTGTCCAGTTTCTTGACTGGTACTGCGCTCATTGAGGCACTATTCTGTCACACTCCTGATTTGTAACTTGTAGATGGTGGAAAGGCTTTGGGGAATCTAGAGGCGAGTTCCTCACCACAGGATTCCCAGCCTCTGACCTGCTCTTGTAACCACATTGTTTATCCGTTTGGCCCAGTTATGTTTCTGGACCAGAATGTTGATGGTGAGGGATTCAGTGGTGGTAATGCCGCAATGTTTCCTTGCCCAAGCCTGAATGATGCCCAGGTCTTGCTGCATGTACCCGTTATAGTAAGCAAGACCTGGGCAACATTAAGACTTGGGCTAATAAATGGTAAAGTACCATTCGCGCCCCACAAGTGCCAGGCAATGAGAAAATCCAACCAATCTCTCCATGACATTCAGTGATATTACCATTGCTAAATCAAGAGTAGATCAGTAGGGCAGTGATGGGTCAGATTGAATTTGCCTGGCTTTTGTGAAGAGTATATACCAGGGTAGATTCCAGTTTTGCAGCTGTATTGGAACAGCTTGGCTAGAGACACGACCAGTTTTGGAGCACAAGTCTTTAGAACTCATAGCTTTTGCCATTTCAACGCCTCCTGTTTTGGGTTGCGAGGCCTCATCTGGCTCTCTCATTTAGCATCGTGGTAATGCCACACGAATATGATGGAGATTCTTCTCACTGTGAAGACGGGACTATTTCTTCACGAGGGCTGCGGTGGTCACTCATCGATGGGTAAATTGGTACGAATGCGATCAAGCAGGTTGTTCCCTCAATTTGGCGTTCTCTCCATTTGTTGCAGGCTCCAGCTGACCGAGATGTCCTCCGATTCCAGCCAACTCGAACAGCAGTGGTCTACAACATTGAAAGTTCCTGTCCAGCGTACATCTGTGTTCTTGCCATCAGTGCTTCTCTTCCACGTCCATGTTCGACATGGAGAAGCACTGATTCATCAACTGGGGGGGGCAATAGGAGCCAATCGGCAGGTTTCCAAGCCCAAGTTTGACCTGATGCCACCAGGCGTCATGGGGTTCGGAATCAATGTTGAGGACTCCCCGGGTAATTCTAGGCTTTGGGTGTGCCCTTGTCGTTTCTGATACCTCGGTCGATAACACGTCTTTGGTCCAGTTTGAATTTTAAATTATTTTCCTGACTGTTTGATGCAACTTGGTTGTTCGTTTGGTTGTTTCAGTTAACCTCATTCTTGTGGATCTGGAGCCATGTACAAGGTAGACCTTTTCCTCATGGACAATTTGTTACCATTATGGATGTTGGCTTAATGTCACAAATTTATTTATTAGCCCAAAGATGTGCAGGTTAGGTGGGAATATGGGGATAGGGCGGGAGAGTGGGCCTAGGTAGGGTGCTCTTTCGGAGGGTCGGTGCAGACTCGATGGGCTGACAGGCTGCCTCCTGCACTGTAGGACAGCAAATCCCCCCCCCCAAAATGCAATGAAAGTTGAATTTAAATTCTCGAGCTATTATAAGATCATAGGAAATAGGCCGTTCAGCCCCTTGAGCCATTCAATAGGATCATGGCTGATCCGACATTCCTCACGTCCACTTTCCTGCCCTTTCCCCGTAACCAGCCTTAAATATACACAGAATGTGCCCCCACAGTTCCCTGTGACAAGGAGTTCCAAAGGCACTCAACCCTTTTGAGAGAAGAAATTCCTCCTCACCTCGGCATGGTAGGATTTGAACTCCTGTCTCTGAATTACTGGTCTGGTAGCATAACTATTATGTTATTGAGGAATATAGACTGACTAGTACTTCATGGCATGTGCTGGTCTCTGTAGCTGATGTGGAGAACACTGACGAACTCAATGTGAGCTGGGAGGATTATTGCCCAGTTGCTTAATTAACTCCAGGGACTGGGGAGTTTTGGGCAGGATTTCCCCTCCTCGAGATTGTGTAGGTGGAATGGTTTTGCGAAAGAATGGATCGCGTGCTATCCCCGCTAGGAGCAGCCAGGATGGGTGGAATGGCATTTTTTTCATTCCCTTGCTAATTGCCATCTTTCGGTAGGGCGGAGGTTTCTTTGACGAGGTGTTGATTGGATCTGTGTCTGGGATGGTTTCTAGCGGAGAGAAGATGGCCGGAAACCTGTGGAGGGAGATATACCAGATGAGTTCCAGTTCCTGTACAATTTACTTTCTCCCAAACGGGCTTGTAACCCATTTGAACTTGCACCATAGCTAGAGTTAGTTAATAGTTATACAATTTTAACAAGATCACTAAATGGGTTCATCGATGACTTGTGAAATTACTACCTTCGTTAAGAATGTTGAATACTCTTAATTACTTTGGGGAGGTGGTGGCGTAATGGTATTGTCACACTGGACTGGTGCTCCAGAGACTCAGGGCCAAGCTCTGGGGACTTGGATTCAAATCCCACCAATTCAATTCAATAAGAATCTTGAATTAAAAGCCTAATGATGACCATGAAACCATTGCAGATTGTCGCAAAAACCCATCTGGTTCACTCATGTCCTTTAGGGAAGGAAATCTGCCATACTTGCCCGGTCTGGCCTACATGTGACTCCCGACCCACAGCAAATGTGGTTGACTCTTGAATGACCCAGCAAGCCACTCAGTTGCAGGGCAATTAGGGACGGGTAAGAAATGCTGGGCCAGTCAGTGACGTCCACATCACATTAACAAATATATTTTAAAATGTATTAATTTGACATGATGGATTTGAGGCTTACGGATATTCCTCGTACCAAGTTGTTGTGTGGAATGGAGAATTGAAAGTCAGTCCTTGACCAAACAACATATTCGAGTCTCAACCTATTGATCTTAAGCAGTGAAGGACAGGACAGGCATTGCACTTGTATGTTGCCTCAGGATATCCCAAATTGTTTTGCAGCCATTGAATTGTTTCGCAAGTGTGGTACTTATTGCTTTGTTTGTGGATGAATATCCACGCAGCAAGACCCCACAAACAACAGAGAGGAATTACTAGTTGGTCTGCTCCTTTTTTTGTGTTGCTTTAGTGAGGAATGTTGGTCGGAACAATTACCCCAACTCCCCTTTGATTGGTGACTTGGGCTCTTTTGTGGCAGCTTGTTGTAGGAGAATAGGGTCTTGCTCTATGCCCCCATGCCTAACACAAACACCTACTCCAGCCTTGACAGCTCTGATTGTGGAGATTCCCCAGCCTTTTTGACGCAAGAGCTCCAAATTTCCATCAACCCCTCTATGGAGGTTGAGAGAAATGTGCTCCTAAATTTGGGCTACACCAACCCCTATGCTCTGAATTTTGCACTTGAATGCCCTCACTCCTAGTTTTAAATTTATGCATCCTCTGTTCTTGATTTCTAACAAAAGAGGAAATAGCTTATCCATATCTACCCCATCAAATCTTTTAATGTTTCTCATTTGTTTAGTCTTTACCATCATACTACTTCAATGGGTATAAAAAAAGACAAAATATAAATGACCCTTCACTAACGGCCCCCGCCCAAAACATTTTCTTGTTGTCTTCTCAAAGTTTTCGACAGTTGACAGGCCAGCATTTCCTATTTTCCACTCGGAACACATTTGATATCAGTTCATAGTCTCACTGCCAGTGGGACTTCACAATTCTGTTTTGAGTTGTTAATTCTTTAGTGAAGAGGCACCAGTATCCTTTGTAACGTCTCCACCGGCACCACAATGGTACCGTGATGATCTGCAGGCCGCAGGTTTATTTTTACAATGAGGGATCCTGTTGCACGGTTCAAGTGGTCGGTGAAAGGAATTGTAAGAATGGGAGCAAGTTGCATTGTTTTCTGGGCATACCTGGGAGTATCAGTGGCCTGGGGTTACACTGCCAATCCTTGCTGAAGTGGCCTGTCATTCATCAAATGACGCACATAAACAGGAGTTGGCAGCTGACTTACTCTGCCCTCTGCCACCTTGCCAAGATGTTTTGGTTAATATTTGCCTGATACTGGTTAATTTACGTGCGGGGGACAAAAAGTTGGGATTTCTTGATCCGTGTGCCTATACCAAACTTATGCTTCCAACAACGAAATAACTACACACTTCGCTTCATACACAATTTATCTGGCAAATCTTGCATCCATCAAATCTTGTACATTTCAGTACTTTAATTGGCCTGTTTTTGATTATGTTAATCTGTTGACTGATATAAATTCACTGTGCTAGATTTATTAAGCCTGGGTGTAGCCCCTGAGGGCTGAAGTAAACTGAAACTTTGAGAGAAAGACATGAGAAACCAGAGCTCTAAGCGTGTGTGGAGCCATCCAGGTTCTGTAAATAAACCTGATGTGGACTTAGAAGGGGCGCCATCTCTACATTGCTCTGAGGTGAATCAGATATTTGAAATATACAACTAACTGGTGAATACACAGGAGTCTCAGTGGCCGATGCCTTTTGCTTATTTTTTCAATGTGGAATAAAACTTGGGGCAGAGGGTTTCTTAAAGGGATAAGCTCTTAACAGCTGAACAATTTGCATTGTGTAGCAAAGTTGAACAGAAATAAAAATCGTTATTGTCACAAGTAGGCTTGCATTAACATTGCATTGAAGTTACTGTGAAAAGCCCCTCGTCATCACATTGCGGCGCCTGTTTGGGTAGACTGAGGGAGAATTCAGAATGTCCAATTCACCTAGCAGCACGTCTTTTGGGACCTGTGCCGGAACACCCGGAGGAAACCCATGCAGCCATGGGGAGAACGTGCAGACTCCACACAGTCAGTGACCCAAGCTGGGAATTGAACCTGGGACCCTGGTGCTGTGAAGCAACAGTGCTAACCACTGTCCTACCATGCCGCCCAAAAAAGCCACGAGGAGAGATTTTGGGATGGGTGGTTGGTTGAAGGGAGTTCCTTAAAGCAGGTAGAGAGGCAGATAAATGGATGGGGGCGGGGGGGAGGTTAGGAGCTTCGATCCGAGACAGTTGAAGGCTCAACTGCCAATGGTGGGGTGAAAGAAATCGGGTGCAGAGAGACCAGAATTGGGGAAACATGCTGACCACAAAGGGCTGACAGATCTGTCCTGTCACCACTCCGAATGCTCATCTACATGTACCCCTCAGTGACATCACCTGGAGTCACAGTCGATTTTCACGTGTTCGCTCACAGTACCCAACTCTGCCTCATCGCCATCTCCTTCCACTGCCTTTAAAAATTCAGACTACTTGTCCAACATCTAGGACTGGCTGAGCAGGGATCTCCTCCTAGCAAAATATTGTGAAGACTGAAGGCAGTGCCCTGTCGCAGACCCCGTTACCTAGCAACTGATTCCATTCCAGCTTTCTGAGGCTGATTCCGACTACATGCCACCTTGGTGTCATATGTGGCTCATAGATGACCTTCCGACCAAATATCCACAACCATCGCTATTTCCACCTCTGACGCTGTCTGATGCCATCCCTGCCTCAGCACATCCTGCTGCTGAAACCCTCACCCATGCCCTTTTGCTATTGCTAAACTTGACTATTTTACAGCACTCCCAGCTGGTGTCTCGACTTCCACCCTCCGTAAGCTTGTGTGTAATCTCGCTTGTGTCAGGCCCCATTCACCTACTCCCCCGGCCCACCGCCCAGTGCTCGCTGATTCTCAATTGAGCAAACGTTTTGATTTTAAGCGCTCTCACTCTTGTTATTCGCATTCCTCCATGGACATCCCTCTTCCTTGTCTCTGTAATCCTCCAGCACTGCAAGATCTCCACATTCTTCAACTGCTGGCAGCTTGCACATTGCGAGTTTTAATCATTCCTTCATTGATGTCAGCTGTCTGGGCCCTAAACTCTGGAATCCCCCCTCCAAACCTCTCTGCCTCTCCATCACCTTTTCCTATTTTAAGTCATTCCCTAGAATCACAACCTCTTTGCCCCGTCTGTATCCAAAATACAGTATCCAAAACCTCTCCTGGCCCCTCAGTACAATATAGCACAGTTGGAAATTCAGTTTTTTAGTTGAGATGCTCTAGCGGAGCGTCGTCTTCCAATTGAGGAGAATGTGAGAGATTGTATGACCTACTGAACGGATGCAATTAAATTTTCACCCCCCCCCCCCCCCCCCCCCCCCAAAATGGTGGGGATCTCCTGGTCCTGCCGAAGTTGATGGTCATTTGTGTTGCTCACCGGCTGTGCCACCGGGGAAACTGGTCAACCTGGGGGGGGGGGGGACTTGTCTTTGGCAGGACTGGAAAATCATGCCCAAAGAGTTGGCTATCTCCTATACAACACTTCTGCCTCAACCAACTCCCCTACAAGCAGGTTCATGAGCGTTTATCTTAATATAAAGACAGAAGAAGTCGCAAATACTCGGGTCACAGCGTCTGCGGAAAGACAAGTAATTCACGTCAAGTGTTAACACTATTTCTCTCGCCCGAGAAACTGCCTGACCCGAGTATTTCCAGAATGTTCTGTTTCTATTTCAGATTTTTTTTTGCTCTGCTGTTGCACTTGGTTTTAATTATGAAGCGCGTGCCAAGATCTTTAGACTGCGTATGAAGTGGGAAATTCTCTCGGGCATCTTGTGCATCCATCGTTCCTCCTGCCCTACAAATAGGGGGGGGTTGCAGGCCTTCAACTGTTTTGGCCTAAACTCTGGAATTCCTTCCTAAACCGCTCCGAGTCCTCTCCCTCCTTGAAGACTTGCAGTAAAATCCACCTCTTTGACCAAGCTTGTTAGTAATACCTTGTTATATCTCCTTTGTGCAGCAGAAATTTATTTTCTGATTGCATTTCTGGCGCATCTTTGGACTTTGTTTCCCCCCCCCCCCCATATTGTGCAAGGTCTATGGAAATGCAGTTTTTAGATGCAAACAAAAATTTGTCCTGAGGTTTGCATTATTCCTACAGTTGCCTGCCTTGGAGGTCGACTGAGTGACAAAATTGACTCTTTCACTCTCGGGTCTTGTTGGTTACCAGACTTAAGAGTTATGTTCTTTAAAGAAAGGCACTTTTATCCTAACAATCTCATCCTTATTTCTTTGTGAATGAGTGCTGATTCAGTGTCGTCGAGTACCTCTTGGCTTCTGTGCAGCAATCAAGTTGTGATTTGTTGCCTCAACTGCTGGAAGGATGATTTTTTGGGAGAAACGGGAATTTCGTGGAATATTCCACAAAATCGCCGATGGACAAAAAACAACAATAAAAGGTGAATTGTTTTGCATGTCCAAACGATAACCGTGGCCTGGAATTTGGAGCAACGTTGAAGATGCCGGGCACGGTAGCACAGTGGTTAGCACTGTTGCTTCACAACACCAGGGACCCGGGTTCGATTCCCAGCTTGGGTGACTGTCCGTGCGGAGTCCGCACGTTCTCCCTGTATCTGCGTGGGTTTCCTCCGCGTGCTCCGGTTTCCTCCCACAAGTCCCGAAAGACATGCTACTAGGTGAACTGGACATTCTGAATTCTCCCCGTGTCTGCGTGGGTTTCCTCCGGGTGCTCCGGTTTCCTCCCACAATTCCCGAAAGACGTGCTTGTCAGGTGAATTGGACATTTTGAATTCTCCCTCCGTGTACCCAAACAGGCGCCGGAGTGTGGCGACCAGGGGATTTTCACAGTAACTTCATTGCAGTGATCATGTAAGCCTACTTGTGACAATAATAAAGATTATTGTTATTATCACCGTTTTTCTGCGTCCGGTTAATTCATCCGAGCGAACAATTATGGGTAATATTTAGTTTTTTAAATAGGTGTAAAAGGGCACATTGTGATTTCGCAACACTGCTTGAGTGGTAGTTTCATGCTAGAATCTTGCATCTTCCTCCTGCCAGATATGAACCCACACCACATGTGAATCGTGGTAATGAGGAGGTAGGGGGATAAAAACCAATGTGTGCTTTGTGATCCCCGACCTCCTGTGGGCACCTTCATTTTTTGGCGACGTGCTTGACTGTTCTGCCGTGTAGGGGTGAGACACTTGGTATATTTCAATTGGGCCCCTCCAGTGCAATTGGGAGCCCAATTTGTTGTTAATTGCTGCTGCAGAGGGTTCCCAGGGATCAGCAATGTTGCCAGTGAAATGGAGGCAGGAACTCTCCCAAAGGTACATGGATGTAATGGAACCCCCCTTTGGAGAAACCAAGGCGCTCTTATAATAATAATAATAATAATATTTTATTGTCACATGTATGAAGTTACTATGAAAAGCCCCTAGTCACCACATTCCGGCGCCTGTTCGGGGCGGCTGGCACAGGAATTGAACCCGTGCTGCTGGCCTTGTTCTGCATTCCAAACCAGTTGCCTAGCCCACTGAGCTAAACCGGCTTTACTTATCCCTGGCCCTCCGAGCAAGCCGATGGTCTCCCCTCACCTAGATTGGTGTTCTTTTCACCCCTCTTTTGATTGCCGGGGACTATTCCCAAATGTAATCTCCTGTCGCCAGCATTCCTTCCCAACCACTGGCCGTCCGGCAGGAGGCCAGGATGTAGCATCTTTTGTAATCATGGGACATCCTGAACGCTTAACAGCAAACTAGCCACTTTTCAAAGTGTGGTCACTGTGTGAATGGAGGACGGGTGATGGCCAACATGTGCATAGCAAGGTTCCAGAAAAGGCATTAACCAGAACAATTGTTTTTGTTTTGTTTGAGGGAGAAATATTGTCCAGGATGCCGGGAGGTAGCTTGTCTGCCCCTCTTCGAAATGGAGCCGCGGGGTCTAATACATTGTTAAAACCTCGTCTGAAAGATGGTATCCCTGACAGTGTAGCGCTCCCTCAGTAGCGCTCCCTCAGTAATCCGAACTATTATTTCTCAGCTCAAGAGAGCGACCTATTCCTCTAAAGAGCAGCGGACATTCTAAGCCCACCTGAACCATTCTGAAATGGTCTAACTGGTCATGGTAATTACACAATAGCTGTGTAATTCTGCCAACGCGATCTTAATGGGGGAGCAGGGTTGTGATAATTGGCGGTGCAACCTATTCAGTCTCTGGAGCAGTGGGAAAATCCCAGCAAATGAGGTACACAATGGCTTAAGTCACTTGCGTCATAGTTTCCTGGGCCTTCTGCACTTAACAGTGGTGCATATGTCATTACCATGGTGCAGGTTTTCAGGAAATTCTGATCTTTTTTGCCATGGGGGGAGGGGGGGGTGGGGTGCAGGCGACCATTGAATCGTTCCATTTTAATGTTTATGTTGCAAAATTAAATCAGGGTAGTCGGAATCTAACCCTTGATTTCCGAAAGATTTATGGTGGATTCAAGTCTTGTCTGGAGTAAAGATCAGGAGGATTTTAACCGTTATTGTCAAGAGTCTGGTCCATTTCAGGAATGTTTGTATTTGAGGTCTGGATTATTATCTTGTGGTTTGGGAAGCTGAGGGCCAAAGATCAAGCATGGGCAGCACGGTAGCACAGTGGTTAGCACAGGTGCTTCACAGCACCAGGGTCCCAGGTTCGATTCCCGGCTTGGGTCACTGCCTGTGTAGAGTTTGCACGTTGTCCCCGTGTGTGCGTGGGTTTCCTCCGGGTGCTCCAGTTTCCTCCCACAGTCTAAAGATGTGCAGGTTAGGTGGATTGGCCATGCTAAATTGCCCTTGGTGTCAAAAAAAGTTCACATGGTTACGTGGATGGGGTGGAGGTGTGGGCTTAGGTAGGGTGCTCTTTCCAAGGGCCGGTGCAGACTCGATGGGCAGAATGGCCTCCTACTGTGCTGTAAATTCTATGATTCTATGAAATTGAGGAATATGCAAAGGGAAAGGACTATGGTTGAAGTCTCTCTGTTGAGAATTTAAATGAGCTTGGAAGTTTATTTTTCTCCTCTGACCGTGGAACTCTCCAGTAACCAGGATCAACTGCAACACAGCTCACAGCACCCACATCCCTGAGTCGCAATATCATAGAGTTTACAGTGCAGAAGGAGACCACTCGGCCCATCGAGTCTGCACCGGCTCTTTGAAAGAGCATCCTACCCAAGCCCACACCTCCACCCTATCCCCACAACCCAGTTACCCCACCCAACACTAAGGGCAATTTTGGGCACTAAGGGCAATTTAGCATGGCCAATCCACCTAACCTGCACATCTTTGGACTGTGGGAGGAAACCGGAGCACCCGGAGGAAACCCACGCACACACTGGGAGAACGTGCATACTCCGCACAGACTGTAACCCAAGCCGGAATCGAACCTGGGACCCTGGAGCTGTGAAGCAATTGTGCTAACCACCATGCTACCGTGCAGTGTTCTGGGTTAAAACCCCAATCCAAAGGTTGAGCACAAACATCCAAGCTTGACCCTTCAGTGAATGCATAGAATCCCCACAGTGCAGAAGGAGGCCGTTCGGCCCATTGAGACTGCACCCACCCTCTGAAAGAGCACTCTACCGAGGCCCACTTCCCTGCCCTATCCCCACTGGTTCAATCGTGGCCAATCCACCTAACCCACACAGCTTCGGACTGTAGTACTGAAGGAGTGCTGCATTGTTGGAGCTGCCGTCATTTGGATGTGACGTTAAACTGCAGCCTGTTTGCTTGGTCATAAAATATCTCGTAGCCCTATCTTGAAGAGCGACAGGGGCGTTCTCCCTCAATCAACATCACAAAAGCAGATTAACTGCTCATTACCACGTTGCAGTTTGTGGCTGCAGAGACTGGACTTAAATAGGTTTGCTTAAAGTAAGTGCAGAAAATGCTCAAAGTCCTTTGCTGTCAATCACTTTGAAATGTCCGATGGATGGGAGAGGCACTATATAAATGCAGGTTTTAAAAAAAAATTCTGCTCTTCTCTTAACCCCTTCAAATCAACTCTGTCCTCCGATTTCTTCATAGCCGTGCTCGCAGAGGAGCGCTAGTCACTGGTTAAGTCTGAGTGACAGACATTGATGGGTAAAGATTCCAGGAAACCAGGGCCAAGCTGACCCAGCCGTGTAAACACTGTCTCCTCTCGTGGCCCTGGGTTTGCTGAGGGATGGCTATGGGCAAATTTTGGGAAGTTAGCTGACAGACGTGTCCACCCACGTGTGCACGACTGTCCTGTGGTGCCAGTCCGTGCATGATGGTAATGAGGACTTTCTTGCAGGGTTGGCGGGGCTGAAATCTTGTCCATTGCTGGGGTTGTTGCGTGTGTGGATCCAGGCGTTGTTTAACTTTCCACTGCAGTGGACATGAAGAGAACCCATGTAATTTCCGACGGGAGCCTGGTGTAGGCCAGTTCTGCGAGTCCTCATCTCTGCAGAGATTTAATCAAGCAATTTTTAATCGTTTTCTTTTGTGCTGCAATCTCTACCCAGTTTATCAAATTCATTTTCACAACCTGCCATGGTGGAGTTTGAAAACGCCATCTCTGCGTTGCTTATCCAGTACTGAAAGAACTTGGCAACTGCACCTATTTATATCTGTCTGTTCTAGCTGTTACTCACTATCAAGCTTCTATTCACAAGTTCTTTCCAGTTTCCCTCTTTGGGTTGCTCTTTGTATGATAGTTTTCCATTTACAGTGGGACATTGTTACCTAGCCTTTTGGGAGTTTGCTTGCTTTCGAAGTACTGTGAGTGGTTTTCACAGAGTTTTTGCGCTACGTCAGGACAATAATGACTTTAAAGCCTTGGATATAGTGAGTTAGGTATTTCTGAATGGTGTATGCATATTTTGGAAAACTGTTCCGCTAGAGCTGCCAATCGCCGCTTTTATATTTTCCATACTTTTAAAACTCGTATCTATATAAACATTTCCAAGGTGTAACATTCACGGGAACAGGAAGGCTACAGGCTGTGAGGTTTATTTACTGAATATGGCCTTGTTAAAGTGCGGTAACTCTCTGACGGGCTGCAAGTTTCCCGAGCAGGCTGGTTATATTACACAATTAAATTTGGTGCAAAGTAGTTTTAACATTGATGTCAAGAATGTGATGTCAACCAGATTAGATTCTGGCAAGCTGCGGGAGTCCATTCTCAGAACACATGTTTTGCAGCCATCCAGGCAAGGCAGACACATTTTCTATTGTAGTCTTATCCAAAACTTCAGTTTCTCTTGGTTATTTTGTGCTGATGTTATAATGCTCCCAGGAAGGGTATTTGGACACTTTTGCCCCATTAAAGGTGCTCTCTGAATGCAGGTTGTTGGCGGAATGCCAATCGCCCCATCAACTATCTGCCAACGCCTGATTGCTGGAAAACTTTGTCCTGCTGCTGACTGAGGGGCCCCGGGCATCGACCTCAAAATAAACATCTGCATTTAGCAGAAAGAAAAATGACAAACCCGACAAATGCTGGTGACGTGAAACATAAACTGGAAAAGCTGGAAATACTTGGGCAGGTGGGAAGCGGCCACGGAGAGAAATGGTCAGTGGATGTTTCAGATGACATCGGAGAAATAGAACATGTTGCAGATGAGAACATTTTAAAAGGAGCACATTAAGCGAGAATGGGAGGGGGGGGGGGGGGGGAAGACGGAATTCAGCGACTTGTGCAAAACTTGGGCCTCTCACCCCAGCCTCCTTCTGCTGCCCAATCCCACCACCTTCCTTGCTCTGCCTCCTCTCCACATGCCCAACATGCTGCTCCCTGCATGACCTCTTAACTGGCCCTTCAATCACCCCCTAGTACCTTCCGTGTAAGTGTAGGAGATGGCAACACCTGCACCTTTGTCTCCTCCTACACCGCTCTTAAGCGCCTCAAAATCTGTGGGCATAGGGCGGCATGTGGCACAGTGGTTTACACTGGGACTGCGGCGCTGAGGACCTGGGTTCGAATCCCGGCCCTGGGTCACTGTGCGTGTGGGTTTCATCCCCATAACCCAAAGATGTGCAGGTTAGGTGGATTAGCAACGCTAAATTGTCTCTTAATTGGAAAAAAATAATAATTGGGTACTCTAAATTTATATTAAAAACAATCTGTGGGCAGAACCTTCTGTTTTGGACCCCCAAGTTCGGTGATGAGCCTGGGAGTGATTCCCATTTAGCAGGGGAGAGGAACGGAGGGCCAGGATGGTTGATCTATTACTGTCCGCCTCATTACCTATGGCACTCGTGTGGAGCACAGCGAACCTCTAAAGAGTGGGGGTGGATAGGAAGTCACTGCTCTCGCCACCACCAGGTTTGTGGTGCCATCCAACTGCCCAGGACCGGAGCATCCTCCCTCCCTTGGTGAACTGCACATGCTCGGCCACCAACAACTGTCACCGCCAGATGTTGTTCCAGTGAGGTTTGGTGAAAACGCGGTAAAAATGTCTCCATCTGTCTACTGGGCACTTTGCAGCATTCTGCCCAACAGAGTGACTTTCAACAACTTCAGACCGTGACGGTGGCTCCAATGTTCTGTCTGGCAGCCGGTGCTGGCAGTATGGATTTGTTGGTGTTTCTAGGAATGTGGGTTGGTGATCGGAGGGCCTAGGGACATGGGGACCTCGGGACATAGGAGCAGAAGTGGGCAATTCAGCCATTCGAGCCTGCTCCACCATCCAGTCAGATCGTGGCTGGTCTCTTCCGGGTCTCAAAATCACCTCCCCACATGTTCCCCATATCCCGTTAACCCATTTTTAAATCCGAAATATATCTATCTTCATCTCGGAACCATTTAATGTCTCGGATTCCACCGCACCATGGGGCAGCGACTTCCACAAATTCACCACCACTCTGCGAGAAGTCTTCCTCCAGCACGAGTGGTGAATAGGCTGCGGCCTTGGTACACTGCCTGCCTTTGCCAGACTCTGGGGCCATTACAACCTGCCCCGCCATTTTTATCTCCGGTTTTCCTTGTGTCTCCTAGATGGCAGTTGATTTCTCTCATCACGCCTCCTTTTTGTCTTGTGCCGATATCATTCCTGCCATTTAATTGTCTCCTATTCTCCACCCAAGCGCATCCTAAACCTCTCTTTAGTTGTGCGGTTGTGTTTTCTGTTTCCCATTTTCCCCCTCTCGCTTCCCCCTTTCCCTTGTTGTATTCCTTGTGCTATTTTTAATTGCAGTTCGTCTGTAATATCTCCCACTCCTGAGGAAGCATCTTTTGAGGTCTGAACCACTGGCTCAGAATTCTGTTCTTCCACAGATCCTACCTGACCCGTTGAGTATTACCAGCTTTTTTTGTCCCTCAATTTTTGTTCCTGTATTTCTCAGCGCCATGGAACAGCCGCACGAAACGATGCTGTGATGTTCCCGGTTTTCCCAGGGTGGTTCATTTCATCAACTTGATTACTTTTAGTTTTGAACCTCGAATAAAAGGAATCAAATTGATATGTTTATGCGTCGTTAGTTTGCAAGCAGCTGAGTTAGAATCATTATAGCACACGGGAGGTCACCTGGCTCAATATAACAGCGACTTCGCTCCCCTCCGACCTCCTCCTTTCCCCAGAGTCTTGTGCGTTTTGTTTTTCCCGTTAGATACTTCTCCAATCCTCTTTTAAAATTGAATTTCCAGAGTCTCAGGCAGGGTGTGTGGTGGTGTGCATTAGGGGTATTACGGTACCCTGTGATGCCGAGAGGCTATTGGTGGATCGACGCCGGGTCCCGATTGGATCAGCCGCCTACTGGCTCCACCCAGTAAGGCGGAGTATAAGAGCCCGGGTTCTCCCAGCAGCCGCATTCTGTAACTGTGTTGCTGGGGAACAAGTCTGCTTAATAACGCCATTGATTGACTCCATCTCTTCTCGTCTCATGAGTTATTGGTTGTGCTACAGGGTGCTCCAAATCCTAACCACTCGCTGTGTGGAAATATTTCTCCCCCCCCCCACCCCCCCCCCCCCCCCCCCATGTCCTTCCAATCAGCATGAATCCCTGTTCTCTGCTTCTTGACCCTTGCACCAATGAAAATGGCTTTGCTCAATTTGAACCCCTCGTGATTCTCAACACCTCTTAAATATTCTCTTCCGTAAGGCGACCACCCTACAGCTTTTTCAATCTATTCATGCAACTGAAGCTTCTCATCCCAGGCACCACTTCCATAAAGGTGGATTGGCCGTGCTGAATTGGCCCTTGTGTCCAAAGGTTAGGCGGGGTCACGGGTTTGCGGGGGAGTGGGCCAAGGGAGGCGCTGTTTCGGAGAATCGGTGCAGGCTCGACGGACTGAATGGCCTTCTGCACTGTAGGGCTTCCGTGATGCTGTGATGAATCTTTTCTGGACTGTCTCTGTAACACCTTCACATCCTCCCTAAAGTGTGGTGCCCGAATTGGAGTGCTGCTCTAGTTGTATGTTTTATTAAGGTTCTCTCTAGCTTTTGTACTCTCATAGATTATCATAGAATTTACAGTGCAGAAGGAGGCCATTCGGCCCATCGAGTCTGCACCGGCTCTTGGAAAGAGCACCCTACCCAAGGTCAACACCTCCACCCTATTCCCATAACCCAGTAACCCCACCCAACACTAAGGGCAATTTTGGGCACTAAGGGCAATTTATCATGGCCAATCCACCTAACCTGCACATCTTTGGACTGTGGGAGGAAACCGGAGCACCCGGAGGAAACCCACGCACACACGGGGAGGATGTGCAGACTCCGCACAGACAGCGACCCAAGCCGGAATCGAACCTGGGTCCCTGGAGCTGTGAAGCAATTGTGCTATCCACAATGCTACCGTGCTGCCCTCAGTTAATAAAGCCAAGGATCCCATATGCTTTATCAACCCCTTCCTTAACCTGCAGGAATTCTAGACCAAAGATCCCTGCTCCTGCACCCCAATTAGAATTATAGTCTTTATTTTATATTAACCGCTCCTAGTTCGTCCTTCTCAAATGTATCACTTCACACTTGTGCATTAAATTTCATCTGCCAAGTGTCTGCCCATTTCACCAACTTGTTGATATCTCTTGAAATCTATCACTTTAATGGCCACATAGTTCACAAAACATCCACATTTTAAAAATGTGCCAGGTTTAAGTTACTAATATATATTCTTTCAAAAAGCATTGGTCCAAACATCAAGCCCTAGGGAGTCCCACTGGAAATTTTTCTGTAATCTGAAAAACAGCCATTCACCACTCGTGCCTCTTGACATGGAACCAGATTTGTATCCATGCTGCCTCTGTCCCTTTTACTCGACGAGCTGTTGTGAGGCACTTCATCAAACACCTTTTAAAAATCCATGTACTGTACAGGACACCAATTGCATTACCCGTGCTACCCCTCACTGATACCTCATCAAAAAGACTCAGTGGAGTTAGTTAAATACGATTTTCCCTCAACAAAACAGAAGCAACATACAGCTGATGACTCTGAACTAAAAGCAGAAAGTGCTGGAACTATGTAGCTGCAATTGATGAAACATTCAGCATCAGATTTAAGAACTTTGCCCAGATGTGCAAACCTCCTCTGGCCATTTGCCCTACCTTGGGAACCATCCAAAAATGCAGTTTAAATCGCAACTTTGGATTGTTCCAACCATGTTCGACAAATAGTTGACTAGTAGAATTAAAATGTCTTCTAATTTCTGTGTCAATATTGTAAAGACCCAGACTGACCCCCCAACCCCATCCTTCCCCTGGGCCAAATCCTGTTGATTTATCTGCTCCCTGCCCTGTCAGTGGAAGACTTTTAAACTTACCTGGGCTGATTCTTCAATCCGACTGAGCTATACATTGATGCTGGGCCTTGAGGACCAGCGGTGTTGTCAGGGCCTCGCTACGCCCGAGTCAGGAGGTCAAGCGGGACAGGAGCGGAAAACAATCCATGTCGGTAAGTGAGCACCGGGTGGCAATCATGGCCCATTAACTTTGAATATCCTTCCACACGTGCTGACTGATCTTCTGAGCAGTCCAGCATTTTTTTGTTTTCATTTGCGTTTTAACAGGTTTGTGCTGGCTTTCCTTAATTAGCCCACACTTGTCCAAGTGACTGTTAATTTTATCCTACAATGTCATTTCTAAAAGCTTTCTCACTCAATATGTTAAACTGGCTGGCCTGTATTGGCTGAGTTTGTCCTTGCACCTTTTGTTTGTGAACAAGGATGCGACATTTGCAATCCACCAATTCTCCGGCACCACCCCAGAATCGAAGGAGGATTTGAAGATTATGATCTGGTCCCCCACAATTTCCACCTTCCCATGGTGTCTTCCAATGTAAACCATCTGGCCCATCTGCAAATCAGGATGCAATATGCTATATGCAGGGATGTACTGGTAAATGAAAGTTTAAAACCCTCCAAACTTCAATGGTGCATGAAGACTAAGGGTGGCGAGTTTAAGGACAAACCTCTATTTTTTTTAAGGCATGCAGTGAGAACTTAAATCATCAACTGAAGTCTTTAGCAGAAATGTAACATTGAATGACAAAGCAAGTGAGATTGTGACGGCCGGCACATTAAAGCTAAGCGTAAACGGGTGGGTTGTGAAGGTCGGCCGGTTTGGGTCCTAGGGGGAAAAAAGTTTTAAAAACACTGTTCTGAAGCACCCAATTGTGACAGATTTGTGGAAAATGGTTTGACTGTTATTGCAGCTGGACGGGGTTTGCCTTCCTCCCAATTAAAGATCCTCAATGTTCATAATTGTGTGGGTTGCATTCAGCTGCATAGAACCACTCCCCTGCTTCCCCACTCCCTGCACCTCTTTCTCCATCCACACCCCCCTCTTCAAAAGGTGGACTAGAATTCTACAGGTGGCACTGGCTGATTGTGTGAACCTAGACTGTATTAATTTATTCAACTGTAGCAGCATGGTGGCTGAATCCTATTATGTTATCATCCCGCAAGAATCCATCAGTCTATTTCCATCAGACATGCTTCACCATGCTCGTTATCTCTGCTCTCGCCCAGTGAACATGCTCCCCGGCAGGGGGTAGCCTTCCGGAGATGGAGCCATGGCTGATTATCTTTTTAAACTCTTTCCTAATTCTGGGCAAAGTTCCGTTTACACTTACCCCAGGTAAAGTTGGCAAACTGCACGGAGCTTTGACACGAGCTCCTCGAGGGCTGGCTTCGTTCATTACCACAACAGGCGGTGCGAATCCCCACTTAAGCCTTCGTTTAACATATTGACCCCGTGGGCCAACCCTTCTGTTGGCTAAATAGTTTCAGGTGGGAAGAGCTTTTTCAATGTTAGCTCGTAAATTGGCGAGTGGCCAAGCGGATGCCAGCATTGACTGTGTCTGCCTGTTTTCAATTAGCGGTGGTTCCAGTGTCTGGACCCATTAATGTAGCAACAAATAAGTGGTAATGTATCCATCAATTAAAAAGGCCCAATTTGTCAAAGTGGGAAGTCCTGTTTCACACATTAGTTACGGTTGTTCCCCTGACAGGAAGGCGAAAAAATCATTGCCGATCATAACTCGAATGGAAGTAAAGTAGGCAGCACGTTTAAAGATGGCATAGAGTAGGTTGACGTTTTCAGCGACAAAGGATTTGCGTGTAATTTCAATTTTCCTCCAAATGCAACACGTGGAAAAGAGGGTTCAAAATACCATCTCCAGCTGTGTGGCACATCTGACTGTACAAAATCCTTTTGGATGCTATTCCTTTTCTATTCAATATTATGATATGAAATGGCGAAGTAGAGAAACTAAATGAGAGAATCGACCAGCCAAATGTCAACAGTTCCCGTGGGAATGTGTCCACGACGCCAACACGAGACACGACTAAATATAAAAGGGCTTGAAATTTGGCCAGCTTTGTGTCGATCCACCCGGTGTGTTTCAAAATTTTGACTATGGTATGGGGGATACACCTCTTGTTTTTTCATTTTTGTTTTCTCTTTTGACAGATTTGACCGCTGTTATTGCAAATACATTTTTTATTTCCTGGTGAGCCATTTTGTTCTTTAAAGCGGTAAAATAAACAGATCAGTGTTGTGGGGGGAGAAAACCTCCTGTGTTGGGAAGTTCAATAGAGCGGATAGATTTGTGTCCGAATGTAGCCTGGTCTTTTGGTTTCAATTGAACACGAGTTTGAATGCAGAGTGAGAATGCGTTCAAGTTTTTATTCATAATGATGCCCCTTCTGCACCTCTATCTGTTCATTTAAAATCTCTCAACGCTAGGCCCCAGACCAGGAGAACTCTTGAAGCCTTGCCTTTATGTCCTTCGTAAACTCTGTCAACGTGGCTGATTTACACTTTGTGCTGTTATGAATGTTAGCCAGTTATAGCTTGGACAGTCCCTGCTGATGCCACTGAATTCATCACCCTCCCCACTAAGGCGTTGTAATCAGCAGTCCACAGATAAAAGCAGGGGGTTAGGGAAGAGGAGGTCCAGCAGTTTTGTGTGTCAGAATGTGCTCGGTATCAGACTTGCAGAGAAAGATTTATTCCATTTTGTCACCTCGCGTTGACCTGTGGAAATGCAGTGTGTTTTGAACTGGCTTGGTGAAGCAATATACGAGCCTGGCATCTCCAGGCGAGGGTGATGTGACCCAGGTGCAGGGAGAAGCAGTGTTGCTGCAGGGGGGGGGGGGGGAGCGGCGGTGAGGGTGACTCGAGTGCAAGAGAGGGAGCGTTTTTGGTGTTAGGGGCATGGGGGAAAGAGTGGTAACCGGGCTACAAAAAGGGGGGTGTTGGTGGCGGTGGGGAGGGTGATAATGATCTGGGTACAAGGTGTGGGGAGAAGTGTTGGAGCAGTGGGGAGGGTGATGGTGACTGAGCTATGGAGGGGGGTGGTAACATGTTGGTGTTGGGGCAGCGGGGAGGGTGATGGTGACTGAGCTACGGGGAGGGGGGGGGGTGTTGGGGGGGTGACGGTGACTGAGCTACGGGGAGGGGGAGCGGGGGGGTGTTGGCAATGGGGACAGCGGGGAGGGTGATGGTGAGACTGCGCCCCACTGGGGTATCGCACTATTCCAATCGTTTGACAATTTCCATTCTACCCAAGCAGAATTTTGAAGCAAGCAGGTTTGGAGGAGCGGCCAGTGATTCAACAGAGTTAATTGCCTAAAATCCTTTAAGACCAGCAGCATTCCTGGATTCAGGGTGAAGATTGAAACTGGCATTTCTTTTAACACAATTCTCCGTTTGTTTGCCATCTGATCTGGAAGCCTTTTCTTCCTCTTTCTTTTCCTGTTTCAGTTCCATTAAATGTTTACTTGTTGCTTTGCGAACTGTTTTCTCTAAGCCGCCTCCAGTCGTGTTTCCAGGTATGTAAGAATGGGTGATGTCGTGTTGGGTGTTCCGATACACAAACGAACCAACACGGTTGTAGATGGTACAACTGTTTTATTATTCTGTACAATAATAACTGTTAACTTCTGGCTGTGGTTCGTACTTCACCAGTTAATCTGTGTACCCAGCCCTAGTACTATCTTAGTGAGGCACTCAGCACATGGTCTATGTCTGAGTGGCATGCTGTGAGCTCTGTGCTCTGAGCTATCTCCTGGTAGAATGAGCAGGAACTGTGGTGTTCCCTGTTTTATAGTGCGTATGCTCTCACTGGTGCTTGGCTGTGATGTGTGTGTGTTGATTGGTCCGTCTACCTGTCCATCAGTGTGTGTGTGTGTGTGTGTGTGAGATTGCACCATGATATGTTAATATGGATATCATGACAGGTGACTTCAAAGTAGAGTGCAAAAGCCTACTTACATTTTATATCTGCTGCACAATCAATTGCTTAGTCCATTCCTTTCCCAGCAAGAGTTTAAAGCAAAAGTTGTGGGGTTGTGAAGGAGGCTGTGACGTGGTGTTCAGCTGCTGATGGACGTTCAGGATTTTCTGGGCATTAACTGGGAGCTGCCTTGGCGACTGGGTGAACGGAGGGAGCTAGATTCGGGAGTGATTATTGAAGGGACGTTCTTGAATTTCAAGTACTACACGTAAAATATCCATCCCTACAGATACAGAGTACACCAGTCACTTTCTGAGCATTCCCTGCTTTTCATTTTCTATTACTAACCGCTGCTATGGGGGAGAGGCTCCCCAGTGTAGTTTTGTGTTTTGCCGATGGGCATTGGGATTTTTACCCAAGGATCCTTTGCAGCAACCACGTCGCCAAGCTGTTGTTCCCACGAGGGTGTCAGGCACAGTAAAGCTATTGTCCTAAAATATTTTGGAAGAAGGAAAGACTTTCATTTACCCAGCACTTTTCACAGCCCGAGGATATCTCTAAAGTGCTTTGAAGTGTGTTTTGAAGTGTGGTCCCTGTTGTAATGTAGGAAGTGCGGCAACCAATTGGCACACAGCAAGCTCCCACAGGCAGTAATATGATGCTGACTGGAGAATCTGTTTTTGTGATGTGGGGTGAGGGTTAAATATTATTGGCCAGGAAACTGCGGATAACTCTTTTGATGTAGTATTTTGAATCTTTGACATTAACCCGAGCAGGCAGATTGCAGCCTGGGATTGATGCCTCTTCTGAAAGATGGCGTCTCCCACATTGCAGCTTTTCCTCAGTTCTGCGCCCAAGTGTCGGCCTTGATTTTGCGCTTAAGCCCTGGAGCGGGACCTATAACCATAGAATTCCTACTCTGCAGAAGGAGGCCATTTAATAATAATAATAACCTTTTATTGTCACAAGTGTGAAGTTACTGTGAAAAGCCCCCGTCGCCACATTCCGGCGCCTGTTCGGGTAAGCTGGTACGGGAATTGAACCCGCTCTGCTGGTCTTGTTCTGCATCGCAAACCAGCTGTCTAGCCCACTGAGCTAAACCAGCCCGATTGACCCATCGAGTCTGCACCGACCCTCCGAAAGAGCATCCCACCCAGGCCCACTCTCTGCCCCATCCCTGCAGCCCCACCTAACCTTTGGAGACCAAGGAGCAGTTCAGCATTGCCAATGCACCTAAGCTGCACACCTTTGGTTGGTGGGAGGAAACCGGAGCACCCGGAGTAAACTCACGCAATCGCAGGGAGGAGGTGCAGGCCCCACACAGACAGTTAACCAAGGTCAGGATCAAATCCGGGTCCCTGGCGCTGTGAGGCAGCAGTGCTAACCACCGTGCCACCACAGGAACTTGAAGCAAGAACCTTGTGACTTGAGTGCGAATACCACCAACTAAAGCCTGACTAAAAATGACAACTTAAATTTACATGTCTACACTTACTGCGCCATGTCTTGGACTGAATCTGGTTTTGTGCATCTCTGGTGTCTTGTTTGACACAGAACGGGGCATCAAATCCAACATCCACTCCTCCACAAAGACCATTTACTTTGATTTCTGCAGCAGCATCTGCCTCTGCCACTACCTGGGTCCCATTGTTTATGGAACCCTGTGTCTTCCCAGTTACTACACTATACTACTGGGGCTGGTTTAGCACAGTGGGCTAAACAGCTGGCTTGTAATGCAGAACAAGGCCAGCAGCGTGGCTTCAATTCCTGTACCGGCCTCCCCGAACAGGTGCCGGAATGTGGCGACTAGGGGCTTTTCACAGTAACTTCATTGAGGCCGCCTTGTGACAAGCTATTATTATTATTATTATTATTATTATTATTATTATTATTATTATTTTCAAGGACTCCAGTTCAGTTGCTGGCCAATCATCTTCTATAAACTCCTATTCGCCCAAAGCTCCATCTCATATATGCCCTCCAATGCCAAGTTCCCCTTGCCCCTCACCAAACCCTCATTTAGCTGAATTGGCTCACTGGCTGTCAATGCCTCACATTGAAAGAAACCTTGCAGTGCAACGTGGGAGCTTTGGAGAGAGTGCAAAGAAGGGTCACCAGGATGTTGCCTGGTCTCGAGGGTGTTGGCTTTGAGGAGAGGTTGAATAAACTAGGATTGTTTTCACCGGGAAGACGGAGGCTGAGGGGAGACCTGATAGAAGTCTATGAAATTGAGAGGAATGACCGGGTGGATAGTCGGAGGCTTTTTCCAAGCGTGCAAGTGTCAATTGCAAGGCGGCGCAGGTTCAAGGTGAGAGGGGGAAAGTTTAAGGGAGATGTGCCGGGTACTTTTTTCACACACACAGTGGTGGGTGCCTGGAACACGCTGCTAGAGGACGTGATGGAAGCAGGCACATTTGAAACATTTACGAGGCATCAGGATGGGTACATGAATAGGGAGGAATGAGAGGCATACAGACAGAGTAAGGGCAGAAGGTTTTTAAAAAAATTTAGAGCATCATGATCGGCACAGGCTTGGAGGGCCGAAGGGCCTGTTTCTGTGCTGTATTTTTCTTTGTTCTTTGCACAAATTGGCTGCCACACTTCTCAGCTGTATTTCAATAGGACGGTCTGAGATTTTCAAAGCTGCTCTATAAATAAAAGTTCCTGAACTCAGCCCCATCCCTTTGTCTCAAGGCATTGCCCTCACCTCACCTGATTTCTTTCACAGTTCAACATCTGTTTCCCGTGCGCCGATCTGTAAATCGCCTCGTCTTCTTTGACGCTTACATCGATGCTATTTTTCTGTGTGAATAATTTGCGTGACTTCTCTGGGTAAACCTTAATGTTAGCACGTTTGTGCAGTATCAGCAAATGTGCTGACGTTGCTTCGCTGCATGTATTATCAGTCAGAGTTGAGAACAACGTCATGGTGGAGAGTGAGATGATGCCAATGAAAACTGCACAAATGCAGTCAACCACCTTGCTGTTTTGCATTTGGAAGCCTTCTATAATATTTTCGACTATAAGAATTGGAACAAAATCTGCCGAATGTACTTGTCAATGCGACAGATGGCAATACTGATATCCTGAAGGCTTAGTTTGCAATTTACAAGTTTGAAAATAAATCTGTTCCGACAAACCAGTGGAGGTCATTCACCCCTCGTGCCTGTTCTGTCAACCCATTAAACGCTGTTCAGATCTGCACACTGTAAAAAAAGAAAGTGATGTTCAATACCAGAGCACGTAATTTCTACCTTGTGTAGTTTGTTTCCCTTTTCCTGAAGAGGCTGGTTGCTGTGGGGTGAAAATTCATGATTGTTTTGGAATTGGGGCAGAGGTTGCCCTGTTTTGGTGACACTGGGGTTGACTCTTCCTGGAACTGTCCCTTTCAGCTTGCTGTTCTGGTAGGAGGCAGGGCTGAGAGAGGGAAATGCAACTCCTGCCTCTGTTTTCTCCCCCCCCGCCCCAGACCTGTTACGCTGCTGCATCAAACTCGTGCAATTTGATAAGCCATTTATAATCTTTGTCATGAATAAAACCTAAGCCATGACGTATGTTCACGTGGCTTTATTCAATAATGCCCTTTGTTTTATGGACAAATGCATGCAGATAGTTGCATATTGAGAACATTGGCGTGCAGTACTTTCAATATAAATTATAAAACAGTAATTCAATTCCTAGTTTAATCTCTTTCATGCGTGTGTTTTTTCTATTATTGGGGGGGGGGGGGGGGGGGCTGAAAATGAATTTGAGATAGTTGCCAGTTACGATAAGGTTCTCGTTGTAATGGAAATGCTGAATTATTTCAATGCAACTTTGAAGCTTGTTTTACTACAGTAGATGCAACTACAGTACTTCCTTGGATGATGTTTTGCAGGTGGTAGAGAAGTTTGGAGCAGTGGATTTGGAGACCAAAGAGCAATGGTTAATTCCAATTAGAACTGAGCAATGTCCTCGGAGCAGAAGATGGCCATTCAGCCCTTCAAACCTTCGCCACCATTCAATTAGATCATGGCTAATTTGCAGCCGAACTCTATTTGCCCACCTTCGCTCCATTGCATGTGCGACAAAAACCTATATCTCAGGCCTTGAAAGCTTCCATTGTTCCAGCGTCCACAAAGCTTTGGTTGTGCGTGTGTTCCAGATTTCGATGTAAGAAAAGCAGCTTCCTGATTTTGGTCCTGAATTAATTCCCAAAGATTCGCAAATACAGGTTCTTAGCCCAGCTGCGTTCTCCCACGATGCTCCACAAGGGAAGTGGGGAACGCTGGGCACTTTTTTATTGCACACTTGTAAATAACCTGCTCAAGGACCAAAATAGTTGGCGTTAAGGCAATTACATGAGACGGCAGTGATCCAAAGATTGGGCAGTACTGAGGGAGTGATGCTCTGCTGAAGGCAGCTGTCTTTCGGATGAGGTGGTCTGCCTGCTCAGGCGGATGTGGAAGATCCCATGGGTCTTATTTCGACAAGTTGTCCCCAGTGTCCTGGCTGGTATTTGATTACCTCAACAATACCACAAGAGCAGATTATCCAATCATTTTCACATTGCTGTATGTGGAAGCGTGCTGTGTGCAAATTGGCTGCTCTTTCCGACAATACAAAAGTGCCTACACTTCAAAAAGTACTTGTAAAACTCTTTTTGAGATATGCGGTGGTTGTGAAAAGCATTATACAGGCACAAATTCTCTCTGGTTAGCACTGTTGCTTCACAGCTTCAGGGTCCTAGGTTCGATTCCCGGCTTGGGTCACTGTCTGTGTGGAGTCTGCACGTTCTCCCCGTGTGCTCCGGTTTCCTCCCACAAGTCCTGAAAGCTGTTAGGTGAATTGGACATTCTGAATTCTCCCTCAGGCGCTGGAATATGGCGACTAGGGGCTTTTCATTGTAACTTCATTGGCAGTGTTAATGTAAGCCTACGTGTGACACTAATGAAGATTATTATAATGAGGTTTTCAATCAGTCTTGTGCATAACTAAAAGTCGACCAAAGATAACCCAGAACTTCGCCTCCTGCTGCCATGTGAGTCAGTGGTTGCTCTGTGTAAATCTTTTGCGGACAAATACAGCTAAAAGCACCAGCATTGAATTACTCATTTTAAAATGGATTCTCTTTTCTGCTCCAATAGTATGGGACTGCTGTGTTCACTGTCCCCATCCTCCACAATCAACCCCTGTAAAGCAATCTAATCTTTCCATGGTGGTAGCAAGTCATTTGACCAGAGAAGCCATCACAATGTGGAGAGGATGTTTCCTCTTGTGGGAGAAGCTAGAAGTAGGGGATCACTGTTTTTTGAAAAAATTAGGGTCTCTGATTTTAAACCAAGATGATGTCATTTGAGAGTACCTTTAAGAAATGGGTGGTTATCAAATAGCTGTAGTGTGTGTACCTTTAAGAAATGGGTGTTTATCAAATAGCTGCAGTGATGTCAGAATGTGGGTGGAGCTGGGCTGTCTGCCATTCACTTTCGTTGTTGAGCAGGCAGCTACAGTGTGTTTAGTTTAGTTTTGCAGATTGGGAGCTGCATCCAGCAAAACCAGGTGTACTTCTGATTTATTTCTGCATGAAAGGAATGTCTTCCAATCACTTGCTAATTTAAAAGTGATAACTGCTCTCAGAGAATTTAAACCTGATGTCTGTTGAAGAGAGTATTTGTCTTATGTTTGTTGCAAGGAAAGATTAAGGATTACTTACAGAGAACAGTATTCTTTGTGGGACTTATTGGAGTTGATAGTTGTTAAGATGTTTACTGTGGGTTTATAAAGTGTTAACTGGATTCATAAATAAACATTGTTTTAATTTAAAGGTACTTTAGCTCTCTGTTGCACCGCACCTGTACAGTAGGCCCGTGTGCTCCCCATAACCACGATCTATTAAAGGTTGTGTGTCAGGTGAACTCCATGATACATTTGGGGTTCACTAAACCCTGACCCATAACAATGAGAAGAGATGTTTTTTCTCTTGAGGGTTGAGTCTCTAGAATTTACTTCCTCAAAAGTCAGTGGAAGCAAGGGTCTCTGAATATTTTTAAGGCAGCTAGATAGATTCTTGATAAGCAAGGAGACCGTAGAATCACTACAGTTCAGTTCATCGAGTCTGCACCGACCTTCCGAAAGAGCACTCTACCCATGCCCACTCCCTTGCCCCATCCCTGCAACCCCATCCAATCTGCCCAACTTTGGACACTCAGGGGAAATTGATCATGGCCGATCCAACTAACCTGCACATCTTTGGACTGTGGGAGGAAATTGGAGCACCCGGAGGAAACCCACGCAGACACGGGGAGAAAGTGCAAACTCTATTCAGACAGTTACCCAAGGCCGGAATCGGACCTAGGTCCCTGGTGCTGCGTGGCAAATGGACAGTGACCCGGGGCCGGGACTGGACCCTGGTCCTCGGCGCCGTGAGGCAGCAGTGCTAACCAATGCGCCACTGTGCCGCCCCTTGAATGCATTTACACTAGTCACCTCAACTACCAACCTTGGTAGCAAGTTCCGCATTCCCACCGCTCTCTGGGTAAAGAAGATGCTTCTGAATTCCGTTGGGATTTTTTGGGTCACTTATCTTGATGGCCTCCAGTTTGCCCATCACCTGTGAACCTGGGACCTCGGAGCTGCAAAGCAACAATGCTGCCCACTATGCTACCATGCTGCCCTAATATTGGGCTAAACCCATACGACCAAGCTGACCAGAACGGTGTTCAACCACACGAGTCCAAAATCATGGGCAGACCATCATTTGACATTGAGGCCTCGCTGCGAAAGGATGTGCCAAGCCTGTGACAAAGTTCAAGGTGTTGTCGGCCGGAGCAAAGCTGAAGTTGATTCGGCAAGTGGAAAACCATGGCATGAAGTGGAAAGCGAACATAGTGAAGGCCTGGAACGTTCCGCTGTCACGTTTGTCCACCATACATGAGGCGAACATCTTTGAACGCCAAGTGGCCATTCCCTCCAGCATAGAAGAGGATGCGAACGGCTGCGTATCCCGACATTAAAGTTGCTCTATTAACATGGCTCAAGGAGGCCCGAGCAGAGAATGTTCCCATCTCCTGTCCAACCCTGCAGGGAAGAGAAGTCACCCTGGTAAAGAAACTAGCCCACCTGCAGGTAATCTGCTGGCTGGCTGGACTGAGTCATGACAAGACAATGATACCGTCTTCCACGTGGTTCGTGGTGAATGTGCAGTGGCTACGGCAGCAATAACGTGATTGGTTTCAAAATGGTTTTGCCCGCATCTTGAACAAGTATGCACCACAAAACATTTTTAATGTGATGAAGCCAGACTGTTTCCTGTGTTTACCAGTTCGTTCTTTAAAGATGAAACATGAAATGGTGGCAAAGTTGAGAAAGCAGCTTGTCGCTGCTCTGTCCCAACATGGATGGCACCAACAAGCTGCCACTTCCTGCGATAGTCCAAGAAGCTATGGTGCTTCACGAATGTCGAGACACTTCGCACGCACTGCGAGACTAACAACACTGCCCTAGGTGCCCTCCAGCACTTTTTAACTTGAGGATCAGAAAAGTGGACAAAACTCATCAACAAATGGAAAATTGTCACCATTACAGACAACTGCCCCACAAGCCGCCAACATGACGGGCCTCGAGTGTGTCAAGCTGATGTTCTTGCCTGCCAACACCCCAGCCAAGCTCAGTTAGTGGATCATGACGTGATTAAGAAACAGAAAGCCCGCTGATGTCTCTGGATGTTGAGGTTTTCATTAAACAGACGTGCAATCCAAATGTACTGGAGGCCGTGTTCGCGATGAAGAGAGGGTGGAAGATGGTTACGGAAGGCACAATTGCTAACTGTTTCCACCATGATGGGTTCAAGCAGGTTACGGCTGCTGAAGACATTGAGAATGGAGAGGAGCAAGGTGAGGTCAACCAACCAGTGACGAGGCGCTGTTCGCTCGGCTGCTGAAGCTGGCATGGAAATTCCAGCAGAGAACCATGGGAACGTACGAGGAGGTTGACGATGTCGAACGCTGCATAACGGAACTGGTGGATGTAGTAATCGTTGATGCAACGGGTTCTTCGACCGAGGACCTCATTACACGACAAAAATACTGAAAACATGTTTGACTGCATTGTCGACATGGCGAACTGTATCGCCCATATCTGAAGACAGCGCGCTAAGCAGAAAAAGGTTTCCCAGATCAATCTCCCAAAATTGTTTCAATGCAAGCCTCCAGCTGTTTTACAAGATCAGGCCATTGGAAGGTGTGAACAAATTAAATAAAGACTTTTTTCAAATATTTACTGCTTTACTGTGTTTTCAATTGGCATTTGAATGTGTTGTTTTTGACTTTGGCGTATCGGGTTGCCTAGCGATGCATTTATGTGGGAGCGGGGCCTCCTCTGCCCTCATGAAGCTTCGCTGAACATGTTTGTGGGCAGATCCCCGGGGATTCCAGCCGTTGGGATTTTACTGTCAATCATATATGGTGACAAATAAACTACTGGAATGCCACAGAACCTCATCTGCCACCCTTACTTGACCGGGTCGACATGGTTAATTGTTAACTGTCTTCTGCAATAGCCGAACCAGCCACTCAGTTGCTTCGGAAGGACAATAAGTTCTGGCCAGCAACATGCACACCCTGTCAATAAATTGAAAAATCATAACGTGCAAGATACACCATCTAAATCCATACGACCAACACATGACTAGGATCGAACTTCAGCAGAAATGCTGAAATAGGTTGTTTTTATAAAAGTGCAGACTAAGGAGTACCAGTATGTCAGTACTTTAGGGTCTGCCGTTGGTCCCTGAGCTCCGTGCACAACTGCAGACCCATAAATACCGACAAACTGAAAACAACGTTAAGCTTTATTTTTTTAAATATAAATTTAGAGTACCCAATTCATTTTTTTCAATTAAGGGACAATTTAGCGTGGCCAATCCACCTACCCTGCACATCTTTGGGTTGTGGGGGCGAAACCCACGCAGACACGGGGAGAATGTGCAAACTCCACACGGACAGTGACCCAGAGCCGGGATCAAACCTGGGACCTCAACGCTGTGAGGCAGCAGTGCTAACCACTAAACGTTAAGCTTTATAAGATGACATTGCATTACGAAAGATAATTTAAAATAGGCTGACAGGCTGGGCAATTGAGTACATCAAATTCAATTCCTTAAAGAAAGATCATTTTGCGCAATTCTGTTCAGCAAAGCTACTAGGGGCGGCACAGTGGTTAGCATTGCTGCCTCACGGCACGGAGGACCCGGGTTCGAATCCCGGCCCTGGGTCATTGTCCATGTGGCGTTTGCACATTCTTCCCCCATGTCTGCATGAGTCTCACCCCCACAACCCAAAGATGTGCAGGGTACGTAGATTGGCCATGCTAAATTGCCCCTTAATTGGGTACTCTAAATTTATTTAACAAATTAATTAAAAAACATTAAACAAAGCTACAAACTAACTTCAAGAAGCCCAATGAATCAGCAATACAAGTAAAGTCACCATAGTTCCAGATGACCAAAGACTGGTGGTGATTTAAGAACATAGAACATACAGTGCAGAAGGAGGCCATTCGGTCCATCGAGTCTGCACTGACTCACTTAAGCCCTCACTTCCACCCTATCCCTATAGCCCAATAACCACTCTTACCCTTTTTGGTCACTGAGGGCAATTTATCATGGCCAATCCACCTAACCTGCACGTCTTTGGACTGTGGGAGGGAACCGGAGCACCCGGAGGAAACTCACGCAGACACGGGGAGAACGTGCAGACTCCGCACAGACAGTGACCCAGCGGGGATCGAACCTGGGACCCTGTGAAGCCACTTGTGCTACCGTGCTGCCCAATCTGAGGGTCACCACGCCTCAGGCGAGGGGCAAGGTTGAGAAGGCAGTGAATAACCTCAGCCGGTACGAGGAACTGAACCTGTGCTGTTGACATCGCTCTGCATCACAAACCAGCTGTCCAGCCAAATGAGCTGAACCAGCCCCCGGCAATCCCCAATACACATGGACTGATTGCACAATGGAAACATCTGATTCCACTGAGCTTCCTTTGACCCCCAAAGTACTTTTACTTTGGGAGCTAACTATTTTTCCATAAATTAAAGTAAAAAACGGTTTAAACTTGGCAAAAAGGTTTGAAAAGGATGAGACGCGTATTACATTGGGCATTCAGCAACATCTCACTAAAAGGTTTCTCAAGGACATGCAACTTTGAAGTGGCTTTATGATAATCATTAAATCCAAGAGTCGCCGACCATTCATGAGCTTGCAGCAAAGGAAGTCAATTCGTGAGGAGGCTGCTTAATGGTAGGAATTTAACTTTGCTTATATGTGCCCCTTTCAAAGCCCTAGAAGATAAGACACGTCATAAACTAAGTTCTCTGGAAAATGCCAACAGAATGACTTCATTGATTGGGGGGAGGGGGGGGGGGGGGAGAGAGAGAGAGGAGCTAGATATATTTGAACAAACTCCTAAGTCACATTTCTGTCCTAAACAGAAGTTGAACAAGGCGTTAATGTCGGGGTGGGGAAGAGAAAGGGGATGTAACCATTTTCAGAACCTTTGTGCCAATATAATCTTAATGTTAATTCAATGTGAGGTAAATTGCAATTCAATTTGAGGCAAATTGCAATTTGCAGAATATGAACTACACCTTTTCTTTTTGTTTTTTGCCCAATTGCACCTATTCCGTGCAGACTAGTGGTTCAGGAAAAGGTGACTCACCACCTCATCGATGACAATTGGGGATGGACAGTAAATGCTGGCTTCCAATTTTCTACCCGCACCTAGTGAAATTAAATGAAATGAAAATCGCCTATTGTCACAAGTAGGCTTCAATGAAGTTACTGTGAAAAGCCCCTAGTCGCCACATTCCGGCGCTTGTTTGGGGAGGCTGTTACGGGAATTGAACCGTGCTGCTGGCCTGCCTTGGTCTGCTTTCAAAGCCAGCGATTTAGCCCTGTGCTAAACAGCCCCTGGTGGTGCTAGAAGCTCCGTTTCCATGGCTAGTAATTCCCGGAACAGGTCTCTAGTTTGTCGTCGGGCTGATAGCTTGACGGGCGCCATTCCACATTAAGTGTGGCTGACCAGGAGTCTCTCCCACTTGTACCGCCAGCCATTGGCGTGTTTGGAAGGATTTGCGGGTTGCCACACGCTACCTGTTTGACCGTGTTAGGCATGCACCTTCCCTGGCCATCAGGTCCTGGGGTGGGCTTGAACCTAGAGCTTCTGGCTCAGACAGGGATGCTACTCACTACGCCGCGAGACCTCCTGTAAATGCTGCCTTAGCCAGTGACAACCATATCCCATGGACAAACAAAAAAAAAACCTCCCCTTTGCCTAAGTGTCAGGTTGGATTTTGGCTCCTGTTTCAGCTTGCAGACATTTCTCAAAACCACTGTGCACCTGCCGTGCATTTACAGAGCAGATGCATCTTGTCAAATACCTAAAACATCTTATTATGGGTGGCTTTCTGGCTGAACTTTGAAAAGGATACCAATTGATAAGAATATGTATCCAGCACACCTGATTGTCAGTGACAATATAAGGCAATTCTTGAATGGGTGCGAATGACAAGAGGCTGCTTTTTATCAGTCTCACAAGTTCAGATAGGGGAGTGAAGTATGTTAAATAGTTAATTATTTGTTAGAAGCGAACTTAATGGAGATTAAGTGAACTTCAAATAGTGCTAGAAACTTTTAAGAATCTCAAAAATATTTTCTGTTTGAGATGTGAGAAATTGAATGTCCTGAGGCCCTGATAGAATTTGCTGAGGGTGTAATTGTCACTGCCTCTGGGAAAGGCAGGGAGGTTTGTCAAGTTGTGCTTTATGAACTGGAAATAAAATGAGCCCTGAAACTTCAATCGAGCCGGTGCGTGAGAACCTCCCCTCTGTGTTTTCCTCCCATCCCCACCAGCACTTCTCCCTGGCCTGTGTGGCTGGGATTAACAGCTTCAAACTCGTCACCCACAGAAGAAACAATTCAAAATTTGGGGGCTAATTTAACCAGTCATTTTCTCCCGAAATGTATTTTATGACAAACTTGTATCAAAGCAAGGTTACAGCAAATAAACACCCTGGGAAACATGCTTTCCAATAATCAACTATACAGTCTGTACAGATTTTCCCCCTTTTCACCCCCCCCCCCCCCCCCCCCCGTGACAAACAGTTCCTCAAACACTGTCACAATCGCCCCCCACCTTTCCTCAAACCCCCCTGCTGAGCCCCATAACTCATACTTTATCTTCTACAACCGCAGGAAGTCGTACAGGTCACCCAACCAAACCGCTACCCCCGGTGGCGTTAACACATCAGTCATGTGTGAAAACCAGAAGAGTTAACTCGATGTTACAGGAACCTCGAATTGTTTTTTGTTGTTGTCATTTTTAATGATTATATAGGGCTAGATTTTCACCACCAATGTGAATAGCCCAAGTCGGGAAATTTCCTGACTTGACAGACCTGCCTTGGTTTAAAAGGCCCCTTTAGAACCAGATTTTGTTTCCAGGAGTTGGTGGCAGGATCGAGTTGGGCCTGTTAACCCTGGGAGCAGGCCGAACAGACCTCAGGGGTTGGGCGAGTGCCAAGGCGGGCTGGTTAGAAATCCTGCCTTGGTTTTCTGGAACTATGTTGGGTTGTTTTCGGGGCTATTACGCCCTCTGATGCTCACTGCTCATGCCCCCTTGTGTCACCCCCATAAACATTCACCCAGTATTTACCGGGGGGGATAAACCTTGGGAGCCATTTGAAGTAGCAGAAAGTAAACTTTGAACAATCTCATACAACTCTCACGCTTACACTTGATAGTGGGGGATGGGGGAGGGCAACTCCCATTCATGAAACCCATACCAAGATTTTAAATCTCCTCAAGTGGTAATCTCTTATTAAAAAAAGAAACATTAAAGGCAACCAATCCTTTAATAGCCTCTTATAATAATAATCTTTATTCGTGTCATAAATTAAACTGTCACTCGTACTGTTTGCTCTGAACTCAGCAGAGATGACTTTAACTTTTGAAATTCAGCCAAGAATTCATGATGAAATTATGATAACCCTTGGTGCAATGTTAACAAAAACCTCTGTTGAAACTGCACCACTAGGTAGGCATTTCTTTTAAACTGCATCAGATGGCCTGTAAATCAGAGGTAGCTTTTTATGACCAGAATATATCTGGGTGTTTTTTTCACATTGTCAGATCAATATCAATATTGTAGCTGCGCTAGAACAGCTTGGCTTGGGGCACGGCTAAATCTAGAATACAAGCCTTCAGTACCCCAGCCAGAATGTTTTCAGGGCTCAAAGCTTTTGTTGTATAAAGTGCCTTCGGCTGTTTCTTGATATCACATGGAGTGAAATGAATTATCTGCAGATTGGAATCTGTGATGGGGACGTCGGGAGGAAGCTGAGATGGGCGGCACAGTGGCAAGCACTGCTGCCTCACAGCGCCAGGGACACAGGTTCAATTCCAGCCTTGGGTGACTGTCTGGGTGGAGTTTGCACGTTCTCCCCGTGTCTGCGTGGGTTTCCTCCGCGTGCTCCGCCCACAGCCCAAAGATGTGCAGGTTATGTGGTTACAGGGAGTGGGCTTAGGTGGGGGGGGGGGGGGGGGGGGGGTGCTCTTTTGGAGGGTTGGTGCAGGCGCAATGGTCCGAGTGGCCCCCTTCTGCACTGGCTTTGCTTTCCATTCCCTTCGAACACAGCGTGGGAAATTTCCTGGTGCTATATAACCAAGTTGAAATTCTTGTTACAGAAATTGCACTTTTTTCCCATTTCAAGATCGACCACCTAAAATTAGAGACACTACAAGAGGACTTAGCATTTTGTACAATTCTCCACTTGCATGCGCAGACCACAGTGTGTTCTCTCGTACCTGTGTCTTTGACTCTCGCTCTCGAGCTAACGCACAGTTGGTGTGCTAGATTATTTGTTATTGCCTTTGTGGCTTGACAACAATCCGAGGGAAGAAAGTTAGAACAAAGACTTGAGCGATTCTGGTGGAGGTCACAAAAGGCCAAGGATAAAGGGGTAAGTTAATTCTGAGTCTGGGACGTTTCTCCATGCTGCCAGGCTCAGCAATATAATGCAGTCTGTGTATCCGTCACCCATAAGCTGGTACAGCTTCTGCCACACAGGCGATCAGTGTGTTGCTGAATGAGCTTTCTATGCCAACACAGACTGTACCCCTGCAATATCCCAGGTACTGAGCTCTATGCATCGTGGATTTACAAAGCTGAATAAATGCATCAGAATATTGGTCTTTCATGGGGGTTTTGTATAAGTACAGCACTTGGGAGTGTCTGCATTTTGATTTTTGACTTCTTTAATTTTCGATTTATTTATTTTTCTTCTTCCTGCAGTTGAGCACGATAAAAGCTTTGCTCTCTACCAACCGCATCAGCAGGAGTATAAATTTAACCTGTCCCGGATTCCGGAGGGAGAGGCAGTCACTGCTGCAGAGTTTCGTATTTTTAAGGAATGGGTGAGAGGTCGTTTCGAGAATGAAACGTTTGAGATCAGCATCTACCAGGTGCTCCACGAGCGCGTGAACAGGTGAGTGCGGGCTTTGAGAATAAAGTGCTTCCCTCCCCCAAACACCCCCTGCCTATTTTGTTCACTTAACTCGCCCCAGTTGGGACCAATGGGATGATGAGCCATCAAGTGCTGGTTTGCAGGGATAGAGCTTGCCTCCCGCAATCCAGACGTGTTCTGGTTAGGTGGATTGGCCATGCTAAAAGTGCCCCTTAAAGATGTGCAGGATAAGTGGGGATAGCGTGGGGTGAGTGGGCCTAGGGTGCTCATTCGGAGGGTTGATGGGCTGAATGGCTTCCTTCTGCGCAGTATAGATGCAGCATGTTGGACTTTTTAATGTGCTCTGTGGCAGTGCGATCTAAAAATGTACTTAAATTGCAGGCTGGAATTATTTTTTTTAACAGCAGGTTTGACTTTTCAACCTAACCCCTGACAGGATATGTCTGATGCTCCCTCCCAAGTGTTTGTTTTACATGACCGTGCTAATTGTTACCTTGCCCAGTGGATTCCAGGGAAGTACACACTATTCAAATGTATCCATTCACTCTGGAGTTGCTTGTCCGATACCGTTCCATTCGCAGCAATGATGGAAACTCTTAAAAGGTGGTGCTGCCCGAGGCCTAGATTTAGTGCAGGAATTCCGAAAGCAAACTGGATCTTTCAGGAATACACCCCAGCGGCCTAAAATGGCTGTGCCTGATTAAAATAAGTGATCATTGCGGCTGGCAGTGGTGTGTTCTGGCCAGAGAAAGCACCTTTGAATTGGCTATGGAATTTTACAAAGGGGCATGTTTTAAAGGTTGATTTCACCCCTTCGGGTAACAACTTTGTTTACCCCCCTCTCTCTCTCTCTCTTTTTTGCCCCCCCACTGCCACCAACACCGCCAGATTTTGTGTAACAGCTAGTCCGAGGGGTTAATTTTTGAGAGACCGGGTTATGATTTGTGAGCAGGTATTGGTGTGGCTTGCTGTAATTGAGAGCAGCTTTTCTGTGCTCTGATGCAAGCCTGGGAATGCTGTGCCGACCCAGACTTCGTTCTGGTAAAATTGTAATGGTTGCTGTATCCTGACGGAGGGAGTGCAGGCCTGAATCACTAGCGGGAATGATTGGAATTTGTAATATTACAAAAATCAGCTTTCGCCCTTTCAGGTAGGGGGCGGCGCGCGCAAAGATCATTAACACCGCGCTGTGGCGTGAGCTGTGAAGCGCAACTCCGAGGAATTTCCTGCGGTTTCCACGACTGGATGCGTGAAGCAAAAACAGAAACATCTGTGAGTGGACGATGTCCTGTTCCTCCCCTTCCCACACTTGGCAGATCTGCTACGATTTCCCTCTTTTATTTTTCACCTCCCGTAACTAAAATTTCTCGTATCTAAAATTTTTTTAAGTGCCTATTTTACAGGCATAATTGCATTTTTTTTTAAACTCCCAAATTATTTTAAATTGTTTCTGAACTGAAGACCGGAATCTTGCTCGGTGGTCCGAGCTCGGACATGTTGCATTTGTTCAGCTGTGTGACTTGTGGTAACCGAGATCGGTGGACATGTGATTTCCTTATTCCATGATTTCTTTGTTAAAACGCTACAGCAATTTAAAAATAAAACCAGTGGATTGTGTGATTGTCGCTTGCAAATTATCCGATCTTCCCTTTTAACTGGGCTTCATGAATAGATGAAAGACCTACAATTTTTAAAATAATAATCTTTATTAGTGTCACAAGTAGACTTGTATTAACACTGCAATGAAGTTACTGTGAAAAAACCCTCGTCGCCGCACTCCGCCACCTGTTCGGGTACACGAGGGAGAATTCAGAATGCTCACTTCATCTAACAGCGCGTCTTTCGGGATTTGTGGGAGGAAACCGCAGCACCCGGAGGAAACCCACGCAGACATGGGGAAAACGTGCAGACTCTGCACAGACAGTGACCCAAGCTGGGAATCGAACCTGGGTCATAGATCATAGAATTTATAGTGCAGAAGGAGGCCATTTGGCCCATCGAGTCTGCACCGGCTCTTGGAAAGAGCACCTTACCCAAGGTCAACACCTCCACCCTATCCCCATAACCCAGTAACCCCACCCAACACTAAGGGCAATTTTGGACACTAAGGGCAATTTATCATGGCCAATCCACCTAACCTGCACATCTTTGGACTGTGGGAGGAAACCGGAGCACCCAGAGGAAACCCACGCAGACACGGGGAGGATGTGCAGACTCCGCACAGGGTCCCTGGTGCTGTGAAGCAACAGTGCTAACCACTGTGCCTTTGAGGGAGAGGAGTGTCATCAATAAATTCCAAATCTGATCCGAGCAGCAAATCTCAGCTCCATTTTCTGTTTTAGTCCTCTGTACGCTCAATATTATTAAGAGCTTGGAGATGTTGGACCACACTGAAGGCGCCATTTGGTGAATTAACAGTGGCAGGGACTTCCTGGTCCCGGTTAAATTTCAGCCACTCAAATTTTCCCGTAAATGCCCAGGACCGGAAAATATCCCACCCAGTGTGTGTTTGTCTGGACTTAAACTGGCGAACGCTTGGGGTGAGCAGCAGGGCGCCGACTTTCAAATTGTTTTTTTTTGTAAAATCTGCAGGTGACTGAATTCCAAATCTAACCTTAACCTTTGCTGGTAAACCATAAGTAACGGTGGGATGATCAGGATTTGATTTGCTGTGATTCCCACGCAATCAGCCTATTTCTTTTTAACGGGGAAGGGGGTGGGGTGTCGTCTGAACCAATGAACCGACTGCGTGCACAATTTGTGAGGTCCTACAGGTGGGAGGCTTCAGAGATTTTCCGACCGGTCATTATCGCCGATTGTAGCGCGGTTTACAATACAGTTCACTGCATAACGAATCTGTAGCTGGGGTTGCTGCTGGGCATGCTATTAGCACATGTATATAATAGGCATGGATATAAGACATCCACTCTGAGGATATTTTCAAAGGTTATGAATAATCTAATTTCACGCTTAGTTAGAGAGAAACAAATAAGACATCTTGCAGGTTGCCTAACACACACAATGGGTGGCATTGTGTCAGCATTAAATCATGTGTTCCTTTTCCCTTTCACAAGCAAAACTGAACTCCCCCCTCGGATGAAGTGCCAGAGCACGACTGTCTCTACTAGGAAATCGCTACGGGGAAGGGGGATGGACAAAAGAAACAAGCCATGATTTACCCTGTTGGAGTCTATGAAGTAAAGAAGCCACAGTATTTAATCACTGTACATCTTGTTAAAGGTTGTGCTCGATAGGTGCATTTCATTTAGTGAGGAGACCTCTAGATAAACTCCAGTGAAAAGGTTTTATTTTAAGAAGGCAATCCTGAGAAATTATTTGGTTTTAAACTTTACCGTGAGGGGCAGCATGGTGGCGCAGTGGTTAGCACTGTTACCTCACGGAGCTGAGGGCCCGGATTCGATCCCGGCCCCGGGTCACTGTCCATGTGGAGTTTGCACATTCTCCCCGTGTCTGCTTGGGTCTCACCCCCACAACCCAGGGTAGGTGGATTGGCCACACTAATTTGCCCCTTAATTTAAAAAAAAATAAATAATTTTAGTGTACCCAATTACAATTAAGGGGCAATTTAGCGCGGCCAATCCACCTGTCGCGCACATCTTTGGATTCAAGGGGTGAAACCAACGCAGACACTGGGAGAATGTGCAAACTCCACACAGACAGTGACCCAGAGCCGGGATTCGAACCCGGGTCCTCAGCGCCGTAGGCAGCAGTGCTGACCACTATGCCACCCTGCTGCCCCTTTTGCCCCTTAATTGGGGAAAGAAAAAAAGAATTTGGTGCTCTAAATTTTTTTTTTTTTTAAATCTTTAGCGTGGGTGAAAAAGGGCCGGGGAACCCAAAAGTCTGAAGTGAACAGGCTGCTGCAAATGGGGAGGCTTCAAAGTAGCCTGCGCTGAAAACCAAATGAAAGGGTGGAGATGTTGCATCACATGCGTCTGACCAGTCTGTGAAACACCTGGTTAATTATAGGTTTTGAAAGCCGGTCTGCAGGCCTTGGGAAATATGGCAGACCAGATCAGTCTTTCATGTCACCAAGCAAAAGTGTTTGTATCCTCTGATTCGGTTAGTGCTTCTGGGCACAGACGGGTCAAAGACTGCAGTCTCTGCACAAAAAGCTTTTTTACAAAGAATCTCCAGTCCCTACCAGTGAATCAGGGCAGAAGCAGTCCATTTGGCCAGTTATGTGCACGCTAGCTCTTTGCCAGATTAAGGGGCAATTTAGTGTGGCCACTCCGCCCAACTTGCACATCTTTGGGTTATGGGGGTGAAACCCACGCAAACACGGGGAGAATGTGCAAAAGGAATTTATTTTAACCGTTTGTCCTCCGTGAAGTTCTTTGATGGCACGCGATCATTGACCCCCCCAAACAGAGAATGTTGTACCTGCCGAATCGAAGTGTCAGACCTCTTGCTAATTATTTGAAAATGCTTGTTAATTGTAGCACTCCGATATTCCAGCATTGATACTGGGTTGCTGTCATAATATAATTAATCTTTTACTAATTCCAATACTTAACCTCCTCTCCCCTCCCCTTTCCCCCCCATGTTCTTGATGGGATAAATGACCTACCACTGTGGGTCGAGTGGGCAAGTTAATAAGCCGTTCTATTAAAGTATACACACCAGGAAGATTCCAGGTTCAATTTCTCTTCTGTGCCAAGTCTGCTGATCTCACCGGCTGCAGTGGAATCATTGCCGTTGGGCTCCATTGTTGGCTTGGCTCGAGAATCTCCCTACCGTCTGCCAATTGTGGCCTATTTGTACATCTCTGTTACCATTACTACATCTTTGGTGGCCGTGCCTTCAGCTGCTTGGGCCTTAAGCTCCTGATTCCAGTCCCTAACCCTGTCCACCTCACTACCTCATTTTAAGGCATTCCTTCAAACATAACCTCTTTTATCTTACCTGGCTGTGTCGAACTTTGTTTGATGATCCTGGAAAGTGTCTCTGTTTGCATCATGCTATGTCAATGGCGCTATATAAATCCAAGTTGTTTGTGGTGGAGACTGAAGGCTATAATAATCTCACGGGGTTTACCTGAGCATTATAAAGCAAAATAGCACATTGAGCCACAAATGGCAATAGTGGGTGCGGTAACCAAAAGCTTGTTCAAAGAGGCAGGTGTTAAGGGGAGACTGGAAGGAGGGAAGCAAAATAGAGAGGAGAGCTGGAGATTTTACGGGAGGGAATACTAGAGCTTAGGACCCAGGCCCCTGGCTTTGGTCTTCTCTGCATTGAATTGGAGAAAATATCTGCTAACCGGATGCCTGATGATGAGCAGTTCAGTAGTTGAGAGGTGATAGTGAGCGGATTGTGCCTAAGCTGGAGTGTTGTGCGCAATCCTGGACACCACACTCGAGGAAAGCTCTTCAAAGGAGGTTCACCAGGATGTTACCAAGGATGGCAAACTTCTGTTATTAGAGAATAGAGTGGATAGCGAAAAACTGTTCCCTCTGGCGTGTGGGTGAATGCCAAGAGATCATTCTATATATGATTTTTGAAGGGAGTTGGATGTACTTGAGCATGAGGAACTTACAGGGTTAAGGACAAAAGAAACTGGATTTGGGACCAAGCATAATTGCTCCTTAGACCCAGCAGAGGCATGAGGGGCTGAATGGCAGCCTCCTGTGCTATGCTAGAGTCCGGGGATACAGCTACTTCAACACAACTCTTCCACTGAATAACCAAAGCTTCCAATCCAGTTTTTATCCACTCTCGGGTCTTACCATTTTAAGTGCAAATCGTCGTTTTTTTTTTTGTTGTCAAATGCTATTTGGAGATCACTGCAGGTGGCACAGTGGTTAGCACTGCTGCTTCACAGTGCCAGGGACCTGGGTTCAATTCCGGCCTTGGGTGACTGTCCAGGGGGAGTCAGCACGTTCTCCCCATGTCTGGGTGGGGTTTCCTCCGGGTGCTCCGGTTTCCCCCCCCCCCCACAGTCCAAAGATGTGCAGGTTAGGTGGAGTGGCCATGCTAAATTGCCCCTTAATGCCCAACGGTTAGTTGGGGTTACGGGTGTAAGGTGGATGGGGTGCTCCTTCAGAGGGTCGATGCAGAATTGATGGGCCGAATGGCCACTTCCTGCTCTGTAGGATTCTATGATTCCACAAAAGCGTGCCGCGCCTGGTACCAACTCTCCACAGTATTTTTTCTTTCATTTGTCGAGGCATTCGATAGGGCGCAGAAAAGATTTGGGAGAATGGTTCCGGGGCTGAGGAATATGTTAGTGAAATTGGGGTTGACTTCTCTGAGGAGATAATGAAGGGGAGATTTGATCGAGATGTTCAAAACGGCGAGTAAATGAGGAGAAACTGTTTGTTGGCTGAAGGATCAAGAACCAGAGGACCCCCTGATTTGAGGTGAACGGCAAAAGAAGCAATGGGGGGGGGGGGGGGGGGGGGGCGTGAAGAAAATATTTTTGTGCAGCAACTGGTTGGGATCTGGAATGCGCTACCTGAGAGAATTTGCAGGGATTGAGGGGAAAAGGCAGGGACCTAAGTGAGTTGCACCTGCAAAGAGTTAGCATGGTGCCTAATGACCTCCTTCTATGTTGTAACCGTTCAAGGCACCTCAACGTCAATGTGGCAGAGAGCTTTGTTAGATTGTTACCTTACAGGTGAACCTCTCCCAAACCTGGATAATCAGGAACTGTGGGGTCCAGATTTAGACTCTGGTTTACTACTCTGGGCTTTTCTTAAGCGATGAACATAGGGTGCAAACTGAGAGCCTAAGAGTGCCGCACTCCACTGACCCAAGGCATCTCCGTCATCAGTGACTGTTGCACAAAGTGGAGGCTGAAGCTTTGTGTTGAAGACAGCGTTGTTGTGCTTTCATCTTCCCCATGCCCACATGTCACAAGAATGCGACACCTCTTGGTGACCCAAAGCCAGCATATCTAGGAATAACTCTAGATTGCTGGCAACCTACCTGAAACACCCCACCAGGATATCATTGAAGATCCAGAGCAGAAATGGCCTGATAAACTGGTTGCTGTACAATTGTTTTTAAAAAACCATGAGAATAATAACAGGGAAGATAAACCCAGCAAACACTGAATGGCTGTAAACGTTTCACTCAAATATACAATACTAGCATCAGGCTGCATAATACAGCATTCATCTCCCGGAGCAAATCCAGGGGGTGCCACAACTTCCACCGTTCGAAAGATATTTTGGGGGGGAGATGCTGTTTGGAATTGTGTGGCAGCAATTACCTTCATGGAACAGAACGGTGACATGGACTAGGACGGCTGTTCCCCCTCCACCTTCTTCCACCGCCTCCCTGATGAAAGACGGTCTGTCTGGCTGGGAGCTGATGCATCATCTCTGGTGTAGCCTCGGCTGTTTACGATTGGGTGGTGAGGTGTGTGGTATATGACCGCACCTTGGGGACTCCAATAAAAGAGCCCCCTGTCGCTGTGGTGCAGTTGAGGACACTGCGCCTTTTCGTGAAGAACGGCTGCTCAATCCTACCAGGATTTTCCAGGCTCTGCAATGCCAATCCTGAGGCTACTGAATGACTAAAGCCCGGAAGATGCCAATATTAAGACCATTGCCACTTTTGACATTCGTGCCTTATTTGTCTACTTTATGGTTTGTATTTTTCCAATCTTTGTCATACCAACAACAACATTTTTTTTACACCGCGCCTTTAATGTAAGAAAACGAATGAAGTCACAAGGAGATGTTAGGACAGATCACCAAAAGCTTGGTCAAAGAGAGGGTAGTGTCTTAAAGGAAGAAGGAGAGGTGTAAGGAGGTTATTCCAGAGCTTTGGAGGAGGAAGGGGAGGAGACAGGCAACTGAATCCATGGTCACTGATTGAGTGGAGCGATTAAACACAACCTTTTAGGGAAGATAGAAATTAAAAATTCAACCATTAGAAAACAACAATGGCAAATTCCTTTCCATACTCCAAAGGTAACCAAGCTGGGTCTCATCATAGAATCCCTACCGTACCGAAGGAGGCCTTTCAGCCTGTCGAGTCTGCACTGGCCCTTGGAAAGAGCACCCTACTTGAGCTCGCACCTCCACCCTATCCCTGTAACCCTACCTAACCTTTTGGACGCTAAGGGGCAAGTTAGCGTGGCCACTTTACCTAACCTGCACATCTTTGTGGGGGGAAACCCACACAGACACGGAGAGAAAGTGCCAACTCCATACAGACAGTCACCCGAGGCCGGAATTGAACCCGGGACCCTGGCTCTGTGACGCAGCAGTGCTAACCACTGTGCCGCCCACTTACAAATAATTAATTGACAGCACTGATTACAGCTATTTTCCAACAGCTTCCATATTAGCCTGAGATGTTCCTGGATTCTTTGGAGCTCGTTCATCTCTCCTTTTGTGGGGCGACATTGAATCCACACTGACTACATGTTTCCGTAATCTGTTCTGGATGTCGGTGGCTCTCCAGTGAGAGAGTTCTGAAATCTAGCTTAGCATTCTGTTCTGCATTTCCTATTGATGTCCCACAGCCTCAGTGTGCCCTTCCGTATCCAATTTAGTACCCTATTCACTTGAACAGAATTTATTTTCTTTATTCATGAATGAGATGCTGGCTGGGCCGGCATTTATTGCCCATCCCTACTTGCCCTTGAACTGAGAGGTTTGCTAGGCCATTTCAGAGAGGATTTCAGAGTTGACCACATTGCTGTGGACCTTTAGTCACATGTAGGCCAGACGGGGTAAGGACGGCAGACTTCCTTCTCTCGGGGACATCGGTGAACCAGGTGGGCTTTTACGACAATCGTCAATGGTTTCGTGGTCACCGTCAGACTTTTAATCCCAGCTCTTTTTTGAATTCAAACAGCACCATCGCCACGGTGAGTATTCGGAGCATTGGGCCTCTCGATTACGAGTCCAATGAAAACACCTTGGCGCCACTGCCTCCCTCATTTTCTGCAGGGATTTTCCGACCCACTTGCGGCGTATTTCCCAGTGGCGGAGGCAGTCTGCCCTTGGTCACCAATGGGACCTTCCAGTCCTGCTGATGTCTGCGGGGTTTTGCGTTCCGCGCATCCTCTGCTGCCGGGGAACACGCTGCGGGCGATGGCCATTGGTGTGACCAGGAGATCCTGCAAGGGGAAGGGTCGGAAAATTTCGGCCATTTTAAATTTATTTAATAGAAACTCTTTATTGCCTGAAAGTCTACGTAGCGACGTCCCCCAATCAGCCCCCCTCGTTTTTGAGAAACCATGGCAGTAAATAACCTGTCAGAAGCGGTGACATCTGATTTAATTGTAATCTGACGGGGCTACGATGACTTTCCCACATTGCCCCCCCACACACACGGAAGTCGGGGACTCCATCGTAGAATCATTTCTCAGAGCTAAAACTCGGGAAATTGTTTTTCTTGAAGTTCGTTCTGACATCCTGAATCTGAAACAAAAGACTTACATAATACCTTTCATGACCACAGAATGTCCCAAAGTGCTTGACAGCCAATGAAATACTTTTGAAATGTAATCGCGTTTGCAGTGCTGGAAATATGACTGCCAGTCACTGCACAGCAAGATCCCACCTAAAGATAATGACCAGATAAATTATGTTTATGATGTCTATTCGGAATAGTTCTCCCTGAGAGTGGGCCTCAGTTGGGCAGTGGGTTAGCCCTGCTGACTCACGGCGCCGAGGTCCCAGGTTCGATCCCGGCTCTGGGTCACTGTCCATGTGGAGTTTGCACATTCTCCCCGTGTTTGCGTGGGTTTCGCCCCCACAACCCAAAGATGTGCAGGCTAGGTGGATTGGCCACGCTAAATTGCCCCTTAATTGAAAAAAAAATAATTGGGTACTCTTTAAAAAAAATTAATTTTTTAAAATAGAGAGTGGGCCTCAGTTACAATTCTCAACCGGAAAGCAGCACCTCCAACAGTGCCGCACTCTCCCTGCGCTGTGTTGGAATACCAGCTTCAATCTTTATTCCCACTTCCCGGAATGAGCCCTGAACCCACCACCGTCTGATTCTGAGCCAAAAGGGTTACCAACTGAGCCGTGACACTCACTTTAAGGATTAGGGAAATGTATTAATATTCATAAATATTTCCACCCTGCCTCCATCGAGATTTGACTGACCCCAATCAGAGTATTGAGCAACTGGATAATTAACGCTGGTATTTTCTTGTGTATCCCATATTTGTTCTCACAATGCCCTTGCCTTGAATTCTTGCCCCGAGGATAGGGAGCCGGTACGGTTTTGTGCCAACTACTTGATCCAGCTGCACCCAGTTTGCTTTGATTCCTTCCTGCAGTCAGTAATTCTTCTTGAGAGCAACGACATCCTCCTTAATGATCAAAATTCCACCCTCCCTCCCTTCTCTGTCTTTGAAAGCAGATGAGAAAGTCAGGTGTTGCAGTAATGCCGAATGGCTGCGAGGCCTTTTGCTTGCTTTCCAAAGTTTTTTTTAAAAAAATATAAATTTAAAGCACCCAATTCTTTCTTTCCAATTAAGGGGCAATTTAACGTGGCCAGTCCACCTACCCTGCACATCTTTGGGTTGTGGTGGTGAGACCCACGCAGACACGGGGAGTATGTGCAAACTCCACATGGACATGACCCGAGGCCTCAGTGCCGTGAGGCAGCAGTGCTAACCATGCCCTTATGCTTTCCAAAGTTAGCACCTACTCCTATCTTCCTGCGATTCAGAAATGCAGGTACTTTATTTTCTCCGTGACTCAAGCAGGTGGCCTCCGGGTCCCACTCAGATCGCCAATCTGAATTCCTATTTATTCATTGGTTGGATGTGGGTGTCGCTTGCAAAATCAGCATTTATTTTCCGTCACTTGATTGTGTTACAATTTCAGGAGATGGCGATGCGCCGCAGCCTTGAATCGCTGCAGTCCACGTGGTGAAGGTTACTTAGCGGTTTGTAACAAGGGAGTGGTTTGTTAAGCTATTTCAGAGAGCAGTTAAGAGTCAACCGCATTGCCGTGCACCCGGAGTCATGCATAGACCAGACTGGAACGAGCTGTCCTTCCCTGTATAACAATTTTTTTTTTACACCAAATCTGGTGGTTTCTTAGTTACGTTTGAATTTTCTCGATCCCTTACGAACTGAGCTTGAATCCCTCAACTGGCTTTGTGGGTTTTGAACTCAAACTCTGATCAATCGTTCCAGTTTCTGGATCACTTCGGCACCGTAACACTCTGCTACCATTTCAGGGATTGGGTACAAGACCGAAGTCATGCGTTTTTCTGAGCATATCTCCAACTGGATGGCGACTAGTTTGGCGATGGCAAGGTCGTTGCGCAAGATTGAATGGAAATTCTGCAGGGAAATGCAGAGCCAAGTGGTGATACTTGATTTTGCCGGCAGAGTCCATGGTGTCAGCATTGGGGTGGGGTGGGGGCGTGTGGGACAATGAAGGATTGCACCCACTCTCCTGCATCCTGGATGGCAGGTTTGATGAGGTAATGCATGGGGGCAGTTGGGGTTGATAACTAGAAGGCCGCAGTGACCAATGCTTAAATGGCTTCTTTCCAAATGAGGTGGACACTATGGGTTTTTCTCTTGCACCTCCTTTCAATGCAGTGTGAATGCTTCTGCTTGAAGCCCGTGGGAAAAATTCCTGAACTGTCTTGGGCAAAGCATCTGTCCGTTTCTGGTTTCTGCATGGGTGGGGAACTGAATGTTTTCCCAGTATTAAAACGGGAAAATTGGATTTGTTGAAATTCATTCCGTTGACTTCATGACATCGGCAAGACATTTTGTCAGCATCCACCGTTCAGTAATTGTGGGGGAAGGTCATAATGTAATTTATTTTGGGCAATCTGGTTTTCCGTTACAAGTTTCTGTCTGAAAAGAATTTGGAGTTTTGTTTTAGAAATCTGACTAATTAAGTGTGAGAACCTTCAGGGTTTTTCTGGAGTGTTCTGAGACTCAAACACTCACTGCCTTATTTTTTTCCTCCCCTCCGTCAGCGACACAGATTTGTTCCTGTTGGATTCCCGGGTGATTTGGGCCTCGGAAGAAGGCTGGCAGGTTTTTGACATCACTGCAACAAGCAATCTATGGGTGATGAGCCCACACCACAACCTTGGACTCCAGCTGCATGTGCAGACCTTGGATGGTGGGTAGACCATAAGCCTTTATGTTGCTTGCAAAGTGAGGGTGACCTTCCTTGTGTCGCCAACTGCATTGCTTTTAAGTTTAGGCCTATCAGTAATCTTTATTAGTGTCAGAAGTAGGCTTAAATTAACACTGCAATGAAGTTACTGTTAAAATCCCCTAGTGTCCATACTCCGGCACCTGTTTGGGTACACCTGAGGGAGAATTCAGAATGACCAATTCACCTAACAAGCACGTCTTTCAGGACTTGTGGGAGGAAACCGGAGCCCCCAGAGGAAGCCCACGTAGACACGGGGAGAACATGCAGGCTCTGCACAGACAGTGACCCAAGCCGGGAATCAAAACCCGGGCCCCTGGCGCTGTGAAGCATTGCGCAAAGTAATATTCAGTGAAGATGTGTAAGTTATTAGGAGTGATTTACCCTTTCCTTTTATTAATACCCTGTTCATAGCTGAATCTGTATGTGAAAATGAAGCTGACAATGTGCTGGAATAAAATCTGATCTGGGCAGCTTCTTGCAGTGAGAAATAGCATTAAAGTTTTTTGAGACCACCATGACTCCTCTTTGGTACTCTAGAAGTATTTGGTTCCAAAACCTGACGAGTTTTTCCAATACCCGTTTTCTGGGTTTTTTCCCCCGAAAAACTTTATTTTTTTGGAATTAATTTGAATCACATCTGCCTCGTTTGAGTTCAATCAGTTAAATTTTATTCACCCCTGTCCGAGTCTAATAATTACTATTTCAGGAGTGCAAGTTTCTAATGAATTGATTTTCCCATTGGATTATTGTAGGGAGGATTTTGAAGAGAAATCCCTTGGCTGTGGCAGGATTATTTAGTGAACCGTAAAATGTGTAGAATTCTGTGTATATCCAGGAAATTGGCAGAGTGCATGTCCCTTCATGAATAGTAGTGACTTGTCTTCCAATGCTGCTTTATATGTTAGCATCAGATTTTCTTTTCCATCCCATCTATATTTACAGTGCTGCAGACGTAATCTTTTCTCTTGACAGTACACTGTCTGTTTTTCTAACGTGCGCGAGTCTGTTAATTTTAGTTGGCTGTGAGCTTTGACAGGTTTTTATTTATACTGAAGCCAGCTTGAGCATTTTTCTGACTCGGGTGCAGGGAGTGTTCATTTCTGGATCCTCCAATTCCTTTCTGTAACTTTACACCCTGCAAGTTTAATCAGAACCAATTAAGTGATCCATAAAAGGAAAATGAAGGACTTGAGGTAGTTACTTCTGTAGCCACGTAAAATGGCTGCGTCCCGATTAATCTGGCCAAAACCCAATTTGAAATGGCTAACCAGAAAGGCTGTTGGGAAAAGCAGGTAACAAGACACAAACGGACAGCCACAGACAGTATTGCATATTCGGCTCTGGGGAAGCTGGCCCAGATCGATACTCAGGGCTATCAACAGCCCATCAACCCAGACATTTGCAGTTACATTTAGGACTTTTAACAGCCCATCCATCCAGACATCTGCAGTTTAATTGGCTATCCCCGGGAACAATTGCAACATATTAGCAATTGAATACCGGGCTAGACCTGTCGGCGCCTGCAGTGGCCGAAACAAAGACAGGTGAACGACCACCCCCCGATCGAGGAATCGCCTCGCAATTGGACACATCGACCCCAGGGATTGGGGACAAATCCAATCACTTGGGACTCTGGGTCAAGGGCCACCCCGGGAGGCGGGAAGCCCCTGGGCCCTATAAAAGTGAGGGGCCAAGTTCAGATCTCTCTCTCTCTCTCCTCTTCACCTGCTTGAGACCTTCGCAAGAACAGCAACCGGCAACTGTAAGTTTGAATCCAGCGATCGCTATCCGATAGAGACACCTAGCCATCGACCTGTAGCAGCCTTTGAATCCCGCGGGCCAGATCCGATTGGATAAGCCATTCGTTTCCCTGACCTGGTGGGCTCTTCCTAAAGTTAAGTATTGGCCAGTATTGATAGGTTTATTATATAGATCGTGGATTAGGTTTATTATATAGATAGTGGGATTAGTGTATGAACATTGCTTGTTGTATATAATAAATGACCGTTGTTTTAATTCTTACTAAGCGGTGTGCTAACTTATTAATCATAACTTGAACTTGAACCACGTGGCGGTATCAGAAAGATACCTGGCGACTCGTGAGCAAAGGTGACGTAATCAGAGCTAATAAACGAAGGCTAAAAAGAGCAACACTTCCTACCTGGCCTGGATCAGCCAGCCCAGAATAGGGAAGGGACTAAAATGGGGAAGGAGTCGGCCATTATCTTTCATGACTAAATCAATGCGAACACAAATAAGACAACAGAGGTGATCACCACTGCCCTGCCCCCCCCCCCCGCCCCCCCCCCCCCCCCCCCCCCCCACCGGTCTGAGGTCTCAAATGATCTGCACCCCTACAAATAACATGGCGCCGATCAAGAATTGACATTGGACTCAGCTGTGTGTCACTCAGTAAGACCCAGCGCTCCATTTTCTTCATTTCCTGATATTGGAAGCCATAGATTCATGAGGGTTGCTGGAACACTGAGCAGAATGGGAGACCTGATCCTGTGATGATGTCATCTTAAGAAGTAGGGTGTCACTGATCCAAAACTCTCCAATGTTTCGGGCACAATGATGAGCAGATTGGGACCCCCCCCCACCCCCGGCTTTGGACAACCAAGGTTTGTGGTTGAACTATGGAAAAGTCTCAAGTGACACCCTCTCCGGAAATCCTCTTCACGGGATTCCGGTTCTAACTCCGTTTCTAAGCTGGTCTCCGTGGTGAAAGAATGTTTACCACATGTCCGCAAGCAGTTGCCAAACGTCTGGTCAGATTGGAAAACTTTCAGCCAAAGTTTTCAGAGATGTACGGCAGGAAACGCTTTTCAAGTCGGGGGGGGGGGGGGGGGGGGGGGGGGGGGGTCGATTGCACAACAGTCGTTCAGTGTTTCTCCTCCCACCCTGACTGGTGTGAGTGAATGCCATCTCCAGGGTTTGTGCCCACAGAAATGGGGGGGGGGGGGGGGTGGTCAGGTCACTGAATTAGTGCCAGACCGAAGCAGTTGGCACTTGCCATATTCATCTGACCCCCTCCCCCCACGTCCAAAATTGGGAGCCGCACCTTGTAAACAGATGAATAATACTTGCCTTCATACAAAGAGAGCTTTACAACCTGTGCCCAAAATGGGGCCACTTTCAGGGTGAAGCCTCATTTGAATTCTGTAGCGAGCTGCGGGCACCGAGCTCAGTAGCTCGCTGGGTTTGGAACATCTTGCGGATCAGCCAGCAGGTTGGGCCTCTTGGTCTCAGGAAAAAAAAAAATCTCCTTTTCTAAGAAGAACGAAAAGCGAAATGGTTCCTCCTTTGAGGGTGGCTGGTCAGGCCGTTTCGAGAGCTGGTGTAGCTGGGTCTCGCAAACGCAGCCCATGTTCTGCCCATTTGTCTACACGAATTGTGGCCCATCTCCCACAACTGGCATTTGAAACTCTCTATTTTCATAACTAACCTGCCTCCTGAGAGTGCCGAGCACCCATTTAAAGAAACACTCCGACAGTCGAATGGTCCGGGCCTTGTTGCCAAAGGGTTTTCTGAAGTGCCCTCCAGGCTTTTCCTTTGCCAGTTGCCCATTTTTCAGGCAGATAATGGGTGGCGGCATAGGGCAGTTGAAAATTGCCTTCCTGGTGTCTTCACGGGAATACTTCAAGCACTTTGTAAAATTATCTACTTCCGGATACCAATGACACTTTTTTCAGCAAGTTCAGTAGCAACATCTCGCACAATAGCACGATTTATTTTTATTTTTTAAATCCTAGGATGTGGGCATCGCCCTATTGTCCATCACTAATTGCCCTTCAACTGAGTAACTTGCTTAGTCATTTTAGTTGGTATTTAAGGGGCGACCACATGTCTGTAGTCACATGTAGGCCGCAGTCACATGTAGGCCGCATCAAATAAGGGGGGCAGGTTTCCTTCCCTGAAGGGCAGTTGGGGTTATTAACAACAATCTTTTCATGATCATCATTTAGGCTTTTAAAAAAGGTTTTGAAATTAAGGGGCAATTTAGTGCGGCCAATCCACCTACGCTGCCCATCTTTGGGTTGTGGGGGTGAGACCCACGCAGACACTGGGAGAATGAGCAAACTCCACACAGACAGTGACTCGGGGCCGGGATCAAACCCGCATCCTCGACGCCATGAGGCAGCAGTGCAAACCACTGCACATCATTTAGGCTTCTAATTTGAGATTTTTATTGAATTCCAATTTCACCGTCTGCCACGGTGGGTTTCAAACCCGGTCCCCAGAGTATTACGCTGAATCTCTGGATCACTGGTCCAGTGACAGGATCACAGTGCCACCACATCGAACTTCTTAGTGTTGTTGGAGCTGCACCCACCCAGGCAAGTGGAGAGTATTCCATCACACTCCTGACTTGTGCCTTGAGGATGGACCAGGATTCTGATGGTGTTTCCTACCCACCCCCACCCCCAATAATAAGCCAATTATTCCATCTCACTATCTTGCTCACGCCTCAAAATTGTTAATGTTCCCCTCTTTTTTTTTTTTTTCTTCAAACAACTATTGAACTCCCTGCATCCAAAATTATCTTTCAGTGTAACCCAATTTTAACACTCAAATTAACATGATGCCAGATAACAGTAAAAGCAAAACACCATAAAGACAGCATGGTAACATATTTCGTTATTAAGGTTTACATATTAAATATGTAATAATACATCCTATAACTGAACATCTATATTTTAAGTACTTTGTAATAATAGTATTATTTTAGATACTGGTGTAGGTTTTAGTCCAGCTCTCCATGGTGGCACAGTTAGCACTGCTGCCTCACAGCACCAGGGACCCAGGTTTGATTACGACCTCTGGTGACTGTCTGTGTCGAGTTTGCACATTCTTCCATTACCTGCGTGGGTTTCCCCCGGGTGCTCCGGTTTCCTCCCACAGTCCAAAGATTTTACAGGCTAGGTGGATTGTCCATGCTAAATTGCACCGAGGTGGGGTTGGGGGTAGTGTGGGGGATTGGGTTTTTCAGAGGTTTGGTGCAGACTCGATGGGCTGAATGGCCTCCTTCTGCACTGCAGGGATTCTATGATTCCCTGGTGAGGAGAATCATCAGTCAAGCCCCTCTTCCTAACGGCCCCCCCACGTATTTGTGTATATACACACACACCGTCCTCTTCCAAAAGCTTGGTCAAAGTGATCGGTTTTGAGGTGCATCATAAAGGAGGAATATGAGGTAGGGAGGCTATTCCAGAACTTCAATACCAGCAAAAATGGAGCGATTGCCTTTAAAAAGGAAAATTAAACCTTTGGTTCTGTAGTTTGAGGGAGAGAGTGCAAGAGCAAAGAGCTCATGCTCAACTTATCCCAGAACTGACTTGGAGTAGTGTGCCTTTATAGGAAGGCTATAAAAATTAAATTACAGTTGCTAATGTCTCCTAACTTTTAAATTGCCTGATTGCCTCATTACCACGAACTGTGTTAAGTAATTCTTCATTCCTATTGGAGTGGCAATATGCTAACTGAGAAAATGCTACTCTTTCTCACATTTTCCCCGTCTGTCTGGTAACTATTATCACCAACAATTCCAATTTGATTGTTGATCTATGCTTCTAATTTGTCTCAATGGCATTACCATCATTGAATCTCCCACTATTAATATTCTGGGAGTTACCTTTAACCAGAAATTGAAGAGCAGCACGGTAGCACAGCAGTTAGCACTGTTGCTTCAGAGCTCCAGGGTCCCAGGTTTGATTCCCAGCTGGGTCACTGTCTGTGCGGAGTCTGCACGTTCTCCCCGTGTCTGCGTGGGTTTCCTCCGGGTGCTCCGGTTTCCTCCCACAAGTCCCGAAAGACGTGCTTGTTAGGTAATTTGGACATTCTGAATTCTCCCTCTGCGTACCCGAACAGGCGCCGGAATGTGGCGACTAGGGGCTTTTCACAGTAACTTCATTGCAGTGTTTTGTTTTTAAATGTAGAGTACCCAATTCATTTTTTCCAATTAAGGGGCAATTTTTTTCCAATTAAGGGACAACTGCCATTGAGACCTACCCTGCACATCTTTGGGTTGTGGGGGCGAAACCCACACAAACAAGGGGAGAATGTGCAAACTCCACAGGTACAATGACCCAGAGCCGGGATCAAACCTGGGACCTCGGCGCGTGAGGCAACCGAGCTAACCACTGCACCACCATGGTGCCCTTCATTGCAGTGTTAATGTAAGCCTACTTGTGACAATGAAGATTATTATTAAAAAGAACTGGACTAGACATCTAAATACCGTGGCTACGGAGCAGGCTAGGGGTGCACATCACCAACAATCTGTCTGGTCCACCTACGTCGACGCTACGACCAAGAAAGCTCAACAGCGCCTATACTTCCTCCGGAAACTATGGAAATCCAGCAGGTCCACATTGACTCTTACCAATTTTTACAGATGCACCATAGAAAGCATCCTATCTGGCTCCATCACAGCCTGGTATGGCAACTGCTCTGCCTAAGACCGTAAGAAATTAGAGTTGTGAACACCGCCCAGTCCATCACACAAACCCGCCTCCCATCCATTTACTCTATCTGCACCTGCCGCTGCCTTAAGAAAGCAGGCAGCATAATCAAAGACCCCTTCCACCCGGGTTATTCTCTCTTCCATCGGGCAGCAGACGCAAAAGTCTGAGAACACGCACTAACAGATTCAAAAACAGCTTCTTCCTCATTGTCAGCAGACTCCTGAATGACCCTCTTATGGACTGACTTGATCTCTTCACACACCTTCTCTACTGAGTAGTACAACACTGCGTATGCTTCACCCGATGCCAGTGTCTATGTATTTACATTGAGTATTATGTATGTCCTATGTTTTTTCATGTATGGAATGATCCATCTGGACTGTACGCAGACTATACTTTTCACTGTACCTCAATACACGTGACCATAAATCAAATCCAGAGGCCAGGTATCCTGTGATAAGTGTGCTGAATGGAGGATTCTAGGAATATTGGCTTCTAAATATTGGGACAATTTAAGGGTTAAAGGCCTGGGGTTATAGTGTGTTTGACTGCAAAGGTCATATTTATTTTTACGGATTTTGTTTTGTTAAAAGTTTGGGAGTTTTTAGGAGCCAGAAGGTGAAATTGACCAGGAATGTGGTTTTCAGTCTGGGCTAATGCACTGTGGCTTGACTAGGGAAAGTCCCTCTGGAGTTAATGTGCTTACAGTCTGTGGAGCTAATTTGTTTTTTTTTCAACTTGGGGAGATGATGTCATTGCTGGGTGGAGCCAAGAGAGACAGCTTGAAAAGCTTTAGATAGTTTTGGAGTCGGCTTTGGAGAGCGAAGAGGTGAAGTCTGATCTGCCTGACTCGGACTCCACAATTCTCTCGCAGTAGATAGTTAAAAAAGGGTAATAATATCTTATGCAGAGCAGTCTTGTCATGGGACAAGGAAGAAGCTGAAACACGCCAGGTGAACCAGCTATTTGAAGATATTCAGCCAGAGCCTGAAGGGGCTCTAACAGGAACCAAATCTGTTTCCAAAAGCAGCTATTACTCTATGCCATGCTGATTTTAAGATAGATTGAGAGCTGTATGTTTTTCTCCTTGTGTAATGGGGATTGTGTTTAAGGGGTAAGGTAAGCTGTTGTTTTGGTGTGCAGTTAGAGTTTAATATTGTATTCATTGGGCACGATTCTCTGGCCTCATTGCGCTCTCGCTCAAGCTTAACAAAGCTGGTGAATAGTGTGAGAGGCCAAAAATGAGATTGTGTCAGGTGGCAAACAGTTTGCGATGCAACCGGCCCGCTCCGTAGGCAAAATTGGGATCTCACCGTCGTGAGGCGAGAAACCAATTAGCGCCACTTAAGCCCCATTTCCATGCAGTTAACACGAGCCACCCCATATCCAATGGCCTCCCCGATTCAGTTGCCTACCCAGCAAGTGGTTACGCTAGTGTCGAATAGTGCTCCTTTTGAAGAACATGAACCTGGTGGAAGGGCTTCTGTGGGGAGCCGAGGAGGTGCGTGGTTATCTTTGCTCACAGGCAAAGAGCCCGGGTGTGCTGGGCTTGCCACCCCAGTGCTCGGTGGGGGGGGACCCTCGGCTGGGGGTGGGGCACCCTCCATAGAGGTGGGCCATAAGATAGAAGCAGAATTAGGCCACTCGGCCCATCGAGTCTGTTCCGCCATTCAATCGGGGCCACCATGGGAGTGGGGGTGGGAGGAGAAGTTGGTGGAGGCAACTGCTCACTACACTACCATGCCAACCCTGGGTCGTGTGTATCCATTCCGGGGGCAACCCTTGCCCTTGTCCGTCTGCCCCAACAACCACCCATTACCCCCACTGACTGATGTGGCCTCTGGTTGTGCAGCTGAAGGCTATTGCTAATCGAATTGGCAAACGAGGTTAAGTGAGCACTTCACACGTGCCAGTTGTATTCCCGTGGGTGGGCGGGCCGCGTAGTATTTGGGAGTCATTGCCTAGCATCCCAATCACACCTTGATGCCTGGACACTGCCTGAACACTGTGGGAGGCAACGCCACACACACAACATCCGAACACCCAGGGGATGGGTCACCGCTCCGGGGACATGTCCTCGGCCGGAGGGGGGTGAGTGCCACGGGGAGTGCGGTCGGGGGGGAATGCCTGGAGAGATGGGCAAAGGTTCTACATTGCAGAAGGAAGTGACAAAGGCATTATAATGGTTGTGCAAAAAGGTATTTAATGTGTTGTACAAATTCCACTCCTGACGGTGCCCTCAATGATTCGTAATGTGCTTTGCCCTCCTAGCTCTGCCACCACGTCTTGGTTTTTCCCCAGGATTCATATCGAAGATGGAGGCTGCCAGCTACTTACCTCGTCCTGTGGCCTTCATTGCCCCTGGCTTGAGGACCCCGGTTCACTTGGCGGCACATGCGCAGCTGTGCCGCCCTGTCCCGTGTGCTGACTGCGAATCGCAACCTCATCAGAGGGGTGGAACTCTTGAGGAGCTGCTGGCCAACATCCCCAGTCCTTGGGACGGGTCCAGCTTGGCACCCAGCACCCCCTCCTCCCGACCGGTGGCCTCATCTGGCACTGCCAGTCCTAGCGGTTCCCCGTGGTCCGCACCATCATGTCAACACCCTCGGCGATGTTCCTCAACGACTGGGACACATCCCCCCCCAGTGACCGGACCGTGCTCTGCAGCACCTCTGCCATTCCCATCTGAGAGCGGGACATGTCCCGCAGAACCTCATCAAGGCCGGCCTGGTACTGGGTCACATCCCCCAGGAAGTCGGACATCTGGCCGAGACCCTCAGCCATGGTTATCACCAACTTCGCAATGCCTTGGACACCTTCACTCATGGTGCCGACGTCGTGCACAAGGCTCTCCACTGCGGTCGCCACCCTAGCAGTGTTGGCCTGTTATGGGCCAGGTTTTAAGAGAACTCCAAAGTATATCATGGAGATCACCTGACCCACGACTTTTACTAGATCGTGGTATGGGGAGCAAACGGCCCACACTACAGGTGTGGTGCAGCAGAAATCTAAAAGAATTTTTTAAAGCAAAACTATGTTTATTCTATGAACTCAGTTAACCTTTTTAAAACATAGTGAACATCTTAGCAACCATCAATTCAAATACAACCCCCAAAAAATATAGCACTCTAAGTAATCCTTAAACTTTCCTTTTAACATCCATAAGACAAAAAACCCTTTTTTACAGAAGCACATCTGGTTTAAATTCTCTACTGAGAGCAGTTATCACTCTGAATACACCAAATGATCTAGAGATGGTCTTTAGACAGCAGAGATCAAAATTACACCTTCTTTGGCTTCAGCTCCAACACTAAAAACGAAACTAAAAAACACAGACACACCCAAGCTTTTCCTCAAAGCGAAACTAAAAAGCACCCATACTCTGACAACACTGCAGCCACTTGAGCAGACATACATTTCTTAAAGTGACATTCCCTTGACGGACCTCGGAGCCACTCATTGTCAGCGCCATCTCCTGCGCCCATAGCCCCGGAGACTCCTCCAAGCAGCTATGGATCTGCTCGAGTGACGCTGACATCTCCCTCTGAACGTCCAGGTTGGTCCCTATCGTCTCTATCAGCTCTGGGTAACCCTGCTCCACAGGCTCAGCATTAGGCTGGGATCCAGCAGAACTCTGACTGCTGGCTCGCCTGGGGGTTCCTGCCTCCAACTGATGTACATTATCAGCCATATGGTGCTCACTGGATTGTGCCCCAGAAGCCTGTCCAGTAACATGCCCCACCGAGGTGTGCATATCTGCACTGGTGGAGGGTGAGTGTGACAGCTGACACCGATCTGTCCACCACCTCCAGGACATGCTCCTCGAAGGACGTGAGGATGTTTAAGTCCAGCACCCCACCGCCAGTCTGGGCCCTTGCTGACGATTATGGGGGAGCTTTTCCTGAGGAGTAACCGAGAGGGCATCGTTAGCACATGCGTGCTTCACGGTGGTGGTGGTGGGGGGGAATAGAGAAAGGGCTGGAGGTTGTGTGGGGAATTGGGGGGGGGGGGGTGCGATGCTCCCTGGGTGTGGGGGTGGGGGACTGGGGGGGGGGGGGGGTTGTCAACTCACTCGTGCTGCCCGGTGCAGGTCGTTGACATTTTCATGGAACTGGAGACCAGTCCTCCTGGTAACTCCCCGAGCTCACAGCTGCCGCCACCTCATCCGAGGCAGTACTGGCTGCCTTGTGGCTGACTCTACAGTACCCTCGGGGTGGGGGTGGACAGAACATCCCTGGCAGGAGGGCAGCACGGTAGCATTGTGGCTAGCACAATTGCTTCACAGTTCCAGGGTCCCAGGTTCGATTCCGGCTTGGGTCACTGTCTGTGCGGAGTCTGCACGTTCTCCCCGTGTGTGCGTGGGTTTCCTCCGGGTGCTCCGGTTTCCTCCCACAGTCCAAAGATGTGCAGGTTAGGTGGATTGGCCATGATAAATTGCTCTTAGTGTCCAAAATTGCCCTTAGTGTTGGGTGGGGTTACTGGGTTATGGGGATCGGGTGGAGGTGTTGACCTTGGGTAGGTGCTCTTTCCAAGAGCCGGTGCAAACTCGATGGGCCAAATGGCCTCCTTCTGCACTGTAAATTCTATGATAATCCCCCCTTACCTCCACAGCGTATGGCAGCCTCCCAGATCAGCGTCCCTGAATCATGGGGCTGGTCTCCTGGACACCAATGTTGCGAGCTGGCTGGGGTGGCTGAGCAAGTGCAGCTTAAGTGCTGCTCAACCTGGTGAGCTTTTGTTTGCGACGAGAAGCCTGTGAGGCCTCTTTAAGTGGGCCAATTCACTACCCCATTGGAAATCTTTCCAGAGAATTGCACCCACCGTGTTTTGTTTTTTTTTAAAAAAAAAAAATACCAAATTCCTATTTCTTTATGCAATCACTCCTGGAAGGAATCATTCTCGCCACACTGTCTTACAAATAAAATAAAATATTGGGGTTGTGGTCCAGTATTCTAGCCACTATTGACATCTAGTCTGGGCTCATAATATAAGCCCTGCTGTCTCTCCAAAGCTCTCAACAAGTGAGGAGTGCTATGGAATGCTTTCCCTGAGGAGCGCAGTTCTTCAACACTCTAAGCTTGGCACCTTCCAGGACAAAGCGACCCACTTGATTGGCACCTCAAACATTCACTCCTTCCACCCGATGGAAAGTGTACCATCCACGAGATGCACCGCAGGAACTCACCAAGGCTCCTTGGGTAGCACCTTCCAAACCCATGTCCACTAAAAAGAAGGGCAAGGGCAGCAGATTCATGGGATCACCATCTGCAAGTTGCCCTCCAAGTCACTCACTATCCTGACTTGGAAATATATTGCCAATCCTTCTCTGTCACTGAATCAAAAACCTGGTGGGTGTACCTGCACTACATGGACTGCAGCGGTTCAGGAAGATGGCTCACCACCTTCTCCAGGGCAATTCAGGGTGGACAATAAATGCTGGCCTACCCAGCGATTCCCACATCTCCTGAATGAAGGACAATTGCTCTAGCGAATGCAGAGGAGATTTACAAAAATGTTGTGCCAGGGCTTGAAAATTGCAGCTAGGAGGAGAGATTGAATGGGCTAGGCTTGTTTCCTCTCGAACAGAGGAGGGGAAGGGATGACCTAATTGAGCCGTACAAAATGGAGGGGCCCAGATAGGGTAGACAGGAAAGACTTGTTTCCCTTAGCTGAGGGGGCAATGAAAAAAAAGGGCCTTTACATTTAAGGTGATTGGTAGAAAGATTAGATGGGAAAGCTTTTCACTGAGGGTGGTGGGCGTCTGGAATTTGTTGGGTGTTTGAGGCTGAAAAACTCATTGGAAAGGTATCTGGATCTGAAGTGCAGTAACTGGCAAGGCTACGGACCAGGTGCTGGACATTGGGATTAAAACAAGTGACTAGTTTCTTCTTCTTCTCTTGTTTTCACCACCGCCGACACGATGGGCTGAATGGCCTCGTTCTGCACCGTAACCGTTCCCTGGTTTGAAAAAAGAAATCCAATTTTGTCCGGTTACGCTCCAGTGGGTGCAAACTCTTGATGGGTGCATTCAATAAAAGTCAGCGGGCAGGGGCAGGAATGGTCTCAACAGCACACCATTTAGCAAAAGGAATTAAATCCACAGATTTGAAAGAGCAGGGTGTCTTGAATACAATGACTAAAACCTTTGTCCAGTCCAGCACTCCCTTCAACAGTTCTGCAACTTTTCAGCTGGAGATATCAAGAAGTTGCAGAGCTGCATTGACTAGTGTTTCTTTTTCTGAAATAGGTTTTTTGTAACATAAATTTAAGAGTACCCAATTCATTTTTTTTTCTCCCAATTAAGGGGCAATTTAGCGTGGCCAAGCCACCGACCTGCGCAGCTTTTTGGGTTGTGGGAGGTGAGGTCCACGCAGACGCGGGGAGAATGTTTTCTGAAATTGTTTTGCTCGCTGAAGATTTTTGGAAATCGAATTGTGCCGCACAAATTGAACATTTCTGCAGCTCTCCAAGAGGGAATCATTTTTCTGCCAAAGTGGGAAAGCTGATCTGGCTCTGCAGTACAGTTTGGAGGTAATACATTGTGAAGACCCGAAGATTTTGATAAGATACTGGATTCAAATTCAGTCTTCCGGTCTTACATTGGTAAAACCAAAGAGTAGACGGAGGGATGACCAAGTAGAGGTCTTTGTAAGAGAGAAACTGAAAGGCTTTGATAGCAGTCGGTATGGATGTTTCCACTTGAGGGTAATATCAGTGCTGGAGGTCATAAGCATAAGATGGTCACCAATAAGTCCAGTTGGATATACAGAGAAAATATTCTTACCCAGAGAGTGGCGAGAATGTGGGGCTCCCTACCGCAGGGAATAGTTGAGACAAACGACTTGAATCCACTTAAAGAAGGCTAGGTATGTACATCAGAGGGAAAGGAATAGAAGGATATGTTGAGATGATTGAATGTCGGGTTGGAGGAAACTTGACTGGAGCATACAAAGGCCGGCATGGAACATTTGGGCTGAATGGCCTACTTCTGTGCTTAAATTCTACGCAAGTACATGCATGTTTAGCATCGCTTGTGATTGTGTTCCTGTTCCATAAGCAAGGCCTTTAATCCTGTCTTTCTTCAAGCTCGCACAGAGCTCCCTCCTGTGTGTTAGAAATGCACGCACCTGAAACTGGGCGAGAAACATGAACCAAGACAGCGTCCAGCTTTAACTGCGCTAGTTAATTTAGTTCTCTTTGCAGCGCATTTGGGCCTCAACGGCTCGAAAGGTTCTGAAGAACGTGTAGAATTGCCTCCTTCGTCGCTGCCTCAATGTCCAGCGTTGATGGAAGCAAATCACCCCGCCGACCTGGAAACAGTTCAGATAACTTTGAGAAATGCAGATAAGAGTACAATTGGAGAGAGGAAACCTTTGACAAGTCACGTTCTGAGCATCCAGTGGGCCTGACAAAAAAAAGTCAGAACTATCCCTTTTTGAATCGTATCATGTTAGAGCTGTCATATTGAACCAAGAAAAAATCAATGTGTTTTCTCTTTGGAATTTATTGAAAATACTTGGTACAGTTCTATAAATTGCTTACCATTTTAATTTTTCACAATTTGCCATCATTAATTGACATTTACATGTAAGCAGGTTAAGAATGCTGCTCTGTGAAGCAACATTGACTTTCAGTCCAAAGCTGATAGTTGCGTTATTTGCATAACTATCTCCAGTCATATGAAGAACAATTTGCAATTGTGCAATACTCTTCTTGACTTCAGGACGTCCCAAACACTTTACAACTAATGAGGTATTTTTGAAATATGCTCGCTGTTGTAATTTCGGGAATTGCACAGTCTGGAAACACGGCAGCTAATTTGAGCGCAGCAATGTCCCACAGAACAGCAGCGTGACAATGGCCGGATGACCTTACACTGGCGATGTGGTTTTGAGTGTTTCATACTGCCTAGGATGCTGATCGAGCTCCCCGAAAAGTGCCACAGAGGGCAGGATTCCCTGATCCTGCGGCTAAGTGTTGACGCCGTCGTAAACGCCGTCGCGTTTCCCTACGGCGTCAACATGGCCTCAGGATCAGCAATTCTGGCCCCTACAGGGGGCCAGCACAGCACTGGAGCGACCCACGCCACTCCAGCTGCTGATCCCTGCGTCAACTGAGTGCCGCGGGATCAGCGCATGCGCAGTGGCACCGGTGCCAACGCGCGCATGTGCAGTGGCACCCTTCTCCGCGCCAGCCCTGACGCAACATGGCGTAGGGCTAAAGGGGCCGGCGCGGAAGAAAGGAGGCCCCCAGCCCAAGAGGCCGGCCCGCCGATTGGTGGGCCCCGATCCCTGACCCTTCCACGCCGAGGTCCCGCTGGGTAAGACCACACCTGGACGCCGCCGGTGGGACTCTGTTTTTTTTGTTATGGCCGCTCGGCCCATCCTGGGCCGAGAATCGGCGGGAGGGGGGGGGACCGCATAGAGTGGCCCACGACCGGTGCTGCGCTGACCACACTGGCACCGATTCTCCGCTCTGCAGTCCCGGCAATTCTCTGGCCCCGCCCCGGGCTGAGAGAATCCTGCCCAGGATCTGTTATATTCACCTGAGGGGACAGTAGAGGCCTCAATTTGGCACCTCACTTGAAAGACAGCACCTCTTACAGTGCAGCACCTCTTAACTTCAACACTGCGTTGGCGCATCAACCTGGTCTTGAGTGTGACGTGAACTCTACAAAGTTCAAGCCTGAGGAGCTTTGCAGAGTAGCTGTGGCTGCTGAGTGTGTATTCTGATGGGGTGGACTTGCACAAGGCTTAATCGAATTCAGTCATTCCAACGTTTCAATATTCTCATTGTAAAAGTTGATCCACTCACACACTCTTCACATTTCTCTTTCACCTCCGTTTCATGTGTCCCATCTTTCTCCGGACTTTTCAGGTTGAGACATCAGCTGACCCGATGAGGGGGCATACAGTACGATACCCTTCAGTGAGTGGTGGCTGCTTAACGACAGGTTTATGGATACATTTTGAGATTTTCTTCTGAGTTGTTGACTTTTCTCAGTAGAACGAGATGGGTAATTAAATAGAACAGCGGGTTATTCCGATATTTAAGGCACGGTCCCTGAATCGGATTAGTTCTCATTACTGGGATCTCATTGGTTGATAGGGTAGGCTGGTCAATCAAAGGGAGTCCATAGCGGTATGTTTATACAGGCCCAAAACATTTCATATCAATATATCATCTGCTCACATCGCTGAGATCATGAATTGGAACGCAAGTGAAAGATATGAAAGTATGATTCAATGTGTAATGAGTTAGTCAGATTTGCTGAAGTGCAGTTAAATATTTTCCTTTTATTTTCTGCCACGTCACCCATGTCTAGACATAGTTCTGTACTTAGAAAAAAATCTATATATTTATCTTTCTTGGGATTGACCCGTCATTGGAACTCCCAGATGCCAAAAATATAATTGTTTAGCCTTTCGATTACAGGCCTAACTTTATTCTTCTGAGTCAAATGAGCTGCGTATGGAAAACCCAGGCTCCTGGGGAAAAAGAGTTTTCCACAAATAGTTCTTCCATTGTCACACTTGGAGTCCAGCAGTGTGTTGCCGTGGAGAGCGGGCGTGGGCTGTTTACTTTTTGAACCTGGGCCCCGATGGAAGAAAGTCGGAAAAACAGGCCAGAAATAAAGAAACGCTGTTTCGTTTCAAAACTGCCCTAGCCCATAATTTGCCTCCTAAAATTTTCCACTTTTTTCTTTAAGAAAAAGAGGGTTACTTGATGGTCCTGTTACAACTTGTGTCTGTCAATCCCAAGTACGAAGCATATCTGAATCTATTTTCTGATCCGACAAGAAATTTCAAGGATATCAAAGTTCTGAAACGCAGTGCATTTTGCTAGATTTTTGGCGGAGTTATTTGTATGGAAGTTATTACCGTTTACAGATTGGTTTGATGATCAGGAAGACACCAAAATAAATGATCCACTTCAGTGATTTTATTTTTGTTACATGACCACTTCAATAGTCAAATCTATTGGGCAGCAGTAGCAAAGGTGCCTATTGTGGAATGCAGAGGCAGATTTTCAATGAAACACACAGCTGTAGCGTGGGGCCCCGGCCTGTTAGGGAGAGGTGACTGTTGTGGTGGGAACACCAATCAGTGCCTTGGGAGCTCCTAATTCGCTGATCGGCAGGCAATACAGACCACCTGATTGGTGGACTCCCCTTTAGAGCGGGATAACAGATTGCCAGGTGTTGAGAGGTGGCGGGGACTTAGAGCAGTTCAGACACTGACCATCTGAATTGGTGTGAAGTTTCTGAACTCTCGTCGAGTAGAGCAGCAGCAGGGTTTCTGGCATTTGGTCTGGCAGGCAGTCTGAGGCAAAACCGAGATCGCCGACCTAACATTGGGGTGCAAGCCTGTGAAGCCTTCAGCGAGGCGAGGGGGGGAGCCAATGCCCGCCGAGGGGAACAGCCGGGAGACTCTCAACATCCAGGCCAGGGCTGCGGAGGCCGGGCGGGCAACCAACCAAAAAGAACTGCGGCCACCAGGCCCGATAGCTAGGGAGCCAGCCAGGAGGACAAGTGGTCGTCGTCGGTCAAGGCCCAGCCACCCGAGCGGGAGGTCAGCAAAGCAGCGGTCGGGTGTCACTAGAAAGGCCAGGCAAGCACCGGCGTTGTGTCTCAGGGAAGCTGGGAGCAGCAGCCAGTGGAAACGGGACGATGTGACCAGAGCCAGAGGCCTGTCAGGCAGAATGAGGGGGCTGAACTGGGCAGTAACCGGACTGGGCGGTGAGGACGAGAGAGAAGCAAGGCCAAGCCGGATAGCCAGCGGCAGCAGCTAGCCAGGAGCATGTGCGGTATCAAATGTACAAGATTGTCGTTGTCAGAAGCTAAAGAACATTGAAGTCTGTCGAGCAGTGATCTTGGGTTTCTGTGTCTTGCATTGTGTGAGCAGGGGGTGGGTAGAGTCAGGAGGGCATTGATGTCATTTGGAATGGAACTCTGTCATTGGGGCGGGGCTCAACTTCATGGGGGGGGGGGGGTGAGCTGCCACATCACCAGGGGGCGGGGTGTGTGACGTGGGGGCCCCCGCAAAGAGAGAGGGCGTGGGGCCCCCAGAGGTGCAAGTCAGCCTCTGGTGGAAACAGTCACCACACATTGTGCAGCTGCTGAAGGGCCACAGCCATCACTTCAGAGAAACTCCGAATGGGCAATAAACACGGGTTTTCCTGCAGCAGAGACAGCCCGCCATTGGCTGCCGGCGGGATCTTCCGGTCCTGCCGAAATCAGTGGCAATTTGGAAGACTCTCGTGTCCGCCATCGCCAGGAAACCTGTGACGTGGGTCGGCTTGAGCAGAACCAGGAGATTCCACCGGCTTGAAGGGTTGGAAAACTCCGTCTTCCCAGTGTTACCCAAATCCTAAGAAGAAATGAAATGGGGGAACTGAATTATCTCGCAGCGTCGCATTATCTCGCAGCGACCGTCGCATTATCTCGCAGCGACCGTCGCATTATCTCGCAGCGACCGTCGCATTATCTCGCAGCGACCGTCGCATTATCTCGCAGCGACCGTCGCATTATCTCGCAGCGTAAAAGATAGGAATCGGAGAGGCATCATCACCAGCAATGTTCCCCTGCCTCGGGTGGAACAAGTGGTCATCGTGGGTCAAGGCCCAGCCACCCGAGGTTGGCTCGGTAACTTCCCTCCGATTACAATTGTTTCTCTCAGTCATCAATAGCACCACCGTATTTGCATCAATATTTTCAAAAGATGCAAGAATAACAATTTCTCTCATTTAATAAGTGCCTGGAACATAAGAAAACATTGCAGCATGCTCCACAGGAACATTATGCAACAAAATTTGACATGGAGCTACAAAAGAATATAAGAAGCAGGAGTAGGCCATTCGGCCTTTTGAGCATGCTACCCCACTCACCGTATCTCCATAATGTCTTGATACGTTTGTTTCCATAACCCTTTGAGCGAAGAAGTTTCACCTCGATGGGAATTGTGAAATGGCCGAGCCCTTTTCCTGGGACTGTGGCCCCAGATTCCGGATTCTGCAGCTGGGAAAACGTAGCCCCAGCATCCTCCCTGTCAAGCCCATTGAGAATATCAATGGGACCACCTCTCATTGGTCTAGCTCGCTTGCTCTCTCGCCTCGTAGGTCAACATCAAAAGATATTGGGGGTGCACAGGTGAAATGTTTTGTCAATGTGGTAGGCTTAAAGGAGGAGAGAGAGTTTGAGGGTTATAGGCCGGGAATTCCAGAGCTTGAACCATCGTCCGTGGCCAATAATTGATGCCTTGTGACTCGCAGCTGTAGACTTTCAACAGAAGAATGTCACCTTTTGAATGAAATATGACTGTGGCGAATCGGGATATAATTGCAAAACAACTCTGGAGCAATTAATTTTAGAATATGTCACCACAGTATTAAAAATGTTGATGGGGACAGGGCTATAAAAGAGCATTTGGCCAGGTACACCTGGCAAGCAGCAATCTTGTGTTTAAAGGGATTCTACCAAAAGCATTTCAAAAGAGGCATGCACTGACATATTTGCGGTAAAAGGCAATAAATCGTACTGAGCTAAACAGATGTGGTTCAATTCATCGAATCATAGAATTCCTATAGTGCAGAAGGAGGCCATTCGGCCCATTGAGTCTGCACCGACCCTCAAAGAGCCTCCACCTGACTTAGGCCCACTCCCCTGCTCTATCCACGTAACCCCCACTTAACCTTTGGACACCAAGGTATAATTTACCATGGCCAGTCCACCTAACCTGCACATCTTTGGGCTGTGGGAGGAAACCGGAGCACCCGGAGGAAATCCCACGCAGACACAGGGAGGAACTGCACGCTCCACACAGACAGTCACCTAAGGTCAGAATTGAACCCGGGTCCCTGGCGCTGTGAGGCAGCAGGACTAACCACTGCCGCCCATTCCTGGTATTTACCCACCAACCTTCTGGAAGCTAACTTGGAACTAGCCAAATCAATTTTGGATTATTGGATGCAAGTCAGGGAGACGTTTGCCCATTTAGAACATAGAACATTTAGTGGACTTGAACCCAGAATCCCACTGAGATTACTTGTTTCTGTAAGAAAACGGTGTCAATATGCAGCCTCTGGAATATTCCTAATTATATTCTGAAATGGAAAATAAAAACTAGCACTTGCTGCAGGAAGCAGGTACAGATTGCAACAAGTGTTTTGATTCAGCATGCTAATTGGAATCTCGTGTTCTTGCAGGTCAAAGCATCAACCCCAAACTGGCAGGACTCGTTGGACAGCATGGGCCGCATGACAAACAACCCTTTATGGTGGTTTTCTTCAAAGTCAGTGAGGTGCACATTCGAACAACACGGTCGGCTACCAATAAACGCAGGCACCAAGGCCGCACCAAATCTGCAGCAGTTCAAGAGTCGCCCAGAGCGACAAGCCTAACTGGTAAATAACAGCAGGCGGAGAAGGGGGGGGGTCTTGCAAGTCTTTCATTCTTTGCCCATTTGTGGGAGAGCGGGTTTTATTTTTGATTGTTAAAAAGCGCACTTACTAGCAACGCCTCTTTTTGACTGAGGGCTGAATAAAACTTTTTGTTATTGCAGTATGCAATCTGTCCTTCCAAAAGACATTGATGTATTTCCAACAGTTTATTCCTGAGTCAAAGGACGTTTTGTGCCGCAGGCTTATATCTAATGGGAATTCAATTTAAACTGTACAAACTTTCTCGAGTCCTTCAGTGGCCTGGGTTGGGGAGAAAAGATAATGTAATGTTGTCATGTACTAAATAATTCACTTCCTCTGAAGCTATAAATAAGAACTCTACGGCAAAATATTAATTAGTGCGTACACTTTCAGCAATATCCATTAGCTGTGTTAAATGTGGTTTATTCCTGCCTTAAAATCGGCCTTGCAAGTCGCTCCAAAAGTGCAGTTCTGTTGATGTATTTTGTCTCATCTTTTTGCATCTTCCAAATTGATTTGACCATGAAGGGCAGAATATTTAAATTGAAAATTGTTAAATGGTGCTTTGTTAACAAACAAAAAGTGTGCTTCTGAGAGATGTCAAGTAGAGTCAACCCAACGTAGAGCCAGCCTGAATATAGAAGGCTGAGGGGAAGCATAAGGGAAAATAAAAGAAGCAAACAGAGATTATGAAAAGAGACTGGCAGCTAACATTTAATGAAATCCTAAAGTCGTCTATGAGACATTGTAGATTTCATAGAATTTACAGTGCAGAAGGAGGCCATTCGGCCCATCGAGTCTGCACCGGCTCTTGGAAAGAGCACCCTACCCAAGCCCACACCTCCACCCTATCCCCATAACCCAGTAACCCCACCCAACACTAAGGGAAATTTTGGACACTAAGGGCAACTTATCATGGCCAATCCACCTAACCTGCACATCTTTGCACATGAGAGGGCTGATTGGGGATCGATAAGGGGATTTGTGCCTGGAGGCAGTGGACATAGCTAAACTATAAATGAATACTTGGCATCTGTCCTCAACAAGGAAGATGCTTCCGGAGTAAAGTGAAAGAGGAGGTAACGCATATACTAAAATGATTAAAAATTGATGAGGAAGTGGTGTTGGATAGGCTGTCTGTCTGTGTTGAGAAGGCCCCAGGGCCAGGTGAGATGTATCCAAGAATATTAAAGGAAGTGAGTGGAAATCGTCGAGGCACTGGCCATAATTTTTCGGTCTTCCTTAGACCCGGGGGGTGGTGCCAGAGGATTGGAAAATTGAAAATGTTCTGGCCTTGCTTAAAAAAGATGTAAAATGAGCCCAGCAGCTACAGCCCAGTCGGTTTAACTGGGATGGTGGGCAGAAACAATGGGCTGGGTTCTCCACCATCTGCTGTGGGGTTCCCGATGCAGCGGAGAATTGGACGTTGTGAAGAAAATGGATTTGGCGTCGGGCGCTGATCCATTTCTGGTGCTCCGGTCCTCGGCTAGCGGCAGGATGAAGGTTTGCGCCCAGGCGCCAGCGGGAAGATGCAACTAGGTCTTAATGTCCCATTTGCAGCCACTTAGTGGGCTGGGCACCATGTTCTCGGGCCCTCGTGATTCTCCGGCCGGGAGTCACGTGGGCGGGATTTACTACAGCTATTTCCCAGTGTGGCCCTGGCATGGTGGACCTCACGACAGGTTAAGAGGGTAACTCCTTAAGGAAGTTGCCTTCAAAGTCCATCTGAAACCAGCCCCCCCCCCCACCCCTCTCACAATGCAAGACCTGCCCACCCAAGACCCCCCAGTGACCCCCTAAATAAAGAGACCCTTGTGAGGAAGCCCTCCAGAAAAGCAATCCCTGTCTGGAAGCTAGAGTGTAGCAGTCCAAACAGGGGCAGTGGGAAAAAAATACTGTTGTAACACACTGGGAAATATACCTACTGGCTCACACAGGAAGCAGCACCCTCCAATTCCTGGAAGGAGAAACCAATGACCTGTGTTTAAACCCCTCAGATCCTTGAGCTATAAGCCATTCATTCATTTCTCTTACTGGGCTGTGTTTGACAGCTTCCACACACACACGCAGCTGTCAGCCTTGCTTTATTCATCTTCCTTCACGGCCGTGTAACTCTGAAATGCTCCAACCAATGTTTCAAACATCAACCACTTCAAAGTGAGTTGAATGTCACCCCTGTACTTGGGGGATGGGGGAGTTGAATTGCGTGGGGGAGGAGGTGCGGTGGCCAGCCACTGGAGTTTGCTATCGGGCTCACAATGGAAGCAGGATTCACCTCCAGCGGGAGAACATAGTCTCCCAAACGGAGAATCTCACCCAATAATTCAGGAAAAAATTATTCGTCACTTGGACAAATGCGGGTTATTTAAGGAAATATTTGTTTGTTGAAGGGAGATCGTGTTTAACCAACTTGCTGGAATTTAGTTTGAAGCAGTGACAGAGGGTTGATGGGGGTAATGCCAGTGATGTGGTGTACATGGACTTTCAAAAGGCATTTGACACACTGCCGCACAGCAGACTTGAGAGCAAAGTTATGGTTCGTGAAATAACAGGGACATCAGCAACATGGATATGAAATGGCCTGAGTGACAGGAAAAGGAGAATAGTGGGCAATGGATGTTTGTCCGCCTGGAGGAAGGTTTGTCATGGAGTTCCCCAGGCGTCTGTATTGGGACCCTTGCTCTTCCTGATGTATATCAGAGACTTCGACCTTGGTATGCAGGACACAATTTCAAACTTTGCAGATGATGAGAAACTGAGAAGCAGTGTGAACGGTGAGGAGGGTCGTGTAGAACTTCAAAAAGGACAGATGAGTTGGTGGAATGGGTGAACAAGTAGCCGATGAAGTTCAAAGTGTGAGGTGATTCATTTAGTAGGAAGAACATGGAGGGACAGTATAAAATGAAGGGTGCAAATCTAAAGGGGGTACAGGAGCAAGAGGACCTGGGTATCCATGTGCATTGAAGGTAATGGAACAGGATGAGAAAACAGTTAATAAAGCAGACAACATTATGGGCTTTAGAAATAGGGGCATGGGTTACCAGAGCAAGGAGGGTGATGTTTCATAGAATTTACAGTGCAGAAGGAGGCCATTCGGCCCATCAAGTCAGCACCGGCTCTTGGAAAGAGCACCCTACCCAAGGTCAACACCTCCACCCCATCCCCATAACCCAGTAGCCCCACCCAACACGAAGGGCAATTTTGGACACTAAGGGCAATTTATCATGGCCAATCCATCTAACCTGCACATCTTTGGACTGTGGGAGGAAACCGGAGCACCCGGAGGAAACCCACGCGCACACGGGGAGGACGTGCAGACTCCGCACAGACAGTGACCCAAGCCGGGAATCGAACCTGGGACCCTGGAGATGTGAAGCAATTGTGCTATCCACAATGCTACCGTGTTGAACTTGTAAAAATACACTGGTTCAGCCTCGGCTGAAGCACTGCGTCCAGCTCCGAGTGCCGTACTTCAGGAAAGATGTGAAGGCATGGACGAGTGTCCAGAAAAGATGCAGGAGAATTATTCCAGGGATGAGGAGCTTCAGCTGCGAAGGTAGATGGAAGGAATTTGGGACTGTTTCCTTGGAGAACAGAAGGCTGAGCGGAGATTTGATTGAGGTGTTCAAAAGCATGAGGGGCCTGACCAGAGTAGATGGTGGGGGGCGCTGTTCCCGCTCATAAAAGGACATGGGGACACAGACTTGTGGTAATAATTGGCCAAAGAAGCTATTGAGACCTGAGGAAAAGCGTCTTCACACAGCGAGTGGTTAGGATCGGCTACGCACCAGCTGAGTGAGTGTGGGCAGAGGCAGGCTCCATCAGGACATTCAAAAGGGAATTTGACTGTTGTTTGAAAATGACGAGCGTACAGAGTTAGGGGGGAAGGTCCGAGGTGAATGGCTCATTCGGAGCGCTGACATAGGCAGGATGGTCCGAATGGCCTCCTGCAGTGTAACAACTGTGTTTTGTGGATTCTCTTTTAATTATTCTGTGTCAGGAGACTGGGTGGCAGTGATCTCGTGTGTGTGTGTGTGTGTGTGTGTGTGTGTGTGTGTGTGTGTGTGTGTATAAATGGGGGTGAAATGAAGGGGGAAGAAGATGGGGAGGGGAGCATGTGCGGTGTGGACTATAGGCCACTGAGATGAGAATGGTGAAGTTAGTACAGAGATCTTTTTACAATTATCCGCTTTCTCCAAGGGCACAGCTTGCCCTGTGAATGTCGAAATTATGGTCCGATCGTCTGGCAAAATTGCAAGTTAACAATTGAAGTTTGGCTTGTTCAGTTTTTACTGATACTGTACCGGCTATATTTCTAAATGTGCGTGTTTCCCAGCCCCACCCAAGTGCAGTAAAATCATTCGACACATATTTCGACATGTTCTTTTTATTTTTCATTTGCAGTACACCAGTTCTAGAACAATACCTTCCCTTCAGTCTTTATTTATAAATCAAACTACATGTTTGTTCTTTAAATATCTGTCTTCACCAGCGAGAGCTGTGAAGAGATTTGTGCTTTGGTGTCAATTGTTCATTGGAACAATAACTTTAAAAATAACAAACATGCTCAGTAATAATAATAATCTTTTATTGTCACAAGTAGGCTTACGTTAACACTGCAATGAAGTTACTGTGAAAAGCCCCTAGTCGCCACACTCCGGCGCCCGTTCAGGTACACACAGGGAGAATTCAGAATGTCCAATTCACCTAACAAGCACGTCTTTCGGGACTTGTGGGAGGAAACCGGAGCGCCCGGAGGAAACCCACGCAGACACGGAGAGAATGTGCAGACTCCGCACAGACAGTGACCCAAGCCGGGAATCGAACCTGGGACCCTGGTGCTGTGAAGCCACAGTGCTAACCACTGTGCTACCCACATTGGTGTACTGGGATTGTGCCTGCTTCTGCTGTCACCAGTGCTTGGGGAGAGGGGCCGAGAGTAGGCCATCTTAAGCTTACAAGTGGCTACCTGAAGAGTTGTAGAATCATTGGGTGAGTACGACACACAAGGAGGCCACTCGTCCCACCTACTCCGTGCCGGCTCTCTCCCGAGCAACCCAGTCATTTCCATTTCTCCTGCCCTATCCCTGCCAAAAGTCCGAACAATTTCCTTTACCAATCGTTCACCATCTCTGCTCCCACCAGCTTTATGGGCAGCAGTTTTTCAGGTCATTACCACTCGTTTTGTAAACAAATAAATCTTCCTCACATCCCCACAGCATCCCTTTTTCCCAAATCCTTAAATCCATGTCCCCCTAGTCCTTGTACTATCGGCTAATGGGAGCAGCTATTCATTGTCCACCACATCTAAACCTGTCATAATCTTGTGCACCTCTGTCAAATCCCCCCTCACTCCCAGGAGAGAGACCCCAACACCTCCAGATAAACAAAATCCATCCTCCCTTTAACCATTCTGCCAAAATGAAGAGGTTTGTTCTTAAACCTACAAGCTTAATTGAAAACCTACTCCCAAAATTCATCACCCAGTTAATACTCAAATCCATTTGCAAAGAAAAGCTAGATCACTGATGCACGCAGAGGCACCATTTGAACTCTCAACCATGATGAACAGGAGGTTTGGGGCATGGGTCAGTTGACCCGTTTGGGTTGGGGGGGCTGCGCAAATCTAAAAGATCATAAAAATGGCAGTGGGGTGACAAAAACACTGCAATAAATAGTCCAAAATGAATCGATCTTCCCTTTGATTGTAAGTGAGGTGCAAACTAATTATAATCTATGACCCCCAAATCAAAAATCTTAGCCAAACTTCGAGTTAAAATTGGAACGTTTCTCAGTGACGTTTAGCATTTAGTACACTGATGCAAAATGTCCAGACACTTGGTATAGACCCATTGTAGAATAGACCATTTTTAATTGAATCACATAGAATCTCGACAGTACAGAAGGAGGCCATTTGACCCATCTAGTCTGCACTAACCTTCCCGTTTGAAGAGAAGGCAGAATAAACAAAATGGTACCATTTTTAGCGTGTACAGAGATCTGGGTGTATGTACACAACATTTGACGGTGTAGGCAAAGTTGCGACTTTTTTGAAAGAACTTTGAAACACCGTCTTTATTAATAAGGGAATGGAGCAGCAGAGCAAGGAGGTTACATGAATATGAAATATGGATAGGCCTCGGCTGAGCCCTGTTCAATTCTGTGCCACCACAATCTGGGAAGAATTGGGAGGGAGAGGAGCTTTATGAGAAACGCACCTGGATTGAGGGACTTTCAGTTACGCGGAGAGAGTGGATAAGCAGGGGTTGTTCTTCTTGGGAGCAGAGAAGGTTAAGAGGAGATTTGACTGAGGTGTTCACAATCTTTGAGTGGTGTTCATAGCGCAGCTGAGGTGGAACTGCAGCAGAAGAATTGGAAGCCGGAGGGCATGGAGTTAAAGCAATTTGCAAAGGAATGAGAGATGGCCTGAGGGAGCAGGTTTTCACCGTGCCTGATTGTGATCAGGAAAGCATTGCCTTAAGAAGCAGTTTCAACAGGAGCATTCGAAAGAGAGTTGGATAAATAGTTGAAGGGGGAGAAACTGTGGGAATTGGGAAAGAGACGGGGAATGGATGAATTGGACAGCTCTGCCAAAGAGGCAGTCGCGTCGCAATGGGCTGAATGGCATCCTTTAGTGATCTATCATTCTGTAATTGTAGCTATCCTCACTCAGTAAATGGAAAATCTACAGTGGAGTCCCTGTTGCTCGGGCTTTTTTTCAATTTTCAGTGTCATTGTTGGGTTTTAATCTTCGTTTCCATTGATTGTTGTGTGCTGATCTTGAACCCATGAGAATTTAAGTATGGGATAATTTTCAGTTTCGGCACATTATCGCAAGAGGTTTCAGGCAGTTGGATTGGGCTAATCTTGCACCCTTCCAAAAAGGTTTTCTTTAAATGAATGGAATCTTCCTCCAGGATTTTTGATGCGAAAATGGTTCTGCCTCCTCATTCCTCGCAGGTGGAGGCACGGACCTCATGGTGCAGATACAGTTTCCTGTGTCGGATCGTATCAATAGGACTAAAGATTTATGTAAATCTGGAGGATGTTTAATTTAACCTTAATCCTGTTACTCATAAAGATGTTAGTTATCATGAGGTTTGTAGAAGGTCTCTGTTCCTTTCAACTGGCCAAGTCAATCGACCAAGAGTGAAGCACGTGTCATTCTCGTTTTATGTGAAGTTGTTAATTTTGCCACATCAGCCAACAGGTGTTAATTAATTCATTGATTTCTAATTTCTGGCAGGCTACAGAATGAGTAATCTTTAAATCCAGTTAGCATAGATTGCGAAAATAGCTTGTCTATTGCTTTGTATTATGATATCTGCACAGCGATGTGGGAAATGACAGCTGTAACTTCTCTGTGCAAAAAAATGCAAAACTTCTGTTACATTTTAATCACATTCACGTGTTAAAGAAGTGCGGTGCTGGGGAAGATGCTATTTTTTTTCCTAAGTTCATCATGCCGAACATGACATCAGAATGCTTGTTTATTTTAAATTTTGGCTGAAATTGGGCCCGTGCAGTTGAGAAATAAAATGTGAGAAAATCTTCGCTAATTCCAAGAGATAATTTATTGATATTTTACAATGAAGGCAACGTGCATTTACAGTTAGTGCCTCCTGTGTTCAGCTTCATTTTTGGGCAACCCATTTCCGCTGGATTCGAGCGTCCACTCTCTCGCCTGCTGGGGGCCGCCCTCGCCTGCTGGGGGCCGCCCTCGCCTGCTGGGGGCCGCCCTCGCCTGCTGGGGGCCGCCCTCGCCTCTCCCTCGCCTGCTGGGAGCCGCCGTCGCCTCGCCCTCGCCTGCTGGGGGCCGCCGTCGCCTCGCCCTCGCCTGCTGGGGGCCGCCACCGTCTCGCCCTCACCTGCTGGGGGCCGCCACCGCCTCGTCCTCACCCTCAACTGCGGGGGGCCGCCGACGCCTCTCCCTTGCCTGATGGAGGCCGCTACCGCCTCACCCTCACCTGCTGGGGGCCGCCGTCGCCTCGCCCTCTCCCTCGCCTGCTGGGGCCCACCACCGACTCGCTCTCACCTGCTGGGGGCCGCCGACGCCTCACCCTTGCCTGATGGAGGCCGCCACCGTCTCGCCCTCGCCTGCTGGGGGCCGCCCTCGCCTGCTGGGGGCTGCCACCGCCTATCCCTCGACGGCTGGGGCCCGCCACCGTCTCGTCCTTGACTCGCCCTCGCCTGCTCGGGGCCACCTTCGCCCTCGCCTGCTGGGGCCCGCCACCGCCTCGTCCTCGCCTCGCCTGCCTGGGCCCGCCACCATCTCGCCCTCGCCTGCTCGGGGCCACCTTCGCCCTCGCCTGCTGGGGCACGCCACTGCCTCGTCCTCTCCTCGCCCTCGCCTGCTGGGGCCCGCCACCGTCTCGTCCTCGCCCTCGCCTGCTCGGGGCCACCTTCGCCCTCGCCTGCTGGGGCCCGCCACTGCCTCACCCTCGCCTGCTGGGGCCCGCCACCGTCTCGTCCTCGCCTGCTCGGGGCCACCTTCGCCCTCGCCTGCTGGGGGCTGCCACCGTCTCGCCCTCGCCTACTCGGGGCCACCTTCGCCCTCGCCTGCTGGGGGCTGCCACCGCCTCGCCCTCGCCTGCTGGGGCCCGCCACCGCCTCACCCTCGCCTGCTGGGGCCCACCACTGTCTCGCCCTCGCCTGCTGGGGGCCGCTATCGCCTCGCCCTCGCCTGCTGGGGCCCGCCACTGTCTCGCCCTCGCCTGCTGGGGGCCGCTATCGCCTCGCCCTCGCCTGCTGGGGCCCACCACCGCCTCACCCTCGCCTGCTGGGGCCCGCCACTGTCTCGCCCTCGCCTGCTGGGGGCCGCTATCGGCTCGCCCTCGTCTGCTGGGGCCCACCACCGGCTTGCCCTCGCATGCTGGAGACCGCCCTTGCCTGCTTGAACCCGCCACCACCTCACTCTCGCCTGCTGGGGCCAGCCACATTGTGGCCACGCCCTCGCCTGCTGGGGACTGCCATCGTCTCACCATCGCCTGCTGCGGCCCGTCCTCGCATGCTGGGGCCCCTCCTCCCCCTCGCCTGCTGGGGCCCCTCCTCCCCCTCGCCTGCTGGGGCCCCTCCTCCCCCTCGCCTGCTGGGGCCCCTCCTCCCCCTCGCCTGCTGGGGCCCCTCCTCGCCCTCGCCTGCTGGGGCCCCTCCTCGCCCTCGCCTGCTGGGGCCCCTCCTCGCCCTCGCCTGCTGGGGCCCCTCCTCGCCCTCGCCTGCTGGGGCCCCTCCTCCCCCTCGCCTGCTGGGGCCCCTCCTCCCCCTCGCCTGCTGGGGCCCCTCCTTCCCCCTCGCCTGCTGGGGCCCGTCCACCCCTGCTGGGAACTGCCATCATCTCACCATCGCCTGCTGGGGCCCCTCCTCGCCTGCTGGGAACTGCCATCATCTCACCATCGCCTGCTGGGGCCCCTCCTCGCCTGCTGGGGCCCCTCCTCACCCTCGCCTGCTGGGACCCCTCCTCGCCCTCGCCTGCTGGGGCCCACCACTTCCTCGCTCTCGCCTGCTGTGGCCAGAGAATTCTTCGAGACAGGATCTATTCCCATTTGGAAGCAAATGGACGTATTAGTGAGAGGCAGCATGGTTATGTGAAGGGGAGGTCGTGTCTCACTAACTTGATAGAGCTTTTCGAAGAGGTCACAAAGATGATTGATGCCGATAGGGCAGTGGATGTTGTCTATATGGACTTCAGTAAGGCCTTTGACAAGGTCCTTCATGGTAGACTAGTACAAAAGGTGAAGTCACACGGGATCAGGGGTGAGCTGGCAAGGTGGATACAGAACTGGCTAGGTCATAGAAGGCAGAGAGTAGCAATGGAAGGATGCTTTTCTAATTGGAGGTCTGTGACTAGTGGTGTTCCGCAGGGATCAGTGCTGGGACCTTTGCTGTTTGTAGTATATATAAATGATTTGGAGGAAAATGTAACTGGTCTGATTAGTAAGTTTGCAGACAACACAAAGGTTGGTGGAATTGCGGATAGGGATGAGGACTGTCAGAGGATACAGCAGGATTTAGATTGTTTGGAGACTTGGATGGAGAGATGGCAGATGGAGTTTAATCCGGACAAATGTGAGATAATGCATTTTGGAAGGTCTAATGCAGTTTGGGAATATACAGTGAATGGTAGAACCCTCAAGAGTATTGAAAGTCACAGAGATCTAGGAGTACAGGTCCACAGGGTCACTGAAAGGGGCAACACAGGTGGAGAAGGTAGTCAAGAAGGCATACGGCATGCTTGCCTTCATTGGCCGGGGCATTGTGTATAAGAATTGGCAAGTCATGTTGCAGCTGTATAGAACCTTAGTTAGGCCACACTTGGAGTATAGTGTTCCATTCTGGTCGCCACACTACCAGAAGGATGTGGAGGCTTTAGAGAGGGTGCAGAAGAGATTTACCAGAATGTTGCCTGGTATGGAGGGCATTAGCTATGAGGAGCGGTTGAATAAACTCGGTTTGTTCTCACTGGAACGACGGAGGTTGAGTGGCGACCTGATAAAGGTCTACAAAATTATGAGGGGCATAGACAGAGTGGATAGTCAGAGGCTTTTCCCCAGGGTAGAGGGGTCAATTACTAGGGGGCATAGGTTTAAGGTGAGAGGGGCAAGGTTTAGAGTAGATGTACGAGGAACGTTTTTTTTACACAGGGTAGTGGGTGCCTGGAACTCGCTGCTGGAGGAGGTGGTGGAAGCAGGGACGATAATGACATTTAAGGGGCATCTTGACAAATACATGAATAGGATGGGAATAGAGGGATACGGATCCAGGAAGTGTAGAAGATTATAGTTTAGTCGGGCAGCATGGTCGGCACGGGCGTGGAGGGCCGAAGGGCCTGTTCCTGTGCTGTACTTTTCTGTGTTCTTTGTTCTTTACTGCTCACCCTCCAACTACAAGCTTGTCCCTTTCTGCATTTTCAGCTGATACACTCACGAGCGAGCAGATTTACTGCATTTTTACCCCATCTCTCGTCTTTTGGTGGGTCATGTGTCATGGCACGATGTATTTAATTGTAAACCCACCCCGAATTAATATAAGTGTAATCAATTACCCGACTAATCCAGTGCACTCCAGGCTGGTTCCCTACATTCTGCCCTCCATAAACCTTAAGGTCAATCAAAAGTCTGTCGCCTGTGTCTTAACTCTTGGCGAGTCCTGCTGTCCTATCAACCCTGTGCTCACTGACCTATATAGCTTCCTGGTCAAGCAGTGTCTTGCCTTTATAGCTCTCACCCTTGTTTTCAAATCCCTTCGGCCCTTCCTTAGTCTTGCAATCTCCTCCAGGCCGCACAGCTGTCCAGTATCTCTTCTCTCATCCTGGCCATTTGTGTGTTCCTGATTTATAATTGTTCCACCATTAATGCTTTCAGATGCCTGGACCCTAACATTGGAATTCCCTCCCTACACCTCTCCGCTCCTCTTTCCTAAAGACACTCGACCTTCCTCGTTGACCCTGCTTTTGACCTGCTGACCCAATATCTGCTCGCGTCACCCAGTGCCAGGTTATTTTATAATGCTCCGGTGAATCATTCCGGGATGTTTTATTATGCCAACGGTGCTATTTGTTGTTGTAAAATCCCAAGAAGCCCTTGTCCTGGTGTCGTTCCCGTCAATGCAACTTCTGGGGAGGAAAGTCAACTAAAGAGCTGAGGGACGGGATTTTCCAGCCTTCCCGGCGGCGAAGCTGGCCCGCCATTGGCCAGCGGCCGGATCTTCTGGGCCCGCCGATGTCTACGGGGGGAGGGGGGGGGGGGTTCTGCATGCCCCACACCCTATTCCGGTGGGAAGGGCCAGGAAAGTTTGGCCACTGATTTAGCTGAACTCTAGTCATGACATTAGACGTGCTCTGCGCGTGGCCCCATCAACATCCCCACCCCCACCTGATTGAAGCACAATCACGTTGGCCCGCACCCCTCAGGAAATGGGAATGTCGCCTCTGAATCTGTCGTGTTTGTTTTTGTTGTTGCTTACTTTGTAAATCGCGCGCCTCACACATCCTGCTGCAAAATCTCACCACCGGAAACTGCGTTGTCAGTTTGCCAAATTCCAGATCATTTTGGGTGAGGTGAAATCCGTGGGACCTTGCCAACGGTCCCCTGAATCCACCTGATCATAGATCATAAAATCTACAGTGCGTAAAGAGGCCATTCTTCCCATCGAGTCTGTACCGGCCCTTGGAAAGAGCACCCTACTTAAGCCTATGCCTCCACCCTAACCCAGTAACCCCACCTAACCTTTTGGACACTTAAGGGGCAATTTTAATCCACCTAACCTGCACATCTTTGGACTATGGGTGGAAACCGGAGCACCCGGAGGGAACCCACGCAGGCGTGGGGAGAAAGTGCAAACTCCACACGGTCTCCCAAGGCCGGAATTGGACCCGGTAGCTGGAGCTGTGAAGCAGCAGTGCTAACCACTGTGCCACCGCGGCACCCTAAGTGTTGCTGCGTTCAATCCAAAACTCTCTCCTGTTCTTTAGCTCTGGGTAGGAATCCAGCGATTGGCTGACCAGTGTGAGGAACTCATTCAGCCCCAAATGGAGAAAATATTTTGTCCTTTTTTTCAAGTTTTTAAAAAAAAAAAGATGCAAGCAGCGGAAAGTCATTAATCATAGGGCTGAATCCATGTTTCCACTCAGTTGCGACCGGCCCCTGTTTTTTCTCAACTAGCAAAGCAGGAAAATGTGGACATAATTGTATGTCTTAAAAGCTGTGCGGACGACCTCTGCCCGAGTATTGGGCTGAAGGAAATACTGTTTCAAAAAAAAAAAGGACCCAAAAAATGGGCCCTCGCCTGAAATCTCCGTCTCAAACTGCTCCTGATGGAATTGAACCCCTTCCCCTTCATTGTTACCCGGCTGAGGCAGAATAATCAGTGTTCACCATCTTCACAAGGATGCTGGCAGAAAGCAAAGGGCTTGGCAAAAGGGTTAATAATACCTTTTGTGGAGTTGTTTTGTTAAGCTGTCACTTAACATTTATTAAATACCTTTGAGCTTAATTGTAGCTGTTTGAGGGACTTTCTTTCAGCGGCTTGTTAGAAGCAGATCCGGCCATTTAATGTGTGGCATAAATGTTTATGAGCAGGAAGTAAACTAGAAACTCTTTTTTTTAATTTTTATTGGTGCCACTTTGTAGCATTTACTATCAGTGGAATCTCAAAGCAGACAGTTTCTTGTTTAGCTTAATGAGGCATCCAGTGGTGTGCGTGTGGAAATGCAACACTAACTACTGTATTATCGATTAACGACACGATGGTCAATGCATCTGTAGTGATCCTAATTAAAGTTTAATTAGTGCACACGCGTGGAGAAGACAGAACATTCCGTTAAATGGCTGCAATCATAGCTAATGTGCAAAAAAAACCTTAATGGGAATACCCTGTAGGCACCCAAATCCTTTTATTTGCTTGTCTACATTAAGTAACAATTGTCGCGGGTCTGAATTGGTGCCTGAGCTTGCGTAAAAAGGTCACTCCGCTGACAATGTGACCATTTATCTAAATGAGTACAGAGGTAATGGTATTGGGGCAGAAGGCAGTGGAAAGGGCATTCAAAATGTATGGTGTGGGTCAGATCACTGATTATGCACTGTGGCCTTTTCGGGACTGTATTACTGAAGATCTGGATGCTCGGCTAGTTAAGTTAATAATGGGTGTCAAGTGGTTGCTTAGTTCGATCTGCCTGGGGTGTGCGCTACCAAGTTCATAAAAGAAGCAGAACATGATTATACCATGCAACGTAGATAGAGGCCAATGCTGGCTGGACCTTTTTTTATTTGGCACGACTTTCTAGTGGAGATGCAAACCTATAAAAGACCATCTTTGTTAAGTTATAACCTCTTGGCACACATAGGATTACATAGGATATATATGGCACAGAAAGAACTAGGAGCAGGAGTAGGCCATCTGGCCCTTCGAGCCTGCTCCGCAGAACAGGACATCTAAGCCAACTGTGCCATCCCTGATCTCCATAGGTGGCCATGTCTTTTGCCGGCTGCTGGTACTGTTTAATTTTGTCTGTTAACTCTCCTGTGGAGTGCCATGGGCTGTTTCACTGCACCAAAACTGCTGTATAAATGCAAATATTGTCAGCGACTTTGTACAGGGCAACCTGTGGCGTAGTGGGTAGTGCCCCCCCCCCCCCCCCCCCCCCCCCCCCAGTCTCTTGTCCAGAAGTTCTGGGTAATGCGGTCGAAACAATTCGATCATTAACCTGTAAATCTTTCCAATCCGCAGGTGGTAAGAGTGGGAGAGCCTGCTGGTCAGCCGTGCCTGATGTGGAGAGGCACCTTTCAAGCTGTAGCCTCTGTTGATAGGCTAACAACCTGTCCTTGGGCGGGGTTGTCAGAGGAGCCTCACTGATGCTCCAGTCCTCTCTGCACAGCCTCTGGTCACTTCCAGCTGAATTTGGGTCCAAAGTTACTGTGGGGCCATCTTTTAGCTGGGTGAGTTGGCAAACCTGGATGGCGAGGTATCAAGAGGAGCCTTTCTAAACAAAAACAAAATAGAAGAGTAGGATAGTGCAAAGAGGTAGAGGGAGAAAAGCGCAAAAACCTAACGTGCCAAACTTCAGACTATCTTGGTTGAAATGCAGAAGAGGAAGGAAGATACAGAGTGCCCATGGGAGGAAAACTGGAGGCGGGTGGGAAGGACGGAGGGTGACTGGCTGTCAGATTAAAGGAAAATGGGCAGTGCAGTGCCCGACCATTCTTCAAATATATATTGGTGACCTGGATTTGTGTTTACAGGGCATCTGTTCAGTGTTTGCAGGTGACACAAAATGTAGCCAACGGTGACATAGACTGGTGAAAGGGGCAGACATACGGCAGATCCAGTTTAACGCAGAGAATCATGACGTGATGCATTTTGGAAGGAAGAATGAGGGGAGGCCATATAAAGCAGTAGCACAGTTTCCCGGGGGATGCAGGAACAAAGATTTATGTGCTCACACACACATGCACCTCTGAAGGCAGCAGGACAAGTTGAACTAAGAGCTGAAAATGCTGGACCTACTCCGCAGGTCTGGAAGATGCGTGCAGAGAGAAACAATTAGCGGGTTAAATGTTTCAGGCCTTTGGGCACAGGTTCTGAGGCAGGAAGCCTTGAAAAATGATGCAGGAACGTATATCTGGTGTCTTCCTGCCATTTTGCCAGCGGTAGGAAAGGTGGCAGATGGCTCGCCCACCAGGAGCTTAAGTGAGCTATTTAAGCGCCAATTATGGACCTCTCCCCACCTCTGCCGACATTTGCCCAGAGATGGGGGGGGGGGGGAGATCTTCCATCAGGTAAATGCTGGCAGCCTCCTAGAAGGCTCCAGCGGGTGAATGGTGGCCCTTCATTTTGTCACATGAAGGGCCCCAGCAGCACCAGTGCCACCTGCCCTCTGTGACCACCCCCCAAATCCCCTCTGCGGGGCCCCTGGGAAGCTGCACCTCTGTCGACGTGTGCTCTTCCTCCAGATGCAGTGCCGGCAGTGGCCACCAGTGGCACTGCTGAGCTGCCAGCCCAGTAATTTCTAGCAGCTCTTGCAGGTGACCGTCATATTAGCAGGAGGGCAGCTCCAGCAGCGACCACTTGATTGGCCGATGTCCGTAAAGTGAGGCCCTGGGTCTCTTCGCCTGCCAGTGTGGGGTCACAACCTCCTCTGCTTCTGACCTCTATGGTGGACCCCCGACCGTCACAGCAAAAATCTCAGCCAACATTCCAGGTCTTTGCCCTTGCATCAGACTGGGAAAAGTTTAAAAACGTAAAGAGTTTTAAGCAAGCGAAAAGCAGGGAGAGGGTGATAAACGAGAAAGAAGATTTGTGATAGGGTGGAAGGTAGGAGAGATTAAAAGGCAACGTTTCATGGTGCAAAGCCGAAGGGAGTGGCAATGGGGGCAGATAGAGATCTGCCTAGAGGAGGTGTGAATGGCAGCATCCTGACAAACTGCTGTCTGAAAGCTAAGGAGTAGGGTAGCACGAGTCATTAGCACTGTGGCTTCACAGCGCCAGGGTCCCAGGTTCGATTCCCACCAGGTCATTGTCTGTGCGGAGTCTGCACGTTCGCCCCGTGTGCGCGTGGGTTTCCTCCGGGTGCTCCGGTTTCCTCCCACAGTCCAAAGATGTGCAGGTTAGGTGGATTGGCCATGATAAATTGCCCTTAGTCTCCAAAAAGGTTAGGAGGGGCTATTGGGTTACGGGGATAGAGTGGAAGTGGCCGGGCTTAAGTGGGTCGGTGCAGACTCGATGGGCCGAATGGCCTCCTGCACTGTGTTCTATGAATAGAGAGTAGAGGAGGGGAAAAAACAAAAATTGGCGAAGCAATATCAAACAAAATGGGGGCAGATTTAAATTTCTGAATTCCATCTCGAAGGCGGTAAAGTGTCCAGCTGATGAATGAGGTGATGTTTCTCCGGCTACTATTGAGCTTCAACAGAACACAGGCCGAGGACAGAGAGGTCGGAGTGGAAATTGGGTGGACGATTAAAATGACCACAGGCAACGGGAAGCTCGGGGTAGTGCACGCGGACTGAACGGAGCTGTTCCTCAAAATGCTCATCCATTCTGTGTTTCACCTCCCGTGACCATACCGTGAGCAGTAAATACGGGATACTGTATTGAAAATTGTACAAGTAAACCACTGTTTCATCTGGAAAGCGTGTTGGGGGCCCTGGATGGTGAGAAGGGAGGAGGCAGGGAAGGGGCTTGTGTGGAAAGATGCCATAGAAATTTGGGGGCGGCAAGAGGAATGAACCAGAGTGTGGCAAAGGAAACTACCCCTTCGCAATGCTGAAAAGGGGAAAATGTGGTAGATTTGACAGAGGACACCCTGTTGCATGCAGTGGGGGGCTGGTGGGGTGAAAGATGAGGGCAGGGGTTACCCTATCTGGGTTCTGGAAGGGAGTGGAAGGAATGAGAGCAGAAATGGGGAAGACGATTGGGAATCTAGGATCAGGGGACGCAACTTCAAAATAAGGGGGAAGCCACTTGCGTGTGTTTAAAGCATCAAGGGTGTTTAAAGCAGAGATTGGCAAATTCCTAAATACCAATGACGTAAAGGATTATGGGGATGGTGTAGGGAGGAAAAGGCATTGAAATGGATGATCAGCCATGATATTGAATGGCAGAGCAAACCTGATGAGCTGATTGGCTTCCTATGTTCCGAAGTCGGGTGACTATGATGTTGGAGGCTGTGGAGGGCAGATCTCCAGAGGAGATGAAGTCAGTTACAGTCCTGGATACAATGACTTGATGTTTGGTAGTGGGGTCATGGCCCAGTGGTTAGCTAGAAGAATGTATCCGGGGACCACAGAATCTTTACAGTGCAGAAGGCAATTTGGCCCACCTGCACCGTCCCACTCCCTGCCTTATCCCTGTTCCCTTGCACATTCCTTCTTTTCAGACCGCAATCCTTTTGAACCCCTCCATTGAACCTGCCTCCACCACCCTCTCAAGAAGTTCGTTCCAGACTCCAACCACCGTCTCGGTGAATAAAGAACGTCCTCGCATCACTTTTATACTTTGCCAATTATTTTTAATCTATCTCTCGTATTTGATCTCTTCAGTCGGCGCAGTTTCTCGCTACTTACCCTGTCCATATCCTTGAATACCTCTCGGCCTTCCTGTCTCCGAGAAAAACAGTCCCATCCCCTACCATCTATCCTCTTAGCTCCAGTTCTTTATCCCTGGAATCACTCTTAGGAATTTCCTCTGTACTCTCTCCAACGGTGGTTCACATCTTTCCTCAAGAGGGGTTCCCAGAACAGGAGGCAGTAATCCAGTTGAGGCCCAACTAGTGTCATATATAAGTTCAACATGTCCTCCTTATTCTTACATTCAGCGCCCCTATTAATAAAGCCTACAGCACTATATGCTTTATTAACTGCTCTCAACATGCCCTTCCGCCTTCAATGACTTGTGTACAAATACACAAAGGTGCCTCTGTCCCTGCACCTCCTTTAGAGATTCTCCCTTTATATTATGCTGTCCCTCCATTTTCTTCCTGCATCGCCTCGCACTTCTCTGCACTTAACTTCATCTGCCACCTGTCTGCCCAATCCACCAGCATGTCTGCCCAATCCCCCTTTTGAAGCTGACCATGCTTCCAATCATTGTATCATCTTCAAATTTTGAAGTCATGCCATGTCACAGTCTGGGGCATGAACCAATAAAATCAGGAAGAGCAAAGTTTCCAACACTTGGGGTTAAGGAGTTGTTGTGCGGTCTCTGCAAGGTTGAGAGGGTGGCAACACCCTTGTTAGTGGGTTTGATAACAATGGCAAGGTTAGACCTGAGACACCAATGTGCTGCAATTTCAGAGGAAGCCAAGTTAGAATGAGCCAGGGGAGCAGAGAAATTGAGATGGCTGATGTTTTGTGAGCGGTTCTTGGTGATGAGATCTAGAGAGGGTAAACGGCCAAAGGAAGGGGTCCAGATGGAGAGGGACTCCTGTGGAAGAATAAAAGGGTCCTCTCTGTGTAGGGGTAATCTCCTGGATGTGAAAGTGAGTCAGAAGAGAGTCATTTGGAGAGCTGGTGCAGACACGATGGGCCAAATGGCTTCCTTCTACGCTGTACCAATTCTATGAAAATTAGTGTAGAGTCGTGCTGATCTTGGAATTAATTGGAGTGGGATTGTAAGGGGATGAAGCTGAGGCCTTTGCTAAGGACAGATTGTTTAGGATCAGAGAGGGGAAGGCTGGAGGGCATTGGCAAGGGGCGAGATTGGAAGAAGGGATATGGTCAGGGGAGTGAGGGAAGAAAGATCCGCGGGAGTGTTGCTGCCCGTGACTTGTTGAAGCCTGTCATCCTTTACACCCAAAAGGCCGAAAAAAGTACCGGTTGAGAACTCTAATGCTGCTGGAAAGAGAGGCACAGGTAACAACAGGAGGGAAGTTCTGCTCACCCGTTATAAATCGCAGATCTCTGCTGGCACATCGTGTCCAATTCTGATGCTTCAGGAAAATGCCATGCGTGGGGAATGGGAACTGTGACAATCTCGGTAGACACCAAAAAGGGATCCCACTAACCCAAAGGAAAGAAAACTGATGGACACATTTTCACTGGGTAAAACATTTGCTGTAACAAACGTACTAAAACCAACATAATTATCTCATCTCCGTGATTCTGAACACCTTTTTGTGCAGGACCCCAGCACAAAGATGCCATGGGACTGTGCCAAGTCATTTAGATTATTGATCCTGACACCGTCTGTAATGGGGGATAACGAGCAGGAGAAGGAGTGGGCTCTCTTCCTCAGGCAAGGTGTATTGGACATTTGTAAAGAATTCAGATGAGGGGGCGGCATGTGGTGCAGTGGTTCGCACTGGGACTGCGGCGCTGAGGACCTGGGTTCGAATCCCGGCCCTGGGTCACTGTCCGTGTGGAGTTTGCACATTCTCCCCATGTCTGCGTGGGTTTCACTCCCACAACCCAAAGATGTGCAGGTTAGGTGGATTGGCCACGCTAAATTGCCCCTTAATTAGAAAAAAAAAGAATTGGCTACTCTAAAATTTAAAAAAAAAAATCAGAATGAAGCAGCTGTAACATAATTCTTACAAACCTCGCGTAGTACTGAAAATCTTATCCCAGTAATTACAGCCCAATGTCAACTCTTTGCATCCAGAAATAACTTGAGACCAGGTTGCTTAATGGTCTAACTAGTCATAGAATCATAGAAGTTTACAGCATGGAAACAGGCCCTTCGGCCCAACCAGTCCATGCCGCCCAGTTTTTACCATTAAGCTAGTCCCAGTTGCCCGCACTTGGCCCATAACCCTCTATACCCATCTTACCCATATAACTATCTAAATACTTTTTAAAAGACACAATTGTACCCGCCTCTACTACTACCTCTGGCAGCACATTCCAGACACTCACTACCCTCTGAGTGAAGAAATTGCCCCTCTGGGCCCTTCTGAGTCTCTCCCCCCTCACCTTAAACCTATGCCCTCTAGTTTTAGACTCCCCTACCTTTGGGAAAAGATGTTGACTATCTACCTTATCTATGCCCCTCATTATTTTATAGACCTCTATAAGATCACCCCTAAGCCTCCTACGCTCCAGGGAAAAAAGTCCCAGTCTATCCAGCCTCTCCTTATAACTCAAACCATCAAGTCCCGGTAACATCCTAGTAAATCTTTTCTGCACTCTTTCTAGTTTAATAATATCCTTTCTATAATAGGGTGACCAGAACTGCACACAGTATTCCAAGTGTGGCTGTACCAATGTCTTGTACAACTTCAACAAGACGTCCCAACTCCTGTATTCAATGTTCTGACCAATGAAACCAAGCATGCCGAATGCCTTCTTCACCACCCTGTCCACCTGCGACTCCACCTTCAAGGAGCTATGAACCTGTACTCCTAGATCTCTTTGTTCTATAACTCTCCCCAACTAGTATTTCCTTCCAGGGCAAGCTATCTCATTAGAAACCTCTTGACGCCACAAAATGTTACTTTCCCACTTGACTTGGCAGCTGGTATAAAATTTTACCCCCCCCCCCCCGGCGCCCATCAGAAAGAATGGTTTCCCTCCGACTACCCTGACACATCCCCAACTATCGTTCGTGGTCTAACCTCCTCCCCACTGAGCTCCCATCAAAGCCTCTGATTCAGAATCCTGGCTAAATTCTACCTGGATTTTCTGTGTCTTTGGTGCATCTTGAAACTTGCCTGATGTAGCAGGGCTTGCTGAGAGATCATCGCTCTCTCTGCACCTCCATTTCTTAAACTCCCTACGTGTCCTGTGGTTTGAGAACCACTCATGCAAGGGAATTTAGTGGTTCAAATGCATCTTTCAGGTGGCTGTTTGAATGCAGCCAGGTAAAATTTCCACGGGGGACTTCCTTCTCGAACTTTGGAAGATTGGCAGTTTCTCTGGATTGTCGGGCGATTATACAGTAGGAAATTGGCAGAAGGTCTGTGGAAAATGTTATCCCAACTTTTGTATCACAGGCCTACCCACAAATTGTTGCCCAGAGCTGACCGGTACCTTATTGAGTAGCTAGTCGGGGGGCGGGGGGCTGGAGTTTGCTCTGTCGGCTGCTCGGATTCAATCTTAAACTTGGTGCCTATCAACTGATGGTCCACCAAGCAAAATAATATCGATGCTGGCTATCTGAAATCGAAACAGAGAATGTTGGATATGCTGAACAGGTCGGGCAGCATCTGTGGAGGAAGAAACAGTTAATTTTTCAGGCCGATGATCTTTTGTCAGATCTGTAAAAAGTAAAGAGATTAGCAGGTTTTAAGCAAATAGGGGAAAAGGAACCTGTGGTAGGGTGGAAGACGGGAAGTTGTTTTAATTCTTTCAGGGGTTGTCACTGGCAAGGCCAGCCTTTGTTGCTCATCCCTAATCGGCCTTAAATTGAGTGTCTTGCTGGGCCATTTCAGAGGGCGGTTACATCAGATTGCTGTGGGGTCTAGAGTCGCAAGTAGTCCACACCAGATAAAGAAGGCAGCTTTCCTTCCCGAAAAGGCAGGTAGAGCGGTGGATCAAATACAGTACAACGCAATGGGCCGGATTTTCCATCTGTTCCCGCAGGTGGAATCTTCCGGTTCCGCCCATGGTCACCCCCCCCCCCCCAGTTGTGGGTTCCCCAGCGGTGGAGAGTGCAAACAACGGGAAGACTTGGTGACAGCTGCGGGAACAGAAGGTTAGGGCTAGACCGTTCAGGAGAGATGTTGGGAAGTGCTTCTTCGTTCAAAGGGTGGTAGAGGTTTGGAACTCTCTCCCACAAACAGTAGTTTACGGAGGAACAGTTGTCGATTTTGAAATCTGAGATGACGTTATTAAGCAAAGATATTCAAGGATATGGGCCTATGGCAAGGACATGGGGGTTAGGTCACAGATCAGCCATGATCTCGTTGAATGGTGGGACAAGCCCGAGGGGCTGAATGGCCTAATCCTGTTCCTATGAACCCGCCGACACCAAACACACCGCTGGGGGTGGAGCGGCAATCCTGCCCGATAACCACACAATGCCCAGAAATAGCGCACAGGGTGTTAATGTAAAAAAGCAGACAGTCTGATCATTCCATACCAACACTGGTTTTCGGCTCAACTCTTGGTTGAGTTTCTGCCACGTGACCCAGGGAATTGAGCTCAAAGTTTTGGGATAGTTTTTTCAGTCCTGGATGTAGGATTGAGCATCGCAGTAACAATGCTGTTTCCCACCTGACAACAGGCAGATTCGGATTATAATAGAACATTACCGGAGATATTTGAAGGGCTCCTTTATAATAGAATGGCAGCTCCACTCTAAACACTGTCACACCGTTGACATCTTACATTTTAACCAACGTTTATATTCATGCCAACCAGCCTTTGACTGAAGCCCGTGGATGTGGGAGCTATCCTGTGGTTTGACATCCATTCTGACTGAGCCCTTTAAAATGGTACATGACCTTCGACAGTGTGGTGTTCCTGTATCTGTCACAGAATCTCTCAACTTTTCATGAACCAGGTTGGAACAAAATTCCCACTGAGGGTCATCGGAGAGAGAGGCCGAGCCACTTTCAAATTCAAAGGGGGCGATTTTAACCCTACCAGCCCTGGCAGAAACTGGGCAGAGGCGGGGCTACTGAAATCACCCAGCTTACTTACCCACCCCACAGCAGTGGGAAGCTGACTGATTGCGATTATAACCTACGCCACTGGATGTGCAGCAGGCAGGCCCGCCGTGGCCACCAGGGTCCATTTTAGCACGTGCTTGTGAAGGGTCCCGATAATTTACTCTAGATCAGTGGTAACTTTAACTTGGCACCGTGAGCAGGAGGACGGAGTGAGATTCCAGAGTAGTGAAGAAGAGGATCAAAGGTGGGAGTGGCTCAATGAGCTCAATCTTTTTTACTTCCCTTGTGGGCCAGGAGGAACAGAGTCCTGGTCTTAATCGCAAGAGTTTAAAACGCCCACAGTAAAAGATACATGTTCTGGTTAGCATGGTTGCTTCACAGCGCCAGGGTCCTAGGTTCGATTCCTGGCTTGGGTCGCTGTCTGTGCGGAGTCTGCACATTCTCCCTATGTCTGCGTGGGTTTCCTCCGGGTGCTCCGGTTTCCTCCCACGGTCCAAAGATGTGCAGGTTAGGTGGATTGGCCATGATAAATTGCCCTTAGAGTCCAAAAAGATTAGAGGGGGTTCCTGGGTTATGGGGATAGAGTGGAGGTGTGCTCTTTCCAAGGGCTGGTGCAGACTCGATGGGTCGAATGGCCTCCTTCTGTACTGTAAATTCTGTGATCTTCTATGTGATATCTGGGGCTGCAGAGCTGTACGATGGCTCAGTGTTGGGCCGTTGCAGTTTTAGATTACCTTTGGCAGAGGTTTAGAACGGGTGGTAGCGGATAGCAGCCGGTGTCCAAAATTTTCCTTTTTTATTTGAGGTGCGTAATGGGCGCCCAGTTTCCGTGACTACCTGTTTTTACACACCGCATACAAGCTGAGTATCGTACATTGGTAAATCCAAAATCCCCACATTTTCTGTACCTCGTCGACCTTTCTCATGGGAAGTCTTGGACCCAAGCCAACACGACCCGAGCAAACTCGAACTCGCCAACCGCACCCGACCTTTAAAGCAAGAAACCGGATTGTTTGCGCTGTTTACCTTGCAATCCTTGTCAGCATAACTTACCGTGCGAGTCCTCACCGACAAGCAGAACCCCAGAAGGCACCACGGGTGAGGATTTATTCCAGGTAACATTCCGGGTACCCTGTATTTATCATTCACTGATACTTTTCTATCCATTTTATTGACTTTTAGAGTATAGCTAGCCTAGGCTTCGGCTATTGCAATGTAAGTAGGCGTAGTCTTGTATGCGGCCTACGAAAACCGAAATTATCTGAAATCCGAAACACAATTAACCCCAAGGGTTTTAGATAAAGGATAATCAAACTGTAATATGTAAATTCCGTGTCTACTACCTTTGCTTTTGCGAGGCGTGCATCAAATATGGAAAGGAGTTCCATTTATATGGTGTTTTCGTGACTTCAGGACATCCCAAATCACTTCACAGCCAATGCTGTATTTTTGAAGTACAGTCGCTATTGAAATGTAGGTAACAGCCAACTTATGTCTAGCAACATCCCACAACCGGCAAAGAGATAATGACCAGATAATCACTACCTGTGCGGTTGATTGAAGGATAAATCTTGCCCCCACACCACCCAGACACTGGGGGAGAACCCCTCTGCTGCTCTTCATGACAGTGCCATGGGATGTCGCGCACCTACCTGAAAGAGGATACGAGGCATCGATATATCACCTTCACCTGAGAGGCAGCACCTCCAACAGTGCCGCACTCCCTCGGTACCGCAAGGAGTTTCAGCCTTGATCTCGTGCTTCAGTCTCTAGAGTGGGACTTGAACTTGGAACCATCAGCCAAGGCCGTGAGCCCTACCTGCTGTTCCTCCACAGAAACTACAAAAGATTATACACAGGGCCTTTTCATTTTTACACACCAAGTTTAACTGCAATGTAACTTTTAGCCTTTCGGTTCGTCTCTGACCTTGTACAAGTGGATCTTCCTTTTAATTCCCTGCCTCGAGTCAGGTCAGCCCGTTGTGGTTCCCATCACACTTTAAAGAAAACTCTGAGAATGAAACTTCGTAAATAAAGACTATCTGGAGTATTTTTGAGGTACAGCCACTGATGTAATGCAGGCGACAGCCGACTTGGTCGAAACATGATGTATAATGCAGAGGACTTTGTGATGCCAGAGAAAAAGCCACAAATATGATTCGGATAACCCTTCCCGTTTCAAACATATACACACATTGTTATATAAAGCACTTGCTCTTAAAGAAAGCAAATACAGCCCTCTGGCTTGCTTCAGTGTCCAGCTATTTGTGATGTTTTGTTTTCAAGTCTGATTCACTTGACTCGAGCTTGTGTGCTGCCCAATTTGATTTTGGAGTGAGACCACCCAAGGATACTCAACCCTGGAGAAAATGTGGTGTTTGCACCGCTATCAACTCTCTCTCATTACATACAGATTTAACACTGCTATCATGTCAGTGTAAACAACAGCCTGGTAAGCTGCTTTGTCCTCCAAAGCTTCCAGGAAACACAGGCCAGCCAAGTGTTTGATTTTGGAATTAGCTGCCTTAGTACATTGTTTCCCACCTGTACTGTTGGATTTCAATAGTAGAACCTGTTGTCTCTTCAGGTTCCTTCCACTTACCAAGGGCTGGGTGTGGTGTTGTGCCAGTTGCTTTGGCTGTAAGCATTTTTTGTGACCAGGTTTCATTGCTAGCTGTGGACCAATACTCGGTAGGGTCCAAATCTTTTACCGAGGTGACCAGTCACAAGTCTGCTTTGTCAGAGAGTAGAGTAAGAAGTCTTACAACACCAGGTTAAAGCCCAACAGGTTTATTTGGAATCACGAGCACAGCTTCTTCATCAGGTGAGTGAAGAGGTACACAAACACAGCATATATAGACAAAGCCAATGATGCAAGATGATACTTTGAAAACGAGTCTTTGCAGGTAATTAAGTCTTTACAGGTCCAGACGGTGTGACTGGAGAGGGGAATAATCACAGGTTAAAGAGGTCTGAATTGTCTCAAGCCAGGACAGTTGGCAGGATTTTGCAAGCCCAGGCCAGATGGTGGGGGGTTAAATGTAGTGAGACATGAATCCAAGGCCCCGGTTGAGGCCGTACTCATGTGTGCGGAACTTGCCTATCAGTTTCTGCTCGGCGATTCTGCGTTGTCGTACGTCCTGAAGGCCGCCTTGGAGAATGCTTACCCGAAGATCAGAGGCTGAATGCCCTTGATTGCTGAAGTGTTCCCCAACTGGAAGTGGACATTTCCATCACCAGGCTGGCGAAATCCTACCAACTGTCCTCCTGGCTTGAGACAATTCACACCTCTTCAAGCTGTGATTATCCCTCTCTCCAGTCGCACCGTCTGGACCTGTAAAGACTTAATTACCTGCAAAGACTCTCACTCAAAGTATCGTCTTGCAGCATTGGCTTTGTCTGTATATGTGTTTGTGTAACCTAACTCTTCGCTCACCTGATGAAGAAGCTACGCTCCGAAAGCTCATGATTCCAAATTAACCTGTTGGACTTTAACCTGATGTTGTAAGACTTCTCACTGTGCCCAGCCCAGTCCAACGCCGGCATCTCCACATCTTGTTAGAGAGTGCCCTGGGTGCATCACACATCTTGCTTATGTCCATGTTCAGAGCCATTGTTCTCTTGTTCAGATCTTCCATCATTTCAGATTTCAGGAACTTACAGAGGCGACGTCCGCTAATTACCCTTGGGTTAGTTCATCAGCTGAGATGCGGTACAAGGGTCTGGCCGCTGACGTGCATGACCTCTTGCTTGGAGATATCACTGAGAGCCGAGAACACCGTGGGACACCAAAGAGCGTTGCCCACATTCAAATCCGGAATGTACGGCTGCCAAAGACTTTACAGTACTCGCCCTGTCACAGAGTCCCTAGTGCACCCTACACCATGCTGGACATACTACAGTCCAGTATTGTCTGCTGCCAGAATTCCTCCACTGCCTAATGTGGCTACTTCTGGAAAATGTTTCAAATCCTCTCCCTCTCAGACACCGAAGATGACGCAGCCTTGCTGTATCAACAGAGACTGGCCCTCACACTCACGCCTTCTTAAGTTGCATTTCATCTCTTGTCAAAGAAAGCCATTGCTGTATAAACAAGAGGAAAACCTTTTCTATGTTCAAACTAGAGCTCTACATTTTTCCCTTCTTGGCCTAAGTCAATAGATCCTGTGCATTTAGCAATTTCCTCGTTCCCACCCAGAATGTGTGCCGAAGATTGTTTCAAAGCTAAGTGGTGTTATAAAATGTTTCGTCAATTTATCCGCTCGTTTATATAGTAAGATCACTTAAATAAACAGGGCGGGTCTTTTTTTTCAAAAAAGAAGAGATGAACTCTTAAGCTACTTCAACTTGGTGACTTCAGTGGCTGTTAATTATGTCGAAGCATTAAATAATTTGGCAGCCCCAGACTTGTCAAACAATCCCTCCGAGCATTAACCTCCGTTAAATGTTTGTCAGTTCTGCAAGGGCACTTGAGCTCATGTGAAGGAATAGGAAATGCAGGATAACCGTAGCCGACACAGCAGGAAAGGGAGCCTCAACAAGGACAGCAGTGTGGGGAGTACCTCCTCGCCCCTGCATCCACAGCTGCACTTATTTAAGAAAGTTCCAGCTGTAATAAAATTCAGGGCATGAAGGGTTTTCCAGCGACGTAATAGAGGCCGGCACCAAGGGAGGCAAGGAAACACCTTGACACACAGGCATGTCCGACACACTATTTCCAGAGAGGCTTTAGAAATGAAACAGCAAAACGTTTGAAATTCTGCTTAACCCTTAACAAATCCCAAATTCATTTTGTGGTTTGCAACTGAGAGGATCATTTTTCACTCCTGTCAGCAGCAATTTCTGCCCAGGGTATGACATTGTCCATTGATTAGTTTTAATAGACGTTGGGTGTTTTTGTATCATGTATCCACCCCCCCCCCCCCCCAATCTATTTAATCGCAAGAATACGATATATTGACAGTGGATGTGGGGATGTTGCAGTCTCCCATTGTCTTTTTTTAAGCTCACCAAGTGTTTTTGCGATTTTTATTTTATAAACCCGTGAATGCCAACAACAAAATGGTGACGGAGGTGACCTATAAGCCTTACACATTCCAGTGTAAGTCATGAGTATATGACCTGTACTATGTGTTATATTACTCTTTTGGTAATATATCTCTTTGCTCTTTGCTTCTTATCCAGAATGGTCTGATGATGTGATTCTGAAGAACTTAAAGCAAACTAATTTATTGAGTAACGATTGATTAATATTGAGTTAATATTATAGTTTACTATAACTAGTAATCAAGTAATTTATATTAAAGGTATTAACTAATTCAAACTACACGTGCTAAACTATGCTGCGATCTGTCTATCTTACACTCTACTGTCTTGTCACTCCTGGTTGGAAGAGAGAGAGACCACGATCTTCTAGGTGTTCTTATTTATAGTGGGATCCCTAGTGGTTGTGTTACACAGATGTAATAATTAACCCTTTAGTTATCTACAGATATACATACCATTCCACTATGCACAAGGGGATTTGGGCTAATTATTATTTTCTGTTACTTGTGGAAATACAAGGCAGTGAGGCCCTAACCCTTCAAGGAGGGATGTTGAGGCCTTGCAGAGAGTGCAGAAGAGATTTATCGGAATAGTGACCTGGGATATATGGAAGGACTGGGAGTGTTTCCTTAAGAGCAGAATAGGTTGAGGGGAGATTTGATCGAGATTATCAAAATAATGAATAGTTTTCATGGAGTAAATAAGGCAAAACTGTTTCCAAGGGATTGGTAAGTAGAGAACACCGATTAAAGTGATTGGCAAAAGAACCTGGGAGAATTGGATGTACATTCAAAGGAGAATTGGAAGGGGAAAAAGATCACAGGCCTATTGAGGAGTGGGGCTAATTAGATAGGCCTGCCAAAGAATCAACACCGGCATGATGGTCTCCTTCTGTGCCATATTCTGTGTCCATAGGATCCTCCTGCCGTTCTAACAGATAGCTCCCTTGAACGGAGGGCACCTCCTCAGCACAAGGTAATAGGAGGAGCAGAGATAACAGCACAGGGAAGTTTGAAATTCAGGAGACTGGGTGAAAGAGTGAAGGATGACCTTTGAAGTGCATGCCTCCAATAGATCCAGGGGGCCCTCAAAGGAGGTTCTCCACCACAGCCACCCCCCCCCCCCCCCCACCTTGCCAAAGCACTTGCCCGAGCAGTGAAAGCTGACAGTCTTACAGCATGGCATTGGCTACCCCCCTTCCTGCCCCCAGCGGGTTACCTACCAGCGGCATTGGGGTGAGCTCCCTATCCATAGAAAATTCCATAAGGCTTCAAAATAGCTGGCCCCAAGTGACAGAAGTGCGCCACATTCAAGGATTACCACAATGTCTGAATTTACAGCTTAAACAACAATGGTGATGGGGTAGCTGGGCATCGGGGGAGGGGGATTCACCCATTAATGCCTGCATCTATTTCGAGTGGATCATTTGAGGAGCGTTTGGTTGCTGTGTTGATGGTTTACACTTTAGGAACACGTTGAGCTAAATGCGTCCCCCTTCTGTGTTTGGGACGTTTTTGTTTTAAACTGTTAAATTTTATTTCTTCGAACAGAATACAACACCAGCGACCAGCGACAGGCTTGCAAAAAGCATGAACTCTATGTCAGCTTCCGGGACTTGGGATGGCAGGTAAAAGATACACAGTTTCTATTCCCTCCCTCCTCCTCTCTCTCTCTCTCTCTCTCTCTCTCTTTCCCCCCCCCCCCCCCAATGTTTTGTACATCACTTCTGATATGGTCATTGCGATGCTGGAAACCCCTGTGTCAAATTTGCTTTTGCCAGCCATGTTTTGTGATATTAGAAGCATTCGGGACAGAAAGCCCTTCCAAGACCACTGACTAAAAACTATTTTCTGCCACTTGCTTAATCCTCATCTTAACTCCCACCGTAAATGAAGTCAACCAACACCCGCATTTTTCTGGGAGTCGAGCAGCTAGTTTAAACTTATAATTCCATATTTTTGTATCTATTTGTTCATGTAATTAAAGTTCTTGTATACAATGTATATCACAAAACAAGAAGTCCTGATTGGCGTAAACACTCATTTGTTAAAGAAATAATGATCAGTAACCATATCAATTGGTCCGTATGCACCAGCGCCTAAAATTGAATCCGTTGAAAAGCTGGCAAGAGATAAGTGTAGTCCATTCGGCCCATCAAGCCTGCTCTTGTCATTCAATGTGATCATGGCTGATCTTTTACCTCTGCTCGTAGCTTGTTGCACTCCTCCAGTCTTGCTCAATTCCCTTTAGTATCTAAAAACCATTGATCTGTGACTGGAATGTACCCAACAACCGAGCACACGGTGCACCGTCTAGCGTAGGTAGAATTCCAAAGATTCCTTGGCTGAAGAGGTTTCTCCTCCTCCTCTGTCCTCACTGGTCAGCCCTTACCCTGAGACTGTGTGCCCTGGTTCTAGACTCCCCAGCCAGGCAAAACATCCTCCTAGCTATGCTGTCAAGTCCCATTACGATTTACGTTCCAATGCGATTACATCTCATTTTTTTTTAAATTTGAGGGAATGTGGATCTTGCCTTTAAGGAACCATCTGCTGAAAGAAAGACTGTGCATTTTTTTTAATGAAGACACGGGGAGTCGTCATCGAGGTATAACAAAAGAAACAAAGGTTTATTTACAAGGTTTATGATACACTGCTCCCGGCGGTACCCAACCAGGTCTGAGACAGCTGATCCCGAACTGGCCAACCTTATACACAATGTTAATTGAGTTCCCCCCCGTCCTCCCCATTTATGGGGAAGCCCGTATTCCACAAGGTACACGTGGAATACAATTGTTCCCATCCCATAAGTCCCGTGCGGGCGCAGGTTATGACCTATTTATGTAGTGCCTTTCATAAACCCTGTCCCAAAGTTCTTTAGAGCCAATTACATGCTTTTGAAATGTAGTCACCCTTTTGATGTAGGAAAGGCGCCAGACAATCTGTGCACAGCAAGCTCCCACAGGCCTGTGATAACGATCAGGTAATCTGATTCATCTCCGTTGTTTGAGGAATAAACTTGGTCCGAACACTGGGGATGACTCCCTGCTGCTCTGCAGAATTGGCGGTGGGATCTTCGGGTCCTGCCGAAGGTGTCCCCTGCGGCGGGTTACCCAGTAGCGGGGCGGGCGAGCCACACAAAACACCATAGACGTCAGCGGCAATGGAAACCCACGTGACCCAGATTTGAAATCACTGGGCTCAAAAAACCTACTTGATTGGTAGTGATTTTTACCCTAATGTTTGAGAAGCCCAGTTTGTTAATTGTTGGAAAGGTCTCCGAACAGATACACAATTAACTTGTGAGTTATGATCTGTCAAATTGTGCCCAAACTGATCACCGCCTCTAGTCGATGCCCACTGCGGACTGCCCAGTCTCCCTCCCATTACCCAGGCCCATCGCAGCCCCTTTGCCCCTGTAAAGATTTACCTGATGCTTCCATCGGTGATGAAGAAGCCTGAAATCTGAATTTAGTTACGAATGCCCAGCAGGCGTCTCCAGCTCATTTAAGTGAGACCTGAGGCCTGTTTTTCTGTGCACCCCCGTGCCTGCTTATCTGCTCAAGAGCGACTGGAAAAGTATTTCTGGCCCCTATCTCTTTTTGGGGCTGGTTTAGCACAGAGGGCTAAACAGCTGGCTTGTATTGCAGAACATTGCCAGCAGCGCGGGCTCAATTCCCGTACCGGCCTCCCCGAACAGGCGCCGGAATGTGGCGAGTAGGGGCTTTTCACAGTAACTTCATTGGAGCCTACTTGTGACAATAAGGATTATTATTACTGTGCGGAGTCTGCACATCCTCACTGTGTGTGCATGGGTTTCCTCCGGGTGCTCCGGTTTCCTCCCACAGTCCAAAGATGTGCAGGTTAGGTGGATTGGCCATGATAAATTTAGTGTCCAAAATTGCCCTTACTGTTGGGTGGGGTTACTGGGTTATGGGGATAGGGTGGAGGTATTGGCCTTGGGTAGGGTGCTCTTTCCAAGGGCCGGTGCAGACTCGATGGGCCGAATGGCCTCCTTCTGCACTGTAAATTCTATGATAATCTATGATTACTGTGCCTCCTTCACCGTATCTCATTGCAGGGCTGCAAAGATGCTCTCGTAACTCTGTGCTCGTGAGTTGCTGATTCTGTGCCAACTTGTTTTCTTCCTTTCCTCTAATGGCTTGTAAGCATTAGGTTTCAGTTTTGCTTCTCGACCTTTTGGCTAAGATCAAGCCCGAGTTGGGTGTTCTTGTCCACTTGGATGTAGTATTGTGGGGATCATGAAGTGGCTGCAATTTGAATTTGTTTTTTGGAGCAGAGAAGAAAGATTAACAATATCTTCTGGCCAGTCATAATGCCTGTGTGTATTAATATCTAGCAGGTTACTAGAAGGTGCTAGCAATGCTACATTTGATTGGTGCCCTCCATTAGGAAGAGGAAAGTTGGCCATGGTTCCTGCTGTTGATAACTATCCAGAAATTTGATTGCAGTGCACAAGACTTTAATGAGGTAGATAAAGAAAAGCAGCTCCCATTTGCTGATCTATACTCGGGCTGAGAGACCTCCGATTTAAGATTTTGGGCAAAGAGGCCCAGTGAGGAAGAGCTATTTGTTTGAAGCAGCAAGGGATAATCATCTGGAACTCATTGGCCATAAAGGTGGTGGGAGCTTAGATGATGAACGATTTGAAAAAGTAATTTTTCGGGCCCTCGAGAAAAATAAACTCGTGGGGAGAGAGCACGGGCTACTCAACTGCCTGACTGGATCGTGCTGTGGGCCAGCATGGACTTGATGGGCTGAATTCCGTTGGAGGTGCTTCTCAGCGATAACCCTCATGTCCTCTTGCCATGAAATACCTGCTAGCGCTAATTCCTGAACTGGGGTCCCTTGGGCAGGGTAGCTAAGAATCGTTTGTACCAATGGAATCAGATCCCAACAAAGGGTAAACATCTAGAGAATAAATTAAACCTGTCATGGTTGGTGAAAAAAAAAACAGATTTTAAAAAAATAAATTTAGAGTAACCAATTATTTTGTTCCAATTAAGGGGCAATTTAGCCTGGCCAATCCACCTAACCTACACATCTTTGGCTTGTGGGAGTGACACTGGGAGAATGTGCAAACTCCATACGGACAGTGACCCGGGGTCAGGATCGAACCCGGGTCCTCAGCACCGTAGGCAGCAGTGCTAACCACTGTGTCACATGCCACCCCACATATACATTTATTAATACAGTAACAGGTCACGTGCACTATCTTCTTCAAGCCTGCATTTTTATGGCAACAACTTTAACTGTAGCATAAATGAGGATTTTCTAATTTGAATGTGCATATGCTTAATGCATTACAAATGTTCCTTAACTGATTGGTTTACCTAAATTATGTTATCTCTCCCAATTACCAGAAAGTAGGGCAGGAATGTATTCTTCCTTCTGTGATTTCGGGAAGATTTCAAATGTCATATGAGGGAACGCAATTCTTTTTGTGTTGATGGGCCAGGGAGCCAGACACGGTTCTTTAAGTCCTACCTGTGACCATTGCTGAGCCACTCTGCTCACCCCAGTGACTGAGCATGCAGGCCCGAAGGCCTCCAGTTTGGATGCTGCTCCCTGCTGACTGAACTGGTATTGTAGTTGGAGAGAGAGAGAGGGACTTGGTGTCTTGGCCCCTATTCTAAGGACGGGGGAGGGCAGATGGACCAGGCTTCCTGCTTCTGATTGCTGTTCGGTGACCTCTGCTGGAAAGTGAAAGAGGCCTGGCCACTGGGTGAGAATCGGAACTTGGCCGTGAGGCATCTTTGATGGATAACCAGTCGACGTTCGGCGTCCTGAGCTTGTACCCAGCAGTTCCTGACTCCTGTGGAGCTAATCCCCTAGGAGTTGATGCCTTCGTCACGGCAGATGGTGGGGAGGAAGCAGCAAAATAGACTGTTCTCATAGAAAGTGACATGATTTTAATCCAGGAATTTTTCACTTGTTCACATCAGGTCAGCAAAAACTCACCGGGATCGCGAGCACTCTGACACCTAATCAGACGCAAACTGTATAGACCGGGTGGGCACATGTTTTCCGTGCGGCCTGGATAGTAGTGTTAAATAATTTTTTATTTGGTAACAATTTCACCCCCATAAGTCGAGAGTTATGCTCGTGCGATAGGAAAGATTGTTACAGCTAAATCAAATTCATTTCTACCCCAGTGCTTTTATTCCTGATACTTAAATGCCAACTCGATGATTGAGCATGAAATCAGGCGCAATGGGTCCGCAGTTTCCCAGGCAGCATTCTGAATGATCAGCTTGCCATTGCTATTGAACCACGAGTGGCCACTTTTATTTCTAAAACGAAGGACTTACGGGCAGCACGGTAGCACAAGTGATTAGCACTGTAGCTTCACAGCGCCAGGGTCCCAGGTTCGATTCCCGGCTTGGGTCACTGTCTATGCGGAGTCTGTACTTCTCCCCGTGTTTGCTTGGGTTTGCTCTGGTTTCCTCCCACAGTCCAAAAAAGTGCAAGTTAGGTGGATTGGCCATGATAAATTGCCCTTGGTGACCAAAAAAGGTTAGGAGGGTGTCATAATATACACCAGTATATCATGGTGCAGATACACACACACTGATGTGATCACACACACCGATCAACACACACCGCAGCCAATCACCAGTTAGAGCACACTCACTATAAAGACAGGGGGCATCAGAGTTCCCGCTCATTCGGGATGCAGCCTCCTACAAGGACAGAGCTTACAGCTTACAGCACAGGTCCTCACCATGTACTGAGTGCATAGACTGGTTCGGACAGGCATAGGTCTTTAGTTTAATCTAACATCGTGTTAACCCACAGTGAAAGTATGTTCAACAGTTTCTAGCTCAATAAAATGGTGTCGCACTATTTTAAGTGTTGGTGGCCTGTATGTGTTCCACGGATCCAGAGCACCCAACACATCAGAGGGGTTATTGGATTACGAGGATAGGGTGGAAGTGAGGGCTTAAGTGGGTCGGTGCAGACTCTATGGGCCAAATGGCCTCCTTCTGCACTGTATGTTCTATGATTACGATTAGGCCAAAGCATGTTGCCTTTTAGTAAAGATGTGGGATGGAATTTTTTGTCATAGAATCAGAGAATCCCTACAATGCAGAAGAAGGCCACTCAGCCCATTGAGTCTGCACTGGCCCTCTGAAAGAGCACTCCACCTAGGTCCACTCCCCTGCCCTATCCCCATAACCCCATCTACCCTGCACATCTTTGAACTGTGGGAGGCAACCGGAGGAAACCCACGCACACACTGGGAGAACGTACAAACTCCACAAACAGTCACTCGAGGTCAAAGGTGAACCCAGGTCCCTGGCGCCGTGAGGCAACAGTGCTAACCACTGTGCCACCATGTGAGTGTCAGCTCACGACGTAACACTGGCGTGGCAGGTCTATTCAGCTCCCAACCCCCGGTTGCCCCCTAGGGAAACTCTTGACATTGAACTTGGTGGCATTGGTGACAGATCTTGAGTACGTCCGATAGAACACATCAACAACCTTGCCACATACACTGTCCACCCCCACAACATGGTGAGAGAACACACCGTTTTAATTATTCACCATTCTGAGGGAGGAACAGTCACTCCGTCCTCGTGTCAGAAATTTGAAAAGTTATTCTGAGACCTCAGAGCTAGCTAGTTAACTTGTCAAAGGTTTGCCAACAAGTTGCACACAAATAGCTGAGATGATTTGTGTCAGGATTAGTGGCTGGTGCCGATGGTTAAGGAAGAAGCCATAGGGATGGTCCCACCTCCTGTAAACTTTTACCCCCAGAGAGCTGCAGCAAGGTGCTGTTCAAATGATGTCCCCCTGATATAAATTGACCATAAGCCCAAATCTAACTCTAAATCTCATGGACAAACCCAGATGAAATGCATCCCAGGCTGTTGAGTGAGACAAGGGAGGAAATGGCAGGGGCGCTGGCAATAACTTTCAATTCCTCTTCCTCCGCCACCAGAGAGTCCCGGGCCTCATGATCGAAAACCTCTGGCTGGAAACTTTGAGGGATTTATGAGGGAAAAATGGTGCACGAGGTTCAACCAGGATGGATTGTTTTATATTCTATTATGGGCCAGAGTTTAGAGAATACCAAAGTATACCATGGAGTTCACCTGACCTACAACCTTTAATAGATTTTGGTTGAGGAGCACAAGGGCCCACTTTCCAGGTTTGATGCAACAGAGATCTTAAGTATTTTTAAACAAAACAATGTTTATTCTATGAATCCAGTTAACATTTTATAAACACACAGTAAACATCTTATCAACTACCAACACAAATACCCCCCCCCCCCCCAAATATACAGTACTCTATAGGTAACCCTTAATAACTTTCCTAACACCATCCATAAGCCAAACACCCTTTTCTACAAAACAGTAGGTTTGCATTCCTTACAGAAAACAGGTATTAATTTGAAGTTATCAAGTGGTCTCGAGACATTCTTTAGCAAGCAGAGAGAGAGACCAAAAATACACCTGCTTTGTTGGAATGCAGCTCCCAGCTGAAAACGAAACCAAAAATCGCAGAGCCACAAAGCAGCTTCCAGCTCAAAACGAAAGTAAAAGACAGAATCACAGCCCAGCTCCACCCGCGCAGTGACATCACTGCAGCCGTTTGATAAAACCCACTTTTCTTATAGGGAGCCTCACATGACAACTCTTAACAGAAGCTTTGAATCAGTCAGTAATCGGAATCAGGATACATGTGCAGGCTGGTGCGAGGAATGAGCGTTGCACAAGTTCTTAGTGACTGAATTCAGTTTGGGGATTATTCCCTCCTCCACCCATTCCGAATCCCCCAGTCTTCTGGATGGGGAGGGGGGGGGGGGGTTTGGTTAGAAATCCTGATCAGTTTGGGGGAAAATGTCCTGGAATATTTCTCCCATACTCCTTAAGGCAAACCCCAGGAGACTGTGGTGACCTGTTATTCCTTCAAATGCTAATTAAGAAAGAAAGCTTGACTTATTCCTCTCGCACCATCCCTCTTTATGGCAAGTTAAGATATCTGTGTGGCATACTAACTGAGCTTGCAAGCTGTTTGGCTACTAGCTGGTCTTGTAGCTGGGAGAAGCAGACACTAAATGCTTAATAACAGAATAATATTCGGGGGGTAAGGCCAGATTGTATGTAATTAGACCCTGGGCTAGCAGTCGGGGTGTTTTCTCGGTGTCTCGATCACCCATCTCACAACAAGTCGGGGTCCCATCAGCCCACGATTCCAAGAGGCCCCGGTTGTATAATTTCTTCCTGTTTTCATACTCCTACTTTGTTACTGTTATCTTAAGTAAGGCAAATCTTTCGACAGAACCTCACCATCTGAAACCTGGGCTCTTCACAGTAGGCGCAAACTTACAAGGTGGTGTCCCCTGGGTGGGCCTTACCCACAGCTAACTCAAATTGTCCTTCTCTCTTTAATAACAATAGGAAATCCATGCTCACTGCCCACGTCAGTAATCCCATCCAGCCGGTGATGACTGTGAGAAGGAATAGTCCTCTATTGCTGTTTTCCCCAGGAGTTCAATGCACCGGTCCCTTAGTTTTAAGTGTCAGCCATGGCTCCATTGGTAACACACCCTCCGCTGAGTCACGAGGTTGGGGGTTCGAGTCCAACACCAGGGCTTGAACACAATAATCATGGCTGATACTACAGTACTGAGGGAGTGCTGTGCTGTTGGAGTTTTGGATGAGGCGTTTAACCGAGGCACCATTTGTTTGCCTCAATGGATGCAGAAGGTTGCACGGTGCTATTTTGAAGAGCAGGGAAGTTAACCGGGGTCTTGGCCAGTATTTTGCCATCAGTCAACATTACAAAACAGATTATCTGCTCGTTATCGTATTGCTCTGTTTGGGAGCTTGCTGTGCACATTGGAAGTTGTGTTTCCAACATTTTGACAGTAACCTCACTTTGAAAGGTTGCAAAGCACTATAAGATGTCCAGTGGCTGTGGAAAGTGATGTATAAATACAAGTCTGTCTTTTATTCCTTTCCTGTCAATCTTTTCCATTTCCAGAAACCTATCCAATTTGACAATTTAATCTCCTCTCCATTTTGAGAGCTTCTTGCATGTCGTTTCCAAATTTGCATTTCTCTTAACTAAAATAGCCCAACTGTCTCCGCTTATGGGCATGGTGGCGCACTGGTTCGCACTGCTGCCTCACGGCACTGAGGACGCGGGTATAAAATGAAATGAAATGAAAAATCGCTTATTGTCACAAGTAGGCTTCAATGAAGTTGCTGTGAAAAACCCCTAGTCGCCACATTCCGGCGCCTGTTCGGGGAGGCTGATACGGGAATTGAACCGTGCTGCTGGCCTGCCTTGGTCTGCTTTGAAAGCCGCGATTTAGCCCTGTATCCCGGCCCTGGAGTTTGCACATTCTCCCCGTGTCTGCGTGGGTCTCACCCCCACAACCCAAAGATGTGCAGGATAGGTGGATTGACCACGCTAAATTGCCCCTTAATTAGGGGGGAAAAAGATTTGGGTACTCTAAATTTATTTTAAAAACAAGTGCCGGGCAATCATCATCTCCTACAAGAGAGAATCTAATTCTCGCCCTCTACATTCAATGGCATTACCATCACTGAATCTCCCACTATCAACATCCTAGGGTCTACAATTGACCAGAAACTGAACTGGACTAGCCATATAAATACTGTGGCTACAAAAGCAGGTCAGAGGCTAGGAATCCTGTGGCAGGTAACACATCTCCTGACTTCCCAAAGCCTGAAAAAATGAAAATGAAAATCGCTTATTGTCACAAGTAGCCTTCAAATGAAGTTACTGTGAAAAGCCCCTAGTCATCACATTCCGGTGCCTGTTCGGGGAGGCTGGTACGGGAATCGAACCGTGCTGCTGGCCTGCCTTGGTCTGCTTTAAAAGCCAGCGATTTAGCCCAGTGTGCTAAACCAGCCCCTAAAATTTTTTTTAAGAGTACCCAATTAATTTTTCCAATTAAGGGGCAATTTAGTGTGGCCAATCCACCTACCTTGCACACCTTTGGGTTGTGGGGGTGAAACCCACGCAAACATGGGCAGAATGTGCAAACTCCACACGGACAGTGACCCAGAGCCGGGATCGAACCTGGGACCTCAGCGCCCTGAGGCTGCAGGGCTAACCCACTGTGCCACCGTGCTGCCCATAAGCTTCAATGAAGTTGCTGTGAAAAGTATTTATATGTAGAGGTGATTGGCACCTCTTCCACAAACATTCATACCTTCCACCACCGACGCACAGTAGCAGCTGCCTGTACCATCTACAAGATGTGTCGCAGCAATTCTCCAAGGCTCCTTAGACCGCACCTTCCAAACCCATGACTGCTACCATCTAGAAGCACAAAGGCAGCTGACACATGAAAACGCCGCCACCTGAAAGCTCCTCAACATTCTGACTTGGAAATGTACCACCACTCCTTCGTTGTTGCTGGATCAAAATCCTGGAACTCTCTCCCTCGCAGCACGACGGGTGTACCACGTGGGCTGCAGCGGTTCAAAAAGGCAGCCCACCACCGCCACCTTGAGGACAATTAGGGATGGGCAACAAATGCTGGCTTAGCCAGCGATGCCCACATCCCATGAATGAATTTTGTTTGTCATTAAAACTACAACAGTGTGCATTTGTATGGAACCTTTAACATAGTATGGGCTGAATGGCCTCCTCCTACACTGTAAATTCTATGATTCTCCTGCTGTGAGCTCCCCCCCCTCCACATTTAATTCATAAGATCCTCCTGCTCACACCAGTTATGTTCAGACTTTATTTCCTCTCCGTGCAATGTTTGCCACTTTCTGTTTGCTCCCTTCAAGTGTTAACTTCAAAGATTAACATTGGAACTTCATCCCGAAGCTGCAGTGAATGAGCTACTGGATAGAAAAAACATTTCTTCAGCTTCCTGTCCAGGGCACGCTGAAGTTTTATTTGTTCATGGAATCAGAACGCAACAGTGCAGGGACCATTCAGCCCATCGAGTCCCTGCTAGCTCATTGGTCCACTTAGTCCTGCTTTTTCCCCTATAGCCCTTTTTCCCTCATGTATTTGTCCAATTATTGTATCTGAGCCCACTGCCCCTTCAGGCATTGCATCAAAAACATCTAAACATGCAGCTGGCTCGTACATCGTACATCCCTGTCACTCCGAGAAAACAGTCTTCATTAAACAGCTGTCTTTAAAACTAAAACCTTGGTTCCAATTGGCTCCACTTAAATATTAAAAAATCACCTCTGTATCGATGGGTACTGGTAAGTCTGGGGTTAGAAACATTGCATTTGACATTTACTGCACTGTAGCATTAAAACAGAGCCCTGTTTCTTTACTTACCCGTTTGCTCCATAGGGTGGCACCTGAACAGTGCTACCAAATGCAATGCTGGTAAGAAGCATGCCTACCTCCTACCCCATATTTCCCACCCTCCGCACCCTGTTTGCTTTCATTTAAAGCACAAAACGCAGGAAATCTGGGCTGGTTTCATCTCATTTGTTGCTTTCCTTCTGAATCTGACATCACCTTCCCATGAAGGTGCGTCTTTGACCTACCCCTCTTTGCACCTCTTCCCAACCTTCTGCCTCGATCTCTTGCGGCAGGACTCTTCCTTCACTGCTTATTCTTCTCCCTTCTTTCCCTCCAGTCTCACTGTGTGTGTGTGTGTGTGTGTGTGTGTGTGTGTGTGTGTCACTCAATCGTTTCTTCCTCGTTCCTCATTTTCATTGCATTTTATTCAACCCTCCCTTTCAACTGCAGCACTCCTTCCATCCCTTTGCCTTTCACCTTCACCTTCTCCAGTACTTTCATCTGTGCAGCCTTTCTGCTTCCCCTACTCTCATCCTCTTCTCTCCCCTTTTGCCCCCCCCCCCTTTCTGGTTGGTCTTTGGCAGATTTTTCTGTTCCCATTCCTATTGGAATTTAGCTTTCATCCTCTTTTTTTGTTTTTTTTGTTTCATGGTTTGTTCCTGTTCTCTCTCTAAGTGGGAAATGGTCCCGGAGCGGGTACTCGCAAATCAGTTTGCCACCTGGTCTCAGGAGTGGGTGAAAGGTGTGGGGGGGGGGGGCACGGGCACGATAGGTGCAGTGGAATCACCCTGGGCTGTCTGCTTAAAAAGGCCCCGGATTTAGTCAGATCCTGTCTGCGTACATTTCAATCACAGGCCGAGCGGTTAGGAATGAACAGAAGAGATACAGATATCCATAGAATCACTACAGTGCACAAGGAGGCCATTTGGCCCATCGAGTCTGCATTGACCCTCTGAAAGAGCTCCCTACCTCTGCGCACTCTCCCGCCCTATCTCCATAACCCTGTAATCCCATCCAACTTTTGGACATTAAGGGGCAATTTAGCGTGGCCAATCCACCTAACCTGCACATCTTTGGACTTGTGGGAGGAAACCCACGCAGACAAAGGGAGAACGTGCAAACGCCACACAGTCATCCAAGGCCGTAATCGAACCCTGGTCCCTGGCGCTGTGAGGCAGCAGTGTCATGCCGTGTAGAAGGTACTGAGTTACAGTGGAAAAACTCCCAACTGCAGTCCATTTGAAAGAACTCTGTGAACCCTGATACAGTTCTGCAGTATTCATAGAATGAATGGGTGGAATTCCCCAAGCCCCCGCCAGCATGTTCAGTGGTGGGCATGGGGCGGGGCAGCAGACCCAGAAATTAATGGGATGCTCATGAAGGCCTCGCCCACCCCCCCACGCCAGATTCTCTGCAGGCCTGAAACATGTTTGGAACAACGTGGTGTGTCAATGTGGGTACTCACCTGAACAATGCCTGGGACTGCTTCCAGAGTCCAGCAGGGAGGCTGCCAGTGACCCAGGAGCATATCAGGGGAGCAACTGGAAGTGGACTTTCCAGGTTAGATGTCCATCTCCCAGGCCCAAACTGTTCCGGGCGATCTATCCTCATCCTCGGGAGGTCCATCGTCTGGTCCCCGGGAGATCTACCTTCATTTCCAGCTTGTCCACCTTCTTTCTTCAATAGTGGGTCAGTAATGTGGGCATCTTTTCAATATGGCGCCCGGACACGTGGTGGACTACACGCCATCTAGGCCTGCTCCCACCATGGAAAATGGCGTGAAACATCCAGGTGCATAATTAATGAGGTCAGGCCAGAGGATTTGGCGTCTTTTCCAGCCCCACAGCGAGAAACACTCTATGTTCCCGCCCTAGTCTCAAAATGGGAGAAATCCACAGTCTTTTAAATTTAATGATTTATATTCAGTATTTTAAAGCACCGATTTAGTCACGTTTTTAAGTGGCTGGATGGTATAAATAAATGCCATTTTGTGACCAGGTGCTCACCTATAGATGTTAATGAGACCCAATGGCCTCCTTGGCCTATTAGGACCAATTGACAAATCAGTTCCTAATATTTCTTATGAACTGTATATTAAGTGTTTTTTTTGAGGTACTACACGATTGAGGGACCTGCCACTTTGGTTTTGTATGACACCGGGGAATTTTTCTTGCTAGAATTTGTTTGGTGAGGAAGATTTGTGGGGCCAACTGTAAAAATAACCAATTAGAGATGAGATGAGATGAGACAAAACATTTAGCCGACAGGGAAAGAAATAGACACTGGTACAGTCAACCGGTTTCAAAGTATGTTTTAATGAAAATTTATAAAGATTATCAATATTATAATTCAATTCTTGATTTCAAAGGACTGGATAATAGCACCTGAAGGATATGCAGCGTATTACTGCGATGGAGAGTGCTCATTTCCTTTAAATGCACACATGAATGCCACAAACCATGCAATTGTACAGACACTGGTGAGTAAAACACACGGGACTGGATTGCGTCCTACTGTCGCTGCACCAGAAATCATCGGGGACCTCGCGTGGACAATTAGTGCGAGCGACTAGGGCTTCCACGGTGCAGGGGGAGGGTGACCCTGACATCTGGACCCAAGTCACCCAATGGCCAAGCAGTAGCTGTTGCCATATTTAAAGGTAGCCAGGCCTGGTGTCCGAGTTGGAGATTGCCCGCCAGGCTTTTGAAGGAAGCTCTACAGCTTAAATCCCCAGTCATCTGAATTTCCCCAAGAGCAGTGAAGAAGGTTCCCGCTCCATCTCTCATCATCATTGGATGGCATCAGCAGGGTCGACTGAGTTCTGAGACGTCATAGTCTAGTCAGCGCTGGAGGATAAAGGAGGACAGGATGGATGATTTCCATGCTGTCGCTACCCCTCACTTTCTTTGCAGGTAGCCTCAGAAGTGTCCAGATCTGTGGTACCGCTTTAAGGGTCTGTGATGGTGCTTTAAGGGACGGCCTCTCTTCACCTTGGTTATGGGCTTCCCTTTGTAAATTTAGAACACAGTTCTTCTGGGTTTTGAATTTGCTGCCGAGACTCCCTCCATCAAAGTGTCAGCTCAGCAAGTTTGTGCTCAGAGAAACCATCTCTTAAATCAATCCAGTGCCCCGTGACTCAATCTCCTGGAAGTCCAAGTGAGTCGAGGAAGTCACAGCGGGCGGGACGATAACGCAGCGGTTAGCACTGCTGCCTCACGATGTCAAGGACCCCGGTTCGATCCCGGCCCCGGGTCACAGTCCATGTGGAGTTTGCACATTCTTCCCGTGACTGCGTGGGTTTCTCCCCCACAACCCAAAGATGTGTAGGATAGGGGGATTGGCCGCGCTAAATTGCTCCTTAAAGAAAAACTTTTACTCAGCAGGTTATAGAGAGCATGAGAGAGAGTCTCTAAATCCGAGAGGCAGGGTTGAATTGCTTTCAACCATTTACCATCAACCGATGTACCATTTGTCAATGTTCTCTGTTGATTATTCTTTGTGTATACTATGTACGTACGGTGTACGTTCACTCGGCCGCAGAAAAATACTTTTCACTGTACTCCCGTACATGTGACAATAAATCGAATCAAACCAAATAAAAATGTAAATTATATGCAAATAGATTATTAAGCACATCAATGAGCTTCCTGCTGCTCATGAGCAAGTTTTCCATTTTGTTACCTTCCCTTGTCGACCTAATCACCGATGACCTAATTGATGAAAAGTTTTGCCTTCACTGGGAGTCTGTCTTGCGACGTCCCACACAATCTTCCCTACCTGCTCCACAAAATGCAACCTTGCGAAAATATATATATTTTTTTTTTTTAATAAAGTTGCGGCAAAGTTAATTTTGATCCAGGGAAGTTGTGTGCCATTTTGTGGCGTTAAGATTAAAGTCATCATAACCTCGTATCAAATTGTGCTTGCTGAATTCTGGTGAAATCAACCATCAAATAATAACTTGTGTTTCCATAGCGTCTTTAACATAACAAAATGACCCAACGTGCTTCACAGGCGCATGAGAAAAGAAGACATGACACCAAGCCACTTGGAAGATTGGGTCAGGTGATCAAAGTTTTGGTCAAAGAGGAGGGCTTTTTCGGAATTTCAGAAGAGGAAAGTGACTGGGAGTTTGAGGGAGGGAATGCCAGAGTTTAGGGCCAGCCAGCTGAATGCATGGCCACTAAAACTGAGGATGCACCAGAAGCTGGAATGAGAGAAGCACACCGATCTCGGAGGGACAATGGGAAAGGTGCGAGGTCAGGAACGGACTTGAAAACCATGATTAGAATTTTAAAATGGAGACACGCTGGAAATTAATGTAGGTCAGAGGACACAAGGGCAGCAGAGCCTTGGAGGACCTCAAGCTTGTGGAGGGCAGCATGTGGGAGGCCGCCCAGAAGTGCGTCAGAAGTGTCAAGTCTCGAGATGATAACGGCATGAATCAGGAATGCAGCAGCAGAAGAACTGAAATAAAAATTCTGGGTAAACTCAGCAGGTCTGGCAGCATCGGCCCGGTAGCACAGTGGTTAGCACTTGCTTCACAGCGCCAGGGACCCGGGTTGGATTCCCGCTTGGGTCACTGTCTGCACGTTCTCCCCGTGTCTGCATGGGTTTCCGCCGGGTACTCCGGTTTCCTCCCACAAGTCCCGAAAGACTAGCTTATTGGGTGAATTGGACGTTCTGAATCCCTCCGTGTACCCAAACAGGCGCTGGAATGTGGCGACTCGGGGATTTTCACAGTAACTTTATTGCGGTGTTAGTGTAAGCCTACTTGTGACACTAATAAAGATAATAGAAACAAGAGTTAACATTTCAAGTCCATATGCCTCTTCTGGGGACAGTCTGGCAATTTTTGCGAGGGTTAAAATAAACACCAGTTTACAAATGGGGATGGGACTAAATACTTGAACGATTTAATCATTACATAGAACATACAGTGCAGAAGGAGGCCATTTGGCCCATCGAGTCTGCACCGACCCACTTAAGTCCTCACTTCCACCCTATCCCCGAAACCCAATAACCCCTCTTAATTAGTGACTTTTTTTTTTAAATTAAGAAAAGGCAAATTGAGAGAAGGCCAGGAGAGAACCTGAACAATTTCATTGTGGAAAGATAGCAACAATGGGAATATCAAGTACGTGTAGAGAGTCGTAATTGAGGTGATGCCTCTGATGGAACACATGCCATTTCAATGCAACTGGTTGTACAAACCTTACAAAGTAAACTCTGGACCTCCCGCTTTCAACCCATGCCCGCAAACCGGACTCAGGAGTTATTAAAGTTCTAATTTCCTGCTGGAATATTAATTCGCCTCCACCCAGCTGTATTTCTGGATTTGCTTCCATATTATTTTCATCCAGGAAGAATCTAATCTCACTCTCTGCTACACTGGGTGAGGGGTGGCGCAGTGGTAAACTCACTGGCCTGATAATCTAGAGGCCCACTCTAATGCAATAGGGACGCGGGTTCAAATCCCACAACGGCAGCTGGCCGAATTTACATTCCGTTGTTAAATCTGGAATAAAAGCTAGTCTCAATAATGGTGACCATGACCACCATTATCGATTGTTGGAAAAAGGTTCACGCATGTCCTTTAGACAACTGGCAAGTCACGCTACGGTTGTATAGAACCTTGGTAATCCCACTTGGAATATTGCGCACAATTCTAGTCGCCACACTACCAGAAGGATGTGGAGGCTTTGGAGAGGGTGCAGAGGAGGTTTACCAGGATGTTGCCTGGTCTGAAGTGTGTTAGCCATGCGGCGAGGCTGAATAGACTCGGACTGTTTTCATTAGAATGATGGAGGTTGAGGGAAGACCTGTAGAGGTCGACAAGATTGTGAGGGGCATGGGTAAGTGGATGGGCAGGCACTATTTCCTAAGGTGGAAAGGTCAGTCACCAGGAGGCATAGGTTTAATGTCCATGGGGCAAAGTTTAGAGGAGATGTGCAAGGCAATTTTTTTTTTTTTTTTTAACACCGAGGGTGGTGAGTGCCTGGAACATGTTGCCAGGGGAGGTTGTGGAAGCAGATACATTAACTACGTTCAAAAGGCATCTTGACAAATCCATGGATAGGATGGGTAGAGGGCTACGGCACAACAAAGTACTGAGGGGTTTTGGCCAAGGTTGGTCTCATGACCGGTACAGGCTTGGAGGGCCGAAGGGCCTGTTCCATTGCTGTATTGTTCTTTGTTCTTTAAAGGAAATCCTGTCTGGTCTGGCCCATAGGTGACTCCAGATCCACGGCAATATGGGTGACTCTTAACCATCCTCTGAAATGGCCCAGCAAGCAGCAGTTAGGGATGGGCAACAATTGCTGGCCTTGCCAATAATGCTCACACCCCAGGAAAGAATGAAGGAACAAAATGTCATAGGATTAAGTCAGTGCGCTTGCTCAAAGCCACATTGACCGAGTCTGATATTCTCCCAACTGCACAGGCACTTAAATATTGGTCTAGAATAGCAATTTAAAATTCCTAATACTTGAGGGCCATTTTTCTGGGAGCGGTTTCTGTCAAATTTCAATGCAATGAGTGTTTTTTGCCTGGCCGGGAAGTAGGATTTGATACCAACGTCAAATATTGCGTTAAAAAGCCAACAGCAGGAGTTCGACGAAAGGCAGGGTGAAAATGTTTTACAGGATGTACCTGCACGCACAGACCTAATCATCCCAAATTTCTTTTGACTGTAGGTCCACCTCATGAACCCAGAATACATTCCAAAACCATGCTGTGCCCCCACCAAGCTGAATGCAATTTCTGTCCTTTTCTTCGACGACAGCTCGAATGTTATATTGAAAAAGTACAGGAACATGGTGGTCAGAGCCTGTGGCTGCCATTAAAAGGACAAGGAGCTCTTCATCCTGACGACGTGAGACTACTGGAAAGTAACTGCATCCTCAATACATAGCGATATAAATCCCTGGAGCAATACCTCTGTAAATAATGTTTACAATTTGTTTTGGGTTTTTTTTTAAAAAAGGTTTCTACTTAAAAAGGCTTTTGTAATATATTTTGTACATAGTTTTCATAAAAAATGTAATTTATTTGTTTTGGGGGATTTTTTTTTTGGTAACTAGGGGCTATTATGATGATGAGAGTAGCCACTGGGTTTTAGCGCTGGACAATGCAGTATGTGTGATTCAGAGGAAAACTGCTTTACACCTTCAAACTCTAACCTTAGGAAAAGCTGAGAGACCACCTCACCACAGCCCCTAGTTTGGACAGACTCTCTGCACATTATCTTTTTTATAAGATGCACTCTGGACAATCATTTTCTTAAGAAACTTTATTAGAAATTGCCAAGTAGTGGAAACTATTGACATAGTATCACATTTTGTTTAATGATTCTTTTTATACAAAAAAGCTAAGTGCCAACCACACACACACACACACACACTTACTGTTCCCCTACCCTCTTGGAGAACAATTCAAATTCTCCATACACACACATGCTAACAATAAACAATGTGAAAAAAATCAAGTGGTTTTCCTGTGCTATTTTCTCACTCAATTTGCATGAATAACGAAACGATTATGGATCTTTGGGCTTGCGTTCTCAAGCACTCGAGGAAGTACTTCGACGACAGCCGCGACTTACTCAACTATCTGGCTTGTGGGACGCTTTAATTTTGAAATCGTCTGATTTAGAAATTGTCATAAATGTAAAAATGACCTCTTTCAACCACTTTCTCTAGTGCATGGTTTTTCGAAAACAAAAGGAAAATGCATTCATTAAATTGAACGGAGAGCAGAGTGTTCAACTTCTAACTCAAAAGGGGATGCAACACGTAAAAGAGTATAAAACAAGGCAACGCTATCAAATTCTGTTCACTCAAACGTGTTCTTCCTTCAACCAAATTTAATTAACCCTAGCAAGTATATTATTGTCTGGTACTGCAAGTTATTCAATACAAAGTTCCACACACACATTTGCGTTATAAACTGGCTTGACCTCCTGTTATAATACTTTGTGAATGTGGCTCGATCATACACTGAGGTATTCTTGTTTAGTTCTCTTCCCCCACAGTACTGTTAATTACTAATCGGGTACAACTATTGTGCCATGCTTACCTCACAAGCTAGACATGAACCACATCCACAGAAGTGTTAAAAAATGGCAGAATAGGGGTGGACGGAACAAGCAAATTCTCATCGCTCAGTACAACATACGTAGAAGGCACCACTATATATAGTGGAAGCTGCGGCCAACTTCCATCTTTTAGAAGAAGCTTGGTAAGTTGGCATTAACCCATTATTGATGACAATGGAAAAAGAGTTTACACATCAAAAAAAATAACCACTTAATTCTTGTAAACAGTGACACGAGGTGGTGGCTGCGCAAAAAAGTACATTGTTTTACAGTTCATCCCTGGCTTGCTGTAGGATAAAGTTGTGAAGAGCTTCTATATCTCTTGCTCCATTATACTCGCTTAACTGCTGACCACCACGGAACAGCAGCAACGTTGGATAACCACGCACCTTTTTAAAAAAAAAAAACATACATGCACACAATTAGTTGCTTCAGTTGCTTTTCTTTTAAGTTACATGTTTATCAGCCTAGGGTGTCACGATGGCGCAGTGGTTAGCATTGCTGCGTCACGACGCTGAGCACCCCTTTTCGTCCTGGCCCTGGGTCACTGACCGTGTGGAGTTTGCACATTCTCCCCCATGTCTGCATGGGTCTCACCACCACAACCAAAAGATGTGCGGGTTAGGTGGATTGGCCATACTAAATCGCCCTGTAATATGGAAATTCTCTTTTAAAAAGTTTCCTGATATGTGTTTTTTTTAACTTTAAAGTGCCCAATTTGTTTTTCCAACGAAGGGGCAATTCAGCGTGGTCAATCCACCTCCCCTGTACTTCTTTGGGTTGTGAGGGTGAGACCACGCAGACACGCGGAGAATGCAAACTCCACAAGGACAGTGACCCGGGGCCGGGATCGAACAGTGGTCCTCGGTGCCGCGAGGCAGCAGTGCTCCACCGTACCCTGCACAGCCTCCTGATATGTGGACAGTGAGGGAACTTTTTCTTCGGACAAATGTGTAGAGGAAACAATCTCTCTATATATTTTGCCAAAACGTGTAGTTTAAAAAGTGCACTGCAGAGGACGGTGAATTCCACTGGACCTGCTTCTGGTCTGAGGCAATAAGAGACAGATTTTTCCATCATATTTACCACCTTCCTCTTCTGTCCTTTTGCAATATCCACATTGAAGTTCGCTACGCTAATTCCACTGTTTTATTCTCCCGTTCCCTTCAATAGCTTCCAACAGATTGTGTAATACCATTACAAATGAGTTTGAATACCAGCTGCGATAATGCATTCCACTTTCCCCTTTACGTCAATCCTAAATTTATAATTTATGTTTCTTTGTTATCTATTTGTCAGCCAATAGACATGTTTGTCCACTATTTACACACTGGCCTCTGACTGCTTATTCAATTTCCCTTTAAACAGTCTCTGTTGAATATAATAGTATTGCATCTAGTCCGAATATTTCCTAATTTCGCAACAGGACTACAGCTTCCTGGAGAGATCTGGGGCGTGATCTTATAGAAATGAAACCGAATCCCAGGCCGAGTGCGTACAGCTGGGTGTTTCCTGGCGCACTCAGTGCTGAGAAAGACCCCACGACCTAGGGGTGGTCTCATTTTACTTTGGGGCTTCAGTGGGGTATGCCCCGTCGAGGCCGCGCTCCCCTCGTCAGTGCAGGGAGAGATCGGGGCGCCATTTTTAAATAGCCCCCGATCTCGAGGATCTCCCCAACGCAAACCCCAATTTTACTTTCTTTCCCCCCCACACACACACACACACACACATCCCAGCTCACCTATAAGGGTGTCATCGAGCCTCCCACATCCCACCTAATAAGCCTGTGCACACCCAGGACCGATCCCCAGCGCAAAACACCACCCTGGCAGTGCCCCTGCTTCCTGGGAAACCTAGTAGTGCCAGGCTGGCACTCTGGTGACAGCGGGGGTGCCATGGTACCACCCTGCCCAGAACCCACCCACCCAGGAAACCCCCCCCTCCACCAAGTGCTGTTCGCCTGATCCCAGATTGTGGAGACCGGTGCTAAACAGCGCTTGCCTGGGGTCTCTGACTGTGGCGAAGGGATTCATCCAAATGCTTGTAAACATTGACCACATCAAAGAGATGTAAGTGCATTCCAATCACTCAAGTGTATGATTTCACTGCACTTGCCTGTCTTTGATGTGATCAATGTTTCGCCACTGAAGCGTGAAAGCATATGAATGGATCAAATTTTTTTTGCCAGCTGTCACTCAAATCCCATTACTTGAAAGCTATGAATGGCTTGCAGCTAATGGATCTGTGGGAACCAGACACAGCTGCTCTCCTTTGAGGAATGGACATGTGGAGCTGGAAGTTAAGGATTAGTGCTCTCTAGCTTCCAGACAGGAGTCTCTTTTTTGGGGGAGGGGGTCTGGAGGTGGTTCCTTTAGACGGAGGGTCCCCTATTACAATGGTCCCTGGAGTGCCCCCTATTACAGGGGTCCCGGGGGGGGGGGGGGAGGCGGGTCAGCCCGCACATAGGAGTACGGGGGCACACATGCAATCGGAAGTGAAATTAGGATGCACTTTTTCAAAAAAGTGTGCTAAAAGTTTGGAGCTTAAAAGGCAGAAAATGCTGGATCAATTTGAAAACTGATAAGCTTTTTGTTTGTTAAGGGATGTGGGGCATGTTTTGTTATGCACTTGATGTAGCATAAGCTGCTTCCTGTATGTGCACTGTGACAAAGGCAGGTTCAGACTTGGGGATAGCTTTAACACATTTATTAAACTATTAACAATTCTCCTACTTGGATTTGACGCTACTGTTAATCCTACTATAGCTACTCAGACTGACGAACCAGTCTGCTACAATCCACGTGGTGGGAGTGATGTTCAATCAACCCTGTGTCTGTACTCGCAGAGTCTCCACTGGAAAGAGACTGAGCATGTGTGATGTGTCCTTTTATATGGGTTGGTGTAATGCCCTCCTGTGGTAGTGTCACCTCTGTGTGTATCGTGAATGCCCATTGGTCGTGTCCTATCTTACTGACCTATTGGTTGACTGTGTGTCACGTCTCTGGTGTTCCCTCTAGTGTCTAGCTAGGTGTAGTGTATGTACATTAACCCTTTGTGTACTTAGTGATGTATATCACCACAGGGCAAAGAGAAGTACATGGCGTTTAATTGTCGATTAGTGACGATTTCACAATTGTGGAATTGCCTCGAGGGGCAAAATGTTTCGAACAGCTGTCTTGGACCCAATGCCATACAATTGCTCCAAATTGTATCATGGACAGGGTGGCAACTGTTGACAAGAATTTGACCTATGTTACAACTACCAAGTGCACTATCTCTTGGGAACTTATGCACAAGAAGATCAAAGGATTCCACGTTTGCATCCTCGGTCCAGCAACACCTATTGAAAATGGACAGGATGCTCCAGCATGGCTGAGACACCCCAAGTGATCCGATAACCCACCATCATTCAACTGTCAGGGTTCACACAAACTGCCCTTTTGCTCAGAGCGTGACCGATGGCGTAGGGCCCATAGCCAAGCAAGGTCAATCCTTTAGGTAGAGGAAAGAACAAACGCAGTAACTGCCCTCTGATTTTCTGTGTTCTGCTGAAGCCCTTCTCTGTTCCGATATATTTAAACACAGGAAGAGATAGCGAGAACAACTGAAGGCCCTTATCGTTTTGCGTCGAATTGAAAGCATTTACTTGATTATGGATTACTTGAGCATTTACTTAAATGAACCTGGATCCTCCAATCATTTGCTTAGAAATCGATTTTATGGTAATTAAGCCAAAAACGCAGCATGGAATGTAGACGGGGGCACTCCACTCGCCACATTAAAAGTTCTGACACGTTTATAATTAAACAGAAGCTTTTGTGATCCTATTTTTCTTTAAATATTAGAAAACTACCCTTGGTGGAGATCACAGCGCCATTGGGCGGACCTGCCTACGGGCAACAAACTCAAAGAGAATTATAAAATGAGCAATGCTTCTGACCCCATCCCTGTAGAATCCATTTTAGAATTCACCCTAAAACAGCTGCACTTTTATTAAAATAAAGTGCCTACTTCTCTAGCCTACTTAAACCATAGTTTCCAGCACACTGGACAGGACTTTGGCAAATTGGCACCAAAATGCTACTGGCTGGCAAAATGTAGAATAGGACCAGCTTGACGGACGAAGCACAATCTAGCTCATCAAAACCTTGGCACAAGATCGTTTGCAACAACAAAAAGTTGGCATTGTTTAGACCTTTGTTCAATTTAAATCCCAGAGTGAAAGTGGGAATGGGGAAGGGGTCTGTCAACTTAAAATATTGTCCGTAAAATTTAGAAACAATAAGTGTTTATTCTACAGTCTTGTCAGTGGGCAGCTCTCACTGTAATTGCTGGTGGACATTCTTACTACTGCACAGTGGGAAGGCGGTGGCGGAGTAGTATTATTACTGGACTAGCAATCCAGAGTACTCTAGGGACCCGGGTTTGAATCCCACCACGGCAGGTGAATTCAATAGTTTTCAAAAATAAATCCGGAACGACCATTGTCGTCAAAACCCATCTGGTTCACTAATGACCTTTAGGGAAGGAAATCTGCCATCCTTACCTGGTCTGGCCTACATGTGACTCCAGGCGCACAGCAATTATGTTGACATAAAAATACCATCATGGGGGCAATTAGGGATGGGCAATAAATGCTGGCGCGACACCCCCATCCCGGAAATGAATTTAAAAGGAAGTATTCCTAACCAGTGTGCAAATGTCAGCCTTGACTTTATCTAAATTTAGAGTATCCAATTCTTTTTCTTTTCCAATGAAGGGGTAATTTAGCGTGGCCAATTCACTTACCCTACACATCTTTTTTGGGTTGTGGGGGTGAGACCCACGCAGACACGAGGCGAATGTGCTAACTCCCGGGGCCGGTATCGAACCCAGGTCCTCGGCGCCATGAGGCAGCAGCGCTAACCATTGCGCCACTGTGCCGCCCTGACTTTATCTGCCTTTGAAACCTCCATTAGTGTTGAGTTTTTCAAAACCAGCTACATAAAATGAAATAAATATTTTTTTTTTAAACCGCGGTTTTAGTTAGTTTGAACTATGTGAAAAATGACTAACGGAAAAGGGAAAAGCCCGCCAACGCAACATCTCTGAGTAATAGCTTCTTACTCACCGAGTACTGATTGCAGAGGGTTCGCTGATCAGTGCAGTCCACTTTTGCAATTTTGATATCACTTAGACCAGGGAATTCCTGCTTTGCAAGTTCCTCCCAGGTCGGTGCTAGACTTTTACAATGGCCACACCTATGGACAAAGAAAGAGTGTGGATTACTGGTGGAGGTACTTGACGTTGAAGTGCAGAACCTCTTCCAATTACTGGTGGAGGTACTTGGCGTTGAAGTGCAGAACCTCTTCCATGCGCTGCACTGAAGTGCCTGAAGAGGAATATCTGTGATTAGACTTTCAACTAGTCAACAAGCGGGAGGGCGCCGTCCCTCCTGTCACTATTTTTTAATATACATGTATTTTATTACAAACATGTATCAAAACAGGTTACAGCAAAAAAAAAAACACCCCAGTAGACATACTTCCCAACAATCAACTGTACAGTCTATACAGATTTTTCCCCATTTTCACCCCCCGCCCCGGCGATGAACAGCTCCTCAAACATGGTCACAAACATCCCCCAACATTTCTCAAACTCCCTGCAGAGCCCCTTAACTCACACTTTATCTTCTCTAACGGCAGGAAGTCGTACAGGTCACCCACCAAGCCGCTACCCCCGGTGGCGATGCCGACCGCCACTCCAGTAAAATTCACCGCCGTGCAATCAAAGAGGCGAAGGCCACGACATCGGCCTTCCTCCTCTCCATGAGCTCCGGCTTCTCTGAGACCCCAAATATCGGCATCAAAGGGTCCGGGTCCACCTCCTTCTCCATTACCCTGGCTAAGACCGCGAACACTCCCGCCCAAAATCTTCCCAATTTTTCGCAAACCCAAAACATGTGCGCATGATTCACTCGCCCACACCCCCTGAAAGAACCCACTCGTTCTCACCCGAGTCATATGCACCCTGTGCATCACCGTAAACTGTATCAGGCTCATCCTTGCACAAGAGGAGTTCCCGTTTACCCTCCGCAGTGCCTCACTCCATACTGCCCAGTTGATCCCCTGCTGTAACTATTGGCACATCTCGAAGGATCCTGCACCCTTATTTCCGAAAGAGTTAATCCGTGGCAGAACAGGAATAGAGAATCTAAGTCTGCACTGTAGACAAGAGGACTGTAACTCCTGACAATGTTCAAAATACTGGTGCCAGTAAGTTATCTCACTGGTCTCCGAAACTGCAGGGCACTTTAGAATAGATTTCTTTGCCCCATTCGTTCCGCTGACAGCCTTATATTCAAGGAAATATTGTAGTCCTCCCGACAGCACTTTTTGAGGGCCAATCTTCTCACTCAAGTGGGTTTTTTGATGCGCACACTTACAAAAGATGTAGCCGTGATCAAATGTCTCTGAAGACTGCTGCCAATGCCATTCTGAGGTTAGTCACTGGGAGATATGCAATATCCCCCACCCCTTTCCTTCCCCACCCACCACAATTCTCCCTCCTATCCACAAGTGCAAACCCATAGCCACTGCTGAATATATGCTGCCATAATATTCCGTCGAAAGACTCCCAAGGCCACGTTATGTCATTGAGAGAGTCAAGAGGTTGCTCAGGTCCCATTGTAGGACCAAGGCGTACAAATCTCTACCGACACTCCGGTGGTGACGGGCTGCAACATCTTTGCAGGACATTCATCCTGTCCGATCAGGTGGATGTTGAGGATCTTGTGGATATTTCAGAGAGCATGGCGTCCCAGGCTCCCTCAAAAGAATACCACCAAACTCTGGCCATTCTCCATCTGTGGGACGTTGCTGGTGTTTCTTTCCAGTGGTACCTTTGTACCCTGGGTTCACGATATGAGCCAAACGATGCTCTGTATCAACTCCAAGGATGCAATCAGGTAAAAGTTTAGCGGGGGTCAAGCATGATGGCAGTTGAAGAATCAGATCTTTCCAAACTGGCCTGAGACAGGGACCTGGTGTTATTTTGCATGAAACCCAGAAAATCCCGTGCTAGTATAAAACCGACAACCACCGTTTTAAGTCATGCCCTGTGTGGGGTTGGGGGGGGGGGGGGAGTTTATTGTCCCATGGGGGATGTGGGCAGTATCTGAAGCTACTGCCAGCAAATCAACTCTCCCAGACTCCTCACTTGGTTTTCCATGACATCACATTCTGGCCCGAGGTTTCTCTTTTGTGGGACAACATCAACAGTGTCAAATTCCAACTCCAGTCCATCCCCCACCCACAACGCACACACACAGGAAAAGATATTCCCTTCAGCAGCCGAGCTGTGAATCAGTGCAAGATTACAGCTTCTCGCCTGCACACTGATTAGAGCTGGGAGTTCTCTGAATAAACTCAGCTCGCTCGATCCTTTCGACCTGGCCCACATTCCCCTTCATTAATAACCACAGAAGAACACATTACTTACCAGGGAGCAAAGAACTTCACAAATGTCACCCCCATGGCTATGGTCTGCTCAAAGTCACTTTCAGTCAAGGTCAGCACACTGTACTGCAGTGAGGAGGAAAAAGAATAGACAGTCACTCAGAGCGTAAAGCATACGTCGAATAGAATAGAATGTACAGTGCAGAAGGAGGCCATTCGGCCCATCGGGTTTGCACCGACCCACTCAAGCCCTCACTTCCACCCTATCCCCGTAACCCAATAACCCCACCTCACCTTTTTGGACACTATTGGAAATTTAGCATGACCAATCCACCTAACCTGCACGTCTTTGGATTGTGGGAGGAAACCGGAGCACGCGGAGGAAACCCACGCACACACAGGGAGAATGTGCAAATTCCACACAGACAGTGACCCAGCGGGGAATCGAACCCAGGACCCTGGCGCTGTGAAGCCACAATGCTAACCACTGTGCTACCGTGCCGCCCGGTACACATCACAACTTTAGACCAAAATAATCCTAAAGTCTCTTGTTCCACCCTATTCAAGCAACCCGGAGGCATAACTTAGGCCCTGTTTGGATGGCAAGTTGAGAAACCTCCGTAACACTTCCGTTTTCATCTACTAGGTTAGCCTAGTAACTCCTCCTCAAACGTAGGGGGAAATGTAACTTGTCTCCCCCCCCCCCCCATGATGGGACACAGATCTCCAGTCTGCGGCGAGCAATGAATAGAAATGGCACGCCCATTGCGATGTGACATGGCTCATTTTTAAGTCAACCCTGCTGAGTCTTTGTACAGAAACCACACATCCCCAAAGAATAGAATATTTACATACAAAACCTTTAAAAAGCACTTGCTGATAGCTAATCTGGACTGGCCCACCCACCCTTGTTTCAACTCCTACAATTTCTCAACTGCAGCTTATTTACTGTTTTTGCAAGATAAGACTAAAATTAGAAGCGCGAGCAGACATGAAAACCTGTTGCATATTTAGCTTGGGCAGTATCAGAGAAAAGCTAAATTCACCGAGTTTAAGGTTTTCCCCTTTCTGAAGGAACTGCTGCGTGTTGCTCAGCACAACATGAACAATTTCAGCTGAGGTTATTTTCCATCATGCCCCCAGTATAAAAATATATTGATTTCAACCATCTATTTATAAGCACCATTAATCACCCTAAACCTGCAAAATTATCTCCTGTGATAATCTGACCAAAACAAATCAACCCTACGAAAGACACATCTTACATTTGTTCAATGACCTCAGTTACCAATGCTTAGAAAGATTGGAAGATGGTATTTTAATAATAATTATAATAATCATCTTTATTAGTGTCACAAGTAGGCTTTACATTAACACTGCAATGAAGTTACTGTGAAAATTCCCTACACTTTAATCTGATCAAACATTGTTAAATGAATCAGAACAGCTGAACTGAAATTTCCCAAGTGCAGAGCAAGAAGCGGTCAAAACTACATTGTTAATGCAACTCCGCTGTCCGAAACCACCCTAAATATCTTAAAGTACCGGTTCCGGCTCCTTTTCCTCCTCCTCTGGTTGGTCCTCTTCCTCAATATGTTCATCGCTTTCCTGATCTTCTTCAATTGCCTCAGCTGCATTCAGCTGGGAATCCACATATTCTTTTAGAGAGTCCAGGTCTCTCTTTCCCTTGTACTGATCAACCTAAGGGAGAGGCAACGTCAAATTCACTTGGGCATTTGGAGAGAGATTTTACCACTCTTCACGATTCGACACTCTACCCTTCGCACCACCCAAAGAGATTGTTGCGATCACAGCCAAAAAGCAACACACAACGTGCACATTTCCCCCATAGAATGCCTTTCCCTTGCCTCTTCCATCACTACACACTTGGATATGTGTGCACACAATTTGATGCCGTGCCCGGTGGGCATCGTGGGGACTGGGGTCCGCCATCAATCCCTTTACTCACATTTTGTTTTGATGTTTTAATTTACCTTTGAGAGATTCTGTTTACTTCGATGCAGTTTTCATTTAATGGAGCTGCATTTTTAATTCACCCCAACAGTTCAATGTTGATTTAGTTTATTTGGTTAACATAAAGAAGCACATTTTAATATGGATGGGTGCTCCAAAGCGTTTGGAGATGCTATCTCGCAGGTGGACATCTGCCCACGCCACTGTGGACAGGGTTTGACCTGGTTGGACAAGCTTTAGATATCACTTCTGCACATATTGAGCACCAAGGACAAACCCGTGACTGTCCCAAAGCTCAGTGGAAGCCCCGGATTTGCAGGGAAGTCAGCACATGATTGCATCAGGCCAGGAGTGAGGGGGGGGGGGGAGAATTACATCGAACACTGCTTAAAGTAAAAACGATACTTGCCTTCTCCCCATCCTTAAACCAAAGGAGAGTCGGGTACCCGCGCACTTGGTTCTCTGAGCACAACTGCTGGTGGGCAGTGCAATCAACCTAGAATCAGATTGGAAGGAAAACGCTGCAGTTAAGAAATGAACAAGTTGTTGGGAAGTTTTGACATCTGAAGTGAACACACGCATATTAGCCAGCAAAATGCCCAGTTTTAACAATAAATTTTGACTTGCAAGGTATACCTGGGAGAAAATGTGACTGAAAGGTGTGCACAGCTCCCCCTTTTAACAGGGCAACAGCCTTGATCGAGTGGAAATTAAATCAATTGGCTGAATTTTCCCACTCGTCCCGCCAGGCAATGGTGACCAACCCTGCGCGCCCCCCCCCCCCCCCCCCCCCCAGTGCGAGTCATGCAAAACGCTACAGATATTGGCAGGACCGGAAGATCCCGCCTCGCCGCAGAACACAGGGGGGGGGGGGAGCTAAAGCTTTTCACAGTAACTTCATTTGAAGCCTACTTGTGACAATAAGCAATTTTCATTTCATTTCAAAGTCCTTAAACCACAAATCGAAATCATACCTAGCCAGCCACGCTGCTCAAAGTTACAGCCTGTTGATGTGCCATGGATTGTACAAGAAGCCCCAGTCACCTTTCCATCCAAAGCCTTTCCTGAGAGAGCATTCGTCTTTCATCGCTCTAGTTTATACGGCAAGAGGCTGCAATGACTCACAAAAGCGGCCCTGGTGTAGTGGGACCACTGTCGGAGGTCAAATGCCCCTTGGTCTACTGTGGCTTCACAGGGCAGTGGGAAACTATTTAGCTGCGGGGGGGGGGGGGGGGGGGGGGGCTGGGGCGGTGGGTCTCCAGAATAATTATGGACATGGTGCGATTTATGCGCTTCACGATCAGGTTTGTCGCATGATGTTAATGCTGCTCCAATCTATTGGGTAAGGTTTGGTGGATTGGCCATGCTAAATTGGCCCTCAGTGTCCAAAGCTCAAGGTGGGGTTCCGCAGATAGGGCAGGGGAGTGGGACTCGGTAGGGTGCTCTTTTGCATGGGTCAGCACAGACTCGATGGCTGAATGGCCTCCTCTGCACTGTACGGGTTCTTCAATGCTTTGAATCCCAACAATTGAACCACAGGTGTTTCTGCTGTGGTGGCTACAAAGCTCTAACAGAATTGGGCTTCGGGAATAGACACTGTGTTGGGCACAATTAGCATCCAATGATCTAGGGTTGCAGGAAGCACGGTCTAAAGATTCCACACTTCAGCGTCGGGATCATCAGACACCCCCAGTGATCTTGTAACTCAGGGGATTATGACAGATTCCCAGGTAAAGTTTGCAGCCAAGAGTGAATACAGAGAACCATCTCTGAGATTTCTCTGCCACACCCCACTCACTTCTACTTTCCAATAATTATGTTCAATTGCAATCGAATATAAAAGGAAACGGGTCTGTACAATTTGCACTAATAACAAATAATGTTGTGGGCTATCAGGCTCTTTCCATGTCCGAATTCCTCTCTGCTGAACAAATCCTTATCAATAATCAAGCATCCCTATTAAATCCTGTGATCTGACGTACACGCAGCTATACACACACAATTTGTTAAGCGTACTCTTCAAAACTCTCAGAGAGAGTTGCTTCTGAAGCGCCCACCTTGCCAATTTTCACATCTGAATGCTCAAGATCGATGCCCAGTTGTTCCCAGGTTGGAGCCAGAGCCTTGCAGTGCCCACACCATGGAGCAATGAACTTAATGAAGTGAAAACCTGGAAAATATATGTTTTGTTAAAAACGTCGCATGTTACACAAGTTGTCTCAAAATAAAAGAATGCACATGAAAGTCTAATATAATTTCTGAGAATTCACCTAGAAAGGAGTGCGGGGAAAATTGTTCTTCAAAAAGCACAGGCTCTTACCACAGAGGCAAACTGACAGGGGGTTCAAAAGAATAATTTGGGTTGCTGGCACTGTTGGCAACACCAGCTTCCAGTGGAAAGCGGGTCGGTCCCCTTGAACTGCCTCCCACTGTGCTGTCAGGTAGAACATAGAACATTACAGCTCAGTACAGGCCCTTCGGCCCAAGATGTTGCGCGACCTGTGAAACCACTCTAAAGCCCATCTACACTATTCCCTTATCGTCCAATGTCTATCCAATGACCATTTGAATACCCTTAGTGTTGGCGAGTCCACTACTGTTGCAGGCAGGGCATTCCACGCCCTTTACTACTCTCTGAGTAAAGAACCTACCTCTGACATCTGTCCTATATCTATCTCCCCTCAATTTAAAGCTATGTCCCCTCGTGCCAGACATCACCATCCGAGGAAAAAGGCTCTTATGTCACCCCTATCCAATCCTCTGATCATCTTGAATGCCTCAATTAAAATTTATTAAAGGATGCAGGGTAAGGGATGTCGACTATATTAAACTGATAGAAACAGGTTAGTGACCGCTATGAAATTTGTAGGAAGTACAGAAAGACACCAGCATGACCGATACTAACCTACCTTTGGCCAGGGATTTTAATGACATTGTGGCCATTGACCTTAAGATCTGGGATAAAGCAAATATTATATTTATTTTGCATTTTGTAGATTTAGCACCAGGTTTAGTCAATCAACGATTGTACGAAGTAAAGAAAGGAGAGTAATTCTGGATCAAATCATGGAAAAATGGATAGGGACAGGGAATGGGTCCACCGGCAAAATTCCTTACGGACAATGGGGGAGAATTTGCTAATGATGAGTTTAGGATATGTGTGAAAACGTGAATATCAGAGTTATGAATACGGCTGCAGAAAGCCCATTTAGTAATGGTGTCTGTGGAAGAGATCATGCTGTCATCGGTGACATGCTTCGGAATATTTCGCAGATCGACCAAATGCAAGCTAAATTCAGCTTTAGCATGGAGGTTGGGGGCTATAGTCCTTATCAATTAGTGTTTGGTAGAAATCCTAAAATTCCGTCCATTTTGATGACCAGCCTCCAGCTTGGGAGGGGACTACAATTAGCTCTGGTTTTGCTGAACATTTAAATGTATTACATAGCAGTAGAAAAGCTTTTTTGGAAGCAGAAGTCTCTGAAAGAATTCGCAGAGCTTTAAGACATAACGTACGGCCATCAGATGCCGTTTTTCAGCAAGGAGACATGGTATACTATAAGAGAGACAATTCTAATGAATGGAAAGGCCCAGGGAAGATCATAGGCATAGATGGCAAAACAATTATTTTGCAACATGGTAATCAAACTGTTAGGGTACATTCATCAAGGATAATGGGTACAGATTACAAATTTTCAAATTTAGACAGAGTAGACAGACATGACAAGGAACCAGAGTCATCTGGTATGCATGTGTTACAGAACTATGAGGACCAGTTAACTGATATAGACAGGGTTTCTGTAGAGGAACACAACACTTCTGATGAATTAGAACAGGTCATTTTTCCGAAAGGGCAACTGCCAAAAGTTGGTACAAAAGTGACATACTTGCTTGAAGAGTCTAGTCAATGAAGAATGCAACTGTTATTAGTAGAGCAGGGAAGGCACTGGAAAGTATAAACATTGGTTGAATGTACAGCATTCAGGGGAAGGAGTCAAGACAATGGATTGGAAAACGAAGTTTAAAAATGGAGGGCACAGAAACGCAGTGCCAGTTCAGACAGTTACATCGGATAGTGAACAGGTCCGCAGGAAAAGGGTCGAGAACTATTGAAAGGACATCCCACAGCAGAAGGGAAAGATCAAGCAGTATCAGTACAGAACGAGATACCCAGGCGGGAGGGGGACGTAGTTTATCAAGATCTCGGAAAATGAGTAAGACTACGAATACCAATAGGAGTAGAAGCCCACATGCACATGAGATTTTGGTGGCTTCAAATAAATGAGATGAAAAAGTTATTAAAGATGCCTAAACAGCAAGATTGCATAGTTGGAGAAAATTTGGGGTATACAAGGAAGTACCGGATAAGGACAAAGAGCTATATCCCACAGATGGATTTGCATGGAAAAGGTTCTTCCGGATGGAACTTATAAGGCAAAGGCCAGGCTTGTGCAAGGGGATTTGAAGAAACCTTAGAAGATCAGGATTTAAGGGTAGATTCACCTACAGCAGGAAAGGTTATTTTAAAGATCTTCTTGGCTCTATTAGCCACAAAGGCATGCGAATGCAAATCTATAGATATAAAAGCTGCCTTTTTGCAGGGGCATCAGCTCCAGAGAGACATTTTTCTCCGTCCTCCTAAAGGAGCAGCTAACACAGAAGGGGTACTCTGGAAGTTGAACAAATGTGTATATGGATTAAATGATGCATCTAGAGTCTGGTATTTTTCGGTTAGGTCAGTTTTGTTAAAGTTAGGCTGTTGCGAGTTGAAAGCAGATCCTGCAATGTTTTACTGGCACGATAAAGGAAATCTGTCTGGCATCTTTATGATGCATGTCGATGATTTTTTGTGGGGTGGGACTAGTGATTTTGAAGCTATTGTAATCTCTGGTTTGAGAAAAGATTCAGGGTTGGAAGTCAGGCTTCCGGTGCATTTAAATATATTGGACTGGAAATTGGACAGACTAAGTTAGGGGCAACTTTACGTCAGCAATCTTATTTGGAAAGCATCAGCCCAATAGCAATTAGTCGTGGCCAAGTTTCACAAAAGACGCAATGGTTCAAAGATAGAAAAAGAGCAACTGCGAAGTTTAATTGGGCAACTGAACGGTTTAGGTAGACAGACTAGACCGGACGCGAGTTTTGATGTCTTAGAGTGGAGTACAAAAATGAATGATCCCAAAGTGGAAGACATAATAAGAGCAAATAAAGCGTTGGCCAAACTAAAAATGCAGGAGTGTGTTTTGACGTTCACGGTTTTAGGTGACCTTAGGCACTTGAAACTCATAGTTTATAGTGATGCGTCCTACGCAAATTTATGTGATGGGGTTTCAAGTGCAGGAGGTTTTATAATTTTGCTTTTGGGAAACAATGGTATATGTTGCCCGCTTGTGTGGGAAACAAAGAAAATAAGGAGAGTGGTAAAAGCACTTTGGCTGCTGAGACGTTAAGCCTTGTAGAGGCGGTGGATATGGCCTTTTATATAAGTCAGATATTGACAGAAATTTTGGGATTAGGGGATTTGGGTAATATACCTATTGACTGTCACATTGACAATAAATCCCTGTGGGAAAATGTGCACTCTACAAAAAGTGTCAATGAAAAGTGGTTACGGATAGACATCGCAAGTATGAAGCAGATGTTGGACAGAGGAGAAATAACAAAAATTAAATGGGTCGACAGTAGCTATCAACTGTCAGACTGTTTTACGAAAAGAGGGGGGAGTTCACAGAAACTTTTGGATATTGCTAATGAAGGGCGCTTGTTTCTGTGACTATTTTTTATTTTCTTTCTCATCCAAACAGAACAAAACTGTAAAAAAAAGGGGGGGAAATCATGTGTGTTTTGAGTTTCTTGAAATTTTGTTTTCACCTAATTATTATTTTTTCTCCAAGGAAGGGGAGACTGTTAGATAATGGGTTAAGAGACATTGCAATTAGTTGTCTCATTTATGTTAAGTATCCATTAATTGGCACTGATATGTAAACGGGCTTCAGGTGGCCTCTGTCAGGTGATGTGGAGTTAGAGTTTTGTGCAAAGTCTGTTGGAATGAAATAAATGTGTGTTGGTGAAAAAAGGAACAGAAATTTAGACTCTTCATATCACAGCAACTAAAACGTCTAACACCAGTGTGGCATTTTGCCTATGCTGAGGATGGAGCACGGGAGTGCCCTGTCCGCATGAGATGGCTTGACAACCCCCCCCCCAACAGGTGAGTTTGGTGTTGGGTGGTTTCGGGGGTCATGGTGGGGGGGTTCAAGAGATGAAAACGGTGCCCCAATCTCATCCTGCACTGGTGAGCTGAGCAAAAAATGCGACTGAGTGCATTTGGCACTTGTTCCCGGGAAGGACACCACTAAACCCGCCCAAAATGGGACTTTTTATTTTTAAATCGCGCCCAATGTTAACTCTCATTCTTTCTCCATAGATGGTGCAGGACTTGCTGAGCATTTCCAGCACCTGCGATATTTTGCTTTTAGATGAGATCAGAGTTATTCTACAAACTGCTAACAGAGATTAAAAGTCCATGATGTCGCTCCAGTTCATCCTGACCTAAAAACACCAAAGAAACAAAGAATTCATAACCTGGTGTAAAACATACCTTGTGTCGTATGAAGTTTGAAGTTATTGGCTGATAGTTCAAACAAACCCTGCTTGGCTTCTGGGACAGTGGGTGGTTCCAGTTCAGTTTCTTCTTGCTACCAAGGGTAAATAACATTGTTTTAAAATCAGCATTCATTTCTTAGTTATTGGGAGACAAAATTGCAAAGTACATATTCAGCAATACGGATTTTGCCTTAAAGGAGATGTATCTCTGGATAACACACTATCTCCCTTCATCTACTTAACGCTGCATTTGATGATAATACTCCCCTCCCAGCAAGAGAGACAGGTGAGGAGTCCACGCCACTCGTTCTCCCACCTCAAACTTAATTAGTCCAGCTACGTGAGGAAGTCTTGTGTATCTCCCTTGCCAGGTCCTGATGTGAAGCTCACCCAGCGGTCTGATAGGGAACGGGCAAATATACAAACTTAACCAACAAAAGGGAAGCAACTTTGACTGTCAACAGCAGCAACTCATCATCAAGACGAAAGCTCAATGCTGCACCAGATACTTCCTTTGAGATCAAGCCTGATCATTTACAAAACAGACTCCCGGCAGAAACACCAGATATGAATGAATACCGACCACACTGACACACGTATAAGGAGACAACTTCAATCTCCAAAGTGTGACAGCATTGGGAAGAAAGACAATAAGGGAAACCTTGGATCCAGGAACATAATCTCAGTGAAAAAGACTTGCGCTTACATTTTGAGCATCGGTAGGTTCATTTAGGAGATGGACAACATAATCCTGGGTGGGTACAGGTTTGGTGAACACAATTTAAATCAGTTCGCTTTAATGTGCAATATGTCACCTGGCTCAGACCGAATTCTTTGTCTCATTTTGTCTTAGCTCTACGGTAAATGTCTCATACTATTGCTACGTACCTCAAAATGTTCTCGCCGCGTGTAACGCAAGCTTTAAAGGGTAAAAATCCATCACGTAATGTTAGTCACTTCTCACAGTTCATGTGGAACATATAGGTTTTCCGCACTCATCACTGTGCCATGTTAACATCCCAGTGAAAACACAACAGCCTTGAGATTCCACAGTGGTCCCTCTTCAGGACTTACTTGCCTATGCTTCGAATATTTATGTAGTGGTTACAATTCCAATGGTAATTCATTCAGCAGCAAACCCTCGGGCAGTTACTCTCTCCTAAACATAGAACCCTAGAATACAAGAGCAGGGATGTACTTCTGAGGCTGTGTAAGACTCTGGCCAGACTCTATTTGGAGTATCGTGCGCAGTTTGGGCCCGTTTCTCAGGAAGGATGTGCTGGGCTTGGAGAGGGTCCAGAGGAGGTTCACAAGAATGATCCCCGGAATGAAGGACTTGTCATATGAGAAGCGGTTGAGGACTCTGGGTCGTACTCGATGGAGTTTAGAAGGACGAAGGGAGATCTTATTGAAACTTACAGAATACTGAGAAGCCTAGAGAGAGTGAACGTGGAGAGGATGTTTCCACTCGTAGGAGATACTAGAATATGAGGGCACAGCCTCAGACTAAGGGGATGATCCTTAAAATTGAAATGAGAAGGAATTTCTTCAGCCAGAGGGAGGTGAATCTGTAGAACTCATTGCCGCAGAAGGCTGTGGAGGCCAAATCACTGAGTGTCTTTAAGAGACAGATAGATAGGTTCTTGATTAATAAGGGGATCAGGGGTTATGGAGAGAAGGCAGGAGAATGGGGATGAGAAACATATCAGCCATGATGTTAATTCAGCTCCTATGTCTTATGGATTTATGGTTTAACCCAGAAACCCACATTGATCAGGAAATACTTCAGTGCAACCTTCAAAGTAGCAGCAGCCCAAGGCGGCCATTATTCCACTTCTCTCTAGCTTATGAACGGGTTGGGGCAACTATTGGAATGGCCAGCTGCAGGAGTTTCAATGCAACATCAAGGTTAGAATTTCAGGTGATGAATTAAATGCTTCGAGCATTAACCTCAGCTCCACAATAGAACTCCCACATCAGAGATAGATGATTGCAGGTTCAAGTTCAACTCCAGAAACTTGAACACAGCCACCTAAGCTGACGCTGCGCAGTATTGAGGGAGCACTGCACTGTCAGAGATTAACGAGACGTTAAAGCGCCTTTCAGGTGGTGTAAATGATCCCAAGACACTGATCAAAGACGAGCAAGGGATTCCTCCTCCGCCTCCCAGCTAGAATACATCCCTCAAGCAGCATTACAGAATGAGGTTATCTGCTCCCTAACTCACTGCTGTTTGTTGGACTTTGCTGGGCACAAATGGATGCCGCATTTCCGACTTTACAAAGGTGACTATTCTCCAAAAGTACTTCATTCTATTCTTCTGATACGAGGAATGGTGTTAATGTAGGGATTCCCAAACTGGGGTCCGCAGACCCCCGGGGTCTGTGAAAGTTCTCCGGGAGGGGGATCTGCAAAGCATGTGACCGGCGGGCGCTGGTTCGAACGTGTTTAAAAATAATTAAAGAAATCAAACAGGCCAATCAGAGCACAGTCTCCTGGAGCTCTGGATGCTGATAGGCTGACTATTATTAACAGATTACTTCCAGGGGTTAATGTCAAGGGGCCACGGAAGAGTGGTTTGCCCCGGGGTTAATGTGAGGAGGGCTGTGTGGCTGCCGAATGTTCCTGTGACTGTGTATCTCTTCCTGATTGCAAAATGTGCATAGATACGGCTAGTAAAGGATGCTTACATTTGATTTCTCTGTTCGCACCTATTTCTTTAAAAAATATATATATTTAGAGTACCCAATTCTTTTCTTTTTCCAATTAAGGGGCAATTTAGTGTGGCCAATCCACCTACCCTGCTTTGGGTTTGTGGAGGTGAGACCCACGCAGACACGGGGAGAATGTGCAAACTACACAGGGACAGTGACCCGGGGCCGGGATCGAACCCGGTTCCTTAGCGCCATGAGGCAGCAGTGCTAACCGCTGCGCCGCCATTATTCACACCTATTTCACGGCAAAAAAAAGGGGAGTCGACATTATGACAATGCTTGGGGTTCCCCCGACGCTCTTGGGAGGTCACCAAGGTTTCCAGGGCTCGAAAGTGTGGGGAATTCTGAGCTAATGTAGAGCACTTCAGGACAGGCCAAAGGATAACACTTGCAATTCCCAATGTCACATACGTCACCCCAGCTGGCCTGTTTGAGCCATTGAACTCTGGTGCAGAATGTGTTTTTTTTTGTCTGTTCTTGAACAGGTTGGGCCGGGGGCTGACGCGGGGGGTGGGTGACATTTCGAACAGAGAGTAACAATAAGGCACCTCTTCCACAATCACCTCCTACAACAGCAGGCAGCACCGGCAGAAATACTCTGAATAGCAAGTACAATGGCAGGCAGAGTCCTCCCCCATTACAACACATTCCATTTTCAGACTGTGAGCAGCTCACTTCAAATAAATGTGTGATTAAGGTAAGTAACTTGGCCAGTTTTGTCCTCCTCTTGTTTTGAAGATGCTGTCTTGTGCTGGGATACAGCTCCTTACAGATACCAAGACTTCAATTATGAGAATAGGTCGTACAAACCTGGCTTCTATTCTTTGGAGTATAGAAGGTGGAGTGGGTACCTGACTGATTAAGGGGTTCATTAAGTAATCCAGAGCAGGACATAGGGCAGGATTTTCTGGCCCTTCCCGCTGGTGGGACGTTCCTGTCCCGCCAAAGGTGACCTCCCACCCACAATGGCAGGACAGGTGAATCTCACAAAATGGCGTCGACGTTGACAGGGCCATCCACCTCTGCTGCGGGAAAACACGCCACGGTGAGGGGGTTGGGGCAGAAAATCTCACCCATAACCTCACAGTTAACTTCAGTTGCAGTGTCATTGGAAGCCTACTTGTAACAATAAAGATTATTAAATTATTAAAGATTATTAAATTAAATTAAGAGTCAGGCCATTTAGGAGTGAAGCCAGGGAATACTTTGTCACATCAGAGGCAGTGGAAATCTGGAACTCGCTGCCTCAAAATGTTGGATGGAACGACAGTTAAACATTTCAAGACGAGTCCGATAAAAGTTCTATTGGTTAAAGGTTTCACGGGACGGCACAGTGGTTAGCACTGCTGCCTCACAGCGCCAGGGACCCGGGTTCGATTCCGGCCTCGGGTGACTGTGTGGAGTTTGCACTTTCTCCCCGTGTCTGCGTCGGGTTTCCTCCGGGTGCTCCAGATTCTTCCCACAGTCCTAAGATGCGCAGGCTAGGCAGATTGGCCATGCTAAATTGTCCCTTAGTGTCCAAAGATGTGCAGGTTACATGGGGTTACAGGGTTAGAGTGGGGGAGTGGGCCTAGGTTGGGTTTCTCTTTCAGAGGGTCGGCACAGACTCGATGGGCACTGTAGGAATTCTCTGGTTCTTTCGACATGGGGAGAAATCAAACAAATGGGAGTAGACCTGCCATGACCTCTCCTGTTCCTACATTACAAAGTGTATCTCACCTAAGTAGCCAGTCATCACAGGAGATTATACAGGAGATGTCAGTGGGTTATTCAACACGGGCGTCATCACTGTCAGACAAACCCCTGCCCTCATTAGAGGTTCAGATCTATCCCATCCTGCTAGAGTTCCTTGAAGCTATTTGAACAAGGTAAAGCTGGACACAACAAGGTCAGACAATGCAAAGTGAAGACCCTGACAAAAACCCTCACTTGCTTTTGCTGGAACTCGGACTATCACAATGTTCACGGAGTGCTGACGCTGCAGGGCAATACATTTGCATACTTCTCCCGCAGCCATGCAAATGACTTCGCGGCACAATAGCCCCTTCCTATCTACCGTTCTTTAAATATAAAAGCTTCACCTTCTGAAAATAAGGAACCGATATCTGGAGGCTTGACCAGCTTTGGTGCCAAAATGGTGCAATATTACTGTGCTGTCAGGGTCCCTAAGCCAACAAGTGACCTTCCGATGTCAAGTTTGAAAAAAACACACACATTGACACACAACATGAGGAACTCCTGTTGAATTCACAATATGTCACTAATAAAGATTATTATAATTATTATTCTCTTCCGTTCCCAAGTGCAAACTCAAGGATTATCCTTTTCCCAATCTTTTTCAAGAGTGAGCAGCTTACCAAAACTGGCACTGGAATGGAGTTAATGAATTTTGGATGGTGTGGGAATAGAAGTAATCACCGATTAGTACAAAACTGCCGAGATTGCTCAACAGAGTATGTAAGGGATTGAGACAATGAACTCCGAACATCATTTGGACTTTCATGGCCACAAAAACCAGACCTCAATAAAAGTGTAATTAGCTGATGGAAACCCAAAGCTCCCCTTTTGATTTCAAACACTTGTGAATTATCCAGACAGCCCTCAGTATCTCGATGAGTAGATGTTATTCCACACATCTCACAAGGAAGGGGACTGATATGATGGTGAAGACGAGAAGCTGAAAAAAATCCACGCTTGCTGATGGTTCTTGGATGCAAAACTAACAGCTTGGCTTATTGAGCTACTGAGTCATCACAATTATGAATTTCCTTTTCACGAATTTTACAAAAACCAAACTCTCAAGGGACCCGGGTAGCGCAAGCTTTATCTGTTCATCGTACGATTGCCATTTTGCAAAAAAGACACGTACACCATTTCTCGATGATGATTCTCCATTTGAAAACCCCAACAGGCAAAGTGAAATGTGTTGTGGATATTTCCAAATAATAGGTTACACAGAAGTTGGCAAAGGGCACAAGTTAGAACTGAGACAAAGACCTCAAATAAGATTGTGGAAGGCACGATGGCGTAAATAGGGAAATCAAGCAAGCAAAAGATTGATTTTTATTCTGCGTTTAGGTTTTTTTTTAAATCAAGTAGCTGAAACAAAACTATAAAATAAGCTGTTTTAGGAGACTGGCATTTCCCAATCTTTTTTTTTCAACAATTTTTAATGAGGTATTTTTGGCATAACAAACAACCGCAGTTCAAAAACATAGAGTACAAAGAACAGCAATCAAAAGGCAACCGCTGACATCCGTCCCTCCAAGGCCCACCTATTTAACCCCCTACTCTATACTACCCTAACCCCCCCAGAACATCTGCCTCTCCTGAACACCCGGGTCTTCCAACACCCCAAAGATCGCTACCCCGGACTCATTTCCACCCTTGTCTTCAATACCCTGGACATGACATCCGCGAACCCCCGCCAATATCCCCTAAGTTTTGGGCATGCCCAGAACATGTGGACATGGTTCGCTGGTCCACCCGCACTCCTGACACACTTGTCTTCCACCCCAAAAAATCTACTCATCCGGGCCGCTGTCATGTGCGCTCGGTGCACCACCGAAAATTGGATCAAGCTGAACCTTGTGCATGTGGCGGTCGCATTGACCCTGCTCAACGCCTCCGCCCATAGGCCGTCTTCCATCTTACCCCCCAGTTCCTCCTCCCACTTACGCTTCAGCTCCTCTATATGCGTCTCCTCCGCCCCCATTAATTCTTTGTAGATGTCCGAGACGCTCCCCTCCCCCACCCATCCCCTAGACACTACCCGATCTTGAATCCCTCTTCGTGGTAGGAGTGGGAAGGATGATACCTGCCTGCGCAGAAAGTCCCACACCTGAAGATATCTAAAATCATTCCCTGCTGCCAACCTGAACTTCTCCTCCAGCGCCCTCGAGCTGGGGAAGCTCCCTTCCAGAAACAGGCCCCCCATCTTCTCAATTCCCGCCCTTTGCCATACCCGAAATCCCCCATCTAGGCTCCCAGGAGCGAACCGATGGTTGTCACATATTGGGGACCAAACCAATGCACCCACTGCACCAATGTACCTCCTCCACTGACCCCAAATCCTCAGGGCCGCCACCACCACGGGACTGGTAGAATATCTCGCCGGCGGGAACGGCAACGGTGCCGTTATCAGCGCCCCCAAGCTGGTGCCCCTGCATGAGGCTGCCTCCATCCGCTCCCAAGCCGCCCCCGTCCCCACTACCCACTTACTTATCATTGCAATATTGGCCACCCAATAATAATTACTAAAATTTGGCAGGGCCAGCCCCCCCTCCCCCCCGATTCCTCTCGAGCATCACTTTTATCACCCGTGGGGACTTACCCGCCCAAACAAAGCCCAAAATAATTTTGTTGATCCTCTTAAAAAAGGACCGCGGGATGAAAATCGGGAGGCATTGGAACACAAATAAAAATCTCGGCAATATCGTCATCTTAACCGTCTGCACCCTCCCCGCCAGTGACAGCGGGAGCACATGCCATCTCCGAAACTCGCCCTCATCTGCTCAACCAGCCAGGACAAGTTCAGCTTGTGTAACCGGCCCCAGTCGTGCGCCACATGTATCACCAGATTTGTCTCCCACAAACCTGAATGGTAACTCCCCCAGCTGGCCCTCCTGACCCCTTGCCTGGACTACAAACATCTCACTCTTCATCATATTCAATTTGTATCCCGAAAACCGGCCGAATTCCCCCAGAATCACCATTATCTCCCTCATCCCTGCCCCTGGATCTGCTACATATAGGAGTAAGTCATCCGCATTCAGCAATACCCTATGCTCCACCCTCCCCCCCTCCGACCCTAACCAGCCCTTTCCAGCCCCTAGAAGCTCTCAGAGCAATTGCCAGCGGCTCTATGGCTAACTCAAACAGCAGTGGGGAGAGGGGACATCCCTGTCTTGTCCCCTGGTGCAGCCTAAAATAGTCCGAGGTCGTCTTATTCGTCCTTACACTGGCTTCCGGTGCCTGGTACAACAGCCTGACCCAGTCGATAAAGCCCCTACCAAACCCAAACCGTCCCAGCACCTCCCATAGATAGTCCCACTCTACCCGGTCAAACGCCTTCTCTGCGTCCATGGCCACAACAACCTCAACTTCCCTTCTCTCCTGGGGCATCATAATCACATTAAGCAGCCTTCTTATATTGGCTACCAACTGCCTAACCTTGACAAATCCGGTTTGGTGCTCCATAATCACCTCCGGCACACAATCTTCAATCCTGGAGGCCAACACCTTGGCCAGCAACTTAGTGTCCACATTAAGCAACGAGATCGGCCTATAGGACCCACATACCTCCGGGTTCTTGTCCCGCTTCAATATTAGCGAGATGGTGGCCTGTGATATCGTCGGGGGCAGCACCCCTCTATCCCTCGCCTCATTAAAAACCTTAACCAGCAACGGCCCTAATATCCCCGAAAATGTCTTGTAAAATTCCACCGGGAACCCGTCTGGTCCCGGAGCTTTACCGCCTTCAAGCCCTCAGAAATGTCTTTGGCCCTAATCGGAGCCCTCAACTCGCCCACCAGCTCCCTACTCACCCTCGGGAAAGTCAACCAGTCCAGAAAGCGTTTCATCTCCTCGGGGGGCTCCGAGCGGTAAAGTCCGCTATAAAAGTCCCCAAACGCCCCATTTAGCCCAGCCGAGTCCCCTACCAGGTTCCCATCTCCGTCGACCACCGTATCAATTCCCCTAGCCGCCTCCCTCTTCCTCAACTGCTGTGCCAGCATTCTGCTGGCCTTCTCTCCATATTCATACAGCATCCCCCTCGCCTTTCTAAGCTGCTCCACTGCCTTGCCCGTGGACAGTACCCCAAACTCAGCCTGCAGCCTCCGGTGCTCCCTTAACAGTTCCGCCCCTGGGGTCACCGCATACCTCCTGTCTATCCGTTGGATCTCCTTGATCAGTCGGTCCGTCTCTGCCCTGTCCGTCCTGTCCCTATGAGCTCAGATTGAAATCAACTCCCCCCTCACCACTGCCTTCAGCGCCTCCCAGACCACCGCTGCTGAGACTTCCCCCATGTCATTGACCTGCAGGTAGTCCTGCATGCACTTCCCTACCGCCTCGTCCACCAACAAGCCCACGTCCAATCGCCATTGCGGGCGCTGGAAGCTCTCCTCACTAACCTGCAGTTCTACCCAGAGTGGGGCATGGCCGAGTACCCAGTATCCACCACCCCCGCCAGCAGATCCCTAATCAAAATGAAAAGATCAATCCGGGAATACACTTTATGTACGTGCGAGTAGGAAGAAAACTCCCTAACCGTCGGCTGCCTAAACCTCCATGGGTCAATCCCCCCCATCTGCTCCATGAACCCTAGCAGCTCCTTTGCCATTGCTGGCACCCTCCGCGTTTTCGAGCACGACCGGTCCAGGCTGGGGTCGATAACCGTATTAAAATCCCCTCCCATCACCAGCTTGTGCGAGTCCAGATCTGGTATCTTCCCCAGCACCCTCTTGATGAATTCAACATCGTCCCAGTTCGGCGCTTAGACATTAACCAATACCACCTTCCTCCCCTCCAGCTTACCGCTCACCATAACATAACGGCACTCCCCCCCCCCCCCCCCCGTCCGAAACTAAACTGCCCGCCTGGAATTGCACCCGCTCATTAATTAAAATCGCCACCCCTCCAGCCCCAAATTGAAGACCTGACTGACCCAGCCCTTCCTCAGCCTAACTTGATCCGCCACTCTCAGGTGTATCTCCTGCAACATCACCATGTCCGCCTTCAGAGCCCTCAGGTGTGCGAACACACGGGCCCTCTTGACCGGCCCATTCGGCCCTCTAACGTTCCAGGTGATCCGCCTGGTTGGGGGGCCCACGCACCCCCCCCCCACAAACCGATCAGCCATCCCTCTTTCTGGGCCCGCCCCCCGCCCATGCGCGCGCCGCCATCTGCCCGCCTCCAGGTAGCCCTCACCCCCAACCTCCTCTCCATCACCGAACCCAGGTCCCTCTCTCGTCACCAGAGTAATTCCCCCCCCCCCCCCCCCCCCCAGCAACATCACCCTATAGCCCAACCCTGCCCCGTATTGAACCAATACGCACCCCCCACTGTGCTAGCATTTCCCAATCTTTGAATAAATATGTGGAGTACCTAGTTGATAGTTGATATCTTTAAAAGATGCATTTATCTGTTAATTTCTAGCTACGCCACATTTTTTGGACTGGAGTGAATTATAATTGTTAAGACTTTAGACCGGAATAATCATATTAAAACCATTGTACACTTCAAATATTGTCTGCATTTAACATGTACTAATGCAAATAGTTCGAGGCTTTTAAAAATTGGAACTCACTTTATTATAATATTGCTCTTCTCTGTGGTAGTCATAAAACAAAAAGTATAGTTACAGGTATAATTTAAATAATCTTCTCTACGTTAGGGGCGACCCAATGCAGGCTGGGTAACCACTTTGCTGAAGACCTTCGTTCAGTTTGAAAGCGTGGCTCCAAGCATCCTCTCTCACTTCAATTCTCTACCTTGCTCCAAAAGCCTTGGCCTGCTGCAGTTCTCCAATGAAACTCAAAGCAAGCTCAGGGAGCGGCACCTCATCTTTCAACTCAGCACTCCACAGCCTTCTGGACTACCTTCACCCCATTTTGTTTCATGTAACTTTTGCTGTTTCGGTTTTTCCTCATTTCTTTCTTAATCCCTTTACTCCACGTTCAGGCCATTCACACCTCATCGAGACCTACCCGAAGAAGCAGTTATTTCTTAAGGCACAAACCATAGTTTGCTTGATAATGGGACATTATTTGTAAATATCTTTTGTTGTTTTATGTATCGAATTACCACCCACTTTGACTTTTCTACCATTTATTGTCTTTTACCATTTAACTTGTTCTGTCCACCACACTAACATGGGCCTTCCCTTTTGTTCTTATTTTCGCTCCCCCTCTTTCATTTGCTCAAAACCTATGACATCTCTAATTTTTCTCAGTTGTGATGATAGGTCACAGGCCTGAAACGATTACTCGGTTTCTCCTTCCAAAGACGCTCCCCAACCTGCTGAGAATTTCCACCACTTTCTGGCTTAATCTCCATTTTTAAAAATATTTTTATTCAGATTTTTACATATTTTCAACAAACCCCCCCTTACAGAAAAAAGAAAAACAAAGAACACATAAATAAACATCTTACCACTACATCACGAAGTCCCCCAATATACAAACCCCCCATTAAGCAATAATAAACACAGTAGTAAACACAAAGTACAGCACACACACACACACACACACACACCCCACCTCGGCTGCAGCTGACCACCTCCTAACACTCCGCTAGAAAGTCTAGGAACGGTTGCCACCGCCTGAAGAACCCTTGCACAGACCCTCTCAAGGCAAATTTTACAATTTCTCCAATTTAATGAATCCATGTCACTGACCCAGGCTTCCACGCTTGGGGGCCTCGCATCTTTCCACTGTAGCAGAATCCTCCGCCGGGCTACCAGGGACACAAAGGCCAGAATACCGGCCTCTTTCGCCTCCTGCACTCCCGGCTCATCCGATACCCCAAATAGTGCCAACCCCCAGCTCGGCTTAAACCGGGTGTTCACCACCTTAGACACCGTCCTCGCAACGCCCCTCCAGAACCCATCCAGCGCCAGGCATACCCAGAACATATGGGCGTGATTTGCTGGGCTCACCGAGCACCTCACACACCTGTCTTCCACCCCAAAGAACCTGCTCAGCCTCGCCCCTGTCATATGCGCCCTGTGAAGAACCTTAAATTGTATCAGGGCTTAATCTCAATCTGAAGTATTCTGAGCCATCACTTCTACTTATATGCGAAGAGGAGCAAAGTGCTCAGCCTATCACATGTTTTCGCCCCGACCGTGTCCCAGTACGTTCTTCCTCCATTGCTCAGGATAAGCAACATAAAATGCTCCCACTATACACAGCATTAAGTGAAAATGAACAAAACTGTCATTTGTAGAGTTGTATTTACACATGTCGGCTGTGCGCTGATTACAAATGTCAAGCGACAAACAAACATGCTTTCTAACCTCTGTTTCGTTCAGAAAGAGGGGAACAAGTTGGCCCTATGAACATCCAGGTGGCCACACTGATTTCTCAGTGACCGTGTACATTCTAAAATGCTCCCGAGCACGAGAATTAAGTGGCTTACTAAAGACTTACATCAGGTTCAGCATTCAGGTTCTGAAGCATCCAGGTTTCCAGCGACTGGAGATCTCGCGGTCCCTGATATTTCACTGCTTCCTGATCGGGTCTGAACAACTTCAGTCTGACAGATAATCAGAAAAGCCACTTTTTAATGAAAAATCAACTAACCAGAGTAGCAAACTGACTACACAGCTAGAGTTTGTGTCAAAATGCTGTTTGTTTAAAAGTAACAAACAAATATTTGCACAATGCATCGGGTAAGATTAAAGAAGAAAAATACATTGGATAGGTCACAGGGAACAAGTGATCTTTCAAAATTTATTGGGGGGTGGTGGCGACGGTGGACTGAGCAGATAAAGGGTTAAAACTGTGTTTTAGATGCAGTTGAGTTGGTTGGAGCTCACCACAGCATTAAAGCTACACATTACATCTATCATAACAATGCGTTTCCACATTACAACTTGTGCCATCTCCCTCAATCTGCTGACAGAACGAAGAATAAATATTGGCAGAAAACACTGCACTTGACAGCGCATTTTATTGGTTAAATCATCTGGTTTTCTCATTTCTACAATTTTAACTGCCCAATCACCAGGAATAATCGCAGGAATACAGTTGCGTAACGGCCAACTTAACATGAACCAGCACTCACTAAATGTTAAAAAACTAAAAAAACCCAGCCTTTCCCCACCCCCTCCCCAAATCAAAAGCAAGATCGAAAATGACTGAATGTCACACATGGCTGACATCATCAGAGAGTAGGTCCAGCATGGACGGGTAAGTTGCAAATACCCTTGAGTAGGTGACTCATCTTTTTGGGACCTGAATGATGTTAAAAAAACCTTTTCAATTCAAGGTCACCCCCCCCCCCCCCCACCCACCCCCGCCCCGTTTAAAACCACACCCCACTTACGTAGGATATCCACGAACTCCCTGATCTGAACAGGTCTGCGTATCTGTGGTGCAATCAACCTTAGCTATATTTGCCGGAGGTTTATCCATGCTGTTGTATTTGTCCCCAAGCTCATTCCACGTTGATTGGAGTCTCTGGCAATGCCCACACCTGTGGAGAATATACAGCACATTCAGTAGAACAGTCAGGTGAATGGAATTAATATTGATTTTTTTTTAAGTCTCAAAACTTGTGGACCTCTGTTAACTTTATTCTCGTCACTCTACTCGTGATGGGGCAGAACTGCAGGAAGAAAGGAACTGCATTTATATAATGTCTTCTTCAGCAGAAGGCGCAGATTGTTATGCCAATTTGAGGCCAATTTGTATTTACTTCCTGATGTTTGGCGTTCAAACAAAGAGAATGCAAATAAACAATTACAATCACGACTTTAATCTGAGTACCTGGCTAATTAACGCATATACGTAATATTCCTCTGGGCTTTATTATGTACCAATGCTGGCACGCAGCATTATAGGTCAAATATTAAGCAAAGCCCTATCAGATCTCAAATTTATAAGAAAAACATATAACCTCCAGGGCACATAATAATATTGCCTGAATGCCTCTGATATGAACTTCCATTTCCTGATGGTGAGTGTATCACCGTTAAACCCACAGGCTCAGACCTTGCCCACATCCACTTACAGAACCTTACCCTGTTTCTCACCCTCTCGCCTTCAGTTTGAGCCAACTCCCTGCCCGCTCCCCTCATTGCCCAGCCAGACTCTGCAACCTGGGGCAGCACGGTAGCATTGTGGATAGCACAAATGCTTCACAGCTCCAGGGTCCCAGGTTCGATTCCGGCTTGGGTCACTGTCTGTGCGGAGTCTGCACATCCTCCCCGTGTGTGCGTGGGTTTCCTCCGGGTGCTCCGGTTTCCTCCCACAGTCCAAAGATGTGCGGGTTAGGTGGATTGGCCATGCTAAATTGCCCATAGTGTCCAAAATTGCCCTTGGTGTTGGGTGGGGTTACTGGGTTGTGGGGATAGGGTGGAGGTGTGGACCTTGGGTGGGGTGCTCTTTCCAAGAGCCGGTGCAGACTCGATGGGCCGAAAGGCCTCCTTCTGCACTGTAAATTCTATGATTCTATAACCTCTCCCCCCATCCCTCAAGTCGTATATTGTCCAGATTATGCCAATCTAAAATGAGTATATTCAGTCAGAATGTCGAATGCGGGTTTGCCAGCTTAAGGTGAAATTAATATTCCAACCTGGAGCTGAATGTTCCACATACACTGGAGACAACATGCCGCATGTTTTATCCGTCTAAATTTGTGACAATCTTTCAGGGGAAGAAAAATCCATGAAATAGTTTTGCTATTCATTGTTGAACATTTCCTGCGATATGCAATACACACAGACATGTTGCATCCACATACACTGGAACACACACCCAGCCTCTCTTTTTGTAGTACAGGTTATTAATTTTGCTTGCACTTCTATACATCCAAAGATATTTCCATCCAAAGCTCAACCATCTCTGTATCCATTTGAGATTTAAATTCAAGCAAACTGCAGCCAGCCAATGTATTCCCCAATTCTAATGTCGTAGCTGGTTTGGTATCAGTCAATTTTTTTTAAGTGATGTGAAGTTAAGCCAGAATTGTCGGTGTAAATCCACTCCAGGGATTAGGAATTTATTTTGAATTTAAGCTTTGAAACTACTAAAGTAAGGAGACAGAAACCCACCAAGACAGAATTGGCTCTGAAACTTAGGTTATAGGAAGGGCTCACAGGAACATAGGAAGGGGAGGAAGCCATGTAGCCCATTGAGTCTGTTCCACCATTCAACTAACCGCATATATTTGGTTTTGCTCCATATCATAGAATCCAGATAGTGCAGAAGGAGGCCATTCGGCCCATCAAGCCTGCACCGGCCCTTGAAAAGAGCACCCTACTTAAGCCCATGTTTCCACCCTACCCCGAAACCCCACCTAACCTTTTGTACACTAAGGGGCAATTTAGCTTGACCAATCCATCTAACCTGCACATCTTTGGACTGTGGGAGGAAACAGGAGCACCGGGAGGAAACCCACATGGACACGGGAGAATGTGCAAACTCTACTCAGTCACCCCAGGCCGGAATTGAACCCGGGTCCCTGGAGCTGTGAGGCCGCAGTGCTAACCACTGTGCTCCATAGCTCTGGTGAACAAAAATCTAACAATCTCCGTTTTAAAAATTGATCTTGCACCAACTGACACCGAAAGAGTTGACAAGCTAGCCTGCTCTTCCCAATCATTCAGAATTAAATGGGTTACTGCAATAAATAAATTTCAAAGTTTAAAACGCACAGCACTAACAGTGCAAAAACACTTCTTCAAAGTATTCTTAGCAATTCTGCTAAATCAGCCATGTCCAACACCGTGTCTGGCATTGATACAACTCAAAAGAAACAGTGCCCAGAAGAAGAAAAATCAAAAGTATTGAATAAAAAATTGCTGCTTGCAGAGTTTCCAGCATCCAGTGTAACATGGGGCCTGCTAGGGAGAACATAAATTGGAAGGAGTTGACGTATTGGATCTTGAGGCGCCTCCTGACTGCCTCGTCGTCAGCAGCTCCCCTCATTGCACACACACATTCAACAAGAACTCAGAAACAATCGAAGCGTAGGGAACAGTAGCGTTTGATTCTGGGAGTGTCAATGTATCTGGTGTAAATCGCAGCTACGTTCGCGCGCACTCACTACTACACTGGCAGAGGTTTTCTTTTTAAACAGGGCCACTTCCTATTACAACTGTCCTCAAAAAAAAACCCCACCTCGCCCCAGTAAACAAACGGATCGCTGGAATGTGCAAACCACGGTTACGTAAGGTAATCTCCTCCATTCTCAGGCTGTTGCCACGTACACAGGCGGAGACACTGAAAGAGCTGCAGCTAAATTTAAAACACAGAGACATTGACAAATGCAACGAGTAAAACTTGTAGCAGCGAACTATCCCCTTACAACTTGCCCCTTCCCCTCTTATTTGGGAACTGTGCCCGAGATTTTAAACTCCCAGGCAACTTTCCCACAAGTGTAATTTTTTTTCTGGCTACAAAGTTTTGTATCCCCTAAATTAACAAAAAGGGATCTAATTCTGTACAATTAATGATTAACAAAATGTCAATTGCACCCCCCCCCCCAAGGGATTTAAATTAACAAAATGTCAATTTCACTCCAAAAGGGATTTAAATGATTAACAAAATGTCAATTTCACCCCCAAAAAGGATTTGAATGATTAACAAAAGAGGGAGGAGAGAGAAATGGCAAAACTGTACCAAGGTGCAAAGAACATGATGAAGTGAGGGGCAGTCTGCACGGCGTGGCTGAAGAGTTCGGTGGTGTAGAGGTGTTTGCTGTGATCGTCCTCCTCCTGATCCTGGGAAGAGAAAGGCAAGGTGGCCAGCAGCGCAGAGAGGAACAGGAGTCGGCTGCACAGGTACCTGGACGTGGCCATCACTCACTCACTCACATCAACAACCAGCCCTAAACAAGAGGCAAGAACGCGAGGGCAGACCCAACACAATCCTCTCTGTGCCTGGGAACAGCCGACGTGGTCTGGCAGCCGCAAACTGAACGAATTAGCAGAGACTCAATAGGGGGGAAGCTGCCTGCTTTACCACAGCTTCACGCCAGTTCACAGGGTAAAGGAGTACACACACACATTCATTTGCACCGCCTGCTCTGTCAATCAGAACCTTCGCCTTTCCAGTGGGTGGTGCACAGGATGTTACACAGCTCGCAGCTCTGGTGTTGCACACAGCTCTTTGTTAGCACTATTGCTGGCAATGATTGCAAACATGCACACACACAGATGCCAGCTTTTTCCTGCGACATTTCGGCTGCATCTGAATGAAACCTTCAAGTGAAAACCTTCCATCGGAGTTCGGCCCGTCATGTCTTGTGCTGCCTCCTTGCGAGAGCAACACGGCTAGTTCCACCCCCACCCCCCCCCCCCCCCCGCATTGCCTTGCCGTTTTCTTTTGCCCCTTCGGATCACCATAGAATTTACTGGGCAGCACGGTGGCGCACTGCTGCCTCACGGCGCCGGGGTCCCAGGTTCGCTCCCGGCTCTGGGTCCCCGTCCGTGTGGAGTTTGCCCATTTTCCCCGTGCTTGCGTGGGTTTCACCCCCACAACCCAAAGATGTGCAGGGTAGGTGGATTGACCACGCTAAATTGCCCCTTCATTGGAAAAAATTAATTGAGTATTCTAAATCTTTTTTAAAAATCATAGAATTTATAGTGCAAAAGGAGGCCATTCGGCCCACCGAGTCTGCACCGGCCCTTGGAAAGAGCACCCTACCCCAGCCCACACCTCCACCTATCCCCACACCTCCACCCTATGCCTGTAACCCCACCTAACCTTTTTCGGACACTAAGGACAATTTTAGCATAGCCAATCCACCTAACCCTGCACATCTTTGGCCTTGTGGGAGGAAACCGGAGCACCCGGAGGAAACCCGCGCAGACACGGGGAGAACGTGCAGACTCTGCACAGACAGTGACCCAAGCCGGGAATCGAACCTGGGACCCTGGAGCTGTGAAGCAACTGTGCTAACCACTGTGCTGCCGTGCCGCCCATGGTCTCTTTTGAAAGCCGGGACTCTCAGGCAGAGCATTGTGTATCCCAACCACTCGCTGCGTCAAGCTAACTTTGCCATTGCTTCTTTTGCCAATCACCTTGAGTCTGTGCCCTCTGATTCTGCAGCCCCCCTCCTCCCCTCCCCAACCAATAAGAATAGTTTCTCCCCACTTACCCTATCCAGACCCTTAAATGATCTTGAATGTCTCTATTAAATCTACCCCCAAATAAATATGAAAGGGTGGACATAAATGAGATGTTTGCATTTCTACAGGAATCACATAAATCACTAATAAATCTAATCAGGCATTCAGGAGAAATGTCTTTATTCACAGTGGAGTGAGAATGTGGAACTCACTAAGAAGTTGTTGAAGATGCATTTTTTTATACCTGCATTTATATAGTGACTTTCACAATAGCTCAAAGTGGTTCGGCACCAATGGCTCTTTGAAGTGTAGTCACTGTTGTAATGTAGGAAACGCGGCAGCCAATTAACACACTGTCAGCTCTCACAAGCAGCAATGCAATAATGACCAGATCATTAGTTTTGGTAATGTTGATTGAGCACTAAGCAATGGGCAAGACATCGGGGAGAACTCTCCCCTGCTCTTCTTTCCAATAGTGCCGTGGAATCATTTATATGCACCCCAAGAGGGACGAATTCACACCCGAAAGATGGCACCTCAGTCACTGCGGCACACCCTCAGTGATGAACCGGACTGTCAGCCGAGATATGTGTGTTCAAATCTCTTGAATGGGACTTGAATCTGCAACCTGGTGACTCCCAAGGCGAGCGAGCTCCCAACTGAGTGACTTGAAGGGGAATCTAGAAAAAACGCAACAGGGAGACAGACAGTCGATAGTTATGCAGATAGGGAGTCCCTGACCACAATTCCTTCCTCTCTGACTCATCCTTCAACATAAAATACACGGGCTATAGTGATGCAGTGATTATTTTTTTTATTCGTTCATGGGATGTGGGCATTGCAGACTGGGCCAGCATTTATTGCCCATCCCTAATTTCCCTTGAGGGAGCAGTTAAGAGTCAAGCATGTTGCTGTGGATCTGGAGTCACATGTAGGCCAGACCAGGTAAGGATGGCAGATTTCCTTCCTAAAGGACATCAATGAACCAGATGGGCTCTTACGACAATCAACAATGGTTGCATGGTCATCATTAGACTTTTAGGGGGCGATTCTCCAAAATGGAGACTAAGTGATCACGCCGTTGTGAACGCCGTCGGAAACGGGCGTGGGGACGACCGATTCTGTCTCCCACAGGGGGCCAGCGCCATCAGAGGCCCCTCCCGGTTCCCCCCGACCCTTCGCGCAGAGTTCCCGCCGGCAACGACCGGGGTGAACGCCGCTGGCGGGACTCTGCTTGTTCCATGCGGCCGCTCGGCCCATTCGGGCCGGCGCAAATGGCGCCGATTCTTCGAACCTCGGAGAATCGTGCACCGGCGACGGGGGCGGCATGCCGCGGTTGCAGCGATTCGCCAGCCCGGAGCGGGGCTCGGAGAATCACGCCCTTAACTCCAGATTTTTTATTGAATTAAAATTTCACCATCTGTAGTGGCGGGATTTGAACATAGGTCCCCAGAAAGTACTCCAGGTCTCTGATTTACTAGTCCAGAGACAATACCACAATGCCACCACCTCCCCCTATGTTGCAAGATTGGTTAGCCAGGGGCCTGAACATGAGTTTGGCAATTTAAAACTAACTTTGAAAAGCTGAAAATCAAAAGCTGCTGAAAACAAGAACAGCCATCGAGTTGCTGGATTGTCTTCAAAACCCGCCTGGTCCACTAATGTCGTGAGGGAAGGAAACCTGTTGATCTATATGTGACGCCAAATCAATTGATTCTTTACTGCCCTCAATTTTATTCAAGAAAGCAGCACATTTACCACAATCTCAGGGCAACGAGGGATGTGCAATAAATGTCGTCTTTTTCAGCAACACCCACATCTCAATTTTTTTAAACCAAGACGACGAACTACTCAAATCCCACCATGGCAGCTAGTGGAATTTAAATTCAATGAATTAATAATTCTGAAATGGAAAGCTAGTCTCAGCAATAGTGACCGTAAAACTATCATTAATTGCTGTCAAAGCCCACCTGGTTTATAAAGAGGATTTGCCATTCTTACCTGGTGTGGCTTACATCTGATTCTGCACCCACAGCAATGTGGCTGACCCTTAGCTGCTCTCAAGGGCAATTAGGGATGGACAACAAATGCCAGCCTTGCCAGTGATGCCCACATTTCATGACGTTTTTTATAAAGCCACAGGGGGTAAACACCTCAGAGAAGGCCAATCCCCGAAGGATAAACTATCACGCTGTCCATCTCACCATTGTATTGCTGTTCCATATCAATCACACAGTAAATCAGAGGGGTCCACACATGGTGAGGCACCAGTGAGTTGTGGAAGGTACTGGTGGCAGGGAGATATGGGCGGCACGGTGTCACAGCAGTTAGCACTGCTGCCTCACAGCACCAAGATCCCGGGTTCAATTTCAGCCTTGGGTGACTGGCTGTGTGGAGTTTGCACGTTCTCCCTGTGTCTGTGTGGGTTTCCTCTGGATGCTCCAGCTTCCTCCCACAGTCCAAAGATGTGCAGGTTAGGTTACAGAGTTTTGGTGATAGGGTAGGGTGGACAAGGGAATGGACTCTTTCGGAGTGTTGGTTCAGACTTGATGGGCCATGATGTCCTTCTGCACTGTAGGGACCTCTCATCTTCTCCCAGCTTAAATGAGCAGGACAGAGATGATAAATTCAGGAGCTCGACCACGTCTCAGCAAGCCGTTATGCCGGGCACTGGAAAGCCTCACAACTACTGTGGCTGGAGGAGTTTATTTCTAGCCTGTGTGCTGCCATCTCAAATGGTTGCAGGCCACTCTGCCCGGTTTTCGGGACCTCCTCCAGGAATGTCCACAAAAATGGCGTCATCATCATCACCAGCCTTGGCAGCTTTGCTGGAAGTTCAGGCAGGCTCTGCAATGCCTTCTAAACACAGACATTCACCCAGGGGAGAATGACGGAGCTAATCTATGAGTGCTTTCAAGCAGACACTCACCTTCATGGAACCTTATAGCACAGAATGAGGCCATTCAGTCCATTACCACTGCAGTCTTCCCTCCTGAAGCTCAGTGGAAGTGGCGAGCCTCCATCTCAAAGGAGTGAGAGACGCCCAATAGAACCTATCTGTTACCCTCTCTCAAGGTGCAAAATGTCTGCTTCCTCACCACACCCACAATCTCCCCTCTGCTCACTGATATGACGCTGGGCCCCAATCAAGCAAAACCTCAATTTTCAAATTCTCCTCCTCGTTTTCAAATCTCTCCCTGGCCTGGCTCCTCCCTAGCTCGATAATCACCTCCAAATCGACAACCTCTGTCAGATCTCAAGGCTCTGCCAGTTCTTGTACATTCCTGATTTTAATCACTCCAACATTGGAGTGATTAACTCCAACATTGGAGTTGCCTTAACTCGAGAATTTCCTCCCTCTACCCCTCTCCCTCTCTACCTCAATTTTCTCATTTGAGGCACTCCTTAAAATTTACCCCTTTGACCAAGGATTTAATCATCTGTCCTAATACCTCCTTGAGTGGCTCAGTGTCAAGATGTGTCCTTGAACACTCCTGGGAAGTGCCACAAGACATTTTATTATGTCAGCGGCGCTATATAAATGCCGTCTGGTGTTGTTGCCTGGATTTTGGTCTGAAGAGTGGTTTGGTTGCAACTTCTGGGTCTGCAGGGTCAGTATATCATTAATATGATAGGTGGTAGAATTGCTTTGCTGGTCTTTGATGGGGGATTAAGGGGACTGGTGAAGAACGTCACAGGAACCGTTAATGCAGGCAACCTTTGTGTAAGATTGTCAGAACAGGAACTTGAGCAGGCCTGTGGAATCTCAGAATCTCGAGCTGATCCTCCGCATCTCCTGCCTCCGCCTGACGTTGAAGTAGCCCCTCCTGTTCTGCCACTTGCTCATCTGCGGGTGTGCGCTGCTGAGGCTCTTTTGCCTTCTCAAAGCAGGCCTCACCGTATGGTTCCGTTGTGCAACGGAACCCCGTTACCATGTGGGGAGCCACTTTGTTGGGTGTGTTGTCAGAAACCATCCTGAAGACCTCTCTCCAGTCCTCAAGTTCAGCATCCTGGTGATCTGGTCATTAACGATCCTGGAAGCCCTGTGACTTGGATGATACTTCTTGTGTTGGTCAATGGTAATGGGGTTGTGGTGGGAAATTGTGATTCACATCTCGTCCCCCAGCAGCCATCCTGCCACCTTCCTGGAAAAATAATGAGAAAGTGGTGAACTGCCAGTGGGTAAATAGGCCGTGGTAGCTGCCTACACAAGTTTGCATTATCAATTTCTGAGATCTGACACCGCCTGGTCATTAATGGAGGGCTGGCCTTTTCTGCTAGTAAAGGCTGGTGCCGTGAGGCCAACATGTGTGCAGTCACTGGACATGAGGGAACCAGATGCAAACCCCTGTGCTCCCTCACCCTGACTGTTGAGGTGAAAGGGGAAGCTGAAATGTCATCATCTCTAAGCTGCTCAATGCAGTTATGTGGACTGTGCAGACTGCAAGATGCGGCTGAAATTCTCTGCAACAGGTTGACAGGAAGGACAAAGTGCTCTGGTGATTTTGACAACCCCCTCCAGCAAGTCATTTCAGGAGGTTGCAGAAATCTCCAAGCGCCAGCTCGGACAAGTGCTTCAATTATATACTGCTCCAAGGACAGATTCCTAACAGGAACACCTGGACTGTGTCCTGTGTCTGCGTATGGCCTCACCCAACCCTCCTCCTGGTAGCTTTGGGAGTGGCAGCACAGAGATTAGCGATTTGCACTAACGACCTGGAGGTATCAGTTCAAACCCCACAAGGGCAACTGGAGAGTTTGAATTCAGTTACATTTATAATAATAATAATAATCACTTATTGGCACAAGCAGACTTCAATGAAGTTACTGTGAAAAGCCCCTAGTCCCCACATTCCGGCGCCTGTTCGGGGAGGCCGGTACAGGAATTGAACCCGCGCTGCTGGCCTTGTTCTGCATTACAAGCCAGCTGTTTAGCCCAGTGTTCTTCAAACTCAGGGGCGCGACCCGCGGGTGGGTCGCGGGCGGGTGTAGGGAGGGTCGCGGAGCCGTCCTTCTCGGCGCTCCCGATCGCGCAAATCCCTGCGCAGCAGCTGGCTTTTAATAACGCCGGCTGCAAGCGGCCTTTAAAATAGCCGCGAACATGTAAAAGAAATTCGGCCGCTTTGCGCATGCGCTCCAATGATCGAGCGCGCATGCACAGTGCGGCCGCTATTTTTTTGAACGGTCGCAGCTTTTGTTTTACAAGTTATGGGGGGGGTTTATTCATTTTATTCATTTATTTTATTCATATAATTTTTATTTTTTTCATCTATTTTATTCATTTAAAAAAAAAATTTTTTTTTACAAGTTCGGGGTGGTTTTATTTAATAAAATTTTCCAGGGAAAATGCAGAACTTTGGACAGATGGAGACTCCATACTTTCCGAGACCGTAAGGCTTCACCCTCATCCAACAGGTTCCATTGGAGGAGCGTGTACGAGGGCCAAGGACCCAAAACCTCCATTTTTATCAGCAGCAAACAAGGTAAGAGAAAATGGTGGGTCGCTCAGGTCGGCCGGCGTGGGTCGCGAAGGTCAGCCGGCGTGGGTCACGAAGGTTGGGCGGTTGGGTTCCGAAAGTCGGTCGGGTTGGGTCCCGAAGGTTGGCCGGTTGGTAAAAATGGGTCCCCGGAAAAAGAGTTTGAAGATCACTGGTTTAGCCCACTGTGCTAAACCAGCCCCATAATAATAATAACCTTTTATTGTCACCAAGTGTGAAGTTACTGTGAAACCACATTCCGGCGCCTGTTCAGGTAAGCTGGTACAGGAGTTGAACCCGCGCTGCTGACCTTGTCCTGCATCACAAACCAGCTGTCTAGCTCAATGAGCTAAACCAGCCCCATATAGGGCCTAGTGACAACCAGATATCCAAAAATGTTTCACAACCGGTCAAGCACTTTTGAAGTTTAGTCGCTGTTGTGAGATAGGAAACACAGCAACCAATTTGTACACAGTAAACTCCACAAACACCAAGATGATAATCTGTTTCTGTGATGTTGATTGACAGATAAATAATTATCAGGACACTGGGGATAACTCCCTTTTCTTCTTCAAAATAGTGTCATGGGATCTTTTACAACCACCTGAGAGGACAGAAGGAGGCCTCGATTTAACATTTCATCTGAAAGGTGACACCTCCGATAATGCAACCCCCCCCTCACTACCGTACTGAAGTATCAGGCCAGGTGGTTACATTCAGAGATAGTTTACTGGAATGAAATTTAATGCCTCACCTGGAAGTGAGGTTTGAGGTGCGGAGGGGGCTTTTGATTGGGTGGGCAGTTGCAGGATGGGGGTCCCTACGCCTCCCCTCCTCCACCTACTTAAATCCAGACTGGGATGGCTTGTGGGTGGTTATTACAATCACGAGGGGTCCCGATAATGGTTAGAATAGTTTGTTTTGTTTTGAAGCACAGTAAAGCCGGAAAGTGGTGGAGAGCATGGCTGGTCCCCGCTGGGAACATCCGAAGATGCCGGATCCATTCTGGGCCGGTTTTTCCCGGGTGAGATTAACCTGCCTCGCTGGTGGGCCTCCGTCCCTCAGCAAGGGAGCTCATATTCCACAAGCCGCACACAGAGATCAATTGGGTCATGCCTATGGGTCTCGTAGGGGTTACAACATTGGCCATCCCGCTTGGATGTCAATTGAGGCCCTTAAGGGGAAAATCAATGGAATGGCCGAATAAGAGCTTCATTCCCACTATCTTGCTGTGGTTGTTTCCGGCATTCTGGGAGGTAGCCCCTTGTTCAAGGACACTCAGTGTTGCCTCATCGAGAGGCTCAGCAGTGAGATGCGAGGTGCCTGCTGGAAGCCACTCCCTTGCCCATTCCTCTAACCCCACTCTCCCTCCCTCACTGGGGACCCTCCCTCCCATGTTCCCCTTCCCCTGGGTCAGAATCCTAGAACTCTTACCCCGACAGCACTGTGGGTTACCCACATCACACGGACCGCAGCGGTTCAAAAGGTCAGCTCATCCTCATCAGGGATACGGCATGCATTTTTAACATTCATTCTTGGGATGTGGGCATCATTGGCACTGTCAGCATTGTTTTACCCATCCCTAATTGCCCTTTGAGAAGATGGTGCAGAGCCACCTTCTTGGCCGGTTACAGCCTATGTGGTGATAGTGTAGATGCACCCACAGTAATTTTTTTCCCTTCAATGGTTACAGGAACAAACACATTTGCTGTGGCTCTGGATTCACATTGAGGCCAGACCTGGTCGGGTGGCAGATTTCCTCCTATGATGGACCTCAGTGAGCCAAATGCTTTGTTTCACGGTCATTACGAATGCGATTAGCATTTTAATTCTTTCTATCTAAATAAAATTGGCAATAATAAAGCAGATAAAAGCTTACTGAGAGTCAGTAGAGAGAAAACAATATGACTTTGAAACTGGAAACTCTCCCGATAATCGGCTCAGACGTCAGAATGATCCAATTCAATGCACAATCAGAGGCCTTTTAAGTAAGGGTGTGAGAGGCTGATTGCACAAAGGTTTAGTTGCAGGCTGATCCGTGGGCAGGACTTCTGTGCTATTGGGTTTAAAATGGTGTCAGGTTCCTAATTGCGCCATGGGAGGTGTAGAAGCAGAAAGGAGGGAATTCCGGAGCTTCGGGCCTGCACCACTGCTAGTAGTCACCGGTGGCGGAGTGTTGAATCTTGGGAATGTGCAAGAGGCCAGCGATGGAGAAACGCAGAGAATTGGGACGTAGGATTACATAGGATATATAACACAGAAACAGGCCATTTGGCCCAACCAGCTCATGCCAGTATTCATGCAATACTCGCGCCTCCTCCCAATTTTACCAATCTAAACCTCTCATTGTAATCATCTATTGCTTTCTCCCTCAGATGCCTGTATATTTTCCTCTTAAATCCATCCACACTTTCGGCACCAACCACTCCTTGTGCAGGCGAGATCCACATCCTCACCACTCTCTTGGTAAAGAGGTTTCTCTTGAATTCCCTATTGGATGTATTGGTGACTGTCTTCCGTTGATGGTCTCTAGATATGGTCTTCCCAGCAGGAGGAAACATTGGCCGGGATTTTTCGGCCCCGCCGGGGCAGGACCCGCACTGAGCAGGCCAGCCAAAAGCCCATTGACATTCGGCAGGAGCGGAAAATCCGGGCGGGAGGCAGGGCTGGAAAATCCCAGACAGTCTCTCGACATTCACTCCACAAAAACCTTGGATCATTCTAAAGACCTTGATTAGGTGACCCTCAGCCTACTTTTTTCAAGAGAAATGACCCAGCCTGTCCCAAACCTTTCCTGGTATGTATGTCCACACATTTCTGGTATCATCCTCGTAAATCCTGCCTGCAGCCTCTCCAGTGCCTCTATGTCCTTTGTATAATCGCGAATGCACTGTCTGGAAGTGTGGTGAGAAGGTCCAATCGAGGCATTCAAGAGGGCATTGGATGATTATTTGAATGGCAACAATGTGCAGGGAAAAGGCAGGAAAATGGCACTAAGTCACGATGCTCGTTCGGCGAGCTGGTGCAGACATGGTGGCCCGAATGGCCTTCTTCTGCGCTGTGCCAAGTCTGCGATTTATAATATGGCGACCAGAGCCGCACGCAGTACTCTAAAGATGATCTAACCATAGAAAGCATCCTATCGGGCTGCATCACAGCCTGGTATGGCAACTGCTCGGCCCAGGACCGCAAGAAACTTCAGAGAATCGTGAACACTGCCCAGTCCATCACACGAACCTGCCTCCCATCCATTGACTCCATCTACACCTCCCGCTGCCTGGGGAAAGCGGGCAGTATAATCAAAGATCCCTCCCACCCGGCTTACTCACTCTTCCAACTTCTTCCATCGGGCAGGAGATACAGAAGTTTGAGAACACGCACGAACAGACTCAAAAACAGCTTCTTCCCCACTGTCACCAGACTCCTAAATGACCCTCTTATGGACTGACTTCATTAACACTACACCCTGTATGCTTCATCTGATGCCGGTGCTTATGTAGTTACATTGTATATGTTGTGTTGCCCTATTATGTATTTTCTTTTATTCCCTTTTCTTCTCATGCACTTAATGATCTGTTGAGCTGCTCGCAGAAAAATACTTTTCACTGCATCTCGGTACACGTGACAATAAACAAATCCAATCCAATCCAATCCAAGGTTCAGTCCAGGTTTAGCATAGCATTTTAATTCCATTCCACGGGAAATAAAACACAAGACTTGTGGGCCTGGAGGAGGTTACTGAAGTGATTTGGGGTGAGGCCATATAGAGGCATTTCAAAACAAGGATGTAAATGTTAAAATTGTATGGGATCTCGTTTCCACGGTTAATCTTTGAACCTTCCTGTAAAAATGTTGCACATTCATAAATAATTGCTGTTAAATTCTGAGTGCAAGGTTATCACTGGAAACACCCTTGAGCAATTGCAACTTCAGCAACTATAGTTGTTTCACTGAGCTGGCAATGCAATGTAATCACGCAGTGTTATTTATGGATAGTGGGTGCGTATCACCGTACACCACTGCCCAAGCACTTAACAGAGTCTTTGGCCCCTTCACACAAAGAGTAAGTACACCACTCAGCAGCATCTTAGAAGAGGAGAGTTTGAAGGGCATGTCCCTGCAGTACAGAACGAGACTGCATAGCACTCATGTTCCTCAAGCTTCAGAACAAAATCTGCATGCGGGGGCACTGGGCGACCATCCAAGGTTATTTAGTGAGGGCAGCCCACTTCCACTGCACTAGAACCCTGAGAAGGAGTGTTTTGTCATCAAATCAAACCTGCAAAGTAAAACAGAATTTAATACCGAGCCAAAATTAACACAGTGCCAACTTCAGGCCAACTCAACCAGATTTGTTGGATTCAATTCATATACCTTCCTCTGTTCCTGGACGGGATTTTTCTCATTAGTGCTGGAAATGCACTTAAATTGTTCTGTAAGCTGCTCTGCTGAAAATGTTCTCAAACCTGTTAGTGTTCTGTAACCAGTAGCCCAACACTTTTCCTCAACGAACCTTCATGGTGGCCTCAGGGAAGCTACTTTTGTGGCAAATGAAAGGGTTAAAGGCAGCCATTTTGTGACTCTAATCACACAATTCGATATCGGTCTTTAGGAGATTAAGTGCACAAAAAACACGGTTTAGCTAAGATGTTATCTGTTCGTAGTAAAGCAGAGGAAAAGCCAGCTTAGCTTTCATGGACAGGAGTGACTTACTCCTCCCAATAATGAAAGCCTTCTGAAATTTGTATTGTATTCCATTGCTCCCAACACTTGAAGGGCTAAAGGCCCACAACGAAAGTGAAGGAAGCACTACCTCAAGGCTCTCATGGCAATCATCAGAATAAACCCCTCAAGTGGACGAGTCAAGAGAATAAAGAAAGACTTGAATTTATAAAGCACCTGTCGCAACATCCCAAAGTATATTGCAACCAGCGAAGCTCTTTTTCAACTGTAGCCGCTGCTGTAATGAGATAAACGTGACAGTTTTTTGTACACAGCAAAGTTCCATAAACAGCTTGAAACCCTCAGAATGGCCTCCACCATTCTCAACTTGTCAGTCCGCTCCACCCTCTCCCTATGTGCCCAAATTGAGATAAGCTCCCTTTTTACCACTGCCTTCAGTGCCTCCCACAGCTTGGAGGCCAAAACCTCCCCCGTCTTATTCTGCTCCACATAATTCCAGATGGCCACCCTCACCCTTTCGCAAACCCCCTTCTCCGCCAATGGCCCCACATCCAACTTCCACTCTGGCCGTTGGTCATCCGCCTTCGCCACGCACAAGTCCAGCCAATGCAGCACATGGTCCAACACCACAATTGCCGAATACTCTGATCAGCGCCTTATCCAAGAGAAAGAAACTAATCCGGGAGTACACCCAGTGCACGTGCGGAAAATACAAGAACTCCTTTGCCCTCGGCCTCTCAAACCGCCACGGGTCCGCTCCCCCCATGCCTTCTATAAACCCAACAGCTCCCTTGCCATGGCCAAACATTCAGGGACCTAGGGCATGACCGGTCCAAACAAGGGCCCAGCACCATATGAAAATCCCCCCCCAACACCATAATCAGCTGGTCCAGGTCAGGAATCTTTGTAAACCCCACTCAGAGATTCCACATTGTCCCAATTTGGGGCATAAACATTCACCAGCACCAACGGCGCCCCCTCCAACTTCCCACTCACCATCACAAGCCTGCCCCTGGGGTCAGTCACAATACTCCCCATCAACACCGCCACCCCCTTTGTCTTCATATCCAAACCTGAATGCTCCACCCAGCCTCATCTGGTCCTCCAATTTCAAGAGCGCCTCCTGAAGAAACACAACATCCGCCTTCAAACCCCTTAAATACGTGAAAATGCGAGACCTTTCAAACGGGCCATTCAAACCCCGAACGTTCCATGTAATCTCACCGCCACTCCCTATATCCCACCAATCAGCCATAGCCCCTCTTTAACCAACTCCCCCAGGTCCATGCCTCGCTCACCCTCAGGCCCTCCCCAAGATGTCCACCGCCATCTCTCCTTAGCCAATTGCACCACATCAACACCACCCACATCAGCATCACTCCCCCCGCCCCCCATTCTCCTCCTTCTCCCATAAACAAAGAAAAAGAAAACCCAACCACTCCCCCATCCCCCACTCCCTCCACAGATCCACCCCTCACTTCACTCCCGTTAACCAGCCAACCAGCTAGTGGTTAGCACTGCTATCTCACGACGCTGGGGGCGAGGGTTCGATCCCGCCCCAGGTCACTGTCCGTGTGGAGTTTGCACATTCTCCCCGTGTCTGCGTGGGTCTCACTCCCACAACCAAAGATGTGCAGATTAGATGGATTGGCCACGCTAAATTGCCCCTTAATTGGAAAAAAGATTTAGGTACTCTAAATTTTTTTTTTTTAAACTAGCCAACCAGCTAGCATGGATTGGATTTAGATTGAATGTGGGTTTATTGTAACCTGTACCGAAGTACAGTGAAAAGTATTGTTCTGCGTACAGTCCAGGCAGATCGTTCCATGCATGAAAAATATAGGACATGCATCAATACACTATGTAAATAGAAGACATAGACAACGGGTGAAGCATACAGTGTGGTACTACTCATAGAGAAGATGTGTAGAGTGAGCAGTTTAGTCCATAAGAGGGTCATTCAGGAGACTGGTAACAGCGGGGAAGATGCTGTTTTTGAACCTGTTAGTGCGTGTTCTCAGACGTTTGCATCTCCTGCCCGATGGAAGAGGTTGGCAGAGAAAATAACCAGGTTGGGGGGGGGTCTTTGTTTATGCTGCCCGCTTTCCCCAGGCAGCGGGAGGTGTAGAGAGAGCCAATGGATGGGAGGCGGGTTTGTGTGATGGACTGGGCTGTGTTCACAACTCTCTGTACTTTCTTACGGTCTTGGGCTGAGCAGTTACCATACCAGGCTGTATTGCAGCCAGATATGATGCTTTCTATGGTGCAGCTATAAACATTGGTAAGAGTCAATGTGGATCTGCCGAATTTCCTTAGTTTCCTGAGGAAGTATAGGTGCTGTTGTGCTTTCTTGGTCGTAGCGTCGACGTGGGTGGACCAGGACAGATTGTTGGTGATGTGTACACCTAGGAATTTGAAGCTGTCAACTATCTCCACCTCGCCACCATTGATGCAGACAGGGGTGAGTATGGCACTTTACTTTCCCCGTGCAACAACACGACCCCTCTGTGGAAAGATCTTGTGGAACCAGAGTCAGGCTCCTCCCTAAGCAGAAGAGTCACCAAGCCTGGTGGGCGTCATCCTCGATTTTGGGGGACCGCCACCACTGACAACATAGCAAGAACACGCCATCTTCTTATATCACAAGTTGCGATTAAATAGCCGTTGCAAGTATTGTTTTGTTGTGCTCTTGACGTAGCATAAGCTGCATCCTTGATGTGCACTCTGACAAAGGAAGGTTCAGACTTGGAGGTAGCTATAACACATTTATTAAACTATTAACAATTCTCTTACTTGGATTCGACGCTACTGTTAATCCTGCTATAGCTACTCAGACTGACGAACCAGTCTGCTACAATCCACGTGGTGGGAGTGATGTTCAATCAACCCTGTGTCTGTACTTACTGAGAGTCTCCACTGGAAAGAGACTGAGCATGTGTGATGTGTCCTTTTTTATGGGTTGGTGTAATGCCCTCCTGTGGTAGTGTCACCTTTGTGTGTATCGTGACTGCCCATTGGTCGTGTCCTATCTTACTGATCTATTGGTTGACTGCCTGTGTGTCATGTCTCTGGTGTTCCCTCTAATGTCTAGCTAGGTGTAGTGTATGTACATTAACCCATTGTGTACTTACACTGATGTATATCACCACAAGTATAATGTTACAATGACCTGAATTTGTATCACAAATAGAGGGCTCTGCACAAGCAAGAATCGGTCAGTAAAGACAGATCACAGTTCTTAGTGACTAAGTTGGTGAATTAGTCATTAATCCACCCTTGCATGCCTCATTTGGTAACTACCATTATCTCTTAGTCTAGCAAGTAAGCTTCAAATCCATAAAAGCTGACAGCTCAAAATGTCAGGAATCTGTGTGAAATGCAGTGGGACTCAGCTCGTCCTGATTTATGGTACAAATGTTTCCAACGTTTTTTACTGCCTGGGAGAAACCTAAAATAGACGACAGCTCAGTTTGCAGCAGTGATGGATTTAGAATTTACTGATAAAAACATTGATGGCGCAATATTTATTTTCAGAGGGAAGGAACAAGTTTCCAAACAGTTTGATTGTTCACACTTTCCATGGTCCAAGCTGTAATTTTGACTTTCAAGTGAAAAATAATTTATCCTGGACACTTTACAAGGATTTTAAAGATGTGAATGAAAGGACCTTAATTTTTTATCTTCACAGCGTGGGCAGTTCTGTTGAAGCAGGTCGACTGCGCATTGTGATTCCATCCTGCAAAGTGAAGGTGCAAAACTTCTCCAAGTAGTTGCTCATTGTACAATACAGAAGGAGGTCATTTGGCCCATCGTCCCTGTGCCAGCTCTGTTCTTTTCTCCTAGCCCTGCAAAATATTCCTGCTCAGGTATAGCAAAATTGGGTAAGTGGGTTATGGGCGTGTGGGTCGAGGGTGGTGCCAGCAGCACAGAGCTGGTGACTCACCCTGGCTGGCATGGAGGGTTGCCCATCCTCACCCAGCACTGCCGGGTTGGGGATGGGGGGTGGGTGATGGGTGTGGGGAGTGTGGGATGGGGTGGTGCCAGGGGCACAGAGGTGGTGACTCATCCGGGCCGCCCTGAGGGTTTCAGGCAGCTTCTTTCTGCACTGCTGCCCGGACCTTGCGGTGGGGCCCATGGTGCTCATGGCCTCTGTCATCTCCACCCAGGCTCGGTTGAGTGGCAGCCTCCCTCCCACCCTTTGAGCGTAAAATTGAATGGATGTGATTCCGCCCAGAAACCCGCCCGCCCAAACCCAGATGCAATGTCATGCCTGGGTGGGCAGGGCCTCGGGTGGTAAACCCCTCCATTCACCGATGAAGGCCCTTAAGTGGCCACTTAATGTTCCATAATTGGTATCAGTAATTTACAGTTTTCGCTAAACATGCCCTGTTGAAAGTTACTATTGAATCTGCTTCCACCAATTTCATTGCTGTGTATTTCAGACATGGGAGAAGGGTGTCCAGAGCTTTGAGCATGTTCTGCTGTTCAATTAGGTTCTAACTCATTTGAGCCTCATTTCCACTAACCTGCCTTTGATTTGCATCCCTTACCTTAATGATTTCAACAACACATCTATTGTCTGTTGATAGGAATTCTAGGTTCGAACCCGCCTGCAACAATAGTGGACTCGCCAACATTAAGGGCATTTAAATGGTCATTGGATAAACATATGGATAAGGGAATAGTGTAGATGGGCTTTAGATTGGTTTCACAGGTCGGCGCAACATCGTGGGCCGAAGGGCCTGTACTGCGCTGTAATGTTCTATGTCCTAGGTTTGAAGAAGTGATTCCTAGGGCAGCACGGTGGCCTAGTGGTTAGCACAGCTGCCTCGCAGCGCTGAGGTCCCAGGTTCGATTCTGGGTCACTGTCCGTGTGGAGTTTGCACGTTCTCCCTGTGTCTGTGTGGGTTTCGCCCCCACAACCCTAAAATGTGCGACTAGGTGGATTGGCCACACTAATTTGCCTCTTAATTGGAAAAAATAATTGGGTAATCTAAATTTATATTTAAAAAAAAGAAGTGATTCCTAATTTAGCATGGCCTAGGATTTTAAAATGACCTCTTTTTCTGACTATCACCTCTGCAGCAACTCCATCAAATCCTTTTTACCGAGATTAGATCAGCCCTCTCTCAACCCGAGGGAATATAATCCAAGTTCATGCAACCATGTAATGGTTTCAATGCAAGATCACTAAGTCCAGGTGCATTTATTTGACATCTTACCACCGATATATCTGTCAATGAGTATGTTCAAGGCAGAGGTAGATAGATTTCTAGATATTAAAGATATCAAGGAGGTTGAGCGGGAATACGCTGTTGAGGTGGAAGATCAGCCATGATCTTGTTGAATGACGGAGCAGGTTCGAGGGGCTGAATGGTCTGCTCCTGCTCCTATTTCCTAGGTTCCTATAATAATGTTGATTTGTGACTGAAGCTTTTTCCAACACATAGCTACAATAACCCTAACTGGCAGAACGTTCTACATTCACATGACAACCTGGCTCATTATTGTAACTGCCTGTATTCTAGACCCTGTGGCAGCCGAGAGGAACCCAGATTGATGATATACTAATGTAACCTTTTTAAATAAACATTGAATATGGGTAACTGAATATCATCAAAACAAAGCTTTCAAACCCCAGTTTTAAAATGTCACACTCACTCTTTAATCAAGCTTTTCCTCTCTCTAGATGCTAATCAATCTGTTATGCATCTCAAACATTTCCTGTTGGTGAAAGTGATAGGATCGTCAGTTGGTATAACCATATGGTTGACATAAATGGCAGCCAATACTTGTGGGACTCCAGCCACTCGAAAGACGTTGGCACCCCATTTCTCTCTCTTTCATTCCTTCTCTCACTCTCTCTCAGACACACACTCTCTCTGCCTTGGGTCCATATGAAGGGAGATCCTTCCAGTAACCAATCCAGCAATGACTTACTGACTGACTGACTGGTTGATGTGCCTACATCAGGGATCAAATGGGAGCATGAGGGTGTTTAATGATAAGTACTGCTGTTGCCTGTCCAACCACAAGCAAGGCTGTGTTCCTGGTGAAAAGAGACTTCAAGCCACATTCCATCACCTGGAATATCTCAGTCAGGGGAAAAAAACACTGTCGAGAAGAAACATTACTTAGGATCTACATATCTGTAAGACTCTGTGGCAGGGTCTATACCTGCATGCATAAGGGTGCAATCTCCTACATCCATCCTTTAGTCCTCCACAAAGCACAGGATCCTCAGAGAGATTTTTTTAGGGTGGAATTTAGTGTTAGAGTTTGGGGTCCCACCCATTAGTTGGAGAATCAGTGAGAAGCCTGTGTCGTTTTTCTGCAGGAGGCAATTATAATGTTAGCAGGCACTTGCCTGGACAGCGTCAGGCCTCACTTTAGATTAAGTCCCCAAGTGGCATGAAAATCCCACCCTCAAAAGCCGCTGTCAATCATAAGCCGGCAGCTCCTCTATTACCAGCAGTGCCACCGGGAGGGATGGCTGATCACTGGGCCCGTCACCAGGGGTCAACGTTGGATCCCTGGAAAGAGGTGAGTGGGAAGGGTTGGGGTTTACGGGGATGCTGGCTATGCGGGGAGGGGGATTGGTTGCAAGGGTAGGCTGTTGGCGGTCAGTGGCTTCTGCACCTTCCCAATGCCAGGTCCCTCATCAGGCACTGAGTGCACCCCCCCCCCCACCTCCCACCCCACCCAAGCAGACCGCTGGCAATCCCGATAGGTGGGCGGCTTCCTGGAAACTTTTGGAGGGCTGTGTGATCCCTGAGACGCTGTTAAATCCCAGTGAGCTCAGGGATAATTAGTCTTAAGGTTTTCTTTTTTTATTCTTTTACGGGGTGTGGGCATCGCTGGCAAGGCCAGCATTTGTTCCCATCCCTAATTGTCCCTGAACTGAATGGCTTGTTTGGGTATTTAAGAATCAACCACAATAGTATTAATCTAGAGTCACATGTAGACCAGGTAAGGACAGAAGGTTGCCTTCCCAAGGGACATTAGTGAACCTGATGTGTTTTTTTACAACAATTGAGGATAATTGTCATGGTCACCATTACTGAGTCAGACTTTATTAACTTAATTTAAATTCCACCAATGCCGTGGTGGGATTTGACGCACGCCCCCAGAGCATTAACCTGGGCCTCTGGATTACTAGTTCAGTGACATGTGGCTGGCACGGTAGCACAGTGGTTAGCACTGTTGCTTCACAGCTCCAGGGTCCCAGGTTCGATTCCCGGCTTGGGTCACTGTCTGTGTGGAGTTTGCACGTTCTCCCCGTGTCTGCGTGGGTTTATTCTGGGTGCTCCGGTTTCCTCCCACAGTCCAAAGATGTGCAGGTTTGGTGGATTGGCCAGGCTAAATTTCCCCTTCGTGTCCAAAAAGGTTTGATGGTGTTGATGCGTTGTGGGGATGGGGTGGAGGTGTGGGCTTAGTTAGGGTGCTCGTTCCAAGGGCTGGTGCAGACGTGATGGGCCGAATGACCTCCTTCTGCACTGTAAATTCTATGATTATCACAACACCACCATCTCCCCAAAGTGGCTCATTAACAAGCTGCAAGCGGGCTAGTTTCCTACATCGCCCCATTCCAGACGTTCAGTAAATGTAGGACTGTTTTCCCACTTCCATGAGCCAGACTGTGGCCACAGCACAATTCCCCCATCCAGCCCATTGACCTAATCTCTCCAGGACACTGCACTAAATTTAGTGGAACTCTCTTTCAATCTTCTCATTCACTCCCATTACCTTTGATGCACTTGTCCCCATTAAAACCAGTAACTCTGTCACCCCAATCATTGGACCTGTTGTAGCCTCCACTTCTACACCCCTAAGTTGAAAGGATACAGACTTTAATGTGTATGGTGGACAATTGATTTAGTCACGCATTGTCATTCCAATATCAGATCCTGCCAAAACCATTCACTATTGCAGGATTATCCTCAAATACAAAGCTTTTAAAAAAAAAATTTAGAATACCCAATTATTTTTTTTCCAATTAAGTGGGCAAATTAACATGGCCAATCCACCTATCCTGCACATCTTTTGGGGGTGAAACCCTCGCAGACATGGGGAGAATGTGCAAACTCAACACGGACAGTGAACCAGGACCGGGATTCGAAACCGGGTCCTCAGTGCCGCAGTCCCAGTGCTAACCACTGCACCACATGCCGCCCTCAAATACAAAGCTAACCCTTGGCACCTCTTATCCACTATAAAATGTCTTCCTAAACCTTTGCCCCAGCTCCCTCCATCATTACCTCCAACAGCAAATGCGAGGAGCAGGTGACGACCTTGTTATTAAGGTTGAGATCAACCATTCAGTTTTTTCTTCCCTCCCTTCCCCTCGCCCACCAAGCCAAATGTCCCCCAAGGTTCTCTTTGACCCCCAGCCCCGAACTCACATCTTTTTCGAGTTTCTCTCCTATCTCCAAGCTCAGCTTAATCACGAATCCCACAACTCTCTCACGCCTGTAATGTCCTTCATGGAAGGAAATCTGCCATCCTTACCCAGTCTGGTTTACATGTGACTCCAGATCCACTGTAATGTGGTTGACTCTTAAATGTCCTCTGAGATGGCCTAATGAGCCACTCAGTTCAAGAGAAATTTGGGATTGGCAAATCATGCTGGCCCAGCCAGTGACAACCCAAGAATGAAAAAAATAATTCCCACCCAAACTGCTGACCACTCAACTATCCTTCCTGACCTCCATGTTTGCTGATATTGTGAATGGTTCCCTCTCATTAAGTACTGTTCCCTCTCCCCTTCAAATCTGCCATCATTCCCCCTTGAGCTATGATCCTTAACTATGATCTCATTTCCCTTTCCTCTCAAAAGCCCTTGAACGTTTGGTTGCCACCCAAATCCATGCCCACCTTTCCCGTGGCGCCATGTTTGAACCCTCCATCAAGTTTCCACCCCACCACTTGATGAAACAACTTTTATTGAAGTCACAAATGTAACTGTGGCCTTGGTAAACTTTCTCTCCTTGCTCTTCTGCAGTCTTTGAGACAGTCCTTCGCATCACCTTGCACCAAAGTCTCTCCTCCGTTGCTCAGCTGAACTGCACTTGTCTGATTCCATTTCTTCTTTTTTGAGAAATATTTTATTCCAAACATAAACGATAACAACAAAACCACGTTCCAACAAAACAGGGTTAACAGTTTGTACATTTTTCCCCTTTGAGCCCTCCCTCCCCCCCCCCCCCCCCCCCATCCCCCGCGACAAACCGTTCCTCAAATATGGTCATGAATGGCCTCCACTATACCTCAAAGCCCTCTTCCGATTCCCTAAAAACAAACTTATATTTTCCAACTGGAGAAACTCATACAGATTCCCCAACCAGGCCAAAACTCCCAATGGCATGTCTGACTTCCAGTTCAACAGAATCCAAGGCCGGGGCTCATTCCATTTCGATGGAAGCCAATGAAACTTGTGCATTGGCTGCTCTTACCACACCCGAAAATTAACCTCTGGAGTCCCTCAAAGATCTATCTTTGGATGCCATCCTATTTCTCATCCCCACTGCTGCCCCTCATTGGCATCACTTAAAAAACACAATGCCAGCTTTCACCACTACACTGTTAACAGTCAGTTTCTACCCCATTACCACCTCTCTCGACCCCTCCCCACCACTGCCTCTTGTTCGTCATGCTGCTTGTCCCCCAACAGCCAATGTTAGATGAGCAGAAATGTCCTCCTATTAAATATCGGGAAGATTGATGCCCCCACCTCAAAACCCTGCTCCGAGCCAACAATTCTATTCCTCACTTTAACGAAGAGTCATCCAGATTCACAACGTTCGCTCCCTTTCCTCTCCACAGATGCTGTCAGACCTGCTGAGATTGCCTAGTATTTTCTGTTAATATTTCTCACTTTCCTGGTCACTTTCTTTTTTTAAAAATATATTTTATTAAAGTTTTCAAACACAATTTTTCAACAAAAATGGTAACATGATAACTGCTATATAACATTGTTTAACTAACATAGTAAACTAACCAAGTAACATGAAGTAATGCTCCCCCCACCCCCTCTCCCCCTCTAAAAAAAACCACCAACAATTTACCCCCCCCTCCCCCCCCCGGGTTCCTGCTGCTGCCCGTCTATCTTCCCCCTAACGCTCCGCTAGGTAGTCGAGGAACGGTTGCCACCGTCTGGTGAACCCTTTAGCCGATCCTCTCAGCGCAAACTTCATCCGCTCTAGTTTTATGAACCCCGCCATATCGTTTATCCAGGCCTCCAGTCCGGGGGGTTTCGCTTCCTTCCACATGAGTAAAATCCTACGCCGAGCTACTAGGGACGCAAAGGCCACAACATCGGCCCCTTTCGCCTCCTGCACTCCCGGCTCATCCGCTACTCCAAATATAGCTAACCCCCAGCCTGGCTTGACCCGGACCTTCACCACCTTCAAGATCACTCCCGCCACTCCCCTCCAATACCCCTCCAGTGCCGGACACAACCAAAACATGTGTGTGGTTCGCCGGGCTTCCCCCGCACCTCCCACACTTGTCCTCCACTCCGAAGAACCTGCTCAACCTAGCTCCCGTTATGTGTGCTCTATGCAGCACCTTAAATTGGATCAGGCTAAGCCTGGCACACGAGGAAGAGGAATTTACCCTGCTTAGGGCATCAGCCCACAAACCCTCCTCAATCTCCTCCCCGAGCTATTCTTCCCATTTTCCCTCCAGTTCGTCCACCAGCTCCTCCCCCTCTTCCCTCATCTCCCGGTATATCTCTGACACTTTGCCCTCCCCGACCCACACCACCGAAAGCACCCTGTCCTGGATCACTTGTGTCGGGAGCAGCGGAAATTCCCTCACCAGTTGTCTCGTGAACGCTCTCACCTGCATATACCTAAAGATATTCCCCGGGGGCAGCTCATACTTTTCTTCAAGCGCTCCCAAGCTCGCAAACGTCCCATCTATAAATAAGACTCCCACTCTCCTGATTCCTGCCCGGTGAAAGCTCTGGAACCCTCCGTCCAACCACCCTGGGGCAAACCTATGGTTGTTCCTGATCGGGGACCACACCGAGGCTCCCAGCACACCCCTCTTTCACCTCCATTGCCCCCAGATACTTAATGTTGCCGCCACCACTGGGTTCGTGGTAAAAACTTTCAGGGAGAGCGGTAGTGGCGCCGTCACCAGCGCTTTTAAGCTCGTTCCTTTGCAGGACGCCATCTCCAGCCTTTTCCACGCCGCTCCTCTCCCTCCATCATCCACTTACGAATTATCGTCACGTTGGTGGCCCAATAGTAATCGCCCAAATTCGGCAACGCCAGTCCCCCTCTGTCTCTGCTACGTTGTAGGAACCCCCTCCTTACCTTCGGGGCCTTCCCTGCCCACACAAAGCTCGTGATGTTTCTATCTATTCTTTTTTAAAAAGGCCTTAGTGATCAGTATAGGGAGACATTGGTACACGAATAGGAACCTCGGGAGGACCATCATCTTAATCGCCTGCATTCTGCCCGCCAGTGACAGCGGCTGCATGTCCCACCTTTTGAAATCCTCTTCCATTTGTTCCACCAGTCGAGTCAGATTGAGTCTGTGTAAGGTTCCCCAACTCCTGGCTATCTGAATCCCCAGGTATCGGAAGTTTCTTTCCACTCTCCTTAGCGGTAGGCCATCTACCCCTTTACTCTGGTCCCCAGGGTGTATCACAAAAAGCTCACTCTTTCCCATATTAAGCCTATATCCCGAGAAATCTCCAAACTCCCTCAATATCTGCATGACCTCTGTCATCCCCCCCACTGGATCCGTCACATACAGCAGTAGGTCATCCGCGTAGAGTGACACTCGGTGTTCCTCTCCCCCTCTAATCACCCCTCTCCATTTTCTGGAGTCTCTCAGCGCTATGGCCAGTGGTTCAATTGCCAGCGCGAACAGTAATGGGGACAACGGGCATCCCTGTCTTGTTCCCCTGTGTAGTCAAAAATACTCCGACCTTTGCCGATTTGTGACCACACTTGCCGTTGGGGCCCCATATAGGAGTTTAACCCAACTGACAAACCCCTCCCCGAACCCGAACCTCCTCAGCACCTCCCATAGATACTCCCACTCCACCCTATCAAATGCCTTCTCTGCATCCATTGCCGCCACTATCTCTGCCTCCCCCTCTACTGGGGGCATCATTATCACCCCTAATAGCCGTCGCACGTTGACATTTAATTGTCTCCCCTTTACGAATCCTGTCTGGTCTTCGTGCACCACCCCCGGGACACAATCCTCTATCCTCGTTGCCAGCACCTTTGCCAGCAACTTGGCGTCCACATTTAGCAGTGAGATAGGCCTATAGGACCCGCACTGCAGCGGATCTTTATCTCGCTTCAAGATTAGCGATATCGTCGCCTCCGACATTGTCGGGGGTAGGGCCCCCCCTTCTCTGGCCTTGTTAAAGGTCCTTGCCAGCAGCGGGGCCAACAAGTCCACATATTTTCTATAGAATTCCACCGGGAACCCATCTGGTCCCGGGGCCTTCCCTGCCTGCATGTTCCCCAGCCCTTTGGTAACCTCGTCCACCCCAATTGGCGCCCCCAGGCCTTCCACCTCCTGCTCCTCCACCCTCGGGAACCTTAATTGGTCCAAAAACTGCTGCATCCCCTCTTTTCCCTCCAGGGGTTGGGACCTGTATAGTCTCTCGTAAAAGGTCTTAAACACCTTGTTTATCTTCCCTGCTCTCCGCACCGTGGCTCCCATTTCATCCCTAATTCCCCCTATCTCCCTCGCCGCTGTCCTCTTTCGCAGCTGGTGGGCCAACAGGCGACTCGCCTTTTCCCCATATTCATATCTCATCCCCTGTGCCTTCCTCCACTGTGCCTCAGCCCTCCCTGTGGTCAACAGGTCGAACTCCGACTTCCGGTTACGGCGATGCCCAGCTAGCCGCACGTTTCGGCGGCTCCAGCTCCAACGGACCTTCGGGCTCTTTTGAGAGCCCCAATGGGAAATTTTGGGGCGACGCAACCCGGTGTGGGGTGAGTGAATAGAGAGTCCCCCCCCCCAACGAAAGAGGAAAATATCGGCGGCGGCGGCTGCAGCGCGAGGAATCGTCGACGAAAGGGTCAGAAAGGGAGAAGACACAAGATGGCGGCGGAGAAAGCCCAGGCGACATGGGGGCCCGAGCAAGACGAATTTCTGAGACGGTGTGTGGAGCTACTAAAGAGGGAGGTGCTGACCCCGATGCTACAGGCAATTGAGGGGCTCAAGGAGGCACAAAGGACCCAGGAGACAGAGCTCCGCGTGGTGGAGCAGAAGGTGACGGATAATGAGGACGAGATCCTGGGCCTGGCGGTCAAAACACAGACGCACGAGGCACTCCATAAAAAGTGTATTGAAAGGATTGAGGCCCTAGAAAACAGAGCGCGAAGGAAGAACCTTCGGATACTGGGTCTCCCTGAGGGAGTGGAAGGAGCGGACTGTGGAGCTTATGTAAGTACGATGCTAAGCTCATTGATGGGAGCTGAGGCCCCTACGGGCCCCTTGGAGGTGGAGTAGGCACATCGGATCCCGGCGAGAAGACCAAAAGCGGGAGAACCACCCAGGGCGACAATCGTGCGATTTCACCGCCTTAAAGATAGAGAAGAGGTCCTGAGATGGGCTAAAAAGGTGCGGAGTAGCAGATGGGAGAATGCAGTGGTACGGGTGTACCAGGATTGGAGTGCGGAGGTGGCGAGAAGGAGGGCGAGTTTTAACCGAGCCAAGGAGATGTTACACAAAAAGAAGGTGAAGTTCGGGATGCTGCAGCCGGCACGACTATGGGTCACGTACCAGGAGAGACATCACTATTTCGATACGGCGGAAGAAGCATGGACTTTTATTAAAGAGGAGAAATTGGATCGGAACTGAGGGACTGATACTGCAGGAAATGTTATTGTTATTGTTATGGTTGATGTAAATAGAGAAGTAAATTGGGATGGGGGGAGACACTAGGAAATGTGGGCGCCGGTGAGGGGGGAAAGAAGGGACATAGGCGGAGAATGAGGAATGGGAGGGGGAGAGGAAAGGGAGCTGCACCACAAGAGGCGGGTCAGATAAAGGGATGTTCCCGCGCCAGAAAGATTATGGCGGGAAGACAGGCGCAAGGCGGATGGGAGTTCCCCACACGGGGGGGTCAAGGAGAGAGCAGGAGTAGCCGGGGTCAGTTGAAGTCAGCTGACTTGCGGAAGTAATATGGGGGGAGCAATCACGCTAGAAAGGGATCTAGCGGGGGGGGGGGGGGGGGAGGGGGGAGCGCGGAGGCGGGATATGGGACTGGCCTAGAGAAGGTGATGGCTAGTCGACACGGGAGGGGGGCAGGTAGCCCCCTAGTGAGGCTGATCACGTGGAACGTGAGAGGCCTGAACGGACCGATTAAAAGGGCCCGAGTGCTCGCGCACTTGAAAGGACTAAGGGCAGACGTGGCTATGCTCCAAGAGACGCACCTGAAGGTGGCGGACCAAGTTAGGTTAAGGAAAGGATGGGTGGGACAGGTGTTCCACTCAGGACTAGATGCAAAGAATAGAGGCGTGGCCATATTGGTGGGGAAACGGGTAGTATTTGAAGCAAAGAACATCGTAGCAGATAGCGGAGGTAGATATGTAATGGTGAGTGGCAGGCTGGAGGGAATGGAGGTCGTGTTGGTTAATGTATATGCCTCGAATTGGGACGATGCGGGATTTATGAGACGGATGCTGGGTCGTATACCAGACCTGGAGGTAGGAAACTTGATATTGGGAGGGGACTTCAATACCGTGCTGGACCTAGGGCTAGATAGATCCAGATCAAAGACCGGAAGAAGGCCGGCAGCGGCCAAGGTGCTCAAGGGGTTTATGGACCAAATGGGGGGAGTGGATCCATGGCGATTTCTTAGACCGAGGGCCAGGGAGTTCTCCTTCTTCTCCCATGTCCATAAAGCGGATAGATTCTTTTGTTCTGGGAAGGTCGTTGATCTCAAGGGTGGAAGAAGCTGAGTATTCAGCCATAGCGGTTTCGGACCATGCCCCACACTGGGTGGACCTGGAACTAGGAGAGGAAAGGGAGCAGAGAGCGCTCTGGCGATTAGATGTGGGATTGATGGCGGACGAGGGAGTGTGTGGAAGAGTGCGGGGGTGTATTGAGAGATACCTGGAGGTCAATGACGATGGGGAGGTCCGTGTGGGAGTGGTATGGGAAGCACTAAAAGCGGTGGTCAGAGGAGAGCTGATCTCCATTGGGGCCCACAAAGGGAAAACAGAGGCCAAGGAAAGGGAAAGATTACTGGGGGAGATTTTAAGGGTGGACAGGGAATTTGCAGAGACCCCGGAGGAGGGACTGTACAGGGAGAGGAGACGACTCCAGACGGAGTTTAACCTCCTGACCACCAGAAAGGCGGAGGTGCTGTGGAGGAAGGCACAGGGGAGGAGGTATGAATATGGGGAAAAGGCTAGTCGCCTGCTGGCTCATCAGTTGCGAAAGAGGACAGCGGCGAGGGAGATAGGGGGAATTAGAGACGAAAAGGGAGCCACGGTGCGAAGAGCAGGGAAGATAAACGAGGTGTTCAAGACCTTTTATGAGGGACTGTATAGGTCCCAACCCCCAGAGGGAAAGGAGGGGTTGCGGCAGTTCCTGGATCAATTGAGGTTCCCGAGGGTGGAGGAGCAGGGGGTGGAAGGCCTGGGGGCACCGATTGGGGTGGACGAGGTTATTAAGGGGCTGGGGAACATGCAAGCAGGGAAGGCTCCGGGACCAGACGGGTTCCCGGTGGAACTTTACAGAAAATACGTGGACTTGTTGGCCCCGTTGTTGGTGAGGACGTTCAATGAGGCCAGGGAAGGAGGGACTTTACCCCCGACAATGTCGGAGGCGACGATATCGCTAATTCTGAAGAGGGATAAAGATCCGTTGCCGTGCGGGTCCTATAGACCTATTTCATTATTGAATGTGGACGCCAAATTGCTGGCAAAGGTACTGGCATCGAGGATAGAGGACTGTGTCCCGGGGGTGGTGCACGAAGACCAGACAGGGTTCGTAAAGGGGAGACAACTGAATGTCAACGTGCGCCGACTATTAGGGGTGATAATGATGCCCCCAGTGGAGGGGGAGGCAGAGATAGTGGCGGCAATGGATGCAGAGAAGGCATTTGATAGGGTGGAGTGGGAGTATTTATAGGAGGTGTTAAGGAGGTTTGGGTTCGGGAACGGGTTTATTAGCTGGGTCAAACTTCTTTATGGGGCCCCAACGGCAAGTGTAGTGACGGGTCGGCAAAGATCGGAGTATTTCCGATTATATAGGGGAACAAGGCAGGGATGCCCGCTGTCTCCACTGTTGTTCGCGTTGGCAATTGAACCTCTGGCCATGGCGGTGAGAGACTCCAGGAAATGGAGAGGGGTGATTAGAGGGGGAGAAGAACACCGAGTCTCGCTATACGCGGATGACCTACTGTTGTATGTGTCGGACCCAGCGGGGGGGATGATAGAGGTTATGCAGATGTTGAGGGAGTTCGGAGATTTCTCAGGATATAGGCTTAACATGGGGAAGAGTGAACTATTCGTGATACACCCAGGGGACCAGAGTAGAGAGATAGAAGGCCTGCCTCTAAGGAAAGTGGAAAGAAACTTCCGCTACCTGGGGATTCAGATCGCTAGGAGCTGGGGAACCTTGCACAGACTTAATCTGACACGATTGGTAGAACAAATGGAGGAGGACTTCAAGAGGTGGGACATGCAGCCTCTGTCGTTGGCGGGCAGAGTGCAGGCAATTAAGATGATGGTCCTCCCGAGGTTCTTATTTGTATTGCAATGTCTCCCTATACTAATCACTAAGACCTTTTTAAAAAAAATAGACAGGAGCATCACGAGCTTCGTGTGGGCAGGGAAAGTCCCGAGGGTAAGGAGGGGGTTCCTACAACGTAGCAGGGACAGAGGAGGATTGGCGCTACCGAATTTGGGCAACTACTATTGGGCCGCCAATGTTGCGATGATTCGTAAATGGATGATGGAGGGAGAGGGAGCGGCGTGGAAAAGACTGGAGAGAAAGTCCTGTAAAGGGATGAGCTTAGAGGCGCTGGTGACGGCGCCGCTACCGCTCTCACCAAAAACGTTTACCACGAACCCGGTGGTGGCGGCAACATTGAATATCTGGGGACAATGGAGGCGACAGAGAGGTGTGCGGGGAGCACTGGTGGGGTCCCCAATCAGGAACAACCATAGGTTTCCCCAGGAAGAATTGATGGAGGAGCACCAGTTGGGAATTAGGAGGGTGGGAGATTTATTTATAGATGGGACGTTTGCGAGCTTGGGAGCATTGGAGGAAAAGTATAAGTTGCCCCGGGGAAACTTCCTTAGATATATGCAGGTGAGGGCGTTCACAAGACAACAGGTGAGGGAATTTCCGCTGCTCCCGGTACAGGGGATTCAGGACAGAGTGCTTTCGGGGGTGTGGGTCGGAGAGGGCAAGGTGTCAGAGATATACCGAGAGATGAGGGAAGAGGGGGAGGAGTTGGTGGGCGAATTAAAAGGAAAATAGGAAGAAGAGCTAGGGGAGGAGATAGAGGAGGGTATGTGGGCTGATGCCCTAAGCAGGGTAAATTCCTCTTCCTCGTGCGCCAGGCTTAGCCTGATTCAATTCAAGGTGCTACATAGAGCACACATAACGGGGGCAAGACTGAGCAGGTGCTTTGGAGTTGAGGACAAGTGTGGGAGGTGCGGCGGAAGCCCGGCAAACCACGCACATATGTTTTGGTCGTGCCCGGCACTGGAGGGGTATTGGAAGGGAGTGACGGGAGTGATTTCCAAGATGGTGAAGGCCCGGGTCAAACCAGGCTGGGGGCTAGCTCTATTTGGAGTTGCGGATGAGCCGGGAGTGCAGGAGGCGAAAGAGGCTGACGTTGTGGCCTTTGCGTCCCTAGTAGCCCGGCGTAGGATTCTACTCATGTGGAAGGAGGCGAAACCCCCCGGACTGGAGGCCTGGGTAAACGATATGGCGGGGTTCATAAAACTGGAGCGGATAAAGTTTGCCCTGAGAGGATCGGCTCAAGGGTTCACCAGGCGGTGGCAGCCATTCCTCGACTACCTAGGGGAACGTTAGAGGGAAGACAGATGACCAGCAGCAGCAACCTGGGGGAAGTGGGGGGGGGGGGGGGGGGGGTGGTGTGGAAGTTTTAGTTTATGTTAAGCGATTAGATTACCATGTTGATTAGCCATTTGATTATTGTTAAACTTTCTTTACTGTTATGTTTGATCTGTAAAGGGAAAAAATTTTATCGAGAAAATTTTCAATAAAACATATTTTTTTAAAAAAACAGGTTGAACTCCGTCTGGTGTTGTCGCCTCTCCCTGTATAGTCCTTCATCTGGGGCCTCCGCATATTTTTTATCTACCCTCAAAATCTCCCCCAGTAGTCTTTCCCTTTCCTTGGCCTCTGTTTTCCCCTTGTGGGCCCTGATGGAGATCAGCTCTCCTCTGACCACCGCCTTCAGTGCTTCCCATACTACTCCCACTCGGACCTCCCTGTCGTCATTGGCCTCCAGGTACCTTTCGATACATCCCCGCACCCTTCCCCAGACTCCCTCATCCGCCAATAATCCCACATCCAGTCGCCAGAGTGGACGCTGCTCCCTCTCCTCTCCTAATTCCAGATCCACCCAGTGTGGGGCATGATCTGAAACAGCTATGGCTGAATACTCAGTTCCTTCCACCCTCGAAATCAGTGACCTTCCCAAAACAAAGAAATCTATCCGGGAGTACACCTTGTGGACATGGGAGAAGAAGTAGAACTCTTTGGCCTTCGGCCTAACAAATCGCCACGGATCCACTTCCCCCATTTGGTCCATAAACCCCCTAAGCACCTTGGCCGCTGCCGGCCTTCTTCCGGTCCTAGATCTAGATCTATCTAACACTGGGTCCAGCACGGTGTTGAAGTCCCCCCCATTATCAGGTTTCCTACCTCCAGGTCCGGGATACGTCCCAGCATCCGCTTCATAGATCCCGCATCATCCCAATTTGGGGCATATACATTAACCAACACGACCTCCATTCCCTCCAGTCTGCCACTCACCATCACATATCTGCCACCGCTGTCTGCTACAATGTTCCTAGCCTCGAATGACACCCGTTTCCCCACCAGTATGGCCACCCCTCTATTCTTTGCATCCAGCCCTGAGTGGAACACCTGTCCCACCCATCCTTTCCTTAACCTAACTTGGTCCGCCACCTTCAGGTGCGTCTCCTGAAGCATGGCCACGTCAGCCTTCAGTCCTTTTAAGTGCGCGAACACTCGGGCCCTCTTAATCGGCCCATTTAGGCCTCGTACGTTTCACGTGATCAGCCGAACTGGGGGGCTGCCTGCCCCCCTCTCCTGTCGACTAGCCATCACCCTCTCTGGGCCAGTCCCACGTCCCGGTTCCGCGCACCCACCCGTTCCCCAGGCGGCGCATTCCCGCCCCGACCACCTTTTCTTTTACCAGTTCCTTTTCGATCTCTGCAGCAGCAACCCAATTATCCCCCCATCCATAGCATGGTTACTCCCCCCATATTGCTTCCGAAGGTCAGCTGACTTCAACTGACCCCGGCTTCTCCCGCTCTCTCCTTGACCCCCCCCGTGTGGGGAACTCCCATCCACCTTGCGCCTATCTTCCCGCCATCACCTTTCTGGCGCGGGAGCAAGAAAAATAAACCCCGTGTTCTCTAGAGCCGTCCCGCCCCTCGTGGCGCAGCTCCCTCTGCCGCCCCACTCCCATTCCCCATCCCCCGCCTATGTCTCTTCTTCCCCCCCACCGGCACCCACATTTTTCCATGTCCCCCCCTCCCCAATTTACATCTCTATATACATCAGCATTGTCGTTTCCCCTCCAACATCAGTCCCTCAGTTCTGATCCAGTTTCTCGTTTTTAATGAAGGTCCATGCTTCTTCCGCCGTTTCGAAGTAGTGATGCCTCTCCTGGTGCGTGACCCACAGTCGCGCCGGCTGCAACATCCCGAACTTCACTTTCTTCTTGTGCAGCACCTCCTTGGCTCGATTGAAACTCACCCTCCTTCTCGCCACTTCCGCACTCCAATCCTGGTACACTCGTACCACCGCATTCTCCCATCTACTACTCCGTACCTTTTTGGCCCATCTCAGAACCACCTCTGTCATTGAAGCGGTGAAATCGCACGATCAACGCCCTAGGTGGTGCTCCAGCCTTTGGTCTCCTTGCAGGGACCTGGTGGGCCCCTTCCACTTCCAAGGGGCCCGAGGGGGCCTCAGCTCCCATTAGCGAGCGTAGCATCGTGCTCACGTAAGCCCCGCCGTCCGCTCCTTCCGTTCCCTCAGGGAGACCCAGGATCCGGAGGTTCTTACTCCGTGATCTGTTTTCTAGGACTTCAATCCTTTCAATGCACTTTTTGTGGAGCGCCTCGTGCGTCTGCATTTTGACCGCCAGGCCCAGGATCTCGTCCTCGTTGTCCGTCACCTTCTGCTCCACCACGCGGAGCTCCATCTCCTTTTGTGTCTCCTTAAGCCCTTCGATTGCCTGTAGCATCGGGGCCAGCACCTCCTTTTTCAGCAGCTCCACACACCGTCTTAAAGATTCGTCCTGGTCCGGTCCCCATGTCGCCTGGGCTCCCTCCGCCGCCATCTTGCTCCTTTCTTCCTTCTGCCGCTGCCCTCGAGGATTCTCCGAGATCTGGCCGCCACCGCCGATATTTTTCTTTTCCGCTGGGGGGGGGGGGGGGGGACTCCCTGTTGTCTCACCCCACACCGGGTTTCGTCCCGAAAAAATTCCCCGTTGGGGCTCTTAAAAGAGCCCGAAGGTCCGTTCGAGCTGGAGCCGCCGAAACGTGCGGCTTAGCTGGTCATCGCCGCGACCGGAAGTCCCTGGTCACTTTCTGACCTACACTGATCTCAAATTATTGTTCAATTTGACCCGGAGATGAAGGCCTGACCCCATTTCCTCTCCTTCTTCAAATCGCCCACTCCTATTGCCATAACAACTTATGCCCTGCCTTGTGTTAGGCTTAGCCTCATTGATGCAAATCCTTCCACTTATTTTATTAGCTGCTAAAACGCTCATCCATACTTTTGTTACCTCCAGATTCCACTATTCTAATGCTCTGGCCACCCTCCTACCTAACCTCCTTCCTTCGACCAATTCACCCTAATTCACACAAAGACTTGTTCATTCATCACCCCTGTGCTCATGGCTTTACCGTGGCATCCAGTCATGCAATGCCTCAATTTTACAATTCTCAGCTGGGATTTTTCGACCTTACCATTGCGGGACCAATCATTGGAGATTTGGCGGCCCGGCCAAAAGTCCAGTGACTTTCGGTGAGACCGGACGATTCTGGCTGGAAAATCCCACTCCTCATCTTTGAAATCCCTCTGTGGCCTCACCTGCCCACCCAGTCTCTGTAACCTCCTCCTGTCCCACAACCCTCTCTGGCCTCCTGTATATCCTTGACTACCACCATTAGCAGCCATAAGGGATCTCACATTTAAGACGGAGGTGATGAGGAATTTCTTCCCCCAGAGGGTTGTTGGAGTTTGGTATTCTCTTCCACAGAGAGCAGTGAAGGCTGAGATATTGAATATGTTCAAGGCTGAGTTAGACAGATTTTCGATTGAGGAAGTCAAGGGTTCTGTGGGGCAGGCAGGAAAGTGGAGTCAAGGCCACAATCAGATCACCAATGATCATATTGAATGGCAGAATAGACTCTTGGGACCGAATGTCCTTTTCCTCCTTCGGGTTGCCAACCCTCCAGGATTGGCTGGAGTCTCCAAGAATTGAAGATCAATGTCCAGGAACACTGCTGTGTACGACCCTGGAGAAAAATCATTGGGACATGGAAAACAATTATTTTTACTTCATTTTCTTTGAACATTTCTCTGAAAATGAAATGAAATGAGAATGAAAATCGCTCATTGTCACAAGTAGGCTTCAAATGAAGTTACTGTGAAAAGCCCCTAGTCGCCACATTCCGGCGCCTGTTCGGGGAGGCTGGTACGGGAATTGAACTGTGCTGCTGGCCTGCCTTGGTCTGCTTTAAAAGCCAGTGATTTAGCCCTGTGCTAAACCAGCCCCTATCTTTACCAGATATCAAAATACTGAAAATGGGGGAAAAGAAAGGGGGCCGACAGGCAATTAGATAATGAGCCTTTTTGCTTTCCAGTTGGTGTTGGAAGGCAGTACATCACAAGGATAGATGTGTTGGCCTACTAATGACTGGAGTGGATGGGAAGTCATGTGATGACACCTCCAGGAATATATTAAATCTCAGTTGGCAACACTACTCGTGCTCCTAATTCTTAATGTTCTTGGGTGCCTCCAGCTGCCTAGGCCTGAAGTTCTGCAATTCCTTCCCGAAAGTTGTTGTTGTGTTGCATACAGATCCAGTACCTGGATAGCGACAGCAAATTTCAGAGGCAATAAATGGTGCAAAACTGGTTGGCACATTTGTCCATTTAAACCTGATGGTCTGAAACTTAGCAACTCATAACTATACATTTATATTTCAAAATTTATTCTTTTATGGGACATTTAAAATTTAGAGTACCTAACTATTTTTTTTTCCAATTAAGGGGCAATTTAGCATGGCCAATTCACCTACCTTGCACATATTTGGGTTGTGGAGGTGAGACCCACGCAGACACGGGGAGAATGTGCAAACTCCACACGGACAGTGACCCGGAGCCGGGATCGAACCCGGGTCCTCAGCGCCGTGAGGCAGCAGTGCTAACCACAGCACCGTGCCACCCCTCTTTTATGGGACATGGGCATCCCTAATTGCCCTTGACGAGGCCGTCAAGAGTCAACTGCATTGTTGTGTATCTGTGGAGTCACATGTAAACCAGACCGGGTAAGGATGGCAGATTTCCTTCCCGAAAGAGAATTAGTGAACCAGGTGGGTTTTTGTACAACAATCATTGGACTTTTAATTCTAGTCTTTGATCTTTACACATCTCTGTCCATCTCTACGCTGACCCTGGCTCTGGATCACATGCCTTATCACTGTGTAGCAGTACTGCACTCAGTTCCACATTAACCCTTTATGTACCAGATCCTACTACTACAACACAGCGTCAGGGTCCCAAGTTCGATTGCCTCTTGGGTCACTGTCTGTGCGGAGTCTGTACGTTCTCCCTGTATCTGCGTGGGTTTCCTCCGGATGCTCCGGTTTCCTCCCACAAGTCCCGAAAGACGTGCTTGTTATAAAAGATTACAACAGGAGGGAAATTGCAAGTGGCATTCAGCGGAGCGATTCCTCCCTCCAGTTAATTTGCCAGATCCCGGGAGACAGCCAGAAACTGGGCGTTCCTTATAAGAAACAAATCCAGACTGTGGTGTGGCAGAAAAGAAGGAAGTAGGTTTGATTTCCAATCACTGCGTGACATTTTAGTCTCTATTCCATCAATGGAGAAAATCACTGGCCCCAGGTTGTTATTGCTCGCCTCCCTGTGGCTTGGGGAAGTATAGCAATGGAAGCAACTTGGAAGCTGCGGGTTCTGTGTTAATTTTGTGAGTACAACATTGTGTAAAATACATTAGTGATTAGCATAGGCGGTGACATTACTGGACTAGTTATCCAGAGGCCCAGACTGACGCTTCGTGGACCTGAGCTCAAATCTCATCACAGCAGCTGGGGGAATTTAAATTCAGTTTATTAGTAAATCTAGAATAAAATGCTGGTCTCAGTAATAATGACCCTGAAACTGTCATCAAAAAAGCCACCTGGTTCACAGGAAGAAATCTGCCATCCTTACCCAGTCTGGCCCTCATGTGACTCCAGATGCGCAGTCACATGGTTAACCCTTAACGACCCTCTGAAATGGCCTAGCCAGCCACTTAGCGGAATCAAACCGTGATAGAAAGTAGCATTGTGGGCACAGTCACATCGCGAGGACTGCAGCGGTTCAAGTAGGTGGCTCACCACAATCGTCTCAAAGGCAATCAGGGATGTGAAATAAATGCTGACCTTGTGTGGCAAACACCACTAGTGGTATATTGTATGTATTACGGCACTGCCTGTATATTACAGGTACAACGGTAAATCCCTGCCAGCTGGCTCCTCCCAGCAGGCGGTGTATAAAAGTGTACGCTCTCCTGCGCTGATTCCATTCTGGTTCCAGCTACAGGAGGCACACCATCTTGTTCAATAAAGCCTCGATTGTTTCACCATTCTCATCTCGTGGTAATTGACGGTACATCACCTTGTGACACGCCCATGCCAAGAATGAATAACATAGGAAACACAGGAATTAGGAACAGAAGTCGGCAATTCAGCCCTTCGAGCCTGCTCCTCCATTCAATCAGATCATGGCTGATCTCTTCCTGGTCTCAAATCCACCTGAGAGAAATTGAAATCTATTGCGCCCATATTTTAGGTGGACTCAGCAATTTTATACTTCAGCAAAGTCATCACTGAAACCTGTTAGTGTAAGACGACGGGAACTGTTAACCACTAAAGATCGAATAATAATTTTTATTATTGTCACAAGTAGGCTTACATTAACACTGCAATGAAGTTACTGTGAAAAGCCCCTAGTCGCCACATTCAGGCACCTGTTCGGGTACACAGAGGGAGCATTCAGAATGCCCAATTCACCTAACCTGCACGTCTTTCGGGACTTGTGGGAGGAAACCGGAGCACCCGGAGGAAACCCACGCAGTCACAGGGAGAACGTGCAGACTCCGGACAGACAGTGACCCAAGCCGGGAATCGAACCTGGGACCTTAGCGCTGTGAAGCAACTGTGCTAACCAGTGTGCTATCTAAAGGTAATGATAAGCTTTGGATTACTGCAATTGCTCATAAACCAAGCATGGCTGACATGGGACATTTGGGAGGCCATTTAATGTCAGGTGAAAGAACGGCACACACAGGTAGAGAGAACATTTGCTCTGTTACAAGCCTGCTCAGTTAGCCAATACTGGGATTATTTCTTCAACTGGGTTTTTGGCGCAGGATCTTCCTGAGAGTAACAGAAGCTGGCAATTTTCTGATGTACTGACGACAATTCTTATATCTAAAAATTTTGTTCTGTCGATGTTGACCTCCGTGACTTTCAGGTACACTGGACACGCTGCAAATGCTGGCTCCCTTACTCCTGACATTGTGTGAAAAGTTTACGGTTTTACTAAGCTGGGAAGGAGCCAGGTTCAGACCCCTGTCCATCCTGGGTTAGTTCTCAGCTGGGGTGCCTGCGGGAGCTCTGATTGGCATTATAATGCTTTAAAGAGGGGAAAAGTAGCAATTGGGGTCCCATTACTTAACAGAACCAAGTAACCATTTAGAGTCATGGAGTTATTTACGGTGCAGATTGAGGCCATTCAGCCCATTGAGTCTTTGCTGGGTCACTGTGGCGCAATCCAGCTAATCTCAATCCCCCGATCCTTGCAGCCCTGACAAGTTTATTTTCTTGCACTGTCCATTAAGTTTCCTTTCAGAGTCATTGATTGTTTTCTCCTCCACCACGTTGGTGGGAAGCGAGGTTCCGGGCCCACTCGCTGTGCAAAAAATGTTCTTCCACGCACACCCCCGCTGCTTCTCTTTGCTCAAAACGTTAAATCTGTTGCCCTTAGTCCTTGCACCATCAGCTCCTGGGAAGAGTTTTTCCTGGTCTACCTTTTCTAAACCCGTCTTGCTCTTGTACACTGCTAACAAATCTCCCCCCCGGATCTCCTTTGCTCCAACGAGAACAACCCCAACTTTTCCAGTCTAAACTTGTAACTAAAAATGAAAGTCGCTTATTGTCACAAGTAGGCTTCAAATGAAGTTACTGTGAAAAGCCCCTAGTCGCCACATTCCGGCGCCTGTTCGGGGAGGCTGGAACGGGAATTGGACCGTGCTGCTGGCCTGCCTTGGTCTGCTTTAAAAGCCAGCTATTTAGCCCTGTGCTAAACCTGCAGCCATTTCTAGAAAGAATAGGTTGTGGGGGTGGGAAGAGGTTGGGGGGGGGGGGGGGAATGAATTACACACTATCCGGGGTACAGGGGTAATTAAATTTAGGCAGAATTTATAACGGGTGACTGATCCACTGTTGACCGCTTTGAACCCCCGGCCTGATTTTAATTCCGTCACCCCCTGCCGTCGCCTATGGTTGCTTGGGCATCAGAGGAGGAGGGGAACCTGCTAATGTTCTGGGGATATGGGTTCAATTCCCACCCCAGCAGCTGGTGGAATTCAAATTCAATTAAGAAAAAAATCTGGAATCGCGAGCGCGTCACAAAGATGGTGACGCAGACGGCTACTATCCTTACCTGTGGTGACTCCAGATCCACAGTGATGTGGTCGACTCCTAAGTGTCCTCTGCAATCAGCGCTCAGTTCAAGGGAAACTAGGGATGGGCAAGAAATGCTGGCCTTGCCACGCACTGTGAAAGGATAAAAACACAAAAAGGCTGGTTTACTCCTGTGGATCTGTACTCCAGCAGGGGCTCCTGCGGCTATAAGAGGAGGTGGGGGTGGTTGAGGGGGGAAATTCAAAGCACAAGGCAAGCCTCAATGATTGTTTTTAACAAGTCAGTCCTAAGAATGGGCAATTAAAACAAAAAGCAAGGGAAGCTCCGCCTGGCACAGTGCCATTATTTGAAAAGCAACCCTGTGGGAGTCTAATCCCGTCATCTGACTTTCAGCTCCCATTACCAGGAACCGTGCAATGCCTGATCAATCACTCAACTAACAATCACCTTTCCAGGCAGCAAGCCATTTGCCTTCAATCTCCTGGAGAACCTAACCTCCGCTATTTATCTGATTTTGTTGCACTATGTCGGGGCTGTTAGATGTGGCTTCCAGAGCCGTCAGAGTCACGGTCCTGGGATAGTAATTATTAACTGAAAACGTGAGCTGTGTATTGTCATAGAGTCGTCACAACACAAAAGGCGGCCGTTTGGCCCACCTAGACCATGCCCGCTCTCTGCAGGACAATCCGGTTAGTCCCATTCTGCCGCTCAGTGTCCAAAACCCTGCACCTTTTTTTTTTTCCTTTGAAAGACCCATCCAGTTTTCTTTTGAAACCTTTGGTCCCTGCTTGCACCACCCTTTAGGAGAGCGAGTTCTTAAGGAGTGTGGCAGTGGAGGGGGTGGGGCGGTGGATGGAGGAATGGAGGGAGCAGGAGTCAGCCATCTGGCCCCTCCCGTCTGCTCCGCCATTCAATGAGATCATGGCTGATTTTTTGTGGACTCAGCTCCACTTTCCGGCCCGAACACCATAACCCTTAATCCCTTTATTTTTCATAAAACTATCTATCTTTATCTTAAAAACATTTAATGAAGGAGCCTCAACTGTTTCACTGGGCAAGGAATTCCATAGATTCACAACCCTTTGGGTGAAGAAGTTCTTCCTAAACTCAGTCCTAAATCTACTTCCCCTTATTTTGAGGCTATGCCCCCTAGTTCTGCTTTCACCCGCCAGTGGAAACAACCTGCCCGTATCTATCCTATCTATTCCCTTCATAATTTTATATGTTTCTATAAGATCCCCCCGCATCCTTCTAAATTCCAACGAGTACAGTCCCAGTCTACTCAACCTCTCCTCGTAATCCAACCCCTTCAGCTCTGGGATTAACCTAGTGAATCTCCTCTGCACACCCTCCAGCGCCTGTACGTCCTTTCTCAGGTAAGGAGATCAAAACTGAACACAATACTCCAGGTGTGGCCTCACTAACACCTTATACAATTGCAGCATAACCTCCCTAATCTTAAATCGGATTTTCGCTGATTTTTCTGAGTTAAAATGGGGGCAACATGGAGAAATTCAGCAGTTGGGTAACCCACGCCTAATCAATAGATGTGCTCAGGGCATCGCCAAAATAATTGGGACCATTTTTCATGCACCTCTTGGTGGCTGCCCAAAACAGGTGTTAGGCTCCTTACAAAGCTAACCTAAAGGCTCTCGTGTTAAAATTGATTGGAGTCTTTTCCTATAAATTTAGAGTACCCAATTATTTTTTCCAAATAAGGGGCAATTTAGCATGGCCAATCCACGTAGCCTGCACATCTTTGGGTTGTGGGGGTTGTGGTGTTCTTTGTGTTGCTTATTTCAGGATGGTTGGCGTAGTGTTCACAAAGACTACAAAATAGCTTGAACTTAAACAAAGCTATACATTTATTAACACTACTAATGTGGATTCGACACGTACTCCTAAAGAATACACAGTTGATTAATAACATTTAAACTACACTCATCTACAGCCCATCTCACTACTGATATAAACTCTCTGTGTCTGCTCTCAGTTACACTCTCTGTACTTCGGACTCTCTCAAGCTAACTCCTGCACACACTCTCCCACAAGGCTTAGCATCACTGCCTTGTATAGTTGTAACTGTAGCTCCCTCTAGTGGCTACTGCAGACACTTCATTAACCCTTGCAGTTCTTACAGTTATGATAATACCACAGGGGTGAAACCGACGCAGACACAGGGAGAATGTGCAAACTCCATATGGACAATGATCCAGGGCTGGGATCGAACCCGGGTCTTCAGCAGCGTAGGCAGCAGTGCTAACCACTGCCTCACCGTGCCACCCCATTAAAAATGATTGGTGATGGGCGGGCGGATGGGGCAGGAACTAAGACTGCTCCACTTAGGATTCCTCAGCGGCCCCTGGGGCTAGCAGCAAGCAGTCACTTTTTAAAAATATAAGCTACTAGACCTTGTGGTGGATAATTGGAAAGGCAAATCACTGGCCGTAGATTTTGCAATCCTAACAATGCAGAAAAAGTTGCAAGGGGGCAAGTAGTGAGGCGGACCTGACTGGCATCATTGTGGGCCTTGTTCAAGGCAGAGGAGCTTGTATGGTCATGGTGTGAACAAACCTGAAGGGGGCTATTACAGGTGACACTGATTCCTGCAGGGCTGTGGCCATGTACTCCATGGTTGACTGCAGAGTTTTAATGTCGTGTGTGAGAAAGCCGCCAGGTTTGGCAGTGGACTCTGCCACACTCTGACATGTTGCAGTATTTCCCTGCCAAGCAGTTCAGTGCATTCAGCAATTGTTGGTGCTCCGAAATCTATCACACTTTCACACAAAGAGCAGTGGAAACCTGGAACTTACTTCTCCCAAAAGGCTGTGGATGCCGGGGAGGGGAGGGGGGGGGGGGGGGCGGTCAATTGGAACTTTCCCAAGACCGAGATCAATAGATTTTTGTTAAGTAATGGTATCAAAGTGCAATAACCAGCACGGGACATACAGTGTGGGCTAATTTTTCCCCATGCTCCTCCAGGGGTGGGGAAGCTTACCCGTACTTGTATAAAAGATCAGCCAGTATGGAATCGGCCGTCAGGGAGCGAATACCTGGTGGGGTTCAGCTAGGACTCATGTAAATATTGGTTGGCTTAAATTCATGTATTTTACTCACTGTGGACTCCCCGTAACTAACTAAACAAAGGATATGGAACAGAAATGGATGAATGGAGTTGTGATATGGATCCAACTGAATGGGTGGAGAGGTTCGAAGTGTTGAATGGTGTAACTCTATGTTCTCACGTATCAATCTTTCTTTAAAGGCCTCTGAAGTTAGCAACTCTCACCTCTTCAGCAGGGCTGGGCTCAAGGTGCCTTCTTCCCTGACTGTTTTCTGGGCTGTCCATGACAGCTCCAGCTGCTCTTGCTCACTCATGGTTGGTTGATTCTCACACCATTGACCCCTCAAACTCACCCACTGAAGTCCAGCCCGGTGGCTGAATGTTCTCCTGGTGCTTTGCAAGGTAAGAACATGCATTGGCTCACTTTCTGGAAGGGTCGCTTTGTCAGCCCCTCTGAAACAATGGGGGTCATCTAACTGAGCTAGGCTAAGACAAGGGTGATGCGCAATCAATTACTCTCAAGACAAGGTGATTCATAACTGAAGGCTTTAATCTGCTAGAACTCTTCCCCAGCAGCTTTGATACAGAAAGTAAAGGCTGCTGGGACGGCATCGGTTCTTATACTCCGCCTCTCAGGGCGGAGCTACGTACATCAGCCAATGGTAGACTCCTGGGTCCAACCAATGGTCATCCACCTCTCAGGTACCGCAATACCTGGTACTACCACAAAGGGTTAAGATGCAAACACAAGGATAAACACTGACAGATGAGAGGAATGTCGTGTTCAGTGTGGAATGCGTGACTGACGGAGTTAGAAAGAGAAAAGGAAGGGAAGATGTGCAAACAACCTGTGGTGCGAAAACTCCAGCCTCATCACCTCCATGACCATTGTCTTTTTTTCATTCACTTATGGGAGGTGAGCATCGCTGGCTCAGCCTGCAGTTATTGCCATTCCATAGTCGCCCTTGAGTTTGCCAATGGTGGAGACCTTTTCCATTGGCATCAATGTTTGACACATGGCAGGATCGCCTCCTGCTGGCATGTGAGCCACCTGAGGCATATGCCCAAAACCTTTTGAAAATTCATTAAAACAGTGAATCAACTGAACCTTAGGACAGCTTTTGGCGATACGGTGTAAAGTCACCATTGCACCAACACTGCGGTGGTTCAATGCGAAGGTCTGACACAGCCACCTATCCAGAATAGCCAACAACAGGCGGTTAATGCAAGTTGTTTCTTTTCTCCCAATGGTTTGCCTTCACGGTGCTAAACTTCCTAGCTCTTTCACTGTTTTACTTTCCCTCTTGACTTTGTTGACTAGTCTGCTAGCATACACAGGAAGACAACATCATTGCACATTTTCTTCTTTTACTTCATGAGTACTTATGAAGGTCGGTTTAGCCCACTTGGCTAGACAGCTGATTCGCGATGCAGAGTGAGGCCAGAAGCGTGGGTTCAATTCCTGTTGAGGTTATTCATGAAGGCCCCGCCTTCTCAACCTTGCCCCTCGCCTGAGGTGTGGTGATCCTCAGGTTAAATCCCCACTAGTCAGCTCCCCCCCTCAAAGGGGAAAGCAGGCTAAGGTCATCTGGAACTATGGCGACTTTACCTATGCCTTCTTTTATCCCTGTGTACTTGGTTGTTTACATTGAATTTCCTACCCCGTTGACTTTTCCAAATGTCTTGATTGGCAGCTGATGGCTATCTAAAATAAGGGATTAGCTTTGTTTTTATAGCACTTCATGGTCCATTAAATTAATGAGCAGGTGTCCTGTCTGACTGCATTTTTTCTACAGTGGATATTTTTCTACTCTTTAAAAAAAATAAAATTTAGAGTACCCAATTCTGGGGGGTTTTCCAATTAAGGGGCAATTTAGCGTGGCCAATCCACCTACCCTGTTATGTACATACCAGAATTGCCTTTTAGTGTGTGTGTGCCATGCATGCAGGAACTCAAAGCAGACATACACTTGTGTTAAACCAAACAGGAATCAGTGTAATGTCATTCACAATGTCTCAGTTTCGTTCAGGGTATTCTGTGTTTGTGAACTGTTTGCAAACAAAGTGTCCTACATTGAACAGATATATAGTCGAAAACCACTATATCACTTACTTTCTCAACTTACGTCTTGTGACCTTGGGTCTGGCTCTGTACAAAGTATCTGTTTGTTAACTGCAGCCTATCCACGCTGGAGGCTATTGTCTCTGCATGTACGGCATTGAAATATATTGGCACAGAAGTCAGACGGACTCCGTGGTAAAGACAAAAACAAGCCTTTACTTCTCGGAACTCTGTTTCTTTCAGTGTGACCGCGGTGGTCAGCAACGATAAGTCATTCGCCGTGTAGGTTACGCTCAATTGTTCTACACTGACGGACTAAGGAAGGCCATTGTTATTGCTGGCTGGTTTCTGTCAGGCTGTGGCTGGCAGAGATGCAAGCTGATCTCAGAATAAAAAACAAACTGCTCCGATTCAGAAGAGTTAAGAACGACGAACTGCCTCTCAAGAATTGCAAAATGACAGGAGGTTTGCTCGATGTACTTTTGTTTCTAAAAGGCGAATGAAGGCGGATACGAAACAGGAATTATTGATCAAAGGCCCATTCCCAGATAATGCCTAATTTTCATTCCAAGATCAGTGACTACAATGGGCGACTTGGGAGGTTTGAGAGACATTTAAAATCATGAGGTGTCTAGACAGGGTAGATCGGGAAAAGTTGTTCCTATTGGTAGAAAGATCGAAAACGAGAGGGTGCAGATTTAAGATAATTGGCTAAAGAAGCAATGAAGAGTTGAGGAGAAACTTTATCATGCAGCCAGTAGTTATGGGCAGCACGGTAGCACAGTGTTTAGCACTGTTGCTTCACAGCGCCAGAGACCCTGGTTCGATTCCCAGCTTGGGCCACTGTCTGTGCGGAGTCTGCACATTCTCCCCGTGTCTATGTGGGTTATCTCCGGGTGCGCCGGTTTCCTCCCACAAAGTCCTGAAAGACGCGCTTGTTAGGTGAATTGCACATTCTGAATTCTCCCTCTGCGTACCCGAAAAGGCGCCGGAGTGTAGCGACTGGGTTATTTTCACAGTAACTTCATTGCAGTGTTAATGTAAGCCTACTTGTGAAAGACCTGGAATGCGCTGCCTGAGAGTGTGGAGGAGGCAGGTTCAATCGAGGCATTTGAAAGGAAATTGGATTATTACCTGAAATGGAAGCAAGTCAGGGTTACAGGGTGAAGGTGAGGAAATGGCACCAGCTGCTTTGCTGATTGAAAGAGCCAGTGCATGGGCTGAATGGCCTCCCTTTGCATTGTCACAATTCTTAGTTTCTGAGACTGATCCGTGACACCAGTTATATGCACAACCGACAAATTCATCCCCTGGTGTTAATTTTGCGAGATTGCATCAACCAGAAACTTGGCTTTCCCAAAGCCTCATCACACCCGGAACCTCAATCAGTAATCTTGAGATGAACTGTATGCCTTAAAGAAAGCATGGACGGAATTAAGTGTCGGCGATGCGGGTTCAGCCCATCGATGGGGGAAGCAGTGAGAAACCAGAGTTAGCCCTCCAGAGGGCGCCCAGCCCAATGCAAGTTGCAATCAGGCACTTCAGTGGGCAGCATCAGGCCTCCCACAGAATTTCACCAGATTGGGTGGAAATACCGTCCCCTAGAGCAGGCATTCTCAAACTCGGGGGCGCAACCCGCAGGTGGGTCGAGGGCGGGTGTCGGGAGCGTCGCAGAGCCGTCCGTTGCTGCGCTCCCGATCGCGCAAATCTGCGCGCAACAGCCACAGCAGTCGGCTGTTAATAACGCCGGCTGCAAGCGGCTTTCAAAATGGCCACGAACATGTAAAACAAATGCGGCCGCACTGCGCATGCGCGCCAGATCATCGACGCGAATGTGCAAAACTATGCGCAAGCGCGCCAATGATCGGGCACGCATGTGCAGTGCGGACGCTTTTTTTTAAACGGTCGCAGCTTTTTGTTTTACAAGTTCGGGGGGGTTTTATTCATTTGTTTTATTCATTTAATTTTTATTTTTTTCATTTATTTTATTCATTTTTTTTTACGAGTTCGGGGGGAGGGTTTATTTGATATTGTTTTACAGGAAAAAAGTGCAGGACTTTGGACAGTTGGAGACTCCATACTTTCCGACACCGGAAGGCTTCACCTTCATCCAACAGGTTCCATTGGAGGAGCGTATACGAGGGCCAAAGGGACCCAAAACCATTTCCTCCATTTTTGTCAGCGGCAAACAAGGTAAGAGAAAATGGTGGGTCGCGCAGATCGGCTGGCGTGGGTCGCGAAGGCCGGCCGGCATGGGTCGCGAAGGCCGGCCGGCATGGGTCGCGAAGGCCGGCCGGCATGGGTCGCGAAGGTCGGCCGGCGTGGGTCGCGAAGGTCGGCCGGCGTGGGTCGCGAAGGTCGGCCGGCGTGGGTCGCGAAGGTCGGCTGGCATGGGTCGCGAATGTCGGCCGGCGTGGGTCGCGAAGGTCGACCGGCGTGGGTCGCGAAGGTCGGCCAGCATGGGTCGCGAAGGTCGGCCGGCATGGGTCGCGAAGGTTGGCCGGTTGGTAAAAATGGGTCCCCGGAAAAAAAGTTTGAAGAACACTGCCCTCGAGCCACTGGCCAATCAGAGGTCGACAGTTCTTCCTCGTTGGCAGCACCACCGAGGGTGGTGGCAGCCCCTGGTAAAGCTCTGAGGCCTTTACCACGGAGCATTGCTGGATCCCTGCAGACAGGTGGGTGCGGGCCAGATGCAAAGGCATGGGAAGTGGGGGGGGGGGGGCTTTCGGTGGGCGTCCCCTTCACAAGGCTGGGTCTTGCGATCACCCCTTACCAACACATTACTTCTACATTGCAAGCATTAGAGATTAATGCAGCATATTCCATTCATAAAAGCCCTTTACCTGTGTATAACTTACTCGATTGATAGCAAGCGAACACAGGAGAGCCTGACATTTGCTGATGAGGAGCCATAATGTAAAAGAAAAATACAGCAGATTCTGGAGATCTAACGTAAAAACAGAAAATGCTGGAAATGCTCAATAGGTTTGGGTTGGGCGGTTGTCATGACGCACGGGAGACTGAAGCGCGTTTCGGGGAATCACTGCTCGCTCGTTAAATCACGGTGGACTCAAGGATAATGGACTCTAAGTGGCTCGATAATGAACCTAGATATCCATTGGGCAGAGTTCTTGCTTTGACTAATTCGTGCTATGGACTAAATGGGGATCATCTTTCCTTCGGGTAGAAATGGGCCGCACAGCCTCTCCCCTGATTATACTGGCCCATGTCTCACAGCGGGCTAGGCGACTGGTTGCATTAACTCCCTACCCAGGTCATTGTTAGTTGGCCGAATAAAGCACTCGAATAAATATTGCAACAATAGCAGTTGTATTCCCAAGTGCAGTGGGACTAATAATTAAAATACTGCGTGATGTGGGAGGTGGGCTGATAAAATAGTCTGAAAAACAACTTGAACAGAGCTGGGTCAGGGGAAGTGGCAGGAGTTGGGGGTAAAGGAAATAGGTTTTGAAGAGCTGTCAAAACTGGAATGAAATCAAGGTGCAGAAAAGGATTGGGGAAGAGAATGTACAGCTAAGACTTTTTTGGCACATCAGCAACTGTTCGCAATGGATAAACATACCAGCCGGGATTTTCTTGGGAAGGGATAAGCCACGATGTTGGGAACATCGGTGGGTCTTGAGGAGAGGGGGTAAAGCGGGACCAGGTGGCAATGTTCCCAGAGGCGACGTCTTAATTGGCTGCCGTCAAGGTAATTGAGGTTGGCGGACAGGCTCTGCAGTCTTCCGGCTCAATCAGAGGGCTGGCAGTTCTGCAGACTTGGTATCGCCACCGGGGGCAGTAGCCGCTGCTGAGGCTGCAAGGAGAATGAGAGAGGCCGCTTTTAATTTGAGGCAACGCTGCAGAGGACCAGGCAGGCAGGCCTGCGTGATCGGGAGTCCACTGGCTTGAGCGTGATTCCAGAGAGGGGGATATGGCGAGCCGTGAGGTTACAGGTTATGGTTGAATATAATTCTGGTCCTGCTGATAATCCACAGTGCCTCACGGATGCCCAGTTATGAGCTGCTGAATCTCTTTGGGCAGAACGGTAGGACAAGTGATTAGCACTGTGGCTCCATAGCGCCAGGGTTCCAGGTTCGATTCCCTGCTGGGTCACTCTATGTGCGGAGTCTGCATATTCTCCCCGTGTCTGCGTGGGTTTCCTCCGGGTGCTCCGGTTTCCTCCACAGTTCAAAGTCATGCAGGTTAGGTGGATTGGCCATGGTAAATTGCCCTTAGTGACCAAAAAAGGTTAGGAAGGGTTATTGGGTTATGGGGATAGGGTGTAAGTGAAGGATTAAGTGGGTTGGTGCAGACTCGATGGGCTGAATGGCCTCCTTCTGCACTGTATGTTCTATGTTCTGTATCTATTCCATTTAGCGTGATGGTAGGGCCACACAGCACGCTGGAGGGTATCCTCAATGCGAAGGCGGGACTTCACCTTCTGTGCAGTGGTCACTCCTGCCAGTAGAATGTTGGATAGATGGGCGAGGATGAGGTGAAGTAGCTTTTTCACTCGCCAACAGCCGCAGGCCCAGTCTGGCTCTCACGTCCTAAAGGTCACCTGTGCTGACAAGATATTTTTTTAAATTGAGATTGATTTAATTAATTGAATTTAAATTCCTCGGCTGCCCTGTTGCGATTTGACCTTGTTTCTTATTAGTCCAGTATGATGACTACGATGTTACCGCACCCATAGAAACTGGATTATGAAAGTGTGGCCTGGAGCTGGGTTAAGAAGTCAAGGTTAAAGGAGAGTTTTAAAGGAGGAGTGATTTTAGGCTGGTCACTCAGCCAGCTCAGATATGAGGGCTTAAAGGGGAGGGATGCGGATGGTTTTCCAAGGGAAAATGCCAAAGAGGCTTCAGGAGCTGAAGACCTGGACATAGTTATCAGTAGAGTGGATGGGGGATTTGGGATGGAACCATGTACCTCTAATCTGATTACACAGATCTATGAAAGGTAAAGTCGCCATAGTCAGATGACCATGGGCTGCTTTCCCCTTTGTGGGGGGGAGCTGACTGGTGGTGATTTAACCTGAGGGTCACCACACCTCAGGCGAGGGGCAAGGTTGAAAAGGCCGAGCCTTCATGAATTTATACATGCTATTGCAATGTCTGACTAGGTGCTGAATAACATCTATCTGTACCTCTCTCAGCGGGTGAAAATGAAGGAACCCATACATCACTTCACATTGCTCGAAGCATTTTGGTGAGTCAGCAAACTGAAGGATCTTTTGCAGTGTGATTTCTCACAACGTACGGCAAAGTGATACGAGCTGTTTGGGCTTCAATTAATCGCGGGCCTCCTTTGGGGAAGAAAAGTGATGTTGCAGGTCACAACCATTGAGCTTAGAGCAGTTCACTGATTTGTCCCTTTGCCACAGAGGAATGCTAAACCTTCAACACAACCTTTCACACATGGGTGCAACCATCCTGGAAGAGTTCAACAATGCAGAGAAATCATTCATTCCTTTCGACTAAGGTGTGTTACCAGACGGAAAAACCCTGAAAGAAAAAGCCCCCACCTTTACACTGACAAGAAGAAAGTTAATCTCCAGCTTGTTATGTCATCATCGTAGAAACATTTTGACCTCTACGACCCACGGAATGCTATTTCAAGTGCCCTGACATGTCGAATTGGCCTGTCACATAAATTGGGTTCAACTGTATGAGGCTCCAAACAAGTCTGGATGTATTGGGAATATAAACAGCACAATATATACTTTGTAGATTAGACTCTCTTTTTAAAAAAAAATCAAATACAAAGTAAGCAAAATGAAAGAAATTAGTTGTCATGTTAACATTTGATCCCTTCCATTTACATCTCTGAGTTTTCCTGTTTACATACAAACATAATGATGGGCAGGCAAGACCATTAGTTTACCAAATCTTCCAAAGACCAATTTCTTCAGACTGTGGGCAGAATTTCATGGCCCCTCCCTCCGGTGGGATTTTCCAGTTCCGCCGTAGTCAATGGACTGATGAATGGCTCTCTGCATTCTCCAGTCCCGCCCCCACCGCGACAGGGCCATATAGTTCCGCCTTATGAATCCCATCCAAGTGAGCACACTTCAGAATGACCTCATTGCCTGTAAAACACTTGGGGATGTCCAGAGTTTGAGAAAGGCGCTACACAAATGCAGGCCTCTCTTTCCTTTATTCCTTTACCCACCTGGCCCTGGGCGAGGTTTCCGGAGCTGCTTAATGCTACAGGTGCTGTGACATGTTGTAAGATTAATCTGTTACGTGCAACTCAAGGAAGAACTATTGTCTCCTTAACTCAGAGCCGCAGTATTATCGAAAGCAACTGAATGGAGGCTTCAGGGAGATGTGAATAATTAGGGAGCGAGTGAGGTTTGACTGCTCTAATGCAGTGTTCTTCAAACTTTTTTTCCGGGGACACATTTTTGCGAAACGGCCAACCTTCGGGACCCAACTCGGCCGACATTTGCAACCCACGCCGGCCGACATTCGCGACCCACTCCGGGCTACCTGAGCGACCCACCATTTTCTCTTACCTTGTTTGCTGCTGTCAAAAATGGAGGAAATGGTTTTGGGTCCCATTGGCCCTCTAACACTCCTCCAATGGAACCTGTTGGATGAAGGTGAAGCCTTCCGGTGTCGGAAAGTATGGAGTCTCCAACTGTCCTGTAGCGCACAAAGACTCCATGAGACGAATAGAGTGAAGTCGATGAGGCTTTATTAAGCGTGTCTGTTCCCCAGCAGCTCGATAGTAAACTGGCCTGCGGGGGAAGACACCGGCTTCTTATACTTCGCCTTCAGGGCGGAGCTTGAGGTCAACGGTCAACCAGGACCCGGGATCTGTCAGCCAATGACATTAGGGCTTCCAGTCCCACATGACCCCCAATACATACTACCACATGTCCAAAGTACTGCATTTTGTTCCTGTAAGACTTTATCAAATAAACCCTCCCCCCCGAACTTGTAAAAAAAAAATTAAATTAATAAAATAAATGAATAAAATGAATAAACCCCCCCACGAACTTGTAAAACAAAAGCTGCGACCGTTAAAAAAAAAAAGCCGCCGCACTGCGCATGCGTGCCCGATCATCGGCGCTCAGGCGCATAGTTTTGCACATGCACGGCGATGATCGGGCACGCATGCACAGTGTGGCCGCTTTTTTTTACATGATCACGGCCATTTTGAAGGCCGCTTGCAGCCAGCGTTACTAACAACCGGCTGCTGCGGCTGTTGCGCGCAGAATTGCGCGATCGGAAGTGCCGCAATGGACAGTTCCGCAACCCTCCCGACACCCGCCCCCGACCCACCCGCGGGTCGCGCCCCCGAGTTTGGCAATGCCTGCTCTAATGGAACTCCTCACAGCGACAGGCACAGCTAGGAACCCAGGAGTTATTTCCTTCCCCCTCTTTGAACTGACAAAAGGAAACTGACGCTGAAACCAACAACTAAAATAATGAAAATTTCAGAAAAAGGCTGACATTTTATTCCCCCGAAAAAGAAATGGGGAAATAAGAGGCCGGGTGAGGAGAAGCTGTTTCACACAGTGACATGCCGTGCCTTGGAATGTGCTGCCTGTAAGGACGCTGGCAGCAAATTCAAACGGGAATTGGACGCATAGAAGGGGCAAACTTTGCAGCACTGCGAGGAAAGTACAGGGGAATGGGATTAATTGGATAGATCAAAGAGCCGGCGTAGACATGATGGGCTGGATGGTGCCTTCTGACTGGTATCTTTCTATAATTCTACCTTATTGACAATTTGCAAACTGTTTTTTTCTTTCGTATTGAGAACAATGGGAGGGCGAGACACTAATTAACACAGAGCAGTGTGGAAAAGTAGCATTCCATCGTGCTCACACTGTTTTCCTGGGGAGGATGCCAGCAGACGCGCCACGTAATCTCTTTTCCGTTTCAATAAAAAGCAGATAAGCGGAAGAGTGTGGGGAGGCAGCACACACTGACTTCACAAGTGCCTCTCTTTCAGGATTAAGACTGCGCGACCGTCAGATTTACAAGAGGAAGACACATTGTCCTGGTCCTCCTAATTAGGGAGGCTGCTCTCATTAGACAGCAGGTCACTGTGGGGAGTCATTGATGATCTTGACTCCTACGAACAAGACCAAGTTAGCACCAGGAAAAGGCTTGTGAAAGTGATGCAAGGGAAACAAAAATATCGGCTTAGAAGTAAGTCAATGTCATGTGGCACTCACAGGGTGTGTCTCACAGCAGTGTCGGCAAAGAGGGCTGCAGTTTCAAAGTGCTTATCAACTGTGAATAGAATTGCTGCCTAAGGGCAGCACGGTGGCGCAGTGGGTTAGCCCTGCTGCCTCACGGCGCCGAGGTCCCAGGTTCGACCCCAGCTCTGGGTCACTGTCCGTGTGGAGTTTGCACATTCTCCCCGTGTTTGCGTGGGTTTCGCCCCCCACAACCCAAAGATGTGCAGGGTAGGTGGATTGGCCATGCTGAATTGCCTCTTAATTCCCCGAACAGGCGCCGGAATGTGGCGACTAGGGGCTTTTCACAGTAACTTCATTGAAGCCTACTCGTGACAATAAGCGATTATTATTAATTGGAAAAAATTAATTGTGGCTACTCTAAATTTTTTTTTTTTTTAATTGCGACCGACTATTTACAGCACAGAAAGAGGCCATTCGAACCCAACACAGTCATGCTGGTGCTTATATATCACACAAGCCTCCTCCTGCCTTGACCCATCTAACCTCATCAACCCTTCTATTCCTTTCGCCCTCATGCATTTCTCCAGCTTCCCTGTAAATGTATCCATGCTAGTCCTTGTGGTAGCAAATTCCACATTGGCTGGGCAAAGAAGCTTCTCATGAATTTGTTCACAAGCATCTTTATATTTGTGACCACTGGTTTTGGTCCATAACTCAAATCTTTTTCTCTACACCTATCCCTGCAAACCCTTTGATGATCTTAAAGACCACCACCCCGCCCCCCCCCCCGCCCCCAATAAATCACCCTCCAACCTATTTAATCTGTCCTGATAGTTTTTTGTACCTTTTAAAAAACAATTAAGAGGCAATTTAGCGCGGCCAATCCACCTACCCTGCTCATCTTTTGGGTTGTGGGGGTGAGACCCACGCAAACACGGGGAGAATGTACAAACTTCACACGGACAGTGACCCGGGGCCGGGATCGAACCTGGGACCTCGGCGTCGCTGTCCTGATATCTATAACCTCCGAGTTCTGATATCATTCTAGTTCACCATTTTTGCACCTTGTCCAATGCTTCTATATCATTTTTATCATATTGGGATCAGAACTATTCACAATGTGGTCTGGCGGAGGTTCTGTGCAAATGTAACATAACTTTGCTGCTTTTCAATTTGCTTTCTCAAGTAGTAGTACAAAGGTGTTTGGCATAGCAAGGGTTAATGTGGGACTGCAGAACAGTGCCGCCCACATTGTGATGTAGACAGTCACATGATGGTAGAGAAGGTGTAGCACATATAGAAAGACTGCGGGCGGCCCGGTAGCGCAGTGGTTAGCACTGTTGCTTCACAGATTCAGCATCCCAGGTTCGATTCCCGGTTTGGGTCACTATCTGTGCACAGCCTGCACGTTCTCCCAGTGTCTGCGTGGGTTTCCTCCGGGTGCTCCGGTTTCCTCCCACATGTCCCAAAAGACGTGCTGTCAGGTAATTTCGACATTCTGAATTCTCCCTCTGTGTACCCGAACAGGCGGCGGAGTGTGGCGACTAAGGGCTTTTCACAGTAACTTCATTGTAGTGTTAATGTAAGCCTACTTCTGACAATAAAGATTTTTAAAAAAGACTGTATTGTAGATATGTTGGGTAAAGATTTTTTTTGGGGGGGGAGGTGTAGTATAAAGGTGTTGGCATAGCAGGGGTTAATGTAGGATTGCAGAGCAGTATTGCCCACATTGTGACGTAGACAGTCACATTATGAGAGAGAACGTGCAGCACATAAAGAAAGACTATTGTAGATATGTTGGTATAAAAGCTCAGGAGATCCGAGAAGGTAATTCAAACAGAGGTTTATTTATAACGGGGCGTACAGTACATAGTCCCAACCGGGACTACGGATCATGCCAGTCCCAATGTGGGCCGACTTTCCAAGGTTGATTCTGTGAGCCCAGCTGATGGGCCTCCACCCACGATCCCCACAGGGAGATCATTCGGGTCATCCCCGTGGCCATGTTATCAGGGTGTTCAGCATTGCAAGGGTCAATGTGGAACTGGAGTAAAGTACTGCCCACATTAGATGTCGAGTCACATGATGGTAGACTGTATGTGGAGTCTGAGAGAAATCGCATGAAGATTGCACCTAGATAGGGCTATACCTTGGAGATATGTATGTAGTTTTACGTTGACAATAAATGGTCTATGATCAAACACACAAGCATCCAGACCCCTCAGTGAAACACCAAACAACCTTGTAACACCCATTGATCAATTTGCAGTTTTGTGCACCAATTGACAAGGGTTGCTACTTTAATTGAGTTGTGTATCTCCACCCCTGAATTGCACTACCCCATATGAACACCTATTTTCCAAAATAATTGTAACACGAGTTCCTCATAGGTGAATGTTTATTCCGCAGAATCCCTACAGTGCAGAAGGAGGCCATTTGTCCCATTGAGTCTGCATCAACCCGCTGTAAGAACACCTTACCTTGGCCCACTCTCCCGCCCTATCTACATAACCCTGTAACCCCATCTAACCTTTGAACAGTAAGGGAAAATTTTGGCATGAATAATCCACTTAACCTGCACATCTTTGGTCTGTGGGAGGAAACCGGAGCACCCGGAGGAAACCCACACAGACATGGTGGGAACGTGCGGACCCTGTACAGACAGTGACCCGAGGTCAGAATCGAGCCTGGGTCTTTGGCGCTGTGAGGCAGCGGTGCCAACCACTGTGCCCCCGTGCCGCCCTACTGCTGAAATACCATTATTTTTATGATGTACAGTCTGCTCCCGAATTAACTTCCTGACAATTCACAATTCATTTGAGAACTAGCTACATGCCCTATTATACGTGTTCCTTACCACAATTTGTCTTCAAAACCTCAAAGAAGATCCCAAAGTCTTATCTGAAATGTCAAGCTGACGACTTGCAGTTACATAGGACATTGTCTGCGAATACACAGAGCGATAAATTCTGAGCATGAATTTCCTCTGCAGTATTTGAGGATTGGACAAAAGGAATTCAGTCTGATTGCAGGCACCATCAGAATAACACAGAGCAGACTGAAGGCCTTTGAACTGCAGAAGAGGCTGGATTAAATCTTTGGACGGTACGTGGAAACACAATGTTACATTCCTGGACTGGGTTTTACACATTCATGATTTTGACCACACTAGAGAGCCCATAGCTTCTTGCACTCCTGACAACAATTGTGACCATTGCCTTTTCAAAGAGGTATGGGCCACTTATGGCAAGGAAGCAACCTAATGCAGGCAAACCCTTCAACAACTTCAGCTGCCGAGGTAGCTGGAATCAGGCAGGTCAGCAAGCTGAGAACCAACGGCCAAATTTCATTCACATCAGCGTGCCCCTTGGGTTGAGCAAAGAAAGGTGAAGATAAACAGAAGTATTGAGGGTTTTTGCTTTGATTTATTGTCACATGTACCAAAGTACAGTGAAAAGTATTTTTCTGCGGCCAAGAGAACGTACACAGTACGTACACAGTAGACAAAAAGAATAATCAACAGAGTACATTGACAAATGGTACATCGACAAACTGATTGGTTACAGTGGGGAACAAGGAGTCAAACAAAGCAAATGCATGAGCAAGAGCAGCATAGGGCGTCGTGAATAGTGTTCTTACAGGGAACAGATCAGTCCGAGGGAGAGTCGTTGAGGAGTCTTGTAGCTGTGGGGAAGAAACTGTTCCTATGTCTGGATGTGCGGGTCTTCAGACTTCTGTACCTTCTGCCTGATGGAAGGGTCTGGAAGAAGGCAACGCCTGGATGGGAGGGGTCTCTGATAATGCTGTCTGCCTTCCTGAGGCAGCGGGGTCTGTTGCAATACAGGAAATTGTATTTGGAAATTGCAAGTATATTGTTGTGAATGGGGGGGTGTATGCAATTTCCCTCTGCGTTTGTGTCTCCATATCAGATCTCAGGTGGACCAGAGCAGATGAGATGCTTCAACCAATGGGGATTGGAGAAAACAGCATCCACTGGAGATAGAGCTCTGGCAGTTTGCCTGAGAATTATATGGAGGAAAGTAGGATGTACAGTGGCAAGGGAAGAATAAGTGGTAGATAAAACAGATCAGTGAGAGGAGGATCATCGAACCGGATAGTTTGCATTTCTTAGAATTACATAAAATGTACAAGAGAGAAACAGGCCGACTGATCCATGCCGGTGTTTATGCTCCACAAGTGCCGCCTCCTATTCCTCTTCATCCTTCCCTCTTCATCCTTCCCTATCAGCCTATCTCCCTATTCCTGTCTCTCGCATAAAGCTTCCCTTTAGACATATCTCTGCTGTTAGTGTTAACTATTCCGTTTGATATCGAGTCCCACATTCCGATCATTCTCTGGGTAAAGAGGCTTCTCCTGAATTCCCGATTGGATTTATGAGTGACTAGCTTACATTGATGGCTCCGAGTTTTGGTATCTCCCACAAGTGAAAACTTCTTCCCTAAGTCTACCCTTTCATAACCTTAAAGGCCTCCATCAGGTCACAATTCAGCGTCGCACTTTCAGAGGAAAAGTGCCCCAACCTGTTCAATATTCCCTGTTTGGTATAACCTCTCAGTTCTGCTATCCTCCGTTGAATTTTTCAGATGGAGGGGGGCTGGCGGGGGCACCCCCCACACCAGCTGGAGAGTCGATGGAGAATGCATCCCGACAATTCAAATGGGCCTGCTGCCATTTTAACGAGCATTGATTGGCAGTGGGAAGGATGATTGTTTGCAATTGGAAACAAGTTCTGTTTGGGAGGGCTGTCAGCCAATCAAGTTGGTCGACAGCTCTCCATCCCAACCAGAAACACCGCTGCAGTGGCCGGGAAGAGGCTGGGACTAAGTGCAGGCAGGTGTTGTGAAGGTAAGTGGCAGGGGTCCCAGGCAGGGACGCCTTGGAGGTGGCTAGAGGGGCAATTGGGTTATCGGAGGATAGGCTGGGGTGGTGGGAATGATGTCCGGAGGTATCTGGTCCATGTGGGGAGGGCTTCCATTGGAGGTGCACTCCCCGCGTCCCCCACCCTTCCCACCTGAGATCGAGGATGTAAATTCTTTCAATTTCCCACCTTGAATTATCTGGCATCCGTCAGTCTGAAAATGGAGGCTGGGTGAACGAAGGCCCTTAAGCGACCACTTAATTGGGGCAAGGGCGGGCTTCCCTTCTGAGGCGCTTCCAGTGCCCCACCAAAAAAATCACGTTCGAGTTGGTGTGGGCGGAATCCCGGAGGGAGCCCCAATAATGCAATTTTACCCCGCCCGACCCCGCAGCCCAGCTCGACCTCAGAACCTGCCGGGGAAGAGCATCAAATTTAGGCACGGGTATGGTTCTTGTAGCATAGGGACTCAAATCCAATTGTTGTCCCTGGCCAAGCCTATTTTACGGAGCTGGAAACAGCAGCAACTCTGTGGATAGGCATGAAAGGTCATTACAAATTTTAAGGTTGCTTAGTGTCTTACTAAGAGTTCTAGAGGTTTGAACATAAACTGTTTATTGCTAACACACAGCTATATACAGATTTCCAAGGTATAGCCCTATCCAGGTGCTATTTTCATGCCGGCTTCTTTTAGATGCTCTCTACACACAGTCTACCATCATGTTACCCTCTACATCTAATGTGGGTCATACTGTTTCCCCAGTTCCACATTAACCCTCACTAACCCCAACACCCTTATACTACACAAATGTACCTCACCCAGTTTGTATCAGAACTCCCGGGCGGGATTCTCTGGTCCGCCAGCCGCGTGACCCTCACGGTGCGACCTCGGGCCTATCACAGCGAGAGAGGGGCAGTGGGCCTATCACAGCGAGAGAGGGGCAGTGGGCCCATCACAGCGGGAGAGGGGCAGTGGGGTCTGTCACAGTTTAAGAGAGGCGGTGGGGCCTGTCACAGTTTAAGAGAGGCAGTGGGGCCTGTCACAGTTTAAGAGAGGCAGTGGGGCCTGTCACAGTTTAAGATAGTGAAGGGGACTGTCAGAGAATACAGCAGAATATAGAAGATTGGAGAGCTGGGCGGAGAAATGGCAGATGGAGTTCAATCCGGGCAAATGCGAGGTGATGCATTTTGGAAGATCCAATTCAAGAGCGAATTATACGGTAAATGAAAAAGCCCTGGGGAAAATTGATGTACAGAGAGATCTGGGTGTTCAGGTCCATTGTACCCTGAAGGTGGCTACGCAGGTCAATAGAGTGGTCAAGAAGACATACGGCATGCTTTCCTTCATCGGTACAAGTACAAGAGTTGGCAGGTCATGTTGCAGTTGTATAAGACTTTGGTTCGGCCACATTTGGAATACTGCGTACAGTTCAGGTAGCCAATTACCAAAAGGATGGATGCTTTGGAGAAGGTGCAGAGGAGGTTCACCAGGATGTTGTCTGGTATGTAGCTATGAAGAGAGGTTGAGTAGTTTAGGATTATTTTCATTAGAAAGACGGAGGTTGAGGGGGGGACCTCATTGAGGTTTACAAAATTATGAGAGGTATAGACAGGGTGGATAGCAAGAAGCTTTTTCCCAGAGTGGGGGACTCAATTACTAGGGGTCACGAGTTCAAGGTGAGAGGGGAAAAGTTTAAGGGAGATATGCGTGGAAAGTTCTTTACGCAGAGGGTGGTGGGTGCCTGGAACGCATTGCCAGCGGAGGTGGTAAAGGCGGGCACGATAGCGTCATTTAAGATGTATCTGGACAGATACATGAATGGGCAGCGAGCAGAGGGATACAGATCCTTAGAAAATAGGCGACAGTTTTAGATAGAGGATCTGGATCGGCGCAGGCTTGGAGGGCCGAAGGGCCTGTTACTGTGCTGTAATTTTTCTTTGTTCTTTGTTCTTTATAGGCAGTGGGGCCTGTCACAGTTTCAGAGAGGCAGTGGGACCTGTCACAGTTTCAGAGAGGCAGTGGGGCCTGTCATAGTTTCAGAGAGGCAGTGGGGTCTGTCACAGTTTAAGACAGGATGGTGTGACTATGAGTGAGGCAGGTAGAGAAATCCAAGAGGTAGCACTGCAGGAGCCTCAGCCTTTGTCCCTTATGGTAGTCTGTGTAGAGGTATTACGGTACCTGGTAATGCTGGAACACCATTGGTAGATATTGTATGTTTCCTATTGGTCAAGCTGTATGGTAGCTCCGCCCTGCAAGGCGGGGTATAAGAGCCCGTGCCGCCCCAGCAGCCTTCTTTCTGTACCTGAGCTGCTGGGGAAACATCTAGCTTATTAAAGCCTTCAGTTGGACTACAACCTCGCTTTAGTGGTCATTGATCGTGCATCAATTTAATAAGCTAGATTTAAAAGGATGGAGCTCCAAATCAAGCCGGAGTGTCTGCAACTCAGCCCCCACGCGGCAAACTCAGTGGCAACCTTCAAGCATTGGCTGGCATGTTTTAAAGGATATCTCGGAACGGCCGAAAACACACCCACGGGAGAACAGAAATTGCAAGTCCTGCACTCGAGGGTGAGCCCGGAAATTTACACCCTCATCGAGGACGCGGACGACGTCGATGCAGCAATGGAGCTGCTAAAAGGACATTATAATCGCCCGGTAAACCAGGTCTACCCCCAACATCTACTAGTAACGAGGCGACAAATCCCTGGTGAATCGCTGGAAGAATTCTACCATGCGCTCCTGGTGTTGGGGAGAAACTGCAGCTGCCCACAAGTTTCGGCAAGCGACCACACAGAACTTTTGATCCGGGACGCTTTCGTAGCAGGTATGCTGTCCTTCCAAATCCGCCAGTGATTGCTGGAAAAAGACACCCTAGGCCTCAAGGAGGCACAGGCCCTTGCAGGCTCCCTGAATGTGGCCTCCCAAAACGCCCGCGCGTACGTTCCCGACCGCGCGGCAGCACCCTGGGCAGCGTGGAACCCCTCCGCAGCTAACCCCGAGATATCTCCCATCCCCCCAAAAGCTTGTGCTGCAAGCCAGCCTGGCAACCCCGGGGGGCTCCGCTGCTACGTTTGCGGGCAGGCCAAGCACCCCCGGCAGCACTGCCCGGCCCGCGCATCCACCTGCAAGGGATGCGGTAAAAAGGGCCACTACGTGGTGGTATGCCAGGCCCGTGCAGTCGCCGCGGTCCCCGCCCCCTGAAGGTATTTCCCGGGGGAGCCCGAATTTTTCCTCCAATGCCCCAAGGCTCGCAAACGTCCCATCTATAAACATGTATAAACATGTCCCCCGTCCTTCGAATATCTGCCCTGTGCCAGCTCATTCTCCCCGGGACAAACCGATGGTTCTCTTGGATCGGGGACCACACCGAAGCCTCTGCCTCCCCCCTGTGGCGTCTCCACTGCCCCCAAATTTTGAGGGTCGCCGCCACCACTGGACCCGTGGTGTACCTTGTCAGCGGGAGTGGCAGCGGTGCCGTCACCAGCGCTCTCAAGCACGTGCCCATACAGGACGCCATCTCCAGCCTCTTCCACGCCGCCCCCTCCCCCTCCATTACCCACTTGCGTATCATCGCCACATTGGCAGCCCAGTAGTAACCACACAGATTAGGCAACGCTTGCCCTCCTCTGTCCCTGCTCCATTCCAGAAACACCCTTCTCACCCTCGGGGTCTTTTTCGCCTATACAAACCTATGATGCTCCTGCTGACCCGCTTAAAAAAGGCCTTGGCTCTACCACTTGTTAAGGGTTCCCTTCGGTGTCACTAACGGGGTCTCGGTCTTCCAGCGCGAGATGGACCGAATGGTGGACCGGTACGGTTTATGGCCAACGTTCCCGTATCTCGATAATGTCACCATCTGCGGCCACGACCAGCAGGACCACGACACCAACCTCCGAAAGTTCCTACAGACCGCAAAGATCCTTAACCTTACATATAATAAGGGTAAATGCGTGTTTAGCACCGGCCGCCTAGCCATCCTCGGCTATGTAGTGCGAAATGGAGTTATAGGCCCCGACCCTGAACGCATGCGCCCCCTTATGGAGTTCCCCCTCCCTCACTGCTCCAAGGCCCTGAAGCGCTGCCTCGGGTTTTTTTCTTACTATGCCCAGTGGGTCCCCAACTATGCGGACAAGGCCCGTCTCCTGATCCAATCCACAATTTTTCCCCTGTCGATAGAGGCCCGCCAGACCTTCAGCCGCATCAAAGCAGACTTTGCAAAGGCCACGATGCACGGCATCGACGAGTCCCTCCCTTTCCAGGTCGAGAGCGACGCGTCTGACGTAGCTCTGGCGGCCACCCTCAACCAAGCGGGCAGACCCGTGGCCTTCTTCTCCCGTACTCTCCATGCTTCCGAAATCCGTCACTCCTCAGTCGAAAAGGAGGCCCAGGCCATAGTAGAAGCTGTGCGACATTGGAGGCATTACCTGGCCGGCAGGAGATTCACTCTCCTCACTGACCAACGGTAGGTTGCTTTCATGTTCGATAATGCACAGTGGGGCAAGATAAAAAACGATAAGATCTTGCGGTGGAGGATTGAACTCTCCACCTATAACTACGAGATCTTGTATCGTCCCGGGAAGCTAAACGGGCCTCCTGATGCCCTGTCCCGCGGCACATGTGCCAACGCACAAGTGGACCGCCTCCGAGTCCTCCACGAGGACCTCTGCCACCCGGGGGTCACTCGCTTCTTCCACTTAATCAAGACCCGCAACCTGCCCGACTCCATCGAGGAGGTCAGGACAGCCACCAGGGACTGCCAAATCTGCGCGGAGTGCAAGCCGCACTTTTACAGGCCAGAGAAAGTGCACCTGATAAAGGCTTCCCGTCCCTTTGAACGCCTCAGTATGGACTTCAAAGGCCCCCTCCCATCCACCGACCGCAGCACGTACTTCCTGAACGTGATTGACGAGTACTCCCGGTTCCCATTCACCATCCCCTGTCCCGACATGACCGCAACCACCGACATCAAGGCCCTCCATAGCATCTTTACACTGTTCGGGTTCCCCGCTTACATACATAGTGATAGGGGGTCCTCCTTTATGAGCGACGAACTGCGTCAATTCCTGCTCAGCAAGGGCATCGCCTCGAGCAGGACGACCAGTTACAACCCCCGGGGTAACGGACAGGTAGAGAGGGAGAACGGAACAGTCTGGAAGACCGTCCTACTGGCCCTACAGTCCAGCAATCTCTCAGTCTCCCACTGACAGGAAGTTCTCCTGGATGCCCTTCACTCCATCCGGTCACTGTTTTGTACTACGACCAACCAAACATCTCACGAACGTCTCCTTGTCTTCCCCAGGAAGTCCTCCTCTGGGACCTCGCTCCCGACCTGGCTGGCAGCTCCCGGACCCATCCTGCTCCGAAAACACGTGCGGGCACTCAAGTCGGACCCGTTGGTCGAGAGGGTCCATCTTCTCCACGCTAACCCCCAGTACGCCTACGTGGCGTACCCCGACGGCCGGCAAGATACGGTCTCCCTTCGAGACCTGGCGCCCGCCGGATCCCCACGCACACCCCAGCCACCAGTCCCACCCTCCCTCCCTCCCACTGGTGCACCTTACAGCCGCCCCCTTCCCAGGAGGATCGGTCCTTCCGCCGGCCCCGTCTAGGCCCCCCCACCCACCGATGCACCCCGCAGACGCTCCCTTCCCAGGTCAACCATTTTCCCCACCAGCGCCGTCTAGGGGTGTCGAAGCTGCCACAGAGATCGAGGCCACGTTCCCGGAGTCACAGACGCCCGAGCCTCCACCGGAGTCACCACCGAAGCTTCGACGATCATAGAGGATGACCAGGGCCCCCGATCGACTGATTGCTTCATTTTAAAGTGTATATAGTTAATTGTGAATCTGTAAATAGTACGGCAATAAGACAAAAACACTGTACGGAGGTATTACGGTACCTCCATAACTATAATTTCTACCACGTTATCATTTTGTAATATCAAGCCACTACCCCTGCTGGACTCTTTTTTAACAGGGGGTGAATGTGGTAGTCTGTGTAGAGGTATTACGGTACCTGGTAATGCTGGAACACCATTGGTAGATATTGTATGTTTCCTATTGGTCAAGCTGTATGGTAGCTCTGCCCTGCAAGGCAGGGTATAAGAGCCCGTGCCGCCCCAGCAGCCTTCTTTCTGTACCTGAGCTGCTGGGGAAACATCTAGCTTATTAAAGCCTTCAGTTGGACTACAACCTCATTTTAGTGGTCACCCTTGTCCAACAGGTTCGAGATTCTTGCTCCCTGTGTGGACGAGAGCGGGAACTGTAGCGAGGATGAGTAAACTGACCATGGCACCATGGTACAGGAACTATTAAAGTGGGGGGAAAAAAAATATATAATCGCAGTTGGGGATAGTATTGTTAGGGGTATAGACACTGTTCTCTGTTGCCAGGATCAAGAGCCCTGAAGGCTGTGTTGCCTGCCCGATGCCAGGGTTCAGGACATCAGCACCGGGTAGGAGACAAACTTACAACTGGAGGGGGAGGATGCCATTGTCATGGTCTATGTAGGTACCAACAACATAGATAGAACGAGGAAGGAGTTTCTGCACAGAGTTTGGGGAGCAAGGCACTAAATTAAACAACAGAACCTCCAAAATTATAATCTCTGGATTGTTCTCTGACCCACGTGCAAATTGAATAGGGTACATAAAATTAGAGAGATGAGTACGTGGCTCAAAGCATAGTATGGGAGAGTGGGTGTCAGTTTGTACAGCATTGGCATCAGTCCTGGGGGATGTGGGGGCTACACCGCTGGGGCGGCCAGCATCTGAACTGTGTTGGGGCCAGTGTTCTTGCGAACCGCATAACTAGGGAAGCAGAGAGGGGTGGGGGGGGGGGGGGGGTCCCAGGCCATTGGAGTGGATTCCCCCTTCGTAGTGGGGGGCAGGGCAGTGTGGCACCCTGGCACTGCTTCTGCCACCTGGGCACCTTGATACTGCCAGCCTGGCACCTTGGCATAACCACGTTGGCACTGCCAAGGGTCAGAGCCTGAGGAGGGGTATTCCCATAAAAGGGGGGATGAGTGAGAGTGTGAATGGTTGGGGGTGGGGGTGGGGGGGGGGGTGAATGCTGGGTAAGAAGGGGCCTCATAAAGATTGGGGAGAGAAGGATGGGATTCCTGAACGGGGGCGGCAGTACCTGATGAGTGATAGGGAGGCCTGGAAAGTAGCAGGGTACCCTCACTGGGGGTGGGGAGGGGGGGGGGGGGGGTCACATTGTCCATGGGTGAGGGGTGTGGGGGACCCTCAAGCTGATTTAGAGATTAGGGCACCCTTTCAAAATGGCGGCCTGATCTCTGAGGAGCCGGTCTGGCCAGTGAGTTCAGCTCCCCAGTGATGGAAACATTTCTGAGTGTGGGCTAGCCTGAAGAGGAACTCCCCAAGGTCCAAAAATATTACTAAGGGCGCGATTTAACAGGAACAAAACAGAGTCCCGTTTTGGACGCATATAGCGAGGTGTTCCTTGGCACCCACAGCACCGAGAATTACCCCAATATCAAACGGGTCTCTTTTTTTCTGGCCTCAGTGAGGAGGCCTTGCCGAGGCTGCACTCACCTTAATTTCCTGCACTGGTTATCTCAGCTCATCAGTACAGGAAGAGATCAGGGAACCGTTTAGAAATGCCACGTCAATCTCCCCCCCCCCCCACCTACGTGTTAGGGAATCCTCAACCCACCTCATAAGGACAGGGCACCCACGGATCCGATCCCCGGCATGAGCAACCTGGCACCACGGCACCTTGGCCCTACCAGCCTGATACCCTGGCAGTGCCCCTGCCTGCCTGCCAGGCACCCTAGAGTGCCAGGGTGGCACTGCCAGTTTGACCAGGTGGCACTGGCATGGTTCCCAGATGACAGTGCTAGGCTGGCAGTGACAGCCTGGGAGACCCCCCCCCCCCCCCCACCCCGGCGCTGTTATGCCTGGTCCACCGTGAACCAGTGCTTTGTGAGCCAAACTGCTCACTTAAATATGCAAACCAGGATCCCGCCCAGTGAGGGTGAGATCCAGATCGCGATGTCTCACGAGGTAGGCGCATGATCAGGGTGGCACAGTGAGGCATCCGAAGCGTCGCGAATCCCGCGAGAGGCCTCTCGCAAAATTTAACGGCCTTGTCGCATCCCACGTTGGGTGCGACGAGGCAGTATGATCACGCCCCAAGTGTGGGTGAATACCGGTGTGGATCGCACGCCAAACGCTGGTGGGGAACACTCCAACAAACCTTCTCAAAATGACACTTCGAAATCTCTTGGTTAAATCGCATCGGTGGTTACAGGAAGATCAAAACTGGGAACTAAAAATTCAGGGGTGTGTGACTTTTCACCAGGACAGGCAGGAGGATGGAATAGCTTTGTTAGTACGAGATGGAAAAAGTACAATGGCAAGAAAATATCTTGGATCGGAATAATAATAATCCTCATTATTGTCACAAGTAGATTTACATTAACACTGCAATGACGTTAATGTGAAAATCCCCTAGTTGCCACATTCCGGCGCCTGTTCGGGTACAGAAAGGGAGAATTCAGAATGTCCAATTCATCTAACAGCATGTCTTTCGGGACTTATGGAAGGAAACCGGAGCACCCGGAGGAAACCCACGCAGACACAGGGAGAACGTGCAAACTCCGCACAGACAGTGACCCAAGCCGGGAATCGAACCTGGGTCTCTGGTGCTGTGAAGCAACAGTGCTCACCACTGTGCTAGCGCGCCGCCCATACGTAGAAACCATATGGGTGGAGGTAGGAAATAACAAGGGGAAGAAGACACTGGTGGGAATAGTTTATAGGCCCCTAAACTGTAGCTATACTGTAGGATGGAGAATCCATCTGAAGATAATGAAAGCATGTAAAAAAGGCAGGACTTTAATCATGGGTAATTCTAACCTTCGTGTAGATTGGGAAAATCAAATTCCCAGAGGTAGCCATGAGGAAGAATTCATCGACTATATTCGGGACAGTTTCCTGCAACAATATGTTGTGGATCCAACCAGGGATTAGACTATTTTGGATTTCGTAATGTGTAATGAGGCAGGTTTAATCAACAATCTCAGAATAAAAGATACACTAGGAAGCAGTGACCATAACATGGCAAAATTTAGCATTCAGTTTGAGAGTGAGAAATGTGGGTCAGAAACTACTGACCTACCTTTAAAATAAGGGTAATTATAAAGGACTGAGGGCTGAGTTGACTGAGTTGAGGTGGATTGGCCATGATAAATTGCCCTTAGTGTCCAAAATTGCCCTTAGTGTTGGTGGGGTTACTGGGTTACGGGGATAGGGTGGAGGTGTTGACCTTGGGTGGGGTGCTCTTTCCAAGAGCCGGTGCAGACTCGATGGGCCGAATGGCCTCCTTCTGCACTGTAAATTCTATGATGATGGAACGGACTGGGAAAGGAATTTAGCAGGAAGGGTGGTTGATCAGCAATAGCAGACAATTCTGAAAATAGTTAATGACTCACGACAAAGATATATCCCAGTGGGGAAGGAGGATTCTAGGAATGGGGCAAATCAACCACCGTTAACCAAGGAAGTGTTAAGATCCCAGAGCAGACGCCAACATTTGTCAGGACACCAGACGAGGAACCCAAACACTTTTTTAAAAATTGTAAAACTGTGAGGAAAGGATATTTCACCCAGGAGTATGACTTTGACCAACAGGAACCTCAGCCTCCCTTTCTGCACTCCTTGGTTTTTCCTCCTCCTGTCTCAAACTGTGGCTTTCTGATCTTGTTACCACACAATCATCAGCAAAATGATGGAAGGGATCATCAACAGTGCTATCAAGCGGCACTTACACAGCAATAATCTGCTCTCGGATGCTCAGTTTGGGTTCCGCCAGGGTCACTCAGCTCCTGACCTCATTACAGCCTTGATTCAAACATGGACAAAAGAGTTGAATTTCAGAGATGAAATGAATGTGACTGCCCTTGACATCAAGGCAGCATTTGACCGAGTTTGGCACCAAGCAGCTCTAGCAAAACTGGAGTCAATGGGAATCAGGGGGAAAACTCTCCGTTAGTTGGAGTCATAAAGGAAGATGGTTGTGGTGGTTGGAGGTCAATATTCTCAGCTCCAAGACATCACTGCAGGTGCTCCTCAGGGTCATGTCCTCAGCCCAACCATCTTCAGCTGCTTCATCAATCACCTCCCTTCCATCATAAGGTCAGAAGTGGGGATGTTTGCGGACGACTGCACAATGTTCAGTACCATTTGCGGCTCCTCAGATAATGAAGCAGTCCCTGTCCAAATGCAGCAAGACCTGGACAATCTCCAGGCTCGGGCTGACAAGTGGCAAGTTATATTTGCACCTCACAAGTGCCAGGCAATGACCATCTCCAACAAGGGGGGGTCTAACCATTGCCCCTTGACATTCAATGTTGATTGTTCCCCCTTCCACAAACATTCAATCCTTCCACCACCGATGAACAGGGCAGCTTGATCAATACCAATGGGTGGGTCCATATCGTCCACATGCCTGAAACTAGACTCCCGAAACAAGCGCTCTACGTGGAACCTCAACATAGCGAGCGAGCCCCATGAGGGCAGAGGAAATGCTTCAAGGACACCCTCAAAGCCTCCTCGCAAAAGTGCAACATCCCACTGACACCGGGAATCCCTGGCCCAAGACTGCCTGAAGCGGAGAAAGAGCATCCGGGTAGGAACCGAACACCTGGAGTTTCATCGCGAGACGAAGCAGAAACCAAATGGCGATGGCAAAAGAAACACGTGGCAGCCCAGCCCCCCCCCCCCGCCCCCACCCACTCCTCCAACCACCGTCTGCCCCACCTACAACCCAGGCCCCCCACTCCTCCAACCACCGTCTGCTCCACCAACAACCCAGGCCCCCCACCCACCCACTCCTCCAACCACCGTCTGCTCCACCAACAACCCAGGCCCCCCAACCACCCACTCCTCCAACCACCGTTTGCTCCACCTACAACCCAGGCCCCCCCACCCCACTCCTCCAACCACCGTCTGCTCCACCAACAACCCAGGCCCCCCAACCACCCACTCCAACCACCGTTTGCTCCACCTACAACCCAGGCCCCCCACCCACACCTCCAACCACCGTCTGCTCCACCTACAACCCAGGCCCCCCACCCACTCCTCCAACCACCGTTTGCTCCACCTACAACCCAGGCCCCCCACCCACACCTCCAACCACCGTCTGCTCCACCTACAACCCAGGCCCCCCACCCACTCCTCCAACCACCGTCTGCTCCACCTACAACCCAGGCCCCCCACCCACTCCTCCAACCACTGTCTGCTCCGCCTACAACCCAGGCCCCCCACCCACTCCTCCAACCACCGTCTGCTCCACCTACAACCCAGGCCCCCCACCCACTCCTCCAACCACCGTCTGCTCCACCTACAACCCAGGCCCCCACCCACTCCTCCAACCACTGTCTGCTCCACCTACAACCAGGCCCCCCACCCACCCACTCCAACCACCGTCTGCTCCACCTACAACCCAGGCCCCCCACCCACTCCTCCAACCACCGTCTGCTCCACCTACAACCCAGGCCACCCACCCACCCACTCCAACCACCGTCTGCTCCACCTACAACCCAGGCCCCCCACCCACTGCTCCAACCACCGTCTGCTCCACCTGCAACCCAGGCCCCCCACCCACCCACTCCTCCAACCACCGTCTGCTCCACCTACAACCCAGGCCCCCCACCCACTCCTCCAACCACCGTCTGCTCCACCTGCAACCCAGGCCCCCCCACCCACTCCTCCAACCACCGTCTGCCCCACCTACAACCCAGGCCCCCCCACCCACTCCTCCAACCACCGTCTGCTCCACCTGCAACCCAG